>NC_135718.1:18860448-24620876 GCF_964656455.1 Halichoerus grypus | reverse complement strand
AAGTCATTGGTCCTTTATTTACTGAGTGTCCTGGTTAATGCTCTCTCATTAATTACAGGCCAAAGAGGAAGAAGTCCATCAGATGCGGCTTGACATTGGGAAGCTCAACAAAATCAGAGAACAAATCCATAAGAAATTGCACCAGATTGAGGATCAAAAGTCAGAAGTGGAACAGAACAAGGAAACTCTAAAAAATCAGATCTTGGGATTAGAGAGAGGTAAACCAGGAACCATTTGCACTTTGTTTTATTCCTTCGTAAACATTTCATTGATGACTAATGTCATTTGGTAACCCAGGGCTCTGTGCGTACAAACACAAACCATGCCAAATGTAATCAGTAAAAACAACTTTCAAGCTGGTAAGCAGCCAATATGTAGGGGACATCATTTTGAATATCTTAAACTTTCTTACCTTAAAAAATTCTTCAACAGACTATATTGGCACAATTTTAATCCAGCCAAAAGTATTGCTCCATACTTGTCACTGGACTAAATAACATATGTACTCTTAGGTCTTGGTTCTACATGACCTTCTGCTTTAGTCCCTTTTCTCATGGAAGATAGGGTATAAACTAAAATGAACGTCCCCCACTAACAGTATTTGGGACAAGAATCAGTGGGGCAAAAATAAAAGGCTCCTAAATTCTTTTCTCTGTTAGTCCTTTACCATGTGGTGGACACTTGTTTTACCAGCTATCACATTGCCCTGTGGAGGAAAAATTTAAGTGCCATGGAAGGCCATTATAGCACAGAAAAACCATTAAGGATACAAACTAGGGAGTCATGTCTACCTGGGTTCGGATCCCGCCTTCACTGTATTTACTGTTGCGGGAGGAGATGAGCTAATACACATTGTGGCTAGTACCTAACACAGAGTAAATGCTTACTAAATGGCATCTATTATTATCCAGGCTTATTACTATTTATATAAGTAGTAAGATAGAATGCCATCTCATTCTGAAAAAGAATAGAATTGAAAATAGGATTTACTAGTCAAATTTGGTGTGGCAGAAACAGCTCCGGACTCAGAGACGGAGGATCCGGGTTTGAATTTAACTACACCAGAGTATGTGAGGCAGGAATAGGTTGTCGACCTTACGTGCGCTACTGTGAGTTTGTAGGTCACCGAATGAGGCAACATACGTAACAGCATAAAAACATACATCGCCTCACTAAAAGTTAGGTAAAACCTAAATCTCTAGGTAAGGTTATCAGAAATCCAGTTGGCCCTGCACAACATGTGTTTGAACTGTGTGGGTCCACTTATATGTGGATTTTTTTCGATAAATACAGTACAGATAAATGTATTTTCTCTTCTTTATGATTTTCTTAATACCATTTTCTTTTCTCTAGCTTACTTTATTGTAAGAATATAGTGTAGAATACATATAACATACAGAAGATGTGTTAGTTGATTGTTTCTGTTATCAGTAAAGCTTCTGGTCAACAGTAGGCTATTGGTAGTTAAGTTTTGGGGGAGTCAGAGTTATATGTGGATTTCAACTTCGTGGGGGATTGGCATCCCTAACTTCCATGTTGTTCAATGGTCAACTGTGTGTGTTGTGTAAGCCTTTGAACAGTGCAGATATTTTTCCCTCTAAGACATCAGGAAATAATCTTTTGTTGAGGTACAGTTGTGGCTTGAGAATTTCTCCATTCCTTCAATAGACTGAGTACCTACTATGTGCAGGCACTAAGGTTGGCTTTGGGTGCATGGAGGTCCCTGCCCTCAGAATGCTTACAGTCTTGCATGAGTTTACAATCTAATGTCTTCAGTGACAGGAAGAAAAACGGAATTACTAGATCATATTTTGTAACTGGTTTAGTGAATTTCAAAACACTCCCACATTTAAATTTCTGTATTTTTGCTTGCAATAGTTCTGAAAAAAATTATTCATTCAGTGTTGGACCTAATTCTTCATTCTTAAATCATGTTTACAGAATTCATCATGCTCTCTCCTCTGGTTATTTTATAGATCTCGTTAACATCATTATTTCTTCTTAGGGACCTCTTCCTTTTGATGTGCCTGATCAAAGAGTGGCATTGGACATAATAGTTAGGAGCACAAGTCCTCCATGTGTTATGATTTGCTATCACAAAACCCAAGGAACTAACAATAAACTACCAGAACTAATGAGAGTTCACTGGGGTGACAGGTTATAAAATAAATATATACACATCGATAGCTTCCTCTCGTACAAAGAATTGGTTAGAATATATGATGGAAAAACCCCTTTTCACAGTAGCAACTAAAGTAATAAGATATCTATAAATAAAGTTACCGGGATATCTGCAAGACATGTATATAAAACATGCTACAGAATTCTATTGAGGGGTATAAAGTAAGAAGACTTGAAAAATAGATATACAAAGTTCCTGGAGGAGAAAGCGCAATATGATAAGGATATAAATCTGCCTAAATTAATCTATACATTTAATATTTCCAATAAAAATTTCAGTAAGTTATATTGTTGGGACTTGAGAACTGATTCTAGAGTTCGTCCAGAAGAATAGACAGGTGACAATGGCCATAAAATTCTGGAAAAGAGGAGTGATGAGGGAGCACTTGCTTTACTAGGTGTTTAATATTATAAAGCTTCAGTAATCAAAGAGTGTAGTGAAAATGCCTGATAAAACAGATCAATGGAAGAGATTGGAAAAGGCACAAAAAGACCCAAGGTTATCATCAAGATCAAGGTGTTATTTCACACCAGCGTGCAGTATGGATTGTTGAGAAGATGGTAGCATGACAATAAGTTATTTTTTGGGAAAAAAAAGTTAATACCAGATGTGGAAACCAGAAAGCCAAGATCTAGAAGATTTAATGAAATAAAAGCTGAGGGTTGTTTTTTTTTTTTTTTTACTGTATCAAAGTTTCTCTATATAAAGGCAAATTGACCAAAATATTGCCAAAGAGTTAGTATTTTTGTTATATATAAAGAGTTCTTACAAATCCACAAAAAGGATAAACAATTCATGAGAAAAATGGGCATAGGGCAAGTGTGGGCAATTTTAAAAACAGAAATACAAGTAAATGGTGATTAAACATGAAAAAGTAGTCAACTTTACTACTAATCAAAGAGATGTAAACTAAATACAGACATAGGGTTTTAATAATCTATTGGATTGTCAAAGAGATCAAAGAGCATGATACCCAGTGGTGGTTTGGGTGTGGATTTAAACTGCTATCAGTTTTCTGGAGCAAAATTTGACAGTAGGAGAGAAATGCCTTTTTTTTTTTTTTTTAATCGCCTTCGATCCAGGACTTCCTATTCTAGAGTAACAAATGAATAAGAACTTTCACAGATATATGGCTTATAATTGCAAATAAATAAGTAAAGTGGAAGCAATTTAAATGTTAAGGTGGGGGATTGGTGAAATAAATTATGCATTTTCGTATAGTGAAATATCACAGAGCCATTAAAATTCTGTTGTAGATGCCTATTTATAATATAGAGAGGCATTTATTTTATGTTAGTTAATTATAAAAGCAAGCTACAAAATAGTATGTGTTGTATAATTCACTTTTGTGTATATATATAGGAATGTGTGTATATCTGTATTTTTATACACACACATATTTGCATAGGAAAAAGTCTGGAAAGAGACCTATCAAAATCCTAAGTAGATTCTGCTTGACTTGAATTTTTTTCCCTTTTGTTCATTTTGGATGTCTCATTTGTTTCTGTCTTCCTAATTACTTGTATAATTAAAAAGATTTAAAAAGAGCAAGGACTTTTGGAGTCAGAGAAACCATGCTCCAGCCTCAGCCCTGTCACCTCTCGGTCGCAGATGGGTGGCATGTGGCTTAATCCTGCTGAGACTCAGTTTCCATGTGTTCAGTGGGACAGGAGACCTCCTTCACTGAGTTATAATAGATAATATATAGATCATGGAACACTCAATAAATAGGAGTTTTATAGCTGCAGATAAACGTGTAAAGCCGTTTCTGTGTCGCATTGGCTTTGGCCTTGGCAGATTCTTTCTTGGGTCGGCTCCATATTTCTTCTTCTTCTCCTTGGCCATTTAGAGGTGGAGGCTTCAAAGAAACAAGCAGAACTTGATAAGAAAGCAATGGATGAGCTTCTGAGAGAAAGGGACATATTAAATAAGGTGAGTGTGTTCCCATAGCCCTGGGAAATAAATGTCTTTCTCTAACGCTATGATATCTGCCTCTAACCCGTTGTGCTGGGGAAAGAAAACTCTGAAGCGAACAAAAGTAGATCAGAAATAAATCATCGTGGTCAGTTTTCTTCCAAGCTGCCGGGCGCAGTCCACCATCCGCGGGCTGAGAACTGAAACTGCATTATCACTTGTGAGCAAGAAGGGACTTTGGGGAATTATCATATAAACGAACAGGAGATTTAAGAGCGTTTTGTGGATTCTGATTCTCTTGCTGGTGTGTTATTTGGTATCCTAAGCGGTTGATCAAAATTTCTGAATTTAATATCTATAATCTGCAACTTTTGCTAATCCAGAAGATACAAATGAATGCTAATACAATTTTAGCTTCGAGGAGTTTGGTATAAGAAAGGCCAGTTGATGCCATAAAACTTCCCGCCATCTTTTGGGGACTGTTGTAGGTTTTTGTTTTTGTTTTCAGCCTTTATATCTCCTAGTCTTTGAGCTCAGTCTGGTCCAAGGCTGAGGGAGGGGTTGCAGGAGCTTGAGGCCTAGAAAGCTTCCAATCAAGGGAGGACACCTACCCCTACCCCTTTCCTCTCCAAACCAGTTTAGAGGATTCCTTCCGTTGACAGTCACTCTTAGGAGGTTAACTAGTTCCAAGGATTTAGGGTAAACTTTCCTGCTCAGGGATTTCCTCCAGGGAGGAAAAATCAAAGGGCCAGGTGGAGAGTGGGGAGGCTGCTTCCAGAGCAGTGTATGGCTTTAGGCCCAGACAGTCATCTCATCAAGTAGGAACAGCTTATATTTTTTTTACTCCAACTTTCATTATTTCTTTTGGCTTCCCAGAATTGAACAAATATTGACAAAATAGACCACTCTGGAAGCTTAAAGAAGACTATTTAAGGGATCTCAGGAAATAGGAGTTTACCTACCTTTACATGCTGAGCGCTCCTTAGAAAATCGTTGTTTTTTGGATGATCCTGGAAACTGTTCCTTTATTCAATAAATTTGCACATGCAAACAATGTTGTTGGATTTAGATTTTTTTTTTAAGATTTTATTTATTTATTTGACAGAGAGAGAGACAGCGAGAGAGGGAACACAAGCAGGAGGAGTGGGAGAGGGAGAAGCAGGCTTTCCGCGGAGCAGGGAGCCCGATGCGGGGCTCGATCCCAGGACCCTGGGATCATGACCTGAGCCGAAGGCAGACGCTTAATGACTGAGCCACCAAGGCGCCCCTAGATTTAGATTTTTAAACGTGTTTTTAAGACATGCATTTAACCCATTTATATTTTATGTATACTGATAGACAACCAATAGATCTTCTGCCACAATAGGACATGTAGCACAACATTAATTTCACATTTATTTGTTTGATTTGACTAACGTCAGTTCCTCTTCCAAGGCAGGGTATACTTTTTTTTTTCCTTTCTGCCCAGTGTGCATCCTTCCTTAGAGCCTCGCACAGCACCCAACCCTCTGCAACCTTTACTAATAATGCATTCTTTCCCCACTGATTTGAAATGCCCCTTTCATTGAATGAATGAGTGACATGTTTTTGCCAGGCAGCAGTGTTAATATATTTTCGTTTTTCAGTGTCATGTTAAAGTGGCTTTATCTTTTATAGAGTGGATGTTTAATTCAATGCTTGAAAGTCAAGTTGACCTTTTCTTTTTTCTGCATCATCACCCAACTGAGGTGTAGTGTGTTTATATTCTAGTGGTTTTCGGACCTGGCTGCAGGTCCGTACTGCTTAGAGATTTGGGAAGGGACCACCAGGTGCCTTGTGGGACCCAAGGATACAGCTGGGCCTCGGGAACTGATAGGAAGCTGACCTGACATTCTTGGGACACACAGAAAGCCACTGGATTTCTGCCATCACTGGATTTCCTGCTGAGTTTTTGCTTTCGTTCCTCTCTTTTGGGGAAGAATGCCTCCCTGTTTCCCAGTCTGTTTGGCAAAAAAATGGCTATCACCAATAGCTCCCAAGTTTATGTCCTCTATTGAATTGCAGAAAGCTAAAGGCCCTATTTCAAAAGTCCCTGGTCCGTTCCCCTATGGCCGGAGATGTGAACCCTCTTGCATGAGCTCAGCTGCAACAACTATTGACTCCTCGTTTTTGGGGCACAACCTGGCTTCTTGGGCAGCCAGTCCTAGGAATTTCCATTGCAGCAGCCGAAATCACTCGTGCAGTGTTAAAAAAAGAATGTTGGCCCGCGTGTCCCCTCCCAGATCCACTGAATCGGAATCTCTGGCGTTGGGACACAGGCATCTGCATTTTTTAAGAAACTGGGTTAGTTGTTGTGTTATTGTGGTAAGATACACAAAAGACAGAATTTACTGTGAGTGCCCTTGAGTACATTTGGGGTGTCGTGCACCTATCACGGCGCTCTAGCTACAGAACATTCTCATCACTCCAAATGGAACCCTTGCACCTGTAAGGCAGTTACTCCCCCCCCCCCCCCCCCCCCCCGCCGCATTCCCCACTTCTCCCAGCCCTAGAGAAACTGCTTTCTTCCTCTGTGGATTTGACTATTTTGGATATTTATATAACTGGAATCCCGTTATACGTGACCTCTTATGTGTGGCCTCTTTCACTCAGAATAATGTTTTCAGGTTTCAACCATGCTGTAGCCTGTATCGGGACTTTGTTCCTTTTTGTGGCTGATGAATATTCCACTGTGTGGATATACCACATTTTGATGACCTGTTTCGTCCACTGATGGACATTTGGGTTGTTTCCCCCTTTTGGCTTTTGTGACGGACGAGTGCTGTTGTGAACATTCATGTACAAATTCTGGTTTGAACATCTGTTTTCAGTTCTTCTGGGTGTATGTACTCAGGAGTGAAATTGTTGGATCATATGTTAATTCTAGATATTTGCATTTTCAACGAGTTGATTTTATTTTACTTTGTAGTCAAAGCCCTGTTATGTGATTAGGTTCAATTGCTCTAAGCTCACAGGAACAAGGCCAGAGCTGGGATGGGGTTTACCTTTGGGGTTGGCCGGCCCTGGACCCAAATCCTGGCTCTGCCACTCCCCTGTTGTATGAACTTGTAGGCAAGCACCTTAACTTCTGAGTGTCAGTTTCTTACCCTTAAAATGGGAGCAAAATAGTGCTCACTTCCTTGGGATGTTGTGGTCACTTAGTGTACTTATGTACGTGTTTGCCTTGTGCAAAATTAACATAGTAAGCTCTAAATAAGCTGTAGAGAATATGATTATCTTTATTCACCCAAAAAACAATGTATGTAATTATTTTAGGGATGAAATGGGGGTAAATTTATCCAAAAATCCCCACACATTTTGAGTAACGTGACTGCTCTGTTGTCCTTATTTTTAGAATATGCTTAAGGCGGTCAGTGCGACCCAGAAACAGATAGACCTGGTAAAGCTCCATGAGCAAGCCAAGAGGAACCTGGAGGAAGAAATCCAGAACTACAAGGATGAGGCTCAGAAGCAGAGAAAGATCATCTTTCAGCTGGAAAAGGAGCGAGATCGGTACATCAATGAAGCCAGTGACCTGACCCAAAAGGTAAAGTCACTCCTCGAGGATGTGGGTGGAGTACAAGCACATTCTTTCTGATGGTCACACACTGTGGCAAAGAGGATTTCTTCAGATTTGAGCTGGTGGTTTGCATGAGAATTTAAGAGGAATGATGTTGATAGAAGAAAAGCTGTCCCAGGGCTGATCTGGGTCAAACTGTGAAATGGAGAAGGCCAATGCTTCGGGGGTCTCCGTTTCTCCTTCGAGGCCCCTCCCCTGTTACCCTGCTGTGCAGTTTCCCTGGGTTGGACGCTTGGGTTGGGGGTGGGGGGTGCTGTCAGCATCACCATCTCTGCACCCTTTGTTCTCACCCCCCACCTCTGTCCCTGAAACCCTTGTCCCCTCAGACGGAGGATTCCAACTAGTTGTTAGGAGAAAGGCATCTAATTAAATGGCCTCAAATTAAGATGTGACTCCTGGCATCAGGTAAATGTTCACACATTCAAAGGGCATTTTATTTTCCAGCTATTGTGAACCTGAAACCTCACCAGTGGTAGAAATTCACACATTTGAGTAGCTAAGTCCCAGATCTCTACTTCCTGTAAACCGTGGAGGAGGGAGGGTGCTCACGGCAGCGTCTTGAAGAACGACTTCAGGGATTTCAAATCTACTTTAACCAGTTGTCTTAGCACATTGCCAGCATTAAGCAGCAGTGGGTGGACTGTGCTGTCTTCAGTGCGTTCCCAGATGGTGTAGAGCAGGGGGTTTCACGAGGGGGGTTTCATGGTGCAGGAAGGGGCGTTGGGGAATGGAGTAAAGTTTTAAGTATGAGGCTGAGAAGAGGGTTTTGGAGAAAAGACTCGTTTAACGAGACTCCCCCCCTCCCCCCACCCGGCAAAATGTTATCTGCTCTGCAGTGTAAGCCTGTCTTTCATCTCTTCAGTGAAATCTACAGTGTTTACCAGTGCTCTTGCGTGTTTACGTTTTGTTTTGTTTTGTTTTGGAGTGGAATCTCAGTGAAGATGACAAGGAGGACAGCCAACATTTGAATTATAAACATTAAGAAGGTGGGAAACAAGCTTTGCTTTAGGAAATCAGCTTCTTCTCGCTTAGACTAAATAAATGCTGAGCAGATGTTTGTAGAACCTAAGTTTGGAGGAACACGAATGCATATGCTCATTTTAGCCCAGGCTGGACGCCTCTTCCTTGTAAAAGACCCCCCCACCCCCACCCCATGATTCTTAGAGCCCTGATTGAGGGCCATTGGAATGCAGTGTGTTTCTCTTCTGACTTAATCATCTTACAAGCACCGTTGATTGATTTCCTGACTCTCAGAAAACCAATGGTCAGTTCGGGAACTCGTATCCTCCAATCGTATTCTCCAGCCTGGGCTAGCCCATCAGGCCCCGCATCAGGCTCCGCGTCCGTCAGCTTCAGCTGTAACAAATAACCCTCACATTTCAGTGGTTTATAGCAACAAAGATTCATTTTTAGCTCAAATCAAAGGCGTTTGTGGGTCAGCTGCTGCCCTGCTTCGTGTCCTCTTCACTCCAAGCTGATTCTGTTGGGATGTGCTGGCCTCTTTCAGAGCGAAAACAGTGTAATGGTGGACCTTGTGATGCTCTCAGAGCTTCTGCTGGGGAGGGAAGGGCACAGGCCTTGTCCGCTCATATTCCCTTGGCCAAAGCAAGTCACATGACCAAGCCCAACATCCCTGGGTAGGAGTATAATCCTCCTAAGGGAGAGGCGCTGTTTGGTGAGACGGGAAATATATCTGAACATATCATCTGTTGCAACTTTCTGCTTCACCTACCTGATAATCAGTCTCTCTCCACCCCTGGCTGCCATCACACTATCAAAGTTAACTGTTAAAAATTCCAGTGTGATCTTGGTATCACTCCTGGCCTTACAAACCTCTGTCACTTCTCAGTAACCTGGGCCAGTGCTTTCTAACCTTTTTTTGCATCCTTAGCACATGTAGAAAATAATATGTCTATAGCCCTTGGGAATAAGGGGGAAACTGTTCAGGGCTGGAGGGGACTAACCTAGGGATGCTAGCTGCTTGATCCCACCTGGGAGAGGGAGTCAGTATTTTGGTACATACCTGTAACCCACGCAAGACAAAGCAGTTGGTTTACTGTGATTTATGGGACAGAGTCCAAGCTCTTTGTTCTCCCTGGGAAGTCCTTCCTTCCCCTCTCTGCCTGGAAAACTCCTTTTATCCTTCAATACTCTGCTCAAATGCTCATCTCTGGGCTCAAGCCTGCTCTGACTCTCTCCTTTTGGATTTGTTGGTATCTCTGGAATGGCACTTATCATCCTGTAGAGTAATTACTTTCTTTGCACATTTGTTTTTCCTACTTTACAGTGAGCTCTTGGGAACAAGGATTTTATCTCATTCATTTCTTCATTTCCAGTGTGCTGGTAAATAGTAGGCACCAATAAAGTGTTTGTTAAACAAATGGATAGATGATGAGTGATAAAAAGGATGCTATCACTGATTTTAATATAGGATTATTTATTTTTCTGTTTCCTTGTGAAAGTGTAGAGGTACCAAGTTTTGCTGGTAACTGTTTTTCATAATTCTTTTTTTTTTTTAAAGATTTTATTTATTTATTTATTTGAGAGAGAGAGAATGAGAGAGAGCACATGAGAGGAGTTAGGGTCAGAGGGAGAAGCAGACTCCCTGCCGAGCAGGGAGCCCGATGCAGGACTCGATCCAGGGACTCCGGGATCATGACCTGAGCCGAAGGCAGTCGCTTAACCAACTGAGCCACCCAGGCGGCCCTGTTTTTCATAATTCTAATGTTTAACTTCACAAGATTATATAATGTATCACTAAATCATTTAAGCACAAGTTCGTAACAAATTATCAACTGCAATTTTTCTATTTCTTATCAGTTGCTACAGCAACTTGGGTCATCTCTGGACTTCTTTTTTAAAAATATTTTATTTATTTATTTGACAGAGAGAGAGAGAGAGACAGAGAGCAAGCACAAGCAGGGGGAGTGGAAGGCAGAGGGAGAGGGAGAAGCAGGCTTCCTGCCGAGCAGGGAGCCTGATGAGGGGCTTGATCCCAGGACCCTAGGATCATGATCTGAGCTAAAGGCAGCCGCTTAACTGACTGAGCCACCCAGGCACCCCTTTTTTTTTCTTTCTTAAAGATTTTATTTATTTATTTTAGAGAGAGAGAGAGTGTATGTGTGAGCAGGGGGAGGGGCAGAAGGAGAGGGAAAGAGAGAATCTCAAGCTGACTCTGCAGAGCCCAACACAGGTCTCATTCTCACGACCCTGAGATCATGACCTGAGCTGAAATCAAGAGTCTGATGCTTAACTAACTAAGCCACCCAGGCACCCCTGGACTTCTTTTTTTTTTCTTTTAATTTTATTTTATTATGTTATGTTAGTCACCATACAATACATCATTAGTTTTTGATGCAGTGAACCTCTTATTAAGGACCTGCATGTCCTTAATACATATAAGAAATATGCCCCTCCCATATTTCTTTCTTTTCTGCTACATACATACACACACACACACACACACGCGCACACACACACACACACACCTCATTCTCACAAATAGAACATTCCCTTTCATGCGTTCTATTTCTAGGGAGTTGACAACTGATATCAGGGGCTGGGGATAATGTCACGAAACTGATGTTTTCATCAACTTCTGGAGTGAGAATACTTTGTTCCAAGTTTTAACCGAGCAATTTCTTTTGTAAGAACTCAATCTATGGAAAAATAAGAAATGCAAAGAGTTTTATAAAAGGATATTCTTTAAAATAAATTGTGCTACACTTATCTGATACAATATTATGTGCCATTAAAATCACGTGTTTGAAAAATATTTTTTAAAATGGGGTACGTGTTCACAATATGAATCTGATAAAAACAGAATGCAAAATTACTTATATGGTTTGCCCTAGTTTTATCGCTATGCATAGAAGGATTGGTATTCGATTTTGAGCTCCTCATATTATTTCCTAAATAGGTACCAAATATTTCTTGAAAGAATGAATGGAAAGTGTAATTAGAGATCTGAATTAACCACTCAAAGACATACTTTAGGTATTTATGTTAAATTCTTCTTCGTTAATGTATTTGTCATTATGGGTCTTCCCCCATTTTAAATTCATCTGAAACATGTTGCCATAATGGACAATCTTATCGGAATTATCCTCAGTAAGTTTAGCTGTGAGTGACTTACGGCGTGGTCTCTTCTGCCTTCTGGGCTGCAAAAACAGTGTCAACATTTGCCTTCTGGTTCTTCCTGAGAAAGAAAGGTGAAATCTTAGATACTGAAAGCCCTACATTACATTTTATTAATTTAACTTGGCATTTGCAAACGAGAAAGATCCTTTTCTGTGCCAGAATTGGATGGCTTTTATGTGCTTGTCTCAGTCAACACTTGCCATACTAATGCTGCATAATACACAACCACCAAATCTCACTGGCATGCAGAAATAAGCACTTTTTTTTTTAAAAAGATTTTACTTATTTATATGAAAGAAAGTGCAAGAGAGAGTGCAAATGGTGAGGAGGGGGAGAGGGAGAGAAAAAGGGGGAAAGAGACTCTGGGGCTCAATCCCAGGACCCCAAGATCACGACCTGAGCCGAGGGCAGACGCTTAACCAACTGAGCCACCCAGGCGCCCCAGCACTTACTTCTCACACATCTGCAGTTGAGTGGGACTCAGGTGGTCTAGGTTAGGCTTGCCTGCACTTGGCTGGAGGCTGTGAGTTGGGTCTGGTTTTGCTCTACATGTTTCTGATCCTCCAGGATGCATGGTGTTCTCATGGAGAAAGAAAGGAAAGCAACCACACAAGCACATTTCCTGGCTCTCTCCTCTGACATCCCATTGGCAGTGGCAAGTCACATGTCCACGCCCAACAGCAAGGGGAAGACTCTTCCCATGGAAGTGGTAGGGACAGGGAGAGGGAGTGAATATTTGCAGAACCATAAGATAATCTAGTAGAGTGATTCAGCGCTTTTTATCCTCATACTTTCCTCCTCTGCTGGGCTCTAACTTTTAGTTAAATTGAGAGGCATCAGGAATGGCATTATAAGTTGCGGTCCACCGTATTTACTCAACTTTTGTAAATTCCGGTTAAAACCATTCCTGGTTAATCATTAAATCTGTGGCACGTGTTGCACATTATGCACTTGGCTTATTTTAGAACCCCTCCTTTCTCATTCTAAATATTAAACTTTTGGCCTTTGCCTTTCCAGACATTTTATAAATGTCAAAAACATTCTTTCATAATGAATCCTTACCTCCATGTTCCTTAGCTCTCTGCTTCTTTGCTTATAACAGTGTCAAGCAAAACTCTCCTAGACAAAGCTTCCATAAAAGGAATAACAATGTGCTTTCAAGGGCTTGCAAGTGAGTGAGGAAAGCAAAAGTTGATCAAAGAAATATTGTTGACTGAGTAGGTACTTCATGATGAAATGAAACTCCTGTTTCTTTGGTTATACAGAGCATCTTTCATAGACAAATTATAAGCTTTTTGTGTTGTTATAAAATTAGTGTACTAGGTATTACTATTTTCCTGCAAAACAGAATTTGATCCATAGAAAAATCAAATTTATTTTTGTTAAGTACTAGTATTATTTAACATGACAGAATATTAACCTATTATGATAATCTATTATTTATTAAATGATTAAATTATGATCTGCTAGGTACTAATATGATGGTACAAATACATGTATTTTCTCACTTAAATCCTCATAATAGCCCTCTGAGGTAGATATGATTATATCCTTCATTTTATAATATAATGTAACATGTTATTTATTATTTTTTAAAAGATTTTATTTATTTATTTGACAGAGAGAGCGTGAGACAGCGATTGCATAAGCAGGGGGAGCGGCAGGCAGAGGGAGAGGGAGAAGGAGGCTCCCCACTGAGCAGGGAGCCCCAATGTAATAAGTTATTAAGAACAGAAACATAGAGGCGCCTGGCTGGCTCGGTCAGTAGAGCGTGTGACTCTTGATCTCGGAGTCGTGAATTTGAGCTCTGTGTTGGGTGGAGAGCTTACTTAAAAAAATAAAATCTTAAAAAACACCCCAGAAGCACAGATATGCCTCTCTAAATTTAAGGTAGAGAATAAAATAAGAAAGCAAGAAAAATAGAGAAGACTTAAAATCCTCACGTGCCCGGCCACATAGGTTTTTTTGTTTTGTTTTGTTTTGTTTTTTTCCAGAGCGTGAGTTTTTCAGTTTCATTATGTAGGTAAAGGGATTGTCAGCATTCAAACCATTGACATTGAGTCAGAAAAACTTATTGGAGGAGTTTATCATACCGATATTTCATCAGATGTAAGTTAAAGGGCTCCAAATGCGGTGACCTTTCTTATCCTGCCTTAGTCTGTGTGATGTTTTGACTACGCTGCAGAATTCCAGCATGCATTATTGATTTTTATCTCACTCTTACTTCTATTGGCATATTGTTTTAACAGAAAAAGAAAAGCTAGTAGGTTATAAAATGGGACTGTACCCTTAGACTGCACTGTAAGCATTTTCTGGGCTAGTCTGAAGTGGGCTTCCAAAGGCTGGGCTCTCCAAGTCTCTGGCTGTAACAGAGCTTTTCATATTTGGGTGTGAGTTGGTTTGAGGTGTCTAAAGTGTAATCAATTAATTAAGCTCCAGCCCTACAGCTGGCATCCCACGTTCTCTGAGATGCCATTTTCAACAGGGGCCATTCTGCTGACTAAAGGTTTTGCTCCTACTTCACACCCCACACATTTTATGGATTTTCAGGATTTGACATTGGTTTGAATGATTTCCATCGAAACAAATTGAGTTCTGACACTTAGAACTAAATTGCTTTGTAAATTGTCTTTTCCCTTAGTTTCAATATTTTTTTTTCATTGTCATTTAACTAAAATACCTTTGATCTTCTTGGTATCATGATGAGTCGTTATTACTCCCAGCTTCAAGAATCCAGAAGCAAGTGCCCTGTGATTTCCTGCACTGTTGTGTGCAGAAAGATGGACCCTGCTAGTTGGATGCTTCCCAACAGAAATGCCCTTGGCAGCATCCTTTCTCTGGAGCATTACTCAGTCTGTGCAAAGGATGATTCTTGTTATAACATCTCTCGAAGTGATTGAACAAGCAAATTTTTCCTTTTCTCTGATGTGCTGCTTGATATTCTGAATGCTGATGATGCTGTTCAAAGTATTTTCAATCCATTCATTTCACTGACCCCAAAGAGGATGATCATGTCCATAGAAAGGCTAAATTTTAGTCTAAGATAGTGCCTTTCCTTTTTTTTTTTTTTAATAAAATAAATAACAGATCTAGTAATGGGTATCTTATTTAGGTTTTACATTTATTTCTAACTTACACATTTTAGTTACTGGTGGTGGTACCTTAAAAGAGTGCCTGCTACTCATTTTTAAGGATTCTACAGATATGGATCAAAGAAATGATGGGAAAAGGAAAGGGGTTTCTTTTCATTTCAGACCTATGCACTTACCTTTTCTTCAGACCTCCTTGTCTCAGATTTTCTAATTTTGTTCTTTCTAGGCCCTCAACCAATCATCCAAACCATTCCCACAGTCTGTATTTATTCTTACTTTGGGCCACTCTCTTTCCACACAAAGTGGATGATCTCATTTAATAACAATAAAACAGTAAAAGCATGTAAAAATACTTTGTACAAATCTAGTGGCATAAATTTAAAAAATTGGCTGAATAGGTAATTCTCTCAAAAATATGTACATACATCAAGGTTTGACTTACAGAGAAGTAGTAATCATAGGAAGATCAGTAACTAGGGAAACCACTAAAGAAGCTGAGGGAGAATTCGCTTCAACACTCACAGAGGGCCCAATAACTTTAGCACTGAGTTTCTTCAAACTTTTGAGAATCAAATAATTCTCAGGCTATATAACTTCAGAAAAAGTGCTGCTCATGCACTTTGATTTTTTGGGGTAATACCGATTGGCATTCCTGCGCTGATATATATAACCCATGCCTTCTGCAGGGATAATTAGTAAAGACTCCAGGCCTGGGAGAGAGCTTGGGTCTGACATGAGTCCTTGGTTGGGATGGCTGAGGCATAAAAAGGAAGAGGTAGTTTCCACAAATTGTGTAAATCCCAGATATTAACTGCTTAGTAGTATGTGTAGGACCATTCTCAGAAGAAACTATCCATTAGCCTTCCAGTGTTTGATTCCCTCACGACACCCAATACATGTCTCAGTTTCCTGGTTCTCTGTATTCCTTGATTACCCATTTTGTGGTGAAGTCATCCCTAGAGGTGAACTTGAGGGCAGGGAATGTGTCTTATTGTTCTTTACATCGCTAATGCTTTTACAGTACCTGCCAAAGATAAGTCCTCCGCACATGTTTATTGAGTGAATGAATAAATGGGTGAGTGATTGAATGGATGAACAGAAAGGTACTCTGTTCACTTTATGAAACTAGCAGAAACCTTGATATTAAAATAGAACGGGAAAGAAAGTTATAGACTTCGATCACTTGTGAATATGTATGCAGAACCCTAATTGAAATTCTAGCAAACCAAATTCAACAGTACATTAAAAAAATCATCCAGTATGACCAAAGAGGGTTTATCCTGAAACGGCAGGGATAGTTTTCTATTAAGAAACCTATTGCTGGTGCTATGGAAATGTAAAGTGTTACAGCCATTTTGGAAAGCAATCTAGCAATATCTATTAAAGTTGAAAATATATATGTCTTTTGAGCCAGATATTCCACTCCTGGGAATCCATCCCAACAGAAGTGAATGCACAAGTGCATAAGGACACATGTACCAAAATGTTTAGTGCAGCAGGGTTCAGAGTGGCGAAAAAGTGGAAACCAAGCTAATACCCATCAGAGGTGAAGAGCTGAGTCTATGATGGCTCAGCCACACTGTGGAGTGTTAAACCATCTTTCAACAGAGCGAATTAGAGCTACTCCACATGATCCCAAAGTATTATTGAGTGATTAAAAAGCAACGTGCATACAAACATCTATAAGAAGATCACACTTTGCTAAAAAATAAAAACAAAACCTAAAAAACAAGACAAAGGAAGACAAACAAACCCCATGTCTCTATGTTTACTTTGAGTAGCTGTGGATGATATTACTTTCTTTGACTGAAATTTCCTTCTTTGTAAAATTAGGGTGATAATGATGCACATCTCAGAGGTTTTTTGTGAAAAGTAAATGAGTTAATACATATAGAACGTCTGGTACATAGACTGTGTCTGAGAAATATTAGCTGTTACTATGCTAGAAGACCTGAATAGAATATGTAGAATTCAAAGGAAAATGTGGATGAACACATACTAAATTGTTAACCTGTTTTATGTGTCGGTGAGGGACTAATATGGGTAGAAGAGAGAAGGAAGGTCCAAATAAATAAAAGAAAAAAATATTTCACACTGATGCATTTATTTAAAATTATGGCACATGGGGATATGTATAAAGAAATAAAATTAAAATACTTCTAAAGGGAAACACTTATTAGTAAGTATATCAAATCAATAGACCCAATAAGAAAAGAAAAAGTGGTACAAAATAATATATGCTGGAAAGGCGTTTACTAACATTTAATCCCATCCCTCCTTAAATGTGTCTGAGAAAATTTGGAAAGGTGTTTATTTAAAGATATAAAGGATGAATATATTAAACACCAGCCATCATTACCTCTGATGGGGAAACTTTAGAACAAGGTTTCTTGGAGCGTATTTTCTGGGATATTACTTCCACAGGTGGAAAAAAAGGATTCTGTAGTGCAGGGATTTGGGAACATGCTGCTCACAGGTAGCCCACACTTGAATGGATAGGAGCACAGCAAAGGTCTAAGTACTTTGTGACTGTTTGGTTCTAGATACAATGCGTCTTCTTCAGAGAAACCTTCCCTGGCCATGTTACCGCAAGGACGTGCCCAGCCTTCTATTCTCTGTCACGTTGCTCTGTTTATCTCCTTCAGCTGTAAACCATTAATTAAGAGAATGCCATTTTGATGCAGCAAAACTCTGAAGAATTTTCTCCTTGTGTGTTCTAGCTTTTGTCCAGACCATAATTCCATTGATTCCATCAGTCTTCCTTGCAAAAGTTTTTCTTTTTAAGGAATTTTCAAATCAGTTTGTCCTTAAAAATATCAATTGCTGTGGACACTGCAGCTGAGAGTCATGATTATGTAATTTCAGAGGGATGGATTGCTTGTTGAGAAGTATCGGCTCATGGTGGAATTCTGTGCCTTGGTTTTTCATACTTGCAAAAAACAGGCAGTTATTCTCACATCTCATCTTGCCTAGAAGTGTTTTGTGCACAATAGAATGCATTTTTATGAAGTCCTTTGAGTTTCCCTGATGGAGTGAGTTGGACATTGGCAAGACAGCGTTTTGATTGCTATCGATGTCCAAAGGCCACTTTTCTTTATCGTGGTTAAACTTCCAAAGCTGTGAGTGTGGCCAAACAGCTAAGTTATTTCTTATCTTTCTTAGTGCTCCATGTGAAGGTCTGTTTAAACTTGTGCCTTTGCATTTTGTCTTTTGGCGGGTGGGTGTTCAGGAGAGGTTTTCAGAATTGAAGGAATTTCTTTAATTTTTTTTTCCTCTTGTGCTCACAAAATAACTGCTAAGCCGTCATGCTTGAGCAGAACTCTAGCATAGATAAAATGTATGTTTGCCTCTAATCAGCTGGGCTGAATTTCTTTGTTGTCCTGCAGCGATTATAGCCACAGTGAGATTTTCTGATTGTGAACATTTCTACCAGCTACCCTTATATCAAAATCTCTGTTTGTCCTGAACTGATAACCACAGATTGGCTCTTTAACCATTTCGTAAACTTCTTTCTTCTCCAGGTCCTCATGAACATGGAAGACATAAAAATCCGTGAAATGCAGATTTTTGACTACAGGAAAAAAATCGCTGAATCAGAGACTAAATTAAAACAGCAACAGAACCTGTATGAAGCTGTGAGGTCAGACAGGAATCTGTACAGCAAAAATCTGGTTGAGGCTCAGGTAAAGAATATACTTTTGTTTTTACGTTTTGACTCCTCCCCACTTCTGGGTTTAAAGCGGTTTCTGTTTTCCTAATGGCAGAATTTAGAACAGGGCAAACAAGAAATCTCATGGAATTCACCTGAAAGAGAAGATCAGTGGGGATTTGTGCTGAACTATCAGGTTGTTTGAAGTGGAAATGACACAACCTGATGGGATGTGAAGATCAGGGTCCTGCTTTTAATTATTATGTAGAATTGCCATTCTCCTGTTCCTAATTTTTAAAACTGCTAATAGCTACCATGACTCAGAGGGGAGCAGCATGCAGATCTTTCCTTTGTGATCTCTTAGTTATAATGTTTGGTGTGGGGCCCATTCCTCCCTTGTAAAACGAGGAATAAAGCGCGTGTGTTGTATATGTGTGTTTGTTGTATGTGTGTTGTGTGTGTTTGTTGCGTGTGTGTTTGTTGTGTGTGTTGTGTGTCGTATGTGTTGTATGTATATGTCGTGTATGTTGTACGTGTGCTCTGTGTGCTGTTATGCGCGTCACATGTGTTGCACGTGTTTGTGTTGTGTGTTGTATGTATGCGTTGTGTGTTTTGTATGTGTGTTGTATTTGTTGTATGTGTGTTGTGTGTGTTGTGTGTGTGTGGCATAGTCATTATGCATAGTTCGTGTCTATCTCATGAGAATATTTTGAGAGTTAAGGCTATAAAGCATTTGGAGTTTGATGGGCACAAGAGACAAAGGAATAGCCCAGTGGTAATTGTTCAGGAGACCATTGTTTTGAGAGAACCTCCCTTAAAAGCTCTTGAATATGTATTGAACTTCTATACAGATGATGATGTCTATTTAATTCACTTTCAAACGTTTCTCCTTTCATTTTATTAGGATGAAATAACAGAAATGAAGAGAAAATTAAAGATTATGACCCATCAGGTAGATCAGCTGAAAGAAGAAATCTCAGCCAAAGAGTCAGCACTTGTGAAGCTCCATCTGGAGCAGCAGCGGGTAGAGAAGGAGAAGGAAACTTTGAAGGTACAGAACTTATAACAAAAGCAATGGAGCAGTAGTCTGTTTGCCCCCCTTGAGGCAGGCTCCGTGCTCACTGAAGGAACAAGGGGCAGGGAGAACAACGGAGGAACCAGGAGGATGAGCTCTAACCCCTCCAGGTCAGGTCAGACTTCCTTTTGGGCAGGGCTCCCAGGTGGAAGTGGGGAGGAGGCCAGTGGAGATGCATAAGCACCTAGTTCACCAACTGCTGTCATCACATCAGCAGAAGAGAATCTAGCAGGTCAGTAGTGACCAAGAAGTCCTGGGGCTTGCAGGCTTGCCACAGTCCCTTTGTATTTACAACCTGAGTCCAACACCCACACCCAACCCTCCCAAACTCCTCCCTGGGCCTTCCATAAGGCGGTGCTGGCAAGACCTTTTGTCTCTCTTCTCCTGATAGGTGTTTGCTTTATGTGCACCTGACTTTTCTGCCTGCACTATCCTTAGCCACTCCTCCAGGGAATCACCTCTGTCTTCATATATATTACTAAGACATATCCTTTTAAATCTACTAACTTGGAACATCATATGTCTACTAATACAATATAAAGACTTTTTCCAAGAATACATACCAAATAATTATACCATTTCAAATCCTCAAACAAAATATATTTTATTATGCACATTCACTAAACCTAATGTATTTTTCTTTTCCTACCCAATCCAATAGATTTCCCTTCTAATCCATTTGACCAAGGAATTAAAAAGGAACTAAGAGTATGAAAGTATCACTTTCATTTTGAAAATGTATATGCAGAATACTCATGGATGTTTATGAGCCACATGGAGGAACTCTATAGCAAATGAGAGACTGGGTGTCTTGGTTTCTGCACATAGTAGTTTTCAAAGATAGTTCCTATCTTGAAAATGTGTAGCTGGTGTTGGACAGCTTCAATGCCAAATTTCCTTGATTCCAAGGTGCCATAGATTGAAATATGCACTCTCAATTTCATAATAGGTTTTGTCAACTTAATGATAGGTCTTCATGGAAATAAAACTACTACATGAAATCAAGGCACATTTGGTTTGAGAAAGATTAAAATATAACAAAAGTGCCTTTACAGAAAGGATATGATAATTGATATTTACCTGAGACTTTCATCTCCCCATTCTAGCTTGTGACAAAAAAGGAATAAAAAATTCTGCATTAAAATTCATTTCCATATAAAGAAATATAAATATGTATTTTTTTAAATTGGAAAATATCCTGCATCTTTGCCCCTGTTTTCCTTGTTCGAAAGAATAATTTTGTAGATGGTAGCTTGTCCTACCCTGGAGCCTGTAGTGGGATGGTTTTATTTATCATTGAGTGAATCAGAAGAATCTTATTATAAACATTGCTTCACCATGGGCCTCATGGACCCATGTTAACAAGGCTTCAGTGTAACTCTATTTGGTACATCATCTCTTTCTTTTTATAGGATGACATCGATCCTCATCTCTTACTTTTCCAACTAGCGTTCTTTTCAAAAGATTATTACCCCATAATGGGGTCCAAGGTGGAACTAACTGCCTTCACAAAATTCTGCTTTAGGAAAAGCAATGTCCTAGGCAAAAGATCAATTACCCCTAATTTCCTAGAGTTTGACTTTGGTTAATATTTGTTTCAGTTATGCCTTCCATCATCATACATATATAGCTCCAAAGAAGCATCATAATAAAAGGATATAAAGGCCTAAGGGCTCTGTTTTTGGTCCTGGACCAGCAGAGCTGGTAGCGGGTGAACATGGAAGATCAGTATAAAGGGCTTCTGCCCTAGAGAGTCTGCTCTAAGTGGGGAATCCTAGCTCTGGAGAGCTTGGGGCCATTGACTATAGAAAGATGATTGCTTTGGACTTACTGTGAAACCAGGATGACTTTTTCCCCCAGCATTTTCCATTGAGGGAAGAATGAGGAACAGAAAAAGGATGCCTGCTTGATTTATTATTTGAAGTTATCCAAGGATGACTTGCAATGGTGCTTCGACTGGATAATTTTGGCCTATCATGAAGCCTGTTTGACATTCTTTAGAAAAATATGACCACTCAAATGTTGAGTTTCAGCCTCTTGGCTTTTTTAGCCTCATATTTGAATCATGATTCACACAGGTCTCTGGGTTTCATGCATCTGAAGTTTGCAAACCAAAACCGTGGAGGGAAGGGCAGATTTTCTAGTAACCATGCTCCAAGAGACACTTAGCTTATTATTGTTGTGTTCTACAGAGCTCTGTGGGCACATAATCCCTCCTGGAAGGGCAAGTCCCCTCCTGTGTGGTAGACCATGGGACACCTTTTGACAGGACAACCCAATTTACTACTTCTCCAAGATGACAAACAGTTGTCCATAATAGATCATCCTCATTCATCCCCCTCAAAAGAAACGTCTTGCTCCTTCCATGTTTCTTTTCCTTTCTCAGTTGCTACCGGGCCCTATTGACTTCTCAGTATTCTAGACATCATCAGCACATTATGGTTATGACAGAATGTCAATAGTCCTCTTAGCTATTGCAGCATGTACATTCATCGGCCCATTCTGTCCCAGTCTTGTTTCATCAGTGCTGACGGAGCCGTCTCATTTGGAATGTCCTAGCAAGCCCCTAATTCTGCCTCATCACCTCCAAATCATCCCACATCATTGTGACAGCACTTTGATTCCTGGTGAATAATTCAGCAGCAGATTCTCTCTGTCCAGAGCCCAGCATCACATTAGTGACTGGCTTCAGGGCACCTTATCCTTTTACTGGCATGCCCTGGATGGGAGCTGCCACAGAGAGAGAGAAGGAAAGCCCATTTATTCTCATGGCTGGAAAACTTTAGGTGGTCCTATTCGTCTTAGATGTAAACACATGGTTTCTGTGACACCCAGTAAATGTCGGGATCATGTACGAATGGGTGAAACACCTGCGTGTATGGTTCTTGAGATAGGATGTATACCTGCAGCCAAATTGGATGATATATATTCTGTAACACCTATCACAAAACTAATTGTGGAGGCAGTGACTAAAGTGTGTGTCCTGTGAGTGTATTACAACTTCATACCACCCGTAACGCTTTGAGAGATAAGGATACCTCAGGTCCCACCTAGAACATTGCTTGATGGGCTTTTGGGCGCACAGCAGTTACCATCTCTCCTGGGTGAGAGAGCTCAGATTTATAGCTGTTAAATGCATTAGACTCAAGGTATTTTGTTGATGTTAACATTTGCTGCCATAGTCTAATGCCTAAGATGTCTAAACATCTTGTTTACAGCCCGTAAATTTATGACATAAGGAGACCACTCAGAATTTTGATATGTTATGAAAAATCCACATACATACAGCAATGCCAAACGCGTGAATGGTTTTACATTTCAGACAGATACTTTTACACACTGTTGATTGCATTTTAATATAACAGGGGTTTCATTTTGTTCTGCTGATGGATTCTGATCAGCTCTTGGCACTTAGGAACAGGGAAGTGAATGTTGCACATCTGGGAAAATAAAAGTTTTATTAAAGAAAACGTGAACCACACAGGTATTTTATGGCTGTCTTCACTGTCACCTTAACTGATGATAGAAATAGAAAGGCTGGGGGCACCTGGGTGGCTCAGTTGGTTAAGCGACTGCCTTCGGCTCAGGTCATGATCCTGGAGTCCCGGGATCGAGTCCCGCATCGGGCTCCCTGCTCAGCAGGGAGTCTGCTTCTCCCTCTGACCCTCCCCCCTCTCATGTGCTCTCTCTCTCCTCTCATCCTCTCTCAAATAAATAAATCTTTAAAAAAAAAAAAAAAAAAAAGAAATAGAAAGGCTGGTTCTTTGCTCTCTTTCTGAATCGGCAATCCCCCAAAGTGGTAAATACTAGACCAGATCTTTTCTCACTAAGTCTTTCCTTTTGCTTATCCCTGAACCAAAACATATTTCATGAGTGAACTAACCAAATGTCATTAAAGAACCCTTTGGTTTCACAGTAGCCAGATGCATTTAGTCTGTGGCAGTACACGTCTGTTACTAGGTGTGCAGTATCTTCTACTGTTTGGACAAGCTTGAGGTATGGAATTAATGGCTCTTGGTCTTCATGAGTCCAACCCAACTTCAGTTGGGTTGGGTCAGAGGCACTTGCAAATATGAGGTTTTCTATCATCCTGGTCAACTTTCTGGGTGGGTGGGTGGGGGTCCCAATACTTCCTTGAAGGAAACATGTATTACTTTCTTACTGTCACTTGCTAACCTGCAAGCCATTGAAAAGTTGGAGCCTTAATACCATCTTGTCATCTCCCTTGTGTTTCCAGGTGTGGGTGAAATCAGAGCTCTCCTCTCATTTGTTTCTTTTTCTGCTGACCTGGTCTGTGATAAAAACCTGTCCTTCCCATGTGGGCATGGAACCTCTCAAAGACACGCTCTTCTTTCCTTTAATGTGAATACCTCTAAGGCTCCTCATTGCATACTCTGTACAGTGTGTGGCACACAAACCTTTCCCAGTCTGGCTCAGCTTTAGCTCCTGCTATTCCCTAGCCCACACTCTAAGAATCCAGCCGCACCGGATGCTAGGCTATGTGGTGCACATACTTCACAGTTTGCACGCTTGACTGTCTCATGCCTTACCCCAACACAAGCCTCTGCTCTTAGGAAGTATCTGTCAGTTGCCAAGGCTCTTGCTGGTTCTTCCCTCTAACCCTCAGGCAGGCAGGAATTAGAAACTCATCCCTGGGTACTCCCTTGTCCTTTTTCCCACAGTAGATAGCATTTCCACACTGTGATGTGGTTGGTTATATTTGTCATTTCTAGTGGACGATGAATCTTTCAAGTCTTACTTTTTTGTATTTCACCTGGAACAGTTGGGTGGTAACAACAGCGGGGGCACAGGCTTTAGAATCAAAAGATCTGGGTTGCCATCTAAAGTCTGTTCCTTACTAGCTGTGTGACCTTGGGCAAACGAATTTGCTGTTCTTTGTCTCCTACACATTGAATTTGTAAAA
Source organism: Halichoerus grypus (assembly GCF_964656455.1). NCBI lineage: Eukaryota > Metazoa > Chordata > Mammalia > Carnivora > Phocidae > Halichoerus > Halichoerus grypus. The sequence continues at coordinate 24,596,302 of NC_135718.1, read as the reverse complement.
CGGGGATGAGAGTAGCTAAAAGTCCTGGTATCATGCCTGAGATACTGTAGGTCACAAACATACTTGTGGAATTGGAGGGAATGTGTCCTTTGATGAGAGGTATTTTCCTTCTGAAACTGACCAGTCCATGGCACCCTGTCTTTACAATTTCCATGTAACCTCAAGAGCCTCAAGATCTGAGCTCTCCCAGGAAGCTTCCCTGACAACCATAGTCCTCTGACCTCCTGTAACATCAATTCCCTGTCCGTGTGCTAATAAAGATACTGAAAAATCACTGTCTGGCCTTGTTAATAGTCACATAATACTTGTATATCTTATCTTCTCATCTAGAGTGGAAGCATCTGAGGAATAGGATCTATATATCCTTTTATACCACGACATCTCTTCTGTTCCATCGAGACATTTTGTAAGATAGACACTTGGTTGTTATCTTTGTTAATTTAATTTTTGCTTACAACAGGCTTTATCTTTGTAGTTGATGTGCTGGTGGTATTAGGACCATTACAGGAGCTGGTGCATACAAAGGCCCTCCCCCGTCCTCACCCCTACATCCTCCTCTGCACTATTCTTTGTGAATTCTCACCTTGTTTAGCTGGTAAGAGAAGAGCTGCTGAATACCAATGAAGCCTCTGCTACATGTATATAGAAAAATGATGGAAATCCCACAAGGGCACAACTCATAGAATAAACATGACCACTGTAATGTGCACTGCTGTTTCTTTACAGGCCTGTGCGTGTGCATGTGTGTGTGTGTGTGAGAAGCTTGTTTTGCTTGATCAAACCATGTTAAACGAAACATCAGAGGAAAGTGTAAGAAGAACAACTGTGCATCTAAATCTGGGCCCTGCAGTCCAGGTTTGTACTGCCACAGAGTGAAATCTCTCTGTGTCTTTCATTCTTTGTCAGGCCGAGCTGCAGAAGCTAAGACAACAAGCTCTGGAGACGAAACACTTCATTGAAAAGCAGGAAGTGGAAGAGAGAAAACTCCTGCGAATCATTGCTGAGGCTGATGGGGAGAGGCTGAGACAGAAGAAGGAATTAGACCAGGTAGGAACATCTCCTCACCAGACCTGCAGACCTCATCAGCAGACACAACTGTTTGATTCAACTTTTCATGAATCCTCCTTCTTCTCTAAGCTCTTGCATTCAATCTATTGGAAGAACAGCAGTAGAAGCCCATCTTCTGTTGATTACTTATGAAATATTCATTCATTATTCAAGTCATATTTATAAGCACTCACTATCCTCTAGGTACTGGGGCTACCCTGGCCAATGGGAAAATAAGGCCCCTGTTCTCAGGGAGCTTACATTCTAGTATAATATAATTGCTCACATGTAATTGCGATGAATAATTACATAATTCTGGAGTTAGAAACTCAAATGCATAATTAGGGAGTTAGAAACTTAAATGCTTTCAGAGATCTGGCAAGTTGAAAAAAAGAGAAATTGGCCAGTGTAAGACAGTAAGGAGTGGGGGAAACTGGCAAGAGCTAGCCCACCATAAAGTCATTCAAAATTTAACATTTATAAAATAATGGGTTGGGAAAAAATCAAACACCCACAGGCAAAGAAATATAGGATGATGATGATGATGATGGATGATTTGTTGTACTCTTTCTCTTTCCGATGGGACTGCAAACACATGGGAGGAGCTGTGTTGACTGTCTAGTAGGATCTTTCTAGTGCCCTGCCCACTGGATGCCTAGTACACATGGACATTTGAGAGATCTTTGACAGGATGAAAGAGGCTGCCATAATGAAAATGAGACTTTTTGTTTCCCAGATGGCCATGCCTTTCCCTATCTTTCTAGGTCATCAGCGAGAGAGATATCCTCGGGTCTCAGCTTGTCCGGCGCAATGATGAGTTGGCTTTGCTCTACGAGAAGATCAAGATCCAACAGTCTGTGCTGAATAAAGGCGAGATCCAGTACAACCAGAGGGTGGAGGACATGAGAATTCTCAAACTTGAGATTAAGAAACTTCGCAGAGAAAAGGGGATTCTTGCCAGGAGTGTGGCTAATGTCGATGAACTCAGGTAATAGGAGCCCCTTCAGATGTGAGGGCACCGCGGTCTGGGGGGAGCTCCTGAAATGACCTTATGTTCATTGCTTGTTGGTTGTGGAAGTTCTTTATCAAGTTGTATAAATTAATTTTTATATGATGGAATTATGAGCAAATAATGAGAACAACTTTTCCATAATTCAGAATCTACATTGTGCCTATTCTATGTCACCAAAAAAGTGAATTAGTTTCCTCTCTGGGGAATATAAGTGAGTGCAGAAGATTTTTTAGAAACTTATTCTGGCTTTCAAAAAAGAAATTTCAAGACAAATCACAGACACAAGCTAGTTACAATTCAGAAAACCATCTCCCCCAATGAGCTTTTTAGAATTTAAGAAGGTAGCAATGCTGCAAGCGATCGAGCAGCAATATTTAAATTTAATCCTGGTAACATTTGCACATCTTTTTCTTGGAATTATATACAGAATGAAAAGAAGGGAAAAAATTTAATTTTATCACTATTTGAAAACTCTGTTTCCTTAGAAGGCGGCCAAATTTTATATCTCACTCTTGATTTATCTTCTGCAGCTTTCACTTTAGCTTAGTGGGCCTTCTTCTGGCTTTAAATCTTGCATTATACAAGATCTACTTCCCCTTTGGGAAAACATCACCATGTTTTATATAGGCAATTGCAGGAAACCAAGTAACAGGCCTGGTGTTGTCTCCGTAGCTGTCCTTATTCCCCGCGGACTTGTAGATGAACAGTATCCTTGACCACCTTGGGACAAGGATACGGTCTGCATCTGCTTCTTAAATGAATTGAATTAGAAGATAGTTTTGATATTTAGATGCAGTGAATATATTCAGGAATATCAAGGGAAGTTGCCACTATCAAGGATGGATCAATACTTATTTTTTTTAGAGTCGCTTGTATTTCAGATGATGAAAGTAGTATAAACTCACTGTAGAAAATGTGGAGAATGCAGAAAAAATATAAATAAGGGATTAAAAAAGTCACACATAAGTTTACTATCCAGAGATACCACCACTGACATTTCAAAGACAAATAGATTCATTCTAAGTAGCTATTGAATGATCTTGAAGATCATCACTAAACTTGCCAGCCATGAGTTATTTTTATTATAGACACAAAAGGCCAAATTCTACCCATTCCTAGTCAGTATCGCTGGTTTGTGGATAATAGATTTTATTTTTCTCTTCAATGGGAAGACAGCTTACTAAAGATATTGGAGGCAAGCTGGCATGAATTCCAATCTCTGCCTTGGCATCCACACGCTGTGTGACCTTGGGCAAATCACTTAACTTCTCTGAGCCTTAGACTTGTAGTTAAACACGAAAACAAACACAATGTGCCTAGCACAGAGTCCAGAACAAAATAAACTGTCAATAACAGGGGCTAATACTCCCTCCCGCCCTCCTCTTCTGACAACACTCTAGAAAATCCAAGTGTTAAAAATATGCTTTTAATTCTAAGCAGCTTGTGCTGAGCTCCCTGTTGAGTGAACATCATGCAGTTAATTCTAATGGTTTGTCTTGCTAATGAGGGGAAGTTGTATTATTGGTTTAAATGAAGCAATTAAGTAAAAGAGATGGCTTGGTATTAGTAATCTGCACACCCACAGCAGATGAGGACAGATAATAATATCTTGCCCATGTCAATGTGAGCGTTTGCCTCTTCTCCACCCCCCAACAAAGCGCCTTGTTCCATAGGGTGGCAGCCCGCTCCCAGGGTCCTGTGAATGGCTGTAGGTCAGTGCCCGTTAACTAGATAGTTAACTAGTTAACTGCAATCCTGCAGACTGGAGTAGTAGGTTGGAGCCAGAACTAGGTCTTCAGGACTTTTGCAGCCATCTGTGTAGTTAGTTGTGGAACATCAAATAAAATATCACTTTTAACTGGGGCTTTCTCCATCCTGGCTGCACGTTAGAATTACCAGGAGGACTTTACAACCGATGAAACCCAAGTAACATGCTTGACCAATTAAGGCAGAATCCCTGCGGGGATTGGTCCAGGCAAAGTGGGTTGCCAGCTCCCCAGGTGACTGCAATGCACAGTCAGGGTGAAATGCACTGCCCTAACTGGTGTCAGGTTACCACCGGAGCCTCGGTGTCCTACAGTCCTACAGTCAGGTGCCATATTTTGTGGTGGAACATAAAAGATAGATTGTTCTTTATATAGAGATATTTAGAAGCATCGAAGAGTATATTGAAATTCTCATAATTCGCTTCCTCTCTGTTCTTTCCATATACTTGTCAACTCCTTGGGTGTTCAGAATCATGATTCTGAAGCTCTGGTACTTTCATTAAAGCTAATGCTGAAGTTGGCGCTCTGCAAGGATTGATAACATCTGTGTCTGGCCCAGGTTGGAGGCTGGTCTGTGTTCACAGAAGTCTCCCTAATGCCAACTTTTTATGTAAGATGTAGTGGGTCCATAACCACATAAAGACATGATTTTCAAATGGGTGGAGAATTTCTTAGCAAAGGAAAGTTTGTCTTATTCAGGCAGGAGCTTTTCCACATGCAAAGAGAATTCTTGAAGGAGAGGACACGATGTCGAGCCCTGGAGGAGGAATTGGAGAACCCCATGAACGTGCACAGATGGAGGAAGCTTGAGGTAACACCTGGCAGAGCCTTGCTCTCCTCCCCAGATCTCTTCTCCTACCCTGCACGATCTCCTACCTAAAGCACAGGAAAAAGCTCGGTTTTATTTAATGCTATGCAAATTGTCACCTAAAATGTAAGTCTGGATCAAATGTAAATTGGGTTGTTCCAAAACCAGATGGTTTACTTGGGTTTTGTTTAAAAAGTCTTGGACAAAATCCCTTCTGTTTAAAGAAGACCCAGGGTGAGTTGTGAGCTGGCCTCACCAATGGACATTTTTCCTGTTAGGTAGTTTTTGGTCAACCAGTTATCCTAACGCTGCCTGTCTCGGATTGTTGATTGCCTTCAGCCACATTGGCCACCGGCATCTATAGCTCCTTTCAGCTGGTCTCTGCATTCTTCACTTTGGCTCAGGAAACAAGGCTCTTGTCAACTAGCTGTTTTTTCGAAGGACTACTAGCATTGTGTTAGCCAAACCCTTTCTCTTAGGATCTGGGGACACAGCCAACATCTCACTGGTAGGTGATGGATAACAACTCTCATATTTTATTTTATGACTTCCTGATGGATGTTACCACCAGCCCTGCAGATAACAGTTAGAGACAAGCCCTGTTTAGTCAAGGAAAAGACAGCCATCTCTCAGAGTTGTGACCAGCCATGTGGGTGCCGGGAGGGGCTTCGACTACACCAACAATTAGGGTTTGGGGAGGATAAAGTTATATGACATAAGAAGGAGCCATCAGCCAAATCAGTGTTTGGTTTTCATTTCTATTTTTTCCTTTTAATGAAGAAAGCATTAAGGATAATGCATTAAAAATTGTTATGTAAACATGAGGCCTGAATTTTAACAGCGTCCAGTCTTGCCAGATGAATGTATGCCAGATCTAGTCCCAGTATGTGGGTATCAGTTGGCACTGCTTAGTATTTCTTAAGCAAAGTCAAAGTCAGTGGAATGTTTTCTCCCCCCCTCATTTATTCCTCTTAAATGCCAAGAGTGGTGTCATTTACTAAACTAACAATAATATGGATGTGTCTGGGGAAGTAGAGCTGAAGACTTAAAATTCATTTACTGTCGCATTAGTTTATTCCATGTGTTTTCAAGCAGATCTTTAAAGTTTCCAATTCTGTGTCAATTTCTATTTAAAAATTAGAAAATATTGGGGAAACAGATGAAAATATTTAGCTGCTAGATTAATTCAAAATGTCAGTACAGTTGAAAGCAGAACTTTGGCTCAATGTCGAGAGGACAGATTATCAATTTATAACTGTAGCATTTGTTTGAATTGTATACAAATAGTTATTGAAGGTGCCTCAAAGCTTTACGGATTGATAACCCCATTTGAGAGCGAAATGCCATGGTCGTGTTTTGCTGCCAGTCCACATCCTAGAAACCTTCCCCATCATAGGCTATAATGAATCTTCTTGTTGGCAATTACCAAAGGAGAATCCTGAGTTTGAATAAATTAGGGAAGCCTGTCTCATTCATTTGGAAACAGAAGGCATAGGAGGAAAAGCCTCAGAGCATAGTAATGAAGAAGGGCAGGCTTTAAAGCCAGGCATATCTGGGCTTGAATCCAGCTCTGACCCTTACCAGTGTGGGTGGATGACTTAATCCTCTGAGCCTCAGTTGCCTTCTCCGTAAAAGGGGAAGACCAACACTTTCTCTTAGGACTGTCGTGGGCCTAAAATTTGATATGGTATGAAAAACACTTAGCATGGTGTCAGGATGGTGGCAAAGAATAAGGTATAATGCATAGTAGCTATCATTATTGTTATTATTAGTGTTATCCTTGTTCCCCCCGGTGGAATAAACACACTCGTTTTCCACTTATTGGCTAACTAGAGCCAAAAGATAAGACATTAGCCAAACTTCAGTCTTGTTTGATGGCCATTGCAATCTGTTATGCTTTTTTTTTTTTTTTTGGCTTTAATTCTCTCTGTATGGGGTCTGCAGGTTTACAATACATCTTAATACGACAATAATTATTTTACACAGAGACTTTGGGGCTTGGAACTGATGATATCTCAGCTGCTTTATTTTGTTCCCTTTGAACAGGCCAGTGACCCCAGTACCTTTGAGCTGATACAGAAGATTCACACCTTGCAGAAACGTCTCATCAGCAAGACGGAAGAGGTGGTTGAGAAAGAGCTGCTCTTGCAGGTAGCATTTTCCTTTTCTGGACTCACTGAGCTGAGTCACCATCTCGAGGACTGCCTTTAGAATCAGCTATTTGGCAGCACTGCATGCCCCATCTTTAACTGTAGATGGCAACAGTGACTCACACACAGAGAACAAACAACGTGATTAATTGGTGTTTTACGCTGCCATCACTGATATTTCAAGAATTCTGGAAAATTAAGTTGAAGACTAGACTTACTGTATTGGGTCCCACTTCTCTACAGTTTTATTTGTCAGATTCTTTTAAATACTTTTCTTTATGTCTTTTTATAATGGGAAATGCTATGATTTTGATTTTGAAAATAAGCTTTCACAGAGCACAGATGATCTGTCCTCTTAAAGATTTGTGAGATGAACTGGAAGGCAAGACGTCTTTTTGTGGATTTTATGCACTTAGTTTTTCTGGAGCAATCGGGACTGGTAGCATCCTTCTAGGCCGGTGTCTTTGCAAGTATAGGCTGTCACCACCATTACTGCCATCGTGCCAGATACTGTGCTGTGGCTTTCCTTACTTGTCTCAGTTCCTCTTCACAGCTCAGGGGGTGGGGGTGGCTATTGTCACCCCCAGTCAGTGGATGAGGAAGTTGGGCTCCAGGAGTGCAGTGTGGATAAGAATATAAGCTCCGGGGTTAGGTGGACAGGGTTGGCATCCTGCCTCTGCCAATTTATAGCTGCGTGGCGTTAACTTCTCTGCACCTGCGGTTCTTAATCCATGTTAGGGGACAATAACAGAACCTGTGGGAAGGGAGATTGCGAAGATGAAAAAAGCTTCGTATTATGCTTGGCACGTAGCATTTAATAAATATTAGCAACCATTCTTATTATTTCTAACTCCAAAGCCCATGATCTTAGCTGCTGGGTTACCATTAGTAAGAGCAGGAACTTCTATGCCTGAGCAAGGGACTTCTATGCCTTTACACCTTCTCTTTTACATTTTACCTTCAGAAGACATTGTCCCTGAGGTTGGGTATATATAAGAAATAGCTTTCCAGAGCAGGGCTCTGCTGAATGGCCCATGGGGATAGTCCTCTTCTCTTATAGATGAGCATGGTGGTTAGGAGGGCAGACTCTGGAGTCAGAAAGATCTGGTCTTGAATCAGCTCCAATGCCTTATATTACATGACTTGAGGGAGACTTACATAAATTCTCCAAACCTCAGTTTCCTCCATCTGTTCAATGGGGGCAGTAATACCCAGTTTCTTTATGGGAGGAAGCTACTCCCATCAGAGTATACAACTTGGAAGTCCTGTTGTGGGGATAACCAATCAGTGCACGGGCACTGGGGTCTGGCCAGTAGTCTGGGCTTTAGGCTCTGACTCCACCTATGAGCCACAAGTCACGTCCCAAGGCCATGCCACTGGGAAGTGGCACAGAGGGGACTCAAACCAGACCATCACCTCCGGAGCTCACACTTTCTACCAGTGCATTACCTTGCCTTTCTGGTTACTATCGCGTTGTTTTCTTTAAAAAGGAGATTTTGTTGTAAGTTTGTTTTGTACTTCATTGACTGCTCTAATTTTATTACTTCTTTCCTTCTATAGGCTTTGGATTTATTCTGCTCTTTTTCTACCTTCTTAAGACTGATGCTCAGCTCATTAATGTTAAGTCTACTTTTCTATGAGAAGCATTTACAGCTATAAAACATCCTTTAAATGATTTCTTGAGTTCCTCCCCACAGGGTTTGAAATATGGTATTTTCATTTTCATTTAGTTCTAAATATTTTCTGTTTTCAGAATTATTTCTCCTTTGAGAGTAAGTCTTAAAAAATATCTGCTATTCCTCTTATGGTAATTAAAAATACAACTTTAAATTCCCAAATATATATGCATTTAAGTTACCTTTTAGTTACTGATCTCTCATTTTTTTGCATAGTGGTCTGTATTCTACTGATTCTTTGGAATTTGTTGAAACCTGCTTTGGGACCAATGAAGGTGGTCAGTTTTTGTAACTGATGCCTGTGTGCTTGAAAGGGTTATGTACTCTCAAGCTTCAGGTGTCTCTATGATGTTCATCAGATCAACCTTGCTAATTATGTTGTCCAGATCTGTATATTTCTTAATTTTTTTTGTCTGCGTAATCACTGAGAAAATGTTTGGAGATTTACCTATTTCTCCTTGTAGTTCTGTCACTTTTTTTGCTTTAAGTACATTTTAGATTATGTTCATAAGGTGAGTAAAATGTTGCAATTGTTATTTCTTCCTGGTGAATTGTGCCCTTAATATTATGTGAGAACCTTCTTCAATCCTTAATGTTTTTACTTACAAAATTGTCTGATATTAATATAACTCTACCTGGGATTTTTGTGCATGAGTTCTCTATACTTTTAAACTTTTGGTGTCTTTATGTTTTAGGTGAGTATCTTGTAATTTAAAAAAAAATCCAATCTGATATATTTGTCTTTTGATTGGTATGTCTAGTCTACTTGTACTTATTGATAATTTTAGGTTTACTTCTACCTACTTATTTTCTATTATTTACCTTGATTATTTTAATGCTCGAAAAAGGTCTGTTCCTGCTTTCTGTTGGATTGAGTTTTCTTTATTCCCTCTTTTTGCCCTCCACCGGTTACTTCTCTCTCCTAATGACTCCTATTTTCCTTTTCCTGGTTTATCTAGTTATTTTCTGAATAAGTCCCACCACTCAATGCAATTCTCACTCTGTGTCTTAAGGATTTCCTCAAATATTGAACACGCATAGTGGACATCAAGTCTAAACCAATCTACAGTTGATCCATATGCTTATTCTTAACAAGACAAGGACCTGGATGCTTTAACTCCAAATACCTGCTATGGTCCTGCCAGCATTAGTCAGGTTTTTATAGAGTCAGTGAATATTTATTCAGATTTACCAAGATGTTTACCAGTTCTTTTGTTTTCTTTGTTTTTTAATTTTTTAAAAAAAGATTTTATTTATTTATTTGAGAGAGAGATAGTGAGAGAGAGCATGAGTGGGGGGCAGGGAGAGGGAGAAGCAGGCTCCCCGTGCGGGACTTGATCCCAGGACCCTGGGATCATGACCCGAGCCGAAGGCAGATGCTTAACTGACTGAGCCACCCAGGTGTCCCTGCTTTTCAATTTTTTAAAGTAAGCTCTACACCCAACGTGGGGCTTGAGCTCATGTCCCCGAGATCAAGAGTCACCTGCTCCATCGACTGAGCCAGACAGGCACCCCCAGTTCTTTTGTTTTCTATTGTTTTCTATTTCTTCATATTCCCAATTCCTTACATTTAGGTTCCATCGCCTTTTGAAAGTGCATCCTTTCATAGTTATTTCAGTGATAAATTTTTCAGAGGCTGTACTCTCCTTTGCTTATCTGAAAATATTTTTATTTTGGCCATACTCATGAGAGATTAAGTTGAAATTCTATTTTCTGTTTGTACTTTCAAGCTGGCAGGACTTTGTGTTAGCTTCTAGTGATGCCATTAAGAAGTCTGCTCTTAGTCTCGTGATTCTTGCTCCTCCTCAGGCATCCTGCCTTTGCTTCTGTTTGGTTGCTAGAGCTTCCAGTTGTCTTTGGTGTCCTGGAGTTTCAGCACAATGCATTTGGTATGAACTTAGTTTTGCTGACTGTGCTTAGGATTTGCTGTTTCCTGAATCAGAATCTGAATTTGTCTTTGTCTCCTTTATCGGGGCACCTAACTGGTGTCGTTGGTTAAGTGTCTGACTCTTGATTTTGGCTCAGGTCATGATCTCACAGTCGTGAGATCAAGGCCCATGTAACTTGGAGTCTGCTTGAGTTTCTCTCTCCTTCTCCCTCTGTCCCTCTGTCCCTCTCCACTACACGCATGCATGATCTTTCTCTCTCTAAAATAAATAAATAAATGTTTTAAAAAAATAGTGTCTTCTTTATCTTCTTTATTCACTCTTTCTGGAACTCTTACCAGATATAGGTTGGATTTTCTCATTCATTCTTCTTTATCTACTGGCTCTTTGATATTTTCTTCTCTTTATCTCTTATGTTACATTTTGCAGCTTTGTCTTCTTACTCACTAAATCTGTCAAGGTGTATTTATCTGCTAATAGTCAATTGAACAAGATTTCCTTCTCAATGATTTTATTTTTATCTTCTAGAGTTTTTTTTCCCCCATATGACTGGTTTTCTTGCTAGTGTCTTGATTTTTTCTTATGTTTTTATTCCTTCCCTTATATCTTCAATTAATTTAAACATTTATTTTATAGCCTTCATTCTGTTAGTTGAAGGCCTTGGCAGTCTTTCCTATTGTGTACTATGACTGCTGACTTTGATTCATGCTGGATCTTTTTCCTTTTGTGTTGTAATTTTGGATTGTGGACTAATTTTCAGAAAGGCTTTATTTCTAGGACTTGGGAATGGTTCGGTTAAGGGTACGCCCTTTCATTTGTTTCTACCAGATGTCCTAGGAGATACCACTTGCTTAGGATAATTTTTTATATTAAATTCTCACCTTGGGTTTTCTTGGACAACTTAGTTCATGTATATTAGAACCCCAAACTCTTGTGATGGAAGAGCCACGAATATAAATTCTCCAGACAGCCAAAGCTTTTTTTCCTCACTCAAAGCCCAGGGGATGTTGTTAGATTTTCTTGTGGTCTTCCTGTCCTGGAGGGTGGACTTCTATCATGTCTTTTCACTGAGGGTGTAACCCTGTTAAGTCCCTAACTTTATGTGGAGGAGTCTCAGTACCAGTTACCCACTTCACACAGGCCTAGCACCTCATCTTTTATCCTTTTATGGCCATTAAAGCCCAACCCCCTTGTTTAGTGAGTCCAGCCACTTGTCCCAATCAACCCCCCCAGACATTTCTTGTCTTCTCTAATCCCTAGTTTTCTCATCCATAAAATGGGGATGATGATAGTACTTACCCACAGAATTGAATGTGTTAAGTCCATATGGAAATTTGCCAGTGTGCTTGGTTATCTCTAACAATGTTCTGTATGTACAGATATAATTATTGTATCTGTATCAGTTAATACAGACACAATTAACTGTATTATTATTGTTAGCATTATTAACCACAAAACAGTGTTTTATAGTTCTCCAGAGTTTAACATCCAGCCTCACTCCCCTTTATTCAGTCCCTCATTTAACCTTTCTTTGGGGTGGTTGGGTGGCCCTCCACCTGCAGCAAGTTTCCTCCTGGGGCTTGCAGGTCCCCACACCACATGTCTTGTTATCTTGGGGAAGCCCCAGGTGCTCCACGGGATTTGACAGTTTCTCAATGTCATCTGTTTGTTTGTTTTTTTTAAAACTATTTGAGAAATTCTCTGCATTTAGAACACGTTGCAATTAGGAAGATTTTTGGTTGAATTTTTCTGAGTATCAGAACATTTTTTAAATGACTATTTAATTTGTTACCGGGTGATGAAGAGACCCCATCATTTCTCTGCAGCAGATAAGATAGAAGCCTATTTACCCCCAGTAGACTGTGAGTGCTTCGAGGAAAGGCACTTGATAATTCATCTCTCTCTAACGCCAATGCCTGATACGGTAGCAGGACACGTAGGAAGTCCTCCATAATGATGGACAGGCTGTCTGCCTGGGCAACTCCTACTCAACCTTTAGGCCTTAGCTTAAATGCTATTTCTTCAGGGGGGTCCCCGTTCCTAGGTTAGATCTCCTGGTACGTGTTCCCATATCTTGACTTCTCTTTCATACTCTCCTTACACTTGTAATTAACAAAATAAGTGTAATTATGTGTTTAATGACTCCTGCTAGACCGTAAGCTTCACAAAAGCGGTGCCTGTGTCTGTCTTGATGATCATTTCATTCCTAGTTTCTTGCCCACAGATATTTGTTTAGTGACTGATTAAATGTTGGAAGAATGGTGGTCATTCAGTAAGTGGTATGTTTCATAGCCATTTAAGTTCTATCTTTGAGCTCTGAGAGGTTATGGGAATTATTCTTCCTATTGCCTTTGCGTTTTTTTACTAACTTCTAACTTTGTAGGAGTCTGGTATTTACTGTGGGTTTATGGATCTATAAACTTGATGCAAACTGTCAGTGTCCCTTTTGTGTGCTGAGGCCTGCTGATTCATGGGGTGCACTCAGAGTTTTCCCCTTGATCAGGGTTAAGGTGAAAATGGTTTTTGAGCTTGACTTTACAGCTTCAGTGGTAAGATGAAGAAGTCTGCATCCTTGTGAGAATTGGAATCTAAGGTGTTGATGGGAAGGATTTCTTTTCTTTTGCCTACCGGTCCACTCTACTCTTCCCTTTAAGGGAGCAAGGGCAATGCAAGCATACCTGAGACGTGCCTCCTGGTGGTCTCTTCTTTCTGTTTTTAATGCATTTATTCCTCATCTTTTCTGAATCCCTCTGTGTTAATGACTTCTTTAAAAAACAAAATAGTATCTGTAGGATTAGGCAGGCATACGTGCCATAAGTGACGACCATCCATTACCCAAGTATCATTACATCATCATCATCATCATCATCATCACCATCATCATCATCAAGATGGGATTCCAAATAATGGCATAAGGCATGATAGCATTAGAGTAAGAAGCCCTAACCTTTTGCCAGAGGCACTTAAATACACAAGAAACAGACATAGCAGTTGGGACTTGTTTTTTCTAAGTGTTTAAATATGGAGTAGCAAGCTCAAATATACCCACCCTTAGGACCAGGCAGGTAACAAGAGAGACCACAGTGAACTGTGTATCACGATCAGAAATGGCAATATGAAATGGACAAGGGCCTCTGCGTCAGAGGCAAAAGCGAGTGCTGGGGATTGCAGTACATAGGGGGCTGTGGGTCCCATCTCTAGGAAGCAGCTAACCCCATCCTAGTTCATTGTGCTCTCATGTCATCAGATCTTTAATTTTTCAAGAATACCTTGAAATGTGGATTTTTATGTTTCCTATACTGAATTTTAAATATTGGCGACCTTAGAACATTGTATGGACTTCCCAGAAACACATCTGCGAACCACCCTTGATCCACAGGAGGCAGTTTGCCACCTCTAGCTTCAAGGCCTGGGGGAGAAAGAGATTTAAAGGAATAGCAGCAGCACAATCCGCTTTAGTTGTTTCAATTTCTTTGATCTAGTCCTTTGTTGTGATTCCTTGATGGAAGTACAGAGCATAAAAATCAAAAGAGAAAGAGGAGATGAGGAGGGAGGAGAAGGAGAGGCTGCAGGTGGTTTATGGTGATGGACAGTCAGAGGTGAATGAAGCTGGATTCTTTCTGAGGAGGCAAGCAAAAAGGTGGAGAAACCTGGGATGTGTTTTGTGGGGCCAGCCATGGGTGGACGTAATAGAAAATGGACCTCCTTTTTTTTTTTTTTAAGATTTTATTTATTTATTTGAGAGAGAGAGAGAGAGTGCATGCACAAGCAGGGGGAGGAGGAGGGGCAGATGGACATGGAGAAGCAGACTCCCCACTGAGCAGGGAGCCTGATGCAGGACTCTATCCCAGGGCTCTGGGATCATGACCTGAGCCAAAGGCAGACACTTAACCAACTGAGCCACCCAGCGCCCAGAGATGGACCTTCTTAAGATGTCTTCTCCCCTGCTGCTGACGTCTCTGTCTTAATTTCATTTTATAAGCTTTTCTAAAACAGAAAAGGAATTCCCTGAATTGTTAAAAAGACCAACGTTTGCCTCCTAGCCCTCCGATGCACAGGCAGCAGATATATTGCTGGTATCCACTCAACTAATAGTTACTGAGGGCCGTCTATGTGCCAGGGCACCTGGGGTTCCAGGGTTCCACTTGATCTTGGCCTTGGAGGACCCTGGGGCTCTGCAGCCACAGTGCAGTGTAACAAGGCTGTGATTCTGTACAGGATGCTATAAGACTCTGAAAAAAACTTTGGTGTGGTCAGGGGTGTCAGTGTGGCTTCCCCAAATCAGAGAATGAGACATGGCTTGGGTTCCACTGGTTTGGGAGGTGGTGTCAGGAAGCTGGAGTGAGGGAGCAGGAGAGTAAGACCAGGAAGGAAGAAAAGCCAGTAGAGGGAGGGAGACAGCTGGTCACCCTGTGGACATCTGAGTTCCAGTGCTACTGGAATTTCTTTGAGGATCCACACTGAGACTATTTCAGAATTGTCTAGTCAAAGGAGGGGAGACTGGGACATTGTTCATTGACTCCCATTCCCCACTGGTTGAAAATTGCCTGCCCCCCCTCCCCCCATCGGGGGCATTGGGCTCCTTCTGAAAGCAGATTGAGATACTTTAGTTGTATCCATGCCCACATTTGAGGAAGCCCTGGCCTGAGGCAGAAAAGCTGACTCCACTGGCACTTGAGGCAGAAGCTTCCAGAGTGTTCCAGGAAATGATGGTCATGCCAGTGTGCCAGGCATTTCATCCATAGCTGAAATTTTGAGATGGACTGAGAGGATGAGACTCGGGCTGCTGTAGGAGATGAGGTTTCCTGACAGGTCTTGAGGACCAGCAACCAGTAGATCCTCTTCCTCCCAGTCCCTTACTCACTTAGCTTCTCACTTGAGTGGTAAATTACCAGTCCAACTTCAGAAAAGGCAGTGGGCATTTTCCCAGCCAGGTTCCCATTTGGTCTTCCCACATTCCACTAGCCTCCTGGCATTCCAGTTGATATCCAGTAACCAGATGACATGGTCATACTGTGGTTCATTTAAAAGATGGTGCCCTGACTTTGCTCTAATCACAGTCATCCTTTATTGCATGATTCCTGTGTGCTGGGCTCTGTGCTTTCCCCACACACAGACCTTGAGGGTGGTGGTGAGCACACAGTGAGCGAGCGATAGCTGGCTGGAAGAGAGGGTGATTCACCTAAGGAGGAGCCACAGTTTAGGGGAAAGGAAATAAACTTGACCCCCACACCATGAACACTGGATTATTTTACCCAGAACATTCATTGTACAGATGAGAACACTTGAGATTTCCCTTGATATGTAGACTGGAAGAATTAATTACTCCAGGGGGTTATGATGCATGGGATCACACTACCTACCAAAGTGACACACTGAAATGACCCAAGTGAGAAAAATACTTCGGTGAAGTTCAGGTTTGTGTGGCTTAGGAAATTGTCATATGCATTCACTATTTCTTGTGCCTAGTAGTCCAGGGAATGGGCCTGCCCCTCAGATACATAAATAATGAACTGAACTGGAAATCGCTGGTTCTTTGTTGGCATCTGGGTCCTGCCCTTTCAAGGTGAACTTTCTCCCTAAGTTAATTTTATGACTGACTGGATGCAAGTCTGGTTTACTTAACTGTAAAATGGCCTGAATGATAGGAAGGTTTGAGTGGATCAGCACAAGTCATTAGCTGTACAGAGGAACAAACCTCCTATAGCACGTTTTAAGATAATTCTTTGGTAAGGATCTTTATTTTTCCTGATCTTCTGATTATCTTACATTTATTGGACATTGACAATGTGTTAGGCATTCTTCTAAATGCTTTATATATGGATTATTTCATTTATTTTTTATTTTTTTAAAGATTTTATTTATTTATTTGACAGAGAGAGACACTGCGAGAGAGGGAACACAAGCAGGGGGAGTGGGAGAGGGAGAAGCAGGCTTCCTGCCGAGCAGGGAGCCCGATGCGGGGCTGGATCCCAGGACCCTGGGATCATGACCTGAGCCGAAGGCAGATGCTTAACTGACTGAGCCACCCAGGCACCCCTGGATTATTTCATTTAATCATCCTCACACCCCTGAGATGAAAGCTGTCACCTTGCCCCTTTACAGGTGGGAAACGTGAGGCACAGAAAGGTTGAGAGACTTGCCCCCAAGCCCACACACCCTGGCACCTGGTGGAGTTATGAGTTGGACTTCAGCAGTCTAGCTCCAAAGGCTCTTCACCGTGGAAAACCATGGCCCATCGATTCATCCCTTGTAGATCGCTTTGGTCATTAACGGGCAAAATTCACATTTTTCACTGCATGTAGAGCCTGACTACTCTAAGCCTGGTCCTAGGACCAGTGACATTGGCATCATCGGAGAGTTTTTTAGAAATGCAGACTCTTAGGACCTTGCCAGACCTAATGAATCAGAATCTGCATTTAAACAAGATCCCCAGGGGTGCAGTATACTGGTTCTTTGCAAGAGCTGTCTATGGTTCAGGAAGGAGCCCCGCGACACCTGGTTACTAGGTGCGTGGTCTTGCTTTTTGCCTAGACTTCCAACTCTTCAGATCTTCTCTGAAACCTGAAACACTTCTCCAAAACTTGGAACTCATCATCTTATCAGCATCTTTCGCTTCCTGAAGATGACGGGAAAGAACTGCATGACGCCCTTAGGGGAATGTCTGTGCTCATGAGAATTGGCCAGTGCTCAAAAAATATCATGATTAATGGTGTAGAGCAGGATAACCTCACACTCTGGTCCCCAGCTCTTGAGCTCCAGGCACTGAGACCTAGGAGGGAAACTGACAAATGAGTGCATCCAGGCTTTGAGGCATGTTTTAGGGCCCCATTAATTCTCAGTGGCTAGTGTTGTTAGTATGAAAAGTCTAGAATGTTTCTTTGTTGATAGAGACATGAAAAACCTTGATCCTGTTTGATGGTAGTGTGGATGGATTTGGCAGAAGCTGCAGAGAGTTTTGAAGAGTGGAGGGGAATGGCAGTCACAGCTCACGTTTCTAGCACGCTGAGGATGTGCCCAGCTGCCCTGCGCTAGGGCATTTTGCTTTCACTGTAGCCACAGGAAGCCCAGATGAGCCGGTGCTGTTATTGTTTCTGTTTTACAGAGGCAGGAACTGAGGCTTCACAATAAAACTTGCCCAAGAGTTTACGGCTAGGATATGCCAGAGCTGCAGTTATAAACCAGGGTTTGGTAAGCGATGACCCAGCAAGGCTCACACCAAGAATGGTATTTCTGCATGTAAGGGGTTAGAAAAAAAAAGGAAAGAATGACCCCATCTCATGACATGTAAAAATGAGATGAAATGCACCTCAAATTTCTGCATCCACAAATCAAGTTTTATTGGCACATACCACACTCATCCATTTATGTGTCATCTCTGGCTCCCCTAGAGCAGCAGAGCCGAGTAGTTACGGCACAGACCGTGTGGCCCACAGAGTCCACGAAAGTTACTCTCTGGCCTTTTGCAGAAAAGGCTCGCCGACCCTACCTCTAAACCTTCGTCATCGGAAGCCAGACCGGAACCATTCACCATTGTTCTGTGGCGCCTCCCAGTAAAGCCACTGAGCATTTCATTTCTACAACTACTTCTCCCTTCCCCAGTTCCAAAGGAATTGCTCAATTACGAAAGAACCGCTTTAAGATACGGAAGGCAGAATTTTACTATCGCGTCCCCAGTCGCTGGTGGTGTAGCCCGCACCAAACATAATTCTCGCCTGCTCCGTTGGCAGATAATTAAGTGCTCATCCTCCGCAAAGCTGAGTTGATGTTGTCGGAGATGCTCCCTCCCCAGACAGACCGAGGGACAGAAAGGCACAGTGAAATCCGCTGGCTAGAAGCCCATCTGCAGGGTTTTGTTCTGTTTCAAAATCAAGGGGAAGGAGAGTGAGAGGAGAGGGGGAGACACCGTCCGCAAAGTCTTGCTGTCCTCGCCAGAGAATACTGAAACTATCGGGGATGGTTGAGGAGGCTTCTCCCCCAGCGTGCTCCCTGTGGCCTGCTTCTCCACTGTCCCCTCGTCCTGGGACTTCCTGGGGGGTTGTCTGCATCCCTGCACCTGCTCCTCATGTGTCAGGGAGGATGGGAGGGGCTGCTGGAGACGGGTGGTTCAGAAAACAGAGTGCCGATGCCGGCCATAAACAGAGATGGGCAGACACCCGTGTGGCCTGCCTGTGGGGCTCTATATGCCCGTCTGTGTCTGGTGTGTGTAAGGGCTCAGTGTGAACGCTCTAAGAGGTGGGCTCCTGGGCAGCTTGTGTATGATCTTCTAGCACCACGGCAACCACGAACGGCTGCTGGGCACGTTGTGGAAGTGCTTTCTGTGCGTCGTGGATCTCAGCAGTTCCCAAATGCTGATCTGGGCACTGGGAGAATGTGTATGTTCCCAAACATAAGTGTTTCATTGGTTTGTAATGTAATGAGCACAATGACTGGGTAGCATAAGGCTAATTTTACTTTTTAATTTTGGGGACTGCATTGATCCCCCCTACGTTCTTTCTTTTTTGGAGATGTAAAATGTTACATATTTTTTGAAATGGCATTCTCTTTTATTTTTTGTACATTCCTTTCCTTTATGAAGCGATTGGTGAGTGCTCCTGACAATTTCGTATTTGTTGAGAGTGTGGATCCTATTGCTAGATGACTATGGTTTGAATCTTGGCTCTGCCATGAGCTCTGAACCCCTGGGTGGGTTCCTTAACCTGTCCATGGTAACTTGGTTTCCTCATTTGTCAAGTAGGGATAATCATGGCTATCTCATGGGGTTGCTGGAGGGATTATATTAATATATGTAAAACATTTGGAGTAGTTCCTGGACCAGAGCAAACACTACATTAGTATTATCTATTAGTCTCTTTCTATTTCATGTTAAAACTTAGCCACAGAAGAAATTAATAAGACTATGCTGGTGCTTTCAAGAGCTTGGCCGGGGTGTGTGGGGGGGGAGTTATTCACATCTAAGAAGTCTAAAATGAAGGAGCTCCGACTTTATCTCTTCATCTTTGCAACAGCCCCATTTAAAACAGATGAAGGAGCTAAAGGCCAGAGAGGTCTATGGACCCTCAGAAATCGTCTGCCAGCCTCAGGGTGGGGGGGAGGGGGAGAAGGGCAATTGTGCAGGACCTGCTGGTCTCCTTGGCGGGAGCAGCCTTTTCATATGCAGATGTTTGGGGCTTTTCTTGAAATTGTGTTCAGCTGCATTTGAGGTGAATACAGTTCTCAACCTGTGTCCCTTCACACTTGCCTAGGTGTACTTAATGTGCTCAATTATCACCTGCCTTCTATTCCTTCTCACTAGTTCTCTGTCAGTGTGCCAGGAATAACTTCCCAGGGTGTTAGAGTCCCGCAAGCAATAGGAGTTTCTTAAAAAGAGATTGGCTCTGGTAGGCTCCATTAGGCAGACAGAGGTTAAAAAACCAGTTTATACGTTCAGCCGTGCGTCCCTTAAACACTTGTGATTTCAGCCAACCCAAGGAGATATTCAGTTGACTGGTGCCCTAGATCTTTGATTTGCTTTAGGAAGGGTTTTGTTCAGGTTACTTGCTTTGAAACAAGTGGTTTTCAAGAGGGGCTGTGTTGGTGGACACCCTTCTCCTCACTCTTGGTTTCATCTCAGTATTAAGAGGATTGAGGCCATTTAAATTGTCAGGGATCCAAAAAATAGCAGGCCTGATTCCAGATGTTTCATTAACAAAGGACAGACAGATATTAAATGTGCAACAGACATCGAACCTCTTCCCTCTTCTCAAGGGAACATTTTCTCTGCCCACAAGAAACAAGGAACTTCTGCCCAACTGTCGACCTGTTTTTCTAGCCCTTCCATGACTCCTTTCTCCTCCCCACCCACATGCCCCCAAGACTGGGAAGAAAGGCATTGCTAGTCTGATCAGCACATAATCACAAGAGGCCTGGGCCACATAGTGCTGGCAGGCCAGGCCACCATGTGTTACATAGCCCCTGCCCATGTGCTGAAGCTCCCTTGTTCTCCCAGTCTCTGTGTCAGAGGTCAGCGGGCCAGGGCAAGACCCACCATGTCCACTGTCCATTCCAACTCCTCTGTATTTTTGACTAGGTGGGTCAGCCTCATTGAGTCTATTCTGTCTGGCCCTCTGGGATTCAAGAAGGAGAGAATAAGTCTCTTGGTGCAGACAATTTCTCAGCCCACTGGACTGGAGAGGCCTTTCAGGGGGGATGGGGTGGGGGGAATATCATGTAGAAAAGCCTAGTGATTAAGAGCTCGGACTCTTGAGCAAATCAGGGTTGTGAGCTCAAGCTCTCTCCTAATACTGTGCGGCCCCAAGCAAGTTACTTCACTTCCCTAAGCTTCCGTGTCTGATTTGTAAAATACAGATGATAATAATCCCTTTCACACGAGGTTTTGTATAGATTAAAGGAGATTGTCTTTACCAAGTCCATTGCCCAATGCTTGCGCTTAATAAATGTTAGCTGCCAGTGTCCTGGTATTGCACTTTGGATGTGGAGTTTGGAAGGGTCTCCACGACAGTGGCTTATAAGCAGCTTTAGTATAACAACTCAGCATTTCATATGTGACCTCACTTGCAGGAATAATTGCTAGACCCATCTATCCTTAGGGCAGCCTTTCACTTTACCTCTATGGTGAGCAGGCCATCAGTTGGTGTGCTTCTGGAATACGTTCTGTGGTGACCTTGTTATCAGATAGCTCTTGCTGTATAACAAACCAGTCTAAAGCTTAGCAGCTTAACACAATGCTCATTTATTAGGCCATGAGTCTGGCTGACAATTTGGACTGGGCTCACCTAGCCAGTTCTTCTGTTGGGCTTGCCTGGACCCACTCATGTTTCTGCAGGCGGCAGGTTTCTGGGAGCTGGCTGGTCTACATGGCATCATTCACAAGTACAGCAGTTGGTGCTGGGAGCTGGCTGGGATGATGGCAGCAACTGAACCACGTCTCCACTAGGCTAGCCCAGGTTTATTCTCATGATGACAGTCTCAGGGTTTCTAAGGGCAGCAAGAAAGGACAAGCCCCAGCACGGGCTTTGAGCCTCCATTTTGTGTCATACTTGCTAATGCCCCACTGGCCAAAGCAAGTCACGTGGCCAAGTTAGATGTGGGAGACGACTGTCTCAGATCGTGGGTACGTGCAGCCATTATTGCAACAATATACCCCAATTTCTTATCTTTCGTGAATTTGAGTGGAAATACTTTGCATTTAAGCATTCAAGTGGTACAAGATTTCTTTTTTCAATCCTTTGTCAGATATGGTATTTTAATGTGCCTGGCATCTGGTTGCTATCCTTGGATTTTATTGCTGACATGCTTTTCTTTTCTTTAATCTTTTATTCCCTTTATTTGGGAAATTATAGTTTGCTGCAGGACATAGTTCTTTTTATAGGAGAAACAGCTGTGATGTCATAACTGAGCATATTTCCTTAGGGATATGCATTTATCCCCATGCATTTGGAAAAATGATCCACAATCCATTTGTTCATTTCTATTTTGGTGTCTGACTTCACATTGAATCAGAGCAAATATGTGAGCTAAAAATGTATTAGTTGATAAATTAATCCCTAAAAAATGTTATTTATGATTTTGATTTCTATTGAGCTCTAATAGGTGATGGGGATATTAAAAAAAGAATTAATTTTCTTTCTTTTATAAGGGTCAGTTGGAAGTTTCACAAAACCAATTGAGAACTGGTATCAGAAACTATTCAATTCTTTTCATTAGAGGAGTGTTTAAGGAGGAAATTTTTTTTTTAGTAAAAACAAATGCAATAATGTGACTAGTAACTGAAAATGGAAATAAATAGATTACTTAGAGTCCAAACAAAACATTTTCAATAAAGAATTTCTCAGTGGAACATTTAGATTCTTATTGAATCTGTATACAATTATATCTCATTCCCCAAACAAAACAGATTTTCAGTGATAAATGTTTTTGGACAGCAGCAAGATTCAATTCAGTTCATTTCAAGATGCAGATTTATTTGTGAAATTAGAAGAAAACAGGCGCCCACCTGGGGGAGTCCTGTCTATCTTTAGCTACTCTGTTGGTGTTTCACCCAGAAATACCTCAGAGATAGAGGTGCTTCTTACAAGCCTGAGAAAAATTGCAGCTGGAGCAGAAATTAATTTGTATTTATAGTCCAAACACCTACATGAATCCTTAATCTGCTTTTTTATGATTTTAGGGGAATTTATAGAATCGTTTAGATTGGAAGAAATCTCCAGTGGGTCATCAAGTGTCCTCTCCTTATAATGGCAGCACTGATTTTATTATCCTTAAAGCAGCTCTGATAGATGGGTGTCACGTCTGGCTCATGTTTCATGCATTTAAAAATGTATATTCCCTAGCCTGAGTGTATTTAATGTGTAGGAGACAGACTGAGAGCTGCCTATATGCCCAGGAGACCTTTTCTGAGTTCCTGACACAGTCTCCTCTGGAACAGATGCTAAATATGTAGCACATTAAGCGTTATATTGATGCCATCAAACTAAGTTTGCTTTTGGCTTCTGACAACTGGAAATATTTTTCCCAGTGTGTATAGGGACCGGGTGTGCTCTCTGTTCTGAGATGATAATAGAAAATCATTCCCTCTTAAATCCTTTTTGTCCTGCATGTGTCCAGGGATCCACCATCCCCACAATTAAGAGAGCCTGGTTGGAAGATCAGTAATGAACCAAAAGGTTTTTGGGGTATTTCTAATGTCTGCAGAAGTTTGTGAGACACAAAGAAATATAAGACATGGTCCTTATGTGCAAGAAATTTATATTCTGTTTCAGAAGATTTCTGATGTGTATCTGAGAAAAAAGGAGACTGGTCTCTATGAGCAGTGTCTAAAAAATCCAGACTATCACTTTACGGTTCCACTTAGTGAACAATACCCAATTATGCTCATTACATTATACTGGATACTGACAATAGTGAGTGTCCAATTATGCAGCAGAGACGCTGTCTAGGAGAGAATATGATATGGTGTTTGTTGTTTAAAACAGCTGTAAGTGCCAAAGGGTAGCAGTAGGGGAGATGAATAAGAACTGGCTTCCTACGGACAAAGAAGATGTGATTGGCTGGACTTTGACATGTTAAAATTACTTACCCAACCATTGCCTAAAAATACGTGTTGAAGAAGAACGGGGTAGCAATTGTGAGCTCAGACCCAGTTTTGAGTCCTGGTTTTACCAACGTCCAACTTTGCGACCCTGAGCAAGCAACTTACGCTCTCAGGGCCCAGCTGTAGAATGGTCAGAGGAATAGCACCGGGTTCATAGGGTGGTTGTGAGGACCGAATGAGATAACTCATTCATACTGTCTTGGACAGAGCTAGTCATGCAGGTTAGTAAGAGCTAACTGCACGTGACGGTGATGGCACCGGTGTAGGAAAGGCCTGTAATGGAAAGTTTTCTTGAACAAGGCATATTTGGAAACAAGTGAAAGGGGTGTTTTAGGTGGAGGGAAAATGAAGAGTCAAAGTTCCGAGGTGGGGTGACTATGTTTGGGATGTAGTAATGGGGCGGAGTAACAGGGACATACAGCTAGCTATTTGGTGTCAGAGAGTACCTTTGGATATGTTAGGTGGGGACCAATTACATGGTCTTAGAGACCAAAGATAGGCATTCAGCTTGCTCCCAGAGACAAGTATGGGCTAATTGTGATAATGGACTCCAGCTCCCACGGCGGAGGTTATAGGTTTTAAATGCCTGTTGTATTATGATGTGTCCAATCCTGTGATGGATCCTTTATGTTATATATTATTTTTAATTCTCACAATAATTTTTACTCTTTATATGTTAGGCCAGTTTTAAAAATGAGGAAACTGAGGATCAGAATGATTAAGTAATATGGTCAAAGTCACAGAGCTAACCCGTGGCAGAACTGGGTCTCAAACGCACGTAGTCTCCGGTGAGAGGTGAATCCGTATTCTAGCCCTACTTGGTTAACCTTCCAGGCCTGTGTTCCTCAGGATATTAACTAGTCAGAGGAGTGGCACAGTACACGTGACCAGGAGGAAAGACTGAAAGGGATGGGGGTCAGGGACTGGCGTGAAGGAGCAGCCAAGAGACAGTTGTAATTTGGGCCCAAGTTACGGAGGATATTGGTAAGAGACAGGCATTGATGGTGAGGAGAAAGGAATAAATCAGTGAGATCTTTAAAAAGACCATCTTAAAGGACTTGACCATTGAACGTCTGTGAAGGTCAAGGGAGAAGAGTCAAAAGTGGTTTTCAGTTTTCATCCTGGTCAGTGATGACTCTCAGGGTGCTGCCGGTGACCCACTGCCTTGGGGCCGAGTAGTACACCACACCGCTTCTCTTACTCCTGCTGCCCCCCTTCCCTCCCCGCCCCACCACCACCCCAAGGTTGCCCAGGCTGAAACTTGGACCAGGAGACTTTTTGAACCTTAAACAGAAGATGAAAATAAAACAGGGAAGAACACCCATGTCACACGAAGGTCACAAACAGTTACTATCACAGAAAAACTAAAGACTTCAGTAACCCTTTAATCCTGGTTCACTCATCCTGGTAGGGATTGGCAGTTAAGGCGAAAGAAATCTTTCCCCCATTGTGTGTTCCAGTTGGTTACTGCCGCCATATTGGAAAGCTATTGATTTTTGCATGCTTATTTGTATCCGCCCATCCTACTACATAGCTTCTCAGCTAATTTTCTGGGGTTTCTAGTTATATAATCACGTCTTCTCTAATAAGCAATGGTTTTCCTCTTCCTTTCCAATAAATATTCAGTTTGTTTTTATTTCCTGACTTATCACTTAGTAATATTAGTTATTTTAAGAAATTGATTGGAATAATGAAAATGATGTTGGGTTGTTGGGCAGCTGAAGGAAGGATGGATTGGGAATCAGAGAGGCTGAGATAGAGTGAAAGGCCCAGAAGCTACTGCAGTAGAACCATGCTCTTATGATGTCCAAGGAGATTGAAATGAAGAAAACTGAAAGAGTCACAGGACAAAATGGAATGGAAAGGGCACAAAAGACGACTTTCAGGCCTCAACTCCAAATTCCGTGGTCTAGTTAACAGTCACCAGGAACTTTAACTCTGTTGTTTATTGTAATCAATTCATCTGAAAAGAGGTGAGAAAATGGAAATTAACTAGAATTCTCAGTTTATAAACAGCTCCAGGAATGTGGATTTAAAAGAAATTAGCAGGTATTTTTATTTTCTTCAATATTGCCATGGTCTGACTCTTAATCTAGCCTGAGGCAAAATATCACATAATAATTACAATTTTAAAATGCTTTTTCCAGTTGACAAAGCAATTTTACGTATATTGTCTAATTTCGTCTTCAACAACTCCGAGATGGATGATGGTGGAAGCATCTAACATTTGTCTAGTGAGTTACGTTTTGCACAGTGCTCCCACGTGCACCACCTCATTTAATGCTTACACTCATTGATTTCTAACATACACTCAAAAGGTTTGTCTAATTGTCTCTACACACAGATATTCTTTTCTATTTCTGAAAATAAAATTCCCCAGAGAATGTCTGTTGTTTTTTTGTCCATGCACTGAACCCCTCTTCGTTTTTGAAAATCCTTTTTAGGGGGCACCTGGGTGGCTCAGTCGGTTAAACGTCTGACTCTTGATTTCAGCTCAGGTTATGATCTCAGGGCCATTGGATCGAGCCCCGAGTCCAGCTCCACACTCAGCAGGGAGTCTGCTGGAGATTCTTTCCCTCTCCCTCTGTCCCATCCCTCACTCCCCCTCTCTCAAATAAGTAAATAAATCTTAAAAAAAAAAATCCTGTCAGGTAGGACATGGTTTTTGCCCTTTCCTCACAAGAGAGAGGAAAGAGAGAGAGGTGGAGTGGAGAGAGGCTGAGCGAATCAGCTCAGGAAGGGAGGACCCCGCCCCATGGCCCATGTGGTGGGGCTGTAGTAGAAGGTGGCTGACAGGAAGTCCCTTTGGCAGCTCTGAGGGTTATGGGAACTTTAGAGTGACCTTCTCATCTTTGACTTCTCCCCAGAGTGAGGACAGTGGGGAGGGTGGCTGTGTGAAGGTGTGTAGTATGCTCTTTAGAGGATGATGTTTCATAAACAGACACACATACACACATTTAGAGGCTCCCCATTCTGCAGTGCCTGTCACTTCCCTCAACTTCAGAAGAAAAAGAAGCTTGTTTGGCTGTTCACAGGGTCTTTCAGTGAAATGTGTCCAATTTTGCAATGGAACTCGGAGGGCAGTCTCACAGAGGCCAAGGAAGGAGAGAATTTCAAGGAGGGAGTAGGTTATCACTTTTGGCATCTGCCAAGAGAGGTAGAACTCAGGGGAGGATGTGGCCACAAGGAAGTCACTCACTGGTGCCCTTTGAGGGTCCAGGTCTGGGAGGTTGTTGGGCATGAAGCCTGACTGCTGGGGCTCGAAGGGAAGAGATGGTGAGAGGGGACAGTAGACTTGGGTTACTGGTGTAAGATGTGTAGCTCTGTGAGACCGGAGGAAAAACACTAAACACACACATAATTTAAATACGTTTTTGTTATAAAAGATTCAAGGTATTGAGAGACATAAAATAAAGTAGGCAAGACTTCTGTTCCTTTTTGTTGCAGCCCTCCTCCCCAAGTGGAATGGAGTGACATGTGCTCTTCCAATGCTTGGTAAACATTTTAGAGACAGGGTAAAGTTCATGTCAATGTCAGGCATGAGCACAGAGGAAGCACAGAAGGAGAGGAGGAGATTCAGGGAAGGCATGTGTGTTTGCGTGTGTGCAGGGTTATAGAACGTGTGGATTTCTGTGCATGGGTCGATGTCCACCTATGTCATTCACATGCACAAACCAGGAAAGAAGGTGAAGGCCTCCAGCTCTTCACTTGGTATGGACAGGAAGGGAGAGAGAACTTCTGTAGCACTGGTGTCCTGTGAGGAAGACTGGGGTCTCTTAAGATGCTTTCTGTCTGTTTGGATCAGGTCATCTGCTGAGAGTGAGTGTGACCACGGTGAAACCGGGGTCCAGAGGAGAGAGGTCTGAAGAAGCTGCTGAGCAGATGATATCTGGGTGTTCACAAGAAATGAAATTGAGTGAGAGGAGGGAGGGAACAAATCAATGTGCCTAACTTGAACTTGTAATGGCCCCACTCAGTACCTTCTGCATTGCCCTCCAACAGTGCTGGG
The DNA here is from genome assembly GCF_964656455.1 of Halichoerus grypus. NCBI lineage: Eukaryota > Metazoa > Chordata > Mammalia > Carnivora > Phocidae > Halichoerus > Halichoerus grypus. Next base: position 24,568,855 of record NC_135718.1, on the reverse strand, counting down.
TGGCCTGGGAGCTGAGAAATGGTCAGCAGGAGAGAGGTAGCCCTGGGAACATGCCTGGCAGGTGGAACAGAATGTCAGGGAGGAGGGCTGACAGTGTTGTGGAGGGCACTCAGGAGTATTTGACTCTGGGGTAGAGGTGGGGGAAGCAGAACCGTAAAGCCAGGAGGAGGCTAATGGGCTGAGCCGAGTGGGAGAGTTGAGTGATTACAGGTCCCAGCGAGGGCAGAGTGAAGGAGGGAGAGAGATGGCGGGCTAGGAGCCTCCATTCAGAGAGGTGGAACATGGGCTTAGGGCATTTTAAAGCCAGCCACCAGAATTAGTGGCATTCATAGTAAGTTGGCCATGGAATTTCAGGTAGCCTATTTCAATCAGATAAAAGCCAAACAAAAAACCAAAACCAAAACAAACAAACAAAAAACCCCAGGGCCTATTGTACTATAGCTGACTCTATTTCCCAAATTCATAAAAAAATTTCCTTGTTATTTACCGTCCCTTTGTAAGTGTTCATTTCTGAAAATCAGTATGTCTCCAAATGGCAGCTATTTGAAGACTTAATTCCTCTTTCATGTAGACTATTACTGATGCTCTCTGACTTGTGAAATCCTTCCATGCTGCAGGGTCTGATCCCACTTGAATTCCTCCTCAGTAAAACAAGACTCAAGGTACATTTTTATACCTCTGCTCACTTGCCCTCCCCTTCAACTTTTGTTTTATAAAATCTGATCTTTTAATCAGTTGCGCTCCCCATGTTGAACCTTCCCCTACACGTAGACTTAGAACTTCTGGCTTTGGCTGGTTTGGACAGGACACCAACTGTAAAAGTCTCCCCGCCCCGCCCCCCCCCCCCCCCAGCTTTTCCCTTTTCTGTCTGCTAGAGATGGTTCTGGCTTTGTGCTCTCTTCCCCACAGGAACTTCCATATATTCTCTTCCCCACTCCGGGGGAGGGGGGTGTGTGTGCCCTTATCAGAACAGTTCTCCTGGCTTTTGAGATACATAGTCATGAAAACAATGAAGGAAGGAATAGGTGGGCAGCACATGAAAGTTTTCCTAGGAATTTTGGAGCTGAGGATGTGAGAGGAGCTGCAGGTTATGGGAGAGGAGGGGCTTAAGTATCCATGTGGATAATACACCCCCTTACAGTCATTGATGCCAACGAAGTACTGAAGTTAGTCTGAAATTACTTTTTGGTAGCTTTCTTTGACCATGATACTTCTCTGTGACTGGTCCACATCTGGATCTTAGTGTCATAGGGCTACACTAGAATCGTCACTGTCTAGACATGAGGAGACCGCGTTAAAAAAAAAGTAACCCCAGGACCACTGAGTAACACGAGCTGATTCCGTGGTGGTCCATGGGGCAACAGAAACATGAGACTGACAACAGAATGTCATTTCTTTCTGGTTGGTGTATTTCATGTCACCTTCTCGCCTTATGGTCTACTTTTGGAAACCATTTTCCACTTCCCTAAAATTTTATTAAGTGCTTTATGGAACAATTTGTGTAAGGTCTAATTTTCCACGTTGTCGGCTGTGCAGCGTAATGACCTCATGCTTTTTCATCTAGTTTCATACCATTATTTATATAAAGAGGTGGCTGGTTTGCATTCAGATTAGGCAAATGTGAAAACTGGGCATGTTTTTTTCTTCTATAATTTTAGATCTAAAGCAACACTGTTGCTCTATTTTTGCGCTATCCAATAAAAAATAAATAAAAAGCCGTATCTGTAATTGTAAATTTTCTAGTTGTCACAGTAACCAGGTAAAAAGAATCAGATGAAGTTAACTTTGATAATATACGTTGTTGAACTGAATTTATCCAAAATTATTATTTTCACATGAAATGAATTTTAAGTTATTAATGTGATATTTTAGATTCTTTTTTTGTACTAAGTCTATAATATCTGGTGTGTATTTTACACTTAGAGCACATATCAGTTCAGACTATCCACATTTCAAGTGCTTGGTAGCCACATAGAGCAAGTGGCTTCCATACTGACTGGGGCAGATCTACTTTTTGGCCCTGATTACTTGAATACCAGTGTGGCTACTAAATTCTCTCTGATTTGCTGAGTATGTTTATGTAATCTGAATGATGGCACGCATAGAAGTGACAGAGAATTACTCAGTCATTAAGAATCATTCATTCATTCATTCATTCTTCTTTTCATTTATTTGCTCATTCACTCATTCATTTTCATTCATTCATTCATTCATTCATTAGGTTAGAGCTCTACTTCATACCATACTCTAAATTTTATGACATATTACAAAAGTTATAGAATAAAATAAAAGTGAATTTCTATATATTCTTGGAAGGTGGAGAAAATCCCCCCCTTTTCATTTGGGGAAATATTATAATGCAGAAAAGTGAAGTATAATAGAACAAATAAACCTGCCACCCATCCAGAATGGTGAATATTAATGTTTTGTCACATTTGTTTTAGACTAAAAAAATAGAGTAGCTCTTTCAGTTTGGGTGGACCCCTTGAAGTTCTATTTCTTTCCTGACTTTTCTAGGGGCAACAACTATCAGGAATTTGATGTGTATTCCTTCAGTGTATTTTTATGCTTTTACTGCAAATTGATGCATCACAAACAACATAGAGAACTACTTGGTGTACTTTACATTTATGCAAGTGTTCTTTTTCCACACTCAACATTATAATTAGAGAAATATCCATGATGATATACATAGATACTGTGGATAATTCTATTGTATATTTCTTTTTTTTTTTTTTTTTAAGATTTTATTTATTTGAGAGTGAGTGAGAGAGAGAGCATGAGCGGGCAGAGGGAGAGGGAGAGGGAGAAGCAGACTCTCTGCCGAGCAGGGAGCTCCATACCAGCACCTGGGATCATGAGCTGAGCTGAAGGCAGAAGCTCAAACCGACTGAGCCACGCAGGTGCCTTCTACTATATATTTCTACTATATTTACCTACATTTTAAGTGATGGACATTTAGGTATTTTTCCCCAAACTCACTACTGTAAAAGTACTTCAGTGGGCATTCCTGTACAAGTTTCCTTGTACACATATATAAGCCTGTCTCTAGGGTATGTATCTAGAGAAAGGGCAAAGACTTTTTAAGTATAATATCAAAGGCAGAAGTCACAAAGGAAAGGAGGGATAGTTTTGTCTACATAAAAAGTTGCGAACATCATCAGTACAGAAGAAAATACTTTAAAAATAGAAAGGCAAAAAAATATTTGCCACAAATATGACAGAGAAAGGGTTAATATCCTTAATATATAAAGAAGTTTTGCAAATTGATTTGAAAAAGACGACCACCTCCGTGGTAGGGGTCGTATGTAAACAATTCACAAAGGAAGAAATATAAATGGCTAATAAATATATAAAAATATAATTGACATTACTAGTAATCAAAAGAATGAAAATTAGAAGAGGGCGCCTGGGTGGCTCAGTTGGTTAAGCGACTGCCTTCAGCTCAGGTCATGATCCTGGAGTCCCAGGATCAAGTCCCGCATCGGGCTCCCTGCTCGGCGGGGAGTCTGCTTCTCCCTCTGACCCTCCTCCCTCTCATGCTCTCTGTCTCTCATTCTCTCTCTCTCAAATAAATAAATAAAATCTTAAAAAAAAAAAAAAAAAGATTATAAAAAAAAAAAAGAATGAAAATTAGAAGAATAATTATCTCTTTTTTTGGCCTATGGAGTTGGCAAAGATGAAAAACAGAATGATGATACCTAGTGCTGGTGAGAACATGGGGGCAATAGACACTTCTATATACTGTGGGTAGAGTTTGCATTGATGTCAACTTTCTTTTTTTTTTTTTAAGATTTTATTTATTTATTTACTTATTTGAGAGAGAAGGAGAGGGTGTGGGGGAGAAGGGCAGAGGGAGAGGGACAAACAGACTCCATGCTGAGTGTGGAGGCTGACGCGGGGCTCAGTCTCACAGCCCTGAGATCATGACCTGGGCCAAAATCGAGAGTTGGATGCTCAACTGACCGAGCCATCCAGGTGCCCCTGTATTGATGTCAACTTTCTAGAAGAGAGTTTGGTAGTATGTGTCAAAGGCCATCTAATGTGACTCAGAAATTCTACATTAGGAATTAATCCGGAGAAAAAAACTCAGTTGTGCATAACTCTGCCACACTGAAATGTTTATTGTAGTGTTATTTATGCTATATATAAAGTTAAAGGGGAACCAGTGATGATAATGCACCATAAACTGAAGAATATAGTAGTTTCCCCTTATCTGCAATTTCACTTTGCGTGGTTTCAGTTACCTGTGGTCAACCTTGGTCTAGAAGCTAATGATCCTCTTTCTGACATATAATCAGAAGGTCCATAATAACCTAAGGTTATGTCACAATGCCTACATCATTCACCTCACTTTGTCTCATCTCACACCATCACAAGGAAGGTGAGGACAGCACAATAAGATGTTTTGAGAGAGACCACATCCGCATAGCTTTTATTACAGTATATTGTTGTAATTGTTCTTTTTCGTTTTTAATCTCTTACTGGACCTAATTTATCATGGCTAGGCATATATGGGAAAAAACATAGAATGTATAGCGTTTGGTATTACCTGCAATTTTAGGCATCCACTGGGGGTCTTGGAACATATCCTCTGCATGAAAGTGGGAACTGCTCTATGACTAAATTTGCCCAAGATTAAAATCCCTAACAACACTGTGATAGCACCAAAGATGCAGTTAATTTGAGGAAATTGGAAAAGCCCCCCAATAGAAGTTACTTTGAGCAACATTTTGAAAGCTGAGAGGTGTTGGACAAGGGCTGGAGCTGGGAGTGGGGAAGGGCATTAGGGAGGAATGGGTGGCCAGTGCAAAGGCAAGGAGGCTTAAAAGAATCTGGTGGATTAGGGAGGGAGAATGACTTAGTGTGATGGGTGCACAGGAAACAGGAAGGAGCAGAGCAGGACAGAGCCCTCTCTGCTCTGAGCCCGTTCTGTGATGTCACGGTCCTATGATTACTTGGAAACTTTTTAGGATTTAGTCACAAAATCCAAATTACTTGGAGTTATTTCAGCTTGAGTATGTAATTCCATCAGAGTATTTCTTGTTTTAAAACTTAATTTGGCTTATTTAAAACTATGTATTACTCCAAAGAATTTTCTAAGTTAGCAAGATTTCCCTCAGCTGCCTTTCATTGGCCCCATTGCATGTTTTAATAACTTGATTGTGTAAGGCACTTTCTTTATGCAGCTGTCATTGTTGATGTATGGTTACACAGCTGCTCTTTTCTCTCCTGATTCCTCTCTACCTTGGCCGTCCCTCTGGTTTGGCTGGTGACTGAGAATGGTGGAGGCGGGGTGCTTGATAACGGGTTGGAAGAAGCCAAGAGTGTGCTGGTTCAGGCTTGGAGTCATACTGGCGTGGGTTAGAATCCTGGCTCTGCATCTGCAATTTGTAGGTATGTGATCTTGGACAAATTCCTTAGCCTTGCTGAGCCTCAGTTTCCTTAATGAGTTTGTCAAAAAGATGTCCTGCTGACTCTTTACAATGGAGCTCACCATCTTCTTCCTGAAGCCAGCTCCTTCCCTGGCTTGGGTATGCATGTTCATGGTGTGGCCCCTTGTCCAGACACCCAGAGGCTTGAAATGCCAGAGTCACTTCTGACCCCCCCATCCACCTCCCACCCGGTCAGTTGCTGAGTCAAGTAAATTGCATCTCCCCCTGCTCTTACATCTATTTCTAACCTTATATGTTTTGTCCCCCAACCACTCTTCTGATGTAGGCCCTCAATTCTATTATCTTAGACCAGTGTTCTTCAATGTAGAGCACCTAAGACAATCCACTGACTATTGAAGAAAATATCAGGACTTCTACATATATGTGCATTTTAATCTCAGTCTTTAAAGTGTTCTATTTTACATGTGTCTTATAAATTATTAGAGTAGTACATGTATATAATATACGATAATATATTAATGTTAGTAACATATTATTCACCAAGAAACCCTCCATGGTTTCCTCCTGCCTATTGTCTTGAAAACAAACTCATCTGTCTATCATTCAAGACACGTACAGTCTTCTTTTCTAGTCTAGTGAGATAGTCGCTTGCCACTTTCCTTGCATAGACTGCGGGCTTGCTGGATGCTTTCATGCTTTCACCTCCTTACCTTTATACTTTTGTTTATTTTTTCCCTTCTTTTACTTTCCACATGCTATAGGAAGCAGTGTGAGTAATGCTTAAGAACAAGGATGGAGATATATACACACATGCATACATATATATACACATATTTTTACATATCTATCTATATCTACCTATGTATCTTTATATACACACACATATATATCTCTATATAGATATAATATGTTTATCTCAATCTTTGAAATGTTCTATTTTATATAGGTTCAAATCTCTCGGTTCTGCCACTTTCTAGTTTTATTTAGGTAAGTCACTGACACTTCCAAGCCTCAACTTTCTCATCTGGAAAATAGGGATAATAACCAATTCTCAGGTTTGTTGTGATGAGTTATTAAAAGGCCACATTTGAAGGGCGCCTGGGTGGCTCAGTCAGTTAAGTGTCTGCCTTCAGCTGAGGTCATGATCTCAGGGTCCTGGGATCCAGCCCCATGCTCAGCAGGGGGTCTGCTTATCCCTCTCCCTCTGCCCCTCCCTCCCACTAGTGCTCTCTCTCTCTCTCTCACTCTCTCTCTCAAATAAACAAATAAAATCTTAAACAAAGAGAAATGCCACATTTGAGCTGAGCACCATGCCTGGCGTATCCACAGCACCTGTTCTGTAGATGGGAGCTGCTGTGACTGCTTCTATTATTCTTTTCCAGTATTTTTTGTCCAGTTCACCCAAATTCTGAGATTGTGCAGGAAAGTGAATATTTTCATAACATAAATATGTTCACTAAAGAGCTTGCCATTTATATGACTGTTATCTATACTCAGACATCCCTACCAGCATCATGTGACTAACTCCTGCCCATCTTGATATCACTGGTCTCTCTTTTTCAGTAGGATTGTCTGGGTTATTATTAGCCAACAAGAAATGCAAATGCAATGCAAAGCAATTGTAAGCTTTGTAAAAGATGCCAGATCACTTGAAACAATGCAAGTGATACTAGAAAAATTCTAGAATCATATCACAGGCAAGGGCAAATCAGCATCTGGTAGAAAAAGAGAAAATCAAACAATTAGAAGCGTAGGTACCTCAAAACAGAATGTTTTAAATATCAAAGGATTAAGAGGAGATTTGAGAGAAATTAATGAAGGCTTTGAATATTTCTGCTAACAGAAGTCTTTTAAAAATAATTGGCCTGAGTACTTAACTAAAATACAAAAAGCATTAACCATCAAAGAAATTATAGATAAATCTTACTACATTATCATTAAGAATGTCTGCTCCTCAAAGAAGTCATAAAAAAGCAAGGCACAAACTTTGTATGTCTTTATCCAGAATATATAAAGAATTACAAATCAGTAAGAAAAAGACAATGGTAAAAAATAGGAAAACAATGTGTGTGAAACAGGCATTTCTCAGAAGAGGAAACACAAATGATGAATAAACTTGAAAAAATGCTTAACCTTATTTTATAAGAAGGAAAATAAGATGTATGACCATATTAAGATACTGTTTTACTATTTCTAGAGGGACAAAAGTTACGATGTCTGTATTAGTTATCTCTTGCTTTGTTATAAATTACCACACATTTGGCAGCTTAATACACATTGTTTCATAATTTCAGTGGATAGGACTCTAGGTATGGCTTAGTTGGGTCCTCTGCTTAGGGATGCCTGGTGATACTAAGCAATAGCAAAGATGCAGATCAGTGGGGATTTTTAGATAGCACTTCGGAAAATTATTTTACGTTCTCTTACAAAGTTGAACATTTATATTCTTTAAGATGCAGCAATCCCACTCCTAGGTCTACATGCTGGGAAGACTTGTAACTGGGGACTAGGGAACATGCATGAGAATATTCATGGCAACATTGTTGATATAAACAAAACCCTGGAAACAACCCAAATGCCCACTGACAGGAGAATGGGTAAATTGTGGAATTTTCACCCAACAGAATATCAGATTAAATACATGCACAGAAGCATGTATTTAATGACATCATTAAATCTTTTACCAATTATGTTGAGTAAAACAAGCAAGGCAAAGAAACTACACACGCTGGGATGTATTTTTATAAAGCTCAAAGCAAAGCAAAATTAAATAATAGATGTATGATAAAACTATATGGAAAAATCTAGGGAATGACAACAACAGGATTCAGATGGTGCTTACCTTGGCTGATGGTGGCAGTTGTGCAGGCACGGGGTGAGAGGGAGAAAGGAATACACAGATACTAGGTATTGATGATGTTCTATTTCGTAAGTTGGGTGATGGATTCATCATGAGCATTTATTTTATTATTATGCTTTATAGTTATACATGCTATATATTCTTTTGTATGGTTATTACATAATAAAAAATTTAAAAACTGTTGTACTGCAGAAGTTAGATATATGAAAGAAGTCAAATTGCACCATAATATGGTTAGCTATGTAAAAGAAAAGCCCTGGGGTGCCTGGTGGCATAGTCAGTTAAGCATCTGACTCAGTTTTGGCTCAGGTCGTGATCTCAGGGTTGTGAGATCAAGCCCTGTGTTGGCTCCATGCTCAGTGCAGAGTCTGCTTGGGATTCTCTTTCTCTCTCCCTTTGCCCCTTTTCCCCACCCCTCAAATAAATAAATAAATCTTAAAAAAAAAAACTAATAATTTTTTTAAGTTTATTTATGTAAGTAATTTCTACACCCAGAGTGGGGCTTCAGTTCACAACTCTGAGATCAAGAGTTGGGTGCTCTTCCAAACGAGACAGCCAGGTGTCCCCCAAACCCAATAATTTTAATGGATCCAGTAATTGTACATTATTACGATTAAAGTGCAAATTTTAAAATTATAAGACAAAATACTCAAAAAATTAAATTCTTAAAATGAATTTTAGATCTGTTTTTTAAGGAAAAAAACTCAAACTTTTTTCTGTACTATTTATTATGAAAATTGATCCCATTTTCAGTGGATTGACTTCGAGTGGCTTTGTCTATTCAGTTTGTCCTTCGGTAGTGAGACCCTTCTCTAGTTCATGAATACAAATATTATTGCTATGACTACTATTCCCACTGAGATCCATCTGAAATATTTCCCTCTCTGCAGTCCACCAAATGAATATCATCTTTACTTCTGAACCTACCCACACACTGCACTCTACTCCTAGCACCTCTTTGAGGACCTGGCAATACTCTGTCTTATTTCATGACTTAGTTATTTGTTTTTCTTCTGCTGAAAAGTGAGCTCCTTGAAGTTTGGACCTTATTTATCTTTGTATGAAACTAGCACAATCATATGCGTCGTGCTGGCACTAAATAAGAATTTAGTGGACTTGAATTTTTCTAGACCTGTTTCATTGTAGGTTTTAAGAAAAGCCAACACCATCATGACTTAATATGTGCAAATTCTTCACATACGTTAAGTTGTGGGATAAGGTGCAAGGGTAAAACCAGCCAGCAGTCTTGGTAATGAAGTTCAGGCCGATCTAGGCAATTATATACCCTGTCCAGGACTTCACAAACATATATTGGCATTTGAGAACAAAACCCATTGCAAAGAGATCTCTTAAGAAAGTTTGTGTTGTTTATATCAGAAAGTACCAGAAGCATTTTTCCTATTATTACAAAAATGGTGAAGGTTAGTGTGTGCAGATTTCTCCTGTGCCTCATAAAACACTTAATCATCCACATCCAGAGCCAAGAACCACTGTGTAACCAAGCAGTTTCCTGCTCATGAGGAACTCAGCTGTGTAATTCTGTTTCATCCCCAAATCCTGCATCTCCCAGCCTCTCCAGGGGGCTTTACCACTTCATGACATCATAAACAAGGTAGGTCCAGAGTTCAGGTTACTGACATTTTCTTTATAAAGCTAATAAACAAGAAAGCCCCAAGGTATCAGCCATTATTTTCCCTTTTCTAAAGCTAGATAAAAATGTAATATATTTACAGAGTTTCTAATTTATTTTCCTACTAACGAAAAGAGGCATTTCTAGATAAATTAGGCAGTGCTCTGGAGTTGCCTTCATATAAAGAGGGAAGCAGTTTTGCTTAAAATTTTAAATTTGGTTTTAGTCTTTTGTTAAGGATTATGGATGGGGGTGGGAAGGTGGAAAGCAAACTAAAACCAAGCAAACAGGCAAAAATGTAATGCATTTTTTTCATTGTAGAAGAGTTATGTGTGCAATTAGAATTCTTGTGTTTAAGGAGGCTGTTTAAAAAGTCCACACATTATTTAGTTTAAGACTTAAGTTGTGGGACACCTGGGTGGCTCAGTTGGTTAAGCATCTGCCTTTGGCTCAGGTTGTGATCCCAGGGTCCTGGGATCGAGTCCCACATCGGGCTCCCTGCTCCGCGGGAAGCCTGCTTCTCCCTCTCTCACTCCCCCTGTTTGTGTTCCCTCTCTCTCTGTCTCTCTCTCTGTCAAATAAGTAAATAAAATCTTAAAAAAAAATATTGCTTAAAAAAAAAAGTTAAGCTTGGATTTTCATGTGTCTGTATGCACACGCACATACAAGCAGAGCTTTGGAGCCAATTAATGTGAAGGCGTTTGCCAGTCTTATGAATTAAAATAGGCATTTGAAACCACTTGCACTATGAGAAACCACTATAAACATTTTACTAAGAGATCAAGGTTGTATATCAAGTGTTTTCATGAATTATACAAAATATGCACGATGAAAAAGTTTCACTCAAATGTATATGATTTATAGGAACAACCAGCTCATTAAGGTGAATTGCATAAGCTCTGCTAACTGGGAGTTGTTACAGTGGTCTCACTAAAGTAAAAGTTCTCAACAAATCTATCTCACCTCTGTTGATGTGTATTACTAAAATATGATGGGCATAGTTTGCTGATAGTATAATCGCAAGCAAGAAAATTATTGAGCATCTAGAATGAGTAGAATGCAATAGCAGGTATGAGGGACACATAGAAAGATCCATTAGAGTTCTGACCTTAAAGGCTCATCATACAACTGGAAAGAATGAATTCATAAGGATTAAATACTGAAGTAATATAAATGGTATCTTGATATTTTGGAAAAAAACATTTTCTGCGTATCTGTGAAGTTGGCTCTCCCAGAAGTAGTGATTGGGGGATTTTTTTTTTTTTTAAACCACCTTCATCTTGAACCCGTTGGGTGAGCTAGAGTGAAGATAAGCTGGTGTCTCTTTCTTTGGAGTACACAGTATCCAAGCATCTCAGTGAGTGGCTTTTGCCCTGGTGGGTATAGATAAGCATGTGACTTTGGATCAGGAGCCAAGCTGCCTGATTCACATGGATTAGCTAGTTCACGGGGTGAAGCGATTATTTGCAATGCTCGCCCAAGCAAATTGATGAATCCAGGGTGAACAGAATCAATGCACTGGCATTTGCCAAACACAGATTCAGATTAAAACAGAATAAATTAGTTCCTCTTAGTCAGTTATTGCCTCAAGTAGGTGAGCTGAGGAAGAAGAGGTGTTAAGGTGCACGTTGAATGTGAACTACCTTCTGTTTTCAGTTGAAGATGCAGAGCAAAAGACAGGGAATATAAACAGACAGTGAACATAAAATTGTAGCTCGGTGGGGAAAGGAGTTCTGTGAGCAACTCCATTCTTCCTCTGAATTGTACCCAGAATAGCACTGACTCCGATTTGCATAGACTGTTCAGAATGTAGGTTTTTAATTTATTGTCAGATAAAATACAAACACCTGAAGTCTGAGTGACTTTGTGTCTGGAGTTTCCAATCTGGGGTTACAGACTGTCACCGTGTAATGACAGCATTATTTGAAGCTAATACTGTAATTAATTTCTTACCACTATACTCAGCCAATGTTAATAATGAGCCATGCTGTTATTCAGCATAACTTAGCAGAGGCTCTTGCAGCCAAAGAATCCATAACCATGTCTGACAGTCTGTCCAACTGCAAGGGAGCATCATTCTGAAGATGGACATAATATGTTTTATGCTTACAAGTCGTGCTCAGCCAAAGCGAGAGCTAGTCTCCTGATGTTAAGAATCTAGCTTTTTTCCAGTATAGCTGTTCACAAAGTAATTTAGAGAGTGCGGCATGCTACGAAGTAATATTGATGTGCATTGTGAACAAACTCTGAATAAATAAAGAAATGCCAACCTGAAGATGCAATCTTTTGTTGTTGGGGAAATAATGAACTATTTATGATTTTCTTATGATGTTTCATTGACATATGGTGCTTCTAGCCCAGTGACAAATTAATTGACTTGGTTTAAAAAGAAATGAATGCAGCTTAACGAAGGACAGGATATGTATTACAAGGCAGCTGCTTCTGCTGCTGCTGGCTGATGGAGACCATATACGCCGGACAGCCTAATGAGTCTCTCTGTTGCATAAGATAGATTCTCTTTATAATAGAATTGCACGCTTTGTCTCTAAATGGGGTTATTATACACACCACTGCACAATGTTTGAAGAGCTTGGTTGGCCCTTGTAGAGGGTTAGGAGAGAAATACATTGGAAAACAATCGTACTTAAGACCTTCAATCCATCAAACACTCCATATTTATCTAAATTACCAGAATGCTCTCCCAAAATATAAATTTGTATTATACACACAGCTGGAATGTTAATGCTGACTGGCCTTCACTTTGGTTTTATCAGTTAGGTTTTCTATTGTAAACACAGACCAAAATTCATGCACAATGAAGCCTGGTAATGCATTTCAGCCACTACCCCCCCACTCTTTTTGCCCTCTGCTCTTCCCATTTCCACTGTTTTGGTCCCTGAAGTTTCATTTGGTATTCTCTCTGCCCACCATGAACACACATGCATCACTTGGCCTGGGTGATTTAACTCTTAGAACTTTTCAAAAGACTTTGAATACTGCAGCAGTTTTAATGGTAATTCACTCAGCTTCTTCACTTTTCTCCACACTCGTGGGTCCTTGCTGTTCAGTCGCTCAGTTATTCTTTAGAATAAATCCATTTTGATTCCTTTTACAGCCTTGGAAAAAAGCCAGGAAGTGGAGGTAGGGGAAGATGGGCTAAATGGCGGCCTCGTTCACTCTGTACGTGAAGATCACACATCCTGTTAGAGGGTGTGGGTGGAGCCCATTCAGCTGGCCTAGGTCCCGGGAGCTGAGTCATGCTCTTAACTCTGCGTACTCTCCCCTGGCTGCCAACCCAATTTCACCTTCTGGTTCCATTCTTCTACTGATAGTATCATGTAGCCTTTAGGAATTATGTAGCAAGATTTCCTCCAAGTTCTTTCAGGGTTATAACATGTCTTCAAGCCCCAGAGAAGGCACTGCATGGGAAAAGTGATTCTCGAGTATATCATGACTGGGTTTTTGACTTGTCACATCTTGGACTTTGGGACACACAGTCATTGCTGTTGACCTTGGGATTCTCATTACCAAGTGAGGTAGCAATATTTGCTTCTTCTAGCCTCTCTCCTCTGTGTCTATTTCCTCCCTGCCAAGAGCTGCTGAAAAGTGTTCCGCCTGGGAAACATTCAAAGGTTCTTGGAGTAAGATGATCTTTTCAGTTTAAGACGTTATTATATCCCAAACCAGATTGCTTCCCCCTTGTCTTTGTGGGGTTCTTTACTTTTCAAGTCCACCTGTATTCTGGTAGAGAGGAAGGGGAGCTAAAAGAAATGGACAAAACAGTTTCATGGGCTTCTCCACATATTTATTACCCTCTCCAAATTGAATCTTGAAGCTTTGTCAGAAGTGTTATTTCTCCAACAGAGCAGGCATTAAGTGGCTATAGAAAATAAACTCACCTCCTGACATCTTTCCCATTGCTTGCTACATCCATTTACTGGGAAGTTTATATTGTAAGGTGTGATGGGAGGTGTTGTACAACAAAGGAAAATCCACCACTTTGTAATTCTATTTGTTCAAGTTTTCTTCTTTTGCATGGGCTTTTAGATTTCTTATTTCTGGAATTATTTCTTAAATGTGAGTATTGTTTTTTGATACATGTTTCTCCAGAATTTTATTCCATCCAACTAATTCTTAAGTTACATACATTCTTTTGAAAGTAGAGTCATGTTATTTGTGATAAAATTTCTATAATTTGGCCATGGGGAAGAAAAATCTAAAACAAATGGTAACAATGAGTAGTTAATGAATTTTCTTCTATTGATTTTTTAAAAAATGATTCTCATGTTCTCTGTCAAAAACAGATTATTTGATGAATATTTAGCTCCAGGTAAAAATTAGTTTCAGTTTGCTTGGATGTGTCATTTATTGAGAGGGCTTTTACTTATATTTTTTTCTTTAACATAATTACTTTAAAGAAATAAATATGTACAGAGACAAATGAATAGACACACTAGTCTTTATCAATGTTTGTTCAAATTATTGCAGTTTAGAGAAATGGGAATCCAGAACTGAGATGCCTAAGAAACAAATCTTCCCTTGTATGTAATTTCTTTAGTTCAAGAATCTGAAAACACATTACAAGCAATTAAACTTTAAGGTACAAATGGGAATTCTATATTGTTTGTTGGTTAAATTCATTTATGAAATTATGATTTGCTGTGGATTCCTAGCAAGCCCTTTCTTTTAGTTCTACAAATGTATACATCCTAGTTTTCTTGGCTTTTTACCTGTTCTCTCAAATTACTTCCAGATCTCTGTTCTTTCCATGTCATGTTTCTTAAAAGACTCGCTTTCTTTACTTCCTACTTCTGATTTGTTTTCCAGCCTCTGAGAGTTTTGCTCCCCCAATGTTATTGTAAATTCTCTAAGGTCAGTGGTGTCATCCTAATAGGCCTCCCCCAAGGCCATTTTCAGTCCCCCTTCTGTTTCTTTTCTTAGCCCATCGGATATCACTGACCACTCAAATCATGCCTCTCTTTGTAAACACTGCCATTTCCTGGTTGGGGGACATTCAGTTACTTCCCCTTGTTCCTTTTCTCTGGGTCTTTCTTCTTTGCCTCCCCCTGATATGCTGGCTCTCCCAAAGATCTTGTTGTTCTGGCCCACCCCAAACACCATCCCTAGTTGATGGAGCCATTCTTATGGCTCTAGCCACGACCCACCTCCAGTTCCAACTTGCTCTTTTGTTCGAACTTTGGGACCTCATTTTCAACTCTTCTTCTCAATATCCCACAACACCTCAAACTCAACATATCCAGACCCCACTGATAATCAGAAGAGAATGTGGGAACGGTTCCTTCCCCCTTCCCCACACCCCTTCTTTCCTAGCCTCCCTGCCTCCATTACCATCACCTGCCAGCCCCCAAGGTGTCCATATTAAAAGCCTTAGAGTCTTCTTGGTCCTGCTCCTTCCTTCCTCACTTGTCTGATCTTTCCCCAAATCCCATTGATTCTATCTCAGGAATGTCTTCACATATCTACCTCCTTTCCATCCTAGTTGTCTTAGGTCCATCTGTTTTCATCTTCTGCTTATCCTGGTCCCCTGAGCAGTCTCCTCATTCTGTTCTCTGCCTTCCTGCTGGAGCTATTCCTCTGAAGACAAACCCAAGCACCGCTCATCCTTTCCTCCCAAACCACAAAGCCTGGAACCTACCTATGAGCCCAGCCTTTTCTCTCCACTACTCCCTCCTTTGGCCCAGGGCACCTACTGAACTAGACTCACTTCTCCTGTGTCCTGACTCTGAACCTTGGCCTAAAAACCTTTCCTTTCTCTCTCTGCTTGGGGAAAAACTCCTACTCATTCTTCAAGCAACAATGCAAATGATATTTTTGCGAAAACTCCCACACTCCCTACTTCTACTGGCCACAACACTTGTCCAAATCTTCCATCACTGCCCTTGTCTCTCAGTCATGTGATCATAAGTTTAGGTAGAGAGAGACTTTTCCTTCCTCATTGTCGTATTATTTGTATCCAAATGCTGGGCCTATCCTAAGCCCTTGACCGGGGTTGTTTGGACGCACTCTTTTTTTTTTTTAAAGATTTTATTTATTTATTTGATAGAGAGATAGCGAGAGCAGGAACACAAGCAGGGGGAGTGGGAGAGGGAGAAGCAGGCTTCCCGCGGAGCAGGGAGGCCGATGCGGGGCTTGATCCCAGTACGCTGGGATCATGACCTGAGCCAAAGGCAGACACTGAGCCACCCAGGCGCCCCTGGACGCACTCTTGATAGAATCTACGGTGAATGTGATCACTGAGGCACTCCGAAGTATCTTAGGATGGTCCCAAGTTCTCCCGACCTTGCTGGTAAAGGCATTTTCCCTGTCTTGAAGGGGCTGTTCATCTCCCTTGTGGTTTTGCTCACCACCAGGAAAAAGAGAAACTGTATGTGGAACTAAAGCACATCCTGGCCCGGCAGCCCGGTCCCGAGGCCGCAGAGCAGCTACAGATCTACCGCCACACGCTGCGAGAGAAGACCAAGCAGCTGAAAGTAAGTGGGAGCCTCTGCCTTTTCCTGGCCCCACGCGAGGGACCCGGACAAGTCCACTGTCTCGGTACAAGGAGCCGGTCTCCCAATGCCACATGCCGCAGAGGTTGGCTTTTTGAGAATTCCAGTCCCAGGAGGAACAGGACGCATCTCAGAGCCACCCCCCTGCAGCTAGACTATAGACCCCACGATTCTCTGCTTCCTGAAAGAGGGAGGTGAGCAAGTAAAGAAAGAGTTGGAGAGAGAATGATGGCACCAGAATGGAAATTTGGGGGGTGGTGTGTATAGGGATGATCTCAAGATGAGTGAGAGGACTTGGATGGTGGGGAAGAACAGAGGAAACATTTTAACACCGTCATCCCTGGAAGCAGACCACTGTGCCCAAGCAGGTTTTGGTTATTTCATTCCACCTGCAATAAATGTGCAGAAAGCACAGGTTGGTCCCCAGCCCCCAGGGCCTGCCTTCGTGACCATCTCTCAAATCAGTCACTATGAAAGGAAAGTAAAATCACTAGAATTCTGTTAGCATAAATTCCCTTCTAAGTGACTTCAGAACCTCAGCTGGGGAGATGGAATGTTTTATTATTACATGTGCCTTTTAAAAGTTTTCTCAAAAAGTGTGTGTTCCCATTGTATCTGGAGCTTTACCTCCTCAGCAGGCACTTAGATATTCTTGGCATGTCAGGGAAGTCTTACACACATGCATGCACAGAATGTAGCACACGCCGGCTGAATTCTGGCACTTACTTGCGCAACGGGGGTAATAATCGTTGCCTTTCTGCCTGGGGTAATATAGATGCCATGCTCCTCGTCTAGTTCCAATCCTTTCACAAATAGGACATTGTAAAATCACATCCTTCTACTTTAAAAGAGGCAGATGAAACAAGTGTAATTAGAACATTAATTTTCAACTTATCACTCACCGTGTTTATTTCATATGAGTATCCTGAGATGTATTTCAAATTTTGCATGAGGCATAATCTTTTGATTATTTTCATCCTTTTAAACAATTGTATATGTCAAGCAAAAGAAAAGCTCATTTTCTCAGGAGTGGGTATAGATGAGAAAAGCACATGTCTGTCTTCACATTACTGTCAGATAGCCACACTCAGCACTAGATTGCATTATATGACTCACAGGAGCTTTTTGGTATTTTAACCCTTTAACTCAGGAAATCCAGAATTTTGCTCTGATGAAATGTGACCCCTGGTGGAAGAGGTTCAGAGGTGGTGGTCCTCAGCCGGTCTGCCAGTTTGTCCTCATTATCTGGGCTCTTTTAGGAAATGCTATGTTCATTGTTTGGAAACAGAGCCTTTGTTCCTAATTGTTTAACTATTAAGGCAGGTTTTCTCCCAACATGAAAATCCTATTCTTTAGCTCATGATAGCATAGTCAGAATCATTTTCAGAGCGATTAAGGGAAAGTGTTCCGAGGCAGATGAATACTCAGAAGACAAAGATCCCCCTTTTGTGCAAATTTTTAAAATCGTGAGCAAGAGGAAAAACAAATCCATCTGTTGCATGCCCCTTAGAATGGTAACCTTCCTTCCTTCCCTCTGGTTTCTGTGGGGTGTACTCCTAGCTTGGGCATGCTTTACACATCCTGTTTAGGTGAGTAAATTCCCACTCTTCCTGCTCAGCTGAGGCCAGTAGCATCTATGGGACACCAGAGTGGAAGAGGCAGATAATCAGGGTTCCTATCACGCATGCTTTAGACTCTCCCATGCGCATATCAGCTCCCTGCTTCTCAGAGGTGAGTACTGTGGTGCTCGGAGAAAGAGAGAACCTGTGCAGAGTCCCAAAGAGCACAATAAAGAGGTGACAGACATTTAACAGAAGAGCAACCTAGGAAAACACATAAATTGGATGCCTACTTAGTGGTGGTGGTGGCAGGATGATTCCAGAATAAATTTTACCATAATCTTCAAATGAATCACTCTCCCTAGTGATGACTTCCCTGAATGTTCTTTAAAAAGACTTTAAATGCAGTTTGATACTGTATGTCTGGGAGTTTTTCTGTCTCTGCTCACAATATACCTGAAACACTTTACACCATTCATGTGTGAGCCTGCTTGAATGTGGCCTGAGAGTTCTTTTAAACAGAGGTTTCACTACATTTGTCACTGGATTAGGAGTCTGCAGACCTCAGTCAGATTTTTACCTAGAGGCAGACCTTGAGAACTGGCAGAAGTGAGTGGATTAGCTGTTAAACTTGGGCATGGTTTTGTATCACTTGCCTCCCTGAGGTAAATGGCAGCAGATTAGAAAAAAATCTCAGGAAAGGATATTGTCTCACTGAGTCTCTTCTGCTAATGCTGCTTTATTTGTCCTGTTAGGTTTTGTCTTCAGAGTTGAATATGTATGAATCACAGAGCCAAGAATATAAATATGAGATCGAGAAACTTACCAATGAACTGATGAACTTAAAGAAGAAATACCTAGCTCAGAAGCGTAAAGAATACATTCAGAAGTAAGAATTAGTCAAATGTTCTTCTAATTGTGTTGTGCCTATTACCTGCTGATAAGAAAATAATTGGCAGACAGTCACGGAGTCATGGAATCCATGGGGGGTAAACTAAGGCACAGGGTGAACAAATGACATTCTACAGGTCCCCACTGGTTTGTGTCAGAGCAAGATGCATGTCTCCTCTGATACTAAGGCCTCTCCTTAGGACCGGAACAGGGATCCATTAATATCTGCTCATTGGTGGACCTCACATGGAGCAGAGGAAACAGTGTGATCCGCGCACCACCCCCCCACCCCCCAACACTGTTCTCATGGTTTGAGAACGTTTACAGACACAGGGAATTTTGCTAAGGGGTGGAAGCTTGGTAAAGCTGTTCTTTCCAAGAATGCAGCTGTACCACTGTAATGATGTGTAGCTCACAGATCATTTTTTTAAAGATTTTTTAAATTCATTTATTCATGAGAGACTGGGGGCTGGGGCAGAGGCAGAGGGAGAAGCAGGCTCCCCACGGAGCAGGGAGCCCAACATGGGACTTGATCCCAGGACCCCAGGATCACGACCTGAGCCGAAGGCAGACACTCAACCAACTGAGCCACCCGGGTGCCCCCACAGATCATTTTTTACCTATGTTTTAGATAATCAGTCTCTGAACCATCTTTATGTCTAGTAACTGACTTCAGTATCTGCTGGGGGCATGACGTGAGCTCTTCTTCTTTGAGGAGAGGATGATGCCCTCTCAGGTTGACATTTGGGGTTTCAGGATACCTACATGTGGACTGACAAATGTCTCTTCAGTTGGTTATCATCATTTGCCTAAGGCTGGGGTGAGAGAGTGGGCCCGAGGGAATCAGTGGGTTTGAACCTTGGCTTGGCTGTGTGCATTACCCAACTTATCCAGTTAATTCTGTAGTGGCTCACATCGTGAGTTTACATCAAGTTGGGTATTTCATCCACGTGGGCACTGCAGGGACCTGGTGAAGAAGGGGCATCTGCCTGTGATTTGTCAGTGACAAACAACTATTTAAAGTAACTCGATGCAAATGGATTTGCCAGGAAAAATTTGCCCTTCTTGTAAATCAGAATATTCCCTCATTCCACATTCAGATGCCAGCTTCTTGGTAGAAAAAAATCCTGCTAAAAATTAGAGCTAATTTTGGTGGGTCTGTCTTGATGTCTGGGTCTGGCAACTATCTGATTCAGAATCACTGGTGGGATTTGGTGAACATGCAGGTTTCCAGGCCCCATTTCCAGATGTTTGGATTCTGCAGGCTCTGGATGAATTTGCAGGTCAGTCACTCCTCAGGGGATTTCCATGCTCACGGAAGCTGGAGAACCACTGATATTAACGGTGTGAATCAGTGCATGTTGGGTGGAAACACGGTGGTGTTCTTTTAGGACACCAGGGTCGTGCTGATGGCTGGTTCCAATGTGAGGCATGTGTCCAGTTCAGTGGCCTTCAAGGATTTTGATTACACTCTCTTATCAGTAAAACACTTTTGAACTTGTAGCCCCCCATATATACGCATGCATATTAAATATATATTTGTTTTGAGTTTTAAAATGAAATTTTTTAGAATAGTTTTCTACTTCCAATATATTTTAATTTGTCTAAATTGCGTGCAAAATACTATTGTCACTTTGTCAGTAATTAGTAAACTGAGTTTTTTTTTTTTATTTTTGAAAGACAAAATATGAATAGAATCTGAAATACCTCCTTTGCACTTCCCAGTGGGTCATCTTACTCATCTTGTAGAGTAAATGCAACCCGTTTTGGAGACCAGCAGTCTAGTTTACACAGTTACAAACAGCCAGCTTAGCTAAGCAGTTAGTTAACTTTCTAGAGCTGACTAACTCCCCACCTTGGCCCTGGAGTTTGGCCTGTTGACCTTATTGATCCCCCTCCCGCACACCCTCCACACAGTTTTCTGGACACAGAGAGCCTGTGGAACCAACAGGAATGCCCCTCTGTGGGCTCAGCCCCTCCCAGTGGCACATCCACGAAAACTGCAATGCCCCCAGCCATAGGCCACTTGTGGATATTTAAATTAAAATGAATTACGGCTAAATCAAATTATGAATTCAGTTCCTTAGGTGCACTAGTCGCATTTCAACTGCTTAATAGCCACATGGAGGTAGAGGACACAGCATTAGGCTCTAGATAGAGAGCTTTGCCATCATTGCAGAAAGTTCTATCAGCACAGCTCTAGAATCCTTGCTTTTACCTGTCCTCTTCTTGCCCTAGAATGTTCATTACTTGTAGCCACTCTGACCTGGTTAGGATGTCATTGGCGCTTCCATTTTGGTGGGGATCCATACACTGGAGGTAGACAGAGAGAGGGGTTCACGGGAGAAGAGCAAAAGGATTCAGGTGCTAAAGGAAAGTATGCTGAGGCAAGAACAGGGTGCGGAGAGGGTGTGGACTGGAAGGGAGGAGGCTGAAGGGGACCAATGTGATGGTCTACGAATATACTACAAAGGCAGTGTAAAGGAGACATCATTCCCATCAGTCACGTCAGACCAAGCCAGCCGCGGTAAGCTGAAGTTCCTTCAGAGAGGGAAAGTTACGTTACTGAAGGCAAGAGAGGGATGGGGAGGGGGCTGCCTGCATCCACCAGCCCTCAGTTATGCAGGTTGCAAGTACTAGAAAGAATCCTCTTCACTGGATCCACTCAAGGCTAAAGCTTTTGTCCTACTTATGGAGGATTATTTTTTTTAATAATAATGAAATCAATCCTGCTAAGAGACTGCTGGATTGATTAGTCAATTCTCTACAGGTTCTTTCCAAATGGAATAATTTAGAATAATCTCTGTGGATGTTTTCCCTATACTTGCTCTTTATAAAATAGCAACTCATGCTATTTTTGCCTTCTTTCACTTTTCTCAAACACCCTTTTCATCATGTTTCCATCCTGACCTGCACCCTCACCCACCTGCCACTGACTCTCCTGCCCCAGACCCCCAGGCTGGTCTCGAGTTTGCAGAACTAGCCAGATTCTTTCCCCAAAGGTGGAATTCTTTCCCTTAAGGTAAATCACTTCTAGTTGTCAAGTCTAATTGGGTTTGGTCTTAGTTGTTAGCTTAATTTTTATTTTTAAAAAGGGATTCCAAAGATGTTTTCTGTAAGACCCCTAAATACACAATAGGGAATTTATGTAAATTTAAGCTACCTCTGCAGGAGACCTGAATGTGTATGTGTGCAAATGTGTTTGTGTGTGTGTGAATGTGTGTGTATATGTGTGTGTGTTTAAAGGAGATATGTTGTAGATTTTCCTTTATCTATTGCCAAAGGTGCTATCTTATTTATCTTTCTCAGATTTTCTTGTATCTTAAACTATTTCTAATAATAATTGCTGCTTGTCTAAAGTTATAGGAAAATTTGTATTTTATAAATATCCAAGTTTGATGAAGATATCTTGTGTGTGTGGTAAATATTTATAAGTTTCCACTGAAACTTTGGAATATAAAAGTTGGTAAATGATGAATTAGTCATTATAACTAAGCCAAGAGAAAGATTCTTCTGACTGATCTTTGGAACTAAAGAAATGTTTTATAAAACAGGAAGATGATTACAGGTCGGAAGTGTCAAGTCTATAGTGATTGAGTTATAATGAGGTTTTATGTCCACATTTAGATCACCATTAAGAAGGTACATTTAATTGTGTCTTTCCCTAATTCTGTGTGTTATCAGTGAACACCTAATTAGATTTAAACAACTACCTTGTCTAAAACTGGAAGCTTTAATCAAAGCAGTTTTCAGTGGCTAACTCACCCTAGGAACTTAGAGAACACCACACTTAGAAGAGGAAAAAGATGTTAAGGAAGTTAACTTTCACCTCCTGTCTTACAGAAATAAGGACAGAGTACCCATGGATAACACCTTCTCAACGGCCAAGCCAACTGGCCCTCGTTTTACTGGGGGTGGATTTCCCCTCAACAGGCCATCCAAAGTGAAGTCCTAACCTGAAGCTCCTGGCTGGGTGCATTTGAACAGCTCATGAAATTCGCTTTGAAACATTTTGGAGGAATCTCTTTCAAATCCCTTGGGTCCTAAATATTTAGAGAAATCAGTGCTCAAATTCCAGAATGAAAAGAAATACAAAACTATCATCGTCATGTACATATAAGAGTGATGACATTCTACTTGGTCCTCATGGATATTAACAGATTGTAGTTATATCATTCAATTAGGCTGACACGTTGCATAAAGCAAATCTTTTGTTACTACCACATTGATTGATTTGAAATGCACCACATATCTAGACACTCTGTAGAGATGAAATTTTGGGTCTGAATTTATCTATTATAAACATAGGTGTATAGGTTTTACATTTAAAAATATTTTTGAAATGCAGTGTGTTTCTTATTAATTAGAATCTTTTTAAATTATTCCTCATTAACAAGTCATTGTATGAGGTGAGAGAAGAAAAGACAAACTCCCAAGTATTTAAAACGTGTTTTGAGAATGATTTCTATGTGGAATTTCTTTTCAGGCCTGGGGTATGAAAATCTATTCCAAAGAGATAAACTAATAAATACTTCATCATAAAAAATAAAAAAGAACCTTTGTAGAGATTTTGATCTTTGCTTTGGTAGAGTATGTAATTAAAGTTTAAAACTACTTTGAGAAATGTCTAACATAAGGATCTGATTCAGTGGAACCAAGACTTTAAAATGAGGGATTTGGGCTGGTGTCCTCTGAAGGCTTTGTATTTCTTAGACCTCCCGCTTGGAGAATGGGGTTATGTAGGACAAGGATCTGTGTGGCTTTCAGGCTTCAGGCCAACATTTAGAGTCATTGAATCCATTGTATTATCTTTCTGTTGAAGCCACAGTTATGTGGACTTCAGTTCAAAGTTTCCTCATTAAGTGAGTTCATTCAGGAATATTATGTGAGGACACTTTGGTCATTTCTCTCACAAGAACTTGACCTCTGCAATTTTTTAAATTATAGAGGAGTAAGCAGCTCAAGGACAAGGACAATATAAGTGGATCATTCCAGTTGTCCTATGGGACCAAGGTTCCCACTGCAAGGAGCAGAAGACTTAATGACCCCAAGATGCTTGTTGAGATTATACAGAGAGGTGGGATTTTAGAGGGATCATCTGCATGTTCTGCTGTCTTTCTCAGTTCACCCCCAGAAGCAGATCCAAGACAATGATGACCGTGAAGTGATTTATTATGAAGTGATCCCAGGAAACCCACTAATAGTGGGGAAGTAGGTCAGAGAAGGGAAGGCAATCAAGCTAGTTTGCACTTTTAAGTCAAGTTCCATGGTGGGAGACTTTGGCTACATTTTGCAGGGGGCTCTGGAGACAATGTAATCACAGCTCAGAGTTGTCCCTGTCAGGGGGAAGGGAGCTGGAGTATTTATAAGCCCCATGCTGGCTGGTGTTGGTCAAGGACTGCTCTGCAGGGGTCCTTCTGCCTGCAGGCAAAGCAGGGTCTGGCAGCCTGGGGGCAGCCACGAGACAGAAATGGCGTTTGCTGACTGTCAGCAGTGAAAATGCTAAGGGCTGGGGGAAGTGGGCTGGGAATAGCATCCTCTGTTGCTTTTCCCGCATGGTCCCAGGAGGAAAAGGACAGATGGAAATCACCCTGCTCTGTAGCTGGTGACCCTGTGCTGAGGTATGGTCATCAACTCTTTGTGTACCGTATAGGAGGGTGGAGGATAGGGATGTACCCTAGAGAATTTGCCAAGAGCACCTTAAACCTAAAGAATCACAGTGGGACCATTTCCATTTTTGAAAATCACTGGTGATATCTGACCTCAGGGCCGTATTTTTTCAGACAAATGACTTTTGCAGGTAAGGTAAAGCAAGGCAAAGTTATTACACATATACAACTTTGGAGATTTTCCAGTCCATTCAGGGACATTTTGCAGTGTATCTATAGCCAACTTCTTTCTGAGTCCTTGGATGGCTTTATAAGAGGTTCACTTCTCTAGGGAAAAAGACGTCTATGATTCTTGATCTATCTCAGTATGATAAAGACTTTGGAGGCAGATGCTGGGTTCGAGTTCTGGCATATCATAACAATGAGTTGTTTTGAGGATTAAATGAATTAATGCAGAGGTAAGGTTAGAACAGTATCAGGCACATAGTGACTGTTTAATAAATACCTGCCATTATTATTATTACATAGAGATAACTTGTGTTTTGAAATTAGAGAATAAACAATGTTTATGACACTACCATGTTGGGATGAAATTGGATTTTGTAGTGTGATTTAGGGTTGAATATCTTGCAGAAATGCCACATTGGGTACCTCACGAAAAATTCTGTATATGTTTTTTGTAATCTGGGGACAGATTTTTCACCTTCAGAAATCAGAGCTTCCGGAGGGAAAGACCCTGGTGGCCTCTAGCTGCCATCTTCTTGTTTTTCCTCCCTGGAATGGAGCAGGGCAGTCAGCCTCTGTGGATGACAGAGGTCCCATGAGCCAAGATGGCGCGGGCTCCGGTAGATGACAGGGCAGCTCAGGATGGCTCAGTATGCTTATGTTCAAACGCAGGAGGAGTAAATTAAGACTTGAAAAGGTGGAAGATCCTGCCACTGCTTCTCATTTGCTGTACACCCTGACAGCCCAGGTATTAGAAGCAATAACTATTAGGTGCCAGTGTTACCACCATAGCCATATAAAAGTGAGTTGTTAAAAACACTGAGATTTGCAAATCATTAAAAGTAACTGTGAACTCGCAGTGGGCTGAGGTGCTTTTAAAATCACAAATTTGAGCTGCATTGTAAAGCAACATTAGGAAATTGTACAGTAGCATCATTTTACCCTGGGGTTTTCAGAGTTTCAGAAAGAAGTCCTGTTGCTAAACCAGCCATTGACTCTCCACTGGGCTGATGGGGGAGCTGGTATGGTTTCTCTGTAGATGGAGAGAGACATGATAAAAGGGACTCCCTGGTCATTATTTGCTGATCATAGCTTCTCAGCGACTGCTCTCATAGACAGGTTTTCATTGTGCTTACCTCTAAAGAAGTTGCCCAGAGCAAAGGTTTGTTGCTGTGATAAAGCTGTGGAGACAGAGGTAGTTATGCTAAGAGGAGGCAGTAGCAAATCTCTGGTCATGGGCTGTCATTTTGCTATAAAAATTTATCCAGGGTTGATAATTATCGTTTGATCTCCTGGCTTTCTCAGTCAGATTCTGAAGTTTGACCTAGGCCAAGATACCCATTGGAAAATGCTATATAATGAATTTTGAGCAATGTGGCATTTCAGAGCCTGGACCATTTGAGGAAAAATGCTAGGTCTCTTAGTAAACATAATCAATTATATGGAGATCTAGCTGGAATAGGAGCAAAGGGAGGGCATTTTTAAAATATTAAAATGGTAAAATAGTTTAAAAATATATCTCACTATTTTCTTTGTAGTGGATGGGAAATATTTTTATGACATTATCCATTTTTAACTCCTAATTCAATGCTGTTTTAGTACACCATTTCTCATATCTATTATTTAAAAGTTCCATTAGGATTTTGAGACCCATTAGAATTTTATAGCAGTATGAAATGTGATATCAGCAGGGTACCATTTTTCTTTTTTATAATTAAAGATAGATTTTTTCCCCCTTTATTTTGAAGTACCTGATTGAAAATGTGGATAGAATGTTAGAAGATATGAATGAGCAAAAAGAAGAAAAGGGCACCAACAATCCCACGATCTATTGATAAATGGTGTTTCCTGGGGCCAACACTCCTCTCATTCACACGGGTTGGTTGTTCCAATTGTTCATGCCCACCATTTGTTCTGACCGATTGGTGCTTATAATTCCCAATTGTTAAATGTTTTGAATATGACCTTTGAAATATTACTGTTTTATTATCTTGAGTGTATCTTCTTGGACTTTTAAAATAAGTATATATAAATATATTTTGTTTTTAAAAATTAAAGATAAAATTGAGATACAATTCACATATAACAAAAACACATATTTTAAGTGTAAAGTTTAGTAGGTTTTGACAAAAGCATATACCCAAATAACTATAATCATCATCTTCCAAGAATGCCCTTATATCCCTTGGCAGTCAATATTCACAGCCCCCATCCTGCCTAAGCAACGATGGATCTGTTTTTCATCATTGTATGTTAGTTATGTCTTTCTTAGAATTTCATATAAGTGGAATCATATGCTATATGCTCTTTAGTGCCTGGCTTTTTTAATGTAGTATGTTTTTGAGATTCACTTATGTTGTTGTGTATATCAATAATTTATTCATTTTTATTGCTGAGTAATATTCCATTACATTGACATAATACAATTTGTCTATTGATTTACCTGTGCTGGGAATTCAGATTGTTTCATGAATCAAGTTGTTTAGTTATCATGAATCAAGTTGCTAGGAACATTTATGTACCAATCTTTATGTGAACAAATATTTCATTTCTCTTGGGTAAATGCTGAGGAATGAACCTGCTGGATCAAAAGGTAAGTGTACATTTAACATGATAAGAAACTGCTGGACTGTTTTCCCAACTAATTGGACCATTTTACATTCCTATGAACAATGTGCATCAACTGCGATTACTCCAATCCTTGTCAATATTCAGTATTGTCAGTATTTTTTAAGTCATTCTTTTGGATATATAGTGATATCTCATATTTAAATTTATATCTCCTGATAATAATGTCAAGCATTTTTTCATGTGCTTTTGGTCATTCATATGTGTAGTGTTTTCAAATCTTTTGCCTATTTTTTTTATCATATTAGATTGTAGAAGTTTTTTGTATATTCTGGATACAAAACCTTTGTCAGATAGATGGATTGCAAATGCCTTTCCATTTTCTTAACAGTGTATTTTGAAGAGCAGACATTTAAAATTTTAATAAGGTCCAATTTATTTTTATTTTCTTATGTGGTTTATACTTTTCTTGTTCTAAGTAATTTGTGCCTATTCCAAGACAGTAATGATTTTTTTAATCTGTGTTTTTCTTTAGAAGTTTTAGATTTTATGTTTGTATTTATGATCCATTTAGAGTTAATTTTATGTATGGTATGAGGTTAGAGTAGAGGTTCATTTTTGTTCCATATGGATATCCAGTTGTTCAGCACCATTTTCCCATTGCAATGCCTTGGAACACTTGTAGAAAATCAATTGACTATTTGACTAGTTCTATTTATGAACTCTCTGTTCTGTTTTGTAGTTCCATATCTATCTCTCTTGATAACAATAGCTTTATGGTAACTCTTAAAATTAGATGGTGTAAGATCTTCAACTTTTTTCTTCTTTAGAATTATTTTTGTTATTCTAGATCCCTTGCATATCTATATACAGCTTAGAATCAGCTTGTCGATTTCTACAACAAAGTTTGCTGGGAATTTGGTTGGGATTGCATTGAATCTATGGATGGATTTGGGGAGTATTGTCATCTTAACAATATTGAGGCTTTCAATCCACAAATATGGTACATGTTCTCATTTACTTAGTTTTAAATTTCTCTCAGCAACTTCTTGTAGTTTTCAGTGTACAGATATTGCACATATTTTATTAAATTTGTCTAAATATTTTGCATTTTCTGATGTTACTATAAATGGTATTTACATTTTTACTTTCCATTTGTTATTAGTATGTAGAAATGCAACTTTTTTAATATATTATTTTGTATTCTAGGACGTTGCTAAATTAATTAGTTTTATAGCTTTGGGGGATTATGTAAAATTTTCTATGAACATAATCATGTTTTCTACAAATAAAGGTAGTTTCTCTTTTTTTCTTCTTTTTTATTCACAATTACTATACTTATACTGGCCAGGAATTTTAGTACAATGTTAAATTGAAGTGGTGAGAGCAACATCTCTGCCTTGTTCTTGATGTCGGGGGAACCCTTCATCATGAAGTATGATGTTAGCTGTAGGATTTTCATAGATGCCTTTTACTGGGTTGAGGAAGTCCCCTTTTATTTCTTGTTTGCTAAGATATTTTAATCATGCATGTATATTGAATTTCATCAATGCTCTTTTTTTTTTGCATGTACTGAGATAATCATGTTTTTTTCTCTTATATTTTGTTAACATGGTGTATCACTTTGATTTTCAAATGTTAAACCAATTTTGCCTTTTTTTTGGGTAAACCCTTCTTTGTCATATTGTCATTTTAATGTATTTATATGTTGTTGAATTAGACTTACTAATATTTTGTTAAGGATTTTTACAACTATATTTATGAGGTTTATTGGTCTATAGATTTCCTGTGGTATCTTTCTATGGTTTTGGTGTTAAGATTTTGCTGACCTCATAAGCTGAATTGGGAAATGCTCCTTCTCTATTTCCTGAAATAGATAGAATTGTAGAATGGATATTATTTCTTCCATAAATATTTAATATAATTTGTCAGTAAAGCCATCTGAAATTATAATTTTTCTTGTGTAAAGGTTTTTAAATAGATATAAGGCTATTCAGTTTTTCTGTTTTATCTTGTGTCACTTTATATAATTTGTGTCTTTGAAGGAATTCATATATTTCATATAAGTTGTTGAGTTTATTGACATAAAATTGTTCATAATATTCTTATACCACCCCAAACGTTGGTAAGATCTGAACAAATGTTTCCTATTTCATTCTGGATATTGGTAATTTGAATCTTCTCTCCTTTTTTCTTATTTTATGTTATCTATCTATCTATCTATCATCTATCAGATAGAGAGAGAGAGAGGCAGGCAGAGGGGGATGCAGGCTCCCCACTGAGCAAGAAGTCTGATGTGGGACTCAGTCCCGGGACCCTGGGATCATGACCTGAGCCGAAGGCAGACGCTTAACTGACTGAGCCACCCAAGCGTCCCTCTCCTTTTTTCTTTATGAGAGTCTAGCTAGCAGTTTATCAACAAAATTTTATTAATATTTCTAAAGAACCAGCTCTTTATTTCTTTAATTATTCTCTAATGTCAGTTTTTTATTTCATTAACTTCTGCTCTAATACTTAGTATTTTCTTCCACTTACTTTGGGTTTAATTTTCTCTTGTTCTTATAGCTTCTTACTGCAATTGATTTTAGCCCTTTCCTTTAAAAAATAGCCTTTAAAGCTATACATTTTCCTCTAAACTCTGCTTTAAATGCATCCAATTTTAATTTTAATTAAATTTTAATTTTTTAAAATTTAATTTAATTTTATTATGTTATATTAGTCACCATACAGTACATCATTAGTTTTTGATGTAGTGTTCCATGATTCATTGTTTGCGTCTAACACCCGGTGCTCCATGCAGTATGTGCCCTCCTTAATACCCATCACCGGGCTAACCAATCCCCCCACCCCCTCCCCTCTAAAGCCCTCAGTTTGATTCCCAGAGTCCATAGTCTCTCATAGTTCATTTCCCCCTCCGATTGCCCCCCTTCATTTTTCCCTTCCTTCTCCTAATGTCTTCCATGCTATTCCTTATGTTCCACAAATAAGTGAAACCATATGATAATTGACTTTCTCTGCTTGACTTATTTCACTTAGCATAATCTCCTCCAGTCCCATCCATGTTGATGTAAAAGTTGGGTATTCATCCTTTCTGATGGCTGAGTAATATTCCATCGTATATATGGACCACATCTTCTATATCCATTCATCTGTTGAAGGGCATCTCGGCTCTTTCCACAGTTTGGCTATTTTAATGTGTTATGTTAAATATATATTCATTTTATATGTTATATATATTATCTTATATAAAATATATTTTATTCTATTTATGTTATATATTTTTATATAAATATTTTAATTTATTTATAAATAACAATTTATAAATAATAAATATATTTTAATGTTATGTTTTCATTATTATTCAGTTTAATTAGTTTCTACCTTCTTTTATGACTATTTGTTTTACTCATGAGGTGTTTAGAATCATGTTTTTAAATTTGCAAACATTTAGGTACTTTTCCAGATAGCTTTTGTTACTGATTTTTAATTTAATTCTATAGTCATCAAAGAACACGTTCTGTATACTTTATTTCATTTTACTATTTTATTTTATTTATTTTATTTTAATTCCTGTATAGTTAACATACAGTGTTATATTAATTTCAGGTGTACAATATAGTGATTCAACAATTCCATACATCACCCAGTGCTCCTCATGACAAGTGCACTCCTTAATCCCCACGACCTATTTCACCATTCCCTCACCTATTTCATCATTCCCTGAATACTTTGAATCATTTCAAATTTATGGACCAGAATATGGATTATCTTGTTTCTTGTTCTATGTGCACCTCAAAAGGATATGTATTTTGCTTCTGTTGGGTGGAGTGTTGTATAAATGTCAATTATGTAAACTTGTTGCTACTCTAAATTTTTTACTGATTTTCGTACTTGTTTTATTGATTACTGAGAGTGGAGTGTCAAATCTCCAAATGTGGTTGTGGCTTTGTCTATCCTCTCACTGTTAGTTTTTGCTGTGTGGATTTTGAAGCTTTAATAGTACATAAATATTTAGGATTATGTCTTCTTGATAAATTGAACTTTTTATTACGAAATATCTCTATTTCTGATAATATTGCTTGTCTAGAAGTCTACCTTGTGTAATATTAATATAGTCACTCCAGCTTTATTATTTGTAGTGTTTTCATATTATATTTTTTATATCCTTTTTTTTTTTAAGATTTATTTATTTACTTTAGAGAGCACAAGCAGGAGGGGCAACGCTAGAGGGAGAGAGAATCTCAAGCAGACTCCACACTGAGCGCAGAGCCTGATGCGGGGCTTGATCTCACAACACTGAGATCATGAACTGAGCAGAAAACAAAAGAGTTGGACGCTCAACTGACTGTGCCACCCAGGCGCCCCCATATCCTTTTACTTTTAAGGTATTGATATCCTAATATTAAAATATGCTCATTATAGATAGAATATAGTGGAATATTGCTTTTTTTCAAGTTCATTGTGACAATCTTGCCCTTTTAATTGGAGGAATTAGACCCATTACATTTAATGCAATTATTAGTATTGTTTAGGTCTACCATCTTACTATTTGTTTTGTAGTCCCATTTGTTTATTGTTTCTCTTTTCCTGTTTGCTTTGTATTGAGTTTTCAACTTTACTGAGGCATAACTGACAAATAAAATTGTAAGATATTTGAAGTATACAACATGATTATTTGACATGTATACATCGTAAAGGGATTCCCCCCATTGAGTTAATCGATACATCCAACACCTCATATATTTACCTTTTTTTTTTTTTGGAGGGGATGACAACATTTAAGTTCTACTCTCAGTAAATTTCAATTATACAATGCAGTGTTATCAATTACAGTTACCATGTTATACATGAGATTCTTAGACCTTATTCACCTTATAACTGAAAGTCTGTATCCTTTTGCCAACTTCTCCCTTTGCTTGTTGTTATATTGTTTTCTGGTATGTATTAGACTGCAAGTATTCTTATCTTTGTTCCCCTGAATGTAATATGTCTTTTGCTTTACAAAATTTGTCTTTATAATTGATTTTTAGGATTTGATTATGATATGCTTTGGTGTGGTTTTCTTTATGTTTATCCTGCTTGGGGGTTATTGAGACTCTTGGAACTATAGGTTATAGTTTTCATAAAATTTAGAAAAAATTTGGCCATTATTTCTCAGATTTTTTTTGTGCACACTCTTCCTGGGATTACTATTATTTTTATGTTAGACAGTTTGATAGTATTGAGTAGGCATTAAATTCTCTATTTTTCCTCCTTTTTTGTTTTGTTATTCACTTTGGATAATTTCTTTTGCAATGTATTAAGGTTTCACTAATACTTCCTTGGGCAGTGCATACTCTGTGGTTAAACCACATTTAATACATTTCTTATTTTAGATATTATATTTTTCAGCTTTAGAAGTTTCATTTGGTTATTTTTATATCTTTCTTCTCTCTCTTATGTTCATGCTTCCTTTACATCCATGAGCATATTTATCATAGCTGTTTTGAAATTCTTTTCTACTAATATATCATCTCTTTAATTTGTGATTATTTCTATTGACTAAATTTTCTCTTGGTTTGCGTCATATTTTCCTGCATCTTTGCATGTCTGGTAATTTTTTATTAGATGCTAGGATAATGTGAGTATTACACCATTCAGTGTCTAGAGTTTGTTGTCTTCCTTTAAAAAGTGGGCAAGTTTGTTTTGGTAGATAAATTGCTTGTGGATTACTTTAAGGTTATCCAAACAATTTTTTTTTAAGATTTTATTTATTTCTTTTTGAGAGAGAGAGGGAGAGAGAGTGCATGAGATGGGGGAGGGGCAAAGGGAGAAGCAGGCTCCCCACTGAGTGGGGATCCTGATGCAGGACTCCATCCCAGGACCCTGGGATCATGACCTGAGCTGAAGCCAGATGCTTAATCAACTGAGTCACCCAGGTGCCCCCAAACAATTTTTTATTCTGACTTATTTTTATTTTTAAAAAAGATTTTATTTATTCATTTGAGAGAGAGAGAGAGAGCACAAGCAGAGGGAGAAGCAGAGGGAGAGGGAGAAGCAGACTCCCCGGCTGAGCAGGGAACCAGACACGGGACTCAATCCCAGGTCCTGGAATCATGACCTGAGCTAAAGGCAGATGCTTAACCATCTGAGCCACCCCCGCGCCCCACTTCTGACTTATTTTTAGACTTACAGAAAAGTTGCAAGAATAATTCAAAGAATTCATTGATATCATTCACCCAGATTATCCAATTTTTATCATTCTATTATATTTGCTTTGTTCATTTATCTATGTTTTTTTCTGAACCATTTAAGAGTAAATTGTAGAGATGATGTCTCTTTATTTCTAAATATGTCAGAGTGTATTTCCTAAAAATGAGGAACTCTGTTACATAACACTAATAAAAATCAACCTCAAAAATTAACACTGATATAACACTATTTTCTAATCTATAGACTTTATTGAGATTTTTACAAGTTGTCATATTTATGTTCTTTATAGCAAATGAAAATTCAGTATCATATCTCTTTAAACTCCTTTAATCTAGAGGAGATCTTTAGTCTTTCTTTGTATTTCATGACACTGAAGGTTATTTTTCAAACTCAGTTTGATTTTGTTTAATGTTTTCTTTTTTTTTCTTTTTTAAGATTTACTTATTTATTTGAGTGGGGGGAGGAGCAGAGGGAGAGGGAGAGAGAACTCAAGCAGACTCTGCACTGAGCCAATGCTTGAGTCCCCCAAAGCGAGGCTCTATCTCACCATCCTGAGATCATGACCTGAGCTGATATCAAGAGTTGGTTGCCCAATCGACTATGCTACCCAGGTGCCCCATGTTTAACATTTTCTTATGGCTCCATTTAGGTCATATACTTTCGGCCAGAATATCACAGAAGTAATGCTGAGTTCTTTTCAACGCATCATATCAGGAGGCTGATGAGTGGTCTCATTACTGACTGTGTTAAGTTTGACGGTTGGCTTGAGATGGCATCACCATGTTTCTCTACTATAAATTTACTCTTCAACTCTTGTGACTAATAAATATCTGGTAGATAAATAATCTGAGACCATGTTAATATTCTATTCCTCCTTAAACTGTACCTACTATTTTTAGCACCATTGATGATTCTTTCCTTAATCAATAGCAATTATAATATTTTGTCAAATGGTGATATTCTTACTCTATCATTCCTTCTCTACTTATTAGCTGGCTTTTTACTGGTAGGAAGAATGACCCCTTCCTTCCTTCCTTCCTTCCTTTCTTCCTTCCTTCCTTCCTTCCTTCTCTCCTTCCTTCTTTCCGTCCTTTCTTCTAGTACTTATATTTCCTAAGTTATTTGTATAAACAATATGATTGCAATAAATATGAGAATTTTTTTTAAAGATTTTATTTATTTATTTGCAGAGAGAGACACAGTGAGAGAGGGAACACAAGCAGGGGGAGTGGGAGAGGGAGAAGCAGGCTTCCCGCTGAGCAGGGAGCCCAATGTGGGGCTCGATCCCAGGACTCTGGGATCATGATCTGAGCCGAAGGCAGACGCTTAACGACTGAGCCACCCAGGCACCCCAAATATGAGAATTTTTAAGATGAACAAAAGCTTTCAGAATGTGAGCCCTTTGGCAAATCAACTATTTTCATTAAGATTTCTCATTTAATGATACAATGACAATTGAAAGAATATTCAGTCAACAGTATGTTTTGAGTTTCTATTTTATATAACTTATTATGCTAAGTGCTTTAGGAAATGTAAAGGTGTCCTTGTAAATTTTAGAATTTTTGAGTTTTCTCTTCACTTCCAAATTCCTTTATACCCTTTCCCCCAGATACCTGTTCTCTATTTTATTCTATCAAGCAAGAGACCATGTCTCTACTTTTTCTCTAAGGCTGATTCCTCCATTTTTGCCCACAACCCTGTTCCCTTTTATGTCTTATAGAATCTTGTAAGTAGACAAGATGGCATAGTGTTTAAAAGCACACAGATTTTGGGACCAGACTAACTTTTTAATTTGAATCCATATTCTTCCAAGTATAGCTTTTTGATCTCAGGCAGGTTAAATAAGTCCCCAGTCTTTGGACTCTCATTTGCAAAATGAGGATAATAACCCATCTCAGAATTATTATGAGGATTACAGGAGATCACATGTGATATTTGCACAGGGCCTGGCACATAGTAAGTGCTCAGTAAATGTCAGCTTTAATTATTATTATCTAAAAATCATCTCCTTGCCCTAATAATAGCCTGGAAAGTTTTAAAATATTGTTCTATGTGGTCAGGTGAATGGATAATAATCGTGAAAACTGCTTAACTGCTGTCAGAATGGATATGGTCAAGAATCCTCCCTGGATTGTGAAGTCTTCTATTATGCTCTTTAAATAGGTATTAGAAGATTGAATGGCTATTAAAGTATATTGTGCCAATTCTGTCTCTTTCACATAAGTGATTAGTCTTTCTTACACTTAATCTGAGACAGAATGCCAGGAACTCTTTCCTCTAGTTCCATAATAACACTGTTCTTTTCTATTTAAACAAAGACAATTTCTTTTCCTCCTTCCCATTGTGATGATGCATGGGAACTTATTAAGTGTAACAATAATTGTAATAGCTGCCATCACAAAGGCTTTTAAGAACCCTAATGCTGAGGCCACACCCCTGACTCTTTGGGAGAGGAACCCATATTCTCAAACCTGGTTGCACATGGGAATCACTTGGGGAACTTACAAAAGTACTGAGCTCTGGGTCCTTCCCCAGAGACTCTGATTTCACTGGCCCCAGTGTATTGTGGACATTGACATTTTTTAAAGCTCCGAGTTGGTTCTGATATATAGCCAGACTTGAGGATGGCTGTTTTATATACAGTATCTCCTCCTCAAGAGAAGCCCGTCTTCAGACCTCATGAGAAAGGAAGCAACCTCCTGGGACATGGCACTTGCTTTCAGAGGCAAGACTCAAACTGATAAGTTTGACTAATTCTATCGTATCCCACATCATGACATTGAGGTTTCCTCAGTCTCTGATGAAAGCACAAGCACCTGGCCATTCCATTTTCATACTGCTCAAACTGACCCAATCCCCTATCCTTTCTCTCCTTCATCACACCCTCTAAACTCTGATCTATGGTCTGCAAACTTCCTACAGCCTCAACCTTTTCTTCTGAATGGAAGCTCTCTTCTTTCCCTTGTCCTGACTCACCCTTGCTTCCTTTGCAGTCCTCTTAAGTGGAAACTTTTTTCTTAAATCTCACAGAAGTCTGTGCTCTTCAGGTTAAGGATATGGAGTAGGTATTATCCTTGCTCTGCATTTCTATTTTAATTCCTATTTTTTTCTCCTTCAAAATATCGGTGTGTTTGAAGTTGGGCTGTCATACTATATCACCCACCAACCCTTCAACTTTCATTCACTACCTTCTCACCTTCTGGGCACTCTCCTTGTGCCCCAAAGGCCTTAGCTTGAGTCTCATTGTGTGGTTTTTAATGCCTACTCCTCTCATTGCTTCTGGTGACTTCGGTAACCATGTGCGTGACTGACACAATGCCCTGGGACCTCAGCTTGAGTTCCTCACTTCCAGCAACTTTTCTTTCCTTCCACCTCAGGTCACTATCCAATTATTCCACCAGTCTTGAAATATTTTTTTTTTAAAGATTTTATTTATTTATTTGACAGAGAGATAGAGAGAGAGCACAGCAGGGGGAGCTGCAGGCAGAGGGAGAAGCAGACTCTCTGCTGAGCAGGGACCCCAACGTGGGGCTCGATCCCAGTACCCTGGGATCGTGACCTGAGCCGAAGGCAGCCACTTAACTGACTGAGCCACCCAGGCGCCCCCCAGTCTTGAAATCTTGATTTTAAATATTCTGTCCTCTGACAGCAGCTTCCTATTCTTCCTGATAATATGTTCTAGGATAGCCAATGCAGATAGTTTCCCAACATCATTGAGCCCTTTCAAACTTAGACTCCATTGCTTTGTCACTATTCATCTCTTTTCTTCCTTTCCTCCCTTATGTGGCTTAGATTTTATGGCCCACAGTTACCATTGCTTCCTTGCAAACGCTTTCAGCTCCCTTGACCCTCTCTCTGCTGCAATGGCCTGGCAAGTCTCCCAGTGCATGTGTGTACCCCTTGCCTTCTTTTTACTACCCTTCCTCACTCCTTACCTTCTTACTTTAAACTCATGGATTGCTTCATACTTAACTGAGAGTATAGAAGCCATAATCTCTCCACCAACAAATCTGGACATCTACTTGGAGTTTTGCTGGTCTTCAGTTCTCTCCTATTAAGAGGTGAAAAGTCTCTCCACTTCAACCAAGGCCAACCTCTCTTTTTGTGCTCTGGGTCCCATCTCCTTACTTCCTCAAGGACTTGTTGTTTCAGAACGTTTTATTACCCTTCTCCTGCATCATTGGTGTGTCCGACTTTGTAGGATCATTCTCAATGATAGCATATAGATATTTACCCACCTGGCCCATTAAAGACCAATAAACAATTCTACTTGAATTTACATCTCCCTTTAGCTTGTATCGCAATTTCTCCTCTTTCTTTTCCAGAACATCTTCTTGAACCCATTATCTATCCTTGGTTCCACTCACTCTTCAACCCTTCAACACTTAAATCCAATCTAGTTTCAGTCTTCAACTACACCTCTGGAAACACTCAAGTCAGCAAACCTTTCCTGTCCTAATCTTAAACAGTCCCTCAACAACATTCCACCCAACTGACTACTTCCTCCTACTTAAACACAATTCCAATATGGAATTGTCTGATATTTTTCTCATGATGAGGTGGGAATTATGGTTTTGGAAGAAGAGTATCATAGAGGTGCAGTGCCCTTCTAATCCCCTCATACCAGCTGGTACATGTTAGCCACTTGGCATCACGGGCAAGGTTCACATTTATTATTTGGTTAAGGTGGTGTTTGCCAGGGTTCTCCACTTTAAAATTACTATTTTTCCCTTTCCACACAATGTTCTTTGGAAGAGAGTCACTAATCCTAATGCAACCTCAACCTGTGAAGGGATGGTAATAATTAAGTTTCACTAAGAAAAATACATTCATCCCAGTTTTCAGATGAGGAAATTGAGGCACAGGAAGGCTAAATGAATGTCCTAAGGCCACACATGAGTGGATGATGAATGATGTTGGCTAATTATCTAAATAACTTAAAGCTATCCAACTTGTATTTATGCAGACAGGCTTGCATGAAGGATTAGTTTGGTTGAAATTTTTTTTTTAAAGATTTTATTTATTTATTTGACAGAGAGAGAGAGCTCAAGTAGGCAGAGCAGCAGGCAGAGAGAGAGGGAGAAGCAGGCTCTCCTCTAGCAGGGAGCCCGATGCGGGGCTCGATCCCGGGACCCTGGGATCATGACCTGAGCCGAAGGCAGACGCCTAACCGACTGAGCCACCCAGGCGCCCCTGAAATTGTTTTTTAAAAAAAAAAAGACAAAAACCTCCAAGTAATTGCAAATAAATGTGCTCAGTAAGACATTTAATCATTTCTGCAGGCCAAGGGATACCAAACAAAATTTGCCATTGTCAGCTAAACCTCCATATTCCTAATTCAGAGAAGAGAACATTTCAGAGAAGTGATTGCAACTTGTGTTGTATGGTTTGGACCTGGCTCACATATGTGTTTCATTTGTCCTGCATGGTATTTAAAATTATTTTTTCTCTCGGTTGTCAACTTTCAAAAATTGGGAAAACTGGGAAATTTCACATACAAATACAGATTTCACACTCTTGGAAATTTGAAAGATTTGGCAGCGTTGGATCTTCACTTATGTATGACAGGGGTCATGAGGTGCCAAGTCACTGCTGGTCCCCTTGATGATTTTCTCTCTGGTTCCCCAGGGTCCCATGTAGCTACCCAGTGTGACTTTAGGCTTTTGCAGCTGTCTGAGTCCAACACTCCTATGAGAGAGACCAAATTGCATTCTCTAGTTGATTGAGGGGTTACCAAGATAGAAGGGGAGTTGACATCTTCTGTGGAGCTCCTGAGAATGGAACCAGAGTAAACCACCCAAGCTGTAGGAGATAGTCTCCAGGGAGTGTAAGGCAGAATGGTCTACAGGTGTCTGCAATCTGGCAATGTAGCAGGTGGCCCCAAATATGCTGACTTCCTTTTCACCCGAAGTGTTTAAGCAAAGGGGAGGAGATCAGGACTCAGGGCTATCAAAGACAGGATTTGTGTGCTGGAGAAAGTTTGGAGCAGGCATACTGGAAGAAGCACAACTCAAAAATAATGCAACCCTGTTCTCCTGAAGAATTAATAAAGTTGATGGAATGGCAATTTTACTCATAAAGAAGTAGCATACCTTATAACTGATTATACAGGGAAGACCACATTAAAGCTCCCACTTATTAAAAAAAATATGGGGCACCTGGCTGGCTCAGTCAGTAGAGCATATGACTCTGGATCTCAGGGTCAGCAAAGGCTACAGTGAACTGACTCACATACATAAGCCACAGGGGATGGTGAGCAGGACAGAGATGCAGGGAGAAAATCAGGCAGGGGCACAAGGTAAAGGGACCGGCAGCAGATTGTGTTTTGTCGTAGACGGAAAAAGAGGGTTGAAGACGTGATGGAATGATACAGTCAAAGGAGCACCGTGCTTATCACTAGGCAAGCTGCATGCTGGATTTTATTTTCTGATTGAGCAGTTTTGGCTTCCTTGAAATAAAAGGAAAACCAGATGTAGTATAAATAATTTGCACAACCCCATCTAAACACAGCCTGCCAAAGATAGTGTTTCAGTCTTTTTTTTGTTGTATGGTCTTATGCAGACTGATGGCAGAGCAGGTTTTGGTTTAGGTGGTTAAATAGGGGGGTGCTCACTATCTAGTTTGTTACCATTAGAGATTGTTCCAGCGTTGTCTGGAGTTGCCGTCACCCGTGTTTACGTGGCTTGTTATAAGGCTGTTAATGTTTACAGATGTGAAGATTTGCCTGAGGAAGCATTTTGCCTCTGTGACTCTTTCCCTCGCTAAGGAAATCACTCAGAAATTAATCTGGGGCGTGATGTTACCAGATCAAGACAAGCGGAGCGTACCTATCCATCAGGTGGGCTTATTACTCTAACAGTGATACAGACATTAATCTCCTTGGCATCAGGGGTGTTTGAGATGAGAAAGAAATGCTTGTGGCAGCTAATTATACCTCCCTGTGTTAATTACCATGTTAAGTGACAGTTTTGTTCACACCTTGTTGTTTGGCTAAAGAAAAAGGAAAAGAACAATTCTGTGTTGTTCTCTGAAGATTTAGAACAAGCATCTTGGCCCTTGTTCTTAACAGAATTCAGGTCGAAATAGGGAAAGGAGAGAACTATTCCACCTGTGTTTTGGTGGCTTAATAGAAAAAAAAAATTAATGACTTTCATCTTATTTTGACTCAGACGTCTACCTGAGATATGATTTGAAATGAGTTTCCTAGTCCTGACTCCCCTTGTTGAAGACCCAGGGATTTATCAACACCTCACAACAACAAAGAACATTGCTCGATACAATTTGCCACAGATGCTGCTTCCTGCTCCACGGGGCCAACCACACGTCTTCTTAACTTCTATAGATTTAAGCAGGATTTATACTTCACGAACCCAAGTGTGTATCCAAATCCTCTTGTTATTATAAAGAACGACAGCAAAAAAGCCATCCTCTGAATAAGCCAGTCTTGTTTTCTCTAAACCTCTAAAGAAAGATTCGTCCTTTCCCCAGTCTTAGCTTTAGGAGAAAAGAACCCAGTTTGGCCAGCACCCCTCCTGGAACGCAGCATTTGAGAACAGTCCCCGGGGCCCCGTAACTTTGCAGGCACTAATAGCAAGGACTCGGCAAAGTAGCTAAAGTGAATTTGTCACTAGCGCTTCTTTTTTAAACTGGGCAGCAACTTACGTTTATGTTTGTCTTTCTGGAACATTGGCGTGTCTTGCTGTTATCTAGTCAGAGACATTTTTATTATTGCTTTATGGGATTTATGACCAGTAGGGTTATTTCCCTGCTGACGTGTAGCATTGCATTTTAGAATTATGCCCACCTGACACTTCAGGAAATTTCCTCTGAAGAGGTTGTATTTAAGCCAGAAATGGCCACGCTCGTCCAGAACCCACCGCTCAGCTGCTACTTCCTATGCAGCGGAAGAAGGACTCTTTAAGTTAAATTGATTTTACTCGTTCAGAGTTAACTCTACCATCTATTTTCCTTTTTCATTTGAGTTATTCTCAGTTGGCATCCTTGCCTGCATATTAATATGTAGTCAATGCAGAAAATGTGGCACCTGAGCATTGCACGAGTGTCTCCTACACGTGACGCCCACGGGTATGCTCGCTGTGTGCAGGGATAGCTGGGGGGCTTGCTGGGAGGGTCACACAGGTGTCACGGAAGGAAGAAGAGCACAGGACAGAGTTGAGACACTTGGATTGAGCTCTGGTTCTACCAGTTACTAGTATTATTCATTGATTTCCCACCTTCCAAACCTTGGAGGGTGGTTTTAAGGGACTTCTTAAAATATATGTATAAATCACAGGAGACGAATAGTAAATGTTAGTTTATTTCTGACTGATAGTTGTTTTCCTTGGGAATTAGATTCAGAGCCCACGTGAATATTACATATGTAGCTTGGTGTTCAATCATTTAATGGTTTCACTTCTGAGAAACACCAACATACTTTAAAAATTGTATTTCTTATTTGATCACCAATCCTACTTCTTCCAAGATGGGTCTGTGTATAAAAGTTTAAAATACTTTTGACTGGCATATATGTATATTTCTATACCTGGGTGACAAAGCACTCCATGAAAAGTATTGTACCATACCAAGGCACTTTGATCCTATTCAAAATATTAAGATCTAAGTTTAAGCTATTTCAAAGGTCTGATAATTTCCACTTTATTCCCAACACAGAAATGACTCTCTATGGAGCCCCCGACCCCAGCGGGAACATTTCTGCTGCTCTTTGCAGGAAGGGAGCATTCCTTTCATGCTCAGTGTGGACAATCGCTGATTGCATCAAAAGACTACCCCCCTTGTGTAGATGATAGAAAGTACACTGTCTTTTACTTAGCAGCTAATGAGTAATGGCCCCGTGGGGGCTATTGTGAGAAGGCAAACACTTTTATCCTCCAGGGTCTTGGGTGCTGCCTTCAGGTTTTGCCAAGAAGAGGCTGGGTGTCGGTTCAGCATCTTGTGAGCAGTCTGAGACTCAGGAAAGACTTGTTAAATTAGCATGGCTGAGTAGTAGTATTATGGAAGGACGTAGCTACTGAGTGCATTGGGTGGTCATACTGTTCTCTCTTTTGTAGCAAAGTTGACTTGGAAAACTAGTCTAAGTCTCAAAGGGTGGCTTGGTGCATATAGAATCAGAGGAATGAGACTGAGAGGTTTTTAGCAGTACCTTTTCCTTTTTAGAATTATGTAAGCAATACATTTTCATTACAGAAAGATTGGAAAACATGATATACAACAAAGAAAAAAAAGGAGCCACACACACCACTTAGAGACAACCAGTGTTAACATTCTGTTGTGTAGTCTTCCATACTTTTTTGTGCATCCTAATTGAGTTTTGCACACACTCTAGGGTTTGAGGATAATTCATCCTTTTGGAGACTTAGGCCCCAGAAATAGCAATTGTTTTTTTAGATTTTATTTTGAGCAGGGGAAAGAAGGAAAAGATCTTGTTCCTATAAAACCAACTCTTGCCAGATAAATGGATGGATGGGCAGGAGAAAGGAGGGATGAATAGAGTAATAGAATATTTGGAATGAAGACACCTTAAATTAACTGGTCGAGTGCATTTCGAGGTTCGGTTGCTTTCTTTGGGTGGGCAGATTTTGTCTGCCAGCATCCTACCCTTGGGGAAACCTCCTTTCTCTCTACTTGATGTGATCTGGTTAATTGTCAAACATGTTGTTATGCCCTCTCTCTAGACCTCCTAGCCAGATGGGGCAGCGTGTGACTCAATCTGAGAAATCATATTATTGCAACCTCATGGATACAGTGATTGGTTCAGGGGTGGGCATGTGATCCAAACAGGGCTAACCAGAGTTTTGTTTTGTTTTGTTTTCCTGGAATTGATATATGAACATTAGGAGAAAAAGTCTCTTTACAGTGAAGTGGCTCACTGGAGAAAATGGGCAACAAGGGCTGCCTGATGCCTTCTTGCCATCATGTGGCAAAGAGCTTATCCAAGAGCAGGGACCAGCAGTGCAGAGACAGATAGACAAAGATCATAGGTAGAAAGATAGATAGATAGATAGATAGATAGATAGATAGATAGATGAGAGATGGATGGATGATTGATAGATAGATGAGAGAGAGAGAATAATGAGAACTTTCTGTCATCAATGAGCTGACACTCTTTGAGCCCTTGGATCCAGCCATCCTTAAAATTCCGTTATATAAGCTAACTAGATTTTCACTTTTACTTAAGCTAGTTTTAGTTGGTTTTGGTTAAATATAACCAAGAGTCATGACTAACATATTTCACCAGCTCCTTGGGGACAGGGGCCTTCTCTCTAAGCACGTGCCTAGCACACACCTGCCCAACTCGCTGAGTTATCTCTTCTTTCTTGTGTTCAGGGTATAGTTTTTCCACCCTTGAAGACTTCAGCTTCCAGCTCTGCTTTCATGGTGGTGATGGGCCAGTCTCTTCTGGGGAAAAGAGGAGTCCAAAGCATCCTTTTGGCAATCAGCATAAGGTGGGACCTGTGACTTCTCTGACAGCTGATGGGGTCAGATGGGGAAGGCAGGCCCAGTTTTGATTAATATGCCTATAAAATGGAATTCTGGGACTGACCTCCACTCAACTCAAGCAACACAAAGATAATTGACCTTTGGAAACTGCCTTTGTCAGTCGTTTTATTATTTTTATAGGGAAGTCCTGCAAACCAATTACATCTCACAATGGGCCTTTTATGGTGCTATTAGTTTAATGCAGCTTTCAGAGAAATTAGTCCTCAGGGAGCCTGAAATTCTAGAAAAAAAAAAAAAAAGCCCTCCATGGACTTACTTGACTTTTGGATTAGCAGGAAAGATGGATTGCTAGCATGACATCCCCTATAGTAACTTTTGACATTTGAGCCATCTGACCAAGGTACCAAATTCCCATTTTGGGCCCCTGGCGACTACCCCAAGCAAAACGAAAAAATAAA
Source organism: Halichoerus grypus (assembly GCF_964656455.1). Taxonomy (NCBI): domain Eukaryota; kingdom Metazoa; phylum Chordata; class Mammalia; order Carnivora; family Phocidae; genus Halichoerus; species Halichoerus grypus. The sequence goes on along the minus strand of NC_135718.1, from coordinate 24,524,500 downwards.
TTTAAAAGAGGACAAACTGGCTCTTTAAAGAATTCAGTCTACAAATCAAAAAGCGTTTACTCCCCCTCAGTCTGAGGTTAAGGAAGACCAAAGTGAGAAAATTGAAATAGAGCTTCTGCTCGAAGGTTTGCATTGTTCCAAATGTGTGATTACAGATGTCTGTCTCAGATCCTCACATTGGCTTCTGCCCCTCTTGCCCTGGCCACAGTTATTTGCAGAGTGACAGTTCTGGGGTCATTATCACAGAGTCAGGCTGGCCTGAGAGAGAGGAGGTGACATTTCTGCAAACTCACTTTGCCCTGGCCTGGGGATCAAGTGCACTGGGGACGGAGGCTCTGAAGAGCAGAGTGGGGGTACAGAGAGAGTTGACGGTGGCAAGAGGACCAAAGACTTGCAAGGGGTCCTTTCATTGCTCAGGGTCTGATCTGCACGTTGGCTGCCCAGCTCATCCCTAGGACGCGGAAGGGGCCTGAGGGCATTCCCATCAGCCCAGCCCTCACCTTGAAACCCCAGCCCTGCCTGTCCCTGTCATTAGCCAGGCTGCACTCAGGAGCTCACAGTCCTTCTGTCCCCTGTAGCTTGAGGACTTTTGCTGTGTTCTCATTCTCTTTCCCTCCCAGTTCCTGTTTGTTCCGGCTCTGACCTTGTCATACGCTCCCTGTGTACCCAACCAGGGCTTTTTTCTGCAAGCCTCTGCAGCTGTCTGCCTGTGGGCTTCCTCTGGTTGTAGGAGGAGCTTGCTTAGCCTGAGCGGGTGGGGCAGGCTGAAAGGCTGGGAGTCACATCACATGGGAGCAGCCCTCAACTATTCATGAGAACGTGTTGGTGGACTAATACCCCAGCTCCCTAGCCTCTTAGGTGGAACAATTTTGAGGTACGTTCCACATCTTTTCCTGGAGTTTCCTGGTGCAACTGAGCTTCAATTTCCCCAAATGGTAAACTTCCTATTAACGCCCTGTATTTGCTTCCTTCCTCCTTGCCTCAGCCCTCACTCGGCTACTACCGTTTCTCAGAGTCAGCTCCCAAATAACACGCAGACTCACCTTGTCTCAGAGCCTGGCGCTGGGGCTCATACCCTAAGCCAGACCTCATATCTTGTTTCCCGTCTGCTCTGACTCTCTCCCTCTGGGTCCAAGATCCGATATGCCTTGTCCCATACTGTCCCGGGGTCTTCTTGCTCCCCTCCTTACCTTGAAGTCATATGACTTCTCAGATAATCTCTGTCTCCCATTCCTCCAGTCCATGACCTGGCTTGACTGCCAGGACACTCCCCTGGTTCATGTGGCTGGTATTCCTGCTGGTTTTGACCCAGTCCTTGAGTGGAAAGGACGGAATCTCATTCTTAAGGGAGAAAAGAATAGAAAGAAAGAAAGAAATCCTGAAAGGACCACACCCTGTGTATGAAATGTAGGGATGTGTCCCTAGAGAAGAACAGGGTGGATGGAGAGCTGTGTTCACCACCCACTGGCTGTGTCAGTCTCTGGTCCTAACATTTGAAACGGCCAATGGATTGGCTTTATTAGAAATGGGGCTGTGCCCTCTATTTCCTTTCTCATAACTGTTCCCTTTGGAAACAGAAGTGTCTTGCTCACAAGGCAGCAAGCTCCCGGCTGCAACCAGTTTGTGTGACGCTGGGCAAGTTGTTTAATCTCACCATAGCTCAGTGTCTTCATCTGAAAAATGAGGCTTATCTGCACACCTCATAGGATAGTTGCAAGGAGTAAATAAGAAAATGTGATGAAGTGCTTGGTGGAATGCCTGGCATGTAGTTGAGAGCTCCGTAAGTGCTAGCTGTTCTTATTAACCTGGCGTGTACTGCCTGGCTTTGTTCATTATCTTTTGATATTTTATCTCCCTGCAGGTGGGAGGCGTGCGGGAGCATCTTTCTTCCTCTTGGTGTCTGTAGGATGTGTATGTAGTAAATATGTAAAAAGATACATGTGTAGGGACCAGCTAGGGTCACATCCTAACTGCCTGATCCTTGCTTTCTCCTCCTGACCTCTCAGGCATGCCGCAGCTTTATCCACCGCAGAAACTTCCAGTTGTGTAGAAGACACACTGGTGCTAGAGGATTGTTAGAGTCCTGGCCTCTGCCATGAGGCCACCTGGGGGTTAGGGAGCGTGGAGAAGCAGTTCGAGCTGTGACCAGGGGTTCAGTCCCATTCCTGCGCTCCTAAGGATGCAGCCCGGTTATGATGAAACTCTTCCTTCAGCAACCTCTCTTCATCATGCTTAAAACCTACACACAGTGCAGGGGCTTGTCCCCGGGGAAAGGCCAGTGCAGCAGTGGGGTATTTCACACTCTGAGATGCGAAAGTATTGAAGCTGAACAAGTCACTTAAATAATGGTGTTATCTGCTGCTTCCCCTTCAGTGTTGCAGACAGATAAAGATAAAACAGCCGAGGTAATTGTGGAGATGGAGTGTCGCTGGCAAATGATCTAAGCACAAAGACCATTTCCAGAGACAGATGGAGTGGAGGCTCCGGTAATTTTTCTTGAATCATGTTTAAAGTGGCACAGCCTGAAAACCAATTCGGCAGGAGGGCCGCTCCGGGGGTCCGGGGCCACCTGAACTTTGAAAATAGTGAAGTCCAGTGAGGTTTACCGGTAACAAAGAAAGCGCGCTTTCCCCACGTAGCCTGGTAGAGGGGTGGGTTGCTGAGGGGAGCTTGATGGTCACCCCCTGGAGAATTCCACCCACACAGCGCTGGGGGCCAAGTGTCGACGTGTGATCCCTGGTGGACCTGGCAGGGCAGGCATGGAGAAATGATTGCACAGAGAGGAGTGGTATCAGCTGAGTGCCCTGGGGGACTCCCTCCCTCATAATTCGGTTTGTTAGGGGGCATGGAGGCAATGGATTCTAGGAACCGGGCTCTGTGAATTCAGAATGTGCTGGCAGCATCCTTGGGCCCAATGCCAGCGCCACTGTGGAGAGGAAGCAGGCAGGAGACTTCCCTTGACTCACGCTCAACCTGCTAATGAAGGAAGTAATGGGCTCTGAAGGTAAAACAACTTCTTATGGAACACTTTGCAGCCACTGAAAACAATAATGACTCGGGGGAATGTTCAGGATATATTGCTAGGGGAGAAAAGTAGACTACAAAACAGCATGCAGGTGTTTGTTTTAAAAAATTATAGATATGCACCCACGTGCAAAGAAAAATGACAAGAGACAGCTAAGATAGTACGTTATTTACAAATTGTTTTTGCCTTTGAATCTTTCTGCATTTTCCAATTTTTCTGCAATGGGCATGCATTTCTCCTGGAAATGAGCCAAAGAGATACTAAAATTATACCTTACATTCATATAGTATTTATAGGTTTCAAAGTTTTCTACAGACATACTTTCATTTGACCCTCATAACAGTTCTGTGAATTAGATAGAACCCTTGTTCCTGTTTTACAGATAAGGAAACTGAGACTCAGAGCAAATGGAAGGCTTGAATAACGCATTGGCCAGTGTCTGCGTCCCTGAGCCAGGGCCAGAACCCAGATTTCGTGTATTCTGGCTATAGTGTTCTTTCCACCCTGTATTAGGGGTTTTGAGACAGGACCATCAGCAGTATCGGCCACCTCATGTCACACCCCCAGGAATGCTCACCCGATCCCCTATCTGAGACCAGCTCCTTTGTTTTGTGCTCTCAGATCTGAATTCGCTTTTCTCCATACCGTCCAATACAGTAGCTGCTACCCACTTATGGTTATTTAAATTTGAATTTAAGATAATACAAATTAAATAAAATGACACATTTGGTTTTTCAGTCACATTAGTGACATCTTCAGTGCACCCTAGCCGCGTGTGGCCACGCTGTATTTACAGATACCCATTAGCACAGGAAGGGCTAGCAGGCTATTTTGGATTGTTTATCTCCCTTCATGGTTACACGTTGGTTTATTCAGTTATTTTTTGATTCATGTCTGTTCCCTGCACTAAATTGAAGTCCATGAGGGCAAGGATCACCACTGATTTGCTTCCCTCCATATCCCCAATGCCAATGCCAAGGCCAGTCTTTTTTTTTTTTTAAGGTTTTGTTTATTTATTTGACAGAGAGAGAGAACAAGCAGGGGGAGCAGCAGGGGGAGAGGGAGAAGCAGATTCCCTGCCCAGCAGGGAGCTCGACACGGGGCTCCATCCCAGGACCCCGGGATCATGACCTGAGCGGAAGGCAGATGCTTAACCGACTGAGCCACGCAGGCGTCCCTGAAGACCAGTCTTGACACATACAAGGTGCTTAATAAATGTCTGTTGAATGCTCTCCACTGCTTTAGGATGAAGTCTACACGCCTCAGCGTGGCTTCTCAGGCCCTATGTAAAGTGGTCTGCTCTGCTTCACCAGGATCCCTCTAAACGTTCACCTCCTTGTCTCCAACCATCTGGTTCCCCAGGTCTCTTTCTGTTCCTTAGATGTCCCATCCTGTCTCATCACTGAACCTTCACAACACTCTTCCCTTTGCCTGCAGTCCCCTCCCCACTCCCCACCACTTCTCCTGGATGACTCTTTTTCATCCTTTTCATCTAAGGATTAAAGATTGAAGGTCCCTGCCTCCAGGAAGCCTTCCCTGTCTCCCTGAGTCTGGGTCGGATGGTCCTCCTGGGTGAATTCATAGCACTCTGAACTTCCCCCACCCCCCACTCAGCATGCCAGAGTGTAATGGTCTCTTAAGGTCTTTATCTCTCCAGCCAGATTGTAAGCCCTGTGGGACAGAGGCTATGCCTCTTTTACTCTCCATCATGTCCCCTTGTGGTTAGATCAGTGCCTGGCACAAAGTAATTGTTTGGTCAACAAATGCTTATTAGCAACTCACTATGTGCCAGGACCATGTCGGGCACTGGGCGGACATTAGTGGACAAAAAAGACATAGTTCCGACCTTGAGGGTCTTCCGCAGTCTTTAGAGCCCTGCAAATGTGGGTTGAATGAATACAGGACTGAGGCTGTGTCTCATGCGATTGGCATGCCAGGCCAGGGCTGTTAGATGGGTACTGTTGACAGGGGAGGTTCTGGTTGTTGGCACCCATTGTCCTGGAGCCCACCTTGGATTTCAGGTGAGGTGTGGATTTCAGGAGAAGGATGCTCCAAAACCCACTTCTCTGTGCTTCTGTCTCTCTGCCTCTCCATCTCTCTGTCATTCTCTCTCTCTCTCTCTCTCTCTCTGTATCTCTGGCGCTTCTACTTTGTTTTAAATCTCTGTTAAAGTACTCTTATTACCCCACCCGCTAGCCTATTAAAACTGCCTGGGCTTGGTTGCTTTTTCAAAGCATCTCAGGTCTTTTCTCTTGCTTGGTGAAATGAAAACAAAATTATTCTAGTGGAACCTTTTATGTTAGTTGCAATCTAAGAAAACAGCTTACAGAACCGAGGGCTCATTTGGAAGCAGCCAGGGTTTGGGGGGACAGGAGGGGCAAGGGAGCAGACAGCACATTCTGGGCAGAGCAGAGAGGGCGGAACAGAGGATGTAACTGTCTCTAGGAGCTGGGGTGGCACCAGAGTAAGTCACGACACAAATTGATGACCCTTTATAGTGTTTTTATCCCCCTGGGATTTAATTCTTATTTTAGTCCAGAATTATGCAGCCCTTCCGCCAGGAGCCTCTGTCCCTCTCTCCCTCCTTTTATCTTCCCATCCTCTTGCTTTTCATGTTTTTTTTTTTTTCTCTACTTCGAGTTTTTACCACGTGCCTATCCCCAACCAGAGCCTCCACTTCCTCTGACACCCACCCACAATGCGTCTTTGGTGGTAAATGAACCGCCCCAGCAGGAGACAGAGATTTCTAGCTCTTCTCCTTCTTCCTGCTGAGGCTCCGTGGCTGGGATTTTTCAGCTCAGCCTGTTTCTTTCTTTCTTTTTTAAGTTTTTATTTAAATTCCAGTTAGTACCACACAGCATAGTTATCAGTTTCAGGTGAACTACAATTTAGTTCAGCACCTCCATACAACACCTGGTGCTCATCACAATAAGCGTGCTCTTTAGTCCCCATCCCCGATTTCCCCCTCCCCCCCACACCTCCCCTCTGGTCACCATCAGTTTGTTCTCTGTGGTTAAGTGTCTGTTTCTTGGTTTACCTCCCTCTCTCTTTTTTTCCCTTTTGCTCGTTTGTTTTGTTTCTTAAATTCCACATATGAGTGAAATCATATGGTATTTGTCTTTCTCTGACTTATTTTACTTAGCAAAAATGTCATTGCAAATGGCAAGATTTCACTCTTTTTTATGGCTGAGTAATAATCCATTGTATTGTATACATATACCACCTCTTCTTTTTTTTTTAAAGATTTTATTTATTTATTTGAGAGAGAGAATGAGATAGAGAGAGCATGAGAAGGGGGAGGGTCAGAAGGAGAAGCAGACTCCCTGCTGAGCAGGGAGCCCAATGCGGGACTCGATCCCGGGACTCCAGGATCATGACCTGAGCCGAAGGCCGTCGCTTAACCAACTGAGCCACCCAGGTGCCCATACCACCTCTTCTTTATCCATTCATCAGTTGATGAATGCTGGGGCTGCTTCCATAGTTTGGCTATTGTAGACAACAGTGCTATACACATCGGGTGCATGTATCCCTTTGAATTAGTATTTTTGTATTCTTTGGGTAAATACCTAGTAGTGCAATTGCTGGATCATAGGGTAGTTCCATTTTTGACTTTCCAGAGTGGCTGCACGAGTTTGCCCTCCCACCATCGCTCAGCCTCTTTCTGATAGGACGAGCTCTGAACTATGAGCCAGGTGCTCAGGGACATCATGCGGCTCTATCCAAGCTGAACCAGACAGTCGGGGGCTCTACATCATGACGAGGCAGTTCCAACATGAATCTCTGAGTCCCACTCCTCCTAGGTGTCCCAGGTTGTAGGAGGAGAGACTGACGTCCAGAGAGGTGAGCGGGGAGGATGAATTCACACACAGCCTAGGTGCCAGACTCCCCACTCAGTGCTCTTTTCCTATTGGAAAAGTCTGGAAGGCAAAACACTGCCCTTTTTCTTGTGGCACTGTGCTAGGGACTTCCTCGAATCCCATGCTGTTTGTCTTCTTACGGAACATAAGGCTGAGGGAGGGTTAAGTATGTGGCTCTGGACCAGACATGGCAGATGCCCTGGGACCAGGCCAGGGTTGCAAAGCAACAGGGAGTGGTGAGGACTGTGGAAGACTGGAAACTACTTGCCTCAACTAAAAGAGGAAGGAGAGCCCAGTGTGGCCTGATGTCTGACTTCTCAGGAGGCACCAGAATTCTGGACTTTTTAAAATAGATAATCTGATTGGCTGTATTAAAATAGGAAACCTGGAGTCGGTCAGACAAAAAGTCTCGTATGACCTGAGTTCAGGCTATTCTTATGTGGACTGAGTGCAGCCCCTGTTCTAGGCACATCGATGGACCTGGGGGATTTGACAGGGGGCCGGGGGCAGAGGCAAAGTATTCCAAGTGTCGAGATGAACATTGATGAACACTGGCCCATTGCCTAGCACTTTCTTTGCTGCCGCTTTCCTTGAACAACTTCCTTAGACAGGGAAAGAAATTATAGCAGAAAAATGTTGTGGAGTTTCTGTTGTACGAGTAGAAGGCTAAGGTTAATGCAGGTGGAAATTTCTATCCTATGCAGACAACGAGGAGTTGGGGGGAGGGGATCTTGTTGTAGGAACTGATTGAACTCCCAAGTCCAGTTGAATTAAAAAAAAAAAAAAGCTGCCAATGAGTGCTTACTATGTGCCAGGTGTTAGGTCATTTATTTAATCCTCATGATGACCATATGGGGTGATTTCTCTATCTCTTTATTTTTAATGGGTGAAGAAATTGAAGCTCAAAGAGTTTAAGTAACTTGCTCAAGGACACACAGCAAGTGGCTGTCTCTAGCACTCTACTTTCCCTACCAAAGAGTTCTCCCCGTCCCCCAAAGCCCATGCACATGTGCACGTAAGCACTCCCACTCTAGATACAGACACATGAAATTTTGAAAGTCATTCTAAGGCTCCTATTAAAAAAGTGACTTTCGTATCTTGCGCAGTTTTTCATTAGTGAAAACTGTCTTTGCATGAGCTTACCTTTCCCACGAACTGCGGTTTATTGGCTTGGCAAAGGTTTCAGGGAGTGTTTGGTTGTGGCTTATGTCCCAGCTCCTGGAGAAGCGCTCAGCCTGGGAGACAACCCAGCCCGTCTTTGTGGCAGCCAGCAAGCTGGCAGCAGGCGAGGAGTAAGCACTGAACAGAAATCGGCTCCTTTGCCTTTCTTCCCATTCCCTTTGGGGCTAAGCCAGGCCTTCTGCTCTCACTCCTGGCCCTTCCCTCCACGATGGAATAGGACCAGGCTGCTGCCCCCCAGCTCTCTGTCCCTTCTTCAGCCTCGGCCACAGCATCCGGCGCATGCTGGGAACTCGGCACCCACCTGCCCTGGGAGTTTGATTATAGTGAGTGTATGATTTGAAGCTCAGAAGAGACTCATATTCCTGTGAAGGACGTGTGTTTGTTTTTTTCTTAAGCAAAATCAATTTATCTTGGAGATCATGTATTTGCTAGGAATAGAAATCCCTGGAGTTAGCTTAAGGAAGGGCTATGGGCCTGCTGGAATCCAAGTAGAATTTGGGGCCGCAGGGAAGGTGGGAACCAGGCTATTCCCAGGCCAACAGTGGCAGCAGAAAGCCCTGACCTCACATTAGTGCTTCACCATTAGTGTGATTCAGCTAAGCTCCACTTCTGACCTGCTCCCATCTGTGGCTCAAAGTTTCCATTTCAAATTCCCAGAAGTGACAAGCCAAAGGCTGTCACCTGGGCAAGATGGCCATCACCAATGGAATCAGCTGTGGACAGGGTGTCCCCAAAATGTTTTGTGCCCCTATCATTTTACTGCAATATTATTATGACAGTGAAGATGAGATCAGAATGCCCAGAAGGGGTGAAGTCATCCTTTTCAATACTTATCCTCAAATGCCTCTGCTGTAAATTTTTAAAATTAAAAAACATTTAATTAAAAAAATTACAATATGCAGTTGCTGGTTCAAAAGCCAAGTGATCTTTCCTCCATGGGGCAAAAAAAAAGAGGAAATCAGAGGGCAGGAAGTCAGGGCTCTAACCTGCCAAGAACAGGGGACATCAGGGTTTAGGTGTCAACTCAGACTCTGGACCATCCTAATTTCTTTTGGAAAATAATGATGAAAACAATGTAGAATGAGGGACATTTTTGCAGCCAGTCACCAAAACTGGAATAGTGCACTGATAGTAGTCACTTGCACTGAAGTAGTCAAGAACATCCAAGACAGTGACTGGCACATAATAAGATGTTCAGTAAATGGTAACTATGATCATCGACCCCTAAAGGCAGAGCTCGGCAATGACGGGGGACTGAGTGCAAAATAAAATTGTTAACAGAGTAGCTGACAACCCACCGTGGCCCATGGAGAGCAGAAAGTGGCTTGTGTGGAATGGACTTGGTGAAGAACAGAGAGATAGTCTAGATTGGCAAAAAGAAAGCTGGAAAGGAATGACCATGGTAGCTTTCAAAAAACACGAGTGAGTATAACTGATATGCTAAGAAGAGAAAATGGAACCATATTAAATGCTCAGTTAAAACCACAAGAGACAAGAAAAAGAGTGGAAAACAAAAACAGGAACAAAGAACGAGGACAACAAATAGGAAACAGTAACAAATGTGATAGATATTAACCCACCTATATCAATAATCACCTTGGACGTCAATGGGCTGAAAGAACCAATGAAAAGACAGAGATTGTCCCAGTGAATGAAAAAACACCACCTGACTATATGTTGTCTACAAGAAGCTCATTGTAAACAAAAAAAGACATCTATCGATTAAAAATGGATAGAGGAAAATATACGAGGCTGACACTAATCAAAAGAAAGCAGGAGTAGGCACATTAATCTCAGAGCAGATTTCAAACTAAGGAAGGTTATCAGGGACAGCGATGGGTAATAATGATTGTGAGTTTGAAAACCCTCAGTGTGTCTCCAAACACAGAGTTTCAAAAGAGTCTTCTGAAAAAGTCCAAAAGAGCCATTTTACAAAAATCTGAAATGACAAAGAGCATCCCCGGGAGGCTGTCGGGCCAACTTGACTGTCTCTTGGGGCAAGAGGACAGGGGGTGTGGGGACCGAGCATGCTGGACAGGTTTCCATGGAAGACTCAGGGGTGTTCCAGGCCAGGAGGATCAGATCCCTCCAGGCATCTGCCCACTCTCCTAGGAGCTTGGAGAAGATAGATGCCTTCAGGAAGACAAGCTGCTGGGAATCCCAGCTCCCTGGTGGAGAAGGGCTGGACTGGCAGGAGTCAGGGCTGAGCCCAGGGTTCTGCTTTATTTCCAGGAGGAGCCAAGGGAGCCAAAGTGGGCCTGATGGGAACAAGGGCCAGGTCTAGCTCTTCTAGCCCCGAGGTTTCTGTAGCACAGAGCAGGGGTTGGAGAAGAGGTCCTCCCATTCCTGATCGGCCCCTGTACCTGAATGACCAGCACAGGGAAGGATAAGCATACCTCCATTGGAGTCAGACAGCTACACTCCAATCTCAGCTCTACCTCGAATTATCTGCATGACCTTGTGCATGTTCCCCTCTGCATCTCAGTTTCCCTCATCTGTAAAACGGCAATAGTAACATAAGGTTGGGGTGCTGGTAAGTGCACAACAAACATCAGCCATTATTATTAACCAGTAAGCCTCTCCAGAGCAGAAACCACGTCTCTTTCCTCAGCTGATCTCTCTAGCGCAGCTTGGCTCCACATGGGCTCTCTGGCCTGATGGGCTGAATGACATCCATCTGTTTGTCTTCAGACCTCAAATACATTCACCCGTTTCTACTCATTGGTGAGCTCACCCATTAAGCTTCTAGTGTTATGGTAAGGAACCCAGATTCTAGAGTTGGAATGCCTGGGTCTTTTTTTTTTAAGATTTTATTGATTAATTAATTAATTAATTAATTAATTTGAGAGCTAGAGGGAGCTCAAGAGAGTGGCAGAGGGAGAAGGAGAAGCAGACTCCCCACTGAGCAGGGAGCCCCTCGAGCCGGGGCTCGATCCCAGGACACTGAGATCATGACCTGAGCTTAACTAACTGAGCCATCCAGGTGCCCCTGGAATGCTTGGGTCTTAATCCCGGTTCTGCTACTGAGTGGCTGTATCACCTGAGTCATACAATTTAATCTCTTTCTTTTGTTTCTTCATCAGTTAAAAAAAAAAAGTGGCATCCTCACTTTTTAACATCTTGCCAGGGGTGAATGAATTCATACATGTAAGGTACTGAGAAAGGCACCGGGTGCTTTGGGATCCTGCTCTTCCCCTCCGAAGGCCGGCGCGGGTTGGGTGCTGCGGGGAAGGGCTGGGAAGTAAGGGCCTTTTTCGGGAGCCTGCCCCTGCTGGCAGCCCAGGGTCCCGCTACAGCCCAGCGTCCTCGGCCTTGGAGAGGTGGCTGGCTCTTGGGGCTCGGACGGAGCCTGGAGGGTGGAGAGGGTGTGGACTGCCCTTTACCGGCCCAGTGGGTATTTGCTCAGCTTTCCAGTTTCCCATCCAGAAGCCCATCCTGGTTCCCATCCAGGTGTGAGGGGAGCACAGGTGGCTAATTGAGCTGAAAGCAGCATGAAGGTACCAGGGAGGAAGTGGAGACACCTGTTCTCCTCTGATCATCAACTGGCTCCTTTGTTGCTTCTTTGTAAGCATGGGTCCCCTCCTCCCAGCTGAAGACCCGTGGGAGGGACAGAGGGAGGGCGGTCAGGGGGAGCTGTGGTGAGAGATTTTCTCCTTCTGTGCGTGCTTCCCAGGCCTGGGCTTTTTACTCAACATCTACCTGTGCTGGAGTTGGTTTCATTTCCATTTGAAGATAGCATGCAGAGCTGATTTTCTTTTAAATCAGTTGACACAATTCTGATGTATCCCTCCTCTTCCCCTGGCCCCATATATTTATTTTTATCCTGCAAGGAGAGCTCCATCTATTGCCCCATCCAATGGGGAACTCAAGGCCACGGTCTGGATTATTAAGGGTGATAAGCGCTACAAACTTTGAACAAAACCCCTCATGTGCCTGGGTGCCCGAGGCCAGCATGGTTCATTCAGATATAAGTACCACTCTGCTCTTCTCGGGGACAACGGATCCACAAACCAAAGGGAGTTCGAAATCATCCGTTTCTTTGGTCTGCAGTGAAGTCAGAGATTGGACACACAGGTTCATCAACACTCACTATGTCCCCAGCACGCTTCGGTCACCTAGCCGAGGACAGAAAGAGGAGGCGAGAGGAAAGGTAACTGAGGTTCATGTCTCGAATGCTTAGGAAGTACTACTCAGCGAGCAGTCACTTCCAGACCTTCCCGTGTGTATCACTGTTCCTAATCAAAGCTCATACTGATGGAGTGGTTCTATGTGCCAGACATTGTTCTAAGTACCTTTGCAATTCACAGGATAACTGACTTCAGAGTCCCATCCTGAACTCAGGTCTCTGATCCAAGCCCACGTCATTATCATATCACATGCTACACTGTGTTTTCTATTTTATGTATTTTTTTTAATTTTATGGATTTTAAACTCCTTAGTTGTCCTGGCCCTCACACTTAAGGCTGTTACCACCATCTCCATTTACAGGCTGGGACACGCGGTAAAGCCCAGGAAGGTGAACTAAATCAGTAGCAGGTGAAGAATACAGTTACTGGGCTCCTGCTGCGATTACTCAGGGGGTATCAGTACGCATTGGAGAGTGTGAATTTGCCTCAGTTTCTGCTACTCACTGAAAGCACCGTTGTCACTGTTCAGTTCGCTGTTGTGGCCGAGGGCAGTTGGCCCAACAACTCCCTGTTGAGTGTGTGAATTCCTGTGAGCTGTGGGCAGGGCTGTGTGGGTAGGAAGGCTCCGGTGCTCCGGGGGCGTGCTGGCCCCAGCACCGGCAAGGTTCTGCTCCCAGGCCAGCCTGCAGACCTGCCTTTCACGGCCTGAGGCATATCGTTCAATTTGGAAGACATGCAAGGGAATAAGTGAAATAAAGATATGCCAATACAATAAAAACTCACCCAAGCTTTATGAATTTTAACCTTTAGAAATACTTGGCAACCACTATAACTTAATGTTTCTGCCAAGGTCCAGAAAGTGTGCAAATAGATCAAATTGAAATCAGGTTTTCACAACTGGTGGGCTTCTGTGATGTCCTCAGTCACAACACATCAAAAGAAAGGTGTATTACGCGAAATGAAGAAGAAACATTTTGTTCTCGGAATCACCCAGTGCCCACCACCCCCCCCCCCCACCTGTAAGGGAAGGGGCAATCGTTGCTTGTTTCAGGGTTTCCCGAGGCTCTGTCAGTGGTGGTTTGGACATCAGGGGACCTGCTCCCTCTGGGTCTGTCCAGTTCTTTTTCCAGATAGCCATTTCTCTCTGCCTGCCAGGGTATTCTCTGTGCTTTCGACGAATCTGGGAAATAACTGAGGCGCCTCATTGCTTTCCTTGTGGTCTGAATGGGGTTTTAGGTTCTCTCAGCTGTCTTCTTGAATCGATCGGGTGGTGGAAGCAGACACACTTAGTTTACACTTCTAGCTCAGTCATGAGCTGGGTGAGCTTGGGCAAGTCATTAAGCCATTATTATTATTATTTTGAGAAGATCCTGAAATGTAACCCTTAGAATTGCTATATAAAGACAAAGAGTAAAGATATATTCTGCTTGTCCACTGATGAACCCCAACTCCAGACGATACTGAGCATGTGCCCCTGGGCCGGGGGATGGTGTCTGGGAGTGTAGCTCTAATCCTATAGCCTTCTGCTCTATTTTAAACATTCCTGGGGCGCCTGGATGGCTTTGTCATTTAAGCATCTGACTTTTGATTTCAGCTCAGGTCTTGATCTCAGGGTCATGAGTTCAAGCCCTCCATTGGGTTCCACACTGGGCATGGAAAAAAAAGAATCTAAAACATTCCTGCAGAGTTTGCATTGTATTCCGTAATATGCCCATGCTTGTTTTGATAGAAAATGGTACTCTCTGCTCCCACATCATTGGATAGAGAATCAACATTCCATGGTTAATAGTGTATTGTGTGCATCCTGCAATGCTCTAGGACCTTTGGCATCATCTGCCTGTCACCACTCCTCCCCTATTTCAAAGGCACGGGTGTCTGAGAAAGCATGACCACCGTGCCTGGTGCTTGGTAAGACCTCTTTATTTTTCAATTTATTTTTAAATCATATAATTCAAGTTTTAAAATTGTGCTTTTTTTTTTTTAAATTGAAGTATAGTTGACCCACAATGTTGCATTAGTTTCAGGCGTACAACATAGTGACTGGACAATTCTATATGTTATAGAATGCTGTGCTCCCCACAATGTACCACCAGCTGTCAGCATACAGCGCCATGACAATACCATTGACTCTATTCCCCATGCCGTTCCTTTCATCTCCCCGACTTATTCATTCTGTAACTGGAAGCCTGCACCTCCCACTTCCCTTCACTCCTTTTTGCCCATCCCTCCTTGCTGGCAACCACCTGTGTGTTCTCCGTATTTATGGGTCCGTTTCTGGGTAGGACCTCTTTAATGTTGCTTGAAACTAATTTCTGGAATAAAGGCTGAAGAGGTCAGTAGGTAAAGGGCTCCTTGGAGAACACCTGTTTGCCCTTCCCCTGCCCAGACCTGCTGCTCCCCATCCCCCCATTTTGATGTGGTTCCACCCCCCAGCCGGGGGGCCAGGGGCTTGCTGCTTCTGGAGTTTGTCAGCATTTCCCCCATAGATCTCAGACTGACAAATTAGCCTCCCCTGCCTGATTGCTGAAGCCACAGGGCTTTGCCAGGCCAGCACTTTTCCACATGGCATCTGCTGAGAAAAAGCAGGGCTGAACCTTTAACCCTGTCTTGTCTACATTGTATGGGTATGCATGAGCTCGCATGGAGGTGGATGTGGGTGCACACCCCCATGGCTTGAGGCACAGGGGCTGTGGGTTCTGCTCCTAGAGCTAGTCGATATTTCCCTGCATGGTAAGAGATGGTCAGAACGTTTGGAAAGACTTAAACCAAAGATTCTCGTCAATATTGAGGATGATTAAGGGGGAGAGTGGCATCGGGTAACTGAAACTAGTACCCTCATTTCGATGCACATTTTATTAATATATATATTTTTTTACCATTTAACTTGGCCTTTTGGTTTGAAAGAAATCAGGATCAGTCAAAAAAAGGTCAGGCTGAGGATCAGATAGTTCTTTCTTCCTCTCTCTTGGGTTTCCTGTATGTTAAAGGTGGGTCATGTCACCAGTGATCTCCTGTGCTTTCTTGGCTCACACCCCCTCTTGCTAATGCAGGACCCCAATCCTTGCCAGTGCCCCTCAAGTGTTCCCGGGTGTATCCAGGAAGTTTCATAAGCAAGTCTGGTCAGCTGCTGCAGGTTTCCGCTGGACATTGCTGCTCCTGGGCCAACTGTGCATGTCTACCTCTGCTGGACACGGCCGTGGCCACAGGGCAATCTGCCTTCTCCCCACCTCCACCACCTTCCGCCACAGAGCATCACAGTCTCCCTCTGTGAACACCTGCCCTGCCAGGGAGGCATCAGTAATGCCCCAGAACTTTCGAGGCGCTAAAGCATGGCAGTCTGTGGCAGAGTTGGAGGGAATAGCTGTCTCGACTTTGTGCTTCCCAAAGCAGCCTTGCCTGTAGCTGCTGCCTTAAAGAGTGGTCGGGCACAGGGCTCTTTCATTTTGCATTGAGGGTCCTCTCTCCCCGGGGGATCGGGGTAGTGTGAGGTTAGAATCTGGGTAATGGGTTCAAACTGATTAGGGTCTGAAGCCTGGTTCTCCCACTTGGCAGTTGTCTGTGCTGCAGAAAGTTCTTTACTTCTTTAAGCTTTAATACCTTTATTTGTGAAGTAGGACTAAAACAGGATTGTTTAGAGGCAAAACGAGCGAATACATGTATGCCATAATGCTCTATAATGCTAGCTGATATTAGCTAATAGGACCCAAGTGACACAGCTCAGGGGCTGGTCAAGGACAGGGCCAAGGGACAGATTCTGCACTATCAGCCAAATCACGTCTCCTCTCTCACCTTGAGCATTTGACCTTGGGTCAAGATTTTCCTTATCTCCCTCTTCCCTCAGGAACTTTCACTGCTGTAAACCCCTCAGTCCTCCTAATGACCAATTTGTCAGATATTTCAAAAACGTAATATGAGTCCCACAGGTGAGACAGCTTAGGCTCAACCTGGGGCCACGTTCCCTGTTCATCTGATTGTATCTTTTTGTCTATGCACCTAAGCAAATGGGTATTTACATGTTGCCATTTGCTGTATTTGTGTGTGTGTGTGTGTGTGTAGCACTTGCTGTACACACACACACACACACACACACACATTTAATTACAGCTACTCAGTTCTTTGATGCTGAGGTTTTAAAATCTCCCCTGTGAGCAGAGTTGTGTAGTAGGCTCTACTGTGAAGGTGGAAGGAACTTGTCATGGTTCCCCATGCTCAAGAAGATTATCTGAATGGGGCATCAGAGAACATGGACTTGCCTCCTGGAAGGCCTAGTCTGATAACAAAAGCATGATATCGCCTCTTGGAAGAGAGAGGTTTTCCAGAGCAATCTGCGAGAGCCACTGTGAATACACTGATGTTCTCTGGAAGCAGGAGTCTCCAGCAGACCCACTTGGCTCCAACTTTCCTAGCAGTGAGTACATATTCTATTTCTTTGCATCCCCCACCTCTTCTGCCATATGACAGGACTTTCTGCCATCTTAATGTCCTGTGATGCTATTGAAGGAAGTCTGTTCAGGTTAATAATGAACTCAGATGGGATAGAACTTGGTTTGGGGTGTGGGATTTGGTACCTCCTTGGGTTCACAGTCAGCAGTACTCGGGTATGGGAGGTAAACACTGCCTTGAATCTCTTCCTACACCTTCTGCTCAATCCTTGCCTGAAGTTCAGATGCATTCTACCTACAGAGGCTGACGGTTCTGAGTGAGGTCTGATCTGAGTCAGGACTGGTCCCGAGAACCAATCGTGTCTTCTGGAACACATTTCCAGCCCCTTTTCCAAACGATGTTGGTGAGGTGTGGGTGCTTGATACTCCCCTATAGGCATTCTAGATCCGATGGGCTATGGCATATACCCAGTTCCTCTGACACTACATTACTGCTATTCTTTCCTCCTCAAGGAAGCACATGGGTAGGTGTTATGAAGGATCCTTGGGAAAATCCTATAAAGGATTTGAGATCCCTGGCAATGGCCATGTGACGGATTTTTCCCTTTCTAAAGGGTATAGCATATTCTAATAAATTATGGCCACTGTTCTTAAACAAGGTAGCCTGAGGCCACTGCATCCTCTAAGTTACACGCATATCTGCTTTGAGGGAGAATGTAGAACTTCTACACACCCTGTGCTTGGGGCCTCATGTTTAGGCGAATTTTTATACGAGTACACACATGAGCATGCACACACATCTTCAAATAAATTAAGGGAAAGTAGTCCCTTTGTAGTTTTTAAATAAAGCAGAATATTGGAATGTAAACTCACCATGGGGTTGATTTTTATCTGGGGGCCCATAATCTTCTCCCAGGATCCCCAAATTGATAGGAGTTGAGCAAATGACTACTGTATGAATCAGACTGTGATCAGACACCAGGGATGGTACACATTCCACAGGTAAAGGCAGTCAGAATCAAACCCTAAAAAACTGCTGGCCCAATGTGTATGGGTTCTTCTGAGTGAGAAAAAGCCATGTTCCTGGACCCCCACCTCGCCCCACTGCAGGGCACCCCCGGGCCTCTCCCGCCCGTAATCTCTCCCTCCTTTGCTCCACTCGTGCTGGTGTCTGCATGGTCTGGTTCTTTCGTCCTATCATCCTGCACCTTTACCTCGTTGTTCAGTTAGGTTTTGAGCCCTTCAAATGCTGGAGCAGGCAGCTGTGGCCTTCAGTTTCGGCTCCACCAGTCCCTATATGATATATGGCCTGGCTGTTTAAATTCTCTGAACTTCAGTTTTCTGATGTGTAAAGCTGGAATAATAATGCCTTCTTCATGGGCTAAAGACAAAGTGGTAATATACAGCACTCAGCACAGAGCCTCACATCTGACGTGGGTTTAGCTAATGCTAGTTATTATTAGTGTTGTTATTAAGCTATTTAGCATTCATTCATTCATTCATTCATCTGGCATTATCCTCTGTGTCTGTAACTCCCTATTCACTGACACAGAGTAGGAGCATGGCATGTGTTAGCTGAATGAATCAAGTCAAAGGGAATGAATTCCTCCTGAGGTCATGGGACATGGCAGGAGTCAGTGCTGTCCCTACTCAAAGACCCAGGAGAACTTGGAGAGTCCAAGAAGGAGCTGGGATTTGGGGAGCAGGCATCAGCTAGGGATGGCTATCTGGGGTCTGGGATCATCTAGGTCCCTGGCTCCATTCTGAGTCTGGCCTGGACTACTACTCAGATCACGGAGGACCCCTCATATCCATGGATGGCATGGAGAGGGTCAGGGTCACCTCTGCAGACCTCTCGGCCTGCAGGAAATGCTGCCACACAACCCTGAGCATAGGTATGGAAGACAGAGACTGTGGCCATTTAAATGCCCTGAACATTCCAACCTCTTGCCTTATTTTTGTGGAAAACCATGGACGGATGTGGGAGATGACCAGCTCTCTGCTCCTCCCTTGTGACCTGACCCACAGAACCTGCTCCAGCTTTGATCTCAGTTTCCTCCAGAATAGCCTTCTCTTGGCAGCTCAACACCTCTACTTTCAGCCCTCACCTTTCTTTCTTTCTCTGCTAATGATTTTTGTAGTTAACGAGGTTCCCCCACCTCGCTGTTCTTGACTTACGTGACTCGGCCATCAGCTTTAGTAACCATCCAGCTATCTATTTATACACCACTGGGCTTCTCAGCTCTCCTCCCCAAATTCTTCCATGACCCCTTTATTTTTTCACAACTGCAGCAAACAAGGTATGTCTTGGCAAAGATGGTTATTTCTCTAATAAGGAGTCTCTATGTGAAGAGACACTGCTGTCGAATAATTAACAACAACTTTGTTGGGACCCTTGGCCTTAAGACCGAGTGTTTGGCAGCTCAGTTAATGCTCATCTGGAGGCATCTAATATTCTATGGAGTTTTTTTGTGATTAAAATGGAACCTAATAATAATGATGCCTGCAAGGAATAGTCCCTCCCTGTCAATCATATCGATCACAGAACTCTGCATCTCCATCAATTGATTAAGTCCTTCTTGAACATTTGTTGAACTCCATGTTGTGTTGTTTGCTCCAGGGAAGTGGCTGGGGGAGCTTTAGAAGGATAGATACTCTAGCCTCACTCCAGCATCTCTGGGCATCCGAAGCTGCCACCAGACTCTCCTGCGCAGCCAAGCTTGAGAACCAGGTGCCGGGGGAGTGGGGCGGGGAGCAGGGGAGAGCAGGTGCTCCTCAGCATCTGGAAGCTCAGCAGTGTGTTCAGAGGGTAGCTGCCGTGTTCATGAATAGGACCGAGCACTCTCGCAGCCATGGTAGTTCACCTTCTCAGTTCTGTACCTTAATTGCTCAGGTTTCTTAAATTCTAAGCGTAGATACTGATTCCAAGACTCAGAATCAAAGTTATACAGCCTGCAGGTGCAGGGCACATCTCCAGCCCGAAGCGCTCTGGCTATGAAACCCACACCTTTTGCACCCTGTCAAGTGATTTATGCCAGGAAAAGACACAGGCCATGTATAATTGAGTGCAGCTCCTTGATTTGGTCGGTCCAGTAGGCATTTAGAAGGGAGAGGGTGAGAGGGGTGGCGTTGGGAGAACTCAACCATTACTCTGCTGAGGAGGTTAGATTAAAGTGGGACCTGACAGATCCCCTGGATGAGCTTGGAAATCATAAGCAGACAGTGCTTCCTCCATTTCTGGGCAAAATGAGAGCATTTCCTATGTTTGACTTATACTTTCATTATAAACAGGTGTGTGTTGGGGGAAGGCGGTGGATGGCGTTGACGATTTACTTGCCAGGCTGGGGCATCCTGGAATTTGTGATCCTCTAGGGGGTCATTTGCATCTTCCGCTTTGCAAGTTTAGAACTTCAGCTTTTTCAATTGGCTTGGCATTGAGGTTCTGGGAAACAGATCTGCTGTGGCCAAATAGGACTCTGCTCCCAGAGGAATGGGGCGTGTAGTGGACTGTGGAGTGCTGGTGTGGAAATTTACAACAGAAGCCCTCCCAGCCACCTGCACCTGTGGGAAACATGGCCTCCTGGGGGTGGGGGGTAAAGGGTGGTGCTTGAGAAAGCCCCCATCGTAGATCAGAATACTGTCTGAGAGCCCAGAAAAGAAGCAAAGGGTGTTGGATGTTCACCAGGAATATTGCTTCCTATTTATCCTGAAGATCTTTTTGCCTTATTCAGAAGTATATGTTATTAGAATCAGACCACCCATACAATTAGGCAGAGATACCTCAAAACATTCTCTTTTGCCTTTCTGCACTCCATCCAGTACCTTTTGACAACTTTATGAAGGTAATTTGTAACTAATCAGATACAACTTACCTCATTGATTTTACGTTTATCTCCTTGATGGGTCTTTTTTTTTTTTTTTTTTTTTTTTATCGTGGTCAAGTATACGTAACAGAAAATGTACTATTTTCACGGGTACAGATCTGTGGCATGAAGTACATTCCCATTGTTCTGCCTTCATCACCCCCATCCATCTCCAGAACGTCTTCATCTTCCCAAACTGAAACTCTGTCTGCATGGAACCCTAACTGCCCCACTTGTCCTTTCCCTGCCCCTTGCATCCTTAAGGGCACTCGAGTCACCCCAGGAAGGAACTCAAGTGTGTAGCAGTCTGACCTGGGATTGTGTATAACCAGTCATAGAGTGCCCCTTTGCAGATCCTGATTCTGCAGGTCTGGGGGCCTGAGCCTGCTGTGGTTGTGAGACACGGATACACGGATACATGGTCCATGGATCATAGAGCTGGAGGAAGAGGTTCTTTCGAGCCTGGTACACCAACACCCCGCCACACCCCGCCGGCCCACAAAGCCCACCTCCGCCTCAAACTCCTGCCTGGCTAATGGATTCAGAAGATGCGTGGTTCCTCTTCTTTTCTCCAGACACTCCCCAGCTTCTTTCTGGACGTATGAGGAACACCAACTTCTGAGCCTTTGAAATATTTATCCTTTCCTCTCTGCTTCCTTTACAATCACTCTGCTGCAAGGCTGCTTTCTTGACAGCCCCTTGAGGGCTGTAGTAGGGACAGTTTAAAATGATTTATATATTTCCATTGACTAAAAACTGGGACAATTCCAGAAAATTCTGAGCTCCGTGTGTGTGTGTGTGTGTGTGTGTGTGTGTGTGTGTAGATGTTCATATTTAGGTTTCTCCTATGTTAAGTGAATGGTTCTCAAGGTGTGGTCCCTGGGCCAGCAGCATCAGCATCATCTGGGAACATATTAGAAGTGGAAATTTGGGGGCCTCATGCCTGACCTACTGAAACTCTGGGATAAGCCCCAGAAATCTGTGATTTAGCAAGTCCTCCAAATGATTCTGATGTGCAGCAAGGTGTGAAAACCACTCCTTGAAATACATTGTCTAATTTAACTTTCACAAAAGTGCTGAGAGAACCCCCATAAAGAGAAGACAAGGGAACTTAGAAAAATTCAAGATAAGGGGGTGGACCAGGTCCCCCCCAAATCCCGTTGTCAACTGATTTAGGGACTCCGAAGATCCTGGCAGATGGCACTCTTGTGCACTCCCTTGCTTTTCTAGCAGCGAGTTGCTGCCTAGAGAGAAAGTTTCCTCAGGCACTCACCAACATAGACAGGGAGGGAAAGACAGACCAGAAGAGCATGCAAATGGGAGTAAGGGGCTTGGTGTCAGGGGGCCATTTGTGCAAGAAGTAGCCAGGAAGCATCTTTCTGCACCGTTTCCCTTTGATCCGTATATAGCCAGCTTGCATCCCCCCTCCCCCCCAGGGGACCCCTGGCTTCCCCTGGCATCAGCAGTTGGCTGTGCCCTGCAGGAGGTGGCCACTGAGGGTCTGCTGGGGAAATGTCATTACTCAGGGTGGGCGAGCTCGGAGCGCGGCGCACAGAAGGCCAGCTGTGGGCTCTGGGGCTGTGCAGAGATCGGCGCCCGGGCCACTGGGTCCCATGACCCCCGGGGAGTTGCTGTGTTCGATGCTCGGGAGCCAGCTGTCTCTGGCGCCTCCGAACGAGCCTGAATTCCTCACTAACTGTTCTTCTTTAGCCTTTAAAGTTTGCTCTGATGAGTGTGAGGTTTGTTAGTGGAAAATCAACACGGCTTTCTGACACTCGCTCTGGTAGTGTCAGAGGCTTCTGGGCTTTGGATTCTTAGCTTACATTCTGCCCCTGGTGCAGCCTGAGGTTCAGATGAGCGGTGGTGAATTCATTCGATACGGGGGAGCTCTCGCTCTGGGCCAGGCAAGGCTCAGGTGGGGGGGATGCTGCATTGAGCAAACAGCCCCTCCCCTCAGGGAGCTTCCCTTCGAGAGGAGGCGGTCGGAGACTTTTTGTTTCTTTGTAATAATGGTATGAAGAAGGTGAAGCAGTGTGATATGGTATCAGGTATCAATTGGTGCCTAATACACCATCCTAAAACTCAGTGGTTTAAAATACCACACCTGGGACGCCTGGGGGGCTCAGTCGGTTAAGCATCTGCCTTTGGCTTAGGTCATGATCTCGGGGTCCTGGGTTTGAGCCCCGCATCGGGGTCCCTGCTCAGCAGGGAGCCTGCTTCTCCTTCTGCCGCTTCCCACCCTGGCTCATGCTTTGTCTCAATCTCTCTCTCTCTCTCTCTCTTTCAAATAAATAAATAAATAAAATCTTAAAAAAATAAAACACCACACCTATGCAATTTGCTTACAATTCTACATTCAGGGTTGGACTCAGCAGGATGGGTTCTTTTGCAAATCTTGCTGATGGTCACCTGTGGGGCTGCGTGGCAGCAGGTTGGCGGATTCTCCCTCTCTTTCCATGTCATCTCGGGGTCTCTCACTCTCCCTGCAGTGCCTGCACTTACTCTGTGCATCACAAGCACAGAAGTGGAAGCTGCCAGAACTTCCTAAGACACAGCATCCCCTCTGCCACATTCTGTGGTTAGAACTGGTCTCAGGAGCAGCCTAGAACCAAAGGGAGAAGACCGTGTGAGGTGTGAGGACCTGGAGACATGACGGATCGGGGATCACCACTTAAGGGCCATCCCAGATACGCCAGATGAGGCTAGACTGACAAGGTGTTAGGTGGGTTGGTTGGGGGGAGGCCTCTCGGAAGAAATGACATCTGCACTGAGGCCCGCCTGACCGTGCAGAGCCAGCCAGGTAAAGATCTGGGGGTGAGCATTCTGTTCGGGACAGTCTGGCTGTCTCTTCCATAATGCCCTCTGTGCCTTCTGCTTCCCAGGCGGGAGCTAGATGCAAACCCCCTGTTGGACAGGGGTGAGCTAGATGCAAACCCCCTGTTGGACAGGGGTGAGCTAGATGCAAACCCCCTGTTGGACAGGGGTGGAGGAAGCCAGGTGCCTCTAGCTCAGAGAGCCAGTCAGCACTCAGCAGGGAGGGACCAGGTGAACGGCTTGGGGACCTTTTCCCAGACTGCATCAGGGGCACCTCTGGAGGACAGATGCCGAGTCCCTGGCTCCGTGCACGGAATGAATGGAATATGGGGCTTCAAGTCTGAAGAGGCTCTTTGTATGCTCTTGGTGGCACCACTGTGCTTGGTAGCCGTTAGTTTGCTTCTTGGGAGGGGACACTCATGTGGAGGTTTCAGGAGTTGTCAAATGTCAAGTGTCTTGTCAAGTATCTGAAAACAGCCCTTAGGATTTTCTTCTTTTTCTTTTGTTTCTTTCTTTCTTTTGTTCTTTCTTTCTTTCTTTTTTTGTAACAATACAGATAGAATCAAGAAGGATTGCCCCAGTCCTTTCTCAGAATGTGGTCCGTAGACCAACTGCCCCAGAGTCACTGGTGAGCTTGCTAAAATGAGGACTCTCAGTCCCAGTCCCAGATGGACTGATGGGACTCTGTGAGAGAGGGGCCCCAAGAATGGACATTTTATAGGTGCTCCCCAATGATTCGTGTGTTCATAAAAGCTCAAGAAGCACTGCCTTAAACCTTCTGTGGCCCCAGATGGAGTTACAACTGAATTGCTTGGAAATGAAGTATAGAATCATTCTTTGAGGTCCAGCTCAAATGTCACCTCCTCCAAGAAAGCTGTCCAGGTTCCCTTGGAATGAACCCTTTCATATGTGTCCTGGGGTACTTAGAATACATTGTTAAGATGATCTGGTTGGGCCGCCTGGGTGGCTCAGTCAGTTGGGCATCTGCCTTCAGCTTAGGCCATGATCTCAGGGTCCTGGGATTGAACCCTGAGTGGGGCTCCCTGTTCAGCAGGGAGCCTGCTTCTCCTTCTCCCTCTGCCCTTCCCCCCGCTTGTGTGTTCCCTCTCTCTCCCTCTGTCAAATAAATAAATAAAACTTAAAAAAAAAGATGATCTGGTTATATATTCTTTGCTCTTGGCAAACTGAGAGCTCCTGATGGTGGGAACAAGTTTTATTTGGGTTTCTGTCCTTAGTGCTTGGCACAGTGCCTGGCACACGGTAGGGAGAGTAAGAGCTTGTAGTGAATGAATAACTGAACGGAGGGAAACACAAGGAGTGCCTAGTCCAATCCTTTCCTCTTACAAGTACCTATGGGGTGAGGCGACTGGCTCCAGCCACAGGCTAATAGAGCAGCACTAGGACTAATGCTTAGGCTCCCAGGCTTCTCATCCTGGGCTCATTTCTCCCACCCAGGCCAACTTCTTCCTTCAGGGGACAGACCTATCGGTTCCACTCAGAAATCAATCCTGACAGTTTCCCTACCTTTCCTCCAATCTCGCTATACATCTGATCCAGATTCTTCTTTGCTATCCCACTTAGGCCCAAGCTGGGGACAGCTCAGAGGAGCACCCTCAGGCCCAGGCCCCCAACTTCACTAGGGCACAGATTTACTTTGCTCCCCTCCACTTTCCTTCAGTTCATAGCCTGCAAACCCCAATTGGTGTGCGCCCATCTGGGCCTCCTCCAGATGAATGCAAATGACTGCTTAGGGCTCCTCCCCCTTCATTGTGGGTAGCAAAGGGCTCAGGGTGGGATTTGCATATTGCTAATTACTGTTGATTCCAACTCTAGAGAAAATCATTGATCCATTTATAACTTACAGTAATTTGGAAAGCAATTACCTTCTGGCATCTCCTTTCTTGCTAAAAATATGTCATTATTTTTTTCTATGCTTTTTTGAAAGAAAAATGATCTGGGCATTATCCATGAAGGACCAGCCTCTCTGTGTGCCTGAAAGAGGTACATACATACAATCTTGGAGGACTAGAACTGCAACCGAAGTATCTAAATCTTAGCCAGTGCCCATGCATAGTAGGTGTGCAATCAGGCTTTGGAGGAATTGGAAATATCTTTGTTTCTTTGTGTGGCATATGTAATTAATACAGATGTCGTGGGCATCTGCTGAATCTGGGACCTTTCGTGTGTGGTGTAGTGATGGTAGGTACAGCCTCTGGAAGCAGGCTGTCCAAGTTGGAATCTAGGATCTCCCCTTTACTACCTTTGAGACTTTAGACAGATACGCCTTTTTGTACCCAGTGTTTCTCATGTGTGAAATAGAAAGTCTAGCAGTGCCTCCATCCCCAGATTTGATACAAAGATCAAATGAGACAATGTGGGTAGAGTGTGCCTAGCAAATGGTAAATGTTAAATTAATGTTATCGATTACCTTTCCTTGGTTCTAAGAGTTGTTTGTTATGATTCATCAACTTCTTCCAAACTCCTGTTAATGTTGATATTTTGACCTTTTCCTATAAATCATGGTATCTATAATGGTAAATCCTTTCCAGAAGGTTTTCAATTGATTTTGCCCAGATTCATCAGGGGAATCACTATAGATGGCAGCTCTAGTCTTACAAAATATATTTCTAAAATAATAAAACTTGAAAGTCCAAATGACCCCTTGATCCATGGGCTGCAGAACGGCTGCTGTGTTGGCAGGCATGAAATCAACATTAATTTTGTGGTATTTCTTCATCAGAGCTCTTGGGTGACCAGGTGCATTGTCAATGAGCAGTAACACTTTGAAATAAATCTTTGCTGAGCAGTAGTTCTTTTTTTTTTTTTTTAAAGATTTTATTTATTTATTTGATAGAGATAGAGGGAGAGCACAAGCAGGTGGAGTGCCAAGCAGAGGGAGAGGGAGAAGCAGGCTCCCCGCTGAGGAAGGAGCCCGACGTGGGACTCGATCCCAGGATCCTGGGATCATGACCTGAGCCGAAGGCAGCCGCTTAACCGACTGAGCCACCCAGGCGCCCCTGAGCAGTAGTTCTTAATAATAAACCTAAAATATTTAGTAAACCATGTTGTAAGCAGATGTGCTGTCATCCAGGCTTTGTTGTTCCATTTATAGTGCAAGGGCAGAATAGATTTTAGCATAATTCTTGAGGGGCCTAGGATTTTCAGAATGGTCAATGGGCATTGGCTTCAACTTAAAGCCTCCAGTTGCATTAGTCCCTAACAAGAGAGTCAGCCTGTCATTTGGAGCTTTGAAACCAGGCACTGACTTCTCCTCTCTAGCTATGAAAATCCTAGATGGCATCTTCTCTAATAGAAGGCTCTTTCGTCTACATGGAAAATCTGCTGTTGAGTGTAGCCACCTTCGAGAATGATCTTAGCTGGATCTTCTGGATGCCTTGCTGCGGCTTCTACAGCAGCACTTGCTGCTTCACCTTGCACGTTTATGTCGTGGCGACGGCTTCTCTCTTCAACCCTCATGAACCCACCTCTGCTAGCTTCAGGCTTTTCTTCTCCAGCTTCCTCACCTTCCTCAGCCTTCACAGCATTGAAGAGTCAGGGCCTTGCTCTGGATCAGGCTTTGGTTTAAGGGAATGTTGTGGCTGGTTTGATCATCTATCCGGACTAGTCAAACTGTCTCCATATCAGCAATAAGACTGTTTCTCTTTCTTATCATTCGTGTGTTCACTGGAGTAACACTTTTAATTTCCTTCAAGACCTTTTCTTTTATGTTCACAACTCGGCCAACTGTTTGGTCCAAGAGATCTCGCTTCCAGCCTGTCTCAGCTTTCCACAGGCCTTCTTTACTCAGCCTAATCATTTCTAGATTTTGATTTAAAGTAAGAGACCTGCAACTCTTCCTCCTACCTGAACAAGTAGAGGCCCTTGTAGGGTTATTAACTGACCTAATTTCAATATTGTTGTATCTCAAGGAATAGGGAGGCCTGAGGTGAAGGAGAGACAGGGCCATGGCTGGAGTCAGAATGCATACTTTATCGATTAAGTTCTCATTCTTGTATGGGCATGGTTCATGGTGCCCTGAAACAATTATAATAGTAACATCAAAGATCACTGATCACAGATCACCATGACCAATATAATAATAATGAAAGGTTTGAAATATTTCAAAATGTGACACAGAGACACGAAGTGAGCAAATTCTTTTGGAAAAATGGTGCCGAAAGACTTGCTCGATGCACGGTTGCCACAAACCTTCAGTCTGTGAAAAATGCAGCATCTGTGTAGTGCCATGAAGTGAATGCAATAAAATGCGGCACGCTCATAGTATATATAGTGTTCTGTACTGTCTCTGGTCTCAGACAGCCCCCGGGGGTCTTGGGAGGTCTCCTCTGTGGATAAGGGGGGACTGCTGTAGGTTCTGAATGAACTGGAAATAGAGCTGTTTCTTGCTAGCTAGGAGCAAGAGAAGGTACAATGCAACGAAACCATCTCGGTTTCTCCAGGCTTAGCGCCGTGCTCAATTGTCTTTAATTTTCTTGTCAGAGCAGACAGTTTAAATATCCTGTCTCATTCGCCCACCACCAGCATTGCCTGGCCTGCTACACTTGGGCTCTAGTTAGATATGTTTTAGCTGGTGCACTTTTGTTTCTTTTCTTTTCTTAAAAGAACCAAGTAAAGAGTAAACATGTTATTTCTTCTTTTTTCCAGTTAAGTAAATATCTCTCTTTCATTTCTAAAAAGCTCCTCACCTGGGTGGGTTTGCATCCTGGCATTTATCCTATCAGCTCTCAATTCATGTGTCTTCGGAAGAGGCATTAGAAAATCATCTCTGCCTCTTCCGCTCTGCCTGAACCCTCAGCTGGTACAACTAAAAGCCATTTCTGCATAAAAATGCAATCATCTTTTGGTCGCACAGGTAGCTGGGAGAATGTTTGGTTGTTAAAATGCAATTGGTTAATTTGTATTATGCAGTCCCATTTCTCTCTCTGTTGACAAAGGCACTTTTATCTACGAACAGCGCTGCCCCAAACGCTGAAATGTTCTGTGTCTATGCTCTCTAATATGGCAGCTGCTAGCCACAGGTGAGCACTTGAAATATGGCTTGTGCAACTGAAGGGCTGAATTATAAACTTTATTTAATTTTAGTTAAAATTAGAAAAAGCCACGTGTGGCTACTGTCACCACTGTGGACAGTGCAGGTCTGTGAACAAGATCACTTCTGATTATAAGGGAATGAGCTGCTCGGCAGAACCCCTGTTATGTGTTTCCACTGGGGGTGGGGTGAGAATGGGGGGGTCACTGGCATCTCGCAAGGCCTCCCTAAACTGCTTCAGACCCCCTCTTCCACCAAAGGTACCCACATTCTCTGCTCTGTGGTCTCTGAACACATCTGGCCATGGGGTACCCAAACACATCTGGAGGTGAGTGGTAGGTCCCCTGAGCCATAGGTGGGGAGCTCTAGAGCTGGCTGTTCAAATCCCTGGGATCACAGGATGTTTGAGTACCTTCCTTAGCCACTCAGAGTTCTTCCTCTGGAGCATAGGCCCGTTGATGAGTTGCATGGAAAGTAATTGACCAAAGAGGGCTTTGCCTTTGCCTTCCAGGCTCGACAGTCTTCCATAACCAGGGAGCCGGTATCATGAGGCCTGTGCAATGAAAGGGCTGGACCAGCAGACTTCTGAGGCCTTTTCCAACTTGAACGGTCCTGGGCTCTTCAGACACGATGGGGCTGACCTGAGTGGACCCAGCCACCCGATGGCAGAGGCAGGACCAAAACCAAGCATGTAGCAGCAGAAGGAAGACAGGCTAGCTGCCGTGGAGGACAGGAAGTCCTCTGGGCTTATGGAAGCTCTGGGCAAACTCTCTCTGTTAGTTTGGACAGACACTTTCAGATACCTTTGTTTATTTTGACCTATTTATTGGGAATTTGCTATCATGTGGACATGGAACCCATAGACCTTGTTGAGAAACAGGTTGAAATAAGTAACACCGGTTGGTAGGTAGTTGGTGCAAGTAGAATGTACTGGCTTAAAGTGGATTCAGAGCCAGACTGCTCTGCCTGGGGTAAAATCTAACTCCATTGATCACTAGCCCTCTGACCTTGAGTAAGTCCCATAATCTCACTGAGCTACGTTCCTCAGCTGTAAAATGGGGATTGTAACAATCCTAACTACTTGCTACTTAGCATTGTTCTGAGGGTTAAATGAGATTGTGCGCAACACCTGGCCCATTATGAGTGCCCATTATATGTATTAGGTAGTATGATTATTTATTAAGAGTGACATTATTATTTTGACTGGTCAGCTAATTGTGAAGTTGCAATAATTTGCCTCATTTAATGTATCACCATCAGCTGGTTTCCTTGTGGAAAATATATATTACGTTAAAAAGCAAAATTGGGCCACTTACCATCTCTTCCCACCTCCATAGCTTTCTGAGGTCCTGAGGTATTTTAAACAATCATCAGGCATTTATTAAGCACCTATCACATGCTTGGCCCTGTGTTGAGAATCTACCCATGAAGTAAGAGTAAGGGAAGACTTGGTTCTTGCCTTAAAGGAACTTGAACTTCCTGGGACACCAAATGGCAGGGAGACAGTGTGTGAACACGTTCTGCCCTGGAGGATATATGTGTTAGTGGTTCAGGGTGGGTGGGGTTGGGGGCCCAAATCCTTCCATTAACTTTTAAAAAAATAATCTGGTTTTAGAAGAGTTTCAGATTTACAAAAAAACTGCAGAGATAGTAAGAGAGAGTTCCTGTAGACCCCACACAGTTTTCCTATTGGTACATCTTGCATTAGTGTGGTGTGTTTGTCCTGAGAATGAACCAGTGTTGATACCCAGACTTTATTCAGATTTCCTTATTTTTTGCCCAATGTCCTTGTTCTGATCCAGGATCCCATTGAGGATACCGCATCCCATTTAGTCATTGTGTCTCCTTAGCTCCTCTTGGTTGTGACAGTTATTCAGACTTTTGTTGTTTTTGATAACTTTGACAGTTTTAAGGAGTACCATTCAGGTGTTTCGTAGAATGTCCCTTGGGGGAGAAACTAGTGAAAGATGCCCTCTCTGATGGGCTGAGGCTGAGATATGAATGGAGGAAAGAGACAGGTTTGCCTTCCCCACAGAGTAGTCAGAAGATTGCGAAGGCCAGAGGAGGGAATGGACAGGGGGGCGGGCTGAGGAATCAGGGAAGGCTTATGGGGGTAGGGGGGATGGGCTGTGGGTCGGGGCAGAGTTAAGGCGGTGGAAGGAAGCTCTAAAAGGACCATGCCAGCATTTACTCAAAGACAGAGTCTGTTTCCCTACATGATCTTGGTAACCACGTTCTTGGGCATATGGTGGCATTGGGCTGCCTCACACTGAACTTGGCAGAAGTGTGTGTTTCCAGGGTGGGCAGGAGAGGAGGTCACTGGCTGGGGCTCGATGCAGGCTGCACCAGGCCTGGCATGACCTGTTGGGGGCTCAGGGGGAGCTCAGGGAGACAGGCTTCCCAGTGCCCGCCAAGCAATGGTATTAATTAGGAGGCTGATAGCACGGCAGAAATGTTTGGGACATGACACTGATTTGTTTTTATATTATTTAATTACACAACATAAGCAAGTGAGAAAACTAACCAACCTTCCCCTTGAGATTTCGGCTGCAGCTTGGCAGGAATAACTGAGCCTGTGGAGGAGGAAAGGAGGTAAAGATTCAGCGTAAACTTGAAGGGACCAAGAGGCCAGAGAAACCTCCCCAGAATAAGGTCATTCCGTCCATGCATCCATGTGTCCATGCATCCAGTCAACCAGCCAGGCCAACCATCAGTCCACCCATCCTCCAGCCATCCATTATCCATTCATCCATCCATCCATCCACCCACCCATCCACCCATCCATTCATCCATCCACCATCCATCCATTCATCTATCCACCATCCACCCACCATCCACCCATCTACCCACCATCCATCCATCCATCCATCCACCCACCCACCCATCCATTCATCCATCCACCATCCATCCATTCATCTATCCACCATCCACCCACCATCTACCCATCTACCCACGGTCCGTCCGTCCATCCATCCATCCATCCATCCATCCATCCATCCATTATCCCCTGTATGTGTAGGCCATGGCAGGCCACATCCTCAGTACACACTGAGCCAGTCCTCCCTTGGCCAATCCAGTGGACTGACTTCTCTGACCCAAAAGCCCCTCCCGCCTCCATGGTCAGCTGGTTAGACACCTCTTGCTTAAGTTCCCATCCTGTGCGGGTCCTGTACCAGATCCCAGAGGGGATCAACAGTAAGCATAAAGGCAGCTCCGCCCTCCAGACATTGTCCCTATAATTAAGGAGACAGCGCATCCACTCTGAAAAGAAGATGGAAATATTTGATGGCACAATAAAGGTTTGTACACGGTGAGCACGGTTAGCAGAGCATGGGAGGTAGAGGGGTAGACAGCTCAGCTCTCCATGCAGATGTGAGCCACGAAATATTCACGAGGTGGAATGAGTGAGACATAAGAAGGGAGAGAAAGCATGTTCTGCTGTGGCTGTTAATAGCTGCATTTTACAGATGAGGAAGGGGAGGCCCAGTGAGAGGTGAACAACATGCCCCAGGCCACAGGGGCTGGTTTGGGGCCCAGGTACTCTGACTGCAGAGCTCCTGTTCTGTCCGCCACTCTGGCCCTCTGGCCACCCCCCGGGGCAATTCTCTCCCTCTCCATGCCCATCAGAGGGCCCCATGGCCACGCAGCAGGGGCCGAGTGTTTGTTCCATTCTGGACTAAGTTGCTGTTTCCGAGTTGTTTGTGATCTGACCAATCTCTAATATCCATTCCCTAACACCCACCCTTTGGCAGCAAAGAGGAAATGGGGTGGGGTGAGACATTGGGGATATCATTATTTCTATTGTGCTCCAAGAGAAAGTAGGGTCCTTTAAGTACAAGACAGTCATCCTGCCCACAGCTGAGTCCCCTGGGGAACCCGTGAGAACTCCTCTAGGATGTCGGCCGTGACCCAGGTGCCCTGGTTTCATAGGTAGGTAAACTGAGTCTTCCAGGGGTTATTCTACTGGCTGTTGGCCTGAGCCCAGATTTTCTCTCCATCTGGCCCCTCCTGGCCCAATCCCTGCCCACTGGGGTGTAAGTGACCCTGCCAAGCAATGCTTTCCTGGGGCTGGGGGCCCAGGGACCGCTCTGAGCCTTCTCTGGCCTCTATGACAAGCCCAGTCTGACCCCAGAAGGGAGAGAGTGTCTCTGCTACGTGCGTGACTTAAAATAATGGCAGTTGTCTTAGCGAGAAGAGACAAATCACTAGGAAGGGTTTTTTACAGGTCAGCAGGTTTGGGACTCAGATACATTAATATGGAAAATTCCTTTTCCTTCTGAATGGGGGCTGGGGTTGTGTGGGGCACGAGGGCTCGGGCTTCCTGGTCCAAGGGGCAGGACAGGTGCTCCGTGCCTGCAGCCCCTCTGGGAGGCCCGAAGTCTGTCTTACACTCAACATGCAGACCCCACCACTCCTCACGGCCCACTGGAGGGGGAGGCCTCTCTCTAGCTTCTCAGGTGCCCGACTTGCCCTCCTCCCTCTGCCTTTGCTTGGGCCGGGCTCCTCTGCTGTGGCCAGGCTCACCCCCTCCCAGGCATCCAGCCGGGAGCCCTCAGGGATAGCTCTTTCTGTGAGCGTCTACACCTCCTGCTCCATCCCTCACTGATGGGTGTTCACAGGGTGCTGCTGAGTGCGTTTGGTACCTGCCCTGTCCTTTCACTCGTTTGTGCTTCCGTGGGGAGAGGGAAGGTATCCCAGGGGCTGAGGGCATGGGCTCTGGGTTTAGACAGACCTGCCTTGTGCTTCTATGAGAGTTCTTCCGGCCTTGAGGAGGGGTTTAGTGGGCACAGAGCACGGGCTTTGCATTCTGAATTTGGACAGCTCTGAGTTTAAATCTTGGTTCTGCCACTTTCCACTTGGAATGTGGAGGGGGCACTTAACCTTTCTAAGACTCCTTTTCCTTCCATATAATGGGAACAACTCTAGTAATTATCGAATCAGGTAGTTGTGAGGAGTACTTAATACTGCACCCAGCCCCGAGTATGAGGCTCGGGAAGAAAGGCAGATGGTCTCTGATCCCCCTGGGATCCTCCTGCTGGCCCTGGGGGCTGGACATGCTGCTTGGACTGATTAATACGACCAACTAACGTACCCACACAACCCCTGGGGAAAGGAGTCTACCCTCGTGAATGGAAGTCTGCTTCTTCCAGGGCCATCTCTGTGGGAAGGGTCTCCATGTGGGTGTGGGAGGGGGATGCTGGGCCTCACGCTCACACAGCTGCCATTTGCCCTTCAAATTGTCCTTCCTGGTTTCTGCAGAGTGGAGGCGCTTGGATTTTCTGGTTATACTTAACTAAGTTCTCAGGAGTGTCAACAAGACCACAGGGAACAGAGGAGTGATAAGAAAGAGCAAAAGGTTTGGGGTCCAAGGCCCACAGCATTTTCTATGCCAGCCACAGACCTTTTCTTCGTGGGCTCGTGTTTGGAAACTGTGTGGAGAGGCTGAGGGTCAGGCCCCAACCATCAAAGCTGGGCTCAGCCACAGGGGAGCTGTATGAGGTCGGGCAGGGTGCACGTGTGATAGTGTGTGCCTCCAAGGATTGTTCTGGGACTGTGACAAAATGGGACAAGCACAGTGCTTGCTTAACGTGGTGCCTGCCCAGGGAGTGCAGGCGGTAAGGATCGCATCCATTGTTGTTAACAAACGCGATCTGGTTACTCCCCTATGCTATGGCTCCCTGCACTAGGACCCCCTCAATTAGCTCCCACTTTACCTCTACCAAGGAACCCCACCCAAAGACGTCTCTGCCTCCAGGAGCTTGGAGTGCAGAAATCCAGGCCTCCTGCTCTGTAATGGACAGCAGGTGAGCTCTCCCTCAGGCCCCTGCAGGTGGTCTCAGGATGAGCCCCCATCTGTAGGGTCATTCAGAGGGAGGGGCAGGGGAAGAAGGCAAAGAAAGATGGGTGCAAAATCATTCTATTAGAATGCCAACAGCTTCGTCTGCCATCTTGTTGAAGAAATGTATTCGTTTCTGAGCTCTCTGAAAGGAAGGAGACTCAAAGGTTGTGGCCACAGAGGTGACAGGGGACATCGTACAGGCTCCCTGCTTCCGAGTGACTCGGTGTCTATCCCCACGGCTCCATGCAGTCAGCGATCTTGTCGTTCCTGTTTCGCAGGGCTGGGAACTGAAGCGCAGAGAGGTTAACTGAGCATCTTGCCGGATTCCTCCCACTCGCCAACCAGAGAGTCAGGATTTGGACCCAGGCAGTCTGACCCTTTACAATAGTATCCCACTGCTTTGCTTTCAGGATGCTTACCGATGCCCTGGTTTTTAAGGAAGGAAATCATAGTTCAGAGAGGAAAAGACACCTTCCCAAGGACACAGAGCTGCATCGGGACCCTGGTTGCCCGTTTCTAGTGTGGCCTGGCTCTGTTTCAGAATCAGAATGGTCTCCTGGAGTCCACCCGCCCCCAGGGAGCTGGAGTGCTGGGCTATCTGTCCTGCAGGGCCTGCAGGGAGGGGCCGACCCTGATGGCCAAAGCTGCCGCAGCTGAAAACAGAGGGGCTGAGACGAGGGGCCTGGCACCGAGCCCGGGCATCCTGCCAGAGCCACCGACACCCACTTGCATTTTGTCGTCTGTTCCCTTCGCCTGATTTAATACAACCTTAAATAATAATGGGCCAGGGGGTAAGGGTGGGGGGATGCAGAAGAAAGAGCCCAGCCAAGAGGCTGCGTAACAATCTCATCAAGCCTGGCGTTTTCCCTTTGCTGTTTGAGAAGCAATTTCTCCTCTGATGTAAACATTTTTTTTTTTTTTTATGATGATTCTGGGCTGAGCGGCACCCATGGTTGCTGCTCGGTGCTTTCCTACAGCTCCCTCTGGTCCTCAGATGCAGGCAGAATGGGGCCTGTAACCATGGCAATTCTCTAATGTTCTCATTCCATAAACCATAAACATAGGAGGAGTCTCTATTACGGCTTCTTCAAGGAGAAAACAAAGCTTTCCCTGACTGGGGCAGGGCAGGGTGGCAGGGAGAGGGGCGGAGAGGAGATGACGAGAGGCTTTAAATTTTTTTTTTCTTGTCATAGAGATGAATTGCCTCAAAGTTAGCTCAGTCCAAACCATGGTTTCAGTAATTAAACAAGACACAGCCCGGGCCAGGCATAAAACTTGTGCTCCTTCAATATTCATTGAAGGCATGAAGGGAAGGAGGGAGGGAGGGAAGGGGGTCGGAGGGCAAGGATTTGGGGAACAGTGAGGAATGACATTGGGCATGATGTCTCACATTATGAAAGGGTATAAAGTGCTGCTGACGTGTCTACCAGACTTCTTGGAAGAGGTAGATGATGTCTAGATCATCCTACCTGAAGGCTGGGGGGATGTCTCGCTTTCCTTGGATCCCTAGTGCTGGGCACATGGTCCTTGGGTGGTCAGCATCAATAAGTATTCATTGAAGAAATGAAGGAAGGGGGTGGATCAAGTTTTTAACTTCTTGGGGGTGGTTCTAATTGTACTGAGGATGTAAATATAACGAAAGCTATGAATTCTTACTCCAAAATTATACTCATGAAAACATACATCTCATATGTCATTTCAGGGTGCTTACAGACTCACTCATTGCCATCCTTAGACTCCACAGAGAGAATTCCTGGCCACATTAACCTCTAGGTGCCCTTGAGCCTTTGTTAGGTTGGATCATCAGTGAGAGAAGGGTCTACTGGGCTGCCTTGGTTTCCCCAATGTAACTGAAAATAGTGAGATCTGAAGAGACAATTTTACTCTTAATTTTTTTTAAAAGATTTTATTTATTTGAGAGAGAGAGAGCACACATGCATGAGAGAGAGTGAGTACTGGTCGGGGGAGAGGCAGAAGGAGAGAGAGAAGCAGCTCCCCGCTGAACAGGGAGCCAGACACAGGGCTCCATCCCAGGACATTGGGATCATGACCTGAGCCGAAGGCAGATGCTTAACCAACTGAGCCACCCAGGTCCCCTACTCTTAATTTCGAAGTTCTGGGAAGACAAACAGGGTTCACCTAAATGCTTTGGGGCCCAGGGGCCTCAAGAGAAATTCTATTCCAGACACCTGCGTGCAAAGAGAATTCCTCTTCCAGGAAAAGTCTCAGAGTGTGGACCTTGACCAGAAGTCCGTTGGCATTTCTCTGGTCCCTAAGGCTGCCACATTCATCCTCTCCGTGTTTTGTGTGGTTGGGTGCCACAAACTGGTCCTGTTGATTTTTCACAATCACAAGCCATGCATTTGTCCACCTCTGTGCTGAGGGGAGAACTGCCCAACTGAAGGCCAAGAACTGGCTCTTGTTCATCCTGGTGTTCTTAGGGCTTCGCAGCATGACAGTCCCGATTAAGTGACCTCTCGAATCCTCTA
This sequence comes from Halichoerus grypus, assembly GCF_964656455.1. Taxonomy (NCBI): domain Eukaryota; kingdom Metazoa; phylum Chordata; class Mammalia; order Carnivora; family Phocidae; genus Halichoerus; species Halichoerus grypus. The sequence continues at coordinate 24,487,872 of NC_135718.1, read as the reverse complement.
CAGCACTATCCTGCTGGCAATCTAGCACCCTCTGTGTCTTTGGGATCCAGTATTATGACAGCAGTTTACAATATAAAAGAATACAACATTAGACATCATCGCTGATCTTGAATTTCTTGCCCTTGGCTTGAGAGCTAAGGGTTCTTTCCTTTTTTACCCATCAAAAGCATTCTTGTACATAAAGTGTTCCCTCCCCCGCAAAGTATTCCTTGATCTTCACCGGCAGAATGTGTTACTTCCTCCCCTCTTCCCCAGCTCTTGCTTCACATTCAAATGTCACCTTTTTATGGACTCACTTATTTCCTTTATTGTAAATTCCTGGAGGGTGGAGACTGGATCCAATTCAACTTGGTATCCCATAGTGCTTTGCATGTAGCAGAAACTCAGCAAATGGGAGACCTGGTGAATAGCAGGAAAGCAGATGGTTCCTTATGACGAGGGATGGGCTTACTCCTCTCTAGATCCATGACCCGTGCTGTGTCACTTTGCCGTTCCTTTCACAAAGCTGGATCGCCTGTCCCTGCCCTTCCATGTTAGGTTTGGCCATGGGACGTGCTTGCCAGTGGGGTGTGAGCAGACAGGATGTGAGCAGCGGCTTGGGATGTGTTGCTGCGCAGTGGAGTTGCCCTCTTATGCTTTGACCATCACCTGACGGGTGCCGGGCCCCATGATGAGGATGGGAAACACACGGGAGCAGAGCTGCCCAGCCAACCCGCAAACCTGTGAGTGAAAGATCCACGTTGTTGTTGCCACTGGGATTCAGAGGATGTTTGTTATGCAGCAACAGCTTTTTAATACAACTGCTAACCTAAAATATGGGCTGAGAAACGTAGAAGACCTTGAGGTGTTAGTTGTTTTTAAGGGACGGCATGGACTTTTTTGGGGAAAAAAATGGAACATCGAGTAGCGACTTGAAGAACCGGTTGGTTATTCCCCCAGTGGAAGACTTGAAGGGAAGTGGAGGAGGGGTAAGATTTCCCCCAAACATCTTCCTTTCTAAGCCAAGCCTGTTGCTCTTAAAACCTGAATGATGACAGCTTTTGTGGGTGAAAAAAAAGAAATTCGCTTCTTTGAAAAGTGGCACATTTCCCCCAGAGTTACAAAAGGTGTTGTTTACCATTGCTGACTTCTGTGAGTAACTCTGCAGCCTGAAGTGATGTCCACGTGTGTGCACGAGGGTGTGGATTTCAGACAAAGTCTGACTTCGATGCCTTTTAGAAAATTGGACTGCTCCATCATTCTGTCACGGGGTTCCCTGGCTGGCTTATTGCATTACCAGCAGCATAAGGGATGGAACACGAGAGGTGAGGGAGCCTAATCTGGTTTCTACCCTTGCCTGTGGCTTAAGGGTTTTCACATAATGAGCTATCTTCAAAATTTGGAGGTGCTGGAGTGTAGCTACAGCCAAACTTCTCATCCACTTCTCATCCACAGCAGGTCTCCAAGGAACTGGAGCCCAGTGCTGGAGAAAGGGATGGGGGTCCAAAAGTCATCCTGCAGAGCTTCGTGGTGACCCACAGCTGGGACAGTAGTTTTCACTTTTCACCAAAGCAACCGCTTGCTCCCTGCTGTCTTGGAGATTATGATCCAGAGGGAAGACAGACATTGATAAATATTCATACAAATAGATGTAAATTTGTAAATGTGATAGGTGCTACACATGGGAGCTACTCGGGCTATGAGAGCTAATAATAGAAGTATTTGACTTGGGAACATCAGAGATGGGAGATGATTTCTGAAGCAGTTTAAAAATCTTTGTCTTATCTAGGTCCTAGCTACTCCATATGAAGCCATTGTGAAAATTAGGAAAAGACTTCCTGGCTCCCAGAAGCCCTTGCATGGTGAACAACCCACAGGAGTGTGCAGAGCGGTCCTACCGCTAAGCCCCATCCTCCGTTTGTCCTCAATCCACAGCCTTGCTCCCACAGCTCTGAGGTGCGGGTCTGGACCAGCCTCCCTGCCTCGTGTGGCCAGGGCATACTGAGCCTCAAGTGTTAGGCACCTGGGGTGGAGTTCTGTTCCAAGTGCAAGGGATACAAGATAACATGGTAAGAGCATCACCTTCTCTGGTACAGAACTTGAAGCTTTTCCATTATGACTATAATAGATCCGGCCTTCTGATGAGTAGAAACCATACTTTATGTTGTCTGATCTGGGCTCTTGCTCATTTCTCTTCTTCCTGCCCTGTCCAAATTGATGCTGGGAAATGTGGGGGGCCTCTCAAAGGATCAGGGTATAGGCATTTTCAGACCTTCATTGTTTCCACAGTGATGTCGCTAGCCCACCTGATCATAGCTCATCTTGCTGGCACTCGAGGAGGCGGAGGGCAGAGGCTGGTAGAATTCCCAGGTTCTGGAGTCAGTAGAGATCCTGACTTGGCCTCCCCTTAGCTCTTCCTACAAGGGCATCCTGTGTCCCTGCCAAGCCCTCCAACTGCCCCAGTCCAGCTGGTCTATTTCTAACCTTTGCAGCCTTTCACCTCTGCCTCAGTAGACCCCACAGAAAGCCAAATCATTCTTGACTTGGGTCTAAACCACATGCAAACTGAGAGGCTTGGGAGGGCTGCACCCAGCGGGTTCCCTCAGCTCAGAGAGAATGCTCCTGCATTCTACAGGGTTCCCTGCACAGTGCTCTCTTACCTGCATCCCCCACGCAAACCCACTCAGTCTGCAACATTGCTTTCAAAGTCCTAATGTGGTGCATGTCCAACTTGTAATGGCCTCCCGACCTGGCTTCCTGCTTCTAATCTCCTCCCTCCTAACCCAGGATTCCATACTGCTGTCACTTTCCTTATCATGAAACAAAGCTCTGGTTATAACACCTGCTCAAAAACTTTTAGCAGCTCTTCACTACCTCCTAATTAAGCCCAAACTTTTCAACATGGCAGCTAACAAGGTCTTTGCTCCTGGCCCCAACTCACCTCACCGACTTTGCCTCTCATTTCACTGCCCCTGCATTCTTGGTGCTGGACCCTGGAGCTCCTATTGTTCCCCAAACACACCAGCAGCTTTTATACTGCTGTGCCTTTGCTCTCCCTGTGTCTCTCACGTGGGGGTTCCCTTTCTCCGTGCTGGCTGGAGACATACTTCTTTCCTTTCACAGCTCGATTCAAATGCTGTCTTTACTAGGAAGCCTTCCTTAAATCCCCCTATGAGAATTAGCATGTTGCTTCTGTGTGACAGCCGATGTCCCCACATTTCTTTTCCTGGCTGTTTTTCTTTCTAGGTTGAAAACCTTGATTCCTTGAGGTCTAGGAAAGGCTCTTAGTCATCGTTGTTAATGTGCTTGGTGATTGGCAGCATCTCTCTACAATGGGTCCTCCATGAACAGTTATTGCTGTCAAATCTGTAGGCCAGAGAAGGTGTTGTCCTTGCCCTGGAGGTACTGATTGTCTGGATGAGGAAACATCATGGGAACATGAAAAGTCATGAACGCAATGAGTCGGCAATGGTGGGAATGTCAAAGGCTGTAGCCACTATGGAAAACAGTCTGGCAATTCCTCAAAAACTTAAACAGAGAATTATCATATGGCCCAGGAATCCCACTTCTGGACACATATCCAAAAGAATTGAAAGTAGAGACTTGAACTATGTTCTATACCCTTGTTCATAGCACCATCATTCCCAATAGCCAAAAGGTGGAAGTGATCCAGGTGTCCATTTATGGACGAATGCAAAGCCAAAGTGTGGTTTATACATACAAAGGAATAGAGTCCGTCTTAAAAAAAAAAAAAAAAGGAAATTCTGATATACACTACAAGCTACGTGCATCTTGAAGACTTTACGTTAAGTGAAATAAGCCAGTCACAAAAGAATAAATATTCTATGATTCCACTTATATGTGGTACCCGGAGTTGTCCAACTAATAGAAACAGAAAGTAGCATGGTGGTTGTTAGGGTCTGGAGGGGGGAGAAGTGGGGGAGGGGCTGAAGGGAGTGTTAGTGTTTAATGGGGGCAGAGTTTCAGTTTGAGATGATGAGAAAGTTCTGGAGATGGATAGTACTGGAGATGGTTACACAACAATGTAAATATACCTTATGACCCTGAACTGTACGCTTGGAAATGGTTAAATTGGTAGATTTTATGTTATGCATATTTCACCACAATGAGAAAAGGAAACAACAACAACAACAACGAAAAGAATCAGCAAGTACAAATAATAGTCTATATACGAATTGGCTGCAGGCTCAATTGTCTTTAGTTGCGAGTGCCGAGGTGGGTTTCAAAGGCGAAGGGTGGGGGTTCTAGCAGAAATGTTATGAGCTATTTGGATCCCGCCCAAGGGGGAAGTGGGTGAGGGGTCTTCTGGAGTCACGCCTGCCTTGGTGGGAAGTTCCCTATCTGAGTCCCAGAGGTTGACTACTAAGGACCACTCAGCTCAAGTCTTCTCTCTTCCAGGTGCGTCTGGCCAATAGGAGAGATGAGCAGGTGGTAGGCAGGCAAGAGAAGAATGAGGTCAGGGAGCCTCTTCCTGCCTGTTTGGCAGTGGATCTGGTCATGTACTGCCGGCATATCTGAGTACTCGGCAGCAAATGGGAAGAAGAGAAGGAGAAGAAGGCTTACTGGAAGTTTCCCACCACTCTTCTGCTACATTTCCTGTGGTCAGAACTCAGCTGTGTAAGGAGTCTTTACTCCTGGAGACAGTGTATGGGAATAAATGTCAGGCTTCCGTTTCTAAGGAAGAAGGGGGGAATGGATACAGGAGGTCCCCTGGCTGGCTTTGCCATGGGGCTGTTAAAGACCCTTCGGGACTGGGGTGGACAGAGTCGACTGGGCCTTCTTTCTTCTCCCAGGATCAGGTGTCTAGGCTTTGGTCTTCTTTGGCTGACTTGGCCCCTTCCCTGTGCTGAGTGGAGAGCAGGGGACCATGTGCCCGGTCTCAAGGGAGATGGTAGAGAACCAGAACGGAGCCAAGCACGAACATCTTAGATCAGGAAGCTAAAAGTGCTATTTCAAACTTGCTCCTCCCACCTGTCCTCTTAGTTATGAAGGGATATAGGTTGCTATAGTGATGGGAAGATGAGGGAGGGGATTGGGGTGCTGAGGCTGCTTTCACCTACACAAACTTTGTAAAAGTTTCCTCCAAGGAGCTGGACTTGGCATAAGGCAAAGCCTGCCTCCGGATGCCCGAGGGCTTGAAAAGATTTCCCAGGTTTCTGTCCACCAAACAGGTCTTGCAAGAAGCCAGTGCTGTAAACTGGGGAGTCTGGCAACATTCCTGGAGGAGGAATGATTCTGTGCAAGTCCTGAAGCCCTAGGATGAGCTGAGAAAGCTCTCCTGCTTTGGACTTGGGAGTGGGGGCAAGAAGAGGGGTGGTCAGGAATGCAACCCAGGAAATGGCCCTGTCTCCTTGCTGCAAATGGACAGTGGTGGCGTGGAGCCCAGGCTCTGGCATTTCCTGGGGTCGGATCCTTGCTCTACCACTTTTTCGTTGTATGAGCTTGGAATAATTTCTTTCATTTTCTGAGCCTCTGCTTCCTCACGTGTACAATGTGGAAAATACCAGCTCCTGAGAGAATTGCACGAGGGAGCTCACAGCATGCTTAGCCCACTGTCAGCACCTGACGTGGGGTCTGCTGGTGGTTGTCTTAACTGGCATTTCCAGGTGACGAGAGCCTGGGTACTTCAGTGTGTAAAGTTACGGTCTTTTTTTTGGAAATTAAGAAGCGCTCCAGGAGCAAGGAAAGAGTGGGAGTGGAGGAGGGGTGCTATGGCAAGCAGGTAAGGAGCCCCAGCTTCTTTGCTCCTGAATTATTCATGGAAACAGGCTTTGAATAATTGGAGGCCATTTTTCATTATCATTATTACCTAGGGAAATGACTCTGTAGCTAAATTTTGAGGCTGGGAAGTACACTTGATTCCGTTTAGATTGCTTTCTTAAAAACTGCTTAGGGATAACCCCAGACCAGCACCTCATTTTGGGACGTGTGAATGCAAGGGCAAATAATCCCACCTTGTCGATTACTTCCCCAAATGAAAGCATGAGAGGAGAGAGGGAGGGGGGATCGAGGGGAATGTGGGAAGGAGAAGGGCTCTGGGGCTCTAGAAGGACCTTGGGTCTGATGGATGTGGGGCCAGCCTGGACAGAGGAGTAGTTCTCTGTGTGTCTGTGCCCGGAGGGGTTCTGAGGAGCCTGTCTGGTCATATGTCTCCATCCCTACTCCCATATTTTGTCCCCATCGAGGCACAGAGTATTGAAAAATGCCTCTGCTCCACCACTGGGTCACCTGGGGCAAGCCCTATTCCTGTCTCCTTGCCTCAGTTTCTCTTTCTGAGAAATCAGGCTGAGAATGTGTCTTTTGCAGAATTGTTAGGAGGGCTGAACAAGATGATGGACATGATTTGCCTGGCACAGTGCATGAACTAAAGGAGACTTTTAAAAACTGTTAGAAAACCTGTGCCCTTCGCTGTTATACCCCCCCTTTAGAGATCTAGTCCTAGGGGTTAAGCATTGCCCCCTTTCAAAATGTAGAGAAAAATGCCCCTGTAAGGTAAGAGCTTATGCCTTTAATCATAATAAATCAGTTATCTCTGGGGCTGGAAGGGGGCCCTGGATCTTCTGTGTGTTGTGGGTGGGCAGTAGAGGAGGTGGGGGTAGGGAGGCACGGGGTGTTGAGGAGAGGGGGAGAAGGGTACTTAAAATGGAGGCAGGGACAAGCCTGCAGCTGGACAATTTGGGCAAAGGCCAGTCTGAAGATGCTCATGCATATGCACACGCACGCACGCCCATGTACGCACGCACGCGCTCAGGCCCATGTAGGCACACCTTCCCACGCGCACACGTAGTTGCCGAGTCTGGGTGTTTTAGGAAGCCTTCTGGGACCACCCATCTCCACCCACCTGCTCCAGCCCAGCTGACCCAGTTCAGCGCAGATGCATTCATATCTGGCAGATGAGATGTAAACAGAGGTGTCATATGCTGGTTTCTGGGAATCTGCCTTAAGAGAGCTGGTACACGCCCTCAGTGGTAGTTTAATCGTTGTCTGGGAGGTTTATTAGGATTACTTCTGTCTATCTAATGAGTTAGTAGCTCTCAGGGAAAGGAATACCACTTCTATGTCATGCCCCCTGTCTCCCTCCCAGGGTCAAGCCCAGGGCTCTGCATGTCCTCAGTCTGCAATATTCCACAGGCTCTTGATTGCCTGACTGATGGAAGCAGGTGTCGTCCACTGACGTGTTTTGAACCTGGCTGAGCATTAATCCTGGGGACCCTCTGAGTGAAGAGAGCCCAGCACGGAGTAGAGTAATTGGATCAGATCTGACGAAGACAGCAAGCAGGGGCCCACGGTTGCCCCACTCCCAGAGAGAGCCCTACCCTGGTGATCCTTTTCTCTGCCAATTCTCGCCATTCCACTCTGCGTGATGACTTCATTTCTAGGTTCTCTAGCCCTGCTCCCCTTCCCTACCAAGGAAGGAGGTGAAGAAGCTGCCATGTACTGAGTAGCCCAGGTGTTGGCCCCTGGTCGTTCCCAGAGGACTGCAGAAGGCAAAGTCTTCACCCAGCAGGATGGACACTGGGTGGGGGGCACTGAGCACCTGGAGGTCCTTTCCAGAGCCCCTGCTCTAGAAAACCATGCAAGGGCTACATCTTCACATTAACGCAAGGCCTTTGGGGGCTCTGGGTTGTGCGTGTCCAGATGCTCTTTACTCTGGGCAAAGGTTGTCGTAATTTCCCTTCCCTCTGTCAGGCACCGAAATGTCAGATGTCATACTCAGACAGCCCCGAGTTTGAATCCCAGCTCTGCTGCTCCTGAGATGTCACACAGCCCCTGTGGGGGTGCATTTTGTCCATTTGTGAAAGCAGGGTCCCAGGAGAGACTTCTTCCTGGATGATCCTTCTTGCCAAGTGAATCCTTTCCTCTGCCACTCTCTCGGACTAGCCTAGCCTCTTTGTGGTCACCCGTGCATAGCCAGAGAGGATAATTGGCAAGTGTAAGGGCACTGTCTATTTAAACTTCTTATAACTCATGGCAGAGGTGACAGTTTGTCCTCTAATACGTATTTTTTTCTGTCTTCTGTAGAACATCTGATTTTCCTCTGGGCGTGTGGCCAACCACATAAAGATCATATTTCCCAGCCTCTTTGTGGATAGGTGTGACCGACCATATGACAAAGTTCTGGTCAATGAGATACAAGTGTAAGGACCATTTGTCAGTGTAGGAGCGCCTTCATTAAGGAAGTGGGCACACGCTCATTGCCCCTTCTTTTTTCTTTCTCTTTCTTGCTGCCTGGAAGACATAGATGTGATGGCTGGAGCTCTAGCTGCGACATTGGACCGTGAGGATGAGGACCACACTCTAGGGATGGTAGAGCAGTGAGATGGCAGGAGCTTTAGTGTGTGAGGGTTTTATGGAGCAGAACCCCCATACCAGCCTTAGATTACTTACCTCTCAACTTTTATGTAACGGAGAAATAAACTCTTATTTAAGCCATCTCATCTCATCTTAGCCTCATAGCTGAACCTAGTGAAAACCAATCTATTAAGAAACTCAACACATTCTTACCCCTAGCTACATATTTTAATCACCTAGAGGACAGTTAAAAAAAAAAAAAAAAAAGCCCCATCCCAGACCAAAAGACCTAGAACTTGTGGAGGTAGAGTCTGGGCAGAAGTACGTTTTTAAATCTCCCCCAGGCAATTCTGATGCGTAGTCAAGGATGAAAAATCACTGCTCTCCATCAACCAATGCATTTGTTTCAAAACTCTGCTCCCAGATCCCCAGAGGGAGGGTAGGAGCACTTTTGAGGAGCTACCAGTCTGTGCTGGTATTGGAAGGGGTTGGGGATGGCAGTTCTTAATTTATTTCTGTGCACCACTGAGAAGCTCTGTGAAAAGGGTTCTGTTGTCAAATAGGCTAAGTAACACATTAGCATATTAAAGGCTCTGAGAAGTACTAAAGCAAAGCAACAGAATTAACCTTGTTAAATCCACTGTTTTCCAAACCTATTTCCCAAAGTTCTCCCCCTTTTTCTTTTTCTTTTTTTTTTTCTTGAGCAATCCATATTAAAATCCTACAGAAGGATTTTTATATGTTGGTTTGGGCAAAGGCCAGAGATTCACCAAAGCAAAGATTCACTTTGGGGGTACTTCTGGGATTTTCACAGTTGGGATTTTCCTAAGACTCCTCCATTGGAATCTCTGGTTGTAGATTTGAAAATGTAGGTCTGGGTTCTAGGAAGTGTGGAGGGAGAAGGAAAGAACCTTCTGCCTCAGGGATAGGGCAGGAGGAGCTGTCTTAGAGGGTTTCCAGGGGTCCAAAGCCTGCTCTCACGTTGCAAGTGGAGGCCTAGGGCAGGGTGTCCGAAGCTGCGTGGGAAGAGGGTACCCACAGGTGGGTTGAGGGAGCCCATAAACCCTGGGAAGTGATGACACATTTGCTTGTGGGCTCACCTTCTAAAGGAGAGGAGAACCCTCCAGAGGGTCTAACACTCAAAGATTTAAGAACCACTGGCTCAGACAAAACCAAGCTTCAGAGAAATTCAGAAGGCTAAGCTGACTGGATTCAGCACAAATTCAGCTGCTCTAAGCCTGTGCTACGGAAGGTGAGTGAGTCCACAGAGGGGACAGGCCCCTGTCCGGGGTTTTGGCTGGTTTGATTCTGGGAGTCCCCCATGGAGTGAGGGGGGAGGGGGACAAACTCTGGGCTTCTCAAGAGGTGGTGGGGCCAGGATGGTGGAGGATCGAAGAGCAGCTAAGGAATCGGGGAAGTTTGTCCACAAGACTGAGCCGTTCCCTGAGCCTCCTGGACCAATCGCTGGCAGAGTGGGCAAATCCCGATAAGGATCCTTGAGTATCCATCCTTTCACCCGAGCAGAGTTTACCCCTGCCAAGTGATTTCCTTGCTTGCTTTGACCAAGATTGTCCAGCATGCCTCAGCTGGAGAGAGCTATAGGTGGGGGGCGGAGGGAAAGAGGACATTGTGAACGTATCCGCTGGGCGAGGGACTGCAGGAGAGGTCTGGGGAAGGAGGCTTGGTGGGGGCTGCCGAGAGCAGCTGAGAGAACATAGGAATTCTGCCATTGTACGTGAAGATTAAACAGTGGAGAGAATGGGGCTTTGCTGGCAGCCACTGGATTAACAGCTTGTGGATTTCAGCCGTCAGTTTACAGCTGAGTTTATCACGCATGCTGCGAAACCTGGCTCTTTAAGATGAGCTACGCCGTTGTCCCTGCAAGTGGTTGGAAGTCAGAGGGAGGGCGATTTGCAGCCTGAAGAGGCTGCCCCTCAGAGAGGAACCGCGGCTCCTACAGCAGCAGCCGGGGAGGAGAGATCCTGCCAATTTCCTAAAACCAGGAATTTGAGTTGCTGCACCCCAAGAACAGGCAGATGCTATTTTCAGGATAGTGACTGAGGAACTGGCTCAAGGGGCAACAGCAATGCCCCACAGCCAACAGAATAAAGCTCTGAATCCTTGGCCCAGAAGCCTTAGCTTCCCCCACCTCCCCTGGGGCCTCCTGAGCCCATTTAGAGTCCCACTTCCTGGGGCCCCTCATGGGCCTGTCCTCGGAGGACCTACCTACCCCACCCCCACCCGTGGTGCAGCGTTTCTGCCTAAAGGCTCGTCCTTGTTTTCACCTGTCCAAACTCTTCTCACTCGCCAACTCCACATGGAACACATACTCCTCTCGAAGAAGATTTCTGACGCCCTACTCCTCCCCAGGTGGGAAGGCATCCTCTGCTCCTGCAGGAGCGTCTCCCTTGTGCCATAACATGTGGATGGTTGTAACAAGACTCCTACTAGGTTGTAAGCTCCAGAAGGCAGATGGCACATCTGGGCTTCTCCATGTGTCCTGTAGTGTGTAGACCAGTTGGCTAAGTACCTTGCCCGTGGCCACCACATCACACACTATCTCTTCATTCTTGGCTTTCCCATCACATTCTTTGACTCACAGTAGCCAAGTCACTGATTACCAATGTACTGTGAACTCTCACATCTCTGGGCCACTCATTCATTCATGCACTGGACATGCATTTCTGGAGTGCCAACTACATGCCAGACTCTTCCACTTCCAAGACTCAGGGGTGAGCACGTGACTCAGACCTGGCCAGTCGGAGCATTCCATTCTCCTAGCCACAGAGATTGGTTACATACAGGTGGGCAGGTAACACAAGTCATGCCATTGAAACTCAAATCTAACACTGCTGAGGGCACTCTTGGGGAAGCAGCTCGTACTTCCCTCTGGAGTTGTTTAATAACAGGTATCAGCCTGGAGCTTCTGAGGACCATCCATGAGAAGTGAGAATCAAGTCCCACCAAGGAAAGCAGATCTGAAAGGCAGAGAGCTGGAGACTCCTGGTGACATCCATTGAGTACCTAGATCCAGCTATGCCTGAAATACTGCTAGACTTCTCAGTTCTATGAGCCAATCAGTCCTGTCTCAGCCAGTTTAATCTGGACTTCTACAAAAGGTGTCCAGTGTTCTCATTCAAATAAAGGTAACACGTTGGCCTTCATGGATGTGAAAACCAGTCCTTTATTCTCCTGGTTGTTCTAAACCTGGGTCTAGAACATCCTTTGCTTTCTTGCTGCCAGGAGAGAAGTGGGTGCTGGTGGAGGGGTTTGCTTATGTGTTCTCCTCTGTGCCTGGCCTTCAGGCCTCACTTGGTTGGAGCCTCCTGCTTTGTCTAGAAAGGGGCCTGGCATGGGTCCCTTCCACGGCTTCTGGAGAGCATGGGATTAGTAGCACACACAGGAGGCAAGATGGGCTCTGGACAGTGGAAGGAAGCTGATTCAGAGGCTCATTCTGGTTTATCTTGATTAATAATTAGGTGTTAGTATCCCATAGGATTTGAGTGTGAACAGTTTCGGGTTACTTTTTGTATTGGGTGTATATTTTTGTCATTACTGTGATTGTTTTTACACCGGGTTTTACTTGAGTTGCCATCCCTTTTCTGCCTCTTGAGATCCTGAGTCCCATCATTGCCCCAGGGACTGAGAATGTTCCTGCACATTTAACGAAGTCTGCAGCGGGTGTATTTTTAGTTGGCTTGTTTGCATCTGTTCTCTCCCTGTTCCCGGCCTGATTGACACCTGCTGGGTGAGAGGCACAGGAGCAGAACTTTGCTCTGGGAGCGATTTGGCTACAGCGGCTGGCTTCACAGCACCCCTGTTTCTAGCCCGTGAGGGGGCCTGGAGATTTCCATCTCTCTTAGCTCGCCTAGATTCTTTTGTTCAAATGGACTGCCAGGAGGTAAACTGGGCTTGTTTACTACCTCTCTGTGCTAGTGGATCAGAGAAATGGGAGGCATCACTGTTAGAACCCCCCTTCCCACCCTCACCCCCCTCCCAGGTTCAGAAGAGTCTGCTGGAGAGAGGAGTTTCCAAGGTATACGTGTCTCTGGCATGGAGAAGCTTCTCACAGTGGAGACTGGGTTTGCAGATAGCCCTTGCTCGGTGTCAGAGCACCCCACAGCCCTTTGCTAGTGGCAGAGAGCTGGGAAGCTGCTCAGGGTCCAGGCAGGAGGCAGATGACACACCCACAAGAGGGGCATGGAAGGGAGTATAGGGAAGGGACAGGTCATAAGGGCGCAGGCTTAAAGGAACGAGCAAGGGATGTAAAGCACCTTGAGATTAAGAACAGGGAGAAACTGTTCCTACACTTGTCCCCCACCCAGCATGAGGCACAAACCACACCCTGGGAGAGTGATAGCTGCACAAGGATCTGGGGTTTTCAGTAGAGCAATACTGCTGTTGTCAATCTGGGCTGGGCTGCTCTGTCCTCTTGCTCTCTGCTCTCCTGTTGGCTGAGCCCAATCCAGTGGCTGAGGAAGTCTTACTGATGCAGTCCATGGATGCCAGCCTCTGGGGGCACTGAGCAAACTGGAGGGGGTGGAGAGTGCACCCGGAAAGAAAAACAGCTCTCTCTCCCATTTCATACAGGGCTCTCTGGATGCAAGAGCCAGATCTGCTCATGGTCACCCCCGGGAGAAGCGAGAGATGGATGGAACCTCAAAGGTAGCAGTGCAGGGGGCTGTGGAGGTCATAAGAAGATCTCTTATAAAGCTCCCTAGGGAGACTGTGTGTGTGGATGCTGCATGAGGTGGTGGGAGGAGCACACCATCCGCCCGGCCCCTCCGTACCCCGGCCTTGGCCTTCAGCCTCACGGAAAAGAGGCAATGCAATGTGCATGTTAGTGCAAAGTCTGATGTAGCTGGACTTTGCACTATTTGTACTGCTTACTGACTCCCCCTCAGAGTAGAAAGTAATGAATGCTCATTTCAACACACCAAACAGCACAGAGCCCTGCAAAGGGAAAGGCGTACTCCTTCCTCCATTCCCCAAACCAAGAAAACAAAAGCTAACGGTTTGGTGTCTATCTTCTTCTCTGCACTCAAACACATTTAAATGTTCACAGAATACCCCGGCAAGTATTTTTCTTCAAACGTGGGATCACACAATGTGCATAACCCTACAATCAATTTTTTCCCATTAAAATTGAAATAGATATCTTTCCAGATAAATCGATATATTTAGCCCCAACTCATCTTTTTAAATTGCTTCCTAATATTTCATAATACCCATATATAAAGATTTTGCTAGAAAATTGCACTTCTCTTTTAATTAGCCAACATAGAGTTCTTGGTGACCTAATGGGTCAAATCGCCATAAATACAACTTGTATTTGGTCATCGAGTACTTCTAGTCTAGTCAGGGCTGTAAGAGTGGGCGTGGGACAGAACTCATGGTTCAAGGGAGCCTGCACATGGCACACAGGCTCTAGATGCTTTAGGGGAGGTTGCATAGGCAGAGAGGTCCTGGAAGGCCTGATGTAGGGGGAGAGGAGGGTGGTTCGGGCTGGACCTTGGAAGGAGGGAGAGTCGCCATTGCTATTTTAAGCACTTGCAGCAGCACCGATTAGCAATCGACAACGTGTTAGGAGGCGGAGGGTCTGCTGGGTCTGTGCTGAGATGAGACAGCAAGCATTTGTTAGTGACATTGTTTGGATGCAAAGAGAAAAGAGCTAATGTCATTCCAAGTTCTTGAAATCGGTGGTTTTTTTCCAAGTAGGTTAATTTATCCCTCTTGCCCATCACCCTTCCACACTCTTGATTCGTGTAACAAACTCTGTTTTCATTGAAAGTTCGTATGTCAACTCAAGTCTCATCTGTGTCCAAATGATCACAAATTTGAAATCAGGCATGTTTCTGTTAATGAGGTTTGACATATGCCCATTAGCCAGTGAATACCACTGGCCCCACTGGGCTGCGGCTCATCCCACGGGCATCTCAGCACAGGCTGCCATCAGGTTCCCGCGTAGCAAAAAGAGCCCTCGCTGTCTGGGTGGTGTGGGAGAGCGGCGACCACAATCCCTCCTGGTCACACAGTGGGTACACCTGCCTTTGGCCTGGCTCCCTCCTGCCATCCCCTTGCCTTAGCCTCCACCCCTCTGCTGCCCCCCTCACCAGCATCTTGGAGGGCATTCCCTCTGCTTCCAGGCGGCCAGTCATTCTCTCAGGCTGCCCATTTGTACCCTCTTCCCAGGCACTCTCATGTCTACACTTCCTCTTAGGTTTCTGACCAGCTCACGGAAAGCCCGCCTCTTCGAGCCCTTATCGAGAGCAGCAACACTTTGATCCAGCCCCAGTGTATTTCTCAAGGTCTACGCCCTGGGGACACACACTTTCTCTTCATGCCCCCACCCCCAGCTCTGAACTCCTGGAACACTCCAGAATTCCTCACTTCCTTACCTCTCTGTTGCTGTAACTCTTGACTCTTCCAAGGTTTGTGGGCATAAAAATTCACCACCCATCTCCAGTGTAAAGTTGCACTTTATGACTCTTCATTCGGAAGCCTGAGGAATCATTACAAGCTCTGATGAGGAATGAAAGAGACACGGAACTTGATGCAATCCCCTTTAAATGGGAAAAACTCCCAGTTATGAACCATGTGGGTGAGGCAGATTCTCGCCTTAAAGAGGTGGTGCCAGGAATTGCTTTTCCTCTCACGGCATTTTCGGAGCTGCTGAAATATCTCCCCTCATTATTGGGAACCTATATAAAAGCTGGTAAACTTTTATTGCCGGCATATTATAGCTTTACTTCAAAACACTGCCTCACCCCCGCCCCCACACATTTGGCAGCACTGAAGGATGGATTTCATAGGCAATTTGCAGCTGCCATTCAGGCCCCCTTTGAGCAAGGAGGGTGGCGGGGAGTCACTCTGGGAGCCTCTCAGACAGACTCGTCTGCTCCAGGCTCACTCACCCCAGAGTTCCCACTTGGCCGAGCCAAGCCTCCTCCAGGGCCCTGCATGAAGGTCATGGGGCCACTTGCATGGAAGGAAGAAAGAGCATCCTCAGGGTAGGAGAGTGGTTCCTAGTGGTTCCCAATTTGGGTAGCTGCAAGCAGAAGATTCGAGAGAGAGTTGGAGACTGGCCAGAGTAGCCCCATTGAAATGGAGTTTGTCGGGAGGAGAGGGGCTGCTCTCTGGACTTGACTCTCACAGGAACAAACCCCCAGCCCCACTAAGTGACTCAGGCCTTAGAATATGATGGCAGCCAGGGAGCTGCGAGGGAAGCCCCTGCTCTGACATTCAACTCTTCTCTATTTTCGTCTTGATATCCCCACTCATTGGCTTCCTGTCCACAGGCGAGGACTTAATTTCTCTGCTCCTTTGATCTCTCATTTTTTAGGAGGAGTAATATTCCGCTGGAGGGAGAGGTGAGGAGTAAGTACAGTAACATCGGTGGGTCTCCCAGTGCTGGTCCGAGCATGAAGTGCATGCCTGATTGATGTGGGGCCGGGCCTTCTCGTCCTGGACTCAAGCTGCTTCTGGGGCATAGTTTCCCCCTCATTCAGTTCTCAGTGGTCTACTCTTGTTCATGATTATTGGAAATACTTCTGACTGTTGAAGCACTAGGTCTCTTGCAAAGCCAACTCTAAGACACCACATGTCCATGGTTCTCTTTTCCATATATGTTTTGGAAACATTAAAACACTTTTCTTCTCTTTTTGGCCTTCTCTTGATCTTTTCTACATTCTCCACTTGTTGGCTTGGACTACCCAAGCTCTCCCAGATGGATATCTGGCATAAAGGCCAGAGTGGAGGTTCAGGATAATGAAAGGATGGTTCATACTTTTTTTTTTTTTTTTTAAAGATTTTATTTATTTATTTGACAGAGAGAGACACAGCGAGAGAGGGAACACCAGCAGGGGGAGTGAGAGAGGGAGAAGCAGGCTTCCCGCGGAGCAGGGAGCCCGATGCGGGGCTCGATCCCAGGACCCCGGGATCATGACCTGAGCCGAAGGCAGACGCTTAACGACTGAGCCACCCAGGCGCCCCTGGTTCATACTTTTTAAACATCCCTTATATGCAACCAAATGGGGTCATGTATTGGGTATATAATAGTGAAGTATTGCCTAGTCCTGCCTAAAATGATTTGCAACTGACCCTTTAGATCAGGGGTCGGTAAACAACAGCCTATGGGACAAATCCATTCCACCATCTGTTTTTGTAAATAAAATGTTATTGGAATACAGCCGTGCTCATTTATTTACAGATTAACTATGGATGCTTTTGCTCTACAAGGACAGCACTGAGCCTGCAAAGCCTAAAATATTTACTTGCGGACAAATTTTGCCAACCCCTACTCTAGATCATCTGCTGGTGTGTTTCAAGGGTCCTGCCTCAGCTCCAAGGGGACACTGAGGAATTAACTCCATGCAATCCACTAGGCAAGCTCCCCAGCTGAGCCAGTCATTTACTGGGAAAACATTGCTTACATGCAAAACATATATGTGACCTGGGTGCCACATGACATATGTTTCATGTGAATTTTAGGCAATTTGGACCTATCCTGACAAATTCTTTCAATCTCAAGATTCATTTCCAGGATGAGGCCTATCCTGGAAGACCCTACCCACTGAAGGAAGACCCAGAAAGCAGTTAATTCAGCTGCCAGCTGACCTTGATGCTGATCTCAAGCACTGATTGAGTCCAGTACCTTAATAAGTAGCATCTTATGTTTGTGAGACATTTAATTGTCTTCAAAGGACTCTAAAATGTGTTTTCACTCAATTCTGCTATCGTTTCTGGGGAGATATAGAAAACAGAGTTTTGTATATGCTAATGGTAGGACGTGGAAGAGTTCAGGCTCCTTCTACAGCATGCCTTAGCTATATTTTCACAATTACAACTTCATTTTCAACCTCTCATTAAGCCTCGTCCTGCCTTGCCTGCAGATCTTGACAGATAGGCTTTGCTGGAATGACAAGATCTTTGGCTTTTATTTTGGTATTCATCTTGCCCAGACCTACACTTGACTCCTTAAACTCCTTAAGTCCTGGGCCAGGCCCCTCCCCTACCTCTTCCCCTGTCTACCCTCTCCTCAAGAATTTGCTTTCTCGTGCTTGCTGCTCAAGTTCCTGCCATTTGCTCAGTATCAGACAACTTGCCCCCTATTAATACATTCTCTGGACACAAATTAAAGCCTTCGGGCAGTTGGTAAGTGTTCATCTTCTTTCGTAATAGGTAGTCCTGAGGTTAAGGATATTTACTTCTAAAGAGAAATGATGTGGTCTTTAAAATCCCATGAAACTCCAGCTCCTGACTTCCCATTTTGGAGGATACTTCAGGGTCTTTTGCACTAAGGTAGATATGTCACTTTTTGCTTCTTTCACCCTCTGACCAAAGCCATGGCTTCATTCCCAGGACGCTAGGGAATGACTGATTTGTAGCATGTGCCATTCTGCTGCATGCAAGTGCCCTGGGGTGGCCCAAGGTAGCACATGATGATCTTGCTTCATATAATAGAAGCAATTGCATCCTACTGGTGGGGTTATAGTGACCTCATGGAGTACCCATAAATAGGTATTCAGCATGATTGGTTGGGGTAGGCGTGGAGAAAAGACGGAAAAGCCAATCATCAGATCCAGTAACCAGAGTTTTCCTGAAGCTATAGAAGTCAGAGTGTCATTAGAGGTCACACACCCCAAGCTCCTCAATGTAACCGTGAGAGAGCTGAGACTCAAGAGTGTAGAGTAGCTGGTCCGGGATCTTCCTGGGAGGTAGTGACATGACAGACATTAGAACTCAGGTCTTCTGATTCATCCTGCACCAACAGGCCCCTAAGAGTTCAGAGGCAGTCAGGAGACCCTTCGGGAGAGAAGGGGATGATGGGACTAATTTTATCTGTGTGATTTATTTTGAGGAAAATATTTTGCTCCCTAAAAAGATTTGAAAGTCACTGCTGCAAAACATGCTGACTCTTGGTTTGGGAGATTAAAAACCCTTAAAGGAAAACTGAAAAGTCATTATACAATTGGCTTCCATTTACTGAATGTCTATTGCGTTCCAGGTACTTGACACGCAGTGGCTCATTGAAGCTTAATAACATTCCATGAGGCAAATATTATGATCCTATTTTAAGTAGGGGAGACTGAGTACTATACAATTTAAGACCCTTGTCTAAGATACACAGCAAATAAGGGGGAGGAATTAGATTTCAGGCTAAGGTCTTTCTGATTTTAAGCTACATTCTTCTTCATCACTCCCAGCTTTCATGTCATCTAGTCTCTTCCACAGCCAGCTGCCCAGGGATATTCCAAACTTCCTCTGCATCTCATGTCCCTCTAGTCTGAAGAAGACCCCTCCTTTTGTTTCTTCGGTAGCATTTAAAAACTAGACTGCAGCAGTTCCTTCTGGCTCACTCTCTCAGCCCTACCCTCTCCATCCTCATCTCCCTCCTGAGTACAAGACTCTCCTGTTCTGTAGAAAAGAAAATGAGCAGCACATGAAAGTGACACATTCATCAAGAATGTAGCTGGTGCTAATAGGGGATATGAATGAGACACTATTTTGAGATAAGAATCCATTGTTTTTCTTCCAACATCACTGATTCTTTCCCCTGATCGGTCTTGCATTTTTGTAGAGCATGGAGAGGGAATGAGTGTGTAAGCATGGGGAGACGGAGAGGTTTCTGGCTACTATTTCTGGATAGGCTGAGGGCCTAGAGATCTGTCTCCTCCCCTATATGTCATATCTTCTCTGAAGTTAGGTATGACTATTTTGAGCTTCTTCCCTAAGAACTGCTAGCCCTGTTCTGGCCAGAGGTTTCAGATGCTATTGATATTGGAATAGATGCTCTTCAACCAGGAACATCTCCAAATGGCAAATAAGCCTTTGCTTCTGGGGAGAAGATGTAGCCATGAGAACCCACCCGTTGTCAGAGGAGGGGACAAAGGCTGCATTATAGCAGGAAACACATTGGTAATGGTATCCAGACAGATGGAGAACATGCACATAACCAAGGCTTCATGACTCCAGAGCCTCAGTGTAAAGTCAAGATGAGGGAAGAAGAACCATCAAAGTGCAGGCTCAGCAATCCTTCCAGTACCTATTGTCAGCCACCACCAGAAATGACCTGTGTGAGGTCACCCAGTAGAAGAGTTCTCAGCAGGAGAGAGTAAAAAAGAATTGGGGTCTGGTCCTAACTCAGCTGCAGGCTCACTGTGATCTAAGGCAAGAGAGATCCTCTTACTGAGACCAAGTGTCTTTTTACTTTGTGAAAAAAGAGAGTTGGGTCAGCTGGTCCTTTCCTGCTCACGCCCTTTCACCACAAAGGTGACATCCATGCCACTCAGGGGCCACAGCTGCTTCTGCTGCCCTCTGGTGTATTTTTTGTGTCTACTGTGGTTGTCTTGGTCGTGTAAGGCACATGTGTGTGCACTTATAGGATAGGACAACGAGGTGATGTCAGAACTCTAGGTAGCCAAATGAGTAGGGAGAGATAGGAAATAAATTTGCACCTCTTCTTTCTGGACTCCTGAACCACCCTTGAGTGGGGCCCGAGATCCTGCTTAGAGGCAGCCTCCCATTGCTCCAGCCATCCCTGTATCCCTTTCTTTCCCCCAAGGCTTTCCCCTACACGTGTGGTCTGCCCTAGAGAAAGCATGGCTAACACCGTTAGGCCTTCCTGCTATTAGTACCATGTTCCCCTGCACACGGAGGGAGCCTGTTTTCCTTGGATAGAGGTGAGAAAATGGTGGCGATTTGGCTGGTGCTTGAAGATTTCTTAGGGAGGGTCAGCTCATGGAGCTCACTATGCCAATGGGCATTTTACCCTTAGTGGCTGAGGTGGTATCTGCAGTCTATAACTGTAGGAGGACTACTTGTTGGTGGGATGGCCGAGACAGAGATGCTCCTTTATGTTGTTACCCAAAGGTGAACTCTAAGTTCAGGAATAGGGAACTAACCAAATCATACATCTGCCTTGAAATTCCTTCTGGAGCCTACTTGTCCTCTGGTATTGCGGGAGGAGGGTCGTCCCCAAGTTGGGCATTCAGGTTTCTCCCCTCATTTATTTTAAAAACACCTACCTGCCTGATCTGGGACTGTGCCAGAAATACCATTGCTAATGCTTAGTCCCTTTTCGTTGAGGCATTGCTATCTTTAGGTTCCTTTTTAAAGCAGATATTCTGTGCCTTTAAAAGAATATAGACATCTATAAGTCTGTAACACCTCCATATAAGTTTATCAAATACTCTCCTTCCAGTTTCCTGAGGATATACCTGAAGAGGATGGTAGGTGTAAAGAGTAAAATGTCAGAGGGCACTGTTTTCTTTGAAGCACGAGATGCTGCCTTATGCCAGGTCTGGGTGATGTACATGGGAGGATCTGGGCGACCAGGGGCAGCATCCATAGAGTGGGCATAGAATGAGACATGTATAGCTGGGTGGGCTCTGGAAGGTAAGGTGGGCAGGAGCCAAAAGCAGATACTAATTGCTAACATTTATTGAATATGTAGTATGTTCTAGGAACTCACATATGCATTAGCTCATTTATCCCTGGAGCACTCTTGTGAAATAGCTGTTATTATTATGAGTTTCCTTTTATTGACGAGGATCCCAAGGCATAGAGAAGTTAAATAATCTGCTCAAGGTCACACAACTAAAATGTGCCAGATCCAGGATCTGAAGACAGATAGTATCACCCCAGCGCTCATACTCTCTCTCTCTCTCTTTTCTTTTTTTTGCAAAGGTCACAAATGTAAGGCTATGAAATGTACAGAAAATATCTATGACTCTTAAGATTCTATTTGAGGTTTTCTTATCATACAGCAATGGTGATCTTCACACTGCACATCTCTTTACTCTCTACAAAGTACTTCCACATATATTAATTTTGTGGGAAGGGATGGAGGTGGGGAGGGTCTGCAGACTGGCTGGTCAGGGCCTTTGAATGTGAATAAGAGGGAACATCTTGACTAGGGGAGAATTGACCCTCTAGAGTGACTGTTACTCCGTCCCACAAAATTTTAGGCAGGGTTTCCAACACCCTCTCTTCAAGCCTTAATTTCTGCTACTCTTCCTGGGATTCATCCACGAATGTTGGGGCCACAGAGCACGGGGTTCTCTTTAGAATAAAGGGACCCTAACTGGTTAGCAGCCAATGAGACTTGGGTGAATTTTGGGCTAATAGATTAAGTTTTCTTTTTTTAAAGTCATGTCCTGGTAATTGTGGGCACAAGCCTAAATTTCATTGGGTCAATTTGGGGTGGTGGTGATGAAGAAGGGCGGAAGGGAGCTGGACTCTGTGGTTTTACAGGTCTGGCTTTAGTCTTTCCTTGTTCATTCAGTCACTCATTTATTCATTCAAAAATGTTTGAGTGATCATTCTGGCCTGGTCCTGTGTGGATATGTACAGGAGACAGGGCAGGGAGAGGAGACTGTCCCTGGCCTCAAGGAGTTCCCAAGCCTCTTGGGGAAAGAAAACTCCCACCAGAAACAACTGGTCTACATCTGGAGCTAAGGCGCAGAGGTGACAGAGGGCTCCCAGAGGTGAGAGGAGGAGAGCTGTTGGACAGTGGCAAGGGCCCTTTCTGCCTATTTAAACTCCATCCATCCTTTAGCACCCAGCCTGAAGACCTCCTTCTCTCCAAAGCTTCTGGGCTCTTGCATTTGCATGGATCTCCATCCTTTCTGGGACCAGACAACATTTCTGTGCTCTTATGCTACTTGACATTGTTCTTTTCTTGAGTTTTCCTTGTATTTCTCATCTGGACCATGGCAGACCCTGCTGTGATTCCCATCTTCTCTCCAATAGAACTTTTCAAAATTCATTGTCAAGTAGAATCGTCTGGGGCACTTGTTAAACTGTATATTTGGACACAGTAAGTCTTGTGTGGAGCCCGAGATCCTACAATTCTAACAAGTTCCCAGCTGATACTGATCCTGATAGCTCTATGGACCTCACTTTGAGGAGCTAGGTTCTAGAGTATTAGACACAGACCAAATTTTTCAAGCTAACTTGTTGATTTACTGAACTGGCTAATGTCCATGTCACTTCTTTTCGCTGGCTCTCTTTTTCCTATAAGCCAGATGAGGAAATTTTTTGAGGCTTGACAAATGCTCAGTTTTGGTACCAACATTTCTCTCTCCTGCTTTCTTGGCTGGCATTGATCACTGAAGATGGCATTTTTTTCTCAACATGTCCTGTTGAGAAGAACTTTATGTAGTGTCCTAGAGAATGACTTCTGGTCCAACAAAGTTGGCTTGAGGATGAATCCTATTCACAACCCTGGATAAGATGTGCCTTAAGGTCTTTTCTAATGGACTGATTTGGGGTGTGTGGGGAAGCTGTCCTGGAGTCTCTCATCATACAAAACCCCCTCAGTGCTGGTCTGGGAACTGAGGGGGGGGGCAGGAAGACATAGAACAGGTGCTGGAAGGGGATGATTAAGTTAGTGGTTCTCAACCATGACTGCACATTAGAATCACTAGAAAGCCTTAACCCATAGTGATGCCTGGAGCGACTCCTAGATATTACATTTAATTGGTCTGGGACATGACCTGGGCAGCAACACGGAAAAGTCTCCCAGGTGAATCTAATGTGCAGTCAGGGCTGAGAACCACTGATTAAGCCCATATGGTGGTGCTCAGCAAGTGGCAAGAGATTGAGGAGCTGGGCTCAAACTTCAATTGTGGGCTCGAGGGAACGAGAGCCCTGAGCTCCTTCTCCCAACTGGTCATTTTCAGGGCTGCGCTAAGATAAGCTCTTGGAAGTAGCTCTGGTTAAAAGGCTTTCTGATTAGAACGGATCCCATCTCAGAGGCCAAGTCAAAGGTAAAGGATTTGAGGGAAAAGCAGCAACTCCTAGCTTTTTTCTTTTTCTTTTGTTTTTCTTTCTTTTTTTTTTTTTGCTTAAAATGGATCCATCCTCCAGAAAACCAGAAAACAAGGTAAGGTAATCCCTCCTGAGAAGATTCTCTCTTGGCGGGATGTTGTTGTTATTGGCCCTGTTGATCTAGATTGGTTTTTCTTGTCAGTGTGTTGTGAGGGGACCTCTTCCTGACTGGGGCTTGGCTCAGAGAGGCAGTTTTATTCCCATCCCCCTCACTGCCAGGCTGCCCTTCTCTTCTCATTTTCCTCCCTGATGCGCATGCCCATATCCTCCGCCCGCGGTCCTGCAGAGCTCAGCTATTTGTTCAAGTGCAAGGACTGGATCAGACTCACTCCCACTAAGGTGTAGGGGACTGAGCCCTGCCCATACCTCAGCCTTCTTGGATTTGAAAAGAGGCTGCTTGCTGTCCTAGAATACCTTTAGTTTCTAGAATTCCATGCAATAGATGAAGAAAACGGAAGCACTTTCCCCATAACCGTTGGGGGAGATTGTCTGGGCTTTTTAGAGGGGAAGGAATGGTGTCCCATGCTTTTCCATGTCTCCTCTAATGGTGAGAACAGGCATTGTTTGGAATAAGCCAGACACCTGAAGAAGAGCAGCACCTCTTCCATCTTAAAAAAAAAAAAAAAAAAGACAAAGGGAGTCCACTTTAGGCAGCTTCAGCATCATGCTAATTATAGTGCCCATTTGTAACCAAGACTTTGGCCTTCCAAGAAGGCTTGATTACGACATTCATAATTCATTGGCAGTCAGTCTATTACCGATTCAATGATTTCTCCAGCCAGGGAGAGAATTTTGATCCTTTAAAAACTGATTTTTCACATTAGAATAGCAAAAGCAATTAGTTTTATTTTTAGCTTGGTTAAGCAAGAGCTCTAATGAAGCTGAAAGGAGGTTTATTCCCTTCTTTCTTTCTTCTGTTATTCCCCCTGAGCTACTTTGGGAGAATTCAACCCAGAAGTTTGCCCCCTGCTGCTGCAAGGTCTTTGTGGGATGCCTCTGGATACTTTAGAAAACCTACAGATGATGAGTTTGTGAAGGTGGAGGGTGGTTTCTAGAACCTGGTACGTAGCCCTGTATTTCCTGAGGCCTAGACCCCTCCCTCCACTCGTTGTGAAGGTGGGGGGTGTGTAGGGGTGAGCTTGGCAGCCTTAGTCCCTAAACCCCACATCGTATCTGGAGTTTGTGGCATGAACAGCTGAGAATAATAGTACTTAGCATTCAGGGTCCTTGTTCCAACAGTATGAGCTCAGCTTACCACTCCCTGCTTGACTCCCCCAGCTCCCCTGCGCTGGCCAAAATGGTTTACACGTGGACTGCAAGAAGGACCACACACATTTCTAACTCCTTTCCTTGACCCCTGCCCATCCCCACAGCCTGGAGTTTGCTTTCCTCTGAATTCATGGGGGTCAGCTTTTGCCCGTCAGTGTAAATTCCTAGCCGGTGGTGGCCATATGCTGCCACAGGCCACTAGGTCATCTGGCCAGACTTTTTATCCATTCAGACACCTACATGGTCCAGGGAGTGGCTTAAAAGAGGGAAGCTGAGGGCGCCTGGGTGGCTCAGTCATTAAGCGTCTGCCTTCAGCTCAGGTCATGATCCCAGGATCCTGGGATCGAATCCCACATCGGGCTCCCTGCTCAGCGGGAAGCCTGCTTCTCCCTCTCCCACCTGCCCTGCTTGTGTTCCTGCTCTCACTATCTCTCTCTCTCTCTGTCAAATAAATAAAATCTTAAAAAAAAAAAAAAGAAGGAAGCTGATGGTGGTGAGAAGTGTGGTGACCTGCAGAGGCCACACTCAGTCTAAAGGACACAAACCACTCTTCAAACCAGTCTTACAGAAGACTATTTTCAGATTGAGTTTCTGCTCTGGTGTTATCAGATTTTCTATTTTTTAAGAGCAGCTGAAAATGTAAGATCTCCTTATTTTAAAATGTTCAACGAATTCAATTTTCTTTAAAACCCTGTGTGGGCCCCAAACCCACACCTGGGGGCCACCATTTTGTTTCCTCAGCCTCAGGTTTTGAGAGCATACCGCACAGATCCCAGGTCAGAACCTCTGTTTTAAAGTATCTTTGAGCTCCTGCTGCCTCTGGTATCCTGACAGATGGGGCAGGAGAGCCAGCCCTACACACACCAGGCTCAGAGCTGTAGGGGCTCCACAATCACACAGGGACCTGAGGGCAGAGCCGCAGAATCCCCTCTGCTGGTACCACACAAACCCGTGGTGATGTCGTCTGATGTGTGGTGTCAATTTTGTAACATCTTTGCTGTCGTCCAATTTTAATGAAAAATGAGGAAAACACTCCCCTGGAATGGATTAGATAAAGAAAAGGAAACTTTGCTCCTGTTGGTTTCTACATCATTTTTTGTGGGAAAGGCACTATTGAAATTTAGCACTGAAGAGGCACCGCGGGGTCCCTCCTGTGGGCCAGAGACTGGGGAAGCCGCAGGGCAGAGTGAGCCACCCAGACCTGGTTCCTGCCGCTGGTAGGCCAGCTTCTGGGCACAGGACTCCGCCTCACCCCTCACTGCAGGTCTCCCAGCCCTTAGCACACAATAGGGACTTAATGAATTGAAGACAAGGCAACCCAAGTGAGAGATAAAATGGAGGAGAGGCAAAACAAAGCTTCAAACTAATCTAGCCAAACTGTTTCATCTTGATTTGGGGATTTTATTTCTCATGAATATGATTTTGCACGTCATGGCATTATTTTCTCCTGGTGAGCAATAGTCTCTTGTGATGGACTAGAATCTCGAACTGATATGGAATAATATACCATTCTTCAAAGTGATATTGCCTGGAAAACCTTAGACGGGGCTGGGGGAGGGAGGCAGTAATGGCAGAAAACAGGCAAAAAATCCATGGTTAATAACATTCCTTCTGGGTCCTCCCCTCCTTTTCCCTTGTCTTAGTTTATCCTCACCCCAGACCCGAAGCTATTCCCAGGAAAAATGGAGCATTGCTGTGTGTCTCCCCATCTCTAGGTCCTGAAAAATTGCCTGCCATTCTCAGGGAGAGAGTATACAAATTGGACTCCAGTGGAGGCCAGCTCGGGGTGTTGGATGAGCCTCTGACAGAGGACATGAATCTTGGCCCCAGGTCCCGGTGAAGGATGGCGGGGCAGACAAGCCTACATCAAACATGCCTCCGTTCTGGGGGAGCCATCACTCACCCCTCTGAACTCTAGCGGCACATGCTAATGAGGGCCCAGCTCATGTACCATCCCTGCCTGAAAGCTGGCATGGGCAGGGGGCTCGGCCTCTTGGCAGACCTAGAAAGGTCAGCCCTTGGTGGAATTGTGAAGGAGACGACATCTCACTCTACCCTTCCTACTGTCTAGGCGGTCTCCACTTGTAGGGGCCTTTTTCATCTCTGCCTCTGCTTCACCTTCTCATTTATCCTTCCTGGGCATGGACTCCCCTCTCAAATGACTAACTTGGTGCTATTCAGGATTGTCCGTGTTATTCATTCCTCTTGGTGGCTTTGCTGTTCACACGGAGATCCCAGGCATAGAACAAATATGTCACCTAAGGAGCAAATGGCTGATTGTCACATTTCAGGGAACTGCTAGGATGCTCTTGAGAGCCCTTGTGAAAACAGAGGTTCCCTTTCCACCAACAGGTGGCCCTGTCAGCTGAGGGGAACTGAACTCCCACGGGGGACTGTCGTAATGACGAGGAAGATGACACGATGATGGCAAGTCAACATCTATGATGCACTTGCCACGTGCCAGGTGCTATTAAGAACGTCACATCCATAAACGCACTCACTCCTTCTGTCAGCTCCATGGTGGGCACTATAATTATTCAGAAACAAAGAAACCAGGGCTCAGAGTTTAAAAAAACTCACCCATGCTGCTAAGATTCATTGCTGGGAGATGCTCCAGAAATCCTGCCTTTCCATAATAAAAATGTGGAGGCTTCGTCTGTTCAAATGCCACTTCCTTTGTGAGGCGTTCCCCAAATCCCATCCGATCCCCGGTGACGTGGAGTTTAAGAGCAAGGGACTTAAGACTAGAGTTTGCATCCCATCTTTGACACAAAGAAGCTATGTGATCTAAGGCAAATTACTTCACTTCTCTGCCTCCCGCTTGGTACAACGGGATAAAGCTGACCAGGCGGTTGTGAGGGTTGAATGGGAGGATGCCGGCAGAGCCTGCCTGCGGTTCCTGCACCTGCTTCTGGTACAGGGCACACCCCAGGCAGCCTGCCACCCGCACCCCGAAATGTTTTATGCCTGCGTTTGTCGTCCTCATAAGACTGGGTAGCTGGGGGCAAATTCCATGTGTTATTCATCTTTGAAAATATTTCCTGTGGAACTTTGGAGATAGCCAAGGGAATCAGGTGACTAGAATTGGGGTAATAACAGCAACTAACGCTTATTAATGTAGACCTCACGCTGTGCTCGGCTCTGCGTCCTTCCAGCCGCCTGGCAGCACAGGTGTCATCCTGCTTGTTTTGCAGTTGAGGGAATTGTGGTGTGGGTCGGTTAAATCATTTACTTGGGATCCCACTATTGGCGAGTGAGGGAGTCAGGGGTGGACTCGGGTGGCCTGGATCCCGAGCCTGTGCTTTCAATCACTGTCCCAGAGGGTGAGCCCCTTCCCCTACATCACACAGCTAATTGAGCAGTGGGGCCAGAGCTGGAGCTGGGGCTGAGCTCTGGGGACTGCCAGCCCAGTGCTCCCCACTGGAGGTGTGCCCTGTCATATGACGCTGTGATTAATTGGGAGAGAAGCTGTAGGAGGTTGACATTTCCCAGCCTCATCTGTGCTTCCTGCCCACGCACCGGCCCTGAATGTCAAAGCCCCCCCACGCGGCTATGCTGGAGGGGAGGAGGGGTGCCATCTCACTATTATTAAGCAATTAAAAATATGGGCTAAGCAGATGTGGGACAGCCACCCAACCTGCTATGTTGGGCAATAAGGTAGCTGGTTGTATCTCATGCTGAGAGACACTGAAGGGGTTGAGTGAAAACTGGCTCCTCTCAGCATTCAGGGGAGGTGGCTCTGAGCATCTCACTCATCACCTTTCCAGCTCAGTGACCCAAACAGCCTGGACATGATGAGGAGTGGGGACTAAAGGGTGTACTCAGTGGCCTTTGAAATCCATGGTTATATCATTATATGCACAAAAGTGAGGCAGAGTCTAAAATCTTTCTCTGGATCTTTGGGTCTGTTCCCAAAATGAACGTGTTCCTCACTCCACTTCCCTACAATTGTCCAGAACCTCAAAAGTCAAGTTCATGTCAGGTTGGACCCAAATCATTCCTATTTTTCATTTCCACCTATAAGGATGAGTCTAGGCTTTAATCGATTACAGAAAGAAATAGGGACAGAAGCTGTTGGTGCTATGGTCTGAATGCTTCAACATTCATATATTGAAATCCTAACTCCAAGGTGAAGGTATTAGGAGGTAGGGGTCTTTGTGAAGTGATTAGGTCATGAGGGCAGAGCCTCATGAATGGGATTGGTGCCCTTGTAAGAAATGCCTGAGAAAGCTCCCACAAGGAACAACCACTTTTAAAAATCTTTTATTTTGAATTAATTTTACACTTACAGAAAAATTTGCAAAATAGTCCAGTTTCCCTGTACCCTTCTCCAAGTGTTCCCTAATGTTAACAACTTCCATAACTATAAGCAATTGTCAAGATGAGGAAATTAACACTGATCCGATCTATTAACAAAACTACAGGCTTTGAATGTTCTATTATTACTGTCCCTTGTCTATTCCAGGACCCTTTAAAGCATCCCACATTGCATTTAGTTGCCATTTCTCTTTCATCTTCTGCAGGCTCTAACAATTCCTTAGTCTTTCCTTGCCTTTTATGACCTTGACCCTTTCAAAGAATATAGCACTGAGGGCACAGCTTCACTTTGTGGAAAAATACCACTTCTATGGTATTTTTGCCCAAACTATATAACCTCAGTCCAATCAAGAGAAAACATCAGACAAACCCAAGTTGAGGGGCGTTTAACAAAATAGCTGGTCAACTGGTACTTTTTTGAAATAAACTTGAGCCTCTGCTTTTATACTCTGTTGATCTCAAAATAGGTTTGGGGACATTGCTCCCTGGGGTAGAAAAATAGGACACTCTGTCGGAGTTTTAACATGCAACCTTGTGAGGGAGCAGTGGGTCTTCTCTTGGGTGATGGAGATAATCCTGAACAAGTGGTTGGAGCCATGGATTCTGGTCTCAGCTCTCTCCTTACAGTCAGATGCCTCCCAGATGTCTTTCTCTGAAATGGTGATGCCTCTTCTCTACCTCTCCCAAAGTACGGCCTCAGAATCCAATGGGATCACGTGGAGGGCCTTTTTGATTCTCCAGGGGTGATGTGCATGGAGGGCCTTATCCTCTCTAAACTTCACTGGCACCCGGCAAGGTGAGAAGCTGGGAGCTTGAGCTTTGCTGGTCAATCAACTCCCCCACCCTCCTTGTTAGTTGTAATGTTTGAGGGAAACCAGGAAGGAGAGAAGAGGAAATGTTCCAACTTTTTCTAGAGGAAGGTAAGCTTTGTAAGAGGAGATGTAGAATTTATTTCAATGAATACTTTTGATCATCTACTGCGTGCCAGGCAGGTATGCTAGGTGCTGGGCATATGGCACTGAACAAAACAGACTAAAATCTCTGCCCTGTGGAGGTAACATGTTAGTGGGGGAGGCAGACAGTAAGTGAAATAAGTAAATATTAGAAAGTGATGAAAATCCATCTTTGAATTGATAAAAGTCGAAATGCTTTTGTATAAAACCGATGCTGGGAGGCTGACAAGTGGGAATGGTTATAAAATAACAGGTAGCTCCTATTAGGGGTGGGAGAATGGGTGTTGCCAAATGTCTCACCCACTTAAGCTTTCTCGCTTCAAGTTTCAAATCAAATTCCTACTTTGTGTAATTAGACAATCCATGTAGCAGTGGAAGTGTCATTCCTTTGACCGGGGAAAATGCCTCCTGATCATTCCCTCTTGGCCCCCAGCATCTCAGAAGAGAAGATGAAGGAATAAAAGCAGCAGGAGGAATTCATCCTTGGAATACTAATACCAGGATAATAACTGAGAGATGGATTGCACGCATCATTTGGGGGACATTTGAATGAGCATGAGGAAAATGGTGTGAAAGATACATCCCAGACTGTCAATCTGTTAATATCAGAAACCTGGTGTTTTTGAAGAGTGTACGGTGGCAGTACTGGGGGGTAAGGTGGGCAGGTGGTAGGAATACTCAGTATACTTGTCTGTTTGGCTTATAGTAACAAGTGAGTACTGCTTTTATAGTTGAAAAAAGAAAATCGAAGGAAACATTTTAACAGACAAATAAAAAGGATGAATGAAAGGTGAGACTTCTGAGTCTCCAAAGTTTATAGCTTTTCTTCAAATTATCCCTTCATCCACGCAGACACTGTTCATTGTCTTTATGTGTCAGCCTGTGCTAAAGATCACGGGGATGAGGCGCATGAAGATGAATGGACTGGATTTCTACTTTTGGTAGCTTTGTTTTTTAATAAACTGTTTTTTATTGGTTTATCTGATTTATTCCCTCTTTAATTGAGGTGAAAGTCACATCACATAAAATTAACCATTTTAGAGTGAGTAATTCAGCAGCATTTAGAACATTTACAATATTGTGCAACCACCACCTCTAAAACATTTTCATCATCCCCAAAAGAGGGCAGTTACCTCCCAATTCCTTCTCCTCTCTAGCCCCTGGCGGCCACCAATCTGTTTCTGTGGATTTACCACCTCTTCTGACTACTTCATATAAATGAAATTTATACAGTATGAACTCCTGTGTCTGGCTTCTTTCACTTAGCCTATTTTCAAGTTTCATCCTGGTTGTAGAATGTATCAGTACTCCATTCCTTTATTTGGAATTCCTAATTTTCCAGTATATATCCATTCATTTAATCCATTCATTTGTGGAAGAACATTTGGGGTTCAACCTTTTGGGTATTGTGCTGCTATGAACATGTGTGTCCATATATTTATTTCAGTGCCTGTTTTCAATTATTTTGGGTATGTACCTAGGATGGAATTGCTGGTAAATATTGTAGCTATATTTAGTGGTTTGAGGAACAATAGCAGCTGAATATTTTACATTCCCACCAGCAATGTATGAAGGTTCCAGTTTCTCCACATCTTCACCAACACTTGTAGTATTTTTTAATAGTCATCCTAAGTGGATATGAAGTAGTATCTCATTGTGGCTTTTATTTGTATTTCTTTAAAGACTAATAACGTTGCTCATCCTTTCATGTGCTTGTTGCCATTTGTACATCTTTTTTTTTTTTTAAAGATTTTATTTATTTATTTGACAGAGAGAGAGACAGCGAGAGAGGGAACACAAGCAGGGGGAGTGGGAGAGGGAGAAGCAGACTCCCCACTGAACAGGACCCTGGGATCATGACCTGAGCCAAAGGCAGACGCTTAATGACTGAGCTACCCAGGTGCCCCCATTTGTACATCTTCTTTAGAGAAATGTCTGTTCATGTCCTTTGCCTGTTTTTAAATCGGGTTGTTTGTCTTTCTGTTATTGAGCTCTGACAGTTCTTTGTCTATTCTGGCAACCAGACTGCTGTCAGATACATTATTCACAAATATTTCTTCCCTACCATGTAGCTTGTCTTTATGCTATCTTGATGATGTTCTTTGAGGTACAAAGGTTTTTAATTTTGATGAAATCCAATCTATTTTTTCTTTGGTTGATTGTGCTCTTGTTGTCAGAGTTAAGAATCCATTTCTCAATCCAAGGTCATGAAGATTTGCTCCTAAGTTTTCTTCTAAGAGTTTTATGGTTATGGCTAAGTTCATTTTTCTTCATTCTTGTTTTCCCCTGTTTCCTTAGACTGAATAATTTCAATGGACTTATCTTCAAGTTCACTGAAGTTTTTCATTTGTTAGATTTTTCAGCTCCAGAATTTGCTTGCTTCCTTTTTATAACTCCTGTCTCTTTATGGATATTCTCTATTTATTCATATGTTATTCTCCTGGTTTCCTTGAGCTCTTTGAACATATTTAAAACAGTTTGTTTAAAGTCTTTGTCTAGTAAGTCCAACATCTTTGCTTTCCTCAGGGACAGTGTCTATTCATGTGTGTGTATGTGTGTGAACGGAGCATACTTCTTTCTTTGCATACCTCCTAAATTTTTGTTGAAAAATGGAAAAATGGACATTGAACATTATAATGTGGTAACTCTGTAAATCATATTCATCTTCAGAGTTTATTTTTATTGCTTGCTGTAGACTTTAACTATTTGCTTAGAAATTTTTATAAACTATTTTTACATTCTTTTCATGTGTGGTCTGATGTTTCTATTCCTTTTGAGTTCAACTAGTGTTTTGACAAAGATTTTCCTGAATTCTAGGAGCCAAAAAGAGAGGGAGTAGGAGAAGGAGTGAGAGAGAGGGTGGGAGGGAGGGAGAGAGAGGAAAAAGGAAAAAAACCTCAAAGAATCAAATATTAAAAATGTGTCCCAGTCTATGGAGATTTGTTCTGTACAGGAGTATTCCTTTAATGCTCAATTAGACCATTTAAAAATTTGCCTTAGCCTTCATTTCCTACCTGCATTGAGCTTAGAGATCAGCCACAGGTGAAAGTGTAAGTAAGGTCTTCTCAGGTCTTTTCTGGGCATGCATTCTACCCTGAGCATATATATGCGTGGCTTTCTTAAATCCCCAGTATATAAGGGGACTTTCAAATGCCCTAATTTCGCAAAGAAACTTCCTCCTCAGCTTTAGTTTCCTGGCTTTAGGTACATTGTTTATGCCTCAACTATAACCTTTTGCCTTAGGCGGCTTCAGATTTTCTCATTTGCTTCACACTATCTCTAAGGAATGCACACTGCCTTTTCTACCCTGAGTGGGTTCTGTGTTAGGCTAACCCAGGACACGCAGCTTGCAGCAGCCCTGCAGGAGCTCCCTGTACCTTACAAAAGACAAACACAGTTCCATGTGAACAAGCCCTGCTCGCCACCCCCCTCAGAACCAGGGTCCCCTATGGGTAACACAGGCTAATGTCTTCAAGATCACTGTCAAGGTGCAGAGGGGCTGGGTCAAAGGGTAACTAAAAAGTCACAAAGCTTTCTTATCATTTTAAAGTTGCCTTTTAGTTGTTTCAGAGCTCACTTGATTGCTGTCAACTTTGGCTTGTTTTCCAGAGTTCTGACAAAGTTGATTCTGACAGCCTTTCCTTGACTTTTTTTTTTTTTTTTAATGTTTCTGTGGAAGGATGGGCTCTTAGAATTATGTATTCCACCATTCTGCTTCTTAATAAACAAATTCATACTATACAGCTGGATGAAGTTTTGAATTTTCACAAGGCATACACACCTCTATATTCACCTCCAGATCTTTCTGTGTTTTAAAACTTGTTTATATCTCCTCTCATTTCAAAAATTGCTTACGGTAACTTATAAAGATGCACATAGTGTCAATGAGAGAAAAAAATAATCTTAAGTGAGGAAAGTGGAGGCAGGAGAAGTAATGAAAGAAGGAGGAAAATAAAACCAGGAGTAAAACGTTACCACAAGCACCTGGAATCATGTCTCACACACTTAAGAGAGGCAAGATAGAAATTGGTCCCTGAGTTCCCAGTTGGGGATGCAAAAAGCCAAATGCCATCACTTGTAGATTTTGCAAAGTCTGAGTGTAAAAACAAACTAGTGGATCAGTAGACATGCAGCTGTATCAGGTCCCAAGGCTGGAAGAAATCTCTCCTGGAGTTACTATTAAGAAGACCTTGACGGAATTAGTCAGATGTGTGACCCTTAATATCTCCTACAGTAAATAAACCCCACAGCCCCGATCCCAGGCCTTCCTATATATACACAGCAGGGATGCCAACACCACAGTGACCCAAGTGTAGAGTAATGAGAGCAAGCCAATGAGGGGCCCAAATTCTGCTGATTGGAAGGGAGGGGGAGAGAGCTATGGAAATAAGGTGGGGGCGGTGAATTAACTGCCCTAAGTCTCAGTTTCCCTAGCTGTAAAATAAGAATAATAATAGTATCCAAGTATATACCAGAAAAGGAGAAATTATATATGTGTCTGGTGTGTAGTAAGTGCTTGCTAAATCTAGTGACTTTTGATTATTGTTAATTCTAAAGACTTGTTTTGAGACTACTGATGACCTTTCGTCCCTTGGTTGAGTCACTCCATTTCTTTTTACCTGTTCCTCTATTTCTAAGCTTTGGACCATGCCAGCAAGGCTTTCAAATAGTTAAACTGTACTCAAAGCGTTTGATTCTATGGACCTAAGGGGTGCTAAGGGTGTTCAAGTCAGGATGTTCCTAGTTCTGGAGCTCCCAGTCCTGCAATTGTCACTCTTAGTAGGGAGGAGGAGGAGGTGACCATGTCTGCACCACTCCACCCTATATCCCAAGACCAGCTGCTTGAAGTATGCATCCCTTCTTGTATACAAATCAGGTTCAGAAAGGAACAGAATGACATATCTCCTTGCCATGGATAGTAAGAATGCAATTCTTTGTGTCAGCAGCACAACCCATGGTCGCTCTCAGGTTGTGATAAATGCACATGGCATTTGTCCTTTTCCTTGGATGATGACCACAGCCCAGATGAGTGTGACTCCACAGCTCTGGTGTGGTACTGCCTGAAGGGCAGCAAGGCGCCCTCAGACTTCTTGTAGGGTGAGCATCCATCTACAATTAGAGCCAAGCCTCTGCTAGTGTCTCAGGAAGAAGCACCTCTTTATAGCTGGTCATGAGCATTTAATATACGACCCTTAAATCATTTAAAACTGGACTAGCCTGAGCAGCAGTGAATATGTCAATGCAGCTGGGAGCAATCTTGGGTGGGCCCAGTGAAATGGCCGAGATGATCTAATAGATCTTGCTTCATCTCCAGAAGTCTATCACCCTGCCTCTCTCCTCCTTATTAAACCAAACTCTCCACTCACAGGAAATAAAACTGCTACCTGATATTTATATATCTTCAGAGAGTAGTGTAATTCAGAAACCAGGGAGAATGGTTTAAAACTATTTATTGAAAAGGAGACTGTTTCTTGCATGAAATAATCTTATTGGAAAAGTTACCTTATTTCTTTTACTGCACTCGGAAAATCTAGACCATTTGTAAAGCAAAGGGCAAAACAGAAATTGATTTTTGTTGGCATGAGGTTGGTTTTTATACTTTGATTAGTGGCTTGAAGCTGATGAGTCATGTGATGGTTCTGGTATTTTGGGGGAGGGTATTCAGACTGAGATCATAATAGCTATTTCTAACCTTGACTTTGAGCAGAATATTGTGGGAAGTCTTATGTCACCCCAGGTCTCTAGCTATTTGCAACCTCATGATACCTTTTTGATTGGTCTTTTGCAGCAAGCAGACCCTTCCTTCCCCTCACTGTGACATTCCTAGACTTTAAAGTTCTGAATGGACTTACATCTACACATAAATTTTATACTCATTGTTCTAGCAATTCCTCTGAGATATGACCCAATCTGACTTGACTGCTAGACTGATCTCCCTCCTGCCTCCATGGTGTGAACCCTCTGCCATCTTCAGTCCCTCTAGCTGCTCAGCACACATCTGCACACATCCTGGCCACTCAGCATTTGTGCTTCCCCTTGCCCTGTTCCCTCTGTTAAAATGTTTCCTCTTTTCCTGGGTATCTGTTCAAAGGTACTCTCAGAAGTCACAACCCCCATCTTGCCCACCAGTGGACCTTCTCGGGTCTCCATGAGCTCACCATCCTCTGAGCTTGATATGTTTACTCTGCCTGCCATCCACTCAGCATGGACCTTGAACCTAGAAACCTCTCATGCTGATGGCATGTGCATTGACGTTATAAAAATTCAACTCTACCTGCTGGAGAGGGAGAAGGAAGGGGAAAGAGGGAGAGAGAGATGTCATCCATTTCCCACCCCCCCCCCAAATTCATATATTGAAGCCCTAACCTCCAGTACTGCAGAATGTGACTATATTTGGAGTGTTAAAAAGGAAACCACAGGCCCAAAATGGTGTCATTTAGGTCAAGGCCCCCAAGTCAGGAAGCCAAGACTTGATACCTAACCTAATTGCAGTTGCAACCCCACAAATGTAAACTTCAACCAGTCAATGTGGGATTTCCTGGTCAACACTAGGAAATTTATTGATAGACCCTTTCTGCTCCCCTTGGGAGGCCAAACTTGCCTAAACAATAAATGTCTCTCTAATTTCTTTCTTTCCCTTTCTCTCTTTCTTTCTCTTTCTTTCTTTCTTTCTTTCTTTCTTTCTTTCTTTCTTTCTTTCTTTCTTTCTTTCTTCTTTCTTTCTTTCTTTCTTTCTTTCTTTCTTTCTTTCTTTCTTTCTTTTCTTTCTTTTCTTTCTTTCTCTCTCTCTCTCTCTGCCTTTAAAAACCTTTCTTTTGTTTAGCTCAGCTGAGCTCCCCTCTACTTGCTAGATAGGATGCTGCCGGATTCATGAATTGTTTAATAAAGTCAATTAGATCTTCAAATTTACTTGGTTGAATTTTGCTTTTTAACAGGAGATTAGGTGCTTAAAGAGGTGATTAAATTAAAATGAGGCCGTCAAGGTGGGCTGTAATCCAGTCTGACTGGGGTCTTTGTAGGAAGAGGACAGTAAGATACATAAATGGCCACCGGGGACATGGACACACGGAGGAAGACCATGTGAAGACGCAGCAAGAAGGCAGCATGTGTAAGCCAAGGACAGAGGCCTCAGCCTTCTGCCCACACCTTGATTTTGGATTTCCAGCTTCCAGAACTTTGAGAAAGTAAATTTCTGTTAGGTCACCCGATCTGTGGCATTTTGTTAGAGCACTGAGCAGCCTGATAGACTCACGGTGAGCGTATCCTAGAGGGAGTGTGAGGTCAGAAGAGTGAATTCAGGCTCAGTTCCTCAGGCTTCCAGGGGTGTGAGCATCTCCTCAGGCTGGATGTGCAGTGAGTATTTGAAGATTTTCTGTCTACTATTTTCTACCATCTCTCTTTTTGGCCATATCTTATCAAATCCATTTCTTATAACATTCTCCCCCTAATCACAGTTAACTACATAATCTGGGGCTCCATCAAAGAATCGGTGATCTATTCCAAAACTGGGTTGGACTTACTGTGTCTCCAGCTCCCTGGAAACATCACCTCACCAAGGTGGGGCGCACTGGCTGGAGTGGGTTCCAGGGGAAACCTACAGGTGCAAAGGAGCAGGAAGGTAATGTAGGCTGTGTCCTGACCTGCTTCCCTGTGGGTGGTGCCAAGCATGGGGCACTGCAGAGGGAGCTCAAAGACCGAATTCTTGGCGCATTCCATGCAACACGCTGTTCCGTTATTCACCAAACAACATTTATCGGAAGTTTTCTATGTGTAGTTCTCTGTAATTCTCTGCCTTTCCAGTCCCTCTTCCACCAAAGAACATGGTTCATTTAAGAAATCTCTGAGACTCCTCCTAGCAACACCTTCTGTGACCTTCTGTTCACATTTTAGGGAACGGGAAAAGCCCCCACCAAGACAGTGATGTTTCAGATCATGAGCTTGTAATGAATGAGAGTTCTGAACAAAAATTCTATAGAAGAGGACAATCTATCCTAGATTTCCTTCTCTCTTGTCTCATGGGTCAGCTCTTGAATGGAGGATTGCTTATTTGGTGTTTGGGAATTTTATTACAAATATTTACTGAAGGTTCTTTCTGTGGCAAGCACATTTGGAGGGCAGGGTGGGGAGTGAGGATGAGGAGGCAAGGGGGAACTCAAGGCTTTTAAAAAACCTAGACTACTTTCCTGCAGATTTCAGGGGATGAGCCCTCTGAAAACTAAAATTAGTGGTTCTAACTCATTTTCCATGAAAGGGCCAAGGGCAGGTCGCCCCAAAATGTGCCACTTTGGCATATTGATTATTTTAAATAAAAGTTACTTTTAATTATTTTAATAGAAGTTACAGTCTGTGCAAGAGGGGCACTCAAACCCTCCTCTGTCCCCCTGAAGGCAGGAAATAAATCTTCCCTGTGAAAGGTCGCCTGCCTGTCGCAGGAGATAAAGATCTCCTTGTCACCAGTGATGGGAAATTCAGGGCACAGAACGCTGTATAAGCAGCACTTGCTACTTTTTACTAATTCATTACCACAGCCCCAATTCTGCTTGAAATTTCTTAATTGAAGCTCCCAGAGTTAAGCTTTCTTTGTCATCAATTCCTCAAAGATTTATTGCCTCTTTGTCTAAAAAGTATAAAAACCGCCTGCCTCGGTCACTTGTTTAGGTGTTATTGGTCCTCCTTGTGCACTTAATACAACTTTGGGTTTTCTTCTCCCATTCATCTGCACATGTAAATTTAATTCTTAGTCCAGCTGGAAGACCTTCAGAGTAGAGGAAGAATTTTTCCTTCTTTCCACTGTGGACTGAAGTGCCTCTTGAAGGCCTCCGCCCTGCGCAGGACGCCCCAGGGTGGCAAGCTCAGAGTACCTGCTTGGAGCTAGCTGATGCCGTCAAGATAAATGCCAATCTGCCTTCTGCCCTTTGAGCAGGTGCCTCCTGATCTCTGGCCTGCCAGTCAGCGTTGCCTGCAGAGAGCCCTAAAACATGGCCCTCTCCCCTGTGTTTCCCTCCAGACACAAAGGGCCCTTCTGGCGATGCTCCCAGTGACAAGCAACTGGTACCCTGTGTCTGGGGTGGGACTTCTGATCTCGGCTTGCAGCTTGTTGATGAGCTGATGATGGCTGTTCTCACTGAGAGCCAGCAGGACATGGTCAAATCACTGTTTGAACGTGGCAAAGTGATGAATCGCGCTCATATTTATTCCGTGCTTTCAAAGGCAGCCGTCTAATATTTAAGACCATGGAGACATTAGATGAACAGTTTGGTGGAGAGTAGAAGAAATGGATACAGCCATGATTTGCTCCTTAATAGACAAACTTTATTTTATATGGCTCAGGTGCATGGCTTAAAAAGACTCCTAACCTGTACGTAAGGCTCGGAAAGTCTCAATGACACTGCAGATTTGGGAAGCAATGCCTTATGCTTATAACAATTTTTGTAAGAAGATGGTCTCCTTTTTGTCACCAGCTTGTCCCTTCAATTAGTTGAAGCCTGAGGCTATAAATTAAAAGCAAGAAAATACAATGCAGCAGATTGAATTTACGTTCATGTGCTGCGTTTGAAATATATGAGTGGCTGCTGGACACCTAATTTAAAATGAGGATTCCTTATGCAGAATCCCCTTGAATGTCTGGTTATTTGCATTGGAAACCCAGTTTCCACTCAGCGCCATAAAAGGGAGTGCTCCCTCCCCACCACCTTCACCATGGCCATGGCTTGCTTTCCAGGCTTCCTTGAGTGGGCAGGACCACCCTAGAGCCTGCTGATGCCATTACACCCGTGGGAACCTGCTCCTGGATTGCTGTCCCTGCCCAACCTGGAGGAGGCAGATCTCGCTTGGGGTCCCCCTTCCCCTCTGCCATCAACAAGAGAGGTGCCCAAGGAGGAGTGAAGGCTGGAACTCTTTACCAGCCCTTGGCTCAAGATCCTTTCTTCCTGGCCTGGGTCTCAGGGTGGGTGGACGGCAACATTACAGCCTGCTTTTATCTCATGCATAATTGGTGAGTCTCTGCTCTCTGGGCAAAGGCCAGCTCGTTCACAGTGGTTCTTAACTCTGGATGCATGTTAGAACAAGCTGGGAGCTTTGGAAAAACACTGTGCCAGGCCCTGACCCCTAGAGATTTTAATTTAATTGGTCTGGGATGGGGCCTGGGTATTGGGCGTAGGGTGTGTGTGTGTACATGCTGCTTAGCTTATTCTTACGTTCAGTCAGAGTTAAGAACTACTGGTTTGGAAGGAAAAGTTATCCATTTTCACTGTTAGAATTAGGCAGATTTTTTTTTTTTTTTTAATCAGACTAAGACAATGTGATAGGCAGACAATGCAAAATTAGCTGTGCAGAGAGAGGGAATTAGAGACTCTAGGCATTTATGACAAAATTAGCCACGTATCCTTTTCACTATACTTAAAATAGTAAGTATGAGAAGGCTCTGAAAAGGCTCCCCAGGGCTTGGATAGGACTAGAAAGTAAGCAGCTTCAAAGCTAGAGGCTATACGTGTTGCAAATATTTCCACAATCAAGTTATTTCATTCATGCATTCATTCATTCATGTGTGCACGTGTGCGCTGCCTACTTATTAGGTACTGTTTGGTGTCAAACACTTTAATAGGCTCCAGGCTACAAAGATGAATATCTTTAAGATAGGAACTCTAAAAGGATTGGAAACACAGAGATTAGGGTTAGTTTCCTTAATCATAGATACGTGGCTTTTCACCTGGGCTCCCTTTCCTTTGCAAATGCTGGAACCCAACATTCTGCCCTTGGGTCTTCCTGGGGGAGATACCACCACCACCCTCCCTGCCTCTCCGCTTCACCGCTTGTGAAGACTTCCCACTGGCATTTTGTCCAGGACATTTTTGTATGACGATGTGGTGGCATATGGGCGCTTCTTTGTCAGACACACATTATCTTAAGTACATCCTCATTCCCATTCTGCCTGATTCATTTGGTGATTACAGAAAGTTTATATGAATAGGCAAGTGTGCCGGCGCAGGAGGAGTGGTTTAGAATTGATCAAGATTGAGTACTAGAATATACAGGTATGTATAATATCTGTATCTCTGCCTTTTTAAGGAACAAAAAAGTACAGATGATCTCATGGTAGCTTCACAACACACTTAG
Organism: Halichoerus grypus; assembly: GCF_964656455.1. NCBI lineage: Eukaryota > Metazoa > Chordata > Mammalia > Carnivora > Phocidae > Halichoerus > Halichoerus grypus. Next base: position 24,447,094 of record NC_135718.1, on the reverse strand, counting down.
CAGAATGTTGGGCAGGAATTATATCTATTTTACCAAACAGGAATCCGAGGCACAGAGAAATTGACTGGCAAGCATCTTCTGGATTCCTCTAGGATCGGCATCTGGGAGTGCTTCCTTTTCCAGCTTCAGGCTCCCCTTTGCTAAGTCCCCAGAGCAGCTTTCTCCACCTCCAAGGCTGCAAAAGGACCCCGCATTCCTAGGGGCACTCCTCAGCCCGCTGACTAGACATGACCACGAGGGGGCACCAAAGAGTTTCCATTACTTCCGCTCTGGCCTTTTCTGCCTTTTCTGCTGCGTAGGGAATAGGTAATAGTGTGAACTCAGAAAGGATGATGTTGGAAGGTAAAGCTTAAGCCCCAGCTACTAAGTAAACTGTGGCTAGACAACTGAGGTGATGGTTCTAGTTTTTACTGTGGTCGGAGAGGTCGGGCAATGCTCCTGGGTGGGGTGAGGTTCTAGTGCTCTCAGGACCAGGGAGACGCCCTTTGGATGTTTCAATTTCTCTTTCAGAAGCAAAGGTAGATAAGGTCGATGAAACAGCTGTTTGTTCGGTCAGTCGTTCACTGAGTGTGGGTGGGACATGAAGTCTGAAAGGTAGGCTGCGGATTAGTAGGACCACGTGGATCATGGAAAGGAGTCTGGATTTTATTCCAAGTGCCAGGGGGTGCTTTACCTCTGGTTGCCCTGTGAGGAACAGACGGCAGAGCGCAGAGCATGGACACATGGGAGGCACCAGGGTGGCATTGGTGAAGATGGAGAAAAGCAAAGAGACCCAGGATAGCTGTTGGAGTCAGGACTGGTAGGGTTTTTTGGCAGATTGCCACCAGAGGTGTGAGAGAGAAAGGTCTGGGTCCTGGGTGGGTGGTGGTGAGATTTACTGGGGAGAAGGGCTTTGGGAGCACCGAGGGGAGGGGTCAGCGTTCTCTTCGGTCACGGGGAGTGTGTAATGCTACCACATTCCCACATGGACATGCCCAGTGGGCAGTTGGATTTACAAGTTAGAGTTCCAGTGAGAGGCACTTGATTAACGGGATAATTGGCACCCTCAAAGGGAGGAGCTAAATGCCTGGATGCCAGGTGGCGGATCTTCACCACTTAGGAGAAAGCAGGAGGTCTATGGCTGGCCCCTGGGATTCCAGAGATAGCTGCCATGTTTCCTGGCTAGAGGGTTCAGGGTGGTGGAGGTGCAGGGGTCGGGGTTGGGGTGTCCATGAAGGCAGGACAGGCCTGGTCAGAGGGACTCATTTGGTGCTAAATCTCATTAAGGGCTGACAATCCAGAGAATGAGTAAGGGGTTTTATTGAGAGGAAAGATCTGGCTGGAGGGAGAAGTGTAGACTTACAGAGAAGCCACCCAGGGAAGGAAAGTACAGATAGGCGGAATCTAGGGAAAGCTTCCTGGGCCCTTTCTGTTTGCAGTATTGCACACCCCCTTCTCTGCCTTCTTCAGAAACTGGCCCTCTGGGGCGGAGTAATGTAACGTGTGAGTGCTTGTTGGGGAACGAGGAAGCCAAGCCTTGGACGGCCACCCAGATAGCTTCTGAAGGATGAGGGAGCCTCTGTGCTGGTGGGGAGTTGTGATGATGGAGCTGGCAGGGATGCCCAGGGAGGTAGTAAGAGCAGGAACCTGCCCAAGCTCCAGAAGAACAGGATGGGAGAACATCTGAGACCCGAAAGTGGGAAGCCAGAGTTATTTCAGGGCCTTGAGCTTTGCAGAGTGGCTTCAGAAAACCCTGACACAGGACTGGTCTGTTCAGAGAAGAATTGTGAAAAGAACAGAGGCTGGGGGGTTTCTGGGTATGGGCAGGTCAGGGCATCTTTAAACCAAACTCCCCTAAGACCTATCCAATCTGCAGGTAGGACACGTCCACGGGCTGCCCTGGGCTCCTCCTCTGTGTCTGATGCCCTGTCCTCTGTGGACTCCCTGTTGCTCTCCACTTCTGTGGAAGCCTGCCGCCTCCTGAGCTCTTGGCTGGCTTGGTCAACCACGCTGGTGGCGCTGGCCCCAGGTGGGCCTGACCGCGGCAAGGGCAATCACTGTCTGCCCATCTTAGCCCCTCTCCTGGGGGTCACCGTGGGGATTCTCACTCGTGTTTTCCCTTTGCCTTATGTTATTGCTGAGAGAGAGGCTGTTGGAGAAACCACGGCCAGGAACTATACTTGGTTTATCTGGAGAACGCTCAGTAGGATGGAAGCAAGGAACAGAACCCTTGGGAGATGGGAAGTGGAGGCCAGGGCAAGAGGGACTGGGGGAGGGGGTCCCGAATAGAGAGCAGAGCCACCGGCAGCTTCTAAAGAGATGGAAAAGCTGGTCTGTCCTCTGCAAGCACCTGGGAGGGCTGTCCCCTCCCTCCTTTTATGGTCACACTGAGGCAGGCTGGATTGCGCCCACCCCAGCCGGACAGAGATGGAGAAGGAAAGGAAGCACCTGAAAGATGCCCTGGGGACTCTAAGGAGCCATCCTGCGGCCCCCTCCAGAGGTCTGCCTCTCGACAAATAACAGAGTGCACACAGCATGGAGAAAGGCGTTTTTCAGGAGAATGCCATCTCCCTTACAGCCAGCTAGGGCCCACTGTGTACCCAGAGAGGAAGCAAGCTAGATAGATATTTGGGGGAATGAGTGTGTGGGAGAGATGCGCTGTCACGGCGAGTGAACGTTAGGTGGAATGGATTGCGTTGTCTTGGTAGCTTTCCCCTAGCTCAGTAACGAGATCGCTCCAGGGTCGAGCCTCCCCGCTCCCTGTGCCATTCATATTCTTTGAGTTCTTTCTGATCAATGTCACCTGAGCAAGGAAAGGTGAGCACAGAGGAGGGCGGGTGGTGCGGATTTCCTCCAGGGAGAGGAGCTGACAGCCCTGTCTTCAGGGCTCACAATCAGCGGTCCCTACCTTGGGACACAGAGCAGAGGAGTGGGCAGCCTTCTTTACTGAAGGACAGGAGAGGAGGAGTCAGGCATGTTTGGCCCAGACCCTAACTCTCAGATGTTCTGGAGATTCCAGCCCATGTGTGAATCCTTGTCAACCAACCTTTCAGAACCTTGGTAACTTTCTCGTCTTGGTTATTTGTTTATTTGTATTGAAGTATGAATTCCCATACCGTAAAATTCCCTCACTGGCCACGTCCCAGGGGTTTTAGTAAATGTATGGGGTTGTACCACCGTTACCGCGATCCTGTTTTAGGACGATGTTTGTTTTTATTATCTTGTTTCTCTGGATGATTAGCCTGGATGGTTATGGGAGGAGAGGCCGGGTAAGAAATGGAGATGTTGGAGTGGCTAGGAGGGCAGGTTTCCTTACCGAGCGAATGCTGACAAGAGCCACAGTTCTTACTGTGTAGGTCCAGGCAGCCAGGGGCCATGCTGACCCCATCATGTGGATTATTACGTTTGCTTTTAACAGGAGCCCAGGGAGATGGGCAACCCTCTTATTCCCATTTCACAGATGGAGAAATGAAGCTAACAGAGGTCGAGCCACCTGGACCAGGTCTCACTGCCAAAAGGTGGCTGATCTGGGATTTGAACGCACAGAGTCGGCATGCTCCAACCAGTGTAGTGTGGGGCATCTGGAGGCTTCGGTCTAGAGTGAGCCACAGTTGGATGACTTTATTTTTTTTATTTTTATTGTTTTTAAGATTTTATTTATTTGAGAGAGAGAGAGAGAATGCACAAGATGGAGAGAGAGGCGGAGGGAGAAGCAGGCTCCCTGCTGAGGGAGGAGCCCGATGCAGGACTCGATCCCAGGACTCTGGGATCATGACCTGAGCGGAAGGCAGACGCTTAACGACTGGGCCACCCAAGCGCCCCGTCAGATGACTTTAAATGCAACAGATCCTGACGGCATGCTGCAGCCCTCTAATTTTACTCTTAACCAGTTTGAATTTATGGAAAATGGAAAATGAATCCCTACCCCTGATTGATTCTGATTCTCACCCAGCCCTGGGTTCACCATCCTTTCGGCTTTGACTGCACCTGGGAAAACAAACACTGACGACTGGGTTTGTTTGCTCTCTGAGGCTCCTGCTCTGACCCCCAGACAGGAGAAGGCATCAAAGGTCAGCTGCCTGCCCCTGTGCCGAGGAGTAAAGGCACCTGCGTGCGCGCGCGCGCACACACACACACACACACACACACACACACACGGCCGTTTGGCAAACAGCCTGCCCGCCACCAAAGTAATGGTGTTTGATGAAGCCACTGTATCTCTCCCTTTCAAAATCAATCTTCCGATTGTAGACCTGAAAACCAGGCGCTGCTGTCTTCTAACAGCATGCCAGGGGTTAGAAATGGATGCTCCACACCCCGTAACGTGTGAAATATGATCTCTCTGTCCGGCCATATATGAAAAGAAAGAAAGAAAGAAACACCCAACAACAACCCTCTGTTGAATTTTGAAATGTAAATGTTTGCTAATGTTTTCCCGAAGACAGCTTCACTTGGGCTGAGAGCTATGTGTAAAGAAACATTAAAATGCATCATTTGCTCAGGGCTAAAAGTTATCAGCTTGTGATATTAATGTCCTTTAAAAAATAATTTGTCGGCATGAAATCAGAGCATGCCTTGCACGAAGGATTGGGTCTTGTCAATTTTCTCATGGATCTACTGAGTTAGAATTGCATTTAGATCTTGCCAAAAATGAAAGAGTATTTTTTCCCTCCAATCTCTCTCTCTCTTTCTCTCTCTCTTTCTCCCTCTCTGCTAGAAGAGAGGTAAGGGGGTTAACTTTGACTTCATGGAGTGTGAAGGGCCCCAGCCCCGCAGGCTGGAACCGCGCTGATCAGCTAGAAGGTCGTGGGTTGTTAGGCTGGCTGCTGCTTCATCCTCAGCTTAGGCCCACGGTTTCAATCAGGGCTGGTCTGGGCAAATGCTTCAAATGCTGGGAAAAACAAAGGCTTAGGGGGACCTGGGAGAGTGCCCACAACAGGTCACCTAAATTTTTTAAGGCCACTATAGCCTCCAGTGACCAACACCTTCCTCAAAGTGGCTTATGCAACAATGTGGGCAATCTTGCCGGATACAGGGGTGTGGTTTACAGAGCCTAGGGCTGGGAACAGGGCAGGACGTTTGTCCACCTGGACGCTGGGGATCCGTGCTCCCGACACCCCTCTCTTGGGCGTGCAGGGTGGACACCCCTCTCTCCTAGGCGTGCAGGGTGGGTCCATGAGGGGAGGGGGCTGGAGCGTGGCTGGAGGAGAGCTGAAGAGGTTGATTCCAGGGAGCTCTGGTCTTCCCTTCCCGCCTCATCCGGAGCAACCCCACTTTCTCTTGCGGTGTGTGGTGGAAGATTCCATTTGGAACAGTGATTCCATTGTGAAGAAAGAGACTGCAAATGACTGGACTACGTAATTCCCTGGCTTCCTCACACACTCCGCTGCGAGGAGATGCTCCCATGTGACTTATCACCTAAGGCATGTAGGCTTTCCTTTTTAAATTTCTCCCCTTGAAAGAATTTCAAGCATTTTAAATAGATTCTTTCAAATATATGTGCGCACACACGCATTTTATTCGTTCAGTCATTCACACGTTCATCGAGGGCCTCGTAGGGGTTCTAGGACCCGGGGACAGAGCAGTGAACGCAGCAGAAGGCCCAGGCTGCCCTCACGGAGCTTCTGTCCCTGCTCCGGAGCTGGGGAGGTGGCAGCAAGCGCATCCCCTCCGCTCTCCGCCCCCCTCCCGGTGCGAGGGGCTGCCCTGGTGGATGTTTTTATGTTCCCAGCTCCTCCGTGAGGCCCCGGGGTGCGTGTGCGGAGGATGGCTTGGGCTTCTCCAGGAGGCAGCGCTATCTCCCACCCAAGAGTCCCGAGTGGGAAGTGAGGGGCAGCCAGAACTCCTGACCAGTTCCAGAGCGTTTCAGAGAAATTCCTGGGGCCCAAGGTGCCCTCTCTCAACTTCCCTTGAGGGATTCCAGGAGTGCAGAGAAGGGCAGTCATGTGTTAGCTCTTCCGGCTCCATCTCCTGGGCACTTTGGTTTCTAGGCCGTGGAGGCTAGGGATCTTTTTGTGGCTGGATGCTGGTCAAGGTGCACGGAATACAGACAGAGGGTGAGGAGAGCCTGTTAGGCTTCTGGGGCTGCCTCCTTTCCTAGGTACAGGGCAGGGAACGGACTTAACAGCATAGTGCAGCTATTAAGAGCTCAGTTTCTGGAAACCGACCAGGGTCCCAGCTGGGACCTGTGCTCTGCTTCCCTGGATAGGGGCCAGGTGGCTGCGTCAGGGAGAACCAAGAGAGAGGCAGAAGGGAAACAGGCAGGGAGAGCAGAGCAAGCTGGACCCCAGGCTCCTCCACTTAACAAAGCAGGCATGTTGCCCACAGCCATCTCTGTGATCTTCTCTCTTGTCTGGTTTCCCTCCCCGCCCCGACTCGGAGCAACAGGCAGGCCCAGCGAGGGCTGGGGAGAAGTTGGACGGGGCAGGAGATGAAATGAGGTGGAAGACTCTCTCCCTTTGCTGCCACCTGCCAGAACCCCAGGGCCAGTGCCGAGCTCCTTCTCATGGTCCGTGAGCCTGGGACGACCTGCTGGTTAGAGCTGGGGACCACGCTGGCAGGAGGTACCTGGGAATGTGCCAGGCCAAGCCTCAGAGACCCATCTCGCTTTCCCTCTGTGAAAAGGCAATGAGATGTCAGAGGAGAAAATCCTGGAGGAGGGGGTGGGACCCTGCGACAGCAGCTCTTTGATGAGAGCGAGCAAGGTTGTGAGCTACTGGAGGGCGGGCACCGTAGGTGGCTTGTTTCCCTGGCACTGGGCAGAGTGCCTTGCGGGACCAATGACAGTTGGATGGAGGGACAAATGGCCAAAGCTTACAGGGGTCGAGGTCAGGCTCCAGGTGTCTGCTCCCCTGCTCAGCGGCCTCTGCCCACGCAGCGCGCTCCTGCAGAGCCCCGCCTCTTCCATCTGCAGCGAGCTTCTACTGCTAACCCACCTCCATGAAGATGTCCTGCTCAATGTGCTGCTTTTCTCAACAGGGTCTGAGTTTTAAAAGGAAACAACGAGAGGGCAATGCTTTATCCAGACTGGTAATTCTCGAATGTGATCTCTACCTGTTTCCTCAAGATTTTAATTGGTGTTCTGTAAAACTTTTTATTAAGTCCTTTGTCAAGTGAATCTGCCAAGCCTTGGACATTTTAGCTCCGTCTTGAAGATTTAAAACGTATCCAGGACTCCAAAATTTCCTGTGGTTTAAAACGACCCGTTTGATTTTTTAAAGCAATAATTAGTCTTACTGAGGGATGGCTTACAAACAATGGAATTCAGTCATTTTAAGAGTGCTGTTCGGGGTGCCTGGGTGGCTCAGTCGTTGAGTGTCTGCCTTTGGCTCAGGTCATGATCCCAGGGTCCTGGGATCCAGCCCCGCATCGGGCTTCTTGCTCGGTGGGAAGCCTGCTTCTCCCTCTCCCACTCCCCCTGCTTGTGTTCCCTCTCTAACTGTGTTTCTCTGTCAAATAAATTAATAAAATCTTTAAAAAAAAAAAAAAGAGTGCTGTTCAACGAATTTTGACAAATATATACACTCAGGTAACTAAGTCCATGATCAAGATAGAGGATGTTTCCAGGTGCCCGGGAAGTTCACTCATGACCCTTTGTGGCCATTCTCCCCCAACTCCTGAGCCTTGGCAACTCCGATCTGTTTTCTGTAGCTAGAGTTTTGCCTTTTCTAAGGCTTCCCATAAATGGAATCCTACAGCAAGTAGTCTTTTGTGTCTCTGGCTTCTTCCCCTTCGCACAGTGTTTCTCGAGGTTCAGGCATGCTGTGTGCATTAGCAGTTGGTTCCTTTCCACTGCCAAGGAGCACCCCCTTGTCTGGAGCACCCCCAGTTGTTGCCCCAGCCACCAGCTGATGGACGTTAGGTGATGCAGAGTAAAACTGCTTGGGTATTTGTGTGTAAGTGCTTCTGGGGACAGAGATTGTCATTTCTCTTGGGTAAACAGCTGCGAGTGAACTCGTGTCATTGTATTTGATCAAGGGGCGTTTAAATTGAACATCTGTGAATAAATGTTCTGAAGAACCATTTCGGAAACACGGCTCACACTCACTCGAAGGCTGGGCCGAGGTCCCCAGCACCAGGGCCCCTGCCCGGCAGACCTTCCGGAGGGTGAACGTGTGACCCTCATGAATCAGCCTTAGAACTGCGGCAGCGTCTCTCTCGTGGTAGTAAACTCGGCCCCTGGCCGTGCTCTCAGCTGTCTCTGCTCTCTCCGGGGGGGGGGGGGGGGGGGCGGACTGTGACTAAGAGGAGCCACAGTAGTTGCCACCAGGAAGGCCATCCCATCTTGGGCAGGTGGTGGGGGAGAGGCTAACTGAGAGCTCCTGGAGCATATGAAGCAAAAGCCAGCCCGCGAGCCCACAGGGTAAAGGACAGCATTATCAGGCGCCTCCGGGAAACAGCATCTGTCCCCCGCCGTGGTGGGAACCGGAGGGGCTGCCGGGGAGCTGGCTGCTCAACACGTGCTCCTGCTGATCTCACCCGAAGAGAACTACACTTTGCGAGGGCCGGGTGGTCCAGATTTAAATGGTTAACGAGCAACCTGACGTCCTTTTGTTTGTTGTCAGACTGTCTTGACAGACTCTCGTGATTTCCCAATTTTGTTGATCAGTTGAAGTTGGAAATGGCCCGTCGCTTATCCCAGGTCATGCCTTGGGATGGGGTGTCCTATGTCATAAGGGATAGGCGTGGCTGGGCGGCCAGGTTCTCTGACACGGGGGCTGAGGCTGCAGGAGACAGAGGGCATTTGCAGTCAGAACCAGGAATTTAGAAACTCCTTTTCTTCCCTTTAGCTCCTCTCAGCTCTCAGGCCCCACTGCTATCTGGAAATATTCCCTAGGTATTCTGTGGTTTCGTAGAAAGAGCACAAGATTCTGGAATCAGACAGACCCTGTTTCCAGTCGTGGCTCTGTTACAGACCAGCTAACCAGCTAAGGCCAGGCCTTAGTCTCGTCTGTAAAATGAAGGAATATACATCTTTGGTGGTGTTAGGAGGAATGTATGAGATACAGTGTCTTCTGTGGACAGACCGACCAGAGCCTGGTGTGTATCAGGTGCATAATAAATAGGCGTTCCTAGCCCCAAACTCCTGGACCCACACCCTACGCATCCCCCAGCCACGGTGTGTACCTGACCACAATGGGGAGGAGGGAAGTGGGGAGTGTGTACTGGGAGGGGAAGGCACAGTGGTGAGACACTCGTCTACCAGAACTGCTCACTCAGCATCCTAGAACCCTAAAATCCCAAGTCGGGGGGTTTCCTGAACGGTCTTTCCTCCAACTGCCCTCCCCATGCTGGAGACATCTTCCCAAAGCCTGTGCCGAGTGGACACACGACTTTCCCAGGAATGTCAGCGGGTCACTTATGATCCACAACCTTGGGCTAGTTTCTTACCCTCTCCCAGGCTCAGTTTCCTTATCTGTAAAGTAGGACAATGATAGTACCGACCTAGTGAGATTGCTGCTAGGACAAGGTGATAGATGTAAAGTACTTTAAGCAGTCTTTGGCAAGAGAATCCCCTCAATAAATGCCAACTTTAAAAGCTTTCCATGGGGCGCCTGTCTGGTTCAGTCGGAAGAGCCTGCAACTTGATCTCAGGGTGGTGAGCCCCGCGTGGGGCATAGAGATTACTTAAAAATAAAAAACCAAAAGCTTTCCTTATTGTGCATAACTTTCTCTGTGATGAGGAACTTCCCATGGCCAGTTATACCCTGAATCCTTCCTGACACCTCAGGCAGCTTCGTGTCCAGCACAGGAGGCTCTCCCTGTCTTCAGGAAACTTCCACTTGGGAGTCTGTTTATTATCCTTCTCAAGCTTTCTTTCTTTCTTTCTTCTTTTTTTTTTTTTTTTTCAGAGAGTATCATTTCTTCTCTGTGTATTTTCCCGTCTTACCCTTAACACCTGTCACTCAAGAAAATATCATTCGATTGAACCATATGAAATTGCCAGTTTATGTATCAAGAACTGCTGAATGCCAGCGATTTCATATGGTTCAATCTAACAGCGGGTTACCCAAGCAGCCCCATCTTTGGCCACCGCCATGTTGAACACCTGCTGCTAGGGCCTGTCCCAGGTCTGGTGGGGGGTGCCCAGAAGTCTGTATTTCTAGTAAGGTCTCCACTGACACATTGGAAAGAATACTGGCCTCAGAAATAGGACACAGATCGGGGAGCGTCCTATGTCTGGCTGGCCACGCAACCTTGGGCAAGTCACTCTCTGTCTCCAGGCCTCTGCTCTCTAACCTCCTTGATGGGAGTTTCCAGAAGGTGATCTCTCAGATCACTTCCAACCCGGAACTCGTATGGTTTATGAAATATTTATTAGGTGCCCACTAGGAGCTGAAGGTTACAAAAAATATAGCCCCACCTGCAAGGAGATTACTCTAGTGGGGGAGATCTAATGAAGACAGCAGCCGGTCCCCCCATTAGGAAAGCCAGAGTGGGTGGAGTTTATGTCAGTTACCCTATGATCCCCCTGCACTGTCTTCATCCAATTTACTATCTGCTTCTATCTCCCCAGAAGCCCCTTGGGTTCTCATCCCCACTGACTAAAGTTTCTCAAAATGCAATCCATAACCCGCAGCAGAGTCAGTTTGGAAAGTTGTTAAAATGCAGATTTCTGCTGAACTAGAATCCTGTGGGGCAGCCCCCTGAGTCCTTTTTAACACACTCCCAGTGACGCACCCTGAGGTATGAGAGACTTAGGTCCTTGGCCCCAGATGTCCTTCAAGGGTAGATAGCGATCTGCTCTGCTTGCCAGGCCAGGTGTCCCAACGGCAAGCCAACCCTGAGCTGCCCTCTGCCTAAGATTTTGAGCAATAGCTTCTAATTAGTGAGCACTCCAGAAGGCCCGGGAGAACTCGACCACCTTTCTGCGACTCCTAATGTCTGAAAGCCACATCTGTGTCAGACTAATAGGCTTGCCCCCATCCATCATTTTAACTGAAGCTGAATAGAAGCAATTCCGTCATTTTTAGCTGTCCAAGGTTAATGCCAGTAAAATGACATCTGCTTTCACGTCAACAGGTCACTGACAATGCAAAACACATCAGTGTAACCACATCCAGTATGAGTGTGTCTGCGGTGCACCCTCTCAAGTTTCTCTTTGTACCCAGTCCAAATTGACAGTGCCGACAACAGATGACCCACCGAGGAAAGCGAAGATTTGTTAGGTCAGGGCTGCAGGCAGGGAGAGAAAATGCTTAACATGATGCTGTACTCTCCTTTGTCTCCATGTAAGGCGGACGAGGCTAACCCGTCATTGCCCACTTCCCATGAGCCTGGGGGACAGACGGAGCTGATAGGCTACCTGGAATCAGGTGGTTTAAACGTCTCCTGCAGCCACTGGTCAGTAGCTCTGCCTGCAGAGCTCCCCTTGCTCCTCTCCGCACTGAGCCAGCCACCGAAGAGTGAGCGTCCAAACCGGCAGGGGACCTGGAAGAGCCCAGAAGCCTTAGGGTTAGGGTTAGGTTGGTGGGCTGGGACAGCAGGCTAGCTCTGCAGCTGATGTCTGTGCTGATTGGTGGGTTGTTAAATCCTTTGGATATCACCCTGGGGAACAGCTTAAAGGTTTTTCTCAGTACAATGCTCCAGGCAGTCAGTACCAATTGATCAACTGTTGGTAGTTTAGATGAAACTTATTTACCATCTGTGGATTAAGGTCTTGCTTCCCCCAAGGGTATTTGGTTTTAAACAGTGTGCTCTGGAAGTTAAAGAACAAGGCTCCCAGGACTAGACCTCTAAGGCAGTTAACCTCTGGTACTGGACTTGGAAGGAAGTGGGGGTGGGGGTGGTTTCAAATCTCATGCCCTGACTGGCTCTGACTGTTGAATCCGAGATAGGGCCAATAGGGACAGACAACAGAAAATCCCCCAAGCCCTCAGCACTGTGCAGGCTTCCAGAAGAGCAGAAGCAGCTCATCCAGGGACGCATTCAGCCTCAGCATCCTCCAGTGTAGAAACAGGAGTCGTCAATGGTTTCTCGGCCACATGTTTTCTTTTTTGCTGCCTAAAAATGGCAAAAGTCACTTAGCATCTAAACAGCATGACTTGTGCCCTAAGTAGAAATAATTTTGCCATATTCATATGTTTTTCCTTTGTCATAAGTAGCAACGTGCCCCTGATTTTAAAACAGTTATCGAAGACCTGGGCAAACGTGGAATTGCTGTGAAGTAGCGCTTCTGGGGAGCAGGAGCAAAGAGGGAGCAGCAAGAGAGCATCTGCAGAATAAACGTCTAGATACAGATCGGCTGGTCCAGCAGGAGAACTGGCCGCCCTCCACAAGGGCTGGTGACACTGCGGCGTGCTGGGATAATCTCTCTGTCCAGGATTCCTTGGTTTGCTTCTAGACTTTGCTTTTCCGACTTTCAGAATTGCCATAACCCTCATTTCACCAGGGAGAGGATTGAGGTCCAGAAGAGTTAACTGACTTTTCCGAGATCACACAGCCAGCCCAAGACCAAGACAAAGGCAATGGAATCCTGCCTGCACCTTCTACTCACTATAGACAACGTGTCAATGTCATTTATCCATTTCTGGATAACCCAGGGCAATCATTAGGAACACTAATTACCCTGTAACATTGCAGTGCAGGGCTGGCTGAGGTGTGTGGGTCCGTTTACTCTTACACTCAATGGGCTCATTGAATGTTACTTTGCTGTCTGCTCCTGGTACTCCTTAGGTCTCTCTTCATCATCGTCAATCTCTTATTGTGCCTGCTTCAAACAAATCTTCTAAAATCTATTTCCCCACACACTGTTGACTGTGAAAGTACATTAGTAATTTAATTTTGCATAATGATTCTCCCAGCATGGCTGGGGGAAATCTCAGCAATGCAATCTTGTCTCATCCCTCTTCCTTCTCTCCATTCCCTGGGCCCTCTGCACCCTCTCGGGCAATGCACGGTTCCAGGAGCAGGAAAGAGCAGGGTCCAAATCCTGCAACAAGCAGTGTGACTGTAGGCTCTGAGCCTGGATTACCCCTTGTGTCTCTCAGGCAGAATGTGAGGCCTAAGTGCCCGCAGAGTTGTCTTTCAACAAAATCTAGTTTCATCCCTGCACTTAGAGGCACATTCCATCTTCACCGTAGATTATGGTTGATTAAGGGCATGTCTGTGCTCTTTGGTAGGATTCAGAGTCCTTGAGGTCAGTGACTGTGTTTGCTGATTCTGGGTCCCCCTGTACCGAGCATAGACTTGCAGGCTCTCCATTCATGCCTGCAGAGTGGAGACGATTGTAAGTCACTAAGTTTTGTTGATGCAGCTTGTAAAGGCTATGTTGTCACCCCCAGGCTCAGGGACACAGGCCTGTTCCTCTTCTCTGTATCCTAGGAGATGTAGTTACTGAAGCCTGGACATCCACAAAGGTGGAGTATCTCTGTAAGTTACGACCCCTCTTTGGAAAGTGGCCCCATGGCAGAGAGTCCTTCTCCCAAGACAGAATCAGATTCAGGGAGCCAGCTTCAAAGCCCATGTGAAATGAGCTGGCCCGCTCCTTCCCCGTGGGCATGAAGTCTTCGAGGTGGCACCCCTTCCCCTCGGGAGCCATGATTTTGAGTGGCTCTGAGTGTTTCTCTCGAGCAGTCTCCTGATGCCCTCACAGCTGGGTTTGGTTGTCACATCAACCATGCTCCACATGCCTGGCCATGTGGAGGCAGAGTGGCTGGTGGGGAAGGATGAGGTGAGAGGAGCCTTGAGAATGGAGATTAGAGAGTGAACCAGGGGGGTCCCAGGGAGGAGAAAGGGACTGGAGCCAGCTCCCCGCACCTGCTTCCTTATGAAGCTGCTCTTCCTGCCAACAAATCTCCCTTTTTAACTTGGGTAATTTCCTTGGGTCACTTGGGGTTTGATCCCCCTCAACAAATAAATCCCAAGTAATTTCTTCTTTAAAAAAGCCATGGGGGTCATATGGTAGGTTTCTTGAGGGCATTTCTATTCTTTTTTTTTTTTTTTTTTTTTTTTTAAGAGAGAGAGTTGGAGGGGTGGGGGAGCAGAGGGAGAGAGAGAAAGAGAATCCCAAGGAGGCCCCACACCCACACCCAGCATGGAGCTGATCCCACGACCCTGAGATGATCTGAGCCAAAATCAAGGGTCACATGCCTAACCTTAACTGACTGAGCCACCCGGGCGCCCTGGGGCATTTCTGTTTTCGTCTTTCCCTCAATGCACCGTATAGGGCAGGGCAAGGAAGAGATGCTGGTGGCATAGTAGTTGTTGGTTTAATGAATGATGAGCCTGGGTAGCACTAGGCTGGGCACAGGGAGTGTGTTTGCCCCTGGAAATGTCAACAATTGTCCAAACATTTCAGGCAGAAAGGTATCACCTCTGTTCCCCCAGAGAGCGTGTGTGTGTGTGTGTGTGTGTGTGTGTGTGTATCCATGAGTCTGGTCCTCTAAACATGTCATAAGCCCCATTAATGGAGTGTTCTGCAGTGTTTTTGAACATTTTAATGCAATATTCTTGGATTGTCTGGTTCATTTAGTAATTAGAATATATCACTCTCACAGATTACTTGAACCTTATACTTCCTTGGTTTTCAGCCCCCTCTGAGCCTCCTCCAGACCACTGCTAGTGAGACATTTGGATAAAGTTGTAAATGCATTTGCTGTATCTTTCTGCCTAAGTTATTTGTAGCAGGTTTTATGAAGCTTGTAAATATGAACTGATTTTCTTTTACATATGTGAGTCAGCCTTATTTTGGTCTTAAGTGGATTTTATGAACCTGCACGGATTAGAATAAACACTGAAGCCAGCAATCAGTTCTATATTTAGCTCTTAAACAGCTAGGATTTTCCTGTGTGTGTGTGTGTGTGCACGCTGAATATTAAGCAAAAAGATTATGTGTGAGTACTGACTGCTGCTATGTGTGAGGCTGGTTGACCTGGAGATGGGCCTGGCAGAATTCCTGGTCAGGTGGGGCCAGAGTCGATAGCCGAGAAACCTCTTTCTGTCCTGAAAGCCACTGTTTGCTTACCTGCAAAATGGGGGAGAATAATACTCCCCCATTATTGGGATATATCCCCAATGGGGATATCCCATATTGGGCTGGTTGTGCAGATCAAAGGAAGCAGGGGATGCAAAAAGACCTAGCACAGGGCTAGTGTCTAGTTGGTACTCAGTAAATACTTACTACTTCCAGAATCTCAGCCTTGAAAGAACTTTAACGTTCTAAAGGACAAATGTATGCGTCTTCTGCTGTGTCCCTGACAGTTCCTAAGAAGTTCTGGGCCAAATAAATAAGAATATAATACAGATTTATTACATTGGATGCAACTGTCTGCCTGGCTATTTATTTTATCAGAGTCCTGCCAGAGAACAGTTTCCACTCAAACAGTGTTGTCTTCGGTCATTGTGAGTAATAGGGCAGCAAGGTGGGGGGGAGAGCAAAGGGGTGCTCAGGGTCTTTCAAGCTTGATTGCTTGGGTTTGTGTCTCAGCTCAGGCCATTTAAGAGCTCTGTGACTTTGGATGTGTCATTTAGCCTCTGTGCTTCAATCTCTTCACCTGTCAGAAGGATGCAGTAACATTGACGTTCTAGTGATCATATATATACGTAATATGAATACATGTAAAATGCTGAGCGTGCCTGGTACACTGTGTTTGTCAATATTATTACCTTTATTATTGTTGTTAGTGGTTAAAAGAATGGATTTGGGGACAGAAAGATTTGGGTTTGAGTCTTGGCTCTGCCACTTACCCCCTCCATGACCTTGGATAATTATTCAACCTTCCCAAGCCTCTGTGTCCTCCTCTCTTCTTTCGGGGTGTCTTTTATCTCCTGGGGTTATTACAAACAAGATGTGTAAAGCACTTAGCATCATGCCTGTTGTCAAGAAAGCACAATCAGTGTTTTCTATTTTATTATCTTGAGAACTCCCCTAATTTAACACCATTCACTCAACAAATATTAGGAGAGCCTGTGCTAAGTGTGTGCTCAGTAATGGAATCAAGTTTCGTCCTTCCTTAATGAGGAAGCATGCATATCTCTTCTATTTCGGAGGAATATTTCCTTCCTCGACCCTAGTCAGAACACTGTAATCTTGTATAAAAAACTCTGGAGGAGAAACTAAGGTGGGGCCATTTGAATCCCCAAGGGGTGACTTGGCTCTGGCAGTTGGGTGTCTCATGAGGAGACCCCAGCTACAAAGCGGTTGTACCCCTGGGACCTGGGACTGGAACTGACAGCGTAAGTACACGTGGGCATTAATGGGGTGGCCGCTCATCCGGGTCTCTGCCTGCCTTCCTGATGTTACTGTTAACTGCACTCCCTTCCACCTGCAAACTGTTCTGAGCTAGACAGTACGTGAGTGGTTCTCCATTCCTGATCTAATTAAGAAAAACACCTCCTTCCAGCTCAAAGGAGTGTGGTTGGAAGTACCACTTGGCCACCTCTGGCATTCCGGAAGGATTGAAAAGGCGAGGGGGCTTCTCTTGTGTTGTCAGGGAGGCCACAGGAGCAGAGAACCGTGGACAAGACCTCTCCTTCCCTCTCCTGGAAAAGGTAGGGATGTTTATTTTCTTTCCTCTCTTTTTCCAGGTCAGTACACACTCTAGGAACTTTGTCATGCTCCTAGATTCTGCAGGGGAGTGGCTACTTGCCAGAGTGAGACAAGGCAGAGAGGCCAAATTAAAATGACAACTGAGCAACAACCCTCAAAGTGAAAGGAACAAGCAGCCAGCCTGCAGGAAGACCCTTCTGGCCTTAATTTGAATCCTGTTGTTTCTCAGTTGTTCGGGTTGTCATTGGGGGAGGGGCAAAGTGGAGGGTGAACAGTGTGCAGCTGAGCCTGTGTTCCTACCCCCGTGTCCTCGCTCAGTTATTGGGACAGCCCGGAGGGAGGACATGGTACAATGGGGAGGAGGCATTGGCTGAATATTTTGGAGCAGTGTTCACTCAGACTCTTATTAAAAAATAATTAAGTATAAATAGCAAAATAGAGATGTCCCAGGGTTTCAACAATGCTGATGTGTTACTTTTAGTAGCAGGAAAAACTATATTTTGTAAAGAATGATAAGACTAATAGTAAAGCTCACATAGTGATTACTGCATGTCAGGCTTTTTTTCCCCCTAAGTGTTTCATGAGCATTTTGATGTGGGAAACAAGGGCAGAAGAAAAATTATTAAATTTCCTGACT
This sequence comes from Halichoerus grypus, assembly GCF_964656455.1. Taxonomy (NCBI): domain Eukaryota; kingdom Metazoa; phylum Chordata; class Mammalia; order Carnivora; family Phocidae; genus Halichoerus; species Halichoerus grypus. The sequence goes on along the minus strand of NC_135718.1, from coordinate 24,429,989 downwards.
ACCTACAGCCCATTGACAAATCCTTGTAACAGGCAGAGTGACATTCCTCCAGGGACTCAGCTGCCTGGATGTTGATACTTTGCTGAGGGCAAAAGGGCAATCTTAGCCTGACCCCCAGGACCCTGTAAGTCTACTTTAACATACAAAAATTCCTTTGGAAACTTCCTTTATCACTACCCCCCACACACATGTTGGCAATCATCCTCAAAGCAAATGACCCACCGATATACATCTGAAAGGTCTCATGACTAAGGTTTTATTAGATGGTAATAAATGACCTTTTCCCAACAATAGCTGGCCCCCTCAGGATCCTGGAAACCTTGTTTCCAAAATACCTGGGAGGCTTACGCTATCTCTAACCCCCTCCCAACTTGAAAGTATATAATGGGCCACTCCTCATAGCCCCAGTGCAGCTCTTTATGGCCACAGGTCCTGTCCCCTGTGCTTCACTAAAACCACTTTTTGCACCAAAGACATCTCAAGAATTCTTTCTTGGCCATTGGCTTTGAACCCTAACATCTTTTCCTACATCATACTTACTTGTTTAGTCCTCACAACCTCTGAGTTGGAGAGATTTTCATTATCCCCAGTTTCCAGGTGTGGCAACTGAGGCTCCGAAATGTTAAGTAACTTGCCCAAGGTCAAATGGCCAACCAGTGGCAGAGATTCTACCTAGGCAGTCAGGCTCCAGAGTCTAAGCTCTTAACCAAACTCTATTTTACCTCCTGGGCTGAAAGTCAGCCTGGGATTAGGAAATTGAGGCACAGAAGGGTTAGGTAACTTGCTGAAGTCACACAGCTAGGAAGTGAGAACAGAACTCAAACTCAGTCAGCTTTGTCTAGCTCCAGAGACTCTTAGCAGTTACTCAGGCTTTTCCTCTTTCCAAGTTGGGTTCCTTAAAAGGATTGTCATAAAGATCAGGTGAGACAAGGTAGGTAGGTGGCTTTAGACAACTGTAAAGCACCCCACAAGCCATTAGTCAACTAGGTCTGGGGGCTAGAGGGCAAGCGGAGGGAGGAGCCTCAAGGCAGAGGCTGCAGAGAAGAGACCCACACATTTGCAGTGAGGAGGTTGAGCAGTACAGGTGTGAGGTGTGAGGGGCTCTTGAGACCAGATGGAGTGGAGGAGCAGAGCATTTCCCTTCTGGGGCTAAGTGTTAAGGCCAACAGTTTGGCCCTTGTTACCTGGGACCCTGGCTCAGAGAACCCAATGTGAATAAAGCATCCTCATGGACAAAAATGTTCTTTTAGCCAAAGACATTCCATCTCCTTCCTCCCACCCCACCTTTCCTTTCTCCAAGCTGCTGCCAAGCATTTCCCCAGGTTATTGGCTCTTTTCAGACACCACTGCAGAGGGGCCCTAATTTGCATCACCATATGGAAATCTTTACCTGGAGCCATGCCCCCTCTCCCCCCCAGCTGTAAGAAACCTACAGAGCTGCACTTACTGGTGACTGGAAGTGGGACAGAGACTGTAGCTCCTTCCCTCCCAATCTTGTCCCCCCCACCCCAAACCCCCAAATCCTGGCATCCGCTGAAGGCCCAGCTGTCTTCCACAGGGGCGCATGCTCCTGTCTTTCTCTTCACGTCCACTTATGGCACATTTCCTTGCATCTGCTCTGAACTGGCTTAAATGTGAATCCATGGAACACAAACCCTCAGCACTCAGAACTGTAACTTTGTTAAATTTTGCTCCATCACAACAGTTGTCTTCTTCTTTTCTGCTTGCGGATGTCCTGTCAACAGAGACTAAATGACAATGTTTGGAAAGATAGCAACATTAATCACATGGAAGTGATTTATTTTTAATCCACCACACTGCAGGCTGCCCCTAGTTATTTGTGAATATGTATCAAGCCCAAATTTTGAAATTTTGATAATTGGTTTCTTACAGTTCCATTATTTCTCCTTTTCCTCTGAGTCTGATGTGTGGAAAGTTTCCCAGGTATGCATCCAGTAAATGAAACCTATATATAAAGATAGGCACAGTGACATAAATTAAAATAAAGCCTGAGTTACTCATTTATTTAGTGAATATTTATGGCATGTCTTCCTTGTGTCAGGTACTGTATGAGGAGCTGGGGACAGTAATGAACAAGGTCAGGGTCTGTCCTCACAAGCTTACTGGCTAGCGGAACACAAGTCGATGAAAGAGCAAATAGACATTTTACACACTGGGATGAATTCTCAGGGTGAAACAAGTGTGGGTATTGTGAAAGAAAAACATGGAAGGAAAAACTCAGGTAGGGAGTGCTTTCTGATCACCGAACCCAAAGACCTCATTTTGCAGATGAGAAAAGTCAGGGATGAGTAATTTCCCCCCAGCCTATACAAGTGACTTCTGGCAGATCCTCAGCTAAAGGAAGCTATGGCCTCTCAGAAGAGAGACTGTTAGATCTGTGGTGAAGTGCACCATCTTCTTGTGATGAGTTTTCTAGGAGGATTTATCTCAAGGACATGTAAGTATATATTGTTAACACATTTCTGGGGAAATGCTAGAAAGCATTCTGGTATTCCTCTTTTTTGCATTGCTAAGGGCAGGATGCTGTGGAAGAACGAGTTCTTCCCTCTCCTTCCAGACTAACTCAGAATTCTTGGGGTGAAGTTCACTCCCATGCATTGAACAGAAGAGGCCCTAAACTCTGGACCCAAGGTCTGTTAGGTCCAAAATCCAGGTGGCTCATGCCGAGAAGGAATTGGAAGGAAAAGCAGGGCCTGTGAGTAAAGGGGTAGAGAGGTGGAGAAAATAGAAATGAAGGTGGTGCCAAGAGAAAAAGCCAGAAACCCGGAGAGCAAACTACTGGCAAATTAGGGACAAGTACCCCCACCACTTAGCTTAGCGTGTGTATCAGCCCAAGGGACGATAATCCCAGTTCACTAGTAAACAACACCCCCATTTGCTTGTGCCCCCTATTTCTGCCTGTGGTCCCCTTTCCACATGAGAATTTTTTTTTTTTAAGATTTATTTATTTGAGAGAGAAAGAGTGAGCACAAGTGGAGGGAGGGGCAGAGGAAGAGGGATAATCTCAAGCAGACTCCCCACTGAGTGGGAGTCCAATGCGTAGCTTGATTTCATAACTCTGAGATCACAACCTGAGCTGAAATCAAGAGTTGGACGCTTAACCAACTGAGCAACGCTGGTGCCCCTCCACATGAGAATTCTTGAGGATGGAACCAACTTTCGTTATCTTTGTGGCAGGTCTTCCTGACAGGTGGGGGTTATCTAGCAGCTTATTATAGAGCTGGAGAAGTCACCCCTGAGCTTGTCTCAGGGGCCACACCCCCCTCTATCCTATGCTGTATCAGCAGAGCACTTACCATGAAGGGCAAGGTAACTTCTCTTGCTCAAAAATCCTTAATCTTTCCCTATTGAATGTTATACTAAGATCAAGCTAGACATAGCAAGCATTCCAATTTTCTATTGCTTTGTAACAAACTATCCCCAAACACAGTAACTTCAAATAACTATTATTACCTCTCATGATTCTGGGATTGATGGGCTCGGTGGGGTGATTCTTGCTTGGCATCCTTCATATAGTTGCAGCCAGAAGTTGTCCAAAGGCTTCTTCACCCGTATGTCTGGTTCCTGGACTGGGATGGCTGGATCAGCTGGGGTCTAGTCAGGCATCTCTCCCTTTACAAGGCCTCTCCACGTGGCTAGCTTGGGCTTCCTCGTGCCTGGTGGTCACAGTGTAGGCATACTTCTCACAAGGCTACCGGCTCCACCAGAAGACAGGAAGAGGAAGCTGCCAATCTCTTTTTTTTTTTTAAGATTTTTTATTTATTTGACACAGAGAGAGGGGGGAGAGAGGGAGAGAGCAAGCACAAGCAGGGGGAGGGGCAGAGGGAGAAGCAGGCTCCCCGCTGAGCAGGGAGCCCGACGCAGGGCTCGATCCCAGGACTCTGGGATCATGACCCAAGCCGAAGGCAGCCACTTAACCAACTGAGCCACCCAGGCGCCCCGGAAGCTGCCAATCTCTTAAGGTCTGGGCCTGGAAACAGGCATAGTGTCACTCTGCCATTTTCTCTTGATCAAAGCAGTCACAGAAACCATCTGCATTTAAAGGGAGGGGACATAGATCCCCATCTCTCAATGGCACAAGGATCGAAGAGTTCGGGGCCATCTTTAATCTGCCACAAATCTGCTATTCCTTCCATATGGGAACACTTCATTTTTATAATGAAGGCAAACATATCTCCATTACCTTTTTTCTTTATAGGCCATCCTTGCAAGTCTCCTTAACCTTCAGATCACTTACACCCTTCCCAAACCCCATATGAATCCAAATTGTCAAAGTGCTCCTTTAAGACATGACGTCCAGGACTTGATTCATTATCCCAGATATGGCTGTCCCCATACAGAGTGCAGGGAACTGATCAATATCTCTCTTCTGGGAAATGTAATTCTATGTATGCAACTTAAGACTGCATTCCTTTTTATCAGCCATGTTACATTGTTGATCCATATTGAACTAAAATGACATTTTTATTATAAAAAGTAATCGCAGCAAATGTATAAAATATGAAACAACACAAAGAAGAAAATAAGATCACCTATATTTTCACCACTGGGAGTTAACTGCTACTACCTTTTGAATCCTTTTTCTATTAATATCTGTGTGTGTGTGTGTGTGTCTTTTCAGTAAACTGGTTTTTATCCACTGAAGAAAATGTTATGAGGATTTTCCCCATGTCAGGGAATTCCTTCTCTATTATCAACTATAGTGATGGTGACATACTGTACTTTGTGAGTCACCTACATCTTTTTTTGAATGAAATGCAGTTAAGCCAGGTCTTCTCCATTCTGTACTTGTGTAATTCTGTTCTTTTTTTTTAAACTTAAGTGTAGGACTACCTTTTTTATTAAAAGTTATCTTGTTGCTTTTAGGGTAAATTATTGTAGCCTGTTATGATCTTTTAAGTCCTGATTTTATCAACCAATATCTCGCAGGTTTATATGATTTTAAAATCAATAATATGAAAATCACTGATATATCATTTTAAATAGGATAGATCCTCAGAGCATTCCCTTGGAGGCCACTCTCTATGTTTCCATTACTCTATTGATCAAACACTCTTTGGCTTTGATAATTAATCATTTTATCTGTACTATCATATGGCTTGTTTCCTCATTTGAAAACAAGAATTTTCAAAAACAGACAAAAAAAAAAAAAAAAAAGACTGCCAACCACTTTACCATTTGGATTAATTATGTCTGCTATGGTCCTGTTTATGCCCATATTATCATTTTATTAAAGAAAGCAGATTGGAGTGGTTTGGTGTAACTTGTTCATAGAGCCCATGTTATTCTGGAGAAAAAGAAATTCATCAACTACTAAGATCCAGTTCAAATCTCTTACAATTCATGAGTGTATGGGTTGGACCTAAAGGTCTCATCTTGAGATATTTCTCAATTTGGAGATTAAAAATAATTTCTTTTTCAGATTTAGTTTTTTTGTTTTTTTGTTACTGTTGTTTCTCTCTGTCATATGCAATTGCTGGTGGGAAAAAAATGGGATTAATTAGTTCCTTCAAAAAATATTTAATTGAAAAATGAACACATTTTTCTGTGTTCAAAAACCAACTATTTAATTTTCCAAGGATTAAATACAACTCATTAGACCATAAATAATAAAATCCATTTTTAAAAATCCAGATTATTTTGCAGTTCCCCACAGTCCTTCAGAGAGTGCCCCCAGTGGCTCAGCATTCTCATCTTTAAGTCCTGGAAGCAACTTCACCATGTCTCAGTTGGGAAAAGTGATTTGGACTCATCAAAGCAGTGATGAGCTTTCTTCTTTCTCCTCATTTATCTCAGATTTCTGAACCCTGAAAAAACATTTGTTCTATCCTCTCCGTATGAAGATTAGTTTTCCTGAAATAAAGGAGGCAAAAGAGAAGTGGACTAGTTGTGCTTTCTATCTGCTGTTCTCATTACATCATCTGCTTCAAATAATGGATCCATTTCTTTCCTTTGTAAACTACCTGATAGCTTGCTCATCTTATGATCCTCCACACTGCCTAATGCAATGCTTTACTTGTTATAGGTATATTAATCAGAACTCTTGGTTGCAAGGGATAGAAATCAAACTTAAACATCCTTAAACCAAAAAAAACATAAAATATATATAGACGATCCAACAGCAGGCAAACTTCAGATACAGCTAGATAAAAAGATCTAAATTATGCCTTCAGGACCTGGATTCTTTCTCTCTCATCTCTCCTCATTGCATTTCTCTCTGATTTCACTCTGTGGCAGTCTCCCTCCATGTGGGAGCTCAAAGTCTGCATCTTCACAGCCCTGAGCTGTGAGAAAAAGGACATTCCTTTCTTGGTTGCTCAAGCAAAAAGTCTCAGGGTTAGCTCTGTTTGACCTGATTGGCTTGGATTAGGTCATGTGCCTATTCCTGAGCCAATCAATCACCATGGCCATGAGCATTTATTGGTGCTCCAATTGGACTTACCTGAGTCATGTGACTACCCACGGTGCTTGGGGTGTAATCAGCTCTACCTAAGGGACAGTTGGGAGAGTGTGACACTGGTACTTCCTCCAGAGTAAAGTCTGAGTTTCATTATCAGGAGAATTAAGGAAGGATGCTGGATAAGCAGAAAAACACATAATCACGACAAGTTTTTAATTAAGTATTTTTTGAAGAAATTAATTATTTCCATTTTTTTTTTACCAGCGGTTGACAAAGAGAAACAACAATAATAAAAAACTTAGTCTGAAAAAATTTATTTTTAATCTCCAAACTGAGAGATACCTCAGGATGAAGACCTTTAGGTCCAACCTGTACCTTCATGACTGGTAAGGGATTGGAATTGGGTTCTAATATTTGACCAATTTCTTTTCCTTCAGAGTATGTGAGTTATTTTTCATCTTGTGAATTTCCTGAAAGCAAATACAACACTTCCTATCATCTGCCCTTTAAACAAAAGGAGATTTTTTTTACTTTCAACTAAAATAAATTTGTTACAATAGGACTCTGATACACATTAGAAAAGATGGGCTCCTAGGTTGTGGTGGCCTTGGCAGAGTTGGAATCTTAAGGATGACATCCCGCTAATGCATTGTGGTCCTTCTCTCAGTGGTTTGATTCTGCTCTCCTAAAGTGCACCCAAGAATAGAAGTCCAGAGGCTGGTGCTCCGATGATGAGATGGCCTCTTTGAAACCGTCAGTATCCAGTCAGAAAAACAGAGCACATGCTAGGTAGTCCCACAGAAGGAATTTAATATGAGGAATTGATTACAAAGGTGTTGGGAGAACTCAGGAGCCAAATGGGACCATGAGGCAACCCAGATATTAACAAAGCAGGAAGCCTCTACAAGCTCTAAGGTACAGGGAATAAAGGGAGGAGATGGTGTGATCATATTCGGGATGATGGGGCCATCTAGCCGGACTTAGAGCACGAGGGGCTGCCGCGCAGGAACTGGATCTATGAAAAAGACTGTCTGATGTGAGCTGTAACCAGAGAAGGGATGCCAATCAAAGCAGAAAGAAGGGGAGCAATACCTTAATTTCTCCCTCTCTTTTGCCCTCCAATCTCCCAACATGATCTCTCACTGGCTAAACCAGAAGGCAGCTAGCAAGGCAGTCAGGGAAGTGCAGCTTTCAGGGCAAAGGAAAGGAATGTATCTGAGACCAAAGCAGCAAATGAGTGACACACTGCTTGTAGCAAGATGTGAAGACTGGGGCTGTTTTCATGTGACACATTAACAGCTTTGTTATTAGTCCTTTTCTTTGTTGCAGTAAGAGGAATTGATGCCTTTCTGCTTTGAGGAAAAGGAAACTCATATTTGCTGATTCTGATCATAGGTCTACTAGACTACCAGGGACCAAAGAATGGTGGGGAGGGAGGGGGAGAAGGAGTTTGCAAAGGAGGGAATTAAAAGAAAATGGGATGATTCACTGGTGTGACATATCTTGGAGAAGCAGTGGGGAGTGTGGAGATTTCCCTCCAAACTGGAAAGGTAGGGAGAGAGAGTATTGTCAGTTGTTCCTTAATCAGATGAGTTCTGCTTGCTACTTCCCAGCCCTTCTGCCTGGAGAGTGAAGATCTGGGGGGCGTATCTGTACTGTTGGGACCACAGCGTGCCTTACAAAAGCCCCCTGAGCCCGAAGCATGGCATGAGATCAACAGAAGACAACTAAGAAGGGAATATTTGGAGGGGTTGGAGTCATTCTCCATAAGCTCAAGGGCAGATCATAGTGGCTGACCCTTCTATTATTCTGTTGAGGATCCTACTGGATTTGCCTCTCACTAGGGCTACCCTATGGGGAAGCTGCTCAACGGTATCACCAGACCTTGCTCTCCTTTCTACTCACCCTATGTGTGCGTTGCCACCTGATGGGTAAGCCCAAGAAAATAAAGCTCAAAGCTACAGCTCTGAGTACTTAGTTTGGGTACAGAGTTTGAACAGTGTGCATTTAGGTAGTAAGTTCAGATAATGAGAACTGAATTGTCTGAATGTCTGTGGTTTCAGAGCTTTGGATAGTGAGGGTTTGGGACAAGAGAGAGAATCCTGTATTTTAGTATTTTAACAGCTGACACAATCAAACTCCTGTGTTCTAACTGAATGTCAGTGCTGGCCATAATCCTCCCTCCTCCAGGAAGCCTTGGGAGGTTATGGCCACCCACAGACATTTTACCAGATCCATGGCTGCTCTGGAAAGGCAGTTGTGGTGGGAATCCATATTGAGATTTCAATTTGTGCTTTATGTTGTCGTTATAAGCTACAACATAGGTTTCAAAAGCTTGTCCAAGAATATAGAACACAGACAAACCTCTGAACTCCTTTGCCTCAGGAACTTCTGTGTTGCCAGGCTACAGCAGACGTTTCCTTTGCTTCTGAAAGCCCAGGCTTTGTGAATGGGAAACGCCAGACCAGTTGTTCCTCACAGAAGCACAGCCAAGGGCCAACTCAGTGATGTGTCTCGTAGAGTCTGAACAGGATTAGTCAGTACAGAGTTTTTAAGTTTGATGGTTGTTAAAATCTTTTAAATGGAGAGATTCTACATCTAAACCCAGATTTCAGGCATTTTCCGGAAAATTGAGTGCTTAGTCAATATTAGCTCCACATCTGCAGTTGCTGCAATGGGTGTGTCCCCTTCAGAAGGCATGTGTATCTCATTGGCCACGGTCCCTACCACTCCTTGTCTTCCTGACCCAGACTTGTGTCCTCTGCTGTTTTGTCATCTTCCGTCTGGTAGGTACCATTCATTTCACTACCTGCTGGGCTTCCTAGGTAGTTGAGTCTCTGACTCCTGGGCTAGATCAGGGCTTCTGAAGGGGAGAGGCAGAGGCAGCTGGAGGGGAAGCTGAGTTGAGATTCTCTGAGCCTTGGAGAGGACTGGCTTCTGTGGGTCTTGTGAGGGGAAGAGGCCGACTCCCCACATTAGGACTGCTGCGAGGTAGCTTAGGGATGCCTGGGAGACTGGAGACTGTGCCCTTGGTCATCGTGTTGGAAGAGCTCTGGGCTCAGTCTTGGATCTGTCACCCAGATGACCAGACTAGCTTAGACCAGGATCACCCAGTTGTAATTGTGAGGACTGAAGACAAGGGGATTTTTGTCTGAAAATTTAAGATGTACAAGAACCCTGGAACTTCTGAACAGCACGTAAAGGAAGGCCCCCAGGATTACAGAACTGAATATCCTCTGGTGATACGGGCGAGAGTTCAGAACAGAGTATTGATTAAGAGACATCAACTGTTATATATTAGCCTTGGGGATGTCTGGCTGTATCTTCACATCTCCCTGTATCAAGAGCTGGGATGAATCCCATTCTTCTACCTGCAGAAGTGGATTTATTTGGTTTGCTTATGTGCTGTCACCAAGGACCACTTTCTCTTTGTTTTGTCATTGTGTGAAGTTGCATGCCTAAAATGATCTGGTGATGATTTTTCAGAAAGCCCTAAGCACAGGGATCAGGATGTTTTTTTTCTTAACAGCAGATGTTCTGATAGTCTGTCTCCTTTGCGTGGAGAAGTATAAAGAACATTATGGAGCCACCACATATATCTGAGCATCAGCTGATGTTCCTACGGGATATTGTGGTAACTTCCTAAGTGACTTTCCATATTTTACTTTTCCAGTGCATTCCATACACTAGTCTTAATTCTTTTCCCAGCTCCTGGGAGACTAACCTGTTCATACTCAGTTTTTTTACAGTCCATCTCTGGATCCCTACACCTTCATATAAAGCCCAGTTTCTTTAATAGAGCTTTCTAGACCCCTCCTGCATCACCAGCTTCATCCCTCCACCATCATGTGCTCCACCAAACTTCCCAAATATCCATTCCCTGCTTCTCTCCAGGCTTCAGCTCAACCTGCTCCTTCAGCCTGAGGTGTCCTTTTCTTTACCTCTGCCTTTGAACCTTTGAACTTCCTATTCTATCTTCAAAACCCACCTTGAATGCTGCCTCTCTCCAAAGTAATTTCTCTTATTTCCAGTAGGTATCACAATGCTTTGGATCTCTATCCTCGCACCTTCCCTAAATTACTGTGTATATAACCCCTACCCCCTGCTCCCCCCATCCGATATCCAGAATTCTTTAAGAGCAGCAGAGTAACACCCCTCAGGAGAATTTGGACAAAAGGCAAATGAGAAGAATCTTCTGATAATTAAATTACAAAACCAACCTAATGGGCCAGCAAAGTCACATATAAAGACAACTTAAGTGGTCAGAATGATTCCTGGTTCAAGGCGTAACTTGATGGAAGCTGGTTTTTTTTTAATTATTATTATGTTATGTTAATCACCATACATTACATCATTAGTTTTTGATGTAGTGTTCCATGATTCATTGTTTGCGTATAACACCCAGTGCTCCATGCAGTATGTGCCCTCTTTAATACCCATCACCAGGCTAACCCATCCACCCACCCCCCTCTCCTCTAGAACCCTCAGTTTGTTTCTCAGAGTCCATAGTCTCTCATGGTTCATCTCCCCCTCCGATTTCCTCCCCCTTCATTCTTCCCTTCCTGCTATCTTCTTTTTTTTTTTTTTAACATATAATTATTTGTTTCAGAGGTACAGGTCTGTGATTCAACAGTCTTACACAATTCACAGCGCTCACCATAGCACATACCCTCCCCAATGTCTATCACCCAGCCACCCATCCCTCCCACCCCCCACCACTCCAGCAACCCTCAGTTTGTTTCCTGAGATTAAGAATTCCTCATATCAGTGAGGTCATATGATACATGTCTTTCTCTGATCGACTTATTTTGCTCAGCATAATACCCTCCAGTTCCATCCACGTTGTTGCAAATGGCAAGATTTCATTCCTTTTGATGGCTGCATAATATTCCATTGTATATATATAGATGGAAGCTGTTTTTAAAATAGCATTAATCACACTGTAATCTGGGGCTGGTGGGGAAGCATGTGTGCATGGAAGAATCCACTGTCTTATTATATCTTCCTCTGGATGGTTTGCATCATAAATGAGCATATTAAGGTTCTGAGAAGTCTTATACTAATGAGCCCTTTTTTCACTTTGTTGGATATAGTATTTCTTGAATTTATATGACATTTTTCATACAACATTATGAAACATTTTTTCATAGAATACTATTACTATATGCTGGACTAAAGAAGTGATGTACCACTCAGAAGGGGAACTGGTCTATATTGAAGCTGGAAAAAAGAAAAACAGAAGGACCAATGCTGTCAGTGTCCATCCAAGGACATTTGAAGGAGATGGTATCTCGGCCCAGAGTCTGGGCTGTTGCATCCTGCAGCTGGTGGGTTCTTTCCAGGGAGATAACACCATGTGTCACCTTGACCTGGTATTGTAGGATCATTTGAGTTGGACAACTAATTTCCCTTACTCTCACTTTACGCTCATCAGACAATCTGATTATTTAGTTTCCAAAGTAAATTTCTTACATGAAAGAAATAATCTGGCCTGAGGGCAGAACATTTAAACACCTTGCAGTTCTGATGGTGGTAAATTGGCAATCTGGGCTGTACCTCAGTCCCTTGTCACCTTGATTAGTGACAGTCCATCCCTGAGATGGTGAGTCCCTCTCCCTGGAACAAAACAAAATCACATTTCAGAACCTACAAGGCTGTGGATGCTATCCTAGTGCTATGGTGCAGGACAATATCAATGCCTAGCATTTACAAGGCACCATTTCGGTTATCTGTTGCTGTGTAACAAATAACCACTTAGTGGCTTAAATCAAAAACAATCATTTTGCCCCCCCCTCCCCCCCGCCCCCTACTGTTTCTGTGGATCAGGAATTTGGGAAGACTTAGCTAAGCAATTCTGGCTTGGATTGTGGTCAATGACTAGAACAGCTGGGGGTTGACTGGCATCTCTCTGTCTTCATGTAGACTCAGGACTTCTCCATTTGTTCTCTCCATGTGAGCTGTTTGGAGCTTCCTCACAATATGGCATCCTCAGGGCTCCAAAAGCAAGATTCTCAGTGAACCAGTTGGAAGTGCTCTCAACTTTTCTGATCTTGCTTCAGAAATCACATCAGTTTCATTTACCTGCTATTTGTTACAGGAGAGTTACAGGCCCATCCAGATTCAGGAGAGTTACAGGCCCATCCAGACTTCCCAAAGGGGAGTCTAGTTGGGAAAGTCTAGATGGGAAAATGTCACAGTTTTAAAGAGCATGTGGGGTGGGAGATAATGTTGTAGTTTCCTTTGGAAAAGGAAAGGTTTCCTTTGGTGCAAGGACTTACTATATTCAATGGCTTTGCTAAATCTCTCTCTCTCTCTCTCTCTCTCTCTCACACACACACACACACACACACCCCTCATTTATTCCTCACAACAAATCCACAAGATAATTCTTATCATTCCCCATTTTTACACAGGTAAAGTAGTTTGTCCAGGGACCTATAGTTGGTTAGTCGTAGGGCTGGGTGTTGAAACCAGTGTGTGTTCTTAAACAATACGCTCCACCACCTCCTGGTGAACCAAGGTAAATGGCACCTGAGGAAGTTTCTGGCAGTCTGGCAGTCAGCCTTCCTAGTGACTCCTACCTCACTGTGCATGCTAAGTGTAGGTGGCAGGATATTTCAACATGTTGATCGCGGAATGCCCTCCTCCTTAAACTACCACATTCCTTTACCTGTGCCCCGAGGGTCTTCGCCTCATGGAAACCCTGCCTGCTCCTCACCACCTCTGGTCCAATAACTACATACAAGTCCTCCCTTTATGGAACCAGAAAACAAAAGGTCAAATTATTACATTTTTGAGTTTTTGTTGATGGAATAAAAATGTCCCAGTACTACTAACAATGTTGGTGCTCTGCCCAGGTCCCCCTGTTAGTGTTCCTGAGCTTCTAACAGTCAGCACCTATGGCTTTTCAGAGACCTGTCCTTGCCCACCCGGAGCTTGCTCTGCCCAATCATATGAGGAAAGAGAAGAGAACTTATGTCCCGTCCAGTTGGTCCTTGGCCAATGCCTAAAGAATTGGGGTCATGAGGGCCAAACCCTCTGTTCTCTGGTTGGGACAACCCTGAGGGGTAACTTACACTCCAGAGCACCCCTGAGGGATCAGGGTGAAGCTATCCTCCATGGGACTTTCATGAAATTGCACCCTTGGCTTCTCCCCCCTTTTCTCGTTTCCCCCACTTTCCTGGAAGTACTGCCTTTGGAAACCACTCCGTCTGCTTCTGGGAAACCTGACACCTCAAATAGGAAAGGAGAAGGGGAAGGAGCTGGGGAAACTTCTTCAGGACAAGCCCAGTCCTTTGCCAGATCAGAGAGTTACAGAGAATTTGGGCCAGCCTGGCCTGTCTCTTGTCCATAAGGGAGTAGACTCTCCCCCTTAGCCAAAGGACAGGAGCTGTGCAGTCTGACAGCCATAAGCATAATGTTCTAGACCAGGAATCTGTCCCCCGCCGCCCCCTGTCTAACCTGCCTTTTTACACCCCATTCAATGGGACAAGCCCCCTAGAATGCAGCTTAAAGGGGTGGTGGTTGTCTAAGGAAAGGCCTCCCCCCCTTTCCATTATACCTGACCAGGGTGATACTGGATGGAACCGACATGCCACTGAGCCAGGGAGGAGTTGGAACCCACATGGAACTGGAGTTAGACTTCTTGAACCTAGCTCAGCCCCCAGATAGCTCTGTGACCTGTTTTTTTCATGTGCAGTGTAGTCTCTGAGATCCTTCCAGCTCTAAATGTCTGTGCTTTCAAATGACATGTTCAGTGCATCCTGAGAGCTTATAATCTTGTTAGGGAAACACGACACAATTAGAGGGCTGTATATGACAGGCTATAGTACAAAGCTGAAATCGGCCCAATTAAGAGGAAAAAGGCATGGCACAGAAAACAAGTACAGGGCTGATTAGGAAGGATGGATCTCTGTGGGACAGTATTCAGCAAAGGGTTCAAGGAAGAATCTGCGAAGGGCCTTGGAGGTTGACTATTGCTTGGATGAAGGAAGGGAAAAGCCACCATAGTCTTATTACCTGTGTGTGCAATGAGGGAGAGGCAAGGGAATGGAATCCTGGTTATCATCTAATTGCTGTTGCAGTTCTAAGTGAATAGAACACACACATTGCTCTGGTTATAATATGCTAATTATTTACAGGGCTGTATTTCCATTCTCCCTGGCTTAACACACATCACTGGAAATCTGACATTCAGAATTGGCTTTTCCAACACCCTAAATTTTAATTAAAGTAATTATGTTACTAACAGAAGCTGTAATTTATCTTCTCCCTGTGTTTACAAAGAGGGAAAAAAAGGCAACTTTGGCCAAGCACATTTTCCCTGCATCCTATTGCTGGTTTGGTGGTGGGGAAGGGGGGATGTCTTTGTTTTGGGGGTCCAGAGACCATACCGCTTACTGGTCTCTTCTCTCTGTGATGCAGAGGGCCCTGTTACAGCTGTTTGGAATAACTGTGCTATGAGAGCCTCAAAGTGGGCTGAGCTGTGTCATTCAGAAGCAGCATCTGAGCTAACGGGCAAGTCCATGTTCTAGCAAAGTCCTTTTGGCACAAGGCACTGTGTGTGTGCACGCACGTGTATTTCTGGCATTGGCGGGAATAAGGAACTCAGTGATTTAGATGAGAACTTTCCATGCAATTAACTTCTTCCATCTTAAAGCAGGTGCTGAAGGGAACCACTGGGCCAGTCTGCTTAGTAAATATGCATCCCCAGATGTAGAGCAATTCAATGGAAATAATTATACTGGGTCAATTAAGCAGAACTCAGACCTCCTCCTGTAAGCCTGTTTGAATTTTTTATTTCTTTGAGTCAGGTTTGCTCAGGATTTAAATTGCTTTACCTCTGGGAAAGGGAGCCTCTAAGGAAACATCATTGATTTGTACAGTGGTGGTTGTTGCTTGAGAAGGTGGCCCTGCTTTCCAGGCAAGAGCACTTGGGCTGGGCCACAGGCAGACCTGGGCTGGGTGCTGGTTCCAGCACTTAGCAGCCCTCTAAACTTAGGCAAGTTACTTACCTCTCTAAACCTCAGTTTTCTCATTTTAGGAGAGCTTATATCCCCATTCTTTCATGAGGATGAATTGAGAAAATGCTGGTAAAGCTCTGAAAAAAAGGTCCTGGGATATAATCAATGTTCCATAAGCAGCAACTATTGTTATTATTGTTATCAACAGAAAAAGTGGGTATTATTATAATGGGGCCACCTATGATGACCCAGTGGAAAACCTTTATAAAAGCTGGCATGCGAAGAGCTAATTACGCTCAACTCCAAACATGCAGAATTTAAAGACACCAATATGTGAGGTTATGAAATGGAACAATTAGGGGGTGATGTAAGGGATGGATGAAAGAAGGAACACCAGAATTCAATGAATTCTAAAGACCCTTGGCTGCAGAGACAGTCCATTTGTAGATTACCAACGGCATGTCGCAAAGGCTGGGAGGAAGGCTGGGAAACTAAGCATTGGGGACCATTGCTGGGTTGAAAATGAAGCAGAAATGAAATGACATCACCTCTAAAACGATAAGGCAAATCACTAAAAAAATGCAATCTAACTGACAAAAATTCAGTTTTTCGCACAATAATAGTATTTATTGAGAGCTTACAGTTTGACAGAGGCATTTATGTGGATTCCTTATTTAATCCTTACCATAACCTATAAGGTTGGTTCTATGATTATCTCAGTTTTACAGACACACAACCCTTCAGAGATGTGCTTACTACAGAAAATGAAAGGTCACTTGACTTCTTAAAGAGGTTTCCTTACAGCCTGAGAGAGTGTAGACCCACCAGAAGCTTCCATGTGGGAGGGGCTTACTTAAACTCTGGAGAATGTGGATTGGGTTGTATTCATACAATCATTAAAAACTACAAGGTGCCAGAAACTGAGTTTGGTGTTGAAGATATAATGATGAACAAAAAAGAAGGTGTGATCAACTTCTGAGAAGATGGAGCAGATATACTTTTTTCCTCATACCTCCTGCTGCTATATACAACAAAACCCCTAAACATTGTATGTAAAACAAACATAAGAAGACTCTGAAAGGTGGGAAGAAGATGGCAGATCAGTTACAGACCTTGGGACCCAAGGAATAACATGTGAATTCTGTTTTTGTTTCTGGTTCTTGGTTTTATTTTTTTGTTTTTGTTTTGTTTTGTTTTGCCTCAGGTATCCCAGACTTGGAGATGAAGCCATCTACTTGGAAATGCCCATGTACACAGACAATACAAATCCTGCTCTCCCTAGCCAAAGGACTAGAAAAGGGGCAGCTTGGCAAGACAGAACTTTTAGACTATAACAGCTTTACTCCAGCCAAATACCACAGAAAAAACTCTGGCCTCACTTCCACCCATGCCTGCAAAGGCTCAATGGGGACCCTAGACTCCTACCCTCTTGAGGCTATAACAAGGTGTTCCAACCCCTGCAGGAATAGTGTCAGAAAAGGCCATGTAGGAAGCCAAGACTTTCATCTGCTCTAGGTGGTCATGAGGCTCCCTCATCTCTACCTGTGATGTCAGTGGAAACCACTTCTGCCCCCACACAGCAGCCATAAGGCACCCCTGTGGCGTCCTGCTTCAGTGGTATCAGAAGAGGCCTAGTGGAGAGTCAGGATTTTTACCTCTGCCCATGGTAATGAAGCCAGCCCCCTCCCTCATGCTTTTATATCAGTGGAGGCCACATGGGAAGCGGTAATGAGACAAACTCTAACCCTTCCAGCTAGAGAGGTATCAGTGGAGGTTTGGGGGGAACAGGAAGCTCCCACCCTTGCTCCAGCCCCACCCCTCAGGTACCAACGGAGGCCAAGTAGGGAATGTGAACTTAAACCTCTACCTGGCAGCACCAAGGTAATACCCCCACCTTTTCCCCCACCAGGGCTATATCAGAAGCCAGCTAAAACAGAGGTTCAGAGGAGATCCAGAGTCCCAAAACATAATACAATATCCAGGTTTCAGTAAAAAACCGCTCGTCATACCAAGAACCAGGAAATCTCATACTGAATGTACAAAGACAACAGATGCCAGCATAGAGGTGGCAGATAAATCAGAATTATCTGATAAAAATTTTAGAGCAG
The DNA here is from genome assembly GCF_964656455.1 of Halichoerus grypus. Classification (NCBI taxonomy): domain Eukaryota; kingdom Metazoa; phylum Chordata; class Mammalia; order Carnivora; family Phocidae; genus Halichoerus; species Halichoerus grypus. The sequence goes on along the minus strand of NC_135718.1, from coordinate 24,412,497 downwards.
CCATTATAAAAATACTTCAGTAATCAATTAAAAACAAGTTGGAAACAAATGGAAATATAGAAAGTTTCAGCAAGGAAATAAAAGATATAAAGAACTGAATGGAAATTTTAGAACTGAAAAACAGTAACTAAAAATAAAAATCTCAAAGGACTAATTCAATAGAATAGAGGGAACAGAAAAAAATAATGTAACTTGAAGAAGATAGAAAAGTAGAAATCATCCAATCTGAACAACAGAAAATAGATTGAAAAAATAAAAAAGAACAAAGTCTCTGGGGTTTGTGGGACTGTAACAAAAGATCTAACATTCACATCCTGGGACTCACAGGAGAGGAGAAAAAAGATGGAGAAAGAAAAGTGCTAAAAGAGATAATGGCCGAAAACTTCTCAAATTTGTCAAAAGACATACCTACATATTCAAGAAGCTGAGTGAACCTCAAACAAACAAAGAAACCCACAGCAAGACACATTACAATCAAACTTCTGAAAACTAGAGACAAAGAAAAATCTTGAAAGCAGCAAGAGAGAAATGACACATTACCTATAGGGGAAAATAATTCAAATGACAATGTATTTCTCATCGGAAACCAGAGAGGTCAGAAAGAAGTGACACAACATTTTTCAAGTGCTGAAAATAAATACCAACTCAGAATCCCTTAGCCAGTGAAAATATCCTTCAAGAATGAAGGGGAAATGAAGACATTCTCAGATGAAGAAAAACTAACAGGATTTGTCACCAGCAGACCTACCCTAAATGAATGACTACAGGAAGTATCCTAAAAAAGAAAGGAAGGAAATGATAAAAGAAGGAACTTTGAAACTTCAGGAAGGAAGAAAGAACGTGGTAAGCCAAAATATTGGTAAATAAAATAAGCTTTCCTTTTCCTCTTGAGTTTTCTAAAATTTTTTGATGGTTGAAGCAAAGATTATGACACTGTCTCATATGGTTCCAAATGTATGTATAGGAAATTTAAGGCAATTATAAATAAAAATTATAAAGAAAAATAAGATATTTATACTTCATTCAAACTGGCAAAAGGAAAAACCGACAGGCTATGATAAATTGTGTATGTTTAATGCAATACCTAGAGTGAGCACTAAAAAATTTGTACAGAGATATATTCAAAAATGTTATAGATGAAACCAAACTGGAATTTAAACAATGTTCAAGTAACTCACAGGAAGGCAGGAAAATCCAAACAGATAAATTAAAAACAGAGAGAACAAACAGAAAACAAAAAATAAAATGGCAGCGTTAAGCACTAATATATCACTAATCACATAAACTGTAAATGGTCTAAATATACAAAATAAAAGGCAGAGTGGATTAACAAACATGACCCACATATATGCTGTCTACAAGAATCATACTTCAAATATAACTATGAAAGGATGGAAAAGATATATCATGAATACATTAATTAAAAGAAAATTAATAAAAAGACATTAGCTATATTAATGACAGATAAAGTAGACTTCAGGACAAAAAAAAATTACCAGAGACAGAGACATTCTATAATGACAAAAGGGTCAGTCTAACAAGAAGATATAGCAATCTTAAATGTGTAAGTATTAAACAATAAAGCTGCAAAATGTGTGAAGCACAAACTGACAGAACTGAAGGGGGAAATAGACTAATACACAACTGTAATTAGAGAATTCAGCACCCCTTGCAATTGTCCAATTGATAAAACTAGATAGAATATCAGCAAGGACATAGAAAAACTCAACAACACTGTCGACCAACAGGATCTAGTCAATATTTATAAAATACTCCACAGTAGAGTATACTTTGTTTTCAAGTACATACAGAACATAGCAAGATAGACCATATCCTGAGCTATAAAACAAACCTTAATATTTTCATATTTTATTATTTTAATAAAATTAATATTTTAATTATAAAAAAATTGAAATATAGAATGTGTTCTCCTGCCACAATGGAATCACACTATAAATCAATAATAGAAAGATACTAGGAAAATCTCCAAAAAAACATGAAAATAAAAGAACATGCTCCTAAATAATCCATGCATCAAAGAAGTCTCACGGGAAATTAAAAAAAAAAAATAAACTTAATGAAAATAAAAACACAACATATCGAGATTTGTGGGATACAGCTAAAGTAATGCTGAGAGGGCAATGTATAGCACTAAATGCACATATTAGAGAAACAGAAAAGCCTCAAGTCAATAATTTAACCTCTCACTTCAAGAACCTTAGAGAAGATTGACAAAGTAAAAAGAAGTTAGTAATCAGGAATGGAGGACAGCACTACTTTTTATGCAGACATCAAAGGATAATAAAGGAATACTACTACTCTATGCACACAAATTTGACAACTCAAACAAAACAGAGCAAATTTTTGAGAAACACCAACTACCACAACTTATTCAGTATGAAATAGATCGTTTGAATAGCTCTATAACTATTAAGGAAATTGAATTCATAATTTTAAAAACTCCCTCCAAATAAATTTCCAAGCCCAGGTGATTTTACTGGAGAATTCTATCAAGATTAAGGAAGAATTAAAAGCAATTCTACATACTCTCTGTCAAATAATAGAAGAGGAGGGAACACTTCCTGGTTCATTTTATGAAGTTAATATTACCCTGATACCAAAACCAGATGGATAGTACAAAAAAAGCACCACAGTCCAATATCATTCATAAATATAGACACAAAAATCTGTAACAAAATATTAGCAAATAAAATCCAGCAACCCATAAAATGAATTTTATACCATGACCAACTGGGGTTTATTGCAGGGATGCAAGACTGGTTTAATGTAAGAACATCAATCCATATTAATAGGCTAAAGAAGAAAAATCAACTGATCATATCAATTGATGCAGAAAAAGCATTTGAAATTTAGCACCTATTTATGATAAAAACAGTAACAGGAATGGGGGAAACTTTCTGGATAAAGAGTGCTACAAAAAACAAACAGGGAATATTGTACTTAATGGTGAAATACTGAATGCTCTTTCCCCAAGGATGCACAGTCTTATCATTTTTCTTCAACATAGTTGCATTCAACTGGAAGTTCAAGCTAGTGCAGTGAGGCAAGAAAAGCAAACAAAAGGCATATGGACTGAAAAGGAGGAAATAAAACTGTCCCTGTTTGCATATGACATAATTGTTTACATAGAAAATGCCAAGAAATTTACAAAAATCCTAGAATGAGTTCTAGAACAGAATACAAGATAAACATACAAACATCAATTGTACTTCTATGTGCCAGTAATTAATTCATGGTACCAAAATTTAAAATATAATACCAGATAAATAATTAAAGAGACATACTGTGTTCATGGATTGGAAGAGTCGATACTGTAAAAAAAAGTTCTCCCCAAATTAATGTACAGGTTAATATAATTTCTATCAAAATGCCAGGGAGTTTTTTTTTCTTTCTTTCTTTCTTTTTTTTTTTTTTAGAGAGAGAGAGTGTGTGTGGGGGGGGGCAGAGGGAGAGGGAGAGAGAGAATCTTAAGCAGGCTCCATGTCCATCATGGATCCCAATGTGTGGCTCCATCTCACGACCCTGAGATCATGACCTGAGCTGAAATCAAGAGTTGGATGCTTAACTGAGCCACCCAGGCACCCCCCAGCAAGATTTTTTAAAATATAGATAAGATTATTCTAAAATTTATACCAAAAGACTAAAGCTTTTTATCAAAAGTATTAAAATAGCTAAAACAATTTTGAAAAGAGGAATAAAGGAGAAGAAATCAATCTACCTGATTTCAAGACTTAATATATAGCAGCAATAATGAAATCTATATGATACTGGCACATTTGATGGATGAGTGGAACAGAACAGAGAACTCAGACGTGGAACAACAATATGCCCAACTTATTTTTTTTTTTTTTTTTATTTATTTTTTAAAGATTTTTATTTATTTATTTGAGACAGAGAGAATGAGAGAGAGAGAGTACATGAGAGGGGGGAGGGTCAGAGGGAGAAGCAGGCTCCCCGCCAAGCAGGGAGCCCGATGCGGGACTCGATCCAGGGACTCCAGGATCATGACCTGAGCTGAAGGCAGTCGCCTAACCAACTGAGCCACCCAGGCGCCCATGCCCAACTTATTTTTGATGAAGGTACAAAAGCAATTCATTGGAGGAAAGACAGCTTTTCAACAAACGGTGTTGGAGCAATTGGACATCTATAGTCATAAAAGTGAACCTCAACTTGTTTCATACTCTATACAAAAATGAAATCGAAATGGATCATCAGCTACAATGTAAAATGTAAACTATAAAACTTATAGAAAAAATCATAGGAAGAAATCTCCAAGACCCAGGGCTAGGCAAAAAGTGTTATTGACACCAAAAATATGATTAATAAAAAAACTGATAAACTGGACTTTATCACAATTTAAAAATTCTGTTCTGTGAAAGATCTTGTTAAGAGGATGAAAAGACATGCTATAGACTGAGAGAAAATATTTTTAAACCACATATTCAACAAGCACCAGTATCTAGAATATATAAAGAACTCTCGAAACTCAACAGAAAAACAAACCAACCCAAGTAGAAAATGGGTCTAAGACATGAAGAGATATTTCACCTACGTGGACATATGGTTGGCAAATAGTACATAAAAAGATGTTCCATTTCCAGGCATTCATACTCCTTGTCTTTGAGACCTGGGTTGTGGGGTTTTGTGTACTATCCGATGGAAAGGACTGACGACGCTGCTAGGATGAAGCTAGTGAGATTTTTGATGAAATTGAGTCACAAAACCGTAACCATTGAATTAAAGAATGGAACACAGATCCACGGCACAATCAGGTATGGATGTCAGCATGAATATGCATCTCAAAGCTGTGAAAATGACCTTGAAGAACAGAGAACCAGGACAGCTAGAAACACTGAGTATTCGAGGGAATAACATTCGATATTTTATTCTGCCAGACAGCTTACCTCTGGATACACTACTTGTGGATGTTGAACCGAAGGGGAACTCTAAGAAAAGGGAAGCTGTTGCAGGAAGAGGCCAAAGTCCAGGAAGAGGAAAAGGATATCCTAGGCAATCATGTCTCTCAAGATCACTATTTCAAAGTGATGAACTTTTTGTACAGGTTTTATTTGTTTGTGCCAGCTTTTAATAAACATAAATGTAGGAAAAAATAGAAAAAGAAGAAGTTTCACATCCTTAGCCTTAGGGAAATGCGAATTAAAGCCATAGTGAGATATCATTAGGTTTCAACCAGATTGACTAAAATAAAAAATAGTGATAACACTAAATGCTGGAGGGGATTCAAAGAAACTGGATCACTCACACACTGCTGGCAGGAATGTAAAACAGTACAGCCACTCTGGAAAACAGTGTAGCAGTTTGTTAAAACACTAAATATAAGCCTACCATGGAACCAAGCAATGGCACTCCTAGGCATTTATCCCAGAAAGATGAAGACTTATATTCACAGAAAAACCTGGACATGAATGTTTATGGCAGTTTGATTCATTATAATCCCAAACTGGAAACAGTTCACATGTCCTTCAATGGATGAAACAAACTGTGATACATCCATTCTATGGAATATTACACAGCAACAGAAAAGAATAATTATTGATACAAGTAACAATGTGGATGAATCTCCAGAGAATCAGGCTGAGTGAGAAAAGCCAATCCCAAAGGTTATATGCTATATGATTCCACGTAGAACATTCTTGAAATGAGAGTTACAGTAAGGGAGAACAGACTAGTGGTTGCTAAGGGTTCAGGGGAGGTTGGAGACAGGATGAAAGTGGGTGTGGCTATAATATGGCAACATGAAGATCCTTAAGTGATGGACACGTCCTGTAGTTTGTCTGTTTCAGTGTCAATATACTGTTGATACTGTATTGTAATTTTGTAACATGTTCCCATTGGGGGGAACTGGGCAAAGGGTACATGGGATGTCTTTGTGTTATTTCTTATAATGGTATGTGAAATCTACAATTACCTCAAAATTAAAAGTTTAATTAAAAAATAGGTATGACCCCTTTGCTGATGGGATTTATAGTACTCTGGGAAGAGAGAGTCCTTAATTAAATCTCTCTGTAAACACATAACAATTCAATTGTAATAATGCTTTAAAGAAGAGGCGTCTAGTCCCAGGAGAACATGTAATAGGTAGGATGGCTGACCACATAATTTATTGCTCAAACTGGGACACTTTTGAGAGTGAAAGGAGGTGAAAGGAGGTGCTATTATTAATTAGGCTGGGGAAGTAAGCCTAAGTTGGGGCTCATGGTCACCCTAATAATAGTGGGGGTCCTGAGGTCAGGGGAGGCTCCCTGAGGGAGGTGAAACTAGACCTAAGGTCTGAAGGAAGATTGAGAGTGAATTAGGCAGGTGGGGAGGGGAAGGCAACATAGGAAAAGACCCCACAGCAGGAGAGCCTGCACCTGTGGGAGCAGGAACACCCAGGGTGCTCCCAGGAGTACTGGCAAATCCCTGCATGGTTTTTGGCAGGAGAAGCCTCATCTGGGCTCTGGTTCTTGTGACCTGAGTAGCACTCCTCCTTCCTTCTGCCTTCCTGACGCTGAACTTGGGTGTAAACCACATGTTTGTTTCCAGGCTATATTTAGTTCCCTGCTTTGCTCTCTCTGCTGCGCTTGAACAATTTTCCAAGAACTGCCAGCTCTCTTACGTCCCCCGTGATGCTCCTGATTCTGAGTGTGGATGGGTGAAAGAGTCATGGCCCAAGCGTGGGGCTGGGAGGGCCACAGGGCATCCATGATACATCAGCTCCTTCTCCTCTGGCTGCAACTAAATGGCCTCAGGCCATTCTTGAGGGAGTCCATCCTTCTCCCCAGTGGGATGCTTCTTCTGAGCTTCAGCATGGTCTTTACTTGGCCGTTCTTGCTCCTTTGGAAGCTAATCCCTGCCCCCTCTTTCTCCATCCAGCCTCCTCATTCTTGCTTCTCTTGTATCACTTGCACTCAGGAGATACCACTATCCATGGGTTCCTCTCTTACTGCTCACGCTGCCCCTTCCCAGGCCCATCTGTGTGTCCTCCTGGCTCACCCTCTTACCAACGTCCAGGGGCTCAGCTGGATGCTTTCACTTCCCATGCTGTCTTGAAGAGACCACCTTTTCTCTAGAAACGTAGCATTGCGTTTAGAGTCATTGGGGAGAAGAGTAAAATAAGAACCTGTTTCCTCCAACCTTCTTTTTCATTGTACCCACCTCATTAGATTGATCCCCTTCTTTTCTTTTGGAGACATGAGTAGGGGGCAAGTGTTGACAAGGTTGTTGATGACTTTCAGCAGCTTAATGAGTGTGTTCTTTCCTTAAGGTTACGTTTCCATTGTTGACTTTAATTCCTCAGCCTGAACTTACTACGTGAACACAGGCCTGGAATTCACTGACCACAATTTTCTCTTCCTTACTAGGGGTGTCATTTAAAGATAAGGATGTCACCAACTAAATCACCACCCTCTTCTCAATTGCTAGTCATGTTGCAGGAACCATGTGCCCCATGAGTACCGGCCACCAGCATCAGTCCTCCTGGTGTGTCCCTGTGTGGGGACAGCAGAAAGAACCCTGGCTTTAGAGCCAAAGAGACCTGAATGCAAATATTGCCTAGGTTATGTTGTGTGATCTGGAGCAGGAAGATAGTATAAACCATTGTGTAAGAACTTAGCTCTAACATCAGACAGATCTGGACTCAAACCCCTAGTTCTGTCACCTATAAGCTGTGCAACCCAACCAATCTGCATCAGGGTTTCCTCACCTGTAAAATGGGGACAAAGTACTGACCTCCACAGGACTGTTAAGAAGAGTAAGACCATTTACAGTCAAATTTACCTAGCACTTTATCTGTGCCACACTTTGTTCAACTGTGCATTAATTTATTTAATCTTTACTATGACTCTGAATCATAAGTATTTTCACCATCCCCATTTACAGATGAGGAATGGAAGCACAGAGAGGTTAAGTAATTTGTCCAAGGTCACACAGCTGGGGTTGGGATGCTTGGCATTTGAACACAGATAATTTAGCTCCAAAGTTTGGGCTCTTAATCACTCATTACTACACATCTGGTCTAGAGTTAGTGCTTGGGGAATGTTAACACTCATCATTAACATCCACGTGATGGCTGTTATCATCACAGCTTCACCTGCATGTTCCTCAGTCTATGGAGTGGAACCAAGAAAACCTACTTTGGCAGAATTAAGTAAAGCAATGGCATAGAAGCCACAGAGTGGGACTTAAGGTCCTTAATAAAAGTCAGTGTTGAAGCTGTTCTTTCCTGCTCCTCCCTTCTTTCCTCTTTCTCTTCTGCTTTTCCTCATCATAAAGTCTTTGGTGCCTTTATGGCCAAGGTTCTTTTTTGTTTTTTTAATTTTTAATTAAAAATTTTTTGTAAACAATGGCCAACCTTCTTAATATTACTTCCTATAGTGGGGCACCTGGGTGGCTCAGTCGGTTAAATATCTGACTTTGGCTCTGGTCATGATCTCAAGGTCCTGGGATCCAGCCCCTCGTCAAGCTTCATGCTCAATGGGGAGTCTGCTTGTCCCACTCCCTCTGCCCCTTTCTTCTCTTGTGTGCTCTCTGTCTCAAATGAATAAATAAATAAATAAATAAAATTTTAAAAAATGTTACTACTTATACCTGTGACTGCCGGGCATATGGTCACCTGTGGTAGGGAAGAGCATCAATCAAATCGTAGAGCTTTTGCCCCTTTAGAAAGTGTACACGTGCTAAAAAGAACAGATGACTAGAAGCTGCAAGCAGAAGTGTTATTATTTACACTCCTCTGTTTCACCTGTGATTGCACATTTATCGAGGGTCAGTGCTGTGCCCGGGACTGGGCAGGTGCGGAGGTTATAGCGTGGAACGAAACAGACACTTCCTGCCTTCACGGACACACAGTGGTAGGGAGTCCTGATTCCAGTGGTCTTCTGACTGCTTTCATCTGCATTTCAGGGATTGTTTTATAATCATTTACTTCTGTAGAAATTCAGAGAGTTACAATGTGAACTGCTGTTTTGATGTTAATCAATTAATTAATTTCCTATTTAGTTCCAAAAAGGATGTGAAGTGGCTTATCAACACTGCACAGATATAGTAAGACCGAAGAGTATCAGACAATAAAAGCAAACAGTATTTAGTAAAAGGGGAACAGAGGATAAAGATCTTGTTCTGAAGACAGAGCAAGTGAACCTGGTACTCAGCTTGACTGTGGAGACAAGAGCAAGACCAAGCCACTTTAAGAAAGCCTTTAAAAAAGGATGTCAGACGACGTGGATGGAACTGGAGGGTGTTATGCTGAGCGAAATAAGTCAATCAGAGAAAGACATGTATCATATGACCTCACTGATATGAGGAGTTCTTAATCTCAGGAAATAAACTGAGGGTTGCTGGAGTTGCGGGGGGGAGGGATGGGGTGGCTGGGTGATAGACAATGGGGAGGGTATGTGCTATGATGAGTGCTGTGAATTGTGCAAGACTGTTGAATCACAGATCTGTACCTCTGAAGCAAATAATACATTATATGTTTAAAAAAAAAAAAGAAGAAGATAGCAGGAGGGGAAGAGTGAAGGGGGGAAAATCGGAGGGGGAGACGAACCATGAGAGACTATGGACTCTGAGAAACAAACTGAGGGTTCTAGAGGGGAGGGGGGTGGGAGGATGGGTTAGCCTGGTGATGGGTATTAAAGAGGGCATGTTCTGCATGGAGCACTGGGTGTTATACACGAACAATGAATCATGGAACATTACATCAAAAACTAATGATGTAATGTATGGTGATTAACAACAATAAAAAATAAAAAAGGATGTCAGTTTCACAGGAGAAATCCACTTTTTCCTGGCTCTAAGTTTTATGAGGAATTTGTCTTTAGATCCTCATATAAGGAGTGCTGAACATGTTATAAAATATGAAAAACAGGCATAATTGGAATGCATCTCTGTATGTGCTGTCCCTGGGTGCTGATGACAAGATCTATTAAAATAGTAAAGGTTGTGGGGGGGAGGACAGAGGGAGAGAATGAATATGAGTGAGAATGTATTTGTGATGTCAGCGAGAAGAATAGTTTCCCAAAGTGTTACTTCATTGTGATGGTTAAAAAAACCTGAGAAACAAACAGGGTTTTAGAGGGGAGGGGAGTGGGGGGATTGGTTAGCCCTGTGATGGGTATTAAGGAGGGCATGTACTGCATGGAGCACTGGGTGTTATACGAAAACAATGGATCGTGGATCACTACATCAAAAACTAATGATGTATTGTATGGTGACTAACATAACATAATAAAATTAAAAAAAAAAAAAACAAACAAATGGGAAAGAAGTCATATTAGGGTGGCAGAAGTGTAATCTCATGGATAACTTACAGGATACTGTTTGCTTTCTCCAGTTGTTTGTAACAGGGACAGGAGCCTAGAGGGAAAATCCATTCCCAGGAGGGCCCTCTTTGCTCTCCCCATTGTGGATGTGGGTGTGAGGGCTAATCCTGGCTCCCAACATGCCTTTCCCAGCTGAAGTAGGCATTATGCCAGCAAGGGAAATGACAGTCCATTCTAACCCTAGCCTCTCTTTTAAATTCCAGATGGATATTGGACAGCTCCCATCTTACAGTGGTAAAATTTGGTGATGGTGATGACGATGGAGGTGGTGACAATAACGGATTCAGTGTCAGGTGCTATGGGATAGTGGGGGGCAGATTTCATGGAAGAGCTAGCATTTAGAGCAGATCATCATGGAAATTGTGGCAGAGGGCAGATTACAGACTTAAGGAATATGGTAAGAAAGTTCATGGAGGTAAGGCAGTGCATGGAACCATTCTGAGAAGCTTGGACTTTATGGACAATGGTTGGTCATGAAGAATTTTGAGGAGGGCAATCCATGACATAATCTTCCTTAAGTTTTAAAAGGCATCTATGGGAACACTTGGGTGGCTCAGCTGGTTAAGTGTCAGCCTTTGGCTCAGGTCATGATCCCAGAGTCCTGGGATCCAGTTCTGCATCAGGCTCCTTGCTCAGCAGGGAGCCTGCTTCTCCCCTGCTTGTGCTCGCTCTCTGACAAATAAATAAAATCTTAAAAAAAAGGGCATCTATGGAACTGTGCTGTCTAAAACAGTAGCCACTAGTCACATGTGGTTATTGAGCTCTTGAAATGTAGCTAGTAGTTGAAATATAAGTAAGTGTAAAATATACACTGGGTTTTGAAGACCTAGTACAAAAATATGTAAAAATATTTCAATAATTTTTATGTTGATTATGAGTTGAAAATATTTTGGATACATTCAACTCAAGAAAATATATCATTAAAATTAATTTCATTAGTTTCTTTTTAATTTTTAATGAAGCTACTAGAAAATTTAAAATTACCTACGTGCCTGACTTTATACTTTTAATGGACCGCGCTGGTGTGGAGGCTGGCTTGAGGAAAGAAAGAACTGAAGACCAGGAGAAGACAGGAAGTTATAGTAAAACCCTAAGACAAGGGAGGATGAGGGTTAGATCTAAGGCAGTGACCCTGGGAATAAACAGGAGACAACAGGTAAAAAGGCTTTTAAAATAGGACTTGGCGGGCGCCTGGGTGGCTCAATTGGTTAAGCAACTGCCTTCCGCCCGGGTCATGATCCTGGGGTCCTGGGATCAAGTCTCACATGGGGCTCCCTGTACAGCGGGGAGCCTGCTTCTCTCTCTCCCTCTGCCTGCCACTCCCCCTGCTTGTGTGTGTGCTCTCTCTCCCTGTGTCAAATAAATAAATAAAATCTTAAAAAAAAAAATAGGACTTGGCAATGATTTTTCTGGATATGGGGATTAGAAAGAGGGAATAGACAAGGTTGCATGTTAAGTGTCTCGTCTGGGTGACGGAGAAGATGAGGAGGAGGGTTTTTAGAACTTGATGCATATGGGTTTCAGTGTGGACCTGCATGTGTAGGAAGCAATGGGGAATTCAGATGAGAAGCTCCAGAGAGAGAACAGAGTAGATTCAGGAGTCAACAAGCAAGAGGTGACAGTGGAAGCACAGATATGGGTGAGATCTTTGAGCTCACTCACAGAGGGAGAGTGGAATGAGAATGAAGCACAGAAAACTGGGGTCATGATGGAGGTTAGGGCTCAGAATTTAAGATGTGAGCGGGAGAAGAGAGGTTGGCTGAGCTTGACTGAGGCTAGTCAGGGAGGACCCAGGAGACCCTGGTACCACATAGACCAAGGGAGATCTTTCCAGATGGAACAGGTTTACAAATGCAGGAAGTGGAGGCTGTTGGCCAGGCTGTCTCAAGGAAGCCAGCAGGTGGTGTTTGTTGGGAGTTAAGGCTTTGATGAGTCACCTGAAGGCAAAGGTTAGGTTGCCAAATGTCCAGCGGGGGAGTGGCAGGTGAGGAAGGGGAGACAAATGGTGGAGGGGAGAACTCCTTGAAGAGGTCTGGACACTGGAGAAGGCTGGTGGGGACTGGGAGGCTGCGGAGGGGGAGCTAGCACAGGGTTTTGGACAAGGATTGTTAGGCGAAGGGTGAAGGAGGGAGAGAGTGAAGATAGGAGGAGGGGCAATAATTGATAAAGCAAGGCCAAGAGGATGAATTGGGGGCAGATGTGTGAAAATATCACATCTGTTAGTCTTTCATCCATTCTTTTTTTCCAAATAAATACTTAATAGCCACATCTCCCAAAGTCCACTCGAGGATCTGACCTTTCCGCAGGCTCGGTCCAGGTCCAGGGCAGATGGGAGGGGGAGCAGGGAGTTTCCAGCATTGCTCTTGCAGACAACTGTCCCCCACGGGCTTGGACAGCACACCTCCCCTGTGGGCCTGAGGCTTGGGAGACCTCCCGCTCGCGGGCTCTGTGAATATCCACTCCGGAACGCCTGCCTGCAAGCCCAGACCACTTCTACTCTGACATCTAGCACCTCTGCCCAGAGCCCACGCAGAAGAGAGGCCTCGCGTTCCTCCCGAATCCCGAGCTTGGGCTCGAGCTGCAGCGCCCGGCCTTCCCCGGCAGGGGCGCTGGGAACCCGCGGATGGCCGGCTCCGGTCCAGCGCCCGATCCCGCGCCCACCTCAGCCTCCGGTGCCGCAACTTTTCTTGGGGTGTTTCGCTGCTCGCGGGCTTGGGAAACCCCGACTCCAAGACCCGGCTCATTCTGGGCTGTCTCCGGCTTGGTTCTCCGGCCCAACCTCCTCGGTTCCCAATTTCCGAGTTCAGCTGCGGTTGGAAAAGCATGTTCGCCAGGGTGTGGGCTCCCGGGAACCGCTGGTTGCCGCCCTCCGTGGCCGGCTCAGATTCCCAGGCCGCCTCTGCCTCCTCCATCCCTCTTGGCCCTCCCCGGGCGCTCTTCCACCTCTTCTTTCTTTCGCCTTTCCATTCGCACCATTATCTCGCCTTCCCTCCTCCACCTCATTTTTCCTCTCTTCTCCCTTTCCCTTTTCGCTCTTCCCCTCCGTTCGCTTCTCTTCCCTTCGCCCCGCCTTTCTCCTCTCCCCTCTTCCCGGGTTTCCCTCCCTCTGGCTATGAACTCTTCCTCTAATCCCGAGGAGAAGGGCCTTCAGGCCGTCACGCTCTCCGAGCCCCCTCTCTCCATCCCACTCCTTTCTGAACAACCACTCCTCCAGCTCCGCGCTTCTCGCCTTTCCAACCTCTAGAAATCACGGGAGCTTCTCGGAGGCGGCGGGCGGCACTACGTGCCGGGGCCTGTAAACCACATCTCCTCCTCGTCCTCGAGTTTAGCTTCCCTCTCTCCGAAGTCTCCCTTTTCCTACAGGGCTCCAAGGGTCCTAGCCCAGATTGCGTCCCACGCGCCCAGGCTGCGCTTCTGCAGCGGGGTACGGGGTGCTGGGGCCGGGGATCTGATCAGCCCGCGCTGCGCTGCGCCGCACCGGGGTCCTCTCACTGGCAGTCGGCGCTTTGAAGGAACAACTAAGCCCGCTCAGAAACGAATCTAGGAAGAGTGAGGGCGCGACCTCAATCCCAGGCTAGAAGATGGGGGCTGGATTCCCCCCACCCCCGCCCCCCGTGGGAACGAACGCTCTCCACTGTCTTTCCTAAGCTCCGACCAGGGGTCCCAGGAAGGAGAGCCGGGGATCCGGGAGAGCTGGCAAACCCCTGACCCTGCCGCCGGCGCCTCCCTTTTCTCTCCCCTCGCCCTCCAGGAGGTTTAAGGAATAACTAGGTTGCATCCGCGGGCGGTGGGGGAGCATGAGTGCGCGGGGCGCCAGGAGGAGGGGGCTATCCAGGGCGGCCTGCCTTGCTCTCAATATTGCCTTTCTCAGGACTCGCAAGCTCAGGAAATGCAAACACAGCCCGTGCGTGATCCGCGCGCGCCCACAGCCCGAGCGGACCCCTCCCCGCCCCCCACCCCGTGGCTCACACTAACACGCACACATACGCGTGCAAACGCGCACGCACGGAACCGCGCGCCCCCGCACACCGAAGCAGCCCCGGGCTCCGCCAGGTGCCCCCACCCCGCGACGCCCGCCAGCCCTGGCGCACCCCTCGCTTCACCCTCTCCCGCCTGCGCGCACGCACGCGCACGCACGCAGTCCCCGCGCCCCCGCACCGGGCGGGGGCGCAGGCCGTGAGGGGCGGGGGGCGGGGGGCGGCGGGAGGGGCGGGCCCGGGAGTAGCGAGCGGAGTCCCGGGTCCATCCCGCGCTCGGCTTCCGCGCGCTGCCTCCCCACGCGAAGGCTCTGGTCTCCCCCTCGGCTTCCGAACCCGAACAGTTGGCGCTGAAAACACTTTACTCCTCCTCCGTCGAGACCCCCCCCACCCTCCCCGCGCGCCATCTCCCGTTCCCCACAACAGGCCCGAAGAGTAACCCCCCAAACGCGGCCAGAAGCGGCTCCCAACTCTTCGGCGGGAGCAGGTTGGAGGCTGGATTTCGGAGAGACTCTGGAGTGGGGTCCGTCGCCAGCCCCTCCTCCTGGATCTGGCTTGATTCTCATGTTTTAAAAAGGATTTTTCTCATTACCTTTGAACACTCCTCTTAAAAATTTTTGGAGGAGCTCGGTGAGGAATATTTGGGGGGATCTTAATTTAAGGGGGGGAAAGCACCGAGGGGGTATTTATTAATTTTTCTTGGGTTTTGGAATCACCCTTTGGACGAGAGAGCGAGCGATCCAGAGCGAGGAGGGAAGAGCGGAGAGGACCCGCGAGGCGCGCCAGCCCGAGCCACCTCCTTCCCGGCCGCCCCCTCCCCACTCCCCCCGACACACACTCGCTCTCTGGCTCGCCGGCGCGCGCACACCCCCCGCGCCGGACCCGCACCTCGGCGGGCGCCACACTCTCGGCAGCCCGAGCCGCGGCAGCCGCAGCGGGATGGAGGCAGCGCGCACGGAGCGCCCCGCAGGCTGGCCCGGGGCGCCTCTCGCCCGAACGGGGCTCCTGCTCCTGTCGACGTGGGTCTTGGCCGGCGCCGAGATCACTTGGGGCGCGACGGGCGGTCCTGGGCGCCCCGCGGCCTCGGCTTCGCGGCCCCCGGTGCTGCTTCCTCTCTTCCCGCGGGCAGTGGTAAGCCAGTGGCCAGAGGAGCTGGCGACGGCGCGGAGAGGCGCCGCACTGGGGCGCCGGCCCGGACCAGAGCCGCTGCCCCAGCCAGGAGGCGGCAGCGGCAGCGTTGGAAAAAAGCAGGGAGAAGCCGGGGGACCGTCGCCGGCAGGCGCGCGGTGGGGACAAGGCACCCCGGTTCCGGGCAAGCCTGGCGGCGCGAGGAGGAGTCGCCGGGCGCAGCCCTCCAGTGCCCTGGAACGCGGGGACGCCCGGGCCACTGCCTTGGCCGATGGTTCCAGAGGAAGCCGCCCTCTGGCCAAGGGTCTCCGGGAGGAGGTGAAGGCGCCGCGGGCCGGGGGGGCGGCGGCCGAAGAGCTCCGGCTGCCCAGCACCTCATTCGCGCTGACCGGGGACTCGGCCCACAATCAAGCCATGGTGCACTGGTCGGGACACAACAGCAGCGTGAGTACCTGCCCGGCGGCGGATCTGCCTGTCTCCTGACAGCAGGGCTGAATGGAGGGCGGGAACGGGGGACAGATAGTTGCTGGAGGGTCGAGGCAGAGGCGGGGGCGCCCTGACTTGTAGAGAGAACAGGTTCATCCGGCTTCCCCCACGCCCCCAACAGGTTAGCGGAGTTTGTTGTAAGATGGTGTGTACATTTGTTTGCTAGAGACCCTAGGTTTGGGGCCGCCCGGAGGGGAGGGGAAGAAGTGTCTTAAAGATGAGCAGGGAAGGGATCTGTGGTCCCTTTCCCTGGTACTCGGTTTGGAGAGTGGGTTTTCCCGTCCGGCGCTTGAATTCGTGGGTGAGGACGCGGCCTGAATTGGCAAACTGACGGATTCCTGCGACTGCCGAGCCTCCCCACTTCTCCCCTCCAATCACGCGAAAGGGAACCCGGGAGCTGGAGGCCACTCGGACTTCCAGACTCCTGTCGGCCTTAGGGTCGCTGCTGTCTGCTCCAGGGGCGCTTTCTCCCAGCCCGGGGGAAGGCTGCGCCTAGTCCGCCCGAGCCCGGGCCTTCAGGTCACACTGAGTCCCCCTTCAAAACCCAGGCAGCTGTCTGGAAAGCTACAGGAGAGGCAGTAAAAAAAGTTTAAAGTGTGAAGTGAAATTCAGCACCCATTCCGCACCCCTCACCCTTACGCAAGAATAAGTACACTAAGTCTGAGCAAAAAAAACTCGCCTCGGCCGCTGTGTCCCGCATCACAAACGGCTCCCGGAGTGGAGTTGGGTCCCCATGCTTTCTGCGCACCTCTCCTCTCTCCGCGGCCAGGTTCCCCTGAGAGTAGCTGTACCGACAGGTGGCGCCCTTGAGTCCACTCCGGCGTCGGGCTCGGAGCCCGGGCGGCCCGGGCGGCTACTGCAGCCCGCAGAGCGTTCTCGGAGAGGCTTCCTCAACCCCGCCGCCCGCCAGGGCCCGGAGCCGTGCGGCCACGCCAAGAAACCGCGGGGAACGCTATCTCCGACGGAGGTGGGGGGGCGGCCTCCCGCGATCTCTCCCACTCCCCTCCCGTCCACGGCCCCCCACTTTCAGCCAGTCTTGCAAAAATCCTTTCCTCTTCTCTGGCTCTCCGGATCAAATCAGAACCCGGCGTTGGGCAGAGTCTGGAGGATGATGGATGTCCGTATAGGCAGCTTTGCTCATTTGATCGGAAAGCACCGCCCCTCCCCTTTGTGTTTCTCTTTATGACTGGCATTAAAGATTTCCCTGGAAAATTCTGGCCTTATTTTAAAGGGGCCCGGGGGTGTCACGGGGTAAAGAGTGAATAACAGGAAAGCCAGGAGTCCGCAGAGTGTACCACATCGGCGCTGCTGAGTACAGATTTCCTGGTTCTTAATGGCACACAGCACAGATCGGGCAGCCCAGCCCGGGTACAGATTCTGGGTTGGAAGGATTTGCGAGGTCTGTTTTCCCACCGGCGCGGTGGCTGGCTTCATCTGCCTCCAGTGAAGACCTCCCTAGCTTCGGAATGCACAACTCTGGGCATGGGGAGGGGGTGGGTATGGCGTGCCTTGGCAGGGATGGGTGAAGACTTGCAAGTCCCCAGAGGAGAGAGGGAGAGAGGGAGAGGTAATTCTCTGACAGCAGGGCCTGTGAATCTCAACTTCGTTTTAGTTTGATAATGAGGAATTGTATGTGTGTGTGTGTGTGTGTGTGTATGTTTTTGTTCACGTTCGTACTGGGTGAGAAGGATGAAGAGGATGGGTGGGAGTGAATGTATTCCTAGGAGGAGGAGGTGCTGTCTTCACATATCTATGACTTTATTACTGTCACATTTGGATAATATAAATTCACTCTACTTAAAGAGTTTTCTTATGTCTGTGCTTTTATTTTAAGGATCGTTTTTTTTGTGTGTTGACTTACCGGTGGGACTTGGAGAGGATGCTTTTTGCAAACAGTAACGTGTGAATGGCCTTCTCTGCCCATCTTCCATGCAGAGGTGCAGCAGAGGAAGTGAGGGGGCAAGTGTAGCCCGAGGGCGCCTCCCCCCACCCTGGGGGAAATGGCTTGTAGTTGAAAGAGGGGCAGAAGCGCCCGGGGAGTGGACTAGTTGGCCTTGGAGCCCTTAGTGACAGCAGTGAGATTTGGGAAATCCAGGAACAGCCCTCAGGATGCTTATTGGTTGTGTTCTTGGCCAGTCTTAACTGTCCAAGCAAAGGACAAGGTAACACACATGGGTGCAGGGACCCCATCCTGTCGTCCTGTCCTTTCTTTCTGGTGGAGAGCGACTGCCTCCTGAGCACCTGGGCTGGATCTGCCTCTTCCGACCATACTGTGCAGGCAGTATCGGCTTCACTGAGTATCAGGTCTGTGCTGCTCTGAGAGCAAGAGGAGGGAACATGTTCACGGGGCCCCGTCTTTGAGGGACTTTAAGGAAACATCCCTGTGAGAGGAACGGGGAAACCAGTGTCTGCAACATGACTAGGTTGGTTTTGTTCCTGGTCCCCCTTTCCTGAAGACAGCAAAGGAAGATGCTGTAGATAAAAGCCAGGGTGAGGAGTGATGGGGATGATGAACTTTCCGGAAGCTTCCCTCATCATTGGTTTCAACATGGAGGGAGATGTCCTAGCACCAGGCTCCTTTGGCATGAAAAGAGAGTTCCATCGTCTCTTCTGACTTCCACAGTACTAAACATGTCCTTTTCTGGGAAGGCCACCAGCTTAATTGTGAACACTTTGGGGTTTCCTGGCCTCCTACCAGGTGCCTTTGGTGGACCTCATTACTTGACATGAATTCCCTTTGGGGGAGGGTTTTTAGTCAGCCCATATAACTGAAATCAAAGTCCACTCTGACAGTTCGCAGTCAGGCATGCAGGGCTGGACATGCTCGGCTCCATTTGTCCAGCTGTGCCCCGGGGACTACAGGAGGCAGAGGGAAATCCTTGTCCAAGGCTGGGGTCATGGATTCCCTTTGGTTCAGGGACTGTGGTCAGATAGCTTGGGGGCAAAGGAGGAAGTGCCCCGAAGGCTTGAGCCAGAAGCTGTCAAGAAGGGGCTGGAGACTGGGTCCCTCTTTGACCGTTACTACCCTGCCAGGTGGTCCCGGGTGAGAGGTGAGGGGACTTGGGCTCAGAGCCTCTATTCTGGAGGGGTGGTAAATGCCAGTCTCCAGCTGGGTTCCTGGTGATTAATGGGCAAGAGAGTGTTTCACACACCCCCTGAGGGAGCTCCATCCCCAGGGCTTGCTGGGAAACAGAAAAAAAGCCACATCATTCTGCCCTTCTCCTTCCAATGAAGGAAGATGCCTTCTGCTTGCTCAGTGAATTGGCAAAGCAAATGGCTCTGGAGACTGGAAAGTTGTGAAGGAGACGGTCCACTTTTCCATGCCCCCTCCTCCTTGGAGTAACCCTGGCCAGGGACCCCCCTTCCTGGTGCTGAGTTGAGAACGCTGCGTTCTCCCTTGGAGGACCCCTTCCCTTTCCAACAGCTCACTGGCGGTGGAGAGTGATTTGCAGGCTGCTACCCCTGCAGTTTGTGTCTGGTTGGAAGGACTTCAATTAATGTGCCCAACAATGCACCTTGGTGAAGAGAAGCAGGGAATGCTGCTAATTCCGGGTCCCCTCCAGATCACCCTTCCCTAGCATGCGAGGAGGTAGAACACACAGATGCTCCCAGGCAGGATTTCATACCTTTAACTAATTCAGCTGGACTGTGTTCTAAAATATTTACTTCCAATGTGCAAAATAGTGACAGCTTTGATCAGATTAATTGTATTTCACTCACTGAAGCAGCTAATTGTGGCTCTCAAACAGATTTTTCAAATAGCTTTTGGCTGGATTGTCTCGCCTTCATCGTCCCTTCTCACAGTCCTTGTGTCACAATATCTTAATGCATTTTGCCTTCTCAGAGGCTTAATAAAGACGCCTGCCGCCGAAGCCATTCTTTAGGGGTTTGACAAAAAGAATCTGTTTTTAATTAATATTACAAGGGGAGCCTCTCCTTTGAGATAGAGCTGGGAAATGCAGCGGGACAGAACAGGACTAATTGCTCCTGGTCACTCTTGGCCTGGGGCTGGGGGTGGGGTGGGGAGAGGAGGGGGCTGGACACGAGGCTATTTGTCTCTATTTGTCTGCTCTGCGTTTCTCCTGATGACTGGGTTACAGGGTGTGATTTGCTTCTCAGATCCAGCAGTGCTTTCCAAGGTGAGCAGAATTTGCAAACTCTTAATTGGGAGGCCTGATTGCAGAAACGCAGTGGTTGGAACTTGCTTCGTAGTTGGCAAAGGAGGAGTGCTGGGAAGTGGCTTCCCCAGTTGTGTTGGATTTAAGGGTGGTGGTGGGGGGGATGGATTGTGGCTCCAGTGGCAAGAAGACTCGGGGGGCACAAGGGAGAACTGCTTTTTCCTTGGGCCGTGTAAATCTGTTATTGTCACTGAGGATTTTTGGAACTGGATGATAGGCTGGCCCTGAATCATCCGGTAAGGAGCACAGAGGTGCGAAAAGCCAGACCAGCTGAGATAAGAAGATGCGCCAGGGGTTTATCCAAGGCTGGGTACACCTGAGGCCTGGTGGCTTGACTCACTTGTTGATTTCCTGCTTTCTTTGGCCTCTTGGCAGGTTTGAGACACTTCCTTACAGTGGGAAAACATTGAAGGATAATTTTTCAGCAAGTTTGGGGGAAAAGAGGTCTTATGGATTTGGAGGTGGAACATAGGGGATGTGAGCATCAGCCGGCCACCTTGGATGGGCGGAACCGGCATGGGGGGAAGGGGCTGGGTGGAAGCTGGCTAGCCATGCCCACACCCTGGTGTGGAGGGTGACGGAGAAAAGGGTCTGCATGGTGCTCTGGTTTTGCCAGCAGTGAGTGAAGATGAGAGGGCTCTGCCTCACATGCAGGAGGGTCTCAGGCATGTTCCACCAAGTAGGTGAAGAGTGACAGCCTCAAGTCTTCTTGAGCAGAAGCTACGAAGGAATTAGAAGTCCTTGTCCCTTGGGATGTCAGTGATTTCTTTCTCGGGTTCTTCATCACTTGACAGTTACTGTAACCAGGCGTATTTTAGCAAGTATGTCTACCTTCCAGCTCAAGTACCTTCACCTTCTTGGATTCAAATCCAAAGTCCTTTAGCCTGGCATTCAGGGCCCTTCACTGCTTATGTCCTGGGTCTACTTCTTTACCTCTCTGTTTGACGCTTCCCTGATGGGTTCCTTCCCTGTAGCCAAGAAAGCCCCTTCATTGTCCCAAACCCCATTGACTCTGAGACTTTGCACTTGAGGTCTTCTCCACTTGGATTACCCTTCTTCCTCTATTGAGATGCACCTGTTATTCACAGCTTTGCTCAAGATTCAAATGCAGTGTCTCTATAGAATTTTCCTTAAGAGCATTTGTTTCCCCTTTTCCTGATGAGAGAATTTAAAGACTGCACCACACATGTGATCATGATTTAGTTCAGTACTCGTTTATTTTAATTTTGTATTGTTTTGTAAGTGTTTTCAAGGTGAGGGATGAGAGGTGAGGGTTGAAATCATTACAACCGCACCTTCCCCACCCCTCAGTGTGAGTTTTGCTCTTCTCCTTGTGGCGTGTGGCACAGGGCTTGTCCCATGGCTCAGTACATACTCACTGAACTGATCTTCGGGAACTGGGCAATGCCTTAGCTGTGTGGAAAGGACAGGAAACACTGTCTCTTAGTAGCATTGAGTTTATATACCTGGTTGATTATTTCATGTATGAATTTTAGCACAAGATTTGGAGGCATCTCTACGCCACTTAGTAAGAAAATAGTAATATGGACTACGCAATAATCCTGGCTTCTTTCTCCTGGACATCAGAAACCGAATGAACTTACAGAATATACCCAGACATTCGCTGAGTGTTTCCTTCATGTGTGGCAGTGTTCTGGGCACTGTGGGGTCGGTACGGGTGTGATGGAGGGAGAGACAAACAAGGATAAGACAGGATTTGCCTCAAGGTCCTTCCAATATGCTTTGGATATGAGACTGCTATCAGTAAAGTTAAATAACACATGACGCCAAGATAGAAGCCATGGGGTGATGTGTGGTTAATTGTCAAGCAGTCATTTTAGGCTATGAGCTCAAAGGAGAGAGGGTCCCTGGGGGAGATACTACAGCATTGAGACTCACAGAATGTCAGGGTTGGAAGCGCACGTGGGTAATTGTCTTCATCAACTCACTCCGCATAGAGATGAGGGGTTTGAGGCTCAGACAGAAACATGGCATCCTATGGTCTGGACTCTCTACTGTTCCTTTTCTCTGTATAGTCATCCCTTACTCACTCCCGGGTTTCTCTTTTCTCTTTTCTTTTTTCTTTTCGGGTTTACAGACCATTTTTCTTCCAAGGGGATTTATGTGTTTTCACTCAGGGGAGGTAGGATGCTGCCCGTTTTATAGGTAGGATAGACTGAGGCCTTGGACGAATATACATGAGGCTAACCAAAGAGGCTTAGGATTAGGTTCATCTCTCTGGTTCCCCGGCCACATCCTACATCCACCCCGCCCACCCACTGAGGTGGCTGCATACCATAAATACCAAGCTCCTCAGTTTCGACAAGCTGTATCTTACTAACTGTTGTTAATGGGGGCCTCTTGTGAGTCACCTCGTTATTCGAGTTAGTGAGTGAATCAAGCCTGCTTGCATCACCAGACACATTTTGCTCATTTATTTTGATCAGTGTAGTTGGGGTTTAATTATTTATGGAAATGCTTTTTTTTAGAGTACACTAATAAATGTGCTGTAGTAAATTTGGAAAAAGTAATGGCGTCTAAGAACTTCAGGATTGCACACATAACTTTCTGCTGTTAACTCCTTGCTGGGGAGCAGAGGAAACCATCCCCACTGGGTTGAGATGAGAGGAACTTGGAGCACAGTGGGGCTAAGCCACCCAGGACTGTTGCCAGTAACCCTGCCCGCTGCTATGTGGGGCCTCGTTACTTGGCACCCACTGGGTGAGAACTTAGTTCAGGGGAAAACTGGAAATAGAGCTAGATAGGGTAATCAAGGATCCTGTTAGGTAGGCGGACTATGAGATTACTTGGTTTGGGTGTGAATTCATACTTGTGGATTGTATTCATCATGAATGCAATCTTCTTCAGAACTTCTTGGCAACAGCCGTATGGTAAATAGGAGCCTGGGTTCTGGAACCAGGTGCCTGGGTTCAAATCCTGCCTCTGTCTTTTAATAGCTGTGTAGCATCGGGCAAGTTGTTATTCTTTCTTTGCTGTTTGTTCATCTATAAAAAGAGAGCGGTAATGATAGTTCCTCTCACATTGGGCTGTTGGAAGGATTCAGTGAGATCATGTACATGGCAAAGTGCTTAAAAGAAGTGCTGGACCTGTGGTAAGCCCTCCGGGTACTCTAGGGCTTTCCCTTCGTTTTCAGATAGAAGCATTGAAGCAGAGGAAGGAGGTACTTGCTCCAGGTTTTCCAGTGAGCCGATGGCAAAGCCTTGGCCAGAACCCTCGGGAGATGCTCACTTCAGGCACCTCCTGTCCTGGGCTCCTCAGCCTGTTGAGTCTCTGTAATGTCTCTCTGTGTTGTGCTGAGATAGACAGTGGAAGAGATAGAGAAGCGAATGACTGGGGCCTTTGAAATTCATACTCAGAATTTATAATAGAAATGGTTAGAATCACATAGTTAGAACAAGGTTAAATACCACACTAATGAACAGCTTATATGTTGGAGATTTTGGCAGGGGGGACTTCATTGAAGGGTTAAGGAAGGTACCCAGAAAGGTGAAGAGTAGCTTCTCTTGGCTTGGGCATCCGTAATTAGACCTAACAGCTAACCTCGGAAGACTTCTTGAAGGAAGTGAGTGAGATGTGTAGCTTCAGGAAAGAACAGTGGGCTGCTGGGGCTGGGTGGCAAATAGAGCCTGCAGGGCCAAAGAGTCATCTACATGGAAGCCATAGGATGGACCTTGATGTCCCAGCTTTGCTCCTCCTCTTGATCGCCTAGCTCTCTCTGCTTCGTGCCTGGTGTAAAGTGGGAATATCCATGACTAGAACTATCTGCAGAATATCTGCAGCCTCTTTTCCAGAAATATCACACTGACCAAACCCACTAGTTACTTTGTAGTGACTTATACTCATCAAGATACTGGCTTGTATTCCCTTTCTGCCTGCACCCTATGCACCAAGAATGGAACCCAAGATCCCTGCACAGACACTAGGGGGAGTGTTGCCTTGGGAAAGAAGTGAAAATAAATAGGATGAAATAATAAAAAAAAAATGCTGCACAAGGAATTGTTCCAAAGGAGAGAAGAAGAGAAACAGCGTCCTGCAGGTACATTGTGGGAGGGCTTGTTTGGTGACCCTTAGATGCATACTGATTGGCAACAGGGTAGTTGATCATTCAGCCTCTTCCTGCAGAAAAAAGGGAATGGGTATTTGTTCAAATGCATCCATTCTGCAGTCCCTTCGACCCATTAATGACCCAATTAAGACTCTGGAAGTAAATTTGGCAGGAAGTGATGCTCCGGGGTGGTTCCCCTGTCTCTTGGGCGTTTTCTCCCCTTTGTGCCCCTTCACTTTCTGTGTGCGCACGGTGGTCAGTCAATAGAAGCCTACTGAGTTGAATGGAATCAACTCTTTCTTAAATATTTAAAGCTGCCTGGGTAAAGAATGAGTGTCTTGAAGGTGTAGGAAGGCCTCTTCTTGCTGCCCCCCCACCCCCCCCAGGCCTCGGCCCTGCACCCCTGGCCATCTTCGTTCTCTCTCACTGGCGCTCAGATCCCACGTGCCCGATTCGGTACTTCCCAAGTCTTTTTGGCGTCTATGGTGAGGTAGGCAGTTTCTCTGCCAGATGGTTAGAGTCAGGTTAAAGATAACACTGCTGCATCAGAAATGAACTTTCTCTTTTTCAAATCTGTTCTCAGTGGGAGATGGAGAACAATTACTGAGTGGAACATTTTTTTCCAGGGCCAGGAAAGTAGCTCAAGCTGCCATATCTGAATGTGATTACATGTAGTGGAGGAACATGTTACAATAAGAGTTTCGAGACCATAAAACTGGAGATTCAGAGAAATGTGTTTTCCAGGGTGGTGGTAGGTAGAAGGAAGCCATTTTTAGAGGCAAAAGAGTTGCTCATCTCACTGTGTTACTCATACTTGAAAGCAAACTTTTGACTGGAGGATTTCTCAAAACTCTGAAATGTCTTTTGGGTTATGAGAAGGTCCCCAAGCAACAGTGACTTTGAACAGATCTCTGAGCCTCTGTTTCACTGGCTGTAAAATTGGGATAATGGTGAACTATTGGATTGTTGGTAAGCTTAGAGACAGTGCATATAAAGGGTCTAGCATCGTAGGCTGTTATGTTGGTTAAGAATGTTCTCATTATTGGCCTAGGCAGGAAATGGGGTAGGTTGAGTGTCTATCCATTTGTAGCAGATCTGTTGGTTCCCTGCCCATATCCCCTTGGCACTTGGTGTTTCTCTGCATGCTGGTCTGACTTCTAACCACCAGCACCAGGGGCTGTTTGCCCACTGGAACTCACTTTGATCACACAAGGCACGGGTTGGAAGTATCAGGGAATTAATTCCCATCAAATAATAGGGAGCAGCCACTTATCAATGACCAGTGGAAGTTGGTGGATAAATACCCCAGCTTCCTTACATTTGGGGTGGAGTAAATCTGAGACTTGTTTTCCACACTATCTCCCAGAGTCATTGGGATTAAGCCCCACTTGCCTACCGTGGTAACTTGTTTGCTTTATCAGCTACCTTCCCATCCCTCTCTCATGTCCCCACTCCCCTAACAGTATTTCTTGGGATCACCTCCCAAAAAAGCTACTTGAATTCAAGTCTTTGTTTCAGGGTATGTGTCTGGAGGAACGGAAACTAAGATACCTTGGTTATTTCCAAGTGTGTTAGTCTGGGCTTTCTAGAGAAAGAGAAGCAATAGGATATATATATATATATATATATATATATATATATATATATATATATATATATATATATGTAGGATATGTAGCAATAGGATATGATGTATATATATGTAAAGGAAGTTACTATAAGGAATTAGCAGACAGTATAATGAGAGGCTAAGAAGTCCTAAATCTGTAGGTAGGAAGCTGGAGACCCAGGAGAGTTGATGTTGTAGTTCCAGGCTGAGTCTGAGTCTGAGGGCAGGAGAAGACCAGTGTCCCAGCTTGAAGATAGTCAAGCAGAGAGAAAGAATTATTTCTCACTCAGCCTTTTTGTTCTAATCACTCCTTCATGGCTTGGATGAGGACACTCACATTGGGAGGGCAATGTGCTTTACTCAGTCTACTGATTCAAATATTAATCTCATCAAGAAACACCCTCACAGATAAACCCAGAGCATGTTTGGCCAAATATCTGGGTACCCCACTGCTCAGTCAAATTGACACATAAAATTAACCATCACACCAAGCCAGGAATTTCCCTCAGACTCTTTTAAAAGCCTGCTCAGAGCTCTCCCGTGGTATATATTGGGTGTGGGGAGGGAGATGAAGTCACTGACCCTACTTCTGAGAGGGTCCTCCTTTTGAGTTGGCCCCTACCAGAAGAAAGGAGCCCACTCTGGGGTTATACTGAGTGGCAGGAACATGGTGCTGGGGCTTTGAGGAAGGGATGACACCCAAATTAGTGTTCCCTGTCATTTGTCAAGGCTGAGTAGCCTCACCTCACTCCAGGGCCTGTGCGGGGTCTTCAGAATACACAGAGGCTCCCTCTGCCTGTTGGCAGATGATCTCCTGCTTGGGAATGGGTGCAATTCCTCTTTTTCTTAGACATCATCAGGATTTGGACAGGGAGCAGCTGGGCTTGCCGTTGGTATGTTCCTTTTTAAGATCTCATCAATGAGGGGCATCATAATGTTTTGGAAAGAATATTGGCTTGGGAGCTGAGACCCCTAGATTTGGGTTTCTGATGTACACTAACGGTCTTCAGCAGGTCACCATTTCTTAGGTGTAAGGGAATGAAGACTCTTCAGTATATTTCCATGAATAAGAGTTTTTTTTTTTTTTTTAATGGGTGCATTAGTAAGGAAAGGGTCTAGAATGATGATAAAAATACTGGAAAGTGCTTCTTTTAAGCATGCATAAATTTGGTCTTACCCAAGCAGATGTGCATTCATTCATTCATTCATTCACTCATTTCTTTGCATAGTGTGATGCTAATAAAGTCATTGAATTTTATCTATAAAATGCAAGAGTTGCACAAATTGATGCAGGCCCATCTCAGCACAAACTAGATGTGATATTAGGTCAATCATTTCTTTACATGTGAAATGGGGACAGTCCTCTTTGCTCCCTCTATGTCACCATTAAATAATGACGTAATGCACCTGGAAGCATTTTGAAAAGAACACTTCTCAAAGCAATATGAATGGGGCGATATGAATTCAAGGTGTTAGTTCACCTTACCTCTCCTTTACTAAGCAGCTGGAGGTCCTTCCACAACAGATTTGAGACCACGTCCAGTAACCACCTTGTTTTGCCTTCTCCCAGCAGAAGTGAAACACTTCCATTAGCCCACATACCATGGTGTTAAAAACCTCAGGCTTCTTATTCCAGGCACGATGTACGATTTATTTCAAGTCACATCTGATATAATAAAATTCTCAGATGGGAGTGTAATTTGGATGTTTAAAAAAACATTTGTTCCAGGACTTGACCTGTATTGATTGCTCAGCCTTATTCCTTTCAGATAATATGAAGGATTTGGGGAGCATCTGCTATGATGTCTAGTGATGCAGACTGGACACCCAAAAAGCATATAGTCTTCTGTGTGGGATACCCATATTAGGAAAGTATTAGAGAAGAGAGAACAGCATGAAATATTAGGAAATGCATCAGATGTAATCTAGACCACAGTGAATTAAAACCAATAAAATGTTGAGAATATTACGCTTGTTTTATTATCTACAACAGAATCCACTAGCCTGATTGACAGTCCTCATGACTAAATCTGTGTGACGTGATGAGAAGTGGTCTGAGCTTTGAGATCAGGTAGATTGTTTTATGCTCTGGCAGTTGCTCAGGATTCTGCCACAGGAGTTTGGGCTGTAGCTTTCTCATACAGCTTTTTGTTTTTGTCTTGAGTTTCTAATTGTTTTGTCTTCCTCCTAGACAGAAGAAACAGCTGTTTCTTCATCATTATATTAAGATATTCCAGCTTCTTAGTTGTATTATTGGATGTTCTAATTTGTACCTATTTCTTTCTTGGTCTGCCTTCCTGTTGTCACCTTACTCTTTCTATTTATTCTACTCCTAGGTTAGAACTTCTGTTTCTTGGGCTCCATTCCTTTTTTTGGGGGGGGGGCTGATTTTCATTTTCCTGAGGTTTATCCTCAAGTATTCTTTTGTAGAGAGGGTACAGGAATGTCCTGGCTTATTCCTGTGTCCTCATATAAATATTGATAGATTGCTTTTAATTCTCAAAAGATCCTAGCTTGGATGATAGATTATATGGCCACCCAATGCTTGAGCCATAGTTTTTTTCTTTTTTTTTCCTCATTCTTGACATGTCAAAAATTTATTTGGCTCTCACGTTGGCTTGATGGTTTATCTAGGTTTATCTAGATAGAAATCTAGGGTCAAAAAAATTTCTGTTGGATTTTGAAGGACTTAGATTACTTGCTGGTTTTGCATCATCTGCTAATTTTGGATTATATGTGTCCCTCTCCCACTCAGGATGGATGAGGGTAGGGAAAGAAGGTGTCTAGCATGGGCCACCTGTGGCTTTGTTCAGGTTAGGGATGCACAACCCTTTAAGGAGACCTGATGCATTACAATCAGATTTATATAGAATCGGCAACATGGTGTGGGGGATGAAACACTACAGAGCAATTTGCCATAGACACTTATTATCTGAATACCTTTAATATAAAACTCAGCCCCCAAAAGAGTAGTGTTAGCTACTTTTCATTTTAAAAATGTAGGCTAGCTTTTAAAAACTTCATCAGTATTCAACAAGTATTTGTGGAGTACCTGCTCTCTGCCCGGTGCTGCTGGGCACTGAGTATATAATGGTGATCAGTGCTCTGAGGAGAGGTTCATGATATTACCAAAGATTACCCGAGGCACATTTAACTTGGTGAGGGCAGAGAGGCAGGAGCAGATGAGCTGAGATGTCAAAAATGCACTGGGTTAATTAGGTGAAGAGGAGAGGGCAGGATGTTCTGGGTACACAGCTTCTGGGACATGAGGGAAGAAGGTATATGAAAGGGACAGAGAGAATGACGTTGTGGCTGGAGCAGAGGATTTGTGGCCTGGAGGCTGGCGAGAGATGAAGCTAGACGGGCAGGCATGGGTAGGGCCTTATGGGTCCAGGGGAAGGAATTTATTCTGTAGCCTGAGAGCAAAGGGGTAAGCCATTGGGAGGGTTTAAAGTAGGAGAGTCATATCATTAAATTTGCATTAAATAAAACCACTCTGATCACCCTGTGGATTGGATGGGGAAAAGGAGACCAGACTGTCATTTTGGCTAGAGAGGGTGATGGCTGGCATGGTAGCCGTGGAGGTGGGTGAGGAGAAGCCAACTGAAGAAGTATTTAGCAGGTGCAGTTGATTGTATTGTTGGCTTCTCTGTATAATTCTTCACTCCTCTCTATAACCCGCTTTGTATTGGGCTCTGGGAGTGTCCTTTCTCTGGGGGTGGGGCCTTCCTTCTCCACCTCCTAACTTTGGGTTTGGCCTTGTGACTTGCTTTGGTCCATGGAAGAAGTGCCAGTTCTGAGCTTAGTTAGCAAGAGGCATCATGCGTCTGCCTGCTCTCTTGTGCCTCTGCAGTAGCCGTGAGCAAACATGCCTGGGCTGGTTTGCTGGTCCTGGGAGAAGAATGGGACAAATTGTATATAGCCACTCCCAGCCAAGCCTCCCCTGTGTTAGCCCAGCCCAGCCCAGCCCAGAGCTGCAGAACTGCCCAGCTGGGCCCAGCTGTGTCTGCCAACCTCCAGCTGCCCTATATAGGTACGAGCAGAAATGATTCTTGTGAGAATAAGCGGCTGAGATTTGAGTGGTTTGTTCTACAGCATTTGTGCGCAAAAGTTAACTGATACAGCAGGTAAAATCAAGAGAACTTGGTAGATTGGATGTAGCAAATTTGTGGGAACATAACTAGAGTATAAAGCAAGGCTCACCTATATTTCGAGGTCATTAGCCTCATATGTGCTCGGGTCTATAGATAGGTGTGTCTTTGGTGGTTTCCTGCCCCTCACCTCGCTTTATAATTCATGGCTTTTCCCAGAGCCCAGTGAGGTAGGTCAGAATTCATGGTCCAAAAGAATTAATCTTCCCCGTTTTTCCCTTCTCTCTCTTTCCAGCAGCCTACTCGGATTCCAGCAGAGCGTTGGAGCCCAGCCGTTCTCAGATCCCTCAACAGGGGCCTTCAAACCCTAACACTCGGTGTCTTCTTGTTAGTTGAAGTCAGTTTCTGCTCTCACTGTGAAGATAGGATCTCACTTCAAGTTGGGAGAGATGAGGGGCCGGGGATTTTTCTTGGTCTTGATTGATTATTTAAAATATATTAGTTCTGATAAAATATTTAGCTTTTAAACAACAAATTCAATATAGGGAATTGCGTTTTATTTATTAATTGCAGTTGCAGGGAGATTGGTAGGAGTTGTGCTAAAGTGCACTGTTGTGATTTTGCAAAGTATAGTAATTACTGTAATATTTTGTTGAATTATTAATATCTACTATGCCTGCAGGAACATAAGCTTCTGCAGTCAAATTCATTTCACCATTGCCTTTTCCCCCTCTGGTTCTGTTTTGTATTTTCTTCTCTTTCTTGTACACTTGTGAATTTTTTAAGAAATGGAGTTGGAGGGGCAGGGTGGATTATATGGTGTGAAACACCATTGTCACACCCCATAACTGAACATAGGCAGGCAGGGGGGAAAGTCTGTGGTTTCCTCTTGGTCTCTGGTCCCAGCCAAGCCTGTCGGCAGTACCAGACGGAGGGATGCTGAAAGGGCCACGTCTGGGAAGAAAGGACTCATCAGTGTGCCTTTTTAGGAGCTGAGACGAAGAGAGGAGATAGCAGGGAGGCCGTGTGTGAGCACACGTGTTATGTGTGCACGTCTCCAAGCAGGGCACGTTTGTAGATGGAGTTGGCAGGTGTTTGGGTATAAGGGTGGAAACAGCATTAGCCTCCTTTATTGTTTCAGCAACTCTTACTTAGTGTCTGTTATGTTCTCCAGTAAGATCATTGTGGATGATGATGGTAATGATGATGATGGTGATAGCTTAGGTGTGTGGATGGGCTCATGCTGTGGTAGGACTCCAGATCCAAGCGCAAGGCACATATAGGAGTATCCCTTGGGTTGTGATTATATTGACATTGGAAGACCAGCCTTCACATCACTATCTCCCAGCTTTACAAAATGGCCCAAGTCAGTCAATAACCCAGACTCAAGTTTCCTTATCTGTTTCATAGGTGCAGGAATCAAAATGCAGTCATATATTTGAAAGGCTGTTATAAACTATACATTTCCAGACATATTTAAGGGAGTATTTGTTATTCTCTTAAATTGCCCTTGTTATTAAATCATAGGAGAAGTTGCCTGTACTTGTGGTGTGATTTCTGAGGGGCAGCAGGAGTATTCTCTTCTTGATTTTTGTTTTTGTTTTTGCTAGAAACTTCACAATTCAAGAGTCATTCCTTTGGGTTAAACATTATCCTCTGTAAGGTTCTCTTGAAATACTGGTATTTGAGAGACAATATTTGAGGGCTGGAAAGAACAAATAATCATCTAACCACATCCTTTTCCAGATACGGAAAGTGTGACCAAGTGAAGTTGTGGAGTGATCAAATTCACCAAGATGGCGGAAGCACCCATACCCGTGTCCATCTCCCTGACTTCTCGTCTAGTGCTCTTCCTACAACACCCTGATGCTCTTCCATTTTCCATGAAGTTCTCAATACAGTCTAGGGCTTTTTCTCCCAGAAGGGAGCCTTGGGCAGAACCAACACATTCAGTGACTTTGGGGAGACACAGGGGAAGGTATGCTCTAGGTGGCATAGTGGTGCTTGGGTCAGGTGGGGACCTCGCTCCACCTCTGACTGGCTGTCATGTTGTGCAGGTTACTCTTCTGCAACCCGCTTCTCTCCTTTATAAAACTGGGATTATCATCCCTATTTTCCACAGCTGTTGTGAGGGATTAGTGAACTGAGATTTGAGTGGTACAGTTCCTGCCCTGTGGTGGAGGATACTGGAAGGTGATTTTTAGATGGTAATAGGTCCTGAAGATTAGCACGGTCTACCTCCTAGTCGGTCACCTCCTGAGAGCCATTTTGCGCACTGTGAGGGAGTGTGTGAAGGGGAGAGGAAAGTTGCACTTTTCATACTGCCATTGCCCCTACCCGGGGTGGTGGGGTGGGGTGGAGGGGCCCGTCGAGTGTCCAGGGGAGGAAAGCCTGTAATGGCCAGAGGGATGTGCCGAGACTTACCAACAGCCCTCCTTTTCTCTTTCATCTCAGGCAGCACAGATCCAACCCCATTTAAATGTCCCCTAAAAAGGAGTGGGGATGGCAAGAGGTGAGGATGAGCATCTTCAAAGATCAGCAGGTGACTCTGAAGAAGAGACAAAAGGGCTTGCATCCAAATTCTGCATGGTTCTGTGTGATATGGGGCTCCTCTCCTTGGTTTAAGTTACTAATGGGGTTTCCTGAAAATGGGTTTCCTCAACTTTTTTTTTAAACTGAGAATTTATCTTGCTTCTAACAAGATAAATCCCTTGTGAGCTGGGTAGGACCCACTGTTTCTTGTGAATTTATGGCAAGTCAAGCAGGGCCACCCATGGGTTAGCACTTGGGCAGAGGATGGAATTTCCAGAGACAGAAGGACATCTGAAACAACCCAGAGACTGTGTCTGCTCTCAAGCCTTGGGGCTGGGCCGGCGTTTACCTCAAGTAAAATAAGAAAAGAAAGGGACCAGGGAAATGTGTTCATTTCCCCTTCCTGGCTGTTTCCCTCCCCTCTGCCCAGTACCATCCACTGTCTTCCTTCTCTCTGCACTGGGAAAATGTTCTAACATCAGTCCTGCACTGCTTCAGTTCCCTTTCCTTAGGCCTTTGTGTTTTATTAGACTTTTTTCCAGCTTTACTGAGGTATAATCGAAGAATAAAAATTGCATATATTTAAGGTCTACAATGTGATATTTTGACATATGTATACATCGTGAAATGATCAGCAAAATCAAGCTAATGTATCATCACCTTGTAGAGTTACCATTTTTTTTTATGGTAGTGAGAACATTTAAGATCTATTCTCTTAGCAGATTTCAAGTATGTAATATAGTATTATCAACTACAGTCATGGCACTCTACATTAGATACCCAGAACTTATTCATCCTGCATAATTGAAACTTTGTACTCTTTGACCAGGCTCTCCCGATTTCTCCTACCTTCTAGCCCCCAGCAGCCCCCTTTCTACTCTATGAGTTTGACTTTTTGAGATTCTGCACGTAAGTGAGATCACACAGTATTTCTTTCTGTGCCTGCCTTATTTTACTTAGCATCATGGCCTCCAGTTTACCCACATTTCACCAATGACAGGAGTTTCTTCCTTCTTAAGGCTAAATAATATTTCATTGTATATACCACATTTCCTTTATCCATAATCCTTTGATGGACACTTAGGTTGACTCTGTATCATAGATATTGTGGATACTGCTGCAATGAACATAGGAGTGCACATCTCTCTTTGAGATACTGGTTTTATTTCCTTAGGTACACCTGGAAGGCATTTTAGGGATAGGGACTCCTGAAATCTTAGCCTCTACTATTTGTCTAACTTTTCCACCTTCAGGGCTGGCCTCGGGGAGAGAGGGAGGCAGTGCCATTTCTAGCCAGAGAAATGCTTGTTTCTTTTCTGACCCTCCTGAGCCTTGGAACACCACTAGGAACTGAGAGTGAGGGCTCTGACCAAAGGCTCTCTTTCATCTCTCTGTTGGTTACATGCTGCCTTTTTTTTTTTTTTTTTTAAGATTTTATTTATTTGAGAGAGAGAGAGGACAGAGCATGAGCCGGGGCGGGGTGGGGGCGGGCGGGGTGTGGCAGAGGGAGAGAGAGCAGACTCCCCACTGATCAGGGAGCCCAAAGCGGGACTGGATCCCAGGACCCTGAGATGATGATCTGAGCCAAAGGCAGATACTCAAGCGACTGAGCAACCCAGGTGCCCTTTGGTCACATGTTTCTAATACTGGGTTTTCTTTGGTTAAGGAGGCAGGGAATGGGGGAGAGCTCTACTGTCTTCCCCCGCCCCTCGTCAAATCTTATTTATTTAAAAACATCTATGCAACATAACAATTGGCCATGTGAACCATTTCGAAGTGGCATTGATTATGCTGCCATTGCTGAGCACCTGTCACTGCTGTCCGCTTCCCGAGCTCTCTCACCACCCAGCCAGAAACTCCGTAAGTATGGATCAGTGACTTCACATGGCTCTGCATTCTTTTTGTCAGTATCTGAGCAGGTATGGGGGCTTCTAGTTCGTTCCTCGATTCTGCCTTCTCCTACCCCATCCCTTATCTCTCCCCCTCTTCTCCTTTCCTCCACCACAGGGACCCATGTTGTTGGGGATGAGGATAAAACTTGTAATATTCAGGGCTGAGAGATGGGCAGTATTTCCATCTCCCCCCTGTCATGTTCTGTGTTCTTCATTTATGAAAATCATCACAGTTCTTGCACCCAGAGATCTGTGCCTTGTTCCATCCTCAACTTGTTCTTGGCATAGGTGCGTTATCCCAAATCACTGACAGGCTGGCCACTATGTCCAGTGCAGTCTTGTACTTGGGACTTTGTCTCAGCGAAGGCTTTTTTATGGGAGACTTGTTTCTCTGTAGCTGAGATTGGAAACAAACACACTCCATAGTTGAGTTGTTATCGCCTGTATTCGTTATCATCTTCATCATTATAAGGAGTGAATGACGATGAACAATGCATTGTGGTTTGGGCACTTTTATGTGTTTACAAATAACGTATATCATCCTGCAATAGTTCAGAACCCATTGTGAGCAAATTCCGAATTGTGCTTCTGCGCTGTGGCAGATGCTGAACAGAGAACAATTCAGCTTTGATCTGGTCTTCTGGGAACTTGAAACCTAAGATAAGGACATGTAAATAGAGGCAGATGGAAGTGTTAAACCAACACTGGCACCCAAAGTGATGAGTTTGGAGAGGCGATCTAACATTTACTGAAGACCTACTATGTGTCAGGTGTCTGTCTTGGGTGCTTTATATGTGCCGTCTCCTTTCCCTGTGCCGGTGAACGACAAGTTGGGGTTACTATTGTACCGGTCCCTTACAGATGAGGAAACCGTGATGAAGAGAGGTTGCATAGATTGCCAGGTCACACAGCTAATAAGCTACAGAGTAGGTAGTGAAATAGAACATGCTTTTGGAAAATGATAGGCCACTGAGTCTGCTGTGTTATTGACATGGAAATGAGGGGGTTGCAGAGTTTGGGTGTAGGGAAGGGCTGAGAGAACCAGAGCGAATGGCTGGGTAGAGAGGAGGGGAGGAACTTTTATTTCATTCTAGAATGATATAACTTTATGAAAATCACAGACAACATTTAGTGTATTCTCATCGTGCACCAGATGTTGAGCTGTAAGCTCTGCATTCAGCATTTCATTTAATCCTCACCTTTCCGAGTGTCTACTATTATGAGCCTCCTTGT
Source organism: Halichoerus grypus (assembly GCF_964656455.1). NCBI lineage: Eukaryota > Metazoa > Chordata > Mammalia > Carnivora > Phocidae > Halichoerus > Halichoerus grypus. The sequence continues at coordinate 24,376,962 of NC_135718.1, read as the reverse complement.
AAGGATGAGGAAATAAAGGCACAGAGAGGTTACGTTCCTGGCCCAGGTCACACAGCTGCTGAGTAATGGAGCCACAACTCCCGCATGGGCCCGGCTGACTTGAGAGCTTCTTACAGGTGGGGCCAGAGAGCCTCGCCATAGTCCCCTTCTTCACCTGCTCCCAGCAAGGAGGGCGAGGGCTCAGGACCATGAGGTTCAACCACGGATCCCAGCAGGGCTGGGGTGCATTTCCAGCTCCTGAACCTTTCCCCGATTCGACCATGCTCTTCTTCTCTAAGCTGAGCATTTGTTCTTAAATTCTGGTGTTTCTAGGTCAGGAGCAGGAGGAATAAAGACTCAGAGGTAAGAAGTGTGTGTGTGGGAACCCGGAGAGAGAGGGATGAGGTGAAGTTAGATTATGGAGCCATTGCATGTCCCCTTGGCTTTTTTGGCTTTATTTTTGTTGGCAATAGGCAACCCTTAGTAATTTTGACCAAGGGCGAGATGCAGTTAGCAAGGGCATCAATCCGTCTCATTCCACCACAAAACCCATCCTCCCTCCTTGGTAGGAGGGAAAACAAAGGCTCAGAGAGGCGTGGCAGGTTGCCTGGAGGCTCCCAGGAAATTGTTTCAGGCACAGCGAAACCAGAAGCCCACGCTGCGGTCTCTCCTTCCGGGAGACAGGAGATGGGGGCTCTGGCAGCAGATGCTCCCCTTTTCTCCCCTCAGCCTCCTCCCTTCCCACCAGCCGTGCCTGGGCCCACTCCCTCCTCACCACCGTGAGCTCTGCACAGTCGTGGCCCTCTCCATCATTAGAACAACCAGTGGGGTTCTGCTGTAATTAAAGGAAGCCAATAGGAAGAAGCAAAGCAGAGCAAGGGAAAAAAAAACAATCACCAACAAAACATCTTATTTCCCACGCAAACTCCCCACAACTAGCGTCTATTGGCTTTCATGGGAACCTGCTTGCTTTAAATACAGCAAGGGGAAACCCCACAGGATGCTGTGGGAAAGCAGGTTGTTAAGATACCTTCAGGCTGCCAGAGTGGGGATTTACTCCTTTTTTTTCTGCCCTCCCTACCCTGCAGGGCAAACCTCACTGAAGGTTAGTGTTGAAAGAGACCTCGAAGGTCATTTAGTGCAACTTCTCTCCCTAGGAGGCCTTCTCTCCATCCCCTGCCCCTCCCAGGACAGCATCTCTGACACATTGTTAACCTGGCTCCTACTCTCCCTGGGTTCCCCAAATTTGCTGGACCAAAGCTCAGGTAGGGAGAGGAAGACACTTTAGCAAAAAACTGGCCACCCACGCCTGTTGTCATTTACGGCCTGACTCCGGAAATGTCTAATTAATTCATTTATCCAATTAGCCCCTTGCTCTCTGAAATGCTTTTTCTTGGTTGCTGAGCAACCAGGATAGACTTTGAGCCCATGCATGCTGCTGAATGAACCACTAGTTTCTTCTTCCCCCGGCACCCCCCGCCCCTCTTTTCTCCTTTTATTTTTCTGATGCACAGTAATGAAGACCATCTCCACCAATCTCCAGCCTTCTCACCTTCCCCAGGCCTCTGGATGTGTTTGCTCCCCGACTTAACACATTTCTGAAGGTAATTTTTATACCAGGCATTTGTCATGGACAAGGAGAATGACAGAATATATAGGTACACAGAGATGCGTTTGCAAAATAATGTTATTAGCCTGGCTCAGGGAGGGCCCAGGAGGGCCTGGGCTGGTGCCTGGGGGCTGGTGGGGAGGGGGCCCTGGCCATGATGAGGCTGAGGTGTTTGGGAAGAGGAGGGGCCAACTGCCTTTGGGGCACCGCGCATAAACAAGGCTAGCTTGAATAGGCAGCCGTTCACTTGGTTTTGCAAGCTGCCTTCATGGGGTATTGTCATCCCTTCCCAGCTGGGAATGCACGGTGAGCAGTAAACAGGACCAGGGGGGTGGGGGGGCTTGGGGGGGTGTTAACGGAGGCCGAAAGGGACAATCTCAACCTAGGAGGGCAGTGATGTGCCTTGAGGAGTCATCCTTGAAGTAGAACGTGCCCCTGTTTCAGGGTGTGAAAATACCACGTACTGCTTCAGTGAGTTAGAATGTCAGAGCTGGACTTTGGGCCCAAATGTCCGCCCTTCCCTGCTTCTATAGGTGAGAACATCGTAGCTTCGGGAGGATAAACCGTTTGCTCAGAGCCAGCGCCTGGGTCTCCTGAGTCCCAGGCCTTCTCAATTGACCACACTGCTCGTCTTCCATCTTATTAAGGGACCCTTGTCCATAACATTAGTCATTGGAGTCACTGAAACTTTCTTTTCAAAGTCAATTTTTATTTTGGAAGAGCTGAAGATCTGCAGGGCACAAGGATCTTGGCATCTGTCCCACCGTTCACCTTGGCCTTTGTCTACTGCCGATGCCAGGGCATGTGATCCAGCCCAGGATTCAATATGAATAGGACCAGTCCTCGCCCTCAGAGAGCCCCCCCACCATAGTGGAGGGGAGGGACAGGAGAGGGAAGAGGGACTCCTTCTTAGAAGGAAGTATTTAGAGAGGATCTGGGCCGTTTGACCTGGACCCAGATCTTATGGTTGAAGGGGCTGTGGGGGGGAGGATGGGGGTGGGATTGTTCTCCACCTAGAGGCAGCATGGGCCAAGGTCAGGAGGTATGAGAGATTGTGACATGTGTGGGGACTGGAGAGTGGCTTAGGAATGGAGCCTCTGGGCCATTTGGCTTTTCTGGGATACACGGTAGATGGCTTGGTGCTGCCCAGAACGGCATCCAGAAAACACCTCCTGCTCGCTGGAATAGTGAGAAAGCATAGTTATCTTATCTCTATGCATGGGTGGGGATGTAAAAGCATATGTCAGGTTTTCTGGATGGGAATGACTTCCCCTTGAAGTTAGTTCATAAATAATGACAAAGGCCATAAAAGTACACATGCACTGCACACGTATTTAGCTACCGCTGTGGACCCAACTCGCCAGGAGTAGAGTGTTCAGGAAAAGGAACCGCCTAGAGAAAGAAAAGAACTATGCATTGTCTCAAGCACTGGCTCCCAGAGCCTCCTGCTGGACCAAGGGAAACTTTTATGGAGAAGGACCTATTCCTTGGCACTCACAATTGTGGCAATCACTCAGTCTGCAATTTCAAGAGCTAGTCAGCAAAGGAACCAGCTGTGGACGATGGTCACCTCGACCAGGTTCTTCCATTCAGCAAGTGCTTCTCTGCTTCCAAGCATTGCTCATGAAGGTCAAGGTCTCCTTCCTTCCGCCATCCAACCACATTCCCCTGGTGTCAGGCACTCTTTTTTTTTTCCCCCCAAGGCTGGTCTTGCTTTTAGAGAACCTAGAGATGGCAGACAGCATTATGGGATGTTCTTCCGTATAAAATCTCCCCTGGGAATTTTCTTAACAAGGTGTTTTGAATTCCTCTAGGAATTAAGCTGGGGGTGACTGCTATTTTTCTGGGAAGACTTGTTATCATAAAAGGCATGCTGGGCTGAAAATCACGTTGGTTTGTCTTTGGAGCAATCGGACACACATGGCAATCTAAGGCTTTGGTAGGGAAGAGTCTGCAGCTTTTTACTCAATAAATATTTGATTCATTGGGGCTTTGTTGGATGAAGCCACTGTCTGCTTGGATCTTCCTAAACCAGAAGGTGGAGTCTCCGGTAGTCACTGCCTCTTGTTCGTTCCTTTGATTTTCTTTGGTGAAAAATGACTCTTGTCTTGGTGAGGTCTGTGAAATCCGTTCTTTTCCAGATGGGGCTGCTAGTGTGTGGAAGGGATTGGAACTTTTTCTCCCTCTGGTCACCCCTCGCCATCCCTTGGGTGATTCGGTTGCCCATTTTCTGGGACGTGTCCACAGGGTTTGTCTCCCGGCCCCCCCCTTATATAAGGAGGCAGGGTGCATCTGGTGCCAGATTTCATTCAACCCTGTAACAATCACCCCTTTATGACATCACTGCTCGTCACCATGGAAACATCCCCCGAGTCACAGAGACTGGATTGTGGCATCATGGCATCAGGCAGGAGGAGGGGGAGAGGAGAGAAGAGGATTGAGACTGCCCAGTGGGATGAAATTCCAATAAAATACCATGCATTGGCAGGAATGTAGGACTTTCCTGTTTGGAGTCTTGAATGGAGGGTCTGACCAGGGCTTGCCATAGTAACCTCTCTAATAGAAGGAAGAGGAGCTGTTAGGGAATGCGGCCCCTGGACTCTTCGTTCTTGCTCAGTATTAGGGAAAATTAAATAATTTTAATGAGAGCTATCCTAGATTTTATATGTATTTCTCATTTGATCCTCATAAAATGTTCGTGAACTCTTGGACCAGAGAGATTAAATAACCTGTCTAAGGTCACACAGCTGGAAAAGGCAGAGCCAAGAGTTGGAGGTAGAACCTCTAGTCTGTGCTCTCACATGGCTTGCAACTTTATGCGTGTGTGCACGTAGACAATTATTAAGTAAATAAACTATAGTTAAAACTGTGTGGTAGATGTGGAGAGAATAGACATGGTGCTTGAGTGAGGAGGTATTGGAGAGTGAGCGGGAATTAACTCTTGAATATTGTTAAATTTGGAATGTGGCTCTGCATCTAGTAGGTGTGCACTTAAACACACAGGGCACTGTGCTTACAGAGGTTTTGACCTGCCTGAGCTTGTCTCCTGGGCCCTGTGGCTATTACCCTCTTCCTCTGCCTGTACCCTGCTTCTCCATTTGTCTGCTCGCTTTTCCTGAACTGTGCCTGCCAGCCCTCCTCCCTTGATTCTGTGTTCCCTACCAATTCCCCCACCTTCTCTTTCTCTAGACTGTAAACTCCTCGAGAGAGAAGATATCCTCATCTGATATAAAAGATCCTTGGTTTGCCCAAGAATCAGGCTAGAAGGTCTGTTGCAAGGTTTTACATGGTTAGGTTTTACATGGCTAGGTTTTACATGGTTAAGAAATATTCTTAGAGACTTATCAAATTTTGGCTACTTAATGAATGGATAAGTAACAAATGAGCATTAAAAGGGAACTCCCCCCTCCCCCAGTGAAATGGCCAGTCATGTTTAGTTCAAGATTTATTTATTTGAGAGAGAGAGAGAGAGAGAACATGCAAGAGCAGAGGGAGAGGGAGAGAGAGAATCCTCAAGCCGACTACCACTGAATGTGGAGCCCAACATGGGGCTCGATCCCTGGACTCTGAGATCATGACGTGAGCCAAAACCAAGAGCCCAACCAACTGAGCCAGCCAGGCACCCCCCCCCATCCTGTTTAGTTCAGTAGCTTGCCCCCCCCATCCTGTTTACTTCAATAGCTTGTTTGTTGTTGTTTGCATGGTTCAGGCTGATTGTGATTTCATATTGTATTCATGTGGTCCAGCAACATCTTCTGTTAGTAAAATTGGTCCTAGTCTATAAGATGGTGGCAGGTAACGTAATGCTCTCCAGGTTTCTACGAGCTGTAGGTGCTTTGCCACGGGCCACCTCTGGGCACTCCTATCCTCGTGCCCCACTTGGGCAATAGATGGGTCTAAGGAAGCCCATTGCTCTCCATTTGTGCCACCTTGCTGAGCTTTTAGGAGTATTTGCTGCTTGAGTTCAAGTCCTCATCATTGCTTTCCTAGGACTTAGGGTCTGTCGGTCTTTGTTTGGTTTCCAAAGTCCAGGCTACCTCTCTTAGCTGAGCATCTTACTGATTGGAGCTCTGCTGTTATACTTTACTGTGACAGGTGTGTGTGTGTGCGTGTGCGCACATAAACAGTTTTTAATTAGTAAACTATATTAAATGCATTTATAATCTAGGTTTGTTCTTTCTAGGACCTAGAATATCTCAGTCTGACTGATAAGGGGGCCCTTTATTGATTCTATCAGAACCATTTATGACTGGCACGTAACAGAATGAGTAAGTGGGTTATTTTTTTTAAGTGATGCATGAAGATTCATATAATGAATTAGTTAAAACCCCAGGCTTGGGAGTGAGATAGACATGGTTTTGGATCCTGATTGGACCTCTTACTTGCAAAGTGATCTTGGGCAATTAGATTCTCTAGGTGTAAATGTCTCCATTTACAAAATGGGCATGAATCTTAGTACCTACCTCATGGGATTGATGTTCAGATTCCATGGGATACACCTGCAAAGTCTTCCGCATGCCTGTCTTGTCAAAGTTGACTATAATTAAGTGGGTTAAATGTACTATTTGTATTTTCTCCAATAATTTGTTAACACTTTTGAACGCAGTGTAAAACTTTGACTATAACCTAGATCACATCTAGATTTTTTAAATTTTGAATTAGAAGGATCAGAATAATTGGCATTTTTTTTTTTTCCATCATTAACAGGCTCCATAGGTGAAAGGAGCCCAGAAAGTGTAACTTCTGGTATGGAACTGATTTCTGAGAACTGTGTCATATACTGGAGATGCTTTCCCAAGTGTGACCCTGACCTTAGAGAGCAAATTAAACAGGTGTAGTCCTCTGCCTCCAAGAGCAAAAGGTTCTCTTCACATGGTGCTGCCAGAGGGGAAGTTCAGCTGGATGTGTATGTGGATTGACATGCACACACTGACCAGGTGAGAGAGGTTACGCTGACCTTCAGGAATTCAATTCATCTTCCCATATCCTTAGATATAAAAGTGGAGAAGGTAGGGGCTACTAGATACTTCCATGTGTTTATTGATGTGTAATATACATGCACTGAGTGCACAGATTTTAACCATACATCTCAATTTTTTTACATATGGTTACACTGATGTTACCCCACCAGGTAAATGAGATCAAGCTATAGAACTTTACATTTATAGCACCCCAGAAAGCTCCTTCATTACCCCTTCACATCGATAGCCTTTCTCCCTAGAAGTAATCAGTATTTTGATTTCTATCAAATTTTGCCTGCTCTTGAAATTCACATAAATGGAATAATACAGTGTTGTAGGCAGCTTCTGAGATGGCTTCCAGCAATCTCTGCCTCCTGATATTCATGCCCTTGTGTAATATCCTCCCCTTGGGTGTGGTCTGGCCCCTGTAACCTGCTTCTAATGAATAAGGTATGGCAAACATGATCGGATATCACTTCTAAGATGAAGTTACAAAAGACTCTGATGTGAATGCTGCTTGCATTCTCTCTGGTCCTTCTCTGGCTCTTGCTCTGATGAAGCTGGCTGCCATGCTGGGAGCTGCTTTCTGGGTAACAGCTGGTGAATGGAGGCCCTTGGCCCAACAGCCCTCTGGCTGATCCTGGAAGCAAATCTTCCCCTGGCTAAGCCTTGAGATCACCAGAGTCTAGCTGACACCTTGATCAGAGCCTTGTGAGCAGCCCTGCGCTGGAGGACCTCCACTAAGGTGCACTGGGATTCCTGACCCACAGAAATGGTTGAGACAATAAATGTCTCTTGTTTTAAGCCATTAAGTGTTGGTGTAATTCATTAGTAATAGATAACTAATATGTAGAGTATGTTCTGTTTCGTGTCTGGCCTTTTTCACTGAACTTTGTGTCTGTGAGGTCTGTCCTTATTGATGTAGATAGCTTTAATTTGTTCTCTTCTATTTCTGTAAAGTATTACAGTGTAGGGATATACCCCAATTTTTTATCCATTCAATAATTGATGGACATCTGGATTGTTTCAGTTTTTGGGCTATATGAACACTTTTTTACATTTGTGTGTGTGTGTGTGTGTGTGTGTGTATGTAAGTATGTATGCTCTACTTTCTCTTGATATATATCCAAGGGTAGAATAACTGGATCATAGAATAGACTTCAGTAAATACTACCAATTTTTCAAAATGGTTACACTGATTATACTCCCTCTGACAATGTATGATATTTCCAACTTTGCCACTTCCTTGCTAAGGTCTGATATTTGTAATTATTTTAGCAATTCTGGTGGATGTGTAGTGGTATAGCCCATGTGGTTTTTAATTTGATGACTATGGATGTTGACCATTTTTCATATGCTTAATGGTCATTTGGATATCTTCTTTATTGAAACACCTGTTCAAATATTTTGCCCATTTTATATTAAATTGTCTACTTTTTAAAAATGGATTTGTAGGAGTTCTTTATATGCTGGATTTAAGTTCTTTGTCTGATATATTTATTATAGATACCTTCTGGTCAGTGGCTTGCTTTATTATTCTATTAATGATATATTTTTATAAAGGAATGCTCTTAATTTAAATGAAGTTAAATTTGTTAGTATTTTCTTTTAAGGTTATAAAATCTTTGCTTGTTCCTGTGTCAGGAAGATATTTTCTTTTGTTTTCTTCCAGACATGCTTTGTTTTAATATTTATATTTAGGTCAGTGATCGACCTGTAATTTCTTTTTTTATGTGCTGAGTATCTGATATGAAAAGGGGGTCAAATTTATTTCCTTTTTTCATATGTAACCCCAAATGACCCAATGTCATTCATTGAAAGGGTATCTTTGTTGCAAATTAGGGGTCTTTACTTGTGTATATCAGTTTTTGAGTTCTCTATTTGGTTCCATTGCCCCCCACCCCCTTTTTTTCTTTTTTGCTATTGTAACACCAATGTTACCTGTCTTAATACTATAGTTTTATAATCCATTTTATTATTTGGTAATTTAAATTCATCAACTTTTTGTGTTTTCTTCATGACTGTCTTGGCTCTTGGCCCTTTACATTATATATATAAAATCCACATTTGCTTTAGAGTCAACTTGCCAGTTCCTACAAAAAAAGCCTGGTAGGATTTTTTGGCTAGGATTACATTATATCAATTGGTCAATTTGGGGAAAATTGACACTATTTGGGTTTTCTTAATTTCTTTCAGCAGTGTTCCACAGATTTTAGTGGCAAGGTCTTGGAAATCTTTCAGTAGGTTTATTCCTAGGAATTTCATGTTTTTTGATGCTATTTTAAGTGGAATCTAAAAAATTCAATTTTCAAATTGTTTGTTACTAGTATTATATTAGGTTCTTTTAAATTTTCTTTGCATTCCATCATGTCATCTGTGAATAATGAAAGGGTCTTTTCTTTGTACCTTTTATTTCACTTTCTTGCCTTATTACACAGCTTATAATCTCCCTACAGTGTGGAGTGGAAGCAGTGATGGCAGACATCTTTCTCTTGTTCCTGAGTTCCGTGGAACACATTTAATATTTCACAGTGAATCATCATGTTTGCTGTAGGTGGTTATAGATATCTTTATCAGGTTAGGAATAAAAGTCTCTTTTTCAAGTTTAACATTTGATGATTATCTCTGAGTATACAAGAAATGTAAAAGCTAATCTATAGGAGGGAGTAATAATGGTGATAACATGAGTAAGAATCAGAGAGGCAAGAGAGAGAAGAAGGAGATGACGTATGCTGACAAGAAGAGTAAAAGAAGAATTTTCTAGATGCCTCCTATGTTTCAGGCACCATGAGAGCTCAGGTGAGTTGTGATCGATAGGTCACCTGGCCAAGGAGGACTGGAGGTTGGGTGAGAACTCAGGTCTTCTGGGAACCAGGGCTTATTCTTTCTGCTGCACCCAGAGTGAGAGTAAACCAAAGGAAGACCTGTAAAGCAAGACAACAGCTATTGTAAAGTCCTCCTATGGGTTTAGGACATTGGTCTTCCCTGCATCTCTCCATCTCTGTTTCTTTCTTCCTATCTCTTTCTCAGTCTGTGTCTCTATCTCAGTCATGATCTTAATCATGGACTACAGCTCAATCTTATGCTCTCTACAGTGAGGAATGGTGGTATGTATCTTCTTTCCCCTTCCATCCAGATCATATGAGGTGCCTCTGCTCTGGGCTACCTCTTATTTTAATTCAGCTTTTACATAATGCTAGTTGACCCGTCACTCAGATCACAATGGCTGGGGAATGAGATTAATGCACATGGTTGGTACCTCCTTGATGTCTCGGTGTCCATGCTCTGCAAGTATGGCCATCCAACAGTCTTTGGTACACGTGGAATAAGAGGAATGAGCAAGCTTCAGCCTGGAGTGAAGGCTGCACCCATCATTCCACACCCCAGACAAGCCCAACCTTTTGTGATGACAAGCCAAGCTTATCTGTGGTGGCTAAGGCCTCTGTCTTGGACCTTCCCTAGCGGTGTTTGCAAGCCAGGCTGCTGCTGTGCTTCCTGAGCTTTCCATAGCTGGCCCAGTTCTCCTGTCGGTTTTGCTTTCTCTTTTGCAGAGTCTATCCTGAGGCTATTGTTTGGTTTTCTAGTCCTGACTGAATTCCGATGGTTCCACTTAAGGTGAAAACAATATAAAACAACCACAAAAAAGCACCAAAGAAGAAACAGAATAAAGAAGTGTTTTTTACTCTTTGAAAGATGAATGCAAATGTGTTTTTGCAGTGTTTTAATATATTCGAGATGCTCCCCTAACATTAGCCAATCTATCATAGCCTGCCTGGGAACCTGGTGCGTTTATTACATTGCGGAAAAGTCTGTTGAGGAAGAGGCTGAGGGTTGGGGTGAGAAGGTGCCTGCCTGAAGGCTCCTGAGTCATCATTTTCATTACTGAAACATTAAATACCTGATGGTCCCTAGGACTGGCCATTGGAGCAGAGGTTCAGGGGGCAAAGTGTGTTGGGAATGATGCCATTATGTGACATTATCCTATTGTTCTGTGAAGGCAGTAACCTTTATCCCATCCCAGGGCTACAGCCAATATCCTCTGAGTATGACCTTCTGGAGAAAGTGTGGATGAGTCAGTGTTGTCCATTTCCCATTCCTGGAGACAAAGCATTCAGCATGTGTGTGTTTGTGTGTGTGTGTGTGCGCACGCATACGTGTGCATACTTAGCGAAGAGAACCATTGAAATTGTTTCCGACTCTGAGATTTTTCTAACTTTTTCTCTTAAGTGCAGCATTTTAAAGTAGGATGGTGCATGACCAGACATTTGTTTAAAGCAGTAGACACTCTTACTTCATAGGAACATTCCAGTAGTGATATAATTGATGTCAGTTGTAGACAAATGTGCGTGGTCTTAGAACAGAAAAATGTGAGGATGTCAAAATTAAATTTCTTACCTGGGCATTGATAGACCCCTGGAATGTACTTTAAGAACAAAATGTTGAGTGGGCCTCAACATTTCACGCCTTCCTACATTCTGCCTTCAGGGTGGTGAGTTCAGGGTGGTGATATATGACAATGGCATGAGGCTTTAGGGTAGTGAACCCTATTGAAGTGAGGAGACTCTGTCATGTGAGGTTGACTGGTTGGGTGGACTAGACCTACTCCGCACCAGGGACTTCGAGAGGCAGGGTCCAGACCTACAGAGGCCGCTGTTGAATGAGTTCATACATGTAAAACTCTTGGCTGTATCTGGCACAGAGTAAGCCCTCCATCAATAATAGTGAACACGAGTGTTATTGTTAAAAAGGAGGTGATGCTTAACAGCCATCTGGACCTGGTAAAAGACAGGGAGAGTCAGGGCTTGGGGGCAAGACCTCCATTTAGGATGAAAGAGAGTATTCAGCGCTGGCGAGTGAGGGAGACTTAGTGTTCTACCTGCTTCTGATCCCTCTGCTGGGTTTAGCCTAGTGGGGTCATGTGCACTCTGGAATGTGCCCCCCACAGTTAGCCTTCTGAAGGCAGGGGCCGTGTCCACTGCAGCAGTCTCTGGCCTGGAGCACGTGCTCGAAATATGTTGTTGGAAAAATGGATGATGTGCTGACAATGATTCAACAGTGAGCTGTGGTAGCCCCCAAAGTGTACATACTCTGAAATAGCAGCATCGTGTCCACAGTGAGGTCCTGCTCTGCTCTCCCCACCTGGGGCGCGTCTGCAGTGTTATCCTCAGGTCTGGAGGCTCGAGACAGAGCATCATGCCCCGAGAGACCAGGACAGGGAAGGATGCTGGAATCTTACTGTAAAACAAACTATTACAAAGGCTCATTTAGCCTGGAGAAGAGAAGACCTGGGGGTCCGGAGCTCTTAATATTTGAAGGGCTTCTGGGCAGAAGAAGAAGTATTGTTCTTTATAGCCTTATGGATAAAAGACAGGAAATGAGAAACTGCAAAGAAGCTGTTTTTGTTGCTCTGTAAGGAGGAACTTGGCCCTGAGGAGAAGTGGTTAGCAGAGTCTCAGGGGGGCTTTTCAGGTAGCTGTCCTGGGGTGTATGGAGGACTTTGGAATCTACCTTCAAATTTCCTTCCAATGTAGAAATTAAGCGGGATGAGAACTGGCTTGTTTTACTTGTGGAGAAGTGAAAGCTGTTGGGCTGGCTCATTTGAGCCAATCAGGGTTGGTGAGAACCTCGTCCATCTTGAAGGAGAAATGAGGGGACCCACCATTTACTGAGCACTTCCTATGTAGCAGGAACATTGCCAGGTGCTTTCTTTCCATGACTTGCTTGTCTGGAAACACAGGTGAGAAGGAAGCACTCAGGTAGAGTAAGTTGGCCAAGGCTCACATTTTCCTTTCCTAATCATCTCCTGAAACCCTGTGCTGTTAACTTGATCCTTTTTTATGCTAAGCCCACCTTATTCTCATCTAAATACATGATTTGCAGGTAGAACAGACCTGCTTCTAACCCTTCTGGAACTTTCTTTAGGGGTTTGGATGGCCCTCTAAGCATGCATTTTTGCCTTGTCAGCTAAGACTTTCTTTTTCCTGCAGAGTCCTTGCCCAAGGCTCTTGATCATAGTGTCCCATTTCTCCCCCTTCCCCTTGGTGGAGAGTTCCAGAAAGCCTTATGTTGACCTTCTTTTAATTGCTAATAATTATTCAATTTTATATAGCCCAGAGTGATAAATATTCATGAATATCACAGTGCATCAGGATCCAACACTTTAAGCTATTGTGTTTTTTTAATTAAACTGAAACATGGAATTAAATGCAATAAAGGGAAAAAAAGAGAGAGCATATGTGCGTATCTATTTCAGTCCTGCTGTGGGACTGTGTGGGCGGCAGATAGGAAGCTTTGACCTGGGTGTTGTGATGTTCTGTCTTAAAGTTTCTAAAGGAGACACCTAAAATATCTGGATGTGGCCAGGTCCATTCATTCATTCACACATTGTTTCATTAATTCACTCAGCACATATTTACTGCCATGAGCCCTTATAGTGGCTCTCAGTGGGATGCAAACAGACTAGAACAGGGACTTCAAGAAGCTCATGGTCTGGTCCTGGAAGAGAGAGGCCCACAGACCAGCCACGCTGGAGCTGCTTAGTAAGTGTAAGGGGAAAGCATGAACTAGAGCATTCCCAGCGGGGCAGAGTGTAGCTGCCTGGGGTGGTCGATGAAGTAGCATAGAGGTGGTTGATCCCCATCAGGACTTATTAGTTGGTCCCACGTTCAGTGCTTCTCTCCTCAGCCCCCTGAGTCTCATCTCTGGCCATGTCCCAGAAGAGGGTGGGCCACCTACCTTTCTCTAGCGAGGCTCTGTAGGGTGTGGACTTGGAAGTGGGACTCTGTGGGTTCACATTGTAGCTCTGGCACTTCCAGTGGGTGAATAGGACTCTGGGTGGGTCATTTAACCTCCCTGACCTCAGTTTTCTTGTCTGTAATATGGGAATTATCAAAGAACCTACCTCACAGGGCTGTTGTAAGGGTTATGCTGTAGGGCTTTGAGGTTCTCTAGAGGCCCCTTGTGAGGTCTGTCTCCTTGAGGAGGCAGGAAAACCACAGGTGAGCCATTGTTGAGAGTTCCGAAATGCTCCTGAGAGCCCACCTTGGGAGCCAGCACCGGGAAGGCAAAGGCAGGGCCTTCACAAGCACCTTCCAGAATGTTCCCTCAGAGATACAGTGGGGGCCCCAGTGAGCACCTTGGGGGTCCGAGAGCAGGGGGGACAGTGCAAGGGGAAAGTAGCACGCCTTCCCGTGGAACCTTCTCTCTGGGGAGGAAGACGTGCTCACGCGTGGGGGTGACACATGCTGTACTCCGTGGGTCGTGTTTTCCTGCTTTAAAAGGGGAAATGTGAATAACAAATAAATGTTATTTATTTGTAGCACACACATGGGGAGATGCTCATGAACCAGCCTGGGGATTTTCTCCAAGTAAACAAACCCACTTTCTGGAGAGGCGGTTTCTTTTTACAGCCGGAGAGATAAAGGAGCTGGGGAAAGCTCACCATTGCCAGGGAGTTTCCAGCACCTTGGCGTCCCTTCCTTGGCTCTGGGAGGCCCATCTCGGCCATCCTCCCCAACCCCTGACTGCACTGTCAGCCCTCCCACTGGATGCCACCCAGCTTGTCTTTTTGCGTCAATTCATCCTGTGGCTGTTTTAAGTTAGATGGGGTTGCCAGGTCAAAGAGGTTGTGGGCATGAGGAAAAGGCCCTGGAGTTTCTGTCTGATGGGATGACCTGTTAGGGTTGATTTTGTTTCAGAGCCTTGGTTTAAACACTAGCTCTGTGTGGTTTTTAACAAATCACCAGCCCTCTCTGAGCCTAATTTCTTCATCCATCACAATGGGATTGATCAGAATCAAAGCCGGAGCCCTTACTATAACCGTCCAGGCTGTATGATTGGCCCTCGTCAGTACCCTCACCTTACCGTTTGCTTGTTCCCCTGGTTCACTCAGTCCGGCTGCACTGGCCTCTCTGTTCCCCAAGAGAGCCTCAGTGCTCCTGCCCTAGGACCTTTGCACTGACTCTTCTCTCTCTCTGGAGTGCTCTGTTCCTAGCTAGCTGCATAATTCTCTCACCTCCTTCTGGTTTTTACTGAAAACTACTTTCTCAGTGAGGCCTGCCCTTCCCCCCCAATTTAAAGTTGTGTATCTCCTCACATTTACCTTCTTTCCCTGCTTTAGTTTTCCTCGGTAACCATCTTGCATATTACACATTTTTGTAATGTATCTTACTTATTGTCTGTCCCTCCCTTGGGAATGCAAGCTCCATGAAGATGGAGAATTTGTCTCTTTTGTTTCCAGCTCCCATGTGGTATCGCCAGCGGGGGTGGGGGTGGGGGTGGGTAATGACAGAAATGGGGAAACTGAGCAAAGCAAGGTGGTAGAAACACTTTGTGATTGCAAGCTTTCTGGCTTTTCTTTATCTCCTGAGCTGTGAAAAGAAATGGCCTCTCCAGAAAGCAGTTTGTTTGCTTGGAAAACAAAATCTTCGTGCTGATTCAATTCCTGATTCTATTCAGTGCCTAATAGATATTTGCTGAATGAGTGAATATGAGGCCAAGCCTGGGGCCATGTGGCCTGGATCCCTCCACTTACCAGCTCTGTGAGCTTGGACCAGTTCCTTAGCCTCACTGACTTTGGTTTCCTTTCTTGTACAAAAGGGGATAATGAGGTAACTACTTTGTGGGGTTGTTGGGAGCAGTCCATGCAAGTCTGAAGAATGCCTGCATCTTGTCCATGCTTAGCAGGTCAGCTATTACTTTTCAAAGTACTTTCAGCTCTCCCATTCCAGTTGTAGGCGGAGGGATGCTTTCTCTTGGGTTGAGGATCTTGGTTCAGGCCTCAGGAACGGACTCCTGTAGGCACTGATATGGTGAGTGCATCCTGCCTCTCATACCGCCCGAGGAGAGAGGGAGTGCTGCTGGGCAGGTTGCAGATTGGGCGAAACTTCATCCAATGCTTTTATGTTGCTGAAGTCTTTGGAGAATGGACACCCAGACAGAAGAGAACTCTAAAGTGACGCCTGGTTAAGAAACTTGGATGCCCTGAGTTCAGTACCTGGAGGGAGGTTGGGATGGAGGGACTTGGTTCTGGGCCCTGGAGGAAAGCTGGGAACTTCTCTCGAGGGCAGATGCAGGCAGCCTCTGGTCTTCTGCTTTCTGCTCCAGGCTCTTGCTCAGTCTTCCGTGGGATTTTCCCTATTCAGATCCTCCCTGGCATCACCGCCAGTCTGGGGATCACTGGCTTTTAGCCAGTGTTCTAGGGACTGTGCTTACCCATGACATCTAAGTGTGCTTTGGCTCAGGTCCTTACAGAGCTCAGAGGGGAAGACCCTGAATGTCCCAGGGGTAGGGATAGTGACTCTCGCCCTGTCGACCGCATTCCTCACAATGGACCATTCAAATCAAGGTGACCTTAGAGCTGGGTCTTGATGGGTCCAGAAAACTGGGGAAGACTTGGAAAGAGAAAGCCTTTTTTTGTTTGGGCATGGTGATCAAACAGGAAGCTTGAGCATGGGCTTGTGTTTGCCCCGTGGTCTTAGAGAAGTACTTCTCAGGGCCAGAATGCCCAAGAGTCTCAGAGCCCTTGATTCAGAAATAGCAGATGCTTGGAGGGGAGCCCCAACTGTTTGACCCTTGCTGGTCTTCTCGCTTGCTTGCTTATGGAGAGGTGGAAGAGAAGGGGCCAACCGAGACCTACCTGATATGTCAGGGAAACTTCCAGGATGATTTTGCTATCAGCATGAAGCCCTGAGGGAGGGATGACTGAAAATGGGAGAGAAAGGTCTTTTTACTCTTTTGCCTTGGTGCTTTTGTGATGGCTCATTGCCCTGGTGCTGTGGGTAACTTCTGGTTGTGTATCACCTGACAGCTGGTGTGTATCACCTGACTCTTACCCCAACCAACCAGCAACTTGGAGAGGGATGGCGAAGCCAGTTATATAGGCCTGGTAATTCTGGGGTAGATCAGCACTGGAAGTGTCTGGCTCAGCCTCACCAGTGGCCAGCAAGACCTGGAACGGGCCTGTCTTAGTTTGGGCAGCCTGAACGGATCCCGTAGACTGGCCCTTACACATGGGCGTGGTCTGCCGTGTGGCAGCGTGCCACGGTGCTCCCTCACCAGACTTCGTGCTGGCCAGCCACGCTCCACACTGACCGCCTGTGGGACCTCTGGACAGTTTTGACTCACTTGGCAGCTCATCCGTAAAATGGGGATGATGGGAATACCTATCTCATGTGGGTTTTGTGGGGATTAAATGAGCCATCACATGGACGCACACGGTACCAGGTATTTCTTTAGAAGGTGCTCAGGAAACGTTGGTGTGGATTATGAGTTCGAGAGACGGACAGGGTACGTAATAGCCATGCGGTGAGGGTGGCTCTGAAGGAAGACTGAATTGGGCATTGCTGAAATGTGGGGGAGGCCCAGACGGTCTCTGCGAGGCAGAGAAAGGGCGCACCCGTCATGTCCAAGCATGAGCTCACTGCTCATCCCTGGCGTCACCTCTTACACCAACCCTGCTGCTTCCCAGCCCCAAGGGAATCCGCTTAGTGGTGGGCAGAGGCTGCTGGGCCAGCCACCACTGCCCTTCTGGAGTGAAATCACAGGGCCATGGGCCTGTACTCGGCCCTCCTGGCCCCACAAGGAGTGGGAGGCAGCAGCTGCAAGGGTCACCCGCACACCACACCGTACCCCATACATCCAGACCCACGTGACATCTTCCTTCTGTTTGATCTTCAGCTCTGAAGCCCCGAAGCCCAGCACGGCTTCCCCCAGTTTATTGGAATTCCTTATCCTGCTGACTCCGGCCCTGGCCCGCCTTCCGCACCTCTGAGCCCTCCCCAAAAACTTATACAGGCCCGGAAATAAGGCATGACTCCATGTAGTGTTTTTTCATTAGGAGGCACATTGAATTTTTGGGCAGAGAAGATATTCCTTCTGGTGCCGACCGTCCTGTGCATTGAAGGACTTAGCATTCCTGCTCCCCTCCCCAGCGGTCAGGGGCATTCTCCCCTCCCCCTTCCACATGTGTCCTTGGAGGCTGGCACCTAGCCCAGTGAGACCCACTAGCGTGGAGGTGGGATAGGTGTTTCTTTGCTGACCTTCCTTCCTCTTTGGCGTTGGCTGGCCCCCCTCCTGACCCTTTGTCTGCTCCTCATTGTGTGGTGGCAGTGGGGTCCTGCAGCCCTGGGGTGGGAGGGAGGTGGCGCCAGGGAGAAGCACAGCTGGGGCAGCGAAGTGAATGCAAACGGAATGGAAGTAGGCGAGCGCAGGGGGGCGGTGCCACGGGGCATCCCTGGAGGGGTCTGGTTCTGATTTCTCTTGCAGACCACACTTGTCAGCTTCTCTGTGGTGAGAGGTCAGGGAGGAGGGCAGTGGGTCTCTGGAAGTGAAGCTCTGACAGGGGTCTGTCTTTCCCAGAGGCCACAGGGGCTCTGTAGGAGTGCTCTCCAGGTCTCAGTTCTGGGGGAGGGGATGGTAGGCAGGGGTGGGGGTGTGCAGGAGCAATGGTGACCAGCTTGGGGCTGGAGGTGGGGCTGCAGGAACTGCCAACTGCTACAGATTCAGGCTGTAGAACGTCCGCCTTACCCCTACAGCCAGCCTCCTGGACAAATAAAGTGACAAAAAGCTGATCATCGTGAGCTCTAGAACACCCACACTTAGTAAATTGCAGAGATGAAAAGCTGGGGTCCCCACGGGGCTGGCTCTACCCTGGTGTAATAAGCCTGGAAGGTTCAGGAACCTTGGGAAAGAACCAGGTAAATTCAGAATGACATAGTTTTTCCTTCTGCCCTGTTTTCCTGCCTTGCTTTCTCCCTCCCTACCCTTTCCTAGCTATGCTGTTCCCATCCCTTCTTCCTTTCTCCTTGTGTTTAAAACCTTTCGCCGTACCTGATGGAAAAGACCCAGGCCCCTGGGCGGAGCCCCATGTAGTCAGTGGTCTTTCTCAGAACCACAAACCCATCCCTCTCAGGCTCTGCATTCATCCATCCACCCACCCACCCTTCTGTCCATCCATCCATCCATCCATCCCAGTCCTGCTTAAAATCTTCCCAGCTGGACAGTAAGCTCTGTCAATCAGAGCACATGACTCACACTTTTAAAAATCACCCAACCTGTCTGGCCTGGGGAATGAAGTGCTGTTTGAGACACTTGGGAGCTATCTGGGTCTCTTGCCTCTTCCTGGTGCCTCCAAGTAAGAAGGAGTGGCTGAGTGAGTAGAGAAGCCCTTTCCTAATACCAACTGTCACCAGTGACTGAGCTTTTTTTAATGGTGCACATCTTTATTCTCTAATATGAGACAACCCAAGTTCGTATGTCTGGGAGAAGTCACAGCAAACAGAAATTCACATCAAGGTGTAAATGACTGATGGGAAGTTCTCCTTGGAGTGTACCTGTGCACTGGGAGCAGGGACTCAGAGAGAGAGAGAGAGAGAGAGAGAGAGAGAGCCTGGAGTGTGGGTGGGAGGGACCCACACAGGGAGGGGAGGAGAAGCCCTTCAGGATTCTCCTGGGACAGTGATTTCAAACTGAAAGGTAGTAATTTCAGCAGATCAGTGATTTGGCTCACTGGTATCTCTGGATCCACTGCGTGTCTACAGTGGGGGGCGGGGGGTTGGGGAGCTTAGGGCTGGAGGTCATAGGCTTTGGAGTCTGACTCGCCTGGTTCCAATCTTAGTTCCCACTTCCTAGCTGTGTGCCCTCAGAAAAATTCAAGCCTGAGGTTCTTCATCTGTGCAATGGGGATAGTAATAATACTGATCTCATAGGGTCGTCATGAAGATTTGATGAAATAAGGTATGTACTTCACTTTGCACAGCGCCTGGCACATAGCATCTCAAAACATGAGTCTCCATCATCATCCTCCTCCTTAGCTTTGGGATAGGAATTTGGAGCAAAAGTAAGAGGAACTCACATACTTGAACCATCAGTCATAGCATTTGCTAGGTTTAGCAAATAAAAGTACAAATACATTTATTTGTTATTTATCTGAAATTCAGATTCCACTGAATGTGCTGTATTTTATCTGGGAACCCTAATCAATCAAGCCTCTCAGAAGCTGGGTCTGGATCTCCTCCCGCATCTTGGTCCCAACTAGGATTGGGCACAGACGTGGTCAGGGAGGAAGTGGGGGGCAGCACTGTCCATCCTGTCAGCAGCCCCTGGAGGCTGGGGCAGGAGGTGTGACGGGGATGAGGGGCTGCCGGGCAGAGGCTGTGTGTGTGTGTGGGGGGGGGACTCAGCCGTGACGCAGCGCTGCGTGCTTGGTGGATGCAGAGGGCGTTGTGAATCAGCGCGCAGAGACTCTAGCGCCCGCCAGCAGGCTGTGGGCAGACGGAGTAGC
The DNA here is from genome assembly GCF_964656455.1 of Halichoerus grypus. Classification (NCBI taxonomy): domain Eukaryota; kingdom Metazoa; phylum Chordata; class Mammalia; order Carnivora; family Phocidae; genus Halichoerus; species Halichoerus grypus. The sequence goes on along the minus strand of NC_135718.1, from coordinate 24,357,131 downwards.
AGGCGTGTGGAGGGGCTCCTCGCCGGATCCCAGTGGCAGCAACACAACCGTGAGGACCCCTCCTGTTTTCTTCTTGAAAGCAGCAGCCAGCAGAGCTTAGAGTTTTCCCACCCCAGTGGGTGTGTAGCGCATCTCACGCCACTTTTCTCCTGTTCCTGTTCTTTTTCTTCTTCTCTGTCCTCTTTTCTTGCCCCCTCCCCCTCCCTATCTCCTCCCCTGTCTCCCCACCTCATCCCCCCCATAGCAGCCTTTTTGAGTGAGCTGGTGTGGGTGGGATTCTGACGCATTCTTGGTTACCTGCTGTTCCACACCCACAGGCTTCTGTCCCTCCACATGTGACTCCCGGAACCTCCCTTGGCAGCATGGCCTGAGCCCCCAGCAACAAGGGAGCACCCAAGGGCAGGTTCTGTGTGACCTGGGTGGGGTGATGAGCCCTGTCCCCACCCCTCCAGGTGGGCAGGCATGCCCAGGCTGCAAAGGTGTGGCATGCAGAGGGGCCATCATTTTTCGTATAACCGGGGGGTGTCCTTTTATCGGGTTAACATTCTGTTGTTGCATCTGTTTGGGGGCTCAAAACTCTGGCCCCCATTCTTTTTGCCTTGGCACAAAAGACCCTTCATGACTTGCCCGCTTTATCTCTTTCTTGCTGTTTCTCCCATCACTCCTCTCACCTGAAGTTCCAAGTAAAAGGAAGTGCTTTTAGTTCTAAGAAAGCTCTGTGCCCCTCATACTTTGAGGCCTTTGTCAGTCTGTGTTTTTTTCCTGTCTTGGCTAGATCTCATCCTTCAAAATTCAACTCGGGTACCTCTTCCTCTGAGAAGCCCTCCTGACCAGCCTCTGGCAGACACCTTGAGGGCTGCTTCTATGGTCTGCTTTGTCCATAGGGCCAATGAAGTGCTTGTTACCTTGTGAAATTGTGATTGTTTGCATATCTGTTTCTTCATCCACATTGAAAGTTCCTTGAATCATGCCTTTTAATTATTCCTGCCTCAGGGCCTTTGCATGTGCTATTGGATCTTCATGAAACACCCTCATCCTGTCACTGTTCATTCAACAGTCCCCATATCAACTCTCAGGTCTCAGCTTAAATGTCACCTTGTCAGAGAGGTCTGCCCTGACTCCCCTTACCTCTAGATGATTATTTTGTCAGCCTTCACCACTAGAGGTTAGCACCTAGGAGGGCAAGGTCCCGTTAGCCAGTTCACCAGTGTGTCCCCACGTCTTAACCCAGCGCCATTTGTTGATAGGCTGGAGAGTGAGAGGCATGTGGAGCAGAAGCACTGAAGGCCAGGAGAAAAGGAGTTCCAGGTCAGGATTCCCTAAATGTGGTTAATGGAGAAGTGACATGGGGGCCGATTTCTCTGTAACTGTCCACACTGAGGGGCTGTAGTGTCCTTTGTCCCTTACCTGCAGGTGGGAGACTCCCTTATAAATATATCTGGCCCTGGGTGGCAGCATTCACAAAAGCCCGTTCTTGGTGGTGAAGCTGTTCTCTGGACCCTGGAAGTCCTCCTGGCAAGGGGATTGGGAGTGGATTTGGGGATCCAGAAGTCCAGTCCCTGGAGCCCCTGCTAAGAGTGAAGCCCGGCCACCTGGAAGGGACTTGAGAGATTCTCTGTCAGAGCCCCACGCTTTGTGCAGGAGGAAACCAAGGCTCATGGAGAAGAAATGCTTTGCCCAGAGTCACAGAGCTGAGGCAGGACTAGAACCCAGGTTTTATGTCACTTCATCTGGGGCACCTCACCCTCCTCTAGCTAGATCCTCATGTGACACAGGAGGTTAATTCAGAGATACGCATTTCTGTGCAGCAGGGAGCTTTACATTTATTTTTATTGTACAAACACAAATTTTTCTTCTTTCGTGTTCCTCCTCTCCCTCCTGTTCAGCAGCGTGAGCACACTGAGCAGATGAAGGCACAGGCTTGGGTTCGAGGGTAGTGGGCAGGCAACAGGTGTTTCCCTGTGATCCATGATCCAAACGGGCCCTGTTGAACCCTGGCTGTGCCTCTGGGGACCGGACAGACAGTGCCGAGGGCTCCCCTCTGTTAGCAACGATCCCATGGTTTCTTGATGGAAGAGAGCACCTGCGTGTGTTCAGAGCACTTCGTTTTTCAGATACAGATTTTAAAAGCCTGTTTCTATGTAGCTAACCTTCTGCTTGTGCGGGGTCTGCTGGAAAACTCTTCTGCAGACTGCTTTGGTTCAGGTGTGCGGTTGAAGCTGGCTCTGACCACTGCATTCTTCTAGGCCATTGTCCAGGGGATGGGCTTGGCCGGCAGCCTGTGGGCAGCTTGCTGGCGGTGCTGTTGCCCTCCTGACACGCGGTAAGGGATGGGGAAGGGAGGATTCCATGGGAACGAGGCTGGAGAGCCCTCACACCACGGTGTCATGGCAACCAAAGAGAGGAATTCCATCCACGTAGTGACAGAGGGACCCCTGGACCCCTCACACTCGGCTGGCCCGCTGCATTAGCCACCAGGCTGCGGCCTTCTGTGATGGGAGCTGGGTGGGAGGAGGGTGAGAACCACTAGGGTGGGAAGGTTGGAAGAAGTTGTTTTGTGTGTGGGTTTAGAAAACTAAAAAAAAAATTATTAAGGGAAACAGAAATAAAGAAAGCTCTGTTGGATAAGTATCAATAAACGAGAAAGAAATCAGGCCTGGATTTACATGACATGCTCTGGGAAGTGTGTCCCGATTCATCCCCCTCCGCACTCGGGCCATTTCGTTGTTCCGGTTCATGTCTGGTCTGGAGCATTTGGCCCTGGCATTGGAGACAACACTCATTTCCGGTTCTCCTTCTCTCTCTCTCTCGTAACATTGTTTTTCTCTGTTCCTTTTGATTACTCAGGATGTGGAGTAGATTCTGTAATAACACTCATTGGCTGTTCTGTCCCTCACTGTGTAGCTTGTGATGTGTCTGTTTTGGCCCAATTGCAAGGACTGTGGTACTTGACCCCTGACCCCAGACAAGCGTCTGGGTTCTTACTGGGCAGTGTGGACACAGGCACAACCTTCTGTGAGTTGATCAGGGTCTGATTTGGGGTCAGGTGATTGTGTGCAGCCTCTGGTGCTGGGATCTTTTAGTAGCCTGGCAGTCTTTTTGAGATGGGACCGTCTCAGTGTGGATCCGAGGAAGGATTGGAGCCTTCATTCTCCTCCCTCATCAGTTTCGGAGGGTAGGGAGAATGGAGGATACAGGAAGCCTTGGGGAGAAAAAAACGGAGGGAAGCATGTGGTCTGTGACCTTCTAGCTGTAAGTCTGGATTACAGGTGCTTCGGCAGTTAAGATGCAGTGTCTCTGAGGCCTTTGGGTGTGACGGGCCGAGTTTTCTGTGTACATACAGTGAGCTCCTGTAAGGTTAGGCCATGGCTTAGACTTCTCTGTCCCCCATGCCACCTGCACAGGGATGGGCCCCCATCTTTGGATGCCTTGTATTTGTTGAATGAGCTCTTGTTCTTGTCCTTGTCAAGCTTACACTTTACCTGAGAAAATGGAACATCTCTCCATGGATTACCAAATCCCGGGGACATTAATAGACTACACATTTTCAAGTGTAGAATAAGGATTTGCTGACCACTGAGTGAATGCTTGGAACATATGGGGGCAGGGGTTAGAGATTTAGAGATTGGGGAAGTTCAATAAAAAGATCGTGATCACCAAGGCTGGTGATCTCGGCTGTGAAGGAAAACATCCCTGTATCCCAGGGGGCCTCAAACTTCAGTTGAATCAGAATCATCTGGAAATCTGTTTGAATATGCAGCTTCCAGGGCCCTGCTACAAAGATTCTGGTTCAGGAGTCCTGGGAATCTGCATTTTTAATGAGGTACTTAGGTGACTCTGTTGGAGGTCAGCTGGGGACCACACACTTAGAAACACTGGTCTAGCTCAAGGGCAGTCCTTATACAGCAAAGCCTCTTTGAGCCACATGAGCTTCGAGGCTTACTCTTCTTAGGGGCCCCTATTTGCAAATAGGTTTAACAACAGATAGCTTCTGTGGTGATGGCAGATCTGGGAACCTTGCCTTCTCCAGTAGAGGAGAAAGCATCAATTCAGTCTTTATCTTTCACTGGTGAAGCCAGGAGGCAAAGGCAGGTGGGCTGAGCTCCAGTGTATGGATTGGGAAGGGATGCAGCCCTCGCTGGGTGTGTGAGCTTCACACACACGGAGTGAGGGTGAGTGCCTGTCGTTTCATGGGCCACACTGTGGGAGCTGTGAAATGCAGGAGAGGATAGAGAATTTCGGGGGAGGACTTGCTGTTTTAGGGGGTATCTCTAAATAGGAAAGCAAAGCCATTTATAAGTCAACCTACTTCACAGAAGGTTCAGAAAAACCCAACCCATCCACCACACTTTCATTCATTCTGACTTTTCCTGCTGCAGTTGGTTATTGGGAGGGTGCTGATGATTATGTTAACAACCCTGACAGTAATAACCAAGAGCTAACATTTGCTAAGTGCTTTCTGTACATGCATAGTGCTAAGCACTTAATGTTCATCATCCCATTTAATCTCCACATTGACCCTATGAAGTCTGTGCATCATCACTTTCCACTTAACAGTGGAGGAAACTGAGGCTGCCAGAATATCTTGCCCCATGATTTACAGCTGGTGATGGATGAAGCTGAGGTTTGATGCCCGTCCCTCCATTGGAAGCAGTATGCAAGGGGAGTCATTTTTTTTTTTAAAGATTTATTTATGTGAGAGGGAGAGCATGTGCACACAAGTGGGGGGGAGGGGCAGAGGGAGAGAATCCCCAGGCAGACTCCCCGCTGAGTGTGGAGGCTGACTTGGGGCTTGATCTCACTATCTATGAGATCATGACCTGAGCTGAAACCAAGAGTCGGACGCTCAGCTAACTGAGCCACCCAGGCGCCCCTCTTCTCTCCTCTCTTATTACCTATTCCCCTCATGTAGCAAAACATGCATTCTCCTCTCATCCAGTTTATCCCATATAGCTTCTAGTCTTGGTGGTTTATTATGGAACATGGAGAGTGGCAATGGAATAGAATAAATGGATTTTTTAAGCGTGCATTTGGAACAAAACATTTCAGTGAGACACACGGTAGGTGTGCAAGTAGGATGAGCACAGATTCTGTGGGAGGTGATGTGGATTTGAAGTGATTACAGAGGAACAGGGCCTTGATTATCCATGTGGTTGTTAGTAAAGCCCCTCTTCTGTGCTTGTGACCGGTATGCTTGGCCTGATAGATTCAGGACTTTTCCCCCCCTGTCCTCTTGGTGGGCAGATGGATATGCTTATCAGCATAAAAGTCCAAATTGTAAGGGTCAGATACAGAACCTGAAACTATCGTTCTCTGAGGCAGATGCCCCAAGGGGGTACTTGGTTTGGGGAGGCAGCAGGGCATTAGGAAGGAGTTTTGGAAGCAGATGGTTCAAATCCTGCCTTTCTGTTGGCCTTGGGCTAGTTAATTTCTCTTGGTTGCTGTGAACATGGTTATTATAAGTGAATGCAGTGGATGCTGTGCTGTATCACCAAGATGCCCCCCTTCTGGATGAGCCTCTGTTTCCCTGTGTTCCCCCACTTCTGCCATGAGTGTGGGCAGCCGAGTCCTCCCCAGGAATCGCCCTCAGCCTAAGAGAGCTGCCTAGCCCAAGGTCACACCTGTTCCTGGGGGGAGCCTGAGTCCACGTCAGAGGTGTAATGGCCTGGCATCTTGACCTAAGGCTGGATGACCAGATTCCTGTGGATAGGCTGAGGCCTCTGCTGTGGCTGCATCATTCCTCTGTCTTCACAGAGAGGGAGACTTCATGTCCTTCTGCCCAGTCCTCAGACTTTACTTCTCCCTGGGCTTTTGTCTTGAGCCTCTCCCCTGAAAAAACCCTCGTGTATGCAAATCTCTGTTCCAGAGTTCCAAGTACCCAACCTAAGACCCTTCTGTTTTGTGATAATTAAATAGGATCGTTGATCTAAGTGCCTAGTGTGGTGCTTGAAAAGCAGTAGGTCCTCTGTAAATGTACCTTTCGTGTTACTAGCTTTAGCATTTCATAATATTTATAGCTATACAATTTCAAGCCACTTTTCTGTATTTTGGAAAATACTGAATATGCAGTTGTGGTCAGGGCTTAATAAATTTCAGTGAAAGTAGGAATTCTTTGGAGCTATGAAGGAAGCCTTCCTATTGATTCATATCGAACTTCATTATAAGAAGTGGTTTGGGACATTTGGATCAGCTCTGTGTAATGGAATTTTGTCGTGGTGATTTTTTTTTAAGTTTTACTAGAAGTCATATGCTCTCTGAAGGATCTTCCCAAAGATATTTTCGCTTTTAGGAAGAGCTTAACCAAACTCAATCTTTTAGTGGGGAATTAATGAGGAAAAGAAGTGCTGTAAATCCAGTAGGGGAAGAGGGAATGTGTTATCATCTGCACCTGCTCTTTCAGTCTTCGCAGTGTGTGTGCCTGCGTCTGTGTCCCTAAGAGTATATTTGTGGTTCCTTATTTGCTGGAGCATTAGGGAACTTAGCTGATGGTCATCAGTGAGAGTGGTTATTCGGATGCTGGAGGCTCCATTGAGGGAAGAGGGTCTAGTATATTGTTTTGAAATAACCTTTTGCAGATGATTATAACAGAAGAAGTAGAAAAGGACTGGAAAGGAGTGGAAAGAAACTCATGCATTACTGAAATGTGTAACATAAACAGTGAAAGGCCTTTTTCCATCCCTGCCTCTCAGCACAAATTGCATTCCCTAGAAGTAACCACCATCATAAATTTAGCACATGTCTCCCTTGGATTTTCTCTATATGTGTATGATCATGTTCATATAGACTTATAATGATATATGTGTGAACATATAGATGCACATATATGTCTGTGTGTGTGTGTGTGTATTTTCTAATGAGGTTCCGTCATAGATTCTCCTGTTTAACTTACTTTTTCACTTCCTCTAATTGGGCATCTTTCCAGATCTGTATATATAAACCTCCTCCATTCTTTCTGATGTTTGTGCACAATACTCCATTGAATGGCTGCACTAACATTTATTTAAGACTACCATTGGTAGGTATTGAAGTTGTTTCCATATTTTCAATATAGTGAACCAAGCTGCAGTGAACATCTTTGTTCATACATCCATTCTACCATTTAAATAAAGGACCCTCAGCTCTCATAGGGTTGGATGCACAATAGTAGTTGAATCAGTAATTGTTGAATTAATTTCAGGGTTCGGTGCAGCTCGAGGAGAGATTCAAAGGCCAGGATCTCTTTAGTACACAACAAGGCACTGATTTTTCAGGAGACATTGACTATCAGATACAGACTTGGACAAGAAAGAATATGGCGCACCAAAGGCTTCCTTGGTGAAAGTTTGTTTTGGCCTGATTGTCCAGGCCCTGGTCCTGCCAGCCATCTGTTTTTATGTCACAGAGAACCTTTCCAGTACAGTGGGCTTTGCCTGTATGCTGATGTTAGGAGAGCTGGTGTTTCCTTCCTTTGCAGTTTTAGGGCCTGGGCTTTGATCCGAGCACATATGCTGATGATCACAGGGCTGTCACCCACGCCAGTTAAAATGTTCACAGGTGCTTTAAGTTTTACATGACGAGAGGGCTGTTCAAAGGGAACAGGTGCATCACGCGGGTGCTAGGCCTCCAACATGTAAATACACTTCGAAAATGATCCCCTGTGAATAGTTAATTTTAAAATGCATCCAGAACATACTCTATGACATAATAGTTGATCTATAGCCCCATTAATGCATCTAAGTGAAGGGTCTAAGTTTAATGATGCCATTCAGCTTATTCATGGTCCTGTCTGGGGTTTAATTCGATCACCCAGGAGCCCACGCAAGCCTAATGCACCTGATGCTGCCTGCCCCATCGTGCTTTAGCAAAGGGCGACTTTTTAAGGTGTTTTTGTGCTGTATTATGTCAAGTTCAGCGAAGGAGGTTTTCATGAGGGCCCCTAATTGGAGCATCTCTCCAGGAAGTCATGGACCGTGCAAATCCAGTATGCAGCACTATCATTTTGTCAAAGCATTACCTCATTTCCTCCGCACAACACTCTTGTGGATCAGGGTGGACATTAGCAGCCCCATTTTACAGGTGTGAAACCTGAGGTTCAGAGTTTACCGGCTCATGCAAGGTCCCACGGGATCACTGATACGGCCAGGACCTAAGACCAGGCTTCCTGTTTTGAAGTCCTTGGACTCCTTCTGCAAACGACAGCCCACTGGATATATCTAAGTTGTGCACAAAGACTGTGTGCACTGATACACATCACTTTGAGCACAAAATGGATTCAATGTGTTCAGATTCCTCGGTGAGAATTTTTAGGGTTTCATTTACTTTCGATATTCAGCAGGCCTTTTACTACCACTCTCACGGTTCACTGTATTGCTGACCTTTAGCACAGGTGCATATACACACATGTGTATCAGCTCTCACAAATTAAATATAAAGTCATTTAGGGAGAAAGACGAGTGAAGTCATTATAAGGAAACTTAATTAGACCCCTCACAGAACAAATGGCTATTGAATGCCCACCCTGTGTAATTCTGGCCTTGACACAGGGAAGGAAACCAAGCTGTGCAAAGAATTGTCCCTACCCCCAGGAACTTGCAATCCAGGTGAGGAGAAGTGAAGACAATTAAATAACACAGGGAAGCATGTAACCAGTTGTCCATCATGAGCCATGGAATTCTTCCCTTCCCTAGGATTTTGGAGGAAGTGGGGTCCCTGTGCAATGGAGCAGTCAGGGAAGCAGCATGGGTCCCTATAGTCTCACAATAGAAGGGTCTCAGAGGCTAAATAGCACTTAGATGAAGGGAATGGGAAAAGGAAGGGCATTCTAGCACCCTACAAGCTCCTGGAGTTTGAGGGTCAGTGAGGAAATGTCAGATACTCATAGCAGAGATGATGCATCATGTGGCTTTGGATCATGTCTGTTAGCCTCCAGGGCAGCTGACAGAAGTGCCTGAATCACTGATTCCTAGGACTTATTTGCACAGAAAAGGCCCAAGGGTATATGCGTAAAAGAATAAATATTTTGGACTACCAAAATATGTTGCAGACTGAATACTTTGGGCTTTAGCTTTGGTGTCCCTGATGACTGGGTCATCACCCCTATGTCCTCACCTTATCATTATCATCCTTGGATATGGGGGCAGAGCTCTTGAAAGGGGATCATGCTTGTGTCGGGAAGACTTGTCCTCAGGGCGCCTCCTCAAGAATATAAAACCAATCCTACATATAGATCACGGTTCTACCAAGTATATGCCAGGTAGCAAACAGGTCCAAACTCTGAGAAAAGAGAGTTAGCTTTAGGCTAGGATGTCTAGTCTTGTTTCAAAGAGGAGGTGGGAATTGGCCCTTGAAGAGGGGCTGGGATTAGGATGGCTGGATGGGTGAGTAGGATATGGGTGGGAAGACCACTCAGGGCCAGAAGAGCCTGCATAAATGCTGGGGCAGCAATGTGATGGTCTGTTTGGGAAAGAGTGGGCCCGTTTTTCTGGAGGGTAGGGTACTTGTGGGATATTAGGAGAAGGAGAAAGTCACTCTAATGTGGAGTCTTTAATATCAGCTTAAAAGATTTAAGAATTTGGGTACAAAGTATTAAAAGTTATTGGGAAAAATAGATAAAAATATAATCAAGAAATTCTTGATTGTCAGAACATAATAGCTAATAGATTTTTTATTTTTTTATTTTTTATTGTTATGTTAATGGAGCTAATAGATTTTTTAAAATATGTAAGATTTTAAAAGATGATTTACAGTTACTCATTAGGATAATTGCATCTGGGGTGCAGTGTGAGCTTTCCTCTAGAAATAATATATTCTGAGATTCTTAGAAATTATTTTCTCACCCAGTGCTAAATAAAAACATAATAAATAACCATTCAAGAGGCTGTTGACATATTGCAAACATATCATGCCACAGAACAGACCGAAGACAAAGTACTGCCTAAGGCTGTGCCTCAGATGCGTGAGTGTGTGGGCAGGCATCGAGCTGTGATTTTAGGGGTGGGATAGTTTGCCCTGAGCCATCCACCTTCTGTCCCTTGATCGCTTCATGAAGGTACATGCATTCACTGTACTGGTCAGGAAGCTTTGGGTGGCAAGTGATGGAAACTCAACTCAAGTGTTTAACCAAACCTAAAAAATCAACTGAAACTCAACTAAGAAGTCCGGGGTGGATGCAGCTTCAGTTGTGGTGGGACCTAGAGGCTCAGTTGGGTGAGTCTGTCTTTTTCTGTCTCTACTTCTAACTCTGCTTTCCTCATTGTCAGCCTTCATTTTCCAACAGGCGCTCTTCATGTGGTGGGTAAGGTAGTAATTCAGAGCTTGCGTTGATGAAAAGAGAGTCAGTCTCTCTTCTCATTGCCCTCCTCATCCTCCTCTCCCTTTCTTTATTTTTGTTTCTGAAAAAGTTGTTCCTGCTTGATTCATGGGTCCACCGTACCACTGGACCAATCATTGGTCAGCTCGAGGAGACAGCACTCTCTGATTGGCAGCCTCATCATAATAAAATGGAGTGGGGAGAAGCAGTTTCCCAAAGGTAGGTGTATGGACCAGACCAGAGAGAGAGAGAGATTGAGAGAGACAGAGAGAGAGAGAGAGAGGGAGAGAGAGAGAGAGAAGAGAGGCTCAGATCAAGGTGATACCAGCTGATGCTTGCTGTCATGGGGTGGGGCCCTATGGTCCTATGGCCTTAGGTGCTCTCTGCTCCACACCATCAGTCCCATACCTGGGGACTTTGCCTTAGATCTCAACTGCAGCAAAGGAAGTGGCTATCAGAGGCAGGGACCTAGTGGATCTCACAGCCAAGCTCTTTGGCTGGAGAAAGTGACTTAGCTCTTTGAATTTCCACCCCAAATTCCAGAAAAAGCTATTCATACTGATAGAAAGCAATACTTGCTTAGAGGACGAAGATGTTGAAGTTCTTCTAAGTTACCAGAATATAATCCAGAGAGAGTTTTCTATTGTGCATTGCCCTACTTGGAATAAGGCTCTTGTAGGAGATGAATTAATAGGTCATTTGCTTTTGTTCTACTGTGTCATGTTCATATTTACTGAGCTCCCCCTCCCTGGAGAACAATCTGAGCTTAGAGAACATACACATAACATTTAGCCTTTCCCTGTGAGGGCCTTTTAAAAAGCTCACAGCAAACTGTTTTGTGCATCCTTTTCACATCACTGGTTGGGAGGAGGGAGGTAAGGGGTAGGAGATGGATAAGATTTTCTCCATTTGGTAGGTTAGGAAAGTAAGACATAGGATGGGCTAAGAGATTTGCAAGGGAATATCAGTGGCAAAGCCTAAAGATGGAAAATGACACTCCTCATTTGAAATCCATTTTTCTAACAATTGGTCGTCATCTTTTCTGATTTCAATATGCTATTTCCTTTCAAAAGAATAGCACCTCGCGCATTCGGTTTCACCGGAGAGCCCATTCAGATCCATTGGTGAGCCCAGAGGATAAGAGCCAAGAAATCATTTAATGAGATCTAGACCATTTTACAAGGCATGCTGAGTTTCCATTTATTTGTAGCACTGCATTAAATGTGCCCTTCTCTGATTTTTCTTTTAAAATAAACTAAAAAGTTTGTTTTCTGTAGCTTTTCCAATGAGTGCTAATCCTCAACGGAGTGGTAATGAAGGGAGTGGATGTCTAGTTCAAAAGTTCAGGCAGGAGTAGATATTATTGACAAAAGGCTTCTAAGCAGGTATCAAGTGCTGAAGTAATTGGTTTGTGGGGTCTTTTTTTTTTTTTTTTTTTTTTTGGTATTGGGTGGAAAATGATCCTTCCCAGCTCATTGAACTTGGTAGTACATTTGTAGTACTTTGTTTCATTTCTACAGCAGCAGCTGCTGCTGGGGTGGTTGTTGCTAAGTGAGTCTAATATCCCAGGAGTTGGCCGACTGTTTGTGTAAAAGGGCAGTCAGTATTTTTGGCTTTGTGGGCCACAGGGTGAACTACTCGACTCTGCTGTTGTAGAATAAAGCTGCTGTGCACAATATGTACATGGACGGGTGAGCCTACGCTCTAATAAAACTTTATTTACAAGAACAGATGGAGGGCCAGATTCGGCCCACAGATAGTAGTTTGCAGATCGCTGGTGTGCACAGTCTGCTGGAGTCTATGTGGACTCCTCTGCCTGAGCACACCTGAAGCACCTGGTGTTCTCCCAGTGTTTCTGCAGCCTCCATCCCACTCCCTTTCTGTTTCCTGTGCGGGTGTGTTACAGCATTCAGTTTTAAGTGGTGTTTCCTAAAGCCCCTTTTCCAGCCTCTGCATTTCCATCTTAAGAGCTTTGGACCTTGGACTGGATTCAGGGGCCTGATCTTAGCTCTGTAGAAGCAAAGAAAAGTCTTCCGGTTCTAATGCTGGAGTTCAGGTACGTGGTCTAGTAAAATGGCTCTAGACCAACGTTGATGAGTCCTAGGTTGTGTGACCCTCAGCAAACTACCTAACCTTCATGAGTCTGTCGTCAATTGTAAGAATATCCACCTTGCTCACCCCATGGGGCATTTGTAAGGATTACTCGTTCATTCCATTTCTCTTTACTGAGCACCTACTTTCTGCCATCGCTTTTGCTAGGCATTGGGGATATACGGGTGAACAGAACACTTAACCAAGGTTACCTTCATGTGATCAAATTCATTAATGTTAGAGGAGACAAAACTTCAAATTGAATGATTACACAAGAGTTTAAATTTTCCTGATCCCTTTAAACAAAAATCATCCCAAAGACCAAAGGAGATTTTGGGCTCCTTGTTTACAAGCTGAACTCTAAAGAAAGCCAGTGGGAGGGTAGTTAAGATAAAATTATAAGGGTTGGGGGTAAGGGCAGGGAGAAAATGAAAGCAAAACATGTTAGAGTGGCCTGGTGGAGCTGCTTCCTACCAAAGTTCCCTTCTGAAAGAAATCAAAGAAGTTTTCAACTCCATCTGGGCTCTCAACCTAAGGAGATTACCATTAAAGTCAGCTAGTGGAGGGTAAAAATAAGTGTAGGAGGATTCATTTTGAAACGTTGTCAGCAACCAGCTGGAAAAGAGCAGTTGCTGTGATTACTAGGAAATTTCTTGGAGGATGTAGAGGTGTTTATCAGGTAATCTAATCTGTTACCTATTTCAGTGGCATTTGGGTGGTTGGGTAAGCATTTCAGTTTCGAAGGAAATAGCACCCAACAGGAGAGAAAATGATGCGGTTATTTTCAACTCTGGGTCATCTTGGGCTGTGTGGATTTCTTGTCAATCAGAGTTGATAGCCTGTTCCAGTTCACTTCTGTGATATTTTCTGAGAAATAACTTTGGACCCTGCATGGGTTTGGAAACTGAGGGTGGGGTGGAGGTGGGGGTGGGTACCTAAGCACAGGAAGACCCTGGTTCCAGCCGTCTGAGGATCAGCGCTCTGGGGAACATATATGAAGAGGCTTTGTAAGGTATGATGGATCACCTTTTCCCTAGAGCAGCAAGGAAGTAGGCCTCACGAGTGCAGATCCCAGGACAAGCGCCTGGCAAAACCAAGAGTGTGCAAATCATTGTGGGAAGAATGCCACCGTGTGTTTGGTCTTCCAGTCATGCCAATTTATTTGGAGATTCACAGATGTACCATGTGCTTTTTTTTTTTTAAATTTTATTTTATTGTGTTATGTTAATCACCATACAATACATCATTAGTTTTTGATGTGGTGATCCACAATTCATTGTTTTCGTACCATGTGCTTTTATAGATGCAGCTCTATGTGTTTGGGATACCCTTCACCCCGACTTTGCCAGGCCAGCTCTTCTTCTTCTTCAAGACTCTACACAACGTTTCTTCTTGCTGAAGGTTTTTTCTCTTCCCCTTTCCCACCTCCTCCACCATAAGCCTGGTTCAGATGCTCCACCTTACCCCCTCTGCCTCCCTTTTCCCATTCCGTGTGCCTCCATTACTGCCCCGTGACTCATGGGATTGTAGTTGCTTGTATTGCGATGGAGACCAGTTGCTGGTTTTTGAAACATCATCTCTAATTTCTGGTTCCTGCTTTCTTTTTTTTTTATGGAGTAAGAAGACATTGGGAAAACAATTCAAAGGTTCTGGAGTCTTCTCCACGCTGAATATTTTATGCTTTTCCTGTTCACAGCTGATTCAACCACATTTTTAAATGACTCACCATTATCAAGTCTTTGCAAAACATCCAAATAAGCTTTTATAGAAACATAGATTTTTTGGTATTCATTTTCTGTTGATTTACACACTGTTTAATAATCAGTTATAATGACAGCTATACATAGTTTTGAGAATAAATGCAGTTAGCTCTCGTGAACACATGATGCAGCTGGTGGGAGAAGTAACGCCTGGGTACACAAGAGAGGCATAACATGTGATTCAGGTGGCAGGACTTGAATGAGGTGGGCATCAGAAACAATGAGAGCTTTTTATCTTGATGAAGTCCCAATAGTTCATTTTTGCCCTTGCTTCCCTTGCCTTTGGCGATGTTTCTAGGACGAAGTTGCTGCGGCTGAGGTCGAAGAGGTTGCTGCCTTTGTTCTCCTTTAGGATTTTGATGGACTCCTGTCTCACATTTAGGTCTTTCAACCATTTTGAGTCTATTTTTGTGTGTGGTGTAAGGAAATGGTCCAGTTTCATTCTTCCGCATGTGGCTGTCCAATTTTCCCAACACCATTTGTTGAAGAGACTGTCTTTTTTCCATTGGACATTCTTTCCTGCTTTGTCGAAGATTAGTTGACCATAGAGCTGAGGGTCCATTTCTGGGCTCTCTATTCTGTTCCATTGATCTGTGTGTCTGTTTTTGTGCCAGTACCATAATCAGTTAATCCAGCAGGGCGGGTAAGCAAAGTTCAGTTTAGGGAGCATGTTCTTGATTGAGCTAGTATGGTGCCTGTTCAAGTAGGTGTTTGATAATTTGTTAAATGAATGTATGAACGATCCAGTAAGTGAAGGAGAGAACTTTTGGGGATAAGACTTTTATAGGGCCGCTGGTATTTGAACTCATAATTGGCCATCTGTATCTATAGGAGTGCTGAACCCATATCAAAAGGCTAGAACTTTCTCCACCATCTTTGAAATGAAGAGGTGAACAGAAATCTATCTCCAGTGAACAGGGCACAGATTTCTTTTTTTTTTTTTTTAATTTTTTTATTGTTATGTTAATCCCCATACATTACATCATTAGTTTTAGATATAGTGTTCCATGATTCATTGTTTGTGCATAACACCCAGTGCTCCATGCAGAACGTGCCCTCCTCAATACCCATCACCAGGCTAACCCATCCTCCCACCCCCCTCCCCTCTAGAACCCTCAGTTTGTTTTTCAGAGTCCATCGTCTCTCATGGTTCTTCTCCCCCTCCGATTTCCCCCCCTTCATTCTTCCCCTCCTGCTACATTCTTCTTCTTCTTTTTTTCTTTCTTAACATATATTGCATTATTTGTTTCAGAGGTACAGATCTGAGATTCAACAGTCTTGCACAATTCACAGCGCTTACCAGAACACATACCCTCCCCAGTGTCTATCACCCAGTCACCCCATCCCTCCCACCCCACCCCCCACTCCAGCAACCCTCAGTTTGTTTCCTGAGATTAAGAATTCCTCATATCAGTGAGGTCATATGATACATGTCTTTCTCTGTTTGACTTATTTCGCTCAGCATAATACCCTCCAGTTCCATCCACGTCGTTGCAAATGGCAAGATCTCATTCCTTTTGATGGCTGCATAATATTCCATTGTATATATATATATACCACATCTTCTTTATCCATTCATCTGTTGATGGACATCTTGGCTCTTTCCACAGTTTGGCTATTGTGGACATTGCTGCTATAAACATCGGGGTGCACGTACCCTTTTGGGTCCCTACTTTTGTATCTTTGGGGTAAATACCCAGGAGCAGGGCACAGATTTCTGGGTGAGCCTTCAAGCTGGCTCCCCAAACCCCTGCCCCACCTTCCAACACAACTGCTGTCTTGCTGATGAATGAAGTGTCTCCTTTGCTCCCTGGATACTCTCTGTGCTATTACTTCTTATTTCAGCCCCTTCTACTTTGGCTCAGAAACCTGTGAAATGTTCAGGGACCAGAGTTTCTAGAGAGAGATACCACTGAAGGAAGCCTTTGTATTAAAATTCTGTGTGTTGTAAACCCTTTTAATGAACCTGGTTTCACTGCAGCGTATGGAACATCAGCTGGTGAGGGAGGTTGCATGTACATCAGGGCCCTATTTC
The DNA here is from genome assembly GCF_964656455.1 of Halichoerus grypus. Taxonomy (NCBI): domain Eukaryota; kingdom Metazoa; phylum Chordata; class Mammalia; order Carnivora; family Phocidae; genus Halichoerus; species Halichoerus grypus. The sequence goes on along the minus strand of NC_135718.1, from coordinate 24,340,957 downwards.
TGGTATAGTCTCACTTCCCTGTGGATAATTTTACCTTACCTGTTAGAGACACTGACAAGAAGCTAATGTATATGTGTGATACATATACATCCCGACCCCCCACATATATATGCATTGTACACACACACATATATATATCTATGTAAAATGATTTTTCCCTTAAACATGAAACAGGTAAGTATGCGTACATGGAAGATTGCTATGGAGATAGGGGTCACCTCTTGCAAACCAGGGATCGTGGAGAGACATAGGCTAATAAAGGTTTTAGAGTGTGTGTGTGTGTAGTGGTTAAATTAACAGAAAGAAGCAACATCTGTCTGAACCATGGCATAGAGATAGAACACTCCAGGGCTTATCCACAAAATGGAGCGGTATATATTAGATCCAAGAAGCAGAAAAATGTGGCAATGTGGTGGCTAAGAGCATATATGCTGGTTTCAGAGAGTTCTGGGTTCAAGTTCTAGATCTGCTACTTGCTAGCTATGTGGCTGGATCACTTACCTTATTGCGTTGTGTTTTAGTCTATCAAAAGGAGAATGGTAAGACCATCTTCACAGAGCTGGTGGGATGATTAGATTTTTTTATATGGAAAGTAATTCACACAATGTCTGCTCCACAGTTAAACATTTAAAAATGTGATATTCTTAGAAATATTAGTTGTATTTGGAGACAGCATAATTATATCCTGCTATCAGGACACTTTTTTTGGGCTGCTTGGGATCAGGAGACCTTCACTGAACCAGACTTTATCTGATTAACACTGTATGGTACAAAGTGTAGTGATAGGTATTTTGGAGGTGGGGGATCAAAGAAGTAGATTTCAAGATTGCATGATATAGATTTGCAATATAATAGGAGAGGGGCCTAATATCCATAGAGAAGGGCAGAATCACATTCAAAGAAAATGTATAAATGAGTATCACTGATGAGCTCCCATCCCATGCAGGGGTCAAGTTACCTTGGGCATTTTGTTTCCTCTGCTTTTAATCTCCCATATTAACACTCAGGGACTGAGAGCTGGCAAGAATGTATCTGCTTCATGTCTATTTCAGAAACCAGAATAGAATGCCTGTTGCTTCCCCTCCCCTCCCCAGTCCAATCCAAGCCTGTTCTTCTTTATCTCTTATATTGGGAAAGATTCGCCTATGACAGTCTTGAGACCTAATGTCAGATACACTCGGGATGCGGTTCTTTTATTACTGAGAAGGTTGGGACTTTACACGTGAGAGAGGTTGAGATGAATGAGTTTCCATTGTATTTATAGAAACTCAGTGCAATATCTCCCAAGGTATAAATAGAACAATGGAGTGTTGACAAAGGAGCTGGTTTTCTGTAACTGTGAAAAACCTGCAATTATTCCTGGAACTATACTCATTGTTTATCTGCATCTGAATTTTAATAAACAGGGCTCTTGCTGCTTATTCATGAATTTTCAAATGGAAATATATCTCCCATTATTATCCCCTTCTTGTGAGTCAGGCCCCATCTTGCAAATTTGCAGCTGAGTAAATATACGGAACATTAGCAGCAATTAGATAATTGGTGCCCTGGATAAACCCACCCGCAGCTGTGAATGAATATGGACTGCACCAGTGTCACCTGGTGCAGCTTCCCGATGGCACTGCATGCCACCACAGGCTTGCAATTAAGTATAGAAGTTTACCAGCCCATGCCCTGGCCATCCTTCCTCCTAAGAGACCCACGTTGTAAAGTAAGGGAGGTTCCTTGTCCATGTGAATCATTGTACATTGAAAGAGTAGATACTAGGGAGAATTTAGTTTAAAAAAAAAAAAAGGAGAGTAGGTCCATTTCTCTTTGCTTGACTGATTGGTAGATTGCTTATGGTAACTTGTTTGGTGCATACAGACAGCAAAAATTCATGCTTGCATTCTGGGTTGGGGAGAAAAGAGGTTGGGTTATAACTCCTGTTTTTCTGGAACTCTCTCCAAACTTGCTGGCTTTGGGCTGGTCATTTTTTTTTTTTCACCCCATCATTGTTTGGACTCTGACATTGATTTGAGTTCCCTTTCCACTGTCATATTTTCATCTTTGTTCCCTTGGGATTCTATTGCTCCCAGGCTGAATAGGATGACTTTTCCAGCTCATTCTTTACTCCTGCCCCTCAGGCAATCATATAATCCTTTTGAGGTAGCTAAGCTGCCTTTTTTTTTTTTTTTAATTGCTAGTGACTCCAGGGAAACTGAGTCATCTTACAAAGGGGAGAGTGGCAAGAGGGCTTTTCCATCTCAGTATGATGGAGGCTCATTACGGCACAGTGGAGTTCACCCCTTCGTCCTCTCTGTCGCCACCTTGTCTTGCCTGTCCCCTCTCGATTTTGGTTGGAGAGCAATTCCCTATAGACCTCCAGTCTCTCGTTCTCATTCTCATTCTGCAGGCTAGCAACCCTACCCACACCTATGCTTTCCCAAGTCACTGCTTTCCTTTTGTATTGCATATACCTTCTGCGTGTTTGGAAGGAGGGGTCTGCAGTGGGATTTGGATGTAGCAGGGTAGTGGGGAGATTTGGGCTGGGTGTTTGGGTCTATGAATGAATCACATGGAATTCATTCATCTCCTGGGGATCATTCCAGGCCATCTCACTCTGTCCTTGCTTAGAACAGGAATGCCATATGGGTTTGGAACAGAAGGGCTGTGAGGAAAACTCCAGAAGAGGCAGCAATCCTGGTGGGATTTGTTGCCATCCTACTCTGTGTTTTGATATGTACCATCATCCCCCTTTATAAACTTGGGGTACATTATCTTTTATGCTTCTTATTGCCATTGTTTTCCTAACATTGCTAATATTTGATGTAATTCATATAATAATGAAAGTATATTTCCGATATGGAGCACCCACATTATTTCAACAATCCATGAGATTAATTTTATTAACCTTATTTTATAGATGAGGAACTCAAAGTTCAGGGAGGTTAGTCAATATCTCAAGGTCACACAGCTAGTAAGTGGCAGGGATGGAGTCCAGACCCAGGCTTGTCTAATTTCAAAGCCCATATTCTTTTTTTTTTTTTATTATGTTGATCACCCTACATTACATCATTAGTTTTTGATGTAGTGTTCCATGATTCATTGTTTGTACATAACACCCAGTGCTCCATGCAGAACGTGCCCTCTTTAATACCCATCACCAGGCTAACCCATCCTCCCACCCCCCTTCCCCTCTAGAACCCTCAGTTTGTTTCTCAGAGTCCATAGTCTCTCATGGTTTGTCTCCCCCTCTGATTTCCCCCCCTTCATTCTTCCCCTCCTGCTATCTTCTTCTTCTTCTTTTTTTTTTTAACATATAATGTATTATTTGCTTCAGAGGTACAGATCTGAGATTCAACAGTCTTGCATACTTCACAGCGCTCACCAAAGCACATACCCTCCCCAGTGTCTATCACCCAGCCACCCCATCCCTCCCACCTCCCACCACTCCAGCAACCCTCAGTTTGTTTCCTGAGATTAAGAATTCCTCATATCAGTGAGGTCATATGATACATGTCTTTCTCTGATTGACTTTTTCGCTCAGCATAACACCCTCCAGTTCCATCCACATCGTTGCAAATGGCAAGATCTCATTCCTTTTGATGGCTGCATAATATTCCATTGTATATATATACACCACATCTTCTTTATCTATTCATTTGTCGATGGACATCTTGGCTCTTTCCATAGTTTGGCTATTGTGGACATTGCTGCTCTAAACATCGGGGTGCATGTACCCCTTCGGATCCCTACATTTGTATCTTTGGGTTAAATACTCAGTAGTCAAAGCCCATATTCTTAAGCACTGTGCTAGATAGCAGGACTCAAGTCATTTGGGGCTACAATTGATGTCTGAAGTCTCCTCTGCTTGAGAGTGAGATGTTAACTGTATAGCCTACATTTTAGTTCCTTAAATCACTTGTCCATTTTGGAGAAGACATTAAAAACACAGACTCACGCAGCAGTGCTTGGTGATGTGTGTGTGTGTGTGTGTGTGTGTGTTTTCATACCTTTGCTAAATTTTCCCTTCCAACTAGAAACTAGTTTTCCCAGTACTCTCCTCTTGGTTCTCATTGCTGCCAACACATCAGATGTATCAACCACCTGAAACTGGGCTGGAGGGGTAGAATTTATTTGCAGACATTTTAATTTCCCTGGTGATAAGCAAATTAATTTTGTTGCAACTCTTTAACATTCTGATTGAATGATGGACTGTCTCTGAGTGTGTTTTCTAAGATAAAAGGCAGTCAAAGTCTTACCGTCCACCAGAAGGAACAGGATTGGGACCCAGGTTTGAAGTTTCCCTTTGCCCTGCAGCCCAGCCTGGCCCATCCTCCTGGGGTTGAGAAAAGTCATTTGGCAGAAGGGTGTCTACTCTGTAATCTAGCCGGACGGTTGGCAGTCACCTCTGCCAGGGAAGACCTTTACTGCATTCATTCATTTATCAGCTATTTCTTGAGTGCCTGCTAATATATGTAAGAGGCACTGTTCGAGGCTCAGTAGTGAACAGAACAGGCAAGTCTCTGCTGGTTTTTGGAAGCAGATGATAAACTAATGAATAAGTGTCCATAAAATCCTATGAAGAGAAAGCAAAGCAGGATAACAGATACGTGATGTTGAGGGAGCTGTTCCAGAGGACACCTCCCAGGAGGTGATAATTGAGAAAAACCGGAATGAAGGGAGGAAGAGCATCACAGGCAGAAGGAACAGCAAATCTATGAGGCGTATGCTCATCGTGAGACCAGATTACCCCACTGCCACTCTATTCAGAGCAATGAATTGACCCGAACTAGATCTTCTGTGGCAGCCCTTTTATGTGGCTCCTTGTGGCTTCCTCCAGACCAGCTCCTTCAGAGAATGCTTATAACATCCATGTCTCTCACTCATTAAGAAATCTGTTGGAGAAGTAAGCAGCATCCCCACCAAAAGGCAGTAGATGAAGCATCAGGCTGAGGTGACAGTAACACAGGTTTACACTTTCTGCCTTTCTTGGCTAAGAAACACAACTTATGAGCAGATGGAACATAGCAGTGATGGGAGATTAGGTGCAGGTCACCAGGATCCTTTACTAGATGTGTTTGTCCATTTTCTATTATGTGCAAGAGGCTATGGGACGGGGTGGGACTGCTTTGGTTTTCAAGCTCCTTCAGCAATAATTTCCTATTATTTGTTTTTTTAAAACAAGTATTAGCTCTCATTATTGGGCACTTACAATATGGTGGACACTTTTTTAAACAGTTTATAGGGATTAATTAATTTAATCCTCACAATAAGGCTAAGAAATAGGTTCTTTTATTGTCCACATTTTATGATTGAGAAAACCAGAAGCACAGAGAAGTTGGTCATTTGCCCAGGGCTGCACATTAGCTAAGTATCTCATCCAGGTTTCAAACCTGGGAACCTGGGTAGTCTGAGTGGACATCTCTACCTTACTGTGGGCCAGACACTGTGGTCAGAGCTATAAGCTAAGTGCTCCTATCATCCTTATATAAGAAAACTGAGGCTCACAGAGGTCAAGCATTCTTACTCAAGGTTACATAGTTGGGTAGTTGTGCAGAGGCTAGACTCTAACGTGGGTCTTTCTGACCCCACAAGGCTGTGTTGTTAATGGCTTTGCTAAGCTGCCCTTCCCATGGCAGCCCAGCTCAGGCCACACTCACTTTCTGGAGTTCAGAGAGGACCAAGGCTTATGCCAGCCTGGGTCAGTTTGCAAGCACCAAGCTGTGCCCTCTCCTGAGCCCAGCATTTCTTCAGGAATTAGGATCCAGGTGAGAACCAGCCTCTGGGCATGATGGTGGAGTTGTACTGTAAAGATTTTTGGAAGCATCACAGGTTACTGAGTTCAGGGAATCTCTTTTCAGGCTGGGCCTCTAGGTTTGGCTCTGGGATACCTTGAGGATAGTTCAGAGATAGGGATGTTTGAGCTAAGGTCGTACGTTGTGAGTTCTGTAACCAGTGGAGATGCGGAGGGAGGCAGGAGGTGCCCAGGTTCCCCTGGCTTTCCTGCTTTCTCCGGCTTCTTGTGATGTGTCCATGGTGCAGTTCACACAACCACGTTCCTGTTCGTTGTGAGGTTTTCGTTCTCCCTGAAATGCATCTCCAGAACCTGGAAGACCCTCCACTTTCCTTCTCTTGTGATTCTTCCAGGAGTAACAACAATAAAGTGAGAGTAACAAATAGATTTCAGTAGTACTTCCTACTTAACAAAGAGGAAGAAGCAGATGTTCAGAGAGGGTCTCGTCCTGCCAGAAGCCACGCAGGGAGTAACTGTGCCAGAACCCGATCCTCGTTGCTTGACTCCTCCCTACCCCGGCCATACCACCTCTCCAGATCATTTCCTAATTAGTCTATTTAACGGTTGTCTATCAAGCTGGCTTCACTTGCCCTTGCAAAGACAAGCTTGAATGAAATCAAACAATTTTGCTGTTGAATGAAAACATTCGCACAATGCTATTTTCTAGGCCACCCTCACATATGGTTCTCTTGGCTCAGGGAGCCACTCCAGGTTCGGGGAGGGCTGCAGAGGCTGAGGAAGGATGGGCTGTCCTTGTTACAGGTGAGCAAGTCAGCAATTGCAGAGCCCGGCAGCCATCACCCTGCAGGGTGGGTGGGTCCGGGGGAGGAGGAGACGGGGAGGCTTCCGTGGTGTGGTGCCCCTCTCTCTAAGAAGATGCCCACGGCGGCAGGATGGCTGTTGCCCTTTCCGTCCCAACCCTGTGACCCTCTTTCTCAGTGTTCTTGGCCCCTGAATAACCTAAAAGATCACAGAGGCCTGAACTGGTTCATTCACTCAACAAAAATAAGCCCACACCCACTGTGTGGTGGTGATAGGGCGGTTAATGAAACAGCAAAACCTCCTGCCACCCATTCTAGTAGGTGAGAGTCAAAAAAATAGATTACACAACACAGTGGCAGGTGCTAAGTGCTGTGGAGAGCAGACAGAGTAGAGGACGTGCTGTGGGTCGGCATCAGGGACCCTGCTGTGTCACCTCGCCTCATCTCAGTCGCCTCCCCACACAACGAGGTCATCGTCCCAATTGTAAGTGGGGTGATGGGAACAAGGAAGGAGCCCCAGCCCTCCTTGGCCTGCCCTAAACCTCAGGAAAAATGTCCGCTTTCACTGTTTGTCCTTTTCCATGGGATTCTTTCCTGTTTTCTCCTTAGCTCATGGCATCCTATTAGCAGTTGGTTTTTTGGGTAGATGAGCTTCATCAAAGTGAGGAAATTTCCCCTCTATTTCCAGTTTGCTGAGAGTTTTTATCATGAATGGCTGTTGGGTTTTCTGCACCAATTGATATTACCATGCAGTTGGTCTTTTTAAGTCCACTATTTTTATTTTTTCCCTTTTAAGTAGGCTCCTTGCTGGGGTGGAGTGGGGGGGGGGGCTTGAACTCACGACCCTGAGATTAAGACCTGAGCTGAGATCAAGAGTCAGATGCTTAACCACCTGAGCCACCCAGGTGCCCCTCTTCTTAAGTCTGTTAATGTGATGACTTTAAGTTGGTTGGTTTTCAAATGTTGAACCAGCCTTGTATACCTGAGATAATCTCATTTGGTTGTGTTGTAGAATTCTTTTTACACATTGTTGGGCTTGATTTGCTAATATTGGTTGAGGATTCTTACGTCTATGTTCATGAGAGATATTTGTCTGTAGTTTTCTTGTAATTTTTTTTTTTTCCTGGTTTTGGCATTAGGGTAATTTTGGCCCCATGGAATGAGTTAGGAAGTGCACTCTCTCCTTCTGTTTTATGGAAGAGGTTGCCAAGAATTGGTATACTTTCTATCTTAAAAAATTGGTAGAATTCTCAGGTGAAATATATGGACCTGGTGATTTCTCTTTTTTGGAAGATGGTTAATTATTGATTCTGTTTCTTTAATAGATACAGGGCTTTTTAGCTTATCTCTTTATCCTTGTGTGAGTCTTGGTAGCTTGTGCCTTTCAGGGAACTGGTCCATTTTATATAAAGTATTAAATTTATGGATACTTATTTATTATCTTTTTATAAAGGTTTTATTTATTTTAGAGAGAGAAAGAGAGGGGGAGGAGCAGAGGAAGAGAGACAGGCAGACTCCGCCCTGAGGGCCAAGCCCCTCTCAGGGCTGGATCCCACAATCCTGAGATCATGACCTGAGCTGAAATCAAGAGTAGGACGCTTAACCAACTGAGCTGCCCAGGCGCCCCCATTATTATTATCTTTTTAATATCAGTGGGACCACTAGTGATGATTACTCTTTCATTTCCGATATGGGTATTTTGTGTCTTTTCTTTTTTTCTTGGCAATCCTCACTAGAAGTTTGTCAATATTAAAGATCTTTTCAAAGAAGCAGCATTAGGTTTAGTTAATTTTTCTCTATTATTTTCCTGGTTTCAAGTTCTTTGACTGCTGTTCTTATTTTTCTTATTTCTTCACTTCTGGCTGGAACTTCTTCCTCTAGTTTTATAAGGTGGAAGCTTAGGTTATTGGTTTTAGATCTTTCTTGTTTTTTTTTTAATGTATGCATTTAATATGCTGTAAATGTTGTAAACTTACCTCTTAGCACTGCTTTTGCTGCATCTGATGACTTTGGATCAGCTGTATTTTAATTTAGTTCAAAATATTTAAAAATTTCTCTTGAAACTTCATTTTTAATCCAGTGTCATTTAGAATAGAAATGTGTTGTTTAATTTCCAAATATTGGGGTATTTCACAACTATCTTTATGTTATTGACGTCTCGTCTAATTTCACTGTGGCCTAAGAACATACTTTATATGATTTCTATTCTTTTAAACTTGGTAAGGTGTGTTTGTTTGCTCAGAATGTGGTCCCTCTTTGGTGAAAATTCCATGCTTCCTTGGGAAGGATGGGCATTCTGCTGTTGGATAGAGTATGATGTCAGTTTTAGACTTAGGCCAAAACTCCAGGGTTCTCCACCTTTCCTCCTAGCCCAGAAGAGGGTGCCTTTCCAGAGGGAAGCTTTTGGGAGAGCTGAGAGTTACACTAGGGTGACCTTAGTCAGGCAAGCATCCAGGTCATAGGCAGCATCAGGAGGGCTAGAGGCCAAGAGGATGGTAGTGCAGGGAGTCAACTAGGGGTCAGGGCAGGAAGGACCAGTATAATTAAGCTTGTGCCATGTTCTTACACCTGTGCTTGGTACTTTACACACATTATTTTGCATCATCTATAGCAGTGCTCTCTAAAGTGGGGTTTATCCAGGGAGTGGACAAAGTATTCCATTGAGTGGTTGGAACAAAATAGTAGATCTTCTATTTTTATTTTTGAACACTTTCCTTTTACTATTTCTATTTTGGGGTGTATTTTTAAATGTATGTCACACATTAGTGAAGAACTAAAAAGTAGATAAAGTCTGCTTCTCAGCACCACCACAGCTAAAACCCTGCTCTGAGCCATCATGATCTCTCGTTAGCATCATGGCAATAGCCTCAGGTCTCAGATCCAGTTTCCTTGTTTCTGTCCTTCTCCCTGTGTGTTCATATCAGGTGATCCTGTTACACATAGATCAGTGCTCCCCCCGCCCCACCTCCGAGCACCCACAGCTCTGACTTCCTGTCTCATTTCAAGCAACTCCAAAATCCTTACCACTTACCTTCTCTCCTGCCTCTCATCTCACGCACAGCCACCCAGGTACAAGGCCCCTTGCTGCTCCGGCCTCATGGTTTTGCTGTGCTCTGCGCTCAGCCTGGGTGCTCTTCCCCAAGCCTGCTTGACCTGCTTCCTCTGTTTCAAGTCCTTTAAATTTGTACCCACTGCATTTCCCATTCCTCCTCCCTGCTTCATTTTTTTCTTCACAAAATTTATAACTGTCAGACTTATAATTTATTTGTTCATTTGTTTCCTAATAATCTTCCTCCAACTAGAATTTAAAATGCACAAGTTCAAGGTTTTGGTCAGTTTAGGTAATGCTTATCTTCCATGTTCAACACAAACATGGAAGGTTCTCAGGAAATACCTGTTGAATGCATGAAAGAATGAATATTTCAGGGGGTGTTAAATTTTGTTGACTGTTGGGGTACAGAGTGAAAACCTATATCCTCAGAGAAGGGAGGTGAGTCATGCCACTAGGAAGAAGCAGAGCCGAGTGTCAAATCCAGGGCTTTCTGAGGCCAAAGCCCAGACTTCCCCAAGTTGCTTTTCAGGAAGAAAGTGTGGGGGGGGGGGTTGCGGAGAGAAGAGAGGGTTGGGGGGGGGATGGAGGGAGGGAAAGAGGTAAAGAGAGAGAGAATGAGAATTGAACATAAATATGAGAAATGATCAGAACCAAGGAGAGCAAACATTAGCCATGTCCAGGCAGTTCTTTTGGGACAAGAGATTGTCTTCGTTCCTCCAGGCCCTTGATATCTGGCCTCTGGAATGTGTTTGGAGCGGGAATGTGGTTCTTTTATCCTACCTGAGTCCTCTGAAGTTGAGTCTCAGGTCAGCGGAGACAGATCCTCTGGTTCCTCTCCTCCCCTCCCCCCAGCCCCCATGGTGGACCATTGTTATCTTTATTTGCAGGGCTGTCCTTAATGAGTTAGATGCCAGCTGACACTGCAGTTCTGCCTGACTAGGGAAGGGAGAAGGCACTCGAAGGGCTTCTCTGCCATTGGAAGAGGAGCCATCATCCGCATCCTGATCCCCTTTCCCACCAAAAAGGAAGTATGTTCTGGCCTTAAAGATGGCAGCACACAGTAAAATGAAAGGAAATAGAGGTCTGTTTCCCTCTGTTCTCCAGTCCCTTTCTCTCACCCAGAGCATCGTTTCTGCCCTTCCAGCCTGTCACCAATCCTGCTTTGTTGCCTGCTGTCTGTGATCTGGTCCTTTCCACTGAGTGAAAGGGACCAGGTGTCTTTCTTTCTCTTCCTCCCTTTTGGTTGTTGCCTTTGCTTAGGAGCATCTTCTCATTGATGATCACTTATAAAACCCAGGGATGGTGACAATTTTGGAGGCCCTTGAGGGCATCACCTGCATAATATGCCTGTGAAATGGTCACATTGTCAACTGGAAGCAATTTTAGCGGGAAAACAGGAGGCCGGAGCTGGGCAGCGTGATGAGATGTAAGGCATCCCAAGAGCCTTGGATGGTGAATTTTGTTACTATAGAGGAAAGCTTCCGGAGGTGACTCTAAAGTACAATTAGAGTCTCCCAGATTTGATTGTGCCCTGACCCTCTCCCAGTGACTTCTACTCTGGGAAAGAAATCTGGAGGCCAGCAAGGGAGGGACTCTCCAGCAGCAGACTCCTGCTCTGAGGAATCAGGTATGTTGAGTGTGGCAGTTCCATCAAAGACCGTAACACAGAAAACTCTGATTGTTCCTGAGAAGTGAGTCAACATGATGGACAAACTAGGCCAGCGGTGCTGGGAGAAGTCCAGGAAAGTGGGACAAACATTAGGAATATGGCATTATGGAACATCTGTTTACCTGCTATTAAGAATGTTGGAAAAGCAGGACATTCTGGTTTTATTCCATTAAATAATGAAGAAAACTTTCTAGAACAGTGCTGACCCATAAAAATATAATGTGAGCCACACATATAATTTAAGATGTTCTTTTTCTTTTTTTAAAGTAGGCTTCACATCCAACATGAGGCTTGAACTCATGACCCTGAGATCAGGAGTCACATGCACTATTGTCTAAGCCAGCCAGGTGCCCCTATAATTTAAAATTTTCTAATAGCCAAGTAAAAAAAAAAAAGGTAAAAAAGAGGTGAAATTGCTTTTAGTAATATATTTTATTTTACCAATATCTCCAAAAAGTCTAATTTCAACAGGTAATCGATCTAAAATATTAATGATGTTTTATTATTATTTTTCCATGTGAAGTGTTTGAGATCAGGTATGTATTATACACCTACAGTCCATCTCCGTTCTGACGAGCCTCATTTCCAGTGCTCAGTTGTTACACATGGCTGATGGCTACTGTATTAGGCCACCCAGATCTAGAAAACCCTTTTTCTTTCTCTAAAATCTCTGTTCTTTTATTTCTTCATCATTATAAACATTCCCTGTCTTGCCTGCCCTTTGGCACAAGAGTGTCTACTGGATATGTGCTCGCGAGTGGGTTGGGTTAATTCAGGTCTTTAGGTTTCGTTAGCAAATTGAATGTAAGGATGGAACATAAGGAGGATGGAATATCTCCCTTCACTTCTCTATTTCTTGACTCAGGCCCTAAGGGAACGGGGCGTTTGTGGAGACTGGATGGTGGATGCCGCACAGAGAGAGAGAAGTTTGTGTGTCACTGTTTGATCTTAGGCTAAATCACGTCACCTCTCCAGTTCTCTGTTTCCTTCCCCATTAGATGGGGATGGTGGGGTCATTTATACCTGCCTGCAGGACTGTGGTGAGGATAAAGGAACACGGGATTAGAGGACACTTGAAAGGGTACAAACATCACATGCCCGTAAGACAGGGTGTTTTTATTATTATTATTATTATTTTTTTTGATGTAGTGTTCCATGATTCATTGTTTGCGTATAACACCCAGTGCTCCATGCAGAACGTGCCCTCTTTAATACCCATCACCAGGCTAACCCATCCTCCCTCCCCCCTCCCCTCTAGAACCCTCAGTTTGTTTCTCAGAGTCCATAGTCTCTCATGGTTCGTCTCCCCCTCCAATTTCCCCCCCTTCATTCTTCCCCTCCTGCTATCTTCTTCTTTTTTTTTAACATATAATGTATTATTTGCTTCAGAGGTATATTATTATTATTTTAAGGTCATTGAAATTAGCTGGGTCCTCTCTCTGTCTTTGCATGAAGGTAACCTTGTTGGTAGCAAGAAACCGTGGGAATTATACTCATGTTGATATTGGAGCAGTTTCTCTGTGTATGTGTTGGGGTGAAGGCAATAGATGGAATTGGTTTTTAGGATTGAGGAACCCGTGCCTCCCTCTCCTTCTGCTTGTATGTAAGACCACGTCAGGAAGCTAAACAGCCAGCTGAGCTTTCTGCTCCGGGAGGTCTTTCAAGTAAACAAGTCGGGCAGTTTAAGCCACCAGAGGCAAATTTACCTTAATGTTCAGTGGCTCCGAATTCCAGGGACCCCCTGCATTGGGTTACCATCCTGTGCTTAAAAGAGTGCCTCACCCTCAGGAGATGCGGCCCACATCTGGTCACGTCCTCACGGACGTGCTGGAGCCTGGCGTTTCCATCGCTATGAAGGCGCTTGCTTGCAGAAGGTGTTTTACTTTGTTAGACAGCGTGTTCTTGCTTGGAGTTAACACTGTGCTTATTCATTTGAGCTCTTGCTTTAGGCAAACGGAATGGCAGCTGAGGTGGCGGGTGGAGCCCAGAGCCAGGGTGTAAACCTTGAGGAGCCTCTCCCCGCTCATCTGTTCTGCACATTTGCAGGTAAATGGCATTACTGCCATCCCGCCATGCTGTTCCCCCGGAGGGATTCTCTTGGGTATCTTTCTTCGATCTCACCTTTATTCCTCATCTCCTCCTCTAGTTTGCCAGGTAGACTGCTGCCAGGTTATTCTTCCAAAGTTGCTCCTCCTCTAAAATCTTCAATAGCGCTCAGTTGCCACGGAATTAAATACATTCCCTGTGGCTAGACTTCAGAGCCATTTGTGGTTTGGGTCCTAGTTATGTTTTCTCAAGGTCGACTGCCTTCCTTCCAGGGAACAAGCCTTGCCTGATCCTATCTTAATGCCTTCACCTTTGCTCAGCCAGAGTGTACCGCCCAAAGAGGGTGACCAGTAGTCTCTGTTGACCTGGGACTGGGGATTCCTGGGATGCGAGACTTTCAGTGCTCAAGCTGGTAAAGTCGTGGGTGAACCAGGTCCAGGAGTCACCCCCTTCCCACACCATCTCCACCTATTGAAATTCCACCCACTTCCAGGGTGCTAATCAGTTCCTTGCTGGGCCTCTGAGCTTGGGCCCTCATTGTCTGCACATTCATATGAAACAGGCTGTTTCTGTTGTCTTTTGTGCTCCCTTATTGTCTCCCCAGCTAAGTGTAAGTAATTTGAGGACAACATCATGTCTCATTCTTTCCACCCTTTGGAGCACCTGGCACAGGGCCTTTCATGTGGTAGGTCTTTAGATCTTATTTGATGCATAAATGAGAGACTGAATTCTATCCTTGAAGTATCATAACTACATTGATTTTTAGTTTTATCAATTACCAAATAATAAATATTCATTGTGTTTTTACAGAAAATGTGGAAAACAATAGAAAAGCACACATATATTGCTTGAAAACCCACTACCCAGAAATAACTACTACTACTATCTCTCTAATATCTTTCCTCCCCCATTTTCATCTGTTTATCAAGTCATCATTTATCTGCTTATATATCTTTTTAAAAATACTTGGATCTTGGGCGCCTGGGTGGCTCAGTTGGTTAAGCGACTGCCTTCGGCTCAGGTCATGATCCTGGAGTCCCTGGATCGAGTCCCGCATCGGGCTCCCTGCTCAGCAAGGAGCCTGCTTCTCCCTCTGACCCTCCCCCCTCTCATGTGCTCTCTCTCTCTCATTCTCTCTGTCTCAAATAAATAAATAAAAAATCTTTAAAAAAAAAAAAAAAAAAAAACAGGAAAAAAAAATACTTGGATCTTATGGTACATATTATTTAGGATTGTTTCAGAAATTTTGCTCTTGTGCCTCTTTTTATCATTCCTGATTATTTCCTTAAGGGTAAATTCTTTTTTTTTTTTTTTTTAAGATTTTATTTATTTATTTGACAGAGAGATAGAGAACACAAGTAGGCAGAGTGGCAGGCAGAGGGAGAGGGAGAAGCAGGCTCTCCGCTGAGCAGGGAGCCAGATGTGGGGCTCGATCCCAGGACCCCAGGATCATGACCTGAGCCGAAGGCAGCCGCTTACCGACTGAGCCACCCAGGTGCCCCAAGAGTAAATTCTTAGAGGTAGAATTTCTAGGTCAGAGCCTTCTGAGTGATTTTAAAATTTAGTCAGGGTGCAGCTTGTCGTTTGCAGGTTACCCCTGCTAGAGGAAATGAGTTCTAGAGGTTAAACCTTGCTTAGATCTCAACTTTGGTTGCACCCTTGCCCTTCTGTGCTGTTCGAAGACCTGAGTGGTGGAGGTTAGTTCTGTTGCAGGGCTGAGAGAATGGGTGAGGCTGAGAATAAACTGTGTTCCTGGTGCGTCTGGATTCTGGGAGTCTGGGTGTGCCCGAGATAGTAATAAGAGGTGGTAGAAGCCAGGAAAGGGTTTGGGAACTAGGTTAGGGCAGTGCACGTGGTCCGATTAGGTCAAATCAGGTCAGAGACCCTTGACTTTGGGGATGTAGTGCAGTAAACCAGAGGACCTCGATACAGCAGTGAGTCTTGCCTTAGGCAGGAAGCCTTTTACACCTGTTCTACTGGAAATTGAGGACTAATTTCTGTGATGGGGCTCTCCCGGGGCCTGCAGGCTCAAATAGCATCTCAGTATAAGCCCTGGAAAATACTATCTGGCTGATCTTTCCCCCAGCTTGTCTGAGCTTAGCAAGTGAGAGTGGAAGTCCAGGCTCCCCAGGAGGCTAGTCCCGCAGGTCACAAGCCTGGGGTAGATCAGCACTAATAAGTGTGGATGACCAGCTCTGGTGATCCAATTAGTAGAGAACTCCATCTGCCTTAAATGGGCTCAAGCCTCTTGATCTCGACAATTACATTCCAGGTTAGATGTCAGACTTTGGTGTAATATCATATTGCTGGCGATATTTGAGGAAAACATTGCAGAGTGGGAATGTTCTAGAAGGTTGGAGACAGGCAGTTATTCCTGTTTTCAAAGTGGTCTGTATGAGCTAATTTATAGATTCATGAGCTGGTTTAAAATCCTGGGCATGATTCTAAAATAGAGTATTCAAAAGATGGTTTGTGTAACCTCGGAAAAGCAAATAGTAATTGCTAGGAATCATCATATGCTAAACAAGAAGCAAGTTTTGTTTGGCTAACCTCATTCCCTTCTTTGCAGTAAGCATGGTGTATCCTAATTTGAGCAAGGTATTGGAAAAGCCTCTCAGATAACCTTGGGCTCAAGGCAGAGAGCTTTGGGCTGGATCAGTTATTCATGGAATATACTCAGAGTACTTTTTAACGAAGCATTCTTAAGCCAGAGACAGGTTTCTAGAGCTACAAGGTTCTATTCTTGATCTTGCATTGTTAACATTTCCTTTAATCAATGACAGAGAAAGAAATATGTAGGTGACATGAAGATGGGAGAGATAATGGATATGTTGGATAAAAAGATTCAGATCCAAAATGATTAGTTCAGGCTTGAAAAAATGAACTTAATTTATCAAAATGATGGTTAATAGGGTCATATGTTAGGTTTTATCCTTGCATTAAAAAAGTAAAACAACTGCTCAAGTATAGGATGGAGAGGCTTGGCAGACTCATATTTCAGATGATGTGAAGTGTCAAGTTCGGGATGTGTCAGCTTATGTGAGTGCAAATACAGAGCCTGTGTGAGGCTGGAGAAAGTCCTTCTCCCTTGGCACTGGTTCTGCTACACCTGGAATGAGGTGACTTGTTCTGGGCATGGCACTTTGAGAGGGACACAACAGAAGGCAGTTGGTGTGCTGGAGAGGAAAAACATGGCAACCTCCAAATCTGCCAGTGACAGGCTGTATGTACCTTGAGGCAGGTGCTGAATCTCTCTGAGCCTCAGTTTCCTTGTCAGTCAAATGGAGCAATAATAGTTACCTTATTAAGTTGTGTGCGAATATATAATTTGTGAACATCCCTTAGAAGAGGACTTTGTTCAGACTTGGTGCTTCAGCAAATCTTGGATTTATTTTTCTTGTCCCTGCTAGCAGAGGGAACACGATTCTAAGAAGAGTTGGAAGTCATGTCAAGTGAAGAGATGTAGTCTGGAGGAGAGTCGACTTGGAGGCATGTGAGATGGATGTGTGTTATGTGCCAAACACTGTTCACTCATGAGTGCTTTGCTTGGATTATTTCATTTACCTTTCTGGTAGGCCTGTGAAGTACATACTGTTTTCTTGGCATTTTACAGATCAGGAAAGTGAGGATCAGGCAAGATGTGTTTAGACCAAGGCTCTGCAGCTAGTCATGGCCTGAGTTGGTCCGTCTGCCTCCCTGTCTAAACTACTGTGTCATATCTCTTGCATTCTAGGATACTGAAAATTGACAAAGTATTAAGGGAAAGTATTTCGGGGTAAATGGAGAGATCCATCTAGATTGGGCACCAAGAAAGAGCAACCATATCCCCCCCCGCCCCCGGCCTCCCCCATCTGCCTCCCACTTTTCCACCATATTTTCCTCAGTTGAGTCCTTTAGGCATTTTTCTGGGTGATCACCAATATCCCTCCTGGAGTGAAAAAAGTAGGGAGTCCAGGCTTGCCATTCTACCCTGTGGATGACCCAGGGCCATGGAGTGTGTTTAGTATGGTTGGGAGGGCAGGGACTCGGTGGGGTTTCACTATGGGTGAATGAATTCCCAAGACAGCCAGAAGCTGTCTGCTTATCTGGTCTCACCCCCTACCCTGGCTCCTGATGAGCCAACTGCTGGGTGAGGAGACCTGGAGGGGCCTTTGAGAAACAACATCACCCTCCATACATTCACATCTGCAACAGATAGCTACTTCTCTGTGATGGAGCATAACAAATGATCCATAGGAATATCATGGTGACCTTTTCAAAGGGTTTTCTTGGGTCCCAGCCAGAGGCAGAGATGCAAATTGATGTGTCTTCTTAGTCTGCATCTTCACATTTACTGAGTCATGTTCCTTCTGTGACAAAGAGTCGGGCTTGGGGACTAACTGTAAATCATCTCCCTCCCAGGAGTCACTACTCAGGATTCTTCCAGAAAGGGCTGCCTGATTCCTGACTCTTCCTCCACTCTGATTCTGGGAGCCTCAGTTTCCCTGTCACCCTGACTCTAAATGCCAGGCTGTAGGACTTGGCTCCCATTCTTTCTCCTGCTGTGATGAGTGCCTTATGCCCCATGTATTTTTCCAAGTTTTCCTCTATAGTCTGCCTCCTCTGTGGCTCGGCCCAGGTTATTAATTCCACGCAGATTGACTGGACTGAGTAACTGAAGGGCAGGGACACTGATTCCTGTACCTAGAATGTGCCTGGCCTTCTGAAGATGCTCAGTAGACCCGTTGATAGAATGAGAACAAAGGAAGGGAGGAATACAGGTGGGCACCATTTGGCCCTTCAGGATTCTCTGGTGGTTTCATATGGGTGATTAATTGACACTATCTTCAAGTTATGGTCTCAGACGTCAGAGGCCTGCGTTCCAACCTCAGCCTTTCCACTAACTTGGGCACATTAGTTCAATTCTCTAAACCTCTCTTTAACACAGGGAGATATCTCATTGGTTTGTTGAGAGGTTGAAATGAGATGATGGACATACTCTTTTTTTTTTTTTAAGATTTTATTTATTTATTTGAAAGAGAGATAGAGATAGAGAATTGAGCATGAGCAGGGGGAGCTGCAGGCAGAGAGAGAAGCAGACTCCCCACTGAGCAGGGAGCCCGACATGGGGCTCAATCCCAGGACCCTGGGATCATGACCTGAGCCAAAGGCAGACACTTAACCGACTGAGCCACCCAGGCGCCCCTGGACATAATATTCTTATTAGTCACAGCAAGTGCTCAAGAAATCCTCGCTGGCTCCAGTGCATGTATCAGGAGGGCAGGACTACTGTTGATTTGGTGTTTAATTGACCCTCAATAAATCCATCTTGAGTGTTTATTGGATAAGGACCCCAACATACAAATAAAGCAAGAAAGGTCTCAGCAAAGGAGTCTGACACATTTATAATAAAACACGGTATCGTTTTATTTTCACAGAATTGTGCTAGTTCGGAGGCTTAATAGCAGACATTATGGGAACAGAGAAAAATAGAGAACCACGAGGCCAGGGCCATTGTTACGTCAGTGTCCTCTGTTGTCTCTGGACACGATGTTCCTAAACTGTGGTGCTCGTACTGGAGAGGTGAGCCGCTCCAGCAGGACGCTGCTCTTAGAGACTGTGGTAGATCCTGGTGAGCGAGGAACACTCAGAGCCAGGCTCTGCTGCAGGAAGCTAAAAATGCCAGATGCCAAAATGCCAAATGCCTTTGCCGTTTGGTCCCCCAAGGGGGTGGGTGGGGGTGTCAGTATCAGATTATTAGAAGGATGAACTCCAGTCTCAGTCTCCTTAGCTTGGAGCAGCCTCTACATCTGCCTACATGCTGCCGCCTGTCCAGAAGCCTTTGTCTTGGGCTAGCGTGCATATTGTGGAGCAGAGATGGGTCACCCCTTCCCTGGAAAGAAATAGCCATGCGAACAATCGGGATTGGGCAGGGGGTGGGGCGGGGTCATAGCAGTGCTTTGTCATCTAGAGGGGCTGTTTAGCTGGGGGAGCTTGGTGGAGGTGTTCCGGGTGTAGCTGGGAGTACCCAGAATGGAGGTGGGTATAGGGGTAGGGGTGACCAGACCCCGTGTAGGCGGGGGCTGCTGGGGAGAAGGAAGGCCTCCTCCAGGCCCCATTCCTGGCCCTGGTATCTGAAAGTTGAGGGTCTGAGCAGCAAACAGTGGAGGAGGGAGTTCCAGAGCCAGAGTGGGGGCAAGTCAGGCTACAATCAGCCTGCAGTAAACAGGCTGATTAATCAGGGATGGATTCAATTTCCCTACAGGAACTGCTGCAGATTGTCATGGGTGTCTACAAAAGAATAATAACAACCCTTGAACTTGCAGAATGCTTTATGCTTCTGAAAATGCTCTGGAGTTCATAAGCTTCTCTGACGTTCCCAGGAGCCCTGAGAGGTGGGGAAGGGAGGGCCGGCACCGCTCTCCCCTGGGTTGGGGGGATGCAGAGGGGCTGAAGGACCTGTACAAGGCCGCCACGTAGACACAAAAGTGGTGGACCTGATGCCTACCCTAATTTCTGTTAGGTTATGAACTTGTTCGTTCCTTCATTCACTTTTTCACCAACTCTTTGGGCTCATTTTTTTGTGTCAGGCGTTGAGTTCAGTTTAAGATATAAGGAGATCTTGGAGACTTGCCTTCAAATAATCCCAGTAGCTTATGTGTTTAAATAAAGCAGCTTTGCAGTGTTTCCCCTTCAATTTCTCTCAGGAAGCACCAGGTTTGGTACTTTGCTGCAGTGTCCAAAGGTTTCCCTTTTTTAAAATTTCCTCAGTCCCTATTTTGTGGTGGGGGAGGAAGATGGGAGCCCCCGTGTTGAGCAGGCTTGCAAACCTAATGCCATTGACATGGGGCTGCTCTTTGTTCAGCATCCCCTTGAAACCAAAAAACTGAGGTTGTGATATTCCCCAGCAGTGTCTTTAGATGCATGTCTGTCTCCAGACAAATGGTAAGCTTCTTAACGGACCTGGTGTCCTGCTTATCTTGCCAGTCTGCCCTCACTCTCTCACCACAACAGGAAGCACTCAGCGTATAATAATTGGATTGAGTTGGTGGAAATATTATAATTTTTAAGTTGTCTGTGTGCCTACATGCATGTTTGTTGTGTGTTGTGAGTATGTATGTGTTAGGTTGCTGTAATCTAAAATGTGAAAAAATTGTCTGCTTTTTGTGGTTTGTTTTCAGGGATGCAAGAAAAATCTCTTCCCTAGAAATAAGTCCCATTTCCTACTTTAGTGGGCAATGCTAATTTTTATCATGAGAAACGTACTTCTTTATTATAAGGATGAATATCTGTAGTCCTGTACACTTTAGTATGAATTAGTGGCCTTTTCTTTTAGCTCTAGGAGAAATGATAGTAGCGAGAGGTAGTCTGGAGCTCCTGGAGACGAAGAGGAGACAAACGAGGGCATGAAGCAGAGAAGGTAGCGAGAGCCCAGGCACCAAACACAAACTGCTGCTTTTGTAATCTAGCTGAGAGCTCACCTTGGCCCCGTCTTCCCAAGTAGATTGAAAGAGCTTCGGGGGCAGATTTTGCATTTCTTCCTAAGAATCATTAACTAAGCAGTCGGATCACAGACGACACTGTGCCTGTGCACAGGACCTCAGGAAAGGTGGGTTGCAGCATAATGGATCACACAGGCGTGATGGCCTTAGCCACTGTCACTTTGAGAATGAATCATGGGGGGTCCACTTGTGGGCAGAGAGGCGCACCTCTGATATCCTCCTCCATAGCCTGTGCTGGTAATGCTCAGGACCACTTGACAGGAGAGACTTTTCTGCAGGCTTTTGACGGAGCTGGCCAGACCTGGGTTCGACCCCACCTCGGGCACATCATACCTCTGTGACCTTGACTGAATGATTTAACCTCTCTGGTCACCAGAGATAAAAACAGCACTGACCTTGTGTATGCGATGGGAGTATAAATGGCGTGACGTGTATGTATGCAGGGCTGGTTACTAACTTAGTATTAATAGGCCTGGCAAGTGAGGTCTCTTTTCCTTAAAAAAAAAAAAATCTTTTTTATAGTTAATAAAAGAATATACACTTTTAGGTGTTCAGTTTAGAAATTCTTTCCCTGGAAGGGGTGGCATACACATTCTAGAGTCGGTGAAGAACATCAAGAAAGAGAAGGGCTCCCGGGGCAGGGGGTGCTGGTCCCCCTGCCGCTCATCTTTCAAGTGGTTCTCCTGCCTGGTGAATGTCTGCAGGCAGGGGGCCGGGCTGCCCCTCCTCGGGAGCTATGCCACTGCATTGCTCCTGGCACTTATGCCAGCCATTCAGGGCTCTCCAAAAATTGGCTTAGGAAATAGTTTGAAAGTTATTACTTGGGATTCAGGAAACTCCAGGTGGCTTTTGAGAGCTGTCCCCAAATGCAGCCAGAGATGCATCCTCAGCTGTTCACTTTCAGAACTTTCATTATTTTTCTTGTTGTTTCTGGCTGGAGCCAGAGCTGGGGTATTCATGAGCTCTCACCGTCTGGGTTTTTTTTTTTTTTTTTTTTTTTTTTTTAACCAATCCCTTTGTTTCTTTGGGAGAGAAAGAAGCTTGCTCCCCAATCCCCTCTGCCCCATGGTAGGGTTCAAGGAAACTGGCCCTTGTAATTGTAAATTACCTATGAAAAAGACAAAGCCCATGGCTCCCTTCCTGGCTAAAGCTTCAAGATCAGCGGTGAGAGCAGAAATTAATGAAAGCTGCTGCTGAGCCACTGGCCCACTGGAGGCTTCAGAGATGAAAAGGCAGCTGTGGAAGCCGGCTTTGGCGATGAGCATTCCGATAAGGATTTCTGTCTGGGATACGATTATTACACACGCACGGGCTCCAGCCAGGCCTGAGCTTTCTTGGAACTAGTTCCGATTTGCTCTCTAATAACCAGTGTTCTTTTCTTTCAAAATGTAACCTTTTCTCCCTCACATCTGACCACCACCTCCCCCAGAAAAAAAATGCAGCCCTCCAAACACAATACGGTCGGTCGTCGCTCAAGGTGAAGTCAGCCGTCTGTGTCTCTTTTCTTCTTCTTTTTCTTCCTTTTGATACCGGGATGAGGCTTGGTGGAACTCCCTGTCCCCTTCATCTTGGCACATCCCCTTTGGGCTGGTGTTGTTAGCTGTCATACTTGGGCTGCCCAGGAACCCACTTATGAAACAAACCATCCAGCCTTCTTAATTGTCCTCCTGCGACTGCACTAAATTTGTCATCCTAATTTGTGAACGCTTGAGTTCCTGGGCCTCAGGCCTCCAGGTGTCATCACAGAACGCGGCCCATCATTTGTCCTCAGCCGGACATGAATTGATTGGATGGAGTGCAGAAGCCTAGTGGTTGGGGTTTGACTTCAAACAAGGACGGTTTAAAGGAATAAAGCCATGGAAGGGGTGTGAGCTTGTTAAAAACAAAGTGGGTTTTTGTTCATGTGCAAGGGATGCTTTCTTCTCACCATTCCATTATCTTCCCAGGAGAAATAAACACTCAAGTGGAAGGGACCCTCTGGGGGAACATGTGTGCGCCGAATCACGGTGTGTCATGCACACATACGTGTGTGTTTTGTTGCATGGGAGGGCTGTGTTTTAGAGAGCACAGTGACTGTTATTCTGTCAATTTAGAAATCTATTTCAGGGGCACTTGGGTGGCTCAGTCAGTTAAGCATCTAACTCTTAATTTTGGCTCAGGTCCTGATTTCAGGGTTGTGAGAACGAGCCTCGTGTTGGGCTCTGTGCTGGGCATAGAGCCTGCTTAAGATTTTTTCTCCCGGGGCCCCTGGGTGGCTCAGTCGTTGGGCCTCTGCCTTTGGCTCAGGTCATGATCCCAGGGTCCTGGGATTGAGCCCTGCATCGGGCTTCCTGCTCAGCAGGAAGATTCCTCCCTCTTGTTAAAAAAAAAATATATATATAGATTTTAAATTGACATTGATGAATTTAATAGTCATGGTTTTGGATATTATTGTTGGCATCCCCAAAGAGCTATGCATAGTGTGAGTCCTGACAGTTTTGTTTTTGTTTTTTTTGTAATATGAGTGCCTCACTTAAGTTTGGATCATGGGGTATCCATTTAAAGTGGCATCGACTTCAAAGATGGCTCTCTCAAGTAAACACATTGGCAGCCACGGGCCACCGCCCCCCACTGAGGCTGCTTTGTTTTAGAAATAGTGGTTGATTTCTGTAACTGACCATTTGGGCCACTTGCTTTTTTCTCCCCACTCTTAATGTTTTAAATTCATCAATAGAGGGTGAGCCCCTGCACCCCAGGCCCCCACCTCCAACCCCAGTGAAAGCAGCATGCCCGGCCAGCGTGCTCTCTCTCTCTCTCTACCTGCAATCTCACTCCATGGCCCCATATGTGTTGTGTAATTTCCAGGTCTTGTTAAGTAATAAATTTTTATTTTTTCCAAGTTTCCTGATAGTTGTTGCTGAAGGGCATCTTGCAGTCATAAGAACCAGAAGGGTTGGTCTGACCAAAGCATCCCTAATTGATAGGCTGAGACCTGCACACAACACTGTGGTATTAGAGTCATTTTTAATGACTATGATGATTATGCATATTATTCGATGAAACAGTTGTTATGTTCTCTGGAGAATGAGCCCTTGTGAAGTCTGTTTCCCTTGTATCCTTTGCAAGTGAACCTCTTCTTTTCTTTTCAAAATGTTTCCATGTCTGAGTCCTCCTTTGACTTCTTCAATTGGAAACTTGATTCAATTATTTGTCATTTTTCTTGCTTGGTGTCAGACTTAATGTGATGACTTTTTCTTTGTTCACAACTCACCCACTCATCATGAATGACATTTTACACCGATCCAACCCAGGCACTCGCCTGAAACAGGTTCTCGATGCATTTTCAAGCAGCAATTCACAGATGTAGCCTCTTATAAACACCTGGTAATATCAGAAGAACTTGGGAATATTTGAACCAGAAGTTTTCTCCTGCTTGCTCTTTCTTTCTGGACAGAGGTAACAAATCTTCTTGAGGGGCCTCTGGCCAAATTGCAATATTTGCTTCCCAGTGACAGGTTTTCATGGGTTTCATATCTCTCTTCCCCTCCCTCCCTCCCTCACTCTCTCTCTCTCTCTCTCTTTTGGGATCCCAAAGCAGAAGAGTGTATGTAAAGACTCTGAGGCAGACACATTTGTGAGTGCACACAAATGGAGACTATCAGAGGCATTGAAAAATGAAATGGCTTTTAGGTCATAGTCCGGGCAAATGCTCACTTTGTGTGAATTTTGATTCACATGGATAACAGTATACAGTTCAGAACTCACAACAACTTGAAGTCTTCCCGGGAGACTCACAACCCAGCACCCATGGTCTGAAGATACAGAGAGAGTTCCCCGACGATACGCAGATGCCCTGCAAACGCCCACAGCCTAGTCCGCTGACTCTCCGGCTTCTACCTTCCAGTAGGCCGGAAGTGAAGCCAGCCGAACCCAGGACACGTGCTGCCCACACATGCAGGGTGTCTCGGGGTTCCCTGGTGGAGGCGGGCTCTAGGGGGTATTCCCATATCAGACCCTCTGAAAATTATTAGGAGATAAGAGGAAGCCACTGGCCATGACTGGATCCAGGCTTATAATAGAGAAGTTGAGCATGCAGCCGTGTATGCTCAGTACAGGCCTACTCTAAATTACCAGCTGCCGCACGGCCATGTTGACCTGGATCCTCTGTATCTGAGAGATGTCAGAACACGGGGGACAACTGAAAAGACTGTCTTGGTTCTCTCTCTGAATGCCTGAGACAGGTGAAGCAGAGGCTGTGTTTGCAGAACAGCTAGCAGGGCTCTTTAGAATACTTCAGGCAAATGGAGACAGTCTCTTTTGAGTTTTGCTGCCACGGTCCCATGGAAGTTCCACATCCCAGGGTAAATTCTCAGGCCTGGGCTTATTATTGGCTCCACTCTGATGAGGCTGATCAAATTGCCCAGTGCCAGGTTTTCCTGGATTTTTTCTTCTTCTAGGAGGACTGAAAGCACTCTGGGCAGGTGAAAAGCCTTTTATCAGTGTCCAGTACCAAAAAAGGAAAGGCACCTTAGACTTACACGGTGTCTGTACTTCATAGAGAAGGGATCTCAGAGTTGTCGCCGAAACAGGGGCAGGTCAGTGCTTTCTGGAGTCACAGCTGTAGGTGTTCTTCAATGAGGTCCTCTCCTCATGCTTCAATGCCGAAGGCTCCCAGTGCATCTGGAGGGATCTGGAGGGATCTGGATCCCCTTTTATTGGGACAAGTGAGATCACACTTTCCTCCCCCATCCTGCCACACCTATTTCTCTCCTTTGATTGCATTTCCTCTAAAAGCCAATCAGAATAAAACACAGAGTTTAGGCACCTCTGTAGGACTCCAGGATTCCTGGATGGTAATTTGCAGGTTTTGTGTTTATTCAACTATCAAACAACATTCCACTTGGTACCTCCTTTGTGTAGGAAGTATGTATGGAGATGCAGTGTGTATGTGGTGAAGAGGAAAAACTTGGACCACAAAATGGTAGATGGATGGAGAGTATTTGACAAGATGGAAAGTATTTAATTTGTGTATAGAATTTCTTTGTTAGCATGATTAAAAAATATAAAAAGGTATGTATTTAAAATTTTGCAACATGTACTAACAAAGACACACTGAGTAGTATTTTCATTACATAAAACCGAAATAATCAACATTAATTATAGCAAACTCCTTAAAAAATATCTGCCTGTTCCAAATAGTCTTAGAAATCTGTGGGACCTCCTTTCCTCACTCATATATCACTGAATCAAATACTTGATTCATAAGTTTGTGTCCCTTGATACAATGAAGGCTTCATAAGAGCAGGTAATTTCCTAGATCAGACAGTGATCACAATACATTGAATACCAACCTTCTGCTTTGTCTCACCTCCTCGTTCTGCCTCGATGCCACCTGCTCTGGGAAGTCTTAGCTGATCTCCCAGATGAAGGGTCCCCTTGTTTATGTTCTCATAGCCTCAACCTGGTTTTCTACATCCTCTTGTTACTTGCTTAGGGTCTGTCTCCCAGGTAACTTTCGTAATGGTATGGATCCCCGTTTCCTTGTCAGGAGTGGATGCCTGCGCCAGGTCACACAGGTGCATTGCTCCCTGGAAGATCAGTGGATTAATGTGCATCACACAGAGTGTTTATAAAGGAAGGATACCTACTGTTTTTTAGTTCATTGTTTCTGTGTGTCTCAAGGCAAGGAAAGTGGTTTGTTTGGAGAAATCACGTAAAAAGGGTGAGGTTCTGTGATTTGAGGCTTAACTTTCTTCTAGGATCTTGCCAACTCTTGGCCTCATTAAGTCAGGACAAAGTATACCTTTCCATCCATACAATATTAGCTGCTCATCTTGACAGTCTTGGTTCCAAAAAGTAAGCTAAAGCCTTTCCTTTAATCATTAGAAAGCAGTACCAATATTTACTATCCAGCCATCATAGTAGCGCACTTGCCCTCTGGGGTTCCTGGCGGTCAAATTCATCTTATGTATCCAGACTTTTGATTTTATTTTCTAACTAAGCATCCACCATATGCTAGTACCATGTTGGGGATGCAAAAATCTTTGTTCAAATGGTCTCCCCACTCCAGGGTCTCATGGTCTAGTGTTAGGCTTAACAGAAGCTCCAGGGAGGCTCCATTAAGCTCCAGGGAGGTTAAGTTTAATGCTGGAATGGTGTAGTAGAAGGCAAGGTGGGAGGGGTGCTGTGGCAGGCATTCCCCTGTGCCAGAGGTCCTTGACTGGATGGATCATCATGGGGTTGAGGGGTGTTAGGAGTTGGGTGCTCTAGAACTGTGCCCAGTTATAGAAATTTTCTCTATAAGTCAGTGTTCTGGAGAGTAGGCTCTCAGGACAGACTGTGGACTGAGTTCTTTCTTCTGGGGAGCAGATGAATTTGTTTTGAGCCATCCACATGCCCCCTAAGCCCCTCTGTGTGCATGAGCATGATTCTGTGAGATTAAAGGCCGGGGCCAGAAAACATAGGCCATCTGCCTGGTCTGTACAGATGTGGACATGGAAGCTTGGAAGACAGGTTCGGAACAGGAGAATGAAAAGTGCCCTTGATTCAGGCATACGTGGAAAGGCTAGGGCTTCAAGAAAAGGATTTCAGAGTGAGCTTCCCTAAACCTTCGATCATTAATAATGACGCTGCTGCTGCTAATTATGCTAATAATAACCGCCGTAAGCTCCCATAATGACGCTTTCAACTTCACTCCGTTCATCACCTCAGCTGCCCCTCACAATGCCGTGACACGGACCCTCTCATCTTCATATTGCAAGTGGAGAAGCTGACTCTTAAAAGCTTGATGGGCCTGTGCACGCTGTCTGGTGGTTACTCCGGGGCTCTCCCTGGCCCCATCATCACTCTGCCCTTCATACGCCATCTTCTGAGACCGTTTCTTCAACAAAACAAAACAAAAAATTGAAAATGAATAGACCATCAGAGGTATCTTTGCCTTCCCTCCTCTCCTCCCTGCCCCAGGACCCCTTGACACATTGGGCCTGCTTGGGTGATATTTATCCAGTGCTTCCTGTTGGTTGAGAATCCTAGCTTGTAATAGTAATTTTTCTATTGCAGTAATGATGATGATGATTATTAATTATGGTGATGCTGTTTTTTTTTTTTTATTAAAACACAAAACATGTGCCGAGAATAGTGCAGTGTTTGCTTTTTCTTCTGTAATCCTCTTACAAGTCCTGTGAGGAACACATTATTATCTCTGCTGTTCCAGACAGAGGAGCTGAAGTTTAGAGAAGTGGAGTGACTTGCCCAAACAGTATGGCTAGTGAGGAGCAGAGCCAGCATTTGAACCAGGTCTGTCTGATTCCAAAGCCCATGCTTTGGCTCCCAAGCCTGATTTTTCTCCCTCATGAATGTTTTCTAATGCTGGGTTTGCAGAATCTGGACTCCACCTGCGGCCCCAGAATGCATCATGAATGCCGCGAAATGAAGGACAAGCAGAATCTTCTCCCTGCAATTTCTCTCTTGCCTTTTGCCTCTCTGCAGGCTGCTGGTTTGGTGTCGCCTGCCTGGGCCCCATTTTAAGGCTGTGCTGCCCAAGACGTGAGTGGTGTATTAAAACTGGAGACTCATTGTTCACTTCACGGGCGTTAATCAATGGCAAATTAGAATGGAATTGATATATGCATATGACATGCACATTAATTCCAAATGTGTTTATCGTAATTAATGCTATTACAATGAATACCAAAGGAATCAGGGAATGATTAGCTACACTTAGTATTTGTTACGGTTTGTTTAAAAAAGTTAAACATAAAATTAGTTGAGGTTTGAGGAGTGATGTTTCATTTTCACGGTGAACATGGCTGCGAGCCTTGGGTTTTTGCAAGATGGGAGGTTTCAGAGGGGCTCCCCATGCAAGATTTTACAGAAAACTGAGTTAATTGAGGCTATCATCTTCAATTAATGCTGTAGTTTTCTTTTTGAATCACTTGTATCTCACAGCTGCTCCCTGTTGTCATACCTATATTAAAAAACCTACCAACACAGAGAGATGCAAATGGAAGAGATAAAAAAGTAGCCTATAAAACATCGAAAAGGATCAGTGTATATTTTTAAAAGATATGCTGTGTTGGCTGGGTGGGCTGTTCATATTCGTTGACATCTGTGATGTTCTCGCACCTTTGTTTGTGTGATCCCCATCTCATCCTCAGAATGACTCTGAGGCACATATTAAAGTGAGAAGACTAAGGCTCAGAGAAGTTAACTTGCTCCAGGTTACTGGACTGCTGAGTGGAGAAGCAGGGATTCGACATCTGGTCTGCGTGAGTTCAAATCCATGCTTGCTTCACTGAGAGTGGCAGACTTCCTCTGTCTGGACCCCTCATCTGCTGGTTCACCTCTCAGGTGGATAGAGCTGGTCATAAAGAAGACAGGAGGAAAGAGAATGGTTGGTTCAGGAGGAAAGAGAATGGTTGCTTTAGGACAAACCCAACTCTGTCAATGGAGCAGCTGCTCAAAGTGTTTGTCCTATTGTGACTTTTATTTTCAAAGGATGGGCTTTTGAAGAAGAAATAGGTCATATGGAGGAACCTGTTTAACAAACATTTGTTGATCACCTACATATGCTGGGAATTCTTCCCAGCCCTAGTGAGACAGATGAACAGCACGGTCACACACGTAAATAGCTTATATTATAGGGGAGTAAATAGACACGCAGATACTTGCAAAGTGCTGTGACAAGTCTGTGATAGGTACATGAGGTTCCTGGAGAATCAATGAGGAGTGCTAACCTAACCTGTAGATTGTAGGCAGGCAAGAAGTGCTTCCCATATGTGGTGTGTAGGTTGAGCCTTGAAGATGATCAAATGCTTTCTTGGTGTAAGCTACTGTGCTGCACTCTGTATGGATCCTGTAAGCCTGGGGATTCATGGTCTACAAGAAGGGCACCGCTGGGACTGTTCTCAGTGCCTAGCACAGTGCCTGACAGTAGGAGGCTTCAGTAAGTGTCTGTTGAATGAATGAATAAGTGCACATAGAAATTGCAAAACAATTCCCCCAAGATGGTTTCCTCTCTTGTCCTTTCCACTTCTGCACTGAAGATGCCAGCATCTGGAGGAGCACCACTTACTGCACATCGTTAAGAGCCGTGGGTCTGAAGCCTGGACCTGTTGCCTGAGAGCCATGAGACCTTGGGAAAGTAGCTCACCCCTTGTCTCTGAGTTTCCTCATCTTTAAATGGGACTGATAATAGCTCCATATCACTTGGTTATTGTGAAGATTAAATGAGCTAATGTGTGAAAAAGCCCACAGAGCAATTGCTGACACATAGCGAGCCAACATTGGCTCTTCACTTTGCCATGACATCGTGATTCCTCTTCTCAGACAGATCTTTCTTCTGGCAAATTCTGGCTTTTCTCCGATATCATGTGGTCTGATGCCAAAGTCTGTAATCTCATGGAGTTTGATGATACTTTTGATGACGTGATTCTATGATTTCTTTTCTAAATAACTTTACTGAGTCCCGTTGAGTCTGATTTTACACCTAGTAAACAACGAGATCTTGTTTTGGCTGTTGCTATCAGCCAGAGCATGTGCAGCTGTGGGGAGGGCCGGGCTGCTGAAACTAATGGTCTCTCTCCTCGTTTTTCTCAGTGTTTTAGTTCAGGCTGTTGTTGTTGTTGTTTTTAAAGATTTATTTATTTGAGAGAGAGAGAGAGTGCACATGAATGCACAGGAGGGAAGGGCAGAGGGGGAGGGAGAGAAAGTCTTAAGCAGACTCCTGCAGAGCATGGAGCTTGACGTGGGATTCAGTCCCAAGACCCTGAGTTCGTGACCTGAGCCTAAACCAAGAGAACCAAGAGTGGGACACTTAGTGCTACCCAGGCACCCCTCCCCCTTTGGAGTTAAAGGCAACAGAAACCAGCTAGAATTCACTTAAGCAAGAAAAGGAAATTTGTTGGAAAGATACTGTAGTACTGTAGGCATTTCAGGGAACAACCAGGCCTCAGAAAAGTGTGGGGCCCAGGGAAATTCCACAGCCTCAGGGGCAGGAGTCTGTAGACCTTTCTGATGGATCTCTACCAATAGTGTGACAAGATGCTTAACAGATCCCCAGGAGAAAGAATCCAGTTTTCCCAGCTATGGCCAGTTGTCCACCATTAAACCATCTGCTGTGGCCAGGGGGGCCGAGGGTCATGAAGTAAAAACAGGGTGCGTGGAGGCCACCACTTTATGTGGACCAGGCAGTACCCAGGGAAAGGTAGACAGTGTATTTACTGCAGTTAATTTCCATGTAGCCTGGAGAATTGTGATTTTACTTCTTGTTTTCCAATTCTGGGGTGATCACTGCCAAGTCAGGTGTGGTTACTGAGCACCTACCACGTATCTCACTCAAGGAATGGCGTTTGTGTGAGTGTGCGAGCACGCGTGTGCATGCGCATGATGGCCACAAAGAAGCCTACTTTGGGAACCTTGTCCTTAAGGAGTTTACAGCGCAAGGCCAGAACCAGGCTGAGATGGTTTTATCGATTTGGGCATGATTGTGACCAGTTGTTTTCCTGGTTCTTTTTCTCCTAAGCTATTTATATCTACCCCATATTTTGTGCTCCTTACAAATTGGGGCATTTTTGGCCCCAAGTGTTCAGTATTAAGGGTGGATTTCAAATGAGAGCATAAAAAATACCATAGAGTTTAGTGAGTGCTTGTTGTATGTCAATAACTGTGCAAATTCATTATTTCTCTTTTCTCATAAAATCCCCTCAGCCCCCTAAGCAGCGGGCACTAAGATTATGCATGTCTCACAGATGAGGAGGATGAGACCTCAGAGTAGGTATGCTTCTCAAGATGATGTACCTAGTGTGAGCTGGAAGAAAGCATTTGAACAAGTTTCAACTTTGCAAAACACAAAGCCAGCACTCCTCACTACTGTACTCTCCTAGCTTTTAGTGTTCGTAGGATTTAGTCAATTATTTTGCTTACTTTTCACATGTTTGATATTTTCCATTTTTTTCCTTACATTTCCACATGGAAAGATTTCCCTTTTTTTTTTTAAACCATAATCTCATTGGTGTTTCTTGAGCCTGTCTAGTTATAGGTTCCTTGCAAAATAATGGAATTGAATATTGTTCTTTGAAAATCAACACAAGAAAACAATTATTAAATTTATTTTGCCTTAATCAGCATTAGATACAATTTTATTTTGTCTTAATCTGCATCAGACACAGTTTTTAAGCAGGTCTGTTTGAAAATATGTTCAAAGGCAAGGTGTGTGTAATATAAACTAGTAGGTAGCATTGACCTAAAAGAACACTTTGGAGGGGAAAAAGTTAGAATATTTTGTGTTTAAAAAAAAAAAAGAAACCCAAGGACAAGAATGAGATTTTTGTAATATTTGGAACATGGATATTGGGGAAGGTCCTTTATTTATTTGTTTATTTAGTTTTTTAAAGATTTTATTTATTTATTTGAGAGAGAGAGTGTGCATGCAGAAGAGTGCAAGCTGGGGGGAAGGGCAGAGGAAGAGGGAGAAACAGGCTCCCCTCTGAGCTGGGAGCCCGACACAGGGCTCGATCCCAGGACCCTGAGATCATGACCTGAGTCAAAGGTAGACGCTTAACCAACTGAGCCACCCAGGCACCCCAGGGGAAGGTCCTTTAGAATGATGCATTACAGGCAGGAAGCAGAGCACTTCAGTTCCCACTTCAATTTTGTCTTCTGTGTTAAGGAAAATGATTTCTGGGCTGAATGAACAATGTAGAATGAACATGTGTAGATGAACATGGATACATGAGAAAAGCCACAAGGTGTGTGAAGAGACTTAGAGAAGGGGCATCTGGGTGGCTCAGTTGATTGAGCATCTTACTCTTGATTTCAGCTCAGGTCATGATCTCAGGGTCATGAGATCATGAGGTGTTGGTTTCTGCATTGGGCATGGAGCCTGCTTGGGATTCTCTCTCTCCTTCTCCCTCTGTACTCCCTCTTCCCCCATCCTCTTCATACTCTCTCAAAAAAAAAAAAAAAAAAAAAAAAAAAGAGACTTACAGAATATCATATTGATCTAAATAAATTTAAGTCCTCTATCATGGAGGAGACTTATGCCAAGGCTCTGAAAGACATTACATAGGAGACCACTGTTAAAGACTGAGAAATCTCAAGAATGAGATAGACAGATGTCAGATGGTGGGTATCACAACCCTGAAGCAGTCAGTGGGCTTAATGAGGAGGTGGTGATGATCACTGGGATGTTGTGAGGATTTGATGCGAGCAATTCATGCTAGCATAAATCTTGCCTTTTTTTGTAAGGGTCACTGATCTACTAGGTGAGAAAAAAAATAACATGAGCAAAACAATCTTGGCAACATCCCTGAACAACGTCCTTGTGAGATCTTTGTGATCAGTATGGATATGTATTTGTATGTAAGGGAAACTGATGGATGACTAACTGGTCACAAATCATTCTCAAAGGATCCTGACCCATGTTTGAAAGTTAATCTGGAGGTAGTCTCCTGGTAGCCTGCTGTAAGGGGCTGTCCTTGGCCCCACCCTCCTGTCTACCTAAGAGATGCTGACATTGTTACTCTCGGTTTAGGAAAGATACTTCCCAATTCATCCAGTGTGCGAATAATACAAAGATAGGAGGGACAGTGAATACTAAGACAGAAACAGGATATAAAATGATATTTATAGACCAGAGATCTGGGCCAAGTCTAACAGAACAAAATGTAGCAGGGATAAATGTAAAGTTCTACAAATCCCAAAATTAAACTGCACAAAATCAGATGAGCTCCCTCCTGTTTCAGAGAATTAGTATCATGAGTGAAATATTACTAAATGGTTGGGGAGACAGTAAGCTCAAGGATTCCTATGAGTCAACTCTGATATAATAAGCCAAAAAAGACTGCAAAACCATAACCTATGTTGATACATGCATGATGTAGAATGAGAGTGGGGATGACTTCTTTGTACTCCACACTTTTTAGTTTGGAATATTGTGTTTGTAGTATTTTGGTGTGGACTAATTTTTCTGTTTGGGTAAATACTTGGTAGACTACGGACATGTTGGAAGACATGTAGGAGAAAGAGAATCTGATGATGAGAAGACTTCAAGCCATGTCCTGTAGGGGATGTTTGAAGAAATGGGGACTTCCTAATATGAAAAGAGAAAGGGAAGGCAGGGAAGAGACATAATAGCAGCCTGTAGATACAGGAAGGGGTGTTAAGTACAAGAAATATTAGGACTGCTTAATGTAGTCTCAAATTGGAGAACTGGTGCTCTTCTGTGCCAGCCACAGGGAGACAGATTGGGGTTCAAAATAGGGAATAAATGCCTGGTCATGAGCTGAGTTTTCTTAAAAAGAGGTATTGAAGTTTCTATTATGGGAAGTTAATCCTTGGCTGGAACACCAAGTAGGTTGACTCTCAACAGACATTCCTGTAGATTGCTGGTGTATCCTGCAATGGGCGGGGACTAAGCTTTTGGGTGACCTGGGTTCTCACTGTTCTGCAAGAGGTATGCTAGCCTGCAGTCAGGGAGAGTAGTTAAGAGGCTCTTGCTATTGTCGAGGTGAAATGAAGCTTGGCAACTGTTTGGATGTAAAGGTTAAGTAGATGCAGAAGAGTCTAGGATATATCCATTGTTCCAAAGTCCTTGTAAAGCACAGTGAGTGAATCCGATGTGGCTCTAGCTTGCTGTGTGTTTGGGCCAAGTCATCAAATGGCCGAGGTCTTTAGCCTCCTCATCTGTGAAATGAGAGGCTAGAATCAGGATCCCTTTCATTCATGACATTCTGGGATGAAAACTAGCTCTAAGAGTCACTTTTTCGGAAAAGTACATTAATGGCTGTGTGGCTGCCCACTTATTTAATATGCTATGAGGAAGGAAGTGGAGGTGGCTCCTACCCAGATATATTTTCTCATTTTTTCCTGGAATGACTTTATATAGTGATTGAAATTTCACGATTTAGGTTTTTATTCAATTGAATTAAGACCTCATCTTCTCTCTTAAAAGCTGAAGAAATGCTCACGGAAGGACCACATGCTAAACCATGGTTAATGGTTTAATTCTAGCAGGAATTAGGTTTTTGGTTCATTTTCTCTAAAAGCTCTGGCTTAAACACAGGCTCTTAAGGAACTTTCGGTGTTAGGGAAAGGAAAGGCCATTGTGGAGCAGGGGCAGGGTCTGGATTGCAGGGTTGAATGTGATGCTATGGTTGGCCGACGTAGGGTGGTGGGGAGTCACCGCTGGGGGTAAAAGTGGTAGGAATTCAAGGGCGCACTGAAATCAGTTTAGTTTTGCCATGGGTTTGCCAGCTCTCTGGCTGGGTCACAGATTCATTTAGCTCCTTCCATTTTCTTGAGAACAAGCTCTTGAGGATGTTAGGTGTGTTCCATTGTGATCCATTGTGGTGGTTGTTCTGTCTGGTCAGTCACTGAAATACCACTTCCTCTTACCAGCACTTGAGTCTGACTTGGATCAAATTGCTCTCATCTGAATATTTCCTGTTAAAAATCAAAGATCAGGCATGCCTGGGTGGCTCAGTCAGTTAAACGTCCAAGTTTGACTCAGGTCACGATCTCAGGGTCCTGCTTCTCCCTCTTCCTCTGCCTCTCTCCCCACTCGTGCTCTCTCTCTCTCAAATAAATAATCTTAAAAAAAATCAAAGATCAAAGAGTGGTCTGAGGCAGTATATAATAATGGACTTACTTTTGGGTTTCAGATGGTTACTGTGGACTTAAAATAGAAAGTTTAAATATTTCCCATGTATCTTGGATGACTATGGACAGCTGCTTGTTTTTGTCTCTTTAGCGACCTTGGAAAGAGTTTGCTGGTGGAATTCAGTGAGAGTTTGAAGAAAAAATAAAAAACACTCATGGAAACAGGGACTTTGGCTTCAAAAATAATTCATTAAACTGTTTCTAACAATTAACTACTTGAGTAGGAGTATGTCTACTCTTTTGAGTGACCTCCTTTTAATTAAATGCTATACCTGGCTAGGCATCTTTTAAGAATCTGGCATTGACTTTAAATAACCATGGGGAATCTATCCAAATAAGATTTGCGTGGGTCTCCCCCACAGAAAAAGGTTTAGGGCACCTTCTAATATTTTAAATTAAGAGTGAGGAATCCATTTGATGGATGGAACCGGGGCCACCTTCACTGTTTGAGAAAGGTTAAATGATATTTACTAGCAAATTTTCTTGCCAAGAAATATAAAAGGAAAAGTGATCTACATCCATGTAGAGTGATGGGCCAGGTCATGTCAGGGGACTTGTGCGCTGATGTCCTGCCTTGGCTTCCATTAAGACTGGCTTCCAAAGGATGCTCGGACTATAAAATGGGTGTAAAAACAAGAACGGAAAGAATGCAAGTATTTGCTGATAACAACACTTAACTTTAACCCAAAGCCCATTTCCTAATACTATACGAATGATTAACTTTGGTAATGGAAGCATAAGAAGGATCATAATGTGTGACTTTGATGATAGCTTTTCCCTCTGTTCCCTGTAAATGTGGTTTTAAAAGATATTTTCATTATTCTAGGCTAGAGTTTTCAAAGGACTTCCTCATCCATGATCTTATTTTCTAGTATGACATTGTCCTTGGGCTTTATGTTGTGGCCCCGTGTTATGACTGAGGCAGCATTATCATGATACTCTTCAGAGATCAGTGACCTAAAAGTTCAAGGCTGACCTAGAACTAGGGAATTCTGTGCCACCGTTATGGTGACCATATTTTCAGAGGCCCTATTTCTAATTATTTATATATGGGGAATGACTAACTCAAATTTACATCCTGAAATAGAGCCTTAATTTGATAGACCTGATATGATTTAGTGAAATGTGGACTGGGCCGGGCAGTCTGAGAGGTAGGAGTTCAAAGACTGTATTTGTGGGCATTTTCTGTTTACTAAACTTCCACCATGTGCCAGGCCCTGCGCTACTAATTTTGGGTTATGTGCTTAAATTCCTACAAGTGCTCTTTGAAGAAGCTATTCTTAGCCAGAGATGAGGTGACTTGCCCCAGTTTGCCGTAAATAATGGCGCTGGGATTTCCACCGAGGCCTTCCTCAATGAAGAGCACATGTGGTTTATTTATTTATTTTTTTAATTTTTGCTTTTTTATAGAGACTGTCTTTATTTTTGTTTTTGTTTTTAATTTAAATTCGGTTTATATGATGCAGTGCTTCCATGTTGTTTATCAGTGTGTCATATAGGCCGGCTACATCTGAACCATCTGGGGCCCATGTTAAAAATCAGACTGTCAGATCCCTCCCAAGACCCGCTAAGTCGTCATCTCTCCAGCTGTTGTTGGTCAGCTCTGCAGGTGATTTGGATGTGTGGCCAGATTCGGGTCATGGGCTCTTCTGCCTTAATGCTTGCCTTTGACCGTAACCTTGTAGAGGGAGGGACTTCTGCTGTGCACTTACGCCTACCAGCAGATGTTAGAGACAAAGTCCAAAACAGTGGGGAAAAATCCCGTTATCCACTGGCATTTCTGGTTTTAGGTGCTGGGATGGGAGAAGTCAAGAGAGACACTGAAATATAAGCTTCCCTGGGCTTGGTGGTTGAGCACAATGTTTGGGCTCTTGGCCTTGCTTGCTGTGCTATGACATGGAAATTTACCCAGGAAATGATTTCCATCCAGCCCGCTTGTAGCTTGGGATATCCATAGAGGAATGAAAACCAATTACAGAAGTCAGTCCCTGCTGGGCCCCCACCAGGCTGGGCCCTGACCTCCATGCCCATGTATCGGCATCTCGTTTATTAGCATCAATAAAGAGTTATTCCACTCATTAGTGGATGGCAGTGTGAACCGTAGAATTATACCCCATTCCTGTCAGCTCGCTTTACTCATTTTCTCCTTTTCCCCAAGCACTAAAAAAGTCCAGATGGAGTCAGGGCGGGTTGGAGGGGGGATGCCAGAGAAAAAATTAAATTAGAAAAGGTGCTATTGAAGTAACCTAGCTAATCTTAGCAGAGATCTGTGGCTAATGCATTCCAGGTGAACTCATTCTGTTTGACTGAAAATAGTATCATGTGTCTGTTTTAGTGTTTAATGGGGAAGAGACACCCAGAGGACAGATTTATCTGGAATTGTTGAACAACAACTGAAACCTGACTACTCATAGGGCACATTCATTCATTCACTCATTCATGCAGTCATTCTGCAAGGAGTTATATTGACCACCTGCTGTGCACCTGAGACTTGTCCATGTGTGAATTTTCTAGATAAGAGAACTTGGGACCCACCATTAAGGAATTTAAAAATTTAGATCAATAACAAGAGTGCATGACAGTTAAGTAAGAGCATAAGAATTGGACAAGAAATATCACAAAAGACCAAGTAAATGTTGTTGCAGAAAGCGAGTGGTAAAGTAGTTAAGGAAGAGCCTGGATAGGAAATAGGAATAATCCTAAATGATTTAGAATTGAACTTGAAACTTGAGTTGCAAAGATGAGTGAGATTTACATGGAAAGGAGGACATTTTGGGCAGGGAGAGTGTGTGCAGAGGTGTTTTGGGGGCTTTGGCGAATCGTCAAGCCAGTCATGGTGTGTTCATGGGGAACATGGTGGTGAGTCGAGAGAGAGATGGAGTTTCCTTTAATGATGGAGAATGATACTACTTTGCCTTTTCTCTGTCATCACACTTGTCACATGGAGTCATCATGTTCTGTGATTCTGTCTGTCCTGTTAGATTGAAACTCCTCAAGAGCAAGGACTGTCTTTTTTTTTTTTTTTTTTTTTTGACTCTCAAGTGCCATCCCTACACAAAACCGGCTAATAATATGCACCCAGTTAGTGTGTGGGGACTGAATTGTGATCTGTCTGCATAAGGGTGAAGGACCAGTCCCTTCTCCCTTCCTTGATGCCTGCTACATGCAGGATGCCAGCCAGAGTGGTGTGCTCTTCTATAAAATTATTAGGTCATTATGTGGCTCCTCATCAGTGTGGTTAGAGGAAGTCAGAGTTATTCTGAGCTCCACAGTACTATTATCGGAGTTAGGTCATTAATAAACCAGAGAGGAAAGTGTCCAATGATGGACAGATATTTATTTAGGATCTACTTCTGTCTGGTCCTATTTTAACTACTATGGGGGTATATAGAAGATTAACATATAGAATAATAGAGGAGCTCTGTCTTTCAGAAACATACAGCCTATTGGCTAGATGAGAGTCCAGTATGTGAAACAGAAGTTAGCAAAAGAATGTCTGGATAAGCTAAGTAACCTGCCTGGGCCTTGGTTTATTTTTACCTATAATGTTGGACTAGATGATCTCTAAGTACCCTTTGAGCTTGCAATTGATTGAGGGCTTGAAGAGTGCAGGAGGGGTAGATAACTGTGCAGGACAGGTAATGCTCACTCAAGCACCTTCTTCATAAATGGCCTTTCTTGGCAGGGTAAGGGTGGGGTCAGGTGGAGCTTGGCAGGTACCAGGTGGCGTTTGAGTGGGAGAGGAGAAATCATCCGGAGAGTGGAAGAAGCCAGAGCGAAAAGTCAGAGGCTGGAGTGAGCATACAGAGTGGAGGCTGCCTGTGGAATCAGAGTGGACCTCACAGGGCATCGACCCTCTGGCATGGGTCAGGGTGATATTTTCCATACAAATCCTTTAGGACATTAAGTACCTCCCTTAACCAGTGGCTGGCAGCACATCCGACTGGGATCCTGAATGATCATGCTCGGTGCTGGTGCATGGGGAAAGCTCCCCGAATTTCAGATTAGTGATTTCTGGGACTGAATGCTAAGGATGTGACCCCTTAACAGTTCCACCTGCTTTTAGGACCCTCTGAGATAGTCAGTTGGCTTTTCCTGAAACTGGAAGGTCTGTATCCACATTCAAGATCAACCATTATCTTCAGACACCTAATCCACTCCAGCATTGAACAGCTGCTGTTGTCCAAGTTAAGGGTTTCTTTCTTTCTTTCTTTGGCCCAGTTACAGCTCACAAAAGTTTATGCCTGCTTTGTCCAGGTGGGTCTGCCAGAGTCCCGATGACCCAGATGGTCTGTCCCCACATCATGTGGCAACACAGCCCAATTACCAGTGACCAGGGTAGCAACCCACTTAATTTTATGTAGTTAACACCTAACCCTTGGTTTCCTTGGCAAAGCAAAGGCATTGGCCTCTCCTGGTCTGGTCAGCAATTACCCAGTTACTAAAACTAAATAATTGCCATTAGTGCCTGATCGCAGTGCATCCCAAGTCTCACTGCAAGCTCATTTCCATCTCATTTGCAGAGCTCTCTGAGGCAGGGCTGGGAATGCTTGTCCTTCAGACACCAGGCAGGTGAAGCAGCAGAGCTGGCTCCCGGGGGCCCTTTCCTCAGGCTGAGTTTTGCTCTTAGAGATGGCACCCCGAGTTTTGTGCTCTCCTTCATGCTTCAGCTCCAGGTCCTCCACCTGCGTGTGTGTGTGTTCCTGTTCGTCTGGCGGGCTGGGGTTTTATTGTCGGGCCGGGTGGGGGGGTGGCAGTGGGAGGGGATAGGTTATCCTCTTGCTTTTTCTCAGCTGGATATTGCCCTGTGGTGGTGGTTTGCAATTCAGTTTGGGGGGCGTGCACCTTCTCTCCCTATTTCTCTTTCCCTTCCTTTCCTTTCTGAAGAGATTTCTCTTCTTAATCTCTGGCATTAAAGGGAGGAATTTTCATTTTCCCCGGGAGATGGCTCAGCGCACAGGTGTGTGCTTGACGCTTGCATTTGCGGTCCCCCTCCCCCCCCCCCCCCCCCCCCCGCCTTGATGCTGGTCGTTGTCTGAGGTACAAAGGGAAAGTCGGGATTACAGGCTGTCCTTCTCTTAATTGTACTCTTGGCTGTAGCTTCTCAGCGCTTTGCGGGCAGAACTCCTGTCAGGCTGGGACGTGGAAACAGAATTCTTAGCCCCCGAAATAAATGCTTCTCAGGGCAGATTGCTGGGGAACCCTCATGCCAAAGAATGGATTTAGACTGAACCCCAGCAACTGCTACGTTCTGGCGGGGGGAGAAAAGGTCTGAGATCTGTGTTGGAGGCAGAGAAAATTCCGACAGGGCCTGTGTGCATATGTATTCAGAAGTCTAATTAGGCCCTCAGTGTGTTTGCACTACTCTGTTGCAGTGGCTACAATATTATTTGATTTTAACTACTTCCAGAGGGTGATGATCTTTAACCCAGATTCATTCCTGGTCTTTTTTTTTTTTCTTTTTAGGGATGTTAGCTAGAATGAGGGTTACTGCAATTTATCCTTCTGATTATGGGCTCATTCATTTATTCCTTCCTTTCTTCAGCTATTTGGTGATGACTACCAGGTGTGCACTGTGCCACAGCTGGACCTGATGGTGTGGATCACCAGACAGGAAGGGTCCATAGGTGCCATTGTCCAGCATCTCATTTTGCAGACAAGAAGCTTAATCTCCCATTTCCCCATCTGTCCAGGCTCTCTTCAAGGCCCAGGCTCCAGGATATCCTGTTTTCGGAA
This sequence comes from Halichoerus grypus, assembly GCF_964656455.1. Classification (NCBI taxonomy): domain Eukaryota; kingdom Metazoa; phylum Chordata; class Mammalia; order Carnivora; family Phocidae; genus Halichoerus; species Halichoerus grypus. The sequence goes on along the minus strand of NC_135718.1, from coordinate 24,299,796 downwards.
TGCCCTGTGCCTCATCACTTTAAAATGACAGCTAGGACTTCAGCGGACTTGTGAGCTGATCATGTGATCTGTAGGGCACTCTTGGTCAGGTGGCCCTCTATGAGAACAAGTAGAGCTCCCGTCCCTCTTGTGGTTCTTCTCCAAGGCTGCTTCTTACACCTGGGGTCAGGGGGCTGTTCTTTTTATATTTCCCTCTTAGTGACCTGATAAGGCCCATCTGCCTCCACGGGTTCCCCAGGGTGACCCCTCACATGCCTTCACCCTGCTGAGGCAGCCCCTGCTAAGGAAACTGATTTTAGCTTATTTTTACTTTTTTAAAGTTTATTTATTTTTAAGTAATCTCTACACCCTTTGTGGGGCTCGAACTCATGGCCCCGAGATCAAGAGTCGCATGCTCCTCCGACTGAGCCAGCCAGCCACCCCAGGGGAAATGGATTTTAATCTGAGGCTCTGTTATGGATTGAGTTGTGTTCTCCTAAAATTCATATGTTGAAGTCTTAATGCCCAGGACCTCAGAATGTGGCCTTATTTGGAAATATGGTCATTGCGTCTATGATTAGTTGAGTTCATATTGGAGTCGGGTGGGCCCCTAAAACAATGTGACTAGGGTCCCTATTAAAGGGAAATGTGCCCACAGATACAGAAAGGACACCCTGTGAAGATAAAGGCAGAGATCAGGGTGATGCATCTACCAGCCAAGGGACACCAAAGATTGCCAGCAAACACCAGACGCTAGGGAAGAGGCATGGAGCAGACTCAGAGCCCTCAGAAGGAGCCAGCCTGTCCACACCTGGATCTTGGATTCCAACCCAGAACTCTGATACAGACAGTTTCTGTTGTTGAAGCCGCCCAGTTTACGGTACTTGGTTATAGTAGCTCTAGAAACCCACACAGGCTCCACACAGAGTGAGAGTGCTCTCTTAGATTTGTGGAGGGGAAAATCATCGCCTGGGGAGGGCAAGGACAATGGAGGGGCTTCTGTCATCTTACTGCCATCCCCGCAGTGCAGGGATTCTTGGCCATGAGATCATTGGGCTGAGATTTTGTGGAGGGGTTATTTTCATAGATATTTTTGGTCTGTTACATGTGACCTTTTATCTGGAATACCACTGGACTTTCCTTGCCCACGTGCTAAAGGCACTTTGTGAGATCCAGCCTAGAACTCACCTTCTTGAGATCTTTTTCTACTCCTAGGCTTGGGTGCATGTTCTCTGCGCTCGCCCCCACCCCCGTAACTTGCCTTGTATTCTAACCCTTTGTGCTGCTTTTCCAGCTCAGCAGGTGCTCCGCAGAGGACCTGGTGCTGTCCTGGGGGAGTCGGGGCTGGTGGCTGACACAGAGGAGGCCCTGGTGCTCAGGGAGTTTATGGGCGGTGGGGCAAGTAGACGATAAGTATATGAGGGGATAATGTCAGATCATGGAGGGTTGTATAAAGAAGATAAACCAAGGTAATGCAGTAGAAGGGGGCTGGGGAGCCTTGGACATAGGGAGGCTTCTCAGAGTGGGTATAGCTGAGCTGAGACCTGAAAGAGCAGAAGGAGACAGCCAGGCAAAGATCTGGGGTGGGGGGAGTGCAAAGTGCACAACACCAAAGGGGACAGCAGGCCCAGTACACTCTTGCCGAAGTGGTTGGAGAATGGCAGCTCAGCAGGAGAGGGGGAGTGGGGTTGGAGAGATGGGGCAGGACTGGGGTTGTGTGAGCTTCGCCTCCCTGCCAGACTGAGCTGATCGTGTAAAGGATTTCATAACCAGAGCACCTAGCGCATGGTCAGTGTTACATATTTGTGTGTGTGTTTATGAATAGCCGTAAATACCCATATGTACACATGCTAATTAAAAATCACTAAACGCCAGAAGTCACTAGACATTTATTAAGGATTGCTTCTCACGCAAACTCTGCTATCCAGGATGTATCAAGAGACAATAAATAAAGAAATAAATACGGTTTAGAGATGCGAAGGCAAGATGTTGAGAGTTTTAATGTGCTCAAGGTCACACGGTTTTCTTAACCAGCACTGCCTTTGGCCCTTGTTCAGAGCCTATTAATTCTCTCTCCACATACTGTTATAATGATGTTGGTTGTTAAAGTTTCCAAGTCCTAGCACATTTAGAGCAACAAATTATAATTGGGAAGCAAGTAGGTTGGAGAATGCACACTCGAGGCAAAGAGCATGATGTGGGCATGACGTGATGGTGGGCAGACTGGCTGCAGGAAGGTGGACAGGTGTGAAGAAAAAAAAAGCAGAACCACGAATCCAGAATGCTCATCTGTGTGAGGCTATTAATTCAGGGCAAACAGCCCTATGCATCACAATAAGCTGAGACACCCTGTATTCCAGCATGGTAAAAATGCAGGCTGTTCACAATGAGGGTTCTGAAGCACTACAAAAAAGGTTACATTTTGCTCCATGTATTTTGTCTAAGTAAATAGGGGAAGTGAGTACCATTCTACAATAATTTCCATTTGAAATGGTTCAAATTCAAAAATAAATCTGGTGCTTAAGGGTAAGCTTCATTTATCTGGAAAATGTACGTCTGCGGAATTCGACCTGCTTGAAGGATGCCAAATAAATGAAAATGTGATTGTTTAGCTTTTTGATCTTCAAAAACCTTCGTGCAAGTGGTAGATGATTTTCTGTGACCTCCCAATCAGAGCAAGGAATTATTATTTCTGGTTTTTTCCTCCCGAAGAGCCAGGTAGAAAATGACGAGCAAACAATGACGTTATTATAGTGGCACTTTAATGGGTGTTCAGGGAACTAAAAAGTCAGCAGAGGCATTGCATGAAATATTCATGGGTATTTTTCTTGTTCTCGCCTCTTCCCTCCCCAGACACAGGAGTGGAAACCTTCCAGGGCAAGAGTTCTGAGTCCAGGAATCAGGCAGAAGGGAGGGCTCCTGCAGGCCTGTCTTTGACCTCTAGGGGGAGGGAGGGAGAGACGAAGCTCTTCCTCGCCAGTGCCAACTTTTTTTCTCATTGTGACATCTTGGTTTTCCAATAAACTGAGATGCACCTGCTTCTTACAGAGGCTCCAGGATCCTGAATGGTTATTGACAGTTCCAGCTCCCCTTGGGAATGAGCGCAGGATTTTGAAGATGCAAATTTTTCCCCGAAAGGCTTCTGGGAGGAGGTGCATGGAATCAAATAGCCTAGTCTCATCAACGGGAGAATATGGAGGGTGTTTCTCAGGCACTGCGTGCAAGCTGTTGACTGGTACAAAGTCAGGAGGTCCCCAGGAATCATTGGTAGCGCTGGATAATACTCTGTGGCTGGCTTTGGCAATGATCCTTGCAGAAAGTGTGGCCAGTCTCCGATCCTATGCAGCATGTATGCACTTTTCTATGGAAACCCATGCTACGAAATTCTAAACTTCTGAAGTCAGATTTTCAGAGAAACACTTTTCTACAACAAGAATCCTCACTCTGCCCAGAGGCACCTTGCCCTGTCCCACATCCAAACATATACTCCTGTTTCGCTCCCCAGGCAGATGGCCTTCTTTCCACACAGATCCTATCCATCCTTTATGGTCCACCCCTGGCCTCACCACCTCCATGAAGCTCTCCATGACCACTCCAGCCCAATGGCATTTCTTCTTCTTCTCATCTTTCTGGTATTGTTGCCTGACTGTTCACCTGGTACCTATCACATCTACCTTCTTGTCAGTGGTATGCTGGTAGATGTTTAAGAACTTGTTCTCTAGAGGCGCCTGGGTAGCTCAGTTGGTTAAGCGGCTGCCTTCAGCTCAGGTCATGATCCCAGGGTCCTGGGATCGAGCCCCACGTCGGGCTCCCTGCTTGGCGGGGAGTCTGCTTCTCCTTCTCCCTCTGCCTGCCTCTCTGCCTACTTGTGCGCTCTCTCTCTGTCAAATAAATAAAATCGTTAAACAGTTTAAAAAAAAGAACTGGTTCTCTAGGGAGAGGGGGAGAGCCCTGATTTGTAGCACTTGCCAATTTCTGCAGTGTAAATACCCCTGCAGAGGTCAGTTTCAGGCCAGTGATGTGACGTGACTCAATTCAGAGCTGGGAAGAGGTGTGGGCGCTTGGCTTTCTCCAGCTGGTACCAGCTGCTTCAGGCACCCGGTGCCCTGGGACCCCTCTTGCATATCTCTCTTACCTTCCCAGCTAAACTCTAAGGCTCAGGGGTGCCCAACCCTCACTTCACATTAGAAACACCTGGGGAACCTACAAAAAATTCCAGTGCCCAGGCTCCACTCCCAGAGATTCTGATTCGCCTGGTCATTGGAAGGAACCAGGCATCCGTAGTTTTAAAAGCTTCCCAGGTGATGCAGATGTACAGCTGAGGCGAGAACCACTGTCCTAGATGCAGGGAGGATACTTTAGGGCAGTTCCTCCCAAAGTATGATCCTTGGGCACATCATCCTGGGACTTGTTAGAAATGCTAATTTTTGGTCCATACTCCAGACCTACTGGATGAGAGACTTGGGGAAAGAGGGTTAGATCTGCAATCTGTGGTTTCCTAAACCCTCCAGGTGATTCTGGCGTACGCTAAATATGAAAGCTACTGTCTATGTCTTCTGAATCCTTATTAGAACTAAAAACAGTTATAGGCACACAGCTGTGCCCAATCAACACTTGTTGATTAAAATCTATCAAGGAGAGTACATTTTCATGAAGCAAGCTTTTTTTTCTCCTCTCTTTGTGAAAGGCTTTAGTGCAGAGTACCTTAAAATAGAGATTTCTTTTTGCACACTGAATCATGTGGTTCACAAATATTCAAGGATCTAAAATTTAATGTTCATTCAGCTCTGCAGAAACAAACTTCTTACATAAAACTAAATACAGTGACATTCATCCGTTCATTCAGCAAATGTGTGTTGATGATGGGAACCTCGGGCAAAGTACAGTGAAATTAATTCAATCGTTCATTTATTCATCCATCCATCAAATATGTGTTGGCTGGGAGCCTCACGCTAGGCACGAACAATTTGTTCTCAGTTCATCTTCACCTGTGATGGCCGGCCAGCACGAGGGCAGCACAAGCATGGACTTTTGTGCTTGATCTGTTACTTACAAGCTGGCTGATCTCATGGCAGACACTTAACTTCCCTAGACCTTTAATTTTTTCATAGTTATTAGTATTCACATAGAATTTTCTGCCTTAACTGACATAGGATATCTGTCAAAAACTTATAATAAGCATCATAAATGATGTCGAAAGAAGAGACACGTTCTCATTATAATCAGAACAAGAATCAGGATACTTTTTACTATTTTTATTTCGCAACAGGTAGTAGAGCAGTGTTTCTCAAACTTTAATGTGCATGCGAATCACCTGGGGATCCTGTTACAGTGCAGATTCTGAGTGGTCTGAGGCGGGGCCTGAGAGTCTGCATTTTCTGCCAGCTTCCGGTGAGACCAGTGCTGCTGCGTCATGGACCACACACTGAGCAGCAAGGCTCTGGGGTTCTGGCTGATGCAACAATAGGGAAAAGAAATGAGGGGGATGAGAATTGCAAAGGAAATTATTTGCAGAGGTGATCGCCTACTTAAAAAATTGACAAACCATGAAAACTAATAAGGAATTTATGTTTTACACATTACAAGGCACCAGCCTGCCTAGTGAGGTGGTTGTGAGAGTCAAGTGATGGTAATTTGTTAATCATAAAGTGTCCTAGAAGTTTCAGGTAAGAAAGCAATGAATTATTAGTGTCTGAAAGCATGGTTAATTGTACTGCATTGCCTAGTCCATTGATTTTTTTTTTTTTCAGAATTCTTAACTAAGATTCACCCAGCAAGCTCTAAGAACATATAGTATCACTTGTTTCCTGTGTCCCAATCATTTCCTTAAGTAGATTCCCCATCTTTTGAAGACTGGGGGCTTCTTAATCTCCTTTTGACAGCATGGTGAAGAGAAGGGATGGCAAATAGATTTTATCTAGTAGTCAACTCTGGTTGATTGGTGGGGCTTCCTGGAGCCTGAAGGCTGGGACTGCTTCCAGACCTGAGGGCATGAGCGCTGTGATCGATTATTGATGTCTGCCTTTGACAGAAGACAGATGTGATGGGCTTGTCGTTAGAACTAGATTGACTTAGGTTTGAATCTCTACCAAGAATCAGACCCTGCCAGAAACTCCTCTCATTAAGCTCTAGAACCTCTTTCTAGGTCCATGTCAGTGCCCCCAGCTTTACCTTTCTTCTCCTCACATGGAACCTTGTTTTTTCCTCTACCACACATACACACACACCCTCTGTTCCTGTGATTTCTCTCTCCACAGATCTGAACAGAGAGGAGGGGTGTCTCCCCAGCTCCACTCTTCCTCATAAACCCCATTCCCTTTTGGGCTCAATTTCTGATCTTTCTATGGAAACAGACAAATACCAACATGAAGAATTTAAGAGGTTTATGGACCCTTCCAAAGCTTTATAGTCTTGGAGCTGGTTTCTAGTTCCTAACCAGGTCAGAGGAATTTCGGAGGCTCTGTTTCCTTATCTGTAAAATTTGAGATAATGATTTTGACATCCCAGAGTTGCTGAGGGATTAAGTGATGTATAATGTATATGAAAATACTCACGCCAGTGCTGGTCTACAGTAGGCAGGCAGTCAGGGTTGCTTCCCTCTTGCAGCTGGTCCTCTGCACATGGTGTATATTGTTTCAGCAATGTTGACATTGGGTGGGAGTTGTGACCTGACTTGGCGTAGAATCTAGATGACCTTCAGATCTGCTGTTTGATGGGAAGAAAGAAGAACAATTATTTTAATTAACAAAAATTTCCAAGGCTCTTGCTCTGTTTCAGGTATAATTTGAAGCACATTATATTAACTCATTTAATTTTCATCGTAACATTGTGAGTCAGGTACTGTTTCACAGATGAGGAGACCAAGCTCCTGAGAAGTTAAATGCATTGTCCAAGGTCACCCAGCTAGTCAGTGTCAGAGCTGGGGTTCTCACCCAGGGAGTCTGGCTACAGAGTCTGTGCTTTTAGCCACTGCACGTGCTACCTCATCTAGGCCCGGGGTGGGGGACATCCTGGTATCCACAGCCACCAACTTGCCTTTTGGAGCCACAGATGGTGGAGATTTGCCTTGTTTCCTGGAGAATTCCTTATCTTACAGAGTATCTGGAAGCAGCTCTTCTCTCTGACTCTGATATGTATGATCCTGCTGCTTTCAGGAGAAATGACCCAGGAGACAGTCAGCATGGGAGAGAGTGAGTGAGACAAAGTCTGGTGCAGACCCCCTGAAGCTATAAAATGAGGCTAGAGAAAACCAAGAGGGTAAGGCTGTGGTCTGACTTTGTTGCTATCCATGAGAGGAGCGGAGGAGGTGGGTCACAGAGCCTTGGTGGAGTGGAAGCCTTCACCAGATCTGGTTGATATTTGCCTCCTTGTCCCGGTGCTGGAGCCCCACCCCGACTCCCATGCGGTGAGTGAGGGGAGCACAGTGGGAAGTGAGTCAAGTGACATCCTTGTATACCTTTCTCCTAGTACATTGCATTCACAGGGCTTGTTGGCTTGTCTGTGTCCTGTGTGGGCTCTGTGGGAGGAGTAGGGGCTGTGTCTTGCATCTTAAGCACAGACACAGTGCTGGGCCTGCAGTGGGTAGATGAAGTGTGGATGGATGACTTATTAAAGGAAGGGCCCTTCATACTGCTGATGGTTGGAGGAGGCTGGCCTCCAACCTGGCGGCAAGTTGGGCCTTCACCTTGGCTTTCTCTTGCTGATGGTGTAGGGACCATGACAAAGACAGGATTTGGGGAAGTTGTAAGTGGAAGGAGGAGCAAATGCTACCCCCTGGGCTCAAGGAGATGTGGGGCCATAATACATAAAGGGCATAACTCTGCATTATAACTTGAATGATACCCTCTTCCTGTCGCCTCCCTAGATGTCACAGTGTGACATGTTCTTCCATCATTTTCTCGGCCATGACTGCCTGTGGGGTTTAATTTAACATAAATATTACCTGTACTCCATTATGGTGGGTAAGACTCATTATTGCTTAGGTAACAGATGTCAGATTTCTAGTTTTTCTGGTTTTAGAGGAAGGATAGGAAAGTGGCCATTCTGTGGGTGCACATTCCTCCAGTTTTTTGTCTTGGTGGATAGCTTCATGTCCAGTCCTCCTCACCCTCATAAGATGTGGTTCTGATTCTCAAGGTCTTATTTTCCCAGTTCAAGTGTAAGCCTTCCAAGAGCTTGTTCTATGACTTGTTTTTTTTTTTTTTTTAAAGATTTTTTATTTATTTATTTGAGAGAGAGAGAATGAGAGACAGAGAGCATGAGAGGGAGGAGGGTCAGAGGGAGAAGCAGACTCCCTGCCGAGCAGGGAGCCCGATGCGGGACTCGATCCCGGGACTCCAGGATCATGACCTGAGCCGAAGGCAGTCGCTTAACCAACTGAGCCACCCAGGCGCCCTATGACTTGTTCTGATACAGCCCATGATTTTCATAGAGAAGATGATCAGTAAATACTTATTGAGTTAGTGGTCAATGTTGGTACACCTACTGTGTGCTGGAGCAGCTGAGAAAATGACCTTCTCAAGAAAGTTGGCAAGGTCTGCTTTCTGGATCACTGATTAAATGAAAAGCTCTAAGGAGACCTGGGATCTCTGGCCTATATGCTAAAATAAATTTCACCTTAAGATAATAGGCGCAAACCTAGCTCCCAGGCCTGTAGAAATAATGCCTTTTTGTACTGCTGACTCCAGAGGACTTGATTGTGGCAAGCCCTTAGGCTAAGTGTCACCACTTTCTTTAGAACTGTGGCCCTCCCCTCTTTCCTTTAATTCTTTGGGATTTACCACGTCTTTTAGAGCTTGGCTGTAATGTCAAAGATAGCCAGTAGGTGCCGCTCACTGAATGGTTTTACTGCAGGTGAAGCGGCACCAAAGCTCACGGGGGTCCAGGGCAGGACAGATGCAGGGAAGGAGAACCCAGGGCTTTAACTGGATAAAGCAGAATTAACACTCGAGTCACATATTTTCTGAAAAGAAACCTCTAAGTACATTCTCGTGACCTGGGTCGCTTAAAACTGTTAGAGCAGAGCTTTTTAAGGTGTGCCTGACTTGTTATCAGGATGGTTTCCTGAGCTCCAGAGTAGATGCGCAGAATCCGAGTCGTAGGGAAGGCACCAGGAATCTGCTGTTTTGTGAGCTCTCAGGTGATTCTTATGTGCACCAAAGTTTGAGAATCATTTGGTATAGGCACTCTTCCTCCTTCAGGAGGAGATAAGTAGGCACATCGATTGGCGTTCAGTAGGGAGGAGGTGGTGAACAAGGCATCTTTTTGAGAAATCTGAGAACTTGTTAGATTAAAAAAAAACCAGAGCCCTACTTTTTCTATCTGTAAATTGCGTTCTGTAATGCAAGGAATATTTGATGGGAGGTTGTGCTCGAGATGGGGCCAGGGGAAGTGGGTGGAGGAGGAGAAGTCTTGATACACAGGAAAGAAAAAAACCCATCATTTTGCTAATCTGATTTTTTGTTTTCCTCGACAGTGTGGTATCCATGGCCACCACACAGAGCACCTATAATAAGCCACTGAGGCGCTTGAAGGCGATGGTGAAGTTTCATTCTCCATGGTGCTTATTAGTCATTCAGTGCTTGTTGAGCTTCTCCTGATGGAGAATTTGCTATTCAGGAGCTTCACAAGTCACCCCTTGCTCCCTCCAGCCCAATTGTCTATGCAAGAAGCATCTGCTTCTCTGCCTAATTGGAGGCCTTCCTTCTCCCAAGTGACACCGGAGTAACCTGACGTTGGAGGCACACTGTGAGTGCACAGAGTGAGTGTATGGACAAGTGTGGAAAGGCCTGGACATGGAGGGAGGTTCTGGGGCAAGGGCAGCTCACGGAGTCCTCCTCCCTCTGCAGATGGAATCTGAATGTCCGGAGAGAGTAGCTCCACTCTTGAGCACCCTCTCTGCATAGACTGACATCAGGCTTCACTCTGTTCTTTCCCCACCGCTGTGTCTCCTTGCCTGGGCCTCTCTCAAACCTCCCGCCTCCCCTGTGTTCATGAGAGTCAGAAGAGAGGGTCAGAGAACCACCAGTTTACTTCCACGTAAGGAATTGGATCTATGTGTGAGGGGCTCACAGATGGTGGGCTCCTCACAGCTCCCCAGGGGGAACGCTGAGAGGGAGAAATGAGGCACCCCCCAGGGAGCTTCTAGACTGCTGTGTGTTGGGCTTCTGTTAGCTTATAGCCAGAGGGAAAGCCAGGGTGAGGCCAGTTCGCAGAGGTTGGGTCTGGAGGCTGCCCCAGGCACTGTGCTCACAGGCGTGCTGCTGGCTGTTTCCATTTCTGGGAGCAGTTTTGGAACATAAGTATCTGGTCAGGTATTTGGCATGCTGCAGTGGACATTCCCACCCCTTGAGGCAAGATCAGCTGCTGTCCGAGCTCTGGGGAATGTGCCCAGGTGGGTGAGATGCCTGCCAGGAGCTGGGGGCCCAGGTGCGAGATTCAGTGTCAGGTGGAAGAGGATGGCAGGCATAACCAGGGTCTCATTCTGGTACTTAGAGGGGGTGGGAGGGGTCTTCAGGATGTCTTGTTAGAGCTAATGGATGCCCACCAGGAATTGGCACCTGGCCTCTGGGTGGTCTAGGACATCTGTCTGGTCAGAGCCAGAGGGGCATTTTGCTGCCAAGGTCTGAGGCAGGGCTGTCGGGGGTGAGCACTGACTTGGAGTCTGATGTCTACTTCTGTCTGCATGTGTGACCTTGAGTATGATTTCCCATTCTGTGTGTCTTAGTTCCTTAGCTGTAAAGTGAAGGATTTGGCTGGGCAAGCCCTAAGTCCTGACTTGATCTTATAAGTTATGACCTTTGGTCAGATGACTCTTCTTTTGGGGGCCATTTAGGGTAATGATGCTGTTGATATAATATCATCAATGGGCAATAGCTGTTACAACAGCGTTAGCTGCCCAGTAGTCGAACAGGCTGCCTTGTGAGGTGATGAGCTCCTTGTTTTGAGGGGTATTCAAGCAGCAGTCAAAGTATACTTTTGAGTGGTTCCAAGAAAACTTCATCAGAATCATCTGATCATTAAAAAAATTAGATTCCTGGACCCCACCCCCAGAAACTCCAATTTGGCAAGCTTGGGATAGGACATGGGAATTTGCCTGAAAAGCAAGTCTGGAACAGTTTGCTGCCATAGAGAGGTCAAAGCAGTTTGAGACACCCCAAACTACACTGTAGCCTTTGTTGGAAGTTCACAAGGGGCAGGAGCCAGATAAAGGTTCTGAGAAATCTGATAGAGAAGGAATCTATTTGATTTTGATGAACTCAGCGTTTCCAGAGTTGAGTGTGGGTCCTCATTGTATATAAGAGGAACAGGGACTCCTATGATGGGGCTGCAGTACAGTTCCATGGGACTCTGCGGGGATCCTGCTTTTGTGGGGTTTACTGTGTTTCACTGGAAGATCTGTGATAGCACTGTCCGGTAGAAATACAACTTTAGCTCCATAGGAAATTTAAAATTTTCTAGTAACCATATTTTAAAAAGTAAAAAAAAAAAACCTCATGAAATATTTTGCATGATTTATTTTATTTAACCTAGTATATTCAAAATATTGTTTCTTTAAAAAAAATTTTTAAAGGTGTTATTTATTTCAGAGAGACAATGGGAAAGAGAGAGAGAACGTGCATGAGCAGGGGGAAGGGGCAGAGGGAGAGGGAGAAGCAGACTCCCTGCTGAGCAGGGAGCCTGATGCAGGGCTTGATCCTAGGACATTTAACTGATTGAGCCACCCAGGTGCCCCCAAAATATTATTTCAATACATAAAATTATTAATGTGGTGTTTTGTATCCTTTTTCCTACTAAGCCTTTGAAATCTGGTGTAGAGTTTGTACTTGTAGCCCATCTGACTTGGGACTGGCCATGAGCCAAGTGCTCAGTAGCCACAGTGCTTAGATGGGTATGGTACTGGACAGTGCAGATCTGTGAGATCTTTGCTACTCACTGTGTGGTCCAAAGATCAGCAGCATCAGCGTCACCTGGGAGCTTGGTAGAAAAGCAGAATCTCAGGTGCCACCCCTGATCTACTGAACTGGAATTTGCATTTAGCACTATCTTGGGATTCTGTGCACCTTCAAGTGTGAGAAGGTGTGTTAGATGACCTGCCTTCCAATTCAAAGATTTCCTGTTCTTCAGATTCCGTGTGGATGCAGTTAACTAATAGGTTCAGCTCACATGGGAAATGGGAGCCTCTGTGTGCAAAGGTAGGGGGGTTTGACTCATGGAATGGCTGCTTGACCCCTGACCCTGTAAAAGGTCATTGAGATCCCTGGACAGAGGATGGACACATCACATAATACTGAATTGTTGTAATTTCAGTCTTGGTATTGTAGGAGTGTCTTACAGAGAGACCTAACCTCAGAGAAGACTTCCCTGGAGAAGCAATGTTTAGGATGAGAAATGAAGGAATAGATATCTAGGCAGTGGAACAGCATAGGTATGAGCCCCGAGGCTTCCAGAGGAGGTCAGGAGACTGGAAAGGTGGCTGGCAGGGGGTCAGCTCTCTCAGGGTGACTGAGGCCTGGCCCTTCATCCCAGCATGCCATGCTCTTGCAGGACATCATCAGGCTCTGAGCTCCTGCATGTAGGCAGGCGGTGCACTGAGAAACCTCCTGTCCCTCCCCAGCAGTGGTGGGGACTTTGAGGACTTTGAGGACTGACTGATACATTTTCAGGAATTTTTTGAGCTGGGTAATGCACATGAGTTGCTTGAAATTGGCCATGATGACAATATTTACACTATGGAAATTGGTGAATGCTATAAATCAGGGCTCTTTTATTTTTTCTTTCCGAGAGCTGGTGTTTAAAATATTTCCCGGCGCATCCCTGCCAGCGGATACGGGGGCGGGGAGCAGGGGCTCAGAACTGGGAGCCAGACACTAGCTGTGTGTTGCCGGTCAAGGTCTTTCGCCCCTCTGAGCTTCAGGTTCCTCATTTTTCACATGGGGATATTGAGACAGATTGGAGAGATCAGTGAGACGAACAGCTCAAACTGCAGGCGTCAGCCCAGGTCACACAAACCAGACCGTGCTGATTTCCTCCATCTCTCAATGACCTGAGCATCCTCAAGAACTGGAAATACCTGTTCTCTGCTCCTTTTGAATTGTTTTTTGATTATAGTTTTAAGTTTGACCTTATAAAAGGTAATATTCTATGTCGCGTTTAATTTCACAAGCCAGTTCCCATCCGTTTTGGGAAAAGGTGGGGTCTGTGCCTCCGGGTGAAGCGGAAACTGCACGAATAATTGTTCGGTGCCCTTACAGTCCCTGCCCTCCCGCCAGTCCCTCTGCTACCCAGCTTGCCACCCCTGTGCTCACAGGTCTCGGTGGGAGATCCACCTTTACTTTGGACTGAACGGATTGTCCCAGCCCTTCCCGTGACAGCAGGAAGGAGGCTCTCCTTGTCCTCGGAGGCTCTCTGGAGTTTATGACTCGATTTTGCAAGGCTGCATTGTTAACCCCCATGCCTCAAAGGCTGAGCAGCCTCCCCGTCTGTTTCTGAAATCAGCCTGTGCTGATTTCACCATTTCCCCAGGAAAAGGGAAGACAGTGTTGTCCCTCGCGGGGTGTCTGCCGTGTATTGATTATTTAAGGATAATATTTCTGGCAGTGGAGCAAACGAGGCGGGAAATGGCTTTTGCGGGTGATTAAATGCTGAGATGATGTGGCAGCTTCCGTCTGTGGCCACGCGTCCCAACTACCTGACAAGAAAGATTTGGCCAGCTGTCCTTCTGCGAGCCTGGGTTCAGGGCTGTGGGCAGCAAGAAATAGCAGCCAGGGCGTTCAGAATCGGGATCCTGGGACACAGAGGGAGCAAGGAGGGGCCATCATGGATTCTGGTCCTGTCATGGCTGCAACTTGATGGGTGACCTTGAACAAGTCACCATCCATCTACACCTGCGTTGGCCTCTCTGTGCAGCATGGACGGGAACTCCATGATCTCTAGCATCCCTCTCAGCACGGAAAGCGTATGATTTTACGAACTTTACCAGCCAGCAGAGACATTCCTATTTAGGCTTGTTTTATGTTCTAATTCCCAAGGACATATTTCTAGTGGACTGTACTCCAGAGACTTTAATTATTTCTTGTTAGCCAAGAATAATTTTAACAAGCAGCAGTAAGCTCTGAGGAGCCTGGTCTGTGTGTGCATTCAATTCTAGAGTGTTCCGGGCATTCAGTTTAACTCAACCAGCTTTTATTGAATGTCCACTCTGGACATGAAGTAAGGTGCCGTGGAAGCAATGTGGAATTTAGAGCTAAAAGCCTGAGTCTTAATCTCTGATTTGCTGTTTGTTTAGCTGTGGCCTTGAGCATACACGTAAACCCTCTGAGTCTCAGTTTCTCCATCTGTAAAATGGGGATAAGCGAGAGCCCCTTTGTCACTGAGGAATAAATGAGAGAATATGTCAAAAGCAGCTAGCACAAGGCTTGAGGCATGGAAATGCTTGATAAAGGTTTCTCCTTCCCTGTGAGGTGCAAGGCCTTGATTAGGTGTTAGGAATACCAAGATGCCTGTAAGTCAGGGGATTCTGCAAGATTCCCCACTGAGCCTCAGGCAGACGGACACCCAGTCCGTGATGAGGCATCCGTCAGCACTTGATGTGGGCGTGTACTGATCGGGGGCACAGAGAGGTTCAGCTTGTAGAGTCATGACCTAGCAAGCCAGTGGTCAGCATGCTCCTGGTGACAACAAGGAGATGTAGCCCCATCTACAGCTGGGACCAGTTCTGTAAGGACGGAATGGCAGACTGCAGGGCTGCCTCGGCCTTGGGCATGGCATTTAGACTGCCTCCCTCTTGGACTGAAGGGCACTGGCATTTATGTTTCCAGTGCCGGGTTAGTACCATGGGAGCAGGAAGGGCTTCTGCAGATGAAAAGACGCATCCCTGAAGCCAAGAATTCTCACTTAGCTTGGAGACAAGGTGTGTTCTCTTGAATAGCAAGAAGCTGGAGGCAGAGCTGAGTTGTTGCTTCTGACCCTGGCAAGTACATGATAATGTAGCCCTTTCCCTCCTGCCCTTCTCTCCTTTTCTTTCATTAAATAAGCAGGTATTGAACACTTGTTGGTGTCAAGTGCTAAGGGTCCTGGAGTGAGCGAACCTAGTACTTTCCTCTGGAACACTCCGGTCTGACTGGGAGACAGATACATAAACAGGTATGCTCAGCAAAGTATTACAGGTGCCAAGGATGTTGGGACAGAGTTGGGGGCCGGGTGGGGGGAGGGTATAAGGCAAGAGTCTCCCTGGATGTGAGGGGCATGTGGTTGCGCCAAAGCATGTAAAGAGGGGGATCGTGGGAGTCCGTAGTGGCCAGGGGAGGTTTTCTGGAGGGAGTGAGCTCTGCACCGTTTCCTCAGGTCTCCTGCAGTCCTCCTCACACTCTGTGGACTTCTCTGGTACTCTCCTGGGTTGGGGAATTCTTAGGTCTGTTTTGAGTTCTTTCTGCTGGGCCAGCTTGAATGTTGCCAAGACCTTGCATGGGTAGTTGGAGTTGGCATGAAGCCCTCATCTGAAAGTCAATTGCATTTGCCTTGTGAAAATGGGACAAGACATTTATGCTTAATATTTGGGTATTTTTGTTGTTGGCTTTTTAAAACATTTTCTTTTTCAGATCACACTCTGCTAGTGAAATAAGATTAATTTGAAATGGAATTAAGTGCCTGTTCTGTGTAGGACACCCTTGCCAATTAATTACATCAAATACAGTTTGCACGGAAGGTTGTCTTTTTATCTTTTCATAAAGGGCAGTCTGGAATCCAAACATGCACCTTGCCTACCTCTGAGAACCAGCCTGTTCTTGGGTCTTAATATCGCTGTATCAGCTCATCCTTCTCCGAGAACTTGGGTCAGGCAAAATTGTAATAATCTTATATCTCAGGACTCAGAGAACTTTTCTGTACTGTCTTCACTGAAGGTATCAGCTTTAATCAAAATAAAAGTACCTGGGCTTATTTGGCAGTGGGGAAAAAAAGAAAAAAAAAAAGCCTCACAAAGCCTTGATTAGTTCCTCCATGTTCTATGGCACCAGAGAGACAAAGAAAAACCTACAGGGAGGGACAGATGGAGGTGGTCATGGAGCGAGGGAGACAAATGGGGGTGTTGGGGAGCAGAGACTTTTGGCTCATTGCACATGCCCAGGCCACAGTGGAGCTGTGGGCTTGCAGATGTCTGCAGCCCTGCCCTCCTCCTGGGAGCCCCCGGGGGCAGGGAGGGCGCTCCTGGCATCTAGTGGGTGGAGGCCACGGAGGCCGTCACATATCCCTCGATGCACGGGAGAGCCCGTGATACCGAGTTATCTGGCCCCAAATGTCTGTAGTACTGCTGTTGAGAAACCGTCTGATTTTGTGTGTGTGTTTATGTGTGTGCGTGTGCATGTGGGTGTGTGTGTTTGAAAGGGATGAGAGTTGAGTGTGACTGCAGAGAGGATACTGTTATTATTTTGGGGGTGGATTAGGCTCTTGTTTTATAAACTTGCCCAAGCATCCTAATGAACACGGTTAGCTTGTTAAAAACACACACACAGTTGACGGTTGAACGGCATAGGTTTGAACTGCGTGGGTCCACTTATATGTGGATTTTTTTTTCGGTAAATACAGTACAGTGCTGTGGACACATTTTCTTTTCCTTATGATTTCCTTAGTAACATTTTCTTTTCTCTAGCTTCCTCTATTGTAAGAGTATAGTATATAATACATGTAGCATACAAGGTATGTGTTAATAGACTATGTTATCCATAAGGCTTCCAATTAACTGTTAGTAGTTTTAGTTACTTCCAATTAACTGTTAGCTGTTAGTAGTTTTTGGGGGAATCAAAAGTTAAATTTGACTGCTTGGGGCATTGGCATCCCCCACATTGTTCAAGGGTGAGCTGTCTTTCCAGGCCCCGCTCCCTGTATACAGAATCAGAATCGCCAGTGGGGGTGGGGAGCAGGAATCTGTTTTACTACTCTGCCACGGAGCCTGATTTGGTAAAAGAATGGGTCAGGTAACAGTGCTGCTTGAACGTTTGTTATTTGCCCATTCAGATCAATCTGGATCTTAACCTCAGCTTGGCCCTTTGTCAATATGTGTGACCTTAGACAAGCCACATACTCTCTGAGCCTGTTTTCTCATCCTCAAAAGAGGGACGACCACATCCATCTCATGGCTGGCAGTGAGTATACGGGGAGGTAATCTGCATCAGAGGTCCTGGTCAACAGTAGGTGTTCAGACCTGTCACATGAGTTCCCTGTGTTTGGTAACCAGGACGCCGACCAGTCATCGGCCACTTACACACCAGGCACCCTGTTAAGTGTTTTTACAGTATCTTTTCCACTTAAGCTCCACAGCAACCTTGTTTTATAGCTGGGGCACATTTTACTCTGACTGTGGTGGGCTGGAGCCTGGCCCCCCAGGGTGTCCACATCCTTGTCTCTGGAACATGTATGTATTATCCTATGTGGCAGAAGGGACTTTGCAGAGCTGATTTAGTGAAGGGTCTCGAGATGGGGAGATTATCCTGGATTATCTAGGTGGGCCAGACATCATCACAGGGGTCCTTATAACAGGGTGGGGGGGAGTAGGAGACGGGACAGTGGAGGCCAGAGGCTGGAATGATTGGAAGAAGGGGTCACTGGCTAAAGAATGCTGCCGACCTCCAGAAGGTTAAACAGGCAAGAACTCGGATTCCCCCCTGGACCCTCCAGAAGGAGCAAGCCCGGCTGACACCTTGACTTATGCTCAGTAAGACCCATTTTGGACCTCTAACTTTCAGAACTGTAAGAAAATAAATTAGGGGAGGGGTGGCGCCTGGGTGACTCAGTTAAGCGTCTGACTCTTGGTTTTGGCTCAGGTCATGATCTCAGGGTTGTGAGATCGAGCCTGCATCGGGTTCCATGCTGGGCGTGGGGCCTGCTTGAGATTCTGTTTCTCCCTCTGCCTTTCCCCCCACCAAAAAAAAAAAAAATAAAATAAAATTTGTGTTGTTTTTAAGCCACCAAGTTGTTAGAGCAGCCGTCAGACACTAATACATTTACTGTGGTCTCATATCCAGAAACTCTCCATGCTAGAAGGGGGGTCAGACGTCTGTTGTCTAAGCAGAGAGAGGAGACGCGCACAGCTGAAAAAGCTGGGAGAATTTGCATCAAAGGAGCAAATGAAAACATGTGAGAGAAGAAGAGCTTAAGGACCCTCCTAAGTGATACTATCAATCCAGGGGAGCACCCCCGAGGGCGTGGGGAGGCTGCTGGCCCCTGCGGTGTCCAGCTGCTGTCTCTTAGGGATCTTGGAAATGACTTCTCTCTTGCCTAGTGATCAGCCGACCCCTGAGATGTTGATCCTTCCGTCTGGCCTCTGCCTTCTCCTTTCCCAGGCGGCACAGTGACCCCTGCTGCTGCTTGTCATGTTCCTGAGCAGCTTTTTGCTCCCGGGTATCTCTGATCAGAGAGGATGGCAGGGGAGGCCCCTTCGCATCCCCCGCACACAAACCGCACCCTGCACTACTACCCTGTGCCAGTTGACGAGGGCGGTGTAAGTGCTGACTAACACGCTTATTAGAAGTAGGAATTATTTCAGGAGATGTGCACATCATTAAGCTGTCATTCATCAGAGGGAGGCTTGGCGGGCGTATTAACCTTAAGCACATTGCTATTTTGCTTGTGGGAAGGAAGAGGGAGGCGGGTGGTGGGATGGGGGTGAGGGGGGTACGAAGAACTGGCTGCGTGCTGGAGGATGGGGAAGAGTTGCCCTGAGTACAGAGGCAGAGGGGAGAAAAAGCTGGGCGTAATTTGGTAACGGGAGTATTTTTGGCTGGAGACACTGAGTTGCAAACGCAAGAGAAGCAGCAAGTCACAGGTCCAGAGGCCTCTGTGAGCACACAAACTGTAATTATCATAGTAATAATAATAAATGTTCTCTCCTGCTGTGACTTGTGGAGTTGACAAGGTGATGAGGAAGAGGTGGACAAGGAAGCTGAGGGCGTGACGCTCAGCTCTCTCACCCCCCAACCCCAACCCTGAACCCATCCGTGCTCGGCTTTGCCCAAACCTGAAAGACGTACGAGCCCATGCCACGTAGTGTCAGGAGCCCTGGGGAGCTGCTCTTGTTTCCCGATGGACCAGGTAGTTCGATAAGATGGCCATGTCTTGTTCTTTTCCCTCTTTGGATCTGGAGGGGCTTCTGATCCAAAAGCCAGTTTTCCTTTTGTGGGGTAATGGGGTGTGGACCTGGCTCTCTGGGTGGGATGGGACATGAGGACTCTCGGCCGGAATATGCTGAACGGAGGCTCTCGGACCAGTTCCCTTCCAGGGGCCAGGCCCGTGGCCAGCCAGGTGGCATCCACCGGGAGTTCCCTGGGTCTTTTGTCAATCACACATTTGCTGAGTGCCTGTCGGATGATGCTCATCTTACAGGGGACACAGAAGTGTCAGATAAGATCTCTCCTCAGGAGATCACTGTCTTCTTAGGGAGAGAATAGCAACGCACGGGAATATTATGATGAATACCGTTGCCAGCACTACTTGACAAAATATCCTCTAGTATCGGGGAGCAATATAATTGTTAGGAGAGAGAGTGCGTAGCTTTATTAGCTGTACATACTAGCACTGGTAGTAGTAAGTGGAGAGCACTGTTGTCCCAACAGAGATGTGTTCTGCGGGTAGTACAGTCATCTGGAGATTACAGGTGGTAGGGAACTCCGTAGGCAGGTGCAGCCATAGTACTGACATCTGACATCTGCAGAAGGTTCCAGAGCTCGTGCGCATGTCTGTGTGCCATGGCATCTTCAGAGATGTGAAGTAACTTGCTTATGTCACACGGCTGCTAAGTGGAAGAGCTGGGGTTTGAACCCCTTGTGATGCTGGGGGACGGGACTCGTCCCCTCCAGCACAGCTGTCCACGCCACAGAATGTTATGTGTTGGTACGTGTGCCCCCATGCTTGACGTTTCAGAGGCCTTTGCCAGGAGCCATCTCTGAGGCTCACAGGGAGGGAGTGCATGATGTGCAGCTGGCTGTATTAATGGGCTTTTCAGAGGACATGGCTTTGAGTTACCCACTAGCTTATGTTAGGAGAAAACGCACACACACATACACCATGAAAAAAAGAAGACCAGCACAGAGTGAACCAAAAAACAGTCCTAAAAAGCCATAACCACTAAGAACATTTGGCTGTGTCACTGTCATCGCTACTTGCCCACTATCAGGGAGCAGCAGAGAATGGGTAGAGTTCATCCGGTGCCTCCAGTCCTTCTGCTGACCACCAGGCTGGGCGTGTGTAGTTGGCTGGTCTTTGGTCTCGGGGCAGATCCTTCCTGCTCTTCTTCCCTGGCTCTCCCCGGTCTGCCTCCTTCCCCTACCAGCATTTGCACGGTGGGGTTTCCTCCTTCAGTTAAAGAAGACACACTGCTGGTGTTGTTTCTGCAGGTGGACACACACTCACGAGCACACCCGGGCTGACCTGCCCTCCCACAGCTCAGTAATCTGGAGCAGGAGCTGCCATCTTGTTCATGGATCATCTGTATTACGAGTTCCGAGGCAGCTTTATTATTTTAAACCTCCCTGATGATATTTCCTGCGTCTGACAGTCACTGTCATATCTCAGCCTGATACGCACTGAGCCTGGAGTTGTTGACTTGGCTTAGGGATGTGTTACCTGGTGGTGCACCATTGCTCACTCACGCTGCACCCACTGTTCATTTCAGCTAGCCTGCTTCCATCAGGAGAAGGCAGCGGCTTGGGGACCGGTGAGGATGGGCAGGGGCTCCCTTTGGGGCTGCGTCGCTTCTCAAGAGTGGGCTTCCCCAAGCATCCTGTGGCTACAGTGAGGCAGGACGGGGCAGTGCGTGGGAGCCTTTGAGAAGAGACCGCACAAATGTCTAGCTCCTCACAGCAGTATGGCCAGCAGACCTTACACGTGGCCACCAGGCTGTTCTGGCAACCTGCAGGTAGGCGATCGCTCCATTCCAAGGCAGCTCATTCTATTGTAGGGTTAGTGCTCTCTTTCTTATATTTAGTCAACACTTGGTGAGATGAGGAGAGCACGGGGCTAAGAGTCAGGTTCTTCTCTTGACTCTTACTGAGAAGCCTTGGGGTCCCAGGCAAGTCACATAATCTGTCTGGGCCTCACTTTCCTTGACCTGTGAAGTGTGGGGACTGGGTTTCCAATGTTTGCTCTGAGAAGCTTGGGCTTTCTAGAAGGTTCTTCAAGGGAGGTTGAGGTGGGGGTTAAGGGTTGGGTGGGATTCTAGCCATTACTAAATGAGAATATTTACAATTTTATGTTTTATGTTATTGGACTTTGAGTAAATGACTTTTATAGATAAACACGTTTAAAAAAGAATAGGACCAGGGGCGCCTGGGTGGCTCAGTTGGTTAAGCATCTGACTCCTGGTCTCGATCTCAGGGTCATGAGTTCAGGCCCCACAGT
Organism: Halichoerus grypus; assembly: GCF_964656455.1. NCBI lineage: Eukaryota > Metazoa > Chordata > Mammalia > Carnivora > Phocidae > Halichoerus > Halichoerus grypus. Next base: position 24,278,427 of record NC_135718.1, on the reverse strand, counting down.
GGGCTGCATGCTGGGCATGGAGCCTACTTAAAAAAGAAAAAAGAATAGGGTTAGATAATTCAAGGTCCTTTTCAGTTTTAATGTTTTATGATCTTTTAAATATGTGGAAATCAGAAGGAAGTCTGTTTAGTAGAATAATAGTATTTTAAATCTATTTTATACAACACAAATCTGACCCCTCTTATAAGACAGCCTTCCTACTGTCTCCAACCTTTCTGAAGGCTGTACGTGGAGGCTGTGAATGTGAATTTTACCTCAGTGGCAGCCCTGGCCAGAATGGTGAAGTAGGAGAAGTTTGTTTTGGTGTCCTCTTCCCTTATTTCTTTCCTCTGTTACTCTCTTTCCAGCCCAAGAGCCTCTGTGGTTTCCCATTCTCCATAGACCATTGGACCTGGTCTGCTGTCACTGTGGGGAAATTCTCTGATAACCTTACCCTGGTTATGAAGTGTTAGCTGATGGTGATTTAAAGTTTTAATATCTTCCAAAATATTTGGGAACTTTTGAAGACTGAAGGTCTGAATCTGGTGAAATAAGTCAGGCAGAGAAAGTCAATTATCATATGGTTTCGCTTATTTGTGGAACATAAGGAATAGCATGGAGGACATTAGGAGAAGGAAGGGAAAAATGAAGGGGGGGAAATCGGAGGGGGAGACGAACCATGAGAGACTATGGACTCTGAGAAACAAACTGAGGGTCCTAGAGGGGAGGGGGTTGGGGGGATGGGTTAGCCCGGTGATGGGTATTAAGGAGGGCACGTACTGCATGGAGCACTGGGTGTTATATGCAAACAATGAATCATGGAACACTACATCAAAAACTAATGATGTATTGTATGGTGACTAACAACATAATAAAATAAAATTAAATAAAAAAAATTAATCTCTAATGATCAAGTCTGGGGTTGTGAGATAAATTGTGTTGCAGGAAGTTGTGTGTCCATAATCTGCTCCTGGCTTCTCCATCCCTTCCTCCGGGCATGTTTGCCTCAGAGGTACATTTCCAGTTTTGCCTTACAGAAGTGTTTCCAAAAGTAAATCCCTTGGAATACTAATCCTAAATGCTCTGAGATAAAAGGACTGTGCAGCCAACTGCCTTTGGGGAAATGCTGGGTATTATGTTTTCCACTCAGAGATTCTTGGTACACCCTGATCTGTTTCAGACTCTGAGAAATCCACCAGGGAAGGGTCCTGTTTATCTTTGTTCGATATGGTGTTTCCCAAACTATTGACAGTATCCTATTTTCCTCTAAGTAACACCTTCTAACATCCCTCAGTGTTCCCTGAGACTCAGTTGGCAGATTCTAGAGCATCCATTCTCAGGGCAGTTTTGTTCTCCAGGGGACCCTTCACAAAGGCTGGAGACATTTTTGGTTGTCACAACTTGGGGTGGGACAGGAGCGCTCCTGGCATCTGGTGAATAAAGGCTGCTTTATTGAGGATGCTGCTACATATCCTAAATGCACAGGACAGCCATCCACAACAAAGAATTATCTGGCCTCACACCTGGGTGGCTCAGTTAAGCGTCCGCCTTCGGCTCAGGTCATGATCCCAGTGGTCCTGGGATTAAGCCCCTCAAAGGGCTCCCTGCTCAGGGGGAAGCCTGCTTCTCCCTCTCCCTCTGCCCCTTCCCCCTGCTCATGCTCGCCCTCATGCTCTCTCTCTATCAGATAAACAAATAAAATCTTTTTTTTTTTTTTAAAGAATTACCTGTCCCCAAATGTCAATAATGCTGAGGTAGAGAAATTCTGTTCTGGAGACAGGCAGGGACAGGGTCGGGGGTTGGTTTAAATGTGGGGCAAGGCCTTGCAAAATCAGGTACTCAAGCCAGGCCTTTTATGATGAGGAATATTTTCTGGACAGTGCTGAAGGACATGCATGCAGGTGGTACTTCCCTGAACAGAAACCCAGAGCGAAGTGCTCCTTCATGCTCAGAGGCAGCACCCAGCTTCCCTGAATCCCCCTGTGTGGGTTGGGATGAAAGGCCCCTTCTCACAGCAGAGCATCTGGGATCAGGGCTGACAAGGTGCATCACCTTTTTCTTTTCCTCCCTTCCCAGAATCAAGCAGTTTAGCACCATTATAGGATGAGCCTGTTTTCCCAGCTTGCAGACTGTGCTTTATTTATTTCTTTAATCTTGCTCCAAGCCTCTTTTCTTTTTCTTCGACAGAGCTTGCTGCTCCTTCTGGAGATGTTGACTTGGTGGAAAAAAATGTGCTTGCTGTCAAGCGCAAGAACGTTCCGGGGACTGGGATTCTTTAAATCCTGGTGATTTATCTGTTCCCATAAAGCAGAGCAATGATGCTTGTTAGTCAGCAGAACTCACACCTGCAGTGCCCCCGCCCCCCTCAGTCCTACTCGGCATCAGGGAGGGCAGAGGAGACCTTTCCAGGTCTCAGGTTTTCTCATTCTTTAAGTCTGTGAATGTAGAGATTTTGGGGGGCCATAGACCTCTTTCAGAATCTGATGGAAGTAAAGGATCTTCTTGCAGAAGAGTGCATATAGATGCATGCACACAGTTTTGCATGTGATTTGAGGTGGCGCATGGACTGCTGTGTTCGTGAACTCAGAAGCTGACATGCATAATTTACGAGACACTTCTTGGAGAGTATGGCTGCTCTGTGGCTCTGTGTTGAGCATTATCATTGGCGAGGACAAGGTTCTGGGGGAATCAAAATGGCCACTGCGAGTTAGTGACTCCTTGTATTTTAGCTCATTCATTCATTCATTCATTCAGCACATATTTTTTAGTTCCTGTATGTTAAGTACAGTATTAACTACTGGGGAATCAAAGATGAAAAAATAATCTTTCTCTCAAAAATAGAGGATATAGGAATTAAACGACAAAATAAAGAAAATTGAAACTTGAAGACAGAAGCTGGGGGGGAGATGTTTATAGAAGCAATGTCCACAATAGCCAAACTGTGGAAAGAGCCAAGATGTCCATCAATAGATGAATGGATAAAGAAGATGTGGTATATCTATACAATGGAATATTATGCAGCCATCAAAAGGAATGAGATCTTGCCATTTGCAACAACTTGGATGGAACTGGAGGGTATTATGCTGAGCGAAATAAGTCAAACAGAGAAAGACATGTATCATATGACCTCACTGATATAAGGAATTCTTAATCTCAGGAAACAAACTGAGGGTTGCTGGAGTGGGGGGTGGGGTGGGAGGGATGGGGTGACTGGGTGATGGACACTGGGGAGGGTATGTGCTCTGGTAAGCGCTGTGAATTGTGCAAGACTGTTGAATCTCAGATCTGTACCTCTGAAACAAATAATGCAATATATGTTAAGAAAGAAAAAAGAAGAAGAATGTAGCAGGAGGGGAAGAATGAAGGGGGGGAAATCGGAGGGGGAGAAGAACCATGAGAGACGATGGACTCTGAAAAACAAACTGAGGGTTCTAGAGGGGAGGGGGGTGGGAGGATGGGTTAGCCTGGTGATGGGTATTGAGGAGGGCACGTTCTGCATGGAGCACTGGGTGTTATGCACAAACAATGAATCGTGGAACACTATATCTAAAACTAATGATGTAATGTATGGGGATTAACATAACAATAAAAAAATTAAAAAAAAAAGAAGAAGCTGGCAGGGAGTGGCTTCAGGCTCAGAAGGAGACTGTGAGCTGGGTGAGAGCAAGCCATATGAGACCAGTGCTTCCATTCAATGGGCACTGGCTCTCCTGGTCTAAGATCCACCTGCTGGGATTGAAGAATTGTGCAGCATCGGGCAGGGTCTGCCTTGGTGCCTGGCACTTGGTCCTAGACTCAAGCTTGGCCTGAAAAGCACTCAGAAGTCAACCAGAACTTTCCAGTGCTCCAAGAGACCACTGCCCACTTCCCCTTTTTTTTTTTTTTTTTTTAAAGATTTTATTTATTTATTTGAGAGAGAGAGTGAGAGAGAGAGAGAGCACAAGAGGGGGGAGCGGGAGAGGGAGAAGCAGACTCCCCGCTGAGCAGGGAGCCCGATGCGGGACTCGATCCCGGGACTCCAGGATCATGACCCGAGCCGAAGGCAGTCGCCCAATCAACTGAGCCACCCAGGCGCCCGCCCACTTCCCCTTTTTAGTACCCTCTGCAGAGCTGGGGCCACTTTTGTAACTTTCCATAGCTATTATAGGCAAGAACAGAGGACACAGGGTCTCCACCTTGGGGTTTTAGAACTTGTCTCACCAGTTATGGTCCACAGCCCCCACAGCCCCAACTGAGCATAGCAATGAGCATGGTAAGGGATAAGGCTGACTTTTCTGATCTCAGTATCCTTATTGGTGGGGCTCACTGATGTGGGAGTCTCCGTAGAGAAAGAACTTTGCAGAATGATGAACACCTTTGTAATGAATCCTATTAATGCCACGGTTACCTCTGTTTGGTCTGCATTGTTTGGGCTCCATAATGAATTGTAATGAATCCAATAAAACAACTAGACTCCTCATTTTTGGCTAGGACACATACTTTGGGCAGCCTGGGTAGAGAACAAGCTGATCTGTTTGTTTGAGCTGGGGAGTGCTTTGAATTCAGCTATGATGCTCCTGGGCAGGATGGGCAGGTGGGATTTCTTTTTCCCCAAAACAATTTCTGCTTGCACCAGGTTGTGATGTTCTCACCTGAAGAGGGACAATGAAGTTCGTAGCAGTTGGATTCAAAAGAAGAAATCACTTTTCTGTAATTGGTACCTTTCCATTATCCTTTTAGAAATGCCTAGCACTGCTCTCCAGCTCTGAATCCCCAGAAAACTGCAGTGTAGGAAAAGAAAAAGACCACACAGAAATTACAGTTGTAAGCAGGTAATGAGAACCAACTACAAGCAGGCAGCATTCCGTCGTGAGAATGGGGTTGCAATTACAGATTTATATGGCTCTGTTCTCTGCTTTCAATATAGCCTGTCGACATCTCAAACTGAGAAGCCCATCACTGTGGCTTGGGCAGCCTCCTCCCAGCTCCTGTGTCAAGAGAGATTTATTATTCTTACAGACTCTACTCATAACAGCACCCTCCAGATGGGCCTATGGAGGGAGGATTTTATTTTATTTCATTTTGCTGAGAACCACGGCTCTGCAGAGATGTTTGTTCTGTCTCTCAGGGTAGGCTCCTGAATTTAGGTGAAGAGGGTGGGGAAATTGAATCAGGCAGTGGCTGCATTGAAAGAAAATGAAAATGGAGCCAAAGGACCACTTATTGCCGCATTGTGGGAGCAGAAGACTGGAACAGTAACCGTAATATCCATCAGCTGGGAACTGGTTAAGTTAATTATAGTCCAGCCACAAAATAGAATACTATGCAGCTGTTAAAAGGAGTGAGGAGGAATTATTTCCACTGATGAGGACTGATCTCCATGGTATAATGTGAAATGAGAAAAAAGAAGTGCAGTGAAGTGTAGATAGTGTGCTTCCAGTTGTTTAAAAGTATGCGTGATCTATGAGTATGTACTTAGTGTCTAGAAGTGTGATCTCTGGGAGGACTCCCAAGAAATCTGTAATATTATTTACTCCTAGGGAAGGACTTGATTGAGGGACAGGGGAGGCGGGAAAGGTTTTTTGTAGAAGACATTTTGTGCTACTGGATTTTTTTTTCCATGTGCTTGTATTACTTTCTCAAAAATCATTTAAGGCTAAAAAAATGAATTTGAAATCTAATAATGCCTAGCAAGGTTTGCTTTTGGAAGGATGAGTAAATTGTGGTTTGAATGTGATTAACCAAAGCTACCCAGAAATGAAAAGTTGTCTCCAGGAACTCCCATTATTGTGTGGGATTTATCACTGCTAATGATAAGTAAGAACTAGAACCTGTCAGGTGAGGTACGATTTTACCTTCATTTATGGGGATGAATTGAGTACATTATGGTCCACATAAATTGCATTTATACTACACCGATTTGTTATGTGCCATCTATTAGAAACTCGAACTTCCCTCCTAATGACATCATTGTTTCCACCACCTGGGCTCCCTGCCTTTTCTGCCAGTGTCTTGTTATTCTTCAGCAAGGTTGGCGTGGACAGTCTGTTTCTCAGGGCTCTCAGAATTTCCTGTGAATCTCAGGGGTCAAAGAGGTAACATAAGTGTTTGAAATGGCCAAGGAAGGGAGGAAGTGAAAGTGGTGAGGCCTTTGGCACCTAGGGTGGCATGCTCCACTTGGAAAAAAAAAAATTAAATACAGCTTGAGAATAATCTGTAGGTCACACCTTGTTCAAGGTCTGGGGGGTTCTATAATCCCTTTCCTGAACCTTTCTCTCATGTCCCATCTTCCTCCTTCAGAAATGCCTGGGCCTGCACATTTGGTTGTCAAAGTATCCCCCTGGGCGTTGACCTTGAGAGTCTGTGGGGAAAAGTTGGCTAGGTAGCCTGGAGGTAGCCTGACTCTTTACATCTCCATGCATTCTGCCGCAAGCTATTGAAAAATGCATCTTCTCTTTTCTCTTGGATATCAGATTCCTGGAGGGTGAGGACTTGTTCATTTTACTCAGCACAGAGGCTCATGCATCTTGCCTTCGGCTTTTCAAAAACCCGGGTCATGCAAGGTAGTATTGGGATATGGTGTTGCAACTGGGAGGCTCTCTTCCCGGGGCATATCTCTCTGTCAGGAAATGAAGAAACTAGAACAGATTTGCTGAGAAAATTAAATAAATGAATAGAATCATTCTTAGCACCGTGTGAATTCAGAACAAGAACTTGATAAGCATTAAGAAGAAAATGGTTGCCCTTTGAAAGTGTAGCTGTATGTGGAAGTGAACAGGTGGTCCATCCTGCTCTGAGCCCTCTGCTCCCCCCGCCCCCATAAAAAGAATATATGGTTGTGTGACTTGTGGAGTGATGTTTCCTCTGTCTGGCTTTCTCTGGCTAGTAGGGGTCTTGGCGAGCCCAGTGCCTAACTTTGTTGGATAATTCAGGACTCTCTCCCTCATCCTGTCTCTTTTTAATGGGTTGGCATGACTCGGGATTCTGTGCCAACGCTGCCGTAACTCTCCTCAGTAACTCACCCTTACAGGAGTTTCTTCCCCAGAACAGGAGCGCGAGAGCCCATCCAGGTTCCATATAACACTGCTCTGTCCTCCACAGAAGCACCACTGTGCAGACTATATTCAAAAGCCATCCACAGTATTAAATAACACAATGCAGCAGACAGCAGTTCCTATAAATTACTGAAAATGGTGCTGAAAAGACAATGTAGGGTGCATAAATTCAAGTATTTAGCCAGAAGCCCATTAATTTAGGGCTGACAAAAAGAAAGGAAGAACATTAACAAACCACTTCCTGGTAGGAGTTTGCAGTGGCTGGGGAAGTAGGTGAAGGGGGAACAAAAAATAAGCTATATTGGAAAGGAGGCCAGAAAAAAGGAAAAGAAAAAAGGACAGAGATTCTTTTTAAGACAGTGGGGGAGAAAAATCTCTGGTCTTGAGTTGGAATCCCCAGGTGGACTGATTGCCATTGAAAGGTCCCCTTGTTCCCACTGTTGGGACAGACCTTCCCTGTCTCTGAGTTTAATAGTTTACCCATCTAGTGCCTCATGTACCACCTCCTCCCTTAAGCTTTCCCTGATGTTCCAGATGAAAACAGTTTTCCCTCTTAGGATTTAGCTCTGTTTCATTGCTCATCTCTCTCTTAGTGCTAACTTTCTATTCTGTGTTGGTTATTTGACTCCATTTTTTTTCTACAAATGTATAAGTACTCTGAAGGCAGAGATTATAACTTGGTGGTTGACAGTTTAGCAACTGTTTTGCTGATTGCTTAGTATATACTACTCCCAGTGCTAGAGGGAGATACTTAGCTGAGCAAAATGTGTTCTTAGCACTAGTGGCATTTAGCTTTAGCAGAATCAGTATGGTTCTTTGCATAATGCATGTGGGATCTCTACTGAATGAACCAAATTCAACCCTCTTGTTCCTGTTTTAAGGATGAGGAAATTGAAGTCCATGGCTACTTGATCTTCATAAGTTGACACTTCTGGTTGGCATAAAGATGGAGGTTCAGACAACTCTGTCCTTGATCTATTTTGTAGTCTACAAACAGCATCATTCTCCTGGCCAGCTGTGTGACAGATGAAAGGTAGGACTGGGAGAGTCTGGAGGTAGCCCTAGCCCCCACAGCTGGGAATAAAACGCTGAGATCTACAGAAAGAATATGCATGAGCTATTCAAAGCAAGGTCAGTGGAGTAGTGGGTGTGTCTGAGAAAGGCTAAGACAGGACTTCCTGAATTAAGGGGGAGGCTGTGGTGGATTGGAGGGCTGCAGGCAGACCCTGGACTCAATGACACAGACACCTTCCTCTTTAACTGGTCACTTTGCAGGTGTTTGTAGAGGACTAGAGGCAATATGGACTTAGAGCCCTATAAACAAACATCTATCTGTCCAACTTGGCATAACATAGTCCCTCATCAAACTTGGAAAATAGTCTTCCCTTTTCCTGGTTGCTATGCAGACGAGTTGGAGCTGGAAGATAACTCCAGCAGCCATCTGATCTAGCCCTCTGCCTTTATGCCAGTTAAGATATTGCCTCCATTAACAGATGACTTAAGAGAGGCTCAGTGGAGTTTAAGGGTCTCAAACTACCCAGGAGAGATGCCTAGCCCAGTGGTAGTCCAGTGGTGATCAATGGTATGTGAGTGGCCATTTTGTGAACATTCTTTTTGAGATGGATTTGGGTGGAATAAGTACTTTTGAAATCTAGGCTCCTCAAGGATGGACTCTAAGCCACCCCTTTGGCCCTCAACTTGGAACACAGGAGTCTTGGTGTCTAAGATTTTGCATTCTGGCTGCTGTGCTTTGGTGACATAGGAAGACTTAGAAGGGCATTCATGCTGCTCTGATGTGGTCAGGAGCTGGGGCAGCTGCAGACACACAGGATCTCATGTCAGGGTATCTCCCTTAGCCCTTCTCTCATCATTCGTAAGCAGAAAAGCTCTTCTGTTGATGCATAATGGATCATCTAGAGTTCTCTGCAACTCTGGGAAAATTGGAGCTCTCCAAGTTGGTAGTCTTTAGGTGGCTGTGGTCAGGGCAGATATTCATATTTTCTACATCTCTTTCCATAACAAAGCCAGAGATTATAATCTTCTGCAGAGTTGTCATATTTCTGCTTTGGAATCAAATCAGGAAAAAGGGAGGGGAATAGATTAGAGGCATAAGTGTAGAGAGAAACCTGGATCAGTGTCTATGTTCCCTGCAAAGAGAAGCTCATGTTTTAGTGATAGTTCTGGTCTGAATTTAGAACACAGGGCCCAAGAAAGTCAGAGTTACCCTCAAACATCATAGGCCTATCATGTTAGAGGTATGGCGGCAACAGGTGTGGCGGGAAGAAGGTGGAGAACGCGTGATGGCGTTTCCACACTGACCTTGGGGGCCGCTGCCCAGGTGTCAGGTGAGAACTTTATGCCACTTCAAGTCTCATCCTCCTATGGCACGTGGTTGGTTTCTCTTTTCACTGCATCCCGTTCTGCTTTGCTTCACTAGTTAAACATGCTAACGGCTTTATAAGACCATTTGGGCCATGAAGGCAGCAAGTGTTTTGTTCCCTGGGGGTTGCTCATGGCATTTGTGCCGTTCCTGGCAGTGAGAAGAAATGCAGTGAACGTTTGTCTTGATGGTCTTGGCAATATTTCTGGCTTTAGAAAGTGAACTTCCCAGAGTTCTTGGTATCAAGGTGGCTACAGTTCTTCTTCATAGTTATTATTTCCTTCAAAAGAAGGTAATTTAGAAGCAGCCTCCTTCATGAAACTTCTAATGACTGTGACTTACATGGCCTACCTTTCAGAATTCCTACATTTTTGTAGGTTGTGTGTTATCCTTTGTTTTGTTTTTGTTTTTGTTTCTGTTTTTGTTCTTGTTTTTGTTTTTGTTCTTCTACCCTCAGGTAGGAGACTTGGGTCTTTCACAACAGCTGTGTCCCTACTTTGAGAATGAGTGATTTTTGGGTCATAGATTTCCCAAGTTTCTTTCTTAATGAGTTTTCCCACATCAGTATCATGGTTGGGCAAAGGAGGAGAGGAACCTTGGAATTTGTGCTGGAATAGATACACATACAATATATGTACATATGTAGAAATGCGTATGTATATATATGTGTATATACACAGTGTATATATATAATTCTAAAATGTTTGTGTACATCTGTAATATATAATTGTATTATATATATATAATATATATATTATGTAATATATATATTACAATCTGTATATATAATTATATGTAAATTATATGTGTATGCAATATGTATATAATTATATATAAATGTATATGTGTATATATGCAAAATGTATATATAATTATATATAAATGTACATGTGTATATGTATATGTAACAGGCATATATTTTTCTCTTTTTAATCCTCACAACAAACCTGGGATAAGGATCATTATTGTCTCCATTTTTGATAAAAAAAGAGATATTTATCACTTTAGAAGTGAGTCATTTTGAATGCCAGATAACATAACCCCATTTCCTATAGATACTTTTTTTTTTTTTTTTTTTTACCTAAAATGGCTGAATAGGAAGTTGAACTTTATATACAGTAAACACAGACTCTACAATTAGGGTAATTAAAATAATGAGTCCACACTCTTGTCCTTATCCAAGGTCACACAGCAGAAATCTGTGAACCTGTAATTCAACCTCAGGTCTGCCTGACTCAACTGCTTCTAGTCCTTTCTGATTGAAGGAAACAGTCATGGAGGGCTGTGTTGAGGAACTTGGATTCTGCACCACGGGTGACCGTTGAAAGCTTGGTGGGGAGCGAAGTGTGAGATTTGACTAGATGCTGTAATAGGACCATAGTGCTAGGAGGTTGGGGGATGGGTGGGAGGCTCTGAGGAGGAAGAGCCATCAGTGCAGGTCCATGGTATCACCATATTCCAGGTGAAAGATGAGAAACATCTGGACTGACATCGTGGGAACTGAGGATGCAGTAACACATTATCATTGCAAAGATAATGTTCTCAGGACTTAGCCATGAGTTTGGGGAACAGTTAGGTTAGTAATATGGCTGTTAGGTTTCTGTTATGGGTGCTGGGAAGACAGTGATAACCATTAATTGAGACAGGAATACAGACAGGAACAGGGATCTGATTTAGCAGGAGAGAGAGGAGAGGAGAATATATATGATTTTGACATACTGTGGTTGAAGTACCAGTGGTCCACAAGGTTGGATTTTTCTAGGAGGCGGTTGGATTTATAGGACTAAAGAGCAGGAAGGAGGTCTGGATGGGAGAGGGAAGGTTTGGATCCATTGGCACTTAGGTGGTAATGAAACTGTCGTAGTGGATTAAATTTCCCAGGAATGGAATGTGGAGAGAGAGAGGGGAGCTGACAGTAGACTCTGGCAATGGCCAAAATCTAAGGGGTGGAGTGAGGCAGGGCAGCAATGGCAAAGCTGGAGAAGATGCTGGCAGAGTGTTGGGAGGGTCAGGACTGGACCTTTCGCCTCTGTTTCCAGGCCAGGAAGAGTAATATGCAGCTGCTGCTGATCTTGGCAGCTACCTCTGAAGACTTCTAAGATCTTCCTGTCGGGATCATTCATCCCTGAATTTCTGGAACAGTTGTGATTCTTAATACTTTGTTCTGCTGTCAGACTTCATGCCCATATTTTCATCAGGTGTTGTGTCCGGGATATTGGTTTGGAAAATGTCATACATGTATTGCTCATCAGCTCTCTGGAATATGGGGTATTCCCCTGGCACCCGTTTTCCTTCAAAGGTTGATGGTTGGGACGTTTTCTATCCTGAGGCCAAAGTGGTGAAGAGCCAAATGGCTGCTGCTGATGGGAAAGACAAACAGTGATAAAGGGGGCTCTGGGGCTCAGAACAGATGCTGTGGTCTGGGATGGAGAGGCTTGGGAGCTCCAAGGTAAAATAGCTACAGGAATCTAGGGGAAATTGGCCAAAAGAGCCTCTATTAGGATTTAAACAAAAGATCAGGGAGGGATATCAGGGTATATCGTGTGTGTGTGTGTGTGTGTGTGTGTATGTGTGTGTGTGTGTATGTGAGAGAGAGAGAGAGAGAGGGAGAGAGAGATTGATATTATTATATAGCATATAGTTGAAGAGGAGGAGATTTGGAAAGTTACTTCAACAGACAACACCTACCTACATACCTTAGAGATTTTGCTGCCAGGACAAGAAGGTTGCTGTGGGATTCAGGAGGAGCCATACTAGAATTAAACTCCTTGCCTAAGTACCCTGTCCCTCTGGATGGCGTAGCCTAACACGGACATAGGGCTTGGAGAGGATGAGGAGCCTGTTTCTTTCTGCTCTAAGGAGGGTCCTCCATCGACTCAGTGGGGGTTACAGAGACGATGAAGACAAACCACAATGGGGCCGATCACTGAAAACAGTATTCTCAGGCATATCAGACCCGCTTCCCCCTTTTTATAACAAATATTTTGAAACACTCACTTTATAGTACTGAAATGAAATTCAGAGATAATGTAACCTGCCTACACACATAATTAAAATCAACATAATGCCCTAACTGTAATATGAAGGAGAAATAAACGGAGAGTAATTTATAACAAAATAGGATGTATTTCAATAAATGCTCGGGTATGAGTACACTGGAGATGTAATGAAGTCATCAGCTGCTTGCTTCTATACCTAGAATCACGGAGAGGCATTTACAAAAGCAGACTGATACAGGTGTGTGGTATTGGCAGTCTTCTTATAACCTACATGGTACTTATGTGCTTAGAAAATTCAGTCTATTAATACTGTGCAAAATACTTTCTGCTTGTATGTAAAATGAATTTGGTTCTAGGCTTGGTTAATGACAAATAGGTTCTTCCCTATAAGAATGTCTGATGGCTGTTTCAAGCTGTGTGAGATGATTTTCCATGGTACAACCCAATGTAGAATGATCAGCATTCCTGCCTCTGACCACTAAATCCAGTATTGATTGCCTCATTTCCCCCAGTTTTCAAAATGCTAAGTAAGGGCCAGTAGCTGCCCTGCTGATACCCATATGAGGTGTCCAGTAAAAAAAAATATATATAAAACATATATATAATATATTACATTATATATATAAATATATTTATATGTATATAAAGACTTGGTGGTAGCCAGAAAACACCAGTTCTACTGGGAACTGAAAACCTCCAGTTGTCTTCTGTAATCAATCCTTGGGACCAAGGTGCTGTGCAGCACCAGGGACAGCTCCTTTTCAATTCCTGCAGCTTAGACCAATTCCAAGTCTCAGCTGCCACCATAACACTTCTTTGATCCTGGCTCCCTGATTCAAGGATCTAGTTACCAGCTTTAGCTTTCTCCATAATGTAAGTTATGTGCCTAATGGCCAGGCCACCAGTCAGGCCTCCTTGCCCTACTTCGGACTGAGAACCATCCTGAGTGGTGGTGTGGCTTTGGCTGAACCTTTTTGGTTGGATCCAAAGGAGGAAAGGATCACAAACTAAGATATTTCCTAGTAATATTCTTGGGGAGGGATTCCATGAGTTGTCTACCTTTCAGCTGAGTGGAGTATTGTTTTCTCACATTTGGATTTAGCAGGGCCTGAGATTCCCATAGTTTGTTCTGTATTTGTGAACAGCCTTTCAGTGCCATACCTTCTGTAGCCGGAGCTCTTAGTAGTATTTTCTGCAGTGTGAGACTTGTGGGAGTTCATCTAGTGCATGGATGTGGCTGTGAGTAGCATTGGCTCATTTGGTGAGATACTTAATTCTTTTCAGTGTGCTTTTGATCCCTTTAGGACATCAAGGAGAGAATCTCAGTTTGGGGCTAGTGTGTCTTAACACCTTTCTAACACTTGATAATCTATTTTAACAAAAAAAGGTGGCTTCAGTCTCAGAGCCCACAGCAGGAGACAGTATTGACTAGATTTTAATGGCCTTGTTTTCCTTGCTTTGCAGTTATTTTCACGATTCCTCTGCATTTATGGCAGGTGATACAGATTTTCCATTTTTGTAGTAATACCAAGTTTTTTTGAAATCAATTAATTTTAGTAAGAAGAGCCAATTTATTTATTTTTTTAAGTTTTTTTATGTTATGTTAATCACCGTACATTACATCATTAGTTTTTGATGTAGTGTTCCATGATTCATTGTTTGTGCATAACACCCAGTGCTCCATGCAGTACATGCCCTCTTTAATACCCTTCACCAGGCTAACCCACCCCCCCACCCCCCTCCCCGCTAGAACCCTCAGTTTGTTTCTCAGAGTCCATAGTCTCTCATGGTTTGTCTCCCCCTTTGATTTCCCCCCCAAGAAGAGCCAATTTAAAGAAATACATTGCGGAGCGCCTGGATGGCTCAGTCGTTAAGCGTCTGCCTTCGGCTCAGGTCATGATCCTAGGGTCCTGGGATCGAGCCCCGCATTGGGCTCCCTGCTCCACGGGAAGCCTGCTTCTCCCTCTCCCACTCCCCCTGCTTGTGTTCCCTCTCTCGCTCTGTCTTTCTCTGTCAAATAAATAAATAAAATCTTTAAAAAAAATAAAGAAATACATTGCATTTAGTACAACTGTTACACAGATTTAGCTTGCAAAAAGGTAGGGCAGGAAAGATTGAAGTTTAGGAAACAGTGACATTTTGTATCACTCAAGGAGCAGGTGCTGGGTGTAAAACAAGTTCTAGGGCAGAGGCAGGCCACACTTTGAGGGTATTGGCTGGTTGTCAGGTCATTAAATTATTGGTTTCTTGCACAGACCCACTCCAGGCTATTTACTATTCTTGTTGCTGTCTTTGTCCCTGGATAGGAAAGCAGCATGTTAATGCCTCATATAGTTGGTGATGGATGGCCCCAGCCTGTCAGTCCCTGACACTTTGAGTGTTCAGTAATTTCATTATCTTCCCATTTCTCTACTTTTTGCAGCCGAGCACTTATGAGGTGGCATTCATCCCTAATGATATGGGCTGGGCTGGGCTTCCCAAGAATCATTTTGTCTTTAGGAGGGGTGAAATTCTTTGAAAGAGGCATCCCCCCTTATTTCATTTCTCAGTTTAGGACAAAGCAAGAAGCTGGGCCAAGAATATTTGCTGCTGTAAAAATAGAAAGAAAAATAAATAGCATAGGTAAGAAGGCTGTACAATGAAACTTCTAGGGACCAATGACACTGCTTGAGTTAAATGTTTTCTAACTCAAAATGGAGTCAAAGTTTTTTCTTCTAAATGCATATTTTAAAACAAACACGGATGTGGGTTTCATGTCCACTGAATAAATAAGATCAAAGGAGCCACATTTGACATTGGCTTGATGGAACCATACTGTTTGCTAAGCCAACCTTGGCCAATTTTGCGGCTATGAAAAAGGTAGCAAAACCTTGAGTCTGAATCAAGGCTGATTTTTTTTTTAATTGAGAGACAGTCCACAAGTGTGCTGGGTACTTACGATGTTGGCTGTAATTGTTTGTCTAACTCCTATGGGCCATATACATTTATTTCACCTAATCTTTATAGTGGACTGTAGCTTCAGAGAGGCAAGGCTTCATACAGGTTAAATCAATTGCCCAGAGTCACATAGCAGGCAAGGTAGGACTAGGATTTGAATTTCACATCTCTCATTAATGTCTCTACAATCAAAATCCATGCTTTTGGGACTTAGCTGCCTTTTTCTTTTTTTTTTAAATTTTATTTTATTATGTTGTTAGTCATAATACATTACATCATTAGTTTTTGAAATAGTGTTCCATGATTCATTGTTTGAGTATAACACCCAGTGCTCCATGCAGTACGTGCCCTCTTTAATACCCATCACCGGGCTAACCCATCCCCCCACTCCCCTCCCCTCTAAAACCCTCAGTTTGTTTCTCAGAGTCCATAGTCTCATGGTTCGTCTCCCTCTCTGATTCCCCCCCTTCATTTTTCCCTTCCTGCTATCTTCTTTTTTTTTTTTTTTTTTTAACATATAATGTATTATTTGTTTCAGAGGTACAGGTCTGTGATTCATCAGTCTTACACAATTCACAGTGCTCACCATAGCACATACCCTCCCCAATGTCCATCACCCAGCCACCCCATCCTTCCCACCTCCCACCACTCCAGCAACCCTCAGTTTGTTTCCTGAGATTAAGAATTCCTCATATCAGTGAGATCATGTGATACTTGTCTTTCTCTGATTGACTTATTTCGCTTAGCATAATACCCTCTAGTTCCATCTATGTCATTGCAAATGCCAAGATTTCTTTTCTTTTTTTTTTTTTTTTTATGTTAGCTGCCTTTTTCTTAGAAGAATTTTTCTAGCCTGGGTGGTTTTTCTCCCAAAGATAAGAATCACCCTGGGAGATTGAAAAATAAAAACAAAACCAAAAACCCAACACCTTGGATATTTGAATAAAAGAAGAAGGAAAAAACACACATACGGGTTTCTGGGCCCCAACCCAGATCTAACTGAATCAGTGATTCTGAGGGTGGGGCCTGATTATCTAACAAGTCCAGCAGGTGTTTACAATTATCAGGAAAGTTTGGGAAACGGTGCATAATCTCATAGGGTAATTCCAGGGGTGATATTTGAAATATTTAATAACCTTGAAGAGACTGGGCTCGATCAATAAGGAAGGACCCTGGCTGTCACTGGAGCAGAGTTTTAGAGGTCTTCTCAGGGCCAAGCCTTAGCGCCTTGGGTACAGGATGTGAGAAATGCTGGCAGGTCTTAGCAGTGGGGTTGGGGCTACTTGGGCGGTGGGACATAGGGAGGGCTTGCAGCGATAGTGCTTTACTAATGGGCATAGGACTGTGTCAATATTCTAACTGGCAGGGCTGTACCAGTGAGTACCAGCTGAGTATCAGCCCTGGTAACCCTCACATGAGAAACTGCAAGCTGGTGGTAAAGGCTTCTTTTTCCCAAGGTTCCTATTTCTCAACCTCGAGCCATCTGCAGAAGAATCACAGGGAAGCTCTTTTTAAAAATGCAACTTTGGTACTATGACACACCTATCAGAATGGTGAAAATCCAGAACACTGACAACACCAGATACTGGTGAAGGTGTGGGGCAACAGGAACTCTTGCTCACTGCTGGTGGGAATGCAAAATGGTACCTCCACTTTGAAAGACAGTTTGGCAGTTTCTTAGAAAACTAAACATACTCTCACCATCCAATTTAGCAAAATTTGGTATTTAACCAAATGAGTTGAAAACATATGTCCCCACAAAAACCTGCATATGGATGTTTATAGCAGCTTTGTTCATAATTGCCACAACTTGGAAGCACCCAAAATGTCCTTCAGTAGGTGAATGGAAAAATAAATGGTGGTTAATGTAATAAAAAAAAATGGTGGTACATCCATACAATGGAATAATACTTGGTGTTAAAAAGAAATGAGCTGCCAAGCTGTGAAAATACATGGAGGAACCTAAAAGGCATATTATTAAGTAAAAGAACCCAATCTGAAAGGCTACATACTGTATGATTTCGACTCTATGACATTTCTGGAAAAGACAAAACCATGGAGACAGTAAAGAGATGAGTGTTTGCCAGTGGTGAGCGGGGAGGTAACAGGTAGAGCACAAGGGGTGCGACCATGCACCCTTCAGAACCCACTGACTGTATGACACCAAGAGTGAATGTAAACCATGGGCTTTCGGGTTAGACCGAGTCCGTCGTTGAAAAAAACCTGTGCATATATATTTCCTTCCTCACTCCTGGTTACTTTGATGGTGAGGCTAACCCCCATCATTGCTCATTTTCAATTTGTGTATTTTCACTTCTTTTAGTAGAGCGAGTCAGCTTTAATGTAGTGGCAAGGGGCATAGCCAGACGGCCTTGGGTTCAAATCACATTTTCGCCACTTATTGTTGGTATCATCTGGGGAAGTCACTTCATCTGTCCATACCCATGCTTCCTCATCTGTAAACACGGGGAAATTAAAAAGGCCTGTCTCATTTGGAGTTTAGGGCTACTAGGTTAAAGTGCCATAGCTTTTATTATTGGTTTTCCATTTTTCCTCCTCCCCTGGAGGGAGATAGTATGGGGAAATGGACAGCCTCCGCAGCCAGACAGATCTTTGATTCTGACCTCAGAAAAATTTGTTAACCTTTTCAAACCATAATTTCCTCATTTGTAAAATGGGAATAAAAATGCCTATCTCACCTTGAGAGAGAGAGAGAGAGAGAGAGAGAGAGAGAGAGAGAACATGAGCAGGAAGGGCAGAGGGAGAGGGAGAGAGAATCCCAAGCAGACTTCTCACTGAGCACGGAGCCTGACAGGGGGCTCGATCTCACGACCCTGAGATCATGACCTGAGCTGAAACCAGGAGTCGGATGCTTAACCAGCTGCACCACTCAGGCGCCCGTCTGGGTATATTTTTGAGAGTAAAAAATACGCTGTTAAAGGCCCAGCTCTGTGATTGGCTCAGTCTGTGCTAATATCTCTTTTGTTCCTGTCACTCATGCTGCCACAAAAACAGTGAGTGTGTGAATGAATGAAATACATATTATGGTGCAGTACAAATGGAGTCTTTGAGGGTAAGATACGAATCTGCTGCGAAGATAATTTTTACATCTGAGGACTTTCATCTGGGCATGTATGTTTTGAAGCAGAGCCTGAAAGGAGGAACTAACATGCGGAGGCACACGTTTAGTTCTAACACCAGATTTGTACATGAATTTACAGATATGTAAAAGCTTATAGTGTCATTGTAGTATATGGCAAGGGCAAGCTTCAGATCCTGTTAAAAAAATTTGAAAGTTTCACTTCTGAAGGTCTTAAGTTTAAACACGGATGAGAATAGAACGTACAATGATTTTGAAAGATCCTGGCTTCTTTGATGCTAAAATGGGACTTGTATTCTCTGAGATCTACTTCCCATTGCCAGCTCGCTAAGCAATTGCTCACATTCTCTCTTTTCACTTTATTATATTTTAAGACATTTTAAATATTTTGGTGAGTCATTCTTCTTGGTAATTAGATGTAGTGATTAGAATAGCTTTTATATTCCAAGGCATTAAGTTTCTTTTATACACCTCAACATCATCATTTTCAGTAATGATCTAGTATTTAACAGTGGTTTCACCAAGATTCTGGATCTCTGAAGCCAAGAGAGGGTGAGCTTGTCAGGTGATGGGAACAGAGGACCAAAAATCTCCTGATTCTGGCTATATTTAACAAATGAATCATCTAAGATGAGAGAATAGAAGAGAACAGAAACTGAGTAGCACTTGCAACTGAGTTAGGACTTATGGGGTTTATACAACGGTTGTTCTTCAACATCTTGTAATAGTTCTTGGGATTGAGATACCACTTTCAGCCTGAGCTGATAGGTCTCTTTAGGATTTAAAGAACGAGATACTAGGCTGAGGTTTCCTCCAGAAAGCAGTGGGCTCATTCTGGGAGAGGCCTGGTGGCAGCAATGCTGAAAAATGGAAAATGGGTAGGACTGTGACATCCCAGCTCCACATCTGAAGGCCAGATGTAGCAAAGGCAAAGAGAGGGAAGGAACTCTGTGCTGCCATACTCTAGCCCCAGGATCCAGTTGGGACCTACAGAGCATCTACAGAATGGCGTTCCCTAAAAAAAATGAAGCATAAACAGAATCTGTTACCATTCAAAACCATGAATAACTTCTGGTCTTTCAAATAGGTTGTCATTTTGGTGTTGGGGCCCAGTCATGGGCTCAGAGAAGATCTTGGAGGTGGGGTAGGAGGCACCAAATCAAGGGTCCCCTCCCCCACTTTTTCTCCTTCCCTCGTACACACTTGATTAGTTAGGTCATGGGGGATCTGTAACCATGACACTCAGAGTCTGGGGCTTGAACAGGATGGAGATTTGTTTCTCTCCCATGTCCAGGTGTAGGTGGGTGGTCCAGAGAGGGAGGGGGCTCTGCTCCACAAGCTCATTCAGAGGCCCAGGCTTCTTCCATCTTGTTGCTCTGTTAGCTTCTAAGTTTGTCCTTCCCCCATGGTTGAAGCTAGTCAGTGTCATGTCCATGCCGGAGTGAGTGAGAAAGGGAGCAGTCAATTTCGTTCTAAGGAAGTGACTTAGAAACTGCATGCGCCACTTCTACTCACATTCCACTTGCAAAACCCAGGTCTCATGGTCACTTCTAGCTGCAAGGGAGGCTGGGAAATGAAATCTCTAACTGGATGGAGACAAAAAGGTGGTGGGAGGGGTTTCAGCTCTAAAAGGGAGAGAGAGAAATGGGAGTTGGTCGTCTTTGTCGCAGATCCCAGCCCTTAAGTTAGTGGCTCTCTGATTCTACTGTCAGATCCCAAAGGCTTCCTCACATTCCTCAGTGAGGCTGCCTTTGGGGGATGGAGGGGCTGTGGGGCTGAGCATCCAGGCTCCAAACCTTTCCTCACTTAACTCACCATGATTTTACTTTGTTTTATGCATTGGATTTCCACATCGATTTCCTTTAAAGAAAGAATGGGCTAAAATATTTTTATAAACCACTGCTGTAAGCACTTTCAGTAATCCTCCATACTACCCATCACTGGCACTTTTTTTCCTTTTACCTTATCACCTTTCTCCCTTTCTGGGTATCTCTGCATTGCTGTTTATAAGGAATGCATTTAATATTCTTGCGTGAGTTCCCCAGGCTCATTTACTCACTCAGGCTCTTACTGCAGGTGAGTGACCCCATTATTGCTTCTGAATTCTCATGAAAGGCAGTATTTTGTTCCTGATCGTTTTCTCCTTTAGCTCTTCCTTGGAGGGCCCTCCTCCAGGGCTCAAGGTCTCCCTCCTTGACTAAATTTACTGCTGTCACAGAGATCTTCAACTGTCTCCTAAAGCCGGTTTCAAACCTCAGGGAAAGGGCCATCTGTCCTTGCTTACCACATAATGCTGGGACCCAGATCAAACCTGAGGAACTGTTTTTGGATGTCAGTCCCCCAGTTGGTGGGTGTACATCTCCCATTTGCCTCCAGCGATGTAATTACCTTGTTGAGATAAAGCATTCTGTTATCTTAGTAATAATACCGTGAAATTGTTTAGTGCTCTGTGGTTTTCATAGCTTTTTCACATGGAGCATCTCATTTGATTCTAACAAGCACTTGGGGGCAGGGATTTTCCTCATTCCTATTTTAAAGTTGAGGAGACAGTTGATAATCAAAGGTTAAGGTACTTGGCCCAAGGCAACACAGTGGCTAAATGACAGAATCAGGATTTGGACTCAGTTCTTCTAGGCTCTCCCTTCCTGTGCATAAATTCTTGTTTATATGGATTGTAGAGAGGATGAAATAGGTTGTTGAAAGTTTTTTTCATGGTTCTTGCTTCATGGGAGGGGCACAAAGTGAATATTAGTTTCCCTCCTTCTTTACCATACCTGGTACTTTTATAAAGGTGCCCTCATTTACAGTATTTCATATACTCTTATAGCCCTGGAAATAGGCGGGGTGAGCATGGTTATGTCCATCATATAGATACAGAGGCTAAAATAGATGAAGTGGCTCTACCACTGTCACATAATTAGCAGCAAAATCCGCCAACTGAGGCTTAATGTAGTCCCTTTCCATGAGCTTAGCTGCATCAGGGAAGTGGGATCCTAATGCACTTATTTTATTTTTTTAAAGATTTTTTTTATTTTTTATTTTTTTCAATGTATTTCTTATTAGATATATCTTAGGAAATCATATTTATTTATTTATTTATTTATCATGTTATGTTAGTCATGGAACACTACATCAAAAACTAATGATGTACTGTATGGTGATTAAATATTTATTTATTTATTTTAGAGAGTGGGGGGAGAGGCAGAGAGAGAGAATCCTTCAGCAGACTCCTCGCTGAGTGCGGAGCCTGACTCAGGGCTGAATCCCAGGACCCTGAGATCATGACCTGAGCCGAAACCAAGAGACAGACATTCTACCTACTGAGCCACCCAGGTGCCCCTAATGCATTTATTTAAAAAAGTTGATATTTGATATTTAGAAGTTAACAAAACTCCTGGTAGAGGTAGGATAAGATTTAGAAAATTGATACCAATCAGGAAGCCAGAATAGATGCCACATCATATGAATTGGGCAAACTTACTTGATTTCTGCCACAAGTGCTAGAGGTGGACTGGCTGGTAGGTGTGAGCTTCCTGTGTGCTTTATGAAAAGATCAACTCTAAACACTCTCAAGTTTCATTAATTCATTCAAATAAGGAGGGTTTAGATAAGTAGATAAATAAGGGAAGACAAACCTTGAGTTGTTACCTGTAGCTGATTCTTAGGTGCTGCCTAGGAATAATTTGGTTTTCCAATACAGCCCACCCAAATCTAATGAGCACCTGTTCTGTTTGAGTCATTGGGGGCTACATACCATGGTCCCTGTGCTTCCGTTTTGTCCTCTCAAATAGAGGAAGAGTAGAGCTAGGATTCTAAACAGAGTATTTATGACTAAGTCCAAGTCATTCCGCCATTCTAGGTTGTCTCCTCTGAGTTGATTTTCTGTGTGCCCAGAGGTTAAGTCTAGGAGTAGAGAGGTTGGGAGCTTAGTTACAGGTGACACAGTAGGAGTATGGATATTGCCCCCAAATAACAGCAGCACAACACTTGATTGTGACTAATAAGGAAGCCCTAGAACCTTCTTCAGTTGGGATGAAACTGGAATAATTATTCTGGTGGCATTATAAATCAGAACAATTGTTTTAGAAAGCAGTATGACAGGTTGAACCCAAAGCTTTTATAGCATTGATTATGGCTTTTGATTCAGTAATACCACACCTAGGAATTTATCCGAAGAACTTGCCCTAAAATGAAAAGAGGCTACAACCGTGGCAAAAAAAAAATCACATTTAAAACGAAAAGGAAGAATAATAAGGTATATTCTCCATCATAACAATAATGATCATTATGAAGTCTTTGTGGAAAAATGAGAATACATTTATGATAAATTAGGTGAAAACAAAAAGGTAGCTCAAAATGGCATATATCCTTGATCACAAGTCTGTACAAAGATCTACATTTCATCTGACCAGAAAGGAATCCTAAAGCTAGGAGAGGTAATGTGATGATGGATGACGTTTTTTTTTCTTCCCAGAGTTGTCTTTGGTGTTCTGTGGTTTTCATAATGAAAGCATATATGGAAGAGAACTAACGGATGTTCACCAGAGTAGGGTTTGCCCTGAGCTGTTGAGACCTTTTCACCTTAGTTGATGACAAACTCTGGAAAACTCCCTGGATCCTGGGGCTCTGCGGGCAGAGCCAGTTTCCATAGAGCTTGTAACCTGACTCTTTTCTTCCCAGCATTCTGAATGGTTCTGAGAAAACATCCCAGGATGTGCACCCAGGGAGCATTTACAGACATTTCTGGACTGTTGCTCTTTTTAAGAAACTTCTGCATTTTTAATTGAAGTATAGTTGACATACAATCTGAACTATTGATCTTAGGAAGCTCTTATCCTAAAACTCTCTTCACTAAGTTCCCTGTAGTGTGTGTGTGTGTGTGTGTGTGTGTGTGTGTGTGTGTGTGTTGGGGGAGGTTCTCTTTTGTTTTTGGAGGCTTCAACCTACCACTGCTTATTTTTTCAGTCTTCGTTGAGGGATAAAGTAGAACAAATTAGGTTTGGGGCTTCTTGATCCATGGAGAGGCTGTAGGGGATCCATGAACACCCTGATACTGAGTGGAAAATTGTACGTTAAGTGTATGTTTCTGTGGAGAGAGGATCCATCATGTCATCATTTTCTGTAAGAACTCTTTGAACCTCTGAATTAAGGAGAACTGAACTGAAGGCTCAGGGCAAGGAAAAGTAAAGAGAGAACTAGACCAGAAGGAGGCCACATGAACGGCCTTTTAAAAGTTTAGCAATTACATGTTCAGGGCATCTCCCATTGGTGGTGGTGGGGAGCAGTGTCTCTCCACTGAGAGCCTTCTCCATCTCTCTGATCCTTATTTTTTTTTTTTTTTAAACTTGAGCTTGATTTTGTAGCTGAACTTTGTGAATGTGAGGGTGACAGCCCAGAAGTTAAAATCATTCTGTGGCTTCCAACACTTGCTGTTCTCCCAGCTTGTAACAGATGGATTTATCGCTATTATTCCATAGAATATTATGCATGATGAGGTCGTCCTCACACCAGAAAAAAAAAAAGCCTTCATAATTTACCTTCAACTCTGGGTTTGAGTGAGTGCTGGGTGGCCTGACTGTGCCGTGGTGTGAAATGGATTCCCGGGAAGGGGTAAGGCTCAGCTGTCTGACCTTTACAGCGTATTTAAATACATATTATGGTATTCACGGTAGTAAATAATATAGCTAAGGTTATGCACAGAGGAGAGCTGAGGGAAACATTTTCAGTAAAGCTGTGGGCTGCCCTGGCGGGGAGACAGGCACTTGGCTTTGAACTAGAATTTGGAATCTGGGTGGGGGAGTGACAGCAAATATTTTCCACATGGGTGCCAGTTACTTTGGCACCGAAAGAACTAAGACTCCGAAAGCTTCTAGATGAAGTTGGTTTCATTGATTCAGGGTATGTTCTGCTTCTATGAGGTGGTGGAGGACAGGAGGGTGGATCTTCATTTATTTTGCCGTTCGTGAAGCATTTATTTAGCACGTACTGTGTACTAGGCACTATTTTACATGCCTGGGTTATGAGGACATGGCTTCTGCCTTCAACTAGCTAACAGTAAATAGAGATGAATGGAAAGAAATAAGTTACAATAATGTGCAAATCAGTGGAAGCATGTATGGAACATGAAGATAGCGTGAAAGAGGGACTGATTAGAGGAGTGCTTAGTTCTGTATGGAGGGCTCGGGAGAGGTGAAAGTATGAAGGGAAAAATATGACTTGGGTTTTGAAGGATGGATAGGAGTTCACCTGTAATGGGTGGCTGGGAAGGACAGTCCAAGTGGAGGAAAAAACATGTGTAAAGGCCTGGAGGCAAAAGAGAGAATGGGGCATTGGGTGAAGGTGGTTTGCATTGCCGTCAGATTAAGTGAGATGGTAGGAACTGTTGGCACGTGAGAAGACTGGGTTCCCTCATAAATGGGCTTGGTGTGCTATATTATTAAGGAAAACAAACTAACATTTACTGAATGCTTACTTTATACTAGATCTTCTATGGAGCACTTCAGATGGATTATGTCATTATTGTACACAACTCTATGAAGCAGGTACTAGTATTATCTCTCTTTTACAGTCAAGGAGACAGAGGCTCAGAGAAGTAAAGCAGTTTGTCAGAGGTCACACAACGGAAATGGATTGATCGTAACTTACGGAACTGTTAGTGATAAAGACTGAGAAGTAAATGGATTGGAGAATATTTAGGTGGAAAAATTAACAGAACTGGATGCATTGGATATAGAAACACGTGGGAGAAGACGAGCGGGGATTTGAAGATGATTTCTAGATTTTTGTCACACGCAATGGGAAGGATAATCCTGTCACTCCCAGAATACTAGAGGTTCCGGGAGGGAGCACAAGAGTTCCATTTTAAGTGTACTGGGTTTTAGATACCTTTAAGATGTATAAATAGAGACTTAAAAGCTGAAATAAAGGTCTATGTGTCACACATCCCCCATGACTCAGCAGCTTAAAAAAACATGAAATTCGCTTAGGACTGTGTGAGTCAGTAGTTTGGGCTGGGCCCAGCTGGTCAGTTGTTGGGGTGGTCTTGGCCGGGCTTCCTCATGCACCTACTCTCCTGCCCATGTTGGCTGGCCTCCTGGGTGGCAGTCAGCCGGGTTTCTCCACACCGCACCTCCCCCCCAACAGCCTAACCCAGGACTGTGCTCCTGGTGGTGAGACAGGCAGGGCTCTTAAAGAGCACATCGAAATGCAGAGTCTCTGGGGGCCCGGGCCCAGAACCGGGGGTACCACTGCTTCTGCCATATTCTTTGGGGGAAAACAAGTACAAACCAACCCAGACTCAAATGACGGGGTCATCATTTCTGGCTCTCGATGACAGAAGCTGCGAGTTACAACTGGAAATGTGCATGGGTGCTGGGACGTGTGACAGGTGGGGCCACCACTAGGGCAGCCGGCCACCCGTGTCCTCCAGGAAAGCAAGACCCCTCTGTACTTTCAGAGCACCTCTTCCCTCTTCCACCTTCCAGCTCTTACTCACATCTCACCCACCCTCCTCTAACAGGTGTTTTGTGGCTGTCTGTTGTGTGGACTGGCCACGCTGCGAGCTGCTGGGGATGCAGAAGGGAAGGAA
Source organism: Halichoerus grypus (assembly GCF_964656455.1). NCBI lineage: Eukaryota > Metazoa > Chordata > Mammalia > Carnivora > Phocidae > Halichoerus > Halichoerus grypus. The sequence continues at coordinate 24,252,410 of NC_135718.1, read as the reverse complement.
GCATGGCCTCAGCCCTTGAGGCTCAGGGCAGTCAGGTACCTGTTCGTGGTGAAGGCGAAGCCGATCCGCGTGTCCCAATGTCCTTTATCTGACGTTCCCCTGATGTCACCGCCGTGGCAGCCTCGGCCCCCTGGCACGGGGTCTGCTTCCGGTGGGGGGTGCAGGAAATGTGTCACCCACCAGTGGGCTGGCTTATTTCTGAACAGGCTTCAGACAGAAAGCACATTCTCATGCAAGCAGAGCCATATGCCACATCTTGAATGTGAAAATTTAGCCACCACTGAATCATCTAGAGATGAAATAAAGGTTATGAGAGTTTTAAGGCAGAAAAAGGCCTCTATTTTTATAACATTTCTGATTGTAAAAGAAATAGGGGTTTCTATTGTAAGAAATTAGAAAATATAAAAACACGTAATGAAAATAAAAATACACGATCATGCACTGATGTGTTATATGAACATACATGAACATTTATTTTGTAAAATTAGGTTACTACTTTAGATAAAAAAATTTTGTTTAACATTGTCTTTATGCAGAATATACATATATGCATATGTAGTTAAAAACATTTGTTAGTATTATATATCGTGTTTTATAAATTGCATTTTACACTTGACATGGCACAATTATACATTATATTCAATACTTTAAAATAAGAATGTGAGCATATGATTTTTTTTAAAGATTTTATTTATTTATTTGACAGAGAGAGACACAGTGAGAGAGGGAACACAAGCAGGGGGAGGGGAAGAGGGAGAAGGAGGCTTCCTGCCGAGCAGGGAGCCCGATGCGGGGCTCGATCCCAGGACCCCAGGATCATGACCTGAGCCGAAGGCAGCCGCTTAATGACTGAGCCACCCAGGCGCCCCTGTGAGCATACGATTTTACCTCGTCATCTGGAAGTACCAGAATTAACCTTTCCTTGATTGTTGGTGTTTATGTTGTTTCTGGTAGTTTGCTGTTATAAACAATGCTGTTGTGTCCTTCCTGGTACCTAAACCATTGTGGGCATCTGATTGTTTTGTCCAGACGTTGTCCTAGAAATGGATGTACTAGGCCAGAGGCTACAAGTATTTTTTTAAAAGATTTTGGATCGATATTAAGGGATTGCTTTGTAGAAAGGTGGGGGAGCAGCTACGGTCTCAGCCTCTGGATTTGCCGTGGTTCAAGAACTCTCTGGGTGGACGTCGTGTAAACTTTCCCAGCAAGTATTTGTCTATCGTTTCCTTCCTTCAGTTTCTGTTCACTTCTCCGGTACACATTTATAGAGAGAGAAAATAGGTAGAGAGAACTAAAAATTGAAGATGGGTCATTATACAACTTGATGCATTTGTCAAAACTCAAAGAACTGTGCACCAAAAATAAGTAAGTTTTACTAGACGTGAATTTAAAAAATAAATTTAAAAAAATGACTGAGACCTGTCCATCACTCCAAGGAACTTAAAATGCAGTGAAAGACATAAGACATGCGCACAATAATTCCAACACAAGACGACATATTAAAATCCCATATAAGAAGGGCAAAGGTACATTTTGTGTGCTAGGGGCTGGGCCAGGTGTTTGGCACATTCCTTTATTTGCTCCTTTCCTGGGAACACAGAGATGCCCCAGCTTCCTGGGGTCAGACCTCAAACAGTCATCACCAACATGGGATGGTTATTATAGCGGTGCGCATGCACGGGGAAAGAGTCCATCTGGGGCAGTGGAGGCTGGCTTCTGAGAAGAGAGGGAGACACAAAGGAAGAATCGCGCCTTGCTTCATTTCCTGCTCACAATTGCCTGAAAGGCAGGGGCCTCCTACTTGGTTTACAGAGGAAGAAACTGAGGCTTATTACAGAGGTTAAGTGACTTGCCCAAAGTCACCGAGCTTAAAGTGGTAGAGCCACACATTCACCTAGATTCATCCTCTCTGTTCTAGTCACCAGGACCCTGGAGAGACAGAGGGACTGGGCTTGAGGATGAGCCTTGTGGAACAGGGAAGAAAGAGTTAGAGGTGGAGGGGGCTCAGAAGCCAGGAGTCCATGGAGAACAGAGGTTCAATTAGGGGAGTAGTACGGGGAGGTGATGGCAGAGCTAGACCTCAGAGGGCCTTGCATTCTAGACAGAGGGCTACAGGCCTTAGATGGTAGGTAGGGAAGCGATTGATACTTTGAGAACAAGGAATTTGCCTGCCTGAGAGGTGTGCGTCAGAACAGATGAATCTGGTAGCAGCCTCAAGGGTTAGATGAGGGCGAGTGGAGACTTCTCATCCTGCAGATCTGTGCTAGGCTGGGGAAGGTGGTGCATCCTAGCCCAAGCTCAGTCCCCACCTCTTCCAGGATTTTGTTTGCTATAGGATTCTTTTATTAATTTACTTAAAACAGTAAACAAAAGTGTGACCTAGATTTTGTTGTATTATCTCAGTTAAAATAGCAACTAAACAAAACCTCTTCTACTCAAATATGATTTCCTTTCTGTTTTCCATCTCCACTCCTGGCTCATGATTCCAAAAATAAAAAGTTTTGTTTTCTTAACTAATAACAACACACAAGGTTGAAATACTCCAGGGAGTCATGAATATGGGGCCCCGAGTGCGTAAGGATGGGAGAGACTGGGGCCTGAGCGTCCCGGCTCCCAGCAGAGGCCATTCAGGCCAGAACCAGATTCTTCCTGTCAGGTGGTCTCGGCGAAGCTGGGGCCGGTGGGTGCCCTGTGGCAGGGCTGGGGGAGGACATAACAGGGTTATGCTGTGCTGCTCCCCAGGAGTCTGAGCTGGGAAGGAGGAACATGCAGAGCCTCCCAAAGGATAGCCAGAGTAGCTGGCTGTTGGGAGGAAATGTGGGCCAGTTTCACCTCCATTTCCCTGTTGATGAAAGTGTTACAGGTGGGTGGTGGGAATCTGAATTTTAAGTCTTTTTTTTTTTTTTTTAAGCAACAGGAGGAAGAACCCACCTCTTTCTTTTCTCTAGTGCCATGGTTTGCCTCCACCCCTAACTCCAGGACACCGGCAGCTGGTCTTGAGCTCCAGAATCATCCTTAGGAGACTTTTTGTTTTCATGTTCTACAAGGCTCCTGCCTGCTTCACGACCCCTTCCCAGTTTCATCTCACTTTGATCTGCCACCCTCCAGCCCCGCTGACTTTCCTTTGGTTTCATAAATGTGCCAAGGTCTTTTCAGCCTGAGGGCCTCCACCACTACTGTTCCTTGTGCAGGCTGTGATTTTTTTTTTTCCTCTAGTTCTTTAAGCCTCCAGCTACTTCTCATGATCCGTTCCCTATTTAGAAAGGGCAGTTCTGAGCTCTGGATGTGGCAGATATCCCCTTTACTATTTTTTTTTTAATTCAGAAAACTTCATTGTAATTTGTAATTATACATTCATTTCTTTGTTTAGTCTACAAGTGTCATTTTTATTACAGATTTAATACTCCCTGAGAACGGGGACAGCTTAGTTATGCACTAATATATATATATACACATACACACACTGTGGAGCATATATAGTAATATACATCCCTGGCTCAGTCGCTGCAACATAAAAGTAGCAATATAAAGAGAGTGCCTTTGATGGGTGTGAGCGTGATTTGTGGAATGATTGAACCTGAGATACTCCGTTTCTGTGGCCGCATCAGCTCATTTCCCGTATGACTGGGTGTGAGCATAGTACACACCCTCAGAGCAGGGAGGCTTTCTTTTCTTCAAGGTTGGGCACATTAGATTGGTCCTTCCTCTACCCCTTGGTCTCTCTCTGTGGGTGGGTGGCACTGATGGCCCAAATGAGAATATTCCACTGAAGACCCTTCGGGCTGGCAAAGAATTGTTAAAGGGAAATAATCCATCTCCGCCATGAAACAAAATTTGGAACCAGGACGACAACGTTTTCATGGGTTTGTTGAGGAAAAAAAGAGACCATTTTCCTTCTATCATTGTCCACATTTTAGACATTGTAAAACCTGTTTCTTCAAGCAGGAAAAAATAATTCTTTCATTGATAAAGTTTATCTGGGCGAGTTAAATTTTTTTGGGGGGAGGTTTCTATGAGTAGTTTAGGAAAAATTATGATTTTTTTCTCGCCCTATTCCGGAGTAACTTTGCAATTTACCAAGTAGAAATCGGTCTGTGTTCTCTCTCAATCACGTAACATTCTGCTAGAATCTCTCTCGTCTGAATAGCTTCCAAGTTGCTAGTCACTCATTGCAGTGGGAGTGGTGGTGTTTGGAGTCTCAAGGCGTGTTGAGGAAGCGAAACTAGCTTTCCTTTTATATTGGAGCCGGTGTTCAGACGCGACCTGCAGTGATAGGTGTCTCTGGCCTTTTCTGTTTCTTCCCTCCCATCTTCCTGCCCTCCTTTCCCATTCCAAGGACACACGCCACCCAAAGTAATTGAGGGAGACCCTCTTCCAAAGCTAGGCTTTGATGGTGACCCAGGCTCAGCTGTCCCTCACTCAAATCCTGTGTGTGGGATCTTCTTGCTGTTCCTGATCGTCATGCCTCTGTCTTTGTAGATATTGTTCCCTTTGCCTGGAATGCAGCCCCCTTCCTGTTCCTCCACCAACCACTGTCTCCTTATGGCTTCATCCTCTTAGGACTCAACTCAGGGATGAGTCCTCCTCCCGGAAGCCTGCCGAGAGAGCCTTCTCTTTACTGACGGCACTTCATGCTGACGCCCATCAAAAGCACTCTTTTTATATGGCTACTGTATGTTCCTCTATGTAACTCACTAAATGTGAAATACTCTGGGGGAAGCACGGGACCGGGTTTAATTCATCTTGGTATCACTAGCACCCATAGTAGATCCGACGTATCAATTAGTGAATATGGAGAATATTTCATTTGCTCCAAGACCTTTGCCAAAATAAAACACAGCAAGTTAATTATTCATACCTAGCTCCTATTTTTAGTCTTTCAGCATTATTATATCTTGTAAATATGGTTGATAATTATTTTTCCTTTTCTCTTTATCTTCATCATTAAATCCTAATTGAGCCCCAGTCTGTGAATGATAAGTTCAAAGATGCTCTCTGTGGATACACTTGGAAGAAATGGGAAGACACAGTCCCTATTTTCAAAAAGCTTGCAGACTCAAGGAAGAGGCAGGACAGACAAATAGTATTAGCAGAAGAAGGATGTATGTGCAGGATGATTGCTGATACGTCATGTAAACCACACAGCGATTAATAATGGCCAGCCACAGTAGTGAAGAACAATGTGAAAGTCAGCCGTTGGGGATCCTGTAACATAACATTCTTGGATACATTTAAATATAAATAATTAAAGATTTGGAATTGATATACAAAGTAGATTCGTCATGATCATTCATTTAAAAATATTATTCTCTCTTAATTGTCATTTATGACTGTATATAAAGGCGTATATATTTGCATTGCTACAATTACATATTAAACAGACATACTTTTTAAAAGGTAGGCCCTTAGGCTAAGTCAATACCTAAAACAAAAACAGTTTTTCATTATGTATATAACTTCAAAGAATATAATCTCATTAATACCAAACAGGTTTCTCAGTGGATATACATATTTATATGTAGCTATAATAAGCATCAGCATACTCTTTGCTCTAATTTGTGACTTAAGTATGTTTCTACATTTTCCCCCTGTATTAATATAGGCATGTAGCTTCAGTGTTCAATTTGTAGGAACAATGTGGGATCCATCATAGAATACCCTATTAGTTGCTCGAATATGTCTGTGCTGTTGGGTATTTAGGTTCTTTAATTGGCCCCCCCCTCTCCCCCCCCCCCCCCCAGTGAGGGATGGCAATGTTAGGAACATTTCCATACAAATAGCTTTTTTCTTTTCTACTTTTGAATGATTTCTTTGGAATATAAAAGTATATTACCCAAAGTGAAATTAGCAGAGTAATGGGCATAAATAGCTTTGTCATTCTGCTAGAATATTCCCTGGTAGGCCTGGGCCAGCATACAGTAGAGAGGATACTTGTTTCTTTAGACTTCATAACTTCAGAATTAATTTTCACTAATTCAAATTGCATCCTGGCATTTCAGAAAGGAGTTAATTTGCTCTTCTATATTCTATTGAAGTTGGGCCGCCGGGTAGTTGTCCCGCCTTGGTTCACTCTATGTTTCTTCATGGATAAACTACCTGTCTTTTGCTTTCAGATATCCTTGCTCTGGTACCTACAAGCACAGCTTTGGGTCTTAGACCCAGGTGTTATCCTTTCCTGTATAAGTAAGAATAGAACTGAGCTGCATCACTTTGCTAATTGTTTCTCTTTTATTTGTCCTTTCCTTCCCAGCGAATTTCCACATTACACTCATGATACCTGTCCCAGGTCCCGTGTGCAGGAAGTTTGTGAGCTTAGTGGATTCTTAGCTGTGCCCATGGGCCAGGAAGGGATTGACTTCTGCTCGGTCACCTTCCAGACCCACCAGAGGCTTTTATAAATCACCTTGTGTTGAGGAAAGAGTGAGGCTTTGAGGTCCAACTGGACTTGAATCCTAGCTCTGCACTGTGTGACTCATGGAGGTTTCTTGGCCTCTCTGAGCCTGAGCTTCCACAGCTGCATGCTGGGGAAAACAGAACCTGGTTTTGGGGGGTTGTTGGGACCATCAGATTGGTACTACTTAGAGTGGCCTCTCTACTTTCCACCTCCTGCCACTTACCTCTCATCCTTCTCTCTATCTTTTAAGAGAAGTGGAACCTTCCAGAGCTAATTCTAATACCAGCTAATGTTGCCCAGTTTCTTTCTATGTGCCAGCCACTGAGTTCTTGATAGATGGTTTTCTTTTTTGTTTCTTACTGTGGGCTTGTGAGGTCAGGGTGCCTGTGGACAGAGGTAGAGAGAGGGGCTTTTGGGGGGACCACATAGGAAGTGGTGTTGGAATGTGAATTCAGGGCTGTTTGCTTTCAGGATTTGGGCTTTAACTACTAGACATTTAGTCTCTAGGGCATTTCTCTGTTAAATAGTATATACACTGGGATATACCCCAGGAGCTCAGAGGTGCTTTGCTCTTTCCTTTTTTTAAAAGGTTGCTTTGTTCTTGCATGCATCCAGCCAACAAAGGTTTGCTAAGAATTTCCCACGTGCCTGGAGCCCCGCCGCCCTCAGCACCCAGTGGGGGCTCTCCTACGCAGGCCTTGCACAAGAATGTCCTGTCCGTGGTGGCCTGTAGGCCCCGGTGTCTGTATCATGCTGTACCAGGCAGCTGGGTGTCCCACCTTGGATGCGATGTTATTCATGCTGTACCTCATGCTGCTCGGGGCTGGGGTCATCAGAGGCTACTGGAGAATTCGAGTGATGCTCATAAGTAAAAAGGAAGCTGGGCTCCTGCTGACCCAGAGATCTCATTGCAAAAGGCCCTTAAAGTGGGGGTTCATTCTTGTTCTGGGTCAGCTGGGAATAAACATCTGGGAGTCATCAGCAGATGCTCTGTGGCTCCTGTTACCTTAGCCCTAGTCCTGTGTGTCCTGTGCCCCCTGCCACCTCTCTGCAGACAATACTCCTGGAGGGACTGCTCGTGGAGTTCTTGATTAGCTGGAGTCGCCGGAGTTGTGGAAGTAAACCTAGCTTTCCAGGAGGCGGTTGCGCCATCCGGCCTCCTCTGGAGGTTCCCGCAGATGATTCTGGTCTCTCGGGAACAGGGGTCTTGAACAGCTGGTGGGCCCAGTGCAGTTTCGGAGGGCAGACCACCTCTGGGCTCAGCTTTCAGTGCACGAAGGGGAGGAACTAGAATCTACATTTTTTAATAAATTCCTTAAATGAGTCTGATTCCTGTATTCCACGAACCACACTTAGAGAGGTTCTTACCTGTTGCATGTGTATGTTGTATATATGTACACACACACACACACACACACACACACTATATACAACTGTATCTCCATCTCACTTTCTCTCTCTGACCCTACCCCACCATATCCTCCTGCCCTCAGCCTCCCCCTCACTTACCTATCTCAGTAGGTGCTCCATCTAACCCCTCATATGTCCACAATACCCGAGAAGCCCTTGGCACATTTTATTTTATTTTTTATTTTATTTTATTATTATTTTTTTTAAATGATTTTTTTTTTAAGATTTTATTTATTTATTTGTCAGAGAGAGACACAGAGGGAACACAAGCAGGGGGAGTGGGAGAGGGAGAAGCAGGCTCCCCACTGAGCAGGGAGCCCGATGCAGGGCTCGATCCCAGGACCCTGGGATCATGACCTAAGCTGAAGGCAGATGCTTAATGACTGAGCCACCCAGGCACCCCATATTTTAGGTACTGGGTACGTGCTGGTTGGTTGAATGATCCCTCTCCTATAATTCTGGGCTTAACTGTATGGAGTAGAAGCGTACCCCATACTGTCTACCTGGACCCTTCATGTCCTGGGTGGTGGGAGATGGGGTTGTGTGTTCCTTCCCTTTCCCCAGATCACCTGTGACCCACACGGAACCTACTCTTTTGAGTCAAAGTTCCAATTTTAGAAGAAAAACTAGAGCCTGCCATCCAAGCCCTGGCAGGTAGGTGGCCTGGAGGCAGAAACTGAAAGTGAAGTGTGACTCAAACTGTGGAAGTGGGGCCTGGGTGTCAGGAAAGCAGAGAGGTGGGAGGAGACTGTAGAAGGAGGTGTCAAGGTCCTTGCTCCCAGGGAGCTGACCTCACTCGTGCGGCCGCCATCATGCCCGACCTGCAGTTTCCTGTGTCCTCCTTAACCACTGAGCTTAGAAGAAGCAGTTGGCTTGAGGTTGAGTTTGTGGTTCCATCTTGAAGATTTTGTTTGGGTGACTTTGAACTTAACGTTACAGAGGCTTAGCCAGCAGAGAATTTAGTATACACCAAGCTGCCGTGATGCCGAAATTGCTGAATTCGTTGATACCCTTAATCAGGGGGGAGGTGGGATATGAAACACTGGGAGGGAACAGCCACATTTTTTAGTTCGAATATAACAAGTGCTGTCATTTATGTGTCGTGGGACTTTGCTTAGTTACATAATCTTCCCAAGACTCTGGTTGATCGCTAAAAGAAAAGGGAATAATGGTTGGGACATTTCACAGGATTGCTCTGAGGGTGAAATGAGGTAGTGGAGGTGGATGTTGACTTGTAGTCCTACTACCATTACTGTTATTAACTGAAATTTATCAATTGGCTACTATTTATCCTATAAATATTTACTTATTAACAGATACTTAGAAGAATCTAGTATGTATCAGGTAGGGTTGTGTTTGCTTATTTACTACTTTGTAAGAAAGATCAAGAGGCTCAAAACTTGCTGTCAAGGATTCCACAGGGTCATAAGAAGATAAAAAATATTAACATCCCAATTCAGTAAGAAGTTGCTGTAATGCTAGGATGCATCCAGGTCGTATCAAAGAAGGAGTGGCAGTCTGTCCGGAGAAGTCAGGGTAGGCCTTGTGGAGGAGCTGACTTTGACCCAAGGCCTAGAGGGTGGCTGGAGTAGCTCAGGTGTAACAGTTAAGAACACGGATGAACTGAGACAGAAAGAATTTATTGGCTGATTTGACGTAAAAGACTAGAGGTTAGTAGCTTCAGGTCAGGCTTGCTCCAGCAGCTCAAATGCTATCATCAAGAGCTTACATTCCTGTAGTATTTCTAGTCTGGTTTATGCAGTGTTGACTGCACCCTCAGGTTCCACATTGTGTTCCCTCAGCAACTTCAGGCTCTCCTTTCAAGATAGCAAAATGGTCAGAGTATCCTAGAACTCACACCCTCAGTCCATATTATTTAGAAGACATTGGTCTCTTCTGATGTTTCCTGAGGAAGGAAGGGGATGCTTCGATTTCCCAGAAGCCCCAGCAAGACTCATCTTGGTTGTCATTGATTCCATTTTGGTAACACGTTTTTCCCTGAACCCATCACTATACCATAGGGCTGGGGTGGATGATTGGCTTGGGATAAATACAGCCAGCTCCTCAAGCTGAGGATAGGGTCAGTTCTGTGGTTCATGCCACCTGAACCATATGGCTCATCATGGGGAGAAACTGGTTCCCCAAAGGGATATTGTTCCCAGAAGGAGAGGGCAAGGATTCTGGGCAGCACGGAGAAGCTAGCTCTCCACTACACAAGTAATGGGGATTTAAAGTCTGCCTTTTCGGTGATAAAATAGGGAACTATATTTCAAGAATAACTCTTAGTTGAGAATCTTGGGATCAGCACTATTCAACAGAATTTTGTGCAAGGATAGAAGTGTTCTGTGATCTGCTGTGTCCAGCATGTTAGTCGCCAGCCACATGTGACTGCTGAGTGTGTGGAATGTGACTAGTGTGACTGAGGAACTGAGTTATTAATTTTTATTTACTTAATTTTATTTATTTATTTAATTATTTAAATTTAAATAGGCATGTGTAGCTAATGGGTATGGCATTGGAAAGCACAGCTCTAGACTCTAGAGAGGCTTCTACAAGATCATCAGCCAAGAGAAAAGACAGAGACAGAGAGAGAGAGAGACAGAGAATATGAGAATGAATAAATTAAGCCTGAATGCTCTGGTTATGCATCATTGTGAGGAGAATTGAAAAAAGTCACTCAAATCAGGTTCTCTGTTCTTTGGTTCAGATGAGTAACCCAGAAAATAGAACCCAAGGGGAAGGGCTGGTGACAGGAAATAAGGATAGAGACATAGAGATCTGGGTCAGGGCCAGGTGGACAAGGCCCTTGTGCCTTGGCAGTCACTGTAGATTCTACCCTGGAGGCAGTAGGGAGTCAGGGAGGAGTTTGAGAATGGCGTATCGTATTTGGATGTTAGGAAGGCAGCCTGGCCCTTTGCAGAACAGAGGCTTGTGGACTAGAGGCAGGGAGACCAGAAGGAGGCAGTTGCAATAGTGCTCATGAGAGAGGATGGGGGTTTGAAACTTGGGGAGGAAGGGTGGGCCTGCATAGAAGGGTGGGAGATGAACATCAGGGGCGGAAGAGTAGGGTGGGGTTGTATGTGGTGTGGGGGGGAATATAGCAGGATTCCTGGATGTTTGGCTTGGACAGCTGAGGGGATGATCGTGCTGTCTTTGGGATGTGGCATTCCTCAAGGAGGGTGTAGGTCAGAGGGGTTCCTTGATGAATACTCTGCAGGGCATGTGGTATTTAGGACACCCGCAGGAAGATGCCTGTGAAGTCCTAATGCGTTCTTTCAAGGAGTATACATTCCACCTGTGGAGGTTAAGGCTTCATGAATCAAATCATTATAAACATAATTCCATATGCCTAATGACTGTCTGCCTTAAATGCTGCATGTGTTTTTTGGATGGTGTTCTAGGTAACTTTTCTGCATAACAAACCCCTCCAAAACTTGGTGATGCAAAAGAAGAACATTTTATTATGTTCTTGGATTCTTTGTGGGTCAAGGAGTTTGATAGGGCATGAGGTATGCAATGTCTGGAGCCTCAGCTGAATGAGTCAAAGCCGAGACTGACTCGTTGGCTGGGGCTGTAGTCAGCGGAGACTGTCTTCCCTCATGTCCGGTGACTGATGCTTCCTCTTGGCTGGGTCCTCAGCTGGGCTGTGGGCTGCAACACTGTGGCCCCTGCATGTGGTCTGTCCTGTTGTGGGCTGGGTTGTGCTTCCTCATGTGTGGCATTTGGACCTGAGATTGACAATCCCAAGGGCACACAATATAGCCTTGGAAGTCACTTAGTACCACTTCCCCACCTGCTATTGGTTGGGGCGGTAACAAAGATCTGTCCACTTTCAAAGGGAGGGATAGGAACTCCACCACTCAATGGAAGGAGTGTCAAGGTCAAGTTGTGAGATAAGCATGTGAGATGGGATATAGTGAGAAATAACTTGGCCACAGATGGAGAGATGCGTGTGGACTGGGGTAATGGATGATTCTGCCAGGGGTGGCAGGCTTGAGCTGATACTTGAAGAGTGGGTGGGGGGATTCTGGCAGGCAGAGAGAAACAGGGAGTGGAGAATATATGACAGAAGGGAGGGTTTATGTTCCTTTTGGGGTCTTCTAGATCAGTCTCCTTAATGCCAAGGGCCACTAAACAGGCTAAAGGTGGGGATCCTGTTACTACCACATCTTTGTGGGACACTAAGGGATACAGCTGTTTCAAAGCCAATGGCTCTGTTCTGCGTGATCAGTCAGCACGTTCAGCACATCAGGTTTAAAGTCCCTGTGCCGACCCGTTGATCAGCCTTGTGAAAATGCAAAGCCATTTCTTCTTCTCCACTGTTTTCTGTTCTGTTCTGGACTCTACACCTTGGGATTATAAGTGTCACCAGAGTCCTTGAGTTAGTGCAGTTAAGAACCCTTGTTAGTTCAGAAATCACATTAAATATTTGTTTATCTGTCTGACCCCCCCCCCCCCCCCCCCCGCCGCAGTTAGATTGAGAATCTCTGGAGAGAAGAACCTATGTCTAACCTATTCTAGCTTCTGGAGCAGAGCCAAGTACATAGTAGATGCTCAATACAAGAAGGTTATTCATTCAAGGTTAAATGGAAACAGTAGTGAACACCTGGGCATTTTAATGCCATCTCGGTCTGTCATGAGGTCCAAACTTATTTCTGTTCCCCACTTTCTATTTCTTCTCTTTGTGTGCTCGCTTCGGCAGCACATATTCTATTTCTTCTCTTTGTCTCAGAATCTGACCAGCTCCTCTGTGCTCTTTATTCCTCTAGAGCAGGAATCTGATCTGTCCCCAGTTTCTGTTTCTGTATCTGACAGTCCCTATCTGAAAACTGAGGCTTCAGTTCCCATGCACACTTTTCTGCTTCATATCATGGAGGGAGATTGTTTAGACCAGAGTCAGTATATAAGAAGGGCTGCCGGCTCCCTTTCCCCTTTTCCTTGGCAAGTCTTCCTGGCTGGACTCTTTTGCTGTAGCTAAGATATGTGAGGAACTTATTTTTTACAGAGATATTTTACAAAAGATAAATTTCTCAGGACTGTGGCCATGGATTCTTAGCAAAAGGAAGGATAAGGAGATATGATCAAATGTGTGCTGGTGGATCAATACAAATAAATTATGTGTTCTTTGTTATTGTGTCCTAGGCTACATGAGAGACGGCTCTTAAATCATCCACCATCAGCCGCTGGAGGTTCTGCTCCTTTCCAAGGAGTTATATGGAGACAAAGTCTAGGCTTGTGTTATTTTAGGCAATCCAGATAACTTTCTAGTGGGAGCATTGGTTTCGCTGCTAGGGGAATGCTGGCAACTACAAAAGACCAGAGGGGAGCAGTTCTCTAGGTATGGTGTGGTCCTGATTACACACTCAATATTCTCTACCTTTACATTAGAATGTCTGGGATTTATGAGCACTCTCTTGCTTGAATGGATGGTCCTTTTGCTAGGATATATGGTACAGACCTCTGGACACTGACTAAGCGCTTGTCTAAGAGCTTGAACAGATTAAAATCTATTCCCCCTCCCCACTCCCTACCACATGAATGGGGCAGCCCTTCATCTGTTATGTCTTAGATGTGGCTGCCATGGCCCAATTCTCAGCCATTCTGGGTCAGGATCTAGAACAAAATCAACTCAGGAAGAACATGGGAATCTGGGCAACCCACAAGTGAGATCCAAGCATGTGGTTTGTGAATGTGCTCAAGAGGTGACCAGATACATGGGTGAGGCCAAGAAATGTTCATCTCGGGAGAGAAATTCTTAGAAGTTCAGGCAGTTGGTCAGGCAATAACAAACATGACCATCCATCTCTTAGGTAGAGGGACAAGAGCAAGAGTGGGTGGAGGAAGAACTTTGGCCATGAGCATGTATCCAAAGAAAGGGAGGATGCATAGATTCAGGTAATTAGGTTGGAAACTCATACAACCAACCTGGGGCATGAAATGGGTGTTAGGTTATGGAGGCATGCAAGATGGTCCTCTTATAAGTGTTGGAGCTGGATTCAAGTGCACACCTTCAAATTACAATGAAGCACACTAACTTCTGGGAGACCTCTGAGGCATCTTTGACTCCATTCTTTTCTATTGTGCCCCATTTGCAATTCTTAGCAACAATTTTCATAGTTTTTTTTTTTTTTCTCCTTCTTTTCTTTCCCATTGTCATTGCCTCTGTTCAGATCTTTTATCTCTTAGGTTTCAACTATTGCAGCATCCTTTTCACTGGCCTCCCTGTTTTTCCTCTTCACTAATCCACTCTTCATATTCTGGACAATTTTGTTTCTAGAATATGGGTGTCAACAAATCATTCACCTGCTCAAGCACTTAGACATCTCTGTGCTATTTGCTGAGTAGAGTAGAAACTCTTTACCCTGGAGTGGTAGGCAGAGTAGTGACCTCCCAAAGATGTCCATCTACTAATGCCTGGAGCTTGTGACTATGTTAGGTTACATGATGCAGGGGAATTAAGACAGCATAAATGGAAATAAGGTTGTAATCAGCTGAGCTGAAGATAAAGAGATTATCTTGGAGTTATCTGGCTGGATGCAATGTAATCAGAAGGATCCTTAAATAGGAAAGAGGAAGGCAGAAAGAGTAAGAGACTGATACAATGTATCTACTAAAATAAGCCAGCTCAAATATCACCTCTTCTAAAAATTTTCATGGAGGGTAATCCTCTAGTTCATCCCAGTTTGGAAATCACTTATTACAATTATATGTCAACCTTGCAGGGTTACTGCGAGACTCACATGAAACATTAGGTAGAATGTGTCCAGCCTGGTGTTAAGTCAGACCATTTCCAATTTTCACCAAAGGTAGTTGTATAAATATTAATCTCTCTTCCTGCCCTGAAAGTGCCTTAGGTCAGGAACTTTGTATCTCTTGTCTTTCCATCTCTCACAATATTTAGCACAGTGCAAAGCCCATGAGAGAGTAATTTGTAGGGTTGGATAGGAGACAAGTTGTGATAAATGCCAGATCATGGATTGGGTGATTGATCATATGCTCCACCATTGTGTACCCGGAATGGGGGTGGGAGGGTTCCAGGAACTCTCTCAGGTGCTGACGCTATAGCTGTCCCATTTGCCCTGAGGCATCTTACAATCTAGTTGAGTCCCTGTTCTTGGTCTCATTTGAAGCACCTCGGGCTGGTAGCTACTTCCAATCTGGGGAATTGCTGATCCCCAGAAAATCCACTGGGATCAGCAGCTAAAATGGTTTGCCTGAGAGCTCTTTCAGCCTCTGAGACCAAGAGGGGATGATGCCCCTGACAGAAGTAGCAGAAGGAAGGGGGAGTGCATGCGCCTGCAGGCGGGACCGGCAGAGACAGACCCTGAAATGAAAAGAGACAAGTGGATAGGATCACACACCAGGCAAAATGGACTTGATGGACCTGTGATCTTTCCATTGCTGAGGCTGTCAATGCGTGTCCACATAAAGCAAACACCAGCACTCAGGGAATGCTCTGGGCTTTCATCTCTACATCAGTGAGAGACCTGGTGAGGTTGCCCTTTATTTTGTAAGCTTCAAGTTGTCATCACTAAAAAAGTGACATGCTCCCTCTCGGGACATGGCATTTTCCTACTCTGGTGGCAAATGACCTGGTTTGCTCAGAAACAAACCAGGATGGAAGTGACCTCATGCATGCTGAGGGCTTTCTGTGTACCTGGCAGAAGATACCTTTCATCTAATTCTCAAAACAATCTAGTGAAAGAAATGATATTGGCTTCATTTTCCAGATGAGGACACTGAGGCGCCAGAGGCTCAGCCTCTTCTCTAAGGACCACACAGAGAGTAAGTGGCAGAGCATGGATCCCACACCAAGACTGGTTTAGAGCTTTTGCTTCTTTCCCAAGGAAATAAATTTCTTACCTTTTCCTTTATGTTGATGATTATCTCTGAAAGCTTCACTTTGGAGCCAGCATTTCATCTTTCATCTGCTCACATCTGTTCCTGTCCTCAGCCTCCTCCTCAGGGGGAGCTGTTGGTGTTTGGATGGAGGGGGTGATGGGCACATAGAAAGGTCTGAACTCAGACTCCTAGTTAATGGCAGACCTTGAGCTAATGAACTCTAGTTCTGGTGAATATCGTCATGGAATATAGACATTGGCAGGGAATTCTGGGGTCATTTGGCCCCACCCCTCTTACTGGGCTGCATGCTTACCTAAATCATTTCCAGGAGACGGCTGTCTCTCTCATTTTCACAGTCCCTTAGGGAATGAGAGTGAATGGATTTTTAATTAATTTTTAATGACTCGTTATACAAAACCAGAACAACCCCCTTCTATTCAATAGCCATTTTTCACAAGCTCCTTGTTTCAACAACACTATATTTCCATTTCCTTGATCTGTCACTTACCTTATTCAGCAACCAAATTCTGCAAAGTACTTTCTTAATAATAGCCCTGTTTTAAATAGGGATGACTAATGCTTGTTAATTTTTGAATCTCTTATCCCTTACTTGGATCATGCGGGAATAGACAAACCTGTGTTGGGCGCTGACCTGGACAGTTTCCTCATTTGGACAATGTGGATAATGGTATCTATGTTTCACTGTGATTATTTCCCTTATCTGTGTAATGCACATAGAGCACCAAGCACAGTGCTAGGCACTTAGTAGGTGCTCAATATATATTCGTGTCCCATCTCTGCTTTTTCTGTATTTGTTCTGTTCTTGTCTAAGCTACTCTACTTGATCCAAGTCATGCTTTTGTGCTTAGATCTAGTATTTTCATTAACCTACATCTCATCAGGTATAGGCATATACCTTTGTCTTTTCTAGAAGTCCCTACAGAATAACAGCTCTTGAAAACTTAATACAGTCATATTTAGAAGATTGTTTTCACTATCTTCCCTTCTTGCCCCTGTGTCTCCTTTCTCTTACCCTCTTGTGGACATTGATGAAGTTCTCTCCTAAACCACCTTGAATTCTCCCTTCTGGCAGACTAGGTTATTTAAAGAAAAGACACCCTTGAAGGAGTTTACAAAATACTCCAGAGAGAAGGCAGGAAGTTTCCATTTTCCTCCCATTTCTTAAGATCTGCACTTATACCTCTCTTCCTCTCTGAGGACCTTGATTACCCCACTCCAGACTCCTCTCCTCCTTTGAACACCTATGGCAACAGTTCCAATGCAGTGAATGTTTTGTATCTCTGTTGGTTATAGGCACCATGTCAAGGCACAGCATAATAATACTCTTACAGCGTAATAACGAGTAAAGCAGGGTCCTTGTCCTGAAGGAGCACAAAGCCTAATGGTGGATATACATATGCAAATAGAAAATTACAATATAATCTGGCGAGTACATCATTGGAAGTATGTGCAACAAGTTAGGGGAACATGGACTGAGGGGGAATCCATTCTGTCTTAGAGGACAGGTGAGACATCAGAGTGTTGATGACGCTTGAGCTGGGCCTTGAGGAACCAGAAGGAGATTGGCAGGTAAAGAGTGGGGGAAGGACTTTCAAGGAGAGAAGAGAGCTTGCGCCAAAGCCTGGGAGCAGGGAACAGGGAGGAAAATGGGGATTCTGGTGTGGCTAGAATTTAGATGTCATTTGGGAAAGTGGCTCTAGAAAGAGGTTAACATGTCAAGAGGGGCCAGGTGGAGAAAGACCTTCTGTGCTGTGCTGAGGAATTTGGATTTGATTTTAAAGGCAGTGCAAAGCCCGTGGAGATTATTTGGCAGTCGGTCACAGGACTGGTTCTCTGCTTTAGAGGGGTCGTTCTGGGGTAAGGGTGGAAGAGGGGTGAAGATCAGAAATTAAGTAAACGTGATTTTGGAGGTCTCTGCAGTCATCCATTAGCGAAATCCACTGGTCCGTTCCTCATCTATGAAGTGTCAGCGGCACTTCACACAGCTGATCCCTCCTTCCCCCTTGAAACGCTTTCTTTACTTGGCTCCCAGTGCACACACTCTCCTGGGTTCTTTCACGTTGCAGACCATTCTGTGTCTGTGAGAGTCTCTGACTCCAGGATTTCTAAGGGAAGACACTGAAGGCAGGAATTGTTTACAAGGCTGGAGGAGTGAGGAAGAGAAAGGTAGAGTGGCTTAAAGATTGGTGACTACAGAAAACTTTACAGGCCCCTACAAGGAGTCTGTCCCCATCCCGGGCTCCTGCTGTGTGTGACTGCAAAACAGAAGGGGGAAGAGAGTAGCTTTTCTCTTTTCTGCTGGTCCCTGCTAGTATGCCACCTCCCCCATTGGGTCAAACTGGAAGCCACATGACAGAAGAGGCTTAGAAATACAATTCTCAGGGTCCCAGTTACCCATAATACATAGGCAGGAAAGAGAACGGGGAGTACACAGAACAATCCCCCCTCTTTGGCTACTGTGAGCATCCATTTCTATCCCCATTCTTTTTTTTTTTTTTAAAGCTTTTATTGATTTATTAGGGAGAGAGCACGCGCGTGCATGAGTGTGGGTAGGGGCAGAGGGAGAAGCAGGCTTCCCACTGAGCTGGGAGCCTGACACGGGGCTGTCTCAATCCCGAGGACTCTGGGATCATGACCTGAACCAAAGGCAGATGCTTAACTGACTGAGCCACCCAAGTGCCTCTCTATCCCCTATTCTTAAATAACCCCTCTTTTTCTTCTTTTCAGTGGTAGCATGGAAGGCTCAAAATAGATGGATATTAGTTTCTGCTTCCAGTTCAGTGGATCAGGGGCTTTGTCTCCTTTTTGACAATTCCCTCCTTAGGAACCAAGAGTTCTCTCTCAACAGAGCCAAAAGTTGTGGGGACATGAAGAAGATACTGTGTGATGGCTTACTGGGGACCATAATGAGAGGCCCACCACCATGTTTGCCCCTTGATTCTCAGACTGTTGTATTTTGACCATGTATTGGTCAAATGCACATCATGGAAGACAACACCACAACTTCGCAGTGTTGGCTCCCAGCTAGGGTTGTCACTGAATCTTTGAAAGTCCATTCAACCATTGTACCTGGCCAGCTGCTTCTGGGTGATGAAGTTTGTGGTAAGACCAGTGAATTCCGGGGATGTGCCCATTACTGCACTTCATTTGCTGTGAAATGAGTTCCTTTGTTGGAAGTAATGTTGTGTGGGATACCATGACAGTGAATAGGGCTTCTGAAATGGAAAGATTTTGATTCTAGCATAAGCACTGCAGGTGGGGAAAGCAATTGCAGAGAAGAAATTGCTCTGTGTGTGTGATGGGAAGGGTGCGATGTAATCAACCACCAGGTGCCCTAGCAAGGCTCAGCCTTGGTTTCTGATGTTGGCAGGTGGAGAATGTAGCCGTGGGAATATCCACGTCATCTTGGCGAGAGGAAATCCATGTCAGGCCCAGGCAAAGCGTCCATCTTTGCCACAGAGGAGTCCACAGAGCAAACACTGGGGATCTGGGGAAAGGGGCTTACTGGCCTCAACTGAAGGCCATCTTATTCATTTGATTACTGAGAGTCTGCCCTGTAGTAAATACCACTTGGTGAGCATTCATGCAGGACACAAATACCCAGTGTGCCAATTTTGAAAGGTCTGAACACATGCTGGTTTTCTCTTTCTCACTCTCCTGACCTCTGGATATTGGAACACCCCAGCTTTCAATCCTCATGTCTTTACTCCATTCGAACTCTGTCTCCTGGTGATCTAATCTAGTCTTGTGTCTTTAAATACCATCTAATTATAGACAATTCCCAAACGGATATTTCTGTCCTAGATTCTCTTCCCTCAACTCCAGACTCATTTATTCAGCTGACTATTGGACTTCTCCATTTGAATTCTCTTAGGCACCTCAAACTTCATGTTCAAAGCTCAACTTCTAATCTTTCCTCCAAATCTCCTTCTTCTATAGTCTTCATCTCATAAAATGGCAACTCTGTGCTTCCCACTGCTTAGTCCTGAACTCTGAGGGTCGTCCTCAATTCTTCTCTTTCATTCATACCCCATAGCCAATTTGTCAGCTCTTCTGCCTGACCCTACCTTCAATATATATAAACATCATGTCCCTCATGTCCCTTTTCCTGTGCTGTTGCTCTGCTCTAACACACACCATGGTTCACCTGGATGATTTACAACAGGATCCTAATTCACTTTTGTCCCCTTCCTGCCTTTCTCGACACAGCAACCAGAGTGATCCCGTTAAAAGAAGCACCCTCTATTAAAATCCTCCAGCAGGCCCGCATCTCACTCAGAAAGAACTGGAGTCCTTATAATGGTTCACAGGTTCCAGCAATATCTAAGTCTCCCAATAACTCCCTGACCTCATCTCCTGCTCCTCTCTGCTCTAGCTTCATTGGTCTCCTTGCTCTTTCTTGAATATGCCGGGGGTGCTCCTGCCTCAGGATCTTTGCATTCGCTGCTCCCCCGGCCTGTAATGTTGATTACTCAGATAGCCACATGACTTAACCTCTCGCCTCATTCAAGGTTTTGCAGGAGAGCCAGTTTTTCATAGAGGGCATTCCTAGGCTCCTTTATCTTCTCCTTTTCTTTAATTACCCACCCCCCCTCCATAGCACTCACCATCATCTGACTATGTCCTTTACCAACTTGTTTGTTTATCTCCCCTGCCAGAATGTCAACTTTATGAGCGCAAAGAAGCTGGCTTATTTTCTTCAGTGCTGAATCCACACTACCTGGCGAATAGGAAGCATTCTATATGTGTTTGGTTAGTGAATGAGTACAATTATGGGGACCTGAAGGTAGGCAATAGAGTGGACTGAAACATATTTCAGAAGACTCAGTGTTTATCCTGCTATGTGTGGAATGAGGGAGGAAGCAGGGGTCATGCTGAGGTTCTGTCTTGAGCCACAGAGTTGGTTAAAGGCCCTTATAAAAAGCAGGGAAGGGGATGACAGCTTTGTGGAATTCCATACCTTATATATGACAAGGTTGCTATATTTTGTACTATTTCCTTGCCTCTTCACTAGATTGTAAACTCATAGCAGGCAGGGAGCACTCTTCATGTCGTTCTGAATTTGGCACACGTCCAGCACAGTTCAGGCCGCCCACTTGGTGCCACACACCCTGGTATTGGAGATCAGTCAGAGTTTGGGCTGCAAGTGCTCAATTTCTCTTCCCTGGTTGGGGGGTGGAATACTCCCGGAGGTGTGAGGAGAGCCTTGGGACTCAGACTCTGCTGGAACTGAAAAGTACGCTCTTGTAGGTAGTCCCAGAGGGGTACATTTTGGCATCCTTGTTATCTTATCATAACATACCAACTACTTCTGGTAAAGAAAGCCACCGTCCTTCTTCTAGTTAGCTGGAAACAGAACTATCGGGCTATCAGGTAAGGGCAGGAATAAAGTGGTAGGTTGTGAGGGGGGTATGCAGAGAACCCCATGGATTTAAAGGCACCAAGATTTCAGGAAGGTTTAATGAACCAAAGTAATTTTCCTTCAGAGTAAAATTTTACAGGCATTAAAGGTCCTCCCTTCACTGAATATGCTCACGGGTGAGAGCATCCTAGTGATTTATGAATTTACATATTATGCATTATCCTTTCAGAGGACAGGAATCCCCCCCCGGGCTGCCTGCCTTCCTTCTGAAGCTGAGTCGGGGGTGGGGAGTGGGCAGGTGAATGCACAGGCTCTGATCTGTGGCCTCCTGTATTGCAATTGGGGTCTAGAGTAGATGAGTCGTTTTTAGGAGGAGCTTAGCAACTCTAGAATCTGAACTACCCTTTTTCCCCCACCAAATAAAAATCACTTGGAATCCTTCTCTCCTGAAGAATAATTATCATACTAATAACTCATATTGCCATAGTACAGCTTATAAAGCAGGTCAGCTTTCCTTACTTGATTTGAATCAACAACCCCTTGAAGTTGGCAGGGGCAAGTGTATCATTAAGGATACACTTTTAAGGAAATTGGAGCCGATTCTGAAAACATAAATAAGTTGCTCAGTCTCACGCAGTAGCATGTGGTGAGACTGGCTTTTGATGCGGCCCTCAGGTTGCGTGTGTTCTGTTATTTCCAGGCTGCCATGCAAACCCCATCCAGGAGACTGACGGCTAGACCCAGCGGGGTAAGTGATTCTAGACACAGGGACATTTGGAAGGTTCTGAGGTGGAATGGGGCAGAGACTTCTTTCTTTGTCTGCAGTTCTGAGTGTGTGTACCTCCTCTCTCCTAGGAAGTGGGTGGGAAGAGTATAGAAAGCTCCCTTGCCCCCACATAATACTTTCCCCAACTCTGCCAGAGACTTGGACTCCTGAGTTCAAATAGATAATCCTGGAAGCAGCAGGTTGAGGATGACTTTGCCTTTCATGAGGACAGCCGCCATTTCTCTTTTAATCACTTTATCACCAAGAATCTTATGCTGTGCTTGGCATAAGTCAGGAATAGATGAATGGAAGAGAAAAGGGAAATGGGAAATAAAGACATTAGTTACTGCTCAGTGTGTGTCTAAAGAGCAGGCAGTTAGCTGAGGGCTGGCCTGAGCGTCTGGAGGTAGCAGAAGACACCAGATGCCTGGGGACAAGAAAAGTGGAGGTGGATGGTCATCAAAGATAGCACCAGCTGATTTTGTAAGAGGCTAGCCATGTCCTTTATTGTCGCCTTATTATATAAGTCCCTTGTTATAATATAGTCCCTAAATATATGTATTACTTATATTATGTATATATTATATATAGTAAGTCTCCTATTATAATTAGCCCCCTTATATATTATTTATTAGATATATTATGTATATATTATATATAGACACATAGTAAGTCTCTTGGTTTAATATAGTCCCCCCTTGTTATCGTCCTCTTCACTCTTATAAAACTTTTTATCTACCCATAGCTGACCACAGGTTGGGCTTCCTCTGTCTTTCCTCCATGATCCCATTGTCCTTTGTGCCTTCTTTCCCAACCTGGCATGGCCCGTGTCTCCAAGTGGCTCGTGTACACATGACACTGCATTCAACACATGACTGCTCCTGCCCCGGACGGCCCATGCTACTCTACTCTACCATGCTGCTCCTTGTAACTCCGTTACTCCTTTCCAAAGGCACCCTCCCCCTCCTTTTTCCCCATCTATCTCTGTTCAATTAAAAACTGAAAGAAAGTGAACGAGCTCCATTTTAGTATGGCCAAATTCTTACCATACTTTAAGTTCCAGCTCATGTAATCTTTCCTTCGTGGAGACTTTTCTGGTCACATTCTATGGACTTAATTGCTTCTTCTTTTCAACTCTTATAGCACGTTATCTGTACCTCTCAAATACATTTATCATCTCATCTCTTCTTTTATTGTCCTGTATCCATAATTCATTCAGTGGACCCTGTGTAGTGCCTGCCAAGTGATGTGCTATGCATTGGGGATGCAGAGTTGAATGAGACCTGATTTCTAACCTCACTGAGGCCACAATCTAACAGACAAGTCAGACATATGGAAAAGTCACATTGACCCTGTGTGATGGAAGCTTATGAGAGATGAATAACCGGAGTGTAATTCCAGAAAAGAGGTCAGATGCCAATTTAAGGTTGTGTGTGTGTGTGTACTCATTCTATATACCATGGGCCTTTCTAACTCTATTTATATATACACCCACATACATGTCTAGGGACTTCTCTCCACACTCTATATGTATGTGTCTGGAGGTATATAGCTTATATTAAGAGAGATACTATTTACTCATGAATTATTCCAATTTATTTTCATTTCTCCTGCTGTCTAAAAGCTCCCAGGATTGTAGCCAGTTAGGTAAAAAATGAGCTTATTTGACAAACCCGGTCTCCCAGCAGTTTGTCTAGTTCTTTTCTCATTCCATATCTGTTTCGTGTTACCTTCTCCAAGAACAAAGACAACAAAAGTTACCTTCACCCTTGGGCCTTGAGCGCTGGCTCTCTCCCTGAGTCCCAGAGTTTAGCAGGTGCCTTTCTAATTCACCCAAGGAGAGCCCAGTAAATATTTGTGAAATTCATGAGTAAATGCTCAACTCCTTGAGGTCAGGGATATGCTTTTCTCCTATGTGTATGACTACTCATTGCCTCACACACAACCAGCTCACATCAACATTTGCAGAATGGAGGAGGTTGCATTCGAGCAGGGCAAGCATGGTGTGTCCCATGGGTGGGAATGCTGGCTCTGTCTCCTGCTAGTTGTGTGCCTTGGTGGGAGGCAGCTTGCTTAGCTCTCGGAACTCAGGTTTCTCATCTGTGAAATGGGGGTATTATGTTACACTTGCTCAGTTTCAAAAGTTTGTTGTGAGGATTGAGAAGCACCTAGTGTAGTGTTTATTACATGGCAGAGGTTCAATTAATGTTTGCTCACTGCTTTTCCTTTGTTGACTTTGACTGTCCGCCCTTCTCTGGGGGCATCTGCTGAAGAGGAGTCAAGTCAGGCTTTGCTATGGATCCCGGACTAGCCCTGCTACCCTTCCTGTGCCACATCCCACCCACTGGTGATTCCCGAGGTACACCCATGTCTTCCCCTTCTGATGTGTGTACTTGCCCAGCAGTCTGGGGCTTAGTGGGTTTACTGCCTCTGCTTTCAGTTTTCTTCCCTGCTAATTCCCTCCTCTCTGGAGGCCTTTGGAAGGCTCTGAGTGGTAAGAGAAGCCAGGGATGGGCAGGCTTTGTTTCACTCTTGGTTTTGTTTGCTTGGCACAGAATATCTTAAGGCTAAAGGTTACATTATCATCTCTTCATAGCTCTATTATTGTCCTTCTGTGCTGGCTCCTGGGGAAAGGAAGCTTCCAGCCCCCAATTCTCAGTGTTTGGACCTTTCTTCTGAGGAATGCAGGGGTGATTTGGCTGAGACATCTTCCTCCTACATCTCTTACTGCGTGCTTTCTTTGTAAGGTTCAACTCCACTTAAAGGAAGGGATGCTTCTCTAGATGAGGATCTCAGCATGGTGGAAGGGTGGGGTCACCACAGCACAGAGTTGGGAGAGGAATCATGGTAGGATGGAGTCTTTCCCGAGTGTGGTTCCCTGGTTACCACAGGAAGATTTCTGAACCCTACCCAGGACCTACCAAGTCAAACTTGCTGGGAGTGGGACCAGAGAATCTGCATTTACAAGGCTTCCCAGTCATGGTGAAGCTCTAGCTCTACTAATGGAGTGGAAGAAGAGTGCTCTGGGCACTTGGTCAAGGTCACACACTATCGAGACATTAACTGGAGTCCTGGCCTCTCTCTGAGCATCAGTTTCCTCATCTGTACAATGAGGGAAATAGACTCGATTAATACCATCCCCATCTGAAGACTGAGATTTATCACTAAAACAGCATTATCCTTCATTGATTGACTCAAAAATGATTATTTTTAGGAACCTTTGACATGATGAGCTTACCTGTTAGGGAGACAGAAGAACAAACCACAAACCCCACCTCAATCTAGTTGAGAAGGCAAATCCTGTGAGATCCAGAAGGGATCAGGATAGTGTTTGACTAAGTGCCAAGTTATGTAATTCCGTTTTAAGTGCAATAGGACTTCAGAAGAGTGAGAACTCTGATGGCTGGGCTGGTCCTGGGAGGCTGCCTGGAGAAGGTGGGCTTTAAGTTGTTTCTAGAACAACAGGCAAGCACGTGCAGGTAATAATAAAAGGCTGAGACATAGATGATAGAACGCAGCATGAAAGAAAGCAGGCAGAGATGTGAGAATAGGTTTGGTTTATTTGCAGCCCCTTGAGAAACTTGGATTGTTAAAGCAGAAGACAGTGTCTTGAGAACTGTGGAAAAGTGGTTGGAGGAGTGTGTGTGTGTGTGTGAGTGTGTGTGCATGTGTGTGTGTGTGTACATATGTGCGTGTGCCTTATGTAACAGGCTCAGGAGTCTGGAGTTCATCCTTAGGCAGAGGGAACCAGCAAGGATTTCTAACCAAGAAAGTGCACAAATCAAGAGCCAGAATTGGAACTATCTACCATGAAAGCAGAAATAATAGTCATAGAGGTATGGAAGGATGTGTCTGTCTGGAGCCCCCAAGAAGCCGACACCAACATGAGATTTGATAGACAAGAAACATTAAGGACAGAGAGAAGATGAAGGGAGGGAAGAAGAGGGTCTAAACTTTGAGTAAGGAGACTGATAGAATGAGAACAGCTCTGGGTTCTATCCAGGGCTTTCCAGACCCAGCTGTTTGTTAGAAGCTCTATTGGTTAAGTGGAACTCTTACCCCCTACACCTCTTTCTTCTCTCTATGTGGACTTTGTCCTTTTTGGAGATTGTTTGATGTCCATGAAGGCTTGATATTGGGAGAAAATGAAATGGCCTGATTTGCTCCTGCAGAGCTCTGGATGGGTGTTCTGACCTATTTCTAGAAGAGCCATTTGGAGTTTGTTTGTCCAGAATTTGGGTTGGCCAGCACACAGCCAGCCCACGGTTTTACACAGTGATGGTGTGAATGCCTTTGTCGATGAAAGAAGGTAAAATGAAGGGGAAATGAAGTCTGCTGTGTGTGTGTAGGTGTGTGTGTTAATCCAGCAAACGGGAATTACCAGTGCATTCCTAGGCATGTGGTTGGGGAGGGTGGGGATAAATCCCTTGCTTTCATTAGCCCATGAATTTTATAAATGAGGGAACTCTCTCTGAGTGGGAGAGGCAAGGGCCACTGAGTGCCTGTGGGGAGCAATTCTCTGCACTGGATGCACACTCCTTGCTGTTGTGCTGTGTTAATAGGACAGGTAGTTGGTAGATTTTCCTGTTCTGCCAATAGCCATGTCATTGATGTTTTTCTTGGCTTGGCTCTTTCTCGCCCACCCACCACTCTCCACCGAAGAACGCACTCTGAGAAGAGTCCTCCAGTCATGGCACCGCAGGGAAGTTGAACATCCCAAACCAACTTTGCCATGGACTCTGTCTGACCTATAATGGGTCACATCCTTGCCTCTAATTTCTTCTTAGCTTACATAAAGGGAATGGAAATTGTGCTGACCGACCCCATGGGGTGCTGGATGAGAATACATCTCAAAGTGAGTGTTCTGTTGTCAGTGAAATGCCATAAAAATGTTCAATATAATGGCTGATTATTTTTCTTTAATCTTAAATAGATACCTAGAATGGGAAAGTTCCATCTTGGTAGCAGAAATTCATTATCTTGGAAAGAGTTTAATGGCTGCTGTGCAAATGAACTGAAGGAAGTTAAATTGTGGAATGGGAAGGAGCTGAGAAAAGTGAAATGAGTTGTGCATTAAATTTAGATAAACACAATTATGTGTAACTGGATTATCACGTGTGCTGGCAGGCGCTGTCTATTAGGCACCTGTGTCTTGATTAAAATCAATTCAGGTGCACGCGCTTGAAATCCTTGTCGGTTCAGAGTTGTGCCTGAGCCACTGCCCAGGCACACACGGGGCAGCCAGGGGAACGTCTGGTATCCCGGTCTCCCGCTGGAGAGGTGTAAAGGGCATAGGACCAGACTGAGCAGCCCAAGACCATTTCAGGAAACTGCTAACGGTAACAAAAAGTCCCGCTCTCTTTCACGTACAGCTTCCTTCTGGGTTTCTTCATTTCAACTGAGTCAGGAAAGTGGTCCTGGAGTCCAGGGGAGTCCAATGCCCTACTTACTCCACGACAAGGACAGATGCCGGATGGTAGATGGCAGATGACATCAGAGGATGTTGGGGACTGGGCCTGCCTGCCATTCAAGTCTCTGTGGCTGCCGAGCCCTTAGTGATGGAAACACAAAATCTCTTTGAACCTCTCTGTAGATGGATAGAATTAGGCCCAGTTCCTTCTTACCCTTTTAGGTCCAAGTCTGTAAGTCAGAGTCATCTTCAGATCAAAAGCGAGCCCAGCCTCTGATCCCCGGGTGGCTGGAGGAGCCCTCAGACCCAGCCAGCCGGTACCTCGCTTTCAAGGAGGACAGATGTAGAGAAACAACTGTCGATACCCAGTTAATTCCTGTTGGCATGTTTTATTTCAAATGCAAAGCATCGTCAGGATTAAAATAAATGCTACCAGTTACGGGATGCATTTAATTAATAACTGTTTTCCCTTGCTTGATCCTATAATACCCCTCCACTCAACGGATAAATACTAAGCCCTCCTCTGGGTGATTTGAGATGAACTGTATATTGTTACACAAACTAAAGTAAGCTTCCTTTTTTCTCCTCTTTTGTTCCTCTCCTCTGCCCTCCTCCCCTTCCCCATCGCAGGTGATACTTATCCTGACCAAGCTATATGACTTCAATCTGGGGAGCGTGACTGAGAGCTCGCTGTGGAGGTAAGTGGATTAGAGGTTCTTAACAAGCTACTCTGGCCTGGCTCACGAAAAGAATGCCAGCCACACGGTTGGGAAGCACGTTTTGGAAGAGACAGAAAACAGTCCTCCTCATGGGAGACCTCTTTAATGCCCGGGGTAGAATGGATGGCCCCACCTGTGAATTCCCCTGGCACTCTGCTTATCTTTTTGGGGGCCTGTCATACCTTCTGCTTGGCACCATTGTTGCTCTTGTGTTCCCACCATGTCTCATTCTGCTTGACGAACACACCTCTGGTTAGAGCAGAAGAGCCTGCCCAGAACAAGGAGAGCCTGCTGGAGGGGGGATTCTTGCCTTGGGTGTGAGTTTTGGCCCACGGACCGTTTCTAGTCCTTTGCATCTGTGAGCTCGGTGGTTCTTACCTGTACTTGTGGGAATAGACACATGTGGGGATCAGATCCACACAGTGGCCTTCGTGGGCTCCTTAAAAAAAAAAATCAACGTATATATGTATATATATATATATACACACACACACATATATGTTAGTAAATTTAATGTATATATTTAATAAATACTATATATTTAACAAGTTTATATATTTAATAACCATTTACTATATATTTAACTTCATATATATTAAAATGTATATTGGTAATACATATATTTTAATATAGAGAGAAATGTATATTTTACGACAGCATTGGTATGAAGATAAATGTATTAATATAGTATATGAAAACTTTTTTCAGCCTAAAAGTTCATTGAAATCTTGCCATTTGCAGTGATATGGATGGAACTAGAGGGTGTTATGCTAAGTGAAATACATCAGTCAGAGAAAGACAAGTATCATATGATTTCATTCATATGTGGAATTTAAGAGACAAAACAGAGGAACATAGGGGAAGGGAAGGAAAAATAAAATAAGATAAAGACAGAAAGGGAGGCAAACCATAAGAGACTCTTAACTATAGGAAACAAACTGAGGGTTGCTGGAGGGGAGGTGGGTGGGGGGATAGGGTAACTGACTGATGGACATTGAGGGCACGTGATGTGATGAGCACTGGGCATTGTATGCAACTGATGAATCACTAAATTCTACCCCTGAAACTAATACTAAGCCTTGTGCCCATTGTGCCTACTGGGTAAGTCTGCTCTGATGGGATGCTGGTCGCAGGGGATGAGGAGAGGGAGGATGTAGGTGGGTTCGGTCAGAGAGAGCTTGAATGAAGCCATGACCTGAGGCATTGCTCTGGATGGGGAGCACCGGTGCACTTGCCCTTCTGTACGCCCCACGCGTGCACGCACACACACGCACGTACTCACTGCCGACAGTCACACGGGGCAACAGCAAATTGCATCAGTCACCGTGAGTCGGCACTTCACACTCTGGCAAGGCTGTGTGTGTCAATCCCTTTTGCTTCGTCATTGGTAAACCCTGGGGAGGGTTTACATCTGTGAGCTCGGTGGTTCTTACCTGTAGGTAAGGCCCCCAAAGGCCTTTCACTTGACTGCGTCATCATCCCCAGAGCCCTGTCCTGAGGGTTTCCTGTGGTCTTGGAACCAGACGAGGCTGGGGCTTGAGTATCTGTGTGCCTTGCTTCTTCTTCATCTGACCTGTTTGTTTGCGGAGGACTAGCCAGAGTCTGTTTCCCAGGGAGGGGGAGCAGTTAGAGCATCTATTAAATATTTAGGGGTTAATTGCTCATATTGACTCAGGCCTGCCTCCATTTGCACAGGATGTCCAAAACCTAATTTTGCTGCTCAGTGAAAATTGGCAGAGATATAAGTAACCGGGGTTCGTCTGATAGATGAGAGCATGCCTATTTCCACTCACACAGGACTCCCAGGGAATTAGAGCCTCAAAAACCTTCCCCTCAGGTCCAATCCCAGTGATACGGTGCTGATACCTTAAGCCTGACTCCCATGCTGTCTTCTGGGGGCAAATAATGAAACAAGCCAGAAAATCCTGTCCGTACAATGGGCAAGAGCTCTACCTGGAAGCCCATGTTTGGCTAGTTCTAGGGGCGGGCCAGGTGAAACCAGGGAACCCAGGCCAGGTGCTTGCAGCTCGAGACCCTTGTGTAATGAAGTGTGTGGCCCTTGGTCACAATAGCCAGCATATTCCCTGGGGTGTAGCAGAGACTGCAGTCTGCCGAGTGGCCCCGAGAACACCCTGATGTCTACTTGCCAGGATTCGGGTCATACCTCGCCCGCCCAAAGAGCTCTGTAACTGCAGGAACCTTACTTAACCTCTCAGTATCAGTTTCCTGGGGCTGCTGTAGCAAAGTACCCCGGACTGGGTGCCCAAAGCAGCAGAAATGTGTTCTCTCTCAGGTCTGGAAACTCGAAGTCTGGAATCAAGGTATCTTTAGGGCCACACTCCATCGGGAGACTCTAGGGAGCACCCTTGCCTCTTCCAGGCTCGGGGGCTGCTGACATTCCCTGTGGGTGCGGTACTCCCTCTCCGTCTCCATCAGCCCCCACAGCCCCTCCTCTGCGCCCTCTCCTCTCCTGTTCCTTATGAGGACACTTTGCCATGGCAGTTAGACCCCTGGCATCATCCAGGATGATCTCATCTTGAGATCCTTAATTACACTTGCAAAGATCCTTCTTTCACACAAGGTTCATCACAGGTTCTGGGGATGAGGATATTGAACGTATTTTTTCCGGGTGGTCACCATTCAACCCATTTCTCTTTCCCTGAATGTAAGTTGGAGATAGTGCAGAAGCTCCCTTTGCTCCAACCACATCGTCCTTGTTGCTGAGACACGCCACCTTCTCCCCGCCACAGCCCTTACCCTTGGCTCTCTCCGCTCCCCTCGGCGGGGCCACAGGGCCGGACAGCACCTCGCTTCTTACCCTCTCTGTTCGCCTAATCAGGGAGGCCTTTCCCTCGGACTTCACGTTCCATCACTCAGCTTGCATTTTCCTCCTTAGTACTTATCACCATCTGGCATGCTAAATATTTTACTTATGGATTGATTTATTGTCTGCCTACACCCACTAACATCTAAGCTTGTGGAGGCAGAATTTTCATCCGTTTTAATTCAGGGCTGTACTCTCAGCACCTAGAAGAGTATCTGGCACACAGGAGATCCTTAATGTTTACTCAGTGAATGAGTTAATGGATGGATTGCAAGGATTAAATGAAATAATAAATGTACAAACCCTTAAGACAGTGACTCACATTTAGAAAGTGTTCACTTAATTGTAATGACTAATGATTACTGTAACCCTCTGTGTTTGTGTAGTGTTCATTCCATTATTGACTTTGTTTATAAGGATCCACTGATGCCAGGGTCCATGTGATGGAAATTATAGGGCACCAACGGGATGTATTCTGTGTTGTGGATGAATTAGCAGAGATCTTCAGGGGATCAGGGAGGGGAGAAGAGTGATTTAGATTGTTGTTCCTTGTGCTGATTGGAGGGAACTGGAGCATCAATTTCCAGTGACACGAGGATGTTCTTTTGTAGATAAGATTCTCTGAGCTGGGTGTTAGACTGACGGATGGGTTATGATTTGGCAAATGAGAAGTGGAAAAATGTCTCTAGCAGAGGGCAATGGCTAGGTAAGCCTGGGCTGCAGGAGAGAAAGGAGCCAAGCAGGAGGCAGAGAGAGCAGCTCGCCTTGGACCAGGGAGGAAGGGTTTGGGGTCTCGTCATGTGCACAGAAGGGGCCAAACCAAAGAGGGTAATGCAGAGTGTGATTTGGGATTTGGAAAGCTGGTGGATAATGTAGGCTTTCCCTCTGGGTAGATGTTCTATACGAATGCATTTCTGTGCTGTGTTTCCAGGGGTCCATAGGTCTGATAAAACCCCACTTAGCAACCCCTGGAGAGGACTGGAGTGAGAAACGGGGCTGCTTCTAAACTTCAGGGGAATTTTCCAATGTGCTGGGGCCTCACAGAGTTTCTTCAAACCTTTCATTGTCTGCCCTACTCATCCCCTAAAGATCTGTGTCTCCCATTCTCTTTTCTGTCCTGATAATGATTATGTATTTTGCAGTTCGAGCCTAGAGCACTGTGATCTCCCTCACTAATACAGTGTGCAGAGAAAAGAAACTAAATTAAACACACACCCTTTCAGTTTCATGATTTGGTCCAACATGCTTAACCAAGTTGAAATTGAATTTGGGAATTCTTCTTCAGTTTTCTGTATAGGAGTAGCCTCTGTCATGACAAGATGACATTCCCTGCCAAGTTACAGTGTGATAGAATTATTTGCCTCACTGGATTAATAATTCAGAGGCCATCTACTTCTAAATAGACAAAAGACTGTTTAAAAGCATTCAATAGGGGGCCCGCAGCTTGGCCCCCGTGACATTCTTTCAGAAACTCCTCGGTGCTGTTACACTGAAGGGGGTCAAACTTTGTTCTCTGCCACCACAAGATGGCTGTGTAAGCTGGTTATTAGCACAACCATCTGTTGGTATCCCTAAGCCAAAGGACATTTTCCATATAGGATTCAAGCTTATAGACTAATGAGGTTGGGAACTGACATTTTTTAAAAGACCCAGGGCTTCACGCTCAGGGCGTTTTCAGTCCATAATGTGTCAAGTCTGGAGGCTACGCATCAGTGAGGAGGGGAGCTGACACCTGGCACTGTTAGAGTTTACAGAAGCCTGACCCAAGGGGGAGAGAGGCGATGAAAGCAGGGGACCCAGCGTCAATGGATCGGTCTCCTCCTCATCAAAATAATTACGAACAGAAGCTCTGGGACTGATGGCCTAGGTTCAAGTCCACGCTCCTCCGCTTAGCCACTGAGTGACCTAGAACACGTTTCTTCAGCTCTCTGTGCCCCCGTGTCCTTGCTGTACCATGAGGACTATCCTGGCTCCCACCTCACAGCATGGGGACAAGGTTTCACATGAAATAAAATGCATAAGCTGCCTAGAGAAGCGCCTGGCACACAGCGCCTACCCGTGGAAAACACGCAGGGAGAGTTGGTCATCATCGTGTCGCCTGGTAGTTGAGCTGCTTCTCTCTGCTAGCTCCCCTACCTGACAACAGCGGGAGACACACTGTGCTCTTAGAAAAGCAACTGGCTTGGCAAGTGGGGCCCCTGGGTGGCTCAGTGGGTTGATTGTCTGACTCTTGCTTTTGGCTCAGGTCATGATCTCAGGGTTGTGAGACTGAGCCCCGCGTCAAGCTCTACTCTGCGCTGAGCACAGAGTCTGCTCGTCCCTCTCCCTTTGCTCCTCCCCCTCAAATAAATAAAATCTTTAAATAAAAGAAAAGAAAAAGAAAAGCAACCAGGCTGCTCAGCCATTTCTCCTGGGGCCTGCAGAGCTGATGCAGGGGCTCCTGGTTCAGGTGTTTCTGGAGCTTACCACTTCCTGCACTCATCCTCCTGAGCAGCTTCCCTGCCCGTCCTCCCTGAGTGGGTACCCCTCCTCTGCTCACCACTAGCATCACTTACGCTGTGTTGTGATTCGTTTCCAGCCTGGGAGCCTCTCAAGAGCAGGGCCCGTGAGCCTTTGTTTCTAGATCTACAATGCCTAGCCCTTGGTCTGCACTAAAGAAGGGCTTGGTGATGGGAACTAAAGCACAGTGGCCCCAGATCAATCGCAGCATCAGCCTGCCTCAGCCCGTCACTTTCCTTGTATTGAGTTGTCTCATCCTCCTGCCACTGGGAATCCCGGGACTTTTCATCTGGTCTGCAAGCTGTTGACTGGACTGTTTATTCCCTCCCCTGATTGTTCCATCAGTGACCTTTCTGGGGGATGCTGTTTTTTTTTCTTTTAATAGAAAATGGAGACCTTTGGATTTATTAATTTTTTGTTTGCCAAGAAAACCCTGATAATAATTGCTAAGACTTCCCAGAAGTTATTAGTTTACAAATTTTAATGACACTCATGATTTATTTATGTGTTTCCCTCCCTCTACAGCTGCTCACCCCAATTTCTTAGTGGAATTCCTGCTGAATCTGAGTGAATTAATGGAAACAAAACTGCAGATTGGAATGACATTTTTTTGTTAGGCTGTTAATTAAAAACTTTCTGTCCTATTCGCTAGGCTCTTCATATGTGAAGTCCTGAAGGCTGGCCTGATGATACAGGCTGTGAAATCCTCTCTCTAGAACTGGGGCCTCCTTCTGTTTGCTTTTGGTAGTAATAAATCTAGTGAAAGCTCCTGAATGGGTTCCAGAGCATTCAATTGAACAGATACTAATTGAGCATCAATTATATAAGCAGCCCTGTGCTCATTGCTGGGGGATGCAGGATAATTATGTCATGCTTGTTATCCTCAAGGAATGTTTCATTTGGTTGAGAGGTAAGATTAATGTACTAGGAAACAACATTGGGCATATGCAAGAATAATATGTATATACAAAATACAGTGCACTCTGCAACGAGTGGTCTTGCTATAGAAATACTTCTATGTTTTTATTATTATCACCCACCTCATTCTATAAAGGATGCAAAACAATTCTAGGAAGGAATTAGAGAAGTGATCAATATGACACCTATTTTTTTGTTTTGCTGTTTAAAATAAAACATCTTATTTCTCTGTTAGGGTGTGAAACTCCTAAGAGGAAAGACTGTTTCATATACTAGTGGTTCCCATGGTTCTCAGAAACACCCAGTAATAGGTGGGATTGAATATGGGTAGTGGTTACAGGAGTGGGTCCTGGATTCAAATTGCCTGGATGTAAATCCTAGCTCTAATGCGTATTAGCTGCACCACCTTGAGCAGTGTTTAATTTTCTAAGCCTCATTTACAATATAATGGGATGACGATAAGGGAGCTTTGTGAGAAGTTAGTGAGATGGAAAATGGAATGCAAAGTGCCTTCAATCTAGTTATTACTTAATAGAATCATTATTATTTGTTCATAGGTCCACATTCTCCTAGCCCAGCAGCTTCTACCAGGTTCTACATGAGTGTTGTACTAATATCTCTAGGAGGGCGGGGTGCAGAACACATCTAGAATCCTAAGGGCATAATGCCTGGACATGATACACTTCTTTTTTTTCTTAAAAAAAAAAACAAGATTTTATTTATTTGAGAGAGAGAGAGCGAGAAGGGAGAGGGGCAGAGGGAGAAGCAGGCTCCTCGCTGAGCAGGGAGCCCAACGCAGGGCTGGACACCAGGACCCTGGGATCATGACCTGAGCCAAAGGCAGGCACTTAATCGACTGAGCCACCCAGGTACCCCTAGACAATGATACACTTCTATTGAGAGAATATTCTGGAGTCTTCTCCTTTGGCTGCTCATCTGTGCTTGGCAAAAGGAGAAGGTTAACACCTTTCTTGGTTTTTCTACACCAGATGCTGATAATGATACAGGATACAAAGCACAATCTGATTTAAGTTCCCCTAACATAGTGTTGAGTTAACTCATCTATTACTGGTGATTTTCTTCTTAATGCAACCGTAAGGGAATCTAAGTCCATTGAAAAGTTTTGTTACCTCCCAAGTAATCAACAAAGGTGGGATCGTGTGTAAGCCTCACACATGGCACATCCTCAGAATTGCTTGTGGAATGTGTTAAAAATCTAGATTCCTGGGCCCCACCCGAGATTCCAGTTTAGTAAGGCTGCAGATTACTCAGGATGTATAATTTTCAACGCACCTTAGTGGCTTCTTGTCATCAGATAGGACCAGGGACCAGTGAGCTCAGAGGAAGCTGGGGCTCTGGGCGCATCTCAGTTACCAGTAAATTGGATTACTCTTGCCATCCTTCTGTTTCCTCATAAATAGAGGTGTGAGATAAAATGATCTCTCAAGTCTCTTTTAACTCCCAAGTCCACTGATTCTTCCAACCTGGGAAATCAGACAAGAAGCACACCACATTGGGATTTATGATGTGCAGCAGGTAACAGCCTCAGTCCTGAGCACGTCCACCTTATGTCAAAAATCGGGTAGTGTCAACAACACAGACACAGCTCTTCTAACGTGCTGCTCACTGATGGATAGTGGCCAGTTGGCAGGTGTTAGCTAGAATACCTCTCCAAACGACTTCATTTAAATTCATTAAACAAAGGGAGCATCATTATATCTATGAAAGTCTGTTTCAAAAAACATTTCTCAAATGAGAAAGGGGTTTGCCCTAAATATTGAGCCCTCAAACATCTTCCTTTATTAGAGAATAGAGAAATGAGAACACTGGAGAAGGGGGTCTGGATTACAGATTTACTGTTTTCCTATTATGGGAAAGAGGGGTTCTTTTTATGGCCTAGTTTTTTTTTTTTTCTTCTATGAGGCAGGACCCAGACATGTATAAATCTTGATTTTTGTCCAGTGGCTGAGAGAATGTAACCCTTTTGTATGGATTGTGTCTGTTGATTGTTATTTTATGTTGTTTTCGCTTTCATCCAAATGCAGTGCAACTTTATCGTGATCATAAATAACCTCACCATTTGGAGAAGGGGTGTGAAATTCTGCCCATCCCTTTCCCCAGCCTGAGCTCCCTCTCATTTTCTCAGCAGTAGATTCATTAGCCTTCTAATGAAGTTAATAATAAACAGGATCAGACAGTCCCTTCTAAAATAACATTTATAAAGGGATACATTTCCCTACTCTCTAAGGTAAGCCTTAATTTATTTCCCTGCCAGATGTTCACATGTGTAAAACTATGATAGGTGGGCCTTTGGAATTTGCTTTGAAGCCAAAAAAGAAAAAAAAAAGGAAAATTTTTAGTTTGCACAGAGCCTATTATTTCCAAGTTTGTAGGAGAGTGGATTTTTACATACCCCATTCCTGCTTTTATATATATATATATATATATATATATATATATATATATATATACATGTACATACGTATATATGTATAAAATGCCTATAAAGATAAGCTAGGCAAGCTTCATAGTTACTTTCTCATCATTTGGTAGTCAATTACTTTGTTGGACATATGCTGTAAATGTCTTTAGGAGGCTTTTGGCAACTTCTCCACAAAGACCACTGCCCTAGATATTATTTGGGAAGCAATAAACTGGTAAAAAGCCCTCTTCTTTTCTCTTGCATTTCTGTGAGGTTTCTTTTCAGGAATTGCTGAACTTACAAAGGAAGCATTTCACATTTTGCTATTGCTTCTAAATGCTTTGTGCCCAAGTTAAAGCTAAAGTCAAGTCTTAAAATGCAATACATAGAGTTTATCTTACAAAAGCTCCCCCTTTCAGTGGTACTTATCTCTTAAACTGGTATAATATGTGTAGTCACTGCTCACATGCATGCCTGGCACGTCTCATATTTCTGGGAGGAATGTGAGGCGTGTGCATTGAACATTCCATTTTATGAGTGGATGAACTAAGGTCCCGAATGGGTTGGTGCTCAGTGATTTCAGATCTGGGACCCAAATCTAGGTCTCTCCATTCTCAGCAGCCCCCTGCTCTTGATGTTACATTAGTAATCATTCTTTCCTGGCCTTTCTAGTTCAGCCACCATTCATATTTCATAAGAGATCTACAGCCAAGTGACTGCACTGGGGACTGGGAATGGGTTTCTTGGATATTTGTCTAGGTGGTTTTTAATTCTGGTGGATCATGAGAATCACCTGGGAAATATAAGAAAAGCCAGTTTCCTGGGCCTTATGCCAAACCTATTGAGCCAGTTTCTGGGGTCAAGGTCTAGTTGCTTATAGTTTGAAGGTGCTCCCCACTTGATTCTGATGTAATTGCCAGCCTAAGAGACATCATGGCCATCTTTGCTTCTGAAAGGTGCGTGACACCTTCTTTTGGGGAATTTGCCTGTGGCATAGCACCTTTCCCTGTTATCTGTTGTCTTTATGGCTGGTTCAGAATGAGAAATACAGTCATTCATGCAAAAATCCATAGTTGCACCCTTGTCTTTATAAATGACAATCATAAAGGTTAATAATTGGAATGAGCTCTGGCACTTACTAATTAGCTCACATTCTGTCAGTATCAAGCTTGTTTAATTGGCAATTAACATTGATTTTAGAGAGTGGCACCACAAGAGAATGGTTATAAGGTGCTGCTCTCCATAGAGTTGTGCTTGAGATGAACTCTATGAGGGTGAGTTGGCAGCTGGGAATCCAGCTTCCCTGGGGGATCGGAAAGCACAACAAATGGGAAGTGGTTTCCAGGTGACTTTGGAAGGCTTTCTATTCATAATTTTTGGTTGCAAGCCATGGACGTAATCACTTATTTAGGTAAGATACAGGGTTTATTGGAAGGATACTGGGATCACTCAGCATTTGTGGGAAGAGATAACAATGAGACTCCAGGAAGGACAAAATTCTAGGCATCTCTAGGGACCATGGTATGTCATGGCTCGATTCTCTTTATCTCCAGGGACCACAGCAGCTGGATGTCATGGCTCTACTCTCTAGGTGATTTAAAGTCCTGAGAGAGAATTGAAAGGACCACTTGAGTCAAGTAGTCGAAACTTTAACTATGTTTGAGGGTGAGAATATCCTGGCCTAGGCTGTCTTTCTTGTTCATTCCTATGCATAGGGAGATTGGGATCACCAGAAAAAAGCTAGGGAAGTGTTTTGGGAATACTAGACCAATAGCCTTCAAGGGTATCACATGTTTTCTGATGAATTTTAATGTAAAGAAGACTTAAAATACACTAAATTTTAAAGAGCATCCCTTTACTTTTACTACTGATTTAAAAGACTCATTTATAATGTGTCAGGGAATGTGCTAGGAGCTTTATGTATAAAGATATCAATTGTAGCAACCTTGCAAGGATTTTATCCCACTTTGGTAGAGATGAATCTGAGGTTTTTATAATCAGCAGATAACAGAGATGAAGTTTGACTTCATGTCTGTAAAACTAAAGTCCACGCTAGTCTCAGTTGGCCAGAGTGCCTCCCCAAATAGTTTTAAACTTAGGATGTAGTTAGTGAGCACTTTCTCAGTTTTTGATACCACATTTCCATATCTGTTCTCCAAAACTTGATACCACATTTCCATATCTGTTCTCCAAAACTTGATACCACATTTCCAAAACATAGTCCCAGCAGTCTTCAGAAATGATGGCATTATGATTGATTAGATATCTTGTCTAAAATTCTTAATTTTTGGAATTCCCCCTTCCCACCATCTCACCCAGAGATGCAGATAAAATGCTCTTAATCATCTGCAAATTCTCACCTGTTCCTTTTATGAAGGATGGTTGTTGATTATAGAATATTATTTGGGATGAGTGTGCCATTTGCAGTCACACACATTTTTGATTGAAATTTTTACTGAGATAATTGAAGATTCATATGCACCTTGAAGAAATAATACAGAGAGAACTTGTATACTCTATACCCAGTCTCCCTAATGGTAATATTTTGTCAAACTATAATATAATATCACAATAGTTTATTGACATTGTTACAATCCACCAATCTTCTAAGATTCCTTCAGTTTTATTGTTCTCATTTGTGTGTGTGTGTGTGTATAGGTTTGTCTATCCACCACCGCAGTGAAGATACTGAACATTTCTCTCACAAGAATCTCTCATGTTCCCCTTTTATAATCACAACCACCTCCCTTTCCCAGACCCTTAGTCACTAAACCTTGGCAACCACTAATCTGTTCTCCATTTATAAAATGTTTCATTTCAAAAAGGCTAAAGAAATTGAGTCATACAGTATGTAACCTTCCAGGGTTACTCTTTTCACTTAGTGTAATTCCCTGGAGACTCACCCAGATTGCTGTTTGTTTCTATTCATTGCTGAGTAGTATTCCATGTATGTATGTTCCTCACGTGGTTTAGCCTTTTACCTGTTGGAGGACATTTGGGTTGTTCTCCATTTTAGGTTATTGCAAATAGTGCTGTTATGAACATATGAGTACAGGTCTTTGTGCAAATGTGTTTTCATCCCTCTGGGATAAATGCATAAGAGTGTGATTTCTGGGTCATGTTGTAGTTGTGTGTTTAGTTTTAGAAGAAACTGACAAACTTTTTCAGAGTGGCTTTTTATATTGCTACCAGCAATGTATGAGTGATCCAATTTTTTTTATAGCATTGCCAGCAACTATGTTTTCACTATTTTCAATTTTAACCCTGATAGGAGGGAGGCCGTAATATCTCATTGTGGTTTGAAGTTGCATCCTTGATAGGTAATGATGTTGAACATCTTTTTATGTGCTTACTTGGCATCTGTGTATTGTCTTTGGTGAAATGTCTGTTTATGTCTTTGGCCCATTTAAAAAAATGCTTTACAAATATTATAGAAATACTAGAAGCTGTACATATATAATATATACAACTTGGTGAGTCTGGAAATAAGTGAAACTGTCACCACGGTCTATGCCCTAAACTTATCCATCACCTCTAAGTTTCCTGCTGCCCTCTTTATTCATTATTATTATTTTTTGTGATAAGAACTCAACATAAGATCTACATCTTAGCACATTTTTGAGTCTGCAATACAGTATTGTTAACTATAGCTTTATGTTGTACAGCAGATCTCCAGGACACAACTATCTTGTATAACTTAGAACTTTGTACCATTTGATTAATACCTACACATTTCCTCTCCCACCCCGCCCCCCCCAGCCCCTGGCAAACCACCATTCCATTCTGTTTCTACGTGTTTGACTATTTTAGATTCCTTATTTAAGTGGCATCATGCATTGTCCTTCTGTATCTGGTTTATTTCACTTAGCATAATGCCCACCAGTTTCATGTTGTTGCAAATGACAGGATTTCCTGCTTTTTTAAGACTTAGTATTATTCCATTGTATGTATATACCACATTTTCTTTATTCATTCATCCATCAGTGAACATTTATGTTGCTTCCTTGTCTTGGCTGTTGTGAATAGTGATGCAGTGAACATGGGAGTGCAGATATCTCTTTCAAATTGCGATTTAAATTCCTATGGGCGTGTACCTGGAAGTGGTATTGTTGGATTATATGGTAGTAAAAGGACCATACTGTTTTCCATAGTGACTGTACCAGTTTACATTCCCACCAACAGTACACAGGGGTTCCCTTTACACCACATACTCACCAGCATTTATTATCTCTTGTTTTTTTCTTAATCTGCATCCTAATAGATATAAAGTGATATTTCATTGTGGTTGTGATTTGCATTTGCCTGATAATTAGTGATGTTAAGCACCTTTTCATATACTTTTGGCCATTTTGCATGTTTTCTTGTATGTTTTATCTATATGTCTATTTAGTTTTTTTGCCCATATTTTGAATTGGGCTATTTTTTTTTTTTTTTTTTTTTGCTATTGGGTTGTAGGGCTTCTTAATATATTTTGAATATTAACCCTTTATCATGATGTTACATGATTTACAAGTATTTTCTCCCATTCCATAGATTGCCTTTTCCTTTTGATGGTTACCTTTGCTGTGCAGAAGCTTTTGAGTTTGATGTAATCCCACTTGCTGATTTTTGCTCTTGTTGCCTGTGCTTTTGGTACCATATGCAATAAATCATTGCCAAAGCCAATGTCAAGAAACTTGTTGCCTATTTTTTTTCTTCCAGCAGTTTTATGGTGTTAAATCTTAGGTTTTAGTCTTCAATCTATTTTGAGTTGATTTTTGTGTATGGTGTAAGGTAAGGGTCTAGTTTCATTCTTTCACATGTAGAGATCAAGTTTCCTCTACACTGTTTATTAAAAAAACGAGCCTTTCTTCATCCTGTATTTTTGGCATCTTTGTTGAAGATTAGTTGACCATATATGAATGGATCTATTTCTGGTCTCTACATGTCTGTTTTTACGCCAGCACTGTATTGTTTTGAATATTGTAGCTTTGCAACGTATTTTGAAATTAGGAAGTGTGATGCCCCTAACTTTTTTATTTTTGCTTACAATTGATTTGGCTACTTGGGGTCTTTTGTGGTTTCACATGAATTTTAGGATTATTGTTTCAATTTCTGTGTAAAATTCTATTGGGACTTTGATAGGGATTACATTGAATCTATAGATCACTTTGAGTAGTATGACATTTTGACGGTGTTAATTTTTCCAATCTCAACAGGACTGCCTTTCCACTTATTGATATTTCCTTTTATTTCTTTCATCAAT
Source organism: Halichoerus grypus (assembly GCF_964656455.1). Taxonomy (NCBI): domain Eukaryota; kingdom Metazoa; phylum Chordata; class Mammalia; order Carnivora; family Phocidae; genus Halichoerus; species Halichoerus grypus. The sequence goes on along the minus strand of NC_135718.1, from coordinate 24,210,578 downwards.
GTTTTATAATTTTCAGTGTATAATTTGCATCAATGTTTTATAATTTTCAATGTTTTATAATTTTATAATTTTCTTCTACTTCTTTGGTCAAGTTTACTCCTAAATATTTTATTCTTTTTGATGTTATTGTAAATGAGATTGTTCTGTTAATTTCCTTGGTGGATAGTTCATTGCTAGTGTGTGGATGAACATTGAGGGCATTATGCTAAGTGAAATAAGACAGAGAAAGAGAAATACTGTAGGAAAGTTCTTATATATGGAATTTAAAAACAAACAAAGAAGCCAAACTCACAGAGACAGAGAATAGATTAGTGGCTGCCAGAGGTAGGGAGTGTGAGGGGGTGGGCCAAATGGGTGAAGGTGTTCAAAAGGTACAATCTTGCAGTTATAAAATTAATAAGAACTGGGGATATAATGTACATCATGGTGACTGTAGTTAATAATACTCTATTGAATGTTTGAAAGTTGCTAAGACTGTAGATCTTAAAAGTTGTCATAAGAAAAATAGTTGGTAACTATGTGTAGTGATGATGGATGTTCACTAGACTTATTGTGGTGATCATTTCATAGTATATACAATATCAAATCATTATGTTGCACACCAAGAAGACGTTATATGTCCATTAGATCTCAATAAAGAAGAGAGAAATGCAACTGATTTTTGTATATTGACTTTGTATCCTTCAACTTTACTGAATTTGTTTATTCCAGTAGTTTTTGTTTTTCTTGAGACTTTAGGGTTTTCTTATATATAACATTATAACAGCATGTCATCTGCAAGCTGATAATTTTGCCTTTTCCTTTGGGATTCGAATGCCTTTTATTCCCTTCCCCCCCCAATTGTTCTGGCTAGGACTTCCAGTACCATGCTGAATGGTAGTGGTGAGAGTGCCTTTTCACCATTGAGTGCAAGATTAGCTATATATGGCCTTTATTGTGTTGAGCTAAGTTCCTTCTATGCCTAATTTGTTGAGAATTGTTTTTTTTTTTTTTTTTTTTGTGAAAGGATGCTGAGTTGTAACAAATGCCTTTTCTGCATTTATTGAGACGATCATGCAATTTTTATCTTTTATTCTGTTACTGTGGTCTGTCACACTGATTGATTTGTGTATGATGAACCATCTTTGAGTCCCAGGGATAAGTCCCACTTGGTTGTGGTATGTGATCCTTTTAATGTGTTGTGAATTAGGTTTTTGTTCATATCTTGTTGGAGATTTTTGTGTTTATGTTCATCAGAGATACTAGCCTGTGGTTTTTTTTCCTGTTGTGCTGTCTATGCCTGGGTTTGGTATCAGAGTGATGCTGGCCTCATAAAATGAGTTTGGAAGTGTTTCTTCCTCTCCTCTTTTTTGAAAAAGTTCAAGAATGATTGGTATTGATTCATCTTTCAGTGTTTGATAGAGTTTACCTGTGAGGCCATCTGGTTCTCGGCTTTTCTTTGTTGGGAGTTTTTTGATTATTGATTCAATCTATTTGTTATTGGTCTGTTCAAGGTTTCTGTTTTTAGGGGGTTCAGGCTTGGTAAGTCATATGTTTTAGGAATTTATCCATTCTTTCTGTTTTTTCCAATTTGTTGGCATGTAATTGTTCATAATTGTCTCTTATAATCTTTTTTATTTCTGTGGTATCAGTTGTAATGTTTCCTCTTCCAGTTTAGATTTTATTTGAGCCTTCTTTATTTCTTAGTCTAACTGAAGAAAAAAAGACCTATTTTTTTTTTATGTTTTCAAAAAAACCAACTCTTAGTTTTGTCAATCATTCAATTATTTTTCTATATTTCATTGATTTCTGCTCTAAACTTTATAATTTTCTTGCTTCTGCCAACTTTGGGCCTAGTTTGTTCTTCTTTTTCTAGTCCTTGAGGTGTAATGTTAGCTTGTTTGAGATCTTTTTTATGTAGGCACTTACTGCTATAAACTTCTCTCTCAGTGCTGCGTTTGCTTCATTCCATAAGTTTTGGTATGTCCTGTTTTTGCTTTTCTCAAGATATTTTCTTTTTCTTTTTTTTAGAGAGAGAATTCATGTGGGAGCAGAGGTGGGGGGCAGAAGGAGAGGGAGAGAATCCCAAGCAGGCTCCACACCCAGCGTGGAGCCTGATGCAGGGCTCAATCTCACCACCCTGAGATCATGACCTGAGCCCAAATCAAGAATCAGATGCTTAACTGACTGAGCCACCCAGATGCCCCATCTCAAGATATTTTCTAATTTCCTTTTTTATTTAACCCATTGATGTATTTGTGAATTTTCAGTTTTCCTTTTGTTATTGATTGCTCATTTTATTCTATTGTGGTCAGAAAAGATAATTGGAATGATTTAAATCTTCTTAAACTTGTTAAGACTTGTTTTGTGACCTAGCCCGTGATTTGTTCTGGAGAATGTTCTGTATGCTGCTGTTGGGTGGAATGTTCTCTATATGTCCGTTAGGTTTATTTGGTCTGTAGTATTGTTCAGGTCTGTTTCCTTATTGATTTTCTGTCTGGATGATCTATCAGCTATTGAAAGTGGGAGATTGAAGATTCTTACTGTTATTGTATTGCTGTCTATTCCTTCAGGTCTGTCAATATTTGCTTTATATATTTAGGTGCTCTAATGTTGGGTGCATGCATATATATATATATAATATATGTATATATAATTTCTGTATCTTCCTATTGAATTAGCCCATTTAAAATTATGTAATGACATTCTTTTTTTCTTGTGACAGTTTGGGCTGGTGTAAATATAGCCACCCTGATACTGTATTTTGGCTGCCATTTGCATGCAATATCATTTTTCATCCTCCATATTCAGCCTGAATGTTTTTTTTTTTTTTAATTTTTAAAAATTTATTTGTCAGAGAGAGAGAGCACAAGCAGAGGGAGAAGCAGACTTCCCGCTGAGCAGGGAGCCCAATGTGGGACTCGATCCCAGGACCCTGGGATCATGACCTGAGCCGAAGGCTGCTGCCCAACCGACTGTTCTTAAGAACGCCTGGGTGTGTTCTTAAGTATAAAGTCAGTGTCTCCCAGAGAACGTATAGTTAGATCTTTTTTTTAAGAAATACGTTCAGCTACTCTTTATCTTTTGACAGTGAGTGAGTTTAAAACATTAAATTTAAAGTAATCATTGATAAATAGAGACTTACTATTGTTATTTTGTTAATTTTTTGTTTTGTGGTTCTTTCTGTTCTCTTGCTGTCTTCCTTTCTTATTTGATGATTGTTTGTACTTTGTAGAATCAAAGTATCCTTTGATTCTTTTATTTTATTTTTGTATTTACTAAAGGGTTTTTTTCATTGTGGTTACTTTGATGCTTGCATAATACTTTTTATAGTTGTAATAGCCTATTTTAAGCTGACAACAAGTTAACCTCAGTTGCATACAAAAACTCAATACTTAATTATTCTCTCTCCCAACACTTTATGTCAGTGATGTCAAAATTTACTTTTTAAAAAGTTTTTAATATTTATTTATTTATTTGAGAGCGAGAGAGAGGGAGAGTGCACAATGGGGCAGGGAGGGGCAGAGGGAGAGGGAGAGAGAGGATCTAAAGCAGGCTCCCTGCTCAGCACCAAGCCTGACGTGGGGCTCCTTCTCAGGACCCTGAGATCATGACCTGAGCAGAAATCAAGAGTTGGATGCTTAATCGACTGAGCCACCCAGGTGCCCCAGAATTTACTTTTTTTTACATTTTATATATCCATTAACAAAATGCTGTGGTTATAGTTATTCTTAATACTTTTGTCTTTTAACTCTTATACTAGGGTTAAAAGTGATTCATACACCACCATTATAGTATTGAATTATTCTGTATATATTTACTTGGCCAGTGAGATTTTTGTTTTCATATTTATGACATCTTTTGTATGTTGAGTCTTTTAATACATGAACATGGTATACCTCTTCATTTATTTAATTCTCTGGTTGTTTTATCAGCATTTTAAAATTTTTACCTGCATATGCTTTGTTTAAGTGTGTACTTAAGTATTTCATTTTCTTTGGAGTGATTATAAAAGGTATTGTGTTTTTAATTGCAGCTTCCACATGTGTATTGTTAGTGAATAGAAATAGAAATGCATTTGTGTTTTGTCTTTTGATCTTGTATCCTGTGACCTTGAACAACTCATTTAGTATTTGCTGTTGAATGATTTTTGTGGACTCAGCGCTCTGCTCGGTGCCTTTTCTACATCATGGAATAAATACATCATGGTTCAGGGTGAAGTTCCCCAATGAGGGCTCTGGTCCAGGAGATTTGTTTCTTCTATACCATGTATTAGATCAGTCCATTTAATGAGACTTACTATGTGTAATTTCTGGGCTAAACACTGTGGACCGTGCAAAGATGTAGAAGAGATTTTCCCTTTTAGGAATCTCCAATTGAGAGAGACAGAGCAAGATAGAGATAGAGAATACAAGCCTTTCATATTATTATTTATTGTTAGAAGTAAATAGAAGTTTAAAACAGAGGCCTGAGAAAGGAAGATATTATTTCTAGCTTTGGCAGATCAGAGGAAGCTTAATGTAAAGAGCAGTATATGAAGTGGGTCTTGGAGGAGAGAAGGACTCTGATGGGTAATGTGAGGGGATGGGCATGTTAGATAAATAAATACATTAAAATCCAGGGGGAGAAAATGACCAGGACAGGTTTGGAGAATGTTCAAGAGACCGGGGAGTTAAAGTGTTGATGCAGGGCAGGGAAAGAAACTGAGGAGGAGGCTGGACAGGAAGTAGATGTCACATTGGGGAAGACTTCCGTGCCTGATTGAGCAGTTTGGAACCTTTTCTGTGGGGTCAAGAGGAAAGAGCACAGGTTTATGAACAGCAACTGTAAATAATAGCTGTGCTTTAGAAAGGGTGATTTAGTGTGGGAAAAGTTGTAGCCCCGGGGGATCAGTTTTGATATGGTTAGGACATTTGTATTGTTTTTTTCCTCTTTGTTTTTTTATCTATGAACCCATCTATGTGTTTGATTGTGTGTTTATCTTCTTACCCGTGTAGACTCTCAGTGATCTGATGAATCTGTTTAATGGGTCAGGAATGAGGAAGGCGGGAGGTTTGTAAGCTCCAAGCCCCCTTGCTTGAGGGAAACCAGAAACTTCCTCCCGACACCCCTGAATCTCTGACTGGCTTTCAGATGTAGAAACGTGGATTCCACACTATTGGCTTACACATTGGACCTGGTGAGGGGGCCATGAGGGACGTGGCTTGCTTCATTGGCTTCCCTGTACTCAGACTAAGGTCACACTTCAGTATCTGAAAGCATGGGGCAGAGGATAAAGTGGCCTGACTTCATACGATTATTCCATTTCATTCCTTAACATGTGCTCACTGTGAGGATGTGGGGTGGAGTGGGGAAGTAACAAGGCAGCCTGAAAAGAATTAAATCTGATTTACTTTGATACTTTGATACCTTATAGTGTCATTCTCTTTAAACTTATCTGCCCGAATTCCCTAAGATTTGAGAATTGAATGTTATACAAGATTGCCTCTAGCCAACAGGGAAGAAACAGTGAGTTTCCTAAGCTTCTACTTTTCTTCTCATTTTTGCATATTTAAATTTTTAGGCAATAATTTCACTAATAAAAATAATTTTCCAAAACTTGAAAAATGAAGAGTACTCTAAAGAAATAGTCACCATCTATAATCCTGTTCAGAAACATTGTCGTTTCAGGATATGTTTACCTATCCCTGTTTTACCTATCCATTTTCACAGAGATCCTATTGTATCAACGATTTTGTTTCTTATTTTCATATAACATTTGAGTAAGCATTTTTCTATGTTACTCAAAATGTTTTGCAAATATAATTTTAATGTTTGCATAATAGTGTATTATATTGCTGTTCTGTAATTTACTTAACTATATTCATTCATCTAGTTTTGGAGATTCAGATTATTTTACAGTTTTCCACTATTTTAAAAATGTTGTAATGAATATCTAGATACATAAATCTTTGTTTTCGCCTGCCTTTTATATTATTTCCTTAGGATAGACCTCTGGAGGAGAAATTTTGAGACTTTAGTATACATTGTCAAGTTGGTGATGAGAAAGTTGCTTTTTCTGAAAGTCTCATGCTGGGAAAAAAACAACCACAACAACTCTGAAATTAAAAGAGAGAAGTTAACACATTGCAGTGTGCATACGTGTGTGTGTGTGTGGTGGGAACACATGTGTTTACATGCTTTAGGGTAATTAGTAGGCCTCAAATTATTGTGAAATTATTGGAATAAGACTTGGTAAGGAGATCCTTAAAATGATGTATCCCTAGAGTCCAAGAAGAACACGCATGTCTCCTGCTGACGGAACATATCAAGGCCATTCTGAACGGATCAAATGGAAGCAGTAATAACCACATCAGTACTAACAGCTGCTCACATTTACTGAGCACTAATCATGTGCCAGGCACTGGCTGCAGTGCTTTCCACGTGTTTAATGTAGGCTTGTAATAAGCAGTGAGGTGAATACTGCTGTCATCCCCATTTTTTTTTTTTTTTAAGATTTTATTTATTTGCGAGAGAGAGAATGAGAGACAGAGAGCATGAGAGGGAGGAGGGTCAGAGGGAGAAGCAGACTCCCTGCTGAGCAGGGAGCCCGATGTGGGACTCGATCCCGGGACTCCAGGATCATGACCTGAGCCGAAGGCAGTTGCCTAACCAACTGAGCCACCCAGGCGCCCGTCATCCTCATTTATAGCCGAGGAACCTGAGAGCCGGGGAGTGGAGATAATTTTGCCCCAGGCTGTGCTCTTGGTAGGTCGTAGAGCAGGGATTTGGATCCAGGCCCTCAGATTCTAGAGCCCGTAACCCTGGTGTAGATGGACATTCACTTAGATCTGACCAAGGTTGGAAGCTGTTTTGGGGGTTCCCCACAGTCTAGATTTACAGCCCACTGAGCGCGAGTCTCACATGAAGGAAGACTACCTCCTGGATTAGACCCAGGGCACTGTCTGAATGGAATTGTCAGGGGGAGCATGGGAGGGTCTAGTCCCTTCTATGAGGGTTTGGAATAGTGTTCAACTTCTCTCTCTCTCTCTCTCTCTCTTTTTAATAAGACTTTATTTATTTGAGATAGAGCACAAGCGGCAGGTTGGGGAGAAGGAGAGGGCAAAGGAGAAGGAGAAAGAAAAGAAGGAGAGGGAGAAGCAGGCTCTCCGCTGAGCAGGGAGCCTGACATGGGACTCACTCCCAGGACCCTGAGATCACGACTGGAGCCAAAGACAGATGCTTAACCAACTGAGCCACCCAGGCGCACCTCAGCTTCTTCTCTTAATAACCCCTAAAGGACTTGTTGAGCAGCGCTTACCTGTTACCTCCACCTGCTTACCCGTACACTCCTGAGAGTCACTGTGCAGATGGGTTCAAAGCACAGACATTGGCACATACTCCCTGGGTTCGAATCCCAGCTCAGCTGCTTCCCAGCTGTGAGCTTCAGACACTTCTCTGGGCCCCATTTTTTAATCTCTAAGGAGTGACAACAGTCCCCACCGCCCTGGGCAGCTGAGAGGATCCTGAGTTAATAATGGTGAAGTGTTTAGAACAGTGCATATGCTTTGTATTGGCTTCCATTCCTGTTGGGACTGCTCTGCCTTTTGTCCTAATTCCTCAAGGCTCCAGTGAGGGCTCATGCCTGCCAGGGCTTATTCCCATGTTCCCCAGACATAATCCACACAGGCTTACGGAGCGCGCCCACCTGCTCGAAGCCACAGGTATGGTGGGGAAGCAAACAGACACACTGCCTGAGCCTTCATTGCTCCCCTCTAAAGTGGAGGCAGACATCAAGTAATCTCTACAGGGGTTGAAGGAAAGCACAGTCTCCATGAGACAGCAAGGCAGCAGACACCCAGTGGAAGGATCAGGGCGGGCTTTCCTGGGTGTATTAGTTCCTATGGCTGCTCTAACAAAGTACCACAGACTGAGTGGCTTAAACCACAAATATGTATTGACTCACAGCTCTGGAAGCTGGAAGTCCGAGATCAAGGTGTCAGCACTGTTGGACCTTTCTGCTGGGAGGAAGGATCTGTCCCATGCCTCTCTCCTAGCTTTCGGTGGTTTGTGGGCAATCCTTGGCATCCTTGGCTTGTGGAAGCATCACGCCATCTTTGCCTTCATGTTCCCGGGGTGTTCTCCCTGTGTGCATGTCTGTGTCCGAGTTCCCCCGTTCTATAAGGCCATCAGTCATCTGGATTAGGGGCCCAGTCTCTTCCAGTATGACTTCATCTTAACTAATTACATCTGTAAAATCTTGTTTCTTTTTTTAATGTATTTTTTTTTTAAAGATTTTATTTATTTATTTGACAGCATAAGTAGGCAGAGTGGCAGGCAGAGGGAGAGGGAGAAGCAGGTTCTCCGCTGAACAGGGAGCTGGACGTGGGGCTTGATCCCAGGACCCTGGGATCATGACCTGAGCTAAAGGCAGCCGCTTAACTGACTGAGCCACCCAGGAGCCCCTGCAAAACCTTGTTTCTAAGACAGGGGGTGTTTCACTGGGGGTGAAATATGAGGCAGAATTAAGAGCTGAGGGTTAAGGAAGAGAAAGGGGGAAATATTCCAGGCAGGTCTGTGCAAAGATCCTGTGGTAGAGGGGGTGGGGAGGAGTTTGCCTTTTCAAGGAGCTGGAGTGAGAGGAGTAAGCCAGTGGGTGTGGGGCGAGTGGTCTCTAAGATGTGCCGTAGGGGCAGAGGGCATGCCCTGTGATGTCTCGTTAGCCATTTTAAATAGTTTGGGTTTTACTTGGGGCACGATGGGAGACAATTAAAAGGCTTTAAGCAGGGGTATTTCATCTTGTAATGAATGTTTTAAAGATTTATTATTATTGAACCTTAAATTTTTATTACTGATTCTGTATTAGCATGAATGGAACTTTTTTTTTCTTGTTATCTACTTCTAGCTCCTTAGTGCATTTTCTTTCCATGCATTTTGTATGATTATCTACTGGTGACTTGTTTTCTTTATCATTCTGTACATTTTTTTTTAATGTAATACATAAACTGAAAACATGGAATCTGATGCCAGTATTCCCCCATTCTATTTTTTCCCATTATCATAGTTTTATTTTTCATAAAGCAGGAGTTTCACATTTTGTAAATAATCAAGTCTGCTAATCTTTATTTAAAATCACATTCCTTCTTACTTTTATTTGTTAAGATTGAAGAGCTCTCACCTTCTTCATGTATTCTCACACAACAGCAAACCCATCCCTTAGGTGGGAAATGTGTGCTAAAAATTGTTGAATAAGCTGTGACATTCATTTGAGGGAACATCTGCTTGTTTTGTGCTCAATTATCTCATCAAGTCCTCCCCCAAATCTTATGAAGTAGGTACTATTGTACTTTTCCTTTTTTCACATGGGGAAACTAGTTTTTAATAAAATGGGTAATCTGCTAAAGTTCACACAGGTGGATTTGGACTGTTCACCTCAGATAGGCAGACTCATGACTTCTTCACAAACACGGAACTTCTCAGCTGGAAGCTCTGAGTTGTTCCTTGGGTGGCCTCCACCCGATCACTCTGGACCTTGGTACCTACTTCGCAGACGGAAACGAGAAAGTTCCCAGCGGAGCAAATGCTAAGTTCCCAGCTAGGCTGTGCCTCACTTCCCAACACCCCTGCCTTTCCTTATGCCACTTCCCATTTTGGAATTCCCTCTTCTCCCCTCCTATTCACTTTTGGGATTTAGGTTCTGATTTCTCCCGGAGACTTTCTCGAGCACCCTCTCTCTTTTTTCTCTGGAGTCCCTTAGAATCTCTTCTCCCACGTACGCATCTGCTACTTGGTCTTATCATGTCTAGCTTCTTGAGATAACTCACAGCACCTGGCTGTGTGCTCGGGACATCACATGTGCTCCATGAATGTCTTTTGGGTAGAGGAAGAGCATGATCCACTTGAGCATCTTGGGTCTTCATGTTCGGAGTGCGTAGAAAGCCTGCCTGGGTCTAGCAGCCTGGGTCCTGCGGGTACCCCAAGTGCCAGGCAGCCTCCTCTGGATACTTGGTCCTTAGTGCCCCCTTTGCTCCTGTCACCAGCCTCACAATGCCAGTGTTTTCTGCACTGTGGCTTGTCCTCTGTCACAGTTAGATGGTGCAGGATGGGATAAATGGATATTTTGGAGTGACAGCATGTGTTGGAAGGCAACCAGCTGATAACTGAGAATGGCACACAAGGAATGCCACAGTTATCGAAATTCACTGGTTGTTGTGTGGCATTTGCCAGATTGCTTATCAGGGTTGACAAAAGGAACATTGCTAAGAGATGGGGGGATAAGTGGGGGCAATATGTTCTTGGGGGCAGTTATAATTGTTAGCACATCCTGAATGGCTGCTTTGTGCCAGGAATAGGTGGTTCCTGATATTATCTCTAATCAAAACACTCTGCTGGCAAGATGTTTCGGGAAGTGCTGGGTATCGAACGAGTGGTGCAGCATGGCACATGTGTGGGGCTATTGTATGGCCTTCTGGCTTTGTTGTCTTGCCCAGAGACGTCAGGAATTGTTACATGTTTATAAGAGCCTTAAGATTAAAGAGGGAAAAGAAAAAAAAAAAACACTTCGAGAGATTTTCCTGTGTTAGGAACCCATAGGAGTGGGGGAGAGCTTTCTGTCATTGTAGCCCCAGCCCCAGAGCCCAGAGTTTGGCCTCCTTGGTATCACTGGGTGAGTGCAGTCCCAGAAGGACCCGTCCAGCCTTCTAGACATCTTAGGACACCTCACTGACCTCTTCATACACACTGGCCCCAAAGCCACACTCAGTCCTTTTAGGGTTCCGCCCCCTCCTGTCACCAGTGCACCCCTAGAGTGGTACCCAGTATCAAGCTTCAGAAGGTTTGTCCATAAGGGTCTCCCTGGGTGATACCACCTTCTTTTCATGGCCCTTTGGTGTGTTGTGTTGGGTGGCGTCTGTCAGTGAGTGCTGAATCAGAACGTACCCCACATCTTTGCATCAGCGATGTCATTAGACCTGCCACTATGCTCCCTATTGTCCACTCTGAAAGCATCAGTGATAGGATGGACACACCAAGTTCATAGAGGCCCGTAGGAGCAAATTGTGGGGTGATGGTGCATGCTGCCCCAAGTCACCAAAGGCAAGCTGGTGTTCTTTCAGTCTCTTTAGAACAAACCACACTTTTTCCTGCCTGCGGTCTTCACATGTGTCTGGAATATTCTTCTCTCCATACCTCCCCCTTTCCAAAAGCCTGCCCCCAATCTTACTTTTCACAAGCCTCACTCTTTTTAATTTTATTCTCTTATTGAAAAAATTTCTTCAGTCTCAGCATCTCTGCCCCAGAGAGCTGTTGTCTAGCCGTGCTTTCTGAGGTCTCTGCGCTAGTCCATCTCTGCCTCTCACAGCAGAAGATATTATACCACTTGTAGTCATTTCATTTTATGTCTTCTGTAGGAATGTTTCCTTATTTCACTACTGTTCCACCAGCCAGAGCAGACAGGTAGACGTGTGATTTCCAGTTCCCTGGGTGGCAGGGAATGAATGAATGAACCCCTTGGACATCCCTTCCTTTATACGTTCTCTCACTTAGATTGCTGATACTTCATGCTAAAAGAGACATATTTCATCAAGTCTTCCCTACAGACTGTAGGGATGAGGACAGTGAGACTCACAGAGGGGAGAAGACTTGCTCCATATCACTTAGTTAAGGCAAGAGGTTTGACCAAAAGTAAAACCCGCACACTTCAGACAGGAAGGCAGGCATCCCTGAAAGATCTCGGGAGCCCCGTCTTTCAGGATTTGTGACCTCAACCTTTTGCCTTTTAGAGGAACAATAGAAATCGTGGGAAACTTAAGACACAAAGACAATCAAATGCTGGGCTTTTACCCAGAAGCAATCACTGAGTCTGAAAAGCCTTTCTCTGAGAGGGACCTTGAAAGAACAGGGCTTTTTTCTGTTCCCTACAGGGAACCTACAAGCTGTGCACAACGTACCTGACAATGAGTCAGGCTCTGCTTCAGAACAGTCCCTGGGGGCAGAAGGCTCGTTCATCTTTGGCCTTCTGTGCAGGGCAGGGCTTCCCGCGTGGAGGCTGACGGCGGGACGGCAGTCCTCAGCCACGGGTCTCCCGGGGAGGGGGACGTGTAAGGGATCAGACAAGAGTCCTCTGTTCACTTCTCACACTCATCCGCTTGCGGCTGACACCTTCCTTCCAGGTATTATCCCTGGAATTTGAAAGGGGAGGGAGCAAGGAAAGACAGGTAGAACCTAGCTTTAGCAGTAAACAGTGAGTCCGGACAAAGGTCTCAGAGGGAAAAGGGAGCCCGTGATGGTGGTTCCTTCAAGGACGTGTGCTGAGGCATGGCTTTCTGGTCACAGTCAGGGACTTGAGGCGTCAAGGTCTGAACAAGAAGAGATAAATTCAGGCGAGGGCAACAGGGTTTTATGTAACAGAAGTTAAGGACTCGCAGGGTGCAAAAGGAGCAGAGTGGTTCTGTAAAATACGTAAAAAGACATATTTCTAAAAAGCAAATTGTCTAATTATGTTGACTACTCTTCAAGGATAGATTTGTTGAGCATTAACTGAAATGATCTTAAATTAAATTTAAATCTTAAATAATCTTAAAGTGCCTGTTGTAAGAGGGGTTCATTCATTATTTATTTCCATTTTCTCTCTCAACGATTTGGAGAAGGTGGTTCTAATGCTTGTGGAGTTCATATTTTCTGAACTGCTCTTTCCCACATCAGGGGCTTTTTTGGCCCCAAATTTCTTTTAGAATATCTCACTCTTGAACATGTACCCATGACACTGGTTCACTCTGTATACTTTAATGTAAGTAGGAAGAATGAGGGCTTGGGAGGATTCTGTTGGGTTGTCCAGGGTCACTGGACGTCATTCTTCATGGAGGTTTTCACACGCTGGTTTTATTCCCACTCAGCACACCATCTCCTGGGAGCCAGTGTGTGCTGACACTGTGGGAGACAGTGGGGACTGCGGGCGGGGGTGGAGGGAGATGGATCACATTCCTGCTCTCATGCAGCTGACAGAATGTGATAGACAGTCGATGAATAACCAGGTAAGCAGGTGATAACCAATATGGAGAGTGCCGCAGGGTTGTGTGATAGGCACTGATTGGGCATGGGAGTGGAGAGGTGAGGGGCACCTTTATTAGCATCGTCAGGGGAGACCGCACCTGGGAGCAGGGACTGGGGGAGGCCAGGGAGGCCTGTGGGGTGCCTGGGGTACAATGCGTAAGGAGGTGCTCCCTCTGAGGATCACACAAGGGCCTCCTTAACATTTGGGGCCTAGACACCCTGCTTGCCTGTCTCATGCTAGTCCCAACTCTGCCCAGGAGGTGATAACTGAGCTGGGACCTAGAAGATAATGAGGAGCCAGGCCTTCAAAGAGCTGTGTGGTCATCAGCTTAAACAAGAAAGTGAAGATTGCCTTTGCTGTGGCTCATTTCAATGTGGTGCAAAGATATCCACGTAAATCCTAATTGCCAAAATTGACCCATCAATGTTAAAGACCCTTTTTAAGTGGATCATTTTCTTCCTTTTACACAGCCATCAAATGCAGCACTAATGAGGGGTGGTATTCATCTTGTTTTACAACCCCGAGCTCCTCTGTATTCCTTAGCACGCAGGAATCTGGCTGCGCATGGTTCTTAGAAGCACGTGCCCCCATCCTTCCTCATATTTTCATGTACGGTTGTTTTTAATGGCTGAACAGCCTTGTGGCTCAGCCCAGGTGGCTCCATCCATTTCCTCCTCTGCTCTGACATCGCAGTGCTATGGGGTTTGTTCTCTGACTGAGGGATGGTGTCTTGGCTGCCTTCTTGGGGAAATGTCTCTTTATCAGTGGCATGCACAACTAGAGATCATTAATTGAAAGCACATCCATGATATTAACCCGTCATTGCGAAATGCCACATTGCAAAGTTCCAAAACTGTGAGCAAAGTTCTAACTCCTAAGCTGTGTCTGATGCATCGCTCCTTCTGACGTGGTCTGAAGGAGCGCGTCCCTCACAGAACCTTGTACTGTTGCAAAGCTGTGCACGGGACTGCCTGCCTGTCCAGCGAGCTTTCCCCTGCCCCTGCTTTCCTGATGGCATCTCTCCGATGGAACCCTCCAGGCACGGCCCCCAGCCGTGTCTTCTCCAACCCAGAGCAGAACACGCCCTGTGCCCTGTTTAAATGTGTTGCCTTGAGGGTTGGAACTCAGCACTCATTTGGCGTCTCAGGAAGCAGCGTCACTGCACACATTGTGTGGTGCTCACTGCCTGTGTCCTCTTGCTGGCTTCATCATTATTGGCTGCACATCAGTGTCCTCATCTGCAGAATGGGCATGACACGGTGGCCCATACTGCATGGAGTTGTTGTGTGGAGAAAAGGAAGCATTACATAGAGAGTTCTTCAAACAGTGCCGGTATATTTTAAGAGCTCTAGAAATGCTATCGTTATTATTATTACTATTATTATTACTATTTTATCACAAAGTTGATGTGTATTCTGATTGTCAACAGCTCTTAACAGATGACACATTTTACCCTATTTTTATCTTGCAGCTGAAACATATAAACAAAAAGGACACAATTAAGTTAATATTTATTGTTTCTGTCATTGGCCCTATGTTCTGGAACTGTCCTTGGCCAATCTAAATCCTTGGGAAAGAGAAACATCGAGACCCCTTTAGTAAGTGGCAGTGAGCGGGAATCATGCGTTCATTCATTCACGCATGTGCGCGTTTATTAGGCAGGTATTTTCTGAGCCCCACTGTGTGCCAGGCTCTAGGCCAGCCCCTCGATGAAAGTGACACATCATTATTAGACGTAATCAATGTTTTTGTTCTTGTGAAACACTGTTGTAACTCTTCAAAGAAAAGTAACATCTAGAACTGCCATCAGCACCTGGCCCATCAGCGTGAGAATGGTTTTGAGAGGGACTTTGGACAGGGGTGTGGGGAAAGGGTGAAGGTTCAGGTTGCCTTGGGCCTGAGGACAACAGAGGGCATACGGAGCTGGCCAGGAAGGCAGACCCCGGGGTGGCCAAGGTGTGAAGGGAATGAGAAACAAGTTCACCCTGGAGAGGGAGAGGCTAGCCATGGTGAAGGCAGCATTCTGCCATGTTGAGAGTGACCCCAGTGGGCCCGTGTCCAGCTTGGTTTGGATGGGACAGGCCTGTCCCACACTCCCCTCTTCTCCAGCCGTTTCTCCTCTCCCTTCCCTTAGACATCTGTCTTGGAAGGAATCTTGCAGTGAGCCCAACTCTGAGGCATCTGTCTGCCTCTCTTGTCCACCAGTCTCCTGAACGTTTGTAGAGGGGAAGGCCGAAGGCTTTAAGGCTGTGGGCTCTCCAGGAGCTTAGAAACCAACACAAACCACAAGAGTGAGCAGAAACCACAGTGGGTGGAACAGCTCTACCTGCTCATGTGTGACTCCTCGTGTTTGGATGTGAAGATATGGCCAGTTTGAGAAGAAACCAGCCTGTAGTTGTCATATGCATTGAAAGATCACTACATGCCATGCACCGTTCAAAAATGATACATAAATTAACTTTTTAAATTCTTGCAGCAGTCTGAGGAGATGGATACTACAGTGACCCCCATTTTGCAGATGAAGAAATAGAGGCGCGGGGAAAGCTTCACAGAGAACTCCATTGTGGATTAGGCCTTGAAGGATGGCTAGAGTTTAATTATGCAAAGAGAAAGGAGGGAGCTTTTCCAGGAGGGGAGGAGGGAAGGCATGCAGTCTTATCTGCAGGGTCCCTATAACTAATTGGTGCAAACCAATTTTTTAAGGGTCAGCATTCATCAGTGGTCCAGTGTCGTGTTTAGAGTTCTCCTTGGAAATATGGAGCTCCTGCCCACTGCCCCATTGTGAGCACTAGCTCTGGGCCTTTGGCAATCCAGGTGGACCTTCAGATGCAAATTTCCAGAAAGATAAATGAGAATTGGCAGCTGTATTTAATTATGCAGTCTTCTGCAATGTGTCTACAACAGACATTTTTCTTACAGAGAGTAATTATTCTTAGCATGCCCATCTGAATGAGATTATGCTTTGGTGATTGGTTTTGAATCCTTGATCCGTTCTTATTTGAGCCGCCTTGCTGGAATCCTTCCTCTCGATGTTTGTGAGGTGAGGCCAAAGCGCTCCTGTCTCTGAGACACAGCTTAGCGGTGATCTTGTTTCTGCCCTTCCTGGAAACCCGCAGAGGGAGGGCAGGAGTCCCCGGGGCGATGGGCAGACCCCGCTCTGTGGGATATGCTTGCTTAGTACTCTCAAACCCTGCTGAGAGGTCTTCATTTTGCCCCTTTGCCTTCTAGTTCTGATTATAGTCTTAACTGATTGGAACAGTTGTGCTTTCTTTAGTCAAGGAGGTGACTTCTGCTCTGTCCCGCGTTCTCAGGCCGCTCTGCTCACTCTGACCCATTGATTCACAGATTTACCCGACACTCATCTAGCCGGCTGAATAAAGCCCACAAACTTTACTCCCTAGTCGACCAGATCCTACTCCAATCCTCTATACCCATGTCCATAATATAAATATAATAATAACTGCCGCATAAAACTCATAAGATGCTGTGAGCAATGCATGTGATAATAGTTGGCAAAGTACTTTTAAATGATACATTAAATTATAAACGGTGGTTATTGTTGCTAGACTGAATTCTGGCAGTGATTCCTGCGTGACCTTTGGCAAGTTGGGTTTCCTTCCTGGACTTTTATTTCATTGTCAGGAAAATGAGAGGGTGGTGACTGACGATACTCCTGATTAAGTATTTTTGAGAATCTATTTGCATGCAGGGCCTTTGTCCTGGGGAAGCAAGACTCTCAGACTGAGTGGGCATCCACATTACGGTGGTCACAACAGAACGCAATCCTGCTACAACACCAGCTTTGGGGCGCTCACCCTCCTGGGACTCTGGTCCAGTAATAAGGGATAGGAGTATGGGATCCTCTCTCTCTCTCTCTCTCTTTTTTTTTTTTTTGCAGCCATCCCAAGGAATTCTGATGCCGTTAGTCTACCAGCCATCCCTGGGGAATTCCTGCAGCACAGGAAGAAAAGCAAGGGAGAGTGAAGCAGAAGGCTACTTGCACTGACACTCTTTTTGGGGTGTCTGGGTTTCTGATGAGCTTTCTTTCTTGAGCTCCAGGTCCTCATGTGTGTGTCTCGTGTGCTTGCCCAAATATGCACAGGCACGCCCATGCCACACACCATTACAAACAATATGGGTTGAAAAGTTTGTTTTCTGAAAAGCACAATATGCTGGAGTCTTGGCAGAAGGAAAATTGTGTTATGTGCTGAAAGCATTATCATTTGCCATGCGTGAAAGCTTATGGCTAGAAGGACTGATATTCCATTTGCAAAATGTGATTTATAATCACGTGCGTGCGCGCGCACACACACACACACACACATGCTCGAGTATGCTCCCACACAACAAATGTGTTAAAAGAGCAAAGAGCAAAGAAAGATCCAAAGAATCCTTGCCCTCTCTGCGTCAGCGGGCAGGGGACGCCCGTGTGTCAGTCATTCTCACAAGAAGAGCTTTTGCTTGTTTTCAAAACTAGCAGAAAATAGAAATAGAGCGAGGGCCTCTGAGACAGAAATGCAGTCAGGGGTGTTGAATTCTGGATTTCCTGTCCTGGACCTGTGTTCCCTCAGTGGGATGAGACCCCTGGTTCTTTGCTTTTCCTTCGTTGCTGGCCAGATTCCTCCTTACTGGGAATGCACTCATTCCTAAATGGGGTGGACAGCCTGTACTCACTCCAGAGTGCTCCCCACTGCAGTGAGCAGGCTTTTGAGCAGCGGGGCCTAGTTCTGAGCATAGAGCAGAGTCAGTCAGCAGCCCCATTTGGCTTTTACTTGAACATCTTCAGAAGCACCGTCCCACCTATTGGGAAGAAAAGTGTGCATGCAAGGTAATTCCTCCCTCTCTTTAGTAGCAGAAATGATTGTCTTTGGTGGGTGGAGCCCCAGTGTTCTCTTTTGGATGCAGAAGTCATACAATCACCGTTTGCAGATGCACGATCTCTCATTTTTATTATAATTGTGGCATATCTTTAATTTGCGTGGCCTAATGCACTTAATCCATAATTATAAAATATGCCACTAGCCCTTGGCCTCATTCTGCTCTCCCACCACAGAGGCAGCTTGGTGTTTTTATTAATTTAACTTTATACAAGCTAACAGATTGCCATAAAGGAAAACAGAATTTCTCAACCAGTTCATCTAATAGCTGTGCTTTGGCGAAGGGCCCTGTGGTCTGTGTTGAACTATAACTACCTCTCTCCAGCTCTACTTGCAGTTTTTAATTGAATTTCTATCCCATGGATATCATGTTGGAACTATTCATCTGCTCCACTAAGTCTTCTGATATTAAACAAGTTCTTCCAGGTTATTATTGTAATACAAATACTATTAGACAGTTGATTTGCATTAAAAATTCACTGCCACGGCGAGGCTGACACAGTGAAGGGAGTTTATCCTGAACATGGCCAAGCAGAGAAATCACATTAATAGGGGTGAGAATGTAGCCTGCTTATCTTGTTTGCTTCCTTCATACCCCCGTTCTTTGTTTGAGTGAGAGGATTTGGTCATGCTGACAAATTCTGATAAATGATAAAACACCAGGCATTTTCAGATAGTGCTTGGTTTGGTTTTAGGTATCTGCCATTCAGATCTGCTACTAAGAGACACATACATTCAGCTGGGTTTCTCTCTTACTTCCTTTTCCCTTTGCTATCTTGTCGCTACCCCACGTTGCCGTTCTGGCTGATGTTAGGAAAATCTGCTGCCAAGAGCTATTCTGTTAGGAGAAACATTATAAAAGGCCTTATTGTCCCCTGAATTGTGTGTGCTGTTCCCTGTCCAGCATTTGCCACTAATACTTCCTGATTTTTGTAGACTGACAGGTTCACCAAAGTTTCAGGACATTTAAACTATGGGAGCCTTCTGAAAACTCCCAAGATGAATTTTCTTAATAAATGGAAGGAAACCTTATATGCGATCGGGATGGGTGAAATTAGGAATGGCTTTACTGTGTTTTTCAGCTCTGTGAAGGTGTCTTCACGGAGGGCGACTACCATCCTGCCTGCTCTTGTTCCTTCAGATTATAGTGCTTGACCTCAGGAATACCTCACCATGTTCCTAACCGTGTCCCTAGCTTACATCTGTCTTCATCATTGTGTCCTTTAACACCTTCTGTGAGGACTTCTCCATCCATGTTAGAAGACACCTTCAGTTACTCTGGCCTCACTGTCTTCAGCTCTCTTCTTCAACCACCTACTAGCATCATCAAATCTTGGTCCTCCCCTCATTTTCCCTGCCTGATCTATGATAACTTGAACCTTGAAATTCCCCTTTGTGATTACATTCTCTTATTTCTTCAATTTTCTCACACTCTTATTTGTTTTTGAGTCTACGATGTCTTCCATCTTCTCAACTGCTCCTTACCTTCAAGTTCTGAGGTCACATGTCTTCTCGTCCTTAAAAGACTATCTTCTTCAAAGGCAGGGATCAAGCCTTCTATAGACAGTACTTTGCTTGGAATAGATAGATGCTCTATGAATGTTTGCCAAGTGGTAGATATTTTCAAGTCAAGAGTGTTTGACTGATCAATAAGAAAATTACACTCTGACTTCTATTTTGGGATAGGCATTGGATCAAGGATTCCATCTTGACACAATACCATTATTTGCACTTTTGTTTCACAAAAGTGATTTATATGAACCGTCAGTTCTGACTTCAAGTTCTTGCTCTCATTAAATAGTTGTGTGACCTTGGGCAAGTTACTTCTCTTAACTTTAATTTTTTCACCTGCAAAATGGGGCATAATGGTAGGGCCCACCTTATAAAGTCACTGTGATAATTACATTAATTAATGTTCGTAAAATGGTTCACATAGTTCCTGGAATTTAGTGAACTCTTAAAACAATGATACTGATTATTACTAGGAATCATTGATCTGCCAAAGTTTCAAGCCTGTGTTTACTTAAGATGAACCTCTGAAATTTCAGGTTCAGCTCTGAAGTGTTGGAGAAATTTGAGTCTATAAATTGTGGCTGAGACCCAGTTGCTCTAATGAAATTCCTAGTTAGTTATTGCCGCTGGCCTGCCCACGTCCATGAGAAAATAGATGGTCTCACGGGCTCAATGGTGCATATTAGAAATGTTTCTAAATTGTAAAACCTGCACGCCTGTCTGAGTGAATAAGTGGTAGGCTGATGGTCAATGCAGAGCTCTACAGTGGACATAATTATTAGTGTTTTTGAATCTCTAGACACTATAACACTGACGGGAAGGCCTTAGAATGGCTAAATAGACTTCCATGGCAAAAAGAAGGTGGCTCTTTTCCATTTAACACTGCAAACAGAAGCCCACAGGCTCCTAAAGTTTATTTGGGAGTTTTGAACCATTTCTCGCTAGTTAGTATTACTCTGGATGTCAAGGTTAGATGCCAATAAGTAGCAAATTGTGTTTCTCACCTTGGCCTGGTTGTTAGACCTGATTTTTCTTGAGAAAAGTAGCAAAGCCTGCTGACAAAGGGGGACTGAGCCTTCAGCTGTAAGTCACTAAGGGCAATAAACATGCCTGAAAGGGGTTGTGTTCTGAGGATTGTAATCATCTCGTTTTGTAGCCAGTTTGTCTTGGATAACTGTGTCATCTGATGTTAATTACTTGCTTTGATTTTTCTGGCTGTTGGAGGGTGGTGCTTATTTTTAATACTGTTACCCTTTATCTTTGGGTTTCTGTCCTTTCTTTTAGCTGTTAACAAGTCAGGTTCCAAGATATTTTATACTTATGCAATCTCCAAATTTATCTGTGGAAGCATAGAAATTGTAGATCAATTAAAGGTCTGTTTCCATGGGCGCGATACCAGAGACCCCAAAAGAACTTCCGGTCCTTGTAGGAAATGATCATACCTCAGTGTGATCTAAAAGAGAGCCTGAATTGGAGGTGAGGAGTCTTGGATAGAGCTTTTCATGGCTCCTACACTTGGTGACCGTAGAGTGGAAGGGATGTCTCCCGCACATGCAGCGCAATGGTTCCGTGCTGACGCACCACATGGCCCCACGCCTGGGCAGGCTCCTCCTGTTTCCATCACTACACCTACTATTCCTTGGTAACTTCCAGCCCTGCTTCACCTGGTCTGCCCACTGCCATCCAGCATGCCCTAAAGTCCCCCACATTGCTGTTTCCCCTGAGATGTCTCTCTCCCCATTCCTCTTTCTGCCTTTTCTACTTTCCATCTTTCAAAGCCCAGCCCTAGCAATTTCAACCCACAGTGATCTGTGTGACCATGAGCGATTTTATTTACCCCTTAGAACCCGTTTGCTCATCTATAAAATGGATACAGCTGTATCAAATGTCTGATGAGGATTAAATAAGTCAGTAGTTAGTGCACAGGTATTTGACCCATAAAAGATGTTCAAGAAATATAATTTCCCACCAGAATTTAGTGTATCATTATCCCTTCAAGCCTGTGTGTGGGGACCTGGACCAGGCACTGGGGATAAACAGGGTGGAGATTGGCCACACTCTCAAGGGGCTTGAAATTTTTTTTTTAAAGATTTTATTTATTCATTTGAGACACAGAGAGAGAGAGAGAGAGCACGAGCAGTGAGAGAGGCAGAGGGAGAGGGAGAAGCAGGCTCCCTGCTGAGCCAGGACCCCAATATGGGGCTCGATCCCAGGACCCTGGGACCATGACCCGAGCCGAAAGCAGACACTTAACCATCTGAGCCACCCAGGTGCCCCAAGGGGCTTGGAATTTAAAAAAGAAAGATGTCCATTAATAATTTCCAAGGCAAGGCCTTGTAAAGGAATGCCACAGGAGAGACAGAAAATAGACTAAGAGAGGAGAGGAAGGCTAGTTTTATAGGGTGATGAGAGGGAGGGTCCCGGGGAAGGATCAGATACCACAAAGGATGTCCTTGCTGTGTCGTTATCTGTAATTTTCCAAAGTTCCAAAACATATAGATTGTATTTTTAATATTTTGACTTTGAAAATCTTCTTTAATTTCTGTGTTATATGGTTTGTTTTCTTAAGAGGTCTTTTGGATAACAACATTTCTATTTTGAATAATTTTTATTTATTTATACATGCCTTGCTGTTTTCCAGAAAGGATTTTAGGTGGCTTGATAGTATCTTGACTGTCATCCCAGTGCCTATGTTAACTCCAGCTTTCAGGAAATACCCCTAATTTTTTTTCCACTGCATTTGTTTATGAAATTCTTTGGTCTTTATTGAGGATTAGCTTGGGGACAAGGGTATAGCCATGGAGATCTTCATGGAGAACTATGTGTGTCCACTTACTCTACAGAGATGTTGTACCTGTACTCTATCTGGGAACTGTGCTGTGCCCTTGGGTGTCCACATGTGGACAAGACATGCATGGTCTCTGCCCTTGGCAAGCTGACATGCTAATGAGAGAAGCAGCTAACAACCAGATTAGTTAATAAGCAGTGTAATTATAGTTGGTAGTAAATCCTGTGAAGGAAATAAATAGGTGCCATGATTGGGAAAGGAGAGTGTTGGGGGCGGGGGCTGTGGAGAACTACATTAGATGAGCATTTTGGGCAAAGGGCTTGGTTTGTCATGGAAAGTACTTGATGTTTGAGAAGATTTACTCAAAACCTTCAAAGACTTTGAACTCTCTTCTCCAGTGTTTCTTGTCTTTAACTATAAATGTATGTATGTGTGCACACATGTATGTGCATGTCTATACTAGGAGATGTTCACAAGAGAAAAAAAAATGAACTCCTCAGTTCAGAGAATGGTTAAGTAATTTGTCTTATAGGATGAAATACTATGTTACCATTCAAGTGACTTTTACAAAGGTTTTAAAATAACGTGATGAAATACTTGTGTGAAGAAGTGAGTACAATTATGTAGGCTGGAATGTAAGTACATAGGATTATATATTGTCAGTCATGCTTCAGTCTCAGGGAATACACTCTCTGTACTCCAAATATGGAGGGTTTTCATAAAGGGATTAGAGAGAATTGCATAATGTGCTGGAAGGGCCAGGAACAGAGGTGGGGGATGCTACCACTGAGGGCAGCCTGCAGCGTCCTAATGGATCTCTTTTAAGGGCTCAGCCTGAAGCTATGACAAATCTCCAGGAACCTCTGGGAAGCGCCAGCCTATTCCATCAGTTTCCATCAGAATCAGTGGTTTTCAACGACGGCTTCATGTTACAAGAGACTGTTCTGAACACGTTTTTCCTGAGACTTCTGCCATGTGTGAGGACTCAATTTTGGAGAGTTTTAGGACGGACAGACTATGATGGATAATCATCGTATCCATCATGTTAATTTCCTATTGCTGCCGTAACGAATTACCCCAAATTTAGCGGCTTAACACAAGTTTTTTATTATTTTTTTTATTTTTTATTTTATTATTTTATTTTTTATTTATTATTTTATTATTATTTATTTTTATTATTTTACAGTTCTGTGTGAGAGAACTTAGACACAGGTCTCATGAGTCTAAAATCAAGGTGACAGCAGGCTGTGTTCTTTTCTGGAGGCTCTGGGGGAATCTGTTGCCTTGCCTTTTCCAGCTGCTAAGGCTGCTTGTGTTCCTTGGCTCATGATTCCCTTCCTTCAATTTTAAAGGCAGCAATGGTGGCCAAGTCTTTCCCATGTTGTATCTCTGAATCTACCACGGCTGGGAAAAGTTCTACACTTTCGAGGACTCATCTAATTAGATTGGGCCCACCTGGTAATCCAGGAGAATCTCCCTATCTCAAGATCTGTAGTGAACTGCATCTACAAAGTCCCTTTTGCAGGTGACATATTCCCAGATTCTAGCAAGTAGGGTGTGGACATCTTTGGGGACCATTATTCTGCATCACAATGTACATGAAAACGATGGTGAGCCAGGCCACCACTAGCCCACTGTCTAACACATGCATTTGTCTGATTTGCAAAAGGCACCTCCACTAGTTGTATATGGCCCCTTGATGAGAAGATGGAGCCTGCGTGTGAATTTGAGAATTTACCCCTTCTACTGAACAGATGTGGCCCTGAGCTGGGGCTCCCAGCCTGTCTAGCAGAGCACAGATTGGGTTTCAGACCAGTTTTTCCCTTGGCAGGATGTCCTTAACCTATACAACACTATACAGAGGCCCTGGGCAAGGGCAAGGAGTAGAAACATGTAGAAGAAGGGTGTTGAAGTCTGTTGAATTTCACCTGCCACTTCTTTCTCAGGATGGTGGAGATGGTGGTGGTCAACCTGGCTGATACCCTGGGGCAGGTGAGGATTCCACAGCTCAAATCCTTCTCCCCAGGGCTCAAGCTATCCTGGATTCACTTCCTCATACTTTCATCTATACTTTTAAATAATTACAAATTGCCTCCTCAGCCAGACTATAAGTTCCTGGGGGACAGCAAGCCTACCTTGTCTTCTTACATTCCTTATAGCCCAACCTGATTATTAGATGCTTAATGACACATGTGACCTAAATGAGCCAGTGACTGAAATAAAACGTGATGGGGATTGTAAAAGATCTTCAAGGCTTACCAACACATGCTGCCATGCTCTTCTTCCTATGGTCACACAGAGAAAAAGTATCAGACATCAAAATTTATCTTCCTTCCCCGAGCACTTCTTTGTTCCATGGGACCTCTCTCCCTCCCTCCCCTGAGGCTGCTCCTGACTCTCTGCCTTGCCTTTCCTCTGTCCAAATCTGCTGGCTGGTATTGATGCTCAAGTATGACTGAGTTTATGACTGTTGTCTGCCTTTCAGTGATACATGCCTTCAATGCTTAATTATAGAATGAAAGTCTTTACTTTGTGTTAAAATCATTGTCAGGGCAGGTGGGAGAAACTTCTTGAGGTCAGGGGCTTCCTTGGTGCCTCAAGCATCCTATCACATAGGTTTTCACCTCCTTCACTATTGCCTCTAGCAGCCACCCTCTAGCCCCCGCCCATGGGGAGGAGGCATTCTTGCAGAACATTTGAGCACATTCTCCAACCCCAGATTAAAAATCCTGCTTTCCCCCAGCCAGGCCTCCCTGCCTTGCTCTGTAACGTTATAAATGCAGATAAGCAGGGAGGTGGCCCGTATCAATGGGGTCATTACTGAAAGGATCACCATCACAGACAATTCACTCTGCAGTGAGAATGTCATGATGTGAGCCACAATTGGATTTCAAAACCACATGTTTGTCACTCTACATGCAAGGGAGAAAGAGATTAATATTTCAAAATTCCCAGGATGGTTCTGTGAATCTGATTTGTTAGAATATACATTCTCTGTAGTCCGAAAGATAATGCCTTGAAGTTGAAACCATGATTATTTATTTGCTCCAACTTCAGCATTACTTATGCAGCAAAGTATGAAAAAAGAACTACACTCTTTGATAACATCACTAAACCCACGTTTAATGCAGGTTTAAAAGGACAGCTGCTAGTTTACTGGTCTCCCTGATCATTACAAACACACGGAGGGTTAGCAGCTGTGCAATAGCTATGTGCAGAGTACAAAAGAATACGAAGAAGAGTGAGCGTATATAGATTGTAGTTTAATCTCCTGGAATATTTCTACTGATCAATTACTGCAGCATAGTGGTGTGCAATTGTCCCCTTTAAAGCAAAATGGCCCGCCTCTTTGTGAACTCCAGCTCTGTGCCTTGCTGGGGAAAAGAAGTGGAAAAGAAATGTGTTAGAAATGCATAGAGCAATACTTTGTAATCAGAATATTAACATTTTGATTGAATTGATGGAGCATTTAAATGGAAATATTCAATTGCAAAGACCAAACTTGGGAGGGAACCTACAACATGCAGACAGAGTTTGCGCCTTTTTTCTTGATTAAAGTGAATTCTTTTAATAGAGAAAAGAGTAACAATCTAAAGAACTTCATATTAAGAATAGAAGGGCGGGCAGTGTTCATTTTTCAATTGCTTCTATTTAAATATAGATAAGTACACACAATGGCAACTCTAAAGGCAAAGTCTTTGATTTACTGATGATTGAAAACTGTATAGTACTTTTATCAAGAACCAAGCAGAGTGACTGAGCAGAAAGACCCTGGAATGTGGTGTGTTACCAGATTTGGATGTTAGGGCTGCCTCCATTCCAAAGGAGCTGCTGCAGTGTTGGCCAAAGCACCTCACTGAGGCTCAGTTTTTCTTGCTGGTAAAATGGGAACAACAATACTTACCCTAAGGAATTCACATGTTTTTCATGGGACCGAATGGGATAAAAGCTGTTTGCATCCTCAGCAGCTGGCTGCCATCTCTGTTCCCAGATGGGAAAAAGTCAGTCCCCAAATGGGATCTGAAGCCAGAGGTGCTGAGCTGCTCAGTGGATGCACAGTGCAATTTAGAAGGAAGATTCTCCTTTGAAATCGTAGATTCTCCTTTGAAGGGTTTTAACAGATCATACTCACTGATCAGTATACCAGTTTTTTTAGAGTAGAGGAGAAAAATCTGAAATTGTTCCTTTGCAACAAATTGTGGATAGAGATCCACCTGATTTGCTTTCTACCTCTCCTTTATTCTCAATCCAACTGTGAAATGCCCAGATTTATTATAAAGGTGGTTCCCAAGTTACTTTTTTTTTTTTTTTTTTGTTTTAATCCATGATCAAAAGTAGGGCTATCTCCTGTGTCAAAAGAAACCTCCTGGCTTTAGACACTTTTAGAACAGAACCTATTATTTGGAGTGAGAAAGAAAAAAAGTGACAATTAGAGCATCAGCTTATGAACCAAGTATCCTCAGAATACCTAAGGTTTTGAAAGGAAATCCTGGTAAATATGGTCTCCATGTTTGTGATGAGGAAGGAACATGATCTCCTAGAACTATAGAATTCAACAGAATCATTTTACAAATAAAGAAACTGAGGCCTAAATAAAGAAAGCACATTCTGTTTAGGGAAGAAGCATCCAGATGGCCACTCCCTTGCTCATAACATACCCTGTGATTTGTATATTTCCTTGGACAACCTTCCATTTTGGTGCTGCCCCGCACCATATTATCGCTGCCTATTCTAATCTCTCCAGCCATGGCCCTCTCCCAGCCGCAGCTTTGGGATGAGAGAATCTTGGCACATATCATAAGAGCTAGTGAACAGTTGGGCTAGAAAAAAAGAATGCTAATTCGCTATTTCATTGTCACCCAGTGTTTATCTCCTCTTGACCCCTTGCTTCCACTTCAAAGAGAATGCTGCGATTTCCAGTGAAGTATAGAAGAAGGTGTCCTGGTCCTCAGGAGACCAACATCACAGAATTACATGGAGGAAGGGCACACATTTTAAGGTTACAGGTGGCTGTACCATCTGCTTGGTTAGTTCTCAGTAGCCAGCATAGGGGTTTCATTTTTGCATTCCAGAGTAGAAGGGTGGGTGTGGGGAACTTTCCTGGACCTCATTCAATCTGGTTGCCACAAGGTCTGGGGAGCCCAGGAGTCTCCACATGGGGGTGAGTAGGTTTGACAGCAGAGGCGGGGAGGGCATCTATGGGAAAGAGCTACCTAATTAATCACAAGCTGTCAGAGCCCGTCGGCAGAAAGAGTCTCTGAGGTCTTAATGACCCCCCTCAGTAATGTTAAAAACCAGCTTGGTATGACTTCATTTTCTTAGAGACACATGATTGATCTGGCTATTGGTGAATGGAGACACTGCGGCTTCTTTCCATAGATGGTGTCATTAGATGAGAAGATTAAGTGCCTTTGCGCAGAGGCTATGAGGAGACTGTGAGTGATTCACTGGCAATGAAGGGAAGATAAAGAAAATTCTGAAATATGTATTTTTAAAGGCAGAACCTTAGACTTTACCTCATTTATTAGCATCATGAAAAGCTTGGTGGAGGGTCTGAGCTAAGAAAAATAGCTTTTTGGGTCAAGTCTTTCAGGGATGTTGTACAGAACAGCGAACTGGGGAATGTCTTATTTCTTACTGGTGATCCTACTGAGCTGAGATTTCAGGGCTCTGAAAAGAGGTGGGGGTCTTTTTAGTTGGAGCCTCTTAGGTATTACAGGGCCAGATTGGGGCAACTCAACTTGTTTGATTCCAAGGAGGCCGGGAGGTGGGTTTGTTAGAGTGGCCCCTGAGACTGATACTCTACCTTCCCCAAGAGTTCCTGGACTTCTTATAGAAGGCATGGCCCCTTTTCTTCAGGTAGCCGGTAGCTACACCTTCAGTTCCTTCTGTGTGTGAACCGTGGGGACCAGCCTCTCCTTTTGTAGATTCTACTCTCTGATTGGGGATAATGGCTGACGTTACTGAACTATGAAATACATAGCATCAGGCCCTTGCTTTTGACTGCTGGATTGTGTAAAATGCAGTAATATGTGAAAAGTACCTAGAACACGTTCTGGCAAGTAAATACTCAATAAATATTATTATTATGATTAAAATGCATATGAATTGGAAGTCAAGGATTATAGAGTCAAATATACAGAGAAGAACAAATGGGTAAAGCAGGACAGGTACTGGGGTGGGGGGTTGGGCCTATGGTCAACAGAAGCATTTGTATCCCCTCCAAAGTCATTCAAGTTCATATTTTTACGTACTTATTCAGGAAGACTTAGCTCATAAGCTTCCAGTTTTCAACCCTACAGATGTGGATCTTTAGAGAAGATATAATTTACTGCATGTATGTTTTGATCACTTCATTCATTCATTCCTCAAACATGGAGGGATTACTACCTACTGGGTTATGCTGGAGGAGATAAAAAGATAAATAAGACCTAACAAGTGATGTAAAGCAATCCAGCATCTAGGATCTGTGACATAAAAATCAATATGTTCTATGAGAGACCTTGAAATATAATACTGTGAAGTCCAGAGAGAAGGTAGGACAGTGGACTTTGGACACCAGGTTAAGGAAGCGGTCAGCAGACTTTGGGGAGCTGTCAAAGGTTTTGAGCTGGCTGTATGAGGATTAGATATGAAAGCTGGGAAGAATAATCAGGTGATACTGTATGAGATGTATGCAATGGGTTGGTCTTAGAAAAGAGGGACGAGTTTCCATTGGGTATAGACAGAAGGTGACCCTTTTCAAGAAGTAATATGGTTACAAAATCTGTCATACTTCATAGAACATCCTGGTGTAAAGAAAAGTAGATATTTCCAAAATCCAGTATTGAACTTCCGTAAGTAGTAATTTGGGTGAAAAAAATGGTGCCCATCAGCAAAGCTCTCCAGAATCTGGTCCCATGTACCTCTCTAGCTTTTCTTTCTTCCATGTTCCTCCAGGCATGCTTGTTACCAATCATAGTAGACCTAGACTGGCTTCTTTGCCCAAGGTATCCCTTGTATTTTTTACTTATAGATTGTTTTCTTACCCCATTTCTACTGCTTCATTGAAGTTGGTAGGAGGTTGGGAAATTGTGGGTGGACTAGTAATACATTTCTAAGTCAGTATTGTTGACAAAGAGTTCCTGAGAATCCACTAAGTGCCAGGCACCATGCCAGGAGCTGGAATGCAGTGACTAGGCTGATCTCTGCTCCAGAGCCAGGCTGATGCAAAGGAGACTGACTGATGTGCGGCTCACCCACGCAAGAAGCATCATCTCCATGTCCCCTTACAGATGCTCATAGTTACGGCCAAGTGGGCTGCAGTCCCCCATGTCAGTGGTGTCTCTTCACTGCATGTTCTGGAATCATGAGTTTTGGCCTTTATCAGGGTCATGTTAACAAAGATCTCAAGGACAGCAGATTTTGGTTTATGCTGCCGGGGAGACTTAGTAGCTTTCTGAGGGCACACACATTTGAATTTCAAGTGCACAAGAAGCACTTTAAAGATGTTCAAAAACATTCCGTTCTATTCCACACTCTGCTGTGTAGGTGGTCCTTGTGGCAATATAGTCTTAAGGACTCATCAGGACTTTTAAAGTATATTTTTATGTACTTTAATTTTGTTAGGATTAGAAAAAATGTTAATGGCCACCATTTTTTAAAAAATGCTTTCAGGGTATTAAGGCTCAGGAGAAAAAGGTTCTCCTTCAAATATAAAATTCATTTTATGATTTTTTTCTGTTTCTTTTTACTTCTCTCCCATTCCCATGCTACCCTACTTATATGAGGTGTATGATGTAAAGCAGATGGCCGCATCAAACTAGCCAGAACGTAGGTAGGATGAATATCCCATCGTCTTGGGGAAGTCTCGGGTGCACCACAGTGTTTTCTGATTTCTACTTTCATTCTTAGTAGTTCCAAGAATTTCTCTTGGCTCATATGATCTGAAGCTGAACAGCAACAACAACATTGTCAACACAATGGTTAGAAAAGAGAGAGCAGGGGCACCTGGGGGGCTCAGTCGGTTAAGCATCTGACTCTTGATTTCGGCTCAGGTCATGTTCTGGGTTGTGAGATCCAGCCCTGCGTTGGGCTCTGTGCTCCCTCTCCTCCTGCCCTCCCCCCCAACATGCTCTCTCTCTCTCTCTCAAATAAATAAATCTTTAAAAAAAAGAGAACACAGTTATACCTATCCTCTGTGACAGGTTATTTGGTAATGTTCAAAGTAAAGCAAGAACCTCAGAGCCAGAGAAGACATAGTAGGTATTCCTCCCATTTAACAAATTAAAAAACTGAGGGTCTGGGAATATCAGACGATGGTCTCACAGACACCCCAGCTAGATAGCAGTTGTGTGAGGACTAGAGTTTATGTCTCTTTGCTCCCTATTCCATACTCTTTAAATGTATCTTTAATATTTTTTTTTCCCCAGTAAAGGTAACTTGGTCCATAGTTTTATACAATGGAGTTGGGGTGGGAAGCTTTTACTTGGGGGCCTTCCTGTATGGAGGCAGCAAAATCTCTTTGGATCCCTTTCTCATCAGCAGCTCTAAAATTCTTATTCAGGTGCCACTTCTCTCTTTTCAGTATTCCTGGAAATTGAATTTGAATACCTTTGTTAAAAGGAATGAATTCATTCCATTTACTTTATGGCCTTAATTTTCTATGTATTTCCATTTGTTTAGAATAGGCACATACATAGAATATGCCCTAAGGCCATGTAAGTAATAAATTATATATATATTTATATGTGTCTAACATTATATATACAATAATGTATACAATATATGAAAATATTACATATATATGTATGTGTGTGTATACATATATTTTTTCCCTAAACATAGATTTGGAATTATAATCCTTTAGGTAAGAGCCCAAGATAGTCACTAGGTGTCAACTAGAAATGGCATGGGATTTAGAACCTATTTGCCATTGTGCTATTTTTTAAATTAATACGTAAAATTTGTAACATAGTGGAGAAAATTTTTTCCCTAGATTTCCTGAATAAAATGTTTACTTTTATCTATGGTGACAGCTTTCAGGCTTGCTTAGAGAGTTTCTTTCTTTCTTCCTTTTTTTTTTTCACAGTTTACCCACCAATTTTCATCCAATTTTTTGAGTAATCTGACTGGGACACAGGCAGGTTATCCACTTTCCTGTCTGTGAGCTCCGTGGCAGTGCTGGTTTACAGGGTTTCCCAAAAGGAATATTTGGGTGGAAGATCTGGGTAACCCTAGCGATTCAAATTTCTTCATTTAGCAAGTAATTTAATGAATACCTCACTAAGCATAGTAGGGAAAATATTTATTCTAGAGTGTCTGTTTTATAGGAATTTATGATTTAGTTGGGGAGATAAAGGACTCACATAAGCAGTAATTATAGGAGAATTTAAAGCCCTATTTGAGCAAATGGGATAGACATTTCACTGTTTATAATAATGCCGAAGGACTTCAGAATAGAAAACATTCATGCTGGGCTGTTGGGAAAGGCTCCCCAGGTGCGAGCAGCTTGGGTGAGGGCTGAAAGGATAGGTAGGGAAGAGCTGGGCAGAGAGGAGTCATGGAAAACATTCTAGAAAGACATACGGCAGAAGCAAGGGAGCCTTGTGGGAGACTTGGGCTCATTCGGTTCTGCTGGTGTGGAGAGGGAGTGCAGAGGAATTACCAGACATATAGTCACAGACGCGGAGGGTGGGAGGGTGGGAAGATGGAGACTTTAGAGGGCTTTCAAATTTCCAGTGACGAGTTAGTATGCCCCTGTGGGCTTGTTACATAGAATGCCACTCCTAGACAGGAGTCCAGTTGTAGGAAGGGGTAGAATTGCCACTCAGGGTCAGGTTGTTGGGTGCTTACCTGAGGACTTGCCCTCTGCCCCAAGATCTCCAGGTGGTGATATTGATGGTGTGTGGCTCCTACCCAGAATTGTATTGGATCCCATGTGAACTGGGGAATGGTACCACTTTTGAGAATCATGCTTACCTCCTCTGCATCTTTGTTACTTTCTTGTTTTCCTCACGTGTCTGTAGATGTTTTAAGTTCTGCTGTATCTGTCAGGATTTGCCGTGGCCAGACCCACAAGGGCTGTCCGAGCACGCAGGCCTGCACATTTAATGCCAGGTGGGCCTCCTCTCTTATCTCCCGTACCTTCCCAGCAGCATGGGGAGTGGCAAGCCCATGGACACAGCGGGAGACCAATGAGAGTGCTTCTAAGAGCCTGAGTTTATGGTCTGCTTTTTTGAAGGTGCCTGGGAAGCTGTGCTTTCCCCCAGGACCTCTTTTCCTCTTGCTTGCAGCATTGAGACATCATAGATTTCTTTTAGTGAGCATTGTAAAACCATTCCCCTTCCTTTCACTTTTTAGAGTCTCATACAATTGTAACAGTTAACCTCTTTTAAACGATTTTACTCTTTTATCCCCCTGCTACTGAGAATAAAACTGAAAATTAAATGTTGAAATCAAATCCATAAATCCCTAGGTACCACCAGAGAAAAGTGACTGACCGAGTGGTTGGGCCAAGAGCCTCATGGGCTGGTTGAGCCCAAAGATTGCACTTACTTGTGTTTCCCTGCAGAGCATCAAACCTTGTGGTGTTCACCGAGAAATGCAAAAGGGCTCCATGGAAGAAGCCCTTGTTTTCTGTGTTTTCCAAACACGTGCTCTACACGTACTACCCGTGCCCAGTGAAGATGTTGTCCATTCTTGTTTCTTTGCTCTTAAATACCCCTCCGCCACTTAATGTTTTCTCTGTGTCCAGTCGGCTTGAATAAATGCAATGATAAAACCTTGTAAATGGCAAGAAATTTGAGATTACCTTTATCCAAGCCCAGAGGTTATATTTAAAATACTGAAGAGTTGATAGCAAGCATTTGGTGTAGATAGAGGTGATAGGGTTGGAATAGGGTAAGGAGACGCCATGGTGCACAGATGTTACCCTTTTAGTTTCTGAGTTGGGGAAGATCTGAGGGGAGACGCAGGGATGGCTGGGAGATGTTTGGGGGCCTGGGGAATCAGCAATTTACCAAATTCCATTATTTTAACATTATTATGGTTGAATACCAGCCCTGCCTGTGCCTTATTATACTTCATGTATTTTGCAATTCTATTAGCAGATGTAAACATTAGGAATGTTGTGTCTGCTGGAAAGATTGAATACTCTATCATTATGAAATGGTCTTCTTAATCCATGGTAATATACTTTGCTCTGAAACTCACATTACCTGATGTTAGTGTAGCCACTCCAGATTTCTCTTGATTGGTACATCTTTTCCCATCATTTTGCTTTTAATCTATTTGTGTCTTTATATTTAAAGCATATTTCTTGTAGACATCATAGTTGGGTCTTGCTTTTTTACCCAATCTGACAGTCCCTGCCTTTTGGAATGTTTAGACCATTTCCTTTTTTAAAAAAAAATTTAAATTTAATTAGGCAACTTATAATACGTCATTAGTTTCAGAGGTAGTGTTCAATAATTTATCTGTTTTATATAACACCCAGTGCTCATCACCATTTACTTTTAATGTGATTATTGATACGTTTGGATTTAAGACTATCACCTTATTCTTTATTTTCTATTTGTCCCACTTTCCCCTTGTTCCATTTTTCCTTTTTCTTCCTCCTCTGGATTGAGTATTTTTTGCTATTTCATTGTACCTTCTTTTTTTTTTTGGCTTATTGGACATAACTCTTCAATTGTGTTATTTTAGTGATTGCTTTTGGGTTTATAGTTCATACCTTGAAATGTTCGCAGTCTAGACTCAAGTGACATTTTACCATTTCACATATGGCATAAGAACCTTATGACAGTATACTTCTATTTCTCCCATTCTAGCCCTTGGACCATTGTAGCCACGTGTTTTACCTCTACATATGTTATAAACCTCACAACACCTTGCTATTATTTTTGCTTTAACAAAGAGATTTTTTAAAAAGATTTTATTTATTTATTTGAGATAGAGACAGAGAGAGCATGAGTGGGGAGAGGGGCAGTGGGAGTGGAAGGGTGATAAGCAGACTCCCCGCTGAGCACAGAGCCCACTGCAGGACTCGATCTCAGAACCCTGAGATCATGACCTGAGCCAAAGGCAGCCGCTTAACCCACTGAGCCACTGAGGCACCCCTTAACAAAAAGACTTTTTAAAAGAGATTTAAATCAGAGGAAAGACTTACATTTATCCACATAGCTGCCATTTCTTTGATCTTCATTCCTTTGTATAGATCCAGATTTCTATCTGGCATCATTTTGTTTTGTTTTGTTTTTTTGTTTGTTTCTTTTTCATTCAGTACTTAAAAATATTGCTTCACGTTCTTGTCTGCTGTCATATATATCTTTGCTCCAGTCTTTATGATATATCTTTTTGTCTCTGTATTTTTATGTCTTTATTACTGGTATTAAGCAATTTGATTATGATGTTCTTTGATGTTGTTTTATTCATGATTCTTGTGCTTGGGAATTTTTGTGCTTTTTGGATGTTGGTTTATAGTTTTCATTAAATTTTGAAAATTTTCAGCCATTATTTCTTCAAATATATTTGCCTCTCCCCTCCCCCCTGCGCCCCGTTTCCTTTGGGGACTCTAATTACATTTGATGTTGTCCTGAAGCACACTGATGTTCTATTTATGTTTTTCCAGTTTTTTTTGAATTTCATTTGTACCGTTGCTATTATTATGGTTTCAATTTCACTTGCCTTCTGCAGTGTCGAATTTGCCATAAATCTCCTTTAGCTCAGACATTGTAGTTTTCATCTCTGGAAATTTGATTTGTGTTTGATTTTTATATCTTTCAAATATATAATTAACAGGTACACCTTTTTCCTGGCTTCTTGAACATATGGAATAAAGTTATAATAACTGTTTTAATGTCCTTTTTACTAATTCTTTCATTTGTGTCATTTCTGAGATGGTGTTGATTTCTCAACAGTGACAATATTGGCATCTTGGTTTGGCTAATTTTTAGTTATGAGGGGGATATTCTGTGCATTGTAGGATATTTAGTGGAATCCTTATTCTCCACCCACTAGATGCCACTAGCATCTTCAGTCATGACAATTAGAAATTTCTCCAGACGTTGACTAATGTTCCCAGGTTGGAAGGGGTGAGAAATCACCCCTAGCTGAGAACTAATAGGTTAGATTGATTGATTTTTTTCTTCTCATTATGGGTTGCATTTTTCTGCTTTTGTCATGCCAAATAATTTTTTATTTGATGCCAGCTATTATGATTCTTATCTTACTGGCTGCTAGATGTTTTTGAATTCCTCTAAATATTGTTGAGCTCTGTTCTGGGACACACTCAAGTCACTTGGAAATGGTTGAATTCTTTCAGGTGTTGATTTTAAGCTTTATAAGGTGGCATCAGATGGCAGTTTATTTAGGGCTGATTTTACCCTGCTACTGAGGCAGAACTTTTCTGAGTTATTCTCCCTGATACTCCATGAAGGTTACCCCTCTGGCTGGTGGGAACACTAACCAGTGTTGACCCTGTGTGACCTTCTGGGATTGTTCCCTAATCCTTTCAGGTGGTTCTTTCTCCAACCTTGGGTGGTTTCTTCACATGCATGTAATACTCAGCTGAAGACCTGAGGGGGTTCCTCTGCATTTCCCGTGAGGTCTGTCTACTTATGTACTGGCTCTTCTCCAGTCCCGTTTCTTGCAAACTCAAGCCACCTTTGCCCACACTCCCCATGGCATCACCTCATCTCAAGGAGATCACTGGGCTTCACCTCAGTTTCTTTCCCTGCATGTGTCCTGGAAACTCTATCTCTGCTGTGGTCTGGGACAACTGAGGGGCTTGCCTCATTTGCTTCTTCTCTGTCAGACTTCACTGGTCTTCATTGCCTGATGTCCACTGACTTGAAAATGATTGTTTTTATATATTTTATTTATGTATTTTTTAGTTGTTTCATGTGGGAGGGTAGATTCAGTCCTGGTTACTCTATCATGTCTAGAACCAGAA
The DNA here is from genome assembly GCF_964656455.1 of Halichoerus grypus. Taxonomy (NCBI): domain Eukaryota; kingdom Metazoa; phylum Chordata; class Mammalia; order Carnivora; family Phocidae; genus Halichoerus; species Halichoerus grypus. The sequence continues at coordinate 24,174,459 of NC_135718.1, read as the reverse complement.
GTGCCTTTACCTTATTTTATACATGATAGAACCGAGGTCAAAAGAGGTGAGTGCTCACCTGAGGTTTACTCAGCCAGTTTTGAGGCAGAACTGGCATTGGTCCCCAGACTTCTTTCTTCCATGTTGGTGCTCTTTTGGTCATTTCACACCCTGTAAGTGCTGACTCCAAAGGCAATGGTTTGGCTTCTGGATCTTCAGTGACAGGATTTAAATCACAAACAGAGCGAGGCTCCTGGAATCTCCCTGCTTCTTTCTTGCTCCTTATTTATTAAATGCATTGTTCTGTAGACAGGGTTGTGACCCCTGGGAAGAAGATGTAAACTGTGTGTCGGCATGAATATTCTGTGAGGATTCTCATTTTAAGTTTTACAACTTTATATTGTTTGATGTTGTAAAAATATGTACTTGGTTGTTGATGTGTCCCTTTAAAAAATTCTAGTTTGATGTTTAAGATGTCCATTCAGGGTTCTATCCATCTCTAGTGTGAGGATACCTGGATTTTAAGTGGAGAAAAAAACTTAGTAATAATGGACTAGCTCAGCACCATGCTGAGGGAGATGAATCAGGCTCGTTGGGATTAAGTGTTATTTTGGCTGAGGGACAGTGCAAAATGACATGTCTTACATGCAAACTCTTACCAAATCAGGATCAATAAAAATATCTCCAACATGACTGACCATTATTTTTTTTTTAAATATTTTATTTTTAAGTAATCTCTATACCCAACATGGGGCTCAAACTTATAACCCCAAGATCAGAAGTCACATGCTCTACCAATGGAACCAGTGGGCACCCTCATGACTGACCATTCCGTTCCGTGTATGTTAGTCCTTTCTGTAAGCTTCTACAGGCAAAAGCAAAGGCTATGGTTGGAAGATCTCTCTCCCTGCTTAAGACATAGGACACAATCAGCCTGTGTTAGTTCCTTCCTCCCACTTTGTGTCCTTGTGTGAAACATGAGGCTGGGCCACATAATGTGTTCTTACCATGTGTCTTTCTCTCCCTTGTTCACTGCCTTTCTTAAACTGGGCAACCTCTTTCCTGCTTCAGGGCCCTGACACCTGCCTTTCCCACTGCAGTGCTCAGGTGCCCCACATGCCTCTGCTCTTTAGATCCAGCCTCAGTGGCATCTCCTGTTAGAAGACACTTGTCCCCACTAGCCTCTGCCATAGTTCCTTTTTATTTCCTTCGGCGTGCTGCTTAATTAATTTTGAATTTACTTATTAGCCCACCAGTTCACGATGTATCTCCCCCCCACCCCCAATTGTGAGCTTCATGTGAGCTGCAATTTTGTTTGCTTTATCACTCATGGAGCGGCTGATTTGGGCCAAGAGCAATGGGAAGGCGTACAGCTCACACTTTGTTTTTGTGAAATAGGACCACGATGGAAAGCTGATGGAGATACTTGGTAGGTACTTGGGGAGTTGAATCTCCAAGGGCAGTGAGTCAGTCCTCCAGGCATCGCCAAATACAAAGCATAACCTCATTCGGAGTATAAAGCAACTGATGACAGTGGCCTCTTCTGTCCAGTCCCCACGCTGTCTGCCTTGTCGGCTTTGGCATTTACAACAAGGGAGGACACAGTTCACTCTAATCTGATGTCACTTGAAGTGTGATTTCCTGGCTTTCAAACTCTATTAGTGGTAGGTACTGGTTCTTTTCAATGCCTTTTGGCCCTCCTGTCCTCTTTTATCCCTTGTCTGACTTTTGGTCACTCAGTCCCCTGGTATGGGACCTTTAACTGGTGCTTCTGTGGGGTCTGCTTCAATGAATTAGGGCTTATTTCGTTCCAGGTGCCCAAGTCTCCTTGCTGTCCCTGTTCCGCATCTTGAGAGGCAGCCAGCAGTCTTAATGGCAGGATGAACAACGGCTCCTTGCTTTTCCAATTATTTCCTTCTCAGGCAAGCCCTGTCACACTTAGTAGTCTGGTCAGCCTGCTGCTCTTCTGAGACTCTCCTTCACCCATTCTGATAAGGACTTCGGGTTTTCTCCTGTGGCAAATTTATGCCTCTCTCCAGCACCTGTTCCCTGCTACCTTTCTGCAGCGCTCCTAACCGACAAATTCATTTCATTGTTTAGCTATGGTTCTACTCCTTGTCCATAAATTACTTTTCCCTGGCTCACGTGGGCCCCTCTGTTTTATTCACAGCCCTTTTGGGGTCATCCTCTTAATTATTCTGGCTGCTCACTGACTGGGCTTCCTCCCTGTTATTTGTCATGAACTCCGGTGTAATCTCCTTTCTTCTCTCCACCCTCTGCGTTCTTATCATTGTTTTACACACTTGTAACTGTCAAATCAGTTTAATTTTATAAGCCTACAGGTTCTCTCAATGGCAGCGTTCCTCCCAGATAGCCAAAGAGGGAAAGAAAAAAAAAAGCCTATAGCTCTTCTCAGCCACCAACCATTTCAGCCTCAAGCAATTACTGGGATTGGACTGCGTGCAGCCCCCTGGGTCGGGGGTGAGCCATGGCGGAGGTGAGTGCAGACGGGGTAGAGAATACCAGAATTCCATTTTACAGTCAATATGGAACCGTGCTGGTTCTTGAGCTGGAAAGTGACTTTGTGCTCACAGCTAGGCTTTAGGAGGGTGGATTAGATACCACGTTTGGCCTCTGGACTGAGGAGGAGGCTGTCCAGAGGTGGACAGCAAGCTCGAGGAGCATTCCAGCATCCCGGGCAGCCCATGATGTGGAACTTGGGTTGTTCAGAAGGAAAGAAGGAAGGACCAATGCAAGAGGTATTTCTGAGGCACAGTTGATGGGACCTGGCCAGGATTAAAAGTGAGGGAGAGAACATTCTCGATGATTGTAATGCTTCAGACCTGGGCGAGTCAGTGGGTTTGGTCCTGTTGCAGAAGTGAGGAGGGGAAGAGGACAAGGAGGTGGGTGGGGGGGAGAAATGGGTGCAGGAGTGCTATGGTGGGGGAAGTGCCTGGCTCGGTTCTAGCTTCCTAGGATTGCAGGGGCACGGGTACGTTGCACAGCATTTGGAACGTGGGACTGGAACCCACAGGAGGGACTGGTGCAGAGGAAGTTTTGGGAGTCATCCAAACAGAAGTGGGAGGTGAACCAGAGCAGTGGCCGTATGCATATGAAGAGGCAGCTAACAGTGCAGGTGGCAGGTATGGAACCCCGGTGTGGACTGGACGGGTCCTGTGGGCTGTGGACACTCAGGTGGATGGAGAGCCGTGGCCAGGCACTGTCAGTGAGGACTTTCTCAAAGAGCTGGGCTTTCCTCTGTCCTCGCCTATTGTGTCATTTGTATTTATTTATTTTTTCTCCCTTTTCAGTGCTTTCCCAGATCTGGATGCTATTTTCATTGGTATTCGTAGTCTTCAACCACAGTGTTTTCCTTTCTTTCCATCTGTCATTGAGTCTGAAAGTGGAAGGTAGAGCATAAAGGAAAACCATCAGGTGCAAACTTGTATCTTTTCCTTAAAGGCAGTGAGTGATTGCCTTTCTTTGCAAAGCATGCTGGGCAGTGGAAATGGAATCAGAAATTCTGCTTATTTCCCATTAGCACCAAGAAGGAAAGGAATTAAACAAAAGTGTTGTAGAGTCCTGGGTGCACTTTGCCTTCCTAAGAACTCTCAGGCGCTGCGTGTCCGCTTTCCTTGTCCAGAGAACTGGTTGCTCCAGCATCTCTGGGCCCTTGCTCTCCTTTCCTGTCTGATTCCCCGTGTCTATGTCTCCATCTGTGCTAGAATGGAGAAATGAGTCCCCTTCCTCCGCTGGTCTCGTCAGCTGTTCTCATTCCCGCTGCCCCGAGTTGTGGCTTTGCTGGCAAGCCAAGGGCTCCCCTGGCCTCTGCTCCCTGCATGCCTGCCCCCACACCTGTACACGCTCGCACACGTGTTGGAGGTAGACTTTGGGAAGCTCTCTCTGCCTGCGAGCTTTGCCAAGGCTATTGAATTAAGCAGGCAATTTCCTCTCACTTTGTCTCTCTGTAAATTTCCCAACCATATGGTATGAGGAGAGTTCTTGGATTATAAATAAGCAACACTGCTCATAAATCTCAGGGTTTTTGTTTTTCCCTCCAATGGGAATAAATAGAAACCATAGATTTGTAACTTCAGAAAAATGTGTTGGAGGAGAAGGTAATGTCTTTCTCTCTCTCTATGTATATAAATATTCCCTCCACCCCATTTCTTACACAGAGTCTCTTTTTACCGAGAGTCATCTTTTTGGCTGGATTCCATTTATTTTTTATTGCTGCCATTTTCCAACCTGGAGGTAAACTGTTGCTTTAGGCAACATGAATATAGCCACATGGGCCTGGCCAGATTGCACTGACCAGATGGGTTTGGTGCATCTTTTTCCCCTGCTGGAAATGTCAGTTTCCTTCTTTATGGGACACATACTTCCTCACTGGTCTTGTGGGGGAAAAAAAAAAAAAAGGAAGTGGTAGAAGCTTTCCATTCTCTTCTGGAAGAAGCCCAGCTTGGGCATCTTGCATGTCTGTCCATTGGGTAAGCTGCAGCTTGGCCACTCTGAAGCTGCAGATCTTTTTAAGGCATGAAGAACCACAACATTTGGCAGCCCTTTTGTTTGCTTTCCTAGTACTAAAGCTACAGTGAATCAGATGGGCATGCCAACCACCAGGGACAAATGCCAGGATAGCATCCTGGGACTGGGGTGGTTCAGGCAAGGGACAGCTCAAAGAAGACATGGCTCAAAGTGTGAGTGCAGATCTTGGTCTAGGAAGAGATCTGAGTGTTGGTGCTGCTAGGGCAGCCAAGGGTAGTGGGAGCTTCTAGTTGGGAGCGGGCAGGTAGGCAGCTGCCACGGGCGGAAGTCAGCAGACTGTGACCCCTAGGCCAGATCCACAATGTCTCCTGTTTTTGTAGAGCCTGTGTGCTAAGAACAGCTTTCACATTTTTAAATAGTTGAAAAACAAAAAAAACAATACTACATTGCGACACGTTAAAAATAAGAGGAATTCAAATTTTAGTGTCTGTACACCAAGTATTACTGGGACATAACCATGCCCAGTTGTTCATGTGCTGCCCAAGCCTGCTGTGGTGCTACCATGACAGAGGTGAACAGCTGCCCCCCAAAGTCTACTGTACTTGCTGTCTGACCCTGAACAGAGAAAGTCTACCATCCCCTGGCCTCAGGCGCTAGGAGTTACGATTGGAATGGTGGAGAGCGTTTAGGGGAGGCAGTGGCTCTGAACTCTGGCCTGCTGGGCGTGCCCCGTTGGGTGCTGCCCATACAACATGTTGATTGGAGGCAGGTCAGCTTATTTTCCATGCAAACCTGAGACAAAGACCCATCCTCTGAGGATGTCAAAGCGATGGCAGTTCCAGCTTTGTTGGGCTTTGGGAGACTAGGGTTAATCTTTCAAACAGAGTTTGTCTAAGAGGTAGAGGTCTATGAGTCCATCATATTTCACTTCAAACTTGGTCCTTGTTTTATTTGAATCGTTTGGTATCATACCAAACAATTTCAAATAACATAATTCACATAAAGGCATTGGCTATCCAATACCTTGTCCAGGATTTTGCCTTTTCCATCAACGATCTCAGTGAATGCATTTTGCTTAACCCAAACAAATGAATATCTAAACATGGAATTAGAAGCACTGGAAAGGCTGTTGGGGGACATTTTTGAGATGGGGAGACTTCAACATCATAACCTATCTAGCTATTAAGATCAGTTCTACTAAAATCTGTAAGATTCTTCAAAAGGTAATTCATAGGTAGTTGAAGTTATTCCTTTATTTTCTTTAAGGGAAATATATTTTTCACTCTGGAAAGCTTTATAAAATTCCAAGATTTTAATTTCTTTGGTGTTGTTCCCCTACAACTGACTTAATGGCTTCTCTCACCTGTTATATTATAGTCTGGTAAACTATGAGATGATAGGGGTCAGTGATTGAAGCTAGGGAGAAAACTATTTCATCTTTCCCTTGTGAGTGCAGAACGTAGTCTTCCTTGCAGGTGAAGCCATTGTTGGGTGGTCCTGGGAATGCAATGCTTTGAGCAAGTCCTACTCTGGTCCCCATGTGTTGGAATGGGTTGCCTGGGGTAGTCCCACTCATGCCTGCCAGCCAGCGCACCCAGATAGCTGCAGCCCATACTGACCTCAGATACTCAGTCCGGCTGGTTCATTCTAGTGGAGGTGGAGAATCTTGGTTGCACATCTCCTCCTTAGCACCATTGAGAAGTTGATTTAGAACTGGGTTGCGCTGGCCTGTATTGAAGGCATCTACCCGTCTCTTTGGCTCAGAGAAGTGTTTAATTGAGAGCTAGTATGGAATCTGGAGGAGAACTTGAGTTCTGAAGTAAAGTAGACCTGGTTTCAAACACTTGCTTTGCCACTTACCAGATATGTGAATTTGAGCAAGTCACTTGGCCTCTCTGAGCCTAGTTCACTTCCTTCCTGTTTCTTTTCTTTTCTTTTTCCTTTCTTCTTTCTAATGAACATTTGTTTTATTGTGGAAAAATATACATAATACAAAATTTATCAGTTTAACCATTTAAGGCTATAAATCATTGGCATTAAGGACTTTCACAATGTTGTACAATAATCATCACTATCCATTTCTAAAATGTATATAGATTTTAAGTAGAGGTTTTTAACCTCTACTTGGGTGATTAAATTTGTTCAACACTTTTATCATTTTTAAAATTTTTAATTTTGTGGTGAGAATTCTTAAATTGTACTCTTTTAGCAAATTTCAGTTACACAGCACAGTATTATCAACTGTAGTCACCATAATATATATTAGATCTTCAGATTTTTATTCATCTTCAAATTGAAAGTTTGTATCCTATTACCAGCTTCTCCCTATTTTCCCTACCCTACAGCCCCTGGTAACCACTCTTCCATTCTGTTTCTGTGAGTTTGACATTAAATTTTCATTTGTTTGTTTGTTTCTCCATGTAAGTGATACCGTGCAGTCTTTGTCTTTCTCTGACTGGCTTATATCACTTAGCATGATGCCCTCCAGGTTCATCCTTGTTGTCACAAATGGCAGGATTTCCTTCTTGTTTAAAACTGAATAATATTCCGCTGTATATAGAGACCACATTTTCTTTATCTGTTCGTTGGGCATTTGGATTGTTTCCATATCTTGGCTATGTAAATAATACTACAATGAATACCCCTTTGGGATCCTGATTTCAATTCTTTGCATATACCCAAAAGTGGAATGCTAGATCCTATGGTAGTTCTATTTTTAATTTTTTAAGGAACCGCCATACTGTTTTCCATAGTGACTGCACCAGTTTTATGCTTGCCAGTGGCGCAGACGGGTTTCCCTTTCTCCACATCCCCACCAGTATTTGTTATCTCTTGTCATTTTGATAATAGACATCCTCGCAGGTGTGAGCTGATATCTCATTGTGGTTCTGATTTGCATTTGATGACAGTACCTTTCCGTGTATGTGTTGGCCATTTGTAGGTCTTCTTTGGAAAAATGTTTAATCAGGTCCTTTCCTTAATTTTTATTGGGTTATTTATGTATTGACTTAGGTGCTACTGGGTTGTATGAATTCCCTGTATATATTTGGATATTAACCCCTTATACTTTGTATATCTTTTACCCTTTCATAAATTTCCTTTTCATTTTGTTGTTGGTTTCCTTTGCTGTGCAGACATTTTTCAGCCTGATGTAGTCCTACTTGTTTATTTTTGCTTTTGTTGACTTCACTTTTAGTATCAAATTAAAAAGACCATTGCCAAGATGATGTCAAGGCACATACCCCTATATTTTCTTTTAGGAATTTTATGGCTTCAGGTCTTACATTCAAGTTTTTAATCCATTTGCATTTGATTTGTGTGTGTGTTTTAAGATAGGGATTCAGTTTCATTCTCTTACATGTGGATATCCAATTTCCCCAGCACTATTTAGTGAAGACTGTTCTTTCCTCCATTGTATATTCTTGGTTCCTTTGTTGAAAATTAATTGACTCGGATGCCTGGGTGGCTCAGTCCGTTAAGCATCTGCCTTTGGCTCAGGTCATGATCCCAGGGTCCTGAGATCAAGCCCTGCACTGGGCTCCCTGCTCAGCTGGAAGCCTGCTTCTCCCTCTCCTGCCATTTACCCCGCTTGTACTCTCTGGCTCTATCTCTCTCTCTGTCAAGTAAATAAATAAAATCTTTTTAAAAAAGAAAATTAATTGACCATATATGCACAGGATTACTTCTGTTCCATGGATCTATGTGTCTGATTTTATGCCAATACCACACTGTTTTGATTGCTATAGCTTTGTAATATAGTTTGAAATCAGGAACGGTGATGCCTCCACCTTTGTTTTTCTTAAGATTGCTTTGGCTACGTAAGGCCTTTTGTGGTTCTGCACAAATTTTAGTTTTTTTTTTTTTTTTTCAATTTCTGTTTAAAGTGCTGTTGGAATTTTGATAGGGATTGCATTGGATCTATAGATTACTTTGGGTAGTATGGACATTTTAACAATATTAATTCTTCTGATCCATGAACACAGAATATCCTTCTGTGTATTTAGTGTTGTCTTCAATGTCTTTCATCAAGGTGTTATAGTTTTCAGTGCACAGATCTCTCACCTCCTTAGTTAAATTTAGCCCTAAGTATTTCATGTGGGTTGCTTTCTTAATTTTTCTTTCTGATAGTTTGTTGTTGGTTTATAGAAACACACCTGATTTTTGTATATTGATTTTGTATCCTCAACTTTACTGAATTCATTTAGCATTTCTAACAGTGTTTTGGTGGAGTCTTTAGAGTTTTCTATATATAAGATCATGTCATCTACAAAAACAGACAGTTTTACTTTTTCTTTTCTAATTTGGATGCCTTTTATTTCTCCTTCTTGCCTTATTGCTCTGGCTAGGACTTCCAGTACCATTTTGAGTAAGAGTTGTGAGAGTGGCTATTTCTGTCTTGTTTCTGATCTTAGAGGAAAAGCTTTCAGCTTTTTACCATTGAGTAATAATCTGTAATGTCATTAGCTCTGGGATTGCCATATATGGCTTTATTATGTTGGGGTACATTCCTTCTATACTCAATTTGTTGACAATGTTTTTTTTGTTTTATTTTTTTTTTTTTAATCATGAAGGGATGTTGAAAGGACCTAGTTTCTTCATTTGGAATATTGGGATAAAAGTAAAAATTCCTGTCTTCATATGAAGTGCCTGATACTTGCCTGGTTTGTTTTTCCTTTAATGGGGTGTTTTGAGCACCTACAATAGCGTCAGGCAAGTTATAGACACTGCATAAGTATTTGGCAAATGAAGAGTAATCAACAAGTTATATTCCTGTTCCTTTGGTGAGTAGGATGTGTTTCTGGGTGTTTTAAGTGAGCTCAGAATCTCCTTAGTAGAAAGAAGTCATGAATTGGTCAGTCTTTTATGTAAAAAGACAAAATACTAATTTCAAAATTCTGAAACTTTACTGTCATATTCCTGGGGCAGGTACTGAATAGATAGATATTCACTACACCTATTTTATCTTCGTCCAGGAAAAACAACTAGACTATATTCTTTCATGTAAATGTACCATAGGACTGAATTCTGGGCTAAAGAGGCTGGAAGTGATAGATGTCTCTTCCATACTTGGTAAAAACACTTCTTACATCATTCTCCATGCTCACTCATTTCTCCTTCCACCAGTTCAGTTGAGAATTCCTAAGATCTGTAAGACAGCGGAACCTTGCTCTGAAAGGAGCCTGGGTCTCTGAATCATTGCCCTGAGTCAGAGCCCCTTCCAGCCCCTTCCCTCCCTGTCGGTCCATATTGCACTATGATGTGAGTGAGAAATACACCAACATAGTGTTAAGGCACTGAAATGTGACGAAATGTTGATGGTGTTTGCTACTACAGCTAGACCTTGATGCACACAGTCTCTGAAATGCTTATCTACTTCTTTTCCTCCTACATTACCTTTGTTCTCTAGCCAGAATGTCTATTTATTATTCCCAAGATATGGGGTGTTTTTCCAGCATCTAGCATAGTGCCCTTCACACCATCAGCACTCAATAATAAACATCTGTTGATTGATTTCTGGGTCAAAGAATAAAATAGCAGCTTCCTATACACTGAAAGCATGTTTTATGTTAGACAGATCTGATATTTCAGAGAAAATATGCATTTAGGTGTGAATCTCTACTGTAGGATTTAGTATGCAGCTCTTAAAAAGGGCTCAGCTTACTTGGAACATTAAAACTAACATTGAAGTTACACAACCCTTTCAGGGAGATTCCTGCCATATAAAAGGAAAATACAGCCATAGAGGTTTTCTCATAGAAAATCCCGGAAGTGTTAGAGTAGCCTTGCAGATAGGCTCTGGCCAGGAAAGAGGCTCTTAGACCAGAATATATGAATTAGCAGTGAATGGTAGGGGCCCAAAGAAATAGAGCATCCATGCCAGGTTTTCCATTCATATTCAGATGTTTAAAATAGAAACAGCCTATCTCTTCCACCTTTTTAGAAAGCCTCACCTGACTTTGCTTTTGCACCTCTGATGCATTGCATGGCCAGTGTTGAAAACTCAGAAAATGACAACTACTTATCTTTCTGCTGCTTACACAAAACAGATCAAGAAATGGAGGGGAAGTGAATTACACTCCTGGACAGAGGTTGCACAGGGGCAGAGAACTGGAGTTGCCCAGAGTTGTTCTCTTTCATCCATGAGCTACGTTGGACATCTTGCCATCTTCTTCATGCTAAAATTTATGATAATAATAGAAGACATTTGTTGAGTGTTATGTGCCAAGCCTTAGGTTGACATTCCCTTTACCCATCCGTCAGCTGCTGTGGGAGAAGTGGTTACCATCTGCAGGGGCAAGGCTTTACCTGGATTGGGCTTTACCTAGAACCACATCCTTGCTGGTCTGCCACTCCTTGCCTGTCTTGCCTTCTTCTCTTCCGATAGGTTTTGCCTAAAAGCACTCCTTCAATACTTTCTGAGCTTGCAAATCCTAGATGCAGGCTCTGATTTTAAGGAACTCAGCCTAGAATGATTTTCTTCTTTCTCAAAATCCATTCATAATCTGCATCAGAGGTGTTAGCTCCACTCTTATTTCTGCCAATGGCAACATGATTCTCTTAGGCTCTCAGGTGGCTTGGAATCTTTAAGTCACCATCACCAGCTCCTTCTCCTTCATCTCTGCCCCCTGTCCAGGAAACAGATTATGTTTCCTCTCTGTATCCCTGTTTCATTTCTTACAACCTACTGCCATCAGGCTAGTGAGACGGATTGCTAATAAGTATTTCTGCGTCTAGGAGGACATGCTTCACTGATCCATCATATACATCACCGAAAGATTAGTCTTCCCAAACAGGCTTCTATCATGTCCCTCTGCCCTATTCAAAAGCCTTTGGGGCCCCCATTGCTTGTAGATAAAGTTCAAGCTCTTCAGCAGATATTCAAGACCCTTCACAGGGTCTTATTCTACTAATCTAAACTTACACCCTTTATGCCTATGTAAGAATATTTCTTTTAGGCCTGGCCCATCTCCCAATTATCTTCTGAAAATACTTGCATGTTTCAGGTTCGAAGCCCTTGGACATGCTCTTTATCTTGCTTTGGCTTTCCACAGTTCACCTTTTCCTCAAGGCTTCCCTCTCCCTCTTCCTTTCCACTGAGATCCTCTAGCACTAATAAATGTCTCTGTCTTCAACATTGTAGTCATCATCATTGTATTAATAATGGCCACCTTTTATTGAGAACCTGTAATATCGACATCGTGGTAAGTGCTTTATGTGCATTTCCTCATTGAGCTCTCAAACAACGACACTGTGTGGTAGTTGCCTCAGATAGTTTTGCCTCTTTTATAGATGAGAAAACTGAAGTGCACAGAGGTTAAGTGACCTGCTGAAGATCACCTGCTCAGTCAGGGGTGTGGAACCAGGCCTTGAAACCACCATGTCTCTGACTCCAAAACTTGCATTTAACCATACTGCTATCCCATTGCATTTGTTCTCACTGCTTCCTACCCATTTATCTCTTATTATTTATTAAAACAGAGGGGCGCCTGAGTGGCTCAGTTGGCTGAGTGTCTGATTCTTGGTTTCGGCTCAGGTCATGATCACCTGGTTATAAGATCAAGCCCTGCATTTGGCTCTGTGCTCGGCGCGGAGTCAACTTCAGGTTTTCCCTCCTGCTCATGTTTTCTCTCTGTCTTTCTTTCTCTCTCTCTCTCTCTCTCTCAAATAAATAAATAAAATCTTAAAAAAATAAAATAGTGATCGAGTACCAGGGAGTAGACACTAGGGACTTAGTAGGGCCCTTGTCCTCACAGAGTTTTATCTAATTGCATTCTTGAGTCCTTTTCTTATTCACCATCCCCCTCCCCAAGCTTCTCCTTCTCCTCCAATCTCTCCAGGAGAGGAGTTTATCAGAATTTCACCCATGTGTGGTGTCATTTTGCCTATCATTTTCTGGTGGTTCAGGTGTTGGACTTTATTCCTTGGCCTTCAGGACTCATTCATGCCTTGATTTCTAGCTATTTAATGAGAGATGGTCTTGCTGCCCCAAGACCGTATGATTTTTTCAGACTGCTGTCCTGTAGGTGCCTAGAATAGGGGATCCATAGGCTGATAGACCTTTGGGAAGCTGAACACTTAACTTCAGGCACATGCTTTAACTCAGGCAGATTTTGCAGGACCTCTGTGGCACATTTGCATCCTTAGAGCATAGATCTGCATTTTGGAAGCAACCAGAAGCCATTTGGAGCTTGATCAGATGCACAGAAAGTTGGAGATGGCAGGGGCTTTTGAGATCATTGATTCCAACCCTCTCATTTTACAAAAGAGAAGAGTAATCAAACTGTGAAGCATTGTTTTGGGTTGGAACCAAGGGGAGTGTCTGTAACAACAAGATTCTGGAAACCCAGTAGACCAGAACTTACGGTGCTGGCTGAATGCTTAAGTTTAAGCCACTGGAGACACTCAGTAGCATCATGTTGCTGCCCGTCCTGGTGTCTGTTAATGTGCTGAGAGACACTCTGTTCCTAATCAGGGCACTGGCTCCTCCCCACATCTTGACTAGCCCAGTTGAGTACTACCCTTCCCCTCCATGGCAGCAACCCATCTCAGCAAAGGTGCTGACTTCCAGTGACTCGGAGTGGACATGGGCCTGACAAATGTTTGTGCCTGTTGATGGGGGTGGGCTGTGGCGGCAGGCTTCCAGAGCCAAGACCCCTGCAGGCTGCCGCAGGAATTGGCAGTGAAGGTCTTTTGATAAAAACCACTCTCCTCTCTTTCCAGCGATACTTTTCCAGGTGTTCGGGATAAAATATTTTTCTGTTCAATAAATTGCTCAGACTGTAGGAAGTTCCTGCTTTCATTTCATGAAGTCATTCTTTGTTTTTGAGAGGGGAAATAGGGAGTGGTGGAAAGATGGCCTTAGGAAGGAATGGAAGGATTTCAGGGAACTCAGCTGGTTCTCACACTGTGCTTTATGCAGATTTCTCACTTTCTACAGCGGGTTGCCAGCAACTCTGCCTGGTGGCATTTGTTATGCCAGTATTAGAGATGAGGAAACTGAGGCCCAGAGAGATAAGGCAATGTGCACAGTGTCATATTGGAAGAAGTGGGAGAACAAGGCCTCTAGCCTAATTTTGACTCCAAACACTCTCCTCTTTAATACCTGTAATGCCTCCTAGTAGGCAATGCCTTTGGAGATCCCCTGAAAGGCTGGGTCAGTGAACCCCCTACCACGTGAGACTTCGTGAAGCATTAAGTAACTAGCCAAGCACTGATGTAGAGCCCAGGGGATTTGGGATCAGTTGACCTTATCCCCGTTGCAACATTGTTGTTTGCTGAGTCACTTCACCTCTCTGAGTTTCTATTTCCTCATTTTATGACAAAAATAAAAAACCGATGTCAAAGGAACTTCGTGAGAATTGAATGAAATATTTCAAGAGGAAGTGTTTTGCGTAAGGCCCTGTGTACAGGTTACCTAAACACTGTAGTGATTTAGGGCGGCCCTCTTCCGAGAAATCAATTACTGAGCCCAAGTGTGTGCCCGAGACTTGATCTGTGACCTCAAGAAGCTCCTGGTTGGATGGGGACAAGTTACTGTGAAAATCAGAGGGGATAGGCCAGGCAGTGCTCTAGTCATCTAGAAACAGTAGAGCCTCAGAGAAGGGAAAGATCACGGGGCAGGGTGGAAGAGAAAGCTTTATGCAGGAGGCTGGAGCTGAACTTTAAAGGGTCTAGAGAAGAAGAATGTGTGAAGAGGAGATTTTCAAGAAGTCCATAGCTTTAGTTAAAAAACAAACAAACAATAAAACCATCTTTTTGTGTGTTGTGGTCCTCTTGGGATGCTGCCGTCCTTTGGCATAGGGCCGTGGCTCTCCAAGGGTGGCCGTGGAGCCCCTGGGGAATATCTGTGACCTTCCAGGGGATTAATGACATCAAACTCTTCTCTAATAATAAAATGCGATTTGCCCTTAATTTATTCTCATTTTCTCATTGGTGTGCTGTGGGGTTTCCTAGAAGCTATGTGATACCGTAACGGGTTAAATGCAGACATAAATAGGAGAATCCAGTTGTCTTCCATTAAGCCAAATATTGAAGAGTTTTGCAAAAAAAGTGTAAAATGCCACTCTTCTTCACTAAATTGTTTTTGTTCTGGAAGCTGTAGTTGTTTTCCATAATAGTGTGGTATTTCTGTTTTATTGTTGTTATTTTAAAATGAGTTAATAAGTGTAAAGTTTTATCAGATGTCATTTCTAATATAGTACATATTGATATAATGTGTGACTTAAATCTCTTCGGGTCCAGTTCTCAGTAATGTTCAAAAGTCTGAAGGAATCCTGAGTCATAAACATTGGAGAGCCATTGTTAAGGACATGGTATTCTGGCGTGAAGACGCAGTCAAGGTCTCATACTTTCACAGTCCTTTGGTGTGAAGATGTAGGTCGTCTAGTATCTTAGAACATGTACGTCTGGAAAATTTAAAATGGTAATGCCCAGTGTTGGCAACTATGCAGTGAAACTGGTCCTCCCATATATTACTAGTGGAAGTGCAGATTGGCCAGAATGTTTCTGTAGGGCAGTTTATAACAAGAACCTTAATGATAATTTGTACCCTTTGAACTAATAATTGCACTTACATGAATCTATTCTAAGGAAACAAATAAAGATGCACACAAGGATTTATGTACAATGATACACACTAAAGTTCTATAATGTAAAAATTTGGCCAGAAACTGACCAACTGGCCAAGCAGAGAGTTAACATAAATTGTGGTACATTTATATATTGGAATGTTGTGAGTCTTTTAAAATGATTTTTGAAGAATATTTAACAACACGGGGAAATGCTTGAAGTATTATGTTAAGTGAAAAAGGAGGACACCAAACCGTATACAAAGAATGATCCCCGATTTTTATAAATGTACATGTGCACATAAACTAGAGAAAAAAAGCACACCAGATGTTCACTGAGGTTTTCTCTGTATGGTGTAGCTATAATTGATGTCTATGTTGTGCATTATTCTTTTCTGTATTTTATATTCTACCATAAATTTTCAGTACTTTTATCTTTTAAGAAGAGCAGAGAGTGTGGCATGCCTTTTATGTAAGGCGATGGGAACCAGTCTCCTGAGTCAGCCCATGCCGCCCGGGCTTTAGGTGAGTGCTAGCTCAGATCGTGGAGGGGGCATTTTGCAAGGGCCCACAGAGATGGTTTAAGGAAGACTCTGTGACTTGAGGATAAACCCAACTAACTTCTAGCTGGGCTGCCTTTTTTTACTTAGACTTTCAAAGGAAATCTTAAAAAACAAACAAACAAAAAACCCTGGGCTGTTCTTCATGCCCTACGGTGCTCTGGTCTCTCATTTTGAGCATTTAGCGTGTAGAATGTAGGTCCCAACAGGACAAATGTTTAAATAATGTTGCGTAGCTGGCACAATGGAGGGAGCGTGGCAATCAATGTATAATTCTTGTAAAGGAAGAAGTTTCGGGGCCCATGAGGAGATGAGGTGATTAAGATATAGCCTCAAATAGAAGAGCTGGGATTCACTCCTTGATGTCTGAGAATTTCCTCTTCTTTCCTATGTTGGGAGATGTCTGGTGTTGGAAGACTTCAGTCTTCTTTCTCCCCTGAATGACCAGCAGATCACTGGTAGAGCCAGCCCTGAGTGAGGGAACATCTGCTTTGTTGCTAGTCTCTGAGAGCAGAACATTTTCACAGTCAAAATGGAATCTGTTTGAATGTGACTATTTCAGTTCCTGGAACATGTTTGCTCAGTTTGGGTATCTACCCTGCATGGCATTATTCAGCCTGCTTTAGGGTTTAAAAGAGACATCCAAAGCAATTCCTTGACCCCAGAGAACTTATTCTGTCTGGAGAACAAAGCTTCATGCAGAAAAAGTTAAATAATGACATAAAACAACAGCAGAAGAGAAGAGATGTATGTCCCCAGAGAGCAGGTGCAGTGTTCTTGGAGAGTGACACCAGATGCAGGGTGCTAGGAAACCAGAGCCAGGAGAGATGAGAGGCTTGGAGGAGGATCCAGCAAAGGGACAGGGTCTCTTCTTTACAGGGCTGGCTGCTCCTGGGAGGAAAAGACTCACGTTAATTGACAGTAACTAATTACTGCACTGAATGTCCACCACATACAAGGCATTGTGCTTATCCCTGAGAAGAAAAAGATTTACAAATGAAGGGCACCCAGAATTGGACTTCTCTAGGGCAGCGGGGTGGTCCAGAGGCTCTCCATCAGTTCACATTTCTTCATTAGGCAGCTACACATTTTATCCTGGGGGTTTCTGGATGTGCACAAACAGACATAATTGCTTGCATGTCATAGGGACCCAACCGGCTGCATGTAATTTTAAAGGGAAATGGTAACTATCTACTCCCCAGACAGAGATGCCTTGCTAAAACTGTCCAGCACCTTCTAGTTCGTGCCTCATTATTTTTTTCCCTGGGAAAACTTAGTAAAAAAAAAAGTTGATTCTGTTTTCCCTAGACTTTAATTTGCAAGTGTTGGCCACCTGCTGGAGGCTATTTCTGATTATGTGTAGCAACCCTCCATCCTCCCATGTGCCTTTTGGTAGCTTCCTGCGGATTTGGTGGGAATGGGATGGCGTTCACCCGTCCGCTGACGACTCTGTAACCATAACTCGGCTGCTGTTTGCTCAGAACTGGACGGGACAGTTTCTCCTCCAGTGATTATTGCTCTACTGTGGGGTCTCCCAACAACTGGCGGCGAAGTGAGCTCTGTGATATTAGGTCTATTAAAGCTTCACAGTAATCCTATGAAGGCAATATTTATATTCTCATTGAGTGGATGGGAAACACGAGACTTATGTAATTAGCCCGAGGTTCCACAGGCTGGATTTGAAACCAAATCTGCTTGACTCTGAAATGAATCCTCTTATGATTATGTTGGGCTGTCTTTTTGAATGCAAATGATTATCTAGAATAGGGTCCCTCTATAGATGTGTCAATTTACTATCTACATTGTAACCGCTCAGTATCAAATCACTTTATTGCCGTTATTTTTACCTGTATGAGTGATACATGGATACCTTTTTATTTTAAAACATTGCAACATTACAAAAAGACTCATGTCCCAGGAGCCAAGGACCCCACCCCAGTCTTTCACCCAGAGTTAACTTCTATTACCAGTTATTTGTGTTTTGCTCTAGAATTTTTAGAATGCACTGTGTACACACCTGTAAACTTAATGGAAATATATTGTTTTTTTTTCATCTGGGTGTACCATTTGTGTATTTAATATATTATTATTCAGCAGCCCTTTGCATGTAGTCATATATGTTAGGAACTTTTCTAGGTCAATAACTTTCAGTTCTACCGTATTCCTTAATGTCGTTATATAGTGTGTGTTTGTGTGTGTGTGTATGTGTGAGTGTGAGTGTGTGTACGTTGTTAAACACACTATCTTATTGAGTCTTTCTCCTAATGATTGCCATTTCATTATGGTCACATGAACAAAGGTGCAGTGAATTATGGGATGTCACACCTTTGTGGGGGTCTGCTCATGCTTTTTCTTTTCTCTGGAGGGTTTCTTTTCTCTCCTTACCTGTGTGACACAAACAGGCCTCTTGGCTGATAGGATTGAGATTGTCCTTTTGAATCCTCAGAATAACAACCCAACAACCTTAGTGTCTGAACTGAGGTTCTTCAGTGAGCACCAAAGTGCTCACACAGTGAGAATGACCAAGGATCTGAATGTTTGGCCAAGCCCACACCCCCTAACCTTCCCTCCTAGATCTGTACTGGGATGGTGCTGCTGTTAGATTTCCATTTTATCTGATATAAACCATGAATTCTGCATGATCTGGTCTTCAGGGTCAGCTAGCCCCCAGTTTTCTGTATTTGAAACCCAGTGGTGGCTCTCATTGAAATAGCTGGGGCAGGAGGACATAAAGATGAATTAATTATTCTGTGTCATTGCGCCTCTCTCTTTGAGACTAGATAATGCAGCTGAGGAGTCAGATAACACAAAGAGGTCACCAAGAGCTTTGTGAGCTTCTGCCTTGGCATCAGCCTGCCTGTGGGTTTTTTTTTTTTTTTTTTAAACAGAGGATGGGACCAATACTCACTTGGAGAATGAAGCTATTTAAATCACTTGCTCTTGGCTTGAGGTCTGAAATTAGTTATATGGCTAGTTACTTGTGGTCAGGCTAGGCTCTTGCCATTGCAAAGACACAAATTAATATGGTCTGGAGCATGGGCCTTATGATGAGAAGTGGAACAGGCCAGAGGGGAGCATCACTGTTTTCCCCATTTCAGTCATAAAGACTCTCTGGGCAGCCATTGGTCTGGAGCTGTGCTGTGGAAATCCCTGACCTTGACCCTAGAATGCTCTGTGGTTCACCACACACCAGAGCCCCTAATTGCCCGTGGCTTTTGATTGTTGACTGTCCTCAGTGTAGTTCACTGGAACATACTCGGGGAGAATGGCTGGTGGGTGCTTCCCCAAGGCATGCCACTCTGAAGCTTGGTTCTGTCTTCTGATTTTCCAGGCCGCTGGGCCATCTTGTACTTTCATGGTAGCGAATCAAAACAGTGGCCAAAGATTCTTTAATGATTTATTGGGCATTCATCCGCCTTATCCCCTGTTAGTGTAAGGAGTGTAAATCAAGGAAAAGAAAACAAGGTGATTTGCCCTTGAGGAAAATACAGTCTGGGGCATTCGTAAAACTGACAGTCATAAGCATTTATGGAATAAGGGCTTTTGTCAGATCCTAGACTAAGTATCTCACTCCTCTTCATTGACATGACCACCGCCGTATGGTCTGAGCTGAGCTTTAGCGGAGCAGAACACAACTAGTTCTTCCGGCTCTGCGTCTAGCTGTCTTTGCCCCCAGCCCTTCTCCCTTGTTTTCTCTGCTTGGAGCTGTGCACTGCACGTTCAGAGATTCAAAAGACATTTCATTTGTTATTTCTCTTTTAAGGAGCTTTTAGCAATTGCTGAAAAGAAAATTTGCCCATTTGGAGAATAAATAGGTAATTCTAAGGTGCTGTTGATACAAATGAAGAGGAGGGTGTGGGCTGAAACTGTAGGAAAAGTCCCCACCATGTAATCAGTATATGAGGAGAGCTGAGAGGAAAGGGGGAAGTCTGGACAGTTGCCAGTCGTCCCTCACTGGGAGAGTGGGAGATGGAAGGTAGGAGGGGCAGACCATGAGGGCTTGAACACGGGGCTCGGGCAGGCATTTTGACCCGATGTGGCAGCCGGGCCGGGAAGGGTGAGTTAGGGCATCAGCGGCCCTGGCAGGAATCTTGGGAAGTTGTCTTGGAGATTGAAACGTGGTGGGAATCAGGCTGGTGATGGGGATGGTAGGGGCTGATGCTTCGATCAGCTGCAGCAGGGGCCACCAAATTATGCACCACCTGCTTTTGTGCATTCGGTGGTATTGGGACCCAGCCACACCCATGCATGGACACACTGTGTTTGGCTGTTTCAAAGCTAAAGGCGGAGTTGAGTGGTTGTGACAGAGATCAGGGAAACCTGAAATATTTACTCTCTGGCCCTTTTACAGAAAAAAAAAAAAAAAAAGTTTGCTAACCTGAGCTGGAGCGACTCGTAAGTGTCCGAAAGGAGAAGCAAAGTCCAGTGATTGGCACATGGCAGGTGCCACAATGGATAATGGATAGGTATACGTTAAGAAATGAACAAAATAAAATAAACTTGCTAACAGGAAAAGGAACAATCAAGCCTGTGATTGCTGAATTTGGATGACCTCACAGAGAAAGGAGTCTGTGGAGGAGCTGAGAGACTGAGAAGAGAATCCAGGAGTGAAAGACTTGTGGCCTTCCCCCAACTTTGCTTTGCAGAATCTGGGGCAACGGTTGCAGAGGGAAGGAGGAGGGGGGCTGAGGTCCTGGGTGGTAAACCGGGGAAGGCAGCTGGCTGGGTAAGGGAAGCGGGGTGCCCACCAGATCCCGAACATCTGGCGGGCTGCAGAGAACTGGCACAGTGCCTCCCAGAGTCCTCTCCCCTCTGGCAGGAACGTGGCATTGGCACGGGAGGTGTTGAGTGGCAGCTCGGCTCTACCGGGAAGCTGACTTGGCCGCATTGGCTGCACGGTTTTCTTTTCTGTTCTTTTACTTTTAAAATAGTAGCCCATATGCTTGTTGCCGCCAGCCTCTCCCCCAGAAGCTCACTAGAGGAGTGGGAGCTTGGTGGGTGCATAAAAGTATACCGTATTCTCAACTCAACTCTGGAAGTTGTCATGGAGAGAGTGGCCCAGGCGAACAACCAGGGTTATAGCAGATGAAGATGGGGTGTTCTGGACGTGCCCACACGGAGCTCTTCTGGACGACTATCAGGATAGGACAAGAGCCCCTGTGTAGTTGAGGGGCTCAGACCAGGAGTCAGGTCCAGACATAGACCCAGCTACGTCTTAGAAGTTGAAGATGGAGGGTATCCAGCCTGCCAGTCAGCATTGGGTACCTGGGGAGTAGCATGAGTGGTTGGCAGCTGGGATTCTCAGCTAGACAACAAGTGGGTCCCTGGGCAGGTGGGGGAGCCATGGAGCGTGTGACCCACAGTTGTACATATGGGAAAACCAGTTAGCATTAGTGGGGCCAGGATTCAGGGCCCCAGATGCTGAGTTCAGATGCTCTGGAATTCAGGACTTTGGAATCAGAGATAGCTGGGACGAGACTGGTCAGAAGCTCTGGACTTAGGCCCTGGGAATGAAATTGTTGGAGCTGGAGAGTAAGGCAGTGTCTACGGCCTTTTTGGAGAAAATTTTGTCAATAACCAGCAAAGTAGAAGTTATGCATAGAGTATGTAGCAGTAATTGCACATTAGGATGTCTCCCCTGAAACTTTTCTTCATAAATATGTGAGAAGCCATGGATAAGAATGTTCGCTGAGACATTGCTTACTATCGCAGATTTTAAAGGAAAAAAAAACAAAATATTTATTAGTGGTTGAAAGGATAAACAGTAGTTTATTCATATGCTATAATGCTCTACAGCAGTTAAAAATGGATGAATTTGGCGCAGCTGGGTGGCTCAGTTGGTTAAGTATCTGACTCTTGATTTTGGCTCAGGTCAAGATCTCAGGGTCATGAGATCGAGCCCTGTTTCGGGGGCTTGGGATTTTCTCTCTCCCTCTCCCTCTGCCCTTTGGGATTCTCTCTCTCCCTTTCCTTCTGCTCCCTCCCCTGCTTGTATGCTCTCTCTCTCTCAAATAAACAAATCTTTTTTATTAAAAAAAGGTTGAATTATGGCTAGGTGTGTCAACATGGATAAATCCCGAAACTTGAATGTCGGGCAAAATAAGCAAGCTGCAGGACAAACGTCCTGTATGAGGCTTATGTAAATGTGAAAAACTCCTAAAGATTCTGTGTTGTTTATGAACACAAATACCTGTTAAATATAGTAGTGGGCATATGATTGGCATCTCGTATTTTTCTGTGTGCTGGAGATGATGCATTAAAAAGACAGGAAGAAAGATCCAGAGAACATAGTGGAATAGCCTGCTGGACGTGGGTAACCTAAGCCAAAGCACAGAAGCCAAAAGCCTGTGGCCTTGCGCCTCTCACCTCTTGCCTTCCAGGTTAGCTGTGTGTTCGGAGTGATTCAAAATGGTAACCGACCTCGTGCCAGGCTCATGGCAGGTGCTCGATACATATGTGTGATGTTCCTGGATTTCTGGACATTTTGGTGTTGGGAGCCTAGTGCCAAGATTTGAGAGGCTTGCTTTGAAATACGAGAAAGGAGCCTGTTTCCTCCAAGTGACCCCACTGGAGGGGTCTGGAGTGACAAGGTGGTTCTTTTAAAAATGAGTTCTGCAGGTGCAGCTGTCTCTGGCAATGGGGCTGAACCCTCTCTGCAAGCTGCCCCTCACCCCAGGCAAAGGGGGCCCCCAGAGCTCTGTGGTCAATGTGGTGTGCAGCATCCATGCTGGAAAGGACAGAGTCCGGGGCACCTTTCATCCCACAGGTGTTCTGGCTCCGTGAGGTGTCTTCAGTGAGCAAGACCTTTTCAGTCAGCCTGAATGAGCAGAGGAAGCTAACATGTGGAGAAGCCTTTGTAGGCAAGTCCCTACTCTGGGAGAAGCAGCCACTCTTGGGGAAGAGCAGAGTTGCTGTGAATCTTTAGTGCAGCCCGTAGAAAGAGAGACCATGTGTGGTGCTAAGCAGACTACCTTTGATAAGGCTTATTTGGATTCTAGAAGGAAGTTTGTTGTGACATCAGTCATGCAGGGAGCCCTGAGAATTTAGCTCTTCATAAAAGTAAGATGTTTGCTATGTATAGAGTGAGGAAAATTCACTGGTTGGAAAACAGCTTAGCTCCATGTTGGTGGCATAAGGATATTTAAGGTCCAGACGGGGCCTTATGATTTGGGGAGGTAAGCCTCTTGTGTTGATGCTAGAATAGGGCTTGACAGACTCTCTTCTTGGCCAAACTCTAGTCGGGACCCTCTGAGCTCTTTGTCAAGTAGGCTCTGCCCTTGGGTGTGTCCTCAAAAGCACAGTTTTACCAAGAATCCTGCTAAGTCAGTTTAGCCAGAATCCCCTGCCCTCAATATCTGACTGATCTCCTCATCCCCTACCATGCCCCTAGGTGATGTCTCATTACCCTGACCTACCTTCGGTAAGAATCCCATTAGGTCAGTTTATAAAGGAATTACTCTACCCTCTAGTAATGTTCCATCCGCTCACCCCACCCTTCTCTTTGGCTAGAAATTACTTGCTTTTCATTGTATTCAGAGTTGAGCCCAGTCTCTCTCATTGGAAAACCCCATTGCAGTGGTCTCTATACGTATTGCCTTTGTCCTGAATGAAGTCTGTTAAAATGAAGTCAATTTAACAATGTCAGGATAATTTTTTTCTTTAACAGGTGTAAGGAATTGGCTTGTCCAGGGTAGCACTTTGCGTATGTTTCAGAGTCTGGATTTCTAGACTCCAGGTTCAATGTTCTTTCTCCATACCATGCTATCTTTATGTCTTCAACAGCGCAGAACCAAGAAGTGATTCATCCTATAAAACATCTTATTTGGACTAATAAAAGTATGCAACTGCCTCTAGAGATTAGGCTTTCTCCTTCCCTGCCCTGGAGAGGATAGGAGCTTGGGGTGATTGGTCACTTAACCCTGATGCTAGTGTGAGTGAACCGCAGATCCTTCCCTGGCACCAAATGCTGCTAGACCTTTCCACGTGTGCCAGCATCCAACTAGATGAGGTGTGTTTCCTAGGTGTGACTATGTGTTGAATGGCCACTAGACATTAGCAGCTGGTCAAGAACTTGACCAGCCAAGAACATGAATGACCATTCATTCATTCTTACAAATGAAGACAAAGCAAAGTGGAATAATACACAAACCAGTACATTCAGCACTTGCTTTGCATCAGACATGGTACAAGGCATTGGGGCTGTTAGAAGAAATGGCTCTTGCCGTTAGGGAACTATAGTCAAAGAGGAGATCCCAGAATAAAAATAGTATGAGAAACAATAGGATAAATGCTAACATAGAAATATATATAAGGGAATGCAAAGGAAATCATGATTAATTTCCCAGTGGGGAAGCTGGGGGGAGGGTGATATTGGTGCTGTCAAGGTTGAAGAGAAATGTCCCAAGCAGAGGAAATAGCACAGGGATGGTTCAGACAAAGGAATACTTGTAGAAATGAGGGCAGTGAAAACACAGGACATTCAGGAAAGTTTGGTGAGGCTGGAGAGAAAGGGGCAGGGAATAGGTGGCTGGAAATGGGTCTAGTGGGGAAGACTGAAGCCATATTTGACAAGACTAAGCTTGGAAGCTACAACCTCATTGTGTGTAGGCCAACCCAGAGGTTGAAATATGGCCTGATGACAGCGTGGAGGATGGCGGGAGGGGGAGAAGGCTGGAAGAAGAGCATCCAGTTGGGGGACTATTGCAAAAAATAATGATGCATGAGCCACAGCATTGGTGTGAAGATGGAAAGACCAGGGGTCCAAGTTATTTAGGAGATAGAATCATTAAGTCTTGGGAGACTGAGCTGGGTTGGAGAGATAAAGGCAACAAGCAAGATTGGGAGTGATTCCCTGTGCTGAAAGGTAGAGAGGAGACTGAAGATAAGAAGTCAATTTTGGGGGGCTGGTTATAAAAGTTACCATAGACACTGACCATGTGGAGCCAGTAGCCTAGGGAGAGATTTGAAATACCGATGTTTGTTTATTCAGTAAACATGCTGATTGTGTATGATGTGTACAGCCTGGTTTTCTACATTTTGGGGAAAGGAGAAGTGAATGTCCTTTTTATTTATATATATATATATATATTAACATTTCATTGTACCTACATCCTGTCAGGAGGTTTCTCATGTGTCATATTTTTGCATCCTTACAAATAAATGCCTTGTGAGATTAAATTTCCCTGATTTTTCCAGTCAAGAAACCTGAGGCTCTAACAGGTTAAGTAATTTGCACCTGGTTATGCAACCAGAGAGCTGCGGATCTAGCAATGAAATAGAGATTTTGTGGGGTCCCTGGGTGGCACAGTTGGTTAAGTGTCTGCCTTCGGCTCAGGTCATGATCCCAGGGTTCTGGGCTCGAGTCCCTCAGTGGGCTCCCTGCTCAGCGGGGAGTCTGCTTCTCCCTGTCCTTCTGCCCCTCCCCCTGCTTGTGCTTTTTCACGCTCTCTCTCTCTGTTAAATAAATAAATAAAATCTTAAAAAAAAAAAGAAATAGAGATTTTGCTACATCCCAAAGTTCATGTTCTTTGGTCTCACTGTAGTGTTCTCTGAGCTCCCTTGTCCTTCGGGAGCTGATGTTGTGCTAGGGGGACCAGAACTTAAAGAAACTCATCACGACGATATCACAGGGCCAAAATGAGGCACGTGCAGTGTGCTTTGGGCGCACTGTGGGCTGGGGAAGCTTGTTTCAGGGCAGAGAGGGGGTGAGGGTGACTGGGAAGAGGGCTAGTGGAGCTTTCACAGAGGTGAGCATGGGCATCTCAGCTGGCGTGGGGACATGGAATTTGCTCGATCAGGTGGTGTGGGGATAACTCTTAAAGGTCATCACACACTACAGGCTTTGGCGACCAGGCTTGTAAAACTAAACTGTGGGCCAGGGTGGGAGCAGATTCTGGGGAGAAGGTGGGTGAAGAATCTGGGAAAAGGTAGGAGTAGGCAGGCATTTAGTTACTAGGGGAGCACCCAGGCAGAGCTGGACCCTGAGATCTGAGGCAGAATGCAGACACCCATGAGGTCGGGTGACCACAGAGAAACTACGCTGACCTTGGACTTTCTAAAGCCTGGGTGGGAGAAGTTTCATGATCTAGCCAGAGAAGGCAATGGGGGAAAGATGGGGTGCGGAGCGGTTGATACTGGTGGTTTGAAAAGGGAGGGGGGTAGGTGTGGAGTGGGGTTGGGGAGTGAGGCACAAAGTGTGGCAGCAAGGCTGGGGTCTACCTGTGAGCCACCTGCTCTCCTTCCTCCACCATGGAAAGGCGGGATGGAGAGGAGGGGGCCTATGGCTTCACCTGACTTTGCTCTCTGAGTCCTGACTTGTGGTTTTGGTATAAGGTCAGAACCCTGGAAATTAGGCCCAGAGGACAAGCAGGTAGCCAGCAGGATAACTGGGATGATGAACTGTTAGCGGCACTTCCTAGCACCAGCTTTTGGCCCTAACACACCATGGCTGCTCTGTAAAGCATCCCACCCTCTCCCAGCTGTGGCCTGACGCGGCTGCCGGACCCTCCAAGCTCCTGCCTATGGGTCTTCCTTCCACCCCGGGGGTCCCCAGCCTTGGGCCCAGTGGAGGCGGCGTGAGGTTGGCTGGACTCCGGCGACCTCCGGAGACAGTCTGGCCTCTCGCACAGCTCCCGGCCGGGACTCGGGTCCCTTCACGGCAGCACGCCGAGGCCCCCGGGCTGAACCCCAGGCAGGCGGTCCCCAGCAACAGCTTTCACAGACAGACAGCCTCCCAAAGGGCGAAAAAGCAGGGCTCCGGGAAAGGCCGGGAGCAAAGGGGAGTGAGCTTAGGTAGTAAGTAGGTGCGCTAGTCTAATTGCTCTTCAGAAATTAATGGGGCCTTTTATCTCTGAATCACTCCTGTGATTTGGGAACAAAGGTGCACGTTGAAGGAGAGCTTGGCTCCTCTCTGAACACAATCCCCCATTTGGTAAAAAAATCTCTCCCTTTCTTTCTCTCTAACCTGCAGATCAACGGATTATGGCACCACCTACGAGAAGCTGAATGACAAAGTGGGTTTGAAGACTGTCCTCAGTTACCTCTATGTCAATCCCACCAACAAAAGGAAGGTAAGACTAAGGGTCAGGGGTCCTGAGCACTCCCCGCGGGGTAGCAGGGCTGCCAGGGGCCAGGCGAGAAGAACAGTGACAGGCCTTCTTTCTAGGCCAGGAACATCACAGACACTGTTTGTCATTGTAACAACTGCCTCGACACTAGTAGTAGCAATAATAATAATAATTTTGACAACAACAGTAAAATGATGTACCTAGTAAGGTGTTCCTCTGTGCTAGGGATGCCGTATCTCATTTATCCTCACAGGGAATCTGTGGGCTAGAAGTTACTGTTGTCCCCATTTTACAGGTGAGGAAACTCAAGGTCAGAGAGATAGTAGGTTTCTAGCCCAAAGGCAGACAGTGGTAAGTAATAGATCCGTGATTTGAGAGTAGCTCTGCTTGTCTCTGGAGTTGAGTTCTTCCACAGCCTCGTTCTTCTTGCTGGTCTGTTTTCCGAGAGCTCCTTGTAAAGAGGGAGTCTGTTTCTGCCAAGGGAAGGATGCTTCTGGCCCCTCTGCTCTCTGACTTTCCAACTGACTTAATAGCCAGGATGTAGAGGAAATCATAGAAGGCCAGACTGCGGTCATGGAGGCCCGCTGGGAGGAGGGGCCCAGGAGTCCACAGAATGATGGACTGTTTTAGAAAATAAATACCGTATAGTATGTGGGCTCTGGGGTGGGGTCATCTATCTGCAGCCAGGAAGGCATGGCTATTTAGAAACTTAGGCAGGCCTAGCCCCTAGAAACAAACCAGGAATCTAAAAGGCCATGTTCGTGTTTCTCAGAGTCTGACAATGGCACTCCCTAGCTTTCCTCTTGTGATCTGATTTGCATTCCCCTATAGGTTTCTAGCCACTTCTTTTGTGAGAATAAGTGCAGGAGTGAGCTTCAACCCACTGTGCAGATGTCCCTGACCTCTGAGTCCAACCTGGTGGAGTCCAAGCTGGGATGATGATTATTTATGCCGCTCAAAGCAGAACAGCTTTGACTCAGACCCATAGCAGGAGTGCTCACAGCCCCCTGTCTTCTCATTCCCACCTCTGCCACCCCACTCCCCAGCAAAGGGAGGAAGCAGAATGGGTGACTCCTGGTTTAGTATTGGTGATGGATGCCCAGTGATCTAGCTATGAGGCTCCAGACCTGAGACTATACCCACCAGTCAAGTGCCAGAACCTGGATGATCATCAGGATGGGTGTTTGGATACCTGTTACTCAGGTGCAGTAGTTTCTCTTTGCTTTGTTCCAAACTGCTGTCATCTCCATAGTTTTCAGTATTGTCATGTGACTTGTTGGATGTCAGAGCTGGAAGGGATCATAGATTTTATCTATAATAGCAGTTATTATTAGTTCTTGAACTTCAGTGCTTTTGCAGAAGTGAGTAAAGCTCTAGATCTCTTCTCTGGAAACATGCCCCTGCCCACAGAACTGGAAAACAGTTTTTAGCAGCTTGTCAACAGCTGGAATCCCACGCACAGATCCAGGATGTCCATGGAGTCTCAGTTAAGAATCCTTTATCTGTACCAATAACCTCATGTTACAGAGGAGAAAACAGAAGCCAAAAAAAGCCCACAGAGCCAGAGAGGTGAGAGGTCAGGACTCTTGGTTCTCAGTCCAGATTTCTTGGCTCCAGACCACACTTTGCATCTTTTCCTCCTATACAATCACAGCCTAGTAGTTTACAATGTACAGTCTAGTCCTGTCTTGGAAGCTTGAGGCAGTTGCTTCTTGACCCAGAGGAAATCTTAGGTGCCACGTCCATGATGGACCCATGATAAACCTGGACTGAATGCAATCAGCAATGGTCTGTCGCAATCCTTCCTCTGCCCTGCCCACTTCATTAAGAAGGAAGCTGAGGTCCACCGAGGACAGATGGGTCCACCCATGTCACTGAGCTGGTTGGTGGCAGCATTGCCAGTTGGTCTTATGACTCTCAGTATAAAGCTTTTTCCATCCTATGCAAGTAACTTGGGGTCGGATGGAATCATGTCTTGGGGTGTATGCACTGTGGGAGAAGCAGGTTTTTGACGTGTGGCAGACACCCTTTAGCGCTGATCTTTGACCTTTGACCACAACAAAGTTAATCGTATTTTCTTGTAGATGGTAGGTCAGCTGTCTTTCTCCCAAGTGGGATATAAAGGGTCACACCGGTTGGCATCCATTTTGGTGGTCATCTGTCATGTCTGTTTCCTGTTGGGCTTCTACTCATAATCATGTCTCCTTTTTTTTAAATAATGATGTCTCCTTTGGTCTTTTGCTCTTTTTCTCTACCCCTGACCTCTTTATCTCTCCTTGGTATAACCTAGAGGTGATTAGAAATGCAGGAGGGTTGTTCAGGTGGCTCAGTCGGTTAAGTGTCTGACTCTTCGTTTCAGATCCTGATCTCAGGGTCATGGGATTGAGCCCGACATCAGGCCCCACACTCAGTACGGAGTCTGCTTGTCCCTCTCTCTCTGCCCCCCCGCCACACTTTCTATCTCTTTCTAAAATAAATAAATGAAGCCTTAAACAAAAAGTGCAGAAACAAAGGGTTGGTTAATGCAGATGCTGAGGGTCAGAAAGAACAGGAAGCTGGGATTGAGAGACCACTGGTGCAGAAATTCTGTCTCCATTTCTCCTTCCTAGAAGTAATATCCACCCCATGGGCTCTCTGGAGCAGTTCCTCATGGGAATTAATCCCCACTTAACAAAAGTTGAGCCTATTCTGTCTTCTCTGAGAAACACCATCAAAGCACAGTTAACTCCTACTTAAGAGTCACTGCTTCCCAGAAAGTTAAAAGCATAGACAGTTTTTTTTCCTCACTCAGATTGGGGAAAGACAAATGACAGGTATTGCCATGGTTTTATTTATTTTCTTTAATAGCAGTAGAAATTCATAAGGAGACTGTGTGATCCTGAAGTGCTTTCTGAATCATCCAAGGAAAAATGAAATTAGATTCTGTTTCATTTTATGGTAAATGTTTTTGATTGTCTTCTGAGCCTCTGGATGCTGACAATTCACAAATACTCTACATGGTGACTTTTCTTTTAACCAGAATATTCAGTTTACTAGAACTACCCTTATCCAGCCCCATAGGCAAAATGACATTTAGAGATAAATGAAAATACTCTGGTTTGTTTCTTTATTGCTTAGTGCTCTGGGTCATTATGACCTTGTAATTCAACTTTTTTGTTTCCTTCTTAACTATGTCTTAAAGTTTAAACCTGTGGTCTCTGGATTCTCATCTCCGCTTGCATTAGGCAAGATCTTCTGATCCTCCAGCACCCAAATTATCTGTAGCTGCCCATGTTCATTGACATGTGAAAAATCCAGCAGATTTTCAGTTAATCTTGCGGGAACACTTGCTTTTTACTTAATGAGTTATTTATTTAACAGATGGCTACTACTTTCCTTGTAGGCTGTGAGAACATCAGAGATCTGTGGCCCCTGGCAAAACAGTAAATTGTGCATGCATTTATATAGTAGTTGGTTTTCTAATGCTTTTTTGACAACATAAAATCTTCAAATGCGGATAGCCAATAAACCATTAGGTTCAAAGTAGAAGTGTTAACATGTGTATATCCTTCTACCAGTAGGTCTTAGCATTAATTGAACACCTACTATGCTAGGCTGCCTTTTAGGAGCTTAATCTATTTAACCTCCAAACCTCCCAGCCATGAGAAGGCAGGTGAGATAAGGAAATGGCTCTGTGTCGATTACCCCAAGGCTGTATTACTTGTAAATGGTGAGTCTGCAACAACTTTCCCGGCGTCCGTGAGGGAAATGAATGACAGATTCGTCAGGATACATCCAGTGATGCTGGACTCCCTAAAGGAAGTTGAGATTTGCACTAGCTGTGTTTACTGGTCTTTCCTAAATGAGAGTATTGATATGAAATGCTGGGAGCTACTCCAGTTGAAGTTGTTCTAGACTCTCCTATGACGTGGTGGCATCAGCAATATTTTAAAGACCTTGACCTGCCCTGACTGTATTTGATGTGAATTTTACATCCCTCCCTGTTTGCCTTTCTCCAGCCATTGGCCAAATAGTTCATTACCCAGGTGATGTCTGAGCCTGGCAATTTGCACATGAAGAGCAGTGTGTTCCTTCTTGAAGCAGGCGTGTGTGAGGTTTGTGTCCCTGAGGAGGAGCTCTGCTGGGGGCGGGGGCGGGGGTCTGAGTTCCCTCTCACAGCTTCTTCTGCTCACAGGAGACAAACGTCCCTGGGTTCCTAGAACTCACTGTCCGCCAGTGCTTGCCCTCTCTGGTCCATGCAGAATGGCCCGCGCCAAGGTCAATCTTGCATTTAGCAGATCTGTGCTTTGTACAATACAAACATGCTGAAGGCTTTGTGCCCCAACAAGAGAGGGGTTTGGCTCCTACGTGTGCCTATTTGAGAACAATTCTTTAGGTGGATAGGGAAATACAGGCATGCTATGCCCAAATTGCTCTGGCTCAAAAGTGGCTGCCACCTGCAGATTTGGAAAGAGTGCTTTGGAAATGGCAGAGAGCATAGGAAGGTCTGCTAGGGAGTGTGGCTAAATTACTGCAGAGTAGAGGTGGGTGTGCCTGTGCGTGTGTGTGTGCGTGCGTGCATGCGTGTGTGCGTGTGTGCGTGCGTGCGTGCATGTGTGTGTGCGTGCGTACGTGCGTGCGGTGTGTGGGGAGGCTGTACAGTCTGATACCAGAATAGGGTAATTCCTTCTTCTCATTGAGCTCCTCGCAAGTCCCAAGTCCTGGGCTGAACTCACTTCTATACCCTATTCTAAGTTTCAGTCCTAATCCCCTGAGCCTGGTACTTTTATTCCCATCTGACAGGTGAGGAAACTGAGGCTCAGACAGCTGAGCTGCTTGCTTTTTGTCAAGTAGCTAGCAAGAGCAGCCCAGGATCCCCCATTCACCTCTGTGTGACCACACAGACCATGCTGCGTGCTCTGATCCCTAGGCTGGCCGCCCTTGCACAGATAGAAAGACCAGGTGGGTGCAGTCAGCACCCTAATAGTACCTGCTGCTTGGGGTTTTCTGTCCATTAGTGGTAGAGAATTCACCGTTTCTTGGAAGAGGAGGGCAGTGTTAGATCTTCCCTTCCTAATTGATTTACCATTGAGGAGGATAATTACTTCCAGGCTCCCCTGCAGAAATACAGTGGGAACCACCAGTCGGATTTCTCTGACAAGCAAGCCACCTCTGTCAGGCTGTTGAAGAGGCGTAGTGAATGTGGTCGGATGTGGGTTATTCGCATATCATTCTCTTCATACAGCAGCATAACCCTGAGCTCCGTGACACTCGGGAACACCCCGAAATGAAACAAAACAGAGCATTTTAAACTACTGGCCTCCTGTGTTCCCTGACCATGTCTCCTGCGATTGTTGGAGGATCAGGGAAAGTCCACTTTCAATCCACAGATTGTAAAATCTCTTACACTGAAGCAAAGCAGTAACAATCATGAGAAGAAGGAGAATGTGGAGAGCTAATTTCAGGCTGTTAAGCAATCTGTTAAGTGTCTAGCTCTGAGCAAAGTCTTTTTGGAGGGGAGTTTCCTTCATTTAGAGATGCGCGGTCTGCTGGGGCAGGGACTGCCAGTGAGTGATGTGGGCCAGGCGGGGACTGCGGCGGCCGTTCCGGAAAGGAGCTTCTACGAATGTGCTCCAGATGACCGTGGGCCTGTGCGAATGGGGGCCTGTTGTGGCTGTGACATCACCGTCGTCAATTCCTGATTTGCTCTGCATATTTCCATATGAAACTTTCATATTTTGAAATGTTTCAGATGGGCTAGGATGTGGAGTTTGGAGTGTGGGGCCTGGCAGGCTGTCCCAAATTCATTTCGCTTCCTTGCATCCACGTGGCTTCCTGCGCCATATTCTGAGTACCAAGTCGTTCTCCAGCCAAAAAGTTGGTATTTGTATGTGGCCTTTGGGGGCCACAGGATAAGGATAACAGTAGGTGCTCCTACTGAGGGCCCACAGTGATGCCTTAGTGGCCTGTGTGGGATATCAACTAAGTGAAATGTGGCTCACAAAGACTTCCCTTTTGACTCCAAGGAATCGCATAGTAGGTCCTGCTATGCAAAGGGACCTTTGGGGTCATTGAAGGAAAAGACCTTTAGAGTAGGAATAGAAGGGAGATCTCTGCTTTCTGGTCCTGGTTCTGCCCCTGGATAACTGTGTGTTCTTAAATAAGCCAGACCCCGCTCAGGGCCTCCGTTTCCCTGTCTGTATAATGGCAAGGTTGGCTTCTTGGAGGTTCCTTCCAGCTCAGGTTGTCTGGATGGCCACCATTTGGACAGTGCCTCTCAGAGGGCTACATCGTAATAGGTGACGATGCGTGGACTTTGGGCTCCATGCACAGCCATTTGGGTAGTCCTTGGAAGGTACGATCCCCATAGCTCTTGGCTATATGGACACAGGTTGGCCAGCTAAGCTCTTCCATCCAGGCTAGAAGCTTCTTTTCTGAAGTTACAGTTCCTTGGTCAGAAGGTGGATGCTTTCCTGTAACCCCCCGGCTCTGCCAGTTTAACTTCCGCGGGCTGGCTTCCAGCAGCATGAGATGGCGCAGCTTCACACGAGCGTCCCTGTCCCTGTCCCAGGCATGCATGCCCTCCTCTTGCAGGAGAGGGAACTAGAGGAGCTGTTGGAATGAATGGGCTCCGGCAGGCAGCCCGGGTGTGAGGACACGACGGTGATCGCGGGCAGTGCCCCAGCTTGGCTGCATCCCCCGCCGGGCCTCTCCTCGCTATGCACCCTGCTTTCTCCCTTCACACAATGCGCATAATCAGCCAGGTGTCCAAGAGCAAGTAAGACAAGTCCCTCCTTGGGCTGATACTCATTTCTGTTTCCAGCGGTGACAAGTGTCTGAGATACTAATGACGGTGGCATTGATAACACAATGACAACGATGAGCAGCTAGTGTTTTTTTGAGCATTAACTATGTGCCCCAAATTACCCCATGAATTGACTCATTACTACTTCACCAGCAACCCTGGGATATCGGTCCTATCATTCTTCCATTTACAAATGGCGAAAGTCTGGCGCGAAGAGGTCCGTGACCCGCTCGGGTTTGGTTGTTGATGGTCACTTGGTCTAGTGTGCTCACCTAATGCACTATTGCTCCTATTTAATTTTAGACTCACGAATGTTGGAGTGAAAAGGGCCCTCCAAGGCTGTCTGTGCAGGCTCTCAGCAGAAGAGGCCCCTTGGGGGCTTGTCCCAGGTCATGGAGTCAAGTGCGGCAGAACCAGGGCTGCAGCTGGGTCTACTGACTCCTAATCTGGTGGATCTGATGGCGAACCCTGGCTGCGAGTGGGTGCAAGTAGGGAACAGCTGGAAATGTGCTCCCCACCTGTCTCACTGAATGTGTGTTGTAGCTGTAGGGTCATACAAACATCCTTAGCTTCTCAGTTCTCTGGTCTCAAAGTCCAAAGGGTAGTTCCTGCTGGAATCCCATTTCAGATGAACCTACCTGAGAAACCAAGGGCCTGAAACCCAAACTGCCTTTTGCATGTTGGAAGACAGGATGTTTGAGTAGCGTGCTCACGGCTACATGGCTATCCAGGAAACGAGGGGCTGGTGCCCCTGGAGAAGAGATATCGGGGAAGGAACTAGGGTTTCTGGTCTAGGCCTTTCTCTTAGTTGCAGAGATTGGGAAAATCATTTAAATTCTCTAAGCCTCTGTTATTCCATCTGTAAAATGGGCATAAAAGATCATTTACATATGCCCTCCATTGGGAGCAAAACGAGGATAAAATGAGAAACATAACATTGACTTGGAGGAAATGAGCTACAGAAAGGGAAGAGAGGATTGTATCTGCTCAGATGGAGCGGGCATTATGATCACAGACTGGAATCAGCCTCCCTGCGCACCGGTTCCTTGGCTGTGCCCTGCTGCCCGTCGGGGCTGCCAAGCCTCCCCCTGCTGGGCTGCCTACTTCTCTGCTTCCTGGGGGAGAGGCTGCAGCCCCCAGAACCCTGGGTTTTCAAGGGCCCCACATCCTGCCCTGTCCAGGAGGCACACTGCCACCTTTCCCCCCCCGTAGTCTTCTTCCCTGTCTCTTAAAACCAAGCTTGCTGACAGCCTGAGGGAGAGGGATTTTTCTGCTGATGGAGAGAAATGGTCCCACTCTTGTTAATTCACAACCACCTCATTTTTCTTGCCTCATAAATTAACAGTTACCAAGAGGATAGAGCAGTGTTTATGGGAAAATGTGTGAAAGGAAGGAGTGAAAAAAGGAAAAAGAACAGATCTTGGACCAAACCTTCTTCCTTTATGGATTCCATGTCCAAACCTATTTCCTCTTATGATCCAGAGAGTAACCACCACCACCCCCACCCCCACCACCCCCACCCCCCCGAGAATGAAAGCATCAAACTCCGTTGGGGGCTGAGGAATGCAAATAAAGGAGAACTAAGGTGTCAGAAGAGGGTGGATGCATGAGGGGACAGGCCCTGGTTTACAGGTGTCCACCTGTCTTTGCAAGTGTGACTGGTGATGGAGTGGATGTGAAGTGTGGTTCAACTCAAACTAATCACTTAAAGGAAAGAGAATCTAAAGTAATTCTTGGAAATTCACTCTTTAGTCACAAAGTCCCTTTCTCAGCAAATACATGTATGTGGTTCCCCATATAAATTACTGCAGTGTGCTCTAGCCAATAATTTATTTAAAGGCTCATTAAAATGATTACTAGTTTTTTCTTTTGCATTTTATTTGAAAATGGGAAGAATATAAACCTATAGCCTGGCTTCTTTCCAAAGTGCCCTTTGGAGTTTGCATTGAGTATATCATTTTTTTTTTTTTAATAAAGATATGATTTGCAGTAAGATTGTTCAGGCATTTAAGAGGAATAATAAAAATTAACCACTTAACTGCACTTTTTAGTGGCTTGTGTTTGCCTAACCTATTTTTTTAAATTTGATTTTTATTGGATTTGCGTTTTATGTGTATGTGTGTGTGTACTTGTGCATCTGTGTGTTCAGAAGGTATCAACAAAGAGCATTAAGGAAACTTCAGAGTTAAGAAATAAGAAAAATAAAACCCTCTTCCTCTTCTGGGCAAACTCTGGTTTGGCATGAACTAAGGATCAAAGGAAAGCCTGTGTTCCCGGGTGGTCATAGGAGATGATGGTTCTGTTTTGCTGCCTGGCTTATCCCAGGGACCCTGGCTGACCACCGAAGTTACTCAGCGAAGCCTCTGAGGAGGGATTCCTTGCAGGGGGTCACTTGGTCTAGTGTGCTCACCTAACTCAGGGTACAGGCGAAGGCAGAGCCAGCAATAGGAATGGAAAGTCTAAGGACTCAACCCAAAGGAGAGGGCATTGAACTGGCGCAGGTAGGAGTCAGGTTGGGTACAAGAAAATAACATGATGGGCTGAAAAGGGCTCCCACACCAGGCCGGGATGACCTGTGGAGATGGTGGGGATTTTACATATGAAAGGCTGTTAAAAAACAGGAGATATCCCTATCTCGGGGTCTGAAGGGCTTAATAAAGCACCAAGCTTTGAGGAAGATATCATCCTGTGGCATAATCAGAACCAGTGAAGAGTAGAGGCAAAAACGGGCCGCCTTTGGAAGAAAGCTTGCAATTTGGAGAAGAAAGGGAGAACAAGGACAATCCATTAGGGGAGGCAGGCTGTGGGGGTTTTAACAGACATATCGGGTTTAGCAGTTGCAAGTCAAGAGAGAGACAGAGTGGGATTAAATATTGTAGACCCCCCAAAAATCTCAGGGATGGAGGTAGGACTCAGGGCGGGGGCATGGGGAGCCCCAGCAGACGTTTGAGCAGGGGCCGACAGGGTGAGAGCTGTCTGTGTGTGTACCGGAGGGCTGGCGAGAGCTGGTCGGTGGATGAGGTGCCCGTGTTAAGCATCGCACACCAGCTCTCCATCCTTGCCCTGCCCTCCCCAGACCTCTGGGTGTATTTTCTGAGCATCACAGGCAAGAGCAATTTTAACAAAGAGCTTGGGATGTAGGGTGATGTGTTCTTCCTAATGTTCTGACGCACAGTTATATAGCAAATGGATCTCGCTGCCCCTGAGGTAGAGATATCTGTAACAAAAACAACTACCACCACCACCAGTGAAAGAAATCACTCTGTTTTTTTCTTCCTTGGTGAGCTCAACCAAGCAGAGTGATTGCTGCCGGCATGCATGGCTCGCTCCCGGCCCGGCCCCCATTCCCGGCCCAAGGTCAGAATGACAGACGTCCGTACTCAGCGCACACTCGGTTGGTTAGCATGTCCGGGTGATGAGGGGCGAGCGTCCTGGGATCCTCGGGTCTGCCAAATGGCTCGGGGCAGGTCTGCAGCAAGGAAGCCCCGTCCCTGCCCGCTGGGGGTCTAAGAGGGCAGTGCAGAGTGAGCTGCTGACCTCAGTGACAAATGGAAGCCTCGCTTGGGCTGGCAGCTCCGTGTGGAGGCCCCCCCCCCCCCGGGCGGGGGGAGATGCAGACAGTCTGCCGTGCCATTGCGCAGCACGAGTCTAACTCTGAGAAATGGCTCGGGCTGTCTGAGGATGACCAAATAGAGGAAAGAAATGAGCCAGAGAGGAAGCAGCCACGAGAAATGTGCATGAGTATCTCCTGCCTTCCAGACGGAGAGGAAGATGTGTTCAGTTTAGGAACTTGCCACCTAATCCTGCTTCCTCCCTAGGGCCCAGCCGAGCAGTGTGACTGCAGAAGGGGGAGCTTCACAGCACAGCCTGAGCCTGACCAGCTGGGTGATCTCGCACGTGTCATTTCACTTCTCTGTACCTTCGTTTTCTCGTTGGTAAATGGGGCTCCCAATTTTATTTTATTCAATTTTAAGGATTAAATAACATCTGCATGCCGTGCACGGGTGCTTAACAGTGTGCCTTTCTTTCCCCCGGTTAAATGAGCCTCTTTGGCTTTGTCCCCTGCTCCATGATGCTTCTCACCCCCCGAGGACCCCGTGTCCATCTAGCTGACTTCACTATCCTGTGAAAGGGCATCTGTTTTCCTCCAACTAGCATGAGGCAAGGTCGTTCCAACTTCTAAAACAAAAACTTTCCCCCTCTGCGTCCCTCCTGTTTTTCTCTCTCCGGCCACCTGCCTGCCGTGTCTTCTTACCGAGGTACTGATTGTTTCTACCTCACTTAATGAAGTCTAAATTAAAAGTGATGGTTGCCAGCCCTGGGCAGTGTGTGCAAAGCAAGTCTCCACCCCTTATCACCCAAGCCCCATTAGGCAGCTGGAGCTGGTGGAGCTGGGATTCGGCTCCAGGGCTGCCTGACTTCAGAGCCCCGCACAGCCCCTCCAGCGTTGTACCCCCACGAAACACCACCGCCGTCTACGCAGACGCACATCCGGATGCATTGCTGCCTGTTGGGTGTAGAGGTGATCCTTCCTGACGACTGCGGATCTCCTTGCTGTGCGGCGCCAGGCCCAGGAAGCATGCGGGCACTGCAGGCCTGGAGCCCACACTGGCAGACATTGTGTTTCAGTGGGACACTCCTTTGGGACTGAGCTGGGAGAGGAGCCGGTGGTTGGCCCCTCAGAGACTGCAGTTACGGCAGCGGTGCTGGGTGCCCGTGGACACCCCGGGGATGCTTAGCCTGCTGCTCGACGTCAGGGACAGGGTCTTGGTCTGACTCGGGCATTAGGAAGACAAAAAATGCTGATGTTTATTGAGCACTTCCTGTGTGCCATGCTAATGGTTTTACATGAACATTCTTCTCACACACACAAATCTATAAGGTAACACAGTTATTCTCTCTGTTTTGGGGGGAGGGCATGGGGAGAGGGTGAGGATGACTGTTTTATGAGTGAGCAAGAGGGAGAGGGAGAGAGAAGAAGCAATGGGGGGGCATGGAGAGAGAGAGAGTGAGAGAGAGGACGAGCGCACTGAGGCAAAAACACTAGGTTCTCCTAGGTGGACAGTGGTCAAGCCAGGTTTTGAACCCACATTATCCAACTTTAAAACACAAGGTCTTAAGGCAGTGTTTTATTGGCCTTTCTGGGCTTAGATGGGCACCATGATCTTCTAGAACCTCCCTTTGCTATCTACGAAGGAGTGTAGATACGCAGAGGGATGTGTTTCCTTCTAGTTCAACAATGCCATGGTTCTGTGCTAAGAGGTTCTAAAGAATGTTCTCTGCTGAGGGGAGAAGTCAGAGGAGTGTAGGGCTGCTGAGTTTTCTTAAACATAAGACAAATGAGAGGCTGGGGTGGATGGGGGCAGTAAATAGCCTGTGGAAAGTGCCTTAGCATTCAGTAATTCACAAGAGCAAGCAGCAGGACCAAGCTCCGGCATTCCCATTTGGAAGCCCCCACAGGGCGGGGGCTGGCTGGGTTCCTGAAGGTCTCCTTCCACTTGGGCAAGGAGCCATTTTGTTCAGATCCTGACTCTACCTCTTAGCAGCTGGTGGCTTGCGCACATTATTAAATACTGCAAGCTTTTGTTTCCTTGTTGTTGCAACCAGAGTAATTTTCGTACCCAGCTCAGAGGCTGATAGAAGTATTAAATGAGAACTGTTTGCAAATGCTTTGCCAGTGACTGAGCCCTGGTCCCCAGTTTGTAAATACTGCTTATTATTACTCTTATCACTGCCCTAATTTCAAGACAACTGGCTCCTATGGGATAGCTTCATGTTGTGTCTGCCCATTTATGAATGGGCCCTCAGCCTAGCTGGGCACTCTTGGCCTCTCTCTCTCTCGGACTTCGGGTGCTCTGTTTGGAGATGAAGCTGGTCAGTGACTCAAAGGTTGTCTGGTTCAAGCCTCTCATTAAACTGCTGAAGAAACCAAGTCCCAGTTAGGGGAGGCACTTATCCAAGGTTACACAGGTACTTAATGGCAGAACTGTGGTTTTTGAAATCAGATTCCTGGCTCCAAGCCCAGTGCTCTTCCTGTGAAGTTCCATAGAAAGACACCGCATCGTGCAGGCAGACCTGGAAAGACACGTAGTTATGGAGGACGCTGATAACTAGGGGCTTTGCGACGCTCTCAGTCCTTGTCCAATAAACCTGGAGTTTCCAGGGCACTGGGATTAGAAGAGGCCAGGTCAATCTTTCAGACCAGTGGGGAGCCATGTGGTCATAGATAAGGCCCCCAAGGCTCAGGTGGACCCAGAGCAGCCAAAGG
The DNA here is from genome assembly GCF_964656455.1 of Halichoerus grypus. Taxonomy (NCBI): domain Eukaryota; kingdom Metazoa; phylum Chordata; class Mammalia; order Carnivora; family Phocidae; genus Halichoerus; species Halichoerus grypus. The sequence goes on along the minus strand of NC_135718.1, from coordinate 24,134,746 downwards.
CAGCAAAATGAAAGAAGAATCTGAGTCACGACTGGACAAGGAGAGAAAAGGTTGAAATTGGAGAAGGTCTGTTAAAGTCCAAAGGGTGAGAAAAGGCTCCAGATGGGAGGACCAGGCAGAAGGGATGAGAGCAGGGAGAAGACAGGCCATGGAGTACAAGGTGGGCTTGGCCACAGGGACCTGCATTGAGACTGTGAGGTTATTGGCAGCCCATTTTTATAGGGTACCTTTCGCTTGTCGGGGGATGGTAACAGGGGAGGCACTTGACTGATTAAAGAAGTCAGCCTGGGCCAGACAAGAAGGACAGTCACATAAGAAGAGTAGCAGAGAGATAGGATGCAATTATCCAAAGTGGTCTTTGGCCTGAACCTCCCATCTTCAATCATCCCGGGGGAGGCAGTGACAGCAGAGATATGCATGGAAGCTTTCCTGACTCTGCTCTGGACCTTCGCAGAGGAGTGGGTTGATGTCAGAACAGCATCTTGCACACAGGTTAGCCCTGCAAAGCTGGCTTAGAATCATAAACTGCTGGTATCCTGGTCTCAGCTGCCCCACCTTGATCCCGAATCATGGAGCATCCACATTCGCTAGCTCAGAGCAGACCAGCCTCGCAGACGCAAGGTTGTAAAAAGTTATTTTTCTGGAAGACTCCCTCAGCATTAATGGCCGTGTGGCGTGGCTGTCTGGAGGAGCGGTCTTGCCTCAGCTGGACCCTAAGCCAAGTGTAAATGGTTTCGAGTACTCCCTGTCTCCCTCTTCTCTGGAGCAGCTATAACAATCATTTCTCTTTGGTCTCACAGATGCTTGCTTATGAACTTCTGCATGCCGAGTTTCCCCCTGGAGTCTTAGGGCAGGTACTTGGGACCCAGAGAAGAGTTAAGCTCAGCACCACTTGCTGTAACACACCTTTGTACAGATTTTCCCCCATAGGCACCAGGGAGCTCTTGGAAGTTTCTGAGTAAGGACGGGCCAGATCAAAGTGGTGATGCCTGACGGTAAGTGCAAAGTTCTATCACTTTTGGAGAGGATGAGTGTGGTGACGGTCTGCTTCCTCCCCACCTCCTTCTCCCTTACCGCCACTGGGTCCCTCTCAACTGTGTCAGTTCTGTGACCTTGGACAAGTTTTAAATGCTCCAGGCCTCAGGCACTTGTCCCTAAAATGGAAATTATCATACCTGCCTGTATCAGTTAGGATGCTTAGGCTCCAGGAGGCACAGAAAGCCCTGTCTTGCCCCGCTAAAGTGTGGGGGATTTATTGCTTCCTGTGATGACGTCTAAGGTAGGGTACTTTCCAGGTCGTTAATGCACCAGTGCCGTGACATCGTCAAGGGCCAGCTCCTTTTACTATTTCTGCTTTGCCATCTAGAGTGTTTGTCCTCGGGCTGCTTTCCTCATCTCGGGGGGAAGACGGTTGCAGTTCTAGAATCACATCCAGACATGAAAATGTCCAGAGGAAGAATAGGAGACAGCACATTTTCCGAATGAGGGACGTGCTGCCAGACCCTCCCAGCTCCCAGCAGCACATCCCTCGCCAGGACTGGGCAGACCCGGGCGGCCAGCGTGTGGCCGGCCGCCTCCGAGCACATGCCCACACGCAGGAGGCACCGCAACAGAATTTGTTAGGAGGAGAGAAGGAGAGGCGTGGGTCATAATGTCATATAGACATTAGCACCCTTCCTGCTCACCATCCTTCCCATCTTTATGTCCTGGCTCTCAGTGATGCGTGTCTACTCCACCTACCAAAATCTTACTCCTCTTATAAAGTTCAGCTTGTACCTTCCTTCCTCTGTGAGGTTTTCCCTGACACCCCAATATCTCACTTCCTTTTTTTCCCACATAGAACTTTTGCCTCCCATTCTTGAAACTCTGTAGGTGATCTGTGGATGGTCTGCATTATATAACTTGAGGAACCTTGAAAAATACTGAAACCCACTGCACTTCCTTCTGGAGATTCTGATTCTATAGGTCTGGGGAATTTTGGGGATATGTATTAAACAAAAAAAGTCTCCTAGGCATTCTTGATGGAAAGCAAGGTTTGGAAATAATTTCTGGAACTTAACATCAGCGCTTCATCACCCACTGTGAAGGTGGTGGGTAAGTTTTCAAGTCTTGTCCCTGGACGGAGAGCGGGAACCCTATCTCATATATTTTTTGGGTGCTGCTTAACACACAGCCTGGGCACGTATGTGCTATGACTAGTTTTTAAAGTGTGTTTTCACAGAGCATTTTGAGTGAGAGGAGTTTTAAAAAAAAATTCCAGAGTTGTTCTAGATGTGTGGGTAAGCGTACTCCTTTCATCTCTACCTCTAGTATTCCAAGACTCACAACCAGAAGAGGCTTGCTGATGTGTCCCTCTGCCCTCCCTGCCTGAGGGATAGGTGGATGTGCCGGCTCACGCCCAGTTCCAGTCTCCCCGCTCAGTGCTCCTCTCCTCCTTTCAGAATCATAATCAATTGAGAAGGTCTGGCTGCGCTTTCCTTCACAACAGCAGAGGCGGAAGAAGTCAAAATTGACTTCACATTATCTCTGGAAACAGCCGGTGCTGGGAAGGGGCACTTTACACTGCTTCTTTGTCACCAGTAATAATCTCTGCAGCGTGTGACGGCGTTTTGGGTTGGAGTTCCAGGGAGCTGATGGGGATCCTGAGCAGCAGAGCTGTCTGCTCCATGAGCGTCCTCCCCATGACTGGGGTGCATGCTGGTTTGCTTTGAGCACTGAGGGGGACTATGAAGGAAGAGCCGATACCAGCCCATAGCATACTCACAGGGTGCTGGGGTCGGGACTGTCTTTACAGGCATGATATGATTAATCCCTAAAACAGCCCTTTGACCCTTGTGAGTTAGGCACCGCGATGACCCCCATTTGGCAGCTGTGGGAACGGAGCCTGAGGGGGGTTGAGAAATCTGCCCCACTAAGAAGTTGATGACCTAAGTTTTAAGCTCAGGTTTGATTGACTCTAGATTCCATACTCTGACCCACTCCCTGTCCTGAGTTCCAGAAAATACACATAGTTGCTTTCCAAAGGGTCCGGAGTTACGCCATTGATTCTGACCTCTGGCTGCCCTTCAGACTTCCTGAGGAGCTGTAAAGCCGCCCACGCCCAGGCATCACTTCAGGGACTGTGAATAGATTTGGGTAGGGTGAGGCCCTGGATTTTACAGATACGGTTTTCTAGATAATTCCAGTGTGCTTCTAGCATCAAGAACTGCTGGTTTAGTTGGAGTGAAGGACATTTTTATCCGTGGACTCTTTGGGAGTATGTCTTATGCCCTGGGCCTTTGCTTTCACGGAGGCATGCCCAGGAGGGTGAGAAGGGCTGTGGGGCACAGAGGAAGGAGACGCTGCTTCTGCCCAACAGGGTCGGGAAGGCTCTGAGTGAAGCTAGTATTTAAGCTGAGTGAGCACAGTAGTAGGGCTCTCCTGAGGACTGATGGTGGGGTGGGTGCAAGGGCTTTCTGGGCAGAGGAAGTAGCATGTACAGTAACACAGATGTGCGGGAGGGAAATGTGTTCAGGACTGCCCAGGAACGCGGGTGAGGTAGGGTGAAAGCACACAGGGGGAGGTGCCAGAGGGGAAGGAGCGGTGGTAAGGGGCCGCATGATTAAGGGTCTCCTGTATTGGGCAAGGGAGGTTTTTTTGTTGTTGTTTGTTTTGTTGTTGTTATTGTTTACCTTGACGGAATAGGGAGTCATTGGATCTGATTGGTGTCTTAGAAAGATCACTGGGGGCACAGTGATTTAAGAGGATGGGGAGCATCCTGTAGATACTAGACTGACAGCAGTCTAGTATGACATTGCCTTACAAAAGCAAAAAAGAAGATCAGAAGCCACCTGAATGCCCAACCATGAGAGATTTATTAGTAAATTAAAAACATTAGTATGATGGAATACTATATAGAGATTAAAGATTATTTTTGTTGATATGGAAAGCTATTTGCTATATATAAATTTTAAAAATGTGATAGAATGATATGTTAGAAATAGAACAGGACCTCCCCCCCCCCAGAAAAAAAGAAAGAAAGAAAGGCTGCCCCGATGTTCTAGGCAAGGGCTGACGTGGGCATGGACTCTAGCAGTGGTGGAGGATGCCCTGGGAGTTGGCCATGAGAAGTGCTAGAGAGGTAAGTTCAGCCCAGCTTAGTGCTTGCTTAGATGTGGGGGTGCCAGAGAAGATTGTAGGGTAGGTCTCAGGATTTTAGCTGAGTGGCTGGGTAAATGTGTTAGGGCTGGGGTATTCATAAGCCATGCGTGGACTACAGAGCAAGAGGCTTTGGACCACAGGTAGTTTGGTTGGGGTACAGAAGAAGGCTTTTAGGCAGTTGTATTGATGGGTCCAGATCCTAGGAGACAGGCTTATGCTTAAGAGCACACATAAGTCTTGGCAAACAAATATAAAGTCAACGATACAGTCTGTTTGCGATTCTTGTTGTTGAACCTAGTATTGAGTGCCTGTCAGCCCAGCTAGCCATCAATTCAGCAAACATTTATTGAAAACTTACTCTGTGCTCAGCACAATGCCAGGCACTGGGATCACCAAGATGAATGGGACTTGGTCTCTGTCCAAGAAACATATTATAATAGAGAGAGATGTATCAAGTGCGTTGGTAACGCAGAGGAATGGGCAATTAATTCTACCATGAGTAGTTAGAGGAGGAGACAGAGCAGAGGTCGCATTTGACTAGGCCTGAAAAGATGAGTTCGAGTTTGCCAAGTGGATCAGTGTTTTATGCATTGCCACTGCAGTTGAATTTCACTTTAGAAATTAAGCATTTTTGAGACAAAGTGGGTATTAACTTGAATGCCAGGAAGAGGAATATTAAATCCATTAGAAGAGTCCACTATAAAATTCAAGAAGTTCCTTTCTAAGAGGATGGCAAACACCGATTGTGTTTTGCAAACCATTTTAAGTTCTCTCTCAGTTTGGCTGAAAACTCCTATCACTTGCACTCAACCACGAGGCAAAGTGACATTGAATATCTGGTATGTTTTCCTCCAGTCCCTACTAGCCAAGTCAAGCTTGGGTCTTGGAAGGACAACCCTTCTTCAAGCTCTAGGCTGATGCCCATTCCCCATGGCTGCTTAAATAGGAACTGGTGAACCAGTTCTTGCTCACCGCAAGGGGCCTTCCTGAAGGTCACACAGCAGAGTGGTGGCAGAATCCCACTGCCGTACGCACCTTGCCACGACGTTGGGCACTTCCAAATGATACTTCCCCACGTGTTGGCTGCTCTCCTTTGGCAGTGCTTGTGTGTACTCTTACCTTTAATTACAAGGCACAGTAGCGAGTAGTGGTTTGCATTCAGGTGCCAGTGGGGATGGAAGCCAGCCAAGTGGTAGACGCTTGACCCGGTGAAGGATGACTGATTGGCAGAGTTTGGACTCCGGTCTCTCCCTTTCATTTTGCTGCAGTTTAATGTGTTTTCTGTACTTCCAGGGCTTTCTCTGCGTCGGGAGCCCATTCAACCTCAGCCTGCCTCTCTCTCTACTGTTGTTCGTGACTTAAGTTTTTGCCTGGGAAATAAATAGAGTACAGAGACCCAAACTTTCTCAGGCTGATCTGCCCCTCAGTTAGTTGGCAGGTAAATTTGTAGCCTGAGACTAGTCTATGCTTTGACATCTTCCAATTGAATGGGCTTTATTGGTCAGGGAGGAGTGTTTTTTGGGGAGAAGTGTTATGTGAGATAATTTGCTTGTATGCAGTCCCTACCCTGCTCAAAATCTGCCGGCAAGTGCCTATTGTCTTCAGGATTCAGGCCAGACTCCATAGCAGAAGGCTAAAGCTCCCCTGTAAACTGCACCAGATATTTTCTCCTGCCTCATCTCCCTTATACTCTCATATCTTTATAGGATTCAGACACACCAAGTTCCCTTTCTCCTCCCCGGGCAGCTCCTGTGCTTATACTCACGGTGACTTCTTGCAATGATCCTTCCCATTCTCTCTCTGCTACCTGAATTCTAACCATCTTGGGGTTCCCATGCAGAGGTCATCTCCTGTAAGAGGCTTTTACTGATCAACTCGGCTCAGCATTTTCTCCCACCTTGCATATTATCTTTTGACATTTCTGTCAGTAGAAATATGGCTCGCTCTCTTGGGACAGGCACTGAGTTTTTCCCATTCTTGTACCCATTGTCGTGCCTGGTGCACCGTGTTGCAGGCTTTCGGAGCACAATATCCTTGTTGCTTTTTTGGAGGGAAACCATGGTGCAGGTGTTCAAGGCTGTTCCAGGGTAGTTGGATCTTAGCCACCTGTCGATGGTTCTCAGGCTATCCCCGGGCAAGGCCTGTGGAGGGCTAACGAACGAAGAGGGCTTTTGCTTCAGGTTTTATCCCAGCTTCCTAGATCTGCTTTCCTGGTCCAGATGGCACCTGAGTTTGGCTGTTCCATCCTGGACTCACCTTCTGTGTTCAGCATTCTGCTGGCTTCTCCTGTCATTGCAACAGGACTAATGGCTTCCAGCTGTAATAGCTTATAGTCTTCCTCCAGCATCCTCTGCCAGAATCCAGAGCCTAGCACCTTCTGCTGGGAGGAGAGAGCTGAGGAAGGGGGACATTTATGGTGGAATTGATGGCTCCCTCCTTGGTGCTTTTACAGCATTCTGTTTATCTTCTGTCTAGCATGTATCTCCCTGCAGCTCAGCCATTTATGTTTCTGTCTCCCCTGCTAAACATTGGATATCCTAGGGCTAAAACCATGCATTATCTGTTCAGGCTTCCTGGTACCTAACACAGTGCTTGGCACCGGGTTGACATTCATTTCAACAAAGCTAAAATCAAGAAGCAATTATTAACTGACAATGGCCCAGAAAGTACCCAATCAAAGCAGTGAACTATCTGAACTCCATATTATGTTCCTGCCACTACTTTTCCTAAAATCCTTAAGAGTATCCCCTTGGACTTGATACTCCTGCATACTGGAGTTTTATGGGGCTATTTTCTGTTCTCTGGGGCTATTTTCTGTTCTCTGGGTGGAAGTATCATGGCAGAAAGAGGGACATTAAGGCAAGCCAAACTGTCTTTGAGGTTCTGTGGAGTGCCTGCCCTCATCTCCTTAAAAAACTAATTTCCTTGTGGGGTTTCATCCTGACCCTATTCTAGAATGTCTGAAGAGATGTGGACATGGATTTCTCTTGCTTCACAACACTCAGAGGGTGGAATGTAAGCCACATTTTTAAAAAAAATATTATTTTTTCCTGTTGAAAATGAAAAAAGATACTGGGAGATCAAGCCCTTCATCACTGGACTTCCTGACCCAATACATAGCAGTTATTCTTTCTGACTGTCTCTCTCAGATCATGCAAAAATGCTGGATTTTAGATAATCCCGGGAAGAATGAGAACATCTTTGACCTCATATGGTGATGCTCTTCACTACACTTGGCCCTGGACAAGTGTCTGTCTGATCCATGCAGAAGTAGCTAACTTTGAAGAACATCTCTACTCCCTCTGTGTTGAGTTGGGCTGTACCCACCTTCTCTAGGGTTCTTAAGGCCACCAACTTTGTTCACAGTTTACATGGGCACTCATAACCACCCTCATTTGCATTTCTGCCACTCCAGATGACGCTGATCAGACTCAGAGAACCTCAACCCTTCTTACTGCTGTTGAATAAGACTCTAAGGACTTGGACTCTGCTCTTTTCAGCCAGAGCACCAAAACTTAAGACAATCTGGCTAACTTCCCTGGACTGGTATAGACTTTGGAGAAGAAAGCAAAGATGATTTTAGGGTTGGTTTCCAAGTACAAGCTTCTTTCTTGTCTTTCTCTGGCTCTGAAACAAAGTAGCAAAAAAAGTTGTAATATTCCCACTGGGAGAGAGGAGAGTCTAGTCCTTGCAAACAAAGACCTAGCTGCCTGTCTGGCAGGGCTTATGTGGGGAATTGGGACCTTACTTTTGTTTCAGGCTGATTAGTCTGAAGCATTGAGAAAGAAGACAAAATTTTATGTCTTAATAGTGTATTCTGCTGTGTTAAATTCTCAATAAATCACTCTGCTATAGGGACAGGGGTTGTCTTTTTTTCAATGAAAAAAATCTTGCATTCATCAGAGAGGCAGTGTGGATAAAGGATGAGGATTAAGGAGATCTGTCTCAAAGATGAGAACTGTGGCAGGAGAATCATGGGTGGAACCTTCCCAGTGGAGCATGTTATAGCATGTCCCAAGGACTGCTATGAGGCTAATGCCGTGGCTTCTAGAGCAACTGTTGAAATATTTTGGAATACTGAAAATTTGAAGAGTCCAGTATCTATTAGAGAAACTGAATTTGTATTTAAAAATCTTCCTACCAGGAAGTCACCAGGCCCAGATGGTCTTACCAGTGAATTCTTCCAAATGTTAGGGAGAAAAAAAATAACACATGTCTTAGAGAATTCTTCAGAGAATAAAAAAGGGGGGAAGACTTTCCAACTCATTATGAGGACAGCATAACCTTGATACCAAAGCCTGAGAATGACATTAAAAGAAATAAAAATTACCTATTAATTCCTGCCATGAACATAGATGCAGAAATCCTTAACAGAACATTAAATAATTCAAGCCAGCAAAATATAAAAAGGATAATACGTCATAACTAAATTGGGTTTATTTCAGGAAGGTTATTGCAAGGTTACTTTAATATTAAAAAGCAGATATAATTTAACACAGTTACAAAATAAAGGAGAAAATCACGATAATCTCAACTGATGCAGAACAAATATTTGATAATACTCAACATCCGTTATGGTAATAATTGTTAGTCAATCAGAAAAGCAGAGACCTTCCTTACTATGACAAAATATAGTTTTGAAAAATACCTACAGCAGACATCACACTTAATGGTGAAATTTTGAATGTTTTTCTCTAAGATTGGGAACTGGATGAAGATGTCTACTATCTTCTCTTTTATTCAGCATTATAATGAAGGTTCTAGGCAGTGTGCAAAATGCATGGAAGAAATAAAATGTATAAGGATTGGAGAGAAATGATAACATAATTATGTGGAAAATTCAAGAGAGTCTGCAAACCAGTAGAATTAGTAAGTGATTATAACAAGGTCATTGGATACAATGTCAATATATAAAAAAATATGTCTCTGTGGTTGTAATGAGCAAATATAAAATTAAAAAGATATGAAATTGTTCTTATAATAGCATCAGATAATATGTGATAAATATATAGGTAATATAATAACATAATAAATAGAGTAATAAACAGTGAGGAAGGCCCCAGTACAGAAGACTACAAAACATTGCTGAGAGAAATTAAAGAAGGCCTAAATAAATTGGAGAGAAAACAATGCTTATGGATAGAAACAATATTGTAAACATGTTAATTCTCTCCCACACTAAGTCAAAACAATCCCAATAAAAATTTCAGCAGATATTTCCTGTGAAATTTGACAAGTTGATTCTAAGATTTATTGAAAAATATGAAGGGCCAAGAACATGTAAGACAATCTTGAAAAAAAAAAAAAAGAATTACACCACCAGATATGCAGACTTATTTCAAACTGCAGTAATTAAAACAGCATGGTATTAGCACAAAGCTAGAAAAATAGAGCAGTGGAATAAAGCCCAGAGTAGGTGTGTGTATACACACACACACACACAACATATATATGCTTGCTTGATTTATAACAAAAGTAACATGGAAATGTGGTGATAAAAAGGTGATCTTTTAAAAAATATAACTTAATCTACTGAATATCCTTATATATTTTTTAAAAAGATTCTTAACTCTTGTTTCACTCTCTACACAAAACCATTCCTGATGTATTACAGATAGATATGTGAAAGTGAAAACCATAAAGCTTCCCAAAAAGAACATCAGAAATAGTCTTCATGGCTTCTGGATTGGCAAAGATTTCTTACAGAGGCTCTATTCAACAAAAGCATTATAAGAGAGTAAAACAACAAGCTACTTGATAAGAGATGATATTTGTAATACATATATATGACAAAGGACTTGTATATAAAATATATAAAGAACTCCTAAAGTCATTTAAAAAAGACTGACAACTTAATAGAAAAATGGGCAAAAGATTTGAACTGACTTTTCACCAAAGAAGATATATAAATGTTCATAAACACATGAAAACATGCTGATGAGTAATTGGGAAATGCAACATAAAACCACTCTGAGATGCCTTTATATAACCAACATGTTAGCTAAAATGAAAAAGACAATATTGAGTGTTGGCTAGGATGTGAAGCAACTGGAACTTCCATACACTGCTGAAAGGGATGTAAACTATTATAACCATTTTGAAAAACTGGCAATATCTACTAAAGCTGAGCATACACAGGGCCCATAACCCACCAATTCTACTCTGAGGTATGTATCATACAGAAATGCATGTGTATGTGCACCACATGGCATGCAGAAGAATGTTCATAGCAGTAAAAGCCACAATCTGGAACCAACCTAAATGTCTATCAGTAGTAAAATGGATAAATAAATTGTAGACTATTCATATGACAGAATACCATACATTAAAGAAAAAGAATGAATCACTGCTATAAGCAAGAGACAATATGGATTAATCTCATAGAATGTGGAGTTATACAGGCAAGACAAAAAAGTAATATGCTGTATGGCTCTGTTGATACTGCATTTTAGAATAGTCAGAACTAGTCAATGTTGAAAGAAGAAAGAATAGTGGTTACTTTTGGGAGAAAAGGGACACAAAGTAGGTTTCTGAGATGCTGCTTAATGTCCTTTTTCTTTATGTCGGAAGTGAATGCACAGGCACGCTCACCTGTAAAAATTTATGAGGCTGTGTCTTTATGATTTGTGAACTTTATGTATTTTGACTTTCATACATTGTTTACATTATTTTGTAAAGATAAGAAAGTGCCTTGATTTAAAAGGGGGCCATGACTGCTGTATTCAAGCCTCACATAGTTATTTCACAAAAATAACCACACACGTACACACACCAAAAAAAAAAAAAAAGTGTTTGCTCTGTGCTGTGCTGTCTTCAGACCAGCATGTCCTCAGTCATGTTGGGGAAGTAGGGATGACATGGTTGACCCTTCAGGGTACTATGGGAATGGATTTTGACTTAGGTGGTTGCCATCTTGTGGCTGTTGATGTTTGTGTTTTAAGGTTTTATTTATTTGTTTGTTTGTTTGTTTATTTATTTATTTATTTATAGCATGCACGAGTAGGGGGAAGGGCAGAGAGAGAGAGAAAATTTCAAGCAGACTCCGAGCTGAGCCTGGAGCCCAGTGCGGAGCTCAGTTTCACGACCCTGAGATCATGACCTGAGATGAAATCAAAGAGTCTGACACTCAACGTGCTGAGCCACCAGGCACCCATTTCTGTGGTTTTTAAGAGCCCCCACATTGTTGGCTTCAGGCAGACCTGAGTTCTAGGCTCTACTACTTATTAACAGTGTTATTTAGAGTGAGTAGGTTGAGTTCTGAAAACTTTAGTATTGTGGAGGAGGAAGTAATTTCCCTCTGCCTTCTGAGATTCTTCTAACTGGACTAGGAATGAAATTGATATGAGACAGATTAACAGAAGAAAGTAAAATTTAGTTATTTATATAGGGGGAATCCACATAGACATGAGATTCCAAAGACAGGCTTAATGACATATATATGTCATTTTGAATTAAGGAGAAGGAGGTAGGGGTCTGGGACTTCAAAGAGAAGGAATGCGATTTACAGGAAGATGAAAAAGAGTAATTGTTTGGTAAATGAATGTTTGCTGTGCCACTCAGAAACAATGGGACATGGGAGGACTTTGATCAAGCAGGCCTTCCTAGGTTCCTCCCTAGCACATCTAGTTCATATTAGAATGTATTTAGTTGTGGTGATAGCTTTCTTCCTAGAGCAGGTCCTCTGTCTAAATTCTTTCAGGCATTTGTGGGGGTGGGTCAAAGTTTCTTCCTGAGTCTTTTGGTCCTTGATTGTTTTCAGCTCAGCATATCTGCATGCTAAAGTAGCCTGTCTTGGGGTGCCTGCCCTTGGCCTCTACACTTTTCTTATCTGTAAAATGGGAGTAATATTAATGCTTGCCCTCTAGGGTGTTATTGAGTATCAAACAAGATAATCCATGAAAGTGCTTTGCATAGTGACAAGCACATAGAATATCTCACAGCTATGAGTACTGGCTAAGGAGGGGCTGTGGGGCTGTTGATGATACCTGTAGGGGACTGATGGTAGAGTCACAAATACAGATCTTCCTTCTTGCAGTGCTCAGTTTCCTGTCTCTTCCTTTGGGGTCCCATTTTCACAGTCTCTCAGTGAGCTCCAGCCACATTGCTCCCTGTCTGGCTCACGCTGCCTCTCTCTCTCTCTCCCAGGGTTGTGTGTGGTTATTGTGGAGGTAGTTGTATACACTTTATCAGCAGAAACCAAAATTGTTTGATAACGCTTTGTCGTCATCAGACCATTGCAGGGGCTTTGATATTTCTCTTTCCAAAACTCTACAAATGCTAGGACCCATCTTTTGCTTTGACATGAAGTTGCCTACAGGTTGGTAGCCTTGCTGACTTGCTGACTCCATGGTTTCAAAAGAAATCAGAAGCCCCATTCCTATTGGTAGAGAGTGTTCAGGGAGTGCCCAGCTCTGTGCTTCTCACCTGCTCCCCCCGCTCCCTAGTGGGTACCAACTTAACTAAGACATTCTCTTTCCTCTTCTCCTTCTGCATGGGAACCAATTTTTAAGTCCTACTAAAAAACAACAACAACAACAAAAAAACAGAACAGCAACATCAAAACAAAAACAAAAACAAAAAACAACAACAACAAAAAACCAGGAGCCCTCATTCCCTCTGAGCTCCCAGTCTGTTCCTTGGGGTGGGCTTATAGGAAGGCACATGTACCAGCAGTGGGGACAGCAGGGGGTGAGTCTGTGCTAAAGCTAAACTTACCTCTGGGAGTAGCAAGATGGGGTTGTTTGCAATCCCAGGCATGACAGCTCCCGTCCCAGAAAAAGCAGTCATGTGTCCTATAAAAATGAGCACTGTTGCCTGTTCTAATCTGCTACCCCCATCCTCATTGCCCCATCACTTTTCCTGTTTCTCCTTGCAGGAGGGAAAATGTGATTGACCAAGGAAGGACTCTGTTGGAAAGAGGTGCACTTTGACCAAAGAAGGTTCTATGGCAGAGATCAGCAGTAAGATCCATGCCTGCTGTAGTTCATGCAGATTGGGCAACAATAGCTTTGTCTCCATGGATACTAGAAAGAAGGGCTAATACCATTAGGAATCCCATACTCCATTTAGGATGGAGGGAAACTCAGAAAATGCTGGGATTTAGAGAGAAGAGGCTCATTCTCTTTCCTCTTAAGGGACGCTCAATGTGTTCAAAAGCACAAAGACTCTGCCAACACACAGGTGTGACCCCTTTGTGGATGTTGAGGCTGACCTCTGTGGCAGTAATACGCCATCCCTATGGACTCAGAGAAAGGCAGTGCTTCCAAGGGCCCACCTCCTGACCCAGTTCTGGCTTGTATGCCTTTTATCAACCTTGGACATAAGTACTCAAATAACAAATTCACCTTTGTCAGGACACCAGAGCTATTTTTGTCACTGTAAAAATGAATGAGGATGTTTAAGGGACTCTTTATAGAGGACTCCCAGCAGGGCTAAGAATGGGCTTGGCATTGAGAAACAGACAACATATATACAACCTTCATGCTTTTCCCAACTACACGTCTACCCCTCCGACTGTTTCGGGATACTGATCCCTGCTGGGCCCTATCTTGAGTGCCCCTGGGTTTTGCTTTCCCCCAAAGGGTTGGTAGCTTGGCCACAGGGTTCCGCTGTGCCTGACAGAGGTTGCAGAGAATAGCCTACAAAGCACAGAAATGAGGGCTTTACCAAATTAGTGAGTTATTACCAATAAATTCTGATGTGGGTGCTTCCTGCAAGAATGGAGAAACCAATATCAGGGAGCTGGGAAACCAGTCTCACATATAACATAGGCATCCAGTTGGGCATGAAAGACTGGGTGGAATATGGGGGTGATTATAGAGAAACGGGCAGTGGGGGGGGTGGTAGGTGGAAAGGAATGAAATGAGGAACTTCTCATGAGAGAAGTGGTCCAGCTGGGAACTGAGTTTGTACATGGAGCAATTCATTTCACGGCATCTTCAGGGTGCCAGGCCCTGGGGACACGGTAGCTAAAACCCAGATAGAGCCCTGCCCTCATGTTGTTGACTTTCTGATTTGAAGTCTATCAGCGGCTCCCTTTTCTTTGACCCTGACATGCCTTATGTGCTCAAAGGAAGAGTCTTAAATGAAAGGGAGCTCCTCAAGAGGGAGAACACACAGGATGTGAAGGAGTGAAGATGGGATGTTCCTCTTCTTAGGGGTTATCAAACTGGATAGACAACTGTAAACCCAGCACGCTGTTTATCCCAATGTTGATGGATCACGATGGTGTCTCTGGGGGAAGTACCTAGTTATTGGCCACTGTTCTCCCAGCCCCATGGGAGAACCACCCTCATCCCTCCCAGCCATCATTAAATATTACTTACTTTGTCAAGGACTGTGAAATCATGCGAATCGTAGCCCAAGCTAATTCAAGCTAATTTGTTGCAGAAAAGACCACCATCCAGGATATAAAGGAAAAAATTGCTTTGGTTAGTCACTATTTGGGATTCCACAGCCCTCCAGGTCATCTCTATGGTATGAATAACCAAGCTTTGACAGTAGAAGCCCAGTTTATTTTTTCTCCCGTGTTTACAGAAATCAGTAGATCCCTTTAGCATACATAATCTTTGCCTCACTCCAGAGGCAGAAAATTGAGAGTTGGCTTTATTTAAAATTGCTATGTTCACTTTGTCTTTAAATTGCTATGTTCTCCACAGATACTATGTTTGTGTTTGGGCATCAGTGGGGAGACCCAGGTGGTGGAAGGAGCTTTTTTGCTTATATGCCATAGGGGAAGCAGAATAGTTTTGAATGTAGCTGAAGCCTGGCAAGTTAGGCTTTTAGTTTGAATTGGCAGTTCAGGAGAATGATAGACACGCTGAATTATTTCTCTCAGTAAGAGAGTGAAACGCTTTAACAGAGAAGGCTTTTTCTTATGAGTTCAGCGTGTGGAGTATTAAGAAAAAGAAGTTAAATGTGGCTCCCATCTTTTACTCCTTAGGAAATTCGATGCTGTCTCTTGGAACCTCTTTGCAGCATTTCATAAATATATTCTATTTTCCTTTGCATAGGTAGGTAATAAAGAGATCTTAGGGCAGCGATCTGGCTTGGTCCAGGTTTTGGATCTTTGTTCATTGTGGCTTGTTGAATAGAGCTAAGTGCATGTTTAAATTTGTATTCCCTTTAAGAAAACCCACTCCATAAACATTTGAATTGTAAAATACGTAGGCTTTGAATTCCTAGGCCTACTGAGGAGGGCAGGGTGGAGAGAATAGTGAATTTATTGGTCAGTTCCTTGGTGTATTTCACTGTTCATTTGCAGATCATTAGCTACTTGGCGGAGAACTAAAAGGAGAGAAACTTTAAATTGCACATTGAATATCAATTTGAAGTGAAACGGTAATGAGTCAGTAGAGGAATAAGATTCGATTTACACGAGTTCAATTTCTTCAGTTTTTGTTTAAGCTGCACGCGCTCACTGGTACAGGTGTCAGGTGAGTCACAGGAAACATCCATCTAAGATGCAGAGGTAGAAACCAGGATCAGGTGACAGCTGAGCAAAAATAAAGGGTAGCAGCGGGCAGAGTAGGACTCCTCTGAGCACATCCACCTTTACATCTCTGTTCCCCTCTATGCCACCCCCTTCTGTTGCTTTCCTGTGAACTTTCTACCCCATTCAAGGTCCTTTATAAAATGTCACCCTCTGGAATGAAACCATGTGTGATCACTACCCACAACCAATGAGATACTGCCAATTGCCTGTTTTGATCAAAAAAAAAAAAAAAAAGAAGAAGAAATTGCTAATTTTAGGATCGTACACAATAGTGAGTTTGGGGGTTAGAAATAACGGATTTTAGTTCCTGTGATATTACTTACTAGATCTTGGGTTATGTTTCTCTGCCTCGAGGGACCTTCCTCTGAACCATTGGTTAAAATAAAGAGTCCTAATGCATGGGGTCCTTGTGAGGGTTAAATGAAGCGCTGCGTGTAAACAGTTCTTAGCATACAGCTTGGCTCATAGCAAGAGCTAGGAATATTAGCTATTATGATTGTAATTATGATTTTAAGGCTATTTTTATAGATCTGGTTTAGTTACAAACATGTTTCATAAATTGGTTTTGGAGAAAACCTGCTGGAAATTTCCATTTGAATAGGAGGGCTAGTCCAAGTGGCTTGGGGAAAAGCAATTTGGCTCAGACTGGGGAAATGCTGTCTTAGAAGAAAAGGGCAGTGGCGGGGTGGGGCGGGGGGGGGTGGTGGGGGGAAGGAGGTAGAGATCTGCAGCACAGAATTCCAGATTCAGCATCTCCAGAGCAAGGAGCATGGATTTTGAATGTTCTGTCAAGATTTCCAGGTGATCTTATGCACACTAAATGTGAAACCTTATTCTCTCAGTGGTCTTGTAACTAAAAAGCTGAGTTCTAAATATAAATGATTTCAGCAAAGCAGTGTTATAACAGGACCATCTCAAGTTGAATACTTTTTTTTTTTTTTTTTGAAGAAAGACTACTTTTTGACCTTCCTGTTTCTAGAGGAATGATCATTCCTATTACAGAGCCCTTCAGATATCTCTAGTGGGCACTGCAATATATTTATATTTTCTGGTTATCTTTACTATTTACAGATAATTTCTTTCTTCGTCTTCACTAATGCTGTTTATATGTTCCCTATGAAGTGTCGAGCACATAACTTCCTTTGAAGATTGTAAGTTTCTCGAGGGCAGAAGCCATCTTGATCAGTTCCCAGTTTCAGATTCACCTTTCACACTGCCTTGCACATGTGAGACTCAAGTAAGTACTGGGCAGTCAGGTTTACCTGCCAGTCCATGTATCAAAGGTGGAGGTCAGAGATGGGCAAATCAAAGCAGACACAACACACAGATTCATGATTATGGAATCCTGGACAGGTATTCTTGTAATTCAGCCATTCTTCATTTTGGCTAATCTTGACAATAGCAAGGGAGCTCATTATTGTCCATTTTTGAGATCCTAAGACGTTGTGCTAAATACTTCATATACATATCTCTTTTTAAAGATTTATTTATTTGAGAGAGAGAGTGAGAGTGAGTGAGCACTTGATCGGAGGGAGTGGCAGAGGGAGAGAAGCAGACTCCCTGCTGAGTGTGGCACCCCACACAGGGCTCGATTCCACAACCCCAAGATCACAACCTGAACCAAAAACAAGAGTCAGATGCCTAACCAACTGAGCCACCCAGGTGCCCCCTGGATATACATTATCTTATTTAACCTGCACCTAAACCAACCAACCAACCAACCAGTAGATTTTATTATCTCCATTTACACCAGGTTCAGAGAGCTGCGCAGGTTAGCCCCACCGTGAGATCTGAATCCACTTCTGCCTGGTGCCATGTCTGGGATCCTTCTGCTACACCAGTGTTTCTCAGATGTGGTTCCTGAACCAGCAGCTCATACATCACTTAAGAACTCATTAAAAACGTAAATTCTCAGACCCACCCCAGATTCCTTGAATCAGACACTGTAGGGTAGGGCCCAGAAATCTGTGGTTAAATAAGCCCCTTTGGTGGTGGTTTTGATGCCCGTGAAAGTTTGGGAACCACAGCAGGACACCAGCCATGTCTCACAGTCTGTATCACTCTAAGACCTTGTTACTCCAGGTGTGGTCTGCAGGTGACCGCGTGGGCTTAACTTGGGAGCTTGTTACAAGTGCAGAATCTCACACCTCTCACCACACCTGTAGAATCAGAATCTGTATTTTAGTAAGATTTTTGGTGTTTGATGAACATATAGGAGTTTGAGACACACTGCTCGAAACTGTATCTTTGCACCCTTTAGTCTTAAATTAGCCCTCCCTGGTCTAGATGTCTAGGATCCTTGGGGTTTGCATTCACTCATGGTACAGGACCAAATGCTGAGGGGCCTTCCATTTTCCACTGTGGGACTCAGTGGAGAGCTGTGCATGTTCTTTTCTGAGCAGATTCAAGTTTCCTTCTGCACATGCTTACCTCCCTAGCCTAAATGCATGCACACACTGACAACAAATACTTTTACTTACTTCCCTTTGATATCACCTTAAGCTGGGCACAACAGCCAGGGAGTAGCTAGAGTGATGTTAACATGTTGTAAACTAGCAGGAATGGCAACGCTTGCCTATTAATGAGGAAAGAGAATGGCTAATTCCTGCTCATTTCTGTTCTGGAATCTAAATGTAGAATCTGAAAGCAGCAGCTCGTTGCTCCATGGTTGATGCTAATTACTTTCCAACCATGGTACGAGTAAATAGGTGATGTTCAGAAAGCCTAAAATGTAGCTCTTTAGGGGGAAAGACACACACCTTCTGGGGGCTTAGTGTGTAGTTATGCAAGTTTTACAAAAGGAATATTTGGGGGCCCCACTTCTGATGGCAGAGGGGGTTAAAGGTGATTCAAAGAAGGATATTAACAAACGGTGCCCTGATTCCCTTGTAATTAGTTCTGTCCCTGTGGCACGCGGGACCCATCATTCTCTCCTGCAGTCCTTGATTTCCTTTTGAACCCAAGGAAACTGACCCATCGTGGTGAAGGCTGCATCTACATTTCACAGTCCATTTTACTTGTATGAGTCCTTCAAACCCTCCACGGCCACATCCTTGATGGAGGACTATCAGGCACTAACAGTTTTATTTCCAGTCTGCAAGGAACTGGAGAAGAATTGTTTTCTTGCTGCAAATACCTCACAGGCGTGATGCTCACACTCGGGTATTTGTTAGAATAATCTCAGTGCTTGTTAGAGGCAACGGTTCCTTCTCCCTGAGGCAGAAATTCCAAGCCAAGATGTCTGAGGTAGGAAGGCACAGTGGTTAGCAAGCTTTTCAGGTGATTCCGATGGTCTTTTCCGAGGTGCCGCTCCTGACTAACAGTGAGATCAGTGATAACTGTGGGATTTTAGGAAGATGGCCGAATTTCTCCTGGGCCATATTGAAATCGTTGGGATGGATGAGCTTGCTCTGTACTAGTTTTCTCAGAGTTAGCTAGCTATTATTTCCCTCCGACATATCTGTTAACACGTGCAGTGTACCAGATACTGTGCTGAATGCCGGGGATGAGAGTGATGAATCAGATACAGTCCGTGTTCTCAGAGATGTCACAGTCTGCTAAGGACACAAACACACTCAGCAGTGAGTGGCACCAAGCACAGTAGCTGGATACTAACAATAGGACGTTGGACCCAAGAAGATCCAGAGTTAGGAATAGTGACAAGAGTAAATTTCTACTGTGTTCTAGTAGCTTTCTATATTGGGTTCTCTAGGAATATCTATCACAAGGGGAGACCAAGAATCTTGGGGAACTAACTCTTGGTCATATGGGAAGGGCAAGGTTGCCCTTAAAAATTTCCAATCTGATAGAGGAGGCAGGTCCAGATATTTAACTAACTGATTTTCCCCCAACTGATAAGGGATTTGGTCACTAAGAAGCAAAAACAAACAAAAAACTCTTAAGAAAACTTATGTTGCCAAGAGGGAATCTCAAAAGGGACTCTGGGGATTTGTGTCACTTCCAAAAAATATGGTGGTCTTATTATTAAAAGCTTAGAGGAGATGTGGTTCACTTCATTGCCTGGAGTTTTGAAGGCTACGTGTCCCATTTTTCATTATCCAATAATAAATATCATAGTGAAAGTCACCTTTAACACTTAAATATTGCTTGGATTTTATGAGATTGAATTGAATGGACTGCCATGGTATTAAAAAGCCGTATGGGTGAGGTACTTTTATCACACGTGCTTCATAAAGCTGTAGGTAAAGCAAGCGCCCGTATACCATCTTTTAAAATGAGAGCATCCAAGCATGGCGTTTAGGCACGAGGGGCCTCTGCTTGGGGATTAAACCTGTTGGTAATGCTAATTTTTAAGAAATAAGAAGAGGAGGCTTGAGGCAATTAGAATAGGATTTGTTGCTGGGAAGGGGAATCCACCTGGAACGGTGGCTTCCATCAGCAGGACATGTGGATTGCAGCCCAGCTGGAATGTGGGCGTCGTGGGAGGCAAGCAGATCTGTAAGGAGACTCAACTAGCTGGTAGCTGACTGTGAGGCTCGTGCAGCTGTTCCGGCTGTCCCGATGGTGGTGGTCTGTGGCACCTGTTTAGACCAACTGTATTACTATCATTTTCCATTCAGCAGAGAGATTTACAGCAGTATCACTGTGCAAGCAAGGTGGGAATTAGTCTGGTGCTTACTAATATCTTTAGCTTGATATTGCCATCCTAGTTTTTCTTGGCAAGCAAGGGAGAGGCAGAAGCTGACCAGTTCTGGCCACAACTCTCTTATTTTATTTTTTTATTGAGGTATAATTCACATAATGTAAAATTAGTCACTTTAAGGGAACGATTCAGTGGCATTTAATCCATTAACAACGTTGTACAACCACCATCTCTGTCTAGTTCCAGAACACTGTCATCACCCTAAAGAGAAAGCCCAGAACCATTAAGCAGTCACCTCTCCCAGCTCCTGGCAACCACCAGTCTGCTTTCTGTCTCTATGGCTTTACCTCTTCTGGGCATTTCATATAGATGCAGTCATAGAATATGTGACCTTTGTGACTGGCTTCTTTCTCTTAGCATGTTTTCCAAGTCCCTCCATATTGTAGCATGTATCCGTATTTTGTTCTTTTTTATGGCTGAATAATGCTCCATGTGTATGTCCCGTAATTCATTGATCCATCGATCTGTTGATGAATGTTTGGGCTGTTTCCATGTGTTTTGGCCACATTTTGAGTAGTGCTACTGTGAACATGAATGTACGTGTATTTGAATATCTGTTTCAATTCATTTGAATGCATATGTAGGGGTGGAATTTGAGTATATTGTTTGTATAAAATATCCCTTGCCTCCGCCCTGCCATCAGGGTTCTTCCGTGGGAGGAGGGTACACCTCCCCTCAATAGGAGCAGGCTTGTCTGTATGGCTTGCTTGGGCCAGTGAGTGCGGTGAGAACAGGGGTGACTAGCGCCCCCTGTGAGGAGAAATCTTATGAGCCATTTTGAGGCTCTGCCAGACTCCTTTCCCTCATTTGAGAGTTCTGTAGGTGCAGCAAGGGCTGCTTCTTCAGGCAGGTCATGAATGCAGGCCTCATGGGGTAGAGCAGTAGGTCTTCTGAGCTCACTTTGTAAGATACTAAATTGGACTGTGTGGGGGACTAAAGTGGATGAGGGGAAATCTCTCTCTGCATGAAAAAGCTTACAGTTTTACTGTAATTTAAGCAGCTAGTTGTAAGCTCTACAAAGCACTACAGAGTGAAGAGGGAGGAATCTAGAGCTTTCTTAGTCCTCTAAGAGCTTTCTTAGAGGACTTCTGGTATGGCCTTAAATGACAGATCGGGTTTAGGTGTACAGAGTGCAAAGAAGAATGTTCCAGGAAGAGGGATGGCCTCAGCAGGGGCTTCAAGGTGGGGCAGCAGAATGCCTGAGGAGCAGTGAATTGGGCAATCCTTTTCAAGAGTCAGGCACTCTGGGGGCATGGGGTTGGAAAGTTCCGTTGGAACTGGTGAGTGAGGCACTGTGAACTCCAGGCTCAAGAGCTGGTTCTCTGTAATCTGCCACTGAAGATGCCAAGCATGGCTGCCCCCCTGTTCCTTCCTGGCGCTTCGAAGGTTGGACACCTCCTTCTACCACAGTGGCTATCAATTTTTACTTTTTGGTTTTTGCTTCACACATCTCAGCTGTGCAACCTAAGTGACCCCTCTCCTTCCAGAAATGGATTGTCTGTTTTTGCCCCCCATCTCAGATGAGAACATCTGTTCTCAAATGTCTTGAGGAGCAGGTGGGAAAGAAAGGCCCTGACATTTGCCAAATGCCAATATATGTCAGGAGGTTTCCACACATTACTGCTCTCTCATCTTTCCTAAACCCACCACCGTGTTGAGAGTGGGCATAATTCCATTTTTTTTTCCCCCAGAGAAAAACTGAAGGTTTGCCTAATAAATGAGCTAATAAATGGAGAGGGGCTATGACTCTTACTCACTCTTGTGTCCCCCATGCCTGTTCTAGAATCTGGCACATAGAGTCTCCATAAGTGAATGTGATGAACTGATTGGCATCATGGCTGACTGACTAAATAAAAAACAAAAACAAAAACAAGGTCTGTTGGATTCCAAATCTAAAGGGGATGAGATTTTGTAAGATGTTGGTTCCAGGACTCTTTTTACCTCATAAACACCAAAATAAATACTCCTGGAGCTGTGGTGAATGTGGTCAGGGGCTAAGATGACACAGCTCTGGCTGAAGGAAGGAGGGAGGGACTCTGTGGGTTCCTGGATAGAGATGGCTTAGCTAAGGGTGTGTTCCCATTTATCTCTTGTCCGGCTTCTCTAGACAGACTGCTGGGTGCAGGAAAATCCCTTGGCTGATCCTTTTCAAGTACATTGTCAAGGACGTTTTCTGGCCCTTTGCTGTGGGATGAGAGCTTTTTGAAAACCCTAGCTAGAAAAGGAGGGAAAAGTGAAGAAAGCAAGGCGAAATGTAATTTCCTCTTTAATATAGACTGTCATTTAATCTAATATTATAGGAAATGATTAGATCTTAAAACCCTATAAATTACGTTTGACAACTCTCTGGTGTGCCTCTGCTTTCCCTCTGGGCAATTATACCCTGCAACAGTGGGCTGAGGAGGAGCCGAGCTCCTGAATGCAGTTTGTTTATTGGCTCTTAATGAGAAGCAATTAATCTAAATCACCATAGGGGTGGATCCTTTGCGGAGCCTTGGAATTAGAAGTGGCAGTTGGACCTTTTGACAAATGCGCTGCGCTATCCTGAACCACAACAGAAGTTGGTGAGGGGAGGTGTGGTGTTTGTTTTCTTCCTTGGAGCGCTGAGGAAAGAAAACACACACACACACACACACACTCACACAGAGCAGTCACACAGGGAAGAGGACGGCCACCGTCGGGCCCCTCCACCTCTTCCCCGCCAACTCTCCTCCTCTCCTGCCTCCACCCACCCTCCCCGACCTAGGCAGCTGGGGCTCCTCATTATGTTGTTCCCTGCGAGGCCCTCCTCTCTGTTTATTACTGTGATTGTGGCTTTCTCTTTCCTGCCTGCCTGGGGACCGCCTGGCACAGGATGAGGGGTCATTACGGAGAGGAGAGGACCTGCCTGGTGAAATTGCTACCTGTCTGCCCCCTCCCCTCCTGCTTCACGTCGGGAAAGAGAGGAAGCATCACCAAACAACCGACAGGAACTCTTAAAACCCCTACGGGAAGCAAATAAGCACACCTACTGCCACAGTTTCTTTTGTTTGGGGAGAAAAGGGTCAGATTTGCAGCTGAAAGGACGAAAACAAAAGGAAGAGGACAGTGGAGGAAAACCTTTCCCCTAAACGCTTTGACTGTTTTCTGCCTTTGTTCGCCTGCACTCTTTGTCATTCCCTTGCTGTGTCCTCTCTTGCTCACTTGTACTGAGCTTCCTGAAAAGGGCAGTGCGGCAAGAAGCATTCAACTCCGGAGGTAAAGTTCCGACTTTGAGCCCAGTTTTCCCACTTGGTAACTAGCTGTGACCTCCAGTAAGTCACTCAGCGCCTGCTGTGGTGGTTCCTTGCCTATAGAATAGAGGGTGAGAGGCAGGATCCTGGCCTCCCAAAGATGTCCTCACCCCCAGAATCTGAGAATGTGTTAGGTCACATGGCAAATGGGGGGATTAAAGTCTAGATGGAATTACGGCTGATGAATTAGATCTTAAATTAAATCTTCAAGCTGACGTTGAGTCAGCAGACATTAAAATAAGGAGAGTACTCTGGATTCTCCTGATGGATGATTGTATTCACAGGAGTCTTTGGCTCCTGGGAGAGAAGGAGAGAGCAGTCAGAGGGAAGCCACAGGAGAAAGACTGGCCTGGCCGTTGCTGGCTTTGCAGATGAAAAGGGGCCAGGAGCCAAGGAATGTGGGCAGCCAGCCTCTAGAGGCTGGAACAGGCGTGAAAACAGATTCTCCCCCAGAGCTTTCGGAAAAGAGCTGAGCCTTGCTATCACCTTGGTTTCAGCCCAGCAAGACCTATTTGGGGCTTTTGACATCTAAATTGTGAGATACGAAATTATATTGTTTTAAGCCACTAAGTTTGTGGTGACCTGTCCCCAGCACTAGGAGGTGAATACAGTAGGCAATAGTACCTGGCCTGGCTTCCCCAGGGAGGAGAGAGAGAGGATCAAGGAGAGAATATCTGTAGAAGGACTTGGCAAATGATAAAACTCAATGCAACTCAGAGCCTGTGATATTGTTTAGCCTGTCCTGTGGTGAAGGCATGCAGAGCAGGTATCTTGAGATGGGGGTAGAAACCGCAGACCAAGTGCTTCAAGGGTCTCGCAGCTCCTTGCATGGTCTGGCTCCATTTTGTTTTCTCTTTCTGGTAGCTGAATGTCTCCCTCCTGGGAGAATGGGATTGGTACCCCCTTTCGCTTTCCTTGGGCCAATTCCCGGACTGGGGAAGGACTGTAAGGTGCCATCAGTTATTATAGCCTGGCTCTTATGTGGGTCATTGGCCCCAAAGTTCCCTTGGAAAGTTGCCTTGTTCATTGTTGATCACATCTAGCATTTAGCTGCGTGTGAGTTCCTTCCTGCCCCTCCGAAGTATGGGCAGTGAGTTGGGCGTGGGAAGTTGAGCTCTAACGTGTGTTCACATGAGCAGCATTCTTACTGGGCAAGGTGGTGCTCCCTGAATGCAGTGACCTTGCATTACCAGTGATGCCCTTGACTGAAGAGTCAGCCCGACCAGGACATGGGATACTACCTATAACCCACCTAAGGGTCGTCTTCCCTCTTAACTAAAATAATCTTTCCCAAATATCCAGGGTTAGGTCCCTGAAAATTGCCTAGGTCAGTGGCTTCTCATATGAAGAATAAGATCCAAAGGGAAAAATACGATTAGCAGGTGAATTTACAAAAGCCCTTGTCCCCCCCCCCCCTTTTTTAATGGTCACTGAATTAAACCGTAAAGACAGCACGCTAAATAAATAGTATATCAGTGACAATCTGCAATTCTTAAATTAGTCATAATGGGTACTGTGCAATTAATTTCCACTCACCATCCTTTGTACCCTGGAATCTTTCAGGGTGTCCTTCCCACGCAGATGTAACGATGCTTATGAATTAGGGTTTGTTCTGTGGCAGATAGTAGGCATGCTGGTGAGCATTGTTTTCTCTATCTCTTCCTATAGCCATTGCCTTTGTGATTTTAGGATTTGAAGCAGTGACTCTTCACTCTGGGGTTCCACCCCATTCTCAGACATGCACAGTAGCGACTTGGTTGCTTGAAACAGCAAACACTTTGGATGATCTTGATGCACCTGTTTGATATTTATCAAACCTCTCCTAAAGCACCTGGTTATTATCTGTGCCCGTGACAACATTGTGCCAGATCCCATGTCTGCTGCCCATCTAAGCCCTGTGGCCGCACACTCCTTCTGAGGGCAGGAGTCCACAGCTGGGTTTGCGTCTTTCTTTAGTGCTCCTAATGTGGCAAAGACAAAAGGAGCAAATCAAAGCCCCTGCATGGAACCAAAACAAAACATGAAAAATAATTCAACAGAAGTAATGAAAATTACTTCTAACCCAAATGCTATAGACTTGTTTTATTATTATTATTATTATTTAATTGTGAAACTTCTTTTTCCTTCTCTCCCCTGGGGTGGACTTGCTTTTTTAAAATATGGGAAGTAAATACGTTGCTGAAAAAGTATATGGCTATCGATGTGTTAAATTTGTCTGTATTTCCACAAAAGAGGTACTGCAGTGGAGAGGGGTTTGCTGCCCTGAGTACTGTAGGTGGGGCTGGTAATGCCCGGGCTGCCCACAGCGCTTCCGGTAAAGGTTTTGCTGACTACTTTTATTCAGTTGGAGCGAGCTTCTCTGGCTAGGGCGCAGGTAAGCCACAAATACAGTGCATTGAATAGTTGGTCAAGCAAACTCAGAGACCCTTGAGTGACCTTCCCTCAGCCATGCATCAGATGTTTATTGAGCGTGTGCTTTCCTGAGCCCAGCAAAGAAAACTGGAGCGTGAAATGAGTGACGCTCTATGCCTTTGAGGAACGGAATATCTAGGTGGTCAAGTGAGATGAATACAAGGGAAACAAAATGTAGCTAATGTTTTTAAATATATAAAAATACTTAGAAATTTTCAGATATTTTATTTTTTAAAGATTTATTTATTTATTTTAGAGAGAGAGCACGCGCAAGCATGAGCAGGAGGAGCAGAGGGAGAGGGAGGGAGAGAATCTCAAGCAGACTCTACGCTGAGCCTGGAGACCGACACAGGACTCGATCTCATGGCCCTGAGATCATGATCTGAGCGGAAACCAAGTGTCAGACACTCAAGCAACTGTGCCACCCAGGCGCCCTGAAATTTTCAGATATTTTAAACATGAAATCATAGTTCAGTGTGATAACAAATTGGCCAACGGAGTTCATGGAATGCAGAGATTATTCTGTTGGTATATTCAGGACACTTCACGGAAGGGAAGGAATGAAAATGGGCCTTGAAGGAAAGAATGGGCAGGGAGGATGCTGGGCTGTCCAGGCTCAAGAGTAGCATTAGCCAAGACAGGAATGTAGGG
This sequence comes from Halichoerus grypus, assembly GCF_964656455.1. NCBI lineage: Eukaryota > Metazoa > Chordata > Mammalia > Carnivora > Phocidae > Halichoerus > Halichoerus grypus. The sequence goes on along the minus strand of NC_135718.1, from coordinate 24,108,114 downwards.
TAAGGCATAGTGATTTGAACAAAACTTTCTGGAGAGTATTTGGTAGAGCACATGGTTGTGTTGTCATGGTTGAGCCTGAGAGCAATATGGGAACTCTGTTGTGAAGTGTCTCAGTTGCCAGCCTTGGTTTTCATGACCTGTAAAGGGTACTGGCGTTTCTTCTAGAGAGGAAACACTATGTTCAGAGCTAGACTGGGGCGGATCCAACCTGCAGTGCAAGGTGGGCTGGATGGTTTAAAGCATGGAGAGTAGGTGGGCACCAGGGGTTCCTGCTCCAGAGAGCAGGTCAGGAATACCAGTCCTGAGTTGGGAGGTACTCTCATTGCCATCTCCATTGACATCCCCTTACTATCTTACCTTCCCCCCCACACTTTTCCTGTGCTCAGAGCAGTGCTTACAATGTGCACAGATACTTATCCAGCTCCCCAGTTTTTCCAAGAGCAGGCAGTGGGTAGCATAATCCTGTTGAGATTCTTGAAAGGGCTGTAATGGGAAAAAGTGTATGTGTGTGAAGAGAGAGAGGGAAAATCATTATTATGAAGATAATATCAGCTCATTACAGAATATTTGGGAAGTATAGGAAAGTGTAAAGAAAAAATGAAAATTACTTATGATCTTGCCACACAGTTGTAACTACCAACATGTGAATTTTCCTTCGAGTTGTTTATGCATAAATATAGGCATGAGATATAAACAACATTTAACAAAATTGAGATTATGCCTTATGTGTTTTCAGCCTGCTTTTATACACACTGCTTAAGCATCTGATTATTTTTCACATGTCATAAAACTATTTGAATTCATACTGAATGGCTGCATAATATTCCATTGAATGGGTTTGGCCTACTTTATTTAATCATTCTATCAGATACTTGTGTTGTTTCCAGTTTTTTATTATTATAAATAACCCTGAGATGATCTTATAGGTGCTTAGCTTTTTATTGGGTCCCTGATGGTTTCCTTGGACAGAATCCTAGAGGAGTAATGACAGGATCAAAGGTATGAATATTTATAAGAGTCTGGTTCCATATTGCCCCTATGCTTTCCAGAACGGTCATGCCAACTTCTACTCGCATCCACACCGATTATCTGCTTACTTTACTCCACTGCCTTTGCCATGGTCACCAGTGTCCTCCAGGTTGCTGGGTTCAGTGGTCAATTCTCGGTGCTCATCCCACTTAACCATCAACTGCATTTGCCACAGTTGAATACTCTCTTCTCTGAGAGCCTCTCTATCCTTGGGTTCAAGGTTTTGAGGACACTGTACTCTTTGGGGTTTTCCTTCCCTTCTCACACTCCTTTTCTGGTGCCCCCTTATCTCTTTGACCCTTCAACAGGGCACGAGAGCTCATTTTTCCATTTGCTGTCTTGTTGATCTAGAGATTCCCATCTTTAAATGCTATTCAAACACGGATACCTTGTAAATTCCTATCTGCAGGCCAGCCCACTCTGAAAATGAGCCTTGTCTACCCATTGTCTACTTAATGGCCCCTTTTGGATGTCTGTTAGGCATCTTAAACCTAGCCTTTCCACAGCCATGTTTCTTATTTCCCAAGCACCCAGCCTGCCCTTCTACAGGCTTTCCTATCTCATAAATGCTAATTTTGTCTTCCCAGTTGTTCAGTCCTAAACCCTATCAGACAATTTGAGTTATTTCCAACTTTTGATTATGATAAGCAATATCGAGATGAACATACAGGTAGAAAACTTTGTAATGGGTCTCCTCACTTTCTCTTAAACCCCCCCCCCCCCATCTTATCTATAAGCAGACCCTTTTGACTTTTCCTTTAAAATATAACCAGAGGGATGCCTGGGTGGCTCAGGCTGTTAAGCATCTGCCTTCTGCTCAAGTCATAATCCCGGGGTTCTGGGATCAAGCCCCGCATCGGAGCCTGCTTCTCCCTCTCCCTCTGCCCCTCCTCTCCCACCTCATGCTGTCTCTCTCTCAAATCAGTTAATCAATCAATCAATCAATCTTTAAAAAAAGAATAACCGGAGATGGAGTACATCTCAGTACCTCAGCACTCACCTTAGCCCAGGCCAACAGCCTTTGCCTCTGGATCATTACCATGGCCTCCACCTGGACACTGACCCCATCCTCGCTATGTCCCCCCTCCTGTGATGCTCTATGCAGTCAGAGTGGCAGCTGGACTGACAGGATCAAGATACAAACCATGGCCTGTCAGTGCCTTGCTCAAAGCCTGCCAGTTCTTTCCATATCACTTGGGACCCTGTCTCCAACATTCTATCTCCTTCCCTCTGTTCTAGCTCGCTGGACTCCTATACCCTTTTTCTAATGTCACCTTCTCAGTGAGCCTTTCCTGACTGGTAGAACTGTAGACCTTCTTCAGCGCTTCCTGTCTCCATTCCTGCTTTATTTTGCTCTGAAGGACTTATCACCATCTGATAAGCGGCATATTTTACTTGTTAGCTTATTGCCTCTTCTTCCCCCACTAGCATGTTTGCTTTTTGAGGGCAGGGATTCTCGTTTGGTTTGATTATTGCTCTTATTCCAGTTCTTATAATAGAGCCTGGCATAAAGACTCAGTAAATTATGGTTGAGTAAGTAGTGTTTATGTGTTTGTTTGATTAGTTTTAAATTTTCCTCAACACATTGTTTTATGTCATTTCGTGCCTAATTGTGTATTTTTATTTTTGTGGGTTTTTTAAAAAAGGTTTTATTTATTTATTTGAGAGAGAGTGAGCCAGTGTGAGTGGGGAGGGGCAGAGGGAGTGGGAGAAAGAATCTGAAGCAGACTCTGCACTGAGCACAGAGCCCCACGTGGGGCTTGATCCCATGACCTCTAGATCATGAACTGAGCTGAAACCAAGAGTCGGACGCTTAATTGACTGTGCCACCCAGGGACCTCTATTTCTGTGTTTTTAAAAAAATTGTGGTAAAATGCTCATAACATAAAATTGACTGTCATAAACCATTTTTAAGGGCACATTCAGTTAAGTACCTTCCCATTGTTGTGCAACCAGTCTCCAGACTCCAATCATTTTGCAAAACAAAGTCTCGACCCATTAAGCAACTCCTCATTCTTCATTCCCCTAGCCACCCATCATTCCACTCTCAGTCTCTATGAACTTGACTACTCTAGGTACCACATGTAAGTGGAATCATACAGTATTTGTCTATTTGTGACTGGCTTGATTTGCTTAACATAATGTCCTTGAATTTCATACATGTTGTAGCGTGTATTATGAATAATGCTTTAACGAACATGGGTGTACAAACATCTCTTCGAGACCCTGCTTTCAATTCTTTGGGGTATATATCCAGAAGTGAAAATGCTGGTTTGCATGAAATTCCATTTTTAATGTTTTGAGGAACCACCATACTGTTTTCCATTGTAACTGTACTGTGTTACATTCCCACCAAAAATGCACAAGGCTTCAATTTCTTTACATCTTCACCAACACTTGTTATTTTCAGGTTTTAGTTTTAATCTTTTTTGATCATAGCCATCCCAGTGGATGCCAGGTGTGCTGTCCCATTTGTGGTTTTTATTTGTATTTCCCTAATGATTACTGATGATGAACATGTTTTCATGTGCTTTTTGGCCAATTTTTGTATGTTTTTTAGGGAAAATGTCTATTCAAGTTCTTTGCACATTTTTTAATCCAGTTGTTTGTTTTATGTTGTTGAGTTGTTGTTTCTGTGCTTTTTCCCCCCGACTGGCCTCAATGATTATTGCTTTATTGGTGATGCTTATATTAAATCCTGAAGGACAAGGAGAAACATGCTCAATACAATGGGTGGGGGTAGAAAGATAGGGAGTCTAATCTTGGCAAAGTGAGTGTCATGTATAAATGGTATTAAGTGAAAGAGACATGTGTAGAAGCATAAATATTCATTGATGTATATCTGTAAAATATATACATAGTTTATATATTTTTCTCAAAAGAGGATTTATATGTATATGTGTGTGTGTGTGTGTGTGTGTGTGTATATATATATATGTAATGTATATATTATGATAAGGTTTCTCAACAACAGTACTGTTGACATTTTGTGTTGGATAATTATTTGTTGTGGGGTACTGTCTTGTATATTGTAATGTGTTTAGTAACGTATCTGGCCTTCATCATGAGATGCCAGTAACTCCCTCCCCTGCCCCCAATGGTGGCAATTAAAATGTCTCTATACATTGCTAAATGTCCCCTGGGGACAGAAAGGCCTCCACTCCTGCCCCAGTTGAGAACCACTGATATAAGAGGTGTTAGATAGATGGTGGATGGATGGATAGATAGATAGATGGACAGATGGATAGATAGATGGATGGATGGGGGTGGTGGTGAATGCTGGTATGTTGCTATATAGTGATTAAAAGCCTTATCTATAACAGGCTCTATTTATGTGTAAGTCAATACTCAACAACATATCAATTATGTCAGTTGGTTTGGGGGTCAGCTTAAAGAGCATCTTTCTTACATTTTTTGTGAGCTTGTATTGATATTATTGTTATTTCTTATTGAGCACTAACTGTGCTAAGCGTCTCCTATTAAGACTCAATTATACAGTAAATTATAGTATTTCTCCTTTTCTAGTCAGAGGGAGTCTACTTGTATTCTGAGACCATTTTCAAAGCATTGAACTACAATTTGTTCCTTTGCATTTCCGAGCTTTCTGGCAGAGGGAGAGTCTGAGAAACCTTTAGCTTTCACCCATTTTATAGATGGCAGACAGAACAGAGAGGATATAATCGACTAAAATAACATATTCATCAGTGGTACTGTAAGCCACGCCGAGTAACAGGAAAGGGCGCATTGAGGAAAGATTTGTGGGGAGGATTTTGACCTCTTCAAAACTAATTTTGACTGGTTTAGGTACAAATAAACTTAACAGGCTTTTGAAATCCTAAGTTGGCTAAGCACAGCCCCTGCCTGATTCCTGGATTCCATGCGAGTCCCTTGCAATTTGCAAAACCCTATTACAATTAGGGCTGCTGTTATTCAACTTTCTGAGGAATTTCCTGCAAAAAAACATTACACACACACACACACACACACACACACACACAAAAGATATTCCAAATGTTGGTAAACTCTAAAGCTTGTCCAATTCTAATCTGAGATACAGACAGTTCACATACAGTAAACAGCCAAATCCATAGAGACTGGTTGTATGAGGTTCTCACACCTAGCTCGGTGATGTGTTGAATTCCTCCAAGAATCTTCCTTTGAAGAGAGGAGAGTGGTCATTCAAAGCCACAAATAAATTTAGCACATTCACAATTACCTACCGATGGGTGTTCATGGTGGCAGTGTTGCTATGTGCTAATAGAGTGCATTTTTAAAAGAATATTACCAGCAATGTAAAATGCATGTAAAATGTAGTTTTTTTCTCTTTTACCCTTTCATGGTTTTTCTAATTGTGGTTAAAACAAAACAAAACAAAACAAAACAAAACAAAACAAAAACCAAAAAAACCAAAACATCTAATAGGAGATCTGCTCTCTCATCAAACTCTTCAAATGCTACAGTACAGCGTCATTAACTCTGAGCACGATTGTTGTACAGCAATGCTCTGGAACTTTGTCTGCACCTCTGTTCACTGAACAGCAACTCCCCTTTCCCTCACGATGGATCCCTTTCACTTTTATCCACAAAGCTCAGGAATGATGGGAGCCAAGAGGGAGGCAATATAATCCCCAAATTGCTTCAATTTGTATCCAGCCTGCTTGGCATCGCTTCTGACTTCAGTTGTGCTCTTACCCTGGGTGATTTAAAGATAAAGGTTAATGTTTATTTAGCAGTTACACACCTGTGCTAAGCTCTTTGAATCATTATCTCATTTAATCCTCTCAACAGCATTGTGAGTTAGATACAATTATTATCTTCTCTCTCTCTCTTTTTTTTTATAGATGAGGTAAGAGACTTGGAAAAAATTGAGTAATAGCCTCACGTTTCCACACAAAGTAGTAGACTGAGGATTTGAACTTAAGCCACCTGCCCCCAGAGCCTATAGCATTAATAACTCTCCTAAACCATATTTGAAATATCCTTTTCCCCTTCCAGTACACACATACACCCCCACTGCAGATCTTACGTCAGGAAAAGCTGGATAAAGAATCGAAGCAAAAGCAAAATAGAACAAAAGTCTCCAATGGAAACTCTTCCCCGTTCACATTGTCCAAATCGCACAAATGCAGAATGCACAGACGTCTAAGGCATCCCCGAGGGTTTTACACATACGTACCTGTAACTAAAAATTAAGGGGCGGGGGTTGTACATTTCTTTGTTTCAGTACAAATAAACTATCATAACTTCATAAGAGTCACCTGCCTAGTTCATAAATTCAGTCCACAGACATATTCAATTTGGGTACAATTTAAAAAAAAATCTAATTTTAGATATTTTAAGGAAAGATGTGCGCCTTTCATGTTGGCAGATTCTTCACCACTCCTTGTCTTGCTTTTTTCCCTTCATTTACTTATTTTACTTGCTTTGCCCTCTTAAGCATTTGCGTTTGAAATCCCTGCTTAATAGTAAAAATTGGGATGGTTTTAGTTACATATGTCATATATTAAAATACAATACCCATATTTTATCTTGAGACAACTTCTGGTGAGGCATTTGCTCTCATATTTATCTTAATATTATGGTCCTTCCTTCCTTCCTTCCTTCCTTCCTTCCTTCCTTCCTTCCTTCCTTTTTTCACTAACATTTTATTTCCTCTTTGGATTCCTACTTATTTAATTCTTCATGGCCTCTAGGCCAGAGGTGGCTATGAATGAGAGGAGGAAAGGGGTTTTCTTGAAGCTGCTTTTTTTTTTGGTAGATTTCTTAGAGATGCTTAAGAAAAGGCTGCAGCCTTGCTTCTCTGACTCCTTCTTGTCCCTTGGCAAAGAGAGCCAAGCGCTGTGGCCGAAGGTGCAGGAAGTGGAAGTGCTGGGGCAGGTAGTGGCGTTGGGGCTGCTCAGAGGACGTGGCGGGCAAGTTGCTTTCCTCCTCTGGGCTCGGTTTCCTCATCTATAAAACACAACTGACGATACCTCAACTAATTTGTGTGAGGGTTCGATAAAGTATCTGGTGAGGTGCCCAGCGCAGAAGCGAGATCCAGAACATACAGGTTTCTGTTTCCCTTTATTTCATTCTTCTCAGAAACTGGGATTGAATACAGACACTGCTAGTGATACCAAAGTATATGAAAGGGTTTCTGATGAGAATGTCAGAAAGGTTGCAATAAAAATGGGCTCTTCCAACAAAAGCTCTCTCAAACCACCATGCAGTGTCAATATGCCTCATGTATGAATTCATGAATGTACGTGTGTGTGCTCCTGAATGCAGCATCGCTGTATGTGTGAGCATGTATGTGTGTGTGACACACATACATGCAGCATGTGTGTGTGGATAAATGTGTGTGTGTGTGTGTGTGTGTGTGTGCACCCAGAAGGAAACTGCTGGGGGAAGAGACTACATTGCACTAGATATTTGATGGTAACCCTTATTCAGTATATAGTAACTCACGGTATATAAAATAAAGTCCATTTATGATGTTGGTCTTATCTTCTAATTAAAATCATAGGCATGAAGCTTCTTTATACCTGCATAAAATAAGCAGTTTAATTTCTCTGTACTAGGGGAAAAATGATTTCATTGCCTGTTTCGTAGCCCATCAGCACGTGGTGGGAAGCAAGTCAGGGTGGTGAGGAAAGCTTCATTCTTCCTCAGTGTATTTGTCCTCTCAGACTTCACGAGGAGCATGGATGCAGCCTCTTTGAGGTGTTCTCAAGGGCAGCAGGGGGGCTTTTATCTGCTGCCTCTACCCCTTCACATTGCCAAGGGAGGTGAAGCTATTTTGTCTATGAAAAATCCACCTCAGAACGTTTCCCCTAGATTATTCACGTATGAATGAAAAAAAAATATTGCATCCATTCCTTAAAAATTTGCTGATAACTAGTAATAACTTATTTCAATGAAGCCAAAGCAAATATTTGAGAAAAAGAAAGTAAGCTTGTCTTGGAAGCTATAAAGGAGTAAAAGAGGAAAAGGACTATGAATCTTTGCAGTTAAAGGGATTGAATCTGTTTTAAAGCTTACTTTATAATAGTAATATATGCTATGGGTAACATTTTTAAAATCCTGCTATTTAATAATTTTATTTTATAAGGTTTGGGAATGGTTTTTGGCTTCATTTTGTACTTTGGGCCCTGCGGCTCAGACCACGTGTCGAAGTAGCCCTATTGACTGGTGGCAGTAGAGCGAAAGACAGGAAATAACTCTTAAGAGGGAATAAGCTCATTTGCTCAGTCACTCAGCAAACATGAGGAACTCAAAGAAGCTGGGTCTCTCTGGATAATAAAGGTCAAAAGGGCTGTGGTGCTGATGAAACCAGAGACAAAAGCAGGGGGCAGAGTTTGCTAGGCTGTTTTAAGGATTTTAGAATATAGGAAGATCAATGATAAGCCATCGGATGGTTTTATGTAGGGGGATGTTGGAATCAGATTTGTATTATAGGATAGTTGTTCTGGCCACAGTGTGACAAAGTGGATGGGGGGCAAGTGAGGACAGCACTGTGATTGGCTAGGGGTATTTTACAGTAATCCAGTGTAGAGATTATCACGTTTTGGACTATGGCAGTTACAATAGCAGGAAGAGAATGGATTTGATTTTAGAGCTAATTAATCGGTAAAATACATGGGTATTTTGAGAGGCGAGTGGGAAAGCAGAGTCAAGGATGAATCTCGGGTTTTTGGCTTTATATTGAAGCATTGGTGGAAACATGAACTGGGCCAGGCAGGACATGGTGGGAAAGGGATAGGACTGGGATCAGGTACATTGTGGGGCATGGTGAGTTTGAGGTGTTTGTGGACATCCAAATAGAAGATTCTGCCAGGAAGCTGAATCTGAGACTGAGAGGAGACCTCAGGTCCAGATTGAATTTTTGAGCTGTCCCAGAAAGATGGCAATTGAAAAAAAATAAAGCTTGGAAGAAGTCACTGAGGAACAGTGCATTGAATAAAAAGAAAAGAGGGTCTACACTGAGGGTTTAGCAATGGTCATTATTATAAGGAGATCAGAGAAGGTTGAGTATTCAAAATAGATGAAAAGGAAGACAAGATGAACTTGATGTTATGGAAGCCCCTGGAAGGGAATGCTGAAAGGAGGATGGAATTGCCATTGGTATCAAAGACTGTCAGGAGTTCAACTGCGGGAAAGGTCTGAGCGTCTAAGTGTCTGTTGGATTAAATACTGGAAAGTCAGTCACGGGGTTAGTGAGATCAATGTCTTCGAGGTACTATAAGTAGAAGCCAATCTGCGCTGATGGGAGGGGGCTTTTACGTTAAGTACTGAAAGGTCAATGATAATTAGAGCGATCACTTGTAAGACTGTATGTTATGCCACCTGTCAAAGCCATTTTCGGATATCGTGCTACTCAATTATTGTGGAAACTAGAGTTAAGTAGGTTTCCAAGGTGACCCAAGATGAACAGAGAAGCGTTGAGTTTGAATCTGCTCCCTTGGATGCCAAAGCCTTTCTACTACACCATTCTGTCCCTTTGGCTTAGTGATGATGCACTTTATTGAGCAGCAGTCTTTGCCCCAGGGGCCTTTGGGGATGTGGGCTTTGGAAAGTATCTAGAACAAAGTGATCATTGAAACCACTTAAGTCAATTAAATCACTCAAACAATTCATTCAGAAAGAACAAAACAAACAGTGGGATAAGAGGGAGATCCTTTTCAAGACTAAAGGGCAGGTAAGAACAATGGTGTGATGAAGAGTGCCCTGGAGAATTGAGGGAGGGGGAGGGGCAGAGGGCTTGTGTGATGGTCTCAAGGTCAGGGGACAGAGGAGCATAAGAATATGCTCTCACTACTTAAAAGATGAACATCAACAATGAAACTACCTATAAGATGGACATCACAAAATGAAGCCTCATTTGTATGCACACCTAACCATGCATAATATTCTAGCTCCATTCAGCAACGAAGGGCTAAATCAGGGAAAAAATGCCAATATTTCATATAGAGACCCACATGCCCCTTTCTGTGCTGTGACATACAAGTACAGATGACTTTATATTTATGCTTTAATTTCTTGTATTTATTCTTTCATGCTAACTCAATCTGTATTTTCTCTCCTCTCCTTTCTTTAGATCATGCTTCTTAGTGATCCTGAAATGGAGAGCAGTATATTAATCAGCTCAGATGAGGGGGCCACCTATCAGAAATACCGGCTCACTTTCTACATCCAGAGTCTGCTCTTCCATCCCAAGCAGGAGGACTGGGTGCTGGCCTACAGTCTGGATCAAAAGGTGAGCAAACACTGTCTTTATTCACATCTTGTCACCCAGGTACTACCTGGTGAAAAGCACTTGTTTACTTAGTCCAGATGTTGGAGGGGATTCAGTGACGTTTCATCATTCCAGCCGGGTTCATTTTGTCTGTAGCAACGAACTTTCTTTTCTGCTCTTTAGTATCAAACTATGCAAGCAGCTCTATTATTGGCAGTGCTGTGCATCATTTCATAGGCTTAAGATGGTTTCCTCTATAATTTTACTCATTTGACCTTTAAAACAACCCTGTGAAGCAAGTAGGAAAAGTGTATTCATAGTAATTTTATAGTGATTGTAGTAAACGAAGGTGCCGAAGGGCTAAGGTGTTTGTTCAAGCCTGCCCAGCCAGTAGTTGGAAGAGCCACAGCTGGAATGAATGTTGTCAGATTCCAAGTCTAGGGACTATTCCAGCATACCATGCTGCGTTGATTTGGTAAAATTTGAATATACCATTTTTGTAGTTTAGCAAAGGAAGGGAAGTCTCAAACACGTCCATTTTGTTGTTTTCTAAAAGTACCTTCAAGATATAATGACCCAATAAGTCCTCTTCGAGCTCAAGATCCATTTATCCAGCTGTGTACTTGACCTTGTCTCTTGTATGTCTCAGAAGCCTCTTGATTCAATGGATTCCAAAAATGGACATCTGCTCTCCCTCCAACATAGCTGGTTCTCTTCCAGTTTTCCCTAATTGTATCCATTTGGTTGCAAAAGTCAGAGACCTAGGAGGTATCCTTAATACTTCCTCATTCCTAACCTAGCATCTCTAACCTATCATTCTATCTCCATCTCATAATTCCATGGACTTCTGTTACCACCACCACTCAAATCTAGGTTATATCTGTCATTCGAGTGTTGACCAGAGCCTCTTCCAGTGTTTATACTATAACCTGAACAATCTATTTCCCAAATGTAGATCTTAGGATTTCCGCATTTTCTCCTTGTTCACAGAAAAAAGACCACAGTCCTCTGTAGAATCTACTAGGGCCTCCTTAGCTGGTCCCTCCTCTGACTTGACTCACTGTTACCATGTTCCCTTGAATGTCCTTCTTTCAGTTCTTCATCCCAGCTGTCTTCCTGGCTCCATTCCTGGGCCTAAATCTTCTTCCATGAAGTCAACTTTGTCGCTGTTAGATCTCAGATCTAGTATCACTTCCTCAGGACGTCTTCCCCTAAACTCCCTGACAAAGTTAGATGCTCCGTGGTGTTCTTTCCCGTAGTACCATCCACTTCCCCTCCAGAGGGCCTGTCACGGGTGAGATTTTACATTGACTTATGTGATCTTTGGATTATCTGTGTTCCTCACTGGACTACAAGCTCCAGGAGGGCAGGGCCACGTCTAGTTTTGCTCATGGATGTTGCACCGGGGCCGGCACAGTGCCTGGTTCTTAAAAGGTGCTCAGTAAATATCTGTGAGGTGGACAAATTAGTGGATGGATGCATAAATGCTATGGTAAGCGTGCTGTAGCTGATGAACTTATACTTAAGAAAAGGGACTTTAGATTATTTTTCTTTGTGTTTCCTTAGTATAGAACCTTAGTACAGTGCTTGATACCAAACTATTAGGTAATCATGTTGTGGAATCAATCAGTGAAAGAAAATAGATAAAATAATTATAAGCACTGCCTTGTGTAGAGATATCCACGATTAACCTTAATTGAAATAGCTTCGCTTCTTCTCTTCTCTCTTAAATCCTGATACAGTTGCTCCTCGGTATATATTTGAATATGTGATTTTAAATGTGAGTGTGTGTGTGTGTGTGTGTGTGAGAGAGAGAGAGAGAGAGAGAGAGAGAGAGAGAGAGAGATGTCAGCACCTTTAAACAATAATTTCAGCATAACCTTTATATCTCTCATTAGTGGAGCCTCATGGTGGGTGCCAGGTGCTTAATGCAATCCCCTAAGGACAGCCACATGACATTTGCAAAGCGAAAGCCATTGCAAATACATTTCTTTCATGGCATCAAGTGGCTATTGTATGAAAGACTTAGCCAAATGTCAGGTAGTCTGTGAGTTTGGATGCTTCGTATTGCTATGAATTTTGAAGCTATATTGAAAAATAAATTTTTTGGCTATTGTTAAAGGCTGGATGGTAATTTATTTAGATGACACTCAGAAAACCTAAACTATGTTTTTATTTATACAGAGACAAGCTAGATTAGACATCTCATGCCAAGAGGTTGATAAACCAAATGCGGAATGCCTTGGGTGTATCCAGAAGGAGGATCCTTTTCCCTCATCTCCATAGCACTGAGAACATCTGGGGCATTGCTCATGAAGTAGTCTTGTGGATATAATGCATTCAAAATACTTTCAGGCTTGGTGGCTGCTTTTTTACATAGTAAAAATATTTGGAAATGTGGCAGTGGGTGTTGATGGATTTTCCTAATCACGCTGCACATTTCTGGATGTATTATTCCTTAGGTACTCTTTCTTGTTAACATCTTTTGCATAAAGTGGCTGAATGTTCTTCAGGCCCATAAAGTTTCTAACTGGTACCCTGCCATTCTTCTAAATAAATTGTGTGAGGAGGCAGACGATGCCCCTGGCAACTTTTGCAGAACTGGCATAAAACACCTAGCCTCCATCATCCAGGGTTTAGAGGAGTTTTTCTTTAATTTATTGGTTTAGAGTCAAGGAGAGGGATGCTATGCAGCAGCGGATGGAGAGTTGAGATTGATATACAAATGTCTTATTTCAGACTGAAACCTTCTCTGATGTGCATGCATTGAGGCATCTGGTTTCTTCTAGAGAAAATGAAAAGTGTGAGTAGGAAGGTAACTGCAGCATCGAAGGGAGATGTTTGTGGTGAGGAGTGAATCGACGTTTCCATTATTGTGCCTTTGATGAAATGCACTAGCAATTTCTTTAGAATCGGTAAGGCTATCTCGTTATGTTGTATGTATTACAAAAGACCTAATTGAATGATATTTTAAAGGGACAATATCCAATTGCTTTACCTTCCAAATTGCTACCTCAAAGCTGCAGGAGACTTGCCAAGAGATCTCACTCGGTAAAGCCACTGCTGGAGAATTAAGGAAATATGTTCTGGATAGAACAAAATTGCAGCTAGAAATTGAGACATGCTCATAACTTTGTGTTAGTTGAGACCCTGGATGGCAGGTTGTGAGTCAGCTAGGAAATGTGGCTACCTTGTACTGGTCAAGGCCAGGTTGTGGGAGATCACCCAAGCCTCCCAACTTCCAAAGCTGCAAACCGGTGGGGAGGTAGGGACAAATGCACCTTGCACTTGGCCCTTTGGAGGACCATGGCTCTCCAATTTTGATGTGTCACAATATAGCAAAGTTATTCTGTTTCCTGTTCAGCTTGACCTGGGCTTTTGACCAAGTCCTTCCATTCTGGCCATCCTAGGAGCTTCCTGATTCCTGCTCCTCTTCTGTCCTGTAGATTCTCCTGGCACTTTTCATTTTAATATAAAAGAACTCAGTACTTACTGAAGATGAGAGATTCTTTCTTGGGTATATGAATCTTGGGAAATGCTTTATAAGAATCTTTGTGAAACAACTGGCAGAAGTAATAGGTTATGGTTGATCAAATTGGAATAATAAAAGAAAAGCTATGCTTCTCTTCTCTCTGAATCAAAGCCCTAGAATGTCTTTGGAGGGCTGTATATTTACAGTTATTTAAGAGGCTAGATTCTCTTTTGTTTCCATCAGGCTGTGGCCTCACTGACGACTGAAACTACACTGTGATGTTTTGGATTAGCTGGAGGGCTCAATATTATTATTCAAACTGAGATTTTTAAAAAAAGACTTTGAGATAGGTTTTGAGGATATTACAGTCCTCTAAATGGATAGGTGTTGTTCTCATTGCTGTAGAAAGCTGGATTTTTAAACATCCCTTATTTTGACAAGAGACTTGGTTTGATTTTTTATTTGTTTTTGTTTTTTTTTAAAGTGGGTACATGCTCATGTATTCACAGATGCATACGTCCTGGCACAGGGGTCTTCCGCAGGAGACAGTTGAAAACAGCTGTTTTTCTGCAGAAGAGGTAGAGTTACAAAACTCTCTATTATCATTTATCTTCTTGGCAACATGAAACTTTAACAGGTACAGCTGGCTTTGGAGATCAGAGATGAGGAACTCCATGGGATTTCAGATTCTGTTGTTTTTCAGACGCTTCCGGCCTAGACTGGTCTAGAATTAACAGTATTTTCAACGTAAAAAAACACTTTCTGAAACACTAGCACACATAATGAAGGGTTGCTGTTCTAGTAGTCGGGTGGAGTGGGCCGCTATGTGTGTTTTTTTGTTGATTTGTTTTTTTGTTTTTGATCACCTGCTGGCAGCCAAGTTCAATAGTAGCTGACAGATTGACAGGCTGGTTAAGGAGCTGATGCAGTTTTGGGCATGGTCACTGGCCAAATAGAGTCCACAGCTGAAGAGGTGATGGTGCTTCCATGCAGGCTTTGCTGGTTGGATCCTCCCTGGGGCTGCTGTGTCCTGCATGAACAGGGCACTGGCGAATTAGAGTATCTGGACTGTGGAGGGCCTGAAAATTCAAAAGGAAGTTTAAACCCGTACTTCGGGAATGCTGGATACAAATGACGCTGTTCCTTTCATTTGTATTCTTCTCTAAACCCTCAGATTAGAACTGTAACGGTATCCAGAGCTCCAGGATTAGCAGGTGATGACAGCGTTCCTCAGTAGCCATTGGCAGAAACAGGCTTTCTAGCTCCCACCTGGTGGGGATCAAGCTGCTGGGGATTAACTAGGGATGACCGTGGTTTTGAAGCGTATCCTCCATGGAATGAGAGTACTACTGAAGGGCACCTTCTATTTAAAGAAAAACATTGCAGAGGCACCTGCGTGGCTCAGTTGTTAAGCGTCTGCCTTCGGCTCAGGTCAGGGTTCCAAGGTCCTGGGATCGAGCCCTGCATCGGGCTCCCTTCTGGGCAGGAAGCCTGCTTCTCCCTCTCCCACTCCCCCTGCTGGTGTCTCTCTCTGTCAAATAAATAAATAAAATCTTTTTAAAAAATAAAGAAAAACATTGCAATTTCATTAGGTCCCTTCCATGCCTATAAAACCATTTGTGTATCATTTAAGAGAAAGAAAATTGAGAGCCCCACTCACCTATGGCAAGCTGACTGTGCTCTTCCAGAGATCTCGTCAGTACAGTGGGGATGTGCTATCTCCATCACCATAGAAACCCGGTTTCCATGAGGCCACTTTCATGGGGGTGACAACAGAAACAGTGGGCCAAGAATGGCCTATTTTTTATCAAGGAGGTGGAGCAACCTCTGTGTTATTCAGATATTACCCTTAATCTACCTGAGCTGAGTTCTGAATGACAAAACTAGTTGAACATATAATATTAACTTGCATTCAGTGAGGGTCATGCAGTAAAAATCTCCACCCATGCCAACTTTGCTCACGAGAACATTAGCTCAAAGGAACAACCTTCAACAAAATTATGGATCTGGTGGCCTTTGTCTTCCCAAACCTGCTTCTCTGTATCATGTCCCAGAGTTTCTGTGCTCTATCTCTACCTTCTAGGTGTCCATTTTGGTAAGCTAACACATTTCTGTCAGGGAAAAGAACATTTGTTAAAATAATTAATGTAAGGTGCAGCGTATATATGTATTAGTTAGGGTACTCATGTCCTTTTCCCAACACCTTTCCCAAAGCAATTATGCTCTCATGGTAGAAGTTCAGCCAAGACAGGATTTTGGTGAAGCAGGTGACTGTAGCCACAGGTGGGAAGGACATGGAGCAGCTTCACAGCCTTTTCTTCCTTCTTCCACCCATTTCCTGTATGGAGTGACCGTGTCTTCACGCATGCCCTGATCCTTTGTGTTCACACTGCTGCCTAGTGTCCCTAATTCTGACCCTATGTTTCTAGTTTTCCTGTTGGACTCAGGACTTCTTCTGCTTATCCCTTCCTTGACAAGCCCCTCTAGACTTAGGAACCTGTCTACCTGACCTGCCCATACCTTCTATCCTGCCTCCATTCTCTGCCCCCATTTTGACCACTCACCCTGGTATGACAGCACCTGGCCTTTTAAAGTCAGGGTCAGTCTCTAAACCTTTTAAGGCAAGGTGTAACATACATATAGGAAAGTGTGCATCTCATGAGCTCGATGAATTTTCATAAACTGAATTCACCTGTGAAACTAGCACTCTGATTAAAGGAGCACATGACTGGCTTCCCAGAATCCCCTTTTTCACTGTGCAGTCATTATCCTCCACCCTCAGGGGGCCACTATCAGTCAGGGTCATTTTTTTAAAGATTTATTTATTTACTTAGAGAGAGAGAGAACGAGCAGGGAGACGGGTAGAGGAAGAGGGAGAGAGAATCCTTAAGCAGACTCCCCACTGAATGCAGAGCATGACCTGAGCCAAAATCAAGAGTTGGATGCTTAACCGACTGAGCCACCCAGGTGCCCCTGTGTATGTCTCCTGATACACATTGCCGAGGTGTCGTCCAGGAAGGCAAACTCATTTGCATGACCATCAAAACTATGTCAGAATATGGGTTTCTCCTCAACTTTGCCTAAAACTGGGTATTCTCCTTATGACACAGAAAGGAACACATTTTTGAAGATGAAACCTGTGAAATTAATTTTAAAGGGACATTTTTTTTAAAGTTTCCTTACAAAAGGTCTGGATGAATCGGGCTTACTCAACATCATTGAATTATTGCCTTTGGTTCAATCTAATTCTCTAAAGTTAATATTTTTAAATTCTCCTTCTCTGTCATTTCCCTAACCTGCTGACTTCTAACTTTTCTTCTAAGGAATTCATCTTTGTCTATTCCTTTACCAGTTTAGCCAGAAATCAGCTGCATGACATTACAAATGACCCTGACTGGGGCAAAATTGAGGCAAAACCCATATTCTGACATAATATTGATAGCCATGCAAATGAGTTTGCCTTCCTGGAAGATACCTCGGCAATGTGTATTAGGAGACATACACAGGGGCGCCTGGGTGGCTCAGTCAGTTAAGCGTCCGACTCTTGATTTTGGCTCAGGTAATGATCTCAGAGTTGTGGGATTGAGCCCTATATTGGGCTCCTCGTTCAGCTGGGAGTCTGCTGGAGATTCTCCTTCTCCCTCTGCCCCTCCCCCCACCTGGCACGTGTGTGTGCATGTGCTCTCTCTCTCAAATAAATAAATAAATAAATATTAAAAAAAGGAGACATACATATCATAACTTTGATCCAGCGATTCAGTTACTCCAGTTCTGAGACTGTACCAAGAGAATAATACCAAATGCCATGAAGTTTTAGGTATGATGATGTTTATCACAGTCATTCATAATGGGAAAAACTGCGTAGAAATTTACTTAATGTCTAACATTAAGAGACTTTATGCCAGAATATTATGCAGCCAACAAAATGGTGGTTATGATGACCATGTAACAACATGAATACTCATTAGTTCCTATTTGATACATGTATATCTCATATTATATGCATTATATATATACATATACACACACACATGCATGCGACATGTTAAGTAAAGTAGTGCTATTTGAATACAGATATGCAAAAAATAAGACAAAGGGAGGAAGAAAGGAAGCAAAGAGGGAGGGAAGGAGAAAAACGTTAAAAGGAATGGAGTTTGGAATATTGCCAAATATTTCCTGGGTTCTCTTCAGATGATGGAATTATGTTTATGGGTTTTTTTCCCATACCATTTGTTTTCTAAGTTTTCTATTATTTCATTAGATTACTTTTATAATTGAAAAAATTCTGAAAAGTAATCTACTTTAAATAGGTTCATCCCTAGTTACAAGATAGTGCTCTTAAAAAACATTTTAGGTGTGATTAGGGTCACTTTAGGTAAAATTGTCTCAAATCATTATTTATATACCTTTTCAAGAGGCAGTGTGGTGCAGAGGGAAATTTCCCTGAACTCGGAGGACATTGAATCTGAGATTTCTCTTTTCTTCAGCTTTGTTTTTCACTCTGGTCCCTTTTAAACCGGGAAACTCTAGAAATTATGTATTTTCTCCTAACAAAAATTGTACTCTTGTTGGATATAATCTCAATCTATATTATTTACAACTCAGTGATAGATATAGGTTTTATTATTTAGAAGCATCCACTATACATAGATGTTAAGGAAGTGATTTATTCTGGTAGTTTTTCAGATGAATTTTGCGACTATACCCCAAAATTGAATTAGTATTTGGTTATTTGATTTGACAGCTGTAATGGAAACAGATACTCTGGAGCCAAGGGGTGGAGATATATGCAGTGAATTAAGGTCTGTGCTGAGTAACTCTTACATGCCCATGTTATATTATTCAGCACTGGACATATAGGTGCTTCTCAGAAATGGAGAAATATGTCTTTAAATATCTCCTGTGTATGGGGAGTGACAGGTGCTTTTATGTACATTATTATATTGAATTCTCGTAGGAGTCTGCAAGGTGGATAGTATTATTTCCAAGATACATGTGAGCGTATGACTCTTGAGAGCAATGTTAACTTGCCCAAGGTCACGTAGCCAGTGAGGGGCTTGGCCTGTTCTCTATCCTAGGCTTTCCTGAGATCCCCCACTACGAGTCACCACCACACCTCACTCTCCCTAGTGGATAAACAGACTTACCACCACATCTGGGCAGAAACACATAATAGGCCACTTCACACTGAATCCCAGCCCCAGAAAACGCTGTAATAATGAGACCACAAAATCAGCCATGCCAAGACTTGACCTTCGGATGAATCCGGTGGTTCTTCTGTCACATCCCTCAGCTGATGGCACTTTCCAGGATGGGACCTTGAGGCCGGAAGCTGTCAAACTGCTTACTGATGTTAGGCCATAGGACTAATTAATTCTGCCTCCAGCAGAAAAATAAACAAGGCAGTTGTGTTTTCTTTTCAGGTTTTGTCCATTTTTGCTCTCTTTGCCCATCAATTTGTTCCAACATGTGGGTTAATATGTAGATTAAACCAAAGAGTTTGCCATTTAAATAGGTAATACTATGATTTGAAGTTTTTTAAGGAAGTTTATGGAGACAACATCTTTAATATGGTAATGAAGATAGAAGTTGAAATCATTTAACTTCATTTACAAATCATGAATATGTATTATGCTTTAAATGAAAAGAAGGGCTAAAACAGATATAGTGTTTGTTCAATTTACTAAAGAGAAGACAATTTGTCAAGATTTTTTTCCCCAAAACTCAAGCAATATGCAAATGTAGGAAAATCAGACCCCCATGTTAATTCCATGGCATGATGAATATTTTTATAATCCTAATTAGTACCAGTCATTTAGTCTAGCAATTTCCCCCAATCTAGCCAATTTGAAATTAAAATAGATGCCTTGATTACAAAACTCATTAGCACAGAAGCACCCTTCTCACTAACCAGTTCATTTAAAATGCACAAACTGAATGAAGTGTGGAACACTTGTGTTGTCAATTGGCATAAGTGAAGTGAGTCTTAATTGGAAGCATTGTGAAGTATTTGTATTGCTGCATGTTTCATTGCAGTATAATATATCATTCATTAAATGTAACAAAAGCAACTTTTAAATGGTTTAATTAAGCGGAGTTGGTGCACTTGGTAATTTTTATAAAGTTGAATGTCACAATTGTTTGCATTTGAAGTCCTGATGGGTATTAATGTCAGGAAGACGAAGTCAGACTCTGCATTCATCACTCCGATTATGTGAAGAATGGCAGATTTAATGTGAGAGGAGAAAATTAAATTCTAGAACATTGACTTCTTACTTAAAAGTACCCACATGCATATTGTCCTCATGCACATGGCCATGGAAACTCCCAAAGTGCCTGATTTCTGGCTGGGGGTGGAGAAGAAGGGCTGAGGACTAGGAGTGAAATGAAAGGAGCAAATAACAGTTGGAGATTTTTCTTTTTGTCATTTCTTTTTTAATTTTCTTTTTTAATCAAGGGAGGAAGTAGTAGGTGGAGCGAAACTCTATCCAATATATTTTCATCTACTCAAAAGAGCAATAGAGATGTGTGGCAGTGCAGATTGATGTTCTGTCTAAGCCAAATGTGGTGGGAGTGGGAGAGGAGGGGGGAAACTGGCTTGAGACCAGGGAAATGCTGGAAACGGGACTCTGCAGAAGTCCTGAGCTGGAGCCAGATAGCAAGGAGTTCGAGGCTGGATTTTGTGTAGAAGTTTACAGAATGAGTTGCCATAATGGCGGTCCTGGATGCATCAGGTATAAGACAAGCACAGATGTGCCACTGCTCTGTTGATATTTATTCTCCATTTATTCCAGATGTCAGCTGTTACCTCATGTTTATGGACTGTTTCAACCCCACATCAATGAGGATGCAAAACTCAGCCTTGTCATTGGTCTAATTTAATTTTAACAGACACTGTTGATGTCCTGTCCATATGCATTTGGTATTTCCACTGTAGTGTGCTCCCACTGATGTCTGATTGCTAGGATTTGCATTTCTTTGCTGGAAGCCTGTCTCCAGACCCTCTAGAGGCTACCCCACTCCTCTGCACGTTATGCAGTAGAAGGACCAGGGAGCCAACATGTGGGAGCGGCCCTCAGCCAGTGACCAACAGAATGTGGTGTATAGATCCTCTTGTTCCCTCACCTCTCCCATGGGACAACTCTGAGCCAAGTGTTATATACTTTTTTTCCAGAATTTTCCATTGCAGGTAAGTTTTAGTTGCCCACAGAATTAGCTGGCTTTATAATGTACCATGTATTGACTGCCTTCCATTGCCTGGATAATTTCTCTATTCCCATACCATCTCCGAAATTAACTACTTAATTCTTGGGTCATTGACTGCTCCTGGTGGCGGGGGAAGAAATCTAGAACCAACTCTGCTAAGCATTTTGTGATTAGGTGATGGTAGCTGAAGAATTCTGGTGTCAAGGATGGTAGCACATAGGTTTCCACTCAGGAAATTCCCTTGAACATTTCTATGTCCCTAGTCTCTCCTCTGTCATGCCACCCTCTGGTGAGGAAAACCGGAAGCTGAATGATGCCCCCTCCCCCAGTGATGTCCACTTCTGAATCCCCAGAACAATTCCCTACAGGGCGGGAGGGGCTGGGCATATGTGATTAAGTTAAAGACCTTGAGATGGAGAGAGAATCCTGGATTACCCAGGTGAACCCAGTGTAATCACAAGGGTTCTTCTTATAAGAGGAGGGCAGAAAAGGGAGAGTCAAAGAAATATGACAGTGGAAACAGAAATTGGAGTGATGTTCTTTAAAGATGGTGCCAGGAGGGCAGGGAATGCAGGCGGCCTCTAGAAGCTGGAAAAAACAAGGAAATGGATTCTCCCCTGGAGCCTCCGAAAGGAATTACAGCCACATGGATACCTTGATTTTAACCTGAGACTGATTTCAGATTTCTGACTTCCAGAAAATATTGTAATTTATATTCTATAAATTCTATTTATATTTATAAATTAAATTTATATTCTATAAATTATTAAAAAATAATAAATTTGTGTTGTCTTCAGCCACTAGGTTTGTGGTAATTTGTTATAGCAGTGTTAGGAAACTGATACCTTCACTGACCCTTCCCGCAGCCTCAGTAGGTCTTCTGTCCCACAGCAGACAAAATCCTCAGCTTGTCTGCACCTACTTCTTGGATGCCCAGGCATCCACAGACCCAGACTCAGGCCATCCAGGCTATACTTTGACTCCTCTTTACATTGATCCATGAAGTCCTGAAGTAAGAAGAGGTCCTCCTCAGAGGAATTCTGGTGGAAAAAAAGAAAAGTTCTTTGTCTTGTCACATATTGTATTATTTTGCTAGGCCTGCCCTAATGAGTATCATAGACTAGGTGGATTAAACAATAGAAATATAAGGTCTCATGGTTCTGGAAGCTAGAAGTTTGAGATCAAGTTGTCAGCAGGATTGGTTTCTTCTGAGCTCTCTCTCCTTGCCTTATGGATGGCCATCTTCTTTCTGCTTCTTTACATGGTCTTCCCTCTGTGTGTATCTATGTCCTAATCTCCACTTCTCAAGTGCTACTTATGACCAGTCATAGTGTATTAGGGCCCACCCTAATAACCTCATTTTAACTTAACTAACTCTTTAAATGGCCTGTCTCCAAATACAGTTACATCCTAAGGTACTGGGGGTGAGGACTTCAACATATGAATTTGGAGGGAACACAGTCCACCCATAACATATACACATGTCAAGGTTGGTGAGTGATGGAAATCTTATTGAGCTTTGGGTCTCTACTGTCCTGTATGAGGGGAGAGTAGGAGTCCCTTCCTGCTTTGTAGCCTGAGATATTCCTGAGACATGTGGAATGGAACCATCCACCAGGAAGGATTTGCAATGGGGGTGGGGGGATAATGAAGTGAGGGTGGGACTTATCCCTAAGATGGAAATCAGAGCCACATGAGAGGTCCTGAGACTGGTCAGGAAGGTTTCAAATTGACCTTTGGGCTTGACTCTGGATCAAGTTAGGAAATCATAGAAGGCATAACAGAAAAGATGGTGCCCAGGCCAAGGAGACCACTGAGAAGAACTTTGAGGGAACAGAGTCTGAAAGAAGTCTGAGATGGAAACTCATCCTTTAGAATCATGGCTATGTGCTTGTGTAATCTAGATTTGTTTAGTTTGGTTTTATTTTGGTATTTTATTTTTATTCTTTCTTTGCACTTGAAAATGTCAGTAGATCTCAGATTTGCCAGAAGTTACAGAAAGAGGTTTGGTTGACCTTAATGTGTTACAGATCTTCCTCTTCCTCCTCCTCTTCCTCTCCTTCTCCTCCTCCTTCTCCTTCCTCTCCTCCACCACCTCCTCCTCTTCCTTTTTCTTCTTCTTTTTTGAGTATAGTTGACAAATGACATTACATTAGTTTCAGGTGTACAACTTAGTGATTTGACAAGTTTATACATTATGCCATGTTCACTACAAGTGTAGCCACCATCTGTCCCATTACATCGCTATCACAATATCATTGGCTGTATTCCTTATGCTGTGCGTTTATTTCTGTGACTTACTCATTTTATAACTGGAGACCTGTATCTCCCTCTCCCCTTCACCCATTTTACCCAACTCCCTCCCCCTCCTCCCCTTTGGCAACCATCAGTTTGTTCTTAAAATTTATCATTGACTTCCCTGTGGTTTGGAGGATAAATTTAGCTTAGTACATGGACCATCACAGTTTCCTGTCTGACTTCCTACCCCTCTTTCCTCAACTCATGCCACAGGGAATGCACCCTCCTCTTTCATACCAGAATACCTTGGCACATGCGCTTCCCTCTGGGAGACCTTTTCCCCTTCTTCATCTAGCTAGTCCTAAAACTTGGTACAGATATGACTTTCTAGAGAAAGCTTTCCCTGGCCAAGATTGTCTGTGAAAAAGTAATTAACTTACCTAGATTTTTGAGAAAAGTCTGGAAAGAAGCTGTTCACTTCAGCATATGGAAAGCTTTTTATTTTATGGTTTTACATTTTATAAATACCTAAGAGATGGAGGGACTAATGTTTTTCTCAGTGTTTATAATACGCAACGATCTTAAATTGTCCCTGGACAAGAGATAAATAGGACTTGGATTAAGGTAATAATTGTGGGGTTGAAAAGAAAGGGGACAAATGATAGAGTGATTTGCAAATAGAAGCAGACTTTGTGACTGCATCAGGTCACAGGGAGGAAGAGTGCCTGATGACTCTGACCATGACAAGAGCCCAAAGGACACCATCGATCTGATAGTCTGATTGCCTGAAAAAAATATCTAAGGCCGAGAGCTATGCCCACAGCATGTTTCCTTCCTGACAAAGGAGATGCCTGTTTCTCCAAAGCACAGAGTGGTAGAGGGGAGGCCCCAGTAGGCATGCCTGCCAAGGTGTACCATGCAGGCAATAATGACCTTCCTTTGTGGTTGCTTTTCCCGTTAGCTGCTTTTCTGGCATTTTACCCCATTGCCTCCCTCGGCTGCTCAGAGTGCCGGAGGCCAGCAGTAGCTGTCTAAGTAATTGAAACAAGGCTCTTTAAAATGGAGACTTTTTAATTTAAAGTGCTTGGTAGAGATACCAGAGGTTGTAATCTAGAAGCTTTGTAATAGGCAGCTGGGGAATGAGTGAGGGAAAAAAGATATATTAACTTTCCTTTCTTCAAATACTGTTGTACTAATATTGAGGTTGAATGTTTTCATAATTAAGATGTGGGAAGGTGGCTGAGGAATCCACTCTCCCACGTCTATCAGGCCCGGATGATCTCTGAAACCTTCTAGCCCAGAGGCTCCAAGCCCCGAAGGGAGCTTTCCGGTTTCACGAGTAGATCATTACTTGTGATATAATCTGTCTACCCTTAGGTTTATATGGTCTCTTTCCCTTTTTTGATGCTGAGTATGCCAGTTTAATCGTCAGGTAAAAAGCTGGTATTGTGTGATCTCCATGGGTGGTATCACACCATCAGTCATTAAAAATCACTGAAATTATGCCACAATGTCTGGCTTTTTTACTTCCCGGTAACTTACTAACAGAGGCCAGAGTCTAACAAACCCCAACAGATTCATGTTTTTAAAATACTGAAAAACACTTTTTCTCAAGTGAAAACATGGTAAGATAAATGGGAAAATGAAAAGCATAGAGAGCAAAAACCATTTCTTTGCTTTAAGTGTATGTCATTGAAAGTATCAACAACCTGCTCTCTATCACACAGATACCAGGTCAAGGATATTATATTCAACAAATATTTGCTGAGAACTTACTAGGTGCAAGGACCTAGGGATTCAGTAATGAAGGGTACTGATACTAGCTCTGTGGTCATGGAAGGAGAAACATTGATCAAATTAGTAATTGGTGGCAGTTCTGACAAGTGCTACAAAATGGAAGTATTGATTGTTACAAGAGCATGTACTGGGGAGGAGGTCTGACCTAGCCTCAGAAATGTTTGACATTATTGCTATACTCAAAGAGTTAAGATATTCTTTTGAAGTTAAACATTTTTAAGTGCTCATAAACATTATTTAAAATAAAGCTAAGGCCACTGTAAGAGTTGTCTTCAGATTTGTTTCTTTTTTCTTTTTTTAAGAGCGAGAGAGAGAGAGAGAGAGAGCGAGCGCGATGGGGAAGGGCAGAGGGAGAGGGAGAGAGAATCTTAAGCAGGCTCCATGCCCTGCCTGGAGCTTGCCACAGGGCTTAATCTCACAACCCTGAGATCATGACCTGAGCCAGAATCAAGAGTCAGATAGATGCTCAACCCACTGAGCCATCCAGGTGCCCCTAGTTGCTTTCAGAGTTCTGTAAAAACTGTGTCAAAGCATAATTGACATTCAATAACTGCACAAGTTAAAGTGTACACATTGGACAAGTGTTGACATGAATATACCCATGCAGCCGTAACTACAGTCAAGAAAATGAGCATATCCATCACCCACCCCCACTCCAGAGTTTCCTTGTGCCCCTTCATAATTCCTTCCTCCCACCCTTCTTCATTACCCCACTGCCACCATAGTCATAGTTGGGGATTTGCGCATGGTCACTATAAAAGAGTTTGCATTCTGTAGAGATTTTATAAAAGGAATCATACAGTGTATACTCAATTTTTTGCATGGCTTTTTTCTCTTACCATAATTATTTCGACATTCATCCATGTTGCTCTATGAGTATTTATTTGCTGCGTAACATTCCATTTTATGGATATACCCACATTGGTTTATTTATTCACCCGTGAATGGACTTTGGTTTGAATCTAGGTTTTGGCTATTACACATAAAGCTGCTGTGACCATTCTTGTGCAAGTGTTTCTATGGCTATATGCTCTGATTTCTGTTGGGCAGATACTGAGTGGTGAAGTGACTGAGTCATATGGTTACATGTAGGTTCCAATTTTTATGAAAATGGCAAACTATATTCCAAAGTGGTTGTACCATTTTACACTTCCACGAGGAATACATGAGATGTGCAGGTGCTGTACATCCTTATTAATACTCATTATGGTCTGTCTTTTCAGTTTTAGCCTAGATTCTAATAAGCATGGAGTTGTATCTCATTGTGAGTTTAATTTTCATTCTCTTAGTAACTTAGCTGTTATGAGCATTTTTCATGTGCTTAATTACTATCTATATATTTTCTTTAGTGAAGTCTCTGGGTAAATATTTTGCCCACTGAAAAATTGTTTTTGTGTTATTATTGAGTGTTGAAAGCTCTTCTATATTCTGGATAAAAAGTCCTTTATCATATATGTGGTTTGCAGATATTTTCTCTGCTACCATAGCTTGTCTTTTAATTCTCTTAACAGTGTCTTTCAATGAAGAGAAGTTTGTAATTTTGATGAAGTGTAATTTGTCAATTATTTATTTTTGTTTTTTTTGTTTTTTTTTTGGATCATGCTTTTGGTGTCATATCTAAGAAATCTTTGCCTAAGTCAAGGTCACAAGGATTTTTTTTTCTACTGCTCATTTCTAGATGTTTTATATTCAGAACTATGATCTATTTTGAGTTAAATTTATATATGGTGTGAGGTATGAGACAAAGTTTATTATTATTACATATCTGCACTTTTGTCAGAAATCAACTGTCCACATACATGCAGGTATTTTCCTGGACTCTGTTCTGTTCCATTCATCTAGTGTTCTGTCTTGACACCAATACTACTTTATCTTGATTATCGTAGTTTTATAAAAGTCTTGATGTCCAGGAGTGTAAGTCTTCCCAGTTTTTCTTTATGAAAGTTCTCTTCATCATTCTAGGTAATTTGCATTCCCATATGAATTTGAGAATCAACTTGTCAATTTCTACCCTCCAGAAAAGGCTTCTGGAATTTTTATTGAGATTAGGTCAAGTCAATAGATCAATCAGAGGACAATGGACATTTTATAAATGTTGAGTCTTCTATTTCATGGCCACATTATATCTCTCCATTTATTTAGGTTTCCTTTAATGTAACTCAGTGATATTTTATAGTTTTTAGTTTCTAGCTCTTATACTTCTTTTTCCAGACCTATCCCTAAACATTATAAGTATGATTTGAAAAAAATGATATTCAAAATTCAGTACTTTAATCTTTGTTGGTACTTTTAGAACAAGTAGAAGGAAAAATCAGTAAGGATGTGGAAGAATCGAACAACACAAATCAACTAACTTGACCTAATCGATTTTGATAGAACACTTCACCCAAAAAAAGCAGAACACACATTCTTCTTAAGTGCATATGGAGCACTTACCAAAATCGGCCATATTCTGGTCCTTTGTGACTGACTACACTTATTGTAACTCTTCACTCATAAAATGGAACTATTTTGACTAGTTTCAGAGAAGTATGAAAATTACCTAATGTGTGAAAAAGCATTTTGAAACCATTAGAGAGACTTTGAGAATCAAGAATTAATAGTAGAAAAAAAATTCTTACTACTAAAGTGTGATTTTAAAATGTCAAATAAGTACAAACCTCTGCCCTCACATCCCATTGTGTACTTTAGTTCAGTGTGGAGAGATTGAGACAGTACAGTGGAAGATGAAAAAAAGTGGCTTTTGGGGGCATGGTTCCTGGGAAAGTTGTCAGATTAGTACATGGAGAAGATAATCTCCACAGCGCAAAAGGCGGCCTAAGTAAATTTACGAAGGCGGGGAACGGGGAGTATAGCTAAGATTAGCGAGTACTTTAATTTGGCTGGGGCACAGAGTGCATGATGGGGAGTAATAGGAAGTATGGTCAGAAAATGAGTCTGTGGTCAGCCTGGGTGGGAGGTGGATTTGGTATTAACCTAGGGAGTTTGTGCTTTATTGTGTTACAGATGGGAAATTATTTCTTTTCTTTTTTTTTTTAAGATTTTATTTATTTGACAGAGAGAGACACAGTGAGAGAGGGAACACAAGCAGGGGGAGTGAGAGAGGGAGAAGCAGGCTTCCCTCTGAGCAAGGAGCCTGACGTGGGGCTCGATCCCAGGACCCTGGGATCATGACCTGAGCCGAAAGCAGACGCTTAACAACTGAGCCACCCAGGCACCCTATTTCTTTTCTTTTTAACACAGTCCATGTGGAGGGTGGTGCACTGTCTATTTAAAATAACAAAGGTTATATGAGTAAGTCATTTCTTGACCATGAACTAACCATTAAAAAAACTAAAGAGAACTTCCATTTTGTCTTTAATCAATTTCATGTGAACCTCCAATTTGTTTCAGAATTTCAGATGCGAACATTTTTCTCTGACTCTGTTTCTCTGGTATGAGACTTGACCTTCCCATCAATGGTCTTATCCCAATAAAGAAATCCATTTCAGACCAGGCGATAACCTGACTCAAACACCCCTCTGTTGTAGTCATTGGAAACAGCCCTTTGTGGATGCTTCCAGTCCTTGAAAGAAGGCACATCAGAGATTGAGGACGCGGGAGATATAGATGTGTGTTTTTTGTTTTCTGGGGACTGTCCCTTGGAGATTAGCTCTATAGCAGTTAAAATCCGGGACACAGTTTAGCATTTAATCATTTCCCATTCTTCCACATTTGTTTCATGTGTACATCTTGACTCTGTAGTGAGACCCTGATTTCTTCATGCCAGAGCCTACCTTTCCATTCTGCAAACCTTCATTGAGGACTTGAAGGGTTTAAATAATTGTATGCAGTGTTTGTGTGGCTATAATGATGAATCAGACTCAGACCTTCCCTGAAGTAGCTCGGTCTGGTGTGAGGTAAAAAGTCATGAACTGTTTATCGCATCCAGTGCCATTGGAACCTTAGGAACTGTCTGAAGTCACCAGCGGGGAAGGGTCTTTGAAGACTGCAGAATATTGGGGAAGGGAGGGATCTGAGTTTTAGAGGATGAGGGGATTTCACCAAAAAAAGGAACCTGCTAAGTGTACTTAGGTACAAGTATGCCCAATGCATACTTGGTGACAGGTCAGTTATGAAGAAGGAGGCTCAGTTAAGAAGAATCAGTACTTTAGAGGACACCTCATAGTTAATATGCAGCTGAAAATGGGCCTCCTTGAGAGAAAAGTAGTACTAGGCTCTGGGAAGAGAATTGGACTTGGACTCAAAAATCCTAGATTTCATCCTATGCTTCTCTTCTTCCAGATGTGTTACCTTGAGTGGATGCCTTAGCCTCTCTGAGCCTGCTTCATTTTCTGTAGAATGAGAATAACGATGGAGAGCTCATAGGTGTGTTGTGAGAGTCCTGTGGGAGAAGGTGTTATGGATATGCTAAGTCCCTCCTCAATGTGACATCTCTGCTTGGCAGAAATCAGTTCTGCCTGCTGCCAGACTCCACAGCTGAGTAGATGACACCACTTTTCATATGATTTGGTGTCTGAACTGGCTGAGCTAACTTTGATTTTCTTCTCCTTAGGGCAGTTATTTGCTTCCTTTTAAACCTCCTCTTCTTTTGCTACTTTGAATTTTAACTTCTCTAAGACTTCAGGGGGTATGTTCTCTTGGGTGAAGTTATCTGCCAAGATTCTTTGGAACTTCAGTCTCCTTAATGCCTAGTTGTCCAGACTCAGAACTCGAAAGGCCAGAGGTCTCAGGCAAAAGAGGCCGATGGGGTAATAGTTGGCTAATTGGACCATGTATCATTGAGGACAGTTTCCCAGCAGAAATTGTCAGCCATTGATTAATATGGAGTGTGGACGTCTTTGACTGGGCTGTCTTTGCTCATTAAGTCACAAGCTGGGCTTCTGACTCCATTTGCAATTCATCAGGGTCCATGTTCTCTAATTACAGAGTTGAAGACAGCAGTGCTCAGATTATCCAACTCTTTCTCTTTATCATGGAGACCCACACAGAGGAGGAAATTTATGACAATGTGCGAACTATGACATTTTTAGCATTTCAGTTGTGCCAGTGTCTCTTGGTGGTGTTCCGTGGATGGCTTGTGTGTGTGTGCATGAACTCACACTGCTACAGGATGAAGTGAGGAGAGAATAAAAACCATACTTATTGTTTCTTTAATTAAACTCTTCTGTTTTTATTAATACTTCTAGGTATGGAGTTCATTGTACATAATCTCACTGGTAAATGATTTTGTAGTTGTTTTGCTTCTTTTAACCTCTCCACTTTTTATTTTCTTAATTAATTCTTATAGAATTTTGAGCTGAACAGGTCTTGAGTCCAACTCCCCAATCCTTCATATTTTAGCTCTGGCCAGCAGCCACACAGCGTCTGTTTACACACCTCCAGTTTCAGGGAGCTCAGTCCCTCAAAGCAGCTGGTTCTGGTTTTGGAGAGTTCTGATTACTAGCAAAGGCCTTACGTGTAAAATTAAAATTTTCTCAGGGCGCCTGCGTGGCGCAGTTGGTTGAGAGTTTGACTCTTAGTTTCAGCTCAGGTCGTGATCTTGGAGTCGTGGGATCAAGCCCCACATCCGACTCCATGCTCAGCACAGACTCTGCTTGGGTTTCTCTCCTTCTACCTCTGCCCCTCCCCACTGTATTCTCTTTCTCTGTCTCTCTCTCAAATAAGTAAATCTTTAAAAAAATGAAAATTTTCTCTCTTTTAGTTTCCACTGGAAGTAGTTTCTCTTTATGTTCTACCTTGTTCAGACACTCTGTTCTTTGAAACCCACAAGTCCCCCCAGTCTCCTTAAGAAAGCCCTTCAAGTAAGTGACAGAGCCTCAGGACTTGTTGTCTTACTCCTATCCTCTCCAGAACTATTGTCTTTTGTTCCACGTGGTAACATCTGAACATGCTGAACTGTGGCCCTATTGGTGTAAGGCTGGAGGGTTCATGTCCCAGTGGTCCAACTGTTGGCCTTTTAAAAAGCACAGACAGAAAGTTTGGAAGAATGCCTTTTATGCTTTGGCTTCAGGTCATGGATCTAGCCCATTGGAGTCCACTGGTAGAGCTGGGCATTCCTAAGTGGTTCCCAGCTCTTTCCCACTATGCTTCTTCTCTCATCCTTTTTTTATTTTTTAACCACATGGCCACCCTCCTGTGGTAGGCAGAAGAATTTCCTTTCCCTTGGACCTCCCTGCCTCTTGTTTGGTCCCTGGTCCTCCATTATTGCTTCTGATTTTTTAAATCATTTTTTGCAGTAGTGAATCAATATGGTGGTAGCATATAGTACAGTCATCCTAAAACTCAGTTCTGGTCCTGCACTCCCCTGCTGAATGAATGAATGAATGAATCAATAAATGAATCAATGAATCAATCAGTGAATGATATATAGCAAAGCCAAAAATAAATGTCTAAAACTAAGAATAGGAACTAGTGAATACTTAATATATACTAAGCATTGTGCTAAGGTGCTAAATATTTTACTTAGGCTAGTTTTACTCTTCCAGCCTCTTTCTGACTCATTCATTAGTTCCATTAATTTCAAACCTCATAGTGGTTTGTGGGTGTGTGTGGTTGTGTGTGTCTTTTAAGGGTTAGTTCATCTTGCCTAGTCTGTTTTGTTACAAGATGCTCTGGATTGTAAAATATCCTCTGGGTGGTTTTGTTTTTGCTTGAGCTCTAGGAGTATCAGTGGACATAGACAAATTTATACGTATTTGTCTCTGGTAGATTTCTGCATCATGCAGGTCATATACATTCAAACTTCAGATTCAGAGCTGTAGCTAGCCTTGGGTTTTGTTTTCCCTCAAGTGACTCTTCCCATCTCCCCCACCCTAATTAAAGGCTCTAATCAGAAGGCAGATTATTTCTGCTTCCCTAGATAGTGGCTGACATATTTCAAGGCTCCATGTCATGTATCTGATAACACTTCCAACATTTATATATGCACTGGGCGCCTGGGTGGCTCAGTCGTTAAGCGTCTGCCTTCGGCTCAGGTCATGATCCCAGGGTCCTGGGATCGAGCCCCGCGTTGGGCTCCCTGCTCGGCGGGAAGCCTGCTTCTCCCTCTCTCACTCCCCCTGCTTGTGTTCCTGCTCTTGCTGTGTCTCTCTCTGTCAAATAAATAAATAAAATCTTTAAAAAAAAAATTAAAAAAAAATTTATATATGCACTGTTTCTAGCTATTTACCTTGTAGGGCATAAAGACAAGAATCTTTTCCTTGTGTAGATATTAGAACCCTCCCCTTGGTTCCCAGAGCCTATATTTGTTTCACGAAACACCACAGATCACGATTGTAATTTACCACTTTGATTTTGAGTTCTCAGTTTGATTTTGACATGCAGGAATTTACTTTCAAACTCAGAAATTATTTAAGATTTTGAATTTTTCTTTATTTACTATGTCAAAATGTTTGTTAAGAGATGAGGTCCCATTCAATTGTTCCCCCCCCCCCCCCCGTATAATTTTCAAGCTAACACTATGAGCTAGGTATCATTACCTTGATTTCATGGATGGTACTGAGGTTCAGGATGGTTAGGTGAGTTTTCAGAGGTTACACAGCCAATAAGTGGCAGAACAGAGATGTACAGCCGCCAGCAAAGAAGACAAAGGAAGGATGTTGGTAGAAGTAGGAAGAAAACTAGGAAAGAGCAGTGCCATGGAATTTAGGGAAGGAGAGTGGTTCAAGATTTGGAGAAGAATCAAATGCTATTACAGGGGTAAGGACTAAGAAAATCATTGGGGTTAGCAGTTTTCTAAAGAGAACAGATTGTGTTTAAGTGACTCCCTGAAGCAGATCTGGAGGGCAGAACTGTAGTTCTATCCTCTTCCTTCAACACCACTAGCAAATAGGCACTTAAGTGCTTTTTGATGGTGATGGTGATTATCCAAAAATTTCCTTGAAATTGCCCTTCCCATTTGAAAAATTTATGCAAAAATATGGGATCAGGTCCGGCTTTATGCTCACCCTTTGAATACACGTTTTCTTTGGGAATTGCCTATCGAACCCCTTCAGGGCAAAATTACTGAAAGGAAAGCTCAGTTAGGACAGGCCAATTAGAGGAGGTGGATGAGGTCATTGTAGCCTTGTAGGGGGAGGCAGGACATTCTTTCAGGAACACAAACAACACACTGGGCACTGCACGAAGCTCTTCATACTTAATGTCTCAACTCTTTGGAAAAGGGCACTGTTAGTCCTATCTATCTATCTGTCTGTCTGTCTATCTATTTATTATTTTTTTGGTGCAAAATGGTGGTTTTATTAAAGCATGGGCAGACCTGTGGTCAGAAAGAGCTGCTGCACCAGGGTTGTGAGGGATGGCTGATTATATACTTGGGAGTTGGGGGTAGGGAAAAAGGGAGGTTTTCAAAAGAACTTTCAGATGCTAAAGAGGACCTACAAGATACTGGAAGTCTTTGCCATTATCAAGTTAAGGTTGTTTTTCCCTCTAGTAAGGCATTAACATTAAGATGGTTGGGAGCTTCCTGGAGGAATGTCACACGTTTCTCACCCAGGATTGAAGTGGGGGGAGGGGGGTGGTTTGCAGAGTGTCAGCTTGTGCTTTTTCCTCAGCTAGCCTTGTCCTCCCTCATCATCTACCCCCTGAACAATTTTGACCCTTAAACCTTTAAGGTTGTTGAAGGTGGAAGGTCTTATCTTCTGTAACTTCTTCCTGCTGAACGGGGGTATAGAGATGTCCCTATCTATAGATCGATATTGGTCAGTTGGGGAACATATAGGGGAATTAGAAAACGTGGAGGCAGCTGAATCCAACGTGGACAATATAGATGAACCTCCTTGGGTAGAAAGGATCCTCTGTCAGCTGGAAGGTATGGCAGTGAAGGAGTCTTGGCACTAGGCAGGGAGACACTGGAAATCACGACAAAATAAGGTTAATATTATAACGAGAAAGAGGAGTCTGAATAAAAGACCTTTGATAGTTGACCTTTGATAATTTTCCTCTAGTGCCGGAATTTAAAGCAATCACTAAAGGAAAGAGAGATCCTTTAAAGCACCAATTTGAGTATTCATGTTAGTCCCATTTTAAAGATGAGGCAGCTTAGGTTTTAGAACATTGATGTGGCCCAAGGTACAAGAGCCAGAAATGATAGAGTTGGGATTCAAACAGAGACTGGTCAGACTCCGTGGTAAGGCATCTTTAATGCTTCAGGTACCAGAGCAGGATCTGTTTCAAGTGGTTCTTGAAATTTCCAGGGGCACATGGGGGACTGTGACTGCCAGAATCAAAGTGAGAGATCAGCAAGTTCCAGATTATCTTCTAGACACTAAGATGTGTGCCCAGGTGGAACTGAGGTCCCAGGTGATTCAGGACCTTTATGACCTCCGAGTTTGGCTCACTGGTCTCTCCTTAAGAGTAGACAGAAGCCAGAAGGCTGCAGGCTGTGGAGTGGTGTCTGCATCATGATAGAGGAGGGGAGATTGGGAGATCCAGCTGCTTCACATGGAGCCATTTCTCAACTGAGCTGAGGTCAGAGTTTCATTCATCTATTTATTCATTCATCCTACAGGCATTTATGAATTCATCTGAGGTGAATAACCCTTTATTGAGGACAGACTTATGAAGGCAATAAAATCAGAAAGATGGGAATGAGGGTTTATATCCTACAGAGTGACACAAGAGTGCCTACCATATGTCGGGCACTGAGCTAGGGTATAAGGACAGTAAAATAAATAAGGTAGTAAAGAGGCGAGCTGTCTAATGTAGTAACTGCTAGCCACAAATAAGATAAAATGAATCCCAAATAAAGAAAACAATTCCATTTCTTTTTAAAAAAAGATTTATTTATTTATTTATTTATTTATTTATTTATTTATTTATTTATTTTAGAGAGAGTATGCATGTGAGTGGGGGGAGAGGCAGGGGGAGAGAATCTCAGGCAGACTCCTCAATGAGCATGGAGCCTGATGTGGGGCTCGATCTCATGACCCTGAGATCATGACCTGAGCTGAAATCAAGAGTCAGATGCTCACCCCACTGAGCCACCCAGGCGCCCAAAACAATTCCATTTCTTCGTTGCACTAGCCACAGTTCAAGGGCTCAGAAGCCACATGTGGCTGATGTCTACTGTATTGGTTAGAACGGCTGCAGAACCATGTCCATCACTGCAGAAAGTTCTATTGGACAGCATCCATGAGAACAAGACTTGGTTCTGGAATCAGAAGGCCTGGGTTGGAACCTGGCTCTGTCGCTTCGCAGCTGTGTACTTGTGTGAGTTCTTGAGTGGGTTTAAAAAATATCTGCTTGCCTTTCTGCCCTTATCTGCAAAATAGAGAACATAGTACAACAACAAACTAGGGAATATCTTGTAGAGCACTCACTATGTTCTAGGCATCATCATAACTGCAGTATGTGTATTAATTAATTTACAACCACCCCCATGAGATAAATGCTATTGTGATCTTCATTTCAAAGATGCAGAGACAGGAGCAGAAATCTCATGCAGCTTGTCAATGGTGGAGCTGGATAGGAACCCAGACAGTCACGATCCAGAATCAATGCTCTCAATCTTTATCACAGTTCCTTAATAATGGCATCAATCTCACAGTGATGTTGGGAGAATTAAATCATTTACTCCATTAAGATCTTAGTATCTTCCTGGTGTGGAGTGGGAACTCAGGAGATGTTAGCTGTGATTATACTGGAATAATTCAAGGAAGTTGAAGAAATTCTTATTTTCTTCAAGAATCCAAGAGGGGCGGACACCTTGTTCTCCCTTGTTTGTAGAGAGTAACAAAATGTGGCAGAAAAGAAGAAGAAGAAGATAGTAGGAGGGGAAGAATGAAGGGGGGGAAATTGGAGGGGGAGATGAACCATGAGAGACGATGGACTCTGAGAAACAAACTGAGGGTTCTAGAGGGGAGGGGGTGGGAGGATGGGTTAGCCTGGTGATGGGTATTAAAGAGGGCACGTTCTGCATGGAGCACTGGGTGTTATGTACAAACAATGAATCCTGGAACACTACATCAAAAACTAATGATGTGATGTATGGTGATTAACATAACATAATTAAAAAAAAAATGTGGCAGAAAAAGGACTGTTGTGGGAGGCAGGCCCGGAGCCCCCTTGCTCTGTCTTGCCTTGCAAGTGTCCCCTTCTGGGCTTTAGTTTCCTCATCTACAGCATGTGGGGGTCCAGCCAGAATGTCCCTGGACTCTGCCTCCTTTTCCAAATTCTTCGATTCCATGATAAATGGGGCCTAATTTGCATGGCACATTGCAAGTCATGTATAAATATTAGCTTATGCAACTGGTTAATCACTTACCGTCAGATAAATGTGCAGAGCAAGGTGTTTAGTGTGTTTACATACACTGTACAAACCGCTTTGTCATTAATTGTGCTTACCCAGCATCCTTGCGCGAGTGTGCGGAGGCGGGAGTGTGGCCTGGGTGCCTGGCCCCCTACCTTGCCCTTCTGACCGGCCTCTGATTTATGCCACGGGGCTCCCGCCTGCGCGCTTGGGAGCTGGGGTTTTGAAAATGTTTATGCAAACAGCGCAGCCCTCAGAACTGGAAGCACAGGCGGGTGTTATCTCTGTCCTCAGACAGGCTGCGCTCCTCGTGGGCACTTCATTTTTCATCCCGTCAGGGAAAAGAGGGGAATGACCGCCAGTGTACACATGGATGTCAGACCTCCCCCGCCTCCCCGCCGCTGCCCCCCCGCACCTTCCTGAAGTTTTACCACAGGTGATCAGGACAATTTCAGGGCACTTACGGGAAATTTTTCAGGTGTGATAAAGATTCTCTGGGTTTTTGTTCCATTGATTTTTATGGGGCTGTGGATGGCTATAAAGTCGGGGCAGGTACGAGGCTGTGGGCGGCCTGATGGCCTGGATTGTGCAGGATGGGGGGGCGGCCCCGCGGGCCTGAGCAGGACGGTGCCAAGAAGGGATGCGCTTTGACCTTGTATCCAGAGAAGATTGGTGCTCCTGAGAATTTTGGTGAGAACTGAGTGAAGAGACTCTTTTTCAGAGGGACAGGCAGGGTTAAGGCGACCAACACAGCACGGCCAGACACCCAGGCCGGCAGCACCAGGAGGCAGCGGTAGGAAGCTGCGAGGACCTGGTGCCTGAAGGACCCAGTGCAGGAAAGGGCTCCATGCATTCCTGGAGGGAGCCTGGGGGCTGAGTGGAGGCGCGTGCATCCAGCTGCTGAAATCTGCACGGAGGGAGCCCATGGCAAAAGTGTGGGGCCCCTGCAGGCAGGCAGGGAGTGGGGAGGTGGAAAGGCAGGTGGTGACCTCTCTTTCTTCTCACCTGCCAAGCTCCTACCTGTGCCCGCATTTGCCTGAACCCACCAGGGAGGCAGCCAGGTGGGCTGATGCAGCCCAGGCGGATGAGCCCTGCAGGGGTGAAGGACAGGTTAGAGAGGGGCCGACAGTGGCTGGTGGAGTGAGGACATGTGGAGAATAAGCAGCATAGGCAGACGCGGACAGCTCTGTGGTGTGAGTGCAAAGTAATGGAGTCGGCAGGGAGAGCGGGGGAAGGTAGGGGGTTGTCTGGGAATGTGAGGCTCCAGCTTATCAACTCTCCTTCTTCTTCCACTATTTGTAATCAGCTGCCCTTTAAGCAGCCCAGCATCCAATATTTACTGAGCTGTTAACAGCGAGGATGGAAAGGGTGTCTGCTTTAACTTAGACCTGGCTTTTGACTACTCACTCAACTTTCTCAGCTTCAGTTTTCGTATCTGTAAAGCGGGATGGATTATACAAACATCACAGTATGGTTCTTCAGTTACAGTTAGGTAACGAACGCAGGACATGCAGCCCAGGGCCGGGTGCACCGTGGGTGCACGGAACTCCACGGGGCCCTTGTGTGCAGGTAGCAACCGGCTTGCTAAAGACAGGTATTCAGTGCGTGTACGTGTGAACAAACAGGCGGTGATAATAATTGCCATGTGTCGTGTAGCAGTATCTGCAGAGATTCGTACCCAAAGTGTTAAGGAGGCAAAGACCAATGTGATATGACGGTGGGGCGGGGGTAGTTTCTATATTAGGGATTGGGGAAGTCCTCTCTGAAAAATGAGTACAAAGGCTGAGATTTAGAAGATGAATAGAAGCTGTCCAGCAAAGCCAGTGAAATGTGTTCAGGAGGAGGAAGAGGAGGGGGGAGAGGAAGAGACGGAGGAGGGGGAGGAGGGGGAGGAGGAGGAGGGGGAGGAAAGGGAGGAGGAGGGAAGGGGAGGGGAATTATGTGAAGGAGGGAACACTATTCTCCTTCACATCTCCCCCTCACTGGGTGCTCCTTCTCAGAAGCCTCTCATGACTCTGCCTCATCTTCCCGACATCTCCGAATATTGAAGAGCCCATGGGCACTGTTCTTGGGCCCCTTCCATCTCTGTCCCTGCTCAATTTATTCCTGTTATTATTATCATTATCTCATCTAGGCTTGTGGTTGTAAATGCCATTTATTTGCCCTAATTAGTATCCCACATCTCTCCTCTGTACCCCACGCTTGTTCATCTCCAAATGCCTACTTGACTCTCAACATGGATGTCTCCTAAATATGCCAAATATTCCATTCTAAAATCAAACACCTGGTTTCTGTTCCTTCTTCTTTGCAAATTTACTCCTCTCACAGATTCGTTCTTCTGGTTTTTCAGGAAAAATACTTTGGAGTGTTTGCTCGTCTCTCTATTTCACACTCTACTGTCAGTCCCTAAGCAAATCATTTTGGCTCTATTTTTAAAACACATCCAGAAGCCCACTACTCATCATTCCCTCTCCCACTGCTCTGGTGGGTCCTGCCGCCATCACCCTCCCTCCTATGGGTTGGAGTTACAACCTCTTCCTCCCCTGTCCACCTACTCTCGATTCTCCATAAAGCAGCCCAAATGATCTACTAAAATGTGAGGATTATGTCATTCCTGTTTTCAAAGCCACCAGTAGATCCCATCTTGCTCAGAGTAAAACCTTCACTCTTTTCCATGACCCATGAGATCCTCCATCATCTTTCCTGTGTGCCTGCCTCAGTGCTGCTTGGACCCCGCCTCCCACTGCCCTCCTGTGTACTCACTGTGTCCCAGCCACTCTGGCTGCAGTCACCAAACACAGCCCTGCCCCGGTCCCCTTCTCTAGCATGTTCATTGGGATGCAAGTTACTCACTTGCCTTGGGTTCTCACTGCCTTCATGTTTCTGCTCAAACACCATCTTCTTAGCAATGCCTTCCCCAACCACCCTATGTAAAGTTCAAGTTCTTTCTGACCCATTCCTGGCACCATTTATCCTGCTTTGTTTTGCTTCATTACAAGTTGTCACCATTCAGCATGTTAATTCTTGGGTAGCATGTTTGTCTCTCTCACTAAAATTAAAGTTCCGGAAAGGCAGGGACTTGGGCTCATCAGTCCCGGGATGGGACTTCAGTAACTTGAATAAGGCTTGGTATAGGACAAGTGCCTTAGATTTACCTGTTGACCAACTGCATGAGTGAGCCTGAGAAAGTCCTATATAAGAGCCTCACTATAGTGAGGAGCCATCCTTGACAGCTTGTCCCCCAAGAAAGAAAGGGAAATTATTCCAGTCTGGAACTGAGGGTTCTAATTAATAATTATTTGTAATCAACTTTCTGTGCAGCCCTTTGTTGGGTGCTATGAGAGATATTAAAAAGATTCTCAAGGATCTTTATAGTCTAATTGACTATAACACACACACATAGCAGTAATGAATGATACCAGGTGGTGCCAGTAAATATTAATAGCTATGTTCCAGGTACTGTATCAAAATCTTACATTCAGAATATCATTTAATTTTTATAACACTGTGAGAAAAGTACCACTGTTATCCCTACACCTGCCACTCCAGCCCCCCAAGAAAGACACAAACAAACCGGTGAATGAATGGATGCCTAGAAGGCATGAGTAACTTTTCCAAGGTGAGTGTTGGAGTATAATTTGTGAGGAAGGGGCAGTGAGTGAAGCAGCAGAAGCTGGATTCAAAACCACCTGGCTGCCTGTCTGGTATACTTGCACACGTGCTTTCTGAACCAAAAACAATCATGGCATAAGATCATTTCATAACAAGAGCCATTGTTGGGATGATTTTTCATTGGTTGTCTATTTATAGGAGTGCTACCAGACAGGTGCTTTGTGCAGGACATAAAATGATGAGCAACCCCAGACGATGACCTTGCCCCAAGAGCTCAGAAGGTAGAAGGACATAAATTTGAACTCAGGACAACAGCTAGAAATCTAGAAGTATGGAGATCTCCTTCCAGGGAAGAAGGCCCTCTGTGCTGAGATGATTGGCTGTGTCACAGAGAAGGAGAGATTTTAGGCTGGCCTAGAAAATAGAAAAAAGAAACCATGTAGCTAGAGAGGGATGGGGAAGGAAAAATAGAGAAGTCATTGGCAAAGCATGATTCTGGTTTCATAGTATAGTTTCTGTTTAGCAGATTCTCTCTCAGCGGAAGTATCTGGGAAGCCTTTCTGATTTCTACCAGGCTGTCCCAGGTCCCTTCCAGTTGTTGCATACACATGCATGCACACATAGCATCTACCACTTCATGTTATAACCACTACGTTTTGCTCTGTGAGCAGCAGTGGAGAAGACACCTTGTCTTTTCTTGTATGAATCCCCTAGTGCCTGGCACATACTAAATACCCAATAACCAGTTCTTGGATGAAGGTCCACATTTCACTGATATCTAGTAGTAATTCTCCAGGAAAGGACCTTATTCCCATCAACAGCCCCCGATCAAGGAAATATATTTAAACCTGGCTGAATGTGAAGGCTGTCACACCATTCTGGATGCATCTAGCTCTCTGATGTGGCTTTAAGCTATGATTTGATGCTTGAGTTATGGTTTTTGTTGCATCTGTGTTATCGGAAGAGGTGGTGGTGAGATACTTCATAGCCAGGATATTTTTAGAGGACGCTGCCCATTTTACTGAATGTTACTGACAGAACAATGTTGGGGGGTTTCAAGAAGGTAGCATTGAAGCAAGTTTTGACTACATATTTTTTTTCTTCTTTCCCTTACCCCTTTAATTTTATGAGACTATAAACAGAGACACGTATTGTTCATATTCTCACATCTGGCACGTATTTATTGAGCACCTTCTATATTCCAGATATGGTGTTAAGTGCCTCTATGTGCTTTGTATCTCACGATAACCTGGTAAGCTTGGTGTGTTTTTTTTTTTTTTAATTTGGATACTGAAGAATTAAATATATGGCATGGAGAAATAAGTAACTTGCTACTATACTGAGAGAGAGGACAGAGCCTAAATGAGAAAGTAATTCTATTAGGAGAATCTGAAAAAGAAAGCACAGTTTTAATTGTGGAAGGACAAATTCAAGAAGGAGAGAAACATACTATAAATGTGTGTTGAGTCCTTCTATGCTTCTAGCAGTAAACAGTAAATGCCAAGGTACATCCAAAGAGGTGATGTTTAGGGTGTCTGTTCGCAAGAGGCTTACAATCCAAGTGGAGAGAAAAAATTTAGCAGGAGGTACAATTTTAACCAGAAAGAAGAACACAAGGATATATCTTATTCCCTGTGAAACAGCAGCGAGATGACATATCGGCATGGAAATGTATAGACCAAGGTTGGCAAGGCCTGACAGAGATCATGGGGAAATGAAAACAGTGATCTATTGGAGTTATTGGTTAATGATTGATTTTTTTAAGTCTGATACTTTTATGAGGACATTTTTTTTCTCAGTAAGTTTGAGAGAAAAACCAGAAATGATGCTAAAGGAAAGGGTGAGCTTTTCTTCATGGTATAACAGGGCCCTGGCTAGGAAGAAAATTAACCAGCCTTCCAGGTGATCAGGATATGAAACCCCCTTTCCTCTGGTTTCCCATTTTTCAATTTATGGAAGCATATATAAAAGATTCTTGGAATTTAAGAACTGAAGGGATGTTGAAGTAGCTCTGTTTACGTGTGATGAGACTGAAACCCAGAGAGTGTTCCCTAAGTCAGTTGTAACTCTTGGCAGAAGCAGAACAGTCCTGTGTGTCAGCTCCGTGCTGGTGGAAAGAGCACCAGACTCAGACTCAGAGGCGTAGATCCAATGCATCTCTGTGGGTTTCTGTGCAACTGGGGGCCTCATTTATCCTCTGAGTCTTGTTAAGTTTCTATGGGAGGTTATGATCCTGACTTCAAAAGCTCCTTAAGAGGAGTCTAAGAAGAAACACAAAGGTGTTTTGTAAACCATAGAGTATCATATCAATGTCCAAGATTGTTAATTGCACATGGCCTGCACCAGCTTTTGAAGATTGTAGAAACCATCCAGCACCTGCTGTTCCTCAGCCCGGGGTTCAGCGTTTCTTTCTGGAAATGAAGGATGCAATCTGAGATAGACAACAAGACAGAACCAAGCAAGGTATTTGGAAAAAGGAATTGGTTTTTCAGACCAGACCTATTCAGATTGATAGAGGGCATCTCATCATACTTGGCCATTAACCAAAATCACCTTGAAGATTATCTACTTAGAAGCTCAAAAGATCAGGGAACTACCACTTTAAGTTCCACTCCAGCTAATATGTGAGTTTCCACCGCATTGCCCTAGCTACTCTTGCATTCAATAAACATGAGGGATTGCACTGTAATAGCAACCAATGCACCCAGACACACACTTTAATTAAAGGAATACATCACACAATAAAGTGCATTTAAATGAAAAATCTTTCTGTTGGAAGTATACTTCTTATTTTTTTTTTTTCTTTCTGTGGTACTTTTCTGATGTTTAAACACTTCTAAGAGAACAGGAAGGGCAGGCTAGGGTCAAAGTGAGACTCTCCACAGAGATGTTGGGGGTTTTGGCCGCCTTTGCCCAAATAGTGTTAGGTCAATCTTAGGCAGTGACAAATGGTGCAATGTCTGTTGTGGCCACACAGTTAACGGGATGGATGAGCGAGTGGAGCTGTTGCATGCATGGGATCCTGTTAGAGGATTTCTTCATTTCAGGGGGAGGAGCCATGGCTGGAGAAAGAGGGAGGGTGAGTGAGAGAAAGCAGAATTGCCATCGCACGTTGTAGATGTCTGGCCTGATGACTACAAAATCTGAATGCTCGTATTGCTTGGCTGGGAGACTGGATGAAAGAGCCATCTGCCTCTCCCTGTGCCCATTATGGCATTTTTCCTTATCGACTTTATTAAAAAATAATTTATGTGTAATAAACCACATTTATTTAAATTATATAGTTCAATGAGTTTTGACAGTTGTAAGCTCTTGCAAAACCACCACCAAGATACAGAACATATCTGTCTCCTCCACTAGAGATTTCTCATGCCCCTTTGCACACCATCCTTCCCTCACCTCTGGCCCCAGGCCAACACTACTCTGCTTTTTATCACTATTGATGAGTTGGCACTTTATACAAATGGAGTCATACAGTATTTGCTTTTTGTGTGTGCCTGGCTTCTTTCACTAAAGTACAAGGACTCTCACATTCCTCCTTGTGGTTGTGCATATCTGTAGTTCATTCCTTTCTATTGATTATGGTGTTTTAAGGTTAACACAGTTCTTACCTTTATTACATGGCTATAATTGCTAGTTCTGTACCTGGGAAATTCTCTATGCATATCTGAGCTGAGGTCATTTGTCACCACATTTTAGGGGTAGGGGGACTGCTCTAGTGACCAACAGGGGTGATCATCATTTTCTAATGTGGGTTGTACAGTGAAAGATTGAGGCCAGTATCCCCTCCTTCCCTCCCTCCCTTCCAATTTCCCTTCCTTTTTCCATCAATATTTATTGCACACTGACTATGTCCCAAGCACTGCTCGAGGCACCTGGATATACCAGGAAACAAACCAAACAAAATTACAGACAGCCAGAATCTCTCCCATCATGAAGCTTGCCGTATTTGTCAAATTAAAAATAAAATTATAACATTTATCATTATAACTGGTTTTATGTAGTTGGCCAACTATTGCTATAGCTAGTCTAACAATAACATATATTGTTAGTTGGTCATAACTACTATAAGGAAAATAGCACAAGGAAGGGAGTAGGGAGAGCCAGGATGGGAGAATAGCAGCTTAGGGTGGCCGGGAAGGGCTCATCTAGACTGTTGTCTGAGAGAACCAAAGATCCAGAGCCAGTGCTGTGGGTCTTCAGTGTAACATGAATATTCAGAACATGATCTCTTGAAGGTGGGCAGGCTTTTTAACAGCACATAAGGGATGAAACCTCATGACACCCATTCTTGAGTTTCCCAAGGCTTTTGCTTCCCTAGAGTTAGGTATTCTTCCTACTTCATTTAAGTTCTCTATGGTGTTTGGTTCTGGTGGCTAAAGTTAGAAAAAGATAGGGGAGAGGGGCACCTGGGTGGCTCAGTTGGTTAAGCGTCTGTTGATTTCAGCTCAAGTCATGATCTTAGGGTTGTGAGATTGAGCCCCACATCGGGCTCTGCATTCAGCATGGAGTCTGCTTGTTCCTCTCCCTCTGCTCCTGTCCCCACTCATGTTCTCTCTCTCTCTCTCAAATAAATAAATAAATAAAATCTTTAAAAAAAAAGGATATGGAGAAACTAGAGCAGTCTGAGAAAACATACATGTTCAATGTGAAAAACATACTTGGGAGGCAATCAGATGGACTTTTGGACATTGGATGGTTTGGGGAGAGCTTGCCAGTATTTTCTGGTGAATGTAATTGCAACCTAAAGTGAAGTATCGAATGATTGACAGTAGTGAAGGCTGGAATGAAGGAAGTG
The DNA here is from genome assembly GCF_964656455.1 of Halichoerus grypus. Classification (NCBI taxonomy): domain Eukaryota; kingdom Metazoa; phylum Chordata; class Mammalia; order Carnivora; family Phocidae; genus Halichoerus; species Halichoerus grypus. The sequence goes on along the minus strand of NC_135718.1, from coordinate 24,063,497 downwards.
TGAAATTCTGTAGAGGTGGGGCTGGGTAAACAGATTTGATACATTCATAAGTCTAGATGGGAAGGAGGTAAGGAGGCCCATTCCCATTAAGATAGGAACCTGACAAGTTCTAGCCATTCCCCATTAACAGCCCTAAAAGACGTGTCGCTCTTCATTGACACCCATGCCCTCTGGTCTTTGAGCATTTCAGTGCCAGCAGTTCTAGCCTCTTTTCTTCCCTTCACACACACACACGTCTGCAAAGATGACTTTCAAGGTCCACCAGTCAAGTGTAATTAAATTAACTGGTGGGGATTTTATTCTTCTAAGAGTAAAAAACTGGACTAGATGCATAGTAGACACGGCAAAAATGTTGTATGTTGCGATGTTATCATGAGTTGTCAATTTCAAAGTACCCAGAGAGCTAAGGCAAATGATTAAAATCTTGGAGTTTGGAGTCATACTGGCCTAAGGTCAGGTTGTACCTTTACCCGTGGTCACACCACTAGTAAATGACACTCTGTAAAGGGATTATAAAGCACCTATTTTATAATGTGAAGATTCAAAGAGATAAACTGAACCCAGCCATGTATGCACAAGGGAATATATTAAGATTGAGTTTGGTTTATTTCTAGAATGCAGATCACTTAATGTTAGAAAAATCTAAAAATGTGATTCGCTGTATTAAAGGCTTACAGAGAAAAACTACAGTAACATCTCAACTGACTCATAAAAAATTATTCAACACCCATTAGTGATTTGCAAAAAAAAACTAAGAAAAGAAAACAAACAAAAAAACCTTAATAAACAGTGAAAGAGGAGTGCTTCTTTAACCTGATAAAGATTATTAATAAAAATAGAACAAAGACTATTGAGTGTAATTATAAAATATTAGAAGCATTTCTTTTAAAATCAGGAGTGAGACAAGGATACATACTGCAGCTTCAAGTCAGCATTGTGCTTGGAGTCTTAATCATCATAATAAGTAAAAGAAAATCATTCTCTGTAGATAGATATGATTCTCTACGTATGATTCAAAAGAAACTACAAATTATTAAACTTAATAAAGCTTGGGAAAGTCAACTGGACTTTTATTCCTCAGCAATAATGAGTTAGCAAACAATTTAAAATGTAACCTTTTCTACTATCTAAAAGGAATAAAGTTGTGTAAGACCTTTATGGAGAAAATTTTAAAACTTTTTAAAAAGACATAAAAAGATTTTCCACATGAAGTATCATGTCATCTGCAAAGAGGGAGAATTTGACTTCTTCTTTGCCAATTTGGATGCCTTTTATTTCTTTTTGTTGTCTGATTGCTGAGGCTAGGACTTCTAGTACTATGTTGAACAATAGTGATGAGAGTGGACATCCCTGTCATGTTCCTGATCTTAAGGAGAGCTTTTCCCCATTGATAGTGATGTTTGCTGTGGGCTTTTCATAGATGGATTTTATAATATTGAGGAATCTTTCCTCTATCCCTATACTCTGAAGAGTTTTAATCAGGATCGGATATTCTATTTTGTCAAATGCTTTTTCTGTATCAGTTGAGAGGATCACATGGTTCTTGTCTTTTCTTTTATTGATGTGCTCTACCACACTGATTGATTTGTGAATGTTGAACCACCCTTGCATCCCAGGCATAAAACCCACTTGGTTGTGGTGAATAATCCTTTTAATGTACTGTTGGATCCTATTAGCTAGGATCTTGTTGAGTATTTTGGCATCCATGTTCATCAGGGGTATTGGTCTGTAATTCTCCTTTTTGGTGGAGTCTTTGCCTGGTTTTGGGATCAGGGTAATGCTGGCCTCATAGAAGGAGTTTGGAAGTTTTCCTTCTGTCTCTATTTTTTGGAACAGCTTCAGTAGAATAGGTATTATCTTCTTTAAATGTTTGGTAGAATTCCCCCGGGGAAGCCATCACCCTGGATTTCTGTTTTCTGGGAGGTTTTTGATTACTGCTTCAATTTCGTTACTGGTTATTGGTCTATTCAGATTTTCTATTTCTTCCTGTTTCAGTCTTGGTAGTTTGTAAGTTTCCAGGAAGGCATCCATTTCTTCCAGGTTGCTGAATTTGTTGGCATACAGTTGCTGGTAAATATTTCTAATAATTGTTTCTATTTCCTTGGTGTTACTCGTGCTCTCTCCCCTTTCATTCATGACTTCATTAATTTGGGTCCTTTCTCTTTTCTTTTGGATAAGTTTGGCCAGTGGTTTATCAATTGTATTCATTCCTTCAAAGAACCAGCTTCTAGTTTCGTTGATCAGTTCTACTGTTTTTCTGGTTTCTATTTCATTGATCTCTGCTCTATACTTTATTATTTCTCTTCTCCTGCTTGGTGTAGGTTTTAATTGCTGTTCTTTCTCCAGCTCCTTTAGGTGTAGGGTTAGCTTGCGCATTTGGGGTTTTTCTAATTTTTTGAGAGAGACTTGGATGACTATGTATTTTCCCCTTAGAACCGCCTTTGCAGTATCCCATAGGTTTTGGACCAATGTGTTTTCATTCTCATTGGTTTCCATGAATTGTGTAAGTTCTTCTTTAATTTCCTGGTTGACCCATTCATTCTTTAGCAGGATGCTCTTTAACTTCCAAGTGTTTGAATTCCTTCCAAATTTTTTCTTGTGATTGAATTCCAGTTTCAAGGCATTGTGGTCTGATATCATGCAGGGAATAATCTCAAGACTCCACCCCCAAATTACTAGAACTCATACAGCAATTCAGCAATGTGGCAGGATACAAAATCAATGCACAGAAATCAGTTGCTTTTCTATACACTAACAATGTAACTGTAGAAAGAGAAATTGAGGAATCAATTCCATTCACAATAGCAACAAAAACCATAGATATTTAGGAATAAACCTAACTAAAGAGGTAAAGGATCTATACTCTAGAAACTACAGAACACTTAGAAAGAAATTCGGGAAGACACAAAAAATGGAAAAATATTCCATGCTCATCTATTTGAAGAATAAACATTGTTAAAGTGTTTATCCTCCCCAGAGAAATTTACACCTTCAGTGCCATCCCTATTAAAGTACCATTGGCATTTTTCAAAAGCTGGAACAAAAAATCCTAAAATTTGTATAGAACCAGAGAAGACCCCAAATCGCCAAGGGAATGATGAAAAAGAAAAACAAAGCTGGGGGCATCACGTTGCCTGACTTCAAGCTATATTACAAAGCTGTGATCACCAAGGCAGCATGGTATTGGCACAAAAACAGACACATAGACCAATGGAACAGAATAGAGACTCCAGAAATGGACCCTCAACTCTGTGGTCAATTAATCTTTGACAAATAAGGAAAAATATCCAATGGAAAAAAATCTCTTCAATAATGGGTGCTGGGAAAATTGGACAGCCACATGCAGAAGAGTGAAACTGGACCATTTCCTTATACCACACACAAAGATAAACTCAAAATGGACGAAAGACCTCAATGTGAGACAGGAATCCATCAAAATCCTAGGGGAGACCAAAGGCAGTTACCTCTTCATCATTGGCCACAGCAACTTCTTTCAAGATGTGTCTCCAAAGACAAATGAAACAAAAGCAAAAATGTACTTTTGGGACTTCATCAAGATAAAAAGCTTCTGCACAGCAAAGGAAACAGTCAACGAAACAAAGAGGCAACCCACAGAATTGGAGAAGATATTTGCAAATAACCCTACAGATAAAGGGGTGATATCCAAGATCTATAAAGAACTTCTCAAACTCAACACTCAAAAAACTAATAACCCAGTCAAAAAATGAGCAGAAGACATGAACAGACACTTCTCCAAAAAAGACATACAAATGGCTAACAAACACATGAGAAAATGTTCATCATCATTAGCCATCAGGGAAATTCAAATCAAAACCACATTGAGATACCACCTTACACCAGTTAGAATGGCAAAAATTAACAAAAGAGGAAACAACGAATGTTGGTGAGGATGTGGAGAAAGGAGAACCCTCTTACACTGTTGGTGGGAATGCAAACTGGTGCAGCCACTCTGGAGAACAATTTGGAGGTTCCTAAAAAAAGTTGAAAATAGAGCTACCCTACGACCCAGCAATTGCACTGCTAGGTATTTACCTCAAAGATAAAGATGTAGGGAAAAGAAGGGGCACATGCACTGCAATGTTCATAGCAGCAATGTCCACAATAGCCGAACTGTGGAAGGAGCTGAGATGCCCTTCAACAGATGAATGGATAAAGAAGATGGGGTACATATACACAATGGAATATTATTCAGCCATCAGAAATGATGAATACCCACCATTTGCATTGACATGGATGGAACTGGAGGGGATTATGTTAAGTGAAGTAAGTTAAGCAGAGAAAGACAATTATCATACGGTTTCACTCATATGTGGAACATAAGCAATAGCACGGAGGACCATAGGGGAAGGGAGGGAAATCCAAAGGGGGAGATATCAGAGAGGGAGATGAACCATGAGAGTCTGTGGACCCTGAGAAACAATCTGGGGGTTTCAGAGGGGAGGAGGGGGTGTAACAGGGTAATGGATATTGAGGAGGGCACATGCTGTGATGAGCTGGGTGTTATACTTAACTAATGAATCATTGAACACTACATCAAAAACTAATTATGTACTATACAGTGGCTAACTGAACATAAAAAAGAAGACATAAAAAGAAATATACCATGCATATTTACTGGAAGCCTCAAAAGCATAGAAATGTCACTTGCTCTGTTTCAGTACAATTCAATCAAATAGCAACAAGTGTTGTTATGAACTTGACCAACCTGATTTTCTAATGCATAAAAGACAGCAAAGGTCCAAGAATAAGGCAGACTGATCTGAATGGGAGAAAGTGTGTGTTGCTGGGCTAGGGTGGAGAACTTACCAGATGTCAAAAGTTGTAGTTAAATTTACACATACACACACACACACACACACACACACACACACAGACATAGGCAGATTGGCAATTGGTACAGAATAGAGAGCTCAGAACAGATCCAGACAAAACATGTATGGGAACTTGATAATAACAAAGTTGCCATAGCAGAATAGTGGACATAGGATGGACTCTAATTATTATGTTGAGACAATTATTTATGCTTAGGGACAAAAATACATTTAAGATACATAAAAGTAAAATTCCTGATGTATTTTAAGACTTAAAATGTAAAGAAAAATATTACCTTTTTGTTAAAAGATTTTACTTATTTGTTTGAGAAAGAGAGTGGGGGCGGGAATGAGTTGTAGAGGGAAAGGGAGAAGCAGGTTCCCCACTGAGCAGGAAGCCCTGCATGGGGCTCCATTCCCGGACCCCAGGATCATGACCTGAGCCATTGGCAGACACTTAACCAACTGAGCCACCCAGGCACTCCAAAAATAATTAACTTTTAAGAAGAAAATTTTGGAAACTATCTTTTATACCCTATGATAGGGAAGGATTTCTTAATTAAGACACAAAAAATGCTAGCCAAAAATTGAATACATTCAAGTTATATTAATTAAAGTTCATAATAATGAAGACTAGTTGTTCATTAAAAGATACCATAGGGGTGCCTGGTTGGCTCAGTCAGTTGAGGGTCTGACTCTTGATTTTGGCTCAGGTCATGATCTCAAGGTTGTGGGATCAAGCCCCTTGTTTTGCTCTTTGCTCAGCGCAGAGTCTGCTCAAGATTCTCTCTCTTTCTCCCTATCCCTTTGCCCCTCCCCCTTCTCTCTCTCTCATAAAATAAAATCTTTAAAAAAAGATACCATAAATGGTATGTGCAAATATAAGCCACAGACTTGGAGAAGATATTTGCAATACATATCTCTATCAAAGGATAAGGATCTGTTTTGTATAAAGACATATTACAAACTTATAAAGAAAATACAGTCAAATTAGCAAAATAATTGCCAAAATAAATGAAAAGCATAAAATTTAAGAGAAAACATGAAATAATAGCAACCCAATATGAGAAAAATACTTAGCCTCATTAGTAATCACTGCAATGCAAATTAGAATAATAAGGTACCATTTAATACACATCAGACAAAATTAGGACCATGTGATTTCAAGTATGAGGGAGGTTGAGGTTTAATGGGAATCGTAGTACATCCTGGACAGCAGTTTAAATTTAAACAATCACTTTAGAGAACAATCCGACAGTACCTTTCACTCCAACTAAGTGCAAATCCTACAACTGGAAAGTCTACTCCTGGGTATAAATCCCGGGGAAAGCTTGCCAGGAGACATATACATGAATATTCATACATAATTTCTTATTACATCAAAAAAGCTGGAAGTAAATAGGTGAGTGGATGAATAAATTGTGTTATATTGACACAGTGGAATATTACTCAGCCATGAAAATTAACAAACAAAAATTGCATTGAACATGGATGGATCTTGGAAAAATAATTCTGGGTGGAACATATCCCAAGTAGGGCTTTATACCAATACACCATTTTTATAAATTTCAGAAACAAGCAAGGCCTAGCAATATTGTGTTTAGGGTTATAGACCTATGGAGAATTATTTTTAAAAGCAAGGCGTCCATAAAAGGCCAATTCTGGTGAGTGCTCACCTTGAGGGCTCAGGGGGAGCACACAGAGAGCTTCAGTGGAATAGGTGAGATTCTGCTTGTTAACTTTTGGTGCTAGGAGTACAGGTGTGTGTTTTGTGGTGCTTCATCAATTTATGTTACTTATTACATATTACAAATACCACATACATATTATAAGAATCAAACTTATTACAGGATTTTTTAAAAAGCTGAAACCCAACATTGGAGAAAGTGTAGAGCTAAAAAACTCAGCATGCTGTCTACGATCCAGTCACTGAAGAATAGCCATCCCTGTTGTAGTGGTAACTTTTTTTTCAAGTGGGGATCATGTTTTTCATGTTCCCCCTTGTATAAATTGTTACCTTAAAGGATGGAGGCTGCTGAGGGCTCTGTGATGATGCTGGAAGGCGGACCCTGATGGAAGTCAGTGTTACCCTGCCCACCACCCCAATTGCGCGCGGTCCTGGGGCCAGAGTTGCCATGTCTCTGCACTCAGCGTGTGTGTGGGGAACGGATGGCTGGCAAAGCTCACGGAATCAATGTTATTCTGAGTTGCAGGGAAAAAAAGTTTCCTAAAACAACCTATACCATATTATTCATCTTGAACACTGCCTCGGGGGAAAGATGTGTTGAAGCCGATTTGACTCTTAGAATCAGGAGAGCCGTGTTTTCATTTGGAGGACAGCATTGTTAACAACGACTTTGATGCAGTGCAAGAGACGCCATTACTTCTCATTTAAAGATTAAGTTTTGCTTGTTCTCCCATGCTGGTAATATTTTTTTTCTGCCATTTCTGGGTAATTATCAAGGTTATTTGTTGTTGTAATGAGGGGTTTTTTTTGAGGGAGCCATCTGCTTCTTCTACAAGTCTCTACATAAATGGTTGTACTGCTAGGGGATGTGTAGCTGGGGGTGGGCTGGGGGAGTCCGACACAGAAGTGGTCCTGGTGAGCGTGATAGAAAGGCCTTATCTTCGATGGACAGTCCTGTTCAACTGATGCATAGGACCCAAGAGGCAATCAAAGAATAAGAAGGTAGTTTTCTACTTCCAGCTGGTGTTGAGCAAATAAAGAATCTTCTCTGCAGATTCAGGGATGAGTAAAAAGATCAGGTAACAAGAAAGTCCAGTGGATCAGCCAGGCAGCGAGAGGCTGCTAGGTTGTGGCATGGACTTTTAGATTATACAGTACAGTCTAAAAGAAATGGGGGAAGCTGTCATGGGCTTTATGGCTTTTATTATTATTACAATTGCTTTTGAGAACACAACTACAGAGATAGTAAATGTGAGAAGTTCTAGCACATAGAATGTTGCTCACTAAGTGCACCCTTAAAGAAAGAAAACAGTCCTTCCTAATTTCATTTGTTTCACAAGGATGGATCCTTCCCTCTTAGGCTTCACTCTTCATCCCCTTCAACTTGGTTCACTTGTTTGTTGTGTTTGGCATTCAGCTGTTTCTACATGAAATCATGAGGTCCCTGACTAGCAGGAGCTGCACTGAGATCATTTTTTATATTCCCCGCAGTGCCCAGTAAAAACTTCATTAGTCAAAGCACAATGAACCAGCCTCCAGGACCTGGCCGGTGGCACGGAGTGTTCGCTGGCTTCGGTCGCTGTACAGCACGTGCTCCTCTCTGGACTTAGTTCTCTGTGGTGCAGTGGGTCATCTGGTTATGTGCTGTGTATGGTAGCAGTATTTTGGATGGAAGCGACAAAATCCTATCTCAAAGTAGCATTAAGTGAAGGGGAGTTTTTGGGTGAAAATAGCTGTGGCATTTAAGGGAAGACTTGGCTTCATGCGTGGTTGGGTCTGAGAGCTCAGACCATGCCGGCAGTTGTTTCTTTTTTGGTATCTTTCAGCTCTATTTTTGTTCAGACATTGTCTTTGTTCTCAGGAAACTTGCCCCTCAGAGTGGCAGGGTGGCTGCTGGTAACTCCATGCTTCTGTCCTAGTGTGTTAGGGACCTTGGTGGAAAGGGGGATCCTTTAGCAGAAAGTCATGGGATTGGTTCTGATTCCTTTGATTGCACTACCTGCCCTTCTTTTCAACTAATTACCAAGGCCACTGCAGTTGGTGTAGATCTGGATCGTATGCTGGACCTGATATGAGGGTAAAAGTCGGGGAGGTTCTACACAAATCTCATGAACTGGTTCAAGGAGGAGTGGTCCCAGGGAAGTTCAAAGTTACTGGGAAACATCAAAATGTAGGGAGTAGGAAACCAACAGACGTTCAACAAAGAAGTTCTTATGTTGTCTTATGTAGAAACATGGGTTTGACATTTTTTTCAGCTGCATTTTAAGGTTATTACATGTGAGGCTATATTTTCATTTGTTTCTCTCCTAACTTTTAAAACAGAATGTACAGTAATGATCAGAGACAGACTTAACATGATCAAATTAAATTGTTTCCCTCAGGAGAGTCTAGAAGAAGCCATAGCTGCTCATCCAGATTCTCCCTTGATTAATTATAGTAACTTACTCTAAAGTTAGTTTCTCTCTCAAACTTATGTTCATGGGGGCACAGAAGAAATATTAAAACTCTTCCATCTCATCTGTCAAACTCCAACCTGATTTTTTTTTCTCTCATCTTCCCTCGTTCTACCAAAGACCCATCCATTCTTCCTGCCACTTAAGCTTTACCTTCTCCTCTCCCTTCTCACCCGTGTTGAAATCATTGTACCTTGGTGGACTGTCACTGACTTCACCTTCTTTCCATTCCCACTGTTACCACCTCAGTTTTTGTGTTTATTGTACAACACTTGTATTGGCTTCCTAAACATGCTTTAGATGTCGTTTCAAGTCTCTTCCTTCTAAGCATCCCATGCCAAGTTAACATTCCTAAGAGTGACATGTTTGATCATTCTCCAGATGTCATCCCTTTCCTTATTTTATAGATGATATGACTGAAGAGAGATTGAGATAACTGCTGACTGTCATTCAGTCAGGCTGTAGAACTCTACATGATGTAGTATGTCATCCTCACACGGAGGAGTAACCGGTTGTTTTCCATTGCTCGTACTTAGAGTTAGCATTTGGGTCTTCCGTTCTAGAAGGAATTTCTACTTCTACCATTTCTACTCCTCTTTTCACGCTTCATGTTCTACACTTGTTTGAGGCGTGTTCATTTCTATAAACATTTATCATTCTGCCTCTTTCTCCCGCTTCTCTTACCTCTCCAACCCCCATGCTAACATACTTCTGTGATCATGCCACTTTTCCATGAAGCTTTCTATAGTCATCCAACTAAAAGTGACCACACTTCCTCTGAGGCTTGACATTTCTTTCTTCCTTTCACTGAATGCTAAGAGTAGCTATTTATCAAGTGTGTACTATGTGCCACATCCTGTGTTCAGCACTTACTCTACCTTGCTCAGTGATGTGCACTCCCTTTTTGCATCTAAGAACCACGAATGCTTGGAATGAATCCATCTCATCATCTTTGCTATTCTTTGGGCATCCAGAACAATACCCTGCACACAGAAGACCATCAATAGGCATTTGTTGAATGGGTAAAAAATTGAATAAATGAAGGAATGTACTTATTTCTGAATTAAAGATCAACTTGATATAGGGGCCCACTTTTCCTGACTGAAGTAGCAGCTTATTTTTTTGTTCTATGTCCGGATACTGGTTACCATAGAAATACATTCCTTTCTCTTTCCTTCTCTTCCCTGAATTTTGCCAAAACATTAACTACCAACATTTGAATTTTGAGGCCTTAGAGCTCTAATACTTTATGACTCCACTTACCTCAACTGACTAAACCAGAGCCCAAGTTTGCCCTCTGAGAATTCTTGTGTCTGGTTTCCAAGACCTTGTAGCATGCTCTTGTTGCTGCATCAGAAACCTTCCTGGCTCTGTCATTGGCATCCATGGCGCTGCCCATACTTACCTGTTACTGGATATCTTTATGGAAAGAGAATCTTTTAAGGCAAGGGCCTCATAAATATTGACCATATAAGATAGTTTCTTCCAAAGTTGTCAAATCTTCAGTGGCTCTCCCTTGCTGTCAGGGTGAACTACAAGCTTGTAAACAGGGAATTCAGCCTTTCTACAGTTTGTATCATAGATGCATCACCCTCTGATTCTCTGTGCAAATCCTGTACCCCCGCTTTATCTCAGATGCATGTTAGTGAGGGGCAGATTATATATAAGGATGATTTTAGACTAATACATCGGTGTGGACATGCCCTGCCTAAAGATACTCAAATTCACTAAATATGCTATTTTAGTTTTAAAAAAAAGGGGAAAAAAAGAAGAAAGCAAAAGCAATTCTCCTGTAAAAAAAAGGCAAGTAACAAAAGCTGGATTTAAGTCACAAAGTTGAGACCCTGCACCAAACCCCCTCCAAAAGAGAAAAACACAAACAAACAAACAAACAAACAAAACCAGGCACCTGATCTTTACCATCACCTTCATCCTCCTTATGCTGTTCTGTCACTGTGCCATTGTTTATGTATAACTTTTTGCCCTTCCTGAAGGGCTATGAGCTCACACATCACCCAGTCAGAAAGGATTTCCTTGTCTGAGTTCCTATGACAGCTATGATCCGTACCTCCCCCAGCTCCAGCACTTGATGTCTAACACTGTAGTAATTACTGCAAGCATCACACTTCTCCAGGTCATATGCTGCTAATGTGCATGGTGCGTATCCAAGATATCCTCATGCCCAAAGTGCATTGCACAAAGCCTTGTCATTACTACATTATCAGATAGCATCCACTGGCTGGTACTTGATCCATCAGCATGTACATACACTAAAATGGAATTAACCAATTAGTTGAATGAATATCTCTTCTGTGCTGTTTTACAGAGTTCAAACACTTTTTTTTTCTACCTGAACTCTGGCATATTTTCATTTTAATAATGAATAATTCTAATAACTAGTAATTATAATAGTGTTCCCTGACACAGGATAATTTGGGTTGGTTCACTTGACATACTTATAAATATCCACCAGAGAGTATAAAATGAATCTCTGTGGTTTTACCCTTAGAAGTATTACGAAGTACCAAGCTTTTGTTTGACTGTTTTTTCATGATGTCCCCAATCTGCTTCAGAGATTACGATTAAGAGAGGAGAACCTTGGGAGATGTTTTATAAGTAACTAGTTTCAGGCCTGGGTTTAAAAGTCACCAGTTCTAGCAAACAAACAATCAGTGAAAAACGAAAAGCAATTCTTCCACAAAAAGACCTGGAAGAAACTTAAAATGTATGTTGCTAAGTGAAAGAGGCCAATTTGTAAAAGCTACATTATATATGTTTCCAAGTATATGGCATTCTGGAAAGGCAAAACTCTGGTGATAGTAAAAAGGTCAGTGGTTGCCAGGAGCTGGGGGAAAAGGAGGGATGGGTAGTTGGGGCACAGAGGATGCTTTTGGGGTAGTGAAACTATTGAATATTATACCACAATTGTGGATACATGTCATTATATATCATATAAATGTCAGACATTAGTCATTTGTCAAAACCCATAGAATGTACACAAAGAGTGAATCCTAATGTAAACCATGGAGTTTGTTAATAATAATGTATCAATATTGGCTCATGAATTGTAACATATGTACCACACTAATGCAAGACCTTAATACCAGGGGGAGGTGACAGGATATATGGCAACTCTCTATCTGTACTTTCATTTTTCTGTAAACCACTAACTACTCTTCTCATAATAAAGTGTATTAAAATTTTTTTCATTTAAGTAATTAACACAGTAAAATACAGCCCAGTTGTCAAGAGATGACTTCTTGGATATTTTACCCAGAAAACCATCTTGGACATTTTGGGAGGTTGGTGAAAGGCCATGGCCAGTAGGACTATGGTTAAGTGGTTTGAAAGTACACTGGGCAAGCCAGAAATGACGGTTTATTCCTTTGCTCACTTTTACCAAACAAGGAGCTTTTAAAACAATAATTTCTAAGGTGCCATCAAGATTACTAAGTCTATAATAAAGAGACTTTAGAAGAGATAGGATAAAAAAAAAAAAAAGATTGGAACGTCTGTAGAAGATTGTCCAAGAACGACCTGGTTTTTAACCTGCTTCCCCTTGTACCCACCAACGATGCGTGTGAGGTTACCCCAGGCTCACTCCTGATCAGAGGGTCAGAATCAGAAACACAATTTTGGAGTTCCCACCCGTCTCAAATCAACAGAATAAAAGTGAAACCAAGGCCAGTAGATAAATGGGTCTATTTGTTTTCATTTCAGTTACTGGTTTCGTGTTTTTACTATGAATAAACAAGGGCTGGCAATGGAAGCACATATGCAGATTTAATGTTTAATCTCCCAATTCCTGTCTGCTGACTGCTCCTGAAATTGCTTGGCCCACAACAGTGGCTGCCTCTCAGCTCCCAGCCTTAGAAGAAAGTGAGCAGAGAGTTCCCGGTGTTGGTTGGAGAGGAAAGTTGCAGTGGGGAGGCCACTTTTCGGAGTTAGGAGAACAGCTCCCGGTCTTGCCTTCTTTGGCACTGATGGATTAAGTCATTGTTTTTGGTACAGCAGCTTTTTATTTATTTTTTTTGTGTGCCTGGGGCTGTCGGCAGAAAGCTGTTTGAGTCGGAGGCTGTGTACCGTGCCATCATGGCAATTCTGTATTTTCAGCATTTTGTCAATGCAAGGAGTAAGAGAAATTGTAATTGAGGCCGCCTTTCTATAAATCATGCCACAGAGAGTGAGCACATCCAAGTGATGAGTCCAATAGGAACTTTTGTCCCTTGCCTGGGGACAGTGGTGGGGGGTGTTGGAAAATCAGTCTGGGGCACCTCAGTAGTTGCTGAGCAATGCAGCGAGGAAGAAGTGGAAAATAAATTCTACATTTCCTGGCAAATTATGAGCTGTGCACGGGGATAGGCTGGGGGGAGACAAATAGCAAGAAATTATCAACTCCTTGAATTCAGTTGAAAATGGGAGGGCCAGCTCACATGAGGAGCAGTGCCAGTGCACCACCCCGGGCAGGCAAGGGGCTGGGAGGCTCCATTTCGAGGAGAAGACAGCATTTCCTTTCCCAGCCTAAGTACTTTCATCTTTGTAATTTGACTCTGGCATGGCAACACTGTCAGAACAGTAGTGTTCTTTGTACCATAATGTGAAAGTACAAATGGAAAGCAAAGTGGCAGAAGGGGCGTGTGTATCCGTGTGTAACTCACACTCCACAGGTGATATGCTGTAGCACAGACGAAGCGTGGGGAGAGAGCGCATTGAATAGACCCTGTGTAATTGTGTCAGTCATCTTCCTGGTCTTTCTCAAAGGGCTGTGCATACTTCTCTGTTCTTGTAACCATTAACGGAGCTGGGAGTGCCTTGGACTGTTGTCTTTCCCTGTTTTTGGAGTGTGGAATGCCAACATGGGAGGGTTGTAGGGCCACTTTATGATCAGACGAAGATACAAAGCCTGTCTATCAGGGTTACTGGCTTCAAAGGGGATGCTAGTTAGCATTGATCTCAACCCAGCCCTGGATTGCAAAATTTTCATGAAATAGGGATGCAGTTGGGGCAGGGGAAAAGGAGAGGAGATCAGATCTTGGCCCAACCCATGTCTTTCTTGTTATATGCCTGAAGGAATATGAGTTTTGCATTGTTTGCCTGGGGAGAGGGGGGCTTCAGTAACCCCAATACCCATACGTTTTCCCCCCAAACTGCCACTGGATTGGAGTTTCCACTCCAGGCATTTATCTAGAAAAGAGGCAGCCAAGGAATGTGTCTACATGTCTGTGTGTGCATGAGCTTCCTTCTTAAGAATTTAACAGGTGTTTTCTGGACCCGGAGCTTTCAAACAGAATGTGCAACAAAACGGGGCCTGTGTGCCTGGTAAGGAACAGCTCTTGTAGGGTCGGGAACCTCCGCTTGCTGATGGCAGTGCTTTCACAGTTCTCATATTTTCTTTCTCTATTTCCCTTTTGGATTTCTAGAGTAAGTTCTTTTTGAAAATGCTGGTCTTTAACAGCAATCCTGAGGGGACTAAGGGAAAGGATTGTTGTCTTTTTTTTTTTTCAGTTTTGTCTCTGTCGGTGCTGGGACCAGAGAGAAAGGCAGAAGCAAACTCAGAAAAAAGTATCCTGCCTTCAACAGGGATTTTCCCCAAGAGAGCTATTTCTCCCTGGCTCAAACCTTGGAGGAATTTGTGTTTCGGTTCCCTTGCTTAAAGGCTTTTTGTTTTGTTGGCGGCTCTCCCCAAGAATTACTCTTGGTTACATGTGAAAAGCAACAACCACATCTGGAGATATATCCAGCTGGTTGAAGGAAGGACTATGGAGATGCCGGTCCTCATGGCTGGTGGCTTTCGTCTGAGTGAGGAGCCATTTCTGTGGCACTTACTGTTGTGGCTCTTGGCCCGCCCAGCTGGGTTTCTCATACACTCTTCCCAGGTAATCGTCAGCTGAGCCCCCTGGGCTGAAAACTTCTAATGCTGTGTTTCCGTGACCAGCAAAATCAGCCTTCCTCAGGTCTTCCTTTGGAGAAATTGGAGTTCCTGCACATTAGGATTTGGGGATCTCTGTCCGGTGTTCTTTCTGTGCAGCGTTGGGCATTGCCTGACATGCTCTGGCTTCAAAACCTGTATTGAGGTGTGGCTTTTTCTTTCTTTTTTTTTTTTTTTAATAATCACCTGTTGACTTGTCTGTTTCCCACATTAAACTTCAGGCTCCTCCTGGGTGGCTGTGTTTTGTTTCTGTCTAATCCTGAGCACTTAGCAGAACATGCACAATAGGTAGTTATAAATATTTGGTGAGTACCTATTACTTCTTTATAATTTTCTCCCTTTGTCTCTCACACACACACGACCTGAGGAATACGTGAATGCATGCAACTCCTGACACCCCCATAGCCTCATTTCCTTCTCAGATTTGAAGTGCAGGAAATAACACCGCTTGGCTTGCCCTCCAGGTCTTGGAGTTGTCTCTTTCTCTCAAACCCACCTCCAATACGGCAGCAAATCGACCTTCAAAATATATCCTGAGTATGATCAGTTGCCTCATCTTCCTCTACAACTCAGTGGACCTAGTGCCAAATCTCAGTTATCTGTGACTCTTCTTTTACTCTCAGACATCAGAGCCAAGCCATGACCAGACCTGCCTGGCATCGCCTCCACCTCCCCAGCAAGACCTCTAACATTCTTCCGAGCCTCCTCTCCTCCCTGGAGCACCTCAGCCACCCCTTTAGTCTCCCAGCTTTCCCATTGCCTCCCCAGTTCCTGCTCTCCGCTGAGCAGCTGGGGAGCTTGAAAACTTAGATCACAGCCGCCTTCCCCTCAAACACCTCTGGCAGTTTCCGTCATGCACGGAAGGACGCCCTGGGTCCTATCTTAGGCAGACGTGCCAGGGAACATGATGCTGTCCCTGATTTTCTCTCTCACTTCATCTCCCCCTGCTTCTCCCTCATGGACACACTCCAGCTCCACTGGCCTGGCCGCTCCTCAGATACACCACCCATGCCACCACTTCACGGTCTTCATCCTTGCTCTTCTGCTGCCTTCGGCCACTCTCCGTCCGATGTTCACCTCACCTGCTCTGTCACTTCATTCAGTTTTCTGCTCAAATGTTCGCCCTTCAGAGAAGTCTTTTCTGACCACTTTAACAAAAATGGCACTACTTGTCATGCTTTAGTTTTCTCCTTAGCTTTACCTCTGCGTGACATTATACAGCGAACCCTCATGATGTGCCCATTCTGTATTTGTGAATTTACTTACTCGCTAAAATGTATTGTAATCCCCAAATCGACCCTCAGATTATTTTCGTGGTCATCTGTGGACATGAGCAGAGTGGCAGAAAAGGTGAGTTGCCCCACGTACATGTTCTCAGCTGAGGAGACCCTCTTCCCCCTTCTAGTTCTTACACTGCAAGCAGTTGTCCTTTCTGTAGTTTTCTTTTTGTGTGTCATGGTTTTGGTAATTTTTGTGCTCTCCTGCAGTGGTTCCACTATTTAAAATGACCCGCAAGTGTGCTGAGTGTCTGGCTCGTGTTTCTAAGCAGAAGGTGGCTATGATGTTCCTTCCGGTGATGGGATGGCTGTGAGTCTAATGTTAGTGGATTAACAATATGCATTTAATAATGTGTCTTTAAATAGAGACACACCTAAAACAAGGTTACATTTTGATTGATGTTAATGTGACCAGAGATTCCCCTAGGAGCAATGGTTTAATAGTTGCTACATCAGTGTTTGTGATGACATTTTTTTTTTTTTACAGCTATAAAAGTTTTTATTGAGTATTTACTATGTGCCAGATATTTTACTAAGCACTTACGTTCTCTAATTTAATCCCCAAAACAATTCTATGAGTTAAGTATTATTATTTTACTATTTTATTTAAATTCAATTTAGAACATGACTACTATGGATAATGAGAAGTATATAATATTTAATTTATAAATTAAGAATATAATAATATATATAAATATATATATTTGCTTTTTATGTATATATAAATATCTGTCCCCCACTTCCGTATAAACTCCATGAAGTCAGGGATTGGCAAACTGTGTTTTCCAGCATCTTGTTCTCTACTTTATGTTTAGCACATGGAACCACACGTGGTTTATGGATGGTGCTCACTAAATTACTGAGTTCATTAAATGGATGCAAAGAATTAGTGAAATATAGTCAGGAATGTCTCAAGAAAAACATTCGACAAAAGAATAGTTTCATTGTGCCAGACATTCTCATTTTATTAGGCATCGTGCTACCTCTGATCTTATCATAGCCCTATAAGGTAGGCATCTTAGACCCCCCTCCCTCCACCCCTTGAAGTGGCCTGCCCAAGCTCCCACTACAGTGTGGCTCAGAAGCTCTGTCTCCATGTTGTAAATCTTGGCTTGTATGGTTACTGAGCACATGGGCCAGAGAACCAGACAGCTTGGTCTGAATATAGCCTCCACACTTGCTCTGTTTTCAGGCAAGTGACTTAGTTTTGTCCAAATCTTTGTTTTCTGTTTTTTAAATGAAGATAACCAGAATTTTTCTACTGGGTAGTTGTAGGGATTAGGTAGGATGATGCACACCACTTAACCTAGAGCCTGATACATACTAAGTGCCTGTTAAAACTATTATAGACTTTGAGCTCCTGATGTTGGAAAAATAGGTCACAGGGATGTGAAACCAAGATAGGAGGCACTCAAGATAAAACTCCTGTCAGGACCCCTTAACCAGTATTAAAGGTCAGTACCTAAGAGCAAGGTTGGCAAACTTTCTGTAAACGACTAAATAGTAAATATTTTAGGTTTTGCTGGCCATGTGATCTCTGTTGCAACAACTCAACTCTAAATAAATGAGTGTTCCAATCAACCTTTCTTTACAAAAACAGGTGGATCATAGTTTGCCAGTCTCTGCTTTAGGCCAATGGTACTTAACCTTGTCTGCACATTAGAATCACCTGGGGAGCTTTAAACAGACCTGTGCCCAGGTGGTATATTCCCAGAGATTCTGATTTTATTTTTCTGAGGTGGGGCATAGGCGTCAGTATTGCTTAAAACTCCTGGGTGACTCCACTGCAGAGATGAGAACCACTGATTTGGATTGTTAAAGCCATGAACAGAAGATCCTCAAAGCAGTTGCTGTCTTCCTGCCCCTACCCTCTCACCCTCTTCACCCTGTTTTAGAACCCAGGGATCAGCACTGTTTGAGAGCTTTGGGCGAGGGGTGGCCAGGCTGTGGTAAGGTTTTGCATAGGCCATATCACTTTTGTATCTAGAGGGAAGTCTAATTATCTGTGTAATAAGTGCATGGTACTTTTAGGGAACACAGACCAGCTGTTACTGTGCATTTTAGCTGAAGCTATGCTTTTTGCTATTTAATTGTATTCCAGCATTGGCAGTTGGGCAGAATGGTATTTGAGTGGAAACACTGCCATTTCCTTTGTCAAGGCCATGGCTTCTGTAATGGAGCTAGGAGTGAGTTCCCAGGAGTCAAGAGATATCTGACTTAAGGTCAAGTCACTCTTCTCTAATAGGCCCCAGAGCAAGCTTATGCTATTTCTGTCTCTAAGGAGCTCTGAATTTTCAGCTGGACATTGTCTACCTGTGATGGGGTAGAGCTTGGCTGAAGACGGGGGTGAGCTTAGTTATAAATGTCTAAGCTTCCCTGAGAATTATCTGGAGCAGGGTTTCTTAATGTGTGGCTCCTTAGCATGTACATTAGAGTCATCTGTTACTTGTTGAAATGCAGATTTCAGGCTCCACTCTTGACCTCCTGATTCTAGAATTTCTGGAGGGGTGCTTGGATAATGAATTTTTAAACAAGATATCTGGGTGCCTTTGAAATTTGAGAGCCCTTCCTTCTACTTATGTAAGAGAGAGAAGCCCTTCCTCATACTTACATAAGAAGACTGAGCTTGGGGAATTTAAAACAGTCCAGTGAGGTCATTGATAGAGCTAAGACTTGAATCTTGCTCTGTGTATCAGCTAGCTAATGCTGTGTAACCAACTCTCCCTAGCTTTCAGGCTTAAAAACAGTAAACATTCATTATTGATCACAACTCTGTGGGTTAGTGGGTGATTTTTATTGTCTCGGCTAGATCCATTCAAGTGTCTGTGGTCACCCATGGTTGAGTAGGCAACTATACTGATGTTGGCTCATTCTCTCTTAATGTTTAGAGGTCAGATGGCTGAGTGGTGATTTGAGATGGCCTCCAGTGGGATACCTAGATTCTCTCCTGTGTGGTCTTTCAACCCCCATCAGGCTAATGTCACTTGGGGAATGACACCACTCTGAAAGATTGGAAATATTCATGGCTTCTTAGAGACCACCCTCAAAACAGGGACACTGCCACTTCCACGGCATTCTGATGCCAAGACAAGGAACAAGGACAGCCTTGATTCAAAGGGTAAGGAAATAAATTCTAGCTCTTGAGGGGAAGGGCTGAAAGTTGCTTTATAAAGACGGTAGAGGGCGCCTGGGTGGCTCAGTTGGTTGAGCGACTGCCTTCGGCTCAGGTCATGATCCTGGAGTCCCTGGATCGAGTCCCACATCGGGCTCCCTGCTCGGCAGGGGGTCTGCTTCTCCCTCTGACCCTCCTCCCTCTCATGTGCTGTCTCTCTCATTCTCTCTCTCTCAAATAAATAAATAAAATCTTTAAAAAATAAAAAAATAAAAAAATAAAGACGGTAGATATAGGGAGGCTGAATGAATCCACCAAAGCCTGCCATACAGAGTCCTGGGCCCTTTTCATCACATTTGACTGGAAGCTTTTACAAATGTTTAGGGAACATGAGTAATAATATTCTGTTGGGTTCTATTCCTAGGATTACTGTTCTTGGATGAGGAATCAAAAATCCTATATCTTAAGGGACCTAAGAAGTCATTGGTTTAAACCCCATCTGGCACTTTAATTTCCTGATAGTATCACCTTAATCAAAGTGCTCATCCATCTTCTACTCAAACATATCCCGTAAGGCCCTGGAGAACTTGCTTTTCTACCCTCCAGCCAAAATTTACTTCCACTTAGATTTGAACTTTTGGTCCTACTTCTGCCCTCTGAAGCAGCACAGAAGAAAGTTCCATTGTCCTTCCACGGAAGAATATTTTTCCACTTTTGAAACAGTTATGAAACCTCTTTGCTCATTGGTCAATTTTCTGTGCCAACAATCCCAAGTTTCTACAACTTCTCCTAGGACATAGTTTGAGCTCCATCACACTTCAGGATGTTTCCTTGCAAACACTCACTCATTTCTCAATGACAGCCGGGTATTTTGAATAGAATGAATTTGAATAGAATAGAATTTTGAATAGAATAGAATGAATAGTGGTTTGGAGCCCCTGGGTGGCTCAGTTGGTTAAGCGTCCGACTCTTGGTTTTGGCTCAGGTTGTGATCTCAGAGTTGTGAGATTGAAACCCATGCCAGGTTCTGCCCTCAACAGGGAGTCTGCTTGAGATCTCTCTCCTTCTCCTCTCTGCCACCCCCTGCCCCGGTAAATAAATAAATAAAATCTTGAAAAAAAAGAATAAATAGTGGTTTTGGAATCAGATGTTCTAGAATTTGCTTTGAGATCTTGATCAAATTTATAATACCCGTGAGGCCTCTGTGTTCTCCTCCCAGACGAGTGGACAGAAATAACCATCAAACTGTTTATTTTGTGTCATTTAAACTAGAAAGCATATACAAAAATGCCTGTTGGGGCAAATCCTCTAGAAATGTTAGTTTCTTTTTTCCCCCTTATTCTTCTGAAAGAATAGCCTTTGAAGTACACACTTTTTCCTTTAATATCTTGAGTTTGAATGAACTTTAAAAATTTCTGGCTATATATTAATACTAAAATCATGCGCATGTTGAAATGTCTACCTGGAGATATGTTTTAAATGGTGTTTCATATGTTAGGGAAAGTGAAGTATTCATTTCTTCCAAACTGAAGGCAGGTATTACTGTTTTGATACTTTGAGAAGGTAATTTAAATTAAATAAATGACCAAAAACTAAGAGATTTAAGTTCTTCATGCCTCTTTTGGATTCAGGCTTTTAGGAAGGAAAAACAAATCTGAATTTGGAAAGGAGTTAAGGACAAATTGCATGCAGTGAAAAGGCCAGGAAAGTGGATTTAATAATAAGACGTGGTGTGAAACCAAAATCATTAAGGAAAGAGAAAACACAGGTAAGGGTGGAGGGATGTGAGTCCGAACCAAAAAGTCAGCTCACAGAGGAATATCAACATTTGTGTTCAAAGGGCACTGCTTAATATGAGATGTTTCTGAATCGTAATGTATAAAAATGAATAGAATCTGATTGCAAAGGAAAATGGTCAAGAGAATAGGCTTGTGGAGACAAAAGAATGGATTTGGGTAAATACTATGTAAATTATTTATAAGATTGTTTTATTTGACTGTTGGCTCAGAAAATACTCTTCAGTATAAAAGAGGATAAAGTGAATTGTGAGAATGACTTGTAAATAAAAATGCTAGATAGATTCAAGGTACGGTGTCATGCATGGCATACTCAAGTGAGCCATTGTTCCGATGAGGTAATATTAGTTTGTTTTTCTTTTAAAGTTATGCAGTTTATTTAAAAAAAATAGCACATGCAGTAAAAAGAGCATTGAGATGGGAGTCAGGACCCTGGGTTTGAATCCCAGCTCCACAGATGAGGAGGTATGGGATCACAGGCAGGACACCGAGGTTCTCTGAAATGTAGCTTCCCCGTGTGTAAAAACACTTCTCCAGATGATTCAGTCTCAGCTACAAAAGTTTACTATTTTCTGATTCTGTGTTGTTAAGCAGCCCAGAGCCAGTTTCTTTGAAGTGGGGGAGGGCAGATCAAGATTTCAGAGGGGATTCCTGTCATCCAGGAGCCTCTAATCAATGATCAGTTTGAAGAGATCAGCTGAAGTTTTGATGCATAAGTGAATGCGTGACTAGATCACTGTTTGATGGAATTAAGTAAAAACAATTCTAGAACTTAAAAGAGAAACCTGTTATTAGAATCTGGTAGGACACTGGGTGTTAAATATGAAACAAGAGATACTGTTTATAGGGTATTCTTCCTTTCTCCCCAGAATCTTATAGTAATGAGTTGTATGAATTTGCTTTTAAAAGTAGTTTTTCAGTTTTCCTATTGTAATCTTGCCTCTTTTGGCCAACTATGACCACAGATGGCATCATGGAAGGGAGACAGTTTGAATTAATATGGAAAGAAGGGTAGACTTTAGACAAATTTGGGAAGGGAAGTGTGGGGCTTTTGGGTGGAAAGAATAAAACTTTAAAAGACTTGGAAAAGAATATTTATGTATTAATTCAGTGAGTATTTATGTGAGCATCTATCCTCCTGTACTTGGCATGGTGTTAAACACTTCGAATTATTTTTTATTTATTTATTTATTTTTTTAAAAGATTTTATTTATTTGACAGAGAGAGACACAGCGAGAGAGGGAACACAAGCAGGGGGAGTGGGAGAGGGAGAAGCAGGCTTCCCGTGGAGCAGGGAGCCCGATGCGGGGCTCGATCCCAGGACCCTGGGACCATGACCTGAGCCGAAGGCAGACGCTTAACGACTGAGCCACCCAGGCGCCCCAACACTTCGAATTATTAAGGTAGCAATCCCCACTACCTACAAAGGAAGACAGACATCAGTCATATAATTACATGGATATGTAATTCCATATATTTTTTAGTATTTTTAAAAATATTTTATTCATTATTTATTTGAGTTGGGGGAGGGCAGAGGGGGACAGAAAGGGACAAGCCGACTCTGCACTGAGCCCAGAGCCTGACATGGGGTTCAGTCTTATGACCCTGAGATCATGACCTGAGCCAAAACCAAGAGTCGGACGCTCAACTGACTGAGTGGCCCAGGCACCCCTGTAATTTCATATTTTGATGAGTGTTATGAAATAAGAGACTAGAGGGCCATGGGGGCAGGAGGGACATGGGCAGGAGGTAACCAAAGAGGGTTTCCTTTAGTAAGTGTTATTTCTGCTGATACCTGACATGTGAATAGCAGTTCAGTACATGAATGGAAAGAGGGAGAAATGCAGAGTGGGAAGAGAGCATTTTAGGTAGAAGGGGACAGCATGGGCAAAAGCCCTGAGACTGGAGAGCCCACAACATGTTTAAGAAGCTGAATGAAAACCAGTGTGGCTGGAACTTGGAAAATAAGGGGGAGAAGAGAATCCTGGAGAAATAGGCAGGGGGAATATGAGCATGGTGTCACTTCTTTGACAGAGTGTAGACATCAGTCCCATTATGAGCTAGTTTCTGCATGCCCAGTGAGGAAAACACTCTATACTGAGGGGTGGGGGGCCTCTGGGAGAATGGGGGTGAGCATGATCTGTGCTTTGTGTTCTCAAATGGACCTTTAAGTTGGTAGCACTTCCATCAGAGAGTAGGGTACTGACTTGGGAAATATAGAAGGCCCTGGTTATTCAAATGTACACATGGCCTATGGCATTGGAGTCCTACTTGGGAGGATAAATCTGAAGAGTCATACATATGCACCAGACATTCTTGGCATCCCTTCTTCCCTTCTTCACATTTGGCTCAACAGTGCACCCCTGGGGGTCAGTGGTAAAAGGGAGTAAGTATGATAAGTATAGAGTGTCTTTCTAGAGGGTCCACTTCTTGTATTCTAAGCACAGATATGTGGTAGCATAGACTACAAAACATCCATGGAAGTTCAAGGTAAGAGTTAAGAGAGTTGAAGATCTTTGTCCTTCTATCAGACTGCTTAAGGCCAAACCCCCAGATTCCTGGTGGGATGCTGTATTCTCTTTGGCTGTGGGAGATGTTTTGATGAACAACTTTGAGAAGCATGGAGTCTTAATTTGTATTTGATGCTGTTTTAGGATATCCTGTGCCTTTCTCAACACCTTCCTACAGTAGTGAATTTTATGAACTCGCTTTTAGAAGTAGTTCTTCATGTTCAGTGTTTAATCTTGCCTCTTTTAGGTTTTGAGGGAGGGTGTTTCCAAATTCGAGGAATGGGTGTGTATCTGCCACCACTCCCCAATCTTACAGACCTCACTCTTGCTGCTCATCTTGAAGTCTTATTTTACCTGCACCCCACACTCTGATGCACTTATTTCCTCCTCTTCCTCTTAAACCCTTTAGATGACCTTGTTTGGCTCCTTTTCCTTCTCTGTTCTTTCTCCTTTTTGATGTGGCACTTAGACCAATGTGCACTGATCCAGGGCCAAACAAATGATACTTTTGGAGGAGGATGAGATAACGTTTCTGTTTTATTTCCAACATCTTTCCTAATGACCAGAATTTTTCACCTTTGTTAGCTGCAGTGTTTGGGGGGAACTTATCATTCAGGCCAGCTCCTACTCATTCATTATGACTCAGCCCATGGCTCAGTGCCTGACTCAACAGCACTGACCACCCTTTCCGTGTGTTTCCCTCACTGTTGGCCACCTCTGTGGGCATGGGCCTCGTTGTGTTGTGTGGCACTTATCTGTTGACATGTCTGTCTTCCCACTGAAGTTCTGAGTTTCTGGAGATCAGGGAACCTGGTGTTATTCATCTTTGGGTCATCACACCTGGCACTGAGCCTAGCACATGCTAGGTGCTTAAGGAATACTAAATAAGTTGAGTAAAGTGATGTGAGTTAATAGACTACAGGGAGTATTTACAATTCTTTACTTTGGGACATCCAATGTCAAAAAATAGAGACACATAGCATAAGGGGATGTATCTTATGATCCAGATGCTTCGAAATGGAATGGAGGAGACTTCAAGGGAGGGTTTCCAGATAAAATACAGGTCACATGGATAAAACACAGCTAACTTCGAATTTCAGGTAAATAACAATGTTTTAAAAAACACAAGCAGATCCCTATTGTTACATGGGACATACTTACACAAAAAATTATTTGTTTTTCATCTGAACTCAAATTACCTGGGCATTCTATATTTTATTTGCTAAATCTGGTAACCCTATTTCAATGTCAAATAGTCACACTCTCTCCTTCAGACATTCGTACGTCTACTATGCTAAGATTCATGTCACAAATGGGTGGTCCTCAGGCAAGCCCTGGCCAGCTGGATCAAGACATCTTATTTACCCTACAGTACATTTTAAATTAAAAATTTTTTTTTTGCCAAAACTGAAAAATGCAGAGATTTCTCAGAGAAATCTCAACTTTCAGTCCCCTTGAAAAATATCAAAGCCTGATCACACTAGATTAGCTCTCTTTGTCCAGCTAAGGAACAGTTAAGCCCGTTTTTAGATGGAGCATGAGCTTTCTGGATTCCCTGTTTCTCCCCAGTGTTGTGGGGAAATGTCATCTGCCAGATAGTTTATCACACTTGCACCTGTTTTCCTTAGAGTTGAGAGGAAAGCAACATGTTTTTTGAGCTTGTGTCTCTAGCAAAAGCAGGAAAACAAAAGATAACCCTAAAGTGGCAAGCGTTTCAATAAAAATGGGGAAAATCATCTTTTTGAGTAAGTAAAGAAAGTTTCTTCATGTGTGAAGTGCTAGCAAAATGATCATGTGTCTAAAGAATACAAACAATGGTACCATTTTCTTGCACCTCCCTCGCACGTTCACACTACAGACTTGAGGGCATTTGAGTTCCTGATCTCCATTGGAAAGTAAGATCCCTGTGGGCAGAGACTTTTGTCTGGTTCATTGATGTATCCTAAATGTGTAGCACAGTGCTTGGTTGTTAATAGACATTTGATCAATATGTGTTAAAGGAATGACTGATGTAAGCCATTTGAGAGAAAAAAAAACCTCTATGGTTAGAAATCTTCAAGAAGAGAAGAAAAATGTTGCCTTCTACAAAAGAATGGCATACTAGGTGAATGCCTATTTAAAAAATAAATATATTTATGGCAGAGATGCCTTATATCTATCAAGGGCAAAGGAAAAAGGCTGCTGAGGACAGAAGCTCTTATCTGTACCCAGAGCTTCGAGGGACATTGGATGGGGTTGTCCCCACCAGTTATCAAGGGAGGGGTGTTTTGGAGAACATCTGAGGAAGGAACCAGAGGCACATATTGGAAAGGACTCTTTGCTACTGTGTGACCCTGGTTTCTCTCCTGCCTACCATAAATACTACCACAATCCAGGGGATTCTCCCTTCAGTCCTTCATAGCCCAGCCAAGCCCTACCATCCCTCTGTGGCTACCAAGGAAATAAGTGCAGACACCTTATTTTTATCAGAAACCAGCCTCATTTTATTTGAAAGTCTAAGACCATCATGACCATGATTCAGCAGAATACTACCAAAATTCCATAGGCTTTGAGAAAAAAACAATCAGGACAGCTGTACACTAAGTTTGAATTGGCTACAGAGGAGAGCTTTTATATAAATGTGTTCCAAACCATTCTTCTCTCTTTATGGACGATATGCTGGCTCTAGGGAATCTGGCTGAATCACCAAAAGCTCCCATAAAATGCATAGTTTGTTGCCTATTCTGAGTATGTCTGGTTACTGCCATATGGTCATTATTAATTCATATTTATTCTTAGAAAATACTATCCTTAGGGGTGTGGTGAAAATGTGTAGGAGAGAAAAATATAGGCAAATGAGATTTTGCTTTTAATCACAGATTCAACAATCTGGTCATACACCAGACTCCTGATCTTACAACTAAATGTCAGGAATAGAAATAAAAAACAAAAAAACAAAACAAAACAAAAACCCCACAAAAAAAACCCAGAGAAATGTAGCAAGATCTGTCATTATTACTCTCTCTCTTTTTTTTTTAAGATTTTATTTATTTATTTGACAGAGAGAGACACAGAGAGAGAGGGAACACAAGCAGGGGGAGTGGGAGAGGGAGAAGCAGGCTTCCCATGGAGCAGGGAGCCCAACCGTGGGGCTCGATCTCAGGACCCTGGGATCATGACCTGAGCCGAAGGCAGACGCTTAACGACTGAGCCACCCAGGCGTCCCTGTCATTATTATTCTTTGTGGTAGGTGTAAGATGTCTGTACAGTTGACCTTTGAGCAACACAAGAGTTAGGGACACTGACCCCCTGTGCAGTTGAAAATCCATGTATAACTTTTGACTCCTTAAAAGCTTAACTACTATTAGCCTATTGTAGACTGGAAACCTTACTGATGACATAAACAGTAAATGAACACATACTTTGTATGTGACATGTATTAGATACTGTATTCTTACAATAAAGCAATCTAGAGAAAAGAAAATGTTATTAAGAATACCATAAGGAAGAGAAAATACGCTGACAGCACTGGACTGCATTTATCGAAAAAATAATTTGTGTATAAGTGAATGCACACAGTCCAAACCCATGTTGTTCAAGGGTCAATTATATTAGTTTCACATGGGCCGCTGTAACAGAGTACCTCGATTTAGGTGACTTAGAACAATAGAAATTCATTGTCCTACAATTCTGGAGGCTAGAGGTCCAAAATCAAGGTGTTGGCAGGGCCACATTCCCTTTAGAATTTAAAGGGGAGCCCTTCTTCGCATCTTCCTTGCTTCTGGTGATTTGTCATTAGTCTTTGACATCCCTTGGCTTGTGGATACCTCACTTCAATCCTCTGTCTTCATATGGCCTTCTCTCTATGTGTCTTCATATTGTCTTCCCTCTGTTCCTGTCTGTGTGTCCAAATTTATCCTTATGAGGGTATCAGTCATATTGGGTTAGGGCCCACCCTGGCCCCATTTTAATGTGGTTACATCTGCAAAGACCTTATTTCAAAATAAGGTCACATTCTGAGATGCTAGAGGCTAGGACGTCAACATATCTTTTTGGGGGAACACAGTTCAAGCAATAACCTCCTAATGCAATTATATCATTCTTTGGACTTAAGCTTTCCAGATACAACTTGTTGTTCCTCTTGTGGAATATTACATTGATTAAATTGCCTCTAGTTCTTCAGCTATCAGATGCTTTTCCCTGGCAGGCTGATGTAATTAGGGAACTAATAACTGGATCAATAAGGAAAAGAGCATTTTCTTTCATATTTTCCATCTGTTCCAATGATTCATTTAGGGCTTTCTGTGTGTGTGTGTGTGTGTGTGTGTGTGTGTGTGTGTGTGTGTTGCCACTGAATATGTGGTTGTTATGATATATGAGACCATGACACATAAGGGAAGAAGGGAAGGGAGAGGATCTGGACTGTTCTCTGCTAAAGGTTCAGGAATGTCATCCTTGCAGCAGGGGGCATCAGGAGGCAGGATGTGGAGAACAGTCTCATATATGTAACTCTGTATAAACAAGAAATTTTTTTTTTAAGGTTTTATTTATTTGAGCAAGAGTGAGTGAGAGAGTGAGGGGAGAGGGACAAGCAGACTTTGTGCTGAGCACAGAGCCTGACACAGGGCTTGATCCCACATCCCTGAGATCATGACCCAAGCCGAAATCAAGAGTCAGAGGATTAAAACCAACTGAGCCACCCAAGCACCCCTAAACAAGAAATGTTTCTAAAGATGTTTATTGTTCAGAAAATCTATTTTAGTGTTGCATGAAGCACGTTGGGTTGAAGCCATGCAGGGCTATTTAAACAGCATGTGAGCTAATATGTTGCTTGTCCTAGGAAGGATTCACCACTATCCATGATGATCTCTGTGTAATACCATTTTGTGGAAAATCCCATATTGCTTTGTCTGATTCCAGGTCCCTCATGGAAAAAATTGGAATTTTAATTTTTGGCCTTTTAAAAGGTAGTTTTAAAGGTAAATATAATGTATACATTATGATTAGAAATTATTATTATAAAAAAAGTAGAATAAAACAGTGGCTTATATTACTATTGAAATATTATCCATTGTAAAGAAATCTGAAAATGATAGAAAGCTTTAAAAAATATGTGTTACCCATAGTCCCACAATTCAGAAATAACCACTGCTAATATTTTGGCCTATCTCCTTCTGATGTGTTTCAAGTTTTGCAATACTTAAATAAAATTAGTGTCAATGTATGCATGTTTTGCAATATATTTTAAAATAAATAATATATCATAAGCATTTTCATATCATTAAATGATCTTATAACACTTACTATTGAATGGTTGCCTAAATTTCTTTATTTCTCTTTGAGTATTAGAGCTTTTTTAATTACTAAAGTAATGCATGGTCCTAATAATTTTAAAGACCCAAATAACCAAAAGAAAAAATACCGATGGCCTTCAGTCTTACCCTTGCGGAGATAACTAGTAATAATATTATGACATATATTGCATGGCAGTGTAATTGTCTGAATTTCTGTCTTCCACCGTTCATGGCGTTTTTCACCTTTGTAATTCCAGCCCTTAGTTCAGTGCTTAAAGTATAGTGGTTTCTTGATACACTTCTAGTCAATGAATGAACGAAGGAATAAATGGATGAACACGTAGGTGAATGGAGAGGCTGCAAGGATCCAACTTGCAGTAGAATAAAATTCATTCCAGACTCAGCAACTTATGTGGATGGAGAGACAAGGTAGCTAACCAAAAGCTCTTAATGAATAGGAGCCTGCTCTTTCTGTTCATCTGAATCAGCCTCTAGGCAGAGAATTCAATTTAATTTTTCTCCCATCAGTCAAGCGGAAGAGCTGAAAAAGCAAAACCAGAGACAAGGGAGGCAGGAGGTGGAACAGGCTTGGATGAGGAGATCAGCAGCTGATCTCTTGTTCTTTCTCTGTTAGGAAGAGCATGAGACGAGAGGAGTCATGCTTCTCCCAAGAGTGAGTCCTAGCAGGAGCTGTGATGGAGGCATTCTGCTGCTACCGGATCCTCCATGATGGAAAGACTGATAATTTCTCTGGAGGATTGAGACTCCAGCTGTGTCAGTGTGACCCTCATGGTTCTTCCTGGCTTGTCTCTAGAGTTTGCAGCAGAGAAAGACATAATCATGCTGGGTTTTATTTGAAGGGATTTGGAGCTCTGCTTCTATGATTGGAATCTGGGCTGACAGAGAGTCTGATATCTTTGGGTTATAGAAGGCTCCAACCGAAGTCTCTTCTGTGTTTAATTGGGAAATGTGTCTTAAGTCTGAGCATCTGTCTCTCAGACACCTGCCATGGGAAGGAGAGTGACCCATTTCTTAAAACTCTGCATGGAAATCTCAGTCCTTGCAAAAAAATATAAGGGTATATTCTTTCCAATGCAATGGTCTGGTC
This sequence comes from Halichoerus grypus, assembly GCF_964656455.1. Taxonomy (NCBI): domain Eukaryota; kingdom Metazoa; phylum Chordata; class Mammalia; order Carnivora; family Phocidae; genus Halichoerus; species Halichoerus grypus. Next base: position 24,033,520 of record NC_135718.1, on the reverse strand, counting down.
CTTACCAACTCTCTCCTTCCTCCCAACACCCTCCCCAATATAAATATACATACAGATAAATATAGGATCAGCCACAAATAGTTGGGTGTATAGAAAGAGAGACAGACAGGAAAATGGGCAGACAGACAACCTCCACCTCCTTTGAGCCAGTGACAGTCATCACATCTCTGCTTCCTCTTAAAAGCTTCCCCATAAGCCAAGTTCAAGATCTTAACCGTATTGACACATTTGTTCTTATTGTTTTCTTCACCCTATAAAATCTCTACCCACCTTCTCTCCTGTCTATACCACCTATCTCCAAAGGCCTAGCTCAAGCTATGTTACTCTAGGAAGGCTCATTGTTCCATTTCCATTCCTGTTAATCTTGCCCATTTCTCAACTTCTAGAGCTCTAACCTCTGGCCCATTTTCCCCTTTGGTGTGGTGTATGTATATTTGAGAGTCATCTGTTTATAAGTTGAGAGATGGGCAATATGAAATGGGCTAAATGGGCTAAAACTTCTTTAAGCCCCCCAAGGCTTACCTGAGATTACCAGGAGTTCATTCAAAAATTATTTCTGTATGAGTTGCAAGATTATGGACTCAGAACATTACAGATGGCAGCGTTACCTGGATGTGGTATGCCAGACAGCACTCCCTAGGGGAACAGTACTGGGGATGTGACAATGGGAAGATACTTCATCTGACCCCATTTCTATAAACTTAAGGCCCATCTACTTTTGCCTTTCCCAATTTCCCCACCTGTGAAAGTGTGAAGAACATAAATAATAGAATTTTCATTATAAACTAGGCACCATGATTCCATGGAAGAAGATGGGAGCCAGGCATCAGAAAACTTAAATCCTAGTTCTTTTGACCAAAACTTAACTTCCCCAAGACTGAGTTCATTAACTATGAAACAGGAGGTTTGTGTGCTCACCTGTATATGTATTCTGTAACCACTGATACACAGAGGTGAATTGGGCATGATTCCTGCCTCTCTTATGACTCATAGCCTAATGGCAGGAGGGACATGCCAACCAGTATTGCCTTGGTGTGAACAGCTTCTTAGAGGCAGACAGTAAAAATAGTGATGGTACCTGAAGGGAGTGGTTGACTCTCCCTGGCAGATCAGGAAATGCTTGAGAGCAAGGATTCAAGTAGTCATAACTGCCTTGCCTTTCAGTGTCCTTGTAAGGCTCAAATATATGTGAAAGAGCACTGTAGTCCACCTATTATTATTATTATTATTATTATTATTATTATTTCCATTATTTCCATTATCAGTCAGAGCTATTATACTTCCAGGCATACAATTAAAAATAAACTCCATACTCTTGGCTAGTCTGTGATAGGAATGTTGGCCTTTCTCTTATGTGTTACAAAGGGGTCAGATTCTACATCCATAAAGTAAGTGAATGTGGAATCTGACTTTATTAGCCATGCTGGGGGTTCTTCTTTATTTTTCCAAAGTCTTGAGGCTCTTCTAGAATTTTTTTCTCATTCCATGAGTTACTATCCATTCTTACGTGCGCATTTTAATTATTGATTTATTCAACAGATATTTGGTGAACTCTTTATATATATTGAAGGAATATAAACACAACTCAATAATACAGATGAATCCGAAAGACATAACCACGTATTACCTCATGATAAGTGCTCAGTGGAAACCAAAGATGAGTGCAGTGAATTGAGAAAGGAGAAAGATGAGTGGCTTGAAGTGGTTGGAAAAGGTTGCGTGGAGGGAGCCACCCATGCTTGTGTAATGCTTACTTAGGAGTAAGCATGGCCTTATCTCTGTGAAGACCTAGGACTATAAACAAGCATGGTATCCTTATTGGCAGTGAAGAGTCCATTTCATTTAGATTATGTATAGGAGCAGTGAGCGATAAAACTTGAACAGCGCAATATTTTATACATAATATTGGCTCAGATACCAGCTGATGAGTATTTTTACATGTGTTTTATTTCCCTGAGAACACAGAATCTACCTCTTCTTTATCTTCATGTCCACCAGAGTGCCTTACATGTAGGAGCTATTCAGTAAATAAATTTTAAATAAATTTTGCTGAATTGTTTTGAATGGAGCTAAAGATATCAAGGAATTTGAAGAAAAATGAGCATTTTATGAAAGGCTTTACCCCTGAAGGAGAGAATGATGGATGGCATCAGAAAGGATTTACACTCAGCTCAAAGTCATCGGTCGATTGGATATATGTTGCGCACCTACTTGATGCGGAAGCCACCATGATAAGCATGACATGGGCATATTCATAGCTTCTATCTAGATAAAATGGATGGCAACTCAGGTCGGCACTCTGGTACACTAGAATGTCCTTATCCAGGGGGATGCCACGTGTATTTCTGTTGACCAGTGAGTGTCCTTGATGCTTATGCTTTCCTCACTTCATTGTTTTGCAGCTCTATAGCTCCATGGACTTTGGAAGACGGTGGCAACTCATGCATGAACGCATCACACCCAACAGGTTTTACTGGTAAGCCCCAACCGCAGACCCATTACCCTCTTGGATGCAGAATTATCAGAGAGCATAGCACTCAGGATAATACTGGAGACACCTTCAGCACTTGAAGACACATGTGTTCTAGCCCTTTGCTACTCGGTGTGGTTCACAGACTGGCAGCATCAGCATCACCTGGGAACTTGTTAGAAATACAGAGTCTCAGGCAAGACTTCCTGAGTAGGAGTCTGCACGTAACACAGTCCCTAGTGATTCAGGTGTACGTTAAAGTTTGAGAAGCACTGGGCTAGGGTGCTCCATGAGAAGGTCATGACCAGGTGCTCTTAGCTGGGTGCCAATCTCCCTTTGTTTGGGAAAAGTATATATTTTGTGTACCTATTCTAAAAGCAGTGTTTGCTAAAGTGTACTCTGAAGAAAACTAGTTCCACAAAATGCTTCTCCTTTCCTAAGTGTTTCTATGGTCAAGCAATTTTAAGTAATGATTATTTAACTCTGCCTTACTGAAGATGCAGGGTTCATGTTAGGATAATTAAGACTCTGGAGAAACCCAGAGACTGAAGAGGCCTCCTAAACTTATTTCGCTGAAGAATCCTTTTCCCATGTCACACATGATAAATCCTTCAGAACAGCTTCTGTGGAGCACATTCTGGAAAGCCTTTTTTAAGAGTGAGTATATGTTCCAAGTGGAAAATTAGCCCTCCCCCTATCAGAAAGTGTTTGTATTAATTGGTGTTCCTTTATACGTGCGTGCTATTTTTACCTTGGTTGTAGCAAGCTAAACGTGGTTTGGTATAATTTTATATTTTATTCTTCCCTGCTGCAGTGTGAAAAGGCTTCTTACTTGTGTCTTGCTTTCATTTCGGCAGAGGTATAGCCAAAGGAATAGAGATTAAGAAGCACGCACCCAAGTGTTTAATATGCTTAATTAGATGCTTAATTAAAACAAAACCAAAATTAATCTTTGAAAGTAGTCCCTATTTTCTCTCTTTTTAAGCACCTTAGTTCAATGCCCTTAAAAAGTCACAAGATGGCCATTTTTGTCTTATATAAGGTGGAGGTGATGTATGTGTGTGTGTGTGTGTGTGTGTAGTGTGGATGGTGATGAGTACTTTGTACATACATATATATATAGTCACACCAACATCTTTGGAAGCAATGGCTCCACCCAGTCCCCTGTGTATGCACAAAATTATGACCAAAATTCAGAAAGATAACTGCAGAAGCATTCCGTGAGTACACGGTGTGTACCAACCTACTGATTGCACACGGTGAGTGGGGGTAGTGCTCTTGACTCAACACCTGGACTATCCCCACTTATTTTGCCCTTTTCAGACCAACTATTATTGGGTCTGTACTGTTATTACACTTATTATTGGATCTGTATTTAGAACTATTAAGATTTTTTAATAGACTAAGGCAGAAAAAGGAAGTATTTGTTTCTCTGATATTCTAGCTATGTGACTAGAGCCTTTTGCTCAGCCAAGAGGGACCAGTTTCTTGGTGTGCCATCACTCACAGGTCCTTCAAAAAGAAAAAAAAAAAAGCCCTCTGCTATTTCTGGAACAAACTCTTGAGATGGTGAGGCTGTTGGCTGACTAGGAAGTCAAGTTGATGGAAAAGGAAAGTACAATAGACTGGATAAGACTTGTCATCGTTTCTGAGGGAAATTAAAGTAAGTGGACGAGGGGCAGCATTTTCCTATGTTTGGCAAAGAGCAAGAAGAGAAGGTTCCAGCTGCAGTCTGCCCTCCCTCTTCCTTTGTGTAGTGGAAAGAATAAATCCCCAGGTCCTGATAACTGTGTTTCATCTCTCCTGCGCTCTGTGATTCTTTCATATACGCCCCCATGGGGAAATATAAAAGTTAGTGCCCGTGCTGGCTTGCCAAGTGGTAGCTGGCAATCCCATCTTCGTAATTATCACTTCTTCATTTCTGATGTATAATTGCCATGATTATTCTTCTAGGTGTCATAGGAGTTGCAGTGGAAGAGCTCACTTTACACAGACATTTTCTTCCCCCAGTGACAAAATCCATGTCTGTCTAAAGCTCTAAACCATTTGTGTTGAAGAGACATGACCTGTATGGGTTGGGAGTAGAAACATTCACTCGGAACCTCCTTGAGAAAAGACAAAGTGTGCCTCTGTGTGGTGTAGAGCCCTGCTCTGGCTGACACGAGGACTCTTCAAGCTGTGGTTCCCTCATCTGTATAATGGGAACAAGATTCTTCTTGTCAATTTCATAAGGTTTTATAAAGGACCAGATACGATCCGTTGGACATTTGTCACTTTCATCTCTTCAATTTCATATCAGATTTATCATTTGTATGTTGTAAGTCATTAAGAATTATGCTTTTTAGCATTTCCAAAGACCATGACACCTAAGTGATTCATCATTTTTCTGGGACACAAATTTGTATCCCATGCATGATGAGATTTGTATACCTGTGGACATCTGATAACAATTGATTGGATCTGATTTACTCGGGAAGATCCACTTCTCAGCCTAACCTCTACTGCCCTCTACTCTTTATTGAGTCGTAATTCTTGTGCAGTGGTACAGCCAAAACAAATCAACAACAGAAAGCCCTAAAACTACTTCTCTGGGAGAGATGGTACAGTGGAGTGTTAGGGACAGTGGGGACACACTGGAGGGAGTGTAGGCATGCTAAAAACAAGACATTGAGATGAAGGATGATGTTAATACTTTTACCTTGTACGTAGACAGAGAGTGTACGTGCAGTTCACGAGTAATATCGCCCAGATATTGTTATCTATAATTTGGAGATTTGCAGTTGTCTAGGGATAGATCCTTCGTGAATGTAAATTTTCTTCTTCATTCTGCCTTCAGTTGATGGAAAATAGCACCTGGAGGGGATTTGTGGGAAAAACACTGTGATCCAGGAGTGATCTTTGCCAAGGGTGCAGGAGGAAGAACCGACCACACATGCCTCATATTTGCTGTAATGGCCATGAACGTGTATTGGGAATAGCCAGGGGCTGCCTTTATTTTCCATTTCCTCCTTAGTGCCCCACAGTGCCTTTGAGTTAGGCAGGGCATGGGACATAATATTTATTAGCAGCAATTATAAAAGCTTCATCTGGAGGTAAAATTTTCTTTGTGAATTCCAGATGCTCTAACCCCATCAAGAGAGGTCACCTAGGAATCTTACATTATAGAGTGATTCAGCTATCCAGTGCATGCCCAAAGAATAGTACTGACTGACCTGAAAACTCCTTCTTTATACGTGACCCTTTCACTCATTTGATACCTGGTTAACAGGCAGATTACCAGGCCTGTCTTATGTTTCCATTTATCACCCCAGCTGCTTTAGCAATTATAATTTGCAAGCGGAGCACAAAAGTGGAATGTATGTCTTAACATAATCTCTTTCTTGTCTGCTTGGGCAAAGCTATCATGGGGAAAAAGTATGGGTTTTCTTTTGTTTTTGTTTTTGTTTTTTAATATCCTACTGAGCTGCAAATGAATAGTATTTCCACTCTTCCAGTGGGAGATATTTAAGAGGCAGGCGCATTCTGCAGTGGGAAGATTGTTTTCTTTGCACATCCAGTGTGAATACTTGCGGCTCACAGCTTTGCCTTTATGGCCTCTCACCCTCCCTAGGTGTTGCCTTCTTCTGGTATAACTTGGTTGGCCTCTACGTGCCTCTGCTCTGATGAAATTTGCTTGTATAGCCTTGAGAAAGAGAGAAAGAATGTCTCCAGTATCTCTTCTTATTAACTTCCCCTTCATTATTCTGTCTCCTGAAAGATCGGGGTCTTTTTTGTTCCTATTTCTTGCCATCACTGCAGGAGTGTGTTCTGATAAAGTAATACACCCTAAGGTATCAGGGACTTTAAACCCTTAATCCTTTTCTGGGATGTTTGGGTTGCAACAATGACTGGTCTTGAGAGTAAGAAACCCTATAAGAAGTCAGTAGATGTAGTACTGGTTTAATTTATTTTAGTATTATTTTTATTTAAATGCAATTAGCCAACATGTAGTACATCATTAGTTTTTGATGTAGTGTTCATTGATTCATTAGTTGTATGTAACACCCAGTGCTCATCACATCACGTGCCCTCCTTAATGCCCATCACCCAGTTACCCCAACCCCCCCACCAACCTCCCCTTCCACAACCCTCAGTTTGTTTCCTGGAGTCAAGAGTCTCTCATGGTTTGTCTCCCTCTCTGATTTCTTCCCATTCTGTTCTCCCTCCCTTCCCCTATGATCCTCTGCACTATTTCTTATATGAGTGAAACCATATGATAATTGTCTTTCTCTGCTTAACTTACTTCACTTAGCATAATACCCTCCAGTTCCATCCACGTCAGTGTAAATGGTAGGTGTTCATCCTTTCTGATGGCTGAGTCATATCCCATTGTGTATATGGACCACATCTCCTTTATTCATTCATCTGTTGAAGGACATCACGGCTCCTTCCACAGTTTGGCTATTGTGGACATTGCTGCTATGAACCTTGCGGTGCATGTGCCCCTTCTTTTCACTACATCTGTATCTTTGGGGAAAATACCCAGTAGTACAATTGCTGGGTCATAGGGTAGCTCTATTTTTAACTTCTTGAGGACCCTCCATACTATTTTCTAGAGTGGCTGTACCAGCTTGCATTTCCACCAACAGTGTAAGAGGGTTCCCCTTTCTCCACATGTAGTACTGGTTTTAGATCAGCCCTCTTTAGAGGGGCAGGAAGAAGTTCCCTTGAGGACTGCTCTTTTGAGCTGTTATGATGCCTGGTTGTAGGCTGATTAGTGGCTGGTGTGTAGGGAGAGGCAGGGTGGGCTCCACGCCTCTATTGTACTTTGATAAGGTCAGTGTACTCACTGTAGATTTCTAGTGATGGTTTGTGCTGGCAGCTTCTCTCTTCTGGTTTTCAGAAAGGCCATGACGAGGAGGGTAAGGAAAATGGGAAAGTACAGAGGAGGTCCTAGGAAAATGCCTTTTAAAGGAGAAAGGGATGGCATGGAAAAAGACAACGGACTAAAAGACTTCTCATTACAATCTTGCCTTTCAAAGCTTCTTTTCTTCTTGTTTTCCCCAGTTTCTTTTTGTCTGCATATGCTCATTCATTTGTAGCCTACACACATTACATGTGAATTTCTACAATCTACTTTTGCTCCTCTTAATGTTCTATTATAGCAATTTTTATGTTAGTATAAAATCTTTATAACCATCATTTTTAATTGTCTATGCAATACTTCATTATATAAAGATACGTGTTTTATCACTGTGTTTTCTTTTTATTGGACATTGGAAATTTTCACATTTTTGATTACTGTAAATAAGAGTTTCATTAATATTTTGTGCATATATCTTTAATATCTAGGATTGTTTTCTTGCACCAGTGTCTAGGTAGCCCAAGTAAGAACTTTGATTGTGTTTTTCCCAGTCTCAGCAGAGTGTCACATTTAAGTGATTATGACCCAAATTCAATACAGAAAGCATTTCAGAGCAATGCTGCTTTTTACTGAACATTTTCTTAAATGGGTTGCAAAGAAGCATTGTATCACGCAGCACACAGTGAGTCTTTCTAAAACTCCTTTGCCTGTACTTGACTCCAAAAGTCCTGATCATCCAGGTTACTTTCTCATCTTTTCCTTCTCTTTCTATAGGCTCTCAGTGACAGAGGCTTACTGTCCGAGCAGTGCCCTTCCAGAGCTCCCCCCCTTCCCCTCCCTTCCTCCCCAAGTATCACAGGCTTTCTTATGTATGGTGACCTACCCTCTGTCTGTACTTCTCCACCCATCACTCTCACCCCAGTCCTCTAGCAAATCAATGTAATAATTGTTAGGCACACATCCCTTAGAGCATGGAAGAGGGGGGTTGGTAATTGTTAGGCTTTAATATTTTTGGTTTGATCGTCACCAGAAGGGAAATAATTACTTCCAAAATACACACATTTTGAATATCTTTAAAACCTGTCATTAAAAATATTATCAACATTGGGGCGCCTGGGTAACTCAGTCAGTTAAGCATCTGACTCTTTATTTCCGCTCAGGTCATGATCTCAGTGTCGTGAGATTGAGCCCTGCATTGGGCTCCATGCTGGTGTGGAGCCTGCTTAAGATTCTCTCTCAGCCTCTCCCTCTGCCCCACCCTCTGCTCATGCTCACTCTCTCTCTCTCAAAAAAAAAAAAAAAAAAAAATCAAAGTTGTGTGCTAACATACATTCCCACCTATAACATATGTAAAAAAAAATAAGTTTATTTATAGTTAATATTTCCTCCTTGTGGCAAGCAGCCTCCAAAATGGCCCCCAGTGGTCTCTGTTGTCTGGGGACCATGCCATTCTGTAGTCCCCTCCCTTTGAGTTTGGGCTGAATTTAGTGACTTGATTCTAGTGAATAGAATGTGGCGGAGGTGATGAGGTGTCACTTCAGAAATTTGGATTCAAAAAGACAGTGGTTTTCATCTTAGGTGTGCTCTCTTGCTTGCTTGGCCAAAGCAGGCTGCCATGTTGGGAGCTGCACTGTGGAGAGGCCCATGTGGCAAGTACCTGGGGGAGGTCTCTAGCCAGTAGTCAGTAAGGAACAGAGAACCTCAGTCCAGCCACTCATTTCCAACAAAGAACAACTGAACCCTGCCAACAACTGCATGAGCGTACTTGGAAGGAGTTCCTTCTCTACTCATCCTTCAGCTGAGACTGCAGCCCTGGCCAACACGTTGATTGAAGCCTTGTGAGGGACCTTGAGGCAGAGGCACCCACTTGAGTCACGTCCTGATTCCTGACCCATAGAAACAGGAAGATAATAAATATTTGCTGCTTTTAGCTGCTATGATTTATGGTAATCTGTCATACCACAAGTGTGCACTTGCCCTTTTGGAGAAGTGTTAATTTCACTTAAGGCAAAAACTCCCACGTGTCTGAGTCCTAGACCTACCCATCTCAGCAGAGTAGCAGTTGTGGATGTAGAAGACATTGGGCAGAGAAGCAGGAGTTAAAAATGGGGAGTAGTTACCTTGAGATAACATGGTTGGTGTGAACCCTCTTACACCTTCACCTCAATTTTGAACTCTGTAGATCTCACCTGTTCTGGAATTGTATCCTATGTTTTGCTTCAAAAAATGGGCTCCTTTTATTCATCCAGGAACTCATTTAGACCCTAAAGTACGAGTCCTGAAGAACTACATGGCGAGTCAACTTTAGGCTCTTAATACATTATCCATGACAGAGACAGAGTTAAGGAACAAGCAGAATGGCTTGAGATTGCTTCCTGGAAAATCAAGGTCTTTTCAAACAGAGTTAACATTATGGGCTGAATTTTTGAAGCTGCCTCTAAATGTGCATCTATAGTTTTGCAAACACAGTCATTTGCAATCTCAAGTAATGGGATTTAGGCATCGACCTGATATAAGAGATCAGATTTAGAGGCCCTTTGCAAACCAGGGTATGCCACAAATAATATTTAATTCAGCTCTCCCTTACATTTTTAAAATGGTGCGGCAATTTATAAATGCATTACATTCAAAATAATACATGCAAGGTCAGGAGGGGAGATGTGAAAACTCAGCTTGCAAGCAGAAATCAGTTTCTACTTTGCTGGTGGGGGCTGCCCATGCTGTATGTCTGGTTGCATCCTGGCCTTGGAAGAGCTATGTTAATGCTAAGAGCAAATGCAATGCTCAAAAGCTATCCATAGTAGTCAGCCAGGGCACTGAGGAAGACAGAATGCTCACCACTTTGAATGAAATCAAGATGTGTTGGACTCATGTGATAATTATGCTTAGCACATATGTGTTCTATGAGCAACAGGAGATAAGGGGACATATGGAGCTATATACTTAATGACTTTTCTATTATGAGGAGAAGACATCATTATTTGACCAGGCCTTGGGATATCTGAAAATACTTGTATATGTTAAACAGAATTCAAAAATTAGCCACATTACTCACCTAATCCAGTGTAAGAAAAATTCCAGGACATGATGGAAATACCATTCCTCCTTCTTTCCCTAACCTTGGCTAGTGTCTCTGGAATGAGAAATACATGACTTCCAAATGCTTATTCCACCCATATGATTATGTGGAGGACATGAGAATATCCATTCAGCTCAGAGACTGGGAAGCTCACTGATAAATAAACTTTCAGAGGAGAGCAAGTTTGATTGTCCTCACAGTGGGTGAGATTCGAGTCAGTTATTGTCCTGTGAGGGCCGGGTCAGGAGAGCCCCCACGTAGAGTAGAGCATCTTGATCACTGTAGTCTTCCTGAAGCCCAGATTGCTCATGCAGGACTTCCTCCTTACATGAAGAAGTGGGGAGAGTGTACATATGGATAGTAATGAATTGTTCTGCAGCCTCATGAGTAAGGAGTATGAGAATTGGTGGGTCAGGAAGAGGCTTAGGGAGAAAAGGAAGAGAAGAATGGTGAGCCAAGCAGCCCAAGGAGAAAACACCAAATTGAAGGCTTGGAGGCTGTTTAAAATGCAGGTTGGAGGGCGCCTGGGTGGCTCAGTTGGTTAAGCGACTGCCTTCGGCTCAGGTCATGATCCTGGAGACCCTGGATCAAGTCCCGCATCGGGCTCCAGGCTCGGCAGGGAGTCTGCTTCTCCCTCTGACCCTCCCCCTCTCATGTGCTCTCTCTCATTCTCTCTCTCTCAAATAAATAAATAAAAATCTTTAAAAATAAAATAAAATAAAATAAAATGCAGGTTGGATGCAGGGTTGCGAACAGGAGGAGTCACCCTTTTTCTCACTGAGGAAATGGAGGAATATTCTGTTCCAGCTTGGGCTAGGGGTGTGTATTAGTTTGCTGGGGCTGTCTTAATGAAATACCATAGCCCTGGCAGTAGAAACAACAGAAATTTATTTTCTCACATTCCTGGAGGCCGGAAGTCTGAGATTAGAGTGCCAGATGCTCAGTTTCTGACGAGAGCTCTCTTCCTGGCATGTAGATGGTCACCTTCTTGCTGTGCCCTCACATGGTGGAGAGGGAGAGCAAACTCTGGTGGCTCTTTTTATAAGGACACTAATCCTTAGGGGTTAGAGCTTCAACATCTGAATTTGGGGGGTGGGCACGATTCAGATCAGTCCATAGCAGGGTGTCAAGCCGGGAATAGCTTGGAAAGGAATGTGAACTTTGTAGAGAACCTCTTACCAACAAGAATTCTGGAGCACAAAGGGCTAGACATATGGGGAAAGATGGACAGGCAATGCCAAAACCACACAGATAATTTTAAAAAGAAACAAACACTTTTTACTTTTTTTTTTTTTCTGATTATAGATACAATGAAAGCTCATTGTAAATATTTAAGGAAAGGCAGGAAAATAAAAAGAAAATAAGTACCTGTAATTTCATTGCTCAGAGAATACCACTTAAAAAAATCAAGTACTTCTTCATAGACTTTTTCCCCTATTATAATTTTGAACATTAATATTTAAGTTTTCATAAGTGAGATCATGCTGTTTATAAGATTTTGTATCTTTTAAAAATGTACTTCAGTATTTTCCTGTACCATCCTTTACACTTTCCAAACATAACTTAAACCTTGTATTATTTGCATTGTATTCTAATTGGTGGATATATAATAATTTCATCATTCATTCATCATTTAACATTGATCTTGCTTCTAAACTTTTGCTATTAAAAAAGGCATTGGAATGTTGTTTTGAAAACCTTTAAGTAATTGTTTGTCCAAAGTCTGATGATTAGAATTTTTAAGGATAGAATACCAAAACAATATATATATATATCTCTAATATTATCATGCCAAATTATTCCCCAGAAAGTTTATGCCAGTTTCCACTCCAACTAGTAAAATACCACTTCACTACACCTCATAAAAATTTAATTTAAAAAAGTAATCTAATTCAATATGCAAAAATGGATTTTCCTTGTTTTAATTTGCATTTCTTATCAGACCGGTGAGTTTAGACATGTTTTTAAGTATTTATTAGCCATTGTATTTCTTTTATGTGGCCATCTGTTTTTTCTTCTTCTTTATTATGAGTTCTTTATATGGTCTCTCATTTTGTTTCAATGTTGTTCCCAGTTTGTTCTTTGGGTTTTAATTGCCTTATGATTTTTAACATACTTTTCAGTTAAAAAAATTGATCAAATCTTTTTATTTTTCCCATTATAATGTCTTCTTTTACTTCATGTTCAGATAGTGTCCTCAACCTGTGACCATGTGAACATTATCTGAAGTTTTCTGATTTGTAATGCAGCTTTATTAAATAATATGCATGATATATTTTTATGTATTAGATATATACTGTATATAATATATACTATGTATAAAGTATATATACTATATACTACGTATATAGTATATAAATTAGGTAATATGTAGCATAAAAATACTGAGCATTCTCTGACATTATGCTTCAGAAATCTCATATTAATAGTTGTCCATATCATCTTGTGACCATATTATAATCAGTTTAATAAGTTAATCATTTTATTCATACTGATGGGTATTTTTAGAATTTATGGGATTTCTATTTTTTTTAAGTAAAATAAAATCCAGTGAACATGTTCCCACTTAGTTCTGTGCACATGAACTGTTTCCTCTGATGATTTCTCGCAAGAGAAGCTCTAGTCCATGTTAGGTACTTTGCTGTTGGTGGCATTAGTCAGCTTTTATTTTACTGGATTGGTTGGTCCTCTGTGCCCTGAACTGAACCTTACTGTGTTTAATTATTGTTTATAACACAGCATAGTGCCTAGCTGGGCAAGTCTCCTCTCCTGCAAGACCTAACAAAATAAAACAAAAATAGAACCCTGACTTCTTTTTCAAAATATTCTTGGCTTATCTTACTCATTTATCTATCCAAATGAATTTGGAATCACTTTGTTAGGTTCCAAAATCTCCTACTCCCCCCTGCCCCCCACCAAAGCAACTAATTAGACTATTGATTGGAATTGCAGCAAAGCTATGAATTCATTTGGAGAGAACTGGATCTTTTCCAATATCTGGTTTTCATTTTTGGCCACATGGTTTGTCTCTTCTTTTATTCCACTTCTGTGTGTTCTTCAGGAGAGCTGTATCATTTTCTTCATATGGGTCCTACACATTTCTAGTTGATGTTTTTTTCTGGACTTTTCACTTCTGGTGCTATAGTAAGTAAAGCTGTTTGGCACACACCATCTCTCTTCAGACTGGCATGATTGGACTGGGTAACCATGATGTGTGGCTGTAATTTGCCTGCATGCGTATAGAGTTGGTGCCATTAGATACTTTACACTATAAAGAAAATATGTCTTTTAAACTTTAAGTGATTAGGAGAGTACGATGGGACTAGAGATTAATTCTTTTGGGGGTTTTGGGATCTACATAAGCGGAGAGCTCTGCTCTTAAAAGCTGTTGACAATTGTACTTGATCTCTGAGCAATGCCCCATTAGTCAGAAGGGGCACCAGCTGGTAGACCCTACTGTTGCCTCCTGGCTGAATGCCAGTCTTCTCAGCCTGGCACATAATAAGTACTTAATAAATATTAGCTATAATTTTAATAATGAAACAACTTATAAGATAAGCAGATAATTGGAAGAAGTGACCATCCTCATTAATTCGGCGGCAAATAGCACTTAGCATCTCTTTGTAACTAAACAAGGTTGGGTGTGTCTGAATATCTTTTTCTTTTTTTTTTTCCCCCACATTCAAATCCCATTGCCTAATAGTTGGTGTTTGCACTTCTGATCTGTTTTTCTGGCTGTCGGCATATGTCTATTATTATATGTGTTAAAACTATTTTTAGAGAAAATTATTTCTGGCTTGATGTTAATAAAATTAAATAAAATTTATAAGACCATAAATTAAAGATTGTGTTGTATCAGATGATGTGTGCTTTAACAGATGTGATGCAGATGTTGAGACAAGTCCATGCGGATTGCCCAGGGACCATGGCCAGAAACGGGAAACAGCAGAAGAATATTAGAGCAAATGTTGTCCCTTAGAGGCTGCAGGGCTCGGAATAGCCTGGTATGCTCAGCAAAGCCTTCTGGAGGAGTTGGGATTGAGGAATCTTCAAGAGTGAGTTGAACTGGTGAGGAAGAAAGGGAGGCAGGTTTTCCTGGGAAGGGAGAATAATTGGAACAAAGCGGAGGTCATGTTTGGAGAGCAGTTAGTGGATCTGCTAGAATAGGGTTTCTCAACCTCAGCCTTGTGGGTATTTTGGTCTGGATGATTGTCCTGTGCATTGTCAGAGGTTTAGCTGGATTCCTGATCTCTGCTCCATAAATGCTACATTACCCCTCCCCAAGTTGTGACAACCAGAAATGTCTCCAGCTATTCTGATATCGCCAAATGTTCTCTGAGAAGCAGAACCACCTTCCTGGGCTAGCCCCTGCCAGGGAGAACCACTGTGCCAGAACAATAGGATTTGCATTGAGAGGCAATGAGAAATCAAACTGGAAGTAGACTTGATTCGGTTTGTGTAGGGCCTCACATACCGGGGAAGTGATTTAGACTTGTCACTCTGGCTAATGGAGAGCATTCATCTTTTGTGTAGGTGAATGGCATGCATACATGTTTTATGAAGATTTATTAACATATGGTACTTTTTTTGAGATGCTTAAGTGCATTTCTGTGCAACTCACTGTCAGTAGATAAGCTATTGGTTTTTCTCAGGACAGATGCAAATCTTCTCAAGTATCCTGCTTCTGAGTTCCATTCTCCAATGAGAAATTATGGAATTTTAGACTTTAAAAAATATGCATATCTAATATATGATTTTTAAAAAAATAACACATTTTTATGTGCATTTCAGTTGATACAATGGCATTAAAATTTTTATTAAACTAAGGATTTAATCATTTTAACATGACATTTTTTATTCTTGTCATCTTATAATTATTGTACACATGAAAGCAATTTCTCACAAAATTATAGTTCTAATATGTGCCCATTTTGGATCTTTCTCTTTTTTTACTTATACCTAACCTGAACAGTTTTCTGTATGTATACATAATTTCATAAAGATCATTTTGATGGTGGCAAAATATTCCCCTGAATTGATATACTCTCATTTAGACTAAAGAATTATGGAAAAGTTAGAGTGGAAAGGACCCTGGCATGTTATGAGGTTTGCTGATTTCTCTGACAGTGCTCTTGAAAGCTCTATGGGGGTTCGGATAATTTGCCCCAGGGACTACATGATTCACAGAAAAGTCTATAAGGTGCTTGGTGATCAGTTCCTTGGCCCATCCTTTTTTGCTTCAGCCAGAACTACTCAGCGTCTTCTTTTTTTTTTTTTAAGATTTTATTTATTTATTTGAGAAAGAGAGAGAATGCACACACAAGAGAGAGCACAAGCAAGGGGAGCAGCAGAGGGAGAGGAAGAAGCAGGCTTTCCGCTGAGCAGGGAGCCCGACGTGGGGCTCGATCCCAGGACTCTGGGATCATGACCTGAGCCGAAGGCAGACGCTTAACTGACTGAGCCACCCAGGCGCCCCCAGAACTACTCAGCTTCTTAATTAGTTTTATACACTAGGCTTCTGCATACAATTTCCTTTGAAGATAGAAGACCATTTATTAAAGAAACAAAAATGTTTAAAAAATCATCAATCTAGACTGGTCTTTTCATTTTACACAAGCTGCATATGGATGGAAGTCTTCTGGATATCTTTCCTCGGTGCTTATAACATCCTGACAAGTCCAGCTTCATAGCGTAGACACTGTTTCAATGGTGGCAAATGACATAAACCATTGTATTAGTGAGGACACTACCTGGTGACCCTCTTCTCTATCCATGGGCTCACCACATTTGGTGAAGAGACAATTGCCCACAGTCACATAAACATGTTTTTTTTTAAATTTATTTTTTTAAAAGATTTTATTTATTTTTTTGACATACACACAGAGAGAGAGGGCACACAAGCAGGGGAAGCT
Organism: Halichoerus grypus; assembly: GCF_964656455.1. Classification (NCBI taxonomy): domain Eukaryota; kingdom Metazoa; phylum Chordata; class Mammalia; order Carnivora; family Phocidae; genus Halichoerus; species Halichoerus grypus. The sequence continues at coordinate 24,017,216 of NC_135718.1, read as the reverse complement.
GCAGGCAGAGGGAGAAGCAGGCTCCCTGCTGAGCAGGGAGCCTGATGTGGGATTCGATCCCAGGACCCTGGGATCATGACTTGAGCTGAAGGCAGACGCTTAACCAACTGAGCCACCCAGGTGCCCTAAACATGGTTTTGACAAGTGAAGTGCTAATTCACAGAGCTAGGTGGATAGAAGACTGTGGGGACTGGATTGGAAGAGATGGACGCTTTCGTCTCTGGTGGCAAATGGCACTGAGGATCTTTCTTTCAGTCACACCCTAACTTGTTTTGTTCCCAAAGGGATGCCTAAAACAGGCAATTCTTTTAGGTGGTACTGTCAGCATAGTGCCTTTCAAAGACAGCAGTTTTCTGCCTGTGTACATGTTTGTGCATTTCTGAATCTAGCAACTGGCAAATTCTACCACCTTGATCCCCTTTGCTTACAATGAGGGACAAAATCCTGATTCAAGAATCTATGCTGTTTCTCCTCCAATTCCCCCACTCAGGGTATGTTATCCTGCCTCAGGCATCTCACTCACGTTTGCTCTTCGGGAAGACAGCCTGGATGATGGATTAGGGGCAGGCCCCGCCCCTTCTCATCTCCCCACTGGCCAGCCCTGTCCTATTCAGATGCTCTCCAACCTTTTCCTCCAGCAGTGTTGAAGGGAAGCTGTCAAGTAATTTGGGCAGAACCGTGCACAGTGGAGGCAGAGAGAATGCCCCTGGGGGAATCCCTGCTCTGCCCACTCAGCATTTTGGATGGATGCAAGGAGACTCAAGTGTTAAAAAGGTCAGACCCTGGAACCAGGCTGATCTATAAAAGGCACCAAAGTATGCAAGAATTGCCAGGGAGCCAGGCCAAAAGCATTGTGGGGTTAAAATGGGATGGCCATGCACTTGTCCATGTGACTCTGAGAACGAGAGGTTCAAGATCCTGCTTCATGCATTTCTTAGCATTATTGCTCCATTTAACAAGTGTCATTAAAAAAAGCAACAGTGAAATAGAACAAATGGAATTTGGTTTTGTGACTATTTTGTACTTTCATGGAAGAGGAGATTTGGAACATGGATTGCATAATTGGGGGAGCCATGCCTCCCTCCTTCCTTCTTTCCTTCCTTCCCTCCCTCCCTCCTACCCTCCTTCCTCCCTCCTTTCCTTTCCCTTTCCCTTTCCTTTTTCCTTTTTCCTTTCCTTTCTTAGGATTTTTCCAGAGCAGGGAGAAACTCAGTAAATTGGGTAGAGAAAAATCTGTGACTTGTGATATATAGTGGGAAGACAGTTTGAGTAGGAGTTAGGGCTTCTGGGTGCAAATTCTGCTTCTGCCCCTGGAATGGAACCAGTCCTTGGGGGTGCTCAGAGATTGCTCAGGCCTTCTGTGTCCTCAAAGGGCTGTAGAATTCAAAGGGCTGACCAGAAGGTCTTGGAGGCTTGGCTCAGTGCTTCCCCGCTAGGAGTCCATGATCCCCTTGGAGCCTGGGTATTGATCTCTGGCATTAGGTGGTAGCATAAGAGGAAATCCTGTCCAATCCTTTGACCATCAGGGAGAATTTTGTTTCTCAGTTGATGGTCAAGGGAGAACCTGCAGTGGATTGACTTGAGGTGCTTATTAAAATGCAAATGTTTGGGTCTCAAGAACTCTTGATCTGAATCTCTAGACCTGGACTTCAGGAATCTCCACATTAGTACTGTTTCCTGGCACCTCCTTTGTACCTTAGGTTTTCGAAACCAGAGAAGGTCTTTAGGAAATGGTTTTGAAAACCAGGGAGGCCAGTTAATGGACTACCAGGTGTTGTGCTTCGAGTAGTACAGACTGGGTCCCCCTTACCAAAAGTCTTCCCCTTTCTCTGCAGCACTTGCCAGCCCCAGTTAGAGACTAGTTGCAGCCAGTGGAGACACGGCCACCTCCGGGCATCTTTGGAAACACATGCGCTCCATGCTAAATGAGATAATATATTTAGGCGCGCTTTGAAAGCTGTAAGACATTATTGAAATGCCTTATAACTGCAAAATGCTGTCTTGATGTTAGTCATTATAAAAATAATGCCTCTAGTTTTTATAAACACTATGGCACGAATGAGGTTATTGATTTTTCTCTGTGACCATTTAGATGTACTTACTGAGCAATTCTGTTCAAGACATGGTTTTGAGTACCTACTCTGTGAACTGTGTATCCATCTAAAGGGAAATAAAGGGCAGTTGATGTGGGTTGTTCCAGTTCTGAGCTCTCTGAAGTAATAGAATTATACATCCAAACCTGCTGCCATGTAATTTTGTGGTACCTTTCAACAATACACGGCAGGTACTTCCTCACCCCTTGATTGTGGCTTCATCCATGTGACTTGCTTTCTCCAATTTAGTAGAGGTGACATTAGTGGAAGGTTTAAAGTACCTGTTACGTGGGCTGTGGCATGGTCGCTGTGGCTTCCACACCCCCACCCCCCCAGGCTCTATCATGAACACAGGATGTATGCCGAAACCCCTGCCTCTGAAAAGAGCCAGTCTCTGCTGGATTCATAGCATGGAGCAGAGCCTCCCATGGAGCCCAGCTGAGAGAAGCCAATCCTCAGCTGGCCTCTAGATGCATGAACACAATAAAGAACAACTGTTGGGAGCCACTGAATTGGGGGATGGCTTATTATGCAGCAAACGCTAACTGATACAGTAGGACAAAGGAAAGTTGAGACAAAGGGACAAATATCTTATACAAAGGACAATGGTGAAGTGGCAGAGGGAGGTACAGCTTGTGACAGAGGGTGGCAGCAGTGAAGTCTTCACAGAGGAGGCGGCATTTGGGAGGAACCTGGAAAGATAGGTTCCGTTCCAATAGGCAGAGCTTGTGTGTGGGCTCCTGAACCTGCTTGTGTGATGTGATGGCAGAAATTTTAGGCAGAGGAAGGAGCAGGGGGAGAGCTTCAAAAGTGGGGGAGCATGGGATGTGTTTAGAAACTTGTTAATAGTTGAGATTGTCAGGAAGTTCACGTTCTGTGCTTATGGGAGAAGAGATGCTGATAAGGCTGGAAAAGAAGATTAAAGTGATCGCTGAGAGGCCCTAAATGCCAGGTGGAAGATTTTGCAGTTAATACTCTACACCTTGAAGGGTTCTGTTCAGGGCCAGGGAATGCTCAGGACTGGCCCTTAGGAAGGTCATTCTTGCAGTGGGATGAAGGGCAAGTCACTGGAGACCAGGTGACCTGGTAAAAGGCCATTATTTAGAGCAGGGAGCACTGGAAAGAAGAGACAGAATTCTAGGAAACTCCAGAAAATGTGCTTTGCAATTAAAAGAGGAAATGAAAGGAAAAATAAATAAATGAGGAAAAGAACCTCCTGAAGAATAGAAAATAAATCCAAATCCTTCTTCGTCCTAGAATATTGTTTAATGGTTTCTTAATATCTAAAAACTCAAATCGTACTTAGAAGTAAATGGACAAGTTATGATGACCACGGATTTGGGGACATTAGAAATAAATCTTTTAATGGATATTCGAATTCGGCATGACGTTTACACACTTTGTGGAAAGCCACGTTCTGGACTTAGGTATGATTTCCTCCAATGTAAAAAGGCACCAAAACAATGTTCTCTGAGTGGTTTTGTTTGTTTGTTTCTGTGGGTTTTTTTTTTTTTTTTAATTTTTTGATTTTTGTTTTTGGCATGGGTGTATGTTGTAGGTGGTGTTCCCTTGGTAAGTAGACTTTACAACAGAGGTTTGTGGTGTGTAGGAGGTTTACTGGGAGCTCTGAGGTACAATGTACCCTTTGAGGGATGAGGGAACGTGGCAGGCAGGGAAGAGGTGGGACTGCCGTGCAGTTGCCACAGCTGATTCCAGGGGTCTACGTAGCTGGGATGGCCCTTCAGACACAGCCAGTCTTGTGCCAAGGGACTGGGCCTCCATACCTCCACATTGACCGGCCATAAGATGAGGGCTACCACTCAGGAAGGGGTGTGACCTTGGTGAGGTGGTTGTCATCAGCTGCGGAAAATTCCCACAGGGCAGCTGAGCTGGGAGTCGTCAGCCACACGCCGGTTTCCAGCACTGGGGAGGGAATGCCTAGGACAGAGCAGGCTGCGGACGGCACACCACTGTGTCCACTTCGGCAGCAAGAGCGAGGTGTACTCCCGTCCTTCTCCTGTTCCTAAGAGGGAAGTGAGTTTTGATAATAACAGCAATAAATAACGGTGCAATACTAAAAAACAAGGTCAGAGAATAATAAATATGCATGTAAACATGACTATAACAACTTACCATTTAACATTGTGCTAAGTTCATGGCGCCCGTTACTACAACTCTTTTTAACAAGCACGCAGGCAGAACAACGTAGCGGCCCAGTGTTGGGTTGGCCACAGACCACTTGGGTTGGACTCATACTCGTACTGCTCATTAGCTGTGTGATCTTGGGCCCAGGGCCTCAGTTTCTTTGTTCACAAAACAATGGGATTAACACCAATGGGATTAACACCAATCGTCTGCTCCCTAGGGTTGTAATTAGTGTTCATGTGAACGAGAAAATAGGGGGGCTGGTCTTTCCTCATTCAGAGCTGGTACCATCAAGTTTGGTTTTTGGTATTTGTGGGAGGGTAGGCTGGAGAAGCACGCTGTAACCGAACCCCGCTCAGCAAGGGGGTGTCAGGTACTTTGGGGGTGGGAGAGTCAGGGCTAAAAGTGCAGTGAAGGGCAGAAGTGTGATAGGCAAGAGGGTGCAGAAGACTCTTAAGCTCAGAGTGTTGGCATGCCTCTCCCTGGCAAGGGTGACGCTGTCATACAAACGACAGAACCTAGGGAGTCAACACGTGGTACCGAACACCCACCCTTGGCAGTTTGTCCAGGGAAGCTCCATGCTTTGACTTTGCTCCATGCTGTGGATTGTGTCTATTTCGGTGGTTCCGTTCAGCCCCACCACAGTGCCAGGCTCTGTTGGACACTCTTTGATGGAGGTGATGGTCTTTTAGGCTCAGAAATCTACCCCAATTATAAAAACTCACTCGTCACTCCAGGTATGATCGCCGCACTGGGAAGTGGGTGAGAGCAGAGAGAAACAGCAGTGGGGGAGGTGGCCACAGAGAAACTTACTGTTGTATGTCATTAATCACTAATTGCTGAATGATTTTATTATATGGCAGCCATAAAATATCACTTGAGGTTTCACAACCAGTTCTAGCTTTAAGAAAACAATTCCTTATGTCAAAATGACTATTAAATTAAGTGATTCCATATTAAACATCCTATGGACTCCAGATGATTTATGGGGCTGTGTAATGAATAGGAACCTTTTCCTTCCGGCTGCTTGGAGGAAATCAGCAGCCGTTTCTGGAACAGCCATTGACCTTGGGAGCCCAGGAGAGACAGGCTGGTTTCTAAGAGACACCTGGATGATTAGAGGGACAGGAGACTAGGGAAAGCAGGCCTAGCACTCTCATTTCACGGATAAGCAAACTGAGGCCAGGAGGTAAAGTAACTCACCCAAAATCACTGTGTAGACACTATCTGTGGTGCTGCTATTCCTAGTAATTATGTAGTTTTTCTATTGTTTCCAGCTGGCCTTATTGTCCCCGTTCCCCATCTTACAGACTTTTTACATTTCACAAACAGTTTACAAACTAAATCTTGGAAACCTGTCTTGCGTGTTACCTCAGCATAACCACTGCCAGGGCAAGGCACGATGTCTTTTGGTGACACTATTTGTATCCGTTGCCCTGAATTTGCTTTTATGTGTTCCAGGTGGGGTAGAGCGGGAAAATGGCCTCAAACGAAATTGTTTTGGCCTGGCAGCATGTTTCCACGGAAGCGTTCAGAGCTTCATGCTCGGAGCACTGTGGGGTCACTGAATACGTACCAGCACATTCCCTTCCTTCCGAGAGCCTATAGTCCAGCTGGGAGGCCTGACCACAAGTGTCAGACGCCCTGGCGTGCACCTGCTTGTGCCCCACGAGGCTGAAGCGGCGTGCACGCGTCCTGGGTGACGGCACTTGAGCTAAGTCTGGCCAGGTGAGACCTAGCAGAGCCAAAAGAAGGCGAGAGGAACATTTCAGGCGGAACAGCAGTAGGAGCCCGAGGTTCGGAGACAGAAGTCCCTGTGATGTCTGGAGGTGCTGGGAACTTCGGGCTCTCTGAAGGACACCAGCTCCTTGACCAGACCAGATACGGTCTGACTGTGAAGGGCTTGCCATCCGGGCAGAGGAGTTGAACCTTCCGGAGCTCATGTTGTGTCAATGTTTATTTTTGCTGACTTCTCTCATGACCTACCCACGGTACTTATCTCCGCTACTAGGTTAGAAACCTTTTCTAGGCAGCAATTCTGCTAGGTTGTCTCTGTATACATTGCCTCCCGCAGTGTTAGCTACAGGAGTAGTTAGAGGCAAGAAGGCCGAAAGGAAGGAAGTAGGGGGAGACAGGACGGGAGGCAGGGCAGGGAGGGAAGCAAGTCAGCCAGTTGCTAGAAGAGCCAGGCTCAGCTCTGTGACTTTGCTGGGGTCGTCTCCCTCAGGGTGGCAGCTCTGGGCAGGCTGCCAGCTTCCCCAGCACCTGCCGATGGCCCCAGAGTGGTGCCCCACAGGACTTCTCCACTCCACTAATTCGTTCTTTCAACAAACACGTGTTGAACGTCTACTAGGAGCCAGGCATTGTACTAAGCCCCGGGATGTAATGGTAAGCCAGGCCCGCGTGGTCTCTGCTCCCTGAGTACAGTCCAGTAGGGAAAACAGACGGTAACCAAATAATCGGAGAATTAAAGACGGGATTGCTTAACTGTGCTAAAAGCAATAAAGGACAATTAAAAGTTGCCATATGAATGTCAAAGGGACAGACTCGGCATAATCTGGGGTCTGAAAGGCCTGCCTTCACAGTGTGTGTGTGTGTGTAACCTAACCTAGTCAGAGACACAAACTCAGCAAAATCACAACATGTAGAGTGCAGGTAGGAAATCTTCCTGCTGGGTCCATCGGTCTTAATCTATACATGAGGGACTATGACGAGGTTCAGTAGTTGTGGCTGCATCAGTAGTCCTGGTACTAACCCAATTCTCCAGTTAAGAAACTGTGTGTCTGTGGTTAATTGCCATCTCCTCATTCACGTCAGCTTCCTTACCTGAAGAATGAGGAGTTGGTACCAGCATCACTGCTACTCTAAGTGTGGTCCAGGGACCAGTGCTGATCTGCAAACTGCTACCGACCTGTGATGAGATAAGTACAGATAAGTACATCCACTGAGAATTTTTTAGAAACTTGTATAGCAGTTTGACATTCTGTGATATTTTTATTGCACTTACAAAAATATCAGTTTGCAGTAGTTTGGGAAAATATATTGCTCCAAGTAGTTTGAAAATCAGCCACACAAGATGCCCTCTGAGAACTCTTCTAGCACGAAGAGGCTTTGTGTCTAATTGGGTGGGATGGAAACTTTTAGGTCAGCATTATAAAATACCCAAGGTGAGATCTAGAACGTGGAGTTGAGTGATTGTGAATGACAAGATATTATTCTGGAAAAAACTCTTCTTCAGCCTGGGTCTCTGAGACCTTAGGCAGGTCAACTCTGGTGCACTGATAGAACCCAGAAGTCATCGTCTCATCAGAGTCAAATGTTGGTCATTCTAAGAAGATAGCCACATGTCCTTTTCTGGCAGAACACCTGATCTCCAGGCCAAAGATGAACACACTAGACCTAGCTCAGAGCATTCTCCATAAAAGAGGTCAAAGACAAAAGATGGAAAAATCTTATAAACTCAAATGACCACATATATATGTACTTGTTGTTTGTTCTTCTTAATCCATTTCACTCCCATCAAATTGCTCAAAAGCTACTTTGATTTATAAATGGAATTTAGGAAGTGAGTAGTGTGCAATATAAGTAATTTAAACTTTGAAAGGTAGCTCCCATGAAGCAGAGTAAAGGTACTTAAGAGATTTCTATTTCCCAAGATCCTAGAATACAATGAATTCAAGTGTCTCTGTTTAACTGCCGTTATGGATGGTCCCCTGGGTAAATATTGTGCTTTATAAAAAAGCTAGTACTCGGGGCACCTGGGTGGCTCAGATGGTTAAGCGTCTGCCTTCGGCTTAGGTCATGATCCCAGGGCCCTGGGATCGAGCCCTGCATTGGGCTCCCTGCTCTGCGGGAAGCCTGCTTCTCCCTTTCCCACTCCCTCTGCTTGTGTTCCCTCTCTCTCTGTCTCTGTCAAATAAATAAATAAAATCTTTAAAAAAAAAAAAGGCTAGTGCTCAAAAGTGTTTTTAAAAAAATTAATATTCATTTCATGGGCTCATCTGGTGGAACAATTCATGGCTGACATTTTGTGATCGTGTTGCACAAAAGACCTGAGTTAATACTAAGAAGCAGCCCGCCCCCCCACCCCATCCTTTCCCAGCTGAAATCTTTTCCTATGAACTTGGCTTCCCCTTCTTCAGTGTTCAAGGCAGGAGGATCTATTCTGGACTTGATCTTGCTAGGAAACAGTGAACTTCAGGAGGTGGAGATGGCAGGAGAAGAAGGGTCTGGGTTTATAGGTTGGAAGAGCTGGAGATAAATTAGGGACAGATTGGGGCTGCCACCTCACTGGCCACAAAAGGCTGCTGCTTTTTCCTTGCCAGGAGCAGAGCCGGTATGGGATTGGGGATTTGCCACATTGAATTTGGATCATTACATCCAAAGATCTAATTGAATTTGTCATCCTTCTCTGCTACTTACATTTATGGGCACCTACGCGTGTCACTCCATGCTTGAAGAAAGAGTATCATAACATATTGCCCAATACCAGCCATGACCTGCTTCCTTCCACTCTTATGTGATGAGCCAAATGGCCCTTGCTCTTGCCACAGTGTTTTTCTCTAATTGGCTCACCTCCTATCCTTCGGTGGGTTTGTCCCAATCTTTACTGGACCCTCACCACTCACTTTGCCCCTCTCTTCTCTGTTCCTTTCTTTCAGTGATCACTGAGCCTTCTGTCTCACAAAAACAAGAGGCTGCAACATTTAAACACACCCTACTTTCCTTTGTCCCTCCCTCCCCAGAGTTCTCTCTGCTTGGCCCTATTTCTCTGCTGTGTTGGAAGATTAGCTGTCCCTTCCTAGTCAACTTAAATCCCCAGTTATACTTTCACCCTGTCTCTTCCTCCCTTTTAGGGGCTTTGCTTCATCAGTTACCATTTCTGCCCAGTAAATTCAAATTCTTTATTCCTTTCCACCTGACACATCATTAGTTCTCATCCATCCTGAAAACGAAAGGAAAAAAGGAGAGGAAACCGTCTGGTCTTCCACCCAAGTGACTTCCCTATTTGTCTCCTTTTTTCTATTGCCAAATTTAATGAAATCATTATAATGAGTATGCTTCCTTCCCTTCAAACCACCTTTAAACCCCCTCCATCTGGTCTCTGCACCACTGCTCGCCTGGACTGTGATCATCAGGGACCTCCTCCTGCCAAATCCTGTACTTTCTCTTCATTCCTCATTCTGCCTGACTTCAGCAAGATGTTCTCACTGTTGTCTGCTTCCTTCCAGAGTTGTCCTTCCTTGACCACTGTGATTTTCTTGTTTTCCTTTCTGTCTTCCTGACCATTCCTTTGCTGCATCCTTCACTGGCTCCTCCTGATTTGGGGACCCTGTAAATGTCAGTGTTTCCAGGATGCGCACATCCTTGTTGGTTTTGAAAAGGTCCATTTTCCCAGAGAAGTGTACCCACTACTAGTCATTGCTACTGTTAGTTCCTGTAAAGACCACCAAACCCTTCCCCCACCCTACTCTCCCTAGAAATTCAGACTCACACTTCCCACGCCCTGCTAGACATCTCTACCCCAGTATTGCTCAGCCACTGCTGGACAGCTCTACTGTGGTATTTCTCATATAACTTAAAACCCCAAGTATCCATAACAGAACATTTTGCATTTCCCAAAGGTACCAAAATCTCCTCCCTACCTCAACGTGGTTAAATTATTCCTCCTGATTTCACAGATTATCTCAGTGACGATCTCTCTCTCCATCTACTTGTCTAACTTAGAAATCTCAAATCACCGTGCACCCCTTTCATGCATTCTCGCAGCCATCCCACCCACTTGATCCCCATGCCATTTTCTGACATCTGCAAGACCTTTTGCCCTTTTTTGTTCCTGCTGGCATTTTCTTACACCAGGTGCTCATCATCTTTTGCTTGGGCCAGTTTCTTCTCTACCGTCAGCTTTGCTGCCCCTTGAGTCAATCCTTTGTATTGCCTTGTAAGTTGTCTCAAATGCAGACAAAATGATGTTATCTTCTGGTTAAAAGCTGCTGTTGAAGTCAAGAGAGAACTATAAAAGAATTTTAAATAAAAGTGTAATGACACACTGGTGAGTCATGATTACTTGTGAAGTGTGTCACAAAAATTTTGTGGCCAATAATAAATAACTGATGTTGATGAGCACTCTCTCCTCTGATTTTTTTTTTTTTTTTTGGAAATTTGAGGCAATTCAAGGTTATCAATAAAATTATGTCATTCTTACATACTTTACATTCCTAAATGAACAGAAATTAATTGAAAGACAGCTAATGTGTCCCTGACCTCTTCTGCCTCTCTTCCTCACTATAGTAAGCTGTCTTTCTGCACAGGCCATGAAGAGAGGTAGTGAATGTCCATCATTGCTGCTCAGTGTTTCACTAAAGATGATTTGAGATTTTCTCAAAATCACAGTATGCTCACCTGATTGTGTCTTTTTTTTTTAAGATTTTATTTTTGTGAGAGAGAGAGAGAGAGAGTACATGAGCCGGGGTAGGGGCAGAGGGAGAAGCAGGCTCCCCACTGAGCAGGGAGCTCGATGGAGTCCGATCCTAGGACCCTGAGATCATGACCTGAGCCAAAGGCAGATGCTTAACTGACTGAGCCACCCAGGCACCCATCATCATCTGATTGTGTCTTACATGAATGGCATCCACCACAGATTTTTCAGGGAATCAAGATTGAGAAGAACTACCCTAGACATTAAATTCCAAACCCTTTAGCATGCCGTAGAGTGCATTCTGACACCTGACACTTTCCAGAACTGTTTCCAAATTCACAGTCATTACTGCTCCACCCCTCCCACCCACTCTCGGCACCCATCACTGTTCTGCGAACACGTTCTGATGTTTCCCTGCGGGTCTTCAGTCACGCCTCCCCTTTGCCAGGATGATGGAGACAGAGCATGGAGCTCCAGGCAAACTAGTTAATATCTTCTAAAGTTTTGCTCTGGAGTTACCTTACTTTTGAAATGACCTGCACCCTCTCTCACACTGAGTTGTTGAGTGGATGTTTCCTGCAACAGACATCTTGGCTCCTGCATTAGAGGCTCTAGTATTTTGGGCCAATTTTCTAAGCCTCAGTTTCTTCATCAACCTAATGCCGATAAGAACACTGTCACCTCAGAGAGTTGCTGTGGAGAGTCTGTCAGGAAATGAGCGCTGCCTGGGGGCTTCTTCTGTGGCCCCCCCATGCATTCGGGTTATCTGCAGCTCATTCAGACAGCACACGGTAATATCTGCAGCTCATTCAGACAGCACACGGTAATGCCACGCTCAGCTGGGGTCAACCTCACTTTTCATCTCTCCAAAGCATCTAAACTGTGGAGTAAATTAATTTTCAACAAGTTAGATGTTGTCCCAAGGTAATTCTCTGTGATACTTTCCAGCAGGGAGGCTTTGAAATGCCATCCCTCCTATAATTAATATGTTGTACTGCGCTGCACCCATCAGCAGATGGATTTCTCCTTGCACATTTGGACTTCACAGAGGTCAGCCATCATCTCTCTCCATGTGTCCTCGTGTGCCCCCGGCAAGCTGGCCTCTTCCTTTCCCTTCTTTCCTAGCCCTCCCCATCCCAGCCTGCCTCCTAGTCTAGCCAGATCCTTAGCTCACTGGCTGAACATAATTATGATATCAGGCTGGAGTTTTGAGGCTTGGAAAGACTCCACCGTCTGTTTAGATTTCGTTTCCGACTGGAGTCACTGAGCCATCACATTGTCCAACATTCTACATTTACTCCTTCCAAACAGTGGAGGACATAGGAGTTCAGCTCTTCCCAACATTCTCTCTGCCCCTCACACTCATTCCTGGGTTCCATTTCATTTAAAAATTTCTCAAAAGTGTGATTAGGATGAATAGTGTGAACATTTATCAGTGTTGTCAGCATCTTTGGTTTTCATGTCATCATTAGACCTATTTCACAGATGAGGAAACTGACATCGACAGAGGTTACAATAGCAGTCCAGGTTCACACAGTTAGTAAGCGACAGAGCTGGGATCCAAGCTAGGCTTACTCCAAAGCTGAGATCTACGTATAATGCTCTACCACCTCCTTGTGTCAAATGAGTATCTCTTTCAAGGCTGTTTTCAGATTCATCACCACGGAGATTGCTGGATTAAATAGACCAAATCAGAAATATCCACATCCTTAGAGAAAGGGAGAGATCCCAGGTCCTTTGTCAAAGAGCCACTTCCCAGCTTGTGATCAAGGAGCTTTACATCATCTCTTTCAGTGCATCCACTATCCCCAGCCCTTTTGTGAACCCTCCATGGGAGGGAGGCAGCTCATAATTTCTCCACAGGCCATGAGACCCTCCCTTGATAGTTAAGCAGGATGATCTCGGCAAAGCTGACAAGATGTTTCCATGTTTGTTAAACAAGAACCATTTGTTTAGCTCAGGAGCATCTGTTGAATAAACAAGATATCTGATGTGCCATTTGCTCATTGGAAATTAACAAACCCTTTAAAAATGGCAATTTGTCAGGAGTTATATGAGGCAGAATTCATTCTCAGCAAGTGAACAAATTGAAACTTCTTTCCCAGGCTTTCTAGAATCCCCCAGAGCCAGTTGTGCAGAAAAAGTTCAGTTTAATTCTGCCATTATTAAGGAAAATATGCAGACAATGATGAGGGAAGAGAAGCAAGTGTCCTGTTAGGGAAATTGAAGGGTCCTGGAGGATGGATCCTCCGGAACAATTGGTATGAGCTCTTCCCCTTCTGGGTTGCTTTCCTTTCGGAGAATGTAGGTCTCCTGGATGGGAGGCAGCTATTGCTTCTTCCATGCTGTTTCCAGGCATCATTTGGCAACACAGTCATCAGCCAGCATTGTTCCCGTATGTGGCTTCCTGTGGGGAGATATTGGAGGAGGGAGGGTTTAACTTACTACAGGAATAAAGGAGATAGGGAAAATAATAAAAGGAATAAAAAGGCTGTCACTTCTCTCTGGGGAAGCAGCAGCTACTAGGGAGCTAGCAAAAATGAAGTCTGATTACAGTCCAGTTTTTCCTGTGAAACACAGGAGCTTCCTCGTGCTGTCTGATTTTACTTACTCTCCGAATGAGCACGGGAGACTGGCCCCAGGTGGCCCCAGCATAATGGACAGCCAGTGGTCGCTAGCATTTATTAAGTGCAGAAGCCATGCTAAGCACCTAACCGACATTATTTACTTGTGGGCCCACAAAGCTCTGTTGGGACTCCCATCTACAGATGAGGAAACCAAGGCTTAGGAAGACTAGAAATGGGATTTAAGGCCGTGCACTTTGAGAGCTCAGTGACTAGATTATGATGTCGCATTGCAACAGAGAGCCTTTGAAGGTGCAAGGTCCCTGGGGTCTTTGGTGTGAAGACTGAGAGGAGCAGGCTCTGGACTCATGAAGCCCCATCCTAGGCAGAAGCCGAAGTGTATGAAGTAGGATCTTCCCGAGGTTCCTAGGAAGTGCAGCCTGGCTTGGGGCTGATCTGCTATTCCTGCTGGGTTGCAGTTCAAATTCTTTATATAGAGGAGGATTTGGGATGGGAGGGTGATTGAGCAAGGCAAGTTCTTAGGCTTTATATAAGTGGGTCCCTGGGGGCTCTAGTTAGAAAGTAAGGAATTAGCTGACGCTGGGCCCAGAGCAACTTGCTGCCTCATCTCCTCACATTAGCCTGCTTAGCAATTGATCTTGTAAACTTTCTGAATCAGAGAAATTAAAGATGAAAAAGGGTCCATTAAGTGGTCTTGCCCCTGCCCCAGGCTTGGCAGAATGATTCCCAAGAGAGGTTTCAGAGTGTCTGGTTCAGTTGAATTTTAATTGTTCCGGGGGGTCTGACTTCTTGCTCTTCGCCTGGGCAGCCCTTCTCCAGGTGCAAGGATGCAGGTGTGAGCAGGATCTCAGAGGATGATGCTGTCATCTCGGACTGCGATTTCCAGGGCCTGAGAGTGTTCACATGTTGCCTCTGATGTGCTGGGGCCCCAGGGAGAATTCTTTCGGGGGACAGATTAAATAGCTCTACCCGAAGATTATTTCTGCTGATTTCCCCCTGCTTCTCCTCTTAGCCAGGAGATGTGGCCACAGCAGTGTCAATGCAGGTATAATGTGAGGATGGGGGTTCATGACAGTAGTGGGGGTCAAAGACTGATCATCCATTAGGAAGACCAGAAACACTCAAGGCTGCCAGGTGTGGAGTATTCCTAAGCCTGTACTAGAAGTTTCATTCTATTATCGAGTTTAATTCTTATGACAACACTTTGAGGTAGGGATTGTTATTATTTCCCCTTCAGAAATGAGGATTCTGAGGCTCAGAGAAGTCAAGTGCATGTCAAGGTCACTTAGCTGGTGGGCAGTGGGGCTGGGTTTGAACCCAGGTCTCTCTGAGCATGAAGGGCATGCTTTACCCCAGTACCCTTGTCAACCTTGTTCAGTACATAATAAGATGTACTGAACAAGGTCGGAGTGAGAAAGAGACAGAGGCAGGAAGGGACCAGTGCTGACTTTGAATTGAGGACGGCTGATCCTCAGATTAGCCAGGCTTAGTTCTCAAAACCTGTGGCATGAAGTCTTGTGCAGGTCCCAGGTGTGGAGATCATGGGGTGTTAGCAGTTCTGATGTGTGTGCACCTGGACTGTGATCCCTTCCCAGTGCAGAGGGGGCATTTCACTCATGTGTCCCCTGCGTAGAGAGTGATGCTGAGCAGAAGGTGTTCAGTGTCTGCCATTGGCCTAGTAAATAGAACTCGTTATTGCTGGTTGGTTGTTCTGCCCCTCCCAGGAAGACCTTGCTTGTTACTGAAGGAGATCTTTACATTCATTCAATTGCTTTCCTTTGGCTGCTGTTGGCTGAGGGCCTGGGCGTATCCATGGGCTACTGGTGGCTGATCTTAGAGGCCAGAATATTACCCAGGAAGGGTAGGCCTAAGTGGGGGGGGACTGTCTTGGGTCCTGGGGCAGGAGAGGGGCACATGAGGGTGAGAAGCACGAGGCTACTGGCTGTAGAAATCCAAGAACTGAAAAGCGGTTGAGTCAGGGATGGAGGGGTCATCAGAGAATGATCTGCATCACAGTTTGTCCCCAATTTGTCCTGGAGGATTTGTTTGAAGGAACAGGAAGCCCTACAATTTTATTTTCTTCCCCTCAATGCCTGGTGTTTTTCGGATGTAGTTTCTTCTGTGTGGTGTTGCTCTCTGGGAAGCCGTGAAATAAAGGGAAACTCTGTGAAGGTTAAGTTATGGAGTCACTTGACTCCATGAGTCATCTTGGACAAGTCACTAAGATAGCCGGGGCCTCTGTTTCTGCCTTCACAGTCTGTGGGCAATGCATGCTTCATAGGTTCCTTCTCAGGATTAAATGATGTAAAGAAATAAGGTCCCTGTGCAGAGTAGCTGATTAACACATGTTGGTCATGTTCTCGCCTTCCTCCCTTTCTCTCATCGAGAAAGGTGGCCTCCATGGTGCATCACAGGATGTGCTCCAGAGCTGGGTCCATCTGACCTGGGTTTGAATCCCAGGACTACCATTTATTAGCTGCATGACTTTGACAAGCCACTTGGCTGCTCTGAGCCTGTAGTCCCCTGTTAGTAAAACGCAGATAAATATTGTACCTCCCTTGTAGGAGTCTTGTTTGTTTGTTTGTTTTATGGGTTTTTTTTTAAAGATTTTATTTTTGACAGAGAAAAAGAGAGGGCACAAGAGGGGGTGGGGGCAGAGGGAGAGGGAGAAGCAGGCTCCCCACTGAACAGGGAGCCCGATGATGCGGGGCTCCATCCCAGGACCCTGGGATCATGACCTAAGCCGAAGTCAGACGCTCAACCGACTGAGCCACCCAGGCGCCCCTCCCTTGTAGGAGTTTGATCATTTGTTCAACTAACATGATTGAGCACCAGCTTTCTGCTAGAAAGTAAAATTACCATCTTGGGCAGGCAAGGCCCCCTTCCTTCAAGAAGCTTACAAACCAGAAGGGAGGCGGACATTATTCAAATAGTCACACCGATTATTCTAAGTATTAAATAAGATCACACACACAAAGCAAGTATAACAGGGACCAGCTGGCGGCGGCAAGACAGCGTAGTGCATCAACCCTAGCTCTCGTCCCGTCCTCACTGGGGGTGCTGTGTGCTCACCGTTCTCTTCACGGGGTCTGCACGAGACTACAGCCTGTCCCCTCGCACACTTGCCTCTTGCCCTCCAGACCCATCTGTACTCCCGAACTCATGAAGCAGATGCCCTTTTCCTAACTACTTTCAACCCCCGTTAGGCCGGGGACAGCTGCGAGTAGGGCCTTCCCGAGCAGACTCTGGGCAGGCATGTCTGCACTGGTCTAATGTCCCAGAATGTGTACCCCTAACAGTCCTGAGGCAGAGACTAGGAGATTCTGTTTTTGTTCTCTTCAGAGCTAAGATACAATTAAAAATGTTACCACAATAATTGGCAACATCCATTAACTCGATGAGAATTGTCAGAGGCGGCACATATTTCCCCCTCTTCTGCACATTATTAGTCTATAAATACACCTGGTTCCTTTCTCGTTCTTCTCCAGAACTTCCACACAACATCCTCCCAAGCCGTCTCCTTCATGCACTTTGCCTTTTTTAATTAACTCTCCGAATGCCTCCCGCACTGCCAGTGGGCAACACATCATCTGGCGTCTAAGGCTGTGTGGTCTCGGGGCTCACCTGAGGGGCGCCAGGGAAGCCCGCCGCACCAGGGGCTCTGGGCGCCGAGTCTGCAGGGCTGGCCAGGAACCCCAGCTCGGGCTGCTGATTTTCAGTGACCTCAGTCTTCTGAGTCTGTCATCTGTGCACTGGGGACCATGACATCTACGTCTCGAGATTAAGCCACTAAAATTAGGTGATGATGTGAAAGTGCTCTGCAAACTGTCCAGAGTGGGGAACCTCCTGTGTACCAGAGGCTCTGGAAGCTGCCAGGCCCTGCTCAGCCTTTACGTCCCCGCGGAGGTGTGGAGGCAGGCTGTCTCTGGTAGCAGGAGCATGTTCACAGAAGCCCTCCCCAGCAGGCTGTGGGCCCTGCCAGGGGTGAGCGGCACCTTGGGTATGTCCCCAGCAGATTTCTCTGCCTTGCAGGGCACTCAGCTGATTATAGAAGTTCTCCCTTGGGGGCGCCTGGGTGGCTCAGTCAGTGGAACATCCAGCCCTTGATTTCCACTCAGGTCATGATCTCAGGGTCGTGAGATCGAGCCCCGCACTGGGCTCCATGCTGACCGTCAAGCCTGCTTAGGATTCTCTCTCTCTGTCTCCCTCTGCCCCTCCCCCACCTGCTCGCTCTCTCCTTCTCTCTCCCTCTCTAAAAAGAAAAAAGGTCTCCCTCAGAGCAGGGGTCAGGGTGGGGTGGAACAAAGAGGAACCTGACAGTCAGGAGTGGAAGAGCTGTCCATGTAAAGAAGGAACTCGAGTCCCCCTCTTAACCCAACCCGAGAGACCAGAGACCGAGAGGATCCCTGGGTGCCCCACAGCCCTGGCAGCCCTTTCAATTTGCAGAGCAAGAAACTGCCCAGGGAGTCAAGTGATGTATCGGGTCAGTGAATAGACTAGGACCAGAATCCAGGTCTTTGTCCTTGATTCAGTCCAGTGGTCTTTCTGATACATTCCAGTGCGAATTTTTATTAGACACTTTCCACGTAGTCGGTAAGTGTCAAAAGGAGTGTGTGTGTGCATCTGTGTCATGCACATATGTGCACATGTGTGTGTCCATCCCTGGATGCTTTGTAAGATGCCTGGAACCGAGTGTGCACATTCACTAAATGTGTGCGTCTGTCATTTTAGTTCACCCTCATCAAGACCAGATGAGGAAGTTTTGATGGTTTTGGAGAATAGGAGGTTTAGGGAAGTTAACTAATTTGCCCAAAGTCACACAGGTAATAGGTGTAGAACCAGAATTAGGATCTAGAACCTATGACTCCAAAGCTCCTGTCTTAACCACTGGACTATCGAGGGACAAGTTCTTGTCCGCAGAACACATTATGAGTTGAAAATAGTACTCAATTTGGTCAGTGGAATGCCCGCAAGCACTAACTGTGTTATCCCAAACTGAAGCTTGGGAAATGTGGGGCACTGAGCATTTTGTTCATTTCTAATAGTTTTTGTTTAACTGATCTCTAAACCTTCACAAATCTATTTCTCTGAAGTTATGTCCTGCCCCACCTTACCAATCCCTCCACTGCCTCTGGCCCCCTGATCCTCATCTTACCTTCAGTCTCCATGCTGGATACACAGGAAGCTCTTGAGAAATACTTGTTTTGGGAGCCACAGGGCCACACTGGTGGACCAATAGGTTCTATTTGTACCTCCTCTATTTGTGCCTCTCTCTTCTACTCACTTTTAAAAACCTACCCCTTTGTGGACTCCCACACCACTCTGCTAACTTTTCATATAAATTCTATCTGCCTATCTCTTTTCACACATCAGCCTGGACTTCCAGAGAGCTGGAACCTTATCTTACCTTGGCATCTTCCCCCCCATCGTCTTTTTGGTACTGGACTTGTAGTTAGTGCTCAGTATTTGTGTGTGAGTAGTAGAATGAATAACTTAGTTTGGTACTCTGCCCAGAAGAGACCCTGTCATGTGACCCTGGGGATGATAGAGAAGTGTTCCTTCTTAATCCAAATTCCTGCCTGTCAAAATGCCCCCTTCCACTCTTCTCACATGGCAGAGTTTGGGTGTTTTGGGATAGTTTGGTGTGCACTACTTTCACTCTGAGTTTGCATTTCTTGTTCTTTGGCTTGTATCCCCCCCAAGTGGCCATGGGTGTTGACTCAAGCCCTTGGTGAAGGATGGAGTGAGAGGGTCACCACAAACACCACTATTTGGGGATCACACTTGCTCCAAGTTGTAATATTTTAAGCACAACCCAAAAACTGAAAAAAAAAAAAAAAGAGAGAAAGCAAAATTTTAAACAGCCTAGTCTTTTCTAAATAAACCAGTTTGCAAAGGTTATATTTGTATGAATTCATTTCTAAAGAAATAGAATGAATATACCTTCAGAAACAGGAATTTTTTCAATGATACAATCAAAATGGAGGGAATGTTACAGACTTTAGTTTGTAGGAACTGATCCATAATTCTGGGATGATGGCTTTTCATGGCCTTCAAGTTCTTTCTTACTGTGTCTCCAGAGTGATCTTTCGTAACCTCTGCCCAACATTCCACTCCTACAGCATGTCCATTTGCCCCACAGTGCCTGGCATCATGTCACCCCTTTCTTCTCCCTGACTTTCCAATCCCACACATTCGTCAAGCCTAGCCCTTGTCTCCCCATCTCTGAAACCCTTCAGGATCTACCATGCCTTTCCAAAGGTTCCTTTATATATCAGCCCATTAACATCTATTAAAAGAATAGTATACTCTCAGGAGATAGGTAGTGGGGTCTGAGAATGGCAATTCCAAAATCAAATATCTAGGATAAAGGACTTGACCCATTGCAAATGTTGCAATGCACTTGGACTGTTTTATAGGATTAATAGGTCTTCTATGAGCAATAGTTGTCTTCTTTGGACTGTGTCATGTAGAACCATCTTGTCTGGAAATACACGGCTGTTCACTAGAGCTATGCCAGGCTCTAGCCGCACATAGGCAGCAAACACATGGGCCCAGCGGTGGGCTGTCTGGCAACTCCCTGAACGCTCGTATATAGTAGGTATTCGGTAATTGCCACGGGATTATTGGTCATATTCCTAGTTGTTTCAGTTATATTTCGATAAAGCCTCGTGAATTGTCACTGCATTAGCAGAATCCTGCCCCAGATGACCAAAGCTCAGCTTCAGATTGCTCCCGCCAGCATGTAGCATGGGGTTGGCTATGCTTCGCTGAGACTCTCCAGTTAAGTTCAACCTCCTTGTCTGCTCGGAATGACCTCTTGGTGTGTGTTTGCCTTGTCCTGAAACTACTTCATGTGACTGCTGTATTTGGTTCCAAACATTTATAGAACTTATATAGAATTATATAAGATTATATTCTATATAGAAAATATATAGAATTAGACCATATTGGTTTTTTCTTCCTTTTTAAAAACTGTTTCTCTAGTAGGCAGTGTTATGCTTATGATCCATTATAACCCTATGTCTTTATATGTCTCTTAAATTTGCATAAAAATACTTAGTCTGCCACACGAGATTCTCTGATATTTTCTATCCCATTTCATTCTATTTGATAAAAAAATTGGGGCCGTGATCCACCAAATACATTTTATGACCCACTAATGGGTCATAGCCCATAGGTTGAAAGATACTGGTCTAATAGTCAGGGGCCCTTTCTGCTGGGAGGGCCAGGAAGCTGAAGAGACAGCGGTGAATCCACGTGTTATGACAAGGCCCAGTGTATGCTGAACAACTTTTATCAGGTGTATTTGTAATGACTCTAGGGTTGCAAGAAACAGTAACTAACTTGAGTAGCTTAATGAGAGAGAGACAGACAGACAGACCAGCAGAGAGAGAGAGAGAGAGAGAATGACAATAAATGAATTATTGGGATCCAAGAAAATAAATGCATTCAGATCTTAGAAGGGACTCTATTCCAGATCTCACAGAGTGCTCTTCCTCTGTCTTTTATCGCTGTTCCTCTCTTCTTTCTCGCAGAACAGATAAAAGTGTCCAAGACAGATTGCTCCAAGTCTCACGTACAGTCTCTCAAACCAATCCCAAAGTTTGGGAAACAACTATGTTTGACCCAGCTTGGGTTTGGGGTCTATCCCTAGTGTAATCAGCTGTAGAGAAGGGATGGGGCCATATAGTACAGGCATAGGCATGGGGGTTTGCATCTAGAAATCTGAATATTGGGGGAGGTGGGGATTATTGGTGATTTGGGAGGAAAGCTCCAAAAGTGCCCACTAGGGGGGCCATGTTCATTTGAGCTGGGTGAGATCCCTCTTTTTGCTGCCCCAGCATTTTCACAGGATGATCACATTTGTCAAGCAAATCACAGATGACTGTGTTTGACAGATCCGATATTGCTTTGAGGATAAATGGTAAAAAATAGCAGCATAATAATATAAAATGAAGACTTTATTCACTTAATTGCCTAGAGATTAATTAAATGAATGAAATCTGCTTCACCATATTATGGAGCTATTTTCAACATTTATCCTATACACCCTGCTGGAGTTCTTGTTGTTCTGATTTGTGTATTTATTCGTCTACTCAGTTGATACTTAAAAAGTAAAGAGCAAGGCACAGTGCTGGGCACTGGTGGAAAACATGATTTAATCAGCTCTAGAGCCTGTCTTTGAGGATAGCACAATCAGAGAAAAAATTCAGGCCCACAAATAACTGAAGATGGAGTAAGACAGACCATGTTTGAATCCAGGCTCCATCTCTTTCTCACCCTGTACCAATGGCTAGGTGATTTGACATCTCAGAATCTCCATTTCCTCATCTGGGGAGGGGGGGAAATATATAAAATATATAGATATATAAATATATGTAACCAGTCTTAAAAGTTTATTTAAGGATTGAGATAACATTAAACTGGTAGTACATTCTTGGTCCATTAGGCAATCAATAAATATTAATTGTACTTAAGATAATGGGAGCACTATAATAGTAAGCATTATATATAGTGTTAAATGTTAACACGTGCCTCTCTCTCTTCAAAATGTTTTATGTGCATTTAATTCATTTGGTCCTCATAAAAATAACGACAAGGGTGCTATTATTATCTCCCCGTTGTGCAGATGAGACAAATTGAGGCACAAAAAGGTTAAGTAAATGGCCTATGATTCCACAGTTAGTACCTGGTAGAACCAAGATTTCATCTCAGAGTCTGATTCCAAATTCCTGCTCTGACATATCAAAGGAAGCGGCTGTTTCAGGTTGAGTTCATGGAGGCTGTGTTTTGAGCTCTAATGAGTGATTCTCAGCTCTGACCGCACATTTTTATCACCTGGGAACATCTAAAAGCTATTGATTCCTGAACTATTCTCCAGGCTAGTATTTCTCAGAGTGTGATCCCTGACCATATAATGTTATCATCTCTGTACTTCTAAGAATCCAGATTCTTGGGCCCTACTCCAGACCTCTCGAATCAGAAGCTCTGAGGGTGGAGCCCCAACATCTGTTTTAACAAGGAGATACTGTTAGGAGATACTCCTAACAAGGAGCTCCAGACCAATTTAAAGCAGAATTCCTGGGATAGGGCCCGTCCACTGGTATTTAGTATTTTTAGAGAGTTTCCTAAGGGATTACACTATTCCGCCAGGGTCAGGAGCTTTCATGGAAAGTAGGTATTGAGCTGGGCCATGCACAGGGAATATGCAGAGTGGGATGGAGGGAACATTCCAGTGGAGGGGTGGCCTGAGCAAAGACGTAAAGGGGGAGAATGTGATGTGAATTGGAGAAATCTGTTGAGATAAGATTGTTTTTGTAAATTTAAAGGTATAGCTGATAAGTTCATAAAAGCATTTGAGCTTTGGCCTTACCACTGTTTTACCCTCGGTACCATCCTCATGCATCCTCAATGTCCAGTTTTCTTCTTTCTGGTGAAGACTTTGCTCTGGGATTCATATCCGCAAGGAGAGAAACACAGAAACCTAGCCCCGCCGCTCCCCCCGGCAGCAGAGTGTTAGGAGAGGCTGGGCTGAATGAAGTTCCAAATTGGAATCTAAGGCCACAGGATGCAAACTTGCTGTCTTTAGACGGTGGGGGAGGCTCAGTTTTCTGTGAAGGGGTTGGATGAGATCAGAGTGTTTCAAAGGCGGCTGCATTCAGCTGTCTCGGGCACTGTTGCGTCTGGGTGAGCAGCTAACGGTTCCTAAGTCCCTGTTTGACCTACTTATATGTTAGGACTTGGAGACTGCTTCTGAACAGATGGTGTAGTTGCCAGAAATATGTTTGAAAGCTACTTGACCTTTTTCAAGTGTTTTCCTCAGTAACACCTGTGAGTATATGGTCCTAGGCGCCGATGGGGGTTCCTTCCCTGGAGGTGTGGCTCTGGTTTGGCTCCTTATTGCCTTTGTTCCCTGTGACCTTGGTCCTGGCTCAGAACTCAGAAGACCATCAGTTTTGGAGAATAACTGTGTCCCTCTCAGAGTTTCACATGATCCTTGTGTGCTGACGTTGGGCTTGTTAATTGTTAATTGTTAGAAAATTAAATATCCTCAGGAGGAAACCACCTCACGCATTATTCATGCCTCTATAGACTTTTTTCCCCCCTTTTTTAACACCTGTTGAGCAATCCACATGATAACCATTATCTGGGGCACAGACAGGAAAGTGAGATCTCTTTTGCCTGAAGAGGTTTGTCTTTGAGACCCAAATGTGATCTCCAGGCTTACAGAGGGCATTACGAAGTTTGTCTGACTGACAGTGTTGTAATCATTCATTCATCAAATGCATATTGATGATCTACGATGTGCTAAGCACTGTGATGGAAAATGTCAAGAGAAGATCCAGCAGAAGCCCGTGAAGTCAAGGATTGTGTCCCCTAGGCAGAAGGAGGTGATTGCAGTTCAGCGTGATGGTTTCAACCCTGGAAAGGAGAGCAGGCTGTTAAAGGGACCCTGAGCAATGCTTGGTCCCCAGGTTTGTGGTATAGAATCCATCCAATGTGGGGGAGAGGTACTTACACTGAATCTCCCTAGCAGGGCCTTTTCAGATCTAGTGCCTGGAACAGTGCTGTGTTATTCAGCGCTCTACAAATGTGGAGCTGAGGTCTGAGGGCAGGCAGGAAAGCAGATTAGTTTATCCCACCCTTCTAATGAAAAATAATAACAGCTAAACTGTGAAGAATGCTTTTTGTGTCAGGTGCACTGTTCTAAGTGTTTATTACTTAGCTCATTTAATCCCATAACTGTGTGAAGTCAGTGTTATGATCTTCCCATTTCACAGATACAGAAACTAAAAGTCATTTCTTGGCACATATGTGCAACATGTGATGGGGCGCTTGCAGAAAGGGGCCTGATCTTACTTCTCCTCTTGAGGAAGAATGGGAAGATCCCCTGGAAAAGATTAGTTTTTCCCCAATCATGGGTGTTAAGTTTCAGGAAAACCTTGTGATAGGAGAATTAACTGTTGAGGAATTTTTACATATTTATAAGGGTTCTCATAGATTCTTACCTGTTCTTGATACTGGTTTGTTCTTTTACATTCTGTTTTATAGTCACTTCCTTAAAACCAGGAGTACACATCACCAAATAAAGGCACTACTGATGACTTGTTTTATTTGGCATTAGTAGTAATCCCCACGTAGGTAATTTCTCTTTACTACCTGATACATTTTAGAAACTTTGATAGTTTCCCTCCATGTAACTTCAATGGGATGCTTGCAAATTCATTTTTACTTTGTTGCAGGCATTAAGCACAGGGAGCTTGATGTGTCCCATGCTGGTTCTTTTTTTTTTTTTTTTTTTTGTTAAAGATTTTATTCATTTATTTGAGAGAAAGTGAGAGAGAGAGCACAAGAGGGGGGAGGGTCAGAGGGAGAAGCAGACTCCCCGCTGAGCAGGAAGCCCGACGTGGGGCTCGATCCCGGGACTCTGGGATCATGACCTAAGCTGAAGGCAGCCGCTTAGCCAACTGAGCCACCCAGGTGCCCCTGCCATGCTAGTTCTGCACTGGGTACAGCTCCTGGCCTTCCAGCCCACCTTGGCCTCACACTGGGTCCTGAAAAGGGGAAGGAGCTTGTATGGTTGCAATGGAAGAGGTGTCGGGGGTGATGATTAACCTTCTTGGCCTACCTGAGCAGGCAAGCCTCTCAACCCCTCCCCTATACTCATGGCAGCTTCATGGTACCTCTTATATATGTCTTGGCTCATTCCATCCTCATAGACCCGAAGGAGACTCAAGCCCAAACCCCACATTTTCTTTTCCTCAAGTATATTTATCCTTCTCAGACTTCTTCAAGGATCTCCATTTATTACTTCTCTATTATTGGCCCAACCTCCTTGTTCTGTTCCCAGCATATCCTTCTTAATGATTATCACCAATAGGAGGGACTCCCGGTTCATGTCGTCTCGAATCAAAATTTTCTGAGACACTGTATTGAAAATGTACGTAGAGTGCATGTATATCTCCTACAATGCTGCCATAAAGGACTTCAGATGGGAGGAGAGGAGGCAATGGGGCAAGATGGTTCTGGTCCTTGATTCTGAGAGAGATGGCTACATGCAAACCTCTCACCAGCCAGGAGAGGCAGCTTACCTGGGAGGTTAAGTTCCTGGCTCAAAGCTACCTCCCTGGTTGACCCCTGGGGTTTTGCTGTTTACTATACTGTGTGCCTTTTGGCAAGTTGCTTAATCTCTCAATGCCTAACTGCGTCCTTTAATATGGAAACTATGGAGAAAGAATGGTTCAGGACTCTTAGGATTGATGTGAAGATTCAAGATCAGCATTTGCATTTAAAACAAGGCCTGACACACAGTACTAGGTCTATCAATTGTTATTATCCTGTGACTTTAAGCACCTTGCTTAATCTCTCTTATTATCCCCATTTTGACAAGGATGAAAGTTCGATGAATGGTACCTTCCTTAAAGAGTCATTTTGAGGATTTATTATGATAATGCATTTAAAACACAAAACACTTTTTTAAATTTTTGAGGAACCTCCACACTGTTTTCCAAAGTGGCTGTACCAACTTGCATTCCCAGCAACAGTGTAAGAGGGTTCCCCTTTCTCCACAACCTCTCCAACATTTGTTGTTTCTTGCCTTGTCAATTTTTGCCATTCTAACTGGTGTAAGGTGGTATCTCAATGTGGTTTTGATTTGAATTTCCCTGATGGCTAATGATGATGAACATTTTTTCATGTGTCTGTTAGCCATTTGTATGTCTTCTTCAGAGAAGTGTCTGTTCATCTCTTCTGCCCACTTTTTGACTTGATTATTTGTTTTTTGGTTGTTGAGTTTGAGAAGTTCTTTATAGATCTTGGATACCAGCCCTTTATCTGTAGTGTCATTTGCAAATATCTTCTCCCATTCTGTGGGTTGCCTCTTTGTTTTGTTGACTGTTTCCTTTGCTGTGCAGAAGCTTTTTATCTTGATGAAGTCCCAAAAGTTCATTTTTGCTTTTGTTTCACTAGCTTTTGGAGATGTATCTTGAAAGAAGTTGCTGTGGCCGATGTCAAAGAGGTTACTGCCTATGTTCTCTTCTAGGATTTTGATGGATTCCTGTCTCACATTGAGGTCTTTCATCCACTTTGAGTTTATCTTTGTGAATGGTGTTAGAGAATGGTCGAGTTTCATTCTTCTGCATGTGGCTGTCCAATTTTCCCAGCATCATTTATTGAAGAGACTGTCTTTTTTCCACTGCATGTTTTTTCCTGCTTTGTCAAAGATTATTTGACCATAGAGTTGCAGGTCCATATCTGGGTTCTCTATTCTGTTCCATTGGTCTATATGTCTGTTTTTGTGCCAGTACCATGCTGTCTTGGTGATCACAGCTTTGTAATAGAGCTTGAAATCGGGCAACGTGATGCCCCCAGCTTTGTTTTTCTTTTTCAACCTTTCCTTGGCGATTTGGGGTCTTTTCTGTTTCCATACAAATTTTAGGATTGTTTGTTCCAGCACTTTGAAAAACGTCATTGGAATTTTGATCGGGATGGCATTGAAGGTATAGATTGCTCTGGGTAGCATAGACATTTTAATTTAAAAATAGAGCTACCCTATAACCCAGCAATTGCACTACTGGATATTTACCTCAAAGACACATTGCAGTGAAAAGAAAGGCCATATGCACCCCAATGTTCATAGCAGCAATGTCCACAATAGCCAAACTGTGGAAAGAGCCAAGATGCCCTTCAACAGATGAATGGATAAAGAAGATGTGGTCCATATATACAATGGAATATTACTCAGGCATCAGAAAGGATGAATACCCAACTTTTACATCAACATGGATGGGATTGGGGGAGATTATACTAAGTGAAATAAGTCAAGCAGAGAAAGTCAGTTATCATATGGTTTCACTTATTTGTGGAACATAGGAATAGCATAGAGGACGTTAGGAGAAGGAAGGGAAAAATGGGTGGGGGGAATTGGAGGGAGAGATGAACCATGAGAGACTATGGACTCTGAGAAACAAACAGGGTTTTAGAGGAGAGGGGGGAGGGGGGATTGGTTAGCCTGGTGATGGGTATTAAGGGCACGTACTGCATGGAGCACTGGGTGTTATATGAAAACAATAGATCGTGGCTCAGCACATCAGAAACTAATGATGTATTGTATGGTGACTAACCTTAACATAATAAAATTAAAAAAAATAAAAAATAAATAAAACACAAAACACGATGCCTGACATATGAATGGTCTCAATGCCCATTAACATTTATCCTTATTACCATATGCACTTTCCCCAAAATTTCCACAGGTTTATCCCTTACAACTTCTGCCTACCCTCAGAAAAATCACAAAATATCTACATCTCGTATTTCTTTGCTTGCTGTATCTGTGTGCACTTTTCTTACATTAGGTTTTTAAAAGTGGGGGCTTTGGGAGGCTTTAAGATTAGGAACCTGATGATTGTCAGAGAGTTTCCTGATGAGGTGGTATGGCCCCAAATAGCAGTAGTTCATGGGCATCTCAGCAGTGTTAGGACTAAGGGAGGAGGTGAAATCTGTGTGTGCTTATTTTTGCTGCCTTGTTAGCAGGGGAGACATAGAGTCCAGGCATCAATTACGTGTGTCCAGGTATGCACTGGTTCTCAAGTGGGGGCAGTTTTGACCCCAGGGGATAGTAGGCAACGTCTAGAGACAGTTCTGGTTGTCAGGCCTGCAGGGATGCTACTGCATCTAGTAAAGGTCAGGGATTCTGCTAAATATCTTGCAATGTATAGGATGGCCCCCACAACAAAGAATTATCGAGGCCAAAATGTCAGCAATGTCAGTGTTGAGAAACCCCAGGCTAATGTCAGCACTATGGCTGAAAGTAGGCAGGGCCTTCTCCTATGTGCTGGAAAAGGGCAGGAGTGTTCTTACCCATAGCACCCAAGTTCCCCTGCTCTACCTCTGACCAGTTGAGCCACTTAATCCCTTCTCCTGTGGATCCAGAGACAGAGCAGCTTTGAAGTACAAATTTCTTATCCCTATCATTTAATCTGAAGGTACACCTAATCTTGAACTGTGTGTAGTAGTAAATATTAGAGAAAGATAATTAGGGTCTCTGTCCTTAGGAAACTCACTGTCTGATAGGTTGTATGTTAATAAGAATCATTCTCTTTGTAATTCATGGCTTAAGCAAATACAGAAACACACTCACACAAGTATGCTATGGGCTTACATGGATAAACAGGCTGTAATGTTAGAATGGGACAAAGAACAGGGCTCTCCAGAGGAACAGACCAGTGGGATATGGAAGAGACAATAGCATATGCAAACAGACCAATAGGAGGGTGGGGGAGGAGACTGGGAGAGAGAGAGATTTATTAGGAGGAATTGGCTCATGTGATTATGGAGGCTGAGAAGGCCCAGAGTTCGCCATCTGCAAGTGGAGATTCAACGGTTAGTGGTGTAGTTCTAGTATGAGTCTGAAGGCCTAAGAATTAGGAGCATCAATGCTGTAAATTCCTATCTGAGTGCAGGAGAAGACCAATTTCCCAGCTAGAAAATATTAGGTAGAGTAAATGAATTCTCCTTTACTCCTTCTTTTGTGCCATTCAGGCCTCCAGCAGATTGGAGGAGGCCCACCCACATTGGAAGGGCAATCTGTTTTACTCAGTCTGCTGATTTAGATGTTAATTTTTCCAGAAACATCCTAGAAGATGTTACTGTTACTAATTAGCATCGTTTTGTTTCAGCTTGAAGAACTTTCTTTAACATTTCTTGTAAGACTGATCTATGTGATGACCTCCTTTAGCTTTTGTTTGTCTAGAAAACTCTTTATCTCTCCATCACTTCTGAAGCACGGTTTTGCTGGGTAGAGTATTCTTGGTTGATTAGCAGGGTTTTGTTTGTTTGTTTAGTACTTGCATATATCATCCCACACCCTTCTGGCCTGTTAAGTTGCTGCTGAAAAACCTGCTGATAATCTTATGGGGATTCTGTTGTATATAACAAGTGGTTTTTCTCTTGCTGTTTTTAAGATTTTCTACTCGTATTTAACTTTTGATAATTTAATGATAATGTGTCTTATGTGGTTCTGTTTGGACTCATCTTTTTTGGAACTCTCCAGGCTTGCTGAGTCTGGGTGTCTGTTACCTTCCCCAGGTTAGGGAAGTTTTCAGCCATTATTTCTTCAAATAAGTTTTCTGTCCTTTCTCTCTTCTTCTGGGACCCCTACAATGAGAATATTAGTCCACTTGATGTTTTCCCATAAATCCCTTAAACTATCTTCACTCGTTTTTTATTCTTTTTTCTTTCACTCCTCTGGAGGAATTCCACTTCCATTTTAGAGTTCACTGATTCTTTCTCCCACTTGATCTAGTCTGTTATTGAACCCCTCTATTGAATTTTTCAGTTCAATTATTGTCCTCTTCAGATCCATGATTTCTGTTTGGTACTTTTTAATATTTCTATCTCTGTTGAAATTCTCATTGTTCTCATCATTGTTCTTCTGACCTCAGTTAAGCATCTTTATGACCATTATTTTGAACTCTTTATCAGGTAGATTATTACCTCCATTTCTTTAAGATCAGTTCCTAGAGATCTACCTTGTTCTTCTGTTTGGAACATATTTTTTCTGTGTTGTTTTATTTGTTTGTTTGTTTTCCACTTTCCTTGACTCTTCGTGTTGGTTTCTGAACATTAGTTAAATAGCCACCCCTTTCAGTCTTGACAGAGTGATCTCATATAGGAGAAGAACCTCGTAGACCAGCCTGACTGAGTTCTTAGCTGTCTCTCAACTCTGTCATTGGTGATTGTCCAGGTGTCTTTCTTTGTTCTTGGTGGCTTTTAGTAGTTATGAATGTCCCAAGACCTGTCATTGAGGATTGCAGTCAGCGTCTAGATACAGGCTGATCAGAAGCTGCATCCTCAGGTACAAGCTGGGAAAATATGTAGTTAAGCTTTCAGGGAGAAACTTTTTTTGCCAGTTCCCTCAGTCCTGGGCCTAGGTGGGTAGCTGTCGGGGGGTGGGGGTGCTCTTGTGCCCATTAATAACTGTTTCTTTGCTCGCTGCAGTCTTGCCAGTGCCTCATGAATGCAAGGCCCATTGACTGCCAGCACCAGGTGATCCAGGGACCCATCCCTCAAGTGATAGCTACAAGAGCTGGAGTGTCGGATATGTGTATAACTTCCTTTCAGGGAGATATTGACTTGATTTTATTATTGGAGCAGGCTGGTGGGGGAAGTGTCTGCCAGCTTCCCCAGTCCATGAGGAGGATTACAGATAGCCCCCAGATATCTGCTAAATTAGAAGCCGGGCCCTCAGGCGGTAGCTTTAATGTATGCAGATAAACCCATTTCAAAAAGACTCAGAGATGCGTGTTCTTAGCCTGCTGCCTCTGCACCGAACCTTGGGGAAGTAGATGGTTAAGAACGCTTCTTTGTTTGCTGCAGTCCTCTGGGACTCATGAGTGAAGCCCTGTTGGTTATCAGAGCCTGGCGATCTGGGGACCCATCCCCTGAGGAGCAGCCCTGAAAGCTGGGGTGTGGTCATGTGCACAACTCCTTCCAGAGAGCTACTGAGAACTTGGAGTGGGCTACAGAGAGAAGATGCAAAAGGTGTCAGTGGGCTTCCTCTGTCTCTGGGGAGGATCGCAATCAGCCCCTTGAAGCCTGCTAAATTAGAAGCCTAGCCCTTAAGCAGCAGCTTTTAAAGTATGCAGATAAACCACTTTCAGGGAAAGATGGGGAGAAGGTGCACTGAGCCCTAGGGCAATTGCTGCAGCGTTTGCTCGTGCACCCATGAAGATTTGCTTCTTTGTTGGCTATCGTCTAGTGGACATAAGCCCCATTGGCTTTCAGAGCTAGGTGTTTTGGGGGCCCTTCCCGCTGGTGCAAGCCTTAAAAGTTGAGATTCTAGATGTGGAGACCATATCCTTTGCTCCTGGGTGAGAAGCTGGGAGTTGGAGGTTCCCTCCTGGTTGTGTGGCACTATGCTGGATGGGTCGGTTCATGGTCAGAACGCATCTCAGCCTTTTCTAGCCATTTTGATGTGGGATGTCTCTTGCCCCTGCTTCCTGTTTTCTCTGCCTCCCTCCCCTCAGCACAGGTGTCAGATACTGAACTCTGCTCTAATTTGGTAATGGCCTCAGGGCCAGTGAGAAGTGTAGAGATTTATGGTGTGGAGGATTGGGTTTTGAGTTCTTAGGTCTGTTTTTCATAGGTTTTTCTATGTTCTTGCTATCTGGGTATCAGCTGTTGATGCTCATTCTTTTAAATTCTACTCTTTCTGACTTGCCACTTCTTACCTGCTGAAGACAGGAAAGCCAGAAAGCCCATCTTAGAATGATATTTAAAATAAAAGTAAATAGACTGTGAGTAAGAGCTTGCTAAGAGAGTGGATTATGTGATCTCTCTCGTGCATGGATGTTTTAATGTGTGTGTTGTCTCTTTTAGCTGACTTTTTGGGCCATCCTCCAGGCTGGATATCTCACATGGGGGATGGCTGGCTGGGCTTTACGTGCGCGAGGTCGGAGGCCCACAAGAAGTCTGTAAGGATTCTCAGCCTGTCTTCTTTTGGCTATTGGCCATAGACTTTTAAGCTCTCCCACCCTGATCCCTAGGAGAATTTTGTTCTTGTTAGACCAGATTTTAAATGTTTGTCATCAGACGTTCATTGTTTCTGGGGCAGGAGGAAGGAAGGGCAGACAGCATCAAACTCAGGAGGGCAACAATGCCCTGGAGCAAACAGCCAGAGCGGAGGCTAAACCACCCTCCCCAGAGGACAGGACAGGGTGGGGAATAGCACACTCCCAGCGGGAGGACAGAGGGGCGCAAAGTGCTGGAAAGAATCAGGCATGGCAAGACCCATGGGAGGGGGTGTGGGTGGTGGGAGTTGTGGGAAAAAGGAAGATGGTGGGGAAGAGAGAACTTCTTAGGTGCCAGGTGGTAGAGAAGAGGCAAGGACAGAGGTTTGGACCTGGATTTCTGTAGACTCTGTCCTCTTTCATGGTTTTTTGTCATTTTTTTTGTTTTGTTTTGTTTTTGAGAGTCACTGACTCCCTGATACCATTCCAGGACTCCTTCGTTGTGAGCATTACAGGTGACAGCTATATCTGCCAGGCTCACCAGTGGCCATACTCTGTGGATCCCCTCTGGAGAAAGTGGCTTTCTGAGTAATAGCCCTGAAATGCTTTCCCACTTTTGTCGTCTGCCATCCATGTGGTCACTAAGCTTCTGTGTCTCCTTCCTTCCCCAGGTCGGTGACCGGATTGGATAAGGAAGCGGACCTGGTGCACATGGAGGTGCGGACCGCCGATGGATGTGAGTGCTGAGGCCGTGGGTGAGGCCAGGGGAGATCTGCCAGCAGGTTCTTCTCCTCCCCCAATTTGCATTTTAATGGCTTGAGAAGATGAAAAGCCCTGAGCTCCATTACTGCCGGATCCATCCTATTTCCGAGTAGGGGGAGAGGCCTCTGGTCCCGAGGGAGACATTTCATTGAAATAAACCCTCAGGAATGAATTTTCTGGGGATGTGAGTTAATGTGATGAATTTTGAGGCTCCTGTTAGTAATTTCCTGGCATCTTCAGTGTAATTCAGATAGGGGTGTCCATAGCTCATCACAGTACTTTGCATTCACACAGCAAATTACAGGGGCTGCCAGCTTTAAAAATGAACCCTTCATATAGTCAAGCTTACCAAAAAAAGTCACTGGGAAATTTTTTCCAAACTGTTTATTCATTCGTTCCACAAATATGTAAGGACGGACTACTGTATACCAGGCATTGTTCTAGGCCCTGCAGATACAGTGGTGAGCAAAACTATATTGTCCCTACAAACAAGCAGTAGAATCCCGGGATCTTGAACACGTGACCCCTTTGTACATTGTGCACCTGCGTACATCTTACACTGAATTTGACTGATAACATATCATTTTGTACTGCTTTAAGCATTTTACTCTTCCCGGAGTTGATCATATTATTATAAGGCTCTTCTCTACCCAGGAAAAATCAGCTTAAGGTCAACTTAAACATATATAAAATATGTGAAAATATATGATCTATATGAAATAGATAAAAATATAATTAGCATAGGTCAACAATAGAGCCAAAGTCTATGGAAATAGTAGTGATGGAGGAATGCAGCAGAACAGCTACCTGTTTGTGAGTTGGGGTCTTGGGTTCTGCCACCCACTAGTGATGGGGTCTGGGGAAACTCCCTCTGATCTCTGTGCTAAATGCCTCCATTGTCTGAGAGTACTCATCCTTGCCCTGCCCACATCAGAGAGTTATAGGCTAACCAAGTGGAGAAGGATGTTATAGAAATTACAAAATGTATAGATGTAAGGAGGTTCAGTTTTGACCTGGCTGTGGGTGTGGGAGTATCATTCAGAATACATTAAGTAAAACTACATGTGCTTTGTCTGTGAGGAGTCTACTGTTTTTGATACCAAACACAGGTACATGCCAGAAACATGCATTTTGGGGAATATTTCATTTGCTTTTTTTTTAATTTTTAAAAGACTTAGAAGATAGCCACATTTGTTACTATATGTCTGACATTCTGCTGAATACTTAATTTTTGTCTTTCTTTTTCTGCGTGTGTGTGTGTGTGTGTGTGTGTGTGTGTGTGTGTTTTAATTGGTCTTATTTCGTCCTTGAATAAATGTAAGTCTCTCAAGCAGGCAAGGATGAGGGATGGTCCACACTCTTAAAGAAAAGTTTTTTAACAGAAGAGCTATTTAAGATTTAGGAAAATAGGGGCACCTGGGTGGCTCAGTCAGTTCTGTGTCCAACTCTTGGTTTTGGTTCAGGTCTTGATCTCAGGGTCATGAGATCAAGCCCTGCATCGGGCTCTGCACTTAGCATGGAGTCTGCTTCAGATTCTCTCTCTCCTTTTCCCTCTGCCCTTCCCACTCGTGCTCTCTCTCTCTTTAAAATAAATAAATAAATCTTTAAAAAAAAAAGACTTAGGAAAACAATACCACATATTCAAATTCGCTGATCAGAAGGGTGGTAAAGCTTGAATCTAAAATTATATGATCTGACTCTTACTGCTGAGAAAGAAACTAGGGGAAGAGTGAGATGTAGGGGGATGAAGGAGCAAACCAGGGCTGCAGCAGGTGGAAAGATAGTAGCTCTCAGATGACCCACAGGCCAGTTTTTGGTATGATTCCTGCCTTGGCATGGCTTCCCATGTCAACCTTTTTATGCCTTATATGTGATCTAGGCTGGCTCTAGTATTTTAGAGTTGGTAAAACTTGATGGGATTTCCTGACCTCCTACCTAGTGTAGGAACCCCTTCCCTGAAAACTTCTGACAGTGTGTCCTCAGGTTCCCTGACTTCAGGCTTAATTAGACACATCCTTTTCTATTGCTGGACAGCTCCCATGTTTTGTTTTATTAAGCTAATTTCTTACATTAAGCTTAAACCTATTTTATGAAAGTTTAAGAATTCTGATCCAAATTTGGATAAGGCCTGTGGTGCAGGACTGCTGCAAAATTTTATGAGATTAAAAAATGTAAAACACATAGAATAGTTTCTGGCCTACGGTCAAGAATCAAAGAAAGCAGACAGGACTATAACAGGAATAAATGTCATGTGCCACGCTTAAGTTAAAGTATAGTATATATTAGTTATGTTCCATTTTCTAGGTTTTTTAAAATCAGTTTCTCAATAGTTAATCTTCTCTCAACTTAGATTGGCTCTAACTCACATTTATTTAGAAGACGCATATAACAAGACTGCATTAACCTGGAGAGATTGTATTTTACATCTCTTAATGAAATGCATGATGCCTTTCTTTTGTGCTATGTGGTGAGAGCTTTCTTATAAAATCACACATACACACACATCTTCATGTTTTAATCATCACAAAAAGGCACAGCATGTATTTTATTTCCTTTTTTTTTCTGACATGGTAGTCTGAACTAAAATTTGCCCAAATTCACACAGCTAGCTAGTGACAGAATAAAAACTAAAGCACAGGGCGCCTGGGTGGCTCAGTTGGTTAAGCGACTGCCTTCGGCTCAGGTCATGATCCTGGAGTCTCTGGATCGAGTCCCGCATCGGGCTCCCTGCTCAGCGGGGAGCCTGCTTCTCCCTCTGACCCTCCCCCCTCTCATGTGCTCTCTCTCTCTCTCATTCTGTCTGTCTCAAATAAATAAATAAAATCTTAAAAAAAAAAAAAAAAAAAAAAAAAAAACTAAAGCACAAAACTCTTAATACACTAAAAATAGAAGGGAACCTCTAACAAAAGATGTCTACAAAAGACATGCAATTAACATCATATTTAATGATGAGATACCGAATACTTTCTGTGTAAGAGGAGGAAGAAGGAAGGGATGTTTATTTAGCCTCACCACACATATTCAACATCATGCTGAAAGTCCTAGCCTGTGCAATAAAGGAAGAAAAATGAAATGCAAATGCACTTCATAAAGATTGCAAAGGAAAAATTAAAACTATTATTATCCTCATTGACACAATTGTGAATGTAGAATATCCCAAGAAATCTACAAAAATAAAAAACTCCTAGAACCAATAAGTAGGTTGAGCAAAGTTGCAGGAGACAACAAATTCAGTGGAGAAAGGATGTAATTTTTAACAAATGGTATTGAAAAAAATTGGGCAGCCATATGGGAGAAAAGTGAACTTCAACCTATGATTCGCAACTTAAACAAATTTAACTCAAAAATGGATATTCTTAAATGTTAAAGATAAAATTATAAAACATATAGGAAAAAACGTAGAAGAAAATCTCCACAACCGTGGGTTCGCATCAAGAGCAAGATTGACAAAATAAAGAATTGATACAATGCACTTCATCAAAATTAAAAAACATTTGCTCTGCTGAAGACACAATGAAGACACTAGGAGAAAATATTTGCAGATCACACATTTAACAAGGGACTTATGGTCAGAACATAGAAGGGACTTTCAAGACATAGCAATAAGAAACAACCCAATTTTTTAAAAATAGGCAAAAGTTTGAACAGACCACTTACCAGAGAAGACCTAAGAATGACAAGTAAGCAGATGAAATGATGCTCAACATCATTAGACATTAGGGAAATGCAAATTAAAACCATAATGAGATATCATTACGTAAATACCTATTGGAATTACTAAAATAACAAAACTGGTAATACCAAGTGCTGGCAAGGATCATATATTACTGGTGGGGATACTAAATAGTATAGTCACTCTGGAAAAACATTTTGGCAATTTCTTATAAAGTTACACATACCTTATGATTCAGCAATCTCACTCCTGCATATTTACCCTAGAGAAATGGTATAATCACACAAAAACCTGTACACAAATGTCTGTAGCAGACTTAATAATCACCCAAAACTGGAAACAACCTAAATATCTTTAAATATCCTTGAATGGATGGATGGATAAGCAAGCTGTCATACATCTGTAAAAGAAAATAGATGAATTTCAGAGGCATTATACTGGGTAAAATAAGACAATCTCAAAAGGTTACATACTGTATGATTCCATTTATATGATCATATGGAAAAGGCAAAACTATAACGATGGAGAAATAGATCAGTCGTTTCCAGGGTGGGGGAAGTATTTCCCAAGAAAGAGGCATGAGGGAATTTTTCAGGGTGATGTAAATATTTGGCAACCTGACTGTGGTGGTGGTCACATAAATCCATATATCTGTTAAAACTTTAGAACTGTATGCCAAAAAAATTACTGTGTATAAATTGAAAGAAGTTTGTATTAAAAAATAATACTAAAATAAATATGTAAGGAAAAAAGGGAGGGCGCCTGACTGGCTTAGTTGGAAGAGCATGCCATTTATGATCTCGGGGTCATGAGTTCGAGCCCCACATTGGATATTGAGGTTACTTAAATAAATATTTAAAAATAATACTAATATAACCTGTATTGAGGAAAAACTAGAGAACACAGTTCTTGGCTTCTAGTTTTATAGAACTTCCTACCTTTTCTGATTAATTAATTAATCAGTTTCTTGATACACTTATTTCTTCTTTTATTCAGTGTTTATTTAAAATCTGCATAATCTGGTCACTGAGGGGACATAGAGGTGAATGTGATATTATCTTCACCTCAGGGAGCTTGTAGACTGGCTAGGGGAACGTAAGGATTTGAGTAATTCTAGCACAAGCTGACAGGAATATTCACAGAGCTGGACATATGTTGAGTTACAAATGGGAGTATGGCTGATAGTCTGAGAAAGTTGGGGGAAACTTCTTAAAAAGACAAAGTGTTTGATCTGGCACTTCAGAGATTAGTAGGAATTTATCAGAACATTCTGGATAGAGAGGAGAGCCTCACATGTTCCCAGAGTTCACCTGTAAAGAGTGGTGTGTGCAAGGCTGTGGATTATGGTCTGTGGCTGTTAGAGATGGAGGGAGAAAAGGCCAGTAAAGGTATGCTGGGGACGTCCTGTGAAGGAATGGGTAGGTAGCTTCCTGAGCCATGATCCACATTAAGACACCAAGCATCGAAGGCCATTTTTACCTTTATAATGAAAAAGCTTTCATGTTACC
Source organism: Halichoerus grypus (assembly GCF_964656455.1). Taxonomy (NCBI): domain Eukaryota; kingdom Metazoa; phylum Chordata; class Mammalia; order Carnivora; family Phocidae; genus Halichoerus; species Halichoerus grypus. The sequence goes on along the minus strand of NC_135718.1, from coordinate 23,979,517 downwards.
ATTGTAATTTCCTAGCTGTGACCTTAGATATGGATTATAGTAGACAGTCAGCCCCACGTGGTTGTTTCAAGTTCCTTTTTCTCTGCCTCTTCTGTTTGCATGTTTAATGTTTAAGCCATAACAGCTGACAGATAAAAGGCAAGCACCCATTCCAGCTTATTCAGACTGCAGCTCTGAGAAGTTTCTCCCGACACTGCTATGTCCCCATCTCTGGTGCACAAGGCGGCTTTGCTATGTTTCCCTAGTCCCCCATCCTGCCTAACTTGGCTCCTAACTCAGGAATGGTGCTGGGAGATAGAGAAGGGGGCTGGCTTGTGTCTGATCTCCTTGACTGGGACAGGGGAAGGGAACAGAGAGAGAATGGTGTCTGTGATGAGACCAGGTGGCATCCTGCACCCTGCTTCTCAGGGATGGTGCATTGGTCAGACAAGCTTCTTAGTCACTCCCGGCTCTGTGTCCAGGTCCTTTCTTGTCTGGTGACACTGTGCTTGCTGAGATAGCCTGTGCTTTCTACCTGCCAAGAGAAGCAGGTGGACCTGGGCAGACTGCTGGAATGAGTACAGTCTCCACTCCCTGACAGAGGGTTGGACGGTCCTGGACCGGGAGGTGGGGGGCAGGGAATGGGGAGCAGGGGAGACACCAGAAACACTATCATCCCTCCAGTTCTGTCTCCATGGGGGCCGTGTTTGCAATTTATGTTTATCCTTTTGAGGAGCAGGGAGAAATGGTCTTTCAGATATTTATAGGCAAGCAGCCTGGGAGAATAGAAACCTAGATCTTAATTTCAGTTTTTCCACTGAGAGGCTGTGTTTCCAGGAAGCAACTAAAATTCTTGAGGTTTCTGTTCCTTCATTGTAAAATGAAACAGAATTAATAATTTTTTCATTTTTCTGTCTAATTTATTCATAGGATACTTACTGGGCATCTACTGGATGCTAGTCATGACATGGATTTCTAGAGATATAAAGAGGGAATAAGACATGGTCTCTGCCCCCAAAGTCTGTATTCTAAAAGGGAATAGGCAGACAGATATCCCAGCAGTTCCTGAATAGCTGATTGCCTTGTAGTAGTTACACACAGGACACGTTAGGAGCTCACAGGAGAGGTTACTTCTTTATATTTGGTATATTTGAAGTCAGTTGAAACTTCGATTTTTCTAGCCCTTTTGTTTTGTGATTCATATGTTTAAAAGGAAAATAATTCTCTGAAAATCTTAAATCAAAAGAACTAGTAGATGTTAGATAATTGCTATTTTTCCTTCCTCTGACTTTCCTTTGTTATTCTCCTTTTTTTTTTCCATGTTGGAGAGCCTGTTCCTTAATCAGCCCCCTTCAAACCATTTTCCCCATGTTCTGGATTTGCCAATTACTATTTAGCAAATTACCCTCAAAGGTGACTTGAGCAGTAAAATTCCATTCTCTGTTTCTTCCTGCAGCACAGTTCCTATGGCCGTTTCTCTCAGCTTCTAATATTCATGATCCTCTGGCAACCTGGTTCCCTGGTTCCTGGGATCGATCCTACCCCAGAGGTTTTGGTTTAGATGGTCTGCTGTAGGGAGTCTGTGTATTGCTAGGCACGGTCCGGATAGGATTCTGATGCAGGTGGCCCATTCAGGAACACTGCTTTGAGGATCCCTGACCTCAGTTGGTGCTGGGATTGTAGCACAGCACAGTTCCATCCTCATGAGCATGAAGAAAGAGCCTTGATGTTGGAGTCTGGAATTACCCTGTTGTGGAAAATGCATGGGTTCACAGGGCTGGAAGTGAGAACATACAAATAGGGCAGACATGTCTTTCTTTGCCTTCTTTCTTTCCCTTTTGTCTCTCAAGACAAAGTCACAATAAATCATAACTCACTATAAGCACTTTCCAAGTCAAGATAACTTTCATGTGTCTAAAGCCGTATTACTTGTTGGGGTGAGAGGGAGAGATTCATAAGTAGTAGTAGAAATGGTTTGAAACCCATAAGAATGTTCAGAGAACAGAAACAAGATATGGCTATGAAACAATTAAATGTTCCTCTATGTAGTTCCCAGAGCAAGATGGGGATGCAGGCATTCATACTCATAGCAATGTAGAACTGTGTGTTTCCTGTTTATTCACCCTCTCACATTCAGTTCACTGAAATGGAGCACTTTCCCATGTGTAGAAGACAGTGGTTCTCAAAGCCTAGCATTAATTATAATCACCTGGAGAACTTACACACACACACACACACACACACACACACACACGGGGAAGGTCCTGGGCATTGGCCCTTTATAAAATTGTCCTGGTGATTCTAAAATGCAAGCAGGACTGAAAGCCACTGCACTAGATCTGAGCATCCCCAGATGTAACATGCATATATGAACCATCTGGAGAGCTTGTTAAAACACACATTCCGTAGTCTGACAAGCTCCCCGGTGCGGCTGATGGTCTGTGGACCCTACTCTGATCAGCACTGCGCTGTGCTAAGCTGTGGGGGGTATACAGATGAATAGGACACAACTGGGACTGAGAAGCGCACAGGGGAGGGGAGAGGCAGATAGATACACAGATTGTTATTGTGATTTAATGTGCTGAAAGCCACTGATCGTCTGACTTAAGTCTCCTGAAGAAAGTGCTACAGGAACCAAAAGGAAGGTGACCCCCACTGCTGAGGAGTAACCGCGGGCCACACAGAAGAGGCTGCATCTTGGGAGATGACTTGGATTTTCCCAGGAGGATGGTAGAAAGGGGGACGGGGACCTGTGCTGTCCAGTGTGGCAGCCACATCATCACATGGGGTTGCTGAGCACTCGAAACGTGCTGTCTGGATTGAGATGTGGCGTGTGTGCAAAACACGCACCAGGTTTCAAAGATGTACTATGAATTCAAGGATGGAAAATAACCCATTAATAATTTTTATATTGATTACATGATGAAATCGTAGTATTTTGGCTATTTGGGGTTAAATAAACTATGTTACAATTAATTTCACTTTTCGATGGACTTTGTAATAAAGGTTATTTGTGACTCCCATTGTATGTGCGTTGGACAGCCCTGCTCTAGGCTGGAGGGACTGCAGGTGCACAGCACAGAGGGTGGCTCTTCTGTATTGTGTGTGACATTGACCATCCTCTCTCTCAGCCTGGCTCCCACAGGCCAGAGAACACCCAATGTAAACTGGTCCCTGTTCTTGTTTTGATGTAGGAATCTCCACTCCAGCCCAGTCCTTGTCCCTTCTTTTTGGGAGTCAGACTTCCAGATTATGCTGAAGCCATTGAATTCTCTCTTGTCCTGGCAGGGCTTAAACAAGGCAAAGCCAGCCAGTTTGGTTAACAGCAGCGTGAAACCTGTTTCTGCCATGCAATTCAGGATTCAAATGACTTTTTCTCCCATTGTCTTCTAGAAGTCATTTTCCTCAGAATGTCCCCCGTGAATTCTCCTTACCATCCCCAGTATACCCTCAGACACATGCACACACACACACACACACACATACACACACACACACACACACCCTGCATTCTCCATCCAAAAGACAATTGGGTGTCACTAAAAGGGCATCACCTTGGTGCCATAAGAGTTGAGCTGAAGAATTAATTTGGTCATTTAGAAGCTGTTTGATCGTGGAGCACTTTCTTAACCTTTCTGTGATCCTTTGTCTTCCAGTGCTTTATATATTTGAAAAAAATCCTAACAAATATAAGAAGTATTTTTATTAGGTATTAGTTTTTTCATCGATGGGCTAATAAAGGTGTTACTGAAGAGTAAAATTTACAGTGAGGCAGATCTCAGTTCAGTGAACATAAGAGCAACAATTAAGAGTACCCCAAGGGGCGCCTGGTTGGCTCCGTCCGTTAAGTATCCCACTCTTGATTTCGGCTCAGGTCATGATTTCAGGGTGGTGAGATCAAGCTCTGCGTCAGGCTCTGCCCTCGGTGTGGAGTCTTCTGGAGATCCTCTGTCTCCCTCTGCCCCTGCCCCTGCTTGTTCTCTATAAATAATTTAATTAATTAGTAAGTTAATAAAATCTTTAAAAAAAAGAGTACCCCAGAATGGCAAGGGTTACTATGTGAAGTAATAAGTTTCTCTTCATTAGAAAGTCTCAAGCATAAACCATTTGGACGTTTCATTGGGACACTATAATAAGTGAACCTGGACATAGGCAGAAAGTTTTTGACATTTAGGCACCCTGTAAATTTCTAGAATCAAAGCTTGTAGCACATATGCCACCATTTCTTGTCCTGGTGTCACCATCACCTGTCATTAATCAATCCCTGCACTTTCTCGCTGAGCCAAGATAAAGCCCAGTATTTCTTAACAGACTCCAGGGAGTCATAAGTAATCAAACGGGCTTGGCACACAAGGCAAAACTATTAACTCTGTAGCCTAAACTTTGGGTTCTAGACACACAGAATATTGGCTCTTAAGCAACCTTCGATTATTGACTAGTTCAGTAATTTGAAACTATGTAACTCCAAGCTCTAGCAGTGTTCTAAGAACTCAGAGGCCCAGATGGGGGTGAGGTGTGGGGTTAAGTCAGTGGGATTGCAGAACTCTTGACTTCTATTCACCCAGAGCAGGTACACTACAATATACTTTCTGTATTGAGAACATAGGATTGTCTTTGATAAAAGGGTTCAGGGTTTGTTTTTTTTTTAAGTTGAAATAGAAAAAATTGCATCACTTTCAGAAAAGCACTAAAATGTACAACAACATTCCCAAGGTCACATAGATAACCAGGGATGATGACTGAACCAGAACATGGATTCTGGTCTAATTCTCAGACTGATTTTTCTTTCTTTTTTATTTTTATTTTTATGTTTTTAAATTTATTTGTGTGTGTGTGTGTGTGTGTGTGTGTGAGAGAGAGAGAGAGAGAGAGAGACAGAGGGCAAGCACAAGCAGGGGGAGCGGCAGGCAGAGGGAGAAGCAGGCTCCCCGCTGAGCAGGGAGCCCGATGTGGGGCTCCATCCCAGAACCCCGGATCATGACCTGAGCTGAAGGCAGACACTTACCGGACTGAGCCACCCAGCATCCCAGACTGATTTTTTTTCCATGTTTCAAATACATAATGGTTGGGATCATTGGTTCTGCTGTCAGTATGCCTGTGTATCAATCCCAGCTCTGTCATTTCCTAGAAGCTGTGGAACTCAGGCAAATCACTTAATTGTTGTGCCTCAGTTTCCTCATCTATGAAATGGGGATGATAACAATTTTAACTCTTTATTGGATTGTTGCCAGAATTAAATCAGTTAATACATGTAGCTCCTGTAATACTGGAAGACAGAGTGAGCATTCAAAAATGTTACTTCTTGGGCGCCTGGGTGGCTCAGTTGTTAAGCGTCTGCCTTCGGCTCAGGTCATGATCCCAGGGTCCTGGGATCGAGTCCCGCATCGGGCTCCCTGTTCGGAGGGAAGCCTGCTTCTCCCTCTCCCACTCCCCCTGCTTGTGTTTCTGCTCTTGCTGTCTCTCTCTCTGTCAAATAAATAAATAAAATCTTTAAAAAAAAAAAGTTACTTCTTGTGGTTTTCTTTGTCATCATCATTGTTGTCCTCATCGTCAGCATCATCGTCAACATCATCATCATCACTGTCCTCATCATCGTCATCATTGTCACTGTCATCGTCATCTTTATTATTGTCACCATTGGCATCATCTCGATCATCATTGTCATCATCATCTAGTCATCATTGTCATTGTCATCATTGCTGTGATCATCATCTAGTCACCATATTCAGTCAGGGTGAGTTTATTTGGCAATCGGAGTAGAAAGAGTCCTGAATGCAGTATCCAGAGTCCTAAGGTGTTCAAGATCACTGTGATTTGTAAATATCTGTAACTGCCAGATGCCTCCTGTGCCTTAAGAAAGCAGGCGACACTAGAGTTCTCCTTTGGGCCATTAGAAGTTTCACAAAAACTCTAGAACCATAGGGGCGCCTGGGTGGCTCAGTCGTTAAATGTCTGCCTTCAGCTCAGGTCATGATCCCAGTGTTCTGGGATCGAGCCCCGCATCGGGCTCCCTGCTCAGCAGGAAGCCTGCTTCTCCCTCTCACGCTCCCCCTGCTTGTGTTCCCTCTCTCACTGTGTCTCTCTCTGTCAAATAAATAAATAAAATCTTAAAAACAAAAACAAAAACAAAAAAAACTCTAAAACCGTAAGCACAATAGGCAGGAATGGAAGCTACCTTTTTCGATTCGTTGATTTTGTTTTTGGTACTTACCATGTCTCGAGAGCCATACAGGCATTTGCAGCAGTGTGGATGTCCCGCACACGGGTTAGCCCCACTCCTCAATCAAGGAAAAGGAGGCTTATGGAAGCTAAATAACTTTTCAAAGTTTCCTGGAATCTGCTTGTTTTTACTTATTTGCGTCAGAGAATTAATGTTATTATTCAAAATAAATAGCTCCTGGGTATTTCTCTAAGAGAAGGCCTGAGGAGCTGATTTGCTTTTTGTTCACAATTTTAATGCACTTTTTCAAATTTTGACAACATGTATATTACCCAAAGGGATGGAAGTTGAGTGAATCACGGAAAGTTTCTTTCTCTGAGGTGGCAAGAGGCAAGATGGCTAGGATAGTTTGAATATTTAGTAATCTCAAAGGCAAACCATTACCATAAGTCACAATATTATTCAACATAACAAAAAAGTTTAGGTTTTTGTTCTCCACTTCCTGGAACTTCAGGGAGTGCCTGACACTTGCAGCTTCATGTACACCTTGACCCACTACAAAAAGGAATGAATCAGTCAGTCTAAGACCACCCCTTCTTGCTATATGAGACCTTTGGCCCAACATCTGCTACGTGGGAAGGCGTGAAGGCTGGATGCACTAGGGAGATGTTCACACCTTCCCTAAAGGGTCTTCCAGTGCTAGAGCTAGTTCCAACAGGGCCAGATATTTCTAAAGTTACTGAGTAGATCCCTCTATTCACATGCAGGGAACAAAGCCTTTGACTTTTAACTTTTCTAAGTGGAGCAGTGACTACACCAGGTCTTCGAAATACACTAGGAAGACATTTGACATTTAGAAATACTTTAATCATCAGGGTAATGATTGACTCTCAACCACTGGGGAAATCACTGTCTAATTTTCTTACAGAGATATCCAAATGAGTTCTTCATTCAATCTGGTCTTCCTAGCTTTTCATTTGAGAACATTTCAAAGGAAAGGATAGAAAATACAAGTTCAAGGATATGGATTAATCAAAGTTAATCCATTAACATGTGATTATATAGTGCTTTCCATGAGCTTTGCCTACCTAAAAGACCATGTATAGTTTTTACTCCCTTTCCAGGAATTCCCTTCTCCATCTTAGCTGAACACAAAGGCTGCCTCCTCCTTTAAGTCCTTCTTGGTTATTCGAGCTCAGATATGTTTTTGTTTTTGTCTTTTTCTTGTCTGCACACCCAAAGTACTTCAAGAAATTAAACAGTGATATAATTTTGGAATATGACTACTAAGAGAACCTGTAATATGGCCTTTTGATTCTCCACAGTCAAACAGAACATTACCTGTTATTATTTGAAGATATGAGAGAGGCTGAGTGTTAAATTTCCTTCTATTTTCATAACAAAGAGATAACGTTTATTAATCTTTTTAAATGGATCCAACAATGTGTTAAGCATTTTCATACATGATCTCATCTAATCCTGAAGACAGTCGTTGGAGGCAAATGCTGACTTATGGGCATCTCACAGATGAAGAACCGTGCTACTTAGTCAAGGGTGATCAGCAAATAGCAGGTTCAGGATTTGAACTCAGCCCATTCTAGCTTCAGAGGCCTCGCTCTCAAACACCATGCTACGCTCAAGAGATCTGACCTTCAGGCATCTGGAGTTATTATTAAAAGCAAATGAAAAGGCCACAGGTGTTAGAAGCCTAGTTTGGGATTCAAGTTAAATGACAAATATCTTTCAGTTTCATCTTTGAATCTCCATGACTGTATCCGGCCTCATTTTAGGATAATGTCCAAAGCCCGAATTTGAGAACTTTCACAAATGTGAGGTTCTTGGTGTCCCCTGCTCACCTTTGACACCCAGAGTCCCTTGTCACCCTCAGTCACTTCCATCTGGTGGCCAGGCCTACCTGGTAATTTATTCTCCCCATTCCCCCCCGTTCTAGGTTCTCACCAGACATTGGGCGCCATAGCACTTACTATCATGTCTCTGTGTTTTGAAAAATAAAAACATTGAGACTTCTAATGTATGAGTCCAGCTAAAGACTGCAAGGCCCCTGAATTTTAAGTGGATTTGAAAAATTCATTTTAGAGCTGCTTTCCTGTTAAATTGGACCTTTCGTTCCATGCTGGGCAGTAGCAAGCAGGGGGAGAGCCAAGAAGTAGGATGAGTTTGGCACAATAGCTCACCTGCTGTGGGCCAAGGTTTAGGTAGGTTTTGATTTTGTTTGGGGTGGCCTTGAATACTCTTGGTTCTTTTTTTTTTTTTTTTTTTTCCGAAGTGTCCAAATGTGAGAGTGAATAGTAAATAGACAGGGGAAAATGAGCCTTGGCGGGGGGAGTACAAGCAGATGTCCTCCTGTGTGTACCTTTGATTCGCAGTGTAAGGAGCTTTCTGAGACCCTGGCTGGCAAGAAGGAAGCAGGTTGTCATGTCAACACTTGTGGTTTCTTCCTATGTGTTTACTACAGCTTTTCGCTGGGTTTTAGTGCCTTATTCTAGGAGAAAATTGCTAAGGCTTTGTGGGTCCAAGAGTATTCCTGGTGGGCAGGCCATGGGCTGCCCAGCCCAGCCTGGGCTTCTTGCCTTCCCTAGCCCTCTCGGCCAGAAGTGGAGAGCTAGGCCACTCCTGGCTCTCTCTGCGAACAGAGACAAAGAGGAAGGCACAGGCAGGCTGTACTTACAGAATGGCAAACAATCTGGTCTTGCTAATGGGTCAGGGAAGAGGGGGAAGAGGGTCTGTCTCTTCTCTGGAGAGGTAGGTAGGAACCAAATTACAGAGTAGAGCTAGGGAATGAGCAGCTCCTAGGGGTGTTTGGATGTAGGCTTGTTTTGTTTGGCTGTACAGTGTTTGGCCTGCACCCTGTTTTAAATTTAAAATAGCTGTCCATTTTTTTAAGATGTTATTTATTTGTTTGAGAGAGAGAGAGAGAGAGTGCACGCACATGACCCAGGGAGGAGCAGAGGGAAAGGGACAAGCCAACTCCGCACTGAGCACGATGTGGGGTTCGATCCCACAACCCTGAGATCATGACCTGAGCCAAAATCAAGAGTCAGACACTTAACCAACTGAGCCACCCAGGTGCCCCTAGCTGTCCATTTTTTAAAAAATCAGGCAACTTCACCTTAAAAAAATAGGGACAGTTAGATTTATAAAACACAGAACGTCTTATTCCTGCATGTCAGCGATCAATGGACACTGAGGAGCAGCTTCTCCTTGAAGAGTCCAGTGTTGGCCATTTTGCTGCAGTCCCCAGCACTCCTAGGTGATCCCTGACACCGAGGCTGTGCACCAGCTGCCATTTGTCATATTCATCCAGCTCATTTTACTCCTACACAGGATTTGTCTGGCTCCTTAGGCATTTGATTTTATTAGGCTTCTTGTAAAAAGCCTTCTGTTCTATAAAAAGACATTTGGGCTTTGTCCCAGGGCCCTCAGAGCTGTTTGAAAGCCAGGAGAGATGAGCTCAGGTTTGGGTTTTAGAAATGACTCTGTTCCTTGCCTCGGGCCCATGCAGTTTCCAGTCCATCACGCGTGTGTAGGCTAGTCATGAGATAGATGCAACAGGCCACACGGGTGAGAAGGCCTCGCCCCAGGCAGTCAGCAGGGCTTGTGGAGAGAAGGGGAGAGACTCTGGAAGCACTTCAGGGGCAGAATTATCAGGGCTAGGAACCACCTGGATTATATGGCACATGGAGGAAAGAAAAGGGAAGAGGCTTGCGCTCGTGGGCAGATGATGTGAGCGACCGCTAACGGAGAGAAGGAAGTAGATGTTTGACGTGTTCCGAGTAAGAATACCAACAAAAATAGACTGTGTTCAGCTCTGGACACTCAGGAAGTTGGAATATAGCCCATAATGAATTCATTTCTTACCCAAATGTGTTTCTTTGTTAAATTAGTCTCATGTGTATAAATAAATGTGTGGAATAGCTGGCTACAAATAATGTGATCAGCCCCCTCCTAGTCAGCAGGTACACTTGCCTTGCTCCCTGCTGTATTCCTAGTACCTGAGCAGTCCCCGGTACATTGTGTGTGTACAAGAAGGGCTCGGTGAAGCCACCAGTAAATTAATTAATTAAAGATAAAAGGGGATAATTTAAAGTACTCGTGGTTTAAACTCAATTGTTATAAATTTTTGCTTAGTTAAGCCTTTTGCCTTTATCTCTGCTGCCTGCGAGCGGCACATGACACCTGTGCACACCTGGGCACACATTCCAAGGAACAATCACATGAGACGCATATAGTGATGAACGTGGTTTTAGGTGATAACAGAGACTTCTCTGCTTTTAATACTAAAATGATTCCTAACTTTTCATTTTGGCCACTTACTATTTTTAAATACTGTTCAATTAAAACCATTTTATTTTATTTTATTTTTAATTTTTAAAAGATTTTTATTTGAGAGAGAGAGAGATCACGAGAGAGAACGGGGGTGGGAGGCAGGGAGAGAGAGAAGGAGACTCCCCAATAAGCAGAGAGCCTGATGTGGGGCTCGATCCCAGGACCCCGGGATCATGACCTGAGCCAAAGGCAGATGCTTAACCGACTGAGCCACTCACGTGCCCCAATAAAAACCATTTTAAAAGCCAATGTACATACAGGTTTCTTCACAGAGACTTACCTGTAGTTTTTCCTTAAGGAGCAAATAACTGAGTGGATTGTCTTTCTTGGATGACCCTGTGATCAGAATGAGAATGCATTTTATAGTCAAAAATTTTTCCCATTCAGCTACAGCTTCTGCCATCACGTTCCTGGGTTGCTTGAGGGGCTGTTCACCTGCTGAGATCTTCAGAAGATCTGACAAGTAATCATATAAGTTTTATAGATTTTATACAAGTAATAGGTGAATACATTCTAATTGTAAAAATAATAAAGATGTATATAATATAAAAAGCAAAGGTCCCACTTCAACACTACCTCTTCAAGTCCATTCTTTTCCTCCACAAGTAATCATAGCTAATTTTTTATGGGTTCCTTTAAAACTTTTTTCTGTGCACAGGGGCACCTGGGTGGCTCAGTCGGTTAGGTGTCTGACTTGATTTTAGCTCAGATCATGATCTTGGGGTTGTGGGATTGAGCCCCGAGTTGGGCTCCGTGCTCAGTGTGGAGTCAGCTTGAGATTCTCTCCCTCTCCCTCTGCCTTTCCCCTGCTCTCTCTACTTTCAAATAAATAGATAGATAAATAAGTAAATAAGTAAGTAAGTAAATAAGTAAGTAAAATCTTAAAAAAAAACCTTTTTTCTATGCACTGTGGCACAAACCTATACATTTATAAAGACAAAGCTTTTGGGGACTTGAATTGTATCATGCTATCATATTGGCATATATTTTGTCAAAGGTTATTTGGAAAGGAACAGGGACCTTAGAGAAATCAGCATGTGAATGTTTCTCTATTTAATTCTTTTAATTGCAGCTAGCCCTCTGTAATATGTGCACCTTGGTTTATTGAAATGTTCAGGGACATTTAGTCTGTTTCTGATTTTTCACTGCTGTGAACAATGCCACAGTGAGCATCTTTGCCCTTGGCTCTTTGGGAAAATATATGAGTATTTCTCTAGAAGACATTGCTTGCATTAAAATTGCTGGTTTAAGATATGTGCATTTGAAATTCTGATAGATATTTCCAGTTTGTTCTTCCAAAAAGCTACACCAGTTTACCCTTTTGCCAGTAGGATGTAAGATTAACTCTTTCCCCACTCCCTTGCCTCATCTAGATATTGCCATTTTTAAAATTATTACAACTCTTGTGAACGTGAATGAAATCTTGTTGTTTTAAACTGCATCATTGATTTCCCATGAGGTAGAGCCTTGGGTACTGATGAGAGCTTTGTCACCATATTTGCCCTTGTGTCTAAGTGCTGCTCTCCCTTTTCAGATGCTCACTACCTCACCTGCAGGATCCAGGAATGTGCCGAGACCACTCGCAGTGGGCCTTTTGCCCGCTCCATTGACATCAGTTCCCTGGTTGTTCAGGATGAATATATCTTCATTCAGGTGAGTCCAGAAAATGCAGTCAGTGGTAGAGAGGGGATGCTCAGGTGATGTCAGGAAAACGAGGGCGGCTTTCGTGCGGTTATGAAAATGTGGAGCTGGGGTGCGGTCCCTCCTTTGCTGCTCTGGCGACCCGTTCTCTGGGGCGATCCAAGACTTCTGGTGAAAGATAAAGGTGTTATGGGTCAGTATCATGTACAGAGGTCTTCAGTGGCCCACTGAATCCTCAGTTGGATTGCTGTTTTATTATACCAAAATGGGTCTGGAAATGACTAGGATGTGGTCTAGGGTTTGGAGGTTACTTAGAGCCACATCTCCCATGGGATCTGACTTTAAGTAGTTTATCAAAGCTCCATTCCATCTCTGTCCAAAGTGACCTGTCTAACTTGGGAATGAGAATCTCCAAGAACTGAAGCATCTCTAGGATTTTCTTTCTAGAACAATCTAGAACTCACTGAATTTTGCCCTCCCTTTCCAGTGCTGACTACTCCCCGATATGTCCCGAGTCCAAAATCCTACACTCCCAAGAACTCTGACTCACAGAGAAAGCTAGGTGTGATTCACATTTATAGACAGGCAAGGGAAGCCTTGTGTTAGGTGTTGAGTTTCCCTGGAAGGAAATGCAAAGGGCAAAAATGAGGAAAAACAAAAGGTAAAAGGTGATGTTCCACCAAGTGACTTATTGCGTGTGTGTGTGTGTGAAATCGAACTTGACCTTTGACAGCAGCTTTGATTTCCCCCACTCTGCCTTCCCACCCTTATTCTGTCCATTCCTTTGCAAACTGTTTTCTATAGGAACCTTGATCTTTGGAATCTTCTGGAGTTTGGTCAGACCTAAGCACCTGAATGACTTTCTCTGCCCTACTCCTGGTCTCTTAGTCCAGCTCAGCCCCACTTCCCCTTAGCTGGGGATGCCTCTCTTCCTCTGAACCCTTGCAGCTCTTCTTGTCTGCCAGTCCTCTAGCACATGGGCCACTAGGAATTGTTACTTAAATCTTAGTGGATTTGTCTTCTTTCTAAATTGCATTTTATACCCTCTGAGGATAGGGAGAATATTTTATACCCACATTTTACTCCTCATCCTTGGCCCTAACAAGAAGCCTTTGCAAATGCAGGGTGCTCACTGACTACTTGTTGTATTGATAAATTGTAGACAGAGGAGCTGCTTCTTTTAAAAAATTAGTTGTGTAGACTTTTGAGGGCTTGTAAAATACAGGAAAAGTAGCCAGCCATTCAAAAACCAGCTTGAAAAAGGGAGGGAAGAGAGGTCTTTGTGGCTCAAGAAAATCCCCGTTTCTTAGTTTGAGTAAAAGCCAAAATCTTCAGAATTTTTTTTTCCTAAATCTTGGCAGGTCATTGGCGCTATTATTTCCTTAATCATGAGTATGTATTGAACACATACAATGCAAAATAAACAGTATTAGGCATAACTCTTGGTTTTCTCTAGCTTCGGCCCTTGGCCTGCTTCTCTCTGCACCTGGTACTCACTGTCTGGGAGATCCTGTGGTCTTAAGTACCGCCTCCATGTCCTGATGACTCTCAAGTCAGGGAGTTGTACCCTCTGCCCTACACTGCAGATCTTTATGTCTAATAGTCATCCTGGTATCTCAACTTGGATGTTGCACAGCTAAAATAAAATCAACGTGTCCCCCTTGAACCTGACACACTGGTGGCACTGGTAACCCTCTACCAGGTCACTCGAGGTAGAAAACTACAGGTTTGTCTATGTCCCCAAATTCAGTGAATCCAAGCTCCTGCTCTTATCACCCTTAGTTATTTCTCAAATGTTTCCTTTCATTCCATTCCCATTGCCATGGTCCCAGTTTGAGGCTTTATTATTTCTTTATCTCTATTTAATTTTTTTCAAGATAGAAGCACAGAGATGATTTGTGAATTTACCAATCTGATTGCCCTTTCCTTAATGCTAATACTGCACATAATGATGAACATGGCAGAATCGTTTCTGGGAAACATGACTTAGAATTTAAAATGTTCAGATTTTTTAAAATTCATTTTTCCTTTTATTGCATAAAGTTTTCTGTAACTCTGCCGGCAGACATCCAGGTTTTTTTTTCTAACTATTCTGAGATATCTTTTATTATTATTAGACTGGAAGCCAGTAGAAGTTTTTTCTTTCATAAGCATCAATTTTTATTTTGTTTCAAAGAGATATGAGTTCCCATTAATCAATAAAGTTTTATTGATTGTCTGCTACATTTCAGGCCCTTGTTCTAAGAGCTGGGGATAAGACAGTGAACATAATAAAGTTCCTGCTCAAGTGGTGTTTATATTCTAGTGGGGGACAGGAAAAACATGTATATATATATATATATATATCCATATGTATGTGTATATATATACATAAGTAGATGTGAAAGACTGTAAAGAGTAGTGATTGAGATCCTAAAGTTTGAAATCCGATGGCCAACATTTATTCTTACCTCTGCAGGCTATACTTTAGCTGGGTGACCTTGAGCTGTGCTTCATTTGACTTATCTATAAAAAGAGGGTAATTACAGTACTCACTTCATGGGTTGCTGGGCAGATTCTATTTGTTAATTACATCTGTAAAGTGCCAAAACAATGCTATTTAAATGTTGCTCTCTATCTTTCTATCTATCTTGTGCTATCATCTATTTATCTTTTTACAAAATATATCAGGCAATGATAATGCTCTGGCTGAAAATTCCTGAGGAATGTGAATATTAAGTACCTGTAGGTGTTGTTTTATTTAGGATGACCTGAAAAGGCCTCATTCGGTGAGTGGCGAACCAGGAGTGGGTGGCAGAAGTCCGCAGTCAGAGGGGGACATAAAGCCAGGTGTGTTGGGCCCTGTACTTTCTTGAGCCCCATATGAGGATGTGGGGTGAACAGGTAGAGATTTGAGACTGACTTTTGGAGCAGAGGTGGTAGGGAGGCCAGGGCTGAGGATATAGGTTGGAAGGACGTCAGCATATTGATGTTATTTTTGAATTGCAAAATTGAAGTCACCAAGGGAGTAAGTACAGACAGAAAAGAGAAACAATGCAAAGACTAGGGCACAGGGCACTCTAATATTAGGGAGATGAGAAGGAAGGAGTAAACGAGACCTTGTCACAGAGTTTAGAGATAGCCACAGGATAGACCTAGGGAACTAGATCCCACAGGGCCCTGAAGGCTGTTTTAAGATTGTTTTTTGTAACCATGAGAGAGATGGGAAGCATGGAATAACAATGCTCCAAATAATGCAAAAGGCCAATACTCTTGAGAAAAACATGGAATTTCATCAACAACCAAATAAACACAGATGAAATGCTATTAGTTGCAACTATAATTTGGCTAAGTTTAAAACACAGTAAGAGCATGGCAGTGGGTTACACGTGAACAGCTGTGCCTCCAACAGGTACAGATCTGTGTCATTCGGCCAGCAGTAGCTAGTGAGTTCTTTCCTTCTCATCGGTGAGATTGGCCTTCGGCATTGATCAGTATGATAGCCATGGCTTAGTTCTGACAGTGTATGCCTAGTTTTTAGTTAAAATTGCTTCTTTAAAAAAAACTCATTATATGGTGTTTTCCTTGCTTTCCTGATGCTGTATTTCTTTGATAATTTTGAATATTTGTTCTAGCTACTTAACTTGATGAATTTAACAGAGAATCTTCTATTTTTGGATTATATCTATTGATTTCCTCTTGTGCGCAATGATACAATTTATGGATTTCCACACATTTCTCTTTCCTCCCCTCTCTCTTAAATTCCTCCCCTGGTTTTGGATGGTTGTATTATCTCTTTATTTGCTTTTCTACCTTAAAATATAATTCTGTTAGACTTAAATATTTTATGAAGCATGGCTGAACAAAGGTAGAAAAAGATAGCCTGTGTTTATGACCTGTATCCAACTCCAGTTTTGTTAATTAAATCGTTCAGAGCATTCACATTCTTCTGTGAACCATCATTCCTGCATTTATTTTGATTTTAGTTTTACAGGTAAATCTAGGCCCTTTACTATAGGTTTCCTATTTGTTTCTTGGTTGTCTGCAGTTTGTCCTTTAGTAAAGTTTTCAAGAAAGGTGAGTTCTTGAATGTTGAAAATATGTTTGTCTCTCCCTCTAGGCTATAAAATGTGTGTCATTTGCTTTCCATGAGACCTTTGCTCTATTAATTTATTGAATCTTACTGTGTCAGGCCAGCCTGATATTTTCCCTTTTAGGTGTCCTATTTTTTTTTTTTTTTTTTTTTTGCCCTTGATACCTAAAAGTCCTTTTAAAAATATATATTTGAATACTGTTTACTTTGTTAGTATATGTTTTGCAGTTGGTCATACTGTGTCAGTTCTTTTTCCTGAAATGTAAGTCTCATTCAGTTGGTTCAATTTCCCCTTCCTTTCTAATTTCTCAAAAGTTTCTGATTTATATTTTGAAATATGTATTGTATTTCAGTTTCATTATTTTGGTTCTCATCCTCCAGGACACTTAGGATGTGTACAATAGGCAGGAAAAGCAAAGGGGAGTCATCATTTCTTCCCTTCTAATCAGTTTTAACTCCCTGAGCAAAGTGATATTAAAAAAAAAAAAAAAAAAGTCTTACCCACATTGTTCATGAACAAGTAGTTAGCAGTGTCCAGGCTCCTTTTTACATTTTTTGCTATTATTGTTGAACTTCTTTCCTGAACTTTGCCAGCTTATATTTTATGACTTTTTGTTGTCTCAACATATCTACCCTTAGCTCTTGTATTTCTACTTTGAATTCTTCTCATACAGAGGTGATCTCCTCATCATACAGATTATTCTTAATCATAGCAGTGTGGTCACAATTTTCATTTGCTTCATGGGAGCAGTTTTTATTTTTCTGTTCCTTTCCCTCTCTTATTTTGTTATAATTCCTGTGCTGTTTTCTTTTATCTTTATGTTTTTAATTATTATTTGTTTTTTTCATGACATGAGCTCTTCCTGGACAGACTGTTTGAGGAGGTTCCTCTTGGTGATAGACCAGAGCTCTATTTCAGCATAACAAGAATCTTCTTTGTTTCTCAGTGAGGTTCCATATAACTCAGATAGTTTGTCTGTGAATGGGTTCTTCGCATAAGGTAAAACTGCCTGGTGGCTTCTTTATCCAGCCACACCTCTCCAGCTTCTTGAAACTGCTCAGTTCCCAGAATAGACCCACTGCCAATTCCTGGGCCACAGTCCCTTGGCCAAATAATAGATTGGAGGGAAATATCACCTACCCAGATGCCCTGATACCTTCCTTGTGCAGATAGCCCTCCAGTCCAAATAAAAGATTGTTAGTTTTGCTCCTTGAGAAATGTCATCTTTAGAGAATGCTATTTTTGTGGCTTGATCCAAGGTTTATAGCTGTAGGCATTTTTGCCCTGGTGCCTGTCTGTAACCTGTTTGTTCTTCACTGAATTTGGCTTCCTTTCCATATATATTGTGTTTCAGGGTTATATTTTCATTGAGTATAGAGTTTGTACCTTTATTTCTTGTTTTTCTTGTTGCTCCAAGGTGATTTATGAGAGGAAAAAGGAAGCACCATTATTACTTGGCTATTTAAAACCATTTATAAACCTTAATCATATATTTTCTGAAATGTCGCAATAGCTTGCTAACTGATTTTCTTGTTCCTAGACCTGCAACCCCCACCCCCAATCCATTTGCAGCACTACTTCCAAAGTAATTTATTTAAAACAAAAATCAATGTCCCTGCCTTCAGCGGCTGCTCATCACCTATAGGTTAAAATCTAATTTCCTTAACATTGCCTACAAGGTCCTTCATGATCTGGGTCCTGCATACTCCATCACCCTCATGGGAATTCCTTAGCCACTGTGGCTCCCTGTATACCTCTCTTGTTACATTTTAACCTTCCATAAACACTAAACCTGTTCAGTGTCCATACACACACGATGTCATTTGTTGCCTAACATGCCTTTCTTACATGAAAAACCTGCTTGGAATGTCCCTTTACTAGATAAACTCATCCTTAGATTCAATTTAGGCATTGCTATCTGTAGAAAGTCTTCCCTGACATCCTCAATAGGGGTTGCACGAAGCTTCTTTGCTGACTACTTACCCATATGTATTATGTCTCCCCAGCCAGGTCTGTAAACTTTAAGAGGAACAGGACTATGTCTTATCCATCATTGTTTCTCCTGCACTTAGCATAATGACTGGTACTCAATAAATGTTTGTTGAACTGAACTGAACTGAGAAGATAAGACACCATCCTTTTTCTCAGGGAATGCAGTTAGTTATCTTTTTAAAGCAAGGGAATCTTGTTTCTCCAACTAACAATATAAGACAACTTAGGGTAATTGGCAATTGTTCACTGCATAAGAAATGACCATATGTAGAATGTCTCTGCATTTTTATAAAACTGCTGTCCGACAATTATCCATTATGCTATTCAGTACCATTTTTATATTCATTCATTTAAATATATTAAAATACAATCAGCCCAGTGGGGAACACAGACAGCTAAACAATTATAATGTGGCGTGATGAGAGCTGTATTAGTGCAAAGCACATGTTGCTCTTGGAGTAAGCAAGAAGAGCTTCGGGAGGAGGGTTAGTACAAGCTTCCCGACAAGGGAGACTAAGAGTACCAGTTAGGTAGGTGAAGGAGAAAGAGCATTCCAGGCAGAAGGGAGGCAAACATAAAGTTAAAAAAGTGAGAGAACATAATGTACTGGGACCTTTATCCAAGGACAGGTATAGTTGTGGGAGGGAGTGAAGTGGCAGGAAAATCAAGTAGAAGGTTGTCCAGGTGAGGTGAACCTTTTCTGTTTCCTTTCATGAAATCTGGGTAACTTCGTGTTTCTCTCTTTACAGTGCTAAGAAGCTCAGAACTAATTTTTTGTCCATTATAGCAGCTTCCCTGCAGCTAGCTGTGTGGTATTATTCTTCCTTTCTCCTACTGGCCATTTGTGATCACGTGGCTGCTTTCTTTTACCTATTTATTTTTTGTTGTTGTTTATTGCTTTTTTTTTAATTATTGGAAGCCATCTCAGAGAAATTTCTGAAATCAGTGTGAATTTTTAATCTTTTTTGGAGGGTCTAAGTTTTGAAAATTGAAATGGGGATCAGGAAAGGCTTTATGGGGAAGGTCAGATTTGTACTGCAACGATTAATATCTATCTCAGAAGCAAGGAAAAGGCAGGGATTCCTCATTCTGTTCATTGAAATAAAGCTGCCTCAGAAGGCTTTTGTGAGGGTAGAAAATCCTCAGACCAATAGTAGCTTCTCCTCCAGGGTTTAGACCCACAGATTTATATCTGCGCAAGGAAGGTATCAGGGCATCTGGGTAGGTGGTATTTCCCTCCCCTGCCAGCAATTTACTAAAGAATGATCTCAAAAGAAGAAGCTGTCATGTGTCAAGGCTCAGGTCCAGCCTGCCCCTCATGGGTGACATCTCCAGGGAGCTCCGCTAAGGCAGAGCTGGTCGCTGAGGACTGTGTATTTTCTGAAGGATGCTTGCCGTGGCTCCAGAGTTTGGCTTTTAAATGGGAACCTTGTAGAGCCACTTGATTTTCTTCTTTGCCTACAGTCTGAGCAGCTGAATAATAGCTGGGTGGGCATAAAGGGCTCTGGTGGCTTTGGTTTTTCATAATTTTAAGGGATTTATTCACTTGAATTTTCTGGTTTTGTGGAGTATTGATATCCCTTATTTTGTTTTAGTGCCATCAGACACCTACAACTGAGGAAAAATCTCATAGAAAAGGATGCCAGTCGATCCCCTCAGTCTTTCCAGCCTTTTTTGCCAAATGTGTTTTTTGGCAGTTTTTACATTGATTATTAGGGAACTTGTCTCAGGAGCTACCGAAAAATGGAAGAAGGTCTCTGGCCCTCTTAACCTCTCCTTGAATAGAGTCACTTAGCTTTTGTTTGCTCTGCATGTCAGGGTTCTTAATACCTTTTTCATTTAACAAAAGCCATCTGCCGCTAAGACATGTTTGAAAACCACTGACTTTCTGTAGCACCGTTGGCTCCATGGGTCAAAGGTCAGATGTTTCTGTGTGTGGACAACTGAACCACCAGGGATTCAGGTGACACACAGTCCCATTTCCTTTCTCTGCAAATTAATAAATAATACGTATGTGTGTAAGGCATACTTATTTACCCATGAGTGAGTCATACACAAATGTATATGTGTTCGAGAGTAAAGTTTAAATAACCAAAAACCCAGGTAACCTCTTCATAATAAACTTCCCATGACATTCATTTTGCGTAAAAAAATTCACCCTCAAAAAAATTTGCCCTTCTAAAGGAAAGCTCCTCATGCCCAGTTATTTCTTTTTTCTAAACATGATGAGTTTTGATTCTGTATCTTGTATGTGGTTGAAGGGTCCACATACTACTCACATGGCTCCTACAGTTTAGGAGAGACCCCAAGGTTCTGCCTCACCTTTTATTGTTCTGTTGACAAAGAGGTAAAGGTAGTCATCTTGATGGTTTTGCTTGAGGGGACCTAGTGTTTGATCTCCTGCTTTCAGCTGAGCTGAAGACGTACAGAACACTGTGAAATTTGTTAATCTGTCAATGCCTTTTCTGTGCAGGGTGCCCCAGGCCTGGGGTTTCATAGTGAAATCAAAAGGAGCTAATCCTTCCCAGAAGAGCCCTTGTTTTAATGGGAAGGTGTCTGCCTGAAATGTCTCCGTTCCACATGGATAAAAGAGAAATCGGCTTTCCTCTGTAGGGGCGGGGGGGATACAGATAAGTTGGTTTCTATGTTCTGAGCCAAGAAGGCTGGAAATCCTGCCTTTTCTCCTTATGGAGTAGCTTTTCTAGTGATTATCCTGGAGAGTAGGTGGTTCAGCAGTGGTAGCTTTACAATCCCTTCAGTGATAGGATTCATGCCCTGGCTATTAGGGAGTGTGATGAAGAAATAAGAACAGAGCCTTAATAAGCCATCTTAAGAGAATTGTGTGTCTTCACTGAACTACACGGAGCCTGGCCTCACCCCTCTTCATGGCACATGAGGTGGCCTTCAATGTAATAAAGATTCATTCACTCACTGAACAGAGTTTCATTGTGAGTGCAATTGTATTAAAAAAAAAAAAAACAGGTCTGATATAGGTATCTAAAACACAAGAGACAAACACAGATCCATAATTAAGATATGAACAAACTACTCCAGAGGCATGGAGAAAGCAGAAAATTCAAAGGGAAGGCCGTCCCCACTCTGCCAAATCCTTCTCAACATCCACAGCTAGACCAGTATCAGTGTATAGATCCAACTTTCAACTCCTGGTAATGTTGTGTCGATGTAGGCAAAAAAGTCCCCTCTGTAGCAAGGAATCCTGTGGGCGGAGCAGTGGGATACAGAAGAGGGGTCCTGGCATAATTCCAGTAAGTGGAGCCAGTCAGTAATTTGGATACAAGTTGCTGTTGTTCAGAGTTGAAAGGTGTTGTAGAAGTATTAGCAACTAGTAAGTACTAGTAGCTAGTTAACATATTTCTTGAGGTCCTAGAAGTATGCCAGGTGCAATGGAGCATGACAGGGCTGGAATAGAAGACGTTGTCCCTGCTCTCAGGCAGTTTATGGTTCAAGTAGCTGGTGGTCTGATGTGGGGCAGAGGACCCTGAACTCGGGGTTATAGTCAGGGTTCTGCCACCTACCAGCTGGGGAACATGGGGCTGCTCACTTGGACTTTGAGAACGCTAATTTTCTCATCTCCGTAGAATGGAAGGATGCCCCTTGCCCTTCCTAAATTGAAAGGTTTTTGTGAGGAGCAAGGGAGATACTAATGGCTTTGAAATGCTCTGAAAGCTATAGAGCCCTATCAAATGCTAGAATCAAGAGATTAATCCACATGCAAAAATCAGCCTCCCTACTTTTGTGTATGCACATTCTCTTTTAAGAGTTTTTAGGGGCACCTGGGTGGCTCAGTTGGTTAAGCATCTGCCTTCGGATCAGGTCATGATCCCAGGGTCCTGGGATCGAGTCCTGCATCCGGCTCCCTGCTCAGCAGAGAGCCTGCTTCTCCCTCTCCCTCTGCTGCTCCCCCTACTTGTGCTCCCTCTCTGTCAAATAAGTAAATAAATAAAAACCTTTAAAAAAAATAAGAGTTTTTATAAGCTGGTCATGGAAAAGATTTCTAAATCTTTTCCCCAAATTCATTTTGTAATTATTCATGGATTCAGCTCATGTATTGACATATATGCATGATAAAATCTTCCCACATACCTTCCATAGTGCTAGTTATCAAAGAAACCAACTTCTCATGATAGATATGTGACTGTAGATATGCTGGGGTTTAATTCTCTTTCAAGACTCTTGTACCTTCTTGTAGCATGTTGGTCCCCAACTCCCCTGGGTGTTGATGGTTTAGGTTCCTCGTTTAGGCACCAGTGTGGGAGGTAGCAAAGCCTCTCTGGCATGGCTCCTGTATCCCAAATAGTTCCCTTTCTGACCGAAAAAAAAGCCCTGAGGCAGAAATTAATAGAGTGTAATGATTCAAAGAAAACTATTTAGCAATATTTTAAATGATGTTATTTTGGCCTTAATGGGAGAGATTTGAATGTTAAATAAATAGCAATTTCATCATTAAGGACACATTTACAACACAGGAGTTTAAAGGAAAATGAAAGAGTTCCAGAGACAGTCTTCAAAAGAAATTCAATAAAGACATCTTCAGGTGAATATTCTTGAAGCCCTTTCAGAATCTTAAGTGAGGTGTTTTCAGCAGCCGGCACTAACGGAGGTTCTTTAAATAGCACGTTGCTGGGATGTGTCTATACAGACAGTGATTTCCGTGGCTTGATGTAAAAGTTACTGCTGGTATTTGAAATACTTCCATGAATAAACACAAATTAGTGAACTGATTGGGAAGTTACGATGTTTAGTTGATCTTGGTGTTGAAGAGGTGCTACCGCACGCCCTTCTGGCTCATGTCTGCTCAGCAGCTAGCCGTGTGCAGAGGTGACCTAGTGTCACCTTGCCCCCGCTGCACTGTGAGCCTCTTGCTTTTTGTTCTGGGCTGATTTCTCCCCAAATGGGATGCTCGCGAGAGACCCCTTAGCCATCCTGGTGGAGATACAAACCTTGCAGTACAAAGGTGGCAGAATCCTCTGGGCCAGTTAGACCGGGAGTCGGGAGCCAGTGGATAAATACTCCTCTCTTCCTGTCAGGAGGGCAATATGGAGCCTCATTCTCTGTGGGTCTTCATAGGGTCCCCAGAGGGATGGAGCCCCAGTTACCCATAGTAATAACCAGTTCAGTAACACTCCTTGGGATTTTAACTGCTTTTCCTCCCTCCTTGTTTCCTACTTTCTAGTTCTGCCACTTCTGTTCCCTAGGATCATTTCTCAACCACAAACAAAATAGCCCCCCACCGAAAACAAAACAAAACAAAATAAAATTACCTGTGTAACAGCCATTGTCTCGGGCTCTACATTTCCAGGCAGAGGGAACCCAACTCAAGGAAACTAAGAGACTCTCAAATTTATTGAACCCCTACTGTGTATCCAGTATTGTGAATAGATTGAACTATCCAAGAAAAGTAGAAAGAATCATCTTCATGCCCATATAAAATTTCTTAATCCAAACACCCAATCCCATCCCTTCTAACTTCTCAGGGACCTGGCTTTACCTATTATCCTTCTTCCCCTATCTCTTTAGTGTATTCATTCTTATTTCAGACTTCCCATCAGTACTGAAATAGTCAAAATATCTACTCTCCTTAAATTAAAAAAACAAAACTTTCTTTGAACCCCATGTTCCTCTCTATAAATATTCCATCTTTCGTTCACAACCAGATTTCTTAAGAGCTGTCCATATTTATTATCCCATTTTCTCATTTCCTTCTCTTTAACCCACTTGAGGCTGACTTCTGCCTTGTCCACTCCATTGAAATTACTTCTGCCAAGTTCATCAACGATGTCTTTGAATTCTATCCAGACAACACCTCTCCATCATTCACTTAGTGGACCCGTCTGCAGCCCTGGGGTCTCTTGCCTGTTGTGCTTCCCTGAGCACACCCAGCTTTGCTCCTTTCACAGTGTGTGCCTCAGCTTCTCCTCCTTCCTCTCTGGCATCTTCTTCTTCCTCTCCTACACTGGGGCCTCTTCCTCTGCCCACCCTTTAAATATGGGCTTTTCTCAGAGCTTTTTGTAGGTTCCCTTTCTCTGCTCTCTCTGAGCAATCCCATCTATCTCCTTGATCCTTCCAGCATGGCATCAATTACCATCCAGATGCTGACGATTCCCCAATGTCTCCTGCTGAGACACAGAGGCTCCAGGAGGGGCTCTTTATTTACAGAAAGCCCACCAATCCTCGAGGCTTGGTGATCTCTTCGCTCCATTCAGGGCTTTGCTGTGCACGTGTCCCTAATGAATGATGAAGACTTGTTTTTCCCCAAGAGATCTGCGGAAGCTCCATGAAAGTTACAATCCTTGTTACTCGCTAGGCCAGCACAGCAAGGACTCTTTTTCCTTACTCTGAGAGAATTGTTCTGTCATCTGCCCCATATTATAACACAAGTATTTGCTCTTCTGGTAGTACATGAATGGGATATGTCTGGCTCCTGGGTGTCAAATTGTTTTCATTTTGTGTATCACCTTTGGGTAATTAGTAATAGCTGCATAGAAGGCTGTGTTGTGGTGGTTCAGTAGGAAAGACTGCTGCTGTTAATTAGTAGTGTCTCCATGGGCATGAGAAGGAAGAGTCGTGGCATGGATGCTGTGTGCAGTATATTTTATAGGAAGGGTGGCGCTCGTCTTGTTTAATTATCCAGGAGCCTCGTAAGATTAGATGCAGCCTGTGCGTTCTGGTCTGAAAAGCGGTATGTTGTCCAGGGGACCACAAGGGTTTCTGTAATTCAGCCCAAAAGAGTGAGATCAGCCACGCTCAGTCTCTTCCACGATTTGAAAATCTGCAATTTCCTGGTTTCAAAGCAGCGATGCATCAGAATGCTCTTTCCATGTAACCTCACCACCAGTTTTTACCCACCCATCAGCCAGCTGAAAGAATGGTTGCCACGATTGATTTGTGGTGTCTGATTTGTGTGATTTATTTCCTGCCAAATGTATGACTGCTAAGTGTGTATTTTATTTTTTTTATTCTACTTTAATCTTCATAGGATCTGGGTGTGATGGTTATTATTCTCGTTATTGTTTAATGGAGAATTTCAGAGAGGTTTAGAGCATCCCCCTTTGTCCTAGAGCTCAGTGGATGGCAGGGTCAGGATATGACATCAGAGCTGCCTGGGCTCATAAGGGATGGCAAAAGAGGACAGTAATCCATTTCTCATTTTGTTTTCCCAATCTAAAGATCTTTACATTAACCCTGCATAGCTGGTTTTCCCAGAAACTTTTCTGGATGCTGTAAAAGTGAAAAAGAGGCAGCTGTTGCCCCCGTCGTGGTGGACACCAGGGGCAGGGAAGGCTTACTCCCTCCTCGTTCAGTGCACTGTTTGTCAGGATCTGTTTCAATTTTGTTTCAGATCAGAAACTTTCTGCACCATTAACCCAAGGAGGGCTTAATGGGATTCAGTACAATGTAATCATGCCCGCACCTCTGAGAGTGGTCCCTCGGATACACTTAGAGGATTATTCAAACACTCATCACTAGGGTGCAGAGGGGGTGAGTGGCAGCATGGTTAATCATCATTACCATCCCTGGCTCCACTTTCTTCAGCTTTCCCCACTTACCTTGTACCTCTTGCTGTGAATTATCCAGTTTCCATCATGTGCTTCTGGGCACAGCTTCTCTTGAGTCCCATCCCTGGGTACAGAGGAGCTACTGAATCATGACCCAGCTGGGTCTCCCCATTGTCCTTCTCTTCCAAGTCCCAGTAAGTTCCCCACACCCTCTCTTCTAAGCAAAGCTCCCAGGAGGATGCCTTTCCTGGGGCCTTCCCCTATTAAAGATAATTGTATTGTAAAAACGACAGTGCTAATAATACAGGCAGTTGGGCTGTGGACTGAGAAGACTATTAAGTCCACTCCTCTCCCCATTTCCATTCTAACTAGGATACAGATCTATTTATTTCAGAGTTTCAGCTTTTAAAAATTTTAATCGCTCTGCCTTTAACTCTCTATCTAGCTACTGCGGTAAACAAATGCTTTGGATTTCTGCAAGCAACTTTTACGAATCTGATTCTAAAAGCCCCCGTGATCAGTCAGAACTAAAGTCTTTTTGGAGTTTAATAGTGGCAGAGCCAGTGGCTAGTCAATCAGCTTAATTTCATTGAGCACCTACTATGTGCTCCCGGCGGTGATAGGTTCTGTCTGAAACAGAAGGATTGACCGTCTGTTCATTCATCCATTCAACAAACATTTGTTGAGCATTTAATGTGTCTCTGTTATTCTAAAGAAGGGAATATAATGGTAGACAAGACTGACAATGTTGTTGTCCTCTTTTTGTTTCAGACTAGGTGAGGGGGTAGGACTCTATGGCCTGACACTTGCCCTGAGCAGTGTTTAAAAACTCTTGAGAAAGTGCTAGGCTTTTTCTCAGAGTAAGGGAGACCCATGAGGCATGATATGATCAGGGATGCTTTTCTGGAGAAGGCAAGGTCCAAGCTAGGTCTCCAAGTGGAGAATTGACTTGAGGAGTCTAAATTTAGGACCAGCCAGTGTTCTAAGGAAGAGACCCTTCCGTGGCAAGAGACAGTGTGCCACAGGATGGGCTGGGCAGGTCAGTGGAGGGATCGGGGTGGGCAGTACAGCATTCCTGGGTTTAAGTCTGGTCTCACCATTAACTCACTCAGTGACCCTGGGCGTGATCATCACCTTTGCAAAACAGATACAGGTGGAATAGATCTAGTTAAAGGAGCATGAGGGACTGTTTGAACTCTCCCACACACTCAGCCTCTTCGTCACCCATTGTGAACACCTCCAAGGCATCACTGTGGGATTCCAGAACTCCATGGAATCCAGTTTGGAAGGCAGTGGGGTGTATGACTCCAGAGTTTCCTTCCAACTCTACCGTTCCACAAGTCTACTCACTCTCCAGGATGCTCCATTTAGTTAAACATGGATGGGCAGGGGACTGTTATTCAGAAGTATTTCCCAACTCATTTCTCCAGTGTCAGAAGCAAAACAAAAGATATTTAGGATGTAGCTAATCCCTTAAGAGAGTTGCTGAACCATTCTTTCCTCCTTTCCTTTCACATACATCTACTGAGGGCACAAGGTGGAGATAGTGCCATAGATGAAAAATTAAAAAGCAAAAAAGTAAAGGTTCCTGCCATGGGGCGGGGGGGGGGGGGGGGTTAGTCTAGTGAGAGAGAGATCATACATATGCAGAACAATGAAGAAGAAAAATAATTACATGCTGTGATCCATCAGTGAAGAAATAAACAATTGCGAGAGCTGATCATAGCAAAGAAGGGACTTCATTAATTCATTTACTCTATTGTCCATTAACAAGTATTTTTGGAGTTACTGCTATCCACAAAGCACGGAACCCTACTTCGGAGCTTTGGTAGTGAACGAGACAAACCCCAGTCCTCTTCTCATGGGAGTTTACAATTCACATGGATTCTCATCTCTGATAGTTATTAGGAGGCAACAATAAAATAATATAAGAGCACAAATTAAGAGAAAACTATGAGCACGTGTGCCTGTGTGTTTGTGTGCACACACACATGTGTATGTGCCTTTAAAATACCTCCCGATTTTGCTTTTGAGATGGGGACATATGAAGTGATTTCGTGACAGGTGGATCTGCACGCACTCTTCCCTCCCCCTTTCTAAACTGGGAGTCAGAAGGTCTGAACAGAAATCAATCCCAGCAATTTATTTTTAACTTCTTTCTCCTTAGCCAGGATTGATTTTTGTCTTTGTGATCAATGGCACAGAGAATAGCTCCATGGCCCGAGCAGCTGTTCAAGCGCTCGGTCTGGTCGGCCCCACGTCTATCGAACAGAACATTAGAAGCCGATTATGGAAGTAATAGAATGAAGATGTTTGAAGGATGGGCCTGATTACCCCTGCCTTCCTGTGAGGAGTGCCTGCAGGCAGGGGGCTGCAGGGCTGGGAGACAATGGGACACCTCCCGCCTCTCCCCGGTGGGCAGAAGGGAGCGGGAGGAAGTAGGGAAGGACAGGGAGGCACTGGGGATTCACCTTCCCTTTGCCAGCCTGTCTCCCTCCCTCCTTTCCTTTTTAGCTCTCTCCTTTTCTTCCTCCAACTATTTCATCTTTACTACACCAACTACTATTAGATTTGGGTCTGCAAGTGAAACATCTGTTGCAATATAGAAAAAAAAAAAAGCTGATTGGCTCTTTTCCTCTCCATGCTTCTTAGGCTTTAAAGTTGTCTGATTCTTTCATCTGTATTCTCTCCTTCCTTGTTTCCTCTAATCCAGTGTGTATGTGACAGGACCATAAACTTAGCCACTTCCCCTCTCCCTGTGGCCTTGTGACCTCTAGAGGCCAGGCAAGATTGCTTTCGTCTTCTCCCCTGAGAAATGTTTCCGGAAGGGACACACACCTTGTTATAATGCGCAGTGGTGATTCCTACAAACGCAGTTAGAATGGGGAGTCTGCAGCCCCCAAGGCCTTCTGTCCGATTCTCTGGAATAAATGTGTGCGGTTTTACTGCCTGCCACGGGTGGCGATTGCTTCCAGATTGCAGTAGGGAGAAATAATCAAAGTGCTCTTAATATGATTGTGTTTATTATTTCATTCTGCGATGTAATTGCTTCTTAGGTATTCTGTGTGTGCGCGGGACGGAAGGCATGGGAGTGGTGGCTTCCTTACTTCCTCTGAAATGTCTGATGGGAGTCCTCGGGAAGTTGATTAACAGAACCCTTCCATATAAGAAACACTATAATTCTCAGCATTTTCTTATTTAAGATTTGTCCTCTGCGTTCATCTGTGATTTTTACCTCCTGGCTAATTTTCTTATTGAATAATCTGTAGTTCTTGTGGAGTCAATTACATATAATGGTAATAGCTAACACTCACTGAGTGGCTGGTGTGAGCGAGGCATAGTACTAAGGCAATTTGTTGTTACGACATCCTACGAGGGAAGTCCTACTCTTACCTCCATTTCACAGAAGAGGCACAGAGAGGTAAAGTCCTTTTCCTAAGATCACACAGCCAGTAAAGAGTGGAGCAGAGATTTTGCCCTGTGCTTCCTGATACCAGTACACTCGTTCTGCTTTTTAAATGAGAGTCAGAGCCTAAATGTTCTTATGTTTTGAGCCAATTGGGTCAAGACATATGTAAGGGGCAGTAAGTAGGAGCAGAAACCTTTAACACAAAACATGTTTGTGGAGTCATTGAATGACTACAGAAGAAATGGCAGCAGAGAATCTTAGGATAGGAGTTGAAGAAAACCCTTGTGCTGAGGAAACCAGGATCCCGGATGTGAAGGAATGAGAAGCACAGGGGCATGAGATTCTTGAGTCCCTAGTTTGTGTCTGGCACAAGTTGGACCAATATGTTGTGAGTATGCCCACCCGTTTTAGGATGGAATTGAGATCTGGAAGCAGTTAACTGCTTTTCCCAAAGACCCCTAATAGCCAGTACGGGTGAGGGAGGTATAGAATCCATGTCTAGGCTTCTGATGCAAGGCTCTTTGTGAATTTTCACAACAAGGAACTAAATAAGTAACCAAAAAGGCTCAGAAAGATATATTTCTGGTAACCCAGCTATAACTCTTGGGGATTTTCTTGAAGCAGATCTACGTTCTTGATATGAAACACCTCTTCAAAGAGAAACAAATAAATAAATAAAATCTTAATAAGATTATTGAGCAGTGTGGTGTAAACTTTTTATTGGAAATGGTCAAGCAAAAACAAAGCGCAGTGTTTATGTCAGATACTGCACGGCAAAAACACTTAATAAAACCTACACACATCCACTGTTTCTTGGCATTCCTCTGAAGCACCACTTCGGGAACCAATGACCAGTGACCCACCCTCTTGGATCTCGCTTCCTGCAATCTCTCCAGATTTGCTATGATCTTTTTCTTCTTTCAAGATCCATCCCCACCTTATCCCCACCTTTTCTCTCCATCCCTCCCTTGGTTATGTAGAACACTTTAATCGTATCCTGGTTTACTCTATTGTTCCATCTTCAAATCCATCATCCCATTCAACAAACAGAAAGTCTTTCAGTGTTGAGAACCCATTCTTCTCCAAAGGCAGTGGGAGTGTCAATAACATTACATACATATATATGTATAATATGTATAATATAATACATTGTATGTATGTATAATACACACACATGCGTATATATATGTATGTACTCTATATTACAGGGTGTGTGTGTGTGTGTTGTGTGTGCACTGATTTTATGGTGATTCTAGAAGGAGCATGAAAATAAGTGGAGTAAAGTACTATGGTTCTGGGGGGTATTTCTCCAGCGCCTAGCCTTTACCCTGCCCAGGGTACCAGAGCATCATCACTGGTATTATGTTGTCATTTGTACATCTTATATGTTAGGCTTACTTTTTCAAAGAAATGGTAAACTCCACGAGGTTGCAGTCCTATGACTCCCATGGTACCTGATACAGCCTGGGCACAAGAGTGCTGAATAAGTTTTTGCTCACTGATTAGTATATGCAACATATAGTAGAATTGGGACCAGTATCCATCATGAAATGTCTAAACGTGAGCAGTGTTTAAGGAATGATGGGAATTTGGCCAGACCCTTAATTAACATGTGGATTCAGCAGTAGGTAGAGAAGAACATCTTGTAATCTGCTTCTCTGTTTCCCCCAAGAAAGCACACTCTCTTATCACCATGTTGTGTTGCCAAACACTCAAAGGAGTATTTGATGTAAAATCACGACCCACTTGTGAAAACCCATGCAATTATCTCCACTTTGTCTTTTTCTGATCTTGACTCAGCAGACACAGACTGAAGCAGCCTGGCAACATGAAAAGAGCCTGGGGATTCAAGGCAGAAGTTCTGTGGTTGGCTTTGAGCCTCACCTTTTAGTAACAAGGTGACCTAAAGTCAGGCCCCTTAATTCTGAAATGGGGATGTAATTAGACCTCCCTCACAGGGTTGTGCCCTGATCAAATGAGATTCAGTCCAATAATAAAAACTAATGGCAGAGAGTAGAGTCCTCTACAAATATTAGTTGTTATGACGTGGGTGCCAGGTACTAAGAGAGGGTAAAATGGGAATGTAGCACATTATCTACCATAGAAGATAATACAACAAGAGAACTAAAAGGTACCAGTTTCCCATAATTTAGAACAGCAACTGGTAAGTGCAACGAGAAGGCCACAAAAAAAGAGCCCTAAAAATCAGAGGAAGAAAAGATGAATTCCCACTGGGAAATTGGGGTGGGGAAGCTTCCTTAGGGAGGTAGTTTGTGATGCGAGTCACTATGATTTCATTGATGCTGGAGGCTTCTCATGATCTGGGTCATGGTAAACCCCTCCAGGTAATTGGTCCTAAATTAGCCATTCTTTGGAAAGGCTCTGCAGGAGACACTTTAGGCTTGTTCAGGGTTGCACAGTGTAGTGGATGTGGTCAGGATTTTGAGAGCCAAGTTCAAATCCAGACTCTGCCACTTTAGAGCTGCATGATCCCATGCATGTCAGTTAACTTACCAGTAGAGTGGGACTGCAAAGTGTCTCTTCCGTGTGGTCATTGTGGTCATTGCGCATGAGAGCAGACAGCGCATACAAAGTGTGAGCACAGAGCTTGACTCTCCCAGCGGTGCTTCTGCTGATGGAGGACAGGAAAGGCATGACATGGGAAGTACGGTGGGGAGGCTCCAAGTAGCAGTTGGCATTTCACAAATATTCATGGCTCTCTTGGGGAAGTGGTAGTGTTTCCTGAGAAACAGCTTGACAGGTGGTTTAAATCTGTCCACTGCTGTCCCAAAATTCACTCATGAGGCATGCAAATCCCATGTTGGCGAAGTTTTGCTGTCGTATCTAGCAGACCACACATATTTCCAAGGCCGCCTGGAAATCCCATGTCCCAAAGAAGCATCGTCCCTGCTTCTCTAGAAAATTAATGACTTTGTTTGCCTTGCCCTTTTAGGATATGTAAAATATCTTGAACATATCAATAAAATTAATCATTCTCTAAGTGGCTATATGTGCCTGCCATTCATCTTGTGTGGCTGAATGCACTTCTGTTCTTTATCTCTGCCCATCCCTTTCCTGCTTCTCTTGTGACGTTCCTTATTGCCCACCAGTCTGTGGATAGCTGTAGCCTCCCTGACAAATTTCAGTGCCCCCACAATCAATGGAGTGGGCCTATCTGTATCATCAGCTTGATTTCTGTCTTAGTCTGTTCATACTACTGTATAACAGTCTTATGTGCAGATAACAGAATCTGTCCCACCGTTCTGGATGCTGGAAGTCCAAGATCAAGGTACTGGTGGATTTGGTGGCTGAAGAGAGCCCATTTCCTGGTTCATAAATACGTGGTAGAAGGGGCAATGGAGCTCTTTAATAAGGGCACTAATCCCATCATGAGGGCCCCACCCTCATGACCTAATCACCTCCCAAAGGCCCCATCTCCAAATACCATCACACTGGGGATTAGGTTTCAACATAGGAATTTGTGGGGAACACAAACTTTCTGTCCACAGCAATTTTCCAGTGAAAATACTTCTAACATCTTTGCGTTTTTAGGTACATACCACAGGTCAATTATAACATTCTAATCATTACATTATAGAACACTTTACAGTTCCATGAAAGCATTTTATTATCTCATTTACTGCTCTGTAAGAGAAGGGTAATTATTTGCTCCCTTTTTATAGAACAATAGCCCTGAAACTCCAAGAGATTAGTTACCATGCCAAAATTGCATATCTGATAACTGGTTAAGCTGAAACTAGAAACAAAAACATTAGGTATACCAGGACCTTACGCCCTTCTTCCTTCTCCTTTCCCACTATTTTGTACTTATTTTCTGAAATTCTTGAATGCTAGAGAAAAGACAGAGGCTGGCTTGGGAAGATTTCAGTCAATGAATTGAGCTCATAACATCCACCTGTAGAAAGGAAAAAGGCTATGTGAGGTCTCAAGTCGAAGAGAAAACTTATGTAAGTGTAAGAAGACTATAGAGCTAGATTCCTTACAATATCTGCCCCGGCCTCCTTGGTCCCATCTTTCCTGGAGCCACATGAAGCTCACAGTCTGCCAGGAACAGGGCCATTTCTGAGAAAGGAAGGGGGAGATGTTTTGGTAAAGAGTTTTAACATGTCACTTTAGGGTTTCCATGGTAGTGCTTTCTTTTTTTAAGGTAGCTCTGGTATCCTGATCTAGAACACTCAAAGTAAACTGTTTAGTTTTTGGCTTTTTAGCTATTATTATATTAATTATATATGCATATATATATATGTGTGTGTATATATATATATATATATATATATATATGTAATTAATCAAGGTGTTCCCAACTTTTGTGCTCCAAGATGACAATTCAAGTCCTTATCTGTTCTTTTTTATTTTTGCATTTACCTTTGCTTTTTATCTGTCCCACTCCCGCCCCCAAAAAAAGAAAAAACTAGGAGAGGGAAGGCAAAGGACTTCCATCCATCCTGAAGGGTCAGATGCACATTCCAAGAACTTCTTTCCCTCCCTCTAAGTCATGAAAGCCAGAACACAAAGATAAGTCTTGGGGGCACCTGGGCGGCTCAGTCGGTTAAGCAGCTGCCTTTGGTTCAGGTCATGATCTCAGGGTCCTGGGATCGAGCCCCGTGTCAGGCTCCCTGCTCAGTGGGGAGCCTGCTTTTCTCTCTTCCTGCAGCTCCCCCAGCTTGTGCTCTCTTGCTCTCTCTCTCTCTCTCTCAAATAAATAAATAAAAATCTTAAAAAAAGAAGGTAAGTCCTACAGCCATTAATGGTTCAGTCTCTGGCACAAAACACATAGGTGTCTTATCCATGAAGTCATCCTTCCTTAAGGCCCCAAGAATTTCAGTCCTCTGTCCCTGGTCACTTCTGACCAGGTAGCCCATGTGGCTATGCCAGCACTTCCTAAAGCTCCAGTTGGCATATATAAACTGCCACCATGGTCAACCCCCAGCTGGCCCCAAGATGTTACATGGGTGCAGGCAACTGCCCTCTAGCTCAGCAGAGGCAAGTTCTATGCAGTGAGCACTTAGTATGCGCCGGCTTCAGGGCTAACACTTTTTATGTGCTGTACTGTGTTTACTCCTCATGACAACATGTTGATGGGTAATATTGATGTCTCCACTTTCCAGAAGAAAGGTTAAAGTAATTACCTGTCCAGGATCACCAAACCAGCAAGTGGCAGACGCAGGATTTAAGCACAAGTCTGGGATCCCAACCAATGTACTATAATGCTAAAAAATCAGAGGAAGAGTCCTCTTTGAAAAAAGTGTAATTGGAAACTTATCAAGTCCAGACCTTGATTGTATTTCAAAAAACAGACTCAGGTTCAGACGGACAGATTCCTCTTCTAGTGCTGTGGATGGTCTGGACATGTCTGCATAGGTGTCTTATCCACCATGCTTTTCTAACTCACCACCTTTTCTCTCCCTTCCTACCATTCCCAGCTGGCAGTGAAGGTTCCAAGAAGCCTTGGCAAGGGTTGGTGAAGGTGGCAGTTCTTTGTCAGTATGTTTTGGCCAACCTCAGTATTCACCTTCCCTCCAGCCCCTCCCTTAGACACACACACACACACACACACACACACACACACACACACACACACTACAAATTGAGAGCATTATATTGGCTTCAGTGTCGACTCTCTTATTCCAAATCTATTCTTGGTGAGGTTATTTTGGGGTTGTTACGTTAGGGCCCCAGTAAAAGATTTTATTGTGTTAGGGCCCCAGTAAAAGATTTTATGTGCAAATCTGTTTCAAAGGAGGTTCAGCCTCAGCACAGTGTATGCATGGTAGGTAATAGACCCACTCTTTCTAGAAACAGGCAGATAAAACTGCATATTACATTAATATCACACAGCCTCCAGGACATAAAATGAGCAAACACCAGTTTGACAAACACTAAATTCAACATCAAAGAGTCTAGCAGAGGAGATGGCTTGCTGGTAAGATGTCGTGTTGTTCCAAATGCCATCCCACAAATTTGGATTCAGACCTCTAGTGTGGTGCCTTAGCAAAACATTTTTGGAAAATGAGCTTAAGTTGGCAAGGGCAATGTGACGTGCCGTGCAGAAGCCCCCAGGACCTCCCAACACTTAGGGCAACTTCCTGATGAGACCTGTGGCTATTTATCGACTTTGTGGTCCAGCATTCAAATCCTGCTCCTTTGTTCTTGAAAAAGAAATGTGATCTTGGAAGGAATTATGTAGGTGGAGAGGAAGAGAAAGGCCTAACAACGTCAAGATTTATTTTAAATAATCTGAATAGAATTAATGAGCAAGGAAATTAGAAAAGTTAATTGTGCATCCTAACAACTGTGGGGTTCCCTTTTGTTTCCTGAAGGAGGAGGGCATGCTGCAGAGGCTGTGTGGGAATCACTGATGGAGGCCCGTACAGGTGGCCACTTCTCTTGCTTAGGCAGGTTAGTCACATCATATTGGGCCCAGCAAGGTCCTCTAGCTGAGAAACCTTCTAAATGTCATTTCCTACATTTCTTGTGCAGCCGAAATTCTTTCCACTCTGATCCCTCTTATTCACAAATTCTAGTAGCAACACTGTTCGCTCCCGTGCAACAATAGAGCATTGATTTCTCAGGGCTGAGACACTGATATGATCCCTCACATAAAAAGATCTGCCTTGTTGGTAGGCATCTTACCTGGGAAGTGGGAAGTTGAGTGACATGGGATCCATTCCCCTCCACAGAGGTTTGAAAACCTGACCAAGCCTGAGGGACCAGCATAAGCTTTGCAGTCAGATAAACTTGGGTTCAAATTCCAGCTTCACCATTTACTTGCTGTGTGTCTTTGAGTATGTTGTGTAACTTCCCCATGGCTCAGTTTCTCACCTGAACATAAAATAGAAGGCTAATATGTTCGGAGGAACAGGGCTTGGCATATACTAAATACTCAGAGAATGTTATTAATATTTATACCTTGTAGGGTACTACTAATATTACTAACAACAATAATAGTAATTATTACTAGTGTGGCTATTAAATAATATCATGAATATAAAGCACTCAACAGAGTGGACACCTGAAAATGTTATTTTTTGCTTCTCTTTTCAGATTACCTATGCCCACTTATGAGTTCTAGAGATATTACAGGTTTTCTTCTATCTATGGCAGAAACAGGCTCAACATGACTCCAGGCGCTTTGGTTCCTTTTTTTTTTTTTTTTTTTTTGCAGATTTCTCTCTCTCCTCCAGGGCAAGCTATCTTCCAGAATCAAGGAGAAATGAAAAAATAAAAGATATGTCAGGTTAGACTTGGCTACGGCAAGAATGGGAACAAGTCAGAAGAGACAGATGTGTTTAATGGTCAGTGCATTTGTCCAAAGGAATCATTTTCACTGGCCAGGAGCCCAGTTAAACCTGTAAAATGGAAATCCAGAAAATCAGATTAACGAGCCAGTCATTAGTGAGGAAAAGACCCAGCTAATTCAGTGTTTAGCATGACGGATGGGCCCAGAGCAAATAATTGGATGATATTCATCATATGTAAAATAAAAGGTGTCACTGAAAGGGAAAATGGTAATAATCTCTGGGATTTACAATGCCAGCAGATTTGCTTGTGAGGAAGAGAAAAGTTCATCAAAATAGATTAATAGTCGCTAAACTTCATTCTTTCCTTGTGTGTTTGCCAGAGAATCATGCAAATAATAGTGGAGAGGCAAATGCATCAGCTTGGTATCCTCCCAACACCCTGAGGATCTGGCTCCCAAAGTGGGGAGTACTGGAGATAAGTTCCTGTGACCACCGAGGGACTGGGTGGGAATGGAGAGCTCCTCTGTGAGTCCATGGTTTAGTCACTAAACAACAGAGGAAATCACACCCAAAGTGTTTCTGGTTGAGTGGATTAATCCCCGCAATTTATTATTCAGTTTGTCAATGAGTATTGAGCCCCTGCTCTGTACCTGATATTTTGGGGGTGCACTTATTCCTAGTTAAGGGCTTGGACACAGGGGAGGGTCACAGATTGGCTGTAACAATGAAAAGCTGTGTGATGTCGAGCAGGTTAGTTGACCACTCTGAGCCTCAATTTCCTGACCTGTAGAGGTACTATATATTACATCAGATATAATTAGAATCAAATAAAGTGTGGTGCATAAACTGCTTATTGTCCCATTTTCTGTGTAATAAGCTTTCATTGCATGGTAGTTATTATGAATCTTGTTCTTATTACCTCGCATCCTCTCTTCTATGAAGACATCATTTTTAAGATAAGTCATCAATGTCATAACAGATTTTCTGGAATATGAAGAAAGATAAACATATATACACATGCCAGTTACGGAGATTTTTGTATGTTTTTAAAAAAACATCTTCAAGTCAAGAAAATGTATTGTTGTTACAGTGAGACGAGTGAGGTGAATGGAGACCCTTCTTAGTCCTAGCAGGAGGGATAACAGGTCTAGAGCCAAACTTTGCTAGGTTCAAATTCGTCTTATCTTGGGCAAGTCACTCAGTACCTTATAGTCTCTGAAGGGTTGATATGAGGATTAAACTGGATAATTTATATAATGGCTACATGCAGTTCTGGAGCATGGTAAGTGAACTCCATCGATGACCATTGTGTCATTACTTTTATTATTATGTATTCACCAATCACTTGCCACGAGACCAGCACTGCCTAGGAATCAGGGAGGTTGAAATCTTATAAGAAGACATGGAGGAAAGATTGAAGGACTTTGTGTCCCACAAGAGTAAATGTTGAAAGGGCTGTAGGAATAGAGAGAACAGAGTTGAGAGGAGAGAGAAATTGTAATGAATTGGTGGCATCCAAAACCCTTCTATGAACCCATGAGTCTTACAGTGAGGTTAAACCATGAATTAGATGGTAGCAGGTACAGAGAAGCATACAACCAGGACAAAGCAGAACTGTAGGAGCCGGCTTGGTATCACTGGCAGATACTCTGGTATCATAGGTACTGGAAGAACCTCTGGGCTCCTGGGGCTTCATCAGCCCCTTAGTGGTTTGGTTCATCCCATCATGTATCTGGAGTGTAATCTCCATCTTGATTACTCAAACACAAAGTCCCTCAGGTTATGTGTGTGAGCTTGTGAGAGAGAGGGTCTGTGCTTGTGCAGGGCTGTATCAGGCATGGCTGGGCTGAGTTCCCGAGTTGGTGGGGTCCATCACCCTGTTGAGGAGAACACTCTGTTCTCCTTTGGCTCTTGGTGATTTGGAAACCCAAAGGGACCCAGTTTTGTTCTATGGCGCTGATCAGATGCTTGGCGATGCTCTCACCTTATTCTCTATGGAGCCAACTGGATCTTCTCAGGAGAAGCTTCTTTTAATTGCTATGCTCTGGCCAGCATTCAGTGACAGGACTAGCCTTCTCTGATGCCGCTTTTCTTCCCCAAGGCAAGCTTGGTGACATTTATGGTGTCCTGTAGAGAGCTGTTTTTTAAGCATATGATAAGTGACCAGAGCGTATACTTTGGGGTTTAAAAACTTCATTACTGGGTATGAGATCTCCTTTGGGGGTGATGAAAATCATTTAGAATTGGGTAGAGGTTGTGTAACACTGCAAATGTGCTAAATGTCACTGAATTGTACATCTTTAGATGGTTATTTTTATGTAATAGGAATTTCACCCCAATTAAAAAAAAAGTTATCATCATTGTCAACACAAAATCAGGAAAATAGCTATATCTGAGAAGGAGGCCAGGGTCAGGACAGGTGTAGGGCATGGAAGCACTTTAGAAGTGTATGTCAATTGTCTTTAAAGTTCTAGTTCTGAGCTGCTCGGAGTGGGGTCCCCAGACCAGCAGCATCAACATTATCTGGAAACTCATTAGAAAAGACAATTCTTGGGGCGCCTGAGTGGCTCAGTTGGTTAAGCGACTGCCTTCGGCTCAGGTCATGATCCTGGAGTCCTGGGATCGAGTCCCGCATGGGTCTCCCTGCTTGGCGGGAAGCCTGCTTCTCCCTCTGACCCTCCCCCCTCTCATGTGCTCTCTCTCTCATTCTCTCTCTTTCAAATAAATAAATAAAATTAAAAAAAAAAAAAAGACAATTTTTGGACCTCACCCCAGATTGATCAACTCAAAGACTCTGTAGGTGGGGCCCAGGAGTCTGAGTTTTAAGCAGCTTTCCAAGTGATTCTGATGCAGCTCAAGTTTAAAAACTACTGTTCCAGTTCTTGGGTTGAGAGGCGTACATGTGTTGGTTTTATAATTTATGATTAAAACACTAATTCAAAAAGATGATATGCATGCCTATGTTTATTGCAGCATTACTTACAAGAGCCAAATTATGGAAGCAGCCCAAGTGTCCATCAATAGATGAGTGGATAAAGAAGATGTGGTATATATATACAATGGAACATTACTCAGCCATAAAAAATAATGAGATCTAACCATTTGCAACAACATGGATGGATCTAGAGAGTATTATGCTCAGTGAAATAAGTCAGTTAGAGAAAAACAAATACCATATGATTTCATCCATATGTGGAATTTAAGAAACAAACAAATGAACAAAGAAGAAAAGACAAACCATAAAACAGACTCTTAACTACAAAGAACAAACAGATGGTTGCCAGAGGGGAGCTGAGTGGGCGGAATGGTGAAATAGGTGATGGGGATTAAGAGGATACTTATCTTGATGAGCACTGAGGAATATATAGAATTGTTGAATCACTATATTGTATACCTGAAACTAACATAACACTGTATGTTAGCTAGACTGGACTTAAAAAAATAAGAGAGAGAGGGAAAGGAAGGAAGGAAAGAAGGAAAGAAGGAAGGAAGGAAAGGAAGGAAGGGAGGGAGAAAGAAAAATAAACAAATAGGATCAAACAAGGACTAGTGGTGATTGTGTATTTAGTACCAAAGATTATATTTTAATCTGATTCTATGCAGTCGAAATTTATTTTAAAAAGAAAAAGCCTTCTTAGCAACTCATTGATCTTAATATGTGAATGCCCCACTTCTAAGCCAGTGCAGAACGATATAGATTCAGAACAGATGCCTTATCAAAAAAACAAAAACCAGGGGCACCTGGGTGGCTCAGTCTGGTAACTGTCTGCCCTTGGCTCAGGTCATGATCCCAGGGTCCTGGGATCGAGCTCAGTGTCAGGCTCCCTGCTCAGTGGGGAGTCTGCTTCTCCCTCTCCCGTTGCCCCTCTCCCTGCTTGTGTGCTCTCTCTTTCAAATAAATAAAATCTTAAGAAAAAACAGAGAAACAAAAGTCCTGGAATACAAGAGATGAATGGCTCTGATTAGGAAATAGAGATGTGGGGATAGAGCTGAACGCTAGGGACCAAACCAGTCTCTCCTCTTGATTCATAGCTTAAGTCTTTGCACCAAGTTTTTTCCAAGGTTCTGCCTTCATGTGGACTCTAACATTTGCTCTGCCTGGCAGTCTGTGTGCTTCCAGTCTGTGCAGAGCTAGGGAGAGCCATGGGAGATGCCATCTCTTGGAGTGAGGAGCAATGGGTGGTTTTCAATAGAGATGTGACACCTCGCCTGTTCTCCACAGCCGCTGTGGATGGGCGCCAGGTTTGGACTGGAGTGGGAGGACCGGCCCGCCTCCAGCAAGTGCTTGGTGAGAACAGAGCAGAGGCCTCCAGTAATTGCCTCCTCGGCACAGAGGCCGGGTTGCTATTGTCGTCCTGCTATTTTCTCTGAACAGCCTCTGGTGTCATCTCTGGTGAATATTAATGTCCCCCCGAGTTAGGGCGATTGGGCTGAGAGCAGCCATCTGCAGGGCTGTGCCATGTTGGTAGGACTTTTCAACAAGCCCAGGCCAGAGGACCATTTCTTGGAGTGGCTTCCAGGTTCCTATAAGAATCCATCCTTCCCAAGTGAGATTACAGAGCTTGACTCCCCCAGCCATCAGATGGCGGAGCTGGGACTCAGACC
The DNA here is from genome assembly GCF_964656455.1 of Halichoerus grypus. Lineage (NCBI taxonomy): Eukaryota > Metazoa > Chordata > Mammalia > Carnivora > Phocidae > Halichoerus > Halichoerus grypus. The sequence goes on along the minus strand of NC_135718.1, from coordinate 23,938,532 downwards.
CAGCATTTCTCACTTCCCGATCCAGTGTTCTTCCTCTGACCCTCGATTCCTTTCAATAACTTGCACATGGAAAGAACCAAAAAGCACCCACTCAATGCATGGATTTGTAAATATGAAGGAAAAAAAAATTGTGCTCAGATCAGAAATGAAATTAATTTCAAAGTAACAAGAGCTTTTGAGCAATAGTAGTTATTTAGATTCAGAAAAAAAATCTATTTCACAATCATGTCATGATGACAATGGATTAGAAACTTCTTTTAAGGCAGAATAAATCAATCTTTGGTACATCCCACCCACATCAGTAGCTTCTGTTTGCAGTTGAAACTATTTATTAGGTGTGTACATATGCAGAGCACAGTGACCAAATACAGAGTCTCTGCTCTCACCGAAAATGCCAACCACTGGGAAACACTGTTGTCATTGCTCGTTTGTTGTCTAAATGTCATGACATGGGAGCAACTCAGTGCTGTGGGACTGGAGGCTCAGGGCCAGCAAGGGATACTCTCTGAAAGGTTATCACAAACCTATTGTGGCTGTTGATGGAGAAGCTAATACTTTCCAACTTGGCCATGATCCCTGGTGCCATCTGACTTCTCTGTGTTTCTCTTATGATCCAGGTGACAACTGGTGGAAGAGCCAGCTACTACGTGTCCTATCGGAGAGAGGCCTTCACCCAGATAAAGCTGCCCAAGTACTCCCTGCCCAAGGTATGTCCAACCTGCTGCCCTGGGTCCTGTCCGACAAAGCAGCAGGGAGAGGCCACCACATTGGATGGCAGGGAAGTTTGACTTCTGCCTGGGAGACAAGCTGGCATTGAACCTGACTTGCCACTGTGGGACTCTGGCCTCTGCTGATGGCCCTGAACCTGGGTTCTCTATTCCTCTCTCAGCAGGGTATATAGGCAAGAGCTTTGATTCCCTGTATCTCATACATCCTGTATCACTTCAGTCCCTTCTGGGAGTTCCTCCCTCTTGCAAGGGCCTTACTGCCAAATAGAGGGACAGGCTCAGAAGGGCCCAGAGGGAGCCCAGACACTTTATTGTATGTGTGCATAAAGGTGCACAGGTGAGTCTTGTGGAGTTCATGCTTCTCTCCACATTTTAAAGCCAAATGTAAATGCACTGCCTATGTTTCTGCTCCTTTCTGCCACTATGAGTAATTAAAAAGGAATAATTTATTATAACGTTAATATCAAATGATGGCATTTTAACTCCTCTATTGGAAAATCATAAAACTTACCCTGTGGATTCCATCCCTTGTGAACAATGACTTCTTGGAGGAGCTGGATCTTAGAACCTCAGTCTGAACATGGACAGGATATAATTGCATCACCTAATGAGGCTGCAAAAAAAAAGCCAAGTCTCTGGTTGGACGCATCTCAAATGTAATGTTGCAGAGATTTGGGTCTGTAAACTGGTGCTGGGAAACATCATGAAAGGCTAAATGAGTACCAAGGTGGGAGGGATTATGGGACAAGAAGGTGGGTAACTGTCTACCCCTGGTTGTTTTATTCATTCATTCATTCATTCATTCATTCATTCATATATGCATGCATGAATCCATTCATTTGTTTGATCCTTCTTTTATTCATCCATTGAACCGTTCTTTCTCCCATTTAGGCTTTTACTCTGTGCCAGGCACTAAATTAAGCTCTATGGAGAGAGTAGAAAAGAAGCCACAAATGGTGTCTGCCTTCATGGAGCTTATATTCTGGTTGAGAAGAGAGACATTGAACAAACAATTGTAGGTGTAGGAAGTGTTATAGGGATAGAAGTTCAAGGACCATTGTGACATAATAGGTGGAGCTTACCTATATGGATACTGAGGACAAGTTTCCTAAGAAGGTAAGGTTTAAGATGATATATAAGAGGATTAAGGAGTTAACCCTGCAAACAAGGATTGGAAAACCAATAGAAAAGACACAAACAGGCCCTATTTTAAGAGAGAGAATATGGTTCATTCAACAAAATGAAACATCATCTCAAGAGACTGGGTTGCAGAGAGAGAGAGAGGAGGCTGATGGGATGAGCAGGGACTGTATTAAGTAGCCTTGGGGGCCATGGGATCAATTTCTCATTTTCTCTACCCTCTCTGTGACTGGTTGGTATGAGACCATTATATAGCATTGTGATTACAGGATGTACCCATCAGATATTCTAAGCCCAAGCAGGAAAGGAGTATCCCTGCTTGGAGAAGATGAGGAAAGGGAAGTTCGTAATCATGTTCTTTCTGAAGGAGAAAGACCCCTTGCAGTAACTTGATGATTTCCATGTATTGGCTCAGGAGAAGCATTTCGGGAACTTTCCAAACCATATCCCCTGTGTAAGGTCTGTTCTGTCTCTGCATTGTGTGCATATCTTATGTATTTTTAACCTTCCGAGGAAAACAAACAGTTTGCTCCCCTGGGCAGTGTGGCTGCAGGTGGGGACAAATGAAGCCTGGGATTGATCACAACCCTGGAACACTCCATTAACGATCAGTAACCCCATGGCAATTTATCGTGGTGGAGTACCATCCATGCGGCCCCTTTTATAGAAGTCCATCCAGAGCAGCTTCATTAATATGAGGGCTGCTGTGAAAATAGCTGGATGGTTATCGATCCCCTTTATTAGCCAGCATTGGCTCAGATTTTCCTAGCCTAGGCCAAGGAGGTGAGGACAGAGGGGGTGGGAGTGTTTAAAAATGGAAATGGCTTTTGAGCAAGTTGTTGCTGTTCCAGGAGCTGCGGCTGCTGTTGGGTATCTTGCTTAAAAACAAGAACAAGGAGAAGCTCCCTGTCATCACTGCCCTCACACCTCTCCTCCCAGCCTGTCTGTTCAGAACATGCTCCCCTGGGGCACTCCGTGGCTTGGAGTGTTTTGCAGAGAATGAAATGAACACCATTAATAATGAGTGGCATTATTAGGAGCGGCAACCTTGTGCTGAGTCCTCCATAACCAGTCCCTGGGCATGGGTGGGGGGGAGGAAGGGTGGGACATGGAAGGCACATACCAGCAGGGGGCAAGGAGGCAGATGACAGGGAGCCATGGTAGCCTGGCCTAAAGGCAATGGAGCTTCTGAGCAAGAAGCCCTTAGCTTTCTTTCCCTCTCTGCCACTTGCTTATCCAGGAGCCCAGGTCTTCTTATCTGTGAAATGGGCATCGTAGTACCATTGAACTTCACTGAGCCCAGTGCTTCTGGAGAACAGCGAGGTTTAAGAAATACCCAACTCTTTTGTGTTCCTGGAGGTGGCTCACTGCAAAAAACCACTCTTCCCCCATGCGCCTCGCTAAGATGCAGAAACCTGCCTATTTACCTTTGACGGGACCAAATCCTCACTCTTTATTTATAAATGGTTAACTGAACTCTTTGTCCCCACTGGGGGACAATCTGGACAAAATGCTGGCTAATTTGACTTGACCAGACTTAGTCTGGCTTTTCACCTTCCCTGCCTAGCGCCTGAACTTTGACCCACTCCTGGGCGCTCAAGCAGGCACTAGAACTCAGAACAACCCCTGTTAACCACACTCCTGAAAGTCACCTGACTGTAAGGAGGACGGTTTCCTGTTCAATGGCCCCCTCTCGCGCCACCTGCTCACCCTGCTCCCCACACCCAGTTCTCTCTAGCCTTGTTTTACTTTCTCTACATAAAAATAATTCTTTCCTGCCTTCACTCTGAGGGGCTTGCAGATACGATAGCCAGAGTGTTCTCCCTATTGTAATAGTCTTGCAAATAAAGGCTCTCCCTACCTAAGTCTGGGTTTGCTTTAGTTGAAAGTAGAATGTTTAATCCCACTTTGAATAATAAAAGGGAGGAGAGGGAAATATGCTTGAGAAAATTTATTATAATGATAATGACAGTGATATTAACCTTTTCCTTAATTTCCTTAGGACAGTTTTCCTTAATTTTTACATTTCCCCAAATACTGATTTATCCTTCTTTGCTGTGTCGCAGTCACACTCTTAAAATGTTATCTGTAATTCTAATTTCTTTTGTCGCTTCCTATCCTCTCTTCAACCCACTGTCAGCTGCCTTCTGCTTTCCCACACCCCTCTCCCCACTATTCCACCAAAAATCCTCTAGCCATTGTTACCAGGGAGCACCTCCATGCCAAATCCAATAGACATTTCTACAACTTTATCTTGTTTTTTTTTTTTTTTTTAAACCTTTCTGGAGCTTTTGACACTGTTGGAAAAGAATCCATACCTGATACTCTTCCCTGTGGAGTATTTTATTCTGATTCACTTTTCTGGATCTCCTTCCCCTGCCACCCTTAAATGTTGATGATCCTAAGTTCTCCTGGCATTCTGCATGGTTCCTAGGTGACCTTATCCCTTCTCTTCATATTGGTGATGTCTATATCCATAGTCCCATCCCATACTCACTGAACCCTGGACTGCTTTTTTGAAGTACCTCCCCTGAAAGATCCCATTTTAAAACTCTATAACTGAGGGGCACCTGGGTGGCTCAGTTGGTTAAGCAACTGCCTTCGGCTCAGGTCATGATCCTGGAGTCCCGGGATCGAGTCCTGCATCGGGCTCCTTGCTCAGCAGGGAGTCTGCTTCTCCCTCTGACCCTCCCCCCTCTCATGTGCTCTCTCTCATTCTCTCTCTTTCAAATAAATAAATCTTAAAAAAAATTAAAAAAAAAACCTCCAGAACTGAGCTCAGCTTCTCTACCTTATATTATATCCCTAAAATTTCATCCTTCTCCTGTGTGTACTTATTCCATCTATTCATTCATACAGAAACTTTTATTGGATAGCTACCATGTGCTATCAATACTTAGTAAGTGCTAGAAATGAAGTGATACATAAGAAAGACACAGTGTCTGCCCTCTGGGAGCTTATGGGCTCTAATGAGAGAGACTGGCATAGAATAAATAATTACACACATATTTAATTATGAGTATTTGATTATGATTGTATGAGCACACTAATAAGAAGCAGAGGATTTTGTAAGTCAGATATCTGACATATTAAAGATATGCCCTTTTCCTTTATCCCCTATGGGTTCTGCCTCCCTGATATTTCACCAGTCCATTTCATAGGGTTCTCATGGAAGACCTGCTTCGTTAGTTTAGGCCCTCCCTAAGATTGTTACAGCCACCTCGTAAGCCTTCCCCCTGCCCCACCGAAATCCACCTTTCACGCTGCCTCTGTGACAAATGTGATCACACAATGAAGCTGGTCTTCCCCAACCAAATCTCTGCATTGGTCAGTTCTAATTCTCCCTTTTTCCTGCTTAAAATCTTGTGCTAGTTTTGTATTTCCTTCTGGGTAAAACTTAGGTGTGCCCTGCAGAGCCCCGTAAGCGTGGCCACTGTCTGTCCTCACCTTCCTCAGGGAAAAACTGCTTTCAAGCCACTCAGGTTCCACACATTTCCATGGATTGCCCCCCCCCCCCCCATCTATAAGCCTTTGTATTCCTATCAGTACCTGTACCGGGGACCTTAGTCAGCTTCAGAGAAGGCCAAGAGTGTATGACATTCCCACCACCACTGGGCATCTGCTTGAGGTCAGGTTCTACATCTTGGTCCTCTCTGCATTTCTGTTATAACGTCTGGTGCATGGCTGATGCTGAATAGCATGTGTGTTTTTATAATGAATGCGGTTACATTCAGCCCAGATTACATGAAAATGTTTCAATCACGGGGAAGTGTTTTCACCATTGTTTACCTATGAAGTCTCACGTTTAGGTTTGCGAAAGGCAGCTATGATTCCTCCAGATTAATGGGAGGGCATAGGGGGAGTGTTATTTATAATTGTTCTCCATATAAAAACATGAATGTGGTTATGTCTGATGCTGTCCAAGTTCCAGTTTAGTAAAGTCCCAATCAGAATTTACTTACTGCTTTTCCCCACTTTGGTGTCTCTCTTCATCACCAGTCAGATCTCACCCTGCATGTTCTCAGGAGTAGGAAGAATGTCTTTGATTTTTTTTTTGGAAGGAGGTGGCACATGCTTTGGGGTTAGATTGAGATCACAGGATTCAAGAAATACACTTAATTATCATTCAGATCCCTATTTGACCAATGTTACTGAAAATGCTTTTATTTCTTCTTGAACATTTAGTATTCTGGTTATTATTTGTTGATCCCTATTCAACTAGAAGATCTATTTGGAGAGAGGACACGTAGTTCAGAGCTTTTTCAAAGAGTGATGACCCAGACTGCATGCACCTGACTTGTCTGGAAGGCTGGTTCAGATGGTAGGATTTAAGCCTTCACAACCAGACACACTGACTCAGAACCTCAGGCAGTGGGACATGGGAGTCTGTGTGCTCTTAGGATCTCCAGGTCATTTTGATGCATATAGAGTTATACTCCCACTGATAACAGAGTTTAGCTTCTTGATTCAGATAGTCTTGGGTTTAAATATTAGTAATACCATTTATTAGCTAAGTGACTTACGGAAATTAAGAACTTTTCAAGCCGACTCCGCAGCGTCCTGGCTGCTAGAGAGCACCCTGTGCCCCAGAGCCTGCAGCGCCCACACGCCACGCGATACACCCCCACTCACAGCTAAGCTGGCTACCTTTCATCCCGACCATGCCCCCGTGTTTTAAGTTGTTGTTTCCACTTCTTTTACATTAGTTTAGTCTAAAATAACTTAGCTCATTCATTTTTATAACCAAAACATCTGGGAAAAGCCCAGCATTTCTACTGCATTTTTAACAGGGTAAATGAATTTAATCTATATTTCCTGCAGCTGCTGTTTCCCCTCCTACTGGGTTCTCGGGCTTTCATTCCACACCAACACAACACAATTTCATCACAGGGTTTTTAAGAGGAAGCCTTATTTCCATTTTCAAGCAGCTCAGTGGGGGATCCTGTAATTCTATAAGGTGTGTAAGCACGAATGAGCTAGTGAGGTCTGTCAAGGTGACCTAGGGAGTTCAAGGTCAGACGCTGAGATCTGACAGATTCTCCAATAAAAAGATCCAGATTGCTTCTCACTTTTCCCACCTCCTCGTTGTCCAAATTGAATGAGCTTGCTCCTTTTGAAAAATGTCTTGGAGTAGCGCTCCACAGTTGTGATATTATAAACATTGCTACCTCCTTTTATTGCTGAAATCATTTCTGGGAAAGGTTGGTCAAACAAGGTAAAAGCTAGACCCAGCCTGGTGATTTACTCACTGTCAGCTCCAATTGCCCGTGCCCCTACTATGAATGCTTGCCACCACGGTGACCAGGGTCCTCTCCTGCCTTCTCAGGATGCCATTACTCTTTGCCATATATACCTGTGTAGTTACGAATTTTTTAACTGCATCCATTATGTCCAGTGTTCATCTGTGTCAACATTTCCTCCTGACAGCATGAATTCCTTAGGGAAGGACTTGAGTTTGTGATCATCTTTGTACGGCGCCTAGCCACATACGAAAACTGGCTTTTATAAACTCTTTTGAATTGTGAACTGATTAGATTTGATTTTAGAAATGTTCTAGTCCAAGTATACAAACTAAAGTGACTTCAGGGACCAGGAAGTTAACATGAATATGTAAGAGGCAGGTTATAAGAACATTTGGGTACTTAAGGCTGAGTCTTCCTGAGTGCTGACTTCACCTAAAAGACCACACCATCAGGTATTCAGTAGAGGCTGTGGTCAGACCAAACATTTATGATTCACATTCATCACATGGGTCATAGGATTGCAACTTCTGATCTGGAGGCTCTATATCCAGATGGTTAGAAGCTCACAATTAGGTTAGAGCCCTACAACGGAGGTTCAACACTTGGTTCTGCCACTAACTGGTTATGTAATATGAAGCAAGTTGGCAAACCTCTGCATACCTTAGTTTATTCCTCAGTAAAATGGGAATAATACTACCTCTGTTGTAGAATTATTTGGATTTTTACTGAAATAATACATTTAGATGACTTAGAATAGTGCTCAGATGTTAGCTATTTTTAGCGGTAGCCCAACCTCTTCAGTATTTTGGTGAGCAAATTGAAGCTCAGGGACACAGACACATCCTGCATCATATAGCTAACTTCTAGCAGAGTTCCTACTAGGACCCAGAACACTAAATTCCAGGTTGAGTATCCTTTCTGCTATTATCAGTGATTTTCAAATATTATTTTATTAGCGGCAGAACCTCCCTCACCTTTTACTCCCCAAATATCACGCAGAACTCCAGGATAAAACAGATTCAAGGGGTGCCGCTCTGGTTGAAAGAGCTGGAAGCCCAGAGCCCTGCCCACTGGCTCTGCCTCCCTGCCACCCTTCTCGAAATCCCTATGACTCTGAAGATCCTGAAGAGAAGTTTCACAACCACTACACTAAAAAGTTTGGAAATGTAAATGAAGATCTAAAGAAGGGATAAGCCCTGTCTTTGCATGTGTGAGTTTCCTCTGGCAAGGCTGTATGTCTCCGTTAGCGCTAACACTAACTTTCAGATATAAAAATAAAAAATGAAAGTGGATAAATCCCTTGAAGCCATGGAAAATGATACCCACCAAAGCCCCTTACACCCATCTTACTGTCACTTAGCAAGGAACAGAAATCACGAAGCTCTTAATTTATAGCCTTGGTCCGACACAGAATTGTTTAACATCGCCTATAACTCAGGCTTTTTCTCCATCATTCATAAGTCATGGTAATTACTCTGGGTCCCCATGGGCAGAGGGATATGGAGATCTGCCGCCTTAAAGGTGTTCTGTCTTCTTCCAGGACATGCACATCATCAGTACCGATGAGAACCAAGTGTTTGCAGCCGTCCAAGAATGGAACCAGAACGACACGTACAACCTCTACATCTCAGACGTGCGTGGCATCTACTTCACCCTGGCCATGGAGAACATTAAGAGTAGCCGAGGTCTAATGGGAAACATTATTATTGAATTGTATGAGGTATGTACCCAAGATGATCCTGCACCTGGGTCTGCCTCTCTTTTGGAGGAGTTTTAATGGGATAAACACGAGCATTGCAGTCAGCCAGTCCTGGGTTCAGATGGCAGCTGTACCTTTAGCAGTTGTGTGACTTCGGGCAAGGAGCTTAGCTTCCCTGTGCCTCCATCTCCTCACCTATGAAACAGGGATAAAATACTTGCCTAATGAGATGGTTGTGAGAATGAGAGAGAACATAAGTAAAGCATCTAGAGTGGTGGTTGACTCAGCAAACTTGAATAGATGGTGGCTGAAGTGAATGTTCTTTTGTGGATGAGCACGATTATGAGCCAGATGCCCAGGTATTTGACCTACGTGGGCTCGCTTAAGTCCCTTTTTCAACTCTACTGACTCTGAGTGGAGGCACGTATCTATTAGTATATCTTAAATTATTTGGAAAATAACATCTTATGAACAAGTTTTACAGGAAAAGAAAAGTGAATATCAGTGCTGGGGATGAGGGTTTCCCTAAAATGCCACCAGAGGCCAACATCGGAGTATGGTGAAGAACTGACCTTGACTTACTTTGAGTTGTTATTTAATATGATCACCTTACTGAGTTTTCAGTTATATTGAGGTTTTGTTTTTAAATGTGATCACCAGTTAAAGAATTAATTTATCTAGGAAACCAAGTGACTCCACAGAGGAACTAGAGAAAAATGAGTTGTTTCAGTGACCTTAAGCCTGGGTCACTTTTTATGTCTCTAATGGCCGCATATGACCTTTGATGGTCCTGGCCACAGTGCTCACCTTGTTGGTATGATGGATTGATTTGAGTAAAGGGGTGTATTTCATTATCCAGCATTCACTAGTGACTGGTAGTCAAACCGACACCTGCTACGCTGGTGGAGGTCATTCATTCATGGAGGGAGGAGTTGTCTGTCATGAGCAGTAGCTTAAGATGGTGTGGGTGAGCTGCTCCCTTACGAGTTTTCATCTTTGAGGCATGGGAGCAGCTTTCAGAATAGAGAGATCAGTGTAGGGGCTCCTGCTTTATTGTGGTGTCTTCTGAGCAGTGCTTGGCAAAGTTCTAGCATCCCTATGCTGGTATTGAAGTTACTGAGAGTGGTAAAAGATTCTAGTTATTTTATTAGGTAAGAGGACTGCACAAAGGTCTGGGGGTGAATAGAAGTACACTAAAAAAGAGAGAGAGAGAGAAGTGAATGGCACTGGGTGTAAAACAGAATCAGTAGAAATACCGTGATTTCCTAGGACGTTGTTGACAAGTGCTGATTCCCTTAACAACAAGGTCCCCGTTTGGGAAATGGCCCAGATTTTTTCTTAGAATTACAAAAACTGGTAAAGATGACTAAGGTGTGTAAAGGGCTTTGGGAAGCTTACCTTTACATGCCTCTAATCACACCTGGAGGCAGAAATACCCTTTGTTATTGGGCAGTAAGTCATCTCTGGTGGGAAGGTTTAGATGAAATGTTCCTAGGACTGAGGCCATTGGAACCAGGTTCCTGTTCGCATAAGTGAGGCTATAGAGATGGACGATTATTCATACTCCTGTGGTCAGACCTCAGTAGGACAGGGTAGACATTGCTGCAGATGACCTTCCAATTGAGAAATCCCTGTGTCTCTGACCCTATCGATAAGGCAGGTGAGTTTGGTACTGTGCTGTTCTTTTTGTAATAAAGAGCACCTTGGTCATTGTGAATAGTGAGACACTCCGATCTGAAGTGGAGCATGGATCAAAATGAAGAATATGCCTAGATATATGTATTTTTTGGTCTTGCTGAAGTCAGTCATGCATTTTTGGTCTTTTAGGGGGAAAATGCATGGTGTCATTCCATGTATACAGAAGCAAGACATACCAGGCCAGGCAACTTCTTTAAAACCAGTTGTGTTGGGGGGGCGGAGCAAGATGGCGGAGGAGTAGGAGACCTGGATTTCGTCTCCTCTCAGGAATTCAGCTGGATAGGGATCAAACCATTTTGAACACCTACAAACTCAACAGGAGATCGAAGAAAAGAATAGCAACAACTCTCTGAACAGAAAAGCGACCATTTTCTGGAAGGTAGGACGTGCGGAGAAGTGAATCCGAGGCGTTATTCGGGATGATAGACGGCGGGGGAGGGGCCTCTGTCGGCCGCTTCTGGCAAGTGATCGAGCCACGGAGCACAAAATCGGAACTTTTAGAAGTCTGCTCCGCTGAGGGACGTCACTCTGGTGGCGAAGTGGGGGGTGGAACCCTCGCGGGACAGTGTGGTCTCAGGACCCTCGGGGTCACAGAAAGACCGGGGGTGTCTGAGTGCGGCAGAGCTCCCAGGTATCAGAGCAGGGAAGCCGGCTGCAGAGACGGAGCCCAGGCGCGGGCTCTCAGCTCGGGGTTGCTATAAACCGTGATCCGCGGCACAGTCGGGCCACTGCTCCTCCAGCAGGGACCCAACAAGCGGCAGATCCGGGGAGACTCACCTTCTTCCCCCGGGAGGAGAGGTGTGGGAGTGCACCGCGGGGATCTGCTGGGTTTGGAGACTCCACCCGGGGTCGGGTGCCAGATAGAAAGGCGCGGTCACAGGCCGGGTGAGCGCGGAGTGTGGCCGGAGACCGGGGAGACGGGCGTGACTGACTGCTTTTCTCTGGGGGCTCGCTGAGGAGCGGGACCCCGAGTTCTCGGCTCCCCCGGGGCGGAGACTGGGAGGCCGCCATTTTCACTCTCCGCCTCCAAAGCTGTACGGAAAGCTTGCAGGGAACAAAAGCTCCGGAGAGCAAACCCGAGCAGATTACTTAGCCCGGACCGGCAAGGGCGGGGCAATTTTGCCTCTGGCAAAGACATTTGGAAACCACGGCAGCAGGCCCCTCCCCCAGAAGATCAGCGAGAACAGCCAGCCAAGACCAAGTTTACCGATCAATGAGAACGGCAGAACTCCAGCGCTAGGGGAATACTGCACATAGAATCCATGGCTTTTTTACCATGATTCTTAACCATCTGAGCCACCCAGGTGCCCCTTTACCATGATTCTTTAGTCTTTCAAAGTTAATTATTTTTTTTAACTGTCTTTTTTCTTTTTTCCTTTTTTCTTTTTTTTTGAATTTTTCTTTTTCCCTTTTTCAACCAACATCTTATCAATCCCTTTTTTAAAAAAAAACATTTTTATTTTTCATTTTTAAAGTCATATTCTATCCCTTCATAGTAGTTACCCGTATTTTTGGCATATATATATAAGTTGTTCTCTCTTTAAAATCTTGAGATAGTTTCTTCTAACAGATCAAAATATACTCTAAATCTCTAGTGTATGGTTTTTTTCTACTCCCCTGCCTGATCACATTCTCTCCCTTTTTTCTTTCTTTTTAATCCTCTTCTTTCTTTTTTCAAACAACTTATCAAATCCTTTTTTAAAATTTTTTATAATTTCCATCTTTACAGTCATATTCCATCCCTTCATCATATCAACCCTTATTTTTGTACATATATAAGTTTTTCTTTCTTTAAAATTTTGGGAGGGACTTTCTTTTAACAGACCAAAATACACCCAAAATCTAGTGTGTGGCACTGATCTATAATCCAGCCTGATCATATTTGATCACATTCTGTTTTTGTTTTGTTTTGTTTTGTTCTGCTTTTGTTTGTTTTTATCTTTATCTTTTTCTTTTTTCTCTCTTTCCCTTTATTTTCCCACTGCTTCAGGTCTTTTCTGATTTGTTTAGAGTATATTTTCTGGGGACGTTGTTACCCTGCTAGCATTTTGTTCTCTCATTAATCTATTCTCCTCTGCACAAAATGACAAGACGGAAAAAATCACCTCAACAAAAAGAACAAGAGGTAGTACCGACTGCCAGGGACCTACTCAATACGGACATTAGTACGATGTCAGATCTAGAGTTCAGAATCATCACTTTAAAGATACTAGCTGGACTTGAAAAAAACATGGAAGTTATTAGAGAAACCCTTTCTGGAGAAGTAAAAGAACTAAAATCTAACCAAGTAGAAATCAAAAAGGCTATCAATGAGGTGCAATCAAATATGGGGGCGCTAACTGCTAGGATAAATGAGGCAGAAGAAAGAATCAGTGAGAAAGAAGACCAAATGATGGAAAATAAAGAAGCTGAGAAAAAGAGAGATAAACAACTACTGGATCACGAGGGCAGAATTCGAGAGATAAACGATACCATAAGACGAAACAACATTAGAATAATTGGGATCCCAGAAGAAGAAGAAAGAGAGGGGCAGAAGGTATAATGGAGCAAATTATAGCAGAGAACTTCCCTAATTTGGGGAAGGAAACAGGCATCAAAATCCAGGAAGCACAGAGAACCCCTCTCAAAATCAATAAAAATAGGTCAACACCCCGACATCTAATAGTAAAACTTACGAGTCTCAGAGACAAAGAGAAAATCCTGAAAGCAGCTCGGGAGAAGAGATATGTAACCTACAATGGTAGAAACATTAGATTGGCAACAGACTTATCCACAGAGACCTGGCAGGCCAGAAAGGACTGGCAGGACATATTCAGAGCACTAAATGAGAAAAATATGCAGCCAAGAATACTATATCCAGCTAGGCTGTCATTGAAAATAGAAGGAGAGATAAAAAGCTTCCAGGACAAACAAAAACTAAAGGAATTTGCAAACACGAAACCAGCCCTACAACAAATATTGAAAGGGGTCCTCTAAGCAAAGAGAGAGCCTAAAAGCAACATAGACCAGAAAGGAACACAAACAATATACAGTAACAGTCACTTTACAGGCAATACAATGGCACTGAATTCCTATCTTTCAATAGTTACCCTGAATGTAAATGGGCTAAATGCCCCAATCAAAAGACACAGGCTATCAGATTGGATTAAAAAACAAGACCCATCGATATGCTGTCTGCAAGAGACTCATTTTAGACCCAAAGACACCCCCAGATTGAAAGTGAGGGGGTGGAAAACCATTTACCATGCTAATGGACACCAAAAGAAAGCTGGGGTGGCAATCCTTATATCAGACAAATTAGATTTTAAACCAAAGACTGTAATAAGAGATGAGGAAGGACACTATATCCTACTTAAAGGGTCTATCCAACAAGAAGATCTAACAATTGTAAATATCTATGCCCCTAACATGGGAGCAGCCAATTATATAAGGCAATTAATAACAAAAGCAAAGAAACACATCGACAACAATACAATAATAGTGGGGGACTTTAACACCCCCCTCACTGAAATGGACAGATCATCTAAGCAAAAGATCAACAAGGAAATAAAGACTTTAAATGACACACTGGACCAAATGGACTTCACAGACATATTCAGAACATTCCATCCCAAAGCAATGGAATACACATTCTTCTCTAGTGCCCATGGAACATTCTCCAGAATCGATCACATCCTAGGTCATAAATCAGGTCTCAACGGGTACCAGAAGATTGGGATCATCCCCTGCCTATTTTCAGACCACAATGCTTTGAAACTAGAACTCAATCACAAGAGGAAAGTCGGAAAGAACTCAAATACATGGAGGCTAAAGAGCATCCTACTGAAGAATGAATGGGTCAACCAGGAAATTAAAGAAGAATTAAAAAAATTCATGGAAACCAATGAAAATGAAAACACAACTATTCAAAATCTTTGGGATACAGCAAAGGCAGTCCTAAGAGGAAAGTATATAGCAATACAAGCCTTTCTCAAGAAACAAGAAAGGTCTCAAGTACACAACCTAACCCTACACCTAAAGGAGCTGGAGAAAGAACAGCAAATAAAGCCTAAACCCAGCAGGAGAAGAGAAATAATAAAGATCAGAGCAGAAATCAATGAAATAGAAACCAAAAGAACAGTAGAACAGATCAATGAAACTAGGAGCTGGTTCTTTGAAAGAATTAAGAAGATTGATAAGCCCCTGGCCAGACTTATCAAAAAGAAAAGAGAAATGACCCAAATCAACAAAATCATGAATGAAAGAGGAGAAATCACAACCGACACCAAAGAAATACAAACAATTATAAGAACATATTATGAGCAACTCTATGCCAGCAAATTAGATAACCTGGAAGTAATGGATGCATTCCTAGAGATGTATCAACTACCAAAACTGAACCAGGAAGAAATAGAAAACCTGAACAGACCTATAACCACTAAGGAAATAGAAGCAGTCATCAAAAATCTCCCCAAACACAAAAGCCCAGGGCCAGATGGCTTCCCAGGGGAATTCTACCAAACATTTCAAGAAGAATTAATACCTATCCTTCTGAAACTGTTCCAAAAAATAGAAATGGAAGGAAAACTTCCAAACTCATTTTATGAGGCCAGCATTACCTTGATCCCAAAACCAGACAAAGACCCCATCAAAAAGGAGAATTACAGACCAATATCCCTGATGAACATGGATGCAAAAATTCTCACCAAAATACTAGCCAATAGGATCCAACAGTACATTAAAAGGATTATTCACCACGACCAAGTCGGATTTATCCCTGGGCTGCAAGGTTGGTTCAACATCCGCAAATCAATCAACGTGATACAATACATTAACAAAAGAAAGAACAAGAATCATATGATCCTCTCAATAGATGCAGAAAAAGCATTTGACAAAGTACAGCATCCTTTCTTGATCAAAACTCTTCAGAGTATAGGGATAGAGGGTACATACCTCAATATCATAAAAGCCATCTATGAAAAACCTACAGCGAATATCATTCTCAATGGGGAAAAACTGAGAGCTTTCCCCCTAAGGTCAGGAACGCGGCAGGGATGTCCACTATCACCACTGCTATTCAACATAGTATTGGAAGTCCTAGCCACAGCAATCGGACAACAAAAAGAAATCAAAGGCATCCAAATCGGCAAAGAAGAAGTCAAACTCTCACTCTTTGCAGATGATATGATACTTTATGTGGAAAATCCCAAAGACTCCACCCCAAAACTGCTAGAACTCATACAGGAATTCAGTCAAGTGGCAGGATATAAAATCAATGCACAGAAGTCAGTGGCATTCCTATACACCAACAACAAGTCAGAAGAAAGAGAAATTAAGGAGTCGATCCCATTTACAATTGCACCCAAAACCATAAGATACCTAGGAATAAATCTAACCAAAGAGGCAAAGGATCTGTACTCAGAAAACTATAAAATACTCATGAAAGAAATTGAGGAAGACACAAAGAAATGGAAAAACGTTCCATGCTCATGGATTGGAAGAACAAATATTGTGAAGATGTCAATCCTACCTAGAGCAATCTACACATTCAATGCAATCCCCATCAAAATACCATCCACTTTCTTCAAAGAAATGGAACAAATAATCCTAAAGTTTGTATGGAACCAGAAAAGACCCCGCATAGCCAGAAGAATGTTGAAAAAGAAAAGCAAAGCTGGCGGCATCACAATTCCAGACTTCAAGCTCTACTACAAAGCTGTCATCATCAAGACAGTATGGTACTGGCACAAAAACAGACACATAGATCAATGGAACAGAATAGAGAGCCCAGAAATGGACCCTCAACTCTATGGTCAACTAATCTTTGACAAAGCAGGAAAGAATGTCCAATGGAAAAAAGATAGTCTCTTCAACAAATGGTGTTGGGAAAATTGGACAGCCACATGCAGAAGAATGAAACTGGACCATTTCCTTACACCACACACAAAAATAGACTCCAAATGGTTGAAAGACCTAAATGTGAGACAGGAGTCCATCAAAATCCTAAAGGAGAACACAGGCAGCAACCTCTTCGACCTCAGCCGCAGCAACTTCTTCCTAGAAACATCGCCAAAGGCAAGGGAAGCAAGGGCAAAAATGAACTATTGGGACTTCATCAAGATAAAAAGCTTTTGCAAAGCAAAGGAAACAGTCAACAAAACCAAAAGACAACTGACAGAATGGAGAAGATATTTGCAAATGACATATCAGATAAAGGGCTAGTATCCAAAATCTATAAAGAACTCATCAAACTCAACACCCAAAGAACAAAGAATCCAATCAAGAAATGGGCAGAAGACATGAACAGACATTTTTCCAAAGAAGACATCCAAATGGCCAACAGACACATGAAAAAGTGTTCAATATCGCTCGGCATCAGGGAAATCCAAATCAAAACCTCAATGAGATACCACCTCACACCAGTCAGAATGGCTAAAATTAACAAGTCAGGAAATGACAGATGTTGGTGGGGATGCGGAGAAAGGGGAACCCTCCTACACTGTTGGTGGGAATGCAAGCTGGTGCAGCCACTCTGGAAAACAGTGTGGAGGTTCCTCAAAAAGTTGAAAATAGAGCTACGGTATGACCCAGCAATTGCACTACTGGGTATTTACCCCAAAGATACAAAAGTAGGGACCCGAAAGGCTACGTGCACCCCGATGTTTATAGCAGCAATGTCCACAATAGCCAAACTGTGGAAAGAGCCAAGATGTCCATCAACAGATGAATGGATAAAGAAGAAGTGGTATATATATACAATGGAATATTATGCAGCCATCAAAAGGAATAAGGTCTTGCCATTTGCAACGACGTGGATGGAACTGGAGGGTATTATGCTGAGCGAAATAAGTCAAACAGAGAAAGACATGTATCATATGACCTCACTGATATGAGGAATTCTTAATCTCAGGAAACAAACTGAGGGTTGCTAGAGTGGGGGGTGGGGTGGGAGGGATGGGGTGACTGGGTGATGGACACTGGGGAGGGTATGTGTTCTGGTAAGCGCAGTGAATTGTGCAAGACTGTTGAATCTCAGATCTGTACCTCTGAAACAAATAATGCAATATATGTTAAGAAAGAAAAAAAGAAGAAGAAGAATGTAGCAGGAGGGGAAGAATGAAGGGGGGGAAATCGGAGGGGGAGAAGAACCATGAGAGACGATGGACTCTGAAAAACAAACTGAGGGTTCTAGAGGGGAGGGGGTTGGGAGGATGGGTTAGCCTGGTGATGGGTATTGAGGAGGGCACGTTCTGCATGGGGCACTGGGTGTTATGCACAAACAATGAATCATGGAACACTATATCTAAAACTAATGATGTAATGTATGGGGATTAACATAACAATAAAAAAATTAAAAAAAAAAAAACCAGTTGTGTTGAGTTTGTTCTCATTTAATTTTATCCGGGTTCATTGGGACCCTGCTTTGTGTTAAAGCCCATGAGAAAGGCAGAAGAGATACCGATTCTTACCCTCTGGAAGCTTGCAACCTAGTTTGTTGGGCTCTGAAGAAGTCTGTGAACAAAGTTCCTTTTTTTACCTGCCCAGACTGTAGTCAGTTGAAACAGAGACAAAGGGTGAGACAAGTGGAGATCAAATGTCAGCTTTATTGCTTTTAAAAGTTATGTAGGAGCAAGTGGGCTTGCTAATACTGCCTGCCAGACCTGGATGCACCCATCTAGTCACATGCACAAATAGTAAATCAGAAACTCTCTTGTGGAAGCCTCTTCCTAGAACACCACGGCAGTGAGGTACAGAGAATGTGATCTTTGCAGGCAAATCCCCAAAATAGTGGACCTGGAGATGAGCTGTATATGCCCAGTTCTTTTTTTGCAATGTTACCAATCTGATTATCATCTTTTTGCCCTGCAGAGGAAGAAGTGGAAGACATTCCATATTTTAAGACCTGCATGAGTCAAGAACTAGATGGATGGTGTAGATTTGTAAGACCATGAGCTAGCCAATCTAATTGCATCAAATAGATGCTCATCAGGTACAAGAATGAGTGCCAGATAGGTGGTTGGAGTTTAGATTCTAGAAGGCATTTAATACCAAGAGAATAAATTGTATCCGGACACTATCTAGACCATGACCATATTGAAGGCTTTTAGAGGGTGTTGCTGTTTTGTACCTGGAGATGCATTCTGTGATTTGGAGATAAAGCTGAATTTAATTGGTCTCTAGGGGTCATTAGTTTTTAACCTCCTTCACTGGAGATTCTCCTAGAAACTGAGATTGTGTGCCATATGGCCAGTTAGCAAAGAGACTATAATTTTTCTGGACTCTGAATGCCCTTGAGTAATGCATCTGGGAAAACTAGGAGGCTTTCACATTCAATTCAACTAAATTAATGCACTTTCATAGAGTATATTTTGTTTGATGAGATGAAGGTGGTGCATGAGACTCACAATCTACTGGAAAGATACATGACTATTAGAGTAGTTAGTGATCACAAACTAACTTGTATTAAAGCTGTGATTTTCCATGTTGTAGAATCACTAAAGAGGAAGGTTAAATCTAACTTGAGGAATTTGGGGGGACTTGGAGATAAGTTGGCTTAAAGGATGAATTACTGGAGCTTGGAAGAAAGGCATGTCTGGTGGAATCCCAGCATGAGATGAGAACCAGAGTCTGATGAGTAGATGCCCATTTTCATGGAATGTTGAGTGACTTTGGGGAACAGTGGGGATAAATATCGCAAAGATACTAGTAAAGAGCTGAATTGAAGAGTTGGGCATTTATTTGATGGGCAAATTTTTCTGTTTTTCCCCTACATCTACATACCTAAAAATGATATTTGGATGTATGATGCAGTCTCCTATGCCAAGTTAATGTATAACTTTATATTATGATGTGTTAGGATATTACACCTATTTAACCTTGTCTGAAATGTCAGAGATGCCTTTAGGTAACACAGATGTGAGTTGGCTCGGGATGAGCATAGCCACTTAAATCTATTTACTAGTGTTATCACTCCATCTTGCATGTGGCCCTCTCAGGCTTCTTCTTGACCATGGGAAGGGGACAAAGAAAATGAGAACTTACTTGAGAATTCACCCTGTAGGTCTTGGCACTAAAAGACCTTGGAAGCCAGTGGGTGGGAATCCACCCCCTCTGAACTCCCTAAAACTGAATAAAGCAGAGATATTGTTTATTTCTTGGTCTGTTGGAGCAGTCTCCTTCTGTAGAGAGTCTCTTCTCATTCTTCCTTTAATCCCTGCTTCCAAGTACAATATTGTCATGGCTGTAATTACATAATCAGGTGAGAAAGTAATTCTTAAAGGCCAAATAATAATTTCTTTTTTAAGGTGTCAGAGCCTGTTCCATCAAAACAAGTCTGATGATGACAATGAATATAATCTATTATGTGTGTTCACCATTATTCTGTGATACCCTTTTCACGTAGAGCTTTGTTGTGGCTTCTTCACATCGCTAACTCCAAACTACATTTCTTCTTAGCTGCTTTCCACTGATAAATCAAGAAACAAATATTCTTTCCAACACCCTCAGTTATATTATGGAAACATTGCTCTGAGCTGTGGGTTGGATGCATTTTCTTCAATATTTTCCTGGATGTAAAACATCCAACTCATACCTCATTATAATAATAACAACAGCATGCCAGGTAATGTCTAAGACCAGTATTGTTGAAAAATATATTATGTCGGCTACAGATGCACTTCTAAATGTTCTACCACCCACATTTTTTAAAGTAAAAGAAACAGGTGAAGTTAATTATAATAATACATTTTATTTAACCAAAATACCTAAAATATTATCATTTTAGTATGTGCACCATTTGAAAGATTACTAATGAGATATTTTATATTTTTCCATACTAAATCTCCAAAATTCTGAGTGTATTTTACACTTCCCCCATATCTCAATTCATATGCTAAATTTTCATCAGAGATACTTGATCAGTATTTACATTTCATAAAATGTGCAGTCGAAAAAGTAGATTCACATACCCAAGTTATGCCAAACATACTTAAAAGTTTGCCAATAACAGAATTGGGTGTTGGTTTTTAAATTGAAGTTCAAATTGGTTCAAATAAAATACAGTTAAACTTCAGCTCCTTAGTCCTACCGGCCACATTTCAAGTGCTCAGTAGCCATATGTGGCTAGTGGCCATAGTACTGGTTTGCATAACCCTAAATTATATATATATATAAAATATAATTAATTAATTAATTTATTTGTCTATCTATCTATTGCCATATCTCTTTGTGGTAGGTATCATTCCCCCTGGCGCCTATGAGAGTACAGAGGTGCAGAGAATTTAGTAACTTGGCTCAGATCACACAGATAGTAAAATGGTAGAGCTATGTTTGAACCAGTCCATGTATATTTGAATAAAAAGGCCAGGCTCTTCCCACTATGCATTTTTTTCACATTTATTTTTTTTTTTATTGAGGTCTAATTT
Source organism: Halichoerus grypus (assembly GCF_964656455.1). Classification (NCBI taxonomy): domain Eukaryota; kingdom Metazoa; phylum Chordata; class Mammalia; order Carnivora; family Phocidae; genus Halichoerus; species Halichoerus grypus. Next base: position 23,917,621 of record NC_135718.1, on the reverse strand, counting down.
ATGTATAGTAAAATTTACCCGTTTTGGTATGCAGTTCTGTGAGTTTTGATAGGGGTATGTGGTTGTGTAACTACCACCATAATCAAGATAGAGAACTGTCACCCCAAAATACTTCCTTGATGGCCTTTTTGTAGCCAACCATTCTCCCACCCCAAATCACTGGCAGACCAGTCTGATTTCTTTCTCTCTCCTGTTTTGCCTTTTCTGGATTTTCATGTGATTGGAATTATACAGTAGATAGTCTTTTGAGTTTGGCTTCTTTTACTTAGAATCATGCATTTGAGAATCACCAATGTTGTTGAATATCAGTAGACGTTCCTTTTTTTTTTTTTTTTTAATTTCTGAGTAGTATTCCATTATGTGGATGTGCCCTAGTTTGTTTATTCATTCACCAGTTGAAAGACATTAAAGTTGTTTCCAGTTCTGTGTGGTAATGAATAAAACTTCTATAAACATTCATGTAAACATAAGTTTTTCTTTCTCATGGGTGAATGCCTAGGAGTAGGATTGCTGGGTTGAATGTGATAGAATATGATTATAAAAAGCCACCAACCTGTTTCTAAAGTGGTATTCTCATTTTGCATCCTCACCTGAGATGTAAGAGTTCTGGTTGCTTCACATCTTCACTGACACTTGGCATTATCAGGTGTGTGTGTGGGGGGGGGGGCACTGTGAGAGGAGCCTAGTAGTACCTTAGTGTGGGTTTAATTTGAATTTCCTAATGACTATGTGGAACTCACTAGGATGGATAAAATGAGACTTTCTGAGTCATCTTAAGTGTTCTGCTTTCTTTGCCCATCTTATTGATGTTCCCTTGCTTTCCCTGTCCCTTGTGCCTGCTCCCCACCATTGCTTTATCATGAACTTGAGTGACCCATCTTTGGCCAGATGGACAGCTGCTTATAGACTCCACAGGCACATCTTTCCCCGCCTTACCTTCATCGGCCCCTCACCACCCGTCCCACTCTAGGGACAGCCCAAGGCAGACCATGGTAATTGCTTTTCTCAGCAGAGCCCTGGTTTCCTTGTCCTAAGGGCCCAGGGAGGTGAGCAACAGATGCCCATACCACCTGGACTCAGTGCTCTGCCAAGAGGCTGCTGTCAGTTCCCCTTCGTACCTCAAATTGATTCCCAGAAGGAAAGTGGGCCACACAGGCCTGTACGTGTACTACCATCTTCTGTGGACATCATCCCAAGCTGGTGCCCTTCTCTTTGAACTCTGGGACCGGCAGCTGCAAGCCATGCTTCTGATTTTAAACAACAGTGGGAGGAAACATGGTCAGAGTTTATCAGATGCCAAGTACCTCCTTGGGTGGAAGAGTTAAAATGGGTGTCTCATTCTCTCATTCCTTTATATCGTATGTAGTGAGGCTTAGTAGTGTTTCATGATACTTTTGCGTCAGAGACATACATGTGCCTACATGTGCGCACATGCATGTGTACATGGGTATGAGTCCTAGGCTGTAGCATACATGCATTTTGTACTGGGGTTGCAATCAAGAAGTTTGAAAGCTGTTGGCCTAGGGCACACAGAAGCAAAGTGCCCTCTAAACTTATAGGCTATTTATACACAATTTAGAGCCAAGAAGCAATTCAGGATTAATGTAAGGGTTTGAGCAATCCAAATAAAAATCGGAAGTGTTCTGGTTCTTTCCGACTGGAGGGAGATGGCTCATATTCAACTATAGGAGAAAGTCCTTCAGAGCTGCAGATGGCTTCCCTGGAAATCTCTCCTTCCTGTGTCTTTTCAGACCCCATTCTCCAGATTCTGCTCTCAGAATATGTAGGGAATGCAAAAAATGCCCATCCGAGTGGTGTGGTGCTCAGTGAGAAAATGTGGTAGTGACCATTCCGTTTTCCAAAGACACTCATCCAGAAGAACCCAAGAGGCAACTGAATGGCTAGTAATTCATGCTGTGATGCATCCAGCTAGGAGGCAGTGGATGGGGGTGACAAGAGCCCCACAGGAGCAGGCTCAGAAATCTAAGTCGGACTTGTAAATTTCTCCAGGGAGGTAGACACCAAGGCCCTGGGCACATGTTGGAGGGGACCAGCTGGCTTACGGGAGAGAGTTCTCTAGAATCATTATCTGGTGGTCCAACAGAAAAAGTACCAGCTCCATGGCTAAAGAAAATACCAAAAGGCCTCCATCAGACAGATGGTTCTATCCATTCTCTGTGAGGAATAAATTGGTAGTCAGGTTTAAGAGAAATACTTTTGCTGTTGGTTTTTAAAGACTGGGGTGATAGGAGAGCCTCAGAGCCCCTAGATGAGCATAGAAGATGCCAGTCTTCCCAAAATGGCAGTGACTTTAAGCAGCTAGGGCAGGGAGGGTTTGTCCGGTAAGGACAGAACTCTGACACCAGTGCCCCTCCTCCCACCTTGGCTTCTGTCCGTACCCACCCTCTGTTCAAGTTAGGAATTTAATCATTCCTTTTTTGGCCATTTGTCAAATTCCCCTGGTGGTGTCCTTCCCAGATAAATTCTGTTCTCCTCTTGACATTCTTTATCCATTTTTTGTTTGTTTTTATCTGCGTTGGCATTCTTTTTCAAGGGCAGTCCGGTTACTTTAAAAAAAAAAAGCAAAAACAAAAACTTCTTATTTCACCCACTAAATTATGTCATTAAAAAAAATAAAAGAGCTCACTTCTATGAAATTCTTTCCCACTGGTACTCTCTCAGTTAACCATGATCCTCAAAGAATAGAGAATAAATACACTTAAAATTCTGAGATATCTCTTTCTAGAAAACCTGTCATTCAACCTCATGTTTATATACATTTAAATGAGTTGTCTTGCCTTTTGGCTTTGGAACATGCTGAGATTGTACAGGAAGTTAGGGAATCTTTCTTTGAGGTACTGTTGTCATTCAGAACATCTGTTCTTATTGCCCAAAATGTAGACATGGAAGGAATAAAAGTTTGAGTTGAATCTGACTTACTCTAGAACATTTCTGAATCATAAATTTCTTTTAATTCTCTAGCTTCTTGTTTTGTGGCGATGATCTTCTCCCTTCTTAATATCAAGGGTATGCAAATTCCAGTAGATCAGGAACTCTGGCAAGAGTGCTCTGCATCATCTCATGTATCCATGCTTAGCCAGCTGAGGAAAAAGAGGAAGGGCAGAGTTGATTTTGTCTATTTCAAAGTGACCATTGGCTGAGACCCAAAGGTGACGTGGAAGTTATGCAGGATCACACAAAGATGGATGCCAGGTCACCAAGCTGGGTCGTCTGCCTGAAAATATCTGCCTCACTACTAATCAGGAGGCTAAACTTCCAGCCTTAAGGACTATACATTAATGCTTTCAAAATCTGCCTACAAGCTCCTCCTGAGCCAAAGTACATGTTCCACAGAAGGGGTGACCCCTTCGGTTGTTATCAACCACTGCCGCCTCAGAGGGAATGTTAATTGTTAATCAAGGATAAGATCCTATGAACAGAATGCAGAAACATATAAAGTGGGAAAAAGCACATGGGTAAAAGGGCAGTGGGACATCTGGGTCAGGGGCAGGTGGTAGAGGGTGAAGAGATGAACTTAAACTTCTCCCAAAGACCACATGGTATATGGCATTTCTCACCATGTTCCTCCTCTTCTCTTCTTTTATACCCCCAACACCCTGTGGGAAGTGCTGGGGCTTCTCCCAGGGCTTCTCCAAGATTATCAGCATTTGGCCCAACATGGTTCTCCATCTCTTGCCCTTTTTCCTAGGTAGCAGGTATCAAAGGGATATTCTTGGCAAACAAGAAGGTGGATGACCAGGTGAAGACGTACATCACTTACAACAAGGGCAGAGACTGGCGCCTACTTCAAGCCCCAGATGTGGACCTGCGTGGAAGTCCAGTACACTGCTTGCTGGTCAGTCACCCTATCTCACATGAATTCCACAGGGCAAGCTGGTCACCTGGGGATGTCCCATCAGGGGCTTTCTTCCAGTCAGGGGTCTTAGGAACTTGGCTGGTGCCAGGCAGGCATTTCCCACAACCCCCAGGGCGATGATCTCCAGGCTCAGACTGCCATACCACTTGGATGGAAAGCTCAGTTGAAACTCACAGGCTTGTACTGAGAATACACTATGTACTCCAACTCTTAGTAAGATAAAGACATGTTTAAGAGACAGTGCCTGCATTCCAGGGTCCCAGACAGGGCTCAGGAGTAGAAACACACCTGCTAACTGCTACTGATATGATTCAGTTTGGTAAGTGCTTGATAGATGTCAAGGTAAGCAAAAGTTGCCTTGCCAGCCCAGGAGAGGTCAGGCTGGTGTGTCCACATGGGACAGTGGTTACTCTGTCAGCATTCCCAGGGTGCGCCAGGTGTATGGAATATTGGGGTAGGCAGTCTGGAGGACATGATGCATAAGAAGTTTTCTCTGCCCTCAGGTGTGTCAGCTCTAGGTGGGGAGGGAAGGCAGATCCTTAACAGTGAAATTCATGGACCCTCTGTGGTGTCTTAGAAAGGACCTGTGTGAGCAACTCTTCCAAGGCCTCGGAAATGGTTATGTTTCTCTCTTAGCAAAAAGCTGCCTTTTGCCATTGTTAAAAAGGTTTATTACCAACTTTCCACATTGTAGACATTATGTTAATAATAACTGAGGATATGGGGGCGGACAGGGCCTTTCCTTTTTTTTGTAGATTTCAGTCTAACCCCCTCTTTTCAGCTGGGGTTCCAGGCAGATCAGAGTCAAATGCGCACCCACCTAGGAGCTGGTCATAGTGTGAGTTTTCTTTTTTCCTAGGCCTTACCCATGGCTTTATCTTATTTTCCTAACCTAATTTTCTCCTTTCCCCAATTTCATCATTCTCTTGTTTTTATTTATTATATAGGATACCTATCTATAAATCCCTCATCCTTTTTCAGAACACCTAAAAAAGGATAAATGAGTAAATAACTTTCTACTAGTTTTAGACATTGTCTTCAAACATTTTAGGTAAAATTCAAGTAACATTATAAACAGGAATCAAATAATGTGAAGGAGAAACAGAAACAATCTGGTTGAAGAAGAGGGTAGAGGGCCTGGAGACTGCTTCACTTAGCTTCCCCTCTGCATCCCTCCCGGTGGCCGCCTCCAGCTCTAAAAAGCAGGATGTGATGGTCAAGATCAGAAACAGGGGAAGGTCAGGATCATTCTGTGGGAGGGAATGGTCGGGGAGGCTTCCTAAGGCTGACCATGGACTGGACCTTGATGGATGGGGCAGGGATGAGGAAGGGAGGGGAGGCCTGCAGTTGTGATGGGGGCAGCTTCTGATATGAACATACTAGCTGCCTCAGGCAGAAATGTCTCCTGCCCAAATCTTAGTGTGTGACTGTTTCTGGAAGCCTCATCTCTGGTGGGGCAGGGGTGTGTGTCAGAAGTTTTCTGGAATGAAGCTGTTTTCTTCTGCATTTTAGCCCTTCTGCTCCTTACACCTGCACTTGCAGATCTCTGAAAATCCGTATTCCTCAGGAAGAATTTCTAGCAAGGAGACAGCCCCAGGACTCGTGGTGGCTACAGGTAAGAAAGACATTCCCTGTGCTTCTTCCTCCCTGACAGCTTCTGGAATATTTATCACCTTTTTGGACTCATTTGAGCATTTGGGTGAAAGTGATGGGCACTCCCTCCAGAAAATAGGCAGGGTTATGGAACCCCAGGGCCAGTCTCGTGACCCAGGAAAAGAGCTCCAGACACTTGTAACTTCTAAGTTACTGCGCATCCTACACAGTCACAGAGCTGTCCCCTGTGCTTAGCAAGAGGCCAGAGTTCCTCTCAAAGTAAACTGACTGATCAGAAAGCTTGTTTGTCATAGGGAATTCTCACTTTAAGACACCTTTGATATATGAACTTGCCAGCTCACCAAATATAAGTTGGGGCAATTTTCTCTTTACACAGAGAATTCTTTGCAAAGGCTTTCACCCCAGAGCTATTTTTAATCAGGAGGTCTCTGGTGCATGTAAAGGTTTGTTTACACATGATTAACCACTTGGCCGAGAGCCTGGGGGAAAGGGCAAAAAAACCCCTAAGGTTGCATTGTTGGAACCACTGTCCACTGATCATCAGAAATGAAGATAAAGCAACTCTGAAATGAAAGTGAAAGTCTCTGGGGAATGTGCTCTGATTAGCATGCGTTTGATTTACATGTACCTTTCAGGAATACATTGATGCCATAAAGTAAGGCAGGCTTCTAATCTCCGAAGTTAGAGTTCTGGTGTTAGGCTTTTCTCTAATGAAAGCAGATAAATTCACAGTGACTTCCTGAGATGGCACATTTTGTCTTGTCTCATCAACCCGAACCTCTGGCTCCTGGTCACTGCTCTCCTAGACATGACTTCCTTCTCCATGCCCCCAGCTGCAGGAACTTTGAAACACCATCGGTGACTGACCACGTGGATCAGATTTGCAGCGAGAGTAGTTCTCGAGCATTCCAGGCCATTTCTGTCAACCCCGTAGGGATTGAATCCCTGTATGGAACACCACTGGCTTCAGGACAGGCTTCAATCCAGGTTAGCGAGCGATGAGGGCAGGCTCTGTTGCTGTTCTGGCTTGGGGAGTGATCCCCACACTCCCTAATCCTTGTGGGTTAGACCTCCCAACTCAAGGACTGCAACACTCTCTGCCTCTCCTCCAGGCCTGCTGGACACCCTGGCTTGGAATAGAAGCAACATGGAAAACAGTAATCAAAAAAAAAAAGAAAAGAAAAGAAAGAAAGAAAAGAAAACAGTAATCAATAATAAAAGTTAATATTATTTAATATGCCAACTACATAGCCAGGCATTGTCCTATGTGACTTAACCACTCTGAACTTCAGTATTTTCATTGGCAAAGTGGGGTTGACAGTATTGACATAACAGAATTGAAGGATTAAATGAAGAACTAGATTTAAGGTGCTCGGACAGTGCCTGGGACATACTGAATGCTCAATACACATTAGGTCTTATCATCAGTAATATTACAGAAATTTAACCCTGGTCTTGTATCAGAAGACTGTGATTTGTGCATCTCCTTCAACAGAATCCATAAATCATATGCATACACTAGGCCTATGATGACTGAATGAATATACTCAGGAATGCTGGTGTCCTGCTTTCCGAGCTGAGCTCTGACACTAGCCTTGTGAATTTGGCTTAGTTCTTCAACCACTGGGCTTTGTTTTCCTCATTTATAAAACAGGTTTCTTTTTTTTCCTACCTTGTGGGAGTTTGTAAAAATTAGAGCTAGAAGAGTATGTCCACAAGATCCAGCAGGGTGCTCAGAGCGTAGTGAGGTGCGATTAGTTGTAGATTTTACCTGTGACCATTGTGTGCTGCTAAATTAGTCGCATGTTAAGCCTTTATAAATTAACAAACATGGACATATTAAAGATGTGTTTTTATTTTATTTTATTTATTTATTAGAGAGAGAGAGCAAGAGCAAGGAGGAGGGGCAGAGGGAGAGGGAGAAGCAGACTCCGCACTGAACAGGGAGCCTGACGCGGGGCTCGATCCCAGGACCCCGGGATCATGACCTGAGCCAAAGTCAGACACTTAACCAACTGAGCCACCCAGGCACCCCAAAGATTTGTTTTTGAAAGGGTTTTGTCCGTAGACACTTGACCCTTGAACAACGTGGGGCTTAAGGGTGCCGATCCCTACATAGTCGAAAATCCACATATAACATTTGAGTCCCTGAAACTCTACTACTAATAACCTACTGTTGACCAGAAGCCTTACCAATAATATAGTCAATTAACATGTATTTTATATGTTATATGTACTGTATACTGTATTCTTACAATCAAGTAGGCTAGAGGAAAGAAAATGTTATTAAGAAAATCATGAGGAAGAGAAAATACATTTACAGTGCTGTACTGTATTTACTGGAAAAAAAAAAAATCACAGGTGGACCCGCACAGTTCAAATTCATGTTGTTCAAGGGTCAACTGAATATCAGAATTTACTAATGCCTTTTCCTCTCCCCTTTGTAACATTTATAACTTTGTATGGCTCCTTGCCATACAAATGGCCCTGGGACGTTGGAAGGGATGTAACACAGCTGAACAGATCCCGACAGAAAGCCAGCCCTGGGTCATGGACACATGCCTCCTCATGCCCAGCTTCTCCTTACCGTGCTTGTCTGCTATCCCTGGGAGGTTGTTTGCTGTCAGGAAAATAATTACGAAGTCAGCCATGGATGTCTTCAGTGGCTGGCATGGAGCCTGTCTCTCCAGGGCCCTTTTGCACATCCTGTCATTTCACCTGCCTCTGGGTGTCTGTGACCCTGGGCTCCCTCCCGTCTGCTCCCGCTGCTCACCGCCTCTTCCCCTTTGCTCTGAGGTGTGGTCTCGGGGGAGCTGTGTGGAGGCCAGGAGCCATCTCTAACTCCAGTTGAAGCCGTCTCAGAAGGCAGATGGAATTCCAGTCTGGAGAGTTTGACAATTGCCTGTAGCCAGCAGGTACACCAGGGTTCTAAATATTCTTACCACTGTGCTTTCAAGCCTACGCGTCAAGACCCCCGGTCTTCATGGTGCCTTACAGTGTGCAAAGCATTCTCTGTGCTTCAACTGCATGGCAGCTCTATGATGCGGAAAAGATGATGAGTCTTCTCCTCAGTTTACAGATGAGGTGATGCAGGAGGAAGAGGAAGAGGTCTCAGGCCCACACCGACACTCTGGCTCTAGTTCTCTTCTGTCCAGCCAGAACTAGTCCTGAGCCCCTTCACGTGCTGGATGCATGCTACCCCCCGGCTCCGTACCAGGCTTCCTAGAAACTGAAGCTCCATGGAGGCACGTTCCTCCCTGCAGTGCATTGTGCACTGTCTGCTTCCTTTTTCACTGAGCCCTTAATCCTCTGAATGGGCATCTGGGCTGGTGAAAGAAGCATCTCTTACTCCAGAGGACTACAGAATTCTCTCCCTCTCTTTATGTTTTTTTTTTTTTTTCTTTTTTTTGCACAAGTGTTTAACTAAGAAGCAAAGAAAGGTAGCCCTGAGAGGAAATGGGAGTTTTTACAAGTTGTTTAAAGCTGCCAAAAAGGGCAGTGGAACCTTCAGGATTTACCAGCTAAGCCATTGGTGAGAGAAACTCTGTGTTCCTCTGTGTGTCTCTCCTTCCTCTCTCCCATTGCACCACTTCAGTGGGGAACATCAGTGGGGAACAGCTACATCTTCTTCCAACCTGACCAGAGACCACTTTGGGGAGCCTCCTGGTTTCACTTTGCCAGTGAGGCATTTTCTTCAAGTCTTCCTTCTCTGATACCAGAACCCAAATTATTCCTATCAGAGATTCCCCATGGGGCCACTTAGGAACTGCCCATGTTCTTAGATCCAACTGTCCTGGATACAGCTTTTCCGTCCCTTCCCCTGGGAACGAACCTTCTGGTTCCTGCTGTTAGCAGCATTTCTTTCAGGGCTCCTTTCAATTGACCTAAGATATTTCCAAAAATAGACTTCGCTTATGAGCCTTGGATTCTCATCACCACAACACCTCTAAAATCAGTCTGGTGGAACTTTGAAAGAGGGGCTTAGATAGTTGACAGAATCAGCTCCTACAGAGGGTATGAGATGATGAGAGAGACCCTAAGAAGCCATGACGGGGACAGCAGATTCCAGGTCAAGGGTGACTCTGCACCTGCCTCCGTCTCTCGCTCTCGACCACCTTGGTAGACATGACTGATTGATCACCATGCTCTGTTCTTTTGAAACCAAATCTGGCTTCAGAATCCTTCTTAGCAGGCAACCATCACCAAATGATTGGAGTTGACATTCTCTGTCCCATCCCTCTTTTCTTTCTTCATCTGTGTCTTCCAAAAACCCTGTCTGGAGAGTTGAATTCCAGATTCCAGACAGATCTCCACAGAGCTGCTCACTGTGCCTCTCCCTACCCCTCTCGCACCTACTGCCTGAGCTGTGAGTCCCAGGGTTATTTTTGGAAGCCTGAGTGTCAAAACAAGTTGGCTAGCTGTGTACGCCCTGGTGCTGATGGGAGCTTGACAAGCTGTAGCCTGGCTTTAATTTCTCATTTTGAAGCATTAAATGTCAGGAGCTCAATTAACATTTTCATTATTGCATTTTTATTGTGCTCTTATTTAGGCTACAGATGTGTGGGAGCTAACATTCCCTTCTTGCTATTTTTAAAGAAAAAAATATCAGCCAAAATGATAAATTCTTACATCTTTAGGGTACTTTCCTCGTTCTTGATACCTCCCCAGATGCACATCAACATTGGAACATGACTTAATCATTTGTTGACTCATTCATCCATTCCACAATTATTTATTGAGCAATTAACTACTACATTTGGGGCACTGTTCTGGGCTCTGAGGTGGGGGGTTCCCAATGGGGATCCTTGGGCAACATAGGTAGACTAGAAAATCTTGATCACTGCCTTTTTTAATGAACATAACCACAAGGTGATGATGTGCAAGGGGAAGAAAAAGAATGGGAAAGAAAGAATGAAGGGGTGATGGGATAGAGGCAGTTAAGAGTGGCACAAACCAGATGCCTTCTTTTCCTGCCCTGCTTGATGGCCATGATCTGCTGAGTAGGGTCATTTTATTCTGGGCACCCTGTAAACTTGGTTACGTAGTCTATAATATTGGGTCATTCAGCTGCTTGGCATTCAAGGGACAAGTGGACACGTTTAAGTTGGATGCACACTCACATGTATACACATGGACACACACACACACACACACACACACACACACACACACCGGTTTTCCTTAGGCTACAATTATACATGAGGAGGAAGTTGTCCTTAGGCCCAGCTTCTGCACGAATGTCTACTGTTCCACTCTTTGCCACCTTCAGGAGCACCTATCATGATCAATTTTAAGAGACTGTTGATAACAGCATGAATAGTTCAAGAGATCCAAGCTCATTAATATCGAGTCTTTGATTCTTACCATTTAAAGATGCATTCCTGTCATATTATTTACTTTGGTTCCCGTATTGTTTTTTTCTTCTTGCTGGGTTTTTGATATGATACCAAGAAAGTACTACACACATCAACTTTATTTTTCTTTTTATCTTTATTTTTAAAGGAATTTTTAAAAGTTAATTAATCATTGTTTTTAGTAATCTCTGCACCCAATGGGGGGCTCAAACTCATGACCCCAAGATCAAGAGTCGCATGCTCTTCTGACTGAGCCAACCAGGCACTCCACATCAACTTTAAACATAACTTGGAAAACCTTTACTCTCTGCTGCCTTCCCCCCCAGTCCCAAATCTGCAAACAATTACAAATGATCTGCTTATGTTTCAGGCAACATTGGCCCGGAGCTCTCATATACTGATATTGGTGTGTTCATCTCTTCTGATGGGGGCAACACATGGAGACAGGTAACTGGGAGAATCGGGGACAGGGAAGAGGCATTTAGGGCAATTTCTGCCCTCTCTTTTTCCTATAGATTCTCAGGCTCAGTATGAGTGTGGTTGCAAAAAAAAAACGTGGAAGCAACTGTTCAGTTTGGTCCATTTTGGCCGACAGATGAGCAGTGGGGTAAAATGGAAGCATTGGGTAAGGAATAGGAAGAACCAGAATTTTCCCATTTTTTCCATTCTTTCATTCAGCAGTAAGTATGGGACAGCCACTGGATGCTAAGTACTGTGCTGGTTTCTGGGGATACAACCGATTAAATTGTTCTTATCATTAATGTGCCATGGGATCTGGGCAGCTAGGTCTCTTTACCTTGCTGGATCTGTTTCTTTATCTACAAGATGAGCGGGTTAGAATACTAAAAACACAAAGCTGTGGAAGTCTCTGGTGGGTTAAGTATTATGTAGGCCCAGCCTTAAGTAAGTATGAAGCAGATTAATAGATACATCACTACATGAAAAATTAATTCAATTTTACAAACATTTGTAGCACACTGTCCAATAGAACTTTCTGCAAAGATGGAAATGTTCTCTGTCTGTGTCATCCCATGTGGCTATTGAATACTTGAAATGTGGCTAGTGTGACAGAGGAACTGAATTTTTTATTTTATTTTAATCAATTTAAATTTAAATCGTCTCATGTGGCCACTGTATTGAACAACACAGATTGATACAATGTCAGCTAGGTGTCAAGTACAAACCTGAGGAGGCAGTTGAATATTTTGGAGTCCTTTTCCTCAAGGAGTTCAAAATTAAGTAGAGAAAACAGCTTCATAAATAACTAACTGTAGTTTAGAGTGATTTTTTTTTTAAGAGAGAGAAAGCACCCATGAGTAGTGGGGAGGAGCAGAGGGAGAGGGAGAGAATCTTAAGAATTGTAAGAGAATCTTACATGGGGCTTGATCTCACGACCCTGAGATGGTGACCTGAGACGGAATCAAGAGTCAGATGCTTAACTGAGCCACCCAGGTGCCCCTGATTGTATTTTAGTAGCATTTTTAGCCTGCAGAGCAAAGGGAGGAATTGCTTCTACTGGGAGAAACTGGGAAAGATTTCACAAGAAGAGTTGACATTTTACTAAGTCTTAAAGGTGAAAGGTTTTCACCTGAGGAAGATGAAGGAGGAACACTGAACGTCTTGATGTAGGTGCAGCCACCATCTGCAATCTAGTTGGACAAGTTCCAACTTGGATCCCTATATGAAGCTGTCATCACCATCACCAGCATCACCATCACCACCCCCATTGCCACCACGGTCACCACTACCACTATCAAAAGAAAAATTTACCAAGAACCCACCAGATGCAACCAGCTATTTTAATTAAGTACTATAAGGCATACAACAAAGAATAAGTTAAGGTTCTTACCCACAAGGCCATAATTAGGTAGATGAGAAGCAGATACATAATTCAGAACATATCTTCAGAATAAAAGATAATCTCTTTTAAGTGTCAAATGAGGATGGAAACTAGAACTTCAACTCTTCTGGTACAGAAACTCCTAGCAACAAACCATTGTCCCTCCAACTCAAGAAATAGCTCACCTGGCCGGGTGGCCACTGCAACATTCCTTCCTTGTGTTGTTACTACTTTGGTTTTCTTTTTCTTTTTCCAAATAGCTAAGGATTCCAGTTTCCACTCCAGTGTTGGACAGGGCAATTGTTAGCAGTGGCCAGAGTGATAGAGAAGAAAGTGAAAAGATAATGGTGTCTCTCTCTCCCCCATGCCAAGAATCTTGTACCCCTCATCCTCAGACTTCATTCCAGCCTCTCCATTATGTGGCTTAGCACAGAGCCCACCTTTGAGCTCTGCAGAGAAAACACTGGCACGATAGGCTCAGAGTCCACTTCTATCTGATACAGAAATGAGTCACCCTGAGGTCCTTTTTGCATTGAGACTACCATTAGTGTGGACATTTTTATTTCCTTAAAAGGCAAATGTGAGAAAGGAAACCAATTGAGAGGTTAAGCCTGAGAATCCATTTACTTTTTCTCTATGGTGTTCTCTGGGGCATATGTACAGGAGACCCCATTCCTCCTATTCCCTCCCTTTTAAATATGTTTATACCCCCTGACCTTTTCTACTACGGTTCACTTAATCCACCATCCCAACCTCTCCATTTAGGCTGTAAGAACAACCAGCAGTGGTTAAGAGCTACAGGAATTGTCCAGTTCCACTTTCTTCTAGAAGATCTAAAGTAGGAGGTTGGTTTTCAGCTGCAGAAATGTTTTTTCCTGTTTCAGGTTGGAGATACGATAGTTATATATAATAAAAGCACTGATACATGTGGGATTACATCTGACATTCTCATAGCTCAGAGCCTGGCATCATAATAGGTGCTTAGGAAATGCGTATGGGTAGATGGATGAATGGATCACTGAATGCATGAATGAATGAGTGGACAGATGAATAGGTAATGGACAAAGGGATGAATCAAAGAATGAATAACTCTGGATCCCTGGAAGCACTGTGTTCCAATGCACATTCAGAGTAAAGATCTGCAAGGGCCCACCTTAGGCCTTCATCCAGTTTGCATGGAAACCTAGGAAGTGGTGGCTCAGTCTAAGAACTCGGTCATCATGTATACCATAATGTCTAGAGAAATTGTCTTTACATTCCTAGACAGTTTATGAACAGCACTGTAAGATACAGACCATTTATAAATTAGCAAAAATCTGCATAGATGAGAAAGAAGACAGAGCTGAGTAGTAACTTACTCGGATGCCAAGATGGGGAAGCATTTTTGAAGTCATATTTTTCCTTTCAGTTATCTAGCTGAGCATCTTGTTGTCTCAACTTCTTGTAGCACACTGGTTCACAGTACTAGTGGAGGGAGCCCTGGAAATACCATTTGAGTGGCCTTGGGAGAATTATTTGTTCTCTCCAAAGCCCATGTCCTCATCTATTAAGTGGGGATAATAGTATTTGCCAAACTACCTGATAGGGTTGTTGGAAGGCTCAGAACCTAGATGAAACCATATTTGTGAAAGACTTTGTAAACTGTAAGCACTATGCAAATGTAAGGTGTTGCTAAGATTGTTGTTGTTGTTGTTGTTGTTCCAGATCTTTGATGAAGAGTACAATGTCTGGTTCCTAGACTGGGGTGGCGCCCTCGTGGCCATGAAACACACACCTCTACCAGTCAGACATTTGTGGTAAGGACAGCTCCCTACCCTATTAATAAGCAATTTTTTTTTTTTTTAGTGGAAAGTGTTGGGACAAGTTTTTCTGCATGACTTTATACCCATTTACCCATTTCCTCTTCCATTTATTCATCCATCCATCCATTTATTACACATCTCATCATCTAACCCTTAGGTAGCAGGGGTAGGCCAGAAATTTAGATGGGGAAGTATGATGATTAGAACAGGGTGGTAGGAATGGGGGCTCAGATAAGCAGAAAAGACCAGGAAGGACCTGTGAGTTCAAGCAGCCAAGATTAAGAATCCAAAATACAGGAAATGGAAATTGCTGCAAGAAGAATGTTAGGTTCATGTAGTAGATACAAAATTCAGTTCTAGATAATTTGAGTTTAAATGTCTGTGAATATTTAAGCAGAGATGATGATTTTTCAGATACATTCATCTGAAGGTCAGGACAGAGATCTGGGCTGACACTCTAGATTTGGAGACATTAGCCATTAGATGGTAGGTGAAGCCATGGCAGTGGGCCCAATGCCTCAGAAGAGTGGGTACAACAAGGAGAAACCAGGGATTCCTGCAGAACACTGTTAAATACCAACACACAGAGCAGAAAATAAATTATGGAACAGACCAAGAAGAAGTAGACAAAACAATAAAAACACAGGAGAAATGTTTTCTTTTTTCTTTTTTTTTTTAAGATTTTATCCATCAGAAAGGATGAATACCCAACTTTTACATCAACATGGATGGGACTGGAGGAGATTATGCTAAGTGAAATAAGTCAAGCAGAAAAAGTCAATTATCATATGGTTTCACTTATTTGTGGAACATAAGGAATAGCATGGAGACATTAGGAGAAGGAAGGGAAAAATGAAGCGGGGGAATTGGAGGGAGAGATGAACCATGAGAGACTATGGACTCTGAGAAACAAACAGGGTTTTAGAGGGGAGGTGGGTGGGGGGATGGGTTAGCCCGGTGATGGGTATTAAGGAGGGCACATATTGCATGGAGCACTGGGTGTTATATGAAAACAATGGATCGTGGATCACCATATCAAAAGCTAATGATGCATTGTATGGTGACTAACATAACATAATAAAATAAAATAAAAAAAGATTTTATTTATTTGACAGACACAGCGAGAGAGGGAACACAAGCAGGGGGAGTGGGAGAGGGAGAAGCAGCCTTCCCACTGAGCAGGGAGCCTGATGCTGGGCTTGATCCCAGGACGCCGAGATCATGACCTGAGCTGAAGGCAGCCACTTAACGACTAAGCCACCGAGGTGCCCCAGGAGAATTGTTTTCATGGATGCTGAAGAAAGGGGTGATCAGTAGCACCAAATTCTATAATCAGACCAAATTAGTTATGGAATGAAAAACAATCTAAGATTAAGCAATATAGAGGAGTAAAGGAAGTCATTGTGATCTGTGTCAGAGTAGATTCAAAAGAGAAGTAGGATTGAAAGGTAGATTACAGTAGATTTATGAATGAAATGAATGATGAATGAATGAATGATAAGCAATGGAGTGAAGTGGAGACAGTGTAGATAACTCTCAATAAAGTCGATTATGGAATGAGCCTGAGTGTGTATATGCATGACCCTCCAGTGAGGACAAAGATCTGTGAGAATATATTTTGATGATGATGATGATGATTCTGTTGTTTGTTTTGGCTTTTGGCAGGGGATGAATAAGTATCATGTGTGTTTATATGCTGAAGGGGAAGAATTTCAGGCTTCAGATGCAGCAGAGTGAATATTTGAGAGTGAAAATTTGTCAGTAGAGGGTATGCTATCTAGAGTACAGTTGTTGGGATGAGCCATGAGCTGGAGGATGGACTCTGGCTTAACTCCCAGATCCTTGATTTTGGGAGACTAACCCTTTAAAGTCAGAGTTTTACTGGGAAGCATCAGATTGTAATCAGTAAAAGATATAGGACTTCCAGGTGCCAAATTCAAGCTTAAGTCACCCTGGCAAGGACTTAAGAAGGTTTCTCTCAGTTATTAAGTTAAACCGTATCATCTTGCCATTTTTGTTGGTCAAAACTGGTCAAATATCATCAGTTTCTTAGAGCTCGAGCTAACATAAAGTCCAGTGGTTTTATCTACCACTCTGTCTTCATACAGAGAGATTATGAGATTAAATTTTGAAAAGATGCATGGAGCCATTTGTAAGGAAAAGAACTCTACCAACTCAAGAATAAGCTTGTACAAGTTCCCATTGAAATTCTTTATCATCCCTTTACTACTGATTATATACTTTTTGGATAAATTAGAAGCGTGGAATTACTTAATACTAATGATAGTCAGGAGTTTTTGAGGAATTATATTCCAGGCACCATTCTAAACCCTTTACATGAATTATCTAAGTTAGTTCTTTAACAACCCTATGTATGTGGGTACTCTTTTTATCACATATTTATAATGACATTGGAATGCAGACATATTAAGTTCTTTGCTCAAGTCTACACAGCTAGTACCTGGCAGCACTAAATTAGGTCTCTGTTATGGCTGCTCTTCTGTTTTAACTGAATTTTCCAGATACTTTAATGAGTACACAGAGGCTTATCACATGGCCCCAGCTCTCTGGGAGATCATAGTCAAGATAAGGAGCTTAGTTCACATATCACCAGAAATCCAAGCAATGCCTGCTTAAGCATGCTGGCCATGTGTATTGCTGCGATCTTAGCACAGGATAGAGTCCTGCCTAGTGTGTAAAGGGGTCTTCATGTAGCTGCTGACATGAGAGTTAATTCTTGAAAAAAGGATGCCCTGTGTCAGAGGACTGATGAAAGGCAAGCCAAGGGAAGAGAAACTGTGACCAAAGCCTGGGATTCAGGAAAAGTAGGGAGTGTTCAGAAAATATATTTGATTAGAATAAAAAATGGGAGTAAGCAGAGTGGGTAGGACTCAGAAGAACTTAAATGCCAGGTTGACCCTGTAGGTAATTCCTTCTACTGCAAAGACCTGCCTCCTTGTGGAGGGAAGAGCTTGTCTATTGAGGACTGAAGAGCACTTGTACTCTCAGAGAGGATTACTTAACTCTTAAAACAAGTTCATTTGCTTATTTGCTTTTTAACCAAGAAAGGCAACATTTTGTTAGCCCCTATCATGATGTTCTAAGAACTTCCACTGAGGTCTCAATAAGAAAATCAGTAAATGCCCTGCAGACAGATATAGCTGAGCAGATTTCTTCCACTTAAGTCTTGAGAGAAGGGGTGGCAACCCCATCTCACACTTGACCATCACCCTCCTGCTCTTTCTCCTTCATTATGGTAGGAACTTAGTACTTACTTAGTGGTTGATTTCTAGAGCCTTATGTACAAAAGTTTCCTTGTTCTAAGGAAAAGAGGAATTTGGTGGTGTTATTTCCTTTTGGGGATAGGAGAAGCGAGTGTATCTGGTGTGGAACGGAGGGACTAGAGAGTTTTGGTTTTGGTTCATCTTCCATCCTTACATCCGACCAGTCTGTTCTGCAGTGGTTTCTCACCCAAGACCTGATCACTTCCAAAAGGGGCATTTGTCTGGGAATTTCTGGAGGGAAGCCATCCAAGCTGGGAAAATTGTTTAATATTCTCTCAGGGATATGTAAGTAGGATAAAATCGTGCCTCTCAAAGTCACCAGTACAAAGTTTGCATTTTCCCTTGCTCCATGAAATATCTCTTTTGTTGGTAGAAAATGTTTGGAAAACTCCGAAAGAAAATAGCTTCATTCCCATTCACCTTCCTCTTATAATAATGATAATACCACCCTCCCTATGTCTGCCTACTCCAACTTACAAAGTATTAAACATGATTTTTCACGCTAAGCTTTTGAGATAGAATTTTCTCCATTTAAAGGATGTCGACACTACCATTTGTCATAAATGCTACAAATGTTTCCTTGAACTTGAACACCACCCATGATTTCTGCTTACTTGCCTACCTGTGAATGCCATTCTCTGTAATCTCTGCACTGGTTAAATGGCAGCCCTTGAGGACGTGTGTTAGAACACAACAAGAAATAACCCATTCAAGAATTTTCCTTTGCACTTCCCTTTCAAAGGCTAAGTGAGTGTTTTGGAAGGACTTGACTATACCATTATCACCAGTGTTTCTTTATGAAATTCTTGACTGATTTTTGTCTCATGCTTATGAATTGCAAGCTTGTGAAACTTAAGCAGTTTCTTCGTCACCAGTAGCTTCTAATTAAGTCACAACCTTCAAGGTAAACAAATAGCTCATTTTAAATGAAAGAAAAGTTATCAGTTCATTGCTCTTTTCTGTGGAGACCTCAAACTGACGTTATTTTGTACACAGATGTATATATATTTGCATAGGAAAAAACCCCACACCAGCTGACCCACTCTTACACAAGGGTAGGGTGGTTCTCAAATTTAAATAACAGCTATATTGCCTTTCAGAGAAAAGAGGAGTCATAATTGAAAAGCTGAGGAAACTTTAGCTAGACTAATAAGGCATGCTGTTTCCCATAAATTGAAATGATAGGTAGCTAGATATGCATGAAGACAAAACAGCATACAAATGAACCCATCTATTTGTGACGGGGTACATTTGGATGCATAGAGATTAGAACCTAAGTGCTGTTTCAGGTAAGCCCTCCATCCAGTATTATCTTTAGACCATGGATGGGTGAAATGAATAATGGGGCCCTATGGAAGGCAGTGCTCTAATAAAAACTCACAATAGACAGAGCTACTAATTGGCAGGTAGACGGGGGTCCTACTGTTTGCTTAGCCCTGACAAGCTGTCAGCGTCTCCTTCCAATAGGATGTTCTTGGAAACAGGGAACAAAACATCACCTGGCCCTTTGTGTTCCTTTGTTCTTCTATAAATGGTTGTGAGCACTGGTGTCTTGTCCAGAGGCATATTGCCATGCAAACAATAGTCCTAACCAATAGGCACTTCTGAAAAGCGAAAGTGCACGTGCTATTGTGAAGAACTTCCCGGTCGCTAAACTGCCACCTCCTCATGTGTTTGTGATCAAGAGCGATGCAACTGACCAAAGGGAGGAACACTGATTCTCAATAACCATTATAACGCTATTTCTGTGCTAGGGACTTCTGGGGAGGACTTGGTTATTCTTGGAAGATTCTGTTCCTTTTAGTGGATCTCATCTCAGTATCATAAAGTCATAGATGCTTAAATAAGGAAGGGTTTTAGAGAATATGTAGTTTGGGTTCACACCTAGTGTGGCATATACCTCTATGACACCCCAGAGGATCACCCTACTTCACCACAATGCCACAGAGCTGAACAACCCACATATACCCAAGACAGAGTTCCCATCTTGTATAATGGCTTTAGCTGTTAAAAGATTGTTTTTATGCTGAGCAATAGTGAATCTACTTATAATTAATGTCCATTAGTACCTGTTCTGCTGCCCAGAGCTATGCTGAATAAGTCTGATCCAGAATTGCACATGATATTTAGAATCATAGAGCTAGAAAGGACCTCAAGAGATCTCTTTGTCTAACCTTTCTAAGTTCTGGAAAATGATCAGAGATGCAATTCAAAACAGATTTTATGCATTTATGCATTCATTCCTCACACATGCATTGAGCATATACTATCTATCCAGCATTCGTTTAAGGGCTGGGTTATAAAAGTGAACAAGACAAAATACTTGGGAGCTTAAATTCTTGTGCAAAAATGTTTGTTCTCTTTGGAACAGTTATGAGAACGGAAATATTTTCTCCTTTATTTTATCTGTATTTTTAATTAATATTTTTATGCATCCAATGACTGATTTCTTTCACAGACATTTCCCCTTTTCAGTAGTCAACAAATAGGTTTGTTTTTATTTGTTTAACTACAGCTTTCTTACTAAAAAAAATTAAAAGGCAGTGGTAATGAGTTCAGTTCTATTCTTCTTTTCCCTAAGCTATCTTCAATTCATATAACCTGTTTCTAGAACAACCTGTTTTTTAACTTTAATCACATTGATTGTCAGTTTCTCTACAAGGATTGTAACTAAACATAGTATTTAGGATTTAGTAGGATAATTTCTTCTATTATGCATGTTATCTATCTGTGAACACATACTAGACTCACAGTGGCTTGATCACCTCTCACAATAGTGTCATTTCTAGAACACACTTATTTTATGATTGACAGTGACCCCAGTTGTTTTCAGTTTGAGCTTATCATTAGTTACTCTTTTCCTTTCTCTTGCTGTGGGGCTTTTTTTTTCTTTCTAATTAAACATTCTGCTTTAAGTTGGTCCTACCTTAAAAGCGACTTCCAGATCTATATTTCCAACTTTGATTACTTCCTGGAAATTTGGATCCATCCATACAAAGGTCTCCTTGACAGTACATCACAACATGGAAGTCCAAAAATCATCTAAACCTTGAAGTGGACCAAACAGAAACAAGCAGAAAGCTTTGCTTCTCCTGTTCTTCCCATTTCCCAATCTCAACTGCTTAACCATAAAAATCTATGTTGTCCATGATTTCTTTCTTTTGCTCAAGCAACCTGTATACATTCTATCACCAAATCCTATTGACTTCACCTCTAAAATTATCCTTTCCATCTCTCTTTCTAGACTACTGTAACGTTTATCCAGCCCACTTGTCTTACGTGGTCTCACAATTGTTACTCTTTCTCCTAGTTCATCTCCTTGTATCCATGTTGAGACCTGACAGTCCATTCACTATAAAGAAATGAAAATTATGTTTTAAGGTTTAAATCAAATCCTATCTCTCTCATTTCAGCTGGAAACAAGGTCCTTCATGGTCTGCCCAGCCTTATTTTTGATTCCATTTCCTTCTACTAATCTACTTCCCCACTAACCTAAGGCCACTGACCATCTTTCTGTCCTTCCCACACAGCACCTTCCTTTCACACTAGATCTGCCCTCTGCTGGAAATGGCTCTCACCTGGGTCTTTGCATAGTTTAAATGTCACCTCTTAAAAGAGGACTTTCTTAGATTTTCAATACAAAGTAGCTATGCAGTCACCCTCTATCACATCACTCTGTTTTAATTGTCTTCATGACAAGTATTTATAACTCAGATTTCTTTTACAACTCATATTTTTCAACCCATTTGTCTGAATATCATTTATCTCCTCAAGTTAGAATGTAAGTTCTGCTTAAGCTACAGCCTTCCCTTTCCTGTTCACCACTAGATCCTTTGAACAGAGGCCACTGTCAGACCAGGCACATAAGAGGTGTCAATAAATATTTGACCAAGGAAATTTATTTTATTTTGATCTTATAGTCCTGTCTTGCCACTATTTGGAGGTCCATTGGAACTTTATTTACATCTACCTCTCTGAGTACCAATTTCACTTTCAGCTGTGGACCTAATAAAGAATTCCCAATTCCTTTGTCTTGGCCATTAAGGAGCTACTGAACTGAGTGGGGGAAAGAAGGTGCATCCCTTGGGGAAACCATTCACTGTCGTTACTTCAGAGCATTAAAGAAAACTCCTAGCAATCAAAAAAGACTAGCTCTCACAAATGGCAGGCCGTCCAGACCCAAATTTCTGATACCTAAGAGATTAAGTTTTCTCATGTCATATTTTTGGGAGTTTGTTTAGAGAGTTTATTTTGTTTAGTTTTTAATAATTCCCTTAGCTCACAATATTCATGTATTAGAAATTACTAATCTCATAAAGTCACCTGCATGGCACAGTCCTGAGCTTCCAAGTGGTACGTTGACCATAAATGAAAACCGCAGGATCCATTCCTCGCCCTGGCTCTGTAGAGCTGTCCCCTTGCTTATGCTTGTAAGCATGGATTATAATGGCTTCCTTGGACTTCAGTTACTGTATATGCTAGCTTTCCCACCTGGGTTTTGGCATTTCTTAGTTTTTCTTCTGATCTCATTCTTCCTTCTAACTCATGCTTCTTCCCCTTCCATATGAAATCAGTTCATACAACAGGCCTCTTATCCCCCACTTTTTCTTTCCATCTTGGGCGTGGCTTTTCCTTGACACCTCCATCTCAGAGCTAGAAGGCTGTGATGGCCCCTCCTTGTCTACTCTGTGGTATTTTGTCTTCATATTGTACATAGTAGCAATGACTGTCTTCTGCCTTGTTCTCAATGGCAGTGGTATGAAGGCTCCTCCTTCCCTGGGATGCTGGTAGCACCCACTGCTATTTACTCTTCTAGTGTTAATAATGACCTTCAGTGGTCAGGAAATTCTGAGAAGGACAGAGTCCTTCAACTCACTTTGGCTTCTTCCTATCAATACAATAATCAGTTTATCCTAAGTCGCCCAAACAGAAAACCAAACAAATGATTTCTTATCTCCTAGACTTCTCTCCTAGTTAAATGGTTAGTGGCCATAGCATACTTGAAAACAACTATGATTATTTTAAGAACCAAGCAGGTCCATGTTAAGAAAGGTGAAGTCCATTCCCAATCATGCTCTTGTTTTCCCTTTTGAAATAAGAAACTCATTTTCAAGAAAAGCAGTTCAGATCTGCCCAACATTCTCTGGGTCAGCTTGATGGTTATGTAACCTTCAGCCTATTTAAAAAAAAAGTGTGAAATAAGCAAGTTCTTAAAAGTCAAGACAGTATTGTTAACTGTCATCATCATGTTGTACATTAGATCCCCAGAATTCATTCCTCTTGCATAACTGCAACTTTGAACCCTTTGACCAACATGTCTTCATTTCTCCCTCCTGCCCCCACCCTGCCACCCCTGTTTGATCAAGACCAGCTTGATTGTGGCGATCTTTTCACAATGTATACATATATCAAAATATCAAGTTGTACACTGTAAATACATACAATTTTTACATGTCAACAATAACTCAATAAAATTGTTTTTAAAAAGTTAAGACATACACTGATAATTTGTGAACTCATAAAAACTTAATGTCAGACTATCTGCTTTCCTTTTTTTGTGAAGATAGACTTAGGTATACCACAAATTTAAAAAAAAAAAATGTTAAGAAAGTATAAGACAGAGAGAAAGAGAAAGAGCCAGAGAGGGTGAGAGAGACAAAGAAGTAAATATGTAGAGAATGGACTGAGTAGGTTGACTAGTAATGGGCAGAGGGACTCCTGCATCCAGTTCATGGATGCCAGCGTAAAGCATGCTTCAAAAAAATGGATGGATTGGAAGAGTGTGGTAAATCATTCTTTATTTCTTTTGTTAATTTATTCATTTAACATTAAATAGTGCCAACTAGGTGCCCATTTTTCTGCTAGGTACTAGGAATGCAAAAATGAATAGTATGGCCTTTGACCTAAAAAAACTCACAGTTCAGTGGAAAAATCAGACCTCTATTTATTAAATATCAGGTAAGAAACATTATAATAAAGATGTATGGGTGGTGTTAAGGAGTCATTCAACAAACCAGACATACATGACCAGTGAACTCCAAAGATTATAGTTTTGAATTGGTGGATTTAGAGTCCATTAAGAAGTCATCACTCAGCATTATAAGAGGAGAAGCCTACAGAGTTCCTACAGTTGAACTCAGAGAATCCTGAGTTATGGAGTCAGAGAAGAAATTAAGAATTAATTTAGCCAAGAAGGATCACAGGAAATGAAGCAAATAAAGCCGCCTTGGGGAAGAAGGAGAGTCAGGTACTTGATAATATCAAGAAAGGTAAAGAAGCAAGCACTCAAAATTGCCCCAGTCTCCTCCACTAGTAACCTTCCCTTTAAAGAGTTTCAGGTGCTGTAACCAGAAAGGGCCAGACCTTTTCTTACATTGGATGAAAGATGGCACAGTATTGCCCAGTTCATCTTAGACACTCAGCACTCATCTCTAAAAGCTCTGAAAGTGGCACTGGGGAGGGAAAACGATCCTAACATTCATTCTGAACAAATAGGAAATGGCTTCTTTTAAAGTTTGATCTGAAAGACACACACCTCCCCTCCCATAGGGTACCCCCCCGCACTACTCAATTTATCTGTGTCAGAAACTCCACGGACCGGATTGATTGTGCTGTAAATTGAGCCTCCGGTTCCATTCGGAGTACTTGAAACGTGACACTCCATCCACTAAGCCCTACTTCTTGGGTTGTTTTTTTTGTTTTGTTTTTTGATTCTAATATGTTGAAATATTTCTGCAGCTCTGGTGCTGTCTCTGCCTGGGCCAGGAAATGCAGTTTTGATCAAATCTCATAATAATATGGGGAGATGTTGAAGATGAATGCCTATTGATAATTCAAACTGCCAGAAAGTGAGATACAGAGGAGAATTTAATAACCTGAAAAATGGTTGCAAAGGAGTGTGGTTTGGTTTTCAGCTGTCTCTTCCCTGTACTTGTTTCTAACCCAGGGTGAGTTTTGACGAGGGCCACTCCTGGGACAAGTATGGCTTCACTTCGGTTCCTCTCTTTGTTGACGGGGCTCTGGTGGAGGCAGGAGTGGAGACCCAAATCATGACGTGAGTACTTATTTTGCTGTGGCCAATAAGAGCCCAAGACCTGGGTTCTGTCTCCACTGAGGCCACGGGTTTTCCCGGGGAACCCCAAAGCATTCCAGTCTGGTCCCTAGTTTCCTCATCTGTAAAGTGGAAATATGTGTTCTGTACCCACCGATTCAGAAGGCCACTGACAGCATCTGAGAAGCTAGGCTCTTAAGTGACCAGTTGCTTCTAACAGCATTTAAGATATTCTAACAAATTTCCATTTATTCAAAATCCAAGCAAACAGAAAGCTTCAGTCTTTAGACATGTCTTCTTTCTTTCCAAAACGGTCCAGTAGGGGGCGAGGGACAGGGACAGTCACAGGAAATAAAACAGCCAACATACTGAAATAAGAGAATATTTTAAGGGAAACTCCTGGAGTCTGTGCCACACACACACACACACACACACAAACCACACACACAGAGTTGTCATTCTACTTCAGATTAATTTTCTGTGAACATTTTTCTATGTTCCTTTACACCGAGAATAGATGATCTTAAAGTTGTAAAAATCTCCAAAGTACTTTCTGAATATTAAAGAAAATTTTAATAAGTTGGTACTAGTTTTTAAAAGTCTATCTAATTCTAATTTCTGAAAAGCTGATCACCTATGTGTTTTTGTGTGCACATGGATATGTAGGGGGATATGGGAGGATAGTCATGGTAACCCTCCACCAGCCAATACCACCCTCGCCTCCCGCACTTTGAAGTGACTAGAACATTGTACACCTTCATCTTTGCTGAATGGAATGAAGGGAGTTGCTCCACAATATTAAGGGAATCTGCCATGTTGTGGGGTTGGCACAGATGGGGCTCACAGAATGCTTCTCTGCTGGTTTGGGGGAAGAGTGTGGTCTTCCCCTAGGGAACACTGCAGTTCTTTGAAACTTTGCGTTCATGAATGTCTTTATAGTTTGAATCAGTCTTTTCCGGGATGAGACTTATGGGCTCTGAGGAAGAGGCAAATACAGGGCGAATGGCTAGTTCTGTGCTTTACTTTTTCCCGAGAGTATCAGTTAAAATAATCTGTTACAACTGCAGCTGTGCAGTTTTGTCCAAATGTCATAATCTGGCACCCAACTTGACTACTTTGCCATGGCCCACCTCTCTACATCCATTCTCACATCCAAAGTGTTGACTGGCAAGGCCTCTGGGCTTTCCGAGTGACAGAAAATACTCAGCTGTGATGAAAACTGGTACACAAATTGGGGAAGACAAACAAAACAAATGGACAAAAATCTCATCTCAGATTTAGGGCACCTCAGATTTAGGATTCTGTACAATCCAGTAGCCGTGGCTTACCTGTCTGGTAATTCTTTTCTTCATTTCTAAGATCGAATCACTCCTTCTGCTTCTTTTTAAAATGTTGAAATCCTAAAAATCTTCACGTTTTTAGCAAATTAGCAGAAGCACTGCAAGGGTCTCATGTCTACAGGACTTGTCTAGAGAAAAAGTCTAGGATTCCCAGTGTCCTCATTATTAAAAAAAAAAAAAAAAAAGGTTTATAATAGAAAACCTGAGTGGTTCCACAAGAATGCCTTTAGAACATTTAGGACAAGCGTAACAAAGAGTGATTTTAAATTCTCTTCTTTAATTCTCTCTGAATTTTCTAAATTGTCAGGGAAGTATTTTCTCTTAAATCTAAGGGTGGGGGCGCCTGGGTGGCTCAGTTGTTTGGGCGACTGCCTTTGGCTCTGGTCATGATCCTGGAGTTCCGGGATCAAGTCCTACATTGGGCTGTCTGCTTGGCGGGGAGTCTGCTTCTCCCTCTGACCCTCCCCTCTCATGCTCTCTCTCTCTCTCTCTCTCTCACTCTCTCTCGCTCTCTCAAATAAATAAAATCTAAAAAACAAAAAACAAAAAACTCCAAGGGTGGTGAACTTGTCTTTTAAAGACTGAACACTCATTTTTGAGCATTTGATATGTTTTAGGTGCAGGGTTGGGCCCCAGAGCTCTCTGGTTGAAAATGGAAAGATAAGATATCAAACCCTAGGAAGAACTGCTCTGATCCTCCCAAGGGGTGTATTGCATTAGTAACTGATGTCTGTAGATGTGAACCTGTGTTATGGCAAGACTTCTCTGGGCAGTTCTGTTGTAAAATGTGAGCAAGGATTTCCCGTAGAATTTGTTGCTCAGGATGTAAGGCTATAATTTGAGTTTTGTCCAGTAATTTCTTCCCATTTTCCTAAAGTACACCCTCCACAGAATTGTCTCACCAACCAAATTTCTAATTAAAGTACCTAAACAAATAGACTCTTATTGTTAAGCTGAAAAATCGCTTTATTAAGAGTTAACAATATTGTATGCAAGTGTAGCTGTAAAAGCATAAACAGTATTTAAGATACAGCATATTATTAATGCCTTGAGTCTAAAGCTTCATCATTTGGTGGATACACAGCAATAATGTGTGTGTAGCCTAAGTTCTAGATGTTTAAAGCAAGTATTATAATATAAATATTATTTCTAAAATACAAATGATTTGGTAAATGTATAGATATACATGTATCACAAATATGTATATGCAAGTGTATGTGTAGACGGTTGCATACACACATATACATGTATGTATATACAGAGGGGGATAGGTAACAGAGATACACTGAGAGAGAAATCCCAAGGATTTAGGGTCCTGGCAAGACCTTTGTAAGGTTATACTATAAAAAAATAATAATAATAAAAGTTAAAAAAATTTTGGGGACCTATGTGGTAGAGACTGTTCTAGATGGGCAAATCAGAAATTCCTGTCTTCATAAAGTTTGCGTGCTTGTGCATTAAATAAATGTGACATACAAATGACTCTGTCATTTTACCCAGAATACTCTGCCAGGAGATTAAGATGTTTTCTTACAGATTCTGGGAAGCATACGAAATACTGGGTATACCACCATCTTTGTTCATGAGGATCTCTGACGTGAGCTAACTTTTGCAAATTATGTCCTATCCTTCACTTAGTCACTAGCTATAAAAAGAAAACCTTCCACTTTTCTAGAACTTCCTCTGATATGGCCATCAAGGAGTTAAAGTATTGAATTCTAAATTCCATAAGGCAAAGGTACACACGTTCAAGAAGGTTGTATAGTTTGCCTGAATTTATTAAACCAGATGTGGCTGCTCATCACAGTCAAACCTGACATGGTCCTCGAATCTTGGGCAGTGAAGACATGTATGGTTCTAAAATCAGGTGCTCCTTGCTTTTGTATGAAGGACACATACTGGTCCCTCTTCTTTTTAGCTTTCTCCTCATCCCATTATGTGATTTATTCTGCATTTTCTTGTATGGGGCCTCTTTAAACTCATTGCATGCTTCTCTTGGGCATTATTTTGAACAATATCCCATGTACAACAAACTCTACATGGCTGAGCATTCCCTAGCAAGTCTAAGGCTACAGTTTAAATTCTGTGTTCATCTAATCCTAAATGGTAATAACTTTTTTTCTCAGCTTCAGATGGAGTTTAGCTGGTCACATGGATACGAGGGAGCTTGACCTCAGGGCCAAACCATTTACTGAAAAGACGAGCTAGCACTCCTGTTTTCCTTTCCTCCCCACTAAGACTCCGCAAGAGCAGCAAAGCTTCTGCCCCCTTCTACCTTCTTTAGCAAGATACTTTAAATGCTAGTAAGTAGAAAAGGAACAAGGGTAGAGCACAGTTGTCTTACATGGGATTTGGGACAGACAGGGATTTGTTCTTTCATGAAATTAAGATGAGTTTGGAAGCAGTTGTCCAACCAAGTATAAGCAATTCAGGCTGCCTGTTTTTAACTTTTTATTAAATTCAGAGTTTCTCTAGTATGAAAACGATCCAGATGTTGTCAGGGCTGTTTAGACAGCCACAAGTGTGAGCCCTGGAAAGATGGCCAAGAGGAAATTTCTGTCTCTGCCTTAGGGTTTGAAAACAACTTTAAAATCAGGTGACCCAAAAGGCCAGCCAGAGCTTTTCCCTCATGGAATGACAATGACATGGATTGAAGTAGGAGTTCAAAAATCTTGATATATCCCCTAAGCACTGTGAGGGCAAGGGGCCCATTTGGGGATAAGCATGCTTACTCTTCCCATTTAACCAAAAACTCACTCATCATGTAGGCTATTGGATGCTGTATTTTTCTCCTCACGGTTAACCCTGATTCCAGCTCAGCTGTGGTCAGAGAGGAAGAAAGGCTAGCTCATTCTCACTAAGGTTTTATTGGCTTCTCTTGTTACCTTCATTTGGTGGATTTAAATATTTATCAGTTTAGGATAGTTAATTTTATATATCAGCTTGTCGGGGCCACAGGGTACCTAGATATTTGATTAAACATTATTCTGCTTGTTTCTGTGAGGTTGTTTTTATTTATTTATTTTTTATTAACATATAATGTATTATTTGTTTCAGGGGTACAGGTCTGTGATTCATCAGTTTTACACAATTCGCAGCGCTCACCGTAGTACTTACCCTCCCCAGTGTGTTTTTGGATAAGACTAACATTTAAATCGGGGTGCCTGGGTGGCTCAGTCATTAAGCATCTGCCTTCGGCTCAGGTCTTAATCCCAGGGTCCTGGGATCGAGCCCCACGTCAGGCTCCCTGCTCTGCGGGAAGCCTGCTTCTCCCTCTCACACTCCCCCTGTTTTTGTTCCCTCTCTCGCTATGTCTCTCTCTGTCAAATGAATAAATAAAATCTTAAAAAAAAAAATTAACATTTAAATTGGTAGACCTCATAAAGCAGATTGCCCTCCCTAATGTAGGTGGGGCTTATCCCATCAGTTAGAAATATGAATAGAACAGAAAGGCTGACCTTCCCATGAGCAAGAGAGAATTCCCCCTGCCTGGCTGCCTTTGAACAGGGGCATGGCTTTTCCTGGCATTTAACTCCAACTAAAAAAATCCACTCTTCTTGGGTTTCAAGCTTACAACTACTCTATCAGCTCTCCTGGGTTTCTGGCTTGCTGACTCATCCCACAGATCTTGGGACTTGCCAGCCTCCATAATTGTGTAAGCCAATTGCTTATGGTAAATTCTTTTTTTTTTTTCTCTATCTATCTATCTATCTATATAGATATATTTATGTATACACATGCACACACACACACACGTACAGTTGACATTTGAACAACACAGGTTTGAACTGCACGGGTCCACTTATACGTGGATTTTTTTTCAATAAATACAATACAGCACTATAAATGTATTTTCTCTTTCTTATGACCTTTTTTTTTTCTAGCTGACTTTATTGTAAGAATATGGTATATAATACATATAACGTGCAAAATATTTGTTAATTGACTTTATGTTATCGGTAAGACTTCCAGTCAACTGTAGACTACGAAGTTTTGGGGGAGTCAAAAGTAATATATAGATTTTTATTTTTTTAGATTTTATTTATTTGAGAGAGAGAGAGCATGAGAGAGAAAGAGAGAGAGAGAGATCATGAGCAGGGAGGAGGAACAGAAGGAGAAGCGGGCTCCTGGCTGAGCAGGGAGCCTGATGCGGGACTTGATCCCAGGACCCTGGGATCATGACCCGAGCTGAAGGCAGACACTTAACCACCTGAGCCACCCAGGCACCCTAATATACAGATTTTTAACCATGCAGAAACTTGATGCCCCTAACCCCTGCATTATTCAAGGGTCAAATCTATATACATATCTTATTGGTTCTGTTTCTCTGGAGAGCTCTGAATAATATATACAGTTCATTATTGAAAATTGTGTAATAAGCTTCTAATATGTTTCAGACTCTCTTAGAGGGAATTAAAGAGGTAAATACAATTCTTTTTACCTATAAGGAACACTCAGGCCAATGTGTTGGGTGAGGGAGATACACCAATCATCAGCAAACCCTAGTTGTATAACTGGGATATGAGTAAAAGGAAGTGAAGACTTCACACACACACAAAAATTCAGTTGAGTTGGTCTTGAAATTTCAATAGCAGTTTACCAGTGAAAAGCCAATTAATAGGTAATAGAATGTAAGCTCAAAGAAAGCACAAATTTTTAATCATTTTGTTGAGTACTGTGACGTCAGTACTCCTCCTGAAAGGGGAATTGCCACATTGTAGGAAGTCAGTAATTATTTGTTGAAAGAATGACTGATTTGAAGACAAAGAACACAAACAAAACAAAGAGCCATGGAAGAGTGCATGGCTGGGTGTCAAGGGATTGATACCATGAGGGTTCTTAGGTTATGTTTAGGAATTTACCTTATCCAAAGTGATGTTCTTGAAATTGAAAATATGGTAATTCCACTCCTCTTCTCAAAACCCCTAGAAGGCTGTCCATTGCCTTTAGGATAAAATCTAAACTCATTGAACGGCCTACAAATATCTACACTGACCACATGACCAGGACCTCATTTATGGCCCCCACACTCTGACCACCTTTCTCTGATCCAATGGTACCTTCCTGCCCCGAGATTTTTGTCTGCATATCTGCCTAGAAGGTGCTTGCACTCCACACTTGAACAACCAAACTTCTAGGTATCTTTCAGGTCACAGCTCAAGGATCAGCTATTCTAGCACACCTTCTTTAGCCCATCAGGTCACACTGGGGACCCCCTTGCCATATGCTGTCTTAGCCCTAGGTAGTTTCCCTTTGCACTGCTTTCAACAATAAATATTAATGAATATGGCATTTTTTGTAACTTCCTCCTCCACCTTCATCTGCCTTTAAGACAGACATATGTGTGTATGTGTGTAAACACATACATGACTTTTAAGTTTTATGAGGGAGGGTCTTTGTATATTTTGTCCTTTGGGTGCCATATGTTTATCAGTTTTGTGCTTGCACTAAGGATTTCATGGCATGTATGTATTGAATGATTAAATGAATATGTGAATGAGTTAAGTATATTTTATGGTCCCCCAGTAATCTTTTTTTTAAAGATTTTATTTATTTATTTATTTATTTATTTATTTATTTATTTATTTATTTATTTGTTAGAGAGGGAGAACGAGTGGGAGGAGGGGCAAAGGGAGAAGCAGACTCCCTGCAGATCAGGGAGCCCAACTAGGGACTTGATCCCAGGACCCTGAGATCATGACCTGAGCCGAAGGCAGATGCTCAACTGACTGAGCCACCCCGGTGCCTGGTCCCCAATAATCTTCCCACGGTTGTGATTATAGTGACTTCCCTGGACTCTGAAGTGCTATGATCAGAATCCAGTAGTTGCAAGTTATGGGGACCTAGGGGTTGGGTAGGAGTCGGAGCCTTCTGTGTGCAGAGATGTCTATGGAGGATGATGAGGCAAGGGGTGGAATGATGCATGGGCACAACGGGGCAGCTAGAGAATGGGGACCCTCCTGGGAGTGATCCCTGATTTCCTCCACCTTTCACAGGAGTCCCCCAGCTTCCACTTCTCCTGGTTATTCACTAAGCACTGGCTTGGGCAGCAGGGTACCTTCCAACACTAGCTCGACAGGGGAATTTGTGTGGGAGAGACAGTCCCCGGCTTGTAGGCATGAGATTTGCTTACTTTCATTGCCCTTTTTTCCACTGTCTTTTCAGATGTTATTATTTCAACATCTCCTTGGTAACCTTGACAGGAACCATCTAGTCTAGCCTAATTCATTGTGAAATGTGACCATTCTTATTACTTAAGGCTGAGAACAGGGCCGGATGATTGACAAGCCAGAGGGCCTATTGCCATCTCAGGCAGTAGCTCTCTAGCTGCTGAGATGCCTGTGCTGCTGGAGCACTCGGGCCTCTTTGGTCTATTATTTGCCATCTCAAATTAGCCTTTATGGAAAGCTCTTTTCTTGCGTGTCTCAGATGTGGAATCAGATGGAAAAGCACTGCTTTCCTGCATCCTCAAAGCTACATTTGAGGTTCTTTCTTGATATGAAATATTTGAACCAACTGGCTGTGATTTAGCTGATCTTCTACAGGAGCTAGGGAGAACCTGGCAGCCTCTCAGGGGAAAAAAACAATGAAACCAAGAGGGAAGTCCTGCCTCCCTGGAAGAAAGTGGACACTTCTTGCCAGGAGTCAGAAGTATCTTCTTACCAACCTGTGTCTGTCCAACACCCGCTTTTGTGCCAGGTATCTGAGCACTTTCCCAAATTTGATTTCATAGATTTCTCACAACAACCCTGCCAAGTACATCAGATCATTATCACTGGGCAGTTGTGGACATGGAGGCTCAAGAGAAATTCAGTGCTCCTCTCACACGTTCAGGAAGAGGCAGACTGAGAGCAAGGGATGTGAATTTCAAACATCAGGCTCAGAGCTGAAATTGGAGGAAAGGTAGTAGAGTTTGCCAAGGTTTGTTCAGTAAAGGAGCGTGGTATGTGGGGCAAGAGTGGGGGGATGCTAGTTATTCACTAAGTCTTGAGGGGTGGCCACTGTGCTCCAGACACCAACTCACAGCAGACCTATTCAAACGCAGCCTGTTTGAAAAGATATGACGAACATGTGCTAGACCTGGAGAACAATGAAGTTGGAAGGTATGGGGCAAATTGTAGTTGCCACTGGATATCAAAGAAGGAATTGAAGATACAATAGCTAGAAAAGGCTTTGTGGCTCTGCAGAGAAGAAGGAGAGAGGGAGCATTGTGAGCAAACATGGAGCAGTAGACCGTGCCTGGCCTGCAGAGGGGAGAGTGAGCGGTAGGAAGGCTAGAGATGCTTACAGCAAATTGTCTAGGGCCAGTTGCCTTGCTGACTCCCTGGATAAATCCAATTCTAATTGGCATAAATCTCTGATCCATTGTTCCACCAGCAGAACTAATAGCCATAGTAAAGGGGGGGAGATAACATTTTGCCTAGAAAATTATGCAAACCCTGAAGATGCAGAGGTTAAAAAAAATGAAGACCTTCTTTCCACTTAAGAGACTGTGACCACATGCTCAGCAGGGAATGTGCCCTCAAATCTAGCCTCAGCGCCACACAGAGACCCAACCCTGAGCATAAATGCATTGTTTAGCCTCCGGTAACTGCATCCGATAAGGTCATTGGAAATGAACCGGTGCTGCTTCCATTGATCTGTTTTTCAATTCTCTGTTGTTTGCTGGAAGAGCCCAATTTTACTTTGCCCAAAGTAAGTCATTCGAGTAATCGGTAAATCCAGTGGAATTCTGAAGTCATTGCCTCTCAGGCTGGCTGCTGGGTTCACATCCTTCACATTGTCAACCGACTTCCATCATCCCAAAAGCACACTCCTATTGGTGCCAAGGAACACAAAAGCAGCATGTGTGCCCGCATAGGGGCCTTTGGATGTCATTGGGCTGGCAATAGCCTGGAAGGAAAAGACTTATTTTGATCAACAAACTGCTGTGTGAGATGGAGCGGTGGCCAAGAGCTTGGGTATTGGAGCTCCACACTCCGGGGAGAGTGCTCAGGGTACCATTACCATCCCTGTGACCTTAGAAGCCTCACCTGCTCTCCCTCTGAGCTTGGCTTTCCTGGCATGGATGTGGAATTCCCACATCCATGAAATAATCTCCACAGGGGGACATTAGAGATGTTTGCAGCCTCCGTCATCTAATAAGCAAGAAATGGGTCACTTGCAGGGAAGAACCTTGGCCCCCTAGAAAGGGGTCGACAAAGATCTTCCCTAGAGATTTTTGACTTTGCTGGCCACAGGGTCTTCGAGTGCACCTACTTGACTCCTGATCTAGGGTGAAAGGAGCCATAGGCACTCACAATATGCAAATCAATGGTCATCAGTGTGTTCCCATAAAACTTTACCAGTGGACACTGAAATTTGAATTGCATGCGATTTTTACATGTCACAAAGTACCATTCTTCATTTGCTTTTCTTTCCCCAACCATTTAAGATGTAAAACCATTGTTAGCTTGTAGGCCTTCCAGAATGGAGAGCAGGCCAGATTTGTCCCACAGGTTGTAATTTGTGGACCCTGAATGAGAGGGCACATGGAGCTTAATGTATTGTGACTTGTTACAAATATAATTTGAATTTTTGACCCAGTTTCTACAAACTTCCCCCACTCACAACCTACATGCCCAGTCGCACTCCTTTATGAAAGATTGAATAGGCACATCATTTGGAATGCCTTAGAAGTTTCCTCCTTTCTTGGGGCACCTGGGTGGCTCAGTCGTTGAGCATCTGCCTTTGGCTCAGGTCATGATCCCAGGGTCCTGGGATCGAGCCCCGCATCGGGCTCCCTGCTCCACAGGAAGACTGCTTCTCCCTCTCCCACTCCCCATGCTTGTGTTCCCTCTCTCGCTGTCTCTCTCTCTGTCAAATAAATAAATAAAATCTTTTTTTAAAAAAAAAAAAGAAGTTTCCTCCTTTCTTATCCTAACCACACAGTCAGGGCACCTCTTTCGGGAAGCCCTCCTCAATTCCTTCAGCACTTACTCATTCCCTTTCACTGAATTTCTTAAGCTGCAGGGTTTGGCTCACAGGTGTATTTAGTTTGGTCTGCACTTTTTTTAATGGAGCCCAAATTTGCAAAGTTGGAAACATCTGGCAGCACTGAACCCAAATGCCCATAGTCTTAACAATTTTCTGGACTGCAAGGCAGCTGCCTACTTTGGGCTGGGCATGCTCTTCCGGGCCCCACCTCTCATCTGATGTACAAGAGTCTGCTCCCATGCTTCAGCTCCCTCATGGTCCATTTAAGCTGCCCTTCTGGCTTCTGTAAAATTTGCAGTTTGTGATTTCCACTATAGATCCTACAGCCACAATTTCATACCTATATTGTTTCTTGCAGTTCTCTTTGAGGGTTTCAAACATGCAGTAATGAAGTACAAAGAATAATCTCATAAGCACCAGTGTACCAACCACCTGGAATTAATAACTTTTAACACACTATGACTTTGGCTTCAGATTTTTTTAAATGAAGATACAGGGAATCCCAGGAGAATCGGTCTTCTCATTATTGCTTCGTTTCAGATCCTTTTCCCTTACTCCCTACACAGATCAGGGTCTGCCGTGAATTTGATGCATATCCTTCTAGTGCATGTGTTGATACATTTAGTACGTATTTAATTATCCACAGAAATATATGTAGTATGGATTTATGTGTTTTTAAAGTGTATAATTTATCTAAGTGCTATCATTCTCCTACATGGGTCTGTCACTCAACATTATCTATCTTGGGGCATATCCATCTCGTCCAGACACTTTTAATGCTATATGGCATTCTGTCATGATAGGAATACACACAGTTTATTTCTCCATTCTCTTATCAGTGGACATTTAGGTTGTTTCTAGTTTTGGACTGTTTTCAGCAGTACTATTCTATCTCTGCATATGCCTCCAAGTGCCTACATAGAATTCTCGTAACCCTGTACCTACAAGTAGGATGGCTGGGTCATGGCAAATTGCCATTGTCTTTATTTTTGCACTGTTTTCTGAGTGTTTCACATATTGGTCATCTCTGCAGTGGGAGTGTGAAGTCTTTTTCAGTCTGTGAGATTCATAGGGTTTGCAACTGTCTTATTGGTCATCTTTCAGAGCCCTGAACATGGAGGCTCGTGCACGATTGGTGCACAGCAGATACATGGTGAGTGAATAATACCATTGGACTGCACTGCAAACATTTAAGGGCAAGGGCTGAATTTTATGCTTTCTAGGATTCTTTTTATCTCTTGCTTCAGGACTTGACATGAAGAAAGAGACTGAGAAATATAATGCCATGGAAAAACCAGGTGGCACTCCTTTTCCTTTCTTCCAGCTCTTTTGATTTCCATCTATTTCCTCCTGTCTTGAATGTCCACCTTCTCCCTCTTGTGTCCATCACTTAGATTCCCCTTTTCCCCCCAACTCCTGACTCAATATTCACAGGTTCACAGACCAGAGTTTCTAAACCACTATTATGGGGGGCGTTATGGACTTCAAACTTTCTAACCCATTGAAGGAACCTATTAAGTTTTGAGAAAGGAATTAAAGTTGTTTGGACATAGAATGATTCTTAAAATTCATTGCAAAAACCCAGCTTTCTTCCCTTTGCCTTGTTGGTTCCACTGCCTTTTAGTTTCTTTCTTACTCTCCCCTCCACTCTCTGCCTCTTCCAGGTCTTATTTTCAAACCTTCTAATCCCTGCCTCTGTCCACCATCTCAAGGGTTGGAGCATCATGCTGTGGGGATGGGCTCTGCTCCCAGGATCCCTTGCTGCTGGTCCCCTGCCTATTTCTATTAAGGTCTGGCTCCTGTCTCACTTTCACTCAGTGCAATCCCACTGTAGCTGCTGACCTCCTTTAGTGCTAAGCCATCTACACCCTAATGAGAAAACAATCAGGTGGCATGGACACACACCAGTAGCCAAGGATGCGGCCTGAATTTCTGGAGACCGACAACTGTGGGATGCTGATGGCTGGCCTTCCCAGAACATGGCTTTCTGCTTTGGTTTGAATTTAGTCCTCAGCACCTGCTTCCATGGAAGCAGAGAGGAAGGCTCATGGAGAAGGAGACAAGAGGAGGCATGGGGAGCCTTGGTCTTCCAGAGAGAACTAGATATTTAGAAAAGGACTCAGGGATCTACATGTATCAAGCCCCTATTACAAGAACATTTATTACTTCTTTATTCAACAGGGTGCCTTGCATGCCCACTACAAAATAGACACTGTTCTAAGAGTTCTAGGAGCTGGGCTAAGGCATACACAAGATAGTCAAGGGCTCTGCCGATGGGAAGTTTGTGTTTTAAACCCTCTTCCACACCCTACGGAAAAAAGATCAGTTTTGTGTGAGGTTTATTTCAGGCTAGAGTTCATGGAATCTGTTCTATAATCCAATTATGAGCTTTTATTGGTGTGGTAGTAGTGGTGGGTACACATGGTGGGGGGGGAGGGGAGGGGGGAGAAAGAGAGAGATTGAGACAGAGATTGCCATAAACCTCAGGGAACCTCTAACTTCCAACAATTCCAACCCTGGCTGTGGTTTCTGATTATTGCTTACATCCTAGTCTGAGAAAGAACAACACTGTGAATGAGTAGAAAGGAACCTCACGGAATAGTAAGAGTGGTTACCTCCAATGGGGCTTTTATTTTCTCATCTATACATTTTTATAGTTTTCTAATTTTTTATAATGAGAAAAGGGAAATCATTTATCAAAATGTACACATGAGAAAAAAAGTATCTCCTAGGTAATGAAAAAGAGGAGCTGCATTTAAGTATATTTGGGTGATTGTGTGGGTCACACTTACTCTACCTTTGAGGCTATGACCTAAGGGAAGGGAGAGGCCTAACTATCCACCATCACTTCCCAGTGCTAACTAATGCTCTGAGTGAATTAATACAAAATCATTTCAAATAAACAGGCTACTGGAATCCAATCAAAGACCAGAATGGAAAATAGACAAATCCCACTCATAAAATAAAAATTCAGGAAATTGCTAGATAGTGGTTTCTGATGAAGCAGTGCTCTAAATAATTTCTTCAAGGTCATCTGGTTAATTTATGATGCATTTGTAAGTTATTGTGTATTTTAAAAATTAATGAAAGATTTAATTATAGCAGGGTTGCCTGTGACCTTTTGTGAAATGACTTCATCATAAATCTGCAGGCGTTTCAGAACTGTTTTCCAGCTTTCTAATAATTTGCTCTCAAATTAATGACATCCAGCCAGTGAAAGGAGTCAAGGCTGGGTAAAAGGATTGAGCTGGGATTTGCGGTTTCCTAGCAATGGCTAATTCTAAGTCCTGGACGGAGGTGGCAGAGAAGATGGTGTGTGACTCACCGGAATCCACAGTAGGTTTAACTGTTTACTTAGAGGAATGAGAAATAAATCCAGTGTGTCAATAGGGGAAATTGCAGGTAGCCAGACGAGGTCATTGCAGAAGCTTTGATGTGGGGCACATTTATCTACATGTCAATGTGGAGGTAGTACCTGGGCCGGTGGGAGAATTTTCTTCCCTGGGACCCATAGGGGTTCTCCCTCATTTATCAATTGAAGGCTTATGCCTACCCTCCAGCTTGCCAGCCCCCTGTGAAGCTCAACTTAGACTCCATCACCCTAGCATCTCTGACCTTCACCTATCTTAGAACAGCTAAGCTGTTTTTGGAGAGAAGCAGGCTCACTTCCCCAGAAACCAGGGACATCATTATCTCTGTCATTCTGATGATTCATATGATTCAATAAAGTGTATAGAGGAAAATTCTACATCTTAACAAATCAAAGAAAATCCTCTTTCCTAAAAGAAGCTGGAGCACACATCTGTAGTTCTAGATTGAAATGCTAGAGTTTGGACAATCCAGAGCATCCTTTAGACATAGAAGCCTGAAGGAAAAGCCAGCAAAATGTAGAAGGTGAGTCTTGGCCGAAGACTTCCGTTTTTTGCCATAGCCCCAGATACTATCTCTAGTCTACTCTGAGTTCCGCCAAGTAATGACTTACAGCACTACTGTTATACATGGCACAGCATGACTCAGCCTGCATGCTGCAATGGTTTCCCGCGAAAAGCAGTCAGTGTGGGAGGAAGAGTTAGGTTTCTGGAGACTTGGGTCCTAGTTCTTTATGTTCTTGTGCAGACTACTACTTTTTTTCTCCAGCCAACGTGTGAAGAGGTTGGGTCAATGGTTCATCCCAAGGACACTTGGATGACTAAGACTTTATAATTCTGTTTGTCCTTTTCCATGCCCCATGGACTCCCAGCTAGAGAAGGAACCAATAAAGGTGGTCATGGTTCAGGTTCAAATACATAATTGCCTACATAGTAGATGCTTAGACCTTGAGACAAATTGGGTCATAATTGAAGCTCTCTGGATACATCTTCTCTGCAGATTTCTCTTTTCTTCCTTCCTCCAACTGTGCTTTCAGGTTTATATATTTCACGGGGTTTCTGCCTTTTGTGCAGGCAGCCTATAATGAGCTGGTACTAAGAGGACCCCCATGCCCATACCTCAGTGCCAAACTGTGCAGTCAAATGATTTCTAATGAATCATGAAACACTTAAAAAGGCGTATGGGCCTTGCTAAAAGTATAGTGCTAAAACTGTGTTATAATATTAGTAGCAACTGCCTAAGTTGGACTGGTTCCAACACCTACTTGCTCTATAATTCTTTTTGGATGAGTTACTTAACTTCTTTGAGCCTTAGTTTCCCTTTCTATTAAATGGGAATAATAAATGAAATGAGGTAATCCATACAAAGTGGTTAATAAATTATAAGTGTACGATAAATTATCACTATTATTAGCATTTATAATTATTATTGTTGTTTTTCATTGCCTTTCCTAGAGTACCTACTGTTTGCAGTCTTGTAGAGATCATGGGGATATAAACACATATGGCATACTATCTGCCCACAAAGTTCTCAGGCATCTGACAAAGGATATAAAGTAAATTATCAT
The DNA here is from genome assembly GCF_964656455.1 of Halichoerus grypus. Taxonomy (NCBI): domain Eukaryota; kingdom Metazoa; phylum Chordata; class Mammalia; order Carnivora; family Phocidae; genus Halichoerus; species Halichoerus grypus. The sequence continues at coordinate 23,877,547 of NC_135718.1, read as the reverse complement.
AATTTGGTACTTTATATAAAAATATTAATAGTTTAAAATTATTTACTTCTTAATTTATACAAAACACTATAATTATGAAAAACATTTAAACCTCAGAACTCTGTTAGGTACTGTTATTATCCATATTTTGCACATGAGGAAACTGAAGTCTAATTAATACGTGTAAGGAACTTTCTATAGATCTGGGATTGGCACTCACATCTTGCCCTGTATGATGCCAATACCTTTGTGTTTGACTACTTCATTCTACTGGCTCTCAGACAATAAATATATGATAAACATTTATGATGTGGAAGGCACAGCATATGTAAGTTGCAAACTTTCAAGAGTTTAAAATCTAGCAAGGAGGTTAAGACACTTATGTATGTAGTATATGAATTTTGATCCCTATTGGAAGTACTAAGGGTATTATGCAAAATACAGAAACAATGCTACCAGAATTCAGAGGAAAGAGATATTTATTTTTTCTTCCTAAGGAAAGGAATGCAGGAAGAGGGAAGATCAGGGGGAACATAATAGAAAAGTTAGTATTTGAGTTAAAACTAAAAAGAATAATCCATCAAGAAGATAGAATAATCTCAAACCTGTATAGTGTTATGATTACATAATGCAAAAACATATGAAAACTCAAGGAGAAATAGAAGATTTGCAATATCATAGGGGAATATTTTAATAAATTTCACATGGAAACCAATAGACCAAGCAGTCAAAAAGTTGGTATGATTTGGATGAATAATACTATTAGTAAGCTTTATTTAAAAACCTGTATATGACACTCAACTCAACAAATAGAGAATATATATTTTTTAAGCAAACATTTAATTTTTTTAATTGACTATACACTGGGCCACATGGAAATTCTGGACTAATTCCAAAGAGCTGATATGATTGAGATCATGTTCTCTCTGAATGTTATAATTAGATAAAAACTTTAAAAAATAGAATGATGATAAGGAAAATAAAAGAAAAAACCTCATATGTTTGGAAATAAAACCCTGGGTTATTTAGGAGTAGTTTTGTTTTTTAAAGAGGAAATCAAAATGGCCACTATGAAATATTTAGATTTGAAAAGCTCTCCCTCCCCTTCTTTCACTCTAACCCATTTTTTCCCCATCACCTGCCTATTATTTGACTTGAGACTTGCAGAATGAGTAGGAATTGGACAAGATAAGATGTCAGAACAGCATTCCAAGCAGAGGAAAAGCAGGCACTAGGAAATCATGCTGCTTTTGGTGGAAGGAATAGAATTCTGTTTGACCACAAGCAGCATTGGAGAGTAGCAGGAAGTAATACTACAAAGGTAGATGGAGGCTACTGCAGGGTGGCTTTTGAATCAAATTCAAAGGTTTTAACATGATATTCATGACTAGATCTTATGAGAGTTCAAGGACAAGAGTAGGTACCTTGGGAGTTTTCTACATAGAGGTTGAAGTTGCTGAAATGCATAGGATTGCCAAGGTCAAGTGTAGGAACTGAGAAAAAGAAGGCTTAAGTTACAACAGTCAGACATGGGAGGAAGAAGAGGTGGGTGAGAAGTACACTTAGAGAAGTAGGAGGAAGTCAAAGAGAATATGGTGTCACTGAAACAGAGGGCTAGAGAAACTGAGGAAAATCCTCTGCCTCTGTAGGACAAGGTCACCATCTACTCACACAGGAAGTCAAAAGTTTAGAAGAAGGAGAGATCACTTAGACTTGAAATATCTAAGGAATGCTTCTAAGAGGAGATGGCATTTAGAATGAGATTGGGATAGACAGAGAAGGAATGAAGGAATGGCAAAAACAAGGTGTTGAATTCGGTTTCTAGTCTGATGACTGAGAACTCAGTTGAGTCAGCCACAGGAGAGGAAAGTCAGGAAGGAACTGATATAGTCAGCTTTGGCCTTGTTCTCTTAAGATTTTATTCATGCAGATAGAAATGGGGGGATTGGTGATTAGTAGAGCTTGAGATGCAGGTGCAGGAGTCCCTGAGGAAAATAAGGAAAAGGGAGGGTGGTTCTGGGGCAGGTTGATGGCAACACAGTATCATCCTAGTTGAGTTCGATCATATGTTCTCTCAAAAATTAGTCCTCAGTAAAGTCCTAATCTGACTCCCCACACACCATTTATTCTTTCTTTTGCACATTTCTAGTCACTTTCTAGTAATGAATCCTTGTCCTTTTCCTCTCTGAAGGACTGTAACCAACCACTATCTCCTAGAAACTTCTCTCAGCTTTTACAACTATGTATGAAGGTTGGTATAATTGGAGGTGGGGAAAAAGAACTATGCAGGGGAGAATCAGGTGACCCAGAGTTGCTTCCCTATAAAGAGAAAAAACATCTTTACAGAGCCTGCTCCTCTAATTACATTTAGTGTGGCATTGTATCCACCTAAATTATAGCAATTATATACCAAGATCCCCTTTGAAATCATTTAATTAATGAGTAGCTAACCCTTGGTGTGTATGGAATTCTAATGAAGTTTTTTTATTTTTGTGAACCACTTCCCTCCCTCAGATTAATCACTCCCCTCCCCAAAAGGCTCACTCAAGTCTGGATGGTGGATTAGACAGGGTATGTTAGTTAGGGTCCCAGAAAATCATAGTTGTTTGTGGAAATCCTATCACAGTCCACGATAACAAAGACAGAGAAGCCACTGCTATTTCCCTCTTGAGATTGTTTTTGTCTTTCTAAACCCCAAAGGACACACAGCTCAACCATGTTCTTTGGCCCAGAAATAAGGGCAGATAAAGCTATTACCCCAATTTTAGAAGAAGTGAATGACTTTGATAGATTAATTCTATCCATTAATCAACCCAGAACTATTTAATGAGCATCTGTTATATAGAAGAAGTGCCAGTAGAGACAAAGATGAATGACTCTAATAGATAAATCCTTTGTGTATGGGGTCACCAGAGATAGGTGGCTTGTACACCTGGAGTTAGACATAGGGAGTGAAAGAAAATAAACTCTTGGAAATTATCTTGAAAGGGCCACATTCCACCTAGACTGTTTCTTGCACCCATCCTTGGAGTATACGTGTCACTGATTAAAGTCATCTTCTGTAAGGAAGCTAAAGGCTTGAGAGAGGAAGTGATTTGCTCAAGGTCACCTAGCTAATTTAGTGGCAGACCAGGACTAGGGAAAGATGTCTTCTATATCTTTGCCTCATACTCTTGCCACCATGCCCAGACCATCTGTATGCTAGAAGTCAAGTAATAGCACAAGAGCATGCGAGGATGCTATCTGACCGGAGTCACATTTGTAGTGTAGACTATTGGCACCAGAGGAGTTTAAAGAAAGAAAGAGATGGTCTCTTAGGTTTATATAGCCCAAGAAGGTGAATCTTAAGTGGAGCCAAAAACTCATGAAAAAATCCAGGTGGCAAGGGAAAAAGAAAAAGAGAAGTAATAAATTTTAATTGATTTTTCCTGAAAATCCATATAGTGAGAAATGGCTTAGAGAATTCACTAATTTTGTTCTGTGGTTGGGAGCAACTTCTTCAAGGGAACTAAAGGGAAGGCTACCTGTTTCCAGACAGTCATTTGTATTTATGTAGGAAGCATCTACTTTCTCCAAGGCTCTGTATCAAATATCACACACACACACACACACACACACACACACACACACACCCTGCATTTGAGTTAGTATGTACCTTGAAAAAGGGATATTGAGCCAAATCTATCAAAAGCTCTTGATGAGGAGGCCCTTGGGTATGAGTCTATGGGGGTTCCAGCAATATGGTGGTGATGGTAATGAACATTTGTTGTCCATTGGAATTTTCAAGATTTCCCATACATTATCTCACATGATAAGGTTTTGTTATGTTGGTGAAAATACACTTGAAGTAAAGAAGAGGGGCTAGGAATGCATTTTCATAGAAGAGGCTCAAAATAGTTTATCCTGGTAATTGCAAGGAAGTGGAACTCTGGATGATAGTGGATTTGGGCATGCTAGAAATTACCTTTTTTTGCCAAAGACTTGAGAAAGAAACCACACTCTAAAATTCCTTGTTCCTCAATAATTAATTACCTATTCTTTGTCAAGCATCTACCATTGAAAGGCCATATGGCATACAAAGAAGTACAAGGAGCATTCCCAGCCTTAAGGAGCTTTCTAATTGGTTGACACAAATTTGTCCAAAGATAGGAGAATTAAATTCTAGATAAGTGGTCTAGAGGTGTGTTTCTTAAAGGATGGTCCTGGGACCAGCATCGACATCACCTAGGGAGCTTTTAGAAATGCAAATAATCAGTCACTCAAAACATACAAGTCTGGGTATGAGACAATCTATACTTAACAAGCCCTCCAGGTGATTCTGATGCAGACAGTGGAGAACCTCTGGAAGAGACATAATAGGACCATTTGAGCTTCTGAGGAAAGAGCTCATGTTGCTAGAACAGTCACAGAAAACTTTCTGAAAGAAGTAGCACCTGATCTGTGAATTGCATTATCCTTTTAGAGATATTCCATGTCTTTGGTTCCTCCACCCTACCTCTCTTGGGTTTCATATTAAATTGATGTATAAACCACGTTGTTCCCCAAAAATATACCACAAGTGGGAGGAGTATGCTCTGCCTACTTTATTGGTGATGAGCTTTGTAACTTTAGAGAAACATTTCCAATGGGTGAGAAAATATTTTTTGGGAAATTCTTTTATTATTAATTAGAAGTAGTCTGGCTTTCTCTATCCCTAATCCACCTCGTGGGTGCTTATCACCCCAAAGTGACAGGCATGGTTTCTCATGATGGTCACCCTGGTTTCTCTGCTGGATTCTCACTTTCACAAATCCTATTGTGAATGTTAACATCTGTTCTAAGAGTAGTTATGAAAAGGGATGAGAAATTCTTGAATTTAAATTAGTCCTTATTTTATCTCCTGCTAAGTTTGCTGCGTTTCTGTCATTTCCTTGGCTTCCATGGGCTCTAATCAGAAGAGCTGTGAATGAATGCAGTATTGAGCGGAATTAGAGAACCCAGATACATGCAAAAGAGAGACCATGTATCAGTTGCTTATGCCCTACAGGAGGGGGCCCATGATGAACATTTTTCTTCCCAGAACTGATAATGGATGGAGAGATGGGGAATACATTAATGTCCGAAAGTTGCCAAGGGGTTTTAGTTGGGCTCCCCTGATCTTAGTTGGGGTCCAATGCGAAAATGAGCAAAGCTCATAATCCTAACACTAGATGCTTAAATGGCATGTGGAAGTGATCACATGGGAGAGCAGACTAGCACTCTCCCAAGTAAAAATATTAACGTATCAATTTACAATTTGGGGAAAGACCTGGGAAACACCGTGTAAGGACATCTGGGATAGAAGCCAAAGAAATCTAGCTGAAAGGGTGTGCCTGGCAAGATTGTAGGAGAGAAGAAGCTGGATTAGTACAAGTCCTGACTGGGCCCCTATTTTTGTGTTCAGTTCTGAAATGAGCTCTCTGAGCCCAGCAACAGATAACCCAGAGAGCTGGGAAGACCAATACCATGGACTCTCAGAGGGTCTGTGGCTGTAAGGCCAGGCCCGCTGGGATACACTTGCATCCTGCTCAGCAGCAGCCTTGGGAAACGGCTAAGCCTGAGCTTGAGCTTCCGTGCTTACTCAGTCTTGAGCATTCCTTTCCTGTGTGGGCAAGTTTGTCCATTTGAAAGCTCTCTCGCATTTTGTAAACTTTCACACTTTTCCATTTTGTTAGTTTTTTTTATACTCAAGAGATCTCCCCAGAGTGCCCACTTTTTGGTCTCCCCTCCCTTGCCCCTTCCCGTGTCATCTCCCAGTTAACCGGCCAGTGTTTTCACACCACTTCATGGCTAGATAGATGAAAAGTGTTCTTGAATCGTATCACCATCTGTATGAACTTCCTGTGGCTGCTTAACAAATCACCACAAATTAGGTGGCTAAACAATTAGAAATTAATTTTTTAACAGTTCTGGAGGCCAGAGTCCAAGATCAAGATGGCAGCAGGGCAGCACTGCCTCTAGTGGGAAGGGAAGACGTCCATCTTATGGGGGCTCCAAGTGTTCCTTGGCTTGTGGCCACCGAACTCCAGTCTTCCCTTCTTCTTCGCATGGCCTCCTCCTCTCTGTGTGTCTCTCTTCTTGTATCTCTTATAAGGATGCTTGTCCTTAGGGCCCAACTTGATAATCCAGGATGATTTCATCTCAAGATCTTTAACTTACTTATGTCTGCAAAGGTCCAGGTAAGGTCACATTCACAGGTTACAGGGAATAGAACACGTTCATGTCCCTTGGGGGAGCCACTATTCCATCCAGTACATCATCTTAGTACTCTCTTTTTCAGTGGTCCTTAAGCTTAAGGAACTGTGAACTCCTTTGAAAATCTGATAAAATAAATGTAATTTCTCCATAATAAATACACATGGGCCAACACATGCATATTTTTATTTAAAATTTCAGGGGATTGAATGGTGACATCCAAAACTAGCTACAATTTTTCTTTGTGATCTAGGTAATGTAAAATTGACCCAGATATTGCCTCTTTTATTCTAGGTTATAAACAAAATGCAGTAATTAATACATTCTAAGATCATCTTAAATATTTTTGGTTTCTCTGGAGCATTCACTTATATTAATCACATTGTGTATGACAAGTCTTAAGCTGCCACATTATTATTATTAATTATCACTACTACTACTATTATTATTTAACCTGAATTGCATCAAGCATTATTTCATTTATTCAATACTTACGTGATTGTGAGCGGGAGGACCTGACATCTCTCTCTGTGACTCCACATGTTAGTAGATTCAGCCTCTCCCTTCAGTCTGTCAAGACCTTTTTGGGTCCTGATTCTGCCATCAAGCATATTGACGGTTTCTTCCAGATTTGTGTCATCAGAAAATGTGATTTCCAATGATGACCATTATTTTCATGTCTTCAAGTCATTAATAAAAATGATGAACAGGAAAGAGCAGACAGCAGAACCTTGTAGCTGACTACTCATGCCCTCCCTTCTGGTTGATTTTAATGCTTTATTAGGTACTGTTCAGTCACATAATTTTACTGGCACCTGGCTCATTTTTTTTCATCTTTTCTTCAAGACTATTATGGCAAACACTATCAGATGCTTTGCTAATATCCAGGTAAATCATGTGCCTCATATTTCCTTCTATCTGCCTCGTAACCCTTTCATAGAAGGGAATGGGATTAATCGGACATGATGTGTTTTGTGATCCATGAAATTTAACTGTAAGCTATTTGGAGTAAGCGGAAGTGTTTGGTTTGGCATCACTAAAATTCTTCTACTCAGAGTACTCCAATCAAGGGAGACTGACTAGAGGAGGTAACATTTGAATGTGGGAGGATTTAGATGGGCTGGATAAAGACAGAAGGCATTCATCCAAGTCTCCTCCCACTGGTTTTTGTTTGTTTGTTTCTTCCAACGATCTTTCAATATAACTCTCTCTTCAAACAAGTAGAAAGTTTTAAGATATAACTGCTTTGTTAGAGATTTAAAAGCAACTGACTCCTGACCTCTCCATGAAATGAATTGAGACTAAAAGGTGGAAGTACTTCAGTGGTAAACTGGCATGGATGAATTGGGTTTGGAGACCACTGAATACAGCATGAATGAAGAAGAACAGAGAGAACCCGGGGGGAGGTGCTTACATTCACTCTGCTTCACACGCTATTGGCCACACAACCCAAAATATTCTAGCCCCATGGCTTCTGCTACTCAGTGCTGAGCTAAGATTCTTATAAAGACCATACGTTTTTGGTTTTGTTCTTTTAGTATAGTTGGCACACAGTTTGCATGAGTTTCAGGTGTATAACATAGTGATTCAGCATCTCCATACGGTATGCTACGCTCATGACAAGTGTAGCTACCATCTGTCACCATACAGTGTGATTATGGTATCATTGACTGTATTCCCTGGCCTGTGCCTTTTATCCCCATGACTTATTCACCTCAAAGTCTGTTTAATCTTCTTTTAGACAAGACTCTAAAAAATTGTATTTAACTTTTAAACTGATAGAACATTAAAGGGCATTTCCCAAGATGTAATATAAGTTGTATGATCCACAAAATGATCCTATTTCTTTGTCTATTTCACAGTTTTAGTCTGCTCTCACCCCTCCCAAAGCATCTGAACTCATCCTTCAGATAGCAGCAGGGACTGTCCCTCGAGGAGAGTTAGTCTCTTAGGTGTCACCACAGGAAGAGCTGGCTGTGGGGGGAGGAGAATCCAGGGCTGGGAGCATGATTAAGTTTTGCTCACATGGAAGACATCCAGTGTCTTGAAAGACTTCCATTGGTTTAGGTTCCCAGAGTGATTGGTCTCCCATTTATAGCACTATGATAGATGTCTTGCGTCATAATTACAAGACATGCCACCCGAGTGGAGTATGGATGATCAGTCATTTTTTCTATTTTTCTAGAAACGATTGATCATTCATATTTACAGGGCCATCAACTTCTGGGCTTTGAAAAGGGCAGTATTGATTATCTAAGTCACACAGACGGTATGGTTCTTTACTATACATAAATATGAGTTCCTTTTATGAGGCTACTAAGATTTTTCAGGGAAGGGGGAAGGAATGATATTCATGTGAATTAAGCAATGAAGATTTCAACTAAAACACACAGAGATTTAGTCAGAATATTGGAACTGGCAGCCATACTTTAGATTAGCTAATCCACCCCCCTCCAACATACATACATACAATTTACTTTATAGGTGAGAAAACTGAGTCCCTGTTAGTAGACATCAGTAGATAAAATAACTGTGCTTGCATTAAGGTGAAACAAGAAGGCTACAAGTCAAAATATGCACAACAGTTCTATCTGGGTGGAATATTTTGAACTATTGGGTGAATTTTTTCCCTCATATCTTTCTGTGTTTTCAATGCTTCCTATAAAGCACATATATTACTTTTGCAACTGAAAAAATGGTTAGTTTTAAACCCACTGTGAATACCATGTCAATTGGCTAGGGTTATAAAATGGTGCACTTTGTCCTTGGTGACCTTCAAAGACCTCATTTTGGAAGAATCTGTTGAGTCCAGGCTGCAATTCGGTCTCTCTCCCTCCAGTCTTTGTGCATTAGTGACTGACTAGGGGCCTCTCTCTGCTTGTCTCTCCCATGCCTCCCCTAAACACGTAGAGTTTTTGGCCACTTCAGCCTCCGTTCTGAATGGCAGTTGGTGAAAGTGGACTACAAATCTATCTTCAGCCGGCGCTGCACCAAGGAGGACTATCAGACCTGGCACCTGCTCAATCAGGTACACCATAGGGTAGGGGCACACTGGCTTCTAGGAGGTGGAGCTTCCACAAGCCCTGTTTGGTCATCTCTGGGCCTTCCTATTTGGAGGTGGAAGGTAGCGAGCCATCCAAAGATAATAGTAGATTTGGGGGGAAGGGTTGGAGTCCACACATCCAGGTCCAGCATGGACAGATGGTATTTCAGGACCCTTTTGCACCCTGGGATTCCAATCTACCCGTTGAGGTCACCAAGTAGCCTAGGGGTGAGGTGACAATGATAAGCTGGGGCTTTAGCTCTATCTGTGGAGAAATAAGCCCAGACAGCTAAGAGACCTTTCAACGGTTTCATCATCTCACCTTCCAATGGAGAGGGTGAGAACATTTGTCAGGCCAGCCTGCAGTAAGAGCCCCAGGAGCACTGAAAACAGGACCATAGAGAAAGGGTGAGGGATGGGGGTGAGTGGCTCTAGTAGAAATGGCAGATATTTGTTACTATGCAACGTAAGCAGACTTCTGCATTCTCAGAACCATTGGGTTCATGTAATTTGTATCAGCTTCTCCTCTTTTTGCCCTTGCTTGGGAATAAGGACTTGGGCATGGTTGTTTATCAGAGAGAGGGAACTTTTTGGGCCAGCTTCAATTTTACTCTGAAGATGGTGTTAAAACTGTGCCAGAAGTGGGTTCTTTTCCACTAGAATTTATGTCGAGGTCATTTGGGCAATTTGGAGATCTGTGAGCTCTCTTTGAAGGTGCATTCTCTCTGAAGGTAGAAAAGAAGCAAGATGAAGCAGACATCATTGGCTAGGTGGGGTGAAGGGTAGTGTTGGGACAGCTCTATGATGTTCCTCTGATATGGTAGTAACACACTGGCCGTTTTTCCCTTGAGACTCCTGAATGGTTACTGGGAAAGAGATTGCTACACAAAGTGACTAAAACAGAATGAAAAGGCTAATGTTTCTTATCGAGAAGCTGGTTTATTTCATCTCCTTTGTGTTTTTCTGCCTCTCTCACTATGGACTTTCTTTCTAAGGGGGAACCCTGCGTCATGGGAGAAAGGAAAATATTCAAGAAACGTAAGCCAGGAGCTCAGTGTGCCCTGGGCCGAGACTCTTCAGGGACAGTGGTCTCAGAACCCTGTGTCTGTGCCGACTGGGACTTTGAATGGTGAGTCCCTTGGCATCTCATTGTCAATTTCAGTCAGACATTTACCTGTTGGGGGATGGGGGTGAAGATGGAGGTAAGGGAGGAAGTCATGACCCTCAGATGGGAGGTGTATTTGCTGGCCTGTGGGCCTGATGGCTCCAGTCCCTGGGCCAGATGGGAAGGCTGCATCCCTGGAAGGAGGACAGGAGGAGACATTTTCACAGGGAAGCTCACTGTTCTATCAGAGCAGCGTGTCCAAGGAAACCTTCTCATTTTCAGTTAGCAGCTCTGGGAAAGTACCAGAGAGGTTGGGTGGGGCACTGACAGCTCGGAGAGCTGCCGCCATGGACAGCTACCTCCAGACACATTAGCTCAAACCGTGATTTTCCATGTGAACTCTCTTTTCATCATTTTTTTTCTCCCTCTAACAACAACCACAAAGAACAACTTTAAATCTCACCTATTAAGCAATGATTCACAAATTTCCAAATATTTACCTCCAGCTCTGACCTCACTGACCTCTAGGATGGAGACATGTGTGTCCATGTACATACTCAGCCGCCATCTCCCCTAGAATTGCTAGTAGGGATTTCAGATTCAGTATGGCCAAGGGGGAGCTCTTCCTGAATCTTTACTGCTGGGAGTTTTTCAGCTCTTCTTCGGACTGGTTTTTCCAAACTCAATAAAACACACGGTTCCTTAAGTAAAAATCCCAGGAGAGCTTGATTTTTCCCTTACCGTCAGGTCCAGTCCATCCACAAGTCCTTGTGAGTCTTTACCTCCAGAACACATTCATTCATTCATTCATTTAGATTTATTTATTTATTTATTTGAGAGAGGGAGAGAGCAAGAGAGCAAGCAGGGGGATGGGGTAGAGGGAGGTGGAAAAGGAGAGTGCATCTCCAGCAGGCTCCCTGCTGAGCATGGAGCCCAAAGCGGGGCTTGATCCCACAGTCCTGAAATCATGACCTGAACCCAAACCAGGAGTCAGACACTTAACTGACTGAGCCACCTAGGGGCCCCTCCAGAATACATTCGAACCCAAAGCACCTCTGCCCGTGTCTACTGCAGCCTGGACACTAAAACAGTCTATTGTCTCTCTGTTTTCACCCTCGTTGCCCTAAAACCTCTCCTCCTCACAGTAACCAAAATTTGACCGTAAAAACCCAAATCCAATATTATCACTCCTGCACTTAAAACACTCCAGTGGCTTCCTCTCTCCCTTAAAATATCATGCCATCTTCCTTCCTTGGCTTTCTCCACTCTACATGATATGGCCTGCTACCATTGTGCCTTAATTTCTTACTATTCTCCCCTCATTCACCATTTTGCAGCCACATCACCATCTTCTTTCTGTATCTTAATTAATCCAAACTCATTCCTAACAGAGACAACAGCAACTGTAAGGATTTCTTCCAGATCTCAGCATGGCTGGCACCTCTAGGTAACTCACATCTCAGCAAAAATAGCAGCTTCTCAGAAATGCTTTCTGAGACCACCTGATCTCACCTATACCCTGTCACTGTGACACCTCACAGATTTCATGGTCTTGGTATTAGTCACCATATGGAGTGATCATGTTTTCTAATTGCTTTATTACCACCTGTCTTTCCCCAACAGAATGCAAGTGCCATGAGGGTGGGAACTTTAGACTTGCTTCAGTGCCTCGCCCATAGTAAATTAAATAGTTGCACCATGTTCCTGAATGTTGTTACTTTTAGGAGAGTCAACAAATGTCCCAAGTCTGGGCATGGGTGATCCCATTGGTGATCCCATTGGTGATCCCAGCTGGGTAAATTCCTCCCCTATATCACAGTCAAAAGTTGAAGTTCAATATAGATATTTCCATAACCCATTCCAGGTTAAAAGACAAAGCTAAGGGCTCTGGCATCAGCCTATAAACATGGCAGGGCAGTGACAGAGTTGCATTTGGGCTTTTCTGGTGTTGAATAACAGAAGTAAATCCACATGGGTGCAGAACAGCTGCCCCTGCCCAACAACCTCATCCAGCCTGTTTCTGAAACTTGCTTTGTGCTGGAAGCCCTCTTTGGTTCCCCACTTTCCACTAGGACTATAACTGGTAACTACAAGCCAGCTAGAGGACTATGGCTGCTCCCTAGCTACTCTTCGTCCCTGAACTCATGCCTTGGAAAGCTTGACCTCAGTGAGAGTCATTCAAATGGGATACGCTAAATGGAATTTAATTTGAATGTTAGCGTCCTATCTGTGACACTTCTGACCCTTTGGAGACAGAGGATATTTTCATACTTGGGAAGACTAATTTCCAATTATTAACCACAATCCAGCAAAATTGTCAGAACAATGTATACAGTAGGCCCCTGAGAATTATGCTGCATGACATATGGATGTCAGCTTGAATATTCAGAATATGAGTTTCAGTCTTCCTTGTGTCCCTCTGCAGACTGACTCCATGGAGGCACACTGTCTTTGCATGCCATGCTACATTTTCTCCTGTGTCTCTCTGAGCTGTAATAGATCCTTACCTGCTGTTGGGAAACCTCACAATGGAGAAAGAAGAATTGTAACATAGATATTTTTCTTTTAGTAATTCCACTAACATTTACTAGTCTGGAAAAAAAAAAAAAAAATCCCAGCTCTGATATTCAGTTTTTGACCTTGGGAAATTTTCTTAATCTCTATGATTTCACCTTCTTGGCTATAAAATACAAATAGAGATCATGTATCTCATTGGTGCTAGGGAGGAATAAGTGAATTAATCTACATCATTAATGTAGGTAAGGCATTCATCCTAGTGATGTAAGCATCCATATGGTAGCTGTTCTTGCTGCTGTTGTTAATCTTGTACCCCAGAGTTAAGTGGTCCCCCTGGTATTTTTAACAAGTAAACCAGAGCTTATACATCCAGATGAGCCCTATCTACAAAGTTGTACCTTTGGGTGTAATCCATTCACTCATTATTGGCGGCATTGCCTAAAATATTTCTGAGCCTTTCTTTGGGAACTGCTATCAGAATGCATCTTTGAGGGGTGTCTGGGTGGCTCAGTCGGTTAAGTGTCTGCCTTCGGCTCAGGTCATGATCCTGGGGTCCTCAGATCGAGTCCTGCATCGGGCTCCTTGCTCAGTGGGGAATCTGCTTCTCCCTCTCCCTCTGTCACTCCCCCTGCTTTTGCTCTCTTTCTCTCACTCTCTCTGTCAAATAAATAAATAAAATCTTTTTTTTTTTTTCTTAAAGAATGCATCTGTGAATAAAGCAGGGAAAAATAAAAAGCCTTTGCAAGGTATTCTTTGGTTCCCACACTTGCATTGGTAGAGGTACCACCTGGACCTAACATTCTGTAATATAAACATTGTCACTATGGCATTTTAATGAGAAGAAAATGAACATCTGGAATGTAAGTTACTTGACTAAGATCACATAACTGGGAGAAATCTGGAGTTCAAATGCAAGTCTAGCTAAATCCTATGTTCTCTCCTATATATCATGCGATTTCTTAAGAAATCAAACAAGTCTTTGTTATTAGATTCACCTTATGTTTCATAAGAAACAGTTCCCCAAGTTTAGTTATTCTAAAATTAAAATTCATCCTCAAATGATCTAGGTTAACTGCTGTTGATATGGATTAATCTGGAATGTTCCATTAACTTTAACCCAATTCCAGATGAAGTAGTTTGACCATTGGTACTGGAATTGTAGTAGGTATATGGTGTTCAAGAAGACTTTATAGAATTTGGGGGGGGGGACTGGTATTTGAAGTATTATGTGGTGGTCTTTCTACTGTCAGTTGTATCTCAAGAATATAGAAGACAGTATGGAGGTTCCTCAAAAAATTAAAAATAGAATTACTATATGATCCAGTAATTTCACTACTGGATATTTACCTGAAGAAAATAGAAACACTAATTTGAAAATATATATTCACCCCTATGTTTATTGCAGCATTATTTACAATAGCCAAAATATAGAAGCAGCCCAAATATGGCCATTGATAGCTAAATGGATAGAGAAGATAGGGGATATATCTACATCTGTATCTATATCTATATATAGAGATAGGGGATATCTATATTTATATATATAGCTGAATATTACTCAACCATAAAAAAGAATAAAATCTTGCCATTTGCAACAACATGGATGGGCCTAGAAATTATAATGCTAAGTGCAATAAGTCAGAAAAAGACAGATACCATATGATTTCACTCATATGTGGAATTTAAGAAACAAAACAAATGAACAAACAAAAAGACAAAAAACAAAACAAAACAAAACCAGACTCTTCAAAATAGAGAAAAAACTGGTGGTTGCCAGAGGGCAGGGTGGGGGGATGGGTGAAATAGGTGATGGGGATTAAGAGTACCCTTATCTTGATGAGCACTGAGAAGTGTATAGAATTGTTGAATCATTATATTGTACACCTGAAACTAATAGAACACTGTGTTAATTATACTTGAATAATAATAATAATAAAGAACCACTTGAGTCAGAGGTAGGATAAACAAATATACAAGACTTGAGGCTGGGTTAGTGGTCAGAATCTGAGAGCCAGAGCAAAAAATAATCATGTGACCTAAAAAGTACTTTTACACTACTTTTGAGTGTGGAAGAGACAGTTTCATTTCTGGAATTTCTGTTGTCTTTCTACAGTGGTGTTTATAGACAGTAGAACTGAGTATTTGAGATTGTTTTGTTTTTAAGTGAACTTCAATAAGTATAGGTATTGATGTAAAAATATAGTTTTTCCATCAAATATGGTTTGTCTCCAATGTCCTTGCTGGAAATCGGTGCATGGCAACAATTTTATAGCCTTGTGTCCTTCTCAGTGGTCCTTCCTACTAGGAAGTATTATTAGCTAAAGAATCTGAAAAGCCCAGCTTAGTTAATATAAGTAATTATAATACGCATTCTACCTAGTTGTTTGGCTAAGCCAGATCAGGTCATGTTCATTTGATTGGTTCAGGCAACTTTTAAGTGTCAGAGACAGCAGGGAGAGGGAGTAACCTAGTTTAATCAGATTGGTAAAGCGAGGTTGAGGAGGATGGATTAAATGTCTTGATTTTGGTGGAAAAGTTAAGGAGTGTAGCCTGGATCCAGAAAGGGAGGGTATTTTCACACTGTATCTTTCCTTTTTTGAAGAGGGAAGGTTTTATAGATTCTCAGAAGCATTTTTGTAGAATAATATTCACCCTTCCATCCAGAGTGCATGTCAGTAATAAGCATGAATTTTGCATAAATAGTGATGTTTCTACTCAGTAGCTTCATGCGTATTCTAGAGAGCCACTTCCATTGTGGCACTGGTGAAGGGCCAGGAATAAATCCTCCCTGAGAATTAAGTTTGTCAAAGACCAGCGGGTAGTCAGAAAAAAGAGCATAAGTGTCCTGCTCTGAAGTCATATGAGGCTCCTTGAAAGGAGTTGCCATCTGAGAGATGCAAATGCCTTTGTTCAGCGAGAGCCAGGTTGAACCAGAAATTATTTTCTTATTCATCCAACCACTCACTCAGCAGTAACTTTTGCTGAATACCTACTATGCACCAGGTCTTTAGATGGATTATCTTACTTAATCTTCTCAACCAGCTTCTGGAAGGAGAATATGTTATTGTAGGCATTTTATAGATGAAGACATGGAGGCACAGAGAGGCTAAGTAACTCCTTCAAAATAATAATATTCTGACCCAGAGTCCTAAGTCTTGGTGTGTTTTAGTGTTTCCTTCCATGGGCAGTATGGTTCCAGATCCACACAATGAGTTTATCATGTGGTAATGCAGAAGAGAGAGGGAAGAGATAGGGGGATGCTATAGTACTAAGTGCAGGTTTGTCTGAAATCCATCCAACGGTAAGTATCCTGCATATAGAGCACAATTATGTATGTTTTTTCTGTAGACTAGCATTGTAGAAAAGGCAAAGATGTATGAACCAGAGTTTCAAACTCAATGAAAGCATAACAGCAAATAATAATATTACTAGGGACTAAATTCTATAATCCAGACCTATGCTGTCTAATGTAGTAGTCACCAGTCACATGTGGTTATTTGCATTAAAAATAAATAAAATTAAAAATTCAGTTCTTCAGTTGCACTAGCCACATTTGGGTGTTTAGTAGTCACAGGTGGCTAGTGGTTACCATATTGGATAGCACAGATGTAGAACAGAAGGTTCTTTCAGACAGCACTGGTCCTACCTGTAAGTGCCAGAGATGGTCAGAGCAAAGAGTGTTGAAGACAGGAGTAATGATGGAAGCCTTCCTGTAGGAGGTGGTGATGGAGCTGTGTAGACTTGCTGTCGAGTACAAGGAATAAGGGCAGCATTGCAGAAAAAAGCAGATGTATGAGACTGTTGATGAGTAGAGGGATGAGTTGAGGGATGAGTTGTTGATGAGTAGAGGGATGAGGGCAGATGGCTAGCATGGGGTTTGATAAGGAGAAATATTTGAGGGATGCTTGTTGGGTTATTCAAACAGTTTCTGAAATAGTTCGAATGTAATCATCTTTCTCTATGCCTATATTTAGGCTTATGCCCTAGCGAAATGCTGACGATGTTAATTATTATTCCATTGTTTGTATTGATGTTTTTGTTATGGTTGCTCCAGTTTGTTGAGTGTTCACTCTGCGCCTGCCAAAAAGTTCTATCTGCCCGATCCCAAACCAGCAGGCGATTCTGTCTCCTAAAATGGGACAGAAACACCTGTGGAGGACTGTTTCTGGAACCTCAGCTGCCAAATGGGAGAACGGAGGAACTGGGGGTCCGTGAAGCAATGATAGGGCTGTGTGTGGCCTGAGAGTAGGACAGCCCCAGCAGCTGCACCAGCAGAGACCATGACTTCTGGGCGGACTCCAAGAGTCTCAGAATGTCATTCCTGGGGACCAGGGGGTCCTCCCTTATGACGATTAAGTGGGTGCTCCCTGAGATTGTACTAATGCTGATTCAAGGGTCAGGAGTCTCCATTATCACCTCCATGTGCCATTGTCAGCTGTGTACAGTCTTGAACACTTCTCCTCTTTTGCTTCTCCCTCCCAGTCTACCAACTAAGAGGATTAGACCCAACAAATACAAGCATCCCTTCCAGTTCTGATATGCAGAAGCTTTGTGATTTCTGAAGTTTGTCTATTCCTTCTTTAGATGGTCTAAGGCTTCTCCCTGAATGGGATTTGGAGGCCATACATCTGGAAATGGAGAAGTTTCTCCCTAAACTTTTAGAAGTTCTAAACCCTTTTATAGTCAAGAAAGATGCAGAGGTGACTTATTTCTGGAAGGAAACTGCTTGTGTGTTTGCAGAAGCTATGGCAGCATACTTCCCCGAGGCAAATCAGACTTTCTGGCACATTCTCTCCAAATGTCACAATTCAACAGAAAAATACCTTTCCCCCAGGAAGTTGGAGCAGCTGCTGGAACTGCTTGTTTGTTGAAATCATGCGAACTCCAGAGCTGGGGGGTAGGTTGGGCAGTATGAGATTTTAATATACATTTAGCAGAAGTTAATGAAGAAGCCCACAGCTTAGGGGCAGCCAGTGATGTTTCCGTTAATGTTATTAAATATTAATGAGGTGCTTTTTCTCTTTGGGGCAAAACAGCATGCCTGATGCGCCTTTTTTAATTACTACATCGCTAACAGGTAGCAGAGCTGAACAGAACTGCTAAAGATGGTTACATTTAGGAAAGAGCATTAAGACTTCCTTCCCAAAGCTGTTTAGGAGGGCACCCTTCCTTCAAAGATTACTAATAGTTCTTAGGGTTAGCAGAACATTCAATAGATTTAACTCATGTAGCAGTTGGGGAATTTTCTAGAAGCAGTGCAGACACACCACAGCCCAAATGTTTCTGCAGGTAAGCACTGCTTAGAAATCAGATATTCAGTGCTGTGCTGGTAAATATTTAACTACCAGCTCTCTTGGAACAAATAAATAAGCCCTTATTAGTAGCATTTGCTGATTTCTATAAATATCCTCAAATGTGGCCGATTTCAAGCTACCAACATAACATCAGTGAATACAGAATTGAGAAGAGATGTGCAGTAGCACAACATTATATAGTCTTTTTACCACACAGGTACATAAAGGTAAATAACCTCAGGAGTGTAGGTAAAATCATAATACATAATGCTTTATATATAACATAATATTTTTATAATAATAAATGCAACAAAATCATGAGGAATCTGTGTGTTTGAGTGTTTGTTACCTTTCAAATATAATTTATTTCATTAAAATTTGAAATAAGTTTTGAGAATGGCTGTGTTTAACAACCATTAATGAGCTTGCAAAATTCCAGAAATTTTAAGTCCATTCTCATGAGCAGTTACAAGCTGCCACAACAGTGAGTCCACAGTGAACTTGCAGGCTGGGAGATCTCCAATCATTGATCAGGAGGCATGGCTAAAAATTCGCTTGACAGACATGTCCCTTTTTCCTTTTCTTCCAGTTTCATATAAACATGGCCATGATATATCAAGGCTGGTCTTGAGTTCCACCTTCCTAGCTCAGGAACCTGGAGCACTTGGGATGCTTTCTGTGGTCCACACAGGAAGGTCAGCTATGGGCTCACATCTCCCTGCACAGATAGACCCAATGCAATGAGATAATTAGTGTGATTTTTAAACATAAGTGGAGTATTCATTCACCCAGTAAATATTTAGTACCTCCAACATCCTAAGTACTGGTCCGAACTCTTATATTGGCAAACAAAACAAACAGACGTCTCTGTAGCTGCAGAGTTGCCAACATGCTGTGGTCACAAAGATTTTGTCTGGGGAGTCAGGGAAGGCCTCATCTGACCTAGATATTGAAGAAGGATACTTAGCAAACTATCAGACACAGATAAGGTAGGGGGCTTCAAGGCCAGAGAATAACACATGCGGAGACAAAGTGGGTTGAAAAGTTGGTCTGGACTGGTCAGGTAGGAGTTTGGTGTAGAAGAAGATGGTGAGGAGATAGGGTGTGGTAATGCTGGGAGGACATTTTCTATAATCAGTTGGTGCTTTCCTAACTGTACCACTTCATACCGTATTATCATGTTCTGCTTCATGGTCTATGTCCTTTGGTTGGATTTGAGGCATGTCGTATCCCTCTCTCCAAAGACTCAAAAGTCCTTGAGGGCAAGGATTGTTGCTCTTCTTTCCCAGGACAGTGCACATATTGAGTAATAAATAAATGTGGAATTGAACTTGTATTCCTATCTTCCTTCCATTTCTGCCCTAGTCACACACATAGACCAAAATTTGCCTCCATTTTCATTGGGCTTTAATTAAATCTTGGCTCAAAGAACATGGGAGCAGAAAAAGAAAGGAGGGGTAGGTCTGGAGAGAGTGACTTTCCTTGCTATTTTATGTTTCATTAACTCAATGGATCAATATTCAAATGTCCAGATTGTTCTGCCTGGTCTGTGGGTTTCAGGATGCTTAACTTAGAAACATGAATTCTCCTGCCAAGTGAAGCCACCCTCACTGACCTCTGGTTGGTTTCAAGAGCAATAATACTTTATTGCTCTTTTTCTACCCTGACATTTATGCATATGGGAGCCTTATGAAACTCCAAGAAGTAAGGAAACACCATTTGCATTTCAGATGGGGGCCCTCCTCTCTACACTGGTCTTCTTCATTTTGAAATGGGAGGGAAGGAGAAGGGAATCATACCTGAATTTCTTTATTTTATCATAGCTAGGCTTTCATGAAAACGTGGAAAAGAACCACAGTTTTGTGTTGTTGGTTGGAAGGAAACAGGGGACCTGTGTTATATGTATTTGGGACCGTTTGAATGGCTGTTTGTATTATATGAATGCAAATGTCTGTATTTGTTTGAGAAAGAATTTGTAGGAAAAATTAAAATAAAATCTATGAAATTAATTTTGGAATAACATCTGTGGACTCTTACCCAGAAATGAATCTTGACCTTTAATATCATCTTCTTGGTTGTCATTGTCACCTACTTCTGTCAGTAATTCCACTGCAATCCAGAGGATGCTTTTAAACTTCTGGCATCCCTGACACCCACCTCCAGCCAGGGTACCTGCTACAGGATGTACATCCATGCCTTTTTTTTACCTGGAATCTTCATTTGATAATGCACCTTTCCTTCTTTACACTGGATTTCTAATGATTTGGGATTATTTCTAAATCTAAAACTCCATTCACAAAGTACGAATATTTGCTCTTGCTGGGAATATTTGAAAAAATGCACTGAGGCTGTTTGGAAGGCTGTAGGGATGTATTTGTGTTTGTGTGTATGGGGGGGGGTGTTTGAGCATTTGTGCATCTATACCAGTGTGCAATGTTCATTTTCTGAACAGTGACTATGGCTATGAGAGACATGGAGAGAGCCAGTGTGTCCCAGCTTTCTGGTACAACCCAGCATCCCCATCAAAGGACTGCAGCCTTGGTCAAAGCTACCTTAACAGCACTGGGTAAGTAAAACACCGGAAGAAACTCTAATCGCTATTCTTCTGTTTCCCTAGGTTGGTATCAAAGGTAGCATTTCTGTTGAAGCAAGCTGGACCATAGAGAGTTTGTTTACAAGTGGCTTCTGAGGAAAGCTGAGGAGTTCTTTAGCTTTTTTGGAAACATCTGAAGAGATTTGTGATTACTAGATTTCAGTACCTTTTTCCATTTGCCTCTGACAGACCATAGCTATTATTTTGGTCAGGCCTTCTCTTCTGGAAAGAGATGCCACCTTATTTTGGGGACCCTGAAAAAATAAACTAATACAAATGGTATGCACGTATTACAGTGCCCTCCAGGGATGGATGGACTGAAGCTCTCCTAGACTGATGCTGGAAACTGAAACTGAAAATTCAGAAGTCCCATTCTAGGGCTTCCTGAAATAAGAAGGTCAAGCTACACTTTCTTTAATTGTCAGATTATGTGTGTGTTTCTCTCTCTGTTCACATACAGTTACTCAGGTGCTTGAAAAAATATTGCCTTAAAGACTTGTTGTCTTCCCCTCTCCTTTGCCACCTCGATGGCCCAGAAGAGATTTGGAAAATGGATTGGTGGTCTGAGACAGCACCTTTCAAATTGTAATGTGCTGTGAATCACCTGGTGATCTTGTTAAAATGCAGCTTCTAATTTGGTAGATCTGGGGTGGGTCTGAGAGGTTCTTCATTTCTGAGAAGCCCCCAGGCAATGCTGTCATTGCTGGTCCCAGGACTACTCTTTGAGTAGCAGAGGATGAAGGTGTTCTGGACTCCTGTCTCAACTCTTCCAATGGATCTTCTGCCATTTCATACCAGTTACTCACCATCTCAGTACTTTTACCTTCTCTGGATATAAAATACTGGTAGGTACCATCAACCCAAGTGATGTCTACAGAGAGAAAAAAAAAAAAAGTGATGGAAGAGATGTGCTGAGTTGTGTGAGCTACTGGAAAACAAGAATTTTTAGCTCAGTATTTGGTTCTAGGGGACTGTTGCTGGGGCTTGAGATGGGGCTTAAGCACTTTTGATGTTATTTTATTGTAAGTGTCTGGTTCAGGGATTGAAGCCATTCACACTACAGATCCAGCAGCATGAACTTAAAGAGATATGGCATCAGAGAGCATAGTGCTATGAAGTTTGAGGAAGAGGAATATGATGGGCACAAGTGATCAGCTAAGCCTCCAGATTCCAAGCCAGAACATACCTTGGGCAGAATTGGAAGAGAATTGCATTACAACATCTCCTATAGGCACACCCAATTTTAAGCAACTTACATATAACAGAACCCCAAAGAGCCAACCAAATAAATCAGGGAGATGAAAAGGAAAGACAGTTTGTATTTTTTCAAAAGATTTACTACAAATGTCTACATATATCTCTAGGTTGCTTAAATGTTGGCTTAGATTACAAATTGTTAACCAGCTGGCCAGTTGAGATTGAAGAGGAAGAGTAGAGGATATCCAGTTCACATTAGGATATGGTACCTACCAAAATATCTGCCATAAGTAAAAATTAAATATCTTGTAAATGACTAAAAGTCAGCAAAAAAGTATAAGGTGATTACGGAAGTTTGATTACGTAGACTAGTGCTGACCAAAAGAACTATATAATATGAGCCACATATGTAATTTAAAATTTTCTAGTAGCTACATTAAGAAAAATTTAAAGGCAAAGTTAATTTTAATAATATATTTTATATAACCTAATATGTCCAAAATAGTGTCATTTCAATGTGCAAGACTAACCACATTTTAAGTGCTCAATAGCCACAGGTAAAAAATGGTTAGCATATTGGACAGCAATAGCTCTAGACCCATTATGAGCTCAGCTGGCAATTAAGAATAATGTGTATCTGCAAGGGGGTATATTGTAATTCTGTCTGAGGTAGTAACTACACACAACATTTGCCTAACATCCTCCTGAGATCTTTGGATGGAGATGTCGGGCTGGTAGTTCAGCAGGGTTTGGGGGGTGGGAAGTGGAGAAAGGACCAGGGTAAATATCAGGTATAGTGGAAGATAAATATCATTCATAAAGGATTTTGTTTCATCTGCTTTCAACTGAAGGGCCATCAGAAGAAGGTAACATGGATGGTTGGGTTAATTACTCCTGACATACAGGGTAAAAGAAGATGTGATAAAATGATGGTGGTGGTGCATTTATATTATGTGGGTTTACCAGAAGGTTGATTGTATGCAGCTTTATAGATAGTGGAAATAATGTCTATCCTACAGGTCAGGACAGTGGACAAGCTGTTGGCTCAGCTTCCTGTGCTCAGATCAGTGGTCAAGTGACATGATGTGGCATCACTATGCACAAAGATGCCCTTGTCCTAAAAGGCCACAGTGCTTTGTGGGGAGGTTTCCCATGCTTTCTCTGAGCTAATTTTCCCTCAGCAGGATTGCATAGGAGCTTCAAATGTGTGCTTCTGATCTGGCATTTGTGTTGAATGGGAAGTGAAATATTAGTAAGGAGAGAAAATGTGCTATAAAATAGCCCAGTGGCTCCAGAGCCAGGACTAGTAGGTAGGAAAGGATGAATTGATGTCCTGGCGGTAGAGGGAAGGCAGGAAGAGGCTACCTGATGAATCAGAGTTAGGAGTCTGATCTTCTAGCTGCATCTAGCTACAGAGAGAACTGGAGATGGCCGTAGGGAAGTACAAACAAGTCCCTCCCTCACAGAAAGGAGCACTTGCTTTTCTTACTCTACTAGTCCAGTGGCTCTGCCTCCTTCCGTCTTGCATGTGAGTCAGACATTGATTTTTCTTGGCTGGTTTAGACACTGATCTGATCCGTGGCTCACCAGGTAGGATCAATAATAATGTTTAAAGAGCTGCTCTTCCTCAGATGGAGGGATAGCAGTTCCTCGGCGTTTGTTTGGCTTCTTAAATGGCTGTCTTCTTTGAGACTCAGTTTTTAGGAGCAGCTGTGTGAAACATCTCTCCCTCTGGCTTTCTTGCACTCTTTTTTCTAACCTGTGCATGTGTACGCATGCACATACTCACACACACTCACCCCACACCACCGACAGCTGTCAATACTCCTCAGGTACCGGCGGATTGTGTCCAACAACTGCACGGATGGGCTGAGGGAGAAGTACACGGCCAAGGCCCAGATGTGTCCCGGAAAAGCCCCTCGAGGCCTCCATGTGGTGACAACCGATGGACGCCTGGTGGCAGAGCAGGGGCATAATGCGACTTTCATCATCCTCATGGAGGAGGTATGTGTTGTCCTGGGTCTCTGAGGTCATAACTCACTGTTTCTAGAGAGGGAAGAAAAAGATCATGTGTCCCCACAGGTCCCTGTCTCAGAGTCAATGCTGAGAAGACACAAAGGGTAAAAGAAGGCTTAGATATTTAGGGACCCTCTTCCCTTCATCCCACGCCACAGACCCAGGCTACAGGGGGCCCACTTGTCTCTGGGCAGATGCAGATCTGGATATATTCTTTGAGGTCCCCCTTTAGGGTCTGGTTTGTTGAAGGAATGTTTATCACCAGAAGACCATATACTCTAAACTTCACCAGAAGAAGGGAATTCATATTTTTTTCTATTGCTCCCTGGAGCCTCTTTTGCTTTATTCTAACCCTTAAACCCCCCTGATTAAAAAAGCCCACAAGGCTTTTAAAGGGTCTTAAAAGTATAAGTGTGAGTGTGGGGGAGGATTATTGCCATCCTTTAAACTTATTTGTATAAAGAATGTCACATTAGTTGCTTTTCCATCAGCTAGTTGCTCCATTATTTCACTTTTTTGTGTCTTTTGCAATCGGGGCAGTAAAATCAGCCTGCATTCATTCATTCCAGGATGGAAATAGCTCTGTCGTATGCTTCTTGCTCCCTATATGAGCTATTTCATCTCTTTCCCAAACCAGGGAGCTTTTCAGGCACTCCTTGCTGAGGTGGTGGGGCAAGAAATCTTGCCTGATTTACAAAGCCCTCTAAATTTGTATGCAAATTGCTCTGTGCTCTTCAGATCTTGGAAAGAGACCAAAGCAGGGCAGGAGTTTTTTTTCCCAAATGTGAATACTTCAGAAACCTTTAAAGTCTGGCCCATACTGAACAGGACAGTGAAGGTTCCTTATCCTGGGTTGACAGATTCTTCAGCCGTCATCCACACTGGGCACTTGAATTAAAGGACTTTAAGATTCAGAGCAGGTCATTATCACATTTCCACTAGGGAGTTTCCAGGACCAGCATTATAAAAACCTTCTCTTGAATGGACGAAAAGAGCCATGATCTTATCCATTTGAATTGCCTCCAGTTCATTTCCACTTCAATTTATATTCATAAACTCAAGAGTGGTCACCATTGTGTGGGGGGCAAGGGAGCACGTATCAATATTTCACTCACATCTGGGTTGCCACAGGGGAAGAGGCAGAACATGAAACTGTGAGCAGTGCACATTCACTGGACAGAAGGATTGGCTCGTAATTCCAAAATGATGTATATCCCTTTTTATTCCATCAACTATCTTTGTAAATAGAGCCGATTCTTCTTTTTTCATCCAGGATCCTTGTTTTGTGGTCAGGTTCAATTGCATTTATCCAAAGTCATTGACCCAGTGTAGTGGGAAGAAGAACAAGGAAGGGTGGGGTTCAACATCAGCTCTTAAGAAGCCGAGCATCAGCTTGGGATGGTAAGATGCACTCACCTGAATCCATGCCGTTACACCACCAGGCAGCACCCAGGGGGCTCTTGGCCTTCCAAGAGGCAGAGATATCTGTGAGCTGGGATGGTTGGAAAAGGCTTCAGGGAAGAGGGGCTTCGGCAGGTTTAGGGAAATCCAAGGTCAACAGAGCACAGATGTAATTCTGATTGGTATGCAGGATTCATGTCTAGACTGGGAATACTCATCCTACCTCACAGGGTTATTTTGAAAGTGTACAGAGTATGTGTTAAGTGATTAGCATAATGCTTATAACATAATAAATCTCAAAACATAGGAAAAATTATAATTATAGCAATGTAGTTGAGATCATCAGTGTTGAAACCCGACTGCCTGGGTTCAAAACTTGTCTCTTCCACTACTAGCTGTGAGACTTGGGTCTACTTATCTAATTTCTTTTTGTCCCCATTTGTAAAATGGGAAAGTAATGCTTTCTGCATTATAAAGTTGTGAGGAGATTAATTACTTGGAACTGGAAAGAAACTTTATAAGTGTTAGCTGTTACTATTATTGCTATTGTTATGATTTTGACACAGGAGAGGACTAATTTAACCAGGTGTGTGAGGGAGCCAGGGAATTTCTCAGCCTTCCCACTCCAGAGCTCCCTAGAGGTTTTACGCTATCCCCTAGCACCCATTCAACCAGCTCAGGCTGCCCCAAGCTTGGGCATGCGGGGATAACAGATCCATAATACCTGCCCATAGTGCCCAGTGGATATCTGATAAGAGTCTGATGATTGTGTGGAGGGTGCTTCAGCCCCCTGGGAGAGGTTCTGGGTCCCCAAGAGGGTGATGCTGAAGGCACAGGACAAAGCATCCAATAGGAGTCAGACCGGACCATGTGAATGAGCCCTGGCCGACTGCTATTCCCCCTTCCCTCTCCCCCCAACCCCTGCCTCCTTCAGGGTGATCTCCAAAGGACAAACATCCAGCTTGACTTCGGGGATGGAATCGCGGTGTCCTATGCTAACTTCAGCCCCATTGAGGACGGCATCAAGCACGTGTACAAGAGTGCGGGGATCTTCCAGGTGACGGCCTATGCGGAGAACAACCTGGGCTCGGACACAGCTGTCCTATTCCTGCACGTGGTTTGTAAGTAGCCTGAACCGCCTCCTTTCTTATGTGCCTTCCCGAGGCACATAACTCCCGCTGTCCACAGACTTCTGGGATGCAGAGCTGAGACTAGATCTGGTGTGACTACTACCCCAAATAATGACCCAAATTGAAAGACTGAGATGTGTGCTCATCCATGTTTCAGTTTTCTGATACTGAAGTAGATTATTTTGCAAGTTGGGATAACATTCCCAGCTGGCCCCTTCTTTTCAGTTCCACTGTGTTCTGATGAAAGTGTACCCATGCAGACACACATTCACGTCAAAGTCCCTTCCCTTTGCTTTGGAGACTCATAAGGATCTAGGAAGAAGAAACTCATCTGGCTCACGGCCACAGGTTCACTTTCAAGCTGCTATGATAAGTGAAGGCAGCCCAAATCAAAGTAAGTTTCTAATCTCCATTGGAAGAGCCAAAGAAGGATTAAAGAGACACGTTTGGATTTTTAAAAATGTAGTCCTGAACACACAAAAGAACTTAATTCTTACATACAAGGTTACTGCAAGTTCATTGCTGTTATGAACAATTGTAAAGACTCTCCAATTTTTTGTTGTTGTTGTTCTAGAACGTATTTCATTACTATTGACTGTTGCTTGGTACAAAGCAAACAACAGCTGAACTTCCAAAGTACTTTGTCCGGGATACGTTTTGTGTATCCGCTATCCTGGGACTGAATTCATGTAAACTAAAACTTAAATGGTATGATTTTAGAATGTTGGGTCAAAACATATGGTTATGGGTCTGGTATGGATTTCCTATGCCTTTATCAGTGATATTCATGGGCCTAAGGGATTCTGTAGTTCTAATGTATATACCCCACAATGTTTTGGGAGTAATATGCTACTTATGGTGAAATGTATATTTAAAAGAGTCTAAGTGAATACAAAGAGTACCTCCAACTCAGTGATGACAAATTCCACTATATAAACAACCCACGTTTAAAAGGTTTCTGGAAAACCGTAAGCCACCTAGTCTCCTAGCATTTTGATCCTAATAGTAGTGTAAGGACCAACAGTGATAGGGGGTGTGCATGGGAGCACACCTGGATTATAGATCAGTTCTGTCCCTAAAGATGCCAGGCTACATGGCCATGAGATAAATTATTTCTTCTGTGGGTCTTCTGAACTCCAGCTTTAAAATGGCTTAATTCTAACTGGTACTTTGCCTCATGGGGCTCTTATAACAACAAATAGGAAATATAAAGAAAACATCCAATTATTTACTAATTTATTCAACAAATGTCTGTTGAGTTCTTAATATATATATATGTAAGGCGTTCTGCAAGGACCTGGGGAAGCAACAATACAGATATGGCCTCGGCCTGGCAGAGTTTACATTCTGGTGGGGGAGGGCAGGGGCTGCTAGAAATGGGCCACACTCCACCAATTCTACTCATTCTGCACCAGAAGCACCAGGTCAAAAACCCAGGCAAGTGGTGTGCAAGGTATTCATAAGCCAGGGTTTAGAGCAAAGGGACCTCTGTTTGAAATCTGATCATATCCCTTTGTTAAACATATAATATTGGTCAACTTTCATACTCTTTACAAACTTCTGATTCCTCATCTTGAATACTTATGTTTTGTTTTTTTTTTTTAAAGATTTTATTATTTATTTGACAGGGAGAGACACAGCGAGAGAGGGAACACAAGCAGGGGGAGTGGGAGAGGGAGAAGCAGGCTTCCCACTGAGCAAGGAGCCTGATGCGGGGCTCGATCCCAGGACCCTGGGATCATGACCTGAGCCGAAGGCAGACGCTTAACGACTGAGCCACCCAGGCGCCCCTTGAATACTTATGTTTTAGGGAAGCTATGAGAATCAGATTGGATTATGTGTATGGTTCAGGTGTCCCCAAGATCACTCCGTCATGTTTGTTGATTCACTCAAAGGACTCATAGAACTCAACATATAATCATACTCAGACTATGATTTATTACAGGGGAAATAGCAAGATCAGGAAAGGGAAAAGAGCCATGGGGCAAAGTCTGGAGGAAACCAGTTGTGACCTCCAAAGAGTCCTCCCCCGATGGTGTCACACAAGACATGTGTAATTCCTCCAGCAAGGAGTTTTAGCAACATGTGAGAAGGACTATTTACCAGAGAAACTCCTTAGAGACTCAGTACCCATGTTTTGTTTTGTTTTGTTTTATTTTTAAATTATTTTTTTATTTAAATTCAATTAGCCAAGTTATACTACATCATTAGTTTTTGATGTAATGTCCAATGATTCATCAGTTGATTACAACACCCAGTGCTCATCATATCACGTGCCCTCTTTAATGCCCATCACCCAGTTACCCCATCCCCCCACCCATCTCCCTTTCCACAACCCTCAGTTTGTTTCCCGGAGTCAAGAGTTGCATGTGGTTTGTCTCTCTCTTTGATTTCTTCCCATTCAGTTTTCCCTCCCCTCCCCTATGGTCCTCTGCACTATTCCGTATATTCTACTTATGAGTGAAACCATATGATAATTGTGTTTCTCTGATTGACTTATTTCACTTAGCATACTACCCTCCAATTCCATCCATATTGATGTAAATGGTAGGTATTCATCCTTTCTGATGGCTGAGTAATATTCCATTGCATATATGGACCACATCTTCTTTATCCATTCATCCATTGAAGGACATCTGGGCTCCTTCCACAGTTTGGCTATTGTGGACATTGCTGCTATGAACATTGGGGTGCATGTGCCCCTTCTCACTACATCTGTATCTTTGGGGTAAATACCCAGTAGTACAATTGCTGGGTCATAGGGTACCCATGGTTTTATTGGGGACTGGTCAAGTAGGCATCCTCTGCCTAGCATATGCCAGAATTCCAGACATCCTAAGGGAAATACATATTTAGATTAAACCATATTATTGGCATAAACAGTCTAGGCATATTGAACCACTCTTATCACTTACGTGTTGACTGGAAACACTCTCAAAGCCAAGTTTCCAGATGCTAGCAAGGACCAATCTTGCACACAAGTCTTTTTAAGGATGGCAATTTCAGGTCTATGTTAACATTTCCCTGCACAGTATACAATGCCACTTACCACCCAGCTTGGCACATGATGAATGTGACCTGTTCTAGTAATTACTAAATACTACCCGCTAACTTTCTGCCTGGCACTTCCATTGCATTTAAAAATGAAGACAAAGAGAGAAATTTTACTTTCCTCTATCCCAACCCCCTGCCCCACCCATATTCCTAATTCCACCAATAGTGGACCTGCCTGAAGGGTGCAAAGACCAGTGTATCTTAGTGGCAAAAAATACAACAGCAAGGAACCGATTTATACTGTGGGTTATGTGCATGAAGGAGGAAATGTTCCTTGAAACTTTTATCACGCTCATAATTCCCTCCACATCAATCATGGCTGCATTTACCAGACAGTTATTATAGTGGAAACTGCTCTTGGCCTCACCTTGGGCCATTAGCTAACAAAAGTAGCTGTTAGCCACCCATAATAACCAATCTCACACAGATTATTAGATTTTTATCAAAGAGAGCACTATTTGACAGGATTTTAGGAGTTTGCTGTGTTCCCTTCAGCTCTCTTCTCCCTGGTTTATGGTGTGTCCATCCCTAGGCTGAAGCCTGGAGCTTCTGGCTCAGGTTCTTTGCCCTAAAAAGCTGTTACATGTTGTTGTTCCTTGAGATTCTATTTAGCCAAACATGCTTGTCTTAAAGCTGGAATAAATGTGATTATGTTTGATGGCGTGCCAATTCATGGAAGCCATATCCCTTTGTTTGGCATAAGTTTAGGGAGAAGGAGATCTCCTTTTATTTTTTTAGGCATAGGTACCTGACAGTGTGTGGCTGGGCCAAGGCCCCTGAGTGACAGAAAGCTGAGAAGAATTTCCAGGGCCAGAAGCCGTTAGCAGTATTGTCACTTAACTGTGGAAAGGCCTGGGGTTCTGAAGAGCTGGCAGAGGAATGAGCTTCATGCATTTTGAGGGAGAGAAATAACAGGAGCATTGACTTTAAGGGTAAAGGGCCCTTTTCCCAGCAGGGGAGGAATGAGCTCGGCATCTGGGCACCGAGAAAGACTCTGAGGTGTTAGCATAAGACACAGAGTTCTCGCCTCCCTGCCAGGACATGGCTGGCTGGGCACTCCTTCCTGCTGCCTCATTCTCTTCCCCACGGATCAGTAAAACACCACCAACAAAGAAAGATAAATCAGATAAAGTCCTACAAATGAGTAAATAAGGTCACAAAAAGAGCCAGTATTTTCTCATACCTTGTGTTTTTCTTTTTTATTTTCACCAACAATCAAACCATACAAAAATAATCGAGCAGACTTTCTTATTGAAAATAATTAACCCTTCAGGCAAATGTGTTTCTGAAGCAGCAAGGTTGAAATGATTTGCTAGAAGAAATTATTTGCTGGGAGAAACCTTGAGGGTCATCTGTCTATGGTCAGGTCAATCTGTAGGCAGAGAGTATTCTCAGGCGGTAGATACACAGATTCTCGAACACTTGTTGCTTGTTCTGGAAAGTACAGTGTGGACGGGGACAAGCTGGCCAGGCTGCTCCCCTCACTTAAACATCAGTCTTTGTCCCAACACCTTCTCCCCCAACATAAATTTACCTACAACACCGTGAGACTCAGACAAACTCCCACTGTTTTCGAGGGACATCTACCCAATGATACACGGAGACAGTGATGGTGGTGATGATGGTGGTAGAAATTGTGCCAACCCATAACTAATGCGATTGTACTTTTAACATCCACACATCCTATTCATATGTTCTTATTCCTATAAGGAAGGCAGGGGACGCGGAAATAGTCTGTGTAGGGTCAAGGCTCTGGAAGATGGAGGAAAAGATCACACAGCTACATTTAAACCAGACCAGAAATGAGAAGAAGCCATCTGTTGTCTTCCCTTTAAGCTGAGCTGTCCCCAAAGTGACCCACGATGTAAATAGTGAAGGCTGAGTCATCAGGAAAATGCCCCACTGTGAGAAGAACTCAGGGCCCCCAGACTAAGGAGACATTCGGACTGCAGTCTTGACCTTTAGCCACATTGGCACATCAGTTCTATCATAGTGGAAACTGGGAAACTATGCACTAGCAGAGTATAAACAGCTAATTAGAATACTTTAATTGGATTTGGTTAAGTAGGAGAGATATAAGGAAGGGAAAGGAGGAAGAAGGAAAGAAGGGAAAGAGAGAAAAAGGAAAGGAGGGGAGGAAGGAGTGGGGAGGAGAAAACCCCCCCAGAGTTGAAAAATAACATCCCCATCCCCGAGTGCGACACTGACACATTAATATTTCTCATCAGCATTTTCTTTCCTCTTCTCATTTTATTTTGGAAATGAATTTAAATTACAGTCCTCATTTATTATGGGTAGGGTTTGCTCGTGTATGTTCTCTTGCTGCTATATCAGTTGTCTGAGGGGAAAGAAGAGAAATTTGGTCACCTTTCTGCAAGCAGTTTTTTTTTATTCTTTGGGAATGTGGCCTTTGTTTCTCCTTTGATTTAGGGAGAGACACGTTTTCCTTTTGTAAAACAGCCTTGCCAGCTTCTGAATGACACCCACTGAGTATTGCAGATGACTGGCACAATGGCGGATTGTTGAAAAGGATGGAACCAATTAACCATCAAGGATAATGGAAGAGCCCTCCATGTGATGCACTGACCCCACATCACAATACAGGCTAATTGTCAGAAATGAAAGAGACTGCTCTTTCTCTTCCTATTTATTGGCTAAGTGTCTAGTCAACTAGTTTTGTCCTTGGATTGGAGGTTCATAAGCATTCATGGTTGGGCACATCAGATGTAAATGAATTTCAGATGTCACTCAAAAATTCTGAAGCCTGATTTGAGTTCCCTATTATACAAGGTGCTTTGTTTCAAGCACACACACACACAAACACACGCACACATCTCAACATTTGTGAGTTTGTGATCCTTGTTTTATTATAGTTTATGGTAATAGGGGTTAAGATTAAGAATCTGGGAGTATGATAAAGTGTGTTTATTCCAGGAACAGAAAAACTGACATTGTTTCCCGTGTTCCCCCAGGTCCCGTGGAACATGTTCATCTCCGAGTGCCATTTGTCGCCATAAGAAATAAGGAGGTCAACATCAGTGCAGTTGTGTGGCCCAGTCAGCTGGGGACCCTTACCTATTTCTGGTGGTTTGGCAATAGCACGAAGGTTTGGCCCTTTCTGATGCATGTTTGAGTAGATCTGTACTGAATTCTCCTATGCTCCAGCTGCCATGTTGACGTTGGGGGCACCGGGGATGGGAGCAAGAGGGAGTACTTAGTAAAGCTATGAATCCACATAATTGAATATCACATACGTCTCTATACCAGGTTCATTATTATAATAGGGAAAGTTCAAACAATCCTAAGGAAGAAAGAGTGCCTTGAGAAGCTCTACAAACTTGCTTCCATAATCAATATTTTTAAAACTTCATTTGCCCCATTTTTTTTTTTAATCCTGGGCTTTCCACTCACAACATAGATAATGTTAAAGGACTCACTTAGCATCTCTGAGATCCAGTGACTCCATCTGGAAATGTGAATTCTCTCTCTAAATGCAGGGCTGTGAAAATCAAATGGGGCAATGCACGTAAAGAACCCTTCTCCAAGACCTACTAGGTGATCTACGAAGGCCAAGGTTCATTTTAGGAATGGTGGCAATGCTGACAAGTCTCTAAGAAGGGAACTCAGAGGGCCAGACTCTGAACTTGGCACATCCTCCCTGCTCCCAGCTACTGGTGATGGTGACAGTTGTGTCAACAATGACCACACTTATATATATGAGGAGCTGGGAGCAGTTAGGCTGAGGGTCCCTAAATGTAAGGGCTTAGTGTTTTTCTCTATTCCTGATTTTGTCTTTACATTTTCCTTGGCCATTCTTGATGTGATTGGCATTGCTCATCTTAGAGAGACCTTTCATCTTTTAAAAAGATTTTATTTATTTATTTATTTATTTATTTATTTATTTATGAGAGAGAGAGCATGCGCAGGAGGAGGAGCAGAGGGAGAGGAACAAGCAGACTTGGTGCTGAATGTGGAGCCTGACATGGGGCTGGATCCTGCGACCCTGAGATCATGACCTGAGCTGAATCAAGAGTCAGATGATTAACCGACTGAGCCACCCAGGCACCCTGAGATCTTCCATTTTAAAAAAATAATTTAATAGACATATCATATCAGACTTAGAAATGCTGGACATCTCAAGAAAGGGGAAATAAATTCTCAGTTCTGGTGTAGTAATTCCTTCAAAAAAAAGAACGAACAATGATGGTTTTGTTTGTTTAGAGATGACCAAAAAGAACGTCAGCCCCTGCATGATAAGAGTGGGAGAAGATTCACCCCTGCTCTTTCTTAGGGAGGCAGCATGATATGGTGGTGAAAACATGGACCTTGGAGTCACAGTAACATTGCTGGCTGTGTGAGCCTGAGGAAGTCATTTGACCTAAAATTTAATTCACTCAACACAAACTGGAGAGAATAATGCCTATATCATTTTGACTGTTGTGAAATCTAGTGAGATGCTGTATATCTCCCTGGCATACACTAGGTACTCACTAAATGGATGCTTTTAATTTTGATATAAAAACTGGGAGTTAGGATGGGTTGACAAAAGAACTATACTTATGGACCCAAGGGACCCTTTTCTGTTTGAATTGTTGATGCTGTATATTTCCAAGTCAGTTTCTTAGTATAGGCTACAATGCTTTTGCATTTCTGAATTTATTATTCACCAGGACAAGAGATACAGAGGTTGGTTATTAAGATCCCCATTTGGTACATTAGAGAAGTAAAGCTCCCTGTGTGAGATGAGCATCCCAAGGTCAAACATCTGGTTAATTGTAGAACCCGGTCTCCTGACTCCCAGCTACCATGCTCCACCCCCAGCCCAAGGATGCTTTAGCTGCATCACTGTGTTTGTCTTCTAGAGGTTACAGACCCTAAAATCCTGCATGCATACATGGTGAATGAAAAAAGAGAAAATCATTTGGGAGGAGAAAATTAGAAACAGGATTTTAAGTTCATTTCTCTGCTGAGAACTTTTGGCTGTCCAGCCAGGGAATTTTTTTCTGTTAAGTGTTCATTTACCTGGTGAACTTTACTGAGGCTGCTGTGCACAAGGAGGGCAGTTATTGGCCATTGTCAACACAGTGATTTACTCAGAACCCACGAGGAGCCAGAGACACAGCATTTCTCTACAGTGCCATTTTTCCCCTTTCCGTGTTTTGTTTTGTTTTTCTTTAGTATTCTAAGACCTGAATTTTAAGACCCTTACTAGATTAGTACCCGATAAATTTTGATAAATAAACACAGAAGTAGATAAAGTGACTGCAGAGTCAAGTTTCTATTTCTCTAATGATTATCTGTGTTCACTTGAACAAATCACCTGATCTAAATCTCAGTGTTTTTTCTTTGGGTAGAGCAAGGATACTAATATCTAATCCACGAACATCACTGAATTATTATTTGAAATATCTATCTAGCTAATCTATAATATGTCATATTAAGTGAGGAAATTTTAAATTACAGAATGGCATTATAGTTTGTTTTTGTTTTGTTTTGGTTTGGTTTGGTGATGACCTGACATATTCCTTCAGTTAGGAATTCCCATCTATAAGCTTGAGCATGAAGTGCTGCACAAATACCCAGCATAGAGTAGTTTTGAAATAAGATAAATGTGGGTTGCAGTCCAGACTCAGATTCTTTTTGCAATGTGCCTTTAATCAAATCATGCAATTTCTCTGAACCTCAGTTTTGGTCATTATAATGTCAGAATAATAACATCAATAACTATTAGTAACTAATAGTAAACAAGTAGTAATTAGTAATAGTAAATATTAGTAACTTAGATGTGCTTAGAATCTAAGCACTTGAAAATATTAGTCACTATTGTGCTCATCATTTACATCAATGGCATCTACATCTCGATGGTGTATCTGACTTGGTTCCATAGGTTTCTCTCCCACCTCGAAGAATGGTTATTTGGTCCAGTTGAACAAGGTGTATTTTCAGTGCTTTTTGCCAGCACCATACCAGAAACACATCAAGATGACCTCATTGCCCAATAATTGATCCAATGAGCACCATATTTGACTAGCAAATTAATGAGTGTCTTTGAGTGTTCTGGTGAGCACTCTGATTTTGGAGCTATTTTAGTTCCCTTTGAGTAGCAAACTGATCTATAAAAGGAGCTAATTTTGAGCATTTATTCCTACTTCTGCTTTGTAGGAGGCTCTTCGTACACATTATTTAATATAATCATTAGGACATTACTGATGGAGAAATTATCCCATTTTTCAGAGAAAACACTTAGGCTAATCTTGGAAAGTAATGTTTTATGGGGTGTGTGTGTGTGTGTGTGCATGCGCGTGTGTGTTGTGTGTGTTGTCACTAAGAGAATTGGGCAGGTTCACCCAGATGGTTGAATTAAATCAAGTTCTCAAGAAGAATTAATTCACCCCTGCCTTTATATCTAGCCCTTCAGTTGGTGCTCTCTGGAATAGAGGAGCACATACAACATTGTCCCTACCTTCAAGAAGATTATAGTCCAAGTGAGAAGGCATGATGGACACAAATGCAGTGATGGTGAACAACTGTGATCTATAAGTAAATAGAAGAGAGCAAGCATTCCTAATCCAATAATAGTCTCATATGCCTACAGACCTATCAGGGGAGATGTGAAATTGCATCAGTAGCTCTGTGGCTCTTTTTCAAGAGCCCATATTTTGTGCTAGATGTTGTGAGGAATACAAATCAGTGCAAATTCCATCTGTTTCCTTTAAGAAATAATCTATTTGAGAATATGAAGTTATAGGTACTCTAAGATATGGTGGTAGGACTGTAATGTTACTGGCCCAGTCAAGCAGCCTAGATGGTGATGGATGCACACCTTGCTGATCATGGAGTGACTCATGGATGAAGTTGGTCTTACCCTGGCATTGAAAAAACAGTAGAACTGAGGCAAAGGAAGGGAAAGAGATTTGTATGGAAAGGTAAGGCATGGTTGTGTTTTGTATAGACAGATTCAGACAAAACAGAGGATTCATTTGGGCAGAAATTTAGAGAAAAAACTGAAAGGTAGGGGGGATACATAACAGGTGGCTTTGAGTGGCATAAATGATGATTTTTGTTTGAAGTTCATATTTATTATAGGATGACAGAAGATAGAACCAGATTCATGGACAGTGATACTTTAAACTTTTGATGAGCTTTTGGATATATGTCTGAGTGTGTGTGTGTGTGTGTGTGTGTGTGTGTGTGTGTGAAGGTTTGAGGGGATTTTTTCCCCTAACTATGAATTTTCACATTAATCCCAAAGCCATAACCCATCTGTAGATACCCTTTTGCTTTGTTTCATTCTGGTCTTTGTATATATATTTCAGGTTGCTTTACGTAGTTCTAATCATAGTATATCCACCATTATGTATCTTGCCTTTTCCACTTTTTTTACATGTAACTGTATAATCTGCTGAAGGCTTTAAGTAAGGCAAGCATAGTGATAGCATAGTCTGTCCAATTTGGGAATGGCAGCTTTTAGCAAGGGATACATTTAGATTGTGGAGGTTTTATAATGTTCAGTATTAACTTGACTTACAGCGTCTGGGAACTGGTGTAGGCTGCATTCAGAGATTTCCCTGAAGCTCCTTGTTCCATTAGTCAAGTGGAAATCCCATAACTAAATAGTCACCCAGAGCTTTGTCAGTATCTTTCTGGGCTCAGTGGATAATATGTGACCTGTTGCACATAAGGGATTCTCTGTGGGCAGGAATGTAACCCACAACCTAGGCAGGGAATAAGGTATTATTCCAAGGAGTCTCACCGTGGGCTGGCCCTGCAGCTTGGACAAAGTACAGAGACAGAGAAGTCAATCAGCTGCCTGTTGGATTTGTAGAGCTCTGAAAGGCCAATTTGCTTGAATTAACAGAGGTCTGGCTTAATAAATGTGTCTGCTTGCCTAATAGATTTAGTAAATGAACCTTAAAATACTTGATTTAATTTAGCATTACGCACTAGGTATTGGTGGCCAACAAAGAATTCAGGAATACTGTTGAGTGTTCCAGCTTTGCAAGGAAGGTGAAATCAGCCATGATGCCATATCAGTTGATGAACAACAAAGGCAATTTGGAAAACAAAATTAGCTCCTGTCTCTTCCCTAGCATGGAAGCCTGTGGTCTGCCACCTGCGGACCAAGTGTTCCCATTCAGCACTATTTACTGTGACTCAGAGCCCTGACTGGCTGATAGGATGGCACACTCCCTCCCACCACAGATGGCATCCCCTTTGTCCTGCAGCCCTGCACCCTTGTTTGGCTCCTGGATCTCCTAGGGAAGCAGCCAGATGGAGGGAAGAGCAAATCTGCAGGGACAAGAAGAATTCCACTCCTCTCAAAAGAGATGCCTTTAGGGACGCCTGGGTGGCTCAGTTGGTTAAGTGTCCAACTCTTGATTTCAGCCCAGGTCAGGATCTCAGGGTTGTGAGATGGAGCCTCGCATTGGGCTCCATGCTCAGTGGGGAGTCTGCTTGAGATTCTCTCTCCCTCTCCCTCAGCCCCTCCCTACCCTGTTCTCTCTCTCTTTCTCAAATAAATAAATAAATCTTAAAAAAAAAAAAAAAAGTGATTCCTTTGCCTGGCAGAGTACCAATACCCAAGTCTAAGGCTACAAGAGTGTGCAAAGAAAGGAGGGGGGGCACATGGACCACTAAGAGCTGAAGAAGATGACATGGAAGTAGTGAAGGTTTCATGAAGAGACAACTGTTAAGGGAGAAAACTGCCTGCTGGTGAGAGGTGGGAAGATGACAGCTGAGGGCAGGGAACTAAAATGGAGGACAATGGAATATAGCCATGGTCAGAGAGAGTCACTCATAGAATCAGGAAAAATAAAATCACATTGATTATTTCTTTCATGTTTTCTGTCCCAACATTTTATTATGGAAAATTTCAAACATACACTAAAGTTGAAATAATTCTACAGTGAATATCTATATACCCACCATCTGTAGTCTACCATTAACATTTACTATTTTTGTTTTATCACATGTCTGGTTATCTGTCTGTTCTGTCCACCCATCAGTTAATCTTAATTTTTTCACCCATTTCAAATTTTAGACACCAGTATACTTTGTGCTAAATGCTTCAGCTTGCAAATTATTAACTAGGATTCAGTATTTGCTTACACTTTTTTCCCCATGGTGGTATCAATGATGAAATGCACAAATGCAAAGTGTGCACTTTCTGAGTTTTGACAAAGGCATTCACATGTAACCTAAACTCCTGTCTCTCTCTCTCCCTCTCTCTCTCTCTCTATATATATATACATATATACACCAAAATATATATTACCATCACTCCAGAAAGTTCTCTCATTCCCTTTCTCAATCAGTACTTACCCCCAACCCCCAAAATCAGCCACTCCTTTTTTTCTATCATAGATTAGATTTGCCTGTTCTAGAACTTCATATATATGATTATACCATATGAATTATTTTATGTAAGGCTTCTTTTGCTTCTTACAGTTTTGGGATTTATCCATACTATTGTATGTATCTTTTTTTTTTTCTTTTGTGTTTATTGTATGGATATACTATGGCTTGTTTATTCATTTTCCTATTGATGAATTCCTGGGCTATTTTCAGTTTGGGGCTGTTACAAATAAGCTTCCATGAACATTTTTGTTGGTTTGTGGACATATGTTTTCTTTTCTCTTGACTAAATTCTCAAGACTGCAACTGCTAAGTCATAAAATATAAAATGGTACATCTACTTTGGAAAAATTATTGCAATTTCTTGTAAAACTAAACTTTTTCCTAAGTGGCGGTATCATTTTATATCCCACCAAAAAATATATGAGAGTTCCAGTTGCTCTGCATCCTTAATCATCTTTTATATTATCATTTTTAAAGAAAATTTAGCTATTCTGTTGGGTATAACTGGTATCTCATTTTCATTCCAAAGAATATGACTAGGTAATGAAGCAACTGAAGGTCTCCTAATAGATAAGATTGAATGGGTTGACCAGTAGGGACTAGAAAGTTTGCCTTAAGCCATTCATCAATCCTGTATATTCCGATTGCTGAGTAAGTGCTCACAGCTCTTTCAACACAAACCCTTCATGTAACAGATAAAGAACTAAGGCTAAAAATCGGGTCTACTTTGCCCAAGGTAATTTATTACAATAGCAACTGAATAAAGCCAGCATTTCAAGTCTTTGTTCTTATTACACTAGAAATGGCAACTCTGTGGCACATTATTCCATTGCTATGGCCAACATTGGTATGCTGAACCCAACTTGACTTCAGCTTCCTTCTCAACACAGGACACTGAACAGCCACTATCAACCCATGGGAGTTGATGTACATCACAGAACCTATTTGCAACTCATTCGTTGTTGAATTCAGAAGGCCACACCCTTGTGTGTACTGTCACTGAGCCTTAAGAATACTTGAACTCTGGGTTCTGCCCTTAGTTAAAAGGAAGACTGTTTTCTCTTTCTTTTTTTTTTTCTTCAAATTTTTATTTAAATTCTAGTTAGTTAACATATAGTGTAATATTGGTTTCAGGAGTAGAACTTACTGATTCATCCCTTACCTGTAACACCCAGTGCTCAACACAAGTGCCCTCCTTTCTACACTCACTGCTTTCTTTCATGTAGCAGAGAAGAAAGTATGTCACATGCTTAGGGCAATATCTCTCATCTTGCCCAACTCCAGCTTACCAGCCTGGTCATAAAATAAGGGAGCTACAGAATTTTATTTTATTTTATTTTTTAAAGTTTTTATTTAAATTCCAGTTAGTTAGGGACGCCTGGGTGGCTCAGTGGGTTAAGCGTCTGCCTTCAGCTCAGGTCATGATCTCAGGGTCCTGGGATTGAGCCCCACATCTGGCTTCCTGCTCAGCGGGGACCCTGCTTCTCCCTCTCCCTCTGCCCCTCCCCTCCGCTCATGTTCTCTCTCTCTCAAATAAGTAAATAAATAAATCTAAATAAATAAATAAATAAATTCCAGTCAGTTAACATACCGTGTAATATTAGTGTCAGGTGTACAATACAGTGATTCAACACTTCCATACGTCACCCGGTGCTCATCACTGCAAGTGCCCTCCTTCATCCCCATCATCTCTTTCACCCAACCCTCCCGCCACCCCCCCCCCCTTCTGGTCACCATCAGTTGGTTCTCTGCAGGTAAGAGTCTGTGTCTTGGTTTGCCTCTCTCTCTCTTTTTCCTCTCTTTGCTCATTTGCTTTGTTTCTTAAATTCCACATATGAATGAAATCACATGGTATTTGTCTTTCTCTGACTGACTTATTTCAGTGGTACAATGGTAGCCTAACTCTGGCATTTTAAAGCAGAAGAAATCAAATTAGGTTTCAGAGGCCCAGTTGGAAAGTCTGAGCTAGAAAGCAATTCTAGTCTTGCAGCAGGGACGCTGTCTGAAAGCCACGCCTTTGAGCCTCTGCAGGGCTCTGGCACACACGTCTAGGCCATGTTCAGTCAGGAGTGCCTGAGTGCTGGCCCATACCCACCCCTTCAAGAGCTGCTCTGTGCCTCCCCAAACGGTTACCTTCTTGGTCTCCATCCCATGGCTGTCCTGACACACAAAGAGGAGAGGGAGTCTGCTCATCTGTGCTTGTAACATCTCTTTAAGAGCTGCCTTAGAGCAGCTTCCTACTGTTATGTCATACCTTGCAAACAACAGGAACTTGGAAGGGCACAGGCCTTAAGATGACCCCTGAATAATGACTCTTCAACCTCAGGATCTGCATTCTTCTATCCTAGAAGCACCTGCTTTTATCAAGGTCCTAATCCTCAGGAAAGTAATATATTCTGTTTCTCTCTATCCTTGGGAAACCTGTATATGTTGTGATCAGGAAAATAAAGCAGAAAAAGAAAAAAAGAATTAAAACAGTCACAGATATGTATGTTTATTATTTTCCAACCTATTTAAAATGTTAGAAGTGCTTTGCAATGGAAAACACAGATATAATAAAGCAAAATGCCAGTTATTGGACCATGCATCCAACTAACATATATATTCTACTATATGAAAGTAATGTGCCAGGATGGATGAGACAGAAGTAAATAAAATGTGACCACCTTTCTGAAAGGTCTTGTAGTCCAGTGGAATACAGGAGGAAATGTAAGTGACACAGAATATTGGAGGAGAAGAAAAATAAATGATCTATTCCCAGAGCCAGCTGGAATAGGTTACAAATGTTGCTTCTACTTTGCCCCAGGAGAAGGAACAGAGTGACTTGCAAAATCCAGAGTGTCCAGTCTTATCTTCATCTTTTGGGATTGCATTTTACAGTGTATTTCAAGGATATTAATACTCTTCCTGGATACTGGATATAATCACAGTTTTTGAAAGCTATGAAAAGCCATTTTCTTTTTTCTTGTTTCAAGTTAGGATCCCTTGGGGACACACAAATACCATGCAGATTTGTGACAGTCTGAGATTTGTAAGAAAGGAAGCAAATCTGATATCCCACAAAGGACTAAACGAGTATTTCTCCTTCTGTCTTTTAGCCCCTCATCACCTTGGACAGCAGCATTTCCTTCACGTT
Organism: Halichoerus grypus; assembly: GCF_964656455.1. NCBI lineage: Eukaryota > Metazoa > Chordata > Mammalia > Carnivora > Phocidae > Halichoerus > Halichoerus grypus. The sequence goes on along the minus strand of NC_135718.1, from coordinate 23,835,512 downwards.
CCTGGCCGAAGGCACCAACACCATCACTGTCCAGGTGGCTGCTGGGAATGCCCTTATCCAGGACACAAAAGACATTGCTGTGCACGGTAAGCTCTGAAAGTTGTTCTGTGATGCTCCCTCCTGCCCAACCAATCCCCTTTGCCTACCCTCATGGCAACCCCTGACTGCTTTGGCAATTCCCCAGGCTAGGGGAAAATTATGTAGGTCAACCAGAATTTTCCAAACATACTGTCTACCTTGTTCCTGAATAGACACTGAGGCTGTAAGAGAAACTGGCACACATGGGCATAGACAAGCATCTGTTATTCCCTAAGATGTATCTGTATCACATCCTGATGGGGTCTCATTAGACAAACACATATCATAAGTTGAAGTTTGCTAAACTAGAAAGACTATCATAGAAGCATCTAGATCCGACGTCCTGCTGAGGTATCTACAATATGTATGCAGCACCGACCCTCTGTGACCATGGGGACCAGTGATTTCAAAAGAGGAGCCATGGTTCCCTGACCTTGCAGAACTAAAGGCTGAGTTACTGAGATGAAGTACATATTCCGATTGTTGGAAAATTCTAATATCCTTGGCTGCAAAGGCTCAAGAGTAAGGCTAAGAATATGAGGGCAGAACTAGAAAGAAGAGTGGATAAGGCCACTATCCTGTTCTCAATCCGGAAAAACATTCCTAATTATTAAATTTATTTTAAATCAAGTTTTGCTCCCAGCACCATCCCACACAACCTCCCCCAGGCCCCTAAAGACTGCCACTATACCTGGGGCTTTCTAAAAAAGTTGTACTAAGGTATGTGATCCTCTGACTCAGAACATATTTCTTCAGCCTCACGTCAGGTGAGCACCTTTTCCTACATTTCTGCAATTTTGATACTCTGGCTCTCTCATCAGGTACCTGGAGGACTTTTTTCAAGCAAACATTTTTACTGAAGTGTAAATTTAATGCAGAAGAGTGCACACATCACAAGTGTTTAGTTTCATGACTTACCACAAAGTAAACAGATGTGTGTACCCACCAACCGGGTCAAGAAACTGAACATTAGCCACACCCTACGCACAGGATTTCGATCTAATCCTCTGAGATAGTTTCTAGGAGGAAGGTCAGAGGAACCAAGGGGAGGACAAGTGGCAAGGCCCCCTTCCCACCAAGCCCAGCTTGTCAAAGCTTTATCATTGGCTCTGCATGATACTATCACCAGTAGCAAATACCTCCTTCTTCTGGGGTTTCATACTTATCTTTCATTTCAAGTAATATTCTTTTGCCAGAAGAAGGGCTTAAGATGCTAGGAACTCCTACATGGTAGGAGCATAAATCCCCTTCCAGTCACCAAATCCCACCTTCTTTCAGAAGCCAAGAAACACGCCAATAGGAAGGGATTTTAGCTGAGGCCACATGGAAGAGTGGACCCTTTCCCTAAAGCACAGTGATTATGGCATCTGCTAGTCCGCCACCCCTCTCAGCCCTACTCACACACCCTCTGTCCTTGCAGAATATTTCCAGTCCCAACTCTTGTCATTCTCTCCAAACCTGGATTACCACAACCCTGACATTCCTGAGTGGAGGCAAGATATTGGCAGTGTCATCAAGAGAGCTTTGGTTAAAGTAAGTCGGCTTTATCTTTGCTTACATGTTATTAGGTAAAGGAAAGAACCAAATGGTCTATCCAGAATAAATTTTCATGGGTTAAAAGCACCATCCTACAGTTATATAAGGATTATCTCTCTGTCAAAAGAGAGATAAGAATGAGGAGGGTGAAGAAAGGATGGAGGGAAGGGGGGTGGGGGGAGAGACAGAGAGACAGACAGGAACCAGTGTTTAGGGATGAGAATTAGCCCTATCTTTATACTGAATTTTTCTAAGACAAGAGCTGGACCCCTTTAATGAACTAATGGAGGGAGCACTCATTGAGTCTATACAAATCTCATTCACTAGGCTTGTTCTTTGCCCACCAAGGGGGTTTCTTAACCAGGTATTCAGACTCACAAGACCACCATTGACTATACATGACAATCCGAACGCTACAGGCCAGAAAACAGAATATGCCTTCAGGGTAGTAGAGTTCTAGGGTTAATCCATGGTCAGATTGGCCTTAGAAAGCTTTGAAAGGGTTTTGTTAACCCTTTGCTCAGAACAAGGCACTAGAACATAATGACAAATGCAGCATGGGTTTTCAAATGTAGAGGTGAGTCTAACATGTGACTAGTTCTATGGCAGAGGCATGGCCAGCATGGAGCATGGAGAAAAGTATGATTCACTCTATCCAGGGAATGCAGGCTTAGCACGTTATTTGTGATTCATTAAATACTTGTGAGCTATTACGATAGTCTTTGCAGGGAATACTTGAGCTCAGTTTTAAAGGATACATAACAGTTAACAGAAGGAGGATGGTGTCTTTCAGGTAGAACGAACAGTGTGTGCAAAGCCACGGACTACTGAAAGAGCACAACATATTGGGGAAATGGCAGAGTCTAGTGTAGCCATTCTACAAGTTGTAAGGCCGGTGCAGCTGGACTTGAGCTAGGATGGTCAGCTCATGAAGCATCAGAGAAGCTTGCAGAAGTCCAACAGACACCCAGTAAGCACGGGGAATTGGAAAAATGCTTTCTTAATTTAAGGAAAAAATGCTGACAATAGATTTATATTCAGACACCCATTCTGGTAACAGTATAGAGGATGGGCTGCTGAGGTGGGAAGTGAATAGAGTGGGGGAGAAATTTCACAAAAAGTGACCAGTTGAAAGATTACTGCAGTTCTCCAGACCAGAGGTAACAAGATCTCGAAGAGGAAAGAGTCAAAGGTTACTTGGGAAGTTGAATGGTAGAATTGGTGACTACTAGTATGTATGTAGTGGGAATGAGAAGAAGAGAAGCTTTCTGATTCCAGAGCAGGGAGGAGATGGCCTCACCCTTTGTTGGACCATGTCAGAGAAACATGCTTGAGGAGCAGTGATGGTGTGATTATTATTTATTTATTTATTTATTTATTTATTTATTTATTTATTTATCTGTCTGTCTATTTATTTGAGAGAGAGGGATTGAGAGCAAGCGAATGGCGGGGAGGGGCAGAGGGAGAGGGACAAGCAGACTCCCCGCTGAGCATGGAGCCTGATGCAGGGCTCAATCTCATGACCCTGAGATCATGACCTGAGCTGAAATCCAGAGTTGGACATTTAACTGACTGAGCTACCCAGGCGCCCCAGTGATGTGATTTTTTTTATGTGAGTTTGGAGCACATGAGGAACAGTTGGGAAGAAAACCAGGGGAATTGAAAATATGGATCTGAAGGTCAAGTGGATGTTCCCTGAACGAAGGCAGAGATGTGGGACCTGAGACTGTGGAGGTGATTAGACCACCCCCAGGGGGTGCGGGGCAGGGCAGACATGAACACTGATGCTCCCTAAGGCAGAGGAGGATGATCCAGGGAAGGACCTGGAAAAGGAGCTGACAGAAAAGAAAAAGAAGAAGAAGAAGGAAAAGAGAGTGATTCAAGAGAGCATTCCTGTGGGGGGTTGTCTACCAGATGATCTTCATCTTAAATCTTTTTACAAAAAGATTATTCATAGAAAGGGATGGAAATGTGACGGCTCTTAATATGCCCTGTGACTGTGAAACATCCAGAATTGTGTATATTTTGCATGATTGTGTTTATTAAAAACATACTAGCTTTTTAATAAATGACTTGGTAATTATAATAATAATTCTAATAAATAATAACAATCAGCCATGTTGGTTGATGCCTGGACCTTAAATCTCATGAGGACCTGTCTCTCAAGTGTCCCTTTGGATGGGATTAAGTGAATCTAGACAGCTCCAGAGTCCCTCCAAGGTTGCTAACTGACAGACCCCCCGCCGAGACCACTATTCCCTGGGATGAAGGATCAGCCTAACAATGGTGCTCACAGCCTTACCCCCTTCACTCCACTGGGTGCTTCTCTGTGCTTTGCCCTTCAGAATGGTCTCCAGAGACTTGCTTCCCCTGGCTGGTTAGGATGAGGGATGAGACCTTCTAGCCCCATAGACTTGAGCACCAAGACTTCCAGCTACTTGGGATCATGCTTTCCATCAGGAAACCAAGGCATCTGGCAAAGCCAGTTCCAAGGGATCCTCTTGTGTTTGGTGGACTTTTCAGGCTTCTGAATGCTACTTGTTAGTTCTCTGCAAGTTGGTGCTCTCACTGTTATGATGTCCCTGAGAATGGACTCCAATCTGTGAGCCTAGTCCCAAATAGGAATCAGAGCTAAGCGGATGGGAAACAACTCCCCAACTTCTATTCAATCCAGCAACTGTTTATTGAGTCTCTACTCTGTGCAAGCATCTTCAGAACAGTGAGATAACCACAAAGACCCCCAGGAATGTTTGGGTAAACATTCATAAGAACCTATCAGAGAAAAGATTGTATCAGCCAGATACATTCATGTCACAGCCAAGATGATCTAAGTCCCTGAAATGTGGTAGACATGGTATCTGGGAGTGCTTGGTGTGAGAGACTAACATGGAGGAGGTCACTGCAAGTGGAGATAGTCAGGGGAGACTTCTTGGAGGAAGCAGGTATTTCCGCCAAATCAGAAGCTACCCTATTTGAATTGGCAGAAGAAGAGGAGGGGTTCTGGATAAAAGACCTTCAGGAGATACATAAGGAAGAATAACCATACTCTTTACAAGGGGTGGGGGGTGACTCAGACTCTTGTTTGCTTTAGGAATTTACCTCCAGACAGAAGCTTCCTTTAAGTTTTTATCAAAAAGCAATATAATCCTTTTACTAAACACTCAGGAATAGAAAAAAATTCAGTCATGATCTCAGCATCTTAACACAACTTTTAGTGTTTTATTTTGCTTTTTTACTCTTACACATTTTTATTTTTATAGGGTTGTAACCAAAGGAATGTAAGGAAATAGATCAGAATGCAGCTATCATAAGTGTTTTTCCATGTTGGCTGACTGTACTAATTATCATCGTAATGGTAAAATAACATTCTATCGGGTGATTATACCATTATTTACTTAAGTTTTTGCATATTTGAGTTTTTCCCCCTTTATTTGCTATTATAAATAATGTTTTTCTTCCTGTATGTGGCTTTTTCTATATTCTGGATCATTTCCTTAGGACAAACACTCCAAGTCACAGTTACTGAATGAAGGCTCTGAATATTTTTATGGCCTTAAAGTAAGTCTTTTGAAAAGCAAATTGGCAATGTGCATTGATTTTTAGTGAGCCCAGCCACAAATGAGAGAGCCTCTTAACTGAAGCCTCACCAATATTAGCAATTTTAACTTAATACAAAAATCCTGCTTTAGTAAGTGAAAATCGTGCTGCTTGTCTTGTTCTTTTTTAAATTTGCATTTCCCCATGTTTGCTTGTAACCTCTTATTCCTTGCTGGCAGCCAGTACGTTCATGCTTTTGCCAGAAGCTCTAGTCCTCTCCGTGCAGAAAAAATGGAAAATATGGGAGGGGCTTTAGACAGTGTTCCCAGCAAATGCTACTTTCAAAATCACTGTAGTATTTTAGTTTCAGTAAAAACGTATGTAAGAGCCAGAGGAGGTAGTGACCAATCCTAGTCCCTCTACGGGGAAACAGAAAGGAAGCCTGGGCATACTGGGCCCCGTGCCTCCCAGGTCGTGTAAGGCAGCACACTTGTGTAAGTGAGCCTTACCCCCGGGCGTATTCTGCTCCTTGTCATGGACTCGGGGAGGCTGGCTCCCCCACAGCTTCACTCTGTGCTCTCTGCAGGTGACTGGTGTCCCGGAAGACCAGATCCTGGTGGCCGTGTTCCCTGGCCTCCCCACTTCAGCAGAGCTCTTCATCCTTCCCCCCAAGAACTTGACTGAGAGGAGGAAAGGCAACGAAGAGGACCTGGAACAAGTAAGTGAGGGAACGCTTGGCGGGGGTGCTTGCCTGCACCTCCCAGTCCAAGGGCACACAACCTCACCTCCTGCTGCAAGGGGAGGGGAGCTTCCTCCCATTGGCCCAGCGGCCTGTCCATCTGTCCAGCACCCAGGGCTGTGAGAAACAACAGGCTTGCCCAGAAGATGCCCAGGTGCACGCAGACTGGAGCATTCGGCACACAAGAACGGAAGGCATCCCAGAAGCACTCATTCCAGCAGTTGGCGTTCCCACAACTTCCTCAGGTCTCCTGCCCAGTGACCTGCCCCTGGGGGGGGGAGGGGGGAAGGAACACAGGAGAGAGAGAAGGAGGGATCTGAGTGTCCCTGTATGTTTCTGGGAAAATAGGCTTCTTGTCCTTAAAGATCCCGGTCAATCTAAGTGCTGCTTCAGGAGAGAAAATGAGCTGCTTTTAAACGTGTTTCTGTGGAGAGAGATGGATTGCTTCATCGCGTTTTGGCTAAGGAAACAGCATGTCCAAAGGGACTGTGGTTTACCGTCCTCATCGAATGGGCGTGTGGTTCCTGCGATGGGCCACGCCGTCCCGGAAGTCAAGGAGCTGGTTCTCCCTCTCTCTCTCCCTGCTCCTGCTGGGCTCTCATGGGCTGTGCTCTGCCTCACGCTTCCCTGCCTTCCTGTGACGCTAAGTCAGGAGGGGTAGAAAAAAGTGAGTTTGAGGCTTCTCAACGTCGACACGAAGCACACATCTGCTCCCACACAAGGCAGTCATTGTGCAGACATCTTCTGTGTCCCTCCGATATTCACCTGGCTGCCACCTCATCCCCACGGCCGTCCACAGTCCTCCTCAGGCAGCAGAGACCCGTCACAGTCCGTTCCTCTGGAAAATGAAGCCGATCCTCGCAGTGAGGGCTGCACACCCAAGTTGGCCAGAAATAAATTCAACTTCTCAATGCACGCATCACTTTTACAAGACCTCTTTATTCTGAAATAGCAAGTGGCATGTGTGAACTATATTTGGAAGCTACAATATCCATCCGTTTAGATAAATAGGTAATTACGGTGATGAATAGCAGCTGTGATATTAAGGCGCGTACAGCCAGATAAGAGTTAGGGACCATAGCCCAAGTCGGCCCCAGCTTTCATGTGGGAATTACAGAGTGATTAAATCGATGTTATGTGTTCCGAGACTTGGGGGGTAAAGTAAAGAGGAAAAATTATTCCATAAAAAGAAGGCAGCTTCCGCTTTGATGTCTGCCTCCCATTGTCTCCAAAAGAGACAAAGCAGAGGAGTGGGCTGGGGATGTACATCCCGGCTTTCATCCTGGCAGGGGCCGCTCTACCCTGTGTGTGTTACTTCATTAGATTAAAGAACTAATGATGGGTTGATGTCCTTTCATTGGAAACCACAATAGGTTGTGCTACGGTGAGTTATAAAGGCATGGATGAAAAAGCACTGAACCAGGGATTGAATGAAACATCGATGTCTGTTATCAACTGTAATTCACTGAGTGACTTTGGACATACCTCTCTCTGTCTCACTCTGCTCTCCAGGGTAAGCGAATAACACCAACTACTTCCTGGGCCTCGCAGGGCTCCGAGGTCTGTGAGAACCAGATTGATGAAAATGTCCCAATATCCTGTCTCCTGACTGAACTCGGTCACTGTTTGCCTCTTGACCCTGGTTTCTTGCTCCACAAGGCAGGACTGTCTCATGTCATGTCTTCCTGTGCACCTCTCTCTCTCTCTCTCTTTTTTCCAGATTGTAGAGATGCTGTTTAATGCTCTAAACCAAAACTTGGTGCAGTTTGAGCTGAAGCCAGGGGTTCAAGTTATTGTGTTTGTCACACAGCTGACATTAGGTGAGTGCCTGCTGGGATCCAGGGGGAAATGGGGATGGTGATGTATTATCCTGGGGAGAAAAGGGGGGAGATCATTAGCAGACACTTCTCCACAAAGGCCTGGAAATAGCTTTGTGGGCAGGGCTCTTGTGTGTAGTGATGGTTACGAAAGATTAATCACAACTTTCTTGGGGCTTCCTGTTGAGGTGGCAAGAAGACTTCATTAGAAGTGGCTTTGCTATTGAATCTCTGGATGACCTTGGGGGAAAATCTACAATTTCCTTGGGCTTTGACTTAATTGTTTTTTGTTTGTTTGTTTGTTCGTTTGTTTGTTTTTATCCACAACAGTCAGGATTATAGTGGGTAGTCCTCAGGGTCTCTTAATTTCTACAATTCTCCGATTCCATGAATCTTGGTTGGGAGACCACAAGAGATAACTTTAAAACTCCTTTTGATTTACAACAGGTAAATCTAAATTGATACAGAGATCAGCTCTAGTGATTGATTTGTAAAAGGAATTTGAAAATGTATGTCCCATTGGGCATCCTCTACCGGCTCTCCAGGAGAGCCTATTTGCTAAATATCTCTTATTAATATAGGGCTTTTCAGATGGGGAGGTTCTAAATGTGCCCACCCAGCAGTGTTTTCACAGAATGGTGTAAAGGAAGAGAATGAAACATTGCATCAGTATTTAATCCAAAGTTCCCAATGGGCCGCCCGTAATTATGTTGACAGGTACTCGGGCCTTCTAAGAGAAAGAGCACTCAAGCCCCTCTTCTCTACTCCCCTTAGCTAGATACACATTACTCAGTTTACACCAAGAACAGTAAGCTTCTCCAGGCAGAGCAGAGGAGTTTACTTGTCCTAAGAAGCTGTGATTGAGGATACTATTTTCATTATTGAAACCAAGCTTCCTGAGAGCACACAGTACAGGGCAGTTGGAGACTGGATATAAGGATGGGACATCAGCTGGCCTCCTTTCTCCAGTGGGAACTCCCTCCATCTAGTAGCTTCCAAGTGAGCCATCTGCTTTTTCCTCCTAGCTCCGTTGGTGGACTCCAGTGCTGGGCACAGCAGCTCGGCCATGCTTATGCTCTTGTCAGTGGTGTTTGTCGGCCTGGCTGTGTTTCTAATCTACAAGTTTAAAAGGTATGTGCTACTATCACTCAATTTTGATATTGAAGCTGGATTCTTGGGAGCTGATTCTTCCTATAGCCAACATTGCTAAACTCATCCCACATAGGTGAAATTAATTCTCTTTGAAGCTCTGTTTGGCATTGGGGGAAAGCAGGAATGGTTGAGGGTCAAGGAATAAATGGGTTTAAGAATCTGAACTCTATCCAATTTATAGGTATATTGAGTTAGGAAAATAAGGGATAGCCTATGAAATCAATTTATTCTCTTTAAGAGAAGTGGAGAGAATTTTCAAACCTCACCTAAATTTCTAAAGTAAGGTCTTGGATATTCAGGAGATCTTTTCTACAGCTTACCACCCATTTAGGGTGGTTAAGTAGACCACCTGCAGCTGAAATCTGGAGCACATATGGACCCACACACATGCATGCACGCACGCGCACACGTACACACACACACATTTTCCTATCTTGTGTTGCAGCTACTGGTCTGTCTGTGTAAATTGGCATGCTAAAAATATTCAACCTTTACCCTTTCCCTCTTTTTCCTGTTTCTAAAGGGCAATTGATCAGGAAAACTAAACTTCACATGTATTCAGAAATTATGTTTGAAGGCCACAGGAGGGGTGACACAACAGGATTCTTATTAAAACGTGAAATTGAAGTCAATAATTCTGTACCATTATTTGAATAAGCTTCTACCAAGAGGTGTCCCGGTTCAGAGTATGAACTCTGCAATGAGACAGACCCCCAATTTTAACTTAGCATTTGTAGCTTTGGGCAATTGAATCTGCCTCCCTAAGCCTTCATCTCTTTATCTGTAAAATGGAGAAGACAATACTTAATAGGCTTACTTGCAGTTTACTTATTTTTTTTTAGATTTTATTTATTTATTTGACAGAGAGAGCAAGAGAGCACAAGCAGGGGGAACAGTAGAGGGAGAGGGAGAAGCAGACTCCCCTCTGAGCAGGGAGCCCGACGCAGGGCTCGATCCCAGGACCCTGGGATCATGACCTGAGCTGAAGGCAGACGCTTAACCATCTGAGCCACCCAGGCGCCCCTTACTGTGCAGTTTAAATATAATAACATCTATACCTGGTACATACTAAATAATCAACAACGCTAAGCTATTTTAGATAACAGAGAACATGATGTCCAAAGGTGGCTTCTGTGTCCCAACATGGCACATGGTAGGCTCTCAAAAAATCCTATCAGTGGCACAGAAATGTGCTTCATACAAAGACTGGTTAAAGTAAAAATATCATTAATTATTCTGAAAGCAAAACTTGGTCCTTGGAGTCTTTCTAGATACTGAAGGTAATGCTTTTAGATTGTGAAAGCCATCAGTTGTAAAGGTGCTGTGCTCCACCCTCTCCCCCAGACCTCATTCACTGCCCTCTAGTGGGTAGCTCAGGCTTCAGAACACGGGTTTTCCTCAATATTCATCTCAGCATCACCAAACTAGTGGGAAGCCTTCAACACCCTCCATATCAGGACAGAGTTTTACCTTCCTACTCAATTAATAGACCAGTGTGTGAGTTCATATCCTCTTGGATCAAGACATGCGAATCCACCTGTCCATGTTGCCTTTGAAGATGGGCACAAACCTTTGTATCACAAGTAGAGAACAAAGATTCCATATAGAAACGGTCTAGTCAAGGCAAGGCCCATTGGTGGATATACTGCAGTTACATGCAAAGCACACTTTCATTCATCCAAGGATTTGATTGTGGGGAAGCCCAGTGGTTGCTGGAGCTTGAAGAGAAACTAAACCAAATTTGTCACCTTTTGGCTTCTAGAACCTCGTGGTTGCCCCGGACAAGGGCAGTAGAAGTCCTGCAAAAAGCTATTTGTGTCAGGCATCTCCAAACTAAGGCAAAACATCCTGTGACTTAGGAAGTTTTCTGTTCTCTTACAAATGCTGCTAAACTCCCTAGACAGTCAACCTATTAATGTAGGCATCTCTAAATGTGTACATTGGAATTCTTGAATCTCTGCCAGGTAATGACATCTCTGAATTATTCTACCTCCGTCGTTCCCCAGTATCAGCCAACTCTTTCTGTGTCCCTGACAGTGAGCTGTGTAGCTAAGGCCCACAGGGAACAAACACCACTCAGGCTGGATGAACAGGAGAGTCAGCTAAGTACACTTACCAATCATCCGTTCCCTTTTCCTTTCTAGCTACCGTTTCTGGAAGTTTTCTTCCCAAAGCTCAAGCCCTTTGGTTGAGGTCCTGTTGGATCTTTTTTTATTTCTTTGGTCTTTTTTCCCTCCCCATCACCTGGAACTCTCTTGATGGCTCTCTGGAGGGTGCCGGGCTTGCTGATGAGTAAAGGTCAGGTTCTTATCTGTGCTTCCCAGAGGCTCCTTTGTTTCTTTAATCACCAATAGAACTTTCTGCGATGTCCGTAATGTATACTGCCCAACGCAGTAACCACTAGTATGACTGAGGAACTGAATTTTAAATTGTATTTAACTTTAATTAATTTAAATTTAAATACCTGCACCTGGCTAGCAAACATTCAGTACATCTAGAAAAAGGGCAGTTGTGTATCTGTTTCCAGATCACTGGCCACGCTGAGTTTTCAGACTCAACACTGTCTCTGTGTAATCATCAGCATTAACTCATTAAACCACTTATTCATCCAACAAACATTTACTGAGTGCCCACTATGTGCCAGGCCCTGAAAACAATCTCAGTGCCCCAAGTGGTCACTTAACAGGGAAAAGAGAAGAGAGCTATGGTGAGCCCCAAGCTTCCTTTATGTAAATATCACCCTGTTTCTCACATTTGATCTTATTCTTGGATAGTTATTTTCTGAAGTTTTAGACAAAGTAATTAGAAATCATTATGATATGGCTTTTATTATCTGAAAATTCTGCCTAACAAGACTTTCTTTCTATACTGTAGATCTGGGTTTTTTTCTGGCTATCCAAGAAAACTTTTGAGCCTTTATATGTTTTTCCAGGCTTTTTTTTTTTTTCTTTTTTTTTTTTTAGCAAGTCTTTCATCACAGTCTGAGGCCTACTCACTTCAGAGAAATTTAGAGAGACCTAAATTTCCTCCCACAGTCTCCTAACACTTAGAGCTGGAGCAAACAGAAACTGAAGTTTTTATGGGTGACTCGGTTGATCCATCTTCCTTCTCTTATTAAAACCTATATGAATATGAGGCCAAGAGATGCCCCTAAATCTCTTTATTTCCCACCTTTCTTACCTGCAAAAATGGGGCTTAGTCTGATATTCTCCCATCCTTCGAGTGCATGTGTTAAGAGATGAAAAGCAATTTGACAAGTTTTTAAAATGTGCACATGATGCCGTAAAATTGTATCCCTTCCACCATCTTTGAAAAATGTTGAAGAATTTTCTGCCTGTTGTTTAGAGATTGAAATAAAGTGAACAATCTTTGTAAGGGAAGATTTATCCACATCCTCCCAGGTATCACTAGGGAAGTAGCAAGGGGGAGACCGTGAACTCTGGCTACAGTTCTGAAGTACACAAACTTGTGGGATCAGGAGAGTTTGACCGCCTCCAGCACCTAATAAATATTACAGCTGATCCCACCGCTCATGAGTAATATGTACTTTTATGATTAGAAGAAATCTAAGTTGTTAGGTTGCATTTCTATTTAGATAAGAGGAAAGTAAGGGCCAGCATGAATTTTTAATCATACATATTTAGAGAGCCTGCGGTCTGCTGCCTCACATAGAATCTATTCATGTAAGGTCCTTGTAAATTATGTTAAGCTGGTTTAGACCAGTAGGAGCCACGAGGACACCTCTCTTAATGTATGAAAAGCAACCATTAAAGAAACAAAAACTGAATGTAAAGGAGTGGTAGGAACCACCCATGTTTCCTACCTATTTTGGGATCTTATGTATTAGCTACAAGCAAACCTCATTAAATGCTCCCATACTCTACCTCATTGGGGTTGGAGTGTGGAAGGGAGTGTAGAAGCTTGAAAACACCACTGCGTGGTTGTAGGGCAACAGAGAGATTCTCCTTTAGAAATGTGCAGAATGTTCTGGATTGGGGTGGGTGTCAGATACCTTAAGTTTTAATAATATCATTGCCAGTGATCAGCTTCAGGAAATGTCTGGATTTTAATCTGATTTCCCCATCATTTAATGGGGTAAGAGAGGTCTCTTCTAGAGATAATATTCCGAGGTAAAATTGTGGTCTTTTTGTTTGAGAATCTAATATATGAAGGTAGAAAGAGCACAAGTTTTGAGGTCATCTGTTCATTCACTCAGCAAATACTTAATATCAACCATGTGCCAAGCACTGTGCTAAATTGCATGTACAGCAGAGAAGACAGAGAATATAGATCCGGCACACATGGGAAACAAAGTCAGCAGACTTGCCTCTTACATCACCCTAAACCCAGCACCCTATTCATTTATTTCATAAACACTGTCCCATAATTCTATATTTTTCACAGGAGAGGTGGGGTAGTCAGAAGTCTCTCAGAACCAAGTTCTGAAGGACAAAAAGGACACCATCATTAGAAGAGTAGAAGGAAGAGTGTTCTAGAGGGAACAGCTGGTTTCAAGTCCCCAAGGTGGGGACGAGTTTGATGTACTAGGTTCTTGCAACTCAAAGTTTGAGGCTCAGACCAGCAGCCTCAGCATCACCTGGGAGCTTGGCAGAAATGCACTATTTCACCCCATCCTGTCCGGACCTGTCGAGTCAGAAATGCGCGTTAGCAAGAACCCGGGTGAGAAATAAGCACATTAAATCTGAGAAGCACTCGGTGAGAGGAATTCACAGGAGGCTACAGGCCTGGAACCCAGTGGGTCAGGGGATATGGAGAGGGGTCAGAAGATGAATCCTCTAAGAAAATTCCAATCTCAACCAGCCGCTCCTCCAACCTTAAGTCTTTCTGACTTGTTTCCAAACCTACAACCTTTGTGTCTTTGAAGGAGATTATTTAGCTTCTCTTAATCCTTGCCTTAATCCTTTACACAATCCTACAAGGAAGCTATTGTTACTCCCATGGAGCAGATGAGGAAACTGACTATCCAAGTATTTAAGATCCTTGGCCCACAGGTGGTGTTCTGAAGATAGGACCAATGGCTAGAAACCTTTTTTTCTTGGCTCTTCATAAAGGAAACCAATGTGAATTGATTAACTTGATGCAACCTTAGAAAACGATGTCTTTTCACTGTGATATAATCGTATGCATCTCAAAGTCCAGCTCCTTGTAAAACTTAGTGAGGGATAAGTATTTTAAGGGTTTTAGTGCATACCTGCTTAGCAGCATTGCCCTTCTGTTGACACCTGTTTGGTTTACCCCAGAAGGAGGTGCATTCTTCAGGGAGTTCTGTGGTTTACACTTCCCCTGGGCATCTGGTCTTTGGCCTTGTGTTTCTTGGCCTCATGGCTACAATATCTGGGTGACCAGCCCCTTTCCCAGATGTTTGGCCTGTCCTATAAATAGCTTATTCCTCCCCCTTATGGCCCAGAATCTCCCAATGGCCCAAGTTTGGCATACCCTGTGATCATAATCTGATTTTTGTAGGAAAATCCCCTGGATTAACATCTATGCTCAAGTCCAACACGACAAGGAGCAGGAGATGATTGGGTCAGTGAGCCAAAGTGAAAACACCCCCAAAATCACACTCAGTGACTTCACCGAGCCCGAGGAACTGCTGGACAAAGAGCTGGACACCCGGGTCATAGGTATGTGTGCTGGTACCACCAAGCTCCTGTGTCCTCCATCCTCCAAACGTGAGGGCAGTCAGCCCACATGGCCTGTTCTTCAACTCATGTCAAACTGGAGGGGGTTGGGAAACAGCTGGCTACAGAGACATAATCGTGTTTTAAAATTTGTATGCCACCTTTGGCCACATGAAAGTGGCAGATTTTTTTTTTTTTTCCCTTCCCTTATAAATAGACCAAGATCGAAAGTGCTGGAGTCAGAGTGGGGGAGGGATGAGGCCAACTCTCCATCACTATTGGGATTTTTCCTTTCTTCTATGAAGCAAAAGCATTAGATGTCCTAATTCGTAACCACATACAAGAGGGCTCTAGCATATTCCTCATCTGTGAAATGGGAATAATAGTACCTACCTTCTAAAATTGTGGTGATAATGAAATGAGAGTATGTCATTAGCCCGGTGCCTGCCGCAGAGGACGTGTTCACTGCATGTTGGCTCTTAGTGTTGTCATCAGTGGTGTGTAAGGTGACAAGTCATTGCTCCCCCCTCGTGTGCTGGTGTGGGAAGCGGACACTTTAAACATAGGTGACAGAAGCCAATGAGCTGGTAGTATAGACTAGCCAGGTGTCCCGTTTAATAAATACCTATCGAGCACCCGTTCAAGATGGCTTGGTATGTAGCAGTAAATAAAATAGACAAGATTCCTGCCCTTGTGAAACTGACATCCTCGTTCCGTCTGTCTGTCTGTCTTCTCTCCCCCGCAGGAGGCATTGCCACCATTGCAAACAGCGAAAGCACAAAGGAGATCCCCAACTGCACTAGCGTTTAATACCAACCAGCCACGTGGTCAGCCATCTTTCTGACTTTATTTTTGATGATTACTATGACTATTATTATGGAAAAAATGAAAATGTCTTTTTTACCTTTTGTTTACCAAGGGCCCCTTCATAAATAGCAGGCAGATGCTTAGCTTTGGGAGGCAAAAGGCATTCTTAGCTGATTAAAATGAGACAAAAAGAATAAATGGCTGTATTTGTGCTAAGGGCAAAGGATGCATCTTCCCATGGCCTTCTTGCTTTATTCTGCCACTGACCATATGAGGACTCTTTTTCCTTGTGGTCTCTTCATTTTTTTTCTTTTTTTAAGTTGAGTTGGCTTCTCATTAACCTCCCATGTGCCCCCCTCCAGCCCCCGCAACATCACCCACACCCTCCCCCCAGCACACACACTCTAAAAAACACAGACCATTTCCCAGTTAGATCTGCAGGAGGTGGGTTGGTGGGGAGTGAAAGTAGGTGCAGAAAGCGTGCACACCTTTACCAGAAAGAGGCCCTGCCTCGTGCATGTCAATAGCGAGGCTCCAGATGGCTTACTGTATATAATTACAATGTAAATAGCTTTTTATTTCCTAAGAAATAATTTAATGTTTAGTAAAAAAGAAAACAGAAAAAAGAAAGATGTGTGTGTTGGCTTATGCACTCACCCTCAGAGCTGACCGACCCCCAGGCCTGCTAGACGTGTTGGGTTCTGGACGCTCTCCAGTTGTCTGTCCCACTTAACTCTTGCATCTCTGTGTCCATGCCATAGCTGGTTTCTGCTTATGTATATAAAGGGGCGTGGGGTGGGCTTCTTTGGGCCAAGTCGTTAAGGAAGGAGTAGACTGACATCCTAGAACATGGGGGGCTTTCTATGCCATCAGTGACCTGGAAGAAGTTGCAAGACGAAGCCCACCAGAGACTTCAAACTGAGACACAGGTGGGCCAACAGGCTTCCCCTCCAAAAGGAAAGCGTGGAGGATGTTTATCAGCCTGAGAAAATGGGTTTTCTCTAAAGAAGCTCGGCCGCGGATCAGAAAGGGACCGTTTTTCTGCTTTCTGGTTGGATTCCTTCTGGAGAATTCTTGGGCTGTTTTGAGCTCAGAAAAGTCCCCTGGGCCCCGGGCGAGGCCTAGTGAGTGCATCTGGGCACAGGAGGAGTGAGAGCGCTTGGGAGGGATGGGGCATTTGCGACATCACGAGTCTGTGTAAGCCCTTGCAGGCCAAAGAGGGGGCTAGCCTTTCATGATATTAGTCCAAGATGATTTTAGCAAAGCTGTGCTATATGCTTGTCAGATGTACACAACTTCCTTAAAGTCAAATGTCTGCCTTCAGTTCCCTTAAGATAGTTCTTGCCTCTGGGTGAGCGGCTTTCCAAGCCAGCTTTCTCGTTCCCAGCCCCCTGGCCCCTCCGCCCATTCGCACACACCACTTCTGTTCCCTAGGGTCACTTTAAGCCATGCCGTAAGCATTGTTTTCTTTCTAGGCGCAGCCTGAGTACACTTGTTTTACAAAATGATATACTGTATATATATATGGGAGGAAAGGCCGGATTTTGTACCTGTTAATTTTCGTGAGATATCGTTTGCCTTCTTCTCTGTGAGACCCTGAGAGAATGCGACCTAGAGAAGGCTGACTGGCTACAGCGTAGATCGGGAAAAGGAGTGCTTCTAGAGATCCTGCTTTTTTGTTTCAAGGGTTAAATGGGGCAGACAATTGCAATACTTGTACTAAATACTGGAATACAAATGCATGAGTCATGTCTATATATACAGTATATGTACATATACTGTTCTTGATTTTATTGTTCCATTTGAATATTTCTACTGTAAAAAAAAAAAAGACAGTGGTTTTGAAATTGTTGAAAATAAATGTATTTTTGTACATCAAAGCTATATACCTGGCTGGGATTTTTCTCTTTGGGTTTCTTCACCTATTGCTGTCAGTCAGCTGTCGCGGCAATAAGGCTACATGGCCAAAACCGAAACAGAACAAATAGCTTATAACCCAGATATTTATGTTTTACTCATGAATCTCCAGGTTGGTTGCGGTTTGCCTGAACTCCATTGAACTGACCTGGCTCTCCTGAACTAGTTGGGATGCTGGCTTCAGTTGGGGGTCCAGGCTTGCTTCATGAGTTGTCCTCTTCTGGGACCAGATGCCACCCAGGGCATGGTCTCTCATGGTGGATTACAGAATTCCAAGTGAGGCCAGCAGAATACTCTTTGCCTGTAAGGCCTTGGCTCAAAATGATCATCCTGTTTACCATTGTCTCCATTCTGTTGACTAAAGGAAACCACATGGCCACGTCCAGCATCAGTGGGCCAGGGAAATAGGCTCCGCCTCCTCTGGTGTAAGGTACCACAAAGTTACATGACAACAGTGTGACAATAGGATTCTGGTCTAGGGGAGGGCATGATGTGTTGGGAACAGTAGTAACAATAGTTCAGTCTACTCTACTTACTCATTTTCTGTGGTCCTGGGGGGAGCTTTCATTAGATGGCCCATATTCAAGTTTCCCACCCCAATATTTGTGGCCAGGAACTTCTGAGTGGAAGGTTTGGCAACCACAAGGTCTTCGAGTGGCATCAGATCGCACTGAGTGGTAGATAGAACTGCAATACAGGCCTTGAAGACTTTAGCAGAGAAAATGAAAAGAGGAGAGGGAACCAGGAAGACGTATATTCTTTTTTTTTTTCACTATTATTATTGTTAACCTTTTTAATGCTGTTTGATGCATCAAACCAGCAAAAGATCTTCTCTTGCCTACTGCTGAGTAAGGAATTTGGAAGAATGAGTGAGTGGCTCTTCTCCACATTAGATAATAAGGGAACGTGAACTAAGTACTTAGAATAAGGGCTGTAAGTTAGATGTTTTAATCTTTTTAGTGTTCAAACTATGTAATAAATTACCATGGATCCCAGAAACCCAAGAAACCAGAGAACTTTTGTCATTAATTTACTCCTATATTTTGGATGCTAGCTGACCATTCCAGAATCATATTTTCTGAGCTCAAATGATTAACATGTAGGATGAAACAAAGGTTTTCTTTTGATTTGTGAATGTATTTAAAAATTATGTATTATTCTTGGTGTAACTGTTCTTAGGTTCTACTCACCTTTTAAAAATTATAATATATAATTAACTTCTTCAAATATTGAGGATGTCATTTATGTTACCTCTAAAAGAAACATTTTTTTTTTTTGGTCTAACTAGTGGTTCGTAACATAAAGTGCCTGCACATCTTGAAGGGGTTTATAATGAGCTTCCCCAGTAATGTGTCTAATATTCTGATCCCACATCAAAAGTGATTTATCCAAATGCAATGGTTTTTGCTTTCCAGTGGGATCTGAGCCCTTCCCATGTTCGTTTACGTCGGGGTTGATAAAATCACTCCACCGGATTAAAAAGGACGGAAGTGAGATATGTGGTAAAACAGCATTAGTCAGCTGGTTCCTTTGGGCTAAGCCATGCTAGGAGTAGAGCCTGTGCATCCTCCACCAGCACAGGTCTGCCAGATTTCTCAGAGCAGACAGGCAAAGGCAGATGGCAGAGAGTGTGACTGGCTTTGTAGTTATTTCTCTGTGGGGTTTCTCATCGGAATTGTCTTCTCTCAGGAGATTCTAAACCCGATAAGCAAGCCCGAAGAAGTCCTCAGGGTGGAGCCCAGCTATCAGCACCCGAAGCAGAGCTTCTGAGGATTCTCCTGTCAAAGTTAGAGAATAACTGCTCTATCCGCCACTGAAATCACTCAGGGAGAGTACTGGGGAAAGGGCACCTCCCCTGGCTCCTGTTACCATGATACAAGGCACCTTCATCTGCAGAGATGAGAACCACTTCCAAATTGGCTCGTTTCCTCCTGGGCAACAGCTGCAGCTCTGAGAGAGCCACCCGATTGAGTTATCTGGAACAAAAACACACTGCGAGTCAAGGTGGTGATGGATTGCGCCTTGGAAAGAATATTAAGCCAGGAATTAGGAGATCTCTGACTTTCAGCCAGTCACTCTGGACCACGATTTCTTATTTGCAAAAGGCAAACACTTTATGGCCTGACTCACTGGCTACTTTGGATTTACAGAGGTGCAAAGAGCACATTGCCAATTCCAGAATTGATAGATGACTAGGATGAGCGTACGTAGGAGACCTCTCTTCGTCCGTAGCCGGGTCAACTGGGAGGCAGAGAGTGAAGTGACTTCCCTAAGGTTAGACAGCAAATGAGTGTGGAGCTGAAGACAGAACCCGTATCTTTTTGATATTAGGGCAGTGTTCTTTCCACCACATACCCTCCTGACAAAGGCAAAACTGAACGACACGTTACAGAACGTCAGTGGACAGCCTGATGCTTATGCCAGGATGGCTCCTGTATTTCAAGTGTCTGGAACGGTTTAGAATCTAACTTTCCAAGTGTGCTCCTCATCCAGTGGCTCACACCCTCCACATGTCATTGCCCTGCTGACCCACTTGTTTAGCAACCCATGGCCTGATGCCCTTGCTTCCCTCACTGGGCAGAAAGAAGGCTGCTCAACAGACAGCTGCCAGGCCCCAGCTTCCCATGCTATGCTGCTTGCCTTTTAAAGCAGTTGGCCTCATTCAGAGGGAAGAAGGCCAGAGAGCAAACATAAGCAATGGGAATGCCTCATCCTGACACACACACCAGATCCTGCCAAATTCTCTTGTCTCATCCAACGGTACTGCCAAAGGGGACCAGATGTAGCCCAACAATTTCCTCCCGAGTACTACTGCATCTTGATGTCCCTTAAACTTGGTTTAATTGCCATTAACTTTACAGTAGCACAGTGCCCTTTAAAATGCTTTTTGCTTCTGTGTTCTCAGGCCATATATCATGATGAGATATAGGTTCATTCAGAGCGGAATCAATGGGACGTTGTATACAAAAATGGGAGGAGAGCCTCAGCTAGAGTTCAATTTATTCAGAGATGAAAAGTCTCAATAAAACTCCATTACTTTTTCATTGTCTGAGGCCCAGAGGGGTATAATGACATAATCAGGGTCCAATTTCCTATCTATAAATTGACAATAATGACATCTATCTACCTCACAGGGTTGGAACCCAGATCAAATGAGATAATTTGGGTAAAAAAACACAAAATAACTAGGGCTTGACAAATAATGAATTGAACCTGAGAAGCCCAAGTTCTTTTGTGCTGGATCTCCTTTCTCTGTCCTCCCTGGCCTCAAGTTGTAAAAATTATCTGACCAGTCTCTTACCTACTCTCACCTAAGGCTGTACTTTCAGGGAAAGAATCACAATTACCTGGGGAGACATACCGTCCTCCTCAACTCCCCCTCAAAAAGAAGAGAATTTTGGTTAAAATCAGCTGTTTATACCTTAATCCCAAAGGTCACAGCTCCTTTTATTGTCTTTTTTTTTTTAAATATAAATGATCTAATTTTCCTTGTGATACAGTTAGGGACCATGGGAGCAATCCCCAGGTGAAAAACATGCACCTGGAACACTTTCTATTGGCTGTTATTGTCAAAAAGTTTCTCCTGCAAAGCAGAATCAAGATGTTGCCCCAGATACAAGCTGGACTTAAAACAGAGGACCCTAACTCCAAAAACCACCAAAGCCCGCCAATATTGACCCATTAGGATGAGCCCCTTCCAGCCAATCAGGATGAGGCATTTTTTCTTCCCTTTATTAGCATATTGGACCAGAGTAAGAACTTGGGCGGGGACTTTCTGTATATAAATGGGGCCTCCGTTATTCTTGGGGAGGTTAGTCTAAGGACTTTCTGTGTCTTTTTTTTTTTTTTTTTTTAATTATAAAGGGGGGTGGTGGTGCCGTAGCTTCAGTAAAGCCTTTCCTGTACCTTCGACTTTTGGGTCTGGCCACTTCATTTTATATATCTGAAGTACCAAGGACGTGTTTCTTGCCTTCAACTCTGGTCACAGCTCAAGGAGAGCTCTTTCAGAGAAGGAGCACAAGATGCAGATTCTTTTCAAAATGTCAACCAAAGACAAGAAAATAGATCATGACAGGCACGCATGCCATCTGTCATTATGGCTCAGTATCTGGGGGACAGCACTGTTTGAAGCTATTAGAAATGAACCAGATAAAGTGGGGCCTTCAGTAATTTGCTCCTGAGAAAGTATGCGGTCTGCTTCTGGAAGAATAGAGACTTCTTGAGCTGAAATATCTGTGCCCAAAGTGTCTGATGAGCTGAAGCCTGCTAGGCTCTAAGGATTTATCCCCACTAAGGTCCTACTTCTCCTCCCCAGAGGCTCTCCCAGAAGCCCCTTCTTATGATGCAGAGTCTTTTGTTGCTTATTCTCCCTTGCAGAGGGTTATTGCTGTCAGTACTCCAGGAACTGGCTGCAATTAAGAGTATGTCCAAACATGGTAGATGGAAAGAGAAAGGAGGCCACACAAGAAGCAACAGAGAACAGGATTGTTTTTCTTGTCACTAATCTATCTTCCTTGGTTTCTGGGTAGAATCACCTGGGAAGCACTTAATTATCTCCGTAAACACACACCTGGGGCTCAGAGCGCCAGAATGGTTTTCATGCACTGACCTTCCAAAATCTTGTGGTTCAATTAGAGAATTGCTGGGCTTCTTCCATTGGCAGCTGGGATATTTTGTGGGAGGGGCACTGAGGGAGGAAGATGAGAGAGATGAGTCTAGAGAAATAAAGTTAATGTTTGTCAATTACAAAGCTTTACTTGATACATTCTCATTTCAACCTGTCAATTTCAGATTCTCCTCTGTGTGGGGAAAATACAGATGCTCTCCAGATTTCTAATCTATTTATAATGGTAACAAGACAACTGTAGGCAGTGTGTGCTCATCATGAGCTAATCATCCTCTGCTATGCCTTGTGCCTCCTAATTAGTGGCATGTTGGTTGCCTACTGATCAAGTTGGAGCCTCATCCAGGCAGTAGGGAGGAAAGGTAGGGGGAGAAAGAATTCTGAGCCCAGTGGAGCTTAGATCTTGGCAGACTTTCTAACAACAGGTGGGCTTCACACCTTGCCTTGCAATGCATCCCTTTTAAAGAGGCAGCCACCACTACCATGGGTGCTAACAGGAACATGGCAGGCTTCCAAACGTGTCTCTAAGAGCTCCTCATAGCAAGTTGCTGTCCTTCCAAAACTTCTTGGCTTAATGATACAGACCCAGCAAGTGACATCAGGTAGAAGAAAAATAAATAATTAAATGTGCATCTATAGATGATAATGGGGCAAGATCCCTTTTGTTCATTCACTCATTTAAAAAGTATTTATTGAGCTCTATAGTTAATAGTCTCTTATGGTTCCTGGAGTGGAGGTGGGCAGGGGTATAGGTTAAATGGGTGATGGGTATTAAGGAGGGCACTTGTGATGAGCACTGGGTGTTATATGTAAGTGATGGATCACTGAATTCTACTCCTAAAACCAATATTACACCATATGTTGATGTAACTAGAATTTAAATAAAAACTTCAAAAAGAAATTAAAATTTTTATTGAGAACTTGCTTTCCAACAGATTCTGCTCTGGATACTGAGGCTAACGCTCAAAACACACTTAATATGAGGTGACCATATCATTTTTTTATACAAACTGGGACACAGTTGGGCATGAATGGAGCACTGGTCATAATTACTCTGGGAAACCAAGCATGATGCAGGACTGTCTCAGCAAACCAGGATGTATGGTCACCCTAACTTAAAATTCAGAGGGGGCGTAAAGTCAGAGATGTGTCAACATTCCATTCACCCTTGAATTGTTTTTTAATTCCTTACCCAGGGATAGAAACCCAATTCTCTGAGCCCGAAAACTGTTTATGGAGATCCCCTATCAGCTTTGTAGTCTTTTGAGGGCCTCTCATTGGGGTGGTGAACCCCTACATAGTCAGAGGTCAGTGAGCAAAGCCTTAGATGGTTTTTAGAAAGTTATCTAAGGGGCTCCTGGGTAGTTCAGTCAGGTGGCCAACTGTTGGTTTCAGCTCAGGTCATTATCTCAGGGTCTTGGGATCAAGCCCCATGTTGGGCTCCATGCTCAAGTGGGGAGTCTGCTTGGGATTCTCTCTTCCTGTCCCTCTGCCTCTTCCCCCACTCATGCACACACACACTCTCTCTCTCAAATAAATATTTTTAAAAAAATTAAAAATATATTTATTACATTATATCAATTAGGTTTCTTGGTTGCAGAAAATAGTCACTGCTCCTCGCTAATTCAAGCAAAAAGAATTTATGGGAAGGTTATCAGAAGCCCACGGAATCAACTCAAATTTGAAGAACATAACTTGGAAAGAGGCAGGAGCTAGGATAACTTTGGAGGGGTGGGGAGCAAGAAACACAGACAGTATCCCACTAGGGGTTCCTGGCAGATCGTATCTTACCAGAGGTTTCCTCTGGAATGAATGAACTCCAATGATCTCTTCTATCCTCATGTTACTGAAAATTCAAAGTTCCAGATAAATTTCCCAATTGGTAAAGTTTAGGTCACACGCTCACTGCATGATCCATGGACTGAAGTGTGTCACCCTGAAATTCATATGTTGAAGCCCTAACTTCTAGCACCTCAGAATGTGACCATATTAGGAAGTAGGGCCTTAAAGAAGTGAGTAAGTTAAAATGAGGCTGTTGGGTAAATACAAGTCCAATCTGATTGATATCCTTATAAGAAAAAGAAATTAGGACACAGTTTACAGAGAGCTGACCAGGTGAAGACACAGGGGGAAGGCAGCCTTCTATAAGGCAAGGAGAGGGGCCGCAGAAGAAACCCACACAGCTGATCCCTGATCTCTGACATTTAGCCTCCACAGTTGTGGTAAAATACATTTCTGTTGTGTGAGCCACCTCACCTGGGGTACTTGTTATGACAGTCTTAGAAAACGAAAGGTGAGGGAAACTATCTGGGGAAATAAACCTGTAAGTATTGCTCTGGCTTTTGAAGTGAGATTTCGAGGCATTTGGATTTACTCTCCCACGGGGACTCCCTACACTAGGAGACAGTCCTCCTTCCTCTGCCACCCGTGAAAATAAGAAGATGGGAATGAAGGCAGAATGGATGATGGTCAGAGGATAAGCCTTCAAGTCATTTTAAAAGTCACTCTTCTTTCAACATTTATTGAGCACAAACCAAGGAATGAAGTGCGTGGTGCTGTAGGCGCTGGAATTTCAGGTAAGAATCTGGGGGCCACGTCCTACTCTGGTGGAACTTACAATTTAAGGAACAGTCTTGTAAGTATTTATTTGATTTTCTGTCACGCTTTGGGGGAGTACTTGGATCATTTAGAGAAAAGTAACAGAGAGGTAGGGTGGGATAATCACCACCCCCTAGAGGAAAGGTGGTGGTAAAGTGAAGGATGAATTCTCAAAGGAAATGACATTTACAAGTGTTGGGGTTTACCCTTTCTTTTCCACCTAGAATCCTCCTTTCCCTGTTCTCCCGGCACACTGGTAGAACTCTGAATGTGGAGGAAATGGCAGAACTGAAGGATGAATAGGAATGCAGGGATGGTGGGAAAGGGACTTGGAAGGCAGCTATAAAACAAATTTAAAGATTAGAGATTTGTGGGGGGCCTGGGTGGCTCAGTCGGTTAAGCGTTTGACTCTTGATTTCTGCTCAGGTCATGATCTTGGGGTCCTGGGATCCAGCCCTGCACTGGGCTCTGTGCTCAGTGGGGAGTCTGCTGGAGATTCTCTCTCCTTCTCCCTTTGCTCCTCCCCCAGCTCACACACACCCTCTCTCTAAAATAAATAAATAATTCTGTTTTAAAAATCAGAGATCTGGATTTACAAAGATGTGGACCTTCTAATCTGCACACAACAGTTTGTATTTTCCATATTATTCCAAATTTTTCTGATGAGCATATGTTCATTTCATAATTTTTTAAAAAATGAAGAAAGTAAAAGTCACATTAAATGTCCACAACGGTTTTCCAGATGTAGTGGTTTCTGAGTATTTTATTCAAGTTCTCTTAAAATACACTTTTAAAAAATGTAATGATATGTTCTGCAATACCAATTATTAAGCATAGTTAAAATAGGAACATTCATAGGTCAAAGATGGACAATAACTTCAAAAGAGACTTGTGGTAGCATAATATCTGCTTGAGAATGGTTCATTGGTCTTTATAAACGGAAAAAGAAACTATAATTACTTAGGTCCTTCACAATGAGTATTAAAGATACAGGAAATCATTACTCAAGATTCTTGGCAAAGGAAATGGCTCTTATGTTGTTCTCTGCTACTCTTTTATTTCTTTCACAAAAGTAGAGAAACTTCTCTGCCTAGCAATTTTACTGGTAATGTCCCATCCATAAATAATTTGCTGTTGTTAACAAATGTTGGAACAAAACAACACCAATTAAGGTTCTGAGTGGTTGTCAAACATGGCAAGAGATTGTGCATGAACTGCGGGATGAAGAACTTAGCTTGGGGAAGGCATTGCCTGCTGCTGAAAAACATTTTAAACAGAAGGGAACATAGGACCCAGTTTCTTGCCTGAGCTCTAGCACCCACCTGATGCTCTGATACAGGGGGTTAGCTAGAGGCTCCGAAATGGAATTCTGGAAGCCGTGGGCCTGGGTGAGATCACCTGGAGAAGACATGGAATGGAAGGCAAGCAGGTTCAAATGCCCGCCCCCCACCCCGGAGCTTCAGAAAAGAGTCTTGTTCTCCAAACGATTTTCCATTTACAGTATATGCTTTTTATGAGTGTTTATCGGTGTATCATACAAACGTCCTTCTTTTGAATGGAGTCTCTTCCACTCAGCTCTCTGAATTAAGGGCTCCCATCCTATCCCAGACTCCTCTAGGGCACCGCCTCCACTGGTGGGCACAGGCTCACGATGTTGTCCCAAGGATCTTGGCTTTGAAGAGCTATGGATCCAGGTTCAATGCTAGCTTCTTCATTTATTAGCTGTGTGGTCTTGGGTGAGTCTCTAACCTCCCTGAGCCTCATTTTCTCTTTTGTTCTTGTGAAGGAAGTGAAATAGAAAACATCTAGAGCATCACAGGTTCATCATAAAGGAGCATTTCCTCCACCCCACCCTTTCTCTGCGTTTCCCTGGGACACCTGTGTGGCAGAGCAAAGAGACTCCTTACCAGGACAGAAGCAGGAATGGAAGGTTCAGACCCACCAAAGCATGCTCCTTGCCCCCTGGGCCAGATGTGTCCTGCTCTAACCCATCTGACAAAGCAGGGCTGCCTCTCCTCCCTTCTGCAGGAAACAATTTAGAAAAGACAACCCCTAAACCACCCCCTCCATCCCATAAATGTTTACACCTGTTCTTTTGTCAAGTCTCAGAGAAGAAGCTCGATACCAATAATTTTGTAGGGGGGAAAGGGGGCTGGGAGGGTGCGGGAGACAAATAGCCAGCCCCAGACTGGGCTGCTGGGGATGAATGTTGCATTGCTAAACTCAGCCATGCTTGCCAGCTGAACGGCTCCTTTTCTTTTTAACAAATCTGAGACCAAGGAGGTCCTTCCGACAGCCTATCATTAACTTTGTTATTATGGTTATTATCAACAATGTGCCAATTTTCCTGCATCTTTCAGGATCTTTCAATTACTACATGCTGAGTTTTTCCTCCCCTTCTTTTCCCTGGTCTCTCCATCCCCCCTCCCTACCCCAAGTGCCCAGATTTCTTCTCTTTCCTCCTCCCCAATTGTTTTCCCTATACAAGGATGGCAGTGACAGGGATGGAAGCCCAGCAGGATTTGGAATCTCTCTGACTGAGGGGAAAGAAATATTTGTATATTAGTCAACATCCTCCAGGTTATTCATCAGAAGTTTCATTTTTCACCAAAGTCTTTTATTTATCTTAAAGCCACTGACATGAATATATATCATGAAGTTAAAAAGATAGAATTATACTTCGCTAGCTACTGCTAAGATTCATGGAGGCTCGAAGCCCAGCTAGTCCTGGGTGTACCAAACGGCGGCGTTTTACGTTTGTTTTGGTTTGGTTTTTTCTTTCTCAGCAAACACACGCTAACAGGGTTTGTCTCTTCATTTTGATATGGGAATGATTGAAAATATGCTCTGTATCGCTTGATAAAAGACCTTTGCCAAAAAGAACAGCTTTGTCATTTGAACATATTTCCCAGGAGCCCTGAGATGTGCTTAAGCCTGGTTTAATGGGATGTTTTTGAGCAGGGATGCTGGCTGATGGGCCGAAGGCAGAAGCTTCTGTGTGGGGTCCCTGGCCTCGGGGGACTCTGGAAACCCCCATGTTTCAATGCAGATTAGAATGCTGCTTGACTTAAGTGAAATAAGTCAAGCAGAGAAAGTCAATTATCATATGGTTTCACTTATTTGTGGAACATAAGGAATAACATGGAAGACATTAGGAGAAGGAAGGGAAAAATGGGGGGGGGAATTGGAGGGAGAGATGAACCATGAGAGACTATGGACCTGAGAAACAAACAGGGTTTTAGAGGGGAGGGGGGACGGGGGATTGGTTAGCCCGGTGATGGGTATTAAGGAGGGCACGTACTGCATGGAGCACTGGGTGTTATACGAAAACAATGGATCGTGGATCACTACATCAAAAACTAATGATGTATTGTATGGTGACTAACATAACACAATAAAATTTAAAAAATAAATAAATAAGAAAATAAAACAGCTCCAAAAAAGCTAAAAAAAAAAAAAAAAAAGGAATGCTGCTTGATAGGCTCGCTCCCTGGTAGCTGAGGTCCTTGGGCTGGGAGCAGTCTGGCGATTCATCCATCCACATGTTGTTACTAAGAGGCTCCTGGGGCACAGCACCTAACAGGCTGCAATCTCTTAGAGTTGCTAGAACAGACTGCCACAAACCAGGGGGCTGAAAACAGCTGAAATTTATTCCATCACAGTTCTAGGGCCAGAAGTTCAAAATCAAGGTGTTGGTAGCATTGGTTCCTTCTGAAGGTTCTAATGAAGACTCCATTCCCGACCTCTCTCCTAGATTCTGGTGGCTGCTGGTCATCCTTGGTGTTCCTTGGCTTGTAGCTGCATCACTCTGACCCCTACTCCCATCTTCATATGGCTCCTCTGTGTGCTCTCCCCTTCTCTCCTATAAGGAGACGTATCATCGCATTTAGGCTATACCCAGTTAATCCAAGATGATTTCATCCGAAGACTTTTAATTTTATCTGCAAAGATTCCCTTTTCCAAGTGAGAGACCTGTCATGTTCTCAGGTTCTGGGTGGATATATATTTTCAAGGGTCATCATTTCAACTCATACCATAAGCCCATTCCTAAACACACACACACACACACACACACACAGTTTAAGTGAAAAAATAAAAGTTGGGATCATCATCTAGTGGCTCTCAGCATCCAATGCCAAGCCCCGTGATCCATTTCTTCCTTCCCCATCAAAGTTTACCTGGCCAGTGTCCCAGTCCTTTGGCTCTCTAAAGTGAATCTGGGCTGTCTTCTATGACTTTGTTTCTCTAGTCTTCATTTTATAAGCTATTATTATTAGATACCATAACTTGTACAAGTCCTACAATCCCACAAGCCTAGTGGTCTATTAACAAGACATTTCACTAATACCTGCATCCCCACTTCTCTTTGAAGGAGGAGAGAGAGTGATCCCATTGCTCAGATTCTAGGACACAGAGCAGGCCTCCTTTGCTAGTTGTTGGGGTCATTGTATTGCTATGATGTGGCCATCCCAGAGCAAAAAAGAGTTTTCTTTTTATGCATTCTTGCAGCTTTCCATATTTTCATGAAATAGACTGAGCCACTCTATCCTGGGATTTCCCAGGAGCTTGCAGCAGGAGTGGAGATGGGTGGGGAGGCCGCCTCAGTGTTTAGGCTGGGCCACAGGGATCATTCAGATTTCTCAACACCTTCTGCATTAAGGTTTGTGGCCCAGGCCTTAGGAACAAGAAGGTGGCAATTTGTTTTCCTTTGTGTTTTTCCTTGAGACTCTGGGGAACTCTTGGGTAGGAGTGTTTAAGGTAAGAGCGGGGCATTTGGATACTTTGACCTCTTCTAGGCCATGTTAATTCTATGAAATCCCATCATGAATTCACAGAAACTGCATGTTAAGTTTAAAGAGTTTTCTTCTGCTTCATCTGATCATGGAAAGCAATTTCATGCAACTCTCCACAGTCTGGGGCCAGTTATTCAGGAGTGAACACTCAGAAACTACAACTGAATTTACAAGCTGGAGAAGGGGTGGGATGGTACATGGAGAGACTGTGAGATGAATGAGAGCAAAGGTGGGCTTCTGAGATTGAGGACCCTCTTCCCAGCACACACACACACACACACACACACACCCACCCACACACACACCCACACACACACACCCCCAGGGCCCAACATTGCTTGTGCAAATCCAGCCCCTCTCCAGAAGGACTCACATACTCTACTCCAGATGCCCCCTGGATCATTCTAGTCTCTGGACTACCTGAGCCTGCAAAGGTCTTGTCCCTTCATCATCCAAATCCTAACCACCGGAGACGAGGCTCAGCCCAGATGTGACCCCCTCATCAAGCCTTCCTGCTGAAGCCAGCTCAGGTCTGCTCCTCTGTCCCTGCTCCCCATGGCATTTGCTTCCTACACCTCCGCTATGCTTGCTGTCACCATTTGACTTTGCTCACCTTTACCCATGAGCGGTAAGAGACAGACGCAGCAGAAAGGGCATAGAACTTGAAGGCAGATGTCTTAGATTCTAGTTCCAACTCATCTCCTATTATCTGGCTTCTTTAGGCTAGTAATTCAGTCTATCTGGGCACATTTCCTCCTCTATGAAATAGGAGATGGTGACAAAGAGAAATTGTGTTTGCCCTGCTTATCTTATCAGGTCATTGTATGTATCAAATGAGATACCCCATCCTGTAATGAATTTAATATACTGGCTCCGAGCTGCCACCACAATGAGATGAGTTGGAAGGCAATTTCCTGGCTTCTCCCTACACCTGTATTTGCACTTCTTTGCCTGCAGTGGAGTCCCAGCATCTGTGAGTGTTGGCTGCTAATGTCTCACAGCTGCTCCTGCCCCAGAGGGATCCTCGGCCCTCCTGGAAGCACCACCCCAACCCTCCACATTGATGGGCCACATCTATGGTATTATTTATGCTCCTGAGCCCCCTGGGGTCAAGTCCAAACTAAACTCAACCTGAGACTACATCCTTGCTTGATTCTTTCTCTCTTTTCATCCTACTGCCTTAGATCACCCTCTTAAAAAATTACCTGCCCCAAATCTCAGTCTCAGGCTCTCCTTCTTGGAAACCCAACCTAAGACACTGTCCTATGGTGGTCCGATCACAAAACAAGACATCCCCATTCCTGGGATTCAAAGTGCCCACACAGATATAAGATGTAGGACACCTAGACTTTCTTCAATATCTCAAGGAGCAGGAGAAGCACGTGCTCTGACCTCCCCCACCAAACATGGAGAGCTGAGTGCTAGAGTCCCAGCCCCCAGCGGTGAGCCAGCGCAGAGGCCAGGGGGATACACAGCACAGTGGAGTCCTCCTGCCCCAAAACTAGAGTACCACGGCCTGTCCCAGCAGTGGGCCTCAGAGGGCAGCTCTCCCTCTACAAGGAATTCTCTTCTGTGGCTGCTGAGCCCCCGAACTCAAGAATGCTTATCATCTATACAAGCTGAGCTTTCTTGAAAGTGATTGTGTAGTGGGAACATCTGGTGTGTGAATGGCTTCTATGTTTTTTTCTCTTCTCTCCCTCCAGTCAACACTAAGTGAATCCCTGGAATGTCTGCCCTGCTTCCCTCCCAAGGACTGGAGACCTGGTTCATTATTTAACTCTGTGCTTTCGTCACTGCACAAACTGTTTTCACATTGCACTTGCCTGGCAGGAAGGGATACAAGCCACAACTTGGGAGATTTTCTTGCTAATTAAAAGTCTCCCAACAACTCTGTTTGCCAGAGAAAACACTGCCATATTACCTCGTGCAATTATTCCTAATTAAGACCATCTCACCATTCCCAACAATTGCTTGAAGTTCGGTGTATTTCTATTTTTTTGCTCAGTAACTCTGAATACATTCACACAACTGAATATCCACTCATATATTGTCTTTTTTTATTGGAAAATAGTTGACATACAATGTTATATTAGTTTCAGGTGTACAGCATAGCGATTTCCTTCCATATATTCTGTGCATTAGACAATGCATCGCGATAAGTGTAGTGACCACCTGTCATTATTACAATCGTATTGACTACATTTCCTGTGCTGTTCATATGTTATCTTTTGCTTAATTACATCCAGCCTTTTCTAGGTCATTCTTTACAACGGTCCTTCCCGTAGGCCATAGCTACTCTGAGGGTGATCGGTGAATGTGTAACTTAGACTGTGATCATCTCACTATTGCCGATGGTGTGTGTTAGTTTGGGTGAGAAGTCTGGATGATACCTTCTGCACAGTGTAATAATGGACTGCAGGAACAAAACTGGGCCTTCTCTGCCTGGTGACTTTAGCAAGTGACTTAACATTACTAAGCTCTTGTTTCTTTTCATCTCAAAGTGCAAATAATAAACTATGTACTTCATGGTACTATTTGAGGATTGTAGGAGCTAATTAATTATGGCAGCCCACTTAGCTCCCATTTATCAAATGCTAATCTCGGTGCCTCTGGCCTGTGCATTATTCTTGTGTCTTGGACTGTGGCTCTCAATGAAGCAAAATATGTTTGCATTTTATAGAAATTAGCCAAGCCAAATCAACATATTCCTCTTGGTTGTGTTCAGATGATGGTTTTGTACCAGAGAGAAACTAACCGGTCCGTCAAGTGGACTAAATGGTCTGTACTGTCTGAAATGATGACCCAATGGTTATAAACACAGAGAAGCTGCAGGTACCCTGTGGTTGGCTTTTGGAGTCTGAGCTGTCCTCAATTTGCTGATAGAAAATCAGACTGACCTTCAATTATTGCCGTCTCGTTCTACCCTTACATTGTGACTTCAGCTGCTGTTTCAAATTTTCCTTTTCTACTTTTTCCAAAAAACTCTTAGCACAGAGGCTTTTTTTTTTCTTTTTCCCATTTTTAAGAATTATTTGAGGCCAGTGAAGTTAGGGCCTAATGCTCTATATGTCTGGTATCGAGTAAGTTCTTTTTTATTATTCGAGTATAATTAACATACAGTGTTATGTCAGTTTCGGGTGTATAAGATAGTGATTCAGCAATTCTATTCATTACTCAGCGCTCGTCATGATAAGTGTACTCTTACTCCCCCTCACCTATTTCACCCATGCACCCCCACCACCTCTCCTCTGGTAACCATCAGTTTGTTCTGTGTATTTAAGAGTCTCTCTCTTTTTTTGTCTCTTTTTTCTTTGTTCATTTGTTTTGTTTCTTAAATTCCACATATGAGTGACACATGAAAAGATGCTCAACATCACTCGTCATCAGGGAAATGCAAATTAAAACCACAATGAGATATTAGCTCACACCTGTCAGAATGGCTAAAATCAAAAACACAAGAAATAACAAGTGTGGACGCAGATATGGAGCAAAAGGAACCCCGTGCACTGTTGGTGGGAATGCAAGCTCATGCAGCCACTGTGGAAAACAGTATGGAGGTTCTTCAAAAAATTTAAAAATTAAAAATAGAGGAAGTTCTTAATAAATGTTTGTGGAGGGCATCAAGAGGCAATCATGTAAAGGTAGTATCTTGGATAAAACTCATATCTATGTTATTTAGGGCTCTGGTCATGAACTGAGATCTTGGGTAAATGATCTCTGGATCAGACATTGTTCTTGGTTTCTGACTTTCCAGTTCTAAGCTCCAGTTCTTAGGAGGCTCAGTGGTCGCCTCGCCCTCTCTGTCTCTCAGGAAGCACGTGGTCTCTCACCTCTGATTTCCTCGGCCTGCCTGCACCTATGCTTCTCTGTGTTTACTTTCTCTTCCAGCCTATGCTCCTGCAACTGGAAGGATTCAAGCTAAGACTCCTAGGGAAGTTTCAGAGAAAGGGAATCTGATTACTCCAGCTTGTCTTTTTGAGCCAGCAAGTCCCTGTCTCTGTCCAGATTTTGAAATGACCGTGTGTTGAGTAGTTGTCCATCCCCAACCCCATCAGCTGAGACCCGGATGTGGGATACCCTGGTGCAGAGTTTGACCCTCCCTCTCAGTGCACCTGCAGATAAGGCAGCTTCTCAGAGATGCAGATGGCGTGGCAGCTACTAAACAGGTAAGGGAAGTCTCCTGCTCTTTTCTTCTTCCTCCTCTCTCACAAGCCACTTGAATCTTTTATGAGTTAAAAATGAGTAGAGAGGAAGGAAAGATGGCAGATGAGTAGGGGACCCTATTTCAACTGGTCCCCAGAATTGAGCTGGATATCTACCAGACCACTCTGAGCACCCACGAAACCAGCCTGAGATGTAAAAAGATCTGGATCTCTACAAACAATATTGCAGGCAGTTGGTACGAGCAGGGAGCCGTGATTCTACGGGCAGATATTGGAGGGTAAACGGCAGCAGGAGGGTGCCTGGCCATGGGGAATCCACACCGCCGGTGAGCGACAGCCTCGTGCGCTGGGGACGGGGCACAGACTCGCAGACCGGTAGCGGTGAGGAAAGGACTTTAGGGCAGTCCCTGGGGCGGAAACCCGGGGCGGCGGGGTTGTGTGTGCGAACTGGGAGCGGCTGGCGGTTTTAGAAGCACAAAGGGCAGAGACGTGCCCCAACCTGGAGGCAGGACTGGGGGCGCTGCGGAGGGGCGCACAACCCAGGACGCTGCAGTTTATAGCAGCAGGGACAGAAACGGAGACGGTGGCCTGGAGAGCTCACTGAAGAATAGACTGCGATCTCTCTGCTCTGAGGCAGAGGGTTGGAAACGGTCTCTTCTGCTCTGACTCACGGAAGAGACACAGAAAGCCGCCAGAGATCAAAAGCCCCAAAAACTGATTCCCACTGAGCCCATCCCCTGCCACAGGGGGGCAGGGTAACTCCGCCCAAACAGGGTTGCCTGAGTAACAGTGCAACAAGCCCCTCCCCCAGAAGACAGGCTGGGAGAACAAGAAGCCAGCAACCCTAAGGTCCCAAGAAAACAGGTGCATCTTGCTTGGGTTCTGGTCAATAATTTGGACTCTATACATTCCCTCAAACACCCATCAACAGAATGACTAGGAGGAAGAGCCCCCCAAATAGAAAAGACTCAGAGATTATGACTTATGCTGCAGATTTACAAATGGATGCAGATATAACCAAGATGTCGGAGATGGAATTCAGGCTAGCAATTGTGAAGACAATGGCTAGAATGGAGAAATCAATTAATAGCAACATAGAGTCTCTAAGGGCAGAAATGAAAGCTGAATTGGCAGAACTTAAAAATGCTATCAATGAGTAGGAGGGGAAGAATGAAGGTGGGGAAATCGGAGGGGGAGACGAACCATGAGAGACGATGGACCTCTGAAAAACAAACTGAGGGTTCTAGAGGGGAGGAGGTGGGAGGATGGGTTAGCCTGGTGATGGGTATTAAAGAGGGTACATTCTGCATGGAGCACTGGGCGTTATGCACAAACAATGAATCATGGAACACTACATCAAAAACTAATGATGTAATGTATGGTGATTAACATAACAATAAAAAAGTTTAAAAAATGCTATCAATGAGATCCAATCCAATCTAGATAATCTAACAGCTAAGGTAACTGAGGCAGAAGAAAGAATTAGAGACCTGGAAGACAATATAATAGATAAAAAGGGAAAAGAGGAGGCCAGGTAAAAACAACTCAGAATCCATGAAAATAGAATCAGAGAAATAAGTGACACCACGAAGCGTTCCAACGTCAGAATAATTGGAATCCCAGAGGGAGTGGAGAGAGAGAGAGAGGACTAGAAGATGTATTTGAGCAAATCATAGCTGATAACTTCCCTAATCTGGGGAATGAAACAAACATTCGCGTCCTAGAGGCAGAGAGGACCCCTCCCAAGATCAAGGAACACAGGCCAACACCCTGGCATGTAATAGTAACACTTGCAAATCTTAGAACCAAGGAAACCATCTTAAGGGCAGTTAGGGGGAAGAGATTCCTTACGTACAGAGGGAGGAACATCAGAATAACGTCAGACCTATCCACAGAGACCTGGCAAGCCAGAAAGGCCTGGCAAGACATATCCAGGGTACTAAATGAGAAGAACATGCAGCTAAGAATACTTTATCCAGCAAGGCTTTCATTTAGAATGGATGGAGAGATGCAGAGCTTCCACGACTGGCAGAAACTGAAAGAATATGTGACCACTAAGCTGGCCCTGCAAGAAATATTAAGGGGGGTTCTATAAAAGGAGAAAGACCCCAAGAGTGATATACAACAGAAATTTACAGGGACCATCTATAAAAACAACGTCTTCAGAGGCAACATGATGACAATTAATTCATATCTTTCAATAATCACTCTCAATGTGAATGGCCTAAACACTCCCATAAAAGGGCACAGGGTTGCAGTTTGGATAAAAAGACAGGACCCATCCATATGCTGCCTACAAGAGACTCATTTTGAACCTAAAGATACATCCAGACTGAAAGTGAAGGGATGGAGATCCATCTTCCATGCCAGCGGACCTCAAAAGAAAGCTGGGGTAGCAATTCTTATATCAGACAAATTAGATTTTAAACTAAAGTCTGTAATTAGAGACACAGAAGGACACTATATCATTCTTAAAGGGTCTATCCAACAAGAAGATCTAACAATTGTAAATCTCTATGCCCCCAACATGGGAGCAGCCATCTACATAAGCCAAATGTTAACCAAAATAAAGAGTCATATTGATAACAATATGTTAATTGTAGGAAACCTCAATACTCCACTCTCAGCAATGGACAGATCATCTAAGCAGAAAATCAACAAGGAAACAAGAGCTTTGAATGATACACTGGACCAGATGGACCTCATAGATATTTACAGAACATTCCACCCTAAAACAACAGAATACTCATTCTTCTCGAGCGCACATGGAACTTTCTCCAGAATAGACCACATACTGGGTCACAAATCAGGTCTCAACCGATACCAAAAGATTGAGATTATTCCCTGCATATTCTCAGACCACAATGCTTTAAAACTGGAACTCAATCACAAGAAAAAATTTGGCAGAAATTCAAACACTTGGAAGCTAAAGACCACTCTGCTCAAGAATGTTTGGGTCAACCAGGAAATCAAAGAAGAACTTAAACAATTCATGGAGATCAATGAGAATGAAAACATCAGTCCAAAATCTATGGGATACTGCAAAGGCGGTCCTAAGGGGGAAATACATAGCCATCCAAGCCTTACTCAAAAAAATAGAAAAATCCCGAATTCACCAACTAACTCTACAACTTAAAGAACTAGAGAAAAAGCAACAAAGGATGCCTAAGCCATGCATTAGAAGAGAAATAATTAAAATTAAAGCAGAGATCAATGAATTAGAAACCAGAAACACAGTAGATCAGATCAATGAAACTAGAAGTTGGTTCTTTGAAAGAATTAATAAGATCAATAAACCACTGGCCAGACTTATCCAAAAGAAAAGAGAAAGGACCCAAATTAATAAAGTTATGAATGAAAGGGGAGAGATCACAACTAACACCAAGGAAATAGAAACAATTATTAGAAATTATTATCAACAACTATATGCCAATAAACTGAGCAATCTGGATGGAATGGAGGCCTTCCTGGAAACCTATAAGCTGCCAAGACTGAAACAGGAAGAAATTGACAACCTGAATAGGCCAATAACCAGTAACGAGATTGAAGCAGTGATCAAAAACCTCCCAAAAAACAAGAGTCCAAGGCCTGATGGATTCCCTGGGGAATTCTACCAAACATTCAAAGAAGAAATAATACCTATTCTACTGAAGCTGTTTCAAAAAATAGAAACAGAAGGAAAACTTCCAAACTCATTCTATGAGGCCAGCATTACCTTAATCCCCAAACCAGGCAAAGAGCCCATCAAAAAGGAGAATTTCAGACCGATATCCCTGATGAATATGGATTCCAAAATCCTCAACAAAATCCTAGCTAATAGGATCCAACAATACATTAAAAGGATCATCCACCACGACCAAGTGGGATTTATCCCCGGGATGGAAGGGTGGTTCAACATTCGCAAATCAATCAATGTGATAGAGCACATTAATAAGAGGAGGGAGAAGAATCATATGGTCCTCTCAATTGTTGCAGAAAAAGCATTTGACAAAATACAACATCCTTTCCTGATTAAAACTCTTCAGAGTATAGGGATAGAGTGAACATTCCTCAAGTTCATAAAATCCATCTATGAAAAACCCACAGCGAATATCATCCTCAATGGGGAAAAGCTGAGAGCCTTTCCCTTAAGATCAGAAACACGTCAAGGATGCCCACTCTTGCCACTATTGTTCAACATAGTACTAGAAGTCCTAGCAACAGCAATCAGACAACAAAAAGAAATAAAAACTCTTCAAATTGGCAAAGAAGACGTCAAACTCTCTCTTTTTGCAGACGACATGATACTTTATGTGGAAAACCCAAAAGACTCCACCCCCAAATTACTAGAACTCAAACAGCAATTCAGTAATGTGGCAGGATACAAAAATCAATGCACAGAAATCAGTTGCTTTCTTATACACTAACAACGCAACTGTAGAAAGAGAAATTAGAGAAACGATTCCATTTACAATAGCACCAAAAACCATAAGATACCTCAGAATAAACCTAACCAAAGAGGTAAAGGATCTATACTCTAGGAATTACAAAACACTCATGAAAGAAATTGAAGAAGACACAAAAAGATGGAGAAATATTCCATGCTCATGGATCAGAAGATTAAACATTGTTAAAATGTCTATGCTACCCAGAGCAATCTATATCTTCAATGCCATCCCGATCAAAATTCCAGTGACATTTTTCAAAGTGCTGGAACAAACAATCCTAAAATTTGTGGAATCAGAAAAGACCCCGAATCGCCAAGGAAAAGTTGAAAGAGAAAAACAAAGCTGGGGGCATCATGTTGCCCGATTTCAAGCTATATTACAAAGCTGTGATCACCAAGACAGCATGGTACTGGCACAAAAACAGACATATAGACCAATGGAACAGAATAGAGAACCCAGATATGGACCCGCAACTCTATGGTCAAATAATCTTTGACAAAGCAGGAAAAAACATGCAGTGGAAAAAAGACAATCTCTTCAATAAATGGTGCTGGGAAAATTGGACAGCCACCTGCAGAAGAATGAAACTCGACCATTCTCTAACACCATTCACAAAGATAAACTCAAAGTGGATGAAAGACCTCAATGTGAGACAGGAATCCATCAAAATCCTAGAGGAGAACATAGGCCGTAACCTCTTTGACATCGGCCACAGCAACTTCTTTCAAGATACATCTCCAAAAGCTAGTGAAACAAAAGCAAAAATGAACTTTTGGGACTTCATCAAGATAAAAAGCTTCTGCACAGCAAAGGAAACAGTCAACAAAACAAAGAGGCAACCCACAGAATGGGAGAAGATATTTGCAAATGACACTACAGATAAAGGGCTGGTATCCAAGATCTATAAAGAACTTCTCAAACTCAACACCCAAAAAACAAATAATCAAGTCAAAAAGTGGGCAGAAGAGATGAACAGACACTTCTCTGAAGAAGACATA
Organism: Halichoerus grypus; assembly: GCF_964656455.1. Lineage (NCBI taxonomy): Eukaryota > Metazoa > Chordata > Mammalia > Carnivora > Phocidae > Halichoerus > Halichoerus grypus. The sequence continues at coordinate 23,796,684 of NC_135718.1, read as the reverse complement.
CAAATGGCTAACAGACACATGAAAAAATGTTCATCATCATTAGCCATCAGGGAAATTCAAATCAAAACCACATTGAGATACTACCTTACACCAGTTAGAATGGCAAAAATGGACAGGGAAAGAAACAACAAATGTTGGAGAGGTTGTGGAGAAAGGGGAACCCTCTTACACTGTTGGGGGGAATGCAAGTTGGTACAGCCACTTTGGAAAACAGTGTGGAGGTGCCTCAAAAATTTAAAAATAGAGCTACCCTATGACCCAGCAATTGCACTCCTGGGTATTTATGACAAAGACACAGATGTAGTGAAAAGAAGGGCCATATGCACCCCAATGTTCATAGCAGCAATGTCTGCAATAGCCAAACTGTGGAAAGAGCCGAGATGCCCTTCAACAGATGAATGAATAAAGAAGATGTGGTCCATATACACAATGGAATATTACTCAGCCATCAGAAAGGATGCATACCCAACTTTTGCATCAACATGGAGGGGACTGGAGGAGATTATGTTAAGTGAAATAAGTGAAGCAGAGAAAGTCAATTATCATATGGTTTCACTTATTTGTGGAACATAAGGAATAGCATGGAGGACACTAGGAGAAGGAAGGGAAAAATGGGGGGGGGGAATTGGAGGGAGAGATGAACCATGAGAGACTATGGACTCTGAGAAACAAACAGGGTTTTAGAGGGGAGGGGGAGGGGGGATCGGTTAGGCCGGTGATGGGTATTAAGGAGGGCACATACTGCATGGAGCACTGGGTGTTATACGAAAACAATGGATCATGGATCACCACATCAAAAACTAATGATGTATTGTATGATTACTAACATAACATAATAAAATTAAAAAAAAAATGAGTAGAGAAAATACTCCCTCTTGCAACATATGTTCATGGGTAAGAGAAAGGTACTCCCTAAGCATGAAATTTAGATTACCTTCTGAGCAGAAAGCTAGGAAAAATTCAACATGCAGGAAATGAGATTAGCCATCTGTAGAAAAACCTAGCCTAAATGATAAGCAGTTGAACCTCCAGGTTCAGTGATTTGGGCGCCATCAATCTCAGGATAGTGTGGTTGCTTAACAGAGCTAAAGCTGTTACCTTCTTCATCCTCTGTCTGAAGAAGGAAGGTGCTAAAAGAAGGGTATTTCCTGCATCAGGAAAAGGAAATGAGATCCAAGGGGTGAGACTTGGAAAAGAATACTCGGCTCTCCTTTTTCCAGAAGGGAGGGTCTCCCCACTATCAGACATGCGCTCTCTGGTTCTGTCTCCTTGTTATCTCCACCCTGGTCCTCACCTACATTCACTTTCTGCACCGGACTTCATTCCCCATTCCTCCTTGAAAATGTCCAAGTTTTTCACCAGTTCACCTCAACTCAGTTACCAAAACTAGTGGACACTTGCTAAACTTCGGACAACAGTTTAAAAAGATTAACAAAGCAAAGTGGAACGCTTCCTTCTGGAAATGTCCTAGTACACTTTCCCTTGTGAATCTCCTTCCTGATGCTTCAAACCTAATGAATCTCTTTTGGGGCTATTTGTTTTCTTTGCACCACCCTTACCATTGCTGGTTGTGTTTTAAGCACTTTTCTCAATCTTCTGCTTTTATCACTCTTCCCTAGGCTATTGTATCTATCCCGAAGGTTTTTACTACCGTATGTAGTATGGTAATAATCCCTGAACTTAATTACAGGCTCTAGAATCCAAGGAAGTTAAAGTCTTTCCCCCAGTCTGCATACCCAGTCCTCTGCTTCTCTATCCAGTGATGTGCCAGCGACTCTTTAACAACTGGATCTCATAGAGAAAGGAAAGAACTCTGATTTGAAGTTTGCCAATTTCCATGGCATCAATACACGGACCATGGCATCAACCAGCTCACAAAATAACTGAAAATTTAGCAGTTGGCTCTCCAGACCTGGCATGAGCCAACTCCAGCACGCCATTGCCTCTGCTGAAAATGTCTTCTTGATTAACCCATAGACACTTCAAATTCTACGTAGTCAAAGATGAACATCCCATGGCTTGCATGACTGTTTCCCCCTCAACTAGCAATTTAAATCATCAGGACGGATGATGTAACCACCATGAAAGTGGAGGCCTTTCTCATATGTACTGTCTTATCCCAAGCATCTAGAACCCTGCTAGCACCTAACGCACAGTCAATATTTGTGGAATGGATGAGATGCTATGCCCAACATTCCCATCTGTCTTCTGGGACTACTTAGCCTTTTAAATAATGAATTAGACCTCTTATATATCAATCAGATTCCTGTGCAGCTAGTAAATTAGTTTCTGATGATGGAAAAAAATTGAATTCTTAACCTAAAGACTGAGAACCCAAAACTATAGGAATCCCCAAGGACTCCTATAGTGAATCCCTGATGCCGTTTTACTATTCTAATGCCCTACAAAGGTGCCAGGAATAATAATGTGAACGTGTTTGCTGAAGTTCTATAACTAAGGAAGCATCACCATATAAAAATCACTTAAAACAAGTTGAGTCATCTACTAAGGTGCCTGATAGAGTAGAAGGTGCATGGGTTTGACATATTTCTAGAACTGTGTTCAAATTACAGATTGGACAATTATTAGGCTGGTGCCTTGGGTGAATTCCTTAACCTTTGTTTTGCCAACTATAAAACACTTAGGATGATATCTAGCTTGCATTGTAAGGAAGGTTAAATGACTTGTCTTACTCAAGATGCAATAAAATTCTTTTCCTGGAGAATAAGGATTGCAAGGGGGATGTCTTGAGGCTAACAGGAATGACGTCATGTGAAGACCCTCATCTGAGGTGCTCACTGATCTTGCTGCCTGTGACAGAGAAGAGATTACATCCTTTCTTGTTTCCCAAATGGGCACTGACTCTGCTAGTGGAGAAAGGGTCAAAGCCTCTGCAGCTGGCTGTTGTCTGTGCCAGGGCCAAAGCACGTTGGGGGAGGGATGGAGGTCAGTCTGCTCTGCTCTGCTGTGGGTGCTTCTACAAAGAGGAGCCAGATTCTCCCCTACTGGCAATTCCTAGATTTCTGCCCAGCAATCAGCTATGCTTCCTGAGAGCTCTGAGCTTGGAAACTAGCCCTACAAGGCAGAAACACCAGATAGATAGGCCTCCAAGTTGGCTCTAGGAATAAAAAATGCAAAAGATGTGATTAGAACAATTTTCTTTCTTTCACAGATGTGATAATGTCATCCTGATGCTCTGGGACTGGCTAGAAAATTTCTCCTGGGTTTTCCTTTATCTTTTAAACCAAAGGAGTCCCTGAAATTTGTCTATAGTTAATTCTATTGGCCACCACTAACAAACTCAAGTGCAATGCTTGATAACAATGGGGGCCCAGATATAAAGTCTTCTAGAATCCTAAGAAACTGCGCCCTGTACCTGAGAAATCCCCTTGACTTTGCTGGGTCCAATGCTGGCAAACTGATTATAACTCTGGCTTGTAACAAGGTGGGTTAAGGGAGTTGACCATAGCAATATGGTTCTTCAGGAGGCGAATTTCCCTCAAATCACCAATAGAGACAGAGAAAGAAAATTCCTCCTTTCCCCACCTGCCTCTCATAGGTACCCTGACTTGGATCATTTTGGGACAGAATCCTAACTATCTGACTGTCCTTCTGACTTTTATGATAATTATGACATCTGAGAATTCAAACCATTGGACCACAGCCAGGCCTCCCTGGCTGGAAGATGTGCTTTGTGGGTCATATCATTGTTAAAACAGCTTTATAGAGACATAATTGAAGTACAATAATTTTAAATTTTAAATTTTAAAGTGTACAACTTGATAAGTTTTGACATATGTATACACCCATGAAACCAACTTTACAATTAAGATAATAAATTTTTCTGTAACCCATGCCGGTTTGTCAACCATCTCTCCCTCCACCCCCATGCTCAGGCAACCACTGACCCGCTTCTGTCACTATGGATTTATTTGCATTTTATATAATTTTACATAATATAATCTTATGTTATGTACTATGTTTTGTCTGGCTTTTTTCACTTAGCATCATGCCTTTGAGACTAAACCATTTTGCTGCATGTGTCAGTAGTCCATTCCTTTTATTTTTAAAGATTTTATTTATTTGAGAGAGAGAGAATATGAGTGGGGGTAGGGGCAGAGAGACAAGCAGACTCCCTGATGAGTGGGGAGCTTGTTGGGGGATCAATCCCAGGACCCTGAGATCATGACCTGAGCTGAAGTCAGATGCTTAATCAAGTGAACCACCCAGGCCCCCAGTAGTCCATTCATTTTTATTGCTTAGTAGTATTCCACTGTATAGATACACCATAATTTCAAAATTGAAATCCATTCAACTCTCAACGGGTATTCAGTATTTTTTCCACAAGTTTTGGCTATCACAAATAAATCTGCCATGAATATTTGCATACAAGTCTTTGCATAGATAAATGTTTTTAATTATCTGAGGTAAATATCTAAAAATGGAATAGCAGAATCACATGGTAGTTGTCTGTTCACATTTTCAAGAAATTGCCAAGCAATTTTCCAAAGTGTACTTCTTCGCTTTCCTACCAATAACGTATAAGTATTCCACTTGCACCATGATCTCCAACTCTTGGTATGGCTAATCTTTTAAATCATAGCCATTCTAATTGGTGTTCAAAAATAGCTCAATGTGTGTGTAACTTGAATCTTAATGACTCATGATGTTGAATATGTTTTCACAGTTTTACTGGGCATTTATATATCTTCTTTTGTGAACTATCTGTTCCAATCTCTTGTCTAAGTTTAAAATTGGGTTATTTGGGGTTTTTTTTATGTAATTGTAGGAGTTCTTTATATATTCTTGATACAAATCCTTTGCTTAATATATGTGTTGCAAATATTTTCTCCCAGTCTCTGGCTTGTCTTTCCATTTTCTTAATGGTGTCTGTGTTAGTTTTCTATTGCTGTGTAAGAAATTATCATATACAGAGTGGCTGAAAACAACACCTATTTATTATCTCACTGCTCTGTAGGGCATAAGTCTGGTGCTGTGTGGCTGGATTCTCTGCACAGTCTCTTGAGGCCAAAACTAAGGTGTTGGTAGGGCTATGTTCCTTTCCAGAGGCTCAGGGGAAGAATGTACTTCTAAGCACATTAAGGGTGCTGTCAGAATTCAGTTCCTTGTAGTTGTAGGACTGAGGTCCCTGTTTCTGGACATGTGGCTCCCTCTGGCCAGCAACATTAAATCATTCTCATGCTTCAAATCTCTTCAACTTTCCCTACTGCCTTTCTCTTCAGCTTTTATGGGCTCATGGGATTACATGGCAGTCTACCCAGACATCCAGGTCAATCTACTTATTTTAAGGTTAGCTGGTAATCTAATAGTAATCCAATTTAGCGACTACAAAGTCCCTTTTTCCTATAAAGTAATATATCACAATCATCCTGGAGATTTGGACATGAGATCTTTTTTGGTGTGTGTGTACATGGGTCATAATTCTGTCTACCACAGTGTCTTTCAAAGAGCAAAGAATGTTAATTTTGATGAAGTTCAGTCTATCAAAATGTTTTTTGTTTGTTCTTTTGTGTTCTCAGAAATCTTTGCCTACTTCAGGTTGCAAAGATTTTCCTCCTATATTTTCTTCTAAAAGCTTTATTGATTGAGGTTTTATGTCTATGACTCATTTCAAGTTAATTTTTGCTAAGGTATGAGATGACATTCAATTCCACTCCCCCCTTGTTATATCATGGATGTATAGTTGATCTAGCACTATTGTCTGAAAATCCTTCCCTTTCCCCATTGAATTTAATTGGATTGTTTGCCTATTTATTGAGGTGTGATCATTCTTTATGTATATTGGATACAAATGTGTTTTTCAAATATTTTTCTCCCAGTCTACAGCTTATCTTTTAATTTTCTTCACAGTGTCTTTCCAAGAGCTTCAATTTTAATTTTGCTGAGGTATAATATATACATTTTTTCTCTTACGGTTTATGCTATTTGTGTCTTATCCAAGAAATACTTGTCTAATGCAAGGTGACAAGCATTTTCTCCTGTGTTATTGTGAAAAGTCTTAGGGATTTAGGTTTTATATTTAGGCCTACAATTTACTTTGAGTTAAATTTTATACTAGTGTGAGCTACAGACTCAGTTTTTCTCTTCTTTTTAAAAATATGGATATCAAATTATTCCAGCATCATTTGTTGAAAAACTTAACCATTTTTTGATTGAACTGTCTTAGCCCTTTTGTCAAAAATCAATATGTGGTGGTCTGTTTCTGGACTATTTTGTGTTCTTTTAATCTTTGTCTTGATTACCATATCTTTATAACAATCTTGTAAACAGATAATGTGAGACTTCCAACTTTATTCTTCATTATAAAAACTGTTTGGATTATTTTAGTCCTTTGTTTTTCCACATAAATTTTAGCATGTTTATATAACTGGAGTTACATTGAATCTATTTATGAATTATGGAAGAATTGACCCTTTAACACTATTAACCGTCCAATCCATTAATACAGTAGATCTCTATGTTATTAATGTATTCTCTGATTTGTCTCAACAGTGTTGTGTAGTTCTCAGAATAAAAATACTGTACATATTTGGCATATTGAAATACTTAAGTATTTCATGGTTTTTTGTGTGTGTGCTTTTGTAAATAGTACTGATTTTAATTTCAATTCCCAATTGTTCCTTGCCAGTATAAATGTAAATGTAACTTTTGTGTAGATTATTTGGGGCCTTCTGTGAATATAGCTCCCCTGTTTTATGCTACCCCACACTGCAAATTCCAGCCATTTCAGTTCCCCAAATTCTGATCACTGTTCCCTCAACTCAGAAGGACTGCCACAGCCTGCACGGATGCCCGTTGTCTGTACCATGGTTAGGAAATTTTCCCCAAATAGAAGGCTGGACCACTGTGGGCCTTGCCTATTTACTCCCTCTTCTCTCAGGGGTCACAGTCTTGTGCTGTTTGTGGTCCATTGATGAAGAATATCGCCTCATATATTTTGTCCAGTCCAGTAAGTATGACTGTGGAACTAACTTATGCTAATTACACCATCATGGCTGCAAGTAGATGGTCCTCCCATCATTTACTCAACCAGGCATCTGTTGAATCAACAACTATTTGTGTTGTTTTCTATCTTATTCTTATCCAAAATGCTACAACGCAGGTGTTAGAAGTATGTCATGTTGCACATATATGAGTTTATCTGAAAGGTGAATACATAAGAGTATCATTGTTGGGAACAAGCACTTTAAATTTTTCACCAAATCTTGACAAATTGCCGAACCCATTTATACTTTCACAATCATCATATGTGGGCACCCATTTCATAACTCAGCACGGCAGTTTGTGGATCTCTGCTCAATGGCATGAATAGACAGTTCATGGAAAAGGAAATACAAATGCTGTCCAACATTTGAAAAGAAGATCTATCTCATAATTATTCATTCACATACTCTAAAGATACTATTTCTCACATCTATCAGATCAGTAAAATCATATGAAGCTTTCTTATTAAAGTGGGAGTCTACATGTGGATGTGTTAAAAAAAAAAAAAAAAAAAAGGCCAAAGAAACAAAAACAAAAACCCAAAGTCTGGGCAGATTGGGGAATGGCGGTCCCATTTTTCCCTGCCACTTGCTGCTAACAGTTATTTGAGAGGAACACTAGCCACAGCCAAAAGGTCCCTAAAGCCTTTATAGGTTGCTGTCAAAGCTTGGCTACCCACTCAGTACCATACCATTGTCCCCTACTGCATTCCAAGAACTGACTTATGTCACCGGCATTGCCAACACAAATGATGAATTGCCTAAACTGCTTCCACCAACACAAAATGTGCAGAGCGAAAACAGAACCAAGTCCCAGGCCAAATTCTCAGCGCACTTTTTAATTACCCCATTAAATCTTGTGCAGGGCTGTGGTGAACTCACTCTGTTCCTGGCAGCCAGCTGATAGGAGGAGGAAAACCTGTTGGGGATTTAGAAATTGAGTCTCATTTTGGATAAGGGAGTTTGGATTCTTTCCACCTACTGGTTTTCAAGTTCCCCTTTTGCCATTAGACATGTTAAACTTGGAAGAACACAGTTAAGTTTAAACTTGTGATTTGCAATGTAGACAGTCTTTAAATTATATCCTAAATATAGATGTGCATGGCCAAACTCTATTTAGATTAGAGAGTCCAAAAATATTTTTAGAAAGCAGATAGCTTTTCTTTCTTGTGCCCTTAGTAAAAGATCTCTTGTCTCATTAAAACTCAAGAACCAAAACTAGAAAATCTAGATTTGGGAGTTTGATGAGTAAGTATACACAGGCTCCAGAATCATCATGCCTGCTGGACTTTGAATTCCAGATCCATCCCCAACAGACAGATAAGCCCAGATAAATATTTAACCTTATCTGCCTCCAGTTTCCTTGTGTATAAACTGCACATAATAATATATATCTTATAAGATTGTGCTTAAATGATTTGATTCATTTTGAATATTAATAATACCTTGTTTATTGGAGCCTATTATCATTTGTGCTTTGACAACTACGAGTGGAGGCATCTTGGAGAATTGCTCTAAGAATAGAGGGAGAATGGCTGCTTGCAGATTAATTAGTAAATTAACCAAACATTTTGAACAGCAACTATATCTTCAGCACTTTGCTAGCCTACAATCCTGAGCTTTATGGAGTCGGTATCCCATTTAAAATTCAGTGGATAAGGGTGCCTGGGTGGCTCAGATGGTTAAGCGTCTACCTTCAGCTCAGGTCATGATCCCAGCATCCTGGGATGGAGCCCCACATTGGGCTCCCTGCTCAGCGGAGAGCTCGCTTCTCCCTCTCCTTCTCCAGCTCCCCCTGCTTGTGCTCTCTCGCTCTGTCAAACAAATAAAATCTTAAAAAAAAATAAAATAAAGAAAATTCAGTGGATAATGTATGTGAAGGTCTAACAGAAGAAGGAAAGTATCTGAAAAAATGTCAGTTACTATTTTTATTATTCATAGTTAACAATTCAAGAAATGCACTTTTAAAACCATCAACAAACAAGCCAAGATTAGGTATATAATAGAGTCAGACTGCTATAATTTTACTTTACTTGGACTTTTGTAATAGACTCATAATTACTTTCAAAAGGAATTAAAAGGACAAGGCTTAATTTATATCACTGACATGGTCTTACTCCAATGCATCCTGCTGCCCAGACTGGCAGATTAATCCTCTAAGAGTTCATTTCTGATCTTGTCAACCCACATTAAGCACCTTTAAAAACTTAGCAATGACTGTATGACTAAGTTCGAACTTCTTAGCACATTTTTCATGTGTTTGTCCTGCTGTGTTCTTACCTACCATGCTTACCCACCCCTTTCTCATGTTAAACCAAACTACTCACTATTGTCCTGATAAGGCTCAGGTCAAGTGCCATAAATCTTATTTCAGATGAAATTATTTTGCTTCCATTTGAAGTCTCATAGCACCTTGCCTGTGCATTTTTTATGCTTCATGTGACATTTGAAATATAAATGTCACCATACATTTCCCTGAATAACTATGTCTACACACACAGACAGATACATGGAAGTGCATGTATATAATACAATTATCCAAAGACATTAGAGCCTAGTGGCCAAGAGCTTTGTTTCTGGAGTTAGACAGTTCTGGGCTTAAGTCCTGTCTCTGCTGCTTACTAGTAATATGACCTTGGACCACAGAGCTGCAGCTTCATCATCTATGAAGCCCTCAGAGATTGTTGTGAGGTGTCCATAAGATAACGTATGTGACGCCCTTATACCACAGGGCAAGGTATATCATGATTCTTTAGGACCCTCCTCTGAAATGCTGTTAGCTCTTTAAAGCAAGATCCACATGTGATTGGTTTTATATTACCAGGGTAGCTAACCTAGAAAAATACACAGAGAAGGTGCTTAGAACATTTTGATGAGTGAAAGAATGCATGTAATTGATTTCTGATAATGCATACATCGGACTGTAAAATTCTTTGAGTTCAGGGGAAAGAGTGAAATATGGACTCAGAGTGGGAGACATCTCCCTAGAGCAGCTGGGAAAACGGAGTTGAGTCTTCAAGACTGAGAAAGATCTGAGGAATTAGAGAAAAGGTCAAGAATAAGGCAGATGATGCATTTTCCTTAAGGAAGAGAAAATCCAGAGGACTGCAATGGTCTTACATCTTTGGCTGCATTTTGGCCAAATGGAACAAACCACACATCCTTCAGCCATGGAAGACTCTCGTACTCCATGCCCAGAGAAAGAAAGAAACTTGGTACACTAGCAGCAGTTCCAACTAAGAGCTTTCTCAATGAACATGTGGATCTAGCTTGAGAACTGCTTTACCCTCTTGCAAAAATATCTCCATTATAGTGAAGTCAGGAATCCTGAATCTCATTAAGGATTTTTCGGTTGTGAGTCAAAATCTTAACAGGGAGAAGGAACTGGAGGGAAGTCGATAAAGTCCTGGACTGAGTGGTTCTACACTCATTATCTGGAGACTTTTCAGCACAACAACTACTTCTCTCTACTTCAAGTTCCTCAGCAACAAAATAGAAGGAATCATATCTGAGCTATCTACATTGCAAGTCTTTCTGAGAATTCTAGGTGTAAATGCACTTGATATAATTAAAACTATTTGCAATTTTATTTGAAATGATAGTTTGGGGGGGCATTACTGTATCCTTTAGAGAGCAGAAACAGGAATTATTGTGCTTAGCACCTTTTATTAGGTGCCAAGGCTGAGAAAGTATCTGCTTTTGCTACATGTCCAAAGGTATTTTAGGCCAATGTTATAGCTAAGTTGTTGGTACCCAGTCTGTCCTTATATCTGGTTGTTGAATTGTAAAGATGTCCCTTGTGGGAAACTCCGATCTCTTTGTTGAAACTACCATGGATAAGAGCACTGTCAGTGTGTTCAGTATGGTAGATTCAAGATGACCATAATTCTTTGACATTCCTCTCATTAAGAGGTAAATCTATTTTCCCTCCTCTTGAATCTGGGCTGGACTGTGACTGCTTTGACCCCAAAAATAGAATTAAGGCAACACTGTACCTTTTCTGGGTCCACCCTTTGGGAGAACTGTCAGCCTCTGTCTCAGTCTCTTGAAGTTCTTTGCCTCCATGTAATAGCTTGACTGCCCCGCTGGAGAGACCAATGAAGAGGCCCAGAAACTAAATGGAGAGTGACTCAGCAGAGCCTAGCCTTTCATCTGACTCTGACCAGGCACTGGGCATGTAAATAAAGCAATCTGGGATGTCCAGAGCAGTCCAGCTACCAGCTGAATACTAACAAGTGAGCCTTGTCAATATCCTGTGGCGCAGAAGGATTCCCCAGCTGAGCTGTTCCCAAACTCGTGATCAACAAAATCATGAGATGTAATAAAATGATGGGTTTAAGTTTGGGGATAGTTTGTTAAATACAGCATATTTTCATGAGCAAGGTACATGCATAGAAAGCCATGTGTCAAAATTGGGGAAAGTATGGAGAAAAAAAATTTCTATACCTTTGTAGTATCTGCAGTTAGTAATGTGGAACCATCAATGGGAAGTTTATTAATGTAGTTCTAAGTGAGATGTTTTTATTTTTTTATTTTTGTAAAGATTTTATTTATTTGTCAGAGAGAGAGAGTGAGTGCACAAGCAGGGGGGAGTGGCAGGCAGTGGGAGAGGGAGAAGCAGACCTGAGCCCAAAGCAGATGCTTAACCAACTAAGCCACCCAGGTGCCCCAAGATGTTTGCTTCTTCAGAACTGAAAATCATTTAAAGTGATAAAATGAGGAAATATGTTGTGTAATTCTAAATTCAGCCAATGCCAGTTTCTGATAATGATTTTCTTATTAAATTGAAATAGGAGTTATTGTAGTGCAAGTAACATATCATCTCAGATTCCACTTCGAGATGAAGGCAGGTGCAGAACTCTTTAAAAATGCTTAATAATGAATGTCTGCCCTCTTTACCATCGTCCCTTGCATCTCGGAAGCTGTACACATCTTAATTAATTAAGCCTCAGAATCCCTCTGTGATGGCGAAAAGAAATAACAAGGAATCATTTTGCCCACTACTGCAACGTAGTCACCTCTTGGGTTGAACACAACAGCTGTTAAGCAGCTGTAAGGGAATCCTGAACTATCATTCTGGGCAGCCATGCTAAGGAGGATAACATATCTGATTGAAATTGCAGAGGAAATTTGAGCAGACAGGATGCAATTACCTGAATGGGAGCCCAGCCAGCTCACGGGGCTAAGTGGCAAGCGACTGGAACTGGAGAGTGTGCCTGCTGCGTATTTCACAGATTACTGGGGACATTCAGCCCCCTGTGTGGACAATAATCGGGGGCTGTGTAAGTCTCTGGTCCTGAACCTGCGTTACAACTCCCCTAAACACATCTCTTTCTAGGAAGGGGTGGCCATTCGGTTAAATCTATCTGGGAAAGGAAGGCTCTTATAAATCCCAAACATGAATGTGGCCAGGAAAGATGAAGCAACTGGACATTCAACCTTCAAGCTAGTTATCCTAAGGACGCCTGGGTGGCTCAGTCGGTTAAGCGTCTGCCTTCAGCTCAGGTCATGATCCCAGGGTCCTGGGATCAAGTCCCGCATCGGGCTCCCTGCTCAGCGGGGAGCCTGCTTCTTCCTTGGCCTGCTGCCCCCCGCTTGTGCTTCTCTCTCTCTGACAAATAAATAAATAAAATCTTAAAAAAAAAAAATAAAAAGCTACTGATCCTAATACAGTTCAAGGCACACATTTTCTAGCCTCTGAAAAACACTAAAGAAAAGGTCACGAGTAGAAGTGTAAGACTCATGTATTCTAGACTGACACCCTTACAAACATAGTGAAACTACTTTAATAAGCCAGAAGTACACAAGATAAGTAATATTTGAGTTTAAATTCAGAGCCACTGAGGCTCACGTGTTCCTTTAAAAATTCAAAGAAAGACTGAAGTTCTGAGAACTAAACCTGACTCTACCAGAACCTTCCTGGGTGGTACTGGGCACAGAGTGAAAGCAGGATCTCTTATTTCCTCATCTGAAAAGCAAGAATTTTAGATGATATGCACTCTAATAACCTGCTCACCTTAAAATTCCCTAAGTCTGTGAATCCAAAGAGCAATTTCTGGCTTTACTCTTAACTGAAGCAAAGTCATTTTCTAAGAACATGTTTAGATGAGGTCACTAACTAAACAGCATTAGTGAAATAAAATTAATTTTCCTAAAGGAAATACACTATTTTATTTTTTTAATGATTTTATTTATTTGAGAGAGGGAGAGAGTGCACAAGCAGGGGGAGGGGCAGATGGAGAAGCAGACTCCCCTCTGAGGAAGGAGCCCGATGCGGAACTCTATCCCAGGACTCCGGGATCATGACCTGAGCCAAAGGCAGCACTTAACCAACTCAGCCACCCAGGTGCCCCGAAATACATTATTTTATTTTTTTTTATTTTTATTTATTTATTTTTTAAGATTTTATTTATTTATTTGACAGAGAGAGAGATAGCGAGAGCAGGAACACAAGCAGGGGGAGTGGGAGAGGGAGAAGCAGGCTTCCTGCCGAGCAGGAAGCCCGATGTGGGACTCGATCCCAGGACCCTGGGATCATGACCTGAGCCGAAGGCAGACGCTTAACGACTGAGCCACCCAGGCGCCCCGAAATACATTATTTTAAAAACGAATGTCAAACAAGCCTATTACAGGACCCCCATGCCAACATCGGAGTACTTTTTTGGAGAATTCTGCATTTGATTTTCCTGTGTAACTTGCTTAATTCTCCATAACGCAAGTCCCCCTTCTAAGTGCTTAGGAAAAGTATAGATGGCAAAACAGAGAAGGGGCTGAAATCAAAAGATCCTCCTACTTAGTAAAGGTAAATCATATGTATGAAAATTGGGGATTAAAAAAAATCTTTTAGCTTCTCACTAATCTGTCTTCCCACAAAAAAAATATGTCATATCAAAACTGCTACAGTATAGGTATTCCATTTTCTCACATAAAATCTGGATGCACAATAGCACTTTTCTTCCCAAAGTGGTACACATGGTACCCAAATCTTTAGCCCTGGCATCACATGGAAAATTTAGAATCCCAGGTCCCACCTTAGACCAAAAGAGTCAGAATCTGGATCTTAGCATGATCCCCCAGGTTATTATTTTTTTAAATTTAAATCCAGTTAGCCAACATATAGTTGGCTATCATTTGTTTTTGATACTATGTTCAATGATTCATTAGTTGTGTATAATACCTGGTGCTCATCACATCATGTGCCAGGTTATTTTTTAATTATATTCAAGTTCAGATGCTCTAGGTTAGCATATTAAATTTTTGAGGAGTCCTGCACCCATATAAATTACTTGACCTGTTTAACTTAGTATCTGTGTTCAAATATCATCAAGGGCCCAGACCTAAATATACAATGGCATCTGATTATTACCAACCAGACTCACTTGATATTTCCAATAATTTTGTACACTTTACTTTTTCCAAGTAAATATTGAAATAATTTCTTTATCTTTGATTCTTCAGGGTCTTATATATAAGGGAGAATTCAAACTACGAGTACTAGCTTTGAAAACCAAGGCCTCAATCAATCAAAGACATTTTTTGCTCTGCCTTCAATTTCTCAACCACAGCAAGGATTTCCCTTATGCGAAAGGATTTACATGCTTCTGATACATCACCATTCTATGTAGGCCTGTTGTGAGTTGTAATTTTACATAAACTTATCCCGTTTAGCTTAATAATATCCATTTATAGCTCAGTTTATAACACATTCTCCACTTGAGAGTAATAAAATTGCCTTTTGTTAACAAAATGACTGTAATTTAGTTTTGTTAGTGAGTTATATTAGTCTCATTATTCAAATTAGTGAGGCTTTACCACGTACGTCGTGTCTGTAGACGTCAGCCAGAACAGCATGAATAACACCAACACTGAATCTGGTATTTGTGACTTGTTTGGGGTTTGCACTGCTCAGGGGTGTGCTAAGCATGTCTCATCAACCCCTGTGGGCCTGAGCTCTCTTGGAGTCTCAGGTTGAGAGTGTTTTGGGCCTTTACATCAACTTTCACTTAAGAAAGGGGTCTACACATGAGGAGTTTGAAACACGCTCATTCTCATTCAGAGTCTTGTGCCCCATGAACGTGTCTTGGCGAGGAGAGACAGTGATTAAGGCCACCAGAGACCTGCAGAGTTGAGGCGATGCTCAACATCAGACCCCAGAGCCCACCCTGTGCTTTCTGCCGTATCAGCCACCATACAGCAACCCTGAAGGGCCCTGGGCTCACTTTTTGCTTGTCATGCCCCCTGAGCATTAGGAAATGCTAGATGTCCAGCTTGACCTGGCTACTTACTACCTCCTCCTAGGACATTTCTGGGGTTAATCTAATCATGCCTCATATCCCTGTTCTCTTTGGTCCTTACAGCAAATAAACTATTCATTCATGAGGAGCCCCTTCTTATAGTACTCTCTGTAGTTACTAATTACTTCTTATTTCTGCCAGAAAATAACTTTCTATTCTCTTTTAATTTAAGATCTATTAGTTGTGAATTACCCTATACCATCCCCCTTTCCCTAAACTTACTCTTCACCTTCTTGCCCTAATAGAAATCTGGATGTGTCCCCTTGTAAATTGCAGTAGTAGTCTCTTCTAGAGAAAGCTGCATGGGAAGCAATGTTTTTACCCAAGAACCTCAGAGCATGAAGACATCTAGTTATAAACCACTTCTGTCTTCCTTCAGAACCACTGCTTCTGTGAAATTCATGCCATCAGAACTTGCCCTATATCCTGCTTCAATTACCTTATTCCCTCATTCCTTCATAAACTTCTTTGTGGCTGGCTCATTGTCTTCTTTTCCATCTGTACTCTTGAGACCATTCTTAATGATTTCAGTGGATTTTCTCTTGGCTCCCTGACTAGTTTAGCTCCCTCTTTCCATTCTTGCCCTCCGGAGAAACTCTTAAAATAAGCCATATTATGTGATGGCCGTGGTTAAAATCCTCCAATGACATTTCATTGCATTTAGAATAAAAGGAAACTCTACAACCTTGCAATGAAAAGGTTTGTAGACTGATAAATCCCTACCCAGTCTGGCTTCCACCCAACTCTCATTCTTACTTTCTATTCTATCCATGATTCACAGCCACATTGGCCTTCTTACTGTTCTGGTATGTCCAGCTTATTTCTGCCTTTAAGACCTGAAAAATAATGTCCTCAGGTCTTCAAGGCCTGGTCCCTCTTGTCAATATTGCAGTTGATGTGTCACCTTCTCAGTGACCCCCTGCCCCACGCCTGATCTACAAGGGCAACACAATCACTCTCTGTCACATCATCTTATTTTAAATTTTTGCATAGTTAATATTACTTTTTATTTGTAGGGTTATTTGCCTGTCTTTTCTCATTAGGTCATCAGCTTCATGTCATGTCTTTTTCTGGTGCACCACTAATCCTCACCGCCCACAGTAGGGGTCAGCACATAGTAGTAGTTGCTCAACTACCACAAAATGATTTGGGGAAAAAAAAATAATAAATTAAATTCTTCTGTGGCAATATTACAACAAAGCCAATGCACGTCCATCCTTGGCCTGTTTTCTCTCAGATCCATTCAATCTATCGAACATTTTCTCTTGGTGGTTATGCAGGCACTTTCTGCTTTGGGTCGTCAACTTTTAAGACTTGAACTTATTCCAGCCCCTGGGGCAGAACAACGCTGCAACCCTCCTTCTTCCCTTAAGCCTAGGAATGGCAGTGGCTTTTTGTCATGGCTAAAATCTGGATTTCCCTACAGATTTATATGTTGTTTTTTCTTCCAGTTTTTCCATAACCTTAGTCACCATCTACTTCTATTAAATTAAAATACACTTTTAAATATATATAGTACTTTTGTTTTCTTAGAAGGACCTGATCTGATACACAGAGATAATAAAAATGTATAAACTTTATGTTTCCAAACATGTGTTTCATTCTAGGTTACTGACAGAAATTTCCTATTATTGAATCACTGTAGGTAAAACTTTACCTTAGAGCAGATGTAAGTGTAATGAATTATTGAGATCTTACAGGTTGTTACAGAGACAGAGATGATTTAATTCTGATCTATATTTTCAGTAAACCCTGTAATGGTCATTGTGG
Organism: Halichoerus grypus; assembly: GCF_964656455.1. Classification (NCBI taxonomy): domain Eukaryota; kingdom Metazoa; phylum Chordata; class Mammalia; order Carnivora; family Phocidae; genus Halichoerus; species Halichoerus grypus. The sequence goes on along the minus strand of NC_135718.1, from coordinate 23,779,616 downwards.
AGGAAAGGAGGAAGGCCAGAACATCAAGGCAAGGCAAAATTATACTGCATGAAAAGATAAATAGATAATGATAGATAGATGGATGATAAGAGTGAGAAAAAGAGAGAGAAAGAGGCAGGGGAAGGGAAAAGATTTCCTCAGAGAACAAATTAGTATAGCAATTTTCAAGATGTGGCCTGTAGACCTCTGGGGTCCACAAGGTCAAAACTATTTTCACAACTCTACTAAGACATTATTTGCTTTTTTCCACTCTGTTGATATTTACATTCCCAGTGCAAAAAGCAACAGTGGATAAAACTCTTAACACCGTCACACAAATCCAGGCAGTGGACCCAGACTCTGCTTGGAATAATGATGTGTTCCACGACTATGCAATTATAGTCAACAAAAGGGAGGAGGGACATTCATTTAAAAATGTCCTGATAAAGCAGAAAAAATAATAAATTTATTAAATCTCAGACCTCAAGTACATGACTTCTAAATATTAGGAACGCATAAAGTATGTCTACTGCCATGTGAAAGACTGTGATTGCTTCCAGGAAAAACACTTGTACAATTGTTTGAGTTGCAATCTGAATTAGGCACTTGTTTCAAAGAACACTATTTTTACTTGAAAGAATGACTGGCAGAAAAAAAAAAAAAACTAAGATTATTCAGCTGGAGTATTTGGCAGACATCTTTTCAAAAATAAATGTTGTAAGTATGTCACTTCATGGAAAGCAATGGATAATATTTTTTACCAATGAAAAATTTAAGAATATTGAAATTTGGAAAACTTGCTTAAGCCACTATGACCCTGACATATTAACAAAATTTGAAGACTTTCCTGATGAGATCAGGGGTGATATTAATATATGTGACTTGTTTCATATTTTATAATGAAATGTTCCAATATTTGGAATATCTGCATAACCCAGTGAACCAATATTTTTTATTCAAAGGCATAAAATGCAAGATAGGCTAATCAATTATAATAGAGCAGTAAAATTTCACTGATATGGTTTCAGATTCCGCATTGCAACTGATCTATAATAAGCTACCACTTTTCTGGTTTGGGTATAGTATCAAAGAAGAATATCCACAGTTATTCAAAAGACTATTTATTAAAAGACTTATCCATGGGGTGCCTACGTGGCTCAGTCAATTAAGTGTCCAACTCTTGATTTTGGCTCAGGTCATGATCTCAGGGTGATGAGATCAAGCCCCGAGTCTGGCTTCACGTTGGACATGGAGCCTGTTTAAGATTCTCTCTTTCCCTCCCCCCTGCCCCTCCCTGCCCCTGCTCACTCACATGCTCTCTCTCTCTCTCTCTAAAAAAAAAAAAAAAAAAGACTTCTCCATTTTGTAAATGATTGTCTACATGAGGCCATGTTTTCTTCTTTATATTTCAACCAAACAATATATTGCAACAGAAAGAATACAGAAGCAGATATGAGAATCTAGCCATCTTCTGTTTAACCAAACTCCAAACTTTGAAGTGATTTGTAAACTGTAAAGCAATATCACTCTTCTTACTACATTCTGTTTTGTCTTGGAAAAATACAGTGATTTTCATTAAAAAGTATGATTTGTGTTAATGTGTGATGGGATTATTATTATTATTTTATGGGAATTAATGCATTAATATTTAAAAATCCTCAGTTGTAATTTGTAATATGTTAACCAATGGTAGATATAACGAACATTAAAACAAAAGGCTCTTTGGGTCCTCCATAACTTTTAAGAGTGTAAAGGGGTCCTTAGACTTAAAAGCTTGTGAACCACCTTTCTATATCTAATGTGACCAAAGATAGGAGACAACCACATGCAATGTGTGAAACTGAATTGGATCTTAGTTAAAAATACTTAGCTACAAAAACTTGTTTTTGTGGAAATTAAGAAAACTAAAATTCGTGTGCTGTACTCGATGATATTGGGGAATTCTCTTTACTTTGTTTAGGTGTAATCACTGTGCGAGGTAGCAGAGTGTCCCCTTTGAGGAGATGCATGATCAAGTGTATAAGGGCTAACTAGTCTGATGAATGTAACTTATTTTAAGATAAGTGAGTAAAATATATAATGGGTGGGGGTGTATGAGTGTTTACTATACTTATATTCTTCAACTTACCTGTATTTTTGAAACATTTCATTTTTTAAGTATGAAAAGTAAAAGCGATATGTTTATCATGTAACTTTTAAGTCTATGTAAAGTTATAATATTGGGATATGAAATATGCATTTAATTTATAATAAAATGATACAGGCATGTCCTGCTTCTCCCACGAAATATAACAGGAAACATAAGAAGAGGAAAAATAACCTACTGTCATTAGGTATCCTGGAAATGTCAGCGGCCACCCAGTCTGTGTTACAACCTTTGGCTCAGGTCCTAAAACGTTGTCAGTGGTGCAGACTCTCAGAGATGGGAGTGGCTCCTGTATTTTCAGTCAGAGGTCCTAAGAGGTGGAAAAAGCCTTCCTGAGAGGTAGGGTGTTTTCTGTCATTGAAAGCGTCCATAAGTAAGTGTGATACCTTGGACAAATGCTTCTCACGTATTAGTGACCCTCAGACTCACCTAAGTGTCATCTTAAAATGCAGATTCTGATTCAGGAGGTCTGAGGTGGGGCTTGAGATTCTGAATTTCTGAAAAGTTCCCAGGTAATGTTGATGTTGTTGGTCCATGGAACACACCTAAGAGCTCTCAAGTAACTAGGAGAGATTGAACGAAATAAAGCAAGGTTTCCCAACTTTGTCTGATTATAAGAACCACCTGGTATTCTTATTAATCTAACTCTCTAGTATCTTTCTCTGGACATTGTGACTTAGGTGGAAGTCTAGAAGCTGTGTTTTAATGAGGAAATATTTATGATCAGGCAAATTTGAGAAACACTAACTAGATGATCTTCTACAGTTTTCCACCATGCTATTTCTCTGTATTTCCCATAAAACTAGCTATTGATTTTTCCTGAATTTTTTTTTTTTTTTAGTTTTTGCTTTATTCTTTTGCCTTTGCTTCATCTCAGAGACGGTAAGATTCCTACCAGAAGGTATCACACCCTTTTATTATGAATAACCAAGAATCAGCACTCAATATGTGAGCCTGCTATGATCAATTATTTAGTGGTTAAATGGTTTTGTAAACAGATAAAATTTTATTTGCGTAACAACTCTGTGACGTTTATATTATTTTCCTCATCATGTGGATTAAAACCAGAAGCCGACAGAAGTCAGTGACTTGCTCAAGGTCACACAGATGGAAGAAGCTGTTGGGGTCGGTACTGGATTCTCATCTCAGTCTGAAGCCCGGTGGCTCAGCCACTAGACTTCCAATACCATTGGTATAGATGTGACCACCTATCCATCACCCTGGTCAGGACCAGGGTTGATGCTCAGGGCTAGAAGACTTGGGGAGAGTAGTAGCAAAAGTAAAGTCCTGGTCAGGAGACGGGAAGCCAAGACAAATGAAGACGTTAAGTTGGGGAGAAAAGAGCAGATGATGTGCCCAGTGTCAGGTCAGACTTACTTGCTCCAGTCTCTCCCTCTGGTCTTTATGAACATCCACAGCCATCTCCGTCCAGAGGAAAAGCAAATCAAGATGCATTGAGGTTCCTGATGACAGGCTCTTCGGGCCAGCAGTAAAATATATTCCCTGAACTCTTCTGCAATCAGAGCCAGCTGTTCTGTGTAGAGCCACATGGTGGGGTGGGTGAGGATGTTGGGATGGGAAAATTAGGCCTGGCGGATGATTCATAATGACTTTTGCCGATTTTCTCAGTGATCATTAATATAAATTCCATGGAGCTCATGTATTTATTTATTTAATAGATATGCATTGAGCATCTCCCACCTGCCAGGCATTGTGCTGGTGGCAGGAGTTGAAAGCCCAACAAAAGCAACTTCGGAGGCTGTGCACATAAGGTGATAAGCGTGCTTTTAAGCAAGTAATCACAATCATGAAGGTGTAATGACAAGGCATTGTCAGAGTCATGAAGGAAAGGAATCCAGTTCTCTGAGAGTTCTATAACTGTGGAAACTGACTTAAGGATGAGAAAGTATAATAGATAAGATATATGTACGTGGTGCGTGGCTATGTGTTCCACGTTATACTAAATGCCAAACATGAAGCATCTCTTGGTGTCCTCAAAATAGCCATACCTCCGATTATAGGTGCAAAACCAGAGGCTCAAGAAGTTAATCCCTAATCCCAGAATGTGCTCCCATGGACCACCAAAGCTTCCTGCCGGCGACTCCCTCATCTTGTCATGGTAGCCACAAATCTTGCAATCAGGGATTTAATTCAGAAGACACAGCTCCCTCCTGATACCAGCTGGGGTTCTCTGCCAGTGTTCCCGAGGGCTGTTTAACTCCGAGGCTAACGGCACAAAAAATAAGGAGCCATGGCATGCCTGACTCAAGATTGCATGCAGCGGTTGCTCCAGTAAATGTATTTGGGTGCCGGTAAGATTGGACCAGGGTGTGTGGAGAAGCTGACAAAGGCCACGGGAAATGGTCTCTAAATCATTATAGGGTAAGCTTCAAGGAAATTTAAATGCAAATAATGCATTTAATGTTTACCACCTTGATGGTAATCCAAAATAGAAGCACTACCATTGAACCAAATTGCCCCCCTACGGTTTATAGGGCCTGCTTTACCTGTGTTCTTTCTGCACCATCATGAGAAGACTGAAAGTAAAGTCTGTTTAATACATTACACTTGTATCTTCCTGATTTTTAGCAAGTCCCCATTCGTGCAGTGCATGTAATAGTAACTGTTCATTTATATAGGATTTTGAGATTTTTCTCAATGGGCTTGTTTGGGTCAAGTCTTATCCCCCAAATCTCTGTGTAGACTGGATGTATTGTAACTCTCAATTGCTAAGACCTAAAGCAGTGAATGAAAATTCTCAAATTCACACAGTAAAATAGTGGCCCAGCTGGGATTGCCACACAGACTTTCTGATTTTTTATTCTTTGTATTTCCTACTAAACAAAATTGCCATAATTTACTTTAAATTAATGAGACTGTTTTGTTATCCAGACTAGTTTATACTGTAGACTTGCTTGACAATGCAATAATTGCATATAAAATTTTAGGTGCTAGAATGTGAACAGAATATATAACGCTATGGTATGCCGTTCCATAGATGTGAATATGTGTTAGCGCAGGTTGTGTTCACTGATGTAAAGAACTGCTATGCATTGCTACTGATACACCGGAATAGCCTATTTTCCTGCCATATTTTTTTTAGAGAGAGAGGGAGGGCAGAGAGAGAGGGGGAGAGAAAATCTTAAGCAGGCTCCATGCCTGGTGTGGATCCTGGCGTGGGGCTCGATCTCACGACCCTGAGATCATGACCTGAGCCAAAATACAGAGTCGGAGGCTTAACTGAGTGAGCCACCCAGGAGCCCCCTACCATATTCGGTCAGTAGTATAAAATAGTATCACACAGAATATTATTTTAAATTTAAAGATCATGACCTATATGCTTCTATCCCATAATGGTGCCATGTTTAAAAGAACATAGTTCATGCAACAAAATTAATCATGAATTAATTCATTTTCTAATTTATATTTCTAGAATATTGTGAAGGTGAAGCATAGCTTCTTTCAGGTCTCTGAAAACTCCTCATTTCACTCTCTCTTCTACTGAATCACTCTCCAAAAAAACAACCCTCTTAGTTTTCACCTGATTTTCTTTTCTTTTTTTTTTTTTAAAGATTTTATTTATTTATTTAATTGACAGAGAGAGAGAGAGACAGCAAGAGAGGGAACAAGCAGGAGGAATGGGAGAGGGAGAAGCAGGCTTCCCGCCCAGCAGGGAGCCCGATGCGGGGCTCGATCCCAGGACCCTGAGATCGTGACCTGAGCCGAAGGCAGACGCTTAACGACTGAGCCACCCAGGCACCCCTTCACCTGATTTTCTAACCATAAAAATCCCAATAATTGATCTGGCATGACAGAGTTCCCCTCCAGATGGTGCAATTCAAAAAAATTAAGGCTAAGAAGTCATACTTTACCTAATTCAGGAAAGGGGAAAGGCTTGGATCAGCATAGACTATATTTGATTTTTCCCCACATCATAAGTATAACTGGAGCTTCACTGAGCTTACGCTGGATGTACGATGCTCATGGTACACAGCTCTATCCGATGCAGCCTGATGATGCAGATGTGGGACAAGGCTCTGGATGGGTCTGGATGAGAGCAGGCTGGCCAAGAAAACCTACTTAAATTTAAGTTCAGAAACATCTAGAAATAATGACTCTGAAGACCCTTTTCAAAATGTCGTACCATTGAAGGTACTTTTCTCTTTCCTTTATTCTTTATTCATTAATTCACCAGGAATTAAGCCTAACTTCCTTACAACATACCATGGGAACATCTTCAGCAATTATGTCCAGTCCTTGATGTCACTGGGCCCAGTCAGTAGTGGGTCTGAGATCCTCTATATTTCCCACCCAGCCTTCTGGTGGCCACTACACCAGTCTTTGCTCACCAGATAAACTGGTGTTTTGAGCAGTCTCTTAAAGGAATTCAGTGCTCTATGAATTAAAAGGAGTAATAGCATCCGCTCCCTGTTTTGTTTTTTGCTGCCTCTTAATTTTTGTTTCTGTCCTTGTGACCACTTTTTGATTTATTAGCATATGCTCATCAGAATTCCCAGAGGTAAATGCAGATGATTGCTTAGAAATGCAACCATTTAAATTCCCAAATGATGCAATTAAGCACCAGGCAAGAACCAAGGCACAGGGCTCTGGTCTAGTCTGAACTCTGTAAATCATCTAGGCGGACCAAGCGTCCTGGTTTGCCCTGGACTGGGCGGGATGGGGTGGGATGCATGGGTGGAGCTGTTGCAGGATGAGGGACTTTCTGTGATAAAACAGGACAATCCCAGGCAAACTGTGATGCTGGGTCATCATATAACTGGCTGCAGTTATCCAGAAGGACCCTTGGCTAAAGCTGTCCCCTGCACAGCATTCATGTTCTTGGAAAGGGGAGGCTGCTTTTAAAAATGTCCTGCCCCTGCCTCCTGCTCTGGGATGGTCACTGTGAACCAGAAGAGATCTGTTCTTTAAACAGCTGGGTCTGAAATAGGGAGTCCCCGCACTTTGCCTTTTGGCCCTTTATGATTTACCATGTAGATTCTTATTTACACAGAGAAACCCATGAGAAAGAAAAAAGCAAGTCAGCTAGTGCACCAATTATTTCAAGAAATCATAGTCCACTCCGTCGAATGCAGACCATTACAGGGAATGTGCTGGAAGTCCCAGGGAGATATGAGCTGTGCAGATCATAGAGCCCATTTTGTTCACCTTTTTGGACTTGAGATTGGGTCTGTGCCCTCCTTAAGGCAGACGAGTTACAGATATTGGTCTCTAGCAGCTACATGGGGACAAGTGTTAGTCTTTCTATATAACTTGGGGGTAATTCAGGTAGTCTTGGCAACAACTCTCAGAGTAAGTTCTGCTATTATCCCCATTTGATGGATGTGTGCTTGCTTGTTTTTGCATCCACTATCCATTATTCCCCATCCTGCTGGAATACTTGGGAGGGCAACCAATGTGAATGGTATTCCTTTTTTTCTGGCTTCCATTTCAGTTCCACCAACAGGGACCAGGAGATGACTGTAGGAAAGGGTGAGAGCGAGGTTGGGGTACTTCCTGTCCAGCTCCCTCATGCCTTTGGATGGATGCACATCTCGAATGCAAAGGCTGCATCTTCTGCCAGGCAGCCCTCTCCACGCAGCTCTCCCTCGCTCCCCAGGTTCAAACATTCTCCCTCCGTCAGCCTCTGCAGCCCTGGGGAGGTAGCAGCTCCTGGTAGTTACTTGCTGGGGATACCAAGTCTTTCCTGGTGGTTTCCAGGAACCTGCCTACACCTTTGTAAAAAATCGCTTTATTGAACTCCCATTAAGTCCCCATTAAGTTTCTAACAGGACTCTGACTAATATAATGGAGAACCTGAGACTCAGAGTGGGGAGAGGCTTGCTTGCTACACACAACCGCAAATGGGTTAAAGTAGGCTCCAAATCACAGGATGGATTTCAGAGCCCAGGGTGGTAACCACTATGTGACATTGCCCTATAAAATCAGTTACTGTGCACTTGATTCAGAATTCAGTTTAACTTGTCTCTTATAGACTAAGCCTGCTTTGACAGACTTTATAAAAAGTAATTTTGACATTCTGGGGAAATGTATTAGTGTGTGTATATATATATATATATATATATATATATATATATATGTCTTGCACCAATGAGCAATTCATGCAGATAATGAAAGTGTTGGGCTTTGGAATCAGATAAACCTGGATTCCAACCCCAGACCCACCTTCTGGAGGTGAGACCATGGGAAAGTTATTTTATGTGATTAAACTTTTCTGCATCAAAGGGCATACTGAATTTAAATTCCATTCATAATGAAAATAGTGTGATGTTAATAGAGTATCCAGTTCAAAACCTTGGTCAGAGTAGGGGCTCAGCAGATGTTCATTTTTCCTATCTTCTTCTAAACTTTTATTCTTCAGTTTCTTGGAAGCTACTGTGCCGTGACTATGTCCCTTGTGTGTTTTTATGACCACTCTCAGATTTGGGTCTCTGCATTTCCATTTGGACATAAAGACTGAGACATACATATACCATGCCTGTAGTAGTTACTTAAAAGCTTCTTGCTGAATAAATAAATAAGTAAATTTTTTGGTGAAGTTTCTGACCAGGATCTAGATTTCAAAAGTTTCCTCATCTAGATTCCAGAAGGGACTTTTTTTTTTTTTTGAAAGATTTTATTTATTTTTATTTGACACAGAGACAGAGAGCACAAGCAGGGGCAGAGGCAGGCAGAGGGAGAGGGAGAAACAGACTCCCCGCTGAGCAGGGAGCCCGATGTGGGACTCGATCCCAGGACCCCGGGATCATGACCCGAGTCGAAGGCAGCCACTTAACCAACTGAGCCACCCAGGCGCCCCAAGAAGGGACTCTTTTTTTTATACAAAAGTCACTGATATATACACCTCAACTCATTGCTGGGCCCCCTTTGTTCTCTATTATTATCAGACCTAGAGAGAGAAACAAAGTATTATATTCCTTGTTTACAAAATAGCTATGTGAAATACACACGTATTCACCTACTGATAGGTATTTCTAGGAACCACTATTTCATAGCCAAACGGAGAGGAGGAATTGATACTAACAAAAGAGACATATGTAGGGATTTTGAGTCATGTCATCTGAGGGGCTCCCTTTCTCTCTCAATCCTCTTGCCTGGGAAAAGCAAGGTTGCCATGTGGAATGTTACAATTTCATGGTGTGACTTTCTCATCTCATGTTTGCTGGGGATGCTGCCACTAAGCCCTTCAACAAAGCCCTGGCTTTTCCCCAACTATTGTCATAAATGGGGATTACACATCTTATTTTCCTCTTAAATTAAATTAATTCAAGTACCAGAGGCTGCTCACTCCAGATTTATTTTATTCATAAGTCTCCCAAATTTGGGTTGTTATAAAGCCAAACTGAATTAATGAATACATCAGATTCAAAGAAGAAAGAAAGAAAGAAAGAAAGAAAGAAAAAATGAAAGAAAGAAAGAAAGAAAGAAAGAAAGAAAGAAAGAAAGAAAAAAATGAAAGAGAGAAAGAAAGAAAGAAAGAAAAAATGAAAGAAAGAAAGAAAGAAAGAAGAAAGAAAGAAAGAAAGAAAGAAAGAAAAAGAAAGAAAGAAAGAAAAAGAACCTATGGGATGAGTCAATGCATTGCTCTTCTTTCTGTGATGAAAGTGGGATTTGTGGTCAATAAAAGTATAAGAAAAATATCTCCCAGTTTACTTGCAGTGTGATGGCATGTGAGCTGAACTACTCCCTCTGAGTATCAGTTTCCCTCTTTATAAAGCAGAGGACTTGCTGCTGATGGTCTGGAGCATTGTCCTCAACTCCCATTTGGAGAGTGTGATTCCTTGAGATGCTGCACTGTACGCATTGTTAGGAGACCATAAAATAAGGTCCATACAGGCCCCCTGCCAAGTGGCTCTGAAAATTAAAAGAGCCTCAACAGTAAGTTACTTTGAAAATGTTACACATTAAAATAACCACCCTGTGAGGAGAGTTATTATGTGGCTCTGTGATCAGAGGCTGGAGGAGAGAAACCCCACCCCCTGTAGACAAGCTGTCCCCTGCAAGAGAAAACCAATGCTCATTACCAGCACCATGCTCCCCCCAACTCACGCACTCCCTGAGTGTGGAGACCAGGCCAGGATATTTAAAGAACCCTCTCCTTGTTCTCTTTGGGCTCCTTCTCTTCTCACACCCGAGCTTCTAATGATAGAGTTAATGTTGTTGCAAGCTGGTGGCATCTGACATCCGAAGGCTCCTCTGAGGATGTATTTCCAAATCCTTTATGACCTTAGGGAGTGGTGTGTAATTGTTGCTATAAAGCAAGGTGCTGCCGTAACCTTGGGAATTTAAAGTCACTACAGGAAATTGAAGAGTAAATTCCTCTTAATAAAGCAGTGCGCAGCAAGATGCCGAGAAGCAAGAAATGAACTCAGGCGGCACTTGGGGCTTAGAGGAGAAGAAAGACCTCTGCGGCCCGAACCCATCAGGGTAGGCTTGGGGCAATTTTTCCACTAACAGGCCCCTGGCCCATTCCAAAAGTGGCCTCACTACATTTCTGGATGAAGAACTTGGAAAACGAAATGATTCCTCCAGTTTAAGTAACAGAGGCAGCAAGCTGGAGGTTGGGGGTAGAATATAAGATTAGAGGAGCAGAATCTGTTCCAGGGTTTGGTCTTTGATGTTGAGGACTCAGATTATATCCTGTCAGGCTCAGTTTCTCTAGAACTAAGCCCCACATTAGAATGCATGGTGGTTTTTCTTTCCCCATCACCTAGGGTGAAAGATAATGTCTCATGTGCTAAATGTGTGAAGTCTACAAGGGAGAAACTATGTTAAGCTCGGGCAGGGAGACACTTCATCAATACAAATCACAATATTGGTATGATAGCCCTGCTGTTGGAAGCACTTTTTATGTGCTCTGTTAGTCCTTAATGATTTCTTTTTTCATTAAAAACTGAGTGTAGACAACCTGTTTAGGCAAAAGATGGTGAGAACACCTCTCAAGCAGAGTGATATTGCCCTGAATGGGCATGGATATGAGGTTGTCCAGCAGGCATTTGTCTCAGGATATTGATAGGTCATGGCTAAAGACCCCACCCCAGGGAAGGGTAATATTAGCCAGAGTTGGTTACAACCATTGCTTTCCAGAAATTGCCACACTCCTGATTATTCTAGTGACTTATGATTCCCCATGTTATCACTCCCCATCCAGACCCCTGTGTCTCCAGCCCAATCCTTACTAGAGTCTGCCGGCTTCTTCCCTTGAGCAAATACCTCTCTTTTCTTGGCCTCGGTGTCTCTTGCCTTTCTGCCCTAACCTCCTGATATGCTCCTGTTCTGTTATTAGAGCAATGAGGGGTTGGCTCTTAGCATGGGCTCTGGAGTCTGACCCAGATATGGCTGAGTCTCAGCCATGTACAGACAAGTTACTCGGTCTTCCGGTCTTTAAGATGGAGAAAGGATTGCTAGAAATATGAAATGAGACCCGGTATGGAAAGTGGGTGACACAGTAAAATAGCAGCAATACATTTTTACCTATAATTATTTTTGTCAATGAGTGCCTTTTTTTTTTTTTTTTTTTTTGAGAGAGCGAGAGAGAGCACATGAGTGTGGGGAGGGGCAGAGGGAGAGAGAGAATCTTAGCCACACTCCTCACACAGTGCGGAGCCGGATGTGGGGTTTGATCTCACAACCCTGAGATCATGACCTGTACCAAAACCAAGATTCCGATGCTTAACCAACTGAGCCACCCAGGCACCCCAAGTCAATGAGTACCTATGTATCCTGACTTCTGATTTGCTTTTTGAAACCTTCCCTAAAATCTTTCACCTACTCTGCTCTCCCTCTCTCTTGATATATTTGTCAAGCCCTTAACTCAGGCTAAGGTTACTGAAACTCTCTAGACCTCTGTTTTCTCATCTGTAAGATGGAGACCAAGAACAATTATTCTCTCATAGTTTCCTCTTCTTGTGCCCAGTGGTCTCATCAACCCCCCCCACCACCATCCCCAACGTGAAGTCACGCCACCTCTGCAGGAGGGTCCAAGTGCCAACGACAGCTTGTCAACTAGCCCAGAGTCTCATCTGCCCCGAAGTCAACAACATAGTTTTATTTATTAATTTAAGTTTTGACTGCCCTTCATATGAAATTATCTCCAAGCATTTAACATCCTGCTTCTCTCCTCTAGATGACTCGATTGTTCTCTATATAACCTGACTAGAAGGTGCCAAACCATGTGGAATACTGCAATTCCCCTTTCCAAATGGTCAGCTCAGATAAAGCAATGCTGTCTCCTCTTTCCTTTGTTTTATACGTTCTTTTCCCAAATTTTACACATCTCAGAGTGAAGCACAGATCTCATTAAGGGTTCTACATGTCACCTTATACTGTTGCCACATCTTGAGTATCCCACCCAGAAAAATTCCTCTGTCAAAATGTGAAGTGTCATTTCCCCATTTCTATATTTATACCATTGATACTCTGAACTCAAAAGGCAAGACTTCACGTTCATTCGCATTATATTTCACATTAAGAGATGCAGACCTTGGTGGCGATTTTTGTGAGTACTGATTTTGTCAACCAAACTATTCACTCCTCCTCTCAGCATTTTTGGTCCACACATGGGATGAACCCTCCCCTTTCATATGTTTTCCTAGGTCAACTGACAAACTGTTTCAGACAGGGCCAAGGACAGAGTCCCAGGCAGACGCTATTACCAACCTTCCTCCTTTTTGCCACGCATCAAAAAATCTCCTTTGGGTCTGTGTGTTCAACCAATTAGCAGTCTACCTGATTGTTCTTACATTGCTCCTGCCACTCTCTCTGCATCCTGGACCCGGTTATGACACGAGACAACCAGCTCTCAGTACACCACATCTACTATATTTTCCTGAGGCAGTAAGCCATCAACAATTGCTAAAAACTTGAGCATTAGAGTCAGATAGACTTGTGTTCAATTCTGCACCCATTGCTCCCTGTCTGTATGATGCTTATGGTTCCATAAGCACTCTGTCCCAAACTCGAAAGTGAAGAAACTCAAGTGGATTGAGAGTAGCTATTTTAGAAGGCTAATATGGTTTCTGTGCAGATATAATATGATAAAGCATATCAAGTACTTATAAGAAACCAATTGTGCATAATAAGGACTCAATAAATGTTAACTCTTTTTACAACTATAGACATCACAACTCTATTAAAGAAAATAAAAGGGAAAATGAGATTAACCTGATCAGATCTTTGCTGATTTCTACCACACATCTGAGACTTTATTCCAACATTTGTGTTCCTTCTCTTCACAGCCCTGATCACTATTTGTAGTCAAACATGGATTGTTTTGAGTATTTAATTAAAAGTATCTTCCTTGGGGTGCTTGGGTGGCTCAGTTGCTTCAGCATCTGACTCTTGATTTTGGCTCAGGTCATGATCTCAGAGTCCTGAGATCAAGCCCCTCATGCTCCCTGCTCAGAGGGGAGTCTGCTTCTCTCCTTCTCCCTCTCCTTCTGCCCCTCCCCCACTTGCACACGGGCTCTCTCTCTCAAATAAATAAATACATAAATCTTTATTTTTAAAAAATTTTTAAAAGATTTGATTTATTTATTTGAGAGAGAGTGCGAGATTGAGAGAGAGCACAAGCAGGGGAAGCAGCAGAGGGAGAGGAAGAAGCAGGCTCCCTGCTGAGCAAGGAGCTCGAATGCGGGACTTGATCCCAGGACCCTTGGGATCATGACCTGAGCAGAAGGCAGACGGTTAACGGACTGAACCACCCAGGTTCCCAATACATAAATCTTTAAAAAAATAGATAAAAGTATCTTCCTCACAGAATCAGAAGCTCCATGAGGACACAATTCATGGCTATTTGGGCGGAGTCCTGCATCTGCAAGTACCCTGAACTGTTCTGGGCTACTGCTGTTCTGTTAGGCAAATGATTTCCATGCAATTCATACTAATTATCACTGGGGAATAGAAAAGAATCAGGAAGTCTCTATTAACCACCTATGAGTGCAGATTTTCCTACCCTACCAAACCCCCCACATGGCTCTGCACAGAGCAGCTGGTTTGGAGCAAAGAATAATTCAGGGAATATAGTTGACTGATGTTCTGAAGAGCTTAGCATCAGGAGCCTCATTACATCTCAGTTTGGCTTTTCCTCCAGACTGAGATGAATGTGGATGTTCAAGAAGACCAGTGGAAGATACTGGAGAGAGCAAGTCTGAACCTGACACTGGATACAATCAGGGGTCCAGTGCCAGGGGAACTGGGGAGAGCAGATGCAAAAGTCAGAGCGTGAAGTCCTAGCAGGATGCAGAAAGCCGAGGTAAATGGAGACATCAAGGAGAGAAGGGCCGAAGATGTGAACAGCTTGCAGGCTCTGCACCTTACAAGCACACAGAGGTGATGGGGCCTCTGGCTTCTGAGGGACCAGGTTCGGGACTGAGATAAGAGTTAATCCACGCTCCACAACTTTGTCCTTTTGTATGACCTTGAGCAAGTCACTTGATCTCTATAGACTTCTGTCTTCTAATCCACACAATGAGCGTAATAATGAAAACCTCACAGAGTTGTTATAAAAATGAAAGTTTATCACTTAATGAACTCATCTAACTAAATGACGATAACAGGTTCATATGTAGAGTGCTTATTCTTGATTATTAGCAATAAAGGTGGGGGGTGATTCCATGTAATAGAGATTCTAATGTCCCCAGCTGAAACAACACACCAAGCCAGCGGTGGAGAGAGGTATCTATTGAAAACCTAGTCGACAGCTAGCCCGTAGGAGAAATATGGAGAAGCAGAATTTTGGGAAGTCAATACCAAAAACCATTTTAATGATCATCTAATATTTCCCCAAATTAGCTGGTCATAAAAATGAAGATTAAAATCATAAATACTAGGCTGCCACTGAAGAACAACTAAAGCATCATCCCCAGGGTTGGGGCCTGGACATTGGTATTAATGAAGTACCAGGTGATTTTAATGACTACATGAAATTGATAAATACTGCGTAGTCAGTTTAACCTTTGTTAATTATTTGAATCTCTTTAAGCTCTCATGATTCCAAACAGCAGCATCAAAATCACCTGGGAGAGCGTTAGAATTGCAGAACCTCAGATCCCACTCCAGACGTCTTGCATAGGAATCTGCTGCTTAACAAGACTCTGTGATTCTTATGTGTATGAAATTTCGAGAAGCACTGGTTTAAAATAGTGTCACCTATTCTTGGACAGTCTCGGTGGCTAAGAAATCCCTCCCCCAAGAAGCTTTTTCTACCTCTTGGCATTTCTGACTATTTAAAATGTAGGAGCCACAACCCTCCCTACGGAGTCAACACCACTGAGAGTATTTTAGAACCTGAGCCGTTGATTGCAACCCAGACTGGTATGAGCTAACAATGCCAGGACATCTAATAAAGGTAGGTAGTAATTTTCTTCTGCAGTATTAATCCTCAGAATCAAAAGGTGCTTTATGTTTTCCTTCTTTTTGGGTTTAAAAATATGCTAAAAAACAGATGATATAAGTTCACCATCTTAACTGTTTTGAAGTGTTCAGTTCAGTAGTGTTAACTGGATTCATATTGTTGTACAATAGATCTTTACAACATTTCCATCTTGCTGGGTGCCTAGGTGGCTCAGTCATTAAGCGGCTGCCCTCTGCTCAGGTATGATCCCAGGGTCTTGGGATCGAGTCCTGTGTTGGGGGGTGAGGGGGGGGTCCCTGCTCAGCGGGGAGTCTGCTTCTCCCTCTCCCCCACTTGTGTTCCCTCTCTCTGTCAAACAAATAAATAAAATCTTTAAAAAAAATTTTCATCTTGCAAAACTGAGACTATAGCCATTGAATAGCAACCCCCCATCCCCCTCTCCCCCCAGTTCTTTGCTGTCTTTGAAGAAATAAGCTGCCTTGTTGTGAGAGGTCTTTGAGAAGGTCACCTGACAGTGAACTACAGGTGGCTTCCAGAGGAACGTGGCCCAGCTCTCACCTTGACTGCAGCCTTGTGAGACCCTATGTTGCGTACTGTGTGTCATTTAAAGCCACTAAGTTTGTGGTAATTTGTTGTGCAGCCACAGAAATCAAATATAACTCTGGAGTAATACTTAGAAACTGTACAAATATTCCATTCCCCACCAACTTTTTATCTAACAATTTTATTATTATCTTGTTCCCTTTAAATGATTGTTGAAAGAATTATTCCATTCTTTTTTTTTTTTTTAAGATTTTATTTATTTATTTGACAGAGAGAGACACAGCGAGAGAGGGAACACAAACAGGGGGAGTGGGAGAGGGAGAAGCAGGCTTCCCGCGGAGCAGGGAGCCCAATGTGGGGCTCGATCCCAGGACCCTGGGATCATGACCTGAGCCGAAGGCAGACGCTTAATGACTGAGCCACCCAGGTGCCCCTATTCCACATTCTTAATTGCCAATTTTCAGATTATGGAATTGGTATAATAGTCACCTCCAATGGTAGTAAATGATTTTTTTCTTTTTATTATTATTATGGACTCATGGGTTTTTATTTACTAAATACATTGCATATAATTACAGTCATTCGTTTCATTCCACATAGCTTTTGAAACCTATCATTTACTTAACATAGGTAATATATTCATTTTAAGAAACAGAAATTGTCCACTTAAGTTGTAAATGAAGTCACAGGTCTTGTGCTAATTTTCCCCTCCCAGAAAAGATAATATATGTTTTCTGTTATTTAGAAACCCCAACATTTTGGGCTCCATTTGACCTTGCAGACTTCCTCCAAATGAAGGCAGACTTTTAGCAGATTCAGATATGAATCTGGCTATTTGGCATTCATTAATTCCTAGTGTTAGGTTTTTGAGAAATGTGTGAATAATTACAGTCAGATCATCTAGATCGAATCTATGGGTCAGGAGTTCTTTAAACAAGGGTTTCTTAGAGCAAAAACACTTCCGCCTGGTTTTATAAAGCATTACTTCACTTTAATACACACAATAAAAGGTTGAGGGTTGGTTCCTGTAGCACTAAACTTTCTGTGTTTTCTTCTCCTAAGGGAGCCTCATTCTGAGCTTTAGTTCTGCTCTGTGTGTGAGTGTGGGTACATGTTTTCTGGAGGGTCTTCCTTGGGCTCCTTGAAATATTGCTCTCCTAAAATGCACTCTCCTCTGCTCTTTTATGAAATTCATGAATCACTAGCCCTTGTGAGTTTTGCTCAAGTAACTTCTCCAGGATGGAAAAAGGGAGACAGCCTGGATATCCCTGGGAAGTATAAAACTCAACATTTGCAAGTAGAATAGACAGCATCATGAATCATTAATGGTCAAAATGCAGTAGGCAATTTTGCACCAAACACAATTACTTTGTGTCTTGGGAAGCAAGCATATCCTATTGTTAAACTGAGAAAATGTTCACTTCTAGTTTCAGTGACAATAAAAACTAACACTCTGAGAGCTCAGAAGAGAGAAGGCTGTTCCAAAGGGATCTGAGAAGGGATTATAGAAGAGAGAAAAATTTTATACCATCATTGGAAACTGTAAAGTCATTGAGAAAATGAAAGGGAAGTTTCCTGTGAAGTTTAAGAATTTGTATTTTTTTTTTTTAAGTGAAAGGAGGCTTGGAGACCTAAATCACTCAGTAATGACTCCACCATTGATTAATGTATCTGGAAAAGGACAGAAATGGGAGAAACTGTAGCAGAAATAGTCCTGGGCTTCAACCTAGGGGATCTGAGCTCTAGCCTTTGCTTTCTATCTGTAGTTTTGTGTTCTTCTCTGTATAGAACACCATTTTCTCCTCTCCCGCTCTTCATTTAATAAGCCCACATGGGAATTATTTTGTTACCTGTGTCAAAATGGTAAAGCACACTTAGAATTTACTGTAGAATAAATGGAGTATTAGAACTTAGAAGATGTCAAAAAAAAAAAAAAAAAGAACTTAGAAGATGTCTCATAAATCCATGAGTCGAATACCTGGTCCCTATTGTTATTAAACAAGAAATGAATGAAGCAGTCTGGGTTTATTATATAATGATGACTTAAATTATATTATGTTTTAGCCTACCTCTACATATGGAAGAGTGTTGTATATTTCCAGGAAAACATATGCTGTCTCCAACTTTTCTTGAAACATATGGTCACTCAGTCCTTTGTTTTGTTTTGTTTCTTTGAATAGAATCCTGGGAAAAGAGCCCAAACACCTTCCTCTATGTTAAATGACCGCTGGTGTGCAAATCTCAGTGCCCACGAGACAACAGAGCCACCAGACCATGATAAACATAGAACACAGGAGAGCTAAAGGAAACAGCCTCTTCTCAACTCAGCAAATTGTTGCACAGGATTAAAGATCTCTTGAATTTTTAGGATAAAACTAAAAATCCAAAGACTTCTATAACAATGCCAGATTTTCAAAGTTGACAATTCCAATTTTTAAAGACATTGAATAGGCCAGTACTGTACAAACTGGATCCTATCCAAAGACAGCTAACTAGCAGTCTGATTTAGTTTGTCATTTTCCCAGTTTGGAACTTAAATGTCCTAAAACCAATTAACTATAAAATGTAGAGCAGCACTTTCTTCTCTGAACTCTGTGCAGGGAAGCATACAGATAAAAATGCCCCCCTCAAAAGAAACAATGTCAAATATGTCCCCCATGGACTCTAAATCTTGCTGCTGATTTGTTCTTCCATTTCTTTGTTCTGAGAGAGAATCTGGTCAATCGTCGAGCAAAGCTTTTATTCAGTTCTTAAACTTTAATGTTGGTTAAAAAATAATAATGCATCTTCACGGCATGTATTGTAATGGTCTCATAAATCCACCATGACAGATTCACAAGTCAATGGAAATGGATAGCAAAACTGAAACGTGCACACTTTTCCCCTGGTCCTCTCTCCCAAGTCCTTTTTTCCCTTTGCCTTAGTTCAGGATTCCTCATTTTTCCAGGTAGAAGCAATCTTGGATGTTCACAAAGAGGCTTCGATTCATCTTATACTCTCTCCAGCCTATACATTTTTCATGATTAAACATGTTAGGTAAGGGCTCTCGGATATGGTCCACGGGAAAGATGGATAATCATCAGCTGAGTTTCCCTTGACCTTTTCATCTGGCCCCAAGGACACTCATCTCAGCCTTACTGCCTCTTCCCAACATACTGAATTGTAGATAAGTCATGGTTTACTTCCACTTAGATCTTGGCTTAAATTAAAAGTTTAAAAAATATATAAAAACACATGTAATATAGTTATATATTATGTATTTATATATGTTACACATTTTCATGTATATGGAAATATTCAATATATATTTATATTTTTTCTGGTTTTCTTTTATATAGACTATGTCAATGTGTCTTTTCAGCATGCTCATTTTTTATTAAGCAATCAAATATTTCTCAAGTATGAGCATTGCATTTCTGTGATTGCAGAGTATATGTAAGAAAGGGGTATTTCTTCTTGGCTTATTGACTCTTCATGCATGGTGCTGTACACATTTAGAATCTTGCTGGAAGGTAACACAATTATGAAATACAACAGAAGAGAATGTACTTGCACAAGGCAACTTCTGAGGTCACTAATGCAACTTATGTAAATTAGCTCCTGATTCTATTGACTTGTTTTTTTTTTTTTTTTTAGTTTCTATTTCATTTATTTCTCCTCTAATCTTCATTACTGCCTTCCTTCTACTGGTTTCCGGTTTGGTTGTTCTTCTTTTTCTAGCTCCTTTATGTATAAGGTTAGAGTGTTTATTTGAGATTTTTCTTGCTTCTTGAGGTAGGCGTGTCTTGCTATAAACTTCCCTCTTAGAACACCTTTTGCTTCATCCCAAAGATTTTGGACCATTGTGTTTTCATTTTCATTTGTCTCCATGTATTTTTTTATTTCCTCTTTGACTTCTGATTTCTTGGTTGACCCATTCATTCTTTAGTAGCATGTTGTTTGACCTCCATGTATCTGTGCTTTTCCCAGAGTTTCTTTTGTGGTTGATTTCTAGTTTCATAGCACTGTGGTCAGAAAAGATACATGGAATGACTTCAACATTTTTTACTATGTTGAGGCTTGTTCTGTGGCCTAATATGTGATCTATTCTGGAGAGTGTTCCCTGTGCACTTAAAACAATGTGTATTCTGCTATTTTAGGATGGAATGTTCTGAATATATCTATTAAATCCATCTGGTCTAATGTGTCATTCAAAGCCACTGTTTCCTTGTTGATTTTCTGTTTGGATGATCTATTGATGTAAGTGGGGTGTTTAAGTCCACTACTACTATTGTATTATTAGTGATTAGTTCCTTTATGTTTGTTATTAACTGCTTTAAGTATTTGGGTGCTCATGTTGCGTGCATAAATATTTACAGTTTATATCTTCTCCTTGGCTTGTCACCTGAATGATTATATGGTGTCATTTTTTGTCTGTTGTTACAGTCTTTGTTTTAAAGTCTATTCTGTTTGATATAAATATTGCTACCTTTTCTTTTCACATCCACTTGCATGATAAATGCTTCTTTATCCCTTCACTTTCAATCTGCATATGCCTTTATGTATGAAATTAGTCTCTTGTAGACAGCGCATATATGTGGGTCTTGTTTTTTTTTTTTTTCTTTTTTATCCATTCTGTCACTCTTTGTCTTTTGATTGGGGGCATTTAGTTCACCTACATTCAAAGCAATTATTGATAGGTATGTATTTATTGCCATTTTGGTACTTGTTTTATGGTTGTTTTTATAATTCTTCTCTGTTCCTTTCTTCCCTTGCTCTCTTCTCTCATGATAAGTTGGCTTTCTTTAGTGATATACCTGGATTCTTTTCTCTTTATTGTTTTGCATATCTGTCATTGATTTTTGATTTGTGGTTACCATTCAGTTTGCATATAACATCTTCTGTATATAGTAGTCTATCTTCAGTTGTTGGTCATTTAAGTTTGAACCCATTCTTTATTCCTCTCCTTCCCACATTTTAGGTATATGGTGTCATACTTTACATCCTTTTATTTTGTGAGTCCCTTGACTGATTCTGATGTGGCTTCTTCTCTGCATTTATCTGTGGAATTTATTCTGCCAATCTTTGGGTCATTTTCTGGATTATTTACATGGATGTGAGCATAATCTAGTTGTATTTATGGAATGGGGTGAGCCTAGGGTCCTCCTACTCTGCTATCTTCCCCAGAAGGCTCTACATTTTATTTTTTAGACCACAAAGCCTATAGACTGTGTTTGTAGGCATTCATAATTTGATTGGATAAGTCTTCAGTATCTCAGCCTTTGAAAGAAAAAAAAAGACATGAGTTTGATAAAAAAAAAAAATAGGTGAAAATAATGTGGGAAAGAAAATGACAACACTCTAACATTTATATAGTGATCTTTAGCTTAAAGAAAGACTCTCCCTCAATCCTCACTCTACCCCTGAGGTTTGCAAATAATTATTCTAATAATTATAGAGCAGAATATTCTAATAATTATAGAGCAGAATATTACTGCTCAAGGATGTCGAGGAAATCCTACTTTATCCGGGCTGTCTTTGTATGGGTGGGGATGGACACAGAGAGAAGACCAACATACACTAAGCAGATGTATAACTCTCTGGGTAATTATGTACTTTGTTGTTTCTTCTGGTGTGTGGGGTAGGATGACCATACTCAGGGGTCTTGTTGGCTGAGAGTCCAGTAGATACAAGCAATATACAAAGTGGCAAAGAAGGATTTTTTTTTTAGAGTGAGTGAAAGGGAGGGAGCACAAGCAGGGGGGTTGGGGGCAGAGGGCAGAGGGCAGAGGGTTAGGGAGAGGGAGAGAGAGAATCCAGGCAGGTTCCACACAATCTCAGGACCCTGAGATCATGATCTGACCTAAAATCAAGAGCCACCCAGGCACCCAAGAAGGATATTTTTAAATACTGTAATGCATATCTATTTGTAAACCAACAGCTAATCAAATAGTATATAAAATGGAAAACATAAAAACTTGTGTTTTCAATTATTTGGCACAAGGTCTTATATGCAAAAAGCAAGTTTTATAGTCGTAAAAAGATAAGAAACATAGGAGGCAGCACAGGTTCCATGCTAAATGAGAAACGAAGTTACCCTACTTCAGACACAGATATATTCTTCAGTGCATACAATTTGAAGTGTCAATTCAGGTCTGCCCAACAGAATTTTTTAACCTGATATAAGCCATGTGCTTGGATCTCTCTTCTTGCCCAGTTGACCAGTGAATGTTTGCATTTGCTGGGAACCCACATATTCTCTCACTTACTTACCTTGTTTTTTTTATAAGGAACAAATAAACATTGTTGTGCACGACAGAATGAGGGTGGGTTTTTTTCTGGAAATGTGGTCTGGGCCCTGAGAATCCATGTGGACTTTGTGGAAGCCTCTTCTTGGATGTATGGGCTCCTGTGTGCTTCAACCAGCCATCCATTAGCCTAGCTGAAACACAAGAGAATATGGAAAGTGTCTGGTTATGTCTGAAGAGTTCAGACCATACAATGAGTATTTAAGTATTTAGTGAGAGGGAGTTTAATCCAAAAGTAATAGGAAAAACAGAAGAGAAAAAAAAAATCAAGCAATAACAACAAAAAACCCCAAACACAAGCAGGAATGAGTGAGGAAATAGGGGTGATCTATGTTTTCTTCAAAATAGTAAACAGAAACTAAGAGCCCAGGAGTTTGAGTTAATGGTTAGTGCTCCCAAAATGAAACAAACCCACCCCACAAAAACCTGAGAACTGTGTATGTGTGTGCATCTCTGAGTGAGAGTTTTTGTTTTTGTTTCTTTTTTTTTGAAACATGGCTGGCCCATAAAGTTGCAGAGGTTTTGATTGGGGGGATACATGGTAAAGTTTAGGAATAGTGCCCATGGATCCCAACAGCTGGCTATCTGGCTGAGAGAGGGAATGGACAGAGAATGGTATGGAAAGCCAAGAGGAAAAACTCCATCTTATGGGCAAACATAAGATTCTTTGACATGGTTGAGAGTCTCAATTAGAAACTTTTTTCTTGGGGCGCCTGGGTGGCTCAGTGGGTTAAGCATCTGCCTTCAGCTCAGGTCCTGATCTCAGGGTCGTGGGACTGAGTCCAGCATCAGGTTTCCTGCTCAGTGGGGAGCCTGCTTCTCCCTCGCCCGCCCCACTCCTGCTCTCTCTCACACAAAAATAAATAAATAAAATCTTAAAAAAAAAAAAGTTCTGTGTTAAAAAAAGAAACTTTTTTCTTTGAAGGCATTTTTCTGAAATCAAACTCTATACACATTTGAAACTGAGAGGTTAATGGACTCTAGGAAATAAAGTTAAGTGAAATTTTTAAAAAGCATTATATATAAGGGTCTCATTGGATGTAATGATAGACTGACAATTAAATGTCTCTCCAAATTGATCTCCTCCCATAGGCTTGTGATACTTTGTACTTAGGCTATGAAACTTATCATAATGTACAGTATATTATAGACAAAGAGGAAATTTGTCTTTGTTGAGAGACCATGATATGCCATGCACTTTCTTACATCATCTCTCTCATTCTCTCTGTTTTAGTGTTTTTGACATACAACGTTACATTAGTTTCAGGTTACAACATAGTGATTCTTATATTGTGTCTTTTAAGTTACTCAAAAAACAGGATATCTGGGATATTCAACTCATCATTTCTATTTTATAGAGAAAACGGTTGAGGTATGAGAGGTTAAATAATTTCTTAATTAGTAAGTTTCAGTGCCAAGATTTGAACTCAGATTTGTCCATTCCCATTTCTCTTCATGGTTTTGCATATGCAACATCTAGAGAGAGGCGGCTTGTGTCTTTCTTGGCTTAAATGACCAACTGTGCCTAGATGCTCAATAAAATCTTATTAAATTGTCTCTAGTGGACACAACAATTCGGTGTGTCATTTGGCAAGCTGAAGACCCAAATAATAAACTTGAGAAGCTTTATTCAGATTGCATTGCAGCAAATAAACTTCAGACTAGAATCAGCTCAATTTATGGACAATCCTTGAAGATTCACCGGAGAAGTAATTACTCAGAACTTCTCAATCTGTACATCAAGAATGGACTTGCTTTATAGATAGATAGAATAGGCATTATCTGGTTCTTAGTCATTTTGATGAGTTCTGGAATGTGTGTCTATCTCAAATTCTCTTCATATATGATTCAAACACCAATGGCATGCCTAAGGCTTCCACCTATTGGAGTTAATGCCTTATGTGAAATTATAGTCAACTAAAGACCTCAATTAAATTGCTCATCTGCACTAGAGATAAATAAAACATAAACCTCATTTTTTTTTTTTTAAAGATTTTATTTAATTATTTGACAGAGAGACAGCGAGAGAGGGAACACAAGCAGGGGGAGTGGGAGAGGGAGAAGCAGGCTTCCCGCTGAGCAGGGAGCCCGATGCGGGGCTCGATCCCAGGACCCTGGGATCATGACCCGAGCCGAAGGCAGACGCTTAACGACTGAGCCACCCAGGTGCCCCCATAAACCTCATTTTATAGTAACACATGCACGCACATACACAAATAAAATGTTGTTTTACCCCAAAGAATATCCAGGGATCAAGGGAATTCTACACACAGAGGGGAGAGGAGTAAAAAAAGTAGACTCCAAAGAGGGTCTCGCCAGCCTCATCATGCTGCTCAATGCTGGTTCTGAATGAGAAGCACATTTCCCATGTCTGAATGATGTAACTCAGTAGAATCTTAATCAATGTGACTTTGATAGAAATGGTGTTCTTTGCCTTCTATTTAACACTTTGGAGTGCCAGACATGGCAGCTCTCCAGGGCTGGAAGACCTGTTGGAATCTTGAGTCATCTGTGGCCTGAGGGCCCGTTGGGAAATAAAGCTTTGGTGGTTAGCAAAGACAGTCTGCTCAGCTATTGGTGTCCTAGCAAAGGTTGTAAGCAAAGAAAAATTGTGAAAGCTATTGGAGAGAAAAAAAGGAAGAGGCAAGGTGGCCCCTGAGTTTGATAACTCTACAGTCTGATTATAGGGAGGACGTGTATGAAAGAGAGAGAGAGGGAGGGAGAGAGGGATTGAATGAATGAATGAAAAAATGAATGAAAGGATTGAAACACTGGGACAGTGCCTTAAAGTTACATAGTCCTTCATTGGACCTTCTTAAGAACTTCAAGAGAAAAATACTGTTATGGCAGAAAACTAGAACCACAGAAGTTAATTTGCCCCACTACAAAGAGCTAGAAAGTGACAGCCTGAAATAAGCTTTCCCCTCCTGACTCCACACATCATGTTTTCAAGTGGGGTATGCTATCCGCTGCATAGCAATACAGACTCTAGAACATTCTATAATTTCGGTGCTACATTGTGTCACATGAAGTATAGAAAGGACTGGAACAGTCAAGGTCGACTTCTTGGGAAAAGTGAGGTTTGATGTGACCTGGACAGGAATTGGGTGGGGGGTTAAGAGTGGGCTTTTTAAGCCTGTGTGAGTTTGAGCTTTCACGTTTCAGCCATGTGAACTTGGCAAGTAAATTAACGTCTTTGTACCTCAGGTTTCTCATTTGTAAAATGTGGATGACTGTTGTGAGAATAAATGGGTTAAGATTTGTAAAGTGTCTAGAGTAGTCCCTGGCAAGTGCACCTGTTCGGTAAATGACAGCATCATTGTTAATATCTAATGGGAGAGTGGGCTCCAGGCAGGAGGGGAGTGTTGGTTTATCCACCCTGGTCATTCAGTATTTATTGAGTCTCCATGAAGGCTAGACAGGCACTGCCCATGATACTTGAAATAAATTACCTAATCTAGGCTCCACTGGCAAATCACAGAACAATGCAGAGATATGGCTGTCACCACCTGAACCCACCGATCAATCTTGGCGTCACCAGAAGGGAGACGGACGTTGCGTGCCTCCCCGTGCTGTAGCCTGCGAGACACAGCGTCCCCTGTGAGGCGTTCTTGCCAAAATGGCTTAACCAGGATCTAATAGTCTGCAGGCCATGGAGGGAACACAGGGGATAGAGGGACAAGTGAATGACACTATGAGGACATAATTAGGCAAATTCAGAAGGTGCAACTTTCTCCAAGACAATCCAGTTTATTCAAAATATAAGAAGTGTTTAAAAAAAAAAAGGAAAGGAAAAGAGGTTCTGTTTTAGACTTAAAGAGACTTAAGAGACAGCTACCCAATGTAACAATGGTCCTTTGCTTTACACACCGATTGAAGAAACCACTCGTAAAAAGACATTTTGTGGATGATCACGGATAATCACAGGTGTTAGATGCTATTTAAAAAATACAGCTATTGCTCTTAAGTTTGAAAATGGTCTTGTTGTTATGTCATAAAATCATTCTTTTTGAAAAAAAGAAAGGATCCTTGAATAAACCCTTATTTTATTTCTTACTCAAGAGAATAAATTGATAAACTAAAATTGACTGATACGAGATTTGAGAAGCAGGTGGAATTATTTAAAATTAAGCTTCTCCTCTCCTTTCCTCAAGACCCCAGAGGAGCCCCACAGAGTACCCTGGGCCTTTATGGGAGCTAGCATTTTATCTGTGACCTCATTTTGTTTGAGAATCTTAAGTGCTTTACCTGCAGAGAGGAGCTTATCTCCATATAGGAGTAGAGAAAGTTAAAGAAAATGAGAGAAAGACCAGAAGGTGTTAGGATAAATGAGAAGAATGAGTGGCGAGGTGAGGGGGCAAAAGAATAAAATCAAGAAAAATAACATGGATGGGAGGAACGAGGGGCATGTGTAAGGGGGCAAAGGAATGAGAAACAGGGTCAAAATAAAAGCGAGGGCAAAGAATCTGAGAGGTCCAGAATATAAATTCCTAACACTTACTATTTGCCAAGTAAAGAAGCAGAATTTACCAAGGAGGGAGATAAATACGAACAAGGCCAAGGAAAAGATCATGGGCAAGGAAAAGGCTCTGTTTTAGGTGCTTTATTTAACACATCAATGCCATGGCATGTATATTATACTTACAGTCTGGAAACTGAGGCACGGGACATTAAACAACTCTCCCAAGGTCATACAGCTAATAAGTGGAAGCCCAGGATTCAAACCCAGGCGGTTTTGCTCCAGAACTTCACTCCAAATTAATAAATTCTCTCTGCGGGGCGCCTGGGTGGCTCAGATGGTTAAGCGTCTGCTTTCGGCTCTGGTCATGATCCCAGGGTCCTGGGATCGAGCCCCACATCGGGCTCCCTGCTCAGCGGGAAGCCTGCTTCTCCCTCTCCCACTCCCCCTGCTTGTGTTCCCTCTCTCGCTGTGTCTCTCTCTGTCAAATAAATAAATAAAAAAAAATCTTTAAAAAAATAAAAAAAAATAAAAATAAATAAATTCTCTCTGCGAAGGATCTCGTGTGCATAATACTAGCCCATAACCAGAAAACAAAATGCATTGTGATTTAAATGATGCACATTTAAATTTGCTTTTCTAACCGGACTGCTCACTGCCCCCACCCTCATGAGTAGTCAGTCGCCTCTGCCCTTCCTCCGCACCAAGGACAAGGTAGGGCGTGGGTGTGCAGTGGGTCATCATGGGTAAACCAAGTTCATTGCCTTCATCAGTCGGATTGGAGCCAGAGCTGGCCCATGGCATGTTAGCGCTAAGATGGACTCCGATGATATTTAATCAAACTTCCCTTTTTAACAAAAGGTAGAGTGACTTACTCAAGCTTGTATATCAAGTGAATGATACAAATTTGATGAGAGTCCATGCTTTCTCACTTGGAGTTCAAAGATCCCCATAAGACAGAATCAGTAGCCTCGCTGCACCCTAACCTTCACTGTTAAAGCAAAACCCCCTAAGATCCACCAATTCCACTTCCGTATATCTATTCAAAAAATTGAACGTATGGTCTCAAAGAGATATTTGTACGCCCATGTTTATAGCGGCATTATTTACAATACCAAAAGGTGGAAGCAGTGCAAGTATCCACTGATGGATAAACAATGGATAAACAAGATGTGGTATCCCCTTACACTGAAATATTATCCTGTCTTTATAAGGAAGGAGATTCTGACATGTGCTACAACATGGATGACCCTTGAGGACACTCTGCTAAACAAAAGAAGTCAGTCACAAAAGGACAACTAGTATATGATCCCCTTATGTGAGGTAATTAGAGTAGTCCCATAGTCAAGTTCATAGAGGCAAGAGGTTAGAATGGCGGTTGCCAGCGGGGGGGCTTTTGTTCAGTGGATAGAGTTTAAGTTTTGCAAGATGTAAAGAGTTTAGTGGATGGATGGTTGTGATGGTAGCACAATACCACGAAAGTACTTACTGCCACTGAACTCTGCATTTAAAAGAAGTCAAGATGGTAATTTTGTTATATGTATTTTGCCACAATGAAAAAAAAAAAAAAGCCAGCCTATGAGCAACAGCAACAAAAGATTAAGGCGCTTTTAAAAAAATGACACATTTCAGGAATCAGACCAGAGTTAACCACAAGGATCCCAGCCTTTTCCTTATATTTTACCTTGTTGCATTCCACTGCTTTATAGAAACAAATGTTCTATGTTGAAAGAACTGTGGACAATATTCAGCATCTTCATATTACATCTGCCTTCAGTCAGCCCTAGCAGGAAAGGTGTAATGTTCCTATTTATTTATTTATTTATTTATACTTGTTGATTTTTTATTTTTATTTTCTAATTTTCAAAAATTTTTTTAAAAACTAAAAATTTTTTTTATTATGTTATGTTAGTCACCATACAGTACATCATTAGTTTTTTTAAATTTTTTATTTGTTATGTTAATCACCATACATTACATCATTAGTTTTTGACATCATTAGTTTTTGATGTAGTGTTCCATGATTCATTGTCTGCGTATAACACCCAGTGCTCCATGCAGTACGTGCCCCCCTTAATACCCATCAATGGGCCAACCCATTTCCCCACCCCCCCCTCCAAAACTCTCAGTTTGTTTCTCTGAGTCCATAATCTCTCATGGTTCGTCTCCCCCTCTGATTCCCCCCCCCTTCATTTTTCCCTTCCTTCTCCTAATGTCCTCCTTGCTATTCCTCATGTTTCACAAATAAGTGAAGCCATATGATAATTGACTTTCTCTGCTTGATTTATTTCACTTAGCATAATCTCCTCCAGTCCCATCCATGTTGATGTAAAAGTTGGGTATTCATCCTTTCTGATGGCTGAGTAATATTCCATTGTATATATGGACCACATCTTCTTTATCCATTCATCTGTTGAAGGGCATCTCGGCTCTTTCCACAGTTTGGCTATTGCGGACATTGCTGCTATGAACACTGGGGTGCATATGGCCCTTCTTTTCACTACATCTGTGTCTTTGGGGTAAATACCCAGTAGTGCAATTGCTGGGTCATAGGGTAGCTCTATTTTTAATTTTTTGAGGAACCTCCACACTGTTTTCCAGAGTGGCTGAACCAACTTACATTCTCACCAACAGTGTAAGAGGGTTCCCCTTTCTCCGCATCCTCTCCAACATTTGTTGTTTCTTGCCTTGTAAATTTTTGCCATTCTACCCCACATTGAGATACCACTTCACACCAGTTAGAATGGTGATGTTCCCTTTTTAAAACATGTCTACAGGCTTCTGTAGGATTGTTCTCTCTGACTGGAGGTCATCCCTTTTTCTTCTGAAGCATGCATTAAAGGGACACACACACACAAACCCACAATACCACATTGCCTGTTTTCCCAACTCCTCTCTGTGCCTCCAAACCCTGCTCAGAACCTTCCAAATATTTTCTGGGAAGCAGAAACCTTCATGGTTACTTGCCCTAGATCAAGACCATCTCTGCCTGGCCCATGCCTCCATTAATAATGCTTTTACTTTTAACTTATGTACTGATGTTTGCATCAATAATTACACTGTGAGCTCTTACAGAGTAGGTACTATCTTTCATCTCTGTATCACTGACATTTGGAACGTGATACCTCATGGAATTAGTCTTAGCAAATTAACTGAGTGAATCAACAAAAGAAGAAAAATACTGAGGCCAAGCATTGCGTGTCTCTTCGGCGTCTGGCACTCACACCCTTTAAAAGGCTCTTGTCCCTTGAATCAACCCATCAGTGTCAGTTGAAATTATCTGTGACATCTAATAAACCCAACATCCTGCCCTGTGTGTGCACAGTGCTGCCTTCAAATATGTAAAAATGTCATGAAAGACAGCTTGCCCTTCTGGAAGAGGATGATTAAGTGCATAATTAAAAATTGATGCAATTTTCTTTGCTGCAACAGTATTTTACTGTTTCTCTTCCTACAGCATGTAAATGGAGAAGAACTTAGAGAATAGATCGGTTCCCAGTTGTTGGCACCCTCTGCCCTCCTTTCCTACCCTGGAGGGAAGAAAGACTTTGATTTCCTCCTCTCCATGTTTGCAAAGAACCATGCCAGTTACTGGACTGCAGCATCTCAGCTCAAATACAGCCTTTATGCCATACACGTCATGGGGTAGGAGGGTTCTAGACGTGACTCGTGCTATTTGCAAGCCACATGGATGGTCAAGCTTCATAATGGGAAAGGTATTGAAAAGCACAGGTTTTCTGTCCACGTCATCCTAATTTTTTGCCGCGTATGTGTGTTCGTCATTTGAAACTGGTCAATCAAATGTTAGGAAACCCAATCATACAAAGATGTAGTAAAGGAAGAATTATCATCATAGACTTTGTTGTTGTTGTTGAGCCATCCTCCTACTAGAGTCTTCTGAAGAAAAAAATAACATTTATTTTTCACTCTCAGAATGCTTTATAGACATGCAGCGGTGTGGGAAACAAGGAATGAGGCAAAAGAAATTATTATAAAGAAGAAAATAATATTGGAATCAATTAGAGAGGTTTGTCCTCAGCCATAGGATTCTGCCAATGAGTGGTTCATTTATTGTCATGGTACATTTATTGTCATGGTGTCCCTCCTTCCCTCTCTCCCTTCTTCCCTCCCTCCCATCCTCCCTCTCTCCTTTCCTTTCTTTTCCTTTCCTTTCCTTTCCTTTCCTTTCCTTTCCTTTCCTTTCCTTTCCTTTCCTTTCCTTTCCTTTCCTTTCCTTTCCTTTCCTTTCCTTTCCTCCCTCCCTCTTTCTCTGTGTGTGTTTTAGATATAGCTAAGTTATTGACTGTCGACTAGTTCATTGCATGCTCTTTGTTTAAGAAACTAAATGAAGTGCATAATACAGTAGAAAAATATAGAAGGTAGATCTGAAGAGGAACATCTAACTCCAAATCTTGTGACATTTTGTATGACCCCAGGAAATGCAAATCATCCTTTTGAGCCTCACTTTTCTATTGACCATTTAACATCTGCCTTGCTCACCTCATGAGTTTGGGTGCAAGTTCTGGACTCAGGGAGCACAGACACTGAGGGAGCCGTGACGGGGGGAAGGGGGTGCGTGACAGAGGCTGGGGCATCACTTGTAAGGTGGGCCTCAGGACATGCTTCCCAGGAAGGCCAGCAGGGGAATTGGCTTCCCAAGGCACGTCAGGTTTAACAGAAAAAGAAGGAGCGATGAGAGGTGGGGGAGTTTATTGCAGGGGCTAGGAGAATCACCTCGAATACCATCCTTAGAATGCCATGGAAAATAGGCAGTCTATAAGCATATCTGAGAAAGATTTAGTTTTTAAAAAAAAATTAATAAAATGATACTGTATCTTTTGCATGTCAGCTTTTCTTCTGTTAAAAAGAAAAGAAGTCACTGTAGCTAAAATGAAAGGGTATCAGGCAGCCCTGTTATTAGTTCAATATATAAGGGGAAAGAATAAATGCAATTAAATTGTCAAT
Source organism: Halichoerus grypus (assembly GCF_964656455.1). Taxonomy (NCBI): domain Eukaryota; kingdom Metazoa; phylum Chordata; class Mammalia; order Carnivora; family Phocidae; genus Halichoerus; species Halichoerus grypus. Next base: position 23,747,865 of record NC_135718.1, on the reverse strand, counting down.
AGAACTCTCTTTACATTTGGCCTTTCAATACATCCCTTCCTGGGCTGCCTCTCTCCGCAGCATTGATTAGGTATTGTTAACCTTTATCTATCTCTTGTTTACGTTTCTCTATTAGGGCCGAACATCAATAGGAAGCTTTGAAAAAGGACAGAGGCAGCCAGCAAGGAGACATGGGGAAAAGGTCAGAAATCTCGGAGATGAGGTGTGCTATTCGCAGCCAGGCCTAGAGAAACATGCAGGGAGAGCCCTGTCAAGGCTCAGTGGCTGGCGTCCCTGGTGCCTGCCTTTGGGGAAGAAGGAACGGGTCTCGAGATCCTCAGGGCCTGGTCTGTGAGGGCAGCTATCAGCAGCAAATGCTCAGCGTAAAGGGGAGAGGGAACGGGGCGGCTTCCCTGGGCAGGGATGGGCATGAAGGCAGCCAGAGGGCTGGGTGGGGAGTCAGGACAGGGAGGAGGGACAAGTCAGTGGGGCCTAGCACTGCGGACCCCTTTCCCTCTGATCCCTTTCTCCCACCCCCTGCTCTGTTCCCTGAGGCTGGAGGATAAGTTTTCATTTCAGATGGGAGGAAACTGAGGCCATGGGAGTTTAAGGGACTTGTACAGTTCTCACGGTGCCAAAGCTCCACTTGGGCTTCCTCAGTTTTGAAACCCTACATCTGCATAGGAGAAGCACAGGGAAGTCCTTCCCTTTTGCAAAATCTGGCGTGTGCAATGCAGCCCCAGAAGCCATAACAATTTCGCAGAGTTCTTTCTCTTCTTTTGTGTATTACAAAGACAAAATGTATATTTGCAATACTAAATTATCATGCAATCTAGTAACAGTTATAATGTTGAATATGCCCCCTCCTTTCCCTCTTCCGGTGCCCTCTGGCTTCGGGCTCACTGTACTGTAGTCCTGTTAGAGCAAGCCCAGCCCTGGCCGGTGGTGAGGAGCAGGTAACCCCCCCAGGTCCCGGTTCCCGAACACTAATACTGGAACACTCTAGGACTACTATTGATAGGCTACTACTGGGATTTTAGTGAACCTTGGACGTGGTCCAGGTCTGTCTCACTCGAGACCCCATATCCTAAATGATTGTGCCAAAGGGCCTCCAGGTAAGGGCCATGACACTTGCGCTATTTTCTTGACAGGAGGCTGTGATCACCCGATGCAAAAATCAACATAAATCACGGTAGGAGATCAGAACTGCAATGGTGAAAGCCAACCGTCCTCCTCACCACTGAGAACAGAAAGGTGGGAATGGGCCTCAGGGCAACTGGAAGACTGTGGACAGACTGTGAATGAATTTGCAGCCGGGCCATTGCCTGGCAAGAAATACAAAGAAAGATCGTGACCGTTTTTCAAAGGCAGCTGGGAAGTTTCTTAGAAACCATGCAGTGCATCCTCTCCCCATATTTAAGATGGAGAATCCAAGGCCCAGAGCCATCCCCTGGAATGCCCGAGATCACCTGCTACATGCTGGCAGGGAAGGATGTGTTCTGATGAGACTGCTCGGGACTCATGCCTCTCTCCTATACTTGCTACAGAAAAGGGAGAGAGGGTATTTTGTGTGAAATCATACCCCAAAACAAACAGCCAACAAAACAAAGAAAACGCAAAAACATAAAGAGCCCACCAGAGTATGAGTTGGTATGACTGAATTCTTGCGCTAGGTCCTCCAGAAAATTCTGTGTGACTAAACCACTGTGATCCTCATTTTCATTATCTATGTGATGGAATGATGACTCTACCCTGCTTGCCACATCGATTTGTTGTAACCAAATATACCTTTCAAAAAGGATTTTTACAAATGGTGTATACAATTTTTAAAGGCATGAACATGGGGCTGCTCTGTCTTTAATAAATGGGTGACTGTGGGCAAATCACTTTAGTGGCCACAAAAGTAAACCTCCCTTTACCTTACTCAACATCCTTGGGAGCGGGAACGTCCCTTGGTTACGTGGATTTTGCCGAGATGTCTGCTGAATGGGACAGTGCCTTTATGTCCTAAGCTTCATGTAGGGCTGGCTGCACATGACCAGACTTGTCTCTAGAGGGGCTAATTCCGGAAGGCAAAGTCAGCCTCTTTAGCTCTATACAGGTGTAGGAGATACCCATGTGCCACCCTTTCTAGGAAAGTCTAGATTGCAAAGATCCCACCTCTGTGTCCCATAAGTCAGCTTCTAATTGTCAGTCCCCATGGTCTGATTCTGGGTCTGGCTACACTCATGTTTGTAAGTGACAGTGCTGCTGGGGGCTGGACCCATCAGAGGAGGACCAGCTATTTGGTTGCAGGAAAAAACAGCCAGCAAGAGCTCTCCTTCCAGCCCCCACCTTATATGGAAAAAAAGAAATCCAAATACACTTCATAAGTGTATATTTCAAGTTGTTGGGAGTATCCTACAGCTTGGTGACAGGCTTCTTTTTGACCAAGGAGGGAATAAAGCAGATTCATGGGTGTTCTCATTCATAACTAACATTACACTTAAATGTCTTAGGATAGCTGGGTGGGTGGAGGTTGTAACTGGTGGGTACTATAGAAAGATCCAGCTTGCAAATGCTGAATCCTGAAAAGCCACTTTATATACCCATCCTTTGGTTAAGGAACTGTCACTGATTAAAATGCAAATATCGCTAAATGGGAAAATATATTGAACTGTGTTGGTCATTAGCAATTTAGTGCTAGTGGGGCTGTGAGATTGCTTTTTTTTTTTTCTTACCTGGTCAGCCAGTTGCCATTAGCTTTCTATTAGAAATAAGACACATATTGAGTCTGATGACCACAGGAAAGAGAAAAAAAGAGACTAGAAATTGAGCCTTATCTAAGAAGCACTGTCAGGAGCATACTAATAGAGTATCCTGAGGGTGATAGTAAGAGGAAAGATGTTACCGTTTTTATTCAGATTATATTAAGCACCCAAAACCTTACCGGCCCTTCCACCTGTCCATCTGTCCAACTGTCCATCCATCCCCCCATCCATGCAATATGTATTTTTGAATACTTGTTAATTACTTTGTTGACCCCTGAGGGTCCAATCTAGAAAAAGCCAATTTCCCTGCTGATATAGACTGAATGGTTGTATCCCCCTGAATTCATATGTTGAAACCCTATTCCCCAAAGTGATGGTATTTGGAAGTGGGGCCTTTGGGAGGCAATCACAGTTAGTTTAGGTCATGATGATGGAGCCCTCATAGTGGGATTAGTACTTTTACAGGGAGATGAAGGGACCAGAGCGTTTCCTCTCTGCCATGTGAGGATACAATGACAAGATGGTCATTACAAACCAGGAGGTGGGCTCTCACCCGAACCAGAGCTACTGGTGCCATGATCTTAGATTTTTCGGCCTCCAGAACTGTGAGAGGTAAATATTGTTCAAGCCACCCAGTCTATGGTATTTTTGTTATAGAAGCCCAAACTGACTAATATACCTGCCCTCAAGAGCTGAGTCTCATGGTCGTGCTCACAAGTATACAGACAACTCTGGTCAAAATCGGAAAGCTACCACTGGGGCAGAGGGATCCATGAGGGCACAGGGGATGGATGCCTTGCCTTGAGCTATGGGGATGTCAGAGAGAGTCATAATGTATTATTTCATTTAATCTTCACACTAGTTCTTCTTGGAAATTTTTAACCTGTTGTAGAGATGAAGAAACCGAGGCCCAGAGACTGTAGCATCCATAATTATAGCAAAAACAGAGAGCCACCACTCATTAATCACCATGCCCAACACATATGTCAATGAAATGCCTAAAGTAACAGAGTCAATAAAGTAGAAAGTGTAGATTTCAATTAAATGTGGACCCGATTCTAAATGAATACATATTTGATCCCCTTGTTCTCTACTTTGACAAGGAGAGTGAAAGGGACCAGAAGTGTTTGTGGCTGGTGGGGGCGCTAAGGGTGGGGAGGCTGAAGCAGAGAGTAGAGGGGTCTTTACCGTTCCTTAACCCTAACGACAGTCGTAATAAAAACTATGTATAAAGAGTATAAAGAGGACTTATCATCAGGCAGCTTCTGCGTAGTGTCTTTTAGACAAAGAGCACAGCAAGACACATTTTCAAAATGTCACAGATTCCCCAACCACCCTTCTCTGGCAAGAGCTTTGCTATTTTCCTTCATTCGCAAAGCCAACGGCCTGATTGGGGCTGGTTCCCCTGCTCCATCTCGTCAGCTAACGAGGCCATGGGGACTGCCCTTTTAAAGTCCTTGAGACAAGGATCGAAAGGAGATATAATTTCTACCTTTACACAGAAGATCCTCATTCAAGAAAGGGTTCATGTGTTCAGCTGCCCCATGACCACCCTGGGCTAGGCACAGGAGGCTCTATAGTAAAGTGGTTTTGCTGAGATTTTCCCAGACTTCTCGGGAATGGAATTTCTCTCGAGGCTGTCAGGAAGAAGTCTCAGGAGGACAAAGAGCACAGAATTGCTCTAAGACGATTTGTGAGTCTTAAGAGAAGAAAACCTGACTGCCCTCCTCTGGGGGCTCAGAGGAGGCCCCATCTTTGTAAATAGCCCTGCCCTGATTGCTATGGAGGAAGTGGGATCATTAAGTCAGTTCCTGCTGGCAGAAGCTGTTGATTGCTATACTGGTCTTTACAGTGACTTACTGGCTGGTTCCAATTGTGTGCTTGCTCCCCAAAGCCAGCAGGTTGCCAAGGGTACAATTTCACAAATCACAAATAAGTAAACACAAGAGTTTCCTCCGGGAGGCTGACCAGGCAGAGTTCAAGCTTTCGTGCAGGTCACCAGAGGTGGTACAAGTGGCTGCAGGTCTAGCGCTCTGGTCCCCCCTTATCATTACAGGCATAAAGGATGCTCTAGGCAGGAATATTGGAGAAGCTCAGGTCTCACCCCCACCCCACCCCCATCTGACTTCTGCTCCATCGTCCTGTATTGCTCAGCTCGGAAAAGATTGCCAAGATCAGGAAATGAGAACGTAAGACTTGCCTGGGCACTCCTTGAGCCTGACAAACCCTCCCTGAACGTGGACCCATCTCATCATTGTTTTAAATCACGGGAGACCGGGCTGAGGACTGTGAAAGCAATTAAAGGTCAGAGTTGAAGCGTCTTCATGGAGTTACTGGAAGCAGCCTCTTGCTACTCCTGACTGGCTGACACACTTAGGCAAAATGTCACTCTCAGCCTGGCACTTCCATCAAAAGTAACATAACAGGCAACATGAAGTACAATACAGAAGCCTCCAGTAAGGGAGCAGCGTACAAGGTCATGAGGCAAATAGCAGAAAATACATCACTCTCTTTGATTTTCCTGTAGCATTCTTCTCTCCTAACTCCCAAAGCGAGCATGCAATTAATAGAGAAGCAAAGATGGCTGTTGGGTGGAGATCATGGAAGGGTAACAAGCAGCAACTAAGGGGGACACAATCCATTTGTGAAGTTGTTTAAAGGTATGGCTGTGTCTGCATGAGATGCGGCAAAGATTCAGAGAGTGACCATTTGGGAAAAGAGAAAGGAATTGACCGTTGGGAAGATAAATCATGAATGAAGTCCACCTGTCTCCCGTTTCTCCTTATCTAACAAAAATATCTTGCTCGGGGGTTTAATACTGGATTCTGTCCTAATGCAGAATTAGAAAACAAGAAGCTTCAGGGGCTAAGTCAATGTTTGCAAAAATCATGAATGCAAACACAATCAGATTCATAATGCATTGAATATATATAGGTCTTTTATTTTGAGGAGCTATATAAAGTCACATAAGGTATCTCCTTAATCCTTACTTCTCTTTCTGTGAGATGAGGTGATCAGTAGAAATGGGTCAAAAAACTGAAGATCAAGCCAGTGGAAGTGTGTGAGGATTCAATACCATTCCTACCTCCATAGCTACAACTGGATATGCACCAGAGAAGTGACCACTGTGAGCTCCCCACCTTGCCCAACAGAGGAAAGTCCTATATTCATGCCTCTGAGGAAGTGCGTTTGTAGACAACTGTGTCCTGTCCTATCATATTTTCATCGAATTGTAGCAAGTGGAATAGAAATATTGCTCTATAAACCATAAAATTCTAGCATTTCATGACTAGGTTATTAAATATATGCAGTGTTTCTACAGTAACCAAGGAAAATATCATACGACTGCCCTTGCGTAATGGGAAAATGACAAATTCACATTTACCTTTTAAAGCTTGGGGCTTTCCTTCCACCATCTCCTAAAAGTATTTTTTTTTTTTAAAAACAGTTTAAAGAATTTGAACTGGTATACCCTGAGAGTTAAGATAAAAGGAAATGTGATTATGTGACCTGAGGAAAAGAAAGAGCAAGAGAAACTTTGTAATGTAGATCTTATGTGGAAAAAGATCTTACAGAATGAACGGTGATCAGCAATCCCTTATCCTCACTGAGCAAAGGAGAAGGGACAAGGGGAAAGATTTTTCAGCAGCTGTGTAAGGGATTAAATAGCAAAAAGCTTTGCCACTATGATTACTGATATTAAGATCACCCATCTCCATCCATTATGGCTGCCACCTCCTGGGGTCCAAACCATCATCATCTCTCTCCTGGATTGCATTAACCTGCTAAAGGACCACTAAGTTTGCACTCTTTTCTTTCTTCAATTTATTCTCTAAACAGAAGCTGGAGTTGTCTTTTGAGATTGAAATCTGATCGTTTCATTTCTCTCTTATAAAACACTTCAAGCATTCTGTCGTGTTCGGTGCTGGAGCCAAAATGTTGAGTTTTAAATAGCCTGTGAAGTCTGACCTATGCCAACATCCTCTTCTTCCAAACCTGGCACTCTGCTTCACCCCTGTCCTCAGTGCTATAGCCACACTGGGATTCTTCTAGTTCCCTCAAGTATGTCACCTGCTTTCCTTTTTCAAGTTCTTTGTATGTCCTGTTCCTTCCTCATATCTACATTGCAGCTAACCCATGACTAGTCATCCTTCATATCCCAGATAGATTTGACATTCTATCTCACCTAGGATTTACGATATTTGTAATTATTTGTTCAATTAGATGGAAGCTCCTTGAGGACATATTTGCCTTATTTGCCCTGTGTTGTTTTATAATCTGGTTGGTGCCCTGTGTCCAGTAATTACTTATTGAATCAACAGATGATTCTAGTAGGTGCTCAATAAATATTTGTGGAATAGTGAATAGAATAGAGAATGAGGAGAGAAGCAGAGAATCACACACACACACACACACACACACACACACACACACACACAGAAATCAGGTTGGTTGGATATCCTCTCACTATGTGGACTTGAAGTTGTTCCAGTCTGATTCTTAGTCATTTATTTCTATCCCAAATTCTGTGGGTGGGATTCAAATTAGACCAGTTAATGTACATGATTACTAATCAGCAAAAATATATGTATATATATAGTAAAGCTGGATTAACTTCATATTGACTGGTTCAAGTTTTATGATGATCTCAACCTTTTTACCATTTGTAAAAAGACGGTTTCTGGAAGGTTTCATTAATTGGGCACTTTAATATACTGCTGGTGGAGTAGAGATTGGGGCCACCTTCTTAGAAAGTATGTTGGGGTATCAATAGGCTTAAGGAAATGGACTTGAGAGCCCTATTTGAGGAAGATTTCCGAAGTAAATATTATAATTAGAAGTGCAGATGAAGACAAAGATTTACACATTATCATGTTCAATGCAACCATTTTTACAATGAGTGTAAATTTGAAGCTACTAAAATGTCAAACAAGAGTAGGTTGTTTGAGGAAATTATGACACATCTACCCTGTGACTGTCAATAAAATGCTGTGTTTAAATGATTTCTAAAGATGAGGAAAGCTTATGATACAAATAATGGGTGTAAAAAGAAGAAAGCAGCATTATACATCAGAAAGACCTTGACATTGCAAAGATTATACAATCATAGAAAATAATCAGAAGGAAACAGGCTGATGTATTTTTATCTGTACGTGGAGAGTTTCTGGGCGGTTTTGACTTCCTCCTTCTAGATTTTCTAGTCTCACTTGTCAACGTCACACCAGCCATGCCAACCTAAAAACAAAAAAACAAAAGGAAAAACACAAACACTTAAAATGTGGATTCTTTAAATAAATAAAACACATAAAAATGATAACTTCAGGAAGCAAAGGAGGGGAAAAGTAGGACATTTAAATTTCTGCTTTAAAATCTTTGAGCACGTTTATTTACTGAGCAACATCTGTTGGAGCATGTTTACGCTCACTCTGCTGTGCATGCTGTCTACACTGATATTCCTCTCTAATGTTAGTTAACTACAGCAGGCGGAGTCTATGTCTGATCCTCCCTGAGATCCATGCCTGGCTATTGGCTCATTCAATGGGGAGACGCTTCTGTGTAAAATGTCTGTAGCATTTACATTCTAACCCGAAATAATACCTTAACCCCAAATAATAAATCCTTCATGCTGGATTCCCAAGGAGGAGAGCAGGCCTTGCTCGGTGAGAAGGCACAGATTTATCAGAGAGAGGAGCCCTGTCTAGCGCTTCTTGAAGTCAACAGTTGCTCACGTGCCACATTTAACCACCATCAGGATCAAGATGGGCACTTTCATGTCTGCTGTCTTCTCACAGTAGTGCATGGTAAGTGCTATTAATCCATTTTACAGCTGAGTTAAAAGAGTTATGTGACTTTATTATAGTCACAGGATAGAAAGGGATAGAATACAAGTTCCAACTGAGGTCTTTGAATTGCCAATCCTGCTCAGTTGTCAAGGTGACAGGCATCTACTCTGCCCACACTTAAACTATAGTTTTATCTTCAAGAATTAAAAATACAAGGGCATTTGCTCTGAGCCCATAGGCAGCTGTGGTCTCTGATTCACAATGCTAAAGACTAATGTATTGATGATAACGAACACTCCCTGTGAGTCTGGCACAGTCAAAAAACCATGACACGTGTTAATTCATCTCATCCTAACACACAGTAAATGCTCAAAACGTGGGTATTGAGCAAGATGTTAAAATATGTACTATTATTATGCTTCCTTTACGAGATGAACAAACTGAGGCAAAATTTAGATTAAGTAACTTTGTCGATGAAGTACAGCAAATAAGTGACGAATTTGTGCTTTATAGTCAAGCAGTCTGGTTCAAGAGTCCCCCACTCATAAAATGTAGTGGCCAAAAGCCATTAAACAGAGGTTACCAGGTGCGCATATGTGAGTATCATTTGGAGAGCTTGTTACGACTATAGATTTTGGGGTCCTGCCACAGAGGTCCTGACTGAATGAATCTAGAGAGGAGTGTGGTCATCTGCATGTTAACAAGTGCCTTCAAGTTCTTGGGAAGCAGCCAGTCTGTAGGACTAATATTTAAACCCTAAGTCTTGGGACTTAGACACATGTGGGAGCCCCAGCCACTGACTATGTGATGGGACAAACTGCATAACCTTTCTAACTTCACATCTCTCATCTCTTATAGAAGTATGAGGATTTGATGAAAAAAAAAATATTGCTTAGTACAATGCCTTGGAGGTAGGAGTTACTCCATAAGTGAATTATCATAAAAGCGACTGTCATTGTTGTTTATTAAAATTATTTTATTGCTGGGGCGCCTGGGTGGCTCAGTCAGTTAAGCGGCTGCCTTCGGCTCAGGTCATGATCCCAGGGTCCTGGGATCGAGCCCCGTGTCAGGCTCCCTGCTCAGTGGAGAGTCTGCCTCTCCCTCTCTCTCTGCCTACTTGTGCTCTCTCTCTATCTCGCTGTCAAATAAATAAATAAATAAATAAAATCTTTAAAAAAAAATTATTTTATTGCTAACCAATATAAATAATCAATGATTAGTCAATGCAAATTAATATGATTAGCCACAAAATATTAATTTATTATATTAACTTATCATTATTGTCACTATGACTATTGCTATTTTTTAAAACATTATAAAAACCAGCTGTTGTCTCCGAGTCATCCGTGGAACAGGATTCCTATAACAATGACCCGAGCAGCTTGGCTCCCAGAAAACTTGGGCTGCAACAAAAGTGACAGAGGAGGCTACGGCTTGTTTACCCACAGCCCATGGAGCAGGCAGCCACCACAGCCTCAGCATTATCAATATGGATTTTGAAATCACCCACAGCTAATAGCACAAACTAATAGCCTCGAGGTGACTCCAGAGCAATTGAGAAAGAAAATCTATAATTTCACTAAAGACGCCCCGGCTGTTCAGGAAGAGAGGTCTACATTAATTAACATCTGTGAACACTGTAAAAACTGGTGCATTCAGGAAAGAGAGAGAGGAAGTTGAACTGAACCAAACACAAGAATCCCACCAGGCTGTCCAGGTTAGGAAGCAGAGGGAGCCACCCTTGGAGAGCTTGGGCTGGAGGCCACCCTGCTGCCAAGGGGCCCTGCCCCGAGGGGGTCAGAGGCATTCTCCTACCAGCCCTGCATCCCACTGCTCACAGCGGCCCCTACGGCAAAGCCTGGCCTTTTGGCATCAGCTACAAACTGTAGGACCATTTAGGTTTGGGTTGTGCATAAAACTCTATGGTCCTTTTCTTCTGCCACAAAATCATTCAGTTCCGATGGCCTCCTTTCTTGAGGTCCCTGCTGGATACTTGGCCAGGCGGGAGACTTCAGAGGGCTGAGGATGTTAAAACAATGATCACTATCCTTTTGCAGCTTCTCTTGGATGCTTTGCACTTAGGGGACTGGCGCCTAGGAATATGTCCAATCTCAGGAAAGAAAAGAACACACACTTAGGATAAACTGTGGTGTTCAGAGCCTACAGTCATCAAGGCCATTGTACTAAAGGAGTGTGGTATCTTGGATCTGAGTCCCATTTTGTCATTTGCTACTTGAATTAATTTAGGTAAGCCACTTGACCTTCCTGCATTTCCCATTTGTGAAATGAGATGAATACTACCTACCTTGCAGAGATAATTATACGATTTCTTAAACTAATGCATAGATCATATACATTATACATATAATATCCTAAATGTATATAATATATACAGCATGGTATTCACATTTTAATTATGTTTTTTTTTCTGAGTACATTTCTCCCTGTGTGATTTTATTCAGTGGTACAACTTTAAATACCATCAATATGCTAAAAACTACAAATTTTTATTTCTAGCCAAGATGTTCCCTCCCAAACCACAGACTATATATAAACTTGTCTACTCAACATCTCCTTTTTGATATCTAATAGGCACCTCAAGCTTAACACATCCGACACTGAGCTCTCACAATCCATTCCTGTCACCACTGGCGGCTCAGGCCAAAATCCGGCAATCACCTTTTTCCTCCTACTCCTCACAGCCATAGCAAATCCTGTTGGCTCTGCCTTCAGATAGACCCCGAACCTACCTCCTTTTCAACTCTTCCATCACCACCCCTGTGGACCGTCATTTCTAATTTGGGTCATCACCTCATTTCTAAACTGGATCCCCCACCTTCTGCCCTCACCCCTCCCAACCTAGGTCAGTGTCTCCCCAGCACGGTGGCCAGGGTGAGTCTGTTCAGATCACTCAACCATTGTGTTCAAAACCTTCAGGTGGTTTCCCATCTTGAAGTTAAAGGCAAAGTCCTTGCTTTGGCCTACAAAGCTTTACGTGATGTCCCTGCCCCATAACCATCACCTGTCTGGCCATTGGGTCACTGCCCAGGGCGGTGAGAGTGTCAGTGGTCATGGGGCCAGGATAGAGTAGGGGAGGTCTGGTGGGGCCCAGGGTGCTGGGAGCAGGCAGCTGAGGCAGAGAGGCTGGGGTGGCAAGACCATTTGTGAGCTGAGGCTCCCAGGTCCCGTGCATGCTCCATTGTCCCACTGAATTCTGCTTATAAAATATAGTCAATAATCAAATTACTAGGAATTTCAAGATAGGCACCACAGAGCCTTGAGCCCCCAGTGCAGAGCCCTTCTGAGTGTCAGGCACTTTTTGACTGAGCTGAGTGTGGAGACTTTGCCCATGAAACCGGCCCTGAATCCCTGCCCCACGGAGTGGAGGCAAAGGTTAAGAGAGTTAACTATGCACAGACTGCGCTGCTTGTCACATAGCAGGCCCTCGATGCCAATGAGGTTACCTTCAAATTGTCCCAAACCTGCTCTTCTACCAGTGCCCCGTTCTCAAAAGAGGGCACCTTTTTAAATTGCAAATTCATCATGTTATTCATTCGGCTTAAAATGTTTAAGTTGCTTCTCTTTGTTCTGAAAATAAAATTCAAACTTCACGTGGTGCGTGAGTTCCTGGCACAATCTTCCTAAGACCCACTTGACCCCCTCACCCCATGGCCCTGTTCTCCTCCATCACTGTCCTCCAAGCTCACCGCTCTTCGCTTTCATCAGGCTTCCTCCCACCTTAGGTCCTTGGCCATGTGTAGGGAAGGGAGGAGTTCCAGGCAGAGAGAACAGTCTGTGCAAAGCCTTACTCATTTGTAGGCTTGAAAATTCACTTCCTCAATGGGGGTTTTCTTTGAGTTTTTCGACCAGCCAAAACAACCCCCATCCTGTGATGTGCTTTCATAATATCCTGTGTTTGTTTGTTTTCAGCTTCCTGAACAAATTAATTTTCTTCAAAAATGACCCAACAAGGGCTCAGGCTTAAACAAAAACCCACACCAAAACAGAAAACGAAACGTTCTTTCCTTGGCCAGAACTAAACAGGGGAAAGCACAAATGCAGTCCCCTACTACCACAAATTATGTGGTGGAGTTTCCCACATTTGGGGAAATCACAGGTCAGCACATTTGGAGTCTAGTGGATAAGACTCACCCTGAAAAACCACCTTTGTGATCATGGTATCTCTCTTGCCAGGTAACTATATCCTGTGTTGGTTTTTTGTTTATTTTTTTAATAGAACTTCTAAAAATTCTAAATATAATCAGCTATTTAAAGACTATTGATTTAATGTGTCTCTTTTCTTTCTTTAAACATCATGCAGGCAGGCCCCATTTCTCTCTTGTGTAGTTATAGCTACATTCTGATGCCTAGTTGAGTGCCAGACACATGGTAGATACTCAGTGACTATTTATTGAAATTACTTCTATCCAGTGCCTAACCAGGATGGATAAGCTGACGCCCAATCACTTGAGAAAGGCAAATCCTGGTTAGGTGTTAGGATGAGACTAATTTCAAGTTTCTTTCAATTCTTGCTCTCCTGGACCTCCTGATCTCACCTTTTTGGGTTTGAAAACCTTTTCTTCAGCATTTCCCAGTATCCTTACCCCTGTTTCCAGTATTATCACTCCTCAGCAGAAGGAGTCACTTGTCTAGTCATTGAACCTTCTCATTTATTCAGGTGGCAGTATCTTTACATAAACATTTTCTAGAATTTTCCTATAAACTGTCTGCTATTATGTAAAGGTGGAAGTTGGAGCACCTGGATGGCTCAGTTAAGCATCTGATTTTTGATTTCAGCTCAGGTCATGATCTTAGGGTTGTAAGATTGAGCCCCGTGTCGGGCCTCATGCTGGGTGTGGAGCCTACTTGGGATTCTCTCTCTCCCTTCCCCTCTGCTTGGGCTCTCTCTCTCTTTCAATAAATAAATAAATAAATAAATAAATAAATAAATAAATAAATAAATAAAATAAAATAAAATATAAATAAAGGTGGAAGGAAAGAGTCCAGTGATGCAGCTTGCAAAATAAGCTTTGCAGAAGACAATGTTGGTCTTTTAAATAAAAAATAAATAAACTGGTGTATTTAAGAAACCTTGCCACATAAGCAGTGCTGAGCTTCCCATGAGTTTCAGCTCTCTGTACCACACTGTTTAGTAATCCCAAGATGGTTGTGGAAAGCAGAGCCCAGTGTACATAGCCACTGAGTTTCAGGAGCATTTTGAGATGGCATAATATATTTGTCATTGTCTACAGCCTAATAAGATTGTGCTTCCTTTTCACCTTCCATTTTATCATTGTCCATAATAAAGAGGTGCATTAATTTAATCCATAAATACAGATATGATGGTTTTATCCTGTGGCTATGAATGGTGCTTTAAAATAAAGAATCAAAATGACAAACCAGTGTAGTAATTTACCATAATTATAGCAATGAAATATTACTTTGATTTAGTCTTGGCAGTAATACACAGCTTAGGAACTTCTGCAAAATCCGCTAAGTAGAAGAGAACAAAGGGAGGAGGAAACGAGATGTGAGGTCGTGCAAGGTTTCTAGCCACTAATCCAGACAGTTGGGAAAATAAATGCAAGCTGGAGGACTCAGGGAAAGATCTGCCCTGGGAGGAGATGCCCTTGTTTTCTCTGGAAAGCCCGCCAAGTTTAGCAGACTTGCCACAGTTTAATTAAAGTCTGCAGCTGGTGTGAAAGCAAAGGAGGAAAAGAAATTAGGGCAGCAGAAAAACTAATGAAAGTCTAGAATCTCATTTTAAACTTTTCTCTCTATTATGAAAGAAATACGACTTGTCACATGTGCCCCTATTCACGGTACAAAGCCTTTGGGGAAGGAACGTTCTGGACTATGAAGAGAACAGACCTATAGTCAGGTCTCTTTGGACTTGACTGCCACTGCCTTTTTCAGTGAAAACTCATCAAAATCTTTGTTCGTTTTTTGAAAACCAGATTGGTAAAAGAGGGCAGCACAAATTGAATATCTTCAGGTTTAACTACAGGAAAGTCCATTGAAACTTTGCACCAACCTTGGCAATCTGAGTGGGATTCACATTCAGCCTGTATGGCTGTATTCATCAGGGTCTCCAAAGAAACCGAACCAAGAAGATAGTCCCTATTGTGGGGACTGACAAGTCCAAAATCCATGGAGTAAGCCAAGCAGACTGGAAACTCAGGCAGGGTTTCTATGTTGCAGTCTTGAGCCTGAATTCCTTTGCCATCAGGAAAACTCAGTCTTTCCTGTTAGGGCCTTGAACTGATTGGGTGAGGCCCACCCACATTATGGAGAGTAATCTGCTTTATGGAAAGTCTACTGATTTAGATGTTAAGTACATCTAAAAAAATACCTAGACAGCAACATCTAGTCTGATGTTTGATGAAGCAAATGGGCACCATGGCCTTGCCAAGGTGATGCATGAAATTAACTGTCAAGCCACCTAATATTAAAAATAATATAGAAGTTAATATTTATATAACACTTTCTTTTCGTCAGGTACAACAAACTCATTTAATTCTCACAACAGCCATATGATACAGATAATGTTATTATCCTCAATTTATGGATGAGAAAACTGAGATATAGGAAATGTAAATAACTTTCCAGGTTCACAGAGAGTAGAGACAGAACTAGGATTTGAACCCATGTAGTCTAACTCCAGAATTTGGCTTCTTAAGTACCAAAATATGATGAATCTGGGCAAGTTAATTAATTTCCCTGAGCTTTTATTCTTTTATGGGAAAACATACATAATAGCAAATAATGTGTGCTTTGAGGAAACAATTAAATCAGAATATACATATAAAGATCCTAGTATTCTACCTAATAGATAGTAGTGCTCAATAAAATTTAGCTTTCTTCCCCTGACCTTAAAATTGCTTAATTTTTAATATATTTTTTTAAAGATTTATTTATTTACTTGAGAAGTGGGGAGGAGCAGAGGGAGAGAGAGTCTTAAGCAGACTCTGAGCTGAGTGCAGAGCCTGACTCTGGGCTTGATCTCACAACCCTGAGATCACGACCTGAGCAGAAACCATGAGTCACGTGCTTATCTGACTGCAACACCCAGGCACCACAAAATTGCTTAATTTTTTATCATATTGTCTATGTTTAGAGATCCTTTCACTCTAGAAAGCCTCACTAAAGCATTGAGATCTTAGCATTATTAAATAGGATTATTTTTATAATTATCAGCTTGACAATAATTTCACCTGATAATCTCTAAACTTCATGTAGGCTAGAATCTGTGTTATTCCCTGCTGCTCTTCAGCACTAAACACAATCCTTGGTATACAGTAAGGTCTTCAGTGCATGAAATAAATTAGTAAATAGATTAAGAAATTATTGCCTTTCGTTGTCCATTGACAGGTGAGAAACTGAAACAGAATGATGAAATGACTTGCTCAGGTGTATGCAATTTATAGATGATGTATCCAGGTCTCCAGAATTCCATTGTTTTGTTTATTTGTTTCCTTCCAGAAAAGCAATGTTAGATGTAAGCAGAGGCATATGCAGTCTTAATGTTCATCACCTCCCTGCCCAGTTGGAGTTGGAGAAGGTTTAAATAAAATTCAAGTGTTGAGTGATATTGACCTCCATGCCTGGGTGCCTTAGATGGGTCCTGAGCTTAACGACTGAGCCACCCAGGCGCCCCAAACTTCATTGTTTTCTAAGAGGTCTTTCTGCTTCCTGTCTCTCCTAGACTGACTTTCATAATGGTTTTCCACTGAGTAGAGAAGATTCCAAATCCCTTTGATCTCTACAACTTGGAACTATCGAGACATTACTGTTTTATATTTCCATTTCCATAAAGAAGCCCTCTGCTCTGAAAATGTGATTGTCTTACTATTTCCTCAAAGCTCCAATGTAGTTTAATAGAGTACTTCACAAATTCCTTCCTTTCACACCCTATAAACCATCACACTGGAGTTTTATTCATTTTTTTTCTTTTTTATTGTTATGTTAATCACCATACATTACATCATTAGTTTTTGATGTAGTGTTCCATGATTCATTGTTTGTGCATAACACCCAGTACTCAATGCAGAACGTGCCCTCTTTAATACCCATCACCAGGCTAACCCATCCTCCCACCCCCCTCCCTTATTCATTTTATGGAAACTCCACAGTCATTTCTCTCCCTTTCCTGAAAACTTCTGAGACCACATTGTCCTTAGACCAATATCCTTGAGATTGGGGGTATAGCTCAGTGGTAGAGCATTTGACTGCAATATCCTTGAGATTGATTTTTAAGGTCCTTCAAAATGAACTTAGCTTATGCACTCCACCCCTATATTTCTTCCCCAAACAGGCTATTCATATCAAACTTGAATACCCCCTTGCTTCCTGATACTGCTCCCCAGTCATTCTTTTCCTGGCTCAATTTCTCTTTCTGCCCCTTCTCTGTTTATCTAAATCCCAGCAGTCTTTATGAAAACAGCTCACGTAAAATCTCTCCACAAAGTTTTCTTTGTTGCTGCATATTTTCCTTCACGGACCTCCAAGAATAGGAGGAGGTAGTATGGTGTAGGAGGGGCAATAAGGCATTCTAGAAATAGAATTTCATTCGGAGTCACACAGACCTGGGTTTGCAATCCCAGTCTGGCATTTAATATCTGTAAGTCCTTGGAAAAATCACATAACTCCTTGAGCTTCCTTTACCTTATCTGTAAAATAGGAATATTAATTATAACTTTACATAGATTGTAGTGATTGAATGAGGCAATTTATATAAAACATCTGCCACAAAATAGTCCTTCAATAAGTGGTAGCTACTATCATTATGAGTACTGCCTCTACGCTCATTTGGCATCTACCCTATGCCACCTTGTGTTATTACTGAACTACTTTATGGGTTTATATCTGTCACCTACAAAAGTGGTTTTCATGGACATGCTGTGTATCACACTTACTTTGAATGTCTCAGAGTGGTAAGCACAATGATGGTGTCTTGCCATTTATTAAAAATCTAAGAAGCTCATCCCTTGAAAAATTCATTTCAGTAGAATGCCTTGTTACTTTAAGTATATACAGTTAACTGTATATTACCAATACTAATAAAGTGTTACTAAGTAGAAATCCTTCTGGATTCATTTGGCATGTTCTTTGAGAATCACTTTACAGTTCTATCCTGTTGCTTTGGTGCCATTATTTGAAACTTAGGAAGAGACTCAGACCGTCTCTTGAGGTGATAACAGATTATTGGGTCTCCTCACCTCAACCACACTGAAACAGAATATTTCATAATTTATACATATAGTGACCACATTGGGTGACTCATAATCCCTCTGAAGGATGAGAGTCTTTGACATAGGGTAAGCTGAGCAGCTTGGAGCCATATGTTTTTACCTCTCTAAACCTCAATTTATTTTTTAAATACAAATTATCATAGTTCTACAAAGAACTTGTAAAAAAAAACCCCAAAACACCTCTTAGTTCATCGTTTGGTACGAAGTAGTTACTTAATAGCCATAGCCATAATTATCCTTGTCAGATCAATAGCTGTAGGCATTATTATCCTTGTTAGAGTATTAGAAATGCAGAGTCTCAGGCTCTATGACTTAACAACTGAATCCAAATCTTCCTTTTGACAAAGATGCCAAGATTATTGGAAGGCACAGTAAAGTTTGGGAAGTACTGGTCCAGATCATATTCTGAATCCGTAGGTCTAGGAAGGAGCCAAGGACACTGCATTTCTGACAAGCTTGCAGATATTACCTGTGCTGTCAACCCACAGTCAGCACCACAAGTAGCCAGTTCGGATGACTGGCCCCAAACTTGGCTACACATTGGAATCAATGTGGCAAGGGGCTTCAGAAAATATGGATGACTAGTTTCCAATCTCAGATATTTCACTGGAATGGGCTGCAGCCTCAGCATCAGAACTTCTAAAATTAAATAGCTTATTCTAATACATGGAGAAGTTTGAGAACCACCACTGTGGATTAATTTGGCTGTTTTTTTTTTTCATACATAAATCAAAAGTAACATTTCAATCAAGACATTACATCAATCATGATTTAAAAAATCATCATTGAGATTTTACTAGAGCTATTCTGACAGATAAAAATGTAAACACATACACACACACACACACACACACACATATATATATATATATATACACACATACACAAACAGACCTACAGATCAATTTAAATCCTTTTACCTCCTGACATGGTGTTGCATAACAATAACAAAACAAAGTTGAAAGCCTGTGAAATGTAGAGTTCCAAGATAGAGTGAAGGCAAAGATTGAAGCTAAAATAGTTTGAAGGAAGCTCTACTGAGCTCTTGAAACATTAGGGAATCTGTCCACCATGCCTTTGCATTGCCAGATTTTCACTTGTCAATACATCAGAATTAAGGTTGAGCCAGATAAACTGCTAGCAATGTCAAATGTGATTGTTGCAGTATGTTCGAAATCATGGTTGCCAGGGGTGGATCTTGCTGACTTTTGCATCTTCCTCCCCAAATCTCAAAAGAGTGATAGATGGATGCATTCTTTTCAAAGAGTAAATAAGAAATATATTTAGAAACAAGTGATACTTTGGTGGGTGGGCTTGTGTGAAAATATTCCACCTACTGGTAAGACCTGTGAAAAATCTCATTGGGAATTTCATCATTAAAAATGATTGTAGGATGTCATCAGGGTGGGAGATTTTTCCAGGCTTAGGCAAAAGCACTGTTTTTTCAATATAAACTATTAAGTGATACGTCATTGCTCTAAAAAACTCAGTGGTTGATGATATGCTAGATATGCCCTTCATGTGAAAGAAATCCTGAACTTAAAATCGCTCTCAAGATTATGTTTATTCACACTAACTAAAAATATACCAGAAGGAAACTTTGAATATGTCTAGTACGTTTTCACTTTGTAAAAATGGAATTGACAACTCTGCAGGGAAAAAAAATACAAAATAAGTTGTAGCCCATTCATTCAAAAACATGTTTGAAAGCCTACGATGTGCTAGACATTTTTAAAAGACCTTAAAATAATGCTCTCTTCGGGGCGCCTGGGTGGCTCAGTTGTTAAGCATCTGCCTTCGGCTCAGGTCATGATCCCAGGGTCCTGGGATCGAGCCCCGCTTTGGGCTCCCTGTTTGGCAGGAAGCCTGCTTCTCCCTCTCCCGCTCCCCCTGCTTGTGTTCCCTCTCTTGCTGTGTCTCTCTGTCAAATAAATGAATAAAATCTTAAAAACAAAAACAAAAAACCCAAGAAAAAAAATAATGCTCTCTTCTACAATTTAAATTCCTTCATGCAAAATAATTTCATTGGGGGAAAAGGGTGATGTAAGTAATGAGCAGTTTGTTGAGAACTGAAATGGGTCAAGCACTATGTCTGGCCCTTTATGTATAACCTTGTCTCTTCAGTGTTCATGGCAACTGGAACAGGAATTATCCAAGATTTTGGCATCTGGGACCCAGGGAGATTATGTAACTAGAGAAGCAGTAAGCAGTGGGGCCAACATTTAAAATCTGATCATCTGAATCCAAGACCCACTTTTTAGTCATGGGGGAGGAAGCAAGTGTACCTGAACTGTGTTGGGCATGTCATGGGAGCTGAAGAACTCATCCAAGGCACACTATGCCTATTTTAAGAAAAAAGCGATTCTTGTTCACATGGAGAATGTCTCTACTCAGTCTGGGAAGCTTCGATGGACAAAAGAACTCCATCATATCAATGCCTGCAGCCAAAGCTCCTCCTGAACACTCTGGTAGTTGAATGAGTCTTGTTTATGACTCATTGTAACAAGGGAGAGCATGCACCGGGGGAACTGGGAAGTCTCAGTAAAACGGTGCTGCAAAGAATCTATTAAAGGATCTGGGCTTTGGTTGGGTGATTTTTTTTTTTTTTCAAGTTGAAGGAAGCAAATATTTACTCTGAATGGGATGCTTTTTGGATGTGGAGACAGTCCCATGAGCTGGTATCTCAAGGTAATTTTTGAGGGAAGCAAATGAGGGCTAGGATAAAGCTGTAGTTGATAGAGAAGCAGACGTCCCTCCCACAGGCTGGGGGTGGGGGGCTTTGGCATTTGGTGGGTTGCACCTTGACCTTGTGTTGTCTGTGCTTATGGGAGGTTATGAAGAGGCCCTGTTTTGTCTCACTTTAGCTTGGTGTCATGGTGGCTTTTTCTGGTGTTGGTGTTTTGTCAGACTGTTGGTGTCCAGGACAATAATAGCCTTGCTGTGAGCAACAGGCCAGCTTCTAAAAACACTGAGGTGTAGCTGTGTCAGACCAGTTCCTAGACGTCAGGGGCAGGTGGGGTTTTCTGTTTCTGTTTTTGTTTTAATAATCTATTGAGAAAGATAAGACCCCAGTCCTAGTCCCTGGAATCTTTGGGGAAGAGATCTGAAATAGAGCACATTGTGTGTCTAATTGTGTGCCTGAGGGAGAATGTAAAACCATCAGAGGGAGTGTCTGTGTGTGTGTGTGTGTGTGTGTGTGTGTGTGTGTAACCCACTTGTGTGTATAACTGACACAGAGAGCAAGGGAGAGCCAGATAGATAGATAGATAGATGATAGATAGATAGATGATAGATAGATAGATAGATAGATAGATAGATGATAGATAGATGATAGATAGATAGATAGATGATAGATGATAGATAGATAGATAAAAGATAGATGATAGATAGATGATAGATAGATGATAGATAGATAAATATTAATCATGTTATCTCTAAAGATGGGGACAGAGGACCTATTGTTTCAAGAAAGATTAAGAGTTCTGAACTACAGTGGCTCAGGAAGGCTTCTTAGGTCAAATGGACAAGACGAAACCTTAAAGTGGGAAGGAATTTTTGGAAAAATAATAACAGATTTACCATTTGAATTCTTATTTCATGAGTTTGATTCTTCAAACAGCACTGCTTCCATCCTCACAGCAAGGGACTGATTTATTCCTTTCTCTCACCAACCATTCATCAAGCAGTCAACAAGTTCTGTAGAATCGACCTCTATTATAACTCTTAAGGATTTAATTACAAAAAATTTAAACACACAATAATGTATAGGAATAGTGTGACCAACCTGAATGTCTCTTTTTTTTTCAGTCCCCCATGTAAATGTCTTAACCTTCAGGACAAGAAGATGTCTACTGTTTCCCCCCTTAAAAAAAAAGCATTTTTTTCCCAGAAATTATTTATGAAAGTAGGACATGAAAATTAACAGTCAATCAGTACTATAAAACTTCCACAAAATACTTTCTCTTTGCCTCCCCCACTCCACTTTATTCCTGAATAGCTTGGTCCTCAGAGTCAGTTACTATCAATAATATATATACACAGATCTCTTCAATTTGGTTTGCCTTGCATATTTCTAAGTAATGTGATACTATTAGCAATTATTGAGTTGTACTTTTGAGCATTGTCTTCACTTTATAGTGTGAGAAATGAGGATTTAGTCCTTAGCTCTCTCTCAGCCTTCTCCCATACCTCCCCTCCCCTCTTCTTGTCCCTCCATTTACACAATATAATTGTAATCCACTTTTGCTTAAATACATATTTACTTGTACATTACATGATTACATAAGTACCATTCAATAGTAGGGTGCTATGACTACTTTTTCTTTCTGGAACCACTTTTTATATTGTAGTTAATGATTGCCTTTATATAAAAATGTGCTTAATTTTCAATATATAATCATCTTTCCTGAACTCTACAAAAGAAGTGGAGAATCCTTTAGAGTACCTTCTTCCACAGCAACTGAGTTAATATTTATATATTTTTTGTTTTGAAACCATCCTCTGCCCTGGGCCATCCATCCTCCACTTTTACTCTAGACTGGTTGCTTTCTAAACTGCATATCTAGCCTCTTAAGATTGTTTTTCACTCTTCTTGTGGTTAATCTGATGTTTCCTGGATGAAGTGGTCTATTTTGTCTTTCTTGATCTATTCCCTCATTTTGGAGAGGCACAACTTCAAGTGGTTTTCTGAGAATGATACACGAGGGGGAATCTTGAGACCTTGCATTTCTGAAAATGGAATTTGCTATTCTCACATGTGATTGATGATTTGGCCAGGTATGGCACCATACATCAGAAATAAATTTTCCTTTAGAGTTTTGAGGGAGGTGGGTGGTGGGATGGGGTAACTGGGTGATGGGCACTGAGGAGGGCACATGATGTGATGAGGTATTATAGGCAACTAAATAATCATTGAACACTATATCAAAAACTAGTGAGGTACTATATGTTGACTAACTGAATTAAAAAAAAAGAAAGTATTGTTTCATTTTCATTTGGCTTCAAGTACTGCTACTGAAAAATCCTATATTGTTTTAATACCTATTCTTTTGTGTGTAACCTTGTTTGTTTATTTTCTAGGATATTTTAGAAACTTATTTCTGTCCCTGGGGTTCTACAATTTATATGGCAGACCAGACACTAACTAGCTGATTAGAAGTTCTGTTATATGAATAGAAATTGTTGAGTGATTTGGTTAGTCTTGACAATTGCACTGGGGGGATTCCAATGTCTGTATCTTTGAATTTTTCTCTTACCGATTCTTTTTTGGAAAGATGGAACAACTATAAGCTTTGTCTGCAGCCAAGTCCAGGTCCAGAGTTTAGGGTAGGTAGTGATTGTTGGGAGAGTCATGCCAGCATTCTCGGAGGGGGGGTTTAAAAAAAAGTTATGGGTGGTGGCTAGGGTAACTTCAACTCAATAGTGTTGTGTTCATCACATCATTGCTCTCCCATTATGTCCCGTGTCAAGGGTCCCCTAGAACAGAACCACACTGGCTTGCATGTTTTACAGAATAAACCTCACATTGCGGTGGAGAAAGCATAGCTGCCTGGCTGGATGGAATTGGTAATAGGCCAGGGTTCCAACTTTTCTATCATCGTCTCCCTCTTTATTTTCCCTCTAGTGCTTCGCTGTTTTCTTCAGTGGTGTTGGTGCCCAGAGTTCTGGACTTCCAATTGGCTTACATTCTACTGGTTTCCCCCTGTGCAAGCATTCAGGTTTCTTAGCAAAATCTCATCCCTTCATCTGCTTCCTTCCTATATTCCAAAATCATGTTGAACTCTCCTCTCCTAGTCTGTTCCTTTTACATATTTATAGTGCATTTTTATTTATTTTCTTATATTTTAATGGGGTTTCATGAGGGTACAAAGATTAATTCATACATGACACTGGCAGTTATTGGAAGTCTTTAAACTTTTCTTACTTCTAAATTGTCAGATGTTACACAATTAGCCAGTCACATGTGCATTGTTCTTATAGGAAATATTTCATATCCTATACAGTACATATAATTTCCCTATTAATAAACTGATTTTTTTCACCTCCTAAGCTTTCTAATAGTAGTCTAGAAACTGCCTCAAATCCTTTGTCGAATATGTAGTAGGGTATATATAAATGAATAAATAAGTGAACAGTAAATGAATACCTGTTGTTTGTTAACATAGTACAGCAACAAGAAAAAAATCTCCTATCCAATACAGTTGGTCTTTGGACATCTGTTCGAGCAATAAAATGTTTTGACTTCAAGAGCTTCGTGGAGGCTCTATAATCACAAAGTCAGGTTAGCTTCGAAAGCTGACTGGTGTGAATGAGCCACTGATGTTTTTCACATTGAGCACAACGAAATTATCATACAATTATTTACAAGTGTGAGGTGGGATTTCAGACTTCTGGGTATTGCCACGTTTTGACAGTCGTGTGCAGGAAGAGGAGAAACAGCATGAAAAAAACCCCATCCCCTCGGCGAGCATCCATCTTACTCTAATATGCCACAGTACCTCTGGACTTCTTCAGTATTGATGGCCCTCTTTATACAAGGGAATTCTGAAAGCTGTCTCATTAATGCACTGAACGGATCCTGGTGTTTAGCCAATGCCATTTCCAGGTCTCCCTTATCAACGTGGAATGATCCATCATGGAAGTCCATTTCCCTCGGAGGCATTTCTCAGTGCAGAATGTTTCTCCTAGAAACCAAAGCTGCCCTTCCACGTCCCTTTACCATAGTTCTTTCTCTCTCTCACAGAGGAGGTGTGCCTTCCTCCCTCTCTCCCTCTCTCTGAATGAACACCCTCTGGGCTCATCTTGAGAGTGTGTGATGTATTTGACAATCACTGATGCATGGCGAGGCGTCACTCCTGCGGTAAGCAATGTAAGGCATGAGCGTTCCTGACAGATTAGAAGGTGCTTGTAACCAGGGGAAAATCAAATCAAATGCTTGTCATAGGGAATTCCAAGCTATGTGGGAAAGTAGAAAGGGCATGGGAGAGACGGAAGAGCTGGGAGAAGGTAAAAATGCAGTCTAATAAATTCAATGCAAACACCTGAAAACAGTGTCAGTTGATGAAACACTGTTCAAAGGCTCCTGAAGGATGAGCTCCACTTCATGGCAAAGCACCGATTTTTAACAAGAAGGCTACCCAAATTTAGAAAGTGCGAAAAAGGAAAATGATTAACAAAGCCACAACATCACCGATCAAAGGAAATTTATGTTGCCATTAAAAATGCTGGCTATGAAAAAATTGTAATAATAGGAACAATGCTTATTGAGTCATCATGAGGGAGAGGGATGTAAACTTACGATGATGACAACTAGGTGGGACTTACGTCCGGAGAAAAGGATGAATCTCTGCCAGTAAATGAAGTCTAGTGTAGTGAAAACTGAATGGGAAGAATTCAGAGAGGGAGACAAACCATGAGGGACTCTCGACTCTGGGAAAGAAACTGAGGGTTGTGGAAAGGGAGGGGGGTGGGGCGATGGGGTAAATTGGTGACAGGCATTAAGGAGGGCATGTGATGTGATGAACACTGGGTCTAAAGGAAATCTGTAATTCAAATTACAGAAGCACGAGGGAGTACAACAGAGTGTATGAACCATGCTGGGCCTTCGGTCTAAAGGAAATGAACACTAATGAATCATTGAACACTACATCAAAAACTAATGATGTACTATA
Source organism: Halichoerus grypus (assembly GCF_964656455.1). Classification (NCBI taxonomy): domain Eukaryota; kingdom Metazoa; phylum Chordata; class Mammalia; order Carnivora; family Phocidae; genus Halichoerus; species Halichoerus grypus. The sequence goes on along the minus strand of NC_135718.1, from coordinate 23,722,432 downwards.
TGTTGGCTAATTGAATTAAATAAATGAAATCTTTAAAAAAATTAAATAAATAAAAGATGGAAAAAATAAATTTAGTGAAGTGGTAGAACTTTGTATATATTTCCTTTTTACAGTTTTCCATATGTTCCATTTTCTTTAAAGTACAAGCCATCCCCCCAAAGGAACTCCCCAAAACAAACAAAAAAACAAAAACAAAAAACCATGTCTATTTCTCAGAAGGAAGAAGTCTAAGCAAGCTCTAGGCCTTCGAGGAAAAGATTCAAATTACAGAAGCACGAGGGAGTACAACAGAGTGTATTAACCATGCTGGGCCTTCGGTCTAAAGGAAATGGAACCAAAGAAAAAGCTAAGATTAAAGAGAAAGGCAAAGACAGAGTAGTGGTTTATAGAAATAAAGTCAGAAAAATTAATGGGAGGGGCAGCTGGGTGGCTCCGTCAGTTAAGTGTCCGACTCTTGGTTTTGGCTCAGGTCGGGCTCTGTGCTCAGCATGCAGTCTGCTTCAGATTCTCTCTCCTCCCTCTGCCCTTCCTACTCGTGCTCTCTTTCTCTCTCTCTCTCAAATAAATAAATAAATAAATAAATAAATAAAAAATCTTTTAAAAAAAGCTAATGGAGTGTGACACACTTTGTAAAAAGTATTTTAAAAATCAAGGAGAAAAACCTCTTTGTCATGAATATATAATCATTTTAAAATATCATTTTTCCTCAATTTTTTGTTTGTTTGTAAAGGTCCTAAGTGCTCCAGAAACATACTGAGAAGGGTCTAGGAACCAACTTGGACTAGGAAGATGTATGGGTAATACATTTATTTCTTAAGCAAGAATTAATTAAACTATGATACATGAACCTGTTAGTAGTATGCACCCATAAAAATGATAAATATCAAAATTATAGAAGCATGAGAAATGCCTACAAAAGATGTAAATAAAAAATGCCACACAACTTTATGTAAACACTGATTACAACAATGTGAAATTTTATGTGTGTATAGAGAGATGTAAATAGTTATGCTAAGGGGGATGAATCCTTATAAATATTTTTCTGTGCAACTGTTAAATATTTAACACAGTTTTAGTTTGTATGAAAGATTACTGATATAGGCCAGATGCATGCAAACACTGTGACTCAAATTAACTGCAAACTAGACTAGCAAGGAATCCAAAGATAGCATTCTGGGGTGTTTGGGATCAATTTGAAGGCTGGGGTAGGTAGCACAGGCCTCCCGTGGGAGCATTCAGCAGACCATGGAGAGATCCGCTTGGTGAGAAAAGGTGGGAAAAGGGGAGGGAACTTGGATAGAGCAAGAAGCTTCGAAACGCTGGCCTGTCTACACACCTGGCAGATATCATCTGGTTGATTTCATTGGCCATAACTAGCTTCCCCGCGCCTGTGTCGAACACTCCTGAAGGTTCTCTGGATGCCGCTGGGTGCTGTCCTCTCAACTTGGGAAACACTAATCTCACATTCACGTAAAATGTCAGTAGCTGCCCATGGCCCTTAGAATGAAAATCACGCTTCATACCACCAGCCTGAAGTCCCCACATCATGGGGTCCTGTTGACCCCTCTGACTCATCTGATGCACCTGCTCCCCCTGGTTCATGCTCATTCAAGGTTTCCTCCTGCTTCAGTCCCTGACTGTCGTTTTGGCAGGTTTGATTTCACCTGGCTCTTCGTGGCCAGCTCTTTCTCCCTCAGCTCTCTGTCCAAGTGTCATCTCTTCGGAGAGGTTTCGCCAGGACCTTCCCTAAAGTGTGCCTTCACCCACATCCATCCACCCCGATGTGAGGTGCCCAGGGCGCCACTGTGCTTACTCCCTTTACAAACTCATAAGCAGTACTTAGCTATGTGCTTGTTCATTTATTTATTTACATTTAGCTTCTCTTTCATGAGACTACATTCTATACATGTAGGGATATTATCTGCTGTCAAGCATTTTATCTGCAGTTCCTAGCATAGTCTTTAGCATATAGTAGGTGTTTAAGAAATGTTTTGGAATTAATGACTTCCTGACTGGTATATTAAGTGAATGAAACATCTTATCCCTTCTCTTCCATCTTATCAAGTATTTGTTAAAGACTATTATGCCTGGAGATGCCACAAGCTTTCTGAAACCATAGAAACATACTTCTTTTATTTGTGAGTTATTTCAACTTGCTTTGGATAGCTGAAGGTCAGTTTAAGACAGGATGACAGGTCTGGGTCACACAGATATGTATTCAAAGCCTATGCTAGCTGTGTGATTTTGAGTTAGCTGCTAAAACATCATCTCGTCTCATTCACCAGAACATAATGGTTTAACAGTAAATACAACACATTTAAATGTTATTATTATATGATCACTATTATTCTTGGTATTAGAGTTTCCATTTAAAAATGATCTCAGGTGGTGGATGACATAATCAGCCTAGGCTGGGTTACTTTTATTCCTATAACCACTTGGTGTGGATTACAGTCAAATTTTATTATAACAACAGCATCAAGTCCACTATAAAACTATCGAACTTTAAGCTCTATTTAAGAGGGTTTTATTATGTGAATACCCAGAGAGCCTCTTAATAAATTCTCCCATAGCACTATTCCCAGCAACAATATTGTAGAATGGTAGAAAATGGGAAACAGAGACAAATAAGTCAGACAACCCAATCTGGAATGAACTTGGGTGCATCTCAGTAAACAAGAAATCCCACAAACTTCATGATAGTACAACATCAGATTTAATTGGCAAGTAGGTCCTAACTGCTGCCCAGCCCATTCCCAGACAGGAAAGGTCAAATATTCTCTTATGATGGAGTGGGAAAGGGGAAACGTGGAAGACAGACTGAGGCCTGATCATTTCAGTTACCCTTGCAAGAATGCAATATCACCTCTTATATGAATTTTTGTGATATCACTTATTAATGCATGGCAGGATATTGCTGTACTGTAATAAGAATGAATCACCTTTACCTGTCCCAAAGATATATCACGGGTGAAGCAAAAACCAAGATCCTACCTTAAACCACATCCTTCTAAGAGAACCATCTAAAGCACTGATGACTGAGCACCATTTCTGGTGTAGATGTTTGTGGTCTTTAGTCTGATCTTCTTAAGAAGCGCTCACTTTTATAGCTTTGGTGTGGGCATTTGAAGTTGATTGCAACTGGTTTCTGTGAAGGTAGTATGGCAACCAGGACAGGCTAGATTATGCTGTGATAACAAACAGTCCCCAAACCATAGCGGTTTTACCCGAGAAGGTTGATTTCCCAGTTATGTGACACGTCCACAGAGGGGCAGCTTTGTCTCTGTCGTCACTTTGAAGGGCAGGCTGACGGGGCAGCTGTCATGGAACACAGAAAAGAGAGAACGTGGTGAATTGTGCACTGGCTCTTACCTTTCTCGTTTCGGTTTCCTTCTGTTTCATTGGCTAAGGCAAGAAGGGACACAGTCAAGCCTGACTGCAGGGTGGCAGGAAAGTAAAATTTTCCTGCAGAACGAGAAATCAGATGATGGTAAATAGGAATTGAGTGGGAGTTTACCTTCCTGGCTGCTGGGCTTGATTTGTGAAGGTACATGCACACACGCACACACAGACATGCACACACACATGCACACACGCACACACATGCGCACACGCACACACGGACACACATATACACGTGCACACACATGCACACAACGCACACACATGCACACACACGCACACACATGCACAACGTATACATACATGCACACATAAGCACACACGTGTGTCCATACATACACATGTGCACACATATATACATGCACACATATGCATGCACACACGTACACACACGTGTGTGTGCACACATACACACATGCCTGCATTGTATAGTGTGCCTGTATGTGTGTATGAATCCAAGCCTGGAAATAATTCACTCACATTCCCATGGCCCAGAGGACCATTTTGGTGCTGTATATTTTCTTCTTTTTGTATATCTCTATATTTTTAAATTTTCTACAATGAAACAAAATGTTATTTTGTTTTTCTTAAGATTTATTCATTTATTTTAGAGAGAGACAGAGAGAGCGTGGGGGGAGGGGCAGAGGGAGAGGGAGAGTCTCAAGCAAAGCTGAGCGTAAAGCCCGGCAAGGGGGCTTGATTGAATGACCCTGAGATCACGACCCTGAGATCATGACCTGAGCCAAAACCAAGAGTCAGTTGTCTAACTGAGCCACCCACGTGCCCCTTATTTTGTTGTTTTAAAACAACTGGGGTGCGCCTGGGTGGCTCAGTCAGTTAAGTGTCTGCCTTCAGCTCAGGTCATGGTCCCAGAGTCCCAGGATCGAGTCTTGCATGGGGCTCCCTGCTCAGCGGGGAGTCTGCTTCTCCCTCTGCCCTTCACCCCACTTGTGCTCTCTCTCTCTCTCAAATAAATAAATAAATACAATCTTCAAAAAAGATAAAACACCTAGTTAAATGTTTGAACACTAAGTCTGATCTTTAGTTCCGTTATCCCGGTAAGTGAAACAGATGGGCCACGTGGTGGTCATCAACACCACTACTACCCAGGTGTATGAAGTCAGCTCCTCCCGGGGTCAGCCATCTTTGAAATGGAGCCCTTTCCCCACGCAGGGCAATCAGTACTTATATTTGAGCTTGGTTTGAACCAGGTCTCTTAACATAGTTTAAGCCAGTGCTCTGGGGAACTGCCGCTAGTGTTTGCTCGGGTTTCAGTGCTCCTGTAACACACCAGAGCAACCAAACAAGCCTAACGAGGAGGAGTAAATAGGACAACGGCAGAGTGCTCTCTGGAGAAAGGTGCTCGCTTAAATGGAGAGTGGCTGCCACGTTACTCACTCTCATTGCAATCTTTAGATTGCAGTCTCAAGGTCCTTCCTGAACTGTAAGTGGAATGAATTTTAGAAATGCAATTTCCATTAACTACCTTTTACTTATCTATCGACGACAAACTGGGCTCTTGACAAATTTTCTCCCGTGTGATGCGCTGTATGCTAATTGACTGGCTGGGTTAAAGCTCTCCAGTAAAGAAAGTATGTTTATGACTGAAACTCAATCCTGGCTCATTTTCATAATGATATTTTGTGATGATGCAGCTGGAGAGAAAAGGTCTGTGGCACTTAGAAGTTATATAGGAAGTGCTAGAGATGCAATATGTTTCTGTCTTGTCACCTTGTATTTGTATAGCATATGTGCAGTATAACAATAAAATGAATTAAAGCTGATAAGAAACAAAATGAGGTAAAATGAGGCAAGGGGAAAATAAGAGTAAAAATATCATATGGTGTAAGGTTGGTCCACCACACACACATGCCTTGAAGTTCTGTACATCTGCTGAGCCACACCTGGAGCTGAGGGTATTTGGGCACCAATGGGAAAAGGGAAACACACCCTTTTCATAACAACAAAATATTTAAAATAACGAGTGTTTAGGAATCAAAATATTTCTGGTAGAGAAAACACTAAGAACAGTCCCTCGTGGGTTTTCTTAGATATTGTGATCATACAGAGGTTATAAGTGTGACCTGAGGGGTCAAGCTGCTTGGGTTTGAATCCAAGCTCTGAAATTACCCTCTGTGCCATCTTGGGCAAGGCTGCACAAGCTCCTTTGGGCTCTTTTCCTCAACACTAATTGGGAATAACAGTGATCACCTCATAGGATCCTTCTGAGGCTTATCTTAGGTAGTCCGTGAAAGAATTCAGCATTCTGCTTGTTCATAATTGTAGCTCAAATTTAGTGACTTTCTATCCTTGATGTAAGAAAAAAAAAATTCACGATGATTTCCCCACTAATTGAAATAACATGTTTCAAAGTGCATAGATAGAAAGTGATAGAAAACATCAAGACCTGCAGGGCTGCGGAGGATGGAGCACAGCACAGGGGCTGGGGAAGAAGGTTTTTGGGTGTAAATGGGGAGTACATCTGGGAATAGCTGGCACGGCATTCCCCCTGGGTGTGTTACACTGGATTTTGCACAAAAACAGGTTCTTTAACCAAAGAAGTTTGGAAAATTCTAGTTTAATAAATGAAAAGATTTTTCTTGACTTCTTGACTTCTCAGAGCTCTTTGTACTCTGTTGTGTGTTCTGAATTTCCGGAGGGGGGATAGAATATGCAGCATTTGCCAAACTTGGTTGACTAAAGAATTCCTTCTTTTTTTTTTTTTTTTTAAGATTTTATTTATTTGACAGAGACAGAGACAGCAAGAGCAGGAACACAAGCAGGGGGAGTGGGAGAGGGAGAAGCAGGCTTCCCGCTGAGCAGGGAGCCCGATGTGGGACTCGATCCCAGGACTCTGGGATCATGACCTGAGCCAAAGGCAGCCACTTAACTGACTGAGCCACCCAGGCGCCCTAAAGAATTCCTTCTTCACTGGACAGGACATCTTGTGGAATTTATGTCCCAAAAGACACACTTAGGAAATGCTGATTGAGGGAGGTGACAGAATTGCACTTCCTCTAGGCAACTGGTCATAAATATTGTCCGTATCAACTGAGTTTCTGAGTTTGAGTTTAGAGTCGGAATGCAGCTGTGGTCTGACTCGGGTGAGACGTGTCATTTCTCAGCCTACTTGGAAGAAGAGCTATAGACATTCTCCTGTAAGTATTGAAAGGACTGAGGAAGACATGCATTGACTAATTTATATCATTTTATTATTTTATTTTTTAAATTTTTTATTTATTTGACAGAGAGAGACACAGCGTTTCAGGGAACACAAGCAGGGGGAGTGGGAGAGGGAGAAGCAGGCTTCCCGCCGAGCAGAGAGTCCGATGCGGGGTTCGATCCCAGGACCCTGAGATCATGACCTGAGCCGAAGGCAGACACTTGACTGAGCCACCCAGGTGCCCCTATATCATTTTAAACCATCAAACTGGTTTTGGTCAGATGTGTAAGTCACTTTGTCCCCCTGGGTGTTGGTTCTCTGGGATTTTCATGGAGTCTTAACAAAAACTTGGAGGCCCCATTCCTGCTTCTGACTACTCCATTCTACTGATGTGTATCATCTAAGTTTATACTGTCAATACATGCATATCCATGCTAATTGTAAAAAGTCCCAAATTCCAAGGTATACAAAAGAAAAATGAGAAGGATCTCATTGGGCCTATAATTTCTCAGCCCATTTCTTTAACTGAAAATACAGATATATAGTTTTAAAAAAAAAAGCATCATATATATATACATATATATATATATTTTTACACCTGGTTTCTGTATCTTAAAAAATCCTGTGGATCTTTGTCTCTTTCTTTCTTTGGATCATAGACAAAAAGAGGACCAGTGTAAATATAAAATGCGAGTCATAAAGAGAAATTTTCATAGAGAGATATGAATTCGAGAGAATTATGGGTTGAGGATTTTGGGGCTCTTAGGGGAAACGGGGTCCACCTAGTTCTTATGCTGGCAAAAAGCATGAGACAGCAGAGTTTTAGGCCAGTTCTGGCAGTGAGGGGCACGGCGAACATTTGCTATGTGGCAAGTTCATTTTTTTTTGCATCGAGGGTCATGATTTAAAACAAACACAGATGTAAATGACAAAATGGTGCCCACCAAAGCCACATTTAAGTTTTTGTTTCTCGTTTGTGAGCATGCTCACAATTTTTTGAAACACTGGAAGATTACAAACTTCCATGTTCTCTGGAAATTAGTTAACATGTCAGACTTTACACAAGAAACTGGAGGCCAGGAGTCTTCTGGGAAGCATCTTCCCTCTTCCTGGTCCAACGAGTTCCCTGAGATGCACAGGATGTTTACAGACACCTTCCGAGTTCATGCTTCGGGGCAGTGATAAACTCCAATTGCGCCTGATGATTTCACCTGCTCCAAACATCAGGAGCTTTTGTCCTCCCTGATGCTGTGTGTAGCCAATCATATTTTCTGCCTTTCCAGCATCTCTCCGTAACTCACTGCCTGTCAGCCCTGATGAGCATTAACGAAGGCAAGGACTCGTGTACCGCTTGTCACATTTGAAGAGGTGCATGATACTCTACGGTTACTGCGAAATGGGGAAACGGACGACTTTTGTGCATGCCTGCTAATTGGTGTCGAATCACATCACCTGCATTGCAGAGACAGGCGCAAATCAGACAGGCAAAGGGTCAACCCCGTCTCTGCCCCACCAGGGCCCATCTGGCATTTCAGAGCTGCCACAGTTTCGCATTTAGCACCCCCCACCCCCATCCCCCACTGCCTGTCCCACTCTAGAACCAAAACAAATTTTGCTTTAAATTGCCTTGATCTTCAGGTCAAATTTCAGGGACTCAAGTAACTGAACCCATATAATTACTGCAGATGACAAGATGCCTTCCTCTCTCCAGTAGTCAACTCTAGGAGGAACTGTGCTGAACGGAGAGCTTATGATGAAGGTTAATTATGACAAGGGAACAGCTTTGCTCACACTGAGTCCTTTTCCAGTGGTATTTTTTTGTTGTTGTTGTTTGGTGCCTTGATCCTCAGGCGCTCCAGCCACTCATGTCTTAAACTTACAAGGAAAGAGGGTAAACAATTCCTTTGGAAAGCAACCTCTCCCTTACAGAGCCCTGTGAAATTTCCACTTGGAACTCTTAGAAAAATGTGATTTCTTATTGAAAAGAAATGAAAAAAAAATGGAGACAGTGGCCTCCAAGAGACAAACAAGTTGCACTCAGATCTTCAGAGCACCGTCCCAGGAGCCTTTTCCACTGCCCCTTTCCACCAGGAACACACCCCCTCCGCATTCTGGGCCCTCCCAGTGCCTCATGGTAACATTTGAAAATACTCCTCACCATCTCCACCCTATGGAAAGTCCCCTCTGTTATCCTCTCCCACAGCATTCTGTTCTGTTACTTTATAGCATGTGTCCCAATCTTTAATTATTTGTGTTTGTTAATTTTCTAATGGTTTATGTATTTCCTTCACTAGAATTCAAGCTCCCCAAGGGGGCAGGGATTTTTGCCTCTATTGTCACCACTGATTTATCATGCCACCTGCAGGGAAGGTGCTTGGCTAATTTAAGTAAAGAGGAAGAAAGGAGGAAAGGATAGAAGGACAAGAATGAAGAAAGGAGGAAGGGAGAGAGAGAAAAGTTGTAAGACAATGAGAAGGGAGGAAGTAGGAAGGAAGAGAAATTAACTTGATCACCGATAGGATATATAGAGAAATCTGGTGTATATATATACACCACCTCTTCTTTATCCATTCATCAGTCGATGGACGTTTGGGCTGTTTCCATAATTTGGCTATTGTAGTTAATGCTGCTATAAACATCGGGTGCATTGATCCTTTTGAATTAGTATTTTTGTAGTGTTTGGGTAAATACCTAGTAGTACAATTGCTGGGTTGTAGGGTAGCTCTATTTTTTTTTTATTTTTTATCTTATTATCTTATGTTAATCACCATACATTACATCATAAGTTTTTGATGTAGTGTTCCATGATTCATTGTTTGTGTATAACACCCAGTGCTCCATTCAATACATGCCCTCTTTAATACCCATCACCAGGTTAACCCGTCCCCCCACCCCCTCCCCTCTAGAACCCTCAGTTTGTTTCTCAGAGTCCATAGTCTCTCATGGTTCATCTCCCCCTCCGATTTCCCCCCCTTCATTTTTCCCTTCCTGCTATCTTCTTCTTTTTTTTTTTTTTAACATAGAATGTGTTATTTGTTTCAGAGGTACAGGTCTGTCATTCAACAGTCTTACACAATTCACAGCACTCACCATAGCACATACCCTCCCCGATGTCTGTCACCCGGCCACCCCATCCCTCCCACCCCACCACTCCAGCAACCCTCATATTATCTCACTAATATGAGGAATTCTTAATCTCAGGGTAGCTCTATTTTTAACTTTTTGACAAACATCCACACTGTTTTCCAGAGTGGCTGTACCAGTTTACATTCCTACCAACAGTGCATGAGGGTTTCCCTTTCTCCACATCCTTGCCCACACCTGTTGTTTTTTGTATAGTTGCTTTTAGCCATTCTGATGGGTGTGAAGTGATATCTCATTATAGTTTTGATTTGTATTTCCCTGATAATGAGTGATGTTGAACACATTTTCATGTGGTTAACCATCCGTATGTCTTCTTTGGAAAAATGTCTATTCATATCTTCTGCCCATTTCTTGGTTGGATTATTAATTTTGGAGGTTTTGAGTTTTATAAGTTCTTTATATATTTTGGATAATAACCCTTGATCAGATGATATCATTTACTCAGCCATAAAAAAGAAAATTTGATAAAAAAAGAATGAAATCTTGCCATTTGCAATGACATGGATAAAGCTAGAGAATATTATGTTAAGTCAATAAGTTAGAGAAAGACAAATACCATATGATTTCACTCATGTGGAATTTAAGAAACAAAACAAGTTAGCATAGGGGGAAAAAAGAGAGAGAGAGACAAACCAAGAAACAGACTTTTAACTAGAGACAAACTGATGGTTACCAGAGGGGAGGTGGATGGGGGCATGGGTTAAATAGGTGATGGGGATTAAGGAATGCACTTGTTGTTATGAGCACTGGGTGATATATGAAAATGTTGAATCACTATATTGTACACTTGAAACTAAAGTTACACTGTATGTTAACTAACTGGAGTTGAAATAAAAACTTTTAAAAAAGGATATATAGATAGAAATCCACAAGAGGAGATTTATTATAAGAATTGGCTTGCACTATTATATGTTGTAGAGACTGAGAAGTTCCACAGTTGGCCCTGCATGACATGGAGAACCAGAAATGCCGGTAATGTAATTCAGTCCATGTCCAAAGGCCCGAGAACCAGGGGAGTTGGTGGTATAGTCCCAGTCCCAGTCTGAAGGTCCAAGAACCAGGAGCACCAATGTCCAAGGACAGAAGATAGATGCTCCATCTTAAGCAAAAAGAGCAAATTTACCTCCCTTTACCTTTTTATTATATTCAATCCTTCAACAGATTAGATGATGCCCACCCTGCTCTGATGAGGGCAATCTTCTTTACTCGGTTTGCCGATCCAAACGCTAATCTCGTCCTGAAACACCCTCACATACACACACAGAAATCATGTTTACCATCTCTCTGGGCATCACTTGGCCCAGTCAGGTTGACACAAATTAGCCATCATACCTGGTGTGAATAAAATCTCAGGACCACTTCTCTACTTCTGCTATGGGCAGACCTCTCTGCTGTCTTTGGCCTGAATGCTCTGTCTTAGTCCGGTTTTGGATTATGGGATTAATGGCAACTGTTCACGCTGTCAAGCTTGTGAGTGGAAAATTTCTGAGCTTCCTTTTTATTGTTCATGCATTTGTCATCCCTTATATATAAGGGAAAAAAAGTCAGCTGTGGGACTCAGGGTTGGAGCATTCAGCATGGGGAGTCTTGGCAGGCAGTCAGGTGTTCACTGGGGGCGTGGAGAGGGACAAGGGAAAAGCAGGCCCCTCTTTCCAAGCAGCAGATTCTGACTTTTGTTCTAAGTTCACTGCCGACACCCCTCTTGCTGCCTGACCCTGTGTCAGGTTGGCTGCCAGATTTAAACACCAGCTTAATTAATTTAGTCAGAGATTTACAAGAAGAAAAATGAAAGAGAACTAAGCTAAGTGCTTAACTTTAATTCAAAACGAATTACCTGATTTCTTTGAAGGAAAAGCTCCTTAAGCTTCACAGAAGCATTGGCAACTCTTTTCAAAGATACAGCTTAATATGTGGTTATTTCCATGGACTTTTAGAAGCTGCTGTTCCTCCACTATGAACCTGAAAAGTTTGCGTGAGGACTTTTTGTTTTGTGTTGTTTTGTACCTGCTGTGGAGATGGGAAGTAAGTGCTTCTGGGAAATACTAAAACCCCTGCTCTGACAAAATATTACTTTAAGGATGATGCAGTGTTTTATGATTTCTGTGTTTGGGATGCTAGAAAGCATTGAGATTAGAACCCATCATAGTCACCTAAAGGGCCAGTCTGAAAGGTACCGACAAGGTTACTCTGAGATGCTCCGGAGATGCTTAGCTGTGCATTGTGCGTAAGACTCACTTGAGGAACTTATTAAAATGTAGATCACTGGGTCCCAACCTGAGGATTTAATCTGGTATGTAAGGAATAAAGCTCAGGAATTTTTATTTTTCAGTATCTCGGGTCGCTGTGATATGATGTAGTTTCGAACACTGATTTGGGGGATTGAAAAAAAACAAAACAATATGACAGAATCTCCATCGTGTATAATCCAATAAGTGAATCACTACAATTGCCTTTTAAATAGTCCCCAATTAGTCAAGTGCTCAATCAGTTGGATCTGTCCTTCTCCTACTTAAGACCCTACAAGGCTCCCTGAATCTTTCAAGTTCCCTTTCAAATGTCTTTGCTCAACATTCAAGACTCCTCATAATCCAGAACAATACCGTGGGGAAAGAGCTTGTTAAAAATGTAGATTACTGGGCCCACTGAATCAGATTTCCTGGACCCCACCAGGAATTGATCCCTTAGTTAATTCCCAGGGTGATTTTGATGGGTAGCAACATTTGAGACCTATTTGAGATTTTCTCCAGCCTGTTTCCCACCACTGATTGCATTCTCTACAGGAGCTGCATGAACCTGCTTAAAATTCCTTTAGTATGCCAGGTTTTTCCAAGTGTTCTGGGATGTCCCACCATATCTCCCAAGAAGGTAACACTTCATGTCTCTGTCAAACTTAGCTGAGGTCCGTTATCTTCCTTGTCTCCCCTGGCCTAAAAGACCTGCATCTATCTGCTCTGTGCTCTCATAGCATTCTCTTCATATGTCCCGTTAGAACTTAACTTATTGAATATACATTGTCAATTTACTTAAAAGGACCAGTTGATATAATCAGTGGGAGAAAGGTTGAGGAGCCTCACATGTGGGTACCTCAAGAAGAACTAAGTATGAATAGAATAGAGGTCAGAATGAGGATCAGGGAGTCAAGGTCTGGAGGGAGATTTTACCTAGATGTAGGGGCTAAGGATACCAATTTGCCTTACGGTTCTTAGTTTTAGCTCTGAGAACGTCACCTGACGATTATCCTTATCTGTGCAGCCTTTGCTCACATGGTATTTCATGTGAAGCTTATGATTCTCTGCCCCCATGGACAGAAATCAGTGACAATGATCTATCATCCTATAATGTTTCCTTTTCCTCTTACCTTGAGGTAACTCAGCTCCATGACTTACAGCCTGCTTTTTCTATAGAATGTCAGTAATATGTCAGACAATGAGGATTTCAGTTTGTTTATTCTGTAAAGAAAGCAAATGTCTTGATATAGAAAAAAACAAGAGGGAGATTGAGAGAGAGAAGAATGGGAGAGGCAGAGATAAAAACAATGAGAAAAAAAAGTCCGATAGACTCTTGGCATATTTATTTCAAGCGTGTTTATTTCTGAAAGAAAATTGAATTAGAGGTGGATGCCTCATATTCACTTTTCCTTCAGAAGGCTGAAGCTTTGAGAAGCTTTGAGTTGGATAGAAGAGTTTTTGAAGAGAGAAAAGAGGAATATATAGTAGACGGGGTAGAGTGAATTAACAAGTAAATCCACAATTTAAAGGTGGATGGCTTTACATTTTCTAATTGCTTGTGTAAAAGTCAAAAGCTTCGTAGGATCTAAAGGAAAACCAGATTTTTCTAATTGCTTTTGAAGCCAACCAGTGCCCTTCTGCATCTTTGGGTATAAGTTCACCTATATCGTCAGAGCTCTTTTGTCAGACCCTGGAGCTCCTGCATATCATTGCTTCTTTCTTGTCAGCAGGAACCCCTTGCCAGGCTGTCTCAATCCAAGATCTCCCTCAGACCCAGGATTCAATCCACTTACTGATCACACCATTTCAGTTGGCATTTTGAGGCCTTACCATGGCCTTTGGGTTAAGTTAGGTCTGGTGAAATTGAGATTTTTGTGGGTCAGAAACATGGAATTTCATCATTTCAGAAGACAAAGAAAAAAAAACATGAGATAACTAACCTCAAGCAAATGATCCTTGAACTTCTACAATGTTGGAAGACCAGCTGGCTTGGGGGGTAGATGTCTAGTAAATCATTGGTTAATATTATTCCTTTTCCAGCCTTCCAGATCTTGATTCTATTCTGTCATCCCTCTGTTCATCTAGGGCAGAAACCTGGAAATGATTTTGAACATTCTTCCAGTCTATCCAATTTGTCCTTCAGTTTTGTCCTGCATAGCTCTTCAGGTCAGGTCCCTTCCCTACTGCTCTTCTTCTTCCCTGTGCGACTTCACTGAGCTCACTGCAGCAGCCTTCAGACAGTTCTCCCTGCCCTTCCTTCCCCTACCTCTGGGTTCATTCTTCCTATTGTTCCTAGACTTACATTTACTAATGTATGCATAGAGTTATGTTATAGCTTTTAATGGTTTCCCTCTCTTTCCTCCTGTTCCTTCCTCTTCATCCCCAGGACTTCTAACAGATCCTAGGCTGTGTCAGGCAGTCTTGCCTGCAGTATTTTCTTCATGCTTTTATGATTATTTGCAACATGCCCTCATCAGTTTTTACTTGCCCAACCCCTAAGCATTCTGCAAGATTTAGCTCCTCCAGGAATCCTTCAGGTAATGCCTCCTCTGATTTGCCTACATCTGTGCTCCAAGAACACCCAGAGTATAAGGATATTCAGTAATTATCACACCAAGTTAGAACTGTGTTTTGTTGTATTGTGTTTGGTTTGGTTTGGTCTGTTTCCTTCGCTAGCTACAACTTCCTTACAGACGAGTCTTTCACCTCAGCGTGGCCAGTGACTAATATAATGACTGGTTCATTTGCAGAGCATTGCCTAGAATCCTTTCAAGAATCACATAGGCATCGTTGTATGTGATTCTGGTATGTCTGATCTTGGACTTTTAAATCTAGTGATGGGCATAAAACCAGGCCGGGTTAATCAGAAGCCTACTCCAAACTCTTTTGAGTTTTGGGAAAGATGTTCTCTTCTTCTAGAGTCCAAAGCTCTAAGAACACCGGAGCTGAACATCTTGGGTTTATTTTCCTTCTCTGAATGGAGAAAACTATCTTTAATAAGACACTGAGGCCAATGCTCCCAAACAAGCAGAGCCTGCGGTCACATGGAGAAATGGAATTGAGAGAGATAGAGAAAAGATTATTTTATCCCTCTATCCAATACCCTGGATGCAGCTGTATATGAGATTATTCCATACCATGAATTTCAGTTATGTGAACAAGTAAATAACTAGAAATACTGTCACTTGAAAACAAAAGAAATGAGGTGATTAATTAATGCTTATTGAATGGAGAAGTAAAAAAAAAAAGTTTTTCACAAGATGAATGAAGGGGAACGAGTTAAGGATGAGGGAATCAGAAGGTATATGGCAGTGAATTAAGAGAATACTTACCCTAGGATAGCTTCTGTTTTTTTAAAGATTTTATTTATTTGAGAGAGAAAGAGAGCATGAGAGAGAGAGAGAGAGCATGAGCAGGGGGAGGGAGAGAAAGTGAAGGAGAAGCAGGCTCCCTGATGAGCAGGGAGTCTGATGCAGGGACTCAATCTCAGGACCCTGGGGTCATGATCTGAGCCAAAGGCAGATGCTTAACCGACTGAGAGCCACCCAGGCACCCCAACTTACCCTAGAATAGCTTGTAATACAGGCAGAAGGATGGCGAATACACAGAAGGAAAAAAACATGTATAAATTAGTGGATTATGGACTGAGGACTACTGTTGAAGAGACCCAGAGCAATCTGAGTGGCATGAGGTTTTAGGCATAACTATACTGCTTATAGACTGACGGGTCAATTTCTCTGAAAGGAGGAAAATCAGGATTTAACATCATAAAATAGATTTTGTTAATTTATCTTACAGTTCCATTTCTAACTGAGGGTTAAATTTTCAGCATCTCTGTGGAATTGTATCCTGACAGATATATATTCCCAGTTGTGCTTTCGGTCAAAGAACAAAATGAAGAAACCCACCAGGAATGGGTTCAGAATACAGTGAGCCTGACCGGGTCCCATTTGTCATGGTGAGTGAAATGAAAAGCTAACTTCAGCTTCTGACCCTCTGTGACTGCAAACAGCCAAAGGAAGTCCACAGCCAGAATGAAAGGGGACAGCAGCAGACATGGGGACTGTGTCCCCTGTCTGCCCTTCACATGGCAATTCTGGGAATTCACATCCATTTCCTGACTCTGTCAGCTTACACTTTGTACAACAGAGGATAGGAAAACCCATTTCCCCTCTTAATAAGGGTGATAATAAATAATAAAAATGAGTTGTTTCTAGGCAGGTACCTAGTCTGTGTGTGGATGTCAGTTTCTGTCTTAAGACTAGGAGGATATGAAACATGCTTACATATCACACAGGGGTGCACATACTTAAACCATGATTCATTTGGTTAAAAAGCTAGTTATAAGAATGGCAGAAATAAATACCTTTTCTACTAAGAACTAAGTAAGCCAGGAGGGAGAAACTGAGGAGCAAAACAAGTGAATAGTTCCAGAGATAAATAGCCAATTATTTCACTTTTTTATTAAGGATTTTTATTTACTTATTTGAGAGAGCAAGAGAGAGAGAACACAAGCTGGCAGAGGGACAGAAGGTGAGAAACAGACTCCCTGCTGAGGAGGGAGCCAGACAGGAGACTGGATTCCAGGACCCTGGGATCATGACCTGAGCCAAAGACAGATGCTTAACCCACTGAGCCACCTAGGTGCCCCTATTTCACTTTTTGAGATCATAAAGTGTTAACCACTTATCATCAGTTTCAAACAGATAGTAAGGAATGTAAACCTTTATTTAAAAAGAAAATAATATATTTTTTTCTAACATGACCACCCGGGGAAGAAGATAGAAAACAGGTTTGATCTAAGAAAGAAGGTATACGTGGAACAAAGGAACAGTCTTGAAGTTTGTCAGTTTGAAGTGACAGAGGTCAGATACTACTCAATATCTGAAACTGGTCTAATGTTGCCCGTTTCCTTGTAGGGGGAAAGCAAGCAAAGAGCAACAACTACTACTTCAACTAACAAAGTAAAAATGAATGGGATTTTAGCATACAAAAAGAACAGAATGTTGTTAAAATTTATTTTAACATATTTTAACTTTTCCCTGAATTTAACATGTCCATAAATGTTTAATTATTTTTTTCACACTTCCAAAGGAGTAAAGCAAAGTATTTTCCCATTCTGTAAAGTTTTCTAAAGAGTGCACAGCTGTGGAGATAGAGTTCTCTTTCCTTAGGGCGGCCATCTCATCTTTTAGAATTTTTAGGATCCTAGTGCTAAAGACTTGTTTCATTATCATAAGCATCCATGGGCATAAATGGTTTCATGCAGTTGGCCATTGTCCAAATGATAGAATTACAATGTTGATAATTGTTTTGTAAAGCAAGGGCAGTGGTGGTGGTGTGCTGTGATGTTAGAAGTTCCCTGCCATTATCCAAGCAGCATCAACTCAGATCTTTATAAATTCTTTCTATAATGAGGTACAAACTATATTGGTTTGTAGCTAAAAAGAAAAAAAAAAGTCTTTTTATTTTGCATAACTTTGCTACCTTCTTTAGGGAGCTCAGGCTTGGAAATTTACTCCTAAGCTTAGAGGGAAAGCTCTTGGATATTTTATTTTAAGAGATCTCCGTGCCTGGGAAGCTCGGCTGTCTTGGCGATGCCTTACCTTTAGTAAAGCTTCACATCCCCTAGGAAGTGGCTGTTCCTCTAAATGAGACATTAGACAAAGCCTTTTAAAAAATGTCACAGTATGAATATCATTCCTCATACATTGGTCCTTCCTATCTCCAAAGTCTAAGCCCCACCCATCTGACCTTATTATCCATTACTTCCCCATGTGAAGATTTGTTTCTATTCACTGTCTCATTAATATGTTCGATTCCCCTCTACCCTTGCTATCATTTCCTGCCCTGGAACATCCTTTCATCCCTCTGCCTATCTAATTCCTATGCCTATAATTTAATGCTCCATTAATGACTTTCCAAACTGCCTAAGTAAATGGTGACTGTTAACTCCCATCATGGAAATGCTTAGCATACAATTATTTTTTTTTATAATAATGTGTTTAAGTGTCCCTGAATTTATCGTTAGAAACTCAAGAGCAGGGGCCGAGCCATGGAGATCTTCCATGTCTCCCAAAGAGTTATGTGTTAGACAGATACTAAAACAATCAGGAAATATTTAAAAGCTTTGTGTGTTTAGTATACTTGTGTGGGATGTGTGTGTGTGTGGGGGAGCATAAATTCTCTCTGCAACCTTAAATATTTTAAGTCATTGACAGCTCTGAGTGACAGCTAGACATATCACAGAGAACACTTGCCAGATGTAAGAGCTGAATTACATTACTTTGTTGGATATAGTTACAAGGCACAGGATAATCATTAGAAATCGCTGCGATGTGTAATTTCTGTTTGTGCATACACATAAGTATACATTGTCTAGCACTGTGGATAGTTTGCATCCTGCCTTTCTTCCACTGGTATGTGTACTTTGCTCTCTAGGAAGCCTGGAGGACAAAATGTTACCACTAATTTGCTAACATTATTGTGATTTATGTTACAATACAGAGAGTGAGAACAACCCTCAGAGCATTAAAAAATTTCATCATATATACAATAGGTGTTCTAGTAACAAGAGGTGCTCAAGTTTAAATGGCCAGAGCCATAACCTGAAGGCAATGCCCTACCAATGGCATATCTCTGATATGGACAGAGGCTCTCCTTCACCACATAAATGGCCACTTACCATATCCAAAACTTCTTAATTTGCTATCATTTCAACCCAACTGGGGCTGAGTAGCTGGGTTACCCTTCAAAAGTCCCTATTTGTCATTTTGAAATACTGTTGCCTGTATGAATAATCACAATAAATATGCCTTAATAATTAATTTGCATCCATTTAACATAAAATTATGCCATTAAACCTAAATTAAATGTCTAGCCCAGGATCTTAAGGAGCTTATTACCAACCCCCCCATGCAAAATCCCCTTTCAATTAGAACTCTTTGCAACAATAATTGTAATAATAATTGCACCCACCCGCTTACATTTCTCTCTTATCATCCTGAACATGTCTCTCATCTTGGCACTGTAGGAAATCTTTGTTTTGGCAGGATATTAGTGAAGCGTGTTGTAGTTAACATTAATTAATTCATGTTGGTCTCTTCACAATCTAATGAAACAAAATTAAACCTGTACTTTGTTCATTTGATTCACATTTTCCAAATAAAACACCTAATGGAGACTTTGTTAAGGGCATGTCAACTCTACATAGCTAGTCTCTTTGTGATTTCTTTTAGCTTTCCAAAGGGAAAACCCTGAATATGTTAATTATAATGATAATGATTATATAACAAAAAAGGAATGAGTTGCCATAGAGTGGCTGAAGTTTTTTCAAAACTGAAACCGATTTTTAGCTATGAATTTACAAACAGGCAGCAGTCTCTCCTTATAATTGACATTTAATAATGAAAGAGCTAAAACTGTCCAAGTCTTCCTTGCTTGTATAACGTAGGAAGACTAAGATCTGCACTTCCAAAATAGTTTTGGAAATTCAATAATTATTCAGATAATTAAACTTTTTAAAATATTTTTGGCTTTTTTAAATGAGAATCTACAAAATTAATACCCTTTTGGACATCATGGAGGTGAGATTTTCCATATTCACTTTTTCATTTGCTTGATTTTTCATTTTTATTTAGTTAATGAAGAACTTCCTTAGAAATAGCAACAGTATAGTTGGTTATAATTTCAGATATTTACATATTCAATCCTGCAAAATACAGTCAAAGGACAATTTAAAGAAGATTTATTTATTTTTCCTGGTTTATTCTCAGCAAGCATAATCATATATATACTTTGGAAACTACTCTGTGATATTGGTCAAATCACTTTCTGGCTATATTTTTTTTTTCTCTTAAAAAGTGAGCATGGTGGTCCATATAATCTCTCAATACTAAAAATTCAAAAGTATGTGATTCAAAATGCAGCCAAATAATAAGCAGCCAAAAACTTATTCAGAGGAAAATTCATAGTCCTATAATTTTAGCACTTGATTCTATAAAAAAGTAGTAATAGTTAATATGTCACTTACTATATACTATACATTATATAACTGTTTTACAGACAGGATCTCCTTTAGAAAAGGAGACTATAGCTGCCTTCTTGGCTAAACGAGAAGCTCAAGCACTATGCCAAGATAGTGAATCAAGAAGAAAGAAAGGTGAAAATGGACTGGCATCTGAGCTAATGGGAAAATACCCAAACCCAACCAAATCTTGCACATTTTGAGGCCTTGCCCCTAGATAAGTACAAAAATACATATAAGACAATCTCTGCCATCAAAAGGCTTTACAAAGGAGCAGGGATGGTGTGTAATCATTGGCTGTTTTCTAGGAATAAAGATATATAAGATTTGTGTAGAGAGCTCAGAATATTACTTGGGTATAATCTATCACCAGCAACCCAGCACAGTTCTCTGAATTCTCCATAGTGAGCCCTCTATTTTGTTTAATGTCATGACATTGTTCTTCTCCCACAATTAAAGTAGGAAACCACAAAGTTCTTTTCATGTCCTCCTTCCCTAGTCTCGCACGTTCCATCAAGTCATCGAGGGCTTTTGTTTGTACAGAACAATCATAATTCTTGACTTCTGCCCTGTTTTGATCTCAAAACTTTCCTGCAAATAGATGACCATTATTGCTATTGTCATTTAACTGCTGATAATTTTAAAAAGGCTCTAAAATATGAACTGGTTTGTGTCATATCACATGTGATAGTATTAGATCACAAATTGGGACCCAGCCTGAAAACTCATTATGCAGGGACTGAACAAATATTTATGCCTCTTACTTCTCCCATCAGCTAACCTGCATTCACTCACTTTCCCAGGACTCTGTTTAGATCTTCAGGCCCCTCAAGTACAGGGAAGGGTATGCAGCCATTTGTAATTCAAAACAAAAATAAAACTAATCCATAAAATAAACTAAAATAAGAACAATGTAGACTTAAGCTTCCCCAGGACAATTTTGACATTTAAAAGTATTATCATATTGTTTCCATTTTTTCCTCATTTATTTGGTATTCCTGCTTTACTGGTGTTGTAAGTACAGGCTAGTCTTCCTATCAATGAATGTATTAATCATACTGCTACCTTTACATATGGTCCCTTTGGATGAGGGGGAAAAAAAGTTATATAATATATGCATGTATCATATATGAATATATAACTATTTATTTATATTATACATGTAAGAATAGTTTCCACATGTGTTATATAGTTTATATAGTTTCTATGCATGTTATATAGTTTCTACATATAGTTTCTACTCCTGTTACTGTCTTTCTGTCTCTTCCACTGTCTTTCTCTTTTCTCAC
Organism: Halichoerus grypus; assembly: GCF_964656455.1. NCBI lineage: Eukaryota > Metazoa > Chordata > Mammalia > Carnivora > Phocidae > Halichoerus > Halichoerus grypus. The sequence continues at coordinate 23,701,180 of NC_135718.1, read as the reverse complement.
TCTCCCCCCCTTCCTTCTCTCCCTCTCTCTCTCTCTCTATCACACACACACACACACACACACACACACACACAAAAGTAGCATGCAATTTGTCCAGTATGTTTTACCAAATTCTCAGATGGCATTTTAAAACCACAGAATTCCTTTTTCATCAGTCATGTTGTACATGTCATATATGCTAAGAAAGAGTTGTGAATCTCTGGAGAAGGAAGCCTGAGGTAGCTGGGCTTTCCTAGGCAGAAAAGTTCCCTTTGAGGTTGGTCTAATTCAATATTTACACTGCACACTCTAGAAGGCCTTTCTTTTCATTTAAAGACAGAAAAGGTTTGGAGATTCCAGTCTCAGTTGCTTTATCAACTAGTTGCTGTTAATTTCCAGAAGGAAGATAATAGCTAGTTTCCAAGATTTAGCAGCTCTTCGTTGAATGCCTTGGGTGTCCAGCACCATGCTGAGCACTTTGATAGATGGGTGAGACAGGCAAGGGCTCTCTTATTAATTCACAGGAATTACAGTCCAGGCATGGAAACCAGATTTCAACAAAATGAAAACAACAGTAGGAAAAAGCAATGAAAAAGAAGTAATCAAATGCTAAATTTTAATTATTTAGATTATTTTTGTGGTATAAGTTCAGAGAAAGAAGATGCTAAGGATTATAACAATCAAGGAAACCTTCCAGAAGGACTTTGCCAAAGGCAGCTATACTCACTCCTGTTCCTATATGGTACATTGCCATTGCAACCAATCAGCTATTTTTAAGTACAATTAATGCAAGTATCTATTTATATAAGGTACTGCACACACCTGATTTGATTACCATCATTGCAGAATCAGTATTGCCTAGTCCCATAAAGCAGACAGCAATATAACTATACATTTATACAAGCCCATCAAATAGGAGCCTGCAGAAACATGGACTCTAGGCCTGGAGATGCTCCTTGACCCATAAAAGACCACATATATGGCAAGCAGGGGTCCCACTTCCCTGGCAAAAAACTAGCTTCTCAGCCACTGCTCAAATCTCCATATATTTGCTAGACCAGAAAAAAAAATGAGAAAGACCAGGCTGGCTGCACCTTGTAGAGTGAACTCAATCTTCCCCAAGGTCTCTGGTAGCCTGATTGCTTAAGTAGATGATGGAACAGGAGTCTAAAAACCCACTGCACAGATAAACTGATTTAAGATTCTATTCTCCTAGTGGCCCTAACTTTACCTATCCATTGGAACCCATTTCAGGCATGAAGAGAGGAAGTGACATGGGCAATCCTTCCATCTTCACATAGATACAAAGTTATTCCAGGGAACCAAAGCAAATGGGTGTACTGGGTTGTGGTGCTGACCAAATCATCCAGGACCTGCATTTCTAGCTGCTAAGTGGTTTTCTTTTTCACTGTGTTGTTAATCAAACTAGATGGATAGCTCATTGCCTGAGAGCTTATTAGAAATATTAGAAAAGCAGAAACTTAGATCCTACCCAGCTTCTGCTGAAACAGAATCTGTGTTTAATAAGTTCTCAAGGAATTTGTATGCATGCTAAGGTTTCAGAAGCCCTGCAGTAATGAACATCTAAACCAGGCCTTCATGAGCTAGTGGGGAATACAAACAAGAAAATGAGCTATAAGAATGGTCATAATGGTGGCCGACATTCATTGAGCAATGATTAATTATCAGATGCTTCCCCAAGTGTTAATGTGTGTTCATGATGTTAACTCATCTAGTCCTCATGATGAACTAGCACTATAGTACTACTGACCTCATTGTGCAGGTGAAGAAACTGAAACACAGCAATTGTATTTGAGCCGAAGTTGCATTTAGCACATGATGATGTTGAGATTTGAACTGAGGATCATTGAGCTCCAGAGCTACCCCCTTCAAAGACTACATTCTACTGATCATTTCTAAAAGTAGGCATTCAGGTTTCCTTATGAGAACACTGAAGGAATGAATGATTCATAACTCAAGCTTTCCAGAACCATGATGAGTAAACTGAGATACAAGAATGAGGAGGAATTAGCCAAGTCAGTGGTATCCATTCAACAGGAACCATGCCTTCCTTTTGCTCTACCGACTCAGCTTGGCCAGTTCCACAGTGTGCCCCTTAGCTACACAGACAGTAGCTACCCAGACGTTGGCCACTTCTTTTTTATCCTCTCTGCTTGCCCTACACTTGTAAACAGGATGGCCCTTCTCTGGATCCGTCCCTCTCTTCTTCCGTCTGTCTCCTCACAGATGCTTGCTTCCCTCATTAGGACAATGATTTAAATCCCTTAAACATGTTTGGTCTATTATCTATAAGCTTGCAGTTATATCCCTGCCATATTTTAGCCATTGAATAAAATAACACTTTTGACTTAAATTTTTATCCAACGAGGTACGTCTCTGAACAATGATCAATGAAATGTATGCACCCTCCACTCAGATTAACATGCTTTCCTTCTGAAATCTGCTTCTTTTTTGGAGTAATCGATAGTTTGTTAAAAGGGCATAAACACATTCTATGTTAGCAATCCCTGAAGGAGGGTCTGGAATTGAGGGAGCTGCAAAACAGCTGTTTGCAGGGGTCAGAGTATGGGTCAGGCTGGCTCACAGTCCCCCCCCCCCAGCCCCTTACACTCTGGCCTTCCCTTTAACAAGCCTGGCTTGCCTCTATCTCTTCTGGTTACAGCCGTTGAACTTGATCTTGCCTTAGAAATGGGTGATTTCTGTAAGCATGTGAGAATGACCCTTGAGATAATTTAGTTAATATGGAAGAACCTCATCTCTCTCAGTTTACTTTATCTCCCTGGATCAGAGGAATTCTAACACATGCTCACCCAATCCCTGCATTTCTCTTTCAACATGTTAAACTGGGTGTCAGGTTCTTTAGAAATCAGGAATAGAACTATGAGGAACAATGCCATGCCAGGCACCTAATAAATGCTGGGATTATACTCACCCTCTCAGAGTCCAAAACCATAGAGTCCACCCTTCGTTGTTGGTGCCAGTCTCTAAAAGAACAGACTGTCTCCAACTGATTTCTTTTGGGATTTGGACTTTAATATATTAATATATTTCACTGTCATTATGGCTGTTAGTTCACATTCTGGATAAACTTTATTTTCCCAGAACATAGACCAATATCCAGGCTGCAGATCCTAGTAGGAGTAGGGCAACTAACCAGATAATAAACAATGGTAAATCACTTCATATCAGTAGGGAACTAATAAATACTGATTATCAAATTATAAATACACATAATAATAGGGAGACCTCTAATTCACAACATAGTCCAGATTTTTGGAAGTTGAAAATAAACATAAAGCCACAAAAGAACCAAAAGAAAATATAGATCAGTGTTTATCTGATTTCTGGGTGGGGAAAGTCTTTGCAGTAATATATAAGGGGAGGTGTTAGAAGGTAGAATCCAAGAATAAGAGGTCTAGCCTCAGACACACCTTGTTCAGAAAATCAGATCTGCCTCTTATTGACTGTACATTTAGATTGTTTAATCCTTCTAAGCCTTAGTTTCTGCACTGCTAATATTTATTTCATGTAGTTTTTAAGAATAAAAGAGATAGGGACGCCTGGGTGGCTCAGTCGGTTAAGTGTCTGCCTTCAGCTCAGGTCATGATCCCAGGGTCCTGGGATCAAGTCCCGCATTGGGCTCCCTGCTCAGGGAGGAGCCTGCTTCTCCCTCTGCCTGATGCTCCCCCTGCTTGTGCTCTTTCTCACTCTCTCTCTGACAAGTAAATAAGTAAAATCTTTAAAAAAAATGTAAAAGAGATAGAGCATATTTTAAACTGTTTGGTACAATGGCTTACATATAGTAAATATTAATAAATATTGCTATCTTCATCACACTTCGTAAAATGATGACAAGTCAGGATATCTAAAATTGCTATGAATAAAATTGAAAAGCAAATGCCAACAAGGGAAAAATCACTGTCTGCATGATAGGCAAACAGTTAATATCTTTAACCTCCAATATCTCTTACAAGCACGCAAGAGAAATATCCTCTGATTAAAAATGAGCATAGAACATCACAGACAATTCATAAACAAATCACAAACCAAAGCCTGCATCAGTTAGCCAGTACTTAAACTTAAATCTAGTCAGACATACAGGTAATTAGACAAATACAAATTCTAAAATAACATTTCACCGATAAATTTGAAAAAAAAAAAAAAGTCCTATTTGGGATATGAGGAAGGAAGCAATCTTAAAGTGGGTGGGAAGGAATACAGGATTATTCTTTTCCAGAGCAATTTGCCAAGACATGACAAAATCCTTAGAAGCATTCCTACCCTTTAACCCTGCAATGCTCCATCTAGAAATTAATCATAAAATCAACAGAGATATGTTTAAATGCTTTTAGATGTTTATGCAAGCATTATTCTCCATTATGAAAATGATGAGACAACCTAAATGTTGTCTCAGTGAACAAATCATATTTTATCTTATATTGAGTCAATAAGTTATATCTATATGATGTAATTTTGTAAATAATCTTAATAGAGTAGAAAAATATATTTATACTTCCAAAAAGGTATGAAACAATACATAAAACCTACTGCTACACAAAGATAGATGACATATATTGCAATATTACCATTTTATTTATTTTATGAATAAAATACACAAATATGTTTGTAATGAGGTACTATAATTACACATAACCTTTCAATATATATGTGTTATATATTTTTCCTTTTATGGTTTACGTTCTTTATACTTTCCAAATTTTACACAATAAATACTCATTTTATTCAAAATATAAGACTTAAAATGATAACATTTTGTTCCAGAGAAGCTTCATGCAGATAAGAAAGAACTGATTGTGAATAATCTTACAGTAAGATAACATTTATCTCAATTGAACTTTAGTGATATTGATCATGTCTTACATCTATATGTTGTTTGAGGCATTGTTCTGGTATAGGTCATAGGTTATTGAGGAAGGATGGGTTGTGGAATTTCTAGTTTTTGGACATCTACAACATTTTCTCCATGTAATGAGGACCTCTTATTCAAGGAAGGATTTGAAAGTCACATAATCTTAGAGTTGGAAGGTGTCTGAGTAATCAGCTTTCTCATGATCAGCTTTTCATCAGAAATTCATTTTTAGGACTGCTCATTCTTTAGAAATTGTCCCCATGCCTAGCACAATGGCACATGAAAGTCACTCAGTATATATAGTTCTGAGTCATTCCATAGAATCCTTTCCTTTAATGGTATCTGTCTATAGATAGTATTAAACTTTTCCCTGAATCTGCTTGTCCCAAATGTTTAACATAGATTTGTCCCCTTCTTTTGTTTCTTTCTTGATCTTCTATGGGACTTCCTCAAAACATCATACTTACATCTGAATCATCACTAGTTCTTTCTTTTTGATCAATATTATGAAGGAAATGGCAGTTGATGCATTTATTTATAAGATAGTTCATTCACCAAATGCCCCCACTGGGTGCGGGCACTTTGTAAATGGATAAGAGATGAGGCTTGTATTAAGCCCGAAATACAGGTAAAAATAAATATTTATTAATTGTTAGCATGTAGGTGGCAATTGAATCTAAATTTTATACAGTTAGAGAAGACAAAAGTCCAAGGAAATACAACCTTAGAAAAAATTAAAAGCTCAGAAATAGGCATTTTCTCTTGTATTTGTTCATTCTTAATCATAGAGATAAGAATTGGAAGGAATATATCACCTTTTCAAGTTTGTACTTTAAAGAAGCAATGTAGCCTTGTGACTCTTGGTTTTTATATTGTTAGGTTTTCTTAACTTTTAAAATATTTATGTTTTTCTCAGAGTCCATAGTCTCTCATGGTTTGTCTCCCCCTCCAATTTCCCATGAGAGACTATGGACTCTGAGAAACAAGCTGAGGGATCTAGAGGGGAGGGGGAGTGGGGGGATGGGTATTAAAGAGGGCACGTATTGAATGGAGCACTGGGTGTTATACGCAAACAATGAACCATGGAACACTACATCAAAAACTAATGTTGTAATGTATGGTGATTAACATAACATAATAAAAAAAAAGAAAAAAAAATTGTGTTTTTCCCCTCTACTATATTGTAGGTTCCTCAGGGACAGAGTCTTATGATTTATTATAATTTCTACAATTTTCAATATAGTAGCATACCTATAGTAGAAACTCAGCAAATAGTTGATGGCTGATTAAGTAGGTTAATTCCATATTATATGTCAAGATTCCAGAAAATCTGGAACACTATTCTTAACAAAATTTGTATTTACCTATATTTTATGCCTTTTGGGGCATTGTGGGTGAACAGATCTTTCCTTATATTTTTTTAACCAGATTTTATCTATCCAAATGTTTGCCAATTCCTCTGCCTCAAAAATCAGTGATACTGTGGGAGTAGCTGAACATTATTACTAGAGGTAAATAAATGCATTGGAAGGATATTTTGTGTGATATTTTGTGTTTTGAAGCTGAATGGGTTATAACTTTCATCCATAATAGTGGGTAGGAAATCCAAAAATAATATCATTATTGTAATAGTCCAAATATTCAATTAAGAAGAGACAGAAAAGACAGATTCAAGGATTTTAAGTGAAGCAGTGAATTTAAAACAATAAATGGATTTTTAACAAATAAGCAAGTTAAAAAGCTAGAACATATGTCTTATCTTAGACTAACACCCTTTTATGCATTTAGCAAAAAAAGCCTTCAGGTATATTTTGGAGCACCATACCCTAAATCATTTTGTTTTACCTGTAGTCTAGTCAGTGGCACTGATTAGTGTCCTTTGGTCTCCTCAAATGTAGTGAAATTATGTTAATATTTTTACTTTTATATAAAGAAAGTTGCACTTACTGCCACTAAGTGCTCTGAAAATAAAGGGTAAATATATTTTTAAATGAAGTGGGTTTGAACTAACCCACTCAAAGGAGCTGTGCTATTTAGAAATGTTTCATCTATTTTTTCAATTTTATTATTAATATTTTCTGCATATATCTCTTTTTAAAACTCCTTCAAATATTTTCAAAATACTAAATTTCTAGCTCCCGATGTCCTTAGGGAGTTACTATTATATTTATTTTATATCCACAAACTTGAGGCTGCTGGCTATATAAAGAGAATAAACCTCACAACACTTCAGAGTGGAAAGAGAAGAACCAGAAACTGAAGTCTTCACCCCTGTTGCAGGATTGGACACCACATTATTTAGACTCATTCAAAGATAACAGGGAAACTTCAGACAAAGGTTTAAGCTTAAACTAGGCATGAAAGAATGTTTGGGTAGATTCATCCTCAAACCAACACTTCAATCTTCCAATTCAACCAATACTTATTGAATACTATGCTTATTTCTACCATGCTAACTTCTTCTTTGGTGTAGAAACAGAGGGTAGATGAAAAGTACAGCTCATCCCTACTCCATCCATGTCAACAAGTAATAAACAAACAAACAAACAAACAACTAAACTTTTCACAAAAGGTTTTGGGAAAACTGGGATAACCCCATGCAGAAAAATCAAATTAGATCCCTATCTCACAACACTCACAGAAATTAACTTAAAATGTATTAAAGTCTTAGACATAAGACCTGATACCATAAAATATCTATAAGAAAACATAGAGAAGAAGCTCCCTGACATTGGTCTTGGCAATGATTTTTTGGATATGACAACCAAAGCAAAGATCAACAAGTGGGACTTCATCAAACTAAAAAGCTTCTGAACAGCAAAAGAAACAATCAATAAAATAAAAAGGCAACCTACAGAATGGAAGAAAACATTTACAAACCATATATTCAATAAGGGATTTAATATCTCAAATATATAAAGAACTCATACAATTCATAACAAAAAACCAATCATTTAAAAAATGAGCACAGGAACTGAATAGTCATTTTCCAAAAGAAGGCATTCAAATGACTAAAAGATACATGGAAAGGTGCTTAACATCACTGATCATCAGTAAAATGCTGATAAAAACAAACAAAAAACCCACAATGAGATATCACTTCACACCTGTTAGAATGGCTACCTTCAAGAAGACAAGAGCTAAATATTAGTGGCGATGTGGAGAAAAGGGAACTCTTATGCACTGTTCGTATGGATATAGATTGGTTCAGCCACTATAGAAAACAGTATGGACATTCTGCATCAAATTAAAAATTCAACTACAGTAAGATCCAGCAATCCCGCTTCTGGGTGTATACCCAAAGGAAGTGAAAACAGGATATCAAAAGAATATCTGCACTCCCATGCTTATTGCAGCATTATTCACAATAGCCAAGATATATGGAAACAACAAATGCCTATCAACAAATGAGTGCCTATCAACAAATGAGTGCCTATCAACAAATAAATGGATAAAAATATGGGGGGTGTGTGTATGTGTGTGTTTGTGCACACACACATATATAATGAACTTTTATTCAGCCATTAGAAAAAAGGAAATCTTGCCATTTGTGACAACATGAATGGAACTTGAGGGCATTATGCAGGTGATCTAAGGCAGACAGAGAGACAAATACTGTGTAATATCACTTATGTGGAATTAGAAAAGCTGAACTCCTTGAAGCAGAGAGTAGAATGGTGGTTACCAGAGGCTGGGAAATGGAGGAATTTGGGAGATGTTTAAGGGTGCAAATTTACAACTGGTAGATAAATAACTTTGCAGATCTAATACACAGTGAAGTGATTATAGTCAATAATACTGTATTATGAACTTCGAAGTTATTGAAAGACTAGATGTCAATTCTTCTCACCACAAAAAAGCAATGATAAGTATGTGACATAATAGAGGTGTTAGCTAACACCATGGTGGTAATCACTTGTGGTTGATTTCTAATTTCATAATGTGATTAGAAAAGATGTGTGGTATAACTTCAATCTTTTTGAATTTGTTGAGACTTATTTTGTGAACTAATATGTAATCTATTCTGGAGAATGTTCCATATGCACTTGAAAAGAATGTGTATTCCATTATTTTAAGATGGAATATTCAGACTATATCTGTTAGATCCATCTGGTCCAATCTATAATTCAAAGCCACTGTTGCCTTTTGATTTTCTGTTTGGATGATTGATGTAAGTGGGATGTTAAAGTCCCCTACCATTATTGTATTACTAGTGATTACTTTCTTTATGTTTGTTATTAACTGCTTTATATATTTGGGTGTTCCCAATTATTATATCTTCTTGTTGGATTGTTCCCTTTATGATTATATAGTGTCCTTCTATGTCTCTTGTTACAGTCTTTGTTTTAAAGTCTATTTTGTCCAAAACAAGTATTGATACCCCAGCTTTCTTTTCACTTCCATATGCATGATAAATGCTTTTCCATCCCTTCACTTTCAATCTATTGCATATGTCTTTATGTCTGAAATGAGTCCCTTGTATGCAGCATATAGATTTTTTTTTTGCTTTTTAATCCATTTTGTCACCCTATGTCTTTTGATTAGAGATTTTAGTCCATTTATAGTCAAAGTAATTGTTGATAGGTATGTATTTATTGCCCTTTGTTTAATGGTTATTTTATAGTTCTTCTCTCTCTCTTCTCTCATAGTTTGCTGGCTTTTTTAGTGATATACTTGGATTCATTTCTCAATTTTTTGTGTATCTATTACTAGTTTTCGATTTGAGGTTATCATTAGGTCTATAAATAACAGCTTATGCATATAGCAGTCTATATTAAGTTGATGGCCACTTTAGTTTGAACCCATTCTAAAAGCATTCAATTTTTATGCCTCTCCCCATCACATTTTAGATATATGGTGTCATAGTTCACATCCTTTTATTTTATGAATCCCTTGTCTGATTTTTATAGATATATTTAGTTTTCTTGCTTTTGTGCTTCCTATTTTTCTTACTCCTGCTTATGGTCTTTCCTTTCCACTCAAAGAGTCCCTTTTAACATTTCTTGTAAGACTGGTTTAGTGGTGATAAATTCCTTTACCTTTTGTTTATTAGGGAAACTCTATCTCTCTTTCTATTCTGAATGATAGCCTTGCTGGATAGAGTATTCTTGGTGTGGGTTTGTTGTTGTTGTTGTTGTTGTTGTTGTTGTTTTCCTTTCAGGAAATGTATCATGCCATTCTCTTCTGGCCTGCAGAATTTCTGCTGACAAATCAGCTGATAGCCTTATGGGGTTTCCCTTGTATGTAAATATTTTCTTTTCTCTTGTTGCTTTTAAAATTCTCTCATTATCACTACTTTTTTTTTTCCATTTTAATTACTATGTGTATTGGTGTGGACCTCCATGGCTTGATTTTGTTGGGGGCTCTCTTTGCCTCCTGGATCTGGATTTCTGTTTCCTTTCCCAGATTAAGGAGGTTTTTGGCTATTATTTCTTCAAGTAAATTTTCTGCCCCATTTTCTCTCTCTTCATCTTCTGGGATTTCTATAATGTGAATGTTATTAAGCTGGATGGTGTCACTGAGTTCCCTTAATCTATTTTCATTCTTTATTATTTATTTTTCTCTCTCCTATTCAGCTTGATTGCCTTCCATTTCTCTGTTCTCCAGGTCACTGATCTGTTCTGCTTCCTCTAGTCTACTATTTATTCACGCTAATGTATTTTTAATTTCAGTTGTTGAGTTCTTCATCTCTGATTCGTTCTTTTTTATGTTTTCTATCTATTTGTAAAGGGTCTCATTGAGGTCCTCCATTATTTTTTGAAGTCCATCGAGTATCTTTATTATCATTACTTTAAATTCTCTATCAGGCATATTACTTATCTCCATTTCATTTAGCTCTCTTGCTATGATTTTGTCCTGTTCTTTCCTTTGGGACATATTCCTCTGTCTCCTCATATTGTACAACTCTCTATGTCTGTTTCTGTGTCTTAGGGAAGTCAGTTACATCTCCTGCTCTTGAAGGTAGTGGTCTTATGAAGAAGAGGTCCTGCAGTGAAATGACCCCTGTTCACTAGAAGCTGGCACTTCAGGGGTGTCTCCTATGTGTGTTGGGTGCACCCTACTGCTGTGGCTGAGCCATGTTTACCTTCAGTCCAGTTGTCTGCAATGGCTCTCTTTGTCTATTGTAGACAGGGTTTGGTCCTTGTGTTGTTAGTGGACCAGTCTGGGGCCACCTTTTGCTTGAGGTGAGTCAGACCAGCGTTTGTCAGAGCTGTAGTAGCTCTAAACTGCAGGGTGCTCTCCCTGTGTTGTCCCCCGAGAAGTTTTCAGACCAGGTGTTTTCCCCCAGCCCACTGCTGGGGCTGCAGTTAGATGGGTGTGTGTGGTTATCTTGCCCTCTCCCTGGGGCAGCAGTCACTTTGAAGTGGTTCTGGCCTCTGTCGGGACTACTTACACACTGCCAGGCTTGTGGTACCACTTTGGATGAACTCATACAAAGGGTATGTTAGAGGGGGCAGATTCACAGGAGAATGCAGGGTTGGGGCATGCATTGCCAGCGAGGTCCACACTGGTGAGCTGCAGGAGGAGATCTGTAGCTGCCTGGGACAACTTCTGGCCAGGCCTGTATGGAGAGGGTGGATTTGGAGAAATGTGCAGGGGAGGGGGTGTGCCGTTAGCAAGCTAGGTGGAGAGTGTTTGTACTGCCTGCTAGTTCCAGCAGGTGTCTGTATATCTAGGCCAGGGGTTAGGGGAGGGAAATGGTGCCTGCCAGCTCCTTTGTTCTTGGAAAAGTTTCTCAAAGATATCTGCCCCTCCAGCACACACTCTGAGATTAGTAGATAAATCTCCTTCTTGTATACTCCAGGTGTGTTTTTCAAACTGCTGCTTCTATGCTGTATCTCAGTGGGATTCTTTTGTTGTGCTGTCCCTTTAAGGACAGGGACTCAGTTTTCTCGCCCTCCTGACTCTCCCAGAGCTGAGCTTGCTGATTTTTAAAGTTCCAGGTGTTAAACCCCACTGATTGTAAGAACTCACAAAATTAGGCCCCTCTGGTTTCGAATTCCAAATATTATGGGGTTTTATCTTCCTCTTATGGGTCTTCCATGCCTGGAATGACTGGTGTGCCTGGTGTGGGGTCTGCTTCTCTCTCTTCTTCATGCCCCTGGCATCTCTCCCTCCCATAGACAGTCTTACAGATCATTTTGGTGCCTGGACATGTCTCCACCCTTCCTACCCTCTTTAATGTGGCCTCTTCTCTACATGTAGCTGTGGAGAGTCTGTTCTGCAAGTCTTTAGGTCATCTTTTGGGTTATTTACACTGATGAGGGTGTTATCTATGGGACAAGGTGAGCCTAGGATCCTCCTACTTTGCCATCTTCCCTGCAAAAGTATGACTAAGTTCTAATTGCACAAAGCTACTGGAAGCCCATAGAAATTATTGGATTTAAAAGTGAAATTTTGTAGGAATGTACATTGGAAGGTACTGTGGACAATTTTAATGAGATTGAGTTTGCAAACTACATGACAAAGCAAATATTGTTGACCAATAATTATACATTTTGTAGATAGATGATGATTATATGTAGATAGATAGATAATCAACCATGTCTCTTCTAATCTGCATCTTTTTTTACTAAAATTTTACTGTGCTGAGCCAGTAAAATGTACACTGAAGACAATCAAATACATGAAAATGGAAAACAGAAATGTACATTGTATCATTTCAGATAAAGACCAGTGATGTATATGAGTATACACCTTGGTGTAAAAACATGCATTATATAAGCTTTAGCATTGCATAGCTTTAGCACTGGATGGGCCTTTAAGAAGTCAAGCCAAGACATTCTCCTCACCTGTCTGGAAGCCAGTGTCATGAAAGGGTCACATGCTTTGCTAGAGGTCACACTACTAGTGTCCTCTGCTGCTATACTTGATATACTAATACTAATCTAGTACTGATACTTATTTATAGCACATTTTGAGCATATTTTAGATGCCAAGCACTGTGAAAAGCATTTTATATATGTTATCTCAATTTTTTCCTGTCACTCTATAACGTAATGGTTTTATAGACGAGGAAGTAGAGGTAGAGAGAGGTTACATCATCAGTCTATGGGGGGATTGGTATTCAGATGAAGGGAAATCTCAAAGGTTATGCTGGTACCCTTTTTACCATGCTGTTACCCTTCTATCATTAGAGGAAACAGGGAGTGCATGATACAACCACAAAGCATTTTACAATGCAAGTGCCCTGGTACTGTTTATACTCCCCCTTTGACTTCAGATGTGAGTAATCAGTTGCCTTTCCATCCTTATAAAACTCCAAAACACTTGACGGACGTAGCGACCTTGCCCAGTGCCAGATGTTTTTTGGGTCCTCAAAACTGTCAACTCTCTTTCCCTATGTCCCTTATGACCAGTCTACAAATGTAAATATCTTTCTATTTCAATACTTGGTACCCAGTTCAAATCTTTATTGAATGCTTTCTTGAGCCAAAACTTGTACTTGACAGTAGGAATAAATGAGAGATTGTAGACAAAAATGAATAAACTTGTTTACTGTTTCAGCATTTCTGTCAATATATTAGGAGGCATAAAACCTTACAAAAATGCCTGATAATCTAAGCAAAATATGCCCAAAATCCATACATGCTGGATATAAAGTTTCAGTTATGCAAGATGAGTAATTCTAGAGATCTCTTGTACAACATGTATAGTTAAAATTACTGTGTTGTGTACCTAAAACACTTTTAAAGAGAAAATCTCATGTTGTATTCTTACAAAAAACAAAACAACAAAAACAAACAAACAAAAAACCCAAGGAAGCACAAGAAAACGTTGAGTGATGGGTATGTTTAATACCTTGATTGTAGAGAGTTTCACATGTGTTTGCATATGTCCAAACTCATCAAATCCTATATATTTAAGATGTGCAGTTTTTTGTGTATCCGTCATATGTCAATAAAGCTGCTTTTTCTTTTTTTTTTTTTTTTTTAAAGATTTTATTTATTTGAGAGAGAGAGAATGAGAGAGAGCACACGAGAGGGGGGAGGGTCAGAGGGAGAAGCAGACTCCCTGCCAAGCAGGGAGCCCGATGCGGGACTCGATCCCGGGACTCCAGGATCATGACCTGAGCCGAAGGCAGTCGCTTAACCAACTGAGCCACCCAGGCGCCCCAATAAAGCTGCTTTTAAGAAAGACATTTTCTCCTTTCATCTGAGTTGTCAAACTTATTGGCATAATGCTGTTCTTAATATTACCTTATTTTTCTTTAAATGGCTATAAAATGGGTAGTGATGTATATTTTATTCCTGATTTTGACTAACTCATGTTTTCTATTTTTTGTTAACCAAGTTAGCTACAGGATAGCAATTTTATTCATCTTCTTACAGAAACAACTTGGCTTTTTAATTTTACCTGGTGTTTGTCTCTCATATCATTGATTTCTGCTGTAAAGTGTATTTCCTTTCATTTATTCATTTTAGGTTTAAATTATTTTTCTTTTTCCCCCAACTTAAGGTGGAAGTTTAGATCACTGAACATAGCTCTTTCCTATTTTCTTTATTTTTAAAGATTTTATTTATTTATTTATTTATTTATTTATTTATTTATTTATTTATCAGAGAGAGAGAGAGTGTGTGCATGAGCAGTGGGAGGGGCAAAGGGAGAAGCAGACTCCTCTCTGAGCAGGGAACCCAATGCGGGACTCAATCCCAGGACCCTGAGATCATGACCTGAGCCGAAGGCAGACGCTTAACGACTGAGCCACCCAGGCATCCTGCTCTTTCCTATTTTCTGATATAATCATCACAACTCTAATTTTCCTCTAAGAACTATTACAAATGAATCTCACAAATTTTGATGTATTGTCATCATCAGTCCAAAATACTTCCTAATTTTATTTTTTATTTCTTCTTTCATTCATGGACCTTGTATGAGTGTGTTGCTTCGTTCCAGTTTTGGAGATATTCTAGAGATCTTTTGTTCTTGGGTTTTAATTTAATTTCACTGTAGTCAATGTTCAATATTGTAGTTTAATCAACTGAAAAATTTTAAGACTTGTTTTATGGCTCTTTATTGGTCTTTATAGGTGAATATTTCATGTCCATGTAAAAAGAGTGTTTATTTTTCAGAGTTAGGTATAGTAATCTATGAATGGCAATTACCTCATTTTAGTTAATGGGGTTATTCAAAACTTCAGTATTTTCACTGAGTTATTATTCTATCAGTTACAGAGGAAAAGATATTACAGCTCTATTTATAATATAGATTTGCTTATTTCTTCTGTTGGTTTGGCAACTTTTACCTTTTGTATTTAAAGCTCTATTAGATGCATACACACTTCGATTGGTTATGCCTTCTTGATCAATTGACACTTCTGTCTTTCTGAAATGTTCCATTTTATCTCTGGTAATACTCTGTCTTGTAGTATATCCAAATTCTTATGCTTAGTACTTTTCATAGTTTATGTTTTTTCTTTTATTCACTTTCAACTTCTGTCATATTTTATGTATATTTGCTTTTTTATGCAGTCTAAGAATCTTTGCCTTTATAGTTTGTCTTTTCTTCCAGTCTTATAATTTCTGCCTTTCACATAGAATAATTAGTCTCTTTGCATTTAACATAATTATTGATATGATTGTGTTCAAGTTTACCATTTTGTTACTCATTTTCTATTCTATTTAAGTTCTGTGTATTTTTGGCTGTGTGTGTTTTTGAATTCCACTTTATCTCGTGTATTAACATTCTGACTATACAGTTTGTGTTAATTTTTAGTGGTTTCTCTGGAGTTTATATATATATTTCTTTTCTCAGCCTATCTTTAGATAATATGTAAATAGTACTACAATAGTGCTCCTATACCTCATGCTCGTGTTTTCATATATTTAAATTCCATATGTTATCAGCTCCATAATAGATTTTTATTGCTTTTAGCTTTTACATTCAACATCCAATAGCCTTTGCAAGGTCTTAGAAATTGAGCATTGTAAGTCTAAAAATATCTCTTTTATTTATTAGTCCAACTCTCAACTTGTTGCACTGTCATAGACTGATAATGTTAGTCTTATAAATTGTTGAATTTGAATGAGGTCTGGTTACATTTCTCATTGGACCAATTTTATCCCTGCATTAAGTGCTTTAAATGTGTTACACACTTCTAGAAGTGCCTTGGGACAAAAGACTCTTAAGTTTTCTAGATCTCAAGACTGTGAGATTTCAAGTTTGATAGACTTCAAAACTGCTAGATTTTTAGATGTCTAGACCTTAGGGTCTTTAGAACACCTGATTTTGAGACCATGACCTTGCAAAGCTTGGAGATTGTGAGACCATAAGACTATGATTCCTGAAACTTTAATACTGCAATACTGTGGAATGTGGGACTGCAGAACCATGAGATTCTGAGGTTATGCAAGTGTAAATCCACATGGCAACAAGATTTTGAGATTATGAGAATTTGAAACTCTGGACTGGAAAATTAAAAGTTCTACTTTGCAGCCTTGCCTCCACATCTGCTTACCCCTGAAAAGTTTCCTTGTAAGAGAATTACTTGACAGAATCATTTTTGCATTCGATTCAAATTCTACAGTCTAATACACATACATGTTCATTAAAAGTTCAGTTGGTAGGGTGTCTGGGTGGCTTAGTCAGTTAAGCATATGACTCTTAATTTTGGCTCAGGTCATGATCTCAGGGTAGTGGGATTGAGCCCCACATTGGGGCTGCTGGAGATTCTCTCTCTCCTCACCGTCTTCCCCTCCCCCAACTTGTGCTCATAAATAAATAAATAAATAAATAAACAAACAAATAAATAAAATCTTAAAAAAAAAGTTCATTTGGTTATAGACTTACCTTTCCCCTGCCCTCCCCCAACATTAGCAACTGCCCCTAAGCATGAAAATCTCTTTTGTATTACTTACCTAGTGTCACCAGGGATTCACCAACAAGCTCCAAATAAGCCAAAATAACCTAGCTTAGGGGTGCTGCTTACTACCAGAAAATAAGGCCAGATGTCAGAAGCCACAAGCTCCAAATAAGCCCTCCTGACCCAGTTTTTGACCCATTTGATCCAGTTCAGACACTGTGCTAACCCTCCAGATGAGCTCAAGATTTTGTTATTTGGCTATTTGGTGAATGATACTGAGTGGGGAAAGAACATACCACTTAGGAAACACTAGGAAGGGTTTGTCACTCTAGAGTTCAGTTTTCTAGATGATTTTTGCCCTCAGGTCTCAATGGCTTTAAAGAAAAGTGTGATTTTTTTTTTTCTGTTATTTCTTGACCGTTTGGTGGAAGTGAAGGTCTTTTACATTCTTCTATTTGCTAATCATAAGTTGAACTCTCATTGAGTTCTTAATTTCAGTTATTATGCTTTTTAGCTTCCATTTGATTTGGTTTTATAGTTGCCAGTTCTTGGCCAGAATTCTCGCCATCTTGTCTTTTCACTTCTTGAGCATATTATTAATCACAATTAGTTGAAAATAATTGTTTGACAACTGCCATATCTGGATCCCCTCTGATTCTATTGTATTGTCTGTTTTTTTCACTCCTCTCTTGGTTAGTCATGTTCCTTTACATGCTTGCTATGACAGTTAAAGAGCTCTTTCTTCTCAGCCCCAAACCCACCATTCTGTACTCTGCTCTGAGGGTGGGAATTTGCAAAAAACATTTCTGATTTGCCTGCTGACTTCCACTGAGGCTTTGCCCATAAAGGCATGAGAGGGCAATTGGAAGGTTGGAGGGAGACGGGATTTTTCTTCCAAGTTTGCTTCTTGTCTGCTCCCTGTTTCAATCAGTATCATCTTCCCAACGATTCTTTACCCCAGAGCAGGTGTTTGTTTAACTAGCAGCGATGGAATCCAGTTTCCAGTTCTTCAGACAAACAAAGAACCAGCCTTAATGTGGCTGCTCAGAGAGTCCAGCACCAGCCAGGCAGGATTACCACCAGAGAAGTCTGGGTCTTAGCCCGACAAGAATCCTCCGGCAAGATCTGAGACACCACCGGCCACACATCAATCCCTTCTTAATATCCTGATTTTTATCTCTAAGAGACCTTTCTTCCAAGCTTCACTGAAATATTTCCATCTTCTTTCTCTTGTTCTTCCAGTTGTAAATAAGGTAGCGGCTCTGCATTTGCTACCTTGTGATACTTTAGTGTCCTACATTTTGCCTTTCAGTTCTTCAATTTCCACTGAAAAGTTCTTTATATGAAATCATTTCCATTGACCTACATTGTATGGTTTCTGCTTCCTGACTGTACTATCACTGATACTCTTTGTTGTTTTTTTGATGGATGCTAGACAAGGAGGACTTTTGCTAGGCAAGGTCTTTTAATCAGGATTTGATCTGATTCAAAGCTAAACTTCAGTCTTTGCAGGAGCCAGTTGGTAT
The DNA here is from genome assembly GCF_964656455.1 of Halichoerus grypus. Lineage (NCBI taxonomy): Eukaryota > Metazoa > Chordata > Mammalia > Carnivora > Phocidae > Halichoerus > Halichoerus grypus. The sequence goes on along the minus strand of NC_135718.1, from coordinate 23,682,981 downwards.
CTAGTTCACAACACAGATTTTCAAGTCCCCAGTTAGTCTAATTTGTGAGCAAGAGCCCCTCCTTTTTGATGGCTTTTTACACCCAGACCTATGAGTCTGCCAATCATTTTAGCTCCCATTGTATGCTTTGATTTTTAGCCACTTACTTGCTGTTTTCAAACCAGCATATGTTCAAAGGGAGAAATATTACCAAATGTTGGGTTCACCATTTTGGGCTTCCCTGCTTTCTGGAATGTTGGCCCTAAAAATTCTCACTCTCGGTAGGTCTCTGACTTCAAAAAGCTAAAACAAAATTTTTTTTTGTTCAAATAATTTAGTTTTTGGAATGCCTAGGTGGCTCAGTCAGTTAAGCATCTACATTCGGCTCAGGTCATGATCCCAGAGTCCTGGGATCTACTCCCACATTGGGCTCATTGCTCAGCGGGGAGCCTGCTTCTCCCTCTCCCACTCCTCCCTCCCCCACTCCCCTGCTCCTGTGTGCACATGAGCTCTCTCTCTCTGACAAATAAATAAAATCTTTAAAACAAACAAACAAATAATTTAGTTTTTCTCCATGAGAAGTTCAAACTAAAACTAGCTGACATCCCTTTCCCCTTTGTAATGCCAAAGGGAAAACGTACAAGTCCTTGTAGGTTTTTTCAGTTGCCCCCCTGCCCCTCTGTAATGACCGTTTCCTAACAATGCTATAAGGTAAAATTTAAGGATTCCTCCCCAAGACCTGTCATGATTCCCTGATCTTCCATTTTAAATTATATTCTCCCTAGAAAAAAACAAAAAAAATTCCATCTTGATATCAAATATTTGAGCTGGATTGCTGGAATGTAGGTTAAGAATTCATGTTATTCTTTTTCTTGGACCAAGGGAGACATCAGGTTGTGATATGAGTGGCATAAGTCTTCTTTATTTTTTTGTTTCTAAATTTACTATAATAAATTTGTATTTGCAGGGATTTATAATCATCACCATAACTTCAAATTATAAATTCAAAAGTGCTTTTGAGATTAAGAAGTCTGTGTATATATATCCGTGATATTCGGAAAAGAGTTTCAAAAGAGTAAGAGGGAGGCACAAAGTGGAATGGGGGTTGCCAAGGATTGGGGTGGTGGGAAATGGGGAGTTACTGTTCACTTGGTATAAAATTTTGGTCATGTGAGATGAGAAAGTTCTAGAGAGCTGCTGTACAACAACACTGTGCTTACAGTTAACCAATTTTTAAGTGTATAGTGCAGTATTGTTAAGAGGGTAGATCTCATGTTATATGTTTTCTTACCATAATAATAAAAATTTTTTAAAAACTCACCACATAAAGATGCAGATAGATATATATCTGCATCATATATATATATATATATATATATAACTGAAAAGAAATATAAAACAAATTTTCCAGAGGGGTTTCTTTCTTTGTGTTATTATAAAAATGTTTTTTTCCATAGTCATTTGAGATATTTTCTCCTCTAAATGTTAACCCAGAAACTTACTTTGAATGTAAAAAGAGAGAGAGGGAGTAAGGCAATGGGGCTCTCTTCATGCTGTCAACTTACCATCTATTTAGCCAATTCAATTTGCAACAGCTTCATTAACAATTATAATATCCCCTCTGTATCTATCCACACCTATAGCCATCTCCATCCCAGTTTCTTCTCTCTCATCACAGAAATATGCATGTAAGTAGATTCATTAAGTAGGTTCAGTCTTCTGCATGTCCCCTTGACAGAGTTGAGGCAAGCCAGGTGTAAAGGTGATATTTGTTGGCAAAGGAGAGAGCCCATAATTCACTGGGGTGAGGGTGTAGAACAGTGTGGCCATTCTAGAGAGCATGATGGTAGTGCTTAGTCAAATTAAGTGTGCAGAACCCTATGACACAGCAATCCAAGTCTTATGCAGGTTCATAAGGAGACATGGATCAGAATATTTAGAGTGGGAGGCAACCCATTATTTAAAGACAGGACCATCATTATGTGGAATATTGTATTGCAAGTAGAAGCAAAAATCACATACACACAATCATGCATATAATAAAAATGAATTATCTTAAAAATGGTGCTAAGAATAAAAAAACTGATAAATAGAATTCTATAATATTATATATTGAACATTTTAAAATATACATAAAATGAAAAATATAAAAATTATATAAATAGAATAGAATATTTCAAAAATAATTAAAATCAAAAGCTTAAAAATACCTCCCAAATGCCGTGCTCTACAAGAATATGTAGAGATTCACAGATGCATTTAGAACCTGTTAAAATAGTGGCCTGTGGCTGGGAGAAGAATGCTATTTACAGTGGAGACACATGGGAAGAATAAATATATACACAAGTAAACAATGGAGTGTCCTGAATGATAGTGTCCTGAATACGAATAACTTTCCATCTGTGCTCTTTTAAAAGAAAAAGAAAAAAAAAAACTCTTTTAAATGAACAAACAAACAAACAAAAAATACTAAGAGAATTTTGGCTACATCCCAATTCTCATTAGCCTTAAGGCTAGCTACTCTTTCTTTTCATGATTTTCTTAATGCATTTCATATTTGGTTCCTGGAGTTTGGTTCTTTTAATTGAAATGTGTTCCTGCTGTTTTGAGTATGTTACATGAAGATAATGTGACTTAACTTTAAAGTATAGTTTAGTTTTCTTTTTTTTTTTTTTTTTTTTTTTTTTTTTTAGATTTTATTTATTTATCAGAGAGAGAGAGAGACAGAGGCAGGCAGAGGGAGAAGCAGGCTCCTTGCCGAGCAGGGAGCCCGATGTGGGACTCAATTCCAGGACCCCGGGATCATGACCTGAGCCGAAGGCAGACGCTTAACGACTGAGCCACCCAGGCGTCCCTATAGTTTAGTTTTCTTAAGTGCGTAGTTCCTCTCAATCATTATAAGCAATAGTTTCTCTTTCAAATTGCCCTTGGATATGATTTTACAACAATTTTTCCAGCAGCAGTACAAGTCACTGAGCACAATGTCCAACAGGATTTAATTATACTTATTCAGAAGGAAGTTGGGTGGTAATTTTCTTTGGCCTTTCATTTTCAGGACAGAGCTGACACAGAGCAAATACCAGTTGAGGGCAGGCCCCCTTCTTCAGTATTTATTAAGCAGTAGCCAAACCAGCCCTGCTATCCCTGATTATCACTGCAAGTGTTGGGACCACAGCCCATAGTTGTTTTGTATAGGTTGTTCATCGTTCAAATGTGCACAGCCAAGAGGCTAATGAGGACTGAAATCCAGCCTGCACCCTGCTAACCCGGCTGTGTGCACACGGGCTACATTCTCCCATCCTCATGATTCATGAGAAGGGGCCATATGGATTAGCATCATCTCCATTAGCATCTCACTTCACCCCATCCCTTTGTGCCCTAGTTGCTTCTCATCTCTTTTTCATCCATACCTGTCTCTGAACTAAGAAGAGGAGAGAGAATCTACAGTACTATTCTTCGCCATGGGGAATGGGGATATTTCTCTTCATCAAAGCCAAGTGAGAGGGGCTCCAAACTCTACCAAGGAGTAGAGCTTGGAGTATCTACCATAAGGGTACACTGGCACGTCACTTCCTTCCTGGTGTCGTTCAGGTGCAGAGTCTGCATGCGCTGTGAAGGAGTAGAAATGCGGCTTAGGTTCTTGCTGGAGGCTGACCCTTGTTCCCTAGAGTTGGGACAAGTTCTCAAAGAGATAAGGAACTGCTTCTCACCTGGAGATATTTGAAGGCAGAATTATTCGGATCAACAAGAACAAGCTGGAATCATTTGGTGGTGCACTTAGGAAGAAGGGGATAGGGACTCACACCCAACCTAATTCTCATGGCAAAGAGTTAAATTATGGTTGATAGCCTTGGATCAGTCAGATCTCAGTTCTGGAGCAGAGGTAGAGCAAAACCTACCAAATTCAAACCAACCCCACAGGTGCGGCGTGACGATGGAGGAGGGGTTGTTCTCCAAAGGGAAACCTAAGTGATGTTAGCAAATGGCTATGGGTGAGAGTCGATGCCAGAGAGAATGCCAGAGCTCTGCACCTGTAGGCTGTGAAACAGTATCTGGGCAGTCACTTGTGCCTTCAAGGGAAGTGAAAAAACCTGGAATCGAGTAAGGGCAAGGGCCATGTGGTTGCCCATGTGGCTCCTGAAAGAGAGGACTGGGTGTGTGGAAATCTCAGGGTTGTAAGGTGATACAGCTGTTCCTCTTAGAGTCCTCAGCAAGGGAGGAGCCAGAGTAAACTTAACTTCCACCTCATGAAAGCCACTCCTATATTTGCAGAAAATCACCATATGGGTGGATAGGATCAGCAATAAATGGAATTAGCCTGACTCGGAGTAAGACCATAGATACCTTCCTGCCACTGACACTCTTCCCTTTTTCCTATCCCCTTTACTCCCCTGCCTCTACAGAGAGGGGCTTGACCTAGAGGTGGGAGGAGAGACAGAGAGATGAGGTATTCCAGAACCAGAGAACCAGACCACGCAACTCCCCTCCCCTCTAAGGTGTTGAAATGTGAGGGTCTAAGATACAAAGGACATATCCCATTCACATCCCATATACCCTGCAGTGGGGCTGTTGCAGGAAAGGAGTTGGTATTTGAATTGTATGTGAGACAGGAGTCTTAAATCAGTCTGGGCTGAGTGCATTTTCTAATAACCTAAAGCAATTGTAAAGCCACAGAATCTACCTAATATATTGTTAAGGGATCAAAAAGAGTGGTCTGACAGAATATGTTTGAACACAGGAATGGGAAAAGGATAATTAAACCATTCTATTTTTATATTTAAAGTTCACAATGTTCAATTAAATGGGAACTATCTAGTTATCAGGTAAACCTAAAAATACTTCCCCTTGAGCCTTAAGAAAAGAGACATAGGAAAACAGAGGCGCTGTAAATTTAAAGGCAATGTATTACATTAGAGGGTTTTTCTGGCCTTTCAAAGCTTTTCCATCTGTTGTTTCCCTTGAGAAGGCACTTCATAGGATTGATATGAGGGGAACATGGGCCCCTTTTCAATTCTTCTGCTGTTTGTTTATCCAGCAAGAATTTTTCATCACTCTTTGTGCAGACCCCAGCAGGAGATCCCATGTATGTTGAAATGAGGAGGAAAAGATTCAGTACAGCACATAAAGGTTCTCTGAGAGAGAGATTGGGATGCCAAGATTAAAAACTGAACCAAAAGCCATCACTCAATCAATGACAGATGAATGAGTTCCAATGGCGTGAAGAGATCATGCCACTCTTGTATTAAAGCCTGTCAATAACATCCCAAGGCTTTTAGAATAAATGCAAGTTACGCCCGCTTCGCCCATGGTGTAATGATCTTTCATGATCAGACCCTTCTATCTAATCATTTCATTAGGCTCCTGTCCTCTCCCTCTGCTATGCTCCTTCTCCTGTGTCCCTATGGCACTTCTTAGGAAACATTTGAGTTTTGGGGTTTTTTTTTTTCAGCTTTAAAGCTTTGTTCTTGATGTTCACTGAACCCCAAATACTCTTTCCTGGCCTCCCCAGATGGAAAACTTATTTTGGCTTTTGGATAGAGTGACCAACTCACCTTGGCTTGCCTGGGACTACTATGACTTTAGCACTTACAGTCTCATTCCCAAGAAATCCCTTTGTCCTGGGTAAACCTGGATGTCTTGTCACCCTACCTTCTAGTTTCTCAGATTTAATATATCCTCTGAAGAGAGACATTCCCTCAGCACCTTATTTAAAGTATTCTCTGAATAAGTAAATGTAAATTTGATTTCATTGTAATGAAAAAAAAATATCTCCAAGAAAAATACACTATAATTAAAGCAGAAGGACAAATGGCATGCTGGGGGAAATATGTGCACCTTTTGTTGCAGACATAAGTTAATATTTAAAGACCTTCTAAAAAGAAGAAAAATCTCAACTACACCATAACATGACAGGTTATAGAACTGAATAGAATTCATAGGAAAAATTATAAATGACTCTTAATCATAGGAAGCTACATTCACCCTCACTTACATAAGGAAATGCAAATTAAAACTTCAGTGCCATGCAATTTCTTGCCTATTGACCAGAATTCCAAAGTTTTTCAGCATACTCTGCAAGGCTTTGGGGAAACAGGTACTCTCATACTTTGCTGCTGAGGATGCCAAGTGATACCTATGGTCAGAAATGTGGCAACATCCAGCAAAATAACATCTCTATTTTTTCTTTGACCTGCTGATCCCATTTTTAGGAATCTTTTGCAAACATTACATGGACAGAAATACAAATTGTATTTATCGAAGGATTATTAGATGCAGAGTTGGAGGTGATGAGTTAATTGTTAATCCAATAATTTTTTAAAGTAAACATCAGGTATCATTCCCGAAGCAGTTTCAGTTAAAACAGCAGCTATGGTTAGGTTCGGCTACCAAATGCTACCGTGGAAACAAAGTCCTGTAAGAAAGTAAGAAAGTGGGAACCTATTTATAAGTAATCTTCCTCCTACCAATAGAAATAGGAAGACCACAGTCAATTCAAAAGCACAGGAATCTTTGAATTTCCCCCCAGCCAGGCAAGTAGGGCTAATGTATGAAAAAATGGGGAATACAGATATCTAGCCCAAGCCTTCTTGCATTTCTCCCCAATACATGCAGAACCAAATACAATGTTCAAGCTTAGTGAACCCATCTCTAGAGCAGGGAGGTTATTAGATTATTAAAACTGGAAGGGACCTTAGAAATGATGAAGTGTTTTATAACTAACTTTAGAAAACCACTAATTTTATAAAAGAGGAAAATGAGGCCCAGAGAAGTCAATTTATTTTTATAAGATCACACAGCTGAGGTTGTAGCCAGGTGGCTTTGGATAAGTTCAATAGTCAGTGAGCATTGTAACTACCAACACAACATAATATTAGGGGAAAGCTGTGAGACAGAAAAATGGAGCCAAAATAAGGAGGAAGTGGGTGTAGTTAAAACATGGATGATCACTGACCATGTATCACTGGCCTCATAGATTTATTTGAAGCTACTTCTTGCCTAACTTCCCATTCTCCATCCCATTTCAAATCTCAAGTTTATATGAGAATTAATATACATTTATAGCCCTCTTAATACCCAGCTCTAGCCTGTGTCTTCCATGGTCTAGATACATGTATATTAGCCTCCAGGCTCTGCTCATTTTGTCCAATGAGTGATACATTTGGAGGTAAAGTAGACATTCATTCATTCCCTTTCCAGCTCATGTTTCCATCCACTTGCATTTTCTAATATCACTTAGATTTTCCTTTGGGGAATGCTCTCCCCCCATCATTGCATAGCATCTATGTGGTTTGAATTTGGGTATGACTTATTCTATACTGACTTCAGAACTGGGCTCTGATTGTTCTCCTGTAATCAGCATTAATTCAACTCTTTGCCATGGTAATAGGTAAAGAAATGGACATAAACACTGAAGCCAATCAGTACATGCTATTGCTTTAGTCATAGCACTTGGATATGGCGAGGGCATTTAAATTACATTGGCCCATCAGAATTAAGTCTGTGCTTATGTTTGTTATGGGGTCTCCTTCTCTCTCCCTGCCACTATCTTCCTCTCTGAGAAGCTGCTGAGAGTTATGCTGTGATAGTGTGAGCCCTTCTTAAGACAGAAAATGGGGGAGGGCACTGCAGGAAATGAGTGAAGAGAGAAAAAAAATCAGGTGATATTTCTGAACTACTAGATCAAACCAATTGTCATATCTACCTACCTTCATTTGAAATTATTGTTTATATAAATCAGTAAATTCTGTTAATGTTGAAGTCAATTTGAGTCAATTTTCAGTTATGTGAAACTAAAGGCATTGAAATTGATGGTGGAGGTATTGTGATTCAGGGGCAAGATTTAGACGAAATAAACAGACCCAGATTCTACTCCAGCAACTGAATATATGACCTTAGGGTAATCATTCTGCCTTTCTATACTACATTTTCCTTAGCTGTACATTTGCAATGGAATATTGTCTTTGACTGATATTACATGGTGTTGTGAGACCACATGAAATAATGGTTTGGAGTGAGAAAACTAAAAACCTTGTGCAATTGAACTGTGGTGATATTATTACCATCAGAAGATCTTGCAACATCAACATGATTATTATAGTACATTGCTCCTTTTTCCTGCATTGCAGGAGACAAGAATAATTTATCAAGATTTGCACTTCTGCAAAGCATTTGATGAAAACAAGAGTGGAAGTTTCTAAAGCAAAGCGGATTTCATTAGGCTGTTTAATAAGAGTATTTATAACCAAATTGTTTCCCAATTGACTTTGCAATCCTCATTTGTGATTCATAATTCTTGGTGAATAATTGCAATTATCATCTGCTTAATGAGACAATGATTTCCTCTCTCCCCCATCTTTATTTTCCTTTTGGTAAAACCTCATATTCAATGCTGTGTATGTCACAGAAAGGTGGTCCATTAGAAGCTGATTCCCTGCCAAATACCCAGAAAGCCAGGCCTGGGGGCAGAAGAAAATTTCCAAATGTGAAGAAGGACAATTCACATAAACAAATCTGTAAATCATCATCCTTCTTCAGATATATGCACAAACAACTTTTTTTTTATGATTGAAGTAGGTATAAGTGGTTTTGAATGTATGCGTGCAGTGAATTTAATGTTTGAGCCCCCCCCCCACCAGATTATGTTTAAACCCTAATCCCAATATGATGGTATTTGGGGGTAGGGCCTTTAGGAGGTAATTAGGTCATGAGGGTGCAGCCCTCACGAATGGGATTAGTGCTCTCCGAAGAAGAGGCCAGAAAGCTAGTAAGTCCTCTTTCTGCCGTGTGAGGATTGCAACCCGGAAGAAGTTATATATACCCAATGTCTGTCCATTTATTTAACTTTGATTTCTTTGATCAATCTTTTTTGTTTTTGTTTTCACCATACAAGTACATATTTTGTTAGATCTACACCCAAGTACTTCTTTCTTTTGAGTGATTATAATTGTTTAATTTTTCAGCACTTATATGTTCATTTTCAGTACATAGAAATAAACAATTTTTGTATATTGATGTCACATCCTGTGACCTTATTAATTCTGTAGTTTTATTTTCCATATTACAGTAGACTGCTGCTTGGCCCACCTGACCTATGATTGGTTGGTCTGAGAGAATCCAGTATCTGATGGGCAGCTCTGGCCATGTGTCACTTGATGTCTCATGTTAGATCATTGATCTAACAATGTCTGTGGGGCACTCATAGCATGCCTCACGCTTTTCCCACAGTGTGTAGTTCTCTGCTGCAGATGGACCTGTTCCCAAACCATAGACATCTATGTTGTGATTCTTCTTTTTGGACTTTCCATAAACTCCAATGGTATCTTTGCCCTTAACACATCAAGGTCTGGGTAATAATACAGCCTACATGGCAGGATTGCCTGTATCATAACCTGGGCCAGTGTGTGTGGAGTCATTTATTACTTTTTTTCAGCCTCATTCTCACTGGAAAGTTAACATGTCATCTAGTAAATGAATTCCCCAAGTGTGGAATATGCTATCTCAAAACCTAAGGAAGCCTATCCTTTTTTTTGTTTTTTTACTGTAGGGAGTTATAAAATACAACTTGTCTCTTACTGTGAAGGGGAGGTCCTCACATCTCCTAGATCACTAGATTCCTAAAACCTCCACTGATGTCAGCCTCTAGAGCATGCATGTTTGACCACAGCCTCCAATTTACCACTTCTTGCTCCTCTCGTCTTACTGGAGTCCTGTTCCCGACATGGTGGAGAAGTGTACTGTTCAGCAGAATTTGCAGATGATCCAAGTATCTTTGACAATATTATGACAAAGGTTGGGAGTGTTAACATAATCCTGTTAACATCATAAATGCATGATGCCCACATAAGGTAAGCTGCTTCTGATTCTCCTTCCTGATAGGAATGGAAGTAGGCATTCACCAGGTCAGTAGCCACATTCCACATCCAGGAGGCTGTGATCAGTCTGCCGTTGGAGTTAATACTTGGTTAATTCTGTAGTAACTTTCTATCCCATAGTACGATCCATATCATATTTTAGGAGCCAGAATGGTGAATTAAATGAAGATTTGACAGGAAGTATCACCCTTCATTCTTTATGTCTTTAAAGGTGACACTGTATGTGTCATTTCACTTAGAATGCATTATTGTTTTTTATTTATTATTTTCATGGGGAGGGAATTTCAAATTTATTTAATCTAGCCCAATACAATAGCTCTTATTCTAGGTCTAGGAACTGACATTAGGATTCTGACAACTACAAGTATGTCCGTTCTAAATATACATTAAGAGACCGAGAAAATATTCACCAAGTTAGCCTGTGGACCCGGTGGATCCACTGTGAACCAGACCTAGGTCAGAACTTCATTCATTACCTGCATCCCGTATGCTCCCTGCTCTAACAGGGGGTCATGAGTATCAGTGTCAACGCAGACCATGCGTCTAACAATCCGCGTTTCTAATACTCATAATCCCAATTGCCTGCTTTTTACTGATCTTTCCCCAGCATTAAATGGTTGCTTCATGCACCTGCTCTGAGCTGTATTCACCTGAAGACTTGGAAGTCAGGCCTCTGCATGTCTTCGGAGTGCTCTCTCTCTCTCTCTCTCTCCTCTCTGGTACTCTTCCTTATAAATTTAACTGTATAGGCCTCCTTGAAAACCCGCATCCATACTGAACTCCAAGACACCAGTAATCACCCAGGTTCCCCTTCCCAGCACCTCAGCCTAGAAACACTCTCCAGGTATAAGCTGAGGGGCAACTGTAGCTCTCACCTCATCTGTTGTTCCTCTCCCGGAGGTCTCTGTCCTGCATTGCCTATTTTCCAATGCTTAAAAAAAAATCTCTGTTTTATATATGTTTTCTAGTTGTTGTTGTTGTTTTTTTTTTTTTAATTTGGCTAAGGCAATTGGGTAAGTTCAGTTCCACTTTATCTTGGCCAGAAACAAAGATTACATTTTATTGTTTTAAGTACCTTAAATGTTTCTTTAAGTAGTTATTTTATAGCTGTCTAGTTATTTTATAGCTCTTGTTTTATTATGAATAAGAACTCCTTTTTTTCCCCATTAGGCTCCTTGATTTGTTATTACTGGTATATAAGAAGACTATTAATTTTCATGTGTTACCCTTATATTTGGTTAACTTACCAAATTAAAGTCTTTCATTATTCAAAGAACTTTTCAAATGATTCTCTTAGATTTTCTAGAGTGATGGTTAATATCACTTGTAGAAAACAAATAATTTCCAAAAATCTTATCTCACATTTCCTTTTGTTTGTATTTTAACGACAATACTGTTATTTTATTAATAATAATAGTTTGAAGCAATTAAAATATTGTATTTAATTTAAATTCAATGATTCTCATATTTCACCATTAAATATGAGGTTTGCTGTAGATTTAAGGAAGAAACTCTGTATTAAGTTAATGGAGTTTTTCTATTCCTAGTTTACTAAGAATGGGTGAATTTCATCAAAATGCTTTAAAGTTATTTGGATTGTCTTATGTTCCTTCTTTTTAAATCATTAATACTGTGAATTATATTAATAGGTTTCCTAACAGTGAGCTATACGTACCTCCTGGTAAAAATCCTTATTGATCATAATATGCCATTCATCTTTTGAAATATAGTTGCATTCAATTTTATATTAGTTACCTAGACTATGTGCATATTTATAAATTATTTTGGTTTCCAATCATATTTCTCAAACTGAGATCCAAGGACCCAAGTATTCTGTAGATTTATTTCCATGGTAAAATACTTGCATGTTGTGTCCTATTTTGATGATACTCTAAATTTATACACATCTAAGTATAATCTTGAAAATATGGGTCACCACCCTACAACTGAGAACTTATATGCGTCCAATGTCCTACTTTGTCTTTGTGCTTAAGATGGATTTCTCACCAAGGATAAGTCAAAAACAAAAATAACAAGATTTGGGGGTTTAGTTCAGTGGTAGGGCATTTGACTGCAAAAAATCACAAGGTACACAGACAACAAGGGGTAGAAAAAAAGTGAGAGAATTGGGTCATTCTTAAAGAACATATTAGTATGGGCCGATGAAGCCCAGAAGAATTTAACACTGCCTGTTAATAATTTATTAAAGTTACTTGTGTGTGCACTGTGGGGATTAGAAGTCCTTGGTACTTTATACACATTTCTGGATCTCACTCTAGATTAAATGAATTGGAATCTATAAAGTTGGGGTATGGACATCAATATATATATATTTTTAATCTTTACAAATAATTTTGATATGCAACCAGAAATGAAAAGAACAGATGTAAATTTTACCTAATAGATATTGATTTGTAAAAATAAATGAAATTATAAATAAGTAATGAGGTTTTTGTCTACTCCTATTTCAGCAATAAAAGGTAAAATAGCTAATGCCTGCTTTAATGTTTTCACAATGCTAATTTATTTTCAAGTGAACTAGACATATCTACAGATATACTATATGGCACCTGATTAAAATTAAAATTCATGTTTGAAGAGTGCAAGATTGCTCATTAGCAGTTTTTGGAAAATTATGAGTTCTGATGATTTGTAACTAGTAAATCAAACCCTGAAATTAGTAATTCTTTAAAAGATATATTTATGTGAACAGGCATACTCATTATCAGTTTTATTCAACTTAAAAACAGAAAAAATAGACATTTCTTCTTTCAAATACTATCCCACTTAATATAATGGTTGACATTGAGTGGCTAAGAATATATTACTTTATACTCTTTTTTTAAGTATGCATTTAATTTGTATGCATTTGTTTTGGAGTTTTAGGTAAAACAGCTGTAAGTAATATGGACTTTTACTTTTTGTACATATATAAGCAACATATAAAATATGTAAATCAAAATGGGGTTCTGTAAGATTTTTTTTTCTTGAAAGGAATTCATATGTTACTAAAATCTGAGAAACTTTCTGCCATGCATCCTACGTGTGCATGCGTGTGTGTATGTGTGTGTGTGTGTGTGTGTGTGTGTGTGTGTGAATGCATAGACGCTATCTTTGTTTAATTTTGTTTCCAGGCATATTTTGTTTTTGATTGAGATACTTTTGTATTTTACCTAGTTCTTATAATTTAAATAATATAACAATTAGGTCATCGTTGGAGGTGTGTTGCAGGGCTCTGGTAATCCAAACTAGGTCTAGCTCCTTCTGGGGGAGTGTGCTCAGTCTACGACCATCTTTATTTATCTTTACACTTACCCATTTAGATTTCCAACTTCTATTGTGAATAGATCCTCTAGATTTCCTAGCTTAGCCTTATAAAATATCATTCAGTATTTATAATTGTTCAAGTAGCTTATGTATCAGCAGTCATGTCGTTTTTATATTCCTAATGTTATCCCTTTCCCTTTTTCTCAACCATTGTCTTGGAGGGTTGATCAAATCTACTGGCTTTATTTTGAAATATATAATCCACGTCAGTAATTTCTTTGGTTTTTTTTTTTTTTTTTTAGATTTTTTATTTATTTATTTGACAGAGAGAGAGAGAGAGAGACAGAGCACAAGCAGGGGGAGCTGCAGGCAGAGGGAGAGGGAAAAGTAGGCTCCCCTGTAAGGAGCAGGGAGCTCGACTAGGGGCTCGATCCCAGGATGCTGGGATCATGACCTGAGCCAAAGACAGATGCTTAACTGACTGAGCCACCCAGGGGCCCCACTAATTTTATTTTATTTATTTACTTGAGAGAGAGAAAGAGCAGGAGCCAGAGGGGCAGAGGGAGAGGCAGAGAATCTCAAGCTGACTCTGCACTGAGTGGGGAGCCCCATGTGGGGTCTGGTCCCAGGACCCTGAGATTATGACCTGAGCCGAAATCAGGAATCAGGTGCTTAACTGACTGTGCCACCCAGGGGCAACCCCCATGTCTCTAATTTCTACTTCAATTTTTAAAATCTTTTTGTCTTTTAACAAATATTTTGTGTGTATTTTCTCTTCTTCTATGCATCTTATCAACTAACATTAAGTAGTATTTATTTTCTCTTAGTCTAAATATCTGTATTTAAAGAAAGGATGGAGGGGACAGAAACAGATGGACACATAACATTATTACTGATCAGGAAAGGGTGGTTCAGGGATTTGAAGGGAGAGCCCATAGGAACATAAAGCAATATAAAAATGAAAGTGTTCGAAAAAAATAATGCACTCATTTATTAATTTATTAATTCAAGAGAGTTTGCTTAAATATACACTAAACCCTTTGATGGAGGGTTATATCAAAATGCTTTTAGACCAAAGTCTATGATAATAAGAAATTTACACAGTAGGAACTGTTGATATTTATTTGCCAAAACGCATCACAATTAAGAGTAGAATGATAGAGTTTTAGAAGACAGAAATAGGAAGTCAGTTTGAAAAAAAAACTCACTGTGATTTTCATAATTATAAAAACATTTTCATTATATATATATTTATACATATTTAAAGGAAATACCAGGGTGCAATATAATTTGAATACCAAAATATCCATCTGTGTTTTTCTTCAACAAATTAATTATTGTAAAGTGATTTACAAATCCTATGTGCCACATGAATACTAAATGATTAAACTCAAACATGGAAGCAGGAATATTGGTATTTAATGGAATTATAACTTAGAATATTTATATATGGTTGATGAAGAAAAAATTTAAAGTGCGAAATGATAATTAGTGGAAATTTTCTAAATATGCCTTTGATCTGAACACAATAGAAAGTTTGGGTGTTATCTATCTATCTATCTATCTATCTATATATATATATTTAAATCTTTTTTGTTTGTTGGTTTCGAACATCCTGGGAACTTAGGTAACACTTTTTGCCTCAAATGGTCCCACAAGAGGAACTTAAAAATACGTATATACGGTTATTACTGACTAGGCAAAAACTGAGCCAGCTGATAATTATCTTCACAATTACTTGCACCTGCAAGTAATTCTATAACTGCTAAACTAGCCTTGTTAATTGGACTCCTAATCACAGAGGAAGGGGAGATCAGGCTACCAGAAGGGTCATCTTTGTTTCTAATTGTTTCCCTACAGAGAGTAACCTGCAACATTTTGTAGAAGTCCCTAACTTTAGTTTGAACAGATTGATCAGATTGTGTCCCTCTATGTTAGGAAAGCCAGCTTCTAAAATCATACCTTGCGTAAAACAGGCACTTGCTGCATAGTTAGTAACGGGTCCGGTTATTGATGCAGGGATTAGGAGAGGTCCATCGGCTGGGCAGCCACTGAAAGGACAGTAGATTACACAACAGCAAAAGTTTTAACTCTCTACGTGTATGCAACAGTTGAAGTTTGCTTAGAAAATCACTTGAGATTTGACTTTAGAATTGTTTTCCATAAGAGTAAGCCAAAGATTGTGAGATCCTGTTGCCAGTGAACCACTAAACCCTGTGTGCTTAAACTTAATGTTATTAAAAATCATAGTAGTTTAGAGCTTCACAGACCCTTCATATGAATGCTCTTCTTACAGATGAGGAAATCCTGACCCAGAACTGATGAATTGCCCAAGGTCACCTAGGTGCCAGACCTAGCTATGCTGTTGTTCCTGCTGCACCAAAAACACACTTTGGAGGGCGCCTGGGTGACTCACCAGTTAAGTCTCCAGCTCTTGATTTCAGCTCAGGTCATAATCTCAGGGTCCTGAGATGGAGCCTCACATCGAGCTCTGAGCTGGGCATGGAGCCTGCTTAAGATTCTCTCTTTCCCTCTCCCTCTTCCCCTCCCTCCCGCTTGCACAATCTCTTTCTCTCCCTCTCTCTCAAATAAACAAATAAATCTTAAAAAAAAAAATACCCCGGTACTTATAAAAAAAAAAAAATACCCATACACATTAGGTTGGAGTTTTCATGTAGAGGCAGAAGTGTAATGGCTTTATCCTATAACCTAAAGTGTTAATGTTTTTAACACAGTAAAAGCATTAGACACTCAAAACATAAAATGACCTTAAAATTGTCCATTGAACTCTTCCTCTCCTTATTTCCCTGATGAGGAAACTAAAGACCAGTGAAGAGGAGTCGCTTCCCCAAGCATATACAATAACTTATGTACATAATGATGTTGTCATCATTGAAAGGTGAAATTATGATCCATTTACACTCTTAACTAAGTTAGAGTCATGTTAATACATTTTCACTAATTTCCCATTGGTCATCTATATTTAAAGGTTTTTATTTTTCTGTTAGGTAAAGATTTAATTATTCAGATCACTCTACCCTAAGAGACATGCAATAAAAGATAGATTGCTGACCTATATGTTGCAGAAATAACCAAACACATAAAAATTATTTATCACAAAGGGTCTGAAGCTCACCTTTGCCAGTGATATAACCTTAAACAGCTGAATTTCTCATTTTTTATCAAAAGCATTAAACACTATTAATTTCAGACCCATGCCTTCCTTTCTAGATACCAACTTGTTTTTCCTGAAACCTTCCAAGTAATAACAAAATTAACTCATTGTGCAAGTCTGTCCATTTTTGCCAGCTCTCCAGGAATCACTGTCTGACTCAGAGTCATCAATATCTGTATTTTTTTCTATACAGTATCTTCCTTTGTGACCCTAAATGTGTTAATCCTGTTGATGATTCAGCATTTCTTTTTTTTTTTTTTTTTCCAGAAGCCTGAGCATTTTATTAACAAAGGGAAATCCCAACCTTCTTGGCCTCATTTCTCATGATGACAGCTCGTTTTTCCATGTGGAACCACGTACTCGTTGATAAACCTGCTCTTGACTTGGTAGCCATCTGAGTCAAGTGGTCCAGGAAGGACACTTGGATTAAATCTCTATCCACATGATGATCCTGGAGTAGCATAGTGACCTGAAGGCTGTCCCCGTGGGCCTCCGTTGGGTCACTCTTGTCCTTTCTCACTCCTGGGTTTTGCTCTCAATGGCCTCAAACTGATCTGGCTGCAGACCTCCCAGGAACAGGCCGGGTCACTCTTCCTGAACTTGGCTTTCAAGCTCTTCATGTTTAGTCCATTCAGCTTTCCAAAGCTCTAGAGATTTTTCAACACCCCATCGAGGCGGAGGCTCCCGGGCCCCGCCGGCTGCGCCACTCCGCCCGCCGCTTCCCCAGGAAAACGCGGCCGCCGGGCTCGCTTCCTGCTCGGCTTCCTGCGCCTCGGTCCCTCCTCCTCCCCCCGCTGCGGGGGTCAGTGGGCGCCGCGGCTCCGGGGCTGGGCCGGCCGATGATTCAGCATTTCTTAACAGCACGCCACTAAAATCTTCCAGATTTTTTCTATGTTGCTAATGCCCAATCAGCAAACTCAGGTGCTGGTGCAATACCAGAAAGCAGCAGTGGAAGGTCTTCAGACAATAACTAGTTGTTAGAAAGATAACAACCATGTATTCCTTCTTCAAATGATCCCTAAATGGTTTTTTGACCGAAGTGTCACGGAATCTAGTCAGGCCATCAGGAATTATGACCAAGTCTGTACAAACCCAAGCAATGACAACCACCACTTTGTGACCTTCCATTACTTACTGAATTGTAAGACCTCACACTGATTTCTGAGATGTTTGTATTTGAACTATGAACAGATGACGGTTTCTGAATTGATGAAACACACTTCGTTACCTCAGACATCAAGCCATCCACCTTCTATTCCTTAGTGAGGAGAAAAACGGACATAACAAAAACAAAACCCTCTCCTTTCACTTCTCCCGCCCATAGCCCTGGTTGTTACTCCATCTGGCACGTTTCCCCTGCCTTATTTTCTGAATTCAGGGATAAGCTCTTTGTGTTATACTCAAGTGGCCACACATTAGCCTTTTCATTTGAATCCAATTTTATGAACTACATCAAAGCTTTTACTCCAAATTTTCAGTCATCTCAGGGTTAGTGCAGTTTCTAAGGAAGCCACCTATAATGTTAACAGGGTAGTTTAAAATATGCTCCTTTACAGTTCGCCGGAGTCAAGGTTGTAAGCAATTCTAGTGAAATTGGCATGATTTTTTTGCACAGAAATCAGTGACATTCCTATACACCAACAATGGCATGATTTTTTAACTTGTATGCTCACCAGGCAATATCCTCCCCTACACTCTTCTACCAAAAAAAAAAAAAAAAAAAATGCAGAAAGCTTCTCCAAATCTGAATTTTACTCTTTGCTATAATCCAAATGCATTGTCATTTTGCCCTTAACATGGCCTTTCTAGAACTCTGACTCCTTTGGGTGAGCTGTTGACTGGCCCATAGCTGGGGTTGAACCAGGCTGAGGGATAAGAGGACAGGAGATATAGGCTGGCTTGTGCAATGCGCGCACACCGCATATATACGCACACGAGGCATGGGCACGCAGAAGATGCATGGCCTCTTTTAACCATATATATTCCAAAAAGTCTTTCTCCTCTCTGACTTTCTGGATCATTCATTTGAGAACTTTTCTGGCTTTCTGCAAATTCTGTTTTACTCTTTTCATTTACAAAACATGGGGGAAGGGAGTAGATAACACCAACCTGTGTAAATAGGAGGTACTTCCTAAGTATTTTCTTCATTGAATAATTGAATGATGTACTGATCAACTATTACATCACACCTCAATCAGTAGAAAATGATTATTGAATCTCCATCAGTTAGGATTTTTTTTCCCCAGGAAATAGGCCCCGAACACAACACTCAACTTATACACATTTAAGAATGAAAAATAAATGACCATGGGAGGAGGAGCCTAAAACATGAAAAGGCACAGGCTTTGCGAGGATAAATTCCATTCATCCTCAGGGACATTTTTGTTCTTTGTCCCATTGAACTGCTTACATCTTTGGCAAACTGGCCACATTTTCTCTATGTCTGCTTACCACACCATTCTGAAGGTCTTTTCAACTTTTATTCCCAACTTGATTCCTCCATGAGGCTCCATCTTTCCAAAAGTACAGCACACCTCTCTGGCTACTGTTCTTCCACAACACCCCTACTCACACTCTAGAGATACCTGTGTGTCTAAGTTCCCTACTTTGACTCTCTACATTCTTATACAATATACATGTGTAGGTTCTTCTTTTTTTTTTTTTAAGTAAACTCTACACCCAGTGTGGGGCTCAAACTCATGACCCCTGAGATCAAGAGTTACACGCTCTACCCACTGAGCCAACCAAGCACCCCTCCAATCCACTAGCAATAAGCAACTTGCTGTAGAAGAGAAAAGGATTAGAAGGTACCTTCCTACTGTCCAGTAATTTAAAATACAGTTGAAAAACTATAAAATACATCATGAAATAAAACAGAATAAGCAAATTTATGCCAGGTCATAATTCCTGAATTGGCACCACTGAGCTCTATATAGTACCAAGGGATATTTTATTTAAAAAGTAACACAATCAAATGCATTTGGGAAATACTTCAGGTTTTCAGATTCCCGGTGTACATTAGCGTATTAAGAGACCTGAGACACTCTTTTTTTTTTTTCTTTCTTTTTTATTATGTTATGTTAATCACCATACATTACAACATTAGTTTTTGATGTAGTGTTCCGTGATTCATTGTTTGCATATAACACCCAGTGCTCCATGCAGAACTTGCCCTCCTTAATACCCATCACCAGGCTAACTCATCCCCCACCCCCTCCCCTCTAGACCCCTCAGTTTGTTTCTCAGAGTCCATACTGAGACACTCTGTCTTATAATCACCAATTTAAGTTGGTGGGTGCCAGTGTTGCCGCACAGACCACCTGACTCTGGGGTCTTTTTCAATGTGTTATAGCTGATAATATTCCAGAAAGTGACTAGACATCCAAGAGAGCTTTTCAGAAATACTGTGTGGCATAAATCCTTTGTACTTTTTCCAGAGTTATAAAACCTAGCGTGCTTGTCTCCTAAAATACCCAGGCTGCCCCCTTATTTCAGTCCAATGCCTTCCCTTCTCTCGTTATAGGCTGCAATGTGCTGCTTGTCCCTGCATATCTGCATCTTAGCCATCTTGTTCTGTGACCCAAGAGGCTGATCTCAACTGAACTTCCAGCTGGGTTTGGTCAATGGGAGATAGCAGAAAAATATCAGAGGGTAAGTGGCCTGGAGGCTGGCCTCATTATTTCCTGGGCACTCGCTCTGTCTCACTCTGTCTCGCTGCCCCTTGCCCCCTCTCACTCCCTCTCACCCCCTTCTCGGCCCCTCTTGCCCCCTCTTGGCCCCTCTTGCCCCCTCTTGCCCCCTCTCGCCCCCTCTTGCCCCCTCTCGCCCACTCTTGCCCCTTCTTGCCCCCTCCCACTCATGTTGTCAATGGGTCCATTCTTCTACAAAAAGCCAAAACTCCTGCCAGTTGGCCTTCCCCTATAGCTGTCAATTTCTCCAGGTTTTGTAACTGCCTTTTCCACTTCCTCCTCATGTCTGAACTGCTTCTTGCTATTGATAGCCATGGCATGTTGCACAAGCCTTTGCTGAATTTCACTAGCCCTTCTTAGTGCCTTGCAAAAGTTCTCATTAAACTCTCTGTAATCATCCCCATGTGGATGGTTAGGACCATGCCTAAATCCTCTGGAACTGTGAATTCATCATCCCAGCAACTACACAAACTTTCTCTCCTTTCCTCATACTGGTCTCTGAGGTTGCAATGCCATTTTATCCATTTTCTAACTATAGACAACCTCCTAATCACTCAAGGCCCACGCTGATTGCTGCTTTATTCTTTCACTTTTTCCTGCTTTTGAAAATCAGAACTCCTTGTCCAAGGTTACCCCTTATATTAGGCAGATTATCCCCATGCTCTGTCCCACTGGCCTGTATCCTCCATGGCATTTAGCACAATCTCTTTTACTCAGCAAGTTCTCTGTGTGGGTTTGTTGAACTAAATTGAAAGTGACACGTTACATAAAGCTGATAGGAGGAAATAAAAGATTAGGTCTAACTCCTATTTAACAACTTTCTCCACTCCCAACTGTGTGTGTTTACCTTTTTAGTAAAGTGTTTGATGACAACAAAAGTAAAAAGCCAAACTGTCTGTCATGTAAGCATTTTAGGAAAAGCAAATGTATCGCTCCCCTCGATGACATTATTATAGCAGGATTATTGTATGTCAGCCAGAGATGGGGCTCAGAAACTAGCAGTGCCCCCCTTTATCAATAGCGCATGCCTTAGAGAACTAGTCCTCTGTCATTCCATAGTAGTCCTATTCAGTCCAGGTGATGATGTCAGGTACATTCTGCTCCTCTCTTCTCCATCTAGGGTGTTGGTCATGACATAGGACGAGCCAACCAGATTACTCAATCACATGGTCACTGGGATGCTTCAGGAATGGTCATGTGACTCAAAGGGGTCTGTGACAATCCTAGCTAAGACATTGCCAGACATACTGAGAGAAACACTTGCTTGTTCTAGCATTTGTAAACCGTAAGACTGATATTCTTTGTTTTAGGCACGATAGGATAAGGTTATGTTACAGTAACAAGATCCCCCAAATCACTAGAATAGCACGTCACAAATTTTATTCCACATTCATCTCTCACACAAAGCCTACTGTCGTTTCAAGCAATGCCCCACGCGGTGACTCATGTATCCAATCTGCTTAAACATCCCATGGAAGAGCTGTGCCGTCTGGGTACACAGCCTCTTTTGTCAGTGTTGCAGGTAAGACAGTGCCGGGGATGTATGAGCACGAGCTTCTTAGGTCGCCAGCCTGGAAGTGACACGCCACCTCTTCTTGTTGCACACTGTCAAGAACTGATGACACAAACTGCCTCACTGTATGAAAAACGTAGATGAGTATTACCACCCCTGACTTTGTGTAGGCATCAAATATCCATGTGAAAACAGCCTAACAGGGAAGCTGAGCACCAGCTAGCGAAATCAAGACTCGTACATCACATTTTCTGATGAAATCAGTTAAAGCCAGGACCCAGCTATGCTGAAGCCTGGACATACTCTGGCTCCCCCAGGCATCCAAAAAGGCAGAAGCTTATGTATTTGTGGGCACGTGAGTGAGTACTATGCAAATTAAGCATAAGAAATAGACATGTACCCTCTGGCAGATGAGGCATAAAAAATGTAGAAAGAAAAAAAATGACTGAGAAACTCAACTTTAAAAATTGTCATGGAATTCATGGTGCTTTTGTCTACACGTGGTTTTCTGCTCTCTGGTATATGGGTGAATAAGCAAGGTAGGCAGAAAGAAAAGTAGACCTTTATAGTTAATTAGAAACTAGGAAAGCAAAGCCATACTTACCCTTTATTTAAACTTACTAATCTTCTAGAGAAACAACTTGCAGTGGCTTGTTGAGATAAATGATAAGCCATCAAAAGGAATTATTTCGACAGCTGCTCTCTAGCTTTGAAGCCACTTTACGGAGTGGTTGAGTCTATATAGGGTAAATTGTAAAAGGAGTTCCTAGTTTGTAAACTCTAATAATAACAACAGTTGGCCTCTACTGAGTGCCTGCTATGTTCTAGGAACTGTGCTAAATGCTTTACTTAAATTGTATCAGTTAACATTCACAATAACCCAGTAAGTTTGATATTATTATTGTATTACACAAATCAGAATATGGAGGCATAAAGAGTTTATGTGATTTGCAGAAGACTGATGAGAAGTTATGACTTTGCTGATATGAATTAAGAATTTGTACATAACACTAAATTATACCGAAGTATATTTTAAAAGTCTGAATGTTTATTATGTATTAAAAATGCTATCTGGGGGCACCTGCGAAGCTCAGTCAGCTAAGCATCTTACTTCAGATCATGATCTTGGGGTCCTGGGATCAAGCTCTGAGTCAGGCTCGGTGCTCAGCAAGGAATCTGCTTCTCCCTCTCCCTCTGCCCCTCCCCCCACTCATGCGTGTTCTCTCTCTCTCTCTCAAAAAAAAGCTTTTAATAAAAAAATGTCATCTGATAGAAATAATGTTTGGATTTTTAAATGAAGAGTTCTAATATTTGAGATAAGAAAACAATGAGTGGAATAAATACCCAGTAGTGCAATTGCTGGATCGTATGGTAGCTCTATTTTCAACTTTTTGAGGAACCTCCATACTGTTTTCCAGAGTGGCTGCACCAGCTTGCATTACCACCAACAGTGTAGGAGGGTTCCCCTTTCTCCATATCCCCGCCAACATCTGTCATTTCCTGACTTGTTAATTCTAGTCATTCTGACTGGTGTGAGGTGGTATCTCATTGAGGTTTTGACTTGGATTTCCCTGATGCTGAGCGATGTTGAGCAGTTTTTCATGTGTCTGTTGGCCATTTGGATGTCTTCTTTGGAAAAATGTCTGTTCATGTCTTCTGCCCATTTCTTGATTGGATTCTTTGTTCTTTGGGTGTTGAGTTTGATGAGTTCTTTATAGATTTTGGATACTAGCCCTTTATCTGATATGTCATTTGCAAATATCTTCTCCCATTCTGTCGGTTGTCTTTTGGTTTTGTTGACTGTTTCTTTTGCTGTGCAAAAGGTTTTTATCTTGATGAAGTCCCAAGAGTTCATTTTTGCCCTTGCTTCCCTTGCCTTTGGCGATGTTTCTAGGAAGAAGCTGCTGCGGCTGAGGTCAAAGAGGTTGCTGCCTGTGTTCTCCTTTAGGATGTTGATGGACTCCTGTCTCACATTGAGGTCTTTCAACCATTTTGAGTCTATTTTTGTGTGTAGTGTAAGGAAATGGTCCAGTTTCATTCTTCTGCATGTGGCTGTCCAATTTTCCCAACACCATTTGTTGAAGAGACTGTTTCTTTTCCATTGGATATTCCTTCCTGCTTTGTCAAAGATTAGTTGACCATAGAGTTGAGGGTCCATTTCTGGGCTCTCTATTCTGTTCCATTGATCTATGTGTCTGTTTTTGTGCCAGTACCATACTGTCTTGATGATTACAGCTTTGTAATAGAGCTTGAAGTCTGGAATTGTGATGCCGCCAGCTTTGCTTTTCTTTTTCAACATTCCTCTGGCTATTCGGGGTCTTTTCTGGTTCCATACAAATTTTAGGATTATTTGTTCCATTTTTTTGAAAAA
Source organism: Halichoerus grypus (assembly GCF_964656455.1). Lineage (NCBI taxonomy): Eukaryota > Metazoa > Chordata > Mammalia > Carnivora > Phocidae > Halichoerus > Halichoerus grypus. The sequence continues at coordinate 23,659,115 of NC_135718.1, read as the reverse complement.
AGTTGATGGTATTTTGATAGGGATTGCATTGAATGTGTAGATTGCTCTAGGTAGCATTGACATCTTCACAATATTTGTTCTTCCAATCCATGAGCATGGAACGTTTTCCATTTCTTTGTGTCTTCTTCAATATCTTTCATGAGTATTTTATAGTTTTCTGAGTACAGATTCTTTACCTCTTTGGTTAGATTTATTCCTAGGTATCTTATGGATTTGGGTGCAATTGTAAATGGGATCAACTCTGTCCTCAGGGCCTTAAAAGTCTCCTGCAAAGCTGGTGCAGCCACTCTGGAAAACAGTATGGAGGTTCCTCAAAAAGTTGCAAATAGAGCTACTGTACGACCCAGCAATTGCACTACTGGGTATTTACCCCAAAGATACAAATGCAGTGATCCAAAGGGGTACATGCACCCCGATGTTTATAGCAGCAATGTCCACAATAGCCAAACTGTGGAAAAAGCCAAGATGTCCATCAACAGATGAATGGATAAAGAAGATGTGGTATACATATACAATGGAATATTATGAAGCCATCAAAAGGAATGAAATCTTGCCATTGACAACGGCATGGATGGAACTGGAGGGTATTATGCTGAGTGAAATAAGTCAATCAGAGAAAGACATGTATCATATGATCTCACTGATATGAGGAATTCTTAATCTCAGGAAACATATCTCAGAAAATCTCAGGAAAAAGTTGCTGAAGTGATGGGGAGTGGGAGGGATGGGGTGGCTGGATGATAGACATTGGGGAGGGTATGTGCTATGGTGAGCGCTGTGAATTGTGTAAGACTGTTGAATCACAGACCTGTACCTCTGAAACAAATCATACATTATATGTTAAAAAAAAAAAGAAGAAGAAGATAGCAGGAGGGGAAGAATGAAGGGGGGGAAATCAGAGGGGGAGATGAACCATGAGAGACAATGGACTCTGAGAAACAAACTAAAGGTTCTAGAGGGGAGGGAGGTGGGGGGATAGGTTAGCCTGGTGATGGGTATTAAAGAGGGCATGTACTGAATGGAGCACTGGGTGTTATACGTAAACAATGAATCATGGAACACTACATCAAAAACTAATGATGTAATGTATGGTGATTAATATAACATAATAATAATAAAAAAAAGAAAACAATGAGTGGAAACTGCTAATTTCTTTTCTTATAGTGGGCAAAATACCCAAACAGAAAGTGAGTAGTATGGCCTGCTGACGTGGGCAACTCTAAATAAAATGTGGTAAAGCCTCAGGAGTATTAATCTCACTTGGCATGAGGTTAAGCAGAGGTCTTTTGTATTAAGGAGTCTGAACTTGAATTCTGGCCCACCCATTCAATTAACTGCAGGGCCTTTGGCAAATGAATTAACATTTTTAAACCTTAGTCTTCTTACCTGTAAAGTAGAAATGATAATTCTAATAGTATCTACCCTTTGGGCTTATGATAGTGATTAAATAAGATGACCTCCATGAAAAGGCCTATGAGCCTGCTGCCCATGCTACAGGAGTTTACAACACAGACACCAATCTCGTCATCTTTGTTGTCATCATTGTCATCATCAGAATGGTCACTATTCATCATAACCTCTTTCAAATTAAACATACCAAAACAACTGACTTTGGTCAATGATCATCTTTGTGATGATCTGTTTTAATTTCTGGAGGATGGCTATATTCTAATTCATTTTCTTGTCGGCTTTCTGTTAGGTGGATTTTTTTTCTCCCCAATTTTGTAATTAGGGACTGAGAAAACAGTGATTCAAAGTTAAGACACTTATGCTAATAGGATATAATTGCAATTTAACAGGTAGGAGTTAGCGTTTTTTTGAGACATAAGCACAGGATAATTGGAATATTTGGTTTAGAGTTTGGACAGTGCTGTTGTGTTGAATAAAGCATCAAAGAATACAAATACTGTGACAGGGGAAGGCTCGTGCTACTTTCTGTAAACAAAAATGCATTTAATGTTGTTTAGGGGTACTCTTGAAATTTCAGCTTTTTCAACTGCAAATCTACTTATTTGTTTGGAGTAAAGAAGCCGATAGGCAACTAAACACAAGCAGGAAAAAGAAAATCATAACATGGCAGTGATAAAGTAAACCAAGAAATAGTGAATTTCCAGGCATAAAACTCACTTAGATACCAATAAATTACTTCCAATAAATTATTTCTTTGGAGGTATTCCATGCTGGCAGGTTGTTTCAGCATCCCTCCCTTCTTCCTATTTGTGAGGTTGGTTATGTTCCTTCTAACACTTCCTTTTCTTTCTCCCTCTTTCCTTCCTTTACTGAGTAGGAGCCAGTCACAATGTGGGGGGGCGGGTAGATGAATATGAATGATACGGCTCCCCTTTGCCTTTTGGCCATGAATAATTACATAGGGAAGGACACAGAAAGTATATTGGCAATTACAATATAGATCAACGTTCTCGTGAGGCAAGTCAATGAGCACATAAGAGAGTTACCAGATCCAAACTTGGGTGTATGGGGAAGGCTTTCTGGAGGGAGCCATTTTTCCATCCAAACTCAGAGGATGAGTAGATATGTTGTGTGTGAAGGTGAGAAAAAGGATATTTTACAAGAAGAGCAAATAGCATGTATAGGAAAGACTACCTAGTGTGCTAGGACCTGGACACCATCCATTATGGCTGGAGCATGGGGTTTGGAAGAGATAAAGGTTAGAGAGGTAAGGAAAGTATTTATAGGTCTTATGTGGTGCTCTGACATGATCACACTTACGTTCTAGAACAATCATCTTAGCTATGCTGCAGACAATGAATATGAAGGATGTGGAACAAGTTTGGCAATGAGGGGACCCATTAAGAAGCTATTGCAGTAATTCAAGTAAGTGATATGGTGGTTTGAACTGGGATCATGGAAGCAGGGAAGAGAAATGTTTATGGATTCAAGAAATGATAAGACTGAAAACAGAACTTAATAATTTCTTGTGGGGAGATTCATTTTTGATGAACAAGAATAAGAATTCAGGGATACTGCCCAGATTGCTGGCTGGAGAAAATGGGTGGACCTACAGAACCATGGAGAAGGCATATATTTTTGAAGAAAAAAGTAGAACTTTGAGGAAATCACCCTAGGATTGGAAGGAGGAGCTCACAAGAGAAACAGAAGGAACAGCCAAAGAGGCAGGACGTAAAGCAGAAGAACTTACTGTTACAACATACAGGGAAGATGGTATTTAAGAAAAGAGGGTTATATGGGGGTGTGTGCGTTGGGAGCAGGAGTTTGTTGAGGGACAAACAGGATAGGAGGGAGCAGACAGAGTGAGTACAAACATCTCCTTTCTAAGTGGCATGTAACAAACAAGTGGGGTCTACAACAGGCTTGTAGTCAGAGCAGGGTAGCTGTCCTCCCCAACAAAACTCAAGTAGAGAAAGACACCAGGAGAAACTAAAAACTCTGGGGAAGAAAGATTAATGGGGATTATTTAAACCTAGGATCAAAGTTCTGACTATTAATAATGAATACCCATGTACCCAGTGAGTGAGGAAGGGAGGAGGGAGAATAAGTCCCAGGACTGAGAAGCACAGTTGTGAATTTCCATGAAAATATTCTTTGTAGCCAAATGGCTGGCCACTCTGCTGGTGCATTGGTGTCTTTTTCCCAGTGGCAAAATAATGCCACCTGTCTTGCTGCTTTAGGAGCTCAGCATCTGTGTTGGCTGAAACTGCTAGAATGGTGAAGGAGAGACGAGGATCGATGCTCCAGAGAAGTTTATTCTTGTTTCAGAAAGCCTACAATTTACTGATAACAACAATGACAATAATAATGCTCATATTCCTACTATATTTTTAAATGATAGTATTTATTAAGTGCAATACGAGAGCCAAACTCTGTGCTAAGGATTTTATTTGCATTAGTACTAAATGCTTACAACTGTCCAATGAAGTAATTACTATTATTAGCCTAATTTCACAGATGGAAAGAGAGGAAACTGAGTTTTGTTGATATTGGCAAACTTGTCTGAGCCCACATGTCTGATGTGTGGTAAAATGAGGAAATGAATCCAGCCCATGCTACCTCTTCACTTGGACACGGCAATGGGAAGAACTTGATTATTATAATAAAAACACTATGCAACAACTCAAATTTATCTAAGTATTATGCTACATGATTTATAGCCATCATTTCATTTAATCCTCACAGAAACTGCATGAGGTAGGCACTATTGTATACCCATTTTATGAAACTGGACTCAACGAGGTCAGAGCACTTGTCTAATGCTATAGAGCTAACACTGCAGAGCTAGGATTTTTTCCAAAAATCTGTGCACTAAACCATCTCCCTGTTGCTTATTAGCCCATGGTACATGAGCCAAGGATGCATAAGTCGTGAACTGGACAGAGACAGAGTGTAGCACTAATACAAAGCTGACTTTGGCCTCCCTTTTGCTCCCTCTGGAAGGTGACACACATTGGGTGCATGGATTACCTGCTAAGGAGAAACAAAATGTAGCTTCAACTAATCTGGGAATCTACAATGGGCCATGCATAATGCTATAGTTTTTTAAGGAATAGAGAGAAAAGTCAGAATTCCCAAGGCAAGTGGGGAAATTTTACTTCCAGAAGCAAATTCAGAACAACTTTTCCAGCTGAAGGATGTCATGGACTCACCTTAGCATCCAGCCAAGAGTCTGCTCTATAGCGTCTGACTCAGGGCTTTATCCTACAAAGTGCCTATCTATATTGGCAATTTGGGCCAAGAAAAGGCCTAAGACCTCCTTTGAAGGTGATTTTCCTTCACTGAGTTTTGAAGAAGAGCACCACTACCTTGGTCCTGGACCAGGACGTTTTTGATCATAAAAAGCCCATCTGCATAGTCCTCACCACTAGTGAAAGAGAAAGAGAAGATAAAATTCCTCTAAAATCCCTACCACTTGCTGGGAGCTACTAGAGCCAAGGATATGAAATGCTTTTTATCTAAAAGCTGAAGCCAGGAGGGAGAAAGCTGAAAAAAAAAAAAATCATTACCAAACAATTTACACTAAATAATAAATGTGGAGGGGATTCTGTAAGGAATGCATATTAGAAATTTCATTGGCTTTGTTCTCTGGGAGTTCTGTGGACATAGCCTATAGATATTTTGAGGTTTTTCCCTCTGTAAAATAATAAGAGTGGCTTCCTATACCCATTTCTCCTATATTTCCCACCTCTACACCATTCCCAAGAGGCAAAATAATAGACATCCAACATGAACTTAGGCTGACAAGTTTTCCTTGAACTTCACATAAATACACACACACACACACACACACACCAGGTAAAAGTGGACAAAATAAAAACACAAATAATTTTAAGGACACTTATAACACACTTTCTTCTCACTTGTTTTCTATAATTCAAATAAATTTGCTAAGCACATTATTCTCATCAGACACTTACTGGGTGCTATGGGTGATAAAATGATGAAACGAGGAATTTATAAATAAACTTAAGGAATTTATAATTTATTGAGGCAGACTGTGGAGTATACACTTTACCAAAAGCAGACTCTGCTAGTTGTTATCACAATAAAGACACAAACAAAATGCTTAAGAAGGCATAGAGGAGGAAGAAATAAAATTTTAGTGGATTAGCTGGTTGTGAAGAGTTTTGACCTAATGTCTCTAACCACTCACTAATTCTGTAACTTTGAACAAGTCCTTAACTGCTCTAAACTTTGGTTTTTTCATTTGTAAATTGAAGATAATAAGAAAAACACTTTTATTAAAGATGGTATGAAGAACAAGCAGCCAATTAATTTTAGGTGTTACTCTTATAAAGGAGGTTTGGAGAAGGTTTTTCAGGGGTGGTGATATTTTAGTTGACCTTTGAAAAAGAGTAGTGTTTTTGATAGGGAGACATTCGTGGGAAAGATTTCCAAGCTGATACAACATGATCAGAGCACCAGTTGTGTTCAGCTGCATGTAAAGCTGAAAGATGGTATACTCTCTCATTTCCTCCTGGCCTTCCAGGAATTTCTCACTCTTAGGATCACTCCTTTGGATATGTGCAAAGGAATTACCTATAGTGACCAGAATCAAACCTGATATCCAGTGTCTAAAATGTGTGGGAGTCTCTTGCTTTTCAATTTATTACTAGCCATTCACTCAATCTTTTTAACAATTTAGCCAACTAGAGTCTTAAGAAACAGAGTGGGAGGCCAAATGGAAGCTTCAGGACAGATAAGTTTGGTTGGAGCTCAACAGGTAAAAAAAGGACAGAGATAGGGGACAGTGTTCAGAGGCCACTACCAATCTGGTAGACCTGGTAAATGGGCCAAAGGCAAATGGCCTACTTTCAAACTCCCCTAAAGGCAAGTTCTGGTCATGTTCATGAGCCTTGTCTAGATGGCGATAGAGAGCAAAGAGGGTGGGTTGAAGGAGTCAGTGGTGAAGGCCACATCATTGCGGCTTCACACCTAGGGCTCATCTGTTGCAGCCACAATCATAAATAACTCTCATTGACCTCCAGCTGAATTTCTTTCAATATGATGTTAGAAATCATCCCCAAAGTGACTAATACACACCTTTTCATCTCATTGTCTACTATTTCATAACAAGGACTTATGAATCCAGTCATGATTATCTCATAGTGCATCTTGGCTCATCTTCTCCTCAACTTGGAAGGCAGGCAGGCTCCCTCTCCTCATGTGTTGACAAACTAAATCATACTTACTTTCCCCCAATGCCTAGATTTGCTCAGACTCTTTCCCTTGTCACCCCATATCTCCTACATCTGAACTCAATGTCCATGTCACTTACCAGGTTTGAGAATACACTGCCTCATGGAGGAAATTATTTGTTTACCTTGGCAGCTCTGGTCCATTCCTCAAGCTAGATAGAATCTGAGTCCCTTGAGGAAAGAAAGGGACTGAGATCTGTTTTCCTCCCTGTAACACCTAGTCCTGATCTCTAGATATGTTCCTTGAAGACTTGCCAATTAATTAATTAAAAATAGGAGCAAAAACACAATCAGCAAAATCCCTTGTTCTCTTGAAGTCCTGTACCCTCCTCTCATTTTCTCTAACACTTAAAAGATTTTCATACCAAGTTATATGTGCCTCCTTTTGTTTATAACCCCTTCCCTTCTTCTTCAGTACAATGCACCTCCCCCTGACCAAAAATAGAAAATGAGGGAAAATTAATTAATAAGAAAATACCAGTATAAATGTATGCCTAGGTCCTGCCTATCTTCCACATGTAGAAAGTTGTCCATGCATCATTGTACACAAGCTTTCTCAGCTAGCGTAGATCAAGTATGCCCTAATACACATTTCCTCCATTTGTGAAGAGAGAAAATGAAGCCCAGAGATGCTAATGAATTACCCAATCACACAGAGCTGAGCCTGGAACCCAGAATTCTTTCAGGGTTCAACCCACTATGCCTTTAGTAAGAAATAACAAAGTTGGGGATGATGGCAACGTCACAATTGGCAGAGTGATTCACCTGTTCTGTAAAAATGTAGCTCTCCTTTCAGCAAGGTGGCAGGAAATGTAAAACATACTCTTAGACCAGATTCTCAGAACGAGTTCTCTATGATCCCAATGTATGAGCTGCCAGTGTCCACGTACAGCCCATTCATTCTTTCCTAAATGACCTTACACACATTGATTGCCAATTAAGACTTCTGTTGCCAACAGAGTAGTCAAGACCTAAAATTAGCCCCTTACTTCTTATGACTCTGGGGCACCCAGCCAATGTGATATTTATGACTGTTATAGACCAGTGAACTAAAGACAGCCATGACACAGAAATGAGTCAAAACTGCTCTTTTTTCAGAGACACCAAAATGAAATACATGTTCTTGAAATAGATGAGAAGGTTTTTACCCAATTCTTACTTCTACACATTCAGGGGTGATTAGGAAAGACAAAAAATAAAGAATGAGAATAATAATATTGAGTGTGCACTATGTTGCAGAACTTCCATGTATGATTCTATAATTCTCAAACATAGTACCTGGCATATATCTGACATTGATCATTTATCAGGTACTCGCCACAACAAAAGATGAAGGTGTATGTATTGTTATTTCCAGTTTTCTGATAAAAGCAACAGAAAGTTCAGTGGTTGAGTAATTGGTATAAATTATTGGTGGAAGGACTAAGCCCAAACCCATTTCTGTTTCCAAATGTCCTCTTTTCCCTGCTCCTATCTATTGCAGATACTGACAGATTGTCACTCTATTCTATGAGCTCCCATAAAACTTTGTCAAATCCTATATTAGAAAACTTATCACATTCTATTTTAATATTCTCTTTACATAACTGCCTGCTTCCCTCAAGAGAGTTGGAGGTCTAAGTCCCTACTACATCATTTATGAGATTTAAAATGTTGACCAAATTATTGGACAGCTCTGCACGTCACTCTCCTCTCTATAGAACAGAAATATAATAGTTTCCCCATCATAACAATTTTGTGAATGATTAAATGAGATGAATACAGAACTTGCTATTCAGTAAGTGCTCAACTACTTATTATTATCACCCAAGGGCCTAAGAGGACCAGCAAATGATGGCAAATCAAATATGTCACTAGAGGCAGAGACTGTGTCTATCTTGTGTGCCACTAGCTTAGTACCCAGCAAAGAATAAGTGTGTAAATACATATTGGTTCAATGAAGGATAAAACAAATTTTTTGAAGGTCTGAATGTAGTAGGTATAGCCCTGTAGTTCCCAATCCATTCACCCTGGACCCTGAGGACCAGCAGATCTATTGTAAGAGATCTGTAAAACAATGTCTGCTAACAAAAGAAGTAAGTCTCACACAAAGAAATACTATATTTTTAACTGTATATAGATACTGTTATGATTTCTGAAACATAAAATTGTTCAAAGATTTTACTTAAATCTCGAGAGTTCCTTGCCATGTATTTTCCCATTTGATGGCTAATACAATTATTACTATGCCATGGGGGCTTGTCCATGAAGTTCCTGAGCATTAAAGGAGAAGGGGAGCACACATAAAAAGTTGAAAAATACTCTCTTAAGGCATTGACAATTGGTGGCCAGTAATAGCTATGGTTCCTTTAGATTGTAACCATGCAGGATGTGTCTATACAGAATTGAATTTTTCTCCCGTAACACAGGGTTTTGTTCATTTAAACAAGGCCAGAGTAGAGAGAGCCATCTCCGTTTCCTATTACACTTGTCTTTATTTGCTGCTTCTATGTTTATATATTAATGAAAGAGTATAAAGGTGAGTTTGGAAAATACCTCAAAATCCAAGAAATAAACTCTGCCCCACATGTGTAGGCATGAACCCCGTGCAGCCCTGTTATTGCCTTACGTGGTCCCTTTCCTCTGGCTACCATTGATTGGCCACAAGAGACAGGGGACACCTTATCCCAGTGTTGGCCCATCAAATTCTCTCTTTCAGATAACGTGAAGGTCTAGAGAATTTAATGGACATCTTGTCTGGAAGTGAGGTAATGGGAACCCAGTGGTTACACATTGAATCAATGAAAGTAAGGTTGCAGAGGTGGTAAGATGAATGGCACAAAAGAGACAAAGAAGATCATGGAAGGGAATCTATGAATTGATAAGGGAAGCTTTCAAAGTTTCTAACAGCTTCCTGGTCCTTTGTTCATTCTAGATTAACTTCTTTCATCAAGAGGACTTGACCGCCAGTTGACTCAGGAGCTGGACTGGGGCAGCTGGAGGCTACACACCCCCTCCCCTGTCCTTGGAATACATTCCACCAGCCATTCCCACAGACCCTTGCCCTTACAGTGCTTATATGCAAATGTGGGGAATATAAAATAAGCAAGGTAAATAATTAAAATACACAGTATGATAGATAGTGATAAGTGCTAAGAGAAGAGTCAAGTATGGTAGGAAGTGTCATGGCTGGAGGTTCACTTAAGATTAGTTGTCTAGTTAAAATCTCAGTGACAAGATGAAATTTCAGGAAAGTGAAGGGAATGGACTTCAGGTAATGAGAAAGGGCCTTCTAGGCAGAGGGAAGAGCAGGTATAAGTGCAGGGGCCTACCTGTGAGCACTGAAGGGAGTAAGTGAGGAGGAAGTTTAGTAGGTTGTGAGATCAGAGAGATGATGGTCACAATAAGCTCTCCTATTCTGTCTTACTCTGAAAGTGTTAGGAAGCTATTGGATCATTTTGAGCAAAGGAAGACATGAACTGTTTAAGTTTTAACAGGGTCACTTTTAGAAGCCATCATTTTGTTTCTTTGATTAGGAAAACATGAGCTGGTCTTTTCCACTTACAATACATCAAAATTTTTAACTAAGACATCCTTTGTCTAAGTGGTTTTTGAACCCCAAACCAAATTCATTGCTAAAGAGAGGTTGCCTCCACGTTTTAAACAATGCCTTTCTTTTTTTTAATTGGTGTGTTGCAGGGTTGTTTGTCTTGTGTCTCTGATGGTACTCAGCAGCTCAAGCTTTTGGTCCTAGGATCTGAAAGAGATTGAGGAGCAAATGAGTTAACCTTTAATAACAGTGGGAAATATTTGCAATGGCCTCCAGTCTCTGCTGGCTCATGGTTCTCTCTACTGAGGCTGCTCCCAGTAACTTAGCAGGAAAATGATCTTGTAGGAAGGGAATACATTTAAACATCTGCAAACCTTTCAGCAGATGAAACCTCTAAACATGTAGCCATGAGGTGGAATTAAGAACACTAGGTAAATCACAAGACAAAAATATATCTTGATAGAAAAAGGATCACAATTTATCTATGAAAATTCATTTCTTCAATGATGTATTAAAACCAAAATTCCAGTCAAATTTGAATATCTCTGAGAAGTAATAATTCATTTTAGGTTGAATAAGTTTTTAAACTGGGCAAATCTTAAATATTATACATTTGGGATATTGAGGAGGAATTAGCTGCAAAAATAAAACATTCTATCTTTTCTTTTTAACAAACTCCTTTGAAGCATCAAGGCATGAACACAAATAATGTATCCACATAACTCTAGTGCAACTCATTGGCTCTGAGATTAGAAGGCTAAAATAATCTCCCCATAAAAAGATAGGATAGCTTATTTGTAATTATCACCAGTAATTACTAAAGTGTGACAAGCATGTTAAGTTGGGATGGTTTAGGGACCATCTGATGATTTTGCTTTACAGACAGAAAACTAAGTGAATATTGCAGGAAGGCAGCTGGGGAGGAGAGGGGTTGTGACTCCAGTTGCTTTATTATTTTATCCAATTTGATGCCTGCTCCTTTTCTTCTCACCTGGGGCCCTCCAATATGACGTGTGCAATTTTAAAGAAAACTGGAAGGTAAAATGAATCAAACGAGGCTTTTGCTCCCAGGACCGCAATCCTTGCCAACTGAGAGTCAGAAAGGGAATTTAGCTTCATTGAAGGGCAGTGGGTCAGACCACAGAATCCATAGAGCTGCTCTTAAGGCTTACAGTTCTTGCTGGGTATCATTACCATAGAAGCCAACGGTCAAATGACTGTGCAGCCTATCCTTTGCCAGAGAAAGACAGCAAATTGTGTTGCTGGGATGTAGAAATCTTGAAGCAACAAAATGGAGTCCATGCTATTGTCCAAAGCAGGCCTCTTTGCCCTTCTGTATCGTCCTCACCTTTCACTTTGTTTACTCTTTTCTTCCTGTGAGTTTTACTACCACACACTGAGCCAGTATATGGGGTGTTTAAAATGTATACCGTTTCTTTAAACCCATGCTCAGGTAGTGACCTGGCTCTAGAGCACAGTTTCTTGACCTTGGCATTATTGATATTTGGGGCAGCATAGTTATTTGTTGTGAGGGCTGTTCTGTACATGAAGGATGTTTAACAGCATCCCTGGCTTGTACCCACCAGAACCCAGTAGCATCCCCCAGCTGTGATCATGAAACATGTCTCCAGATATTGCCCGAAGTCCCCAGACTGGGGCAAAACCACCCCAGGTGGAGGGCCACTGCTCTGCATGTTGAAGCTGGTGGACTGATCGGTACCCTCTGCAAGACAGCTTAGGATAGTTTGCTTGAAAGCTTTTCTTCAGCAATGGAAGAGGGAAAATGTAAAAATTTGCGCAATATCCCAGGCTGAGAGAAACTGCATTCATTAGGGTAGAAAGTTGAAATTGACCTCAGGGCTGTACCTGCTTGGGAAGCATGTAGTTTAGAAGTTAGGAACTGCTGTGCAAAACTCTCAATCCTTAGTAGGGGAGTAGGAGGCATTGATCTAAACGTGTAAAGTCTGGTCTGTCTGTTCTGTTGACTCACTGGGTGACTTGCAACAATACTTGGGACCTCTCTCTGTCAGTTGCTAATGCCACGTAGTGATGCAAGGCAATATCCCTAAAAGGTTTAAGTGCTGGGAATGGGAGTCCTATATCAAAATAAGGTGTCACAGATGCATTTATGACTAGCCACTTGCCCAAGCCCTTCCACCTGCTAGAGTAGAATAAAATGAATTCCAAGCTGAATGATGTAGGGAAGAGATATCTGTCCAATTTTACTACTAATAAAAATGTTAGTAATGCCCCAGGCCCTCTCCTGTACACTTTGTGTGTATTAACTCATCGTATCCTTATATCAGCACCGGTGATATTTACTACTTAAAAATAGTATTTGAAATAGTATTAGAAAATTATTTTTTTCCCATTTTACTGACAAGGAAACTGAGATGCAGAAAGATTAAATAACTATCAGTGTCTCACATATAACAAGCTGTAGAGTCAGGATACAAACTGGTCAGTTTGGCTGTTAATCACTGCGATATAATTGTTAAATCAGCAAACATGTATTATATGCCTTCTACCTGCCAGGTGGTCGGCTAAGTGCTGGACAGTCAAAGGTGAATAAGTCATGTTTTCTGCTACCAAGAGGTCACAATCTAGTGGAATCAGTTATATGAATAAATCATTCCTCCAAAAGATGAGCCTGATGCTTCTAGCATAGCCCCAGCCGCAAAATCAGTAGTGGAACAAAGGAAGGATGATGAGCTCAGCCCGAGGACAGCAAGGAGACTTCATGGAGAGATGGCAGGAGAGCAAGCCTCTGGAGGATAAACAAGAACTCACCAGAAAGACCGGCTATGTTAAAGTCCCTTGGCAGGAGGGAACAGCACGAGCCAAGGATCATCACGGTTATCATCAGTCTGTCTGGGGCCCAAAGCGCTCATGGTAAACTAGCCCATTCTTCCAAACTCAATTTATCTAGTATCTCCTTCACAGGAGGTCTTTTGGGATACACTCATGCTTCTTCTTGTTCCAGGTCTTGACTTTATCACCTATTACTTTCTGCTCGGTAGTTGAGTGCACTTCATTCTCCGTGAGGAGACTAAGCTTGAAGCTCCCTAAGGGAAGTGAGTCTGGCTGTGTTCATTGCTGCGCAGTGACTCATGTTAGATGGAGCTAGGTGCATGCCGAGTTAAAGGATGAGGTGAATAAAACATAACTGGACGTAGGACAATGTCATATCAAACAATCCATGGAATGTATCCTACTTAAAAAAATATCCTCTAATGTAAGTCAAAGATGCATTTGGAGTATATATTTTGATGCCTGGGACCAATAATCCACTGCAAAGTAACAACAACAACAAAAAAAACGGTAAACCCTATATCAAATCGCTTCTAATTTTGGTAGGTCTGGGTCTTGTCTCTGCCTAGCACGACGAATGCTTCTAAAACTTGAGTGTGTTGGTCTGTCACAAGAATTTGTTAAAATGCAGGTCTCTGCAGATTCTAATGCAGAGTTCTGGAATGGGGTACAGCAATACCATTATTCTGAATGATCCTTTGGAACAGGTTTTTAAAAATTGGTTGAGTTGTAAAAGTAGGCAAGAGGGTTAGACTCAGGAGAAAGAACTAGCACCTAACAAAATGACCTTAAGGGCACTATGTTGGCCAGCTGAACCAGATAATAATAATTCTCTCATCATCTTGTTAACGAATCCCTGAAATTTCAACGAGCGCCCATTCTTAGGTTCAGGCTCCACCCTACGTATGGGGAGAAACTCTGACATGAGGTCCGGGCGTTGGAAGTTTTAAAAAGCTCCTGAGATGATGTTAATGAGTGGGTTGGACTGAGAATTACTGTGGTAGGGCCCTAAAAGTGACAAAATGTAAATATATCAGGATGATTAACACCTTAGCAAGCCAATTTTCAGTCATTGTTAACACCTGAGGGCAAAGCAGTTCATTTGGTCTTTCTTAAGTAACCACCAGGGAGGTGAAGCTAGTTCCCTATGGGAGCAAAGTGCAGAGAAAGGAAGTTTAAGTGGGAGATTCAAGGTGAAGAACGTGAAATGCCCAGAGGAGCACTGGTAACCGTGAGGACACCCTGAGGAACAGAAAGTACATGTCCAGGTAAGGGGTGTTTCAAAGGGAAAGTAAGGAAAGAGGGTGGGAGTTGCTGAGGCCACCAGCGCTACTGGGCGGCTGGCTGACCTGGGGCCCTCAGCTTCCTTCTCAGAGCAAAGTCAGTGAATGCAACATGGGCTGAAGGCTGAAGATGTAGGAAAGAGGTCACGGGGAAATCTGGGAAAGAGAATCATTTGCACCCCAAGCTTTCCCAGCTTCGGGCCAGAAACCTTCCCTGACGATTTTCAGGTCTTCATAAATGGGGTGAATGGGAGCAAGGCCGCTGATTTCCCACTGGCTGAGAGGAGGGGGCGCATCAGGAAGGGTATGAGCTCTGTTCGAGGGAGGAAGGCGTGTTTGAAGGAAGAGGCTCTGTGGGGGTAATTACAGCTGGGGCTGGAGCTACAAAACTGGCTCATTCTTAACTGCTATTTGTGGCTAATCACTTCCAAATAACAAATGACTAGCACAGTAAATGTTAGCAGGATAATTTTCTATTAATCAAGAATAATGAGTGAGTAGACTAATTCGCTCTCCAAACATCCCTAATTTTAATGCTGTTGCATGTTGCTGCTTCAGATTGATTACGTGGTGATTTAGAGGGAGTGAGACAGTAGGGAGACTCAAAATAAAAGGCAGGGTATTATTTCCTGCTACATTCGTGTAGAATATCAAATTTCCCTCACGTGAATTCTTGTCGAAGATGAACATTGCCTTTCCAAAATGATCTTAACCCAGAGAGAGAATGCCCGAATTGTGTGTGTTTCAGAGACAGAGACAGAGAGAGAGATCTATAGAGAGATGTCCTGATTGCACACTAAAGCCACAAAACCTAAATGCATAAAATCTGGAATAAGTCTAAGTGTTTTCTCAACTTCATTCCCTGTGAGAGACTTTGGTCAGTTTGCTTAAATCCACTGACATTTCATTTATACACTCAAAGTAAAGTTGGTACGGGATTTGCTTCTCACATTACATTACACTGACCTCAGCAGTCTGCGCCTTCCTCCATCCCAACACCAGACTTTCCAAGAAATTAGATGTAGTTCCAGCCCTTGCAGGAGGGCATAATCTAATAGGGAAATCAGCCACATGCGAAACAAAAGCAGTTAGGCGGTGAGATCATACTTAATCTGTAGTGGAGGGGGGAGAAATGTCTTTGTTACAGTAGTACAGTAAAGGTGTCTGGGGTGTGTGTGGGACTAGGGGGTAGAGTTTGAGGACATGGTGTGATGTACATCTTGTTGGCCCCTCCGGCTTCACTCTCCAGTCTTCCTCATCTACCACTCTATTCCAAGAGGCTGATCTGTTTGGATTACATTAACTAGTTCCTTTGCCTTCCAGCCTCTTGTGTCTTCTGTCCAATTAGGAGCTCAGGAGGAGATCAGAGGGGAGTGTAAACTGGGTATGCATCTCACTTCTCCTTTTGAGACTGTAGTTGGTAGCCTTCCTCTGGCAGAACACAGCTTCTCACATGGACTCCCTTCCCACTCTCTCTCTGTTGGGCTCTCAGTACCATTTCCTCCCTTCTCCCCTTTTGCCTAGAAGTGACAGTCAGGGCAGGGTGTTACTATCCCCTGTGATTTCCCTAAACTCTACCCATGTATTTGTAAATAGTCTCTTTAGTGAATGAATTCTCCTTGAATTATTCTAATGCAGGAATGTCATCTGTTACTTTTTAGTTTACTAGTTAGGACACATAGACTGAGATGGGAGGGTAGATAGATCAGTCAATAGGAATAACTGAGAAGATATATTTAATTTATAGCAAGTTTACTTAATAGAGAGTACTAGCTCATTCCCAAATAGATAGTTAATGGTTAACTGGCAGGCCAACAAGTAAGATGGAAAAATCATCCAGTATGAGGTCTTAAAGATGTTTCAGATGCACAGCTTTGCTAGATTTGAACCAACCTCCACTCTTTTCTAAAGCAGGAAGAGCAGACCTGAAAGATCCCTTCCCAGACTTTTTGGTTTGAAATGAGATGAAGGCAGCAAGAGGGTTGAAACAGACTATGAAGACCCCCAGCAAAAAGCCAGATCCCTGTTTAAATGTTGTCCTACTTGAGCCCCAGTTGGGGTGTGTTGGCTCACCTCTCTCTGCAAACCTAGGGAATATAAGAATCAAGCTGAAGTTTCCGTGCATGCAAGTCATCCCCTGGCTTTCCTTTTTGCAATGCATGCTTTGGAATGAAAACAAAGAAAATATTCTGGGGTTCTGATTATTTACTTATTTGTTCATTTATTTATTCATGTATTTATGCATTCACTTATGTATTAAGGAACCAAATATAAATGAAGTTGCATTGCAGCAATGATGCCCATTCCCTCAAAGATCAAGAGGGTGATAAGGATGTGTATAGGGGTAGACAAGTCCACTGTTTTCCTTCGAGAGTTCTAACCAATTTGTTAGCTTGATGGACAGATACAGGGTGTTAACTCCCTGTTATATTTTCCAGTAGAAAAAGAGAAGCCTGGGCAAGCTGACAAATGAACAAGGAGACTTCTTGTGGATAGCTAAGCACTAGGAGAATATGTGAAACTAATCTCATGCCTGAAAACCAGGAGGGCCGGGTTCAGCACTTCTGTCATCCTCTAAGTTAACTTGTACAAGAAATTTTTTGAGGCAAATCCCTGACATGGGACATGTTGATGTTGTTGTTTTTCTACTGTATTTTTTTTTTTTTTTTCAAAGAATGTTGAGATCTTTGAGGCCGGTCAAAGTGTGAACCTTTGTTCAAGTCTGACAGATCTAGATTAGAATCCCAGCTTTCAACTGTCTTACCTGCAAGTCCTCAAGCAAGTTTCTTTCCTTCTCTGAAATCCACTCTCCTTAACTGAAAAAAATTGGGACAAAGAAACCACCTTTGATGTAAGTGCTAAGGACTAAATGCGGCCATGTTTGTAAAGTACTTGGCAAGACACCAGTAACAGAGGGTAAAAACGACTACTCTTGTTGCTGTTTAAAAAGGGAGGTAGATCCAACAGGCTGACTACAAGAATGGTAGCAAGAAGAGAGATGAACACAAAAACAAAGATATTCAAAGATACTAAACTGAAGTGGAAGTCCAGCCTCCACCTACTGGGGGAGCTTCTCTTCAACGCTCTGCTCCTACAGGCTCTAGGCACCTGTTTCTAGTGATTGAGAGTGTTTATCCATTCAGTCACTGATTGAATTTTTCAGGAGCTCGAGGAGTGAGAGTGTTCTCTGAGGTTATAAAGACAATGGTAGAATGAGAAGTGTTTTAGAATCAATCATAAATGGAGATAAAGGTAGGCTCTTGACTAGCGGAGTGGCCACCACAAGCCCCATAACCATTTCTGGTCTGTTCTTTTTGTCAAGTGTAAAATGGCAACTTTTAAAGATAAAAAAAATGAGATAAAATATGAAAATTTTACATACAGCTGTTCATACATAATGGGTAGTTAATATTTTTAGTTCGTTCCCTTCTTTCTTTCCTTCTGTTGAGGCAAAATCAGCCTTCTTGTGTCTCAGCCATTTATCCTCCATCCAGCTCTGTAATCGATACAGATTAAGTTGAGTTGCTCTTTCGTGATCAGACAGCTATTCTCTTCTCTTTTATTTTCTCTTGTTAATGGTAAATAACTTCTGAGTTCTATTCCATTTCTATGCGACATGATTGTGATGGTGCTAAGGGAAAGAGAAGCAATGTTTGTGTATGATTAAGGAATATAAATTGACTTTATGTAATATTCAAATACCAAGGTTGGAGAGGCAAAGGACCTTCCACAGAGTGCACTTTTAGCAACACATCTTTGTGACCTGCATTCCCCAACCAGCAGATATCACATTAAGATGGAAGAGAATAAATTTCTCATTCTTACAATAAATCTTTCTTCTGTAACTAAAGCTCTTTGGAACACAGGCTGTAAGAGACAACACACTGTATTATTATTATCCACCTCACAAACAGTGCAGGCTAAGTTTAGTGACACATTTTGTCTGTTTTCATCCTTCATTTGTATACTTGGCCTTGCAAATAGAGTAGTTTGAATAAACATTATAGCCATATTTATGAGTATTCTTGCTAAGTGCTTCTCTTGGAGATGCATTATCAGGCATTCAACATAAACCACAGAGATAGAGTCATTCATCCTTGTTAGGCAGGCAAATAGAGGGAAGTTGTTTTTACCAACCATCCTGGGCCTGCAAGAGTCTTTATCTAAATCTAAGACAACACAGAGAGAAGAATCCCCAACTGATTAAGTAGGAAGTTAAGGGAGAAAAAAAGAAAAAGATTGAACAAACCTGTATGCTGGCTCTTAATAGCAAGATTAAGAAGAAAGGCTGGAGTTGCCAAGAAGCTAATATTTATTGGGAGCCTACAATATGCCACAATCTGGGATTAGGTAATTTGCAGGTATTATATCCTGTAATGGAGAGATCTGTAATGTGATATTTAGTTGAGGAAGAGGTATTATTGCCTTTGTTGTATAGCTGAGTAAGTGGAGGTTCAGAGGTGAGGGAATTTGTCTGAGGACAGGGAATTCATGGCAGAGTTGGGACTTAGCCCAGGTTTGCCTACAGCGAAGCCCATCTACCACACTGGCTGCCTCTGCAGGGCCAGGAGGGCAGACAGAGCAATACTGGGTACAAGGGAAGACGTTCTCTGTATCTTATGAAGACATGATCAAAAGACTATCGAAAGTCAAGAGAGACCTAGGCTGGGGGGCTTTGAGAAAACTTTATCCAAAAAAAGAGTTAAATTGAAAGAGGAAAGAAAATCCCCTACTATCTCTCTGGGAGTTAATGAGAAGAAGTAGAAACTACCTAGGTGTGTCCCTGGAAGCACGACAAGGACAGAGAATGGGAGTAGAAAGGACATGTTAGGAGAGAGTAGAGAAAAGTAAGGCAGGATGGAGGACGAGAGTGGGAAGGGAGGAGGATGCTGGGGATGAGGGGGAAGATGTCTCTTAAGTTTTGTTTTTTTTCTTGTGCTTCTGTGTGTCATATGTTGTTTACTCTTGTTATAGAACTATATAAATGATGATTTTCATCTTTGCAAAACAAAAAGTGTTCGCAATGTCTCTAGTCATGTAAAGTATTTTTAAGATCGACTGCAACATATGCTGCGTCTATTAAGAAGGAAAGAAGGAAGGGAGGGAGGGTGGGGAGGGAGGGAGAGGAAGATCTAATAAAACCCTACAAGATTGTTCATGATATCGTTAATAAGGGCTGAAATACCTTGTAAAGGCAAGCACAGACCGTACATATACACACTAGTCCTTCTGCAATGACTAAATCAGACTTTGCTGAATACCTATGAGAAGTACAATCATAGACCTCTGTTTCTTCTCTCCTGTGACGTTGGGGCCTGTTTGTTATGAGTTGCCTACTGTTCGTGTCTATAGTCAGCACCTCATCATGCCTGAATAGAAAGAAAAAATCCAATCCTGTCTGATCATAATATACTGCCAGTAAAATTGAATACAACTCCAACATTCAAAGAAAAGTAGTAAATGTATGCAAACTCCTGGCAAAAAAAAAAATATCCTCTGGTTGTTACCGCCCACCCCCCCAACAAGTAACTTTGATTTCTAAATGATGCTAATTCTAAAGTATTTCATTTTTTAATTCCCTCTGTGATTAGTCATCCTGGGAAATAATCACTAGGCAAGTAGCTCGGTATTAGGTTTCTCATTAAGATGTTAATGCACTTTGTGAACTGTGATTGTCTAATGCTTCCGCCTCCAGGTAACCCACTTCGCCCGTTCAGCTCTCTTTATGGGCTTGCAAGTCTGTTCGTTGGGGTTGTGTTTTCACCGCTTCCCCGCTCTGCAGCACACTTTCAGTTATATTTGGCATTTGGATGGCTGGTTTGAGACCTGGGCTGCCTCATTAGTAATTTTTCTATTCATACATATTCTATAGCAATTGCCATTTAACATCACAATGACTTTTCCCCCTTTTTTTCATGTTCACAATCCATTATATTTGCTATAAATTGGCAAGGATAGGGGTCAACTAATGTTTTTCTGACGTTGGTGATTTTCCCTCATTCTCAACTCATTTGAATCACTGTGATTCATCACAGGGTCACATGGTTGCAGAAAGAATTTCATACAAATTGTGGATGTGTGTGTGCATGTGTGCACACCCTGTTTACAGATCAAATGTCTATTTCTGTCATGGCTCGGGAAGATCCCCTTTCTATGTATTTGCACAATGACATAATATCAAAGTTTCTTCAATCTTCATTCTGGGTTAAAACTAAACCAAGACTTGATTAATCCACCACATGTTAGCTAATTTACTGAACAAATCTGAGCAATTATTTTTGTAGATGATTGGAAACATGTGAGTCAGTATAAGTAAGACCAGCTGCTTCATTAACAAGCAAACCCTGATAATTCTTGGCCAACCCAAGTAAAAGTTATTTTACTTCCTGTTCCCATAAATTCCAGTATGCATGTATTCAAATGGGCAGTTTTTCTTGGCTCTTTGAAGCAGTGCCTCTGGGATCTGGGCTCCTTTCATCTATTCTAGAACTTCTGGGCACCCTCAGAGTCCTAGGAGTTCTTCACCTGATCCCCTCTATCTGTCTAGACAAAGTGGAAGAGGGAAAGGAGATGAGAAGGGAGGAGAGGAGAAGAGAGAAATTTTGTAAGAGATCCAAAAGAGATTTTTGGAGGCCATTATTAGAAGGACCATATAATATTTTACTGATATTCCTTAACCCATATGTGAGTTACATTGTCTCACTACCTGTAAGGCAACGTACAAAGGTAGTTCAGCCCAAGAGGAGATTAAAGGTGTAGAGAGATTAGAACAGTGTCTCAGCTGTGCTCTTCCCATGCATTAGATCATTCTTAGTACCACCCCAAAGCTCCATGAAGTCACTGCATCCAGCAGCATTTCTGGGTGATGAGTGACTTTCTTCATATCATAGATGTGGCTCTTCCTGGATTACTCCCTATTACTTTAAAAGACAAGCTATTTCCTTCCTCTTCACATACCTGGTATATGATGGTAGAGTAGAGACAAGCTAACCACAGTGATACTGCCATTTGGAAAATTTAAAGAAGGAAAGCACAGAGAATTCACCGGTTTGCTTTGCCATCTTCTCTTTGTCTTCATGTGGTCTTTCTTCCATTTGAGTCTGTGTCCAAGTGTTTTCTTCCTATAAGGATACTGGCTGTATTGGATTAGGATCCATCCTAATGACCTTACTTTAACTTGATTACTTCTGTATCAAATAAGGTCACATTCTGAATTAACTGTCAGTAGGACTTCAACTACTGAATTTTGGAGGACACAATTCAACCCATAATACTGCATATGATTTTTTTTTTTTACTGTTTATTACCTAGCCTCTTTATTCAGCATATTTATTTGATACTTGTTTATCCGTTCATCCATTGATAGACATTTAAGTTGTTTCCATTTTTATGAACATTTCTTATAAGCCATTATATGGCCACATACCTCCTTTTCTCTTAGATAAATACCTAGGGGCAGAATGGCTGGATCAGATGGTAGGTTTATGTTTAACTTTTTAAAGAAATTCCAAAGTGACTTCTAAGGTAGTTAGCCCATCTTACATTACCAACAGCAGTGTATGAGAGTTCTAGTCCCTGCATATCCTCATCAGCACTTAGTATGGTCAGTCTTTCTAAATTTAGCCATTCTACTAGCTGTGGTTTTTAGTTGCCCACACAGGTCTTTGGATTACAATTAGTTCCACATGCCAACAACCCCACTAACATTCTCTTCTAGACTTAGTTTCAGGTCTCTTCTATTTTTTCCTTTCCCTTACTTATTTTCCTTTATTTGTCCTTTGTGTATTATTATTCCTTTCTCTCTCAAGAAAATGGTGGCTTCCACACTTGAAAGAGAAGCCACGTTCCTAATTTAATAGTTTTCCTTAGACATTTTACTCATCTGAGGTTTAGTGGACCACTGACACTTAAACCTTTTAATATCCCATCTCTTATTGTGTCTAAAGCAGGTGGCTTTTCTAGAAACACGGCACTTGCTTTCTGACTCTATTCCATTTCATTTCTACTCATACACCAGCCAGAGTTTTCCCATGTTCATCTCTTTCTTACAAAGCCTTACCAAAGCAGTTATAGCATCCAACACACACTAGCTGCTGGCTTGGGAGGTGTGTGCTTTACCTTCTATGCTATGACAGGAGATAGTTATACCAAATATTTTGCCATGAATGACATGAGTTCCCATCCTTTGAGCCTCTCTTATCCGTCTCCTTTCTGCATATCACCTGACCTATAAGGCAAAAACTACAAATTTCAGGTTTTTTTAATTATAGCAGCACTCTTTTTGCAGTTAACAATTGCTGTATTAGGTTAACTAATTTAGCTGCTGCAGAAACAGCAATGAAATCTTAATAGCTTAGCATTATTTATTTCTCATAAAAACTCATCAGTTATTCTAATCCCCACCAGCTTTCCTGAGTGGCCTTCCTCCACAGAGTCCACACAGTCTTCACTTAGTGGCTCTCACAGGCCTCAGAATCCTCCCCTGGACCTTCTCCATCCAGTCAACCAATGAGGAAAGAAAGAGAGAGTATGCGTGCAAAGGAGTCCATGACTGATAGGAAGGGAAAGCTCTGAACATGGCGTGCATTACTCCTGCCCACATTTTATTGACCATAGCAGTCCCCATGGCCCCACCTAACTTCAAGGGGGCTGGAAAATATATTTCCCTTGAAAGGAATGATTTGGTGAACACATAATTCTAGGCCATAGGAGAATTAAATAAAATAATGTGTGTATAACCCTTGGCATAGTGTCTGATGCCCATAGGAGGCATTCTGTAAATGCTAGTTACCAATACAGAAAGAATTTGAAATACTGATTGGTCTCAATAAACTGAAGAATCTCTGTTACATATCTGCATGGCTTAATCAAATATATCATTAGAAATAAGATGACATTTTCACTTACTGAAATTCTGACAGCTCATAAATCCTAAAATTCAGGATCCACCGTGAGGAGCACAAAAGTGAGATGCATTCATTTTTGTACACAGACGGACTTGCAAGCATTTGCACACATATGCACATAGTCTCAGAGACCAGTGAAGAAATTACTATAATTTCCTTTCATTGTGCTCTAGTGAAACTTTCTAGCCACCTCTTTAGTTAACTGTGTATTGCTGCTTTCCATTTAGGCTATAGAAAGGGTAGATGTGATGTCCATGAAATGGCCCTTTATTGTCCTCAGAATGAGGGACATTTACTGTACAGAGGTGGAAGCATGTTCTCTTTCTCTCCTATTCTGGAACATTAGTGAGAAGTATAGTCTATAACTGTAAACATCTTCCTCTGCCTAGAGTCTGGGAGCACACTCTCTTGGCATCTGTTCCATTTACAGTAGCCTGGGTTCCTATGGCCTTCTTGTGTGTTAAGCACATGTATGAGAATGAGTTTTATCTTTAAAAAAAAATGCCTTCTGGGGCACCTGGATGGCTCAGTCAGTTAAGCGTCTGCCCTTTGGCTCAGGTCATGATCCCGTGGTCCTGGGATCAAGTCCCGTGTCAGGCTCCCTGCTTAGCTCCCTGCTTCTCCTTCTCCCTCTGCCCTTCCCAGCCCACCCTCAAGCTTGTGCTCTCGCTCTCTCTCTCGCACTCTCTCTCTCAAATAAGTAAATAAAATCTTTAAAGAATGCCTTCTGATTTTTACAGGATTAGGTAGAGGGAAGAGTGCCAACCAAAAGCAATAATAATGTTAATGAAACCAATGGCTGAGGAGAAATTTCTAGTGAATGTCAATCATGAGGGAAAATGCCAGAAAAAGATATTAATGTCCCCTTATAGGAGAAGCCTCAGATGCAATTGGCATTTGAAACAGTTGGAAAAGGGCAGATTTTTCTATAATAATGTCCCATTCAAATCAGATCCACTATGGGCACACAGGGTCACCCAAAAGGTGCAATTGAGTTCTCTACTGACTTCCAAACTAAAGATTCTAGGTTAACTAAACTTCAACCATGCAGCAATTTGTTCTAAATCCCAGAGAAACATAAATGTTAATGTCAATTGTTTGTGCTGATATCTTTCTCCTCATGTAATTGTAAGAACATATTTCTTCTGCTTTCTTATAGAAGCAATTCTTTTGACTCTAGTTCTTTGTTTTCTTCTGATTCATTTCATCTTCTTCAAACCAAGTATTATTAATCTAAGGGCTATTTTCATAATTTTAGCAGTTAAAACTATGTTTGGCATAAAGGTAGTACCTTGAGGAAGCACAAAGGGGCCATCAAATGTTCAGAAACTTGGTTGTACGCTGAAAATGCGAAAATTAGAGAGTTTTCCCCCCTATTTAATTGACTGTCATGAATACCACTTGAGAGTGATAAAACTCAGGACATCAGAAAAGTCTCAGACTGAAGGAAGAGAAAGAGTCATAATCAGGACCGGAAGGTCATTTCTCTATGTCAAAACACCAATCTGTTCGAAGTCAAAAGAACTAAATCATAGAAAAGGGCAGAAAATAATCTAAATGGGAACATTTTAAATGACATTCAGACATGGATCAGGGTTGAGCCAAGCTTCATTTTAAGGCTTTAAGGATCAGGTTGGTGGGAATAGATGTGTCTCGAGGTCATCACACCAGGGATTGAAAAAAGTCTGTACAACTTCCACTTAGGTCATGGGAAGCAGAATGGGTCATGGAAAATTACCTAAAAAAAAAAACTTATTAATCATATTTAAAGCATTGATTCCAGACTGCAAAAGTGGCCCTATCTTTATTTAAAGTAGGGATTCTCAACGATGGCGCTCCTGACACTTTGGGTCAGATAATTCATTGTTGGCGGGGCCTATCCTGTGTGTTGTGTAACTGGATTTTTTCATGATATGCTGGTAGCACATCTCCAGTTGGAGCAACGGAAACCACTTCAGGCATTCCCAAATTCCCCTGGGGAGCAAAATTGTCCCTGGTTGATTTAAAGGAATTTTATCCCCCAACATGGGGATGGCTGGATAATTCCGTCCATTTTTTTTCTCAATGCTTCCATGTATTCTCTTTTGGTCAAACAAGATTTCCTGATTCAGTTTGCTACCACATCCACTGTGCACATATTCACTATCTTCCCTTCCATATTCTAGTGTCTTTTCATGCCTCCCCCCATTTTTTTTCAAAATTCTCCTACATTCTCTCTCACAACCTTTCTAGGTTGCAATTTTATTTTATTTTATTTTATTTTTTAAAGATTTTATTTATTTATTTGACAGAGAGAGACACAGCGAGAGAGGAAACACAAGCAGGGGGAGTGGGAGAGGGAGAAGCAGGCCTCCCGCCGAGCAGGGAGCCCGATGCGGGGCTCGATCCCAGGACCCTGGGACCATGCGGGGCTCGATCCCAGGACCCTGGGACCATGACCTGAGCCAAAGGCAGACGCTTAACGACTGAGCCACCCAGGCGCCCCTCTAGGTTGCAATTTTAGACTGTAACCTCCTTGTGGCTATATCCTTCCTTATGGGCTTTTGTGGCCTTGTCTTCCCCAAATCGATATTCTGTGTAACTAAAGCTTTCCAGTCATGTCTTGTCCAATGCAGAAATTCTCAGACATCTTTTTAGAAATATAGGTCATCTGAGACTGACCAGTTCCTGGTCATGGATTTCTCTGTGACTGAACGGAAAGTCCATGAGCAGTCTGCTGAGGAATGGAGTCCCATGGCTTCTGCTCCATCTTGAAATGCCACTTTTACATTTTACCTGATCTGTGTGCATTCTGTCCTTGAACCCATAAGTCCCAACTTTTCTTTATATAGAAATTTTTTGCATGAACCTATATTCAGGACCCTCCCTGGTAAAGTCTTCTAAGTACTATAGTATCTGTTCACTTGGGATTTTTGTATTTCTTTTAAACCATACCAGTATTTTCATTAGCATTGTTATTTATTCTTATTGTTCTCTGGTTACAAAGTTACATAGGTTATGAGTTAAGTACCTGACCCCAAATTTTCCCATAAGCCCTGCTAGTGTTTGATTGTGCTGAATGTGAGGAATTCTTTTTGGAAATGTATGTTTCACATTGTAACAGAAACAATTGAAAGACCTAAAAAGTGATTTCATCCAACTCTCTTTTCTCACCCATTTTGTAAGTAAGAAAACTGAGACCCATAGATGATGACAGGGATGTAACTTGTCTCCTGCTTTATTCTGTTACCATGGCGCTCACAGCAGCAGTGGGTGCTCATTACATTATACTCACTTAGCTTAGTAAGTACTTTTTTTAAATCTCAAGTTGTTACTTTGTAAAAGAGTTCTGATACATTAGTGGTTTTTATTGAAAGCCACCTCCAATCTGTTTTGGAAATTGGCAAGGTATAAATAGTAAATAAATAGTGAACCAGGAGCAGAAAGAGGTTTTTGCAGCTTGTTGGCAGCGGAGCTGGGACTGGATCCTAATTTCTAACTCCCAGCCCAGCCGTCTCTCCATAACATCCTGTCTCCCCTATGCATTTGTGGGTGTCGCACTTTATATCACTGTGGCCTGGAAGACTCAATAAGTAATCACCATGGTATCCCCACCTTTCCTCCCAAATGCTTACACTTACTTGCCTCACTGGGTCAGTTTAAAATCAGAGATACCGGGGCGCCTGGGTGGCTCAGTCGTTAAGCGTCTGCCTTTGGCTCAGGTCATGGTCCCAGGGTCCTGGGATTGAGCCCCGCATCAGGCTCCCTGCTCGGCGGGAAGCCTGCTTCTCCCTCTCCCACTCCCCCTGCTTGTGTTCCCTCTCTGGCTGTGTCTCTCTCTGTCAAATAAATAAATAAAATCTTTAAAACAAAACAAAACAAAACAAAAAACTCATTCTCTAAAAAAAATAAAAATTAAAATAAAATAAAATCAGAGATACCTGTGTACCATCATCTGTGAGTACAGCATAGATAACCAATGGAAGAGTCAGTTTAGCTTATTTATTTCTTTTTTTGTCAGAAGTCTAAGTTATACACAGTGATTCACAACTTTTTCAGCTCTGGTTAGAGAACCCTATTGTTCATTCTTTGAAAGTTCACATAAAAGTGAAACTGTTAAGGTGGGTTTCCTAAGCACCAAGCTCTAACCTGCCCAAGGAAAGGAAGCTTACAGATTAGTCCCCAATTTCTCCTACCAACTCCCTCCCCATTCATTTTCATTCTTTTATGTTCTCTGCAACAATATTCCACAAACAAAATGAAGAAGGATTCTGAAATGAGACTTTTTTTAAAAGTCTGAAACAACAGGAAAGGTCCAAGAAAACAAATGCAGTTTGGGAAAAATATTGCTGCTAGTCCTGAACCAAGTTAAATATGGGGAAAAAAATCAGAGGACAGGGATTTAAAAAATGGATGAACATAGACCAGAGTTTGCATAACTTGCTGTCTTCAGACAGAACGTGACCTGTATTTGGGTTTTGTTTGGTAGGCATGTCCACAAAGACTTAATAAATTTGGACATCATGCCAACATTATGTAAACAGAAGATTTCACATACTCATTTAAATTTCTGGCTCTTCCTAAAAAAATCTGAAAAACTGTACACAAAAGCCTGGCTTTTAGCGTGGCAACCATTGGCTGGGAGTGAGCCACGGAGGACACTTTCTTGAAAAACAACAACAACAACAACAGGAACAACCACAACAACAAAAAAACCCACATGATCCAGTTTTTTCCAATCCCCAGTGCTGATTGGCATCCCAGTAAAGGTACCTGTCTGTTTCCCTTAGGTACTGCATGCATGCACCATGTAATGGAGACTTCTTAGTTTTATTTGGGACATGCTTTCCTAAGTGCCTTACTTGGATTTCCCCTGAACAATATGTCATCTGTTAACCTGTACTTAAACCCAGAAGCCCAACTTTCAGAGATTAAGCCCAAAGTTTCAAGATTTACTCTAGTTTATAAAGGCTTTCAAAACTCTTACCTGCTACTTCCATACATCTTGTTACGTTCCTTTGACAAATCTCTTCTAGGCCCTGAACTGAAATGCACAGCACAGCACGGCACAGACAGGGCCATCAATTTTTACTCAAGTGATGGGCTTCATTTGAACCTGTCCCAACACCATTGCTCCCAGCTCTGATTCTGCATCATGGCTTTCATTTCTTGGTACAGTGGGCAAAATCTGAGACTTGTCTAACAAAGTTACCACTTAAAGTGTGTGTGGGGGGGACTATAGAGAATAATTTTAATAAGGCATGGAAGATAAACTGCTTTTTGGGGAAAAAATGGTTTAAAAAATCCTCTTAACAATTTATGGTTAACTTCCAAACTGAGTATGCACTGTTAATTATAAGACTATACTTACAGCCATTTGCAATTTTATTTCTTCAAAGCACTTTCTCTGATTAACTTTGATTCCCAAAACTCTCTACTCTGCTGCCATTACCAGCTTTGTTTTCAGTCACAAAGGTAGTTTATTACTTCAGTATGTGTGTGTATGTATATATATATATATATATATATATCTTTCTGGTCTCTATCCTGAGTCTTCTTAGGACCTGCAAATTATACTTTGCTGACTGTTGGTGAATTCATTGATCTATTGCTGTGTTGGCAATTGGTGCCTTTTTTTTTTTTTTTAAAGATTTTATTCATTTATTTGAGAGACAGAGAATGAGAGACAGAGAGCACGAGAGGGAAGAGGGTCAGAGGGAAAAGCAGACCCCCCGCTGAGCAGGGAGCCCAATGCGGGACTCGATCCCGGGACTCCAGGATCATGACCTGAGCCGAAGGCAGTCGCTTAACCGACTGAGCCACCCAGGTGCCCAGTGCCTATCTTTTTCATAGAAAGTGTGTTTATTTTTGTTTAACATATTATGATGAAAATTTCAAAAATAGAGATTAATGTAATAGACCCTCATGTGTTTGCTATCCAGCTTTACCAACTAACAATATATAGCTAATCTTATTTTGTCTATTTTAGATTATATATTCTGGTCATCATACAGATATGTAACTTTATTATAGTTTTAAGAGATAGTGATTCCTAATAATCCAATACCATTATCTAATTGCTAACATTGACTTAATTTTAATTATTACTATTTTCACTAGAAAATATTTCAACTAATATCTGCACTGTGTTCACATTTCACCAATTATCTAATAAGAGCATTTTTTAAATAAAAATGAACATTTTAATTCTCTGAATCAAGCAGCTTTTTGATCTTTAAATTGTGGTAGAAACATTAACATGAGATCTACCCTCTTAAATGTTTAAGTGCATGATACGATATTGTTAACTGTGAAAATTACATTGTACAGAGGATCCCTAAACCTCGTGCATCTTGTATACCTGAAACTTGATACCTGTTGAACAGCAACTCGTCGTTTTCTCCTCTCCTAAATCTTGAGCAACCACCATTCTGTTCTGCCTCTGAGTTTGACTATTTTCGGTAACTCCTATAAGTGGAATCGGGCAGTAGTCATTCTCCTGTGACTGGCTTGTTTCACTTAGCATGTGGCCTATTTCACAAAGCACCAACCTCCAGGTTCATTCATGGTGTCACATACAACAGAATTTCTTTTTTTTTCTTCCCTAAGTCTGAATAGTATTCCATGTACATATATGTGACATTTGCTTTATTCACTCATCCAATGATGGATCCTTGGGTTGTTTCCCTCTCTTGGCTATTGTAAATAATGCTGCAGTAAACACAGAAGAGGACTTCTTTTTTAAGATCCTGCTTTCAATTCTTTTGGATCTATACCCCAAAGTGGGATTACTGGAGTCTATGGTTTTCTATATTTAGTATCTTCAGGAAGTTCCATAACATTTTCTAAAGAGGCTACCCCATGCCTGTTACATCCCAACCGCAGAGTACAGGGGTTTCAATTTCTCCACATCCTTGCCAACACTTGTTATCTTTTGGTTTTTGATAATGTCCTTGTATTATAGCTAATTTACTCAAATGAGGATTTAAACATTGTATTTATTTGCTTTGCTCTGTAACACCCCCTCCCCACTTTACTTTTCTTTTTTGCTTGCAAATTTTATGTAGAAAGACTTGAATTCTTTGGAATTTCCTCTGTTCTGGGTGTGGCTGACGACCTTCCTGTGGTGTTATAAAATGAATAAACTCCTACTAAACTTTCTGCAGTGCTTCCCATCTAGAAAATTATCTGGAGGTAGAGAAGATCAGCCCCAGACAGCTCAAGCTTCCTGGGCCCTGCTGGTGGATGAAAGGAATCAGTATTTTAGCACATTTTTAAAAAGTGTTTGTGTCACCCCACTTGGGAAGCTATGCTCATCGGGACAGGACTGGAGAGACAAGAGGAGATGGGAACCTGTGTTAGTTCTGTGATTCTCAAACTGTGTCCATGACAGGCCTTTTGCTGTGATGCTCCAGGGGTTCCCATGATGAAGCTAGCCTCCGCCCGCTCACTTCCATAAAGCAGATTCCCTATTATTTATTTTATATGTTGGGCATCAATATATAAATGCCTGATTATCTCTGAAAAAAAGATTAAAAAATATATTTGAGGGGTGCCTGGATGTCTCAGTTGTTAAGCCTCTGCCTTTGGCTCAGGTCATGATCCCAGGGTCCTGGGATCGAGCCCTGCATTGGGCTCCCTGCTCAGCGGGGAGTCTGCTTCTCCGTCTCCCCCTCTGCCCTGCTCCTGCTCTCTCTGTCTCTCTCTCTCTCTCAAATAAATAAATAAAATCTTTAAAAAATATATATATGAGAAAAATATATTTGAAAGCCACTAGCCTTATAGAAAACCCTTAGGTCTGGGATGGGAGATATCTCACTGCCCTCTTAACTTGCCCTAAAGAATTGGGGTAGTTCAGTAAATCATTTACCCCATGGGGTTTCAGTTCCTCTATCTGTTCCACTCAGATATCCATACCTGCCCTGAATATCTTACAGGGTTGTTGTGAGAACCCAGAAATGGGACAGTTTGAAAGTATTTTGCACAACACAAATGCAAGACTTCCCCCCCCCCCTTTCTTTCTTTTTTAAGTAAACATGACTTACCACACAGAGGCTTTAAGGGGATCAAAAATCACTTAGATCTCCCTGGAGAGAGAAAGTGCTATTAGTGGCAAAGCTGACATTAGACATTAAAAAAGTAATAATGGAAAACAGCTTACTTTGCAAGTTTGGTGCATTATAGTGTCTAAATACACACACTAAATAACACTGTGTGTTACACTGAAAAATTATCTCCAGGGATCTAAGGACAAGATAAGACGTTCTCAGTAGGATAATGGGCAGGTTCTGCTTCTAGCTAGGACGGGGACATCAGTGAAGAGCTCCAGATTCCTGACCCTGACAGTGTTTAAGAGTTGATTCCTGTAATTGCTCTTACATGGCAGACCCAGGAAGAGAGACACTCAGGGCTCCTCCCTCCTCCCCACCCCCCGACCGTTAGGAATCTGATAATTCCAATACTGTATCATGTAACAGTTTTGTAGCCTCCTTGAATTTTTCCACTTAATATCATCCTTTTTAGATTGAGCACAAAGCCCTACGCCAAAGAGTCATGCCACACATCAGAAGTTCTCAAGGCATTCCCGAATTCATTAAAATGACCTAGTCAACTTATCTTCCACAGTTTAGCCCCTGAGTGGTCTGTTTTGAGTAGAATGGAAAGACCAAGTTATTGAGGTATGTCTTTACCTCGATAAAAATCCTCTCTTTACCACTCAGAGTCTCTATATGAGTCTGGCTAGCTATTTTACCTCCATGTGCATTCTCACCTGTAAAACAGAAATAATAATAATACTCTATTCTTAAAAAATCATCATCATCATTATCACCATCTACCTGCAAGAGTTATTAAGAAGACTTAATGAGATCATTCAATTGCTTTCAATTGTAAAGGGCCATACAATGTTATATGCTAGAGCTATATTCCCAGGTCATATTGCCCTGCCTTTCAAAGGTGCTGGAATACAATCTAAGAGTGTGTGTTGTCCCTTTGTGTAGTGGTTCCTCCTAAAATACATTTTTTTTTTTTAATAGGAGAGTAGATGGTTGCATCTTGACTATCTCATTCAGAGAAGGGAAATTTGCATGTCAGGATGAATAGGAGACAGAGACAGAAGGCACAGAATACAGGAACAACTAGAGATGCACTTTACAATTTATAGAAAAAGGATCACTAGGAATGCCTTTTGCTTTTTTTTAAATCAAAGAACACCCCAAAGTGGACTTTTGTTTTTCTTCTGTCTAGCACTCTCTCTCTCTCTGGGGAATTTCTTTAGCCCCATTCCAATCATGTGGCTCCCGATGACTGTTCTCAAAGCTGCTAGCGCTGTGGGAAGCAGACCTGGTGTACCAGAGGCCATAACCAGACCACAGCGACGGCTGCAGGGTAGGCATGTGCTTCAGGTTAGCAAGCGGTCTTTTCCCAAGGAGATTTTGTTTGGGGCTTAAGGAAAGGCAACATGCTTTTAGGATTATGTTTCTAGGAGTATATGAATAAAAGACTAGCAGAAATCATCTTCCCCATAATTAGTTGGAATTGAAATAAACACATAGGAAGAAGAGGGCTGAAGATCAGCTCTGAGTTTTCTATACCCATTGTGCCAGAAACCAGATCTTCCCTTATATATCCTGGTTGCAAAAAATAACAGATTAACTCTCATCTCTTTTCAAGTTGATCCTCTCTCTTGCAACTGAAAGAGTCTTGAGTAATCAACTTCTTATAGAGATTATCTGTACTGAATGTCAGTACGTATACTTTTATAATTCTTACACATTGATACTTTAAAATAATCTTGTATATACATATTTATTTTAACTCCAAACATGAGCTCTGAATTAGGGAGGGTGGGGGAGAGTGAGGGCACTTGACAAGAAGGCATACAACTAAAAATCACAGTTACTATGAATTATGAATTCTCTTTCAGGTATACCTAGTAAGATTTTTATTCTAGCCTCTACCCAGAAAATAGACCTTATGCTTAAAATGTCTGTACTGATCATATAATAGATGCTCAATAATCTGATTCAGAGGCTTTGTTTCCTAAGAGGATCTTATTATATTTTGAAATTAATCAATAAATATAAGTATGGTATGATTCTTCCTTTCAAAAACAGCTAATGTCTTTATCTTTCTCAAAATACTTCTCAGATACGGTCTCAGAGATCTTATCTGCAGTCCTTATAAATAATTCCCATAAATTAAAACAGGAAGGGATTTGTCAGATGGCATTAAATAGCTTAACAATTTCCAGGAGGATTAGGTGATTATGCTTGGATGAGACACAGATAGGGAGAATAACCAGAAGAAATGGGTTCTTGGAAAGCCCCCACTGGGCTCCAGGCTGCTTCTTGGAACCTACAGTGCTCTAGATCAGATGACGAGGGCCTTCATCACCATGGCCACAAGAAACACGCACTATTTCCTTCCTTATTGCACGGTCTCTTCCGTGTGCCTGCTGATGCCCATTTCTTGCTTCTTCCTTCGAAATCTCATGCCCATGGGCCCATATGGCAGAATGCAAAACTGCAGCTGGACGCTTGTATGCAAGGGAGTCTCTGAAATAAAGCTTTGGGTTTTCCAGCTCTACAGTCGAGGAAGCCTGCCAGAGAAGATTTAGAATAGGCGCACCCATTCCACAGTGTCCTCTACATATTGTGTCTGATTTTTGTCTCAGATCAACTTTGTAAGACCGCTATTTTGATTCCTATTTTAGAGATGAGAAGACTAAGGCTCCATCAGGTGGGACTAGAATGAGAAAGTCTTTTAATCCAAGACTCATGTTTCTTTCGCTTTCCCCTGCTAACTTGTCCTGATCATTTCTGGAGCTTAAGTGCATGTTCTATTAATATTTCTTCCCACTACCATTTCAACATGACCAGGATAGTTGTCAAAATTGTCACCTTGAAAAAGGCATTTGTCATCTACATTAGCCACTGTTCAGAGATTAACATTTTGAGAATGGAATCAACAACTGGGTTAGATGTGTCTCATTTCCGTGAATTTGGGATTTTCTTAAGTGACATGTTCTGAGACTGTATGCCACACACCAAAAAATCATCATGGTTGTCCCTCAACTGGACCTAAATTGACATTTTCAACAGGCCTATTGTCAAAATAGCTAATAACAGCCATGAGGTCTTGTTCAAGACTGCAGTGATGATACACGTAAAGTTAATGTCCCTACACAATGTCTTGTAAATGTGTACTATGATTTTGTGATGGAAAAAGAGCCACAGGTTTTTTTTTTAATAAGTGAAAAGTGAACAAGACAAAGAAAAAAATGACTTACATTATTGAAAACCAGTTTCTCATGCATTTACTCATTTAAATATCTCCGCTACAGATGAAGTTATCAATGTATGATCACAGAACTCTCTAAGACATGAGGAGAATTACTGGAGGAGTTGGTATATGGGAACATTTCACCTGGGTTCAGCCTTTGCACCAATTCCCTTGGATTTAAAAATGCCCCATGTGAAATGGGGAGGGAAATAGGAAAACAAACAAACAATCCTAGAACTGATGAGCTGGAGTCAATATATCCAAAGCCAAATTTACTTAGTCTTATAAATAAAGCTAGAAGCACTTGTGATCCTCATTTGAATTTTTCATTCTTAAAAATAAAAGATTACTAAAATTTAAATGGAAGAGCTGTGTGGAGAACTCAAGTGTAGTCTGAATCTATTAAAACACTATCTGTTGGTAGGAATCAGAAGGACAAGGGCACCATTATTGTTTCAGAAATCGGTCCATTTCTATTCTAAATGTCAGGACACCAGCCATGACTTTGCTAGAAGATAACTTTTTATCAAGAAAAGAGTGAACTCAGGGCTCTGAATAGCATAAAATGTTCACACCAGACATATAAACAAGATCTAATGGGGGGAAGGAAGAAAGGGATTGTACACAAGGCCTGCTGATTTAATGATAACCATTTAATTGTCCTGAGTGTCAATAATTGTAAACCGTGATTTGTAGGGAGTAATAGAGTTTTATATTTTAAGGTTCATCTTCATGTCTTCTGCCTGTTGGCTGTAAATTCAACGACTAATCCTTCTTCACATCAGAGAACTCATGTAAGCCAGTTTACTGTGGAGCCAATATCAAGTCCTTTCAGTAATTATAGTTCAGCTTCAAAGTTGGGGTGGGGCTGGGAGGGCTAGATGCCTCGTATGAATTTGTATATTACAGTGAAAGCAAGATACAGAGCAAATCTAGTGTACAAACATGCATTAGTAAACTGGCACAAAATATGACTTGTACTATAGGTGGGGAAATTCCTACCTTCTGTCCCAAGGCACTCTGACAAGAACCTTGCATAGAAAGCTTTTTCTAACATGGATACAATAAACTCTGATGGCAGAATCAGCTAGCATTGTAATGGAGTCAAGTGGCAGGGCCATAGAGGAGGCACGAGAAGGTGAAGCCAAGAAGGCTCCAGAACTCAAGTGTTACACTCTGTTACTGAACTGCAAGTGTTGCTGGCTTCCTAAACTTCTTAAAGGTTGGTAAAGCCGGTGTAATCTTTCTAACAGAATCTAATTCCTGACATCACTTGGCTCATTTTAAAAACTCTCTGGTATGGATTTTGACAAAGATATATGAAGTGCCAAATAACCACATCTGGATGTGTCAGTTCCCACTTTCAGTAGTTCATTTGCTAGTTAAACCACCCCCCCCCCCCAACCCCTGGCGTACCCTGGCGCACACATCTCTGATGAGAGTGCAGGTTTCATTTAACTGACCCTAGGGTACGGACTAGTGTTGAACAATGTGAAACACATGTTTCACTGTTTATACACATTTGTTTTTAAAATAAATTACCAAGTAGACAATACAGCACAGACCTACATTCCCTTGTGCCATTTTTGGAACTGTTCCTCCATGTCCAAACTACTTTCATTGTTTCTTTGTAGGGCAAATGGAATGGAAATTCCCCATCACCATTAGGTGTCATTGTCTTTGCCCTGGAACCCACAGAAAGCACTCTCTTGGACCCCTACCACTGACCATCTTGTGCAGTCACTCAACTGTTTCATCTTAGATGCTGAGATCTAGTTTTCCCTGGTAGAGAAAGGCCTGGTATCATGTCTCTCTAGCTCTTTATTCATCTACTACAGGGACACATACTTGTTGAATAAATGAGTAAATGATGATATGGAGAAACCATTAAGGAAAGCTCCAATATGTCTTAGCATTTCTTCTATTTGGGGGAGATGTTGTAGTCCTTTTAACTTTGTGGTGCACGCTTCTAGGGCAGAAGACTTATGTGCTATTTGATTCTGGAAGCAATATACTTTGAGACATCTATTTTGAAAGCTAAAGGCAGGTGTCTTAATGCTCCCCAGGTGTGTCCTCCAGCGAACAGCACCATGAGAAAGCTGATGGGAGCAGTGCTCTGTAAGTGCATTACGCATCTTGTGCTCTAGGTGTCTGCCAACCCCCATCCCAACAAATACACACACACACACACACACACACACACACACGTCCCATATAGAGCCCTACCATTTACTTTGTTGCTTGGCATTTACACAGTAGCAGATGTGCTGTAAATAGACACACAGCAACAGGGCTGGCATACCAATGGACTCAGAGGTGAGACATCTGGTAAAACAGATGCAACGTGGCAGGGGGACACAGACTGCCCAGAAAGTGCTCATCTCCCAAGATCAGCGCCAAGGACCTGACCAGGGCTTACCTTGGCACCGTACCCTCTAAACAGATGGGGATAGATTTGAGCCAATCAGGGTATATGGAGGAAGTGGTCAGATTGCTCCTGAGATGGAGGGTCCTGTGCCAGAAAAGTTGAAGCAGCCCTTTTCTTTTAAAAGTCCGCTCCTCACCATCACCTGGGCACCACACATCCATCAAGCAGCATCAGGCAGTTTTGCCTGAGTTTCATCAAAGGCTTCAGCAAGCCTTTCAATAAATGCCTTATCTTGTTCATGGAGATGACAAGAGGATTAATTAATGTTAGCAAAGCTCCTGCAAGATCAATGGATGAAAGAAAACTCACAAAGTGCATTATTAATAATGGAATGAGGTCACACTCCATAAAAGCCCTGTAAAAAGTCCCATTTCCAGTGTAGAGCAGTCATTTTGTATCAGAGTCCCACTTTTTATCGATATATTTAACAATCATAATGCAATGTAATTTGTGTCCTTAACTAGGGAAAAAAGTGCATATAGAAGAAATGTTGGGGAAAAAGCATTTAATCCACTCATCTTTTTACTTCTTTTGCGTGGCCTAGAAACAGGGTCATTTTTCCCATCAGAAGATAAGCTTACTTACCCATGGCTCCAATACTTTTCATTCTTTGTATTCATTCAATTAACGACTATAATACAAAGAACAACAAGTAACTGTAGGGAACACTTGAATCTTGAGCTATGTAAAAATAAGGAGTTAGATACGTTGGTGTAAAATAGCGTCCTTGAATAAACACAATTCTCTGGTTCTCAGGTACATTTTGGCACCAGAATGAGGCTATCGAAGTATTTCCAAAGTGGAAGTCTCTAGGGGGCCTGTATTTGACAGGATTTATCACAAGATAAACAGCAATGAACCTAGACAATGGGAACTTGAAAATAGCATAATTTCTTCCACAGAAAAATCTCTTTACTTCCATTTTTAACTTTCTGAATCTCCACATTCTATCAGTTCGCCTTGAATTTCATCCTTCATTGTGAGGCAAACCAGATCATCTTAGCTGAAAAATCTTCTCTTGCGCCGTACATCCATTACTAGGTCTTTTACCATATTTGCAGTTTTTAATCATGACCTTTCATTTTGTCGTTTACACAGAAGGCACACTTTGTTTCACCAAAGTGATCATAAGCTCATATAAGGCAGAGTCACTCTTTCATTCCCTGCAGTCTCAATTACATTATATGAATGCAGTATGTCCTTCAATAGATACCTGTTGATTGACGCTTTAGCAAAGCAGTGGTAATGATAAATGACATATATAAAGCATTCTCAGGCATTGCACTGACTGCTTTTGGTGCATTGCTTTTACCAGTCATCACAGCACTCTATGAGGTGGGTACCACTGTCATCTCAATTTTCCAGATAAGGACAGTGAATCTCAGACAAGTTCACTAAGTTGCCCACAAAATGTACAGCTAGGAAGGTGCAGGTCCTTGGCTTGAATCCTATTTTGGCTGATTCCAATGATCCACTATGTTATATCACCTCTAAATTTCTTCCAAGCCTACCCTCTGACAATGTATCATTTAATGCACATTTGGAAAACCTGTGTATTACTCAACATCCTACCGATAAATTCTAATTCCTTAAATTAAGGAAGAAAATACACATAGATGAGGACACACTGTAGTATTTGGCCAGTGAATACAATAGGCTGGACACAGCAGTTCTAAAAGAGAGGGAAGCTTGCTCTTTGAATCTGGTTTCATTCATGCATTAAAACCACCCATAATGATGTCTGTCCCCAAGTCCTTTCAGTTGCCTCTGCTCTCAACCAGCAATGCTGCAGGGACTAATTAGATATTGCCCACAGAGTACAGAGTAATAATATAATTGATGATAGGCCATCTAGGAGCTCTTCTGCTATTATGAGATCATTTGAATACAACATCTCTATAGTCCAAAAGCAGTAAATATCTAGCAGCCAAATGGCTTTGACATTCAGGTTCCAGGCATTCTAATGCATGGGATAATTCAATGCACTCTAATAGCTTGAACTGGAGACTTGCTTTCTTGATTGACTCTTTATTAATGGTGAATTGCTTAGTTAGTTAACAGGATAACTGCTGGAGAATGGGAAGTAAAATCATAATGGCATATGTTTGCAGAAAATGACTTCTCGATAATAAAGATTTATAGCCTTATGCATGCATTCATTCATTCCATAAACATTTATTCAGCACCGTCTCTGCACTAGGCATCATTTTAGGTGCTGCAGATACTGAGATGAGCAATACAAATTTCCTGAGCTCTGGAGTTTACATTCCAGTAAGCAAGACACAAAATGTATGTATTTAGCTATGTTGCCATCTAACTTCAGATACTGATAATTGCTATAATAAAGAGCACCATCCGAAGATAGAGAGGAGGAAGGAGGTGATAGGTGGCCAGGAAAGGACTACATGGAAGTGACATGAGCAGATACCTGAGTGTTGCAAGGGAACAAACAATGAAAATCTGGAAGAGGACCATTCTGGGCAGAAGGAACACCAAGCAAAACGATCCTGAAGTGGGAACAAGATTGGTCTGTTTGAGGAATACTAAACAGCCAAACTGGCTACTGTAAAATGAGTGAGGAGAAAGTTCTAGAAAACGAGACTGGAAAGGTAAGCAAGGGTCAGACCATTTAGAGCCTCGGAGGCCATCTTTGAATGTCAATGTGAAGCCATTGGGAGATTTTGAGAAAACGAATGGCCTGGTCAGGTTTACATTTAGAAAGATCACACCGATGGCTGTGTAGATAATTGTATAAGAAGGATGCAACAGAGAAAGAAAGGAGACCAATTAAGAGCTATTTTAGGATATGACAAGTTTTTGGACAATGGTTTAGGGATGGAGAAGGTGAGAGTGTTCAGGTTCAGGATGTATTCTTGAAGCTTCATTTGTCAGGACTGGGGGTTAAATGGATTGTGGTATTTGAGAATAAGAGAGGAATCCTATATTCAAGGGTTAAAAAGAGACTTAAAAAATGCGAAAATACCAAAAATAGGCTTTACAAACTGTTTTCTTCTCAGCCACATTTCCACAGTTTAATGGACTATTCCCAGTGGGAATTCCTCAGAATAGAACAAAAAGCCCTTACT
The DNA here is from genome assembly GCF_964656455.1 of Halichoerus grypus. Classification (NCBI taxonomy): domain Eukaryota; kingdom Metazoa; phylum Chordata; class Mammalia; order Carnivora; family Phocidae; genus Halichoerus; species Halichoerus grypus. Next base: position 23,619,139 of record NC_135718.1, on the reverse strand, counting down.
CTTTTAAAGCTCAAAAATGAGTGTTGTGAAAAAGTCCTTGGGTCTAGCAATCTGGTCTAAGCTCTGCTGTTAATTTTTCCTGGTGACCCAGAACAGGCTGTTCTACCTCTCTGGACCTCAATTTCCATTTATTTAAGAAGTGAGTGGGAAGCAAGAATTGGAAAATATTTAAGATTCCTTCCACCTTCATTCTTTAGGCAAATGGTTAGTTTCCATAAGCTGTAAAGTTTAATTTTAACATAACTAAGCAGACTTTGATCAGATGCATTTTCTCAAACTGCAAATGATCATTGATGATGTAGTTTTCTCACTAAAATTAGAATAGTTTCTGGAAGTTGAGAGGGTTTGCCAAGTATAATCTGAAGAAGAATGACAAATGATACCTATCAGAGCAGAGTCCTTGGGTCTTTGAATCCTGCTGGATGTACCTTCTTTAATTCGGAATCCTTGCGGTGAGAATATTTCCCTCCTACCTTCACTCAGTAGAAGTACTAACTCTACAGAACTACTTTCCCTCCACTCTCCTCTTTCCTCCACAAAAAAGGTATGGTTTGGTTAGAAAGGCATCTTGACACTAAAAATAATAGCCAAACTATTTAGCTTCCAGCTAGTATCATTATGGTCAAGCCCTTACCATATAATTGAGAATGCTTTACTTTCTGAATGAAAAATAGGACAACAAGAATAAGAACAGATATTCTCCATAAAGAACTGGAATCTCTTGGGGCACCTGGGTGGCTCATTTGGTTAAGCATCTGCCTTCAGCTCAGGTCATGATCCCAGGATCCTGGGATTGAGTCCCACATCGGGCTCCCTGCTCAGCGGGGAGCCTGCTCAGCGGGGAGCCTGCTCAGCAGGGAGCCTGCTTCTTCCTCTCCTCCCTGCTTGTGCTCTCTGTCACTCTCTCTGTCTCTCTCAAATAAATAAATAAAATCTTTAAAAAAATAAAAAAAACTAAAAAAGAATTAGAATCTCTTAAAAATGTGAGTGTTTTTAACGTAAAATAGAGTCAACTGAAGGGAGAGATATTAACATTCTGTTAATTGGTCTTAGCCTGAGTGCCTGGATTCCTCAGAAAATAAAGCCTGAGTCCAAGGCTTATATACCCTTATTTTATTAAGAAACAAAATCAGAGAGAAGGAGACGTGAGCAAAAGGAGAGGGAACAGGGCAGGAGGGTGAAGCCATTTATTGAATGGGCACCAGTGCAAATGACTACTTGGCATTGCAGAGCAATCTTCTGAAAAGCTGCATGAACTGCTTCTCATACAGTTTGGGTGGGGATTTGTCCATCAGTGCCATATCTTCTTGGTCAAAATTTATTCCATAAGGTGATAACTTCCTCACACTCCAGACTTGCGCAGAGGAACCAAGTGATGTCTTGCAGTGTGCTATTCCTCCATGTCTGTGGGGAAGCCCTGGGCTCCCCATTGCCACTAACCTTACAGATGCAAGGTAGAGGGGGGAATGCCTCATTAGCAAAAGATATTAGAGTGACTTAGAGGAGTCAGCCCACAGTGAAAGTGATGTGAGTTAACCATGTCACATGTCTGCTCTGCCGAACAAACACAAAGCAAAACACAAACAATTCCACCTTGGGCAGTATTAACAAGAGCAGAGTATCTAGAAATAGGAAGATGCTAATATTGTTCTACTCTATACTGGTCAGATTACCCATAAATCGGACTCTAATCACAGAAGAGTAGACATGGCAGCTGGGCAAACTATAAATTATGCTAGATAAAGAGTCACAGATGAAGGAATTGAAAGAGTTTTATTTGTGGAATAAAAAGGAAATAAATTATGTTATTTATCTTATATCCTAATACTTGAAGGAGTTCAAGTGGAAGATAGCTAAGACTCACTCTGTAAGGTACAGCCCCCAGAAATAAAAACAACTGGTGATAGTCATTGGAGAGACAAGTTTTTAGCAGTAAAACCTGTTTAGTGAGAGCTATTGCATGGGTGCAATGGAGTGAGGTTGAATAATACCAGAGATATTAGTGTGCCTTGGGAGGATGTAGAGAGAGGGCAAGGGATATTTGAGTCAGGGAATATGTGTTTGGAGGTAGAGCCCAGCATTTTGAACGGGATGATGGTTGATATGTCACCTGATGTCTCTGAGCCTCAGTTCCTTCATTAGAATACTGGAAACACTCTCACGGTTCATACAAGAATTATGAAATACGGGGAGGGGAATGAGGAGAGGCTGTTCGAAGGGTACCAGTGTATAGTTCCAAGAGGAGTAAGTTCTGCGGCTCCCATGTACAGCCCGGTGACTATACTTAACACTTTGCATACTTGAAATTCACTAACTTGAAGTTCACTAAGAGATTAGATTGTAAACGTTCTCATTAAAAAATAAATAAATAAATAAATAAAAGGTAACTGTGTGAGGTGGTGAATGTATTAATCGACTTAATTTTAGGAATCATTTCCCAATGTATATGTGTATCAAATCATCACATGAATACCTTAAATATATTTCATTTTTATTTGTTAATTATTCTTCAATAAGGTCTAAAAGAAAATCAGGAAGTTTCCCAGTAAAATTTAAAAAATACAAGATATAACGTGTGGCTACATAAGAACCTCTAGAAAGCGGAGAAAGAATTTCTTGGGTTAGAAGGGCGAGCTTTAGCATCACACACAGGGCTGATATTCCCAGGTCCAGCAGCAGCCTGTGTCCTCCAGAGAAGAGCCTGGGTTCTCCAGAGCCAGCACTCAACCAGTGGTAAGAGATGCTATATTTTTAAATGGGGCTCATTTGAATGGAAAGAAAGAAACTCAAATTGTAATGAGCCTCCAAGGCATTTTACAAAATTCTCATTAGAAAATAACACAGCCAACAGGCTGTATGGGTACCAAATCTATGAACAAATAGCATGAATGAGCTGCTAAACATTCAACGCCTGTACCATTTGCTTAAAAGCATAAATTCAACTGCTCAGATGCCAAATTAAATGTAAGAGGGACTAAGGAAATATTACCATAGCAGAAAATGTTATTAGAAATTAAGCAAATGAATAAACATTCCCCCCTCTGGTGAATATTTGTAGCAATTATCGAAAAATTTTGCAAGCATGTGGCATTTTAACAAACCTTACCATTATATGATGTGCAATTGTATGTGAGGAAACTCTGGGGTGTTTTGATCTGAGAATTGGATGGTGCTCTGGCCTTGCTCCTAATGAGAGGCAAGTAAATAAAGTAAAATATCAATTTGGCACTCAGATGGTGCTAATGAATGAACAGCACAGACCGCCAGCTCTTCTTAGTTGGGACAGGTGACTCCATGTGTAGCAAGTTCCTAGATACAAATGAGAGATTAGGCTGTCCAAAACTTCCATGAGATGCAGATTCTGTGTGGGAGACATTGTTTCAACTGGCCCTTGAGAGAAAAATCAGTATTTTTTTAAATTTCATTAAAACCAGCTTAGCATGCAAAAACTTTGCAAACGCATTTGAATCTCCTACTTTTGTTTGACACCATCTAACAACTAACTCATCCATTTATCCACCTATCCAATCACCATTCATCATCCATCCATCCAACTGTCCATCCATCCATCCATCCATCCATCTATCCAATTACTGCTCATTTAAAAGCATGGTCCCTGGAGTTATGCTGCCGATTTCTGAATCTTGAGCTTCAACTTAATAACAACACAAACTTGGGCAAGTGATTTAACCTTCCTAAGCTTTAGTTTCCTTGTATAAAACGGGGGTAATAATAGTACTTAGCCCCAGAGATTCCTCATAGGGAATTAGGGAGTTAAAGAGTTTAAAACTCCTAGCACTGAGTCAGGAACAGAGTTAAGCACTTAGTATTAAAAGTAATGGTTGTTATTTTGTTCAAATTTGAATTATGTACTAGCTGACCAGCTCCCTTCCCTAATTACTTTTCACAGGATAGGTATGAGAGGAAATCACTCACTTATTGAATAGCTCTTCTCTCCAGAAAGCAGGAGAGTTCTACAAAGATCCTGTAGGAGCTCCCAACCCACCAACTCCTTAAGCTGAGGTGCTTTTTATGAGCAACACATGGGAGCTTGTATTCTGACCTTTTCCCAGAATTCAAGAGAGTGTGCCTGGGACAGAGCAATCGGGACCAACCAGGACATGGTTTGGGATATACATAAACTGCTTTGGCACTTTTCGTTCCTAATGAGCATCAGTTTGAAGGCAGTACATGGTCCTTTGTGCACAGACTATCCTGAAAATAATCCTGCTGTTTCCTGAGGGACCAGAATAACGAGATAATGTCCCTGGGCCATCAGCCTTTGCTCATGAGACATGTTTACAAAGCACAGCTCATAGTTTGGATTCATTTTTATTTTCTTCACTCTAAAAAGCTCTTACACCACCTCCATCACACACACACACACACACACACACACACACACACACACACACACACACACACTATAGCTCTCTCTTCTCTGAAAGATACTATGCTGAGTGAACTGGATTTAGTATCATATTAATTTAATTAATAAAAACGAAACATTCACTTGAACTAACCAGGGAGATAATTAAGGATATAGAAACTTGAATTTAAAAGTCAGTTTTAGGGGGAATCAAATTGTTTTTACCCAATACCATAGGCAAATGCAGCATTATGTTATGGAGGGAAGATTCTTGAGTGCAGCTTCCATAAAGAGATTAAGACTGATTTCAAGTCCATGTAAATGAATGCGGCTAAAACACCTGAAAAATATATTTGCATAAAAAGCTTTCAATTTGTCCCCAAGATCATATGTAGACTGTTCTTTGTTTTTAAAACATTTTTGAAGGATAGGGCACAGATAAAACCTCTGCTAGAATTTTGGAAAACCATAGTAAATGACTCACTATAACTGAGACATTTCTTGCCATTCTCCTACCAAAATAAAAAATAAAAATACATAGGAAGATAAAATTTGGAAATAGGACCATAAATAAAGAATAAAGAAAGTCATTCACCAAATCCCAGTCAAATGTTTTATGTTAAGAAATATATTTTTGGGGGCGCCTGGGTGGCTCAGTCAGTTAAGCGGCTGCCTTCGGCTCAGGTCATGATCCCAGGGTCCTGGGATCGAGCCCCGCGTCGGGCTCCCTGCTCAGTGGAGAGTCTGCTTCTCCCTCTCCCTCTGCCTGCCTCTCTGCCTACTTGTGCTCTCTCTCTATCTCTCTGTCAAATAAATAAATAAAATCTTTAAAAAAAATATATATATATTTTTGAATGCACAACTCACCTAAACATGAAAAACCTTCCCAAATAAGGAAGGGAAGGAGGGGGAAAGGAGAGAGAGGCACAGGAGAGACAGGGAAGGGCAGAAAGGGAATAATAGCAATTTCTGAATGATTCAACTTCATAACCTCTGCATCTTAGAGTTAGGCATGAATGAGAAAGTGAGATAATTCATGTTCATTCATTTAAGAGATACGTATTTAGTGTTTATTATAGTCTCAGCACTCTTGTAAGCATGGGGAATAAAACCTTAAGGAGAAAGGCAAAGTCCCTCTCTCACAGAATTACATTTTAGTTGGGGAGGTCAAGTAATGTACAAACAAATTAACAATTTAATTTCAGACAGCGATGGAGGGTCTGAAAGAATGAAGCCAGTGATGTGTTCACCAGTGTTGGTCTAAGAGATGCTGTCAGAGGCTGACATTTGAGTGAGAACTAACTGACAAACAGGGGCTAGATCTAGAGACAACAGGAACAGCAGGTGCAAAGAGCCAAGGCAGGAATAAACGGGGTCAGTGTGGCTCGAACTTCATGGTTAAGCGGAAGGAAAATGGCTGAGATGAGTGTGGGGAGGTGAACAGAGACTGGGTTACTCAGAGCTTTATGAGAGGTTGAATTGAATTTAACTGAGATGGAAAATAATTGGAGGTTGTTAAGTTTCCCATTTTCTCATTTACCTTGTTTTCAATTGTTCATGTGATATTTATTTTTTAATGATCATATATTAGACCAAACGTGGGCCTAATTTCCCAATAACATAAATCATACAGGTCACTTTCTTTTCTCACAATGACATAAAAATATCATTTAATAAAAAGAAAAGGAAAAAAATCTACCTGGTGATTTAAAAAAAAAAAAAGAAAAAAGTTTATGAAACCATTAGTTCGTGAGGGAGTCAAAACTATAATTTCAGACTATTTAAAGAATGATGAAAGTAAAATACATTTTCATTTTTAGCTATGAGCCAGACTTGGTACCCTGAACTATTCTACTATAAGCAACTAACATGCCCACATCAAATTCGTGGTGGAGATTGGCTAGATGTTCGCCACCCTGTTTCCTTTCTCTGAGAACACAGCTAAACCAAATTTCCCAAACCCTCTTGTATCTATCTAGATGAGATGATCTGTGTAGTCCTTGCCTGAGGAATGTGAGTGAATGTGTCACATCCAGCCCATGACAGTTATGACTAGGTGTACCCTCTCCAAATTCTTCACCCACCCACGCCCCCAAACACACACATACGTCTGTTACCTAAAGTATATCAGGATGACGATGAAGGCTAATATTGAGAATGGCAGATCCATGGCATAGAAGACGTTCCTGACCAGTAGAATCCAAAAGTGATGTTCTTAGACCTCAGGATCTCTGAATGATTGAGTGAAGCAAAGTCTACTTACCGACTGACCTGCATTAGACTGAGGTATAAGAGAGACCTAAACCTTTGTTGTATTTAGCTTTGGGGTATTTGGAATTGCATATATCAGTACCTACTATTACTTATGCTGTATTAACAGAAATTGAGATCTTTAGGTAGATCTCATTGGCTTAATGATTGTTCCATGAACAGGGAGGAAACATATCAGAGGCTATAAAGATTGGATCCATGCACTACAGTAGCAGAACATTTGGTACAACTGAGGTTTTGACACTTGGGAAGCAGATCATATGCTTATGGAATCGAAAGCTCCAGCGGAAGAAGGGATTGGAGTTAACCAAATCTTTAGTGTCTGTTGGCAACTTACTTTTTTTTTTTTTTTTTTTGGCCAAGTATTCTAAGACAGAAATTAACACAGGAAATATTTGCAAGGAAAAATACGAAAGAATATAAAAAAATGCAGAAATTTGGGACTTTTACATTTCAAACAAACAAGCAAACAACCCTACTCTTTATAGACAGTAGATCAGAAACTTGGTCCAACAAATACTTATTAAGACCCAGTCTTGCAGCAAATATCAGATTAATGGTATGGCCTAAGAGTGTCAGCTACTCAGTCTCACTATGAGTACCCACCCCTAAACTCAACAAAGATATGAGGAAGTAAGGAAAAACAGCTTATCTGGGAATTTAAGAAAGAACTTGGGATTTTGTTATTGGCACAAGAACTTGGAATGTAATAGACCAGAAGCCGTCTAAGGGCTGGAGGGATTTCATTGCCAAAAACAAAAAACAAAACAAAACAAAAACAACAACAACAAAAAACCCACCCCAACCAGCTCAGACTAAAAAAACATTTAATCAAGAGTTAAAACACCTGTAGACCACCATATTTTCATGAGCAAGGACAGACTCTATAAAGCTATAAAGTCTTGAAGGTAGACGTGCTCTCCTAAATTCATGTCAATGTCATCATGAAAAATGAGGAATCAGGAAACACCGATCTAAAGATGAAGCCATGAAGAAAAATTGGCCAAGGCACCCCTCCCAGAGCAGAGAACTGGAGCCACAAGGAGGAAATTCTCCCATTTCCAATTCACAATATCTTCCCAGCAGGATTTCAGAATTACTAGACACATGATTGTTTTGTGCCTCATATTCTTACCTTTCCCCAAAGAGGAGCATTTTCTGTGGTTATATTTACTACCTGCCACACTGCATCTTCAGTGTGGGGGAATCAGCTGACTTACTTTTTTAGTTTGTTCACCAGAAAATGAAAAGTCATGATTAGATTTGATGGTATTGATGCTAAGTCTCTGAGAAGTCTTGAAGTTTGAGTTGGATGCCGTGACAGGTGTGATAGAATTTGGATGGCCGAAAGTTCTTTGCTACTCTTGGATTCAGGAGGCAGAATTTAATCCCTTCCCTCCTGAATTTAGGCTGACATTAGTGAGGTTCTTGACCAATAGAATCTAGAAGTGATGTTCTTAGACCTCTGAGAATAGGTCATAAGAAGTCTTACAGATTCTCTTGGAGCACTTGAGGTCTCTTGGAGCACTTGTCTGTAGAGCCCTGAGCCACCTTACAAGTCCAACTATCCTGAGACCACCATGCTATAAGCCCAAGGCTCCTGCAGAGACCACATGGAGAGGCTCTGAGACTACATGAAAATAGAGATCAGGCTGAACCCAGACTCATGAACATTATGGCAACGCATCAGGCACATGAAGGCAGTTCCCTAACTTAGCCATTAGATGACCCCAGTGATCACAGGGAAGCTGTTAGGAACATAAAATTGCCTGTGAGCCCTTTTTGAATTTCTGACTCACCAAATTGTGGTATGTTAAAAAAAAAATGAAAAATGTAATCATTACTGATTAAAAATCAGTAATAAAAAATAGTAGTAGAGCCCCTAAAGTTTTGAAAATTAAAAGAAGGTATTCTTAAATAATTAATGAGCCAATAAAAAATAGTAATATAAATTAGATAATTCAGAACTGAACAATAATAAGAATTCTCTACCTAAAAAATATCATGAGATAAAATTAAAGCAGTTCTTAGAGAGAAATTTATAGGCTTAAACACTCAAATCTGTATTTTGGAAAAGAAGATACATTTAAATTAATAAGCCAAGCACTAAATTTACAAAGTTGGAATAAAAACAAAATGAATTGAAAGAAAGTAAAAGAAAATAAGTAATAACAAGTAACCTCAAAAATAGCCTTGCAATAGAGAAGATCAAAAAAAGACAAATGTTTGTCAAATTTTCAGTTTGTCTCTCAAGGGACTGATCTCTTGCAAGTGAATGATCAAAAAAACCCCAAACAATTGGACATGAAGACAATATTAGAAAATCTGATTTTCTCTTTTCAGAAATTAAAAAAAGGGCATATCTAAAGATAATTGAATGGAATAAAATGTAAGGTGATTTTTTAAAACAATTTTATTCCAGTAAATTTGAAAGCCTAGAAAATCAGCAAGTTACTAGAAAAGTATATCTTACTAACTTACCAAAGCTGATTCAAGGTGTGGTTAAGAGTAAAAGCACCTTGCAGATAGAAGTGTAAATTGGAATACTTTAGAAAGCAATGTTTTTAGAAAGACATTATCTAGAAGGGTTGGCATGACTACATCTCCTGCTTTCCTTGGGATAGTTCCAATTTCTTTTTTTCAATATGTATTTATTTGAGAGAGAGAGAGAGAGAGAGAGAGCATGAGCGGGGAGGAGGGGGCAGAGGGAGAAGGAGAAGCAGGCTCCCCGCTGAGCAGGGAGCCCAGTGCTGACCCTGGGATCATGACTTGAGCCAAAGGCAGAAACTTAATGGATTGAGTCACACAGACACCCAGGGATAATTCCAATTTCTAACTGTTGTTCAAGCCTAACTACGGTCAGTGCTCTCTTTCGATGCCAGGTGATTCCAGTGTCCATGTTTGGATACATATGCTACCGCACAGCAATCCTCTCGGGAATTTACCCTGGAAATAATTCTGTACTGGTAAAAAGGAAACGTGTACTGGGATATTAATAGCAACATCATATGTAGGAGAAAAAAAGAAGCAAAACACTGGAAGCAATCAAACTGTCCATCTGAAGGGTCTCCTATGGAATATGATGGAATACCATAAGGCAGAGAGGAGGGATGGTCTACACCTCTGTAAATCAATACAGATGGATTTAAGGAAAACAATAGGGCGGGGGGTGGGAAGAGGAGACTGGTGACCGAGTATATCAATATGATTTTAGTCATAGAATGCTGCTTTGGGACACACCAAATGTGGTTAAGAAAGACTATTAAGGAGTGTAACAAGGAGACAACAGATCCAAAACTCAGAATAGCCCCTTACCCTCAGGCATTGGGAGAGAGAGGGCTGGAATCAGGGGGATGAAGAAGGCTTCAAAGGTGCCAATTAATTTTTTTTATTTCTAAAACTGTATTGTTATCCTTTATATATTACATGTGAAATTTACTTCTAGAAATTGGCTCTCATTACAGTAAGAAAAAGAAGTAGCAATAACAGTTACTAACGTTTATTGAGTACTTACTCTGAGCCAGGAATTATTCTCAGGACTTTATAGCTTACAGCAACTGAGAACTTTCATTCCCAGCACAGCTTTGGGGAGGGGCTGCTGTGATTTTCTCTTTTCAGGAATTAAAAAAACTGATCCAGGCACAGAGATGTCACTTAAAATACAGGGCAAAACCGCTCATAAATGGCAGTGTCGGTGGGGGTGGAGGGAGAGAGAGATGGGGACGCTGTTTAACCACTACCCCTTCCCACTTTGCACAGTCTGGCTCTAATTTTGCAGTTTTTCTACGAAAACTGTATATAATGTTTATATGCAAAATAACACAAATAGTATAAAACAATCATCAGCCTAGCTTCTGCTGAAATTCTTACAAAGATTAAATCAATTGAGGGTGAATTAAAGATGTTTTAATGTATCTACAGAAAGAACTTTGGAGCACATTAATAACTCACGGCGCAATGCTATTTACATTGAGCTTTCAATTTTAGAAACATGTTGCCATAAGCCTTCATAAATGCCTAGTAAAGTAGGTTTATACCATCATTTGCATTTTATGGATAAAGAAAAAGGTCATGTAACTATCTGTAATTCACACAGAAAGAAATCATCATCATGGATACAGACATTTTATCTACCTCTTTGTCCTACTTATCCACATAATATGTGGCACACTGGTCCAGAATAGTTTTTTATCTTGATAATGATTCTAAGGTCTGATCTATGGAAAATGTTCACCCTGAAGATTTCACTCTTCTTCAGGGGACTGGATATAAATCAGTGGTGCTCAGAGAAGGCTTTAAAGAAAATTCAAATATTAGACCATGCCTGGTGGCTAGGAGAGGATAGGGTCTCAAGACAAATATGTTTTTATTTAAAAAGATGATTCTATCTACATTTATTCTTTCCCATAGGCTGAACTTGGTTTCAGTGATGGTTCAGTGGGGCTACCTCTTGACAAAATGTGAGGTCAGTCAAGTTCATCTTCTGTGATCTCCTCCCTTCCTTTTGATTTATTTTATGGGTCTCGATTCCACATTATTCAAGTACCTGGATCCTTCCTGCCTCATTCTTCCCTAATTGGCACACAGACCTCCAGACTGATAGCTGGTGAACCTGGTGTTTTGGAAAGCAGGCTAGTTTGGAAATCGTAAAACTGGTTTTGGTTCCAAATCTTCCACTACATTACCTACAGACCTGACATTCCATCTGTCTCTCTGGGCCTCAGTTTCCCCTCTGTTCTGGAGATAAATGAACTAGCTGTTCAATAGAAGGGATGTCTTCTACATCAAACATTTATGTCTATCTAGTGCAATGAGAAAATTGCCTAAACTCCTTTCAGTAATATCTACAATTACAAAGAAATGACTTTAAAATCTCATTGGTTTATTAATCTCTTATAAGTGACTAACACTCCAAATTTTCTTTACTTGGCCATCCTCTCCTTCAGTCTATTCTACATGTTACTGCCCAAATGAGCTTTCTAACTAGTGATTCTTCCACCCTGCATCCTTCATGGATTTCTCTACCTTATCGACTTGTTTAACGTGTAATGGCATGACACAGGGGACAAATGAGGCCACACGGACCTACAGAGGTGTAGTTAAATAAACTGACCATGACCAAGTCAGCAAAGGACACAACTTGTCTGTAGTACCAAGAACTTCCTAATCATGTTTAATATATTCATTTTTATTTTTAAGCCACACCTAAAGGATATTTCTTATTCATTTTTAAGGTACCAACTCCTTCCAAACTCCTCTAGTCCTTCCCCTGTGGCGGCTTGAACTGAACCACACATTGTTCTTCCTTCAGAACATGGTAGCTTCATTTTGTTCTCCCCATTATAATAGTAACACAAGCAGAAAGCACCTTGACTAAAACAGCAAGCAGGTGAGCCCCAGGTTGGGTAGGTCCTCTGCACTACTTGCTCTACTTGCTTAAATGTTGAGTGTTGAGCTCATTTCATTCTTAAGGTGATAAGAATACAAACCTTTTCAGTTTTCCCTTCCTTGTCTTCTTTTCAACAGGTCTTTGTGATATAATATGTTCCTCTAAATTTATTTATAGTACCTAAACCTGACATGTTTCTCTCCACCAACCTTGGATTTTTCTTCTTCACAATACAACCCAGTTGGAACATATGAAGTCACTCATCATCTTTTTATGGCTCCTTAGTGACCTCAGAACCAAAACCCAGACCTCATAAGCTGGCATTTAAAGCCCTTTACAATCTGTTTCCACTTTAGCTTTCAGCCTCATCCTACCCTCTATCTTCCCTGTCTTACCTCCTGTCATCTATGCCCTAAATTCTATTGAATAGTCAGAACAAGTCACCGTTTATTACTCTCTTAAGGAATAATCATATGAATAGTATTGATCTTTCGGAATTTCTTTAGTGATGATTAGGTGATTTAACCATGTAAGGGCCTAAAAGTTATTAGAACATTTATTAATGATTTATCAGTAAATACTAGCTATTATTTGCTCTTATCATGGTTCATGTTTATGTTTCTGCTCATGCAGTTTCTGTAAGGTAGGATTTCTTTTCATATTCTCTCTACTTGTTGAAATTTTACTTATTCTTCGAAGGTCAACTCAAATGTTACGAATTTGTGAAGTCTTCTGTGATAATCACGATCAGAATTAATTACTCCCTTTTGCATATTGTCAAAAAGCTTTAGTTATGCGACAGTTCTGGCTCACATTAGAATTATATATTTCTTTTTTTTTTTAAGATTTTATTTATTTGACAGAGAGAGAGACAGTGTGACAGGGAACACAAGCAGGGGAGTGGGAGAGGGAAAAGCAGACTCCCTGTTGAGCGGGGAGCCCGATGTGGGGCTTGATCCCAGCACCCTGGTATCATGACCTGAGACGAAGGCAGACGCTTAACGACTGAGCCACCCAGGTGCCCCTAGAGTTATTTATTTCTGTCTCCACAATTAGATTGTAAGGTTAATGAGGGCAGGGACCAAGGGCCATTTGTAACTCATCTTCATGATCCCCAGAGTGCCTATGACTGATTATTCAGCCAAGAAATCCTTATTAAAGCGAACTTGGAAACTGAAGATGAAAATTCTTAGGGCACTAAGGAGATAAATTATAATGATGAAACAATGGGCATTTGCAGAATATTTTGGAACAGTGGCTCCCTCCCATCTAGTGCTGCCTCAGTCTGCGTGATGACCTATCCAAGGTCAGCCATGTGATTTACTCTTTCAGAATAGCTACAGCAAGCTAAAGAGGGTAGGGACAAGAAAGGGATTTATTAAGTAATTATATCTATATGTTTATATTTTTTATATATAAACATATTTTATAGCTGAGCATTGACTTTGAAATATAGTGCCATTGCTAGGTATTATGGAAATATTACAATGAGTTGCATTTATAAGCAAGGAAATTACTGTATCAAAGGAAAGACAGGCAGGTACAAATCTATTACGATAGAAGGCAAAGGGTGAGGGTTTCAATAATGATAATAATGGTAATAATTGTTGATGTTTATTGAGTGATTACTCTGTACAAGTAATTGTTCTTAGGACTCTACATAAATTAATCCATAAACCTTCACCTCACCACTCTGAATTGGTAAGTTAGTATTGTTATCCCTATTTACAGATGAAAATTTGGAAGATTTCTTGCATGAAAGGTGAGAAAAACTCCCCACTCAAGTGTGGGCTGCTTTGCATAGTGACTTCCTTCCAAAGAGTACAGTATAGAAGCGGGGGAAAAGAGTACCTTCTTTATAGTTGTAGAAACCAAACACTATTTCAATCAAGTGATCAAGGTTAACATTAATAGTGATGTCATGTTGATAGTATGTATCCTTAATAAGACATTATATGGTCTTTCCCCCACCCCAGAATATTCAGTGGTCTTCTTCCTAACACCTATAACCCAAGTCTGATAATGAAAACAACATCACAGAAATTCCAACAGAGGACCATCTTAGAATATTAGGGCATAAGAAATCTGAATAAATGATGGACCTTAGTTATAACAGTGTATCAATATTGGTTCATTAATTTAGTTCATAAATATACTTTTTGTGGGTTTGTGTCCCACAATAAGATAGGTTGAAATCCTAACCCCAAATACCTGTGAATGTGACCTTATTTGGTAATAGAGTCTTTGCACATGTACTCAAGTTAAGAAGAAGTCATACTGAATTAAGGTGGGCCCTAAATCCAATGTCTGGTGTCCTTACAAGGAGGCCACGAGAGACATAAGCACACACAGAGGGAAGATGCCAGATGAAGATGGAAGCAGAAATTGGAATAATGTAACTACAAGCCAAGGAAGGCTATGGATTGCCAGCAACCAACAGAAGTGGGGAAGAGGCAAGGAAATTTCTTCTCTAGAGACTTCAGAGGGAACATGAACCTGCTGATGCCTTAATTTCAGACTTCAACCTTCCAGAACTGTAAAGAATAAATTTCTGTTGTTTTAAGCAGCATGATTTGTGGTGATTTGTTACATCAGCCCCAGGAAACTAATACAGTACCATATAAGATATTAATAATTAAAACTGTGTTAGGAGGGGGAGGGTAAGATTAGGACATTCTAAAATAGCTGCTCAATTTTACTGTACATCTAAAATATGAAGTCTAGTAATTAAAAAACAAGCAGACAAAAAACCAATAATGAGATATCACATCACACCCACAAAGATGGCTATAATAAAAAAAAATAACAAATAATAACAAGCATTGGCAAGGATGTAGAGAAATTAGAATTCTTATATACTGCAGATGAGAACTGATGTGATTGTTTTGGAAAACAGTCTGGCAGTTCCCCAGGACACTAAACATAAAGTTACCATATGACCCAGCATTTCCACTCCTAGGTATAGACCCACAAAAACTGAAAACATGTGTCCGCACAAAAACTAACATATAAATATTCATAGCAGCATTATTCATAACAGCCAAAAAATGGAAACAACCCAAATGTCCAAACTGATGAATGGATAAATAAATGTAATGTGCTCATACAATGGAATACTTTTTTGGCAATAAAAAGGCAAGATGTACGGATAATATGACAACATAAATGGACCTCGAAAATAAATGAATGAAGCCAATTACAAAGGATTACATATTGTCTGATTTCATTTATGTGAAATTTCCAGAAACAGTATATTGGTGGTTGCCAATATACTGGGGCAAGAGGGAGAGGTGGGAGGAAACAGGAAGTGGATGCAGGGTTTTTTGGGGGGGAAGTGACAAAAATATTCTAAAATTGATTGTGGTGATGGTTGTATAGCTCTGTCAAGATATTGAAAACCAAAATTATATGCTATGTGACTTGTGTCTTAATAAAGTTGTTATTAAAGAGTGCATCATATGGGGCACCTAGCGGGCTCAGTCAGTAGAGCATGCAACTCTTAATCTCAGGGTCATGAGTTCGAACCCCATGTTGGGCACAGAACCTACTTAAAAAGAATGCATCACAGAAAGAACATTGGACTTGTCCAAGGTTTCATGGTTATTGGATGGCAGAGACAGAATTAGAACCAGAGCAGTGTGACACCAAGTGTCTCCACTCTTGGCCACTCCATGTATTGCATCTTTTGTAGAGGTTTCAACAAGATAGCTAACAGTACCAAGGGAGACGCAAGCCTAAAAGAAGAAAAGAAAAACCATCAAAACAGTGATTTTCCTAGTGTTCCCTAGTCGGAGTTGCTCCTGGAAATAGACAAGGGCAGACTCAGGGGGAAATGTCATTAAAATCCTGATTACACTCGCAACCTCTTACAGGGAAGGAGGCCTTTTTTTTCCCCCTTTGCAATTCTGAGAAGGGTTATATTTAGGGGAGCAAAAGAAAAAGTATTCCAAGCAATATGGTAAACACATTCCTGGTACCCACTTAAGTTATTTAGATGCATGACAAAACATCATTTAAAACCAACTTAAAATTAACTCTAATGAGGCAATATTGCCTTCCATTTCACAGCCTGTCACACATTTGCTTTTCTTTCATGATAGGTGCTGCGTGTCTGCCAAATAAAACCGAGATTTTTTTTCCCCCAATAGCTGAAGAGTTTAGGAATAGATGAAGGTATTTTCAGGGTGTGTTTTGTTGAACCATGATTTTTTTTTTTTCAAATAATAGGGGTTTGACCCCACTGACCAAGCTGCAGTCTCAAAGTAGTCTCCCTTAGGCCTGAATACAAGATGAGGGGTCAAGGTTGCCCACTCTTCTGATCCATAATGACAAACTGTCCAGCTACTGAGCCTGGGGCAAACCCCAAGGGCAACCGAATCCAGAGGAAGACAGGATCTTCAGTGCATATTTAGTGGAATGAGTGGTTGAAGAGGGAGAGTCCTGAGGTGTTCAGGCAGGCAGTATTCATGCCAGCCAGGGCCCCACAGCTCACGCTAAGGAGTTGGAACATTATCCAGGAGTCCATGGGAAGCCTCTAAGGGGTATCAGTGCAGGAAAAATGTTTGGTATTTGAAAATTATTTCTTTTTTTTTTTTAAGATTTTTTTTTTTTTTTTTTTTTTTTGAGAGAGAGAGAATGAGAGAGAACAAGCACATGAGAGGGGGGAGGGTCAGAGGGAGAAGCAGACTCCCTGCCGAGCAGGGAGCCCGATGCGGGACTCGATCCAGGGACTCCAGGATCATGACCTGAGCCGAAGGCAGTTGCTTAACCAACTGAGCCACCCAGGCGCCCTGAAAATTATTTCTGATTGTGTTATAGAATGCTGATAAGAGGGGACAAGGGAAGAGACGGTATAACCTAAATAGGTCATCATACCTAGGCATGCACCTTTTATCACCTTATTTGTTGAACAGTTATATAGGCTGTGGATTACAAAGACTTGAGTTCAAATCTTGACTCCGACAAGCTATGTGAGTTTGAATAACTTTTATTTTTAATCACCAAGGCTCAATTTCCTTACCTGCAAAGTAAGGACAAAATGATACCCCATTCCCAGAGCTTGAGTGAAAGTAAAATAAGATAAGGTATATATAAATGTATTTATTCCTTATTACTATGTTTTAGTAAATGAGAGAATTAGGTAATTTTGAGTATTACTGCTGGTTCCTAAAGAGTTAGTTGCTTAATGATGGGGATTCTAAAGATTTGTGAGTCCGGGAAATTGAATTCATCTTGGTGGGTTTCATGATATCATTGAAGAATTTGGCAGGTGCTAACAATATTGTAGAACTGTAGTTCTTTATGTGGACATAATAATGAACTGGAAATTCTAGGAACACTCAAAAATCTCAGAAATTCCTAGAACACCAGGAAATTACACTGAGAGGTGTGAATCAATTCACTCATCAGTCAGTTGTGCCTTGGCATCTTATTTGGTCTTCAAGTTGACAAACTTTCATGAACTCCTACTCGGTAGTGGACACTAGTGACAGTTGATGAGTAAGCAGAGAATGTTCGATGAAGCATAACTCACAGCTATGGAGAGAAAGTGGGATGCTGCTCAGTGGAGGTAGTCTGAGCAAAGAGATGTAAGTGATTATGAGACATAGTCAAGAATAGTGAATAGGAGTGCCTGGCTAGTAGAGACACATAAGCCTGGAAAAATAAACTAAGACCCAAAATGCCAATTTGGACTTCATTTTATGTATAGTGCAGGACATTAAGAAGCATTAGAAAAATTGGATTTCTAATGGAAGAACGATTTTAATGTAGATTTATCTGTCAGAAATATACAGGATTGGAAGTTAGACCAGGTAAAACTAGGGAGCTGGGCAGCTCTTACAGTATTTCAGGAGTGACACTATGGGCACCTGAACTATTGCAACAGGAATAGAAAGGGCAAGTATGTGAAACTGAATATAAAGAAAATACTGAATTCATTACGAGAAGAAAAAGAGATGGCAGGATGAGAGGAACTTTATCCTGGTATAATTAGTGATAATAATTGCTTTGCATATAAAGACATGCAAATGTATGAAATTGTATACATTCTTTCATTGGGTTCTAAGAGAAAAAGAAATGTACATACACAAAACATACACATATGTACATACACAATGACGTAGACACAATTTGTCCTTGGGAATGAGGAAAGCTCACAGAGGCCACTTGATTTGTCCACGGTCATACCATAGAGTGGCGGAGTTGGAACTCGAACTTGCATCAGTTCCTTTTTATATCACAGCACAGCTCTCTGTGTACAAGTGTGCTCACATCAGGTCTAGGTGTAAAAGAACCCCAGAGTGGGTGTCATTTTGTACCACTGAATTTACCTTGGCTGCCAGAAAGTTCCCTCTGATCATACTTTATTCTTTGTCTTCTTTTGCTGAACACATCATAATGGTCCAAACATCACATTTGGATGTTAAAAGGTTCCATTTGCAGAGCTCTCGAAGATACTGATTTACTCTGCTGTGGACACCCAGAAATGAGGAAACATAGAACATGTTTGCTATCCCTATGTATTGAAAACTGGAACACACTTCAGGAGAATGAGTTGCTCTAGCCTCTTCCATAAGACTCGTTTCTTGGGATTTATGAGTATTTGACAAAAGAGGCTTTTTGAAGGTACATATCTTTATCTGTTTCATTCAGTGATACAACTCAAGTGCTAGGATGGTAACTGGCATGTAATATGTGCTCAGTAAATGTTTGCTTAATGTGTGAATTGCTTTCTTCTGGAAAAAAAAGATGAAAATATTTGACTTGAAATATACAGGGAGTGAGGGGCTTAAAATCTGTTGGTTTTTTTTGTTGTTGTTGTTATTTGTTTCTCTCAAGGGGCCAAGTGAGACAACTTCATTACTAGATCTCTCTGAATCTTTGTAACCACAAAAGCACTGCAACGCTATCCCAGACATGGTCCATGGGCAATGGCCTTATTTGTTTTTTTATTCTCAGGGCATCTATAGTCAGAAGCAGTGAACTCAAAGTAAACATAAGCAGAGAGACTCTTGGGCTACTTGGAAATGAGAGCAACTCCATTCTCCATCTTTCCTGTCCATTATCATTATCAGCCTGAATGATTTTCGGGGAAGGGCAGCATGGTGGATGGAAAGAACATGAGCCTGAGTCCAGGCAAAAAAGACCAAACCCTCTGAATCCCAGCCAAGTACTTACTAGCTGTGTGACCTAGGACAAATTGTTATACATTTCTGAGTCTACTTACATCTTCCTCTGAGGAATTGGGAATAGAGGATCTACATAAAATTGTGAAAAGTAAAGATATAGCGTAAAGGTCTTGACACAAAG
This sequence comes from Halichoerus grypus, assembly GCF_964656455.1. Lineage (NCBI taxonomy): Eukaryota > Metazoa > Chordata > Mammalia > Carnivora > Phocidae > Halichoerus > Halichoerus grypus. The sequence goes on along the minus strand of NC_135718.1, from coordinate 23,599,799 downwards.
CAGATATTTAGTGATATTTTATTGCTTTTATTTTTACATATGTTCATTCTTTATCTTTGCTGCTTTATCTCTGAAGACAAAAGTGATCAGTGATCTAAGAGAAAGGTATGCCAACATCTTGTGGCCATAGGTAACCAGGAGAGCAAATGTCTGGGGGCAAAAAACAACCTTCTGGTGTCTCTCTGGGTCTGTTTAATGAGTCCTGTGCGTGGGACCTTGAGACTGGTTCCCTTTGTTCATTAAAGCCCAATGGTGTGTAGCATCCAAGGCAGGGGTGAACATTCAGAAATTCACCTTTAAAAATAAGATCTGCTATGATTCCTTCCAGGGACTGTGGCTTGGGGAATAAGTTGCTTGTTCCTGGGGCTGCCTGCTGTGTGGAAGAGTGACTGTCACTGACTTGCATCTTGTCAAATACATTTCTCAGCCATCAGTATTTACTCCTAAGGGAGCCACTGCTGGGAGTATTAAAACGGAAAGAAGTTAAATAGACCGTGCTGGTTTTGTAGCACCAGGGCTCCCATCAGCCCAGCGGGAAGCCCCCACTTCCTGGCATTCCTAGTCAGTGTGCCCTGCTTCTTGCCCTGTCTTCAATGCCCTCCATCTTAATATACACCGGATTTACCTAATGCTTCATTAATACCAACTTTGTGATGAGTACTGGTGTACTCCCTCTTATTTGCCTTTACAAGTATCCAGTGAAGAGAGGATGAGTAATTTGAATTTAAAGGTAAAACTGAGGTTCAGGGAAGTTAAATGTCTTACCAGCAGCCACACAGATAGTTTTTGCAAAAGAGGATCCAGATCTAGATCTATCCTGACCTGTGGTGCTTCAGGTGAAAAAATTGTCTGCAAGGGAGTCAAATCTGAATTTGGTGGATGAGACCTCTTAACTTTGACTTGTTCTCAGGCTCTTCTTGGTGTGAAGCACTTTCCTCTGACATGCCTCCACTGGTCTCTGTAAAAAGCCTCTCTGGTCAAATCTTTTCTGCCCACCTCTTACTAATTTGATGTGTTTGATTTTGAGTAAATTTTGAAAGATACGAACAGGGCCCAGGAATGGGAAGTGGACAAGTGTAACTTGGTTCCCATTTGCCCACATCTGTGATAATGATAGCCAGAACTGATTGAACACACCTCTCCGTACTAGGCTCTGTTCCAAAGTTCTTTTTCCTAACTCACTGGATTCTTACAATACCCCCAGGAGGTAGGTAATATTATCTTAGACAAAGAGAGATGATGCAACCAGCTCGAGATTATACAGGTAACAAAGAGCAGAACCAGGATTGGAATCCAGGAAGTTTGATTCCAGGGGCATGCCTAACTGAAACCGGGCCCCATAGGGTTAATGAGGTTGAAACTGTCAGCAAGACCCCCACTGAATCTCTCCTTCTTCACAAGAAAGTTAACCTTTTCTTTTAGAAGCAAACAACAGGAAGAGCTCTGGCCAGCCTAGATTAGTTTGAGCTTGCCCACCAACTCATACCTGCAGGGATGGACCATGATGTCTGACAGTGACCTCTACCTCATTACAATGTTGGAGGAACACAAACTTCATTAGCATAACATAGGATACTTGTTGAGTCCTGTTTTCTAAGTACTCCTGTGTACCCTTATGCTTGCCTCTACATGGGATGACAAAGCTTCCCTTTCTGAATATTCATCCTAACCCTAAATAAAAGAAACCTACTCACCCCCACTCAGGGAGTCAGGACTTCAGAAGTTATTCCGTGATCTCCTTATCTGCTGCAAATAAATTTTCCTTTGTGTGACAACTCCACTCAGTGTGGTCTCTATCTATAACTCATCAAGGAGCTAACTCACCTTTGTTTGGTTATATGACGACAGCCCCAGATTGTCACTATTTCTGTACTTTCTTTACAACGACACTAGAAGGAGAAAGGAACATAAAGAATAGCATTTGTCTGCTTTTTAAAAAGAAGATAGATTATTGAGGGGCACCTGGGTGGTTCAATCGGTTAAGCATTTGATTCAGGTCATGATCTCAGGGTCCTGGGATTGAGCCCTGCATCAGGCTCCCTGCTCAGAAGACGACAGATTGAGCAAAGATGTAGGTGAGGAGGAAAGTACCTTCAAAACCCATTTAGACCATGGAGTGCCCACCAAGGACAGGCTATTGAGGCAACATTGCTGGAAATAATTTTAAATTAGATTAGCAAAGCATATTAAAGGAGAGACAGAAAGACAGCCTGAAAGAGCTGCCAGAAGTCATGCTTGATTATGTCTGGAGGCTTCCATTTTAAAGGTTTAGGATACACTGAATGATGTTCTCCTATCTTTGGTATTGACTGCATGCCGGGGCGGGGAAATGCAATGATCAAAGTTAGAGTGTGCACTAGAGTTATAAAACAGAAATGTTCAGATGCCAGTGAATCTCCTTGAAGGGCAAGTCTTTTTTTTTTTTTTGGCCATGTGGCCAGAGGTCACTCAGTCATTACCCAAATGCTGAGCATGGGTGGGTAAAGCAGCTCGAGGGGTAACCAGTGTTTCTCTTACTGATTCATGTGTACTCACATCTGTATGTGAGTACATTTTTAAAAGATAAATACATGGGGCACCTGGGTGGTTAAGCGTCCAACTCTTGATCTCAGCTCAGGTCTTGATCTCAGGGTTGTGCGTTCAAGCCTTACTTAAAAATAATAAAATAAAAAATAGAAGATAAATATATTCATAAATGCTTGAGATGAGCTTATGTGTTTTCTAAAGCAATGTGCACATAAAGAACTTGGAAGAACTTGTTAAAATGCAGATTCCCGGTCCTCCTTTATCCAGAAATTGTAATTCAGAGGGCCCAGGAAGGAGGTCTAGGAATCTCTAGTTAATAAAGCTGTTGAAAGCCATTCTGTGGCAAGGGGTCTTCAGATCTCATTTTGAGAAGGCAAGTTTGTGGTTCTTAACAAAATACATGCATTAGAACTGCCTGTGGACCAACAGACACATGAAAAAGTGTTCAATATCGCTCAGCATCAGGGAAATCCAAATCAAAACCTCAATGAGATACCACCTCACACCAGTCAGAATGGCTAAAATTAACAAGTCAGGAAATGACAGATGTTGGCGGGGATGCGGAGAAAGGGGAACCCTCCTACACTGTTGGTGGGAATGCAAGCTGGTGCAGCCACTCTGGAAAACAGTATGGAGGTTCCTCAAAAAGTTGAAAATAGAGCTACCATATGATCCAGCAATTGCACTCCTGGGTATTTACCCCAAAGATACAAAAGTAGGGACCCGAAAGGGTACGTGCACCCCGATGTTTATAGCAGCAATGTCCACAATAGCCAAACTGTGGAAAGAGCCAAGATGTCCATCAACAGATGAATGGATAAAGAAGATGTGGTATATATATACAATGGAATATTATGCAGCCATCAAAAGGAATGAGATCTTGCCATTTGCAACGACGTGGATGGAACTGGAGGGTATTATGCTGAGCGAAATAAGTCAAACAGAGAAAGACATGTATCATATGACCTCACTGCTATGAGGAATTCTTAATCTCAGGAAACAAACTGAGGGTTGCTGGAGTGGGGGGTGGGGTGGGAGGGATGGGGTGACTGGGTGATGGACACTGGGGAGGGTATGTGTTCTGGTAAGCGCTGTGAATTGTGCAAGACTGTTGAATCTCAGATCTGTACCTCTGAAACAAATAATGCAGTATGTGTTAAGAAAGAAAAAAAGAAGAAGAAGAATGTAGCAGGAGGGGAAGAATGAAGGGGGGGAAATCGGAGGGGGAGAAGAACCATGAGAGACGATGGACTCTGAAAAACAAACTGAGGGTTCTAGAGGGGATGGGGGTGGGAGGATGAGTTAGCCTGGTGATGGGTATTGAGGAGGGCACGTTCTGCATGGGGCACTGGGTGTTATGCACAAACAATGAATCATGGAACACTATATCTAAAAGTAATGATGTAATGTATGGGGATTAACATAACAATAAAAAAATAAAAAAAATAAAAAAAATAATAAAAAAAAGAACTGCCTGTGGACCTCCACGAAACTACACCTCCCTGCTCTGTGAGACCTGCTGGACTGAGACTTCTGTGGAAGGAGGCCACTTGTCACAGGTGGGGCTCCCCAGGAGGCTGACTCTCAGACAGAGATGACTTCTGAAAAGGGGAGAGATTGGGCAGAGAAAGATAAACTACACCTCAGTTTCTGCACAGGCCTCAGCTAATCTAAGGGGTCATGAGGGTAAGATGTCCCCCAGAGATCTACACATTTGGGGTGAGGGAGCTGGGACTTCACACCCCCATGTCGGTCAGTCATTCGATGCTGCCCTGGGGAGGAAATGAGACCTGGATCTTTCACCTTGGCAGAGAAGAACATCTACCAGCAGCCTGAGGACAGATTTGGACAGTGGATCACAGCATCTCCTGTGCAGAATAGGAATTTGGTTTTGTTTGGTTTTATTTGGGCTCCATGGGAGATTCTATGCACTTCCAGACTGAGAATCAGCCATGGAGACATGTCACTGGTTATGAAGAGAAAGAAAGGATACTCGGATGTTTTCCTGATAGGATCAGCTCTATCACTACCTCCCAGGGAATTCCCACTCACCCTACAGCACTGAGATCAAGGGTCATCCACTCTCTGAGGATGCTTTTGACCCCTTCAGGCTGAATTACTGTTTTTGGAATGATCACTTATCTTGTATAAATGTCCATTATTATGTGTCTTTACTTGCTACCAGGCTGCTTATTTTATTGAGACCATGGCATATTCATTTCTATATCCCAGCATCTAACAGGGTCTACACTACACATAGTGGATGCTGTATGAATGAATGAATGAATGAATAATTAATCAGTGGCTAAAGGGTTAGCAGAGGAGGCAGAGAAGATACTACTCTTAGCAGCCATCCCTTAGAATTCCAAAGACAGACTTTGGGTAAGATAGATAATATTTCTACTCTATTGTGGCAATTCTGATCCTATAGGACCTTTTAGCCTACTTGGGAACCAGGCACTATTGGAAAAAATTTTTTTTCTTTACCAACCTCTAGGATAAATTTCACACACACAAAAAAATATTTTAAAGGTGGTTCAGACTCTAGGGCGATTTTGCACACCTTTCTCTGTCTGGGATTCATATCAGCCATGTCGCCTTCTTGCCTATTAAAAGAGCATGGGTCCAATGAATGGGGTGAAACGATGAAGTAGCAAGCTGCCAGCAGATTTCACAGAGCTCCTTTCCAGTGATTTTTCGAAGACTAAAAATTTCCTCCACTTTCCCAGTAATCCAAATTCCCCAATATCGGCCCCGAGCCATCCAGTATATCCATGATGCGTATCACCCAGGCCAGCCACACATGCTAGGAGAGCGAATTCCCAGCCAAGCAGCCCTGGGCTTGATTAGGTTGTGGCTTGTGCTTGAACTCCAATCACTTGCATGAGCAACCCTGAAGCAGAGGAACCAGCGATCGGCCCCAATAACAGGTCACCGAGGGCTCAGAGGAGAAGGGGAACACAATGAGTTTCACAAGTTCCTTATCCATCCTGAGAAATGCCTGGGGACTCCAGTTGTTTCAGAGCCTGGTACCATTATAGGCTCCTGACAGTTTATTTTGGATTTGTCCTGAGGGAGAGAGTATCAGAATTTTCTACTGATAGCTTGTATAGGTGAGTGATGCCATTATTTGTTCAAGCAGAAAAGAAGAGCTTAGAAATATAATAGGAACTTTGGCTTCCCCTCAGGGCCTCTGAAGCCAGAAGTCTTCTAGTGCTTTCTATTATGCAAAATCCACAGTGCTTGAAACTTTCCGGGGGTGGCGCAGGGGAGTAGGAGAGCACTCGCCCTGCGTCCTCCACCCCACCTGCCTTCATCTAAAATGATCCCTTCATGGTGATGGGTATTAAAGAGGGCATGTACTGAATGGAGCCCTGGGTGTTATACGCGAACAATGAATCGTGGAACCCTACATCAAAAACTAATGATGTGTGGTGATTAACATAACATAATAAAATTTAAAAAAATTTAAAAAAAAGTAAAATGATCCCTTCACTACAAGATAGCATTTTAGTACAGATGGTTTTCTAAGAAGAAATCTTAACCGTTCAGAAGTCTTATTTCACACCTTGTAAGTAATCTATAGGAAACCCTGTTGTGTATGAGCGTCGATGACTATGAGGCCAATAAAAGTGAATGTTAGCAAACATGAGGAAAGTAGCTTAAATAAATGTGCTGCGGAGTACTTCAAGGGAAAACGATAAACCCGTGACAGGAGAAAGGGAGCTAACCTTTCCTAGATTCTAGATCCCACACACATCACCTCACCTTTTCCTGCAATAGAACTCTTGTCCCTGGGCTGTGGAGATGGGGCCTCTGAAGCTCCCAGAATTAAGTCAGTTACCCAGCGTCGCACATGAGTGAGGAAAGATTTCAATCTTCTCATGTCTGATGCTGCCAGGTAGGGAGTTGCAAGGAGCAGAAGCTGGAGAACAAAGAGGGGGAAGAGAAGGGGAGAAGATGGTGGCAATTGTAAAATGGGCTGATACATTCTGGAACAGTATAGTTAGAATCACCAGAGGAGCAAACTAAAACGGGGAATCTTACAGTCCCTGTTAATGCCTAACACATCACTCCAAAACTTAGTAGCTTAAACAAAAACAACCCATTATTTTTTCATGAGTCTCTGAGCTGACCAGGCAGTTCTGTCTCAAGTGGGCTTGGCAGAGGTGCTGGGATGTCTAATGGGTCCAAAATGACCCCCTCACTGGTGTTCTCTGCTAGCTGAAAGCCCCAGCTAGGGGTCTCCATTCTACCTTGAACAACTCCACATAGCTACCTGGCCTTCTTTACAACTGGCAACTGTATTCCTTTTTTTTTTTTTTATTCAGTTAGCCACTGTATAGTATATCATTAGTTTTTGATATAGAGTTCAATGATTCATTAGTTACGTATAACACCCAGTGCATATCACAACATGTGCCCTTCTTAATACCCATCACCCTGTTACCCCCCTCCCCCAACCCTCTCCCCTCTGAGACCCTCAGTTCTTTTCCTGGTACCCATAGTCTCTCATGGTTCATCTCCCTCTCTGATATCTCCCCCTTCAGATTTCCCTCCCTTCCTCTGTGGTCCTCCATGCTATTGCCTATGTTCCACATATGAGTGAAACCATATGATATTGTCTTTCTCTGCTTGACTTACTTCACTTAGCATAATCCCCTCCAGTGCCATACATGTCAATGCAAATGGTGGGTATTCATCCTTTCAGATGGCTGAATTGTGTTCCATTGTATATATGTACCACATCTTCTTTGTCCATTCATCTGTTGATGGATAAAGCATCTTGGCTCCTTCCACAGTTTAGCTATTGTGGACATTGCTGCTATGAACATTGGGGTGCATGTGCCCCTTCTTTTCCCTACATCTGTATCTTTGGGGTAAATACCTAGTAGTGTAATTGCTGGGTCATAGGGTAGCTCTATTTTTAACATCTTGAGGAACCTCCATACTATTTTCCAGAGTGGCTGTACTAGCTTGCATTCCCACCAACAGTATAAGAGGGTTCCCCTTTCTCTGCATCCTCACCAACATTTGTTGTTTCCTGTTTTTTTAATTTTTGGCAACTGTGTTCCAAGAAGGAGCATTCCCAGATGGCACGCCCCAGTGGTAAGCACTTCTCAAGGCTTTGTTTGCTTCACACTAATGCTTCATTAGGCAAAGCCAGTCAAATGGACAAGTCAAGACTCGGTGTGAGAGAACCCTCGAGGGCAAGGAGACTACTTGCCATGGAGGGTTCCCTTATCTGACTATAGACTTATTACATGAAAATCTGAAGAGGCTGGATGCAGCTGTCTGCATTTCTAACAAGCTTCCTAAAGTATCTCCACAGTGTATCTTCCTAACTTCCTTTATCAGCCTTCTACCTGCTCCCTTTAAAACCTGCTTAATGCTGAAAATCTTGGTTAATTCATTAATCAGCAAGGCAATAGGTGTATTGATCATGAGAGAAAGAGTTTCATTGATCTGAAGAGAAAACAACAATATCAACAACCACAAAAATTCCACTAAAAAAGCTCTTTGTAGTCACCAATGACCTCCATGTCACCATTCAATGAACATTCTTCAATCCTCATCTTTCTTGATTCCTTATCAGCATTCAATGTTGTTGATCACTCCCTCCTTCTTAAAATGCTTTCCCTTGCCTTCTGTGATATATCACTCCTACCTCCTACTTCTTTTCTATCTCTCTGCCTGCTACTTCCAGTCTTTTTCTGGTCCATTTTCTTCTTCTGAACTTCTAAAGGTTGACATTTTTCAAGGCTGGGTTCCAAGTGCTCCTCTTTCCTCATTCTGTACTGCCTCCTCAGCAAAGGCATACCCACCAAATGCTTTCATCAGCAACAGTGCCCTATATGCAAATGACTCCCCAGGTTATGTGACCAGCCCAGATGTCTCCTCTGAGGTGTAGGCTTACATACTCAGCTATGTTCTCTTTACATCTCCTAGGATGTAGCAAAGGAATTCAAATTGGAAATGTCTAAAACAGAACTCTATCCTCTCTTCTATCCAATCTTCCTCCAGTGTTTATTATTTTTGTAAAGCAGACCATCATCTGGATAGTTCTGCAAGGAGAATCTGAGGAGTAATTCTGTCACTTCTCTCTCCACCAACAACCACATATCTCGTTCAATCCATCACCACTCTTGTTGACCTCACCTCTTGTAATATGTCAGCCTCTCTCCATCATCTCTGTTTGAAGCACCCTAATCTAGACAGCTGTCATTTTTTCATCCAGAAAACAAATTTTTAAAAAATCTTCCCAAGTGGTCCCCAGCATCATTCATTCCTGTTCCTTCCACCTTCATGACACACAATCCTTTCTCCATGTCTCAATCAGAGTCCTCTTTTAAAAATATACCCAATTATGTAATTTCATTTAAAGCATGCAATGTCTTCCCAATGCTTTTAGAATAAAAACCAAATTCTTAACAGGATTCACAAGATTTTCAGTGACTGGTTTCTGCTTCCTTTTCATCCCCTTCTATCAATATCCCTCTTGTTTTCTATGATTCAGCTGCACTGGTCTTCTTTAAATTCCTCAAATATATAATTATCTCCCACCTGAGAACTTTGAATGTTTCCTCACCCTCATTCTCTTGCTAATTCTTCAGATCTTAGCTCACATGTCTCCTCAGGGAAGTGAGACTTCACTGGAGCCACCAGGCTACTTTTGGACTTCTTATTTCACATTTCTAGTCCCATGAGCTTCCGATTCTTAGAATTAAACCACAGTTCATGATAATGTGTCTATGTGAGTATTCATCATGTAAATGTCTGTCTCTCTCACTATACAGTAAGATCTGTGAGGGCAAGAACCATATCCATTTAACTCATTATGTCTCTGGTGCCTGTCACAGAATAGTTTTGAATGAATGAGTGAATGGAGGAAGGAAGGAAGGAAAATGCTTGTTAAGACTCCCATCTTTAAGGTTAAGTGCCTGTTTCTTCGGATTCAAGAGTGTCTTTTCCTGTTGGATCCCTCTTTGTGATCCTACTCTCATCTTCTGTGGGAGATGACTCCTGCCAGGACTGCTTCATTTTGTGCCATGACCTTGGAGCTCTGTGGTTAGCCTGCCAGAGTGACACCTCCCTCAACACCAGCATCTGGATTTGCTCTCCCTGGAGTGAAAGCCTCTCCTTCCAAGCATGTCTTCTTCTCCTGTTAAGTACTAGTCCCCTGAGTCTGTGCCCAAAGCAACCCGGCTGTGGTGAGCAGAGTCTCAAAAATTTTTAATACCTCTCTAACAAGAGGTATTGGCTCCATGAGATTTTAAAAGAGACATAAAACGTGGCTGACAATTTTTTTTTTTCTTAACTTGGCTGCCAATGTTAAGTAAGATAAAACCCACCTACTTCAGCTCAGGTCATGATCCCAGGGTCCTGGGATCGAGCCCCACATGGGCTCCTGCTTGGCGGGAAGCCTGCTTCTCCCTCTCCAACTCCCCCTGCTTGTGTTCCCTCTCTCGCTGTGTCTCTCTCTGTCAAATAAATAAATAAAATCTTAAAAAAAAAAAGACAAAACCCACCTAAAACTGGACCAATGATAGCAGGAGAGTGTGGGGGCTTATTAAATGAGACCATTTTATGCAAGTAAACTGGCAATATTGATATTGGGATAGATCCCATGCACATTGTTTGAAAACCGCGGGGTACCTGCTTCCTGTTTCCAAACAAAGCTTGCCCTTGAGAAGTATAAGTTTGTTTGGCTTCTTCACTTACGTGAATTGAATTTCTGACAAGACAACCCTTGGCACAACCAATCAGACCAAGCTCCTTTGACACTGTGGGATGTCTGAAGCATACTGAGGGCAATTGATCAGACCACATTACTGTCCATTCACCTTCAACTAATCCTTTCTCCCTTGACCTATTCTAGGGAGGATTACTCAGAAATTTGGTTGCTGCCATTTGTGAAGGCTGAGTTTGTATAGGCTCCTAATCATTACTGCACTTTGCACTTTTAATGGATATTTTTGTCTTGGTATTCTTCTTTCCTCCCTTTTGCACACCCCCTGAATTGATTTGTGTATGGGCTAGCTTTACGCTTTGATGAATTGGAAAAACAGTGCTCAGCAGTTTTTCACTGGGGAAGTTATCTGTATTTTATTTAGAATGAAAGTGGTTATTTAAAGGTGAGTGTCCTTAGAATGTTTTTGTAGGACCCTAGCCAGTATAGTTAGTTCATTTGATAACTTGAACCTCAACCTGTCCCCACAGAGGGCTCTCATTTGGTGAGTTTCACTAACCTCCAGATAGTTATACTATCTGTAAAGGAAGACAGATATTTTTCAGGTTTTTTTTTTTTTTAATTCATGGACTAGGAATACAGGATTTTTTTTTTCCTTTTTGAGTTTGACAATAGAAAAAAGGTAACAAATATCTCAAATTGGACATGTACCAAACTAAGATAATTGGTTATCTTTAAAATAATTTCTACCTTCTGTGCATTCATCCGTCCCTCCTCTATCCATCCACTAATTCAAGGAATGTTGTTGAGTTTGTACTATGTCGCAGGCACTGAGTTAGACACTGAAGATATAAATGGCAAACAAACATATGTACAGTTCCTACCTGTGGAGCTGTTACTTATGAGGAAATAGAAATCAAATAATCACACAATATATGTGAAGTTATATTTGTGATCACTGCCATGGATGAGAGGTATATTATTTCTATAGATATCTCTACATAATAGAGATATCTGGTCTATACATGTAAGAGTGCAGGAAATTATTTACTTAACCTATGACCTTTTACCATACTCTGCTAATTATTGAAGGATTGGGATAAAAAGTTGAAATGATGCCCATAGTTACAATGTTCACAAGCTATTGCTATAGTAGCTGGATTTTGATAGTTGAAAAAACTTCCTTTATTACTGTATTCCTGGGCTTAGGCTCTTGTATTTCTTTCAGAATGTCGAACTAAGCTCTTACCCTGACACTCAGGACCCTCATACTCTCCCCTTATCTTCAAGTTCTCCCTCCAAAAAAATACAGCTGCCGTAATCTCATCATCTTCCATGAATGTCTCATGCATGTTCCCATCTCCCCCTTGTTTCAACTGTTACACTCATCTAATGGCCCATATTCATTGTGTTTTCTTAAAATGCCTTCTCTCTGGTGTCTCCTTGTGGAGATAAGGAGAGAAATGTAGTGGGAATGCCGAATTCTGACACCATTTCTATGGAAGCAAGATTGTTTACATCAGAAGATACACCAGGAGTGAGCATGTACAAAGGAATAGCTGTACGTGGGTACAATGAGAAGGTGGTCATCTGTAAACCAAGGACAGAGGCCTCACCTGTGAAACCAACTCTTCTGGCACCTTGATCTTGGACTTCCAGCTTCCAGAACTGTGAGAAAATATATTTCTGCTGTTTAAGTTGCCCAGGCTATGGTATTCCCTTATGGCAGCCCTAGCAGAATCAGACCGTGAAGCAAGAACCACAGAAAGGTGCAGTGGCTATACTAATGTCAGACAACATAGACTTAAAAAATGTTACTAGTGATGAAAGAGTGACATTTCATAATGATAAAAGGGTCAACCAATCAAGAAGCTATAATAATGGTTAAATATAAATGTATAATAAAAGAGCACTGAGATACATGATGCAAAAAAAGACCTATATAAGGGGAGATATAGACAGTACAATAATAATAGCTGGAGAGTTCAATACCCCACCTACAATAATGGGTAGTACAACTAAATAGAGGGTCAACAAGAAGCTAGACTTAAACCATACCATGATTAGACCTTTTAGACCTCTATAGGACAGTTTACCTAACAACAGCCATTCTTCTCAAATGCACATGGAACATTGACCATATACTAGGCTATGAAACAAACCTCAATAAATTTAAGAGGCTAGGGGTATTAAACTGTACATTCTCAGACTACAGTGGAATAAAATTAGAAATTAATAGCAGAGAAAGAAAATTGAGAGGCTCAGAAATATGTAGAAATTACACAACACACTCCTCACTAACCAAGGGGTCATAGAAGAAATCAAAAGAGAAATCATAAAATACTTTGAGATAAATGGAAATGAAGAGTCAACATACCAAAACTTATGGAATATAGCTAAGAACTAAGAACTAAGCAGTTCCTAGAGGGAAATTTAGAGTTGGAAATGTCCATATTAAGGAAGAAGACTGATTTTAAATAAGTAACCTAACCTCTACATTAAGATAGTGTGTGTGGGAGTTGGAATAAAACTAAGCTCAAATCTACAAAAGAAAAGAAATAAAGAGTAAAAATTAATGAAACCGAGAATAGAAAAAACAATTGAAAAAAATCAATGAAACCAAAAGCTGATTCTTGGAAAAGATCAACAAAATTGACAAACTTATTTAGATTGGCCAAGGGGAGAAAAAACAAACAAACAAAAAACAAGACTCAAATTACTAGAATCAGAAATAAAAGAGGAGAGAATAGTACCAACCTTACAAAAATAAAAAGGATTATAAAGAAATACCATGAACATTGTAAGCAAATTATAGAACTCAGATAAAATGAACAAATTCCTACATAATACAAACTGCCAAAACCTACTCAAGAAAAGACCATCTAAATAGATCTATAACAATAACAACAACAACAAAATAGATCTATAGTAAATAAAGAGATTGAATTAGTATTAAAAAAAAAAAAAAAAACTACACACAAATAAAAGCCTAGGCCCAGATGGCTTGATTGCTAAATTCTTTCAAACAAAGAATTAACACCAATTCTCCATAAACTTTTCCAAAAAAATAGCAGGAGAATAAACACTTCCCAATTCATTTAATAAGGGCAGCATTTCCTTGATAGCAAAACCAGACAGAGATGACAAGAAAATTGCAGACCAATATCTCCTATGAATATGGATACAAAATCCCACAACAAAATCTTAGCAAACTGAATCCAGCAACATATGAAAAGAATTATATACAATGACCAAGTGGGATTTATCCCAGGAACACAAAATTATTTCAACATCTGAAAATCAATTAACATGATACATCATATCTATAGAGTAAGAAACAATAAATCACACGATCATCTCAATAGATGCATAAAAAGCAACTGATGGAATCCAACACCCTTCATAATAAAAATCTAGGAATAGAAGGAAATTTCCTAACCTGATGAAGGGCATCTATGAAAATCCACAGCTAACATCATATTTAATGGTAAAAGACTGGATGCTTTCTCCCTAAGATCAGTAAACAAGATAAGAATGTCTGCTCTCAACATTTTTCTTCAAGATTGTACTAAAGGTTCTTTCTAGGCAATTAGGCAAGAAAAAGAAATAAAGCACATCTAGGCTGGAAAGAAAGAAGTAAAACTATCTGTATTTGCAGATGACATGATCTTATATATAAGAAATCCTAAGGAATTCACTAAGTTTTTTTCCAAAAACTAGTAAGTGAGTTAAGCAAGACTTCAGGATACCAGATCAATATGCCAAACTCAATTGTATTTTTATGCACTTACAATGAACAATTTGAAAAACATGAGAAAACACTTCCATTCAAAATAGCATCAAATAGAATAAAATATTTAGCAATAAATTTAACAAAAAATGCAAAAAATAGCAGGAGTTTACTCTGAAAACTATTGTTGAAAAAATAAAAAAATCTAAATAAATGGGAAAATAATTCATGTTTGTGGGGCAGAAAGCTTAGCATTGTTAAGATAAGAATAGTCCCCAAACTGATCTATAGATTCAACAAAATCTCTGAATACCAGCTAACTTGAAAATTCATATAGAATTATAAGGGACCCTTGATTTTCAGATTTTTTCCACTTATTAATTCCTGAAATACTAATGCCTTTAAAATTATTAGAACAGACTATATGTTAATTTCTGTTTTAATCTATCAATCTATCCATCTATCTACCATCTATCTATATCTGTCTAATTAGCTTAACTCAATTAGGGTAATAAGCCCTTTGAAAGTGAGTTCTATATGAATTTACTATTTCCTGACACTACTACTGAATCCTATAAACATTAAACTTTAAAAAATATATTCTTACTGCTTCAAAGGAAATTCAATAATAAGGGATAAAAATTTATGGCATACTTACTTTGATTATCTGCCCTTAATAATTACAATATCAAGAAATTCCCTTAAAGAAGATATACTTGATGCCATTTTGAGATAATTTGGCCAAAAGTTCTATATTTCATAAATGATCAGGTTCTACTTCTCTCATCCCACAAGAGATTTTCTCTTAAGTTCTAGATTCACAACAGATGCTGTATTTATTGTATCATAGACCTAACACACCTTGATTTCCGTTAGTATCAGAGGCTAGAAACTCCTCAATGAGTTTTCAGACTTATGTCCTACCTGACTAGATAATGTGAAATGTAATGCCTATTTTAGGAAGTGAGTCCACTAAGACTTTTAGTTCCATAGGTGGGAAGAAGGGAAGGTAACTGTTTGATAACAAGATCATAAGAATACTAAAAATTTTCCCAAAGAAGGTAAATTTATTTTGGCATTTATTTTCCTGAAAGAAAAATATTGTCTCCAATTCAAAATAGGTTTTTATAATTCAAGGACCTCTAGAGTCTCCTTGTTACCTTTTATAATTTGAGATTTGATTAAACCTGAATACTTCTACTATTATACATTCTAATTTCCCAGGCACTGAATGATCTACTTGTACCTTTTTTTCTGTTATGGTAGAGAAAATGCCTCTCCACCTACTCTCTAATATAGCAATCCTGCATGCATACACACTTCTTATTTAACCTCTTTTAGTGGTGTATGTGCATGTGTGGGCACATGTATGTGATATTATATAAATTATATGCAACATATACATAGTATTATGATTATATAAAGTTTAAAAACTACTCCTCCCTGAAAAATTCTTTTGTTGTCTATAATACCACATTTATCAGGTCTTCCCCTAACCCTTAGTCGCTCTTGCTTATACCAGCGTGCCAAAGGCTCTGGTGTGAATGTGGACCCCCCCCAAAAGTGCTGTTGAGGCTGCAGTACCAGTATTGTTCACATTGGACTTAGATCAATGACCCATGGACATCTAGAGAGACAGTCTTTTAGAATTTTCTCTTTTCTCTTTATTCTTTCTTTACCCCTGGCAAATCTCCCCAGTGGCTAGAAAACAGAACAGTATATGTGACAAGTACTAAGCTTACCTCAGCATCACCTGCTGTTATTAACCTCAGATAGTAGCTCCTAGGAGGATCTCTTTCTGGGAAGCTCCTTGGACCTCATGTAGAAGGACTTGTGCTAATTGATCCATATATGCCCAGCTATGCCAGAATCCCAGGACCACCCATGGTTAATCTCAAGAAGGACTCTTGTTAATTACATTAAATTATTTACTTTGAAAGAAACATAGAGAATACATAAACTTTCACTTGGTTTTGTGGAGGTTTTTCTGTTTGTTTTTTGTTTTGTTTTTTTGTTTTTTTGTTTACAGAATTAGGAAAGCATTTTAATGACCTTAGTCATTTTAAAGTTCAGGTCTCCACTTGCCAGTTTGCCAGGGAGTCTGTGTCTGCTGATGGGTCGTGACCACATACGCAAATCTGACTAATGGACTATACATAAAATTACTCTTAAACCAAACCTAGCTGTTCCAACCTCAGGTATGTGTCACTTTGCTTTTTTGGCAATGCTGCAAAATAGTGGTGAAAACTTCACTGTGACATTAACCTTTTTTTCCCCTGCCTCTGTCAGAACCAAGCTGTCCACTGTACATCTCCTCTCTCATGCTGATAGCAGATCCAACTATAACCATGCAGCTGAGAGTTTCAAAACCATGCTTTCATTCACTAGTGCCGTTCTCTCTTCATTCTTCCTCCCAGACTCTGGGCTAGTCTGCCTGGGCATCTGGCATTGTTTCATCCTTCCTGTCCTTAGCTACCTACTAAAGTGGATTTAACAACTGCCTGGGTTTTGTTTCTGGATTAATTTTCTGTCTTGTCTATTTCATGGAGTTCACTATCTCTGACCCTTGATAACGGGTAAAATCATCCAACCACACTAGGACCCCCCAGCCCTGGCTTTCTGTATTTTTGTCCTGGCAGAACAGCTTTTCTCTTTGTGTAGGCTTGGTGCCAAACAACCGGCATAGGGATCTGATGGACTCTCTTGACTTGGTGTAGAGAAACAATCACAAAAGAGAAAGATTCTGTTGGATGTAATTGCTTGGGAGTAAAATACAGGGCATTACTTCTTCCCATTAAAAAGAGAAGCTAAACGTGGATAAAGTTCTATTAAACCTAAATATATGAAGATGAAGGCAATAGTTGGAAATTCCTATATGATAGTATATAAAATAGATGGAACATTAAATAAGGCAACTGTAATCAAATGTATTTACTGTTGATAATTTTAATTAAGGAAGTTGTTAATGGAGTTGTGTATATTCAGGAAGGATTTCATGGCTTTATTTTTAGAAGCACAGACTCTCAAATTTACAAGTCATATGAATTAAATGAATCCAATGATCTACATGTAATTGAAAGCCGTCCTTCCAGCGCTGGAGAATAATTTTAATTGCAAATGTTATTAAACTGTCCTTGTGAATTTATTTATGTGAATAAAGTTCCCTTAACAGGCAACTATTTAGTTGTTTCACTGTGTATCATGCAGTCATTAAAGGCCTCCAAAAATTAAAGCACCTTTCCCTTTCATTTATTTCTTGAAATATTTACTTGAAATTCATTCCCTGAAAGTTTACATTGTGGGTCGCTTATGTTTTTGTCCCAACACCACCAGCATTTACTTGCATAAGGGACTAAGTTCTTCAGTAGATGGGGATCTGAGATTTGAAGAAAAATGAATCATCCAAGTCAACACAGCACATATAAAAAATACGCAGTGGAAGGACTGATTTTTAGAGGCAGCCATACCCATATGCTCCATATTTGCTCTTGGACAGGATGTGATCTCTCACCTGAATGATCCCTGTAAAATTTGGAGTGGCACAATTTGAGACAAATCTGTGCTTAGCTCTCTTCACAATCATTTGCTGATTTTCAGAGGGATCATAGAAGATGTGAACAAAGATTATAACCCTGAGATGCAGCAACCGGCCATTCATTTATTCTTGCATTCGCTGAATGTATATTTATTGTATGGCTATGCTAATCTTGTTTTTTATTTTCTGTATTTTATGATGCTTTGACCTCTGAGGGTCTTGCTGACCAGGAAGGGACAGCCTTTCCTAGGGCTAGCTAATTCCTAGACATGGCAAACTACACCCCTTAGAATGTGCCCTTCAAATGCAAACTGACCAATCCAAAGTTCATATTCCTCAATCTTCTCCTTTATCGAACTCTCACAAGCCAAGCCAATATTCCCCTACCCTCGTCAACCAGGTACAAGACACCGGACAACTCCAGACAGCACCTATGCCCTAGAACCTGCTGACTATTCAAACTAGTCAATCCTAAACCAGCTTACCTTGCCTCACCCATTTCTTGCCATGAAAACCATAATAAAGCTTTTGCCCACCCTTTCCCCCTTCACTCCTCCTGCTTCCTGAGCAGCCCTGCGGCCCTGTATGGCATGGCTTGCCCACTCCTCTTGCAACTATGAGTAACAAACCATATTTTCAGTAGCAGTTGTCTCCCGGTCTTGGTCTCACCATACCCAAATAATAATAAAACCAACATTTTAAAACAATGGCTATATCTTAGATATTGTCCTAAGGGCCGGAGATGCAGTAGGGAATAAGCTGGATATGGTCCCAGTCTTCCCGGGGCTTACATGCTGAATCAAGGACTTTCTCTGCTCCAGAGATAGAAAGTCTTATCCAGGTTCTCAAGCACCATTTTGTGCATACCCTGCACAATTGTGCTTGTTCAAACTTTAGTTCAGAGCACAAAGAGATCGTGTGATTTGGAGTTAGACCTCCTTAGGAGTCTGATTCCCTTTGAGACCTGAGACAGGGTGTCCAACCTTCTAGTTACAAATGCTGGTTGTCCTGATAAGGTTAGCAGAATATGAAAAGCTGTGTTTATAAGCAAGTTGTTATATTTTAGAACAGACATGCTACAAGGAAACCAGGAAGACTATACACTTGAAAGACCATTTTGCAAGAAAGATCCAAGACTAATGTCCATGAGACATTTCTCCCTGAACTCTGAGGACTCACCTGGTCTGATAACCACATTGAGTCTTGTATAAATCGAATTGCAAGTCTTCAAGCAAGCATTTCGCATGCATGTGTGTGCATACACACAGCCGGACACAACAGTGACTGTGTCTTACATGTTCGGATTTAGTTTTCTTCTCCCCACATTGGGGAATTTAGAGTAGTTAAAAAAAAATACACACTCATGCTTATGCTCAGGTCTTCTTTGGAAAGTTTGTAATAACAATTGCATAGTAAAAATGCATAACTTATAAATGTCTCTTGTCTCAAAGAAAGCCCAAGACCTTTCTGCCCCTATCAGTTTATGTAACACAAACTTCTCACCCCTACCAAAAAATTTTTATAAGCAAATATATGCCCCAGGGAAATCACTAAAAATCAATGATCCAGAGTTATAACGGTATGTATTTTTAAAAGCTTTGTTTATCTCCACTCATTAAAAATACCTTTACAAAAAGCAATAATCCTGATGGCGTGAATTAATAACTGCATTTTTGAGCTTCATTGCTGTTCTTGTTTTACTCATGGTTCACTGGTTCCCTGGGTCTGTTTTGTGTGCAGGACTATTTACATAGTCTCTGGATTATTATCTGCCTTCAAAAGTGACAGGCAGAACCTAGGGCTTCTGGGAGCGGTGGGAAGATCGCTTGCATAGAGGGAATGCAGTTTTTTTATAGGAGAACACATATCCAGACAGTATGAAAATCTGGGTGATGAAGTAACAAGGACAAAAGGATAGAAAAGTAGAAGATAGAGGGGATAAAACACATTTTTTAAGTAGCCCTGTAAGAAACAAGCAAGTATTCATTCATATCACTTCTTAAGTTCTCCAGGGAGAAGGAGGATGTTCAATAACATAAACTCTCAGAAAGGCAACCTGTTGCCCAGAAAGGAACAGGAAACTGAGGCTCAGATGGATAAGGGCCAGAAACTCTATACTGGCACTTCCTTAGGGCTACAGATCCATATGCAAATCATTTCCTTCTATTTTCTCATGCGTAAAATGGAGACGGAGATGGTAACACCCACTGCAGTGGATAGTTATTAGAATTGAATGAGAATAAGATGGATATGAAAGAACTTGGGGAACAGTAGGGACTCAAGAAATGTCCTCTGTTCTAAATGGGACATGTGGTCTAATATGTTTGGGCCCAGTCACTGCCCTTTAAAGGATTCCTCATTTTATTAAACAAGGTACTGCCTTTAAGTCAACAAAATGAATAGAGGTCTCACTGTGGCTTTTCGGGAGTATCTCCATTTTTAAAAGATTTTCTTAGTTGTAAAGTTGAGTATAAAAATCAATAATGCTTAAAAAGGAAGCTGCTGGTCAGATCTTCCTAAAAGACAAAAATCAAGTATTTAAGTTTGTGGTGCTTTGAATGTTGAAGAGTTTTTAGGTAAGTAATGGGGACACCATCCTGAGACAAAAATAAGAAAGGTAACTGCAACAGCTTAAGTTCCTACATTTCAATGTTGTGTCCAAAAAACATGAAGAATACGTTTCCTTCTCTTTTGGTTCCACTACAATCGTGGGTTTAATGGTTTTGCCATCAGTTCAGACCCTGCTGTGCTTAGAAGCTCTTTCTCTCAGAGGGAATACTCTGGAATATGCATACAAGCTCTGGAAGATAATTTTGTAAGCCCATTTGATTTTTTCAAAGATGGGTCACTTGAAATTTTATCTAGCGCAAGATTTCTCTTAGCTGCTGGAAATCATGGTGCTTCATTGCAATTCTGAACTACAACTTATTTGAAGGCAGTAAGACTCAATTTTCCAAATGTGAGATCCCCCAAATCACTCCCTGAGTTGACAAATCAAACTCCATGGTATAGGTGTGCAGGTTTCCCCCGCTCTTTGAAAGTAGAGTGTTCCTGTGAAACTTTTCCTAAGCCTAAGAGGCATAAAGTGAGGAAACGAATTACCAGTAATATATATGGAATAATATTTGAGTATTCCCAGACCCAAAAATATAACCTCTCTTAGACTTTTCTGATTCCTTAGGACACATCTGGCTAATGGAAGCACAAAACATATGGAGATAAAGCACAGACGCTCACAGACACAGTTCAAAACTCTGGTGGCTGGACTCCGAGAGGCTGTGTCTTTCTGTGGGGAAGGAGCTTGAAGGGGCCACTCCTGCTGCTTGCAGGTGGGGGTGGGGGTACCTCCTCCATAAGAGCTGACTGCAAAACCAATGCTAAATGCTATTTTTGATTTTCACCTTTTTTGATAAAAGCATTTCACCTTTTTTTTATAAAAGCAAAAATACTCTTCATATTTCTTATGGTGAGCAAAATCAGCCACTAACATAGGTCTTTCGTAAAAGCGAAGTGGCACAAACTTTCAAAAAGTGGGAGATACCTTGGCTTTTAAATTACTTGCAAATGTATATCCTGAAAACCTCGCCAGTCTGGTGTTATAACAATGTGTAGACCTTTGCAACACAAATTTTGAGTCAGAAATTTCTTCACTGAAATCTGTAATGATGAGGAGAGTCGTGTGTTCAGTGCAGTAAAGACAATGACAGCTCAGGAATAAGTCAAGACTTAGAAATATAACATGTTCCGTCTCTTACTTCCACGTTCGACATGTGAGAAGGCAAAATCCCCAAATCCCTTGGGCTTCTTGAGTTTGTTTTAGAGTATGCTTCTTCCGGTTGAGGAATGATGTCGAACAGCAAATGTGTTGTTAGTTAAAATATCTTGTCACTGGTTTCTAAGATCTGATGCAGACTCCTGACCTGATTCATATAAAATCCTAGTTCTTGAATTAATGGCTACAAAATCTATACCCTGCCAACTTTCTAATACAAAAGGGTCTCTTTTTCATTCTGGGAGAAAGATGAAGACAAAGGAATTGTCATTGGGAACCAACAAAGCCCCTAGGTTCCCAGATATTTAAAAGATGAACCTAACATCTTGCTGAATGCATTCTCAAGGATGTATCTGGTTTATACAGCTTGATGTGCACTTAAGATATATCTGATTTACAAAGCTTTTTTGATTAGAGGGGAGTCTTTCCTTGGTCCTTTATGATAGGTTTGTAAAACTCAAATTACCCACTAAATGCAGCCTTCCTAGGAAAGAAGTGTACTCCATGGTGTGTAAGAGCCCTGTGTCACCTTGTGGCATGGCCCTGTCTCTCACTAGCTGTGTGGACTTGAACAGGTCCCTAAACCTCCAAGCCTCGGTTTGCTCATTTGTAATATGGGGGTAACAATCAGAACTACCTAACAGGAAGACTGAGGGTGAAATGAAATATTGTTTCTGAAGGTCTTAGCATGGTTCCTAAATGAGACCATGGGCTCAATAGTGCTGGCTGTGTAATTTCTATGTATACAGACAACAACCACGGGCTCGGTTTAAGGAAGGAGTTGAAGACAGCCTTCCAATCTCAATTTTCTATCCCCAGATTATCCCAAACTCTTCAACCTCCCTCCCCCTTCCCCCACTTCTCTTTCCATTTCCCTCCCTCTCCCCCTTCTCCCATCTCTCTTTCCTCTCCCCTTCTCATTCTTGTCTCTCTCATCTCTTCTCTTACCACTCTGACTCTTGTTCTCTCTTCTTTCTCACTCCTAATTATTTTTCTTTACTTGTAATAGCTACCATCTGCTTAGAGTCAAATGCTTTACATGTGTAATTTCTGTTCCTTAGAAACAATACAAATATAGGTATTATTATTACTTTTCAAATGAGGAAACTAAGTTAAAATATAACAAAGCTAACCATTTGCATGCTGTAGCCAGGATTTGACCACCAACTGATCTAACTCAAAAGCTAATTTGATTTTCATTATAGCACATGTTTTGGTTAGCTATCTCTGCATAGCAAAATACCCTAAAACTCAATAGCTGCAAACAACCCGCATTTAATGAGCTCCTGATTCTACAGCTTAGGGCTTCAGCCTTGGCTCAGGTGGCTGATTCTTCTGTCTGCGGCTGCCTCCCTCAGGCATCTGCTGTCAGCTATGTAAGTACTGCTGGCAGCTCTGCTGATCTTAGATGGGTTCTCTCCTATGTTTTCAGGTTGGCTTGTTCTGGCTACTCTGAGACAGCCATAGCTGGGCTCTCTTCCACATCACCCCATACTCTAAACAGAGTAGCTCTGACATGTTTATATGGTAGTTGCAGCATTTTGGTACAGTGCAGAGCCTAGACCACAAGATCTGTTGAGATCTGGTTCATAACTGTCTCTCTCTCTTGTCTATTGCACTTTATGGACCAAAGTATGTCAGAAAACCCAGACCCAAGGATTGGGGAAATAGTCTCCACCCCCCAGTGAAAGGAGCTGGGAAGTGCACATTTGCAAAGGGACAGAGAAGTGAGGACATTTTTGTAATCCATTTCCACACCAGATACTCTGGCACCTTGGTTTCTCCCCTGCACTTTGAGTGCCCAGTTTACATTAATTTCCCTTAAATTCTGAAAGAGTGACAGAGAATCAGACTGCTCACCCACCCCCTAATAAAAAATCTTGCTCTTCTTAGGGCAAGGAAAGACAACTGGTTCTAGAGAGAGCAGAAAACTAATGGCAAAGTCTCTAGTTAAGAATGAGTGCAGTTGAGTGTCTATAATAGTTGCATTGCAATAAAAAAAAAAAAAAAAGACAAAAACAAGCAAAAACTTCAGAATTATTTCCCTGCCATCTGTCTTTATTTTGCTAACCCATTCTATTGACATCCCCAGGAAAGCCATGCATGAAGTAGCAATGGAAAAGAAAAAGTCCACGCAATAATTTGCAAACACAAATTTCTATTTTTTATGGTCAAAAGAGGAATATAGTTTGGGCAGCATAGCCCTATGTCAACAGAGTGCAGAGCCATAGCAGGTACCCACTTCCAAATTTATCTTTGCCTGGAGCCCCATCTGATTTATTTTTAAGTATATTTCACCAGGATGCTCAAAGTCAAAATGTTATTTACAATGTGGGGTTAGCAGCAGAACATACCACATCAATTTCTCCAGAAAGAAGGGAGCCCAGAAATCTATTCTCATGAAGGCAGGAAAATACAGCCCCCTTACTTATTAATTTACTGTCCTCTTCCTTCTAGAAAAGGGTTTAAGGTAGCTTACACAATTGGTTTCAAGTTCAGCCGCATGTGTTTGGAAATGAAAATCAATCCTTTTGTAACTGTCCTGCCTTTGATCGGGCAGCACCTGTATGTTTAGGGAGAAGAAAGAGAAAAAATCAGCAGGTATTGATCCCGAAGTCATTATCATCCATGTTCAGTGATAACAAACCAGCTCTCTGTTTCTACTCAACATTTGTTTGAATTAACTGGGGAGAACAAGGATGCAAGCACAGTAGTTGCCTGTATAGAAAATCTTAGCCTGGACCACTGAGTCTAGATCTTCCAAGAATCCATTTTTCTCTCTGAATTTCCCTGGGACACACATACAGACACACCTAACCAAGGAAATTCTCTTTATCGTTGACAAGCGGTTTGAGATACATGCCAAAGGAATTCCATTCTTGTCAGAGGTAGGTCTCTGAAGCTGCAAAAAGCCAACTCCAAACCCAGCCTTTTTAAATTCTTCACTTGCACCTGGTATTCAATAAATGTTTGTTGAATTCCAGCAGAAATCTGTTGGAAGTTATTCCACACAAAGAGGTGCATATGACAAATACTCTTAAAATTTGCTGGGAAATTTGAGTGTAGAGGAAGAAGTGAGAGTAATTTTCTTTATAGGCTTCATTCTAACATACAGAAAAGAACTGGTTCTTATTGCGAATCCAGTAAATGCTTGTTGAACACCAGGATGCACGGGGCACCATCTTTGCTGTTATTGATCATATCAAGATGTACAATTAGATGCTGTTCTTGAACTCTTTCCATCTCCTGCTGTGATGCGTGTCTTCCAATCCAAAGCTAACCAACTGTATGACATGGATGTTATCACTGTATTTTTTACTTTGGAATCTCCCTCAACTATTCATTCTTGCTCTGTTCCTTCTTTTTATAAAGAGAGACACAGAAGAAACATGCTCGTGTTTTACCTGTCTTAAAACCAAGGAGGGTGGCTGTGGAGCGGGATAAATTAAAATTTCTCTACATTTATTGTTCATTCAGCCTCACGTGTGCATGTCACATTTCCTCTTATCAAGTCTCCAGATAGAGCTCTCCAGACCTCTTGTCTCTACTGTGAGTTAAAGGTAAATAGATTTCTTTTATCATATAAAGCTGTTTTGAGTGTTTTCTCTTTGTTTGCTTGGTTGGTTATTGTATTCATCCCTCCTCTGAGGAATATACCAATATACCAGCCTGTGATTCTCAAATGAGATAAGAGAACTATAAAGATAGAATATAGCCATGTACCCAAAATAACTCTGTCCCTGGGAAGTTAATATAAATGGTTCAACACTCAAACACTGTGAACCCAATTGTCCCACTGAAGCCTACGGTACAGACTAGAAGTAAAACCCCTCTCCATTGACTACAACCACCAAGTCAAGCCACCTCATTTCAGACCAACAACAACAACAAAAAAAACTCCTCCTTAGCATTCATGACAGAGGACTAAAAGCTGGGTGAGTTGTCTATGTAATTCTTGCATGTAGCCCAGTAAAGGAAATCCCTCCAAATTTTAGTAAATACTAAAAGTTGTAGTATATTAGAGGCTCATTTCATAATTTTTCAACTTGCCTTCTCTAGCTGTTTGTTATGTGGCAGATGCTCTGCTGAAAAATGGGGTACAGAAAAATAAATAAGACATGAAACCTGCCTTTGAAGAATCTATAACCTTGGTGGCTACATAAACATGAAAAGTATTTGTGGTACATGTTAATAACGGAGATAAGTGGAAGTTACAATGAGATCCTAAAGGAGAATGCACACAGTTCTGCCCCAGAAAGAACAGGAAAGGTTTCAGAGAAGTAGTGATGATTGACTCCCTTGAGAGGAAAACTGGAGATTGATAATCAAAGACAGAGAAACCAGTCTGTGAGGAGAGAAGCATGTGTTAATGTAGCACATGAGCAGAAGGGTAGGTAGAGCACTCGTGCCAATACAGAGGGTGGAGGCAGAGCATGCTGTGGAAAAACATAAAGTGGAGAGAAGCTGGGGTCACATTTTTAAAAAAAAGATTTATTTATTTATTTTAGAGGTGGGGGAGGGGAAGAGGGATAGAGAGAATCTTGAGCAGACTCCCTGCTGGGCCACAGAGCCCGATGCGGGGCTCAATCTCACAACCCTGAGATCCTGACCTGAGCTGAAACCAAGAGTCGGTCACTTAACCAACTGGGCCACCCAGGTGCCCCCAGATTTTGAAATGGGTTATTGTTAGTGAGAAAGATAGAAATGGAATTAAATACTGGGAAGAGTGTGCTGAGTGCTAAGTAGGTGGTGATGGAACTTCATGAATATCCACACTGAAAAATGAAGGGAGAGAACTTTTAGAGAGGCAAGATGAGAACTACAAAAGGTAATGCAGGGAAATACAAGGATGGGGAGAACTTGATGAAGCAAGGTGTGGTCAATGGGAACAAATGCAACAGAGAGAGCAAGAACACACGGATTAAAAAGGTCAACCTGGATTTAATAGCTTAAAGTCACTAAGTACAGTCTGCATGGACTATGAAGGCAGGTGCCGGAGTGAAGTGGGTTAGCTGGCGGAGTAAGTACTCTGCTCCAGACATCTTGCAGGGAGGCAGGTCCCATTTTGCCCCACCATCATCTCTGAGATCTAGCCACATGATCCTCTGAATTCAGACAAAGCCCACAGAAAGGAGAGCGCTGAAGGCCAAGTGGGAGGTTTCATAGGAGCAAGACCCTGAAATCATGCAGGTCACATTGCTTACACCCCATTGGCCAGAATCCAGTTGTACAACCCCTCCTAACTGCTAGGGCACCTGGAAAATGTGATCTAGCCATGCACTTAGAAGCAAGAGGAAATGGGGATAGCTAACATGGTGGTGGTTATCATTTTGCAATATATAAGTATATCAAGTCAACACGTTGGGGGCGCCTGGGTGGCTCAGTCCATTAAGCGTCTGCCTTCAGCTCAGGTCATGATCCCAGGGTCCTGGGATGGAGCCCTGCATCTGGTTCCCTGCTCAGTGGGGAGCCCGCTTCCCCCTCTTCCTGTGCCCCCCACTCATGCTTGCTCTCTCTCTGGTGCTCTCTCTTCCTCTCAAATAAATAAATAAAATCGTTAAAAAAAATCAACATGTTGTACACCTTAACCTTATACAATGTTATATGTCAATTATATCTCAACAAAGCTGGGAAAAAATTTTAAATACTAAAAAGGAAATAACAGGAAGAGTGAACACACCTCAGTCTCTGTTACAGCTGTTTTTCCTTATTTTCCTTATTTTTTAATAAAAATAGAGAAAATAGCAAAAATACTTTCTAAGCAAAAGAGACACTTAACAGGGAATTTTCAGGCTTTGCATGTTTTTCTTCCACATTGCAGCTTATCTCTTGGGAGAGACACAAAAATCCTTCTTCTTAGGAAGAACAGAAACAGCCAGCTTTTTAAAATCCCATTTGCTTTCCAGTTGGAGGGAAAATCTTTACAGGTAGCCATCAGGATTCTCAGGCCCCACACATAGTGTGATGTTTGGATGAGGTTTAATGTAGAGAGATGAATGAAACCACTGATGATGATTACTAAGGGAGCTTCTGGCCAAAAAAACAAAACAAAACAAAACCGAACCCCGAACATTGCCAAATCCTGTGGTGCCGGTATTATCCAGACACCAGCTGGAAGTCTCTTTGGACGCAGAGCTGAGCATCTGACAAGGTCAGTGGTGGAAGAAGCAGTGAGCGTCAGTGCCCCTCTGGATAGAATTCCGGCCAACAAAGGAGAAGACACTGGTGCTCTGGAGGGCAGGAGGACCCTGGGAGAAAGTGACCACATGGAGGAGGATTTTATAATAGCAAGGAAGGAATGTAGACCAGAGTTCAAACATTTACAGAAAAAAAAGGAAGGGTTTTGTAATGAGTGGCTCTGAAAGAATGTGGCTCAAAAGGGATAGAAGTTGAAAAACTGAAAATCCGACCACACAAGCCATCACCAGTAGATGAGCAAGGAAAGGGAAAGTCAGCTAAGGAAACCAATGTGGCATCTTAGGGCGCTCTCAGTGAGCTCCATTTAAAAACAGAAGAGGGGCGCCTGGGTGACTCAGTCCATTAATTGGCCGATGTTTGATTTCAGCTCAGGCCATGATCTCGGGGTCGTGAAACTGAGTCCCCGCATCAGGCTCCACACCCAGCATGAAGTCTGCTTAAGATCCTCTCTCTCCCTCTCCCTGTGCCCCTCCCCCCACTCATGCTCATATTCTCTCTCTCTAAAATAAATAAAATCTTTTCTAAAAAATTTTTAAAAAGATTAAAAAAAATAAAAATAAAAACATGGGAACTACATGAGATAGAAGAAAAGGCCAAACCTAAAAAGAGGTATAGATCTGAGAGAGAACTGGGTTGCCCGAAGGACTAAATTAACTGAGGCTTTTGCAACAAGTCAGGCAACTGTGTTTGCCACGTAACAGAGAAGAGACAAACCTATAGTTCCTATTTTTTTCAGTCTTCCCCAAATATTTTTGTCCCATCTAGAAAAGATAGAACAAGCATTGCTTCTCGTTACTTAAATACATAAATAAATAAGTCCAAGGTATAAGAGGAAATCATTGTTTTTCAGCCATAGTCAAATGAACTTATGTCTTTAGACCCAGACAAAGTTAATTCAAGGCTCAAGGCTCTGGAGAAAAATTAATGGAAGTGCTCATGTCAAAACCATGAATGAGCTTTGAGAGGTTTTAGAGACTGGGAGAGAAGCCCCCAAACTGACAGTAGAAAAACAAAAAGATGTTCATTTTTGAAAGAGCAGAAAAATAGACTATAGGGAAGAAATACTCATCATTCAATGTGCTAACAGCCTACTGGCAGATTTTATAACTTAGAAACAGATGTTTATATGCCCTTGAAAAAGTAAGTCACACTCATTTCAATACAGCATGAGTTTATTCAGGATAATATGTGCCAAACTATCTTCATTTAAGTAGTATTGATAAGTATCACAGTTGTATTAACCATACAGAAGTCTAATACACAAACAGTATTTGAGGGCAATTTCCCCACATGCGGAAAATGTGTGTTTTTACTTTTTAAATCAAATTTATCAATCAAACAAGGCATGGATATATTTGTCATATATTTTCATCTTAACATTACAAATAAGACTAGAGACCACTTAGACCACCTCAAGCAATTCTGATTTCCTCTGCTCCTCCCTAAAGATAACCCCCACTGTAACTTTTTGTGTAACCCTCAAGACCTTTTCTATTTATTTACACAAGCAATATACATGCATGCAGACAAATGGAGAAAATAAATATTAATGTTTTAGTAATTTTCATTACACAAATATGCCATATATTTTATTAACTATTCTGAATATCCTATTCAAAAATGCCAATGGATATTTCTGGAGACATACATAAGAATCTAACATTCTTTTATTAAGATTTGCATAACACTCCATTTTATAAAATAACACAATTTTAGAATACTTTAAAGCCTTTTCCTACTTTCCTTTTGTGTGTGAATCAAGCATTAGATGATTTTCTTCAGACACACTGGCTTCAAATAGCCCACTGTTTATGTTAGTACAATGGCGTTCCATGTTTCCTTTTGGGGGCTATTGAATTGCTTTACAATACACTAAGTCCTACTCTCTGGATTTTTCTCTGTTAATTAGATTGATGGCCCTCAGTTATGAATGTAACTCTGGTACCTTCTCTCTCTTACGATCTGATATGAATATTATGAAGAGTGCTGAGGCTAAATTTAGTAACATACATCTCTGAGATTCCATAAAGTCTAGAATGGCCAGAAGCTTCCCAAATACAAAAAGTTAGAAATGTATTTGGTGTTTCCCTACGCCAGGGAAGAGAGATCCGGGGCTACTCTGGAGGAGACTGCCTTTCATCCCTTTGTGTGGGCATTCCTTCACTCAGTGGATAGTGTCCAGTAATGACTCTGTGCCAGACGCCATTCCAGCCAACTGAGATGCACTCATGCAGAGACAGGAAGGGTGTTTTTATGGCATTTACTTGTCAGATTGAAGGTTACTGAAAACTACCAAGTGAACAGTGACCAGGGTAATACTTTGAAGACACGGAAATCGGTAAATGTGTTAGAATGACTGTAAGGAAAGGCAGCAAGCGTTTAAATAACAATAACAATAATGATAGTAATAGAGTTCAAAATGCAAAGATACTGTTTTGAGGGAATTACATTTATTAAATCATTTAAACCCCACAAAAGTCCAGTGAAGCAGGTGGTGTTTTTGCCCTTCTCTTACAGAGGAGGAAACAGAAGCCCAGAGACGTTGGGTAGCTTTCTAAGATCCCATGACTTGTAAGAGGCAGAGATGGGATAATAGGAACAGTCTCTTGAGGAGGTGACATTCGAGCCGAGACCAGAATGCAGAGAAGAAGCTACCCATGGAAGTCAAAGGAAATATCCACTGCAGCTTTCTTAGAGTGAGTGTCCTTGATCTACTTATGGGACAGAAAGGCCAGTGTGGAGATACTGCTGGGACTTTGTTCGTCACAATGTATTCCACTGAAGCCATTTGGAAACATTGTGTTTCTTCTTGCATGAGGTTCTGCTGGAAAACAGCCTGGGCTGGGCTTCTCCATGGTGGCATGTGACTCTGCAGGACCATGGGTAGAGGAGATGGATAGTCCTGGGAGCAGTTGTGTTTTCTTTTGAAGATGCAGACACTGATCAGAGCACTAGAAAAATTACGAGTATTCAGACTTCAGCAAAACATGGTATCCTCAAAGAAGAGCTGGGCAAGTTAGGCCTATGTTATGTGGTCGAATTATAACACCTTGAAAGTGTCTGATTAATAGCTCAATAACAGCGAGTAAGTAAGTCACTAATATTATGCCTCCAGCCTCTATCCTTGCATTTGGCATAGTCAACTTTTAACCGTGCCTTTAATAAAGACATAGAGATATGCTTGTTAAAGTTATGGATGGTTTGTTAGGTACAAACAGAAGATGACATAATCAGTGATAATATGAATTCAATAGATTACAATTAAGGTCATTCTTATAAGATATAATCTCACTGGAAATTGTGAAGTGTGTGTGTGCCTCACATTATGTATGTGTGCATGTATGAATGTGTGTGTAACTGTATGTGTATTCTTATAAATGTCCACTCGGAGAAGGGAGAAGTGCCAACTTAATAGACATTCTTTCAAGATGGGTGTCAAGTCTAATGCACTGTTGGGAAGGTTACATGTCAATTCCCTTGCTAATACTCAATGTCCCCGTGTTCATTTTGAGAAACTTTGGTCAACAGGAAAGGGACTGAAAAGGACCACGGTGAAAATGAGGGTTCTAGAAATTAGATTACAGAGGAATAATCTAAAGAAATAGAGAGAAATTTAGCTTGGAAAAAAAGAAGTTAGAGTCTAAGAGCTTTCTCTCCCAAAATGTGAAAGTCATTGTATAAAAAAAGTAGAGCATTTAGGGCAAAGGGCATTGGTTAAAGCCAATAGACCCATTTCATTTTATTTGGCTCGGAGTGTTACCCTACATAATGTCTCAAATTTGGAGTCACTGTCATTATTTAAAAACTAGGAGTTTTTACATAAGGATCTAATCTCCTGGTCTTTTGGAAGGATTGGAAGATCTGATGACACTGAACCACAATTTTCCACAATAATTACTGGTTCTGGTAGCTCTTTTCAAAGGCAAATGCATATTTCAGTTCACCCAAGTGCCCACCATCCTTTATCTTAACCCCAATTTATTACTTTATACCTAAGCCAAATCATTTATTTAATTATCCTCCCAAATTCTGTTATGCATAGGGCAGAACCAGGGCCAAAGCTCAGCAGTTTTAATGAGGCATATTTGAGCTCAGCATACAGAAAAAAAAAGTTAGATTTGCCCACTAGTAGTGCCTGGTGACCTGAGAAGTAGTTAAGTTCCTTGACCCTGGAAATGCAAAGAGAGATGCTGGAAGACAATCTTTAGGGATTCCAACATGTGGCAGGAGGGAGTGGGGGTGGGTTTCCCCACACCAACAAGCAATTCTCCAATATCAGCTGGGTGTCCTATAACTGAATTCCATTCTGACTCCATCTACCTGGACATAGCGTCAAATCCCATGGGTTTAGGGCTCAGTCCTAGGAAACTGCCTACCCACCCCACTTCAGATACCAGTTGCAAGTTCAGTTAAGTCCTCTGTGCTTCTGACCAACTGGTTATAGATTGGAGGTTCCAACAACCACCTCCTTGGGTTTGTTTAATTGGCTAGAGTGTCCCACAGAAGTCACAGAAACATTTTACTTACTAGATCACTGGTTTATCGTAAAAGGATATAACCCAGGAACAGCCAGATGGAAGAGATGCTAGGGCAAGATATACGGGGAGGGGCAGTTACCATGCTCTCCTTGAAGTTTCCACTCTCCCTCATTCTGCACATGTTCACCTAATGAAGCTCTCCTAATTCTTCCTTCTGGGATTTTATGGAGGCTTCATTCATAGGCATGATTAATTAAACCGTTGGCCATTGGTAATTAAACTCAACCTCAGCCTCTCTCCCCTCCCCCAGAAATCAGGGGGTAGGACTGAAAGTTCCAACCCTCTAAATACAGGGTTAGTTCTCCCTGCAACAGGCCCCCATCCTCAGGTGCATTTTGAAAGTCACATCATTAACATAGCAAAGGATACCTTTAACACTCTCAGCCCTTGGGAAATTCCAAGAGTTTCAGGAGATCTGTGCCAGAAATGGAGACAAAGACCAAATATATATTTATTATAAACCACAATGTCACAGATAGTATGCAATGAATATCTGAATCAGGTCTGCAGCTGGACCAAATGATCGAGACAGCCCTTTCCCTTATCCTCATACTGCAGGCAAAGTCAGAAGGCTAGCTGGTGGGGAAAGGAAAAAAAAAAAAAAGATGTTAGAATGAGAGAGAAAAGTGCCACTATGGCATGCATAAGGAGAAAAATAAAATAAACAATAAAGCACAAGTAAAAGTTACCAAGAGTGTCCAAGAGAGAGAAGCAAATAAGACTCTAAACGATGGCTCCCCATTTCCAAGAGAATCATAAACTTACCCACAACAATTGCAATTAAATGAGGTGTATCCTGGGCAGCTGTCTTGACACATTAGGCGGCCAGGTGGAAAAGTGAAAAAAGCAGACTTCCTCCCCATTTAAAGAACCACCAGCAACTCGTAAAGTGTTGGTGTTTTAAGGGTCTCAAATCAATATAGCTGAAGTATTTTATAAAAAATGTTCATCAAATCATGTGTAGCCCAGGATGGATTAGTCTGATCTGTTTTTACACATGATAATTACCTAAGAGTTTTGTGCATTGCATGTTCTCCTTAATCATAAAAGCCACCAACCAAGCAGGCAAATAGATTTAATTTCTCTATGCCCCTTCTTTATTTCTTGGGTTAAGTCCTTAGAGGACTCAGCTGTTCCAGGTTCTTACCACCAAGCCTCACCAAACTGTGTTTATCTCTGATGCTTGGAAGAAAAAAAAGAAACTGCTTCTAGAGGCTAGAAGATTATGAAAATCTATGCAGATTCACAGAAGAATGGGAGGAAAAGGAGAAGAACAGACAATTCCCCCAAAAGGTCAGTTCATTTCTTTTTCCTGTGTCTTTCTGCTGCATGTAGATTGTTGAAAGCTCTTGGGTTTAAAAGCTATGGCGAATCAGCTTGCTCACTGCCTCTCTGTTTTATCTCTTTTAGATAATCATGTGATAGGGAGCAAAATACATTGAAATGTTGCTCTTCTGACATTTTCCAAAATTACAGTTAAGATTTTTTATATTCTCATCATATCCCTCTGTATAAAGCATTATCAGGGGAACTTAAAAAATATGGATTCCTGGATCTCCTTAGATTTACAAAGGCAGAATCTCAGGGGGCTGTGTCCTAAGAATGTGTGTGTGTGTGTGTAGATAGATAGATAGATCGATCGATCGATAGATAGATATAGATATTTATATATTACATATATATATATTTTAAGATTTATTTATTTATTAGAGAGAGAGAGGGGAGGAAGGGGCAGAGAGAGAGGGGAGGAAGGGGCAGAGGGAGAGAATCTTCAAGCAGACTCCCCACTGAGCGTGGAGCCTGATCTCAGTACCCTGAGATCATGACCTGAGCTGAAACCAAGAGTTGGATACTTAACCGAATGAGCCACCCAGGCGCATCCTAAGAATGTATATTTTTAAAATTTACTAGTAGTTTCTGATACATAGACATTTGACAATTACTGAATAGAGCCACCCTTTGTTTAGAAAATGTAATAAGCTTCTACTCATGGGAGTAGCAAAATGGAGTAGAAATGAAGGACTTCTGTGTTTTGTTGGTTACTCCTGCTGAGAGCTCTGGAGGGAGATCTCTGTTTTAGGTTATCTGTGGTAAAGAAATTGATTCCAGTTCAATGTGGGGTAGAGAGAAAGGTAGAAAGTGGTTTCAACCTTAATAGGGCACCTTGGTAGTTTCATGCTTTGCTTGTTTGCTGGTAGTACCCACACTTGTTCGAAAAGCTTAGGCTAAAGCCACCCAAACGCTGACCGGAGAAAAGCTTGTCACATCTCGAGTCATGCCATTCAGGGAAGAAGAGAAATGTAGGTTTCTCTGGGCAGGGAACTGAGTACTATTCAGCAGTACTGAACATAAGGAAGAATTATGATACAGGTGGTAAAGCATGATGGATGGTTTGAGGAAGGCCAGTGGCATTTTTGTTTACCCTTTCCCACCACAGAACAACGAGAGGGCACTCATTCAATAGGGGAAATCAAAAAGCAGCACATTGAAAACAAATGAAAGGAAACTTCACAGCCTGTAATGAACTCTAGGCACCGTGGCCGCAGATTGCCAAGGAAGATTATTGAAGCAATTACACATTTGTGTGCGAACAATGATAGCATTCTTCCCAAATAGGTAGAAAAAGAAATCCTCTACTTTTGGCTGAAGTTGTTTTATTTTTCTTTAGGAGGTATCTATCTTTCCACTGGGGGGTAAAGAGGGGGTGGGGAATTGATCTTCAACTGGATGCAAAAGTGCTATTTCTTACTTAAACAGATGATGGGATGTTCTTGCCCAGACTCACGAAATCTTTGAGAAGAATGGGGCTGGGTTGGGGGTCTCTAAGACCAGACCACAATCACATTTGGAGAGTGGTTGGAAAGGACTCTTGGACTTAGCATATTGTTGTACTCATGGCTAAGATGTACCATAACAGTGTAGTAGCCAGCATATGCATCCGTTTCATAAAGGGAAAAAACATAGGCAGAATCTGGAAAAATTCATGTGCAGGCTTCCTTATGTTCTATTCCTCCTGGGGAAAGGTCACAAAAGCATACTCCTCCCCAGCAGTGAAAATACAGCAACATGTGTGTGATGTTTTTGCCCAGGAAATCCCACTAGAGAATAAGCACCCAAGGTTTGTTTGTGTTTTTGTTTGTTGTTGTTGTTGTTTTGTTTTGTTTTTTATTGGAGGCTGGTCACATAAGCACCATCTGATTAGCATGTACCAAATTCCAGACTCCCAGAAATAAAGCAAGTGTTCATCAAAACCCATATTTTTTCCACAAACAGCCTGGCATATGATCCACTTTTATCAGTTAGCTCTTGATGGGGAAAACTCCCAAAGCCAAGTTCTCAGGTCCAGCCAAGGGCCAACCTTACAAGCAGGGCTTTCTAAGAATGATGATCTCAGACCACGTACGGTGACTCCTTTTTGGACAGGAGCAGATGACAAAGGAAGCGGAGGTGACATTGGGTTATAAGGACTTTCAGATCTGAAATCAGTAAGTGTCAATTACTGTAGATTTCATGCCATCAAAATGAACCACAGAACACTCCGAGACAACAAATTGCTTTATTGTTTTAAGGAAGGCATGGCTTAAAAAAACATGGTCATCCATTCCATAATACTTTGTTTTCTTATCTTGTCTTTTATCAGTTGGCCTATTCATTTACCCTCTATCAAACATTTGTAGTCTGGGTCCAATATTAATTACTTTAAAAAATCAGAGCAATTTAGGAACTCTCAAAACCTGGTGCTAGTATGTTTTCACTTATTTGGTGCTTCTTTATGTTAAGACTGATATACCTTTCAGAAAGGTGATCTTTAAAATTGCTTGATATACTACCATGAGCACGGAATGCAAATGTTTCATGAATTTCCAGTTTCTAAGTGGATCCCAAATCTCCAGATCTGAGCATTGAAGGACACTACTGGATTTACCTCAAGGTTAGAGAATGAATGCAGGGGAATTAGGGATAAATGTCATAATGCATTTACCACTAAATATAATTTGAAGGGTTGTTTTACACAATGAGGGATAAAAGCTCACTAAATACATTTAAAAAAATTACCTCTCAATATAAACAACTACATCTACATACAAATAGATTTATCTGTGTGAAATCTGGAGCACAGCTTACAGTACCTTAGTAGTTTGCACCGTGTCTTAAATATAGTTATAGTCCATTGGAAACTAGTTTATTTAAAATGAATGTATGGTTTAATTTTTTTTTTTTTTTTTTTTTTTTGCTATTTTTCACACTTTCAATTCTAATTCAGGATCTGGATGCCTCAAGCCTGGACTTTTCCAAAAGCTAACTTTATACTCTTCCTATCTCTAAGATCTACCCTTTCAATATATATCATTGCCAAATGAATCTTCCCAAACATTCTGCTAATGTTGTTCCTTGCCCCAAAATCTTTGATAGATTTATTTCGGCTTGAGAATAAATTTCTAAAACCACCACTACCACTTTCTAATTTGGTCCAAATTTAGTTCTCTAACTTAAGAACTAATCAATTGTATCACTTACGACAACCATGTTGGAATTGTGGAGTTCGTTCTGTTGTGCCTTCAAGCAAGAGAGAAACAACTAGACTATTCTCCTCTCATCTCTACCCATTAAATTCTTACACATTCTAGATGCACAAACTGTTAAAATCTTCCATGTTAGATGCCTGTGTTTCCCCACTGTGGTGGTTAATTTTATGTGTCATGTTGATTTGGCTAAGGGATGCCCAGATAGTTGGCAACACATTATTTCTGTGTGTGTCTGTAATGGTGTTTCTGGAAGAGATGAGCATTTGATTCAGTAGATTGAGTAAAGATCCACCCTAACCAAAATGAGTGGGCATCATCCACTTTGTTTTGAGAGCCCAAATGGAGTGAGAAGGCAAAAGAAGGGCTAATTCTCTGTTCCTTCTTGATCTGAGATGTCCACCTTTTCCTGCTCTGGGATAGCAGAGCTTCTGGTTCTCGGGCCTTTGAACTCAGACTGAATTTTACCACCAGCTTTCCTGGTTTTCCAGTTTGTTAATTGCAGTATGGGACATTTTGGCCTCTCAAATCACAGGAACCAATTTCTATAATAAATTGCCTTTTATATATAGGTATCTCCACTTTCTGGAAGTTCATGTTATACTACTTCTTTTTGATGAGAAACCTATATTAGTATGGTAACAGCTTTTTTCCTAAAAGCAAAAATCCTCTTTGGATTTCTTTCAGTGAGTGAGAATAGGTACAAACGTCAGTGTTCTAGAAAATTTTGCCAAGTGTTTGTTTCTGTTTTTGGGTAATGGTAATCCATTCTAATCCCACCCCCCTATGCTTTCTGACCCCTTCGTTCCTCATACTCTGCCAAGGCTGTTTCAGAGTCTCTACTCATTTACTGTATGAGCCAACATTCCCACAGCACATTAGGATAGGCTCCAGGTGTCTTTGCTATGACATGAAATCCCGAGTCACGGAAGAATGCTCCCATGTAATACTCTCCCCTCTTCACCCTTGATCACTCCCACATGTCCCTCTGATTCCTTCCTGTCTACACCAGCCAGGTTCTTCAGTGCTTTTGGGGAGCAAGCAATTTTTGCTCCAGGTAGGGACTATAATTTCCTGTTCAGATTATGTTGAAACCTGTCCACGATTATTGATCTGAGGGCCTTGAGTAGTGTCAGCGTAGAATAAGCATCATCTTGAAAGCAAGCTGCTTCAAGTGTGGTCTTTTGCAAACCTTCCAGGTGAAATAAGGCTGTTTTCTGCGGGCAAGAAGATGAAGGTTGCTTCTGCCAGTTCCCTGTGTTCAGAACCATCTAGGTAGGATTCAAGATGCTCAGGTTTGTCACTCCAGTGTCCTCAACTCAGACCTTGGGTCCTGTGACCTACTCTAAGAGCTCTAACTTTAACATAAGAGGCCTGTTAAGATTATATGCTTAGTCTTTGTGCAACACTGCCACACACACCTGGTGTCCTGCGCATGAATTTCAGCCTGATCTGCCCTCTTTCTGGAGGAGATAAGGATCTCTTTAAACACCACTGTGGACACCTTCTGCCTTTTGTGGCTTACCACTTTGTTTTTACGACTTACAAAGCAACTGCTTTCGGAATGAAGTCCGTGTTCTCCACGATCCTTATAATTATTGGTGTCCTCACGGTGTTTACATCCCCAAATTACTATGGAAGCGAGTCCTTCACCTTCCAGGGCTACTGCAGCCCCATCCATCACAGGTGACAGTCTTAGGAATCTGTGTTTCTCGCACATCAGGAGCTGTTATACTTAAATACCAACACCAACGGTGTCTTTGTTGCTGTTTGAACAGTAAGTGATTTCTTTACAGAATCCTATGACTAAAAAGAATCTAACTTACAAGATTTAAAAGAATATAGGAGATATTTTGCATAATCTTGAATCATTTAATATTTTCCACTAATGTCAGTATTCTGTCTTTTTTTTCTTTTTGCCTAGTAGATGCTTCATAAAAATTTTATATTAAATCAGCATGGTCTTAAGCTTTCTTGTTCGCTGCGCACTTTGAATTTTCTGGAGAAAGCAACACGATGATCTTAAATGAAAGTTAATTTACAAAATAAGTATAAATAAAATATGTACAAATATCCCCATTTAGAGAATATAAATGTAAGTCCCCTTCCCACTGTCTGTTTTATTTTATTTTAAAGATTTATTGAGATTTATATATGAAATATATTTATAGAAGAAGAAAGTGCCTTTAACTATGCTCCCATTTTTAAGGACTAAGCAGTCTTTCCTATATGTTTGAGCTCATTAGAACTGGACAATGACATTATGGAGGTCTAATTATTTCCAAAGTTTTGGCTAGTAAAATCAAATTCTTATGACAAATATTGATTAATAACTCAGATGAATGTAGAGTTTTTTTTCATAAATATTTTAAGAGACTTTTTGGAACAATTTTTAATCTGAAGTTTATAAATCACTGATCTGGTTTCAGTTGTCTTTGTCTATTAAACAAACCAAGATTTTTGTGTTTCTCGGTTAGTGGTCAGAGAGAAATATAATTTATGTTTGCAAAATATAAAATAAATTTAAATTGATCTGAAATTCTCTGGAAATAGATATGGAAATATATGCCAATGTTTTTATTTTTTTAATCAATCTAACAAAATATAAAAGCAACTTAGAATTGCTTCTCTAAACATCAGTGTTAATAGTCTTCTATTCTTTCATGGTTTTGTTAATAGCTTCCAAACCAAGGCCTGAATCACTAATTTCAGTTAGATTTTTCTGTCCAGAGAGGAATTTTAAAATATAGAGCTCATGGGGTGCCTGGGTGGCTCAGTTGGTTGAGCGTCTGACTGTTGGTTTTGGCTCAGGTCGTGATCTCAGGGTTGTGAGATCGAGCCCTGTGTCAGGCTCCACACTCTGTTGGGGAGTCTGCTGGAAGTTCTCTCCCTCTACCCCTTCCCCTGCTCCTGTGCTGAGCTCTCTCTCTCTCTCTCTCTGCCCCCCTCAAAATAAATAAATAAATCTTTAAAATTAGAGCTCATCAATTCCCATTTTTATAGGGGCAGGTCTGATTTTACTTGCATTTGTAAATGTCATTCTCCGGTACAGCTTTTCTAGAAGTAAAGACAATTCCATAACAAGTAAAATCTCTTAAGGAAAAGGGATATGATTGGCAACTCAGAGACCCCTCCATTAATAAATTCTTCATAATAATGACAAAGTAGGAAATCCTCTGATTAAAGTAATCCTGGCTATTGAGGTAAGATAGCTGTGTAAGGCTTTAAGAGTATTTTAGTCTTTTGTGACATTTTTAAAGATGTGAATTTTTCTCTGCCATTTTCTCTTTTTTGTTCTTTCCCATGATATCCCTTCTGGAGAGATAATGAGGTCCTGATTCATAATGCTGTGTCCTAGTGGTTATTTATTCCCTTTTTTCCCCTTGAAGATTAGAAAATCTAGTAGAACAGAACTGAGGGATTGTTGATAGGTGTCACTCTAAATATCATAGTTTAGAGGACAAATATTTTACCATTATAAATTTAAGCTTGTAAAATAAATACTAGACTTCCTACTATTTATGTGCCTGTGAAAATGTAAACTGAAGTCTTTCCTCTTACTAGCAGACTCCTGTCTCAAAGACATCAATGCATTTGTTGGTGAATGCAAGGAGACTAAGACCTCTTTAGGCTGGCCAGCCCCAGATGCATTTGTTCTGTATTAAGGCATTACTGCATATGTAATAAAAAGCACAGATCTTAGGCATTTAGTTTAAGTTGTGACAAATGTATGCATCCTTGTGACCACCACCCAAATAAAAATGCAATAAATACCCGTCACACCTGAAAGTTCCCTCATGCACATTTTTATTCAACTGCTACCCACCACTTCCATGACAACTATTGTTCTGATTTCTATCATAACTGAGTATTCTGCCTGTTCTTAAACTTCCTTTAGATGGAGGCTTAGTGTGCCAACTCTTGTGTCTGGCTTCATTCACTCAACAAACTGGCTTAACAGATTCATGCATGTTATTGCAGGAATCATTAGTTGATTGATTTTTATTGCTGAATTGTAACCAATTATGTATCATACTTTGTTTATGCTCACTGATAGGCATTTGGATTGTTTGCAGCTTTCGGTTATTTTCAAAGGTGGTTTTGTTTTGTTTTGTTTGAACGTCCTTGTGAAAGTCTTGGTGTGGACATACCTAGAAGGAGAATGCCTGGGCCATAGGATAGACATGCTTAGGTATATAGGGAACTGCTAGATTTTTTTTAACCAAAGTGTTTATATCCTTTTACACACTCAGTGACAATATATGAGAGTCCTAGTTGCTCCACATCCTTGCCAATTGGCATTGATTATCATTTTTACTGTTAGCCATTCTGGGAAGTATGTATAGTATCTCATTGTGGTTGTAATTAGCAGTTCCCAGTTGACTGGTCTTTTTAATGTGCTGATTGGCCATTTGTATACCTGCTTTTGTTAAGTGTTTGTTCAAATATGTTTTTTCTCCTTTTAAACAATTGGGTTGTTTGTATTCTTATTATTGAGTTTTAATAGTCTTCATCTATTTTGGATATATGTGCTTTATCAGGTATGTTTATTGTGAATATTTTTTCCCAGCATGTGGCTTGCTTTTTTGTTTTTTTAATGGTATCTTTTGACAAACACAGGTTTGTAAGAAAGGGGAAGTCTAAGTGCAATTTATAATTTACCATACTTTACCATTGTTGAAAAAAACTGAATAGCAGGGGCACCTGGGTGGCTCATCGGATAAGCATCTGCCTTTGGCTCGGGGGAGCCCCACATGCTCCTCCCTCTCCCACTCCCCCTGCTTGTGCTCTCTCACGCTCTCTCTCTGTCAAATAAATAAATAAAATCTTTAAAAAAAGCTGAATAGCATATTTTTCCAATATAGACCAACTTAAAATGTCCTGAAATTGTGTTCAATGAGTTAATAGCCTTCTTAATGGTCTTTTTTCAAATGTCATAAAAGAGTCCTTAGTAGCTATCATACTTACAGACTTCGAGAACGCATGTGGAAGAGAGATGGAAAACACACACATGTAGCCTTTGTGGGTTTCTGAGTGTCTCTAAGTTGAGGACCTGGGATGGTCATGTTAGTAGCAATGAAATGGAATTTGGGAGGCAAGTTTGGATTGAGAGACGCTATTATTGCAGGTTCTACAGCCTGTGGCCAAACTGTGAGAAGGTAATGGCCTTTTCTAAGGCAGGGGCCAGGAAGCATGTGCTCTATGTCTGAGAACACTAGGTGTTTGCTCTCAGTATTGTGGCTGAGACAAGCAGAGTTAAATTTCTCATGAAGCCAGCGGAGCTTAAGTGAGTCTCTGACTGCATGGACTCTTTTCAAGACCCTGGGAGGGGAACTGGGCACATATTTACATGATCATATACTTTTTGATAAAATCTGCAAAGATAAGATATTTTAACCATAATAGGTTAAGACCACTGTCTTTCTCCTCTCTGATTCCCCTCTCTTTTACCTTCTGCTCCCACCAGTTGGTTTTGGAGTGTTCATGAGTCCTTTGGGGATCTGGTTAAGCAAGGGAAGTTGAGATGAAGACACAATTAGCTTTAGTTTAGTGGATACGTCGAGGAGGGTTGCGGCTACCTGTGCTTCATTACGGCTGATTAGATTGTGCTAGATCACACTGCTGCCTTGATGTAAGAACGGCTTCCAGGAATACTCCTACTGTCCATTCTACCAGTTCCTCTGGTGTGACATTAGAGTGCACCAGAGGCCAGAGGTTATAGTCACCGGATGATGTTTTTTGATATCAGGCCCTAGAAGCACATACACAGTCAAAGAGAAACAAGATTTGAAATACACAGGCCAGAAGCTAGTCTGGGGAACATTATTCTAATATTCAGACATGTTAACGTGTAAGTGATAGATGACCTTTCATTGACAATCAAAACAAAAGTTCATAATCACAAGACATAGTCAACAAGGTAGACAACATGTAATTAGAAGCAGAACTTACTTAATACTTTTTATTGTAATCACATGAAATATAATTAACAGTTGTGTTTATAAGTCATGAAACTACCTAAATACTATATAAGTAAGTATGTTTGTATGTATTCACAAGTTTTGTGCATCCCGACACATGAGAGCTTCACTAAGCTGATGTGACATATCTTGTCCTGAAGAGAATTTTGGTAGATGAGGCAAAAAAGCCTACAACATCACTAGCAACACAGAGAAAGATCTGGAAACACAAGTGTACCTTTACAAAATGTCCGTATATTCATCAGTAAATTAATGTATGTAGCATAACAATTATTTCATTATGCAATTATATGGTTCATTGCTACATAATGACAATTTCAAATGCATTTCCATTGCATTTGTGTATACTGTATTTTCAGTTAGAAAAATTGTTCAGAATAATTAAATGAATGAATAGGCTCTCGAACTCTTTGATAATCTAGTTAATGAAGAAGAGTAGCTCATAAAGGGGCACCTGGGTGGCTCAGTCGTTAAGTGTCTGCCTTCAGCTCAGGTCATGATCCCTGGGTCCTGGGATAGAGCCCCACATCGGGCTCCCTGCTCAGTGGGGAGCCTGTCTTCTCCCTCTCACAACCCCCTGCTTGTGTTCCCCCTCTCGCTGTCTCTTTCTCTGTCAAATAAGTAAGTAAAAATCTTTAAAAAAAAGTAAATAAATATAAAATTTAAAAAAAAAGAGCAGATCATATAAATGCATTGGGAAAAGGCTTACATTTCTTATTAATTTAAAGCAAATTACTGACAGATGAAGATTAAATAAAATGTATAATATATTATGACAACAATGATGTCATTGACAAACTGGTTAATAAGTATGATCATTTTATTTATTTATTTATTTATTTTAAAGATTTTATTTATTTATTTGACAGAGAGAGAACAGCCAGAGAGAGAACATAAGCAGGGGGAGTGGGAGAGGGAGAAGCAAGCTCCCCGCTGAGCAGGGAGCCCGATGTGGGGCTCGATCCTAGGACCCTAGGATCATGACCCGAGCCTAAGGCAGACACTTAAGTGACTGAGCCACCCAGGCGCCCCAAGTATGATCATTTTAAAGATTAATTTTAGTCACTCATAAGAACATTTGAAGTGATCTGAAATCTTATAAGTCATATATGGAGACGTTTAATAACAATCTTAAAAATAGGCATGAGTTTTGAAACTAAAATCACCTTTTTCAATCCATCAATAACAATAAAAAATGTTTTGATAAACCATGAGAGAGAAAAGACAAAATTATCTTTCTATTCTTCCTAGAGAAATGATATTTTACAATCATATCCAAATGAGAAGAGATAATCAAAGACAATGCAACCAAAGGGTAGTGGGAAATTATCATATATGTATCAGACAATTAATGAAAATATTATGTTGAGCAGATTTTATTGTGTGTGATATTAATCAGCATATATATGTGTGTGTGTGTATGTGTGTATATAATTTGGCCATTAAAGAGAAGGAAATCCTGACATTTGCAGTAAGAGGATGGACCGTGAAGGCATTAATGATAAGTAAAATAAGTCAGAGAATGGCAAATACCATATGATCTCACTGACACGTAGAATCTAAAAAAGCCAAGGAAATAGAGAGTAGAATGGTGGTTTACAGTGGCAAGGAAAGGAGATGGGGGAAATGGAGAAATGTTGGCCAAAGGGTACAAACTTCCAGTTATAATGCAAATAACTTCTGGGCAACTAATGTGCAGTATGGTAAACAGCTGACAATTCTGTATTATATCCTTGAAAGTTGCTAAGAGAGTAGAACTTAAATGTTCTCACCACATACACATACACACACAGTAATTATGTGAAGTGATAGAGGTTTTAACTAAACTTATTGTGGTAATTATTTTGCAATATATATGTGTATAAAAGCATCACATTATACTCCTAAAACTTAAACAATGTTGTATGTCAATTATATCTCAGTAAGGCTAAAAGGAAATTATATAATGGCTATATATTAAACTCATATATTTTAGGTTTTAATGATAGAATACTGTGTTTTATTAACGTAAACAACTTTAAAGTTGCATATCTATATCCATGTATAATTTTCAAAGCAGGGGAGAGGGACAGAGGGAAAAGGAGAGAGAGAATCTCAAGCAGGCTCCACAGTGCTGAGCCTGATGCAGGGCTGGATCTCAAAACCCAGAGATCATGACCTGAACTGAAATTAAGAGTCGATTGTTTAACCAGCTGAGTCACCCAGGTGCCCCTATATATTTTTTTAAGGGAGAATTTATTCTCATCCTTTTGGGGCAAATAACTATATATAGTAGCCCCCTACATG
Organism: Halichoerus grypus; assembly: GCF_964656455.1. Classification (NCBI taxonomy): domain Eukaryota; kingdom Metazoa; phylum Chordata; class Mammalia; order Carnivora; family Phocidae; genus Halichoerus; species Halichoerus grypus. The sequence goes on along the minus strand of NC_135718.1, from coordinate 23,555,020 downwards.
AGACTCCCGTGTCCCTGATGCTATATGGTATCAATTTAATCAAGATCAATCAGTATTTTGTCACAAGGTTGATGTAAATACTTTCTGTTCTTACATTGTCACAGTTGGATGCTGTAAAATGATTAATTTTAATATAGGAAATTGAATAAAACATGAACGAAGTGGAAGAGAAAGAGAAGAAAATGAAATGATTGCTGAGAACATACAGCATTCACTTACCGTACTGGAATGAGTTTTCCGTCTACCTAGAGGAAAAGAAAGAGAGAGAAATCATCCACCTGACATGGCAGAAAGTAGACTGGAGTAGGTTCTCAGAGGGGTCTAGTAGTCCCAGCTATAATATTAACTAGCTAAGGGATTTTTAGCAAGTTTCTTTGGCATCTGGCCTTCAATCTCTCCTTTGTAATATTTCTTTCCAACTCTGATGCTTCGTGCAGACCTAAAATCTATAAGTTATATTTGATTGCTCCTCTTTTCCCACATGTCCCACAGCAAACCCAGAATTTCCCAATGGCTTTAATTCCAACATACATCTTGAATATGCCTGCTTTTAACCATTTCTTCTATCACCTTTGTCCACGTCCTGGTTATCTCTCCTGGACTTCAAAAATAGTGTTATAAATGATCTTCCTGCTTCAAATCTTGATCTCTCTATAATTTATTGTCCACAGAGTTGCTAGTAGGCTCTTTTTAAAGAGCAAGTGAGATTCTCCAATGGGTTTCAGCTGCAACCCATTTGAATAAAATCTACAACCCTTACTGTGGAGACAAGGCCTTTCATGCCTTGGTTTCCACCTGCCTCTTAACGTTTCTCTCAGACCACTTCCTATACTATCATAGCCTAGCCACACTAGCCATTTTTCTCACCTCCAAACACACTGACCTTATTCCTATATCAAGTCCTTTGCTATTCCATGTGCCTAGAACACTCTTCCCCAAGACTTCATCTTTTCATCTTATCAGTCTTACCACCAAGATCACGTCCTCAGACAGATATTCCCTGGTCACATAACATTACATTGCCCCTGCCTCATTTCCAGTTATGCTCTAATCAGTGATCACATTTGAGGTCCTTCACAGCACTTACCAGTATCAAAAATTTTTAATAATCTATTTGTATATGGGTTTATTTTATTCTCCTCCACAAAACCAGAAACTCACAGAAGGCAGGAAATTCTCTGTTCACTATTATGATTCCCAGTGTCCCAAATAACAGTTGGCACATGGCAAGTGCTCAATAAAAATGTTCTTCAGTGAATGAATAATGAATGAATTTGTAAGGAAGACTTGTATCAAAAATTTGCTTAGCAGGAGATAAAACTAGATTTTCTGCATCACGCTCACACTCAGATTTTTCTATTATCTAGCAAAGTATAACATTAATAATATGAGTCAAAATTCTTCCATTAGATGATTAATCCAACACTCATCACTGAAAATGTATCTTTTTGAATTTTCCCCAACATTAAGGTTTAGATGTTCTTTGTCTCTGTTTCATTGCAAGGGTGAAATGATGAAGTTCTACTTATAATAAGCATCTACTACTAGCCACCTAGCTTTATTTGGGGGATCACTCATCTTTCTCATACTTCTTGCCCTTTTCTGCAACATTCAAATTCTCCCTGTTGATACTCTTCAGTTACTCACAATACCCTCCCACCTTCAATTTGTTTTAAGGAGGTAACTAATAAAGGAAGAGGATAGAATTTGTTAGCAAGTTTAGGATGCCTCAACACTTTATCGACTTTCACTTAAAGACAGAGCCCCTGTTCTGTGCAATGAAAAAAATAAGAATTAGACACAGATTCCAGAATAAGGACAAGGTGACCTTGCATAGAGATACGGACTGTGATTCTAGATTTGACATCTGTTCAGACAGGGGACTGGTATAAGTTTTAAGATCCAAGACAAAAGAAATCTCTTTAGACTTCAATCTTTTTAATTTACTCCAATTTGGGTCTCTGAACAATATATACTGGTCTTCCCACAGCTAGGGCAAGACTGCACTTGCCTGTAGTACCTGTGATGACATTTACAAAGACGGAGAGGATCATTTCTGTATTGAACATCTGCTGGCTTAAGATAAAAGAGCGTACATTTCGTTGTGGCCTAATGTTCTTCTGATTCCATTTGTTCCTAGAAAAGGAGTATAATTTTTAATTTGAAAGGGGTGCTCTAAAAGGGTTTGTAATGTCTTAATCAAAGAACTGCCAAAATCTAGCCTACCATGACAGAGAAGTCACTCTAAAATTAAAGCAAAAACTACCATCTCTTCCTCACTTCCTTAAGCAGTTTGAAAACAAAGTGACAGTTTATACTGATGACCACATTATTTCAGAAATAGTCCTTTGCTGGAGACGGACACTTGAATTCCGTTAGAACAAAGTCCATCAAAGACAGATTTCACTACGATGTCATGCTATAAACATCCTTTCTCTTGTAACAACTGAATCTAGAGCATTTCCATAAAGCTGTTAAGGTTTATTGAGTAAATAATGCCTGCTTTGCCATGGTTCTAACTACATGCTCACTTGACAAATAGGTGGAGGCAGAGAGGGGCTGAATCACAGCATTTTGTTAAGAGCCTTCAAAGATCTCATCCTTCCAGGGAAAAAATGCATTGAGACAAATAATCCCTTAATATTGTAAGTGCTCATCATAAATATTTAAAGGTATCAGGAAATCTTTAATTTAAACAGAGTTTTAAAAAATTTCTGTGTGCATAGGATGAGTGAGGAGAGGTGGCTGGCACGTGCTGCGTGTTTAGTTCTTGTCCATATCATCTTTCCTTACAGTTTTCTAAAACGTATGCCCCCCCAATGCAGTTAAAGCTAGACTAGACAAAGAAAATATTTTTGACCTCAATTAAAATTAAGAAGGATTTGGTGAGCTAAAAGATTCAGAAGGTGCTAAGTATTGATTTCACTGTGACATCCCTAAACATCTCCTACAGGAAATTTACTCTTGGAATTGGAGAGCTCACTGATGTAATTGGTGTCATATTTGCAGCTCTCACTAATTTTCTGATGCTGTTTGGTTGGAAAGTTTAGCTCTCAGCATCTGTTATAAACTGTGCAGCTCTTAGGATGACACAATTTCATCTGCCTCTTTAAATCCCAGTTTATACCTAAGTGGCTTTGCTGTGCACAATCTGAAAATACAAGCATATGAATTTGTGGGCACAGTTGAAAAACGTTGGGATAGAGTAGAGAGCATATGCACAAACACAAAAACAATTAGGGCCACCTTGCTGTGCCTAAGGGTAGCATACGTGAGCAGAAGCTGCACGAATTTATTAGCCACAACATGGCTCCACAGACACTTTGCAAGTCAAATTTCTTGACTGTTTTCTTTTTTTTTAAATTATTATTATGTTATGTTAATCACCATATATTACATCATTAGTTTTTGATGTAGTGTTCCATGATTCATTGTTTGCGTATAACACCCTGTGCTCCATGCAGAACGTGCCCTCTTTAATACCCATCACCAGGCTAACCCATCCTCCTACCCCCCTCCCCTCTAGAACCCTCAGTTTGTTTCTCAGAGTCCATCGTCTCTCATGGTTTGTCTCCCCCTCCGATTTCCCCCCCTTCCTTTCTCCCCTCCTGCTATCTTCTTCTTCTTTTTTTTTTTAATTTTATTTTATTATGTTATGTTAGTCACCATACAACACATCATTAGTTTTTGATGTAGTGTTCCACGATTCATTGTTTTCGTATAACACCCAGTGCTCCATGCAGAACGTGCCCTCTTTAATACCCATCACCAGGCTAACCCATCCCCCCACCCCCTCCCCTCTAGAACCCTCAGTTTGTTTCTCAGAGTCCATAGTCTCTCATGGTTCGTCTCCCCCTCCGACTTTCCCCCCTTCATTCTTCCCCTCCTATCTTCTAAACCATGACTGTGTTCCTAGTAATCTTTGGCAACTAGTCAACTATAATGATTTCATTAGTTAATGTTCCGTATATGCACTATTTCTAACTCCAGAACTGATAGCAAGAAGCATGCCTGATCACAAAATATTGGTTTAAGAATTTTAATGATGGCCATGATTTATTAATGCACTTGTCTACATCTGTTGGAGGGAGCTCTCTGCATGCCTCAGTGGGAATCTCCTTGATTTGTTGAATGTGAGCAGAGGAGAAAACAGGCATGTAAGCTACGCTATCTTGTACGCCATCCTTATAATGTCTTAGGGGGGTTTTGGTTTTGCTGCTCCCAGATGAATTTGGCCTTTCCATATAACTTAATTAGTAGACCAAAGCAAACACTTCTGATATGATTTAGTTGGTGTAAAGCCAAGGCTTGTAGTTTATATGTACAGCAGTCTTGACAAATTTATGTGATGGCTTAGTTTTATAGCACTATCACGGGTGTGGGGATACAAGCTTTATTTATACATCTCTAATTGCATGCACAGTGAGCCAGGGCTATGACCCAGGGCTATGCCAAGACTAATTACATTCCCAAATTCACATGGCTTTCTCTTCTTCCCTTTTTCACTATAGCAGAAAGTAAATAAATAAAAAACACGCCATAGGGATTGCTTACATGAGTAACTTCATTAGGTGATGAGGTAATGAGGTTGTTGCATTTTGCAACATTTGAACACAGAAAAAAAAAAAAAAAGAATGCACTCTGTAAATGTTCCTACAAATGGGGATACAAAATTCTCTAGCAATTTCTGAAATTTCTATGCAGGAAAATGTATAAAGTACCAGAAACCTCCTTGAAACTATTGGGAAGCTATAAAACAAAATTTCATAAGAGACCTGGACAATTTAATCCAGGAAGAACAGATGTTCTCCCACTGGAAACAACTGCATGAGTTCCTGAATTCCGTTTACAAATAAGACCATTGAATTATCTTATGAACAACTCAAAAATGCTGAGTAATAGGAAAGATCAATCACAGCAGGGAAGAATTTGATTGTTAATGTAGGATTCAGTTGGTCTTGAGGCCCCTGGAACTTCCATTTCTGAAATGAGTACTAGATACTTAATGGTCTTAGGAGACTATAGGTCTTGAAAACATTTCACCCTGTCACTTTGAAAATTTGAAACTTGATGGTTATGAGTTCCAAGAAACATGAGGCATTGGCCATGTATTTTTGTGGTTGATATTGCAATGCACTACCCAGATCTCTCTTCAGGAAAGAAGGATCTTCAGACCCAGCCCTTAAAGAGATTACCTCTGCTGAAGGGACCTGGTCACTCATGATCCTGCCTCCTTACTGAGGCAGCCCACACTCAATGACTGAGTGACATGGAAATATTAAGGTCTAGTCCCCTTGCCTCACTCAGAAGACTTCTTAAGGGTAAGGCTTAGAACCTCTTATAAGATCTGCGGAAGCCTCCCTTAAGACTACATCACAACAGTACATGTGTAGGGCCAAGCAAGAAGGTTGGGGGTGTGTGTGGTCATTTTGTGATCAATGTGAACATCTAGACCCTTGCTACTAAATTGGAAATGAAGTGGGCCAGGCCAAAAGCTTGGTTCTTTCCCATGATTCTATAGGGATTCTAGGAAGAAACCAGTGCATTATGTAATTGGGCCCTGTGTGGAACCATCAGAGCAGACACCAAAGCTGAGGGGACCATTCCTAGAGTATATGAATAAGGGCGATCTAGGAATATTTCTTTCCATCAAATGTAAACTAGAGCTATCTAATTATACAATGAAAACAAACATATGAACTCTGCTTTAAGCTAGGACAGATTAGCTTGTAGAGCAACTGCTCTGCCAAAATCAACTATAAATTATGGATAGAATTTTAAAAAATATGTCTGAAGGTCTGAAGGCATCAGAGAACCAACAAGAAATCCAATGCTTAAAGGACCAAGATCTCCAACAGGTATAGAACCAAGAGGCTGAGAGATCAAGATGGAGGCAACAAGATGCTGAAAAGCTCCACACAACTTTCAACAATTTCAGCTGGAGAGAGAAAAATTGGAGCCCAGGGCTTCACATGGTTAGGACTGGGGGTTGTCATAGAGAACATGGAAACACATTGAGGTGACCCCAGCGTGTGGTGCCACTTTACCTTCAATATCTTTTCTTAGGGGAAAGAATACATGCACAAAACGTCAGCTAAGAGATAGAAAAGCTTAGGGGAGATTATGGCATGCTGGAATATGTAAATATATATCTATGTACCTAGATTATATAATATGCACATCAATACATCAATGTTAATTGATACAGATATATGTCAATTATTCTTTCACAAGAACTAATGGCAGCCTTGATTTCACATTCTTCCTGAAGGAGAGATTCTGACTTTTGTCAGAAAGCTAATGCTGCATACTTTAATTACATTTTGGAGCAATTCCATTGGAGGGTACTAGAAGATTCAGCACCTCTGTCTGTGATTAGATGCGAATACTCTGGAGAACTGACTAGGACATGCCACATGTTAAATCTTCATTATCATATGTTCTCTTTTAGAAGTTCCTAGCTACAACTCTATTTTTATATTTCCTTTAACAGTTCCATAGTTCTTGAGCAATTGGCTGTTTGTGTGTGTGTGCTGTGTGTGAAATCCTTCTCATTATGAGACCAAAAGAAAATGGCTTTGTTTCTTCTGATCAGTTCACTTCTTAGGAATCCTTTGTGAAACTAACACCTGTTCCCCTTGAAACATGTTAATATGTTTCTCAAACATATTAAAACCTTCTCCAGATACTGATCTCTAACAGCTGTGGCTGCACTTCTGTATGTTTTTACAGAAACTTAATATATGTTTTGTCCACTATTTTATAAGAGGATATGCCCTTCATTATCCTCCAGAGAGCAAGGCTTCGGAGAAGCAGAGTTATCTGGATTCAAATATAAATGCAGACAGACCTTAAGTATTTTTAGAAATGTAGTCAAAGCCAATAGGAGCTGCTTTAGAAATGCAGATGAGAATCGCATTGCCAGAACGCAGATGTTGTAAGAAAAAAGTCTGGGTATGTAGCATGTTACCCTGCCAGAGGTTACATTTGTGATTTTTCTCCTTTCTGAAAGGGGAAGCAGAAAATTTCTTTAGGACTAGTGGAGGTTCCTTTTCATCACACACTCCAGCTCCTTGAGTTTATAGAGAGGTTCCTAATAGTTACACATAGAACTGTCAGTCATACTAGAGTCAAGCAGAGATTTCCGTATTCTTTCCAGATCAGAATACAATGAGGATTAGCGAGTGGTATAAAAAGGGAGCAAGCAGAGTAAGACAGAAGCCACAGATGAGAAGGTAAGTTGGAATCAACAGTTTGGGTGTGCCCTAATAGAAAAACAAGGGGTGCTGATCCTTCAGAATTCTTTGTCTTTAGCCAACAAGAAAAGTAAGCATGAAAAGACTGGATAGTGAACAAGGAAATCTATATGAAACTGCTTAGTATTTAATCCTGCAGAAAGCTTGTTAAACATAAAATCTTCGGTTTGTTTTAAACGCTAGGGGTTGATAAAAGGGAGAAAGTTACTTCTATCGGAGAGTACTGGAGAGAATGGGAGGAGGAGGCTGGAGAGAAATCTGGCTTCAGGGACTTTTAATGTATTTCCCCACCTGTTTTCAACTATTTTGGGATATTTAAATATGCAATGATATATATTCTTCCATTCTGAGTCAACTTCACTTTAAATTTCTGTTTTAAAGAAAAAGGAAAAAGTGATGTGGGAGCTTTGCAAAAAAGATGAGATGTGAGTGTTTTCAAAAAATGCATAAGGTTGAAAGCAATTTGGGGCAGTTGCCCAGTGAAAGGTATCTTTCTGTTCGTCCATGGGGCAATGCTGGGTGCTACCATCTCAGGGGATGGTGACAAGAAACTGACAAAAACATCCTTAATGGTTGCTCCCCTCAGCCTGACTCAACTTTAGACAGCTTTCTTTCTGATGGTAGGCCACTGAACCCTCCATTTCCTAGAGCATTTACTTTAGAAAACTTAGAATTGTAAATTCTTCCTTTGCCCCTTTGAGATGTAAATCTTCTACTAAATGTCTTTCTCAGGAGCCAGGGAGTCATTCCTTTGAAATGTAATTATCTAGAGAGATAGCACTCCTATTTTCCAGCCTTTTTGAAAGGGTTGAAGCCTAACTTTGATAAAGGTCAATTAGCAAATACAGCTGGCCTAATCACAGAGCCCAACCTCCCTGCTAATGACCTCCAGTACTTTTCCACTAGTTTGCCTCCAGGCATAAACTTTAGAAGTGAATTCCATCTCTCCCTCTCATGGCAATAGTTTTGAATAAAGTCTTCCTTGCTTTCAAACTGATTGGGTGCAATTTTTCTTTTACAAAATCTTTTAAAAATGTGATGTTAGAATAAGTGCATTTGAAGAAAGAAAAGATTCTATAAATTGTACAGTTGTGGTTTATGCTGATATTGGAAAACCCCCTCCCCTTGGGGCAATGTAGGAGAATGGCAGCATGCAATATTCAGCAACTCCTATGGTTTCAAGAGGGGACTTCTCTAAAGGTTTGACCAGGGATCTGGCTAGAACTTATACTTCTCACTTCAAGAAGCTGAACTGAAAGAAAGGACAAATGTATATAATGGGGGTGAGTGGAAAGCAAATTCTGTGAAGGCCTTTTGAGTCTATAAATGGAACCTGGTTCAAAAGTTGATTCCTTCCAGAAACTCAAACTTCCTTCTTGCTATTGGCATTGATACTAACAACTTGTCTTCTGATCACATCTTTCACATGTGTGGGAAAAAGCTGATCTCCAAACTTACCTTGGCTTCCCACATAATTCACTCTAATCTTAATCTTCCTTTCCCTTACATTAAAAACCCTCAAAAACATTTCTCCTCCCATCAAATAGAAAGGCCAGTGAGCACAAAGATGGTGTTGTCTTGTTCATAGTACCTCGCAAATGATACAGATTTAATGAACATTTGTTGAATGAATGAATGAATTCCAAAGTTGAATATCCTCAAATTTGTTTGATGGCTCTCTCATTGGCTAACATAAATATCAATGCCCTACATTTTCTATTGTTTAAAGTAGCATCTTCAAACAGAAGTTTATCTGTTAGACTTATCTTTTCTGTAGAGGGTGGGAATCTGTTCCAAGTGATCTATTTTCTCCTCCTCCCTAGTTCATTGTAGTTAAAGGCCAAGCTAAGAAAAAGCAGTCTTTTAAGATTTATCTGTAGAAGAGGGAAAGTTAATGGACTCGTACAGGGACTAAACTCATGGTGGCCTATGAACCTCTAACAAAGCATTTAAAACATGGTATTTACTACTCTAGCTTTTTTCTGTTGTCATTGAGAGTGTTGTTATTATGTACCACACCACGGTATGCCATATTGCATTGTTGGTACCAATTGGATTGTCTTAACTAGGAGTATCAAAAACCTCAATGATGATAATTAAATCATAGCAGGTATTCTTCACTCAAAAGTCTAGAGGTAGATAATTTAATGTTATTGCAGCAACTCAGTGATGTCATCACAAATGAAAACTCTTTCCATCCGTCTTCTCTGCCCTTCTTGGCGGGCCGGCTTCTGTCCTGGTGACCATGTAGCTTCTTCCCTTGGCAATATAGACAGGAAGAGAAAAAGGGAAAAAGAGAGAGGGCCAAGCTAGTCATATCTATACGTTTTAATGAGTAAAACAACAACAAAATGAAACAAAACAAAAAGTTGTCCTAGATGCCCCATCCAGAGTCTCCCACTTAACCTTCACTGGCCACTCCTATACCATCACAGACAAAGTACTAGGACAGTAACATGGCTAGATTAGAGCAGCATGGTCTAGTCCCTGGGGCTGTGATGGAGTCTTACCATCCTGAGATCAAGGCATCTCTATAGCTACTTGGATGAATCTGGATTTTGTTAAAAGAAAAAAAAAAAAATGAGAGTGGGGCGGTTTGGATTTTATTAAAGCAGTAAATACTGTCTACTACATCTTTTAAAATACAACACACTAGGAACTTACTATGTGTAAGATACTATAAATTTTATGTGAATTAATTTATTTAACACTCACAGCAACCCAAGGAAATAGGTAGTCGTACTAGCTCCATTTTACAGAAGAGGAAACTGAGCACGGAAAGTTTTAGAAATTTTCCCAAGGTCTTACAACTAGAAAGGAGCAGAGTCTGGACTTGAACCCTGGCATGTTAGCTCAGTGCCCAGACTTTTCCATATTGACCCATGATTCTAAATGATATTTGTGGTTTAATAAAACAGTTATAATAACTAGGTTGGTTTTCTTTTACATGATTCTAAGGAGATTGTGATTTGTAATAGAGAGCCTAATATCTTGCTGAACTGATTTTGATTTTTTTTTTTTAAGATTTTATTTATTTATTTGACAGAGAGAGAAACAGTGAGAGAGGAAACACAAGCAGGGGGATTGGGAGAGGGAGAAGCAGTCTCCCCGCTGAGCAGGGAGCCCAATGTAGGGCTTGATCTCAGGACCCTGGGATCATAACCCCAGCCGAAGGCAGACACCCAACGACTGAGCCGCCCAGGCACCCCCCTGATTTTGATTTCTAAAGCATATAATGGGGGTTTTTAGAAGTAGTTACATGTGAAGTGATTGTTCTTATTATTTTCTAGTGTTTAAAAATCCCAGGTCCGACTTATATCTCTTGATTTATTTATTTTTATTATTTATTTTTTTAAAGATTTTATTTTATTTATTTGATAGAGACACAGCGAGAGCAGGAACACAAGTGGGGGAGAGGGAGAGGGGGAAGCTGGCTTCCCGCGGAGCAGGGAGCCCAATGCGGGGCTCGATCCCAGGACCCTGGGATCATGACCTGAGCCCAAGGCAGACGCTTAACGACTGAGCCACCCAGGCGCCCTGATATATCTCTTGATTTAAACTGAATTCTACAAATCTTTATAGATTTCCCACTATGGGACAGAAACCACAAAATTGGAGCTTGATAATAAAAATACTGTGGTCAGGGTGACAGGCTCATAAGCAGATAATTGCAATTATGACATGATAAATATTATCATAAAGAAATGTACAATTACACTAAGGTGGACAGATTAGCCTAGGGCTAAATGTGGGAGTCTGGGAGCACTATGAAGGGAGGGGATAATTGAATTGTGCTTTGGAAGAACAAATGTACGAAACCCATTGGAATCAGTAAAAGCGATCAAGTTTTGTAGAAGTAGAACTTTGAGAAATTGGAAGCTGTAATAAGTTTAGACACCTTTTAAAGCACGGGCGTGTTGAATTGACAATCAAAGAAAATTGATGTAAATGGCAAGATCTACAGCGAATCTTCCCATTTGCAGGAGAATTATCCAAACATGATTCACTAGAATCAGAACTTCAATGCCCAAAACTACTCCTCCAGAGGTTTAAAATTCTGAGCTTTGAATGCAAAATGTGTGGCTTGATGATCAAACTTCACTTAGCTTGTGAGAGTAGTTTGAGAACAAATGCATTCTAAGCTCATACAAATGTAATTGACTTTAGAAATATGTTGGATTTTGTAAGCACCAATACCTTTATATGATCATCAAAACCTAATGCAATGGAGGGGCGCCTGGGTGGCTCAGTCGTTAAGCGTCTGCCTTCGGCTCAGGTCATGATCCCAGAGTCCTGGGATCGAGTCCCGCATCGGGCTCCCTGCTCGGCGGGAAGCCTGCTTCTCCCTCTCCCACTCCCCCTGCTTGTGTTCTCTCTCTCACTGTCTCTCTCCCTCTCTGTCAAATAAATAAATAAAATCTTTAAAAAAAAAAAAAAAAAACCTAATGCAATGGAGAGATGGCTAGATATGTCATAAAGCAAATATAACAAATTTTCAGTTGTACAATCTACATGATGGGTATACAGATGTTCATAATGTAACTCTCAATTTTTTTTTGTTTGAAATATCTCATAATAAAATCTTAGGAAATAAAAGCAATTCAGTATGTCTCCTCAGGAAAGCTGTGGGTTACCAGGGCACATTATTTACCCATGTAGCTCTTGCATTTGGGCAAAGCTGAATGTTTTTCTGTGTCTAGGGCTATGAGTCAAGGAACTAGACTCAGGTTGAAACTAATCAGATGATCTAATCCTTCAGCCATAGTTGTTGGTTCAGTCACAGGAGTGTATACAGACATGGACTATCAAGATTTGAGTGACGTTTGTTCAAGTTTTCTGGGGAGGGAAGATTTTTTCATTCTTTGGGATTTTTCTCATCATGTCTCTCTCTCTTGGGTTGTAGAACAAGAAGCCTATGCTTACAGGTGTTGTGGAGAGCCACTTTTTGATGACCAGGGGGAGGCTAGCAGAAGGAAAGTAGGTCCTAAGCCACTACCATAGAGCTGCTGAATCAAATTTCTATATCTTGTCCTTCCAGTTAAACGTGCAAATAAATCCTTCTTCAATTTATTCCAGTGAAGGCTCTACTGAATGTATATTATTATAGATTTCCCATGTGAAGTAAACACAAAATTCATAGTAAGGTGACAAAATCATGATGTTCACATTTTGCAATGCATTCAAAAAGGCATGTCCTCAACCGGAAGAAATAGCCATACAGAAAATGGGTAATTCCAAGTAAACATTAGAAACTGATGTTGTTGATTATCAATAAGCACTTTTTAAGCTTAAAACATTGCATGTAGACCTAATTTTTTGAAAAATTCCCAGAAGTCTTTCTGATGGCCACTACTAATGTTGAAAATAAAATAGGTAATATCCATTTGTTTCAGAGCAATACTGAACTTTTTCTTGGTCATACACCACCATATACTCATACACACATTTATATGCATGTGTGTGTGTGTATAAAATTATATATAGTGCTAGTCTGCTTGGGCTGCCATAATAAAATACTACAGACTGGGTAGCTTAAACACAGTTGTTTACTTTCTTATAGATCTGGAAGCTGAAAGTCCAAGATCAGGTGCTACCAAAGTTGGTTTCTGGGAAAACTTTTCTTCCTAGTTGCACATGGTTGTCTTCTCTTTGTGTTTGCACATGGTCTTTCCTTTCTGTGTGTGTGGAGAGAGAAAGCTCTCTAGGGTCTCTTCCTCTAAGGATACCAGTCCTATGGGATTAGAGCCCCAAACCATTTTTTTTTTTTTGGAGCCCCAACCTTTACATCTCATTTAGCCTGAATTACCCCCTTAAAGGCCCTGTCTCCATATACAGTCACACTGGGGCAAATCAACTTATGAATTTTGGCGGACACAGTTCAGTACAATATACATACACATGCCATACATTTATGTAAAGGTATAAATTCATAATATACACATATTATACATATACATATACACATAAATGTGTGTGTGTGTATATATATACACACACACACACACATGCTCACACAGACACACTTTTGTATTTCCATTCTCAACCTTGGTAAATGTGAGACTTTTGTAGTGAAACATTGGAAAAGATGAGTGAACCTAGTGTATGCTTATTCTTCTATGTGCCCCTTTACTGTGTCACCCACAATCCACCATGACACCGGGAAAATAGCTGAAAAAACACTTAATAGGCAATAAGAGCATCATGGATAGTGTTGCCAGATTTAGCAAGGTCAAATACAGGAAGCCAATTAAATGTTGAGTTCAGATAAACAAATACTGCATGAAATACACTTATATTGAAAGATAATTTGTTACTCGCCTAGAAGTCAGATTTCACTGGGGGAGTCCTCTATCCAGGATGGAGGATTTATTGTTCTTGATGGAAAGGCTGTAGTAAGACTTTTGTACTTAGTTAGACGTAAGTGCAATTTTTGATCCTGCTCAGTCCTTCTAGGTCTTATGTCCTGACTGATTCTGCTGTAACTATATTATATTGCATTCTGCCTTTATGTTTAATTTCATCAATGTCAAATGTTTTTGCTGTGGCAACAAATGGGTGGTTGTGAGATAGAATGTGAACACCATGTGCAATAAGACCCAGATTCTGCTTTTAATATGTATAACTTACTGGAAACATCTTGACGATAACATGTTTAGTGTAGAGACCACTGTGTGAGCCAGATCTGTGTGCTCTGTGACAGTGCATACCTTTGTGTTGTTAATGTCAAATAAAGATTGTGATAGAGTTGAATTACATCTCCCCTTCCCCCCAAGAAAGATTGGAGGTCCCAATACCTGGAACCTCAGAATGTGGTCTTGTTTGGAAAAAGCATCTTTGCAGATGTGATGAGTTGAAGTGAGATCATAGTAGATGAAGGTGGACCCCTACTCCAGTGTGACTGGTGTCCTCATAAAAAGATGTCCGTGTGAGGACAGACACACACTGGGAGAGTGCCATGTGACAAGCAAGGCAAAGATTGGAGTTGTGTGGCTACTAGCCGAGGAACACCAGAGACTACTAGCAAACCATCAGAACCTGAAAGTAGTCAAGGAAGGGTCTATTCAGGGCTTGGAGAGAGCATGGCTGTAGTGTTCCTTCAAGCATCTCTGCTACAAGCATTTTCTCCACAAGCATTTTCTGATGCAAACATTTATTCTATTCTATTCTATTCTATTCTGTTCTATTCTATTCTATTTTTTATTTTTTACTTTACTTTTTTTGTCACGTCACTAATTGACCAAAAGGCAATTTTGCTGAAAAAGATAAAATCATGAAAAATAAAAGGGGGACATTCACTAAAAATGACACAATGAGACATAAATGAATAACAAAATTAAAAAGACTTTATTGCAAAGTATAAAATATTTGAGTACATTCAAAATGTATAGTATAGATTCATGGCAATACTGTGCAAATAACTGACTTTATTTTGTATATTGTACCTAAGCACTTGTCTGCAAAGTCTTTCCCTCATTATTCTGTTCAGTATGATACATTCTTTTTTACCTGTTCATTTGTCTCCTTATTTGGCATCACACTTTATTTATTTATTTATTGCTGAAATTTCTTCCTTAATTAAGATAGGTCTCCTTTTCCAAATATTAGGGATCATATTTGTAACTGGGCTTGGTGTTGCGTTGTGAAGGCCTTCCACGGTGTTGTTTGTTCTTGGCCACATGTCCACTGATGGACATTCCAAAATTCTGTGGGAAATGTAGGCTCAAAACTAGGCCATTGTATAGACCATCACAAGGGCTAAGATTTATATCATAGAAAAACAGGAGCACTATTCCAATGGAGACATGAAACAGATTGTTACCAGTTGATGAAGCTAAACTGTCAAATTCAACAGTCAACCAGTCATTTTTTTTATCTTCTGTAGCAAAATTGCGTTATGGCCAATTAGTTATACAATGAACATGTTTGCTGCACAAATTCTTGCAGCAAAGATGTCTACAGCAAAGATGCTTATGGTGAAAATATGGGACACGACATCTTTATTTTGGACTTCTAGCTCCAGAACTGTAAGACTGGAAGTCTCTGTTGTTTTAACCCACCCAGTTTGTGCTACTTTGTTACAGCAGCCCTAGGAAAATGGTACAGACTGTTAGAATCACCATTATTGTCAGAAGAGCAATAGAATCAGAGGCATAAGGCCCATCTTGGGGCTTACTCAAAAGTGTTAGGAGAGTTACCACTTGGGAGGAAAAGTCTAATCCAATAGAAAAAGAGGATATCTTCACTCCTGACATCTTTTCTTAAAAAAAGTTTTCCAGAAGGGAAAAAAAAATCATTTTCTTGATAGTACTCCTTATTTCATTTTACTGCAACAATTCCAAGGAGAAGTGTGGAAGGCTTTTTATTGTCATATCAGATTTACATGGTAAAATTTAATGTACTTCTTGTCAGCTTTAAACACTGGAAATATCAATAAAATGTCAAATTATATTTGACTTCAAACCCAAGTGGTTATAAAAACGCAATACAAATTTACAATCATTTAGTCTTCCCCTTTTCTCACAATAAAACCCCATTTTATTCTTTATGGGAAGCTAAACTTATTTTGCTTAAAGCTGGTAATTTATTAGGGCTTATATCAGATCTGAAGTGTGTTTCTCTTAGAAATCAATGGTAGACCTAGAACGAGGACCAAACTTTTAAATTATGGCTTTGAAGTAATGTGATTACGGTTTTTAATGCCTCGTACATCTGCTTAAAGGATTATATGAGTTTGTTCAAAGTTCTGGAAACAATAAAATTAATTTTTTGGACAGTGAGCTAGCAAAGGGAGACCAGTGATACTAATTGGAGGGTACAGCATAATATCTCTTAATGCATTTTGTGATCTGTCTTACACCAGGAACATCTTGCCCAGGGTGTCAGCGGGAATGGTATCAAAGGAACTTTTGTCAGGTTTCTGTTCAAATACCTTCTTTTCTCCCTTCTCTTTCCGGGGTCCTGGTACTGAAACAATTTATTCTCCCTTAGATGAAAGATTCAGTAGCGTGCAGCTTATATTGTTCAGTGCTATTTATGAGGATTGCAGGCCAAGCCTGTTTTATGGATTTGGGTTTTTAGGTAAATTTCATGTCCATGATCAAGAACTGCAGTAACAGCTTTCAAGCCAGCACAGCCAGTGGGGGCCTCACCGCTTCTGAAAGTGAAGGGTAGAACAGGAAAGTTCAGCGGGGGGAAGAGGGAGAGTGCTGGGGAACAAATAAGGAGAGACCCCAGGGAAGCTTCCATTCTGACACCTTCTCTTGGATTCCCAAAGAAAGCATTTCTGTACTATTTCAGGATGCTCAGATCTCTGGAACCTGAGTTGCTCAGAGTAAAAATTAAAAATGAAACTCCAGTCTTCCCTTTTCCAGGCTTCCTTCTCCTGCACATTTGTTTGTTTCTTTCTTTTGTTCATTTCAGTTTTTATAATTACGTGGCATCATTTATGTCCCTCCAATGCCACTGAACTTTCTCTAGAAAGGTAACTGTCGTATCAGCCACTCACAAAGTTAAGATGAACTTTAATATAACTTAGGTTGATTTATGTAAAAAGTAAATGTTGAACTTAAAAGGGATCATGGAAAATTATCATTCTGGTTGTGATGTTTGGAATCTGCTATTAGACATTCAGAACACTTCTGCTTCTGTAGCCATCTCTCTCACTTCTCATGGTGGCCCCATACCTTCTCCACTCCCCTCAGATGGCCAGAGTCTTCCCCTCTACCTTCTCTCCTTCAAGCAATGGCTTAACTCCACATTTCATGAAGAAAAGAGAAAGCTTCAAATGAGAGCATTCCTGTCCCTCACGCCTTGTGCTCAGAAATTGTATCCTAGTAGGTACTGGATTACTTTTTAGATGAAGGGGACCTCGCCCTGTCATTACCTTCTTTCTTGTATTTCTAATCTCTTCCTTTTAAGAACTCAGCAGCATTTATATCTGGCGCATATTTTTTTTTTTTTTTTTTGTAAGAGGCAGAATAATGTCCCCCCAAAATATTCACACTCTAATCTCTGAAACCTGTGAATGTATTAGTTTACATGGCAACTGGAATTCAAGTTAGTAATTAGCTCACCTTGAAATAGAAAGTTTGTCCTGGATTATCCAGGTAGGCCTGCTGTGTTGCAAGTGTTCTTGAAAGTGGACAAGTAAGGCAGAAGAAGAGACCAGGGTGATACATTGTGAGAAGGACTCCATTTGGATTTGCTGGCTTTGAAGATGGAGAAAGGGAACTGTGAGCAAGAAAGGGAAAAGGCAAGAAACAAATTCTGCCTAGAGCCTCCAGAAAGAAGCAGAGCCCTGTAGACACCTTGATCTTAGCCTGGTGATACCCTTGTCAGATGTAAATAAATTTGTGTTGTTTACACTTGTGGTAGTTTGTTAGTTTAAGTGTTTGGTAATTAATTAATTTAGTTTGTGGTAATTTTTCACAGCAGCAAACAAAACGAATCAGCCATCAAACCAATAAACCAAACTAAATGAAGTAAACTGAACACAAATAGCCAAACAAACCCTCACAGACACCATAGCCCGCTCATTCTCCCTCTCTCTCTCTCTCCATCATCTCTCCCTCAATCTCAGTCTCTCTCCTTCTCTCCTTTTATAATTAAACTACTCAATAGTTGAAGGAATATGTTCATCCTCTTGCCTTCTCTTCATGCCCTTCTTCTACCCACTCTAAGTCTGACTTCCACACTCACCATTATACCAGATCTGTCAATGCTAACGTGGTGTCCAAGTTATCAAGTTCAGGAGACTTTCATACCTCATCAGCATTTAATATATTTGCATACTGCCATAGTGAAATAGCACTTTCTCTTGCTTCCTATGACACCAAACACTTCAGGTTTTCATTCTCTTCTTGAACTTTCTCAGTGTCTTTTTTTCCAGCTTTCTTCATTTTTTTGTGGGGACACCACTGTTCTCAAACTGGACCCTCAGTCAGGGTCCAGTCATGAAAACAGATACCACTGTAGATACTCAGGTCAAAGAAAATGCAATATATTGATTGGTTACACAGGTGATGAAAAAACAGGGAAGCCATATAGGGGATGGCAAGGCAAACCCAAAATTAGTCATAACAAGAAGCAACAGTCACTCCTCCAAGATCCTGATGCATACATATAACCCCATTGCCTGCCTCCCATCTTCCTTGGATATTATAAGGCACTTACAATGAAACAGTTTGAAACAAAGTTCATACCTTTCCTCCCACTCCTCATCCAGGGTCCCTCTTTTGGTAAGTGGAACTCCCATTCACCTTGTTGTGTAGACTAGAATCCTGGGTGTCATCCTCAGTACTTTCCTTGACCTCACCGCCCTTCCCACATTCAATAAACTAGTCTTCCTATTTCCCCCACAACCAATTTTTAAATATGACAAATGTTCTTGCTCTTGACAGTCATCACTCTGATACAAACCGCCATGATTTCTCACTGGGCCACGGGAAAAAGTCAGATTTTTCTATTCTTTTATCAAAGAACTACTTTTAAAATGCAAATCAGATAGATGTACACCCTGTTCCCAATCATAAGTTATAGTTACATTTAGGAGATGAGGGGAAAACATTCTTAACATGACCGAAAAGCATTGTATGATGAGGTCTTACTCCCCATCCCCCTCTCTAACTACCATTCATCATTCTCGGCACAATGTCACTGTGGCTTCCTCTGCTTAATCTTCCCTTCCGTGTCCTCTCCTCACTCTCCACTCACTGGAATGGTGTTCTCATCTCTCTATTGCCTCACTCACGCTGTCCTAGAAGAGAAGCGTGTACTGACGTGATTGGTGAAGAAGAGAGAAGAAACAGAACGTGTGTGGGTCAATCATTCTTTTGCCCTCTGTCTTTTCAGGGTTTACTTCTCTGCAGAAGCCACATGTCTGTTCTGCTCCCTCCTCCACTGTAAACATGGGTGTAGGCCTGCAGTTTTAGGACTTTTTTTATTATTAAACATGAGTTTTTAAAATTCTTCATTTTTCTGACTCTTATGTCTCTCAGTTGCATTTCATCACAGGCGCAGAAGAGAGAGGACCCCCACCCCACAGGGCATTGGTCAGGATGATACTTATATCATTATTTGTGCATCACCTGTGATTATCTGTTTGTCCCACAACTTCCCTTTTTTGTCCTACAAAAAGCTGCCTTTTGTGAAGGAGAAGCTGTGTCTTTTTCACCATTATATTTCTGGTACCCACCCTGGAGCCTGGCACAGAATGGTCAATCAGAAAATGATTGTTCATAGAATCCACAGAAAAAGCTACTCCTTTTTACAGGAATGGCCAGAGAGGCATCGAGAGGGCAGCTACTTCAAGCAGGCAGTGTCCCAAGAGGAGCCCTTGATGCTCTGAAGCACAAAATAAAATTGATTTCCTGGCTTTTTACAGAAAATAAAAAAGCATCATTTTCTGAAAAATTATAAGTGGATTTTATTTATAATGTGGCAGCAACCTGCCTCAGTGTATGAGAAAGGGACAAGGAGGCCAACGGAATCGAAGCATGAGTTATCGCTGATAGAAAAAGTGTCTGTGGACTTCAGTCTGTTTTCTCTCACTGTCCGTTTGAATCTTTGATTTACCAATTATGGTACTTAGGATGGATGTATTCAATCAATGAATATTCTTAAGTACCTCCAATATGTAATCAGTGTGGAATACTATCAGGGTTATAAGTCACAGTCTGCATTTCAGAGTTCTCGTGGAGTTTATGGTCTTTGCAAACAGCTAATAGCAAGAAGTATGCTTTAAATGCTCTGAGCTTTGTTGTTGTAAATGTTTATTTCTTTTATAAATTACTCTGGCTGGGCTTTCCTAGCATTTCCTAGCATCTATTCCTAAGGCTCAGTGTATGTCTTTTGTCACCTAAAACACGAGGGGCAGCATCCAAGAGAAATGAGCTCATCCATTGGGGACTCTCGCTGTTCTATTAGAACTTGTGGATTCTCAAGGGAGATTCTTTTTAGGAAAATAACTCAAATGTCAGCATTAAAGTACAATGAGACCGGACTCGGGTCACAGTCTTGCTTCTCAATTGCTATTTGACCTTGGTAAGCCTCAAGCTTTTCATAGTCTCTGTTTTCACAGCTTCAAAGTGGAGGAAATAAAAATAACATCAAAGTATTTTTCTGACTTGTTTTTAAAAATATTTTCTAAAATTTTAGAACAGTTCCAGATTTATAGAAAAATTGCAAAGATACTACAGAGTTCCAAGATACTACAGAGTTCCTCCACACAGTGCCCCTATTACTCACATCTCATATTAGTATGGTACATTTGTTACAATTAATGAACCAATATCAATACATTATCATACTATCAATACATTATCACACTATCACACTATCATACACATTATATATTCTTTCTGCATTAAAACAGGTAAGTGCGCTAAATGCCAATGTTCTTTCTATAAATATTTATATTTCTCTAGACTGTGCTTATCAATCTGTACTCTAAGCACTTACGTGTTCATCCTTTCTACTTGACAGCTTGAGAGTGGGGGCCATGTCATAATCATTCTTGAATTTCTTTGACTTAGCACATAGTAAGAGTTCAATATATGTCTGTTCCACATACAGAGATTTGTCACTATAACTAGGGTTTGAATAACTCATATGCAATTGCTATGTGTGTTGACTGTTGAATTATGAGTTCACAAACTATCAATTACATAGCATGAAATATAGCTGGTAAGAGAGGAAAAGACCACATCATGCATTGGCTTAGAGGTAAAGTAAAGGTTTCAGATTTTATCAAAAATATACTTGGGAAAAAAAAAACAAAAAACAAAACTTAAATATTCCAAACAAGAAAATGTTCAGATTCACATTTTCCAGGTGTTCCCATTTTCTTATTTTCACTCTTTCAGCCACATCCTCCCTACCAGAAAGGAGTGTTATCTTTAGTCCCTAAATGAATGTTGGGTGATGGCTCCTAATGAATTAGTTTCTTGTCAGCCCCAACACTTTGTGGTTGAGAGTAAGGGCTCTCTGTACCACAGCTCCCTCATCTGTAAGATGGGGATAATAATAGTATCAACCTCCTAGGCTTGTTAAGAGGATTAAATGAGGTAATATTTCTAGCACATTTCGCACTTCAGTAGTTCCTGGAATACAATAAGCAGTCTAGTGTGAAGATTATAAGGATAAAGTGATAAATTACATCCAGGTGCAACACTGTGAAGAACAAATTGCTGAATCAAATGTACAAATCAAGAATTATTCCAATGGATTACTTACCAATGCACTTGTGTCTTTTTGGGTGGTGAAGGGGTTTGAATGTCTATTAGTTTCCTATCACTGTGTAAGAAGTTTAGTAGCTTAACAACCCAAATTTATTACCTCACAGCTTTGGTGGGTCAACAGACTAAGTTGACTAAGCACTTATTCTACTAAGCACTGTACGGCCAAGTTCTTTGTTCAGATCTCACAAAGCTGAAATCAAGGGATCATCTAGAACTATGATCTCCCCTGAAGCATAAGATCCTTGTCCAACCTCACTGGTTGTTAGCAGAATTCAGGTTTTTATAGTAAGGCCCTCAACAGCCAGAGGCCACTCACTATTCCCTGTCACATGACCCTTTCCACAACAAGGCAGCTGACTTCTTCATAATGAGCAGGGGAATTTCTCTCGTGCTTCAAATCTGTTCCTTTAGAAAGAGCCCAGTCCCTTTTTAGGAGTCACCTGATTAAGTCAGGTCCACTCAGGATAATCATCATTTTGATTAACCCAGAATCAACTAATTTGAGACTTTAGTGTCATTTGCAAAGTCCCTTTACCTTTGTCATACAATATAACTTAATCACAGGAGTGAATCCATCATACTCACTGTCTTGCCAACCGTGGAAGGGCAGGGATTCTATATGGCATATATTCTTGGGGACAAGAATCTTTGGGGCCATCTTAGAATTCTGCCTACCACAGTATGAGTTTTGGTCCTTGTAGAACATAACTGCAGTTTGCATAGAGATCCCTCTGGTTGCCATGTGAAGGATTTGTTGGAAGGTGGGTAGGGAGATAAATAATGAAAGCAGGAACTACAGTTGGAAGGATAATGCCTTAGTGAAGGACAATGGAAACTGACAACTGTAGTGGCAGTGGAGATGAAGAAAAGTAGATGGCTTTTGGATAAACATATATTCAAGCCTTCATGATGAAGATATATAAAAAAGATGAGAGGAAGAGTAATGAGCGCTGTATTGTTCTCTATTGCTGCAAAACAAATTTCTCCCAAATTTATCAGCTTCAAACAACCAACACTTACAGTCTGTCAGTTTCTATAGGTTAGGAATTTGGATACCTCTCAGCTGTGTTGGAATCAAGATGTCAGCTGAGGCTTCACACTTCTCAGGGGCTGAGATGAATCTGTGTCCATGATGGGTCACTCCCCTTGCTACGGGCAGAAACTTCATATTCCTCAACACATGGACCTCTCCATAAGATTACTTGCATGTCCTTACAACATGACAGATGTCTTTCCCAAGGCCAAGTTAGATGGGAGAGAAGGAAAGCTAGAAGCAGTAATGTCTTTTTTTGAACTAGTCTCAGAAGTCATACATTGTCACTTTTGCCATATTCTACTCATTAGAAGTGAGTCCCTTGGTCCTGCCCAACCAGACTCAAGGGGATGAGAATTAGGTTCACCCTTTGAAAAGAGCAGTGTTGAAGAATTATGAATGTATTATTGAACCGCCACAAGTAACTTTCAGGATTCAAGCTTGGGCATTGACCAGTATGTTGTGTGAGAATTTTGGTCAAAATAAATGAGTATCAATAGACTTCCATAGAGTTTAGGGCATAGATAGGTTGGTAAGACCTGGTGTGGCCCAAGGGATTTAAATTTGAGCTAGGCCTTCAATAATGAGTAGAATTTTCATGGGAGATACAGAATGGTGACCCAAGTAGGGAACCCAGAAGGAACAAGAGCGTGGCAATGCAAAGTAATAGGAGAGGAGTCAGTACAAATTGGGAGCCACTTCATAAAAAGCCTTAAGTAATTTTAAGCTAAAGAGTTGGCATTGGATTCAGCAGTTGAGAATTTGTGATTTTTTTTTTTCAGAGAAAAAGAGAATTGTTGACAGCAGTTTAATACAGCACAAACTTGGCCCAGCCAAGTGATCTTTCTGCTGTTGGTCTGTGTCCCAGATATAAGGCTTGCTCCTCAAACTTAGTGATACCCACTAACCTAAGTATTTTGTGCACCGAAGGGACTGATTGGGAATCAAATTATTCATCAGGTTTGGAAGGATTGATTGAGGAATCCTGAAGGAAAAATCTCCTGTCACCAAAGCAAGATTTAAACCGCTTAAGTGCACATAAGTCAGGCAGAAATTATGGTAATTGGACTTAAACCTGCTTCCCTCTCTGCATACTATAAATAAAAGAAGACAGTTTAAACAAAAGAGCAAGATGTAAATACAAGAGTGAGATCAAAGCAAATCTGGAATTTAATTCTACAAAGAGAAAACAAAATCCAAGATATATGACTGGCACTTTGTAATGCATTTTACAGCACTAAAAACTGGCAGCCTAAAATATGATTTGCTCAGCATGTCTATATTGAATTTGCAAAACAATTTAGAATTTACCCTTTTTTGGTGTTTCCCAATTGTATTTAATGAAGTCATTTACTAATTCTTCACTGAAATATGCACAATGACTATTGCATTTGAATACAAATAAACTATCCCCATTCCTGAACTTTTCTTTATCACTTAAGCCACCCATTGTCATGATGTTTATATGATATTTTTTTTTAGGGATTAGGTAAATCTTTTTGAAAGCCAATGAACTAAATGAAACGAATGGACATTTTTAGGCATAGAATTAGACTGGTGATAGAAGATGGCTTATGGAATCACTAATCCTTATAAATTTATTCTAATAAAGAATAATTTGAAATTAGGTCTTGGAGTAAATAGAGCTAAGAACAAAGATTTATGGACTAAGGAAATAAGGATGGTAGGAAGTTTTGAGGAGCTGTTGGGGCTGATAGACACATACAGAATAGGGAAATGGGTCAGGAAAACAAATTGGGTAATGGCAGGGAGCTAGCACAAACATTGCTAATTTATCAGTTTTGATCAAGACAGTGATGGATATACAGAATTAGTACTTGCCAACTATATTCATAGATAAGATCTGGCCAGCTATATTCAAATAGAAATTTCTCTTCTTTTAATCTTAAGTCTATACATAAATAGCATGCATTTTCAGTGCAAATGATATTGCCCCCAGTGGGGTCAAAACTGGTTCTGGGGAATGCAATGTCTTACTCATTTTATGAATAAAGTACAGATATACATACAATACCTAGACAGCATATCCATGGTATTAAAATTTCATGGAGGGGGCAGTTGGTAAAAATGCCTAAAGGACTCTGTGTGTGTGTGTGTGCATGTGTGCACATGGGGGGGCATAATGAAAAAAAGAGTTAAAAAATATCGTTCTAATTCATACTCTCCTAAGTGTTGTGAAGGAATCCTCCAGTGTTTAAAGCTCTTGAGCACAAGGATTATTTCCTTTTTCTTTCACCGCTATATCCTCAGTGCCTAGAGCTGTGCTAGAAACATAGCAGGTATTTATCAGATTTTTACTAAATAAATGAATCATCTCACTTTAGAGCAGAGATACCAAGGGTGATAGTAACAGTACCTTGATATCCACTGCACTTATGATTAAAGAACAAATCTAACACTCGGTCAAGTCCTCCTTTGGTCCTGTCCTTGGCTACCTGTCCAGTTCCATCTACAGCCGACACCTCCCTTCCGTGGCTTCAGTGCTCCCAGCCTGGCATCTCCCATGGTCTCCGCCCTCCCTCCTGCTGCAGAGTCTTTGTATATAGTGTTCTTTCTAGTCTAAATCTCCCCTCTTGCAGCCTAATCAACTCCAGTTCATCTTTGATTCACATCCCTGACTTTCTCAAAGGTTTTCATAACTTGCTATGCTTATTTTTCATAGCATTCAACACGGGGACAAGATCACATGTCTATATGCAATGTATCAATAATGCCTACTTTCCCACTAGACTGTAAGCTCCATCCTATCTGTGCAAGCTCATAATTTTATCTTCTGCACATAGCACTCTACCTAGTATTGTGCTCAATGAATATTTCCAAATAACAAAAACATCGTGAATTCTGCAAATCCCAGAATTCAGTGGATGCAAGTGTCTCAAGTGTGCAATCAGAATAAAACAAGAACCATACTAACTTCAGTTAATATAAGAAGTGGTTATTTTCTACCAATTAGTCCCTGATGAGCCACTTGGAAATGAGAATGAACTAATTGATGGGTAGTAATTGAGAAATTACCTTGTGCCCAGCACTGGACTAGAACCTATATTTAATCAGCTTTTTAGTGTCTAGACATTAGGCATAAATCCTGGAAACTCACCACTTGGCATTTGCTGTAGTGTGGAGTTCAGCTTCAGAGAAGACTGTCTTTTCCATTATCCAGCGAAGTCAGATGGGAAGGGTGAGAGCAAAACACAGTCTTTGCTGAGCACTTTGTAAATGAAACATTGATAAGCACTTCACATGCATTCTCATTTAACCCTCATGAGTTCTATGAGGTAGGTGTTATTTATCATTATCCCCATTTTGAAGATGATGACCCATTGGTTCAGAGTGTTGCTGTGACCTAGTTGAGCTCTCATGAGGCAAGAGTAGGTTCTTTTAGGTAGTGTCCACAGCTGGAAAAAAAAAAAAAATCAAAAAAACAGTGTCACATTATTCCTCTTTATTGAAATCAACACGAGAGACAGCAAAGAAAGCTTCCAGAGCAATGGTCACAAATGTTTCCCATAAAGGGTCAAACAGTAAATATATAATGCTTTGCAGGCCATGTTGTGTCCATTGGACACACTCAACTCTGCCATTATAGCTCAAAATAGCCATAGACAATTCCTAAAACAATGGATGTGATGATTTTGAAATAAAACTATTTCTGGACACTGACTTTGAATTTCATATAATCTTCACATGTCACAAAATATTCTATTTATTTCAACCATTAAAAAATGTAAAACCATGTTTTAGCTCTTAGACTATACCAAGACAAGCGATAGGACAGTTTTGGCTCATGGTAGTAGCAGCAGTATTAATATTTATTGGCTATATACATACTGCCCAATATTTCTTAGCTATGTAAACTGTCCCACGTACTATGCTAAGCACTTTATATTAAAGAGATTATTTAATATTCAATTCTCTTAGCCCATAGATGGTAGTGATATTATTATACTTGCTCAAGATCACATAGTTACAGAAAATGGAAGAATCAAAATACAAACCCAGGTCTTTTCTATTCTAAACCCTAAGCTTATATTTATGTATGAAAACCTATTTGCATGAATCAGAAATATGACTGTGTGTGAATGTACGTTGTACCCACTATACATACTAGGAGTTTTGGGATGTCTAAGTCCATGGCAGCGGGAGCAGGACATGGAAGAACTTGGTCTTGGCAGGATTTATTTATTTTAAATTATAAGTAAGAGTTAGTGGGTGGGGTAGGGATAACATAAATAACATGAGAAATAAATTCAGCATAGGTTTTGTACAGAGCTTGGTTATTTTATATATAATCTCATGTTCATTTATATAATATCTAGAACTTTACAGTGTATTTTAAAAAGGCTTTTAAAAACACTATTTTAAAAATCTTTGAATATTTCAATGTTGGTTTCTTTGTTTTGACAAATGTACCATGGCAACATAAGATGTTAACATTAGGGGAAACTAGGCAAGGGGTCACTGGAAACTTTGGATTATCTTTGCAACTTTTCTCTAAATCTAAAATTATTAGAAAAAAGGAAGTTTATGACCAAAAAAAAGCTTTGACATCCAGTTGTTTTTAATGCAAGTTTGAGAAGCCTGCCAGTTCAAACCATCTCCCAACTCAGACAACTTGTTCTGTTTTCTCTGTACGTGACCTGCCTGGGTTAATCAGAAAATCTGAGCTGAACGCAGCTAGCCCCAATCCATTTCCAGAGGAGAAAATGTCAGAGCACTTTGGAGATGAACATCCAAGATGTAATACTCCATCTGCTCCTGCTGACACTCCCGAACTTTTTGACATCAGATCCATGGCATGAAGGCTTTTTGATGTTGGATTGATCATATAAACAACAATTTTGAGTGACACTTAATCAAGTTAAAACCCCAACAACAGCACTCCAGAGACGCGGAAGCATCTGCTGGAGATCTACTGAGAATCAAAGGATGAACCTGAAAGAAGATAATATTATAAAAGAGGCTTCCCAGAGGCCTGCTCCCCAAAGGGTCTCTTTTCCATTAGTGAAGATTGATGACAAGTCAACAAAAGGAAAGCCTTTCTCTGTGAGCCAGGTGAGTTCAGTGCCAGTGAGATATTAGAATACAGCCTTGAAATGATCTCCTTCCACAATTTCTTTGGCACCAGAGATAGCTACAGTCAATCATTATTTAACAAAACCCAGAATATACTCAGCTGATCTATGGTATTGGCATGCCCTTTTTAAAGGAAAGCCATCATCTAAGAGACTCTTTAATGCAAGTAAGCAAATAAAGTAATAAATTATCCACACTTTCATGGGGTATAATATGCACATATTTTTCACATGTTAATTTCTCTGAAATTAGTATGTGCCTTAGAATTAGTATGTGTATGAACAATTGTTGTCTGCCTGTATTGAAATTGGGTTTTCTCAGAGATGATTTACATTGGCTTCTGCCAGTCACCAGGGGCTGCTGCCCACCTGAGAGATCACTTTACATTAAATGAGGCTTTGAAACTACAGTGGTAGTCTTTCTTCAGCCTTTAAACCCACATGAGTATGTGCTTGGTAAATAAAAGTATATTCAGGGCAAATTTTTCTTCCTCTCCTGCTTGGTGCCAAGTTTTAGACATGCCTGTTTGCTTATGGTCTCTTCCTGCCTGTTGGGTTTATTTCTGGCTTCCCTTTTAAGGAGCATAAAGCCCTTTGGTCTCAGGGCTGTAAGCACCACTTCCCTACCAACCCCCCATCTTAGGCAGTTTTGGTTTTCTTCTGGAAATACATAAAGTAATGGGGCATCTTATAATAAACGTCTTCTATTCAGTGAAATATGAAAACCTCTCAAGTTTGAGTGTTCTTTTTACCAGCTACTATGGTAAATGTTGATATACATTATTTCATCAAATTCTCCCTCTAGGACAGTAGGAGTAGATGTTATTTGCTTAATCTGTAGTCTGTCCTTCCTTGAATGTGGCAGGGCAGTATGAAGTACACAGGCATGCTTTCAATATGTGCACATGGTTGTTTCTTAACTAAGCAGCAGCTTAGTTGATTTCAACAAGAATTCAGACTCTGGGAGTACTGAGCTACCCATCCAATCAGAAAGCTCTTCAGAGGCAACTACTCTAAGCATTTTTGTTATTCATGTCCCAATAGGACATGATTGATTTGGAGAATTTCTATCTGACAGATGCCAATTATTAGGAAAACAGTATCCTGGCTCTGGAACACTGTTTTATCTGTCTTGCATGAATATTTCACACAAAGTGTAGCTGGAACTTTTGAAAGAAGAAGTGGACTTTGAATTTATAGACTAGTTGATTTGGGCTACTTTGGGATAACTGGGGAAACCTATATATCTGTATATGTCCTATTGGCTCTGTTTCTGTGGAGTACCCTAACTAATACATTAGGATTAGATGAGGTCATGATGCCCTCATAATGGTAATAGTGTCCTTATAAAAAGAGACACTAGAGCTCTTGCTTACCCTCTCTCCTTTCAAATGTGTGCTCTGAGGAAAGGCTATATCAGGACGTGATGAGGAGGCAGGACATGAGGTACAAGCCAGGAAAGAGAGTCCCCACCAGGAATTTAGCTGGCTAACACCTCCATCTGGACTTTCCAATCTCCAAATGCGTAAGAAATGAATTTCTGCTTTTGAGACACCATGTCTATGGTATGCTGTTATAGTTGCCAGAGCTGACTAAGAGATTGCCTGAACAAAACGAGGTGATGTGGCTTGACCTGTCTCACAACGTCTTCCATAAAATACATACATACTTGATGCTGCTCACACAAATACTTGAGAAGCGCTAATTGAAATAAATTTTTTTAGCACTCTGAGAGAATTTGATAATTTCACGGGGAATTTCTACCAAAGGCAGAAGAGTAGAGTCGTTAAACATTTGTATTTGGAACTATGCTGCCTGGGATCCAACCCAGGCTCTACCACATAACCTCTGTAGAATTATGAGCTTAAGCCTCGTCCTCATCTGTACAATGGGCCTAAAATTAGCATTAGCCTAGGATTGAAAAATGAAAGGCATCGGGGCATCTGGGTGGCTCAGCTGGTTAAGGGTCCGACTCTTGATCTCAGCTCAGGTCTTGATCTCAGGGTCATGAGTTCAAGCCCCGCATTGGGCTCCACACTGGGCATGGAGCCTCCTTAAAAAAAAAAAAGGAAAGAAAAATGAAAAACATATAAAGCACCTACATGAATGCCATGAAGACAGGGAGTAGTTAATAATAGTTGTTGTCTTTAGCATCATCACCAGCATCATTAAAGGGAAGTGGATGACACATTTTGAAGACTAATCTCCCTCCTGGTTATATAACTATGTGCAAAAAAAAAGGGCCACATTTTCACAGCAAATTAGCATCACTACCTGAGAAGGTTAAGAGCTGACGGTGTTCCACAGCCTCCTGTGAGGAAACTTTGATCACTGCTTTGGATTAAAATGAAAATAAAGGTTACTTCTACATTTATTAAGAGACCCCCATGAGTTTAATTTCAACTGTCTTTTCCCAATATCTATTTGCAACTTTTATTGACTCTAATAGAAGGTAGATTATCATCATTTTCAGTATGATAATTATATAAAGAGGACTTAATAGCCTAGTTTTTAGAAGCAGAGGCTATCTGAGTCTGGGAAATATCCTGGCCAGACTCAGAGCAGGGAAGGGAGCTAAGCTGCAGAACTTGTGCTTACTAAATACATAGTATAGACTTTTATTTAAAAAAGATAGAAGCCTCTTGAAAGCAAACAATTATGCATCCTCTCTCTTCCCACATAAGCAGGGGGTATCATACAGAGAAATATCATTAATTTATACTCACTAATTGGGGAATTATCATCATTTGACTTAGCTTTGGGCTCAAACTTATCTTTGACTCTCTCTAGGAAGAAAGTTTTGCTGAGCACATTAGTATACATGGCATTGTTTGGAGCTATGTTTAATCTACTAAAAGGAATCAACCGTTTTTTAAGGATTCAAGCTTGTTAATTAGTTGGTTATATGCTAAGGGCTGCTGTTATAACTACTTATCAAGCATTACTTTGGGGTGCCTGGGTGGCTCAGTCGTTAAGCGTCTGCCTTCGGCTCAGGTCATGATCCCAGGGTACTGGGATCGAGCCCCACATCAGGCTCCCTGCTCAGTGGGAAATCTGCTCAGTGGGAAGCCTGCTTCTCCCTCTCCCATGCCCTCTGCTTGTGTTCCCTCTCTCACTGTGTCTCTCTCTGTCAGATAAATAAATAAAATCTTTAAAAAAAAAAAAGAATTACGAGCTACCAGGGTTTTACTGAGAAACACTTGTTTGTAGTTAGTGACTGCAGGTTTTTGAAAGTAGTAACTTTATTTTACATGTATATTATAAACATTATTTAGGGTCATTCATGCAAATCCACATTAATGAGACTGATGTTTAAAGTCATACTTTAAAAAAAGATATTTATTTTAGAGAGAGCATGCACATGTGTGCAGGGGGAGGGGCAGAGGGAGAGAGAGAGAGAGAGAGTCCCAAGCAGACTTCGTGCAGAGCTTGAAGCCCAACGCCGGGCTCCATCTCACAACTCTAAGATCATGAACTGAGTGGAAACCAAGAATGGGATGATCAATCGACTGTGCCATCCAGGTGCCCCAAGGCCACACTTTTTGTACACTAGTGAGTTTCAGCAAATACTTACAACATGGAGCATTTGAATACACCTCAAGTTTGCATTTAAAAAGAGGTTGAATGCTCTAAAAAATATCTTTTCACTTATAATATTGTCTATATTCCTCAAATTTTCTGTTCATAGTTGATTCTTCAATCAGCTTGTGGAAGCCACATTTTACTTAGCAAAAACTGATTTTGAGTTCACAGTTATTTAGAGCTTCCACTGTCTAAAATATAACTAGGCCATTACACCTTTAGCTGTAATACCAAAAAGAAATGAAAACCTACCCAGCCACATTTCAATTGGAGAATGGTAAATGGAGTAAGATTACAGTAAATTAACTGTGGAATATTATTTAACCATTAAAATAATTATCAGAGATGTAAGGCAGAGGTCAGCAATTTGGTGGACTAAGAAGTCCTAGACATCATCCGTCCACAAAAAGAACGATTTAACAACTACTGAAAATGTCTCTGAGCATGCTCCAGAGTACAATTAGGGATGGAGCACAAAACCCAATGGATGGACACATGGAAGAGTGTAGAAAATATTGGACCTGTGTCTCTCCATCCCCCGAAGCAGGCACAGGTTAACATCAAGAAGGATCCCCTCGGCCACAACTTTTCCCCATGAACGAAAAGGAGAACAGGAAGATCCCACAGCTTTTTCCACCATGGAAGACCCTGTGGTCTTCAACACTGCTGAAGCTGCCTAGAGTCCACACCACTGTGCCCCTCAACCCCCACCCAGAGCTGCTGCACCTCCCCCACTTTTTAATTTTTGGTTCCAAGTGAACTGGGGATATGGAAAATGGAAACGGATCTGCTGGGAGCAGGAGATGAATGGAGTGTACCTACTACCTACAGGAGCCAGAGCAAAAACAAACAAGGAGAGGTTGTCCTGAGAACACTAAAGTCTTCTGCTTCCAGCTCACTCCTGAGGTCCTGCCTGGGGTTCATTGCATCACTAGTATATCCTTAAACTTTATTTCCCTATTTTACTTCAATTGGTTTTCTGTTACTGGCAACCAAAATAAGCCTAATTGTATTTAATGTTGATAAATAGCATTTCAAATCAGATAATCTTATGGGAATATACTAAAATATTACGCAAAATACACATTAGGAATATGAATAATGTACCATAAATAATATGCTCTTGTGAATATGTATACAGATGATAAAAAAGGAACTAGAAAAAAATAATGATCCTTATGGCCTTTACAAGTAATAAGTAAACTTTTAATTTAAATTTAGCTTATGATTCCTAGAAAAATGATATTGTTTTGTCCAAATTTCTGATTATTTTTGTGACATGTGACTCAAACTATGCTAAATCCAAGATTTCTTTTATACTAAGCTGCACCTCATTCTTTACAGTTTTAACAAGTTTTGGTAGCTATGGGGCGCCTGGGTGGCTCAGTTGGTTAAATGTCTGCCTTTGGCTCAGGTCATGATCCCGGGGTCCTGGGGTTGAGCCCCGCATCAGGATCCTTGCTCAGCAGGGAGCCTGCTTCTCCCTCTGCCTGCCACTCCCCCTGCTTGTGCTCTCTCTCTCTATCAAATAAATAAATAAAATCTTAAAAAAAAAACAACGCTCAACATCCAAAAAACAAAAAATCCAGTTAAGAAATGGGCAGAAGACATGAACAGACATTTCTCCAAAGAAGACATACAAATGGTAACAGACACATGAAAAAATGCTGAACATCACTCGGCATCAGGGAAATACAAATCAAAACCACAATGAGATACCACCTCACACCAGTCAGAATGGCTAAAATTAACAAGGCAGGACACAACAGATGTTGGTGAGATTGCGGAGAAAGGGGAACCCTTTTACGCTCTTGGTGGGTTTGCAAACTGGTGCAGCCACTCTGGAAAACAGGACTTTCCTCAAAAATTTAAAAATAGAGCTACCCTGTGACACAGCAATTGCACTACGAGGTATTTATCCAAAGGATACCAATGTAGTGATTTGAAAGAGCACCTGCACTCCAATGTTTATAGCAGCAACATCCACAATAGCCAAAATATGGAAAGAGCCCAGATGTCCATTGATAGCAAGTGTGGGATTTTTATTTTTATTTTTATTTTTTAAAGATTTTATTTATCTGACAGAGAGAGACACAGTGAGAGAGAGAACACAAGCAGGGGGTGTGGGAGAGGGAGATGCAGGCTTCCCACTGAGCAGATTTCCCACTGAGCAGGGAGCCTGATGCGGGGCTCGATCCCAGGACCCTGGGATCATGACCTGAGCCGAAGGCAGATACTTAACGACTGAGCCACCCAGGAGCCCAAGTGTGGCATTTTTAAAACAAAGGTTATTTAATGAAATTCAAGTGAATCCAGCATTGGCTGGGAGGGTGTAGTGAAGACATAAAATCCAGACAGCTTGGGAAGCAGTACTTCCAGATAGCAGAACTGTAGAACTCTAGAGCTTAGAGGTTCTCTGACAACTATTGGTTCAATTTCTCAGATACAAACAGAAACTTCTATAGAATCTTGGTCTAGTGGCTGTTTCCTGTTTTGTAATGCTGACCTTGTTCTGTGGCTACGTGGTTCCAATGTTAGAAAGCTCATTTTTGGGTTTTCCTGTTTCTCACATAAATCCTCATATGCATCTCACATCAACACTTTGTTGTAAAAGAGCACTAAATTCTCTTCTATACAAGAGGCATTAATATTTGGGAATTATTAAATTCTCCAGTTTCTCTGACACAGCTTTGTATGATTTTTTTTTATTTTTTATTTATGTATTTACTTTTAGAAAGATTTATTTATTTTTGAGAGAGTGAGAGAGAGCACTAGCAGGGGTCAGGGCAAAGGGAGAGAATCTCGAGAGGACTCCCCGCTGAGCACGGAGCGAGATGTGGATGTGGGGCTGAACCCTGAGATCAGGACATGAGCCAAAATCAAGATGCAGATGTCAGATGACTGAGCCACTCAGTTGCCCCGGTATGACTTTTTTAAAGGTGTTTTCCAGAGGGGCGGTTAACAGAACAGTGGGGAAAGCATGAGCAACAGAACCTGGCTGACCCAGCTTTCTGTAAGTGCGGCCTGTTTCATATGGTTTGTGTGAGAATCAAATATAAGCACCTCACACATAGTAGATATGAAAGAAATGCAAACTAGAGTCATTTTTAATTCACCCCTGCTTCCCTCTTTTGGGGTCAATTTATTTAGTCCATGTTCTGCATTTTGTATTTTCTGGAGAGGAAAAATATATATATTATGCACTTTCTCATCTCATTTAGCAAATCAGTTGAGAGCTCTCGATAGAGAATTATCCAGGGGAAAATAACTGTTCATCATAATCTTCTTGCTTAATGCTTGATGGGAACTTTCCCAGTGGAAAGTTCTTGTTTTTCTAAGGTGGGAAAAAGTTTAACACACACACACACACACACACACACTCACATACACCATCTTTAAGGGTGTAATCTGACAATTGGATAGAAGCTTTCACTTGCTCTCAGCACACATTTTAAGCTCTCTCCAGGGATGCCCTTTACTGGGCAAAGTGTGAGGAATGAAGAAGGATAAGCTGCCTTCCCCCACCAGCGGGCCAGGTGTAGCAAACTTTAGCCAGAGTATTAAAGAGCAGACTCGCCTTCTGGGTCTTGATTTTAACTAAATATTTCTTCTCTAAGTGCCCCCCAAAAACTTAATGGACAAAAAACTTCCAGGAATAGTGTCACAGGATGAATGTTATCACATAATCTTGGAGGGCACTGGCAGTATTTCCCACAATTTATCAGTGCATGTGAAAGAACTCTATTAGCTGTCCATTACATTACACAGGAGATAACAAGACAATCCCATAGAAATGGGAGATGGTTTGGCTTTGAGAAGGGTAAGAAATTTGGGATGTTGTTAAGAAAGATATATGTGGCTCTTTTGGTAAATGAATGGGGTGGGCGCGTGCGTGCGTGTGTGTGTGTGTGCGCACTTGCTTACACATGTATTGGGCATGTTGGGTAGTGAACCTATCTTGATGTGGGAGGTAGGGTCAGAAGATGGTACTCTTGAAAAATAGGAGGCAACCAAAGATGCTTTCACCAGTTACCTTTGTCACCTAGTGCTACCCTATAGACCACTAGCCTCATACCCTAATTTCTATACCCTCCAACTCCATAGTCATTCCCCCCCTTACCATCTTCTTGTGATTGTAGAAGAAAAAACAACAACTTGTAAGAGTTGCATCTGTATTTTGATGCACCTTAAGAGCAGAAGTGATGACTTTTCACAAACAATGACACAAAGAAATATTGAATGAGATGTCTTGAAGCTATTTGCCTTTGCTTCTAATTGATACACTGGCCACCCAAATAATGCATCTGTATTCTCTCTGTAGAGTCAAACTTCCAATAAGCCCAACTTAAATACTTGAGGACATACTCAGGCCCTGCTGGTTTCAAGAAAGAAACATTTGATGAAAAAAAACTTAAAAATAATCAAAAGGAGAAAGAAATGATGATTTAGATTCAGACATTGTGGCACCTTGAGAACATCCTTCTTGGCTTTTCAGAGTTTATTTTCCACTGAAGGTTTTGGCCATTATCCTTCGGCTTGCCTATAGCTTAACAAAAAGGTGCCAATGAGTCTACCCAAAATGGAAAGATAAGCCTGGAGTTTGAGTAGGTGACAGAAGATGGGAAAATACCTATTAGAATTTTTATTGGTGTTGTATCACAACCCTCATCACAGGATTTTAAAGGAGCTCCTCCTGGAGGAGCTACAGCGGGCTGGCCCTTCCTGCCCTTCTTTTTTCTGTTTTTTAAAAGATTTTATTTATTTATTTGACAGAGAGAGAGGAAGAGCACTCACAAACAGGGGGAGCAGAGGGAGAGAGAGAAGCAGATTCCCCGCTGAGCAGGGAGCCTGATGCAGGGCTTGATCCCAGGACCCTGGGATAATGACCTGAGCTGAAGGCAGACACTTAACCAAGTGAGCCATCCAGGTGCCCCCTGCCCTTCTTTTATAGGGGACATCAGAGAGAACAGCAATTGTGTGGGGGGGGTCACAATAGGCTGAGCTGTTTATAGTGTTATTACTTAAAAGTCCACTCTAATCCAACCATTTGGGAAGTCCACAGATAGGGAATGATTGCTAACTATACATAATACTTCCCTTCAGAACCATAAGTTCTGGAATATGATGATCTGGGTTCAAGCTTGATGTCAGAGATCTCATGGAACAGTGCATTTGATAATGATCCTGCCCAGTGTGTGACTTAGGTCAATGGCGCTTCATTATCTCAAACCTCTGCGGACATCATGTATATAATGCATAAGTGAAATTTCTAGTTATATGAATCTTCCAAGCCTTGTTATTATGATTTTTAAGTTGTTACCTAAATCCCTTTCTTAGTAAATAGAATGCACTGAATATAGTTTTCCCTTATATCACCCCTATAACCCATGATCATTCTTATGAATATGAGATTAGACCTTGGGCAAATTTTGTGCTCTGGCTCAGGCTTGGACTCTCTCTCTCTGCCTCTCTCTAGGACTATCTCTCTCTTTCTGTAGTTCAATCTTCTTTTTCTCTTTGGACATAATGAGAGATGGATGGTGTAAATGATTCCCGAGGTCTCATTTAACTCCCAAATCCTATGATTCTCACCTTCCTGCAATTTCAGGTAAGTCAAATTCCTCCCACTATTCCTCACTACATGTACTCTATCCCCCTTTCTCCCTTTGAAAATGCAATAAACAGCTTGTTAAATAGAATCCCTCAAAAACCCAAAGGCAATACAGCCACTTTGGATGGTTTTCTCCCAAGAAAGCTGTTTAATTTGATGGTTATCATTTGTTTGTCAAAGCCCACTGTTTATTCAGATTAATTAAAACCAATTGTTCCAGCTGCAGCATGGTAGTGCTCCTTGTAATGAAAATATCTGCAATCCCAAATTCATCAACCTACATCTGATCCCATTCAAAAGTCTGTAACCTCACTCTGCAAGCTAATATAACTCAACCTGCCTCAGACCTGTGTCAGAATATGGGAAAATGACATTCTGAACTGTGGGCCTTTTATTGCTGAAAGCTCACAGCGAAAAACTGTTGGGGATGGCCCCCCAAATTAAGATCGCTAAATTGAAGGCCCCAGATGAGGCCAAAATTACACAACAGGAAGTGAAACTGAGCTGCTAAATCTTAAACTCGTTGAAAATATCATCTTTTAGCAAATGATATTTTTAAAAGTGTTTTGCTGTTTTGATTATTCAGAGTCCTTAGGTGTTATGGATTAGCAGATACTATCATTTCCCAATACATAAAGATACTTAAGAAATAGTATTTCTCTATTGGATGAAATAAACCTAATTTATTTTAGTTTGCAAAATCTGCTGAGACCAAGTACTGTTTCCTGCAGTTGTTTTGCTTACCCAAAATAATCTCCATATAATTGAAAGTCCCCAAATTTAAAAGCTTAACTGATTCACATCTATAATATTAAAAATTGGTTTCCAGCATACCTGCCGAAGGGAGAGGAGGAGAAAAGGAAAGTTATTTTCCACCTACATGTTAAATTGAAAATGTGCCTTAACTTCTCTAAAGCAGTTCAGTTGTTGCCCACATGAACCTCACATACTCCAGACAAACCCATTTGCCTTCACACTTACAGAGGCTCTCAAAATTCCACCTGTGAACGCGAGAGTTGTGTGAAATATTTTGCTAATTAAAAGACAAATGAGCATTTTCCACTGTGATTGCTATTAGCAACAGTCAGTTCCGTCCTTAACTGAACGCACAAAGTTATCTGGAAGACATTTCTTATTCAAAGCCAGGCATGTATCCTAAGGTTGGTTGGTTTAGCCCCTTCCCCCCCCCTCCTTTTTTTAAGCTATCCTGACTGGCTACTTTAACTTAGTATTTGCTTCATTTCTCCTGCTTTGGTGTCCAGCATACATGTACCAATGACTCTACTATTGAAATGGTCCAGAGGTAAAAATACCTAAGCTGTGTCTATGCCAGGGGCCCTATGAGGCAAAAATATGGAAAGCAAGCCCCTTACCATGCCTCAGAGAAACCGGGAAACAGAAATGAGCCCATATACTCTGTTAGTTGTTTCATTTCTTGCCTTCACACCTGTTCTTTTTTTTTTTTTTTAAAGATTTTATTTATTTTTTTGACAGAGAGAGACATAGCGAGAGAGGGAACACAAGCAGGGGGAGTAGGAGAGGGAGAAGCAGGCTTCCCGCGGAGCAGGGAGCCCGATGTGGGGCTCGATCCCAGGACCCTGGGATCACGACCTGAGCCGAAGGCAGACGCTTAACGACTGAGCCACCCAGGTGCCCCTCTAAATGCCACTTCTAATATTGTTATACATTCCCTGTTCCCTCTCTCTCATCACAGTCTTCACCTCTGACCTTCCCTTTCTAGGGCTTGGTGTTGTATTTATAAAATCCATTAGGGAACTGATCTGCAAGAACACTGACTTTAGTAGGAAATATATACAGAATATATAGTAAGCAAACTGAAAATAGGCCCTCACATCCTCTGATTACTGTGTTTACTTCTAAGGAACACTCTGATCAACCATCTTTATCCTTCCCAAAAATGGACTCATTCTGGGGCTCTACCTTGCTCACCAATAATTCTTCCAGGGCTTTGTTGCAAGAGCATCTTTTGTGTAATAAAAAAAATAAACAAGCAGCACCTGTCACTCTGCTGTCCCCAAGTAGAGGCCAGCCTTCCTGCCCTACATAGATTCAGTCTCATATGGTATGGGTGTTTATTATGGAGAAATGTGCTACAAGGCAAAGGACGGCAAGCCAGAGCCCTTTGGTGAGCAGCACTTTTAAATAGAAAGGTGGAACCAGTCATGCTTATTTTAAGAGGCTCCCTTTTAACTTAGGCTCTTAGTTATCTGTCAGGGGTCATCCCACCTCACATAGCAGGGCAGATCAGTAACAAGGACCTGACCAGTTCAAGAGGCAACTATTTCACACAGCCAGTTTTCTGCAAAGAAACCATTAAAGCACATCAATTCTTTGTTAAAAACAAGACAACAGGCACCAAATGGAGTCACTTATGCTAAGCCTCATGTCACCAAACTGAGACTCAGCTTACTTATAGTTTTGGCATCTCTCAGAGAC
Organism: Halichoerus grypus; assembly: GCF_964656455.1. Taxonomy (NCBI): domain Eukaryota; kingdom Metazoa; phylum Chordata; class Mammalia; order Carnivora; family Phocidae; genus Halichoerus; species Halichoerus grypus. The sequence goes on along the minus strand of NC_135718.1, from coordinate 23,515,751 downwards.
GGAATCTTAAACTAGTCCATCAGGAATCACCTGGTCAGCACTAGTGAGGAAATCTGCCTGATAGATGCCTGCCATCCCCTAAGGGAAGGTGACCTTGCCACAACCAGTCCACTTTTTGCTGGTATGACTTCCTTGTCCCACTCCCTTCTGCTTTCATAAAAGTCTTCCTTTATATATAGCTCCTTGGATTTCCTTTTTATCTGCGAGATGGGATGCTGGCTGATTCATGAATGGCTCAATAAAGCCACTGAGATCTTTAAGATTCACTCAGGTGAATTTTGGTTTTTAACTCCAGACAGCTGCACAGATGCCCTGAAAGCCATGCTGCAGAGAGCAGAGTTCAATACACCTGCTGGCTTTTCAAGAGATGACATTGGAGTTTCTGATAATGATGGGGGGCTGATGGGAGTGAGGGGTGGAGAGGGATGCATGAGGCGAGGCAGGAAGTGAACAGCAGCCTAAAACCCTAAGATGATTTGATGATGGTCTTGGAGTCCTAATCTGAGCAAGTGTGTACATCTCCATCCAAAATGACCCCAGCACAGTTTGTGGCATCAGGCCAACGCTCACAGGAATCAACCAACATGTTTAGAGAAAGGTAGAATGGGTTCTGGCCACCAGAACATCACTCCACCTGCAATTGTCTTACGGCGTTTGGCTTTCCGAGAAGTAGTGCAGTATCTCATCGCTCTGTCGCTCCAAATGGGAAGAAAAAAAAAAAAGAAAGCAATGCCCACATGATAAAGGAGGATATCTACTAACATTAATCATAGATTTTAGGCTGTCCCAAATCCTATTCTTCCTCTTCAAGTCCTAATTATGTATAACCTGTTCAGTCTCTGGGAGATTTCCTAAAATCTTGGATAACAATGGCTAGCTGCAGTGGTCTAGATGCTTTCTGGTGTCAGAGTGGGAGTTTGGGCTAACAGGGAAGGCTTCTCATTGCTGATACACACTAAGAAAGTGTGCAGTGCTCAGCCTTCATCTAGCAACAGTTGATGAAACTTTCAGGAGACAATGGGGCACACACAGCGGGCCTCCGAATCCTCTGAACATGATAGTCCTGATTACAGAGTTCTGCATATGCCTAATTTAGAATCATTCCAGATAGCTGATGGGTGGCAATGGGACCAAAGTGACAGGCACTGGAGAGGCCAGACACATTCAGTGATAACATATTATACTAATAATGATAATAACAGCAATATTATTTCACATGTGTACAGGTCTAATTGGCATGCATGTATTATCTTACCTAATTCTTTTACAGCCTTATGAAAGAGCATCATTATTTGTACCACTAGATTAAATACATTAAAACCAGGTATCAGGAAGAAGTGGGATGGCTTGTCTATAGTCATAGAGTAGTATGACATAAGGTTCTAAATCATGTCACCGTATTGACTTAACTGTAAATTCTGATTCTCTTGTTTATAAACTGTGTGATCTTCTTCAAGTAACTTCACTTCTCTGAGCTTTATTTTAATGTCACATCTAATAGTAGGTTTATTGTGGGGAGTAAAATAAGATAATAGCTCTAGTTGCAGGTAGATCCAATAAAATGGGTGGCAGAAGACTTGACAAAGAGGTAACACGATGAGTTCCAACTTAAAACAAAATAAGCAGATGGTATTATTCTCAAATTAAAGAGTAATTAAATGAGATGCAAAGAATCTAAGGGTTTTATACAATGTTACACAGGTAGTAAGTAGATCACAAACCTGAAATAGAGACTAGAATTTCCAGCTAGTTTGGTATTCTTTCTACATCACCATGAATTCACTCTACTTAAGAGGCCATGAAGTCACATGTTGTCAATGGAAATCTACTCTGTAGAGAAGTCAGATCGAGAATTCACTCTCTTAATACTTTGCAACCTAAATTTGTTGAATCAAGAATGTTTAGGATTATTTTCCATTGTCAGATAAATAAGAATGTGACCCTCGACTTTGTAAGAATAAAAAGGTAGCAGCTTTAAATTTCAGGAAGAGTAACCTTTGGGAGATCCTTTGGCAGGCAGATGTGAAGGAAGACCTCTTAAAAGTCTTCAGTTCTCTGTGATCAGGGCTAACAAGATCTTCAGCCCCAGACTCCCACTTCTGTTTCTGTTTCTTTCTCAAGAAAGGCCAGGGTAGGGCAGGTAATATTACAAGTAGAACATCTTAATTGCCTTCCTCAAAATAATTGTCTGACAAAATGACCTACATTTATCCATAGATACTCATTTACTTCCCCAAATCTAAGAAGTGTAGTGAAGACATTTCTAGAGTCTGAGGGAAATAAAACAGGACAGAGAAGTGCTTACCAAAATAAAAGATGTTCACAAGAAAAAGTATATATAGTCTTTTTTCGACTCTCCTCAGCTTGGCTGAGTGGCATCTGGGTCAAGTAGGTTGTAGTTGTGAATATTTTATCAGATTTTTGACAAGACATCTATCTCACTCTAGAACGGGGCTAGATCTTAAATCACCTTAGACAGTTTTGCTTCTTAATTAGATAGTCAATACACTACCAGTTGGGGGATCCAGGTTATATTTGGCTCCCATTATTGTGAGATGGCTGAGATCATTGAGAATTTGAATCTGGTCCAATTCATTCTTTTGATAGTTTACTATCTCTTCAGCTGTGCTGGACAATTGGGAACTGATGCAGCACACTCATATTAATTTTAAGTGAAACTCTAGCAAGGCAAACTTGAAATAACATTGCTTGCAGCCTAAACCAAGAATTCTGTTTAAATTGATATTTCATCTGTGCATATACACACTAAGCTCAACACAATCCATTCCTTCATTAAGGCTCAAGAATTTCTACTGCCATCCAACTTCTTCAAGTTTTAGATTTGTCAGAATGATTATCGGTCACCAAGTCCTTAGCTGTGCCTCTGAGTTCTAATTAAATTTGAGGTTTTTGTCTTGAAACCAATGGAGAATAGTTAACTACTGATTATATGTTGGTTGATACAAAATAGCTAGTTTCATAATGGCTTGCAATTAAAAATTCAGTATCTTCCTCAGCCAGCAATTTGGCTGGAACAAGACATACACTGTCCTGAAATATTTGGGTCCATAAGCATACTACATAGTCAACTCTTATCTTCTGGAAAATGTGCCTTATTTATTTATTTATTTATTTTTTAAGAATTGGGAGGAGGAGGTGGAAATAGGGAAGGATTTGAGAGTAAAATGTGTTAGAACTCAAAATATTAGATGACTCAGCAATAAAATGTATCTTTTTGTTAGCAAAATATGGATACATATTAAATAATTGAAGGGTAAAATGAACTATCTTAGAGAAATACAATGAAAAAGAAAATGGCTAAATATCATGGTTCTGGTCAAGCACGGTGATTTGGAAAACAAAATGCTTTGACATATATTTCAATTGCTAAGTCCCCAAAATGACAGTTGAAAAAAAAAATAGGGGCACCTGGGTGGCTGAGTTGATCTCAGCTCAGGTCTTGATTTCAGGGTCATGAGTTCAAGCCCACATTGGGCTCCATGCTGGGCATGGAGCTTACTTAAAAAAAAAAAAAAAAAAAGATATAAACACAAAAACTGGAACAGAATGGGAGAGGAAATGATACCAGATAACAGATGTCATCAAAGTTCTGAAAGACAAAAAGAAGAGAAATACCTGACTTTGAAGAGTAGACCATGGTTACAGAGGGATATAGTTATGAAATTATGACAAGTGAACTGGCTTGTCCATAGAACCCTAAAAAGCCTGGATTCTTTTTTTTTTTTGTTTTAAAGATTTTATTTATTTATTTGAGAGAGAGAGAGAGAGCATGCATGCATGCATGTCGAGGGAGGGGCAGAAGGAGAGGGAGCCAGAGAATCTCAAGCAGACTTCACACTGAGCATGGAGCCTGACACGGGGCTCAGTCTCACGACCCTGAGATCATGACCTGAGTTAAAATCAAGAGTCAGACACTTAACCGACTGAGCGAGGCGCCCTGAAAAGCCTGGATTCTTGAAGCTCCCAAGAATCACAGCAAACAGGAGTGAGATATAATGTGGAAAACATGCAGATTGGTTTAAAATTAATTCCCACATCCTCATTCTCATGCCTTTTAGTCAGATGATTATCCTTTCCCCAGCCTTTTAGAAGGCAGCATATTCGTTATTTTCTGGGAAAACTGAACCAGGCAGAGCTGGGGGCAGAGTGTGTCTGTCTGAGCCACCATCATGGTTGTACAACCTGTATGATCACACAGAGTCCTGCTCTCAGAAAGGACCCATATTTGTTTAATACTTTGCTATAATAATCTTGAAATTCTTAGTAATTTTTAACAAGAAGCCCCACATTTTTGTTGCCCTGGGACCCTTAAATTATGTAGGTGGTCCTGATGTTTGTGGTAGTGAGCTGTGTTGAGGTACCAGACAGAAAATATGGGCATTTCAGGAAGTAAGTGAAGTGAATCTTTAGTCTCCTGACTTTTTTACCCAGGCCAGTTTCCAGAGTAAGATTAGTGAGATATATTACCCACCCATTCCACTCCCACACACCAAGGCAATAGCCTAGAGAAATTTTCTTAGGAGAAATGGAATAACCTTAAAGATACAGATTTTAGGGTTTGATGGACTTCCCGTAAGAATCAGATCTGCTACTCAATCACTCTACTAGGAAGACTTCAAGTCAGAAAGAACCTCCCCTGCTTCTAGAGTTTCTATCAGCTATTTAATGCCCTACTTTACAATTCAAATTGATAGCCAAGGATTATCAGTTACTTAAGGAAAGCTTTCAACATGTAAGAAACTAAAAGAAACTTCAGAAAAATTAACACAGGGAACAGAATAAAATTTTAAAATACAAAATCTCTTATCAGTTCTTTTTGAGAGTTAAGAGAAGAGGCTATTGCCATGAAATAAAAACAGGATGCTATAAATGGGAGTAGGGATAAGAAAACAAAAAGCAAAAATAAGCTTATAAATTAAAAATATGATAGTCAAAAAAGAATCAATAAAAGGATTGGAAGGTAGAATAAAAAAACATAACCCCAAAAGAGAGAGAACAGATGAAATGAAGCATAGGGAATTGTCAAATAAATCATAAAGAAAATTTCCCATGATAGAAGGATATGTGTCCTCATGATTGAAAGAGGTCATTGAGTGATAAAAATCCACATGAAGAGGGGAGCTTGGGTGGCTAAGTAGGTTGAACACTGGGGTCTTGATTTTGGCTCAGGTTGTGATCTCGGGGTCCTGGGATCGAGCCCCCTGTCAGGCTCTGTGCTTAGTGCAGTGTCTCCTTGTCCCTCTCTTTCTGCTCCTCCTATGCTGTCTTTCTTTCTCTTTCTCTGAAATCAATCAATCAATCAATCAATCTTAACAAAAATCTACACCAAGACCCTCACCGCCCCCCATCACACCCCATTGCAATGCCAAAAAGTAAATGGAGTCTTTAAAGGATGAGTAGTAGAAATGGCATTGGACTTGTAGCCATGACATGCCAGGAGACTGCAGTTACACCTTCAAAATGTAGACTGGAAATGATTTCCAAACTTGAATTCTTTACCCTACCAGCCATCACTATTGGCACCAGGTATAAATGATAAATTTCCATATATAAAAGGACTCAGAAAATGTACTTGCAAGCACTCTTTCTGAGGCAGCTACTAGCTCATGTACTTAGCTACACAGAAGGATGAAGGATGGGACTTAGAATCCAGGATACAGGGAATCTCATCCAGATGAGAGGTGAAAGATAAATCCATGGCTACTGAGAGAACAGCCAGGTTAGATTGAAGCAGTAAGTTGAAGAACTGCAAGAGAGATGAACTCCAGGGAAAAAATAAATGGGCACCGAGGGTGTGTGAAAATATTGAGCACTTGAACAAAAACATTTGCAAGCCTTTGACAGCTCTCTCAGAACATTTAAAGAGAAAACAAAGAAAACATTAGTAACAGAACATAGAAAGTAAAGGGGAAAAATGGCCACTACTAGCCAAAGGAAAAACAAAAAGAAATATAAGAAGGACAATACAATTACGTACACTTTGTCTCTGTAGTACAACGTGCAAATAATTATAATAATGCATAACCCAATAGTAAAACAATTGAGTAGGGATTGGTTCAGTAGTAGCGGTGGAAGGATTGGACAAAGTATAGGGGTGTTTTAGGAATAGAACCAAAAATCCTTAGCTATTTTAACCAGAAGAAAACAAATCAGTATAAAATTGAAAAAAAAAACAACAGTAAAAAATTGTTTACAATGATGGGAGATTATAACAGAATAAAATTAAAAAGGATAATTTTTACTACAGATAAGTCACACTTTGATAAATAGTGAGATAAACTTAAAACAAGTTAAGTGGTAGAAAAAGTTTTGTTTCAACAGTCTTGCACAATTCACAGAGCTCACCACAGACCTGTACCTCTGAAACAAATAATACAATATATGTTAATCCGGGCAGTTTCCGTAGGAATCTGCTATGTGCTGCCAGCCGGGGTGGTCATGTCTTCTGTGTGGTCTCCAGACTAGCGCTGGCACCCGTCATCTGAGGCTCATTACTAAGTGTACTTTGAGGTCAGTGGGATGTCAACATGGATACCTAGTTGCTGGAACAAAGGATTCTACAGAAAAACAAGCGAAGGGGGGTGGGCTTCAAGAATGAGGAAGAGAAAAATGTGTTCAGTTTAAACTCAAGCCTTGATGAGGCACTTCATTTCCATCCTTCTTTAGGTTTCTATAGCAGTTTCAATGAGATTTAGGTCAGGGGCTCTAATCCCATTTTCCCACATAAAATCTGAATATAGTTCCCTTTATTTCAGTTGGGTGACATATAAAATGGGGATAATAATGATCTTTTCTGCTCCCTCATAGTTTGGTGCAATAGGAGATGCAGTCAGGTAGAGGAAAAGGTTTTGTGCCCTAGAAAGTACCATAGAACTAATCACTGTTTTGTAGAAAACTGGATTCTCCAACTTGGCGTGCACTGTATTTAGCATGAACAACTGAAAGAATCACTAACATCTCTGAGCACTTATTATTCCACATGCTGTTTTGAGGGTTTTGTGTGGATGAATGCATGACTCACAAAAACAAGTATCTGTGTATGATTGTTGTCCCTTTCATGGATAAAGGTGCTCAGGCATGGAGAGGTTAAGTAACTTGCCTAAAGCCACACAGTTACTAAGTGGTGGTGCTGGGATTCATAGGCACAAAATCTGCCACCCTTTCTGGTGTTTGAAAAGCGAGGCTCTAAACGAATTCAGCTGAAAAACTGATGGGAGACTTTCAGTGCCTTGTAGTGGAAGAAAGTTTTGTTTTGTTTCTTGAATTAACTGAGGTTTTGCCTTTCTTCCTTGCCAGTTTTCTAAACTTTCTGCTCTAATTTATCTTTAACATTATTTTTGCCCACCACCACCCATGCACCGTACAACCCTTCGGAAATAAATCACAAGATTAACAAACGTATAAGGAGAGCGTCACTGACTGAAACTGCCCGTTTTTTTGTTCGGCTTTAGCTCCTGCAGATGGTTTTAGGACTGACTCCCTTGAATTAACCTGAATCACAGAATCCCTGCATTGCAGAGCTAGAGAGGACAAGTGTTCTTTCACCAGTATTCAATCAAAGTAAAAATGACAACTTGTATCATGAATTATAAAATTAAAAAATGGAATCTTAAAAATTAAACAGCAAGTGGATTCCCTAAAGTGTGTTCTGAGCCTGAAAGCAGTGCCTTAAGGATGGTGGGGGGAATGGAGTTGGCAGCAGTAGGGATTGGACAGCTTTCCTTTTTTCCCTGACTCTGCTTCTCAATTGGTTTGTGGTCTTGGAAGAGTCATTTACATTCTCTGGGATACATTTGTCAAATCTGTACAGGGGCATGAATGGAGTAGACGATCTATAAAACCTTTTCTGAGCTTATTTTTCGTTGAATTCATTAAGTAGTATTATTTTGTGTCCCTCCATGATTTCTATCAGTGTTTGTAGGGAGAGGGTGGCTAGAAATGGAAGTGGGAGAGTATCAGTTGCACTGCTGGGGGAGGAATACTTTGTCTTTACCCTGAAGAAGACTTACAGAAAGATACTTCCTTCCGTGCTTCTCAGGTCAAGGGCACCAAGAAGAGGGAGGCAAGCTCACAGATCATTCCTGAAATGAATTCCATTTCTGAGCCCGTCTGGCTGCATTTGTATGACATTTCATGTTTTTGCCACTTATAGGCATATGCACTTTAAAATTATGTTCTGGGATGCTTCAGTGACTTCTAGTAGAAAAATGCAAATAAATGTAGATTTCTGTTATTATCAGCTTCATCAAAGCAAACAGGCAGAAGCAAGAACATTATTAGAGTTTGATAAGAGTGTATATTTGAATGATTTCCCCAGAGGACTAGGTAAAAATTCATCTCGTTCATTTCCTATTGTAGAGGAGCATCAGTTGTTTCTTGTGGAATTACCTGCATACACCACTTGTCAGCTCCACCCTCAAGCCCCCTTCCAGGTTTTTTTTCTTTTTTTCCCCTACAAGAGCTGCTCTTTTGATTTCTGAAATGTAATTTCAATAAATGGTCGACTTGAATCAAGACATTCAGGCAGAAGCAGGTGAGAAAAGGCATGAATAACATAATAGAGCATTGGAAGAACACTCATTTCAGAAGGCAATATTTATATCACAGAAAAATAAAGGAAAACTCAGAGTGCTAGTTCTCCAATTAGGACTAAATGAAAAGAGGGAATTGTGGGGCCTCCTGTTGGATTTCTAGTCTGTACCGTATCAGTTACCCTTGAATATAGTTTGGTGTATCATCTGACATCTTTCCTTTAAATAAATCCAAATTTCTTTGCAAGCTGGGGCCTTGTGTATAGCTCAGTATACTCGTAAATGCACTACATTCCTTGGCAAACAGAATGCTCCTAATAAACTAATGACAATTGACTCCTAATCTCCAACAGGGTCAAAACTGGAAATAGTCATTTGGTATAGCAGGCCAGTATATGTGATTATGCTTATTCTAAACATCTAATTATTCATTTCAGAAAAAAATACATCTTTTACTTTGCTGAGATGTAAAATGCTCAATAATCAGATGATTACTTCCAAAAATGTATAAAACACTACATCATTCTTAAGTGCCTTTTATTCCAGAATAAAATGTCTAAAATTGCTAGGAGTTAGTTGGACAGTTAGGTAGTCAGGGCCAGGGTCCCCAGCAAGAAAATATGGAATCAGGACAGCTGAAATAAAACATCACTGACATTGTGTTTTGCAGCTTAGACAACACCGCATTGACATTCTGCTTTGCAGCCTTTGCAGAAATAAGTTCTGCATAAGGTCCTAAAATAAGACAATTAACCACAAAAACATTTGTCAATATCATGGGCAAGGGGCAGTTAAGACATAAGCCAGAAAAAAAAAATCAGCACGTGGACATTAACTTAATAGGTAGATAGGTGACCAAAGCCCTGATTGGCACAACTCAGCACACCCTGATTGCTTAAGATAGTTCCACAGAAGAGCTCATAAAATCCCCTAAACTTTGAAATTCCGGGGGCAACCCTCTGGGGCCCCCCTCCCTGTCTGGCAGCTTTGTATTATTTATTGCTCAATAAACATTGCCTTGCTGCCCACCACTCTTGGGCTGGTCTACCTCTTCATTCTTCGAAGGGCCATGACCAAGAACCCGGGCACTAAGGGGACAGAGATCTTGTAACAAAATGAAATGAACTGTATTTTGAAGGACAAGGAGATTTCAGGAGAAATTCCATAACAGATGGGAAGTTTTAGTCTGACTTCTCTACCTTGACCTATCAACCATCTACCTTGGGAAGTTTTGAAATAACATCATTTTAATACTGGTTTTCATTAGTGCTGGATTAGACTCATCAAGTCATAGTAAAAAGATTACTGGACGGGAAGGAGGAGCTTGAATTCTGATTTCAGCTCTGTCGTCCACGAGCTGGGCAAACCAGGTTAAGTCACAGACCCTTAGCACAGAAAGTAGCTTTTAGGAGAGCCCATTCCCTGGGGCCATGGTTCTCAAGCTTGCGTTTCTATCAGAATCACCTAGGAGGTTTGTTAAACAGGACTGCTGGGCTCCACCTCCAGAGTTTCTGATTTAGTTTATCTGGGGAGGGGGTGAAAATCTACATTCCCAATGAGTTCCCAGGTGAAACAGATGCTGCTGGCCATCTCACTTTGAGAGCCACGGCCTTAGGGCAAGAGACCACATTCTTCCCTGGTTAGCTCTTGGCTTCCTTCACATTCCTGGACTTCCTGGGGCCTCTCTGAGGCTCTCCCTGAGGACTGCTCTGCTTCAGGAGCCCCTGCTGAGAACAACAATAACCGGGGACCCAGCTCTTTTCTTCCCTTTCCTTCTGAGGAAGCCTCAAAGTCCCCGGAGGAGCCACTTTAAAGGGCTCTCAACCGCTTCCCCCGCAATATCAGCGCTCAAAGTAAACAGAATATCAGTGCTCAAAGTAAACAGTCAGGCCTCCCCTAGCTGGGGCCCCCCTGCAGTCCCACAGCTGAGTGTTTGCCTCTGGCGCTTCACACGGTTACCCCCTCCCTTGGTCTCCCGTGGAAGGCTCTCTGCTCAGAACTCCTTGCCTGGGACTTGGTGAGTCACCGGGTTATTAGCTGGGCAACACCTTTACTCTCAAGGCAGTTTCACCAGTTCGCTCTTAAGGGCTCTTGCAAAGCTTATTTTCTCAAGCTCTCAAACTAGCACAGCTACTTTAAATGGTCCTGAGCAAAGAAAGGGTAAATCTTTGTCTGGGGGAGGGACGTAGGGAGAAATAGGAAAGAAAGAAACAGTGTGCCTCGTTAGCAATGCATGAAGAGCCCTAACTTGCCTCTTCAATAATTCAAGCTAATCGTTGAGCCCATAAAGTATTGTGGAGAATGGTTTGCCAGTGAATGTACTGTGTACGCTCCCCTCTGGAAGAGAAGCAGGATAATTAAGGGATAGATCCACAGGCCTGGCCCCTGCAGGCCCTCCCCCGCTTCCCGGGGTATCTTGCCTTCTTTAACCGCCATCCTAGGTGGTTTTTACTAAAATCTTCACTACACAGAAAGCAACTAATAGACATGATTTATCCTGACTCCAGACTCTACTTTCTTAACTACCCCCCCCTGTTTTAGGGACTTCCTGGGGCTCCAGAATGTATGTGGCTTCAAGCCCAACCCCTGCTGCCTGGCTTTCTTCCTGCTGATGTCTCCATAAAGCCTCCACGTTAGCCTGGCTGACTTCTTCCCTGAACCCCAAATGTGCTGCTGTGTGCTTCGTGACTCAAAGCATTTGTACGTGCTCTTCATGCCCTCTGAAATACCTTCCTGAACCTTCCTGGTTTCTCTGTCCTCCCTCCTCTCTGCCCCCCTACCCCAGGCCAGTGTCATCTACTGCACGAAGTCTTGCTTACGGCTGCGATCCACTGATACGAGTTTGTTCTTTGCTAGACACCATGTGTGTGCTGCCAACACTATGTATTTGTCTCAGATCTTGTTGAGTGGGGGTTAGACTTGTCTCCTTCTTGTAAAAGAAGTCTATGGGCCAGGATTTTATCTTGTACATCTTTTGTAGTTTAACAGAGTTTTGTTGTGTTGGTTGTCTTTTGGTAGATGCCCGATAAGCATTGACAATTAGTGGACTTCGTTGAATCCATACTCCTGTATTCCTTCTGCCAATGTTTCTGCATGCACATGATATGCACAGTAAATGCTATAAAAACAGTGGCTACTCAATCTGTTGCTATAGCTGTTATCCGATGAATAGTCACTGGCTACCTATTATCTTCCCATCCCACTCACCAACCCTCTTATCTAAAACCTTAAAGGAAAAGGTCCAGAGAAGGTTAGGAAAACTGCATAAAGGAACAGAGCTATTAATTGGTGGATGTGGGATTCCAAACTCAGGCCCATCTAACTTTACAGAGCGTTCCTTCCTCAAGACTCCACCCCAGTCCTGGATGATTGGGACAAGAAGTACCTTAGTAAGGAGAACAGCCTTGCCCAATGTCACACTGAAGCCATTTATTGAAGAAATAGACAAAAATGTATACATTTTCCTTGTTCTCATATACAATTATATTATACCTGGATAATAGAAAGTAGAAAACCACTCTCTCCTGCCTTTGTGTTGGTGAACTCCAACCTAAGATGGACGGCCCACCTTCTGTGTTGGCTTTGGCTGATTTTTTTCTACCCTCCAAGTCTATCATATAAGACATGAGACATGTGAGGTGATGATAGTTTAGATCTTTTCAGTGGCTGAAATGAATCTATTTTGATGAACAGGGGTTTTATAATGCCTGATTCCTCCTAAGTCTCCATGGGAGAAACTGCGTGAAACATCCTGCCGGATGTTCCCAGGGGAGCCAGGCCTTATGATTATGTATAAGAAGTTCCTACAACTGCTTTAACTAATAACATTTTAATTTAATGCATTTTATATTTCCATATTTATTGTGCTCTAGTCGTGTTTTATGAGGAGAGTGAACGTGGAAACCGATGTAGCTGGCATTTAGTATGTATGCACAGTATACTTTCCTCAAGAGGTTCCCCTGCCGAGCATAAATGAAAAATAAATACAAATAAATTAAACTCTTTGATAGGCCTCCAGAGTGCCCCAGCCTAGATGATCCAGTCATCCCCTTCTCTCCACTTAAAGAATTCTCTGCAGAAACAAACTGTTTAGAACCAAATTCCCTTACAAAATTGGATTTCCTCTTTCAAGCTTATGTGACAAGCCATGTTGCTTGTCAAATACCCTGCAGGATGATTCCAGTTCTGCTGCTCTCTAGCTGATGAAGAGTCTTTGCTTGGAAGAAGGGAGAGCGAGAAGGGAAAGACTGCTAGAGAGTCCAGCCTGTCCATGTTACATCTGGGATCAGGAAATACCTGGTTTGCAAAGAGAAGACTTCGATCTTGGACACACCCATGCAGGGATTGGGAGGAGATGCTCACTTTCCAGAGAATCTCTGAGACTGGAGGATGCACTAAGGGAGAGCTGCAAATTCTCTGACCACATTTCAGTTTGTGATTACCTAAAACAATAATAAGAAATGGATACTTCACACCAATTAAACTGCAATTGAACTGTGCTTTCTAGTCACTTCACGTCATAAATTTATATTCGCTCCAGCTTGTGATTTTTGCCTTTTTTGGAATTAAAATACATGCTCTTTTTCATTTTCAGAATGCTGATAACTCTGGAAAAGAAAAAAAAAAATCATCTTGTCCTTCCCCTTCATTGAGAATCCTTTCTTGCTACGATCCAAAGAGAAAAGGGTAAGCTTTTTTCTTTTCCAGTTAAAATATATTCAAAATAATTTTTAGATATCGAAAGTAAAACATTTTGGGAGTTGAAGCTATTCATTCTAGATTAACAGAAAAGTAATTTGGAAGCAAGTGTGAATATCAATTGATATCCATATAAACAGAACAAAATACTCCCGTTCCCCAAAATCTTCAATATGTAGAACAGATTTAGATGGTCTATATGCAGCAGGTAGATCTTTAGAGAATAATAGAAGGGCATCCAGCTTCAAAGTTTTCCACGAGACAAGAATAAATCTCAGTTTGTAATTCCTGCTGCAGTCTCTCAGAGCCAAGTCCATAGCCTTAATGCCCAGCGGCATTAAAGAAAAGGAAAGTTGCCCTTCTGGAGTGGTCTGGAATGACCTAGTCAGGGGCTTGATGACTTTCAAGATTTCTGCTGGTCCTATGATTCTCTTAATTTACATCTTTATCATTTTGCATCTTAATTATCAGATCCTATGGTGGCATATTCTAAGCATGAAACAAGGAAAAGGGAAAATGGAATCTAATGTAAGCTGTCTGCTGTGTTCCAAGAACTATGTTATTATATCTTGTTTTATTTCCTCTAAAACAATAAGCATCGTCCTATAATCCATTTTTCATAGTTGAAGAGCCTAAAGCTCTAAGAAGTTAAGTAGCTAAGTGTGTCAATGGTGAAGGTGGGACTGAAACCAAGAGTGTGTGACTGTGTGTTCTCTCTGCCTCGCCATGCGGCACCTGTAGATTAGAGAAGGAAGGAGGTGTGCCCCAGAATGTCAAGGGGAAGGTAGAACTTCAGTGGGACTGAAAGAAAAGTGGTGTATGGGCAATTCAAAAGCCAGGGAATGTCACATACTAAGGGAAAGGATGTTTGCAAATTCACAGCTGTAAAATGAGCTGAGAAAGTGAGTAAACTAGTTGAGTTGGAAGAGAGATGTCATAGGAAGCACAGGGTAAGAGAGATGACAGACTAGATCAAGCTTTTATCATTCATTTTTGCGGGGCTCAAAAATATGTCCCGTCTGTCTTTTCTCAAGATTGGTGTCACTAGAGGAAGTCAAATCTGTGCCCAGCTTGCTAGACCAACTTTGGATAAGGAGTCTCTGCCGAGATAATATTTAGATAAAACCTAAGAGGAAGCTAAGAGCAGCCTGGGGTGCTAACAAGGGAGGAAAAGGTTAGCATGTTCGAGAAAATAAGATGAAGGCTGCTGGAGCATAGTGGACTGCATGGCAAGTGGCACAAGGACACAGGGGAAGGGTCACATTCAGCCTCGTGGGCCATGGTAAGAAGTCTAATTATGTATGAAGTTTACGGGGAAGCAACTGAGGGTTTATAAGCAGGGAAATAAAATGATCCACTCTGGTATACCTGAAACGAATGTAACATCGTGCACCAACTATGTTCAAATAAAAAAATAAAATAAAACAAAATGACCCACTCTGGTGGTGGGGTGAAGAAAAGTTTGAAGGAGGGTGTAAGTCCCCTCTAGACAATTGGATTAATCCAGGCCCGAGATCATGGGGTTCTGAATGAAGGTGGTGGAAGTGAGGATGGAGAGAAGTGTATGGGGTTTGAGACATGTCCTGAGGACGGATTTGTCAGCCCTTGTGATGAAACAGATTTGGCAGTAAGGTAGAAACCCATCCGGAAAGGGTTTCTGGCTTGAGAAACTCAGAAGTTAAGCTTATGATATATTATGTTGAAGAGTTTGTGAGTCATTTAAGAGATGTTGTTGGATATTTCTCCAGCTTGAACTGAAGCTACAAGGTTTCATAGCTGGCTTTGTCCTTAGACCGATACTGAGATCAAAACAGGAGTAAGGTTGCCCAATAAAATACAGGATATCCAGTTATGTTTGAATTTTAGATAAACAATATTTGGGGGGTACTTTTTATTGTTTGGGACATATTTTCATTAGAAATTTATCAATAGGGATGTCTGGGTGGCTCAGTCAGTAAAGCGTCTGCCTTTGGCTCCGGTCATGATCCCAGGGTCCTGGGATCGAGTCCCGAATTGGGCTCCTTACTCAGCGGGGAGCCTGCTTCTCCCTCTGCCTGCCGCTCCCCCTGCATGTGCTCCCCCCACCAACAAATAAATAAAATCTTTAAAAAAAAAAGAAATTTATCAATAGCTTATCTGAAATTCAATAATAACTGGTGTCCTGTTTTTTCATGTGACGAATCTGGGAACCCTATATATGAGCTTCGCTGCTTTTCATCTCTGTTCCCCTACCTACCTCGGTTTCCAACTCGGTGCTCTTGTCCTTCCTTCTTTTCACAGGGAGAGAAGGCTTCCATTTTCCTTGGCAAGCCTAGTTCTATTATCTGTGTACCTGCTCCTGGGTTCTGATGTCACAATTATCTCTTTTCCCCTTTGTGGTTATTTTGAAGCATTTCATAGTGTTGTATGTGTGTGTGTGTGTGCACGCACACGTGTTTCTTCTTTCTGTCTTATGTTGGTTGATGGGTAGTTTTAATCACTTCCTCTTTTCTTCTCATACTTTCACTGACAAAATAATTTTCAAATGCCTTATTCACTTTTATGTCTTCTGTCTCTGAGCTTTGGGTAGTGCATCAGACCTATTAATAAACACCACTCTCCATGTCTCTCCCTGTTTAGTGAGAGAAGGCTGGCAGCCTAACAGCTAACAATGCCTTCAAGTTTTATAGTGTTTATATTATTTTCAAAGTGTTCTTACTTTATGAGGTTGTTTTATTTAACATTCCAACTATGAAATATAAAATTGTGCTTTAGTAGGATAGGAGAAAAACTGAGGACCAACTAAATCATCTAAATCATTCATCTCAGAGATGAATGGGAAACTGATGTCTGGGGAGTGACCTGCAGGGCACAACTCAACAGTATCCAAGCTGGAATTCGAATCCAAGGCTCTTTTCCCAGACAACCTAAAGCCAGATAAGTATAGGACCAGGAAATAAAGACCAAAGGTCAAGCATAGTGAATAAGTACAATAGGATCCCAGTAGTAACCCAGTCTGAAATGCCACAGGTTAGGCCCATTGGATGAACATGAGATCCCTTGTCTCCATTTATTCCACAAAACCTTTTGTGAGTTTGTCTTCTCTCCTTTATGGGGCAAATTTCCACTTAGAGGTCAAGGTCTTCCCCTGCAATGGTGTGGCTAGCTCTGTTCTTGAGGTGACATTGTCAAAACCCACCTGTTATTTCAGGATACTGAAAAGAGTTCAGATGCTCAACAGGGCATCCTGCCTTTCCTCCAGCAACATTTCTCTCCATACCCTTGCATGGCCTGAATAGTCAACTCACATTGGTTTCCTGAATAGAGATTCCCCCTCTCGGAGGGGGCGGGGCAGGTAATAAGAGAAAGGCATTCCTTTCTTGTCTATCTGGAAAGCTCCAGCACTCTTTTCCTTGGAAGTTTCTCCTAATCTCTTGGGAAAAAGTTAAATTGTCCATCTCTATTCCCTTGTCATTGGGTTTACAATTTTTGCAAAGACAACTTTAAAACATCTGTACTACATGAATAAAAATGTGCCAAAGTCCAAAAGCTATAGTTTGAAAGAAAGCATCCATATATCATAACAAAGTTAAAAGACAAGTGCCATATTTGGTAAAAAATATTTGCCATAAATGTAATATGCAAAAGATTAATGTATATAATAATCTCTACAAGTCAATAAGACAAAAATTAAACCACAAAGAAATTTGATACAAAATAGGCAATTCACAAAAGGGCAAATCCAAATGGATAGTAAGAGAAATGAAAATGATCCCAATAATGAAATAGAATTTCATTCATTTGGCAAAAATTAATAAATTTAATATCAACTGTTGATACACCTGTAGGAAAACAGGAACTCTAACCCTACATTGGTGCATGTATGTAACCATTATGGAAAACAATCTGCCATAATCTCTCAATATTTTAAATGAGCATACTCTTTAACAAGCTCACTTTGAGGTATCTGTGATTCCAAAGAAATAAACCATACATATGCACAAGGTAGCATTCATAAAGACACAGCCGAAAATTTAGAAACAGCTAAAATGTTCACCAAAAGGATAATGGTAAGATAAACAATAGTATATCGGGATAAGTAACAGTTAAATAAAATGAGATAGATTTACATCCTGACATGGAAAGTTCTCCAAGGGAGAGATTTTCACTCCAAGCATTGAATGAAAAAAAAGAAAAAAACAAAAAGAAATACATAGATTGATACGTAAAGATCCTATCGTTTATGTGAAACTAGTCAAGTCCAAACAAAGGAAAACAAATGAAACAAACTGTATATTTTGATAGATCCATATATTACATAAGTGCTATTAAAACTAAAATGTTTAGGGGCACCTGGGTGGTTCATTCAGCTAAGCATCTGACTTCAGCTCAGGTCATGATCTCAGTGTCTTGGGAGTAAGTCCTGCTTAGGGCTTCACACTCAGCATGGAGTCTGCCTGGGATTCTCTCTCTCTCCTTCTGCTCCTCCCCCCTGCTTGTGCATGCACTCTCCCTCTCTCTCAAATAAATAAATAAAATCTTAAAAAAACAAAAAACCAAAAAACTAATGTTTACAAGGACAGTACCAAACTCATAGAATGGGTAACTGTAGGAAGATTGGGATTGGTGTAGGCAATCAAGGAGAAATTTAGCTTTATTACTAGATTTTCATTTTTTTCACAGTGAGAACAATCCATTTCTAATATGTAAATTTAAAATAAATCATTTCAAAAGTGAAAGTCCTGCTCCTCATCCTAGAATCCCACTTATTCCCCAGAAATATGCAAAAATCTGCAAGTATAATTTTAGCTTTGCTTATTTCTCCTTACATTTCTATTACTGTTTGCTTTCTATATTTTAAATCCATTTTGTGAGGTGCAAAAAACTCATTTTCTCATCTTTTTGACAAATTCATTTTTTATCAAATGGGATATCTCTTTTTGTTCCATTTCATATTTTTACCTAAAATTCTATTGTTTGATATTAATAATTCTATATTTGTTTTTTTGTTGTTGTTTAAATTTGCCTCATCAGTTCTTATCCATTCTCTGATTTTAACCCTTTTTCTGCCATTTTTTGTGTTATTGGCAACCAGCATGCATCTGATTTTATTTTGAAATTTTACATAATCTAAGAGTAAATTGATTTTACTCAATTTTACTCTGCCTTTTTATTGTGATCACTTTTCTATGATTGAGTTAATTCTTGCAATCATTTTTCTGTTTACTTTATGTTCTTAGTGTTTGTTTCTTTTTTCCTAACCTGCCATATGCTGAACTGATTACCACTTTTTAAAGTTCATTTTTCCTTTATTATTATTTTTCAAGTTGTACATTCTGTGTGGAGGTTCTCAAATTTTAGAGCGCATCAGAATTATCTGGGGGATTTGTTGAAAGAGTGGCTGCTGGCCCCACTTTCAGAATTTCTGATTCGTTAGTTCTGGGATGGGCCCCATAATTTACATTATTAATAATAATAATCATTAACAAGTGATAATGATGTTGCACAACACTTTACAGAACACTTTGAGAACCACTGCTTTAGTGGGTACTCTTAAATTTTTAATACAAAATCACTTTATGTTTCCTATAAATATCTTTCTAATCAATATTTTTACCTTCCCTGCAAAATGGTAAGAATTTTATCACTGCCCCCTATCCATTTTCCAGGACATTGGTAACATATAAGATTTTACTGATAGAATGTATAATATTTTTATGTTTTGCAACATAACAAAATCTTTCTTGAATTAAAAGTTTTACTTCTTTGCTCACCAGTATTTCCTGTATCACAAGGTGTAATAATACAGAAGTATTAGTGATACAATGATACATGAGATTTTTTTCTTTTTCAGATTTTTTTAAAAAATTTGTTTCAGTATATCTTGATTTTTTTTAATGGGCTCAAGGGTGGTAAGGAGGTTTTTGCATTGTCTTAGTATACCTACTATGTTTTAATTATTTAAAAAATAAAGTTTACTTTTTAGAGCATTTTTAGATTTGCAGAAAAATCGTGAGCATAATACAGTTTCCATATATCCTGTACTGTTTCCCTTATTATTAACATCTTACATTAATATGATACATTTGTTAAAATCAGTGAACTGATATGGATGCATTATTAATAACTAAACTCCGTATTTATTCAGATTTCCTTACTTTTTAGCCAAGGTCCTTTCCCTGTTCTGGAATCCTATCTGGGATACCGCTTTACATTTTCTAATCACCATGTTTCTTTAGGTTCCTCTTGGCTGGGACAATTTCTCAGACTTTCCCTGGTTTTGCTGACATTGACAGTTTTTGTTTTTTTTTAAATTTTATTTATTTATTTGACAGAGAGAGAGCAAGAGAGCACAAGCAGGCGGAGCAGGAGAGGGAGAAGCAGGCTCCCTGCTGAGCAAGGAACCCGACAAGGGACTCCATCCCAGGACCCTGGGATCATGACCTGAGCCAGTCAGACGCTTAGCCAACTGACCCACCCAGGCACCCGACATTGATGGTTTTGAGGAGTATAGTCAAATATATTGTAGGATGTCCCTCTATTGAAATTTGTCTGATATTATTCTGATTAGACTAGGATTATAGATTTTGGTGGGAGAAGACTGCAGAGGTAAAGTGTGATTTTTATCACAATATATCAAGAGTTCATGCTGTCAACATAACTTACTACAGGTGAGAATGACCTTGATCACTGGCTGGAGTGGTGTATGTTTGTCAAGTTTCTCCATTTGTAAAATTACTCTTTCCACTGCCCTTGAATTACTCTTTGGAAGGAAGTCACCAATTATAGCCCTCACTTAAAGAATAGGAAATTATGTTCCACATCCTTGAGGATGGAGTACCTACATAAATTATTTGGGATTCTTCTGCACACAAGATGTGTCTCTTCTCCCCATTTATTTATTCACCCATTTATTTATATCAATATGGACTCATGGATATTTATTTTATATGTAGGTTTGTAATCCAATAGCACATTATTTATTTATTTTTTGCTCAAAATTGTTCATCTTTGTTCATCTTTTTCTTAGCACTGCCTTACTTTCTGACACTACTTTCAGGTTTGTTTATTGGAAGTTCATTCAGTTAGAGCTCCTGTGTCCTTTGACACATTCCCATCATTTAAAAATTCTTTTTCTTGGTGCTGCCTTACTTTCTGATGCTACAAGATGCTCCAGGCTCATTTTGTAAATGTACTGCTTCAGACCTATAATCAGCCATTTCTCCCAGGAGCCCTAGTTCCTTTAATTTGAGAATGGTATTAGAAACCAAGATCTGAGGCAAGGTTTGTTCACTGAAGTTTCCTTGCCTCTAAGGCTTCTTGGCTGAAGGAGCAAGAAGTCATATGTATGTGTATTGATCTGTATATCTATAGATACAGATAGATTTAGATTTATATATTTACATATATAATCTATATTATATATAATCTGTTTCCATCTATATCTATAGATACATAATACCCATCAGTGTCTATATTAATCTAAACACGAGTTCATACTGATGTCTCCAACTCCAGTCCATTACCAAAAAGATTGTTCAAACCTCTTCCCCTTGATTATCTGTTAACTTCCATCCAGTAGAGAGAACCCTGGCTTTCATTATCCTATATCTATTTACTTAGTGTTTAATTTCATTATATACGCATCCTTGTATCTTGAATCCTTGAGTGTTCTTCCAGTTGTTGAGTGGGTTGCCATTCCTTCAAGTTATTGGTTCTCTTCAAATGTCTGGTTTTATTTGCCAATTATAATCCCAGCTCTCCTTTCTGTGGATGCCTGTTCTGACTGCAGAAGCCTGTTTCTAGCATCTTTGGGAGTTTGACTACATGTGCTACTGAAGAGGTGCCTCATGCTTTGTATTTGAGGCAAAGAATCTCTGTTTTTCCTGGAGTAGCCAGTCACCTGAGACATCGCCCTACTTTTCATTCCCAATGGTAAAATCCCTGGTCAGAAAAAAAAAAAGCATAAAATAGAGAAGGTTCCAAGCAGCCTGCTGCTCTAAAAAAAAAGTTCCTCAGTTAAGCACCCTGATGATTTCCCCAGAGCCCTCTCATTTTCTCTAACTTAATCAAACCTGAGCCTGAACAACCTCTGAAATTAGCCTCCCTTTGTAACCATCTTTTTCTACATATTTTGGTCTGCTCTGTGGTCTTTTCCCTTCATCCAATTTATCCATGTTCCATTTTTCAGAGAGTCTTAAGCATTTTTAGTTTGCTAATTTCTTCCTATTTTCCAGATTTTGTGAACTAAAGAAAAAAAAAAGACATTTATTGCAATTTGGAATTTATCCAGATCATTTTTCTTGATGACCAACTTCAAGAGAGCAAAAATAGTCATCATATCTCTATCACCATTAGGGAGTACAGCCTTATACTTAGCAGATCTTCATTATATTGTGTACCATTCAATAAATATATGAATAAATAACATACATATAACAGCTCTACTGTATCCCGTTCAGGGGTTACAGTTATTCAGCAATTAGATCTACGCACCTAATGGGAATATCTTTTCTTTAGTTTGGCATTAAATGAATTGGGGGAAGATAAAGAGAAAAGAAGGAAGAAAAAAAATACCAAGAAGTAAAAAGGTTTCTATTTCTGAACACAATTGCACAGAAGAGACTCTTCCCATATGTTCTCTGACATCTCCATCCCTCTCCCCCGCCACACTGTTCTTCTGCTACGATGCTCATTGGTTGTGCACTGTGGGGATATGGCATAACATTCCATTTTAGTTTTTGCTGCCTTACCTTATAAAGGACTTCATTTTTCTTCCTCTGGGTCAAAGGCAGCTATTTTCAATCTGAATAGGCTGGCTGCTCATCTAGCCTCGCTCAATCATGCGGCTGATGCAGAGAAAACCAAGTGTGTGCATTGCATTGTGTGCTGTGTTTTGACTAATTTATTTCTGTACTGGGTTCTAGTCAATGATGTGTTGGAGTGACCCTCACTATCATACTCTTTGGGCTGTGGAAAAATAATGGTAAACCTTATAAGAGCCCAAAGTTTTTTATTTGCTCCCCTCCATCTAGGTATCTATTAATCATATGAAGAAGTATGAAGCTATTCTTCCTTTCAAGTGAACCTTTCTGAGGTGAGCCATGAAACTTTATTTAAATAATCCAAATTATTAAATTTCTTTCCTTGCTGTTGTTGGTCTTTATAAATTCAAACAATCTTCATCCAAATCATTAAATATCTTGTCAGAGGCCCAGTGACATTTTGAATAAATTTTAGCCTAGAACCAGAAGCTTAGCCTATGGCTGAAACATTTTTTTAAGACCTTAATATCTGAAAATACTCAAAAATGTAAGTAACTAAAATTTTGGAATCATTACTGATATTGTTGTTACGATTAACCTTAAAAAATAGAAAACTTGGAGTCAAAAAATTAAAATGCACTTCTAGCTCTGCTGAGTTATTTTAGAAAAGTTGAGTAATGTCCCTTATCCCGTTTTCCAACTTTAGAACTATATATTTTCAAAAGTCTGTATTAGCTCTAAAATAATTCCATCTATAAAATAAATTTATATTGCCAAATGCTGGCCATTTATGGATGTAATGAAGTCTGTTGTTACATTGAGGGCAGGGAGCAAGAAGAAGGTGGATCTTACACTGAGTGACAATAGTCACTTTGAATAATACAGCAAGTTTCTGCTGTTTTGGTAACTGGTCAATACAAGAAACCTCTTAAAGACAAATGAAAAGTTATTGTAGGGGCGCCTGGGTGGCTCAGTCGTTAAGCATCTGTCTTTGGCTCAGGTCATGATCCCAGGGTCCTGGGATGAAGCCCCACATCAGGCTCCCTGTTCCACAGGAAGCTTGCTTCTCCCTCTCCCCCTTCTGTGTTCCCTCTCTGGCTGTGTCTCTCTGTCAGATAAATAAATAAAACCTTAAAAAAAAATAAAAAAAAAGAAGTCATTGTAAATCTCACGTTTGTGAGATATTCTATTATGACCAACCTGATGAAAATATTTTCAAGGAGCCACTTCCCTTGTGGAA
Organism: Halichoerus grypus; assembly: GCF_964656455.1. Taxonomy (NCBI): domain Eukaryota; kingdom Metazoa; phylum Chordata; class Mammalia; order Carnivora; family Phocidae; genus Halichoerus; species Halichoerus grypus. The sequence goes on along the minus strand of NC_135718.1, from coordinate 23,492,517 downwards.
AGTATAGAGTATACTGGTAATATGTCTTCACTGGCAAAGACAACCCTGAACGTGCAACCATCTGATTTTTCATTGTGAGGCATTTTATTTAGTTAGATGTAGCCTGGAGAGAATTAAAAAAAAAAAAAAAGTATGAATCATATCATGGGCGGTGATTGGAAGGTGTTGTTTGGTTTTGAGCTACCACCACTGGAATTACCAGGACTTAGAATTTTCTCCTGTAGTAGAAAACTGCAGAGCTGTTCTACAATCTTTTTGGGAGCCATTAAACTGGTCCGATGGGAGCTGCTCTGGTGGTCTCTGTCCCTACACCTCCTGGCTTCCTGCGTTAATGCAACTCCAAAGCTTCACATCTCTAGTCTCTAAATCCTAGTCAAGCTCAATCCTGGGGCTTCAGTGAGGAGAAGAAAGGGACAGTTTCCCATCATTACTGAAGTTATTCATGACTTTCCTCTGAGCTAGTCTTAATGTTGTGTTTTTCTATATTCTTGGTGAACTGGGATTATCAGCTCCATTGAATGTGAGTCAAAAGGCAAATGATTCCCTCAGCCAAGAATATCTGTCCCATTGAAAACCATCTTTCAGAACTCCCTTCAAGTATCTTGCCAATCTTTGGGTAAGTTCCTTTGTCCCCTTATTTGTTTAGAGTCTTTATTCCTATGTCCTGGGTACCTTATCACCAGCCTTAACATTTTTCCTGTCTTTAAAACGCCTGGAAGAGCACTTTCCAGTGCCAGACTTTCAAAAATAGATATGCAGGGGCACCTGGGTGGCTCAGTTGGTTTAGCGTCTGCCTTTGGCTCAGGTCATGATCCCCGGGGTCCTGGGATCGAGCCCCACATCGGGCTACCTGATCAGCGGGGAGCCTGCTTCTCCCTCCTCCTCTGGCTCTCCCCCTGCCTGTGCTCTCTCTCTCTCTCTCTGTGTCAAATGAATAAATGAAATCTTAAAAAAAAAAATAGATATGAAGATTAGGTCTCACTCCACCCACTCCACTCCAGCCCCTGGAGACCACATTTTATAGTAAGGCAGAACTTTTTTTTAAGATTCTATTTATTTATTTGAGAGGGCAAGAGAGAGTGGGGGAGGGGCAGATGGCAAAGTAGAGGCAGAGAATTTCAAGCAGACTCCATGGTAAGCACAGAACCTGATCAGGGGCTCCATCTCATGACCCTGAGGTCATAACCTGAGTTGAAACCAAGAGTCATATGCTTAACTGACTGAGCCACACAGGTGCCCTAAGGCAGAACTTTTTAGGTACACTGTGAGTTTGCTAACAATCCCACTTGGATCAAGAAAACAAACTCACTCTAATGATCTGTGAGCTTCCTATATATAACTTCAGAATTTTTCAAACTTATAGAAAAGCACTTCAAATATTTCTTTCCCCCATATCAGTTCCCTTCTCTTTATTTATACTCCATACCCATGTCTCAACTCAGGATCTAATTTCTATATTATGATGATTATAGAAGTATAGATAGTGAGATGAACAGATACATAGATATAGATATATTGGATATTAGATATATTTGATACATCTCTTATCTCTTGTCTAGCAAACATCTGGAGATACGTGGAAAAATGGAATCTTAAGATTTGCCTCATTTGCATATCATGGCAGGTAGAACTCTTAGGCCTACAGCCCCCTCTACTGGGTAGATTTTCTAGATTTATTATGTATACCTTATGGAGGAGGACTTAGCCATCCTTTTTGTGGAGGCAGAAGGTGAGAGCAGAGTTTATTGAAGATATAGAGAGGGCAGATACACATGAGCGTCTGGGAGCTGGGAAAGGTTAAAGAGCCAGAGCATGGGTCTTGTTTTTTTGAGGGGCCTGGGGTTTTTACTGAGGGTGATGGTCTGGTATAGGTGTCCCCTCAGGCAACTAGGAACTGGTGAGAACAAAGACAAGGGTCCAGGTGTTGTTCCTGGGAGGCAGGGGGCCTTGACATTGAGATGGCTAGCGCTGGTGGTCAAAATGTTCATATGATGCCTCCTCTGGTCACTCTCACTGGGTCCTTCCTTAGATGTTATCTATTCTGAGGAAATCATTAACTCCTTGTCCCTTACAAGGAGGACACACACTATTTGCATTACGAGGCATGTGTAAAGTGGGGTGGGGATGCAGGTCCTAGCAAGAATAGAAGCAGGAGAAGGAGCAAAAAGCAGATTTTTAAGGAGTCCTTCAGTTTCCCTATCTCATTTCTGCCTTTTCTCTATAAAATCTCCTAAAGCTCCTGTCAGTGGAGCACTCCTGACCACTTCCTGTTGGTCGCTGCCCTATTCCAATCAGTTTCTGCTCAAATAAATTTAATATTTTGTCTCATTTGTCTTTTAACAATACTCACCATAAAGAACTCTGTTTACTTCTCTTCTTCTATAAAAATCTGATGTCATTAGCCCATCAGATTCTTCAGGGCCAGAAGCTCATCAATTGATTATTGAACATAATGTATTGGATGCCTGTTACATACACCATACTAGGATCTGCAGATGCAGAGAAAGCAGAGATGTATTTTGTTTGATACATTCCCCTACTTTTGTATATACTTTTAAAAACAACTAATAAACAACAAACAACCACAGCAACAGAATAGAGTAGATAGTTTTTATGATATGTTTCCTAAAACAACTTCATGTGCCAAATACTCCCTTTTTCTTAAAAAGAGGACACTGGTTTCCCACACACTACTCCTAGTCACTGAAGTCAGCACAATTTCATAAAAGCAAAATCTTGATATCAATGTTCTTCTCTGAGACTTTCACCTGCCCTAGTGTATGGTTTCTGCCAGCTCTTCTAGGAGGGAGAACGAAAATTCTGTTCACAGTCTTCATAAACATGGGGCTCCTGAGCTTGAGAGCAGGGGGGCATTGCCATACTGGGAAGCCTTTGGTTTGCAGTGGAAGGAGACCTGGCTGAGTTACAGTTTTGGTGAATCCTGACTCTTTTGAGTCAGTGTACTTACATCTCTCTTTGGGGTAGAAGGGTAGAATTGGCAAAAATGGAAACTAAAAGAAATGTTCACTTTTAAGTCTTCTGGGCAATATGAAACTGAAAATATCAGTAGTGTAGTCTGTGTGTGTTTGGTACAAATGGACACACATTTATGCAATGACTTTAAAATTAATTGCCAAAAGATACACATATATGGAAATGTTAAGTCACCCAACATCAGTTATATTTTTCAGATACTTGTTAACAAAAATGGTCGTGGTTATCATTATCAATCATTATCATTCTCACAGTTGACATTTATTGGTCATTCATTGTTTTGAACTCTTCTCTAATTATTGTTCTTGTGTAGGCAATAGACATGTTGGGAATCAGTTTTGAGTGTTGGTTGTCTTACAGAGATAAAACCCAATTACTTGAGGGATTAAATTTCAGTGTGTCATTAAACTGGTAACAATACATAAGGGATCTAGATGCTCCTGATAAGAATATGGAGCTTGAAGCATCCTTCAAGCCAGCTACCTGGGCTAGGTAGGTAAGTAACATTATTTGAGTCTGAGGAAAGAGGGAGAAAAAGGCCAATCTGTAGAATAAAAGACAGAGTTTTAGAGACAATCTTTTCCTTTTTTTTTTTTCTTTCCCTCCCTCTCTCCCTCCTTCACACTTCTCTCCTCCTCTATTCCCCCTCCTTTTCTTTCCTTTTGTTTCTATGACACAGCTATTTAAAACCCTTGGACCTTCTCAGGGACCTTTGGCTGGTATCTTGTTTGGTTTTAGGATGGGTAGTCCTTTAAACTCAGTACAATGGATCTGTTTGCTATTGAATTGTTTGTTATAAACCAGGAGACATATCTGAAGGCAAAAGTCCTCCCTGTTAATAACCCTTAAGAAATACAGTATATACAGAGGGACCAAGCATAAACTATTTCAAAGAGGGCCAGGTAGGCAGCGTTAAGCAGATGGCATAAACATCTCTTTAGAAGTTAGGGATTAGTGTTAAAATTTATACTGAGGAAGACAAAGGTGTTTCAATCTTTATCCTTTTCTAATTCTCCTTAGAATTAGATTTCCTTAAATTAGTGACACTTCCCCAGGGTGGGGGACTTGTAGGAAAGCACACATTACACAGTGCCAGGACCAAAATACGAGAAGAGCTGCCCAGCTCCTCCTAAGCCTGAGGCTTATTCTCTCTGGCACACTGGTCCTTATCAAAGGCAACTTTCAGGAAATGAGCCAAGGGTAATTGTCAAGAATGTGACAATGACTGAGAGCTTATAGTTCATCTTTCTACTCCTACTTATATTTGCATTTTAATGGGAACACTGTTTTAAACAAAGGGACTGAAACTTTGATCCTGGAATTTTAAGTCTTCTTGGAGAGTTTGTGGGGAGTGTGTGTCCAGGAGGAGGCAAGGGTTCTTTTTGGCCCTCCTCTCCTTCCCCTTCCCCTTTTCCTCCAGAATTAATATTATATAGACATCTATCACTAATGAAGACAACTAAATATGAAGCCCAGTTCAGCCATTTGCCAGAAATACCCTTCTGGGCAAATTTTTTACCCTATCTCTGAATGTCACTTCGCTCATCTGTAAAATTAGTAAGGAGTAAATTAAGCCATATGTAAGTTGTTATAACTCGTTTCTGATGTTAGCTCTTCATCAGGTGTGAGAAGCATGTGTTTTCCAGAAGTGAACTAAGTGATGCTCATCTCTACCCTGCAACCAAAATAAAACCATGCCTACAGTCATTGATTCTCCCAAGTGCATGCACCAAACATTGGCAATATACCTTGCATTAACTACTGTGGGAAATGTAAAGTGAGCAACATTTGGGATATTACACATGATTTTAAATCATGATCATAGAAAGAGAAAGTCCTTGGGTTAGAAAATTTTTATTAGGGGGGTGGTGGGATGGGTTAGCCTGGTATTAAAGAGGGCACATACTGCATGGAGCACTGGGTGTTATACGCAAACAATGAATCATGGAACACTACATCAGAAACTAATGATGTAATGTATGGTGATTAACATAACATAATAATAAAAAATAAAAAAAAATATTATTAAACTATAACTTAAAATATCATTCAAAGGGCTCTTGGTAAGGCAGTGTGATAGAGCCAAAAAAAAGTTGAGAAGGTCAGTGATGGATGGAGGGATATAAGACAACTACAACAAGAAGAAAAGAAGGCCAAGGATCCTGAGAGAGAGTGAGCAGATAGGACAGATCCACAGATAGCATCATGCCAAAATCACATTTGAGCTGTTAGCTGGCGGGGTGCAGGGCCTGGGAGGCTATGCTTGGTATGGAAAGATAAGGCCTTTTCCTCGTGAAGGGACTATGAGGAAATCGAAAGGATGGGCACAGCTTTTCTGTTGCTCAGACTGTTCTGAAGAATGGTATTCCAGGCTCTTCTGGCTGAGTTAGTGCAAAGGCAAAACAAAGTGACAGCAGTGCTTACACATTTCAGTCTGGAAGTGCATTTCTGTTGTGGAGCTCCCAGTCTTTTTGATCCAGTAGGTTTCTTCTTCGTCTTTTTTTTTTTTTTAAGACTCACAGCCAGCCTGCCATGATGAAGGCTTCCCATGGAGAAAGCCAGGAGGCAAGCAATTCCACACACTTGCTCTTTAGGTCGACCTTTGTTAGAGATGATTTGACATTTTCTCTTTTTCCAAGCCCCAAATTAATTCTAGGCGTCTCATCAGTCTGTTTTCAAAATCATGTCATCTTATTTTTCTCTCATCAAACATGTAGATTTGGGGTCTTTGCAATACGCACTCGTTTCTAGCTTCCTTGCTGTTCTTGCGTGGGGTGGGGGCACATCCAGAAATTATCAGCGGTTTGTATGGTAGATACTTCAGTCACTTGAATTTGTATTTTCTAATCTTTGACATGCAAAGTTAAAGATAACATGCAACCACTTCTTTTATCAGACAGGATTTGCTTGGCTTGCAATATACAGTTCCACTAATTGCTCATTCAGGAAGGAGCTGCTGGGGATGTTAAGCTACTTGAAAGTTGGGGCAAAGGATAGACAGTCACGTTGCTGCGTACTTTGTTCTAAGTAAAAATCAGAGAGGGATGATTAATTTTCTTAGGGTCGTGTTATCAGTTACTGTGCTCTCTTTTCTTCTGTAGTGAACAGCCATAGTGTCTCTGCTGAGACTATGTGGTTAATGTAAAACAAAAACAAAAACGAAATTCCACTGAGTGAGTTTAAAGATCTATTTAATTTTTTTTTTCAACAAGTCCTTCATCGAGCAGTATCATGTCTAGCGAGGAGAGAGGAGCTCTGAGGAGTTGTGCAAAATGGAAGACTTTTATAAGCAGAAGGAAGGTGGGACAAAGGACTTAAAAGAGTAGATTATTTCAGGCAAGGTTACCCTTGCTTCTTGCTTCCAGGAAGGTAGGGGGTCTTATTCAAATAGCCTCACGGTGCTGATCAGGAAACTCCAGACTTACTGATTAAGAATTCTGCTCCTGGGGGCACCTGGGTGGCTCAGTCTGTTAAGCACCTGCCTTCAGCCCAGGTGATGATCTCAGGGTCCTGAGATCGAGCCCCATGTCGGGCTCCTAGCTCAGCGGGGAGCCTGCTTCTCCCTCTCCCTCTGCCTGCCGCTCCCCCTGGTTGTGTGCTCTCTCTGTCAAATAAATAAACAAAATCTTGAAGAATTCTACTGCTGGAAGAGGCTGCAACTGCAGTTAGGTTAGGTGTTCTCTTGGAGCTTACCAAATAAAGAGGCATAGTGTGTGAGGCTCTTTGTGCAGAGCATGGCACATTGCAAGCGACTTGCATGTTCAGACAGAAGAAGTTTGCTCAGGAAGACTGACCCCGTCCAACGTATGGTGGGAGGAAGCAGTGCTGTTTACTGGGGAAGAAGCGCCCCAGGTAAATATACAGACAGGGGCAGGAGTCGCGGAGAGCTAGGTCTAGCTACTGCTCAGGACCAGACCTCTGGCTGGAGCCTTAGCCTCTGTACGGGCTGACCAACTGAGATTTCGCGGGGCTAGCTTCTCCTCCATACAGAACATTGTGTTGGTGCCAGATCTGGGGATTGGGAAAGCACATTTTATATTCTGAGTGCTGTGTCTGCAAGATTTCTTCAGCCAACCCTTTGCTGCAGTCAGTGGGTGGTCCTAGGAATTCAGAAGCAAAATTGTACTGTCTTGATCATGCCCTCACTTTGCATCTTCTCTGAATTTTCTAGCTACAGTTTGGGCAACATTCTTTTATGTTTTCTTGGCCTTGGCTCCTCCCAGCCTCCCCCTCTAGGATTCTCTGGAGTTTGAAAGTAGGTGCAGGAGTCTCCCCGGTGTCCTGCTCAGTAAGGACATGGTAAACATTCGGGAAATGAATGAACGAATACATATGTGACTTCTCTGTTGAAAAGCACCACTCACTGAATTTCCTCGCTGAAAACACAGAAAAAAATGAGGTGGCTTTCTTAGAGTCAACCAAGGTCTCCTGCCTTGTGGGTTCATTTGTTCATTACACAAACATATTTTAGGTACCAGGAAAAATGAAAAAGTAGATGAACAGATAAAGGGTTCTTTGTGTCTTTTTTTTTTTTTCTTTAAGGGCACGTGCTGTGGAATAAATACAATGGAGAATAAAATATGCTCTCTGCTTTTAAACAACCATAGTCCAGTGAACTATCCAAGGTGGTAAACAAGGAGTTAATTTAAAATGTGTTAATTATTATTATTATTTTTTAGCAGGTTTCTTTAAGTGTTGTTTTTTTTTTTTGTAGTTTTTAATTTTATTATATTATGTTAGTCACCATACAATACATCATTAGTTTTCGATGTGGTGATCCATGATCCATTGTTTTCGTATAACACCCAGTGCTCCATGCAGTACGTGCCCTCCTTAATACCCATCACCGGGCTAACCAATCCCCCCTCCCCCCTCCCCTCTAGAACCCTGTTTGTTTCTCAGGTCCATAGTCTCTCATGGTTCATCTCTCCCTCCAATTCCCCCCCCCCATTTTTCCCTTCCTTCTCCTAATGTCCTCCATGTTATTCCTTATGTTCCGCAAATAAGTGAAACCATATGATAATTGACTTTCTCTGCTTGACTTATTTCGCTTAGCATAATCTCCTCTAGTCCCATCCATGTTGATGTAAAAGTTGGGTATTCATCTTTTCTGATGGCTGAGTAATATTCCATTGTATATATGGACCACATCTTCTTTATCCATTCATCTGTTGAAGGGCATCTCGGCTCTTTCCACAGTTTGGCTATTGCGGACATTGCTGCTATGAACATTGGGGTGCATATGGCCCTTCTTTTCACTACATCTGTGTCTTTGTCGTAAATACCCAGGAGTGCAATTGCTGGGTCATAGGGTAGCTCTATTTTTAAATTTTTGAGGCACCTCCACACTGTTTTCCAAAGTGGCTGTACCAACTTGCATTCCCACCAACAGTGTAAGAGGGTTCCCCTTTCTCCACAACCTCTCCAACATTTGTTGTTTCTTTCCCTGTCCATTTTGGCCATTCTAACTGGTGTAAGGTGGTATCTCAGTGTGGTTTTGATTTGGATTTCCCTGACGGCTAATGATGATGAACATTTTTTCATGTGTCTGTTAGCCATTTGTATGTCTTCTTCAGAGAAGTGTCTGTTCATCTCTTCTGCCCACTTTTTGACTTGATTATTTGTTTTTTGGGTGTTGAGTTTGAGAAGTTCTTTATAGATTTTGGATACCAGCCCTTTATCTGTAGTGTCATTTGCAAATATCTTCTCCCATTCTGTGGGTTGCCTCTTTGTTTTGTTGACTGTTTCCTTTGCTGTGCAGAAGCTTTTTATCTTGATGAAGTCCCAAAAGTTCATTTTTGCTTTTGTTTCACTAGCTTTTGGAGATGTATCTTGAAAGAAGTTGCTGTGGCCGATGTCAAAGAGGTTACTGCCTATGTTCTCCTCTAGGATTTTGATGGATTCCTGTCTCACATTGAGGTCTTTCATCCACTTTGAGTTTATCTTTGTGTATGGTGTTAGAGAATGGTCGAGTTTCATTCTTCTGCATGTGGCTGTCCAATTTTCCCAGCACCATTTATTGAAGAGACTGTCTTTTTTCCACTGCATGTTTTTTCCTGCTTTGTCAAAGATTATTTGACCATAGAGTTGAGGGTCCATATCTGGGTTCTCTATTCTGTTCCATTGGTCTGTATGTCTGTTTTTGTGCCAGTACCATGCTGTCTTGGTGATCACAGCTTTGTAATATAGCTTGAAATCGGGCAACGTGATGCCCCCAGCTTTGTTTTTCTTTTTCAACATTTCCTTGGCGATTCGGGGTCTTTTCTGATTCCATACCAATTTTAGGATTGTTTGTTCCAGCACTTTGAAAAATGTCATTGGAATTTTGATCAGGATGGCACTGAAGGTATAGATTGCTCTGGGTAGCATAGACATTTTAACAATATTTATTCTTCTGATCCATGAGCACAGAATGTTTTTCCATCTTTTTGTGTCTTCTTCAATTTCTTTCATGAGTGTTTTGTAGTTCCTAGAGTATAGATCCCTTACCTCTTTGGTTAGGTTTATTCCAAGGTATCTTATGGTTTTTGGTGCTATTGTAAATGGAATCGTTTCTCTAATTTCTCTTTCTATAGTTGCGTTGTTAGTGTATAAGAAAGCAACTGATTTCTGTGCATTGATTTTTGTATCCTGCCACATTACTGAATTGCTGGATGAATTCTAGTAATTTGGGGGTGGAGTCTTTTGGGTTTTCCACATAAAGTATCATGTCGTCTGCAAAAAGAGAGAGTTTGACTTCTTCTTTGCCAATTTGGATAGTTTTTATTTCTTTTTGTTGTCTGATTGCTGTTGCTAGGACTTCTAGTACTATGTTGAACAACAGTAGTGAGAGTGGGCACCCTTGACGTGTTCCTGATCTTAAGGGAAAGGCTCTCAGCTTTTCCCCATTGAGGATGATATTCGCGTGGGTTTTTCATAGATGGATTTTATGAGCTTGAGGAATGTTCCCTCTATCCCTATACTCTGGAGAGTTTTAATCAGGAAAAGATGTTGTATTTTGTCAAATGCTTTTTCTGCATCAATTGAGAGGACCATATGGTTCTTCTCCCTCCTCTTATTAGTGTGTTCTATCACATTGATTGATTTGTGAATGTTGAACCACCCTTGCATCCCGGGGATAAATCCCACTTGGTCGTGGTGGATGATCCTTTTAATGTATTGTTGGATCCTATTAGCTAGGATTTTGTTGAGGATTTTGGAATCCATATTCATCAGGGATATCAGTCTGAAATTCTCCTTTTTGATGGGGTCTTTGCCTGGTTTGGGGATTAAGGTAATGCTGGCCTCATAGAATGAGTTTGGAAGTTTTCCTTCTGTTTCTATTTTTTGAAACAGCTTCAGTAGAATAGGTATTATTTCTTCTTTGAATGTTTGGTAGAATTCTGCAGGGAATCCATCAGGCCCTGGACTCTTGTTTTTTGGGAGGTTTTTGATCACTGCTTCAATCTCGTTACTGGTTATTGGCCTATTCAGGTTGTCACTTTCTTCCTGTTTCAGTCTTGGCAGCTTATAGGTTTCCAGGAAGGCCTCCATTTCATCCAGATTGCTCAGTTTATTGGCATATAGTTGTTGATAATAATTTCTAATAATTGTTTCTATTTCCTTGGTGTTAGTCGTGATCTCTCCCCTTTCATTCATAATTTTATTAATTTGGGTCCTTTCTGTCTTCTTTTGGATAAGTCTGGCCAGTGGTTTATCAATCTTATTAATTCTTTCAAAGAACCAACTTCTAGTTTTGTTGATCTGATCTACTGTGTTTCTGGTTTCTAATTCATTGATTTCTGCTCTAATTTTAATTATTTCTCTTCTAATGCGTGGCTTAGGCGTCGTTTGTTGCTTTTTCTCTAGTTCTTTAAGGTGTAGAGTTAGTTGGTGAATTCGGGATTTTTCTATTTTTTTGAGTGAGGCTTGGATGGCTATGTATTTCCCCCTTAGGACCGCCTTTGCAGTATCCCATAGGTTTTGGACCGATGTGTTTTCGTTCTCATTGATTTCCATGAATTGTTTAAGTTCTTCTTTGATTTCTTGGTTGACCCAAACATTTTTGAGCAGAGTGGTCTTTAGCTTCCAAGTGTTTGAATTTCTGCCAAATTTTTTCTTGTGATTGAGTTCCAGTTTTAGAGCACTGTGGTCTGAGAATATGCAGGGAATAATCTCAATCTTTTGGTATCGGTTGAGACCTGATTTGTGACCCAGTATATGGTCTATTCTGGAGAAAGTTCCATGTGCGCTCGAGAAGAATGAGTATTCTGTTGTTTTAGGGTGGAATGTTCTGTAAATATCTATGAGGTCCATCTGGTCCCATGTATCATTCAAAGCTCTTGTTTCCTTGTTGATTTTCTGCTTCGATGATTTGTCCATTGCTGAGAGTGGAGTATTGAGGTCTCCTACAATTAACGTATTGTTATCAATATGACTCTTTATTTTGGTTAACAGTTGGCTTATGTATATGGCTGCTCCCATGTTGGGGGCATAGATATTTACAATTGTTAGATCTTCTTGTTGGATAGACCCTTTAAGAATGATATAGTGTCCTTCTGTGTCTCTTATTACAGACTTTAGTTTAAAATCTAATTTATCTGATATAAGAATTGCTACCCCAGCTTTCTTTTGAGGTCTGCTGGCATGGAAGATGGATCTTCATCTCTTCACTTTCAGTCTGGATGTATCTTTAGGTTCAAAATGAGTCTCTTGTAGACAGCATATGGATGGGTCCTGTCTTTTTATCCAATCTGCAACCCTGTGCCGTTTTATGGGAGCGTTTAGGCCATTCACGTTGAGAGTGATTATTGAAAGATATGAATTAATTGTCATCATGTTGCCTGTGAAGACGTTTTTATAGATTGTCCCTGTAAATTTCTGTTGTAGATCACTCTTGGGGTCTTTCTCCTTTTATAGAACCCCCCTTAATATTTCTTGCAGGGCCGGCTTAGTGGTCACATATTCTTTCAACTTCTGCCGGTCGTGGAAGCTCAAAAATTTAAAAATGTGTGCCTCAAAAATTTAAAAATAGAGCTACCCTATGACCCAGCAATTGCACTCCTGGGTATTTACGACAAAGACACAGATGTAGTGAAAAGAAGGGCCATATGCACCCCAATGTTCATAGCAGCAATGACCGCAATAGCCAAACTGTGGAAAGAGCCGAGATGCCCTTCAACAGATGAATGGATAAAGAAGATGTGGTCCATATATACAATGGAATATTACTCAGCCATCAGAAAAGATGAATACCCAACTTTTACATCAACATGGATGGGACTGGAGGAGATTATGCTAAGCGAAATAAGTCAAGCAGAGAAAGTCAATTATCATATGGTTTCACTTATTTGCGGAACATAAGGAATAACATGGAGGACATTAGGAGAAGGAAGGGAAAAATGGGGGGGGGAATTGGAGGGAGAGATGAACCATGAGAGACTATGGACCTGAGAAACAAATTCTAAATGAAACATTCTAAATGAAAGCCTTGCCGGATAAAGTATTCTTGGCTGCATGTTCTTCTCATTTAGTACTCTGAATATGTCTTGCCAGGCCTTTCTGGCTTGCCAGGTCTCTGTGGATAGGTCTGACGTTATTCTGATGTTCCTCCCTCTGTACGTAAGGAATCTCTTCCCCCTAACTGCCCTTAAGATGGTTTCCTTGGTTCTAAGATTTGCAAGTTTTACTATTACATGCTGGGGTGTTGGCCTATTTTCCTTGATCTTAGGAGGGGTCCTCTCTGCCTCTAGGACTCGAATGTTTGTTTCATTCCCCAGATTAGGGAAGTTCTCAGCTACGATTTGCTCAAATACATCTTCTAGCCCTCTCTCTCTCTCCACTCCCTCCGGGATTCCAATTATTCTGACATTGGAACACCTCATGGTGTCACTTATTTCTCTGATTCTATTTTCATGGATTCTGAGTTGTTTTTCCCTGGCCTCCTCTTTTCCCTTTTTATCTATTATACTGTCTTCCAGATCGCTTATTCTCTCTTCTGTCTCAGTTACCCTAGCTGTTAGATTATCTAGATTGGATTGTATCTCATTGATAGCATTTTTAAGTTCTGCCAATTCACCTTTTATTTCTGCCCTTAGAGAGTCTATGTTGCCATTAATTGATTTCTCCATTCTAGCCATTGTCTTCACAATTGCTAGCCTGAATTCCATCTCTGACATCTTGGTTATGTCTGCATCCATTTGTAAATCTGCAGCATGAGTCATAATCTCTGAGTCTTTTCTGTTTTGGGGGCTCCTCCTCCTAGTCATTCTGTTGATGGGTGTTTGAGGGAATGTATAGAGTCGAAATTATTGACCAGAACCCAAGCAAGATGCACCTGTTTTCTTGGGACCTTAGGGTTGCTGGCCTCTTGTTTTCCCAGCCTGTCTTCTGCGGGAGGGGCCTGCCGCGCTGTTACTCAGGCAACCCTGTTTGGGCGGAGTTGCCCTGCGCCCCTGTGGCGGGGGATGGGCTCAGTGGGAATCAGTCTTTGGGGCTTTTGTTCTCTGGCGCCTTTCCCTGGCGGCTTTCCGCGTCTCTTCCGCGAGTCAGAGCAGAAGAGACCATTTCCAACTCTCTGCCTCAGAGCGGAGAGACCTCAGTCTGTTCTTCAGTGAGCTCTCCGGGCCACACTGTCTCTGTTTCTGTCCCTGCTGCTATAAACTGCAGCGTCCTGGGTTGTGCACCCCTCCGCAGCGCCCCCAGTCCTGCCTCCAGGTCGGGCACGTCTCTGCCCTTTGTGCTTCTAAAACCGCCAGCCACTCCCAATTCATGCACGTGTGACTCCGCCGCTTGGGGTTTCCACCCCCGGGGGTTGCAGTTCACCGGCACAACCCCGGCGCACCGGGTTTCCATCTCGGAGGCTGCAGTTCGCGTGCGCACGACCGTCACTCCGGTTTCTGTCCGGGGGGCCTGCGATTCACGTGCGTGGGACCCTGCCGGTCTGGTTTTCCACCCCGGGGGCTGCCCTAAAGTCCTTTCCCGACGCTACCGGTCTGCGAGTCTGCGAGTCTGTGCCCTGTCTGCAGCACGCGAGGCTGTCACTCACCGGCAGTGTAGGATCCCCATGGCCAGGCACCCTCCCGCCACCGTTTATCCTCTGATATCTGCCCGCAGAATCACAGCTCCCCGCTTCGTACCTCAAAACCAACTGCCTGCGATATTCTGTTTGTAGAGATCCAGATCTTCTTATATCTCAGGCTGGTTTCGCGGGTGCTCAGAGTGGTCTGGTAGTTATCCAGCTCAATTCCGGGGACCAGTTGAAATGGGGTCCCCTACTCCTCCGCCATCTTTCCCCTCCCCTCCTAAAATGTGTTAATTATTGTAATAGAGGTACCTCTGTGGGGCTATATGAACACAGAGAGGCAGAGGGGGTTTGTGAACGTGCTAAGGAAGATGCAGTAAGAGCATCAGCCTTGACCTTTGAAGGGAAAGTAACTTGGCTGAGGTGGATGGTTGGGGGCAAAGGAACAAAAGGAGCAAAAAGAATGAGGTGCAGAGCGTCTGATGTTCAGTCCAACACCTTACACCATACTAAATGAATGAATGAAGAAAGCTCTGCTTTGCATGGCCCATTAACTTTCCAACGATCCTCTGCCGCATTCGCACAGCCATTAGAGAATTCTTTTCAGGGTGTTTCCCTATTATAGCCATTTGGAGATGTGAGAAATTACACTCAACAGCCTGGAAAACTACTCCCAGAGCTTTCATTAGCATCTGCGTATCATCTCCTTGTGCTGGTAAATATCTAGATTCCTAGCTCCAGCCACTCTACACCAGTCTTAATGCTGGCAAATAAAACCCAAGCACTCGTCAGAAAATAAAATATTTACCCTGCACGCTACCGTAAACAAAGCTATCGGAATGGCGCACCATTCTAATAACCATTGTGTACAGGAATGTCATAAGATAAATGATGTATTTTCTCTGGAACATGAAGATGCACTGGCGGTAATCAGAGGAAGTGTGGGGAGCCACTTCTCCAGCTAGGATCTCTCCAGTAGGAGAGCGGGGGTGACAATAAGGCGGTGTCCTCTGCTGATGTATTGATTTTTCTTTTTCCTTTCTTGCTGTGTATTGGCGGTGCCTGTGTTCGGGTATTTTGGCAACAACTTTATTACTGTGTGTAGGATCCCAAAGTAGAACTGGGTGTGAAGAGGTGATCTCCAAAAAAAGAAGAGTTATGGCGACTCCTTATTTTTCTAATGTGTATTATCATCTGCTGCTTCTGAAGCCATAGTAGACATGGAAGAATAAGATTTTTTTTTTTTAAGTTTATTTTGGGCTTTAATCCAGAACTGAAGAAAAAGCTACAGTAAATCTATATTGGTTCCATTACTACGATTCTACAGTGCTCTGGCGTCGTGGCAATTTGAGGCCCTTGGTGAAATGAATTCTGGCCACTCCAGCTCTCCTCTAATCTTGGGGTCTCAATTTGCATTTTCCTAAGTAATTTCAAAATTTCATGCTTAGTTTCATGTTTTTTCCTCCTGGCAAACTCCTATGCATTCTGAAAAACCTGTATTCCAGAGGCATAACAAAACACAGACCCCTCTCCATTCACATAGAGTACCCTAACTACAGGTATGCGTGGTGAGCGAGGGCTGACAGTGTTTGCCTGGCGAGATGCTCTAATTCTTGCACTTAGACCAGGTCTGACATAGAATAGATGCTCAGTAAGTATTTTTGAGTTCATGAGTAATCCGCGTTACCTTACCTAAGACACGGAGGCTTTAAGCTTGCTTCTATGAATCAGCGGCCTTGCCCTTGTTGGCCAGGCTGAGGCCAGATTCACTAGCATGAGTGTTTGGTGGGTTCCCCAAAGACTCCCTGATTTATTCCCAGCTCCCTGATTTATTAAGTGTGCGGTGACTCAGGCAGTTGAGCTCTCCTCTGTGACAGATTGCGCAGGTCCAGCAGGACTGCATTACACATGCCACCTGCCTTCTCCTCCCCTTCCTATCACGGTTTTGAGTAGTATTAGTGAGATGAAATGTCGCCACTTTCAAAATGGTGAGAGTTAAGGGGCAAAGCCTGTGTGTGATCTGCAGAGGTCTTTTCCCCAGTGACAGAACAAAGCAAGAATAAAAGCCAAAGCTAAAGGTACACCTCGTCAGGAGCACACAGGCACTCACTGGGTGTGTGTTCTGCATAGGGCCGCAAGGCGCCTGGGTGGGCTAAGATCACAAGTAGTGACACAAGGCGGGAGGGAAGGAGTGAGGGCTGGGGGCTGCTCAAAAAGATCTCTGGAGAAGGAGACAGAACAGAGCCAGGCTTCAAAAGAAAGGAAGACCTCGGATCCACAGAGAAAGAGTGATGAGATGGTGCTCCAGGAAGGCGCTAAGTCTTGGAGCAAACTTGGCAGGCAGGCAGGCGGGCACACATTGTCCCCAGGAGCACGTGGGGCACGTGTCCTTGCTGCAGAGCAGGGTGAGACGAAAGTCAGATGCAGAGACCAAAATTGGGAGGCCTCCAATGCCAAGGTGAATGTTTGGATTTTACCAACACAAATCTTTTAAGTCCCCGTGCCCTTTCTGACCTGGACTGTCTTGGTTGTGCTGGGAAACAGTGCAGGAATATATTCTTCTGAGATGCTTTTTCTTCAGGAATGAGTCCCTTATGCATCCCTCCCTAGGGGCCACTTTTAAGGAATGAATGCCAGTAGCTGCTGTGGGCTGAACCTTCTCCTTAAGAGCCCAAAGCTGTTTCTGGTGCTTCTCGGGTAGTATCTAGAGAGGAGCCATGGTTTTTCCTAATGTTTTTTAGTTTCCCTGTCAAGCTCAGAGAGGCCCATAGCAGCTCTGGCCTGCGTCCTGAGTAGGGTGACTGTTTTTTTGTTTAAGCCCAGTTTTGATGAAAAGGGACAAGCCCACAGGTTGATTCATTCTGAAGTTATCGATCAGAAAGTTTCCCTGGCTCCACACTCCAATTCTGAGCAGATACCAGCGTCCACAGAATCTCCACATGCTAATGCATAGTGGAGCTGAGAAGTCCAAAACATTTTTCAAATCTGCGGTGTCATGTGAAACATGATGATGCATGTATTATTACCTCAGTAGATCTCAGTGGCCGTTTAACTATTAGAGAATTTCACAGCATATATAATATTATCAAAATGAATCAATACCTTAACCTTGAGGCTGATTCCTCAATTACTGTAACTACCAGTTGCTAATTGGAATGCTTTTTACACTCCGAGCTCCCTTTAGACTGTCCACGCTGCCCATGTGAATGCAATCGAGGAGTACAAATAAATTGGGCATGAACAATTAGACTATTCTGCTCTGGGTGATCTAAAGAGAGATGTGAAATGCCATTACATGGCCTCGTAATTCTGAAGCTCTTGGTTGAGGCTTGACTCTAGTTTACTGAATGCCTTAGTCCTGGCAGGATTGGAAGCCGGGATTTTTAAAGACCTGAAGCAGTTCTAAAGCATTTGATGTTTTCAAATGGTAATGAAGAGTTTCACCAAGATGCTTTATGTGACATTGAGCAGAGCTATTATCAGCCTCAGGTGTTACTCCATGGGGCTGCTATTTAAAGCCACTCTCTTGAGGCAGAGAGGCTCTGACTCTGAAAGGTGATGGGAGGATGCTAAGCTTTTGTCACTACTGGGAGAGGTCTCACTTTATGCTCTGGTAGGCACGGGGCTCTGGCCAAAGGACCTCCTGTGATGGAGTGTGGCTGGGCGAGCATGGACCACTGCCTTTTGCTCTAACTTTGCCTTTAGCCTGAGACTCGTTTGCTGCCCTTTGAGGAGGAGATAAAATCGCAGTGTCGAAATAACTGAGCTCCAGTGAACAAAGAAATAAATCTGGCAGTTTTCAGTGATCCTCTGAAGCAAAACAAACCGGGGATACTTCAATGACTAATAACCAAATGTGTCAATGGCTTTTGATCAAGTCAGCATTTTCTGGCAGGTCACAAAACAATGGGGTGCTTCAGGTAGAACCCAGATTGGTGGAAAATAAAACATCATCAATTTCTCACCATTTTCGTAAGGTAATTACACACACACACACAAAACAAAAACCCAGGGAAATCACAGTGTTTGCTGAGCCAGGTTAGTGGTACAAACCTAAATGACAACCAAGGTTGGGCACGCAAATGAATGAGTAGAGTGCAAGGCTTTTCAAACTTGAATATGCATTAAGAATCACCCAGAGATCTGGTTAAAACTCAGGTCGAAGGCCTCTCCACCAGAGGTTTCTCATTGGACAGTTTGGGTGAGGCCAGAGAATTTGTATTTCTAACAAACTCCCAGGTGATGCTGATCTGCTTGTCTCTGTGGACCATCTGGTGAGTCCACATACACGTCTAATGGACGGGGCTGGAGGATACTGGACGGAGGAGTCTGGGATGAAGGGCTCCTGTTGCCAAATCATCTGAATTTTGGCAAAACCTTCCATTACAAGCAGCTAATTCGCTTTTTCTTTTAAAATTCTGCTCGTGAAAAGTAAGACCTATCCGTCAGATAGGTGTGGTCAGTAGGTCACCAATTTGAAACATCTGGCCTCGTTATGTGTACTGGAGTCAGGGGACATTCTTCAGTCCCCTGTCCAGGAATGAGTCCCTTATGCATCCCTCCCTAGGGGCCACATTTCAGGGCTGTCAAATACGGGAGATGGAAAAATAAAACTGCCCAATTCTAAAAGCACAGAATGTCAACTGTCTTCATCTGATTCTCATACTTCAGATTTCCAATGGCTCTTTCAAAACCCAAGTGGGACAAAATGCACAGGATGCTTTTCCAGGGAAAGAACGTGGATGTTCGTAGAACATGTGAACAAGAATACTATGCAGTGGGCATTTCCTGTGTGTTTCTCAATTCTTCCACATGGAGAGCTGGGCTCATTATGGGCATGAATACCTGAATGATGGATGGTGACAGATAATTTTCTTTCTTTTTTTTCCTTTTCTCTTTTCTTTTCTCTTCTTTTCTTTCTGTTTTCTACAGCAAGGCCAATTAGTGCATCTGGGCTGCATCAGGAAAATGTGAGCTGAAATAAGAGTGACATTCAGAAAAGATTTCTTTTCAAGCTCTGTGTCTTTAGGAAGCCTCCATGCAGTGACCTTATACTTGGAATTCAGCTTTCAGCTGGTATATCCAGCATTAAAGGTGACAGAGAAAATAAAAGTCTTCCTTCCAAAGATTGTGTGTGCCTTTGGCAAAGGTTATAGATGTGATGTCTTTGAACATCCTTCTTCATGATGGCTCTGTTGCTGGAAGTGGGCAGGGAAGAGAGGAAATCTGTAGTGAGCTAAAGCTGTTTTCAGGGTAATGATTGTCAAATCCCATACCTCTTGAATACAGAACAGTGGGTTTCATATTTACGTCTAAA
Source organism: Halichoerus grypus (assembly GCF_964656455.1). Classification (NCBI taxonomy): domain Eukaryota; kingdom Metazoa; phylum Chordata; class Mammalia; order Carnivora; family Phocidae; genus Halichoerus; species Halichoerus grypus. The sequence goes on along the minus strand of NC_135718.1, from coordinate 23,473,204 downwards.
TATCTAGTTTACTCACCGCTTTGCTCTCTCCCTCCCCTCCCCGTCATAGCTTTGAAGAGATAGGATGAAAAGGAGAAAATATTGTATTTAAAAAGAAAACAGTAAAATACCCCAGCCTCATCTAAACAAGTGATTTTTGAGACTGGAAGCAACTCATTAACTCTTGTAGCTCTTAGCCTTTCCCCGTGGCTCAGGTTGTTTTTTGCGCCAGGAGTAACAGAAGGCAGAAGTATAACATGTGCCCTTTCCAGCCCACTGTCCCTGCCTGAAGGGATCCAGATGTCTCTAAACATGGCTGGTTACAGGTCATTATCATTATTTCAGTGATTATTCATTCACATCCGGGGTGGGCTGGGGACTGGAGACGGGGACAAGAAATGCCAAACAAGCACATTTAGATGCACGGTCCTGCAGATATGTTGCTATTCACCAGCACACTCCTGTCTGCTCAGGCCATTTCTGGAAATGTACCTAGTGTTCCCATGCACCCATCAGAACCCTACAGACCAACTCAAACTGTATCTCCCAGGCGCCTGGGTGGCTCAGTCTGTTAAGCAGCTGCCTTCGGCTTAGGTCATGATCCCAGAGTCCCGGGATCGAGCCCCACATCAGGCTCCCTGCTCAGCGGGAAGTCTGCTTCTCCCTCTGACCCTCCCCGCCTTGTGCTCTCTCTCTCTCACTTTCTCTCTCTCAAATAAATGAATAAAACCTTAAAAATAAAAACAAAACAAAAACTGTATCTCCTCCTTGAAGATTTCTGTGGCTACCTAGGCTACCAAGTTTCTTGTGGAGCTAGGTACTTCAGCACAACACAGCATCAGAATGAGCCCATTACTGGCAAACTTTCAATTTTATAAGCATCTTTCCGATTTTTTGTTGTTAGCTTGGCATCATTACCAGCATTATTTCACTGTCCTCTGTATAGCAGGGGTAAGTTTGGAACAGCATCACCAGGAAGCCTTATTCTTATATGATTCTAAGTTAGATTCCACTACATTGGTGAGATTTAAACACTGAATGAGAAAGAGAACAATTATTCTCCGGGGCAGCTGTAGGCAGGGACATGGGCAGATGTGAATGTGCTGGCAGCCTTGTGGCGTGATTGCAGGGGTGCTCGTGAAAGGGATGAAGATGGAGAAATCTTCAGCAGCCTCTTCCCTGTGATTGCTGATGTTTGCAGCTCCTTCTGGGTGCAAATCTTTAATTTCCTGATTTGATGTTACAAGGGATTCTATGCACAGATTTTCTGATTTTTGGAATTCCACTAGTGGCTTCCCTGATTTTCATTCCCTTTCTACAGAAAGACATCTCAATAGTGGTGCAAACCTCTAATTCCTGTAGAAAATCATTTTTACTAGGACTTCTTTAGTTTTCTTGACCAAACCCTGAAAGATACAAAGCCTCAATCCCTTATTAGCAAAACCTAGATTAAAACATACACACCCAATAAGGTTATTGTGAGAACTGAATAAAATATTGCATGTAAAGTGCCTGGCATGGCTCCCACAGCTCCCTAAGTACTAAATTCCTTCTTTATTTCATAGTACAAAGCACCAGGGCCAACACTCTAGCACTTGGTCCACAAAGAATTAGTTTATTAATACAGTGCCCAGCCCGGTTATAGTCACACCACTGGCCACTGGCACGGAATAAACATGTATTGATAGAGTAATTCCTGAGTTTGGCCAAGCTAATTTCTAGCACAGCCGCTACCATCTTTTATGTCATAGGTAAAGAGTCCTGGGAGAGTCTTCCAACCAGTCATTGGAAAGCATTTTGATAATTCTAGGATTGAGGCTCAAATCTCCCCAGATTAAGAATAATAATATCATGTTTCTGAAAACCAATAACAGAATTGTATATTACTGTCTCTCACCTTCCATCTAATGCAAAACATGGGCTACGACTGTGGGTGTAAGCTGTGTACAGGTTGAAGGCAGTCAGCCCTGGGACTAGTTTGGGAGTCGTAGTGGCCTGATGGACATCACTCTGTCATTCTGTTCATTAGTCAATAAGAGAACAGTGGAAACAAACTCTGGTACTTTTTATATCTCTCTAGAGTTAAGTGCGGTGATTCCTTTGTGCTTTCCATAAATGTGGCAGCCGTGATTTGAACTAATATTTTTTAAAGTGTCTACTTTTAAGGATTATTTATGAGGAACACTGTTTCCTCTGTGGCATGAAAGAGGGCAGCCAAGTAGACAAGTATTGGAGCTCCAAGGATGGTGCCATCTTTGTTGGGAGCAGACTTTTTGGCTTCTTTGCCCTTTATGTTGAGGTAAAGTTCCCCTGCAGTAAACTCTCTGAAGATCTATTCTTCATTTCCTGATGTACATTGTTGTTTGGCCTTGATACACTGACCCCAAGGGCACATCATCTCTGGTCAGCAACATTCTATTTCCACCACTCTTCAAGGCACCATGGTAGCCTAAACGTAGTCTCTGAAGACACACTGACTGGTTTCAAATACTGTGTTTGCTGGTTGATAGCTGTGTGACTTTGGACAAGCAACTTAACCTCTCTGTGCAAGAGTTTCCTAATTTAGAATACAAAAGGTGAGGGCAATAAGAGCATCAGGGGGTTACTGAGAATAATAAAGAAGCTATGTGAAGTCTGTAATAGCATCTTCTATATAATAAGTATTCAAAAAGTATTAGTTTGTGTTATGGTAGACACCACATCTATAATATAGCTTACATTTTGGTGGGAAGCACTTGCTGTGTTTTAGTAACTGATAATCCTGTAGGAAGATAAAACGTGAGAGGTAGTGTTTCTCTCTGGTCTCATGGGGTTCACATCTCATGTGTGGGGGGTGTGTGACCTGCATGTAATAACTCAAAATACAAGGCAGACATTAAGTGTTTTAAATTTTAGAAGGGAAACAGAAATCTGAGTATATGTCAAGGGAATATCAATGGAAGAAGGTCTCAAAGGATGGATACAATGTAGACATGCAGTGATGACCAGTGGAACAGAGACGGGGATGGGATTTTAGGCAAAAGAATTGGAGCCACTGAGTAGGGCAACACAGAGTGAATATTCAGTTGGATGGGGCTCATTACTTCTGAAGAAAATAACCGTGAGACTAGGTTGAGAAAGAAGGCAGGCATACTTCATTTGGATCATAAACACTTAAAGAGAATGGAATTAGTTGGTAACATTTTTAAGTTGGAATTTATTTTTTTGCTTAGATGTCTACCTTTATTGAAAAGTAAAAACTGGAAGGTCTAGCAACATGCATTCGCATTTTATCTGGACTTGCATTCCTATGTGTATATGGCCATGACCTTACTTAGAATGTGTTTGGGTTTTCCATTGTGCCACAGTTCCCACCATTCCCTCTGACCTCACATACTGGTACCTCAATCATTTGTGTTCTCACAGTTGACTCTCTAGGCACTCAAGTTTCTTCTGTTCTAGAGACTGAAATAGAAGGATACAGAATTTAGAACCAGGAATGGAGAGCTAGAGGTGGTGTAGTGACAGTTTTAGTGAAAACCACCAAGTTGGGTCTGCCGATGAAGTGATGGCAGGAGGTACCTGGCAGGATGCACAGGAAAAGAGGAAGGTGACCTGACTTCACACAGAAGCAGCACAAAAGAGCCATCAGACAAGCCTGAAGCTGATGCATGTGTGGCCTGGGTCCAAGAGGCAGCCTCCAGGGGAGCAGGTGAGTCATGTTGCTGTGTGACGTGAGCAGAGGCTGCAGGCTCTAGGCTCCAGGCTCCTGGGCCAGCCACGTGGGAGCTCAGCCAGGTCTCTGGTAGTTCCACTGCCGACAACCCTGACTGGATGTGGCCTTGGGCATCCTTCAGGACTAATGGAGCATCTTGATCCTCAGTGCAGTATAGAGTTTTAAGAACATGGAGTTTTTTTCTTTTAAATCTCAGCTTGAAAACTGACTCCTACCTACTAGCAGCATGGCCCCAGGTAGTTTATTTCATCTCTCTGTTATCTGCAAAATGGGGTGAATAATGCCTGCCTAATTGGCTTTTCTGAGGACTAAATTACGCACACAAAGTGTTTATCGAGGCACGTAGGAAGGGTTCAGTAAATGCTACTGACCATTATTATTACTCCCATCATTATCGTTATGAGCAACTAAGCCTACACATCAGAGAGTTCTAGGCAGCGTGAGAGATTGCGAGCTCTCTGGGAACTGTAGGTTTATCATTCTCTGCTACCCCAAGGTGGTGTGGTCTGGAGAATCACCTTTTACCCACATTTTTTTTTTTTTTTGGCAAAAGGAAATATGAGAAAAATGTATTCCAGAAAGATAAGCAGCGAGGGATTATAAAGTGTTAACTTTGGAAATTAAGAAACCAGTAAAGTGCTGTTAAAATGACCTAGAAATGAATTGTTATGAATGTAATTCATCAAAAATACAGCCGGCACTGTGCCTGGCACAAAATGAGCACTCACTGTTTACTTCTTTCTGTCACTGAGTTTAACTAATTTACACCTGATGCACACGAGATGGTTACTTTGCTATGTTAATTGGACCAGCCGTGGGGTGCCCAGGTTAAACATGATTTCTGGGTGTGTCTGTGAGGGGGGTTTCTGGATAAATTCGATTTGCACTGGCATTCTCAGCAAAGTAAATCACGCTCCCATTGTGGGTAAGCATTATCAGATCCCTGGAAGGCCTGAATAGAACACAAAGGTGAAGGAAGGAGGAATTCCCCCTTTTTTTCTGCCTCTCTGCTTGAGATGGGACATCTACATCTCAGTTTCTCCTGCCCTTGGGTAGGGATTCACTCCATTGGCTACCCTGGTTCTCAGGCCTTCAGGTTCGGACTGAATGACACCACTGACTTTCCTGGGTCTCCAGCTTGCAGAGGGCAGATGGTGGGACTTCTCGGCTTCTTTAACTGTGTGGGCCAATTCCTCATGTTAAATCTTTCTCTGGGCAGGTAGGTAGGTAGGTAGATACGGATGTGAATGTGGAGGTAGGGATAGATGGTGATTGGGATAGAGATAGGTGTCCTATGGGTTCTGTTTTTCAGGAGAAGCCTGAATTATACAACACATAGTTCTCACACCTATCCTATGCAGTAGGTATTGCGTCTGTCTCCATTTTACGGATGAGGAAATGAAAGTGAAAGAAGGTAAATTGCGTGTTCTACACCACACAGGTAGTAGATGTCAGAGCTGGTGTCTGAGCCCAGACAGAAACCAGAGGCCAGGGTGTTGTGTATGGCCTCCTGTGAGCTCTGTGCTTTAGGGACCAGCAGCCCCAGAAGAGACGGGCATGTGGAATATGTTCCATGCACGTGACATAGTAGAAGTATATAGAAGGGTCTGGCAGAGAACAGAGAAGAAAACAACTACACTTCTTAGTGAGGCAAGAAGAGCTTCCCGGGGGAGTGACGCTACAGCTGAATCTTGGGGAGTAATGCCAGAAACATAGAAAACATCAGTAGGGCACGTTCATGCTTTCTAGGTAGCAGGCTCAGTCACCATCTATCAGAACATAAGTGGTCTATGCCTTTTGATTCTGTGATTTCACTAACCATGAAAGAGTGAGAGAAACATGAGCAAAAATGCTTACCTGAAGTATTATTTTGAATTAGAGAAAAATAGAAATTGTGTAAATGTGCAATGGCCTAACTTGTACAAAGTAAAAGTAATACAATCCAGTCATTCCAAGCGAAGATAGACACACATCTGCAACCGATCGCGAAGTGGCAAAGAGAGGTGAAGATGGCCTCGTGTACAGCACAAATGTGCTGTAGGTATAAAGAATGATCTGGAAAGACTTCACCACATGTTAAAACTGGTCATCTTCAGGTAGTGGAATTTGTGAGTAGTTTTAGTTTCTTCCTTTTCTGTATGGTTTGTATTTTGACAATAGACACGTATCCCAGAAATTCAGGTATTAAAAAAAAAGAAAAAAAAAGAAAGAAAAGAAACAAGCTTGGAGGATCAGACAACTTAAATATTAAGCAAAAGAATTACAAAATAGGTCTGTTCAGATGAGGCATAAAAAGTGGAAAAAGTAAAAAAAAAAATTTAGAAAGCACCGATGTGCCCAATATATTTTTATACATAGAACTGATGTCTTTGGTGACAGTGTGATTTAAGGAAACAGTATATGATTCAAGCTGGGAAAGATCATCTGTTCAAGAGATGGCAGAGCTGGGATCCCACAGACATTAATTCTTCCAGGCAACACTCCCCTCTGCATGCCAAGTCCTATTGTGGAATTGCAGAGGGTTACAGGTGTGTGGGTCTGTGGATCCTTAGCTTTTGGGGTAGACATGCAAGGCTTGGGACAGCAGAGCCCCTGGGCCAGGAACCCCTGGCAATGGACCTCATCTCTTTACCCCAACATGACATTTATTCTGTGTGAGCTGTGCGGTGAAAAATAGTGGGATGCCTGAAGAGACCATTTCATGTGGTCTCTTGTTTTTTAAAAAGGATAACTGGCAGTCAGAGAGGTTTAAAGACTTTCCCAAAGTCACATAGCTTGTTAGATAAGCCAATCACTTATTAAAGTAGAAATAAGAATATTGACACACACTCACACACCCACACACACAAACAGTGAATTATAGTCAGAATAGAAGAGCACACAGAATTCCAGGAATGATATATTCTGACAAACCAAGTCACCTCGCTGCCTTTCAAGGGCCCTGCCTATCTGTATCTGATATTGATTATTAGGGATCCAATTATCGGCTCATATGAAGTAAATAGAAATCGTAATGTTAGTGTAGCTCATACAACATGGTAGTCTGCTTGTTTTCATCATATAGGCCTTGTTTTTTTTGTGTGTTTTGTAAATAATCTCTATATAAAGAGTCTTAACCCTCATGGCATTGTCTTCTGTCAAAGGTTCAATTCCAACTATTGATTAGTTATGATATTTATGTCCATGTTTGTCTTCAAGACCAGCCTGGGGCCTAACTGTCACGATGGGTTTACTCAGGGCATAGCCAGTCATGGACACTGATTAGACCATTCAGAGCTGATGCAATCCGAGAGATGACCTGCTTGCTTCAAACAGCTTCTGGTGTGTTTTGTGAGGCTGAAGTTCAGTTTCTACTTTATGGTATGTCCATCCTCCACATCTCAGTCCTCTCAAATCCAGGTTCCTCAAAGTCTTTGTTAAAGTTCAACTATGTGGTGGCCTTATATCCCTCTCTTATCCTCAATTCACACAGCTTCTCATTCCTATCTCCTAGCTTGCTGGGCTGCATGCCTACCCACTGTTCCTCTGACTAGACAGGGGGAGAAAGAGGGCAATGGCATCTGAGGTAGGCCCACAGAAGTCCACATTCTAATTCCTGGAACCTGCGAATGTTGCCTTATGGGACAAAGGGGACATGCAGATGTGAATAAATCACCGATCTTGAGATGGGGAGATTACTCTGGATTTTCTGGATGGGCCCTACAGGGAATCACAAGTGTTCTTAGAAGGAGGCATAGGGAGATTTAATTATAGAAGAGGAAGTAGATATAAGGATGGAAGCAAGAGGTAGGAGTGGTATGAAGAAGGAGTCCCAGCCACGGGATGCAGGCAGCCTCCAGAGGCTAGAAGGGGCAAGGAAACAGAGATTCCAGAAGGAACCTGCACTGCTAGCATTTCCTAGTGAACTTGATTTGGACTTCTGGCTTCTAGGACTATAAGGGAATAAATTCATGTTTTTTTAAACCCTACTTTAGTCCTTTTTTTTTTTTTTTTTTTAAATCAGCGATTGGAAATGAACACCAGCTCTTTTGTGGAAAGTATGTCCCATACTATCTCCATGGGGTTCCAACCTGCCGAAAAAGTCCATTTTTGGTCAATTTTCATCTACTACCGATATCACATCTTTATTTTTCTCCTCTTCTTTTACCATCTTCTATTTTACAGATGAGGAAACCAAGCCTTAGAAAGCAAAAGAGTTTTCTTAAGGAAGCATCACTGCAAGTAATAGACTCTCCGATGGAATCCTTTCTCTCTGCTTCCAAAGATGATGGTCTTTCTCAAACACTAAGCCCTTTCCATGAATTGGAGCTTTCCCCTTTGTGATGAACAGGAGGCAGGGAGTTTCTTTCCTTTTGTGTATTTTACTGCATAAAATAGCAGTATGGCCATGACTCTAATAATGATGAGCTGTTGACTTAGAAATGCTTGGGGATGAGACTTCTTGGAAATTTTAGTGCTCCACTCACATTGATTCTTGCTAGATGGAAATAGAATCAGAGAGACAAAAATATCATGTTGAAAAGTCTTTTTACTAGGTGACCTCTAAGATCCCTGAGAACTGGATGAGGAAAAGAATCTTTCGAGAGGTTTGGGTCAGTGCCACATTTTTTATAATATTTATGGGGGCATTTTTCCTATTATATTTAAATGGACTTGTTTTTCTCTTTCTAGACATTTTGTCTCCATTTTAGGTAGAGTTATCCTTCCTATACTCTCTCTTTCATGCCCAGCCTTAATGTACAATTGCTATGAATCTATTTTTGGTATGCATGATGGTGATGGCATCTAACATTCATTAAATGCTTACTACATGCTAGACTCAGTGCTAAGTATTCTCACACAAACAATTTCTATTAATTCTCACAACAATTCTGTGACTTAGGTGCTTTCATTATTGATCAGGATTCTGAAACTCAGAGAGGTTAAGTAACTCACCCAAGGTCACAATGCTAGTAAGTACTAGACCCGGTAATTAACCAAAGTCTATCTCATTTTAAAGCTCATGTGCTTTTTTCAAGAATGACTGTCCCTCGCATCCACTTGTAGGAGATACCACCTTTCTGTTGCTGCTTAAAATACATACGTGGTTCTTTGACTATAAACTCCACTGCAGCTCCCCATTGTGGCTCACCTTTTTGGGCAGAGGTCAGGCATTTCCAAATCATCCCAATGTCTTCTTCCTCCATTCTTTCTGCCCCAAGTCCATCTGCACTACTCTTTCCTCAGAGCAGCTTGTTGAGTGCAGCAATTCAAAAGAATACGGACCTGATCACCCCAACTTCACCTGTGTGTGAACTTTGCCCAAGGAAATAGAGTCTGACCTGACAGTAGCAGAGAGATGGGGAGGGTTTTGTATGACTAGACAAGTGACTGGTGACATTCACACCTATTGTTAAACATTTGCTTTCTTTTTTTATAATCTCTCAAAACATACGGCCAAATAGTGTAGCCTTTAACAGTGTATACCCCTTCTTTTTCCTTCCCCCGTCTCAAAGGTTAGGACTCACTGGGTTAGGCAGAACATGCTAGAAACAGTCGCTTGATGATTGATATTTAGAAACTGCATTCTATTTCTCTTAGAAAATTAGTCCAGTCTCAGGGGGTCTCAGAAGTATGATATGGAAAAATGCAAAAGAGTCTTAGTGAGGATTTTCTGATGAAGGGCAAAGTCAAGGCCCAGTCTTGCTTGTTCACTGAGGGGGTCTTAAAGACCACATTGTCCTCTACAACACATAACAATGTTCTTTTAATTGAGCCCCATGTTCACTCTCAAGGAGAGTAATGGAAGGTGAGAAATAAAATGCTCCCATTCTTTTCCACTGGCTATTACCTCAGTAATGGCATTAATAAAGATGGCATTAGAAAGAACTGGGGAAAAAAAAATCATCATCACTCTTGAACCCATAAGAAATGAAGATTCAAAAGTTTATTATAGGTAATAAACTCACATTCTAACATGCGAAATGATTGTGGGCTTGGATTGGATGTATTTGGCTAGGTGATGGTTTTCCAATGGGAGTCACGTGCTGGGTGAATAAAAGTGGACCCTCTGGACCAGGGAAGGGAAACTGGGGACATTGTTCCCACCTGGGGACCCTGGTGCAGTGTCTTACCACAACAACAATTCCTCCCCAAATCTACTCTAAAAAGCCCAGCTGAGAGGTTTCTGTGCTTGCCAGAATCTCAGAGGACAGGGAAGAAAGACGGTGCTAGATGAAGACAAGGTGAACAAATGAAATCTGTCTAGCCTGAATGAGCACGCTGTCCAAAAGCTATTTCGGGAATCGGAAAGCAATCGCTCTCCAGATTGCTCTGTTCACACCCAAACTACAGCTGATGCATTATGTTTCTGCTAAAACCTGAGTTTATCAAGCCGTGGGTTTAAATAAGCAAAATGTTGCCATTCTTAACCCAGAAACAAAGGCATTTAAAATGGCTGCCACTGCTTAGCCAAAAACATACATTTCAGAGCTTCAATTTATGTATGAAATTGTTATTGCCTCTAAGGCTTTTTGCTTTTCTTTCTTTCTTTCTTTCTTTCTTTCTTTCCTTCCTTCCTTCCTTCCTTCCTTCCTTTCTTTTTTGCTTTTTAAAACTTAAAACAAAAGAATAATTATTAACTGTAAATGTACTGTTTTCCTCTGAGATGAGATGATAAGAATCCCTTCATGGTCTCTACTATCATGAAGTAATAGAAAGAGCCCTAGTTGAAAACTCAAGAGCCCTAGGTTTGATATTAAATTCTGTCTTCAATGTCTATTTATTCAGGCCCCAAACCTCGATGTTACCCTTCACTGAAATATTAGAGAAAGAAATTTCTCTAATATTTTTCATCCATTCTTTAAGCAAATCTAAGTACTTTTCACCATTTCTATCACTATTCCACCAAAGTCCATGTTACCATCATCTTTTCACATAGCTGCCAGAATGTTCTCTATAAAATAAAAATAAGATCAGATCACCCCAGTTTCAAACCCTTTGATGACTTCCCAACCCACTTAGAACACTCTCCAGAGTTCTTACCACATCCTACCAGACCTGGCTCTCGGATAATCTCCCAGTGCATTGTCTAACATTCTTTCCCTCCCTTACTGGGCTCCAGCCCTGCTGGCCCCCTTGCTCATCCACAGGCATGTCTCAATGTGGAGGCTCCCAATTGGTGGTTCAACCTGGGACCACCTTCCTTGGGCTCATCACGAGGCTTGTCTTGGTGTATCACTTCTCATAGAGCCTTCTCTCACCACCCTCTCCAAGAAGCCACCCATCAAGACTCTCCACCCCTTATCCTGCTTTATCTTCAGTGACTCACCTCTACCTTACACTATGCTTTCTTCTGTTATTGCCAGTCTCTCATTAGGATGAAGGTTCCAGGAGAGGAGGGGTATGGTCTTCATTGTTTTGATTGTTATTTATTAGGTGTTCTCAGTGCCTGAACAATCTGGCAGAGAGCAGTCACTGGATGGATAAAGTAACTGGGTCATTTCACTACATTTGGTCTTAGTTACTTCATCTTTATAGTTAAGGTCTTAGATGTTAGGGTTTCTAAGGTGACTTTTTGATTTGATGTTCTGGAATTCTACAACCTTTGTATTGTTCACTATTCTAACTGTGATGCACAGACCACAAAAGTAACAAATACAGATAACTAATAAATAAATAAATAAATAAATTGATTGATTGATTAAATCATGTTTTCAAGAGATGGGCATGATTAACTTTTTTCTTTTTTTTAATTTAAACTCAATTAATTATCATATAACGTATTATTTGTTTCAGGGGTACAGGTCTGTGATTCACCAGTCTTATATAACACCCAATGCTCATTACAGCACATACCCTCCCCAATATCCATCACCCAGTTACCCCATCCTCCACCCCCCTCCCCTCCACCAACCCTCAGTTTGTTTCCTAAGATTAAGAGTATCTTAAGTTTTGTCTCTTAATGTTTTAGTGTACAGTTGTCCATGCTTATTTCTATGTGGTAGTGTATGTGTGTGTGTTTGTGTGTGTCTATAATAGGATCCGGGGTTGCCCAGAGATGAAGGGTACACTGAAGAGCTAGAATGCTTGCTTTTAGGGGCGCCTGGGTGGCTCAGTCATTAAGCGTCTGCCTTCAGCTTGGGTCATGATCCCAGGGTCCTGGGATCGAGCCCTGCATCGGGCTCCCTGCTCAGCGGGAAGCCTGCTTCTCCCTCTCCCACTCCCCTTGCTTGTGTTCCCTCTCTAGCTGGCTCTTTCTCTGTCAAATAAATAAATTAAAAAAAAATCTTAAAAAAAAAAAAGAAGGGGTGCCTGGGTGGTTCAGTCGTTAAGCGTCTGCCTTCAGTTCAGGTCATGATCCCAGGGTCTTGGCATCGAGTCCCGCATCCTGCTCCCTGCTCAACGGGAAGCCTGCTTCTCCCTCTCCCACTCCCCCTGCTTGTGTTCCCTCTCTCGCTGTGTCTCTCTCTGTCAAATAAATAAATAAAATCTTTAAAAAATAAAAAAAAAGAATGCTTACTTTGAGCCCCAGTTTTAGGACTTAATATGTGTCACTGTGCGTGAGCTTCTTACCTTCTCTGTGTCTTTGTTTCCCTGTCTGGAAGATAGGAAATAATAACCCCTGGGTTATTTTGAGAAGAAGTGAATGAATACATTTAAAGAGCTTAGGACACCGAGTAGCACATGGGAAGGGCTAAAAGTATCAACGACTACATTTATTCACATTTAATTATATATGTTGTTCCATTCTCCCTTGAACTTTGCTTGCTCCTTTTATTATTTTACTCTTCTCATGGACAACCCCTCCCAAACCTTACTGGTTTAATCTGCATGGAGACTTGATACATCTGGTTCTCACTCATGAGTTCAATGTCATGAAACATTCCTTGTATTAACCAATCAATTAGAAATATTGATCAAACTCTTACTTGGAGGGCATCCAAAGTTCCCTAAAGAAGTGAAATGCTGATTGTTTTCCTCTGGGTGCTCCTATATTAGCTGGAGACATGTACACACACAGAGACACACATACACAAGTAACAATACCAGAGAGTGAATCAAGTGCCAAGGGATTGGCACCATTAGTAAATGTTGAAAGAACTCTGAGGAGGAAAAGGGCCATATGATCAAGTTCCTTGAAGAGGCCTCTAGAGCTCTGCGTGCTCTATATCCGCTTACCTCTCCCATTTCCTCTCTCTCCATTTCTCTCCCCCACAACTGCCTTGCCACAGATCAGTCTTACTAAACCTCTTTCCATCCCTCAAAGGTTCCATATTTCTATTTTGTTTCTAAGGCTTTGCACTGTTCTTTCTTCTGCACAGAACATCATTTCTCCCATTTTCTCTGCATCCAATTGACTCCTATCAAGTGCAGACACCACTTTCTCTAGAAAACCTCCCTGCTGTCTACTGCTTTAGTATCATTTCACATTGGAAATACCTGTTTACTTGTGACATTTTCTCTGTAGAATTCCACTGGGAAAGTTTATTGTACTTGCCCTTTCCTGCTGCATCCCCAGCACATGGTATGGTGTTTACAACGTGTGGGTTAATTATGAATCTACTGATTAAATGACTCTAGATCACCCACTGTTTTGGAAAAGTTGTTTATCGTAGTTCAGGAACACTTATTAAGGGATGTAATAAAAAATAATTCTTCCAGAGACGTGGAGACAACTATTTCTAATAGTCAGCAAAACATTCATTAGAAGACAGCCTCAGTGCTTAGGACTGACCTAGAGATCTTCTTCTCTAACTTGTCATCTCAATGAATCTCTCTCCCTGTGCCTCTCACAGCTAGCTGAATAGCATCCCAACCACTCTGGAAGACTGTCTACTTTCCTATGGGACTGGGTATGGACTAGTCAGATCAATGTAGGTGCCATCTTGTTATGCCTTTGTGGATGGACAGATAACCTATCCTTTACTATTATGGCAGAATTCTTTCTTTTCTGTTCCTTTCTTTTTCCCAGACATATTTTCCATGAAGGACAAGTTATGTAGAAAGGTGGTATAGGCTGACTGAACCCCATTTGACCTGCAGGCTGTAATATTTAGGGTCTGGATCCTGCTTTATTCTTCTTTAGGGTGACTTCCAGCAGAGACGTTGGGTGGAACGACTGGACTCTGGCACTTCTACAATCTTTATTGTACAGTTTCTCACTCTTTTGTGTTCTCGATCATATTTCTTTAGGCCTGGATACCTGTCTGAGGCCTAGGCTGGATTTGCCATATTTGACTTGGATTAATCCCAGAGGCTGTTGCTTCTTCCCCATTTTGTCCTACGTTATAGCTAATTTTCTTACAAATTCTCTACCCTGGAATATCTGAGTAGTATGCCCTACTACATTGATTTCTAGCCCTTTCCTGGAGAACCAATTCCATTATAACTAGAAAACAATATATCTTCTATTTCCTCTGAATTTCCCAAATTATAGAGGTCAATGAGGACAATGCCAGACACAAAGAGGTCACTCAAATGGGTGTGTGTGTGTGTGTGTGTGTGTGTGTGTGTATGTTTAAGCCTCTGGATAGAAAATGCGGAAAGATGACAGACATAAAGTTTCAAGAGCCTGCTCTGTCCAGTTCAGTGCTCTTTGATGTCCAAATAATTGAGAATACTGGGGGTAACTTTGCCAACAGATAATAAGTCTTTTTCTGAAATGCTGAAAGGGACCAAAGATGCTTTCTGTTTTCCAATTTTTGCAGCCAGGCCTCAATTTTTTCTGGCAGGCACATGTTTGACCAGGGGTTATTCAGTCCTTAGGGCCAATGCTTCCTTCCCACATGCCAATTATTGCCAACTCTTGTGTAGACATATGTGAGAACCATGCCTGACGTTGATATGCATAGACAACTCACAGAGGCCTCCAGTCCTACACCTGGAAAATGATTTCCAGGCTGAGATTGGCTCCAGAGACAAAGATGGTTCTGTTTAATTTGAAGACTTTTTAAATGGTGCTCAGGGAACAATAGACTGCTAATGGAGAAAGTAAATCTGTTAATATTTAATTTTCTTAAGCTGTGGTTTCTTATTAAGAACTCCCTTATGTAAGGTATGCTGGTATTGTTTGGAGAGAACGAAGCGTCCTTGGATTGGTGACCTGGTGCTGGGACTTTATTGCATGTCTGTGATGTCTAACCTCGACTGCAGGAGGTCTCTCAAATTATCCATGATGCTTGTTCTTGAGGCCTTGGCTCTCCTGCTTCAACCCTGACTTCTTGCCCCCTGGTTTCTGTGAAATTGTCACCAACAAAGACAGTGACGACTTGGCTCATCATCGTTTTTGTTTTCTACCCAATTTTGAAAATCTTCTGTACTTCAAATGTAGACTCTGTGGACCTGCCCTTAAGTAAATTTATTTCTATTACCCCCTCACTTAACCCCAACAACTTTCACTCCAACCTCTGTGTGTTGCAGGATTTCTTTTCCTTCGGTGCCCGAGGTCCTTGGTCACACTGAGGTTCTTGGTCACACCACTTCGAAGAATGAAGAGGTAGACCAGACAGGGTGGTGGGCAGCAAAGCAAGGCCTATTGAGTGATAGTAAAGCAAAGTTTATTAAGTGATAGTACTAAGTTCCCAAAAGGGAGGGGACCTAAGAGGGTTGCCACCGGAGTTTCTAAGTCTAGAGGTTTTTATGGGTTGTTGGCAGGCTGTTTTAATCTGATTAGCCCTCTATGAACCTGTCACCCAATCAGGTTTTTGTCATCTATCTATCACGTGGCAAAGGGTGGAGGGCTCCTTCCAGGGCAGTGTAAAATCCTTTTAATGGTGGTTTCTGTTTAAGGCGGGGGTGGGTGGGGGGGTGGGGGTGGGGGCATGGGAAGGAGGCGGGGCCCTTGTCCCTACCTGCCCTTCATGCAACTATCTTTTATCAGATGTAAATGGAATCTAATGTTTTTAGAGGTTCAGCCTCTCTCCCCGACTAAGGATTGTATTTCTTCCTGCCTTCCTTTTATAAACTTATGTTTATAAATTCCTCTGGAACTTGAAAGCTCACACCCAGAAACTGATCGTTTCTCCAAACCTCACAGTATACTCCAACAGTTATTTCTACTAAAGATACCACTGTGTTCCCAATCTTAGTGTCAAAATGCCCGTGTCATATTTGATCTGACCTCTATACTATTGCTAACCGGTATCTTGTACCATCCTAGTGACCTCATCTACACAGTCATTGCCCCAATTTAGTCATTCGATAGTTTTGCCTGGAACATTGCTCTGGATGATTTTATGATCTCCTGGCCTACCACCTATTTCCTCTTCTGATCAGTCCTCAGTACTGCTTTTCTACTAGTTTTCCTGAAGCAAATGCATGATCAGGACACTGTGACATCCCTTCGCTCCATCAGTAGCCCCTCATGTTAGACACATAAGTATTTCTAAACTCCTTCGGCTAGTGCCAGCTCTTCTCTTATCTGGTTCTAAACTACATTTCCAACTGGATTTTCCTCTGTAGCATTCAAATGTAATAAAGACTTGTCCCACCCATGTGCCTCACATTTTCTTATCTGTTAGGATTTTCGCTTTGCCTAGATCCAGCCTCCATTCCTCTTCTCACAAAGCAAACACCTAGCCGCTCTAACTGATTCTCCCAGCCTTTCCTGGCTCCTTAACCTGTGATTTCTCCATAGCCTCTTCCCTTTATACCACGATTGGAAAGAAAGCATTGTTTACAGAGTTCTTACAGTATGCCATGGGCCATGCTAGATTTTATATATATATAAAAATGTGTGTGTATATATATATATATATATATATATATATATATATATATATTTTATATGTATAGTATATGTATATATACTATAGGATAGTAGATGTATGTAATGATTTTAATAGATATTTCCAACATAAAGAATGAATTTTATCTCCAATTTATAGATAGGGAAATAGTAGCACAATGAGATTAAGTAACTTTTTTCACTTTACATAAAATGTAGGTGTAGCTCTAAAACCAGTGCCTCTCTGACTACAAACATGACTTCAAAAGTAGTGCTACTTTTCCCTGAATGCTCCCTGCCCTGTATAAAAACTTTCTTTTGGTAGCATTTTTACTTTCAATATTGTGCGACACTTACGTATTTAGACATTTCATCTTCCCCCAAGTAATTGTGTGTGTGTGTGTGTATTCTCCAAGGCACATCACCCAGCACTTTGCACATTCAGCTAGGTTTACAGAAACCTTTTCTGAAAGAAAGATGCAGTTCATTGTTGTGCATTAGCAGCACTGAACTGAGATCTAAGTAACAGTTCTAATTCCGGATCCGGCTCCAGTGATGGGTGCTTTGAACCGTCACAACTTGATCTTTAGACCTCCGCCATACAAAGAGGCATTGGTGTGCTTACTTAGCATTATGTTGAAAGAAACCAGACAGGGTTCCTGCCTCTAATACTACAATGCCTAAATTTTCACCAATATAATACATTTCTTGGAGAGAAATATATTATGATCTATTAAAATGGAATCCTATTTCACTGGAAAAAAGTACATCATTTGTAATCACTAATATCCTAGCCAGGACTTTTTTCTTTTTTTTTTTTTAAGATTTTATTTATTTATTTGCGACAGAGAGAGAGTGAGAGAATTAGAGAGAGAGAGAGAGGAGCACAAGCAGGAGGGAGGGCAGAGGGAGAGGGAGAAGCTTCAGACTCCCTGAGCAGGGAGCCCAATGTGGGGTTCGATCCCAGAACCCTGAGATCATGACCTGAGCTGAAGGCAGACACTTAACCACTGAGTCACCCAGGTGTCCCCAGAATTTGTTTATTTTGTAGCAAGACCCTGGTAGTATTAGCATGAATGTTGAAGAGAGTCTAACTTCTAAACCCCTATCTAATATATACTTAGTTATGTACCATAATCAAGTTTTCCAAACATCTTAAGCCTCAGTTTCCTTTCCTGTAAGGTGAGGGGTTTAATTAATACCCACTAGGGTTGTGGAGGATTTAATTAGAAATGTACATATATATATCACATATAGAATATCTGTACTTACCATAGATAATATATTAATCACATATAATATTTATCTCATATATATAATATTTATCAGAGTGACCAACACACACTGAGAACCCAATAAATGATGTATAAGAATATTATTAATTTTCAAAAAAATTTGCATATAACAGGAATTTGTGGGAAGCAAGGGGCAAGGGAAGAAGGGGATATAAATATAAGACAAAGTAGAAAGCCATCAAAGACATAGTGGGGTGGAAACATAAACTCAAAATGGATTGAAGACTTAAATATAAGACATGAAATTGTATGAAAACACAGGGGACAATCTTGTTGATACTGGTCTTGGCAATAATTTCTCAGATTTGACACCAAAAACACAGGGAAGAAAAGCAAAAAAAAGATAGGCGAGATTATTTCGAACTAAAAATCTTGTGAACGGCAAGGGAAACAATCAACAGAGTAAAAAGGCAATTTATGAATGGGAGAAAATATTTGCAAATCATCTTTTTGATAGGGGTTAATATCCAAATATATAAGAATCCCCTACAACTCAATAGCAAAGCAAAAACAAAACAAAGGCCACAAATAACCCAATTAAAAGTGGGCAAAAGAATAGACATTTCTCCAAAGAAGACATATAAATAGCTATCAGGTTGTTGAAAAGGTGTTCAATATCAGTAATCATAAGGAAAATGAAGATCAAAACCATAATGAGCTATCATCTCACATCTATTAGGATGGCTATTATAAAACAAAACAAAACAAAAAAGGATAACAGGTGTTGGAGAGGATGTGGAGAAACTGGAACCTTTATTTTCTGATAGTGGGAATGTATATTGGGTGCAGCCACTATGGAAAACAGTATGGAAGGTCCTCAAAAAATTAAAAATAGAACTACCATAGGATCCAGCAATCCTAGTTCTGGGCATATAGCCTAAAAAATAGAAATCAGGATCTTGAAGAGATATCTGCACCCCCATGTTTATTGCAGTATTATTCACTACAGCCAAGAGCTGGAAGCAACCTAAATATCCATCAACAGATGAATGAATAAAGAAAATGTTGCATATACATACAATGGAATATTATTTGTCCTTAAAAAAGGAGGACACCTCACCATTTGTGACGACATGGATAAACCTGGAGGATATTTTGCCAAATGAAATAAGCTAGTCACAGAAGGACAAATACTACATGATTACGTTTATATGAAGTATCTAAAATAGTCAAACTCATAGGAACAGAGAGTAGAATGGTGGTTGCTAGGGCCTAGGGGAGGGGGAAATGGAGAATTTTTGCTCAATGGGGGTAAAGTTTCAGTCCTGCGAGATGAGTAAGTTCTAGATCTCTGCTGTATGGCATAGTGCCTATAGTTAACAATATGGTCTTGTGCACTTTATTTTTTTTTATTTTAAAAAATACTTTATTTATTTATTTATTTGGGGGAGAGAGAGAGAGATCATGAGCAGGGGGAGAAGAAGAGGGAGAGGGAAAAAGAGTCCCAAGCTGACTCCACACTGAGCGCAGAGGCTGTCGTGGGGCTCTATCTCATGACCCTGAGATCATGACCTGAGCCTAAATCAAGAGCCGGATGCTTAACCTACTGACCCACACAGGTGCTCCTGGTCTTGTGCACTTTAAAATTCGTGAAGAGGATAGATTTTATGTTAAGCATTCTTAATACACATAGACACAAAAAAGCACAAGAACATTTTGGGGAGGTAATGGATATGTTTATTATGTTGACTGTGGTGATGGTATCACAGTTCTATGCATTATATTCAAATTCAATGTGTACACATTAAATGTGTGCAATTTGAAAAATATCAACTATATTTCAATACAGCTTTAAAAAGAGATGAATTGTGGATTTTTAACTTACTTAAGCTTTGGCCATACCTGGTTCTTCCGACCATCCACGAATAGATGTGCATACACACATTTGTGGAAAAATATAATACCCTTGTAGCCTGCTGTAGTATGGCAGTTTTCCAGCCTTCACCCCATACCAGGGTGAGCAACTGTTATTAAATAAAAGGCAACATAATGACATCAAAGAATAAGACTTGCATCCATGGAGTAGCTTAATCTTCTCACCCATCTGTTTTTTCTTGTCTTTCTATACGTACCTATTGCTGTTGTGAATAACAAGTTTATGGGCAACAATTTCATTCTGACTATTCAAGAGATCCCAACACTGGTGGAAATTATGTATGAATATTTGATCTGACACCAAGCAGAAGAACACCACTTGGGGCCACTTTCAGGCTTTGGAGTGGCTTTGCATTTGCTTCTTGTGGCAGATACTAAAAACTCTCCAGCTGTTAGAATGGAGAGCCACATACCTCTCAAACTGCACCCTTATGGGAGTATATATGAAATGCTGATGGCAGGTAACCTAAGCGTTGGGAAGGGTAGCTTGCTTGTGAACTAACCACGGACACGTACATTACAGACTGAAGAAGAGGGGCAAGCTGAGTTACAACTCCAGAGTGCAGAATAAGGTACTAGTGGGCAGAGGCCATAAGATGGGGGGCCATTGCCAAAGCAGCTAGTTGACTCAGGGCCATGTTTCAAGGACATTTGAGCCTCATTTCCTCATCTGTATAATGGGAATGATAATGTAAACCTCGTGGTGTTGAAGCATGAAGAATTTAGGTATATGACTATGCCATGGAAGTCATTTTTATGACTCTTGACCTTAACAGATTGCTGTTATGATTTTCAGAGCCTTGGCTATCACCCTGCTTTATTGGTAATTTATCCTTTGGGAAACATCTTTTCCTATATTAAGAGAAAAGACATAAATCAGAGACCAGAAAGTGGATGCCCATGTTTGTGGTAATTTCTTGAAAGGCACAGCAATGAACAAAAATAAAGCCTCCTCATTAAGTTTCCTTTAGACCAGAAATACATTTTCTAAAGTAAAGCTTCTTTTAATCCCCTTTGTTATTTTTAATACAATATTCATCAGCTCACGTTAACATATGACTATGATAAGGAGACAAATATTTTAATCATTCATTTGGCAGCTATTTATTTCATGCCTACATAGGCTGGGAACTGTGATCCTCACAGTTTGGAGGAAGGACGGAGGAGGTGGGGAGGCAAGTAGGTATAGAGAGGAGTATAATGATACATAGAGGACATTTAACTCAGACTTGCCATTCAAAAGACTTCTCAAAGGAAGTAATGTCTTTATTGAGACCTAAAGGATGAGACCCAAATGAAGACTGGAAAGGGAAAGTTTTCAAGATGGAAAGAGCAATATGTGCTAAGACAAGGAATTTGTGCAACTGCTTTCTTGAGTGAAGCACATATTTTAAGAAATAGCATGATTAGTGTAGAAGCTAAGAAGGCAAGATGGGAGCAGATCATGCAAAATCATGCAAATCTTGTTAAATTTGAACTTTAAGAGCAAGGGGTATGGGGACATCAGAATGTTGTTTGCAGGTATGTGACTGATGTTCACTATGTTTGCTAAATAGTAGTATATTAGGTCTGGCTGCCACCATCTCTCTCCTGGACTACTGTCTGAACCTTTCAGCTCTTCCAAGCCTCAGCCTTTTAGAACAAAACTGTGTCACTCATTTTGTCCTGGGTCTTGTAGAAGTCATTATATGATAGGACCTACCCTCAAGAGGATTCCATTTGCTACCCTGATTCTTATAGTTTCCCAAAAAGATTCAATGACAGGAGAGGACATTTGTATCCTGGGATATTCTTGGAGCTCAAAGCAAAAACTGTACTGAGCAAAGTTGAACAGGCCCAAAGACTTGTTCAAGACAATTGCAATAGGAGAGAGAGACCAGGCCACAGACTGAACTCAGCTTTGCTGAAAAAGGACAATGGAGAGCTAGAATGAAAAAATTTTAGGCCATTTGTGTTTGCTGATTGTCCTCACTCAAAGGAAAAGTAAACTTTCACCCATCTTCATGACAGCAGGTACTTTTACAACAAAATACCTATGGCAATTAGGTCACTACCCTCCCAGAGACTTGGAAATAGGGGTGCTATCTTCCTTGATGATTATATTTCAAAGGAATGTCTCCCCAGTCCTTGAGAAGGACATTCCTGGGATGTAAAGCTGGCAAGATGCTGGAACATTACATCTCCAAGGAACAGATAAATAATTTGAAGTTATAAGTTTTCTATAGTAAATAATCTAAGGAAAGGGAGGTCAGGGGCCCAGAGGCAGGCAGAAACCTGTCTAAAAGCTGGGGAGGGGAGAAACGTTAAAGTAAACTTGGTCAGAGCACAGTCAGAAGCAATCTGCCATAAGTACAATAGATTTTCCAGAAAGAAAATTTTATTTTGAAATCACGTATGTGTGTCATGTTTCAAAATGTATGTGCTTATCAAATGTAAACATCTTTACCTTGGTTGGGATGATATCGAGAGCAGAGCCTGAGATCAAGACTTGATTTGGGGTGGTTTCTTTGGAAAGTAATTCCAGGAAGCAGCAGTGAGAGTGAGAGCAGTGAGGCAGGGAAGGTGGACATTTCACTGGAGGCATGTTATGAAGTTTTGCTATTGAGTTGCTGTGTTGGCAATGAGAGCTGACTTTGGCAAGGCCCTCTAAGAGGAGAAAAGAAAAGAGAAAAGAAAGGGAGAGGGAAAGGAAAGGAAAGAAAAAAGCAACAGAGAGAAAAAAAAGAAAGAAAGGCAAGGAATTTAATTGAGTGCACTACCAGCTTTGCTGCTCCTTGGTTCTGAAAGTGAAATTGATATTCACTATGTACCTCCTTCACCACCCATTCTACATTTCCCTCAACTCCAAGGAGAAAATCAGCCCATAAGGGTTGCTTACATGCTGTGATGACCAACCCTTCATCCTTGAGTGATAATCCCTTGATTCTCTCACACTTGTCAGACTATGTTTGTTTTAATTTCCTACCCACTGTTAAAACCAAATATAAAGCCTGAAAATATATTTTAGTAAGTTCTCATGTCTATAATATAATAGCAGTGCCAGCTTCTCATGATATGCAGGGTTGATAACCCCAATCTTTCTTTGCCTTCTGTCCTACCTGAGTGTGGAGCCCAAGGGAATTTGGCAGCATTTGTCACTTTGGGTTCAATAGAATTCTCACTGTGTCTCTCAGTGGAAATATTCTTTGCCAGAAAACAGGAATTTTAATCCAGCAAAGTTTAACATTGTGGTGCCAGAAAGCACAAATTCTGTAATTGGTTTCCGAGAGTACTGAAAAGAAGGGCCAATTATAAATCCATCTTGAGGTTTCCGGTCTGATGTAGTCTAGCTATGGTTTTACTATTAGTATAGTGCATATACAGCATCCTGGAAGAGTACTTCTACCCCATAATGTGTCATTTATTAGCTGGTGCCTTAGCTGAGCCTTTAATAATTTATTAAAATTCTATCAGGACATCTGTTTTGAGGTGATAAAGTATATAGTGAGAAGAGTTAATACTCTAGTCATGGGTCCGTTGTCGCATCTCACTTCCTTTAAAATGAGTCTCTTGATCCAAAGCAATATTTTATTGGATCCATTTCACTAAATTAGGCTAATCTATAAGTCCTTAAATAATGGGGCTGGCAGAATAGTGTAGGATGGGTTGCCAAACCCATATATGAAGTAGTTGTCATTTTTTTTTAAGTTTATTTATTTATTTGTAAGTAATCTCTACACCCAGTGTGGGGCTCGAACTCATGACCCTGAGATCTAGAGTCGCATGCTCTTCTGACAGAGCCAGCCAGGTGCCCCAGTAATTGTCATTTTTAATAAGGAAGAACCACTGCTTCTTTAGGGTTGAATGAGTTCAGTGAAGTCAGCTTGCTACCAAGAGACTGCAATAGTCCCATATTAAGCACACATCTTCTATTACTGCAGCTGTGGATAGATCAGCTTTGATGAGAGAGCCCATGTAGAGCCCCCTCACCTGCCACCATGGCTACTCCCTTCATAGCCCTATTGCATGAGCTCTGGAATGGCTGAGGACAGGAGCTGGCTGACGTCCACTGGATGAGCTACTTGATCCACCTGACCTTTGATGCCTCATCCACCAATGAAGTTCTCTGTTGGACATTATAAGACACAATGATTGGCATACTATGTGCCATATCTTTAGATCCATCCATATGCCTATTCCCTAGACTTTCTTTCTCTGTCTTCCAAAGTTGCTTATTCCAGGTCCTTGACTCAGCCAGGAGATGGAGTCTATGGACTTCTTACTTAAGTCCATTTTTTCTTCCACATCAAGTTGATGAATAATATAGTGAACCAGGAAAATGTTCACTTGATGAGTCCGCAAACCCATTGGACCCACTGTGGAAAAAAAATTTAGGCCAGAGCTGCATTTATCACCTGGCATTATTTTTATTTTATTTTATTTATTTTTTTTGAGAGAGAGAGAGAGAAAGAGAGAGGGAAAGTGGGGAAGGGCAGAGGGAGAGAGGAATCTTAAGCAGGGTCCATGCCCAGCATGGAGCCCAACACAAGACTCAATTTCACAACCCTAAGATCATGACCCAAGCCTAAATCAAGAGCTGAATGCTTAACCAAGGAGCCACCCAGGCACTCCACAGCAGGCATGATTTTTAAAATCAGCTCTCTCCAGCTGCAGGAGATGTTTTTGTTTTGTTTTGTTTTAATGTTGCCAAGAAGACTTTCACAGCATGCCCTGAGGCTATAGTTGCCTGAAAGAATCTGCCATTTTCTTTCTTTAAGGTGTTAAAAGCCAACCAAGTCCACTATTCTTAAAATTGCTAATGCACCCAAACTGTTCAAATGCTAAAATTACTGCATAAACTAATGTTTGCCTTTTTATTTGTGTTACATGCTGTCTACTAAGAGTTAGAATCTTCAGTAATTGTGATATTTCAACACATCAGATATTATCATTATACCACTACCCACAATGGGGTCTGTGTGGGCTTCAAGTTGGTCTAATATCAAAATTCCATTCTGATGTCTGTTTCTGAGGGCAGCTTCTAAATTCCTAGTTTGGCTTCCCCTTATGCAAGGGATTGGATGCAGGTATTTCATTTGGATAGTGATCCTTCTAAGCATGATTGAAGGAGTAGAAAAGAGTGAGACAGAAAAAGTGAGAAAGATTGGTAAGATTTTCATTGTCAAGTTTGCTTCTGTAGGAAATGAAGGCTTGATTCCACAGGAAACTCTGAGAGGTAATACAGACACCTTCTAGAATTACCTGACGGAGAATAAGAGGCTCAGGCATCTATCTATTGGCTCCTGTCCCCCACTGTTTGAGGTTTGTCCCCAGGGGTTTTAATTGTCCTACAATTGTGGGTTCTGCCTTCACTCCGGTTGAGCTAGATTCTAGAGGCTGTGCAGCAGAGAGAGATTCACAGTGGGCCCTCTAGGGGCAGCACTATCATGCTGCATGGAACAGATCACACCCCTACGACTCAACCCTATGACTCAAATCAGAGGGGGGCCAGGTGGATGAATTGCTGGACCCCGGAAGCACATTACAATGTTTTCAATCCTCCAAAAAGAAAACAGACACACAAACAAAAAACCAACAAACCAACCAATAAAGAAACAAAAAGGATACATCATGAATATTCCATAAATCATGGCGACAGCAAGCTGCTTGTCATTGAGGTTTTGCATATCCAACCTTGAGAAATATGACCACAAGAAAGCAACTTCCCCATATAGTAAATATTCTAATAAGTAAGTGCAACAAAATTAGTGGTTTTCAGATCCCAGTTGAAGTATTTCAGGAAAGATTCTCAAACAGGGAAGTTTCTACAAGTAGGCAAGTGAATAAGGGTTCAGTGTAAAGAAAAGAGAGCATGCTATGAGTTCAGTGAGGAAGGAAAGATCCCATTAGCTGGAAGAATCAAGAGGGCTTCCGAGAATATGGGTCAGATGATTTAGGGGTGCCTGGATGGCTCAGTCAGTTAAGCATCTGCCTTTGGCCCAGGTCATGAAGTCAGGATCCTGGGATTGAGACCCGAGTCAGGCTCCCTGCTCAGAGGGGAAGTCTCCCTCTCCCTTTGCCCCTCCCCGCCAGCCCTGCTCATGCTCTCTCTCTCACTCTGCCCTCTCTCTCTCAAATAAATAAAGTCTTTAAAAAAAGAATCAGATGATTTGGATTTTGAAGGACAAAACAATAAAATTACTGAAACAAGATAAAGGACATTTGGGACAAGTACTCTTAAGTGGAGGGAACAGTAGAAGTGGAGGGTAGGGCCCAGGGTGTGTGGTCGGTGAATATTGAACAGTTCTGTTTGGGCTGGATCCAAGATGAGTTAATTATTTTACAAAATGAGGAGTTTAAGAAATAAATACTGTCATAATTTGAAGGAAAAACGATTTTGTGAGTTGCCCTAAGTCCTAACAAAGTCACCTTGTGATGCATGTGGGAGGTGGCATGCATTGAGAATGAATGGCCTAACCATGAGTTTCTAGAGCCAGGTGGCACAGATGCCACGCTCAGAGGTTCATGTACCCCAGCCATGAGGGAGTGTCCGCAATTTGAATTGCATAATCTTAGAAGGAAAGAATAGACCACGGTTTCCAATAATGTCAAGGTCTTGCAAGGAGAACACAGAAATGGAAAAAGCAGCAAGGCAGAACTGTGAATTTCTCTAATTATTCACTCTTGAAACTTGAGATTTTTCTCAAAGCAGAACAGAACTGCTCTTTTTAATTTATTATTTTTCCCCTCCCGGGGCTGGGCTGAGGTTTCAACTTTAAAAGTGCAGGTGGGCTTTCAAGTTATAGAATGGCAGGTCTATGTGTTACCAACAACAAAATTTCTTTTATCAGCGTTCCATGTTCAAAAGGAAGAAAAGCTTCAAATGCATATGTTTTCAAAGGGACTAAAGGGACTGATCATCTATAGAACCAGTCACACCCGTGAGTTCATGGCAGCTATAGTCAGTCTATAAACATGCTCTAGAAAAGAAAGGTACCTCATAAAGGGCAAACATCCTGTCCTTTTTGGTGTCTGATGCCTTGCGGGCACTCAGCTCCAATGTGTTGATGAAAGCAGGGTCATAAAACCTTTGTTTTTCTTTATCTTCTTTTAAAATTTATTATTAATGTTATCGTTATTTGAGGTGACTGGAGGAAGTGAAGGAGACAGCACAGTGAAGGAACAAAGAGCTTTCTCTTCTAATTAGAGCTGGTGCTCTTATTGTCAGGCTTATTTCTGGATTTGGGCCTGGGGAAGTTCTACTTTTCTCCCAATATATTGACTATACCACATGGCATCTGACACTGGACTCCATCCAAGACTCAAGCATGCATTCAGCGTGAAGCCAACTGGGTCTTGGCCCAATGGATAGCAAAATCTCCTCATTAAGATTTTTCCATTAGGTATGTTTCTCTCTAATCAAGAAAAGAGAAAATAGGGCACATTCAGAGGAGCGGCCAGTACACCACTCTATCTGTGTTGGTGTCGGCAGTCCTGCTCCTCTGTCCATCTCTTCCTTGCCATCCTGTACCACTGCTATCCAAGGGGACATGCAAGGTTCCTTTGAGGACTGTCTTTCAGTGTTTTCAGGAATAAATGAAGAAAATGTTATGATGGAATAGAATGAATTAGCTCAGCAATTAATCTAACAGCATCCTTGTCATTTTCCCCTCAGAGCATCTTTACATACTAGATGAATGGAAGACCATGGCATGAATAGAGAGGCCCCAGCAGGGGCTTACAAGACTTGTTTCAATACAGGCTAGCCTTATTTTAAGAGAATCTGACACATAAAATATGTAAATCAAATTAATCAGGGCATCTACATTTACTAAATTTAATTTAAAGCAGAGATTCTTTAAGTGTTAGTTTTGTAAGGATTCTGTAGTATATTACCTGAATAAGAAAAATCATATTTATACTCAGCTAGCCCTTGAGATTAACATATGTACATGTCAAGTAGAAATTCACCCAAATACTCACAGAATATAAAAGGAAATGATATTTCCTATACAACTATGATAAAGTTACAATCAGTTTTATTCATGTGTCTCCTCTCCTTTAGATTGTGAACAACTTAAGGATGGAAGTCAGGATATCGATCTTATTTATCATTGTTTGCTTATTCTATTTCTAGCAGTTAGCCCAATGTTTGGCTATAACAATAATAGTAATAAAAGCAGTTAGTATTAAAACTTGTTTGATATTTGCTATGGGTCAGGCTCTACTCTGGGTGTATTTACATGAATTATTCCGTGTGATCTGAGCAAACTGATGTAAAACATGGCTAGGATACATATATTTCTCCAAATCACACAACTACTCTGATGGAAACAAAGATTTGAATCCAGATATTTTGACTCCAGAAATCCATACTCTTGTTCTCCTCATGTATAGGGATTCCCTAAGAAGGTTCCCTAATACTGAGATATGTTTGGTTGCAAATAGTTTATTATTTATTTATTTATTTATTTTTTAAAGATTTTATTTCTTTATTTGACAGAGAGAGACACAGCAAGAGAGGGAACACAAGCAGGGGGAGTGGGAGAGGGAGAAGCAGGCTTCCCGCCAAGCAGGAGCCCATGCGGGGCTTGATCCAGGACCCTGGGATCATGACCCAAGCCGAAGGCAGACACTTAACGACTGAACCACCCAGGCGCCCCTGGTTGCAAATAGTTTATTTGAGGAATGATCCAAGGAGTACTGGTAGGAAAAGCGCAGAATGAGGCAGGAAAGGGAAGGAAGCCAAAGACAGGATGCATTAATGAGCAAGTTGCTGGTCACCCTGCTGGGACTCTTTGGGAGATGGAGTAGGACACATTCAGAGCTATATCACTCAATTAGCAAGGAAGCGGGTTCACTAGCTTCTACTTGTTGAGCACTGCTCCTGGGATGTCAACTCTCCAGCAGGCCTGGCTTTACCTATGTGGAGGCTGAGCACAACCCCATGGCCAGAGGAAGCTCTCAGCAGGGAGTCCTGGGTGATTACTACCACAAACTATTAGTAAAAGCATCGGTATCAAGAAGGAGTCATGGGTGGGAGAAGGATGGCATCTGCTGTTCCAACACGAACATACATTTTTGGACAGCAAGAGTGGTTGGAGAGACGATAGACTCATCAATTCTGATCTGTTTGATGATCATTTTTTAAAAGAATAGTTCAAGTTCCTAGGGGGCTCCTTAGTTGCCTTACCACTTTTGTGGATCCCAGCCCTGTTATGAGGAGACCAAGTTTTTGTAGTGACATTTCAAAGCTGTTGAGACAATTATTACATGGACATTTCCCCCTCCTAGAGATAGTGCCCCCAGCCTTCCTTGGCACCAATTAAGTAAAGAGAAAAAGAAAAAAAAAAAGGAAAAATTTAGAGTTTCCTGTACTGCTTCATTGCTTTACTTAATTGACCTGTTTGAGTGTGTACCAGAATTGCTTATATGTTGTTAGAGTGGCAAAGTTTGAAAGACAACTGAAATTCCAGTTTCATGCAGCTTTCGGCATAGGAAAATTTATAGTTGTTGGTGGTGGGGGTGGTACCAGTGTGCTGGGAGGGAGCATGTGTGTTCAGGAAAAGGAAACAAATTAGTAGCTTAATGTGCTGCAGTCTTTAATAATACAATAATTTAAGGCTGAGTTATTATGAATTCTGAATAAGCATTGTCTGCTGTTTAAAATTTCCCATGGCTTACTGTCAAATATATTAAAATGGATTTGGAAAGTCTGTAAGCCTTCTAATCATGGATAAAATATATTCTTTTACAGGACTCTAAATTTGTGGTAATTATGTGCCATTTAGTTAATCTCCCTACATTATTTACCAAGCATATTTTGTAGTCAAATACTTGAAGAGTTGACAGGGTAATGTTCAACGGCAACTATGAACAGAAATGGGAGAAAGAGGTTAGGGGAGAAAAGCATCTGAGTGTAAAAATGACTTGTTTTCATGTTATTTATTTATGGATTATTCTATCTAATGAGTACAATAGTTAACAGAGTCACCTGGGTTCCATTAAACACTCAGGTTTGGGTGTGAGTGAATGCATGTTAAAAAAGATAGAGTCTTATGAATACAAGAACTCCCCAAACAAAAAGTAGATCTAATGAGACTCAATATTAAGAACCCAGTTGTAGCAGCCACATTACAGGTCCTGGCTCATAGTAGAGGCATATGAGGACAGTGCAGCTGCCTAGATACTCTGAAGCCTCAGAATAACTGTTAACAATAAACAGCTTTTCTGAAGCTGCTTAGAATGAGAAGGGATTTATTTTCCCAAATCATAATTGACAGAGATGGAGAATGCTGTTGTATTGTGCATTTAGGCACCTAAGTATTTTCAGATCCTCCTTGCTCAGACACAGTAGCTGAAAATGCACCGATATTTATAAGCTCTTCTGTTGATGAACACCATGGTGGGCACGGTCAGGAAGGTGCTGTAGCTTGATGATGATCCCAACAAAGGAAGGCGAATTAAAACTCGCATGTGTAACTTATGGTGGAGGGAGATATAAAAAAGATACAACGTGAAAAGGGGGATGTCTGTGCTGTTGGCATACAAAAATCCACTTTTTGTTTTGTTTATGACATGGAGGTTTAATGTAAATCCTGGACAAACACAACTCTAGCCACACACACTCAGCAGGAATCGTTGATATTAAAATAAATATATTACAATAATACGATATACATGTGATCACTTTAAAGTAGAACCTCAGCTGTTGGATATGGTTCTGTTGCATTTTACAAAGCCCGTAATCTTGAACATAGGAAAGGAAATAAAATGCTTTTCTTGCCCTATATTTGTAAGCTAATCCCTTGAAAAGATTAATACGCATTAGCAAGGGTGTCATTCCTGGTGGAACATCCCTCCATGCCTAATGCCGGCTTTATGGGCCTGCATGTTCCCATATCCCAGTCATGGCCTTAGGAAAGGCTGGTCAGAAGCTGCTACCTTTCCATCTCTTTAAGGCAGCTAATTCTGAGTATTTAGGCTTCTATCACAAGGGTGCATCATGTCTCAGTAGTTTTTTAATTTATTTTAATATAAGGCTAACGTGCTAGGTACCATGAATGTTACTCTAGAAAGCTCTATTTTCTTCTTGGCTCTCATATGGGGCCTCTGCATGGCTGTGCTTGTTATAGGGTATTTCTGTGAAGAGAAAAATAGCAAGAGTAGCTATGTTAGACCGGAAGCTCTTGGAGGACACAGATTTAGTTAACTTTGAATGTCCCTAGTACATAACAGGTATATTTTTTAAAATAACATGTGAGAACTGCGTGCCTGTTGAAATGAATGGAAATGCATGTACAGACAGCCTGACTTTAGCCATCATAGGATGCATTTGTAGTTCTGTGAAGATAAACCTGGAATGTAAACTCTCTGATTTTGAGCTGGTAACTGAAATGTTAAAGTCTCTAAACATGTGTAAAAGATAAACACAAGGTTATTTCCCTAGAAACTCTCATACATAAAGCATTTGGGAGCAGACCAGAGAAAGACAAATTCATCTGTTCTGAGGGAAGGAGTTTGGAGGAAACGTCAATACCACCATTTTGAATTTAGAAGTTTCTTGGCTTCAGAGTTGTCAAAATTCATCTCATTCCATTTGTGAACCAGTTTATTAAAGTATATTGGGAAATGGCAATCACAGCTGTTAAACAGCTGGCAAAACTAGGAGATGCAGAGTGTCTTGTTTTTGCAAAGTCACTCAGATATTGATGGTGATGAAATTGAGCCCTACTCTCTGCTGACTCCGAGTTCAAGGCTTTTCCTCCCTTGAACACCAAATTTCTTGTTTCCCACACTTCCCCTCTCAAATCAGTAGCTAAAATATGTGTTTGTGCTCCAGGAATTTGAAATAGGCAGCCACATTTGAACCCTTCACAGATCAAATGAGCATATCTTGAAAAAAGAATGTATAGTGAATCTAAAAATGTACATTTCATTTCATTTTGTATACATGATACCAAAATAAAAAGGAAATTTTTAAAGCTTGCTTATTCTGACTTATAACAGCATATAAGCCAGTCTTATAAATAATGATGGTGTTTACTACCCATTGCAGACTGCCTCATACAAATGGGAACAGATCCAGGGAGTAGGATAATTGTATGCATATGTGTATAATTGTGTGTTGTTTATTATTTTTAACAAGTGTGCTCATTCTTACCAGAGTAAGTACTAGGAATTACTGAATGCACTGGTCTCCCATATTTTCTTTAGAACATAACTCTCCATAGGTGACAAACAAGGGGTAAATCTATTGACTGATCTCAGATGCTCTAAAAAGAACACATTATTTCCTCTTATCATAATATTTATTATGTAGTTCCTTAAAACTCTTTTAGTAATAAACACTATTTAGAGCACATAGCCAACACATTAAAGATAATGTCAAATCTCATCTATGTCCATGAGAGATTGTAGATTAAAAATGAAAAAAAAAAAAAAAAAAAAAAACTAGTATGGCCTAAAAGAATCTAGCTACTTTGATCTGATATAGTCTATGAAAGAGAGAATATACCACATTCCAAGTGCCCTGGAATACTAATAAAATTGATCTTATAATAAGTAATAAAGACTATCTCAATGCATTCCAAAAAGTGGAGATGGCACAGATGACCATCTTTAGTCAAAATTAATAAATTAACTCATTAATAAATTAATAAAACTAGAAAACAGAACAGAGAATGAAAACTGAAATCACAGAAGCTATAGAAAGTAACATTTTAAAATGCTATATTCCTCTATATGAGATATAGCTAAAGCAATGCAAAAATATATTTATTCAAACAATAAAAAGTAAAAAAAATTAAGCATCCATATCAGTAAGTTAGAAAGTGACCAATAATAAAAGTCTATAGAAAGTTGAAGGAATATAATAAGAGTATAACAAAAAATGAATTAGAAAAAAGAAAGTAGTGAAAATAATAAATCTTATTCACTTGTCATTTGAAAAACCCAAACAAAATAAAGTAGATTATACATTGAATTAAAAATAAAATAGGGAGAAAGCACACACATAAAATAAGAAATGAGAATGGGGAAATAAATATTGAAACAAAGGACGTTACTAAACTAAAATGTCTTCACTTAAGATTGTGCAAATAGATTCAAAATCCACATGAAAGAAGTGCTCTTCTTGGCAAATATAAATTAGTGAATCTACCTGCAGAAGAGAATGATATAAAATAGCCAAAGAGAGCAATAGTGGACAATTATTCAAATGCTATCCTTAAAAGAGTACCAGCATCAATGGCTTTTTAGGTATATACTACTGAAACTTTAGGAATATATAAATATTATTTAAACTCACTGAAACAAATGAGAAGAAATATTTCAATAGTCTTTTAAAATAAAGTTGGTATAAAATAAAATAAAATAAATTTGGTATAATATTATTGCTAAAATAACATGTTAAAAAAGCAGCAATGTAGTATATTTTTTCTTATAAATGTCAATGCAAAAATTCCAAATAAATAAAATCTAGAAATGTATTAAAATAACACTTGTAATTAAAATGTGTTTCAAAACAAGAATGCAATGATCTTTCAAAATCAGATCAAATGGTATATTTCACAATCGTAGTCCAAAAAAGAAGAAAGCTATTTCCATAAATGCTTGAAAGAAATTCAACAAGGCATTAAATCCCAAGATCTACTGCTTAATTGAATGCATGTGTTTATAGATTAACTACATTTTTATTCCAAAAATATATATTTTTTTCCATATTTTAAATCTTTTATGTAAATGAAATTAAACTGTACCTATCTTTTTGTAACATTTTTTCAAGTTCCACATTATGATATTTAACTATGTTGATACTCATAGCTTTAACTTAATTATTTCAAATATAACTATGGCACCATTGATTTATCAACTCTCTTATTGAAAGATTTGTTTCAGGATCTTCTTTTATAACAATAGTGCTAAAAACATACCTTTATAAGGTCTTTTTATAAGCAAATGTAAAAAAAGTCCTCTGTTCTATTCCTGAGAGTGTAATTGATTGCTTGTAGTGTATGTGCATCTTAATATTTACTAGGATTTACTGACTTCTCCAAATTGGTACTATAAATTTGTATTCCTACTAGCAGAGAGCAAAGCTCCACATCTTTCTCCAGACACGAAATTGATATATTTTAATTATTGATAACATTTTAATTATTGTTCCTATCTGATACGTGTGAAATGGTATGCAGTGTTTTTTAGTTGTGCTTCCCTGATTCCCTGTTTCAAAGCACAGAAAAAGGACTTCCTAATTCTTTTGCTGAAGCCCAGTATAATATAGATACCAAGACCCAACAAAGATAGCACACAAAACATGGAAACAAAGGCCAATTTTTCATGTGAATAGGAGAGGAGAATTAATGAATACCAAGTTATCAAAGTAATTTAGAACATACTGACAGAAAATATTTAGTGTAGTTTTTTAATTAAAATTTTTTGACTTGCAAAAGCTATCCATAATTAATGTATACAACTGGATGAGTCTGGAGATAAGGATACACTCATGAAATCATCTCCACAATCTATACCATAAACTTATCCATCACCTCCTAAAAGTTTCTCCTGACCTTTTATTTATTATGATTGTGATTATGATTATTATTTTTTTTTGGTAAGGACACAATGTAATATCTACCTTCTTAGCAAATTTTTAACTACATAATACGCGATTGTTAACTATAGGCAATATACCATATGGTAGATGTCTATGACTTACTCATTTTGTGTAACCAGAACTTTTTACCCTGTAATGATAGTCTGGCCTCCCTGTTTCCGCTCCATGTGAGGCTTGGGCAACAGCCATTCTATCCTCTGCTTCTAGGAGTTTGACTATTTTGGATTCCTTGTATAAGTGGTATCACGAAGTATCTGTCCTTTAGTGCCTGGCTTATTAACTTAGCATAATGTTTTCCAGCTTTATCCATGTTGTTGCAAATAGCAGCATTTTCTTCTTTTAAGGCTGAATAATATTCCATTGTATTTATAAACCACATTTTCTTTATTTATTAATCTGTTCACAGACATTTAATTTGCTTCCATGTCTCAGCTATTGTAAAGAAGGCTGCAATGAACATGGAGGTGCAGATAATCTCTTTGGGATCCTGATTTCAATTCTTTTAGGTATATACTGAGAGGTGAGATTGCTGGATCATATGGTAGTTGTATTTTTAAATTTTTGAGGAAACTCCATATTGTTTTCCATAGTGCCTGCTCTAATACACCTTCCTACCAGTAATATACAGTGGTTTCCTTTTATCCACATCTACACCAACATGTTATCTTTTGGTATTTTGATAATAGCCATCCTAACATGTGGAATGATTGCTCACTGTGGTTTTGATTTCCATTTCCCTGATGGTTAGTGATGTTGAGCACCTTTTCATTTTTTCTGTTGGCCATCTATATGGCTTCTTTAGAGAAATATCTATTCGCTTACTTTACCCATTTTTTAATCAGTTTTTTTTTTTTTTTTTGTACTGAGTGGTAGGAATTCCTTATATATTTTGGATATTAACTATCAGATATATGGTTTGCAAATATTTCTTCCCATTCCATAGATTAGATTTTTATAAAGAAATAAGAGTATTAAAATTGGAAAGCAAGGGGGCTCCTGGGTGGCTCAGTCTGTAAGCGTCTGCCTTCAGCTCAGGTCATGATCCCAGGGTCCTGGCATCGAGCCCCGCATTGGGCTCCTTGTGCTGCGGGAAGCTTGCTTCTCCCCCACCCACTCCCCCTGCTTGTGTTCCCTCTCTTGCTGTGTCTCTCCCTGTCAAATAAATAAAATAAATAAATAAATAAAATAAAATTGGAAAGCAGGAATTAAATATCATCATTTCCTGCAGACGATATGATTATATACATGGAAAACCAAGTGATAACAATTAAAGATATTAAAAATGGAATGATAATTTACTGTCACCCAATGTAAATATTCCACAACTTTCTGATCACAATGAACACCTTGTTACATAATGTAACAAAATATGTAACTTGTAATAACAAAATATACTATTTAGAAATAAATTTGTGAAGAAATATATAACATATACGTGCATAAATTAGTAAAAGTGGAGTAATGATATCTAGTACTGGATATTAAAAGCACATGATACAGGCAGTAACTAAAAGAATATAGTCACCTATATTATACCAATGGCAAAGTTTGGAGATCAGAAAGAGATTTAAATAAAAACATTTTTTATTTATATGATAAAATGAACTTTCTAGATTTAGAAGAATGGTTTATTCAAAAGCAATGTTGGAGCAATTCCTAAAAGACTTGGCAAAAACTTGTATTTTTAAAAATAAATTACAAATGGATATTCCACTTCTGGCATAAAGAAGTAACTTGGTCTGGATATGTGTTTCTTCCAAAAACAACTTTAAAATTGAATGTTAAAATTCAGCTTTAAAATTGAAATTACATATGCATACATATATATTGCAATACATATATTTCAATATTATATTTAATTATATATTTCAATACATATATTTCAATATATATTTAATTATATATATTTCTATATATACTGAACACTGAAGATAAATAGAATATACTAAAAGCAAACGGGGAAAAAAGATATATTACCTACAAAAGAATGATGGTATGAAGGATAGCTGACTTGTCCTCAGAAACCATTCAGACCTAAGACAAGAGAAGGACATCTTTAACATGCTACAAAAACAGTCAATACAGAATTCTGTATCTGGTGAAGATATTTTTCAAAGTAAGGATAAAGTAATAGCCTCATTAATCTTTTGGAATTCTCTGGTATAAACTCTACATTATCAAACATTTTATTTTTTTTATTTTTTTTTTAAAGATTTTATTTATTTATTTGACAGAGAGAGCACAAGTAGGCAGAGTGGTATACAGAGGGAGAGGGAGAAGCAGGCTCCCTGCTGAGCAGAGAGCCTGATGTGGGGCTCAATCCCAGGACCCTGGGATCATGACCTGAGCCAAAGGCAGACGCTTAACCGACTGCACCACCCAGGCACCCCATTATCAAACATTTTAAAAAGCCCATTTCATAATCAATGAATCAGGTCAAAGCTACCAGAGGATTCTGCTTGTAGATGTGTTAAGGAGAATATGTTAATGTTTTAAATTAAGCTCAACCAAAAGCAATAACATTTGCCCTTCTCTGTCAGGCAGTGTACTGGATGGATGTGGTCTCTTCATACCTATTGTCTACCATTTTCCATCCTTCTGTCTGCCATGGGACACTGATCTTTATGAATTACATCAACAGTCTCACTTGCTTTCCAGCTTCCAGTTGAGTTCAGCCAATGGAAGGTACCAGGAGGAGAGTAGAAGGGGAGAGAATAGTGTCACTTTTTAAAGCCCCCAGCTCCCTCACTGTTGAGCTATGAGTTGCATTGGCTGTATTCCTCCTTCCTCCGTGAGGGGTCCCACTCCTGGCTGGAGCTGTCTCCAATAGTTAAAGCCCTCATTCTGAGTTCTGGTGATCTTTCCTACCTTGGCTTCCTCAGGAGAGTAAGGATGTTGACTCGCTGCTGTTGCCCACTGCAGAGCACTCCACTGTCTGCAATTTTCTCATAACGCTGTCTATACCTTTGTCAACAGTGTTTCTTTAAACTACCCTCAATGATCCTATTGATTCCATCATCTGTTTCCTATAAATACCTAGACTGATACAGTCCGGGTTCTTATTTGCAAACAGGAGGAAGTAATGATAGGAGTTGGAAACAAAACAGGAATTATGAAAGCTCACACAATCTGAGAATGTTGGAGGGCCAGGGACGCGGACTAGGCAGCAAGAATGATACCAGCCCTGCTGCTGACAAATGGTCCCTCAAAACTCTCATGCTGCTGTTGCTAAGCACATACACACAGCTTGTACTGGTGACAGCACCAATGTCAGACCCTCCATACCATCAACCATGGGCCAGACCTAGAAAAAAGAGGTTAAAGATGCTGGCAGTCGTCTGTGAAATCTGCCATTTTGACTACCTACAACTGCTTTCTTTCCAACTTTTAGTTCTTAGAAGAAATGTAAGGAAAGACAGTTTTTTTCCTAACTTAATATCCCATTCCTCATATGCCTCTTTTACTTCCATATCAAAAAAGTGCAGCCCAGAATTTCACGGTTATTGTACCCTATTCTAAACCCAGAATCTCTACATTAATGTTTATTCTTCTTATTTTATGATGATGGTTTTAGTCTGGAAAGCAGAGGACAAGATGGAATTAAATATGCAATGATTCTATGCCTATTAAAACATTTACAAATTAAATAGTCAAGGGATTTCCCAGGAAACCCCTGTAAAAGAAAATGAGAGAGCTAGGAGAGGTTGGAAGAGGTGTCAGGATATTAAGAGGTCTGACACCTGTCGCCCACCTCAGTGAATGAGAGGAGGAAGGGAAGTAGAGTGGGAGCATCCTGAGCTACTGTGCAGTCCAAGGAAAATTCAGGCGGGCTATCAAGGAGTCCTGAGCCAAAATTCTGCATGTCTCCTAGGAAAGAGCCTGTTTTAGTATTGCTGTCATGTTCAGTCATTGGCTTGGAACAACTCATGCAAGGCATGACCCCAGCACTAATGCAGTTTTGGATTTCAAAGCACAGCAGCTGAAGACCTTGGTCAATTACACACCCTGTGGTTGGGGATCTGTGGGGAGTGTTCTTACGGCCATTACAATGATCCTGTCTTAATGTCCCGTAACCTGTGGGCTATATTGTATAATCAACCATCAATATACCATCATATGTCAAATAACGGGGCCAAGCAAGAATGAAGAGGAAAATCAGTTTATAAGATGACCATAGAAATAGATGGATATATAGGTATGTATATACATGGCAAACACCAAAACAAAATAAATAAGTCAATTTTACAGTTCTTGTTTCTGTAATTGGCCCCAAGGGCATAATTGGTATTTATGTTAACTTTTCTCCACTATTGACTCCACATTCAAATTGCCCTCAGCAAGTACAGCAACTGGAAGTTTTCCTGAGGGAAGTGAGCTTGTGATGGCATTGTGTATATGGGAGTCCTACAGTCTTCCATTAACATTTATCCTTGAATAAAACAGGACTAATGTTTAAGGGGATCCTCTAACATCTGTCATACTCTTTCTTGTTTCCATTATGTAACAGAATCCTAAGTCCCTTGATAGTGAGAGTCAACCATTCTGGGCAATACTGCAACCTCTCCTACCACTTCTGACTGTTTGCCTTGGTTGAGAGTACCTGGCCTGGGGCAGCCTCAGCTTCATTTCAATGGAATCATGTTTCATTTTGTTTTGTTCCTTCCTTCTCATGGTGGAAGAGTTCTTTCTTGACTATGGATATATTCAGCCAATAGAGTCCAATTAAAGAACAGGAATGATTAAAAAATATATAATGTAAGTACATCTTTATCTAAAATAGTAAGAACCATACTCTCTCTTCTATACTTGTATTCTGTCCATGAGAGATTGTACCCAATGTCTTGCATCTTTCACTGTTTGTGGTTTCCTTGGTCAGAACCTGTGTAGTGTTGGCTACTGTCACAGTGAGTAAGGTATCCTGTAATGGCAAGGAAAATAATGTGGACAGAAGCATGGCCGGCAGGAAAGGGATAACCAATTAAAAAATATATATCCCTTCTTGTAAAGACAAACCATACAACTCTCCAGGATGTAAAGACCCCAGTGAAATCCCCATTTTTACTATGGCTCAGTGATAGAATACCATTTGGGTGATTGGGTGGTGGTTGCTGCTGTTGAAAATCAAGCATTCAGCAGTAGTCCGGGGCCATCAAAAACATCTGACATGTTGTTTGTGTAATTCTCTCTGCTGTTGAGCCTTCCAAAGACTCCGTTCTTCAGAATAACAAAGAAGCAGTGGTCTAGGACCTTTAGATACCTCTGATTCTTGTAAGATGAAGGCAGCTTCAGGATTTGAGGATGAGGTCCAGAGAAAGCCATATCATGAATGTAAAACAATACAAATCAACAGAGAAGAATGAAACTGGTCATTTTTCAGAAGTGATTCACATAAAACCATATGTCTTATTTATTTAAGAGATTGGAGATTAGTCATGGGGGCACTTAGAGTAGCAGTTAAATATTTTGTGGGTGGATACTGATTTTAAAATTCTGACCATGTTCCCCGCTGTATGACCTTGGTAGAGGAGGCTTTCCCAGACACAGTCTCTTAGTAATAAATGGGCAAAACTAT
The DNA here is from genome assembly GCF_964656455.1 of Halichoerus grypus. Lineage (NCBI taxonomy): Eukaryota > Metazoa > Chordata > Mammalia > Carnivora > Phocidae > Halichoerus > Halichoerus grypus. The sequence goes on along the minus strand of NC_135718.1, from coordinate 23,433,466 downwards.
AATTTCTGCCTTATAAGGTTGCTGAGATCCCTGAGATAGTTTCTGTAAAGTACTTAACACAGAGCATGTCCCATTCTAAGGTTTTGATAATGGTGACTGTTCTGATGCTCCATAGGAGACACTAGTACTGACACCTTAGCATGGCACCTGCAACAAACTTAGTTGGATTTTTTGTGTGTTAGCTTTCTTATTTCCCCCATTACTTAAAAAGCCAGATGACAGTCCTGTAGGACTTCTGGAATTCCAGAATGGAACACTGTGAACTTATATCTTCCGATCGGTTCTTTTTTTTTTAATTTTATTTTATTATGTTATGTTAGTCACCATACAATACATCATTAGTTTTTGATGTAGTGTTCCATGATTCATTGTTTTCATAGAACACCCAGTGCTCCACGCAGTACGTGCCCTCCTTAATACCCATCACCAGGCCAACTCATCCCCCCCCCTCCCCTCTAAAACCCTCAGTTTGCTTCTTAGGGTCCATGGTCTCTCATGGTTCATCTCTCCCTCTGATTCCCCCCCTTCATTTTTCCCTTCCTTCTCCTAATGTCCTCCATGCTATTCCTTAAGTCCCACAAATAAGTGAAACCATATGATAATTGACTTTCTCTGCTTGACTTATTTCACTTGCATAATCTCCTCCAGTCCCATTGTGTTGATGTAAAAGTTGGGTATTCATCCTTTCTGATGGCTGAGTAATATTCCATTGTATATATGGATCACATCTTCTTTATCCATTCATCTGTTGTAGGGCATCTCGGCTCTTTCCACAGTTTGGCTATTGCAGATATTGCTGCTATGAACATTGGGGTGCATATGGCCCTTCTTTTCACTACATCTGTGTCTTTGGGGTAAATACCCAGGAGTGCAATTGCTGGGTCATAGGGTAGCTCTATTTTTAATATTTGAGGCACCTCCACACTGTTTTCCAAAGTGGCTGTGCCAACTTGCATTCCCACCAACAGTGTAAGAGGGTTCCTCTTTCTCCACAACCTCTCCAACATTTGTTGTTTCTTGCCTTGTCAATTTTTGCCATTCTAACTGGTGTAAGGTGGTATCTCAATGTGGTTTTGATTTGAATTTCCTTGATGGCTAATGATGATGAACGTTTTTTTTCATGTGTCTGTTAGCCATTTGTATGTCTTCTTTGGAGAAGTGTCTGTTCATGTTTTCTGCCCATTTTTTGACTTAATTATTTGTTTTTTGGGTGTTGAGTCTGAGAAGTTCTTTTTTTTTTAAGATGTTATTTATTTATTTGAGAGAGAGAGAGAGAACAGAGGGAGAGTGAGAGAGAGAAGCAGACTCCCAGCTGAGCAGAGAGCCCGATGTGGGGATTGATCTCAGGACCCTGAGATCATGACTTGAGCTGTAGGCAGACGCTTAACTGACTGAGCCACCCAGATGCCCCAGAGAAGTTCTTTATAGATCTTGGATACCAGCCCTTTATCTGTAGGGTCATTTGCAAATATCTTCTCCCATTCTGTGGGTTGCCTCTTTGTTTTATTGACTGTTTCCTTTGCTGTGCTGAAGGTTTTTATCTTGATGAAGTCCCAAAAGTTCATTTTTGTTTTTGTTTCACTAGCCTTTGGAGATGTATCTTGAAAGAAGTTGCTGTGGCCAATGTCAAAGAGGTTACTACCTATGTTCTCCTTTAGGATTTTGATGGATTCCTGTCTCACATTGAGGTCTTTCATCCATTTCGAGTTTGTCTTTGTGTATGGTGTTAGAGAATGGTCGAGTTTCATTCTTCTGTATATAGCTGTCCAATTTTCCCAGCACCATTTATTGAAGAGACTGTCTTTTTTCCATTGCATATTTTTTCCTGCTTTGTCGAAGATTATTTGACCATAGAGTTGAGGGTCCATATCTGGGCTCTCTCTTCTGTTCCATTGGTCTATATGTCTGTTTTTGTGCCGGTACCATGCTGTCTTGGTGATCACTGCTTTGTAATATAGCTTGAAATCGGGCAATGTGATGCCCCCAGCTTTGTTATTATCAACAACTATATGCCAATAAACTGAGTAACCTGGGTGAAATGGCTGCCTTCCTGGAAACCTATAAACTCCCAAGACTGAAACAGGAAGAAATTACAACCTGAATAGGCCAATAACAAGTAACGAGATTGAAGCAGTGATCAAAAACCTCCCAAAAAACAAGAGTCCAGGGCCTGATGGATTCCCTGCAGAATTCTACCAAACATTCAAAGAAGAAATAATACCTATTCTCCTGAAGCTGTTTCAAAAAATAGAAACAAAAGGAAAGCTTCCAGACTCATTCTACGAGGCCAGCATTACCTTAATCCCCAAACCAGGCAAAGACCCCATCAAAAAGGAGACTTTCAGACCGATAGCCTTGATGAATATGGATTCCAAAATCCTCAGCAAAATCCTAGCTAATAGGATCCAACAATACATTAAAAGGATCATCCACCACAACCAAGTGGGATTTATCCCTGGGATGCAAGGGTGGTTCAGCATTCACAAATCAATCAATGTGATAGAACACATTAATAAGAGGAGAGAGAAGAACCATATGGTCCTCTCAATGCAGAAAAAGCATTTGACAAAATACAGCATCCTTTCTTGACTAAAACTCTTCAGAGTATAAGGATAAAGGGAATATTCCTCAAGTTCATAAAATCTATCTATGAAAAACCCACAGTGAATATCATCCTCAATGGGGAAAAGATGAGAGCCTTTCCCTTAAGATCAGGAACATGTCAAGGATGCCCACTCTTGCCACTATTGTTCAACAAAATACTAGAAGTCCTAGCAACAACAATCAGACAACAAAAGGAAATAAAAACTATTCAAATTGGCAAAGAAGTCAAACTCTCTCTTTTTGCAGATGACATGATATTTTATGTGGAAAATCCAAAAGACTCCACCCCCAAATTACTAGAACTCATATAGCAATTCAGTAATGTGGCAGGATACAAAATCAATGCACAGAAATCAGCTGCTTTCTTATATACTAACAATGCAATTGTAGAAAGAGAAATTAGAGAAATGATTCCATTGCACCAAAAACCATAAGATACCTTGGGATAAACCTAACCAAAGAGGTAAAGGATCTATATTCTAGGAACTACAGAACACTCATGAAAGAAATTGAAGAAGACACAAAAAGATGGAAAAACATTCCGTGCTCATGGATTAGAAGAATAAACATTGTTAAAATGTCTATGCTACCCAGAGCAATCTATACCTTCAATGCCATCCCGATCAAAATTCCAATGACATTTTTCAAAGTGCTGGAACAAACAATCCTAAAATTTGTATGGACTCAGAAAAGACCCTGAATCGCCAAGGAAATGTTCAGATCGGTTCTTGGGTAGAGTTTAAAACACACATGTGCAGTTGCATATCCTTTAGCCTAAAGGGAAGTAGTCTACTTCCTTCCAAACGGTTGGGTAATGACTGGAAGGATAAAGCAATTAAAATCATAATTGTAGTAATGAAAGCAGTGGTGGTGCTGGTAGTAGAAACACCAACAACAGTGACAGAAATTACACCCACCATGGCCACTGCCATGCAGGTACCGTGCTGTCTTTGCCTACGTGTGCATCAGGTACTGTGAGTGATATGTTAGAGGTATTACCTCTGACCCTGTTACATAAAGAATATGAAGCCCATATTACTTATGGGAAAGTGACATTTTCCCAGTGTAAGTAAATTTCCCAAGTTCACATGGCTATCAGATGATGAAGCCATGTTCTGAGCACAGGTGTAGGGGCAAAACGCCTATACTCGTCCTGCCAGTATATTTTGTTTCTTTTGTTCTACTTGTCTTATGTAACTCAGGACTTCTGCTGTGCGACTTTGTAAATCACTTCCCCATGTCTTTTCAGTCCTCAGGTCCCCACTTATGCAGTAAACCTCTCAGCATTTCTGTTTTCTTTGCACCACCTCTGTCCACTGAGCTGCTGAACATAGGGTTCTGAACACAGCAGTTGTTAAACAAATATTTGTTAACTAACTTTCCCTTCTTTTTATTCATGTAAAACATTTCCCACAGTGTTCACTACTCTGCCAATTACCTTGTTTCAAATCTCAAAGTCACTCTATAAATTAAAGCTTAACATGGGGCTGACACAATCTACAAAAGCTTTGTTCATTTTCCCAACTAAAAATGGTAAAAAGCACCAGTGAAGTTCTTAAAGAGAAAAAAAAAAAAAAGAAGAAAGAAAAAGACTTGGGGCTAAGTAGGTAAATACAAAACTCAAAGCTTGCAGTAGTCCAGTAGTCTAAAGAAAGGGAAAAAAAACAAGCAAATAAATAAAAGATTTGTAAATTAAAATGTGCAATGAGGGATTAGAACACTTTGACATTTCTCAAAGTTTAAACCCTGTTGGTCTATTAACCAAAGGAAGAAGGTAAATACGAATTTTCTTCATTGCTAGTTTGTAGCTAATGTTGAGGAATGAAGTTCTATTTGCTGAAGAACACAGAGACTGCAGCCCGTATTTTTACTTGGGTTATAAAAAACAACAACAACAGCAAAACAAAAACCTCTTCAAAAAGAAAAGATTTTACCCCTGCCAACACTCTTTTTAGAGGACTCTAGCTTTTAAAATTGAAGTTCAATAGATGTGTTTGAAGTTTTGAAATTAATTTTTTGAAGTGATGTAGTTTTTAGTGGTTTGTTGACTGATATTTCCCACTCAGGATGAGGGATTAGAGGAAGGCTTACAGAACAAATACTAAATGAAACACTGGAACAGACGACTTTGATATAAGAAGGCAGAAAAATCTGCTTAGGTCTGTCTGTACGGGTTGATCAACACAATGGTCCCAAGGAGCTGGGACATGTAGGTCAGACTTGGGACTGGCAGTTGACCCATTGATCGCTATCTCTTCATAAATAAAGGCCACCTCTCTAATGACCTAGCCTGTCATTATTCCACTCTCTTCCAATCAATACAATGCAAGTTAAAGGAGGCCACCTTATAGCCTCTGGAAAGTGAAAGCATTGTGCATTTTTTAGACCTAGGTAGGCCATATCCAATGAGGATAAACAATTCTTTTGCACAAAATCCTAGGTTTTTGTTTCAAAAACCAAAAGCTCCTACTCATCAGCATAATCACCTACTCTCTTTCTTTCACTTGGAGAAGTAACCAATCATAATAATGAAGCCAAAATCTACATCTTTGAAGTTAAAAGAAAGTTCATCTCTTTTGGTGTATCAGCTTCTGTAAACTGACTAAAACACTGAAGGGACTACTTGAAAACAGGAAACCTGAGTGCTGTGGTTGGGTGTGTGTCCACATATGTGTGAACAGTTAATAAATAAGGTTTGTACATATAATAGGATTAACAATTCAAGTGTAGGAATATAAAGAGGTTTACTAAGAAGAGTCACATCGTGAGCACACGTGTACCAGATCCCCCCCTCCACGTACATTTCTGAATTTGAGTGTTGTCTAGAAGTAGTTTATAAAAGAGTACTCAAGAGAGGCAGCATTGTACAATGACGTGTTCAAAGGAGATGCCCAATACCTATTTATTGAATAAAATAAGTAACCCATTTAACTGGGTTTATTCCATTCATGGGTACTGTCTTCTCTAGGAAAGAGAGGAGACCTGATTTAAGTTCTATATTAATTCATTAAAATAATAGCATGGGAAGAGCCTGAGCAGAGAGGAAACAGGGCTTGAGATAGGTTGTGCAGGAAGTCGGCAAATTCCCTGATGCTTTTGTGACCTTAGGCAACTCACTTAACTTTTATAGCCTCAGGATTTATGGTTGACAAACCCGGAGTGAACAACTAGATGAAATCAGGGCTGTTGGGTAAGTGTCTCAATCACGTTTAATCTTTATTTTTTTTTTTTTTTATTTTATTTTTTTTTAAAGATTTTATTTATTTATTTGACAGAGAGAGACACAGCGAGAGAGGGAACACAAGCAGGGGGAGTGGGAGAAGGAGAAGCAGGCTTCCCGCGGAGCAGAGAGCCCGATGTGGGGCTCGATCCCAGGACGCTGGGATCATGACCTGAGCCGAAGGCAGACGCTTAACGACTGAGCCACCCAGGCGCCCCAATCACGTTTAATCTTTAAAATAGCTATGTGAGGGGCACCTGGGTGGCTCAGTGGATTAAGCGTCTGACTCTTGGTTTCAGCTCAGGTTATGATCTCAGGAGACTGAGATCAGCCCCACATTGGGCTCCACACTCAGCAAGGAGTCTTCTTCCCCTCACCTCTCCCTCTGCCCGCCCCCACTCATGCACAAGCACTCTCTCTCTCAAATAAATAAATGAACCTTTAAAATAAAATAACTAAGGGTCAGAGAGCTTAGGTATGTGAATGTGCTTTGACTCTTGAGACTATATGAATAATAATTTAGGAAAGCACTTTAAAGTTGACAAAGACCTGCTAGTAAAGACCGGAGAATGTATCATCACTTCCCCTCAGCTTATGTATATATTTTTTCCAATACTTTCCAGGCCACAAGGGCAACATGGCCAGAGAAATAGACTGCCCACTACAGATTCTAGTTAATATGAAAGTCATAGGAATGGGATCAGTTGTGTCACACATGATGTTATAAGCATGGAGGGTCTGAAGAGCCACAATCCCCGATATAAATTTGACATCATGGGGGGTTGTTTTGTGCCCCACTTATAATGATGGCAGTAACAGGGTGCAGGGCTACAAATCTAGAGACCCGAGTCCTTACCCCAGCTCTGTCATGAATTTGAGGTATGATTTTCAGAATCATCTGTTCTCTTATCAACTTTGAACATCACTTGTAAGGCTCAACTAAGCAAACGCACACAAAAGCACGTTTAAAGTATAAAATTCTTTACGAGTGCCAGCACTTCCAAAACCCACAAGAAAATTATCAAGAGGAATAGGTATTGTTTCAGACCAGTGGTTCATAGCAGTGACAATTTCCCATTGCCTACCCCCCTCCTATCCTAGGGACATTTTTGGCTGTCAGAACTGGTTGGGGGAGGTGGTAAGGAGGGGTAGGAATGGGCAGGGATTGTCTGCTACTGGATCTAGTGGGTAGAGGCCAGGGACGTTGCTAAACATCCTACAAGGCACAAGGCAAACCCCCAAAATAAAGAATTATATAGTTCAAAGTGTCAAAATTTATGAGGTTGAAAATCCCTGGTTTAGACAAAATTGCAAATAGGCTGGAAAAGAAAAAAAAAAAAGAAAACCCTTCTAATGAGGCTTATCTCATTCCCACTCCTCTCCAGCTCCTTTCTAAAGTAAATAAGAGAACTGTGTCAAGATTTCAGAGGCTAACGCATTTAGAGTCAGAAAAATTCAAGTTGCATCAGTGCCCAAAATGAACTCAGGGAATATGTAGTTCAACCTAAATGATCCTTCATAATCAGCCAGAGAATTAAGAAGTGTCCTGAACCCCCTTTGCCCAGAAGTTCTGTAGTCCTCTCATCTCTAGCTCCAAGGCTTTTGAAGAAAACAGAGCATCTCTTGAGGCCTTTGGACAGGATGATTTATTTTGCTTCTTTGGTTGATCATCCACATGCCCAAGCTCAAGGCATTTCTCATCTCATCTGAAAATATAGAAGGAGCATTGCTCAAGCTATGTCACCAGCACTGCTTACTTCTATCCCAGACCCACGAAGTGGGCAGGTGAGAGGCAGTGAGTAGCTGCAGAAGGGAAGACACAACAGTGAGTGCTGGGACACAGTTAATTACTCTGTGGTGGTATGCTCTCTCCAGCTGAGTCCCAGCACCACAACAAGCCATTATCTTCCTCAGAAATAATGGACTTGCCAATTAATTCAGCTGAATTTTTGACTCCAGGTACCTCTCTAGTATAGAGCAATTAGCTGATGCCCTTTGCTGGTAGGAGGCTGTGAATGCACTCTGGGGGGTATCATCCTCTGCATGTCATATGGCAGCAACTTCAGTGTCCTTGCCTGACCTCTGGCAGATCCAGCACTGAGCTCCAAGGAAGATAATGTCTCCAGTGGAAAGGGTGGAGGAGAGGAAGACAGAGATGTAGGGACAGATAGAGAAGACATTTCTCTTCTTAAGAGTGATTGCTATCTTTTTACACTGTCCACTGCTTGAAACACCATGTAGAGATTTATGTTCCCCTAAATTTCTTGCCTAGAAGTTGAGAAATTGATCAGAGTAGGTGCCTGACATGCTAAGATCCATGCTTGAGTAAAGCAGCCTGGCCTGTTCCTGGAAGTGCAAGGAATAAGGTGAGAACAAGTCCAATGATAAGTGGGACTTGTATGATTCTATGGTAGTTGTTCTCAAACCTTGGTACACTTTAGAATCACCCAAGAAACTCTTAAGAGCACAAAATGGTTTCACTTATTTGTGGAACATATGGAATAGCATGGAGGACATTAGGAGAAGGAAGGGAAAAATGAAGGGGGGGAAATCAGAGGGGGGAGATGAACCATGAGAGACTATGGACTCCGAGAAACAAACTGAGGGTTTTAGAGGGGAGAGGGGTGGGGGATGGGTTAGCCCAGTGATGGGTATTAAGGAGGGCATGGATTGCAGGGAGCACTGGGTGTTATATGCAAACATTGAATCATGGAACACTACATCAAAAACTAATGATGTACTGTATGGTGACTAACATAACATAATAAAATAAGATAAAGAAAAAAAGACATGATAAGTGTTCAGATCCAGCCATAGGGATTGTGATTCAATTGCCCTGGGGTGGAAGCTGACTGTGGCTTTTAATTATTTCCCCAGGTGATTCCAAAGTACAACTGAACTTGAGGACCCCGAGAATAGTGTGGGCCCTGACAAGGAGCATGGGCACCACCTAGGAACTTGTCAGGAAAAATTCTTGTGTTCCAATCCAGACCTGCTGAATCAGACACTCTAGGGGTTGGACCCAGAAATTGGTGTTTTACCAAACCCATCTGGGCATTTGGAGGCACAGTAGAGTTTGAGAACCACTGCAAGAGAACAATGAGTTGGTTTGTTTCTTTGCCATTCTCTGCTATTTAGAAGTATTGGTACTGGTGGAGTCTGAGTCTGGGCACATTTTTTTAAGGCTTCCCAGCATTGCAAACTATTTCTCTAACCTTTACAACTGGGATCATGTAACTTCTATCTATATGTTAATCCCGGTCTCATATGTGAGCCAATTCCTTCCCTATGTCTTGCTTAAAATGAAAAATCATGATAATGGAATAGTTACTATTAATTGCAAGAGCTCATCACTTTCAGTGACAGCTCCATCCCAACCACCTAGAAAAGCCTCATCAAACTGCATCCCCCACCTTTCCTGATGGGGAATTGCTTGGAAGGAGACACAACGCTTTCAGATAGAAAGCTGATTATTATTCATAAAGAGTCAGGGGTCCTCTCTTATTTAGAGGGTCCTGGAAGTGACAGCTACCCTACTATTCTTAATTCACAGGTAAAAAATAACAAAGAGGACAAATCATCCACAGCATTATGTGTTGTGGCTGACTGAAAGGAAAACAGCATGAGATCTGGATGTTCAGGGAACTTTCCTGAAAAAATAGAACCTCATAAAGTAAAAGCTGAGTAAAAATGTCCCTTTCTGGCCAATGAGAAAAATTATTAAAATAATGCCAGAGGCCATTGGTACTGGGCATAAATTTGAGACTCACCACAGGAGCTCTAACTGCAAGGACTAGAGCAGATGTAGTTCTTTTTTTTTTTTTTAATTTTTTTATTAACATATAATGCATTATTTGTTTTACAGGTACAGATCTGTGATTCATCAGTCTTACACAATTCACAGCACTCACCATAGTACCTACCCTCCCCAATGTCCATCACCCAGCCATCCCATCCCTCCCACCCCCCTCCACTCCAGCAACCCTCAGTTTGTTTCCTGAGATTAAGAGTCTCATATGGTTGGTCTCCCTCTCCGGTTTCATCTTGTTTCATTTTTTCCTCCCTTCCCCTATGATCCTCTGTCTTGCTTCTCAAATTCCTCATATCAGTGAGATCATATGATATTTGTCTTTCTCTGACTGACCTATTTTGCTTAGCATAATAACCTCTAGTTCCATCCACATCATTGCAAATGGCAAGATTTCATTTTTTATGGCTGCATAATATTCCATTTTATATATATATACACACACACCACATCTTCTTTATCCATTCATCTATTGATGGACATCTAGGCTCTTTCCAAAGTTTGGCTATTGTGGACATTGCTGCTATAAACATTGGGTGCACATGCCCCTTCGGATCACTACATTTGTATCTTTGGGTGAATACCCAGTAGTGCAATTGCTGGATTATAGGGTAGCTCTATTTTCAACTTCTTGAGGAACCTCCTTACTGTTTTCCAGAGTGGCTGCACCAGCTTGCATTCCCACCAACAGTGTAGGAGGGTTCCCCTTTCTCTGCATCCTCGCCAACATCTGTCTTTTCCTGACTTGTTAATTTGAGCCATTCTGACTGGTGTGAGTATCTCATTGAGGTTTTGATTTGTATTTACCTGATGCCAAGCGATGTTGGGCACTTTTTCATGTGTCTGTTGGCCATTTGGATGTCTTCTTTGCAGAAATGTCTGTTCATGTCTTCTTCCCATTTCTTTTTTTTTATGTTATGTTCATCACCATACATTACATCATTAGTTTTTGATGTAGTGTTCCATGATTTATTGTTTGCGTATAACACCCAGTGCTCCATTCAGTACATGCCCTCTTTAATACCCATCACCAGGCTAACCCATCCCCCCACCCCCTCCCCTCTAGAACCCTCAGTCTGTTTCTCAGAGTCCATAGTCTCTCATGGTTCGTCTCCCCCTCCGATTTCTCCCCCTTCATTTTTTCCTTCCTGCTATCTTCTTTTTTTAACATGCAATGTATTATTTGTTTCAGAGGTACAGGTCTGTGATTCAACAGTCTTACACAATTCACAGCGCTCACCATAGCACATACCCTCCCCAATGTCTATCACCCAGCCACCCCATCCCTCCCACCCCCCACCACTCCAGCAACCCTCAGTTTGTTTCCTGAGATTAAGAATTCCTCATATCAGTGAGGTCATATGATACACGTCTTTCTCTTCTTTCTTGATTGGATTATTTGTTCTTTGGGTGTTGAGCTTGATAAGTTCTTTATAGATTTTGGATACTAGCCCTTTATCTGATATGTCATTTGCAAATATCTTCTCCCATTCTGTCAGTTGTCTTTTGGTTTTGTTGACTGTTTCCTTTGTTGTGCAACAGCTTTTTATCTTGATGAAGTCCCAATAGTTCATTTTTGCCCTTGCTTCCCTTGACTTTGGTGATGTGTCTAGGAAGAAGTTGCTGTGGCTGAGGTCGAAGAGGTTGCTGCCTGTGTTCTCCTCAAGGATTTTGATGGATTCCTGGCAGACATGATTCTTGTCGTTGGTTGGGGGCAGTGAAGTGGTGGTATGAGAGCATATCCTCCTTGGCTCTAGATTTTAGAATCCAAGGGTAGGCAAAAACCCTGGTGCTTGGCCTGGCTTGAGTAATGAGAACTGTGGTGTTTAAGAAGGGAATATTCCACCTCTGGTCTCCTGCAGAGTAGAAGTGAAGCTTTAGGGATCGATGCCTACAACCAGCAAGAGTCCTAATTACTGCCACATGTACAGACAGTGTGTTCCTGAACGGTTCTTTGGGGAAGCATGGGGAGACCACATAGTGTGTTCGTTACTATACACCTGCCACCAGATTGCGGAAGTCAGATTTCTGACAACAGATTGAATAAAAATTAAGTTAAAACAATATATGAATTTGCTATCTGCCGTTAAACTTTTATGAAAACAGATGGGTGCACATAATCTCTCAGAGGAACTCATCCAGACTAAGATGCTTTCTTCAAGCTGCAGGTGTAGATATTTCAAGAGCCCCCTGGGTCTCCTTTTGAAAAACAGAAGCAAAAGCAGAAATCTAACAGAGAGAATTGCACCATATATGGTTCCTTTCACTAGGTATTTGAAACTGTTCTAATGATGAGAGAAGAAAAAGCAAATCCAGATATATTTCCATATCACATAGATAGAACATGTAGATCTGTGTCTGTTTGATTCATTGATTCTCCAGATCAGTCAATAGAAATTTTAATGGTACTTTTAATCTCTCTTATACAGTGGCAGGCTTATAACTACCTGAGCATTCTCTAAAATTAAAAGGGGACATCAAAGAAGGAAGAGAATTCTAGTGGATTAACCCTGTTTTATAGATTATGTGCTCTGAAAACAGAAAAAGGAAAAAAACAACAACAACAACACAACACATCTCTTTGAATGCTGGCTTCATAATTTATTAGCTCTGATACCTTGGGTAATATTCAAACTTCTGTGACTCCTAGTTTCCTCATCTATAAAGTTAGACTGTTTTAAGAACTAAATAAGCTAATGCCTGTAAAACCATTAGCCCCATGCTTATTAGAAAAATGTGTAAATGCTATTAATGGTGATGAAATTTTGGGGCTAATTTTGGAGACATTAAATTAGAGCCCTCAAATCCTTAAGCATCCACCAGGAATTAAGATGAAAATCTATTTATATTAATATAAATGACACTTAGAAGACAATAATCTAAATCTAAATCAACCATATTTTAATAACTTGTACTTTCAGGGATTTAGATGATATGCTGGATCATCTAGAACTTCCAACTTATAAATTCAAATGCTGATTTAACATTATTAATCTAGAATATGTACAGAGAACAATTTGCAAAGGAAAAAGACACAAGCTTACTTTTGGAATAACAGTTCACTCTCTTTACTACATATGTTAACTCTGGGAATATATTTTTAATTTGTCATTCTAATTTTCTTGTTGCTGCATGTATTAAGTAATGTGTTAACTCCCATATGTTCATGACCTATGAAAAGGAAGCACATATTAGCTACTATTCTAAATTGTACTTTCAGGAACCCTAAAAAGCACTGTTGATTCTAATTAATTCAGTCTAAATTTATTGAACTCTTATAGATGTGCAATGTACTGAAGTGTGAAAGAATGGTCCCTGTCCTAAAGAAATTTATTTCCTAGGGTATGTATACATACCATACAAGGGAGAATAGGATCAGAACTAAACAAGAAGTATAGAGAGCTCTGGAAATTAAAAGAAAGGACAAATGGCTTCAACCTGGTAAGATTAAAAAATATAAAATGAAAGATAAGGAGTTATAGGTTCTTTGAAAGAAGAGTGTGAGTTGTTCCTGGTGGAGCAGGGGGGGAGTATATAGGAAATTCTCAGACAGGAACACCACAGGTATGAAAGTGGGAAGGAACAATTATATATTTTAATAACATATTCCAGTGTACCACATATAATGGTCACATTTAAGACCATCCAAGTAGAGATTAGATGATGAAGAATATGGTAGACTCAGCAGTGTATATTTACCTAAGGCTAGCAAGAGAGGAGAAAACTTACAAATGTAAGTTGGAGAATGGTCAGAGCTTGACATTGAGAAGATGAATATGAAGTTAGAGATAGGATGTCTTAGCAGTCAAGTGCATACATAGTATTTCAGGCCAGAGGGATTGGGGGTCAAAGCTAAGGAATAATATGGGAACAGAGACATGGGAAAGGAGAAAAGGCACTGTGTTTTGGTGACTGAGAGTTCAGAGAGAAGAGAGGGAGGGAAGGATAAGACATAATTTCCAAGTTTTATAAATGATCTTTTCTTCCACACTCATCCTTGTGGTCAGGAATTGGAGGTTCCAGGAAGAAGGGGAGATTCGAGCAAAGACCCTCTGGATACATGCAGGGCTGCTGAGCAGAAACTGGATGCACAGCTGTGGAGTTTGGGGAAGAGCTGGCTGCACTATGGATTCACATTTAGGGTTTCTTAACAGACAGAGGATAGCTGAAGCCAGAAAGGTTTCACCACCAAAGGAAAGCATATCAGGCTACCTCCCTTACAGGGTTTGGGGGATGGGGATAAATGTCTAGTGAAGAGTATTCAACGTGGAAGAGTGAGAGAAGATATTAAAGTAAGAAAATACATGTAAAAATAACGACACTGTAATAGTGCTGCAAATCAAGAAAGGCAGCCAGCTGCAGATCATTTATTTTGAGTAAATATTGGAAGACAGCAGATGAAGTTAGATTGAAAGGTAAAATAAAGCGGGAGAAACTCAGTCACCTGCTGAGATGCTAAGCTTCAATCAGCTCACATAAAGAGTGGAGGTGGGCCTTGGGCAATACTCAGGGTAACCGATTGTGAACTGCTTTCAAAACAGCTGAGCTAGTTGGGTATACTCTCCTTTCACTACCCATGTGTTCATGCACAGAGAAAGCTGGCCCTTAGAGAAAAATCTTTTTTTTTTTTTTTTTTTTTAGATTTTTATTTATTTAACAGAGAGAGAGAGCACAAGTAGGCAGAGCAGCAGACAGAGGGAGAGGGAGAAGCAGGCTCTCCGCCGAGCAGGGAGCCCGATGCGGGGCTCGATCCCAGTACCCTGGGATCATGACCTGAGCCGAAGGCAGCCGCTTAACCGACTGAGCCACCCAGGCGCCCCCCCTTAGAGAAAAATCTTTAGCATTACTTGCCAAAGAAAAAATGTGCGATCTTTCTGGAGAAGAGTCCAAGGGTGGGTGATGAGGTCTCAGCCCATAATCCAGACCATGGTGAAGGGGAAAATATTGATAAGGGTGGAGGTTTGTAACTCCACCATCTGGAGTGGAATATTTCTTACTCTGCAAATGGAGTCCTGCCTGCCTGTCTTTCCCACACCAGGCACCCTACAGAGAAGACTGGCTGTGGTCCCGTCCAGTTATAAAAAGCACTCACTTCTAATTAATTTAATGAAATCTCACATCAGCGTAGGCAACATAACAGAGCACAAATCAGGCACAAGTGAGGGAAGAAAAAGATGGAGGAAGAATGAAAACAGTGTGGAGGGTGGGGAGAAGAATGCAGCAGTTGAAGGGAAGGTGGAGGGAATTAGGGAAGCGGCTGTCATAGTAGGGTTGTGCTCATGCTTCACCGTGCATTGGAACCCCCTGGATGGCTCGTTGAAACAGCTGTTGCTGAACCCCACAGACCTGGTTCAGTGGGTTTCAGTGAGAATCCGAGAATTTGTTTTTCTGACAAGTTCTCAAGTGATGCTGATACAAGGACCAAGTTCATGTAGCAAGGGTCTAGGAATGGGAAGTTGTAGGCTGGAAGAGGATCATTGTGAGCCAGAAGCAGAAGTTGCTTATTTAAGAGGGCTTGATTTAAGATTCTCATTAAAAAGGTGGCCAGAGGAGCACCGGGGTGGCTCAGTTGGTTAAGCAACTGCCTTCAGCTCAGGTCATGATCCTGGAGTCCTCAGTGGGGAACCCGCTTCTCCCTCTGACCCTCTCCCCTCTCATACTCGCTCTCTCTCTCTCAAATAAATAAATAAAATCTTTATAAAAATAAAATAAATAAATAAAAAGGTGGCCAGAGAGGCAAAGGGCTGGTAAAGAGGGAATACAACCCCTTGAACATTGTATTAGTTTCCTATTGTTACTGTAACAAATGACCAAAACCTAGTGGGTTAAATACGATACCAGTGTATTCCGCAACTATTCAGGAGGTCAGAAGACCAAAATCTGTTTCATAGGGATAAAATCAAAGGACTTTATCAGCAGGACTGGTTCCTTCTGAGGGTCTGAGAAGAGAGAAGCCATGTCCTTGCCTTTTCCCACATCTAGCAACCAGCTAGAAGGATCCCTTGGTTTGTGGTCCTTACTTCCATCTCAAAAGGCATCGCCTTAATCTCTGCTTCCATCACATCTCCTTTTCTGAATCTGACTTCACCTGTGTTTCTCTTCTATACTGGACTCACCTGCATAACCCAGGATAATCTCCTCATCTCAAGATCTTCAACTAAATCACATCTGCAAATTCCTTTTGTTTCCCTATAAGGCAATATATGCTGCTTTCAAGGATTAGGACATGGACATATTTGGGGGAAGGGAGCATTATTCAGTGTAGAGCAAACATGTTCAGTAAAATGGCCCTTCCTTTGTACAGTTTTCTCATTCTACATCGCTACCCTATACTGAGAAGTGGAAAAAATTTATGTGAGGCCAGACTTCATCTTGCTCTTTCCCCACATTACCTCAAGGCATATCTGGTCTTAAACTATCAAAGCACCTCCTCTGTATCTCAAAGTATTGGTTTCATACACTATTCAGGTGATTCCAAGCACAGAGCAACTTAAATCCAGCGCTTATCTAATGGAACACTCATTTTAGACAGAAGTTTTCCTTCCCTAGATAAATGATAACACAAACAACATTTTTCGATGGATCTTATTAATAATTTTCAGGGCCCAGTTAAAAAATGGCTCCCTCTGCCATATCTACATCTAATCATAATATAAAAGGAACATGACCAGAAGAGAACACTTACGGGCTTGGTAATTCCTCAAATATGATTCTTGAACTTGATAAGACAACTCATCCAATAGTCACTGATTCTCCTTCTCCTAATTGGATCATTATGTTCTGGAAAGTTTGTCTCATATACACCTCAAACTGACATCTTTTCTTCCAGATAAGTAATTGGCCATGAGATACTTGCATGCTGTTCTTTCTCCTGTTCTCCATATATCCTGACTTGTTCTTACTTCTCATGAATCCACTCCTTGACATTCTAAGTAATGGATCCTTTCTGTCCAATCCCATTATTTTTAGTTTGCTCGCTCCTAAACGAAGATGTAAGAGTGGATACATGTTTTGTGTAATGCAGTCAATGTGTAGAGCATCTGGCTCCTTGACTCTGCGGGCAGGTGGAAAGCAATTGCTCAGGAGAGGCTGCACCATCCACCGGTTAGGGGTGAGAGCTCTGTGTGATACTGCTTAGTTTGGATTCTCTCTTGGACCTTTGCTGGCAATGACTCTTTAAGCAAGTAAGTACTTTTTGGGGGCCTCATTTCCTCTTGCATAAAATGGGGATAATCACCGTAATTGTTTATAGGGGCATTACAGGGATCAAATGAGATAGCCATCAGAGCTGGCGTATAGCAGGTGCTCATTGAAGATTGGCTCTTTTTAAATTTCGAAGCTGGGGGTGCCATCTTTGTAACATCTCTGTACCTCCATAACTGGGGTGGGGTGTAAGCAGCTGACTCTGTGATCATAACCAGTGCTCGAGTCCCTGTGGACACCAGCTCGCTTTGCCAAAGAGTGTATTTAACATTTTAAAATATTACTTAGCTTCCCCAGAACAAGTTACTGAGAGATAGTTGTCATCATTTAAAATGATGCAATGAGCTCACACTGTATCTATATATTTTTTCAGAATGATTAAATACATTTTTGTAAAATAATATAAAATTCTTAATTGCTTCTCCTCACATATAAAAAGCAGGCATAGGGCGCCTGGGTGGCTCAGTTGGTTAAGCGACTGCCTTCAGCTCAGGTCATGATCCCAGAGTCCTGGGATCGAGTCCCCGATCGGGCTCCCTGCTCGGCAGGGAGTCTGCTTCTCCCTCTCACCCTACCCCCTCTTGTGCTCTCTCTATCTGTCTCAATAAAATAAAATAAAATCTTTAAAAAAATAAAAAGTAAAAAAAACTTTGTTAAAAAGCAGGCATATACTCCAGTATCCTACATGAGAATATATTTCTCCACAACAATATGAAGATGCAGAAAATCTAGGAGGGGAAATTAGTATTTAAATAGTAGCCGTCATCTAAGACTATCAGAGTACACCATGATTCCTTAATGCTTTTTTTTATTATATTTAAAGTTACGACAATATTTTATTGCTTAAAATGAAACTTTTAAAAACCTGTCTCTCGCAATTGAACTGAGAAGGAAATAATCAAATATGATTTCCTCCACTTTCCAGACAAGAAAGCTGGAGACATGGTAAAGTTATCCAACCCAAACAAGAAACAAACTTTTCATGATATAGTGATGCCTCCCTAAAATTGCAAACCAGTATTATCAATGTGAACGGAGTGAAAAGGGATTTGATGATGAATTTTATCCATTCCCTTGCTTTCAAGTTCTTTGTAGATAAATATTACCTACTTAAGTTTCTCCTATACCTTTGCAGTTTAAGTTCAAGTGACCCACAAAGGGATTTAGCTAGACTTTTATTTTCTGCAGTTCAAGAGGTAGAGAAAATCAAGTATTTGATGCTGTTTGAGTCCATTTCTTGGTCCATAATGAATTCCCCAATGGCCTGACATCTTAAATTAGCACACTCATTCCTAACTTGGGTTTTCTGACATTGAGCTAATCTAGAATCAAAAGAAAATGAAGGTAAAGTGTTTTCCGATTTGGGGGGGGAGAAAAACCTCACGTTATAAAACTAGTGCGCTTGAATGTCAAGTCTATTGATTTGGTAAGTAGTTTTGTAATGTGAGGTGTTTCTCTCCCCTCTCCCTGCAAAATGTTGCGTACATTCCTGGTATGGAAACCTGGTATGCAATGTATGGGGAAGTCACTTAATTCCCATCAACTTCAGATTATAATTCTGGAAACAAAAACCTACAAAAGCCTCATTTTTTGTCCCATCCTCAATTAAGTATTCATATCATTTATATCTATAAATAATATTATAGACATAACTATACTTTAAAAATATCCTTATGCTAGTCACTAAAGGAAAGAAAAAAAAAGGTGTTTTCTGCTTTCAAGAAGCTTACAGTCTTGGAGAGTAAGAAATTGGCAAAGGAATTTTTGCCAGTGAGAAAGGAAGAATGTATATATTCTAGAAGAATTCAAGAGCTGAAGACCAAAATTAAATTATGGTGGATTAGTGGCTGGTAGAAGGGAGAGTATTCTAAGTAAACAAAGACTATGGACAAGGGTACTGAGGTTGTAAAGAAGCTAAAACATTTTGGGGGCAAAGAGTCAGAATGGATTGTGGCATAGAGGACGTAAGCTGAATCATGTAGAAATTGCAATTAGCTAGGTGGGAGGTAAGGGAAGATAGGGCGATCTTCAAGGCAGGGAATGATGCTTGTAGTTGCTGTAATAGGGAATCGGGTGGTGTCTGAAATTGTGTTTGAGCAGCGCTGTGATAGACAGCCCAGTTAGGCAATAGCCCAGGTACAGAAGATGTAGACCCACCTGAGACCAAAAGTCTGCTTCTCCAGGAAGCTTTCACATACCAAACCAACTTTGTAGAGAATTGGCCACTTTGAAACTCTAAACAGGATAAACACAGATTGCAAGGGTTTATTGTCATTGCTGACTGTCTTCTTGGACAATAATAGCTTCTTCCAATATTCCTTTTCAGTGTCCCACTGGTACTTTGCCCATAATGGGGCTATTTGGTGGGTGTTTTAGGGAAGGTGGCCCAGACGCAGGTTCTGAGACTTTGAGAGATGGTCAAGTGATTTATTAAGGAAGTGCTCTCCAGAGAAAATGGTCAAAGTGGAGAATCAAAGACAAGGAAAGGGAAGAAGCCAAGCAAGGAAGCTCTTTCAGGCAAAAAAACCAGCCCCAGTCATCCTACAGGGGAACTCTGGGGTGTGAATTACACCTGAGTTCATTTTGAATTCATCAAGGCAAGGGAGATGGGTTTTAATTTCCTCATACCAAGTAGTTATTGGCTAAGGAATGCCTGGGGAGGGAGTCAGTAAACTTCCAGGCACTTCTAGCTCTCTGTGCTGGTGGGCAAAGCAGCCCTCCTAAAAAGGAGCCAGAGACAGGATTCAAAACAACAGGGACTCAGGCATGGATGCCCCGAAAAGGTATGAAGGGACTGGAATGAGCACCAGCAGTAAATGCTCCAGGGCACTGGTTGTATGAGAACATTATTTTTTGCCCTCCTTTTGTATTGGCCTGAACTTGCAATTTTAGGCCCATTAATTCCTCTCACCTGAGAGTCTGAGACATAGAGTCTGGAGGCCCCAGATTTCCAAGATATCCACTACCTTTCACCCCTCCAGTAAGAAGTGTTCAGATTTAATCCTGCATCGCAGAAAATAATTAGGTCTTTAAAGCCTATAAATTACATTTGTCAGCAGCAGAGAAAACAAATGGAGTTTCTGGTTCTCTGGTGGCAATGATGAATGGCAACATTGAGCTTTCACTGTAAGAAGCTTGCGTGGACCTAGGAGCTTGTTTATTGACTCTTAACGAAAAAACTATTAATCCAAACCATTTTAGATGGTGGTGGCCACGCTCTGTGTATAACAGTTGGGGGGGGTGGCGGTGCTGCCAGGGAACCACTGAAGAGTAGAACACGCTGCAAAAGTATACAGATTAGACAACCCATTAACTAAGATTTATGCTAGTAGATATTAATAGGGCTGTTAGTATCTGTACAGGACATCGATTTCTGACTAACATTCATGATGTAAACCTCTTAGCTTCTGACTCTACACAACAGTTTAGCTGGAAAATTTCAAAGTTTAAGGTAAAATGTAATGAGTCCAGAGGTATGGAGTGTGTAGGCTGAGAAGAAAGGCTGGCTTTGCCCTAACTGCTAATAGGGTACTAAAACCAATCTGCACTCCACTGGCAGTTCTGGAGGAATTCAGTGCATGGAAAGGTCCTGCAGGTTCAGGGAAGTGGGCAGGTTCAAGGCCAAGGGACATGGTAGAATGGAGGATTATGCTGTGTGTTTTGAAGATGCTGAAAATAGAACCCGCTTCCCCCACCCCAACCCGTCAATAACTGCACTGTTAAAACAGAAAGATAACAGGTTGGGATTAACCAAGTACACATCCCCCCATTCTCTTCCTTTCTGAGGAAGGGTCTTACAGGAAATGACTGTCTTTAGGCAAATGTGTGTCTGTAGGAATTTTCAATCAAAGCTGATTTGCATCCCGTAATTTCGTTAGTAGGAATCACATTAAACAAATACAATAAAAAGAAAGGAGAAACAGAACAAAAGAAGCAAAGCAAAAAGAAACACTCAGCAAGCGTCTCCACTTGCTTCTTAGTGCACAGAAGCAATCAGCAGAATAAACTAACTAGTGGAAGATGCCCGCCTGGTTTAATGCTCATAGAAACGGAGAAATCCGGTCAAGGTCCCAATTCAATATGGTTCAGGAAAAAGCCTTGCCGATCTAAAGTTTCTACACAGTTATTGTGTCACCATCCAGAAACCTACATGTGTATTCACAAGTCAGGAGTATTACTGTAAAATATAGAAAAACTCTCTAGACACTGGGCTCCATGAAGAAAAAACAACTCATATCCTTTTGAATCAGTAAAAGGGCAGAGTAAAGGTATCTAAAAAGTCCTGTGAGCTTCCATATAATTTCTCCTCACTCTGTTCACTCCCTGGAGAGAAAACTGCTCCTGTGTTAAGCATTCATTTAACCCTACGATGTGGAAGGGACAGCGCTGCGTTCTATGGTAGTTGTGAACATGCATGAGGCTTGTCTTCATTTCTCCAGTGAATGTTCCCTGAGGTCCGGAATCCAGACAGAGACAGAAATAATTGCTATGACAGCCCTCCTGGTAAACACTGACCACATGATTAGAAGAGCTAGCATTCGTTTAGGAATTGGGGAACAGGGAGAGACAGCATCAGTTAAAACGAACAAAATGCTGGATGTGGTAGCAATGCATTCTGTATGAACAAAGCTGGCCAGAATGCATGGAAGTCCTAAGCCAGCCGGGATAGGAGTTCCTCTCCAAGTTAACATTTCTTAAATATTTCTCCAATACTTGTAAATGAATTTCAGGTAATTTTTTTTCTTAAGCAAATGATATACAGAAAATACTATAATTAGAAACAGATTTCCTCTCACTACTTCCTGGGCATTGGCCAAAGAAGGTTCTAAAAACTATGAGCAAAACAACTTCTGCTTTCATGCTAGTTTTGTTTCAGTGCCAGTCTTATTTTATGATTTTATAAGCTAAATTTCTTGGGAGGCACAATCATGATAATGATATCTAAGATATATTGAGTCCTATTATGTGCCGGGCCCTATGCCACATGAATTATCTTTATAAAACCTCAAAATAACCTTGTAAGTTGAGGCCTATACCTGGCCTCCTTTAATTAAAGAGCCTAAAACATAGAAATTAAAATAAATTACTGATTCTCCACAAAGAACATTGTCATGTATGAACTGTTTTTGGAACCTCAGCTGACAACAGATACACATAAAGTTTCAAAAAATACTCTGTATGTAGACATTTGTGTGGTACAAGTGAATTTCACTTCTTCCTATTTCCTTGGGAGGATACCGTCTACTGTCTTGGAAGCCTGACTGATTTAGTTTAGTACTTCTTGGATGTAGGTGATCTGACCAATCTGATTTGGGGTCTATAAAAATCTCCCCAAAACAGATTTTTATCATTCAGAAAGAATTAGTGTGACTGATATTTTAGTATTAGTGTTAGTTCTGGCTTTTTTTTTTTTTTTTTCCAGCTATAGCTTTAGAAAACAGTTATAATAATCTTCACTTCTTAAAGATAGAAATATTTTTATTATCATTTGACCCTAAGATTATAAAGGAGAGGAAAAGTTGAAAATTTTCCACAAATCAAATTTAAGAAACAAAACACATGAACAAAGAAAAAAAAGAGACAAACAGAAAACCAGTTTTTTAACTAGAGAGCACAGTCTGATGGTTACCAGAAGGGAGGTGGGGGGGATGGGTGAAATAGGTGATGGGGATTAAAGCGTACACTTAGCATGATGAGCACTGAGTAATATATGGAATTGTTGAATCACTATATTGTACACCTCAAACTAATATAACACAGTATGTTAACCATACTTGAATTTAAAAAAATAAATAAAAGAACAAAAATTCCCACAAATTAACCAGGTCATCAACTAACATTCCAACATATCAGAGCTGACATTGGGCTTTCAACATTTTTCTTCTGGAAATTTAATTACTTCTCAGATCATGGGTAATACATAGAAAATACACTTTGCAGATTACAGCATTCTGCTTTCTACCTGACGGGATTTTCCTTACTCAACCAATCCTGGGATCCTGTGCTAGGTTGTATTCTAAAAACAAAAATTAAATCTTCCTTCAACTCCCTTCACCAACCTATCATCTGTGGATTATTATTATTATTATTTTTAAAGATTTTATTTATTTATTTGAGAGAGAGAATGAGACAGAGAGAGCACATGAGGGGGGTAGGGTCAGAGGGAGAAGCATACTCCCTGCTGAGCAGGGAGCCTGATGCGGGACTCGATCCCGGGACTCCAGGATCATGACCTGAGCCGAAGGCAGTCGCTTAACCAACTGAGCCACCCAGGCGCCCCATCTGTGGATTATTATTAACGGAAGGGAAATGGAGGCACAGAGAGATCGGTGTTCACACGGACAGTAAGTGGAAAAGCTAGAATTCAAACTTGACTCCATCTACGTCTAGACCCTTCAATCCTTCTTAGCTGAATTGCCACCCTGAGTGTCACTGTTAATATGCTGCTGATGTCATAGGCTATGCATGAGTGTGCGTGCGTCTGGTCATGTGCATATGCAAAGAACAAGACTCTTCTAGGCAGCATGGCATAGAGGAGAGAGGCTTGGACGAGGCGCCAATCCCTGATTCAGAGATTCCTGGCCATGGGGTCTTGCCGAAATCAGGATATTTTGTGAACCTTGTGCTAATAGGACTCCCAACTACTCACTGAGCTGTTTCAGGGCCTTTTGATGGGGGAGCAACTCTTCTTAGCCTGCTTGGGTTCAACACAGCTCTCACTACACATAGTTCCTTGTGTGTTCATTGGTCTATTGTCCCCACCTCCCCCACCAGTTATAGCTGTACTTTAAGCTTCCAGAAAGCACCGACCTTGCTAAATGCTCACCACTACTGCACTCCAGAATCTAGAACAGTGTCTGAGACAGAAGAGGTGATTCATGGGTTGACTGAACAAAAGAGAGAAGGAATGGATTTCAAGATCTCTGCACAATATGCTCTTTCATTATCAGGGATGTTGTGATTTTTCTCAACATGTCAAGGTGGCTAATCATTGTCCCCTGTCTTCACAATAGATTGGGGTTTTGGCTTGACTTCATATCTGATCCTTCAGTTTATGGTATTTGGCAGTTTGGGATTATAAAGTTCTTTTTTTTTTTTTTTTTTAATCAAACATAGATCACGCAGAGGCAGATATTTGAAACTTAAGAGTAAGCATTGAAATTCATCATGAAGAAGAACCAGACATGCTGTTTGGGACACATTTGTTGTCTGGAAGATACTAAGACATGAACTGGAGAGAAATTTGGATAAATTCGGTTTTGGACACTGAGCCTCCAGCTAGCCTATGGGAGCTTAATCAGTGAGAACTGCGGTAGGGGAGAAAGTCTTGCTTTTCCCTTTGGCCCATTGGTTTCCACTACCTCCTGAAACTGCGTTAAAACACTTATAAAGCAATAGTCTGCTGGTTTGTTAGAACCATCCTGGGTTCATCCTTTTCATCAAGCAATTCCTGCCAGGGACCAAACGGTCTGGAACTAGCTTAATAGAACACTATTAAGAATGATCACTATTTGAATTCCTTACTTCCTGGAAACCTCAAAGCATAAACATACAGATTTTATTTAGATAAGGCTCCTGTCAGCTATAGAATTTTATCACCACACAGTCCCTGATAGATAAATGGCAGCATGGAAGATTTTTTCTTGTTTTCCCAAACTCAGAAAATAGTAAAGGTGGGACAATCCATAACTTTTTATTTGCTTTTCATGAAGATGTGTCATAAGATTCTGTTACAAATAGACTGACTGAATCTCTAAAACATACCCTGGAGTATGTGTGGTCAGGGGTGGGAAGAGGTACTATCTAAGCGATATAGATTCCTGCCAAGATGTGCCTCCACCATGTAAATGCCAAGTTCAACTCACATTTATAACTAGAGTAGAAGAAAAAAAATGAACATTGCTTTCCTATATATAAGTAGCATACTAGTATTCACTTAAAAATGTCTTCCTATTCATTAGCCTATTCTTTTGTACCAATGTTCTATGGAGCAAATTGTTCTGTCATAATTTTCCTGGTGTTTTCAAGGTGAGGGGACTGGCTCACAGTGTTTAGGTCATATGCTCTTGCTCCAAGTTTAGTTCAGTGATAACATTTCATAGGCAGAGAAGGCTGAAATAATTAGGTTAAATCTTCTGATGTTGGCAACATTCAAACTTTCCTTACCCTATAAAGGTGGCTCAGTTTAGAAGGAAGCAGTCTTATTGTAAGGCAACCTGTTAAATGAAATTAAATGTCTTCAAGACATTGAAGAGGCTCACCGCTTTACAGTAAACAAGGCACTATCACATACATTAACTCACCTGAGGCTTGCTACAACCTTTTGGGAGAGGCTGAGGGAAGAGTCTCTTCATCTATAATATGGAGTCCTAATAAGTTTCAGTGGGTTGAAATGACTTACTCCAAGTCCCACAGCCAGAAGATGGTTGAGCTGGGACAATCCCAAAAATCCCTTACTTGCTTTTCATAAGGATTTATTACAAAGTTCTTTTGAATAATGAACTCCCTTTGTGCATTCCGAGTACAGTTTGGTATGCAGAGATTTGATTTACACACTACCTTTCTTAGCCCTTCTTTTGCTTAATACTAAACAACTATTCCAGGAGACACTCATGAATATTCAACTTATGTCCAGTCTCAAAAAGTATCAGCACGGTGCTTCCAGTTCAGAAAAGAAGCCACATTTCTGATGATAATGTTGAGGTTCATAATGCATCGAGCCCCGAGCTTCTCCAGTGAGCTGCTGGGGGGGCCTCCCTGACTCCATCTGCTCAATCTAAGATAATTCTTAACCAGCAGTGAGTGTTTACTATGTGGCAGGTAACTGTTGGAAATATTTTGTGTTTCTTGATTTATATAATCCTCATAAGAAACAACCTTTTGGAAGACAGCATAATAAAGGAGTTAAAAGAGTTTACTTTATCAGACAGCCCTGGTACATTACCCTGTATGCTTCTAGACTATGAACTCTTTCAACATAGGAATTTTGTTTTGCTAATTGGTTCCTAGTACATATTAAATGCTTAATAAATATTTAATGAATGGAAGGATTAAGAAATGAACAGAAATATTGCTTGAAACCTTTTTTTCTTTTTTTTGGAATCCATGTTAGAAATTATCATGTAAGAAAATCAGTCTCCTTATTCTATAATTACCCCTTATTTTAGTTCAGGAATGACATTTTCCAGCTTGATGGACCTCCCTCAATCACCAGACTTACTTCTGACTGACCTTTGGATAGTTCTACAAAATCAACCAAATTTCCCCTTGAAGGAAATCAGTGTAAATCAGGGTTTCTCAACCTTGGCACTATTGACATCTTGAATTGGATAATTCTTTGTTCTGGGGGTTGTCCTGGGCATTGTAGGATGTCTAGTAGCATCCCTTAGGTCTCTACTCCTTAGATGTCAATAGCATCTTCCCCCTCCCTACTCCTAGTTGTAACAACCAGAAATGTCTCCATTCATTGCCAAATGTCCCAGGGTGGATAAGGGCTGGGGCAAAAGGGTCCCTGGTTAAGAAACACTATTGTACACCATTAAGAGGTGTTTTGTTTGTTTGGCTGGTTGGGTTTTTGTTGTTGTTGTTGTTGTGCTGCTGTTGTTTTTAAGATTCTCCAAAAAGATGCCCACACATAACTGGAGAAGTTACAGCATCTTTGGAATAAGTAACATACCTTCATAAGAGGACTATTTGGAAAGGAACAGCACACATTTTGATGTTTACTTTCTTGTGACTTTGTATACATTTGATAAAAATTGGACTCCTTATTTCAATGTAATATAGCACATATTCCTCTGCCAAGTCCAGCAATGCTCATTAAAGAATCCTCTCATTTATCAGATGGGAAAAGGTATTCATGGGACAAACAGTGACTTGGATATGTTGACTGGACTCAGCCTCAGGCATCGTGCCTCAGAGGGACCTGAGCACCTCCCCTGACTGATTTCCCTTCTTTGGTGACCCATTCCACTTTAGCTGGGGCCTCCGATGGTGTGGCCTCCGAAAGGCCACACTGCTTCTCCAGAAGTGCATCAGCTTCACAGTTTGTGTCACATGCTTTGCTGCCTGTCAGACAGGATGAGAACATCTCCCCAAAAGTGGCAGCCTTTTCAGAGACACAGTCTTGTAAGCAGCCCCAGAGTTCTGGGTAAATACACTGACCATGCACAGCCATGGGGATGATGGGCTGGTCATGACAGATTGACCAAAATGCCATGGTAAACCATTCCTCTTCCCTGGCCTTGAAGCCCCAAATGAGAAGCCCCAAATGAGAAGAGCAGACAGCTGAACAACTTATGGCCTTTCGCTATCAATTTGATTTAGCAACTGCAAAGCTGCTCTGACAGCCCAGTAGCCAATTAGTGGCCTGCAATCATCAGCATTAATTTGTTCACATTTCCCCCCGCAAATTGCTAATTGGTTGAACAGAGCAGTGGTTGGGCTGGGCTGCTGAGGAGGAAGAAGGAAGTTTGAGCCGTATCATTTTCTTGCTGAGTATATTTAGATTAAAGGGGATGCCAAAGGACAAACTGCTTCTGAACTCTTCCAGCAATTTGGAATGACAGTTCTTTACAGCAAAATGTTATTAATTCTGTATATTCTGGATGGTGTTCTGAGTCTTTCAGGTTAACCATCGACTTAATTTCTTAGAGTTGCTTGAATGGTGAATAGACAGAAACTTTCTATTACCCCTCCTTTATCAAGTCTTTCCATGTATTTGCATTTTATTCTTATAATCCAATATTAAGATATTAAAGATCCCTTCTTTAATAATATCATTGTGTTGATCATTCTCCATCGCCAACCTCCCCTTCCCCAGTTCACAAATATTTGTTCTCTGTCTGCTTTGGTACCCTGAGAGTCTGACTTCTATGAACTCTATTATTTTCTTGTCTTCTGGTTTACCATTGGATACACCTAGTAAGTCACAAGAAGGAGCATAATTCAGGAGGAGAGAAGAGGGTTTTTCTTGCCCACTTCCTCCCTACATTGGTGCACATTTCTGGTATTGGCCTCTACCCTCTATAACTTCATTCCCTTGCAGGTGGCAACTCTTCCAGTGCTTAATTTATTGTTAGGCTTTGATCATATTGTTCCTCCCCCTTGCTTTTCTAGGTCTAGTTACAGCAATGGTTTTTCACTGCTGCTAATTGCTAGGTGCCTTAACATAGTTTGATAGCTCCTTTAAACCTGCCCACACTTCTAGTGGTTCTTTCATTAAATTCTCTTTAAAATACCATCTGATTGTGCTATTATTTATCTGCCTGAAAGTTTCCATGAGTTTTTATTTAACAAATGTTTATTTTGCCTATACGGTGCAAAGTGATGGGTTGATTATTCTCCATCACCAACCTCCCCTTCCCCAGTTCAGCTATGAGCAAAACAGATAAGATTGCTGTCCGCATGGAATTTGAAATCTGGTTAGGTTGTTAAATATTAAATCATTAATTGGAAATGAGATCTTCTAGTGTAGTAGGGATTCTAGAGCAGAAAGTCTAGAACCAATTATCACCCAAAGTCCATGGTTTACATTAGGATTCAATCTTGGTATTGTGTATTCTATGGATTTTGATGAATGTATAATGACATGTATCTACTATTGTACTATTGTTCAGAATAGTTTCACTGCCCTAAAAATTCTCTGTTCACTGTTTTTTATCCCTCCCTCCTGCCTAACCACTGACAACCATTAATCTTACCATTGCCATAGTTTTGCCTTTTCCAGAATGTCTTCTAGTTGGAATCATACAGCATGTAGCCTTTTTAGATTGGCTTCTTTCACTTAGTAATATGCATTTAAGGTTCCTCCATGTTTCTTCATGACTTGATGGCTCGTTAATTTTTGGCATTGAATAATATTCCACTGTCTTAGTGTACCATTTATTCACTAATCTCCTGAAGGATATTTTGGTTGCTTTCAAATTTTGGCAATTAGAACTAAAGATATTATAAACGTGCTTATGCAGGTTTTTGTGTGGACTTACATTTTCAGTTCATTTGGGTAATTACAGTGTGATTGCTGGATTGTGTAAAGTATGCTTATTTTGTAAGAAACTGTCAAACTGGCTTCCAAAGTGGTTGTACCATTTTGTATTCTTATCCATAATGAATGAAAGTTCCACATCTTCATCAGCATTTAGTATTATCAGGATTTAAGACTTTGGCCATTCTAATAGGTATATAGTTGTGCCTCATTGTTTAAAATTTCAATTCCCTTATTACGTATGAGGTTGAACAATTTTTCATATACTTGCTTGCATCTTTATATTCTTTATATATTCTTTAGTAAAGTGTCTGTTAAGCTCTTTGGCCCATTTTTTAACTAGGTTGTTTGTTTTCTTATTGTTTTAATGATTCCTTGTATATTCTTGATAACAGTCATTCATCAGATGTGTCTTTTGCAAGTATTTTCTCTCAGTCTGTGGCTTATCTTCTTATTCTCTTGACATCGTCTTTTGCAG
Organism: Halichoerus grypus; assembly: GCF_964656455.1. Lineage (NCBI taxonomy): Eukaryota > Metazoa > Chordata > Mammalia > Carnivora > Phocidae > Halichoerus > Halichoerus grypus. Next base: position 23,404,167 of record NC_135718.1, on the reverse strand, counting down.
AGCAGAATTTTAAAATTTTAATGAAGTGTAGCTTATCAATTATTTCTTTCATGGATTTTGACTTTGGTATTGTATCTAAAAGGTCATCACCATATCCAAGGTCATTTATCACTATATCCAAGATCATCGAGATTTTCTCCTCTTTATCTTCCAGGAGTTTTATAGTTTTGCACTTTAGTTTTAGGTCTATGGTCCATTTTGAGTAAATTTTTGTTAAGTGTCTATCTGTATCTAGATTCATTTTTTGACATGTGGATGTCCACAGTTCCAGCACCATTTGTTGAAAAGACTCTCTTTGCTTCATTGTACTGACTTTGCTTCTTTGTCATAGATCAGTTGACTATATTTATGTGGGTCTCTTTCTGGCTCCTTCTTCTGTTTCATTGATCTAATTGTCTATTCTTTGACTAGTACCACACTATCTTCATTTTTGTAGTTTTATACTAAGTCTTGAGTTTGGGTAGTGTTAGTTTTTCAACTCTGTTCTCATTCAATATTGAACTGGCTATTCTGTTTCTTTTTCTTTTCCAAATAAACTTTAGAATCAATTCTTCAGTATCCACAAAATAACTTACTCGGATTTTGATAGGAATTGCTTTGAATCTATAGGTCAAATTGTGAAGAATTGATATTTTGACAATATTGAATCTTCCTATCCATGAACATGAAATGTCTTTCCATTTATTTAGTTCTTCTTTGATATCTTTACTCAGAGTTTTATAGTATTCTTCATGTAGATCTTATACATATTTTGCTAGATTTATACGAAGGCATTTTATTTTGGGGAGTGCTAATAAAAATGGTCTTGTGTTTTGGATTTTAAATAACACTTTTTCATTGCTAGTAAATAGGAAAGTAATTGACTTCTGTATATTAACATTGTAGTTTGAAAACTTGCTATTAATCACTTACTAGTTCTAAGAGTTTTTATTTTTTTCAATTCTTTCAGATTTTCCACACAGATGATTATATCATTTGCAAACAAAATCAGTTTTCTTTCTTCCTAACTGGTATACCTTTTCTTTTCTTTTTCTTTTTTCTTTTATTTTCTTGTCTTATTGTATTAGCTATAATCTCTAGTACAATGTTGAAAAGCAGTGGTGAGAAACGACGTCCTTGCTTTGTTCCCAGTCTTTGCCAGAAAACTTCCAGTTTCTTACCATTAAGTGTGATATTACCTGTAGGTTTTTAAGTATTCTTTACTAAGTTGAGGAAGTTTCTCTCTATTCCTAATTTGCTGACAGTTTTTTATCATGAATAGGTGTTGGATTTTGTCACATGCTCTTTCTGCAGCTATTTAAGTGACAATGTCATTTTTCTTTTTTAGGCTTTTGATATGATGGATCACATTAATTCATTTTTGAATGTTGAACCAGCCTTGTACATTTGGGATACATTACACTTGGTCACTGTGCATATTTTTTAATACACTGTTGTATTTAATTTGCTAATATTATGATGAGGATTTTTGTATTTATGTTCATGTGAAATATTTATCTGTAGTTTTCTTTCTTGTAATGTCTTTGATTAGGGTGATGTTGGCCTCATAGGAGTTGGGAAGCATCCCCTCTGGTTTTTTCTTCTGAAAGAGGTTGTAGAGATTTGACATAATTTTTTCCTTAAATGTTTCATAAAACTCACCAGTGAACCCATCCAGCACTGGTGTTCTCTGTTTTAGAAGATTATTATTTATTCAATTACTTTAAAATGTATAGATCAATTCAGATTGGCTGTTTTTGTGTGTGAGTGCTGAAAGATGTGTCTTTCAAAGAATTGGCCCATTTTATCTAGGTTATTAATTTTTTAGGCATAGAGTTTTTCATAATATCCCTTTATTATCCTTTTAATGTCCATGGGATCTGTAGTAATTCCTTCTTTCATTTCTGGTATTAGTAAATTGTGTTCTCTCTCTTTTTCACAGCCTAGCTAGAGGCTTATTGATTTTATAGATCTTTTCAAAGAACTGTTTTTGTTTTATTTTCTTTTTTGAGAAAAAGCCATGTCCAGCCACTAATGAGCCCATCAAAGGCATTCTTCATTTCTATTAGTGTTTTTGATCTCCAGCATTTCTTTTTGATTATTTCTTAGACTTTTCATCTCTCTGCTCACATTATCCATCTGTTCTTTCATGTTTTCCACTTATTCCATTAAATCCCTTAGCATATTAATCATAGTTTTAAAAAAATTTCTGGTCTGATTATTCCAACATTCCTGCCATCTCATTCTGGCTCTGATGCTTGTTCAATCTCTTCAAGCTGTGTATTTCTTTTTGTTTTAAATCTTTTAGCATGCCTTGTAATTTTTTGTTGGAAGGTGGACATGATGTGCTGGGTAAAAGGAACTGAAGTAAATAGGCTTTTAGTAATGTAGTGATAAGATGTAGGCACGGAGGAAGACTTCTTTGGTCCTTTGACATGGTATCAGTCTTTTGGTAAGTCTGTGCCCCTGGACTGTGAACTTCCTCTCTGCTTCTCATTGTCTCTCTCCCTACCCCACCACCAAGCTTTAGGTGGACATGATGGCTGGAGGGAGCTGGAGTTAGGTATTTCCTTTCTCCAAGTAGTCTAGGCTCTGATAAACTCCAGTAGGTGAGGCTCTGGTAAAACAGTTTTTGCTGGAAACAGGCCTTGTTAAGAACAGAATGTTGTAGGGCACCCGGGTAGCTCAGCCGTTAAGCGTCTGCCTTTGGCTCAGGTTATGATCCCAGGGTCCTGGGATCGAGTCCTGCATCGGGCTCCCTGCTCGGCAGGAAGCCTGCTTCTCCCTCTCCCACTCCTCCTGCTTGTGTTCCTGCTCTCGCTATCTCTCTCTCTGTCAAATAAATAAATAAAATCTTTTTTTTTTTTAAAAAAGAACAGAATGTTGTGTATTTCAAAATTGTTCCTTTTCCCCTCTCCCTTCTGGAAACACGAGGTGATTTTTCTTTGTTATTCACTGCAAAAACCTTGTAAGTCTCCTGGAGGTAAAACTCCCCAAATTGCAAGAGACGCCCCCATGAAAGGGTCCCCTGAAATTTTTATCTCTCAGGGTTATTCACGCTAAGCTTCCAGCAATTTGTTAATTACATTTCAGGTTTTCCTACTCCTGTACTGGTTCCCCAAGAGGTTTCTGCTTTGATAAATTATAAATCTCTTCATCTGCCTGTGTGTCTTTCCAATTTGGGGGTCAGTGGTTTGCCCTGTGACCTCTCCTCTTTGCCATATCTAAGAAGAGTTATTGATTTTTTTTCAATTTGTTCAAACTTTTACTTATTGTTAGGACAAAATGAAGACTTCTAGGCTTCTTACACGCTAGACCAGAAACCAGAGCCCAATGTCATTATCTTTATTTCACAGATTATGAAGCTTGGCTTAGAAAAGTAAACTACATTGTGCTGGATCATGGAATGAGTAGGTGGCACAGAGGCTCGACCTCAAGTCTCCTTCTTCCAAAACTAGCGTTTTTAGACAGTGGAATATTTGGAAATTCATTGTTATTTGTTCCCTTTTTTAGCACAGTAACTTGAATTAGATTTGTTTTTTTTAATATGTTTTTGATCAACTTCAAAATAAACCCATATTAAATAGAAAGACATATTCTGACTTTCTTTTGAGACACCAATGAGGTTGTGTCTGGTTTTCCTTCAGTCTCATGAGTAAATTATTTATTCACAATGGAAACAAAAGCTAAAGCTCTTATTTTTCCAATTAATATTTATATTATTATTGTGGGGTCTATCACATACATAATGCAAAGGACCCTGAAAGACCATCTATCAGGAATAACTGCTTTAGAGTTCATTGTTAAGAGTCAGTGTGCCAAGTTAGAGAGTTCAGAAATGTATTCTCTTTTTTAAAATTTTATTTTAATTCCAGTATAGTTAACATACAATGCTATATTAGTTTCAGGTGTACAATATAGTGATTCAACAATTCCATACAGTGATCATTGTGACAAGTGTCCTCCTTAATCTCTATCACTTATATTTCACCCATCCCTCCACCCATCCCTCCACCACCTCCCCTCTGGTAACCACCAGTTTGTTCTCTATAGTTAATCTATCAGTCCTTCAAGCCTGCGAAGGAGAGAGCTAAGCAGTCTGGCTTACCTAAAGGGGCAGAAGGAGAAAATCTTTAGTTTCTAGTACATTTCTTTGACATTATAGGAAAAAAAAAAATACTGCACTGAGAACCAAGCACATAGGCTCCAATGTGATTTGCTATCGATGACAGTAAACAACATCTCTGAAACCTTTGTACCTATTTCCCTATGGGGGAATTAAAAACTCCAGCCATCATATTTTATGACTAAGTTTACTAAAATAATACTCCATTGCTATTTCTGTCTAAACCAAAGGGAGCTCTCACCTGGAGTCTCCTTCCTCTTTAATACAGACTCTTAGAGATGAAGAGGGGTGATCACTCATGCTAATTTTTACATATATTGACTGTCCTTTTCCTAGATTGATTTTTTCCATAATTAAGGAATAGTCACTTTATATAATTCTCTAAGGGAATAGGTTCCAGTAAGCCTTCCCATCTGCCATGGTTTTTTTAACCCAAAAATAAAAACTTGCTAAAGACATAAATGATAGAATTACGCATTTTATGCCATTTACAGTGTGAGGTCCTTTTATAAAAGCCTCAATGGCATTGGAGACACACTACCATCCCAGAAGGGTTTCAAGTCTGCTTAGGGAAATAAAACCAACATGTGCAAAACTGAGGACAAAACAAAACAGCATATAGGCAAGGGACAGTGAACTAGGACCTGGGGTATCTCTGATGCCAATTATATGCTCTTTAGCAACTTATATCACCTCATAAGATGTATTTCATCTGCAAGATGGGGATGATAAGGGAGAACTGACACAGGATTACCCAGTATTGCAACCAGTCGCATTGCACACTCATGACTCTCTCATATGGGCCCTCAGTGCCGCCTGGAAATCCTTTTACTCTGTCATTCTCCTAGAGGATTCATGCTTTCTCTTGCTCCTCCAATACATCCTTTCTCATCCTCAAGCTCAGTTGATGACCTCAATCTTTATTTCCTGGAGAACACAGGAGCAATTAGAAGACAAGTTCTGTAGGATCCCTTGACCATAAGTCCATCACCAGCACCCACACATTTACTTTTCCTTCCTGGGGTTATAGGTGAGCTCCTCATGCTCCAAAGGCCAGCATCTCTCCTGTTATCCAGATCTCATTTCCTGTCTCCTCCTTAGGTACACCACTTCAAGAATTCTCTCTCTTCCTCTCTTACATCCTCAGTTTTTTTTTTTTTTTTTCTCTCTCAACTGGATTTCCTAAGCTCACACACCTATTATGTATTTATTTTTTTAAGATGAGATATTTGTGTGTATGTGTGTACCTTGTTCCCACTTACTTGTTTAGGTAGTTCAATCGTTCCAGGATTTCTCTACCTGCTTTATGTTAAATCTCCTTGAGAGAGTTATTTATAATTTCTGTCTCCAACTTACCTCCTCCAATTCTCTATTCAACCCATTTCTCTGAGTATTTACACATTCGCCAAACCTGCTTTTGTTAAAATCTAATGAACTCTATATTCCTAAATTCAGTAGTCAAGTCTCAGTCCTCATCATACTGACCTATAGGAACATTTGACATTGTCAACATGCTCCTTGTTAAAATACTCTTTTTGCTTGGCTTCTGGGATACCACATCCTCCCGTTTCTCCTCTTCTATCACTGGCCATTGCTTTTCCATCTCCTTTATTGGCTTCTCTGCACCTCTCTGACAGCCATATATCGGTAATGGCCTAGAGCTCATTCCGTAGACATCATTCCTTCTCTTTGTACAACCATCTCCTCTCGTAACTATTCTACACCATCTATGTAGTGACAAATCCAAGACATATCTCTGAATGAACATATCACATGAACTCCACACTTTCATGTACCCTGCCTTCTGGATATCACCACTTGGATGTCTGAAAGGCACCTCAAATTTAACATGTTCAAAAATCACTTTCTAGATGCTCTGCCACCTGCTCCTCCAGCCGTGTTGGGAAATGGCGACCCCATCTCTCCTGCCCCTCAGGCCAGAAGCCTTGGGATCATCTTAGACTACCCTCTTGTACTTGTGCCTCACAATTTCACAAATTTTGTCATTACCACCTTCAGGATATATTCATAATTCTCATTTTTAGCCCCTTTAATCCTACCATCCTGATGCAAGTTATCATCATTGTATACTCAGTTTGCTATAATAGCCTCCCTTGATTCCTCCTTGATTGACCTTTAGTCTATTCTCAATACACCAGCAGGATCAAATATATGAAAATACAAAATGCACCATGTGTGCCTCACCTCAAACCCTCCATTTCATTCTTAATTGACTCAGAGTAAGTGGCAATGTTCTCACAAGGGCCTACAAGGCCCTTTGTTGTCTAGCACCACAGTATTGTTCTGAGCCCACCCACAACAGCTTCCTTGGTGTTCATCAAACACTAACAAGGCTTCCACCTTAAGGCTTTTGCAACTCCTCTTTTTTTTCTACCTGACCTTCTCTTCTCTAGGTACTTGAATAGCTTACTCCCTCACCCCTTTCAAGTCTGTTAAAATGCTACCTTATTGAGGAGAGTTTCTATTATCACCATTTGTACACAATGCATTCTTCTTTTCCTCCTCACCTTACTTAATGATCTGTTGCTCTGGATATTGACAGGTTTACTGTCTGTGTGTTCCTCCTAGAATGTAAGTTCCTTTGTTTAGAATGTAAGAGACTCTTTTACTCATAGCTGTGGTCTCAGTACCTAGACAAGTGCCTGAGAGATCACAGAATCTCAAAAATACGTGTTGGGTGAATAAAAGCAAGAATGAATGAATGAATACAACTGAGAGAGTGTTTTGAACTCTGGCATCCATGCACATTTGTACTGTGTTTCATATGGGTCAGAGAGTAGACACTAGAACATAAGTACTATAAATTGAAATTTGCCTTTAGCTTCCCCAGCCTCCTCTCTTTAGTCTGTCCCTTCTTTCCTGCCTTTAGTGATAGATTTCTACAGCTTTTGTTTTAGCCATAACTCAAGGGGCTTTTCTTCTTCTATTTGCAGAGTAAGAAAGCACAAGGAAAAATGAGACCAATCTGTTTCCAAATATACCCAGGAGACCACGTAGTACCATTGTTCTAACAAGGTGGTAGAACCAAAGGATGCTCTCTCTAACAGAGAGATCATGCAGAGCAGTTTTGTGGAGGAGAATTAACAACACAAGCCAATCAATTGCCTAAAGGAAGCTCTGATGCCTTTCACACTTGGCTATTACAGACCCACCCACCACCAACATAGTTTCCAGGGAATACAAATCTGAGGCTGTTATTCAATTTAAAGAGCATTGGTATGTTCTTGAATGCAGGAAAAACTTAGCATTAGATTTTGCAGTGTGGGGATGAATGGGCAGTGGGGTCACTAAGGAGACTGATGACCAAGGAGGTTCTTGTTGCTGTGTAATAGGAAGGTGTATCAGCCAGGAAAGCAAGACCCTTTGATGGAGGGCTTTATGTGGCAGGTGAAGGTACTTTGGTTTGATTCAGTAAGCAGTAAACGAGGAGTCATTGTATTTTCTTAGATGGGATGAAGGTGGTGACATGGCGAAAGCATTGTTTAGAGTGATTGAAAAACCTGGCTGTAAAACATATTAGAATGTAGTCCTTGAACAAACCTGAATCAGAACCGCACTAGGATGTATGCTTTTGTTGGCCTGGAGTATGTCCCAGTAATCTACATTTTAATCAGAAACTCTGTGGGAGATGCCTGAGTATTTGCTTTTTAAAAAAACACACCAAGCAATCAGATGCACACTAGTTTATGGTATGTATTACAGCAGTTTTTTTTTTTTTTTTCAAACTGAAGGTTGCAACCCATTAGTGAGCTGTAAAATGAATTTAGTGGAATGCATCAGATAACACAAGTGAGCACATACTGTATGCTTCCGTTTATCTATAGTTTATGAACAGGCACAACTAATCTATGGTGAAAGAGATCAGAGCAGTAGTTGCCTAAGTTGGGAGAAGCCTGACTAAAAAAGGTGCCCAAAGAAAGCTTTGGTATGTTGGACATACCTTGATTCGGGTGATGACTACCTAGGCGTAAACATTTGTCAAACCTGAGCCTACTGTACACTAAAAATCAATGCATTTTTTGATGTACAAATTTACACACATTATTCCTCAATAATAACAAGAGGGAGAAAATTATGTAGAACATATCAAGGCAAAAAAAAAAAAGAAAAAGAACATATCAAGCCATTACCCAATACCCAACATAGGGTTAAATTGTGTGTATTGTGTGTGTGCATGTTTGCAGTCATGATTATTCACCACGAGGATACATGTTGGAGGGTATGTGTTTATGTGTGCATTTGAAGTACTGAAGGAGAGAGATACAGTCTAGCAGCTGTGAGGCCATTTCTGTTTGTCTCTCTTTTGCTTTCTATAGATAATGTGACTCCGTGCAAATATCTTGCTACCAAAATTTCCAGTATGTTGTTAAACTTCTAAGGCCACTTGAGTTTTTTGGTAACTTTTCCCCCCACTTATTCTAATTTCTACAACGGTTCAGCGTGACATCATATTTTGTGCTCTGATGAATGTACAGTGGTAACGCCCAGCTACAAAAAGGTTGGTCGTATTTGTTCAATAGGACAATTGACTGCTTCTGAAAGTTTTGTTTAAATGTGTTGTAGGGGGCACCTGGGTGGCTCAGTCGTTAAGCGTCTGCCTTCGGCTCAGGTCATGGTCCCAGGGTCCTGGGATCGAGCCCCGCATCGGGCTCCCTGCTCCGCGGGAAGCCTGCTTCTCCCTCTCCCACTCCCCCTGCTTGTGTTCCCTCTCTCGCTGTGTCTCTCTGTCAAATAAATAAATAAAATCTTTAAAAAATAAATCAATAAATAAAATAAATGTGTTGTAGATTTTGAGCAAATGCACTGTTATCGGCAGTAAAGACTGTATTTTAAGCAATTAAAGCGCTGCCTGTTCAAAGGGAGGTGTTTGGAGGGTGCTCACTTCCTGTTGATGGAATTGGACATGGAAATACAAGGTAGCACTGGTAATCTGAAGACTCAGGCAGATAAGTTTGGCTTACACTGGTGTTATGGTTAACCTCTCCTTGCTGCAAAACACCAAAAGCTTACCTTGTTCAAGTTCTTTTTCTTGAAGTAGTAAGGGTACTACTGTGCACAGAGTTTTTCTCTGACAACTCTGGATATTATTGATTTTTGGAATGCCTCACTCTGGATAGGAATTTTATAGAATTTTAACAAGTTTAATTAATTAATTTATTTATTATTTATTTATTTGACAGAGAGAGACACAGCGAGAGAGGGAACACAAGCAGGGGGAGTGGGAGAGGGAGAAGCAGGCTTCCCGCTGAGCCTGATGCGGGGCTCGATCCCAGGACCCTGGGATCATGACCTGAGCCAAAGGCAGACGCTTAACGCCTGAGCCACCCAGGCACCTCAACAAGTTTTAAAAAGAAAGAGAGCCAAGGGTGCCTGGGTGGCTCAGTTGGTGAAGTGTCTGCCTTCAGCTCAGGTCATGATCTCGGGGTCCTGGGATTGAGCCCTGCATTGGGCTCCCTGCTCAGCGGGGAGTCTGCTTCTCTCTTTCCCTCTGCTCCTTCCCCTTGCTCATGCTCATGCTCTCTCTCTCTCTCAAATAAATAAATAAAATCTTAGAAAAAAAAAAAAGAGAGAGTGTGTCCAATTGAGTTAGAATGAGCCATAGCGACTCCCCAGCTTGTAGGACTAAGGAGTGTTAGCTGGTCAGAGCCTACTTTTCTCCTGGCTTGAAATTCTTCATGGTATATGGCACCTCCTATAATTTCCTATATTTCCAGGATGAGTTTTGGGCCTTTTTGGTATTTGAAATCTAATTATAATTCCATGATTCACTTGTATTCTATTTACTATGGAAGATTTATATAACTTTGGTCCAGTCTTATTTTCATGTAGAGATACTTAGAGGGGACTATTACTGATTGAGGTGGGGAAACTTCCTCAAAGATAGTGTATGTGTCCTGATGAATCTGGAAAGTTTAAAAGTTCTAGTTCACACAAGAAAGTCAGGGATTCTGGAGGCATATATTGGAAGAAAAAATAGACAAATTTCCCTTTTCTATCTTTCCTTTTAATGCCCTTGGCTATGAGATATGGAATGCATGGTGATTAAGGGTAGGTGGGAGGTAGGCAAAGGAGGCTAGTTAGATAACTGAAATATTAGAGAAGATTCCTTCAAGGAAGGAATAAAAAGGCATCCTATACCTTTGAGCTTGACTAAGGCTACCATATAGCCTACTCCCATGACAGTAGGAGGCACCATAAGATCAACAAGGCTTGATGAGGTACTATGAGAAAGATTTTTGCCTCAACAATAATAGCATCACCACCTCAAAATAATGAAAATATCTAGGCAATTGTCTTCTAGTTATTCAACTTCATATAGATTTTTTTTTTTAAGATTTTATTTATTTATTTGACAGAGAGAGACACAGCCAGAGAGGGAACACAAGCAGGGGGAGAGGGAGAAGCAGGCTTCCCGCCAAGCAGAGAGCCCGATGCGGGGCTCCATCCCAGGACCCTGGGATCATGACTTGAGCCGAAGGCAGACACTTAACAACTGAGCCACCCAGGCGCCCCATATATAGATGGTTTTCTATCCTTATAGAAGGGTTAATATGGAGTCCTAACGTTTTGAAGAAATAATGTGAACACTTTAAGAAGAATTTCACCTTATACCAAGGGAATATCGAATTGCAGAAGAAGGTAGCACCAGGTCTGATGGGAATATATAATATGAAGTTGTTCATCATCCCAGTGATGAAGTAGACAGGGGACATTAAGATTCTTGGTTACAAGTAAGAGAAACCAACTTTGATTGTCTAAGCAGAAGGGTTACTGGGATGTTCTAGGATGTTGTAAGTTTGGAGGAGGAGGTTTGGAAAGGAGTGGAATTGAGGGAGTACAAAATTTGGGGATGAAATGATCTGGCCAGGACATAATATGCTAGAGGCATCGGACACAACCTCATCTGCTAGATAGGAACTCTGTTCTCCCACTGCCACTGTAAGTCACAGATCCACATTCCTGAGCACATTCCTGAGCACCAATATAATAATGTGCTTAGATCCTAGCTGTAAAGGAGCTTAAAGATGAAGGCTCTTCCACAACCCATGTCTATATTAAGAAGTAATGTTGTCTGCTTCCTACCCCTTCCCCCAAATTAGGCACATGGGGGAACCCCCCACCCCCACCCCAAGATACAGAGAATTTGTTGTTATGCAGGGGGAGAAAGATCAATGCCGACCACAGTGTGTCTTGTGACTGGAAACTTTCAGGCAGAAGTTGGGTGGGTACCTAGAGGTAATACCATGCATAGCATTGCTCTTTGGAAAGGGAAATTAGGAGAAAGTTCCCTACAAGCCCATGGTCTAAGTCTAGGCTTCTATGGGGAATGGGGACTTTGGAGTTACTCCAGTGGGATTGCTAGGTTATAAGAGAGAAATCCAGGCAGCTGTGTGCTCTCTTCCAGGAAGATTCATGTTGTTTTACAACTGAATACATTTCCATCCCAACCCAGTCAGAGCTGGGTCATAATTAAATCCTGTAGAGTTGGCTTCTTACCACTAGGGGTCATTCTTTTACATGTGTCATTCAAAAATCATCTCTGATGTACCTGATTCTGAGACGGTCTTAGAGGTTTATTTTCTTTCCAGAAGTTTTAACTACTTCTATAAATTGTACCTGGTAAATATGTGGTTCCAGTGACTAGGCACATAATTAATATCTTTGGGACTTGTGCTGCCATTCAAAAATAAATAAGTAAAGGGCTGGTGAATGGAACTGGCAATTCTTAATATTCCATGCAATTTAATCTTCAACCTAGGATTCCTTTCACCTCAAGACCTTCCCACTCAGTCTAACATTAACATACACATATGCACACAGGGCATTTCAAAAGTCAAGTGAGGTTTAGGCTAGTTACAATGTTAAGGTTACAGGTACACCTTTGAGATATGCAGTTTCAGTTCCAGACCATCACAGTAAAGCAAGTTGAATGATCCCAGTGCATATAAAAGTTGTGTTTATACTATATTAGAGTCTATTAAATATGCAATAGCATTACATCTAAAAAAACAATGTATATACCTTAATTAAAAATACTTTATTCCTAAAAAAATGCTGACCATCATCCTACTTTTCAGCAAGTCTTAATTTTTTTGCTGGGGGAGGTTGTTGCCTGGATGTCGATGATTGCTGACTGATCAGGGTGGCATTTGCTGAACATTGAGGTGGCTATGGCAATTTATTAAAGTAAGACAACAATGAAGTTTGCCGCATCGATTGACTTCCTTTCACGGATGATTTCTCTGTAACATGTGATGCTCTTTGATAGCATTTTACCCACAGTAGAACTTCTTCCAAAATTGGAGTCAATCCTCTCAAACCCTGCCACTGCTTTATCAACTAAGTTTATGTAATACTCTAAATCCTTTGTTGTCACGTCAACAGTCTTTACAACATCTTCACCAAGAGTAGTTTCAAGAAACCACTTTCTTTGCTCATCCATAAGAAGCAGTTCCTCATCCATTAAAGTTTTATAATGAGATTGCCAAATTCAGTCCCATCTTCAGGCTCCACTTCTAATTCTAGTTTTCTTGCTATTTCCACCCCATCTGCAGTTACACGTCCTCTACTGAAGTCTTGAACACTTCCACATCATCCATGAGGGTTGGAATCAGCTTCTTCCAAACTCCTGTTAAGGTTGATATGTTGACTTCTCCCCATGAATCACAATTGTTCTTAATGGCATCCAGAATGCTGAATCCTTTCCAGGAGGCTTTCAGTTTTCTTTATCCAGGTCCATCAGAGGAATCACTCTCTTTGTCAGTTAAAGCTTTATGAAACATATTTCTTAAATAATAAGATTTGAAATTCAGAATGACTCCTTGATCCATGAGCTGCAGAATGGATATTATGTTAGCAGGCATGAAAACAACATTCATCTCATTGTCCATCTCCATCAGAGCTCTTGGGTGACCAGGTGCATTGTCAGTGAGCAGTAAGAATTTGAAAGGAATCATTCTTCTGAGCAGTAGGTCTCAATAGTGGGCTTAAAATATTTAAGTTGCAATGTTGCAAACAGATGTGGTATCATCCAGGCTTTGTTGTTCCTTTTGTAGGGCACAGGCAAGGTAGATTCGGCATAATTCTTAAGGGTCCTATGATTTTCAGAATGGTCAGTGAACATAGGCTTTAATTTAAAGTTGCCAGCTGCAATAGCACCTAACAAGAGAGTCAGCCTGACTTTTGAGGCCATTCACTGACTTCTGTCTAACTAAAAAAGTCCTGGATGGCATCTTCTCTAATAGAAGGCTGTTTCTTCTACGTGGAAAATCTGTTGTTGAGTGTAGCCGCCTTCGAGAATGATCTTAGCTGGATCTTCTGGATGCCTTGCTGTGGCATCTCGAGCAGCACCTGTTCCTTCACCTTGCACGTTTCTGTTGTGGCGACGGCTTCTTTCCTCAAACCTCATGAACCAACCTCTCCTGGCTTCAAGCTTTTCTTCCCCAGCTTCCTCACCTCCCTCAGCCTTCACAGAACTGAAGAGTCAGGGCCTTGCTCTGGATGAGGCTTTGGTTTAAGGAAATGTTGTGGATGGTTTGATCATCCAGACTGCTCAAACTGTGTCTATATCAGTAATAAGTCTGTCTCACTTTCTTATCATTCGTGTGTTGACGGAGATAGTGCTTGTACTTTCCTTCAAGAACTTTTCTTTTGCAGTCACAGCCTGCCTAACTGGTGCAAGAGGCCTCGCTTCCAGCCTGTCTTGGTTTTTGACATGCCTTTCTCACTAAACATAATCACTTCTAGCTTTTGATTTAAAGTGAGAGAGGTGAGACTCTTCCTTTCACTTGAACACTTAGAGGCCATTGTAGGGTTATTAATTGACCTAATTTCAATATTGTTGTGTCTTGGGAAATAGGGAGGCCTGAGGAAATGGAGAGAGACATGGAAGAGTCAATTGGTGAAGCAGTCAGGGTACATGTAACATTTATCAATTAAGTTCACCATCTTATATGGGTGCGGTTTGTGGTGTCCCAAACAAACAAAATAATAACATTACAGATCATTATAACAAATGAAAGTGTTTGAAATTTATGAGAATTACCAAAATGTGACTCAGACACAAAGTGAGGAAATGCATGAAGAAAAGTGGCGCTGACAGACTTGCTCAATGCACGGTTGCCACAAACCTTCAGCTTGTAAAAAATGCAGTATCGTGTAGTGCAATAAAGTGAAGCACAGTAAAACAAGGTGAGATCTGTGGTCAGTGACTATGACTCGATGAAAGCTCAGATGATGCTTAGCATTTTTTACCAGTAAAGTATTTTTTTAAAAAGATTTTATTTATTTATTTATTTGAGAGAGAGAGAAACTGAACGAGAGCAAGCACAAGCCAGGACGAGAAGCAGAGGGAGAAGCAGACTCCCCACTGAGCAGTCCCCAATGCAGGGCTCGATCCCAGGACCCCAGGATCATGATCTGAGCCCAAGGCAGACACTTAACCAACCAAGCCACCCATGTGCCCCACCAATAAATTATTTTTTAATTAAGGTATAAACATTGTTTTTAGGCACAATGATATTGCACACTTAATAGACTACAGTATAGTGTAAGTGTAACTTTTATAAACTCTGAGAAGCCAAAAAGTTCATTTGACTCTCCTTATTGTGATATTGCAGTGGTCTAGAACTGAACCCACGGTGTCTCTCAGGTATGCCTGCATGCCTGTATATTAAAACATGAGAAAATTAAGATACAGAATTAAGACTTTAAATATGTTAAGTGTGTAAAATATTCCACAAATTCACATTAAAACTAAATGATTCTGTGTGTCGTCCTCTTTGGATACAATGACACATGCTTACATTTGAGTCTCTTGGTCAAAACAGGATGGAATAGGTGTGGCCCAGAACCCACACCCTCCCGGGGGATGGGCCCTGGGCGCTAGCACACCAGTGTGCCCTGCGCCGCCACCCATGTCCGCTCCAGCACACCAGACTTTATCTCAAGCTTTGAAGCACTTGGTCTCCGGCAGATTCCTTTGTGGGGGTACATAAAAGTTAAAATTAATCTTTATCTTATCATGAAAATTATCCTTTTGTCCTTAATGAACATGACCACTAATCATATTGATTAGATAACAATTGGACTCAGCTCAATGCATCACCAGATGGAAGGAGCTCCATGCTGGGCTATCAAGCTCCCAGAGCTCTGCCGTTGCTTCCCTACATGCTGATTGATGGATTGATTGATTGGCTTGATCTGTTTGGATTCAGTTCTCAAATTTGTGGAATGTTTCACTTGGTTCAATGACAGAGGGAGGAAGAATCTTCCTGACATTGCCACTCCAGGCCCTAGGCCCTCAGAGTTCTGTGTCTGAGGAAGAAAGCCCGATCTCATCATGGTGTTACAGCCGCCATGCTACAACGACCAGCGTAATTCTCCCCCCTCCTCTTTTCCCTGATACTCAGCATTTAATCCTCCATTCTCCCTTTTACCTCCCCTTCAACATTCTTCCTCTTCCCCGTCCATTAGTCTTTCTGCTGAGGGAGAAGACTCTTCTTTCCCTCTCTCCTTACCGTGGCATTGGCAGGAGACGGGTGGGGGGGTGGCGGGGTGGGGGGTGGGAGGGGCAGGGCAGTAACATGCAGCTACACTTGATTTGACGCTTAAGAACACAACAGAGAGATTCTTCTGAGCATTTTAATGGGTTCTGTTTCCGGGAACTGCAAGAAAAAGAAATAAAAGATAGTACGCAGAGTTCCTGCTTTTTTTCTTATTGCTGCCATGGGGATAAAGATCAAAGTCTTTATCTGTGATTATCCATCAGACAAATGCAATAAAATGCCCAATTTGCAGTCAAGGCTAACTGTGCACTGTCTTTCAGAACATGTTCATCTCCTAATCTTCTTGAAAGTCTTTCCTCCTGGAGGCCCCACTGGGCCTGTGAGGAGGCATTTCTGACACCAGCTGTTCCAGAATCTATAGATTGTTATTAAATAATAGGTTCCCTTGGGGCAGGGACCTGGCCATGCCCTGGCCATGTAGGGGGACTTAATAAAGTCTCCAGGAGCAGTGGCATTTATGGAACCCCTAAGGTGTGGTGGCATGGATTCTTATGGAAAGAATGATTCAGGAGCTTGCTCTAAAGCTGGGGCTGAAGGGTGGGGCAGGTCATAAAGACATGAATCAGTTTATCAACTGTGCAAGGCAGAATTAAAGTAAATAGAATGCAGGATTGGCACTGTTCCAGAACAAGTCAACTTGCATCTAAGAACCCTGAACCCCCTCCCTCTTTATAATGTGCACTCCAAAAGATTCATTCTTCTGTGTACCACTCAGGAGTAAATGGGAAACAGAATGGCATGCACAGAAAATGATGGGCCACAGGCAAAGAAGAAAATCCAATACTTCCCAACATCAGATGTTAACAAGAAGGAAAATGTTTGTTGTGCATTTCTAAGAGGCTATAGGAAAAGCAAAGGTTTAAAGTAGTTTTTGTTGGAGAGGAATCTTTATTTTCACTTCTCTCTTTCATCCCTTTATATTTTCCTCTTTATTGGGTGTAGAGTGTGGGTGTCTCTGGGGTGATTGTTGAGCCTGAGCAGAATCTGACATCTCTGAGGCATTAATAGAAAGGCAGATTGGGCCATCTGAAACCCAGACCGTGTAAGGTCGGCTTCCTCTTGGTCTCCTAGATCTTTCTCCCTCTTGGCTTCCTGGGCCTCTTACTCTCAGGAAGAGAGAATTCACCTTGCTTCCTGTAATAAGCAAATCACTTTGGGGGAGTGAGCAGATTGCTTCTCTCTTAGTTACAGATTTTCTGCCTCCCATGTTCACTAACATCTGGGCTGTACTCAAGCCTGGGCTGAGGAGGGAGGTGGGAAGGCTGTCTGAGTTCTGTGACCAGCTTTGACAGGAGGAAATCTCCATTGGAATCCTCATGTTTTTCCTCAAATGATGATGACACAGGGGAGCAATGGGTGATTCAACCACACCCTAACTTTGGTGATTCTTAGTTAGGATCATAATGTGTTATGCCTGGGACAACAGTCCCTGGGGATACTCTGGTCCTAGTTTTCATATTTTCCCAATAAAGTGAAGTCAATCATTTTTTTACTGTGGTAAAATATATGTAACATAAAATGTATCATTTTAAGCATCTGTAAATATACAGTTCAGTGGCATGAAATACATTCACGTCGTGCAACCATCACAACCAGCCATCTCCAGAACTTTTTCATCTTTTCAAACTGAGACTCTGTACTTACTGAACATTAAGTCTATATTTCCCCCTCCCCTCAGTGCCTGGGAGCCACCATTTTTTCCTCCCTGTTTCTATGAATTTGACCACTCTAGATATCTCCTATAAGTGGAATCATACAGCATTTATCCTTTTGTGACTGGTTTATTTCACTTGGCATTATGTTCTTGAGGTTTATCCATGTTGTGGCCTGTGTCAGAATTTTCTTCCTTTTTTAAGGTTAAATAATATTCCATTGATGTATATACCACATTGTGTTTATCCATTCATTCATCAAAGGATAAAGAAAGTGAAATCATTCTTGAATACTCACATTTCCTTTTGGTCCAGAATACTGTTTATATTTGTGGCCTCAGCATCACTGGTGTTAACAGCATCACCTCTCATTCTCAAATTATTCTGCTTTGGACAATGGATTAAATGATTATCCCTTGAGGACAACTTTTCTAGAATTTCTGTATTCCCTGTAACTGTTCTGATATTCAGTGCAAAGTTAGACTCTTCTGCAAAGATTCTTTTTCACTAAACTTAACACCAACTAAGCATACATCATTTAAGTGCAAGTAGGGATGTCGGTGGGTGATGTTTTCCCAAATGAAGGAAACAGAAACAATTGCTGATTTTCAGGCAGCTGGATAAATATCTTACAGACATCATAACATAGGAGACCAGACTGTCCCAGGTCTGTTTGAATAGAAGAACATGCTTCACAAGTCTTAGAGGCAGCCAGAAATAAAGGTGCCTGTCACAAGTGCCTCTGTAATCACTGGGGGGAAAAATGGAGATCCAGAAAGAGAATATGCATGTCTTTCTTTTCATGCTGGTCTGAAGCATCTGTCAAAAGCTGCTAGGGGAAAAAAGGGTGTGATTTTGACTCACAGAAATTTTCCCAAAGAGAATTTGCATCTTTTGTTGACTCTGTAAATAGGAGAAGCCCCCTCCGATTGTATAGCTGCAGAGAGTTTATTTCAGTGCAACTGATGAAAGAGGATATGAAAAATATGAGCCAGAGAAGCACAGTGGGAGCTGTTGGGGATCTTTTGAACTCCCAGGCTGAAGACCTGAGTTAGGATCTTCATTCTGCCGCTGGACAGCCTCCCTAGGATTAAAGTTCTGTCTGAGCAGAAGCTTATCTAGATTGTTTGCTGTCATATCTGTTGCACATAGATGACTGGCCTGTTGTAGATGTTTTAATAAATATCAGAGAAATGAGTGAGTAAATGACCAACTTTGTGTCTATCAGTTATTCAAGAATCCAGCTGCTTCATATGTAAAATAGAGATAAGTCCACCTTCTCTGCCATTATGTTAGGATTATGCTGTTTAATTTAGTCTTCTTAGGAAGGGCCATTGACTTTCCCCTATAGGAAACATAGAACAAAGTGACTCCAGAGAAGAAATACTTTGTAACTTCCATGAAATTTTATAATCAAAACAGTGCCAGGTAAATATAATCTATGACTGATCAATTTTAATGACTCTCTTTGGTCTGCTTATCATTTTAGAAAAAAATCACAACTGAAACAATAGGCTGTTCATGGACTTAATTTAAAGAATCAAATGGTTTTACAAATTGTGGCAGAAATACTAACTGTTCACCAAGATTTGTGTACCGTTTTTCCTTGACACACAGCTAGGCTTCACTTCCAACCTCTGAGGCAATTAGGAATGGCCATGTGACCGAGTTCTACCAATTCAGTTGGGACAGAAATGGTGTGATTCTCTCACACTTACTATGTTCCTTCAGAACTTCCTGTGGGTTCTCCTCTAGGCTCCTTGACTGATTTGGATAGTGATAAACTTAGACGTCAGATTGAAGAAAACTTGACTTAGATGTCAGATTGAAGAAAACTTGACTTAGATATCAAGCTGAAGAAGGTGGAGCTTCTTCCTGATTGAACACATGGAAGAGAGTCATTACCACCATACAGGGGAAAAAAAAATCTCTAAATAAAGTTCTTAAAAAAAAATGTTGCCTTCTTGCAATGGAAGAAGATAAGAATGTACCTCTCTTTCATCACCATCCTGACTATCCCTGCCCCACATTCTTCCGACAAAGTTGTAACATAAAAATCAGTCAATGTTTATTATTTAAATTATTCTTACCATGTTGACACTGCTCACAGATGAGACATGTAGTATTTAACACAGCTGGTTTCCTTTCCTGTATAAGAGGGAATCATTAACCCAATCCCAAATTCTTCACCAGCTGAGCAAATTGTTTCTCAGTACCTTCAATGAAATTAAATTTTTATAAATTTCATTTTCTTAAAGAAATATCTCCCTTCCAGCCATTTCCATTCTAAAAAGTAGCTCTCTAAATCTAGTGATCAAATGTTATTGTGCAAACTCCCTAAAACATCATTATAAGGAAATTTTTAATTTCTTTTGCTGACTCCTCTATTTCCTACATCACATGTGGTCTTTCTTGGTTTTCTCCCTCATATTGGAACAACATATTTTCCTGTAGCTTCCTGAGAGTGTATAGCACTTAAATTTTATTACTATTACTATTATTATTATTATTTTGGCACAACTCAAAGTATCTTGACAATCTGTCTGAATATACCGTTCTATCTTGAAAAAAAAATTCTCAGAATTTTGAAGACATTTTTTCTATGCCATTCTGACAGCTGCAGTTGCTATTATGGGAGAAATCCCAAGCCATTATTTTTTATAATTTTTTATGTAAATCTTTTTTCTCCTTATCCGGAAGCTTCTAGAATTTTCTTTTCATCAATCATGTTTTCAAATTTTCAGTAATGCTCTTTGGTGTCTTTTTTTTCTGGATAATCATGTCTCTCAGTTCTAAAAGAAAAATGTTGAATTATATTTTTGGTGATATCCTCCCTCTATTATCTTTTGTCTCTTTTTTTCTGGACTACTTATTATTCAGACATTGTAGTTCCTGAATCATTTACCTTCTATTCTTCATCACTTTTCTTCTGTTTTGCTCTCCATGATTAAGGTGATTGCCTTAACTTTATGTTCTAAATGTTCTATTATTATTAATTTTTTCCTATCATCAAGATCTCATATATATTCTATGCATGTCTCTTTAGGTAGCTTTCTGTTCTTGTTGCACAGATACCCTATATCTACTTATCTTTTTGAGAATATTAATAAAGAAACTACTCATGATAATAAATAAAGAAACTAACATTGAGAAGAGCTACTTGTTCATTTAGTTTTGGTATCTGAATATCCAATGCTTGTTTCAAATGCCTAGTAAGCCTTATTTTTTGCTCAAATAAAGAGTTGATCAGAAACCCTGTGCATTTGATTGGAGCTCTTCACTCTAGCATCATCTGAATTGGCTGTTTCTTTGGGAATCATTAATGTCAGTATTTTTTAGTCTTTTAGCTCCAGTTGGTCAGATATCCCCAAGAACTGCTTTAGTATTCCCATTTGGAGGCTATAAACTGGCTGCTAGTTTTCTGTGAACTATGGAGGAGAGGACTGGAAAAGAAATTGAACATTTTCTGTGAAACTTTCACTTAATTTTCTCTCTCTCCCTCTTTTTTAAATTTTTTCTTATTTTTCTATTTAACTCAAATGTGTCTGGAATCCCAAATGTAAACACTATCTACTTCACTCCCTGTAGAGAATAAACTTCTAGTTATCAGCTCATTAGCCATTTGACTATACAGAGTGATGCAGATTATCTGTGGGTCTTACTCTTTCCTAATGAGATCATCAAACAAGACACTTAGTCCCTGTTAATCCCCACTTCCGAGTTACTTGTTTTCCCCAAGTGCTAAGTCTTTTCGGGATTTATATGTCAGGCTTCTTCTTGGTTTTCTCACTTTAAGCACAGAATTCAGATTTCTTGGATTTGCTAAGTCAGTTTTCACTTTTCCATTTGTTTCCAGGTTCCAAAATCTTTTTATTGTCTCATCCCCCGTTGTTTTATTCCATATTATTTCATGCTTTAAAACATTTCTGTCATCTTTATGGGGCTTAGGGAATGGATTAAATAGAAATATATGTATTCAATCTGCCATCTCTAACAATAAGGTATATGCAACTTAATTTTTTATTAGTAACACATTGAATCATAGACTTATAATGCAAAAATATTGCTTGAATTATATGAGCTCTAACCTCACCCAGTGCAGAAAATTCTGTCCTTCCTGACAGCCAAGTTATTCATGAGAAAGTGAGTGCATAAATATTTAGAGGACTGTATAAAGTCATTCAGAATTTATCCAATAAATAATTATTTAATAATGATGACATATCAGCTACTGGGAATGAAACAGTGAGCAACACAAAGTGCTGTCCTCAGGAATTGCCCATGCAGGTGAGATTTTTAAAAGAAATTAAATATGAATGGGATATTTAAAAGAACTTTAAAAATGTTGACAGCAGGGAAATCCAGAAGTGGAGTATCTACCATTATCTGAATGGATAAGAATTGGAAGCATTTAAGAGTTAATATTTCCAAGAGATGTAAAGAGAATGTTCCAGTAATAATGAAAATTTAAAGATATAAGAGAGCTGATAAATTTAGGGAACTATATATAATGCTAGAAGGAGATGATAAGAATAGACAGAAGGTTTGACATGAGCCAGATTGTAAGAGACTATATATGGCATGTTTAATTGTTTAGATATTAACCTATAGGCAATGGTCAACTATAGAAAAATCTTAGCTGGGGCATGACGGGTAAATGGAGCCATGCAAAAAAGAAAAAAAAAATCACAAGTGATCCACTAATGATGATCCATTGTACTTTTGCCTACTCTGTTCTTCACTTTCCAACTTATTACCTTGCCCTTCCATGATTATTTAGCTAATTGTGTTGCAATTAGTACAGCTTCCTGTCAGTCTTATTTGCAACCAGCAGAGCTCATTCGCTGATACTTAGTGCACTAACAACTCTCAGGAAGTGTGATTCAAAATTGTGTCTTCTACTTCTGCTCTGAGAAAAGATGGGACACCATGATAAAGCAAAGGATTTGGTCTGGTCCTTTTCCAGGCAGTAGGATACTAGTTCTGATGTAGTGCTGTCATTAGAATCTGGAGCTAATGGATTCAATCTCAATTTAGACCATTTTTTCTCTTCTAGTTCTGTGACTGTATATCATATGTTGGATCATTCCCCTCCATCTAACAAACAACTTAGTCCTACTTGTTCTCTTGGTGTCATTCAAAGGGTTGGCCTTGGGAGAATTTTATTATCACTGTATTGCTTAAAAATTTCCTCTACAAAATGGGATTACAATAACCAAGATAGCTGGGGACAGTGAATCTTAATCTCCTATTCTCCAAAGAGAATGCAGTGTAAAGAACAAGGTAGACTGAAACCCTAGCTTCACAGCTTGCTTTTTTTTTAACTTAATTTTATTATATTAGTAACCATACAATACATCATTAGTTTTTGATGTAGTGATCCACGATTCATTGTTTTCATATAACACCCAGTGCTTCATGCAGTACATGCCCTTCTTAATACCCATCACTGGGCTAAGCCATCTCCCCCACCTCCCTCCCCTCTAAAACCCTCAGTTTGCTTCTCAGAGTCCATAGTCTCTCATGATTCATGTCTCCCTCCGATCCCCCCCTTCATTTTTCCCTTCCTTCTCCTAATGTCCTCCATGCTATTCCTCACGTTCCACAAATAAGTGAAACCATATGATAATTGACTTTCTCTGCCTGACTTATTTCACTTAGCATAATCTCCTCCAGTCCCATCCGTGTTGATGTAAAAGTTGGGTATTCATCCTTTCTGATGGCTGAGTAATATTCCATTGTATATATGGATCACATCTTCTTTATCCATTCATCTGTTGAAGGTCATCTCGGCTCTTTCCATAGTTTGGCTATTGAGGACATTGTTGCTATGAACATTGGGGTGCATATGGCCCTTCTTTTCACTACATCTGTGTCTTTGGGGTAAATACCCACTAGTGCAATTGCTGGGTCATAGGGTAGCTCTATTTTTAATATTTGAGGCACCTCCACACTGTTTTCCAAAGTGGCTGTACCAACTTGCATTCCCACCAACAGTGTAAGAGGGTTCCCCTTTCTCCACAACCTCTCCAACATTTGTTGTTTCTTGCCTTGTCAATTTTTGCCATTCTAACTGGTGTAAGGTGGTATCTCAATGTGGTTTTGATTTGAATTTCCTTGATGGCTAATGATGATGAACATTTCACAGCTTGTTTTTTATATGACTATGGAAACTGAGTCTCTGACTTCTTTCCGTAAAATGGGGAAATATATGCATGCCCATAGCATTATTCTAAGGATTAAATAAAGGAAGTAAAAGGAACTATTAAAAATTTAGAGGTTATTATGAACTTTTTAATATTGAAAATTTCTTGACCACCAAGTATCTATCTTTTATATTTCTATTGGCTTAGTACATGATGGGGATTTTTTTTTTTATTTTAATTTTTTATTGTGGTAAAATACCTGTAACCTAACATTTACCAGTTTAGCCATCTCTAAGTGTGTGGTCCATGATATTAAATACATTCATTATGTTGTGCAACCATCACCACCATCCATCTCCACAACTCTTTTTGTCTCATAAAATTGTAGTTGTATACCCATTAAACACTAATTTCCTTGCCCTCCCTTTCCATTCAGCTCCCGGCAACCACCATTCTATTTCCTGTCTCTATGATTTTGACTACTCTAAGTATATGATAGGGATTTAAAAAAAATATTGTGAAATAAAAGAAGCAGCCATCTAGTCTAGAGTTAGCTAGGTTTAAAACTGCTTGTGGGGAAATTGTGAATTCAAAGAGGTTTTCTTTGAGCTCAGCTGGTCTCCACTTTCTGTGACTTTCCAATCTCCTTTTTCTGTCTTGTCTTTTGTCATCCTGAGTCCTTATATGTTCTTTCACTTTCTCTTCCCCTATTAAATTTAATTGCAGGAAATAAGGAATGATTTCTTAGTATTCAAATGTCATTTCTTTCCCAATTCAGGAAGATTTTGGTTTGTAAGTATCAGAAACACCTTCTTTGACTGCCTTAAAGATTATAGAAGTGAAATTTTGAGTATAATAATTCCTGTATCAGGGCACGATTCAGGTATGTTAATTCATCAGCTCAGTAGTGTTATTAGGGGTCTGTTTCTCTGTTCTGCCAATTACACTATTGGCTTCAACATCAGGATAGTTTTATTTATGGAAAGATGGTTGCCTGTAATAATTTGGATTACCTGTTTGTTTATTCCCATCAAGCAGCCAAAAATTTAAAACGAGATTTTTTTCAAAATTATGGAGTAAATGATCTTTCTTTCAGCCTTGTTGGACCAAGTCAGATGCCCAATTCTAGGTCAAGCACTGTTTTAAGAGTGTTACCTTCCTCCTGCTGATCAGCCCTACCCTTAGAATTCTGAATGAGAGCACCTTGATGGCTCAGTCAGTTAAGCATCTGCCTTCGGCTCAGGTCATGATCCCAGTTAAGCATCTGCCTTTGGGTCTGAGTCCTGCATTGGCCTCCCTGCTCAGCAAGGAGTCTGCTTCTCCCTCTCCCTCTGCCCCTCCCCCTGCTTATGCTCTCTCCCTCTCACACACACACACACACGCTCTCTCTCTCTCTCAAATAAATAAATAAAATCTTAAAAAAAAAAAAAAAGAACTCTAAACTCTGAATCCAATCATCTTCCTCCAGGCACACAGGCTACCTAAGGGACTTTTTTAGGAGAGAAGAATGGGGAAATGATGCTATCTAGACAACTATTCATGTCTAATACGCATCTCCTTCTTCCTCTAAAAATTACTTGTTCCCATAAAACAGTCTTCATGATTCAGTGAGCAGGTAATAGAGTTAATTGGGAAGATGGTAGAGTCACCTCCTTCATAAGATGTATAAAACATGAGTCTAGCAGAGAACCAGGGGCTTTTGTGCCTATCATCAAGAACACCCATTTTATATGGGTTTAAATGGCACAGAAAGACAGTATATATATCTTCTGCTGGTCCTCTGGCCTGAATAACTCTCAATCAATCAATACAGCTCTTGCACCCCCCCCCCCCATGGTCCCACTTCTCACCCCAATCTCTTGGACTCACTTAGAAAAGACAACAAACCAAAACAATCATGTTGATGCATTTTTAGGAAAACATTTTTCAAATCCATCCAGAAATATATGGCATTTAAATCCTCTAAAAATGTCGGATAAAATCCCCTCTCTCCCTGCTATTCTTATTTATAAACAAGGCTGGGTTTGGAGATAGCATCTGAGATCTTCTAATAATAGGTGTGTATACACTCCCTTTACTCAGTTTCCTCAAGACCTTGAGGACTACTATTTGGTTTCATCAGCTTACCAGCAGCACTACTATCTCTTCTCCATTGAGTGAATTACTCTTTTCTTCCTCTCTTTCTCTCTGTTTTTCTGTTTCACTGTTTTGGTAAAGAGGAATGTGAAAGGTGTAGTCTTCATTGACATGCTTGTTAATATGGACAATCTGTTAACCCCAAATTACATATTAATAAAAAAACATAAAATAAGACAAAAGTACAAGGCAGAACTTATGACTTTATAAGTTTTGGGGGATAAAGAGTTTGTTTTGATGTTTGGTTTTATTATGAAGCCACAGATTTGTAGCCAATACAGAAAAATTAGGGATTTAAAAAGAGAGAACAAAAGTGAAAACAAAATATTTATCTCTGTGTGACTTGTGTGATGGACCATCCACATAGAATTAGAATCTCAGGAATTTTAAATACTGTATTAGTCTGAACCCACTTGAAGGCAAGCGATAAGACCCTAACTCTAAATAGATTACAAATAAATTAGGGGATTTTTAAGAGAAGAATAGCTCAATATTTAGTAAGGAGTGAATTAATCAAATTAATTCAGAAGAGACCAGAACTATGGCAATGATAATTAGTTCATCAAATATTGCTATTGGCAGGCATTATTCATAGAACTTTAATCTTAAAATGATCGTTTTGGTTATCTTGGTTGCTGAAAACAGCAACCATTTTATTATATCTCAAGTTTGTATGGGTCAGGAATTCAGGCAGGTCATGGCTCCATACAGCATTGACTATCACTGGGTAGTTTTCCACTAAGACAGGGCTCATCTACAGCATCCAAAATGGTTCCATGCACATTAACTTGGTGATAATGGCTGGAAGGCTAGACTCAGCCAGGCCCTATTTACTTTCCACACAGTTTCATAACTTCTCTACATGATCTCGTCAGTAGGATGTTGAATTTCGTATAAGGTGGCTCAGGGGTATGAAATGGAGTATTACAAGAGAGACAAAGTAGAAACTGCCAGATTCTTAAGACCTGAGCCACAAAACTGGCACAATGCTACTTTTACTGTATTCTAAAACAATCACAGAGTCTTCCCAAATCTCAGTGAGAGGAGTATCAAAGAATTTGAGGCCATCTTTAATCTGCCATTGTTCTATGAGGTGGATACTATATCCTCATCATACCTAAAGTCACACTGAGCTAAAGAGAAGATACATAACCTTCTCAAGATCTCAGAATGCATGGAAAACTATGGATTTGAAACCAGGCAGTCTAGCCTAAAATGTGTATTTTTAACCACTTGATCATCCTTAATCATTTCTAGACATAGATTTTCTCATGCATGGAGGCTCTTTCTACTTCTTGGAGGTTAACTAGGAGTTCTGTTTCCTTCTTTTGGTAAGAAACAGGGCCACTGGCAGCTCCAGGCTCAGAGAAAATCCCAGGTCCCAATTTAAAAGTCTTAGAGAATGCCTTGGCTGGACAACATGGATAATGAGCCTATTTTTTAAATCAATCAATATGGTCCAAAGGTAGAGATATTCCATTTGGCTTAGACTAGGTTCTGGCCAACCCTCATAACCAAGTGACTGGGTCAGTTCCTAGAAAGAGGGAGGAATAGCTGTAACACAGACAAGCATCACTGAGGCCCAGAACAATGGATACGTAACCAGCAATTTAGCCTGATACTTGAGCCAACCCTCACTCTCCATTCCAGGGAAATGCTTATACAACTTGGTTTTCCCGAGAACTTGTTGCCTCCCAAGGATGCCCATTATTGTTTAAAGACTTTCAAGCTTCAGAGAGCAGATGAGGGAAGTGTTTTGGAGTGCTGTGGCCATAGCTCACCTTGGCATTAGAATTGTACCAGAAAAACTCATCAAGAGAGTATCTGATCTACTTAAACCTCTATATTTTTTCACCATGATATCCCCAGAGTCTAGCACAGGTGGATGGATGGGTGAACAGACTTGGTGCCATGCAATTTAACGAGCACTTATTGAACCATCAAGTTGATTGATTATCTCCCTAGGAAGGCTGATAATTTTGGCATTGAAGGTAATAACAGACTCAAGAGTTGTGAAAGAGCCCTAAGGGAGTCGTGATTCCCAGAGTCAACAATGGCTGTGTAAATTCTCCAAAGGAAGGGAAGTTCTGCACTGGAAAGTCAACATTAGCTCAGGCCAACCCCCTCTAGGTGTGTGACCACTTTATAAAACAGAACCTATCCAGTCAAGGTTTCCATGATGTTGAAGGCATCTGGACTATTAGGTACTGCACCTCTTTGAGCACTTCTCCTCACAGTTACAATGTTAAAATTTAAGCTGTGTGATCAGTAAGGTCTCTCTCGACACTTTCTATGATTTATAATTTTAGTGCTGAAAACAACCATTTCCTGGAATGTTCTGTATGATTTAAAAAAAAAATGAAGTTATATTGTAAATGCACTTGGATAATGCAATTTAAAGGAACTCTATCATTAAATCCACAAAGGAAGAATTATTTTCCATAATCTGTCCATTATTCAGCATTTGTGTAAACTTGAATTTTTATAAGTCAAATTTGCCTAAGCTGCCTCGGCAGGGCCCCCTTTCCCACAAGCCAAGCCTTTACTGGATTCTGTATGGCCCCACTAAAAGCCACGAGGGATCTGTTAGCTGCAGGGCCACCAGCACCTCCTTCATCGGTTGGCATCCAGATAATCTAAGGAATCTACTACAGCAGAGTGCCAGATGGATTCAGAACCAACACAAAGAAGAGTCAGCCCTTTCAAACCACCCCTGCATGGTTTGATGGGATGAGCTGAGGGACATATTTCAAAGACAATGAGATGGGCTTTGTAACAGACAAGAATTATGGTGGCAGAAATCACATTCACTGTTGCTTTTTGGGCATGTGGTCTATATGCCCTGGCTTACTAAGGCTGTACAAAAAAGGTGGTGCCAGTTCTGAAATCACAAAATGGAATTTTAAACTTAATTCAGCTTCCTCTTGCCAAAAAGAGAAGGATTCAAATTATCTGAGAATGTTAATGACCAAATTATAGAAAACGACAAACACATATGTATAAGTGGGCATATTCTCATATATATGCATAGATACATAATTACATCTTTAACACAATATTCTAACTTCATTGTGCCCAGCGAATAAAAACAAAACACAAAACAAAACAAAATCCACCCCCAAATAATTCTTATAGGTACATGATTCAAAGCAGGCTAGATATGACTTAGTCCTTTTTTCACACAGGATGGGAAGTGCAAAGCAAGAGGAAGTGGCAGTTACCTCAGTGAAGAAAATTAAGTATCTGCTCAAAGAAAATTTGACTTGATAAATCACCTGTTCCTATATATTTTTTGAATGCATCCCAAGCTATGTCTGGGTAGATTTTTTTGTACTTCGAAATTGTAGGGTTTTAATCAAAATCCATGATGTAAGGGAAGCAAAAATGGATATACTCTCTTTAGATTTGCAATAGGGCTAATGTAGTGTAACTCAGATTTATACACACATGCAGGTGTACAGAATTTAAAAGTATGTTGGATCTATAGCAGGGTTTCTGAATAGTAACACTATTGACAATTTGGGCCCAATATTCTCTGTTGGAAGAGGATGTCATGTGCATTGCAGAACATCTAGCAGCACCTCTCACTTGGGTGCACTAGATGCTGGTGGCATCCTTCCCCTCACCCCACTTCTCACAACTAAAAATATCTCCAGACATTGCCAAATGTTGCTTGTTGGGCAAAATTTCTCTGGTTGAGAGATGCCAGTCCAAAGTAAAAACCTCAATGACCTCTCCATTATGACTATCCTAAACATTCTTATCTGCTATGGATATTATTATCAAAGGCTGATTGTCAAGACACAGAGTTTAGTTCTTTCAATCTCATTTTAAGGTTATTTGTCTTAGGTTTTATTTCTTAGAAGAAGAGCCTGAAATAGGGATTTGTGTGCCAGCAGTTTGTCAGAGGAGTGCTCTGTGGAGATATCTGTGAGGGAGGGAAGCAGATTAGAGAAGGGGAAGAAGCAGTAAATATATGGGTTCAGATGAGGTCTAGCCTTAGACTGATCCCTTGGGAAGCTCTTAAGTGTAAATTGTACCATGAGGTTAGTCCAACTTTGAGGCAAGTACTGGTCTTTTGTACCCTACACTGGTCAGTCATCATCTAAGTGCCACTGGGGTGAAGGTTGAAAATTTGCTATACTGAATTGCACCAATAGCATCTGCTGTAATATTTAATTTATATTTTCTTGGAAAAAAAATTTTGAATGAGCTTGATTGGCTTCAATCATTTCATCCAGAGATGAATGTGATTACAAAAATGTAAGCACACCAAGAAAGACCAATATTAGCATTAACCCTGGTCTATCACAATACCCTTCATTTAAAATACAGGTGAAATAGGTAGGTAAAGGGGATTAAGAAAGAGTACACTTACCATGATGAACACAGAGTAATGGATAGAACTGCTGAATCACTATATCCTACACCTGAAACTAATATAACACTGTATGTTAACTATACTGGATATAAAATATTTTTTAAATAAAAAAATTTATGGTTTTTTGAAAAAGATATTTTATTAGAAACTGAAGTGACATTTCTAAGTATCTTTTGGCTATAACTATACCCCAATTGTAAATTTATCTATTAGCTATCTATCTATCTATCTATCATCATCATCTATCTCTATCTATCATCTATCTATCTATCATCATCTATCTATCTATCTCTGTGTATCTATCATCAATTCTGAAGGGTGACAACCCAGATCTCCAATATACCCTTGAAGTATGTCTTATGCCCTCTTTTCTCATTAGTTTGTGTTCTGGGATAGTAAAAAAGAAAATAAGAATAGCAAAGACAGTAAGAACATTAACTTAACCAAAAATGAGTACTTTATCTTGAGAGAGGCGAGAGAAAATTAAAAAGAAATATAATTAATTCTAAAAGGTAATGCAAATATGTTCCTGATTATTGTGTGGGGGCTGTTGTTTCATTATTGTATATTGGGGAAACACACACACACACACACACACACACGCACACACAAACTATGAAAGATGACTTAACATCAGATACCTTTTGTTTGGAAAAAAAAAAGTCAGTATATCTGCATAAACCTTCCTGCAAATGCCTTTTAATGTATCTGTCATTAGGCATTGTTTGCAATTAAATGAGATCTATATTATAAAGATGAAAAAAACTGACAGACATGGTCATCTTTGTTTGGGAAATGGCAATACACACGCTAGAAGCATTTAAATTATGTATGTACAAGTCCATTAAGTGTTTTGCTAATTGCTATCATGGGACACCTTTTTCAAAGTTTGCAGTCTAGCTGAGTAGGCAGAATAAACACATGGAAGATGATAATTAATTCTAGGTCATAAGTAGTTAAACAGGTGTTAGTTATAGGATATGCTATAGGGAATGCCGGAGGGAGAGATGCTGGGTTGTTGTTTGAGATAACCAGGACATACTTGATGGTGAAGATGGTATTTATTTATTTATTTATTTATTAAAGATTTATTTATTTGAGAGAGCGAGAATGAGAGAGAGAGAGAGTACGTGAGAGGGGGGAGGGTCAGAGGGAGAAGCAGGCTCCCCGCCGAGCAGGGAGCCCGACGCGGGACTCGATCCCAGGACTCCAGGATCATGACCTGAGCTGAAGGCAGTCGCTTAACCAACTGAGCCACCCAGGTGCTCCTGAAGATGGTATTTAAATTAGGTTTTGAGGCTGCATTAGGTATCTCATCTATTTTTTTTTTTTTTTTTTTTGTAGTATTTAGCTATTCCAAAAATTCCAAGTTTTGTTTTTGATGTTCTAAGTTTGAGTAGTGGTGCTGGCTTCCTCAGGCAACCCAAGTGAGGGTTTCTCTTTAGGATTTGTAATTTTTTTTTTTCCTGTTTAGAAATTGTATGTGCTTATTTTAAAAATTCAACAAGTCTAAATAAATTAAAGGTAGTCCAAACGCCACCACCTTGTGTAGACCACTATTAAAATTTTGATAAATATGAATGGATTTATTTTTGGAGTTTGAGAGACAAAATTGCCTTACACAACTATGAATGGTCTAGAAGTGACATGAGAAGTTGTGCTCTGACCTATATTAGATGTTTCAACACCTACTCACTGACAAATGACCATCCAGTGTCTTCTCAATCTTCTGTGACCGAGAACTCACTAACTCCTGGGGAAACCCAGACTATCTTCAGAGACTTAATGTAGTTTAAAAATGCTTCGATATACTATGTCTAAATCTTCCATCTCTCAGTTCCCATGTATTTCCCTGATACTGGGTACCCCAAGAATAAATGAAATTTTGCAACTGCGAGGTTCATGAGGCTTCTTCTTTTTTTTTTTTTTTTTCCTTTCTCTGTCTCTTGACTGAGCCACTGTTCACTGTCCACTGAATACTCTGGGAGGTATTCACAAATAAAATTTGCAGCAATAATATGATGAAAGAAATTCTAGCTACTCTCTAAATTGTGCACAGATAGAGCAGAACTGTATTGTGTTTTGAAAAAAAATGTAACTAACTAATAACTAATAATTATCACATAGTATGAACAACAATATTGCTATTATGCAGGAAAGCCTTCATTACTTATGGGCCTCCTGTCCTCCCCCCCCACCCCCACCCCTGAGCAGCCTCACCAATATCTTCTGGGCTTTTCTATTCAGTACCTAACAAGAAATAATTATGTGTGTCAGCTTTAAACTGTCAAAAAAATAAAAAAAAGAATGATTTATAATAGAAAATTGAAATCCCAACCGTTGGCATTTTTATAAATTCCTGTATTTTTAAGACAGCATATGTTGTTAAGCAGTAGCTTGAAGCCTTTTGAAAGTTCTCTCTGATTGTACCTCCCTGTTTTCTCGGTGGCAACCAAGGGTGTGTGAATTCTCTCTAGAAACAAAACACAAATCATAAGTTCTTTTGGTACTGGTGTTCCCTGAAAAATATTAAGAGAAAAAAAAATCCGTTGTAATAAACTTATGCTGGGGAGTTCACAGTGAGCATTGCCCTCACTTCTGTGGGTAATTCTCTTCTTACACCACTCCCAAACTACCCTGTACAAGGGTTGCAAGCTCATACAGGGGCCAGGATACTAACGTACTGAGTAAGAAGGGCTAGCAGAGGATGGTTGAAACTAAACCATCTAACAGTGGAGGGGGCATCTCAGCATCAATGCTTATTGCTCTGGTCCCACCCACTGTTGCCAGATGTCCTGATATTTTTCAAAAGATCCTTACCCCGAATCCTTACTAACACCAATCCTTACTTTTGTGCAAACACTTTTCTTTTTACCATTTGGTAGTTAATTAACTTTTAAAAAAGCATATTATGGGGCGCCTGCATGGCTCAGTTGGTTAAGCTTCTGACTCTTGATTTCTGCTCAGGTCATGATCTCAGGGTCATGAGATTGAGTTCCACGTCCTGCTCCACACTGGGTGTGGAGCTTGCTTAAGATTCTCCCTCTCTCCCTCCCCCTCCTCTCTCTCTTTCTCTAAAATAATATAATAATAAAAAAACAAAAATAAATAAAACAGCATATTTGTGGGTCAAACAAAAGTTATAGGACAAAGGCCATACTTGTTTGAGATCCCAGAAGTAGAGGTTTTTTGATGTTAACAGATGGGTCTAATAACCTGCTAAGTTAAAATGGTCTAAGAAAGGTTCACAATGCTTCTTGAAGAATGAGAAGGGTTGGGATTGGTGGTAGGGAATGGGAACATTTCAGGCCAAACGGAGAATCATATCTGAATATAGAGAAATGGGAATAACCACTAACATGTGGATGTCACAGTAGAGCGTACCAGTGTTTGCCGTAAACGGTACTACCTGAGAAGGAGAAAGGAATCATGGAATGGGTTGTGTGGGCTGTAATAATGTAAGATAGTTCATGTCAGCCAAAGGAAAAGAAATGCAATCGAAATGGTTGGAAACAGGGAGACAATGAACATACTAGAACAGAAGAATGGCCTGATACAAGCAGTGGTTAGGAGAGGTGTTCAGGAAGCTATGCCCAGGATAGTGATCTGGGCCATGTTGTGCTGGGAATGGCCAGCAATCCCTGTACCGATGGATAAAAGATGACTCCAAACTTTGCCGTGAAAGAGAAGAGAAGGCAAGGTGGTCAACGCTCAGAGACGAAGACCTTTTGCTCTTTGCTCCTGCTTTTGTTGGTCCTTTAGGATAATCACAAATCCTTATCACTGTTTCTCAAGCCCGTGATGTGTGACAAGGGGTCTGACTGGAACTGGGAGGATTTATGGGAAAGATAAGAGATGCTAATCTGTGTGTTCTACTAAACATAGCCTAAGGGAAAATGCACACATCTCTTAGATCACAGCGTGGCTGTTTGGGCTAAGAGAGCTTCGAGGAAGGCAACTCCCCGAGGCATTCCAACCGCAGAGTGGTCACGCGGGCTCAGGCATTCCAAAGGCCCAAGCCCTTCTCTGAAACCCTCCCTTGCCCCCAGCGGACTCTGTGTTTACATTTTAGCAAGCCAGGTATTATGGCTGATTTCATGCTCTACATTGACCCCAACAATTTTGGAGATGGTGCCCTTGTTTTTATTGACCACTTAACTACTACTATTGATCCTGTGGAGGAACTGTAACCTATGGAAGGCTGTAGAAGACCTTGGCTGGTTGGGATATAGAGAAAGATATCTTTTGGACTATGAAGCCTTATAAGTGTCTTTCTACTTCCACTCCTTCATTCATTCATGCCACACATGTTTACAGAACATTTGTTCTACATCCTGCGCTATACTAAGAACTAACAGCTGCATCAGAAAATGAAATGGAAATGCATAAATGCAGTTCTTAGCGACAGGTGCACTACGGGGTAGGACCTAAGAGAAGGCATACAGGGAGCTGCAGAAGCACAATAAGACAAGTACCTGAACCAGTGTCTCTGGAGAGTAAGGTATTTAGGAAATGTGCCCCAAAGCAATTGAAATGTAGAGGGTGTGTGGGAGTCAGCCTGGCCAGGCACAGGGGACGAGAGAGTCCTTGGGCAAAGGGAGAAGGCAGCATGGTAGAGCAGAAATGGGAACTGAGAACGTTTAAGTATCCTGGAATGTGAAAAGAAAGGGGAGAATTTGCTAGAGGACTCTGAAAAATGTGAGTTCCTTAAAAAAAAAAAGAGTGAGTTCCTGAAGATATTCTGACACCACATGCGGTGGGTCTCAGAGGCTTTGTTAACGAGTTTGGACTTTTTCCAAAAAATTAAAAATATTTTTAAAGCAGGACAAAAATAAGATCTAAATTTTATTTTAAAAACGAATTGGCAACAGTATAGCTGGAGGCCGGGGATAAGGATTTGAACTTTTTTATTTTTCCAATTCTTTTTTTTTTTTTTTTTGCTCAGAGGACTGACCCTTTCAAACAACTTGAAAAGCTGTACTGATAAGTTTGCACACAGAGATAAATAAATACAAATCCCTGAGACGGTCCCCAGCCTTGTGCCAACCCACCAAGGAGGGGCCTTGGTGTCTGAGTATCACAACTCTGAATTGTCCAAGGTGGAAGGCATTTTAGAGACCATTGTCTCTCCCTCTTTGTACCAAAGAGGAAATGGAGTCCCAGAGATGGGGAGGAATATACCTAAGATCACACAGCAAGAGAAGACCCAGGTCCCAAGAACATTGTTTTTCACTTAGCACAAAGTTCAAACAATTAACTCACTAAGGTGGAAAAAAAATCTAAAATGATATAAAAATTCTAGCTGTTGGGTTTCATATCCATGCCAGAGGAGAAGAGCTATCCATCCCAGTTAGTCAACAAAGTGGAACACAGATAATGGCAAACATAACAAAACACAAAAGTAGCAGTACAAATGTTAGTAATTGTTAACACCGAACTTCTGGACTTTTCAACTTTCCCTTTTTTTCCTAATGAACAAGACTCAGGGAAGAAGACCATCCCATTATTTTTGACATCGATTTTTTCCCCCCCTGTTGGCTAAAATTAGGAATGAAACAATCTTCGGAGAAACTCGTATTTGCAAAAATCTTAGAGGAATTTGTGTTTGAGGATGTAGAAGGAGTTTCTGGGGGTCAGCCCCCAGTCCTTTTTCAGCCCTCATGTGCAGAATTAGGGGTGTGAACTTGAACACCTTTAGGGCCCTTCTACTTCATGATTCATTAAACACAGGTAACAAAAAGCAGATCTTTTCAGTCTTTTTAAGCTACCTGATTTTTCAAGCAAATAAGTTATTTACAAAAGATAAAATTTTTATATATTTTTTATATCACCGAGTAGGAGTGGATATTAATCATTTTGGTAAATAGATTTCAGTTTACTCCCCAAACACAGAACTGAAGCAGCCATGCAAATTATTTATAAATGAAACAAGAAGGTCAAGGAGTTAAATTCGAGGAACTGCTGACTGTTTAATAGTTCATGAATTGGATTTAAATAAGGCCTGCTCTGTCGCTATACCAGAGCAAACTTCCACACATAAACTTTAATATGAATCCTGCTTCTGCAGCAAAATGAGCAGGATGTTTCAGGGGAAGGCATGCACCTACCACCTAAAAATGCCATATTTCCACAAGTTCAATGCTTGGCACATAATGGACACTCAACAAATATTAGTTGAGCGAACTAATACCCTCACCAAGATGTTATTAGCAGTGTTTGGTCCCTCAAGTGATGTGTGCGTTTGATGAGGAACAGTAATGTTTAGCCAAATGAAACCATCTTGATGATAGAATTTTCAGCTGCTTTTGGGGACTACAGGTGCATTCCAGTGCTGTTTGAAGAGGCCACTAACTAATAACAAAAAAAACCCCCAAAACTGTGCTGCTTGTGGAGTCATTGAACCGCTAGATAGATTTTATCTGCAAGATCATTTCCATTTATGGAAGAGAGACATCCTGGAGGACCAAGAATTTGAGGAGGTTGGCAGGAGTTGGGAAGATATTAGAATCACAGATGCTTAGGATGAAGAGCTAATACGTCTGGCTCATCTTCTTACTCCCAATCCACTATTCTTCCAAAAATAAATTTTCGTTTCCTGTGAATTTTACAGAATGACTTAGGTTTATCAAGTGTAAAAGCCAGGCACATTAGAAAGCGAGCATAATGCTCTTCTGTAACCTGAGTAGTAAGAATAAATACCTCTGTGAAAATAACTGGGGCATTCACTGCATATATTTTTAAAGTGGGGCTTCCAGGCCTGCCTGCATATTAGGAAATAATGAGGAGATTCACTTTTACTACACATAAGTAATATTACAAGTTGTAAAAGTGGGTGCACAAGTATGAGTTATGTTAATGTGAAAAGACAGTTATCTACGTAAGACTGAAATGTAATTGTTTCCCTCAGCTGAGACAGAACAGCACATTACATCAAGAGTCCTCACTACAAATTTTAAAATACTTTACATCACACCAAATCTGGCAAACATCCAGCCCAGCTGACATTCTTCCAGTTTTAATACTTAGGCTTGTACCCGGGCAACTCTGCTGACAGACTATAAGCAAGATGGACTAATGTGGAAAGACAGAACACTTCTATTTTTAGTCATTTCACCTTCTATCACCTGGAAAATGCCCAAGTAGGCTACCTATATTTCATTGAAGATGTATAAAATAACAGTTGCTGACAAGATGCAGACAAGTCCAGAGAATGCTAAGGAAATTATTATTTTTTGAACACGCCCTCTTCAAATACAGTCTACTAGCATAGCAGAAATAAAATTCTATAGAATAAATAAGACTTATCTCAAGCTTGTCTTGCCCACAGATAATAAAATGCTTAAACAGCACCAGTCTAAAACTTTGGGCCTTTTGTTCGAAAGTTGTGGGAACTGACATCATAACCCAGAGCAACAGCCGGCCATCAAATTTCTCATTGTCTGGAAGAATCTCAGCTGGTTGGCACAAGGCTTCAGTTTTCTCTGAGACCAGTGGCCAATGAGAGGGAAGGTCAACTGCATGGATGTTCATGAATAGACATGATTCACAGTCCATATCCAGAATTGGAAGGATCTTAGAGGTCAACACATTTATCTGTTATATGCTCTTCTGGCTCTTCTGCTCGACCCAGGATAGTAGACTAGGGTCTATGGATCAAGACAAGTTAGGAACAACACCTTGGCAGATCTGGGGGTATATCCAACAGCACTGCATAGCAACAGATACTCTGTCCACACACACTGTCCTTGCTTCATGGAAATCTAGTGAATGAATCAAGGAGGCTTCTAATGTGGGTTTGACAGAGGCTCAAAGTCGCTACTTCATCACAGCAGCCACTCAGAATAATAGGGTTGCAGTTGGTCCCAAAGGTCTATAAATCTTGTAGGTCAAGTACTTGTGTCTGGAACTTTAGGCCACTAGTCCAGGGTCTAGAATTTTATGCCAGGAGCTCCTGGGTGGCTCAGTCGGTTGAACGTCTGACTCTAGGTTTTGGCTCAGGTCATGATCTCAGGGTCGTATGATAGAGTCCTGTGTCAGGCTCCCCGGTCAGCACAGAGTCTGCTTGAGATTCTCTCCCTCTCTCTCTGCCCCTCCCCAACACTGGAGCATGCACACATGCATTCTCTCTCTCTCTCTCTCAAGTAAATAAATCAATTCTTTAAAAAATAAGAATAGAATTTTATGCCACTCATCTAACACGTTTGGTAAGTGCAATAAGTTTTTTTTTTAAATGTGCAAACACTATGTGGTCTTTTAATTTAAATTTTTTATGTAATTAAACTACCATGACCATCCTGTGATGCAAGTGCTATCAATGCCCCCGTTCTACAGATGTGGAAACTAAAGCATAGAAAAGATCAGGTATCTTGGTATAGATCATATAGAGCTTAGCCAGAATTCAAATCCAGGCAATGATATTCCAGAGTATCTGATAACAAACACTCCCCTAAGCTACTGCATGTTCTGTCTCATGTACTTCCCTATCTGACCTTTCCTCTTTGCAGGAGGTTTAGAGCTGGGTTTTGTGTGAGGTTGCTGAATGATCTCAGAAACAGTGTCTAGTAAGGGGAAAAAATATCATCCTTTCCTTTTTTTCCCATCTCATCAATGAAGTATATAAATAGGTAATAATGAGGGATATCGGTCTTTTAGATTTTTCATAGATGAAGTTTTGAGGGCTCGATAGAAAGTTTTACCTGTGAGAGTTTTCAGGCTAATGGTCAGGAACAAATAGCAAATAGATGTCTTAAATAGGAAGCCTTCACAAAGAGTGTCATTGAAGTTTGGGGAGTGGAGCTCAGTGGCTATGCCCTGAGAAACCCCACAGAGAGGCCGCTCTGTGATAACATGGTATCTGTGGACCTCTGTCTTCTGGGCATACAAGCCAAATTATATTATTACAGAGGCCTCCATTTTTTTCATGGAAACGATGTCAATAAGGATATTAATTCATTAATTTGCAATAAGAAGTATAGTTGCCCTGACTGGAATACTTGCATAAGCATGGCCAGAGCATTCTCACCCTGTAGGCAGACCAATGCGGGAACCCAAATTATAATCAGAAGTTGCTTGATTAGTATGGAATTAGAGACAGGAGAGTGAGTGAGATGATTTTAGGCTTAATGATGTGAGACAAAAACAGCCTGATCTGTCTGTCCATCTCCACAGCAGGGATAGCCTTTCAAACACCCATATAATACTCACATTTTATTGACCTAAATTCCCTCTGCCCTCATAGAGCTTGGAGAGGCACAGCCAACTTTTTTCTTGTGATTATGATTTTTGTGTAATTATTTTAGGACTAATCTCCCTTCTATTGCACAAAGTTATCTTTTTTCTAATGTTTTGCATATTTTTAGTTTAATTTGCTCAAGCCAAAAAAATATCCTCTTTCATTCATATTATTTCTACTAACTGTTCTAATTTATCTTTGGATTTCTGCTCAGAGAATAGTTGAAGTTCTAAGTATTTCCATATATTATTAACTCAGCAGGATAAAAACCTAAAGGAGTACAATTTGAAAAAGCATGATTTCTCAGCTAACCTTACTTATGGCTGTACATTTTTCTTATTAAAAAAAAGGTAACAGAAATCAATAAATGAACATTTTTAAGGAGATTTTAAAAAAGTGAGTATATGTCCTGGACTCAATTCACATTCAACTCCAATTCCCATATATTTTTTTCTATCTTTAGTTCATGGATCAGGAAAATTAACTCTCAGAAAGGCCATTTTAATGCCTTACAAAGTCCTAAATATCAAACAACTATTTATTCACATTTACTGGACTATTCTCATTAAGACATATGAAGCAACTCAGACTGTAGAAAACTATTTTCAAGTGTTAAAACCAGAAATACATACGTATGTATTTTTGTCAATCTTGAAAATTCAATGAACCAGAGTCTCTTATTCTCAAGTCTTTGGCTCAGTTGATATATTTACATTAATATCAACTCTACAGTATAAGAGCTCTTACACTTTTGACCATGATACAGTGCCAAGGACTTGCTTTAGGCTTGGTAAATTCCCAGAGGAAAGAGCACAGTTCTTAGATCCATTCTTCCTTTGAATGGGGCAATGTTAGCAAGAGGTCCTTACTCCCAGGTGTGTAGCCTCACCATCCACAACTGGTCCCATATCGTCTCTAATCTCACTTTTAGCTTCAGTGGACATTTCCTGAACACCCTGGTAGCATCTTGCCACAAAGACCTCTATCTTTGCTTTTCTGTCTGACAGATTTTTTTCCATCTGGGAGAACAGGCCACCCTGAAAATGCTGGAATTTGGAACACCCAGGGCAACCTGACTGAAGTTGGTAAATAAATACCCCTGCTTCCCCAACTTCTATGGAATAATTGGCTAGTTCATTTGACAAGACACCTGAAGCTTCCCAGAGAGGCTGGAAGCCTGGTCCCTAAAGCATCCCTCACACATTAACACACCTTTATTGGTTACCCCCCAATCCCTCTCTTTCACCATTCCCTCAACTTGCTGCCTCTCGGATAAAGTCTTCCTAAGTTTGTCTCAGGGTCTGCTTTCATGGGAACAAAAACAAAACAAAGCTCCCTACTTCTGATTTCCTATCATTTTGAACTTGTAGTGTTAAGTCAATTAACCACCTTCTACTATTAAACACAGAGAATAAGTCTCAACCTAGGACACTAAGTGATATGTAACCGACCTTCTGGTAATTTCCTAGGACTAGAAAAGGAAGTAGTGTTCCCTGTTTCTGAAAATTCTCAGCTCTTGGTGATTTCTAATTTTGCTTGTGGTTCAAGAAAAATTAGATGGCTCCTCTTTAGTGAGCATCCAAACTTCTGAATTCTTATATTGCTTTTAGAAAGAAGCTTGGTAATATATTTAAAAAGCAGTAACAATGCTCATTGCCTTTGACCCATTAATTCCACTTTGGGGAACTTACTTAAAGGGGACTCATATCATAAAAGACATATATGCCATACACATGAAAATACGTGTTTC
Organism: Halichoerus grypus; assembly: GCF_964656455.1. Taxonomy (NCBI): domain Eukaryota; kingdom Metazoa; phylum Chordata; class Mammalia; order Carnivora; family Phocidae; genus Halichoerus; species Halichoerus grypus. The sequence continues at coordinate 23,363,177 of NC_135718.1, read as the reverse complement.
AGGGCTGCTCACAATGACAACTAAAAACCGGTTGAAAATAAATGTCCAACAATGACAAATGGCAGGATAGATTATAATGCATTAACTAGTTATAAAATTATGTAGCCAGAAGAGATGGCACTAAAAAGCATGGCTTTGATGTGAAGGTAAATGAAAAGAAGTTATAAAAAGCTATGTCTGTGTTACAATTACCTTGTAAGTATAATGTTTGCATACGGACAGCAGCTAGAGTAGAACTGGGTAAGGTTACCTATAATCTATCAAAATGGCTATTTTCTTTGCACCTAGCACCAAAACCAGATATGAGAAGCAAAAGAAAAAAAAAAAAATGGTGTTGAGGCTATATATATAATGCTTTTATTCTTTAAATTTTTATTTATTTTATTTCTTTAATATAATGTTTTTAAATGCCTGCAGACTTGGCCACAAATCTGTCCCTAGTATTTAGTATAGATTCAAAACAAAGGATGAGTGTTTCCGTCTGACTTTCTTCTCAGGAGAGGAATGGGATATTCACCTCTTTTGAGTATGTTGTCTTTGGATAATAATGCCATATAATTACAAACATTGTTAGACATTTGTCTTTCCTTCCTCCCCCACCTCAATAAAAATAGAGGGAATGCATAATGGTATCACAACCATACCATCTACTTGGGAAACCTAGACTCAGAATGTTAGGATAAAAAGGCACCCTGAAAAGAAGAGGTGATCCAAGGAGGTACGTGGTTTGCTAAAGTTAATTAGTTCATTAGTGGTGGAGCCAGAATCAGCTCTGTCTTTTTTGACCATCAGTGTAGAGCTCTGTCAATTTCTTTATCTGTAGATGGAGTAATAGCTCGTGCCCTACTTCAGGTCTTTGGCTGTTATAGGGATCAAATGAAAGGAAAATTATAAAAGGGCTCCATTCACCTCAAAGCTGGTCCACGATAAAGCAATGCAGAGTTTAAAAGAAAAATCAAGTGGTAATGATAGTTGCCAGTTTTATAATCTGTAGAGGTCAAAGGCACAGACTCTTGGAAAGAGGGTCATTATCAGGTATATGAGATGTAGGATGTTGACTGCTCCCATGTTAGGCTCTGAAGAATGGGTGCTTTAGCCAGAAGTGTGACAGGTCAGCTAGAAGCCACTGATGCGTGGTTCTCTTTCCTCAGGCATGATAGTGCCCATTCTTTGTACCTGCACCCTCTGGGAATGACTCAGGCATAGAGGAGGAAGAGTGGCCAACTTGAGCTCTCTCCCCTTTCCTCTCCTCATTTTTCAGCCACACCACACTTGTGGTCTCCACTAATACTGAACTCTGTTCTCTCCAGATAGGTCACCTCTCCTGGGCCCAGCCAGGGGCATTCCAACCCAAGCTTTTGGAAAAATCCATGCTGAGCTCCCCTAAACCTCTACATGCTCTTCACTAACATAAAGACTGCTGAGAGCTGCATGGAAATATTAAAACAAATCTCACATATAGGAGATGCCCAACAAGTGATAATTAAGAAAGGATAGACTCTGTACAAGATAGCATAAGTTTCAAATTGTGAGTAGTACCTTAACCACTAAAAACAATAATATTCTCAAGTACTACTTAGGTTATGAAAAATATGTATATGATACAGTAGAATAAACAAGGGCCTGGATATTTTAAGATCTGGGTTGTATTCCTGGTTCTGCCACTAACTTGGTCTGTGACTATGGACAGTTACTTGAACACTCTCGGTCCCTTTATAAAGCAAAGGGATTTTCTTAGTTGTTAGTTTTTCTTAGTTTCTTTAGTTCTGAAGTTCTATGATTATATATAAATTGCATTAAAAAGAATGCAGAAATCTAATGTACGTAACATCTATTTTCTTGATATGGAGCCAATTGGATAGCAAATTGGCCTCCATATTAAGGGAATGGTCCAGAAAAGTTTGAGACACATATTACTCAATACTAAATCATTCACAGTGAATATATCAACATAGGTTTTAATAAATAAACTTTCAATTCTGGTTCAGAAAAGCAAACGGTGCAATGAATAGTATGTTTCTGCCAACTTTTTGCTTAAGAGGGGCTCTTTCTTCTTCTTTTTCACTCTGCCCTCCCCACCTTTGTACAGAATAGTATAGATTTTAATTACCCACTTTCAACCAGATTGAGTTCAAAGTCGAGGTCTGCTACTATCTAGCTGGATGACCTTAGAAAAATGTCTGTGCCTCATTAAAAATAATTATAATGATAGTACTTACCTTGAAGGGTACCTGCAAGGATTCAGTGGCATTATATAAAAGCTCTTAAAATACTGGAAGAACTTAGTATGTGTTAACTCTTAATAGTATAGTTAACATAGAGCATATTAATATCAATTTACCCCTTATGGGTGGGAGATCACATCTGGAAAAAAAAAAGATAAAGAATTTGATATGGCAGCCTGGTTAGCATCCATAGGAGATCCAGATAGCAATACCTAGCAGGCAGTTCAGCACTTCAACTTCAGTTCTCAGAGAGATCCAGGCTGAAGGCTTATGTTTGTCAGACTACCCACATAGGCAGAGATTTCATGTCTAGAAAAGGCTAACCTTAGCTATGAACAAAAATTGTCTTGTGTGGGGCACCTGGATGGCTCAGTCATTAAGTGTCTGCCTTCGGCTCAGGTCATGATCTCAGGGTCCTGGGGTAGAGCCCTGCATCGGGCTCCCTGCTCCGTGGGAAGCCTCCTTCTCCCTCTCCCACTCCCCCTGCTTGTATTCCCTCTCTCGCTGTGTCTCTCTCTGTCAAATAAATAAATAAAATCTTTTTAAAAAAGTGTTGTGTCAGAAGAGATGAGGGCAAAAGAACAGGACTTTATCTTGATGCCTACTCTTAAGGAACAGGCTGAGAGAAATGAACTGCTGAAAGATTCTGAGAGATTGTCCACAGAACTAGAACAGAGAATGATGGCATAAACGCCAAAATTTCAAACAGGAGGTAGTCAAAACGGTCAACTTATGTAGACTTGAAACCAGATAAAGGCTGAGAAAAAGTCATTGCATCTGACAATTCAAAGATTATTGCTAACCTTTGAGAGAGCCATCTTGGAGGGATGATGAAAGAAGAAACTAGATTTCAGTTGGCTAAGGAGTAAGTGGAGGTGAAAAATATGAGGTGGGGAATATTGATTACTATTTCAGTATGTAGTCAGGCAAATGGAGCTCCCAGCCTGAAGGAGCGGAGGAGGTGTATAGGAATCCTCACAGGGACCTACCAAGAGAGTCATGTGTTTTCAAGACATAACTTGATATTTTGCATTTCATCATGGAGAACATCTTTAAAACAATGTTATGCCATAGAGCTTTCACTGAAAAATAGGTTTAAATTATTGTGATAATGTATAGGATTTCAGAGGATTAAAACTAGCTATTTGGTAAATATCAGAAAGGCTATACTCTTAGTTTGTCGCTACAGGATCAAGTCTATATGATACCCAAACAAGTTAAGTGGGAAAAGTTAGTTATTCACCCATGTTTTGTCTGCATGGTGCCAAATAGCTGCTTCACCTGATTGTCTCACTAAATTGACTCCATCGAACATTTGTGGTGGCATCATTTAGAGAAGGCCCCAGGTGTTTAAAGAGGGCATTGCTTATCTAAATTGTACTAAATGACTAGGTTTTATTCATTCACAAAGGCAAGGCAAGTTAAATAGGTATGTATAAATACAAAGATATATATATGTATGTATTATAGATATGTGTGTGCATACACACACACATACGCAGTACACACACATCCGATCTTCCCTCAGTATTTAGCACTTAGCTATCTGATTTTTTTAAAGCTAATAATTTTTTTTAAATATATATTAACATTCTCGGGGGGAAACTTTGTGTATTCTATTTTATTTCCTTGGTTTAAGTCAGATATATTATACTAATATAAATAGTATTTATAAATACTATTTATAAATAGTAACTGAGTCAAGTTACTATTTATAAAGTTCATTCTATTTGAGATGGTAGAAAGTGAAGGGAAGGGAGGAGGGAAAATGCCAAGGACTGGGGTTGTGAATAGGATAAGAAGAATAAAGAGAAACAAGAAACCTGCAGGGAAATTAAAACAAACAGACAAACAAATGAAAAACACATTGCTTCTGCAAATCACAAGGAAGCCAAGGGCAACCGAAGAGGTCCTTGCTGGTGAATTCAGTTCTTATCCTGGATATCTTTCCAGGATAAGAAGGCAAGACAGTTCGAAGAAGGTTTCTGGGGTCATAGCAGAAATTTTCACATCAAGATTAGTTGAGATCTCCAGATCTCTGACTTATGACCTCCTAAACAGAATATAACATTTGCTCACAGAAGAAGGAAGGTGAGTTAATCTAGTGGAATACTTTAAGTAGTTCTCAAGAAGAAACATTTTTATCCATGCTTCTTAAATAGGAGAAAAGGCTAAAATGAGCTCTAACAGACCTCTGAATTGTCCAGGAAATGCCACTGCAGTTGCTTTCAAATAAAAGAAACTTATGCCAAATAGGAAAGGTCAAATAGCATAATATGAATACTATCATAAATGACTAATTCAATTTATGTCACCATTTTAGATATTACAGCAAGAAAGAGTGATAATGGTTACTGAGCATTTGTTATTGCAAACCTTTTCTATGAAAAACTACTCTTTCTTGGAATAGATTTTGAGGATACAAGTACCATTGGCATCTGGCATGGTGTTGTCACAGGCAAATGCAATAGTGAAGAGAATCTATGATGGAGGCGGACTCCTAGCTCACAGAAGTGTGAGAAGGTGCTAATGCATAAGTATGAATTGCTTGCAGTATTTTCTACCATTCCAGAAACTCTCACCCCAGATACATTTGTCTTAAAAGAGAGAAGTTGCCCCATTTTGTGTTGATGAGACAGAGAGAGAGAGAGAAATGAAACTCTAAGAGCAAACTTTTAAAGGACATCAAATTTGACCTAAGTACTCTCTCTTCCCTTCCATATTCATATATCCCTTCTTCTTGTACCACAGTTAGATGCTTAATCTGGATTTGGTTTTTTAAGGATTCCATTCTCAACCAGGAGTCAATAAAGACATAGGTTAAGTATCTGTTAAAATTAGTCCCTCTAGAGTATCTGAATTTTAAACAATCATCAGATACTTCTCATGTATATCTTATGTGTGTGGCACTGTGGGGTGACAGAGGACCTAGATACTGCTCACAGTCTATTATCTTAGTTGGGTTGATAAGAAGAGATGGTAGGGGAACCTGGGTCGCTCAGTCTTTAAGCGTATGCCTTTGGCTTGGATTATGATCCCAGGGTCCTGGGATTGAGTCCTGCATCAGGCTCCCTGCTCTGTGAGAAGCCTGCTTCTCCCTCTCCCACTCCCCCTGCTTGTGTTCCCTCTTTCACTGTCTCTCTCTCTGTCAAATAAATAAATAAAATCTTTTTTAAAAAAGAAAAAGATAAGAAGAGATGGTAAAGAATAATAAAGATAATAGCTGATTAGTTGCTATTGATAGACTCACTGTCTTAAAGCATTATCTATTGCAAACAGTGGTAATATGGGAGAGTATAGCCTTCTAGGGAGAATTACAGAATCTGGAGTCAGCTTACTTGGCCTCCTCTCTTGGTTCTGCAATGGACTAGCTGCATGACCATGGGGGAAATACCTTAAACTACATATGCTTTGGTTTTCATATATTTAACATGGAGACAATTACAGTACTTTCCTTGGTGAGCATTCTATTAGTATTACATAGTAAATCCATGTCTATATACTCATATAGTGTTTGCTATGCTCCACGTATTATTCTAAGCATCAGTGTGTTTATTATAAATAGACAGTCATAATTGGATACCATTGTTTATTTTACTCCAGGGAACACACAACAATTGGCCACATTTAATAATGCTAAACACATTATTGGCTTTCAAATAGATAATTTATGTTGCAGGCTATTCAACAATAAGTATGAAGTAATTACTTTGTTCAAACACTGTTCAAGGTGCCGTTACAACATAGTAATCATTACAACATCCGTGCCGTCATTGAGTTTATATTCTAGTGGAGGAGGCAGATTAAACAATTGTATGGTCTGGTAATGTCAAGGAATACTGACTTCTCTGATGGTAAAGGAATAATGAGTGGTGAAGTTGCCATTTTAAATAGCATTATCAAGAAAGGTTTCCTTGAGGACTTGGTCTATGAACAGAGACGTGGGTTTGATGAGGGCGAAAGCTATGTGAATATCTGGGGGATAAACATTCCTCTCAGGAGTGGTGAGTGCAAAAACCCTTAGACTGGAAGTTACTTAATATGTTCAAGGAATAATGAGGAGCTCATTTTGTTTACCTTGGTATGAGCAAAGGGCAGAGGGGTGAGAAATGAGTATGAGAAAGCAAGGGCTGATCATGTAGAAGCTGGTTCTTATTCATAATATGTTGACAAGTTATTGAAGGGTTATAAGCCTTACTGCGACATGATCTCATTTACATTTTGGAAGCACTGGAGAGGTTTATGGGTAGGTTATGTTCCAGAGTGGGGGTCAGAAAATAGTAGAAGAAAAATGAGTTAGGAGTCTCTTGCAGTTCAAGTAAAAACTGGGATGTGAGGGTAAGAGTAGAGGAGGTAAGAATTGTGAGATCTGGAACATATAAAATAGAAAAGAGGATTTTCTGACCACACTCACCTACAGTTTCTGACCACATTTACTTTAGCCCTCCCCCTATTTCAGTAAATAAAGCACATAGCAAAGACAGTGAGAGGATGACGTTTCTATGGGGTCTAACTTGTGAAAAATATGAGTTATTCACAAATGACTGTGTTATTAGTGACAGATTATGTGTGATGCATCCTCCTCACTCACCCTACCTGTGGGGGCTGATGCATTTTGGGGAAACTAAGCCAGAGAGGTGAGATCAGAACTGAGTCTTTAATGAGTGGGTCAGGTTTTGACTCAGAGCGGGAGGAGAAAGGCATTCTATTAATGGCCAGATATTGAATACAGCAGTCTCTTCAGACCCAAGACTGATGCTCTGGAGAGGAATGAAAGGCAGTGAGCTCCCGCTAGGGGGAAGGAAGTCCGTGTTCCTTCTCTCTAATTACGTATATCTTGTTTTACCTACTCATCAAACTCTCTAGAACAAGTAAGAAGGAGGCAATATCTTGATAAGGCAAGAGTCCTAGTGCTCTATCCAGCAGTATTCGTCATTCCTTCCCTCTCTCCCTGAGAGTTGTTTGCTGGGGGATGAACCTTGCCAAGCCTGTGTCTCCAGCACCTTTTGGGTTTAGCACATAAATGTGAATATAAAAAGATTCATCACACCTAATTAATATTATGAGGCCATCTCGTAGGACACAGCTGCCTCTTTTTGAAGCAACACCAAATGACTTCTCTTCTTCATTGGAGTCCAGATGGCTAAAGAGGAAAAGCCAGAAACCATGTGAAAAACCTGGTGCCAGCGTCCTAGAGATGGTAAAAAAAAAAGTCCCTGCCACTGAGCTACATGGAAATGGAAGTCATGTAGCTCAGTGTCAAGGGTGAACACATTCTTCCTCACTAGTAGAAGGCGTCATGGCTCAGTGGGCCTGAGTAGCTCAAGCAGCAGGAGTTGTCTGGGGTGAGGAAGCCAACACAAAGCCTTTGTCCTGAAGGGAAGTAACTGTTTCAGCTGCTAATAGAAGAGCAGGCTGGTGACATGACATTTCTACTCCCTGAACACTTTGCCTAGCTTACGCCCTTGCCTACAGTTTTCCCACTATGGATATGTCCCTCGCCACTCTCTTCATGTGCTGAAATTTTATTGGTCTTCAAAGCTATATCAGTTATGAATATAAACAAAGTTCTGTATCACTTCCATCAAAAAGTAAAACAAAGGCAACAAAAATGGGTAGGGAAAAATACATATAGAGTTACATAATTAAAATACACAGGTTAAGTCCGAAGGTGGAGGCTTAGCTTCAGGCATGGCTAAACTCAGTGCTTAAACGACATCATCAACAGTAGGGATATGAGAATAGATTCTAGCCATGGAAACACTGTTGAGCAGTAGGAAGATACCAGTCTTATAGAAGAGGGAGGCAGCTTTCTGTTGGGTCAAAGTGAGAATGGGCCTCATTGGCCTGGTTGTCATGAATTATGTGTCAACCCCTGGACTAAGTACTATGGGCAGGAGCATGCACTCTCTCGAGGGGCCCAGATCACATAACCAGATGGAGTCAGCCCTCCTAGACCACAAGGGCTGAAACTGAGGGAGAGCAAGTCCCCTAAATAAAAATAAGATCATAAGATTGTATTATAACAGGAGGGATCAGCAGTTGCTGTATGGAGGGGGAAAAACAAAAGTCACCACCACCAAATCACCTACAAATGCCCAGTTAAGGAGGCCTTGTTCATATTTTCTTTCCTTCAGGAACTTTTTCCTGATATGTCAGCCAGAAGTGAAACTTTCCTCTCTAAATAAACTCCATTAAGCAGTTTTGTTTGTTTGCCTTGTCATATTTACTTGTGCATGTGCCTTCTCCTTCTTATAATCCTCGATGAAAGGCACTTTGTTCTATTTGCACCTAAGCTGATCATAGGCTATAGTGTGTGTTCCATACAGAAAGTGTGTTATTAAGAAGGGATGATTACTGTGTTAGATTTTTTTGGATTTGAAGAATTGGTTATATAATTTTCAGAAAAATGAAATTAAGTATGAACGATTACAGAACCATGGAAATCAGTCATGAACAGTTTTTGTGGATTTCTCCTACCATTAACAGAGACTATTTACTGTCTTAAGATTTTCAAATATCCTTAATCATTCATAATTATTTCATTTTCTAAAAATAATATTAACCAGTATATGTCGAATGCCTTGTATGCATAGGAAAGGAATGATGCAATTTTACTTTATAAAATGTTTCCCGTACAAACCTTGTATTGTAATGTCCATTTTGCTGATTATGACTCTGAAGTGTAGAGAGTTTAAAACACTCAGCCCAACTGTAGAGACACAAGTAGAGCCTTGATTTGAATTTAGTTCTGACAAAAAAAAAAAAAATGCTTTTACCATACCATAAATATCTTATTTTTTTTTATGTTTTCACACTCATGTGTCCTGGATTCTATCACCTGGAAGTAAGTTGATGCCTTTCAGTGACACTAATCGGAAGATGAGGGCATGGTTTTATTGTTTTCTTAAGTTTTAAGACCCTAATACCAGGTAATAACATTTTCCCCTCCCTCCCTTCCTTCTTCTGTTATTATATTTGAAGAATAAGTTGTGGGACAGTCAACATTTAGAAAAATAGAATGGCATTGGGGTTCCCTGCTTGGCTTCTTGGGGTGAGCAGATTTAGGCTCACTCACTTCCTCCACCACTGAAAATGCTATGATTTTGAACAAGATAGTAAACATTTGTTTCCTTTTTAAAAAGTGGCTAAAATAATAGTACTCACTTTAAAGGGTTGCTATGAGAATTAAATGGAATACTTCGTTAACGCAATTAGCTTTGAGCCTGGCGCCTAGTAAATACACAATAAAATCTGTGCTCTCTTGGTTATCATTTATTTTATGAAGTAAATTTGATCTCCCAGACTTTATTCTCTTTGAATTGTTTTAACAACTTGAATATCTATTTCCATAACTAAAAAGTAGAATAATTTGAAATCATCAAGAGATATTGGTCAAATAAAAGTTAGTGATATTGGTCAAATAAGGGTTAGTGATAATCATTTATGTATACATAATAATTTATGTAAACATTAAATATGTAAAAGAACAGAATCCTGTGGCAGCAGGTTATCAAGGGAATCAGGTTCTCACAGAAATAGTCCAATGTTCTTATCCCATGGACTCAAAAACTCATAGAATTAGTTTCTAATGAGGTCAAGCCCATCTTGTGAGCAAGAGAATAGGTCCAAAATCCAACTGCAAAGTGAAAATTAGCCAATGAAACTTATTGAAATATTTTGTTTTTTTGGTTAGTCATTTTTTTTCTCACCTGAAAAATGTGAGAAAGATCAGAGTTATAATATCCATACAGGTCATTGTTATTTGTAACCATAACACTCCCTCAGCTCTGTGAACAATCTCTCTTTTCTTTTCTTTTTTCTTTTTTCTTTTTTTTTAGTTTGATCGGACCACTGGCTTAAAGGGTAAAGGACTGAATAGCGAACACTGAGTTCTGGGTCTGAACTGACCGTTAGGTAACACGAAAGAAAAGAAGATAGGAGCTGGATCATATTTAACATCTGCAGAGTTAATGATAGTTCCTTCTTTCTGCAACCTGCTCTAACATTTCCCTCTCACCAATGTCCTGTGGTTGCTAAGCAACCCCTCATAGAAGTAGTGGAGTGAGCAAGATCTGTCAAATTCATTATTTTTACCTTAAAGAGGCAGTGGCTATGATGAAAGCCAAAGTAGTATACTTTATCTCTGTTTATAGGAGTGTAGACCAGTAAAAAGGAACTTTGCTCTTTCAATCCCCCCACCCCCACCTTTCTCACATCCTGCTTTTAGATATGAAAGTCCTCGAGATCCAGAAAGAATTGGAGGTAAAATTATGTCTGACATAGAGAAGGAAGTAAAGAAAAAAAAGACCAAGTTTCAAACTTATAATTTTTTTTTCTTAATTTACATTTCCAGTCACTCTGGAAGCAAGTTACAAAATCTCACACAATCTTGAAACTCAGCAAAAGAAGAGCAGGAGGGAAATTAATGGTAGCTCTGCATATACTTCAAGAAGAGAAGAAATCATAGCTTTTCTGATCCCTTCATTATATGTTTCTGGGAATATCTGGTGTATTCGATATGTGTGAGCTATGAATCTAAGACAAAGTTATTTAGCGTCAGGCAGTGGCGACAGAATAAAGACAGAGGTGGCTATTAGGGACACAGCCTCTATTTCTGCATGTAACTTTCTCCTAAATATTACTTTGCAATTGAAATTTCTTATGTATGATTTCTTCCACTGGAAATAATTTCTTTGGAGACAAGATTGGTCTGCATTTTTTTCTTCCATGGCAATCTGATGGATCTCTTTAGAATAATGCCTTGGTTTCTTCCCATGGAATAAATAGCTATACAAAACAAAATAGTGGTTAATAACATTCATTTTTGAAGTATATGGAAGACATATAGCATATGATCTCTCTTACATGTGGAATGTAAACAACAAGAATGACAACAAGAACCAAGCTCATAAATGCAGAGAACAGAATGGTGGTTGCCAGAAGCAGGGGGTGGGAGGTGGGTAAAATTAGTAAAGGGGGACAAAAAGGTAAATTAAAAAAAAGTAGTAAGCTATAATAGGTAAATAATTAGATAAACATTCACATTAAGTTTATAGTCAAGAATGGAGCACTGGGTGTTATACGCAAACAATGAATCATGGAACACTACATCAAAAACTAATGATGTAATGTATGATGATTAACATAACATAAAAAAAAACAGAATGTATTTTTGACTGACTTTTGAGCTGTTCCTAGCTTGGAGGAGCATATATTTTGAAAGTTTGAATGAAAACGGAAAAAAGGAGCCCTTGGGCGGCTCAGTCAGTTAAGCGGCTGCCTTCAGCTCCGGTCATGATCCCAGGGTCCTGAGATTGAACCCCATGTCGGGCTCCGTGCCCGGCGGGGAGCCTGCTTTTCCCTCGTTGCTCTGACTGCTTGTGAGCTCTCTCTCTCTCTCTCTCTCTCTCTCTGTGTCAAATAAATAAATAAAACCTTAAAAAAAAGAAATCAGGAAAAACAAACCACACAAAAAACAAACTAGTGGTTAATAGCATTCACTTAGAAAGTACACAAGCATGAAGTTAGAGCTTAATTGCAATTTACTAGTTGTGCAGTCTTAGATGAATCATTTAAGCCTTGTTAACTCTTGGTGTTCTAATCCATAAAATGAGGACACTAAAAATACTGTCTCCTGGGGTGGCTGTGGAGAGTAATGAGGTAGTAATCCATGTAAGTGCTTAGAAGGGTGAATGACAAAAGTAAGTGTCAAATAAGTATGTTATCAGTATAATTTTTGATTTTTTATGATTTTTCGATTTGAGTCCTTCCCAGTGCTTCTGCATTATTTGGAGGTTTTATGTGAGTATGCATTACTTCTGTGACAAGGCTAAGTATAATGTTAAAATAATAAAATCAAAGGTAAACATCCCTATTCAAGCACCAGCACCCTCTCAACTCCTACCCCACCCCCCAGAATAAAAAGTCTTACATTTTGAGTAGCCTTCAAAGTTAATATTAACAAAGAAATGCCTTTTTAAAAGTGCCATTGAATATAAGAGTTTTTGCTGAGATTTTGTTCTGCTGGAAGTCCCTATAGGTTATTGATCAAGGACAGTGATCCAATGTTCCTTTTCTCCTCCACCTGACTCCAGTCCCTCAGCAGAGCCAGAAGGGACATCAATGACTGGTGTCACATTTCAACAACAATGCTAAAGAAATAATTTGACTGACAAAGTATAATAAGGGAAGATTCCTGAAATGAGATGAATTCTAAGAATTCCAAGCCTTTAAGAATTTACTGACTTTTCAATATAACTGGATCAGGCTGGGAAATCCTGTGGGTCTTGTAATACCTTTACTGTCACACATAAAAGTAGGGCATTTCATTTCCACTCTCATGTTTTCACACACACACTGCCTGAGTTTTATTTAAACTTTCATTTCTCTGCAGCCATGGTACTTGTAAGCAGGCTTTAAGACAGGCAGGTACGCAGAAACTTACTGATATCTTTGGGAATGAAGCATTTTAGAACTAAAATTAATGTTAAACAGTAAAGAGTATTTGTATGTGTGTATTACATATTTTAAATGTGGTGTAAATAATTCTTTGTAAAAAGATACCCAAATTAGGAAACTGGACTGAAATTCTTCTGGCTAAATACCCAGAAGTGGGATTGTTGGATCATATGGTAAGGTTTTCCATAGTGGCTCTCCCAGTTTGCATTTCCCCAATGCATGAGGATTCTCTTTTCTCTACATCCTTCTCAACACTGGTGGCTTTTTTTTTTTTAAATAATGTTCACCACCCTTCAATCTTAAAAAGGAAGAGAATCCCGCAAAATGCAACAACACAGATCAACCAGAGGGACGTTATGTGACATGAATTAAGTCAGTCACAGAAGGACAAACACTGCAGGACTCCATTGTCAGGAGGTATCTACAATAGTCAAACTTACAGAAGCAACACAGCAGCATGCTGGTGGCAAGGATCTGGAGGAGAAGAAAGATGGGGAGCTGCAAATCACCTGATCAGTTATAGACCTCATCAGTAACCCTAATCATACTTTTCTCTATTTCCTCACCTAATTAATAAAATCAGAATCACATCACCACTGTGTGGCTTTCAAGTAAATAAGCAACAACATAAAAATAAATAAGAACATCTCTAAATCTTTTGGAAGAAGAGCATCAGGAAGAGAATTTCAGAGGAAATATCCATTGATCCAGCTGGGTTGGAGGATAAGGACTATTTCTTTGGTTTCTTCATTTGGGTGGTAACATTTTCTAGTGATCAAGGGCATATAAATCAGTCACATCTGGATTTAGACATGGATTCTAACGTGCATTTACTTAGCCTTTCTGCATCTTGGTTTCCCTTATAAATGGAGAGTAACAACAGAGCTGTTGTGATGGTTATGTGCTTAGCACAGTGGCTAGAATATATGTGAGCTGTTATGGCCACCATCATCATCATCTTCATCAATATTACCCTTTCCTCATTTAAGTCCATCCATTCAAGCCCAGGTGAATGCTTATGAGCAAGTATTTAAAAGCATTTCTAAGCCCAGGATGCCTCTGTCTATAGGTAGCCCTACAATTCTAGTTTTAGAGGAGGCACCAGATTTCTACAAGGAGATAGATACCCACAGATTTAAATTTCTGTGGCTTAAGTTAGGTAGAAAAGTGACTAGAAGTTAGGCAAAAATGATCAGATACTGACAAGCATGCCCAGTGACCAGAGTCAGGGGAATTTTGCCTTCACACATTATGGACATTGTTAACTCAGATTATAGTTTTCCAAGTCAGAAATTAAAATGGCAAATAAGTTGTGAAAGGTGATCCAGAAGAAGTGGGGTTTTGGCCTAGATTTGACTCTTTGGGGAGCAGTAATTTCCTCACTAACAAAATTAGGCATCAATTGAGGGCTTATTTAATGTCAGCTGTAATATAAATATTTCATATTAAATAAATCTTCAGCTCTCTTGTGATCCTTACATTATATTCCTTGGGATTTTAGGTTCTTTCCCTCCCTTTCTCTCTCACCTTGAGCTAGTTATGAGGAATCAATAAATGTCATGTCAAGGCATTGAGAGTTTTCATTCCTTTTCTATCAAGAGACTTTTCTGCTATTCCATGAAGTACAATGGTGCTTCTGGGATTATGCTTATAGAAATTATCCAAGATGGTGCCAATACATCTCTTTAAATTAAAAAGCAAACAGAATTTGCTGTAAGAATACATAATATAAATACTGGGCATTTCATCAGGGTCTTCTTTCATTTATAATGTGTAGGTTATACTCAGGCACTGATTTCATGTTTATTTGTAAGGAAAGTGATCCTAGCCATTAAAATTTCTGCCTTAAAGTGATTTTCAGCCACTAACCAATCTATCTTCTTTTTCTGGTAAGTTTTATCTTCCTGGACCAATTCCCAATTCATTAGCAGTGACCAATTCTCCAAGATTTAAAGAATTTCAGGAACTCTCCATATATATATATATTATATTTATATTCATATTTAGCTTAAGCCAATGCAACAATACACCCCTGACATAATTAGTCCCCAGGTACAATTCATTTCATTCAGCTAGCATTTACTTTGCCCCTACCACATGCCTGAATGAGTGCCTTTCTTAGACGGAAATTCTAAACTAGATTGCTTACATAAATCTTCATTTCCTACTATCAGTATACCCATGTTTTTGAGTTAAAAATACCGGATGTTACCATGAGTTGTCCTTGGAGGAATGGTGGTTGGATGTCTGCAAAGTAAAGCTTTCTTTCTGTCCTATAGGGTTAGATGTGGCCAGTTTCTAACTTGTGGCCATTATCAGATGCAGGGCCACAAACTTCCATTTTTTTTCTTTCTTTTTTTTTTTTGCAGGAGTCATTCTGTCCTGTCTGAAGCAGAGAATCTCAACACCCTCCCCCCATCTCTCTCATCTCTCACTCTTCTCTGTCTCTTCTTGCTCCATGTGTAGAAATCATCCCTTACTCCCTCCAATAAGTGCTGATTACATCAGGCTGTGTAGCTGTTATGTGTTTCTACCATAATTATGCAGCTTTAACCTTTACACATGAATAAGTTGCTATGTGGGTGGCAGGAGGAACAGTGAAAGAGCACTGCTGTGGCAAAACAAGGATGTGGGAAATGGAACCGCACAGTGATTTAAAAACTTTATGGTCTCTCATGCTTTCTGTTGTGGTTACATTAGAGCAGAGTCTCAAAAAGGATTGCCAGCATGCTTGTTTATTCACAATTACATTTCTTCCATCCTTTACAGAAATCACAGATTTCTTAATCTCATCGGGGAGGAATCGTAGTGGAAGGATCCTCTCTTTTCAGAATAAGTTGTTTGCATCAAAGCTTACATTCATCCTTCTGACCAGTGGGCATTTTTATTCTGCCCAAATTAAGATCAGCAAAGAAGGGACTCATACTGTTCATATCATCTCTCTAAGGAGAGGCACTGGATCCACCTTGGGTCATGGTCTCTTACAGAATGTCTGGAATCTACATGAAATATAAATAAGTATAATTTTAACAGTGTCAGTAACAAAAATTACCCAATTTTTGGTCATTCTAAGATGTTTTACTGTGTGTATCGGGGTAGATACAGGTGTTCCCATGGGTCTGCAATGGGGAGCATTGGGTGGATTAAGAGGACGCTAGTTATCAAGAAACTAATACTTCGTGCTCCTTCGTATGTGTTTTCCATTTAATATCACTTATATTCTGAACTGTTGCTTCTGAGAGATGGCCGAAAGCTTGCTCTGAAATACAACATTTGGGCTCCTTTCTTCACGTGACTATGCTATTATAAGCATTTACACAGACTCCACAGACCTGTTAATATGCAAGGGGTCTGAGTAGAATTTAGTGAGTCGATATATCGCTTTTATTTCAGAACCTTTATTGAAGGTCATGATGCTCCCCAGAAGGTAGCAGGGAAGGTCAAAAGGGAGGAAAGGGATCAAGAGCACAGGCTGTGGAAGATAACGCAATGGCAGGTGAATAAGAACAAGCAAGGCCACCAATCAAGTTAACTAAATGGTCCTTTAACTGAGCTGTGCTTTATCAGAGGTATTCATGAATTTATTGACTGAACTTAGATGCTATGAATAACTACTTACAAATTTCAAACACAATGATTACTAATTACTACTCATGGCCGTGACCTAGACAGAAGCTCCCACAAGTCCAACTCATATATGGCTCCTTCCAGTGAGCAGAAGAAGAACACCATCCATTCCTCACCATAAGCATAAATTAGGAGTCAGTCTTTCACTTTAATGTTCACTGGCTAAAATCTAAGATAATTTGGGCTCACTAATTTCGATATAAATTTTATAAAGTGGGCTAATATTTGGTTATGCTAAAATCCTAAGGATCTACTATGCATTTTACCTCAAATAAGGGTAACTTATTAAAGAGTAACTGTTACTCTTTAAGAGTAGCTGCTAAATTAAGAAGAGGTGTAAAGAATAGAGGCCATAACCCATTTTTTTTTGGTGCCTCTGTATGTTCTAATTACCATTTTAGGTACTTTATAAAGATGTTCACTCTTTGTGGTTGGGATAGCAGTTAGTCATTCTGGTTAATGTTTAGACTGCCCCCTCCCCCTTGTGTTCTGGTGGGGATCTGTCTCTGAAATGAAGCTGCCTCTCAGAGCTCATAGAGTCCTGGGGTTAGTTGGAGTGCTAGTTTTACATACAATTACAACAGATCAGTCTCGTGTTCTTGCAATCAGAACTAAGGCTTTGCGGCACACTTATTAAATCCTTTCAGCACCAGAGCCATTGTTTAAGAAACAAAGGCAAGCAAGTTTGTAGTTAATGCCTCTGGAGGCATGGGAAGGATGAGAAAAATAAGTTGTCCTCAGTCTAGCGTTGTCAGACTTTGGGAAAGAGACGCACAGCTATTTTTTGTCAGACTAGAAATTTGAATTTTAAAACATCTTTCAGATCAAGAAAGAAGCAACTGCTATCCTAATCAATGAATACCGCTGGGATTTCCGCTGATGAAATAAGGAATACTGAATCTACCGTACAACTTTAATGTGGTCTAGGGATCTGCTGTTAACGCTGTTCTATGAAGAAATGGTGATGTGTAAAACAACATTAATTGATGAGACTATGGGAAAAGAAAGGGGAAAGACACCCGGGAGGCATGATTTAAAGTCCTGGTGCTGTGTCTTTGATAACTTGTCAGTTACCTGCAAAATAAGAGGGTTGTAAGAAGCAAGTTCTCAGGTCCCTTTAAGCTCTGATATTCTATAAATTGCTTAGTGCGGGTTGGTTTTCATGAATCACAATGGGTGCTGGGCGACCACAGGCGTGTTGATGGCACCAGGCACCTGCCAATGGCTCGGGAAGGGAGGAATAGGACCAGGTGGCAAACTAGTCAGCGCATTTGCCAAGGACACTAAATACAGTGAGCCTCAGCCATATTAATTACAAGCCTGCCCCCTTGGTGTTTCTGCTCTCTCAGCCTGATGGCAGTTTCCCCATTTTTCCCATTTTAGGATTCTGTGAAAGAGAATTTGTTTTGTTTTGTAAAAGTGCTTACTTGGCAAGCAAGCCCCCACCCCCCTGCCTTCTCACGGGCGCCATAATAATAAGCACCACCAAAAGAGGCTACTTTTGCCAGACTTGGATTCCATCAGCCAGCGCTTTCCAAAGATTGCCATGTTATTGCAAAATTAGACTTTTTATTACTGGAATAAATACTGTGCAGTCTTTGTAGCCAGCATGTAATGGATTCCTTTGCTAATTCCACTGAATAACAAGGATTCCTTGTGAAAATAAAAGGCAGACAAGGTAGAGTAAACTGGCTATTACATATAATGTGTTGCTGTTAGCCTGCCAAAGTGGTTCATAAACCTGGCAGGGAAAGACTGGGGCATTTTTCAGGGCTTTCACCCCAATTGCCTTGCTGAACGCCTCCCTCTTGGTGAGTTGTTTCACGGAGGTGAATAGATTCTGCAGCTGTTTCTTTCTCTGGCCTGGTAGGAAGGCTTTATTACCTTCTTTCCCTTGTTCCCTTTCCTGGGAGAATTCAGTTTCCATCCTAATACCTTATTTGCTTAGGAGCCAAATCTCCATGGAGGCCAGAAATACAAACACCATATCAAAGAAGGGTTATAGATTGTATTGGTCGTATTGTTTACAGAGTCTGTTGGTTCAGAGCATGGGTTTTAGTGTTAGGGAGACCTGAGTCCAAATGCCCTGTCCACCACAATGTGAGCTGAGTGATGTTGGGACAAATTATATAACATGCCTCAGTCTTGGTGTTCCCATCTTTAGAATGGACACAGTGCAGAAATAGTCCAACTTCAGTGTGTGCGGGAATCAGCTGGAGAGCCCGGGTCAGGGCACCAATTGCTGGGTTTCTGATACCCAAATACTAGGGTGGGGACGAAGAATTTGCCTTTCTCAATGGCAGCCACGTGCTGCTAATTGTGCTGGTCTGGGATTACACCAGGATCTCTAGCACAGTGATACCATGAGGATTAATAAGGGAAAGTATTAAAAAATGTTCATCTCACCCAGAGACGCCATTTAGCCAATAATCAATACATCATATGTCTGTATAAATCCACACCATCTGTTTTCTTGTTTTCAGTGAGAAAGTTTGTAACCACCTTTCTACCTTCCCAAATTCATTTATTTCAACCTTTCTTCCTGAAACTCTTCCTGAAACCCTGTTGTTTATTTTTATTTTAAGAATCATGAATCTGAGTAGTTCCCCCACCTTTACACATTTCTACACGGGTTGAAATTTATTTGAATGGGGCTGAGATTTCACTTCTTAGCTACTTATCATTCCATAAATCTACCTGTCCCTGTTCCTACTCTACATTTTGTAAAGCTTCTGGCATTTTTTTCTTTGTTTATTGATTGTATTGTTTTATTTTGTTTTCAGAATGATGCTAATACCCATATAGCAATTACCATTTATTAAACTGCACTCTATGGTCCCAAAGTATAAATTAAATTTCATTTGCCAGTTATAATTTTAACTTGTTGACATCCATGGGGAAAGAAGCGGTAAGACTTTCTCTTATTCCTGGAAGAGGGGAAGGAAAGGGTGACCTGATTCATTCATGGCTCAGTTCTTCTGACCACGTGGCATATGTTTGGAGGTTTTTAAGAGATCCTGACCCAGGAAGGCAATACACTGTGAGCTGTCCGGGGGAGTAACAGAAAGACGAATGAGCTGTCAGTGTGGGGATCTGGATTCTCACCCTGGTTCAATCACTAACTACATGAGTAATTCTGGCTAAGTTGCTTACCATTTCTAGACTTGGTATATTATTCTACAACTGCCATATGTAAAACATTACGGAAATAATTTTCTAAGATCCCTATGATTCTGTGAGTCTTTGAGAACTTTTCTAGAAACCTTGCACATAAAAGATTATTAAGGGCTTGGGTAAATTCGATCATTTTTCTAAATTTTTCAGATGGTGTAGCTAAACACAGACACACCAAAAAAGGTAATTTGAGGGAGAAAAATGAAAATGTCTTGACCAGCATTTCCCAGACTGTGTTTTTAGGAATGAGGTTTTAAGAAATCATGATAGATATGCTATCCCTGCCTTATCCCAATTCCAGGGGCTAGTAAACACCTGATATTATAGGCTTTTTTTTTTTTTTTTTTTTTTTTTTGTAAATCCACAGGGCATGTTAACACATAAAAACCTCTGAGAAGTCCTGCAGTAAATAAATGCAATTTGTTCAAGTCTGTCTTCCTTGGCTTATATGAGGGGATAAGATACATTTGCAACACACACACACTCCCCCACCCCCCACAACATCAACTAACATTCTTCTAAATACTATTCCAGAAAAAAACATTTGGGCCAAGCTGATCTAGAATTGAGACCAGAACAATGTGTTTCAAGCTATCTAAATTTCAGAGCAGAGAGAGATTACTGTAATAGCTGGAGAAAGCAACAGTGTCATGAAGGCACTGACCTTGAAGAATGGGTAGAATTCACATACCAGTTTTCTATGTATATTTCGGGGAGCAAATCATGTCATTTCTCTGTGCATTAATGTCCCTCTGTTAAATAGGGATAATAGCTGGGACCCTAGCAACTCCTACACTGTCCACACTCTGGTCTTTACATGGCGGGGGAGGACAGCATTGACAACCCTGTGCTTGCTACCATAAAGTCAACACTGGAAATGAACAAACAGAAAAAAGTTGAGAGGGAAGTATCCGTGTCAGGATTGCTTTGTGCACCATATGAGCTGAGGTATATGCTTATATCATCCTATATCAGTATGAGAAAGCATTACTGTATTGATTATATCAGTAGTAGTTTATTTGTATTAATCAGCATCTTCACGTTTCTGCTTTAACATGCACATGTCCCCAGAATAGTAAGGTTTAAACTTGAAGCATGAGTGTGCTGCATGTCTTTAGGATGAGCCAGATGGAAGCGAAAGAAATGAGAAAAGCAGAAAGATCGGGCTGCCAGATGTGGCATGCAGACCCTCCTCTGCTCCATGGCTTTGCCAAGGGACAGTCTAGAGAGGGCTCCAAGGTGAGGGAGAGACAAAAGGCAACTCTCTCAAGAACGGTCTTATGATGTATTTAAGACTCTTCTTGGCTGCAAGTAACAGAAAAGCATCAAGTTGACATACCAAAAAAAAAAAAAAAGTGATGGAGGGAGAGGGGAGTGTGTTAGAAGGATCTAGGGAATAGTTCAGGTAACCCAGGGATAAATCAGTAAATATTAGGTCATGGGGAACTGAACCAACAAATAGGAGAAAAAGCTATTATTTAACTTTCTTTAGAGATACAAGGCCTCTAGTCTCTGATTTGTTTCAGTGAAATGGGATCATATCCTCTCTCTCAACTGGTTTTCTCTGCTTAGCATGAATATGCCAAATGTGGCCACTCTCATTCTGATTTCATAATTTAACATCCCAATTTTAGAAGGTGTCAAAACTGACTAGCGCCTCTGAATCCTGCATCTAAATTCCCAGGATAAATTGCGTTGGCCCCGCACTGAGTCAGTGCCCGACACCTCAAATGTGGCAGAGGCCCCCTTATGTGGGGAATTATGTTTCGGAATTAAGGGGGGCTAGGCCAGACAGGAATCCCAAAAGAGGGGTACCATGTTTTGTGACTAATATAGTCATTGAGGCTGCCTCTTGTGGGGGTGAGAGTCTGAGGGAGTGAAAAGTCAAGAGATTCCAGAGATTAACAGGCAAACAACAAAAGCAATAAAGATTTACAGGGTGAGCCTGTGAACGCCACACAGACATTCTCCCAGAGACCCACACTTTACCAATCTGTTGAAAAATATCTTCATTTGTAAGGGATTTTCCCTTTCATTTCCCTCTGCTCCCCTTGACATGCCAATGAGAAAGAGAAGAAAGAATTTGAGAGCCACACACTTTCTTTAAGCTACATCCTGAAAATGACACGCATTTCCATTAAGCACTAACCATGCTTTTGTGCCTCCATTTAATTATAGGTAAAATGAGGATAATGGTGTCTGTCCTGTAAAGCTTTTAGAGAGGACTGAATAGGATATTATATTGTAAAGTACTTAAGATAGTGCTTGCCACGTGGTAAAGGATCAACATATTTTAGTGTTTTTTTTTTATTACTGCAATTATTATTGCACAAGCATATAGCATAAGCATGAATACACATAATCAGGTAGCATAAGGTTTTAGGAGAGGAAAGAAAACACCTTAATTTAGGCAGGACTTTAGAGATGGGGCAGGGCCTGTGATTGGTGTGCAGTTCTTCACCAGATACAGTGCATGAGGATGGAGCAATTCAGTCTGGGAAGAGGGAGCAGCAGGAACAAACGCAGAGAGGTACAAGGGCTTCTGCTCTCTTATGTATTGTATTGCATATAAAAGCTTGGTTGAAACAGAAGAAATTCTTAAGAAGATATTTAAAAATGCAAGTAGAGTCAGACTTTCAATCTCTATCAAACTACTTTAAAGAATAAGTAAATTGATAATCTATAGAAGATCATGCCTCCAGGGAAATGCTTTTGTGCAAACAGAAAAAAAATAAGTACACGAAGGAAAAATAGAGCAGCATAGAAATACCTGTTTATTTACCCTTTCCAAGGAAATTCCAAAGCACTCCAAATCTCCAAGATGATTTCAATACACTCCAAGGGGTAGTCTTTTCCAATCTGAATCAAGCCTCACAGTTTTGGAGTAAATATATAAAGATCTTCTTCCTAAATCATGTTATTTGTTTTAAATGTATCAATAGAGTATTTTAATTTACATGACCTAGGTCAACGAGGTGTTTGGTGAATTGCTGAACCCTCAAATGTGGTTTGCCAGCGAAAAAACACATGCATGTCTTCATGACCTACAGAGGTATGAATACAACAGGTAAAGATAACCCAGGGTCTTTTGAACACGCATGATGAGTTCTGAATAAGATCAGTGACAGCTGGAGGGGAAAAATCGTCTCAAGACTCACAAATATATGATGATGATGATCATGGTCATCACCGCCACTGTTGTCCCTGTCATCATCATCATCATCATCATCATTGTCAAGATCAGCATCTATTCAGCACTTATTATATGCCAGGATCTGTGTTAGATGTTTGACATGCACCATCTCCAAGTGTCTCAATACATAATGAGTTATATATTATTATTACTCCCATTTTCTTTGATTTTTTAAAGATTTATTTATTTGAGAAAGAGGGCATGCAGGGGGGAGGGGCAGAGGGAGAGGGGAGAGAGAATCCCAAGCAGACTCCACACTTAGTGCGGAGTCCCACACGGGGCTCGATCCCATGACCCTGAGATCACGACCTGAGTCGAAACCAAGAGTTGGACACTTAACCAACTGTGCCACCCAGGTGCCCCTATTACTCCCATTTTCTAGATGAGGAAGTAGATGTGCAGAAATATTAATGAAATGTCCTATGTTGCACATTTATTAATGGTGGAGTTAACATTCAAATTCTAGCGGTCTAATTCCAGAATCCCAATACTACTTGAACATCCAACTTCCCATACTAGATATTTAGAATGACCTGTTAGTGAATAGGTGGATCTCTCACTGTTTGACTATTGTTTGCTAATGTCTTTCTCAGAACATATAGGTTGTAGCTCATGATTTCTTAGATTAAAACTGAACCCACCACAATACTTCAAAAAAACCCCATCAAAACATAGGTATAAACCTAAAAAAAGATGTGTACTAAACGTTACAAATATTACTGTGAAAAATTAATCAAGAACTAAATAAATGGAGAGATATAACATGTTATGAATTGAAAACTTAATATTATAAAAATGTCATTTCATACTAGATTGCTTTATAGATTTGAAAGAATTCCAATAAAAGTATCACTTTTTTTTTGAGATTGACAAAGTGATTCTAATATTTGTATGGAAATAACAAGCTCAAAAATAGCCAAGATAAACTTGAAGAAGAACAATAAATATGGAATATTATTTCACCAAATATCAAGGCTTATAACAAAGCTATAGTGATTAAGACAGTATGTTATTGGCCCTAGGATAAAGAAATAAATCAGCATCATGAGATAGAGCTTCTCAAACAGACCTACTTAGTTTATAAAAATATGATACTGCTGTGCTGTGATGTAAATGACAGTCTTTTCAATAAATAGTGCTGGATTAATTAGACATATATATAGGGAAAAAAATCTTGATTCCTTATCTCCCACTCTTTATAAAAACAATTCTAGACAGACTGTAGATATAAAAGATGAAACAATAAAAGTTTTACAAAAACAAATATTTTCATGACATTGATGATAAGCCCAAAGTTCATAAACAAGACACAGACTGTGCTAACCATGAGGTAATAAAAAGAAGAATTTTACCTTAAGAATTTTTGTTAATCAGGGGCACCTGGGTGGCTCAGTTGGTTAAGCAGCTGCCTTCGGCTCGGATCATGATCCCAGGGTCCTGAGATCGAGCCCCACATCGGGCTCCCTGCTCAGCGGAGAGCCTGCTTTTCCCTCTCCCTCTGTCTGCCGCTCTGCCTACTTAAGCTCTCTCTCTATCTCTGTTAAATAAATAAATAAATAAAATCTTAAAAAAAAAAAAAGAATTTTTGTTAATCAAAATATACCGTGGTAAGCCATAAATTGGTATTGGTACAGTGAAAGATAGATACACACGTAAAATAGCACAAATCGGTGAGATGGGGGAAAAGAGATCAATTAAAAATGGACAAACAACTCAAACAGACGCCTCACAGGAAAGCGTATTCAAATGGCAAAATACATTGAAAAGTTTCTCAGCTTCCCTCATCATTAGGGAAATGTGTATTAAAACCACCATGCACTGCAACTGCGTAGCTGCCCCGATGGGTAAAATGTAAGCAGGCGGTGCCAAGCATTAGTGAAGACATGAAGCAGCTGGGAGTCACATACTCTCCTGAAGGGGAATATATCTGTAAGGTCGTTTTTTGAAAATTTGTCATGAACTAGAAGAGTTGATCATATCCATAAATTTTTAAAATTTTTATTAACATATAATGTATTATTTGTTTCAGGGGTACAGGTCTGTGATTAATTGGTGTTACACAATTCACAGCGCTCACCATAGCACATACCCTCCCCAATGTCCATCACCCAGCCACCCCATCCCTCCCGCCCGCCTCCACTTCAGCAACCCTCAGTTTGTTTCCTGAGATTAAGAGTACCTTATGGTTTGTCTCCCTCTCTGATTTTGTCTTGTTTCATTTTTCCCCTCCCTTCCCCTATGATCCTCTGCCTTGTTTCTCAAATTCCACATATCCATAAACTTTTACGCAGAAATTCATTCTTATGTGCCTAACAAATCAAAATGCGTATTTTTGCAAAAACAAAAAAACAAAAATAAACCCACGCAAGACTGTTCACACCAAGACTATCCTTAATGGCTCCCAAACTCTGACAACCCAAATGTCCAAAAGTAGAATGGATAAATTGTGGTATATTCAGGTAATAGAAACTAGACTGAGTTGAGAATAAATAAACTATGAAAACAGAAAATATACATGAATCTCACAATGTTGAGCAAAGTAAGTCAGACACAGAAGAGGGCCTACTACCTGATTCCCTTTATATAAAATTTTAAAAATAGGCTAAATTAATCTATGGTGTTTGAAGTTCAGGATTCTAGTTGTCCAGGGGGAGTGGTAACAAATAATTGGATGGGGAAATAAGGAGAACTTCTGGAGTGGTAATTTTTGTTTCTTGATCGGTATGTATGTTGGAGGATGTTTTTCCTTTTTGAATTTTTTTTTAAAGATTTTACTTATTTATTTGACAGAGAGAGAGATAGCGAGAGCAGGAACACAAGCAGGGGGAGTGGGAGAGGGAGAAGCAGGCCTCCCACCGAGCAGGGAGCCCGACACGGGGCTCGATCCCAGCACCCTGGGATCATGACCTGAGTTGAAGGCAGACTCTTAACCAACTGAGCCACGCAGGCGCCCCTTCTTTTTGAAAATTTATTTGGCTGTAAACTTGATTTGTGTACTTTTTTGTAACCATATGGATTTTATTTCAAGGGAAGACATACTTAAAAAAAAAAAAGACCAAAGAAAAACCCTGAAATTATTTTCACTTCAGTAATTCTTGCTAAAGAGTTCCATAAAAATAACCCTCTGCTATGGTTAGAGCCCATGTCTGTTTCATATAGCACTGCTTGTGTTTACATACTGTATAATTTGTCAGCTCTGGGCACATGGATTGATTTTCAGAGGATAGATGCTTTATTTGCTAATGCTTTCTCTGTTGTGCTGCTAAACAGACTGCATACAGACTGGCCTGAGGTTTACAGCTGAGCTGTACATGCTCAAGACAAAAATGGGAAATGTGGGTCTAGCCAAGTATTGTATGGTGATGCAGTGCCAAGATATCTTCAAGTCATTCAATGTCCAAGAAAAACAGAATAACTCAAGAATCCTTGGGATGGGCCTGCAGGAGAACTTCTACTTCCATGACCTCTGTATTCCTTTAAGCAGGAGTCAAGGTTGGGGCATATTTATGAATCTTCCACTCAAAAAGAAAAATTAAATTCCTTTTATGTGATCATTCCTGGCAACGCATTGTGGAATATAAGAGCAAAGACACAACTGATATGGTAGAAATACCTTCTGATCCCAGGAGACTCACAAGATAATCTTACTGGGTTTGAGAGACCATGAAGCATCTTGCCTTCTACTAAATTGCACTTCAGGATTTTTTACTTAAGATAAGAAATATGTTGGGGCAGCTGGGTGGCTCAGTCGTTAAGCATCTGCCTTTGGCTCAGGTCATGATGCCAGGGTCCTGGGATCGAGCCTTGCATTGGGCTCCCTGCTCGGCAGGAAGCCTGCTTCTCCCTCTCCCACTCCTCCCTGCTTGTGTCCCCTCTCTTGCTGTGTCTCTTTCTGTCAAATAAATAAATAAAATCTTAAAAAAAAAGATAAGAAATATGTCATGCAGAAATCAGCCTCATCTTAGGCCTGCAAGAAAAGTTCAAGATGCTGTTGCCAGCACTCCATTGCCACTCCTCATGTACACACACCTTGAATTTTATGGAGAATATTCAGTTTAGTACATTTACTCTGCCTTCTGTCATAGTTGGTGGGGGCTCTAAGATCGTTGAACAGACCTTGGTTCTCAGAACCAGTGATCCAATATGGGGGAAGGTTGGCTCTCAGATAAAGACAGGCCTGGTACATGTAACCTTGTCTTCTACGTTCATGATATCGTCTAGCTATGTTTGTAGCTCCTAGCAAGGCTGCAATGGCAGCAACCGATGTTGACATGCAGGCTGAAGACCTCCCCATAGCTTGTTGTAGCCTTTCTTTCCTTTGGTTAATGTTGGAGTACAGCCCTAGCACCTGATTAAACCAGGCAGTGGGTTTGTGTGCTGTGGTAGAGGTTGGGGTGGCGGGCAAGTGAGAGTCATTTTATTTTGTTGAAATGTTAAACTATACAAAGAGATTGACAGTTACTAGGTCAGGGAGGCTTAGCTGTAGGTTATATGATCAGTAGAAACTCCAGATCTCATTATTTCCTCATACTGTATTATGTACTAAAAATCTGATACAGGAGCAATGAGGATGACGCAGCGCTAACAGAAATGAAAGTGGATTTGGGGGAAGCCCTTATCTTGCACAGAGTAGCAGATGTGATAGTTTTTACTGCATGCAACAATATACTCTATTTCTGTTGCATAGTACTTTTTTGTAAAAATTAGATTATTTTTTCTTGTTTTACGACCAGAAAAATAGCCATGCTATACCACCACTTGTTGCTGTATCACACCGTAGAGCTGATGCACTGAGTTAGATTCCTGGGCTGACTACATCCCCTAAGAGATGAAAAACAGTTAAGAGAGTACTCATGCTTTTGAACAGAAAATTCTCGGTGTCATCCAGAGACAGCTGATTTCAGCACTTTTTCCTTTTACAGGAAGAAGGGAGTAAAGATATTTTTTAAAAATCTAGAAAGAAAAAAATAAATAACAATAAAAAATCAAGACAGAATGATAAGCTCTAGACTTAGAAGTTTATAAACTTTATTTCTCCAACATTCCACTAAATTGTTTTAAAGTAGTCTGCCTATAGAATTTCTCTCAGAAAAGCATCCATCAAACCTGTGTGTGTATGTGTATGTGTGCATATATGTTACATATATACGTGTTACATATATATACTTTTTAGTATATACACATACATATGACATGTGATAATATATATAGCACACGATATATACATACATATATGTATGTAATATATACATATAGCATATTTTACACACATACGCACACAGCATACTAATATTTCACTAATGTCCATAAATAAACTGATATTGGACGAAGCTAACCATTTCTACAGATAGGGCCTGGATTATCCATGCCCAGAGTTAGGAAGACAGGACTAATGAATCACAAGGAAATGGAATGTACTTAGCCAAGTAGGCTATGCTGAAGTGCATAATAACAACAAAGATAACAGAAGTGAGAGTAGAGGGAGTTGAGGTGTAAACAGCATCCTTGTGGATGAGCTTGGCTCTAAGCCTATGTGTGATCTTTCAGACCTATTCATAGGCCATTATAAGGATTCACCTGGCAAGACATCAGACTTGGCTTATACCAGTATACATTATTGGGTGAGGCACTTCTGCTCCACTTTGACTCAGTTCCTTTTTATTTCAAGCCCTCCCCTCTCTCCCTCCCTCCTGTCCATGTCTACTGAAAGATGATCCTTCTGTTTGGGGCATGTTCCTAGTGAGACACTTTCCCCAACTGTGCTACTTCTACCTGACCCATTCCTGATACTGTTTCATGGAGATCAGTGGAACATTAGAGAGCCAGTGCTTCTTTTTGCCTCTTACTCTCATAGTAAATGAATAACAGTTTGATAGTTACATTCAGTTTGGCCACCTTGATGCCTGATTTGTTGACAAAATTAAAAAGCTTGCCAGTCCACCTGGGTGGCTCAGTCAGTTAAGCAGCTGCCTTCAGCTCAGGTCATGATCTCAGGGTCCTGAGATCGAGCCCCACATCAGGCTCCCTGCTCAGTGGGAGGTCTGCTTCTCTCTCTGCCTCTGCTGCGCCCCCTACTTGTGCTCTCTTGCTCGAGCTCTCTCTCTCCAATAAATAAATAAAATCTTGGGAAAAAAAATTAAAAAGCTTGCAAATGACTTCTGCTTTCAGCAGAGTAGCTTTTATCAAACCATTCTATAGAGAGCAACTATTGATGTTGAAAGAAATACGCCCCCCCCCCCGAAAAACTGTTTGCAGGCATCAGAAAGCAATTGAGAGGGTCAAGATTTGATGGGTCATGAGTTCCAAGAAATTGGCAGCACAATGAAGTAAGCCAGACATGCTCCATTACTTTTCTCCTTAACGCATTTGCCATTCTTAAGCATCGTTGGGCTGAGAGGATACTCAAAATTGGGGATTCTGAGCTTTCAGTGGTTTCACAGGGAGGGGATATAAAAATTAGAAATTGGTATGATCAAGGCCAAACTTTTGGAGAAAAGGGAACCTGGAGAAGGAAGCCTCATAATTACCATCACTTTCCTCCTCAGGCTTTTTTTGATTCAGAATTTTCATGAAGCAAGAGGACTAGAAGACTGCAGAAAGTGAAAGCTAAGAAATTAAAAAGTTAAGCTGAGCTTTTGATGGTCTAATAGTGCTGAGAGGACAAAAATTGGAGCAGAGAGCAATAAGGATTTGTAAACCCAGATTTTCAGTTGCAAGAGTAAGAAGGCTGCTCTGAAACAGTAAGAGCATTCCATATAGACAAGCCTTCACCAAGACTGAGACCCAAGCTAGAGCCATTCTAAAGCTAACTGGATTAAGGCCATCTTCTCTTACATTAATTGTTTGCCAGGAGAACACCAAACCTTCTCTGGATAAAAATAACACCCCAGAGATTTTGAAAGCTCTTGTCCATATGGACAGAATTCATTGTAAAGCAAGAACATCAGAAATACCTGGAGACAGGACCAGATTGAAATCCAAAAAAGAGGGAGAACAACAACAACAAAAAAAGAACCAAACCAACCCCACAATAAAAATAGATTCAGATCTGGAGTTTTCAGATCTATGTTTTTAAATATTTGACATTTTAATTTTTAAAAGGAGATAAGATAAAGAATTGAACCAAAACCTACAATATATAAAAACTGTTGAACTAAAAATATCATAAGTTAAATGAAAAAATCAATTAATGGGTTTAATAGCATAGATACAGCAGAAGAGAAGAGAAGATTAATGAAATGGAAAATAAGTCAGAACAAAATATCCAGACTAAAGCATGGAGATACAAAATGGATGGAAAGTATTGGAAAAAAAAAAAAAAGTAAAGGTTCATGAACCATGGTGGAAATATTTAAGAAATGCATTTCTTAGTCTTGATGGAGAGAAGAGAAAGAGTGGGGTAGAAGCAATATTTAAAAAGATGTTGGCCAAAAGTTTTCATAATTGATGACTGGGTAATCAAGGAGAGCAAAGTAATCAAAGAAAAATATACATAAGAACATGAAAAAAATTTTTAAAAATTGAAAAAAATTAAAACCAACTGGAAGGGCAAAAATTTTTAAGTCAAATGGAAAGCTATTTCCATTTATATTATAACAACACATAGACAATTGACTTGTGAATGAGACACTCTAAGAAGGAATAAAACATTACCTTAAATGATGTAAAAGAATATGCTTCAAGCTTAAAATTCTATATTCAGCAGAAATATTCTTCCAAAAATTAAGGCAGAATAAATGTTTTGAGGCAAATAAAAACAGGAATTTTATGCGAACAGTCTTACCCCCATTCAAAATAGTAAACCAAATTCTTCATGTAGAAATAGTATTAATTAGAAGCATGGTAATGCAGGAGGTAATGTAAATAATATTGGTTACATACACAGTAATTAAAATGTTTTGTGTGATTTAAATTTAAAATTAAAATACAGGACACCAATAGCACATAAGTATGAAGGAAGTAAGTGGAATTAACATTTTATAAGTTTTTTTCATTGTCCAGGGTTTTCAAAATTTCTATTAGAATTTAACATTATTTTTTGTGTGATGATACACATTATAATGTCTAGATCATCCTAAATTAAAAATATATCACCCTAGTTATGGAGATGGATGATGATGATGATAATACTTGATTAATACGAACAAAAGCAAGAAAAAGGGAGGGAAAGGAAATGAAAGAGAGAATAAAGAACAAATGGGAAAAATAGACATAGTATAAATTTGAAACCCAAAATACTAACAATTACATTAAACAATGAAAAGCCTATTCAGTTAAAGGACATAGACTTTCGGGTAGGATAAAAGGAATGATGCTTACAAGAGAAACATCTTAAATAAAAAAACAGAAGATTGAAAAATATGACTATATAAACACTAACCAAAAGAAAACCTGGCCAGTTTTACTAATAACTAATACTGTAACTAATATGAGCCATATTAGTTAATTCATTAATTAATCATTACTTCATTAATCCAATTCATCAATCACAAACATTAATATACTACATATTACTAAAATTATAGAAGGGTGTTTTATAAAGACAAAAGGGTCAATCTATTAAGAAGATATGATAATTCTAAATTTCTTAAAATTCAAAAGACTAACAATACTGTTGATGAGGGTATGGGGCCCTGGAAATCTCATCTCATACATTGATGTTATGAAAGTAAATTTTTATAACTATTTTGGAAAACTGGAAATTAACATGCTTGCCTTATAATCCAGCAGATCCATTTCTAAGTATAGTCCCAGAATAAATAAAAGCAGATGGTTGCAGGACAATTACAAGAATGTTCACAATAGACACAAACTGGGGGGAAAAAAAAAAAAGCGATCTAAATGTCTATTAGCCAGAGAGTGGATAAATAAATTACTATAAAGTAATTACATTGAACAATCTAGAGCTGTGTGCAATGATATAGATGTATCTTTTAGGCATGGAATGCATGAAAGAACCTAGATACAAAAAGGTACCTATTACATGATTCCTTGTCTATGAAGGTGAAGAATAGGTAAAACCATTCTATGTTATAGGAGTCATGATATTTTGTGGGTATCTGGATATTACCTGGAAAGGGGTACAAGGGAACAAACTGGGTTCTGGAGGTGTCTATACCCTCCACTTTTATGTGTGTATGTGCATGTATGTGTGTGTACATATTTCACCAAACTCTACACTCAAGATTTTATGATACACTGCAAATAAATTTTCACAGAAAAAATAAGCAGCAAATAAACACAAAACTAAATATATGAACCATTAACTTGCCTCCAATACCATGACACACTTTTCTTGCTGAACAGAATCCCTGCAAATTTGAACCATAACCATTTATCAAGACCCACTTCAAGCTTCCACTTCTCCATGTAACCTTTCTTGAATCCTCAGATTTTTGTATTCCCATTCTCCTCCTTAAATTTCTTTAATACTTACAGTGACATCCATCCACCTCAACTTTACACACTATTTTACAGGTTACAAAGTGGTAACAAAAAAACCCTCCTAAATAGGTTATTATATTATCCAGTGGGTCAGAGGATCAATAATTTCTACCTGTGTCCAGTGGTGAAGTAAAGAAAACTCAGGTATTGCACCAAATTTAGCAAAGATCAATAGCCCCACACAGCTGTATTCTGCCTGAATGCTGAGGCTGAATGACTAATCTTTGGATTTTTGAAACCTCAATAATAGAAAATATGCACATACACACTTTGCAATTAAATGTGATACCCACTTTTAGCTCTCAAAATATAGAGATCTCAATTTTTTTAAGAAAGTTTATTTCTTTGTATTTAAAAAAAACATAAAGAAAAATATGTAAATAGATTTTCCTATTCTAACACAGATAAAATGCTAAATTCTGGGTCACAAGTCTTTTCATCTCTTTGGAGCTACATCTCCATGTCAAAAACAATTTATTATGCAAATTGAAGCCATGTAGTATCTGCATGCCAGGTTACTTTTAAAATATGTCTTCAATAAGAGAGAAGATAAGGAGCATGACAGAGGAGTGAGAATCCCCTTTTTCCACATAGTCTCTTAGATAGTTTGTAAATGAAGGACAGGAGTTAATCGGATACTTTCAAGAGACACTTTGTTGGCTCCTGGTATCAGCCCATCTACCTCTGGAGAGTAGAGCAGGGTGCCATTCTCCCCATCTCCAGATGGAACCCAGCCCTGCCCTAACACTGAGAATTAGTAGTTAACGGTGAATAATACATTGTCCATATATATATACATATAGTGGAATTATTTATGGTACATAGAAATGCTATTTTTTTTTCATATCATACTATCTTAGAGCATTTACTAGGTATGTACCCTAAACCATCATTTCACTCTTTGTCACCTTTGTAATAGTTAATCCATGCCCACTTCTTGCCTTACCATCTTGGCTACAAATGCATTTTAACTAACTGTAAAGAAAATGTTGTTGGGATTGCTGAGTGCTTAAGGGAATGATGGCTTTGGATACAGAGATGCTGGAAATAGAGTGACAGCCATGAAGACACAGTGGTGACAACTTAGGTGCTAAGAATTATAACCTAGGCAAGGATGCAAGCTGAAGAGAAAGAAAATATTATAGGTAGAGATGTTTGACACAATGAACTATAATTGATTATTTGAGCATAAAACAAAGAAAATGCATAGACTTCAGACTTGAAACATGATCTATGTCAGGGGTTCTAAAACCTGACAAGCCATTGGAAACAATTCTGGAAGTTTTTCAGAACAGATTTCCAGGACTAACTGATTTCACAATTTGCTAAAATAGTTTCCAATAATCTGTATATAAAAGTCCCTGGATAATCCAAATTTGGGAAGCACTTTTCAAATTAACAATGAGTAAAGAATTTGCCATAGCTTACTAGTTACTAAAATATATTTATCAGGAAACTAGTGGAAGACAATTTTTAAATTCCCAATTAAAAAAACTGGTTCTAAGAATTTCGTTTTAAGAAAAATGAGTAGATATTTAAATTTTTCCTCTATAGTGCTATTGTCTTACAATCTAACTACAAGTAAAACATCTTATAGGAATTTATATCTGTGTGCTTTATTTTCATTTGTCAAAACAGCTATACAAATGCTGTTTAATTTGCTATTCAGAGCCTGAAAATTAATTGCCAAAGTTTATTGAGCATTTATGTATAACCACATGCTATGCTGAGCACTTTGCATGCACCATCACATTTAATCTTACAACAACCCAATAAACAGGTATAATCAATGTGTTTCAGACCAGTAGATTCTACCACAGAGGCTTACAGAAATGAACAAGTTGTCCAAGTTGACAAAATTAACAGGTGGTGAAGTCCAGATTTAAGCTCGTAGAACCTATCATAAACCCAGGCTCTGACCAATATACCAATTATATACCCCACGATCTTCAACTCTCCACACTTAGTGCGTCCCTAGTGCTGCAGATCAAGGCCAATGGGAGCAGCAATTAAGCAATGGAAGTCAGGTTTCTTTGATTTTCTTTCAGTTCACTTGTTAGCTAATCCCATGGACATATAGTTGCAGAAATCCAATGTGCTTTTCACACTTCCATATTTTCATATACTTAGTGCTCTCTCCCAGGAATATTTGCTCCTGCCATGTGGATGTAATGAGACTCAGATCATGCTTCAGACTTCCATCCAAGCAGAGCAGGGCGTCCATACTAGCCACAGGAAGGATGATGATGTCTTGGGTATATGAACAGCTCCCTCCAAGAGAGTAAAGAGCCTGCAGTTCCCCTAGCATGGTCCAATTTCAAGGCCCAGGGAATGAGACTGACAGTGAATGTAGTAAGGGTCTGGTTCTGCAAGGCCTCCATGGAAGCCTAGATGGTGGCATTACCTATGGGTTTGAGGCCTCAACAGACGATATTTGCATGAGCTTTTTGGCGTTATCTGAGAGAGATGCTCAAGGGCTTCCTGCCTGAGCCCTTCCCCAGAGCTGTGGATTTGGCTTACCAAAACCTATTCCCCTGCTCATAAAAGAAACAGATACCATGGTTAGTAGACATGAACAACAAAAGAGGAGGGAAGTAGGCATTAGACTCAGTTTTAGGATGTACCTGAGCTCTAGCGCCACCTCTTGTTAGTGGGTCCTTGTGATTTTTCTGTTTTTCCAATACCCTATGTAGAAATAATTCTGCCCTCCCTTAAATGCCTGTTAAAAAGCAGGAAAAGCAGGGTATCATCTAGTCACCAAGTAAAATATTTGTGAGGTCTCTGATCTATAGTAATAAATAGCATTTATAGCACACTGTTTCCTGTAAGCATTTTGCTTGTAGAATGTTATTTAAATCTCATTACAACCCTATGAGGTTAATACTGCTTGTATTTTCATTGCAGAGTTAGTAAATAGGTCCAGAGTTAGTAACAGCAAAGTCATGATTAAAGCAGGAATTGTGTTGCTAGAACCAATCTTCTTAACCACTCTTCTATACTTCTTATTCACCTCAAACATTAGGCTGTGTTTAACTCACTTTACCAGGCAGCTAGCTAACATCAAATGTTTAAATATACAGAGCTATCTCTAACAGGGCTGTTCGCTGCCAAGTGCTGTCTATAAGCAGTTTTTAGGTTACTCAAAAGTGAAGCAGATTAATACAGGTAAAGACAGAGGGATATATAATCAACCTCTATGAACTTCAAATAGGAATCCCAAATAGACGATAGAGAAAATATGATGTTACACCATAGAACCTCCCTGTTCTTTGTACACCCTTAAAACGCCCGTTCATTATTAATGTTCTGATCTGCCTGCACTTGTTTTCCCAATCCCATCAAACAGCTAATCACCACTATTATTTTAACTTATTTTAACTTAGCTAAACCATTTAGAGGCAATAGCATTCTTGAAAAAGACATGGAGTCAAATCAATAAAAGCACTAGAACAAAATCGCCATCCCCAAACACTACAGGAGAATATCAGTTTCTATTTTATTGGGAGCAATTATCGAATGAAAAGCATTCTGAAATACACAGAACGTCTCCCCGTATATGTGCAATTCCCAAATCCATCTGGCTTTGCTTCTTCAAACATGTGGAGGAAGAGAAAGCCCTTAAGTATGGTCAGAGGCATAACTAGAAACTTCTTTTTTCCATTATCTCCACTTTTATGAGAATAGCAAGTTCCACATCTGGGAGGACACACTCCAATTGACCTTTCTTAAATAAATGATGGTTCTAGTAATTTCTAGAGAGTTTTTGGAGATACAAAGTCTGGCGTGATAGTGTAAGAATAGAACTATATTCTAATTTACTTCCCACGTTTGAGAACTCTTCAAGGATTAGGACCTAAATTTGTTTGTATGTTATTGGTGCAAAGGCTTACGGTAGGTGGTCAACACATTTTTTAAAAGGAACTGAGCATGCTTAGTGTCCACGTACCTTCCTATCACGTACTCTGTTAAGAATTCCTTGAACACTTAGTGTATGCCAGGCACTGAAATCAGGCACATTTAGTGTGGAAGCTCCCATAAAAAAAGGTGGTGACATGACATTTACATGCTCAGCGGGTGTCAAAAACTGGACAGTTTTCAAAAAGCCTACTTTGGCAACACAAAAGGGCAAGAGAATGGGATAGCCGATCTTGGAGGTAGAGAAATGTACACAGAGAGACCAGGGTTGAGTATCCCGGGTAAACACTTCAAAACCATAGGTTCATAGTACTCAGACTCCAAGGAAGTAGTACTATGTTGTGGACATAGCAGAGTCGGTGGGATCCAGGGATGGGAGAGCTATCACTGAGCCTCCCTGGGTCCCAGCTGTGGTACCCCGGGGAAAAGTGCAAGATCTCGCTCAGCCTCAGTTTTCTCACTTGGAAGTAGAGGTAATAATACCTTTTCACAGAGATGCTGAGAAGACTAAATGGGCAAAGATATGGAAATGTTAGTACCTTTTCTAGCTTACTCTAGTAACCCCCATTGGTTGAATGCCTATTGTTTTCAAATTGAGCATGGCAGCAAGCCTGTTGGGTTCAGAACCTGACATTTTTTTTTTTATTTAAATCTAATTAATTAACATATAATGTATTAATAGCTTCAGAAGTAGAGGTCAGTGATTCATCAGTCTTATATAACACCCAGTGCTCTTTACATCACCCAGTTACCCCATTCCCCCAACCCCCTCCTCTCCAGCAACCCTGAGTTTTTTCCCTAAGGTTAAGAGTCTCTTGTGGTAGGACACCTAGGTGGCTCAGTCATTAAGTGTCTGCCTTAGGCTCAGGTCATAATCTCAGTGTCCTGGGATCGAGTCCCACATCAGGCTCCCTGTTTCTCCCTTGCCCTCTGACCCTCCACCCGATTCATACTCTCTCTCTATCTCGCTCTCAAATAAATAAATAAAATATTTAGAAAAAAGAGTCTCTTATGGTTTGTCTCCCTCTCTAATTTTGTCTTGTTTTATTTTTCCCTCCCTTCCCCTATGTTCCTCTGTTTTGTTTCTTAAATTCCACATATGAGTGACATCATATCATAATTGTCTTTCTCTGATTGACTTATTTCACTTAGCATAATACCTTCTGGTTTTATCCCTGTCATTGCAAATGGCAAGATTTCTTTTTTTTTTTTTTTGGATGGCTGAGTAATATTCCATTGTGTATATATATACCACATCTTCTTTATCTATTTATCTGCCTGACATTCTTTTTAATATGAGAAAGATGATTATGATGTTGAGGATGATGCAGAGTCCTAATTCAGAGCAATTCTTCTTTATGTTATTGCAGAGCACTTTTGTTTATGTGTCATATGCTATGACACTATGTTCAAAATGTTTTGTTGCCCTATGGTACCACTCAAGGAAGGAAAGCATCAGGATCAAATTGTTTCCAAATCCACGAGTAGATAAGAGAGGCAGTGTAGCACAAGATCTGAATTCAGATCTTGGCTCTGTGACCTACTAGCTCTGTGTACTTGGGTTAGTTTTCCAACTGCCCTGAATTTCAGTGTCCTCATCTATAGATTGGGGATGGAAGCAGGCCTCATTCAGAATTGTCATGATGATGGAATATTGTATAAAATCACAAATCACTGTAACTGTCATGTGGGACTTTAGCATATGGTCAGTATGATGATTTGCTTTGGGTCTCACAAATATTCTGGTTCTCTCAATCTGGGCACACATAGCATTGTGATTCCCTACCCAGGTGGTCATTTGGTAAATGAAATGTAACCAGAAGTGCCCTCTCACTTCTAGGCGGAAGATTTAAGGGCCACAGTGTGCTGATCTCTGTTCTCCTCCTTCCTCTGACACAAAGACCAGCACATCACTGAAAGAAAGGGATGTTCCATTAGCCTAGAGTCAGGCACAAGAATGATATGGAGCGGTACTCCCAGCTGACTCTCAAGACTTAGACCTTTGTTGTTTTAACCCACTGAGATTTGAACTTTGTTTTTTATTGTGGCCTAAACTACTTTATCCTTTCTGATATTATTATTATTATCTTTGTTATTGATAAAAACCTCACCTCTATTTTTGATGTCTTGCCAAAAAAAAGAAAGTCAGTACCTGTTTGATGAGGTAACAAGTCTATTGAACTGCTAGTTAATAATAACAATGATAATGGTATTCGTTTTTGAAGTTCTCTATTATGTTATATATATTCTTATATTATGTAAGTTTTATATTATGCAATTTTTTTATATAAGATTTAATTCTTACAATGATCCTATGAAGAGAGTACCATTACCCCATTTTACACGAGGCAATTGAGAAAGAGATTTGAGTTTGAATCTTGACACACACCCCATTATCACTTACTTATGTGATCTGGTCCAAGTTACTTAAATTTTTTGTCCTATTACAAAGCATTTTCTTCTCTGGGCCTATACAGGGTGGCTTCCAGCATCTAGCATTAGGCATGGCTTGAACATGAGAAGGTCAAAGAAAATAAGGAAACAAAACTATTTAGAAATTTATATTTAGTTTCTTCTTTGTTATAAATTAAGTTTGAACAGAATCATTTTTATTTTAACTATTTTCTTTTGTTTTCTCCAAACCTTATTTAAATTCCAGTTAGTTAACATACAGTGTAATATTAATTTCAGGTGTAGAAATCAGTGATTCATCACTTAAATACAATACGTGGGGTTCATCACAAGTGCACTCCTTAATTCCTATCACCCACTTAGTCCATCCCCCCCCCCACCTTCCCTCCAGCAACCCTCAGTGTGTTCTCTATTGTTCTTGGCTATTGTTGATAATGCTGCTGTAAACATCGGGGTGCATGTACCCCTTTGAATTTGTATTTTCATAACCTTTTGGTAAATACCTAGTAGTGCAATTGCTGGATCATAGGGTAGTTTTATTTTTAACTTTTTGAGGAAACTCCAAATTGTTTTACAGAGTGGTTGTACCAGTTTGCATTCCCCAATAGTGCAAGACAGTTCCCCCTTCTCCACATCTTCGCCATCAGCAATAACCAAACTATGGAGAGAGCCCAAATTTCCATCAACTGATGAATGGATAAAGAAGTTGTGGTATATATACACACAATGGAATATTACTCAGCCATCAAAAAGAATGAAATCTTGCCATTTGCAATGAAATGGATAGAACTAGAGTGTATTTTGCTAAGTAAAATAAGTCAGTTAGAGAAAGACAAACACCATGATCT
Source organism: Halichoerus grypus (assembly GCF_964656455.1). Lineage (NCBI taxonomy): Eukaryota > Metazoa > Chordata > Mammalia > Carnivora > Phocidae > Halichoerus > Halichoerus grypus. The sequence goes on along the minus strand of NC_135718.1, from coordinate 23,323,878 downwards.
CACTCATATGTGGAATTTAAGAAAGAAAACAGATGAACATATGGGAAGGGGGAAAAGGAAAAAAAAAGGACAGGAAAACAAGCCATAAGTGACCCTTAATGTTAGAGAACAAACTTAGGGTTGATGGAGGGAGGTGGATGGGGATAGGCCTAGATGGGTGATGGGTAGTAAAGAGGGCACTTGTTGTGATGAGCACTGGGTGTTTATGTAAGTGATGAATCACTAAATTCTATTGCAAAAGCCAATATTGCAGTTTATATAATAATAATAATAAATAATAATAAAAATAAAAATAAAATAAATAATAAAAAATAATAAAATAATAAAAAAAAGAGTCTGCTTTTTGGTTTGCTCCTGTTTTCCCCCGTATTCATTTGTTTTGTTTCTTAAATTCCACATATAATGAAAATCATATGGTATTTGTCTCTGATTTAGCATAATATTCTCTAGCTCCATCCATGTCATTGCAAATAGCAAGATTTTATTCTTTTTTATAGCTGAGTAATGTTCCATTGTATGTATATACCATATCTTCTTTATCTAGTCATCGGTTGATGGACATTTGAGCTCTTTCCATAATTTGGCTGTTGTTGATAATGCTACTATAAACATTGGGGTGCATGTGCCCCTTTGAATCAGTATTTTTGTATCCTTTGTGTAAATACCTAGTAGTGCATTTGCTGGATCATAGGGTAGTTCTTTTTAATTTTTTGAGAAAGATTCATATAGTACATTAAAAGAATCATTCACCACAGTCAAGTGGGATTTATTCCTGGGCTGCAAGGGTGGTTCAATATTTGCAAATCAATCAACATGATATACCACATTAGTAAAAGAAAGGACAAGAACCATATGATACTCTCATTAGATGCAGAAAAAGCATTTGACAAAGTACAACATCCATTCATGATAAAAACTCTCAACAATGTAGGGATAGAGGGATCATACCTCACATAATAAAGGCCATCTTTGAAAGACCCACAGCTAATATCATCCTCAATAGGGAAGAACTGAGAGATTTTCCTCTATGGTCAGGAACAAGACAGGAATGTCCACTCTCACCACCATTATTTAACATAGTACTGGAAGTCTTAGCCACAGCTATCAGACAACAAAAAGAAATAGAAGGCATCCAGATCAGCAGAAGAAGTCAAACTTCGCACTATTTGCAGATGACATCAAACTCTATATACAAAACCCAAAGACTCCACCAAAAAACTGCTAGAACTGATAGACAAGTTCAGAAAGGTTGCAGGATACAAAATCAAAGTGCGGAAATCTGTTGCATTTCTAAACACCAATAATGAAGCAGCAGAAAGAGAAATCAGGGAATTAACCATTTTCTGACTTTCACTTCCCTTTTCTTTCTTTTTTTTTCTTTCTCCTTTTTATGAGTTCCCCCTTTGTCAGGGACAGTGAGTTAATTCTTTCTTTGTGCCTGTAGGGGCTCAAGTGAAGTCAGGTACTTACAAGTGGAAGATGATTCATATTGATTTTTTTATTATCTGCCTCTTCCTATCCATGTTTTTTTCTGTTTTGGATCTTTTTCTACCTGAAAGATGGTAATTTAACAGAAATAATGGCAGCACTTTCTATCATACCTGCCTCCATTGCATGTCAGACGTTAAAAACAGAGAAGGGTAGTTTATATTTTCTGGACAGACTCTACTATTTAGAACTCCCTACTTAAAAGATCTATGTCTCTACAAGTATAGACCATGCTCTGCCATTGATCTGGGCTGCATGAGGCTCAGGGAAGCTCACAGGGCATTGGAAAACACCCAGTGAAGGGAAAGTTTACAGGGAAGAGAACTTGTCATGGAGAACTCCAGACTTTTATAATTCAGAACTTAAAACCAAACTATGGGAGGTGAGACACATTTAATCAACATTTCAATTTACTCAAGTTTAATATATACACACATGGAACACACACACCAGTTTTACCTAGGTATTTTAACCACAAGCAGATACCTAAAATACAACCTCATATGGACATCCAAAAACTCCCTGGGAAAAGTGAGGCACCTTTGATCTTGGCACATCCTTTTCCTTTGCTTCCCTTGTGGAGGGTTGACTTTTACCCGAAGGAAAGAAGATTGTTTTATGAGTGGTTATTTTCTTGCAGCAGAGCTCAGAAAGAATATATTTTTTTTCAAAGATTTTATTTATTTACTTGAGAGAGAGAGAGTGAGAGAGACAGCACATGAGAGGCGGAGGGTCAGAGGGAGAAGCAGACTCCCTGCTGAGCAGGGAGCCCGATGCGGAACTCGATCCAGGGACTCCAGGATCATGACCTGAGCCGAAGGCAGTCGCTTAACCAACTGAGCCACCCAGGTGCCCTGCTCAGAAAGAATATTTCAGCAAAGTCCCAATGATCGTACACTCACTACTTCTTTATGTGTTGTAACCTTGTTCTTTCTTGCTCCTTCTGCCTAGACAAGCAGAGCAGTGTAAAGACTGGTGACCCCAGAGGGTGGTACCAGGAGCTGGCCCAGTGCGTCGTTCATGAGGACACTGTAATAATCATTTTTGTCCTCTTTGTTTTTCTCTGAGAACTGAGTCAACAGATCTCTCACAGAATATTTACCAGGGAAAGAATATTCTCTGGATGAAAACTGTGTGCACTATAGTATTACAGTAATTTTAGTGAGTGAGGCTCTACAGAAAAATAAATACCTTTCCTTCTTCAAACTTCTGAATAAGTAAAAATGGAGAGGTTCTGGGAATTTGAGCTTTTAAAAATTCTCCAGGAGATTCTCCTGTGTGACATTAGAAACAGTTAGGAACTAGTTATTTAATCCAACATTATACCATAATCTTGGATTTTCTTGACCATTTTCTTAAAAGTGGTCAATCTGGGCCATTTTACTTTTAGATAGATAAACTTGACAAAAAGTCCTACTTTACATGACTGGATGATAATGTTGAAGCATTATCTAGTGATTATTACACTTGGGTGTGTTTGGGGGAGGATGAACCATCAAATGTATTTGAGAAAGGAAGGTTCTGAGTTTCCATACATCTGAAACTCAGGCAGGAATCAGTAGAGTTAACTGAACATGATGCCAGAGGCAGAAAAGGCAACCCTGAAGCTCCCACAGCCCTGCAATAGTTTCAGAGACATTCAGATTTTCCTGTGCCCCTCAGAAGGGTTCAAAGATTATCTGAGAGAGTGAGCTGATATATCTGAAGTAGGTTTACCAGAGCCAAAAAGCTCCATGACTCATAAAACTGAACCCCAATTGGATATGTGGACATTTTGTTGGACACACCCTTTCAGTGGCCACAGCCCAGTAAAGACAAGTTAAATTTCAGCAGACCCCTGCTTGGAAAAGAGAAAAGTCCATGGAGAAGGTATCTTTCCATGAAACTAGGATTTCACATATGCCATGCAAAATCTAGCTGTGAACTTAAGGGAGGGGGGGAAAGGAAGGATTTTGACTTCACTAAACTTTAAACCTGAAATGACTGAGAAAATACTGAATCACTTGAATTTAACCAGAAATGACTAAGATTATAGGTTCTGCATCAAGTAAAATGGGGGTTTGACAGAGAGGTTAAGTTGAGTTTGAGAAGGATAAGATAAAGATACTTTTTTTCTTTTTCACACCTGAGTATATGTCTTTAAAAATGTTATACCTACTATATATTGAATTGAAACTGACCTCTCTTAAATTTCTCTTTATTGATCTTTATTGTACTTTCTGGATTCATGAAAAACACCCCTTTTCACATGACAATTCTATAGAAATTGAAAGCTAACTCTGTTGCTTTCACTAAGTCACTTTTGTTCCAGGATACTCATGGTCAAAATAATCCAGTTGATAAACCAATTTCTTGATTCTCAAAACTTTCAGCATCTTGGTTTCTTTTCTGCCTATATATTGGTTTTAGACAATCCTCTTAGAACAGTGGATAACAAACATTTACTGAGGAGTTTTGTAGTTTTTTTTTTATTTTATTATTATTTACTTCTTTTTTCAGAGACAGAAAGAAAGAGAGAGAGCGTGCCTGTGCATGAGCAGGAGAGGGGCAGAGGGAAAGAGAATCTTAAGCAGGCTCCACACTCAGGGCCGAGCCCAACACAGGGCTCGATCTCAGGACCCTGAGGATCATGAGCTGAGCCAAAATCAAGAGTCAGATGTTGACCAAATGAGCCACCCAGGCACTCTCACTGAGGAATTAAAAAAAAAAAATGCCAAAGCTTTGGCCCATACCACCAAGGTTTTTTGACTCAGTTGGTCTGGGGTGGAACTCAGACTTGAGTGCTATTTAAAACTTTAGATACAAGAGTCATGTGCAAATGCTCCCAGAGATTAAAACCCAGACTTGAACACAATAAACAAGATAGAGATGTACAGGCCTACATGATCATTTCCCTCTTCCTAGATATTAGTTCTTCATTAAAGCTGCCCAATATAGCATTTTTTCCTTGGCAACCACCTATCTAATTGTACCACCTATCATCTAATTTATCTTACCTCCACTCTTTTCTGCTAGTGAAGTTATTGGAGTACTTGTTGTGCCCACAGTGTCTAGCACACTGTGTCACTGTTAGTGTCCTACACAAAAATGATATAGGTATAGGGGGCACCTGGGTGGCTCAGTCGTTAAGTGTCTGCCTTCAGCTCAGGTCATGATCCCAGGGTCCTGGGATCGAGCCCCGCATCGGGCTCCCTGCTTGGTGGGAAGCCTGCTTCTCCCTCTCCTACTCCCCCTGCTTGTGTTCCCTCTCTCGCTGTGTCTCTCTCTGTCAAATAAATAAATAAAAAATCTTTAAAAAAAAAAATGATATAGGTATAAATCATGTCATGGAGGAATTTACAGTCTGGTAGGAGAGACTGATAAACAGATAACTTTGGTGCAATGAAGCAAGTGCTATGATAGATAAAGCTATTCCAGGGATATAGCAGGAGTCAAAGCAGGAGAAAAGTTGGATATGCATCTGAAGCTGGGAAAATTCTGGACTGGAGTCTGAAAAGTATAAGCCAGGTGGTAACCATTCCTGAAAAAACTGATCATCAAAGTACCATGGCTTCAAAACAAGAGGAAAAAAAACATAAGCTGGTCCCAGGGTAATTCAACTAAGTGTAACAATCTAAAACTCCTAGTCTGTTTACCTAACACTCTGACTTACACCTACTACATCAGTGTTCCACAAACTGCAGTTATGAGCATACTAACTATCTGGAGACACTGGTAGAGGACAGATCCCGATTCCACAGACCTAGGATGGGATCTGAGACTCTACATTCATGAAAACCTGATACTAATATCACTGATCTAGGGATCACCCATTGAATAGAAAAGTAGTGTGGAAACACCATGAGAGAAAGGAAGGTGCCATGTTCTGAATGTGGCTAGCAAAAAGGTAACTAATTCTCAGAAGATAAATCAACAGAGCACAGTTTTGGAAGCCTCATCAGCACAGTAAGAAAGGACATTTTCACTAATTAATTTTAATTTGCTACCAAATCATCATCAACACAAATTATTAGACAGATTCATTGCATAAAAGGATGTTCATTGGTTTGGTAAATAGAACTTGTGTAGGCTTCTGTGCTTCCCATCCATCAATCCATTCCCTTGTCATCCTTTCCAAGGTAGAGTTTTAGTGATAAGCCCACATTTCTTTCATTTCACACATGAGTCCATTTCTATGAGAGAAGCGACAAATAGGAAGTGTAAATAGGATTTGGTATGTGATTCAAAAAGACTGCCTGCCAGTCCTTCTCATTCAGCTCCTATTCTTTCCGGCTAATTTATCCTACATGGGGATTCATGTGCATGTCAAGGAATATTGGAACAGATTGAAACAAAGCCTTCCATCCAATTTCACTGCAGATTTCAAGTAGCAGTGTAAGATGGCTTGGGCAAAATTCTCCCAGAAGCCTGCATCAGTTCACATTGGGATACCTACTCAATTTCAGATATATCGAATGTTTAACAACATGTCACTGTTTGAAACTCAAAAAGACTGCTCCGAGGGTTTCACAGGCTCCTTCTGGTTCTCTGCTCCCTTTTCCACAAACAGTAATGGTATTCTTATTATTCTACTTGTCAGCCAGACTTTTCCTGTGCCATGCGGTAGAATTTTGCTAAAAATTTCTTTATGTGATCTAGGTTCGGAGCCTAGTGAGATTGATTTAATTAGCAGTCTCTACTGGGTAGTGAGCGCAGAAGCACTCATGGAATATCTTAGAAACATAAAAATTTGGTCCTCATTCTGGATATGCTGCATCAGAATCTCTCATCAATTAAAAAAAAAAAACAAAAACAAAATGAACAAAAAAAACAAACCCTACAGCAGGTGATTTCAATACAGACCACTGGTTAAGAAACCCTGGATTAGATAAAATAAATATTTTAAAAATATGGGTTGTTAGATACTGAAATAAAGGGCAGAGGATTTTCTTTTCTGAAGAGCTATAAGATCTAAGTAGATATTGAGAGACATTTTATATGCAGTCTACAGCTCAGAGCTTAAGGTCAGGATTTCGGACCAGCAGTCTATGGACACTGTACCCTGATTTCTAGAACATGTTCAAATCAAAAGAGATGCAATCACAAAACATATGAATATAGAGGGCCTATCCAATCTTTTACCTTTAGGAAATAGAAAAGGACAATAAACAAAAAAAGACCATTGGGGCGCCTGGGTGGCTCAGTCGTTAAGCGTCTGCCTTCGGCTCAGGTCATGATCCCAGGGTCCTGGGATCGAGCCCCGCATCGGGCTCCCTGCTCCGCGGGAAGCCTGCTTCTCCCTCTCCCATTCCCCCTGCTTGTATTCCCTCTCTCGCTGTGTCTCTCTCTGTCAAATAAATAAATAAAATCTTTAAAAAAAAAAAAACAAAACAAAAAAAAACAAAAAAAGACCATTCCTGAGTAACCAAATTAGTTTTTTTACAAATGGTCTTCTAGGTTTTTTGTGCTGATCAGATGGGTGATGCAGACAAAAACTTCCATTGGATGGATGTATCACGTCTTGTGAATCCATTCATCTCTTAAGGACCTCTTCATTGCTTCCTGTTTGGGGCCATTATGATTAAAGCTGCAATAAACATTCACAAGAAGGTTTTATGTAGATATGTTTTCAAATCTTCTGGGTAAACCTAGGCATGCAATTGTGGATCATATAGTAAGACTGTGCTTGATTTTGTAAGAAACTAAAACTAAAAATTTTCCTTAGTGTCTATACCGTCTGCATTTTCACCAGAAATGGATGAGTTCCTGGTGTTCCATGTCTTACCAGCATTTGGTGGTAGTGTTTTGGATTTTGGACATTCTAATAAATGTTTAGTAGTATCTCATTGTTTTAATTTGCAATTTCCTAACAACAAACGATGTTGAGCATTTTTTTCATATGATTATTTGGTATATGTAAATTTTAATGAGGTATCTGTTCAGTTCTTATACTCTTTTTTTAATTGGCTTATGTATTTATTATTGTTCAGTTTTTAACATTTATTGTATATTTTGGATATAGGTCCTTCATCAGACATATATTTTGCAAACATTTCTACTAGTCTGTGGCTTGCCTTTTCATTCTCTTAACTGTGTCTTTCACAAGCAGAAGCTTTTAATTTTAGTAAAATCTAATTTACCAAATTATTCTTTCATGAATGGTATTGGTAATTATATTTGAAATCTCATTACCAAACCCAAAGTTGTAATGATTTTCTCCTGATTCACAGATCTATGATACAATTTTAGTTAATTTTTATGTAAAATGCAAGGTCTGTGTCTAGGAGATTATATATATTTTTAAAAAGACTATCTTTTCTCCATCGAATTGACTTTGTTTCTTTGTCAAAGAACTGTTGACTATATTTGCACTGTTCTATTTCTGGATTCTTTTTACTGTTCAAATGATATATGTGTCTCTTCTTTTGCCAACACCATGCTGTCTTGATTACTGTGTTAAAATAAATATTGAAATCAGGTAGTGTGAGTCCTCCAACTTTGTTCTTCAATATTCTGTTGGCTATTCTGGATCTTCTGACTCTCCACATGAACTGTAAAATCAGTTTGTCAACATCTACAGAGTAGTTTGCTGGAATTTTGAGTAAGGTTGTAATCTATAGATCATATTAGGAAAAATTGGCATCCTAAAATATTGAGTCTTAATATCCATGAACACAGACTAGCTCTCCATTTATTTAGATTTTCTTTAATTTTGTTCATTAGAGTTTTTTAATTTTCTCCATATAGATTTTGTTAAATTTGTGCCTATATTATACCTGCTTAATATACCTAAATATTTCATATTTTTTGGCACAACTATAAATGGTTTTGCTTTTTAAATTTAAAATTCCAATTTTACATTAATAGTATTTTTGGAAAGCAATTGATTTTTTTATATTAGTGTTAATATTCTGTGATCTTGCTATACTTACTTGTTAGTTCCTAGAGTTCTTTTGCCAATTCTTTGGATTTTTTGGGTCTGAGAAGAGTTTTATTTCTTTATTTCTAATGTGGGTGCCTTTTATTTCATTTTCTTGTCATATTACACCACCTAGGACTTTCAGTGTGATATTCAAGTAAAAGAGATGAGAAAGAACATACTTTTTTTTCCCCCAATCTTGTGAGATGGTGTCCAGAGTCTTATCATTAAGTATGATATAAAATATTGGGTTTATGTAAGTGTTCTTATTCAAGTAGATGTCTCTCTCTCTTCCTAGTTTGCTGAGAGCTTTTGTTACGAATGAGGGTTTTTTGTTTTTGCTTTTATTTTTGGAGATTTGTTTGTTTGGTATTTGTCAAATATTTTTTCTGTATCCATTAATATAGTCATATATTTTTTTATTCTTTAATCTGTTGATGTGGAGGATTGCACTGATTAATTTTTTTTAATGTTGAACTATTCTCATGTACCTGAAATAAATTTTACCTGGTTGTGATGCATAATTCTTTTTACACATTATTGAATTCAATTTGCAATATTTTGTTGTGAATATTTTATTTGTGTTCATCAGGGATATTGATGTGTTGTTTCCCTTCTTATAATGTCTGTCTGGCTTTGATTGTAGCACAAATTTAACCTCATAGAATGAGTTCAAAATTATGTACTTTGCTTCTATTTTCTAGAAGAGATTGTGGATCATTGGTATTATTTCTTCTTCAAATGTTTGTAGAATCACCATACATTCTTTAAATATCTAAACTTTTATTTTCTTTTTTGGAAGATTATTTATTATTAATTCCATTTCTTTAATAGATAAAAGACTATTCAGGCTATTTTCCTTGGTGTGAATTTTGGTAGTTTGTGTTTCTCAAGGAATTGGACTATATCATCTAAATTATGAGATTTGATGGTATAGAATTGTTCACAGTATTTCTTAATTATCATTTTAATATCCATAGAATTAGTAGTGATGACTCCTTTTTATTTTCTGAAACTGATAATTTGTGTCTTTTTAAAATTTTTTTCTTCATTAGTCTGGCTACAGGTTTTATTAATTTTATTGACATCAATAAAATAACTAGCTTAGAGTTTAGTTGATTTACTCAACTGTTTTACTCTTTTCAATATCACTGATTTCTGCTCTAATTTTTATTAGTTCTTTTCTCCTGCTTGCCTTAAGCCTGAATTTCTCTTATTTCTCTAGTTTTCTAAAATGAAAGTTTAGGTTATTGATTTTAGATAATTATTTTTTAATTACACTTTTAATACTACATATTTCCCTGTAAGCACTGTTTTCTTTGCATTTCTCAAATTTTGGTGAGTTGTGTTTTCATTTTCATTTAGTTCAAAATAATTTTAACTTTTTGTTGATACTTCTTTAACTCATGTATTATTTAGAAGTATATAGTTTTATTTCTCAATATTTGAATATTTTCCAGCTATCATTCTGTCATGATTTCTAGTTTATTCCCATTTTGGTCTGAAAATATACTTTGTATATTTGTTAAGGTTTATTTTATGGCTGAGAATATGGTCCATCTAGATGAATATTCCATGTGAGCTTGGGCTTCCCTAATTACTCCTTCTCAGGTAAAGTCTATGTTTTATAGTGTGAAGGTACAGGAGAGGGGAAGTGTTTTATAGTATTCTACTTAAATCTCAGTCTTTTTGTTGGCCTATGTCCCAGGCTTCTGACTTTGAAAAGTGTTTCTTCCTGTATCACTTCCCTACTTCCTCTTTTGTTAAGACAGGAAGGTAGAGAGAGATAAAACGAGAAGAATCTTCTTCCATAGCTCTAGGATAAGCTCTGGTAAAATCGGCCCCCAACCTTGAAGAGTTGGCTTTTGTTATAAAGAACACTATGGGCATATTTCACAAGGATTACCCTTCCCTTCTCCCTGCAAGGACCGTAGGCTTTATCAGATCCTCGTCAGTCACAGGAACATGATGAGGTTCTTGGAAATAAAGACTATTAAAATATAAGGGCTCCATCTGAAACTGAGGCCCCCAGGAACTTTTGATTCTCAAGCTAGTCCATACTCAAGACTCCAGCAATTTATCAAAATAACAATAAAGTATACCTACCAGTTTATGCCTCTAATAGCTTCTGCTCTAGGTAAGCAGATCTCTAAGGCTTTCTGATTTGTCTGTCTCTACAGATATCAAAGTGGCAGTTAACCCTGCAAACTCAGTTTTCTGCTGGGTCTAGGAAAGTCATTCATTTTCAGTTTGTTCAGATTTTTTTTCTTGATATAAGGATAGGAATTATGACTTCCTTATACTCTATGTGTTGGAGCTAAAATGGAAAGTAATGCCTTTCATTTGAAAACTCATGCCCATCAGTTCTGAGAAGGTTTGCATTCTTATCTTGTGCTTCTGTATTCCTGGAATTTCTGTTAGATATAAAGTATCTTAAATTGACCTTCTAATTTTCCTGTATTTTTTCTCCTATGTTTTTGTCCTTGTGTGGTTTGAATGGTGACCCCCAAAACATTATGTCTTTATCGTAACTCCTAGAACCTGTGAATATGGACTCCTTTGAAAAAAGGCTCTTTTTTTTTTTTTTTTTTTTTTTTTTTATTTGAGAGAGAGAGAATGAGAGACAGAGAGCATGAGAGGGAGGAGGGTCAGAGGGAGAAGCAGACTCCCCGCCGAGCAGGGAGCCCGATGCGGGACTCGATCCCGGGACTCCAGGATCATGACCCGAGCCGAAGGCAGTTGCTTAACCAACTGAGCCACCCAGGCGCCCTGAAAAAAGGCTCTTTAACTTAACAAAAGTTAAGTTAAAGATTTCAAGTGATAATCATCTTAGATTATTCAGGGAGGCTGTAAGTTAAGTGACAAGTGTCTTTATAAGAGATACAGGAAAGAGAGACACACAGGGAGAAGAAAAGGCTATGTGAAATTAGTGGCCAAGACTGGAGTGTTGTCACAAGTCATGAATGCCTGCAGCCTACAGAGGCTGGGAGAGGCAAGAAAGGATTTGCTCGCCGACACTTCAGAGAGAATGTGACTCTGCTGACACATTGATTTCAGACTTCTGGACTTCAGAGCTGTGACAGAATAACTCTGTTATTTTAAGCCACCAAGTTTGTGCTAATTTGTCATGGCACTTCTAGGAAACTAACATACTGCCCATTTCCAGTCTTAGTAGTATTTACCCAAGTTTATCTTCCAATTCTTCTGTTGACTTTCAAATCTCTGCTATCCTATTTTTAACATTCATAGTATTAATATTTCCCATCTTTCCTTTTTGTATATCATTTGGTTCTATTTGCTCACGCTAATTATCTTACTGTTGAGGTTATCTTCTATTCTTTTCAGTGGCCCTATTTTTACCAATTTATTTCTTTTTTATTAGTTGTTTTTATCTTTCTTATTAAAAATATTACTGAAACATCTGGTATGACCTGGCTGTGTATTCATAGTTTACAGTAAGTTACTGAAAAGCTGATTGGAATCTCCATGTTTGTTGATGGTGGGTCTCACTATTGGGTGACCAGGTGGCCATTTTATTGGAAAATCCTGAATGTCAGTGTGTGGGATGTTTTCTTTTGGATGAGTAAGTTTCTTTAGAGGCGAATTCTGCAATCTTCTGCCTAGAGATATATACCTCAGAGCCAGTGTTCTGTGAGGTAGAGGTCACACTGGTCAGTGTTAGTCAATTCCTGAATGTCAGTGAACTACATCATCCTGCCCTCCAATGTCTGAGTTCCATAATTCTGCAAAGACTTTCTAGTTACCATTCTCAAGGGAATAAACCTTTCCTCACTGGTAGATAGAAAGGAGTTATATTTACCTGAGTGAAATGGAGGAAGACATCTGGGATAATTTTAGTCTTTTCAATAATTCCTTTTGTTTTTAGTGCCCTTCTCACATGTGCCTTAAGAGTTTCAAAATGTTACTATATCTAAGACTTTCCAGAATACCAACATGATTAGGCTTCATATTTGTTGGTATCATTCCTCTTTCAGCACCTAAATTTCATCTTTCTCCTTTCTGTTAAATCATTTTGCATTCTTCCATCTGCTTTGCATCTACCCAAATCTGTTTAAATTGCTCCATTGCCATTGTCTACTCTCCCATTCTCTTAGTCATTTAGGATTTGTAGCATTTATTAAAATGTCTTTGTTTTTTTTTTCTAACAGAAATAAGAAACTAAATGGTTATATTAAGGTTTTTAAAGCTGTCATAAAAGGGGATGTGCAGGTACACAATTCTGTATTTGCTTAAAAATCTAAATACACCCCAATATACATATGTATCTACAAATACCTATACATGTGATGGGAAACAAGATAGAATTATATTCATCAAAATATTATATAATGGATCAAACTCTGAATTTATGCAGGGTTGTACAGGGTTTTAACTTATTCATTTTACTTCTCTGTAATTTTTAAATAGCCCAATATGAATAAGGATTAGTTTTTCAAATGCAATCTAATTTTTTTAAAAAGTCAAGGTTTTTATCTTAAAGCATTATAGTGCTCTTTGCAATGGAGGTAGAGCCATTTATGTCAACAATGAATACTTCTTAATTATGCAGTCTGGAGAACAACTACATAGGCATTTAAGACAAATAATTTGAACATAAAAACACAAGGACTCATACTAAGAAAATACCTTCAAGGGAATCCAGTCATATACATTTGGCATAAAGCCACTAATGTTCAAATGGAGTCAATGCATAATAAAACCCTTAAAACCAGCTGTCTAATGTGAGGGAAAACTAGAAAATAATGTCCTTCAATGTCTCCATTTTCTCACTTTGTTATTATTGCATCAATATGATCCATGAAATCAGTAATGGATCTTGGTCCTGATTAGTCCAAACTACACATTAGAATACTTCTTAATACATTGCTCTGGGAAGCCAATAACAATGATTTGGAATTTGCAAATGAAATAACACGTATTTGTCATGCCAGCTCTAGAACAAAAGTCTGATAAATCTTTGGGGTCAAATCTGGCTAATATTTTCTCCACTGCCCCAACTCAGTGCCCAAGTAATATAGAAATTCCCTCTATACATCTCCCTACCGCCAAAGTACTTTGGCTCTTACTACTTCAATGTGCTTCTGTGCAGAACTTCTCAATTGGTGTGAAAATGTTCATGTGTACCAAGTTGCTATTTTATATATGCCCTGCTCCCCACCTGAATTTTCCATTTTAGGTAAGGATTGAGGTTCACTCAGATGAGGTAACTTGCCTGAGGTCATGTAGCTAATTAAAAATGGGCTTTTAAAAAGTGGGCTTAAGCAGTTAAATTTAGGGGCACCTGGGTGGCTCAGTCAGTTAAGCGTCTGATTCTTGACCTCCACTCAGGTATTGATCTCAGGATCATGAGTTTGAGCCTACACTGGGCTCCACACTGGGCATAGAGACTTCTAAAAAAAAAAAGTTAGCTAAGTTTTAAAGCATATAGAAAAAAAATAAAGGAGAAATGTAAGGAAGATGTATGTGGATTGTGGGAAAGCCTCTCATGACCAAGCCCCAAATAATAGAGTTTTGAGGTAAATAGAGTTTTGAGATCAGTTTTGTGCAGATATCAGAAGCCACACATCATAGATCACCAACTACTCCACCAGTATCTGGAAACAAATGAGTTGGAAAATTCTATAATTACATATGGTTTGTACTTGCAAAGTGGTAGCTGGGCATTCAACGCTGCCTCAGTATGCATGGTATCCACACAATACTACAATAATTTAAGAACAGTATCTAGCATATAGGGGCTAAAGAAGTCATCGCTGCCCCTTCCCAGGAAACTTTGATTTCAACTGAAAATTTAGGTGTCACAAGAATTCTAAAAATTATAGAATCTCTTCTTCCTTGCCTGACAATTCCTGGAGAAGTTTGAATCTGCAGCACAGAAATTTTCTTCATTGATAGAATAACTTGATAACAAACACAGTTTCTTGGCTTTACATTTGCATTGTTAGATTTTTTTAACTTGAATTAGCAATGGCAGTATTGCTGCCAGATTTCTTTCTAATGAACATTTCTCTGGTAGTATAAGAATCCCAACTATATGATATGTCTTGTGCCATTAAACGTGGCATTTTCATTTCTAAAGGGCTTATTACACAGATTCAGACTTAAACAATTTTTTAAGATTTCAAGCAAACTAGGAGGAAAGAGAGAAAAATCAAACTTGCCCTGGAACTAATTTGTATGAATAACAAATTGATAATGCAGTATAAATTGGATAGCAAAAGATGTCTTCAGAATCTCAATACGATAGGTCTAAGTCAAAGGAAAGAGGACTACAAAATCCACAAGATAGGTAGGATGATATTGTAGACCAATACCATAGCTAGGTTTAAGACCTCAGAGTATTCCTACCTTCACCCAAATTTTTGGTGTACAACATGCTTACAGTGGCTCATGCCATGAATTTTTTCTTGTCAACTTTCTCACATATTCCATCTCTTTTTTTTTTAATTAACATATAATGTATTATGTGTTTCAGGGGTACAGGTCTGTGATTCATCAGTCTTACACAATTCACAGCGCTCACCATAACACATACCCTCCCCAATGTCCATCTCCCAGTCACCCTATCCCTCCCACCCCCCTCCACTCCAGCAACCCTTAGTTTGTTTCCTGAGATTGAGAATCTCTTATTTTTTGTCTCACTCTCTGGTTTTGTCTTGTTTCATTTTTTCCTCCCTTCCCCTGTGATCCTCTGTCTTGTTTCTCAAATTCCTCATATCAGTGAGATAATATGATAATTATCTTTCTCTGATTGACTTATTTAGCTTAGCATAATACCCTCTAGTTCGATCCACGTCATTGCAAATAGCAAGATTTCATTTTTTGATGACTGCGTAATATTCCATTGTGTGGAATATATATATATATATATATATATATATATATATATATATATATATATATATACACACCACATCTTCTTTATCCATTCATCTGTTGGTGGACATCTAGGCTCTTCCCATAGTTTGGCTATTGTGGACATTGCTGCTGTAAACATTGGGTGCACATGCCCCTTTGGATCACTACATTTGAATCTTTGAGGTAAATACCCAGTAGTGCAATTGCTGGGTTGTAGGGTAGCTCTATTTTCAACTTTCTGAGGAACCTCCATACTATTTTCCAGAGTGGCTGCACCAGCTTGCATTCCCATCAACAGTGTAGGAGGGTTCCCCTTTCTCCACAGCCTTGCCAACATCTGTCTTTTCCTGACTTGTTAATTTTAGCCATTCTGACTGGTGTGAGGTGGTATCTTATTAAGGTTTTGGTTTGTATTTCCCTGATGCCAAGTGATGTTGAGCACTTTTTCATGTGTCTGTTGGCCATTTGCATGTCTTCTTTGCAGAAATGTCTGTTCATGTCTTCTGCCCATTTCTTGATTGGATTCTTTGTTCTTTGGGTATTGAGTTTGATAAGTTCTTTATAGATTTTGGATACTAGCCCTTTATCTGATATGTCATTTGCAAATATCTTCTCCCATTCTGTTGGTTGTCTTTTGGTTTTGTTGACTGTTTGCATTGCTGTGCAAAAGCTTTTTATCTTGATGAAGTCCCAATAGTTCCTTGCTTCCCTTGCCTTTGGTGATGTTTCTAGGAAGAAGTTGCTGCAGCTGAGGTCCATATCTAATTCATTTGTATATCCTGTTGGCTGTAACTAAAATATATCCAGACTTCGAATACTTCTTATCAGCTTCATCCATCTCTTGCATAAGATCATGTCATTATTCTACCTCAAAACCTTCCTTTGGCTTTGCCTCTTACTCAGCCTAAAAGCTGAAGCCCTACCATGGCCTGCAGGGTCCTATGTGATTTATCCTTTAGATATCTTTCTGACTTAATCTCTTATTTTCTCCCTATCTCCCTGTTTTTCAGTCATTTTTGATTCAAATCTTTGCTCTTCGTAATTACTCCAAGTGAGGTTCTGCTAGGGCCTTTGCACTTACTATTCCTTCTGCTTACTCATTTCATTTAGGTCTGCTTAAATTATATGCTATGACAAGGACATCCCAGAGAGTACCACCAAAACTATCACAAACATGGCCTTAGCTCCTCACTCTCTAACTTCATTTGTGGTTTTACATTTTTCACGCTGCTCATTGCTACCCAACATATATTTATTTCTTTGTTTACTTTTTGTATCCTACCTATTGGAATATAACTGTCCCAAGAATGGGGCTTTGTTTTGTCCACTCCTCTAATCTCAGCCTAAAACATTTATTGAAGAAATAAAGGATGGGGAGAAAAAAGGAGGAAAAGAAATAAATACACTTGTGAAAATTCTATCCATTCTATTCATTTTGATGGAAGGAAGGACATTTATCAGTACCCCAGTGATTCTATCAACTTCTTTTCTCATCTTGAAAATAATATTTATGTAGTGTGTATAGGGATATTTGTTTCAAATCTTGCTTGCTAGCTATTAGTTACACCATCATGAACAAATCTGTTTCTTTTACAAAGACTTCTTTACTGCTTTGTAAAATTAGAATAATATTTTGTAAGATAGACTTAGGATTATAGGGATTAGCATATATGAGGGTGCCTAGCAGAGTGCCCAACACATAGTAGGTTTTAAAAGATTAGTGCCCTTTTATTTAATCTCCAAATTTTAAATGGTAAAAGAAGCAGTCACCTTTCTCTCAGACTTTCAGGTTTCCTTGACAAAGCTAAAAACATTGCATTTACATAGGCAGGAACTCAAGGGAAGGAAGGAACTGGAAATAAAAAAGGTAATGGGAAAGTAGGTCCATGTCTTCCCTTCCCACTTTTATTTTTTATTTTTTTGAGATTCTATTATTAATTTTATTTCATTTACATTCAATTAATTAGCATATAATGTATTATTAGTTTCAGAGGTAGAGTTCAGTGATTCCTCTGTTGCATGTAACACCCAGTGCTCATTACATCAAGTGCCCTCCTTAGCCCATCACCCAGTTACCCCATCCCCCCAACCCCTCCCCTCCAGCAACCCTCAGTTTGTTTCCTGTAGTTAAGAGTCTCTTATGATTTGTTTTCCTCTCTGATTTCATCTTATTTCATTTTTCCTTCCCTTCCCTATGTTCCTCTGTTTTGTTTCTTAAATTCCACATATGAGTGAAATCATATGATAATTGTCTTTCTCTGACTGACTTATTTCTCTGGGCATAATGACCTCTAGTTCCATCCACCCACATTGTTGGCAAAGGAAACAGTCAACAAAGCCAAAAGACAACTGACAGAATGGGAGAAGGTATTTGCAAATGTCTTATCAGATAAAGGGCTAGTATCCAAAATCTATAAAGAACTTATCAAACTCAATACCCAAAAAGCAAATAATCCTGTCAAGAAATGGACAGAAGACATGAACAGACATTTCTGCAAAGAAGACATGCAAATGGCCAACAGACACATTAAAAAATGCTCAACATCAGGGAAGTACAAATCAAAACCTCAATGAGATACCACTTCACACTAGTCAGAATGGCTAAAATTAAGTCAGGAAAAGACATATATTGGCATGGATACAGAGAAAAGGAAACACTCTTACACTGCTGGTGGGAATGCAAACTGGTACATCCACTCTGGAAAATAGTATGGAGGTTCCTCAAAAAGTTAAAAATAGAGCTACCTTATGATCCAGCATTTGCACTACTAGGTACTTACCCCAAGATACAAATGTAGTGATCCGAAGGGGCACTTGCACCCCAATGTTTATAACAACAATGTTCACAACAGCCAAACAATGGAAAGAGCACAAATGTCCATCGACATATGAACGGAAAAAGAAGATGTGGTATATATATATATATATATATATATATATATATATATATATATATGCATACATTGGGATATTCCCTTCCCACTTTTAAATAAAACTAGTCCTTATTTAAGGACTAGTTGAATAGGTCAAATACCTTGGGTACCTTTGTGATTTCTATCATCACTTACATCATCTGACTCTGACCATCATAGGACCTTTGCCCCATGAGTTAGTTGACAATTTCTTAGGTGTTATTCTTCCATGAGATACTTACCTTTCAACAGAAAACTCTTAAACTTGGAGATTAACATGTCTCCAAACTCCAAAAAGAAGTAGATGAACCTTGCACTGCCTTGAGCACTTTGATTCCTCATTAGGCATTATATGGGAGCAGAGCTATCTGCTCCGTGCCCTTCAATTTTTACCATGGAGATGCTTACCCGGGGAAAAAGAAACTCTCTCTCTATAAGACAAATATTGCATTTTTTGTGGCCTTGAAAGACCATTATTTCCCATTATAGTAAGCAGCTCTCCCTGGAATGGTGAGGCAGGCTGATTTGTAGCAGTAGTGTCACATGATCAGGAAGGCGATGTTATGGTTGTCAGGCCTTTTTTTCCATCTCCTCTCACCAGTAGGGTGACTCTATTTGTTTCCCGTGACTATTTGCTCTTGGGCATTTGAAGTCACTCTGTCTACACACATGTGTCCTTAAATCTCACTCACGCTTTACTAAGTCCTTCAGGGATTCTCTCTTTGTTCTGTGTTTCATGTTTGACAGTTTCTTACAGAATGAGGCTTGGAACATTCCTGGAAATGTGTTATAAATAATTAAGGTTGACAAAGCCCCTTTCCCTTCCTTGCTTTGTGTGTGTGTATGTGTATATATGCATTTTTTTCTCAAAAGGCTTAGGATCTTACATTGACACTGGATGCTTTCAATCTTAATGATGGTTCTTCTCTGCCATTGGATGGGATGGGTTTTTTACTCTTATGATTATTATTTTGGAAACTAGGTAATATCTTCTTTAGAAGAAAAGAAAGAAAGAAATCCAAATCAAATCAAACACAAACCTCTGGGCTCTATTATAGTATTAGGTTTTATGTCCCAGAGCAGGTCAGAGCATATCTTTGATATATGAAAATTTGCCATTGCTGGATACATTTCATTTACTGAAACGCTGTTGGAGAGCAACTTTATTAAAGATGCAAGACACTGGTACAATGCTGCTTTATTTTGTGTCACTGCTTTAATATAAAATCCTTTCACCAAACACTTTGGAGAATTAAATAATACAAGACAGGAGAGAGTATTCTGTATAAATTATACAACACTATGGAATAAGGAATAATTTAAAGAATCAGTTAGAAAGCTGATAGCTAGAGCTCACAGAAATTGAAAGAAATAGGAGAGATTTTTCAGATTTTTTTTTTAAATCCAACCGAGAGTTTCTGTTATATGAGTAGCTTCAAGTAGTGAGAGAAATGGAGTTCCTGGTGGAACATGGGGTTGATGTGTTACTATCCCAACATGCAACTTTCTCCCTCTTCCACTTTCACTACATCACTTTCTAAATTGTTTCCAATGCTTTTATTTTGTGAAGAACCTATGAGTAACACTAGTAGATATTAATGACCTATTATACTTTAATTTCCTTGGTTTGTTTATTTGTTTTGGTTTGTTTGTTTATTTGTGTGGTTAAGCAAAGCCCAGAATGATTCCACCTTTACACCTTTATTTTAAGAGCTCATCCTTGCCTTTTCTCCTCAGTTAAACATAAGGGATGCTTCCAAATGTGAGTGACAAAGTTGCCAAAATGGTGATGAATATTTCCTTCAAAGCGGATAAAACAATCTCTCCATATCATCAGCCAACGAAGCACTGAACGCTTCGAATGCGATTTGTATTATGTAGAGTTTTATTTGTCTCAATTTACAATGAATTGAGTTTTTCAGATGGAAAATGAAAGCAAGAATTGATTTATTATGAGGGCACCACACTGGGGAAGGGAAGGAAAAGAGTCTCACCTAATCTTTTGTCTTTGCTGCATGTTCCTTGGAGAATGACAGTTCTTTCTTCACATGTTACTGGGCAGATCCATGTTATAGATTAAGAATGGCAGGGAACTGCAGGGTGAGACCCCAGGAGATCAATGCAGGTAAAGAATGACATGTGTTACAACCTAATGGTAGCCAACAACTCCTCTTGCTCTCCTTGGTGTTGTTTGCAATTCAATAGTTCTACTTGCCTCCCTCCTTGTTCATCACTTAGCATTCTTATTTCTAGGTTTCCATTTTAAGCCTCCATATTTCCCATATGATGTACTCTTCCTGGATGGTACCATGTTCCCCTCCATTCTGAGATTCCTGAGGGGCATAGCAATAAAAAGTTCAAGTTCAAAATGTTCAAAACTGAATGTACCTGATTTTGCATATTTCTCCTCTGTTTCTTGTTTCAGAGAATGTTACCAGCATCTTTTCTAAAATACAAGCTAGGAACTCAAGAAAATATCTTTGATTAAATATGAAGAGAGAGGGAAAAAGTAGACTCAGCTTACAAATCTCTAAATGATTTAAACTTAATATAATTTTTTCCTTCCCCCACCTCCTCAAGAGTAGTCCTCTAGTTTAGCACAAACTCTTTCCTATTTCCTAAATCATTGAAATAACCTCCCAACTCTTCTTACCTTCAGTCATCACCATCTAGAAGCCATAGTTCATGTCACAGAGTAAGTGAACCTTCAGAAAACATATCTATTTGTATCACTTCCCTACATGAAATTGTTCTTTGTCTTCCGTTACTCTCAAGATCATGTTTAAATTAACTAGCTTATCATATAAGAGGGATTATAGTAAATAAAAACATGGCTCATTCCTTCATGGAGAGTAGAGTCCAATGGGGGGAAAATAGAGAAGTAAATCGAAGGTTTCATCTCAGTGTGATAAGTGTACTGATAAAGACATGAATTTGTGCTGTGGGAGCAAGTAGAGGAACCACTCACTCAGACTGGAAGTCAGGAAGTGAGATGGAGGAGGGAATGTGTGAGCTAGGTTTTGTTTTGCTTAAAGATTTTATTTATTTATTTATTTATTTATTTATTTATTTATTTGAGAGGGAGAGAACACAAGCAGGGGGAGGGAGAGGGAGAAGCAGACTCCCCACTGAGCAGGGAGCCCAACACAGGGGCTTGATCCCAGGACCCTGGGATCATGACTTGAGCCAAAGGCAGATGCTTAACTGACTGAGCCACTCAGGTGCCCCGGGTTTTATAAAATAAGTAGGGATGAGCTAAATGGAGAACAGGCAAAGGCATACAATACTTGGTATTTGCTAAGAAAAAAGTATGTAGGCTAAATTATGTGTGTGTATATGTGTGTATAATTTCACACTATATCATGGACATTTACCAGGATCGATTCGGCCATCTACAAACACTTGTGAGATGTGACTACTCTAGATCTTGCCTCTGAAAGGTGAGTTAGAGTCAATGATCATTCTATCATTGAAATCTTAGGAATTCAGAGATATAAATATTAACATAAGGACCAGAAATTTATTTGCAGGTATAGATGGGCAAACTGCTTATGAATTATGGAACAAAGAATAAGGATTCTAATAATGTAATTGGAGGTTCCCTCTTAAGCAATAGAGATCAGGAGGGGTGCCTGCATGGCTCAGTTGGTTAAGCTTCTAACTCTTGATTTTGGCTCAGGTCATGATCTCAGGGTCATGAGATGGAGCCCCACGTTGGGCTCCCTGTTCAGTGGAATCTGCTATGAGATTCTCTCTTTGCCCTTCCCCCCTACATTCTCTTTCTCTCTCCCTCTCTCAAAAATAAATAAATCAATCTTAAAAAAAAATAGAGATCTGGAATTACAGTTGTTCTAAACCATATATCAACTCCCTATTGTTTTGCAGGAAGTAAATTCAGAGTTCTCCAGCCTGTGTCTCATTATCTATCAAATGTAGTGCAGTGTGACAACATCCTCTTCTGTTAGAATACTTTATCATTCTTCTGGTAGATATGTATTACCAAGGCATTCTGAATATTTAATTTTACAACTAAAATTTTCGGGTTTTATGGGCTGATTGTGAAGAACGTCATAGGTCAAAAGTTATATGGATTTCCCAGAATTAAAAGTAGATTTTGGTATAAAATATAAAATACACTGTCATGATAATGTTGCATTCATCTTGCCACATCTTCCACCGATAGCCTTTATATGAGGTAGGTATTGTTGGTGTTATTTTTGGTGAAGGGCTGAAATCAGAGGAAACTGAAAAATGCTAGACAGGGAAAAGAGACTTTTTGTGAGTCCCATAAATCTTGGACAAAAATGAACCCCTGGGACACTATTTTATGTCCCTTATCTAGCTCATTGGTTGCACAGGTGTAAATAAAATTTCCCAGGTGGTTGATTAGACTGTATAAATCACCCTAGGACTCTATGAGCCACACTACTCAAAGAGTCATCAATATAAGATTCAGTCTGATCTGTTATAAGGATGTTTTGCTCCTTTATTAACATATCTACCTCCTTTTAGGACTCTTCTAGAATTAACTGGCAGGCAGTAGTGCACTCAGCTCTGGTCTTTCCTGATGCAGGTGAACGCCCCTGTATTTCCCCATATCAATTATTGTTTATCAAATGCATCTGCCCTCTTTGGAATAATCACACCACTTGTAAAGTATGCTCCACACTGGAGCAAACTCTAGGAAGCCCACATAAGCTGCCTATTTCTGCTCCTCTCTCCTGCCTGGTGACTGGGGTGATGATGTCTTGGTTTTTCAATTAACTTGTCACTTTATAAACCACTCTCTCCAGAAGGTGCTAAGGTGTGACTAGCTAATATTTGTAAAGGGAATCTAGGATCCAAATAGGAAAAAAAATTAAAGTTGATTATTTAATTTTTATAAAGAACAGCAGACACAAATAAAAATTCATTCTATGTTTGTTCACTATTGAAACCAATGACAGCCATAAATACATGTTGAGTAATATTTCCTAGTAATATACCTCTTTCCTCCCAAAGGGAAACTAAAGGGCTTGATAAGTATATCAAAATGAAATAGTGGACATATGGGAGAGAGGGGAAAAAAAAGAACCCTAGTAGTTTTGACTGGCTTTATCATTTTTGTTGTCCTTTTATAACCCAGGAAAATTACATTTCTCATTAAAAGGCCATATTTCATTTTGCTGGAACATGATGTGAGCTAAGTCTTTCCAGTATTTTTTTTTAATAAAAAGGCATGCGAATTAAAGACTTAATGCCATCTTGCTTTGATTTTTCAATCATTCAATATATATCCTTAATGTTATTTATTTTACCACATTTAGAAATGTAGCTCTATGCCTCCCTTAAAGATGAAACTGATGAAGAAAAGCACATCACCCCTTCTACTGAAGTCTTAAAGTGGGTTCAAATCAATTCTACATGCTTCTTTTCTTTTCTATTTAAATTTCCTTGTCATTCATAGAACTATCAGCTTCATAAAGTGAAAGGCCACATACATTATTACTTTCTATAACTGATCTAACATTATTTTGTTGATAAAAGAGAGTTAGTGTCCCACATAGACACGAGACCTCTCAGGGCATCATAATATGGTATGAGTGAGATAGGTAGTCACCTTCCATGTGCTATAGTTCTCACTCAGTGGAAAGTCCACATCCTGTCACCTTCAAAGTGGTACATGCTCTGGCCCCTGTCTGATCTTTCCTCCTTTGGTCACCCTGTTGCTTCCATATTGGGCTCTTTTCTCTTCCTCAGACCTAACAATTGCATGTCTGCCTTGAGATTTATCTCATGCCATTCCTTCTGTTTACAATTTTCTTCCCCCAGTTATCCTCAAGAACTCAGTCCTATGCTTTATTTTTTCAGAAGTCACATTTTCAATGAGGTGTTTTCAGGTTGACCTATCTAAAATATCATGCTCTGCCCTCTCTCCTCCAATAAAAATTGTATTGTAATAACCCACTTAATATCTATCAGTATCTAACATAGTATATATTTACCTATTTATTTTGTTTATTGCCTATCTCATTCATTAGAACATGAGCTCTATGAGAGCAGTTTTTCTGTGTGTTTTGTTCTTTGTTATAACCCTATACTAAGGACCAAATGTAGCACATAGTAGGTGCTCAATAAAAAAATAATGAATGAATATGTGAACAGATAAATAAAGAGATAATTGAATGAATGAATAAAGAGTTCTGAACTGGTAGAGGTCAGAAAAATCAAATTCTGATATATCTCAGACATATACTTGATCTGTGACCATGATCAAATTGTTTTTCTCTGAACTACAACTTCATCTTTAAAATGTCATACCTTCTAAATCAACAGAATAAGTAAAGCAGTATAGTTTCATTGTTTTAAAAGTAGCGGAATGATCTTTACTTGGGATATAGAGGTTCTGAACATTATGCATACTGCATAATAAATTCAGCTAGATATGTATGTCATTAAAGATAATGTGAAAGTTTATGAATTTTTAATAATAGAAATAACGTTAGGACCAAAATGCTCCTTTCTCTGACAAGCAACTCTACTTTTTCCTAAATCTCTGGTTTCTGTTTATTAATACTGGTTTCAGTCAACAAGTCACTTTTGATATCAGTAAGCATGTGATTGTAGCAGTAAGTCTATGCAGTGGACTGTCGACAAATATATTGGCACACAGTTTGGATATTTTGAGGAAGTTGGAGATTCCTGTGGAGGGACACATCTATATAAGGAAAAGTGTTTTTTGGAAAAATGTCAAATGAAAAGATGCTGAACAGCACTTATCATCAGGGAAATACAAATCAAAACAACCCAAGATATTACCTCACACCTGTCAGAATGGCTAAAATCAACAACACAAGAAACAACAGGTGTTGGCAGGGATGTGGAGAAAGGGAAACCCTCACACTGTTGGTGGGAATGCAAACTGGTGCAACCACTCTGGAAAACAGTATGGAGGTTCCATAAAAGTTAAAAATAGAACTGTCTCATGATCCAGCAATTGCACCACTGGTATTTACCCAAAGAATACAAAAATACTAATTCAAAGAGATACATGCACCTCAATGTTTATAGCAGCATTATCTACAATAGCCAAATTATGGAAATAGCCCAAATGTCCACCAACTGACAAATGGATACAGAAGGCATATTTATTTATCTTTTTTATATCATTTATCTTTATTTATTTATATATTATATGCCCAAATGTCCACCAACTTGATAAATATATCTTCTTTATCCATTTGTCAGTTGGTGGACATTTGGGCTATTTCCATAATGTATATAACAGAATATTACTCAGCCATAAGAAAGAATGAAACCTTGCCATTTGCAATGACGTAGATGGAGCTAGAGAGTATTATGCTAAGCAAAATAAGTCAGAGAACAACAAATTCAGATTTCACTCGTATGTGGAATTTCAGAAAAAAAAAAACACACAATCATAGGGGGAAAAAGAGAGGCAAACCAAGAAACAGACTCTTAACTATAGAGAACGAACTGATGGTTACCAGAGGGGAGGTGGGTGTGGGGATGAGGGCACTTGTGATGAGCACCGGGCATTGTATGGAAGTGTTGAATCACTATATTGTACAGCAGAATCTAATATTAAACTGTATGTTAACTAACTGGAATTTAAATAAAAAACTTTAAAAAATAAAAATTAAAAAAGTAACACTCTATTTAAAGAAAAAATGAAAAGAGATCTAGGCACCCTATTCTGTAATTCTTGCACCTAATTTTCTCTCATACCATTTATCACATGAGTTATTTGAGAATTCCCACCTGTAAAACGGGGCTACTTAACCTGCCAACCTCATAGGGTTTTTGTGAGGACTGCATAATATATTAAATGTAAAGTGCCTGGTATAATGCCTGGCATGTGTTGTTCTCAGTAGATGTTAATTGTTATGATTTGACTAATTACTGTGATCATTGATCTAATTGGTCTTCTCCACTAGATTCTGAATTCCTTGAGAGCAGAACACATGCTCATTTTTTGGCATACTCAAAGCACTTTATCGTTATATTGAACAAATGGCTGCTTTTTTAAATGCAGTGGAATCCAAACGTATTCAACAGGTTTTCGTTTTCATTTTGTTTTAGTTTTTTACATTTGTACACATGAAAGGATGATGCTCTTTATTTCTTAAGACATGATGTGCTGTGCAGACAAGATTTAGAATTTTAAACTTTACAGCTGATTAACTACAAAGCCCTCTTCAAAGACAGCATAATAAAGATTCATGGAAAATATAAGAAGGCAGACCATTTGCTCATAGAAGAGGGTACGCGGTATACAAGTCATTTTCAGGGTTACCAGAGCATCCATGGTGGACCCAAAGAGACGAAGGATAGCAATAACTATCATAGTAATGGTACCATTTCCTTATATTTGTATAGCACTTTATAACTTTCAAGCACTACATTCATTGGCTACTAATCTCATAGGTTTGTTGGGAAGATTTAATAAAACATATTTTAAAAATCATGCCCAGAGGCCCTGCAATATGTTATAACTTAATCAATATCAGCTTCCTTGGCTCATTTGAACCTCATTAAAACTATTGGAAGCACATGGTGTCAAAGGTAGGTGTCATTTTCTCCCTCACCTCCAGTGCTTCCACCCTAGTCCAAGCCAGCATCACAGCTTGCATGGACCATTGCAGCAGCTTCCCATTTTACCTCCTTGCTTCCTTTATTGCCTCCCTTCTTCACATAGCATGAATCTATTAAAAATATTAACCCAAGTCTTTATTGCCTAGAGCCAGTTAGTACCTAAACAGGGATCTTAGAGTAAAATCCAAGCCTATTGTGGTGTTTTACAAGGCCCTGCATGATCTAGAACTTGACTTCTTGTCTGTTTTCCACCCCTCTCCCCACTGCTCACTGCTCTAGTCAATCTGAGCTCCTCTGTGTCCCTCCACCCAGTTAGTGCAATTCAGCCATGTGGCCTTTACAGTGGCTTTACCCTCTGACCGAAAGGTTGTACCCCCCAAGCTTTACTTGCCTGCCTCTTTTGCAACATACATATTTCAGCTCCCATGTCAACACCCAAGGAGAACTTCCCAGGGCATTAAGAAGTAGCCCACTGTAACCCACTGCTATCATAGCACCCTGTTTACATAGTGGATTCTCAGCAAATATTTGATTTTCCTTCTGTGCACATGAGAAAAAAACAGCCCAGAGAGATTAAGTGGCTTGGCCAAGCTTCTAAGCAGTATGCTTTGCAGAGAACCCTCATTAAGTTCTCTTTCCACACTCCCATCATGATGTGTTACCTTTTCTATGAATACAATTTCACCTGCCTAAGAAATGTGGGCAAATGTTCAGTGCAACAATCCAAAGGTGGATACTTTTCTCTGTTTGTTGTTGAGGGGATTTCCTTTAAACCTGATGCAAGTCTGACAATGGCCAAACTTTCGCCGGTAAATAGTGCCCATCAGAAATGGTATAAAGACACCCTAAGATATCTGAAATTTTGGGGTCAGAAAGATTTTTTTGTACTTTGTGAAAACTAAAAAAAAAAAAAAAAATAGGCAGGATCAGATAGTGTCTATGGCTGCATACTCTGTGAATAGACTAAAAAGCACCATCATTGTGATAGGGGTAGATTCTGTGGCATGTGTGTTATATCTCAATAAAGCTATTACTAAAAATGATGATGAAATGTATTATTCTTCTAACCCCAGCCTTTAACTTAAATTAATTTAAATTAAAGGGGGTACTGAAAAGCAGTTAGACTGTGTCTCCTTCTCTATAAACTTGACTCCACTAATTAGGTCTCATGGCTGGGGAAACTTATCCTTTATGGTAGTGCTTGTTTATTGGAAGATCCTCCCTGGATTTCCTCATTATAAACCACTACAGGACATCTTCTTCCCTTTGGGGAAAATTTTACATATTTCGCATAGAGTGTTTATTGTTACATTGCTTTATTAGGCAGCTGCAGAAACAGAATTGCATTTTTTCAGATCCCCAAAGGGAGGAGAAAATACTCATTCGCCAGGCAATCGTGATACGCCGGGGCCTATTTGAGGACAGAACTCATTAATAATCTTAAACGAGCAGCTTTATCCTGAACTGAGGTGTGCCATCCCTGGGTTGCATCTGTCATGCCAGATTCTGGGTGGCAGTGGAGACTCTACCACAAGGTGCGGGACCTACTCCTTCCTGTTTCTGAGGCTATTAATCCCCTCGCCTTGTGTGTCCGTTGTTGTCTGCCAACAAAGAAACTAAGACCCTCCAGAGTACTTGGTCTGAGAAAATCCAAATGATCTGAACTTCTTTCTGAATAAGCCCTGCCTCAAATGAGAAATCTGTAGAGCTACTGGAGTTCATTTTCCGTGGGATCATAGCTTTGATTCCACTGTACCTATTCTTGCTGTAAATACTTTATTCCCTTTCTTACCCGTCAGCTAGGAAATGGTACCAGCACAGAGAGGCCATGGGATGGAAACACGTCTTTTTCAGAAAGAGCAAATTCACTCAGGTTTATTAATCACTTCCCAAAACCACAGGTGCCATAACTAGATATCAGGTGCTGATTTCTAATAAGATCTTGGTTGCCATATAGAAAGCAAAACAGTAATGGTAAAGCCATCTACCTAGACGTTATGGCATTTTCAATACTAAGGAAACCCTCCTCCACTGATATTTCTCCAACCCCCCTCAACCATATACACACACTCACAAACACAGTCCAGGCCCTATTTTACCACAACTACAACTTCTTATCACGGATCTGGATTCTAATTCCCTACCCAGGCAGACAAGAGTCCCTGCTGCCTCCCACATGCCTGCTTCAGGATGTAAAACATACCACATAAGATGCCAAGGTTTGACATGAGAGTGTGATGACAGAAAGATGGGAGCTGCCTTCAGCCATGAGGCTGCTTAGCAGTCTGTTTTCTGGAAAATCACCATCTTTGGCTTCCTGGCCTCTGTCAATCTCCTAGGTGAGGGGCCTTGCACCCAGTCATTGGATAGTTCTAGCACGTTAGTCACCAGTTGGTTTTCCAAAGGGAACGGCAATTCTATAAAACCACTACTGTATTTTATCCAAATCAAAGCCCCATAAAACCGATTCCCAAACTTTCAGATTCTAGATGAAAAACCTCAGAAATAGAGGGTTACCTCAACATCCCAAAAATACCAAATAGGAAGCACAAAATGTGTTCATGCTGTAAGATACTCAGTAAAATAGCATGTTACTCAAAGTCAAATTCTGTCATTAAGGATTTAATCAAAAATAAATTTCTTTGGGGAAGAGAATGAACCAACTATAGGGCCTTCCTGAGACAAAAGCCGAGACATTTTCTCTGCCACTGTAAATCTCTTTAGAGCTAGGTTTCTTTTCTGTAAGACAGGGATTTACTTTTGGTTTTCCTGTGTAATCTTTTGAAGTCTCTCAGTTCCTCTACCAACGGATTCTTCTAATCTTGTTCACTGATTTTCTTTCTTGCAAAATTAACATTTTGTATTTAAGCATCCCCTTAATGCTTTTCTTTCCTCTTCTTAGCTGCAGCCCACCTGGGGAGGTTAAAATAACACGCGCCACATTAACACTTCTCTGCTGAGATTTTGATGACACCTGTGCATTCTAAGTAGCTCTTGACTTATTCCTTTCAGAATGTGTTAATAATTGTGGCCATATTAATTTTCCTCCAGATGTGAATTAAAAATGCCGCAAGGGCCAATTTCAGTGAAAACTTGGAAATGGATTAAGCTGCTCTCTCTCCTTCACTCTCCTCCACCCTCACATCTTTCAAGCACATGCTCGGAGCATGTCCTTCATTCTGAGAGCTGCTGGGGTCCCAGGAGCAAACCACAGGTGGCAAATTTCACTGCACATACCTTGAAGTGCATCCTCACCTAACTGCTTATGTCAATAAACACTCTGCTATTTAAACTGCAACCATTGCCTCATGCAAATAGAACAATGTCATTTTGACACAAATATTCAAATTGGTCCCCAATGTAGGTGTCACAAAATAACAAGGCAGGACCGTAATCCATTCTGCCATTTTCACCCTGTAGAAACAATTTTTTAATCAACATTGCAGCCTTACCAGCATTTCTCTTTCTCTAGGTTAATATTTAAAATAGCTAATCAATTTGTAAGGCATTGGTGCTATCGTTAAAATAAGTTCCTCTCTGGACTTTCCAAATCTCTTTGATGTGGCCCACCCCAACTACTGGGGCTGGCTCTGCATTAAAAATTTCTTTTAAGGCTATTTTTTTTTTTATTTCTTGGAAGCAGCTTTGCACTTTTTTATCCACATGAGATCAGATCTCCTTTTGTGGGTTAGCTCACAGCCAGAGCCTCTATCGATTTTGAAAGCTCATGAGGGAAGAAATCCAGAGAAGTAGTTGGATAGTTTAAACCAAGACGCTTCTTTCTTGGTTATGTTGTTCAATCAGCTTCAAGAACTGCCTTCCACCTTCACCCATCCATTTACTCACAAGCCAATATCACAAGTACCTTCCCCTACCTCCCTACCACACACTTACACACACACACACACACACACACACAAGACCCCTTAAATATTAAAAAGCTATACACAGCCATATGAACTGAACACTAAGCCATATAGTAGTATTAGTCACTGGAGGGGACAGTTAAAAGCAGCCATAATAAGGGATTAGGAAGAGAATGAATTGCTCTCTTTTTTGAAGGTCTTTACCCTTTTTAGTGCAGTTGGGTTCCATTTAGCAAATGACCTCCTTCTGAAAACGAAGGGAAAATAATGACCAGGGCCCAGAAGGATAAATTATGTCTTTCACTCAAGAACTGTTAAGAACTCTGCTTGCCTCATACTATGCTTATGGAGAAGTGGATGCATGGCATTATATTTCTACAGCCTTCTTGTTATGATAACATAGTGATTTTTATAATTGGCTATTTCACTTTCTCCCTGGCCAAGGGGATTTCTGAGCTCAAGAAAAGAATGCTCTGTTCTTTCTAAAGCTACTAAATTCGGAAAAGGAACTTTGTTAATGTAGCTATTGGATGTTACATTTTCCAGGCAGAGTTGACATTGAAAAAAAATACTTTCCCCATGAAAAAGGAGCATCCTCTGGTAAAGAATATCACCCACATCTATGAAAAGTGGCTAAAAGAAAGAATTCTAAGGTAAGTAGAGTCAAATTGATTTCACGGCAAGCTATTTAATGGTGCTAAGTGCAGAACAGGCATATAATTAGGATTGGTTGACATTTTAAGATATCTTTGTCTGTTAAAAAGTTTGTGTCCTGAGTCAGCTGTTCTGGAAACCTAAGCCATCCCTCCTAGATCATAGTCATCTCTTAGGAAATACTCAGAAGGAAGAGCAGTCTCCTCAGTGGGTCCCTTCAGTCCAGCCTTGCCCCTCTCCAATCCTCCCTGCATACTGTAGACAGGGTAATACTTCCAAGATACTCAGCTGATCATGTCTATCTTGGGTTAAAAACCCATCAGAGACATCACAAAGGCTGAAGTTAAGGTCCAAATTCCTCACCATATTACTGACATCTTTTCCTAGTTTCACCTTTTACCATTCACCACCTTATCCCTCACACTCTAGCCAACCTGAACTTTGAAGAAGGACAAAAGACCCAGATGTTGATGGATTTAATAGCCTGATAAATCCTTCTCTGTGCATTTGGCCTGGTGTTATCCCTTCATCCTCCAGATCTCATTTACAAAAATCACAACTTACTGAAGAGTTGTTCTGATCCCCTTAGATCAGACTGGGTTTGTCTCAGATGTGCCCCCCACCCACCTTCTCCAGCCCACTGTATGCCCATTATTGTCCTTATCACATTTGAGCTTTATTGTTTTTTGTTTACATGTTTGCATTCTCCACTGACAGTTAAGTCCCCTTGGGGCAAGGGATGTATTTGTTTTGCTCAGGGGTTGTATTACTTTGTTTTGTATATCCTCGCTGTCTGGCACATATGATGAGTGAATGAATGAATACATGAATGAATGAGTCCTAGTGGCAGAAAAGTTGAAAGAAAGTGGATGGAATGTCACCAGATTATTGCAACTTGGAAGGATTGACTTAGTAGAAAAATTAATATCTCCCTAGATGGAATCAATTCAGGCATCAAAGAAGAAATCCCACCCAAAAATTCCAGCCTTATTTTCCCCACTGTGAATACATTTCCTATATGACTTCTGACATCTAAAATCCTACAATTAGAGATTCATTGAAGGACTTACTTTTCTGTCTTCTGTGAAATGCCCATGGGAAGTAACACTCCACATAGTATAAATGCACCCAAAATTACTGGGAGCTGTTCTAAGAAATCAGGGAGAATTATTTTACTTCATGTCTGAGGGCAGCAGGGAAGACTGAGAGGGTCTTGTTTTTTAAGAGCCATAAATGAAAGTTGAAGAAAGCAAATTAACTCAAACACTGAAAAATGTTGCTTTCTCTAGATGCCTAGTGGGGAATCATCAAGCTCTAAAAAGAGCAGACATTTCAGATTTTTTTTTTCCCTGACTCCCTCTTCCATATTACCTTCCATTACTCTAAGATTCATATTCCATGTAAGGAGACCTCAGGAAATTAACTATCACTTGCTCAATTCCAGCAATCTTTCACGATGTGAAGATTCCGTCATCTCTTGCCTAAATCCTTAATTCATTCCTTCAAAAAATATTTATTGAGAACCTACAGTATGTCAGACACTCTTCTACTCTGAGAATTCAAGAGATTTTTTTTTTTTTTTTTTTTACCTCCTAGCCTCATGGAGGCAGAATTCTTCCTGGATATAATAGGAACTGGTTGAAAGCTTATTGAATAAAAGCCTTAATGCATGATTAAACAAATATTATTAAGGAACAAAAAACCCTGAATGTTCTTGTTTTTTCTCTTGAATTTCCACAGAGGCAGTATATAATCGTGGTTAATAACTTGTGCCTGGAGTCAGAGATAAACCTGGGTTTCCATTCTGGCTCCATCACTTATTAGCTGAGTGAACTTGGACAAATTACTTTATTTCTCTGGACCTCAGTTTTCCCACTGTCGCATGGATAATTTTATAGGATTTGACCTTATACAGTTGTGGTGGGCATTAAAAGAGAATGTCTAGGAAAATACCTGGCAAATGAGATATCAGCACAATGTCTGACAAATGAAAGCAGAATTCAACAATGTTCGCTATTATTTCTTTTCTCCTAAGTTCCTAACTTGAATCAGTAAGAGGAAAGTTGATTATTATCAGTATCTTTTGCTTTTTAGTAAAAGAAATTTACATAGTCCTAAGGAATGAAATGTTAATAATCTCAATTGTTAGATCTGATTCTCAAGGCAAAATACACTAACTCTTCCTGACTTCCCATTGACAGCACCCTATTAAACAGAAAAGCTCACATCGGGGGATATAGGACAAATCAGCCCAATTTCTAAAGGATGCCACTTCCCCAGCATGCCTGGTGAGGAATCAGAATGCTCTAGAAATAGCAAATAGTGAGTAAATGACCTTGAAAGATGACTATATAAACAGCAGTACTTTGTGCTAAGTGAGAATTACCCCATCGGCAGGAAAGCACAAAGGCCTGTCTGATACAAACATCCCAGACATTCTAATTAAGTAATTATCTATCTTAAACCACATTCACCTCTTCCTTTAAAAGAGAATTTGCTTTTCTTTATTAATTTTACACCTAGAAAATACACACACACACGGACACACAGGAATACACACATATGTAAATATATTATCCCTTTGGACATGGTCTCAGAAGAAGAAATGTTCTTCCTTATAATGAAAAGGCTTCAGAGAAGTTGATTCTCCTTGTGATACATGAAATATGGGTTTGGAAGGGCTGTATGATCCTGACCAAGACTTTTCATAAACTTTCATCTTACTAGAATCACTTGTCTTTCTCAAAAGACAGAAGGCCAGTGGAAGAAATATCTATACTTTTAAACATGATTTATTTCTGTTTCCCATAGGACCTTCATATTCATATGCATAGTTTCTCATTAAAGTATCTTCTTAATATATTTTATGTATAATATGCATCAGAGAGAGAGAAGAGAGGATGTTACTGCATCTAAGAACCTGAAGTTCTCTCCTCCTTTCATCCAAGGATCTTCCAGGAAAAGTTGCATAAAACTCTGTAGTTAGCATAATCTGCTAAAAGAGAGGCACAAAGACAATTTTGTTTTACAGATTAAATGGAAGACATACCTCATTTTCTCTAATGGGCTGATTTGAATAAAAGAAATGAGCAACGAGTCCATGGTTTTTCTACCACTAATTCTGCATCAAGGAAGGTTAGAGAGTATTTTATAAAATTTAACTTGTGGGTATGAATTTTAGACATCATTTACAAATCATTTTACTTTGTGATAATTGTCCTTAAAAATGATTAAATGCTATTTCAATCTCAGCTCTACAACAATTTAGCAGAATGCTTTTTGCCAAAGTGTCCTTTCAAAAGGATTAACATGGAGCTTTCTCTTTATGAAGTCTTCTGGGAACTTCTCTATTCTGCCCAACCCGGCCAGCCAACCCACTTCCTGGTTTGTAGAAGGTGATGGCTGGTCAACTTTCAAGTTTGTTTCCAGCTATTAAAATCTGGTAGCTTAAAAGTTGTTCTCCTGAGGCTTCCTGAATATCATTTTACTGTTTTTAACTTATTCATACTGCAACATTAACATCAACCACATTTATGTTTTCCTTTTCATGAAATGAGCATAAATGAAAATAATACTTGGCAATAATACTTGGCAAAGAGGGTACAATTAAAAGATTTTTAATTGACTCAGTTGAAATCTTAGCATGTAGACTATTTTAAAATACTCTATGGTAATATCTTGAGATAAATCTAAAGGTTTGCATAAGTTAGAAATATTACCAGGAGACCAAAAAGGCAAAACAAAAATTAGACCTTATGTTCAGAATTTTGTTTTTCATATAAGGATTCTGAAATATTTAATCTGTACTTAAATTCTCAATAAGATAACTAGGCTTTGGACTAGAGTTATAATAAGATAAAATTGATTTATACTAATAAATATGACCATATTACTACCAAGTTTATCAGACAAAAATCCTAGAAAGATATTTACATCTTTTCCAGTCAAACATTTCTAGTCCCTTCATGATTTTGCTTTTTTATGTGTCTTCCAAAATAGTGTCCTATAGAACATTTGTTTGAATAACATTAATAAATACAACCAGAAAAAATATTTTTAAGTGATCCAAGGTCAAATATATTTTGGAAAGATGGCATATTCTATTTCCCTTAGACTTATAATTCCTATTAACATATTAAAAGCTCTGAGTAGCCCTGAAATAAGGATTCTTGCTCAAAATGTTGAATCTGATGTTCTTAGAACTAGTTGATTCCTAAACATGCTTTTTCTTGATATTCTGATCAATATTTCCTGGAATAATTTCTTTGGAAAAGAGTTTGTGAAATTATCCCAGAAAAAATCTGGCTAAAAATGTTCATAATTTTGACATGGGCATAGTCTTCCTCAACATAGCACATAAAATAACTAATAACCTATTTTTTACCTCATGTACAGAAACAAAGTTGGAAGATGGATGATTAATTTGAAGAGCCATCTACAATGCTTGTGGCAGACACAAGGTTAATATCACCAAAACATAAGGAAGTCTTAAGAGTCAATTAAAAATAAAACAATGAACACATTAATAGACTCCCTAGCAAAACATCTAAAAGGAGATTTTAAAAATACAGTAGTCAGTGAACATTGGAAAAAGATGTTTCATCTCACAAATAAACAAAACGATAAACTGTCTAATATTAACAAGACTGACAGAGCTCACAGTTACTGAGAATGATTTGAGATGGTCAAATTTATGCACTTTTAATGACTATATAAATTGTTGAAACATTTCTGGAGAATGATAGAATTTTTTTTAAAACTTTGCATTCACATTGATCCAGAGATTTAATCTAAGAAAAGTGCAAAAATTAAAAGTATTGCAAAATATGTTTATGGCAGTAATATTTATAATAATAAAAACTTAAAACAAGTGTCCATCAATAGGGGAATTGGACGAATTAATTACAACACACAGTTAATGGCACATCATGCAGCTGTTTAAAACTATAGAGATTTTTGGGCGCCTGGGTGGCTCAGTTGGTTGGGTGACTGCCTTTGGCTCAGGTCATGATCCTGGAGTCCCAGGATCGAGTCCCGCATCAGGCTCCCTGCTCAGTGGGGAGTCTTCTTCTCCCTCTGACTCTCCCCTCTCTCATGTGCTCTCTCTCTCTCTCTCATTCTCTCTCTCAAATAAATAAATAAAATCTTAAAAAAAAAAAAAACTATAGAGATTTTTTTAATATAAATGGATGTTTAAGACATATTTTTGAGTGAATTAATAAAAACATATCACAGAAAAGCACAGCTAAATGCATTTGTTGACAGATGACTGGAATGAAGGAGGTTTACCAGATTGTTGACAGTGTTTGCTATGGATGGTGGCATGGGGGTCATTCCATACCCCTTAGCTTTCATTTTTCCTGTACAAGCTTGACAGTGTTCTGCTGCAAATTTCTAGAACTGTCCCCCATCTTTCTCGAGCTCCATATATGGAACAATCTGGAAGAAAGGAAAAATAAAGGCTTGGAGTAGACTCCTCAGCCAATGATATATGGTACTGAGAAAATATACACTCCAGTTTCCTTCCTCTGAGGTACAGTGGTTACAGGTCTGAGGCACATTCCTCGCTCTTCCAGAGGCCTTCAGCAAATCTAATTGCTCTCAGCTGTAACCTCCTCATTAAGGCTCCTTCACTGGATTCTTTCCCTTGACTCAATTCCGTACTCCCCTAAGAAGCCTTCCTGGGATCTCCTTCCACATAAACCAGTTGTACTCAACTTACCATAGCTGCTGCTTGAAGAAGCCTAAGAAATGAGCCATTTGAACATTTTTTCTTTATACTCTTTGATACTGCTAAAATCTTTTTCTATAGGCATGTTTACATGCACACATTCAAAATTTCTGTGGTCCTCAAAATGAGATACTCACTCTCATGTTCTTGACTTATAAACATGCTGTCTGTGAATGAGCTGCTCATATCACACGGCCCTGAAAAACTTCTTCTAAGCCCTTAACTACTGCTTCCTAGAGGCAGCCTATCCTTCTCACTGACCTGGAAGAGAGACATATCTAGCAGCTTTTAACATATATCCTTCCTCAAGACTGCCGTCATCATTAGCACAGTGCTTGGCATGCAGGCAGTACTCAGTAAGATTTAGTAACTGTATGAATGAATGAATGAATGATGCAGAAGCTAGCTGCTGCAAC
Organism: Halichoerus grypus; assembly: GCF_964656455.1. NCBI lineage: Eukaryota > Metazoa > Chordata > Mammalia > Carnivora > Phocidae > Halichoerus > Halichoerus grypus. The sequence goes on along the minus strand of NC_135718.1, from coordinate 23,286,439 downwards.
CTCTAAATTTCTGCTTCTGAAACACCCTATGTCCTGGGAGTAATGAAATTATTTGGGGGGTAAGATAGCTTTCATCAAATATCCACCTGAGCCGTACGGTTGTTAAACACCTGGGCTGGTAGGTGGCTTGTATAAGCTACTTAAACTCTCCAAGACTCAGTTTCCTCTGCTTTCCAACGATGTCATGTTGACACGAGGATTACAGATCATTTATGTAAAGCACCCACGGTGTATAGTTATGAGTTTACACAGTGTAAGCTCCTGGAGAGAGAAGTTTTGGGAATGTCCAGTTCTTCAGAGATGTGTCAGGACATACTCAGCCTTTGAAGACTGACCAATTTTACATTGTACTAAGTGATGTAGTCCTCTGTTAGGAAAAGTCTGTTGGTAAAGCACTAGGTTGGAATTCAGAATCGTTGCTAACCAGGGAACTGCCTCTTGTTTGCTCATACCTAAACCAAGAAATCTAAAGACTGTTTGCTCTTTGAACTTTTTGCTAAAGATGAATTCCCCAAATTCCAGGTTCCAAATGCTCTCTTCCATTTCTGTGGGCTTCTTATTGTCCTGACTCTCCATTTTAAAAATTATAGTTTTAATTGAAGTATGGGTGGCATATGTTAAATTAGTTTCAGGCATACAATATAGTGATTCAACAATTATATACATTCTGAAATGCTCACTATAATGTGTATCACAATATTATTGACTATATTCCCTATGGTGTACTTTTCATCCCTGTGATTTATTCATTTTATAACTGGAAGTTTTTACCTCTTAATCCCCTTCATCCATTTCACCTATCCTCCCACCACCCTCCCCTTAGTGACCCACCAGTTTGTTCTCTATATTTTTGTGTTTCTTTCTTTTTTTGTTGTTGTTGTTTATTTATTCATTTGGTTTTTGTGTGTGTGTTTAGATTCCAGATATAAATGAAGCCATACAGTATTTGTCTTTCTCTGTCTGGCTTATTTCACTGAGCATAATACCTTATAGGTCCAACCACATTGTTAAGACCCTCCATTTTTAAAGCAGAGTTTTATAAAAATGTCAGTATGTCCCCTTTGTCTTGGACTGTAGTGGAGCAAACTTTTCATTACTCTGTATCATAAAATCCTACAAATATATGTATGTCATCTAATTTCAAGAAGCCTCTAAAACCATGTTTACCCACATTTAGAAAGGGCAGAAACATCTTTTCTCTGCTATGTAAAATTACCATTAAATAACAGTTATTAAGTGCTGCCCTTTTCCCTGCAGGGTATGTAAACTGCTGGAAATGTCCTCTATCATATTGAAGGTGTCTCTAACTAGCTTGTCTAGAGACTTACATTATTTAAGAAACCCCATGGGTGGAAAAAGTTTCACACACATAAAGGTAAGTTGGAGCTCCTAAACATGTTTCCTGGCTGACAATAGCCTTTATCTCATTTGCCTTTGTGAGCTTGTCTGTCTGTCTGTCTGTCTCTCATTTCTCTCTCCAATTTGTTTGGCCTCTATGCCTATCTTTCTCTTGTCTCCTATTTTGAACTCTCTGTTTGGAAGTGAAAACATCACCTTTGCCACTGCAGATGTGTGACTTTAGAGTTAGCATACTAGGTTTGTGTTTGTTTGCACTTGACTCTAACTGCATTTCCAGGATCCATAGTCTCAATTTCTGTGAAGTCCACACATATGTATACATACCTGAAACTGTTATATTCATTTTAGGGAATATTGATTTGGACATAGACTAGAGGATTCTTTAAGGCAGAGCAAAAAATTAAAATCAGCTGTATGAGAAAAACTAGCATAAACCTTATAGAGCATTGTTGCATGTCTCTATACACTGATAAAGTGATTTTTATTTTATGCTTGCAAAATATTCCTGCACTTCATAATTAATTCCATATCAGTGTCCCCGAAATACAGAGGGACACAAAAGGTTTGGAAAGGATTCAGAGGAGATTATTAAGATGAGCTGAATTTGCAGAAAGGAAGCCAGATGGCTAATCTAATATTGGCAATGGGTATATAGAGTGTGGTGAGTGACAGGGAACAGGGGTCACCTCAACCACAGCTTCACTGTTGACAAAAATGGAGACATTTTCAGGAAAGGAGGAAGAAAACACTGTTCTGATGCTGGTAATTCTAAGTCTTGAAATGTCTCTCTGTCTCTTTTTTAAGAATTTTAAAGAGTATTTTATTAGGAAATTAGTATGTTTAGGTGTCCCAAAAGGCAAGGGACAAGTTAGTTAACACCTTAGTAAATTTATCAGTTCTTTAAACTTGTAGCTCATTTGCTAAAACCCTGAGAAAGTATTAACACCACTATAAACAGCAGGCAAATATACAGGGAAGCTGCAAGACATAAGATATGCTATAATTTGCCTTATTGGTGAACAAATAAATGTCTTCCCTTCTTTACTTTCCTTCTTTACCTGCCAAGCCCCTGAGTAGCCACAACTATTTTAGTCCAGCTTAGAAAAGAAATACAACTAGTGAATATCATGGTATTTCATGCTCCTTAAAGGCAAATGGAATTTCTGTGTCCATGGCACTATGCGGAAAGTAGAATCACATGTTCTGAAAATAAAACTCCCCTGGGCTGATTCTGTCTCCGTTTGTGACTAAGACAAATTAAGTAGCAATTGTATGAGACAGTCTTTTGTTTTCATGGAGAACTAAGATGTCTTTTATACATGAACTAATGTTTTATTATCTCGTGCTCTCGCACTTTAAATTAATGGCCTAGTTAATTACGGTTGAATTCAAGTCAAAATTCTGTACAAATGCTAGTAAGTGGCATCTATATTCGTACTGAAGAGTTCATCAGGATTCTTTTTTTTTTTATAGTAAATACCAAGAAAATTAACTATGGTTAGGCCATTATTTTAAAGTGTCCTAATTTCAACTTTTTCTATTCTGGGTGGTTGTGTTTTATAAGAACTGGGTGATCTGGACATATTAGATAGGGTCTTGCAATCCTAGATTAATAAAATAGTAAGAAAGGACATGGGGTTTCCCAAGTTGGTTCACTCCAAGATACATGTATTAAGAATAGGTGGAGGGGGCGCCTGGGTGGCTCAGTCGTTAAGCGTCTGCCTTCGGCTCAGGTCATGATCCCAGGGTCCTGGGATCGAGCCCCGCATCGGGCTCCCTGCTCCGCGGGAAGCCTGCTTCTCCCTTTCCTGCTCCCCCTGCTTGTGTTCCCTCTCTCACTGTGTCTCTCTCTCTGTCAAATAAATAAATAAAATCTAAAAAAAAAAAAAAGAAAGAAAGAAAGAATAGGTGGAGTTTGAAGAATAGTAGATCATTGTAGTTGAAATGCCCAGGGGTTAGAAATATTCTTGAATGGAATTCCGTTATCACCTAAGATACTATCAGTGTTGCCTGGGGTAAAGAAATGGGCATGGGGAAGAGAATTTAGGGAACAGTATGGTTATTGCAGAAACTGATCTTGCAAGTGCCCCAGGGCTAACTTCGAGTCAGATTGTGGAATTTTGCCTTTCCTATCTATATACAGCAACAGTCACTGTCTTTGCTAGAGTTCAAGAGGGAGCTCAACGCTGATAGGAATCAAGAATCAAAAATCAGGAATGTTCTTGTGGAGACTGCTTGTGAGCCCCCATGCATCAGGTGTGCATTTAATACTGATTTTATATGCTTAAGCAACATTGGGAATAATGTGAATCCAGCTTTCCATGTCATGAGCATCATCTCTTAATGCCTTTCACTCGTAGAGTGGTTTATACTCTTCCCACCGTGGAAAGCAGCTACTCTGAGAGATGTATACACATGAGAGGGGGATGAGGAGGAAGCCAGGACAGTAGGGCTCTGGGCCCTCTTCCCCACTGTAAACGGGACACTTTCACTCATCTATTTATGCCTCACCATTCTGTATAAAATTGCATTTGGAAAAAAAAAATCCACGGTAAATATAATAGCATTTCGTGTGTAATATATACAATCATTTTATTTACAATTAATGATGTATAGTATATAGTATATATTTTAAATGTATGTTTATATATTTCAAATAAAAATAGTGCATAATATATTATGGTCTAAGGTATATTGCATATTGTAATATATTAATGTATTATTTCCAAGTGTATATAATTGTAAATATATATATATTTTTTTATTTATTAAGGAAGATGTTGGTAGACTTACTACATATGGTTTCATTTCTCCAACTTGGCCACTTAAAATAGCAGAAAAAAAATGATATTTAAAAATAAGTCAGCCATCATTCTGTTGGTGGGCTGGGGTAGGAGTCAGGATGCCATCAGCAGAGCAGAAATTGTGAGAAATTTTTTTTTTTTTTTTTTAAAGGTTTTATTTATTTGACAGAGAGAAAGACAGCCAGAGAGGGAACACAAACAGGGGGAGTGGGAGAGGGAGAAGCAGGCTTCCCGCCGAGCAGGGAGCCCAATGCGGGGCTAGATCCCAAGACCCTGGGATCATGACCTGAGCCGAAGGCAGACGCTTAACGACTGAGCCACCCAGGCGCCCCTCGAAATTGTGAGAAATCTTTATAAGATAAAAGGCAAATTGGTAAAGTTATTCCACCAGTAATTTTATTTGAATTTTTCCTACTGTAATGCGTTTTGTTCTTTTATTCTCTTGGCTCACCTACTAGAAAGAGCTTGCTGTATCATTGTTATGTCACTTTGCATGTTCTTTTTCTTTCTTTCTTTTTCTTTTTTTGCTATTTATCTGTATTTCCTAGTGGTAGTTGTTTAATTGTTCCTTTTTTAAAATTGGAATCTTTGGGGTTTTGTTATTAATGCATCATAGAAGAGTATGAATTATTCTTCCATCAATGATAATTGCCGCCCCCCCCCTTTTTCCTTCAACCATTTCTGTTTTCTGTTTGTTTTTAAATTCCATTTGTGTTTTTCAATCTGTAAATTGGATAAATAGTTTTGGACATATGCTGTACCTAATGTCTGTGGTTTTAAAACACCTAAAAAGATGAAAGTAGTAAAAAGCATTCACAACTTCCTAGTGGGAAGGTACATTCTAAATTCATGGTGTTCACAGTTATTTTATCAATAATTTCAGTGAATCCCAATAATACTTATTATTATATATGATTCCTAAATTATATAGAAAGAATAAATTGATCATCCTTTTTTTAACATTTCTAATTGCATGCTACTATTCAGATTTTGAATACCCCATATATCATAAAGAAATAGATTTAATACTTTAGACTTTGTGAACCTTCAATTTGACAGTATCTTTCATTTTTTAAATGAATGTAATTATCTTTGGCTCTGAAGTGTGATAATTCACTTATACTGTACTTTCGAATTAAAGGCATTTCAAGACAGTTGTGGGCAACTCATTGGTTATAAGTGGGATGTCAATATGAGGAGTAACTTAATTTAATCATTATTGTTTGAATTACTGAACATAGATTGTATTATTCTTCTGTGAAAAGGGCTATAAAATGCTTTCAGTTTTTAAGGAAGTTCTGAAGAAAATGTGGAAAGCACATTTTCATGTTGAGGAACTTTTCACATGTTTAGAAATGGTAAATAATCTTACTGACCTTTGCATTTACAACCAATATTAGTGACCAATAATTTGGGTTGCATCTATGCTAGAATCCACCCCAAATTATTATTATTATTAGTAGTAGTAGTAGTAGTACTATCACTATTATTATTACTTTTTTAGCAGATTTTGAAGAACTGTCTGCCAGATAAGTGAGTTCTATTCTTGTCCTCAATATTAGCATTAAATCTTAGCCATTATTATTAAGATACTATTATGATGAGACTTCAGATAAATCAATTAAACAAAGTTTGTGTTTCTTAAATCTTCATTATCAGTGAAATTGGATAATGTCTTATGAGTGATATTTTTATAAGATTCTAATCCAGTAAGAAATTATTTTTTCTTTACACACGTATTTTCTTTATATGTATATTAGTTAAGTTTTTGCTATTTGCAGCAAAACTCATTCAGTCTATGGTAAACTGAAAGTGGAATTCACCGGTTCGTAAATGTCATTCAGATTCTCATTCAATATCGTCATGGAGTGGTCTTTTCTATATCTTCACTGTGTTTTCCAATGTACCGGCTTTATTCTCAGACATGAAAGGTGGCCAAACTAGCTTCAGGCTTATATTGAACCTTTTAAGCGATCCAGTGAAAAGAGAGCACCTCACGTTGGAACTTTTGGGAAAATATCACAGGAGTGGCTTTGAGCCACAGGCCTATCCATAAAACAATCACTGTAGCCAAAGGCATGTGGTGTTTTGATTGTCCAAACCCGTACCTTTGTCGATTTCTGAAGCCAAGGACTGGCTCACGTGAAGAGAGAGTAAGTTCCCTAAAGGGAAATTGAGGTGCTGATGTAGGAAGGGTAGTGGATACTGCATGGGCAAAAGCACCAGATATTCTCAACAATCAGTCAGGAGGCTCTCACCAGGTACCATGTGCTTTAATTGTTTTTCTCCTTCCACAAATTGATCAGAAAGTTTATTGAAATATCCTGTCCAGGGATAATGGAACATACACATCTGGATAAAAGACTATGTAATTTATCTTTTTCAAAAAGTCTTGTTGAAATATTACTCCAGATGAATTCTAGACTGTATCAGTGTATACAGTACTGAGTACCTACGATATAAATGATCCTCCACTGCAATAGTCAGAGGCTCCAAAGACTAGGGCTTGTTGGCAGGAGGGGAATCCAAGTTCTCTGACATTGTTCCCAGCCCTGGTCTGAAAATTGAATGTCCTGAGCCCTGGTGCCGGGTTCTGGGACTAGAATATGAACTGGAACCATTACTTGGATTATCATATAATAACAGGAAAATATATTACCTAACATATAAAAATTGTCTGATAAAGCATTTATATTGGCCCTCAATTTTCAAAAATTGGAATTTCAGTCTCAAAGGACTTTTTGACTTGGGGTGCCTGGATGGCTCAGTTTGTTAAGCATTAAACTCTTGATCTCAGCTCAGGTCTTGATCTCAGGGTTGTGAGTTCAAACCCCATGTTGGGCTCCATGCTGGGCAGGGAGCCTACTTAAAAAAAAAAAAAAAAAAAAAAAAAAAAAAAGAACTTTTGACTTTAAATATCTATATTACTTGAAGTGTTAGTTAGCCTTCCTTTCCCTTCTGGACCCACCTAACTTGGATGTTTCCACTTCTCTAAAGCCACCCACCCTAGTCAACCAGCACTTTTCTTACAAATCATTGATTCTGAGCCTTCTTTTTTTCTTTTTTGCTATTGATGGCATTTGTATTTTACTAGTAGGTATTTTTGCACCATATATTACATGTCCCAGATATTGTCTGCATGTTCTACGATGACTTGAAGAACCTATTTAATCATGTCTCCTACCTGTGCCCCAGAAAAACTCTTTTCATCCGACAGTCTAATGTACTTCTGATTCCCCCAAACACCTTTTACTTCTCAGAGTAGAGCTTTCTGAAGGTGGGGAGGAATCCATTGAACTTTCTTTACGGATATTGGATTAATTCACTTTAAGTCATAACCCCACCCCCACCCCACCCCACAATCACCAAGTTTACCAGCATTTGAGCTTTTATTTTGATGATGAAATTTGTTCTCAGAGCAGTCAGGGCACATTAACCCTTCTTTATGTGCCACATTATTACCTTAAATGGCCACATAAAGACCTGGTTTTCTTGCATTTTTCCCCAGTGATATTTGGATTTTATCTGTTTCTTTCTATGCTATAAAACTTTAAGTGAAGAGTAAATATTTCTCTTTCCATAATGAGGCCCACCGATTTCAGGAATCTAAATGATCCAGAGGAAAATCAATCATTCCAATTTAGTTTTAACAAGAACTACCTTTAGTGCCTACTGATTTTCATCTTCACAATCAACCTCACATGGAGAAAGGGGATTGAACTCCAACATGGGTCCTATCACTGCTGGTTTTATGAGCCTCTGGAATAATCCATACTGCACAACTTAGTAAAACAAATGTTATGTAACAGGCCTTACATTCAAGTCCTCTTCAACCTAACCCTGGTCTTTCTTTTCAGTCACAACTCCTACACCTGCTACACTTACATGGACCCTCTCCTTCAACCGTTCTGATCAACTGAAGCACACCGTATTTGTTTCTCAGAGCAGAGATTTCTTGAAGTGGAAAAGAAACTTTGAATTGAGTCTTGAAAGATGGACTAGATTTCAGTGGTCAAACATTGCCCATACCTCAAAGCTTCCTGAACACTCCTAGCAGCATCACTGTCTTGCCCTTCTAAACCAGAGAGAACAAATGTCCTCCCATGGGATGCCACTCTCAACTCCAGACATCACTTACAGATTACAGCATTCTTTCTGCTAAGCTCAAATATGTTTGTTATCTATTGTGCTTACTTGTTGGTGTATTGGCTCTCTTCCTTACTAGAATGAAGGCAGGGCTTTTTGATGTTTCTATTCACTGCTGTAGCGTAGCATTTAATAGTGTCTCACATAGAATAGGATGTCACTAAAATTTGTTGAACAAATACAGCTCAGAATCCTTCTCAACCCAGAACTACTATCTAGCACTATCAACTAAAGGACATTAGAATTCAAGGTGGAATTCGGTTTTCTACCTACATCTGCCACTTCTCTTAGGCTACAATGTATTTCATTGTTTGTCATGATTGTATCTTATCTCCCCCATTACTAGACACCAAATAAAGCTCTGTAACTAAATAATGTTAGCTATGGTTAATTTTTTTAAATGAGAGGGTGCCTCATGAATAATGCACAGATACCAGTAACTTGCAGCTAACGGACTGGTACTATGGTTGCTTTGTAATATGTCTACTTGGCTAGAGTAAAGCACATCTCCAAAATTCTCTTTTTTTCTAGGCTTCTGATTTGAGTGGGCCAAAAAAGAGATTTTTTTTGTGAGATTTGGAGGGAAGAAGCAAAGCAGCAACTATCTGACAGTTGTAGGCACTGCTGTTTATTGGCTTGCTTACCTTATTGGCATGAGACAGGAATGGGCACCAATAGTCCCACCTTTCCTTGATCCTCCTTTAGCTTATCGGCCTCCCTGGCCAGATGTGTGTATTCAGCTCCATGACAAGCTCCATGTGTGTCTAGCTTCTGCAGGACACCCACACCACCAAGGCACAGTCAATAAGAACTGATACAGGGTTTAGTTTGTCTTCCTAAGTTTCAGCTCTTGCTTGTAGGTTCTAGTTTGTCTTTGTTCTCCTTTACATACTCTGCTCTTCCTGCCTCCTGCCTTATGGACTTCAAGCTCAGCACCAGTCATGAGGACAACAATCTCACAGACATCGCTGAACCAGTTCCCATAATGATTGCCTAAGGTCAGATCCTTGCCTAAGTGCCTGCTTACCATTTATGTATGTATGTATGTATCTATCTTGTTGGACCCTTACTGATACACCTGCTATTTGCCAGGAACTGAGTCGGCCACCATTATCTTCAGCACTTTCAACAGCTCTGTATCTTATAATTATCCCCACGCTACCGAAGATTCAAAACCACATCTGCTTGATTCCCAAGTCTGTTATCTTTTCATACTCTGCACAGTCTTTTAACTACACATTCCTTTCTCAAAATATTTATAAAATGAAACATTTCTGCATCATAAATATATTAACATGATTCCACTAGTTCCTGCCAAAGCATTTTGCATTTTGGAGCAAAAAAATAAAAAGTTGATGGAAAACAAAACACAAACAGCAGAATGTTTCCACTCAACGAGGTCCATCTAGGAACTTTTCCAATGGGAGCTTTGAGAACTTGGATGAATTTTGATTGAAGCACCAATTTTAACATAAGTTTGGGCTCTTAAAATTGAAAGGCTGGAGTATAGGATTGCCCTGGACTATAAAAAAACAAATAAAAAGCCCAAGAAAATAAGTTCACTATTTATACTTGTACAGTGGCTTTTAACCTGAGAGTTCCTTACTTGGTGTTTAGGAAGTATTTATTTCTGAATCTTCAAGTTTGAAATAGAATCTCTCTTTTGAAGGTGGTAGTCTAAAATTGATGCCAAACAAAACTGTTGTTGTTGTTGTTGTTGTTATGAGACTGAGCAATGACTTCCTCCTTACTTCACACCCCAATCCAAATTATAGTAATCTATTACCAGCCACAGAGAAATCTCCTCAATGGGAAAATGCATGTAAAGTGCCTGAAATTATGCTTGGAACACAGTTAGTTTTGACAAATATTGGCCATTATTATTTTCATGTTAATTATTGTTTTCTGCCATTATTTTGCTACAGCTGGTAAGAGACTCTTCACTTAATTTCAACCAAATAAATTCTGTATCCCAGAGGCCCTGCGTGATTTCCATGTTCATACCATTATGAATAATGAGACTTCCAATGTGTGTGTTGTACTCCATACCGCCAGCAGAGGGAGCAAGGAGTTCTTCTTAAAAGTAATCCCTTCTACCTCAAGTTGGCAGAATAGCAATGAAGTGTTCATCTTTGGGGCATGGCAGCATCACACAGACTAGATTCACACAGAACCAGTGTTTTCCATTTCCAGCTGTGGGATGGGGGGAAAATGGTGTCTCCTGATATCCCGATTTTTATGGGTCAATGCCTCCTCTCCAAAGAAATTACTGAAAAACTTAGTTCACCACAAACTCTTCATTGCTGCATCACAAAACTCACTCAGCTTACAAATAATTTATTCATACATTCACAACTCATTCATTCATTTACAAAGATAGGTATTTAACAAAGACTTATCAAATCCTAACTGTGGTTGAAAATATGAGTCATGTTTGGAGGAGTAAAAGAAAAATCAAGTCAAATAATAAAAGAGAACTGAAAGAAAGAGGTTTGGATGTATCTTTTGGGTGCCAGTTTGAAGCCAGCTCCGATATGATGCTAACCAGATATTTAATGATCTCCCTTCTGGTTAGGGATAATTGATTAGCACACCAATGTTATGCATATCTGTTAATCACCTCTTGGATATGGCGCCCTCTAGAGGACCACAGGATGAAATTTTTAATTTTTTAAAACCCCTTTCACTCTTTTTTCCCCCTGAGGTCAGGTAACACCTTATACTTATGCTTCTCAAAGGGAGTTGACACACAAAGCATTTCATTCTTGCAGTGGACCTGAGAGTCCCAAAGAGTCATTACCGTTAACTTTATATATTAGTCTCTGCTATCTATTGAGCAGGGGAAGTTAGTACAGGTAGGGTAGTTATTAAATACACTAGAACTGGAATTTACAATCTTGATTTCCAACCCAATTTGATATTCATGGTAGAACTATCCAATAGGAGGTGTTCAGTACATTCTTGCTGGTTGCATGTCTGGTACTACTCTGCCTCATTTTGTTTCATTGATAGCTTCTAATACTTGCTGACTATCAATTGTATTGAGGAAGAGTGGGAGGAGAAGGGAGAGATTGAAAGGGAGAGAGAGAGAGAGAGAAGAGTCATAAAGAATCTGGCTTTAAAAACAAATCGGATGATGGAAAAGTTCTGGAACTAAATAATGGTGATGGTTGTACAACACTGTGAATGTATTTAATGGCATTGAATTATACATTTAAAATGGTTAAAATTGTAAATTTTATAAGTATTTTACCACGATTTAAGAAAATGGCATCAAGAGGGGTTATTTGCATTCTGACCACAAAGGGAACAAAAGAAAGGGAGGGATACAGGTATCCTGAATTTTCTTTAAAGAGCATTCCTACTCTGAGAGGTGGCCTCGTGTTTTGTATTGGTCTCAGCCTGTGGATAGTGACGCCTCAGGGCGCTCACCTTGGGTGAGCTCAGCAAGGTGAGCCCCCACAGATATTTGCTCGACTGGAACCACTGTAGTCTCTGTACTGGCCCTTGGGGTTCTGACGATGATTGCAGAATGAACCTGGGCAACATGATCAGGGAATATTGAAAAAGCATGGTTTATTACTCACAAGTACTGGAGGGTACAGGCCGCCTGGGGCACACAGTGAGCTTGCAGGAAGAGAGAGCAATAGAGCAGACATAGGGTTCTGCCATCTTATTGGGCTTAAGGGTGGGGTGCCTAGGGTCTCATGGTTCCACTCTTTATTGAGGAATTTAAAATGTAGGAGCAGGAATTAGAACACAGAAAGGGAAAAGCCATCGGCCAGTTTTCTAGGCCCCTCAAGGCTTTCTAAAAGGGGAACTTCATGGGTGGACTGCAATGGTTCCTTAGGAAGTACTGTGGCCAGAAAGGTGTTTCCTGAAGATGCATGTCTTTTTTTTTTTTAATTTAATTTTATTATGTTATGTTAATCACCATACATTACATCATTAGTTTTTGATGTAGTGTTCCATGATTCATTGTTTGCGTATAACACCCAGTGCTCCCTGCAGAACGTGCCCTCCTCAATACCCATCACCAGGCTAACCCATCCTCCCACCCCCTCCCCTCTAGAACCCTCAGTTTGTTTTTCAGAGTCCATCGTCTCTTATGGTTCGTCTCCCCCTCTGATTTCCAAAGACGCATGTCTTCAAAATGGATGCTTTCGAAGTCAAAGCTTAACATCAGGCACTTACCTTACAATCAAAAAAGCGAACAGCTCAGGCACTTACACCACACCTAATGATTTTTCATAGTCCCTTCTAAAGATTAAATTTTATGTTTCTGATATTCCAATTAATCAGCATGTTGATTTAAGGTTGCAGTTTTTCTGAGAGAACATTTCTTTTAAGGCTACTCAGCCAGTTTTTATAAAAAAAAAAAACAAAACGACAACTATTAAAACCTGGACTTAGTTCTCAAAGAGGTCAGCATCCTTTGTGGCTGAGAATATATTCCCCATATAAATAAAAACCGAAACAAAAATAGATCCTCTCAGGAGCGAGGCATTTGTTCGGTGGAGACGTCAAGTTCTCCTCAAATTGGCTCATGATGTTGGTGAGAGGAGAGTCATCGTACTGGTTTCCAAACACTCCTGACGACTCTATCAGGAGTCACCATGTTGGTGTTGGAAGAATCTTCGTGATGTTCAAAACATTTTGAATATCTCCATGCAGCCAGCTGAAGAGAATACTTTTTTTCTTACCCATGTTAATCCTAAGCTTTCCTCTGCTCTCCTTTGACCTGATGTATGACAGGCATCCCAATTCCCAGCCTGTAAGCAGCTTTCTCTGGAATGGAAAACAAAAACAAAGCATGCCCGGGGGAAGGAATTCAACATTTGCTATTATAGTTTATTTTTCCTAATTGATAAGATTTCCTACTTTAATGAGGTAAAGGCCCTAGAGCAACTTCCCTGTAGAGTGTTTGAAATTTTCCTTTTTTCAGGTGTGCATCCATCTGTGCCCTGTTCCTGCAGTGAGGTCTGTTCCCATACACAGCGAGACCCATTCTTGAAGTCCAGACTTGGTCAGGCCTGGAGAACAGCTATCACTTCTTAGCCTCGCCCGTGACTCACTGTGGGAAGTGACCACAATGAATGAGACAGAGACTGATGGGATTAGCTTCCTTTTGTAATCCTTTTAACTCACGAGCTCTGCTCTGTTACTTCTTATGGAAAATTATTACTATTTTGCATATTGCATGTTTGCAGAGCAAACATATTATGTCTCATATTATTAAAAGTCCTTGGGGCGCCTGGGTGGCTCATTCGTTAAGTGTCTGCCTTTAGCTCAGGTCATGGTCCGAGGGTCCTGGGATCGAGCCCCGCATCAGGCTCCCTGCTCCACGGGAAGCCTGCTTCTCCCTCTCCCACTCCCCCTGCTTGTGTTTCTGCTCTCGCTATCTCTCTCTCTGTCAAATAAATAAATAAAATCTTTAAAAAAAAAAAAAAAGTCCTCTTAGTCTACCATGAGGGCAGCCAGTGTGTTGGTCAATTAGAAAAGAGCCCAACTACACACCTAGAAGGGAAGGTATTCAAGTCCATCCTTTGTATCTCAACATTTTGTGCCCCAGAGATGTTCATTTCCTGGGATGCACAGGTGTTAAGGTATTCAGCAACAGTTGGAATCTACTAGTGGACTTCAGGTTGCCTGCTAGGTTTTCCGTAGCACCCCCAGAAGCTTCCCTGTCACTCTCAGGCCAACACTGGCATCTCCTTATGCAATGGGGTCCTCAAGATTCAGCCCTAGTCCACGTTCTGCAGGGAGCACTGGGTGTTATATGCAAACAATGAATCATGGAACACTACATCAAAAACTAATGATATAATGTATGGTGATTAACATAACATAATAAAAAAAAAAAAGATTCAGCCCTAGTTCCAGCATCTCATTAGCCTCATGGAACTGCCTTTTTTCTTCCCATACAACATTTTGTTACTGCCTTTCCCCTTGATCACATGAGAGGAGAGACAAGGAGAGAGTGGAGGATGATAAATCCTTACAGATGAACTAACCAACCTGAGCGGAAGAGGAACAAGAAGATGTGAAGTAAACAGCCCACAGACACACATAATGTGAGGCTGGTGTTCTTGCTCTGAGCAGCATGACATCATGTCCTGGGCAGCATTTATTCTGATTGGTTGGTGTCTTTGCTGTAGGATGGGTTAAATATTTTTTTTTTCTATTTCTTTTACACCTTTTCATTTTTTTCCAGTTTTATGAAGATACAATTGACATATATATAGCATTGTGTAAGCTTAAGGTATACAACATAATTATTTGGCATTTGTATTTATTATCGTGAAATGATTACCACAGTTATTTAACATCCATCACCTCACATAGCCATATTTTTTTTTCTTATGATTAAAACTTTAAGATCTACTCTCTTAGCAACTTTCAAATATATAGTACAATATAATTAACTATAGCCACCATGCTATACATTAAATTCCCAGATTATTTGTTATAAACCTAGAAGTTTATACCTTTGACCACCTTTACCCTTGCCCTTTCCCCCACCTCTGGTAACCACTAATGTGTTTTTTCTGTGAGTTTGGGTATTTTTTTAGATTCCATATATAAGCGACATCATATCGTATTTATCTTTCTCTATTGGACTCATTTCACTGAGGGTGGTATCTGTAAGGTTAACCTATGTTGTTGCAAATGGCAGGATTTCCTTCTTTTTTGTGACTGAATAATATTCCATTGTATATATACCGCTTTTTTTTTCACCCAATCCTCTGTCAATGTCAGTTTAAATTGTTTCTACATCTTTGCTTTTGTAAATAATGCCACAGTGGACACAGGTATTGTTGGTTTGCAAACTCGGGAATTTTCCTGGGTGAAATCTAAAACATGCCCCCGTACACCGAGGGCAAGGAGAAACCAGAGAAAGAAGCAAGCCACTTCAGACTGGTAGGCCGCAGGTGTAATAACCAAGGGAATTTACATGGGAGGTTTGTCTTGTGTGGCCACAAGACAAGTAGATCTCCCTCCTCACCCTTAAAGTTTATATAGAGTCCTCAACTGAGTTCAGTCAAGTATTCAGTCCAGATGATCTTAACAATGCATTGCTTTCTCAAGGCTGCATCCTTGAAAGAGTTCCATGTATGGGAATGATGGGCAGAGCGTACATTCCAAGGACAGGGAAGGGGGTGAGGAGCCTCCTGATTGCCCAGGTCCAGAGAGGGGTCAACCCAGAAGTCATATCCTCTTGATGACCTCCTCCAACAGGGATATAGATAGCTCACTCGAGATAGGGATTTCATTTCCTTCAGATATACAGCAAAAAGTAGAATTACCGGATTATATGTTAATTATATTTTAAATTTTTTTGAGGAACCTCTGTAGAGTTTTCCATAATGGTCGTACCAATTTACATTCCCACCAACAATGCAAGAGGGTTCTGTTTTCTCCACATTAAACAAAACAAAATACCCTGTCAACCCAGTATATTTACCTGGAAATGTTGTCCTTCAGAAATGAGGGGAAAAATAAAGACTTTCCTAACCAAACAAAAGCTAAGGGAGTTCATCACCACTTATAAGGAATGCTAACAGTAGTCCTTTAAGTGGAAAGCAAAGGATGCCAATTAACATGGTGAAAAGATATGAATATATTTGTAAAACACACACTGGTAATGGTAAATATATAGTCAAAGTCAGATTCTCTGATATTGTCATGGTGGTGCATAATTCATTTACAACCTAGTTTAAAAGTTAAAAAACAAACGGATTAGGGGCGCCTGGGTGGCTCAGTTGGTTAAGCGACTGCCTTCGGCTCAGGTCATGATCTCGGGGTCCTGGGATCGAGCCCCGCATTGGGCACCCTGCTAGGCAGGAAGCCTGCTTCTCCCTCTCCCACTCCCCCTGCTTGTGTTCCCTCTCTCGCTGTCTCTCTCTCTGTCAAATAAATAAATAAAATCTTAAAAAAAAAAAAAAACGGATTAAAAATAACTATACTACAATAATTTGGTTTTGATCAAATATTTTGAGAGGTCACCTCAACCACTACCACTTGGCTGAAAGATCGCTCGTCATTTCATCATCTTGAATAGGCACAGGAAACCTTTTCCAAACAAAGCTGAACAACCTGAGATCAGATTCTATTCTGCTCATCAATTAGTTATGAGGCTTAGGACACACCGCTTCCTCTCTCTCTGGTCTAGATTCCTAACCTGAAATACAGAGGTGAGATTGGATGACACTGAAAGTTCAATCCACATCTAAAGCTGTGTTTATCTGGTTATGTGTTTACCAAATATAAAAATACAAGTTTCTGCTGCTGATTATGGAGGGCCTCTCCTGATGGAAGGTCGTGGTGCTCCCTTCAGGAGATGCTTATGTGTACAGAAGTATTCATTCATTGAATGGCTTTTTATTGAAAGTCTCCTAAGTATCAGGCACTGATTTAGGTGCTGGGACTTCAACAGTAAGCAAAAACATCTATGGACCAAATTTAAGTGAGTTTAGAAGATACTGGGCAGACTGATATTCTTCAAGAGACCATGGCCTTTGGGTTCAAATAGATCTGGCTTTGAATTCCAGGCCTGCTGCTTACTATCATTCAGACCTTGGCACCATACAAGATTTACGTGGGATTACTCAGTATGTTTGAGGGGATCAGTTTCTGCCTGTGTAGCTGTAATAAGACACTTATTCATTTGCATCTGGCTAAGAAGCTCCTCTAGCTAGGAATTTTCATTACTAGTCTCTTCCTCATGGGATGAAGTTCTAGTAAATTGGTAATTGCATTGTGCCTCTAAGCAGGAATAAGTAAGTTAAATGTACTCCTGATTTTTGGATTTATTAACATGTGAGTCCTAGTCAATTTGAGCACCCTTTGGAACTATTATTAGGAAAGCCAGGGAGATGCAGAAGAAAGGAAGCCTGTTTGTGAGCAAGTGGTAGGAGCAGGTAGGAAGGAGGATGAGATTGAATCTGTAATGAACAAATACTCCTCTTCATTATATATTAACCAGACAGCTTTATTATTTAATGAAATGACTTGACCCTTTATATCCTTCTTTTCTGGTATTTAATCACTGAACCGAGCATTGCTTCATTGGTAAACTTCGGTCCCAGAATTTTAAGAGTCTGTGACTGGATGGGTAGGAAGATCAAGAATAGGGCCCCCATATTCTAGCCCATCTGTCAGCAATGGTTTCTCCTCAGGAAATGCAGATGAGCAGGAGCAGGAGAAGGGTGGACAAGAAGAGAAACAAACCAAAAAACTCGCAAACATTTTATGTTCCAAATTATTAACACGTATAAACTTATGGTTCAGAGAGGGAATACTATAGTGGTAAAAGATAAATTAAAGTAACAATAATACAGCTTGGATCCTAAAGGTTTTGAATCCTAAATCTTAGATCCCAGGGTTTTTGTTTGTTCTTTGTTTTTGCTTTTTAATTTAATTTTATTATTGTAAGAACACTTCACATGAGATTGACCTTCTTAAATTTTAAGTGTACATCATTTTTTTTTTTAAGATTTTATTTATTTATTTATCAGAGAGAGAGAGAGAGAGAGAACACAAGCCGGGGGAGTGGCAGGCAGAGGGAGGAGCAGGCTCCCTGCTAAGCAGGGAGTCCTGATGCAGGACTCTATCCCGGGACCCCGGGATTGTGTCCTGAGCTGAAGGCAGATGCTTAACCAACTGAGCCACCCAAGTGTCCCATAATACATCATTGCTGACCATAGTTACAATCTGTGAGTGGAACTCTAGAGCTTATCCATCTCATTTTACTGAAACTTTCTGCTCATTAATTAGTAACTCTCCTTCTCCCCTTTCCCAAGCCCCTGACAACTAGCATTCTATTCCTTGATTCCATGAATTTGTCTACTTTAGATGCATCATATAAGTGGAATCATGTAGTATTTGTCTTTCTGTGGCTGACTTACTTCACTTAGCCTACTGCCTTCAAGGTATATCCATGTTGTTGCATATTGCAGAATTTCCTTCATTTTCAGGCTAAATAATATCCACTTTATGTATATACCACATTTTCCTTATCCATTCATCTCTCTGTTGGTTCTTAGGTTGTTTCCAGAACTTAGCTATTGTGAAGAGTGCAGCAATGAACATAGGAGTATTAATATCTCTTCAAGATCCCAGCTAAATACCCAGAACTGAGATTTCTGGATCATATGATAGTTCTCTCTATATTTTTTGAGAAACCTCCACACCATTTTCCTTAGCAGCAGCACATTTTGCATTCCCACCAGCAGTGTAGAGGAGTGCCAAATTCTGGACATCCTGGCCAACACTGTCCTTTGTGTGGGAGGTGTTATCTCATTGTGGTTTTGATTATTATTTCTTTGATGATTAGTGAGGTTAAGCCTTTTTTCCTTTAAATACCTTTTAGTCATTTGTATGTCTTCTTTGGCAAAATGACTATTCAAGTCCTTAGGTCATTTGTATTTGGATTATTAGTTTTTTGACTGTTGAGTTGTAGAAGTCCCTTATATATTTTGAAGACTCTTTACCATAAATATGATTTGCAAATATTTTCTCTAGCTTGTAGGTTGCTTTTTCCACTTTCAGGTTGCTTCTTGATTATTTCCTTTGCTGTACACAGCTTTTTGATAGGATGTAGTCCCACTTGTTTATTTTTGTTTTTTGTTGTTGTTGCTGTTTCATTTGTGTTTTTGTTGCAGTATGGGTAGAATCATTGCTAAAACCGGTATTATACAAATTTCCTTTTTTTTCTCCTAGGAGTTTATCATTTCAAGTCTTAGATTTGAGTATTTAATCCATGCTGAATTTATTTGTGTATATAAGTGTCTAATTTTATTCTTTTTTCTGTAGATATCCAATTTTCTCAACATCATTTGTTAAAGAGATGATCCTTTCCCCATTGTGTATTCCTGGCACCCTGTTGAAGATCAGGTGACTATATATGCATGGATTTATTTCTGGAATCTTCGTTTTGTTCCATCGGTCCATATGTCTGTTTTTATGTTGGTACCATACATTTTTGATTACCATAGCTTTGGAATATAATTTGAAATCAAGAAGTGTGATGCTCCCAGCTTTGTTCTTACTTATCAGGATTAATTTGGCTATTCCTGACCTTTTGTGGTTCCATATGCGTTTTAAATTGTTTTTTTCTATTTCTTTAGAACGTGCCACTGGAACTTTGATAGGAATTGCATTAAATCTGTAGATTGCGTTGGGTAGTATGGACATTCTAACTACCAGTATTAGGTCTTCTAATCCATAAACATGTGTTTCCATTTTATTTGAATCTTTAGTTTCTTTCAGCGGTATTTCACAGTTTTTAGTATACAGGTCTTTCACCCCCTGGGTTAATTCGTTCCTAAGTATTTTTTTATGTCATTGTAAATGGCAGTGTTTTTCTAATTTCCTTTTCAGATAATTCATTGTTAGTGTATAGAAACACAAGTGATTTTTGTATGTTGATTTTATATCCTGCAACTTTACTGGATTCATTGATTAGTTCTAACAGTTTTTTGGTGGACTCTTCAGTGTTTTCTCTACGCAAGATCTTATTGTCTACAAACAGGGACAATTTTACATCTCGCTTTCTGATTTGGATACTCTGTATCTCTGTTCCTTGCCTAATTGCTCCATCTAGGACTTTAGTACTATATTGAATAGGAGTGGTAAAAGAGGGCATCCTTATCTTTTTCCTGATCTGAGAGGAAAAACTTTCATTTTTTCAAAGTAGATATTAGCAATTGATGATGTAGGCTGTTGGCTTTTCATATATGGCCTCTATTATATTGAAATAATTGACTTCTATTCCTAGTTTATTGCCAGCTTTTTATAACAGGGTGTTGGATTTTGGCAAACATTCTGTACCTATTGAGACACTCATGTAATTTTTAGCCTTTATTTTGTTAATATGGTGTATCGCATTAATTGATTTTCATATTCAACATCTTTGCTTCCTACAGATAAATCCCACTTGGTCATGGTGTATGATCCTTTTAATATGCTGTTGGATTCAGTTTGCTAGTATTTTGTTGAGGATTTTTGCATTTGTATTCATCATGGATATTGGACTATAGTTTTCTTGTGATGTCTTTGCCTGGCTTTTGTATCAAGGTAATTCTGGCCTCATAAATGAGTTTGGATAGGTTCCTTCCTCTTCAATTATTTGGAAGAGTTTGAGAAGGCCTGGCATTGATTCTTCTTTAAATGTTTGATAGAATTCACCAGTGAAGCCATCTGGTCCTGGGCTTTTCTTTGTTAGGAGCTTTTTGATTATGGATTCAGTGGGTTTTTTTGTTTGTTTGTTTTGTTTTTTCCTCACTTTGAGAAGGCCTAGAAATATAGAGCTGAGGATATATAAATGTATATCAGGATGAAATTCCCATGGGAAGAAGTGTTTTGGAGTTAAATATTGGTCTATATTGAGAAGAATGGCTGGTAGGCAATTCTAGCATTGTCGTTTGACCCACTCCAACACACACATGCACACACACACACACACGCACACACCTGCTCCTTTTTAACATAATATGTGGTTGTGCTCACACTTTTGGGCCGTATCCTCCAGTTAATCCTCCAGGCACAAGAGTGCCTGGTATAAGGTCCTGTTATTTTCTATATCTAGAACAATCACTGACTAGAAATGATAAAGCAGAATATACACACCAAGGGAAGTGTTGTGGTCTGGAGAAATCTGCACCCACCCTAGCTAGAAACATTTATTTTTGCTTCCTTTAGAGCAGATGTGAAAAAATGCCTTATTCTGTTTGGAAGTGGTCTTTGTGGGTTTTTTCAAACAGGTAGAAAAAGGGCACTGCCAAAATGGGTGAAAGTTATCTGAAAATCCAGGAGGTGCTCCTTGTTCTCCAGCATCATTGTAGAAGAGGTGAAAGTGAAGCAGAGTGAGATCAACCCACTTGCTCAGGGCCACCCAGGCAGACAGTAGAGTTAGAACCGGTCTTTTCAACTTCAACCCTGTTTTGGTTTTTCTAGTATACCATTCTCAAAGCCATCAGAGAAATACTTGTACCACTCAGATCCAATTGTTTCATATAATTTGTGGGAATAGTACCATTAAGATTCTGTTGTTCTCTTTTACTAGGAAAAAAACTCCTAATCTGCCTATGTATGAAGAACTCCTTTAACTCTCAAATGTGTAAATGTGTATAATATGCCCAGTGTCAGTACTGAGCATGCACCCTTCACAGGCAAAGACCCCATTACTGATCACTGGCATGTGGAAGTATGACATAAGATATCGTCTAATGGTGATAACCTGGCGACATAAAGCTGTCTACAATTATTTGCTCCATCTCCAGAGAGGTCAAGGACACTGGCAGTAGATCAGCCAGCCAGATGGAAGGGAGCCTTTTACTGTCATTACGCACAGGAGGGTTCAGCTGGGAGTTTGTCCCTTGTTAAATGTTTTTCAGTGCAGGCTTTGGAAATCAGTGCAAACTGTGGGCACTACCAGAGAAAAATAAACTATATCTATCACACCACTAAACATCAAAAGAATGTCACAGAAGGGGCTTTGGTCAAAACTGAATGGGAAATGGGGAGAGAGAAGGCATTTAGCCTGCTACTCAGAAGGCAGTCAGAACAAGCTCTGGATTTAGACCGCCTGGGCTACAATTGTGCCTCTGCCTCTGTTTTAGAGGAATTGCCTGGGAACCAGATTCTGATACAGGGATATGATTGCACTGTTGAATCAAAACATGTAGGGGAGTAAAGGAGGAGGATGAGGCAGAAGGAGGAGTTGAATCGATATGATTGCAGGCACAACAGAGAAATCCACAGGTTGCTTGGGATTTAGAACGATTTACTGGGATTACTCTGTGAAGCAGGGCTGCCAAACCTTTATATCTCTATACTGATCAGTCATTGGACACAAGCAGTTCCTGGAGATGATCCTATTTAGGAGCTAGGTGATCTCTTTCCAACTGAGGAAAATCCCCAAGAAGGTCTCAGCCGATAGCTGTCAGCTGTCAACTATTTCCAACAGCTGGGGGAATGAGTATGTTAGTTGTGAAGGTGGAATCTTGGTGAGGCACACAGTGTTCTCTGTGGTCCACCATGTGTACCACTCAGATCCAATTGTTTCATATAATTTGTGGGAATGGCACCATTAGGATTCTGTTGTTCTCTTTTACTAGGGAAATTTAGAAGAGAAAGTTGAGTGGAATAACTATAGGCCCTGCTACTGCAGCTGAACTTGAAGACACAATTCAACTCATCATGCCTCTTCCCTACTATCCATTCTCAATTCTCTGCAGCTAACACTTCTGTTGGTATCAAAGTTAATTTGGTGGGGTGATGAATACCCTTATCAGATTTGAGGGATCTGAGTCCTTGGTGACCACGCTTTCCTTAGGCCATGGCCACTGCTCTTGTGTATTTACTATCAAATTTAGCAAGAGGCATTATAGTGGGCGACCTGGGTGTATAACATATTCTCTGTTTATAGTGTATAAAAGCTACCCTAAAGCAGGTAAATGATCAGAATCAATTACTCCTTCCTCCACACTTTTCTTGTTGATCTCTTGGTATAAGGAGACCAAAGTAACATGCAACAACCATAACTTAAAGTTTATTAAGACATTTTCCTCTGCCCATGGTCAAAGTATTTCCCTCTGGGAACTACAGTCTCTAAAATTGCAAAGTTCAGAGCTGTGAGGTAGAGAAGCACAAATTCTCCAAAAGTGTCACCTCAAATGATGGTAAACAGCACTACTTTAATTTCACTCCTTGATTCCTAGACTAATGCATTTACCGACCGAGGACAAAAACCTGTAAAATGGGTGATTTTGTGTGTATTCTGCATCTTTGATAATGGTGCTTTATCTTTAAGCAGATACCTCAATAATGCCTTTAAAAAGCATCACAGAAGGGGATGCCTGGGTGGCTCAGTCAGTTAAGTGTCTGCCTTTGGCTCAGGTCACGATCCCAGGGTACTAGGATTGAGTCCTGAGTCAGGCTCCTTGCTCAGCGGAGAGCCTGCTTCTCCCTCTGCCTGGCACTCCCCCTGCTTGTGTGCTCTCTCTCTGACAAATAAATAAAATCTTTAAAAAAAAAAGCATCACAGAGGGGTGCCTGGTTGGCTCAGTTGGTTAAGCATCTGCCTTCAGCTCAGGTCATAATCTCAGGGTTCTGGGATCAAGCCCCTCCTCAGGCTCCCTGCTCAGCAGGGAGTCTAAATCTCCTTCTTTCTCTGCCTCTTCCCCCTCTGCTTGTGCTCTCTCTCTCTCTCTCTCAAATAAATAAATAAATAAATACATACATAAATAAATAGAATCTTTAAAAAAAGCATTATAGAAGCTTCTGGGTGGTATAGTATGTGATAGATAGGGCCAATGGATCCCACAGTCATGTGTCAATGGTCACCTCTGTAAAGAAGGATTGTTAGACTGAAACGATATTATGTATAGTCCTGTGCTGGAGTATGAAATACTCTGTAATCCCTAAGATTATAGTGTTGGTTGAGGCCCTGAGAGCAGGAAAGGCAAAACCATATCCATCTTGGGCATTTATTCTAGCCAAGATGAATCTTTGTACTTTCTAGGGTAAAAGAAGTCCAGTTGTAATCAGTTTGTCATCAAGTCATCAAGTGGCTGGTTTTGTTTTGTTTTGCTTTTTGGTTGGTTGGTCTTCTTGAGAGGGGGTATCATACTGGAGGCTCAGTATTGGTCTTTGTTAATGGAGGTTTGGATATTTGGCATTAGCAGTAGCTAAGGCAGCCTTGGTGAGTTAAAGTCATGCTGCTGAGTCCATGTATAGCCTCCATTTCTACAACCATGTCCGCTTTGTAAATCCATTGTGCTAGCACAGCGTGACCAAATATAGAGACTGGCCAAGTTATTCTGTCTACTTGGTTGTTTGGTGTCTGTTTCATGACAGATGTCCTCTGATTAGTGTTGGCATTAACATACGACATCAAGATCATCACGATCCCTGCACTTCGTGCCTACTCTCATAGGTCCATCCACATTTCTCTTATTTGAATTCTTTGTTCCCAATCTTTGAATAATTTTTCTTCGAAGTCCTGAGCAACAAGACAAATTATTTGTCATTGTCCATTATCACTGTGTATATTCTTCTCCCAGGACACTTCTCTATCCATATAAAGAGGAAAAAACTACACCAGCCAAAGCTTTGAGCACTGGGAGTATTTTGCCTCCCTTTTCCCTTTTAGTGTCACTGCTGAGTGTAGCTGAAATTTGGCTTTGTTCCTCTTCTGTCACGTGGTGGTAAGTGATTCCCCCATGTAGCCACAGAGGTGGGCTAAAGGAGAGGAACCCATGTAATATTGGTGGTTGATATGGGGTCTGGACCACCTGCTTGTGCAGCTTACTTATGCCCTCTCCCAGATTTATCTATCTTACGACTTGGTGGGTCTGATAGAACCCAGCTCATGTTAGAAAATTATGGACACAAGGTTACTTGAAGCCCATTTGTCAGGATTTCAGAATACCACTGGTGCTGCCCCACACTATATTCTGATTCTCCTATTGAAGCCTCCCCAAAATTCCATATGACATCTTTTCCCATCATAGATATTTCTAATACCATAGGATCTGCAGGATTTATAGCCCAAGTAGCAGAACTACTTATACAATAGCCTAAACCCATTAGAGACCTCCTTCTTATTTTGAAACCCAGCTAATATCTTTTGCATCACCTGGAAATGGGTCAGAAGAGTATTTCTAAGTATGAAATATGCTACCTCCAGAATCTGAACAGGTCTACCAGGATGCCATGGCCTATTAGCCACTTTCATAGCTTTCTATATAGTCAGACCACATAGTGGCTAGCCTAGATGTTTACTGTTATGGATAAAATTGTGTCCCCTCCAAATTCATATGTTGAAGCCCTAGCTTCCAATGTGAACATATTGGAAGATATGGCCTTTCAGGAGGTACTTAATGTTAAATGAGGTCATAAGGGTCAAGCCCTAATGTGATAGGACAGGTGTCCTTATGAGAAGAGAAAGAGACAGCAGGATTGTGTATGCACAGAGGAAAGGCAATGTGAGGGCACAGAAGGAGTCTCCCTGCAAGCCAGGAAGAGAGACCTCACCAGAAACCAACTCTGCTCATACCTTGATTTTGGACTCCTGTCTCCAAGAACTATGAGAAAATGAATTTCTGTTACCCAGTTCATGGTATTCCATTATGCATCCTGAGCAGACTAATATGCTCCTTAGAGTATTTGTGCTGACCTTGCTTTTCATGAAAATTCTACCAACTAGCCTCTACTATTGCTATTACTGAATCCAGCTGTGTAAGAGCAACTTCTGTTTTAAGCCCTGGCCTATGGAGGACAACCACCACTGAGCTTCTCAATGATACTTAATGATTCTTTTTTTTTAGCACATTCCCTATCACTGTAGTACAGGGAATACCTTGTGGGGTCTCCTGCTGAATCACTTAACTGCTATATCTACCAACCTTAAATATATATCCATTAGAGCATGCTCATTCTCTAAGTCTTTTGATTCTTTCAGTACCATCTTTTATTCTAGCCAGTTATGGAATTTCTACATCAGTTTTAAAAGATTTGTTAGGAGTCATCCTACCACGTTGGCAGCATCTCTTGAAATCCTTACCAGGTATTAAATCTTGTACCACAGGAAAGTGCTCACATACCAATAAACTCCATTATCCAGTTCTGTGTTCTGCCCTTGTTAATCTAGCATCCTCAGAATCCTGTCCCATATGTTTTCTTCTGGCTCCAGCTGCTACATGTGGGTTATATCCTGAAACTCCTTCAGGATATAATCCCTTTCTCCCCTAGAAGATCCAGCAGTACTCTGGCCAGGTTATATGGTGATTTGACTCTAGCTTTTGATCTGATGGCCAGCTGGGAAGGGAGGTGGAGGTAAATCCTGCAAGGCAGGGCCCCTGAATTTTCTTCAGACGAGGGGAGAGCTCTGGTCTTGAACTGGGAAGAATGGGCCACTTCTACAAGTGAAGAATGTTTAGAGGGAATCTGTGGTTTCAAGGTTTTTGAGTGCATAGACCCAGATAGCCCTGTGTCAAGTCTCAGGATCCCATTTCTTTCAAACTAGGTCCCCTACCTTTGCATAGCTGATTAGCTAAGGTTGATAAGTCAACCTTCAGTGGCGTTCTACTACTCTTAAAATTTAAGTCCCAAAAGGGAGCCTCAGTTTTCCTCCTTCAGGCACAAAGATTAAGTCTCTTTATATGCTGCCAATGAGACCCTTTAACTTCCCTTTCAGCTGGTGATTAATCATTCTCAATCTTCTATTGTCTTTCTGCAATACATCCTGGGCACTAAGCAGAAGCCATCAGATTACATTGTCATTATAATTAGTATTTACCAGATCTTCTCATATTGCTGCTACCAACACTCCCTTCCACCAGTTTCTGGTCCAAATCATTACTTAGAAAGGGTTAACAATTGCGTTGTTATAGCTTGTAAGAGTTGGTCATTCCTGCACCAAACACTAGGGCTTTTTATTGCCAGCGAGATGGCTAATTCATGTCTAAAGCCCATTGAAGAGTTTTTTTCCCTTGGGCCACTTCTGCTACCAAATGTCTTAGGTAAATTTCTCAAAAATAGACTCTGAGGAGATTCAAGTGCAAGAAGTTTATTAGGGAGTGCCCCTGGGAATGACACCTATAGGGTGTGAAGGCACTAGGATTGGGCAGAAGGAAGAGTTGGGCTGTGATGCATTTGCAACAAGACCTCAGCCAATTTCATTAGGAGCTCCAGAGCTGGGGCAAATCTTCACAAATGCATCTCTTAAGGTAAGGGTGGCGGGGCAGATTTTTATAGGCCTTAAGGCATTGGCTGTAGGCTACCTCTCAGGAACGGAGATGATTTGGGGCTTTATGCTTTCTCTGCTGAGGATATTGCTCAGAGAGGAACTCAGCTGTGAGCAGCCAGTCACCAATGCTCCTCACAGCTTGGGAATTATCTTACTCCTGAAGGTTATTCACTACAGGCTGGCCTTGTCTTTGTGTCTTCCTTAGCTATAAATTTAAGAAGATACTAGGATTTTAGGTTATTCAAAGGATTAGATCATTTAATTCATGTAAAGTGCTCACTAGTGTATAGTAAGCATTCAAGAAAATGTTAGGTTCCAATAAAATATGTTAGTGTTTTAGTAATAATACTAACCATGATGTACATGAGTTCAAACTGTGTAGACTTAAAGAGAAATGTGACACTCCACATTGCATTAAGTAATCCTCATTAAGTTGTTTTAAATAATTCAAGTTGTTACCTGTAAGAATCCCTAAATAAATAGAAGTGACATTAATGAGGACCAACTCCAGAACTTTCCTTTAAGAAAGTTCTTCCTACCATCTTGCTGTATTAGCTGGCAGGCAATTACAGAAGAGTATAGACTTTTCTAACAGTCTAGAACTACCATTTTATAGGACATTTCTAAGCCATAGTTTATAAATAAGGATACTTGTTCTGGATTCTAGGAGTAGTGAGAAAATTGAGGGAAAATGGAAGAACCGACTCAAGCAAGAGATCAGTGTGGGGAGTTCTGGGCAACTGGGGTGGACATTGAGGAGCAGTGGAAAAAATATTTATTGACTGTTATATAGTAAATCTTAGCCATGTATTGATAAGTTAGATCAACTTATTTTTGAATCCTGAGTCAGATTCTTAGATCTAAAGGTTATCTTAATTGGTACAAGCTTATAAAGCAACTGTTTCTCATGAATTAAGAGAGCATAACAATCCTGCCTAACTCATAGGTTTGTTGTAAGAACTAAATAAAACAAAGTATTTAAAGTGTTTAGCACAATGTATGGTTCATGGTGAATATATATATTTATTGGCTATTAGAATTATCATTAAGCATCTATCAAGAGCAAGACAGTTGACTTGGGCAAACAATGGTGGTGGTGATGATAAGTAATAGAGCATATAATTGAGAACAACCTAACTTAATCTTTGTCCTCAAGGAACTTACTTCATATGTCTTATAGTGCTTAAAACAGTCTCTGGACTTACCTTGATGAAATTTCACAGTCAAGCTCTGTACTTGGACCTTGGAAGAAAAAACTGGTACATATTTCAGATATGGAAAAATGTTTCAGTGGTTTGCCTTTTAACCAATGCTCTCTAGCTCCTATGTTCCCTCTCTTGTTTGTGGCCTCCTTTAGCAAAGTGTTAAAACCCTTTTCTTTTAATGACAGGCAGTAAAATGGCAGTGTGTTTCTGCAGAACCCAGCTAAAATTTGTTGACATTCAGCTAAAATTGGATAATCCATTCATTATTTATAGACCTGTTCACATAATGGAAGATGTTTCTTTTCCCTTAAAAAAAAAAAAAAAAAAACAAGCCACACAATAAAAATGTTTAATTAATGGCATGTGCAAGTCTTAAGCAAAGATTTACTTATTTTGTAGATTTAGCAAATTCTTTCAGCTGATTCCTCCCAGATGCTGACAAGCCTGTTTGTTTATATTCATTAGCTCTTCTAAAACCCAGCCAAGTATTAGGATTATTTTTGAAGTAACTCAGGTAGTTACTGACATAGGGGATGGGTGTCTTCAGCATCTTACCCACCACATTAGACCCTTTATGAAGCATTTCCAGGTTTTCAAAGGAGGTGTTAGATGAATCTGTCCCACCTTGCTGGAATATAGAGAGCAATTCTCAATTAGAAACTATTTACTACCAACTACTCACTTACAGACACATCAACAATGTGTAAAAAAAAAATCTTCCATTAATTTTCCCTTAGTCTTTTTCTTAATATAAAGATTTTATTTATTTATTTGACAGAGAGAGAGAGCACAAGCAGGGAGAGTGGCAGGCAGAGGGAGAGGGAGAAGCAGACTCCCTGCTGAGCAGGTAGCCCGATGCGGGGCTCAATCCCAGGACCGTGGGATCATGGCCTGAGCTGAAGGCAGACACTTAACAAACTGAGCCACCCAGGCACCCAATTTTCCTTTAGTCTTGATTAAAAGAAAGACCCACCATTAACTTAAATATTCCTGTTCATATATTAATATTCTATATTTACCAAATGATTTCAATTGTCTCAAAATTAGAGACCCATGCATTTGTAGGCAGGCAACCTAAAGCCAGTTGGTTACTGAAACAAGATTCCCAAAAGTTTTGTACTATAGAAGGAAATAGGATGACACCATCAGAGAGATAGGGTCCTGGAGATAATCATTTATGTATAGGTGGGGCCTCAAATAAGAAATGAAAGATCCTGACATAGCTCACTGTTGGCTCTTTCTTACTGAATTTAGGTTGGTATGTTCTTATAACTCCTTCCCTGTGCACTGATATTCTTTGAAACCTCTACCTTCCTAGCTCAACATTTTTAGCAACCAAGTTAACCTCACTGCTTAAGTTCCCAGCATACCTGAAAGTCAGAAGAGTTCATTTTTTTTTAACATTTGCCTCTTCCATACAACAACAGATTTTCAATAATAATCATGAAATGGAAAGATTAGTCAGATAATACTAGCTGGAAGAGGGGAAGAAAATGCAAACTGATATTCTCCTTTATTGAAATTCATATATGTAATCATGCTAGTTAACAAATAATTAAAAATAATATAATGTTAAAGAAGAAAAAAATAACAATTTTAAGTACATTAGTTTATGTTTTTAGACAAAGGGAGAATTTGTATACCTACATATTAGATGCAGTAATGAATAATAATATGACAGTTTCTGGTTTTATACCTTACAAATTAGTAAATGATCTCATCTAAATTGATCCTTTTTGCACATTCTTATTCAGTAGATAATATAGTCAGATTTGTTGATCTAAATCTGTCTTTATTGATAGTTGAAAACATTTTATTAATGTTAGTTTCAAAAGTTTCTTTCACATGAAGCAATAGACAAATAATTAATAAAAATCTTAAACTCCAGGGTAAGTTTGCCAGAGTCATAAAAATTCCTTTCCATAATAAATTCCAGAAATTATAATAATTTCCATGTCTTTTTCTTCCAAATTGATATTTTTTCAAC
This sequence comes from Halichoerus grypus, assembly GCF_964656455.1. NCBI lineage: Eukaryota > Metazoa > Chordata > Mammalia > Carnivora > Phocidae > Halichoerus > Halichoerus grypus. The sequence goes on along the minus strand of NC_135718.1, from coordinate 23,256,184 downwards.
TTTTAAGTGTTTCTTCAGTAGAAAAATTTTGAACACAAATAAAAAGTTCCAAGTGGTCAAATACAATGACAGAATTAAACCAACTCAAGTTCTGTATCTTGGTCTTTATAGTCACTGAACTATCATTATTTTGAATCTACTTTTTAAATGCAGAACTCTATAGTGCTATAAGCCTTAGAGATGCACTGTGCCTGCAGCAATCTTAAACTATTCTGAACATTAAAAACAAAACTAATGTGGGTAGGTTAGTATGATTACCTTCCATGTAGAACACAATGTTTATTAAAGAATAATAAATATATACTAATTTGGATCTTATACCTATATTTTAAAATGTAGCAATAACTGGAATAATTGCTTAAAACTTAGACCAACAAAATACATTTTTTTTTCTGTGAAGGAATGTTTTATCACTGACATTGTTTAGAGTTATTGGTTCACAGTGATAATTAAAAGGAGACAGAGATACCACTACACGCCTATTAGAATGGCCAAAATTCAGAACAGTGACAGCACCAGATCTGGCGAGAATGTGGGCAACAGGAATTCTCTTTCATTACTTTGGGAATGCAAAATGGTATGCTTTGGAAACAGTTTGGCACTTTCTTACAAAACTGAACATGCTCTATTATTATTATTAGATGAAAGAAGCCAATCCGAAAAGACTACATACTGTATGATTCAAATTATATGGCATGCTGGAAAGCATAAAACGGATTTAGTCTGCAGGGATGGGTGTGAGGGCGGTGGAGGATTAAATAGGCAGAGCACAGAGGATTTTTAGGGCAGTGAAAAATTCTGTGTGATACCATAATGATGGATAGATCATTAGACATAGAATACCCAAACCCATAGAAGACAAGAGTGAGCCATAATATGAATTATGGACTTTGGATGATTATGATGTGTCATTATAGGCTTATCAGTTGTAATGAATGTACCACTCTGGTGGGGGATGCTGATAAATGGGGAAGCTGTGAGTTTGGAGGGCAGGAGACATATGGGAAATCTCTAAACCTTTCCCTCGACTGAGCTGTGAAACTAAAACTTCTCTAAAAAAGTAAACTGTAAATTAAAAAAAAAAAAGTAGACTGACATTATTTGGTAGTATTATTGTTTTGAAATCCTCAAAAGAAAATATCCTAAACCCCCATTTTTGTCTGCACTGGGACAGACCCCCCCACCACCACTTGCCCTTGTATCCGGCTCCTGCTCTGCTTCCTTCTGGGCTTTTGTTGCTCACCATCTCAAAAAAATTTCCTGTAAGCTTAATGATCTTGCATCACAAATACACCAGAGCTAACACAATCTACTCTAAGCCATTCTCTACATTTTCTGATAAATTTGTCAAACCAAGTAACCGTGGAGGAGGACTGTGGGCAATTTTAATTTTTTTAAGAGAATGAAAGAAAAAAAAATATGCCTGAAAGCAATGGAAAGTAGATGAGACTCAACAATAAATCAGAGAGACTGAACTGCCCCAGCTAATTCAGTCAGAAAGGAGTAAACAACTGCAGAGGCTTGATTCAGACTATTACCTTTAATGCATTAGGAAAAAGAGACAGAAGAGAGAAAATGACAAGTAATACATGTGAATTTCACACTCCACACTTTGTCACTTAGCATAGCTTCTACCTTGGCTCCTATCATCCTGCACTGATACAACATCTGAACAATAGAGAGAGGCAGGAATAATGGGCTCTTTTTTTGGAGAAATTAATTCAGTGAGACATAAATAAGAATACTCTTCTAAAAGAGAGATTCAAAAGCAAATGTGTAGAAAACAATTTGAGCTAGGAGGGGCAGCAGAAAGGCAAACGCAGGGTGGGAAAAAGAATTTGAGTCCTTGAACCATGAATTCAATGCTTGCATCCATTCACTCCTTTCAACGAAATATATTAATAATTTATTAATGTCAAGTATTGTTCCAGGTGATGAAAAACACAAGTGTAAACTAATCTCCATGATCCGTGCTCTGACCCACTGATGAATTCAAATTGTCACATTTACACAAAATACCAAATCTCCATATTCTGTACTTCTAGCTGTCTGATTAGGAAGAAGTCCAGTTTTCCCAAGGATCCCCCATCTTCTATTTGTCTCTTTAGACATCACTGGGGTGGAGTGGCCACGGAGGACTGTCTGCCATTATGAAGCCTGTTTTCCTGGAGGATTAGGCAGGGTTCAGATCATAAATGCTTTTCATGCCATGCAAAGGAGTCTGGAATACTTAGGCAACGGGGAACCACTGAAGGATTTTTAACCCACAATAGTCACAGAGAGATTTATGTTGTTTTAGGAATTTAATGCTGCTGTAGTAGGTTGAATGGTGACACATGACCCCTCCCAAAGGGGGGGGAAATATACACACACACACACACACACACACACACACATATATATATGTCTACATCAAATCCCTAAGATCTGTGAATGTGATATTATTCAAAAAAGGAGTCTTTGCAGATGTAATTAAGTTGAGGATCTTGAGATGAGTTTATTCTGTATTATCTGGGTAGAGACTAGATCCAATGACCAGAATCTTTCTAAGAGACAGAGCAGAACAGACACATACAAGAGACGTCGATGTGAAGGCATATCAGAGAGATGTAGTTATAAGCCAAGAGAGCCACCAACCATAAGAAACTGGAAAGGTAAAGGAGGGATTCTCTCCTAGAGTCCCAGAGGTCACATAAGATTGCCAACACCTTGACTTCTGACCTCTAGAAGTGTCAGCAAATAAATTTATCTTGTTTTAAACCACCAGTTTGTGATAATTTGTTATGGCAGCCACAGGAAACCAATGCAACTGGTGGCAACATTGAGGCTGTGGTTGATAGAGGAGTATGATCAGGGATGGGCTATAATGGCAGACACTATTACTACAGGACATACTTAGAAGAATACATACCAAACTGTTAACTTTGGATGATGGGACTCTATATAACTTTTATTTTCTTCTTTATTTTTATTTATGTTTTCTAGTTTTTATAGAACTATAGGCACATACTACTGTATAAATACAGAAAAAATAAGCCAAGTGAGATAATAAGGACTTGAACCAAGTCAGTAGAAGGCAGCATTGAGAAGAGGAAATGTCCCTTATCTATCTATCTATCATCTATCTATCTATCATCTATCTATCTATCTATCTATCTATCTATCATCTATCATCTATCTATCTATCTATCATCTATCTATCTATCTGATAAATATTTTCTGGGTGCTCACTAGATGCTGTTTTATGCTTTGTACAGACAACAGGAGACATTACAAAGAAAAACATAGATCTCTGCCTTATGGATCTTACATTCAAGGAGAGAAAGCCATGGAGAGTTTTGAGCAAAGGCATAGGTGACTTTGTTCTAAATGGATCACTCTGGATGCTGTGGGTAGTAACTGTTAAGAATAAGTGAAAAAAGGGAGAATATTCAGTGGCTGTCCTATTATCCAAGTGAAAGGATAGTGAGTGGCTTGTGCTAGGACATGACCTAGGAGGCTGGGGTTTCTTCCTGTGACTGGCTTGAATAGAGTCAAAGGGCGTAATGAAATTACCTTGATGCTTTCAAGGCATATAATTATGGTGAGGCTGTAAGTGTGGGGGGTTGAGAAAGGCTCTTGGTCTGAGACCCAGTTCTTCACCAGTGCACGAGAAAGCAAGGACGCTAGGGGTGCTGAGTCAATCTTTTGAATGCTTCAGGCTCTCTCTTGAATCCTACTGATGGAGTACCCATGGTACTCAAAATGAAGTGATCCAATGCAGCTGAATAAGAAGGAGGAGTTCACTGATGGGTAACATCGCTGGATCTGGTCCTTCTCCTCAACTCCATTTCTGAGGACTATGCCCACGGCACATAACTTGCAGAAACTATGTCATTTGGATGACATCTTTTATCACACAAGAATATGTTGTGATAAATTAGGTGGTAAGATATCATTCCATGTGTTCAGTTCTAAGGTCGGGGACTATCCCCAACTGATCCTTAACAAAATAAACATGGGAGGATCACTGATGATATTTTTGTGGTTGATTATCAGGGTATACTTGGGAAACAATTTTAATTATTGGAAATTGTCCAGCCAGCTGACGGTGTTGGTCACTGAGCTAGCTAATGAAAAAAATCACTTGCCCTCTTTCCTCAAAAATAACAATGTAATTGAGAAGGAGACCAGTTCCACACAAACTTTTCCCTGCACAAAACTTTGTAATTATCCTAACTCCATTCCAAAAAAGATTTTCAATTGACTAACATTTAATCCAATTCCTAAAATAGTGCAAGAAAATTAAAACCCTATGTAGAATGTTCAAAAGTGAGACTTATTTATTATTGTTTTTTTTTAAATTGAGAACTAGAAACAGAATGAACTGATCAAACAGATAATGTCAATGCGCCAAGCAGCAGGGACAGAAGTTTTGGGCTTAGATTGAGTTGCCGGTCATTTGGACAGCCCACACATGAAGGGTAGATGAGGTAAATATTACAATACTCTCAGTGTCTAGAAAAAAAACACCATACTTTATGCATAAGCCTATTTTATTATACAAATATCCCCACCACAATTGGCTTTAAAATGATTTCAAATGCTACCAACCATTTGAAGTCTTCTTCAAATCTCTGCTCTCTTGGGGCACCTGGGTGTCTCAGTTGGTTAAATGTCGACTCTTGATTTCCTCGCAGGTCATGATCTCAGGGTCATGATCTTGGAGTCATGAGATCAAGCCCTGCATTCAGCTCCACACTCAGTGCAGAATCTGCTTGGGATTGTCTTTCTCCCTCACACTCTGCCCCTTTCCCTGCTCTCTCTCTCTCCCTCTCTCTCTCTAAATAAATAAATAAACAAACAAATGAATAAATAAATACTTAAAAAAATCCCAGCTCCCTTGAACACACAGTTACAAAGTATGCTGGAGGGCTTACATGCATCCTCTATCACTGTTTTTTCAGGACTTCAGATATCCCAAATTATAAGGGGACTCCAAGTATCCCCTAACATTTGTATTTAGGATTGTACATTTTAGTCCCATGAAAAAGCAATTGAATTCAAGTTTTGTTTCTGAGGGAAGAAAGTGTTATAGCTTGCTTTCCAAAGAAAGAAATAGAAGAGACATCCTGGACAGTATAAAAGCAATAAAGAGATTCTGCATCCACAGGAAGGAAGAATATCAAGACAAAACATGTTAAGAGCATACATACAGCCCAGGTATGTAGGTCAAGGGACTAGATCAGAGTCTAACAGGCTGTAGTCTGAAGACATTGGCTAAGGGATTAGGGTACCTGTGTGACTCAAAGCTCAGGGTCATGGGGATTAATTTTAAGGAGGAGGGTATATAATCTTCTATTTCTGAATCTTGGACTATCTGGCTCTCTTACTAATTATGGGGTCAATGTGGAAAATGCATCATTAATTTAACTGATACCAACAGTTATGGTTCTTGTCTCATCGAGCCTCTTGTTGAGTTGGGGTGGTTCTCTTAATGAAGGGTTTTTGTAAGAGGAACGCATGATAACCCCTCCTCCACATTCCTCAAATAATACCTTTTGTACCTCTCTCTGTGTGTTGGTGGCTTTCTACTACACTTTGTAATTTGACAAGCATTATAGCCTCTTACAAGAGAGTAGAGGCTTACATGTCCTACTTATGTTTGTATCCAACAAAACATCTAGTACACTGTTTTGCACATAGTAGGGACTCAGGTTGTATCTGTAAAATTGAAAAGGAAAAGGAGAACAAGGATGAGAAATAAAACCATGCTTCCAAAAAGACTATACAATGAATGCATCTCTTTCTAAATTACTTGAGTAGTGCAGATAAATGCAACAGTAAAGCTCTGTTTAGGAACACCTGCTTTCTATTTGTCCTTTAACCCTTAGCTCAGAAAGCTCTCTTTACTTTGTATCCCATTTCTATTTCTATTTAGGATAGTCTGATAATCAAGCTATGATTATATATGCCTAACATCAGTTCCTCTATGACAGATGTGTGAGTCATTCCAATCATCTTAACTCTGTACGCAGATGTTCCTATACTATTCCATTTTCTTAATTACATAGTCTCCAAGGGCTACACCTGTGAGGGGATGCAATCCACAAATCTGCAGAGTTTAAAGAGAACTACCTTTCCCTGAGGTCTTCTCCCCAAATGTTAGGAAATGTAAGTGATTATTTTAACAAGCAGAATTTCATCCCCCTCAAGTCACGACCTGGTTAGATCAGATAAATTCAAAGCTTCTGGGCAAGCACCTTAAGGCCATATCTTTTTTCTCTCACAAGTTTTTGGCTGCTTGCCTTCAAACTGCAAGCTGGCAGACTTCATCCTTTAAAAGCTTAATTACCTGAAAACCCACTGGGCTCCTAGAATACCTGTAGTTCTCAGCCCTAGAGCTTGAGGATGGATGGAATAGAAATCTAATGCACTTGACCTTCTCACCTCCTGCTCATAGTCCATGCCCCTATTACACCTACTCAAATCTTCACTGAGGCCAGAAGTGCCAAGGACTTTTGCTGACAGATGTTTCTAGAAAAGCTCCTATTCATCTGAAAAACAATTGGGCCCCCTAGACCAGAGGTCCTCAAAAATGTTGTCCCCATACCCTACACTAGCAACCTCAATAGCACCTGGGAATTTGTTAGAAATGAAATTCTTGGGTCCCGGTCTAGACCTCTTTAATCAGAAACTCTGGGGGTGGAATCTAGCACCTTGTTTTTACAAGCCCTTCAGGTGATTCTGATACTTGCTACAGTTTGGGAACCACTGTACTGGGTAATTGAACCAATGGCATTTGGCTGTAAGCCGTGGAGTTACTATATATAACACCATGCAGCACTCACTAACCTCAGTCTCAGGAGTTGCAGGAGTTGGTGAACTCATTTCAAAGCAAGGGCTCTCAACTTTGAAGGTGCTTGGATAGCTGGTTGGGTGCATTTGGAAATACAGCATGCGCAAGGAACTGAAGAAATTCAGAGGATTCAAAATGTGAATTGGTAAAACTTGGGGCTGGCAAAGGAGGGACAGAGCATCACTGAGTTACCCTATCCTTTTAGATTTGACCATCTGCACTGTTATTTTCTTCCTTTCATTATATCCCATAGATTTTGCTTTTTAGTGTTCCTCTTATCAAGGATGATTCAAAACAAGGATTTATCAAGTGCTACTATGTGTAAGGTGCACATCAAAAGTACATATCTTGGGGCGCCTGGGTGCCTTAGTTGGTTAAGCATCTGGCTTTTGATTTCGGCTCAGGTTATGAGGTCAGGGTCCTGCGATGGAGCTCTGAGTCAGGCTCCCTGATCAGTGGGGAGGCTGTTTCTCCCTCTGCTCCACCCGACTTGGCTTGTATTCTCTCTCTCTCAAATAAATCTTTAAATCTTAAAAAAAAAAAAAAAAAAAGGGAGAACACTAGCATAATTATAAGATGCTCAAAAATTTACCTAATGTATGCTAACATATTTCAGGGAAAGTTTCTTTGGAATTTAACTTCCTAAACAAGAGTAAAGGATACTTACTTATCCTCACTCGGCACACTTTCTCCACTGCAAACACAGAACACAGCACTGGCGTAGTTCTCCTATAATGCACAATTTCCTTCTTTTTTGTGGCAGAATAATATTCCATCATATATGTGTGTGCATGTGCATGTATGTGTGTGAGTGTGCGTGCATGTATGTAAACATTCTTTATCCATCAATGGACACTGAGGTTGTTTCCATAACTTGGCTATTGTAATAATGCTGCAGTGAACATGGGTGTACATATCTTTTTCAATTAGTGTTTTTTTTTTAGATAAATATCCAGAAAGTGGAATTGCTAGATCATAGGATAGTTTTAGTTCTAGTTTTTTGAGGAACCTCCACAGTGTTTTCCATAATGGCTGCACCAGTGTACATTTCCATAACAATGTGCTAAATTTCTCTTTTCTCCACATCCTCACCAACACTTAGTTCTTGTCTCCTTGTTGACAGCCTCTTTAACAAATGTGAGGTGGTATCTAGTGGTTTTGATTTGCATTTCATTGATAATTAGTGACTTCTAACACCTTTGCATGTGTCTGTTGTCTGTATGTCGTCTTTAGAGAAATGTCTATTCAGATCCTCTGCCCATTTTTTAACCAGCCTGTTTTTATGACTATTGAGCTGCATGAGTTCTTTTCTTTTTTTTTAAAGATTTTATTTATTTATTTGAGAGAGAGAAAGAGAGAGCATGAGAGGGGGGAGGCTCAAAGGGAGAAGCAGACTCCCTGCTGAGCAGGGAGCCCAATGCAGGACTCTATCCTGGGACTCCAGGATCATGAACTGAGCTGAAGGCAGTCGCCTAACCAACTGAGCCACCCAGGTGCCCCTGCATGAATTCTTGATAAGTCTTGAATACTAGCCCCTTATCAGATACAACCATTTGCTAGGTTGTCTTTTCATTGTCTTGGTTTCCTTTGCTATGCAGAAGCTTTTCAGTTTGACTTGGTCCCACATGTTTCATCTCGCTTTTGTTGGTTTTGCTTGTGGTGAGAAATCCAAAAAAAATCGTCGCTAAGGTCAACGTCAAGGAGTTTACTGCCTATGTTTTCTGAGAGTTGCATAGTTTCAGGGCTTATGCCTGATGGCTTCATGAATTGACATGTCATCCTTGTGCAGGGGCCATGCTAATCTTCTCTGTATCATTCCAATTTTAGTACACATGCTGCCCGAGGGAGCACCGCGAAATTTCTCTTAACATCTCCATGTATGTATATACTTGTTGATCTCTGTGTATTGAAGACAGCAGGGATTAGAGTTAATCTGAGATAAAAACTAACGCGCTGAATATGCTGCTAAACAAGAAATATTCTACCCTGTTGGAGTAAACCACTATCAACCAGTAAAATCACCTAATCCTGGAAGTGCTGAGTTAGGGTCACAGCATAAGTGATGCACTTCTTGCACTTTCTCCAAATGTACACTTGCCCCCAAGGAGAGCTTTAGATTGACCTCTTCCTCTGCTAGTCAAACTTAAAGAACATTAAACTGTGATCTTAGCTCCCTCTTGCTAACCTCAAGGCTGGAGTGGAGAATTATTTTCCTAAAGACAATGCTTCCCCCAAGCCCATTCTGTAGGCTTCTCTACAGAAGAACATGTGGTATATCCTTCCTGAGAACATTGGGGGATAAGCTGAACGTCCCAGCATTGTCTGTGGGGTTGACCTCTGTACCTGGCATTTCAAGGGGTCAAGCCCCCCACTTTGGGGCCAAGCCAAGAGAAGAAGCCACCTCATAAATCCATCGTGGAGACCACAGTGACCATGAGGAACTGACTCTGTCCTTCCAGAAGGTTACTCCAGCAGTTGTCCATAACAATCTGGTTCTGAGCAGACCAAGGGAAACATAGGATGAGGCTGTGCTCAGGCTCAATTATATATTCAAATTGCCTGTATTTAAAAAACCCTAAAAACTGTAATGGCTTAATTAAGCTGGTAACTTATGGCCTGCTTCTCCTCACAGCCTAAGGCTTTCTCTTTAAGTGAGAAGTCAGGGACCGTTTTCCTTGCTGGGATGGCTGGCTGTGGCGAGGCACAGGGTCTCCAGGATGGGAAAATGAAGAGCATGGACTTTGGTGGGAGCTACATTCCCCATGTGGTAGATGGCCTACAAATCTCCAGTCCTTTGTAGTACATGAAACAGGGCTCAGAGGAGCGAGTAGACATCAGTTTAGAAGCTAGAAAGAGAAGGGTGAGTTTTCACGTGGTGAAGCTTTGCCTTGAATCCACCCACTAAAACAATATCTCAAAGAAAAGAAAATGTAGGTTATGACTTGCATGTTAAGTGAAAGGAAAAGCAGCCCCTCCTGTAAGAAAGCAGTGTAACCCCACCCCGATATAGCCCTGCCATTTATCTCTAAGTGGCATCATTCCTACTTTCCATGACTTATAACCTTGGAGGAGCATTTTAATGTCCTTGAATAAACTTTCAAACTTCATCTTCAGGTGGTTTGACCTCTGCTGAGCAAGGCTGTTCTTCGGAGTCCCCACCATCTGCTGACAGAAAGGGCTTGTTAGAGCTGCAAAGGTTTCAATATCTATATATGGGTCTTGATACTGTTTGAGAAATCCTTTATTTAGGCAAATATTGAAGCATTTGTCCAATGGAAAAATTCCCTTTAGAAAATTAATTGCTGATCACCTTTATTTTTTAAAGTGCAGCTAAAGCTGTAGGCTAAAGACTCAGACTACTTGTTTCTCTAATAGCACCTCTTTCACTAAAGTTAGCAACTTAACTTTCCTTATCTTTAAAATGGGCTAACATACTAGTTCTTGCCTTCCAAGTTTGGTAGGATTTGATGAACTCCTACATATAAGATGCTTGGCACCATGCCTGGTTCTTAATCACTCATTGTTACCTTTACCATATTTTGTTATTAATTTCACCAATTTCATATTCTGTAGGATTTATACTTAAAACTATACCCAGCAATTATACATCTGATCAGGGTTCAGCTAAAGAGAGAAGGAGACCTATTTGCTACCCTGATTCCTCAGGGTTACGGAGAGGTGATCGGTGACCCAATTGTATGAAGTTTGGCTTATTTGGAATTCTGGTGTCTGCCTTTTTATTTCTCCTTTAACAGCTGCTTGCATTAGCCTTTTGGGAATTGAGCAAAAGAATTTTTCATTTTTAGGAAGCCACATGTTCTCGATCTTTAAATCAAAGGTGAAATGCAACGTGCTATGGCAGTAATCCAAAGTTTGGATACCACATGGACTTTCTGGTTTAAACTCATTTTCTATGAAGTCAAAATTCATCCTTAGCTTTTTGAAAGCACTGAAGGTGATGAGCTGAGACAGCAGTGAAGAGACATGAGAAGAAGGCCCCTGGTGGCCAAAATGAGGCTTCTCCCTCTCAGTTTTTTAATGACATGCGAAAGGCATTAATCCATACTTTCATTTTCTATTAGCCAAATAGAAATGTCTTGAGATAATGTGAATACCTTATGGTATAAGTGACTTTCCGAAGTATCTTATTAGAACTCCTTATCTGTGTAAATGAGGCAGCATTGGGGCTTGACAGCCAGGAATATACCTCCTAAAAACTGATGATTAGGAGCAGCTCACAAAGAAGTTAGCCCAGTACCACTGGGGAAACTTCCAGGGGACATGGCAGCTTTCGCCTTTTCCCCAATACAGTGACTGTTTGACATGTCATGTGTAGGTCAGTTCCTTGTGTGGCAGCTCTACCCAGAGATGAAATCAGGTTTCCCAAATGCCTCTCAAGAACCATGAGGACAAATGATGCTGCCACACATGCAGGTTGGGATCTTCCTGCAGAGAGCAGAGAGAAATGCCATCCTGGAGGAACATTCAAGGCACTTTTGAGAATGATGCCCTAGGTTTCAGAAGCACCTTTTTTCAAAAGGATGTTTATAGATTATCGAGGCTGCTAGGCTGATGTTTAATGTAGAAAAGATAAGGTGGATCAATGTTGGAGAAAATTCAAAACCAGTACTCCCCCCCCAAAAAAAATCCCAAATGCCTCAAAACAAAAACCATCCTTCTGAACCATCGGTCAGAAAGGATGGCTGTGTTTTGTTTGAAGAAAGTCTGAGGGTGCATAAGGCAGAGCTGGGGATGTCATACTATCCAACTCTAATCTCTACTGCTTCCACTCCACTTGCCCTGTTCCACCTTCCAGGGCTCCATCACCTTAACCCTTACAGTAAGCTTCCTAGTATTCGACTCAGATTTACTTGAAATGAAGAGTCCTTTTCTTCGTGTTCCTGGGGAGACTCTGCCAGAAGCCCATAGTACCCATCACGACATTGTTTTCCTTTCTTTATCTTTACTTTTCCCCTTATAAGACTACCTCTCAGTATTGTATTTGTTGATAGGAACAGACAACATTTCCTTTGAAAATAGGTTTGTTCATTCCATAAAGATTCACTGACCTCTGTTGTAAACATTGGTATACTTCCATCATAAAGATAAACTCTATATTCAGATTTTTCTTGTATGTTTTTGTTTTTGTTTGATCATCTGAGTTTTATGATTGACGTTTTTTTTAATAAAATGCAAGTACATTTGATTTTTTTAAAAATATTGGCCATTTATCTTGTTACATAAATTTTTCTACTCTTCTCCTCATCAATAGTATTGCTTTCAATTCCTCTAACATATTTCAGGTAAATGGTTAAATCCGTGTGGCCACAGTTAAAGACCCATCCACTGTCTCCTGCTGAGGCAGAAAAGATGAACGCAGTTAATGGGTAAATGATAGGCCAATGCTGAGGTCAATATTTACCCCACTGTACAATAAATCTTGATAACTGGCTAACTACCAAAACAATATATCAATAATCAGTATACTATGCTATATCCTTCCAGAATAATTTCTTTAGAAAGGTATGGAAATTCAAGGAATAAAGATTGCAAAGATTTTGTGATATGCTTTTGGTCCTGAAAGGAAACTATCAAGGTAAAGATCTTGAAATCAGCGGTTTTCAAGATTTTATTTATTTATCTGAGAGCAAGAGAGAGTGTGCGAGCGTGAGTGGAGTGGGGGACGGTTGGGGGGGTTGGGGAGGGGCAGAGGGAGAGGGAGAAGCAGGCTCCCTGCTGAGCAGGGAACTGGATGTGGGGCTTGATCCAGGACCCCAGGATCATGACCTTTGCCAAAGGCAGACCCTTAACCGAGTGAGCCACCCAGGCACCCCGAAATCATTGGTTTTCAAACTTTAAAATGCATTAGAAGCACTGGGGCACTTTTAGATAAATACAGATGGCTAGATTCCACCCCTGTTCTGAACAAGTAGGTGTAGTCTTATGCCCTCCTAGGGTTTCACAAAACACTAGGAGAATCTGATTCAGGAAAGCTAGGGAACATTCTCTGAGGAAAAATCAATTTAAATTCTACATTGTGCCTGGGAGGTAAGTAGTTATCAACCTATTAACCAACATTTATTTAGAGACAACTAGGTCTAAACAATATGTGTATTTGGTCATTATGAAGTAGGTGTACTTTTTCTCTGCTGCTGCTCCATTCTACCTTATATGGTAATTTTTGGATCTTACATAGGAGATTGGATAAGGTTAAAAACAAGGCTTATTGGTATAATTTATCAATGACAGTTGCTGGAAGAATCTCTTAAGCAATGGCTCATACTTGGAGACACAGCATTTCTCCTAAATAAAAAAGGAAAAAAAAGAAATCATTACATTACTATTTCATAGACTTAAGTAGTAAATTATTGGCAAACTTTTTTGGGAAAAGAGATAAAAATAGTAAACTAAAATCAGTAAATGTATAATTTTGGGATAGGGAAACACATGAGTAAAAATACTTTTCAGTATGCACTTCTCAATGCATTGTTTATTATAGACAATACAACCATAAAATCTTACAACAAATTATGTATATTATGCAATAGGAACGGTAATGTAAATTTAAAATATAAAATAACTAGAGTTTCAGTATTTTCTGCCTGCATACCAATAAATCCTAAGTGTTATATTCAGCAGTCCTATTAGCCTTATTTCTCTAGGCTGGCTTTGTATATTTTGATTGTCTTTGATGTAAATTAAAGTACTTATTTGGCACATAATTAAAGAATTCATAATTTTTTAAAAGTGGGGCAAGAACTTTCTTCTTTAACCCTGACAGAAGCTAGTCTTTCTCACAAGATGATCTTAGGTAATTTTCAGATACATCTTTAAAGTATTTTTTAGGCTACCTTCTCTCCAAATGGAAGGGGAAAATGCACTAATGTATAAACTGTCCTCAATTTCTAGTTTGTATTTAAACCATTGGTCTCACCATTGCTCATCTTTATGATTGTTTACAAAGTGTATATGTACACTTCAAGATCCTATTTTGATTTTGTTGGAGTTTGATTGTTATTGTTTTCTTTACAACTCAAGTTGAAATTCCTTGTTACACTTAGAGAGTCTTCTAAGCTTCTCTAACCTCCTTGGCTTCACTGAGCCTTCCAGTGAACCCTCTTGGTGTGTGTTTGAAACTTTATGTGCAGAGGAATCACTTAGTACGTGCCCTCCTTAGGAATCTTGGGGGTGGGGTGGAAGGAGTTTCTTATATAGTGAATCTGAAGGAGCAGAGTTTCTGTATTTCTAACAAGCTTCCAGGTATGTGCCTGGTGCTGCCAGTCTGAACCTAAAGGTCTATACCATAAATCTGGCTTATACCAAGTGCTGCAATCTATTATTGATCACAGTGCCAGACACATACCCTATGTACATAACTATATGGATTTCTCACGAGTGTAGCAATCTCCTTACAAATTCTCACTGATGCCAAGAATGTTGTCATCATCAACTCTGTAGTCATTAAAATGCTTTTCATCTCTAAAATTTCCCAAGAAAGCATCTTGTAATCATGAATTGACCTTCGAAGAGTGTCAGCACAGTAATGTGCCAAATCTTTGTCATTTTCTCAGATTTTTAACAACTCTTTTATACTTTATTGTTGTTGACTCCTAAAAGCATTCGACAAGCATGGAAAAACAAAGAGCATGAGATACAATATACTGAAATGATATCCATGAAAATGTTGCACAGAATATTTCTAAATTTTCCTCATCTTAACTATTTCTCTAAATAGTTTATAGTTCCTATGTATTATTTTATAATACAGTAATTATGCTGAATTTTCAAAAACCCAGAACTTGTATTTTCCATGAGGTTTAAAAAAAGACATAAGAAATCATGGCAATTAACCAAATTATTTTTTTATTATTGTTATGTTAATCACCATACATTACATCATTAGTTTTTGATGTAGTGTTCCATGATTCATTATTTGCGTATAACACCCAGTGCTCTATGCAGAATGTGCCCTCTTTAATACCCATCACCAGGCTAACCCATCCTCCCACCCCCTCCCCTCTAGAACCCTCAGTTTGTTTTTCAGAGTCCGTCGTCTCTCATGGTTCGTCTCCCCCTCCGATTTCCCCCCCTTCCTTTTTCCCCTCCTGCTATCTTCTTCTTCTTCTTTTTTTTTTTAACATATAATGTATTATTTGTTTCAGAGATACAGGTCTGTGATTCAGCAGTCTTGCACAATTCACAGTGCTCACCCTAGCACATACCCTCCCCAATGGCTATCACCCAGCCGCCCCATCCCTCCCACCCCCCCACCACTCCAGCAACCCTCAATTTGTTTCCTGAGATTAAGAATTTCTCATATCAGTGAGGTCATATGATACATGTCTTTCTCTGATTGACTTATTTCGCTCAGCATAACACTCTCCAGTTCCATCCATGTCGTTGCAAATGGCAAGATTTCATTCCTTTTGATGGCTGCATAATATTCCATTGTATATATATACCACATCTTCTTTATCCATTCATCTGTTGATGGACATCTTGGCTCTTTCCACAGTTTGGCTATTGTGGATATTGCTGCTGTAAACATTGGGGTGCACGTACCCCTTCGGATCCCTACATTTCTTTTGTTCCCTTGTTATTTGTCACATTTTGCTTGTCTAGTGGTGTCAATGAAGGGACATGTTTTATTACTCCACGTTCCTTACTACTTTGTCAGGGACACAATGGGTACTCAGGATTTACCTGGTCATTGATTATCAGCTTTCTGACTTCACTGAATTTCCATACAGATTATATGAAAGGAAGTTTAGCACATCAAATGCTTGCTTACAATCACCAAGATGTCTGATTTTTCTCATAGGCTTATATAAGTACTGATATTTATGTCCCAGGTAAGAGCATGGTCCTCTGGCTTAGTACATGCCAAGAGTAAATACATGGCAGGATATCAGTGAAAGCCCACACAGAAAAATTTAGTGGGTATTACTCAAAATTTCTCATCTTTTTACTCCCCTGTCTGTGCATACAGAAACAACCATAATTCTGACTGGGCCAGAGTATTCATGTGTTGGCACTGAATAGGTTCTGGGATGACAAGTTAAATGGTGCTTCCACTCTGGAGAAGACACTAGAGAAAAGTTGGAAATTACTTGGGGTAGCTGCAAATCACTCTAAATATCACTTCCTTTGTTTCTGCCAAAAGTCCGCCAATATGTTCAGTTTGATTTAAAGAACATATGATGAAAATGGAAAACAGTTTCTAATCACAGCTATTAATTACCATGGACTAAATTCAAAGAGAGTTCCTAATTAGAATTTCAAAGTATCCTAAATATAATGTAAGACTTGAATGATAAAGCAACACAGGGGATTTCTTAACAGCCTACAAAGCATCAAGGAAGGAAGAAGGTTCCCAAGGGTACAGAAAAATAGGTCCCTTAAAAAAAAATGTTCTTGGAGTCTCCATTCACTGAAAGAAGCCATTCGTATCCCAGTTGGAAATCCAACAAAGTCTAACTTGGAACTGATGTGAGTGATGCAAGCATGGTGGAGATACATGTGCTGTGCAGAAATGCAAACATAGACTGGTAGAACATCATGAGGGTCCATGGGATCCAAAAATGACCAACAGGGATATGTAGTAAATAACCTGTACTGGTTTATTCATTCAACAAACATTTACTAGCTGCCTATTCTATGTCAGGTACTCTTCTAAACACTGGGCACACATCAATAAGTGGACTGGACAGATTCCTGCCTATGTGGAGTTGATATACAAGATGGTAGAAAAAGACAATAAATGGCATATCAAATAGGTGCATTATATTTATATGTATGAAAATAAGGGCTATAGAAAACAAGGGGAGTGCTGTGAGGTGGGATGGCCATGAGGTGATTGCAGTTTTAAGTAAAGGCATCAGCTTTGAACAAAGACTCAGAAAAAGCAAGGGAATGAGCCATGTGACAATTTGGGGGACTAACTTCCTCTTCCTTAGTGCAGAACCCTAATGCTAGAATGTGCTTGCTCCATTTGGGGGCCTTCAAGAAAGCCTGTGTGTCGAGCATGGAGTGGGCAGGTGGAAAAAGTCCTAGGACAGGGCTTTATTAGTCCATAAAAGACTCATCACGTAGGTCATTGTAACCTATACTGAGGATATTTGATACAGGGTCAAATTTCAACAGCAATGTTAGTTTCTGTTCTCTCCATTCTTTCCCTTAGGATTTCTTTTTTAAAAATTTTTTAAATTTTATTATGTTATGTTAGTCACCATACAATACATCATTAGTTTTTGATGTGGTGATCCATGATCCATTGTTTTCGTATAACACCCAGGGCTCCATGCAGTACATGCCCTCCTTAATACCTATCACCGGGTAACCCATCCCTCCTCCCCCCTCTAAAACCCTCAGTTTGCTTCTCAGAGTCCATAGTCTCTCATGGTTCATCTCTCGCTCCGATTTCCCCCCCTTAATTTTTCCCTTCCTTCCCCTAATGTCCTCCATGCTATTCCTCATGTTCCGCAAATATGTGAAACCATATGATAATTGACTTTCTCTGCTTGACTTATTTCACTTAGCATAATGTCCTCCAGTCCCATCCATGTTGATGTAAAAGTTGGGTATTCATCCTTTCTGATGGCTGAATAATATTCCATTGTATATATGGACCACATCTTCTTTATCCATTCATCTGTTGAAGGGCATCTCGGCTCTTTCCACAGTTTGGCTATTGCGGACATTGCTGCTATGAACATTGGGGTGCATATGGCCCTTCTTTTCACTACATCTGTGTCTTTAGGGTAAATACCCAGGAGTGCAATTGCTGGGTCATAGGGTGGCTCTATTTTGAATTTTTTGAGGAACCTCCACAGTGTTTTCCAAAGTGCCTGTACCAACTTGCATTCCCACCAACAGTGTAAGAGGGTTCCCCTTTCTCCACGTCTCCAACATTTGTTGTTTCTTTCCCTGTCCATTTTTGCCATTCTAACTGGTGTAAGGTGGTATCTCAATGTGGTTTTGATTTGAATTTCCCTAATGGCTAATGATGATGAACATTTTTTCATGTGTCTGTTAGCCATTTGTATGTCTTCTTTGGAGAAGTGTCTTTTCGTCTGCCCATTTTTTGACTTGATTATTTGTGTTTTGGGTGTTGAGTTTGAGAAGTTCTTCATAGATCTTGAATACCAGCCCTTTATCTGTAGTGTCATTTGCAAATATCTTCTCCCATTCTGTGGGTTGCCTCTTTGTTTTGTTGACTGTTTCCTTTGCTGTGCAGAAGCTTTTTATCTTGATGAAGTCCCAAAAGTTCATTTTTGCTTTTGTTTCACTAGCCTTTGGAGATGTATCTTGAAACAAGTTGCTGTGGCCGATGTCAAAGAGGTTACTGCCAATGTTCTCCTCTAAGATTTTGATGGATTCCTGTCTCACATTGAGGTCTTTCATCCATTTTGAGTTTATCTTTGTGTATGGTGTTAGAGAATGGTTGAGTTGCATTCTTCTGCATGTGGCTGTCCAATTTTCCCAGCACTATTTATTGAAGACACTGTCTTTTTTCCATTGCATATTTTTTCCTGCTTTGTCGAAGATTATTTGACCATAGAGTTGAGGGTCCATATCTGGGCTCTCTCTTCTGTTCCATTGGTCTATATGTCTGTTTTTGTGCCGGTACCATGCTGTCTTGGTGATCACAGCTTTGTAATATAGCTTGAAATTGGGCAACGTGATGCCCCCAGCTTTACTTTTCTTTTTCAACATTTCCTTGGCGATTCGGGGTCTTTTCTGATTCCATACCAATTTTAGGATTGTTTGTTCCAGCACTTTGAAAAATGTCATTGGAATTTTGATCGGGATGGCATTGAAGGTATAGATTGCTCTGGGTAGCATAGACATTTTAACAATATTTATTCTTCTGAACCATGAGCATGGAATATTTTTCCATCTTTTTGTGTCTTCTTCAATTTCTTTCATGAGAGTTTTGTAGTTCCTAGAGTATAGATCCTTTACCTCTTTGGTTAGGTTTATTCCAAGGTATCTTATGGTTTTTGGTGCTATTGTAAATGGAATCATTTCTCTAATTTTTCTTTCTACAGTTGCATTGTTAGTGTATAAGAAAGCAACTGATTTCTGTGCATTGATTTTGTATCCTGCCACATTACTGAATTGCTGTATGAGTTCTAGTAATTTGGGGGTACAGTCTTTTGGATTTTCCACATAAAGTATCATGTCATCTGCGAAAAGAGAGAGTTTGACTTCTTCTTTGTCAATTTGAATACCTTTTATTTCTTTTTGTTGTCTGATTGCTGTTGCTAGGACTTCTAGTACTATGTTGAACAATAGTGGCGAGAGTAGGCATCCTTGTGTTCCTGATCTTAAGGGAAAGGCTCTCAGCTTTTCCCCATTGAGGATGTTATTCGCTGTGGGTTTTTCATAGATGGATTTTATGAACTTGAGGAATGTTCCCTCTATCCCTATGGTCTGAAGAGTTTTTTTTTTTTTTTAAGATTTTATTTATTTATTTGACAGAGAGAGACACAGCGAGAGCAGGAACACAAGCAGGGGGAGTGGGAGAGGGAGAAGCAGGCTCTCTGCTGAGCAGGGAGCCCGATGCGGGGCTCGATCCCAGGACCCCGGGATCATGACCTGAGCTGAAGGCAGATGCTTAACGACTGAGCCACCCAGGTGCCCCTGGTCTGAAGAGTTTTAATCAGGAAAGGATGTTGTATTTTGTCAAATGCTTTTTCTGTAGCAATTGAGAGGACCATATGGTTCTTCTCCCTCCTCTTATTAATGTGTTCTATCACATTGATTGATTTGTGGATGTTGAACCACCCTTGCATCCCAGGGATAAATCACACTTGGTCGCGGTGGATGATCCTTTTAATGTATTGTTGGATCCTATTAGCTAGGATTTTATTGAGGAATTTGGAATCCATATTCATCAGGGATATCAGTCTGAAATTCTCCTTTTTGATGGGATCTTTGCCTGGTTTGGGGATTAAGGTAATGCTGGCCTCATAGAATGAGTTTGGAAGATTTCCTTCTGTTTCTATTTTTTGAAACAGCTTCAGTAGAATAGTTATTATTTCTTCTTTGAATGTTTGGTAGAATTCCCCAGGGAATCCATCAGGCCCCGGACTCTTGTGTTTTGGGAGGTTTTTGGTCACTGCTTCAATCTCATTACTGGTCATTGGCCTATTCAGGTTGTCAATTTCTTCCTGTTTCAGTCTTGGCAGCTTGCCTCCCATGCTGGGGATGGGGCACAGACTCGCAGACCGGTAGTGGCAGGGAAAGGACTTTAGGACAGCCCCCGGGATGGAAACCCGGTGCGGCGGGGTTGTGTGGGCGAACTGGGAGTGGCTGGCAGCATCAGAAGTACAAAGGGCAGAGACATGCCCAGACCTGGAGGCGAGGACTGGGAGCACTGTGGAGGGGTGCACAACCCAGTACCCCAGTACACTGTAGTTTATAGCAGCACAGACAGAAATGGAGATAGTGTGGCCTGGAGAGCTCACTGAAGAACAGATTGCAATCTCTCTGTTCTGAGGCAGAGGGTTGGAAACGGTCTCTTCTGCTCTGACTCTCGGAAGAGAGGCAGAAAGCCACCAGGGAAAGCCTCCAGAGAACAAAAGCCCCCCAAAACTGGTTCCCACTGAGCCTATCCCCCACCACAGGGGGGCAGGGCAACTCTGCCCAAACAGGGTTGCCTGAGTAACAGCGCTGCAGGCCCCTCCCCCAGAAGACAGGCTGGGAGAACAAGAGGCCAGCAACCCTAAGGTCCCTAGAAAACAGGTGCATCTTGCTTGGGTTCTGGTCAATAATTTGGACTCTATACATTCCCTCAACCACCCATCAACAGAATGACTAGGAGGAGAAATCCCAAAATAGGATTTCTTTTTAACATGACTTAAAATACTTCCATCCAATTCCTACTATGTCCTTTCTTACAACCTGTATTCCTACAAATCGGCATCCTGGTTTATGTCCCCCCTCATTCCAAGTCATACTAACTCTGTGGGCAAATTTGTTTTCCTAAGGTCTAGGGCGTTTTTCCTTGCAAGAAACCCTCACCCAGGCTTGTCATTGCTTCTGGAATTAAGTCAAAACCTCTCTTGACCTTGTAGGAGCTGGCTCTTACCTATTCTTCAATTTAGTAGTTTCTTGTGTGCCATTCAATTGTTAGCTCTGATTTCGATCCCTTTGCCCATGTCATTTTCTAAAAATGAATTGTTTGCCATCTTGTCAACGCTTTTTCCATTCTTCATGTCTCCCTAAATGCCATACTCTTTATCACTACCCCTAATCATAGCAGCAAGTGGTTTCTCACTTGTACAGAATTCCCAGCACTTTATTTTTACTTCTCCTAAGACAGATTCTGTGTTTTCAATTATTAATTGTAAGTGGACTCAAAACACATCAAGAGTCAAATCTGTGTCTTATTCATGTTTCATTCCCCCAGAGAACTAGGAAACCTCATTGCACTGTTAAATATTGATAGGATAAATTTTAGCACTCAATCTAAGCATAGGTGGTGGGTTTAACATTATTGACACAAACTTACTCTGGACATAATGGTCAGTCCTTCATCATGCCCCATGGGCATTTAACTTTGTGATTACAGATACCTCTGTACTCCTTATGACTGCCCATGCTTCAAGCACAAGACAAGGAATACGGGATTAATTTAGGAATCCATCATATTTTTAAAGCCATGACAACTAGCTGTATCATAAATACAGCAGATCACCCAGCAGCATAAATAATGGAAACACTGCCTTGGGGGCAATAAAAGTGATTGATGCTCTGAGTTGCTGTTAACCCTGGTTATCCTTGTTCCATGATCTTTGCAACTTTCCTTTGTGCCTGAGATTGGCACTTCAGAAGCAGTATCGCTGGAAAGAAAAATCAGGTGTCACACATCTAGTTTCTAGTCTGAAATTTGCAAATGAGGGGGAAGGTATCTGATCTAGAATAAATTAAGTCCACACATACAGACATGTCCCTATCATATCCATATTAATGATGAGCAATAAGAAAAAATATTAAGGTGTGGGATAAGGAGAATTAGGCTGCTCTGGATTTACTTTTTTAAAAAATAATAAAAAGCTTCTAAAGAACTTGTTCTTTACTTGGATGTCATAGGTGAAGATTTTTCTTCCCTAATGTTTCTGCAGACACATGTATAATGAATTGCATTTCACTTTGACATGCTGAAAAGGAAAGTTTCCTGAAAATTTGGTCTAGAAAAGCATTACGTTAGAGAGAATTCCATCTCCAGACCAGAAAACCCAATTCTTGTATTTTCACCATTAATTAACTTCATTACTTGATATGAGTTTCTCAACCTGGTTCATTATGTCGATCTTTTTACATATGTAATGTTGGAGAGAAAGGGGACAAGCCTACGAATTAAGTACCTATTTTATACAATGTGCTTTACTAACCTTCTCTGCTACTAAGATTTTTAGTGATACATTATTATGTCCATTATACAGATGAAGGGTTTGGGATTCAGCGAGGTTCTGCAATTTTCCCAAGATTACAAGAAATAAATGGCAAATCTGAATCCTGGTCAATCTGAATCTAAACTTAAACTATGAATACCACATATATGAAAGGTTAAGAAATAGATATCTAAGAGCTTCCTCCTGCCCTAGCATTCTGTGATTCTGTCATCCTAAAGCCCTGTGGAGTTTCCATACAGTGGTAAGTATTATGACAGGACCAATGGTTTTGCTAACTTCTAATCCCTATTTGATCTCCAATTCCCTATGGAACAAGGCAAGTCTGCTCTTAATATGGTTCCCATATCCAGTCACACAAGAAGGGGGACCATTATTGAATGGCTGACCTAGGAGACCACTTCCAGTTCGGGTTAAAAAAAATTAAAGAGCATTTTAGAAGAATATTCGGTTCCACCCATGTGAATTCATTCACTGGGGTCTTTGTAGATTGGAATTCTGATTGGGAGAAAATTCTGTATCTAGCACAATGGGGATCTTGAACTTTGTTTTCTGGGAGGTCTTTTTAAATGGATATTTTTGTTTTCTGTTACAGCAGCAAAAAAGCATGTGCGTTTCTATCATTAGGTCTGTGTTCATATTATTCCAGCCTGAAGTAGCATGCCTTATCCCACCCTTCAATATCCAAAATATTCCCTCATCTCTTAAGGACCTGTTCAGTGTCCTCGTGTCCTCTTTTCTAGGTTTTCTGCAGGTACCAATCTCTTATGCCATTCTAGTCCCTATCAGTTATGTTTTACATTAGAGTTAGCTGTATCTTTATTACAATAAATCCTTATACAGTTGACCCTTGAATAATGCAGGAGTTAGGGGCATTGAAACCCTCCCCCACCCTGTGCACTAAAAAATCTGAATATAACTTTAAACTCCCCTAAAACTTAACTATTAATACCCTGTTGTTGACTAGAATCCTTACCAATAACATAGTCAATTAACACATTTTTAAATGTTACACGTATTATATACTGTATTCTTACAACAAAGTAAGTTAGAGAAAAGAAAACATTATTAAAAAATCATAAAGAAGAGAAAATGCATTTACAGCACTGTTTATTGAAAAAAAAATCTGCCTGTAAGTGGACCTGTGCAGTTCAAATCTAGGTTGTTAAAGGATCAACTGTATTCTCAAAAGGAACCAATGCAGTATTTTATAAAGAGTAATATCTCAATAAAGTTTTTTAACAACAAGTGAATTTATGATTTAGGCCTGGGATGAAACTTTCCTTTTACAGTTTTCTCCTTTGCTACCCCATTCCATCCAGGATATTTTTTATTTTTAATTTTTTTTAGGTAGGCTCCACACCCAGTGTGGAACTTGGAGTCATGACCCTGAGATCAAGAGTCACATGCTCTACTGACTGAGCCAGCCAGATGCCCCCTCCAGGATATTTTGTAAATGGGTGAGGGAAATCTTGGGAAATAGTTGATTCTAAAATCCAGCCATTCAACTCAAGATAGGACTAGAATTGGTCCTTAAGAACCACGCTATAGGATAGTATCTTAGACTCAGCTCCCAGGGAAAACAGGCTGTGAGATAGAAATTTGCATGCAGATGGTTTATTGAAGAGTGCTTTCAGCAATAGCACCTGGGGGTGTTGGGCATCAGAGAAGCAGAACTGGGCAAAGGGAAAAGTTACATAATGCAGTCACAGCAAAGGTCTTGACTAATCCCACCAGAAACCCTAGAGTTAAACAGTCTTTCAGAGTTGTCTTGAATTGAAGTTAAAGGATGCCTTAGTACTCCCTTATTAATGAATGTAGACTGACCATAAGGGATGGGCAGAACCCTAGGAAGGGCAGCTCCTCTAGACCAGCCCAGTGACTTAGACTCAGCTGTGAGCCAGCAACAGCTCTTTCCAATTGCTGGAATATAATGGTCTTTATCCAGAAGGGGTGGGATCTGGGTGTTGCACCCCAGCATCAGTTACTATAAGGAAGGAGAGCTGAACATTTTCTCTAAGAACACTCATGAATATACTTATTGGTGTATATTGACTTTGAAAAGTCTTACTCCCTGATGTTCACAAACATGAAGCAGTGGCAGAGCCCAGACTGGATTGACAAGGAAAACACACTGTGTAGTCAGAGGGGAAAAAAAAAAACTCCCAAATCTCTGGAAAAGCGGATTTCCAAAGGTCTTCAGTTCTATAGCACAATTCTGAGCAAGGAGGAGGAGGGAACAAACTGAAACAGTGTTTAATACACCCTTACACCATCTTCGGTCTTTTATATATTGGGAATTTATGGTTATTTAAAAATTTTTGGAATTGATTAAACGACTTTAGGGTTCCCTTTGTGGTTCACTGAGACCAAATTTTTTGAGATACTTGTTAAAAATGTCAGTTCCTGAGCCCCACCCAAATCCACTAAATGAAACTTTGTGCATAAGGCTGGAAGTAAAAATTTTAACAAACACAGTGGATGCTTTTGGTGATCATTAAAATTTGAGGATCTCCACTTGGAGACAAAATTACACAGTCAAGAAGATGGAAGAAAAATCAGTCAGGTGGAGTGTCTTTTGCAGAATATCCCACCCTGAGAGGTTGATATAATTCTTCCTCATGCATCTGACCCTGAGAAGTAATAAATATATAGTCTCCTTTACAAGACATATAGGCTCTGTCAGTCGTGGTTTCTAGGAAAAGACTGCATGATTTTTCTGGGCATCAGATAAGTGTGATATTGTAGATGGCAATGTTAATCATTTACTCTCCGAATGGTATGGGGGACAGGCATGGCCAATACATAAGGAAGATGCATGGGACTAGATTTTCTTCATTCTGTTTCAATTCTAAACCTATTGTTAGCCATCTCTTTCTTCTTCACAAGAAGCATGAGGTTTGTGCATTGCAGCATATTGGTAAACTAGCTCTCCAGAAATACATAGATACATGATGTCTGTATTAGTGGTGTTTGCTGATCTCCATGATGCAAATGCTCCAGCCATGGCCAATTTCATATTATCAATGGTTTAACAGCTGGCTTGCAAAATTCCTGAATTAATCACTTATAGTAAGAGCTTATTCCAGCAAACACTGAAATGTCTACATTAATTTTTACAGCCTACCAAATTTCACCTCAATATTATTTCCCTATATTTAGACAACTTACTGACTTTGAAACTTGAATCAAATTCCTAAATCAGAGGAGGTCTTCAAACTTCACCTGAAATAAGCCAGATAGTAAATATTTTGGTTTTGTGGGTCATAGGGTCTCTGTCAACCACTCAACTCTGCTACTGTAGGGCAAAAGCAGCCATAGACAAAATGTAAACAAGTGGACATGGCTGTATTCCAATAAAACTTTACAGAATCAGGTGGTGCGCTGGATTTGACCTATAGATGGCAGTTTGCTGATCCCTGTTCCAAATCAGTTGGGCTTAGAGAATTTCTTGAGCAGTACCTATTGCCTCTGAACTCTTAGGGTTTCTGGTGAGGTGGGAATTATCTTCTAAGTATGGTACTCACACCTGAGATCTAGCAGATTTTTTTTTCCCTACTTAAAATGACCTAAGAAAAGAATAGAGATAAAATGATTAAATGATGGGGGAAGGTGCTATCTTAGACTCACTAGCAAGCCCAACAGAAGTGGAGTTCAGCTGTGGCTCAAGCTTGACCTGTTAACTTCTTTTCCCATGTTGGTTTCTACCAATCTTCCAGAGTATTCTTCCCCTAATCACAGTGAATACAGCTCCCAAACCTACCTGGGCAATAAAATTAGACAATATGACATAAAATAGATGTCTTAGGGAGGCAGGCAGGCAGACCGTGCTTAACAGGGTGACCCTCTGGGTGTCTACAGAATTAATTAGGCTAATCACATCATCCATCTTAGCTGGGGAGGTCAGCCTGGATGCCAAGAAGGCTAGGGAGGGTATTGTTTTACTAAAAATTCTTACCTTGCAAGAATGAGGATGTCAGTCCCCTTTCTACTATAAGATCTGTGGTTCAATTTCAGGACATTTAGAAATGATCTAAACCAGTTTGGACAGTCACAGCTTCCCAGGTGTATCTGTCACATGAGACATACTGTTCAGCCTTTGAACTTTATATATCAATACACTGAAATGTAGGAATACACAGAGACCAAAAAATGTCTGAGATCAAAGTGAGACAAGAGAGTGAGAAGAGGTGGCTCAAACAGTGTAGGATATCTACATCCTGTTCCTGAACTCAGCTTTAATGTGCTCCTGGAGAGCCTGCCTACTCTTCCACATTTTCACCTAGTAATTGTTTAAAAATATCATTTAAACAAAATCATGTAAAAAATTAAAAACAAATAAAAAATAATGATTAAGCTCTTTAAGCCACTCTCAGTCAATCCACATAGGGAGAAAGACAAGAGTTGGTTTAAGTGAGTACTTTCTTTTTCTTTTTTTTTTTTTAAGATTTTATTTATTTATTTGACAGAGAGAGGCACAGCAAGAGACGGAACACAAGCAGGGGGAGTGGGAGAGGGAAAAGCAGGCTTCCCGCTAAGCAGGGAGCCCGATGTGGGGCTCGATCCCAGGACCCTGGGATCATGACCTGAGCTGAAGGCAGATGCTTAACAACTGAGCCACCCAGGTGCCACAAGTACTTTATTTTTCTTAAAGATTTTATTTATTTAGTGTGAGGGGAGGGGCAGAGGTGGAGGGAGAGAATCTCAAGCTGACTCCAAGCTGAGCACAGAGCCTGACATGGGCCTCAATCTCATGACCTTGAGATCATGACATGAGCCAAAATCAAGAGTTGGGCATTTAACCTACTGAGCCACCCAGGCACCCCTTAAGTGAGTACTTTAAAAAAAAGTTTATATTTGTCGATAATAAGTCCAAGACAGCTCCGTGGTTCAGAAGATCTGAAATGGGATAGAACAAACCCTTGTGAATTCAGTCTAGCACTCTGGAATGAGCATTCTCTGACACCGCTGTTTTCCTTGCTCTGGCTGGGGAGCACTCAGTCTTGCTCTGACTCCCACAAAAGGTCAATTCAGAGACTGGGTGAGTCCTCTCCTCCCTGTGATACAGCCCAGAGACCAAAATATGAACGTCGATTCATGTGTCATGCAGTGAGCACAGAGGAACCCTTCTTCATGGCCCTTCTTTCTCTCTTACCCCAGTGAGTAAGAGGGGCAGTTTGTAGAGAGCGGGGCTCAGACTTCAAGAAGTACCCAGTGACTGTTTGAAATCCATGTTTGTGATCTTGAAGCTAATGGAGGCTCCTGTGGTGGGTAGACAACAAGGGATTGGTTCCTGTCCTTCAGCCGTGCTCCTGGTCTTAGAGGAGCCCTGAAAGTCTTTTATAGAGACAAAAATGGTGGGGGGGAGAGGAATCTCTTTTGTCATACCTCTAACAAGGAAGGATTCTATTGCAGAGAAAGACTGCTAGTCGTGCAGTCATGGGTGGCTCAAATCTAGGCCTGTAGTGGGTCAGTCAGGCCAGGATTCTAAAATGTCTTTAAATTTGTGAGTTTTTTTTTTTTTCCCTTACTTTGGAAGTTGTTCAGTGCACAGCACAGAAGTAGTCCATAATCAATGATATTAAACCTGCTTGCTAGTCCAGATTTTCCGGCTCTCCCAATTTGTGAGGTCTAATTAGAAGCAATAACCTTTTCTCCCGAGGGATTTTCTCTATACAACGGAGACTGAGTTGCAACAACTTGCTTGACTAGCTTTGTAACTTTATAGGAGTCTGGGGAGTTAAGTCTCCCCAGAACATGCTGTATTATACTGTGTGATTAAAGTATTTCCAGACCAGCTCACATTCAGAGCCAGAAACAGAAACTGGCTTCCAATGTTCTCTCTGGCCTTGAGCAGACATCCATTTACATTTTTAGACTAGGGAGGAAAATCCAGCATTCCTTGATAATAGGAATTTAAAGGATTTCCTTGCAACACAAATATATTGAATTTCATGGAAGCATTGCCTTATTTAAGATTACATGTGAGCAGGTTAAATTTACTATCAAAAGGACATTCTACAAGAGGAAAGGGAAAAAAAAAAACAACACTAAATAATGGGAAACCTATCTATAAAGCCAAAGGTTCGAACCAAAGTTGTTGAATAAGCTGCTTTTGTAGAAGAGGGACAAGGAAAATAGGAAGTCCTTCCTATGTTTATTTAGGCAGAAATATTTATTTGTTATGTAGGAGGCCTTTTGGAGATCAGCAAATAAAAGTTTCTCTTTGTTTGCTCTTATGCATGTATGACTCGTGGTGTATTGTGGATATTCTGGCTGATTGGCCATGCATTCCATCATTCACCCCTTGCCTATGACTTGAGCATCTGTTTCAGGCTTGAAGTATCTCATTACAAAGTATTTCTCATTATAAAATAATGGGGTAGACCAGAGTGATCATTAAGTTTCCTTATAGTGGAGCTTTAGAAAATGGTGTCATGGTTAAACTATCTTCACTATTTTTGCTATAGCTGTGTATAGACATATACTGTATTTGCCTAATACTTATCTCTAAACCAGCTCCCTTGAAAAAAGATCTAAAATACTACTTAAACTTTACCTTTGATAATACCTGTGAAAATATGGGTGTAATGAACTGGTTTAACTAAAAAAATAAATGCACTAAAATAAACCAACTTTATTTATCCACCCAAATTACCTCATATGTCACATTAATCTGCCTCACAGCAATTAGAAACGAAAACCACTAAGTCCTAAAATCAGAATGTTAATTTTGTGAAGATTTTTGGTATTTCTCATAATGTTTTTAAAGTGAAAATGCAAGTAATGTCATAATACGGAGGATGGGAAGAAATGGTTTGACAATAAGTTGCTTTCTTCAAGTGGACCAACAAACCAATGAAAACCAAAGCAGCCACAGATTCTGATTTCCTATATAAAGGTTAGAATCTCTGCACTTTAAGAGATAGGATTTGACAATTGTGAATCTCAGGAACTTGACTTACCCTTTTCACTGCTCTTCCTTAAGCAGTCTCAAGAAGAGAATTGCCAACTTTCAGCTCCAGATTTAAAACAAAACAAAACATGATGTTTCAGATGGCAGCATTACTTTAAAAAATGTGGGGGTGGGGGATATATCCCCTAATAACAAGAGACATGTAATGAAATTGCTCCCTGAACCATAGCTGTAGCTGAGCTTATTAGATGCTATAATAAATCCTGTATCTGGAAGGGTCCACCTGTAATTACCTGAAGTAACAAGAACATTTACTATAATAATTAAAGCCAATTACCTTTACCTCTGGATCAAAAACACACATTATCTACTGTGTTTACATATTCTAATTTCCATAAATCTAACCTTCTCTAACATTGCCATAGTGATGACTGGACCCATGGTTACCCCCCACACACCAGCAGAAGGAAATTAAATCATGCTGTGTCTGCATGTTAGGGGGCTGCCCTCCACAAAAGCACAAGAACTTCGGCTCCCTGTGGGCTGGAGAGCCTTACTTCTTGAGGCAAAGCAGAGTAATTGAGACTTTCCCTCTTCATAATTACTCTCCACTTTTTCAGAGAGGAAATACTTAGGATTCTGAGGGGGAGAAATAGAGCTATTGGTGACAATATTTTTAACTGAAAAAAATACAAATCTTGGTTTCAACTTCACAACCTGGCATATTGAGTTTCACCTGCCGGTTTGGAGCTACAAAAGATGTTTAGAGATCCTAACTCATTTTAGTAAGGGTGATGAAGATCTAAAATCCATGTCCAAAAGGTGATTTATGCTGAATGCATGGCTCCATTTGCTGTATAAAAACAAGATATAAGCTTAGAACATCTTTGAAAGGGTGTAGGCTTGCTTGTTGGTTTGTTTTTGCAAATGGATAGAACAGCATTCATAGCACTTGTGATAACCCAGGGAGATAAAGATAGAGCCATACTAGAGAAATCTAAGTTACATCACATAATTGTTTGAAGGTAGATGTGTGATGGTGGTGTTTTCTCAGGGCAGCAGGTATCATCCCTTCTTAAAAGTAACATTTTTACAGATGATGAATTTAATAATTATTTCATGGATAGCTATGAAGGAGGTTTCTGTTGGTCACAACTGGGACCCTTTAGTTAAGAATACAGTGATGATAATCCTAAGTGTTTAGTTGTGGAAGGAACTTCAGAAATAATTGAATCCATGCAGCTTCTTGTCAGGATGAGAAAACAGAAGGCTGTAGAGGTTTGGTGAATTGCATGGTCTTGTGACTGAAATGTAAGCCAGGGCTTGAACCCAGACCTCTGACAAATGATCTGCATTTGAGAGTTCGGTGCTCCTGCTACACTTTGAAACACACTGTAACCTACAAGCTCATGACTATGGTGGAAGAGCATGGAGCTTTTTCCATGGCTTGATTGAATCCTAGGGGAAAAACTCTGACTTTCCTAGAACATGCCTAGGAAAAGGTAGTTGCTCTCACGGATTAGAAGAAAAACTGTTGGAGGTGCTTTGGCTGTAATTGATCTGTCCCTCACTAGCAATACAAATATGGTAAAGCCGCTTATGTGCTTATTGGTCACTCAGAGACAAAGAGCCTGCCTAATAAGTGAGCACCTTTTTATAAAAGTGCAGACTTAGCTTCATTCCTCTGCTAGCCTTTAAGACTAACTTTCAAGATCCAGTTGTTGGTTCAGTGAAAAAGTTGACTTAGAACATCAATTTAGAAATTTGTAACATGACTCCTATTTTTAAAAAATGTGCGCATTCATCAGTATGGAACTTCAAGCTCATTTATAAGATAGTGAATCTTCCAAATAAGTAAAGTTGAACATGGCAAAGTAAGATGCATTCTTGTGTTGCTAAACCTTTTTCATTATAAATCTGCTGAAGGCAATTTTCTGGAGGTATGTTCCTTTTGGTCTCTGATTCAACTGTATTCATCTATAAGCATATCCATATAAGTGGTTTGAAGATTTTTTTTTTTCTGCCTTAGCAATGAAAACTATATAGTTAATTGTGTTTTTTTCCAGATGATATTTTATATGTGGTGATCACTCAGAATAAAAAGGGGACTCCAGAAAAATCTCAGATTCTATATGGTTTGAAACTTGCACTCCAACATCAAGACCTGATGTGACAAATACACTTTGGAAGAATGAAGCTATCAGCAAAATGCCCTGGAGGATAATAAAACTCCAGGAGAGAGGATAGTGTGTATATGAGATGACAGATCTGTGACCTGCAAAGCAGACTCTATAAATTCTGGCCATCATTACCACAGTAAGAACAGTTCTTCTTCCCTAATGAGCTTGGTGACCTCTTATGAAATGGCTGGTCCTGCAGCCCATTAAGGAGCATTAGGCCTCTGAAAATGTAGTTCACACAGTAGAAGCAACTTACCCATGGGCCTGATAGATCTGCCAGGAAAAGGTAGAAGGACACATTTGAACTAAAATCTCAAAGACCATTGAAGAAAAGGAAGAGGTGGGTAATTGGGGAATGGTGTGATGAGGAATAAGGAAGGACTCCCTAAAGAATTGTTGTGCATCACTTGAAACACATAATGAACAGAGTAGATATTTGTATTTGATTTTTTTGTTTGTTTGTTTTAGAGAGGGAGTGGGGGAGGGGCACAGGGAGAGGGAAGGAGAGAATTTTAAGCAGGCTCCATGCCCAGCTTGGAGCCCATTGCAGGGCTCGATCTCACAACCCTGAGATCATGACCTGAGCTGAAATCAAGAGTTGGATGCTTAACTGACTGAGCCATCCAGGTGCCCCTGTATTTGATTATTTTTAATAGGAATGGAGAATCTAAGTCCCTGATTATATTAATATACTAGATACATGTTTATCTTTGAATCAGCTTTTGTTTGCTCTTACATGGAAAAGTCAGTAAAAATAACAAATTTAAAAGAACTCTTTAAAAAGTAACTTTTAAGTTTCCTTTAAAGGGATAAATGAAATATCCCAAATAAGCACCTCATATATGTATATGTATACACATATATATTTCAAATTACAAGATTACTTGCAAATGAATTGTTTGTTGGTCCACTTGCAGATGAATATTTATAGCATCCAAAATACAGTAACAATAATAATAAAAATTAGTCCATCTCCCCCCTACTCAATTAATGAAAATGAATATCCCCAAAACATCTACCATGTGCCTCTCCCCAATTTTTGTCTCCATTCCCACATGATGTTTGTGTTGATTATTCCCTAGCTTAAGAATTCCTCTATGTATTTGATATCCTATCTTACTATATATTTTTTAAAGATTTTATTTATTTAACAGAGAGAGACAGAGAGGAAACACAAGCAGGGGGAGTGGGAGAGGGAGAAGCAGGCTTCTCGCTGAGCAGGGAGCCCGATGCGGGGCTCGATCCCAGGACCCTGGGATCATGACCTGAGCCGAAGACAGACGCTTAACGACTGAGTCACTCAGGTGCCCCATATCTTACTATATTTTACTTTCTACATGCAGTTACATATATGTATATGTTGGCATATATATATATATATTCCTAAATGATAGGTTCTTTAATTTCCATTTTTTAAAACTTTAGATGGATCATTATTATCACTTTCTTTTACTAAGCATTATGTTAATGAGTTTTATCCACACTTATATGTATAGTTGTCCATTTTCACTTCCTGAATAGAATTTTGTATGAATATGCCATAGTTTGTTTCCCTATTCTTGCACAATAAACAACTAGTTTGTTCCCAGTATTTTTTGTTTTGCTTTTTGTATGTGTCTGTTTGGAACACATCGACTGGAAACTTTCTTCTGTACATTTCCAGGGATATGTACCAAGATTTTTTCTAGCATACACACCCAGAGGTAGAACTGCTAGAATGTAGAATATGTGTGCCCTCGATTTCAGTAGATAATGCCAAATTGTTTTCCCAAAACACCGAGAAACTTAGATATTGCCCAGCAGTACATAAGAAATTCTATTCTCCATCCTTGCCAGCCCTTGGTGTTTAATTTCATTTTAGCCAGATTGATAGATGTAAAATTGTTGTCTTGATTTTGAAATTCATTATTCCTGATACTAACGAGTTTGAGCAACTTTTCCTGCATTTACTCATCATTTGTATATGTAATTTTTTTTTAAAGATTTTATTTATTTATTTGACAGAGAGAGACACAGTGAGAGAGGGAACACAAGCAGGGGAAGTGAGAGAGGGAGAAGCAGGCTTCCCGCGGAGCAGGGAGCCCTATGCGGGGCTCAATCCCAGGACCCCGGGATCACGACCTGAGCCGAAGGCAGACGCTTAATGACTGAGCCACCCAGGCGCCCCAATGTATATGTGATTTTTTAAGTAAGCTATTCTGTAAAGTCCTGTTCACATATGTAGTTGACTAATTTTTTGCTTCAGTGTTTCACTCTCCTGTAATGCAGTTCTGCATTTATATCCTTGTTACATGTAAACAGCCTCCTGATGAAATGGTTGGGTTTTCCTTCCTCTTGACTGTGGTCTTGATCATTTCACTCATTTTGGCCAATAAGTTAAATAGGATATGAGAGAAAACAATGTGAATAATGACTTGAAATGTGTTTATGTCTGGGGTTTGTCCCAACACTTGAGCATTCAGCCATGCCATGAGAAAAAACTGCAGGTAGCCATTGTTTACCACTTCCCAGCTTGGGTCCTAGCATGAGACACATGGTATGGAGTTACCCAGCTGAACACAGACACATGAGAAATAAACACTTACTCTTGTATGCCAATGAATAACTGGTAGATATTTGCCATTTTTTTATTAGATTAGATGTCTTTTTCTTAGGGATTTACGGGAACACTTCATTTACTCTGAATTCTAATTCTTTGTGCTTCCAATTTGTTGCTGCTTTTCACTCAATTTATCTTATGTATAGAAATTCTTAATATGTTATAATTTATTGCTCTTTCCTTTTTTGTTTGTTGTGTGTCATTGTGCACGTGATAAGAAATCCTTCCCTACTCCAAGTTCATAGAAACATTATCTTCTATTTTATTCTAAAAGTTTTACTGTTTTCCTGTACTTTTAATTCATCTGGTAATAAATTTTATGTATACTGTGGGGTAGGTACCCCAATTTTTTCCCCCACATTCAGATAATCAGTTGTTCCAACATCATTGAACAGATAGTCCCTTCCTCACTTATCTGTAATGACATGCTAAAATATGTCAAGTTTCTATGAACATGTGTTCTGACTATCCCTGTAATAACAGGCTGTCTTGGTACTTAGACATTTATAATAAGTTTTGTTATTAAATAGGACAAAGCATTCTACCTTCTTCATCAGTATTATCTTGGCTATTTTTGGCCATTTTCTTTCTAATACACATTTTGATTATAATTCATCCATATTTCTCTACTATTCTACTTAGACTGAGATACCACTGTAATTTATAGTAGGCTAGAATACAAATCTGCTGTAAATAGTGAAATTAAACAAATGGGGATATTTCTCATTCAAGAAGGCTATGCATTATCAGGCTGTCATAGGATATACCTTCCTAATAGAAGTGATAAAGATCATCTAGGAAGAGAATTATGGTCTCTGTCCATTATTTAATTATCCACTTCAAAATAATTGATTTATATTTTTACCTCTTTTTTTCTTGATCCAATTCTTTGTTGCAGATACCCTGTTAGGGTCTAAAGACTCTTAACAAAACAAGTTACATTACCTTAAGAAGCTCATAGTCTACTAGTTGTTAATGAACCAATATGTGATATTGCAGTGAGAGGCCTTGAAGGAGATTGAGACTGATGTTCTTGTGTTTTGCTTTTTGCTGTAGCCAGACTATTACCAGATACTTGGGAAACAAAATCATAACTTCCAGCCCTAGCAATGAGTGATGGTCTCGATGCTATAATGTTGGAAAACAATGAGATTATCTGTTAATAGGAGGGAAGGTAAATGATACTATTTTCTGGAAAATAAAGTCTAACAATTTCTTTTACTTTGAAAGTTTAAGAAAGGGAAACATCCAGACTGAAGGCACTAAGGCAACTGCCCTTAGTATTTAAGAATCCAAAGAGAAAAGATCCTAGGTCACCAGGAAAGGTAAAGCAAAGGGCATATGTTTGGGGTTCTGATACCACATAAACATACCCAGACCTCAGCTCTAAATCCCATACCCACTGCTGCAATTGGTTGCCTTGTGCTTTTTGTTGAGTGCTTTTGGATAGGTACTGAAGCAGTAGTGTTGGGATAGGAGCAGGAGTAGATGAACCAAGGTGACCTTGCTATATGTGCTCTGATCAAATGCTGTAATTGTCAATAAAAATCCCTCTTGTAGTCACAACTAACCATTAGACACTGCATGAGATTACATCTCCCCTGTAGGTCTTTGGATATAGCTTGCCCAAGATCACTCTGATCCAGCCATCAGTACTTCTTAACACCTATACAGCAGTCGAAACCACTTACTGATCTCCTAGACATTACATGTACTGAGCACTTCTGATGGATCATGAAGAACAACTAGCACTCCCTGCAAACAGTCAGAAAAAGATTTACATAGAGGGTAAACCTTGAGCTAAGAATTAAAAATAGAGTAGGGATTTTGAGGTGGTCAAGAGGAAGAGATTTTTGGCAGTCTATGAAAAGCATGGTGGTAGAAGTGAATAAACATGGAACAAAACCATTTTGGTAAGAGTAGTGAACTAGGAGGATGGCCAAGTAAGCAAAAGCCAAATTATGAAATTCTTGTATGTTATGTGTGCTAGGATAAACTACTGAAAAATTTTGCACATGGACATGAATGTTTATATACCCATTTAAGAAAGTCTACTCTGCTAATGGTTTGGAGAATAGAGGAGAACGAGGGGTAGTATGGTAGGCAGAATAATGGCTGACCAAAGATGTCTGCACCGTAATCCCCTGAATCTGTGATTATGTTACTTTATATGGCAAAAGGGATTTTGCAGATGTTCTTAAGGACCTTGACGTGGGAAAATTATTGTGGACCATCTGGTGGACAGAAGAGGAAGTCACAGTGATAAAATTTGGGAAGAATTCAATCCACTGTTGCTGTATTTTAAGATGGAGTCGGAGAGCCATGAAAAAAGTAATGCACATGGCCTCTAGACAGGGGAAACGGCAAGGAAATGGATTCTCCCCAAGAGTTTCCAGAAAGGAAGCAGCCCTGTTGACACCTTGACTTTAGCCCTGTGGACCCATGTTGGACTTTTAACCTAGAGTGTAGGAAAATAAATCTGTGTTGTTTTAAGCACTTAGTTTGTGGTAATTTGTTACAGAAGCCGTAGACAACTAATACTGATGGCGAACTGCTGGCAGAGAGATAAATTAGGAAGCTACTATTTCATGGAAAATGGTCATTCATTTTGACAAATGTAAGGTTTCCCTAGAAAGAGTAAATACAGGCAGAATTTGTCCTAATGATTAAATTTTCCAGAGGGACGAGAAATATAATTTGCTTTGAACAAAGATGAATTACCCATTTGCGGTCAATATCTTTCAATGAAGAGCAATGCTCCTTTAGGATCTAGAATGAATGGGGCAGCAGGTAAAAAAAAAAAAAAATGACAAGCTGTCTAGACTTGAACCTGGGAAGGAAAATGTCTTTTAATCAAATAGGTGGGCAATTTACCTGATCTTTTAAGAATATAATTCTTTTAATTAGATATTAAGCAATGACATGTCATTATTAGTTATTAATCAGTCCTTAAGGGATAATGTTTCCCATGGCTTGACTGTAATGAAGATCTTGTATATCTTCTTGTGTCATGGACCTTGGGTTGCAGACCACCAATTTAGTTCTTCTAAAGACTATTTTATTGATTCAATTTATAAATTTTAAGGAAAGAAATGTAAAGTTAAGGAATTCTGACAACTTGGATTGAAATCCTGGCTTTACTAAATAGTAGCTATGTGGCCTTGGATGAGTAGTTGAATCTCCACAGTCTCCTACCTCATCTGCAAAATAAGAATAATGACCACCTATCTTGTGTGTTTCTTATAACATTTAAATAAGATGGTTAAAGTAGTGGGTCTGATGTCTAGTACAGGTAATAAACATTCACTAAAATTTAATTATTACCATAATAATATTTATTACATGCACAAGCACTTGGGGGGTAGAGCTCCAAAGTGGTTGGGAGATGAAAGAAACCTATATCTCATTCCAAGTATTATATTACAGATATGTGTAATCTAGGTGTCCTTTCCTGCTAATTTGTATATTCTTATGTATCAGACCAAGACTGTGCAGCACCAAACAGATTGCTAGATAGCCCTGAAAGGGAAAGACTAAGTTTTTTGTATATTGATAATAAAGATGAGGTAGGGGAAGAAAGGGTTCCAAAAGGGTCTAAAATTTATCCTGTAGTTTGAAAGACAGGAAACACTTCAGAGACTGAAAAGAATGTTCAAGATACAGAGAATGGGAGAGGGGAGAACTGTAATATTGTTAAATGTGGGGATAGGGTTTAGTTTGACTAAAATGTGTAATGTTCTTATGAGGGGAATGGATGGCATATTAGATTTACAGATTTCAGAGCACTGAATGTTTTTTAAGGATTTCTTTATTTTATAACCAGAAGTTTGTACCTTTTGACCATTTCACTGTATTTGCCCACCCCCACCCCACCTCTGGTAACCACCAATCTGTTCTTTTTACTATATGTTCACATTTTTTAGATTCCACATATAGGTGAGAGAATAAGGTGTTTTATTCTGTTTGACTTATTTCACATAGCATAATGCCCTCAAGGTCTACCCCTGTTATTGCAAATGGCAGGATTCTTAAGTTGTACAGGGTTGAAAATGGCCCTGAATTTTATACTGGAGTATGCACTTCACTTAATGGTGAGTGAGAAGTCTGTAATTAGCCTGGAGCTCTAACATGATGATCTTGGCAGCCAGGTGCAGGTAGGATGGAAAGTAACATGTCAGAGGTCAGATCAGCAGGAAAAAGATAATCTGATCATGAAGTAATGCTGGTCTGAATTAGGGGACAAATGTAGGGGACTAAATCTAGAAGTATTAAAATGTAAAAAAGACAAGAGTCTATTAATAAGGGACTTGAAAAATACATGTAGTTACTATAATAGAAAGAAATACTAGCCAGCCATTAAAAATAGCAAGAGAATTCTGTCTGCATTTATTGACATGTAAAGAAATTCATCATTTACTATTAAGAGAAGAAAAGCAAGATGCAAAGTAATATGTATCCTATGATATCATTAGTATCAAATAATTATATAAACATTCTAATAAAGATTACTTATTGGAATAGACATAAGAAGAGGGCTATTTTTAATTTTATAATAATGTAGTACTTGAATTTTTTACAACAAACATACATTATTTTAACCATAAGATTTCAATGTAAAACAATAATGAGGTTTGTAAATTAGACTTTCAATAAGATTATAAATTTCCAACTCCCCTAGAAGGCAAAGTAATTTGCACACAGCAAGATCTCAATGCTTGTTTGACTGAATGGAAGACTAAAATAAGAGACAATATTCTGCAGAATTCTGAGATAATGGATCAAATTTTTAAATTACTCTGGATCATGGGACCTGAGAATTGATCTTCTGATGACAAATCTCTATAAATTACCAAAACAGATTGGAGTCAATACCTCAGCTTTGTTCACCTGCAAATGGGAATTGTGGAGTTCTGTTAAAGAGATGTTAGAGAAAAATACGATTTGCTTGAGGATTATCTGATATTGAAGCTGACCTACTCTAAAGTTGTCATCTATAAATGTTTAGGGCATAAGATTTGAGAACTGGTGTTCTGTTACTCAGTTTTCTACTTCATTGTGGGACTTAACTCCTATAAACCAAGAGCTACTGTAGTAAAAGTGCTGCTCGGAAGCACAGGACTCCGGCACAGACTTGTTATACTACAGTAAACCCATCTCCCTCATGGGTACTAATGCAG
This sequence comes from Halichoerus grypus, assembly GCF_964656455.1. Classification (NCBI taxonomy): domain Eukaryota; kingdom Metazoa; phylum Chordata; class Mammalia; order Carnivora; family Phocidae; genus Halichoerus; species Halichoerus grypus. Next base: position 23,217,055 of record NC_135718.1, on the reverse strand, counting down.
ACATTCTACAACTCAGGTGCCTTTTTGCTTTTCACACGTCCATGTTAGAACAGCAGTAAGGCGAGAATTATTCTTACAGTAAATTTTACTTTACTGAATACTCTCTGGCACGACAGTCATAATAATAAATTATGATAATTATAGATACAATTTTTATGGTTTCTATTTTCTTATGGATCTGTGAATGTGAGGACAGCTATCCTCTACCGCCACACGATTTAAGTTCCACAACACACTTCTAGCACCAAAGCTGTAGTAACATACGTCATGCATGTCGCCAAGAGTACCTCAAATACATACTTGAAAATTAATCTTCTGACCACTGCCCATCACATTTACTAAAAATCCATCAGTTTTTGTCAAGATACAGAATGATAGCTGTTCCCAAACCTTGTGAGTCAACCTCATGGAAATGTCTGGAGGGCAATTCTACTGTACCCAAAACCAAGTTTAAAAACCTTAAAGAGGGGGCGCCTGGGTGGCTCAGTCCTTAAGCGTCTGCCTTCGGCTCAGGTCATGATCCCAGGGTCCTGGGATGGAGCCCCGCATCAGGCTCCTGCTCTGCGGGAAACCTGCTTCTCCCTCTCCCACTCCCCATGCTTGTGTTCCCTCTCTCGCGCTCTCTCTGTCAAATAAATAAATAAAATCTTTAAAAAAATAAATAAATAAATAAATAAATAAAAACCTTAAAGAGAACACCAGAATGAATTTATCAAAGAAATGTAAAAGAAAACCATTTTCCCCTCAAGGGGAAAAAAAAAAAATCCATGAAAAAAGAATCTGAAGCAGCCAGCTAAATTAAATGCAGTGTTTCCTCCATCTGTCCCCTACAGGAAAAAGTGAAATGGTCTCTTGTAGAAAGCAGCTTGCTTTCTTATTGGCTGTAATACATACCAGCACTTGTGAGTTACTGCAGCCCGCTCTTTGTCCATAAGCACTAAAGGAGTATCTAGGAAGGAAGGACTCAGTACTCTTGAAGTTTGCAGTTGAGCCGGGCATGAGAGCCAACAATAGATGCAATAGAAAGGCAGGGTCATCTCTGAGAACTCTTTAAAAATTCAAGAGAAAAGGCTCTTCCTCCTCCTCCTACTCTTTCTCTTCCTCATCACTGTTGACATCATTGTCATTATCCTCATCCTCTTCTTCCTCATCCCCATTATTTTTGCTGTCATCTTCATCATTGTTACTCTCATGACTGATACTCTCTTCCTCCTTCCCTTTATCATCATCATCACTACCACAGCCACAATAATCACTGTGTTCAGGGCTTTAAAGACATAACCTCTAAAACTGCAGCAAGATAAGTGGTCTTACAACCACTTTAAAAATGAAATGAAGAACTGGAAGCAGAAGTACGTTCCATCACTGGTCCAAGTCCACACAGAAAATTAAATAACAGAACCAGGCCTTCTGACAGCAAAGTATCATTTTCTTGAGCTGTTGAAATCCTTTCCAGAGTTCCTTTTTTTTTTTTTTAAGAGTATTTATTTATTTATTTGACAGAGAGACAGCGAGAGAGGGAACACAAGCAGGGGGAGTGGGAGAGGGAGAAGCAGGCTTCCCGCGGAGCAGGGAGCCCAACGTAGGGCTCGATCCCAGGACCCTGAGATCATGACCCGAGCCGAAGGCAGTCGCTTAACCAACTGAGCCACCCAGGCGCCCCACTTTCCAGAGCTCCTAATGGGAATTAACCCTTCCGACCCAAAAAGGCTGCAGGAGACCATGTATCTTTCTGCAAGTGACCCAGATAGAAAGAGCTACTTGGAAAAATTCTCTGTATGTGTGTCTTGCTTCTTCCCTTTGCTCTGTTACCCAACTCTACAACTTGTATGTGGAATTCAAATCCTGATCCATACCCTGTGGCACATCCATCCCACAGTTGCATTGGTCCTGTCTACCCAGAAACTAGCTGCAACACAGACTTATTTCGGAGTTTCTACCCTAACCTGCTTTGGTTCTGCAATGAGTCCTGGGGTCATAGCTTAGCTCTGCCATGAAATCTGTGACTTAAAGAATATATCCTTTCTTGAGGCTTTCTTGAGGCTTTAAATTCTCTATCTGTAATTGATGTCTATGAGGTGATTGGCCCAGCATAATCGTCTTAAATTTCTTTTCAGAGTTAAGATTCTATATGCTACTAAATGTAATTAAGATTTTACATCCCAAACATAAACTTACTCAGTTTATATCACAATTGAACTAACTCTTTAAAGAAGCATTCAAGTCCTCCCACCCAATAATTATAGTAGCACTAAAATGAAAAGACACCACCCATAGTATCATCTCTCCCCAAAGCAATAATTGCTACCATATTAGAAATCTTCTTTCCTGCTTTGTTCTTCTTGGGATAGATTTTTAGATAGTAATGAATATGCTATATATACAACTTTTTACCTTTTTCCACTTGATGAGAAGCGTAAACACTTTGTGCTGCAATTACAGTGGCAACACAAATTACGGACAGCATAATAATAATGGCATGTAATCGATGTACTGTTTTTTTACATAAGTGATCGGGCTAAAGTTAGGCCATTTCCAATTTTTCACTGAAATCCTGCAGTGAACATCTTAACATATAGATGATGCAGGAAGTACATCATAATCAAAAGTATGGAAAATACACTAAGGATCGCCAAAGTCCATTTGCATTTTATTTAAGTAACTCACTTGTCAAGAAGGTGACCGTCATCTGCTGAACACTGTGAGGCTAAGGCCACAGAGCTAATTAATGACAGGACCCAGCACTCAAACTCAGGCTTTCTGATCCAAGTCATGTTGATAATGCTCTTTCTCTTTCTGTTCTCCCTGGGGAACCCCGTTCCCTTCACTGGTCCCCTATAAACCGGTAACACTAAAACCAGTGACTCCAAGTCCCAGACATCTCCAGAGTTCTGTATCCACATTTTTTACTGCCTAGAATATATTTTTTCTGTAGACATTCCTGTAGAATTTCAAATGCAATTCTGCTGCAACTGAACTATCTTTCATTCATTTCTCCTCTGGGTTCCTCTGTGTCATTTTTCCAGCTCAAAATCTCTCTTCCTGCCTTTCTGACAATAAACCATAGTTTAAGCCCTGAGAATTAATTTCCTGAATATATTCTTAAAAATGTGGTCCTCTCTTCTCTATACTTACTGCTAAAGTTCAGGTCACCATCGTTTCTAGTCTGGATGATTGAGACAACCTCCCCTTATTACCCTGGTCTTTTTTTCTTCTATGATCTACTCTTCACACTGTATCCAACAGTGTATCTCTAAAACCATAAAAACAAAAATCCTGCTTTCTAGACAAAAAACATTAATAACTCACAGCCATACTCCTAATCCTTACATATATGCACAGCTCTTTATAATCCATTACCAAGCTAACATCCGAATTTCATCAATATTCTGCCCCATGTCATATTGAATTACTGATGGAGACCCCCAAATTTTCTTGAACGTTCAGGCCTTCAGGCATTTTTCACAGACTCTTAACTAGCTCTTTTGTCTTTTTCTCCCTCAGTGAAACTTCTACTCCCCTTCCAATATCAGCTATCCCTTCCCCATGAAACCTTGAATTGTCCCATGAACAGTTATTATGATTTCTTATATGCTCATGTCAGTTTGTGCATCTATTTATTAAACCATGAATTATACTCTTAAACTCTTGGTTTGCTCTGGCATCTCTCCCTCTTTATTCTACTTTCTTCAATGACAGGGCGTATTTTATCCATCTGTGTGACCATAGCAGGAGGCATTTCCCCCCCTGCATATGGAAGTTAATAATTGTATCTAGTGCTTTTCTATATTGCCACATTCATTGTCTATGATACAAAGTTTACTTTAATCATCCCAAAACAGTCCTCCATAAAGAGGATCCTCTAGTTTATGGCAGAAATTGTGTTACCCACAAGGATATATTATATAGACACATGGTCAGAGGGAGCTAAGCATGGCTCAGAACCAGAAAATTATGTATGTATGTATGTATGTATGTATATGTGTATATATATATATATTTGTAAGCAGCACCTAATTAAATAAGGAGACTTGAGGGAATTTGTAGATAGTTTAATATTTTTAGAAATATATTTGATCCCTGGTTTGTAGGTTTTGATATATCCGCTTAAGAACTAGAAGGAGAAAATAAGAGTGTGTGGATTAATTTTACACTTAGAGTTTCTTAATGAATTCTAGATAAATCCAGGATACAGCTTCTAACTAAATCCATGTATGACAACAGTGATTGGGTCCCAAGAGAGCAAAACTGTTTGGGCAACGTTTTTTACTTGCTTGTTCGTTTTTATTATCACTTCAGAGGTTAAGAGAATTCTGGAAGTTATCTAGTATTTATCTTTTGAAACCAACTTTTTTTTTTCATTTCATTTCATTTATTTATTTATTTATTTATAATTTAAATTTTAATTAACATACAGTGTGATATTGGTTTCAGGAGTAGAATTCAGTGATTCATCACTAACATACAACACCCAGTGCTCATCATGACAAGGACCCTCCTTAATACCTATTGCCCATCTAGCCGCTCCTCTACCCACCTACCTCTGTCAACCCTCAGTTTGTTCTTTATCCTAAGAGTCTCTTATGGTTTGTTTCCCTTTCTCCTCCCCGCCCTTGCCATATGTCCATCTGTTTTCTTTCTTAAATTCCACATATGAAGGAGATCATATGGTATTTGTTTTTCTCTGACTGACTTATTTCACTTAGCATAATATACTCTAGCTGTAGCCACAAATCTGCAAATGGCAAGATTTCATTTTTTGATGGCTGAGTAGTATTCCATTATATATATATCTTCTTTTTTTTATTTTATTATGTTAATCACCATACATTACATCATTAGTTTTTGATGTAGTGTTCCATGATTCATTGTTTGCATATAACACCCAGTGCTCCATTCAGTACGTGCCATTTGCAACAACGTGGATGGAACTAGAGGGTATTATGCTGAGTGAAATAAATCAATCAGAGAAAGACATGTATCATATGATCTCATTGATGAAATCAGCTTTTGATGAGAAAGCAATTAGACTATCAATGGGGAACCTGTATTCTTACATATTTGTATTTGTGAAAAAGCTAAGAGTGTGTGTGTGTGTGTATGTGTATAATTACTATAAGAAAAGAATGGCTGAAAGCTAGAATGAATATGGCAGTGAATATTCAAGCCATAATTAAAACTTTTAGTTGTATTTATTAATATTTATTTTATAGGATAAAACTCAACACTGGCTGTTTTTGTGATACTATTTCTTATAAGATAAAATTCAACACTGGAAATATTTTTGATGAAATTTCTATTTATACTCAGTATTGATCTGAAAAGTAATACAAAATATTTATAAAAAATATATAACAAAAGCCATTAAGATACTCCTATATATCCAGCAATTTCCCTTCTATGGAAATAATTGTCCATAGACAAAAAATATATATTAACTGTATTATTAATTGAGGTAGCACCTAAAGAAAACTTGTAAGTAATCTAAGTTTCAATATACTGAGGTTTACTAATATAAAAATTGAAGTATGAAAGATTATTGAGGCATGAGGACATGTTATAATATTGCTGGAATGAAAATACATTTACATACAAAAAATGGAAATAAAGTCCAGTTTTAGAATTGTGAGTTTGAGTTATTTAAAACTTTCCTAATTATATATTTATTAAAACATATCCAATGTAGCCATTTCAAAAATATGTAAGTATATATATTTTTTATTTTTAGAATAAAATACAGAAAAATTGCAATGATAATGCAGAGTTCCTGAATACTCAGTACCCAGTTTCTTCTAACATATTACTAGGGTAAAAAATATATATATATTGGGGCACCTGGGTGGCTCAGTTGGTTGAGCGACTGCCTTCGGCTCAGGTCATGATCCTGGAGTCCCAGGATCAAGTCCCGCATCAGGCTCCCTGCTCGGCGGGGAGTCTGCTCCTCCCTCTGACCCTCCCCCCCCCATGCTCTCTCTCTATCTCATTTTCTCTCAAATAAATAAATAAAATCTTAAAAATATATATATATATATATATATATATATAACTAGGGTACATTTGTTGCCATTTGTTTTCCCACTGAAACATTACTTCCCCCTTGCCCTGCTTTCATACTGTACTCTTCAGAAGCAAATCATTAAGTATAGTCCAAACTGAAAAGATGAGTCCTGTTTTTTGAGGGGAAAAATATCTACATAAATTATTTGGAATCCTTCTGTTAGGGAGGTTTGTCTCTTGTCTCTCATTTAAAAATTTATTAAATTATTTATGTCAACATGGACAAGTGGATATTTTCTTTATACTGTAGTTAAAATACGTGACTAGTTTTTCTGTTTTGTTGCTCAAATTGTTCCACTTTAGCAATTGGGAGCTCTTTTAGTTGGCTCCTGCATTCCTTTGACTTACCCCCATTATTTTGTTTTTTTGAGCACTTCCTTACTCTTCGGCACAATGTGATGCTTTAAGCTCATTTTATATGTTCTGTATTCTAACCTTAGGATCAGTCATTTATCCAAAGAGCCCTGGTTCCCTTTATTGGAAAACTGTAATAGAAACCACTGGGGACTGGGCACTGGGTGTAGCCACTTTTTAAACAAATGATTTGTTCAAGGGCTAGCACTCAGCCAATGACACAATAAGAATCATAACTCCGGTGCCCTGAACCTCTACTCTCTAATATTGTGCTAATATGGCCACCTTGTCTTCATACATGTGGTCAGATAATTGGTCTATAAATACCTGGATTTATACCCTCTGGAGAATTTTCACATCAATCTACTCTACCACTTTTAAAGTATGCCTTAAATCATATGCCTTTATGCTTTTAAATCATATGTAATGACAGAAATGATTTTTGGTCATTATACATGTCTTTCTCAACTCTATAGTTGCCCAATTACCTTATCACTAACTCTTAAAGAGTAAGCAGTTCTTTCTCCTTTAAATTTCCTTGGCCATCAAATTGCAATGTTCCCATTCTCGTGCATGAATAATCCATGAATGAACTTCACATAAGGTCTGACTCCTGACCCTCTCTGTATTCCATGCTCATTGTGGAAGAAATGCTTGACCAATATTCTCCACTATTAATTTTATAGTCTCACCTCTTTGCATAGAAAATATTCTGACCAATTTTAACATTTCAAGTAGAAGAAGTTGGCTCTGATTTTGTTCTTGGTTTAAAGACAGGGGAGAGTAATTTGATAATAGACATGGTAAAAACTTGTGCTTTATTTTTCTTTCCTCAGAAAGTATTTCTGTTCCATCGAAGAGAATGTGAAACCTTACCTCCTTAAACAAACAACAACAAAAACTTGATTGTTTTCCATTTTAATTGATTTTCAAAAGTCGGGATAAAATGTTCTCAACTCTTTGCAATACTGAAGTGTCTCTACTAGTTGCTTTTCTTAGACCAGCTCATCACTTCCTATCAAAGGTTAAGAAATAATTGTTTGGGCACTGAATAAACTGATAAGGAACACAAGTAAGGGGGAAAGAAACAAGATTGAAATGTCTAAATTCTATGTTATTTCTAAAGGTTAGAAAAGAATGCATATTTTCTTTCTAAATGTCAATTTAATCTGAATGGCAGTGAACCTCGAATAACATTTGAATTTAATGTAGAACTTTTGAAAATGAAGCAATTGCCTAGCTAACTGCCTGTTTTGCTTTTGGGTGAACTTCATGTTTGGCTTTCAGTTGATGGATAGCTGAAGTATTTCCATTTTCAAGTATAAACATAATAGTTGGCTGTTAGAAGGGGGGAGAGAAGCTTTATTTTTGGCCAGTGATCAATTTGGGATTTTATTTTGGAGGCTCAAAAGGCAGGATAATGAATAGTGTTATGCAGTTCATCTGACTGGATGCCTAATTAGGATTAGAAGGGACCAAGTATTGAACATTATTCTGGACACTCAGAACTGCCATTTGGAAATCCTGTCCATTGTCTCCAAACATAATGCTTCTCTCAAGGCAAGTTTCACAGAAAAACTAAGTACATTGCCAAATTCTTCACAGGGTATATATATATGAAGGGTTTAATAAGCCTAGAAAGACAATTGACTAGTAGACTTTTACTTCCTGCTAATCCCAGGGATGCTTTGAATAGTTTTGCTCCAACTTTTGATCTTGACCAAACTATCAAATGAAGCAATCTGGGTTCAGTGTTACACAAACTGGGCTCTGGGAAGAGTCAGTGGTCAGAAACATTGAAGGCCAAAGGAAGAAATTTAGGGTCATAGCTGAAAAAAGCTGAGGCCAAAGAGATAATATCCCAGATACTGATGGAGGATGATGGAAGGCATGACATGGTAGTACATTGTGCATATTGGTGGACCAGTTATTCTCTCCGTATTAACCATCTGAGTGACCACTAATCCCTGACTCTCAGGAGCTGTCCAATTTTTCTGATATTCTAGTGGGATTACTAGTACCTATTTTCTTATATTAATATTTCTGGAGATTGTAGGCATTATTCCTTTTTTTTAAAGATTTTATTAGAGGGGTGCCCGGGTGGCTCAGTCGTTAAGCGTCTGCCTTCGGCTCAGGTCATGATCCCAGGGTCCTGGGATCAAGCCCCACATAGGGCTCCCTGCTCTGCGGGAAGGCTGCTTCTCCCTCTCCCACTCCCCCTGCTTGTGTTCCCCCTTTCGCTGTGTCTCTGTCAAATAAATATAAAATTTTTAAAAAAATATTTGAGAGAGAGAATGAGAGAGAGAGAGAGAGATCATGAGTAGGGTGGAGAGGTAGAGGGAGAGGGAGAAGCAGGCTCCTCACTGAGCAGGGATCCTGACGCAGGACTCTATCCCAGGACCCTGGGATCATGACCTGAGCCAAAGGCAGACACTTAACCAACTGAGCTATCCAGGCACCCCTGTAGGCATTATTCCTGATAAAATGTCTGCTGGAACAACATTTCAAAACTCATTGACATGTGGAAATCTTATGATCCCTAATTGCTGAATAACTTTGGGGAAAGAACCTACTCTCTACATATCAGAAAATGATGGAATTAGACTAGATTCCCAAGGTCATTTAGGGTTCTAACATTCTGGAAACAGATTTGTTTAATATATCAAAAATGCAAGACTTAAAAGACCATGGATTTCCAAAGTCCATATACTTCTAGAAAAGCCACCTTTCTAAAATGTTTTTAAAAATGTTGAGTGAAGTTAAATTATTTTAACATGGCATTAACAGAAATCTCCCTCCTAAATTATTCATTAATTTTTTAAATATATATATATATATATATATATATATATATATATATATATATATTAGATAATAGTCTTTCAAAATAGTTTCTTTAACTGCCTTTGCTCTAACAGTTTCAAATAGAATGTCCATAGTTTATGCATCTGGCATCAAATAAAATTGGAAAGAGAGTTACAGAGAGGAAAGGTCTATAAAGTACATTGATATTAAAGTAATACTCAAGAGTTAGCTATCCTTTATTCTAATTTCCTTTGTAGTGCAGACAGAGAATGTATAGGGCCTATTTCAGGTCCTATAAAGAAAACTAAACACCATAGTAACAGATTCCCTGGCAGTATCCATGCTAAGACACTAGAAATAGCTACTTCCCATTTCTCCACTTATTGTAGAGTCAAAATATTCAACCTGTCCTAGGTCAGATCTTCCTAACTGTACATCAAGAGAACAAAAGTCATAGGATGAGGCATTATGTTATCATGGCAAAACTTTTGAAGTGGGTTATCAAGATGACTTTCATAAATTCTTTATTAGATATTCATCAATCACAAATGTGCATTGCTGATCAATTCTCAAATGAATCCAGCACATTGTTCCTTCTTATCTCTTTTGATATTATCATATCTCATCAATGACCTGTCTTCTTTATGTCCTGATGCATTAATAACTTAAGAAGATGATTGCATTGTATGATTTTCCTCTCTTTCTCTAAGTTCCCCAGATTCCATATCCCAATTTCTGCCCTATCTCCCACTGAGAGGGGAAAAATATATCTTGGGGCCTAATCTGGTTTGCTCTTTGGAAGAGTTGGGTTTCTCTAGAATGCCTGCAATAGGAAGAGACCTCTGGATTCAGTTTGGAACGGACAACCAAACAACTGCTGGTTTCTCCTCCTTGAATATCAACTGCCTGTCATCTAGTTTGCATAGCTCTTCTTATCATGGTTACTTTTTTTAGCAAGCCAATAAGCTGTTGCTGGTCATCTCCCCTAAGTAAAGAAACCTAGGCTTAGAATAAAGATTAGGATTAGAATGGATCTCCATTCTCTGAATCCTCCTGTGCCCAGGTATTCAAATTGACTTAGGGCTCAAAGGTTTCACTTGAACTAGGGCTGGTAGAAAGCCACCTATGGTTTGTTCCTCCTTGGATTCTGCCTATCCATATATGATACTCCCAAGATTGCTGGTTAGCTATAGTCCAATAGAATTCTTGGAAATAATTTTTAGCAGATCATCCAAATCTTGCTTGTTCTGGAATATAACTGTGTGTTTGGATCATTTGTCCAGCTACCAAAGTTTTCATGAGCTTTACTGGTTTCATGAGCTATCGTGTCACCATTCTATTCTTAAGTCTCAGTCTCAAATGAATATAATCCCAATGACACAGGTTTGGGTTTTTTGTTTGTTTGTTTTTGGGGATTAGCTCTGACTGAATTGATCTACCAGTCTTTTAAGATTAACAAGCCATTTTAAATTCTTCAACCTCTAAATGTAATTATTTTTTTTTAATTTTGTACAAGCCTACTGTCCATATTACAGTGTGCTGCTCAAGAAACTGATGCAATGGGAAGAAAACAGTTTTAATTAAAAATATAAAATATTAGTCCTTTTAAGGCCATAGAGGTAGATTCGTGCAGAGGAAGTCCCTACAATGACAGTAATTTTGGTATAACACTGCTTCCTTCATCTGTCCCTCCAGCACAGGAGTGAATGGCTTCCTACCTGATGGTATTATCTAGACTGCCTCACTGCCCCCTTTCTGTCCTTTTGCTACCAGTGATCCATTCCTTGTGTTAAAAATTATCTCAGTTTCTATTTTTCTAATGGAACTATGCCTGATAGACTAACTGCATTATTTGGAGCAAGTTACTAAAGGAGGTTATAGCTCAGTTTTTTGTTTTTTGTTTTTTTTTTCTCCTCACTTTACAAATGGAGCTCATAATAGTTGCCTATGGTACTACTGTGAAGATGAGAGATAACTTACTGTGATATATAATTGGAACTTAATAACTCACAACTGTTAGATGACTGTTATTATGATAGTGTTAATGTTTGTTATATATGCTATTGTCATTAGAATAGAAAATTAACACTTAATTCTTGAGTGTGTTTTTCCCCCTGCCACACCATGGTTGGGTCCAAAGAATCAAGACATTCCCACCCATGTTATCATTTGAAAGCTCAGTGAAAAACAATGCAAGCAGGGAAGATTGTTCATATATTTTTTTTCCCAACCAATGAAAAAATTTGCGAACCTTAAATACTTGAGAATATTACTTGTAGAAAATTTAGGGTACAAGAAACATAATCTAATTTGTGTGTATGTTATGCATGGAAAAGCCTAGTAGAAATGTGTTACCTATGGGGAGGAATGTGGAATTTTGTGAGAAAGTATAAAATTTCTTTTCATTTTATTTCAATATTGGTTATATTTTTATAAAACAGCATAATATATTGTATCATACTAAATTTTACAAAAAAAAAAAATTTCCCAGTCTGCCCTACTTACTACTATTGAAGAACCAACTCATTATTTTCCCCTGAAAGATTTTAAGTTCTTAAATGTCAGTATCTAATGTGGATAAGAAACCCAAATCACATAGCGTCAAAATACCCATTTCTAAGAGTCTCAGAGAGGGTAGCCCCATCCAACCTGGCGACTGAAAGACAAGCCCTCTCCAACAGAGGGCTAAAAATATTTCTGTTTCTCTAGTTAATTTGAGTAGGAAAGCAAATTTTTCATTGACATCATGGATAGAAAGATCAATGATGCTGAAGCCAGAAAAGCTTGGATTCCAAAGTTTGTTATGTCACTTCCTTAGCTGTGTGACTTTGGACAGCTCACCTAATGTATTTAGCCATCACTTGCCTCATTAAAAAAAAAAAAAGGACTAATAATAGCAGCTGTAGGAAGCACATGATGGCAATAATGGCATGTCCTCAAGAAAATGGATATGGAAATAAACTTTCCCTCTGAGAGCTAAGTAATGAAGTCAACTCATAATCCTCCAAGTGTTATGTACTGAGACTCTGAAAACACATAGAGCTTGATTTTTACCCTGACTCCCCCCACCTAGTACTGGGTATTCTTGAGGAATTTATTCAAATTCCTTAAGACAACATTTCCTCACTTGTACAGCAGAAATAAAAAGTAACTATTTAAAAGGTTGTTGTGAAAATTAAATATTATAAAAGGAAAATAATTGGAACAGTGCCTGGTTTATTACTGAAATATCAACTCACTGCTGCTGTGATGGTTTACAATAGAGATGTTAAAAATTGACCCTCTTGGACCTCGGCTGCAGCAAATTCTTGCTAGACATGTCTCCAAAGGCAAGGGAAGCAAGGGCATAAATGAACTATTGGGACTTCATCAAGATAAAAACTTTTGCACAGCAAGAGAAACAGTCAACAAAACCAAAAGACAACTGACAGAATGGGAGAAGATACTTTCAAATGACATGTCAGATAAAGGGCTAGTATCCAAAATCTATAAAGAACTTCTCAACTCAACACCCAAAGAACAAAGAATCCAATCAAGAAATGGGCAGAAGACATGAACAGACATTTCTGCAAAGAAGACATCCAAATGGCCAACAGACACATGAAAAAGTGTTCAACATCACTCCTCATCAGGGAAATAAAAATCAAAACTTCAGGGAGATACCACCTCACACCAGTCAGAATGGCTAAAATTAACAAGTCAGGAAATGACACATGTTGGTGAGGATGTGGAGAAAGGGGAACCCTCCTACACTGTTGGTGGGAATGTAAGCTGGTGCAGCCACTCTGGAAAACAGTATGGAGGTTCCTCAAAAAGTTGAAAATAGAGCTACCCTACAACCCAGCAATTACATTACTGGGTATTTACCCTAAAGATACAAATGTAGTGATATGAAGGGGCACGTGCACCCCAATATTTATAGCAGCAATGTCAGCCCAGATGTCCATTGACAATTGAATGGATAAAGAAGTTGTGGTATATATATATATATATATATATATATATATATATATATACACAATGGAATATTATGCAGCCATCAAAAAATAATATCTTGCCATTTACAATGATGTGGATGGAACTAGAGGGTATTGCGCTAAGTGAAATAAGTCAATCAGAGAAAGACAATTATCATATGATCTCACTGATATGAGGAATTTGAGAAACAAGGCAGAGGATCATAGGGGAAGAGAGGAAAAAAATGAAACAAGATGAAACCAGAGAGGGAAACCAACTATAAGAGACTCTTAATCTTAGGAAACAAACTGAGGGTTGTTGGAGTGGAGGGGGGTGGGAGGGATGAGGTGGCTGGGTGATGGACACGGGGGAGGGTATGTGTTATGGTGAGCACTGGGTGTTGCATAAGACTGATGAATCACAGACCTGTACCCCTGAAACAAAGAATACATTATATGTTAATTTTTAAAAAAATAACCCTCTTGAAGAGACTCTTGGGCAGCAAAATGTGAAAGTAACTGAAGATAGGAACATATAAAGAGAAAGACTGTGTCGATCAAAAGGTGAATCGATCATGAATGAAAGAATAAGTATAGGAAAAGTGAATGGCAAGGAAAAACATTGGCAATGCATATTCAAACTGGTCAACAGGAAAGGATGCCCATTAGACTGAAGTTAGTATCTGGGTTGCCTGGCAGGTCCATCTGAACCCAATGTCATTAATTATACAGCCTTATTATAGCTTCTGTTTTCCTTTTATGAAATTTTGATCAAGTACACTTCTGATACTTTGGCTTCTAAGTAACCTACAGTGAAACAATTCTGGTCAGACCAAAAGTACTGTTGATTGATCCAAAATCTTACATGTCTCATGGAAAATTAGCAAACTGTCATTCTGATTTTCACATAGTGATTTGTGTCTTGTTATCATGAGCCAGCATCTCTGAATGCACGCAACTCTGTGGCTCTGATGAGACTATCTGTGGAGATAGCTGGGTTTAAGAACAACTGGTGATGAGCCTCTTACTAACTATTGAATATTTGTCAGTTCACAGAACTCTGATCATAGGTTGTTAAAGAACCAAGTGCTCCGAGAAAGGGGAACCCTCCTACATTGTTGGTGGGAATGCAAACTGATGCAACCACTCTGGAAAACAGTATAGAGGTTCCTCAAAAAGTTGAAGATAGAGCTACCATATGATCCAGCAATTGCACTACTGGGTATTTACCCCAAAGATACAAATGTAGGGATCTGAAGGCGTACGTGCACCCTGATGTTTATAGCAGCAATGTCCACAATAGCCAAACTGTGTAAAGAGCCAAGATGTCCATTGACAGATGAATGGATAAAGAAGATGTGGATATATATATACAATGGAATATTATGCAGCCATCAAAAGGAATGAGATCTTGCCATTTGCAACGACATGGATGGAACTGGAGGGTGTTATGCTGAGCGAAATAAGTCAAACAGAGAAAGACATGTATCATATGACCTCACTGATATGAGGAATTTTTTTTTTTATATGAGGAATTCTTAATCTCAGGAAACAAACTGAGGGTTGCTGGAGTAGGGGTTGGGGTGGGAGGGATGGGGTGGCTAGGTGATAGACATTGGGGAGGGTATGTGCTATGGTGAGCACGGTGAATTGTGCAAGACTGTTGAATCACAGATCTGTACCTCTGAAACAAATAATATGTTATATGTTAAGAAAAAAAAAAGAAGAAGATAGCAGGATGGGAAGAATGAAGGGGGGGAAGTCAGAGGGGGAGACGAACCATGAGAGACAATGGACTCTGAAAAACAAACTGAGGGTTCTAGATGGAAGGGGGGTGGGAGGATGGGTTAGCCTGGTGATGGGTATTAAAGAGGGCACGTTCTGCATGGAGCACTGGGTGTTATGCACAAACAATGAATCATGGAATACTACATCAAAAACTAATGATGTAATATATGGTGATTAACATAACAATAAAAATTTACCAAAAAAGAGCTAAGTGCTCCAAAACACAGAGCAAAGTACATAACACTAAATACATGCTGTTTAATAATAGTAACAACAAAATTATGAAATGCTTGAACTTTGCAAATGAGGAGTGTTGTCTGCATTGCTGTGAGGGAGACAAAGGAAGATAGTCTTTGGTATCTACTTGTACCTGTTTTCTTAAAATTTTCAGAAAATCCTCTTCAAATAAGCAATTAGGTCACTGCCAAAAGGGCATATATTTTAGGTTTTTCTTCAGAAATGGAACTATTTTCCATTATGATCAACTAATTACTAATAACCCAAATTCATTCTTCTATTTACTCAATCCATTATCAAATAGGTAGTTTAGTCATTTATCATTCAATGAATATATATTAGATGAGAAGTTATATCCTAGAATACTGAAACTATAAAAACTAATGGTAGGGGGGTGGGAGGATGGGTTAGCCTGGTGATGGGTATTAAAGAGGGCACGTTCTGCATGGAGCACTGGGTGTTATGCACAAACAATGAATCATGGAACACTACATCTAAAACTAATGATGTAATGTGTGGTGATTAACATAACAATAAATAAATTAAAAAAAAAACTAATGGTATAGTTCTGTTCCTCTAATAATCAACCTATAGGGGAGAAATATAGAATAAAATTTTTATAAAATATAAACAGAAAATTACCATGTAGTAAGATAGACTCTATAATGAAAGAATGCATTTACCACTTTGAATAAAAAAATAAAAGGCATGAACACAAATAACATTCCAACTGGATATTAAGGCTGATTAGTGTGCAGGAGTAGAATGGATACCCCAGGGAAAGTGGCAAGTGCCTAAATTTAGAGTTCTGTGAGGGCACCAAATGTTTGAGATTGGTCATAAGTTCAGAGTTTTCATAGCATTGCATTTGTAGGTAAAAACATTAAGTGAGGATAGAGTGATAAACTGGGGTAAAATTTACATGAGCTTTTCCTATGTCATGCATGCTAAGAAGTTGAACACCCCACAGATAGTGGTGTACTGGAAAATATTTTTAAATACTGTCTATAATACTATTTTATATATATTTGTGTAGAAGCATATAAAAGACAAGAAACATAATCTTTGTTTGGGATATATTTCTCTTTGTATTGCCCAAGTGGATAATATGCATTGTTTATATTGATGAGTTTAATTTACTACCATCATTCTTTAAATAAATCAGACTAGCCAAAACTGTACTAACACTACAATGTTAACATGGTCACTCTTTCTTATTCTCTTAGCATTTAATGTCAGTTAAATTTTATGTTCCAAACAAGATGAAGCAAATTGCAATGAAAGATTGTGAAAATAGCCAGGAAAAGTCAATTGGATTTGTTATAGTGAATGCAATGGTGTCAGAAAAAAAAAAAAATTAGATATAAATTAATGAACCATTCAACTAATGGGAAAACAACCTAGATATACTCTGTCTGGATAATTTATGTCATTTTAACATTTACACCCAAATTAGAAAGCTGAGTAACCAAAATATTTCTACTTTCATACTAGTCTATTAGAAAACTTTGGATAACACAGAAGAGATTCTCCAAGGATATCTTGTCACTATCTTTTGCAAAAGCTGCACTCCCCATTGCTATCATTAATCTTGGCTTTCAACACTTCAACACAAGAGATAAATAGACTATGTGAATTTGGAAGGAATGATTGATTAGACTAACACCCTTGACAGGAAGACCTTGAAATCCAGATGTGTATAGATCCCCTTTTCTCATATATAACTTCTAAATTATCCACATACATTGTTCTGCCTGATTGACTTCTTTTGCCATAAGGAACAAGCCATTCACATATGTGACTTGGAAAACATCAAAAATACTCCTGGGAATTGCATGTCACAGTGGCTGTTCTAATAATTAACCACTCTCAGGCAGAGTGGGATTCAATTAAGCAAAGCAGCCTTCCAACTAAAATTTAAAAATGATGTTGAGGCTCCAGAAAAGTTGTTCTAGGGAAATTATAAAATGAGAAATAGGAGAAAACAGAAAAGAAAATGCTGAATATCATCCATAATATAGAGAAGAAAATGTGTCTTTGGTTCAAATAGTTTGCATCTTTGTATTTCTGAAATCTCACTCAATGTGTGTTCCAAAAAAAACTCAAAAGTAGAACTGAATGAAGATTTATCTGCAAAAAAAAGTGCAATATGAAATGGAGTCCATTGGCATTAGTAAATTCTTCTTTATTAAAATCACAGGAAAATGTACAGAGCCCAGGATTCCATACTAATACTGTTTGAGGTCTCATACCTCAGGGGAAAAGGGTAATAAACTCCTGCACAAGACTTGCTACAGATTCAAGGCAGAAGTTAGCTTTCTGCTATGAAAGAGGGGACAAGAATCTGACAGAATGCCACCTCCATGGCTCAGAAACACAGGGAATACCTAACACTCAGGCTGGACCGGGACAATACTGTTCCTGTCTCCCACCATAGCATAGCAAGCAGTATGAGTTTACTACTCAGAAAAGAACATAGAAAGACATCCTTCTGAAACAGAGATGTACAGTGATGGCTGAAAGGCAAGGGTGGGGCAAAAACACTGAGAAGAACTCAACAATCACAGCCATTTTTATAAACACCAGTCATAATTAATGGAATTTGAAGTTCGTGGTGCACTGAAGGGTAAACCGAACAACACTAAAATTTACCCAGCTAAATTCCTGATGAGATTGGCTTAATCCTCTACAATTGAGAAGAGACGTGTGTATTTTTACACATTGATAATGCATATCTTATTTTCTAATATACTTCATGGGATGTTTCTAATATACTTCATGGGATGTTCAATCAATACTGAGGGTTTTAGAGGGGAGGGGGGATGGGTTAGCTCAGTGATGGGTATTAAGGAGGGCACGTACTGCATGGAGCACTGGGTGTTATACGAAAACAATGAATTGTGGATCACTACATCAAAAACTAATGATGTACTGTATGGTGACTAACATAACATAATAAAATAAAATTTAAAAAAAAGAATTAATGGCCCTAAAAAAAATTAAAAGGTAAGAAAAACAAAAAATGTATTGTCAAAAGGAAATGCAATAAAAAAGGAAGGACTTGATTTAGAGATGACCTGGTACTTGGAGCCATCAGACACTTTTTGATTAGTTTTTAAAAATTTAGTGGATGAAAACAATGAATTGTGGATCACTACATCAAAAACTAATGATGTGACTAACATAATAAAATTAAATAAAAAATAAAAATAAATAAAGATTCAGTGGAAAAGGTGAACAACCTGGAAAGATGCAGGGAATTTCATCAAAGAAATGGGAACTGAAGTAAAAATCCTACCAAGAAAAGTAAAAGATATACTAGGGAGAAAGAGAGAGTGCACAGAACATAGCATCCAAGATGATGAGAGTAATATCAAACATTTTAACATATATGTAATTAGAATTCCAAATAGAGGAGAGAGATTGGAGCAGAAGAAAATCAGAAAAAAAAATCTGAAGCAAACAGAAGGGCAAAGATAATAAAGGTAAGAGCAAAAACCAATGAATGGAAAACAAATTTAAAAATAGAGAAAATTAATGAAATTAAAAGCTGGTTCTTTGGAAAGGTCAATATAATTGATAAGCATCTAGTCATACTGATAAGATTGAGAGAGAACACAAATTATTACTATCAGAAAGGAAAGAGGGGTTATAATTACATATTTTACTGACATTATACTGAATCCACAGATCAAGTTGGGAAGAACTGACATCCTGAAATTACTGAGTATTCTTTTTTTTTTTTAATTTTATTTTATTATGTTATGTTAGTCGTCATACATTACATCATTAGTTTTTGATGTAGTGTTCCAAGATTCATTGTTTGCGTGTAAAGCCAGTGCTCCATTCAATACGTGCCCTCCTTAATACCCATCACTGGGCTAACCCATCCCCCCGCCCCCTTCCCTCTAAAACCCTCAGTTTGTTTCTCAGAGTCCATAGTCTGTCTTACTGAGCATTCTTATACAAGAACATGACATACCTCAATTTATTTGTCTTTGATTCCTGTTACCTGAGTTTTATGCTCCCCACATAGAAATATTGTACATATTTTGTTGTATTTATACCAACATTAATTGATAATGCAGAGGTTAGAAGTGTTAACCCCCATACAGTCATAAATCATGTATAACTTTTGAGTCCCAAAACTTAACTACCAATAGCCTACTGTTGATTAGAAGCCTTACTAATAACATAAACAGGTAACATATATTGTGTATGTTATATATACTGTATATTGTACTCTTAAGGTAAGCTAAAGAAAAAGATGTTAAGGGAATTTTTTTTTAAAGATTATATTTATTTGACAGAGAGAGACACAGCAAGAGAGGGAACACAAGCAGGGGGAGTGGGAGAGGGAGAAGCAGGCTCCCCGCTGAGCAGGGAGCCTGATGCGGGGCTCCATCCCAGGACCCTGGGATCATGACCTTCCATCCCTTTCCTTTTAATTTGTGTCTTTATATTTATTTTTTTAAAAAAGGTTTTATTTATTTGAGAAAGAGGGAGTGTGTGTGAGAGAACACACAGGAGCGGGGGGGCAGGGAGTGTGGGGGGGAAGGGCAGGGAGGGGCAGAGGGAGAGGGAGAAACAGGCTTAGCAGGGAGCCCCATGAGAGGCTTGATCCTAGGACACTGGGATACTGACCTGAGCTGAACAGAGATGCCTAACTGACTGAGCTACCCAGGCACCCCTGTGTCTTTATATTTAAAGTAGTTGTTTTTTAAAATCCATTTTGATTGTATATTTAGACATTAATATTGACAGTGATTATTGATATAGTTGGTTTAATATCTCCTGTACTGGTAACTGTTTTCTATTTGCCTTTATGTTTCTTTTTCTTTATTGCTCTCTCTCTTTTTTTCTTTTTGGTCTTCCAAAAAGACTATTTTTGCTTCCTCTAGTTTTAACTGAGTATTTTTATGATTGTATTTTTGTATTTTCTCTTTTTTTCTTATCATATAATGTATTTTTAAAGTTCTTTTTAAACCAATTTATTGAGGCATGGTTGATATATAAAAAGTGATATATATTTAACCTATATAAAGTGATGAGTTTGGAGATAAGAATACACCCAAAAAACCATCACCACAATCAAGGCCATAAACATATCCATCACTTTCCAAAGTTACCTTCTGTCTCCTTTGTTATTATTTGTGAGTGTATGGTAAGAACACTTAACATAAGATCTACTCTCTTGGTAAATTTTAAGTATACAATGAAGTATTGTTTGCTATAGGCATAATGCTGTATAGTAGATCTCCAGAACTTATCTTAAATAACTGATTTTTTTTTTTTTTGCACTTTAAGCATCACTTCCTATTTTCCCCTTTCATCAGCCCATGATGACCATCATTCTACTCTCTGCTTCTGTGTGTTGGACTAATTTATAATCCACATATAACTGAGAGAATATGATATTTCTTTTTCTGTGTCTGGCCTATTTCACTTAGTATAATGCCTTCAAGGTCCATCTTCATTGTTGCAAATGGCAGGATTTCCTTATTTTAAGTGGGAATAATATTCCATTGTGTGTGTGTGTGTGTGTGTGTGTGTATACACACACTACATTTTATATATATATATATATATATATATATATATATATATCACATTTTCTTTATATATTTGTCCATCTATGGACACAGGTTGTTTCCATATCTTGACATTGTGAATAATGTAAGGAACATAATGTAATCAACATAATATTGATTATCTCTTTGAGATCCTTATTTAATTTCCCTTGGATAAATATCCAGTAGTAAGATTGCTGGATCATATGATATTTTTATTTTTATTTATTTATTTTTTTGAGGAACTTCTATGCTGTTTTCCTTAATGGCTGCACTAATGTACATTCCTACCAACAGTGTACCAAGATTTCACTGTCTTCACCTCCTTGACAGTATTTGTTATTCTTTAAAAATAATTGTCCTCCTAACAGGTGTGAGATGATATCCCATTGTGGTTTTGACTTGCATTTCCCTGATGATTACTGATGTATTTCCATATACCTATTGGCTATTAGTTTGTCTTTTTTGGAGGAAAGTCTATGTAGTTCCTTCCTATTTTACAATTGGATAATTTATTTATTACTATTGTGTTGCATGAACTCCTATTATATTTTGGTTAATAATCTCTTGTCAGTTGTATAGCTTACAAATATATTCTCCCATTCCATAGACTGCCTTTTCATTTTGTTGATTGCTTATTTTGCTGTGCAAAAGCTTTTTAGTTTGATGTAATCCAACTTGCTTATTTTTGCTTTTGTTGCCTTTGCATTTGGTATCACATCTAATAAATCATTGCCCAGATGAATGTCAAGATTTCCCTAGGTTACTTCTAGAAGTTTTAAGATTTCAGGTGTTAAATTTAGTTCTTTAAAGATAAATGTCCATTTTCACGTTTTTTGACATCTGGATATCCCATTTTTCCAACATTATTTATTGAAGAGATAATGCTTTCTCCTGTTGTATAGTCTTGATGCCATTGTTGGAGAATAGTTGGCCATATATGCATGGGTTTATTTCTCAGCTCTCTTTTCTGTTCCATTGGTTTATGTTTTTGTTTTTATGCCAGTACCAAACTATTTTGATTACTATAGCTTTTTAATATAATTTGGAATCAGGGAGTGTGATGACTCCAGCTTTGTCTACTTAACAATTACTTTGGCTGTTTGGGTTCTTTGTGGTTCCATATGAATTTTAGTTTTGGGTTTTTTTGTTTTTATTTTTTTCCCTTTCTCTGTGAAAATGCCACTGGCATTTTGATAGGAATTGCTTAAATATGTAGATTGCTTTGGGTGGCTTAGACATGTTAACCCTATTCTTCCAATTCGTGAACACGGGATATCTGTCCATTTATTTGTGTTTTCTCCCATTTCTTTCATCAGTGTTTTATAGTTTTCATTGTATAGGTCTTTTACTTCCTGATTAAGTTTATTCCTAAGTATTTTATTCTTTCTGATAGCATTTTCAATGGGGATGTTTTCTTAATTTCTTTCTTTTTTTTTTTTTTTTTGACGGTCAATTGTTTGTGTATAGAAACACTCTGATTTTTGTACATCAATTTTTGTGTCCTGCAACTGAACTTGTTTATCAGTTGCAATAGCTTTTGGGTGGAGTCTTTAGGGTTTTCTATATATAAGATTTTGTCATCTTTTTTTGTCATCTGCAGTTAGAGACCATTTTACTTCTTCCTTTCTGATTTGAATACCTTTTATTTGTTTTTCTTGCCTAATTGCTCTGGGTAGGACTTTCACTTTTATGTCGGAGAGAAGTGATAAGATTGGGCATCTTGATTTGTTGCTGATCTTAGAAGAAAAGCTTTCAATTTTTCATCATTGAGTGTGATGTTAGCTGTGGGCTTTCCATATATGGCCTATATTATATGAGGTTCATTTCTTCTATATCTAATTTGTGAACACTGTTTTTTTATGAAAAAATATTGAATTTTCTTTTTTTTTTTTAAAGATTTTATTTATTTATTTGAGAGAGAGAGTGAGAGAGAGAGAGCACAAGAGGGAGGAACAGGAGAGGGAGAAGCAGACTCCCTGCTGAGCAGGTAGCCCGATGCGGGACTCGATCCCTGGACTCCAGGATCATGACCTGAGCTGAAGGCAGTCGCTTAACCAACTGAGCCATCCAGGCGCCCAAAATATTGAATTTTCAAAATGTTTCTGTGTATCTATTGAGATAAACATATGATTTTTATTCATTTTGTTAATGTGATGTATCTTACTTATTGACTAGCATATATTGAACCATCCTTGCATCCCAGGAATAATTCTCAGTTAATGATGCTGTATGATCCTTTTAATGTGCATTAAATTCAGTTTGAGAGTATTGTGCTGAGAATTTTGCATCTATTTCATAATGTGCATTGGCTTGAAATTTTCTTGTGGTGTCCTTTCATGGCTTTGTATCAGGGTAATGTTGGCTTCATAAAATGAGTCTGTAAGTGTTCTTTCCTCTTCAACTGAGGGGAGAAATAGAGAGCAATACAATAATAGTATGGGACTTCAGTACTCCACTCTCATCATTGGATAGATCATCCTGACAGAAAATCAATAAGGAAACAGCCAACTTGAACAACACTATAGGCCACATGGACATAACAGACATATATAGTATATTCCATTTTGCAGCATCAGAGTATATATTCTCAAGTACACATGAAACGTTGTCCAGAATAGATCATGTGTTAGAACACAAAACAGGAAAATTTAACACAAACACAAAACAAATTTTAAAAGATTGAAATATATCAAATGTCTTTTCTGATCATAACGGTATAAAACTACAAGTCAATAACAGGAGGATAATTGGAAAATTCATAGATACATGGTAATTAAACAATACACATGGGTGATTCTCAAATGTATTAGACTAAGTAAAAGAAGCTGGATGCAAATGTCTACTACATGATTCCATGTATATGACAATTGAATAAAGCAAAACTATGGAGACAGAAAACATATTGGTCATTGTTAGGGCTGGAGCTGAAAGTAGAAGATTAAGTATGAAGGGAAATGAGGGAACTTTTAGGGGTAATAGGAATGTTTCATGTCTTGATGGTGGTCATAGTTATATGACTATGCATTAGTCAGAATTAATAGAACTGCTAAATTCTAAAAGCGAAATAAGTTTCCCACCAGCTTTAGGACCAAAGAATGTATTTCTTTCTTAAGGACTTGGGGACCATGTCTTTCAGATGTAATTATCAAGGAAAATAGTACCCCTACCTCCCAGTTTCTGTGTAAAGGTAGTAGCCTACATTTAGTAGTACTGATTCCTTGCTCTAAAACTACTGCTTGTCATAAAGATGTGAGAAGTTTGTCTTTTTATCTATTTATTTATTTTTGGAGAAAGCCATTTAGCTAACACAGGTGGCCACCCCAATTACCAGGTGGCTCTACAATGAACTACAATGTGTGACAAATGGTGCTGTCAAGTCCTCTTACTTAAATCCAGTTATTGTTTATCTTGAGAAGATGTATGTAATGGGTTGTATCTGCCTGGCTTTATAAAAGGGTGAGATTTTTTTCTGTCTTTGTAAATCTCTTTAGCTGATTGACTGTGATGCACGTCTGGCTTAATGCTTATTCAATAATAAAATTGTGTTTTTCCTTTTGGAAATCTCTTTATGGAGAGGTTTTCTGGGTTTGGAGGACATTTTGTTTCTAATTATATTTCCCCAGTACTGATTACATCCCTCTTGTTTGTCAATAAAACCCTCCTAGTGGATATTTCCCCTTGGAAGAGGAGACTGGATATTAAAGAAGAGGAGAGAGAGGAAAAAGAGAGATCAGAAAATGCACCTCACTCATTATAAATACTATATAAATAAAAGTATGAATACACGAATAAATAATCAAGCAGACAAATGCATACATACACACAAGAGAAAACCAATATAGACAGAGAAAAAAGCCCTCACATTCCTAGAGCACATACAACAAAACAAATCTCTTTCAAGTAGGTGTGTTTGCCTATGAACATTTGGAGATGGAGAAGGGAGAATAATTCACAGAGTTGTTGTAACAGTCACCTGATGCTTCTCAAAATAGTGGTCAAAATAAACTGAGAAAATAAATACTGATTTCAAAGACTCTATTTGGGAAAGCAGGTGTTTCCTCTTTAAAAAGGACCTCTAAGGGCATTTGATTTTTTTTTTTTTCTTCATTGTCGTCCCTCAGGAACTGTCCTGAGGATCTACTTATTGTACTTCATTCTATCATTGGGGGGTTGGGGCTTTAGCTATTGTATACTGGAATATGGATTGGACTGCATTCAAAGTGTGAATTCCAATAAGAAATTAATAAAGTTCATGTGGATATTGTCTAGACAGTGTCCTTTTAGGAACCACTTGAGGAAGTCAATTTCTAGAGAAAAAGATATGATGAATCAGTCCAAATTGCAAAAGAGTGCAGCTCACAGAGTAATGTGGGAAAATATGATTTTAATTCAATAAAAATACTTCTTACTTATTTTAAGGACAGAAATGTTACATTACTTCTCTAAAGTTATCTCACTAAAATGAATGTTATTATCAGTAATATCTTGGAATTTTACCAATTTCAAATTAAAAAAGCAAAGATCTACAAAAAGCTGTAATCTTAGAAAAATAAAGTTAACATAAAAATGAACAGTTTATTAAAATACCAAATTATAGGAATATTTCAAACATATATTAATTAAGAGACTCACCTAAGTCTACACTGCACAACACTCTCCCCAACTTCAGATAATTTTATCCTGAATACTGACCTACACAATTGCCTATAGTGAGGTCCAGGCTTCTTGGAATATTCAAAGTCTCTCTACAACCTGATCTTTTCATTTGGCCTTATTTCCCAAACTGATACCAGGGTTTCTCAAACTTTACCATGTATCACAGTTACCTGGAAGGTATGTTACAGTGCAGCTTTCTGACACCTAACTTCAGAATGTCTGATTCAGTAGGTTTGGGTGGGACCCAATAACTTAAATTTCTAACAAGTTCATAAGTTATGTTGATGCTGCTGGTATGTGGACCACACTTGTAGTACTCTGCTGTAGCTACCTTGTGGGATACTTGTTCTAATAATCACCAAGTATGCCTTTTTGGCTTTTTGTTTGTTTGTTTTAATCTGCTACATCTTCTTCGCCCTCCCCATGATATCCTTTATACCCATCCTAGAGAAAATATATACCTTACTTCCAATTCAACTTTCTCTTAACTCTATGTAATTATTCAGACATTGAGACTTGCTATTTGCAAGTTACTGTGTTTCCCTGTTAATAGTGGCTTCAGTCCCAAAATAAAGCATATCCTAAACACACCCCCTTTTTAAGGACTTAAGATGTCCTTGAGTAAAATCAGCACTGATTGTTTTTCTCTTCCCTGGATTGTCATTATGATAATCTGTAGTCCCTTTTATTTAGAAATGTCTCTCTCTTTTAGTTGATAGGCTAGATCCATTCATGGTTGATATATTTCCTGTTCTTTTAATTCATTTCTTAGAGGAGGAAACTAGTAATATCCTTGTGGTCAAGCTAACTAAAGCTTGAATCCATAAATTGTGATAGACAACTGCCAAATGTCACAATATTTAAAGAATTTCCAACAAATTCAAGGGAGGCCTGAATATTGTACCAAGGTCTCAATAGCTGATTGTCTTTGTGTACTGATCTGTTAAGATCTCTTATTATTCTGGTGTATATGGGGGTAAGATTTAGTCTTAAGATTTGAGTGAATTTTGGAAAATATTTTAAATCATTCAAGAAATTCAGCTGATATTATTAAGCTCCTAGACTGCCAGGCTTTGTCCTAGGTGCTGGAGATATAGCAGTAAACAAAAAAGGATATAACTCTCTGCTATCATGGAGCTTACAGTTTATAAGATTTGGTCAAAATATATCCTTTTGGACTAGATAAAACCCCTTTGCAACCTGAACCTGATTTTTCATGGTTATGAAGTTATGACATCAATGAAATATTCCTTACATTATCCTCCAACTGGTTCCAATTTCTGAAAAGTGAGTCCTGAAACCAGGAATAATTTGGCAGAGTGGATAGATTCACAAATACACTAGACATCTACTTGTCTACTCTGATTTCTTTGGAGAGGCCTCATCCCTCTTAAATGGCAGCAAGATGCAGGGCAATTGATCAAGGCAGAGGGGGATGATCATAATCACAGCCTTGTCCTGATGTTTCCTCCTTTGACTCACTGGCAATCAGTTGGACAAAGTGAGACAAAGTGTATCCACAAACTCCTGATGTAATTACTTTGACGTCAGCTAGTCAGTGGATGATAATAGAAATCTTTAGTGCCTCAAGTCTCCTGAGCTCATAGATTCAATAAAACCACCTTCAACTCATAGCACAGGACCTCTCACTACAGTCATCCCTTCACTTATTCATTGTACAATCACATCCTCCAGTTTGCCAAAGAAGAAATAACTAGATCAGTGCTTCTGAAACTTTAATGGATATGAATCCTATGGAGATTTGTTAAGATACAGATTATGACTCAAAAATTCCTAGGTTGGGGTCCAAACTTTTTAATTTCTAACTTCTAGATAATACCAAAAGTGTTGGTTGTAGACAACAATTTGAGTAGCAAAGTTCTATATACCATGTATTATTTCTCCCCAATTTCAGTTCATTACATTTGTTTTATATCTCATTACAACAAAATTGACATAAGAAGACAGTTTTCATAACAAAGACATGGAAACTACATCCTGGCATCAGCCAAACCTTCTACTCCACTTAATTTAAGTTCCATACATACTCTTGACTTGCCTTGCTGTTGTAGTCATGGGAGTGTGAAAAATTTATATTCTGCCTCTTTTTATCTGATTTGTGGCTATATATGTCTGCCCTGAAATTGATGACCTCAGATGTTCTATTTTTAACAGCTATACCTGATACATTACCTGTTTCAGCATATAAAATTTATTGTCTAATCAGTTCTACCCAGCATTTCTGCAAAAAGAAGTACTTATCTGAATTGTTCTCCCCCCCAGCCCCCACCCCACCGGCTCTGGGAATTTCCCGTGATCAGTGTAAGGGATATCTTCCGTTTGTCCATCCAGATCCATCTTTTTCTTTCTACTCTGTGCTAAGAGTTTGCCTACATCAACATACTTCCATGACCTCAAACTTTAGTCAACAGGGAGAAAAACAGAAGGAATTTAAGGAATAGAGTTAGAAGAAATTAAATTTGGGGCATCTACTCCTCTATTTTTTCTCTGCCCAGTTGTTATGAAACAATCCTTTACATACAGCTAAGCAATGGGAATTAATTTTTGCTCCTTTCACTAGCTCCATCCGGTGTAAGAACATTAACGTTTACCCAGCTGATACTGGCACTGGGACACTGTGCAATCCCTTATTAGCTTCCTCAAACTCTGCTCATGACTTTATATAAACTGATTGTCATCAGTTTGTACTGCAGTTCTATCCGTTGTAATCAATAACATCTTTTCTTTACATTTTTAGATATTATAGGAAAAACCTCACCAAAGGCTATGGAGTGGAGAGACAGTCTTCATAGTAGGATTTAGATCACTGGGGAAGCTCTAAACTCTTCCACAGTAAGAAAAAACCTTAAACATAATCCAGCGCAGGATAAGGTTCCAGCATACAGATGATAATTAACATGATTACAATGGAACTAATAGAAGCCCTGTTGTCTCAGCATTTGACACAAGAGTTGACAGTTGGGAGTACTGATCTTTGGAATCCATATACCTTGTAAATAACCTAAATCTTAATGGGGACTAGAAATAAGATGTAAAGAGATTAACTTTTGCCTATTGAGAAAAGCACCCCACTATTCAAACAATGGGTAGTGATACGCGGAGAAGTGAGTAGATGTGGAGTAAGAGCTAAGCCATGTGTGCTGCTCCTGGGAAGTGCCTGCACATGGAAACATTAATTTGTCTAAGACTTCTGGAGAATTATTCATTTCACCCATTCCTACCTTTGAAGCATTTTAATAGAACATGTGGCTGTCAAAGTTGAGATTACAATAAAAGCCACTTGGTATCACTGAGGTGATTGTAATACTATAATTCTCCTGCCATTTTAATTAGTAATGCATATTGATCTCCAGGACTAGGCTGAACTAGGATCACACGACATATGCACAATAGCAGATGACTGCACTCATTTAGCAACAAATAGCCTTTGGAAACTCTCTTTATGTTTATTCTCATCATTTTGGTTCCATCTAATTTTTTTTTTTTTTGGCCTATATTTTCATCATTGTAGGCAACAAAACCCCAAGGGAGAGTTCTAAAGAACTTCATAAGGAAAGGAAAGCTTTCTAGTGTACAGAAATTGGAGCTATACATCAGAAATTGTGGGTTCTCTGGATTGACCTGCCAGTAAATGGAGGTGTTCCATTTGTCATCAATGTGCAGTTAATGCAGATACAGCATTCAAGGGGAAACAGACTCCCTTGATAGAGCTCATGCATTTGCTTACTGATTTTATGTCTTTGTTTTCTCTCTCTCCTACCCCTTCTAGGTAAATCTGCTTACAAGCTTTCTTTTTCCAAGAACTAGAGTTAGGTCCAGTGTACAAAGTTACAAGTGCTGGAATTGCTTTATTTCTATTTTTATTTAAATAAATATATAAAATGAATAATGGTAGTGTTTGCTGCTGTAAGACAACTCTTTACTCCACTGGACAGGGCCAGTTATTTTTCCTCCCAATGCCAAATATGGCATTAGTCAGCAGAGCAATTTGATATTCACAAGCCTACTGCTGCCCCAGTAGTTTCTCTCTTCTTCCCGAAAGTAAAACCCAAAGATTTTGTGGCTTATTCCTGAATTTTTGGAAGACTGAGGGTTGTCATGAAAAAAGCTTTGCAGGCTGTCTAGGGAAAGCATCTGATTTTAGTGGCATGCTTGGCAGGTTAGGTGTCATTTCTAACATCTCCGGGTATAGCTCATGAAAAATTCCAAATCCTTGGCATGGAATTCAGTGCCCTTATAACTAGGTTTATTCTTTCTTCATCCTCACTCATTTTTTTCCCATCCATTCTTAGTAGATACATTTGGCATTTTCCAAACACAACAGGTCATTTGACTCCCTAGTCAAATTATGCCTACCCTATTCTATCTCAGAAAAATCTGAATCCTCTTCTCCCTATCACATGTCCATCTGGCAAACTGCAACTTAATCTTTGATATCCAGTTCAGTGTTATCTCCTATTTTTCCCATAATATCCCATTCTCCCTCATTTTCAGGGGAACTTGGTTTTTACCCCAGTTAGCTTTTCTGGAATTTATTATTTGGCACTATTATAGCTTCGCTTATATTATAGGAAAGTACACATCTCTGATTTTTTCATTAGATTGTGAGCTCTGCAAGGACAGGTACAGTGTCTTCTTAATCTCTTATCCCCAGAGCAAAGCACAGTTTCTGACGCACAGAATATAGCTTCGTTGAATTAAATCAAACACAAAAACAATAATGTCATATAAAAAGGATGCATGTACAGATGAATAATCATTGCTGAGATGCACAGATTTTTTAAGTCACAAGAGGGTCAGTCACTTCATGGAGGCTACTTGGCAAAGTGCTATTTTCATTTGAATGGTGACAGGTTTACTCTCTGGCTATAAGGATATGAAATATGTTGCATGTATAATTTATTATGTTTCATAAAAACTGAAGCCCAAATTCCCTGACAAAATAAGATACATTTACAGAGCATCAAATGGACTAATATGAAGCATGCTTACAAGGAAAGATTTTTAATGTTATTGGGAAGCTTTTGTCAGTTGAGAAATTCCAAAACTAACCTAAATATACTTTTAGATTTGTCCAACTTTTAGAGAAGAGAAAATGTGTTGTAATTTAGGCTGGACAAAGCAACAATTATGTAATATACGAAACAGTAAAACTCAAATTACCCTATGGAGCACTCAAAATATAAAAATTCCATTGTCCAGAAGGGAAAATCAGTAAAAATATCTTTTTTTCACAAAGCGATATAGTGAAGGAATTTCATATATAGCTATTCTTCATGTCTTTTCATCTTCCCAATGAAACTTCTTTTATCCCTTGCTCCTGCTTCTTGGTATCAAGCCTTTCTCCCCCAAGGGGTAATATATACTTGCATGTACCTCTTTGTCTCACACTCCACTCTGGGGGAACCTAAGCTAAGACACCTATGTAACAGTTGATAAAAAAAAAATGAAATATTTCTCCTTTTAAATTTATTTTTACATCTCATCAGGTGCTTCACTTAAACCTGTTCTCAACCTATTCGGGGAGATGTTTTCAATCTTTTTCTTAAAGTAGAGCTCCCACCAATGTCTTACACAGGGGTGCTCTTATTCATGGTTGCATTCATCACTGACAGCACACTGACAATGGTCTCCTTGCTACCCCAAGATTGGACTCTATTCAGGTTGCCATAGGGCACTGTGGTACTCATGTACTGAGGTTAGATTCTGCTCCAAGAGGAGTTTTAGGGAACTTCAAATTAGATCAGGAATTATTATTTTCATCAAGTTCTTCCTAGTTACTAAGACATCAAAAAATGTTTTCTATAGGGTGATGCTTAAAACAGTATAGTAGTTAAAATCTATATCTTAGAACTCTTATATTTAAAATAAATGTATAAGGGATCTAGTATATTTCCTTTATTCTTGGTAAAACTATATTAAAGCACTCCAAACACATTAAGTTCAAAGGTGAACTAGATCTCCACAAGTGATGTCTTCAACCTTCCTTATTAAATTGTGTCTAAGAAAAGTCACATTAATTTAAAATGTAAATGTTTCTGTAGAAAAGCATGAATGTTCAACCTGGTGTTAATGTAGCAGCACTTTGTTTTTCTTGTTACTGTAGTTGTCGTCCATATTAGAAAAAGAAAAAACATCCTATGGGTGGGGAATGTGTAGGTCCTTCTCCCTCCATAACCAAGATACCCAGTTTCCTTTCCTTTAAGAGGACTGAGATAAGGCATTGTGGGTTTTTTGTTGTTGTTGTTGTTTTTCTTTTTTAAAGATTTTATTTATTCATTTGAGACAGAGAGACACAGGGAGAGAGAGAGAGAGCATGAGCAGAGGGAGAGGCAGAGGGAGAGGGAGAAGCAGACTCCCCACTAAGCAGGGAGCCCAATGCAGGGCTTGATCCCAGGACCTGGAGATCACGACCTGAACCAAAGGCAGACACTCATCATCTAAGACACCCAGATGCCCTAAGGCATTGTGTTTTAAAGACTGAGTTCTCCCTAATCCTAAAATGAAAGAAAAAATATTCAATCACTAATGATTCAGGTTCTGATCCAAATGAGCCAATTTTAAAAGAATAGAAGAAAATGGGGCTTTTGTGCCAAAGAATGAGATTGGGAACGCTAAAGTGGATTGGAGAAAAAAGAGTTTTCAGCAAGTAACTTTTCAGCAAGTAAAGTGGAGGGTATAGGAGGCTGATATAGGATGACTGGGCTTATCAAGGGCTAGGTTACAGAGCTCCACCCCATTTTAAAATCATACCAGCAGTGTCTGAGGGTTTCTGTTCCTCCACATCCTCGCCAATACTTGTTTTTACATTCTTTTAATTTTAACCAGTATAATTGACTTGTAGTTGTATCTCACAGTTTCAATTTGTAGTTCTCTAATGACTACTTATGTTGAGTATCTTCTTCTCATGTGCTTATTTGTCATCCATATATCTTCTTGGAAGTATCTGTTCAAATTACTTGCACAGATTTTCCTTGGATTGTCTTCTTGTTGAGTCTAAGATTTCTTTATATATCGAAGATATAACTCCTTTGTCAGAAATGTTTTGCTTTTTTTTTTCTTATTTCAATTCCTTAACAGTCTTTATTATATTGTAAAGAAAACACTGTGAAATATGATTAGGAAATGTGAGATGTAAAGTTTAAGATAAAATATTAAGTCTAAGTAAACTTTAATAAGTTAAAGATGTGTATTGTTAGCTCTAGAGTAATCACAAAAAAGAAAGATCAAAAGAAAATAATAAGATATGGACTTAAACCCAACCATTTCAATAATTATTTTAAATGTTAATGAAAGAAAAATTATTATTTAATCATTATAGGTAGAGGCTAGAGATTATTGAACTGGATAAAAGTAAAAAGACAAGATGAAAAACAGATGTATCTACAAGAGACACATTTTATTTTTTTGTAACACACTTTAGATAGAAAAATGCAGGTAAGTTGTAAAGATGAAAAATATGTATACCTGATAAAGCCATGCCAACTTTGTATACTTACAAAGTTGGCATGGCTATATCAATATCAGACAAAGTAGACTTCAGGACAAAAATTTTACTAATCATAAGAAATATAATTTCATAATGATAAGAGAAATGAGGATGACATAGGATCCTAATTATATTTGCATCAAATAGCAGAGCTTCAAAGTACTTGAAGAGAAAAAGAAACTAAAGAGAGAAAAACATGACAAATTATAATGATTTTTATCCCCCCTCTCAGTAATTAATAGAATGACCTGAACAAATACCAGTAGTGAATTCAGAAGGTTTGAACACTACCAAACAATTCGACCTATTTGAATTTTACAGAACAATATACCCAACAATTTTAGAATATATATAGTTTAAGTGAAGATGGAACATTGACTGATATAGTCCATATAATGAGCCATAACACAAATCTCCATAAATTCAAAGAAAATAAAACATTACAAGATACCTTCTCTAACTAAAACTGTATCAAATATTAAATCAGTAACAAAATAAAATATCTTAATATTTCCAAATTAATCTACATGTTTCTAAACAATGGAAAAAGGGAGAAAAATGTTTAAAACTGGATGATAATATAACACAGTAATATCAAAATTATAACTGAACCTAAAATAGAGTTGAAAGGGAAATTTACCATCCTAAAGATATGTTTGAGAAAAACAGGACAGTTTAAAATCAATAATCTCTATTTTCTCTATGGGACACATAAAAAAGAGGAGCAAATTAAGTCCAAGACAAGTAGAATACAAGGAATTATAAAGATTATAAATCAATAAAATAAAAAGAGAGTAGAGAAAGTCTATATATTACTTACTCTTTGAAAATGTTAAAAATTAAATTGCAGGTATTTTCAAGGAGAAGTAGAAAACTAAAAATTATACTATCAAGGTGAGAGTTGCTACCTCTTCAAATCCAATAGATATTAAAAGTATAAAACGTTCACTATAAACAACTTTATATCAAGAAAAAATAAATGGATACATTTCTTGATAAACACAAATAATTAAAACTAAGTTCACAAGAAATAGGAAATTTGAATAATCCTAGATTTATCAAAAACATTGAATTTGTAATAAGAAAACCCCAGGCTCAGATAGTGTCAGTAGTGAATTCTAGCAAATATATACATTTGCCAACATCTCCCCTCCTCCAAAGTGACAACAGGATAGGACTAAATGAGACAGGCTGTGATTTCTCCCACAAGGGAAAAGAAGAACAAGTGGGTGAATGCTTGGCTTCCCCAGCCATGTGAGATGCTACCAGAGAGGCTCATTTGTCTCTCAAAATATTCAGAGTAATAAATCACAAACTCCATGACTGGAGGGAGAAAGCAGATTGGGAAAGCAGCACAAATTTCCCAGAGGGCATTAAAAGGATGTGATTCCTACTGACTGCAATTTGGACTCCATCAGGAAGCCCAGCCGCAAGCCTTAGGGAAAATCTTACCTATAGATCCACCCAACTGGACCTCAGGCACCTCCAATATACTGTGTGGCAAACCCACAAATTCCCAATCTAAAGCAGAATCCCTGTATCCACTCCTATGAGTTAGGGTCAGAGCAAGATTTGGTAGAAGGCTAGGGAGCTTAAGCAGAAAGCAGGCCAGGGCCTGTGGGCAAAGGAGAATCCACAAACTTGAGCTATAGTGCCACCTTCAGGAAAACAACAGAGAGGCTATTAGCAGCCAGCCTGGTGCATTCTAAGATCAGAAGATATATAAGCCTGAGGATTCTAATATGAAAGAGAGCAGAAGCTTGGAGCAGTGGTATCCATAGGAGGTCTGAGAAAGCCTCAGAATCTACAGCAGGACCAACAGAAGATACTTTTACCCTGAAGGTAGTTAGCAAAGATTGGAGGAGATGATTACTGCTTTAAATACAAACAAAACAAAAAAACCAGCAAATAATTATTCAAGGAACATGAAAAATCAAGGAAACCTGACATCACCAACAGAGCACAATGATCTTCCAGTAACTGAATTCAAAGGCATGGAGAATCCAAAGTAGCTGTTTTAGGGAAATTCAATGAGCTACAAGAAAACACAGAAAGACCATTCAAGGAAATCAGGAAAATAGTACATAATCAAAATCAAGAATTTAACAAAGATAATGAAATTATAAAGAATCAGATGAATTCCAGAGCTGAGGTATTCAATAATTGAAGTGAAAAATGCCATAGAGAACATCAACAGCAGAACAAACCAAGCCGAAGAAAGAATCCATGGAATAGAAAATATGAATCTTAAATAATCCAGTCCAAAGAAAACAAAAAGAACGAAGTTAAGAAAGCCTTTCTGATCTATGAGACACTGTTAAAAAAAAATCTGAATAATCAAAGTTCCAGAAAGAGAAGAGAGGGAGAATGGAAAAGAAAGCTTATTTAAAGAAATAATGGCTAAGAACTTCCCAAAATTGGGGAAGAGATTTGAACATCTAAGTTCATGAATTTAATAGATCACCCCATTATTTCAATCCAAAATTATCTTCTCCAAGACACAGTATAATAAAACTATCAAAAATCAAAGACAGAGAATTGTAGACAGCAAGATAAAAGAATATTGTAACCTACAAAGGAACCCTCGTTAGGCTATCAGCAGATTTCTCAGAAGAAACTTTATAGGCCTGGAGAGAGTAGGATGATATATTCAAAGTGCTGAAAGAAAAAAAAAATTATCAACCAATAATATTCTATTTGTCAAAGTTATCCTTCAGAAATTAAGGAGAAATACTTTTTTTTTTTTTTTTTTTTTTACAAAAACAAAAGCTCAGGGAAATTACCACTAGACCTGCATCATAAGAAATACTGAAATGAGTTCTTCAAGCTGGAATGGAAGGATGCTAATTAGTAACATGAAAACAAGAAAATAAACAATGCACTAGTAAGGATAAATATAATAGTCAAATTCAGAAAACTACTACTGTAATATGATAGTGTGTTAAACAATTAACTATAGCATAAAGGTTAAAGGGCTAGAGTATCAAAAATAACCAGCTACTATAGGTAATGAATACATCTTATATAAAGAGGTAAATTATGACACTAAAAACATTTAAAAGGAGGGGGAGTAAAAGGGTAGAGTTTTTTTGTTTTGTTTTGTTTTGTTTTAATCAAAGTTGTTACCAGTGTAAAATAGACTGTTACATCTCTAAGATGTTATAAGCAACTTTCATGGCAATCAGAAAGGAAAAATCTATCGTAGATTCACAAAAGAAAATGATAAGAGACTCAGAGCATACAAACATAGTAAATCACCAATTCACAAAGGAAGACAGCAAGATAGGAAAAAAGGAACAATGGAACTATGGAACTATAAAACAGCCAAGAAACAATAAGATGATATTAGTAAGTCCTTAGGTACTAATAATTACTCTAAATAAAAATGGATTGAATTCTCCATACCGAAGTCACAGAGTGGCAGGCTCAAAACAAAACAAAAGAACCAACTATATGCTGCTTATAAGAGACTTGCTTCTGCTTTAGCAACACATAGGCTCAAAGTCAAGGGATGGGTAAATATATTCTGTGCAAGGGGAAACCAAGAGATAGCAGGGGTAGTTATACTTCTATCAGACAAAATATACTATAAACCAAAAAAAATGGTAGCAAGAGACAAAGAAGGTCATTATATAATAAAAGAATCAACTCACCAAGAATATATAACAATCATAGATATACACTCACCCTAAATTGGAGCACTTAAATATATTAAAGCAGCACTAACAAATCTGGAGAAATAGACAATACAGTAATACTAGGGAGCTTCAATTTCACACATTCAACAACAAATACATTATCCAGACAGAAAATCAAGAAGGAAATTTTATATTTGAACAATACTTTCACTCAAATCACCTATCAGCAAGTTAATATAATACCATACTCTGATCTATAACTGCACAGAACACCTGATGAACTGACAAGTTTAGGTAGGGACATCTCTATGTCCCTCATTCAGCAGGAAGAAGCTACTGAAGATGAGACCTCCACCCAAATACTGAAGATTTGTCATTGTCAATCTGTTGAGGGAATTTTATTTATTTTTAATTTAATTTAATTTTATTATGTTATATTAGTCACCATACAATACATCATTAGTTTTTGATGTAGTGATCCATGATTCATTGTTTTCATATAACACCCAGTGCTCCATGCAGTACATGCCCTCCTTAATACCCATTATCAGGCCAACCCATCCCCCCAACCCCCTCCCCTCTAAAACCCTCAGTTTCTCGGAGTCCATAATCTCTTATGGTTCGTCTCCCCTACGATTCCCCCCCCTTCATTATTCCCTTCCTTCTCCTAATGTCCTCCATACTATTCCTTACGTTCCACGAATAAGTGAAACCATATGATAATTGACTTTCTCTGCTTGACTTATTTCACTTAGCATAATGTCCTCCAGTCCCATCCATGTTGATGTAAAAGTTGGGTATTCATCCTTACTGATGGCTGAGAAATAGTCTATTATATATATGGACCACATCTTCTTTATCCATTCATCTGTTGAAGGGCATCCCGGCTCTTTCCATAGCTTGGATATTGAAGACAATGCTGCTATGAACATTGGGGTGCATATGGCCCTTCTTTTCACTACATCTGTGTCTTTGGGGTAAATACCCAGGAGTGCAATTGCTGGGTCATAGGGTAGCTCTATTTTTAATATTTGAGGCACCTCCACACTGTTTTCCAAAGTGGCTGTACCAACTTGCATTCCCACCAACAGTGTAAGAGGGTTCCCCTTTCTGCACAACCTCTCCAACGTTTGTTGTTTCTTTCCCTGTCCATTTTTGCCATTCTAACTGGTGTAAGGTGGTATCTCAATGTGGTTTTGATTTGAATTTCCCTGATGGCTAATGATGATGAACATATTTTCATGTGTCTGTTAGCCATTTGTATGTCTTCTTTGGAGAAGTGTCTTTTCATGTCTTCTGCACATTTTTTGACTTGATTATTTATAGATCTTGGATACCAACCCTTTATCTATAGTGTCATTTGCAAATATCTTCTCCCATTCTGTGGGTTACCTCTTTGTTTTGTTGACTGTTTCCTTTGTTGTGCAGAAGCTTTTTATCTTGATGAAGTCCCAAAAGTTCATTTTTGCTTTTGTTTCACTAGCCTTTGGAGATGTATCTTGAAACAAGTTGCTGTGGCCGATGTCGAAGAGGTACTGCCTATGTTCTCCTGTAGGATTGTGATGGATTCCCATCTCACACTGAGGTCTTTCATCCATTCTGAGTTTATCGTTGTGTATGGTGTTAGAGAATGGTCGAGTTTCATTCTTCTGTATATAGCTGTCCAATTTTCCCAGCACCATTTATTGAAGGGACTGTCTTTCTTCCATTGCATATTTTTTCCTGCTTTGTCGAAGATTATTTGACCATAGAGTTGAAGGTCCATATCTGGGCTCTCTCTTCTGTTCCATCGGTCTATATGTCTGTTTTTGTGCCAGTACCATGCTGTCTTGGTGATCATGGCTTTGTAATATAACTTAAAATCCGGCAATGTGATGCCCCCAGCTTTGTTTTTCTTTTTCAACATTTTTTTGGCGATTCAGGGTCTTTGCTGATTCCCTACAAATTTTAGGATTGTTTGTTCCAGCACTTTGAAAAATTTCATTGGAAGTTTGACTGGGATGGCATTGAAGGAATAGATTGCTCTGGGTAGCATAGACATTTTAACAATATTTATTATTCCGATCCATGAGCATGGAATGTTTTTCCATCTTTTTGTGTCTTCTTCAATTTCTTTCATGAGTGTTCTGTAGTTCGTAGAGTATAGATTCTTTACCTCTTTGGTTAGGTTTATTCCAAGGTATTGTATGGTTTTTGGTGCTATTGTAAATGGAATCGTTTCTCTAATTTCTCTTTCTACAGTTGCATAGTTAGTGTATAAGAAAGCAACTGATTTCTGTGCATTGATTTTGTATCCTGCCACATTACTGAATTGCTGTATGAGTTCTAGTAATTTGGTAGTGGAGTCTTTTGGATTTTCCATATGAAGTATCATGTCATGTGCAAAGAGAGAGAGTTTGACTTCATTGCCAATTTGAATACTTTTATTTCTTTTTGTTGTCTGATTGCTGTTGCCAGGACTTCTAGTACTATGTTGAATAATAGTGGTGAGAGTGGGCATCCTTGTTGTGTTTCTGATCTTAAGGGAATAGCTCTCATCTTTTCCCCATTGACAATGATATTCGCTGTGGGTTTTTCATAGATGGATTTTATGAACTTGAGGAATGCTCCCTCTTCCCTATGCCCTGAAGAGTTTTAATTAGAAAAGAATGCTGTATTTTGTCAAATGCTTTTTCTGCATCAATTGAGAGGACCATATGCTTCTTCTCTCTCCTCTTATTAATGTGTTCTATCACATTGATTGATTTGCAAATGTTGAACCACCCTTGAATCACAGGGATAAATCCCACTTGGTTGTAGTGGGTGATCCTTTTAATGTATTGTTGGATCCTATTAGCTAGGATTTTGTTGAGAATTTTGGAATCTATATTCATCAGGAATATTGGTCTGAAATTTTCCTTTTTGATGGGGTCTTTGCCTGGTTTGGGGATCAAGGTAATGCTGGCCTCAAAGAATG
The DNA here is from genome assembly GCF_964656455.1 of Halichoerus grypus. Taxonomy (NCBI): domain Eukaryota; kingdom Metazoa; phylum Chordata; class Mammalia; order Carnivora; family Phocidae; genus Halichoerus; species Halichoerus grypus. The sequence continues at coordinate 23,177,525 of NC_135718.1, read as the reverse complement.
AGTCTGGAAGCTTTCCTTTTGTTTCTATTTTTTGAAACAGCTTCAGGAGAATAGGCATTATTTCTTCGTTGAATGTTTTGTAGAATTCCCCCAGGGAATCCATCAGGCCCTGGACTCTTGTTTTTTGGGAGGTTTTTGATCACCACTTCAATCTCATTACTGGTTATTGGCCTACTCATGTTGTCTATTTCTTCCTCTTGGTAGTTTATAGGTTTCCAGGAAGGCTTCCATTTCTTCCAGGTTGCTTACTTTATTGGCATATAGTTGTTGATAATAATTTCCAATAATTGTTTCTATTTCCTTGGTGTTAGTCATGATCTCTCCCCTTTCATTCATAATTTTATTAATTTGGGTACTTTCTCTCTCTCTCTCTCTCTCTCTCTCTTTTTTTTTTTTTTTGGATAAGTCTGGCCAGTGGCTTATCAATATTTTTAATTCTTTCAAAGACCCAGCTTCTAGTTTTGTTGATCTGATCTACTGTGTTTCTGGTTTTTAATTCATTGATCTCTGCTCTAATCTTACTTCTCTTCTAATGCGTGGCTTAGGCGTCGTTTGTTGCTTTTTCTCTAGTTCTTCAGGTGTTAAGTTAGTTGGTGAATTCAGGACTTTTCTTTTCTTTTCTTTTTTTTTTTTTTTTGAGTGAGGCTTGGATGGCTATGCATTTCCCCCTTAGGACCACCTTTGCAGTATCCCATAGGTTTTGGACCGATGCGTTTTCATTTTCATTGGTTTCCATGAATTGTTTAAGTTCTTCTTTGATTTCTTGGTTGACCCAAACATTCTTGAGCAGAGTGGTCTTTAGCTTCCAAGTGTTTGAAGTTTTTCCAAATATTTTCTTGTGATTGAGTTCCAGTTTTAAAGCATTGTGGTCTGAGAATATGCAGGGAATAATCTCAATCTTTTGGTATCAGTTGAGACCTGATTTGTGACCCAGTATGTGGTCTATTCTGGAGAAAGTTCCATGTGCACTAGAGAAGAATGAGTATTCTGTTGTTTTAGGGTGGAATGTTCTGTAAATATCTATGAGGTCCATCTGGCCCAGTGTGTCATTCAAAGCTCTTGTTTCTTTGTTGATCTTCTGCTTAGATGATCTGTCTATTGCTGACAGTGGAGTGTTGAGGTCTCCTACAATTAACGTATTGTTATCAATATGACTCTTTATTTTGGTTAACAGTTGGCTTATGTAGATGGCTGCTCCCATGTTGGGGGCATAGATATTTACAATTGTTAGATCTTCTTGTTGGATAGACCCTTTAAGAATGATATAGTGTCCTTCTGTGTCACTAACTACAGTCTTTAGCTTAAAATCTAATCTGTCTGATATGAGAATTGATACCCCAGCTTTCTTTTGAGGTCCGCTGGCATGGAAGATGGATCTCCAGCCCTTCACTTTCAGTCTGGATGTATCTTTAGGTTCAAAATGAGTCTCTTATAGACAGCATATGGATGGGTCCTGTCTTTTTATCCAATCTGCAACCCTTTGCTGTTTTATGGGAGCATTTAGGCTGTTCACATTGAGAGTGATTATTGAAGGATATGAATTTATTGTCATCATGTTGCCTGTGAAGTCCTTTTTTCTATAGATTATCTCTGTAAATTTCTGTTCTATATCACTCTTGGGGTCTTTCTCCTTTTATAGACCCCCTTAATATTTCTTGCAGGGCCAGCTTAGTGGTCACATATTCTTTCAGTTTCTGCCAGTCTTGGAAGCTCTGCATCACTCCATCCATTCTAATTGACAGGCTTGCCAGATAATGTATTCTTGGCTGCATGCTCTTCTCATTTAGTACCCTGAATATGTCTTGCCAGCCCTTTCTGGCAAGGTCTCTGTGGATAGGTCTGATGTTATTCTGATGTTCCTCCTTCTGTATGTAAGGAATGTCTTCCCCCAGCTGCCCTTAAGATGGTTTCCTTGGTTCTAAAATTTGCGAGTTTAACTATTACATGCCAGGGCATTGGTCTATTCTCCTTGATCTTGGTAGGGGTCCTCTCTGCCTCTAGGACATGAATGTTTGTTTCATTCCGCAGATTAGGGAAGTTCTCAGCTACAATTTGCTCAAATATATCTTCTAGTCCTCTCTCTCTCTCCACCCCCTCAGGAATCCCAATAATTCTGACTTGGAACGTTTCATGGTGTCACTTATTTCTCTGATTCTATTTTCGTGGATTTTGAATTGTTTTTCCCTGGCCTCCTCTTTTTCCTTCTTTTCTATCAATTGGTCTAGATCACTAATTCGTTCTTCTGCTTCATTTACCTTAGCTGTTAGATAATCTAGATTAGATTGGATCTCATTGGTAACATTTTTAAGTTCTGCCAGTTCAGCTTTCATTTCTGCCCTTAGGGCCTCTATGTTGCCATTAATCAATTTCTCCATTCTAGCTATTGTCTTCACAATTGCTACCCTGAAATCTATTTCCAACATCTTGCTTATGTCTGTATCCATTTGTAAATCTGTGGTAGAAGTCACAGTCTCTGAGTCTTTCCTATTTTGGGAGTTCCTCCTCCTAGTCATTCTGTTGAGGGGTGGTTGAGGGAATGTATAGAGTCCAAATTATTGACCACAACCCAAGCAAGATGCACCTGTTTTATAGGGACCTTAGGGTTGTTGGCTTCTTGTTCTCCCAGCCTGTCTTCTGGGGGATGGGCCAGCTGTGCTATTACTCAGGCAACCCTGTTTGGGTGAAAACTGGTTTTGGGAGGATTTTGTTCTCTGGCAGCTTTCCCTGGCGACTCTCTGCATCTCTTTTGAGAGTCAGAGCAGAAGAGATCATTTCCAACCCTCTGCCTCAGAGCAGAGAGATAGCACTCTGTTCTTCAGAGAGCTCACCAGGCCACACTATCTCCATTTCTGTCTGTGCTGCTATAAACTGCAGCATCCTGGGTTGTGCGCCCCTCAGCAGGACTCCCAGTCCTCGCTTCCATGTTGGGCACAGGGGCATGTCTCTGACTTTTGTGCTTCTAAAACCGCCAGATGCCCGCAGTTTGCATGTGCAGCCCCGCTGCTCCAGGTTTCAGTCTGGGGGGCTACCCTAACATCCTTTCCTGCCGCTACCTATCTTCGAGTCTGTGCCTAGTCCCCAATGTGGGAGGCTTTTGCACTCCTGTGTTATTACACTTTCCCAGTGCCCGTGCTTATGGCAGCTCCCTCCCCCTTCCATTTATCTTCCGATATGTGCTCACAGAATCACGGCTCCCCGCTTCATACCTCAAAACCAACTGTCTGTGATATTCTGTTTGTAGAGATCCAGATATATCTTCTTACATCTCAGGCTGATTTCGTGGGTGTTCAGAGTGATCTGGTAGATATCCAGCTCAATTCCAGGACCGGTTGGAATAGGGTCCCCTACTCCTCTGCCATTTTTTCTCAAAATACCTGTCAAGGGAATTTTAAAGGCTGCTTTTAGGCATACAGGCTTGAGCAATGGATTGCAGAAAGGGCCATAGGGACCACCTGGCTGAATACAGACAGGCCATCAGGCAACCCACCCCAAAATATCCGTAAGCACTAACTGACCAATGGGCTACTTACAACTAGGCACAGTTCCCAAAATAGGAAGATTCTGTGTGTCACCATATCTCCGCATCTTCCACCTTTAAAAATAGCCCCCACCCACTGCCTCATTGCAGACAGCCTCTCCTCTGCTGCCCTGCCTGCCTCTGCCTTATGGGCGAGGGACCTAACAGATGTAGAGTACATTCCATTATAATAGCAGCAGAATACACACTTCTTCTCCAGCGTGCATGGGACATTCTCCAGGATAGATAATGTTAGGTCACAAGAGAAGTCTTAACAAATTTTAAAAGACTGTAATCATACCAAATATCTTTACTAAATATAATGGTTTGAAAATAGAAATCCACAGCAAAAGGAAACTTGAAAAATTATGAATGTGTGGAATTTAAACAACATACTCCTGAACAATGAATGAATCAAAGAAGAAATCAGAAGGAATAATAATCTCAAACAAATGAAAATAGAAACATGGCCTATCAAAACTAATGGGATTGGCAAAAGCAGTTCTCAGAGGTAAGTTTATAGCAAGAAATAACTATATTAATAAAAAAAAAAACCAGATCTCAAATAAGCAACCAAACTTCACACCTCAAGGAAGTAGAAAAAGAATAAGTGAAGCCCAAAATTAGCAGTAAGAAGGAAACAACAAAAATTAGGGCAGAAATAGAGACCGGAAAAACAGTAGAAAAGATCAATGAAACTAATAGTTCGTTATTTGGAAAGATTTTTTAAAATGACAAACCTTTAAATGAAGGACAGAGATGACTCAACTACATAAAATTAGAAATGAAAGAGGAGACCTTAAAATTGGTACAGAAACACACAGGATCAGAAGAGACTACTATGAACAATTAGGTGTCAATAAATTGGATAGCCCAGAAAAAAATAGGAAATTCCTAGAAACATAAAAATTACCAAGGCGAGTCATGAAGAAATAGAAAATCTGAACAGACTTATAATGAGTATAGAGATTGAATCGGTAATCGGGAAGCTCCCAACAAAGAAAACTTCAGGACTAGTCAGTTTCATTGAGGAATTCTACTAAACATTTAAAAATGAATTAATGCCAATCATTCGTAAACTCTTTCAAAAAATTTGAAGAAGCAAGAACACTCCCAAACTCATTTTAAAAGGCCAGAATTTCCCTGTTACCAAAGCCAGATAAAGACACTCCAGGAAAACTTCTTGATCAGTATTCCTGAGGAATATTCATGTAAAAATTCTCAACAAAATATCACCAAATTGAATTCAACAGCACATTGAAAGGTCTATGAACACCATGATCAAGTGGGATTTATCCCTGGAATATAAAGATGGTTCAATATATAGAAATAAATTAATGTGACATGCTACATTAGTAGAGTGAAAGATAAAAATCATACGATTATCTCAATAGATGCAGAGAAAGCATTTGACAAAATACAACATTTTATTTATGATAAAAACTTTCAACAAATTGGGTAAAGAAAGAATATACCTCAGCACAGTAAAGGCTGGATACAACAAGCCCACAGTTATCATCATACTCTCTGTTGCAAAGTTGAAATCTTTCCTCTATGATCAGGCACAAGACAAGGATGTCCACTCTCATGACTATTACTCATCATAATACTGGAAATCCTAGCTAGAGCAATCAGGCAAGGTAAAGAGATAAAATACATTCAGAAAGGAAGAAGTAAAATTGTCTTTTTGCAGATGATATGATCTTGTATATAGAAAATCCTAGACTTCACCAAAAATCTATTATGACTAACAAATTCAGGTAAACTTACAGGATACAAAGTCAACATATTGAAATTAGTCGTTTCTATACACTAACAATGGCTAAAAAATAAAACAATCACATTCATACTAGCCTCAAAAACAATAAAATGCTTAAGAATAATTTTTTTTTAAAGATTTTATTTATTTATTAGAGAGGGTGCATGAGCACATGAGCATGGAGAGGGGCAGAGGATGACGGACAGGGAGCCCCAAGTGGGGCTTAATCCCAGGACCCTGGGATCATGACATGAACTGAAGGCAGATGCTTAACAGACTGAGCCACACAGGCATCCCTTCTTAGAAATAAACTTAACCAAGGTGAAATATCTGTGCACTGAAAACTACAAGATTCTGCAGAAATAAATTGAAGAAGACACAAACAAATGGAAGGTATCTTGTGTATGGATGGGAAAAATAAATAATGTTAAAATATCCATACTACCCAAAGCTATCTATAGATTCAGTGCAATCTCAATAAAAATTCCAGCGGTATTTTTCACAGAAATAAAAAAAAAATCCAAAAATTTATGGAATTACAAAGCGCCCTTACAAAGGTGACTTATTTAGATAGAATAATGCATATCTCAGAGATATAGCAAGTTCAGTTCTAGGCCACTGCAATAAAGTGAGTCAAATGAATTTTTTGGGTTCCCAGTTCATATAAAAGTTATGTTTATACCAAACTGTAGCCTATTAAGTGTGCAATAGCATTATATCTTCTAGAAAAGTGTATATTTTAAATACTTTATTGCTTAAAAACACCATCATCTGAGTTTTCAGTGAATTGTAATCACTAACCACAGGTCACCATAATATAATAATGAAAAAGTTTGAAATATTGTGAGAGTTACCAAAATGTGACATGAAGACACAAAGTGAGCTGTTGGAAAAATTCCATCGATAAATGCTTCACACAGGATTGCCAAAAACCTTCAATCTGAAAACAAAACAAAACAAAACAAAACCCTGCAATATCTACAAAATGCAATAAAGCAAGGCGCAATAAAATGAGGTATGCCTGTATAAAATATTCATGGGTAGGAAAACAGTATTGAGATTTCCATTCTCTCCAAATTGATCTATAGTTCCAAGACAATCCCACTCATAATCAGAGAAGGTCTTTTGTAGGAAATTGACACGCTACTTTTAAAAATGCTTAAGAAGGGGTGCTGGGGTATTTTACTTTGAACCTGATTCTGCCTCTAACTAACTATGATTTTGGGTAAATAACCTCTTTCTGGTTCAGTTTCCCAGTTCTTAAATTGTATATGGAATTGTCATCTAATTTTTTTATGAGGTTTAGACAAGATAATATATGCAAAGCCCATATAGAACAGCGCCTGGCCTTGGGACACCTGGGTGGCACAGTCAGTTAAGCATCTGCCTTTGGCTCAGGTCATGATCCTAGGGTCCTGGGATCAAGACCCGCATTGGACTCCCTGCTCAGCAGGAAGCCTGCTTCTCCCTCTGCCTGCTGCTCCCCCTGGTTGTGCTTGCTCCCTCTCTTTTAAATAAATTAAATCATAAAAAATAGAACAGTCCTGGTCTTGCTGACACATAATATACATTCAATGCTGCTATTGTTTTGTTGATGATGCTACTGCTATTATCATTCCATTTATTATATTATGAAAGGCTGTATTTTGCCTGATTAGGAGCACATTCTCTGGAGCCAAAGTACCTTTGTTCAAATCCCAGCTTTGTCACTTACTAGCTGTGTGACTTAGGGCAAGTAAATTTCTCTCTTTATATCTCTGTTTCTTCATTTGTAAAATGGGAGTTATGATGGTGAGTTCTTGGGGTCTATGAGAGTTGATACTTACAAAGTACTTAGGAAAAAAATTTCTGCCATTGTAAGTGCTATAATATTTGTCATTACTATTGTTAATATTCTTAATATTAAAACATCACTATCTTCTGTAATGGAAGATTAATCCTGAAAGAGGGAATTATTCCATTGCCACCAACAGAATACTCTTTCCCTATACCTGTGCTGCTATTCTGGCTCCTGTTAATTTCTGAGACTCTTAACTCTCATCCTGGAGCTAAATTTAACCATCTACTTGAATAAAAACAGAACTAAAAGGAAATTTTCACAAGTCATTAAGATAAGCCATTTGCTGACACTTGTTGACTCAGGAATCCATGAAATTATATCCATAAGCTTATTCACTATCTCTTCTTGGACACTTTAAGTTAGGTTCCCCAGAAATAGACCCTGAAATGAGAATATCTGTGTGAATGCCTTATTAGATGAGAAGGATTTGTCAAGAGAAAAAAAGTAAGGATGGAGGAAGCAGAATAGGAAAAGGGAAGAAGCAAGCCAAGGCACAATTTCTGACAGTAGTCCCCCTCAGAATTTGTCCTTAACTTGAGTAAGGTAGCTGGGATTACATACTCCAGAACTTCTTACAACAGAATGTAAGCTTCATAAGCACAAGAAACCTGTCCATCTTCTTCATCTCTGCATTCCCTGTGATTGGCACCGTGGCTGCTTAATAAATATTTTTTGAGTGGATACAAAAGGAGAAATTTGTTGTAAAATATTATCAACACTCAAGTAGATAAGTAAGCACTTGCAGAGCTTTCTGTATGAATCTGTCCATTTGCTAAGACAAAGGTGGCATTAAGGACATCGTCCTGCAGTCAGATATCTCCATTGTCCCAGGAGTCTTCAGCAGGTTCTGAGTCATGAACAGAGCTTGTTTTGAAAGGCCCTAATATCCATATATTCCATTGAGAGAAATTAGAGAGTAAGAAAAGCATGGAGAAAGAGAATTCCACAAAAAAAGTTAAATAAGGGAAAGATCAAGGAAACAAGCAGACTAAAAGGGGGAAAAAAAAAAAAACAAGAGAACAATCACATCTGTGGAATTATCCACATCAAAATAATGATTAGAATTTATTGAGCACTTACCATCTGCCACATGTTTTCTGAAAGTTTTTGTTACACATTTTCTTGAACCCACCCCATAGTGCTGAGACATGTATTTTTTTTTAACCATTTTAAGTGTACTTTTTTTTTACTATGTTAATCACCATACATTACATCATTAGTTTTTGATGTAGTGTTCCATGATTCATTGTTTGCGTATAACACCCAGTGCTCCATTCAGTACATGCCCTCTTTAATACCCATCACAAGGCTAACCCATCCCCCACCCCCTCCCCTCTAGAATCCTCAGTTTGTTTCTCAGAGTCCATCGTCTCTCATGGTTCGTCTCCCCCTCCGATTTCCCCCCCTTCATTTTTCCCCTTCAGCTACCTTCTTTTTTTTTGTTTTTTAATATAATATATTATTTGTTTCAGAAGTACAGGTCTGTGATTCAACAGTTTTAGACAATTCACAGCACTCACCATAGCACATAACCTCCCCAGTGTCTATCACCCAGGCACCCCATCCCTCCCACCCACCCCCACTCCAGCAACCCTCAGTTTGTTTCCTGAGATTAAGAATTCCTCATATCAGTGAGGTCATATGATACATGTCTTACTCTGATTGGCTTATTTCACTCAGCCTAATCCCCTCCAGTTCCATCCATCGTTGCAAATGGCAAGATTTCATTCCTTTTGATGGCTGCATAATATTCCATTGTATGTATATACCACATCTTCTTTATCCATTCATCTGTGGATGGACATCTTGGTTCTTTCCACACTTTGGCTATTGTGGACATTGCTGCTATAAACATCGGGGTGCACATACCCCTTCGGATCCCTACATTTGTATATTTGGGGTAAATACCAGTACTGCAATTGCTGGATCGTATGGTAGCTCTATTTTCAACTTTTTCAAGAAGCTCCATTCTGTTTTCCAGAGTGGCTGCACCACCTTGCATTCCCACCAACAGTGTAGGAGGGTTCCCCTTTCTCTGCATCTCCACCAACATCTGTCGTTTCCTGACTTGTTAATTTTAGCCATTCTGACTGGTTTGAGGTGGTATCTCATTGAGGTTTTGATTTGGATTTCCCTGATGCCAAGCGATGTTGAGCACTTTTTCATGTGTCTGTTGGCCATTTGGATGTCTTCTTTGGAAAAATGTCTGTTCATGTCTTCTGCCCATTTCTTGATTGGATCATTTGTTCTTTGGGTATTGAGTTTAAGAAGTTCTTTACAGATTTTGGATACTAGCCCTTTATCTGATATGTCATTTGCAAATATCTTCTCCCATTCTGTCGGTTGTCTTTTGGTTTTATTGACTGTTTCTTTTGCTGTGCAAAAGATTTTAATTTTGATGAAGTCCCAATAGTTCATTTTTGCCCTTGTTTCCCTTGCCTTTGGCAATGTTTCTAGGAAGAAGTTGCTGCGGCTGATGTCAAAGAGGTTCCTACCTATGTTCTCCTCCAGGATTCTGATGGACTCCTGTCTCACATTGAGGTCTTTCAACCATTTGGAGTCTATTTTTGTGTGTGGTGTAAGGAAATGGTCCAGTTTCATTCTTCTGCATGTGGCTGTCCAATTTTCCCAACACCATTTGTTGAAGAGACTGTCTTTTTGCCATTGGACATTCCTTGCTGCTTTGTCAAAGATTAGTTGACCATAGAGTTGAGGGTCCATTTCTGGGCTCTCTATTCTGTCCCATTAATCTATGTGTCTGTTTTTGTGCCAGTACCATACTGTCTTGATGATTACAGCTTTGTAATAGAGCTGAAAGTCTGGAATTGTGATGCTGCCAGCTTTTCTTTTCTTTTTCAACATTCCTCTGGCTATTCAGGGTCTTTTCTGGTTCCATACAAATTATAGGATTATTTGTTCCATTTCTTTGAAAAAAGTGGATGGTATTTTAATATGGATTGCATTAAATGTGTAGATTGCTCTAGGTAACATTGACATCTTCACAGTATTTGTTCTTCCAATCCATAAGCATGGAACGTTTTTCCATTTCTTTGTGTCTTCCTCAATTTCTTTCATGAGTATTTTATAGTTTTCTGAGTACAGATCCTTTGCCTCTTTGGTTAGATTTATTCCTAGGTATCTTAAGGTTTTGGGTGCAATTGTAAATGGGATCGACTCCTTAATTTCTCTTTCTTCTGCCTTGTTGTTAGGGTATAGGAATGCCACTGATTTCTTTGCATTGATTTTATATCCTGCCACTTTCCTGAATTCCTCCTGTATGAGTTCTAGCAGTTTTGGTGTGGAGTCTTTTGGGTTTTCCACATAAAGTATCATATCATCTGCAAAGAGTGAGAGTTTGACTTCTTCTTTGCTGATTTGGATGCCTTTTTTTTCTTCTTGTTGTCTGATTGCTGTGGCTAGGACTTCTAATACTATGTTGAATAGCAGTGGTGATAGTGGACATCCTGCCGTGTTCCTGACCTTAGGGGGAAAGCTCTCAGTTTTTCCCCATTGAGAATGATATTCGCTGTACGTTTTTCATAGATGGGTTTTATGATATTGAGGTATGTACCCTCTATGCCTATACTCTGAAGAGTTTTGATCAAGAAAGGATGCTGTACTTTGTCAAATGCTTTTTCTGCATCTATTGAGAGGATCATATGGTTCTTGTTCTTCCTTTTATTAATGTATTGTATCACATTGATTGATTTGCAGATGTTGAACCAACCTTGCAGCCCAGGGATAAATCCCACTTGGTCATGGTGAATAATCCTTTTAATATACTGTTGGATCCTATTGGCTAGTATTTTGGTGAGAATTTTTGCGTCTGTGTTCATAAAAGATATTGGTCTGTAATTCTCCTTTTTGATGGGGATCAAAGTAATGGTGGCCTCATAAAATGAGTTTGGAAGTTTTCCTTCCATTTCTATTTTTTTGGAACAGTTTCGGAAGAACAGGTCTTAATTCTTCTTTAAATGTTCGGTAGAATTCCCCTGGGAAGCCATCTGGCCCTGGACTTTTGTTTGTTGGGAGATTTTTGATGAATGCTTCAATTTCCTTAGTGGTTATAGGTCTGTTCAGGTTTTCTATTTCTTCCTGGTTCAGTTTTGGTAGTTGATACCTCTCTAGGAATGCATCCATTTCTTCCAGGTTATCTAATTTGCTGGCATAGAGTTGCTCCTAATATGTTCTTATAATTGTCTGTATTTCTTTGGTGTTGGTTGTGATCTCTCCTCTTTCATTCATGATTTTGTTGATTTGGGTCATTTCTCTTTTCTTTTTGATAAGTCTGGCCAGGAGTTTATCAGTCTTGTTAATTCTTTCAAAGAACCAGCTCCTAGTTTCGTTGATCTGTTCTACTGTTCTTTTGGTTTCTATTTCATTGATTTCTGCTCTGATCTGTATTATTTCTCTTCTCCTGCTGGGTTTAGGCTTTATTTGCTGTTTTTTCTCCAGCTCCTTTAGGCGTAGGGTTAGGTTGTGTATTTGAGACCTTTCTTGTTTCTTGGGAAAGGCTTGTATTGCTATATATTTTCCTCTTAGGACTGCCTTGGCTGCATCCCCAAGATTTTGAACAGTTGTGTTTTCATTTTCATTGGTTTCCATGAATTTTTTTAATTCTTCTTTAATTTCCTGGTTGACCCATTCATTCTTTAGTAGGATGCTCTTTAGCCTCCATGTATTTGAGTTCTTTCTGACTTTCCTCTTGTGATTGAGTTCTAGTTTCAAAGCATTGTGGTCTGAAAATAGGCAGGGGGGGCGCCTGGGTGGCTCAGTCGTTAAGCGTCTGCCTTCGGCTCAGGTTATGATCCCAGGGTCTTGGGATCGAGCCCCGCATCGGGCTCCCTGCTCGGCGGGAAGCCTGCTTCTCCTCCCACTCCCTCTGCTTGTGTTCCCTCTCTCACTGTGTCTCTCTCTGTCAAATAAATAAATAAAATCTTAAAAAAAAAAAAAATGAAAATAGGCACGGAATGATCCCAATCTTTTGGTACCCGTTGAGACCTGATTTGTGACCTAGGATGTGATCTATTCTGGAGAATGTTCCATGGGCACTAGAGAACAATGTGTATTCCATTGCTTTGGGATGCAAAGTTCTGAATATATCTGTGAAGTCCGTTTGGTCCAGGGTGTCATTTAAAGTCTTTATTTCCTTGTTGATCTTTTGCTTAGATGATCTGTCCATTTCAGTGAGGGGGGTGTTAAAGTCCCCCACTATTATTGTATTGTTGTCAATGTGTTTCTTTGCTTTTTGTTATTAATTGCCTTATATAATTGGCTGCTCCCATATTAGGGGCGTAGATATTTACAATTTTAGATCTTGTTGGAAAGACCCTTTAAGTAGGATATAGTGTCCTTCCTCATCTCTTATTACAGTCTTTGGTTTAAAATCTAATTTGTCTGATATAAGGATTGCCACCCCAGCTTTCTTTTGGTGTCCATTAGCATGGCAAATGGTTTTCCACCCCCTCACTTTCAATCTGGGGGTGTCTTTGTGTCTAAAATGAGTCTTTTGCACACAGCATATCGATGGGTCTTGTTTTTTAATCCAATCTGATAGCCTGTGTCTTTTGATTGGGGCATTTAGCCCATTTACATTCAGGGTAACTATTGAAAGATAGGAATTTAGTGCCATCGTATTGCCTGTAAGGTGACTGTTAACTGTATATTGTCTGTGGTCCTTTCTGGTCTATGTTGCTTTTAGGCTCTCTCTTTGCTTAGAGGACCCCTTTCAATATTTCTTGTAGGGCTGGTTTTGTGTTTGCAAATTCCTTTAGTTTTTGTTTGTCCTGGAAGCTTTTTATCTCTCCTTCTATTTTCAATGAAGCCTAGCTGGATATAATGTTCTTGGCTGCATATTTTTCTCATTTAGTGCTCTGAATATATCATGCCAGTCCTTTCTGGCCTGCCAGGTCTCTGTGGATAGGTCTGTTGCCAGTCCAATGTTTCTACCATTGTAGGTTATATATCTCTTCTCCCGAGCTGCTTTTGGGATTTTCTCTTTTGTCTCTGAGACTTGTAAGTTTTACTATTAGATATCAGGGTGTTGACCTATTTTTATTGATTTTGAAGGGGGTTCTCTGTGCCTCCTGGAATTTGATGGCTGTTTCCTTCCCCAGATTAGGGAAGTTTTCTGCTAATATTTACTCCAATATCCCTTCTGTCCCTCTCTCTCTTTCTTCTTCTTCTGGGATCCCAATTATTCTAATGTTGATTCGTCTTATGGTATCACTTATCTCTCGAATTCTGCCCTCATGATTCAGTAGTTGTTTATCTCTCTTTTTCTCAGCTTCTTTATTTTCCATCATTTGGTCTTCTATATCACCGATTCTCTCTTCTGCCTCATTTATCCTAGCAGTTAGAGCCTCCATTTTTTATTGTACCTCAGTAATAGCCTTTTTGATTTCAACTTGGTTAGATTTTTAGTACTTTTATTTCTCCAGAAAAGGTTTCTCTAATATCTTCCATGCTTTTTTCAAGCCCAGCTAGTATCTTTAAAATTGTCATTCTGAACTCTAGTTCCAAGATCTTACTGATGTCCATATTGATTAAGTCCCTGGCAGTTGGGACTGCCTCTTGTTCTTTTTTTTTTTTTTTTGAGGTGATTTTTTTCCATCTTATCATTTTGTCCAGAGAAGAATAGATGAATGAGAGAACAAAATGCTAACAGGGTAGCAACAACACCATAAAAATATACACTAAACAAATCAGAGGAGACCTGAAACCAAGGAAACAGAAAGGGAAAGAAAGGAAAAAAAGAAAAGGAAAAGGATAAAACCAAACTAACAAACAAAAAACAGAATGATCAAATATGATCAGGCTGGTGCATAGATTAGTGCCACATACTAGATTTTGGGTGTATTTTGGTCTGTTAGAAGAAAGTGCCTCCCAAAATTTTAAAGAAAGAAAAACTTATATATGTACAAAAATAAGGGTAAGTACAACGAAGAGATGGAATATGACTGTAAAGATGAAAATTATAAAAGATTTTATAAAAGGAATTGATAAGATAAGAAGTTGGTTAAAAAAAGAAAAAAGAGGATTTAAAAAAAAGGGGGGTAGAGAATGTGATCAGGCAGGAGACTAGAACAAAACCATACGCTAGAGATTTAGGGTATATTTTGGTCTGTTAGAAGAAACTATATTCCAAGATTTTAAAGAGAGAACAACTTATATATATATATATATAAGGTTAACTACTCTGAAGGGATAGAATATGACTCAAAAATAAGGTTAACTACTATGAAGGGATAGAATATGTCTCTAAAAATGAAAAATAAAAAAGATTTTTTAAAAAAAGGATTGATAAGATGTTGGTCAAAAAAGGGGAAAAGAAAAATTCAAAAAAAAAAAATTAAAAAAATTAACTTTGAAAGACTAAAGAATCATGGGAAAAAAGCCATGAATTCTATGTGCTGTATTCCCCTAGGGCTGGAGTTCTGCCATTCTCATTGATCGGTAAACTGGGTCTTGGCTGGCGGTTCTTGCTGATCTTCTGGGGGAGGGGCCTATTGCCATGGTTCTCAGATGTCTTTGCCGGAGGTGGAATTGCCCCGCTTTTGCTGGGTCCGGGCTAAGTAATCTGCTCAGGTTTGCTCTCGGGAGCTTTTGTTCCCTGCAAGCTTTCAGTACAGCTTTGGAGGACAAGAGTGAAAATGGCGGCCTCTCAATCTCCACCCTGGAGGAGCCGAGAACTCGGGGCCCCACTCCACAGTGAGACCCCAGAGAAAAGCAGTCAATCACTCCTGTCTCCCTGTCTCCGGCTGCACTCTGTGCTCACCTGGCCTGTGACTGAGCATTTCTGTCTCTGGCACATGACCCCGTGTGGAGTCTCCAAATCCAGCAGATCCTTGCGGTGTGCTCCTGTGCCACTCCTTCTGGGGGAGGAAGGTGAGTCTCCCCAGATCTGCCACTTGTTGGGTCCCTGCTGGAGGAGCAGTGGCCCGACTGTGCCGCGGATCATGGTTTATGGCAACCCCGAGCTGAGAGCCTGCACCTCGGCTCCGTCTCTGCAGCCAGCTTCCCCAATCTGATACCTGGGAGCTCTGCCACACTCAGGCACCCCTGGTCTTTCGGTGACCTCGAGGGTCCTGAGACCACACTGTCCCAGCAAGGATTCCACCCCCCGCTTAGCCACTGGAGCAATGTCCCTCAGCGGAGACTTCTAAAGGTTCCGATTTTGTGCTCTGGGGCTCTATCACTTGCCATCAGCGGCCGATGGAGGCCCCCTCCCCCTGCCATCTATCTTCCCGAATATCACCTCGGATTCACTTCTCTGCACATCCTACCTTCCAGAAAGTGGTCGCTTTTCTGTTCAGAGAGGTGCTGCTATTCTTTTCTTTGATCTCCTGTTGAGTTCGTAGGTGTTCAGAATGGTTTGATCCCTATCTAGCTGAATTCCTGGGACCAGACAAAATTTAGGTCTCCTACTCCTCCACCATCTTGCTCCTCTCTCTGGACTATTATTTTTATCATACACATCTAGAAACTAAAAAAAAAAAAAAAAAAAATCGCTCATGTCACATTGCTTTTATGCAAGGAAGTTTGGATTTAAACCCATGTGGTTTGATCCTAGGTCTTATGCAATTAAACACTAGACTTTGCTGCCCTTTATACTTTATGCCTTACAGTAGGTTTCCATGGACGTTTTTTAATATTATTTAAATTTTACTCTTTACAGGGCGCCTGGGTGGCTCAGGTGGTTAAGCGACTGCCTTCGGCTCAGGTCATGGTCCCGGAGTCCTGGGATCGAGTCCCACATCGGGCTCCCGGCTCAGCGGGGAGCCTGCTTCTCCCTCTGACCCTCTCCCCTGTCATGCTGTTTCTCTCTCTCTCTCTCTCAAATAAATTAAAAAAAAAAATCTTTAAAAAAAAAATAAATAAATTTTACTCTTTACAGATAAGGTAACTAAAGCTAAATGAGGCATATTGATTAGCTCAAAGTCAATCACCTAGTAAATGATACAGCCTAATATAAATCCATGTTTTTCTACCTCACAGCCTCCATTCTTTCCATTTGAGATACTGGAAGTTAGAGAGAAAAAGCCTCTTGTTTCACTGAATTCAGATATTAATGTATCTGTCAATGTATGTTCTGTAGAGGCAGTGGTCCCTACCCTGAGAAAATTAAACATAAGCTCCAAAGCTTCTTCTCCAGTACAGTAACCAATATAAACAGACATTCTTGAAAAGCATCCTGACTTTTTCTTTTTGTTCCGATGACAGTGATTGTGTGTGTGTATTGGAATGAAAATGGTTAGCATGGATTCATAAACCCTGTGAAGAGTTATTGCTGCTTGCAACATAACCCAGGGTTTCACCGTTTAAGTCCTGCACTATCAGTCTGGATCTTTCCTCGTGTATTAAAATCCCCTTTTAAGTACTATGACTATGGTCTGTCAATCACAAATCCCAGTTCATCCTCAGTTTTCTTTGCTAAGAGTCTGTGAAAATAAAATTTTGACCATCATGCCATCCTCTATAATTGTAGTCAAGGGAAATGCACTGGGATTTATGTCACTTTGGGCAAGAAATACCAGAAATATGCTTAATATTTTAGTCTGATTTAGTGCTCTCGCTTTCTGAGCTGTAGGCTTTTTGTAAGATTCAGAAAATTGTGATGATTGTTTCAACTGTCAACCACTCAATCCTGGTAGCTAGTTAGTCCTGTTGGTTACAGCCAATAGATTTATAGATTTAAAAGGGCTTCCCATTCTCCTGGGTGGTAGCATCTTCTATTCTAGTTTAAAATTTCGCAAACTAGATTTAATATGAGACCCAAAGGAAATGATGTTTCCTGCTAAACTTGGGTGTCATAACATTGCACAGCATCTCACGAGTGCACACAGCTTCAACGGGTTCTTTTTCATTTCTAGAAGGAACTGTTGTCTTAATCAACTGCTGAGTTTCAACAGTTGCATTTTCCTCTACATGTGAGTCAATTTTTTGTAATGTTTTTGAATCCATATAAGAAAATCTGATCAAGCTCTCTGATTTCTATGCAGGTCTGTGTTCATGGGTACATAGAAGCTTCCATGAATACTCAATTTATTCCTGACAGGAGATTTATTCAGTGTCATCAACTAAAACCGAACATATTTTTCCAGCCTTACCCAATTATATCAGTAATACTCCACTCCCTGCAACGAACAAATCTATTTTCTGATTTTGCAGAAAGGCATATGTCACTTAGAGACAAAAATTCATAAAACACTCAACTTTCTGAATCCAATATTCAGTGTCTCTCTAAATTGCATTTTGGGCAGTCTCATGGGGAATGCATACGTGTAAAAACAGACTTTGGATATAGGCAGGGATTTTTATGGGCCCTTTCTATCTTTATGTTCTCTAATTATTTTCTTCATTTTTTTTTCCATTTCTATTCCTCACATAAAGTCTCTTAATTTAGAATTCCACGTGAATATGCATACATAGTTGTCCATTCTCAGAAGTGCAGTCTGTAAAAATAGACCAAGTCATTGACCGTTGGTTAGATAGGGACCCTGGAGACAAGCTGACCAATCTCTGTCATTTCTGAGATGAGAAACAAAGGTCTGGACAATAAGGGAGACTCACCTAACCAGCATTTCAAAGAAAAAACAGAGCTAATATAATCAGAGTAGCACCCTAATAAAAATAATGATGTTAAAGATCTTAATATTTGCCAGGGACTGTGATAACCATGTTAAATATATAATTATTAAGTACTGTGATATCATTTTATTATTACCATTGATAGTTTACTTTAAACCTCACAATAATCATATGCAAAAGATACTATACATATGCCAAGTATATAAATGGAAAATAAAATGCTGGAAGTTACAAGGGCTATGGGATGTGCCCAAAATGAATGAGTAGTGAAGCAGGCAATGAAGCTCAGGCTGCATTCCTCCAAAAATCTAAGCTCTCAATCACTCCACCTGTTTCCCCTGCTCTATTTTTTCTTCCCTTGTGTGTCCTCACAAGCCCTCCAAAAATCTTCCAGAGCAGTACCAAAGCCAAGACTGGGTGCCTTCGCTACCTTGATTCCCTCCTACCCTTCTTACTTCTGGGGTTCAGTGAACCTTCAAAATGCAGTACATTGTCTCAATGGATTGCATAGTTAGTCAACACTACACTGTGGGGTGCAGGAATCTCCTACCTTCCTCCAGCAGCTCTCAAGGTGCCTGCCTGTTCCCTTAGGAGCTAGTACAGCCTTGGATCTCCAGAAATCCCTTAAAATCCAGATCATATTATAACAATAAACATTAGAGACGGACCAAGACAAGGAGCTTGGTGGCATCATGACAAACTTTCCCTCATGCCTGGAAAATCACCAATATTATGGTAAGAGTTACTATGAGAATAAATTTTCTTGACTGGAATTGGGCTCAACTTCTTATTTAATATCCTGTTCACTTGCCCATTTTGGCTAATTTATAGCCCTTGAGGCCCTAAGGGGCACCAGGAGGCTGAGAGAATGTAACCTTGTTCTATTGTTCCAGAAATGTGTCAGAGTCAGACTTTGCCTGGTTTTCATTTTGAGGTGGTTGGCAGTATGGAAGGTAGTATTAAAGAGAAGTTAGTATTTACTGAATTCACACATTTCATGAATAAAACCTAAATTGGTTTAATTCCTCCTATTTTAGTTTGAAGAATGCATGTGGGAATAAGAAGCATCTATTTCTTCATCCAAAAGATAAATATCTTTAAAAATTTGTGTATCAAATGAGATGATAACTTTATTTTTCAAGATTTTTCTCCTGACTATATGCAAAGAAATAGCATTCTTCCCCTTTCAAAATTACAGGGGATAATATCCTCTCTGTCAGTGTGAGTCATGCAAAAGCTCTCTACTGTTCTCGTAGGATTAATTAATCTTTGACATTCACTTTTCAAAATTCACAATATTTCAAATTTATGGTTCCTCATGGGTCTCTACAGTGGGTTGCAAGAAAAAAAAAAACTACTTTTATGTTTGACACCAAAAATTCATTGCCCAAAAAATGTTAACTTCTATATTATTTCAATGTTGCTGAATGTGCTAATTTCTGTTCCTGTGAGACTATCAACCCCATAATGCTGAATCAAATAGCTTCACATAAAATATTCCAACTTGTATCTACCTGCCCAAATTTCTGACTTGTGCCCATCACTAGTTGTAAAGCACCTATCACTTCTGATGAGTTGAGTTCATTTAAAGGCTAAATGCATTTGTTATCTTGCACACTTTACCCAGTGAAGTCGGGGCAGGGGGAGTTTTACTTCAAATATGCATGAAAGCACTAGGTTTTCAATGATCATTATATGAACTATGAAAGAAATAAAATATGCAGGACCCACAGACATGGTGTATTAATACTCCTTGGTTTTTTATTCATGTTAAGTGTTTCCTTGGGGGATTTTAGATTTTTCTGCCTAATGTAGGAGATCAATCAACTTCACCATAAGGCATTTAAAATTACTGTGGAAAAACTTTATTTTTATGTCTCTGTAAATGAGGCTTAGTCCAAATGCTAATACTGAAGTTATTTTGATACTAACACATTTCTGATCAGCTAAAAACCACCAATTTTTATCAACTTCCGTGTAGGTGATCTAGACTATAAGGAAAATGTGATTTTGTCACTATTGTCCTAATCATGACTGAACCAAGCCTTTCAGAATATGTAAGAGTTCTTTCAGTATTTTTAAAAGTAGACAGAAAAAGCTCTGCAACATAAATTATGATTGCTGTAAAAACAATCTCTTGATATATCACTTGATATAAAATAGCTCTGTTTCTACCTGCTAAAACAGAACTTAAAATGAAAAATCATAATTTAAATATGAATCTGTAAGGGAAAGAATAGTGATGTACTACCTGAACGTGTTTTTTATATTTTTCTTATAAAAGCCATTCAGAAGCAGAGAGCCTCTGCTCTCTGGTTTTTCTGGAGACACTTAGTGTCTCTGCTCTGCTTTCCCCAGCCCCCTGTGCATACCTGCATCTCAAATACCGTCAAGTCAAGTCATGTGCTTGTCTGTCTTCCTAAATAGGTTCCTTAGGAGACTAGAGTTTATTCAACTCTGGATCTTCAGAGCCCAGCATAGTATTTGGCATAGAGTATAAACTTGGTAACTGTCGCGAGGAAGCGAAGAGGGAAAGAGAGGAAGGGAAGGGAAAAAGGGAAGAGACAGAAGGAGAGAGAAAATTAGTTGACTAAAGAATGGGAATTCCAATTTTTAGAAGGAAATTAAAAATACTAACACTCCTGTAATAAACCAATTTGAGAAGGATTATTTAATATGTAAATAAATGTTTTCATGACAAAACATTAGGCTGATTCTAGCACTTACTAATAACCAGTAAGTACTCCCAGAATTATTGACTTTAGATTTAATTATTAACTTTTTAAAAATTTTTATTGTTATGTTAATCACCATACATTACATCATTAGTTTTGATGTAGTGTTCCATGATTCATTGTTTGTGCATAACACCCAGT
Source organism: Halichoerus grypus (assembly GCF_964656455.1). Classification (NCBI taxonomy): domain Eukaryota; kingdom Metazoa; phylum Chordata; class Mammalia; order Carnivora; family Phocidae; genus Halichoerus; species Halichoerus grypus. The sequence continues at coordinate 23,156,943 of NC_135718.1, read as the reverse complement.
GCTGCATGCAGAACGTGCCCTCCTTAATACCCATCACCGGGCTAACCCATCCTCCCACCCCCTCCCATCTAGAACCCTCAGTTTGTTTTTCAGAGTCCATCGTCTCTCATGGTTCGTTTCCGCCTCCGATTTCCCCCCCTTCATTCTTCCCCTCCTGCTATCTTCTTCTTCTTTTTTTTTTCTTAACATATATTGCATTGTTTGTTTCAGAGGTACAGATCTGTGATTCAGCAGTCTTGCACAATTCACAGCGCTCACCATAGCACATACCCTCCCCAGTGTCTATCACCTAGCCACCCCAGCCCTCCCAACCCCCCATTCCTGCAACCCTCAGTTTGTTTCCTGAGATTAAGAATTCCTCATATCAGTGAGGTCATATGATACATGTCTTTCTCTGATTGACTTATTTCACTCAGCATAACACTCTCCAGTTCCATCCACGTTGTTGCAAATGGCAAGATCTCATTCCTTTTAATGGCTGCATAATATTCCATTGTGTATATATACCACTTCTTCTTTATCCATTCATCTGTCGATGGACATCTTGGCTCTTTCCATAGTTTGACTATTGTGGATATTGCTGCTATAAACATCGGGGTGCACATACCCCTTCAGATCCCTACATTTGTATCTTTGGGGTAAATACCCAGTAGTGCAATTGCTGGATCATACAGTAGCTCTATTTTCAACTGTTTGAGGAACTCCATACTGTTTTCCAGGGTGGTTGCACCAGCTTGCATTCCCACCAACAGCGTAGGAGGGTTCCCCTTTCTCCGCATCCTCACCAACATCTGTCATTTCCTGACTTGTTAATTTTAGCCATTCTGACTGGTGTGAGGTGGTATCTTATTGAGGTTTTGATTTGGATTTCCCTGATGCCGAGCAATGTTGAGCACTTTTTCATGTGTCTGTTGGCCATTTGGATGTCTTCTTTGGAAAAATGTCTGTTCATGTCTTCTGCTCATTTCTTGACTGGATTCTTTGTTCTTTGGGTGTTGAGTTTGATAAGTTCTTTATAGATTTTGGATACTAGCCCGTTATCTGATATGTCATTTACAAATATCTTCTCCCATTCTGTCGGTTGTCTTTTGGTTTTGTTGACTGTTTCTTTTGCTGTGCAAAAGCTTTTTATCTTGATGAAGTCCCAATAGTTCATTTTTGCCCTTGCTTCCCTTGACTTTGGCAATGTTTCTAGGAAGAAGTTGCTGCGGCTGAGGTCGAAGAAGTTGCTGCCTGTGTTCTCCTTTAGGATTCTCATGGACTCCTGTCTCACATTTAGGTCTTTCAACCATTTGGAGTCTATTTTTGTGTGTGGTGTAAGGAAATGGTCCAGTTTCATTCTTCTGCACGTGGCTGTCCAATTTTCCCAACACCATTTGTTGAAGAGACTGTTTCTTTTCCATTGGATATTCCTTCCTGCTTTGTCAAAGATTAGTTGACCATAGAGTTGAGGGTCCATTTCTGGGCTCTCTATTCTGTTCCATTAATCTATGTGTCTGTTTTTGTGCCAGTACCATACTGTCTTGATGATGACAGCTTTGTAATAGAGCTGGAAGTCCGGAATTGTGATGCCGCCAGCTTTTCTTTTCTTTTTCAACATTCCTCTGGCTATTCAGGGTCTTCTCTGGTTCCATACAAATTATAGGATTATTTGTTCCATTTCTTTGAAAAAAGTGGACGGTATTTTGATGGGGATTGCATTAAATGTGTAGATTGCTCTAGGTAGCATTGACATCTTCACAATATTTGTTCTTCCAATCCATGAGCATGGAACATTTTTCCATTTCTTTGTGTCTTCCTCAATTTCTTTCATGAGTATTTTATAGTTTTCTGAGTACAGATCCTTTGCCTCTTTGGTTAGATTTATTCCTAGGTATCTTAAGGTTTTGGGTGCAATTGTAAATGGGATCGACTCCTTAATTTCTCTTTCTTCTGCCTTGTTGTTAGGGTATAGGAATGCCACTGATTTCTTTGCATTGATTTTATATCCTGCCACTTTCCTGAATTCCTCCTGTATGAGTTCTAGCAGTTTTGGTGTGGAGTCTTTTGGGTTTTCCACATAAAGTATCATATCATCTGCAAAGAGTGAGAGTTTGACTTCTTCTTTGCTGATTTGGATGCCTTTTATTTCTTCTTGTTGTCTGATTGCTGTGGCTAGGACTTCTAATACTATGTTGAATAGCAGTGGTGATAGTGGACATCCTGCCGTGTTCCTGACCTTAGGGAGAAAGCTCTCAGTTTTTCCCCATTGAGAATGATATTCACTGTACATTTTTCATAGATGGGTTTTATGATATTGAGGTATGTACCCTCTATGCCTATACTCTGAAGAGTTTTGATCAAGAAAGGATGCTGTACTTTGTCAAATGCTTTTTCTGCATCTATTGAGAGGATCATATGGTTCTTGTTCTTTCTTTGATTAATGTATTGTATCACATTGATTGATTTGCGGGTGTTGAACCAACTTTGCAGCCCAGGGGTAAATCCCACTTGGTCGTGGTAAATAATCCTTTTAATGTACTGTTGGATCCTATTGGCTAGTGTTTTGGTGAGAATTTTTGCATCCATGTTCATCAAGGATATTGGTCTGTAATTCTCCTTTTTGATGGGGTCTTTGTCTGGTTTGGGGATCAAGGTAATGGTGGCCTCATAAAATGAGTTTGGAAGTTTTCCTTCCATTTCTATTTTTTGGGAACAGTTTCGGAAGAACAGGTCTTAATTCTTCTTTAAATGTTCGGTAGAATTCCCCTGGGAAGCCATCTGGCCCTGGGCTTTTGTTTGTTGGGAGATTTTGATGAATGCTTCAATTTCCTTAGTGGTTATAGGTCTGTTCAGGTTTTCTATTTCTTCCTGGTTCAGTTTTGGTAGTTGATACCTCTCTAGGAATGCATCCATTTCTTCCAGGTTATCTAATTTGCTGGCATAGAGTTGCTCCTAATATGTTCTTGTAATTGTCTGTATTTCTTTGTTGTTGGTTGTGATCTCTCCTCTTTCATTCATGATTTTGTTGATTTGGGTCATTTCTCTTTTCTTTTTGATAAGTCTGGCCAGGGATTTATCAGTCTTGTTAATTCTTTCAAAGAACCAGCTCCTAGTTTCGTTGATCTGTTCTACTGTTCTTTTGGTTTCTATTTCATCGATTTCTGCTCTGATCTTTATTATTTCTCTTCTCCTGCTGGGTTTAAGCTTTATTTGCTGTTCTTTCTCTAGCTCCTTTAGGTGTAGGGTTAGGTTGTGTACTTGAGACCTTTCTTGTTTCTTGGGAAAGGCTTGTATTGCTATATACTTTCCTCTTAGGACTGCCTTGGCTGCATCCCCAAGATTTTGAACAGTTGTGTTTTCATTTTCATTGATTTCCATGCATTTTTTTAATTCTTCTTTAATTTCCTGGTTGACCCATTCATTCCTTAGTAGGATGCTCTTTAGCCTCCATGTATTTGAGTTCTTTCCGACTTTCCTCTTGTGATTGAGTTCTAGTTTCAAAGCATTGTGGTCTGAAAATAGGCAGGGAATGATCTCAATCTTTTGGTACCCGTTGAGACCTGATTTGTGACCTAGGATGTGATCTATTCTGGAGAATGTTCCATGGGCACTAGAGAAGAATGTGTATTCCGTTGCTTTGGGATGGAATGTTCTGAATATGTCTGTGAAGTCCATTTGGTCCAGTGTGTCATTTAAAGTCTTTATTTCCTTGTTGATCTTTTGCTTAGCTGATCTGTCCATCTCAGTGAGGGGGGTGTTAAAGTCCCCCACTATTATTGTATTGTTGTCAATGTGTTTCTTTGCTTTTGTTATTAATTGCCTTATATAATTGTCTGCTCCCATGTTAGGGGTGTAGATATTTACAATTGTTAGATTTTCTTTTCTTTTCTTTTTTTTTTTAAAGATTTTGTTTATTTATTTGAGACAGAGAGAATGAGAGAGAGAGAGCACATGAGAGGGGAGAGGGTCAGAGGGAGAAGCAGGCTCCTTGCTGAGCAGGGAGCCCGATGCGGGACTCGATCCAGGGACTCCAGGATCATGACCTGAGCCGAAGGCAGTCGCTTAACCAACTGAGCCACCCAGGCGCCCTACAATTGTTAGATTTTCTTGTTGGATAAACCCTTTAAGTAGGATATAGTGTCCTTCCTCATCTCTTATTACAGTCTTTGGTTTAAAATCTAATTTGTCTGATATAAGGATTGCTACCCCAGCTTTCTTTTTGTGTCCTTTAGCATTGCAAATGGTTTTCAACCCCCTCACTTTCAATCTGGGGTCTAAAATGAGTCTCTTGCAGACAGCATAACAATGGGTCTTGTTTTTTAATCCAGTCTGATAGCCTGTGTCTGTTGATTGGGGCATTTAGCCCATTTACATTCAGGGTAACTATTGAAAGATAGGAATTTAGTGCCATTGTATTGCCTGTAAGGTGACTGTTACTGTATATTGTCTGTGTTCCTTTCTGGTCTATGTTGCTTTTAGGCTCTCTCTTTGCTTAGAGGACCCCTTTCAATATTTCTTGTAGGGCTGGTTTTGTGTTTGCAAATTCCTTTAGTTTTTGTTTGTCCTGGAAGCTTCTTATCTCTCCTTCTATTTTGAATGACAGCCTAGCTGGATATAATGTTCTTGGCTGCATATTTTTCTCGTTTAGTGCTCTGAATATATCATGCCATTCCTTTCTGGCCTGCCAGGTCTCTGTGGATAGGTCTGTTGCCTATCTAATGTTTCTACCATTGTAGGTTACAGATCTCTTCTCCCAAGCTGCTTTCAGGATTTTCTCTTTTGTTTCTGAGACTCGTAAGTTTTACTATTACATGTTGGGGTGTTGACCTATTTTTATTGATTTTGAGAGGGGTTCTCTGTGCCTCCTGGATTTTGATGCCTGTTTCCTTCCCGAGATTAGGGAAGTTTTCTCCTATAATTTGCTCCAATATACCTTCTACCCCTCTCTCTCTTTCTTCTTCTTCTGGGATCCCAATTATTCTAATGTCATTTCATCTTATGGTATCACTTATCTCTTGAATTCTTCCCTCGTGATCCAGTAGTTGTTTATCTCTCTTTTTCTCAGCTTCTTTATTTTCCATCATTTGGTCTTCTATTTCACTGATTCTCTCTTCTGCCTCATTTATCCTAGAGTTAGTGCCCCCATTTTTGATTGCACCTCATTAATAGCCTTTTTGATTTCGACTTGGTTAGATTTTAGTTCTTTTATTTCTCCAGAAAGCATTTCTCTTATAATTTCCATGCTTTTTTCAAACCCAGGTAGTATCTTTAAAATCATGATTCTGAACTCTAGGTCTGACTTTGTACTAATGCCCGTATTGAGTAGGTCCCTGGCAGTTGGTACTACCTCTTGTTCTTTTTGTTGAGGTGATTTTTTGTCTTGTCATTTTGTCCAGAGGAGAATAGATGAATGAGAAAACAAAATGCTAACAGGGTAACAACGTCCCCAGAAAATATACTCTAAACAAATCAGAAAAGACCTGAAGCCAGTGGAAAAGAAAGGGAAAGAAAGAAAGAAAAAAAAAGAAATAAAGAAGAAGATAAAAACAAACAAAAACATAACAAAACAAAACAAAAAAAAACAGAATATGCTCAAATATGAGCAGGCTGGTGCATAGATCAGTGCCACACACTAGATTTTGGGTGTATTTTGGTCTGTTAGAAGAAAGTGCCTCCCAAAATTTTAAAGAAATAAAAACTTATGTATGTACAAAATAAGGGTTGATACAGTGAAGGGATGGAATATGATTATAAAGATGAAAATTATAAAAAATTTTATAAAAGAAATTGATAAGTTGTTTGAAAAAAAGAAAGAAGAGGATTTAAAAAAGAGAGAGAAAAAGAAAAAAAAAAGGGAGAGAATGTGATCAGGCAGGAGACTAGAGATTTAGGGTATATTTTGATCTGTTAGAAGAAACTGTATCTCAAAATTTAAAGAGAGAACAACATATATATATATATATATATATATATATATGTCAAAAATAAGGGTAACTACTATGAAGGGATAGAATATTTCTCTAAAAATGAAAAACAAAAAAGTTTTTTAAAGAAGGGATTGATAAGATGTTGGTTGAAAAAAGGAAAAAGAAAAATTAAAAAAAAATTAATTTGAAAGACTAAAGAATCATGGTAAAAAAAGCCATGGATTCTATGTACAGTATTCCCCTAGCTCTGGAGTTCTTCCGTTCTCATCGGCAAACTTGGTCTTGGCTGGCTGTTCTTGCTGATCTTCTGGGGGAGGGGCCTGTTGCCGTGGTTCCCAAATGTCTTTGCCAGAGGTGGAATTGCCCTGCCCTTGCCTGGTCTGGACTAAGCAATCTGCTCAGGTTTGCTCTCAGGAGCTTTTTTTCCCTGCAAGCTCTCAGTACAGCTTTGGAGGATAAGAGTGAAAATGGCAGCCTCCCAATCTCTGCCCCGGAGGAGCTGAGAACTCACGGCCCCGCTCCTCAGTGAGCCCCCAGAGAAAAGCAGTCAATCACTCCCCTCTCCCCAGTCTCTGGCCGCACTCCATGCTCACCCAGCCTGTGACCGAGCGTTTCTATCTCTGGCACCCGACTCGGTGTGGAGTCTCCAAACCCAGCAGATCCCTGCGGTGCGCTCCCGCACCACTCCTCCCAGGGGAGGAAGGGGAGTCTCCCCGGATCTGCCACTTGTTTGGTCCCTGCTGGAGGAGCAGTGGCCCGACTGTGCCGCAGATCACAGTTTATGGAAACCCCGAGCTGAGAGCCCGCGCCTTGGCTCCGTCTCTGCAGCTGGCTTCCCTGCTCCAACACCTGGGAGCTCTGCCACACTTAGGCACTCCCGGTCTTTCTGTGACCCTGAGGGTCCTGAGACCACACTGTCCCACGAGGGTTCCACCCCCCCCCCCCCCCCCCCGCTTAGCCACTGGAGCGACGTCCCTCAGCGGAGCTGACTTCTAAAAGTTCCGATTTTGTGCTCCGTGGCTCTATCACTTGCCAGAAGCAGCGGACAGAGACCCCTCCCCCGCCATCTATCCTCCCGAATATCACCTCGGATTCACTTCTCCAAACGTCCTACCTTCCAGAAAGTGGTTGCTTTTCTGTTCAGAGAGTTGTTGCTATTCTTTTCTTCGATCTCCTGTTGAGTTCATAGGTGTTCAGAATGGTTTGATCCCTATCCAGCTGAATTCCTGAGACCAGACAAAATCCAGGTCTCCTACTCCTCCACCATCTTGCTCTGCCCCCTAATTATTAACTTTTAGTAGTGAATGAGATGACTGGGTGCTTATAAGTTAGCAATACAAAAAACATTCTTAATTTGTTTTTGGGTTGTCTTAAATCAAGGCAAAAATATCACAAATATGAACTGACCCATTAGCATTATGTCTTTTCTTGTCTTTTTTTCCATCTTAATCTATATTTATTTTCTAAACTACACGATATTACATGATCAATATAAGAAAACAGAAAATGTGATGGGCAAATAGAAAAAAAAAATACCCTTTATTCACACTGTAATACAACCACTCAATATTTTGTTTAAAGCCCTCTAGATCTTTGTTTCTTTGCATATATGAATAAATATATTCAGAAAATTAAAAGGCATTATATATTGATCACTTTTGAAACATGGTTTTTTTAAATATATCACTATCAAGAAATATGTCACTGATTTCTGATAATGATGGAATAGCTTAATCACACTCTTCCACGGGTAACAATTATATAATCTAGCAAAAAATAAAAAATGCACAGCACACTATTTGAAGACAGAAAACGGAGACTACCTGTCTTAGTCTACTTGGGCTACCATAACAAAATACCATACACTGAATGGCCTTAACACTAGACATTTAAGGTGGGAGAGGCATAGGATAGTCCTTTCCTTTCCAAAAAGGAGAAATAAAAAGAAGAGGTGACATGTCTTCAGTAAGTCCAAAACTTGGCAAGGCAAATTCTACTGGATCTTAAGATTCAAGAGTAGTCCTCTTTGGTTGCATGGTTTGCTCTACTGGCCTCCTAGAGTGGCAATATGACCCCTATGGCTTGGCAGGGCAGGCTCACCCTCTTAGCCCCTGTGACTCCCTGCCAGGGCTCTGCCCATGTGACTCTGTCTCCTTTAGTCCCACCTGTCAGTGCTTCTGTTAATAGGAACACATCTGTCTTCCTGGCTTCTATTAAGATAGCTGATTAAGTCCATGAATCGTATTCAGGAGCTCTTTATTCAATGGTAGTCCAGCCACACTTTTGATAGTCTCTTCCAAACATGTTTCCTATCTATCTATCTATCTATCTATCTATCTATCTATCTATCTATTTATTTATTTATTTAATACAGGCAGGTTGAGAATTTTTGAAATCTTTAAGTTCTGGGTCCCTTTTGTTTAAAATGTTTTTCTTCAGTTTCTCTCCTTGCATTTTTACTCTAAGTAGTCAAGAGGAGCCAAGTCTCTCCTTCAACCACTTTGCTCAGAAACCTCTTTAACCAAATATCCATTTTCATCACTCACAAAAAATCATAACACAGTTTTGCCACTTTATAATAAGGATTGTCTTTCTCTCAGTTTCTAATAATGTGTTCCTCATTCTCATCTGAGACATCACCAGAATTGCTCTTACTGGTCATATCTCTAGCATGTACCCCAAAACTCATTTGGCCTCTTCCCTTTATCTAGGTCCAAAACTGTTTCACAATTTCAGGTGTTTGTTAGAGTCATGTCCCACATCTTGGTATGAAACCCTGTCTTAATCTTCTTGGACTACCATAACAAAATACCATAGATTAGGTGGCTTGAACAGTAGGAATTTATTTCTCACAGTTCTGGAGGCTGGGAAGTCCTAGATCAAGGTGCCAGTGAGGTAGATTTCATTCTGAGGCCTCTTCTCTTGGCTTTTAAGTGGTTGCTATCTTGCTGTGTGCTCACATGACTTCTTTGTGTGTGCTCAGAACAAGCTCTTGTGTCTATCTTCTTAAAAGGATACTAATCCCATCATGGCTGCACATCTTATGACCTCATCTAAAACAAACAAACAAACAAACAAACAAAAAACAAAACTGATTAATTCCCAAGGGATTAAACTTCAGTCTGTAACACTAGCCTTGGAAGACAGGAATCATATCTGGTGAGAGTTGCCTATTGGTGTTTTTTTGAGGACATCTCTCAAATTGTAGGTGGAATGAAGCAGCAGAAAGCAACACCCTAACTGGTCTGAGATGTCAGAGGACAGAGTTCATTGATGGTATGACAGACTAAAATTGAGTTGGGGGTTTCCCAGAAGGAAGGGAGACACAGGAGCGATATATATAAAATCTTCCCAAATTTGACTGCTGAACAATACAGGTATCAGAAAAAACCCAGGAAGTCAGCTGAAAACACTGAATGGAAGTTTCCACTGTGGCCCAAGCCCAGGACACAGACTATGGAGTTTAAGTCCCATCATATAAATTACCTGCTAGAACAAAAATCACTCTTTAGAGGAATATAATAGTATCCAGAATCTCTGCAACTGTGGTAGCTTTGTACAAGTCAGTTTAGCTAAACTGGGATTACCGTCCCAGAATTATCTTCCCTATGATGTTCTGAATTATTGTTGGCCACTGAGAAATTTTATGAGATTTGCAAGGCATAAGTAAAGGAGTAGCTGTTTTATTCTCTGCAGGCCACCATACGGAAGGTGCTATTGCAACTCATACGCAACTCAAACATGTTGTCACACACTCACCTTATGGAGTGAAGCAATAGATGGGCTCAAAGTTCTTCCAGCTGCAACCAGATTTCTTCCTTACCTTCTCTGAATCCTGGGGTGGGTGTGTGCACACCTATGGTGAAAGGTGCCAGTTTTTCCTAGAGCCTATCACCATCAGTGAGATTGGGGGAATTGATAGTTTTCCTAGATTCATATTTGTCTCTGGAATTCCCCACTTCATGTCCATCTCCCCATCCTGACTGCTAGCCTTGCTGACTTTGACCCCAAAGAAAACAGACTTATAAAAATGATTCAATCAACTCCTACAAGGGAGTTGGGTCTAAACTTTTAAATTTTCTGCTTTATTATAGGGATAAGATAGGGATAATGATGTCTATGCTAGCTGATTCATAAGGTGGTTGCAAAAATTAAACTAAACCTCATTCTTAATTACCCAGCTTGCTTTTTGAAGCACATCTCCAATTATACTCTGTCACACACCTTCCCATTGCAAGGGACTACTTCTCCCTGTTGCCTACATGCAAATAAGACCCTCCTTCTATGCCTTTGACATGCCAAGATATGATATATGGTATTCCAGCGAAGTCAAAGATTATACCAATGAGCTATTTATCATTTAAGGTCGAGCTCAAATACCAAACCTTTCAGAGACATTTTTTTGATTGCTTCTTGGTTATACTCAATCTTTCTTTTCCTATAACTGCCTAGCACTCTTGACAGAACTCCAAATTAATTATCTTACATAACATTAATCACTGTAAAGAGCCTGAGTTGTACTTGACTTTGCTACTGGATTGTGTGCTCAATGAAGACAAGGATTTGCTATAATCCCTAATGTTCAATACAGTGCCTAGCATTGTATCTTTATAATCCCTGGCACTCCAGAAGTGTTTGACTTGAACTGGGCTTATCACATCCACAGAATTACTTTGAATGTATGAAACAACCCTAAAGAGCAGAGATTCTATTTTGATATCTTTCACCTCATTGTTAGTTGTGCCAGTTATGCAGGAGTTATTGATGTGATTTTTTAAAAGTTCTTATTATTCCAAATAAAGTTATGCTCATAATTTTATTTTTGCCCCAAGATTGGAAATCCTGGATATTCATGTTAAAATAAGGAAACTATGTGGAAATAGTTAGACAAAGGACTATGTTTTATGTAGACTTTTATACCAACTTGAGTTTCTTTGATTCTCTGATAGACAACTTTTATTGTGGGAACCTAAGCTGTTAAAACTGATTTCTTGACAACCTAATAAATTTTCCTTTATTGAGAGACAGCACTCTCACCTTACCTAGGTGTGATTTTCCCTACCATCTGCATGCGCCCCAGAAACAATTATTCTATATTTTTTCTCATTCAGTAGAATCAGGACTTAAAATACGTTTGTTTGTGTACATGTAATAGTGTACATGCTTACATGTAATAGTAAGCACATATTGTATCATTCAGTTCCTCTCCTATGTTCTTGATGTTAACAGGATTGTTCTATATTCTTTGACTATGAAAATAGTACAGTAAGGCTCCTACTATTGCTCTCCTCCTCACAGGGAGTTGTGTCTCATACTGTAATTCAGAAAGCAATGGTAGTGCTGAATTCTTGAAGTAAAGACATGCCTTCTCTCACTGTGTTTTCCTCAAACTAGAGATGCCTTCAATACACTCAACAAAAATTTGAGGATACCTAAATTTAGGATCTACAGTTCTTCCTGAAAACCTGAAAAAGTCATCTCCCCTCTCCTTAATTTGGCATCCCAAATCTATTGAAATTATTTATTGCTCTTTTTAATGCACAAACATGAAATGCAAGAAAGACCATCTATTTTTCTGCAAATCAGGAAGCTAATTCTCTCCCATTACCTGATACTTTTTGGAGTGTAACTGTAAGTCTTAGGTAAAAGGTTTTTTTCCATTACTTGCCTAGGCTGAATTCACTCCACCAGTGAGTTTAAATATTCCAAGTTTCTGCTTAGAGTATATTCACCATGATACCACTGTAACTGGAAATAATTACTTTGATTTCAACAAATCCTACAAAAGAGTAGTTAATCCTACTATGCAAGTATCCTTTTGACACAACCTTAACTACACCATTACAAGAGACATGATAATTACCCTCCCAGGAGAAGATTCTTTTAGGGAAAGTATGCATAATGGGCAGAGAAAGGGAGAGACCGGAAAGGAAAAGCAAAGCTTTGAATCAAACAGAACTGAATAAACAATTTGGGGCAATTTAAAATAAGAGCTTTAACTGAATTTTATGGAAGCAAATTGAATAAAGTAGTTAGAAAAATGGATATTGTGTTCAGAAAAAAAATGTATATTGGCACAGATAAATCAGGCTTGTCACATGTGGTTTCAATATTTGATCTCTTGCTTACAGAGATGAGCTGCGACATTTTCTTTTTATCCTCTTCGCTCACTGTGGGGGAAGCAGGGCCGTACCTTGATTTTATTTGCCTAAAAAGTGTGGTCATTAAAGGAAGTGGATATCTTTTAACCCATCTGCATTATGATGTTAGAAGGGGTTTAAAGTCAGAAGGATCCTTAGCACATTATATAACCTCAAAATTGTAGTCCAAGTACAGACTCTGTCACCCTCAGTTCCAGCACAGCTGTCAAATCAGCATTCTTCTCAGTGATTAGTATCAGAGCTGGACCTGCTTGATACTTAATGGTGAGTTAAACCAGCAAGAGACAGATTTTGACTAGACAGTGTATCGCTGACTGGGTTTGGAATGTGGAATGAGTGGGTTTCTTCATAAGTGGCCAAGAAACTTCATCAAGGAGGTGTCTATGTGTGTTTTATTCATTTTAATTTTTTTCCCCTAGTTTTTGAAATTTACTTGCTTAGGACTTAGGTATAATGGGTCTTATAAAGCCATTTACCTCACATGTGCAATTTCATTTATGAGACTGAGAGATTTTAACAGTTTGGGAGATACTGTCTACTGTTTCACCCAGTGTGTATGAGAGGAGTAATGAGTACTTACGTGTTAAGTGTGGTATGCTGACCAGCAGCAGTAGCATTCACCTGGGATGAGTTAGAAATGCATTCTCAGGACCCACCTTATACCCACTGAATCAGAAACTCTAAGGCCCAGCAATCTGGGTTTTAACAAGCCCTGCTGATGATTCTGATGCACAAAGAGTTTGAGAACCACTGACTTGCAGTAAGCCTAAGATTGAAGAAGTAAATCTGCTGCCTCAGCCTTGTCTTGATCTGCCCTCGTGAGCTGAATAAAAGTATGCATTTGAAGATGAATTTTATATTTTTCATGCAAAATGGCTGTTACACATAAGCCAACTATTTTGAAAAATATTCAGAGTAATAACGTTAAATTTTAGAGAAGAAAACAACTGTATATACTTAGAAAAGGTATCGTTCAGCATTCTATCCAAAATTAAAAGAATTTCCAAGGGAAATTTTTGCCTTGGAAAATGACTTTAAAATTTACCACCATCATGCACAGAAAAGGTAATATCATGTAACTACTTCCCATGTTTTTCTGGATAAAATTCACAACAGGTTAGGAAGAGAGAGAAAAATGGGAAAAAAATGAAAACATTTTTGACATTTTCATTCGTGTGTTACTCTGTATAGTCACTTAATAGAACTCAGCTAATACTCCCAACAGGTACGTAAAATTGTTACACGATGGGGAGCTTAGTATTCAGAGATCTTATACACAGATTTTAGAGAGGCTTTTTTGTACTATGCTAAAAATCACATAACGTTTACCATCTTGACCATTTTAAGTGTATAGTTAAGTAGTGTTAAGTATATTCACATTGTTGTAAAACATTTTTTGTGGGTTTTTTTTTTTTGTTTTTTACAAACTTGAAACACTGTACCAATTAAACAACTCCTTTATTCTCTCTTACTTTATCCCCTGGTAACCATTGTTCAGTTTCTATAAACGTGACTGCTTCTGAGATGAGATTATTTAATCAGGATATGAATTTGAATCTTTCTGGTTCCAAGGTCCATGTTCTTTGTCCTTTACAACATGTTATTTGTTGCACTACATCAAAACACATTCTTGGCCTTTAAGTCTTATTTCTTTCTTACCAATTTGAATATGTATAGTCAACTCTTTCAAGGCTGTTCTTTTGACGATTTCTTAGAAGAATAGGCTATTTTTTTCCTCATTTCTCTTTTTCCTTAAAATGGCCTAAATGTTCCTTTTTATCCAAGAAAACTCTAATCTCCTCCCTTTTAGTTCCTGTCCTCCCAATCTCTTCAGTGGTTTCTCCCTTTCTTTGTTCTGAATTCCCCACAGAAATTAATGCTTCACTACACATCCTGTCAATAAGAATAATGGACCCTCTGTGCTTGTAAGGACCTTAAATTCCAGCTAAATCAACAATTCATTTGGTGCATGAATCCCCTCAACAATAGAGCATAGGCTTATTCACCCCCAGAACTGTCTGGAGCCCATCCTATTTTTGCACATCTTTATTAGAAATCTCCTTATCTGGAGTTAAAATTTTGCACCTTTATAGCATCCACCCATTCTTTTTGGTTCTGTTTCTTGATGTTATATGGGGTGAGTCTAATGTGCTTTCCATATAATATCCCATACAATATTTAATATTCTCACAAATCTTTTCCAAGTTAAATATTTCCCATATTAGTATTAATCAATACTTTTCAAAGGTCTTCTCTCTGCTCTGGCTACCAGTTTAAAAAAATGGCCAATTGCTTTCTCTCTTAAAAACTGGACACCACAAATTAAACCAGTTCTCTAAGTATGTTAAAACATTACTTGCTTGATACATGCATTTAATAAAGGCTAAGGTATTTATTACTATTATTATTATTACTATTGGCAGCCACTCATCTGTGATGTCTATCAGCTCCTTTTTCCTATAAACTCATCATTGATAGAAACTTTTAACTATGTGTCAAATATGCAACTAAGACAGATAAAGCCAATCCTGAGTATATTCCCTTTTGTACAGTTTTTTTCACCATTTTACATGTGTATGGGTGCATGTTCCCAATGAAATAAATGTGGCTTTGCCTGGTATAAAAGTTGTAAACACAATTTTTGTAACTCCCTTGGGAGAATATGGTTGAGCATACTTAGTAAGCATGCATGGAGGTAACTATACACAAATTTTACTATTAGGTTGCGCTGGGTCCACTACAAAGTTCCCAAGTCTCACAAAATTGATAGAAAACTTCCCAACTTTTTTTTAATTAAAACATGATACCTTTGGAAATTTCTATCTAGCTCTGAAATCAGGTGGGTTTTAAAAACTACCCTAATTAACAGTTCCAGGAACTATGTCATTAAATGTATTTACAAGCAGAAAGCTCTTTCTCATGATGTGAACCAGGAGGAGAGGAGATGAAGCTTTGGTGTCTATTTCTGGCTCTGTCACTGACTCACCCCTCACTGCAGTGAAAAGCCAATTAACCTCCCCCAGTTTCCCCGTTTGTGAAATTAAAAAAAAAAAAAAATCACCAGGAGGTTGAGGAAATGGAGGTTGTGGAAATTTTCAATATGTGTAAATAAAGGGTGCTGTAAAAATGTAAAATCTAATTATTTTAGTGATGGAAGTACACTAAATTTGAGCAGGAATTACTGACACCCACCTAAGCCATTTTTAGCAGGCAGCTATTTGTATATCTACTGAACATTTATACTGAAATTATCTAAACATTTTGTATTTACATACTGTCATGCCTCTTAATTCTGTCATAAAATGATGAAATGAGTTAAAATTTGTTACTTAATATCCCTTGTAGGTGTTTTCACAGCATGATACCTGAAACCTGGTAAAATTCTGATTAAGGAATGGCTAATAGTAAAGTATTCCAATCTTCCAAATTCAGGATCTTGAGAGTTCTGACAGTGAACTGGCAATTTAACTTTACTGGACTAAATGACGAGAATATGGCCAAAATGTCATTAGGAGATATGGACAGAATCTGGTCAAATTACAGTTTTTCATTTTGTTCTTATTAAAGAGTTACATTTTCAAATTGGAAGTCTTGGGACAATTCATATAGGTTCTTTAATACCACTCTATTTCATTATTTTAGTTGTTTTCATGATCTTGAAGATTTAAAAATATGGACTAACTGATCATGGGTCCTCATCAGAATTCTCTTTCTTACTGCTGCTTCATCCTTTAAAAATAAGCCAGACTCTTTATTTCTGTATCCCAGGTTAGAATGATTCTGCATATGCATGTGTCTCTTTAAAATACAATTTTAAAACACCAAACAACCAATTAAAATGTTTATTTACCTCTAAGTTGAAAAAAATATGAAATTAAATTCCATGAATAGATAAAATGAAAAGTGATAGAACTAAAAGATTCATCCAATGTCCTTAATATAGTGATATTTTAAAAAAATGAGTCCTTTCAATTTTAAGGTATTTATATAATATCACATAAAAGTTCTAGTAAGTTGAATGATATTAGATTAGCCAACACCTGAAGGGGAAACTACTGGAAAATTATGACAACTTCTTATTTAAAACAAATTTCTTTACAAAAACAGACACAACCAATAGCAATTCATTTAATAAATTTCTCTTGAGTCAGCACACATTTCTGTTTTTCTCTCTGTCTGTCTTTATCTCTCTCTCACACACAGCTTCAAATGGAAAGGTCTGACAACCCCTGGAAATAAAATCACAGCATACATTAAAACCAAGGCAATAGCTAATAAGAAATACACACTACTTACTGTTTTGTCCTGAGTAATCCAAATTAGAATAGTTCAAGTACATTGCTCCAAAAATTCTAGGTAAGTTTCCAATTTAGGAAATTCTACTTAAGTATTGTCTCTTGAAACTTCATGTAATATTATGATATACCACCCCCAGGAAGATTTTCTTGAAGAATTTAAAATATGATTAGAATTCATTTCATCTCAACTCATTAGTACCACAATTACTAAACACTGTAAGGCAATTCATTTGAACATCAAGTAGTCATGGTTTCTGAACACTTATATAGCATTATTTGTATATCTTTCAGGAAGAGTATAGAGTGTTGCCTTATACATCATAGAAACTTTATGCACGTTTCCTGTCATAACTGATTTAAAGTCTTTTTTTTTTAACTTTTGTGAGAGTCATGGAATCCTACTCTCACACTAGATAAGTGATGCACAGGTGACTACAGCTAAACAAGACAGAAGACAGTATGTGTCTTTTTTTTTTTTAAGATTTTATTTATTTATTTGACAGAGAGAGAGTTAGTGAGAGCAGGAACACAAGCAGGGGGAGTGGGAGAGGGAGAAGCAGGCTTCCCGCAGAGCAGGGTGCCCGATGCGGGGCTCGATCCCAGGATCCTGGGATCATGACCCAAAATGAAGGCAGACACTTAACGACTGAGCCACCCAGACTCCCCAACAGTATGTGTCTTTAGGGGGCTTTGGGATGAACAGGAGTGATGGGAGGATACAGTGGAAAAGGAAGTAAGTAAGAAAACAGTTTGGGTCAGCACTATTCAGAGTCTATGCTGAGTGTGGAATTAAGTGAAGTGAGGATTGAGATATTGAAATGAGACATTGAAAAAAAGGGAAGATGAGAAAAATGGTACTAGATTAAGTAAAAAAAAAGAGTGGGGATGGGTGGGAAGGGGTTAAAGATCCTCATTTTAGCTGAGAAGCCTGGCACGTACTTAAAATCTTCCAAAGCATACTCCAGGGAGCATTATTGATTGGCACAAGTGTGCATTTGAGATGAAAAATTTTGGGTTTCCATTTTTGAATTTAGACACTTGGGTGGTAAAGTCTCCTGCCTTTGATGACAATATCTCAAATGAATCATTTCTCAGCAATGGATGTCGAGTAATGCATTTAAGAACTTGAGTGATTGTATCTGCATCAATTCCCTTATATGAGAGAAAACAATACCACTATGAGATCAGTGAAAATCAAGACCACAGCATTTAGGGAGAAGTATGAATGCATTACTTTGTGACAACATTTCATTTCACTGACAAGAACATGCTTGGTTGTGTGTCTTAGGTGCTGAAACACCAGCCTCTCTAGTTTCCAAGAGGAAGAATCCTTTGGGCTGGTGATTTAAGGTGACACCTACATTATTGTATCCCATCTCACTTGTGTCAGCTAAAATGATAGGATTTGCTAGAACCAGCATGGGTCACCATCAACCCCACCAACTACAAAGACTATGCCAAGGTTAATTAGAAACAGGTGCTGTTCTCTTAGTAAGCATAACTTCTTATTTGCATGGGCTGGCAGGTATATTCTCATTTTGGGCCATCCCTTACAGTGCTCTTCCAAAATGATTGTCTTTCGAGTGGTAGGGTATGTGCTGGGGCAATATTTATATGTCTTTATTCAACAAATACTTATTTACCATGTGAAGGTCAGAGATAGTAGCTATAGGAGAAAAAAAGTAGATATAAAGTCTTTGCACAAATTTAAAATCTATTAGGGGAAATGCATTTATTCATCCTTTATATTGCAATACAAATGTGATTTAAGTTTTCTCATTGGTTCTTTTATTTATTATTGAAATACAATTGACAATGTAACATATTAGTTACAGGTATATAACATAATGATCTGATATTTGTATATACTATGAAATGATCACCACAATGTCTAGTTTCCCTCATCACCATATAAAGTTATATAATATGCAATACATTAATAACTATATTCATCATTCTGTACATTACATCTCCATGACATTTATTTTATGAATGGAATTTTGTACCTCTTGACCTCCTTCTCCAAATTTGTCCACCCTCCCTCCCCTCTGGTAGCTACCAATGTATTCTCTGTGTCTATCAGTTTTGTTTCATTTGCTTGTTTTGTTAGGTTTCATGTATAAGTGAAATCATATGGAATTTGTCCTTCTCTGTCTGGCTTATTTCATTTCTCATAATGCCCTCAATGATGTCCATCCACATTGTTGCAAATGGCAAGATTTAATTTATTTTTAAAGCTGAGTACCATTCCAGTGTGTGCGTATGTGTGTGTATATACACATAAATATATACATGTGTGTGTCTCTGTGTGTGTGTGTGTGTGTGTTTCACATCTTCTTTACTCAGTCACCCACAATGTATACTTTTGTTGTTTCTATATCTTGGCTAATGTGAATAATGCTCTGTAATGAACATAGGGGTGTATATATCTTTTTGAATTAGTGTTTTAATTTTCTTCAGATAAATACCTAGAAGTGAAATGGCTGGATCATGTGGTAGGTCTATTTTCACTTTTTTGAGGAACTGCCATACTGTTTTCCATAGTAACTGCAGCAATTTACATTTCTACCAACAGTGCGCAAGTGTTCCCTTTTCATCACATCCTCACCAACACTTGATATAGCTTGTCTTCTTGATAATAGCCATTCTGACAGGTGTTAAGATGATACATCCTTATGGTTTTGATTTGCATTTCCCTGATGATTAGCGATGTTAGCATCTTTTCATGTGTCTGTTGACCATCTGTATGCCTTCTTTGGAAAAATGTCTATTCAGATCTTCTGCCTACTTTTAATCAGATTATTTGTTGTTATTGAGTAATATAAGTTTTTAAAATATTTTTATATTAACCCCTTATCAGATACGATTTCCAAATATCTTGTCCCATTCAGCAGGTTGCCTTTTTATTTTGTTGGTTTCCTTTGCTGTGCAGAAGCCTTTTAGTTTGGTGTAGCCCTAATTGTTTCTAGTTTAGTTTTGGTTTGTTTTGGTGTTTTTGTTTTTGCTTTTGTTGCCATTGCCTTTGGAGTCAGAGTAAAAAAAAAAAAAAAAAAAAATATATATATATATATATATATATATATATATATATATATATAACCAAGAGTGATGACAAGGAGCTTACTTTTCTATGTTTTCTCCTAGGAGTTGTATGGTTTACATTTAAGTCTTTAATCTATTTTGAGTTAACTTTTGTGTATGGTATAAGATAGTGGTACAGTTTTCCCATCAACATTTATTGAAGAGACTGTCCTGTTGCCACTGTATAATCTTAAATTCTTTGTTGTAAACCAATTGACCATGTATGTGTGGGTTTCTTCCTGAGTTCTCTATCCTTTTCTGTTTATTTATATATTTGTTTTTATGCCTATATCATACTGTTCTGATTACTATAGCTTTGCAATATACTTTAAAATCACAGAATCCACAATGCCTCCAGATTTGTTCCTCTTTCTCAATATTGCTTTGGATACATAGGGTCCTTTGTGATTCCATACAAATTTTAGGATTTTTTTGTTCTATTACTGTGAAAATGCCATTGTAATTTTGATCAGGATTACATTGAATCTGTAGATTGCTTTGGGTAGTATGGACATTTTAACAATATTAATTCATCCCTGAACACAGAATATCTTTCCATTTATTTGTGTCATCTTCGATTTCTTTCATCAATGTGTTGTAGTTTTTTTGGTGTACAGATCTTTCACCTCCTTGGTTAAATTTATTTCTAAGTATCTTATTTTGATGCAATTATAAATAGGATGTTTTTTTAATTTTCCTTTTTGGAAGTTTATTGTCAATGTATAAAAATCAACATTTTTTTGTATATTGATTTTGTATCCTGCAAATATATGAATTTGTTTATTAATTCTAATGTTTTTTTTTTTATATCTTCTTCAGGGTTTTCTACATATAAAATCACGTCATCCACAAATAGTGACAGTTTTATTTCTTCCTTTCAAATTAGAATGTTTTTTATTTATTTTTCTTGCTTGATTACTCTAGCTAGGATTTCCAATGCTATGTTGAATAGAAGTGGTGAGAATGGATATTCTTGTCTTGTTCCTAATCTTAGAGGAAAAGCTTTCAGGTTGTCACCATTGAATATGTTAGCTATTGGCTTGTCATACATGACCTTTATTATGTTGAGGTACATTCCCTCTATACCTGTTTTGTTGATTATTTTTATCATTCATGGATGTAGAATTTTGTGAATTTTTTTTTTCTGTATCTATTGAGATAGCATATGATTTTTATCTTCCATTTTGTTAATGTGGTGTATCAAATTGATCAGTTTGTAAATGCTGAATGATCCTTGCATCCCTGGAATAATCCTACTTAATTATGGTGTATGATCTTTTTAATGTATCAGTGATTTTGGCCCACTAACATTGCATTGAAGACTTTTGCATCTATATTTGTTAAGGATATTGGCCTGTAATTTAATCTGTTTTTCTTTTCTTTTCTTTTTTCTTTTCTCTTCCTTTCCTTTTCCATTCCTTTCCTTTTCTTTCCTCCCTCCATCCCTCTTTCCTTCCCTTCCTTCCTTCTTTCCTTTTTTTGGGGGGAGGGTGTCCTTGTCTGATTTTGGTGTCAGGGTAATGCTGGCCTCATAAAATGAGTTGGATGCATGCTTTCAGCTTGAATTTTTTGGAAGAGTTTGAGAAGGATAGGTATTAAGTCTTTGAATGATAGAATTCACAAGTAAAGCCAACTGTCCTCGACTTTTGTTTGTTGGAAGGTTTTTGATTACTGATTCAATCTCTTTGCTAGTAATTGTTCTGTTCAGATTTGCTATTTCTTCATGATTCAGTCTTGGTAATTTGTATGTGTCTAGGAATATATCTATTTCTTCTAGGTTGTCCAATTAATTGACATTTATTTGTCCATAATGGTCTTTTGTGATCCTTTATTTTTCTTCAGTATCTGTTGTAACTTGCCTCCTTCATTTCTGATGTTATTTTTTTGAGCCATAACTCTTTTTTTCTTAGTGAATCTAACTAAAGAGTAAATAATTTTGTCAATCTTTTTAAGGAATCAGCTCTTAGTTTTATTGATTTTTCTATTTCCCTTGTAGTCTTTATTTTATTTATATCAACACTGATCTTTATTATTTTCTTCCTTCTGGTAACTTTGGGCTTTTTGGTCCCTTTTTTCTAGTTTTAGGTACAAATTTAGATTGAGATTTTTATTTCTTCAAGGAGGCCTATATCACTATGAATCATTTCCCTTTTATAATTATATTTACTGCATCCTATAGATTTTAGTATATTGTATTTTCATTTGTTTATTTTTATTTTTATTTTATTTTTATTTTTTAATTTTATTTCATTTTATTTATTTTATTTTATATTTTATTTTATTTTAATTTTGTTAGTCCACCATGCAATATGTCACTAGTTTTTGATGTAGTGTTTCATGATTCATTGTTTGCATATAACACCCATTGCTCCATGTAGTATGTGCCCTCCTTAATACCCATCACCAGGCTAACCCACTCCCCCACAAGCCTCCCCTCTAAAACCCTCAGTTTGTTTCTCAGAGTCCATAGTCTCTCTTGGTTTGTCTCCCCCTCTGATTTCCCCCTGTTCCTTTTTCCTTTCCTTCTCCTAATATCCTCCATGCTATTCCTCATGTTCTGCAAATTAGTGAAACCATATGATAATTGACTTTCTCTGCTTGACTTATTTCACTTAGCATAATGTCCTCCAGTCCCATCCATGTTGATGTAAAAGTTGGGTATTCATCCTTTCTGATGGCTGAATAATATTCCATTGTATATATGGACCACATCTTCTTTATCCATTCATCTGTTGAAGGGCATCTCGGCTCTTTCCACAGTTTGGCTATTGCAGACATTGCTGCTATGAACATTGGGGTGCATATGGCCCTTCTTTTCACTACATCTGTGTCTTTGGGGTAAATACCCAGGAGTGCAATTGCTGGGTCATAAGGTACCTCTATTTTGAATTTTTTGAGGAACCTCCACAGTGTTTTCCATAGTGGCTGTACCAGCTTGCATTTCCACCAACAGTGTAAGAGTGTTTCCCTTTCTCCACAACCTCTCCAACATTTGTTGTTTCTTGCCTTGTCAATTTTTGCCATTCTACCTGGTGTAAGGTGGTATCTCAATGTGGTTTTGATTTGAATTTCCCTGATAATTAAAGATGATGAACATTTTTTCATGTGTCTGTTAGCCATTTGTATGTCTTCTTTGGAGAAGTGTCTGTTCATTTCTTCTGCCCATTTTTTGACTTGATTATTTGTTTTTTGGGTGTTGAGTTTGAGAAGGGCTTTATAGATCTTGGAAATCAGTGTTTTTTCTGTAGTGTCATTTGCAAATATCTTCTCCCATTCTGTGGGTTGCCTCTTTGTTTTCTGACCATTTCCTTTGCTGTGCAGAAGCTTTTTATCTTGATGAAGCCCCAAAAGTTAATTTTTGCTTTTGTTTCACTAGCCTTTGGAGATGTATCTTGAAAGAAGTTGCTGTGGCCAATGTCGAAGAGGTTACTGCCTATGTTCTCCTCTAGGATTTTGATGGATTCCTGTCTCACATTGAGGTCTTTCATCCATTTTGAGTTTATCTTTGTGTATGGTGTTAGAGAATGGTTGAATTTCATTCTTCTTCATATAGCTGTCCAATTTTCCCAGCACCATTTATTGAAGAGACTGTCTTTCTTCCATTGCATATTTTTTCCTGCTTTGTTGAAGATTATTTGACCTTAGAGTTGAGGGTCCATATCTGGGCTCTTTATTCTGTACCATTGGTCTATATGTCTGTTTTTGTGCCAGTACCATGCTGTCTTGGTGATCGTGGCTTTGAATATAGCTTGAAATCCAGCAACGTGATGCCCCAGCTTTGTTTTCCTTTTTCAACATTTTATTGGCAATTCAGGGTCATTTCTGATTCCCTACAAATTTTAGGATTGTTTGTTCCAGCACTTTGAAAAATTTCATTGGAAGTTTGACTGGGATGTCATTGAAGGTATAGATTGCTCTGGGTAACATAGACATTTTAACAATATTTGTTCTTCCGATCCTTGAGCATGGAATGTTTTTCCATCTTTTTGTGTCTTCTTCAATTTCTTTCATGAGTGTTCTGTAGTTCCTAGAGTATAGATCCTTTACCTCTTTAGTTAGGTTTATTCTGAGATATCTTATGGTTTTTGGTGCTATTGTAAATGGAATCAATTCTCTAATTCCTTTTTCTACAGTTGCATTGTTAGTGTATAAGAAAGCAACTGATTTCTGTGCATTGATTTTGTATCCTACCATTTGCTGTATGAGTTCTAGTAATTTGGGGGTGGAGTCTTTTGGATTTTCACATAAAGTGTCATGTCATGTGCAAAGTGAGAGAGTTTGACTTCTTCTTTGCCAACTTGAATACCTTTTATTTATTTTTGTTGTCTGATTGCTGTTGCTAGGACTTCTAGTACTATGTTGAAAAATAGTGGCGAGAGTGGGCATCCTTGTCGTGTATCTGATCTTAAGGGAAAGGCTCTCATCTTTTCTCCATTGAGAATGATATTTGCTGTGGGTTTTTCATAGATGGATTTTATGAATTTGAGGAATGTTCCCTCTATCCCTATAGTCTGAAGAGTTTTAATCAGGAAAGGATGCTGTATTTTGTCAAATGCTTTTTCTGCATCAATTGAGAGGACCATAGGCTTCTTCTCTCTCCTCTTATTAATGTGTTCTATCATATTGATTGATTTGCAAATGTTCAACCACCCTTGATCACGGGGATAAATCCCACTTGGTCGTGGTAGATGATCCTTTTAATCTACTGTTGGATCCTATTAGCTAGGATTTTGTTGAGAATATTGGAATCCATATTCATCAGGGATATCAGTCTGAAATTTTCCTTTTGCCTGGTTTGGGGATCAAGGTAATGCTGGCTTCATAGAATGAGTCTGGAAGCTTTCCTTTTGTTTCTATTTTTTGAAACAGCTTCAGGAGAATAGGTATTATTTCTTCATTGAATGTTTGGTAGAATTGCTCAGGGAATCCATCTGGACCTGGACTCTTGTTTTTTGGGAGGTCTTTGATTACCATTTCAATCTTGTTACTGGTTATTGGCCTATTCAGGTTGTCTATTTCTTCCTATTTCAGTCTTGGTAGTTTATATGTTTCCAGGAAGGCATCCATTTCTTCCAGGTTGCTTAATTTATTGGCATATAGTTGTTGATAATAATTTCTAATAATTGTTTCTATTTCCTTGGTGTTAGTCATGATCTCTCCCTTTTCATTCATAATTTTATTAATTTGGGTCCTTTCTCTCTTTTTTTGGATAAGTTTGGCCAGTGGTTTATCAATCTTTTTAATTCTTTCAAAAAACCAGCTTCTAGGGCACCTGGGTGGCTCAGTTGGTTGAGTGACTGCCTTCGGCTCAGGTCATGATCCTGGAGTCCCGGGATCGAGTCCTGCATCAGGCTCCCTGCTCAGCGAGGAGTTTGCTTCTCCCTCTGACACTCCCCCCCTCATGTTCTCTCTCTCATTCTCTCTCTCTCAAATAAATAAATAAAATCTTAAAAAAAAAAAAAAAAACCAGCTTCTAGTTTCGTTGATCTGCTCTACTCTATTTCTGGTTTCTAATTCATTGATCTCTGCTCTAATCTTATTTCTCTTCTAATGCATGGCTTAGGCATCATTTGTTGCTTTTTCTCCAGTTCTTTAAGGTGTAAAGTTAATTGGTGAATGTGGGACTTTTCTCTTCTTCTTTTTCTTTTTTTTTTTTTTTTTTGAGTGAGGCTTGGATGGCTATGTATTTTGCCCTTAGGACTGCCTTTGCAATATCCCATAGGTTTTGGACCAATGTGTTTTCATTCTCCTTGGTTTCCATGAAATGTTTAAGTTCTTCTTTGATTTCCTGGTTGACCCAAACATTCTTCAGCGGAGTGGTCTTTAGCTTCCAAGTGTTTGAATTTCTTCCAAATTTTCTCTTGTGTTTGATTTCCAGCTTTAAAGCATTATGGTCTGAGAATATGCAAGGAATAATCTCAAATTTTTGTTATCAGTTGAGACCTGATTTGTGACTCAGTATGTAGTCTATTCTGGAGAAAGTTCCATGTGTGCTCGAGAAGAATAAGTATTCTGTTGTTTTAGGGTGGAATGTTCTGTATGTATCTATGAGGTCCATCTGGCCCAGTGTGTCATTCAAAGCTCTTGTTTTTTTGTTGATCTTATGCTTAGATGATCTGTCTATTGCTGAGGGTGGAGTGTTGAGGTTTCCTACAATTAACATATTATTATCAATATGACTCTTTATTTTGGTTAACAGTTGGCTTATGTAGTTGGCTGTTCCCATGTTGGGTCTTCTTGTTGGGTAGCCCCTTTAAGAATGATATAGTGTCCTTCTATGTCTCTAACTACAGTCTTTAGCTTAAAATCTAATTTGTCTGAAAGGCAATTGATACCCCAGCTTTCTTTGAGGTCTATTGGCATGCAAGATGGATCTCCATCCTTTCACTTTCAGTCTGGATGTATCTTTAGGTTCAAAATGAGTCTCTTGTAGACAGCATATGGATGGGTCCTGTCTTTTTACCTAGTCTGCAACCCTGTGCCATTTTATGGGAGCATTTTGGCCATTCACGTTGAAAGTGATTATTAAAAGATATGAATTTATTGTCATCATGTTGCCTGTGAAGTCCTTGTTTCTATAGATTGTCTCTGTAAATTTCCGTTCTATATCTCTCTTGGGGTCCTTCTCCTTTTATAGAACCCCCCTTAATATTTCTTGCAGGGCCAGCTTAGTGGTCACGTATTCTTTCAGTTTCTGCCAGTCCTGGAAGCTCTGCATCACTCCATCCATTCTAAATGACAGCCTTGCTGGATAAAGTATTCTTGGCTGCATGTTCTTCCCATTTAGGACCCTGATTATGTCTTTCCAGCCCTTTCTGGCTTCTCAGGTCTCTGTGAATAGGTCTGACGTTATTCTGATGTTCCTCCCTCTGTATGTAAGTAATCTCTTCCCCCTAACTGCCCTTAAGATGTTTTCCTTGGTTCTAAGATTTGCGAGTTTTACTATTACATGCCAGGGCGTTGGCTTGTTTTCTTTGATCTTGGGGGGGGCAGGGTCCACTCTGCCTCTAGGACATGAATGTTTCATTTCCCAGATTAGGGAAGTTCTCAGCTACGTTTTGCTCAAATACATCTTCTAGTCCTCTCTTCCCACCTCCTGAGGGATCCCAATAATTCTGACATTGGAACATTTCATGGTGTCACTTATTTCTGATTCTGTTTTCATGGATTTTGAGTTTTTCTCCCTGGCCTCCTCTTTTTCCTTCTTTTCTATCAATTGGTCTTCTAGATTACTAATTCGTTCTTCTGCCTTGCTTACCCTAGCTGTTACATTACCTGGATTAGATTAAATCTTATTGGTAGCATTTTTAAATTCTGCCAGTTCAGCTTTCATTTCTGCTCTTAGAGACTCTATGTTGCCATTAATCGATTTCTCCATTCTAGCTATTGTCTTCACAACTGCTACCCTGAATTCCATTTCTGACTCCTTGCTTATATCTGTATCCATTTGTAAATCTGTGGCAGAAGTCACAGTCTCTGAGTCTTTCCTATTTTGGGGGTTCCTCCTCCTAGTCATTCTGTTGAGAGGTAGTTGAGGGAATGTACAGAGTCCAAATTATTGACCACAACCCAAGCAAGATGCACCTGTTTTATAGGGACTTTAGGGTTGTTGACCTCTTGTTCTCCCAGCCTGTCTTCTGGGGGATGGGCCTGCTGGGCTATTACTCAGGCAACCCTGTTTGTGCAGAGTTGCCCTGCCCCTGGTGATAGGGGAATGGGCTCAGGGAAAACCATTTTTATGGGGTTCTCTGGAGGCTTTCCCTGGTAGCTTTCTATGTCTCTTCTGAGAGTCAGAGCAGAAGAGATCATTTCCAACCCTCTGCCTCAGAGTCTGTTCTTCAGTGAGCTTTCCAGGCCACACTATCTCCATTTCTGTCTGTGCTGCTATAAATTGTAGCGTCCTGGGTTGTGCGCCCCTTGGCAGCACTCCCAGTCCTGGCCTCCAGGTTGGGGCTCGGGGGCACGTCTCTGCCCTTTGTACTTTTAAAACCGCCAGCCACCCCCAGTTCACATGCACGGCCCTGCCCCTCCAGGTTTCAGTCTGGGGGGGCTGCCCTACAGTCCTTTCCCCATTGCTACCGGTCTGTGAGTCTGTGCCCTGTCCCCAGTGCGGGAGGCTATCACTCTCTGGTGGTGTAGGATCCCCACGGCTCCCTCCCCATTCCATTTATCTTTGGATATGTGCCCGTAGAATCACAGCTCCCTACTTCATACCTAAAACCACCCACCTGCGAGATTCTGTTTGTAGAGATCCAGATTTATCTTCTTGCATCTCAGGCTGATTTCATGGGTGTTCAGAGTGGTCTGGTAGATATCCAGCTCAATTCCAGGGACTGGTTGGAATAGGGTCCCCTACACTTCTGCCATCTTTTCCTCCCCCCAGTATTTTTTAATTTTTTATTATTTCTCCTTCAATTTCTTCATTGACCTATTTGTTATTGAGTAGCATGTTGTTTAACTTCCACATATTTGTGATTTTTCCAGTTTTCTTTTTGTGATTGATTTCCAATTCCATACCACTGTGTTCTGAAAAGTTGCTTGATATGATTTCAATCTTCTTAAATTTGGGGCACTTGGGTGGCTCAGTTGATTAAGCATCTGACTCAATTTCAGCTCAGGTCATGATCTCAGGATTGTGAGATTGAGCCCTGCAGTCTGGTCCATGGGCAGCATGGAGTCTGCTTCAGATTGTCTCTCTCCCTCTCCTTCTGCCTCTCCCCCTGCTCATTCTCTCACTCTCAAATAAATAAATAATCTTAAATCTTCTTAAATGTATTGAGACTTGTTTTAGGGCCGAACATATGATCTCTCCTGGAGTAAGAATGTGTAGTCTGCCTTTGGACGGAATATTTTATATATATCTAGTAAGTCCATCTGGTCTAATGTGTTGTTTAAGGCCTCACGTATTCATAGATGTAAGTGGGGTATTAAATTTCCTTATTTTTGTATTGTTGTCATTTTCTCCCTTTGTGTCTGTTAATAATTGCTTTGTATATTTAGGTGCCCCTGTGTTGGGTGCATAAAATTTACAAATGTTACCTCCTCTTGTTGGATTGACCTTCTTCATTATTCTGTAATGCCCTTCATTACCTCTTATTATGGTCTTTGTTTTAAAGTCTATTTTGTCTGATATAACTATAGCTATCCCAGCTTTCTTTTACTTTTTATTGGTGTGAAACATCTTTTGTCATTCCTTCACTTTCAGTCCATGTGTTTAGGTTTGAAGTGAGTCTCTTGTAGGCAGCATATTGAAGGTTCTTGTTTTTTATCCATTAAGGCACCCTATCTTTTGGTTGGAGCAATTAGCCCATTTATAGTTGAAGCAATTATTGATAGGTATGTAGTTATTGCCATTTTGTTAATTGTTTTCTGGCTATTTTTATGGTTCCCTTCTGTTCCTTTCTTCTTTTCTTTCCATCTTCCTTTTGATTGTTCTCTTTAGATTCCTTTTTTTTTTTTTTTTTTTTTTTTTTAGCTTTGCGTATTCATTTTAAGTGTTTTGTGGCTACTGTGAACTTCACATATAACATCTTCTGTTTATAAATCTCTTTTAGGTTGCTGAGTTCATTTTGAACACATTCCAAAGCTTTGTATTTTTAATACTCTTCCTTTTTATATTTTTGATGATATATTTTACACCTTTTTACTTTGTGTATCTCTTACATATTGTATGTTTAATTGAGTTTACCACTTTTGTCTTTTACCCTTCTGCTTGCTTTATGTCATTAATTCACTACCTTTTTTATTTAATTCTCTCTTCCACTGAGATTTTTACTTTTATATGTTTTGTATTACTGGCTTTTTATCTTAGAGAAGTCTCTTTAACATTTCTTTCTGAGGCTGATTTAGTGGTGGTGAACTCTTTTAGCTTTTACTTATCTGGAAAACTCTTAATCTCTCCTTCAATTATGAATGACACCCTTGCTGGGTAGAGAATTCTTGGTTGACTATTTTTACCTTTCAGCACTCTGAATATAGGCCAGAAGGGAGTAACATGACAAAATTCCCACTAAAGAATTGGCTGATAGTCTTATTGCTGTTCCCTTGTGTGTAACAAGTTGTTTTTCCTTTGTTCCTTTTCAAATTCTTTCTTCTAATTGTAACATTATAATTATAATGTGTCTTGATGTAGATCTTTCTAGGTTTATCTTATTTGGAACTCATGAGATTCCTGTATCTCTGGATGTCTATTTCCTTTCCTGGGTTAAGGAAGTTTTCAGCCATTATTTATTCAAATAAGTTTTCTGTCCTTTTCTCTCTCTCTTCTCATTCTGAGACCCCTATTATGTAAATATCTGTTTGATGTTGTCCTTAGGTCTCCTAAGATATCTTCACTTTTTAAATTATTTTTATTTTCTTTTTGCTGCTCTGTTTTGTTAACTTCTGCTCTGTCATCCAGGTCACTGATCTATTTTCCTTCTTCACCTAATCTGCTGTTGAACCCCTCTAGTATATTTTTTCAGCTCAGTTATTTTATTCTTCATCTCAATGACTTCTGTCGGTACTTTATGTTTTTCAGTCTCTTTGCTGAAGTTTTGTCTCTGTTCATCTATTCTTCCCCTGAGATCAGTGAGCATGTTTATGACCATTACTTTGAACTATTTATCAGGTAAATTACTTACCTCCATTTCATTAAGGTTTTTTTTTTTTAAACTGGTTTTTATCTTGTTCTTTCCTTTTTTTAAGATTTTTACTTATTTGACAGAGAGAGAGAGATCACAAGTAGGCAGAGAGGCAGGCAGAGGGAGAAGCAGGCTCCCTGCTGAGCAAGGAGCCTGATGCAGGACTTGATCCAAGGACCCAGGGATCATGACCTGAGTCGAAGGCAGCTGCTTAACTGACTGAGCTACCCAGGCAACCCTATCTTGTTCTTTCATTAGGAACATAATCACCATTTCCTAATTTTGCTTGATTCTTTGTGTTTAGTTTTAGGCAAAATAGTTATCTCTCTATCTTAAAAGGAGTGGTCACAGGAAGACCAGGGGCTTGTTTCAGTCTGTCTCCAGGGCCCTGGGCATGGTAGCCTGCGAACTAATTGTTTCAGTACTATGGGGCCCAGAAATGCAAGCCCCCCTAACCAACTGCCTTATTAGATTTTATATGCTCCTATTCTTCACAAAACACATGAAAGTTCTAATAGCACTTTCCCACAGGTTTATAAACTTTATGTGGTCCACTCTGAGTCTGTTTTACCATTTATAACTTTACTATAGCCTGACACATAGCATGTGCTCAATAAGTAAAATCATTACAGAAATGATCAGCAATAACACGTTGTGTTGTTCCAAATTCAAGGTGCCATTGAAGTTTGGAGAAGAAAGAAGTTGCCACTGACTGTATAGATCAGAATATTTTTCATTAAGCACTTTAATTGGGCTATGAAATATAGAGGCTATTTGGATGTGTAGAGAAAAGATGAGAGAACAGAAATTGGTGAAAAATGGGTACAAAGTCAGATCTATTCCTTTTGCCTTCCTTCTGTCATTTATTCAAATATGAATAAAGCTAATGGAAGTAGAAAAATAGAAATTAGTATTGGGTCCTGGCATGGACATAGGTTGTAGAATGGTGATTGAAGAAAATTTTGAGCCTAGCCAATGACATGGCCAGAATCATGTGTTATTTGTTTTAAACTATCAGTGTCATATAAAGGTGAAGAGACTGAAGATCATGAAATAGGTAGAAAGCCATTGCTACAAAGACAGTGAAGATCTGGCAATGGAAATAGGGAGAAAGAAAGCCCCAGCTCAAAAAGTGTTGTGAAGGGACTTTGAAGCACTTGGAAATTAATTGGATGTGGAAATTGGGATGAAAGAACAGAGAGGAGTAAAATAATGTGTTGTGTTATTCAACTAATTTTTCAAATGAGCATTTACTTTGTCCCAACAAGAAAGATTTTAAGCTAGAGAAATAATGGATATCATGGAGCAATTATTTTATTTTTTTATTTTTTCCAGTTTTATTGAGATATAACTGACATATCACACTGTATAAAGTGTAAAATATAATGATTTGACTTACATATATCAAACAATAATTACCACTATAAATTTAGATAAAATTCACCATCTTATACAGATATAAGAAAACACAAAAACATAACATTTTTTTCTTTGTGATGACTACTCTCAGGATATGCTGTCTTAGCAACTTTCATATATATCGTATAACTGGAAGTTTACACCTTTGACCACCTTCATCCAATTTCTCCTCTCCCCACCTCCCACCTCTGATCTCTTCTATGAGGTTTTTTTTAATTCCACAAAAAATTGAAATCATACAGTATTTGTCTTTCTCTAACTTATTTCACTTACCATCCATGTTGTCACAAATGGGAGCATTTCCTCCTCTTTATGGCTGAATAATATTCCAGTGTATGTGTATGTGTGTGTGTATCTCATCTTTTTATTCATTAATCTACTGACAAACTTTTACATTTTTCCATGTTTCGGATATTGCAAATAATTCTGCTATGATGTTAAGGGTGCAGATATCTCTTCAACATAGTGTTTTCATTTCCTTTGAATATATTCCTGGAATTAAAATTGCTTGATCATCTGGTAGCTTCTATTTTTAATTTTTAAAAGAACCTCCATAGTGTTTTCCATAGTGGCTGTACCAGTTTACAATCCCATGAACAGTGCAATGGGTTCAGTTTTCTCCACATCCTTGCCAGCATTTATTTCTTTTCTTTTTGATGTTAGCTATTCTAACAAGCATGAGGTAATATCTCATTGTGGTTTTGATTTGCTTTTCTCTAATTATTAGTGATATTGAGCCTCTTTTTATGTACCTGTTGCCCATTTGTTTATCTTCATTAGAAAAAAAAAATCTATTCAGGTGTCTTGCCCATTTTTGTAATTGGGTTGTTTGCTAATGAGTTGTATGGGTTCTTTGAATATTTTGGATATTATTTCCATATCAGATACATGGTTTGCAAATATTATTTTCCATTAAATAGGCTGTCTTTTCACTTTGTTGAGCATTTATTTTGCTGTGTGATAGTTTTTAAGTTGACATAACGCCATTTTTTTTTTACTTTTGATTTTCTTCTTTGTGCTTGAGATAACATACCCAAAATGTCCTTGTCAAGACCCATGTCAAATAAATTTTTTTCCTATGTTTTCTTATAGAATTTATGGTTTCCATTCTTACATCTAAGCCTTTAATCTGTTTCAAGTTCATTATTTTTTAAAATTTTAATTCCAGTATAGTTAACATATAGTGTGACAATAATTTCAGGTGTTACAAAATAGTGATTCAACATTGCTATACATTTCTCAGTGCTCATCATTAAGTGTACTTTTAATCCCCTTTACCTATTTCACTCGTCCTCCACCCACCTTCCCTCTGGAAACCATCAGTTTGTTCTCTGTGGTTAAGAGTCAGGTGTTTTTTTTTTTGGTTTATCTCTTTTTTGTTTGTTCATTTGTTTCTTAAATTCCACATGTGAGATCATGTGGTGTTTCTTTCTCTGACTTATTTCACTTAGGATTATACCCTCTAGATCCATCCATGTTGTTTCAAATGGCAGGATTACATTCTTTTTTATGGTTGAGTCATATTCTATTGTATACATGTACCACTTCTTCTTTATTCGTCTATTGATAGACACCCGGACTGCTTCCATGACTTCGCTCTTGTAAATAATGCTGCAATAAACATAAGAATGCATTTCAAATTAGCGTTTTTCTTTTCTTTG
Organism: Halichoerus grypus; assembly: GCF_964656455.1. NCBI lineage: Eukaryota > Metazoa > Chordata > Mammalia > Carnivora > Phocidae > Halichoerus > Halichoerus grypus. The sequence continues at coordinate 23,123,792 of NC_135718.1, read as the reverse complement.
GGTAAATACCCAGTAGTAGAATTATTGCATCACATGGTATTTCTAATTTTTTGAGGACCCTCCATACTATTTTCCACAGTGGCCATACCAAGTTTGCATTCCCCCCAACAATGCATGAGGGTTCTTTTTTCTCCACATCCTTGCCAACACTTGTTGTTTCTTGTGTTTTTTATTTTAGTAATTCTGACAGGTGTAAGGTGAAAAGTCTTTGTGGTTTTGCTTTGCATTTCCCTGATGATGAGTGATGTTCAACATCTTTTCATATTTCTGTTGGCCTTCCATATGTCTTCTTTGGGAAAATGTCTGCTCATGTCTTCTGCCCATTTTTTAATTGGATTGCTTGTTCTTTTGGTGTTGAGTTGTAAAGTTCTTTATTTTGGATGCTAACCCTTATTAGACATGTCATTTGCAAATAGCTTCTCCCATTCCATAGATTACGTTTTAGTTTTCATAGTTTCCTTTGCTATACAGTAGCTTTTTATTTTGATGTAGTTCTAATAGTTTATCTCTGCTTTTATTTCCCTTCTCTTAGGAGACACATCTAGAAAAATGTTGCTATAGCCAATGTCAGAGAAATTACTGCCTGTGCTATCTTCTAGGATTTTTATGGTTTCAGGTCTCACATTTAGGTCCTTAATCCATTTTGAGTTTATTTTTATGTAAGGTAAGAGAAAGTGGTGCAGTTCCATTTCTTGCATGTAGCTGTCCAGTTTTCCCAACACCATTTGTTGAAGAGACTGTCTTTTTCCCATTGCACATTCTTGCCTGTTTTGTCAAAGATTTATTGATCAATCATGAGTTTATTTCTGAGCTTTCTGTTCTGTTCCATTGATCTATGTGTTTTTGTTTTGTTTTGTGTGTGTGTGTGTGCATGTGCACACGTGTGCGCCAGTGCCATACTGTTTTGATTACTATAGCTTTGTATATGTTGAAATTATTTAATCCCCATGTATTTGTGTTCTTTCCAGATTTTTTCTTATGCTTGATTTCAAGTTTGATAACATTGTGGTAAGAAAAGATGCATGATATGACTTCAATTTTTTTGGAATTTGTTGAGACTTGTTTTGTGACCTAATATGTGATCTATTCTGTAGAATATTCCATGCACACATGAAAAGAATGTGTATTCTGCTGTTTTAGGATGGAAGGCTTTGAATATATCTAATAGATCCATTTAGTTCGATGTGTCAATCAAAGCCAATGTTTCTTTGTTTATTTTGTTTGGATGATCTATCCTTTAATGTAAGTGGGGTATTAAAGTCCCCTACTATTATTGTATTACTATTCATTGCTTAGTTATTAGCTTTTTCATGTATATTTTAATTTTTGTGAGTGATATAAGATAGTTGTCTAGTTTCATTCTCTTACATGTGAAAATACAATTTTTCCAATAATAGTGGTATTTATTGAAAAGACTGTCTTTTCTCCATTGAGCATTTTTGGCTCCATTGTCAAATATTAGTTGGCTGTATATGCTTGAGTTTTTTTCCGGGCCCTTGATTCTGTTCCATTGGTCTATTTGTCTGTTTTTATGCCAGTACAATTCTGTTTTGATTGCTACAGCTTATAATACAGCTTGAAATCAAAAGCCTAATACCTACTGTTTTGTTTTTCCCAGGATTGCTTTCATGATTGAGTCTTTTGTGGTTCTGTATAAATTTTAGTGTTTTTTTTCTACTTATGCAAAAAAAAAAAAATGCCACTGGAATCATGATAAGAATTGTACTGAATTTATACATAGCTTTTTGTAATACAGGCATTTTAACAATTTTAATTCTTCCAAATCATAAACACAGAATATCTTTCCATTTATTTGTGTCTTGGATTTCTTTCATCAATGTCTTATAGTTTTCAATGTATAGTACTCTCACCTCCTTGGTTAAATGTATCCCAAAGTATTTTATTGTTTTAAATGCTATTGTAAATAGAATCATTTGCTTATGCTTCAGAAAATTTGTTGTTACTACATAGAAAAGCTACAGTTTTTGTATGTTAATTTTGTATCCTGCAATTACTGAATTCATTGATCTAATATTTTTTGGATGAGTCTTTAGATTTTTTTCCCTATATATAGCACCATGTAATTTGCCAGTAGAGACAATTTTACTTCTTTCTCCCTAATTCTGATTTTTTTTTTTTTCTTGACTGATTGCTCAAGTTAGGATTCCAATACTATATTGTATAGAGGTAGTGAGAGTGACACTTTTGTCTTGTTCCTGCTCTTAGAAAGTTTTCATCCTTTTATTATTGAATATGGTGTTAGCTGTGGGCTCGTAATAGATGGCCTTTATTATGTTACATATGTTCACTCAATACCTACTTTGTTAGAAGTTTTTATCATTAATAGCTCCAGAAAAAAAATTGACAAAATTCAATATCCATTGACATAATTTGATTTTTTTCTCTCATTCTATTAATATGATTTAATATGTTGTTTGATTTATAGATGTTGAACCATCTTTGAAACCCAGGAATAAATCCCACTTGATCATGTAAAATAATCTTTTTAATGTGCTGATTTATTTAGTTTGATAACATTTTATTGAGGGTTTTTTGTTTTGTTTTGTTTTGTTTTGTTTTTTTTGTATCTGTATTCATCAGGGATATTGACCTATATTTTCTCTTCCGGTAGTGTTCTTTTCTGGCTTTGGTATCAGACAATGCTGGCCTCATAAGTGTTCAGAAGTGTTCCCTTCTCTTCAGTTTTTCTGTAAGAGTAAGGATTGCCATTAATTCTTGTTTAAATGTTTGCTACAATTCATCTGTGAGTCCATGCGGTTCTGGGCTTTTCTTCATTAGATTTTTTGGGTATTTTTTTAGAATTTATTTATTTGACAGAGAGAGACACAGCGAGAGAAGGAACACAAGCAAGGGGAGTGGGAGAGGGAGAAGCAGGCATCCCACTGGGCAGGGAGCCCAACACGGGGTTCAGTCCCAGGACCCTGGGATCATGACCTGAGCCGAAGGTAGATGCTTAATGGCTGAGCCACCCAGGCACCCCCATTGGTAGATTTTTTATTACTTCATCAACCTGCTTACTAGTAACTGCTCTGTTTAGATTTCTTCTTTCTGATTCAGTATTGGTAGGTTGTATGTTTCCAATTATTTTTCCATTTCTTCTAGGTTGTCCAGCTTGTCGATGTATAGTTGTTCATAGTGACCTCCTGATCCTTTTAATTTCTATGGTATTCATTGAAATGTCTCTTTTATCATTTATAATTTTGTTGATTTGGCTCCTTTTTTTCTTGCTTGGTCTACGTAAAGATTTGTAATTTTTGTTTATCTTTTAAAGGAACCAACTCTTACTTGTGTTAATCAGTTCTGTTGTTTTCCAGTTCTCTATTTCTGCTCTATTCATTATTATTTCCTTCTTATTTTTAACTTCAGGCTCTGTTTTATTCTTCTGCTACTCAATGTATAGAATTTGGTTGTTTATTTGATAACTTTTTATTTTGGTGGGCATTTGTTGGTATAAAATTTCCTAAAACTATTGTTGTATCTCATAAATTTTGGTATGTTGGGTTTCCATTCCATTTTTACTTTTCTCAAGGAACTTTATTTCCTCTGTATTTTTTTGGTCCACTAGCTGTTGAGTGTTGTTTCATTTCCATGCATTTGTGGATATTCTAGTTTTCTTCCTGTTGTTGATTTCTTGTTTTCTGCCATTATGGTCAGAGAGGATACTCCAATCTTTTTGAATTTGCTAAGACATGTTGTGTTGCCTAATATATGGTGTATCCTGGAAAACATCCCCTGTGCAGGAGCGCCTGGCTGGCTCAGATGGTTAAGCGTCTGCCTTTGGCTCGGGTTATGATCCCAGGGTCTTGGGATCAAGCCCATATCAGGCTCCTGGCTCAGAGGGGAACCTGCTTCTCCCTCTCCCTCTGCCTCTCCCCCTGCTCATGCTCTCGCTCTCTCTGTATCTGTATCTCAAATGAATAAAATCTTAAAAAAAAAAGAAAATATCCCATGGCCAGTTGAGAAGAATGTGTATTCTCCTGTTGTCTGATAGAGTGTTAAGTATATGCCTCTTAGGTCTATTTTGCCTACAGTGTTTTTCAAATCCTCTATTCCCTTATTGATTCTCTGTATGATCTACCTATCCCTTACTGAGAGCAGGTACTAAAATCCCCAACTATTATATTGCTGTTTATTTCTCCTTTTACTTCTGTATTTTTTGTTTTATATATTTGTGTGTTCTGATGTGGGGCATATAAGTACTTAAAATTGTTATGCTCTTGATGGATTGACCCCTTCATCATTATTTAATGAGCTTCTTTGTCTTGTTTTACTATTTTTATCTTAAAGTCTATTTTTTCTGAGATAAGTATAGCTTCACTACTGTTTTTTTCTTTTGATACCATTTTCTTGAAATATCTTTTTCCATCCCCCTCCTCTCACCTGTGTGTGTCTCTAAGGATAAATTATACCTCTTATAGGCAGCATTTGAATGTTTTGTTTTGTTGTTTTACCATTTAGCTGTTCCATAGTTTTTGATTGGAGAACTTAATCCATTTATGTTTAAAGAAATTATTGATAGGTAAGGACTTACTATTGCTATTTTTTTCCTCACTGCTTTGTAGATCAGTTGTTCCTTGTTTATATCTTACTGTCGTGTGTGTGTGTGTGTGTGTGTGTGTGTGTGGATATCTTTTGGTATCAATGTTCTTTGACTTTTTATTATGTTTATTTGTATAACCTCTACAGGTTTTTCCATTGCAGTTATCATAAAGCTTACATAAAATATCTTAAAATTATAACATCCTACTTAAACTGATAACAATTTCACTTCAATAGAATTCCTAAACTTTACATTTTAACTATAACTTCCCTTCACATTTTAGGTTATTGATGTTAATCTACATAGTTTTATATTGTGTAACTAATAACAGATGATTGTATTTAAGGTAAATTTTAAACTGGAATTGTAGGTAAATTACACACCAAAATTACCATATTATAGAATCTAAATATTTTTACATATTCACCAATATCAGTGAGCTTTATACTACCTTATGTTTTTACAATGTTAATTAGCATTATTTTTCTCAAAGAGTCTTTATTGCTCCTTCATTTATGAAAGACAGCTTTGCCAGGTGTAGAATTCTTGGTTGACGGTTTTATCTTTCAATATTTTGAATACATCTTCTCATTCTCTCCTGGCCTGAAACATTTCTATTAGAAATTCACCTATAGTCTTAAGGAGGTTCTCTTATAGGCAGCTTTTCTCATTTTTCTTGTTGATTTCAAAATTCTTTTATTTCTGACAATTTAATGTGTCCCAGTATAGCCCTATTCAGGTTCATCCTATTTGGGTTTTTTGAGTCCTCATGGATTTTGGTGTCCATTTTTCTCACCAGATTTGAAAATTTTTCAGTCACTATTGTTTAAGATATAATTAATCTCCTACTCTTCCGGAATTTACATAAGGTGCATATTGTTTCTTTTGGTTGTGTCCCCTAAGTCTTACAGAGTTCTTTTATTCATTTCTTTTTACTCCTCTGATTGGATAATTTTAAAAGTCCTCTCTTCTAGTTGACTTTTTTTTTTCTTCCCATAGTTGACTCTGCTTTTTAAGCTCTCTACTGAATTTTTCAGTATAGTCATTGTATTTTTCAGCTCTAGGATTTTTTTGTATTGCTTTTTGATGGTCTTTATCATTGTTGAACTTCTCATTTTGTTCATGTATCAGTTTCCTAATTTTGTTTAGTTGTCTGTGTTCTTATACTTCACTAAACTTCAAGAGGAGGATTAGTCTAAAATCTTTGGCAGTTCAGATTTCTCCATTTCTTTAGGGTCAAGTTTTATTAGTTTCCTTTGGCATGTCATGTTTACCAAATTTTTCATGACCTTTGATTCTTTACATTGGTATTTATGCATTTGAGTAAGTGGTCTCCACTTCCAGACTTTGCAGGTTTGCTTTGACAGAGACAGTTCATCTCTAGTTGGTGCATTTGGGTTTCTGGATGCATCTGCTTGTAAAACTCTCAGCAGGTAGGGCTTGCTATCAGGTTTATTTTGGGGTAAGGTCACTACCGAGCTTTGGGGTGGAAGGGTACGCTGGCTGAGAACAGTTGGATAAGGTTGATGGCTTGGTTCCCTGCCTAAGCAAATCTACTGGAGAGATTCTGCATTCACCTGGATTTTTTGGTCATGCTTAGTAGTCAGTCAGGACTGGGTACCAAATTCAGCAGTAGGTAAGGCTATGAATTAGCTTCTCTGCCTTGGCATGGCAGCATGAAGCATCCCAGTGACTGACCCATTTGCTCTAAGGGACCTGAAACAGGCATGACTATGCACTGAATTTTCTGGCTAGATGGAACCATTGGTTTTGCTGTGCAAATGGAAAGAGACAAGGGTTTGCTCTGTGTTTAAGTGCCACTTTATATCTGGCTATTGGATGGGAAGTGCAGCTTCCTATGTATTTTGGGTAGGTTCTGTGGTCAGGCAGGCTGAAAGATTTTTCAGCACTGGATGGGGCTACAAATTGGTTTCCATGCCCAACAGCAGTACAAGCACTTGCTTCAAGGCAGGTAAGGGTTTTGTTTGTTATTGACTCAAGGCAACCTTTGTCCCAATTTCCTTAGCCAAACAGAGCCACTGGCTTTGCTCTGCAGACTGTCACTCTCTCTGCCCCAAGTGGTTTTGGCCTATACAACTTTTTAGGCATTCTGGGCACGATTTCTGGTCACGTGAGGTTGGGAGCTTCCATCAGCAATGGGCAGAGCTCTGATGTAATTCCACTGCCTGGGCAGAACAGGCTCTGAAGCTAGCAAATCTCTTTGTGTGAGAACCCATATCATACAGACCTATATACCACCAGGTTCCCTAGTCAGACTGTGCCACTGATTCTATAGATAAGCAAAACTGCTGGCCAGGACAACTACTTAGGTGCTATGGGTAGGAATTGGGTCTTCCAAGATACAAGTGCCTGTTGTTGGAAGCCCCTCTCCCCTTCTCTGTCACAGTTAGGTTTCTACTGGTCAAGCTCCACAGATTCCCCTGTAATTCCTATGGGGTAAGACCAGAGTGGGGACTCCCAGGAAGTGACCCATCATGCTGGGGTTCTGGATGTGTACTCTGTCTCTCTTTTTCCACTGTGGGGAATGGTACATTCAGAGGACACCTCTTGGCATGGTACTTTGCTAGCCTGGGGGAATGGGCAATGTGGTCTCTCTTGGTCTGTGTGGTTCTAGGATTCCTTCAGTGGTGTCTTGCCCATAATAGTAGTTATTTGTTCTTCTTGTGAGGTGGATCAGAGTCAGGAACTACAGATGTTGCCATTTTGTGACATCACTTCTAGCTGGTAGGACATTTGTAAAAATGAATAAAATAGGAATAGAAGTTTTTTAATGGAAACTATATATATATTTTTAAAGTTTGATGTGTTCAAGGAGCATTCACAGAGAGATATCTCCTGAAAGGTGGAACAAGCAGGTAGGAGAGGTCAGAACTAGAAATATTGCAGATTTGGGCAGAGTTTAGAAAGGGACTGTTGATTTTCAGGTTCAAAAGAAGTATAAGAATGGATTCACTGGAGGGTCAATTTTTTAGCTCAAGAGAGAGGTCAGAACCAAAGATATAAAGTCATTGTTATAGAGGCTATATCATGGAGTTATGTATGGAATGACTCAGAAAAAGAAAAGGCAGGGGAGGAAAGAGTCCAGGAGAGCACTGCCACTATTTGAGAACACAAAGAAGAAACTAGAGAGAAGAATGCAGTGTACTCTTAAAGAAAGTGAGATAATAAAGTGAAAACATTCACATTCTAGTGAAAGAAGAGAATTTCAAGAAAAAACATTGTTGTCAACAGTATCCACTAGCATATTAATGTATAGGTAAGTAAGAACCCTAGATTATTCCATTAAATTGAGCAGCTTAAAGGCCATTTGTATCCTCAGAAGGCCATTCCTAATAGATAGACGCAACAAGCTCATGATCTGAGATTTACTAGGAAACGTTATAAAAAAAATTAAAAAGTTTAGCGCTTCTTTATTGAATGTGGTCATGAAGGAAAAATTGTTGACCAAAATGAAAAAAGAAAGTTATGTTTCTTTAGGCTTTGAGAGAGCAAGTGTTCACAGTTTAATGCTGGGGTAATAGAGGGAAAAGTGAAGGCATCGGGGAGGAAGAAGAGACATAAACAGATACCCAGAAAGTCAAAATCACTGACCTCAAGGACAACAGTGATAGGATTATTTGGCAGGACTTTTATTTGCATCTGTACTAATCTTTATGTCCATCCTTCTTGTATACAGGAAGGAAAGAATGCAGATCCCATGGTTTTTAATGCAAGCTCTCGATTTCCTTTGTTAAGAAGAGACCGTGTCATTGGCTGAAGAAAAAAAAAAAAAGGCTTAATGAAATAGGAAGGTCTAACATAACTTCATTATTTAAAATGTATTACAGTGCAATGATTTAGAACATGAACATCCCAATAAGTGAAGAAAATGAGATACACAACAAATAAGCAGTGTCAGTGTTGAAAGAATAACACTGAGCGAGATACTCCCCAAACCCAAACAATCTGCAAAACAGGGATAATACTGTTATATGGTGAGAATTAAATAGGAGTGTTTCCACTATTTCAGGTTGTATGCCAATAGCTTCAAATGCTTTTCTATTTCTATATTTTAGTTCCCTAACTTTAAGGATTCATAAAGATATAGGCACTATACCTTATATATATATATATATATATTTTTTTTTTTTTGCTTTTCTCTGCTCAGCATAGAGAATTGTACCCAATGAGCACTTTAAATATATTTGAATTCACTAGAATTTTGAAAACATTTCTTTGGGTCAGTCTTGTGGTCTCTTACCAGTGTGGGGTTTGGAGTGGGGGACAGTAACACTAAGGGATTTTTACTAGAAGAGGTCAGTAACTAACAGCATGTACTATAAACTGACATTTTTAGGGTAATGTCAAAAACACCAACTTCCTTTTGTTGTCTGTTAAAGGTGTGTCATAAGCTTATGGAGAAACTTCTGTAATATTTCAAAACTGAAAGGCATTCATTTTGACTTAATTTTCTACCTCTTTTCATAAAGTAGGTCTTTATTTGCCCCAAACAGAGGTTCCCCCTAGGGAAACCCCTAGGTTATTTTGTCTTCTTTGAGCTCTTTTGCTAATTTTATGGGTTCTACTCTTACCCATTCTTGGCACATACATTATATATAATATATATATATGATATCTGGGACATCTTAACCATTTTAATCTATCTTCTATGGAATCTACTCCATTCCCATATTTTTTTTTCTCTCCTATGGTATAGAAATGAATCTTAAGTTATATGGCAATTGGAAAATTTCCCTCAGAATCCATTGACACTTATAACAATAAATTTCTAAAAATAAGCTAACTCATGTCCAAATGACTTATGCAGCAGTTCTACTGATTCCTGGGATGATTTCACATCAAAACTAGAATGGGATAAGACTTTACATTTGGGAGAGAGATAATAGTTTTGTTATTTATATATTAAAGCATAGCCTATTGAGCATTTTGTTGATGGAAAAGATCTAAGAGAGCTTTTTGCCTAGTGTTTTTAAAATATTTTTACAGGATATTTTATCAAATAAAACATTCATGGAATCTCAACAAATAAACCAAAGCAACTACACTTTTATCTGTTATAAATGGGGGTTATAGCCCTTCTTTTCTTTTTCAGCTCTCTCGTGGGTGTAAGGCAACATGGCATCTTGACAAGCATAGTGCAGTAGGAACACGAGAACATATCTTGATTGTTGAGATTACAGACAGACCTAAGTAAGTAAATGATCCTCCCTGTTAAACTGCAATGATCTAAAGTTGTGTTGTTATTTGGAACCTAATATATTTCTATCAATGCCACCAGCACTAGTGAGTTCTCTATAAGAAAATAATGTACAGGCATACTTCAGAGACATTGCAGGTTTGGTTCCAGACTACTACAATTAAGTGAATATTGCAATAAAGCAAGTCAAATGAATTTTGTTTGTTTCCTAGTGTATTTAAAGGTTACATTTGCACTACATTTTAGCATATGATTGCATACTTAAAAGACTATCTAAAAACCCAATGTATATACCTTAATTTAAAAATACCTATTGCAGGGGCGCCTGGGTGGCTCAGTCGTTGGGCGTCTGCCTTTGGCTCAGGTCATGGTCCCAGGGTCTTGGGATCGAGCCCCGCGTCGGGCTCCCTGCTCACTGGGAAGCCTGCTTCTCCCTCTCCCACTACTCCCCTGCTTGTATTCCCTCTCTCTCTGTCTCTTTGTCAAATAAGTAAATAAAATCTTAAAAAAAAAAAGAAAAAATACCTATTGCTAAAAATGCTAACCATTAGAGATTTCAGCGAGTTGGAACTTTTTGCTGGTGGAGGGTCTTTCCTCAATGTGGATGGCTACTGTGGGGACTCTTCCTTTCATGAATGCAATGCTGTTTGATAACATTTTACCAATAGATCTTTGAAATTTAGTCAATCCTCTCAAATGCTGATGCTGCTTTATCACTAAGTTTATGTATATTTTAAACCTTTGTTGTGATCTCAACAATCTGTACAGCATCTTCATCAGGAGTAGTTTCCATCTCAAGAAACCACTTTATTTTCTCATCCATAAGCAGTAGCTCCTCAGGGAGCCTGGGTGGCTCAGTTGAGCATCTGACTCCATGATGTCAGAGTCCAGGGACCAAGCCCTGTGACAGGCTCCCTGCTCAGTGGGGAGTCTGCTGGTCTCCCTTTCCTCTTCTTCCTCCTCACTCTCTCTCCCAAATAATCTTTAACAGATGAGGAGCTGCTTTTCTTTTTAATTTAAGTTTTATCATGAGATTGCAATATTAAGTCCCATCTTCAGGCTCCATTTCTAATTCCCTTGCTGTTCCCACCCCATCTGCAGTTATGTCCTCTACTGAAATCTTGAACCCCCATAAAATCATCCATGAGGTTTGGAATCAACTTCTTCCAAACTCCTGGTAATGTTGAGTTTTGACCTTTTCCCATGAATCATGAATGTTCTTAATGGCATCTAGAATGGTGAATCCATTCCAGAATGTTTTCAATTGATTTTGCCCAGATCCCTAAGCTTAATCATTTTTCCCTTTTGATTCAAAGTGAGAGATGTGTGACTCTTCCTTTGACTTGAACACTTAGAGGCCATTGCAGGATTGTTAACTGGCCTAATTTCAGTATTGTGTCTCAGGGAATAGGGAAGCCTGAGGAGATGGAGGATGGATGAACAGGTGGTTGGTGCTGGTGGAAAAATGGTGCTGATAGACTTGCTCAGAAAAGGGTTGCCACACATTTTCAATTTGTGGGGTGGGGGGGACAGTATCTGTGAAGTGCAATAAAGTGAAGCACAGTAAAATGAGATATGCCTGTATGTTCTGTTGTTTTGTTTTGAATCAAAACTTGGTGTATCCTATTCCTAAACTCATTGAACTTTGACCAACTTTTGTATTCAAAGCATTTATATATTCATTCTGATGTTATGGATTCAAAATATATATTCTGGGGATTTATTATTGCAGTCAAGGGGCACAAGCTAGTGAGGAGTAGTGAGATACACAAATACTTTGATAATAATATATATTTGCATATTAACTACAATATTTTACGAGTAATTTTTTTAAAAAATGAACTTTAAAACACTAGCATAGTGATTATTTTAGATAGATTGATGTATACACAGCATTTATAGTTTCAATTGGTAAATTATTACCACCAAATCTCCACCTCATTGTCTTTGCTCATGCATGGGTATTCCTACTTGCATCTATATTAAATACATAATTAAATTTTCCACATACAAGCTGTATTAAATTTTATTGGTCAGATAAACCAGTGATATATGTTACCAGTAATCTGAGTCAAGAAAATTATATCTGTAACTTTTGTTGTCCAAGTCTTCATACTATAAACCATTAAAATTTAAGAAACCTTTTAATAATATCTTTCTTTCCTTGTGTTTAGGAAATCTGTCATTAATCTATCTTTGCTTCAATAGTGTTCCTAAGCACATTTCTGATTAAGAAAAACTCAAGCACTTTTGGAGCCAAGTGTATTTCCATTCCCCATTACTCCATGATTAATATATAACAAGTAAGCCACTTTATTTGTTCAAGTACTAATTTTGATGTGGACAGCTCCCCATGGTCTATGTACCTTTACTAGTAGAGACACCAAAGCAAAAGTAATTTAGCAATAATGAAGATTAACTGTAAGTAGTTGCCTCGAAACTGACTGAATATGGCTAAAGGAAGAAAAATGATTCATTTTTAACTTATTTATCTGGTAGTGACTTCCTGTTCTAAATAATCATGCATGGGCATATTGTTATGAATATTCAAAAGGTTTTTTAACGGCTTAATTTTTCTTCCTTTGTTTCTAGGAACAGAAGTCATAACACACACTGAAATAGAGTATCACACTTGCCAGCAACAGATAAAGTAATGTATCATTTGATGCTTTCTCTATCTGCCATGGCACCAACAAAGGCAGACCCACCATCAAAGGAAAGCATCACTCCCATCTGGGTTTTAATGCAGAAATAACACATAGCTGACTTAGTCTGGGCTCCCTTGATTAAAGTTAAGAGTCATCACTATCAAAAGTATGTCCCAGATCTGTTTGAAATAGATAATATGTTAGCTCCAGATTTTCTCAGCATCATGTTTCTGCTCACTTCTTTCCTGAGTATATAGAAATTGGTAGTTGGCAAAGTCACCTGGAAGAAAGAGAAAGAATCAAATTTTTCTCATTTTATTTCTCCTTCACATCTAACAAAGTACTGCTTTTGTTGTTTACACTCCTTTTTCCTCTCAGACTCACCCTCTGCACTTCCTTGCTAGCTTTGTGCCCTGGGTTACTTCCTCACTCTCTGGCTTCTAGCTGAGTTGGCCAATAGGAAGCACTGTTAGGAACTAGACGACAGGAGGCGATTTATTTCTTCTACTCTTTGTCTATAGTTTTGGTGGATATATTCAGTGTTTATATATCCTATGGGAGGATTTTCTTTCAGGGCTCAACATTTTTTAAAGGTTCTTGTTGGACAGCTTCTTTCTTTCCCACCAACAGACCTAGAAATGGTGATGGTTTGCCTCTGTTGCTAGTCTGTGTGTGTCATCATTTTTTTTTAAGATTTATTTTTGTGAGAGAGCGAGCACACATGAAGGATGGAAGGGGCAGAGGGAGAAGCAGATTCCCCACTTAGCAGGGAGCCCAATGCGGGACTCCATCCCTGGGATCATGACCTGAGACGAAGGCAGACACCTTAACCAACTGAGCCACCCAGCCACCCTGCCTCACCCTTTTTTTTTTTTTTTAACTTTAGAACTCTGTAGAATGAGTCTATCAAGACAAGTCCCAGAAGGAAACAGCATACTCAAAGGGTTTATCTAAACAGTCTCAAGAAAACACAAAATTTCTTGATTTTTGTTTCAGGTCAACAATACATTTCTCAGGAAAGGATCATAGTCACTCTTCTATTTCTCTTCCCTTTTGCATTAGTAGAAAGCAAAAATATAATTTACAGGCAAGTGGTTTGCAACCATTTTTCTTCATGCCACAAGACATATACCACATAATGTTCACATGTTCAGTTCAGATCTATGCACAAGATAAGGTTGATACCTGTGAGGTAAGATTTTCCCTTTTCTGCTTAAGAAAGCCTATCATAAAGCGAGTGTTTGAGAATATAGTTGTCATAGGTGAAACCTTGAAACTGTGCAATGTTATTTTTAAAGAAAAGTATTTTCTAACTTTGTTAGTAGTAATCCATCATTTGCAACATGCCACAGATTCTCTTGTGGGTCCCCTATGCTGCAGCCTGGAAAAGCTTTTCCTGAGATACAGATGGACAGCTAATTCTCTTATCAGGAGATGAGTGACAAAATGTCCTACATCTTCCCTTGACTATGGTAGGCTGGCCCTTTAGCTATACCTCAAAGAAATATGAATGGAGTAACACTGACACAAATGCAAATATGATAGATCTTTCAAAACTCTTTGAACTATGTTGGCATTATTTGCTACCTAGAATGACACTAAACTTCAAAAACCAAACATACTGTTAGATATTTAAGACAAAGAAAGTGAGGGAAGACATGTCTTCTTGGCCAGTCACCACCAGGTTCCTTACATTAGACACTGAAAGCTCTAACTTTTTTAATTGCATGATGTTCATTGAGCATCTACTAAAGCCAGCTTCAGGGTGAAATATGCATTATTAATGCCCACAGAGAAAGATGACTGAAAGCAAGTAATCAAAGCAATATTCTCAACTCTCTAAACATAGTTTTTGATTCTCAGTTAAGAATCACATGAATTCATTATTATCTTCATTAATGCATAAACTCAAATATTTTATAAATGTTATATTTCAATCTTTTAGTGCTATTCCTTTCTTGAAATCCCCACACCCTGACATATTCACAAGTAGTACTGTGTTTACATATTTATATCCTTAAAAGGTTTATATATAGCTCCAGGTAACCCTACAGATTTGCACACAATTTTTTCATCCACAAATTTAAATTTCACCATATGTTAGCCATGTTGTCACCCATTAGCAAAATCATTACATACTATATCTTCAACAACTGGAGACACAATAAAGACATTCAGAAATATTTTACAGAACTGACTCTGCAAGTTAGACTTCATTGTGAAAGAGAGTACCTTTATTAAAAAGCTTCACCACAGTATTCATAGTTTTAATGTTTCTTGCTTTCACTTTAGAGAAAAACTAAGTATTTCAAAGAAAAGTTGGAGTGAACATTTGTTTTGCTTATATATTCCCATCACTATAGTATATAGAACACCTCCAAGAAGTCCCAGCCTTGAAAATGCCATGAAACAATTACTTTAAATGAAAGACACTATTAATAACCTCATTTTCAGATAAGGCAGCTAATAGATTTGAAAGGTTTTAGTATCTGGCTTGTGTACTTACTGAGCTAGTAAGTGACAGAGTCAGCACTTGCGAGACTAGGTTCAATTCCCGAGCTCCTTCTGAGGTACCAGAAGTGTCCGGTTAAAATTATACCAGCAAAGGAATGACAGAATTGAGAGCCCTGGCAAATCCTAAAAATGATTTAATAGTCAGTGTCATCCTACCTTCAGAAGAAAAGGAGCTAAAGTATGACTTTTTATTAGCTTCAGATAACTGCTTTGCCAATGCCAATCAGTAAAATAATCATGAAAGAAAAATGCAGTTTAAATGCAGTTTATAATGTAGATTTCTTCACCCTGCTTCTGAGATTCTCATTCTAGGACTCTGGAATACAACCCAGGAAGTTTGATATTTAGAGATCACATTGGATGATACAAGGGTTCAAGGGCTATACTTTGAAGAATGTTGCCATAGAGAATATAAAGGTTAACTTAAAATTTCTTACTGGTCACCTAAAAAAACAAAACAAAACACAAAACACAAAACAGTATTCCCAATTTCAAATTGGAGAGACTCAGTTGCTTGCCACTGATTCTTCTGATTAGAAATCTGATTTCTAAAATTATTAAAAAGTTATATTTAGGACAGACTGAGAGCTATTGAGAGATTTGAGGATTTAATAAACTGGTTCTTTTAGAACTAAGTAATCTTAGCTCTGTTGAAAGCTGATGGTATTACCAGTGAATATAGTGAACATGATAAGAGATCACCAGTGTCTGTCAGAGGTCTCCAGAATGCAGTGAAATAAAAATTAGATATGTCCTCAGATGAGAGATTAGTTTTTTTTTTTTAAAGATTTTATTTATTTATTTGACAGAGAGAGAGCGAGCGAGAGAGGGAACACAAGCAGGGGGAGTAGGAGAGGGAGAAGCAGGCTTCCCGCGGAGCAGGGAGCCCGATGCGGGGCTTGATCCCAGGATCCTGGGATCATGACCTGAGCCGAAGGCAGACGCTTAACGACTGAGCCACCCAGGCGCCCAAGAGATTAGTTTTGAGTATAAATGGATAAAAGGAACCACAGAGAGGTTAAAAAAGGTTCCTTGGATCTCCTTTATCCTCATGTGCTGCAGTTGCAAATTACAAGTAATGTTCCTGACCGTAGAGGCATCTCCAAAGACAGAATAAGAGTAACATTTCAAATGTTCTCCCCCAATCTACACCCCCCTAGAGCCATCCCTCTGTTACCTCCCTAAGACAGAGGTCCTCCAGGCAGTCACTAACCAGACTTGACAAGTAGCAGAAGTGGGAGTAGTTTATTTCCTGTACTTCACCTTTTACCCACTATCTCTTATAGTGCTAAAGAGGCCCTTAACACAAACTTAGTTTACTCTCTTGGCTTTAAGTATAGGTCATGAAATCCAGGTTATCATAGGATGTGAGAAATAAAACATGGAACTAAATGACTTATAGAAAGGAAAACTCCTTAATAGAGATAGTCTGTGTGTGTGTGTGTGAGGCAGCAGCTGGTGCATGAAACGGATTTTAGTATTACAAAATAAAACCCAAGTCATTTGGAGATCATCAATGAGTAGGTTTGGTCTGAGCAATGTTTATGAGCTTTACAGGGCATGAACAGCAAGATCAATAAAGCAAAACCAGAAGTTCCAGAAAGGGTAACACAATGAAGCTTAAAAATCTGTACAGTTACTAGGAAACCTTTGTGTTTGGATTCAAATTGAGCTTAATATTTATTCAGATGCTGCTGGAAGAGGACATTGATAATTGAGTTTTCTCTTTTACTTAAATGTTACCAACCTTCATATGATCATGAGATCATTTAAAAATGTTTAATCTATGCAGTTTTAATATTGTTCTTTTTTGCATAAGGATCTTTTTTAATAAAAGCAAAATTAAAAAGGAACAAATGTATTTTAGACCTTGGAATGTAGGTGCTTTGTATTCATTGCTACACAAAAACTGAGCAGCTCTATATTGTGTGATTGTTTTATCAAAACCACGTCAATGACATTTAAGGTTATTCTTCATTAAAAGGATCAAGCATGGGTTGTCTACTTCCCCTCAATAAAGAAATTAAAATATAGATAGGGATTTCAAATAAACTTGGCCTAAGAAAGTTAAAAGCCCCACAATTCCATCAGCTCCTACTTTCTGGCAGTGTTACTCAGACTCAGGTAAAGTTTTTTTTTCTTTTTTTAAAGGTTTACACTAGTGGTTTTCACGATGCACATTTTATTTGACTATCTATCTATAGGTAATATTTCTTTAAGTTACTATTCAAAAATAATACCCCAGATATGAAACCAGTAACCAACGGTTTAACGGGGCTAATAAGAGCAACTTTAACTTTTTACCCAAATCTGCTTGTTCTCAGAAGGCTGTCTGCCACCATGTTTCTCTAAGATAACATTCTTGCCTGGCACCATGATAACAAAATGTTGATTTAGTTGTTTTGCAGAGACTCAAGCCTTCATAAAAAAACTGGCCACAACCAGTGAGGACCACCAACCTTCTCTTTGAGCATGCATGAGTGTCTGATGGGTAAACTTTTGACATAGAAGGGCCTAAATATCCACCCTTGGATCATGCTAAGGATGCCATTCTCTGGTCATGGACCACATGAAAATGTAAGCAGATCCTCACAGGTGCAGACAAAATGACTTCAACCTTCCCTTACTTTCTAACTTTATCTAATTTTAAAGACACATAGCTCTTTTCCCCTATATCCAGATCCTTTTTCTTTTACCTTTAAGTATCCTTGACTCTCCCCTTTCTAGGAAGTGGATTTGAGGCTTGCCTTCCTGTCTCATTGTTTGGCTGCATCTCAAATAAACCCTTTCCTTGCTGCATCCTTGATGTTTTAGTGACTGCGTTTGCAAAAGACAAACTTCAGTTTGGTTAAAAATTTGGTGAACAACACTCCATGGTTCATTGGCCCCCAGCCAGTAATGGGAATCTGATGAGGAGTCCATGCAGCAGCCTTCACTCTTTGTCCTGGGGACAGCCCCCAGGGCCCTACCCCAACAGGGTGCCACTGACCTTTAGCATTTTAATTTAACTCTTGTGGCAGGGAAATGGTTTTTGGTTTCAGTTTGGATGGACATCTTTCGGTGAGTACTTTGTGTGTGATGGCACATGAGCTTCTTTCTTACTCCTATTTGATTGGGCTCTCTGATTTCTTCCTTCCAACCAGCCTCTAGCTGGGGGGGGGAGGGGTTCTTAGCCTTTAAAAGAAAGGTTGGCTAGGAAGCCCTTTGGTTCAGTTGGTAAAGCTCTGACTTTTAGGGATGAACTAGAAATTAGGGAGGAACTAATACTCACAGAGGAAATCTGGGCTTGGTTTGTTTGTTGCTATAGCTTTTGGTATCTTCAGATAAAATCAGCCATGTTCTGATTGGAGAAGGGGAAATGGCAATTCAGTCCCCAAATGCAGCTCTTTTGACTGTATTCTACAAAATTGAGCAATGTTTAGTTATAAACCTATAAAAAGAAAAAAAATATCTTTTTTTGCAATACTGCTTGGCCACAATATTTGTTAGACCCTAGAGAAAAATAGTCAATTAACACATCCATAAATTAGAATACCACATTACAATTAGATTTGTTTTGTAAAGGGGAAAAAATAGGATGCAATACCTTATGTTCCATCTTCTATGCTTTCAAAATATCAGAATAAGCCAGCTCAGAGAAAATGTAAAATTTTACTCCAATTATAAAGCATGTGCTACCCAATTCTAACCAGGGAAAATAGGATATTTTATTAGTTACTGAATTAAACTCCCTCACAGCACTATTCCCAACAACTTAAGCCCCAGCAGGACCCTGAACCAGGACCTCCTACCTTGGGGGGCCAAGAAGTAGGAATGGTCTTCCCTTCTCATTGCCTACGTGGTACTCAATTTGGTCAGGGAGCCACTGATCGCCAAGGAGGCCAATCTCTGCTAAGGCAATTGGAGCTTAGATGCAGGAAAGATTTGGATCCATTCTCCATTCTCTACCTTGTATCTGTTTACTTGAATAAACACTATGACCATTTATAGAGATTGCCTCAAGAGGGTGAAAAATTTGTTCTCACCTATTTTGCCACCCATAACCCCACTTGGACAGATGTACAAAATTTATTAACCACTTTCCTCACTTCTGAGGAACACTACGTGGTCCTAAAAAGGCTAGGGAAGAAGCTAATTGAAACCCCCAGTAACCTCCTAAATGCTGATGCTATGATGATCCTTCCTACCATGGATACCAAGGTAAGCTTAAACACTATTGAGATTGTATTTTAGTTCGATTTCTAAAAAGGGGGCCCTAAGCAAAAAGTTTAAAAGAAGTTAAAAAATTTAAAAGAAGTTAAGCAAAAACTGAGAACCCTTTGGAAATTCTTGAAAAAAACAAACAAACAAACATTGAGATAGATTGGATACTGGTTTGGATACTCCAGAAAAGTTGAAAATGGTCAATATGATGTTTATCAGGCAAAGTGCCATGTATATTCAAGAGAAACTCCAAAAGCTAGAGGATGCATTGGGGATATCTAGGTTACAGTTGGCTAAATTTGCCTTTATGGTTTTGAACAGCACAAACCAAATGCAAGAAAGAAAAGGTCACTGGAAAATGAAACAGCTGGCTACTTTGTTAGCTGCTGCCCTAACTCAAGGGAATTCAAGACCAGGACAAGAACCACCACAAGGATGAGGTCAACCCAGGTAAGAAGTTTGGGATCTTGTCAATGTGTCTATTATAAAGAAGAGGCCCATTGAAAAATAAAATGCCCAAGCTCATAGAGGTCTCTTGAGGAGAGAGAGCCCTAAACTGCACCCCCCGCCCCCCCGCCAGGTGCTAGAATCGGTTGATAGTGACCAGGAATGAAGGGGCCCAGTGGTTCCTGTATATCTTACAGAGCCTGCCGTCATTTCCCACAAGGAACCCCAGGTTACAAGGGCAAATAAGCTCAGATTTTTTGATTGATACTGGGGCCACCTATTCAGTACTAAATACCTGGCTCTCTTGGCTTTCAAATCAAACTATCACTGAAATGGGAATTTTCTGGGAAGTATTGACTAAAACCTTCCTCCGACCACTAGATTGCCACATAGGTCAAATTCACCTTAAACACATTTTTTTATATGCCTGAATGCCCTATCCCTTCACTGGGTCATGACTTATAAACTAAATTGAATGCTGGAAGTCCTATTAGAGTTGCCTGAAGATGTCATCTAAAAGGTAAGATGGGGGGCTCTGCTCCTTCCCTCAATTGTATTCTCTCTCAAATAAATAAAATCTTTTAAAAAAATTATTAAAATAAATAAATAAAGGTAGGTTGTTTGGATAGATGAGAAGCCAGGACAAGCAATTATCATACATGTTAAACTTCACGATGGAGTTAAGATTCCAAACCTCAGATACAAGCCCTTAAAGGAATAAGCTAAAAGGAATATTCAGCTCATTCTTTCTGCATTCTTGGAATATGACCTCACCGGCCTTTGTTAATCACCAAACAATACATCCACTTTACCTGTACAAAAACTTGGGTTTTTGCAAGATTTAAAAACTGTTAACCAAATTGTAGATGATATCTGCCTGCTGGTACGCAATCCATATACTATTAACAACTTTGGGGGCATTCAAAGTTTCACTGTACAGTATTTAAAAGATGCATTCTTTTGTAGCCCTCTCAGTTCAGACTCTGGAGAACTGTTTGCATTTGAATGGAAAGACCTCAAGACTAAGAGTAAGCAGCACTATTGCTGGATACCCCTTCCCCAAGGTTTTAAAAACTCTCCCCCTGATCCAAAGTATTTTGGTGGAAATCTTAGCCAAGGACTTTCAGGGAGGAACCCTCTTTACCCATGTAGATGGTTTGGTTGCTAGCAAGACTAGGAAACCTCAGACTAAAATATGATTTTGACCCTGAACTTTTTGGCTGAGCAAGGCTATAAGGTCTAAAAAATCAGACTGGGGGCTAAGATGGCAGAGGAGTAGGGGATCCTATTCCAACCATCCCCTGAATTGAACTGGATATCTACCAGACCACTCTGAACACCCACAAAATCAGCCTGAGATCTAAGAAGATATATCTGGATCTCTATAAACAGAATATAGCCAGCTGTTGGCTTCAAGGTATGAAGCAGGGAGCCATGATTCCGTGGGCAGATATGGGAAGATAAACGGAAGGGGTTGGGAGCCTCCAGGATCCTGCCCTGCCAGAGTGTGAAAGCCTCCCACTCTGTGGACTGGGCACAGACTTGCAGACCGGTAGCGGCAGGGAAAGGACTTTAGGGCAGCCCCCCCTGCCCTGGACTGAAACCTGGAGCTACAGGGTCGTGTGTGCAAACTGGGGGCAGCTGGCAGTTTTAGAAGCACAAAGGGCAGAGACATGCATGGACCTAGAAGCAAGAGCTGGGGGTGCTGCTGCGGGGCCCGCAACCCAGGACGCTACAGTTTTAGCAGCACAGAAACAGAGACATTGTGGCCTGGAGAGCTCACTGAAGAACAGACTGCAATTTCTCTGTTCTGAGGCAGAGGGTGGGAAATGGTCTCTTCTGCTCTGACTCTCAAAAGAGACACACAGAAAGCCACCAGGGAAAGCCTCCAGAGAAAAAACGCCCCCCAAAACCAGTTTTCACTGAGCCCATCCCCTGCCACAGGGGGCAGGGCAACTCTGCCCAAACAGGGTTGCCTGAGTAACAGTGCAGCAGGACCCTCCCCCAGAAGACAGGCTGGGAGAACAAGAGGCCAACAACCCTAAGGTCCCTATAAAACAGGTGCATCTTGCTTGGGGTATGGTCAATAATTTGGACTCTGTACATTCCCTCAACAACCTCTCAACAGAATGACTAGGAGGAGGAACCCCCAAAATAGGAAAGACTCAGAGACTGTGACTTCTGCCACAGATTTACAAATGGATACAGATATAAGCATGATGTCGGAAATAGACTTCAGGGTAACAGTTATGAAGATGATGGCTAGAATGGAGAAATCGATTAATGGTGGCATAGAGTCTCTAAGGGCAGAAATGAAAGCTGAACTGGCAGAACTTAAAAATGCTATCAATGAGATCCAATCTAATCTAGATACTCAGCGAGGGTAAATGAGGCAGAAGAATGAATTAGTGATCTAGAAGACAAACTGATAGAAAAGAGGAAAATGAGGAGGCCTGGGAGAAACAGCTTAAAATCCATGAAAACAGAATTAGAGAAATAAGTGATGCCATAAAACGTCCCAATGTAAAAATTATTGGGATCCCTGAGGTGGTGGAGAGAGAGAGAGGCTTAGAAGATATATTTGAGCAAATCATAGCTGAGAACTTCCCTAATGTGGGGAATGAAACAAAGATTCATGTCCTAGAGGCAGAGAGGACCCCTCCCAAGATCAAGGAGAATAGACCAATGCCCCAGAATGTAATAGGAAAACTCACAAATCTTAGAACCAAGGAAAACATCTTAAGGGCAATTGGGGGAAGAGATTCCGTATGTACAGAGGGAGAAACATCAGAATAATGTCAGACCTATCCACAGGAACCTGGCAAGCCAGAAAGGGCTGGCAAGACATATTCAGGTTACTAAATGAGAAGAACATGCAGCCAAGAATACTTTATTCAGCAAGGCTGTCATTTAGAATGGATGAATAGATGCAGAGCTTCCAGGACTGGCAGAAACTGAAAGAATATGTGACCACTAAGCTGGCCCTGCAAGAAATATTAAGGGGGGTTCTATAAAGGAGAAAGACCCCAAGAGTGATATACAACAGAAATTTACAGAGATAATCTATAGAAACCAGGACTTCACAGGCAACATGATGACAATAAATTCATATCTTTTAATAATCACTCTCAACGTGAATGGCCAAAATGCTCCCATAAAATGGCAAAGGGTTGCAGATTGGATAAACAGACAAGACCCATCCATTTGCTGTCTACAAGAGACTCATTTTGAACCTAAAGATACATCCAGACTGAAAGTGAAGGGATGGAGATCCATCTTCCATGCCAACGGACCTCAAAGAAAGCTGGGGTAGCAATTCTCATATCAGACAAATTAGATTTTAAGCTAAAGACTGTAGTTAGAGACACAGAAGGACACTATATCATTCTTAAAGGGTCTACCCAACAAGAAGACCCAACATGGGAACAGCCAACTACATAAGCCAACTGTTAACCAAAATAAAGAGTCATATTGATAACAATACGTTAATTGTAGGAGACCTCAACACTCCACTGTCAGACAGATCATCTAAGCAGAAAATCAACAAGGAAACAAGAGCTTTGAATGATACATTGGACCAGATCAACCTCATAGATATTTACAGAACATTCCACCCTAAAACAACAGAATACTCATTCTTCTTGAGTGCACATGGAACTTTCTCCAGAATAGACCACATACTGGGTCACAAATCAGGTCTCAACTGATACCAAAAGACTGAGATTATTCCTTGCATATTCTCAGACCATAATGTTTTAAAGCTGGAAATCAATCACAAGAAAAATTTGGAAGAAATTCAAACACTTGGAAACTAAAGACCACTCTGCTGAAGAATGTTTGGGTCAACCAGGAAATCAAAGAAGAACTTAAACATTTCATGGAAACCAATGAGAACAAAAACACATCGGTCCAAAACCTGTGGGATACTGCAAAGGCGGTCCTAAGGGGGAAATGCATAGCCATCCAAGCCTCCCTCAAAAAAAAAAAAAAAAAAGAAAGAAAAGAAAAGAAAGAAAAAGAAAAAGAAAAGAAAAGAAAAAAGAAAAATCCCACATTCACCAACTAACTTTACACCTTAAAGAACTGGAGAAAAAGCAACAAATAATGCCTAAGCCATACATTCGAAGAGAAGTAAGATTAGAACAGAGATCAATGAATTAGAAACCAGAAATAGAGTAGAGCAGATCAACGAAACTAGAAGCTGGTTCTTTGAAAGAATTAATAAGATCGATAAACCATTGGCTAGACTTATCCAAAAAAAAGAGAAGACCCAAATTAATAAAATTATGAAAGGGGAGAGATCATGACTAACACCAAGGAAATAGAAACAATTAGAAATTATTATCAACAACTATATGCCAATAAATTAAGCAACGTGGAAGAAATGGATGCCTTCCTGGAAACCTATAAACTACCAAGACTGAAACAGGAAGAAATTGACAACCTGAATAGGCCAATAACCAGTAACGAGATTGAAGTGGTGATCAATAACCTCCCAAAAAACAAGAGTCCAGGGCTGGATGAATTCCCTGGGCAATTCTACAAAACATTCAACGAAGAAATAATACCTATTCTCCTGAAGCTGTTTCAAAAGATTCCAGACTCATTCTATGAGGCCAGCATTACCTTGATCCCCAAACCAGGCAAAGACCCCATCAAAAAGGAAAATTTCAGACTGATATCCCTGATGAGTATGGATTCCAAAATTCTCAACAAAATCCTAGCTAATAGGATCCAACAGTAGATTAAAAGGATCATCTACCACGACCAAGTGGGATTTATCCCCGGGATGCAAGGGTGGTTCAACATTCACAAATCAATGTGATAGAACACATTAATAAGAGGAGAGAGAAGAAGCATATGGTTCTCTCAATTGATGCAGAAAAAGCATTTGACAAAATACAGCATCCTTTCCTGATTAAAACTCTTCAGACTATAGGGATAGAGGGAACATTCCTCAAGTTCATAAAATCCATCTATGAAAAACCCACAGCGAATATCATCCTCAATGGGGAAAAGCTGAGAGCTTTTCCCTTAAGATCAGGAGCATGACAAGAATGCTCACTCTCACCACTATTGTTCAACATAGTTCTAGAAGTCCTAGCAACAGCAATCAGACAACAAAAGGAAATAAAATGTATTCAAATTGGCAAAGAAGAAGTCAAACTCTCTCACTTCACAGATGACATGATACTTTATGTGGAAAATCCAAAAGACTCCGCCCCCAAATTACTAGAACTCATACAGCAATTCAGTAATGTGGCAGGATACAAAATCAATGCACAGAAATCAGTTGTTTTCTTATATACTAACAGTGTAACTGTAAAAAGAGAAATTAGATAATTGATTCCATTTATAATAGCACCAAAAACCATAAGATACCTTGTAATAAACCTAACCAAAGAGGTAAAGAATCTATACTCTAGGAACTACAGAACACTCATGAAAGAAATTGAAGACGACACAAAAAGATGGAAAAATATTCCATGCTCATGGATCGGAAGAATAAACATCGTTAAAATGTCTATGCTGCCCAGAGCAATCTATACCATCACTGCCATCCCGATCAAAATTCCAATGGCATTTTTCAAAGTGCTGTAACAAACAATGCTAAAATTTGTATGGAATCAGAAAAGATCCCGAATTGCCAAGGAAATGTTGAAAAAGAAAATCAAAGCTGGGGGCATCCTGTTGCTGGATTTCAAGCTATATTACAAAGCCGTGATCACCAAGACAGCATGGTACTGGCACAAAAACAGACATATAGACCAATGGAACAGAATAGAGAGCCCAGATATGGACCCTCAACTCTATGGTGAAATAATCTTCGACAAAGCAGGAAAAAATATGCAATGGAAAAAAGACAGTCTTTTCAATAAATGGTGCTGGGGATAATTGGACAGCTATATACAGAAGAATGAAACTCAAAATGGATGAAAGACCTCAATGTGAGTCAGGAATCCATCAAAATCCTAGAGGAGATCATAGTCAGTAACCTCTTTGACATCGGCCACAGCAACTTCTTTCAAGACACATCCCCAAAGGCAAGGGAAACAAAAGTGAAAATGAACTTTTGGAACTTAAGATAAAAGTCTTCTGCACAGCAAAGGAAACAGTCAACAAAACAAAGAGGCAACCCACAGAATGGGAGAAGATTTTTGCAAATGACACTACAAAGGGCTGATATCAAAGATCTATAAAGAACTTCTCAAACTCAACACCCAAAAAACAAATAAGTCAAAAAATGGGCAGAAGAAATGAACAGACACTTTTCTGAAGAAGACATACAAATGGTTGACACATGAAAAAATGTTCATCATAATTAGCCATCAGGGAAATTCAAATCAAAACCCCATTGAGATACCACCTTACACCAGGTAGCATGGCAAAAATTGACAAGGCAAGAAACAACAAATGTTGAAGAGGTTGTGGAGAAAGGGTGGGAATGCAAGTTGGTACAGCCACTTTGGAAAACACTGTGGAAGTTCCTCAAAAAATTCAAAATAGAGCCACCCTATGACCCAGCAATTGCACTCCTGGGTATTTACCCCAAAGACACAGATGTAGTGAAAAGAAGGGTCATATGCACCCTACTCTTCATAGAAGCAATGTCCACAATATCCAAACTGTGAAAAGAGCCGAGATGCCCTTCAATAGACGAATGGATAAAGATGTGGTCCATATATACAATGGAATATTACTCAGCTATCAGAAAGAATGAATACCCAACTTTTGCATCAACATGGATGGGACTGGAGGAGATTATGCTAAGTGAAATAAGTCAAGCAGAGAAAGTCAATTATCATATGGTTTCACTTATTTGTGGAATAAAAAGGAATAGCATGGAGGATATTAGGAAAAGGAAGGGAAAAATGAATGGGGGAAATCAGAGGGGCAGACAAACCATGAGAGACTATGGACTCTGGAAAACAAACTGAGGGTTTTAGAGGGGAAGGGGGTTGGGGATAGGTTAGCCCGGTGATAGGTGTTAAGGAGGGCATGTATTGCATGGAGCACTGGGTGTTATACGCAAACAATGAAACATGGAACACTACATCAAAAACTAATGATGTACTGTATGGTGACTAACATAATACAATACAATACAATTAAAATTAAATAAAATAAAAAATCTATCTGTTAAATAGCTGGGCTTTGAAATGTCACAGAGACAAAGGAATCTGCTCCCTTACAGGAAGAAAGCATTCCCACTACTAAAAGACAATTGTATACATTCCACCATTTTTGGATGCCCAATTTTGAACTCATTGATAAACCCCTGTATGAAGTACTTAAAGGAGGAGGAAATGGGCCTCTTAATTCCAGAGAATGCCATAGGCATTCCACGTTACTAAAGGGAAGCTACTCAATGCTTCCACTTGGGGTCTCCAGATATCACAAAGTGTTTTTTTATTTCTTTTTCCATGAAAGACAGGTGATCAATCTGAGAGTGGTAACTTAGAATTGGAGTAACATAAGAGGACCTGCTGTGTATTTTTCAAAACAATTGGACCTAATAACTAAGGGGTGGCCTGTATGTCTGAGAACAATAGTGGCCCCTTGTGATCTATTACAAGAAAAAGAAAAATTTACATGGGGACAGCCTACTCTAGTGCATACTCCACATTATGTACTGTCCCTACCAAAACAAAAGGTTGGCTACTGGCCCACCTTATGAAGATGAGGCAAATATCAAGCCATCTTATTTGACAATTCCAATGTTACTTTGAAGGTAACACTGTGACTTTGCTCCCTACTAACTCTTAGGGACACATACATGACTATATATGGATAATTGAACAAGTTTATTCCAGCCATCGCAATGTGATGGATCTGCCTGTGGCAAAACCAGACCTTGAGATATTCACGGATGAGAGTTTTATGTATCAGGGATGATAAAGAGTTAGATATACAGTTGTGATCCATCAACAGACACTGTAAGTAGAAGCCTTCCCTCAGGTATCTCAGCTCAGAAAACTGAAATAGTAGCTCTCATAAGATCCTTCTATTTAGGTTAAGGATGAGAGAGTGACTGTTTTTATTGATTCTAAATATACCTTTTCAGTGGTTTATGCACATGGATTGATCTAGAAGGAAAATGGGTTAACTATAGGAAATAGAAAAATTAAATATGCCAAAGAGATTTTAGAATTATTAAAGGCTATTTTGGAACCCAAGGTGGTAGCTATTGTCCACTACTGAGGAGACCAGAAATCGGATTGCTTGATTGCACCAGAGAACAATCAGGTAGATCAAGCCTCCACGTTTGAACATCTTATGAAAGAGATAATGGGTGCTTTGGTGAATATGACTAATTAAGTGCAAGATGCTAATCTTCAATGGATCCTGAAGTATATTGTGGGTCCTGATCTTCAGCGGATGATTCAAATGATAGTCAAAAATCTGCTAAAGTCATCTGGGCTAAAGACAATCATAAGTCTGGGCCCCCACTAGTTCTAAATGGTGTACATCCTTGAGGGAGCTATCTTGGAAAAGACTGACAAATAGAGTTGGCTAGTATTTGTAGATGCCTTCAGAAGTTGGGGTGAAGTTTTCATGCATTCAGAGAAGACCTGAAAAGTTGTCAAAAACGCTTTTTTTAAAGATTTGTTTATTTTAAAGAGAGAGAGCATGAGCAGGAGGAGGGACAGAAGTACAGATGAATCCTCAATCATGGAGCCCAATACAGGGCTTGATCCCAGAACTCCAAGATCAGATCATGACCTGAGCTGAAATCCAAAGTTGGATCCTCAACTTCAAAAACACTTTTAAACAAAATTATTCCTAAATTGGATTGCCACAAACAATGGAGCATCATTTGTGGCAAAAGTCATACAAGCAGTATCCAATGCCTTGGGCTTTCAATGGAAATTACCTACTTCCTGAAAACCCCAATTGACTGGGAAAATAGAACCACACACTTGAAAAAAAAAATTGGCACAAGTTTTCCAAGAAACCAACTTAACTTGGAAAAAAGCCCTCCTGGTTACCCAAAGCAGGGCAAGAGGGGCCCCTAGTAGCAGGTTTGGTTTAAATGTTTATGAAATGTCATATGTAAGACCCTTTCTATACTCTTTTCATGACATAGGAGTTCTGGATGTGGCTCAAGTTAGGAAACTGGATACTATCAGGTACATTTAATCTTTAGGAAATACTCTATATAAGTTTGCTTCCTGCAAGTTGATGGACCCCACAGATATGCCCTTGTACCACCTAAATCCTGGAGACTTGATGTTTTTGAAGATCTGGAAGAACAAGAACCTGGAGGACCAACTCCAACCTCACTGAAGAGGACCTCATGAGGTGCTATTGACTACCCATTCTTCAGTGAAACTGAAGGGTATTAAGCCATGGATTCACCACACTCAAGTTAGGCTGTCCACAAGATTCCACAGGTTGCCTATATACTCTAAGGGAAACTTCAGAAAGAACCCTGCTTGCACCAGTGAGCCTCTGATGTACCTGAAAGAGCTATTTAGTAGAGCTGTTTGGAAAAGAGTCTTCTATGATAAGTAGCAAATAACCTGTGAACTACTCATAGCTTATACATTATGAATGTTACTACTTTTTCTCATTGCATTTTCCTATTGTTTACAATATCTCACTCTTGGGAAGATTTAGGATTTTTCAAACATTGGCCAAGGCTGGGAATCCTCCTCACTGTTGGGTGTGTTACCCTAAGCCCCACTCAGAGTATGACAACAACCCTATAGTGATGCCCATAACCAACTTCTTTCTGGTCTATAAGTTTTCAAAACATCCAAATTGACACACTCCCTTATAGAGTCATATCAATCAAGTTAGCTTTCCTCACTGCTCCCATCCCTTTTTTCTTAACTATCCCAAAATATGGGTTCCCCACATTCAGTAATTGAAATCCACTGTGAGAAGCTTGTAATTTTCCTTATGCTTACAATATAACCATAGGAGTTAATAACTTCACCTTTTATAAATTTAATTGTACATTGTTCCTTTCACCACCTTCCAGAGACATTGGAGAAACAGTTTTAACAAAATTTCCTCATCTGATTCTACTCCTCTCTGTAGGATACTGATAAACTTGGCTACATGGGGCCCCCACACCCTTCCCTGAATGCCTCTTACCAATTACACTAAACTTAACCATACAAATGGCACCTTTAGTGATTCTGCAAAACAAAAATATTGAGCCCCCTGAATTAGCAGACATGTTATGTGTGCCCCCAGTTTTTTTTTTTCCTGTGGTTATAAACGATAGCTGAAGCATGGAAAGTACTTGTCTTTTAGGACTTTTGGTCACCCCTTTTTTGACATATAACTCTGATAAAGTCACTCTTTAGACTGGTTTCTCTCAAACTGCTCAATAGGTTAAAGAGAGAAACAACAAAATAATCTAATTATTTTCCCAGAAATCAGAAGTATAAAATTTGGTACATATCTGGGAGAGAGTGGCATCACATGAATATATAAGTACAAATCTTTTAATGACTTTAGGAATCACAACGAATGAAACTGCCCAAACCATACAGAGCAGCCCAACAAAAGGCCTTCAACTCTTTGGCCAGAGTAATTTTAAACAATAAATTTTTATTTTAACGGAACAAGGAAGAGTTTGTGTAGTTGATAATTCATCATGCTGTACATATATTAATATTCCCTCAGAAGTTAAAGTTTGTCTTGACAAAACAAGACAAGTTACTTGGTTACAACAAATCTCTCCTAAAGTGCCAGAATAGTTTTGGACTGGTTTTCAGGGATTCTTTCTTGGATCCTTCCAAGAAATTAAGTCAGTTTTACTAAGATTACTCAATGTGAAATGCCCATTTTCATAATTCTCCTTCTTTGCTACTTAATCATAAAATGTGCTATGCAATGTTTTATAAAAACTATTAGTTAAAGAACAAAAGAATAGGTAATGCAAAATGTTGAGTTTTAACCTAGAAATAAGGAATATTTCCAAATGAGTGCAATAAAGTTCATTCCTCTAACTGATCTCCACCCCTCTTTCAGCAGGAAGTAGCTGGAGCAATCATCCCAAGTCCCTCAAGAAGATAGTGGGGACTAAAACCAGTAACCAAAGAGTTAATAGAACTAATAAGCTTAACTACAACTTTTTACCAACATCTACCTGTTCTCAGAAGGCTGTCGGCCACCATGTTTCCGTAAGATAACATGCTTGCCAAAATGTTGATTTAGTTGTTTTGCAGAGACTCAAGCCTTCACAAAGAAACTGGCCAGAACTAGTCAGGACCACCGACTTTCTCTTTGAGTATGTGCAAGTATCTGATGGATGGACTTCCGATGTATAAGGGCCTAAAAATCCACCCTTGGATCATGCCAAGGATGCCATTTTCTGGTCATGGATCACACACCATGTGTGCACAAGATCCATGCAGGTGGAGGCAACAAAATGACTTCAATCCCCTCTTAATAACTTCATTTATCTGATTTTAAAGTCATGTAGTTCTTCTCCTCTATACCCAGATTCTTTTTCTTTTTCCATTAAGTTTCTCTTACTCTCCCCCTTCAGAGAGGCAGATTTCAGGCTTGCTCTTCCATCTCCTCATTTGGCTGCCTCTCAAACCCTTTCCTTGCTGATACTGACATTTCACTGATTGGCTTTGCTGCATATAGGGCAACTGAAGTTGAGTTCAGTCACATAGAGGGCATGGCCCCAAATGTAAAGGGAAGAGGCTAAGCCTTATTTCACAATTATATAAAAGACAGTGAAGTGGCTTTACTTCTACCCTGTCACAATGCCTTGAAATCCCACCAGTTCTGACACTTGAGACATTGTCTCCAAAGTTACAGGATACATATGCAGATATGAAAGGTAACACTCCAGGAACACCCAATACTCCCTACTGTGAGTAATTATTACTCCCTACTGTGAGTAATCAGAGTGGGAACCAGCAAAGGTGAATTCTAATTGACAGAATACGAAGAGGAAGAACAATGGAAACACTGATGTTCAGAGACTTAACGAGGGCAGTCGTGAATGATACACCCGTGTAACAGAACAAGCAAAGCAGGGCACTGATGATGAGGCCAGGGGTATGTAGAGAAAGGTGCCAAGAAAGAACATGAAGACATGAAACCAACATTGAATAGAAGCATAATGTAGAATTTTGTAGGCAGCAAAATCATGTTATAGAAGGATTTCTATAGGCTTGTAATAAAAATGTATTGAGTGCAAAAAGCTGATATAAGTGAAGATACAGTCATTGGTATTTGTATATAATTATGAAGCAAACTGTCAGGAGACCTTTGATCAATTAGAATAAAAATTAATTAGATGAATATTTATCTCTCCTTCATTTGAACAAGAAACATATAGAGAAATTTAAGCATTCATTTTTTCTGAGTCTTTTTTGTTTTTCACTCAGTATTGAGAGAGTTATAAGAATGGAAATTCCCCACCTGCAGAGATTGATGATTTACTCCCACTACAAAGATAGGAAGAGTACCAGTTCTCAAGAGCAGTGCCTGATTCTGAATGATCATCCAGATCCCAAGAGATTTTCCTGGCTGTTAGAGGCTTTTGATCTTTGTTTTTCCTGATATTAAAGAATTCTCTATATTCCTGTATGGCCAGATCATGGCGCTCAAATATCTTAACTTTACATAAACCTTCAAGTTCCTCCTCTCTCTTTCCAATTTTCTATTTCCTGAGTGAATCTCTAGTTCATACACCAAAAATCTTAACATAGGTTTTGAGTCAATTACTCAGACTCTCTCTATAGATATGTAGATGACATAGACAGATGATATATATATATATAGAAATCTTATAGATGGAAGATACATGTCAGATAATTAAATAATATCAACTGTTGATAAGGATATGATGCATTGAGAACTAGTATAAGGAGAAATGTAAATTGGTCCAAAAATTAGGGAAATAATTTGGCATTATTTACACGTTTGGGCACATACACTCTGGATAAACTTGAGTCAGTGTACCACCAGAAGACATGGAAACAAGTGTTTGTAGCACACTGTTTATAAGAGCAAAATCTGGAAACCGAATTTCCACTGAAAGGAGAATGTGTAATAAACTAAGTATATTTTGATAAAGCTTTGGGAATAAAGGAAGTATACAGCTACTTGCATCAACATGAATAAATTGTGTCAACAATGTTTGACAAAATTAAGTCACAATAGAATACACAGAGTCTAACACCATTTATATAAAGTTCAAAAGCAATAAACACTAATATATTTCATATGGGAATACTTGTCTGTATAACTGTTTTTAAGTAAGAGAATGATAAACACATGCTCAAAATATGGTTATCCCTGTGGGAAGGGGAGGAAGAAAATGATCAGGGAGAGACACAAGGCATCAATAGTGTTCTGTTTTTTAAGTTGTGGTGAGTACACATGTGGCCATTTGATTATCCTTCATATCTTATAAATATGTTCCTATATATGTATTGAATATTTCAAAACAAACAAATTTAGGATATAGTCAAAAAATTTTAAATTGTATCACAAATCTCTGTGCCTTAAACTGAAAAAAATATTATACATGTGAATGATAATACACATAATATTTGACAGGGAGAAGAATGGTGCTATTGACAGGGAAAATACTGAATATTACTTATATCTAAAGTCATTTTAATTCTGCCACATGGTAAATACTTAATATATGTTAAATATTATCCTCCCACATTCCACCATCACAAAATAAGCATTTGGCACTGGATAATAATTATGATGCAAGAGAGGACAATGGTTAAGAACAGGAGTACATGTTTGTGTGAATGTGCATGTGTGTGTGCATGTTACTTAGAGAACCTGAATTTGAATCTCAGCTCTGTGTCACTAGTTATGAGACTTGTCAACTTTCTCCTCTATGCCTCAGTTTATTTTTTAAATTTAGATGATAATAGTTATTAATTATTGTTTTTGTGATGGGTAAATGAGACAAAACTAGATGAACTCTTCATTTAATAATTTCCATGCCTCAAGAACTGTGTTGAGTTCTGTGTATGAAGTAATATAAATATTAACATGGCAGCAGTACTATTTTCTTAGAATTCTATTCATCTACTCATACAAAATTTGGCTATTGTTAATGAACCTAAGAGGTAACTATAGAAAAGCTCAAGTTTGGCAATATCTGTAATCAGCTGGTTTGAATGTCTCATCTCTCATTTCTAACCTATAATTGCTTTCTTTTGATTAAGAAAAAAGACTGAGTGTCTCTGTTCTAATGATTTTTTTTTTAAAGGGGATAAAGGAAGATTTTGAAGTATCATCAGAAAGATCACATACACATTCCTAAAATTAAACGACCTGATTAAATGCCAGGCTGAATTTGATTTGCAATATGTTACAACAAGGAAAGCTTATTTTGAGGCCAGCTTAAGGTCTAAGTATTCACTGCATCAGAAAATAGAAGTCTTCAGCTCAGATAGAACTTAGACCTAATGTAAAATTCAAAACAGGATTGGACAGGCATAAAAAGTTCCACTCAGAAGTGTACACACTTGAAGAAACAAAATCACAGTAAGTACCACCTTTATTTAGCATGGCCCTTGACAAACATTTCAATATGACTTCCAGGAGGCTTTAGATTGAGTAAACTGTATTTGAAGGAACACATCTAATTGTAATATTACAAAGATAGTTTTCTTAAATTTCCAGTTCAGATGCAATACATTTAGTCACGTATTATTAAAAAAACAGAAAACAACAATGTTCAAGGAATTACTCTACATGACTTCAAGACTTACTGAAAAGCTACAGTAATCAGCACAATGCAGTATGTGAAAGAATAGATTGGTGGAACAGAATAGAGCATAGAAATATACTCCGATAAATATAGTCAATTCACCTTTGACAAAGAAGCAAAAGCCATACACTGGAACAAAGATGGTCCCTTCAACAAATGACACTAGACATCCACATGCAAAAAAAAAAAAAACAAAAAAAACCCCACGAAAACAAAAAAACTAAATCTAGACACAGACCTTATACCCATCACAAAAGTTAACTCAAAATGGATCATGGACTTAAATAAAAAAATTTTAAAAAACCCCCTCAAATTCCTAGAAGATAAACCTAGGAGAAAGCCTACATGCCTTGGGTATGGCAATGCCTTTTTAAGTACAACAGCAAAAATACAATCCATGAAAGAAATGGTTGTTAAACTGGAGTGAATTAAAATTGAAAATTTCTGCTCTGTGAAAAGCAGTATCAATAGAATTAGAAAACACACTGAAAGAAATATACCTGCTAAAGGACTATTATCCACAATATGTAAAGACCTCTTAAAACTCAAGAAAATAACCCAACTTGAAAATGGGCCAAAAGCTTTGACACAAAAGATATACAAATGACAAATAAGCATATGAAAAGATGTTCCACATAGTATATCATCAGGGAAGTACAAAGCAAAACAATGAGATACAACTACACATCTATTAGAATAGCCAAAACCTGGGGGGCGCCTGGGTGGCTCAGTTGGTTAAACGACTGCCTTCGGCTCAGGTCATGATCCTGGAGTCCCGGGATCGGGTCCCGCATCGGGCTCCCTGCTCGGCAAGGAGCCTGCTTCTCCCTCTTACCCTCCCCCCTCTCATGTACTCTCTCTCTCTCATTCTCGCTCTCTCAAATAAATAAATAAATCTTAAAAAAAAAAAAAAAAAAAGAATAGCCAAAACCTGGGATACTGACAATACCAAATGTTGTCAAGAATGTAGAACAGTGGTAACACACATTGCTGTAGGAATGCAAAATGGTACAGCCATGTTGGAAGGCAATTTGGCAGTTTCTTACAGAACTCAAAACATTCAAGCATATGATCCAGCAATTGTTCCTTGGTATTCATCCAAAGGAATGGAAAACTTATATATACACATACACACACCTACACATGGGTATTTATAACAAGCTTATTCATAATTGGCCGAACACTGAAGAAACTAAAATATACCTTCAGTAGGTGAATGGACAAATCAACTACATGTAGACAATGGAGTATTATTCAGTGCCAAAAAGTGTGAGCCATCCAGCCAAAAAAAGACATGGAGAGTACTAAAGTACACATTACAAAGTGGAAGATGCTGAAGGAGTTCATTACCACTAGACCATCCTCACAAGAAATGTTAAAGGGAGTTTAAGATGAAATGAAAGAAGGCTAATTAGTTACAGAAAATCTTTTTTTTTTTTTTTAAAGATTTTATTTATTTATTTGTCAGAGAGACAGAACACAAGCAGGGGGAGAGGCAGGCAGAGGGAGAAGCAGGCTCCCCACCGAGCAAGGAGCCCGATGTGGGACTCGATCCCAGGACCCTGGGATCATGACCTGTGCCGAAGGCAGCCGTTTAACCGACTGAGCCACCCAGGCATC
This sequence comes from Halichoerus grypus, assembly GCF_964656455.1. Classification (NCBI taxonomy): domain Eukaryota; kingdom Metazoa; phylum Chordata; class Mammalia; order Carnivora; family Phocidae; genus Halichoerus; species Halichoerus grypus. The sequence goes on along the minus strand of NC_135718.1, from coordinate 23,087,859 downwards.
CCTAGTTACAGAAAATCTTATCAAAATGTAAAAAATCACTGGAAAAGTAAATCTATAAATTCAGAATACTCTAAGATTGTAATGGTGGAGAAGGAATCACTTTTTACTCTAGCAAAAAGGTTAATGACAAAAATATTAATAACTACAATGATTTGTTAAAAGATATAACAAATATTGTAAAAAGATGAAAATTGTGACATCAAAAACAAAATGTGGGGGAGGGAGTATAAAAATGTAGAGCTTTTATATTTGTTTGAAGTTATCATCCACTTAAAATAGACTATTATAAATATGTGTTTTATATAACCTCCATGCTAACCACAAAGGAAAAGCCTATAGTAGATACATAAAAGAGAAAGAGAAATCAAATATACCACTATAGAAAACTATCAAATCAAAAAGGAAGAGAGCAAGAGAAGGAATAAAAGATTTACAGAACAGGGCGCCTGGGTGGCACAGTTGGTTAAGCGACTGCCTTCGGCTCAGGTCATGATCCTGGAGTCCCAGGATTGAGTCCCACATCAGGTTCCCTGCTCAGCAGGGAGTCTGCTTCTCCCTCTGACCCTCCTCCCTCTCATGCTCTCTGTCTCTCATTCTCTCTCTCGCGAATAAAAAAAATCTTAAAAAAAAAAAAAAAAAAGATTTACAGAACAAATGGAAAACAATTAACAAAATGACAATAATAAGTCTATACCTATCAATAATTACTTTAAATGTAAATAGATATATTCTCCAGTAAAAAGACGCAAGTGGCTGAAAGGATAAAAAAATAAATATACCCAATATGCAATGCCTACAAGGGACTCATCTTACTTTAGGGACACACTGAAAGTGAAGTGATGGGAAAAGATATTTCATGCAAATGGAAACCAAAAGAAAACAAGAATTACTATACTTGTATCAGACAAAATAGACTTTAAGCCAAATATTGTAAAAGAAACAAAGGTTATTATATAATGATAAAGGTGTCAATCTAAAAAGAGGGTATCATATTTGTAAATATTCACCCAACATACTGAGCATTGACATTAAGTGAATAAAAACAGGCCTAACAGGAGACATAGACAGCAATAATATTAGAAGATTTAATACACCACTTTCAACAATGGATGGGTAGTCCAGACAGAAAATCAATAAGGAAGCTTTGAACTTAAAGGACACATTGGAACAGATGGACCTAACATATATCCCACTCACTAGTAGAATACACATTCTTCTCAGGTGCACATGGCACATTCTCCAAGACAGTTCACATGTTAGGTCACAAAACAAGTCTTAAAAAATATTAAAATTCTATGAAGCAACTTTTTCTGATGACAATTGTATGAAACTAGAAATTAATTACAAGAAATTAGAAAATTTACAAATATGGAGATTAAACCATAATCTCCTAAACAAATGGCTCAAGGAAGAAACAAAGAGAAATCAAAAAATATCTTCAAATGAAAATGGAAATACAACATACTAAATCTTACCAGATGCAGCAAAAGTAGTTCTAAGAGGGAAATTCATCAAAATAATACCTACATTCAGAAAAAAAAGTCATCTCTAATAAGCAAGTTAACTTTGTGCCTCAAGGAATAAGGAAAAAAAGAATAAAGTAATCCCAAAGTTAGTATAATGAAGAAATTAAAAACAATCAGAGAGGAAATAATTGAAATAGAGACTAAAAAGTAGAGAAGATCAATAAAAACTAAGAACTAGATTTTTGAAATAAGCAAAATAGACAAAACTTTAGCTAGATTCACCAAGAAAAAAAGAGGAAAGAACTCAAAATTATAAATGAAAAAGAAGACATTACATTGGATACCACACAAACACCAACACCATAAAAGACTACTGTGAATCATAATATGCAAACAAATTGGTTAATCTAGAAGAAGAGAATAGATTCCTATAAATCTAAAACCTACTAAGAGGGACTCATGAAGATATAGAAAATCCAAACCCAAGTAGTTACAAATAAAGAGATTAAATCAGTAATCTAAAAACTCCCAACAAAAAAGTCCAGGATCAAATTTCTTCACTGGTGACTTCTACCCAACATTTAAAGAAGAACTAATGCCAAACCCTCTGAATCTTCCAAAAAATAAAAAGGAGAAACACTTCCAAACTCATTTTATGACACCATTACCCTGATACTAAAACCAGATAAGGATAAAACAAGAAAATTACATGCCAATTTCTGATGAACATAAATGTAAAATTCATCAACAAAATATTAGCAAATTGAATTCTACAGTATATTAAAATGATGGATCACCATGAGCAAGTGGGATTTATTGATCCCAGATTAACCACATTAACAAATGAGGGATAAAAATCATATGGTCATCTCAATAGATGCAGAAGAAACATTTTACAAAATTCAATTTAATTTCCTGATAAAAAATGCTAACAAACTGGGAATGGGAGTAATGTACTTCAATATAATAAAAGCCATATATGACAAGACCACAACTAACATCATACTCAGTGTTGAAGAGCTGAAAGCTTTTCCTCTAAAATCAGGAATAAAACAAAAGTGCCCACATTCACTACTTTTTTCAACATAGTATCAGGGCAGATAGAGAAGGAAAAAAAAGCATCTAAGTTGGAAGGGAAGAAGTAAAACTGTCTCTATTTGCAGATGACATAATATTATATATAAAAATCCCTAAAGACTCCACCAAAAAAAAAAAAAAACAAAAAACTGTAGGACTCAGAGAAAGACAAATACTATATGATTTCATTCATATGTGGAATTTAAGAAACAAAACAGATGAATATAGGGGAAGGGAAGAAAAAAATAAGAGGAAAACAGGGAGGTAAACTGTAAGAGACTCAACTATGGGGAACAACTATAGGGTTGCTGGAGGGTGGGGGGATGGAATAACTGGGTGATGAGCAATAAGGGCACTTGAAGTAATGAGCACTGGCTGATGTATGCAACTTTTGAATCACTGAATTCTCCCTCTGAAACTAGTAATACAGTGTGTGTTTGCTAAATTGAATTTAAATAAAAAATTTAAAAAAAAACTGTAGGACTAGTAAGTTCAGTAAAGTTGCAAGATACATCATCAATATACAAACATAATTTGCATTTCTATGTATCAGTGAACTGTAAGATAATTTATGAAAACCATTTTATTTACAATAGCATCGAAAACAATAACATATTTAGGAATACATTTAAGCAAGGAAATAGAAGATCTGTACACTGAAAACTAAGACACTGGTTAAAGAAAATGAAGATATAAATATATGGAAAGATGTTCTGTGCTCATGCATTAGGAAAATTAGTATTGTTAAAATATACATACTACCCAAGCAATCTATACATTCAATGCATATCCCTATCAAAATTCCAATGGCATTTTTCACAGAAATAGAACAATCCCCAAATTTTAATAGAACCACAACAGACCCTGAATAGCCAAAGCAGTATTGAGAAAGAGCAACAAATTTAGAGGCATCATACTTCCTGATCAAATTATATTACAATCCCATACTAGTCAAAATGGTATGGTATTGACCTAACAGACACATAGATAAATGGAACAAAATTGAGAACCCAGAAATAAACCCATGCATAAATATTTAATTTATAAGAAAGGAGACAATAACATACAATGAGGAAAAGATGGTTTCTTCAATAAATGGTGCTGGGAAATAACACTGAATTATATATTTAAAAGTTGCTAACAGAGTTGGTCTTAAATGTTCTCACCACACACACAAAAAAATGGTAATTATGTGATGTGATGGGGATGTTCACTAACTTTATTGTGGCAATCACTGAATACATGTGTATCAAATCATCACATTGTACACCTTAAACTTTCAAAATGTTATATGTCAATTTTATCTCAATAAAGCTTAAATGACAAAATCTTAAAAGCAGTCAGAAAAAAATGACACATCACATACAGGAGAACAATAAAAATCAAGGCTGACTTACCAGAAATGATGGAGACCCAAAGGAAAATGGACTAAGATATTGAAAGCACAGAAAGAAAAAAATAACATAGAATTCTGTACCTTTCAAAAAGTTAGAATGAACTCCAAGGCTTTGAAAGCAGGGACTCGGATGACTTGTAATGTTCATGGAAGCATTATTCACAATATCCAAAAATACCCAAAAAGTGGAAAAACAAATATCCATCATTGAATGAATGGATAAACAAATGTAGTATATCCATACAGTGGAGTATCATTCAGCCTTGAGAAATAATGAAATACTGAAACTTGCTACAACATGGATGAACTTTGAAAATACATGCTAGGAAGTCCTTACCAGAATAATTAGGCAAGAAAAATAAAAGGCATTCAAATCAAAAAGGAAGAAGTAAAACTGTCATTATTTGTAGATAGCATATTATATATAGAAAACCCTAAAAAGTACTACAAAACCATTATATAAATTCAGTAAAGTTTCAGGATACAAAATCAATATACAAAAATCTGTTGAGTTTCCATACACTAGTAACAAACTATCAAAAAGTGATTAAGAAAACAATTCAATTTACAATTCCATCAAAAAGAATAAAATATTAAGGAATAAACTTAACCAAGGAGGTTAAAGATCTGTATACTGAAAAGTATGACATTGATGCAAGAAATTAAGACACAAACAAATGGAAAGATATTTTATGTTCATGGACTGGAAGAGTAAATATCATTAAAATGTCCATACTATCCAAAGCAGATTCAATGCAATTTTGATAAAAATCCCTATGGCATTTTTCACAAAAATAGATCAAATAATTCTTAAATTTGTATAGAACCACAAAAAAAACCAAATAGCCAATGCAATATTGAGAAAGAGGAACAAATCTGGAGGCATCACATTCCCTAATTTCAAAGTATATTACAAGGCTATAGCAGTCAAAATGGTATGGTATTGGTATAAGAACAGACACATATATCAGAGACATTGCAAGACGGCGGCATAGTAGGAGGATCCTAGGCTTGCTTTGTCCCATGAACACAACTAGGTAACTATCAAATCATTCTAAATACCCCAGAAATTGACCTGAAGACTTACAGAACAAACTCCACAACTAAAGGGAAAGAAGAGGCCATATCAAAGAAGGTAGAAAGTGAAGAAACATGGTTTAGGAGAGAGAAGGATCATGGGTGCTGTGGAGGGGAAGGAGCCATGGTTGCAGAGAAGGACAAGAGAGGACCTCACAGGGAACACACAAGGAGAATGTTTCCCAAAGCAATCAGCTTAGGAAATGAGACAGGCTGAATTCCATGAGTTCTTGCAACCAGTGGGGCTTAAAGCCTAGAGTTTTAAAAGATCAGTGAGCTTGGCTGGGATAGGTTCCAGAGGGCGCTGTGCTGCTCCTGGAGAGAGGGCAGACAAACAATCGAGGGGGCAGACAGTATGTAAATGGCAATCGGGAACGTCTGGAGCACACAGGGGGAGATTGTTCACTCTTCTCAGAGTATGTCCCTGAGACACAGTGTTCATAGAGATGCCTCTCTGGAAAAAAGGAGCTGGCTGGCACCATTTCCCTCCCCCACCCCTCAGCATAAATACAGAGCCACCTGTGGGAAGCAGTGCAACACTGACATTGGCTGCCTACCTTGCTGAGACCAAGCCCCACCCCTTGTGCTCTGAGGGGACTGCCCTTTTCAGTCAAGCTTGCCTCAGGTGGCCCTGTGTGGTGGGCCCCTCCCCTCCCCCAAAGACCAGCACAAGCCCTTGCCCATACCATGTCTCCCAACCAGAGAGTTCTGTAGGGCCTCAATTCTACTGGAATTGGTGTCAGGACTCATTTCACAACAGACAAGAGCACACCTACTTAAAAGTCAATACATTTAGGCCAGGGATCAAACACTGCCCACAGCAGGCAAGGAGAGCCTCTGCAACCAACTGGCTGAAGGTCAGAGCAGCCAAAACACAACAGCAGAGACACTCCCAGAAGCAGCAGGCCCTGGGTACTACTTGACTTCTTCTTCATAAGGCCATTACATTCAGAAGCAGGAGGCCTAACTGGCTTTTCTAACACACAAAAGAAGGCAGAAACAGACAAAATGACAAGATGGGGGATTTCATCCCAAATGAAAACTAAGCAAAATGGATATAAGTAACATGCCTGACGGAGAATTGAAAGCAACAATCATAAGGATACTAACTGGGCTTGAGAAAAGAATACAAGACATCAGAGAGACCTTTACCACAGAGATAAAAGAGTTTAAAAAGAACCTATCAGAGAGGAAAAATGCAATAAACAGGATTAGAAACAGGCATGATGCAATAAAGAGCAGGCTGGAAGAAGCAGAGGAATAGATTAGTGACCTAGAAGACAAAATGACAGAAAACAAAGAAGCTGAAAAAAAGAGAGGAAGAAGAATGATGGAACACAAGAATAGACATGGAACTTGATGACTCTGTTAAACATAATAACATTAATATTACAGGAGTCCCAGAAGAACAAAAGAGAGAAAGTGGGGGGGGGCAGAAAATTTATTTCAAGAAATAATAGTAGAAAAGTTTCCTAATCTGGGGAAGGAAACAGAGATCCAGATCCAGGAGGCACAGAGAGTTCCCATCAAAATATATAAAAAGCAGGCTAACACCAAGACATATTGTAATTGAACTTGAAAAATACAGTGATAAAGAAAAATGAAAAAAAATCTTAAAAACAGAAAGACAAAATAAATCATTAATTTACAAGGGAAAACCCATAAGGCTAGCTGCAGATTATTCAACAGAAACTTGGCAAGCCAGAGGGAGCTGCATGATATATTCAAAGTGCTGAATGGGAAACACCTGCCACCAAGAATCTATCCAGGAAGGCTATCAGAGAAAGAGAGAATTTCCCAGACAAACAAAAACTAAAGGAATTTGTCATCACTAAACCAGCGCTACAAGAAATATTAAATGGGACTCTTTGAATCAAAGGAGAGACCAAAAGTGACAAAGAAAAGAAAGGATCAGAGAAAATCTCCAGAAACAATGACAAAACAATAAAATGGCAATAAATACACATATCAAGAATTACTTTGAATGTAAATGGACTAACCACTCCAATTAAAAGGTTTAGGGTGTCAGAATGGATTAACAAAAAAAAAAAAGACCATCCATATGCTGCCTCCAAGAGACTCATTTTAGACCGAAAGACACTTGCACATTGAAAGAGGGGATGATGAAACATTTATCATGCAAATGGATGTCAAAAGGAAGCTAGAATAGCAATACTTACATCAGACAAACTAGAAACAAAGACTGTGAAAAGAGACAAAGAATGACATTATATAATCATAAAGTGGACATTTCAACAAGAAGATATATAACAACTCTAAATACTTACAAACCCGACATTTCATAGAATTCAAAGAACATTCTAATTGACTTAGAGCATTTAAGAAACTAGTTTTCAGTTTATGACTACAATGAGCAACATACCACTATCCAACTTGAAAAAACACTGGTTTCAGTTTGCCTAAAGAAAATTTTCCTTCTCCAATTCTGAATTGAATATTTCCTTTCATTGTCTTGTCTTAAAAATGGAAATTTTATTAACAAATCCACTAATTTATACATTTCATAAAAGGTATGTTTAAAATTTTTTCTAAATGAAATTCAAAATCTATTTTAGAGCTCGTTTTTTTCTCTAATAAGGTCAAATACATGTGTTATGTTTTCATATCATGATCTTATTTTTTAAATTTCTTTAGTCTTGTAGCAACCTAAATCAAATGTGACTGTAGACTGTTGTAGAATATGAATTAAAATATACTAATCAAAAAAAGTTACTTGTTGAACAAACTATTTTAATAATAGAATTAAAAGAAGGGTTTGGAACATGGGTTTGGGAAAAATTTTTCAGAAAAATTAAAATTCACATGTGCAAGAACAGTATTTTTGTATACAGATTAGACTTAATAATTTAATTTACTTTTCATATCTTGAATTTTGATAAACATTTTAAGAATTGATATTCAAGTATTATCAAAATCAAATATTTTATATAATCTTGGAAGTTTTCTTTATTAAATGTCATGATGCAATAGATTGAGTTGGACATTTTGTTTAAATGTTTTAAAATTATTTTGAAATAATTATCTTCTCAGAAATAAGCTAAAAATGATAAACAGAAAATTCTGTTAGTAAATTGATTTTCAGGTGGCTTCTTATACTCTGATTTGAAATATGGTATGTTCTTCCCTGGGATTGTCTCCATCTACTAAAACTGTTACTGCTCATTGATAGGAAATATGTGTTTGACTCTAAATAGTATAAATCTGTATATGATTAAAAAATATTTGTTGATTGAATGTTAAGTGATTCATATCCTGGCAGAGACTCACTTTATAGAATAACATTGTGGAGAAAATGTTCTTATAATAATGAGTTATTATGTTTATACTAGAATAAAAAATAGGAAGCTCATTAAACAACCTATAAATAGCAGTTGTTAAATGTGAAATTTAAGTCAAAGTTTTTCCTTATTCCATAAGTTACTGTGCTTTACCTTATAGTTTACAAGACTGAACATAAAGAGATTTTGACATTTAAAAAAATGTTAATGTGCTCAATGAGAACATATCACCCAGATAATTTAATTGTATATATTTTCATATGTTCTTTTCCTAGGCATCCTAGCTTCTCATTTTTATCCTCTGAATTATCTGAATAGAAAAACATACACATCTGTAAGCTTTGTGCTGAATTCTAGAAAAAAGTGTTTTTTAGTCAAAAGTTTTAGTAATAGCTACCAGTCACAAAGAAAATTCAGAAAATGTATGGAAAAAAATTCAGTAACTCTCAATTATGGTGGCCCTGGGAAACACTCATATAAACATTCTGAAATCAGGGAAAATAAAGTCTTAGTTTTTTTGTGAAAGCAAAAAGAAACAAAAAACCCAGACATGTATATCAATGGAACAGAATAGAGAACCCAGGAATAGATCCACACATATATAGTTAATTAATTTATGACAAAGGAGTTAAGATTATACAATGGCAACAGGACAGTCCTTTCAATAAATGTTGATGGGAAAATTGGACAGCCATGTGCAGAAAAAAAAAAAAAAATGAAACTAGACTCCTATCTTACACCATACACATAAATGAACTCCAACTGAATTAAAACTTAGATGTAAGATTGGAAATCATAAAAATCTTAGAAAAAAACATAGGTGGTAAGCCACTGACATTGATCTTGACAATGATTTTTTTGGATTTGACATTAAAGCAAAGGCAACAAAAGGAAAATAAACAAGTGGAACTATATCAAATAGAAAAGCTTCTGCATAGGAAATGTTCAACAAAATGAAAAGGCAAACTACTGAAAATGAGAAGATATTTGCAAATCAGGTATCTGATAAGGGGTTAGTATAAAAAATATATATAAAGAACTTATACAACTCAGTAGCAAAACAAAACAAAACAATTACTCAATCCAATTTAAAAATAGGCAGAGGATCTGAATAGATATTTATTTCCAAGGAAGAAATACAGATGGCCAGCAAGGTACATGATAATGTTCTCAACATCACTAATCATCAAGGAAGTGCAAATCAAAACCACAATGATCAATTTGTTCTATTTATAGGTCTGATTCAGCTTTTAATTTGTTTTGTTTTTTTTTAGATTCCACATATAGGAGATACAGGCTTCCAGTTATTGCATGAATAAATCACGAGAATAAAAGGCACAACATAGGGAATATTGCCAACAATATTGTAACATACCTGCAGTTAGTATATAGCATAAGATGTAAAGAAGTTGAATCACATTGTTGTACACCTAAAATTAATGTAACATTATGTGTCAACTATACTTGTAATTTTATTTTTCAAAACACCATGAGATATCACCTCCTCCCTGTTAGAATAGCTATTATCAAAAAGACAGAAAATAAAAAGTGTTGACAAGGATGGAGAATAGAGAACCCTTGTTGGAAATGCAAACTGGCACAGACAGTATGGCAAACAGTATGGAATTTCCTCAAAAAAAATAATAAGAGAACTACCATATGATCCAGCAATTCCACCAAACAAAAAGAAAATATTAACTCAAGAAGATATATGCACCTCCATATTCATTGCAGTATTACTTATAATGGCCAAGATATGGAATCAACTTAAGTGTCCATTGATGGATGAAAGGATAAAGAAAATATGGTGTACGTACATTATATATATAATGGAATATTATTTACCACAAGAATTAATGACATCTTGCCATTTGCAACAACATGGGTGGACCTTGAGGGCATTATGCAAAGTGAAATAAGTCAAAGACAGATACTGTACAATCTCATTTATATGTAGAATCTAAAAAAGAATAAATAAACCCAAGTTCATAGATAACAAAGAACAGACGTGTGGTTGACAAAATCAGGGGTTGGTGGGTGGGTGAAATGGGTGAAGGGAGTCAAAAGGTACAAGTTATAAAATAAATCTTCTAGTTATAAAATAAATAAGTCATGAGAATGTAACTTACATCATGGTGACTATGGTTAATATTATACTGCATGTTTCAAAGTTTGTGAGAAAGTAGATCTTGGGGCCTCTGGATGGCTCAACTGGTTAAGCATCTGCCTTCAGCTCAGGTCATGATCCCAGGGTTCTGGGATTGAGCCCAACATTGGCCTCCTTCTTCTCTCTCTGCCTGCTGTTCCCCCTGCTTGTGCCTGCTCTCTCTTGCTCTGACAAATAAATAAAATCTTAAAAAAAAAAAAAAAAAAAAAAGTAGGTCTTAAAGGTTCTCATCACAAGAAAAGAGTTGCACCTATGTATGACAGTAAATGTTAGCTACACTTACTGTACTGATCATTTTGTAATATATACAGTAGCAAATCATGTTGTACACCTGAAGCTAATTTAATGTTAAATGGCAATTATACCTCAATTAAAACAAAACAAATAAAAAAAAAAACTAGCCTAGATCTGGCACAGACATTTGAACTAGCAGATGAGAAAATGGAAACAGCTATTATAATACATGTGCACAAAGTTGATTATAGACTGGGAAAATATAAAAAAGTACCAAATCTAATTTCTAGTGATGAAAACTATAATTATGAGAAAAACACAACTGGATAAGATTAATAGATGAACATCATAGAGAATAAGATTGGTGAACTTGATGACACAGCAATAAGAATCATCCAAAACGAAATACAGAGAAAAATAACAAAATGAGCAAAGCATCCATGAAAATACAATAACTTTAATCAGCTTAATGCACATGTAATTATAAATATATTTGGAGAAATAATTTGGATAAAGATTCCCAAATTTGATGAAAACTACACATCTGCAGATCCAGGAGTCTTGATGAACCCCAAGAACAAGAAACATGAAGAAAACCATAAGACCTATCATAATCAAATTGCCCAAAACCAATAATAAAGAGAAAATCTTAAAAATGCCTGGAGAAAAGATGTATTATATACAAAGGAACAGAGAAATGGATGGCACCAGTTGTCTCAACATAAATATGTCGGAGATAGTAGAGCAGTATCTTTTAATTTGGGGATGACAAGAGGGAGGGATTATAAAGGAGCATAAGGAAAGTTCTGAGAGTGATGGATATGTTCATTATCTTGATTGTGGCAATGGTTTCACTGGCATATACAGATGTCAAAACTTCTCAAATGTTAGACATTAAATATATACAGTTTATCATAGGTCAGTTAGAGTGCAATAAAACTATTTAAAAAGTAAATGTAGGAAAACAAGTTCACCTTCACCAATAATCATATAAAAATGAATCAAAACAACAAGGTTCTTTCCTGTTTCATGTGTCTGAATATATGATTTTGACCTTAATGATTAATGATCCTGATAGTCTAAAACATGGCACTCAACTCAATGGACCTATGATAAAAACCACACTTGGGAAGGCAACTTGGAGGTAAGCATCAGAAACTTTGAACCATTCATTCCATGTCTGATTATCTATACCAAGAAAATAATCCCAAAATATAGAAAATATTTAATCTACAATTATTTTCAATATGGCATTATATGTGTAGTCCAAAAAATGGACCCAAGCTAAATAGCTCATGCATCTGTTAAGATAACAACCTATAGGCTACCCTATGAAAATGAATTGGCTTTGCACAAACAGAAGTTCATTTCTCTCTCACACAAAGATGCAGGTCAAGGGGTAGCTCCTCTATCCAATCACTAATCAGAGATCCAGACTCACTCCATCCTGTGATTCAGCTATCTCAAAATGTGGCACTGTGTCGGGGGAAGGTAACTGAACAAAATCATACCTTAACTGCTTCCACATTATTTTACTCACAGTCCATTGGCCTAAACTAGCCACCTGTCTCCTAACCAAAATAAAAGGAAGCCTAGTAAATGTCATGGAACATATGGGATAGCACTACAGACTCTACCGTAACCCACAAGAGAGGAATTGCTTTTTAAAATACTGCCTGGCATAGAGTGTGCCTTGAATATCCACCAAAAAATTATGTAGAAACTTAAAATAAAGTTGAAAACACCTATAACATGGAAAAAAATGCTTTTGCTATGATGTTTAAAAAAACATGCTATAAACTTGCTTATGTCACTTATTCATTTGTACCCTTCAGTAAATCACTCCATTTCTATAAACCTTACTTTATCCATATGTAAAATTTAGATAGTGATATATCCTTCATAAGCTTGATGTGAAGAAAAAAGAAATCCAGCTATGCATGTTGAACCCTTGGGTCAGTGCCTAAATCTACCAAAAGGTCAAGAAATAACAATTTTTAACATTTATTTTTACCGATAGCTTTCATTACCTAACTTGTCTTATATGTAAGATTATTTTCTATCTCTTTTCAAAAGAGCAGGGACTTCTGCTTGTTCAATGATATATTCCTCGTGCCCAGAAAAAAAGAAAAAAAAAACAGAACTGAGTATTCTTATTAGATTGTTAGTACACTTTTCTGGTTTTTTTAGTGGATATCCTAGATGTGCATACTTGTCTTATTATTGTCTACCCTGAATTAGTATATTTACTACATCTGGAATAATGCAAGGAACTTAAAAAAAAAAATTTAACTCTCCCCGTGTTTTTTTTGCTATCATAGTTTCCTTCTACATGCTATGTAAGACATGGTTGCTATTTTTCACCCTTTCACATTCTTTCCTATTTACCCCCATGTTTATCTTGTCTGTAATCCTTTATTCTTTCATGTAGTTCAAAGCTTCTATCTGAAATCATTTTTTCTTCAGCCTAAAAAACTTCCTTTCAGATTTTATGCAGTGTGAATCTCTGGTAATAAATTCTTTCAGCTCTTGTTTGCCTGAAAGAGTCTTCATTTTGCCTCCACTGTTGATGAATATTTTAACTAGGTAAAGGATTCAAGACTGGAATTATTTTTTTTCCCCAGTGATTTAAAAAAAAAAATGTCATTTTTGTTTTCTGGATTCCATCATTTCTATTGAAAAGTCAGACATCAGTTTTATTGTCGCTCTTTTGAAGATAATATTTCTATTTTCTCTAGCTGCTTTCAGGTTTTTTCTTTAATACCCAGCAATCTGGGTGCCTGGGTGGCTCAGTTGGTTAAGCTACTGCCTTCAGCTCAGGTCATGATCCTGGAGTCCCAGGATCGAGTCCCACATTGGGCTCCCTGCTCAGTGGAGGGTCTGCTTCTCCCTCTGACCCTCTTCCCTCTCGTGGTCTCTGTCTCTCATTCTCTCTCTCAAATAAATAAATAAATTCTTAAAAAAAAAATAATACCCAGCAATCTGACTAGGAGGCATCTAAAGGTTACTTTCTTTGCATGTCTCCTGTTTAGGTTTCAGTGGTCTTCTGGAATTTGAGGGTTGGGATCTTTTATCAGGTTGGGGGAATTCTCAGTCATTATGTCTTCAAATTTTGTCTCCCTCATCCTCCCTTTTCTCTCATTATAGGACTCTAATTCCCAAGACATTAAAAGATTTGATCATGTTTCACATGTCTTTCACACCCTGTTCTATTCTATTTTATTCCTATCTGTGCTTCAGTTTAAATGCTTTTCTGTTGACCTGTCATTGAATCCATTTTTCCTGTTTTCTACTGTGTCCAGATTCTTTTTATATTCATACAATGGGTTTTTTAATACTGTATACTTTATTTTGTTATAAAATTGCTAATTTATTAATTTTACAAGTACTAATTCTCTATTGGAATTCTATAGGTTTCCTTCCACTTTTAACCGTCTTTTCCTCTAACACAAGTATTTATTTTAAAATTTTGTCTCTATTATCTGAATTGTGATTAAGTTATTTTTATCTGTTGTTTAAGAAACAACTATAAACTAATCCTTTTTAAAAAACTGTGTGTCAGAATTTTTATTAGATGCCAGTCATATGGAGAGTCTATAGAGTCCTTGAAGAAGTATATATGAAACTCCCCTAATACTATCCCCATCCTGACAAAGAGAAATCTGAAGCATTATAGTTCCTCACAATCCTTTGCAGAGATTAATGCCACCCTAAAAAATTTAAAGAATTTACAAAAATCAAAGTATTGTTTTGGATAACTAATAATTACAAGTTTAACTAAGTGATATCCACAATCCTAACTGTTCTGATAGATGAGGACTGTTTCCTGGAATACATCAATACAGCCCCTTGGACCTGGTATGGAGCTATTTGTCTGAAAAACGTGTTCTTTTCAAACCCCATCAATAATGAGAATTTAATTCAGTTTGCTTTTATATGGAAAATAGAGCAATACACATTCAGTGTCTCAACCCAAGGTTAACTCTCCTGATTTCTGTCATGATACAGCCCATAGAAATGTTAAATCACCTTTATATTCATGCCTAAACTCTTTATTGATGACATCAGGCTAATCAACAGCAATCTATGATATGATGGAAATGATACATTTAAAATTGTGCCTGAGTGGTCCAGAGAGTGCAAGTCAGTTTCATGCACACAAACAAGATACTTCCCCTCCTTACTGATGTTGCACCAAAGGTTATGGCTGTGGCCTTCTGTGCCATTCCCTCAAACCACATGAATGAAGAAGAGAAAAATCAGGCTTGCTGTGCAGAAGCCTTGTCCAGCTAATATCAGTGCAAGCTGAAATGTTATTCTGCCACTCTTT
This sequence comes from Halichoerus grypus, assembly GCF_964656455.1. Taxonomy (NCBI): domain Eukaryota; kingdom Metazoa; phylum Chordata; class Mammalia; order Carnivora; family Phocidae; genus Halichoerus; species Halichoerus grypus. The sequence goes on along the minus strand of NC_135718.1, from coordinate 23,072,813 downwards.
AGTTTGAGAATTAGCCCTAAAAGACAGTGGTGAGGGGAACTTCTAGAAATATACCTGTTTGTTTGTTTGTTTATGGAGAGAGAAATGGTCTGAAGTAAGGATATACATGACTCATGAAAAAGTACAAATATCTTGGCTGGCTGGTCAGGGGACTGGAAAAAATTGGGAATTCAAATCCAAGAAGTTGTGAGGTTGATGCATATTCATGAATCCATGCTAGTGGGCACTAAGTACACAAATATTTGTGTATCCTATCAGTGAACATCAAAGAGGACCCACTGCAAAGGAAGCACACAACCAGTCACAAGTGGACAGAATGACTCATCCAATGGATGTTATCTAGCTTCAATAGTCTGTGAATCTCTGCTTGTACAACTGGCTTACAAAAGGTGTATCCATTTTGGATGGTGTCAACACGTGACCGCAATGGGAAAAGCCCCTCTAAGTGAAGCTGATTTAGCTACTCAAACAGCTGAACAGCAGACATATAATCAACAAAATTCCACTCTGTGACCCCAAGAGTAAAATCCCTTGAGGAGATTAGTTTGTAATTTCTATCTAGTTGAAGACATTGGATTCCTTCTACCCTGTAAATGGCAATTGTGTATCCTTATTCAATTTGAAATCTAGTCCAGATAGGTTTCCCTTCCCTTCTCAAAGTGGTCTTATAGCAGCACCATTAGAGTACTTATAGAATTTCTCATATCCTGACATAGACTATTGTATAACATCACTTCGGACCAACTGGCCAAGTTTGCAGTTAAGGAGTACCAATTACTACATTATCACATAACTTACTGGCCTTACCATACAGTATACCACATGGAATTGATCAGTCTAATAAAATATTAGAGTGACCCATTAAAGGCTCCACTAACATTCCAGAATAACACTCTGTCCTCCAGAATGCAATATATATAATAAACCAATAGCCTACATGTGCTGAGTCTCCCATAGATGGAATACACAGGTCTGGGAGCCAAGTTTTAGAAGAACTGATCTCTCCCATCATCACTGCTAGTGAGCCACTTGCAAAATTTGTGCTTCTCATACTCTTTTAGATAAAGAGGTCTTGGTTCCCAGTCAGTGAGGTGAACTTACACCAGGGGACATAGTCGATTTTTCCTCAAACCCAAAATTACAACTGCAACCTGATCACTCTGGGATATTCATGTTGTTATTATTGTTTTACTTTAAAAGAGCTAGGATTACTGCTATATAATGAAGGTTGGGGGGAGTAGAGAGACAGTCTCTGGAATCAACAGATTTATTGGGAGCCTTTCTTGGTGCTTTGTGTCTTCAACTACAGCCTAACAAGGGCAACAGTCCTCAGGAACAAGGGCTGAGTCATATCAGCAGGCAAAAACTATAGAACACTGAAAGGCTGAAAAAAGATGTAGGAATGTAGAATCAGTGGTAGAGGAGGAAGATTATTATTTTCATGGTCTCAGCACCATTTGCAGCAGTAGGAACTATAGTAGATTCAATGAACTCTTCCCTAATATAAGTTTTTAAAAGAGATTTTATCTGGCTCCCATCTTTAAGAATCAGTAAGAGATGGACATAATATCCAAAAGTGGTTCTGAGTCATGCAAGGGAAGGACTATACCAGATGCTTTTTTATATTCTTTATCTTTTTTGCTTGGACCAAATCTGATTTCTAATACAGCAGTGGTGAACATTTCCATGCAGACAGTACTCCAACTTAAAGACATGCTGTGCATCTTTTTATGGTCTCCTGCTTCAGGGCCTTCCTCGCGTAAAAATGTAGTGCAGATATAAGAGAGTTAAGGCTCTCAGAAGCCACCCTTGACCAGTTGGGGTGGATTGTGGTGGGGGGGGGAAGGAGCCAGTGCACAATTCTGGAGGCTTTTGTCAGGCTACTCAGAGACCCTAGAAGAATCAAAGCCTCATTACTCACAGCAACAACTACAATAATGCACTTTTATGTTGTGACTTTTTTCCTCTCCTTATTGGTCTCACTTTTTTTCCTCCCTTACCCTGGCTTCCTGGGATGACCTCCCAAATAAACTGCCTACAAGCATGTCTGGTCTCAGACTTCTACTTTCATGGGAAGCCAATCTAACAAAACCCATCATTCACAAATTGGGCCCACTGAACTCAAAGTCAGCACTGTACAACCTCAGGTATGTAGTGAGCATTTTATTGAGCTCTACAAAAACAAAGTTGTTTCAGTCTCAAGCCTCCATCTACTAGGATTGGGGAAATGGAAGTTGACAGGAAAATTGAACCATAGACTTTTCAGAGTTCTTCTGGTGTTATGTCAAGTTGCTGGGAGTGATACATAGTGCTAAGGCGTTGGCAAATGAAGATTTTTATTTTTTTAGTCACTGGTCTGCACAGATGGACCAGATCTTCATTAGCAATATTGTCTTCATGGCACCTTGAGGTCTATCAGTTCTCCTGTTTCCCTGCCGATGTTGGATTAATGGAATTCTCTCTACTACTGCATTACTGTGGCACCAGGGACCTACGAATCTGGAAGGTTTTCTGTTGTTCCATCTACCGTATATCACTGGACAAATTTTTCAAGAGCTGTATCAGAGAAAAGAAATGAACTTTTTCTTCAATACATCAACGTATTTCTTTTCATTACTTCCCTCTATCTGCTTCATAGGATAGGGAAACCTATCTCTTGTCTAAGATGGCAGGATCCTTTTTACTCTATGTTTCTCTCCATCATTTTGCTGAGATTCTGAAGCTCTGTTTCCACAGACATTGGTTTTTAGAAACCAAAGCCAGGAGAAATCTCTGTATTTTCTACCTTCCCTCCCTCCTATGAGTCAATAAATATAGAACAGTAAGAAGGAGTGGGAGGAATTCTAGGAGGGGAAAAAAAGTACATAGATTAAATCTAAAAGAATGTATATGAAACACTCATTACTATTTTTATTTGTTGTGTCCTCGTTGAAATCTAATCATAGAGAAAAGAAAAATAGTAATTATTTGTTATTTTCTCGAACTTTCAGTCACTATTCCAAATACAAATTATATTCCAGTTAGGCAAGAGTGTGCCTATACACACACAGCTCTTTGTCTCTGTTGGGAGGGAAAGGAGGAATGCCTCTATTTTAATCTACTCATATCTGTCCATACAATCTCAAACCAGCCTGTTAATTCAGAAAAGTAATTATGTTCCACAATACCTAGTTACCTTTATTTTTTACTTTTCAAACTTTTAGAGTGATATAGACAGATTCTCTGTTCTCTATTTTCATCTTCTATATAGCACTTATTTTTCCCTCTGCCAAACTTTGTTTGCACCTGATAAATCGATTTTCATCACAGGGTGAGTCCTGGAAGATGCTGGAAAATAAATTCCACCTCATGTGCAGAATTCCTGGATACTCTGTAGTTCTCTTTCATGTAAAATTATTCTCAACCATTTCCTCCATCTGCACATTCATCTTTATGTGTCTTTTAGGGACTGAATTCACCACTCAGTCAGCCAGCTTGGAGTACTGCAACAATGTCCACAGGTGACATTTTCTTTCAATATGTTGTGATGGGAAAAGGAACAATACAAATTTTCAAGCTTATCTGAAGGAAAAAGTCCCCAAGAGGAAACTACACTCTGCTCTACTCCTTTACTCAAGGCCCAATTATTAGTACAGAAAAGACAAGAAGAAACAATACTGAAAAATGTTAAGACAAACCTATTTCATTACTTATGGGACCTCAACAGCCAAAATTGCAAAAGAGTGTGAGAGAGGTTCAGGTAATTATGATTAAATGCAAAGTATTTTAAAACATTAACAACACCCTGAGAAGCATGGATAAAATTACATGAAAAACAACAGTGATATGATAGGACAATTAACGCTTATTTCAACTCTGTATGGTAGGTGTTCACAGCATGAGTAGAGGTCTGAAGGCTGTTTTGTTGTTGTTTTTCTTTTTTTCTGAATGGAAGCAAACAGTTCCCTGCACAGGAGAGAAACTGGTGCTATTTGAATTGCAAATTTCTGCTGCAACCATTTGTTTCCCCTAATATTTTTTAGAATGGCTTTAAATTGGGACTATTTAGATATTTCCAGTTGAAATACATTGTCCTTAGTCATAAGCACCTTGAAACACAGTGAACAAGAGCTTCATAATCCCTGCCTTATAGTTGTAAGTGATACACACACACACACACACAGATGTCATTACTGAATGCTCTTTTGTCACTATGTACCATTTCTCTCACTAACATCTGTTTATTTAAATACAGAATAAATCTGACAATTTGCCATTACGTTTTTACCACTGAGCTGGAGTCTCTGAAGTGGAACAGGATCCCCCATGTACTATAAACCTGGCATTTCAGGAACAAGGTTTTCAAAAGTCTGTGCATTCTTTCTGCTAAATGAAAACTTCAAGGGTGGGGGTGTATCAATTTTATCAATATTATAAACTATTCACTAAGTTATCCAATTTTAAGTGGCCACCAGAAAGAGAAAAATCTTTTGTCTGAAATAATGTAACAAAAATAAATGGGGATTAATTGAAAGCCCATGAATGGTTAATGAAAAAACCTGCATCCACTTTGAAGCCTCCATCTGTGTTCTGAACTGTTCTATGAACTATTGGGCTTCTTTTAACTATTGTAAGAACACTCCACATACTCTAACTTGCAGCTTGAGTAAAGAACAAACTGCCTTTTAATTAGGTAGTAATTTAATAGAGCTCCCAGGTACACACTTGGTAAATACATTGTAATTATATATTCCTGCTGACAAAACTTTCCTGCTCTCTAATTTCATTTCATACTGTATGTTGGCTGGACAGCATGGAGCATATTGAACAACCTGTTAAGTAAATGTTCATTTATATACAGCCAGTTAAGGTATCTATTGACTTCTGTAATAATATAATATCGAAAGCACAAATGTTTGAGGAGTTTTCCCTACACCCACTTGGGTGGTTCAAAGAAGACTTTTCTCTCTGGTTGTGGGTGATGGGAGGGAAAGGGCACTGCCATGTTTTGGAAAATGATCTGAATTCTAGAGTTACCTCCCCAGGATCTTTGATATTTCCATTTATAATAACAAGGATGGCTTTCACTTGCAGATTTCTTTTTACCTGGCTATCTCAAATATTTCACAGATGTCTCATTCTTACTGCCTTACCATCAGGTTTATGGAACCATCTGTACTTTGTGTTTATAAGACAAGTCACCTGGGGTAGGACACAATAGGCCAGACCCTGACAGGGATAGTGTCTTTTCACCACTATTGAATCAACCAGGTGGTGCAGAATTTTTTTAATGGTTATTTTTGGATCAACATTTCAGTAACTTGATTCAAGTCACTGAAAACAAAATAATAAAGCATACATCCAAATTGAAGTGAAATTTTGTGTCTCTGACAGTCACAAAGTTCTCTGGTATAACCAGAAAGCACTCAAAACCCTTGAGAAACATAAGTATTTTTGGAAAAGCACTTGTTTATCAAGGTTTTTGGAAATAAAATATTAATTAAAAAAATTTCACACCATTCTGACAAAGGCAAGAGCTCACTATTAGGGTCTTTATCTAAGTAGCTTAGAACAAAAAAGTGGAATGAAAAGCAGTCAAAAGAAAAAAAATCTCTCAGTGAGATAGAATGAGACATTTTTAGGGTAGTGGTAATATTTAATAATTTGGTACACATTTCAACATGAACTATAGTAATTTATAAAACCAAGAATATCCCATTCCTATTAGATGGAATAATCACATTCAGCATTTAAAAGTAATGGATGCTAAAATATCATTACATCCATTCTCAAGAAATTATAGTGCCCAATATGCTCTTAGGACCTCATGCAAAAGCCGCCACCGCAAAGAATAGCAATTGTTTCCCATACTGCTTTGCCGCAAGGACTGCCTCCTCTGCATGAAAATTAAGCAGACTCATTATGAAAACTGTGTGAAAAAAGATCAAGAGCTTGCATGTAAAGAGCCATGAAGTAATAAAGATATTAGGGTCATTTAAAGGGCATGCAGTTCATTCATTAATTAATTAAAAATGTGGTTTCTACTGTCATGGTTCAATGGTCATTGGCCCCATTATATTGTATCGAGTACAGTGCTTGTTTGCTCTTCTGTTTTAAACCACATTACTGATAGACTTTCTACCGGTTCCACTAAAAATAGAAATTGGTAGGCACCAAGCTGATCAATGAGATAGTATGGCAAACTTATTAAGACTGCCTGTTGGTGGACCTAAATCTCCCATCCTTATCTACTTATTTGTTCCACTGCATCTTCACTTTTAATTATCTCATTTCTAATTCAAACTTTCTTCTCTCAGATTAACACTTTTATTTATCTATGCAGGTCAGCCCTTGACAATCTTTTTTTCAAGCTTCTTAATCCCTTAGTATTTAAAATGCACACACCATCATAGAAAATGGGAAATGCAGAATCTTTTAACATGCATAAATAGATTTTTGTTAAGTCTTCAAGATCCTCTGCTGAGCACACATCTAATTGGAATTTTTAGACTTCGTTATTACATGAATATCTATAGTCATTTTTAAATTTGAGGTAAAGGCATTTAAAGTTTGAAATACAGCCGATCCTTGGACAACATGGATTTGAACTGCAGAGGTCCACTTATAGGCTTTTTAAAAAAAAAATAAATACAGTACCATAAATGTATTTTCTCTTTATGATTTTAGTGACATTGTTTTCTCTAGTTATTGTATAAATACAGTATACAATACACATCAAATATGTGTTAATCAATTGTTCTTGTTATCAGTAAGTCTTCTGGTCAACAGTAGGTTACTAGCTAAATTTTGGGGAAATCAAAAGTTATACATAGATTTTTGACTGTGTGGGCATGGGGAGGTGGGTTTCAATGCCCCTAACCCTTTCATCACTCAAGGGGTCAACTGTAATAGTCAGTAGGCTTCCAGTATTATAAACTGTGTAAATGAGTTATGTGCACCCATCTCATTGGGATTTTTTGTTAAACTAATGCACCTGTTTAGATCAATTCTGACTAAAGATTAGAAAGAGATGGCAAAGCACAGAGATACCCTAACAATTTTCCATGGGGCTTTGAGTGAGCTTTAAGTATGAGAGAACAGTCTACTTCTCCAACACATTTCTCAGGCTATGACAACTGTCAGTAAAGAGGTCAGCTAGAGTAAATGCCAATGGGTATTATAATTTTAGAAATGCTATATAATGAGATACCAACATTGGGTCTATCTGTCCAAAGGCAGAGGTATGAAGGTCTAGGGAACTGAGAAAAGCCACACTGTAGCATTAAAAAAATAAAAATAAATAAAAATACTTAGAGTCTAAGACATGAGTCATGGAAATAATGTGAAGTGTCTCCAAGACCAAATATAGTACTCATCCACTTCTCAGAGCTGTGTGAGGGATAAAGGTTATGTAAAATTATTTAATATTAATATGATTCATACAAAAAAGTAAAAGAGATTTTCTTAAAGTTAAAATATGAGTGGTGAATGAGAGGTATTTAGGACACCAGCCTGCACTGCACAAGGAGGACAAGGCTCTCACATAATCAGCTAAAGCTGACTTCAAGTTCTTCTCTGCAAATGTTTACTTTCTTGACATCCTGGGGTCATCCTTCTCTTTATAGTACCACATTTCAGAGGGTTTACAGACCAGCACTGCTCAGCCTGGACTCACCCAAATGAGGATACACCATAGTACTACAGAACACTCCAACCACCACCAAAAGTCTGTACTTCAAGTCAAGAATGACCCAAGGTCTTATGGAGCAATCTACGTAAGCATGAGATTCTTGGCCATTAGTGCTATTGCTGCAGCAGTGGCCCCACTTCTGATGGGTTTGCTGGCTCATCCTAACTTCTCCCACATTGCTGTTGGAGACAGAGCTGGAGTTCCAACCTGAGAGGCTAAGACTCTTACACTGACATTCAAGAAGTGATAACAACTTCCTTTCTGGACTCTCTGATGGTCAGTTGCAAAAACAAGGTTCCCAATGTGGTGAAATATGATGCCATCTGCCTTCCAAAGAGGTAGAATCATTATTGACAGCATTTTGTCACTGCTAGTCAAGTACAAAAAAACCAAAATTATCTGTTCTGTCCAAGGAAGCCCTTTGGGTTTCAAAGAAGTCAGTTGTGTGATATTTGAGGAGAAACAGTACTTATATATCCCCTGAGTCAAGTCAGACATTTCTCTGAAGTGCCATAATTAGTAAAGCAATTCCAAGTGTATTCTCTATACTCATACAATCTCTAGGAGTTAGAGTAGGTACATAGCTTCAAAATCCAAGTTTCTGTCATTACAACAAACTATGTAAAAACAAATCTGATCCTGCAGAATAGATGCTCTTACCCTCCAGCTAGACTCTAAGCATCATGAAAATAATAATTATCTTTTTTTCTTTTAATTTTACCACTATATCATCCCATCAAACAGATGTCTACACAATAATTGTGGCTGATTTCCAGTCTTATATCAACTACATTTCTTCCAGTTTTATCCTTGTGAATATATATATTTTTCATATCAAGCCATTATTTTACCTGGAAAGTCCCTTCAATCAGGACTAAGTCTTACATTTTTTTTAAGCAAGTTCATATTCTACCTTCTCCCAGATGTCTTCCCAACAGCTCCACTCAGTTTTAATCTCATTCCTCCTACTCCCTTAATATATTGGTTGGAAATCCAATCACTTATGCTCTCTGCCATCTAACAATGCTATTTATGTAGCTTTCCCTGTCCTTCACTAGATCATGAGCATCTAAAGGCCAGGATATTAATTTCTGAATTCCAGAGTCTAACCAGTAACTGACAGATAGTAGGTAGTCAATAAATGTTGGATTAATAAAATTTATACCACCTTGTCATTTTAGGAAATAATGTCATATACTAAAGAAAGAATCATGTACTAGATCATACTCCCCTTTATGTCAAGCACTATTTTTTGAATGATTTTAACAAGGCAACAGAATAGTGCTTTGCCTATAGGGAGGTCTCAGCAAATGCATTAATTACATAACTACAAATGCAATATAGGTTTTCATGATGCTTAAATTACTGTATGACTAGGTGAGCATATCTGTCCCTTTTATTACGCTATTGATATTATGTACTAAAGAAAAATGACGGGGTTAAGGAATCCTCATCCAAGAAGAACTACAGGGCAGGAAAATGCCACCATTTTAAAAAATGCCTTTTCTCATTGTCTGCCTGGCAGTGCAGAGGCAGAATATCATTGATAAAAAACAAAACAAAAAACCTACCTTGTGGCTTTCCCTTAATAATAAATCACATTGCTCTCTACATCTGTCGTTAGTCAACAATGCACACACCACACTCACTGGGGAACTTGTAATTATTTGAGTAGTAGCCAGTTTAGGTAATGCCTAAATTACCTAAGGGGCGTCATAAACAGTAATTAAAGGTTTCTATAAAAGCTTTAAATTTGTTACTCCACATCTTATTTACATTGTATGCTCTATGTCACTGAAAATATACCCAGAATACAGGGACTGGAGAGAATACATTAAGTGCATCATCATATGTGTTAGAAAAATATACTTTTTCATCCTCACTACAGTTGCTGTAAAAAGCAAGAAGCTAAGGACTCCAAAGCCACGGTGCATAATTTGGAACAATGTGCTGCTGCTCCACAGCCCTGTGGGCTGCCTGTGTGTGGTTTAGACAGTTGGCAAGAGGACTGGTGCAAGGCTCCGGTGACTAATTGAAGCAATTCTATAGGCTCTGGGTGAACATGAAAAGCTGAGCTACCCCAACTGAAAAAAAAAAAAAATGTTTGCCTGCTCCCCCTTCCTTTGTTCAAACCATAATGACAGGATAATTAGTTTTTTTTACATTTTTAAGATCATGTTTTCCTTAGGGGACCACCCATGTTCCAGCTTCCATGGTGGAAAAATAAAACCCTCAAACAAAACAAAACTGTTTAAAATAATCTTTGCAAATCACTGGGACTTTGCCTTAATAACAGATCTATGAAAAAAAAGTGGATCTATGGCCTTACGGATTTATTGTTCAAACCTGCAGAGGTAAAAATAAATAAATAAAATAAATAAATAATAAAATTAATAAAATAATAATATATAAAATAAAATTAAAAAATGGCTGTGCATCCTAAAGCCAAAGTATGATTTTGTCCACACGTAAGGAAGATAGTTTTCAAATCCTCCAATTTTCAGGTTCTAAAAATCCCGCACTTTTCCCATAAATCCTTAGGGTGATTTGACCTTGATTCTCTTGCTTACCATTTAGATCCATACCCTCCTTCGCTAGTAGCTGATGATACTGGTGCTTTCTTGATTCCACCCACGTCTCATAAAATATTGTTTTTTTTAACTGAAATCTAAGCAGCGCCTCAAGATGTGTCTCAATTCTATAGTATGTATAAAGTTCTTATTTCAATTTCACTGCAATGGATCTTTGGCTCTATTTCTCCAAAACTGCATGCTTGTTACTATATGCCTGAAATCTGCATCAAAACCTTGCATATTTCTTAAGAAGCCTGATTTACAAATCTTTCACTTTCCACTCTACCGTGGCCACAAAGCTGATTCTTTGGTGAAAGATATTTTAGAATATGGTGAAAATTTTATGCAAAGATATAATCAAAGGAGTAGTGAGTAAACTATCAAAGGCTACAATTGTACCCCCTACTTCAATTAGCTTAGACTATAAGCATAATAATACTTCTTTTCAAGCTTTTAAGATTTCAGACATGATCTAAGACTTCTCACCAGGTTGGGAGATAAGCTTATATTGTTCTAACAGAAGACGGACTGGAAAAACTCCAGATTTATGATTTAATTTATTCCTAAAAGATAGCAAACCACCATTTAAGTAGGCTTTTTATTTGCTTCCAGTGCAGTTCTAAAAATTAAGGTTCATATCTTGTAAGTCTATTTGCTATTTTCTCAAATTATGTAAATAACAGTATTATATATATTTTTATGAGTTTTTCCATTTTAATTTAAAACTGAAAACTAAAAGAAGGTTACAAATGTTCTTTTTTGTGAGTTTTTTAATAGGAACTGAATGCCCCGATGAGGCTTTTGAAACCCTGGATTTAGTAAACTTTGCACTGAATCTTTGTCCTTTTTTTCCCTGGTAAAAATTCCTTTAGCAAGCATCCTTCAATAGTTGAAAGTAGTGATTGGCAACAAAAAGTCTACAGGTCAAATCTGGCCGTCCACCTGCTCCTGTGGATAAAGGTTTATTGGAACACAGCCATACCCATTTGTTTACATGTAGTCTAGGGAGGCTTTTGCCCTGTGTTGGCAGAGTTGCACCCATGCAAAAGAAATCATATGGCTCACAGAGCCTAAAATATTTATATTCTAGCCCTTTCCAGAAAGAAGTATCAGCTCCTGGTTACATCACTTCATTCAAAGTAGGTGCATCTGCCTCCCAAAGTGTCATTTTCTTTTGAGTATCTATAAATGTCACCAAAGTCTTCAGATAACATGTGCTGGAGATTAGAATTCTTTCTCCTTTTCTTCTCATCCTCTCATGTTTCTCAGGGCAGAGGAATAAGGAAGAGCAAGGAACTCTGATAGAGAGGAGGGGGAGCAACAGCCTTTCCTTGGCTCCCTTATAAAACTTTTTTTTTTTTCCAGTGTAACTTTGCAAAGATATAAATTTCCAGAAGGTCTTTACACTCATCACAGAAAATAGCTTTCCTCTCCAAATATTTAAGTGAATTTTTATGGGAAGTCTTTGTTTTACGCTGGCGCTTACAACATATTCCTGTCCTCAACAGTTATATAACCGGGGTCTGCTCTTGAGTCATGTGCTATTTATCAAAAACACTTCCTCACTTTCCCCTCTGAACTTGTTAACCTCTAGAAAGACAGACATTGTCTTTACCAGAATTCCTTCTTGATTCAGAGGTGTAGGATTCCAGGTATGCCAAAAGTTTTCCTCCTTAAGTGTTCCATTACATGAAACTCCTGCTTTTCAAAACACTCTATTTTTTTCTAAGTTCAAAATTATGTGTGGAATGAAAATTTTGACTTAGAGACTAGCTCCCTTTCAAGCAAGAATTTGGTTGACTCAGAATATAGTTCATGTACAGATATATTTGACATTCTCCTATGCATCATTGTTTCGTTTTCTTATGTAAGATTAAATCAATTTCTAAGTTTGAAAAAAAAAAAGTACTCAAAGACAAAAGGCTTATGATGGATATATCTTTCCTCTGATTCTATGTTCAGACTCAATCAGCCATGTTCCTCTCACCTCATCCTCCAATGGAGTCAGCTATTAGCTGTTCATAAATAAAAACCACAGCTATTAAGGTTATCAAAGAAGAGGGATATTGTAGGTCAAAACATCTTAAGTCCGGAAATTTGTTTTCATTTCTTTCAACAATTATATTTTTGACAAAATTTTAGTATCATTTTCTTCTGTACATAGTCCCATCATTAAATATGCAATATAAAAATTTAGTAGAAATTAAGAATCCAGAAGCCCCCTTGGTAGGATGATAAAAGAGCAAAAAGCTAAGAAGATACAAGAGATTGGGCCAGATAAAAGAACATTACATTCAGTCTCCTGCTAATATTCTCCTATAGAAATCTCACTGGTCAAAATTAACACTCCATATTCTCTAAGATATAGAAAGAATTAAGAATAACTACCTATGTAAAGTCAACAATGGAGTGGAATGTAGACTCATTTACTGAAATGGGGAAGGGAAGAGAAACAGTTCTGTGGAAAACTGGGAGACCTATCAACTCTGAGCCATTTAAAAGCATATGTTAGTACTTTAGTCTCCTTTTGGTGTCCAGGTCCAGAGCTCAAAGTGACGACTCCTGATTCAAATCTGAAAGTCATCAGAACACAGTATTTAAAGCTTTGGAACTGGGACGTCTGGGTGGCTCAGTTGGTTAAGCATCTGCCTTTGGCTCAGGTCATGATTCTGGGATTAGGTTCTGCATCGGGCTCCTTCCTTAGCAGGGAGTCTGCTTCTCCCTCTGCCTGCCGCTCCCACTGCTTGTGCTCTCTCTCTCTCTCTCTCTGACAAATAAATAAATAAATAAAATCTTAAAAAAAAATAAAGCTTTGGAACTAAAGGAGATAGAGATATATACAGTGTATCTATGAAGACTCAACTTTCCAGTATCCAATAGCAGGTAGAGAAGGTAGACAGAGAAAGAAGAGATACCAAGACTAATTTACATGATTCCACAATCCAAGGGAGATCTGTGATGAGAGGGTGAGAGAGACAACATGTCCAATGTCACAGAGCAATGTGCTAAATGCTGCTGTGGAGATGGAAAGCAAGGCCAATACAGAGAAATGGTCCCTGGATTGGACTACTTGAAAGAACAGTTTAGTTGGGGGTGGGAACAAAGTGGATACGAAAGAGGGGGAGACATAAAGAGTAGGGATCAGTTAGATGACATCTACTTTTGCAGCATCGACATGATTAATTCAGATCCTCCTCTCATCCTAAAAAAATAAATAATCAAGGAAATAAAGAAAAACACAAGCCATAAATGATGTAGCTGATTGTTTAAATTGTTATTAAGGCATCTGAGTGGTGTCTGGAGCCACCAAAGCCTTCTTGGCAGAAGGCTAAAAGGAGGACAGTATGTTACAGTAGGATGTGACATGATCACACGTGAACTTTTCCTGCTTGCAATGATGAGATATCTTGCTGAGAGTTCATCCAAAGCAGCCCCTGTGGTTGCCATTCATGAAGAGCTGCTTATAACCATATGGTCAACACTGAGTCTATGATGAGATCCTATCACTTTGCACTCAACAGAAAAATTGTAGAGGACAAAATTTATTAAAGGCATATTTTTTAAAGTCTTTGTTCAAATGAACAACAGGATCTGTAAGTAAGACTCTTAAATCTCAAAATTATGTGCTCAAGCTTTTTCTACATTATTTTGTTGGAGTACCAGTGTAGGGCTTGACTGGAGAAAGCCCCTAAAATCAGACTTTCAGTTGTGGAAACAAGACAGTTTACCTTTTTAAAGCAAAATCCCTTTCCCTGGTAGATAATGATACAGTTAGACTAGAGCCACAGATCTTGTGAGTTTGAGGGTCAAAAGAAGGTGATTCAAAAGAAGGATACAAACTGACAGATGAAGGTACTGCAAGAAAGTACTGAAAGATAAAAGGAATTATTGACAATGATTGTAATGTGCAGTAATGCAATTTACCCTGCTGGATTCTGTCAAGGGAGATTCGTGGGTGAGGCCAGAAAATAACCTGCAAAAGACAGCCTTTTGAGTTGAACCGTTAAGCAGATTATTGCTAAATCTGAATTCTGGAGAGAAGACTCTGTTTATTTACTTAAAAAGTATCTGGATTACAAAAATATGTGAAAACTGAACTGAATTTATAAACGTCTAGAGTGGAGAACCATTTTTCATACAGTAGGTACAATACAAAGATTTTAAAACTCAAGAATATTCATTAGGAATTTATTATTTCCTGGGTCTTTTAGGAGGGTCAATCTGTTTTGTGTCTGTAAATGAATTCTAAGTCAATGCATACATTCTCTTCCTGCAATAATCAGCCAGTCAATTCCCTAGGTAAAACTCTTGATTTGATGTTATGGATTGTGAAGCTGATTGGACCCAGGTAGAAAACTGAAGAATGTAGTAGTAAGACCATCTCTGTGGTCCATTGAGAGGGCAGGGGTGCTATTTCTTTGCTGATTGGAGCACACATTTCAATACATATTTCAAGACTTTATGAATCATGAATATGAGAGTGAAGTTTATGATGATGGTATTGAACTACTATCCTTTTGAAAAAGGAAAGATTGATTCAAGAGTGATTTAAAATAATGTGTTCTCGCAGGAAATCTTATCTGTTGCTTGAAACACACTAAACTTTTACTGTATCGCTATATATTTTTTTTTTTTCCAGATAAGCCTTTGACAGAACTTTCCACAGAGGAACCAACCGGTTAATATGGGGAAACTTTTCTGACATAATCAGAATAATAGTATCAGAGTAACAGGCAACAATTTCTGATTGTTTACTCAGCCCCACTATGCACATGCATGAACGCCTTTAATCTTTAAAAATAGCCTATTAAATGGGAACCTTTCTTCTCCTTAATTTACAGATGAGGACACTGAAACTTAACTAGATTGAGCAATTTATTCAAAGTCTTGCAATATACAGTAATCTCTGGAATTTGGGGTGCTTTTTGCTTCAGAGCCTATACTTTTAAATTCCCTTGCATACTGTACAGCCATGATTAGATATTCAGGTTTTGAACAAAGACTATGTGAGTTTGAATCCCAGCTTGGCCCCTTGGACAGAGTACCCTATTTTCTTGTCATGTCAGTGTTCTTAGTGGTGGAATATCAATAAAGCGAATAATCCCATTCACCTCATAGAACTGTGCTGAGGATTATATGAAACAATATATGTAAATATTTAGAATTATCCCTAGTTCTCAGTAAATACTTAGTACACAGTAGGTTTTAACCACAACAAGAACACAGTAATACTGCTGCATAACTTGAAAACTTTTCTCAATCATTGAAAAATGGGTGTCAAATGGCAAAGAGAATCACATTTGGAAATTCGTCAATGAATTAGGAAGCTCAAACTAGAACTTTTTTAGTGGATCTTCACACTATCCTGATAAATTAATAATTTTAAAAGGACAAATGAATTTCCCAAATTCACTGTTGTCACCATGGGCTTTTCTATCTCCTAAGTGATTTCAGCTGAAACCTTTCTAAAAGGATTACTTTTGTCAAATGTAAAGCAGATGGAGTGACAATGGTTCCTTCTCTGAATACATTTTGAAGTGGATACAACATTGGAATTCTACAAGAGCAAACTAAGCCTACATTCAGAACTCAGCCTTAATCTGAATTAGTCCATTTATTTGATCATGAAACCAAATGAAATTCCAACACATTCCTTCTCCAAAACCACCCACTTTGACTCTGTAATCCTTAAAAATTTCATTGTCAACCAACATTGAAAGAGCAGAAAACAATTCAGGGTACATTCACTTCTCACGTTCTCATGAAAAGTTTGAAGGCAACTTCCACCTGTCAAACTGATTTTGACTCATATGTACAGAACACGTTCACCCAGTGAACCATTCATCAGTAACAAGAGGTAACAAATTCTTCACAAATGCCCTAACTCACTGCACTCTTCAGGTAGTAGAGGAGGGTGTAGGATGGGGGTCAATTTAACAGGCTGGATTTCATCGTCAGGAGGTTAAGAACAAAGAGGACTGTCCTTCCAGGGTCACACTACACATAGTGCTGAATTCCCTCTAGAAATTTCTGATAGTTATCACTTATGTGCTTATTTGGTGAGCATTCAGTATCTAATATGTGAATCAATTTGTAGTGAGGGAATTTTCAAGATTAAAAGATTATTTGCCTGAACCAAGTATGAAATATAGCAAGATATAATGGTCCACATTGTGAAATAGTCAAAGAAATACTTAGCAGAAAACCATTCAAATTTAAGAAGGAACTATGGGCAAACAAGCTGAATCTCTCTTGGAGATTCATAATACACATTAGCGAATAAAATGCTCTCAACAGGTATGCATTTAAAAGAATCTATTTAGCTTTTCCTAAACACAGTCATCGCAAAATTTAGTTACCATGGAATCTTATCCTAGGTTGTCTTTTCCAGATAAAAAGAATAGCATGTGTGCAGAGTTAGAAGCTAGAGAAGTAACCATAGAGCATAATATGGAAATTCTCAGTTTTCCATGCCAAATACTCATTCATGAGTACTAAATTCTTTGGCTAGAAAAATAGGTTGCCAGAGGAGTGGGTATAAAATAAAATAGGCCTGAATGCTAAACAAAGGACTTGTTGCTAAATTTTAAAATATGATATTAATAAAAATAATTAGCATTCTACTTCTAAAAATAAAATGTATTCAAATAAATTTGAAAAATAAAACATAACAAGGAGAAAAAAGATCACCTATAATTTAACCGAAGTCATTTATAAAATATAAAAGTGGAGAAAAATACAGGGAATTATAAAATGTCATGAAACTTTTATCTATTTAAATAATTCACACATTCATATATTCTATAAATATTTTGAGCACCTATTTTGTAACACATACTTTTCCAGCTACTGGAGCTACAACAGTGACTAAGACAAATTTCCTACCCCTCAGAGAACCTGTACTCTGGAGGGAGAGGGAGAACAAACAAACATTTTAACAAATAAATATATAATGTGATGTAGTGACAAACAATAATCCCCATTCTTGTGGAGTTCTAGGGGAAAAGACTAACAGGAGATGAACCAGTAGTGCAATATAATGTTAGATAATATTAAGCATAATTAAAGGTATAAAATAGGATAAGGAGATAGAGGGAGTTTGGCATTGAGAGGGATAAATCATTTTAATATGGTGGTCAAGAAAGGCATTTCTGAAGAGGCTACTTTATAGCAGAGACATGAAGGGAGTGAAGAAGGAAACCGTTTGCTTCCCTGTTGATAGAAATTTAGGATAATTTAAATTTTTGCTAATACAAAAAAATACTAAAATGATAAACTACTTTTGTCTCCTTTTGCACACAGTGAAAAGTTTCTTTAGGGTATGTGATGAAAAACAGGATTCCAGGGCTGCTCATTTTCAAGGTTGCTAGATACTGTTTCACACATTGCCCACCAAAATGGGCGTACAAATGTACATCCACCGAGGAGCACATAAACTTAGAGGGAAGGAAACGTTCCCCTGATTAGAGGAGCTGTGGTCCCAAGAGGGTGAAGAAAACCCCAGTTGTGTTTTTGTTTTTTTTCTTGTCTTCCTCTTGGCCAAAAAGCTGGAGCTTTAGTTATTCTATTCTGTGATGTCCCTGGTGCTGGCAAAGTCATAGGAAGTACATGGTAGGTAGAGTAGCTAAAGTTCCATATTTCTGACTAGAGCACAGAAAAGGGGAATACCAGAGTACTGTAAAGTATCAGAGAAAATTTGGAGAGGGAGGAGCTCAGGAATGCAAACCCATGTACTTGTTTATGAACTAATGGGCTCTAAATGATCTAAATACACTAACAAAAAGAAAGATTAGCAAAGTGGGTTTAAAAATTGACTCAGCTGCATGCTATCAAAATCAAGGATATAGTTTGGTTAAAATTAAATGGATGGAAAGAATATTTACCATACAAACACTAAGACAGAGAAAGCTGGAGTGGATATATTAATTTCAAAGCAGACTTCAGAGTAAAGAAAATTACCAGAAATTAAGTGGGGCATTACATAATGACAAAAGGATAAATCCACGAAGAAGCCAAAATAGCCCTAAATGTATATGAACATAAGAAGAGAACTTGAGAACGTGAAGGAGGAATGGAATAGAGAAAGAAAAAAATCCCCAAATATAGCAGTGGATGTCCTTATCAACCATAAATAGAACTAGTAGACAGAAAATCAGCAAAGATATAAAAGAACTGAACAATACCATCAACCAATGGGTTCTAACTGGTATTTACAGAATATTCCACCCCAAAAAGTAAAATACACATTGTTTTCAAGTGTGCATACATGAACCAAGATAACTGAATTCTGGTTCATAAAACAAACTTTTAACAGTATTAAATAATTAAAATCATAAAAAAACATGTTCTCTGACCATAATGGAATTAAAATATAAACTAGTATGGGGATTAACATAACAATAAAAAAATTAAAAAATATATATAAACTAGTAACAGAAAGATAACAGGTAAATTTCCAAATACTTAGAAATTAGACAAATACTTCTAAATAATCTGTGGGTCAAAGAGAAAGTAAAGGAAATTAGAATGTATTTTAACTGAATGAAAATGAAAATACAATGTATCGAAATTTGTGGGATGCTGCTAATCAATAAAACGTTCTCAAATAAAAATAGCATTGCCGGAGTCCAGCTCCAGCCGGGGTGGGTCTCGTAGGAAAGGACGGCATCGGCGAATGAGGAGACACAGACACAGGGTCAGGTTGCAAGCATCTCCTCCTGACAGCCTCGGAGGAACTTTATTTATATGTTAGGATATTTTTGTTTTTCCAAATCTTAGATCATTTTCTGGATTATAGCCATAGCCTTCTTTCATTTTTCCTTTGTAATGATTAACATGACCTTTATTGATTTCAGCTTATCGGCTTTCACTAAAACTAAAAAACAGTACGTAAAGAGAAAGGTGCTAGACAGAGTGTGACCGTTTTGTTATTTTGTTCTATAGAAACTAATTCTTCGTGGAATTAGTTTCATTATGATTGCTTAGATAGGCGTAACTAAGATGAGTAGTCACTTTATCATGAAACCGCAGAAATATTCCCACAATTATAAAGATTGCCATAAATAAAATGAAAAAGAATAGCAGGAGCCAGCTGTGGAGTCTCCTGTTTTCAGGATCGTCCCCCATACTTGGACTTTGTCAAACAGCATGAGTAGCTTGGCTCGCGCCATAGCATAGCCATTTTGGAAAAAGAGTTTGTCAGTTCCCTATAAAGTTAAACAATATCCTGCTCAACAATTCTGCTCCTAGAAATTTACTCCAGAGAAATGAAACATTTCCACACAAAGAACACTTGAGAATATATATTGCAGCTATATTTATAATAGCAAAGAAAACCCCCAAAAAACTAGAAACAGTCCAAATGTCCACCGATGATGAATGCATAATCGAATTATGCTATATCCACCCAATTGAACCATCATTCACTGATAAAAGAAACATACTCTTGGGGGCGCCTGGGTGGCTCAGTCGTTAAGTGTCTGCCTTTGGCTCAGGTCATGATCCCAGGGTCCCGGGATCGAGCCCCGAATTGGCCTCCCTGCTCCGTGGGAAGCCTGCTTCTCCCTCTCCCACTCCCCCTGCTTGTGTTCCCTCTCTCGCTGTCTCTCTCTGTCAAATAAATAAATAAAATCTTAAAAAAAAAAAAAAAAAAACCACTCTTGATACATGAAACAATGTGCATGAATCTGAAAAGCCTTATGCAAAATGAATGAGGCCAGGCACAAAAAAGTGTTGAATAGATGGCCTTGTTTTTGCCCCAAACTCAGGGGACAGAGTTTAATAGTTATTTAACCATGAAGAAACATGTTATCTGACACCTTTGCATTGAAACCCTTTATCAGATTAAGAAAGTTTCCTTCTACTCCAAATAAGTTGGAAATATTTATCATGTGTGTTTAAATCTATTAAGTTATTTTTATCCATTGAGAAGAATTCTCTTTATAATAGATTTTTTAAATATTAAATTAAGTTGTCTTAACCGAGGTTAAGCCTCATTTGCTCATGTTATATATATTAGAAGATTAAATTTGCTAATATTTTAATATTTTTGTGTTTATGCTTGAGAGATAATTTTCTTTTCTTACTATTATTTAGGTAGTGTTGTGACAAATTATGATAACCTTATAAAATGAGAAAAGTTTACTTTTTATTTTTTCTCTGGAAGCACCTATTCCTGCTTTAAATGTTTTGTTCATCACAAAGTCATTGGAGCTGAGATGGTTTTTAATTAGGATTCATCATATTTAAACAGATATCAGGCAATTCTTTTTTTTTCTTACTTCAGAATTTTCGTGTATTTGATGTATGTACTTTTTTAACTTAAATTTTAATTTTTTTCTTCTATCACTTTCATTAAGTTTAATTTTGCAAAACAAAATATCAGCTTCATAAAAATTGTTAAATTTATTGGCATGAATTTGTTTATAATGTCATTACAGTTCTTTTAATGATTATAGGATCTGGAGAGATGTCCCTACTCACCTATACTGTCCAATATTCAGCATAAATGTCTTTGAGAGATTCAAATCCACTAGCTTTGTACTTAATTCTACAGGTTCATTTCTGTAGGGTAGCCCATAAGCAGTGAAAAACAGCTCTGTTCATTACTTCTATGCCTCCGGAAAATACTTTGCCCATCTATGCCAAAAATGAGAAGTGCCTGGAGTAGGAAAGTGGTATACTGTTCCTTATACCTAAAAAGGGATAGCACTCTTTTGGAATTGGGTCCTTTTAGATTTCTTTGCATCTCTCTCTCTATCAGATTAAAAAATAGAGAATACATCTAACATCCAGATCTCAGTTTCAAATACCATCTCTAATAAAAAGAATTGGCTGATTCTTACACTGGAGAAGGAAATATACAAGATGAACAAGAGCATCTTATAGTAACAGAAAGTAAAGAAATGCTAAAAAAAAAAAAAAAAAATCCCACTTAGGTGGGGATATGCCAAAGAGACACAAGAACCACCTGAAAGAGCAATTGACAAAACTAGAGCAATTTGAACAACAAAATAAGGTAGTATTGGATTACTACCCAAAGTATAAAATAAATATGTTTGAGTCCCTATGATGAATAAATGACTAAATAAATAAATAAATGGGGGACAAAAGACAAATCTCTTATGCAGAATAAATCCAGATATTTTATGTAGATACTTCACCCCCAAAGAGGGGAAGATAAATTTCCACTCCTCAAGTATGGGCTATGCATAGTGATATCCTTGCAAAAATTTTAGTATAGTAAAGGGGTAAAAAGAGGAGATTTAGAGTGAAGAAAGCTGAATATTATCACCTTATCCAGGTGATCTTGATTGGGTGGATATAGCATAATTCAATTATGTGTTCATCATTGGTGGTCATTTGGATTATTATTATTATTTTTTTTGCTATTATGATTATAGCTGCAATATACATTTTCAAGTGTTCTTTGTGTGGAAATGTTTCATTTCTCTGGAGTATATTTCTAGGAGCAGTATTGCCTCTGTGGTTTTCCTCCCAAAACAACAAAAACAAAAAACAAAACCATAATCATAGTCTAATCATGAGGGAAAATATCAGGAAAATTCCAAAGTTGGCTATTTTACAAAATACCTGACTAGTACTCCTCAAAACTGTTAAAGTCATCAAGTACACGGACAATCTGAGAAGGTGTCATAGCTAAGAAGAGGCTAAGGAGATATGACAGCTATATGTACTGTGATCTCTTTGATGGAATCCTGGAAAAATAAAAGGCCATTGGATAAAAACTAAGGAATTATAAATAATCTACAAATGCTAAATACTAACAATGTATCAATATAACTTCATTAGTTGTAACAAATGTACCATGCTAATGTCAATTGTTAATAGGGGAAACTGGGTACAGGGGTATATGGAAACTCTTTACTAACTTCTCAAATTTTCCAGTAATTTTGAAACTAAAAAATAAAGTCTATATAAAAATTTTTTTAAATAGTAAAATAAGGGACTATGTAGTTCACCTTTTTTGTTTGTTTGTTTTGGGTGGGTGGGTGCTGTTAAGAAATCTGTATCTAAATCATTTTGGAGTGTATTGATGTTCATTTGTTGTGTCAGTTTGCAGTTCATTTATTAATATTTAGCCAATTTTCCTCACAATATGCATTAAATAATTTGTAACTTTACTTTAATGATTTTTTTAAATCATACATTAAATTCTTACATAATTCAATCAATCAAACAGGACTTACAGTGATCCTTAAGCCACTTCTCTAGCTACCCATTCTGGGACCTATTCTGCTGGCCCTTTAACTTTTTATTTCAAGGTATTTTATTTAAAAAAATATCTTTGGTCTTCACCCATACATCTCTCAACCCAAAGAAAGCCATGACTCCAATTCCACTATCCCCAAATCTAAATCCTTTAATATTCCTCATTAGAGAAACTGTTTCCAAAACTCACTGCCTCATAAGCATTTTTTATTTTAAGCCATTTTTCAGGCTCAGTGTCTCACAAAACAACTAGTCATACATCACTGACATAAATACAGTTAATTAAAATTCAAAGTATATATGTATCTTCTATACTCAGCTAATAATCATTATTTTCATTTTTACCCATTTACTAATGACTTTTTTGAAAAGAAAAATACAAGAATTATAGATAGTATTACATCTAAAAATGATCTCTTTAAAGCATCATTTCAAAGAACAGACTACAGATCAAGTAAGAAGAACCTGTTTGTAAATTTTAAGATATTGTTTGCCACATATTGATATAATGGTTGTAGAAAATGTTTCATTCTTCAGATAGTAGTCTCACTAAGAAGCTCTTGCAACTGTATATTGATTCCTTAGTGCTTTCATTTCCTTTAAATCTGCTCACTTGTCTTGATCTGGCTCTTTACAGTAAAAAATTAATCACAGTTGCTATTGGTTGACCACTTTGTGGTCTTTTAAATTTTTCAAGAATCTCTGATTACCATCTGAGATTAAATAGGTAACCATTGACCCTGGGAGGTAAATGAAAGAGCAGAGCAGGCTATTACCTTACATAAACAATCTTTTCTAAGATTTTTTTGTTCTGTAGTCCTGTTTTCTCAAGAATGCCAAGCAACACTGATCTATGAAGATATTTGCCTTCTATTATATCTAAGGAGTGTATTGTACATGATATTATGAGACTCCAGAATATGTTTCCCAACTCTCAAAGTATCCCCTTTCAAACCTTCTGCATTAGTACCAATGTGTTTCATTCTTCCTACCTCTCATTTTAGCTGCATGTCATATAGGATGAAGACAGTGAATCCATCCTTTTATCTGTATTCAATGTGATGATAAACACAAGAATGAGGTATAAAGTTAGGTATTACAAGATCACAGTAAAATAGAGTCTTTGAAATCCTACATCCTTAACAAAATTTGCCCACACTAGCTAGTTATCCAAATTCTGCCCTGTTAGATAGGAAACCATCCTTGATGAGGTAGCTGTAGGATATCATTAAACCTTAACACATGAATATGATCATGTTTGAATTTTCTGCAATCAGGCCACAGGAGAGACTGAACATTTTTAGTATTCAATGGTAAAAAAGCAGGATGAAATTCTGAATTCTGAAGATATGAAGACATTATTAGATCCCTTCACACAAAGTTCCCAAAGAGTCTATGTATGCATGTGTTTGTGTATCTGTGTGTGAAATGTGTAATTTTTCATTTTTCATTTTTTTAATCTGTGGCTTAGATTTCAAATACCAAAAGAAAATCTCTTTTACAAACTGGACTAGGGAAGCTAGTAAATTTGTTTTTTCTAAAGTAGCTTGGTTTAAGAGTTGAAGTGAAAAAGAACAAGCTTGAGAACTGCTCTTCTCAAACCTACCAATTTCACCTTATGTTAGAATATGAAGGAAGATCAAACTCACACATACTCAGACTAGGACAAAGGCAACGACCACAGAGAGATGGAGACCAAGGAAGAACATTTGATGGAGGAATGTCAAAGCAACACAAGAGCCAACCAAAAGAGCTCCTGGTGGCCAAAACTGAAGCAATTTGAGAGAGCAAAATTAGTAAAGTAGTACTGAGTTACCAGCCAAAGAATAACACATACATGAGCCAACAGTGATACAAACAATACATACAACCACACACACACAAATGTTTCTTTATTCCACATGAACCCAGAGTTTTCAATTTGGATCAAGACCATATTTTCATATTTTTTCAATTGTCAAAATCTATTCAAATAGCTTAAGAATGTGTGATGGACTAACCGGACTCAAAGTAAAACACTGATGGTCCCGCACTGATCCTATTTTTCTAGAGGAAGAAAAGATCCCCATTGCCCTGGGATATACTACAAACCTTACTTTGCTGGTCTTATGGTTATGCTATCCTATTCCTGCCAGAGTGCTTCTTGCTCAGAATGACACTTCTGATTTTGGTAACTGTATGAGAACTGTCTGTATTAGAACACAGCAGATACGAGAAAGCAAGCGAGAAGATATTTGTTTCACTCAAGTCAGTGCGAGTTAACCTGTTTTCCTGTGCTTCAGCTCTCCATCATAGGCATGGGATGTTGAGCTGTATCTGGCATATTCCTAAGCTCTAGAAGCAGAGTCACAGGGGATTGGTAAAAAAGATCATCCAGATAATAACAGATTAGTTTCAATCTTTGCACAAGATTAAACCCAAAAACTTAGTTTCCTACTAAAAGATGTATTCACAAATGGATGCCATATTTGTTTCCATCCACAATTTCAACAACTTCTACATAAAACTCAATGATAATAGCATGGGAATAGGTTTGTGCCTCGATCAAAATCATCATAGATTTTGGTAAGCCCACGGACAAATAATTTTACATGGTCCTAGAGAAACCATCAAAGCCAGTGGAAAAGTCTGTGTACAATGAAGGCAGTGGGGCTGGTGCCAAGGCTCAGGTCAAAGATGAGAGGTCAATTTACCTTAAATTTGCTGATTAGGTCATTGAGGTGACTCCACCCTCACTGTTGACTTGGTAATTGGTCACATGTTCCTGGACTGATTAGGTCCTGGGGGTCTCCATATACCTTCAGGAAAAACTACCATCATTTCCACTAAGACATCCAGTACTAGGATCCAAGGCAAAATTCAGGTCACCAAAGCCATCCACAGCTTTCCTCCAAGTACAATTACACATCTATTTGATGAGGTAAGGTTAGCCTCAACATGAAAGACAAACTGCTGGGGGTGCCTGGTTGGCTCAGCCAGTTAAGCATCCGAATCTTTATTTTGGCTCAGGTCATGATCTCAGGGTTGTGAGATTGAGCCCTGAGTTGGGCTCATGCGGGGCATGGAGACTGCTTAAGATTCTCTCTCTCCCTCTCCCTGTGCCCCTCCCCCTGCTCTCTCTCTAAAAATAAATAATAAGTCTTAAAAAATTTTTAAAAGACAAACTGCTGACTTTTTAAATAGGGAATACCAATGGAAATGAATTTTGTCAGGTCTTTAAAGTTAGACTAGAAAATACTTCATGATAGAGTTAAAATTCCAGTGTCAACAGAACATAAGCTTCCTTCATGGTTGTGTGTGAAACTCTGGATGCTGCCCACTCTCCCACTTACTCCCTGCCTCCTTTGGAGCCATGCAAGAATCTTTAGGAGACCTGAAGCACAGTCCTCTGAAAGCAAACCTGTCCTGAATTCCCTGGAGAATAGGGTCTCTGGTTATGGGCAGTAGCACCTGCTTAAGGTTCTAACAGCAACCAAAGAGAACATGGGATGGCAGAGAGGGGCATTAAAAGAGCTAACAGCTGAACTAGAAAACAATAACCTCCCATGGCATGTTCAGAAATTATAAGGTGCCCTCAGAATATGCAAACAGACAATAATGAATGTGTGTCAGTATTGCATTGCTATAGACACATACACAGACAGAAGGCAATTTACGTCCATAATCAACCAAACTCCAGAACAGACTTACGGTCTCAAAGACCAAAACTCAACTTACAAGGAATTCTTAAGGGTTTACTTCCTCAAACCAACCAAAAAAAAACATTATATCCTCTTCATCGATTTTGAATATTTCACTCCTGTGAACAAAAATTTTCTTTTTATCCAAAACATTTTCTTGGAGAAACGCCATGACCCTTTAAAGTGTATGTTATCAGTACGATTTTCCAAACAATAAAGTCCAATTTTCACTCCCCTGCTGAGTGTCATGTTTTCTCATATACTGAGAGTCAAGAGGCTCCTCTGCCCTGCAGACTATAAGGCAGTTCTTGGAGGAGGCGTCCATACACATCTTTCCTCTAATGTAATTCTTACTGGCAAAGTAGTGGTTCTGAATGTTGACTCTGTTGCCTTTTTTTACATACCAAATTCACATGACTCCACATAAATATTGAAAGGCATATAACAGAATGTGTTTATTTAATCTAAGAGCCTGCATGAATAGTATAGGGAGCAAGGGCATGCCTGAGTTGTTGGTCCTAGGTTTAAAATTGGCTCTGAAGGTTAAGGATTTCCAGAACACTTTATAGGGGGTACAGCAAGTCTTGGTAGTTGGGCTGATGAAATTAAGACACTGGCAGTGACTTCTGCACTGAGACAGGTGCAAACCAAAGGGCCATATCTGTTACTTTCATCTGTTTCAACCATGTGCGATGTTCAGCCAGGACTCTTAGTGAGTATAACCAGTTGAAATTTTGGAATTAGGTGAAAAGGTCATGCCTTAGGAAACTGGAAAATCTAATGGTACATGAGTCATTTGTATAGTCATGTGTAAAGCATTGCTCAAATATTGCATAGATTGGCCACAAAATATTCTTTCCTGTGACTTTACTAAGTTCATTTTATTTTTTAGTTTAAATTTAATTAATTAACATATAGTGTATTATTAGTTTCAGAGGTAGAGTTCAGTGATTCATCTGACCACAGAATATTTAGAAACCATGACCTCATGGACTAGTACAGCCGTTCAATTTCACTTAGAGTAGTTGTTTACTAAGAATCAGAGCCTAGATCTATTACTGAAATATTCTGTAATCACTACCCTTTGTAAATGTTAGTAGCATTATATCTGTATTTTGCCAAGACATTCTCTATTGTCTCACAGCCATGTTGATCTAAGTTTGCTCCTCATAATATATAAAAACACCTTTTCTTAAATCTGTAGTATCATTGGTTAAGGAAATAATTGAGTATATAAATGTATGCATACATACATACATACATATGTCAAGCAAGCAAGCAGAGAAAGGGTACAGATAGAACCTGGTATGAGGGCTAATTTTTTGATGGGGAGGTCAGAGAAAGTCTCTCTGAAAAATTAACATGAGTGAAGTAAGATCCAGAAAAAGGAACTGAGAGGGTGACCCACATGGGTTCCTTGAGGGGGGAATGCTTCTGGCAGAGGAAAGAAAAAAAATGAAGATCCAGAGGGAGAAGCCCATTTGCCATGGGCAGAGGTCAAAGGCAACCATGTGGCTGGAGTAGAATGAAAAGTAGAACACCTGATTGATTTCATGGGTTCTTATAGGTCACTTCAAGGACCTTGCCTTTTAGACTTAATAAATACATATTTTTACTCTAAAAATATCCAGATTAAATTGAAGCTCATCCTATCCTTGGCACCTCTTGTCGTTAATTTGTTAGGTGTTATTTTTCTAGTAGTGGGTGAAAGTTGAGCCATCTACTATTTCTCATATTATCCTTTTTATTGGCTACAGTCATGAGATTAGAGACCTATAGCAATGAATTAAAAGAAAATTAACCATTATTCTTACTGATTTAGTACGGAATATTAGTACTCTTTACTAACTGATTCTTTGGAGGACTATCACTAAGCAATTTCTTAGTCGTGCTCTAGAAGCTCAACTGTGAAGTCCAGGAGGATTGGGACATGATTGTTTCGTACTTTTTTCCTTCAAGATTAGCAGTTTTTGGTGTAGGTAGCCACTCAATAATATAGGCTGAGTAAATAAATTATTACTATGGGGCTACAATGAGGGACAGTGTATACTTGGAGCCTAATTTTGTGGAATTTACAGTCAAGTGAAAGAGATTATTAAATCAGTGATTATATTGTTTAGTCATAAGTATGATGGAAGGATAGTTACATAGTGATCAGTAATTAATCACTGCAGAAATTTGTAACAGGAGGACTACTATCCAACAAAATAACAATAACAAAAGTCATTGAAATACTAATGGATGTTCTTAGAGGAAATTGAAAGGGAAAGATTCACAGTACAATTTGCAGATACTTATTACTTGTTTAAAACATGATTAGGCAAATTGTTGAAAGGCACCTAACAAAATTAAGTCAACCTTATAAATGGTGCCAGGATGCTTATTGGATTTGTTTGGAAATTTCTCAAAAAATAATTTAAGACTTGGCCAATTTACTGCAAAGCTAATTCTATAACTATATCCACAAAAGAACAAATATATCACCTCAGCATCTTCACTAAGAACAAGAGTAGGCACAAAAACTTTAACAGTAATTTCAAAGCAGATGTTGATTTCTCTCATATTCTTCTCATAGATAATTCATTAAAAGCTTGCAAATGTCAATTCACAAATCAAAGACACATTTGTATCTTTGGGTTCTCACATTTAAAAGGAGAAATGCATTCATGTTTATGTAGGATATGTCATCTCAATTTATAATTACCTGTCAGCTTTAAGGACAAATGAATATTCAAGACACAGGAAGAACCATCATTACAACAAAACCCACAACTTCACTGATTGTTCTGGAAGGCACTGAATAAGTTGTCTATTGACAACCCTTAGTATGGATCTAAAATTACCTAAAGCTTTTCCTATAGACCATTAAAAAAGAAATAAAATCTAACCAACAGAATCTTGATTACAGGAAGTGATCTTTATAGTTTCCAAAGCAGCACTTGGCAAACTTTTTCTGCAAAGAGTCAGACTGTAAATATTTCAGCTGTGTAGGGCAAACATTCTCTGTTACAGCTACTCAAACTCTACCCAAGTAGAGTGAAAGCAGCCTATGCCAACAAATGAGTGTAGCTGATAAAACTTTATTTACAAAAGCAGACAGCAGACAAGGCTTGGATCTAGGGTTTTAGTTTGCAGATGCTATTCTACAAGATACTAAAATTAAATCTCAGGGGTGCTTACCACAAATAATTACAACCAGGTACATTCCAAATTCTTGAATGGTATGGTGTCCCAGGTGATATCAAGCCTGGCGAATAAATACTATTTATGTTAATTAATTAAAAGCCCAGATGAAAACATGTGAACTCAATGAAATTTGAAATTATTCCAAACTAGAAAAGTTGCTGGTATTCTGAAACAAATGGCCTCACTGAAGATATCACCAATGGTAGGAAGTCACTGCAGGACAGCCAATGACAACCAAGAGGATAGGTGCTCCATTAGGCAGATCTTTTGTCTTTGAAAACTGAGTTGCCAGGGACAATTACGATGAATGACAATTACAGCAAGATGTTGGAATACCTTATAGCATACGTGCCATACATTACAGGGAAAGTCTGTTCAACACTCAAATAAGCAAGTAAACAAATGTACTGCCAGTAAGCCAAAATATTTATTTGCTTGCAAAGTAGAAGCAAGTATGGTTTACCTCAGAACATATGAAGCATAGCCTTCTATACATATGTGGGTTAGTATCCTCACATTTCTTTTCTTTTTTAAAAAGTCAATTTGCCTTTATATTTGATTATTTAAGATGCTGCATTTAACTGTGAATCTTAAATAGCCTCAATTCAAGTAGTTTTCAAGAAATATAATTTCAAATTCCCAGAAGCTCAGTTTTCAAAATTCAGCAGAGAAAAATATTGGAGGACTGCCTGAAGGATATACTGCCTGTTGATTATTCAGGATTCTTTAAAATCTATCTTTTCATTAAGCCGGATCAGCAGAGAAACAAACTTCTAATGTGCATTTTATTGTTCAACCCAACCCTCTGACCTGCTCACCATAGAATTGTTTTTACTGAATTATACTTGGCTATCATGTTATAAACATTAATCGATAATACTTGTATACAGTGCAGCTATATGGTCTGGTTTGCTTGGGGCAATCCTAGTTTATGCCTGTGGTCCTGGCACAATGACTAATAATGCCCTTCTAAGCACCATTTTTTTCCCTAAATGATGGAGATTTTAACAATTAACACATTTTCAATAGTCACAGGGAAAAGAAAAGAAAACAAAACACTATAACGCTCTCTCTTATTTTCCCTAAACCAAGTGAGAAGAAAGGGAAGGATCAATGAACAGATGTTCACTGCTCTAGTATAGGTATGGCAAATGTTGGGTGTTCAAGGAGGAAGACTAATGGCTTTCTACTTCTTGGTTACCAAGGAAGCCAGATCTTGACTTGTGCCGTGACAAGAGGAGCAGCAAGGTTCAGTAGAAGGATGACAGCTGTATAGACCAGAGAGATGCCTACCTTATCCTGTTGCCTCAGGTTACTCTGTAGAGATGAGCAAAGGGATCTCACTTTTTAAGGATCAGCTGTCTTTGCAAGTAGCTAAGAATTCAGGGCCAGAATGTCTAAGAAAAAAATAGATTGCAATCCTTTTAAAATACATCACTTCCATTTAAGGTATTCCCGTTTGCACCTGAATTCAAATAGCTACATGATATTCAAGGTTTATCAGTTAACTATGTTTTTAAAATACACAAATTTCAACTAATTTGTGGGACAGCACAATGATTAAGTGGAGAGAACAACATTTGTTTTTGTAGGACCTCACCCCCAAAATGTTATCTAAATTCCCTCATTGTCTTCTGTAGTTTATATTTGTTATAGCTACTTGCCTACATTTTTATACCATTTTAAATCCTTGTTGGAACAAGGCAGCTTATAAATAAATGAGTAGAAAAATATAAATGAATAGTGAGAAGGCAGGATATTTCTCAGGCTTCTTCAAATCATGCTGAGATTTGCTAAAGATAGAATGGGACTTGTTCATCTAACAACTATTAAGTATTAGCACTATGCACTGAATTAGGGATGATAACACCATATCAGCCTCTCAGAATTGTATATAATTTATTTTCCTTTCTTTCTCCAACAGTGGACTATAGTTATACAGTGAACCCCTCTCTGCTGCCCATTTCTCTGTATGAACGCACACACATTTTCTCAAAGGACCAGCCTGAGGAATGTGAGGCAATGGAGAATTTTGTCCTATCCATTGATTTATTTAAAACCCTTTGGCCTCTTATGCATCCTGTGTGAAGTATAATACTTTATCAAGAGAGCTAATCCAAACATAACTTCCTAAAGAACCATGGCTAAAAAGGAAAATGGGATAGTAGTGTTGTGGGTTAAACTGTGTTCCCCAAAATGGTAAGTTGAAATCCTAACACCCATTTACTATAAATATGACCCCATCTTGGAATAGACTCTTTGTGGATGTGAAAAGGCAGGAAGAGGCTGCCTGGGTTATGGTAAGCTCTAAGTCCAATGACTGTTATCCTTTTAAGACAACCATGTGAATTCATAGAGACACACAGATACAGAAGGTAGAAGGCCATAAGGCAATGGGAGCAAGGGTTGGAGTGATCCAAACCTGTGTATGTCCTTATAGCTGGACACTGTCCTATTAAAGATGTCATCAGACCCCACAGGTAGAAAAAATTTTCATATACAGTACATTCCACTTTTAGCCTGCATCTGATGAAATCATACTTCTGGTTCATTCACACCCAAACCCTAAGTGAAGAACTAGTGGATACTTAATCAATGTAATGGTTATCATTAAATGAACATATTCTGTATGTCAGGTACAATGCCAAGTATACGTGAGGTACAATGCCAATGCCAATAGAATCACATTAACCCTACCTATCGACACATAGAAAGCATTCACTGATGTCTGTTCAATAAATAAATAAATACGAATAATATATCAATGTGCCATTAAACTAAATTTAATAAAGGTCTCAAGTTATAAAGTATTTGAAAATTTCTACTTACAATAAAGGAAAAGAGCCATTTTGTGCATGAATGTGACCATTGAGAAACTGTGTTTTAGAATTAGGCTTCTGTAAACTTCTCTTCAATTATACTAATACATATACTTTAACCAGAATACCAGAAATCATATTCTTATTGTTTATGTTGTTTTGTTGTTGTTTAGTCTCTGGCCTATAGCTCAAAGCTGGTCCTGCATGATCTCACATGTAGGGCTCTCCTCAGGTGAAGGTAGTGCTCTGAAAGCCAAGGAAACCAACATTCTTCTTTGGAGCAGGTCTTGCTGCTCACATTGAGGCCTTGGAAACTTATGATCCTCTCCTCCCACTGAGTTTTGCTTGCTTGTTTGCTCATAAATAGCAAGAGTAAGAAACCCTTTATAGATCAATGATTATGAGCATAACCCCCGGTGTCAGACAGCCTGGGTTTACCATTCACACCACTTAAAATCTGTGTGAACTTGGCAACTTATTTCAACTCCTTGAGCCTTTTCTTCATCTGTGTAAGGAACTTAAAATAGTGCCTAACTCAAAGTTTTATTCTAATAATAAAATTTAGAAACAGAAGCTCACAGCACAATGCCTGCCAGATTGTGAGCATTTAATAACTACTAGATTAAAGCACAGTGATAATCAAACTGTACCCTGCTTTTCCCTTTCTCCCTCTCTACCATATAACACTCACCCACACCCTTCCTCTAGTACCTTATACAAACATACTCTGAAACATGCTGGTATTGGAGAATCCTGCATGCCCATGAAGGGTGTGGACATGGAGGATGCCCAAGGCACTAGAAGTTGTGTGCAGATATAGAAGCCCAACATCTGTCTCTTATCATGTCTGTATCCCAGTGGATTCCTTTCAGTTATAGGATTTCTCTGTGTCTGTGGTGGTGATGGTATGAGGGGGGAGAATCGTGGGCAGAGAGAGTCTCAGAATTCAAGGACAGAACATTTAAACTAGAAGAGATATTCTAGGTCAAGACATCTACTTAATAAAGACATGAAGCCACAGAAGTGTCATGCCTGACTCAAGTCTGAATTCACTAAAATCCTTGGCTTCTGCCTCTCTCTGGGAACCCTGTTCCTGTCCCACCCTATCTCCCTAGAAACTTTAATAATGCCAATCAGAAAGTAGCAGAGAAGAAATCACTAACCAGGGAACCACTTTGCAAGAAGAGGATGATTCTAGGTCATTAACTGATTAAATGAAGCAAATTCCAATGGAGTATTTCCTTTTCTCTCTGCCACTCCTTGGAGGAAGATTTGAGGAAGAAGAAACAAAACTACTAGTCAACTAAATGTTAAGTATTCAAATAATCTATCTTAAATAGATGATTTTAGTATTTTAAGTAAGAAAGAGCATGAGTGTTTTAAAATGAAGATCTAGTTTCCCTTTAATTTTAGCTTTTGATTAGCTAAACTATAACATTATTCTACTTATATAAATTTAAATTCATTTAGCTCAGTCAGAGAGATGTCCTAAGAGCTTTCCATAGTATGGGGAAGGAGTGATCTCATAAGGAAAGGGATTTTTCTTGCCTAAGGATCCTCAGAAGCATTTGGTGATAAGTGAGGTGAGGATGATGTATCATGTCTTCACTTAACATATGTATATTGAGTGGGCTGTGCCAGGTACCATATTAGCTACCAAGTATATGAAAATAAGACTTGGACCATGTTCTCAAGAAGCCTATTGTCTAGTAGAAGACCTTAACATTTTAATTATTAGAATAAGGCACAATAAATGTAAGGCTATAGATAAGCCCTATATACTATATTAATCTTAAAAATGCTCCCTAAATCACACTGGAGCAAAAAAGAAAGATATATCACTGAGAAACTGACTCTTGATGGACACATTGATTGGGAAGGAGAAACTCTTTGAATTAAAGAATAATAGGGGTTTAGAAGCTTTGATTTTAAGTTACCAGATAGTTGGTAAAATCTGATCTGGCTTCACCTCACTTTCCATTTAACAGGTATTAAAATCATACAAATAATTACAGACTAGGAATACTCATTAAAAAGTTGTAAGATTCTATGGGGGAATTTTCATTAGTCAACCCTCAGATGCAGTCTTATGGCCAAATATGTAGAGAATACTGGGAGAAGGTAGATTTTTTTTTTTTTTTACATCACTTATCTGCTCCTATCCCAGTGACAAGATTTCTGTTCATAGAAGAAAGGCGGGAACACTGGATATGTTTGTGGCCCTGAGTAGATCTTTCTAATAGTGCTGGCTTCCCTTTTATCTTCTGCTCAGGTCCTGATCTTAGTAATTAGCAAATTAAGCAAGCTATGTATATGAGTTCACCTTTCCTCTTTATGGGTTTGGGAAAATAATAGTCTAACTACCTTACACTTAAACAATGAGATATTTATTATTTTTAATGTAAAGGACACTTGTTCCATTAGAAATACCATAAATCTTAGCAAAGGTAGAACTTGAGCTGTAGTGAGTTCCACAAAGTCATGGTCTCACAGAGCACCCCCTACCCTTACCATTGCCTCACATTTAGAGGTCTAAATTTAATCTCCAGGATTCCATTAGGAAAGGGAACTCAGGGGCTAGGGCTCTGACTGGGAATCAGGATTTGGAATTTTAGCCTGATTCCAAAGACCACAACCAATTCCTTGGTTGAGATCAGTTTAGCAGTTTTATGCAGTTATCCAAAATTTATTGAACCTACACTGCATGCCAGGCACTATTCTATGTGCTAGGATATACGAGTAAATAAAACAACTAGAACTGCCTGCACACTATGACTGTTTTTGTGGAACTAGACAAGTGTCCATCAAAATGGCATTAGACTTACCAGTCCAATTACTTGTCAGTTCTATTGTTCCCCAAAAACAATAGTAAATTCAACTCCTCTTTCATGTTCAGGAAATAGGAAAGCTTTGAAATTGGTCATTTCCATTGCAACAATGACTGGTGTAAAAAATGGACAAGAGAGGAAGTTAAGATAATCAGGAGATGTAGTGTTTAAGTACAGCACATTTTCTTGAATTTAGAATTGGGATCCAAATTTATACCACACACACTGTGAATTTGTGTGATGACAATTATTACTGAAATGGGTCCAGGTTTATTAAGTTTTACAAGCTCCTGGCAAAAATAAAACTCCAGATTTCACCCATGATACAGAACCCACTATGACTATGACCAGCATGAACAAAACTCCCATAAGCAAATATTTTATTTCAAGGGTAATCTCACATCAAAATTTACAAACAAAAATTAACAAACAAATGTTGAAGTCATCCTACCTAATGGACAGCCTATTGGCACAACAACAAAAAATTAGTATTGGAGAACTTGATGTAATGGGATGATCTAAAAAAAGGTCTAAAATAAGTATGTTAAAATGAGATAAAGATTGAAAATACAGAAAATAAACCACAATGAAAGAACAGGGGGCTATGATTAATCAACTGAAATTTAAACTATAGAGAATGAGTTAAATAGCGAATCTGACACTGATAAAGAGAGATTTGTAAATGGAAAGATAAATATAAGGAAATCATTTGAAGTTCAGTAAAGAGATAATAAGAACTAGAACAGCAGATCTCAAAGTGTGGTCTCTGGATCAGAAGTATCAGCATCACCTGAAAATTTGTTAGAAATAAAATTTTTGGGCCCTATCCTACATTTATGGAATCAGAGATTCTGGGGGTATAAGCCAGCAATCTATCTTTTAATAAATTCTCCAGGTAATTCAGATATTTACTATATTTGAGAATATCTGAACTAGAGAAGATGAAAAATAGATTTGGAGATATGGAGACATAGAAGTTTTTCAACATACCTTAAATATTCTAGGAGAAAGGAGTAGGATAAATAAAAAAGATGCACTATTATAAACCATAGTGACTGAGAGTATCACCAAACTGGAAAAGAGAGAGAGAGCTTTAAGATTGACAAACAAATGGGGCACTTGGGTGGCTCAGTTGGTTGAGCGACTGCCTTCGGCTCAGGTCATGATCCTGGAGTCCCGGGATCGAGTCCCACATCGGGCTCACTGCTCAGCAGGGAGTCTGCTTCTCCCCCTGACCCTTCCCCGCTCTCATGCTCTATCTCATTCTCTCTCTCAAATAAATAAATAAAATTAAAAAAAAAAAAAAGATTGACAAACAAATGATCCATTAACATAATAAATGCTAGCAAATCCAAGTTACACATTGTGGTAAAATTGCAGAATATCCAAGACAAGCTATTATCTTAAGAGCAACCAGTGAGATTGACTTTCAAAATGGCAGTATGAGAACGCTTTTCCAGTCAGGCAAACAAATATTTAATGAAAAATTTAGAAATTAACCATCTAAAGGCTTTAGAAATTGTCCTAAGTGTATATAGCAAATGGACACCCATTTATTCAAGACAATTTACTACATCTAGGTAAAAGCAGTAAGAATCTGTGGCATTTAAACCATGACTCAATATCATTTCCTATCCTGTTCTCCTCCACCCCCAGCTCAAAGTGATGGAAGCTCTATTTCAGGCATTTGAAGCAAAGCAGATAGAGCTCTAGAGCTACACTAGGACCCAGGAGGGCACCCACATCCCACCCCAACTCTGAACTGCAGAAACCCTATTCTGGGAACTGTTGCCAAAAGCGATGGTCTCTTCCTTTACCCAGTCACACTCATGTGGCTGAAGTTCTATTTCAAGCACAACAGGCCATGGAAGCCTGATCCCAAGCACCCCTGCCCACCTAACTTGTAGGGCAGAGGTTCCATGCCAAAAGGGGCAAGTCCAGAAGTCCAGGGGCTACTTTCCTGCCCAGAGCCCCACTTGCTGAACAGGAAGTCACTCTAGGAGAAGTGGGCAATTGTCTTCCACCCTCAGCCCAGACTCAGTGTGGCACAGTGGTTCTGTCCACTAGGAGAAGCAGACAGTAAGCACAGAGTTCACAAATTTTCCTAATTAAGTTTCACTTAATTTGGAAGAGATTATGGGCATTTTTGAACACAACGGATATCACCAAATGAGCAATTAAGAGATTGGTAGTTCTCTGAACCTAATCACAAAAAATCAAAACTGTAAACGGGAAATTATTTTAACTGAGAGAACCAGTGAAAGAGACAATTAAGCAGAGCCTTCAGGGGATCAGAACAACCACAAAGACTGGCAAGACTCTGTCCCCGTACAGGGGCCTTACTTTAATTGGATCAGACTGTGGAACAATTTATGCCTCAGGATAGTGTTGCAAAAAATACAGCAATCAGCTAGCAATTAGTGAAAGCAAATGGGTATGATATTAATAGAGGCTGACCATCTCAGGTGCTCAGGGGGACTGTACATGCCCAAGGCTGCATACTCTCAGAAGAAACATTAGAGACTTCACACAACTGGAAAATCAAATACACTAAACTAGTCAAATTATCAAGCAACTAAACATGCAAACAATAAGTCCCAAAAGGTAGAGGAAATAAGGATCCAGAGTTGCTGGATTACTTAAAATATCCAGTTTTCAAGGAAAAATCATAAATCATGCAAGGAAATAGTAAAGTGCAACTCATAAACAGGAATAAAAGCAAACCTGTGAGGCGAAAAATCTCAGGAAAAAACAACAACTAAAAAGAGTTGAAAGCATCAATTAGAGAAAATCTACCTTCAAATTAATAAAAGCCAATACATTTATCCTGTAATTCAGAAATTCTGAGAAGCTCAGTGAAATATCTCTTGCTTTCAGGTCTCCCATACCAAACATGTTTCAAATGTTTCAAAAAATTCCTCATTTCCAAAAATCCCAAAGAAATAAAAATATTTGCAATAGCTGAGAGATAAGTTATTTTTTCCTAGAACCTGTGAAGACTTAGCTCGTTATTTAGTTGAACTCTGAACATGATCCTCAACAGCATCTTGGGACAATGGGGTCTCTGACCATGTTCACTGACAAGGATCTGATTAGACCTTCCACTCTTGGACTGTTGTCACTGGTATTTTTTCTTTGTATAGTGCAGAAATCAACTACCTCGTCACTTTTCCACATAGTTCTGAATGTGTCCTCCAGAACAATGTAGAATAAATTGATAGAGACTTCATCTCTGAGCTCTTACTGTACTTGCTCTTCACCTTGCACAGGATATATCTTATGTTGTGGCATTTTGAACATCTCCCTGCAATGTTTCTCCCATACCATTCATCCAGATTTGGTCATGCTGCTACGTCCTATCTGTGGTGACATGGTGCAACTTGTGAAACCAAGTGGTTCTTTGAGGGTTTTCACATAGAACTACCAAGTAACAAACATTGTAAGTATCTAATTCTAGGTATTTTCTCATTTCTTTACTTTTCCTGCCATGTGTACTTCTCGGACTACCATATCCTGAAATATTCATGACTTCCTCTCTCTAGGCATCATGTGGGATTCCCTGCAAAAGCAGGCGGGATCAGAGAAGAAGCTTGATGCCAAAAGTTTGCAGAGTAAAGACAATTTTCTCAGCCATTTCACAACAATCTGAGTTATTGCTGTGGTTTACCAATCCTTACTCTGTGTTTCAGTATGAGTTACTACGAGTCTGGCTTTCTGCAAGGTAGTGATATGTTTTCAATTGCTAGTTATTTTCCAGGAATGTCGTTTCTTGTCATGTATTCAATTAGTCATTTTAAAAAACACATTTATCGCTATAAAGCAAGGCTAGGATTAATGCTGACCTATTTCTTTTCCCTGGATTAGTGCATTTTTTCTCCTATTTGTGCCTTAGCACATGAACCCTATGTTCTTTTATTAAGGAAAAAAGAAAAATGTTTACAAAAACGTTTATTGGCCTACTTCACAGTGTTTTGCTCACTGCCATTTATTCCAAAGATTCTATCTGTGCTCTGACCAACACTGTTCATATCTGAAATGGTCATCATATTACTTAATAACACATTTTCTACTCCATTTGGGATCTCCTTGTTCTAAACACTACCACATATTTAAAAACTTGTTTTATTTATGAATTTGTATGGTGTTGGATCTCAGATTTAGAAGTGGTATTCTCAAACAATGGTATTTTCAACCAAATTATAGTTTATGGTCAAAAAGTCAAAGTTACTTCCCAAACTGGTACTTTAAGATGGCTTTAAGATATGGAGAACAGGATGCATATTGTGTTTAGGGTAGACTATACTATTTCCTGTGGAATCAATTTGTTTCTTTCCTCTTGTGAGGAACGAAATTGAACAGTCTCCTAGATGGCAGATTGGCCCATGTGTGGTATGGTGCTGTTACTAAAATAAAAACTGCTTGATCCCATACGAACTATATCCTATTCCCTTTCACCTATGTGCAGTGGCTGAGACCTAACAGCTGCTTCAGTGAACATCAAATCTTGCCCAGAGGAAGATTTGCATTGCTCTTCCTGTGTATACAGAAGTTTCTCTGGATTCCCTACCCATGCACATCTGCTGGAGTATCAGGCCTTACAAAGATGACAACTCTTACTGAACACCAAGTGAGTGGTTTTGAGACATTTTTGCATACAGAATCCTTGTTGTGGATTAAAAACAAAGGGACAAGATCGGGTGCGTTCAGGGTGGGATGGCCGTAGACTAAAATCAAAGGGATAGAACCTCATGAGATGCCCCTGACAAGGAAAATCAGATTCTAACAACAACCACTGATATTTGTAAATATACAGATATATATCTCTATGAATGGATATTGACAGATATCATCTCATTTTAATTTCAACACTGTCATGTGGGGTAAAATAGTAGACCTTTTTGGTTACCACATTAGCTTCCACCTAAATATTTACCCTTTGCAGAAGTTTCACTTTCTGTTAGATAAATTATGTGAATCTCAAGAAGCTGCTTCCTGGGGGGCGGAGCAAGATGGCAGAGGAGTAGGAGACCTGGATTTCGTCTGGTCTCAGGAATTCAGCTGGATAGGGATCAAACCATTCTGAACACCTACAAACTCAACAGGAGATGGAAGAAAAGAATAGCAACAACTCTCTGAACAGAAAAGCGACCACTTTCTGGAAGGTAGGACGTGTGGAGAAAGGAATCCCAGGCGATATTTGGGAGGACAGATGGCGGGGGAGGGGGCCTCCATCGGCCGCTTCTGGCAAGTGATAGAGCCCGGGAGCACAAAATCGGAACTTTTAGAAGTCTGCTCCCCTGAGGGATGTCGCTCCAGTGGCTAAGCAGGGGGTGGAACCCTCATGGGACAGTGTGGTCTCAGGACACTCGGGGTCACAGAAAGACAGGGGGTGCCTGAGTGCAGCAGAGCTCCCAGGTACCAGAGCAAGGAAGCCGGCTGCAGAGGTGGAGCCAAGGCGGGGGCTCTCAGCTCCGGGTTGCCATAAACCGTGATCCGCGGCACAGTCAGGCCACTGCTCCTCCAGCAGGGACCCAATAAGCAGCAGATGTGGGGAGACTCCCCTTCCTCCCATGGGAGGAGCCATGTGGGAGCGCACTGCAGGGATCTGCTGGGTTTGGAGACTCCACACTGTGTCGGGTGCCAGAGATAGAAACGCTCGGTCACAGGCCAAGTGAGCACGGAGTGCTGCCGGAGACCGCGGAGATGGGAGTGACTGACTGCTTTTCTCTGGGGGCTCACTGAGGAGTGGGGCCCCGAGTTCTCAGCTCCTCCAGGGTGGAGATTGAGAGGCCGCCATTTTCACTCTCGGCCTCCAAAGCTGTACCTAAAGCTTGCAGGGAACAAAAGCTCCTGTGAGCAAACCCGAGCAGATTACTTAGCAATTCCGCCTCCGGCAGAGACATTTGGGAACCACGGCAACAGGCCCCTCCCCCAGAAGATGAGCAAGAACAGCCAGCCAAGACCAAGTTTACCGATCAATGAGAACAGCAGAACTCCAGCGCTAGGGGAATAATGCACATAGAATCCATGGCTTTTTTACCATGATTCTTTAGTCTTTCAAAGTTAATTTTTTTTAAGTGTCTTTTTTTTTTTTAATTTTTCTTTTTCCCTTTTTCAACCAACATCTTATCAATCCCTTTTTTATTTTTATTTATTTATTTATTTATTTAAGATTTTATTTATTTATTTGACAGAGAGAGACACAGCGAGAGAGGGAACACAAGCAGGGGGAGTGGGAGAGGGAGAAGCAGGCTTCCCGTGGAGCAGGGAGCCTGATACGAGGCTCGATCCCAGGATGCTGGGATCATGACCTGAGCTGAAGGCAGACACTTAATGACTGAGCCACCCAGGCGCCCCATCAATCCCTTTTTTAAAAAAACATTTTTATTTTTCATTTTTAGAGTCATATTCTATCCCTTCATAGTAGTTACCCTTATTTTTGGCGTATATATATAAGTTGTTCTCTCTTTAAAATTTTGAGATAGTTTCTTCTAACAGAATAAAATATACCCTAAATCTCTAGTGTATGGTTTTGTTCTACTCTCCTGCCTGATCACATCCTCTCCTTTTTTTTTTAATCCTCTTCTTTCTTTTTTTCAAATAACTTCCTATCAATTCCTTTTATAAAATTTTTTACAATTTTCATCTTTACAGTCATATTTCATCCCTTCATCATATCAACCCTTATTTTTGTATATATATAAGTTTTTCTTTCCTTAAAATTTTGAGAGGCACTTTCTTCTAACAGACCAAAATACACCCAAAATCTAGAGTGTGGCAATGATCTATGCACCAGCCTGATCATATTTGATCATATTCTGTTTTTTTTGTTTTGTTCTGTTTTTGTTTGTTTTTATCTTTTTCTTTTTCTTTTTCTTTTTTCTTTCTTTCCCTTTCTTTTCCCCTGGCTTCAGGGTCTTTTCTGGTTTTTTTAGAGTATATTTTCTGGGGAGGTTGTTACCCTGTTAGCATCTGTTAGCATTTTGTTCTCTCACTAATCTATTCTCCTCTGGACAAAATGACAAGATGGAAAAAATCACCTCAACAAAAAGAACAAGAGGTAGTACCGACTGCCAGGGACCTACTCAATATGGACATTAGTATGATGTCAGATCTAGAGTTCAGAATCATCACTTTAAAGATACCAGCTGGGCTTGAAAAAAGCATGGAAGTTATTAGAGAAACCCTCTCTGGAGAAATAAAAGAACTAAAATCTAACCAAGTTGAAATCAAAAAGGCTATTAATGAGGTGCAATCAAAAATGGGGGCGCTAACTGCTAGGATAAATGAGGCAGAAGAGAGAATCGGTGATATAGAAGACCAAATGATGGAAAATAAAGAAGCTGAGAAAGAGATAAACAACTACTGGATCATGAGGGCAGAATTCGAGAGATAAGCGATACCATAAGACGAAACAACATTAGAATAATTGGGATCCCAGAAGAAGAAGAGAGAGAGGGGCAGAAGGTATATTGGAGCAAATTATAGCAGAGAACTTCCTAATTTGGGGAAGGAAATAGGCATCAAAATCCAGGATGCACAGAGAACCCCTCTCAAAATCAATAAAAATAGGTCAACACCCCGACATCTAATAGTAAAACTTACAAGTCTCAGAGACAAAGAGAAAATCCTGAAAGCAGCCCGGGAGAAGAGATCTGTAACCTACAATGGTGGAAACATTAGATTGGCAACAGATCTATCCACAGAGACCTGGCAGGCCAGAAAGGACTGGCAGGATATATTCAGAGCACTAAATGAGAAAAATATGCAGCCAAGAATACTATATCCAGCTAGGCTGTCATTGAAAATAGAAGGAGAGATAAAAAGCTTCCAGGACAAACAAAAACTAAAGGAATTTGCAAACACGAAACCAGCCCTACAAGAAATCTTGAAAGGGGTCCTCTAAGCAAAGAGAGAGCCTAAAAGCAACATAGACCAGAAAGGAACACAGACAATATACAGTAACAGTCACCTTACAGGCAATACAATGGCACTAAATTCCTATCTTTCAATAGTTACCCTGAATGTAAATGGGCTAAATGCCCCAATGAAAAGACACAGGCTATCAGATTGGATTAAAAAACAAGACCCGTCGATATGCTGTCTGCAAGACACTCAATTTAGACCCAAAGACACCCCCAGATTGAAAGTGAGGGGGTGGAAAACCATTTACCATGCTAATGGACACCAAAAGAAAGCTGGGGTGGCAATCCTTATATCAGACAAATTAGATTTTAAACCAAAGACTGTAATAAGAGATGAGGAAGGACACTATATCCTACTTAAAGGGTCTATCCAACAAGAAGATCTAACAATTGTAAATATCTATGCCCCTAACATGGGAGCAGACAATTATATAAGGCAATTAATAACAAAAGCAAAGAAACACATTGACAACAATACAATAATAGTGGGGGACTTTAACACCCCCCTCACTGAAATGGACAGATCATCTAAGCAAAAGATCAACAAGGAAATAAAGACTTTAAATGACACACTGGACCAAATGGACTTCACAGACATATTCAGAACATTCCGTCCCAAAGCAATGGAATATACATTCTTCTCTAGTGCCCATGGAACATTCTACAGAATAGATCACATCCTAGGTCACAAATCAGGTCTCAACTGGTACCGAAAGACTGGGATCATTCCCTGCCTATTTTTGGACCACAATGCTTTGAAACCAGAACTCAATCACAAGAGGAAAGTCAGAAAGAACTCAAATACCTGAAGGCTAAAGAGCATCCTACTAAAGAATGAATGGGTCAACCAGGAAATTAAAGAAGAATTAAAAAAAATCATGGAAACCAATGAAAATGAAAACACAACTGTCAAAATCTTTGGGATGCAGCAAAAGCAGTCCTAAGAGGGAAGTATATAGCAATACAAGCCTTTCTCAAGAAACAAGAAAGGTCTCAAGTACACAACCTAACCCTACACCTAAAGGAGCTGGAGAAAGAACGGCAAATAAAGCCTAAACCCAGCAGGAGAAGAGAAATAATAAAGATCAGAGCAGAAATCAATGAAATAGAAACCAAAAGAACAGTAGAGCAGATCAACGAAACTAGGAGGTGGTTCTTTGAAAGAATTAACAAGATTGATAAACCCCTGGCCAGACTTATCAAAAAGAAAAGAGAAATGACCCGAATCAACAAAATCATGAATGAAAGAGGAGAGATCACAACCAACACCAAAGAAATACACACAATTACAAGAACATATTATGAGCAACTCTATGCCAGCAAATTAGATAACCTAGAAGAAATGGATGCATTCCTAGAGATGTATCAACTACCAAAACTGAACCAGGAAGAAATAGAAAACCTGAACAGACCTATAACCACTAAGGAAATTGAAGCTGTCATCAAAAATCTCCCAAAACACAAAAGCCCAGGGCCAGATGGCTTCCCAGGGGAATTCTACCAAACATTTC
Source organism: Halichoerus grypus (assembly GCF_964656455.1). Classification (NCBI taxonomy): domain Eukaryota; kingdom Metazoa; phylum Chordata; class Mammalia; order Carnivora; family Phocidae; genus Halichoerus; species Halichoerus grypus. The sequence continues at coordinate 23,028,391 of NC_135718.1, read as the reverse complement.
AAGAAGAATTAATACCTATTCTTCTGAAACTGTTTCAAAAAATGGAAATGGAAGGAAAATTCCAAACCTCTTTTATGAGGCCACCATTACTTTGATCCCCAAACCAGACAAAGACCCCATCAAAAAGGAGAATTACAGACCAATATCCTTGATGAACATGGATGCAAAAATTCTCCCCAAAATACTAGCCAAGAGGATCCAACAGTACATTAAAAGGATTATTCACCATGACCAAGTGGGATTTATCCCTGGGCTGCAAGGTTGGTTCAACATCCACAAATCAATCAACGTGATACAATACATTAACAAAAGAAAGAACAAGAATCCTATGATCCTCTCAATAGATGCAGATAAAGCATTTGACAAAGTACAGCATCCTTTCTTGATCAAAACTCTTCAGAGTATAAGCATAGAGGGTACATACCTCAATATCATAAAAGCCATCTATGAAAAACCTACAGTGAATATCATTCTCAATGGGGAAAAACAGAGCTTTCCCCCTAAGGTCAGGAACGCAGCAGGAATGTCCACTATCAGCACTGCTATTCAACATAGTATTAGAAGTCCTAGCCACAGCAATCAGACAACAAGAAGAAATAAAAGGCATCCAAATTGGCAAAGAAGAAGTCAAACTCTCACTCTTTGCAGATGATATGATACTTTATGTGGAAAACCCAAAAGACTCCACACCAAAACTGCTAGAACTCATACAGGAGGAATTCAGTAAAGTGGCAGGATATAAAATCAATGCACAGAAATCAGTGGCATTCCTATACACCAACCTCAAGACAGAAGAAAGAGAAATTAAGGAGTCGATCCCATTTACAATTGCACCCAAAACCATAAGATACCTAGGAATAAATCTAACCAAAGAGGCAAAGGATCTGTACTCAGAAAACTATAAAATACTCATGAAAGAAATTGAGGAAGACACAAAGAAATGGAAAAACGTTCCCTGCTCATGGATTGGAAGAACAAATATTGTGAAGATGTCAATGCTACCTAGAGCAATCTACACATTCAATGCAATCCCCATCAAAATACCATCCACTTTTTTCAAAGAAATGGAACAAATAATCCTAAAATTTGTATGGAACCAGAAAAGACTTGAATAGTCAGAGGAATGTTGAAAAAGAAAAGCAAAGCTGGCAGCATCACAATTCCGGACTTCCAGCTCTATTACAAAGCTGTCATCATCAAGACAGTATGGTACTGGCACAAAAACAGACACACAGATTAATGGAACAGAATAGAGAGTCCAGAGATGGACCCTCAACTCTATGGTCAACTATCTTTGACAAAGCAGGAAAGAATATCCAATTGCAAAAAGACAGTCTCTTCAACAAATGGTGTTGGGAAAATTGGACAGCCACATGCAGAAGAATGAAACTGGACCATTTCCTTACACCACACACAAAAATAGACTCCAAATGGTTGAAAGACCTCAATGTGAGACAGGAGTCCATCAAAATCCTAAAGGAGAACACAGGCAGCAACCTCTTCGACCTCAACCGCAGCAACTTCTTCCTAGAAACTTCGCCAAAGGCAAGAGAAACAAGGGCAAAAATGAACTATTGGGACTCCATCAAGATAAAAAGCTTTTGCACAGCAAAAGAAACAGTCAATAAAACCAAAAGACAACCGACAGAATGGGAGAAGATTTTTGCAAATGACATATCAGATAAAGGGCTGGTATCCAAAATCTATAAAGAACTTATCAAACTCAACACCCAAAGAACAAAGAATCCAATCAAGAAATGGGCAGAAGACATGTGCAGACATTTTTCCAAAGAAGACATGCAAATGGCCAACGGACACATGAAGAAGTGCTCAACATCACTCGGCATCAGGGAAATCCAAATCAAAACCTCAATGAGATACCACCTCACACCAGTCAGAATGGCTAAAATTAACAAGTCAGGAAATGACAGATGTTGGCGGGGTTGCGGAGAAAGGGGAACCCTCCTACACTGTTGGTGGGAATGCAAGCTGGTGCAGCCACTCTGGAAAACAGTATGGAGGTTCCTCAAAAAGTTGAAAATAGAGCTACCTTATGATCCAGCAATTGCACTACTGGGTATTTACCCCAAAGATACAAATGTAGGGATCCGAAGGGGTACGTGCACCCCATGTTTATAGCAGCAATGTCCACAATAGCTAAAGTGTGGAAAGACCCAAGATGTTCATCGACAGATGAATGGATAAAGAAGAAGTGGTATATACATACAATGGAATATTATGCAGCCATCCAAAGGAATGAGATCTTGCCATTTGCAATGACGTGGATGGAACTGGAGGGTGTTATGCTGAGAGAAATAAGTCAATCAGAGAAAGACATTTATCATATGACCTCACTGATATGAGGAATTCTTAATCTCAGGAAACAAACTGAGGGTTGCTGGAGTGGGGGGTGGGGTGGGAGGGATGGGGTAGCTGGGTGATAGACACTGGGGAGTGCTATGGTGTGTGCTGTGAATTGTGCAAGACTGTTGAATCACAGATCTGTGCCTCTGAAACAAATAATGCAATAAACAAAAAAGAAGAAAATAGCAGGAGTGGAAGAATGAAGGGGGGAAAATTGGAGGGGGAGATGAACCATGAGAGATGATGGACTCTGAAAAACAAACTGAGGGTTCTAGAGGGGAGGGGGGTGGGAGGATGGGTTAGCCTGGTAATGGGTATTAAAGAGGGCACGTTCTGCATGGAGCACTGGGTGTTATGCACAAACAATGAATCAGGGAACACTACATCAAAAACTAATGATGTAATGTATGGTGATTAACATAACAATAAAAAAATTAAAAAAACAAAAGAAGCTGCTTTCTTTCCTAGATCTAGGGTAAAACCCATGAATCATCAAAGCCAGTCAGCGTATATAACTTCCGGGGTCACAGTGATTGGTACCAGCATGGACATAAAAACCCATGCTGACATTTTCTAAGCATCCCAGGATGAAAATATTGTCTCTTCCATACCACATGTAAATGATAAAATATTTGGCTCTGGAAGCCAGTGAAACCCATCTTGAGACTATGAAGAAAATCTACCACAGGGTGAAGAAGAAGGTATTTTGGAAGCCAAGGAGAATAATGGAGAGAAAGCAAATCTTTGGAATGTGGTAAAAAAAAAAAAAAAATGCAAGGTTGAAGACGCACATGAAACTAATCCTTCTTCTGGATGTTTACTTTTCCAAATCAGTAAAACCTCCTGTTGTCCCAATCAGTTTTAATTTGGTAACTGAAAGTAGTATCATAGATCTTTGATGAACTGCCCTCAAAACAGAGCCTGAAGCAAGGACTTGCTCCAGGAAGCCTATTTAAGATAAAATTCTAAATAGGATGATAAGAGAGAGATAGTAGAGAGAGAAAGGCAAGGAAGGATAAAAGCCAGTAAAGGAAGTATAATCAAGTTCATCACTCCTGTGGGCAATTGGGGTTAAAATCCTGGGGATCCTGAGGGATCAATGTAAAATGTGCCTCAGCGTGGTTCCTTTGAAGGACAGGAGACTGCACATTTATCCACCAATATCCACATCCCACTGATGGAGAGTAAGTGTTAACACCCCTTCACTTCCTGGTTACACTTGAGGCCAGGTTGAATGGCTTCCAGTGGCAGGAAAGCCTTGGGGTAGAAAAGTGAAGAGACTTTGCAGAGACTTCAGGTTATGTATCATCTGGTGCACTGACCTGTCCACAACAGCAGTACTGACATCAGAAGTGGGTTGAAGGGTTGGATTTTAAGCAAAGAAAGGAAGGAGAGAAGGAAAGAAAGCAAGAAAGAGCACATACTGTGGTAGAAAGATCAGGAATTACTACCATTTTTTTTGTATCAGTCTTTTTAAGAGAGATTATAGTATCTCTCCAAAGTCAAAGAACTAATAAGCAGGGATTGTGACACAACAGTACTGAAAACTGATATTGAAATTTTACTACAAATAAGACTGTGTGTTATGTTCTTTTCATGTATTATCTCATTTAATATTTAAAATAGTTTCTTGAGGAGAGGGAACCCTTATGCATTGTTGGTAAGGATATAAATTGGCACAAAACTATGGAAAATAGCGGCGCCTGGGTGGCTCAGTCGTTCAGCGTCTGCCTTCGGCTCAGGTCATGATCCCAGGGTCCTGGGATCGAGCCCCGCATCGGGCTCCCTGCCCGGCGGGAAGCCTGCTTCTCCCTCTCCCACTCCCCCTGCTTGTGTTCCCTCTCTAGCTGTCTCTCTCTCTCTCTGTCAAATAAATAAATAAAATCTTTAAAAAAAAAAAAAAAAAAAACTATGGAAAATAGTATGGAGGGAAGTTCCTCAAAAAATTAAAAATAGAACTACCATACAATCCAGCAGTCCCACTATTAATTACCCAAAGAAAACAAAAACACTCATTCGAAAAGATATATGCCTGCCTATGTTTATTGCAGTATTATTTATAATAGCCAAGATATGGAAGCAACCAAGATATCCATCAATTGATAAATGGATTAAGATGTGGTATACACACACACACACACACACACACACACACACACAGAGGAAACTTATGCAACCATAAAAAGAATGAAATCTTGCCATTTGTGATGACATGGTATTATGCTAAATGAAATAAGTCAGAGGAAGACAAATACATATGATTTCTCTTATATGTGGAATCTAAAAACCAAACAGACATAAATACAGAGAAAAAACTTGTGTTTGCCAGAGGGGAGGTGGGTAGTGGGACAGGTGAAATAGATGAATGGAAAGAGGTACAAGCTTCCAGTTATAAAATAAATAAGTTGTGGAGATGAAAAGTATAACACAAGGAACGTAGTCAACAATATTGTATTAATGTAGGGTGACAGATGGTGACTGCACTTATCCTAGCGAGCACTGAATAATGCATAAAATTATGGAATCAATATCAATTTTACACCTGAAACTAATGTAATATTGTATGTCAATTATAGTTCAATAATTAAATTTTAACAGACATCCCTAAAATGAATGAATGAATGAGATAGTTATAATATCCAATATATAGAAAAAGAAACTTGGGTAGAGAAAATTGTACAACATACTCCAAGCCACATGTTGAACATGCCAGAAGTCGATCTCAAATTCAGATCTCCCTGACTCCACTACCCATGCAATGCTGCCTTATACTCAACCACAACACATAAGGGAAGGAAGAGACAACAAAATACTCTCACTATTGAAAGAAATATTTATGTGAATTCTCCGGATTTCCTTGGCAAATTTAAAATATTATTTAATTTTAAACTAAGGACATCCTAATTTCTCAAAGGTTCATTTTACTCTTTGATAACATGAAAAACTCAGACTATGTTATCTTTAAGGACCCTCATAAATCTTAGATTACATAATTGATGTAAGCATTTAAAAATTCAGTATAAGTGAGCTTTAAACTATTGTCTACATGTAAGTACACCTGAGAATATATTTTTTTAAATAAATAAAATTCAATGTGCTTTTGGGTTTTCTGGGGCCTGAGGGAAAACCAAGTGTAATTTGTGGAACCATCAGATATAAATACAGATTAATAGCATTCAGCCTTTCAAGGATATTGGAGTACCTGATTTAGGTCGGACACTATAAGGAAATGGGGATGAAAAGATGTCCAAGAGTTGATGGCAACAAATTGCATGCCGCTAGAGTTTTTCCTCTGGAGTGGGATGAGGGTAGTATAGATTGAGATCAGGAAAGAAAAATAAATCATTTAATTCTAACCTGTGTCTCAATTTTTTCCCAATCTTGAAGCTGATTAGGGACTTGTCCGGAGATCAACAATTTTACATAAGCCTGTACATGTACATGCAAACACACACACACACACACACACACACACACACGTGCATACACACTTGTCATGGGACAATTTCCCAATATGGTACTCCCTAAGGAGGCAGCATAACCTGGTGGAAAGAGCAGTGATTTGGAAATGAGGGAGATTTTGGAGTAAACTTAAGCTGAGCCATTTTTTAACAAGATGCTACCTCTCTGAGCTTGACTGTTCCATCTTCTGAGTGATTTGTGAAACTGCAAATTTGTCAGCTACGGTTGATTTATATACAGTGCCTGATCTAGGTATTTGAACAGTGGAATAATAACAATAATAGAAACAACAGCAACTACTGTTTATTGAATGAGCATTTTAGCAATCATTTAAAATAGGGGTTTTGAGGGGCACCTGGGTGGCTTAGTGGGTTAAGTGGCCAACTCTTGACTTTGGCTCAGGTCATAGTCTCAGGGGTCGTGGGATTGAGCCCCTTATCAGGCTTCCTGTTGGGCATGGATCCTGCTTAAGATTCTCTCTCTCTCCCTCTCCCCAACTCCACTTGAGCATGTGCTCTCAATAAATAAATAAAAATGGAGTTTTGAAAACTGCTTCCTTGAAAAATATAATTTCTTCAGCCTAAATCACAAAGTGAATTATAGTTTTTAAAACGTTTTGAATGTCACAAATGATTGTACATAATTAACTACCACTGGCAAAAAAAAAAAAAAAAAAAAATCTAATGTGTGATTCTCCCTGGGAATCTAAAAGTTAATTTAAAAAATACTGGTATGTAAACTAAGTTCTTTTAAGTGTAGGAACTGTTTTTCTATTTTAGCAGCCTTCTTCTTTGCTTTAATAACATAAACATTTAAAAGTAAAGGACTTAGAAAGCTTATTCTTCTGAGCTAATAATCCCTTAGATCAAAGACTAGAGCAGGAAATTTTGGAAAGTCGTACATACGGAAGCAAAGGCATCCATTTGTCTCTATCATTTTACCTTACACAGTGTTAATTCAACATTTCAATCCACTATTTCACATACCAAGAAAATGTTTTTAAACATAAGTAGGCCCCATCATCCACATTAATATTTAATGATTAATTATCAGAATTCAAGTAGTTATATAGGATAGAGATTTGTCCAATAAATGGATTTAATTTTTTTAAAGATTTTATTTATTTGACAGAGAGAGACACAGCGAGAGAGGGAACACAAGCAGGGGGAGTGGGAGAGGGAGAAGCAGGCTTCCTGCTGAGCAGGGAGCCGGACGTGGGGCTTGATCCCAGGACCCCGGGATCATGACCCAAGCTGAAGGCAGACGCTTAATGACTGAGCCAGCCAGGCGCCCCATGGATTTAATTTTTTTATTTAAATTCAATTAGCCAACATATAGTACATCATTAGTTTTCGATATAATGTTCAATGATTCATTAGTTGTGTTTAACACTCAGTGCTCATTACATCATGTGCCCTCCTTAATGCGCATCACCCAGTTACCCCATCCCCCACCCACCTCCCTTTCCGCAACCTTCAGTTTGTTTTGGGGATTCAAGAGTCTCATATGGTTTGACTCCCTCTCTGATTTCTTCCCAGTTTCCCTGACCTTCCCCTATTGTCCTGTGCACTATTCCTTATGTTCCACATATGAGTGAAACCATATAATGGTTTTTCTCTGATTGACTTACTTCACTTAGCATAATTCCCTCCAGTTCCATCCATGTCAATGGATTTAATTTAATTTAATCTGTCCCTTTCACGTTGGTGAGGATCTTCAGATACAGTTATGATTTGTCTGTCTGTAATTCTTCATATATTATGTTGTGCCATTTTTGTCGTATTGTCTTTTGTTAATATTTGTATTAAAATCTAATTTTCTTAGGTGCTGACATCTCTCCTCCCCAGTAAGATTGTAAGATTATTGGTAAAAAGTGACCTGCCTTATGCCATTCCTCTTGTAGCCCCTGAGGTCACATAGCACGTATTCCTCCTGCAGAGCAAGAGCCCAGTGTATAATGTATTTAGTGTTTGGCTGATTAGTTCACTCATCTCTGCACACATCTCCATTTTTTCAAGCTGATTTGTTTCTGCTCCGTAACCCCTGTTCTCCAATTTGACCTCTCCATCACGGAGAGGTTTTATCAAATTTCCTCCTCATTTTAAATCAAATCAAGTCCTTCTGTTTACTTTCCACTTACATCACCACCCACAAATGTCTATCAGGCACACTCATATCCAGGTTATTTATGCTGGGACCGTAATGCATTTCACAACACCGTATGCATCAAAGAGGCTTCCCAGAGTAAACCTCTTTCTGATTTTATTACATCTACTCAATTTTGCAAGACTAAAACTCCTCCCAGTTGTCATTTCCACAATAGGGCCTTCCACAATGGGAGGTCACTGAAGGTCTGAAGATTTTACAAGATGCCTCTCTGTCTAAGGCCATTTTTCAGTTAATCAGTTTATTTTTACTTGTAGTCCCTGGTAATCACCACACACTCCACATTATTTGGCATTTGAGAATTTCTACGGTCTCCTCCTCCTTTAATTTACGTTCAGTTAATTTCAGACATAAGTTTCTCATGGACATTTTAAACACCTGCTCCATGTACCAAAAAAAAAAAAAAAAAGTTTTGAAACATAAGAAGTCCTTATCACCCACATTAACAAAATGTAGGATCTGTCACTGACTTATCTGTGCCTAAATAATGGGCAAAAAAATACAAAGGTAGATTGTAACTAAACTGTTACATTACATTACCCATTCTATGACACTAACCTGTCCTAGTGACAACAGTTACAGTGTAACTTTTGGCTAATCCTTGGTTCTCATTAGATCTCAGTTTCCTTTCACATACAGAAGGGAGAGGAGGAAGGGCTAGAAGTCCTCTGACAGCCTCATTTGTAAGCTCTACCCCGTGTCTGCCTTCTCAGTTGCATGACATAGAAAATACATTGTTTTGTCCACTGAAAGTCTGTTTATTTCATAATTATTCAATGGTAAAAGAAGAGACAATAAAATTCTGCCTAGAAGAACCAGACCATAGAGCAATGACATGGTTTTTGGTGGGTGCTCTAATTTTTGAGAGTTTAATTTCAAAGTATCTCAAGCCAAGGGTTAGGGTCTCTCTCTGTCCTGAGACAGGTACACAAGAGGCGGTGAAAACTAATAGGGATGATTTGTTCCTAAAATCCAGCTGCCAGAGCCACATCCTTGCACTATACTATAGCCAATGAACAAGAGATCTCCCAGGGTAAAAACCAAACTTAAATAGGGACTGAGTATCTGTTTTCATGCTCTTGACAGAGTCAGGTATCCGTGGCTGAAAAGTAAACAAAGATTACCTTTAAAATAATCTATTTTCAAATCTAAAATGTGGAACATAAACTCTAGAAATATAAAAACCCATATGGAGTAAATTAAAGTTACCTTTGTCCTGGCAAATTTGGGATATGTAGTCACTGCAATCAAAGTGGACAAGCCCCTTCTCTTTCCATAAACAACCCTCACTGGAACGCACCTGTGGACTTCCTAAGAAGCAGCCTGGAATAGAGAGACTTCAGGACTAATCAGATTTGGTAGGGACAATCTGCTTTCCTGTGCATACCTGGGAACAAAAATCAGATCTAAATGGACTGATGCAGAATTAAAGACTTTATACATTAACAATATAAAGAATGACACCTTGTTGCTGATCTATATGACACATTTAACCATGCTATTTTTCTAAACTGCATTAGGTAGATTTACTTGGCTTTTGGGGAAGGCTTTTAACAATGGAGGCTGGTTGGGGAAGATTTCTATTTTGATGCATCTTTATTAAAAAGGCTTGAATTTAGACATATCTAGAGAGTGCCACCTTGTGGACAAAAGTCAGTAGAGGTAGGTGGAAAAAAGCTCACACATAGGACATGTCAAGCTTACTATTTGTACCTGATTGCTGTTTTATATTAACCTTGACAAACCACATATTTCTTCAATCGTACACAAAGATTATGATCTAAGAGAAAGTGGTTCAGATTGGCCTAAAGATTATAGGTAAACCACCCCCTCACCCCGTTTTATTATGTGGTTATTACATAAGGAAAAATATCAGTGCATTATATTAAAAAGGAATCACAGGTGTACATGTATTTATACAAAATGTCACTTTGGTGGTGTTTGTTAAACACAGAGAAACAAAGTCAACAAACCCTACTTAAGATTGAAGTACTAAATTTACCTCTACCTTCTCATTTTGGTTAGTCAACACAACCTCAATCCCATATAATTATTAATTCGCAAGTACTTGGAGTCTAACACAGCATAAACATTGCATTCCTTTTATTAAAGAATAATGTTGTTATAAAGGAAAGAAAATACAGTACTGCAGTGGGTTTCCATTGGTGGCAACTTCTCACTCAATACATCATGTTAACATTATGCAGCTTTAATGCTAAAAACAAACATGTCTCAATTCTGGGGATAACCGATTTGATTTGGATTTTCATAATCTGCAAACACCATACTGTCTTTGATTCTGGAATGATAAACTGGAAAGACATCAAATATAACCAAATCCTTCCAAAGAAATATTAGGATTATTGTGTATATCTATAGCTATTTGTATATTTTTTAATATCTCAAGTTCACCTCTGAATATCTGACTGCTTTGAGCTCTTCAAAACAAAGCATTTGGATACAAGGACTTCTTAGTAATTATTATAAAGAAATCAGTTCCTTCCTCATTTACCAACTATTTTATGGATTCTGATTAAAAGGATAGGTAAGTCAGCTGAATTCAATTATAACCTCAGACAAAAATATCTGGAGATGTATTAGGCTGATTTATCTCATTAAAAAAAACGCTTATTTATCTTTGAAATGTACACACTCAGTGTACTCTCTTCCCAAATATCCTAACTCTGAGCCATTGTACATCCATGTCTCTACCTGTCCTGGCCAAGTCCCACAGGTACATGTCACAAGGGAACAAAGCAGAGACAGGGGTTTAGTTAGGAAACACTTTCCAATGCCCTCACCATCTCTCCTTTGTTTCTTTCCATCTCCTCCATGAAGCCATCCTTGACTTCTTCAGAACTCACCAATTTCCATCCCCTTAAATCTCTATACATCTTCATCACACCATTAAACTCTTAATTACATAATATCACGTTTTGCCCTCTTACTGTTTTTACAAGTGCTGATCTTGATTCCCTGCTCTCTGGTGAGCAACTTGAGAATATGGATCATATATTTTATTTTTTTCTAAACCCTTCACAGCATCTATCACAAGACTGAGCACAGCCAGTGCTCCATAAATACTTTAAATAGAATGAATTTGGAGTGTGGCAAGACCTTGGCCTTGTCCTGTTGAATATCTGGGGAAATGCCTTAGAAGTCCTAGAAGAAAATCTTCTCAAGTTTGCAGCTATCTTTAGATTGGGAATGAGAACTCATAGTCTAGTGAAGGAGACAGATATGCATTTAATGAACTTATCATGCATAGTCAAGGACTAGAGATGTGAAAAAATACTGTGGGGAAATTTAGGATGGAGAAACTATCTGTATGAGTCCACAAATACTGAGAGAGGACATCTGAGCTGGGAGAGAAGGGCATTGTGTACACAGGTGGCATGTACAAAGCAAAAGAACAGAGTGATCCCGAATTATCTAGAATTACCTAGAATTGTATATTTGAATGGCAGAAACATATGCGGATAGGTGGGCCTTGAAATATGCTACTCTGAGAAAGATAAATTAAATACAGGTTGTAAAGAACCTTATTTACCTTGCAAACTGCTAGAATTCAACCCATGGATTCTGTCCATCTCAGCCTGTTTCCAATACTATCACTCTAAAGTCCCTCTTTGTGTTTTGAATGAAATGTTAGAATAACCACTAAACTGGTCTCCCCATCCCCAGGTTTTTTTCTATGTAAATGAAACTTCCACTCAGTCTAAGAATATCAAGCCGCTTGTGGTTTCTTGTTCCAACAAATGGAGAATAAACTCTCCCAAAGTACTTTCGGCTGTAGGACCATGACCTAAATATCGTGCACCATCTACACTATTCCTCATGAGACAGTCAAACCCAATTTCCTCTGGCACCCAAACATATTTCAGGTTTTGGAAATTATTCATATTTCCCAATTACTCATGCCTTTCATTTTGAAGTGCCCATCTGCTTACCAAATTCTACCTCCTTCAAGTTCCACCTTGAGTGAAAAATCCCACATAAATTATCTCCAGAAACTCACTAAACCATAGGACTTCTACCTCCTTTGAATCTTTCAGACCTTTGTTTATAAGTATGACAACTGAACATACACTTTCTGTCCTACGCAGGAGTGATCTGTGTTCTCATCACACGATCACCATCTCGACCCCACCTTGTTCTCTCCTTGAAGGAAAATACGTGGATTATAGTCATCTATGCAGACCCCAAAGATGTAGGTATAGTACCTTGCTGAGGTCAACTGGCAGCATCATACAACTTTGTTTGCTTGCTGCTTTACTCCCGGTCATGGTGTGATGGGCATTGTGCTAATACCAAGGATGTATTGCAGGGCCTGACACCATGTCCTCCACAGACCCCACCCAGAGGAAGTTTATCATGTATGCACTTAATGTAAGGTGAAAAAATGAATCGGGGAAGCTAATAGGATTGCTAAGTGTGAGTTCATTAAGGAAATAGCCAGATTTTTTAGTCTAATCTCAGAAGGTCTGGTCCATGGACTGAAATGATCCTAGGCAATCATACAGAGGTAGATAGAGCAGTGTATTTGATAGAAGGGGATGAGGGACGAGTAGATCGAGTGACACTCCTTACCAAGATCCAGAGGCTGGATAGAAGGGCCAATGGAGCCCTTTTTAAAAGCAGAGCAGGGATTTTCTTTATGTTTATAAAGAAACACATACTCCTTGTAGAATCTTTGGGAAATAAAGAACTATCAATACAGAATTTTTTTTTTATATCTTTGACTATTCGAGATTGTGTTACATAATGTTGTTTGAACCCTGTCTTTTCTTACCTACTAATATGTTGGGAAGATTTCCCCATATTCATTAGATAGGGTCAAAAAAAGTGGTTCCAGAGTGCTGTGTCTGTGTGCTATACTGTGCACTAGAACTTATTTAACCAATCGATTGGGACCACTTAATTACTTCTGGGTTTGCAGCAAGGGGCAAACTGTTGTATTTTCTAAATTGGATTAAATGGAAAGCAGTTGTCAGGGGAAAATGACTACAATCATGACTACTTAGTCTCAGCTCAAATTTACCTCAAGATAATTTAATATTATGGAGAATACTTCTGCCTAATTTTTCTCCCCTTGTATTCTGGAAACATCACTAAAGAAGGCATATAATGGCAACCTACATTGATGGGGCAAGCACTCCTCTGTCATGAAATCAGTTTACTCATTTGATGAACTTCAAAGACAACCAACTCAAAGCAGAGACCTCCCTGAAGAGAGCGCACACCTCATTTCCTTATTAAGCACCAGCTGCTTTTCCAAGATGGGCCACAGAAGGGAAGGCAAAGGAAACGATTGTTAAAGAAATCACTGGAAAAGTGACAATTTGTTCTTATTGACACAAGCTTCCTCCTCTGAGCTTGTCTTCAGAAAGTAGCACACACTAGTCCATGAGCAGTTTCCTTTATCTATGTCTGGGTCTTATTAAAGTACAGCTGTTAATACCCACTTTGAATAATCAGTGTGGAGTTTGTAAATTAATAATAATCAATATACCCTTAAAATTGATGATGGAGGGTCACCTGAGTGGCTCAGTCAGTTAAGCATCTGCCTTCAGCTCAGGTCATGATCCTGGGGTCCTGGGATTGAGTCCTGCATTGGGCTCCCTGCCCAGCGGGGAGCCTGCTTCTCCCTCTCCCCCCACTCATGCTCTCTCGCTCTCAAATAAATATTATCTTTAAAAAATTGGTGATGGAAACTTAAGGGTTTCCCAGAGTCTGCCAGCAGATGATTTTTTTTTTTTTTTTTTTTTTTTTTGGTGGAGTGAAATGTCACTTCTAACTGCATGTGGATGTTCAAGAAGCACATTTATAGATGGAAGGGGGTCAAAAAAAGGTTAAAGAAAGACAACCTCAAACTTATCTTAATAATGGATTTTATGATTCTCTTGGAGTCCTAATATGTAATCCTATATATGTCAGATAAAGATATATAAATACAGATGTAGACCTAGAGATACGAGCCTATGCACAGACATAAAATTGAGTACTTAGCCACAAGCCAAAAAAATGTAGTAAGTGTTTTATGTATCTTGTGTCATTTGATTTAGCAACCAAAGGAAACTATCATACCCTTCATTCTCTGATGAAAGAGAATGAATCATGGATTTTCCACTGACCTTACAGCCAGCCTATCCAAAACTAAAGACCATGTTTTCCTGGTACTGCTGCTATTGGTGTTATTGTTACTGGTAATAGTACGGATACTGTAACTACACTATTTGCTGTATCAATAGCATTTATTTCCTACTTGGCATCTATTTGTTAAGTGTTTGCATGATGTGTTAAGCTAAGCAACTGATATGTTAGATACATTTATTAACTTTGTGGTGACCCTATGACTCTGGTCTACTGGACATCTCTTGCTTGGTTGTTGATGGTTTTTCTTTTTCTTCAGGATTCCTCTTCTCTAATCCATGAGATTCTTGTGGGGCTGCCAATTAAAGGGACTTGCTCCCCGTGATACAAAAGGCAGGCATGAAGTCCAAACTAGCACAGCCCGATTCTCTCCTCCAGAAACTGGAACAACATACATATGGAGAGGAATTCTATTTGGAGTTCAGTCATCTGTTCAGAAACACCCAGCTCTGCTATGGTTCTTGCTCTTTCCAACAATGTTCAGTTGCTCAGTCCTTCCTTCGATTTCCGGGAGCTACACTCAAGTTATTTATTAGATCCTTTCAATAAAGTTATTTTTTCAAGCATATAGTCACTTTGATTCCTGTTTCTTGCCTTCACGTTCAAATTACTTCCTCCAATTCACAACGAGGCCCCTGAGATTCAGATCTAAAACAGTGTCGGCAAGATGTGGAGACAACAACACAGATGTTCACCCAACTAGCAAGAAGGATTTGAACACAGCTCAGGCTGACTCCCAGGCCTGCACGCAGCTGGGCAGTGGTGCCCCCTCACACTGTCCCTAGTCCTGTCCTAGAGGCCTCTAAAGGAATCGGACAGATTTCAAGAGTGAAGGGAGACTGAAGGACACTGAAAAATGTCCCCTCTTTTGATCAGGAGGAATATTATTCATCATCAGCACTTTGTTAGGTGGAGGCAGTGAACACCCACAACCACCATCACCCATGAGCTCAGACAGAGGTCTGAAGACCACCTGCCAGGCTGGATGCCAACTTGGATCATGAAGAATCTGTGGGTTCCAGGAAGGAGCCCAAGTGGTCAGGGCAACTGAGGAAACTAGGGGGCTCAAATCGTGTCAGTTTTACCAAACAGTATGGAAAGATTTCATTTTTGTTTTGTTTTTAACCTATGTGTTCATTCCAGGACACTTGGGCAGGACATCAGAGGTGGATGAAAGGTGGTCTTTGAAGAGACCCAGAGAGGCTCCCTTGAGATTTCTCTTGAGCTGCACTTGAAGTAAGGAAGAGGGTTAAGCATGGGCAGAAGCTCAAGCTATCCCTCCCAGAGGCAAATTCCCACGGCCCCACCCCCACCCGGCCCCCCACAAGGGGGTATCTTGTAAAGAAACAGCAGTTGACCATTTTACTTCCGTAGGGATACAACACCCTTCTGGGCAACACTGATTCCTAGTGAAACAGAGTATGTCCCTATTTGTTTGCCTTTTATGTAGATATAGTTCAAACAGTGCAAGATGCTTCCCAATGTCCACATAGAATCCGTGGTGCTGGCTGGAGCTCTCTGTGCCTCATTAAGAGGCCTGTTTAAAATACACAGCTCTTGCTCGAAATAGGAAGGCAGGCTCACACCTTCACGCTTGTCCTCACTCATTTCTCTTAGAAATAGCGAATAGTTTGTTCCTCCATGAGGCTCTGCATGAGTTCCCACTCTATGTGATTTTCCTCCATAAAACTGCTCACTGAAGTCAGAAACTAAGCAGATGATTAGGGCCGGAGGGGATGGCATACAATGTGTTGTGGTCCCAGATATCTTCATGGCTTTAATTACCTAAAATTTTATATATATATATATAGTTTGGCAGGGTAGGAATCTTATTCCTCAGCCTACATGAGGACAGTGGCTGGGAGAGATGGTTCTTGAGTCTGCTGTTTATAGATTTCCCTAAAAATACTTTTTCTGGGAGCAGACCCAATGACTTTGATGGATATATGGTATATGTCCTTCAAAGTGGCTTAGGGGCTGGGCTTTGGACACCCTGGGGACCTGGGAAAGGAAACAATGATATTTATTACGGGTCTGCTATGTGCTGTTCTTTCCCTCACTGAATCGATACTATGTAGCTACTATGTGTCAAGCAGTGTTCTAGGCACCAGGAATGCAACAGTGGAAAGACAATCCCATTCCTTGCTCTCCTGGAGCTTATGTTCTAACTGGGGTAGGGGGAACAGGAGAAAATGATCAAAAACAAATACATGGACTATTTCTAGATGATGAAAAAGAAATGTGAAGATCTGGGGGCAGACCATTTCAGAAGATTAAAGAATGTAAAAAGGCCCTAAGGCGGGAGCCAGCGTACCACCGTCGAGAATGGCCAAATCAGATGGGCTGAGCAGATGGGGCTAGCATCGGATTTGACAGCCTAGCTCTGCCACTTACTAGCTGTGTGAATTTGAAAGAATCACTTCCCATCTCTCACCTTCAGTTTCTCCGTCATTATATGCAGTTAATAATGCTTCCCTTACAAGGCATTATAAAGTTACAGAATGTAAATTGACCACTTAGTGCTTGGCAAATACAAGGATCAAAATAAATGACATGGGTCTTGGACATTGTTATTAATTTGTAGTATCTTTTCTCATCTTCTATAGCATCCTACACTCCAGAGCAAATCATTCTCTCCATGTGCTATCTTTCTGATATGCCATCCCTCATCCTGAATGCCATACACAAAATACTCTCCACTGCCACCTTGCAGTCTTTTCAATCAGCCCGCTCTAAAGTTCTATCATCCTTCATGGCTCTTGGATGGATCTCCCTTCATATTTGACAATCAGTTGATGAGATACATCACAGAGCTCAGCTTAGACTCATTGTCTTGCTAATGATTAGACACATGAGGGTACCTCAAGGTTCTGCAGGGTCAGGGCTCCCAAGGTCTTTTTGCATGGGACTCGACTGGGAAAGTAATACCCATTCCAGGTAAACAGTAGGATTTTAATACAGAAAACTAGTTACAAAGATGTGGCAGAAGTCAAAATATCAAACAGTAGGCAACTCAGAAATGAGCAAAAGCAAGAAGTCTCCATCACCCTTGGGCTATAGGGATAAAGGGAAGAAATGGAATGGCTAGAGCCCAGAGATTGGCTACCCTCAAGGGGGCAGAAGTGGTGGGACGTGGGGCCAAAGAGACAGGAGGCATCCAACAATAGCAGAATGCAGTCCCTACTAGGAACAGTGCCAAATCACCGAGTCAAACGTACCTGAGGCTCTCCTTTCCTCCTCAAGTTCAAGCTCTTGTCAGTGTTTGCTATCAGCCAGAGCTAGCTGGAGGCCAGATGGAAGAAAAGTAGCCTGGGAAGTAGAGTTTGCGGAGCTCAGTCTCTTGTGACATGGGGTGGAGCGAAGGATGGAGAGGTCAAGCACTCTGAGCACAAACAGACCAATGGACAGCAGAGGAACAGACACGAGGGCTGCCACACTGTACACCACACATCACAACCTGAGTATTCACCTATGGCAGTTACGCAGCACCCATAGGCACCTTGGAAGGAGAACTGATACTTAGGAAACAATTCATCAGCAAACGAGAGTCAGATACCCATACCTGCTGAAGGGGAAGAACAATCCCAAGGACTGCACACTGCCAGACATTCCGCTTCTCCCAGCCTGAGCTTAGCCCCAGGATAGAAGCCTGAGCCTTAGCAAGGCTAGTCTACAAACCAAACCTGAAAGGGTTGATTAATTAAATCTGTAAAGTATAAAAAGTCTCAAGCCATGCTGGCGTGAGCTATGAGTAACAATGTGACACAAGGTGCATCCGTGAGATTAGCTTCACGTTAGTAGAAATCAAAGTGATTTGGGGCATAGTAAGTACTAATCACTCTGGTAGTAAAGGAAATTATTGCTCTCCATGGATTGTCAATGCCTCAGACCTTGACTGCTGGACACCCTAGTGCAGGTACCAGAAACAGCAGCAACACAAACAAGTTTTATTCGATTCCAGCTGTAACATCCACATAATTATATGAATCAGATCTAAACATCAGATCACCACATTGAACCGGATCAATAAGGAAAAAACATAGGAATATGCAGGTAACTGATAAGGGCTGTTCATGAGCCCATGATAATACATATTATTATAAATGTTATCTGAATACATTATAAATGCATATATGCATGTTATATAAACATGCATTTTATAGAATTCTCCTTCATTGAACTCAAGACACTGTATATTTGATTCATATTCTAGCTTCAGAGATGTTAAAGTAGAAAAATCCATCTGAGTCAATGAAACATGTAATATAGATCTAATTACAAAAAAAAAATATATAGATCTAATTACATGGACAGATTTATAATAAGTAACTATTGAGGGCTTACATCAGGCACTACATACCAAGTGCCTTTACATTAATTGATCTTTATAGCAAATCTGGGGGAGAATAAGTGCTTTATTTCCATTTTTCAGAGGATGAAAGTGAGTTAAAGAACTTGCCCAAGGTTACCAAACTATTAAGTGGTATGGGCAGGATTCAGATTCCAAACTCATGCTCCCACCCATTTGTTTATGCTGCTTCTACAGGAGACACTTCTTGAGCGCTTCCAAAAACTTGGGGTCTGGGAGAGACCCCAGACCCCAAGTTAATCTGAAAATATTAAATAAATAAATCTAAAAATATTAATAGATTGAGCTGTTAGGCTTTCTGCTTTGTTATTTTAAATTATAGCTACATCCATGGGACCTGTGCACACATGTGCATGCACACACACACACACACACACACACACACACACCCCACACATTCACATCATGATGTAGTCTAAGGAAAGTTGGATTCCACATAGGTGATGTCTATATTTTGTTGGTGGACCTGGACTACGTCTCTCTCATCATCATATACTTCATAACACCTATTCCTTAATCAGTGACTCAATACATGTTTTCTCAGTGAGTAAATTAAGCTGTTGTATGCATGTGGTGGGTTAGGGGTGTAAGGATGCTGAGCACAGAGGGTCAGAGAGACCGTTCCTAGCTCAATGAGAACCTAATCAACGTGACATGAGTATAAGGAGAAGGAAATGCCAATTGGAGGGTTAGATCTTTTTAAATTATACTGGGACACTAGCAACAACGGGGTGGGGGGAAGCTGTCTCATACATTTTTCACCAGCTAAAATGATAAAATATTGATTCAGGACTCACAATTAATCCCTATAAACCAACTGAGCTTTTAATAATTCAGTCCCATCTCTCAGTGGTCTTGTTCTTTCCCTCTCCATAGCTGAGCAGAAATTGCTTTCTGAAAAGATGGGTACCATTTTTACCCAAGAGCATCAGCTCAAATTCCTGTAGTTACACATCATGGTAAATATTAACTCACTCCAAGTGCTTCGCCTCATTCCCAAAACATTTTTTAAAGCAGAAACTCAGGCCATTCTTTGCCTACTGTACCCACCCACTTGAAATCAATCTTCTTTTGTATGTTCATCAGATGCCTTTTTGTTTTGACTTCTAATTAGCTCTGAAGCCTTCTGAGTTACAAAATACACTATAACTTTGAAGATGTACATGCAAAATTACATGTGGACAGTCTCTCAAAGGGCTGCATATAAACAGAAATCTAAAGCCCTGACTCTTGTCGTCAATCTACTTTGAGAATGTAAGTCTCCTTAGTAGGCCTCAGTTTCCTTATTTGTAGAGTGTAGGCCCCCTCAAGGCCCCTTTTGACTTAAACAACTTGCTTGAACCTAAGTCCTATTATTCTATGAATTCAGGTACTTATAGTTCAAGTAAATTCTGTGGAGTTTACAGAGTAGTAGAGGTAGCATCTTACTCAAAAGGAATTTATTTCAGTAGAAAAGATGCCAAATGTGGGGTCTTTGAATTCCTAGAGACTTTTTTTTTTTAGGTGATACAGTGTTTACTCTGCCTCCAAAGTCAACAAATTCCCATTTTAGCCACATGCTCAGTATATTCTGTTGATATAATGATCACTGCAAGCACATACATGTTATTTTTTTGTTATTGTTTCTATAGTCTACAGGTCTTAGTTGGCAGACTTATCCTGGAATCATAGGGTAAAAACACAGCTCATCGTATGATTTTTGATGTGTAGAATCCCTATCCCAGTGTGTCAGTTGCATTGATAGTCTTGGAGGGAGGTCTCTAGATATAGGAGTTAAAATATTTTGAATCAAGCAGATAGGACACTCTGCTTCCATCCCTTCATCTTCTCTAAACTTCTGCAGTTTCTTCTCTGGTTCCCTAACAAAATTCTCATTTTCTCCCATTCTTTGATTTCATTTTCCTGCTCTGACAGCCGCAGTACCCAGAGATGAGGCAAGGTGGCTGGGTTGGAAACTTCAACTTAAGCCTTCCTTAGCTACCAGGAAGTAAGAACCAAGTTGAGGTTCAACTATAGCAAGGATATGCTCTTTTAGGCTGACAATCTACAGTATTACTTTCTCTTTTGCCTTGATCCATTAAATTCACCAATGAGCCTGACTTTTTTCGGCTTTCTTTTCTTATATATATGCAAATATCTATCTGGCTATAAGTCACCTGAAATCCTTTGTGGAGGGAAAAAGCAAGTCTAGCAAGTGCTGTGAGCCATTTCCTTAGGTAAACTATAGCTCCAAGTAATAGACTTACAGAAAAGGCAACTGGGGAAAGTTTCAGATATAGTAATTATATGCAGCAATTTCCTGGATAAAATACCAATGCATTTAAATAATTATATTGTATACATATTTAAAATGCTTAGAAAATCTCCCTCCATCTCTGACCTAAGAAAGCATGATGGTAATCCTATTAGTAAGGCTAAAATTGAAGAATGATAGTAACTTGCCCCATGTGGGGAATAGGAGGTAGGGGGTGGGGAGGTGGGTGTCAATTTAATCACCCAAGCAGGACTGGAGGCCAGGTTTTTAACACCTGTTCTTGTTTTCTTTCCCTAGTTCAGTTCTTCTCAAACTGTGTTCCACTTGAAATATTCTGTAATATACTGATTGTGTTTTATATTATATCTCCCTCTTGGTGAAGTAAAGAAATAAACTTGCTTAAAGTTATGTACCCCAGATTTCTCATGAATCCTATCCTACTCACACAGGAATCCCCCACCCCCAACATCTAGGAACATCTTGGAGAAATATTCAGGTCTTGGGAATACAATCGCAGGAAATCACAGGAGACCATCATCAGAGCACAATAGGATTTGTAGTCCTGGCCATTCTCCAGGGTACCAATTTGCCCACAAGGTCTGGATTCAATTTTATTTCCAACTCACATTGGCTTGGTCAACTCATTCTGGTATATTAAATTCCAAGTTTGCTCCTTCATTAGTAAGATGAGGATAATAAAAATCTCGTGCATTTGTTTTGAAAATTAAATGAAAGAATATATACTGCTTGACTGAGTAATAACACAGCTGGTAATTGTTCCTGCTACTCCGATCATTAGTTCCTCCTGGGCCTGGCCTCTGACAAAGACAAGCATATTGCTGCCCTCTACTGGAACTGGAGCCCGTTTTGCCTCCTCCAACAAATGAAGGTCATTGATCTTTTCATGAAACCTCTCAAACTCATGTCAGCCCTTTACCCAATACTGGTCTTCTCAGCAGTTGATATGGTGACCTTGCAAATGCTAAGAAATGGGTAATTAGCCATGCTCTTAAGTCATTCAAATCATCTTACTAGTCACTTTAATGTGGGGTGATAAAATTTGTAATTTTTATGAGGCTTACCCTGCAGAGCCTAACTATAAAATATGCCACAGAAAGATAACTGGGGGAACTGCTACCTGAGGATTACAATACACCCCTAATGAACCCAGCTCAACTCCGCCAGCCATGCTTCAGAATCACAGAGAATGGGTACCGGTGACAATACAAACATCCATAGAAAGATCTCCTTTATCCCTA
The DNA here is from genome assembly GCF_964656455.1 of Halichoerus grypus. Lineage (NCBI taxonomy): Eukaryota > Metazoa > Chordata > Mammalia > Carnivora > Phocidae > Halichoerus > Halichoerus grypus. The sequence goes on along the minus strand of NC_135718.1, from coordinate 23,006,364 downwards.
CTCTCTTCTTGCCCTTATTTATGGTTTAAGATTCTCCTAAAGTAGCCCCACACAAATACCATCAAGGTCTAGTGGTTCATATTGGCCAAAACAGAGTGCATATCTCAACGATGTATTATCAAAGCCATTTTCTCTTAATAACGGACAATCCATCAACAGCTTCTATCAGTTTTATGAGTGTGGGTTACAGCAGAGACTGGAGACATTCAGACCCCAACTTGAATTTTCCTGGTATTTTCACCCTTGACATCACACACCTTTTTTTTTCCCCCTCAAAGTAGATATTTTCACTTGTCTGCTCACAATTGTCAACCACAACCAGGTAGATTTGTCCTATTTCCTCTCTCCGTATCACCTAGGAATTTAAATTTGCTTTATTGATTCTCTATCATGCAAATTTTTCTATAAACTAATCTACTAATTCAGACCAGAGCAGCACTTATTAGTAAGCAAAACACATTGGCAAAGGTAAAGTAAATACTGCAGAGGTGTTAGGAAAGAAAAAAGGAATTAATGTACTAATCCAAATTCTGTCCCATTGGTGAACGAGGAATTATTCCCTTACCTTTTCTTGTGATAACAGCTGTGTGGGTGTCTGGGCTTCTCAGGGAGGATTAAAATTCTGGTGACTTCCTTTAAGAACACACCAGGACTGGAGCCTGGCAATAGAAGATTGTCACGATTTCAGACTCTTTTTGAATTGACAAAACAAATATTTCTACTTGAGTTGATTTCTCGACTATGAAGAGCCTCTGAAGCTGAGTGCTTTTTTGTGTCAACTGACACAAAGAACCTCAAGAAAATTCCTAGAAATTAAGTTACAAGATAGCTCAAAGACGAATACAACCAATCCAATTACCCACCTTCTTGCCAACCGAGCATCTTTCCAGAAGAAATCTACTCTTCCTTGTGCTTTGGGGTTGGCTTTTAACTCCTGGGTCCTGATTGCTTATGACAATGATTCACAACTAAATACGCACATTAGGAACACCTTCTCCCCCAGATGAATTCAATCAGAATCTAGTCTAGAGGTTTGTTGTACAAAGTGAGGTCCATGAACCAGGACCATCAGCATCACCTGAGAGCTTACCAAAAATGCAGAATCTCAAGCCCTAGCCCAGACCTACCAAACCAGAGTCTGCATTTTAACAAGATTTCAAATGATTTGTACTCACATACAAAAATACACATGCCTGGGTCCTGTCATCAGAGATTCTCATTTGTTTAGAAATGAGGCCTGGACAGTGGTTCTCAAAGTGTGGTCCCTGGACCAGCATTATCATCACCACCTGGAAAAATGTTGAAAATACAAATTATTGGGGCACCTGGGTGACTTAGTCGGTTGAGCATCTGACTCTTGATTTCGGCTCAAGTCATGATCTCAGGGATCGTGAGATCGAGTCCCATGTGGGGCTCTGTGCTCAGCACGGAGTCTGCTAGTCCCTCTCCCTCTGCTTGTCTTCTTCCTGCCTGCCTCTCTCATAAATAAATAAATAAATAAATAAATAATAAATAAATAAATAAATATTTTTAAAAATTACAAATTCTTGGGCTCTATACTTACCAAATTAGAAATTCTGGAAGAGAGATTCAGTAATCTCTGTTTTAACAAGAAATACAGGTGATTCTAATGCATGCTAAGAATAAAAAACCCTTGCTCAGTCCCTGCTCAGCGGGCAGCCTGCTTCTCCCTCTCCCACTCCCCCTGCTTCTGTTCCCTCTCGCTGTGTGTGTCTCTGTCAAATAAATAAATAAATAAATAAAATCTTTAAAAAAAAAAAAAACCCTTGCTCAGGGGGATATGTCAAATTTATAGTATACTCATAATTTATTTTCCACAGATTATGAGTCAGAGTTGGGTTTATGACCCAGATCTACATGATCAGCACATTCAGGGATAGGTATGAGACTGAAACAGTGAACTTTATTGCAGCTGAGATTTCTCTTGTCTAAATACAAATTAAGATTCATGCAACTTGCAGCCAACATGAGTGAAGCCAGATTAAAAAATCAAACTGTATCCCTGGCAATAGGGGATATGAACTTTTGGGTCTTACCTACTTCTAAAGCATGCCCCACCTCCTGACTTCCATTTATATAAGCTAATGAGTTCCCTTATACATTGAGCTCATTTGCATTGGATTACCTCTTCTTTGAAACATAGAAAATCCTGGCATTTAAGGTATCCCCTTAAATCAGAAAAGGATAATATCTTTGATGAGAGGTTCTCAACCTATATTTTCAAACCTCTAGTGATCAGAAATTCACCTACTTCAGTGACAGTCCATCCCAACATCCCAAAGATGATTAGAAATGCCTTCTTATATTGAGCTGAATCCAGGAAAAAGTTATGTTTACAACAACCTAAAACACCTGACTTACTCCAACAAGGAACACTCTTTAAACATTTGAAGATATATCTGATGCTCCCCTCTCTTCTTAAATAAGCATCCAGATTTTTTTTCCATCATAAAATGATTTTGAATGCCCTCACCATCCTAATTGCTTGACCCTGAATACTTGGCACTTTATCAATTTTTCTTAATTAGTGCCTTGCAAATGGATGCTGTATTACAAGTTTGATCTAACCCATGCAGAGAGGACACCAAATAGTCTTTCTTGGAATAGTGGATTGAAGCATGCATTAGGGAAGCCGACTCTTCATATTGCTGCCAACCCATATTTGTGAGGCAATGATTCTCAATTGGGTAGGAGAGAGGTTACAAAAATCCTTTGGGGAAATTTTATACAACTCTGTCACCCCTCACAATTATTATTCTTTGATTAAAAACCAAAGAAGTTTCTATCTGTTTTATAATCTAGATCTGACACTATCACTCTTCTGTTCCAATTGCTTCATTGATACCTTCTCTTTATAGTTATTTGCAGCTTCTTAGCCAGTTAATTCAAACTTCCCTTCTCAACCTACTCTTAGCTGTTCTAATTTCTTAAGGCTTAGTTTCTACATTTATAATATGTGGATAGAAATCCCTTTCTCTTGGGATACTGCAAAGATTCAATGAGATACATTATATGTAAACTGATTAGTTTCAATGTCTGGCATATATCCAGTGCTCAATGAAATCTTGACTTAAAAATTAATATCATGAGGGCTTTCATAAACTGATTTATATGTATCTTCCCAACCTCATGTGCTTTTAGTTCTCGTACCTTAATTCCAACTATTTTCAATGATGTATAATGTCTGTCACACGCATATTTTCTCTACTGGCCTTTTTTCACATATATTTTCTATTCTATTTTCACATATATTTCTATTCTACAACATAATTACATTAGGCACTTGGGATGCAGTTTCTGCAGACTAAAAGGTAGTACCTTACAATAATGGAAATTCAATTTCACCTCATCAGATGAGATACATTACTCCAATATTAAATTGTTTTTATCCTAGCTCTGTCATGTATTTTATTAATTTTATCTTTTCTGCCATCATTCTTTAAGCCCTAAATAAGGAGAACCCTGATAGAACAAAGTTTCTCATATTTAGAAGCTTATCCTCTAAGAAAGACACAATCCAGTCTAAAAATAATGGCAAAATAACACACTAACAAGGTAGAACCTATATACATGATAGAATAAATATATGATAATGATTAGACAGGTTCTACATGGAAATCTGGATGAAAGAATTATCAGAGTAGGAAAATTTTGGAAGGTAAAGTGGAAAAAACCAGTTTTGAGATAGAACTTAAAAGTAACCACTCAATATGGACTAATATATATGAGAGGAGAGGAGGGAAATATTGCAGGAAGATGTGTGGAATTGGTTGGAGGCAGGGGTGAACAAGTTTTATATTATGGAATTAAAGTTGATATAAGTCTTTATTTTCCTAAGGTAAGTAAACATTTTCATTTGGATTCTCTATCTGTGTTTGCCTAAAATTATCAGGGGTTCTGAATACATAATGCAAATTCATAGGTGAACCTTTAGCTAGCCATCTTAGAGATGTCTGGCCATCTTAGAGATGTCTGGCCTGGAATGATATGTGACTGGTCCACACTAGGAATTTGCATTCCAAAGAAAAATACTGTCAAGGCAGGGAAATATTTTATCCAAATCTTTGGAAGTGAAGAAAGGAGAGAATTAAAATTATGATTAAAAAAGACATTTACATATTTTGCTCGTTTGATTAATCTTTTCTGTATTGTATGAATACCCACAATATGCAATGTACCATCTGGAAAACCAAACACAGGAAAGCTGCAGGGCTAATGTTTTATAAATCTCTTGATTCCAACATTCTCTGGTCTCCAAAGTATTATAAAATAGACATAGAATCAATGGACTATCTTCTCTTTTCGAACTTTCTGACTCACATAAACTAGTTTCTGTCATGAAATTTTGGCCATAACTACAATTCCCCAAAACATCCAGATTTAAATATTTTTAAGCAATTACTTAAATATGGTACAAAATGATAGCAAATCTTTTCATATTCAACATGTTTCTTATTAAAAAATCATAGTGGGTAACTAATTTGTGCAAAGCTCTACTAATTGCCACTGGGAATTTATAATGCATTAAGAGTGTTAAAACATGTACACCATTATCAAAAATGCATGGCAGTATTGGATAAGAGATAAGAAATTCAATTTCCAATCACTGTCATTAAGGAAATCATTGGGAAAGAGGTGAAATTTGAATTGTGACTAGGTAGAAAAAATAGTGTGATTGAAGTCGAGGACAACGTGCCAGGCGATGCAGATGGCAAGAGTAAGATGCTATCTGCTTAACTGTGAAACATTTTTGTGGATTCCTAGCAAAATGAATTCAGATAAGCTGGGTAGGTTCTCAAACATCGGATAGTCAAAACTGGTAATAGACCAATTATCTTCTGGTTTTGCATTTAGAGTGTGCGTTCTGTTTGGCAGGGCACTTTGTTTATCTTCTGAATGACATTTATCTCAGAAAAGCAGGGAAACATCATTGCTTTCTTCACCCTGCCCCACCCCATTCACTGTCTATGCCAATTAGGCTATAAAATTAGATTAGGTGCATAAACATCTAAAAAACAAATTTAAAAATATAGTCTTACTTATAACAAAAGAGTGAAATCTTCACTTAAGAATGGGAAGACACAAGAGGGATTAATAAATATTAAAACTTCTGATAACTTGTAACAAAGATTTCCCTCAACTTCCTCTATGGCTACGTACCATTTTGGATTGAGACATAGACTGAATACACTAAGCACTCCTAACTTAGAGAGCAATTCCTTGAAATAGAACCCAGGGAAGCACAATTCCCAATTCAGGCTTTTTTTTTTTTTTTTTTTTTTTTCTGAATTAAACTTGGACCAGTCACTGCCAAAACTATCAATTAACTTCTTAAAATAATTATATCAGTTAATGAATGTATAGGTACACAATGATCAGAGGGCTCTAAAATCAGTAACTGATCTTAATGCACAGTAGAAAATGTGATAACAGGATAGTCTTCCAGAAGGCTGGATCCATGTGAGTAGGAACCCTCTCTTTTTGCAGGTTTCAGATATTCAGACTACCCAGAATTTGACTCTGGGATGTTAACAAAGAGCAGTTTTGTGTGTGTTTGTGTGTGTGTATGCATGTATATAAATAGATATAGACATAGATATTATATATAGAGAGAATATTAAATAATATATATGTAAATATTAAATGATATGTTGTGTAGGTTTCTGTTTTTGTTCTTTCTTATTTTGCAGTATTTGCTTTTTTAATGAATCAATTGTTATATTTTTTATCTGCATAACTCTGTGTTATCTCCTAAATCCCCTCTTCATTCCCAACATATTGATGTAATTAACATTAATTGCCTAGTACATCTCCTTCCATAGTGGTTTTCTATGTACATATACATGCATAACTCTGTTTTTCTTTCTTTTTGATGAAATAAAATTGTACAATATATATTCTTCTGTATGTTTTCTCCTTGCTAACAGATCAACACATGCAGACATAACCTGTTTTTATTAGTTGCATACTTTTCATAAAATAAATGCCTACAACTTCTTCAAACATTTCCCCGATGATGGACTTTTTTTCCTCAAGTTATTTGATGTCACAGTAGAGTAATAAGAATCCTTGTAAACATATCCTTAGATACTGATATTTTTATCTCACTCTGGTGGATGACTAATTAGGGGATTGTGGAAGCAAAGCAAAGGCATAGTTTGAGTTTAAGATTATAGATAAGGCCAATTTACCACCCAAGAATATGGTTGTAGAAATTTACACTCACACCAGTAAGGTATGATGGTGCTTTTGACACTGTACTTTTCACATCCCTGCATGAAATCAATCTTCCCCATTTTGCCACTGGGGGAAAAAATTACATAATCCCTCATTTTGCCGTTGGGGGAAGAATGACACATTATTATTTTAATTTGTGATTGACCAGCTATTTGTGAAATTGAACATCTTTCCATATGCTTATTTCACATGTGCATTTAATTTCTTGTGAATTTTCTGTTCACATTTGTTGTCCATTTTTCTTCTCAGATTCTCTTAAGAAATCTCTAGATCTTTGTATATTAAAGATATTAATATTTTGTCTATTTTACCATATCCATATTTTCTATATTTAAAAAATATTTTGACCATTTTTGATTCATTTAACCACATAAACATCCTAATTATAAATGTCACCTAATATTTCAGGGTTTTTTTTGTTTTCTTGCTTTGCTTTATACTTTATGGTTTCTCAGTTTTGTGCTTCTCCCCATAAAACTATTCAAATATTTTCTTATAAATATTTATATACCTTATATTGAAACCTATAATACATTTGGTGTGTATGGTGTGTGTTTGTATGTTGCCTGTGATATGAATTATACTTTTACATCTTTCAAATTGAATAATTATGTCAATTAGGATCCTGCCTGGCATGAAAAAGATGGCACATTCAAACAGAGTAAATTAGAAGTCTTAATAAAGCAACTATTTACAAAGGTGAGGTGAGGTTGGGGAAAACCAATAGTGAAGCACCTTTCCTTTATTCTACTTGGAGCAGGAAGGGCGGGAAAGGCAGAGGACAGAGTGGTTATTACCAGAACTCTGCAGGACAGGGATGAAACCTACTCACAGCTCAGCAGAGAGGTACATGGAGGAATAAATACACCAATACTCCAATAAATATTCCTTTCACTCCAGGTTTTTCTCCTTAGTGCTTCTTTTTGGCTGAACTCTACAAGAATTCATAGAACAAGGGGCTCTGATGGGTGCAGTTCACAGCATTTATCTCATCAATGGGAGAGAAGATCCAATATGGCAGCCAATAGTTACATGCTCCTCCTGAATACTTAAAATATGCTAGTCTAAACAGATGTGCTATCTGTAAAACAGATACTGATGTCAAAGAATTAGTAGGAAAAACAAGCAAAAAAGAATATATAATTAATAATTGTTTATAATCATTGTATATTAAAATGGTAATATATTGAATTAAATGACATATTAAAATTAGTTTGATGTCTCTTTTTATTTTTTAAATATGGCTCCTAGTTTAAAATTACATATGCGACTTGCACCGATGATATAGATGAATAAATAGAAAGAATCCAATTATTCTTATAAAAGATCTGTCTCTTTTCCACAAAATTCAAGTGCTATTCCTCACATATATTAAATTTCCCTATAAAATAAAGTTTGTTCTTGAACTCTATATTCTGTTTTGCTTTCCTTTATACATTTGCCTGTCTCTATTCTAATAACATACTGTTAAGATTAAAGAAGTTTTCTAGAAAATTCTAATGTGAAGGGGATACAAACGCTTCCTCACTTTCTTTTTTTTCTTCCTCATTTCTTACCAATTTCCATATATATGTAAAACTGAAATTGGCCAAGTATTTTCTTCTCCCAAAAATATCAGTTGGTAATCTGAATCAAAGTATATTTTAAAAACCTGATAACAAATTTTATATATACATTTGGAAAGAAATGGCATTTTTAAGTTGCTAATTTATACCATCTAGTGAAATGGTCTGTTACTCCATTTACGAAGATCTTGTTTAATGTTCTTCTGTAACATTTTATAGATGTCTTTATGCTACATGTTATATATTTCTTATTAAATTGACTTCTAGGTATTTCATATTTTTTGGTCAAGATTTTCCCATTTTAACTCTTGACATATTATTTATTTGAATAAAGACAGCTATTGGGATTTATAGATTTATCTTTGTAATCAAATGACTTATTAATTCCATGTATTAGGTTCACTTGAGTATTTTCAAAGCACAGGTATGTTACCTACATTTCACGTTGATTTTCTTTTATTCATATTTTGACTATTTTAAATTATATTAATTAGATAAAACATCTACTACAGTGTTGATTAGTAATGGTAATAGCAGTCATCCCTGTTCTCATCCAGATTTCAATGAGAATGCCTTTATTATTTCACCTTTAAAGATGTGTTTGCTATTAGTTTTGAGTAAAGAAATAGGATTAGGTATAGGTAGTTTCCTACTATTTCTGTTTTACTCACACTGCATAATTTTTACAATGAATTTTTGTCCTCCTTTAACTTATTGATATATTTATTTAATAAGGTGTAGGTGTTATTTTTAATTTAAATATATTATTCATATTTTGATAGATTACCTCACACTGAGCAATGTTGGCATTCCTAGGATAATCCCAACTTTCTCACGGCACCCTATTCTTTCAATATATAATTTATTACTATTTATTTAGCATGTTCACACCTGTATTTATAAATTAATTTTGTCTATAGTTTTTGTACAGCATTTCTCAGGTTTGACTAAGATAATTTGTGATTACTTATGAAATTACCTGCAGAAATCTCTAGATTTTTCTTTGGTAGGGGATTATCAGAATTATAAATCATCTTTAAACTCAATTCTTATGTAACTCTTAAGAAACCTATAATTTGTAAGCCCATCTGAATTTGGCACCATTCAAGTTGTACTTTCTTTAAAAAAAAAAAAAAAACCTTTTGAAATTTCCTTCTGATGATTTGTCTGTCATTATTTTATAACTCTTCCTTAATCAAAGTGATATCTAATATTTTGTGGCAAAATCACCTATTTTTTCCAAAGTTTAAATATATTTTTAAAGAGTTATGCATCATATTACCTTGTAACTTCCTGTAGTTTCACATAAAACAGGTTAAATTTTATTCTTAATACTGTATGTGTTCTTCTTTCTTTCCTTACCCAAACCAAATAGCATCTTCAAGAGCAGCTATTCATTGTATGTAATCTTACCACTTTCTTGTTTCATTAATTTCTATTTCTATCTTTATTGAAAAGTTTCTTTCAATTTTGGGGGCTTAGTTTTAGTATCATTTTACTAGTTTCTTATTAGTAATAATTCACTCACAACTTCCTTTTTTAATTAAAAAATACTTAAAGCTACAAATATTCTTCTGAGTCTAGCTTTAAGTTAAGCTCATGTTTTACTATGATTTGTTACTTTCATTCATTTCTAGACAATTTTTAATGTTGAGTTTATCATCACTGTGATTAGGAAATACTCAGAGGATTGTTTCTTAATTTTTCAGGAGTAAAATTTGTTCTCTTTTATTAATGTTTTGAATTTGTGTGTTTATATCTTTGTTTTTGGTATATAGTCTTATTGGACTATGATAAAATAATTTGGCCTAGGCAGTATCTTTAATTAGTTGCTAACTATTAGTGAATTTTTCTGTAAATATTCCATTGATTTAAGAAAAGAATATGTGTGTATGTGATCTCTTTGGAAATACTTGATTATATTATTCAAATTTCTGTTTGATTTTTGCCTACCGGATTTATCAGTTTCTGTAAAAGACACATAAATACCTCCCTTTGTGTATTTGGCTGCTATAAGATTTGGTACAAGACAGTAGTGACTAGCATATTACCATAGATCTTTTCCTTTAAGATAGAAAGTTGTCTTTTTCTTTAATTTAATGTAGTTAGTATCAAATAAAGCATTAATATTAATAAATCCTATTTCTTTTTTGCATTTACATTACGTAGATATAGTAAGTACAAAATATATATCAGAAATATATGTGTTTGTTGGTATATGTTGACTTTAAGTAAATTTTTCAACAGCTTTATTGAGGTATAATTGTTAAGCAGCTGCACACATTTAATGTATGCAATCTGATGAGTTAGTACATACGCAAACACTCGTGATAACATCACCACGATGAAGATAATAAATGTATCCGGCATCTTCCAGAGTTCCCTTGTGTCTCTTTCTTTTTTGTTTTTTTGCAGTAAGAACAAAACATGAGATCTATTCTCTTAGAAATTTTGAAGTGCATAATACTGTGTTGTTACTATAGCCATCGTGTTGTATAGCAGACCTCTAGAATTTATTCATTTAGCATCATGGAAACTTGATACTGTTTGTAGAACAACTCCCAATTTCCCCACTCCCCAGCTCCTGGCACCCACTATTGTATTCTCTGCTTCTATAAGTTGGACTATTTTAGATACCTCATGTAAGTGGCAAAGGGCTAGTCAGATGTTTCACTAAAAAAAACATACAAATGGCTAACAGGCATATGAAAATATGTTCAACATTATTATTTTAAGTAAACTTTTAATCAAAATCTAACATTCCTAAAGGTCCAATATCATAAGTGCACAGCTTGCTAAACTATTATGGAGTGACTATACTTTTGTAGCCACCAACAAGATTAAGAAATATAGTATTTACAGTATCCAAAAAAAATCTTTGTTTCTGGTTCCAGTTATTTCCCTTTAAATAAACACCTTTATGTAGGTACTTGGCAGGCAGACTGTAAGGTGCCCTTGCCATCCCCTTCCCCCCCCCGAACCAATGATCTTGACTTGCTTCTAACCAAAAGAAATGGTAAAGGGGATGAGATGTCACTATGTGCTTTTATGTTGTATGTGACTTCTTCTTGCTAGTGAATTAGCTCCACAGACTCCTTGCTGGCTTGACAGGGTGACTATGTTGGGAAAACCCACATGGCAAGGAATTAAGGGCAGCCTCTAGGAAATGCAGGAAGTCTCCAGGACCAGAGTCAACTGACAGCCAGAGAAGCCATGTCTCTCATTCCTACCAGGAAATAAATTCTGCCAGCAAACTGAATTGTTTTGGAAGCAGATCCTTCCCCAGAGACACCTCCAGAAGACAATGAACTGAGCAGATACCTTGATTGCTTCTTTGTGGTAGTTTAAGCAGAGGATCCAGAAAAGCCATACTTGACCTCCGAACCCATAGAAAATTTGAAATAATCAGTGTGTGTTGTTTTAATTCTCTAAATTTGTGGGAATTTGTTACGTAGTGATACATGACTAATAAGCCCCTATTCTGAATTCAATCTACCGTAGTTTTGCATGGTTAGAATTTTATATCAATAATTTAGTGTGTGGTCATTTGTATCTGGCTTCGTTTGCTCAGTGTTATATTGCTTCTGCAGTTCTTTGATGCGTTACTGTATATAAACGTTAGATTCTATCTGCATTTTCTCCTTGTTTTCATGGGAGCACTGGCCTATATATGTGGCTCTCCATGTGAATCTATAGTCAGTCTTCGTTACTTTACTGGTCAGAGTGCCAGTAGGTGACCAAAAAGACACACAGGAACACCTATTTAATTGGCCATCGTTCCTGATTCCCCTCAACTTTTCAGTTTATTATTAAATTAAATATATGTATGCCTTTAATCTCTGAATTTTTTTAAGTTGGAAATTATGCAGACAAATTAATCTGTAATTCAATTTACAATTTTAATATTTTCCCAAGTTATTTTGAGTGAATGCTACTTAGAAAATCCTGGTTATAAAAATAGTTTTATTTTGCCACTAGCTAATATGGAATATTCTCATAGAGCTGTAAATGAGCTCAATATTCATTATGCAAATGAATAGAACCAGACAAAATTAAATGGGTTCAGCTTTGTGGCATCATTTCAGGGACCTAATTCAGGGGTTTCAGGCCTCCAGGCTAAGGCAGTCACATTAAGTTGCTCTTGAGAAATAATAAAACATTTCAAAGAGAAATTTCATTGCAAGGGGTCTGACCTAAAAGGAGGAAAGGTTTCAGGGAGATGGTGCTAGGAAGTGATGATAACTCCATCATATGCTGCTTCGTGCCTGAAGGCAACTTTCATGGTCCATTCTGCTGTGTTTGGTTTGGTGATCAACTCTTAGCCCTGACTATATAAGGACCAATTATCTATTTTTATCATCTTCTTCCTGATGAACTAACTGGGAGATACATATTCTCATGTATTTAACTTTTTGAGAGATGGATCCAACAGAAAAATATTCCTAATTTACTTAGCACAAAACTAAATCTAGGTACTGTTTCTGGCTTTGCCACCAAAACGCTGTATATTTTTGAGTAAATAACTTCATCTTCCTGGTTCTTCATTTCCTCCTTGATTAAAATACTGTTATCTTACTACTATTAGTAATAATAATGATAGAGGAGAGATGGATGGTCCAGATAATCATACAGGGAACTAAAACCTCAGAAACTAAAATGGAAAGAGTATTGAGCACAATCTGATTCACAGACCTTATGTGCACAAGGATGGAACTTATGCTAGGGAAAGTAAAGTAATATCTCATGAGACTAACTAGGGAATATACCCCAGTTTTCTTGAATTCAATTTCTGGTTCTTTTTTACTATGATACTCTAATTTCTAAGTGTATTTAAGATTCAAAAATTCTTTTCTAGACAACATAAAAATATCCAAAAGGATCTGCAAGATAATTGGCAGCTATATTGGAAAAAAAAAAAAAATCTGGAACTCTTTGGGTGAATAAAATAAGTTAATCAAAGAATAAAAATTTCTGGTTTATGGACAATATGTGGAGAATTCTATATATTCTATATTCTTATTCAACAGTGTTGTACATTAAGAGAGACGCTGACTCCAGCACCCCAAGGAAATATGTAAGGATAAGTTGTAACATAATAATCCTAAATAAGGCTTCACAAGTCAAAGTTTTCACAATGAGGAGTATCTCTTCACCAATTTCAAAGAAACTAATAATTTTTACTATTTTTCTCATGTAAGAAACAAGTGAATGGTGGCTCAGTTGGTTAAGTGTCTGCCTTTGGCTCAGGTCATGTTCCCAGGGTCCTGGGATCGAGCCCACATAGGGCTCCTTGCTCAGCAGAAGCCTGCTTCTCCCTCTTCCTCTGTGTGCACTCTCTCTCTCTCTCAAATAAATAAATAAATAAATAAATAAATAAATAAATCTTAAAAAAATAGAGAAAGAAGTGAATGGGCAAAAATAATAATGAAATTAGACTTTATGTATAAGAACATGCTTTAATATATAATATAATTTGATTTATCATGTTATTATTATTGCCAGATATAAAATTCACTTTCATTTCTCAGATGGAATTTTGCCTCTATTTTTGTAGCATCACTAAGAAAAACAGGGGACCCCCTATAATTGGCTCAGAACATCCAAATAAGTCCAGCTCTTTAGAGAGAGATGTAATTACTTTGATGAGGTTGTCTAAACAACCAGCCATCCTGTCTTTGCAGGATTAGATGCAAAAGAAGCAGTTATTTCTCTAATGCCTTCTGCTAATCTCAAGGAATTGTTTTCAAATGGGAAGGAAAAGTTCATCATTTTTCTTGCAAGGAGCTGTTTCATAAGTATTATTATCAAAATAATTGCAATTTCAAACGGTCAAAGACGTATTTTAGTAGAACTAGCAAATGCTCAAGGCTAGTATTTCACTGGGTGCTCTAAGAATTTTGTATGCAGCTCACACCTTCCCCCACTAGCCTCACATGCCTAATGCCACCAAATTTAGCCAGAAAAATCTCCCTTTTGCTGCTGGGTGTTGACATAACCCAAGAAAAAACCAAAGTCAACCGCTGGTGTGAGCCACCAGAAGGACCCTGAGGAAATCTGCACCTGTCAGGCGATGCACAACCTCACTTCCCCAGATCCCATTCCTGGTATTATTCTGACAAATATCCATTTTCACTATGCCATGCCTTCTATGACATCTCCAGCAGTGCTGGTGTGTGTCTGAAACTCTTCCACCCATGACAACAGTAATGTTTTAATGAGACTTTTTCCCCAGCTTCAATGACTATTTTCAAATAGATTTTACAAGGATCCTGGGCCGTTATTTTGAAGACAAATCAGAGAGAATGAAGTTACTATAAATCAGAGTAGATTTTGGTAGAACATTAGGAAGAACATCTTATTTGTCTAGGATAAAAAACAGAAATGAGTGACTGATGAAGGCTGAAAATCTTCCAGAATAAAAGAGACAAGCTCCATTTCAGAGCAAGCCTGAAGGCAAGGCTTCTATCAAATGGTCTCTTCAAATTTTAATCTGAGAAGATATAGTTCGTTTCAAGTATTACCTCTCAGCATATAGACCAGAAACAGGCTCAAAGAAGAGCCTAATGGGAGGATTGTTTATTTAGTATACTGGAAAGTCACCTTCACTGCTTTTACAGAGTTTCTAATCTTGTTCTCAAGTACATCCCCCAAATTTAGCCTATCCCAGGTGTCCAAAAGATATTAGTTGAATAAAGTTGTAAAAGAATTAACCATTGTCTCTTATTTTATAGTACAGGTATCTCAGTTCTAAAAAGGTAAATGATTCATCCAAGGCCACACAGCAAACCTTGAAGCTCACTCCAATTAAAAAAAAAAAAAAAAAAAACCATGCTTGAGCAGAACAGTGTATGGGGGAGAAAGCCTCCCAGGAAGTCTCCAAATCACACCCCCTATAACTGAGGACTAAGGTGTGAAGACCAACTCTTCCTCTAGTCTTTGTTCAGGCACTTTCTAACATGGCAATGCAGCAAAACTTGATATTGGCAGTAATTCCTTCCCGAAACCTCCTTTATTGAAGCTCAACATCTCATTAGCCTATCAAGTTGGTTGCTCACCTTTACTAGTTAAGGAGGTTTTTTTCTTTTACCCTAAAGAAATAATATCCAGCTCCTTTTTTTTTTTTTAAAGATTTTATTTATTTGACAGAGAGAGACACAGAGAGAGAGGGAACACAAGCAGGGGGAGTGGGAGAGGGAGAAGCAGGCTTCCCGCGGAGCAGGGAGCCCGATGCGGGGCTCGATCCCAGGACCCTGGGATCATGACCTGAGCCAAAGGCAGACGCTTAAGGACTGAGCCACCCAGGAGCCCCGATATATCCAGCTCCTTATTTGCATTTCTTGTGAAAAATCTTTTTCTTAAACCTCAGCTTGCTGTATGTGAAGTGCATGTATTTTCGAACCTGAGAGTTAATCATCACTCAATTGTCATCTTAGGCGTTACTTGAGAACTTTGTTTTTCTTGTTTTCTATACACCTGATTTATCATGAAGAACAGGTTTGTATAAGGGCATCAAGTACACCGTTGCCATATATTTATCAAGATAATAATATTATCCAGATGGACTTAAGGGATGGATACAAAACAGGCAAATAGTTAATAGATTAAGAAAATAAATGAATATTTGGACCTTTTAAGGCATTGAGTCTCCAATGGGAAAAGACTCTAAAGGTCATCTCATCCTTCTGTCACTTGGTCACTCTATGTATGCTTGCAAACACCAATTTCCAATCTCTACCATTCATCCTAGGTTTCTCTCAGTCTTGGCCAGCACATCAACTAATCATAATGATTTGCCTGGTGGGATGATCCAGGCACTTATCCCTAATATATTTTTGCTCTTAATTCACTCTTGTAAAGTCAAGGTTTTGCAAGTGTTCATTCACTCTTATTGCTGGGTACAGAAGCACAAATGCCACAGAGAGCTCCCTAGTTCAGGACATTCTTTCCATCATCTACTACTATGTAGAACCAACACCAGCTCATCATGATAATCTGAATCTGCTATTTCCATCAGTATAGTGACTCATTTTTATGCCTGTTCCTCTGGCATAAGAAATCCAAAGCAACTAGAAAGAAGTTCTGGCTTAAAATTCAACAGAACTCTTGATGTTTCTAAGAGAGGCATTCTTTCTTCTAAGATCTATGGTCACTAATTTGGCAAAGCCTAAGGTCTGGGGGACAGAAAGCACTGATTCTATCAGCACATCACTGGGAGTAAGGTGAGAAGAGCCAATCTTACTTCCACTGCTTTGGTTCCCAGACCCATATATACTAGCTATTATGGACACTTTTGGTCCATTGAACAGACTGTATTCTGGTGGTCAGTGCCCCAATCTCCAGGATGTTGTTCCTGAACTGTCTCATTAGCTGAACTTTTAATAATGCATTCTACTGTTCTGTCTGGATGATGGAATTTATGGTATGACCGATGTATCTGTTATTATGCAAACATTGTTCATAGTCCCTTTGCTGTAAAAGGGTCCATTGTTCTGAAACAATGTTATTTAGGCTACCATGATAATGAATTAGGCATTTTGTAAGTTCCTAAGTGGTGATGGTAGATGCACTGCTGGCAGGGAAGGAAAATCCATATTCGTAGTAGAAGTCAATTCTTTCCCTTTCTGGGTGGAAGGAATCCAATTGAACTGATCTACCACCGTGTGGGTAACTGGTTTTCTGGAGGAATTATGCCATATGGAGGGATCATCCTTACAATGGGCCTAATTTTCAGTGCAGTCTGTGCTGTGGCTTCAGAAGAAGAAAATCTCCTTAATAGCTGCCCCAGAGGCCCTCTGGCTTCTGTGGGCTTTGAGATAGCAGTTGGCTGCCCTGAAGCTATCATCAACTTATTGCAAGTTTTCCAATAAAGAGCCAAATGAATTCACATTCTTTATAATTATCATTTCCCCCATGTCATTGCAGCCCTCAGCTACTGCACAGTCGGTGCCTTACGTTCTACCAGCACTTCATTCTGATTACTCACATGAAAGCCCCAATGATAATGATGCCACATCACCAGTCATTAGATCCTTGTTGTCATCAGACCAGAGTGTAATCCAGCTCCAAATTCCCATCTCCTTTCTAGAGCCACCCCCAATTCCACTGTCTTAGTCTGCCTTCCCACACAATGCAGGGTCTAATGTGAAGAGGTATAAGCTATTGTTTTATCCAGAGTGCTATCCCAGGGAGCAGGATTGTGGGGGACAAAATTGAGATAGGAAGCAAGGAAGGGACAATATGAGGATGTGTTATAGAATCAGGTTTGTGTAACCAAATTCTGCCCCTTGACCTGAGTCATATGGTTCAGAGTTGAATTCTTGACCTGTAGTAGATCATTGACAGACTTCCTCAAAACCTCTCTTCCACTCCAACCCTTTTCCTATTTGTGTTCTAAAACAAAAATGAAATGTGGTCTATACTTAGAAAGAATATAGCAGAAGCTCAGAGTGAAACAAAGACAAAAGATGGAGACAGGGAAATGCTTTTTCCTTATAACAACCTGATCCCCGATTCCAAACTGTCCCTAAAGTCCAGAAACTACAAGATAGTCAGTTTTCTGTCAAGGAATTATACTCTCTTGCTTAAGACAACTTTTTAAAAAAATTTTTGCCCAGAAAGTAGGTATTTTTTAAAAATATTTTATTCATTTAATTGAGAGAGAGAGCACAAGTGGGGCGGAGAGGGGGAGAGGGAGAAGCAGACTCCCTGCTGAGCAGGGAGCCCAACGTGGGACTCCATCCCAGCGCCCTGGGATCATGACCTGAGCCGAAGGCAGATGCTTAACCGACTGAGACACCCAGGTGTCCCTGCTTAAGGTAACTTTAATGAGAATCTGATACAAGAGGAAAAAGGCTCTAAGTAACTATTTACTATTCACGGCTAAAGTTTGTCTCCCAGAAAACTCCAGATCTTGGCCATCTATAGGATACTGGTGCATGAGGACAGGTGAAAGAATTAGATGTATGAAACTTTTTATACACCTTTTTTTTTGGCATTGGCTTGTTTCATTTTGCACAGTGTAGGACAGATTTTAAGTTGACCTCCAGGATTCCTGCCTTCTGGTATCTGTGCCTTTGTGAAATCCCCTCACTTGTGTGGGAATTGAACCTGGAACTTGCTTCTAACCAATGAAATGTGGCATAGGTTAGAGGGATTATATAAGGATCTAGTCCCTGTTTTGCTAGAGTGTCTGGCTTTCCCTCTTTGGCCTTGAAAGAAAGGTTGCCATGTTGTAAGAGGGCCTATGGTGAGGGCCATGTGACAAAGAATACAATTGGCCTCTAGTTGCTGAAAGCAGCTCCTGGTTAAAAGTCAGCAAGAAGCCTGGGACATAGATCCTTCAACTGCAAGGAAATGAATCCTGCCAACAACTTCAGTAGCTTGGAGGCTGTTTCTTCTCTGGTCTAGACTCCAGATGAGAATGAAGCATGAGTACCTCTTGATTACAGCTTTATGAGACTCTGAGAA
The DNA here is from genome assembly GCF_964656455.1 of Halichoerus grypus. Taxonomy (NCBI): domain Eukaryota; kingdom Metazoa; phylum Chordata; class Mammalia; order Carnivora; family Phocidae; genus Halichoerus; species Halichoerus grypus. Next base: position 22,988,074 of record NC_135718.1, on the reverse strand, counting down.
CCTTGCTAAGCTGTGCCAAGATTCCTAACCCACAGAACTGTGAAATACTTAATATGTGTTGTCTTAAGCTTCTAAGTGTTTGATAATTTGTCACACAGGCATAGGAAATTTATATATATATATATATGACTAATTATTGAAACCATACTATCAGAATATGACTGTGACCTGGGTCATTGCAGAGGGATATGAAAAAAGAGTATTAGGGTCAAGTCCCTGACTTACTATGTTTCCTTGAGTCACTTCTTATGGTTAATTCCAGGTGTTATCTTTTTGATATTCAGAGCTACAGTGAAGTTCTTTAAGAAGAAGATATCTGCTCATCATAACTCTTACACTTTTCTCCTGTGGACTCCCTTGAACAAGTATGAGATAGATGATAGATAGATGATGATAGATGATACATAGATAGATGATAGATATAGATAGATAGATAGATAGATAGATAGATAGATAGATAGATGATAGATAGATGATAGATGATAGATAGATGATAGATAGAGGAAAGAAAGAAAGAAGAAAAAGAAAGAAAGAAAAAGAAAGAAAGAAAGAAAAAGAGAAAGAAAAAGAGAAAGAAAGAGAAAGAAAGAAAGAAAGAAAGAAAGAAAGAAAGAAAGAAAGAAAGAAAGAAAAAGAAAGAAAGAAAAAGGGAGCGAAGAAAGGAAGGAAGGAAGGAAAAGAAAGAAAAAGAAAGAAAGAAAGAAGAAAGAAAGAAAGAAAGAAAGAAAGAGAAAAAAAGAAAGAAAGAAAGACCTTGCTCTTCCTAAAGTGCGGATCAATAATTTGAAAACTAAATCACTGGGCCTGGTTAGATGGTTTGTAAATAACAGCAGTGGCAAAAGATGCAAAAGTACCAAACTGTCCAGGTAAGTGTCCACTCAAGTGATACCACTGGTGTCACTTTCAATTTGTCAGAAGTGGAAACGTTCCAGGAGATATATATTAAACATTTATGACTTCCTAAGCTGAGCACAAGGGAAAGAACAGCTGTTTTTTTTCTAGAGGACTTCATTCTATCTGAGGATGAAATAACACAATTGCAGCCTTTGTGTACTTCTTATTAGAAGTAAGGCTGTAGTCCCACTGTTGTCAGTTCCAATTCCAGCTTTGTCCTTCATTAACTGTGGGAAACTGAGTGAACCATATAATTCCTTTAAACACTTAACACACCCATGTAGTGGTAACGATTTTTATTTATTTTTATTTGTTTTTTAATTTATTTTTTTGGTAACAGATTTTAAATCATGATCTTGTGGCAAAGCTTGAAAGTGAGGTTATATACTGACTAAGACCAGGACCTTTGACAGGAGACAATACTGTATTTGATGTAAATCTCTAACTTTTGTGAGTTTGTGTCCATAAGTGACTGCCTTAACCACACTAAGTACCAACTTGTCATGTGTAACATGGACATTTAATTTCTACCTTCTCCAATTGTTATGAAGCTTAAATGACAGAATGCACAAAAGCACTGGGTCTAGGATGTTACATATAGTAAATGTTCAATAAATGTTAGCTAACATACCTAGATAATATATAACATATCATGCACTCGATACTTAGTTCCATTTTCTATATACTTTTATCACCCTTTCCTGTGTGTCATTCCTACCTTAATGTTCAGAAATAATTCTTCCAGAAGGTCCAGGTATACTATAAAGTTGTAACAGACTAAATAAAAAAAGGTGTTCAATCAAACATTTTCTGAAAACATAACCCCACTAAAATCTAAAAGAACAGTGGGTCCAAAATTTCAAACTGTTTGGAGAAGTAAGGTGTAGTGTTTAACTTTCTTCTTGTACTTTGTCTGGACAATATAAATGCCTATATTCCAATCCAAAGTAAGCATCTATGACATGTATATCACTCTCCCAAGTACCATGTGTAATTAAAAAAATGGAAGTGGTTTCCTGACATAATGTTATGTTCAATGTAGTTGAAGAAAACATTTATTTACTATGTCAAGGGAAATTTTAAATGCCTAATAAATTATAGGTGAAGAGAATAAATATTCTATTGGGTTTATTCACTTGTTTGCCTTAAAAATTTCAGAGCTCTGAAAAAAAAGCCTTCATAAATGTGAATACATTTGGACCTCCCACAAATTTTTAGAGGTCTGAGGAAAATGGAGGATAGGGAAGAGGGATAAACTGATGATATTAATGTAGAAATTGAAACATTGTCATAGATTTTTAAAGATTGATGGTGGGGATAATGGAAGGAGGCTTTATTGTATTGACTGAAAATAGAATAAAATGCCAATATTCCAGATAGATAAGATAGTGAATTGTGAACACTTGATTAAGAGTTATATTACCACCAACCTCCTAATTTCATTTGAGAAGAAAAATAATGTGAATCATATAGCAAAGGCAAATTTTGAATGTCTCATGGAACATCTGTGATTAAACATTTTTCATGTTCTTCATCAAGATGTAAGACATACAAAAGTATTCTTAAATAAATTTTTAATTAGAAGGTTTCAAAATGGTTTTCATGTACATGAAATTTATAGCACTTCAAAACAAAGTAGTAAATTAAAATACCATTATCTCTTGAATGATTGAGGAAGAAGGAAATGAAAGAAGGAGGCAAGCTCACAATCTATTAAATCACTAGGTAGCTGGCTGACTTTATTGGACCATGGTAACAGATCCTTTTTTTTTTTCCTTGCCCAACACATTTTTCTGTCTCTGTTCTTTGGTAACTCACACAGTACTTTTGATCACATAGATTGGCAAGTGAGCCAGTTCTGTGGAATCATATCACCCCATCTTCCTGGTAACAGTGAATAGGATATGGGATAGTCATTCAGGTCTAGAAGAATCAATCAGAATTTATAACCTCTATTGACATATGGACCCTAAGGAAAGAAGCTCCTTTTGTTGGAGCTGCTAAACTGGAGCTGACAATGGTTATCCATCCATAATGTTAAGAAACTATTGCATAAAAGGAAATAACACCAACACATTGAGAAGTTGGAAAAAGCAGAGATGAAAAATGAGCAGAGTCAAAGAGACAGAGAGAGAGATAGTTCTGGAATGTTGTCTCAGATTGCAATCCTTTAGACCCTAATTCCTACAGAACCTTCTTCATTCTACTAATTTCTCAGTATCTTTCTCAACTTCATGAGCCAATAAAGCCCTTTCTTCATTAAGCTACCATAAATAGGGTTTCTGTTCATTGCAGCAGAAAAAGTCTTGACTGTGACAAGAATATAGTTTAAATATGCATTCCACTAAGTTTTCTGACATGAAAGAATTTCACTTTACTCCAGGATAGTAGAAACCTAGCGGAAGTGTGATTTCCAGTATGAAAGAAGTTAGAAATTTTGAAAATCTTTCTGCTAATTTTTTTAAAATTTTAGCACACATCTCAGGTTTACAGCACTCTACTATTCCTCAGAAAATGTTTCTCTCTCTCTCACTCTCTCTCTCTCTCGCTCAGTAATCAGAAGAGTAGAAACCTCTATATAATTATATTTAGATGTTTGGAACGATGGTTCAAAAGGCTGGGGCACCTGGGTGGCTCAGTCGGTTAGGCATCTGCCTTCAGCTCAGGTCAGGATCCCAGCGTCCTGGGATCAAGGCCTACATGGGGCTCAGCGCTTCTCCCTCTGCCTGCCGCTCTCCCTGCTTGCACACACACTCTCTCTCTGTCAAAAAAATAAAATCTTTATTTAAAAAAGGCTAAGAATTAACTCTTAAAATATTTACTGATTCAGAAAACATAGCTGTTCTTGTCACAAGGAAAGTCCCTCAATGGGTAATTTACATCCTAAGGTAGATGAAAGGATCATGTGGATGCTATTGTTCTCAAATGAAGTTATACAAAGACATGAAAATGAGAGTCAAGGAAAGGGGAGAATAGCTTCAGGAAGAGAGCCACATTCTGTGTCTTGGTTTCCATTGAGCGATAAGAAAGCTCTTCCTTATTTTGCAGGTTGTAATGAATCAGCATACGGATTGTGGGGAAAGACTCTGGGTTCAAAACTTGGTGCTGCTGCTCCTGAGATATAGGACCCATTTGCAAACCACCTTAGTCAGTTGCCTTACATGTAACACAGGGCTAATATTAGCTACCCACGTGATATGATCATTGAGGGGATCCAGTCCATTATCTACAGGATCACAAGACAGTGCTAGAGAGTGTTTCCTTACTCCATTTTTCTCCTCCTGCCTTGGTGCCTGGAAGGCAAACCTTTGTACCCTGAGCAGCCAGCCTCCTCCTCTGGCTTCCAGTTAGGTTAGTTGCTTACAAGACAGATCTGCAGGAGGCTGGAGGACACAGGAGAGTGAGGTCTATGTATATTTGTCCTGCAGCAGCCCCCTGCCAGGGCACAGATAGGTCACACTGCAGTCCTCTACCAAAAGCCAACTTGGTACTGAGTGGTCCTCTTCCTCAGCCACTGCTGGCCAGGTTCTGGTAACCTCACCCTAGTCTTGTTGCTTATGAGTCTAGCAGCTTCTTTCTGTTGCTGACTCTGGAGTACTTAGCCATCCCCTGTTGTTTTCTCTTAATTCTGCTCATATTTTTGTAAATAGTCCGTTAATTAAACTCTCTAATAATTCCTTTTGTGTATGCTATCTCATTCCTGATGGATCCCCGAACAACAGACACTTAGAAGGTTGTCCATCATACAGTCAATATTAAATAAACGTTACCTATTATTAGAGAACCTCACAGGTAAAAGTGATGTCTTTTCTGATATGTTGAAAAATCATCATAAGAACAAAGAGCAAGATTATAATTCAAAGACTGAAGAGGACGAGAATGACTATTTCATTCTAGAAGCAGTGCCAGGAAGATTGTTGCTTGTCGAAAGCAAGGCAAGCAACAAAGATTAAGATATGCAGTAAATGAGAATATCTGAGTGAAAAAGAAAAAGTAGTTTGCTATACTTAAAGTTTTAAAACACTACGTTCTTTCATTCCAACAAAATAAAATACACGAGTAACAAAACATAAACTAAGAACTGTCTTGAAAAACAATATGCTAAAACATTTTTGAAAACAGGCACACTGGAATAGGGTTAATTTTTTTTTTTACTACCCTAACAAACCAAAAATAACTTTGCAGTGATCTTAGAGGAAATAAGCAAATCCAGAGTAGGTCTGAAATCTGGACTCACCAGGGGATGACAAGTTTATGCCAATTTACCGTAGAGAACATATACAGAGAAAGGATTATGGAAATAAGTGGTTGCAGAGATTGCATCTTTCTTCTTTAAGAACTGGAGGGAAGTGAATGCAATGAATGGTAACATTGCCTGTTTGTAGAGGAAATAACAAATGACCATGAAAATGCTGACAATCAGGATTCATGCACTCATCTTATAGTCAGTGTATTTAAATGGGTGACTCATAATGTACGATTGTATAAATGTTAGAATTTTAATTTATTAGGATTTTTAATTCCTTGGAAGCAAAGAAAAAGATGCAAGTGCTTTAAAACTCTTGCCATCTATTTTGAAAAGTTGGATTGAATGTTATCAGCATCTTACTTTAGGGAAATTTCCTATAAGTAGAAATAAAGGCAAGACAAAACATCAGTGCTGGTTTATTTCTGTAGGTCTGCCAAAAGGATTACATATTTACAAACAGAACATATTCTATTATTAGTTTTTTAGTATTACTGCAAAACTTCAATGATTTTCCATTTAATAGGGGAAAGAAAAAAAAAAAAAAAACCTTCCCATTCCTAGAGAATTATTTCTTCAGAGGTAAAGGAGAAAAAAAGAGAAACAGAGACAGAGAGAGAGACTGAGAGACCATGCTCTTTTCAGCAGAAATCATTCCAGGGTGAAAAGGTAATGTATTTCATCTCCCAGTCTACTACAGTTTTAAAGGTTTTATGATTTTTTTCTTCTTCATGCTTCTTTTTTTCCCAGCTGCCCATTGTCTCACCAGCTCTTCTGCATTGATCAGATATCACTGTTATTATTCTCTCCTGTTAAAGGTGAGGGATGTTTCTAGGATATTTGCTTTTGCTCTTTATGTTTTGGCAAAGACAATTCAAGCATCCTCTCTTTAATCAAATCAAGTTTAAGGTAAAATAGGGACAAGGTTCTACATGCATAGGCAACGGGGATAAGCGGAATGGGATAGATTGAAGGTAGCATTTAAACTTACAGAGACTGGTTTTTATAGGGCTGTTCAATGAACTGGTAAAGCTATTTGTGTGCTAAGCATCCTGTGAACTAAAGTAGCCTTTTCCTATTATGCTCAAGTGGGGAAAAATAACTATATATTCAATGTTAACTATACAATACAACCTAATAGAATCTTCCTCTGCAAAGTACTAAAATTAGATATTGGACACTGATGGAAAAAAAAAAAAAAAACCCTAGAACTATTCCAAGTCATAATGCTACTTTAATAAAACAGGAGGAAGAAGCTGTTAGTGGGATATTAATTTAGAAAGCATGTTTGCTCATAGGGGCCTGGCTAATGCTTCTCCATGACCAATCTCTACTCTATTAGATTCATATCATTCTCTCTGTGTTTGATATTGAAACTGAGCTTAGGCTTAGGGTAATGAAGTAAAGGAAGAGATGAACATTAAGCCTTCCTCCATGAAAGCTGGATGGTATTTTCTATATAAACACTTGCAATGAAAAATGACAAGTAGCATCATGTTGGCATTAGAATTAGCAGGCTTCAGTTTGCACAACTTGCAGGAACAGAGGAAGATAAAGGTTTGGTAATAGATTGGAAGCATCTTTAAACAGGGAAACCAGTGATAAGAGGTTCTGTTTGGCATCTTACTTCCCTGCCTTGTTGGCACGTGAACTAGTATAGTTGCAAATTACACACAGGTTTGGTGGTTTACACCACTCAAGACTGAATTTCCATGTCACTGGGCTATGAATCCTTTCCTAGATTTGTGACCACTGCATTCCCACATTATCTCCCTCTCACACCTTCAGGGAAGAGGGAATTGTGTTTTATTGAAGACTTAGTGCAATAAAAGACCTCCAAAACCAGCCAATATCTAATGTCTTATAAGATCACTTTATTAAAAACATATTTTCCTTTTATGAGCACCAATCTTTCCTTGTATAGCTTAAATACAGGCTAAGGCCAGCAAGGTCCTTCAACTGAGTGGAATTAAAGGTTATTGATGGTGATCTCAATTTGAGGGGCATTGGATTGGTCATTGTTTACCTCAATATTTGCCCATTTGACTAAACTTCCAACGTAAGAAGTCTAATTCCAGACAAAATGCAACTGCTCCTGTGAGGAGAATTATCTCCATTTTGTAAGAGCTTTTAGTTAATTGGAGCAGTTATCTAAAAGCAGGCAGCCTGGGGCATGGACTATGGGATAGGCAATGGGTGGACAGTCGGTGGAAAGGGGAATGGGAAACAGGAAACAGAAGAGACACATTCATCCACTCAGCGTTTGGCATACACATACTGAGCTATTCGTGGGTCTGGTGTTCCACAGGACACTGAGACAGAGGATGGACACTCAACAAACAGACAGGCCCCTGCTCTCACTGAGCATTCCTTTTAGTGAGAGGAGACAAACAAATAGTAAGTAGATGAGATAATGTCAGAGAGTGAGAAATGCTGAGAAGGAAATAAGAGAAGAGTATTGTGGAGAGTTCTGGGGGTGGGGTAGGAAGGGTTACTCCCCAGGAAATGATCAGACATAACCCTTCTGATGAGGGGGCATTTGAGTTGAAACTTCAAGAAAAAGAAGGAGCCACTCTTGAAAACTACCAGGGAAAGAGAGTTCCAGACAGACAAACTTCAAGTGATGATTTTTTTTCCCTACAAACTCAGAATATCAAAGGAATACAAGACGATGTGGATGGAATTTAGTAGGGAGAACAGCAGCAGATAAGCTTGGACCAGTGGATAAAGCCAGATCCGGTCAATTAAAAAGATTGATTTTATGCTGAACTAAATGGTGAGCGATAGGAGACGTTGGCGCAGGATGTATTAGTCCGCCCGGATTGTCATAACTGAATACCACAGACTGACAGCTTCACCAGCAGAAATTTATTTTCTCACATTTTTGGTGACTGGAAGTCCAACATCAGAGGGCCAATAGGCTTGGTTGCTGGTGAAGCTTCCTTTCCAGGCTTTCAAATGGTCTCCTCCTTGCTGTGTCCCCACATGGTCTTCGCCCTGTGCACACACATACCTGGTAGCTCTTCCTCTTCTTATAAGGACAACATTCCTGTTGGATTAGGGCCCTCATGACCTCATTTAACTTTAATTACTCCCTTAAAGGCCCTATCTTCAAATATAGTGAGGGTTAGCATTTCAACGTGTGAATTTTGTGAGGGAGACACAAGTAAGTCCATAACACGGGGGCTGGGTGATATTATCCTATACTTGTAAGTATGCCTTTGTGCAGCGTAGAGCTCAGGTAGGGGAAGGGGGTCATAGCAATGTGGAAACAAATGCAGTCTTCTTCTGTACTTTATGCTAATGTCCCCCAAAACCTCACCAGTGTTAGAAACAGGTAAACAAACAGAAAAACTTATTAGCTGTTCATGTTTGACATGAAGGTCAAGGTTCAATCCAAAGAAAAGAACCTTGGATATACTCAAACAAAACCCACAAAATTCTTTTGTCAGTTTATTTTCCTCCTGTGGTAAGGATTGTATGGTCATGGTTTTTCTTTCTATAAATTCCAAGAAAGGCCCTGTTGGATCATCAGCACAATAACAACAATGTAAAAGCCTCATAGATCAGAAAAGACCTGTCTCCTTCACCAGGCAGCCTGCCGTTGTCGCTCTATTAACCAAGAAGTGATTTGTTACCTGAGCCTCATGGACCATGGTCCTTATAGAGCTGGGATGATGGCTCCTACATGTATTGAAACAGAATTGTTTTCCCAAACCACACCAAATTGGAGCAGAAAATGAGAGAAATCGGATAGTAATAATGGCTATAACATTAGAGCCTTTAATGAATGCCACTATGTGTTTCAAAACATCATCTCCCTGAACCCTGAGGACAAACCTAGGAAGTAGGTATTATTAACCCAATTTTAGAAATGAAGAAAATGAGACTTAGAGGTTTGAAGCAACTTGTCCAAAACACAAGGTAAGTAAGGGCAGAGCCAAATGCAGACCCTGATACACCTCGAAAGCCTTGATTCTGAGCTAAGTGCAATGGTACATACTCTGCACACCACTGGGGTTTCACCTCTGGAATTACCCAATGCAGCAAACATTAGCAAAGTTCTCCTAGACTTGAAATAATCAAAACTGAACATCCAGATGTGCAGGCTGTGAAACAAGTTCTTGTCTATCCTGATTAAACAATATATAAGCATCTCTTTTGTGGACATATTGCTTGTTTAGCTTAAGAGTTCCTCAACATACATAATCTCACTTGCCTCTCATGACACTTCTGTGCATGTTAAATACTACTTGTCTATATCTAAGAGATAAGAGGCTGTAAGAGTCTAAGTGTCTGATCCACGGTCATATCGCAGCAAATGGCAGAATTTGAATCCTATGGCAGGATCCTCTCTTACGTGTAGACCAGTGTGTTTTGCACTGAGCATATTGTCTGTCTTATAGCACCTCCCCACGCCCTGATCAACCACTGTCCTCCCTTTATGCCTGCTAACTTTGGAACACATACAGCTTGCCAAAACTCAGCAATGGAAAGCGTGAATCCTAGGGAATAAGACAGTATTATTTGAATTCCTCCTGCCCCAATGACCTCTTTTCTGACCTTCGTCCTTTATTTAATTTAAATTACTTAATTGTAGGAGCACCTGGTTGGCTCAGTTGAAAGAGCATGCGACTCTTGATCTCAGGGTCATGAGGTCGAGCCATATGTTGGGTGTAGAGATTACAAAAAATAAAAATAAATAAATAAATAAATCTTAATTGTAAAAGTCTCAAACATTAGAAAGTTCTACCTTCTACAGAAAATGTTTTTTCTTTTTTGTTATATTAGACCACCAAATGTCATTTGTTGGCTCTATGCACTTGCCTGGCTCCTAGTGGTATGCTGGAACAAGGAAGCTTAGGCTGTATAAATGAGGATAAGAACACTTACCATATAGCTAACTGTGTATTGACATGGAAGGATGTCCATGATGAATAGGAGGCATGGCATGATCCTAATTCTGTTTTTTTTAAAGTGTGTATAACCTCATAGATAAATTAAATGGGACTCCGGGTGCAATAGGAAAATATTGCATTCCTCTCCCCCATTTAAACCTCCCCCCTCCGTGAGGTTATATGTCTAAATCAAAATATAATATTGAGTAGGCTCCATAGGTTATTCAATCACTCTCAAAAAAAATACTACTTTCTTATTGCCAGAAAAATCTCATTTAAGTAATTAAAATGTTCAATGCCATGTAGTGGTCAAAGTTTGAAATTCATATCCATTGGTACCTCTCCCCTCTGCAGACGGAACTCTCCCAGTGAGGAAGCCTGCATGGGGAAATGCTTGCATAGGTATTATCTTCTCTCTTTACTGGAAAACCTCCTCTCTTCTACCTCCACTTCTAGAAGGAGGCAGGAAAGCCGTAAGGAAAGGTCTTACTGACCAGTATTAATGCAAGTGTCATTTGTTTTCTCTGAACCAAGTACATATCTAAAGCTAATTCTCTCCTCTCTGGGGTCCTCTGTAGCTTCTTGAGAAACACCTACCACTGAAGATCTCATAACTACAGCTCTGTTGACTCACAGAAAAGTACCTCTACCAGTGGAGTTGTGGTGTTTCGGGGCAGAGCCTCCCCCCACTTCTCTAGGCTGAGGGCTCCTTGGTCCTCCCAGTGACTCTGTCAGACATTGCTGGGCCCCATCTCTCTCACTTGTAGTTCTTATCAAGTGAAAACTTATACATTTGTTCTGCCACTTAAAAAATTTGATTGCTTCTCAAACACAGCCTCCCCAAATTTCTACAAGGGCCACTTTTGATTTTCTCCTTGAGAGGAGGCTTGAGGTGAAAGCAAATTAACCCTTCCACCCTTCGAGACACAAAGAGGGAACTCACAGAGTCAACAGTTTCTCCAATGAAATCCTTTCTCTAAACTCCAGCATCTCCTTTCTTGGCTTTTTCAAAGTCTTAGAGGATGGAGATGGGTGGTCAATGGTTGAAGCTTCATAACCAGCTAGCTCGTTCAAATCTTCCAAGTTCTCCATTGTTGGTCAAGAGACTGACTCTGAAATGTGAAGTTAGTGACTCCTAGGGCCACAGAGGAGTCAGAATATTTATGGCCATAGAATATACTGACAAGGATATACAGCACATTATGAACAGAGGTTATATATCTGGGGAGTGGATTTAGATGCAAATAGATTTTCTGCACTATTTGCATTTCTTCCCATTGAGGATTTATTATTTTATAATTATAAAATAAGACATTTTTATTAAAATAGCTTCTACCTCAAGAATTGTTACACTTACAGAGAGGCTTAGCACAGACTAAATCTTGGTTAAATGGTAGCTGTTATTACTATAATTATCAGTGTTTAATTTAAACATTTAGCAGACATTTATTGAGCACTTCTACACAAGGCACTGCGTAAATTCCTGGAGATAAAATAGTAAACAAGACAAACCTATTTCCTGCCCTTGTTTCTGTTAAGGGGACCAAGGAAAATCAAATAAATAAATACAATGATTACAAATCATAATTAGTGCTATTAAAAAAAAAGAAACAATGAGGGACTGAGAGAGAATTCAAATGATGGGGGTAGTCATCTGCTTTCCCTAGGATGGTCACAGAAGGCCACTCTGGGCACATAGACTTAAACTGAGACCCAAATGGTGTGAAAGTGAGAGGAGAAAAGCCTGGGGAGAAACGTTACTCTTCAAGAGAAGAGCATTTCCCAAGGCAGGAAGTAACTTTCTATGTTTGAGGAACTAAAGCAAGACCATTATAGTGGCTGGAAAATAATGAGCACGGGAGACTCTGGTTTGAAATGATAATGAGAGAGAGAGAGGGGTCCCCCAATGCACAGCCCCAGAAGCCAGGGTCTGGTCTGGATTTCATTCTAAGCACAGTAGTGATTTTCTTTGGTCATCTTTACAGCATATTGCATGACATAAACCTGGGGGTGACCCACTGAAAGAATCCCTGTGCTCCAAAATCATAAAGATTTATGCTCCTCATCCTTTAACTAATAAGCCTTATGAAGACAAAGATGGTCACTGTTGTGTTGACTGTTTTGTCCCCAGAACTTAGAAAATGATCTGGCATAAGTTAAAGCTTCAATCACTGCGCTCTGAAGGAATAAACGAATGATGTGACTACTACACAGGGGCTAAATATTTGAGCTGTGGAATCTCACAGACCTGGATTTGAATCCTCACTTTGCAAATGTCCTGCATGTGTGGACTTGGACAAATACATTTAACACTTGAAGGCTAAGGGAATGATGGGTTCCGTGAAGGATGGCCTCCCAGATTGGGAGCTGGTCTCCTACAGAGCAGGACCATTTGAGAACTGAAACCTGCTCCATGGAAGCTGGCCACTGCTGGGAGTGTTCAGCAAACAATCACGGCCATGGCTGGGAGGTAGTGCATCACTCCGGAACCATGTAGCCGTATCACACAGGGATGGGACGTGAACCTGTCACCAAGAACCAGAGACAGGGAGACTGTGACCACACAGCTACAAGTGATGCCTCAACTCCTGCTCCTAGACATGTCCAGGGAGGGGCCGGTGCTCTGCCAGCCCTGCAAGCTGAGGTGCAGGGAAAGGGCTTGGAGACCACAGATCCACTAAGTCATAGCAAGACCACCTCATCCTCATCAGCAGCTGAAAAGCTCCACAACATGTGGCCACAGCTCCTCTCTGCATCTGACACCCAGTCCTACTTAGATCCCTCTGCACCTCCCAGAGCACAGTGGACACTGGGTGACACATACCTGTGTCTGTCTTTGAACTCCTTTCCTAGCAAACACTAATCCTAATCTGGGGGACGGGGAGCAAGCTGTTGCGTCATTCTTCCCTCTTTACCTCTTCACTACTTTAAGCCTCGTTTCTTAACAGTAAAATATGTATAACAATAATATCACCTCCATGTGGTTGTTTGGGTATTAAACCAGACAAAGTAGGCAAAGAGTTTAGCATCTTACTACTGAACTTGTCTTTATTTATAATTTTGACATTTTTTCATTTTTGGCATCAATTTTGATTTTTTAAAATCTTGCTTTAAAATATTGTTTATCTTGGGACGCCTGGGTGGCTCGGTTGGTTAGGCGTCTGCCTTTGGCTCGGGTCATGATCTCCAGGTCCTGGGTTCCAGCCCCATGTCGGGCTCACCACCCAGCAGGGAGTCTGCCTCTCCCTCTCCTTCTGTCCCTCCCCCACCCCCACTCGTGCCCTCTCTCTCTTCTCTCAAATAAATAAATAAAATCTTTAAAAAAGTTATTTATCTTGATTCTTATTTTTTGGCAGTTTTTTAAATGCTTCTGAATTAAGTACTGCACTTACCTCACCCTAGTCTCAACCCTGCCTTATCTGACATATATTAAATAATAAGTATTACACATATTTTTTGTTGCTATTGTTACATTTTATTAGTAGTTTTACTTCTCTTCCTCTCTTTCTCTCTCTGTCTCACTCTCTCCCCACTCTGGTGCCCCCTTCTCTCTCAACCTCTTTCAATTTATCTGTTTTCTTCCCCTTCCTTCATACACCCACATTCTCACACACACACACACACACACACATACACACACACACTGCAAAAAGCTACCATCACAGCTGCATGGTTATTTATTGACATAGAGCTTCATTTCTGAAAAATGAAAAATGTATAAGACATTCATCGTAGACAGCCTTTTCATTTTTAATCACTCCCTATCACAACGCACAGACACCTTGTTTTATAAAGGACTCAATGCTGAAATTGCTGCATAAAGAGGCTTTTATCTGTCACTAACATGTGCTGTTGCTATAAGCCACATTTCCATCTAATCTGATCAACAGTGTCAACAATTCTAGGACTGTGTCTCAGGAAATAGGCACAGATTTAGAGCTTGGCATAACCTCATATAATGCCCAGCCTGCGAAAGTAGCTATGGATAAGTTTCTCGATCCCTACTGGCATTCCTGAAGGAGGACAGTGACCAGATTATGGGGGAATATGCTTTAGGGGAGGAGCTGCAAACAGCCTCCCTATGCATTAAAAAAAAATGACCTACAGATAAGAAAATGGCCATTTATTTATTGCCATCGATTTTATTAATTTTTCCTACATGATTTTTTAAAAATATCAGTAATTAATAGCAATATTTCAGAAACTATGAGGTTTAAACTTTGTTCTCCACTAAAGTTGCATGCTAATGTTTTCTGGCATGTTCCATACGAAATTTTTGGCAACCATGATCATTGATTGCAAAGGCAACACACAGAGGAGGGGAGAACAGGAGGTGGAAGCAAGAAGAGGGAGTAAAGAGAGGAACGTAGAGGTAGAAGTGGATGCTTGTAAATAACAGAATATTTGAAAATTACTTTGGGTCTTACAGAGAATAAACCTAGTCCTAAAATAAATCTGGGAGCATTAGAGTCAAGATTGTAACAAAAATGAAATGTGAAAACCGTGCTCAAATGCAAGCGATCATCCCTGGATTTTTGTGCTTCCTGCCAACAAAGGGGTGTTTTACTGATTAATCTCAGAATCTGCATACTGGCTGAAATCTAATTAAAAGAAAATTCTGGGCAGAATTAGGATTAAGGCAAACCAAAGACATGTGGGATCACTTTCAATTAAATGACCTTCTGAAGAGTGAGAATCAGAGTCTTGTATATGCTGGCAAAACATCCTGATCATCTTAAACTAGGAGCTGTCTTGAGAGCAGATGGAATTTATGAAGTCTCTCACCGGATGTTATAAAATACCTCTTTCTATTATCAGGTTCTATAGAATCAGAGAGTACCAGAGGGAAGAGGGGCTTTCATGAATGATTAAATAATCAAAGGAAATAAAATGAAGATGAGCTACCAGCAAACCCAGGAGGGTCATATTATGGGCATAATAGAAGCAACTTGATATAAAACCCTTGGGAGTAGTTGCCATTTGGGTTTACAGATAAGCGGGGGAAAGAATGAATGCAATTCCTGAAGTAGCTGGCTTTCTCTGGGCTTTGCATATGGGCAGTCTCTCTTAGGACCATCCTCTGTGTATGTAGTCTATTCAGAATGGAACCCTCTTGTTCAGGATACTGTGAGCCTGTCTAAAATAAATGAGACTTCAGATTTCACTGGTGAAGGAAATATTTCTAGTTTCATTTTAGGGAAATGCTAAACACCAGGTTAATTTACAATATGGGAGGGGGGCACGAGCATTTTCTTGTTAAAAAAACTGTGTTTCACCTTATGTTCGCCATCCATAATTTATATGTATCTTCCCTGACCCCAAAGTGACATACTATGCACTGTTTACAGGCTAATAACTAACCCATAAAAGGCATCATGTGTTCTAGCAGACTTCTAATAAAAAATAATTGTCCATAGATAGAGTAAATCTTAGATGTGCATTTTAACAGAAAATTAATTCTAACAATTTGAGTTTCGGAGAGTCTTAACATAGACAGCATTTTTTAATTGAATGTTCTAATAAAAGCAACAGCTAGTCAAAGCTATAATAGGTTATTTTTAAAAAAAATATTGAGAGGCAGTATATTTTACAGTAAATTAAACATTTTATATAGCCTACATTCTTGGGATATTCTGTTACAATCACTTATGAGATTTAGATCATCTCCAAATTTACCAGTGAATAGCCCTGAAGGAAATATTCAAGCATACCCAACCTCTTGATTATTGTTTAAAGTGTAACAGAAAGAGAACCATTAATACCTCATATTTAGACTTCCAGTAGAATGTATCTAATTAGATAGGCACTAAATCTAGTGCCCAGCTATCAGTAAAACAATTAGGAACCACCTTCATAGTTGACATATAAGTGAGAAAGAATAAACACTATTTTGTATATTCATTTTTGTTAGTTTGCTTTTAAAGTGAACGCACAGACCCTTATTTAGTATCTTAGTAGAAGACATAAGTTGATTCTTTCTAATATTTACCAAAAACAAAAAAGCAATGCAGCAACAATATAGTCTTCTGGATTAGGAGCAGAGTGCTGTAGGCCGGATATCAGGAGAAAAGATATCCCTGTCATTTGGAGAGGGACCAGTTCTGAGACCCATTGTAAACTTTATTATGCCACTGTTTGTAGAGATAGATGCTCACCGTAGAGCAGTTTTCCTTCATCTGGATCCACAAACATGTTATCAGAGATCAAAGACATTGTTTCCCTTTTAAAAAGTATTCAGGACCCATTGGCATTTGGATATCATTGTGATGGAATAGCTCCAGAAAGACATGAAAGTGAGGAGCTGTTATCCCCCACCCCCCGTATTTTCTGAAACCTTCAAATGAAAGTGAAAATAGATGGGAAAAACCACATCCTGACATTTGCCCTTGGAGCCATTTGCTCAGATCCTCCCCCAGGGATTTTTCTTTATCAAAAGAGAGAGCCTGTGTTTTGCTGGGGTGGGCTTGAGGGTAGGGAGAAGGCAAAATGCAAGTTTAAAGAGTATTTTCTGACATCCAAGAGGCAGCGTCTGAGCTGCTCTGCTCCAGGGACCCAGGCTTATCAAGGTGATATACGGAGTGCAATGTAGTAATAAAGGAAGTGATGTTTATCACGGTTCGCTGATGTGCACAGCTGGGTTCTATGGCTTAACTAAAGGAATGGAGAAGTCTAATGTACCGTAGGAGATGGGTGGTAGGAAGGTGGGAGGAAAGGAGCAAAAAGTAAACCAATAGGATTAGTCTAAAAGGGTCAACCTTGAAAATGAGCCAGGCACCAGAATTAAAAGTTCCTTCCCCCAAATTTCCATGTCCTTTAGTGATGTCAACCAAGGACTTTAGTCAACCTGAAAATCCTGGAAATTTAATCTTTATGGAGTAAAACTCTTGAGTATATCACTGCTTTGCTCAGAAACCTTCAACACTGACTCAGCCATTTGACTATTATCAAATACTTGGCTTGACATTCCAAGTCTTGAACAAACTGTTCCAAACTACCTTTCTACTCTTAATGTTCTTCTCTTTACTACCATAAGCTCCAGCCTTACTCTTCTTTCTATAGTTTTCAACTTTTAATTCCATTGATACTGAATTTTGGCCTATAATATTCAGTTCTTCCTTGCCTTGCCTAAGCTGACCCAGCCCGAATGCTATCTTTTCCATAGACTCCACAAGATTTCCTCCAGCAGGAAGCATGTTTTCCTCTTTTGCAGCTTCCTTCATATGCTCTAGGAGAGTCCACGTGATGGAGAAAGAGAAACACAGCCTATAGAGTTAAACTGGGGTGAACTTCACAAGCTACTGAGCATGTCAACTTTGACATTTCAGTCTTGCTTCATTTGGATTTCCTCATCTCTACAACAGGAACAAGGGGAGCCCCCAACCTCACAGAGCTGTTGCGAGGACAGGGCGGTAACATGGCCAGGGTGCTAGCCTACTGTTTCCTCTGCACTCTTTCCCATGGCCCCTTCCCATGTAAGCCCTCCTTCTGGAAGAGAGCTATTGAAACTTACCCTGTGGATTCAGCTCCTCTCCATGTTCAATCTCTGTCTCCATCCCTAGTTCTAAGCCAGGGTCCTCCAACGAACTTCACACTCAATATGCCCCAAATCAAATTTATCATCTCTCCATTGCCTTCCTCCAAATCTGTACATCATTTTGCATGTCCCATTTCCCAGGGTTCTGACAAAAGTGGATCATAGAGGAAACTGAGGCTCAGAGAGGAGAACCAACCTGATGAAGAACACATAGTGAGGAGAACCAGAGCCTATTGGATATCCACTCATTGAAATCAGAGGCCTTATTTTTCTTCCTGAGGGCTGTATGTCTATGTCACAGAGCTGATATAGTACCTAGTATATTTCAGGTGCTTAGTAAATGTTTTTAAATAAATGAATTGGGGGTGGGGAGGACTCCAGTCCCCTTGGCTCCTTATTCGGTGATGTTTCTGTTACATTCTGTTACATTTTGCCATTAGACTTCCCCATATTTTCTGGTTATATTTTTTTTTTCTGGGCTTCTCCGGAGAGATGAGGGCAGGTGCTGGCACCTTTCATAGACACCCTTTCAGTCATGAAGTCTGATCTCTCAGAGTGCCTTCTTGCAATACCAGCATTCTGACATGCTCACTTTTTTACTGGTCATACATCAGTGGGTTTAATTAACTTTTTTTAAAATGGCACTAAATTTTGCTTTCCCAGGACAGAATGTGGACTCTGGTGGTCCACCGCAAAATCAATGTCTGTGTCTGGATCTTTTATAAAATATATAGCCCCTAATATTGTCTTTCAGTGAGTGATGCAAATGACTTCCTTTACGTCTTTAATCATCCCAGGATGATAGCGCCTCTTAATCTAGTCATTGCTGAAGCTTTGCTCACTAAAGAAACTGGTTGTGCAAAGAATTGTCCCCCATGGGGAAGAGACAAAATCTCCTGTATGTTAGAAAGACAAAATACAGTAGCTGTTTACAAATGGCATACCAATTATTTAATGGAAATTACATGCCAAACACTTTGTTATCAATGTTTTAAGTTTATAATGCAAATACTGTACTTGTTATCTTGATAGTATCTCTCCTTCTAAGCAAGGTAAGAAACCCATAGCACTTGCCTAGCCATATCTAGGGATCCACAATGATATGTTTTCAGTGTGTCTATCAATCTTTGTCTTATCTACAGTCACCAGGAGGAACTTGCCCTGTCCTCCCTCCCTGCTTCAAAACTCTAATCGTTAATATGGCTGCTCAAAGAGGCCGCACAGCTGCTTCTACTAATCACGAGAAAACCAATGTCTGTGCCAAGAGTGCTATATTTCTATGTCCCCAGAGCTTGTAAACCCAGTGTCACTAGATCAGTACTGGGTCTCATGCAGATGAGGTGCTTGTAACGCATGAGCATAACCTAATACTCAGGAAAGCCCCATTTAATCACTCTTGTATTTACTCCACCTTACAGATGATTGCACCAAGGCTCAAAGAGGTAAGGAAACTTTCCCAAGTCACAAAGTTAATAAAGTGTTAGAACCTAGATAATACCCCCAAGTTGACTGGTACTCTCCAAATGGTATCTAAATAATATGACTGGGTTAAAATAATTTTTAAACTTAAACCATATTCTTGACGTATCACATGGGGAAGTACACTTACACATATACAAACATATTTTTTGTTCTGTAAGTATAAGCACCAAATTTGAGTTTTAATTACTTGGACTC
The DNA here is from genome assembly GCF_964656455.1 of Halichoerus grypus. Lineage (NCBI taxonomy): Eukaryota > Metazoa > Chordata > Mammalia > Carnivora > Phocidae > Halichoerus > Halichoerus grypus. The sequence goes on along the minus strand of NC_135718.1, from coordinate 22,968,825 downwards.
TGTCTTAATGAGTAGGAGAGAAAGACAAAGAGATGGGAGGAGAGAGATCAACAGAGAGAGAGAGAGAATAGAACACAGTAATCAGCAATGATTTTAAGTAGATAGTCTTCTTGAATCTCTTGGAAGCAAAGTCACACAGTGGAAAGGGCCCTGAACATGTGACCAGAAGACTTGGGTAGTAGCCCCCTGGCTGTAGGTCATTGTTGTTTAAATCTGGACAAGCCTAAACATTTTTGGACTTTAGTTTTTTCATCTGTAATTGAAAGAGGGAGTGGTCATATGCTTTTTCAGGTTCCTTATTCCTCTGGCACTGTATGATGTAGAATCAAAAATACACACATAGATATTTATACCATACACACACACGCACACACACACATACACATACACGTCTTAATTATTTTTCTTTGTCAACACTTCAAACTGCCTTCTGGTGGAGGGAAGTAGGAAGGTTCTTGGAAAACTCCTACCCATTTGAAAGGCAGAATTGGATGCTTATAAAATAGTTAGAAGGGATAGAGTGGCACAAGTCAGGGAGTTACCTCTGGCCTGTGAAATTTAAGAACATTTTGTTGTAGCAATGACCCTGAGTGTTAAAGGCCTTACCACCACAATCCGAAAACTGAAATCTCAGCACTAGAGTGAAGCATCCAGCTGCTGCAAGGAGTTCCAGTGATCCCACAGAAGGAAGATGACTTCTATCTGAACTATTCACACATGGAACCTGGGTTTGCACATGTTCTTCTACTCGCAGAAATTAATGTGTATTCAAACCTGCCTGCAAGAGAGTCTGGGAATTGTGGTCTCAAATTTTCCAGCCTCTCCAAAGATAAAATAGGTAGAAAGGAGGCTGACAGACTCAATACAAACTATCTACCACACATAATAACTGGGTTCAACAATCATGGCATGATATGAACATTGCTCATAATCAGCATTACCCTTGAGGATGCCATAAGTTTCCCCATGGTATTATCACTCCCTAAACTCAATACAGGCAGATTTACTTCAGTCAGTTTTACACAGAAGATTGTGTTCTAGTTCGGCACTTGTTGTATGTTTAGTCACAAGATGTTTTCAATCATTACAACCACAGTCAGGGACACAAAAGGCTGAAATCTGCAGGGAATTGAGAACAAGTGAGTCTGAATGTCCAGCAAGTGAAATGGCAGGATAAATAGCTTCAATCTATGCATTATTTTTTTTACTATTTTCCTCAGTCTGTATAGTTGCATCTGCATATGTTAAATGCTCATGTAGTTCAATTCCAGTGAATTTTTTAAGTTTATATTGTGTGTGCCTGGCACTTTGCTCAGGACTGCAACCACTACAGATATGCAGCAAGCATGGATCATAACTTTAGGGAGTTTGCCCTTAGCTTCGAGAAGAAGCATGAGTACACACATGTAAGCTAGAAAGAGTGAAGTAAATGAAACAGATTTGCATTTAGGGAGTTCCCAGAACGGGGAAGAGGTCTCTTTTGATTGGGAGAAGTTAGCATCTGAGATAAACAAATGTGATGATATATGGAAATGAGTACATACTTTATAGAACTTTTGCCTCTCTGGATGCAAATAATCAGATTTCTATCACTGTAACAAAATAGTACTAACTTTCCCCCTAAGACTCAATTGTAATATGTTTTCCTGATATTCATCTGGCCAGACCCATAGTAAATTATTATTTGCCTAGTGGCAGCAAGAGAATTCTTAAGATATTAGTTTTGTTTTATTTAGGGTATTTTCCCCCTTTATTCCTACCCTTTACCCTTCCTCTAGGCCATGCCAGTCTTAGTGTTTTCTTGTTTCTGGAATTTTATAGGTATAATGCAAAAGCTTCAATGTTAAATGTTTCCTTCCATTCTTTAAACTCAGGGCAGAGAATGTTCTTGGTGTACTGCAGAGGAAGGGGGAGAGCCTCAACCTTTGCAGGTGTAAGAGGAGAAAGGGAGATTTTCCCTAGGCCAAGTAGGAGTTAGAGGTCTCTGGGTTTCTCATGTCTGATTCTGGACATCAGTCCAGTGTGATGGTGAAACACCTAGAGGATAAATTTTTGCAAACTTAGGGAGGCTATACCCTGGCCCCTGGTTCTTCCTGAGGTAGTAAAGCATCACATGCCAGCATGTGGTATGGGATCCATGAGCCAGTATTCTTCCAGTAAGTTTGTGGACTTGAATGATAAGGCCAGCAGCAACAAGCATGACAGACTGGAGATTAGAACTTGCTGGATTTTCCCAGAAGCACATAAACATTCCATGGATGAGTGAGAGAGAATTTCCCACCTGTGTTCTCTTGCATACTTGAGTTAGGGAACTAAGTCACATACACTACATACATTTCTCCAACAAAAGTAAATATTGATTTGCAGCTCTGTGAATGAGAAAAAAAAATATTTGCAAAGGGAGTTGTATGGACTTAGAGACAAGGAAAATAAAATCCTGCTGACAGATTTATCTCTAGCTATTACAGAGGAGCATACACTGGACCCGACCACTTCAGGGAACAGGAGCTTTCTCATCTCATTTTATCTCTGACCTGTTGTCAGACATCATTTCATTTCCACAAAAATGGGGAGACTTTTATTTGCAACTGTAAAGTTTCCCTAAAGCCATTCTGCTTTAATCAGAACCTCAGAATAGGGAGAAAGGTCAGAGGATGATTTGGATCTATGTAGTCCAGTCAAATCAATGCACAAAGGCGTGATTCTAAGTAACAATCCCACTTTGGAAGTGTGTACACAATTCTGAATCGCTGACATGAAAAGTTTTTAAAAAGTCTGTTGGATTTTGGTATTTTCCTCTAAAGTAAGAAATGTCTGATACATAATATAGGCCTTGGTTACCCCTCAGTCAAAAAAAACAAAATAAGAAGAAAAAAGTTTGTCTTATCAACTTCATATTCTGAGGTGGTTTCTTGATTCATTTCTTTACAGTGAAGGTCTGTCTGGGAAATACATATTAGATTGAAGAGATCTCAGACAATGTTAGTTTTGATAACTATAAATTCTTACAGCAGAAGCAATTTTAAAAGGAGACAAATGAATTTAAGATAGGTTATTGATCATTATTTTCAATTGTGAGTGGGTATTCTTTGATAAGCAAACCTATTGAAGACTTCTTTAAAAACAATACAGTAAGAAGCTTCACAATTCCGCCAAAATTTTCCATTTAATTTCAAGTACATTTTTAAAAAGAAAATTGTTGTAACTTCTAATGATTTAGTTCCAAGTCTAAGAATAAAACTTTTAGGGGCAGCCTCATGGATTGACTCAAAAATACTATATCTTAAGTAATTCAGAGAGAAACAGACAATCTCATTAGATGACCCAAAAAGTAACTAATAATAGTGAAAACATGGCAGAAATGATTTAAATAATTCAAATAATGCTGTTTCATGGAATATGTGAAAAAGTCATTATAACATGTTATTTTAAACATGTATTGGTAAACATGAATTAATTAATAAGTAGACATTCATTTCATGTGTAAGACATTAATATTCATGTTTACAAACAAAAGAGAAACTTTTTAAAGAATATCTTTTATTGAGAAAAATGTTTTGATATGATTTTACATAGTCATATGTATCTGTATATATACATATATGACAATTTATATATATTTTACATATAGTATATATTTATGTACAAATATAAATAAAATTAAATATAGAGAATTATCACATGTGCTATGGTATTCTTATAGAACATAACATCACAAAGCAAAAATAGTGCTTATCATCACTGAGATTATTTTTTTAGCTTTTCCTTTTTAAAATGACTTCAGACAAAAAAAGTGTGTACTATACAAAGCAGTATAGAGTTCCCTTATGCCCTTCAAACGGTGTCTCCTAATAATATCTAACATAACCAAAATGAAATTATAGAAACCAGGAAATTAATACTTACATAAAATTACTAACTAACCTTAAGACCTTTATCAAGTCTCAGTTTTTCCATAATGGCATTTTTTCTGGTTTAGGATCCCATCCAGGGTCACACATTGCACCTAGTCATCAAGTCTCCTTAGGCTCCTCCAATCATGACAGTTACCAGTCTTTGTCTTTCATGACTGACATTTTTCACAGTGACCATTTTTTGTAGAGTAACCTTCAACTGAAGTTGGTGTCTTCTCACAATTATTGAAGTTGCATAGTTTTAATGAGTAATGCAGAATTGATGTTGGTGTGCTTCTTAGTGCATTCTAGCAGGGCATCCGTGATGTTCATGTATCTTATTACTGGTAATGTTAACCTTGATCACTTGGCTGAGGTGGCATCTACCAGACTTCTCCATTGTAAAGTCACTAATTTTTCCACTGTAATTAGTAAGTGTATTGTGAAGAGACACTTTGACACACTGCATATCTCCTATTTATCATTATAATTTCTGTCAATAGTTTTAATGCCTATCAATGATTCTTTCCCGTAACAATTACTAATGGAGTATTTCCTATGGTGAGTTCATTTGTATTATTTTTCTTTTTCAGAGATTCTGCTAATACTATTATTATTACTCCTTCTTTGTCAGTCTTCTATTTCTACTACTTCTCCTTTGACCAAATTTCTTTAAGATTTTATTTATTTATTTTAGTGGGGGGAGGGGAAAAGGGAGAAGGAGAGAGAAAATCCATGCAGACTCCCCGCTGAGCATGGAGCCCAACACAGGGCTCAATCTCATGATCCTGAGATCACAACCTGAGCGGAAACCAAGAGCTGGACACTTAACTGACTGAGCCATCCAGGCACCCCTCCTTTGATCAATTTTTAGTTGTTTCTTTATCTCATTTGCTTTCTCTTGGTTGATTCTATGCCTTTCTTCAAAACCACTTATTAGATTTGCATTTCAGTCTATCATCCTGTCGATAACCTGTTATTTTTTGTAATTTCATTTCTGAGATAATTTTATCTTTTTCTTCCAGGTCTTTCTTCTACTTTGTTTTTGTTTCAAGTTTTTATTTAAACTCCGGTTAGTTAACATATAGTGTAATATTGGTTTTAGGAGTAGAATTTAATGATTCATCACTTACATACAACACCTAGTGCTCATCACATGTGCCCTCCTTAATACCCAATCAGCCATCACCCCACCCACCTCCCCTCTAGCAACCCTCAGTTTTTTCTCTATAGTTAAGAGTCTGGTTTTTTTTTTTAAATTTTTTTAATTGTTATGTTAATCCCCATACATTACAAGAGTCTGTTTTATGGTTTGCCTCATCTTCCAGGTCTTCCCTGAGCCCAACAAGTCTATTTTCATTTCTCCCTTTTTTGGCCATTTCGATTTTTGTTTTTGTAGTTCTGAATCAAGGTGGTTTTCATATCCTCAAATGCTTGTTTGAGTATACTTAATTCTCTTCAGAATGTTGATTTGCAGTTTTCTTCTGCTTCCTGACTATTTTACTGGAGAAGTATCTGCAGTTAATATGTTCGGAATTTTGTTTTTAAAATTTTTACAATGGATCCCTATGGATAATACGTGTGTGTGTGTGTGTGTGTGTGTGTGTGTGTGTGTGTGTGTATTTCCCCCTTTTGCTGTTCTGTATTGTTTTGGTAGGGAATACTAAGATGGGTAGGTAAATAATTTTGTCTTCTGCTACCTAGACAGTCTTTTTTTGAAGTATTTTTTATCTTTCTTTTTCTTTGCTCTATTTAATCTTCTGTCTCTTTCTTCTTCCCAACTTTCTCCTTCAGGCTTTACTAGATTAAAATATAAACCTTGATATTCATGATAGAACTATTTATGCTTGGATTTCTCTTATCAAAACAGACAAAGTAATTCTGGCATGAGAAAGAGTAGTATTTGCTTAAGCCATGTGGTCATTAATTTTTATTCTAGACAAAGCTAGTAGGAATCAGCCTAATTTATGATTTAACATTTTGTTAAATGAGAAAAGAATGTCATGGCACTGATTCTTTTAAATTTTTTTACATAAAAGTATGTGTTTATGTACTTAGAATCAAAGAATGCAAAGTAACAAGATACTTTGTATTTTTACATATCTTTTCACTTGTTTGGATCATTTGTAGCATATAGCCAAAACATCAAACTATTTGATGGGATCATTTTTCTCACCTCATTTCAATATGTGGTGCATCTCCTTTAGAGTGTTTATAGTTCCCTTAAATTTTTCACAAACCTCTAGTCAGAAATAAGAGAAAATATTTAGATATTTTGCACATTAAGGATATTCACATTTTTAGTCTTTCTTCATTGCGTGGCACCACTCTTGCAAATGGTGCCTGTTTTGTGGTTCACTGTCTTTGGACTTCTCTCTTCCATGTTTATCTGACACATCATACATCTAACTGTCAAAATCAGGCTATGGTGGGGACAACTCCCACACTACTATGGTCAGCAAGGCAACACTGACAACGAAGGAAACATGCATCAAGAAAAGCGAAAGCAGCAGCCTCATAAACCACTGCACGGGATTCCACAGTGACAAGGCACATACAGCTAATGAAGTTCAGAGAAAGAGAAAGTTAGGAGATGGAGACAAACTGGAGAGCTGACTGGAGACAACAGTCAGGATTCTTCAGAGGATCCTGAAGCCACAGCTGCTTCTAGTCTACCCAATAACTTCTTTATTGTTTCCAGTTATATCAATATCTTATATTGACATGGGGTTGGCAAAGAGGTTTCAACCTGAATGCTAAATTCTAATAAGCTGGTGGTGAATTACAGAATTTTTAGGAGCAGAGAAACTCTATATTCCATTTTGTTTGGACATTTCCATTTCATGTTTTTTATTCAAGCATGTTTATTAATAGCTATCACTTTAACTCTCATAAGAGTCCTAGTTTCAACAATCAATTATGTTTTCACTTCATCTATGGGGAAGAAGTTGAGTCTTCCTAAAGCTCACTGATCAATTTTTGATATCTCCCCAGGGTTAAGGTAGTTTAAAAAGCTGGTAAAGTTGGCAGGATACCATATGTACCTTCTGTTCGCCATGTCCGTGTTAATGAATGAGCCAGATAAAAATACTTTGTTTAGCTAGAAGAATAGTAAGAATAAAGGAAATAGACAATATGGGGAGACAACTTGACAACATATTCTATATTGGCATATATAAATAATATTTTTAAAATAGTGATATGGTAACAAGAGTAAGTGCTTAATAAAAGTTTAATATCACTTTCTAGTTTCATTGTAAGATGCACATTTTTTTCACATTTTACCACCATTAAAATTAGGAAACATCCTACAATTGATGAACTGTTGTAATTTAATTACTGTAATATTTGTTCCTAGTGCTACATAAAATCAGTGCGTTGTATCTGTCCCAATTTACTTTCCCTTTAAACAGCCACCACCATCCACTTACACGGTGAGTACCTATAAAATTACTTCTCCTTGGAGTGACCCTTAATGAATGATTTAGAAGTGAATTTATGTAGGAGGAGTTAAGATGTCAGAGTAGTAGGGGGACCCTATGTTTGCCTCATCTCTCGAATCACAGCTAGATAAACATCAAATCATTCTGAACACCCAAGAAATTGATCTGAGGACTAAGAGAACAAACTGCACAACTAGAGGGAGAAAAGACACCACATCATGGAAGGTAGGATGTGCGGAGACATGATTTGGGGGAGAAAAGAACTGTGCGTGCTGTGGAGGGGAGGGAGCCCTGATCACAGAGAGAGGAGAGGGAGAGAGAGAAAGAGAGAGAGAGAACAAGCAAGTAGCATACAAAGGACTGCACAAGAAAAACACTTCCCCAAAACCACTGACTGGGAAAATGAGAAGGCCTGATTATGGTGAGATTTTACAACCAGTGGAGTTCAAAAACTGAAGTTTTAGAAGTCTGCACAGCGGCCAGTGTGGAGACTAGCGGGTATAGTGGTGCTCCTGTGGAGAAGGAGGGCAGAGGCACTGGAGTGGACAGCATGATCTGAAGATCCCCTGGGTTGCACTGGGAGAGACAGTTCCCCTACTTGGAGTGCATTTGGGAGAGGTGGCCTTGCCTCTCAAGGGACAAAAGAGCCAGTGGGCACCATTGTGTTGTCCCATTCATTAGCATAGGGGCAGAGACACATGCTGAGGGCAGTTAATCTGGATACCAGCTTTTTTGCTGCACTTTACTCTAAACTCCAAGCACCTGTACATTCATTACAACTGCCTTCTGGGACAAACCTGCACCAGCCCCAGAGCGGTGAGACCCTCCCCCAGAGGTTCTGTGCTGTGCTAGGTCCCTAAAATTTGGATTTTTAAATTCAGTCATTATGTCTGAGATAAAACACAGGTGCACTGCACTGCTGGGTGGGCAGATGGCAAAGACACAGACAGGATGAAGGCAGGGATCTGAGGAATGTGTGGAAGACAAGAGGAGAGATCGTTCACTCTTCTCTGAGGGCTTCCTGGACAAGAGTGGGCACAAACTCCCCTCTCCAGGTATAACAGACCAGGCTGGCACCATTTTTATGCCCTACCCATCAGCACAGACAGACTTCAGTGAGCAGCACAGTGTCCATAGTGGAGGCCGGAGCCACTTACACCAAGCCCTGCCTCCCTGCACTCTGCAGGTGCTCTTTTTACTAGGGCAAGTGTGCCTGAAAGCCAGAGCAGCAGCAGGCCCTTCCCGCAGAAAGTCAGCACAAACTCCCTGCATGCACCAAGTCTACTGACCATAGAGTACTTCAAAGCCTCAGCTCTACTGAATATAGGATCAGGCTTATTTTAACAAGCAGACCAAAGCACACCTAGTTAAAACTCACTACATATTGGACAAGGTCCAAACGCTTCCCACTGCAAACAAGGAGAAACTCTGTAGAGAGCTGATGTGAGGGAAAGAGCAGCCAAAGCACAACGGCAGAGTGCACACAGCATACACCAGAAACATTTCCTAAAGCACCAGGGACAATATATGACCTCTTCTTAATAAAGTCATTACTCTCAGGAACAGGAAACATAACAGGCTTTCCTAACACACAGAAGAAGACAGAGACTTAGACAAAATGCCAAGACAGAGGAATTCATCCCCAAAAAACAAAAAGAAAAGGCCATGCCCAGGTATCTAATTGAAACAGATATAAATAATATGCTTGATCCAGAATTTAAAACAACAATCATAAGGATACTAGCTGGCCTTCAGAAAAGCATAGGAGACACCAGGGAGTCCCTTACCACAGAAATAAGTGCCCTAAAAACTAGTCAGGCTGAAATAAAAAAAATGTTATAACTGAGATGTGAAACCAACTGGATGTAATGACCTTGAGGATGGAAGAATCAGAGGAACAAATAAGTGATATAGAAGAAAAATTATAGAGAATAATGAACCTGAAAAGAAGAGGGAAAGAAAAATAATTGATCACAAATGAGACTTAAGGGACTCAGCAACTCCATAAAGCATAATAACATCTGTATCATAGGAGTCCCAGAAGAAGAAAAGAGGGAAAAGGGGGCAGAAGGTTTATTTGAGCTAATTATAGCTGAAAACTTCCCTTATCTAAGGAAGGAAACAGACATCCAAATCCAGAGGCACAGAGAGCTTCCATCAAAATCAACAAAAGTAGGCCAACATCAATGCATATTATAGTAAAATTTGCAAAATACAGAGATAAGTAAAAAATCCTAAAAGTAGCAATGGAAAAGAAATCCCTAACTTACTAGGGAAGACAGATAAGGTTAGCAGCAGACTTATCCATAGAAACTTAGCAGGCCAGAAGAGAGTGGCATGATGGGAAAAATATGCAGCCAAGAATATTTTATCCAGCAAGGCTGTCACTCAGAATAGGAGAGATAAAGAGTTTCCCAGACAAACAAAAACTAAAGGAGTTTGTGACCACTAAACCAGCCCTGTAAGAAATATTAAAGGTACTCTTTGAGTGGGAGAAAGACCAAAAGTGACAAAGACTAGAAAGGAACAGAGAAAATCTCCAGAAACAATGACTTAACAGGTAATACAATGGCACTAAATTCATATCTATCAATAATCACTCTGAACGTAAATGGACTAAATGCTCCAATCAAAAGACACAGGGTATCAGAATGGGTAAAAACAAAAACAAAAACAAGATCTATCTATATGCTGCCTACAAGTGACTTACTTTAAAACTAAAGACACCTACAGAAAGAAAGTAAGGGGATGGAGAACCATCTACCATGCTAATGGAGGTCAAACGAAAGCCAGAGTAGCAATACCTATATCAAACTAGATTTTAAACCAAAGATGAAGGAGGTCACTATAACATCATAAAGGGGTCTATCCAACAAAAAGATCCAAATACATAAATCACTTAATAACAAACATAAAGAAACTCATTGATAATAATACAATAATAGTAGGGGACATTAACACCCCACTCAGAGCAACAGACAGATCATCCAAGCAGAAAATTAACAAGGAAATGGCTCTGAATGGCATACTAGACCAGGTGGACTTAAGAGATATATTCAGAACATTTCATCCTGAAGTAGCAGAATACACATTCTTTTCGAGTACACATGGAACATTCTCCAGAATAGATCACATACTGGGTCACAAATCGTGTCTGAACAAGTAGAAAAAGATTAAGATCATGCCATGCATATTTTCTGACCACAACACTATGAAACTTGAAGTCAACCACAAGAAAAAATTTGGAAAAACCACAAATAAATGGAGGTTAAAGAACATCCTACTAAAGAATGAATGGACTAACCAGGAAATTAAACAAGAAATAAAGAAAATACATGGAAGCAAATGAAAATGAAAACACAACAGTCTGAAAACTTTGGGATGCAAAAAAGTGGTCATAAGAAGGAAGTATATATTGGGGTGCCTGGGTGGCTCAGTCGTTAAGTGTCGGCCTTTGGCTCAGGTCATGATCCCGGGGTCCTGGGATCGAGCCCCACATTGGGCTCCCTGCTTGGCGGGAAGCCTGCTTCTCCCTCTCTCACTCCCCCTGCTTGTGTTCCCTCTCTCGCTCTGTCTCTCTCTGTCAAATAAATAAATAAAATCTTTAAAAAAAAAAAAAAGAAGGAAGTATATAGCAATACATGTCTACTTCAAGAAGCAAGAAAAATCTCAAATATGCAACCTAAACTTATACCTAAACGAGCTAGAAAAGGAACAGTAAATAAAGCCTAAAGCCAGCAGAAGAAGGGCAATAATAGAGAAGAGCAAAAAAAAAAAATGATATAGAAACAAACAAACAAAAAAACCACAGGAGCTGGTTCTATGAAAGAATTAATAAAATTGATAAACTCCTATCCATACTTATCAAAAAGAAAAGAGAAAGGACCCAAATAAATAAAATCACAAATGAAAGAGGACACATCACAACCAATACCACAGAAATACACTTATAAGAGAATACTATGAAAAATTACATGCCAACAAATTGGGCAATCTGGAAGAAATGGATAAATTCCTAGAAACATATAAACTACCAAAACTGAAACAGGAAAAAAATAGAAAATTTGAACAGACTCATAAACAGCAAAGAAATTGAATCAGTATCCAAAAATCTCCCAACAAATAAAAGTCCAGAGACAGATGGCATCCCAGGGGAATGCTACCAAACATTTTTTTTCAATGAAATTGGGTTTTTATTTATTTTATTTATTTTTAAATTATTATTATATACCAAACATTTAATGAAGAGTTAATACCTATTCTTTCCAAACTATTCCAAAAAATACAAAATGGAATGAAAACTTCCAAACTCATTCTATAAGGCCAGCATTACCTTGATTCCAAAACCAAAGACCCCACTTAAAAAGAATTACAGGCCAATATCCCTGATGAACTTGGATGCAAAAATTCTCAACAAAATACTAGCAAATCGAATCCAACAGTACATTAAAAGAATCACTCACCATTACCAAGTGGGATTTATTCCTGGGTTTCAAGGGTGGTTCAATATTTGCAAATCAATCATAAACCACACTAATAAAAGAAACGATAAGAGCCATATGATCCTCACAATAGATGTAGAAAAAACATTTGACAAAGTACAGCATCCATTCTTGATAAAAAACCCTTAACAAAGTAGGGATAGAGGGAACATACTTCAACATCATAAAGACCATATACAAAAGACTCAGAGCTAATATCATCTTCAATGGGGAAAAACTAAGAGCTTTTTCTCTGGTCAGGAACAAGACAGGGATGTCCACTCTTACCAATGTTATTTAAGATAGTACAGGAAGTCCCAGCCTGGGCAACCAGACAACAAAAAGAAATAAAAGGCATCCAAATCAGCAAGGAATAAGTCAAACTTTCACTATTTGTAGACGACATGATACCCTATGAAGAAAACCTGAAAGACTCCACCAAAAAATTCCGAATACTGAAACACAAATTCAGTAAAGTTTCAGGATACAAAATCAACATACAGAAATTTGTTGTATCTTTAGACTTCAATAATGAAGCAGCAGAAAGAGAAATCAAGGAATCAATCCCATTTAAAATTGTACCCAAACCCATAAGATACCCAGGGATAAACCTAATGGAAAAGGTAAAAGATATATACTCTGAAAAATATAGAACACGTATGAAAGAAAATGAAAACAACACAAAGAAATGGAAAAACATTCCATGCTCATGGATTGGAAGAACAAATATTGTTAAAATATCTATACTACCCAAAGCAATCTACACATTTAATGCAATCCCTATCAAAACACCAGCAGTATTTTTCACAGAGCTAGAAAAATCCTAAAATTTGTTTGGAACCACAAAAGAGACTGAATAGCCAAGCAATCTTGAAAAACAAAAACAAAGCTGGAGGCATCATAATTCCAGACTTCAAGCTATATCACAAAGCTATATTCATCAAGACGGTATGGTACTGGCATGAAAACAAACACATAGATCAATGGCACAGAATAGAAAACACAGAAGTGGACCTATAACTATATGGTCAACTAATCTTCGACAAAGCAGGAAAGAATATACAATGGAAAAAAGACAGTCTAACAAATGGTGTTGGGAAAACTGTACAGCAACATGCAGAAAAATGAAACTAGAACACTTTCTTGAAACATACACAAAATAAATTCAAAGTGGCTGAAAAGACCTAAATGTGAGACAGGAAACCATCAAAATCCTAGAGGGGAACACACATACAATCCTAGAGCAACCTCTTTGACCTTGGCCATAGGAACTTCTTACCAGACACATCGCCAGAGGCAAGGGAAACAAAAGCAAACATGAACTAGTGGGACTTCATCAAGACAAAAACTTCTGCACAGTGAAGGAAACAATCAACAAAACTAAAAGGCAACCTACAGAATGGGGGAAGATATTTGCAAATGACATATCTGATAAGGGATTATTATCCAAAATCCATAAAGAACTTATAAAACTCAACACCCAAAAAACAAAGAATCCAGTTATCAAATGGGCAGAAGACATGAATAGAAAAAAAAAAAAAGAAGACATACAGATGGCTAGCAGACCCATGAAAAGATGCTCAACATCATTTATCATCAGGGAAATATAAATCAAACTACAATGAGATACCACCCCACACCTGTCAGAATGGCTAAAATTAACAACACAGGAAACAACAGATGTTGGTGAGGATGTGGAGAAATGGGAACCCTCTTGCACTGTTGGTGGGAATGCAAACTGGTATAGCCACTCTAGAAAACATTATGGAGGTTCCCCAAAAAACTGAAAATAGAACTACCCTATGATCCAGCAATTGTACCACCAGGTATTTACTCAAAGGATACAAAAAAAAGATTTGAAGGGGCACATTCACCCCAATGTTTATAGCAGCATTATCAATAGCCAAATTACGGAAAGAGCCCAAATGTCCATGACTGATGAATGGATAAAGAAGATATATATATACATATATATATATATATATATACACACATACATATACATACAAATATATATATATATATATATACACACACACACACATATACATACAATGGAAAATTACTAAGCCATCAAAAAGAATGAAATCTTGCCATTTGAAATGACATGTATGGAGCTAGAGTGTATTATGCTAAGCGAAATGTCAGTCAGAGAAAGACAGATACCATATGATTTCATTCATATGTGAAATTTAAGAAACAAAGGAAATGAACATAGGGGAAGGGAAAAAAAGAGAGAGAGGGAGGCAAACCATAAGAGACTCTTAACTATAGAGAACAAACTGTGGGTTCCTGGAGGGGAGGTGGGCGGGAGGATGGGCTAAATGGGTGATGGGTATTACAGAGGGCATTTGTGATGAGCACTGGTTGTTACATGTAAGTGATGAATCACTAAATTCTACTTCTGAAACCAATATTATACTATATGTTAGCTAACTGGAATTTAAATAAAAACTTAAACAAACAAAAGGAAGTGAATTTATATTCCTCAGTTTCCTTGCAGGACATTTTCTGAGATCACACCTTTGTTTGGCCTCCTCCCTGTGCTAGGCAATGAATGTGGACAGCTTCCAATCTCAAAAAGGCAAGGAAACAGATTCTTCTCTAGAGCTTCCATCAGGAAAGAGTCCTGTCAACACTCTGATTTTGACCAGTGAGACCTGTGTTGTATTTCCGACATAGAGAAGTATAAAATAAAGTATTTGTCTTATTTCAAGCCACTAAGTTTGTGATGATTTGTTACAACATCAATAGAAAACTAACACACTCTTCTTTCTTCTACTGCTTAAAACCCTTCAGTGGCTACCATTGCACCTAGGCAGAGTCTAACACCCAATTTGGCATCCAAGATTCTGCATGATCTACCCTGTGCCCAATGTCTGTCAACTCCCCCCTTTCTGTCTCTGCTCTGGCCTTCCTCAGATGCTCATGAAAACCAAGCTCCTTTCCTTTAGCGGCTTTGGCAATGCTGTTTCTTTTCCCTGGAACACTTATCCCTCTTCTTTTCTCTTGGCCAACTACCTTCTACTCACTTTCAATTTCTAGTTTAATATTTTATTTTTCCTTGGGAAAGACAATCATGATTTCCAGACATCTGAGCCGTTCACTTAACCTGGTAAAAATTTAAGAAATCATTATATGTGATTTAATGTTTTAATTCTCTCTCCCCCGCTAAATGGCAAATTCCACGAGAGCACAAACACATTCATTGTGTTCATTCTTATGAACCTAGGCCTAACACAACACCTGGCACAAAAATTATTTCCTAATTGAATGATAAATTCTATGAGGCAGACACAGATGAGATAAACTTGAGGATCAAAGAAGATAACTTGCCCCAGATCACACGGCTGGTAAGGGGCAGATATAGGATTCAAAGTAAGGTTTTTCTTGTTGTCAAAGCTTGAATGCTTACCATAAAACACTCCATTATATTGCTTCTTACAGACTTTTAAAGATTCACTTCAAAGAACTACAAAGAAATGTATAAAATATCTGGTAGGGCCCGGTATAGAGAAGATATTTAATATGTAAGCAAAGAATGCACAGAAAAAGAAAACTAGGAAGTACATGCACTAATAGAGGAAATACGTGGGTGAAACAGATGATATCATGATCGTGAGAAAATGGCACTCTGTCTTCACCCGAAATGCCAGAATTTTAATCAAGTGGAAACAATTGTTGATTAAATTTCTGATGGTCTCTTTTGATTTCAAGATGCCTTCTCAGTATAAACAATAACATCAGTAGTGCATTGACCTGATTTTGCAGGCCACGTGCCCTGCTATGGTTTTATTAAATGCTACTGAGAAAGTTAATTTCCCTAAATTATTCAAGTTCAACTCCTGTCCCTGAAAACAAAGTTATCCTGCCTAACCATTAATAAATTGGATGAATGTTAAATAGCACTTTAATTTTGTTTCATTAATGTTCATTAAACAACCAAAAAAGGAAGGAAGTTGATTATGTCAAGCTCACAGGTTTTAATTAAAATGGAAAGAAGCAGGAGCTCCTAATTTGCAAACACAGAGCTTGAGACAGCAAACAGATAAAGTTTACTGTGCACACCGCGGGAAGAAAAAATTAGCGGTTAATTAAAACTTCAGGCATTTAAAATGTCTCTACCGCAAACACAAATTGCTACTTTGCATCTTCCCATAAACCACCAAACTCTATGGAATGTTTCATATGAAGAATCTTAAATACTGACCATGCATTTTGTTATTGTACCTTGAATCATATGTACTTGCATACCTTATGGAGACAGCACCCTAGTAGAAGTTCTACTTGCTAAGAATCCAAAAATGTGGTTCTCGTTCCGACTTGGCTTTTGTCTGATTTGTGGTGTGATTTGGAATAACAATAGTCTTCCTGTAACTCAGTTTCCTTTACCAGTAAAATGAAATAATATTTGCTCTTAAAGAGCAGCTGTCTTTTTTTTTTTTTTTTGCTTGTTTGTACATTTTGGCAAATAGATGCTGGGGCCGCATTACAACTGGGTCTTCATCCAAGCCAGTTCAATGTCAGGAAAGAAAATTCATAGACTCGCTCACTTTGTCAGCCGACCCTTGAAGAATCTGATTCAGATTCAAGGTGTCAGCCTGTCAACTCAAAGACTGTCTAAAAACCACAGGCTTCCTTTTATCCTTACTGCCTGAACAGACAAAGGAAATATGCAAACTTTTCAATCCTGTTTCACCCAGCCAAGGAAAAACAGAAAAGTTATGATTCCCTGCAAAGTAACTACTTTTCAGAGCACGACAGGTAAAAATACTTTATGTTACAGGTGCATTCATGGGAAAAAATAGTATATAATTGAATCCCATTCCAAAAGTACTTGGAGAACTTGCTATTTAAGAAAGCCTTGATAAAAATACAATTTTTTTACACATACACCACATAGTCAATTTTACTTTTATCTTTTAATTTTATCTGTACCTTAGGTGCACAGAATTAAATTAAATTAAATAATTAAATTACTCACCACTCACCACTAGCCTTGGCAGTGTCCCTCTTCTATTTCATTGCATTATTTTCTCTTCATTTCTCATCCCTACTGCTTTTCCCCTCCTTTTTAAAGGTACTCACACTAGTGTTTTTAATATACATCTTTCCAATTTCCTTCTTGTGTACCTATTTAGATATATGTGTATCCTTGAGAAATATATGGTGTTAACGTGCAGTTTTAATTTGCATAAATGGTGCTATAAATCTTATTCTTGCTTTCTTTTCTTATTAACATGTTTGTAAGATGTAGCCTAACTGCAATAAATCTGGCTCTTTGCTTCTGACTCCGCATATTTTATTTTATGCATATACCATATTTTATTTAATAATTCCCCTGGGAATGGGCATGTAGGTTGCTTCCAACGATTCACAACCACCATCAAAAGAAAAAAAAGTTGTTATAAAAAATTGTGTGCATGTCTTTTGATGAATTTACACAGGCTTATTTTGGATATAAACCTGGGAATAAAAGTTCTTGGTCTTAATGAAATTATATATATATAACCACCAATCTCTTCTTCACAATGAATGGACAGTTCAATCACCCACCAGCAATTCACAAGAGCTTATAATAGTCTCAGCAGTACATTAATATTTGACAACTTTGTAATTTTGTCATTTCTGGAGTTAAACTATCTTTTGTTCAAAATTGTCTATTTTTATCACAGAGTCATATAGAACATGATCATATTTCTGCAGATTGTGAGATATCTGCATGTTTGATGTGTTTTTTCACCTGTAGTTCATTATTAACTACAGTTTTATTTTTCTAATGTTAAAACATCATTACATTTCTGGAATAAACCTATTGGTTCCTGATGTATTAATTTAACATATTATTTCTTCAGTTAAATTAATTTAGAATTTTTATATCTATATTTAAAAGTGAAATTGGCCTATGATTTCTCTTCTTGTATTTGGGTATCAAGATTATTATTAATTTCATGAAAAAATTAAATTACTTCTTTATTTTACTTTTCATAACCTCTTATAAAGACTGGGATTATTTTTGTTTCTTGAAAGTTTAGCACAACTCACCTTTAAACCAGATTTGAGCTTTATGATAAAAATGCAATCAAAAGTTTCATTACTAATTAAAGTTTTTGTTGTTTTTATTATGTGATTCACATTTTTATTCTACATTTAGCCAATTTTGGTATTTTATGTTTCATGAAAGGTATCAAATTCATCTAGATTTCTATTTTTATTGATATGTAAATTGATAAATGTTTTATTTTTAAAATCTATAATATATATAATTATTTAAGAACAGAAGAATATGTGAATAAATAGAAAAGAAAGAAGAAATTAATGAAGGAATGGGGCACCTGGGTGGCTCAGTTGGTTAAATGTCTGCCTTCAGCTCAGGTCATGATCGCAGTGTCCTGGGATTTAGCTCAAGTCGGGCTCCCTGCTCAGCAGGGAGTCTGCTTTCCCTCTCCCTTTGTCCCTCCCCCCTACTCGTGCTCTCTCTCTCTCTCTCAAATGAATAAATATTTTTTAAGTAATAAATAAAATCTTTAAAAATTTTTAAAAAGAAATTAATGAAGGAATGTACTGTTGACCATAAAGTTTTTACTAGCACATGATTTTCAAACTTCCTATGTATTTGCTTATTTGTGTTTCTTGATCTACTACTTTTAGAAAAAGGTATTTTAAATTATTGAACTATAATTGTTCCTTATTTTTTTCTCATATATTTATGTCAACTATTAATTATGAATTTTAAAATATTATTCAATACATACACATTAATTATTTTTATCTTTCTGATGCATTCTCTCTTTCATCTACTCTTATATTACACTTGGTTAGTTCTTAAAATTCCTAGCCTGGATTACTTTGGGCTTTCAGATTTTAAAATAAATAAATAATTGTTTAAATAAAATTTTTGTGTAACATTAGCGTATCTTGATTTTTATTCACTTAGCAGTCTATCATTTGACTGATGAGTTGAGCCTATTTATAATTACTGATATATTTGGATTTATTTCTGAATCTTATTTGGTATTTTCTACTTGCATTGTCCTTTTGTACCTTTCCAAATCTTCCCCTTTTCTGCCTTTTAAAAATAGATGAAATTTTTTTCTGCCGATATATAAGTTACTCTTTAATTTTTATTTTTAAAAAATTTTATTTATTTATTTGTCACAAGCAGGGGGAACGGCAGGCAGAGGGAGAAGCAGGCTCCCCACTGAGCAAAGAGCCTGATGCGGGACTCAATTCCAGGACCCCGGGATCATGACCTGAGCTGAAGGCAGACGTTTAACCGACTGAGCCACCCAGTGATCCCTAATTTTTATTCTTTAAGTGATTCCTCTAATAAAAGAAAAAAAAAATGTTCTCTATTAATATCCTAAGCTCAAGAATACTTCTGCTGCCAAATTGTAATCATAACCAGAAATCTAACATACTCTCCCCTCCAGTCCCTTCATCCCTAATAACCTCTCTGACAACACCAGAATTTTAGGAAAACATGATCTGTTATGTGTTGAATTGTGCTTCCTGGCCATTAGGCTTGGCCTTACCAATTATTAGGCATGTGAATTTGGACAAGAAAACTAAATGTGCCAGGCTGAGTGTCCTCATTTGTAAAGTGTAACATTTTACTGATACACCTACCTCATAAGACTTTTTGGTGAATCATAAAATGCCAAAGAAGGGAAAGTGATTCATGCACAGTGATACACCATATGCAAGTAAGGTTTGATGCCCAGAGCCATATGTTACTGGTAATATGGATTGACTGTCCAGCTTCTGAAACAAGAGAGTAGGCACTTGCCATACACAGCAAAAATATGTTGATGACTCCTTGTTTCTTTTACCCTAGGGCATTGCCCAAGAAGGGAAGGGTTTGAGCAGCCTGTTATGGCTGTGGAAGGCAATTTGGCACTTTGAGTTTGGGCAGCACCAAAAATCTTCACCTAGTTCATGTTTTTCCATAATCAACATACTAGTTTCTCATTATACTTTAAACATATCATTAAAACAAAAACATGATATCTGAGAAACTGGAAGTCTTTGTAGACTTATCATAATTTATGATATCAGATAATTCCAAATAGACTGCTCTCGACATTTGGGAGTGCTAAAAAAAAAAAGAGAGAGAGAGAGAGAGAGTATAAAGGAATGATTCTCACACTCCTCCTCCACCCCAGACCTGGCTGGCATGTATAGAGACCCATCTACATGTTCCGGCACCATCCCCACATGTTCTAGCAACTGCTGTTATGCTCACTAATTGGGCACTGCACCCACAATAAGATGGACTTGGAAACAGGTCCTCACAAGCCCTGAAACAGACCAGAGACAGGTTAAGTTTGGAAATTTCTGGATTCCAGGTACATGGAACATGGTCTAGATAGGAGCACACATGCATACACCATTGGCAGACATATCCTATTAGCTCTGTGGACACACCTCAGAGAATGAGAAGGAAGGCAAGGAAGGCTAGGGAAGGGTAAGAACAGACCCAATAAAGCACAGTGTCTAAGGCAGGGGCCCCAGTACCTCACAGATAAGGGTATTACTCATCCCAGGTTTCTCTGGTGTCATATTAATAACACCAAGGAAATACTCTCCAAAAATCATTTAGTTTTTATTTTATTGCCTGTGAGGTAGCTTAGTGAAACAGCTTCTCTGTATAGTGTAACAAAATAACCTAAGGTGTCTTATTTGTTGGTACTTGTTTTCTGACATTATGTCTGAAAATTTTGATTCACTGGTTCTGACAGTTATATATATATATTTAAATCTCATATATTGGGGCATCTGGGTGGCTCAGTCATTAAGCGTCTGCCTTCAGCTCAGGTCATGATCCCCAGGGTCCTGGGATCGAGCCCCGCATTGGGCTCCCTGCTCTGCGGGAAGCCTGCTTCTCCCTCTCCCACTCCCCCTGCTTGTGTTCCCTCTCTCGCTGTGTCTCTCTCTGTCAAATAAATAAAATCTTTAAAAAATAAAAAATAAAAAAAATAAATCTCATATATTGTTCTTAAAAAACACTTTATTGAGGTATGACTGCCCCAAAAAAGCATATTTAATATGTAAAACTGATGAGCATGAAGGTAAGTATACATCCATGAAATCATAACCTTAAACTATGCCATAAATATATCCATCACCACAAAAAGTTTCCTCCTGCCTTATTTATTTATCATTTATTTATTTATTTATTTATTTGAACACTTAACATATGATCTACCACCTTAGCAATTTTTAAGTATATCATACAGTATTGTTAACTAGAGACTCCACACTTTCTGGTGCATCTTTCTAAAGGAGATGTTAGTTAGACATTTAAAAAGTTAAGAAGGTAGATCTCATGCTAAGTATTCTTTTCACACACACACACACACACACACACACACAAACAAATGGACACAGCAATCTTTTGGAGATGATAAATATGTTTATTTCCTTGATTGTGGTGATGGCGTCAGAGGTATATGCATACATGTCCTCAAAATTAAGTATGGACAACCTCATCAAAATGTGTATATTGACTATGTGCAAATTCTATATTTTAAGTATAACTCAATAAAGCTGAAAATTATAATAAAAGCATATGACTGCCCTTACAGCCTAGTTCAGACATCAACAATTTTATAATGACTACAGGTGGTCGGAAATGTAGTCACACTTCATGGAATTTAGTACCTCATGAGATTATCACATTAAAACTTGTAAGTTGTGAGGAGCTATATAATATTACATAGGTTTAAAAAAGAATAGTAGGTTACACTGACACTGAGATAGAGTGAAAAGACAGAAGGATATTGAATCAAGGGTCAAAAGAGTCAAACTAGATTCTAGTCAGAAAACAACCACTAGCTTTTGGCTTTTTTAGGGGAACTCAATTCACTTTCTGTACCAAGTTCTCTCTGTGAAATGAAAGATTATAATTAGATCATCTTTCTCTTTTTATTCCTAAAATATAATGAGTAAATAAAAGTCTGCAATGCCATATCATATCAAAGTCAAGTGCCCATCCTGTCAACTATAAGAATCTCCGTGTAGGTTATGACAAAAACTGGACTTCACCTTAAAGTAGTCTACCTGATGGGCCTGAAAGGAAGGATTACTGATTGGTTGCTCTCAATAAATTAGTCTCAAATGCGGGATTTTGCCAGGCAGAAAGTCTAATTATATTTTAATTGATCTGTCAACCAACTTAATTGTAGGTATTTAAAGTCAATAGATACCAAGAAACACACATGTAGGAATTTCAGCATGCTCTCCCACTCCAGTGTCTTCCAGCTAGAATTCCATTAGAATTCTCAACTGGACTTTGGATTTTACAAGAAAAGATGGAGTGGTGAAAGCAACACCTGTGAATGAGGGGACTTGGCTTCTACCTGCTCCTTGCTGCTTGGCGAACAAAGTTACTTACTCTCTCTAGGTTTCTGTGTCCTATGTTGAAGGAAATAAGGGCAACCACATTTGTAAGAAAAGAGGTTCCCATGAAAGACATGATGATAAATAAATGTAAAGGTGTTTTAAATTACTTTTTAGAGCTGTAGACATTTATGCACTACTGATGACATTTTGAAACCTGGAATAGTGGTACTTTACCATCTCCTGTGCTCTCAGGGCGAGGTCAGGCTTAAACACATGTCTGTGGGGGGAGGGAGTAGAACTAGCAGACAGAGAAGCAATATAATGGTGCTCATTATAGCTAAAAGGCCAATAGCAGAAAGGAGTCACTGTGATTAAAAAAGAGAGAGAGGGGCATGAGATCACGACTCAGTTGGTTTTAAGTGTTTCTAAAACATCTGTTTTCTTATCTACCTTTTTCAATCATTAAACATTATGCTTGTTGTCCTTTAATTTCTATAAAGCTCTACTCTGATAGAGTGCTATTGCATGTATAAAGCAAAAGATTCATGTATATGCATATACATATATATGTATATATAACTGCATATATATATACAATAATTTATAGCACATGAAATCACAGTTGAATCTAGGTCATACGAAAGTGAGATTCTAACAACCAAGAAGAAAATTAGAGGTATAGAACAGGCATGTGTGTTAAATACAAATGTGCTGTGAGGGATAGAGAGGAAAACAATATTTATTAAGCATTTACTATTTGGTAATTCACTACATCACTGTGCCTGATGTGTTTTATATAATATCTCATTGTATCCTACCAACAAATGTATGTTTGTAGATGATTCTGAGATGTGCCTACGGTCACAGAACTATTCTAATACATACTGCTGGATCTGAGATTTGAACCCCTCGAGCCCATCTGAGGTTGAGGGTGAGAAGTTTTCTATCTTGCTGTGCTGCATTCCAAAACATATGTCAGTTATCTTCAGTTGCTTATGCCAGTGCAGTCTCCCTTTGCCTTTTTCCCAACCATCTCTAAGAAGATGGAAAGGGTCTTGAGGAAGAATGCTGTCTATTCCAGTTAACTCCCTTTACACCCATTCTGATCTTTACCCTTTAATTCGCCATGATGCTTATCATCACAGACAAATGATTTGGTCATGTTTCTGCTTCTTGTCATCGTAAGTAGAAAATTTTTGTGACAATTAGGACATTTAGCTATCGAACTTCCATTCCCTGTGAATTGTACATTAATTAGTGCCAGACTGGATACAAATTGTCAAAATACCCAGATGAATTGCACAGATACCAAGGCTAATCAACACCTTATTTTACTCTCAATCTATTGAACAATGAGGTTAACCATGTTCCATCAAAACTTACTAGATTGAGAAATGTACCAATTTAATGTAGCTATTGAACCTGTCATCTTGTATTCTAAAGAAAGGCATTTTTACTCTTCATTTTTTCCAAAAGCATTTATGCTTCAATCAAACTAGCAATAGGGTCACCCCCTCTTTCCCCTTCATATCAGACACAATTCATAAAGTTATTTTTCAGGGTTTTGGGTATTTTATTGATGGGCTTCTCTGTTGTTCTGATTATCTAGACGAAGAACTCTAGATTCTATTATATATCAGGGTCATTAGGTAGAAGAATTATTCTTGGAATTATGAAAACAATGAAAAAGTACACTTCACTAGCACCTATAAAACAACTTTTTTATAAAAGTAGAAAAAAGTACAACTCTCTGAATATGTTGTTCTTTTTCTTTTTCTCAATAAACTAACAAATGCAACTCAAATAATTGATTTTTCATTTAAGTATACACATTTTTACCCATATACCAAAGCATTCTAAAGAAAACAAATATGCAGTGGATAACCATGGGCAATTATGAGATTCCCTCAAAATTAAAGACTCTAAGTTGGGGATACATATTAGTTATGGATGAAACGGATATTACTTAGAAGCAATGAGATGGGATTGACTTGCATTAGAAAGAATGTCTTATAATGCAGATTTAGAGAAAAAAAAGTGCCACTACTCCACCTGTCAAAACAGAATGGCAATCTGAGAGAGCCACTTCACACATTTTCCCATTTGGGATGACAGCTGATTTTTTGTACAGATGGCAACTCTTCCTTCATGTATAAAGTCATCAGCCACTCCTGCTAGGAGGGAGGCACCTGCCATTTTTTCTACTAGCTTCTAACACTGACTTCTCCATATGCTGCTGAAAAGAATTCAGACTCTCTTCATGTGGCGCAGTGGCTCTCTAGACTGATGAAGGGAAGGAAGTTAAGCAGCTGAAGTTGTCCCCACACAAAGTTGATGTCATCACAATAAGTACTGGCAGTGGAAGATCAGGGGGAGCCAATGGAATCATAATAGGCATAAGGTGAAAAGAGTTATAGTTTTTATCTTACTCATCCATTTCCAGCATCAACGTTTGTGAAAAACAGCTTTATGAAATAATAATTCCAGAAGATACTCAATTAGAAAAGGAATACCTGGACTTGTAAATATGGAGAACACTCAAAATATATAGTTCTTTTGTAAATTCACGTGATACTCTAGCCTATTAAAGGTACTGAGAATTCCAGAGTTTTAAAAAAATCTGTTTAAATTTTGCTACCAATAATAAAATGTATTTGAATACAGAACTTTACAAAAAAAAAAGGATATAGAATTATTTTCTACCAAAGATAGTTGAAAAAATATTGTCTCATACAATGCAAATATTATGAGTTATTTCTATATACCTGCCTCATGTTATTCATGCGAGGACATTTGACCCTACTTTTCCTTTAATTATATAGATACCTTGTTTTCAGATAAGCTTCATGACAACAGATTTTTGTGAGTTTTTTTTTTCTCTCTATCATTGTATCTTTAATGCCTAGTGGAATTTCCAACACATCATAAGTATGTCACAAATATTTATTGAATGTGTTATAAGGTCTTCTATTGCCATTGGTCCTATTTATCCTCATCCATTTTCTCCTCCTCTTCAACATCTAAAGCTCTCTTGGTCTAAGTCAATTTGCTTGGCTTTTAGCTCTCTCACCTTGCCTGAGTTTGATTTTTGGGTTTTCTTGGTAAGTCATCTAACTGAATCCGAGCCACTGCTTTCCCTGACTCTATTCCGACTGCCTTACCTGACCCCTAACTTGTATCATCCTGTCTGCATCCTACTTCTTATCTTGTAGTTCTGACTTCTGTCCTGATACCACCCCCATTAGTTGTGAATTCACATAACAGTGTGAAAGTCAGTACAAGAATAAAGGTCACCAAAGAAGAGAGGCCAGTTGGACTTGGAGGCACATCTAGGATTGGAGTGGATCAGAAGTTTCCAGGACAGGGCGCCTGGGTGGCTCAGTGGTTAAGCGTCTGCCTTCAGCTCAGGTCATGATCCCCAGGGTCCTGGGATCGAGTCCCACATTGGGATCCCTGCTCGGCGGGAGGCCTGCTTCTCCCTCTCCCACTCCCCCTGCTTGTGTTCCCTCTCTCGCTGTCTCTCTCTCTCTAATAAATAAATAAAATCTTTAAAAGAAAAAAAAGTTTCCAGGACAGTCTGCTGTCTAGAAGCACCAATGGAGGCTTACTGAGCAGCGGGTCAGTAAGAAGTAAACCAGTGCCAACATGCAAGGTAAGGAAGGTGGACATTGGATAAGATTTAAAATAAGAACCATATCTAGAGAAAAGAAATTGATTTCAACTGAAATGAAAATTAGCTTTTACTTACCATGTGCAAAGTTGTCAGGAAAGCCTACATGAGTAACAAAGGGGAATGGATACTGAAATAACTTGTGGCTTAAGTTTGAAAGTGTCTTGAAAGCTTGCTCCTTCCAGAACAGGAAAAATCTCTTATCATGTAGCAATCCACTGGCCTGGATGTATGGCTCCAGCACCTTAACCCAATCAAGTAGAAAAGCCTGACAGTTAAGCCTTTTTGTTCTTTTAATTTTTTAATTTTCTTTTCACAATAAGAAAATCCATGTACCAGAAATCCAGAGAGACCCCACTCCAGTCCCACTACACCCACAGAGACTCTCAGCGCGAGCCAGCGCCACATGCTACTGCAAACAATAGTCAGTGTACACGAACATGCTGGACCGCTGCTATGGGAAGGACGTGCAGTCAGAGTAGAACAGGGCCTTGAAAACATTCCCGGCCTTCTATAATTCAGGCAAACTGGATGCTGAAACATAATTAAGGTTCAGCCTCATTTCTGTTCCCTTACAGAATCAAGCTACAATGAGAGACATAGAAGCAAGAATAGAAAGGATGATTGGTACCCTGAGGTGGCATGAGTATAATGAATTAATTTCCCCACAGCATTCTTATGACTAAACGTGCCACGCTGAACGTGGTGAGCCTGTGAACAGATGCCAGTCATTCTACAGCCGCCCCAGCTCTTTCATTATGTTTAAAATAGAGTAACTCCCATGTGCGCAAAGACATATGTATGAGGTTGTTTATTGCTTTATTGGTTTTAGTAGGGGATCACAAGCAACCTAAATGCATATCAGGAGGAGAGAGGATAAATAAACAATGGTACATAAACAGAATACTCTGCAGTATTAACAATCATAGAGTACATGTGCAATATCCTGTTACTGGGAGAAAAAAGGAAGGCATAGAATGGTCTGCAAAATGTGGAAGTACTTTTGTATTTTTAGCATATACCTGTGTGATATATATGTGTGTGTGTGTGTGTGTGTGTGTGTGTGTGTGTATATATATATATATATATATATATATATATATATACATATAAACTTATCTATGTATGCATAGTGTTATCTCTTGGCAGCTACAAAAGAAACTGACAAGCTGTAACCTCTGAGAGAGAGAAAATTTTCACTGTATAACCTTTTGTACCCGCTTGTATTAAGAAAAATAACCCACCCTATTTAGACACCAACAGGCATATCCCCTCTCAAAACAAAGAGGAAGAGGAGACAGGAGGGCCATACATCACACTTTCATTTTAGAATGTCTAATGTCAGCTATCATTACTAGTAATCCATCTTACAGTTTACATAGTAGGAGTCCTCAGCCTGGAGTGCAGACCAACAGAGGATTCATGAAAACTAAGTGAAAAAAATTGAGTGTATCTGCTTATATCCGTTTTTCTTCCTGAGAGCGTTCTTAGCTTTCATCACATTTCTCTAAAGAATCTAAGGACTAAAAAATGTTAAGAAATACTGCTCACCTTAGGCAGACTTTAAAGAAGGCTTTTGTCAATTTTTGTCAACTTTTGCCAATTCTTTAGATTACATATAATGTTATTTGATAAAATAGCCGTGTAGCATCTTTCCTTGGCAGTGTGATAAATATTCCTTTTGTTTTTAGTGAATACCGTTTTTTTTTTTTTTGCAATTTGATCCCATAGTTCTGTGATATGAATTTTAACAATGATACCTTACTATGTGCTTTTTAAATGAGAAACCACAGATCTCCATGGTACCTGCCAGCTGGCTAGAGATTCCTTGAGGCCACAGAACAAATAGAATTTACCTTTGGGCAGCATCCATTCTACTCAGGAATTGTAAAATTGTATTTCATAGTAGAACAAAGTTAGGTTGGTTATGTAGTATTTAAACTTATTCTTAAGATAACACTTGAGATTAAAAACATTTTATGTACTAGGGAGGGGTACAATTCTTGGCTATAGACTCAATACTGCTAGCATTTGTGTTCCTCTGCAATATTTGATGAAAGCATTTGAAAAGACCCACCTTACATTTATTAACATCCTACAGTTTACAGGGCATTTCTACTCCTTTATTCTGTCTTTCCTTTCATCATTCAACCCTTAAGTAGATGCCAGGCACAAACATACAAAGTTTTTGCCTTCTTGAAGTTAATATTCTAATCTAGACACATCATTTCTTTGGAGCAACCATACAAAGTATATTAAATCTTTAAATAACTGTCCTCACATAAACAGTGATTGAAAATAATCAAAAGACAAAACCTGATCAATTTTTCCTGGTTTGTAACCTAATAAGGCCTGAGACATGCTATTTTCTTTACTTACTGGAATTTATAATTTCCTAATTTGTGTTCTTTTGGTTGTCCATTCCTCTAACTTCATAAATCAAATGATATTAGGAGGAGAGGAAGATTTCCAGCCCAACATATAAGAAGTCACCACTCCATCCTAACAACAACAACAAGATTCTAAAGTTACATGGAGAGGCAAAAGATCCAGAATAAATAACTCAGTATAGAAGGAGAACAAAGTCAAAGGACTGACACTACCCAACTTCAAGACTTAGTATAAAACTCCAGAAATTAAGAGGGTGTGGTATTAGTGAAAGAAGAGGCAAATAGATCAACAGCATAGAGATCACAGAAATAGACCTATATAAATATAGTCAACAGATCTTACAAACAGATCACAGAAATAGACCTACATAAATATAGTCAAACAGTATATATACAGTAGAGCAAAGGTAATCATTGCACCAAATGGTGCTGGAACAACTAGACATCTGTATGCAAAAAGAAAAGGAAAGGAAAGGGAAAGAGAGAGAGAGAGAGAGATGGAGGAGAGGGGAGGGAGAGAGGTAGGAAGGAAGAGAACCTAGACACAGATCTTGCACCCTCCATAAAAACTAATTCAAAATAGATCACAGACCTAAATATAAAACACAAGATTATAAAACTCCTAGAAGATGACATGGAGAAAACCTATATAACCCCATGTATGGCGATGACTTTTTAGATCTACCACCAAAGTGGTAGATCATGAAAGAAAACTTGATAAGCTGCTCTTGATTGAAATTAAAAATTTCTGCTCTGCAGAAGACAATGTTAAAAGAATGAGAAGACAAGCCATAAATTGGGAGAAAATATTTGCAAAGATACATCTGATACATCTGATAAGGGACTGTTATCCAAAACATACAAAGAATTCTTAAAAATAATAAGAAAACAAACTACCCAATTTAAAACATGCGCAATAGATATCTCACCAAAGAAGATGTACAGATGGAAAATAAGCATATGAAAAGATGTTCAACATCATATGTCATCAGGGAATTGCAAATTAAAACAACAGTGAGATACCACCACACACCTATTAGAATGGCCAAAATCCAAAAGACTGACAAATTCAAATACTGGCAAGGATGTGGAGCAATAGGAACTCTCATTTATTGCTGGTAGAAATACAAAATAGTATAGCCCTTTGGAAGACAGTTTGGCTATTTATTACAAACCAAACATAGTCTTACATTAAGACCCAACAATTACTTCTTGGTATTAACCCAAATGAACTGAAAGCATGTTCACACAAAAACCTGAACATGGATGTTTATAGCAATTTTATTCATGTCTGCCCAAACTGGGAAGCCACCAAGTTTTCCTTCAGTAGGTAAATGGATAAAGAAATGGTGGTATCCAGACAATGGAATATTATTCAGTGCTAAAAATAAATGAGTTATCAAGTGATGAAAAGACATAGAGGGACCTCAAATGAATATTTATTAAGTGGAAGAAGCCAATCTGAAAAGGCTACATACTGTATGATTACAAGTAAATGGCATTCTGGAAAAGGCAAAACTATGGAGACGGTAAAAAGATCAGTAGTTGCCAGGGGTTTGAGGAATGGAGGGATAAATAGGCAGAGCAAAAAGGATTTTTAAGGCAGTGAAACTATCTGTATCATATTACCAGAGTAGATACATGTCATTATACATTTGTCCAAACCCACAGAATGAATAACATCAAGAGTGAACTCTAATTTAAACTATGGAGTTTGGGTGATAATCATCAATGTAGCTTCACTGATTATAACAAATATACCATTCTGATGTGGGATGTTGACAATGGGGGAGGTTGTACTTGTATGAGAAAAGGGGGTATAGGACAACTCTATACTTTCCACTCAGTTTTGCTGTGAACCTAAAAAAGTTTATTAATTTTAAGAGAAGAAATATGGAAACTGCTCTCAAGAAAGAGTCCAACCAATTTTTACATGGGTATGTCTGATTTTAAATTGACATGGATGGAAAAATTAGCCCTTTCAATCAAAGAATTTCTAGTGGCACAAAAACATTTGGTTAATCATATAAAACTCGGTAGAAGGTACATCCATTGGTACAAAGTTTTTACTGCTTGCTATAAACACAGAGAATCTAGTTAATTATATGCAAATAAGCCTCACTAACAAACACCTAAATAACTCAGCCTTGTCTTCATTAAGCTAGATGATATAGTACATTTCTCAGGAAATTAGACAAGGAATATTAATCAAAGATGCTTGTAAGTCCTAATGAGTTTATTGATTGTTGACCTCGATGCTACAGCCAGTGGCAGAAACCTAAATGACAAGAGTTATTTGAGTAAGCAAATCTGATCTTCAAAAATTTAGAATACAATTTGTTTTTCATATTTGTGATATCATGCCCAACGCTTTTTGTGCAAACTCTCTTTGTGGAGAGAAAATCTATATTTAATGTTGTCCTTATTGTCTACTTTACACCAAAAATCATGAGCAATATTTATTTTGCAGCAATCTGGAGAGCATTTGTGGCTAGGAGAGCTGGAAGTTACTCTGTGCGCTAAGGGCAGAGAAAAAGGGCAGGCAGCAAATAAAAGGCAAAGGACTGAGAAGCAAAACTGAACTTCATTGCTAGCAGTTGACCTTGAAACTGATTTCTTCCTTAATCCTGTATTCTCAGAATTCAATAGCTGCTTTTCACTTCCCCTTGGCTAGAGTGGATGGAGGGTATATCCTGTCACTAATTAGGCTTAATGTTAGCTAAGTGCTTCCAACACGGACAGCAACTCCTGAAACATGGCTGCCTTTCTGTACGGTAGTTGCTTGGTTACTTTTCTGTAGTAAAACACTCTGTTCTCTACCAGCTGATGATTTGATCGAAAGTTTTAAAGGGTAATTTAGCCCTTGTTATTTTCCATTGTAAACTTCTCCAATTGGGCTTTTATCCCATTCCTTGATACTATTGATTTATTTTCAATTAAGATTCCCCATGTTCGAGCACCACAATTAGCTGCTGTCACTATTGATCCCCAACCCCAGGGATTTGTACATGGCTTCAAAGTGGACCACTGACAGTTTAGCACCAGTCCATTAAAGCTGAATGGAAAAAAAGAAAAAGAAAAAGAAAAAAAAAAAGCTGAATGAAAAGTGAAGGCAGCAAGAATCTTCTAGCAAAGAACTTCCTTATAATAGTGTTCAAAGCAGCAACTATGAGTAAAGTGTTTATAATGTAGTAGACATTATTCTATGAACTTTATATATGTTAACTGTTTTAATTCACACTACAACCCAATAAGGAGGTACTCTTATAATCCTCATTTTGCCAGTAAGGAAACTATAACGTAAAGAGATTAACTGCCCGATTCACAGATATAATAAGTGAGAGCACCAGGATCCAAACCAAAGTAATCTGGCCTTAGAATTTCTATCCTTTTCCAGTACAATCTACAGCTCTTATAGTTGATACTGAATGAGTGACATTATAATTAATAATGGCTGCCTGTTCTGATAAAATAAGCTTCTTTCATAGGTATCTCCTGGCACTACAATTTTATGGTCCTTTACTTGTTCCAAGCTTTGAAAATGAACTGACTGATAGTGATCATATATCTAATAAGTGGGAGAATCAGAACCAGAACTCAGATTCTCTCTGTACTTTACTCAATGTTCTTTCCACTACATCACTCTTACTGGGCATGTAGAGGTCAAACCATTGCGATATTTGACTATTTTTGATCTCCGTGATAGTACTTTCTTATGATTAAATCTGATGTGTGAAGATGACAGTAACTCTTTTCTCCCTGTAAAGAGACAGAATTCTCTGTCAAGAGAATGAGGAATGACTAATCTGGGATAAATGTTCCTTTGTTTGAGGAGTTAACATCTGGGGTAAAGCAAAACTCCTCATCCTCAAACTTCTTACAGAACATACCACATGCAGTTTGTGAATGCCAAAACCTTTGCGTCTGAATCTGCTCATGCAGTTCAAACCTGGAGCACACCCGTCCAGAGGCAACAATAGTTATTTGAGGTCTTATCTTTCTGAATTATTGTTTTCTTAAATAATACACTCTGTATGGGACCAATTGGTCACCAGGTAGTTTCAAGGAGTTTGTTCTTATAATTGTCAACTCATACGAGGAAGCTATGTGATGTGGATCTCTGTGCCACAGCACAAGCAGTGCTTACACGTGGTTGTAGGACAGAGCTTCAGGCAGGCAGCTCTCCCCTCTTCCATAACTCACAACCAGTTCTTCCCCCTGATTTCTCTTAGTGTCACCACCCCCTACCACATAATACTTCCCAGATTCTTTCTATTTTATTCATGTGGTTTTCTGGCACCCTCATAGCTTCTCACCTGCACTGTGGCTATCTCTTTCAAATGCTCCTATGTAGCTCCTTTTGCAATCCATCCACCACTTACTGTCACTATAGTAAGTATCCTGACACATGCTCTGTTCCTATTATTTTTATATTCAGAAGACAGTCAGCGATTCTCCACTGATTCCCACCCAATGAAAATGAAATTCAGGGTCATCTATTCTCCAGGCAAAACGTAATTCCCACTTTCATTCCCCCTAATTGCCTACATGGGCCAGATTTCTCACTGTTGCCCAGGTGTGCCTGGACTGTCTCACCTGTAAGTTTTTGCTTAAGCTCCCACCCTAACCTATTGACATTATGCTTACTTTGTGAGACTTCTGTCAAGTGCTGTGTACTAAAGCATATAGGAAGCCATCCACCTGACCTCTTACTTGGGAATGATGATCCCCTACTCTGAAATCCATGCATGCTACCCCTTTCTTAACAGAAGTTCCCACACTTTTTATAGCCTCCACATGTCTGAATTTTCTTGACAGGAGTGACTGTGTCATTAATCTTGGAATTCCCACATGTATAGGGAATTGCATTTAGTTAGCAACAATAAACAGCACAAGAATGAGTGTGTGGATATATGTTCACCTCAATAAATTTTTCAAGTCTCCTTTAAGAACTCCTATGCTATGGGCCTTTCTTTCTGAATTTCCCCAAGATCTCATACTAAATACAACAACACGTGAGATTCAGCTGTGTTCACTGTGCTGACAAGAGAAACCACAGTAATGGAATATTCACATTAGAGATTGGGTCCCAAGCACTGAATACCTGTTTTTAGTTTATACTCTAATAACAGTTTGGCCATCATTTATTTTACATAGTATCTACTTGTTCTCTGAAAAATCAGACTGTTTTGCTCCTTTTTGCCTGTGTGCATGCCATCACTGCTTCCCAGGATGCCTGTCCTCTACCTGACCCTCTGAGTCCATTTCAAGACACAGCTCTCTACAAACTCTTCCCTGAAATCCACTGTGGGAAGAACTGCCTTTTATGTCCCTTATTGTTTTACTTTTTTTTAAAGATTTTATCCATTTATTTATTTGAGAGAGACAGAGCCCAAGTGGGAGGAGGGGCAGATGAAGAGGGGGAGAGAGTCCCAAGCAGACTCCATGCTGAGTGCGAAGCCCAACATGGGGCTCAATCCCACAACCCTGAGATCATTACCCCAGGCCAAAATCAAGAGTCGGATGCTTAACCTACTGAGCCACCCAGGCACGCCATTTATTATTGTTTTACTTTTATTTATTCTTCCCTGTTGCTCATATCACACAGTATTATAATGGAATTGTTTTAATGTCTTTTTTTTTCCATCACACTGTGATTGTTTTGAGAATAAAGGACAGGTCAGATCCATGTCTCTGTCTCTAGCACCAAACCCAAATATGTTTGTCATAAATACACATAATGCTGAACCATTTAGTTAGCACTGAAATGAGGACTTAAATTTAAGGTAGAGGATGAATAAAAGACTGACCAGTCTTGTCCTCAGAGCAAGTCCCTGAGCCAAGAAAGAGGAAGGCTTTCACTTGAAAAGGCATTACGTTTTTACTTGGATTAAACACAGCTGGAATTTTCCATAACCAAACATGACAGGAAACCCATGGGATCTGTCCAAAATATTGAAAGATTCAAAAGAACATGGCTAAACAAAATGCTAGGAGTAAAATTGCTTCAAGTTTGTACTTAACTTCAGATCTTTTCATATATTGATTATATTAGGACACTGATCAAACATCCAAACATTTACACACAATTTCTAAGAAATATTAACATGTTTAGTTTATTATTTAACACAACATAGGCCAAATGACACACATAAGAACAATTGTGAGCATCTTTCTCACAGGAAAAATGCAGAATACCTTCCTGTCTTTTCTAATTCCTACTTTAACTTGTGAAGGAGGGCAACACATAATTGCTCCTTGAAAGTCTATGCTATGAATAATAATTTATTAAAAATCACTTGGCAGAAGTGTTACAGGGTAGATTTTATAAGAGCTATTTTTAAAACCCTTGCTGATTTTTTGGTGTGTGTGTGCTTTTCAGCTCTGCATAAAAGGCTTGCAATAACTCCACAAAACTTGTCTTCTGTCTACAATATAAGTGGTTGCTATTGAGAAGGTCAAAGTTATAGTGGCATTTGAGACTGTTTTGTAGAAAAACTTCTTTTAGAGATATGGGCATATTTTGCTTTTATTCACCTGGTTTTTTTTTTTGTGTGTGTGTGTGCTCCTTACTCATATCCATAAAAAAATATGTATATCTTCAAATTCAGGCTATTGGTAACTGCAGGTCTGAAAGAGAAAGAGATGACTATATGCTGGTTCCTCAAAAGCATGAATAACAAACTACCTGAATATTCCCTTTACTAGGTCATCACCCATCAACATGGTACATAGAGCCAAGGGAGTATAAGTTTAAATTTACCACTTATGGCCTCTTAATAATAAGTCTCAAGCTATGTTTATTATTTTTTAAACTAAATGCTTAGAAGTTTAATAAAGAAAGCTAGAATTCTTTGCTTCTTAAACTTGGCTAGAATTTTTCTGAATTTCACAAATTAAACACAGGGTAGATTAAGGGGTCAAATACCTTGAGAACAAAAATCAGGACTGTTGCTTCTGTTTTGGTGAATACGGTGCAGAGTAGTGGTGAGGATGACAGGCCCCAGGGTCAGATTCAATCTGATTTCAAGTCCTAGGCATTGGACTTAATTAGTTGAGACACTGGGCAGAATGCCCAAATTTCCTAAGCCTGTGTAAAATGAGGATAATAACAGTATCTAACTCAAGGCAGCCATATGGCTCAAATGATGTAACCCTTGTAAAGGGCTTAGCATAGTGCCTGCTGCAAAAGAAAAGGATCAACAGATGCTAACAACTGTTCTGTTATCTGACACTAGGTAAGGGTGCACACATCAAGCCAGAAATAATGGCATTCTCATCACTCTTAAAAAATTTCAGGGGAACAAAAGAACTTCTATCATATTTCATCATCTGTTCCCATGGGTCAATTTGCCCAACTCCACCTCCATATCCTTCTCAGTTTACATGACAGCCAGCACTCAAGATGCTGAAGTCATGTTTATGTGTGTGATTTACTCCTCAATATGTTGATGGATCATGCCAGATGCATAGTTAGAATAACCAAGTATTGCAATTTTAGCATATGTTCTGCACAGTGTTAAAACTTTCATATAGTTATACTTAGCCTTAAAAACAACATTTTGAAATAAAACTATTAATCCCATTTTACAGATGAGGAAGGTTAATGTGTAAAGATGCTTAGGTGTTTGCCTCAGGTCACAGAGCAAATATGTAGACTTCTAATACAATTTTAGGTTCTGAAGGCATTGAACTTATCACTGTCTCAGTTCTTACAATCTTCAGCTTCTTTGGAAATGTTACCCAAACTTATTGGAAGAATTCCTCATTTAATCTGTCAATCAGTCTACAAAATCAACAAGCATTTAAGAGCCACATACTCTGAAGGCAGAATGTTAAAGATTTAAAAACAATCCAGGTGGTATGTCTATCCTCAAGAAACTCTTATTCTTTACATTCATGGTTCAACATGCATGCCATTTTTAAAAATTAAATGAGAAAAGAATACATATTCTCTGTATTGTAACAAGGGGTTATAACATTGGGATTATTATTAATGATTGCCAACCCTTTGCAACACCTCCTCTAAATTCTGTACAAAAGTTATTTCATGCAATTCTCTACCTAACCTATTTTTATTGAGTAGACACTATTATCATCTACTTTTATAATTAAAAAAATCATAAGGGCTTAAATATGTTAAGAAACTTGCCCAAGGTCCTACAACTAATGGGTTTGCAAAGTCAAGATTTCAGGGTGATAGATGGATTTTTAATTACAGACTTATATTGCATTTAACTAAAGTCCTAATAGAACTTACATGCTTTAAGATCCAGATCATGATGTATTTTTATTTGTATCTCCACATCTCCCAGTATAGTGCGTTATATGTTACAAATGTTCAACCAGTATTTGTTGGAAGAATAATGAGTAACTATGACGTGATCTCTGATGACCCCAGGGTAAATTCTGAGAAGGCTATAGAAATATAAACCATCTGTGTCACTGAAAAATAATTTAATTGGAAACAAATCAAGGGATTCAATGGGCAATGAATGATAATATAGTATGATAGCATTTTTCACAAATCCTCAAGCCAACTATTAGTTGTTAAATTTATAAATTTATAAATTATAGTGATCCAATGCCCATAATTATCAATCATCAATCCATACCTTTCCTTCCTGGAATCAAACTCTACCTCCTCCATCTACCTAGAAACAATGATAGCTACAAGATGTCTTTTATCCCAAGAAGCATGCTATTGCTGCATTTCACATTTGTCCTAGAAAAAGAGACACCATTCCTCAGAAAAAATTAGCACAATCCATCCCGGCATAGGATTACATGGCTATTCCGAGCATCGGCTGGCACAACCCAATCCAGTTGAGAATAGCAAAACCACTCGCAGCACAGAATGGCACAGCCCACCTCAGTCACAGGACTGCACATCCCCTTCTAACTCATCCAGGAAGAAGATTGGCAATACTAATTTCACAGTATCCTTGATTCCCCATAGAGAGTATTACCCCTCCCAAAATTAAATCAAGTGCCCATTCAGCTGAAAGACATGCCCTGTGAAATTTGGGCTTTTGA
Source organism: Halichoerus grypus (assembly GCF_964656455.1). Classification (NCBI taxonomy): domain Eukaryota; kingdom Metazoa; phylum Chordata; class Mammalia; order Carnivora; family Phocidae; genus Halichoerus; species Halichoerus grypus. The sequence goes on along the minus strand of NC_135718.1, from coordinate 22,931,568 downwards.
ACTCTAAAATCATGAACTAATCTAAAATCTAATCATGATAGGATTCCATCATATGATACATTTAAATTCTACCTCAATCAACGTGAAGTTAAATAGCAATAGCTAAACTTGGACCCCTCTCCTGTGATGACGTAGGGAAGTCAGCCTGAAATTCTAAGCAAACCTCCCTTTTGAGTCCATCTAAAAATTCCAAAAATGGCCATGTTGGTGGCAGCAGGCTGCATACAAAAGAGGGAACAAGAGAAATTATCTCTCTAGGAGCTCCAGTACAAAAGCCATCCAACCCTTCTGCACTGTAACCCCAGTTAAAGGGAGTGAGCTAGTGCTCATATATCCACTTGGTATTTGCATTGTCCTTGTTAAGAGTTTTGAAAAATGAAAGCTTAAATAACTACATGAAACAACATGTGTGTGTGTGTGTGTGTGTGTGTGTGTGTGTGTGTGAATGCCCATCAATTTGGGGTAATACAGAAACTTGAGTCTGACACTGGGTTGGAAGAACTGTCATTGTTAGTAAAAGGCTAATGTATGAAAAAAAATTCTACCGTTTGGTATTCTGCTATGTTGATGATTCAGGGAAGTAGACAAAAACCTAAAGAGGGAATTTCTGTACCTGTATTGTGATACAGTGAATGCTAGAGGTAGCAAAACGGAAGATTGGCTGTCAGCACACCTGTAATCTAAAGAAATGTGAAAAAAAAAATCCACCTGTTAGTAGGAGTCCTAATGCATGTAGGAAGGGAAATACTGCAGGTAGTTCTTACAAATGGCTCCAGGGTTTAAATGGTGAAGGTTTCATATATATGTGTGTGTGTGTGTGTGTGTGTGTGTGTGTGTGTGTGTGTGTGTGTGTGTATCTCTTTTGTATATAGAGAGGAGTGGAGGGATCAGGGGATGTCTCATCTGAAGACAGAGATCACTCCTGTGTATATTCAACCTGGAAGACACAGCCTAAGCTACCTAGTCTCCTTTCTGCTTGGGAACATCGTATGGGTCCCAATATGGGGAAACTCCTCCACCGGGTGTGAAATAAGATGCTGAATCCCCTCATGGAAATATTTGACAGGCTGAGAGGGAGTCTAAGAAGATGTCCGATGTAACAGCCATTTGGTAGCAAACAGTGTGTTGGAAGGCAAGGGATCCGGCCTGAGCTTCACTGTCACAAAAGTCTTTCTCAGATTTAGGCTTTTGGTCTTATCTTCCTAAGATACCGTAAATTGATTTAAAAAGTGTCAACTTTTTAAATAGAAAATTGGTTCAATGGAAAAATTAAAGCACCAATGTATTGAATGGAAAATTTTAAATTACCTCAATTTGCATAACATTTTCTCATCTTATAATGTAACAAAATCAAAAAATGGAAAGCCTACACCTCGGTTTATCTTGACCATGAGATGCTGACTGTAGGATTTGCACATACCCTTTGCAAACTTGTATCAGTTCTGTTTGTACTTTCTGTTAATGCTTTTCTCGATTGTGAATAAAATTCTTTTCTGATGCCAATAACTCAGCTCTTCTGAACACGACTGGCTAAAAGATTCCTATTCATTCTTAAGCTAGTGAGGCCGGCACAGTGCGGGTAAGAGGGAGACCCGAAGAACCAGTATGCGTCAGTTCCAGTGGCGGGGATACACCTAACAGAGCCTCGGCCAACTCAAATTGAGGTGAGTCTGCATATCCATTTTCATGAGGAAGACTGCGAGTGTTCAGCATACTTCATCCTCTGAGGGCCCCGCCTGAGCAAGATTACGTCCAACCGTTCCATCTGGCAGAGACAGGACTGTATCTAAGCCGCCCCTGTTTCTAAGTGACCACAGGGAGCTCCAAGCCAGGGTTACAACCTGTTCTATGTCTCTCTGGCTGCCTTGCAATTAGCTTACATAAAAATCTCCTCACTCAACTCACAGGCAAGCAGAGAAAGCAGCAAAATTTTCTGTTTTCCTTCTTTTGGACTGTCACAGAACCAAGACACTGGTAAAAGACCAAATCTGCATAATATCACACATATTATTTGGTACTTCCAAAGAAAGTTTGTAACAAGTGTTTGTTTTAGAGGGTTGCTAAAAGGTCCATGCTCAATGAAATATTGAGGAGAGGGGCTGCACCTGTCCAGAGATTCCGCCTGGCTTTGGGGAGGCATTTGTCACAGACACCAGCACTGGAAACACAGCTTACGTGCTGATCCTCCGACAGGCTGAGGGAGGAGAAGCTCCCTATCGTTACACCTACCCCACAGACGAGATTCCCGGCATAAAGCACCAGGGCTCCTACCGCTTCAGGATAAAGCAGATCAGATGCTAATGCTTCTTGTCCGTGTACAATGTCTCAGAACACGTTCCCATAGAAGGGAAGCAGCTTTAAGCTTGGAGAAATCCAGCTTTATCTGCTCGGCTGCAGAGCGTCATTAAATGAGTACCCTTGTGGAGGATGCAAAGGAGGGAGGTGGGGAGAGGGGGTAGGAAGAGATGCAAACTGATGAATGAAAAGTGAGCTTTCAGACTCAGTACACAGCACCCGCCTGTGGTCGAATGAGGTATGAAATATAGGGAGCCCAGGCAGCTGCCCACTGAGATAAGTCCCTGAAGAGGGAAGACACTTCTTCACCCACAAGCCGTCACTGACAGTTAAAAGACCCTCAAATAAATAGCTGATCCTTGAACAATACGGGCTTGGAAAGTACAGGTCCACTTATATGTGGTTTTTATTCAATTAATGCAATGCAGTACTGTAAATACATTTTCTCTTATGATTTTCTTAATATTTTCTTCTCTCTAGCTTACTGTATTATGAGAATACAGTATATAATACATATAACATACAAATATATGTTAATTGACTGTTTATCGGTTACTCTTCCAGTCAGCAGTAGGCTATCAGTAGTTAAGTTTTGGGGGGAGTCAAAAGCTATATTATATGTGGATTTTTGACTATGTGGGGGGTCAGCGCCCCAGCCCTGCCATGTTGTCCAAGGGTCAAGTGTATTTGAAGGGATCTAAACTAAAGTCTTTAGTGTTTATTGAAGGATTGCATTGCAGAGATTCCTTAATTCAGCTGCTTTTAAAATCAGTATGAAATGCATGCTTCCTAGATGAATATCTCCACCAGAGTCCCCTGGACTTTAATTCAGCTATACAAATCATAGCCTCTGGGGTAGAGCCCAGAAGGAAGCCCCCGACCCAGGCACCTGGGCCTGGGGGAATATTAGACATTCTAATGGAGATCCACTGCTGTAGAACTTCCAGTGGGGATTTATCACTAAAAAACTAACTGGATTTTTTCTTGTCTGAACATTGCCATTCATGCCTTGCATTTTTCCTAGTTCTTTATCACCTGGTATCATTTCCATAATTTCTGCATCTTTAAATTGCTTGTTTAGATAGGAGTATTTTCTTTTTTCCTGATATGTTTTCCAACCTGTGTTTCCTAGTGCATCACTGAATCCAAAGCTACCCTATGAGTTTCAGGTCTATCCTCTCAGTGCCCAGGCCACAATCCATAGGGGCTCTTAATAAGATTATCTTCAGAGCCTGCCTGACTTGGCACTATTATTCCTTTCAGCTTTAAAAGAGGTTTCAGCATTAAAGAGTACCCCTACTCCCATTAAAAAGACATTCCCGTTAGCAGTGAGCAATTCAGCAATATTTATGAAACAAGATTTTTGGATTTTTTTTAAATTTTATTTTATTATGTTATGTTAATCACCATACATTACATGATTAGTTTTTGATGTAGTGTTCCATGATCCATTGTTTGCGTATAACACCCAGTGCTCCATTCAATACATGCCCTCTTTAATTTTAACTGTATTTACTTACCCAGTAAATAGATAATTAGTGATATACACTAAGCTGATAGTATTCAATCTATAATGGTAAAACCTTGAAAGCAACTTCAATGGCTGTTAAGTACATTTTTATGCTCCAGATGAAAGAATGCTATTAATATTTAAATGTCTTTGCCATGTAATATGAAGGGCAATTTTTTAAAACAATGTTAAATCTGGGCGCCTGGGTGGCTCAGTTGGTTAAGCGACTGCCTTCGGCTCAGGTCATGATCCTGGAGTCCCTGGATCGAGTCCCGCATCGGGCTCCCTGCTCGGCAGGGAGTCTGCTTCTCCCTCTGACCCTCCCCCCTCTCATGTACTCGCTCTCTCTCATTCTCTCTCTCTCAAATAAAAATAAATAAAATCTTTAAAAAAAAAACAAAAAAAAACAATGTTAAATCTGATCATTTAGTTTGGGCTCTACAGCTTTTGTCCCCAAAGCTACCTGTGTCATTAAAAAAAATGAGTGAGAGAGAAAGAAAGAAAGAAAGAAAGAAAGAAGGAAAGAAAATTAAAATTTAGAATGTGCTATAGGGAGGAAGAAAAGAGAGCAGGAAATAAAAATAAATAAATTACTAAAAGAATATTAAAAATATTCTACCAAAACAGGTAGAATATGATTCCAAAGAGTTCATTAAACAAGCTGTCACCCAGCCCCGACCAGCAAGGCCCGGAATGTTCTCACCTACACGTAATTCATCAAGGACTCAGTGAAGTCACTGGTCTAGCTGCTGGCCATGAAAGAGCTCTAAACTGTGAGCATTGCCAAAGGCAGTAGAATTTTGGAAAAGAAATCTCTGTGCCCCCCCTCCCCCCACAAAAGTTAAGAAAATAATGCAGTTTTTGGTGCTTGCCGCATAAAAGCAGGCTTCCCCCTGACCAAACACTCTAGTGTAAACATGACTGCAGGAGACAAATTGGATAAATAGCTGTAGAAAATTCAACTATGAGAATGAATCTTAGACCACAAACTGAGAGGTGCAAAAAATAGAACATTAATTTTCTGTATTGCACTAAATTTCTATTTCAACCCCTCCTCTGCCATGGTATAGGGATACCAGATCTATTTCAATTTATCTGCCCTTCACAGCTTTTTCTCCCTACACTGACTCTGAATACCAAGTCATGAGGCCTCATCATGCTGTTAGTTCAACTTGTCATTGTTAAGTCATCCTTTGTGCCCATCCACAAAGCCCCTTTATATTAACCAGCTCTTTCTATTAACTTTGTGCCATTCATGGGTACAAAGGAATCTTCCTGACACTTCTGGGCCTTGCTAAGCCCTGGAAATATCTTGCAAGAATGCCTAAGGCCCCATTTGTCTAGGCACAATTCTTTTTTGTGGCGTCTTACCACCTCCCCATAAATTCTTCCCTTTCCTATACCCATGAATTTGCAGTGTAACTTTGCCTTTCAGTCTGTTGACTCTGGCCTCATAACCTATTGTACCCAACATGCATGGAGCAAACATGATACCGGCAGAGACTTGAAAAGTACTTATGCCCTGAGCCTTGTGTCTCTCACTATACTTGGAAGCTGGAGACCATCAGGAGAACAAAGCAAATAAACCCGGGCTAGTGTTCTGGAGGCATGTGTCCCCTTTACTGTTTATCTCAGGGGCTGGTGTAGACATATTTATCAATGGTATAGACTAGAATACCAGAAATAAATCTACACAGTTATAGTCAACTGATACTTGACAAAAGGTGTTAAGGGAATTCAATGAATGGTCTTTTCGACAGAGATGCTAGAACAATTGCATAGCTGCATTCAAAAAGAAAAGAAAAACAACCTTAGACCACCATGGCAAACAACTCAGGGGATCAGAGACCTATATGTAAGAACTAAAAACATGATAGTTACACAAGAAAACACAAAACACATTTTGCATGACCTTAGGAACAACAAAAAGAGCACAGTCCATAAAAGAACAAAAAGAAAGATGCAGTCTACTTCCTCAAAGTTTTAAAAATTTGCTCTTTAAAAACCAAAAATAAAAAGACAAGCCATAGACTAGAAGAACAGCTTTGCGGATCATATATTCACTGTTGGCCTTATCTCTAAATTGTAACAAGAATACTGATAACTCTGTAATAATAAGAGTTATATGTTAAATATTAATTTTTAAAAATATTGACACAAGATTTAAATAGACATTTCAACAAAGAAGATGTACCAATGACTAATAAGCACAAGAAGGGAAGCTCAACATCATTAGTCACTAGGGAAATGCAAATTAAAATCATAATGAGACACTGGGGCGCCTGGGTGGCTCAGTTGGTTGAGCATCTGACCCTTGATTTCAGCTCAGGTCCTGATCTTGGGGTCCTGAGATCAAGTCCCGCTATCTGGCTCCATGTTCATCAGGGAGACTGCTTGAGAATCTCCCTCTCCATCTCCCTCTGCCCTTCCCCCACTCCAACCCATGCATGCTCTCTCTCTCTCTCTTAAATAAATAAATCTTTTTTAAAAAAATAATGAGACACTACTAGAGTGGAGACTATGATGATAGCTCATTGTAGTTTTAATTTGCATTTCAAAGAGACTGACAGTACTAAGTGTCAGTGAGAGTATGGAGAACACAAAATTCTCTTACATTGCAATTTTGCAAAACAGTTTGGTGGTTCCTTAAAAAAATAAACATGTACTTCCCATACTGGATGACTGCAATTCCACCCTTATTTCTCTTTTCAAAGATATGAAGATATATATCTGTACAAATGTTCATAACAGCAATTATTCATAATCACTAAAAAACTTTTAAAAATGCTTGTCAATGAATGAATAAATAAAATTTAGGATAACAACATATTGGAAAACTACTCAGTAATGAAAAAGAACTAACTATTTTTACAAGCAAAAAGGATGTGCCTGCAAAAATGTTCCATAAAGTGAAAGGAGCCAGACACAACAGATGATACAGTGTATGATTCCATTTATTTGGAATTTCTTAAAAAGCCAAAACTATAGGAACAGAAAGCACATTAGTGTTTTCTTGGGACTGGGAGTAGATGGAGAAATGACCTCAAATACACTAGAGAAAACTCTTTTGTGTAATGAAACTCCTCAAAAACTAGATGGAAATGATGCATGTACAATAATATAAATGTACTAAAAATAAATTATCTATACATTTACAATGCATAGATAATTTAGATAAAATGAACAAATTCTTAGACCCAAACTACCTAAACAAACTCAAGGAAAGAGAAAATCTGAATAGACCTTTGAGAAATAAAATGCCTAGGGGCACCTGGGTGGCTCAGTTGGTAAAGCGTCTGCCTTCAGTTCAGGTCATGATCCCAGGGTCCTGGGACCAAGCCCTGTATCAGGCTCTCTGCTCAGTGGGGAGTCTGCTTCTCCCTCTCCCTCTGTCCCCCACCCCTTGCTTGTGCTCTCTCTCAAATAAATAAATAAAATCTTTAAAAAGAAAGAAAGAGAGAGAGAGAGAAAGAAAGAAAGAAAGAAAGAAAGAAAGAAAGAAAGAAAGAAAGAAGAAAGAGAAAGAAAGAAAGAAAGAAAGAAAGAAAGAAAGAAAGAAAGAAAGAAAGAGAAAGAAAGAAAGAAAGAAAAAGAAAGAAAGAAGGAAGGAAAGAAAGAAAGAAAGAAAGGGTGAGTTAGCCTGAGTTAGTAAACAAGAAAACTCTTCAAAGAAAAACCCAGAAACAGATAATGTCACTGGCAAATTCTACACATATTAAAAAAAAATTAAAACCAATAGTTTACAAATTCTTCCATAAAGCAAAATGGGAATTCTTCCTTATTTTTCTGAGGTCAAATATTACCCTGATATAAAATCCAGGCAAAGATATCACATGAAAATAAAACAGACCAACATTCCTGTGATGGTTGATTTCATGTGTCAACTTAGCTAAGGCATGGTACCCAGATATTTAGTTAAACATTATTCTAGATATTTTTGTGAAAGTATTTTTTAACACATATTTAACATCTAAATCAGGAGACTTTGAGTAAAGCAAATTGCCCCCCATCAAGTGAATGGGCCCATCCAATCAGTTGAAGGTCTCCCCTGAGGAAGAGGAAATTCTGCCAGCAGACTTCCTTCAGACTTAAGTGTCAACTTTTGCCTGAGTCTCCAACCTACTGGGCTGCTCTACAGTTTTGACTTGCCAGCCTCACAACCATGTGAGCCAAATCCTTAAATCAATCTCTGTCTCTTTTTCTCTCTCTCATATACACTATATATATATATATATATATATATATAGAGAGAGAGAGAGAGAGAGAGAGAATATATATATACACATAATAGCATAGATAGGTGTGTTTGTGCATGTATTTATCCTATTAGCCCCTTTTCTGAAAAACCTTGAGTAACACAATCCCTTATGAATATAGATGCAAAAATCCTCAACAAGTACTAGCTAAATAAATCTAGCTAAATAAATCTATAAATGATTATATAGCATGACCAAGTAGGATTTATCCTAAGAATGTAAGGTTGGTTCAATATATGCAAATCAATGTAATATACCATATTAATAAAGGATAAAAATTCACAATCATCTCAACAGATGTTAAAAAAATCATTTCACAAAAATTAATACTCTTTCATTACAAATACACTCAACAAATTAGAAGTAAGAAAGAACTCCCTCAACACAATAAAAAACGTGTATAAACAAATCCATAGCTAACATATCTAACGATGAAAGATTGAAACCCTTCCCTCTAAGATCAGGAATAAGATAAGAATGTCAACTCTCATGAGCCATGTCTGTTCAACACCGTTGTGGAACACTAGTAGCATCCAGATAGACAAGAAAGAAGTAAAAATGTGTCTATTCACAGATATTGTATATAGAAAATCCTGAAGAATCCACACACAAAAGAAACTATTAGAGCTAATAAATGAATTTTGCAAGATTGTAGGTTACCATATACAAAGAGATACACACACATGGAAAAAGTGATGATGGAAGAGAGCAGGAGTGAAGTCCTGGAGTAAACAAGAAACAATGGAACTTAGAACTTGAGTGTTAGATCAGGCTGGTGACAGCAGTGGAAACATACCATACATAGCAATGAGAAGGAATACCAAGAGTGTGAGTGTGGTTGTACGAAGGTTGGTAGATTTGATGGTGGTAGATGATGTTTCTCATTCTTCATGACTTCACTGTAAGTGTGGAGATCTGGTGGAAGATATGAGGTTTGAAGAAAGAAGACAAGTAAAACATTCTGGAAAGAGGGAAAGTGATCTGAGTAGGGAAATTTAGAAGAGTATTTGGGTACTTCTGATAAGTTGAGTCCTCACTTTATATATGCTGTTATAAATTTAAATTAAATCCTAGCAGTAAGGTTATGTGATTTCTCTAGACACTGCTTTATGGGAGCAAGAACAGAGCAGGAAGTGTTAGGTTTAAGAAACACTGAACTTTTATGAGATTCATGGTGGTAGGGAGGGGTGCAAGGGAATTGAAAGTAAATTAAAAACAAGTGATGAATGATGGTGGACTGTGGAAACTAAGCTGGGTAAAAGGGAATGCGTACATACACCCAGGAGAGAGTAGAAAATGGTAGGGAGAAAATGGGTTAAAAGTTCACATAGAGTTAAGCTGTTGTCATGGAGGGAATGAAATAAGTGAGCAGAAATATAGGAGGTGATGGTCAGAGACATCTGAAATTTTGGAGATTGTACTGTTATTACTGGTGATGTGTAAGCAATGAATATAGGACTAGATAGCCAAGGTAGAGTGGTAAAAATATGAGAGCCCACAGCATACAAGAGATCACCCCATTGCTGCTAATGTCACCAGGAATTATTCCAAATTACAAGTCAAAAGAAAACCAATGAGCCTGGTGTTAAAATTGGAAGGTTGGTAGATGACAGCAATAAGAAGGAGGAGTAGGTAGTCAAGTGCGATGCTAAGTACTTTAAAGGAACAGGAGTTTTTGAATGACAAAGAACTGGAAATGACAAAGAGAATCAAGAAGCAATCCTATTTCTGGGACTTGTGGTGTAAAAAGTATACAAGTAAAATACAATGACAAATTCATAGAGTTGCAAGTAAAGCCATGGATTCAGGATGGATTCAGGATTCAAAACAAGAAAAACGACCAGTAACTGAAGAAGTTAAAGAGATGGAGGACTTACATGCTGACAGATTATGAGATCTGGAGGGTTTTGAGTGTTTGGGGGGAATGAGGTAAAGCATAGAATGGAATCAAATTGGGGGATATATGTATTCATACAGGAAATAAGCCATCTATCTACATGTAGGAACAGGGAATTTTAGACTTCCCACAGTGACTGAGGTAAACAATAGAAAAAAGTGGTTCTTTCCAAATAATTTACCAGAGAAAGATAGAAATATTCTAATGATACCCTCTCTTAGAGATTAGCTGAGATAATAAATCACAGTCCCTGTGGCATGACATGGATTAGTGGTTTACCAAGAAGGAGGAGAGCTAAGGAAACACCTTGTTTCTTACTAAATGATATATGATAGCCAGGAAAAACATGTGGAGTACTAAAGCTTCTGTTTAAATTCAGAACCTATTTGTTTTAGTAAACCACCTTATGCCAGTCCTTCAGAAATGAATCTGTGGCCATTGTACTTACAAAACTGCCTTGGATTTTGCAGAAGAACTCTGAGTCTTGATGATTTTATTTTTTCCCTTAATTGGGAAAGACTTGGTTTTACTTTTTCTCAATTTTTTTATGAGTCTATTCCCCTACATTTGGATAATGCAGAAGGAACAAACTGAACATTAGCATGACTCTTTAGCAGAACAGCTCTGGTATGCTTAGTGCAGTCCATGAAATTTAAAGAGAACCTAGGTAATTGGGCTGTGGAGTCCTAACATCTCCTCCACCTCTCCTACCTAAGACATTCATTTCAAATGTCAATGTTAATACTATCCCACCTGAACTTGATAAAATTGTACAGGAGGATTATAACCTTATCAATAAAGTCAGAATGAAAAAAAAAAACGCACTGCAAGATTTAATTTTCAGATCCCATGAATTTCTATCAATTTGGGAGTACACAGCCAAGAGTAGTGAGAAAGTAATCTGCAATTTGTATCAAGGAAGCCTATTTCAAATGCCTTTGTGTTCCCAAGCTGTTATAGTGCAGAAAAATGGTAACCCTGCTGATGGGAAAACTCATGAGACTCTTCCTAGATATTGTATTTTTCTAAAATTAGTTTTAAATGTAAGAATAAGAGGTAGTGATAACCTAGTAATGCTGTGAATGTATATATATTTTTAAAAAATATAAGTGAAGCAATGAAGATTAAAAAAAAAAAAAAAGATCACATTCAAAATGACCTTACAAGAAAACTTACATGAGGGAGAAAGGTTTCTTGTAATTTTATCTTAGAATTTATCCTTCAGGCTTTAAACGGTCAATTATTAGAATTAAATAAGAACAAGTAAAAAAAAAATAACTTCCAAAAAATGAATTTTGCCTAGAGATATGGCATTGTATATTCCCATGCATGTCTGATTTTTCAAATTGAACTGGAATAAAAGCAGATGAGTAAATTTAGAGAGTCAGACAAGTGAGGATCATGCAAACAGTTGCTTCAAACATAGTGTTTACTCAGTTTCCTTTATAATATCTAATTTGGGCACTTTTACTTCTAGATCAAGGGTAAATAGAACAAAGAGTGAAGTAAATGAATAGTGATGCTTTTTTCTCCATCAGATTCACATGGTGGGAAGAATACACATGTAGCAAAAACATGGTCTCTGTCAGCAGAGAACTCATCCTCCACTTGCAGAGAAAACTTACATAAAATGTACATATAGAAATCTAAAAGTTGCTCAAAAGAGTTCTTAGAGTTCAACATTGCTCAGTGTAAGTTGGAGGAGGCTATAATCCAGAAGGGAGGTTGCCTTAAATAAATGAAGGGACGTGGTCTAGAAAGGAGGTGGTTTTAAGTGTAAGAATTTGAACAAAGCACAACCAGATAATGAAAACCTCAGGTACATAGGATGCATCACTGTTTCTGCTCAAACAGTAGGTTTGCCTCAAATAATACATTGGTATGCCTGGATTTGACAAAATGGAAACATGTTCTTGCTGATTTAATAAGTTATTTTGAAAATACATTTTTTTTTCATTTCAGTTGCTACATCATACTAAAAAATCAATATTTCTCTGGAGTCTCTCAAAAAAAGTAATGTCTACATTTTTTTGTTCTTAAAATCTTTCGGTTTATAGAGTTCTTTGACCTCCAAAATGCAAAAACACATACAACCAAAATGAATTTTGCATACATTTCTGGATAGTTATGGATTCCCTGAATCATTCTTGGATCAATACACCAGGTTAAAAGTCTGTCTATTGCTATTCGGTAGTGCATAGTTTCTATAAAAAACAAAAACAAATACAATGAAATGCACAAATTTCTCTCTCTAAAAACTAACATTTTAGGTTTTATGAAGGAATGTTTATATTGATTAATATATGGTCGTTCCCTCTAGTATTTTTCAAAGTATTTTTATGAAGAATGTGAAACAAATACAAAAATAGAATATATATGAACTCCCACACCCAGCTTCAGCAATTACGAACTCATGGTGAACTACATTGAATCTATGCCCCTTCTACTATCTCATCACCCATATTATTTTGAAGCAAATCTCATCTACCACATAATTTCATTCATAAATATTTTCGTATGCATTTCTAAAAGATAAGGACCATTTTCAGATCTAAGAACAATACCACTGCCATACCAAAAAAAAATTATTTCTTAATATAATCAAATTTCTACTAATGTTCAAATTTCCAGTTGTCTTACAGAAATCTTACCTATTTTTACCATTTATTAGAATCAGGATTCAAATATTACCCCCATACTGTAATTAGTTGACATCTGTTTCAAATCTTTTTTACCCTATATTTTCTCTCTCCCTTTCCTCTATCTCTGTCCTACAATTTATTAGTCAAATAAACTGGGCCATTTTTTCTGTGGAGTATTATAAAATCAAGATTTTGTTGACTACACTCCATGGGATAGATTAACATGCTCCTTTGTTATCTAAATTTCTTATCAATTAGAAATTCGATCTAGAAGTTTGATCAGACTTGATCAGATTTTAAGTCTTTTTTAAGACTTTTATAAAAAAAAGTTTCTTTTCTAATGTTTTTCCATTAGAAAACAGAAAATATCTGGTTGTTGCTCTCTCTTTCTCTTTAAAGATTTTCTTTTTATTTGAAAGGGGGGAAGGGTAGAGGGCAAGGGCGAGGGATGCACACTCCGTGCTGAGCACAGACCCCAACGCAGGGCTCAATCTCAGGACCCTGACATCACAACCTGAGCCAACATCAAGAGCAAGACTGTTAACTGACTGAGCCACCCAGGTGCCCCCTCTCTCTTTTTTGATGTAGGCAGTCTTTGATGTTGAATGTCTAGATTCAGTTCTTTTTTTTTTTTTTTTTAAAGATTTTATTTATTTATTTGACAGAGAGAGCGAGGGAGCACAAGCAGGGGGAGCAGGAGAGGGAAAGGGAGAAGCAGGCTCCCCGCCAAGCAGGGAGCCCGATGCGGGGCTCGATCCCAGGACCCTGAGATCATGACCTGAGCCGAAGGCAGACGCTTAACCATCTGAGCCACCCAGGCGCCCCTTTAAAGATTTTATTTATTTATTCATGAGAGACAGAGAGAGAGAGAGAGAAGCAGAGGGAGAAACAGGCTCCCAAGGAGCAGGGAGCCCGATGCGGGACTCGATCCCAGGACTCTGGGATCATGACCTGAGCCGAAGGCAGACGCTTAACCATCTGAGCCACCCAGGTGCCCTAGATTCAGTTCTTGATTAGAGATTGAAAATGTTGATATTTTAATATTAACATTCATTTTTATTCATTACTTCCCTTCATTTATTTGGTTACTCAATTACACAATGGCACAGCAAAAGCAGAATAAATATTTGACTTTCTTCCTTTATTTAGCAGTTTCCAAATGATGAACTGGTTTTTACTATCCTTTAATGATAATCATTATTTTATTAGGATCTCCTATTTAATCATCAGGAAAATGCAAATCAAAACCACAATAAGATACCACCTTACACCTGTCAGAACAGCTAGTATCAAAAATATATAAGAAATAACAATGTTGTTGAGGATGTAGAGAAATGGGAACTCTCATGCACTGTTGGTGGGAATGTAAACTGGTGCAACCACTATGGAAAAAAAAATTTCCTCAAAAAACTAATAATAAAAATATCATATGAGGGGTGCCTGAGTGGCTCAGTTGGCTAAGTATCCAACTCTTGATTTCAGCTCATGTCATGATCTCAGGGTTGTGAGATGGAGCCCTGTGTTGGGCTCTACACTGAGCATGGAGCCTGCTTAAGATTTTCTCTCTCCCTCTCCATCTGCCTACCCCCTACCCCATCTCTCTCTCTAAAAACAACAACAACAACAAAAACAAACAAAAAACATATGAACCAGTAATCCCATTACTGGATATTTACCCAAAGAAAACAAAAAGACTAATTGAAAAAGATACACACACAGAGGATTAAGAGGTACAAGTGTCCAGTTATAAAATAAGTAAGCCATGGGGATAAAAAGTACATCATAGAATATCATCAATAATATTGTAACAACATTGTACAGTGACAGATGATATCTTTACTTATCATGGTGAGCACAGCACAATGTATAGAACTGTCAAATCACTGCATTTTACACCAGAAACAAAAATAGTATGCAACTATACTTCAATTAAAAAAAGGATTTAAACACACTTGATATGTTTTAATATATTCCTGTTATTGTCTTTATAGATGACGAAATTTCCACATCATTGACCAATGGGAGCCTTTAAAAAAAAAAAAAAGATTTATTTTTAGATAGAAAGAGAAAGAAAGTTCAAGCAGGGGGAGGGACAGATGGAGAGGGGGAGAGGGAGAGAGAGAATCCTCAAGCAAACTCCCTGTTGAGTGTGGAGCCCAATGCAGGGCTCCAGCCCATGACCTTGAGATCATGACCTGAGCCAAAATCAAGAGTCAAACACTTAACCAACTGAGCCACCTGGGGGCCCAAGTGGGAGCCTCTTAAAGTTGACTCCTGGATGTTTGTGACTTGACTTTTGCTTTTTACTATAAAAATATTTTCACATAACAGGAACCTAATGAATAAACAAAGAAAGGAAAGCTAGTCATCAATTCATAGTCACTAAATGGGCACTTACTACTTGTAAGCTTAAATTTAAGGACATAACAGGAGAACACAAAGACACTTTGTATGGAAAATAATTGTGGAAACAAAACATACAAATATGGATTATATAAAAGATAATGCCTCCTTGAACTGAAAAGTTAGAGTCCAGTGAGAGGCACAGATAATAGGTACCACGAACTTAAATGAAGAGAAAGTTTCCAAAGCACTAGAGCGCGAAGTTGCTGCTGTTGTCGTTCAAACTATACCCAAAACAATCAAGGAGCCCCACTGACAGGATGGTTAATGTCAGGTTCAGCTTTTGCTGAGAACTTGTGTTCTACCTGGTTAAAGTTCAACTCTGTGTACAGTTTCTGTGATCAAAGAATGTAAAACATTCAGCAGTTTACTCCATATTTTGTTTCATTCTCTACAAGGTTGTGTTCACCTGTATATGTTCCCTGAATTTATGCCTTTGTATGATATCTAGTAATTAACAATGGTTCATTTCTCTCCTCTAGTAATAGATTCCACCTCTGATTAAGCAATGTTATTTCCAGAAAGAGTCCAGCCAGTCAATGTTGCAAACTCAAATGAGAGCAGAAATATGTCAGTATGGGAGAGACAACTACTGATCTCATATTATTAAATAATATACTTTTTAATGCAACAGGAATTTAAAATGAGACTCTGCCTCATCTCTGGCTGATTCCCCAAAGGCCTAGACTAATACAATAAATGTTAATTATCCTTGTATGGAGAAATAAGGTGCTAGACCTGCTAGTCAGGACATGGAAAGAGATTGTAAAAATGTCCATAGTGCCTTTACCTTATACCTACTTCAAGACTATAAAAGGCTTTTGGTGAGAAGGATAGAAGGGAAAGGATGGTGTTTGAAGAAAGGGGTTAATATTAATTTACTCTATGTTCTGTCTCTCCATAGAAGTGGGGATTGGAAGGCTTTTCAATCACCTGTGTCCAACCAGACAGGCTTCAAAGGGAGTCTTCGGAGTATTTGCTGTATTTCTTCTGGAGAATGGGGATTGGTGGCTTGGTTTCTGATGCACTCCTGAGAACTATGGAAGTGACAGCCTGTCCATGACCAACAGAATAAAGAGAGAGGATTTATTTAGAGAGAGCAATTACTGTGCTATTTATATTGCCAACCATGAGGAAAAGTAGAGGCAGACTTCCTCAAATCAAATTAAGACAAAAGGATTGCAGAGGACCATTCAGTGACCCTGAAGGATATCATATGGAATATAAGGACCATGGTGACTAGCGTTTGCCTCACACTTGAGTATCTAAAGTTGAGAATCTATGGTTCCTGAACTGTGGAGTATGGAGGGCTGCGTTGAAGATCAAGCTGCCTTTTCCTTCACATTTTGTAAAGTAAAAACCTGCATATTTTCTGGGAATTTGATGTGGACCCCCAGGAAGTGAAGTGGACTGAGGTCTTCTTAAATTCATACAGAAGACCATAGAAAGAGATAAAGGGACTCCAATTATAACAAGTGGAAGGTGAGTCATAACTGACCAGCCAAAGGAGAGGCAATATCCAGGAGGAACAAAGAACCCCAGCCTAGAAGATATTTGAAGAACCTGCAAAAACATCCCTGAATAAAAGTCAACCTTGGTCAATCCATGCCAAGAGGACACTGATACTAGACTGCATCTATACTAGCCATGTAAAGCTCTACCCTTCTTCTTCTAACTTTTTCTCCCCCAGGTCCAACCCTGAAGGGGTATAGATCAGCAGCAAACCAATGAGAGAAGTGGTGAATGAAAAGAGTAAAGAAGGCAACCAAGACCACTTTTTCCACTGCAGCCTCCCAAACTTGAAGCATGCTGGATCATGATGAGGAGGAATTTTAGCTTTGAATTATTTTAGAGTTGTGACATCACATCACCAATGCTTGAGCACTAACACAGTTCATTTTATTGTCTCAATATAACTGGGATAGCCAAGAGTTCTGCCTGAGATTAATCCAGGGACTGAGGGACAGGGGAACCATAAAGAAAGTTTAGTGGGAAAAGGCAAGAAAGAATAATGTTGTTTTCAAGATTGCACCTTATTAAGTTTAGCTCTTTCCAAAATTGGGATATGTTCAACTATTATATCAAATGGGTAGGAAATAAAGGATAAGCCCATGGAGGAAGCATAGTACCTAGTAGATTCCTAATTTAGGCCACACGTGACAATATTTTATTAGACATATAATTATTCGAACTTTGATCATCTACTGTATGCCAGGTACTGTTTTGAGTTCTGATGATATAACAATGAATAAAACACATGGATCTCTCTTTTAGTTAAACTTAAATTCTAGCAGGTGGAGGTAAGATAAATAAAAAAAATTAATGGGACGCCTGGGTAGCTCAGTCAGTTAAGCATCTGACTCTTCATCTCTGCTCAGGTCTTGATCTCAGGGTCATGAATTCAGGCCCTGTGTAGCCCAGCAAGGAGACAAATAAAAATTAAATAAATAAATAAATAAAATTTTAAAGTGTGGTAAATGTTACAGAAAAATGACACAGAGAATTATGACAGAGAGTGATGGCATATGTTTGTGGGTAGAGAGGCTTAATAGAGCTAATCATGGAAAATCTCTTCAAAGAGATAATAGATGAGCTGAATACTGAGAAAACCAGACATGAAAATCTGGAGGATGGGTGTTCTTGGTAAAAAGAATGTCAGATGTAAAAGGCCTCAAGACAGGGAAAAGCAGGGTATATTTAAGGAGTGAAAAGAAACCAATAAGGTTTGAGCAAAGGAATCAGAGGGACAGTGAAAAAAGACTGTGAGAGGCAAAAGTACATAAGATCTTGAGATCACAATAATGCTAAGCTGAGTACTTTTGGGATGTCAGAGTTGGGGGTATTGTGTAGACCAGTTACGGAGATTAAGATTACTTCAGATCACAAGATGGCACCACACATCTGACAGCCTTTTGAATTAGAATAAACCATGAAACATGCCCTAGTAAATCTATGAATAAGCAATTGCTTGCTGCACTAAGCACCATGTGACTCTTGAAATGCTCTCATTTTCATGCTATAATTACCATTGAACACAACTCAGAGCACATTATCACGCATCTGTGTGTCACGGACCTGCTAAGGCATGAATCCAACTAGAAAGAAAACCATCTATCTCAGATGTACTCTCACCTTGTAACACACCAGTTAATTTCTGACGTCAGGAGTGAGGAGATGAGTTCCCAAGGTATCTCAGACTAGCCACTGGATATAGTTGTCTAGACAATGATGGCTGATGAGTTCCTAAAGCCTTCAAAGCAGCCTCTCCATCTAAGCTTTAATTCTAAGATAATTGCTTTAAAATTATTGCCTCTCCATCAGAGCTCTTTGCTGAGGTTGTTTTAAATTATCTGTCATGGTAGGATACAATATTACTGTATTTTCTATAACCCCAGATTCTATGCATCTTCATTGCAAAGTAAGTATTTTTTTTAATTTTCTATAATATTCAAAAATCTCTTTCATTCATATGTATATATATGAGATATATATGTGATAATATGTGATATATATTATTTTAAAATATATTTTTATAAATTGTATATATTTCTATATATATTTTCTATATATAAATATATATTTGTGTGTGTGTGTACATATATATATATGTATATATATTGCCCTTGCACAACTACAAAATGCTCTTATGAGTTCATTTTGAGAGAGAATAAAGATTTACCTTACTATGTCTCACCTTAGGCAGACTTACATGATCTGCCCTACTCTCCACATCCCTATGGAAGGATGAAATGCAAAAAAAATACCATATAGGATTAACTGTGATTGGCAATGTGCCTTCTAACAAAGAAAGATTAAGACTTAAAATAAACTAGCACGAAGAAGTAAGCAAAATTCTCCTAAAGCCCAGACTGGTGTCTGCAAGGTTAGTGGTTAGAAAAGTCTTTGGACTTAGTCTATTGTTGTTTTTCACAAAGAATTAGCCTGAAGAGATCTAGAGATCTCTGTTGTAACTTCTGAAGCTCCTTGAAAATATTATAACTTAATCCCCCATCCTTACCAAAGTCCCAGTAAATTTCCTAGGGCAGTCGGCCAGGAAAAAAAACAAACAAACAAAAAAAAACCTCATAGAATGTAGACTTCTTTAATACAAGAACCCCACTCCCCAAACTTCTCAAATTTTTTACCCATTGGACCATTATAGCTCCAGAAATGTACAGAACCTAATGCCATGAATCCCTCTACAAGGGACTGGTGAGAGATCATTTCAAGTTTACTATGTTTGAAATCTGTGTGGGCAAGTTCATCAGTTCTTTATTTCTTTTACCATCCTCTTAATTCTTTGATTTCTTTCTGACATTCACTAAAATTTTGTCAGTCCTGGAGACTGCGGACATTTGCATATCCAAGTGGTAGTCAGTGGGTGCTTTTCAGTAGCCTGTGAAGATGCTTCTATTATTGTTTTTCAAGCAAGTTAATTGAGCCCAGGGTCCTCTAGGACAAAGGTCATGCCTGAGTGCACTATGAATTGTGCTGGTTCTCACCAATATTCTAGGGCACATTACCTTTGGCTTCCTTTTGGGTAAAATAAGGAGTGCACAGAGTAGATGCTCATTAAAACTTAGTCTCCTCCCCCTTTCCTAACTGAGATCTTTCTCCTTCTGGGAATCTCTAATTAGAATGCCAAGATGGGCACTAGTGAGGAACTGGTGTTGATGGCTACTCTTACAACCAAAATACACGGTGCAGCTTCACACAATGCCCGTTACATGGTAGTTACTCCATCATTACCCACTGAGGAAACACATGAATGAATCTTTTAGACAGTTGGCACCATTTTAAACATACAGTACTTTCTAGCAAAATATATAATCCAGGGGATGTGTGTTTCTAAATTAAAATTACACACCTAGTTTTTCATGAATTCAGCTCAAGAAGTATTCATTAAATGAGCAGAAGTAGGATGAGGCACAGATAAGACCTGATTGTAACCCTCAAAAGAATCTGAAGCTACATCAGGGAGACAGACGTGTAAATAAAATGTGTAATGTGGTAAGAGGCACACCACTCTATAGAGATGGCACGGCGGCAGGACGAAGAGGGAAATTTCAGCTTGTGTGGCTCCAGGAAGGTTCTTAAAAGAAAGGGGTAAGTAAGTACCCACCAGGCAGATCAATTCTGGGGCAAAGGCACTGCAATCACTGGAAACAGCATGTGTCAGGGCACAGAGCCATGGCAGCATGGTACATCTGAGGGTTCTAAGTGGTTTCCTATGGCTGAAGAAATGAGAAGCATGTTTTGTTTGTTTTTAATGAAGATGAACAGATAGAGTCCAGGACACGAAGTTCCTTACATAAAGAGTTTATAGAGTTTATCTCCCCCAGAGAAAATGAAGGACCATTGAAGGTTTTTTAAAGTGGGCTAAGACATTGCTAGATTTGAGTTTTAGAAAGATCATAGGGTAATAAATATATATTAGAGGTGGGTTAGACAGGAGTTTGAGGGATTAGTTGCAAAACTATGGGTAAACAGAGCATAATGTATAAACTTGTCAAATCACTATTTTGTATACCTAAAACTAATATAACATTGTGTGTCAACTATACTTCAATTGAAAAAAAATTAAATTACATGAGATATAATTATTTTAGGCAACTTCACCTAAAATGCTTTTTATCATCTCTCAATATAGGTGGCCATATAATTTATAATCCCGGAGGATGCCTTTTACGGTGAAATTGGGTGCCATTAATAATTACCAGAGAATAACAGAAGTAAACCAGAATTGTCCCAACAAACCAGGACACAGGCTGATCTTAAATTTAGAGTCCCTCAGGTACTCAATGGCACTGTTTCCTTGAGGGTCTATATTCCCATGTTTTTCGTGCATTGCTTTTCTTGTCTATCTCCCTCACTTAACTCTATGGTCACTAAAGACAGAGTATCTTTCATTACACTTCTAGTCCCTAATATTGTACCAGCCCATGGGAAGCTCCCAATAAATTTGACTGAAGTTGACTGACAATCGGTAAATTGGAATTCGATTCTAACTGGATTTAGAAGAGTTGATACTGGATTGCATCAGACTGAAAAGAATTTTTCATGTTAAGTTATTGACATTCTTGCTCTTGGCTACAACATCCATTCAGTAAATGGCCTTAACTTCTCTGAAACCTTAGTTTGTAGTCTGTAAAATGATGATAGGTATTTCTGACTTTCCATATAATACAGAAAATCAGATGAGACAACAAATAGGAGAATGCTGTGTACATATGAGAGTTAACTAGTTTTTTCCATCCACTATGTTCCTAGAACATTGTTTCTTTATTCTATTCTCCATAGCCATTTGCACAGATGTAGCAATGACTTAAAATTTTAAAAAATCAGAAAAGACTTGGGGAAAATTATTTTTTCTCAGTTTTGCCTTTCAGCCCCCTACCAATTTTGTACTTTGCTAACATAGCCAGTATGCCTTAGATTTTCTTACAACTTTAGAAAACATTAATTCTAAAAACTCCAGCAGCTGAGTTTTCCTCCCATCAACATCTATTCAACCAAAACTACAAACTAATAGTCATTACTGCTTTGTCTCACCAGAATTCTGCATAGGGTTTTTCTTCACAAATAAAGTATCTGACTTGCAAGGAAGACTATACATGCTAATCCCTGCTGTGTTCTCATACTTTCAGAAAAAAAGGGTCCCTTATCAAGCTAACTAGCTATTTTTGCTTTCAGAGAATGAAGATTTTTTTTAATGTTAGTTTGAGGCTGTAACAAGATCCATAAAATCCTAATGCAACTTGAATTTGATGGGCTTGATAAGATTAGTTTTAATGTTAAAGCTATTCCAAACAGGGCTGGAGAGGGGGGGGGAAAGAAAAAAGTCTGTATTCATTTAAGAACAACACCAATACAGAAATTAGAGTTACCTTTTAAAATATCCTCATTTGGCAGGCACCTGGGTGGCTCAGTTGTTTAAATGTCAGACTCTTGATTTTGGCTCAGGTCGTAATCTCAGGGTCTTCAGATGGAGCCCCGCATCTGGCTCTGTGCTCAGAGGGGAGTCTGCTGGAGATTCTCTCTCTCCCTCTCCCTCTGCCCCACCCCTGCTCTTACGTGCCCATGCGCACACATTCTCTCTCTCTCTCTCTAAAATAAATAAATAAATCTTAAATCTATTTTTTCTAAAATAGATAAAATATCCTCATTTGATTCTTTATCATGACCTAAGATTATTTTAGCTAATAGTTTTCTCTACCATGTTTGATAATCTTCAATTATAGATATTTTGTTTATTTTTGGTGATTAAATTTATCAAAATGGCCAATCTTATTCCTCTACATTTCTCTTCTTTCAAATGATCATGTCTGTGTGGTGATGGTAATCAACTAACTCTCTGGAATTGGAGAATTATTGATCAGGTACCTGTAGCAGAGCAAAATTAGTATTTATTAGGAAAGAGGCCAGACTGGAGATCCTGTCCAATTTTTTTAAACGACAACAAAACTGTCTTGAGATTATTGCCCATTTGGTAACTAGCTCTTAACATCTAAGTACTGCTTTCCTGCAGAACTCTTACTAAATACAAAAGGTTCTGGCTCAAAGAGTTTTTATAAACTTTAAAAACAAGATTGATCCCTGCTTGGTTGGTTTTGCATCAATGAAGATGAGGGTATGTTCCTCAAACCTTCCTCCACTCAAAGAATGAAAATGAGTAAGAGCTCCAAAATCCTCTCTGACATTTTACAGCAGGGATGGGGAAAGGAAAAGAAAAGGAGAGAGGACCAATATCAAAAGCATCCCTTCAAAAGTAGATTTAAACTCCACCACTCAGATATTCTATGACAAGCACTATAATTTCTTTCACATTATCTTATGGGCAGGGGTTATAAGGGAGGTTGGTAGATATTCCAGTTTTCAGAAACTGATGCTCTTCCTCACTGAAGAGCAATGTCTGAGCACTTACAGTGAAGAAAGCCTTGTACTGTCTAAGAAGAATCATATGAAATGAAAAACTCATCTCTGACCTCATAAAGCTTTATGATCCTTTGGAGGAAGCATATATACACATGTACAACTTTTGTAAACCTCTACTGAATTAAAGGCAGAAATTAATTCATGGTCAATTGTTTTATATTTAAATTATTTTCATTAATTGAGGTAAAGGTGGGGAAAATCACTATTTTTTCAGCCAACAAAGTCACTACCTATGATAGGTGCTAATTGCAAATGTAAGGATACAAACTGGCTTTGAGATATATTGACAGAGAACAAGACTGAGATCCCTAAGATCTTGACTTTCATCTGGGCTCTGTCACAAAAGAGCTGTGTGACCTTGAGCCAAGGCACTTCTCTTCCTCGGACTAAGATTGTCACACCTAGGGAGATACAGATTACATTTTTATGTTCTTTGAATTCTAAAAGTCTGTGATTCATGGTGCCAGAGCACAGTTAGTATCAGTCAATATCTAGGCTACCATATCTCATTGAGGTCTTTTGGTGCCATTAACATACTATTTTCCAACATTAGGGTTGCTTACAGGAGGTGGACTATTCTTTCACAGTTTATATACAATTTAGGATCCCCTTACACAATATTCTTGGGTGATTAAATTTTAATTAATGTTAATGGGTAAAATTCTAGATGTCAGATAATTGGACAAATATATCAGAACTTAGTCCTCATTATTTCTTTAGGGGAACCATAAATAAGAGGTCCCAAAGGGAGAGCTGACCTTCAACTTCATTTCTGCATATACAACATTTCAATATTTTGAATAGATCCAAAATGCAAGCAGAAAGAATATTTTCATCTTCCATTACCATGTGTGAAGCAAGACACCTCTTTAAATAGAAAAACTACTTTGGAATTCTGTTTGCTGGCTGTGGATACTGATTAGCTCTCTGTGGAAGAATTTTTGTTTCAAGTATAAGAAGAAAAATGCTTGTAGTCACTAATGAGTACTCCCATGTGGGAATGATAAAGATCCCCATTACATTTTGTCCATAGGCTGCCCAAAGCCTGGGCTATATCCTCTGAGGTTTGAGGGTGAGATTCCAGGCTGAGGCCTGAGGTAATTTAGACAAATCATTGGAAATGATCTTAGCCATGCTAATACAAATGGGTTTAATTGAAACATTTGGTTTAAGGGCCAAAGCAAATAAAATATTGTGAGATGTTTCAATTATACTGATTGGTTCTCTTGAAAGAAAGGTTTCATATGCAATAATTTCATTCTATCTTCCATTTGCATCTCTGAGCTCTTTGGAAACCCATTCAATATCAAGTTTCCTTGCTATCATGAAGGGCAATTAGATCTCACTGTGGTATGGATGACAAGCACCATTTTATTGAAGCACATGTTTACCTGACTTATGCATGTGGGCAGGGGCTCCAATTTTCTCTAACAGTCATCTTCAACCTGGGTTGCACAAGATAATTCACTGGGATCAAGGAGAAAATATTAACAGGTATTTGTGTTTATTTTTAATAAAAAAATAAAAAGGTAAGTTTTACTAGTATTTATATTGCTTCTGTGGTTGCTGTTCTGTTTACTGGTGCTTACCCAGCATATGTGATAAGAGAAGTCCTGATAGAAAAGGTGACTTAAAAAGTCAAAGGGTTTAAACTACTAAGTATTTACCCAAAGACTATGAAAACAAAAATAGTAAAAGATATACATACCCCTATGTTTATTGCAGCATTGTATACAATAACCAAATTATGGAAGAAGTTCCAATGCTCACTGATAGTTGACTAGATAAAGAAGATGTGGTGTGTATACACACACACACACACACACACACACACACACACACACACACACCTACATACATTGGAATATTACTCAGCCATAAAAAACAACAAAATCTTGCCACTTGCAACAACATGAATGGATCTAGAGAGTATAATGCTAAGTAAAATAAGAGAAAAACAAATACCATACGATTTCACTCGTATGTGGCATTAAAGAAACAAAACAAAGGAAAAAAGAAACAAACCAAAAACCAGACTCTTAACTACAGAGAACAAACTGATGGTTACAAGGAGGGGGGGGTGATGAGTGAAACAGGTGATGGGGATTAAAAGCACACTAATTGTGATCAGCACCGAGTAATATATAGAATTGTTGAATCACTGTATTGTACACCTGAAATGAATATAACACTGTATGTTAACTGTACTGGAACTTTTTTTAAGTCAAAGGATTTAATAAAGGCACTCCAAATTCCTTGTTTATTTTCAGTGTTTTGCAACTTAATTCATTTCTGTTTTTCCAGTTAAGACAAATAATAGGGAAATTAATTTTGCTAACTCTCACTAAATGTCTGTGTGGCTTGAAAAATTAATAGAAAGGCATTGCTAATTAAATATTTATAATGCAAGCACAAACAAATAACAAGAAAACGTCAAAGGACACTTCTCTTAGAATTAATTTAATCCCCCTCCCCTCCACTTTTTATCCTGTACCTGACGTCTGAAAGTCTTTACCTTATTCTCTATTATTCCAAATCAAAATTTTCTTCGGCACTCACTTCAGGTTCCATTTTGTCCATGATATCTAAACCTCTGATTACAGACTTCCAGGAATTGACATCACCTTAGCTAAACTTGGGGCAGAAACTGCCATTCTTACTCCTTTGATCATGAAATATGCGTAGTCTTATGCTAGCTCTTCTACTATTATTTAACATTGAGTTTTTGTGTCTTCTTTCTCCAGCTGCTATGAAGGATATGAGCTTTGTGTTTTCCAATAGAGGAATTTCTGTCCAATAAAACTTTCTGCAGGGAGGAAATGTTTTAAATCTGCACTGTCCTACATGGTGACCATGGGTCACAGGTGGCCTCCTGAGCATTTGAAAAATCATTAGTGCTGCTGAGCTTTTATTTAGTTTTAAATTATTTCAATGTAAATAGGTTCATGTGCCTAGTACCTATCATATTAGATACCCTGGCTCTAAAACATCGACATGGTCTTCTGAATATAGTGAGTGTTCATTAGCTTCCCATTGTAAACTGCCTGACCTTCTACTGTCCTTCATTTGCTCTCAGAGCCAACCCCTTCATTAGCAGGGAGGACTGAAAGAAAACCACAATCCGAGAGATACAGCTGCAGTGAGCTGGAACAGGGAAACTAGGGATTCTGAGTGCTAGTCCCAGCTTTACCATTACCACATTCATTCATCAGTATTTTATAAAGTACGTGTTACATGCCAGGCATATGCTCCATATCTGTGGAATGGTAGTAGGAGGGAAAGACCCAAGTCTCTGCCCTGCTGTTTGACCCTGGCTGAGCCATGTCACTTCTCTCAACTTGTGCTCTCTCTCCTGTTCTGAAGGAGTTGGGAGGCTCTCAAAGGTCCTCTTCAGCTCTAGATCCTACAGATTTATAGCTTCTTTTTTCTCCATTAACTCAGAAACAGAAGACTATGCCTGTGCCCACCCAAAAACAAACACACAATTTGGGGGAAAAGATAAAGGAACGATGAATGTGAACTCAGAAGTTTCTAGTGCTGAGGTGTGCCCTGTGAGAGTCCTCCAGCATCTCTAGGAATAAATGCGGCAGTAGTAATGACATTTCCTGTTAATGACCTCATAAATATTTTTACTACCTTGTCTTGAAATCCTAGCCATTATTGAGTCAAGTTAAAAGAAAATGAAATCATCTCATGCTATCTGGTATCTGGCTAGGATAATGGCCAATGTTGTCTAGGAACAGGATCACTTACAATGTATTTCTTTTGTGTATACCCTTATTCTAGAGTGCAATGGCTTCAGTTCAACACAGATACCTAAAACTGTGCATCTTTTGGTCAAACACTCAGATATAGCCTTCAATTTCTATTGCTCAGAATGTCCATGTGATTGAAAGTATGGTTCCCACACAGGTCATTAAATTAATATCTCCTTGCTGAGGCTATCATTAACAGACCTCAATTGTCTGTGTTGCAGTGTTAAAAAGTTCATGGTCATATACATATATTTCAAGGGATCAAGTTAATGATCTGAGATGTTATGACATTGAGCAAGGTGAGGAACGAGGGGTTAGAATCACACACACAAAAAATTATATGAGAAATGTTGTATGGTCTCACTAAAGTAAACTATACTAAGTACACAATCATGAGATTTAAAATGAAATGCAATGAGGAAAATCTTCCCATGCCTTATCTGTAATTAATTGGTGCTCTTTTCATGCAATGTTGAAAGTGTTAAAGGACCTGCCATCTCTAAAGAGTGTGATTAGCAGAGCCTGGTCTACAGATGGGGGACTTTAGTTAGCAGAACTGCCCCTTACAAGGCGGCTGTTTCAAGGTGGACATAACTCTAGAGATGTTCCAAGACATTTCACTTAGAACTGTGTTGTGTAATTTCCCTTTGATATCCCCTTAAGAAAATCTTCCATAAAGATGTACATGATTGTTTCAAACATTCTGGAGTTGTTATGTGGCCATTTGTTTGTACCACTGTGCTGAGACCAGGCCATTTCTGTGGTGAGAGCAAAACGAGCCAGTTTTATTTAGATTACCCATTAATGTTGGTGAGGTGGAATGAAGTAGAAATTGCAGTACTGACTTTTAAGTCTAATATGCAAAACTTACAAAATATCTTTCCTATTGCCCTCTGAACAGTAATGATTTCTGATCTGAAATTAGATGCAAACAATTCAGAAGACTGATTTTATTATTACCATCTGTTCCTATGGTGTACTGGAGACTGTTTCTGTGCCCCAAATCCAGTGATTTCAAATCATTTCTGACCACCTTATATGTTTCTTTCCACCCCAACCCATGGAGGGTCAAAGTATTATTTATTATTATTGTTGTTACTATTATTATTAATTTTAGTAGCATGAAATTAAATAATGTAAAAGGATACCAATTAAGAACATTTAATTTTAAGGAAAAGCAAATCTGACTGCATTTCAATTTTGGTAAAATAGCTTAAGCATTTGATATTTCAGAATTTCCTTCTCTATTTATACTATTCTTTTTGGCTCATTCAAAATGGATTTTTTAAAATTATTTTTTGAAGTGACTACTATACACCCCTTTTCATCAAATGTTTTTATCAGGAAAATTCTGAGAGACTGCTTGTATCTTAGAAAGACATGACATGATGGAAAGTGGTCTTTGGAGTTTTATAGACCTGAGTTCAAATTCTGATTTAATTTTAAAATTTCAATCTTTTTATCTTTTTAACTATGTGAAGGGAGAGAGAGGAAAGATGGCAGAGTAGGGGACCCTATTTCAACTGGTCCCCGGAATTGAGCTGGATATCTACCAGACCACTCTGAGCACCCACGAAACAAGCCTGAGATGTAAGAAGATCTGGATCTCTACAAACAGAATATCACAGGCAGTTGGTTTTGAGGTACAAAGTGGGGAGCCATGATTCTGCTGGCAGATATCGGAGGATAAACGGCGGCGGGAGGGTGCCTGGCCGTGGGGAACCCACACCGCCGGTGAGCGACAGCCTTGCGTGCTGGGGACGGGGCACAGACTCGCAGACCGGTAGTGGTGAGGAAAGGACTTTAGGGCACCCCCAGGGCAGAAACCAGGAGCGGCGGGGTCGCGCCTGCGAACTGCAGCCCCCGGGACAGAAACCCAGAGTGGCGGGGTCGCGCATGCGCGAATTGGGAGTGGCTGGCGGTTTTAGAAGCACAAAGGGCAGAGACGTGCCCCGACCTGGAGGCAGGACTGGGGGCGCTGCGGAGGGGCACACAACCCAGGACGCTGCAGTTTATAGCAGCACGGACAGAAACGGAGACGGTGTGGCCCAGAGAGCTCACTGAAGAACAGACTGAGGTCTCTTGGCTCTGAGGCAGAGGGTTGGAAACGGTCTCTTCTGCTCTGACTCGTGGAAGAGATGCAGAAAGCCACCAGGGAAAGGCGCCAGAGAACAAAAGCCCCAAAAACTGATTCCCACTGAGCCCATCCCCCGCCACAGGGGCGCAGGGCAACTCCACCCAAACAGGGTTGCCTGAGTAACAGCGCGGCAGGCCCCTCCCACAGAAGACAGGCTGGGAAAACAAGAGGCCAGCAACCCTAAGGTCCCAAGAAAACAGGTGCATCTTGCTTGGGTTCTGGTCAATAATTTGGATTCTATACATTCCCTCAAACACCCATCAACAGGATGACTAGGAGGATGAGCCCCCAAAATAGAAAAGACTCAGACATTATGACTTATGCTTCAGATTTACAAATGGATGCAGATATAACCAAGATGTCGGAGATGGAATTCAGGCTAGCAATTGTGAAGACAATGGCTAGAATGGAGAAATCAATTAATGGCAACATAGAGTCTCTAAAGGCAGAAATGAAAACTGAATTGGCAGAACTTAAAAATGCTATCACTGAGATCTAATCCAATATAGATAATCTAACAGCTAGGGTAACTGAGGCAGAAGAACGAATAAGCGACCTGGAAGACAGTATAATAGATAAAAAGGGAAAAGAGGAGACCAGGTAAAAACAACTCAGAATCCATGAAAATAGAATCAGAGAAATAAGTGACACCATGAAGCGTTCCAATGTCAGACTATCCCGGAGGGAGTGGAGAGAGAGAGAGAAGACTAGAAGATGTATTTGAGCAAATCATAGCTGAGAACTTCCCTAATCTGGGGAACGAAACAAACACTCGCATCCTAGAGGCAGAGAGGACCCCTCCCAAGATCAAGGAACACAGGCCAACACCCTGGCATGTAATAGTAAAACTTGCAAATCTTAGAACCAAGGAAACCATCTTAAGGGCAGTTAGGGGGAAGAGATTCCTTACGTACAGAGGGAGGAATATTAGAATAACATCAGACCTATCCACAGAGACCTGGCAAGCCAGAAAGGCCTGGCAAGACATATTCAGGGTACTAAATGAGAAGAACATTCAGCCAAGAATACTTTATCCGGCAAGGCTGTCATTTAGAATGGATAAAGAGATGCAGAGCTTCCACGACCGGCAGAAACTGAAAGAATATGTGACCACTAAACCGGCCCTGCAAGAAATATTAAGGGGGGTTCTATAAAAGGAGAAAGACCCCAAGAGTGATATACAACAGCAATTTACAGGGACAATCTATAAAAACAACGTCTTCACAGGCAACATGATGACAATTAATTCATATCTTTCAATAATCACTCTCAACATGAATGGCCTAAACGCTCCCATAAAACGGCACAGGGTTGCAGATTGGATAAAAAGAAAGGACCCATCCATATGCTGCCTACAAGAGACTCATTTTGAACCTAAAGATACATCCAGACTGAAAGTGAAGGGATGGAGATCCATCTTCCATGCCAGCGGACCTCAAAAGAAAGCTGGGGTAGCAATTCTCATATCAGATAAATTAGATTTTAAGCTAAAGACTGTAATTAGAGACACAGAAGGACACTATATCATTCTTAAAGTGTCTATCCAACAAGAAGATCTAACAATTGTAAATATCTATGCCCCCAACATGGGAGCAGCCACCTACATAAGCCAACTGTTAACCAAAATAAAGAGTCATATTGATAACAATACGTTAATTGTAGGAGACCTCAATACTCCACTCTCAGCAATGGACAGATCATCTAAGCAGAAAATCAACAAGGAAACAAGAGCTCTGAATGATACATTGGACTAGATGGACCTCATAGATATTTATAGAACATTCCACCCTAAAACAACAGAATACTCATTCTTCTCGAGCGCACATGGAACTTTCTCCAGAATAGACCACATACTGGGTCACAAATCAGGTCTCAACTGATACCAAAAGACTGCGATTATTCCCTGCATATTCTCAGACCACAATGCTTTAAAATTGAAACTCAATCACAAGAAAAAGTTTGGCAGAAATTCAAACACTTGGAAGCTAAAGACCACTCTGCTCAAGAATGTTTGGGTCAACCAGGAAATCAAAGAACTTAAACAATTCATGGAAACCAATGAGAATGAAAACACATCGGTCCAAAACCTATGGGATACTGCAAAGGCGGTCCTAAGGGGGAAATCCATAGCCATCCAAGCCTCACTCAAAAAAACAGAAAAATCCCAAATTCACCAACTAACTCTACACCCTAAAGAACTAGAGAAAAAGCAACAAATGATGCCTAAGCCACGCAGTAGAAGAGGAATAATTAAAATTAAAGCAGAGATCAATGAATTAGAAACCAGAAACACGGTAGATCAGATCAATGAAACTAGAAGTTGGTTCTTTGAAAGAATTAATAAGGTCGATAAACCACTGGCCAGACTTATCCAAAAGAAGAGAGAAAGGACCCAAATTAATAAAATTATGAATGAAAGGGGAGAGATCACGACTAACACCAAGGAAATAGAAACAATTATTAGAAATTATTATCAACAACTATATGCCAATAAACTGAGCAATCTGGATGAAATGGAGGCCTTCCTGGAA
Source organism: Halichoerus grypus (assembly GCF_964656455.1). NCBI lineage: Eukaryota > Metazoa > Chordata > Mammalia > Carnivora > Phocidae > Halichoerus > Halichoerus grypus. Next base: position 22,900,207 of record NC_135718.1, on the reverse strand, counting down.
ACCTATAAGCTGCCAAGACTGAAACAGGAAGAAATTGACAACTTGAATAGGCCAATAACCAGTAATGGGATTGAAGCAGTGATCGAAAACCTCCCAAAAAACAAGAGTTCAGGGCCTGATGGATTCCCTGGAGAATTCTACCAAACATTCAAAGAAGAAATAATACCTATTCTACTGAAGCTGTTTCAAAAATTAGAAACAGAAGGAAAACTTCCAAACTCATTCTATGAGGCCAGCATTGCCCTAATTCCCAAAACAGGCAAAGACCCCATCAAAAAGGAGAATTTCAGACCAATATCCCTGATGAATATGGATTCCAAAATCCTCAACAAAATCCTAGCTAATAGGATCCAACAATACATTAAAAGGATCATCCACCGCGACCAAGTGGGATTTATCCCCGGGATGCAAGGGTGGTTCAACATTCGCAAATCAATCAATGTGATAGAGCACATTAATAAGAGGAGGGAGAAGAATCATATGGTCCTCTCAATTGATGCAGAAAAAGCATTTGACAAAATACAACATCCTTTCCTGATTAAAACTCTTCAGAGTATAGGGATAGAGGAAACATTCCTCAAGTTCATAAAATCCATCTATGAAAAACCCACAGCAAATATCATCCTCAATGGGGAAAAGCTGAGAGCCTTTCCCTTAAGATCAGGAACACATCAAGGATGCCCACTCTCACCACTATTGTTCAACACAGTACTAGAAGTCCTAGCAACAGCAATCAGACAACAAAAAGAAATAAAAGGTATTCAAATTGGCAAAGAAGTCAAACTCTCTCTTTTCACAGATGACATGATACTTTATGTGGAAAACCCAAAAGACTCCACCCCCAAATTACTAGAACTCATACAGCAATTCAGTAATGTGGCAGGATACAAAATCAATGCACAGAAATCAGTTGCTTTCTTATACACTAACAACGCAACTGTAGAAAGAGAAATTGGAGAAACGATTCCATTTACAATAGCACCAAAAACCATAAGATACCTTGGAATAAACCTAACCAAAGAGGTAAAGGATCTATACTCTAGGAACTACAAAACAGTCATGAAAGAAATTGAAGAAGACACAAGAAGATGGAAAAATATTCCATGCTCATGGATCGGAAGAATAAACACTGTTAAAATGTCTATGCTACCCAGAGCAATCTATACCGTCAATGTCATCCCGATCAAAATTCCAATGACATTTTTCAAAGTGCTGGAACAAACAATCCTAAAATTTGTATGGAATCAGAAAAGACCCCGAATCGCCAAGGAAATGTTGAAAAAGAAAAACAAAGCTGGGGGCATCACGTTGCCTGATTTCAAGCTATATTACAAAGCTGTGATCACCAAGACAGCATGGTACTGGCACAAAAACAGACATATAGACCAATGGAACAGAATAGAGAACCCAGATATGGACCCGCAACTCTATGGTCAAATAATCTTTGACAAAGCAGGAAAAAAACATGCAATGGAAAAAAGACAGTCTCTTCAATAAATGGTGCTGGGAAAATTGGACAGCCACATGCAGAAGAATGCAACTCAACCATTCTCTAACACCATACACAAAGATAAACTCAAAGTGGATGAAAGACCTCAATGTGAGACAGCAATCCATCAAAATCCTAGAGGAGAACATGGGCAGTAACCTCTTTGACATTGCCCACAGCAACTTCTTTCAAGATACATCTCCAAAAGCTAGTGAAACAAAAGCAAAAATGAACTTTTGGGACTTCATCAAGATAAAAACCTTCAGCACAGCAAAGGAATCAGTCAACAAAACAAAGAGGCAACCCACAGAATGGGAGAAGATATTTGCAAATGATACTACAGATAAAGGGCTGGTATCCAAGATCTATAAAGAACTTCCCAAACTCAACACCCAAAAAACAAATAATCAAGTCAAAAAGTGGGCAGAAGATATGAAAAGACAGTTTTCTGAAGAAGACATACAAAGGGCTAATAGACACATGAAAAAATGTTCATCATCATTAGCCATCAGGGAAATCCAAATCAAAACCACATTGAGATACCACGTTACACCAGTTAGAATGGCAAAAATGGACAGGGAAAGAAACAACAAATGTTGGAGAGGTTGTGGAGAGAGGGGAACCCTCTTACACTGTTGGTGGGAATGCAAGTTGGTACAGCCACTTTGGAAAACAGTGTGAAGGTTCCTCAAAAAATTCAAAATAGAGCTACCCTATGACTCAGCAATTGCACTCCTGGGTATTTACCCCAAAGACACAGATGTAGTGAAAAGAAGGGCCATATGCACCCCAATGTTCATAGCAGCAATGTCCGCAATAGCCAAACCGTGGAAAGAGCCAAGATGTCCTTCAACAGATGAATGGATAAAGAAGATGTGGTCCATATATACACTGCAATATTACTCAGCCATCAGAAAGGATGAATACCCAACTTTTACATCAACATGGATGGGACTGGAGAAGATTATGCTAAGTGAAATAAGTCAAGCAGAGAAAGTCAATTATCATATGGTTTCACTTATTTGTGGAACATAAGGAATAGCATGGAGGACACTAGGAGAAGGAAGGGAAAAATGGGGGGGAGGAATCAGAGGGAGAGATGAACCATGAGAGACTATGGACTCTGAGAAACAAACAGGGTTTTAGAGGGGAGGGGAGATTGGTTAGCCCGGTGATGGGTATTAAGGAAGGCACGTACTGCATGGAGCACTGGGTGTTATATGAATACAATGGATCATGGATCACCACATCAAAAACCAATGATGTATTGTATGGTGACTAACATAACATAATAAAATTAAAAAAAAAAAAAACCTATGCGAAGGAATGCATGTTGCTTAATTTCTCTGAGTCCCACTTACCTACAAAATAATATTTTTTAAGAGTATTAGGTATACAGATTTACATGGAGACATACATATATCTCAAAAATACAGTTTTTCCTTCTAAGATCAAATTTTTAAAATTCCAAGAACTTCTTTTTGTTTACAGAAAATAAAATGTTGATTCATTCTTTATCTGAGTTTTTGACAGTATTGCTCTAATAAAACTATCTCCTTTATAATTTGGATAATATTTTTCTTTTAGTTAAGAAGAATTAGGGGGAATTTTTCTCTTTTGTGAAAAAATTTTTCTCCTCCCAAAAAGGAGATTGCACTGACTTTGATAATCCTCTACTTGACATTAGCCTATATCCTCTATTCTGAATTAGCAGCTGAGCTACTCTCTATTTTTATTTAGCTAGAGTTGAAGTTGTCTACAGTTTTGTGGGATCACTTTCCACAGTAACATAAAAATATATATTCACTAACTATATGCACTTGAGGCTCTGAGCATGTGCCTAATCTTTCCATGGGGCATTTTATAATTTTATTACTTAACTGATCCAGGGTCAACATATATTTTGGTCAGTAAATGAGATGATGTTACAAATGTCTGTCCCCCCTATTCATACAATGTAATAATCTGGATCTGAGTAATCAGTAATACAAATTAGGATGGGGTGAGGAGAACAAGCCAAGAGGTAAGCCATGAGAGTAAGAAAATGAAGGTAACTTATGATACGTTGGAATCAACGCCTGGAAGAAATGGAGAATAAGATAAATTCCCTGAGGCAAACAGTTGTGTATTTATGATGGCTCTTATTTCATAGATTTCTATAATCTTGGAGCCTTGCAAGAAAATGTGAAGAACCTTCATGAAACACACACAGACATGACAGAAACTTTGCGAAGGGGCCCCTTCCAACTCTTCATGATATTCACCAAGCACACGTTATTTCAAAGTCTACTTAATGTACATGGCTACATGTACACATGGCTACAGGTCTCTGCTCTCAGCAAATATCCAGATCTCAGCCAGACCCAATAACACAAGCACACTTATATATCCATTTCACCAACTTGTGCAGGGGACCATTAACTGCTTTGAAGGAAAAGCCACAATATGATCAGCCTGAGATTATGATGAAACCATCTCTCTTCAAAACACAGGGTGTAAATGTAGCTCAGTGATTGAGTCTTGCTCCATATAACTGAGGGAAAATAAGTTTCCTATGCCTTCTGGGTAAAGATGACAAATGAGATACCTCAGTTGCAGGACAGGTAATGGGGTGCCTCAGATCATTCCAGGGCATAGTCTTAAAGTCAACAAAGATAAGTCAATCACATCTTCATTCCTGGCTTCCCTATGTACTTTCTTTAGAAGTCTTAAACAGCTTCCTCTACTGTTTTTTCTTCAGAATCTCAGCAATAAAAAATCTAATGTATTTTCCAAAATAATTTGGGGCTACACAGACACAAATGTAGCAATTATTCCCCTTGCTTCTGGAAGGATTAAGGGAGAAAGTTTTAGAAAGCAAATAATCAAACATAAAAATATAATTTTATGGCTGTATTAAAAAGACAACGGTGGTATTCATTGCACAAATTACAGAAAGTAAAATTTAACAAAATCTGTGTGGCTGGGGAAAGAGGCAGATTTTGTTTTCCCTGGTAGATGGTGGATGATCACATCATAATCTGGAGGAAAATAGAATTCTTTTTCACACTGAGATAGATTGGATTAACAAAATAATCCTGTTACAAAGTAGAGAGCAGGAGAAGAATGCTTGCTTGCAGTTTAGTAATCTAGTGATAAGTGTGCAATCCTCAAGGAAGTACACATGTTTGTCTTGTGACGACACAGCCTCTGGACCCTACCATTAAATTAAAACCACACTCCGTGCATCACCTGTGCCACCAGCTTCTTGTGATGCTTTAGCTAATTGGTTGAAAGTTCTTTGCTCCATTAATGAATCACTCCTGATAAAAATAAGAAGGGCCAAAGGTAATTTTTAGATGACCTGAGAGTGACTTTCGGTCATTGCTTTAGAATCTAAGAAAGCCTTCCCTGCTGTACTTGAGGATAGTCAGAAGAAAGGCAGGCGGGGGCAAAGGGCACATCTCCTTAGAGGAATCTACCCTTAAAAGGCAAAAGACCCCATCCTGTTATTGTACACCACCCTGAAAAGAGCCCTCCACCCTTTCCCATGTAAACAACTATTTGATAGGTGGATGAGTGCGTAGACAAAATCTGATTGGGTGACAGTACATGGAGGGTTAAGCAGATTTAAACAGCCTGCCCACAGTCTCATAAAAACCCCTAGACTTAGAAACTCCAATGGCAACCCTCTCAGGTCCCCTCCCTCTTCAGGAGCTTTGTGTTATGGCTCAATAAACTCCTTCTGCTGCCCACCACTGTTCATCTGGTCTGCCTCTTCGTTCTTCAAAGCCTCGTGACCAAGAACCACAGGCACTAAAGGAAAAGAAATCCTGCAACATTAGGATCAAAGAGGCTAATGGACAACATATGTTTTGGGTATCCTACACCTGGCTGAATAGTGACACCTATCTATTATTCCAACGGATATCAGTTACCTAATGACTTCACACTGGGAATAGTGCTCAAACGTCTATTATCTTACTACTTTTCTACAAAACGAAGATAACAATGCCTTCCTCAAAAATATGTAATCAGACGTGTTGAAAGAGGACTTCTACTACTTTCATTTTGACCTCAGTCTGTACTTCTAATTAAGTTCCTCTTTCCAGTTTATCTCTTAACTCAGGCAAAAGAACCTGTGGGTAAAGCGTCCCCTGATGAGAACCAAAACTAACCCCTCAAACAATAAGGACTTAGCCAGCAAGCCCCTGCCCATGATTGACTTCAAGACAATGATAAACTTGACCTTCACTGCCCACCTGCTGTACCCACTGACCTTTGTCCCACATTTTCCTTATATAAACCTAGAAGTATTTTTGGAACTTCAGAGATAGTCTTTGAGACCATGCCAGTCTGCTGTCTTTCCGGTGCTGGCCTCACTGGAATAAATCCCTTTCTTGTTTTACCACCACCTGTCCCTCTGCCTCTGGATTTTGTTAGCAGGGAGTGGCTGAACCTGGTCTGTTTGGGACCCCTGGAGCCAGGTGCTCTTGCACCCCTGCACCCCAGTAACAATATGATAGCAAATGTAACTTCATCCACCTAGAAAATGGCCTGCCACCTTCCAACAGCTAAATGTGTTCCCTAGTATTGCATTTTAAACAACTCTTGTGGACTAAAAATATGTTAATTAGCTTTAAGAATACCTATTTAGACCAGAGACACTAATGATTGAAGATATAGGGAAAAAAAACTACCTGGGAAAACCAATGATGGCAGTTTTTATTATTTTTTTGTTGCTGTTTTTTAAGCTCCCAGGAAAAAAAAACAAACTTAAAACTTATGTGGGGTTTTATGCCAAAGACAATTTTAAAAAGATTCCATTTGTGATAAGTTTTGGAGAAAGGGAAGTCATTTGGGCAATGGCCAGGAGAATTACAGTAGAAATTTGAAGAAAGAAGCAGAGAAATAGAAACCAGACAACTTAATGTTTAAAAAGAAGTACACTGGGAGGAGTAGGAGACCTGGGTTTAGTCTGGTCTCAGGAATTCAGCTGGATGGGGATCAAACCATTCTGAACACCTACGAACTCAACAGGAGATCGAAGAAAAGAATAGCAACAACTCTCTGAACAGAAAAGCGACCACTTTCTGGAAGTTAGGATGTGCGGAGAAGGGATCCCTAGGCAATATTCAGGAGGATAGATGGCGCAGGAGGGGGCCTCCATTGGCCAATTCTGGCAAGTGATCGAGCTGCGGAACACAAAATCGGAACTTTTAGAATTCTGCTCCCCTGAGGGACGTCGCTCCAGTGGCTAAGCGTGGGGTGGAACCCTCATGGGACAGTGTGGTCTCAGGACCCTCGGGGTCACAGAAAGACTGGGGGTGCCTAAGTGCGGCAGAGCTCCCAGGTATCGGAGCAGGGAAGCCGGCTGCAGAGATGGAGCCAAGGCACGGGCTCTCAGCTCGGGGTTGTCATAAACCGTGATCCGCGGCACAGTCGGGCCACTGCTCCTCCAGCAGGGACCCAACAAGTGGCAGATCTGGGGAGACTCACCTTCCTTCCCCGGGAGGAGCAGCACGGGAGTGCACCGCAGGGATCTGCTGGGTTTGGAGACTCCACACTGTGTCAGGTGCCAGAGATAGAAACACTCGGTCACAGGCCAAGTGAGCACGGAGTGCAGCTGGAGACCCGGGAGACAGGAGTGATTGACTGCTTTTCTCTGGGGGCTCACTGAGGCGTGGAGCCCCGAGTTCTCGGCTCCTCTGGGGTGGAGATTGGGAGGCCGCTATTTTCACTCTCGGCCTCCAAAGCTGCACCGAAAGCTTGCAGGGAACAAAAACTCCTGAGAGCAAACCCGAGCAGATTACTTAGCCCGGACCGGGCAAGGGCAGGGCAATTCTGCCTCTGGCAAAGACATTTGGGAACCACGGCAACAGGCCCCTCCCCAGAAGATCAGCAAGAACAGCCAGCCAAGACCAAGTTTACCGATCAATGAGAATGGCAGAACTCCAGCGCTAGGGGAATACTGCACATAGAATTCATGGCTTTTTTACCATGACGCTTTGGTCTTTCAAAGTTAATTTTTTTTTAACTGTCTTTTTTTTTTTTTTTTTGAATTTTTCTTTTTCCCTTTTTCAACCAACATCTTATCAACCCCTTTTTTAAAAAAACATTTTTATTTTTCATTTTTAGAGTCATATTCTATCCCTTCATAGTAGTTACCCTTATTTTGGCATATATATATATATATATATATATATATATATATATATAACTATATATATATATAACAATATATATATATAACTATATATATATAACTATATATATATATATATATATATATATATGTTCTCTCTCTAAAATTTTGAGATAGTTTCTTCTAACAGATCAAAACATACCCTAAATCTCTAGTGTATGGTTTTGTTCTACTCTCCTGCCTGATTACATTCTCTCCCCTTTTTTCCCCTTTTTTTTAAATCTTTTCTTTTTTCAAACAACTTCTTATCAATTCCTTTTATAAAATTTTTTATAATTTTCATCTTTAAAGTCATATTCCATCCCTTCATCATATCAACCCTTATTTTTGTACATATATAAGTTTTTCTTTCTTTAAAATTTTGGGAGGCACTTTCTTCTAACAGACCAAAATACACCCAAAATCTAGCGTGTGCACTGATCTATGCACCAGCCTGATCATATTTGAACATATTCTGTTTTGTTTTGTTTTGTTTTGTTTTGTTATGTTTTTGTTTGTTTTTATCTTTTTCTTTTTTTCTTTTTCTTTTTTCTTTCCTCCCTTTCTTTTCCCCTGGTTTCAGGTCTTTTCTGATTTGTTTAGAGTATATTTTCTGGGGACGTTGTTACCCTGTTAGCATTTTGTTTTCTCATTCATTTATTCTCCTCTGGACAAAATGACAAGATGGAAAAAATCACCTCAACAAAAAGAACAAGAGATAGTACGAACTGCCAGGGACCTACTCAATACGGACATTAGTACGAAGTTGGACCTAGAGTTCAGAATCATGATTTTAAAGATACTAGCTGGGCTTGAAAAAAGCATGGAAGTTATTAGAGAAACCTTTCTAGAGAAATAAAAGAACTAAAATCTAACTAAGTCAAAATCAAAAAGGTTATTAATGAGGTGCAATTAAAAATGGGGGTGCTCACTGCTAGGATAAATGAGGCAGAAGAGAGAATTGGTGATATAGAAGACCAAATGATGGAAAATAAAGAAGCTGAGAAAAAGAGAGATAAACAACTACTGGATCACAAGGGCAGAATTCGAGAGATAAGCGATACCATAAGACGAAACAACATTAGAATAATTGGGATCCCAGAAGAAGAAGAAAGAGAGAGAGGGGCAGAAGGTATAGTGGATCAAATTATAGGAGAGAACTTCCCTAATTTAGGGAAGGAAACAGGCATCAAAATCCAGGAAGCACAGAGAACCCCTCTCAAAATCAATAAAAATAGGTCAACACCCTGACATCTAATAGTAAAACTTACGAGTCTCAGAGACAAAGAGAAAATCCTGAAAGCAGCCCGGGAGAAGAGATCTGTAACCTACAATGGTAGAAACATTAGACTGGCAACAGACCTATCCACAGAGACCTGGCAGGCCAGAAAGGACTGGCAGGCTATATTCAGAGAACTAAATGAGAAAAATATGCAGCCAAGAATACTATATCCAGCTAGGCTGTCATTGAAAATAGAAGGAGAGATAAAAAGCTTCCAAGACAAACAAAAACTAAAGGAATTTGCAAACACGAAACCAGCCCTACAACAAATATTGAAAGGGGTCCTCTAAGCAAAGAGAGAGCCTAAAAGCAACATAGACCAGAAAGGAACACAGACAATATACAGTAACAATCACCTTACAGGCAATACAATGGCACTAAATTCCTATCTTTCAATAGTTACCCTGAATGTAAATGGGCTAAATGCCCCAATCAAAAGACACAGGCTATCAGACTGGATTAAAAACCAAGACCCATCGATATGCTGTCTGCAAGACACTCATTTTAGACCCAAAGACACCCCCAGATTGAAAGTGAGGGGGTGGAAAACCATTTACCATGCTAATGGACACCAAAAGAAAGCTGGGGTGGCAATCCTTATATCAGACAAATTAGATTTTAAACCAAAGATTGTAATAAGAGATGAGGAAGGACACTATATCCTACTTAAAGGGTCTATCCAACAAGAAGATCTAACAATTGTAAATATCTATGCCCCTAACATGGGAGCAGACAATTATATAAGGCAATTAATAACAAAAGCAAAGAAACACATCGAAAACAATACAATAATAGTGGGGGACTTTAACACCGCCCTCACTGAAATGGACAGATCATCTAAGCAAAAGATCAACAAGGAAATAAAGACTTTAAATGACACACTGGACCAAATGGACTTCACAGACATATTCAGAACATTCCATCCCAAAGCAACGGAATACACATTCTTCTCTAGTGCCCATGGAACGTTCTCCAGAATAGATCACATCCTAGGTCACAAATCAGGTCTCAACGGGTACCAAAAGATTGGGATCATTCCGTGCATATTTTCAGACCACAATGCTTTGAAACTAGAACTCAATCACATGAGGAAAGTTGGAAAGAACTCAAATATATGGAGGATAAAGAGCATCCTACCAAAGAATGAATGGGTCAACCAGGAAATTAAAGAAGAATTTAAAAAATTCATGGAAACCAATGAAAATGAAAACACAACTGTTCAAAATCTTGGGGATGCAGCAAAGGCAGTCCTAAGAGGAAAGTATATAGCAATACAAGCCTTTCTCAAGAAACAAGAAAGGTCTCAAATACACAACCTAACCCTACACCTAAAGGAGCTGGAGAAAGAACAGCAAATAAAGCCTAAACCCAGCAGGAGAAGAGAAATAATAAAGATCAGAGCAGAAAACAATGAAATGGAAACCAAAAGAACAGTAGAACAGATCAACGAGACTAGGAGCTGGTTCTTTGAAAGAATTAACAAGGTTGATAAACCCCTGGCCAGACTTATCAAAAAGAAAAGAGAAATGACCCAAATCAACAAAATCATGAATGAAAGAGGAGAGATCACAACCAACACCAAAGAAATACAAACAATTATAAGAACATATTAGGAGCAATTCTATGCCAGCAAATTAGATAACCTGGAAGAAATGGATGCATTCCTAGAGATGTATCAACTACCAAAACTGAACCAGGAAGAAATAGAAAACTTGAACAGACCTATAACCACTAAGGAAATTGAAGCTGTCATCAAAAATCTCCCAACAAACAAAAGCCCAGGGCCAGATGGCTTCCCAGGGGAATTCTACCAAACATTTCAAGAAGAATTAAGACCTATTCTTCTGAAACTGTTCCAAAAAATAGAAATGGAAGGAAAACTTCCAAACTCGTTTTATGAGGCCACCATTACCTTGATCCCCAAACCAGACAAAGACCCCATCAAAAAGGAGAATTACAGACCAATATCCTTGATGAACATGGAGGCAAAAATTCTCACCAAAATACTAGCCAATAGGATCCAAGAGTACATTAAAAGGATTATTCACCACGACCAAGTGGAATTTATCCCTGGGCTGCAAGGTTGGTTCAACATCCGCAAATCAATCAACGTGATACAATACATTAATAAAAGAAAGAACAAGAATCATATGATCCTCTCAATAGATGCAGAAAAAGCATTTGACAAAGTACAGCATCCTTTCTTGATCAAAACTCTTCAGAGTATAGGGATTGAGGGTACATAGCTCAATATCATAAAAGCCATCTATGAAAAACCTACAGCGAATATCATTCTCAATGGGGAAAAACTGAGAGCTTTCCCTCTAAGGTCAGGAGCGCGGCAGGGATGTCCACTATCACCACTGCTATTCAACATAGTATTAGAAGTCCTAGCCACAGCAATCAGACAACAAAAAGAAATAAAAGGCATCCAAATTGGCAAAGAAGAAGTCAAACTCTCACTCTTTGCAGATGATATGATACTTTATGTGGAAAACCCAAAAGACTCCACCCCAAAACTGCTAGAACTCATACAGGAATTCAGTCAAGTGGCAGGATATAAAATAAATGCACAGAAATCAGTGGCATTCCTATACACCAACAAGACACAAGAAAGAGAAATTAAGGAGTCAATCCCATTTACAATTGCACCCAAAACCTTAAGATACCTAGGAATAAATCTAACCAAAGAGGCAAAGGATCTGTACTCAGAAAACTATAAAATACTCATGAAAGAAATTGAGGAAGACACAAAGAAATGGAAAACGTTCCATGCTCATGGATTGGAAGAACAAATATTGTGAAGATGTCAATGCTACCTAGAGCAATCTACGCATTCAATGCAATCCCCATCAAAATACCATCCACTTTTTTCAAAGAAATGGAACAAATAATCCTAAAATTTGTATGCAACCAGAAAAGACCCTGACTAGGCAGAGGAATGTTGAAAAAGAAAAGCTAAGCTGGCGGCATCACAATTCTGGACTTCAAGCTCTATTACAAAGCTGTCATCAAGACAGTATGGTACTGGCACAAAAACAGACACATAGATTAATGGAACAGAATAGAGAGCCCAGAAATGGACCCTCAACTCTATGGTCAACTAATCTTTGACAAAGCAGGCAGAATGTCCAATGGAAAAAAGACAGTCTTTTCAACAAATGTTGTTGGGAAAATTGGACAGCCACATGCAGAAGAATGAAACTGGACCATTTCCTTACACCACACACAAAAATAGGCTCAAAATGGTTGAAAGACCTAAATGTGAGACAGGAGTCCAGCAACCTCTTCGACCTCAGCCACAGCAACTTCTTCCTAGAAACATCACTAAAGGCAAGGGAAGCAAGGGCAAAAATGAACTATTGGGACTTCATCAAGATAAAAAGCTTTTGCAAAGCAAAGGAAACAGTCAACAAAACCAAAAGACAACCAACAGAATGGGAGAAGATATTTGCAAATGACATATCAGATAAAGGGCTAGTATCCAAAATCTATAAAGAACTTATCAAACTCAACACCCAAAGAACAAAGAATCCAGTCAAGAAATGGGCAGAAGACATGAACAGACATTTTTCCAAAGAAGACATCCAAATGGCCAAAAGACACTTGAAAAAGTGCTCAACATCGCTCGGCATCAGGGAAATCCAAATCGAAACCTCAATAAGATACCACCTCACACCAGTCAGAATGGCTAAAATTGACAAGTCAGGAAATGACAGTGTTGGCAGGGATGCGGAGAAAGGGGAACCCTCCTACACTGTTGGTGGGAATGCAAGCTGGTGCAACCACTCTGGAAAACAGTATGGAGGTTCCTCAAAAAGTTGAAAATAGAGCTACCATACGATCCAGCAATTGCACTACTGGGTATTTACCCCAAAGATACAAATGTAGGGATCTGAAGGGGTACTTGTACCCCGATGTTTATAGCAGCAATGTCCACAATAGCTAAAGTGTGGAAAGAGTCAAGATGTTCATCGACAGATGAATGGATAAAGAAGATGTGGATATATACACAATGGAATATTATGCAGCCATCCAAAGGAATGAGATCTTGCCATTTGCAACGACGTGGATGGAACTGGAGGGTGTTATGCTGAGCGAAATAAGTCAAACAGAGAAAGACATGTGTCATATGACCTCACTGATATGAGGAATTCTTAATCTCAGGAAACAAACTGAGGGTAGCTGCAGTGGGGGGTGGGGTGGGAGGGATGGGGTGGCTGGGTGATAGATACTGGGGAGGGTATGTGCTATGGTGAGCGCTGTGAATTGTGCAAGACTGTTGAATCACAGATCTGTACCTCTGAAACAAATAATGCATTAAAGAAAAAAGAAGAAGATAGCAGGAGTAGAAGAATGAAGGGGGGGGAATCGGAGGGGGAGACGAACCATGAGAGACTATGGACTCTGAGAAACAAACTGAGGGTGTTAGAGGGGAGGGGGGTGGGGGGATGGGTTAGCCTGGTGATGGGTATTAAAGAGGGCACGTTCTGCATGGAGCACTGGGTGTTATACGCAAACAATGAATCATGGAACACTACATCAAAAACTAATGATGCAATGTATGGTGATTAACATAAGAATAAAAAATTTTTAACATAAAAAGAAGTAGACTGAGAAGAATAGCAAAATAACAATAAATGGCATACTTAAAATATTGTTTTTATCTAACATTAAAAGGTGACTTGTGAGTTAAAACAATAACAAATATTCATCCAAATTTCTGGGAGATTTTCCAAGCTACTCTACAATTTAGAATTGGTGGAATTTTACTCCTTTCATGTTTTTTTTTAAAGTTGTGAGTAATGAAAATAATATATTATTATTTTTAATCTCAAATTGAATCACTTGGAATTAGCTCTCCAAAAATAGCTTCTATTGCCTCACATTAAACAAACTACTGACAGTTATTTTGAGAACCTACATATGCCCTTGTACTGACTGTTCTGTTACAGAAAAAAAATATTAAATTTAGGATATGAAATTATTTTTTTGGAACCAGGTGGCTTCTGGTATAAAATGAAACAAGCGTCCAATGCTGCTTGGAGAATTACAGAAGAAAAATACAGGATGTTAGTTTAAAAGAGATCTTGGCCACCTGTGTTTTACAGATGAAGTCATTGAGGCCCAAAGAGATAAATTGTCTTCCAATATGGGTACTTAGAAAAAAAGAGAGAGTAGGAAAGTAATTGCTAATCAAATTCAAGAAAACAAATTTGAATCAAAGACAAATCTGAGAAGAGAAGGAAACTGTCACAATTATTAACACAATCAGCCTTTAGAAGTCAGAACCATATCTATGCAAATATGAGGCTGAGTAAGGGTGGTGGGCATTATAGATTGAGTAGGAACATTAGCTTCTCTGCATGGCTCTGAGCAGAAATAAAAGAAACACAGATTTTTCTCCACAAATGTAGAAAATGTTTGACTAATCTCTGATTGCTATTTTGCCCCCATGGTCCTACCTATTATTAAGTTTCCTGGTAAATCAGATTCTTTCATTTGCCATGGCTATAATCATATGAATTATAGGTTTCATTTAGACTCATTTTACCTCTCCCAGTGGGAAATATCCTTCTGTCATTTTCACTAGACAAAAATAACATTTGCCAATATGAATAAGGAATCAAATATGCTCAATTACACAGCCGATCTCTATGGACATCTGAGAACCTTGTGCCTTGCCCAGAGCTGTGTCCTGATGGAAAAATGCCTGGTGAATATTTGATTTCTAGAATGTCCTTTTGGGTAATATGCACATTGATAGTTATCAAGACCTGTTATACCCTGCATTCTGTCTGTTATCAGAAACTACACCTTTGCCTCCCTAGTCTATTAATCTTCCTGAGACCTCAAAATTGCTGAACAGTATTCAAACTTGAAAATAGACTATTGGTTTTGTAAGACGTTTCATTTCCCATTTATTCTAACATTTCCATTTCAACCCTGCATTTTAAATGTCTACACAAGAAGTTTAAGGAGAACACTTTTAGAATCTAGCCAGAAAGGTGGACACACCTGTACAGGTATGGTACATACTTACTAAATTGTTGTGAGGATGAAGGGGAGAGAGAGGAATGACCATTGCTCTGTACAATATATGACCAGGTGGGACTCCATGCCATTTTAATGGGTGAAGTTCCTTAGTGACTTGTCTGAAGCCCTATAAATTAGGACCCAACCTATGTATCACCTCCTCCAAAAAATTTCCCAAATACTTTATTTTTATTTTTTAACAATTTTATTTATTTATTTGAGAGAAAGAGAGCATGCACAAGCAGCGGGGGAGGGACAGAGGGAAAGGGAGAAGCAGACTCCCCACTGAGCAGGGAGCCCTATGTGGGCCTTGATCCCAGGACTCCAGGATCATGACCTGAGCCAAAGGCAGACGCTTAACTGACTTGAGTCACTCAGGCACCCCAAATTCTAAATAATTCTTAAAGGGACAGAAATCTGAGGATGGCTGCTTCCTATGCAGGAGTTTAGACACAAAGAAACATTTTTTTTTTGTTTAAAAATTTTTTTAAAATAATCTCTACACTCAACATGGGGCTTGAACTCGTGACCATAAGATCAAGAGTTGCATGCTCTACCCACTGAGCCAGCTAGACACCCCCAAAAGGAAACATTTTGAGGAGGGTACGGGTAAAAGGGAAAGTATGGGGAAAAAAAATGATACTTCAGAAAATAGGAATGAAGTAGCTTCTTTTCTTTATGCAAGCTACTGCTTGTTTTATTAAATGAGTGTGTTCTACAATATGCAGTAGCTTACAAAAGTTTTTAAATAGCCCACGGATTTAAACATTTAATGACAGAGAATTGTTAACCTAAGCCATAATCTAAAACCGAAGAGAATGATTCCTTTCACTTTTAAGAATTTGGAAGCAGTGAGAGCTGAACCCTACAGGAAAGTAATGAGCTTCACATTTTGTGCCTGTATTTTTACAGATATCCTTAAGGCATGAGAATTTATCCTTTCACCAGAGACTATAATTAATATTTCAAGGCCGAATTAGATCTGTTCACCAAAGATGTAATAGAAGACCCCAAGGAAAACACTGTTGGGAGGAGGGTATATAAAAAGACAAGATACTGTCTGAAATGTACCTTAAAAAAAAGTAGGGGAAACTCAACCAGAAAGGAAAACGCTGCCAACTTTTTCCTGAGAAAACATAGTAGAAATTCCTGTCCAGTTCCCTTTTGCCTGAGGTAAATATTTAAAATCTAGATGCAGTATATTCCTTTTGGAGGTGGACTATCAAATCACTTGAGAGTCTTTGAATATAACACACAGAACCAAACAAATCCAGAGACTAGTTTAAAAGGCAAAGTCTTCCCCTACAGCCCAAGGTAGGCTTCCCAGGCCTCCAACTTAACCTAATTCCCCAGTCCATAAATAACAAAGCAGATGTCTAAATACTGATTCACAACAAGAAAATCAATCCCCTGCAGGCCAGCTCTACCCTGTAGATAGTCGGTTTCCGAATAGAGTTCTTTTATTTATTTATTTATTTATTTATTTATTTATTTATTTATTTATTTATTTTTAAAGATTTTATTTATTTGACAGAGAGAGCACAAGCAGAGGGAGAGAGAGGGAGAAGCAGGCTCCCCGCTGAGCAAGGAGCCCAATGTGGGACTCGATCCCGGGACTCTGGGATCATGACCTGGGCCGAAGGCAGCCGCTTAACCAACTGAGCCACCCAGGCGTCCCTAGAGTTCTTATATTTAATAACCATTTCAGAAATAGCTTCAGATAGAGAAAGATCCAATTAGAACCCTGGCATCTAAGAATAAGGATAACTTCCTCATTTAAAATTGAATATACTGAACCTAACATAACTCTTATTTAAGCCCTTTTCATTGACACCAATATATTTGGCTATCTGAGCTATGGTGCATCCACAACTGGCAGACTATGACCCATGGGCCAAATCTGGCCTGCTGACCACTTTTGTGTGCCCCATGAATGAAGGATGGTTTCTATATCTTTAAATGGTTGAAAAACATCTAAAACAAGAATAATATTTCACAGCATGTAAAAATTATGTGAAATTCAAATAGTATACCTAAATAAAGTTTTATTGAAACAATTATGCTCATTCATTTATTTATATATTATACATGATTATTTCACCCTACAACAGCCTAACTGAGCAGTTGTAACAAACAGTGTATGACCCACATAGCCTAATGTAGTCACTATCTGACCTTTACAGGAAAAGTTTGTTGATCTTCGATCCACAATTCCGATTTTCTGGAACAAAACTAATTTTCAATGTTGTCTTGTGAATGTATTTGTCCTAATTGTTTGACAAAACATGTGTTAACTATAAATCTTCATCTGTATAGTATAAAATGATTTGACTCACAAAATAATCAAGTTCATGACATTAAGTAGGCACCGAGAATAAGAATTTGTCTTACCCTGAGTCCTTATTTCACATTCACAGCCTAGTGAAGTATCCAAATTTTGACCCATACTTATCTAACACTGAATGACTGGAATCATTCATAGTAAAACACCCTTAGGGATGACATGTGAGTCAATTCATTTAACATCTGTGCTTAGGAAGTTATCTAGATTCTCTCAAGTGTTGGACTTTAGCAATACAAAGAAGAATGGGACTGTTTCTACCCTCAAAAACTTCCAACATATAGAAGAACACCTAAGGTGAGAAATCACAGTATGTGTCTGGGGAATAAACTGATTCTATGGTTCTATACCATTATGGGAATTCTTTACAGGTTATTGGCCGAATGAGGAAAATAAGTACAGAATTGTTAGTGTTTTATGAAGACAGGTTGTTACAATTTAAAAATAGCCATTTATTCCAAATTTGTAATCTTTATAATTTTTTAAGGTCTTTATCTTATGAAATAATGATATAATTACAGGATATGGCATTTTTATTTTTATTTTTTCTATTAATCTTATGTATTATAATCTTATATATTAAACATATGTCCAAACCTCAAAATCAAAATAGCAATTAATAATAATTACAATAATATAAAAATCCATGAAATCCTGAAGTCTGGAAACTACTGGTCTGGTTTGTCAAGACTAGAGTGTCCAAGTAAAGCAATAGCTGTTGGAAGGTTTCAAGGGTGAGGTTGTTGTATTCAAATTACCCAGAATCATGATAGTTAAATGGAAAACTTCAAATTTAATTTGTGAGTCAAAGGGGGGAGCATTAAATTTTTGCACTAGAGAATAACATAATTAGAGTTGTGCTTCAGGGTGATGAATTTGGCAGCAGTGAGATTGGGTGAGGAAGAGACCGAAAGTGCAGGATCATTTAGGAGAAGACTGTCCAAATGAGAGGGAATGAAGTCCTCAAACTAATAGTGACCATGGGAGTAAAAAGGAGAGAACAAGACATTTGTGGAGTCAGACTTGACAGGACCTTGTGACTAACTGGATAGAAGAGATGAGAGGACAGACAAAGTCAAAGAAGGTACCATGGTTTAGGGTGAGGCAACTGGGTAGACATGGGTACCATCATTAGAAACAGCAAATGGTAAAAAAGAAACAGATTTAGGAGACATTGCAAATGCAATATAAATTCTATGATGAAGAATGAAACCTAGGCTAGATATAAGGCATAGAGTGTGGCACCTGGAAATATGAATATGATTATGTAAATGCTGTAACACTACTGCGACCTCTTCATTATAATTTCTGCCCACAGGAACAGAAACCTAAAGAACTGTATTTCCAGAAGACTATGGCATTTTAAAAATTGAAGTAAACAAATACAATGAGGGCTATCCCTTCTTAATTGATAAAGTACCCTAGAGGAAAAGTAGATCATAAAAGTTGAACATCTTTACAGATTCCTTAGTTTTCTGGACATGATAACAGCTCTTAAAATTTCCACAGGAAACCAGAACTTTCTGTGTATATGCTGTCTGGCTCCATCAGCTACCCACTTGGCTCAGGGAAACAGTCAGTGTGATGCAGTGTAGAATTCTCACTCCCACTGCCTAATTACCAGCACCTAAGATCATGGATCATAAATAATTCTAACAATTCTAAACTTCAAGAATGTAATGAATTATGAGCTTTTCATCAGAAGACATGAGGATCAATAGAAGCAGAAGGTTTCTAGATAAGCACATTCCATAATTACTGCTTAGGACTGAATAAATCAATTTAATACCACACTTCAGAAAAGTTTTCAAAATGTATTTTCCCCCAGATTTATTAGAGTAATGGTGTGTTGGTTCATGGTTCCATCCCATCTCCTTCTTAATATAACCTTTTAAGGAAATTTAATTCCTACTTCAAAAAGAGTTACATAAAACATCAATTCTCTGTAACTGGATTTGACACATTTCTGTTTTATTTTTTTCCCCTGGAGGAGATGAATCAATCATCCAACTACTTCTCCATTTATCTTATTTTTTCACTGTGCCACTAACTTAAATTTATCAGGTTTATTTAGCAATTAGATAATAAATAGGTATTTAAATACTCTTTACTTACAACCTAATCGCCCAGGTAATGAGGCTGAAATAGATTGCATGATGCATGACAAGCTAGCCACTACTTTCACATTTAATAAACTTTTTGTAGAACAATTAAAAATGCATACTTGCTGATCACCTAACCAGTCTACAACACTGTAAATAACTGAACATTTTAAAGCTCAGTGCCAATAACTGTAAAAAAGTTATTTGGGTTATTATTTCTGTTGTAAGAAGCACATTAAAGACTAACAGGGACCATAATACAAATGTATATATTTGTTTTGTGGTGTGTGTTTGTGTGTCTGTATTATAACATATATAATTAAAAATTCACTGGTTGTCTAAAGGATTGTCTGCAGTACATAAAATAGGATTGTTTAACAGCTCAACACTGCAAAATGCTGCAAGGTTAAATAACCGATGATGTTTTTGAAAGTGAAAAAAGGCTCTTGATAAAACTAGTGCCATCAAACTTTTCAAGGCTTTCTTATGTTCTTGTCACATGAATATTACATTCGCTAGTTTTAAGTGTGTATGAGTTTTTAAAAAATATTCTGTAAGAAAGTAAATTGAGAGATCTATGAGTATACAAGAGAAAAAAAATCAGGGTAAATATCAGCAAGCTCTTGCAGAAGAAGAGATTTTAGTTATTAAAGCGAGTTGTCAATAATGCCCACAGAAATTCTTTTGCCATTGAATTAGATATTAAAGATCTATGAGCCAAAGAAAATCAAGAACTCAGAGTGAAAGGAAAAATAACAGACCTTGGTAGTCATGCAAACTCCTTCTTCTTACCCAAAGACTTGAAAAGGAAGGAGAGGCAAGCAAAGGCCCTCTATGCCTTTCTTTCTCAATCCAAAGGATCCCACAGAGGCACAACCTCTCCAAACCGGGGTCCTGAGGCCACATCATTATAACTCATCCTGAAGAAAAATCAGGACGTTTGGAAGAGAATGGAAAATTCGGGGGATGGGGAAAGGTAATCCACACTAGTTATAGAAACAGCTCTTTTAGAACTTTCAATCAAGCAAGGATATTTTTTTAAATGGGATGTTGAAAGAAACATTTGGGGAGACTGTCATATTGCTTTGCATCATGTATTGTTTCATCCTTCCCAGTGTGTGAAGCAGTTCCCCACTCTGTTTTGCTTTTTCTGACAAACAATATTCAGAAGATGATGATTTTATTCTTTAATTATTGGGGCTTTAAAAAAAAAAATCTTACTGAATAAAATAGGGCCCTGGAAATGGAGTAGTGATTCTTCATTCTTTATGAAATGTTTCTAATAAATAGAGAATTTGATATCAAGAATACATCCCAGGGTACCTAGCTGGCTCAGTGGGAAGAGTATGCAAGTCTTGATCTCAGGATTGTGAGTTCATGCCCCATGTTGGGTGTAGAGATTACTAAATAAATAAATAAACAAATACACTTAAAAAAAAAAGGGAGAATATGTCCTTGAACAAAACAAAGTTACAGAATAAGAATTTGGTCTAAGCTTGGAAGTATTAGCCAACATCCTAATATGTGATATTTGCTTGATTAAAAAAAAAAAACCAGGCTGGTCCCCCAAAGCACTATAAATATGACTTTAGAAATCAAGAACTTGAATTAAACAATTAGTAACTCATAGAAGTTCTAACCACAAAGTAACATATTCATATACATTAAAGTTTTCATTCTCTCTTTAATATTGTACATTAGATGTGATGATTGTGTTAATTTCTGAGAATGACACTTACCAAAACAACTGAAGGCAAACAAATAGAAAAAGATGGCTTTGAGTTATCAATGTCCCAGGGATTAAGGTTGTGACTTGAAGCACTTACTAAAATTATTTGCTTATCTTGAAAACGCTTCTAAGCATGAATTACACTGGAGGTTCCCTTTTCAGATACTCAGCTGAAATAATGAGTCTCCCCCCCACCTTTGTCTGGGCCCTTGTACCAATAGCAGAGTTATTTCAGGGTGACTTTTCTGCCAATGTTACAAGTGCAACTAATCTTACCGAAGGGAAGATTTGTGTGAAATCTTTTCATTAAATCAAGTGTCTGCCTACAACATCCATCTCAGCCACAGTAAATGATCTTCCCAGGGAGAGGGAAAGAAAGAAAGAGGAACATATTAGAGGATGGTTCCTGCACTCCAGACACACTGGTCCTTCCTGCATGCCTGCTTCTGACCATGCACTTCATTTGAGTCCTCTTGAGGAGCCAGAGTGATGGAAGCAACCTCCTCAGTACACAACTCTGTCAGCTCAGTAAATTAAAAGGTTTGTAAGTACCAAACATGAAAAGCTTTAAAAATAGTAAACATAGAAATAGACAAGCAGGAGGACAATAATTCTGAATTTCAGACAACATGATAAATTTGCCTCTGGTAGATCAAGAGTAGAATCACACACCTTTAGGGAACAGACTATAACCAGAATAATCATTGTTTCGAAGGGATATCTACAATAGTCCTGGTTATGAAAGACAGAGAGAGAGAGAGAGGAAGAAAGAAAGAAAGAAAGAAAGAAAGAAAGAAAGAAAGAAAGAAAGAAAGAAAGAAAGAAAGAAAGAAAGAAAGAAAGAAAGAAAGAAAGAAAGAAAGAAAGAAAGAAGGAAGGAAGGAAGGAAGGAAGGAAGGAAGGAAGGAAGGAAGGAAGGAAGAAAAAGAAAGAAAGAAAGAAAGAAAGAAAGAAAGAAAGAAAGAAAGAAAGAAAGAAAGAAAGAAAGAAAAGAAAAGAAAGAAAGAGAAAGAGGAAGGAAGGAAGGAAGGAGGGAGGGAGGGAAGGAAGGAAGGAAGGAAGGAAGGAAGGAAGGAAGGAAGACAGAAAGAGAGAGGAAGGAAGAAGGAGGGAGGGAGGAAGGGAAGGAGAAAGTAGATTACCAAGAAGGTACACTGGTCAAAAAAATTTCAAATGATTAACATACAGAATATTCTTTCTTAGTAGATTTTAGGACACTCTCAATGGAAAATTCCAATCTGACCATAGCAGCACCCAAACATACTTTATTTTGTGTTCAATATATATCTAGATCTCAGGTTCTGAAAAAAAAAAAAAAAAAGAGTTAAAGTGAATCTGAATTGTTCTAATTATTTTATAGAAAAAGTATATTTTATGATATTTTGTGTCATCCTTGATATCAAATATATAGTCATATATGGCTTAAAAGTCAGAAAAGCATCAGTTTGATGTCCAAATCCCCTATTTCTAGCTATAAATCTTAGGAAGGCAATTTGGCTTTTTCATGTCTCAGTTTCCTCATCCATAAAATGATAATAATAATAGCTGTCTAAAAATAAAGTAATAATTGTGGGTTTTAAGTGAGGTAATGTAGATACTTCCTGAAACGGATATGTCCAATGTTACTTATAATTCTCATTCTGGTATTGATGGTAAGATTTTTATTGTTGTTGAAAATTATTTACATTACCCACGAGAAATTGATCTACTCCCTAGGGAAAGTATATTGTACTATTTAAAGAAAATAGAGCTATCTCTAGCTTCAGGATCACACACCATAACTATCTTAATATTTTCCCCCTCCATCTTGGCTCAAAAAGGGAATATTGGTTTCTTGGAAGGGAATTTCTGTACTATAACTGAATTTCCTTGTCTGCATCAGAGTATTTTTAATTATATCTTACAGTGAAATGGAAGAATAAAATGGGGAATATCCAAATTATATTCATCAGGGAGAGGATTAGTGGAAAACACTCAGACCAAGTGATATCGACTGCAAACCTGTGAGTGGCAACTTGACCTTCCTGAGACAGGAACCATTAAGAGGAAAAACAAAAGTCTCTTTTTAAACTAAGTGCTGTGAGATCTCAGTAAGTAGTTTCTTTACAAACTTAGTTCATTTCTGCTAGTACTCCAAAAAAAATATTTTATTCATAGTGCAAAGGCACCATAAAAATCAAAAGTCCTCGAACTTGAGAAGGTCTTTGTACAACCTTGAAAGGACATTAAGAATAAATCAATGCCGTTCTTACAATTTTATTTAAATTGCAAATTCAAATCTCTCTTCACTATAGGGTTTTTCTTCTATTTGTTAATGCTATCCTTGCTCTAGAAGGAGAATTCATGAGTCCAAACGCTCTACCTGACAGGTAGACAGACCTCTCCAGAGGTTACTTGCAACAGAGGCAGTGCAGAGTAAATCTGGAATCAATCCATTTGTGGAAAAGATTTGGAGAAACATCTCAAGATTTAGTGTTTGCATGGTCAATTTCAGATCATTGCCATTTCAAAGCTTGTCCTTGATTGGCAGTGTAGCTGCCTCTGAACATTTTCATCTCAGGAAGGGACAGGCAAGCATAAGGAATCCATCAAGCCTGCCCCTACTATTAATGCTGCAGAACTGGAGACCTGAATAAGTTTCAGGCAGTAAATCCTAAATGTTGCAGAAGAGACCCATCTACTACTCTTCTGTTCTGCCAGTCAAGTCCACGCTGCAGAAGCAAAAGAATCTATAGCCTATCACAGACACTGAAAGCTTTAATTTCTCACCATCTCATCTGATAGATGGGGTAAGAGCAGAGAGAAATGGACCACAAAGGACTTCTTAATGATATACAACAAGAGGAATTGAAATACAGTCATTCAGTCACTCCTCCAAACACATGACATTTATTGAAGACATGCAACATGTATGGCACCCACAGAGTTTATAATCTACTAAAAGACAGACTTGTAAACATCTAATTATGTAAGAAAGAGTTTTGGAAGTGTGGTTATTGACTATTGCCTAGGGCTGTGGTATGGCTTCTAATAAAAAAATACATTCACATTAACACCAAAAAACAATAAAATTAAGGTATCCAGGAATAAACCTAACAAAAAATGTGCATGTATTTATAGAGAAAAGTGCAAAATGTTAAAGTTATTTTCCTAATTAAATTAAACCAATGCAAATTATATTAAAATCAAAATAGGGTATTTCATGAAACTTGATGAATCTTTCTATCCATCTACCTATCTATCTGGCTAGCTATCTAGCACCATAATACCAAGAAGAATAAAGACACCTTTGAAAAATAAGGGTGGTGGGAGAAAACTTACTCTACTATATATCAACATTTATAACATCATTGTAATTAAAATACAAGATGATGTTTGCAGAGAGATAGACAAATTGACCAGTAACTAGACTAGCAATCACAGAAAGAGAAAAAAACCCTCATGAGTATATTAATATTTTTATTTGATATTTTCTTTATGATATAATTTAATAAATAAATTATTTATTATTTAGAGGTGGCATTATTTAATAATGATGCTGAGATAATTACTCGTATGGATCTGTACTTTAAATGGTACACAAAAATAATTTCCAGACATATTTAACATCTATATGTAAAAACAAAACTTTTTTTTTCAAAAGAAACTATAGGAACACATTTAATGACCAGAACATTGAGAGTGACTTAGAAAGACAGAAAACTGTTAGCTATGAGAGTAAAGATTGATACATTAAAAATAATTATGTAAAGATAAAATTTTTATATAATAAATAAATAAAAGCCTGCAAACAATGTTGAGATGGTATCAGCAATACACAAAACTGACAATGGGAGAAAACACAAATGGCCAAGAAAAATGAACATATGCTCGATTTCACTGGAAGTCTAAGAAGTGAAAATATAAACAATAATACATTATATCACAACCATAAGTCTTTTTGTCTTAAGTCTGAAAATGCCAAGTGTTGGCAAAATCACAGAGGAACTAGAAATCTCATACTCTACTGGGGGGAGGGAATGTAAAATGTTGTAAAACTATTATTAAAAAGACAAGTATCATATAATCTCACTGATATGAGGAATTCTTAATCTCAGGAAGCAAACTGAGGGTTGCTGGAGTGGTGGGGGGTGGGAGGGATGGGGTAGCAGGGTGATGGACATTGGGGAGGGTATGTGCTATGGTGAGCGCTGTGAATTGTGTAAGACTGATGAATCACAGACCTGTACCTCTGAAACAAATAATACATTATATGTTAAAAAGACGAAGATAGTAGGAAGGGAAAAATGAAGAGGGGGAGATCGGAGGGGGAGATGAACCATGAGAGACTCTGAGAAACAAACTGAGGGTTCTAGAGGGGAGGGGGGTGGGAGGATAGGTTAGCCTGGTGATGGGTATTAAAGAGGGCACATACTGAATGGAGCACTGGGTGTTATATACAAACAGTGAATCATGGAACACTACGTCAAAAACTAATGATGTAATGTATGATGATTAACATAACATAATAAAATAAAATTTAAAAAAAAGTATTCTAGCAATATTGTGTAGAGCAGAAGATATAGGACTTCCATCTACAGGCAATTCCTTTCTTAAGTAAGCACTCCTGAAAAACTCCAAGGAATGTTCAGGGAGACATATAAAGCATATTTTTCATACCACTGTTTTCAATAGTGAAAAATTAGAAAGAGCCCAAATATCCATCACAGGAGAGAGGATAAATATATTATGGTAAAGCCTTGCGATGGAGTACCATAAACATCAGTGCAAATGACCTGTATCTCTATTTATACCTACACCTATATCATTACCCAGATATATCTCCAAAAAGTAATTTTAAGTAAATAAAGTTGTAGATTGGAAATATACTGTGATACTATTCATATAAAATGGAACAATGTGGAGAATATATTACTATACTATATCATTTATATAATATATATTAAAATGTTTATATATTTTGTTTTCAAATGATAAAATGATAAAAATATTTATGGAGATGATAAACAACAAATCCAAAATAGTGACTACCTCTGGAGTAAAAAAGAAAATATTGGGAAAACATACAAAGACAGAACCAACCATAGCTATAAAGAGAGAACAAGAATAAAAAGCAAATGTGCATGCTAAATTTAAAAATGACAAAATATAAGATTTGTTAAAAATTGGACAATAGGCATAGGTGCTGGTAATATTCTCCATACTTTTCCTTATATTTGAAATAATTCATTATAATTATTTAAGCAGTTGACTCAAAATTATTAAGAATTTCTAGGCTAAAATATTTGAACTTGAACTACTTAATGGGAAGTCCACGAAGGTTCTTAAATCATAGAGTAGCTAAATAAAGATCCCAATTTCCTCAGCTTAGCAGCAAAAATGTTTCATTTCCTGCAAATAATTATGATCAGCCCTGACCTATTTTTTGAACTCACATAAAGAACTGTATTTTTTACATCTGAACTTGCACATTCTACCCTAAATGTCCCAGATAGGGTTCCTGGACTTCCTTCTAAAGTGTGCTTCTCCCGTAGTCTTCTCATTTTCAAATAATGGTAATCCCATCATTTGAGCTGCTTTATAAACCTTGGAGTCATTTATCACACTTTTGTTCATTTGCCCTATCTTCAAATTCTATTGGCGCTACATCAAAATATATTCAGGTTCTTACCATTTCTTAGCTCTTCTATTACTAGTATGTTTATCCAAACCACCATCTCTCTTGCCTTGATTATTGAAATGACCTCTACAGAGGTCCCCCTATTTCTATTCTTGATATTTTATATATTAATACAGATCTAGAATGATTCTCTGGGGAAAAGTAAGTTAATTTCAACGCTTTACTCAAAAAATCCCCAATACCTCCCTGAACTGAATGCCAATGGTGCCAAGGACTTTGAATCTTTCTACTTTACTACTTTATGCAGTAAAAGGACATTTATTTTCCCAACTGCTGGGAGTATGGGCTGCTAAGAACTTATGGCTGAGTCTCTTTCCAGTAATTGTCTTTGGCCAAAGCAAGTAGCCTCACCCCAAGTTGGACTCCCTTCCCAGAAGCAGCTCCCATCTAATGGCTTGTTAATGCATGAGTACAAAGGTCCAGACTCCTTGCCTCAATTTGGAACAACTCTGAAGGATCCACTTAGCTCTAAACCTCTTCCTATGATTTTTGGAGGTTCTACTGCAATTACATCATGGTTCAACTTCTCCCTTTGCTAAATCCCACTTCCCTCACTTCCTTCAGGTTTTGTTCCTGAGAGCACACTCCCCAGTCGACCTCCTCTGCCTGCAAATCCCTATAGGATTTGCTTTCCTTCTACCCCCTTACTTCTTTTCCTTTACCCTCTCCCTCATTTCTGCTCCAGCCCACTGGTCTCCTGGCTATTTCTGGAAGGTACCAGGCACACACTTACTTCAGAGCATTTCCACTCATACTTACCTTTGCCAGGAATACTGCAGAAATACATTACTCCTCCCTTATATCCTCCAGCTCCAAGCGTTCAAAGTTTACCCTTCTTACAGCACCTAATTTAGAAATTGTAATCCTCTTTCACTGCCCCACTCCCACATCCTGTGCCTTTTACTTTGCTTTTTTTCCTACATTGCATTCATTACCATCTTATATCAATATATTTTATTTAATGTCTATGTTCTCCACCTGGAACAAAGAATCGAGGAGGGCAGAGGATTTTGTCGCTGCTGTATTACCCAGGGCTCAGAACAGAACCTAACACACATTGAATGAAGCAATGAATTAAAGTGCATTCAGGACCAAATTAAAGACGATCATTTGCATTTCAAGGAAACTTCCAAAGGATTCTATTTCCTGCCCCAAATGTCTCTATGCCTCCTCAAATAAGTGGTTCTCTGAAGTAATATCCTTACCCCAAGGTGAACCACTAATGCTCCTGAGAAGGTAGGAATTGGCACCCACCTGGGAAAATTGAAGTACATTTTCAGTTAAATCATAGGTTCCTAAATCGGATTTTTTTCTTTTTGTTAAACTGAAGTTGGGGAGGTAAGCTGCCCTTACATCCCCAAATGTGGGGGTGGGTAGAGGAGAGGCAGAGGGAGGATTGATTTTAAAAGAAGTCCCATATTGCAGCCTTGGGGACAAGGATTGAAGCAAAGGATGGCAGAAGTTTCAAGGCTGTAAAAGTGTAATGAAAGCAAAGATCCAAACTTACTCCTTACTAATGTATGGCTTACAGGTCACAAGGTCATCAAAACTTACATCGCTTATTCAGCATTGATTTATATATTCCTTACAAGAAAAAAAAAATTACCTTCCCAGAGTCTCTTTGATAAGATATTAATATTCTGCATTTTGAATACATTTAATGCATGTCTAAAATGATTTTATATCCATTATCTCATGTGATCTTCACACAAAGCCACTAGCAAAATCAATAGGACCAGCTTTGTTCCCATATGGCATAAAAGGACAGTCAAACACAAAAGCGTTGTTAGATGTTTAAGATCACATTAAATTCATCAAGGACTTTGAATCTTTCTACTAAATATATTGCTCCTTACTGTTTCCTGTTAGAGACTGCTGAGCTCTGAAAAAGACTAAGAAGCTCCAAAGGATAATTATGAATCTGAGATCAAAAGGTGTTTTCAGGTTTGTATCAGAAAAGATCTGTTAAGAAAATGCAAACTGCAAAGACATTAAAGAACCACACAGGAAAAACCATAAGCTCACAGTAGGAAGGGGGAAAAAAAAGTCTTTCTTGAAAGGAGATAATTTAGTACAAGTAAAATTGTAGTTTATTGCACATTAAAGAAGCATATCCCCATTTTTTGTTTCTAAATTACAAGTAGCATCAATCACTCAGGAGAAAAGCAGCAGGGCAGAATGTCTTAAATCCCTAGGTTCAATAAAATTCTTAATTGGTATAATTCAGAGTACCCTCCCCTTAGATTTCTTAAAATCTCATTTTATTATAATTGAAATTTGATCAATATGCAGTTTGGATTACTTATACTCGTGAACAAGTTATTAAGACGGTTCTTACGGGATACCATAACTACCAGTCAATTAAGTAAAGGGGGGAGAAAAAGGCAAACTCACTGTTAGTGCTCTGGAGAAGAAATAATAGTGGATTGACTCAGAATTTCATTTTTAATGACTGTGTGTAGGTAGAGTTTAAATCAATTATCTTCACTCATCTGCCCAAGCTATAACAAGCTATAATTTCTTTGCCACAAATGTATTCCACCGAGTGAATGAATGTAAGTTTGTGAAATACTCTACAGCATGAGCCAGGTCAGTAGTAAAAGATATCCAGTCCTACCTCACCAAATAGTCCGTGATTACTGTTATCATCATTATGATTGTATATGTGTTCAGCAAGCTCTGAAGTTTCTGAATAAATAATTTTTAAAAATTAAGGAACACTACTAACAGTCTGCCCTGTGTATATATAGATATCTGTATAAAGATAAAACAAACACTGTAAAGAGAGAAGAAAAAACCTATGATGGGTAAGGGAAGGTTGGACTTTATCTGTGCCATTGTGGTTTTTAACCACAGGCCACCCATTCTTGGTCTATTGGAAAATTAGTATGCAAGTGGGTCGCTAATTTCTACCTCTAGTCTAGACCAGCATTTCTCAAACCATTTATGGTAAAGGAAAATTGTTCCTTTTTCTTCCCTTTCAAATTTACCACTGATGGATGTTTTTATAAAACACAGTAAATATACAGATTACTAGAAAAATGAAATAAAAAGCCAAAAGCATGTAAAACACAGCCCTTTTTCATTATTAGATTCAAAAGGCATGAAATCACTCTGGCAAATTGCCATAAAATTATTTAAATGCTTATGCTCAATTTTGGTCCTTCTCATGGACTAGTGACAGTTTCAAGACTGACAACCATGTGAGGAACACCCACCATATAGCACGGACACATTGCTTAGAGGTCATGATGAGAATGTTAATGGTGATGGTTAAGGGTTATGAAAGTCTTAGTGTATGTGAGACATTGTGCTGAAGTATTTCTATATACATTATCTTGCTTAGTCCTCACAACATTCCTGTGAAGTCTTTATAAATTTTAGCCTCACTTTACAGATGAAAAAACTGAACCCCGGTCTTCTTTTAAGTTTTTACTTAAATTTGTTAGTTAACATACAGTGTAATATTAGTTTTGGGTGTACAATACAGCGTCAACACTTCCATGCAACACCCAGTGCTCATCACAAGTGCCCTCCTTAATCCCCATCACCTATTTCCCCCATCTTTCCACCCACCTATCCTCTGGTCACCATCAGTTTGTGCTCTACAATTAAGAATCTGTTTCTTGCTTTGTCTCTCTTTTTCTCCCTTTGCTCATTTGTTTTGTTTCTTAAATTCCACATATGAGTGAAGTCATATGGTATTTGTCTTTCTCTGACTGCCTTATTTCACTTAGCATTGAATTCCCTAGCTCCATCCATGTCCTAGCAAATGGTAAGATTTCATTCTTTTTTAGGGCTGAATAATATTCCATCACACACACCATACATATATATATACCATTGCATATATATACATATATACCACCTCTTCTTCATTCATTCATCAGTTGATGGACACTGGGGCTGCTCCCATAGTTGGGCTATTGTAAATAATGCTGCAATAAACATAGGGGAGCTTATATCTCTTCAAAATTAATGTTTTTGTCTCACCTTCACCTTTCATGTCTAAGTCCTTGGCCTACTTTTAGCAAGAATCCTGTTTGATTCAGAAAGAATCCTCCTAAGTTTGAGGTCTTCTCTTAGTGATTTTCCATCCACTGAGCTTCTCATTCTGCTCCTTGTCTACAATTTCCCAGCTGTCTTCACTGTAGTTGGTTTTGAGCCTGATCTCTCTCCCCTATTGTGACAGCCTTGAACAAAATCTTCCTTACTGTTTTAACAAGTATCAGAATAATTTTTCTTTAAATGAAGGCAAGCCCTTCTTACCCATAAAACTCAACAAACAGCCTTACAAGGAAAATGAAATGTAGAATGTGTATTTTAAGTAAACCACAGAAGAGACCATTTAAATAGCCCATGTAATTGTTTCTCACTAACAATCAAGGACTTTTTTTAATTGTAGGCAGTAGACCATAGTGGTTAAGAGCATGTGCATTGAAGAAAAACTTTGGATCCTGGATCTGCCATTTACTGGCTGTAGGACTTTAAGCAATTCTATATATAAAGTACCTCTATTCTTCATTCATCAGTAAAATGGGAGTGTGATACCTCATAAGATTGTTGTGTTAGATGTTAATATGTATAAAACGTGTACAAAAATTGCCTATCACAGAGTAAATGTTTCAGTGTTAGTTATTTTTATTCTTGTCATACTCCTACTCCAGTAAGGCTTTTAGATATCAGATACGCAATGTGATACTCTTGAAAAGTCTTTTTTATTGTGCAAGATCCTACTCTATCCCAAGTAGATTAACAATTGGGTTCACTCAATTGGATTGGGATAAAATAAGAAACACTTTTTGGGTGTCCAACATCCTATGCTTGGTATTGTGCAAGAAAGGAGCTTTTCAGATTATCATGATAAGAAAATGATGTGGTTATCACCACTAACACCTATAAAGTAGCTCAAAATACCTTCATCATTCATTCATGAACATTACTGATGAATACTCAGGTGCTCTAAAAATCACCAATGATGTTTTATCCTTCTACTGGATCACTTATTTCAGAGCTTGGCTAAGGAAATTGTATTTTTAACCAATTCTTGATTTTTACTGGGTATAAACACAGGCATTTTCCCTTTTGCTGTATTCTCATAAAGAAAACCAAGGTTCAGAAAAGAAAGCTTGCTTCAAATCAGTATAGTAATATGATGATCCTTTAAATGTTTCATAGTACATTTTAGCTTCTAGTAACATTGCTTCATTTCCTAACTAGAGGGGCAATTTGCACACTTCAAATCCCTGTCAATTGTGGGCAAAAAGAAAATATGCCACATAATTACCACTGACCAGGACATAACTTTATTCACACAAATAGGCATCTTTTGTGTATTTTTATTCCTTTTCATTATGGAGTCACATGAGTAATAAAGTTGTAAAGGTCAAGAAGAAAATTGTCGCTACCCACAAATCTCCCAGGGTATTACCAGAGATTCTGCAATAGATCCCTCCTACCCTTTTAGAGAAAGAGAGAGTGTCAGGAAGTTTGTCAGGCTTCCATGGCCACTGAACCAGATGGATGAATGACACATTCTATCATTTTGGTAGCCAAAGGCATCTCATGATGTCCAGGTATAAAAGGAGATATTTAAACCACACTTAGTACCTTTTTGAGTAGAAAATGGAACCCTATTTTTCATGGGACTTGTTTGTTCTTTGCTTAAGAGACTTTTGGCATAGAGAGGAAACTGGTTTCACTCTGGAACCAGTACCACAGATTCATATACATGGCATTACACTTTCTGACTCATATTCCAATATACAGATGCATTTTTGCAACTCTAGTAAAGAACAGATCAGGGAGGGACTTATTTCAGAATTCAATATGTCTTTACTGTTTTCTAAACTGGTACTAATCTCCAGAATGGCAGAGATCACCTTTCCTTTAGCTGTGCATCAACCACATTATCAAAGCCTGATGCTTTGTGCCCAGAGGCATTCTCTCTCTATGTATATATATATATATATGATTATTGTTCATCTTTAGAACCAGAAATGATGTGTTTATTTAGGGGAAAGGGGGATTTAATGACTTAAAATCTTTAGATAAAAGGTATGTTATTTCATTATTCTAGTCATCACAGCTCGTGAATACAGTTACACAGAGATGGCTTTAACATAATCAAGGACAAGAAATAATTGTCTCCTCAGTCCAAAATGCCAACATTTTGCAAATTATGTCACAAAAATCACCATAGAAACATGTTTTTTTTCCTCAAGACCAATTTAAAGGAGGAAGAATACTGTTCAGTTTTAATAATGAAAGTGGGTAGAACTTGTCCTTAAAAGTCATGCTGAAATTGCTTTTAAAGTTTGCATGACTGTAATTACCCTCGGGCTGAATGTTGGAAATACAATCTATAAAACAAAAAAGCAAATAAAATTAACCTCACTCCTTAAATGATTATTCCTTCTGACTATGGGAAGAGAAAGCATTATTTTTAAAAAGTGTATCCCTCTTTAGATTGCTGAACAGAATAGCTCATGAGAAGGACTTCTCTTAAACAGAAATATGGAAATCTTCTAATGGCTTCCTATTTAAATAAAATAAAAATTGAAACTAGATAATTCAGTAGATTTTTAAAATGTTAATCAGAGAAGGAAAATTGAAATAATGAGTTCCTAACATGTTTTCTGTGATATTTAAGATTTAACCTATATCAAAAATAAAAATAAAAAGGTTTAACCCATATCCAAATGATTTCCTTTTGCTAAGGCTCTATACATATATATATGTATCATGAATCATCAACAAAAAGTTTGTCTTTGTGCTGTAGACTGATAGAAACCAAGGAGTCTCCGGCCTAACCAAATAGCCTATCAGTTCCCATTCTCTCCTTATAAGACCATCTTCATGAATCTGAGTAACTATGACCCACTCAAAATTGGGCTGGTTTCTGGTTATACTATTGTAGCACACAAGTAGGGTAAGTCACAGATACCTATGGAAATAAAGAGGCCTTTGTCCTCTTCAATACAGAGGTGAGAAACTAGAGTCTAATACCAGCAAAGGATTAGAGTGAACCAGCCCTACCTCACCCAACGATCTTGGAAATATCAGCACATACTGATGAGAGTTAGGAAAGAATTATAGCTAGAAATGATAAAGGAAATGGTTTTGTTTTCTTTTATATCCCTACCTGTGTGTGCAACTAATACAGTTAAAAATGTCATGCCAGTACCAGAGGTTCTAAAATCTACTGTCCAAGGCAACTTAGCCCTAACTTGTAGTCCTCCTACCCACTCACTCCGGTAGAATAATGTATCCCAGTTCTATTATATTCAATCATCTTATAAATATTTATTGTGCACCTATACTTTAGCAGACACTATGTGAAACACAGAGAGTAACCTCTAGTTGCTCAGAATCTCATGGTAACATATCTAAGGAAAACAATTATAGTAATGAAAAAAAACTGTTATATAGAGGCACATGTAAGTGAGTAGTCAATTCTTGGTTGAAAATCCATGGAATACTTCAACAGACGATCGATCAATGGATTGATGTATGTACTTACAAGTTGAAGAAGAGAGGAGGGTCCATTAAGCTTAAGAGTTTAACAGTTTAAAGCCATCCATGGCTTCCTATTTGCTCTCAAAACTAACTTTAACATCTATCAATAAAGTCTTTATGGTCTACAGGATTTGTCTTCTCATGATTTGTCCAGGATCATCACTGGATTTTATGCATTATATTTTTAGAATATGCATTAACAAGTGTTTATTATGCTTCTACCATGAAGCAGGCATTGGTTAGGCTCTGGGAGCACAACTGTGAATCAAAGAGACATACTGCTATCATGGCATTTAAAGTCTAGTGGGGGAGAAAGGCAATAAGAAGTGAATACCCAAATAAAATTATGGCATATAGGAGGTGTGATGAAATAAAGAAGGTGTGGCAACAGAATAATAAAGTGGGAGTAAGTCCAGGGATAGGAATAGGACTCACTGAGTAAGCAATACTTAAGCAGAGATCTTTAGTTTAAGAAGGAACTTACCTTACTAAGAGCCTGTAAAACATCTTTCCAGGCTTAGGGGACTGTTAATATAAAGGTCATGAGATAGAAATTAGTTTATTGTAACATAAAAAAAGAGTAATATTAGTGAAGAGGGAGGGCAGATCTCAATGACACAGATCTTTATAGGCCCCTACTAAGAGCATGGATTTTATTCAAGGCACAAAATAATATGCACTATACTCTTTCTCACACTGAGATTTCACATATTTGGTCCCCTCTGCCTGACCTACTCTCCCTCTACCTTCTTCACCTGCTGTTAGTCACTGATATCAGAGACCAGGTCTGAATTCACTTTTGCATCTTCAGGTCTGGCTTATATTAGCTGTTCCATGATTGAAGAATGTAAATATGGAGACCATTCTCTTGCTTAATAAGACTTTGAATACATTGTAGAAAAACTTCTTCTGAATTTCAGTGAGAACATAGCAAATAATATTAAGATCCAATGAAATAGGAGGGAATTAACTCAAGTTTGAGGAAGGAATCCACCTGCCTTCTTTGAAAAATATATACATAGCATATACCCTTTACCTTTACCTTTGAATTAGCAAAGTCTAATTCTTTACCTTTTGCAGTCAGTATTTAAAATCAATACTTTGGTCTTGATTTATCCCATTGCTTTTGCAAGTATATATAGATATATTTTAGTTTTATAATGTAAAAAAAAAAATGAACAGTTTTGCACTAGGCACCAAGGATATTGAAGAACACCAATGCAGATACAATTATAGTGAACACTCAGCCCCTCTCTCCTTTGTGAAGATGATTATTTTTTTAATTTTTAATGGGTCATTGGTTATTATAGAGGGTACTCTATAGGATGCATGTTACAATCTAATGATATACTTCCAATGATGCTGTCATGGTACTTACAGCAATGGGAATGTATCTATCACTGCTGTTGTTGTTAAGGATATCCTTAACACATTCCGCAAGGAATTTCTTAGCTGCAAGAGGAGTCCTCATAAAGCAAATTTCTAGTGACTAGTGAGCAGAAGCATCACCCTTTCTCAGTGCAAAGGGAAAAGGAGACAGTTGCCATGAATAATGACTAATTAGGAAAATTTTGACAAGGGTGTAATTTCAATTGGTGATTCTCAGCACTGAGATAATTTCATGCTTTGTGAAAACCATTTGGTGAAAAGTTAATTCAAATCTAAACTTTATTTTTGTAGGAATTCAGTGAAATTGATTTGACATTGGCTAATGGTTTTATAACAAGCAATCAAGATGAGAGGCCTTTAGGGAAAAAATTTTAAATCCCTCTTTTTTTTGGTTTGCTTCTTTTTTTCCCCCCTATGATCATTTGACTCTTAACTATAGAGAAAAAACTCTATATTACCAGAGGGGAGGTGGGTGCGGGAATGGGTTAAATAGGTAATGCGGATTAAGGAGGGCACTTGTTATGATGAGCACCAGGTGTTGTATGGGAGCGCTGAATCACTAAATTTTATGTATACCTGAAACTAATATTACACTGTATGTTAACTACCTGGAATTTAAATAAAAACTTTTTTAAAATCTCTATTTTTTCCTATGTGGTATCTTGGTAGTATCAGAAAGACTTAGCTGCTATCAATATATAAAAAAGTATATAATTCAATCTTGGCTGGACGGGTGTGGGAAAAAGAAGCCTGTACATTATTTGACCATATTCACTGTTCCACAAGCAGAACATCTGTAAACATTCATTTGATTTAACTTATGTATCAGAACATTTCAATTTGCCACATTTAAGACAGTCTTTGAATCCTTAAACGTGAGCTAGATGGACCTCTTCACAGAATTTGGCATCAAAAAGTAATATCAAATTCTATACAAATTATCTACTTCTTGAGATACTTGAAGGGAATTGTACTTTTAAAACTTGGTCGAGCTAATGTAATTCTTCTTCCCTTTGTAGCAACTATTTTCAATGGCAAAAACATCACTTTAAATCCTTTAAAGCAATGAGGATTCTGATGAACATTAAAAAAAAATTCACAATTCCACAATGTGATTCATAGTCTATGCTGCAAGATACCCTATAAGAAGTGTTCTAATCAACTTAGTAAAGAAATACTGTAAGATCTATTCATGTCCTAATAGAGCAGGAATTGGCAAACATTCTATAAATGGCCAAATAGTAAATATTTTAGACATTGTGGGCCATACAGTCTCCATCATAACTATTCAATGGCACTGTTATAGTTCAGAAGCAGCTACAGATAATATGTAAAGGGGTATATTTGTGTTTTAATAAAACTTTATTTACAAACACAGGCCATGAGCTGAATTTGACCCATGGGCCAAAGTTTACCAACTTCTACTATGTAAAAATAAGAGGTAGTTCATATTAAATATCTTTTAAAGGCAATTTTATCATGTTGAAATCATCAGCTTTTATTCAAACTTCAGAAAGGGCCAGATATTAAATGATATTTCATAGTACTATTCCATATAAATATGAAAACAGGTGTCAAAGAAATAAGTAACACTTTGTAGCCATTTGTGCTAACATACAGTAAAA
Organism: Halichoerus grypus; assembly: GCF_964656455.1. Lineage (NCBI taxonomy): Eukaryota > Metazoa > Chordata > Mammalia > Carnivora > Phocidae > Halichoerus > Halichoerus grypus. Next base: position 22,862,853 of record NC_135718.1, on the reverse strand, counting down.
ATATTGCTTTAACGTTATTCCAGATTTGAAAAATAATTTAGAACATTCCTTATGCACAATAACCCAAATGCATAGACAAGTCCCATAAATTCTACTTCCTCAGTCATTCAAATCTGTTCACTCCTCTTTATCCCCACACCGGCTCACATCACTAGCATCATCTCCTTTCTTGACCACAGCAACAGCTTCCTAACTTATATCCCTGAAGTCAGTTATCCACCTTGTTCCACAAGCCCCTGTCCAATTCTCCATTCAGTTACCAGAATGATCTGTGATAAATAAAAATTTAATCATATCCTTTTCTCTCTCCTGTTTAAACATTCCAAAGCTTCTGACTATGTTTAGGATAAAATCAAATGTTAACGTGGCTTGCAAAGTCTTAGCTTGATTTTGCCTGTCCACTTCAGCACCACTATTCTTTCTTTCAACTCATCACGTTCCTTTTGCTTAAAGACATTTGCGCATATGGTTCATTTTGCCTACAATTCATTGGTAAATAATGATCTCCTCACCAGGCTCTATGAGGGGAAGAGTGATAATGTGTATTACAGCACTTGACCTGGTTTGACATAGAGTAGATGGTTGATATAATAGCTGCTCAATAAATATGTGTAAGGCATGAATAATTGAATGAATGATAGTCTAGAAGATTTATTTAGACATTTGTTGAAAATACATCCTGGTGGAAATGGGGCAAAAGCATTCATATTGCTCTTGCCAGTAGTTAAATATATGTATGCTGTTGCTTCCTAGTTTATAATTTTTTTTCAATAAACCTTGTAAGAGTTCTTTTCCCTTCCCCTGCCACATAATATTTCAATCAGCTTTCAAAAAATCCAATTGAGATTTTGTAACTTATTTTTCCAGATCACTAATACTAATTATCAAGTAGCATCTTTCATTCCCTAAAGCATTCCCAATCTGAGATCCTTGCAGAGACTTCAGAAAAATGGAAAGCTGGAAACATTCCCAGGTCTTAGATTCAACCTGCTGCCGGCTTACAGTTATAAACTATTCAGAGAAGCAAAGCTGTTAGATCAATTTGTCTTGTAGAAGTTCTAAGACAGTTGGCTCATGAACACTTTCTGATATGTTCAGCAGTCTACAGCTCTTTTGCTGAGTAGACAAGAGACGTGACTTCCCAGATGTTAAGACAGCTGTCATAGTCACCCCTAAGGATTCACAGCAATTGCTAAAGTTTTCATTTTTTTTTTCCTTCTGGATGCAAAATGTTTGAAACCTTGCCCTGTGAGAACTGATCTTCAGTATTCAGTGTTGCTACAAAGCTTCGTACACATTTGTGAGTTGTGCGGGTGCAGGGGAAGCTGTGGAATGAGGGTAGAAAGGTCCTACATGAGCTTGGGATAGGATTTGTAGGGGAGACTTTTATTTCTTGATGTAGTGGACTAAAGAGTATCTTCATTTCAAAATTCAGTTAAAAACCCAGTGTTTAAAGAAGGTACACTGGGGCACCTGGCTGGCTCAGTCAGTGGAACATGTGATTCTTGATCTCAGGGTTGTGAGTTTGAGCCCCACGTTGGGTGTAGAGTTTACTTAAAAATAAAATCTTTAAAAAAATAAAGAAAGAAAGAAGGCTCACTGGAAAGAAACATGAAGTACCAGAAAGACACTAACGTGTATCTGGGCCTCAATGTATCCCCAAATCCCTATGAATGTCTGAATATATACAATCATAAGTTAAATATTCTTGATTAGGAATCTAAGTGCATTCAATTATTTTTAATGGTTTCTCACAGCATTTCTGTGATGATTTTTGTAATGAGAGGAGAGGAAAACCAATTCAAAGATGGAAACCAATTATAGTAATTATATGTTTTATGTTATATATATATATATATATATATATATATATATATATATATCCATATATCTGAATATATATGTTCACAAATCTTTTTGGAGAAACCAGAAATCATATTATCAAAATACCTTATTTTGCCAATAAAGAACTTAAATAAAAACATGAAATGTTAAATAATTTGCCCAATATCACAGAACCAGTGGCACAGTCTGAACCAGCATCTAGATATCCTAACTCATAACCAAGATATTTTCCACTACGTCACACAGATAGTTGTATTAAAAGAAAAAAAAAAAAAACCTTCAATTCTATCATTCTGCAAATAAATTTCTAGTTTAATTAAGATGTATGATGATTTATTTTTTAGCTGTGCTTTATAAATTGCAATTCTAAATCTCATGCAACTAAGACTTTCTTCCTCTTCTCTGAAGAAACTGAATAAGATTCACACATCAACTTATACTAATTAGGTACATTTGACATCCAAAAGAATAGAAGCTTTCAAGAAATAAACAAGAAAAATAATTCTACATATTTAAAAAACACTCATATATTCTTTTCAGAAAGAAAGATTTTTGTGCTAAACCAAAATGAACAAATTGCAAAATAAAAGCTTGGGGACTATTTACTCCAACTAATATTTTACCTTCAAATGCAGTTTTAGCCATCCCTGCCTTCTGCTCTCCTGAAATTAGGACAGGTTACTTACAGTAAACCACCAGGGTAGTTCCTAGAGCCCCCACTCCTGTATTTACATGTATAAAGCAAGCATAACCTTGGATTGCTCAACATCCCCTTGGATGTTGAACAAAAAACACTGTTTTCTTGTAAAGATAAGAAGTGACATAAATGTACATCGGCAAGTTCTATCTACATAAAGGAGAAAGGTTCTAATGTAAAAGAAAGGTTCTAATGTAAGTTCTAATGTAAGATTATACCTAATGACTGACATAATCCCTACTGTTAGCAATTGTAGTAATAGTAACACTAGTACTATCAGTAATTGTGGCTACATTTTCCATTTTGCCCTAAACAGAAAGAAGTTTTGACATATCTACTTGCTATGTGGATCCTGTGCAATGAAGCAGCTTGAAGAGGATCTTTGACCTAAAAGGTGAAATATTTTATACTTTGTCACACAATTATGCAATCATGTACCAATTCATATCCTGAGCTGTAGGAAGTCATCTATAGACAGGACATTAGCTTATGAAATCTCCTGGGATAGGAACTCAGCCCAAAAGGGCATTCAGGATTGCAGATTGAGCATGTAACCCAATCAGAAGCTGCATCTTAGGGCATCTGAAGTCAAGATGACATGGGTGCTCACAAGGTGCATGGCACAGTAACTGGTACAGAGTGAACACTAATAAATAAAACTAGGATTCTGAGTTGCTATAGAAGCAGTCCAGGTATCACCAGGGGAGAAGACAAGCTGAGTGATGAGGATATTGTTAGAACTGCTTGTGGGTTACAAGGATGTTCTGGAGGAAAGCCATTTCTCTGTAAGGTATCACTGATGAGTTACTGAGGTCCCTTCCTGAGCTTCTGGACTTCCTTTATTTCCTCGAAGTAAGTGCCTCCCCCTAGTCAGTCTCCTTCCTCACCACCTGATAGAGCCTAATTCTGTAGAAGCAGCTCCCAGTCCCGTCTCTTGATTACGTTACATATGTCAGAGAAGACATTTAATGTGCTTGGGAAGAGGAAATATTATTACACTGTCAACTTTCTGTCCCTTAACCTTGTTTAGAGAACATGTTAATCACTTTGAAAGAAGTGAATGGCTTTCTCTTCATAAATGTCTAATATGCAGAAGTATACCTTATGGAAGGAGGCAGTATGACTTCACGTACCTACCACTCTTCCAGTTTGTCTAAATTGCCAAGGAGTATTTTGAGAGAAAACTCATAACCTAAGAAAGATGAAAACTCAAGGCTTTACGAATTGACTGGTCCTTTAAGGATATACTTAGAAATGGCTGCTGCATGATTTCTTTTTTCCTTTTACTATTTGTGGACAAAGCTGAAAGCAATAATTAGTTATGGTCAATACATCATCATATGCCAATAGTTCCTGTAATTGAGAAAAGCAGCACAATACTATTTGAAGGCAGTATCATATTATAAAATGTATCCAAACTGCAGAATGTCATAACAGCATCAGATAAGAGCACCACATTGCAATTCTTATCTTTGGTAATAGTATGACAATAGCATATCTGCTTTCTTTTTACCTTGAGAAAAGTAAGAGTTGAACTAGAAAAGATCCAGAAACATAAAGTAATCCATAAATCTGGATACAGCACTTACAATGAAGAGGTTTCAAGTAGAAGTTCTAAGGAGGGAAAAGAGCTAGGACAGACTTAATTGAGGGGATTTAACCTTGTGAAGGTCACACACTAAATGGTTTCTATGTGTGCTCATTCTCTCTCTTTCTTTCTGATTATACAAAACCATGAACTAAAAATTACTTTCTCAAATTAAAGGCCTAATATTCAGAGAAGTGCACTGAAGAGTTTCTGTAAGCAGTATGTATTTCAGAGTTAGTTTTGGTAGATGACCTTGGGGATATGGTAGATATTCAGTAAGTATTTCCTGATTTGCAATGCTTAATTTTAGAACCTGGAGGGACTTTAGATAATTATCATTTATCAAGCACAGATGATGAGCTAGCATTTTATTTAGATTATTTCATTTTATCCTCACATCAACCCCCAACCCCCAAGGACTATTATTATTTCTATTTTAAGGATAAGATATGGGAGCTTTGGTGAGGTCAATTGATTTACGCAAGAAAAGATCTGTGACTGGTGGAATTGAATTCCCCTTTGAGGCTTTAAAGCCTGCACTTTTAGCTTTTGCCTTTGGATATCACTTAGTCTAACACCTATTCTTTCCACCAGGAAAAGAAAAACGATTTGTTTTTCAAAACTGAGATTTTGAAACATTACATAATTGACTAAGGTTGTATGACAAGTTCATGACAGAGCTGGACTGGAAATTAGCCTCAGTGCTCTTAGTTCAGAATACTATCCTAATAACTCGATGTTATGGCTCTAGTTTAAAGGACACTGGTGCTGGCTGGCAGGTCAGGTGGCATAAACCTGCATCTGCTAGGTGAGCTTAGACAAGTCAATTCGTCTTTTGGTGTTCCATTTACTTCATGTTTAATATGAGAAAGTTATGCTGTCAACCAAGACTCTTTCCATTTCTGAAATGTGATGCTTCTGTTTCTGCGGTCTATGATGCTATTGTCAATCTATGTAGCAAATACCTCAGCTACAATCTCCACTTTTGATCAACAAGATCAGTAGAATATGATTTCTAGGACTATAGTCATGGTCTAAGGAACCCAAACCCTAGGTTCCAAACCCAGCACCATTTCCTAATTATGAGAACTTGGGGAATTTCCTTAACAGTTCTGAATCTCAGATCTCTCATTTGCAAAGTGAAATCTAAAATCATGCCTACCATAGAGGGTGGTAAGGATTAAATGGGATGTCTCACATAAATTCTGAAAAACTGCCACTCAAGGGACACCTGGGTGGCTCAGTCGTTAAGCGTCTGCCTTTGGCTCAGGTCATGATCCCAGGGTCCTGGGATCGAGTCCCACATTGGGCTCCTTGCTCAGTGAGGAGCCTGCTTCTCCCTCTCCCTCTGCTGCTCCCCCTGCTTGTGCTCTCTCTCTCTCTCTCTGACAAATAAATAAATAAAAATCTTAAAAAAAAAAAAAGAAAAAAGAAAAACTGCCACTCAACAAGTGGCAAATAGTTATGTGAGGATGTTGACAATAATGGTGATGAGGATGGTGACATTGGAATGTGTCATCCTATGATTACAAGGCTTTTAAGTCAGTTTTTTTTTTTTTATTATTTGACAGAGAGAGACACAGCAAGAGAGGGAACACAAGCAGAGGGCGTGGGAGAGGGAGAAGCAGGCCCCCCGCTGAGCAGGGAGCCCGATGTGGGGCTTGATCCCAGGACCCTGGGATCATGACCCGAGCCGAAGGCAGACGCTTAACGACTGAGCCACCCAGGTGCCCTTAAGTCAGTTTTATAAATTTCTTCCCAGTGTGGAGAAAATCTTTGATAGTGATGTTCCACAAAGACTTAAATAGACAAAAAAATTATAGATGGAGATGAATGATTGCAGTTGTAATTAAAGCTGATAAAGCCAGAAATCCTAGGACTAATATGACTAGGTTCTCTCTGTCTCATTTCCCCCAAGCCCTCCCTGCCCCCATATCCTCTCTCTCCCCTACCTCCCTCCCTTTTTTCTGACTTAAATGGATGATTTCCCTAACAAGACAATAATAATGAATCTATAAGGATATAAAATTACATATAGGATATGTAAAACTACAAAATATGTGAATTATATACACACTTGTGAATATATATATGTATGCATTGGTATAAAAATTCCCTCAAATGTTAACATACCTGGATTGTAGAATTATTGGTGATTTTAACTTTTTTCTTTATAAATTCCTGCCTTTCACAAATAAGTGTGCATTACTTCTAGTTTAAGAGGGAGACTTTGAGTCAATAAAAGTCATAGCAAAAGGATCACAAGGGATCAAAGTGTCTTAATGGCTATTTCTAGGCGGCAGGACTAAAGGTGGTGTTCATTTTACTTTTTATCAGCAACTGTTTTCTAAATTTTCTAATTGAGCGTGCATCCTTTTAAAATTATTTTTAAAGTATTTAAAACCACATATAAATACTCAATAATAATATGGTAGATTTCTACCAGTATTCAACCACTTGATTTATGGGCTTAAACAACTCTGCCTGGGACACAGAGACACCCTCACATTTCAAAATGTCTCAAATTGTTTGACAGTAAGCAAGTTATTTATGTCTCCCTTTCCCTTCCGGGATGATGAAAGGTAAACAGTCTTTCAGAGTGATCATGAGGATTAACCAGGAAAATATACATGGAGTGCCTGTAACAATGCCTGTCACTTAATCAGCCCCAAAACATCACCACTGCCCCTGATCCAGCATGCTCTCCGACCTCTGCTACTGTCTACAGAAAGAAGACAGAGGCCTCCTGGTCAACAAATTGCTGCAGAATTTAACCTTCCCTGGAGTCTCCAGTACATCTCTGCACTCCCATCCCATTGTAATCTGTTAAGAGTTCTGCAAAAGATCATAACCATTAGGATGACACCACATAATCAAAGAATTACTGCGTAATTTAACAAAGCCGGTATAAATGTCTTCAAAAGGAACAAATAGAGAATTGAATTATGATCCCAGAGCAAAGAATTGTTTACCACAGTGTTTGTTTTCAGGCTTAAGTGCAGGACAATTTGTCTACACAGAGTGGTCTCAATGCACAGTTGTTCTCATCAGCACTGGTGCCCTTCTCCAACGATGTGGCTTTGAAAGGAATTGCTTTGGATAAAAAAACATCACTTCAATCCACTAGGCATTTAAATCTCACACTGTTCTTTCATAGTCTCTGTCACACGAATTCTACCACTTCTTGTTTACTGACAAACCAAAACAGCAGAATGAACTTAGAGGAAACTTGGATCTAGCTTCTCAGTGTGAGAAAACCTTGAGATTTGGGGACTGTCATCTCACATGTATCTGAGAAGATGCAAGTTCTACAACAAACTCCTTGCTAGAAAGGATAGAGTGCTACTAAATCAGGAACTGCAGTAACTGTTTTGCTGGGGCCAAAGGCAAAGCAGACATTTCCCCATGGCTGATTATCACGGGGTGTATCAGAGGTCCTTAAACATAGTAGGCATTTGATGTTTATTTGGATACATGGGAAAATACACAAATAATTAATAGTAGCTTCTCATTTGGATTTTAGTTTCTTGAAGAGTGAACATAAAGTGTTACTAACCATCTACTTTACACAATGTCTGGGCTTGGTATTCTTAAATCTATAGTTTCTATTTGAGTGCAGCAAGCCTGGGTGAATGGGGTGCTGCAGAGAAGGGGAATACAAAACCCAGCCATAATGAAAAAAATCAGAATTAAAGAATTATTTTCAGGAACAAGGTATTAAAAGCTACAATATATTGCTTATTACAGATCAGGCATTTTAGCATCTTATTACTTCATTTAGTCTCCTCACACAATGGTCTCCCCTTTATGACTGGTGTTTCCATTCTGCAGATGATGGAACAGTCTTGTTGTTGCTAAACAAACTACTCTGATATTTAGTGGCTTGCAACTATAACCATTTTATTATTCATTTTATATTTTATTATTTATGGGAATGGCTTTTCATGGCTTCATGATATCCAGGATCTCTTCTGGGAAGATTCAAAAGCTGGATGATTCAAGAATTAGAAGATAGAATGATCTGGGGTCTCCTTCATTCTCACATCAGGCTCCAAAATGACTTACAAACCAAGACTGCTGAGGGGCTTGTCTTCCTCAAAGCATGTCATTGGTGTTGGCAGACTCCTCACCTGGTGGCTAAGGGCTCCAAGAGCAAGTGTTCCAGACACCAAGGCAGAAGCTGCATCATCTTTTATGACCAAGCTTTGTGAGCCATACAGAGCCATTGCTTTTGGTTGAAGAGTCACAAACCACCCAGACTCAAAGGCATGGTATATAGTCCCCACTACTTGATAGGAGGAGCGTCAAAGAATTTGGGAGCTATGAGACTTAAAGGGGTTAAGGAAAATGACAAGTTTCAGACCTGGAATTGGGACCTAGTTCTTTTGAATTCAATGTACAAGCCATTAGTCTCTCATTCAGGTGGCAAACTAAGGTTTTCATGGAGGACATTTTTGGGGGTCAGTTTCAACAACAAACAGAAAAAGTTGGGGGAAATGTTGTAATCAACTTAATTTATCATTCAAGAGCATTCAGTTTATAAGGTAAAATATTCCCCTACAAATTTCTTTTATTATGTATATCTTCCAACAAATCCCTGAAGGAAAAAAAAAAAAGCAATAATGGTGTATTACAGCCCAGTCTGCCTGAACTATAACAAATATCAAGCTAATGAAGTCTGAACTAATCAAGTTTAATGCAGCAATAATTGTGCAGTCCCAGTGAGAGAAAGGAGATAGTTATTTAGGCTTTATTTGGTTTTAGAATAGACTGTGGCTTTCAAGATACTTACTAAGTGACTGAGCATGTGCACATGGAAACCTCTCAATCCAGTGTTTGTCAGGAAAACAAATGTGTCATATTCTGGAAGACTTTTGCTAATGAACTGCATAGACCACAGCTCTAATTAATATCAGAATCCACTCCTACATTTGTGGGTTGTTTTAATTGCTTGAGAGATCCAGCCCAGGGTAGGCAAATTTGTTTCATAAGGGATGGATAGTAAATAGCTATCACTTTACCGAACATCTAATCTCTGTTGCAACTACATAACTCACCTGTCATCACCCAAAAGCGGCCACCGACAGTACATAAGCAAATAGGCATGTCTACATTTAGTAACACTTTATTTACAAAGACTTGCAACAAGCCAGATTTGGCCCTTGGGCTACAATTTTCTGATCCTTGTCCAAATGTTTCATTTTACGAGTGAGAAGACTGAGACCCAAAGAGCACAGTTTACTTTACCATGTGAACCTAAAAAACAATGGATGAAACAGCAGAGATCTAGAAAAATATCCAATAATAAAAACAGATATGTTTGATTTCCTAAGTTCTAAACTATCGTCTGATTTTCACCATCATCAATGAATATTTATTGAATATCCCCTTAGTGCAAAGTTCTGTACCTTCCATTTGGCTTGTCAAGTGTCCCTTTAGGTAGGTTACATTCATTGTACTGTTCTTTTTTTTCTATTTTCTTGCTAAAGATAGTCAAAACCCCTCCAAATTTCATCAATTTTCAGTATGCAAGTTTGAATGTGTTTAATTTTCTTTTATTGAAGCTTCTAACATTCTTTGCATCTCTTCAACTATTCTTTATTAGAGGATTCAGACAACCAATGATAGCATCCTGTGAATGATGTCATATCTCCTAGCTAATAGCAGTTAATATTTTTCTACTCATATCAAGCATCAAACATCTCCATCTGAGCATCTACAAGATAGAGATGTTTGTGCTGGCCAGGGAACAACCATCTATTTCACTGCTCTGGCCCATGTCCGTTCTCCTAAGAATCAACATCTAAAAACACAATAATCTTCCAGGTGCACGGAGATGCTCCACTCAAGTAAATCGGACAGAGAGAGGATAAAGTGTAATTTTGCTCTTCAGTGATTAACTGCATCAAATAATAAGGAAATATTTCTATTCCAGCTAATTTGTGTAAAAAAGAAATATGTAAAAGAATGAATATATAAAAGAATGTGACAAAGACAACATACAGATGACCAACAGTCACATGAAAAGATGCTCAACATCACTCATCATCAAGAAAATGCAAATCAAAACAACCATGAGATATCACCTCACACCTGACAGTATGGCTAAAATCAAAAACAGAATAAAAAACAAGTGTTGGTGAGAATGTGGAAAAAACGAGACCCTCATGCACTGTTTGTAGGAATGCAAACTGGGGCAGCCACTAGGGAAAACAGTATGGAGGTTCTTCAAAAAATTAAAAATAGAAATACCATATAAGCCAATAATTCCACTACTGGGTATTTACCCAAAGACAACAAAAACATTAATTTGAAAAGATATATGCACTCCTATGTTTATTGCAAAATTATTTACAATAGCCAAGATATGGAAACAACCCAAGTGTCCATCGATAGATGAAGATACGTTATAGATATACGATGGAATATTATTCAGTCATAAAAAATAATGAAATCCTGGGGTGCCTGGGTGGCTCAGTCGTTAAGCGTCTGCCTTCAGCTCAGGTCATGATCCCAGGGTCCTGGGATCGAGCCCCGCATCGGGCTCCCTGCTCTGCGGGAAGCCTGCTTCTCCCTCTCCCACTCCCCCTGCTTGTGTTCCTGCTCTTGCTACGTCTCTCTCTGTCAAATAAATAAATAAAATCTTTAAAAAAAAAATAATGAAATCCTGCCATTTGCAAGAAGATAGATGGATCTAGAGTATATAATGCTAAGTGAAGTCAGTCAGAGAAAAACAAATACATGATTTCACTCACATGTCGAATTTAAGAAACAAAACAAATGAACAAAGATACAAACAAAAAATAGATTCTTAAAGATTTATTTATTTATTTACTTATTTATTTATTTATTTATAAGAGAGAGAGAGTGGGGAAAGGGTCAGAGGGAGAGGGAGAGAGAGAATCCACAAGCAGACTCCCCACTCAGTGCAGAGCCTGACATGGGGCTCGATCTCAGGACCCTGAGATCATAACCTGTGCCAAAACCAGGAATTGGCTGCTTAACCAACTGAGCTACCCAGGTGCTCCCCCCAAAAAATAGATTCTTAAATATAGACAACAAAGTGGTAGTCACCAGAGGGGATGTAGGTGGGGGGATGGATGAAATAAGTGAAGGGGATTAAAAGTACACTTATGGTGATGAGCACCAAGTAATATACAGAATTGTTGAATCATTATATTGTACACCTGAAACTAACACAATACTGTATGCTAATTATTCTTGAATAAATAAAAGAATGAGACAGTTTATAGTAAACCACCTTGTCCATCTTTGGAAGTATATTGCCTTTCTTAAAGTCAGACAGAAATGCATAAAGGAAAATTTTGTTTTTAAGATATAATCAAATAAATAGCTGAACTGTGTTTTGCAGTCTTTGGGGCATGAGCAGATTAATTGCTGATACTTCTGATAACCTACTTATGTTCCATCTATTGAACAGAGGAAATGACCAAAACTCGTTAACTTGGCATTCAATGTACCCAACATGCTTACTTCAGTCTTTCTTTTCAGCCCCATTTTCTGGAATTTTCCTCTACCAATTCCATATTTACCAGAAACTTTCCCCAAGTTGCTCTTTATGCTTTGCTGCACCATTTCTCTTGCCTGTAATTCTCTTCCTTCCTGCCCAATACCCCTTAAACTTTTACCCTTCCTGGAGGATCATCAAAATGTCTATTTCATCATGGAATCTTTCTTGATCCACCCAGCTAATAGGATGCATCCAGCTAACTTCTTCCATATTTAACTGAGAAATCATATTAATACCTTTGTTATAACATTTAACATATGCTGTTTTGTAATGTAATTGTTTGTATAGATCCTTCAAGATTTTTGTTTTATGCACCTCTGCATCTTATTCAAACACAAGCAGGTTTTCCCCCTAATGCAGATAATTAATAGTTTAAGGATGAAAGGATAGTTGGATGAATACATTTCAAGTTTTGCCTCAGTGATTCAAATGTTGCATTATTCCTCTTCATAATGACATTGGGAACATCTTGATACAGCCCTATATGCTATGGTCCATATTACAAAGAGATGTGAAATTTAATTTATATGTTTTTAATGCCTAAACATACTCTATCATTTGAGAATACAATAAGACCACCTCCCTTGGGGCACCTGGATGGCTCAGTAGGTTGAACATTTGATGCTTGGTTTCGGCTCAGGTCATGATCCCTGGGTTGTGAGATCAAGCCCTGCATCAGGCTCCATGCTCAGTGGGGAGTCTGCTTAGGATTCTCTCTTCCCCACCCCAAGCCCCCTCAAATAAATAAATAAAATATTTAAAATTTAAAAAGACCACCTCTCTCAGAGAATGAGCCATGTCCTGAAGCACTCAAAGAGTAAAATAAATTTTAAAGATCCCAAAACTAATTTAACCCTAGAATATATTTTTTATTCCATAAAAATGTACTCAGTCGTGACTAATGACTAAAAAAGATTAAACTTTGATGAATTTTCTCTCCTTTCACACAACATATCATCTCATTTATTCCTTTTTCTTATATATATATATATATATATATATACATATATATATATATATATATATATATATATATATATAGTCCACTTTACACTCAAGTTCCTCGAGAAATCGGCAAATTTATAGTAATAAATAATACTGTTTCATTATTTGGGAACAATGTTCTGAAGATAAGATATTTAATATTTGATCTAATAGAACCCATGCATTTTTATTAAATCCAACCAAATATTGTCTACACTGGCTGGGTTTCGAGTAGATTTCAGTGGCCATGTCACCACATAATATTTCTTCCTTGCCCTTAATTGAAGCTAAGCCCATGTCCTCATCAGCTTAGGATATTCTTTTTTTTTTTTTTTTTTTTTTTAATTTTATTTATTTGACAGAGAGAGACATAGTGAGAGCAGGAACACAAGCAGGGGGAGTGGGAGAGGGAGAAGCAGGCTTCCCGCGGAGCAGGGAGCCCGATGTGGGACTCGATCCCAGGACGCTGGGATCATGACCTGAGCCGAAGGCAGACGCTTAACGACTGAGCCACCCAGGCGCCCAGCTTAGGATATTCTTAAATATCAGAACAAACTTTAAAATTTTAATGCCCACAACTTGTAAATTACTCTGAATCAACCTGTCCCCAAGGAAGTTTAGAGTTAAGAGTTTTGTTTTTATTATTAATCAAGAGAGAGTTAAGTGAGAATGTCAGAGTATAAAAAAAATCATGGGTCTTATATGTTGAAGACAATTGGAAAAGTTCAAAACCAGTAAGAGAGAAAAATGCAAGGATCCGTGGAAACAGAATTCTTGCTAAAGCAGCTTCCATTCTGGCTGCAGTTTTATCTGAATGATGTACAGGATATTAGCTGGCTATTGGCCAGTGAGGTGGAAAATACTTTTTTTGGTACTAAACAACTGGTGGTAAATAGACCCATTCTCAGATTGCCTGCCAGAGCCACAGACCCCTTCTACGTAAGCTGGCTCACCCACAGCTCCTGTTTGTTCTTTGCAAAACCCTATGCAGACTCTATGACCCTGTCTTATCCCCAAGGATGATGGGATTCTAGGACAATAATACCCAAAACAGTAAACCGTAAGGTTGGTCAGTGGCAGTGTTAGAGCCCCCCCAAAAAATAATGGTCTGGGTCAAATAGAGTCTCAAGAATTCAAGCTAAAAACAAAACAAAACAAACAAACAAAAAACCCCAGAAAATTAGGCCATTAGCAGATTGAGGGATAATCAAAGGATGCCTTAAAACAGAATTTGATCTATGACAGTCCTCATATGTTAAAGCTATGAGTGAACCAAAGTTATAAGCAGCAACATAAAGGGAAAAAAAGGTCAATAGTATATGGAAAGGGAAAGCTATCAGAAAAGGAGAGAACTCAGACATTTCAGTGGTCCCAGTGTTACTGAGTTTCTTTCCCTCCTCTGGTCTGGCTTGTCAGTTACATCACATTTTACTCCGAATTCAGATTCTATAGTGAGTGCATGCAACAGACATTGAAGATAGTCATCATTTCCCTTGAAAGTCCTTTGGGGAAAATATCACTACAGACACTAAAGTATCTCTTTTTTTTCTTCTAGCTTTGGAACAAATCATGGTTTCTTTCATTGAGTACCAGATGAAGTGACTGTCTTGTTTTTGGAAGAAATTGTATGTGAAAAATATGCTTCTTTAAACATTATAATCTCCTCAGGGTTTTATGTGATGTTCTTGCTGTGATAGAGAATGACCAAGGAGACAGAAGATTCCCATCTTCCAGCTCATGCTCACTCCTGGGTGCAAATTTATTAAATGGTCACAGGAATGCCCCCACACATTTTAAAAGTGCTACTTCTCTCCCCTCTCAGAAAAGCAAGTACAGTGGAAGGTGCACAAATTAACAATGCCTACCCCAAGAAGTGCCCTGTGTTATCATACATGTGTAGCTTACTAAATAATCCTGGTGCTTTAAGTAAAATGAGAAAGCCTCAGTCCCTTGCAGCCAAAAGAATTTAATAGAATGGGAAAATCATGTATTTTATCACTTTATCTTCTTACAAAGAAATAAACAATCAAATATCTAAAATTAGCCCTGTTCTGAAATCATCAAGGAGAACTGGAAAGCATGTAGCCTAAAAAAAATGCTATACATCTGAGCTGAAAATTCAATAAGCTAGCTCGTGGTTTTATTAAAAATAACCCCTTCCTTCTAAGATGGGTTTGCTCGTAATCGGATAGTTGCCTCTCTTCTGTTTCACTTAGCATACTCCGCTGGACAAACCATGTGCTCCCCCCTCACCATCCTTTTGGCCCACCTTGCATTCCACCCACTGCTCTAGCAAGGAGCCTCCTGCAGGAGTAACTGCAAAGCATCTCACCCAAGAGCGTCATGGCTCTGGCTCTCTGCCCTTTTGCCTCTCTGGCTTTGTCAGTATTATTGGATAGCTTTGGAAACCAACCAGCACTCACACATACAGACTAGAAAGGAAAAGGAGTTAACATCCCAATTAGGTGGGGTGGAGGGAAGTATCCAGAGAATAAGTCATTTTCTTCTGTTCCTCTGGTGAGTAATCCTGGGGCACATTTATTGTGTTCCTTAGTCCACATCTGTACAAAAGCTTTCCCTCTTCTCCCGATTCCCTCCCTCCTGCCTTCCATTTATGTTTCCTGAGATCACTTCCCAAAATAAACTACCAGCATGCAAGCTCTTGGTGAAGTTTTGTTGTCTAAGAGTCCTCAAATTAAGACATACCCCAAAGTAGGAGAGAGGACCATGGAGACAACAACTATTTACTGAGCATATACTATGTATGGGATGATCAGCATGTGTTATCTAATTTAATACTCATTCCAGTCTTATTAGTTGGGTATTATGATCCTCTTTTTCCCCAGACCCCCTTGTTTCCCATGAGATAGCTGAGATTGTCAAAGGTAATGGGATTTACAGAGGTCACATAGCTAATCAGAGATAAAATAAGGACTTCAAATCCTGATCTCTGATTCCAAACTCACCTTCATTCCACCATCTAACAGAGTCTCCCTGTTATACAAATGAGCCGAAGTTGACTTCCACATATTGGCCCATCTGTGGTTTAGTTTCTCATAGGGGACCGAGACCCAGTAGCTCAAAAGCCTACTGGCACCAAATTCCTTTTTTAACACATTGTTGTTTTGAACATAAACCAAGTACACAGATTTTTAGCCACTTAGAGCCTGCCTACTTTGCATACCCATGAAACTTTGCCCAACATATGTTAGCTATAGATAAGCTCCGGGGCTGTACATAACTCAAGCTGCTGCCCCCTTTTGCAGCTCTCTGACCCAGAGACTTCCCAGCACACTGCTGAGCAACAT
Source organism: Halichoerus grypus (assembly GCF_964656455.1). NCBI lineage: Eukaryota > Metazoa > Chordata > Mammalia > Carnivora > Phocidae > Halichoerus > Halichoerus grypus. The sequence continues at coordinate 22,846,900 of NC_135718.1, read as the reverse complement.
CACCCATCACCTAGATGGATATTAAGCCTCCTCTCTGATCCACCTCTCCCTGGTAGTTCCTTGCCCTGTTTCCCTTCCGAATGGTTTTCCCGCTCTTGTAACCCCTGTGTGGTCTCACGCTATAAGGGATTTCTCCACGTGCAAACCTGTCAGAGGGTTGCTAAAACAAACCTTGTATGTGCTACTGCCACCTAGTGGCCATATCTTTTTTCGATCAGTTCCCAAATCCCTCAATGCCCTACACAAAAGGTGACCCATGCTGAAAATACAGATTTATGTCAAGATAAATGAAAAGATGACAAGACCATACTGGCTTATTAAGACTGATTGCCATGTGCCCTTAATCTCTAACATGAGAGTTAAGGAGGTTGAAAGTTGAAACGAGGGACTTTTTTTTATTATATAGGTATTCTCCATATCTACCTAGTACGATTCTTAGTAACAATACCTAATGGATGATCATTGAGAGGAAACCAATGATTTTTCACAGCCTATTCTGCAATATTGAAAAAATATTCTGATTCTGTGGCTGAGAGGCACATGAGGCAGGACCACGGGGACAATTTTAAGATTTGTGGGGTCCAGTTTTGGCCCAAATTGAAAGTATTTGATTCTATTCTATATAATGTATTTTACTAATTTTCATAAGGCTGATTTGCTATCCAAGATTTGATCCACTTGATTCAAGGCCATGAGCTAGAAACATTTAAGACCTTCAATACTTTTATAGCCATCAAAATTTCCAAAATGTTCCAAAATGTTATAAAATTTTACAACCTGACTTGAGTCACGATAATCCTCAAATTACTTATCACAAATAAGAATGATTAGTGTAAGGATTTAGAATAAGGGGGCATCCAAGGAAATTTGGAGTATGTTTTGGTTTATCACAATGAAGGGCTTTGACTAGAATCTAGTGAATGGGTGCCAGGGATGCTAAGTATCCTGCAATTTACTACAGGGTATTTACCCCAAAGACACAGATGTAGTGAAAAGAAGGGCCATATGCACCCCAATGTTCATAGCAGCAATGTCCGCAATAGCCAAACTGTGGAAAGAGCCGAGATGCCCTTCAACAGATGAATGGATAAAGAAGATGTGGTCCATATATACAATGGAATATTACTCAGCCATCAGAAAGGATGAATACCCAATTTTTGCATCAACATGGATGGAACTGGAGGAGATTATGCTAAGTGAAATAAGTCAAGGAGAGAAAGTCAATTATCATACGGTTTCACTTATTTGTGGAACATAAGGAATAGGATGGAGGACATCAGGAGAAGGAAGGGAAAAATGAAGGGGGGGAATCGGAGGGGGAGACGAACCATGAAAGACTATGGACTCCGAGAAACAAATTGAGAGTTTTAGAGAGGAGGGGGTTGGGGGGATGGGTTAGCCCGGTGATGGGTATTAAGGAGGGCACGTATTGCATGGAGCACTGGGTGTTATACGTAAACAATGAATCATGGAACACTACATCGAAAACCAATGATGTACTGTATGGTGACTAACATAATAAAAAAATAAAAAATAAATAAATATCCTGCAATGCATGGTTGTATCATCCAATAAAGAATTATTCTACATCCTGCATCACTTTTGAATACAACTTATTTGCAAAGACTTTATTCTTCCTCATTTCTCCACTTCAAGATTTTACAATTTCTCCTGGCATGTTTTCCCTATTCCACATAAGCATTATCTTTCCTTCTTGTACTATACTCAAATCTAGTTGACTAATACTTAATCTGATATTAGTTTTTATTCTAGCATCTACTCATATAATTTTATATTAAATTCCTGAGTGTCTTATATGGAAAACTTCTGATCTTTTACATCTAAATTAGTTAATTTTAAGTGGCGCTACTAGTAGAATTATAATCTAATATGATCATGCACACATATCTATATATATATGTAAATTTATATTTTTCTCTTTTTTCTCTTTCCTCTTATTTCTCCTTCATATTATAGGGTTTTATATTGTTTTATTATGTGTTTAAGTAGGTTATATGATTTATGGGTATCATTTTGTGACAGTAAGTAGGATATAAAAATATTTGTAATGGAAAAGGAAGCCGATAGGTCTGAAAACCACTTTTAGAATATATTGGAAAAAGACCATATTACCTCTTACTGGCTGTTGGCTTAGTGGCTGTGTGTTCCAAATATTAGGTTAGATCTCTTATCTTAGATTTCTTATATGTAAAAAGGGAATCATGATACCTGCCTGCCTCATTGGAATAAGTTTAGGCTGGAATGAAGTAAGTAATACATGCCAGAGTGCCTGGCCCATACAGACAGTCCTTCCTACACTATAGTTTCAAATTCTACATTAAAAAACAGATGTTCACTCCAAAATAAGAACACAAATCACTTAGTTTTTTAAAATAGGCAAGAGATCTAAACATATATCTTGCCAAAGATGCACAAATGGGAAATAAGCATATGAGAAGATGCTCAACATTACTTGTCATTAGGGAGATCAAATTAAAATAATGAGATATCACTGTAGACCTATTATTATGGCTCAAATAAAAAAAAATTGACAACACTAACTGCTGATGAGGATGCGGAACAATGGGGACCTTTCCTTTATTGTTGGTGGGAATACAAAATGGTACATCCACTTCGAAGAACAGCTTGGCAGGCAGTTTCTTACAAAGTTCGACTTGGTCTTACCTTACAATCCAGCAAATGTACTTCTAGTTATTTGCCTAATTTGAACCTGTCCCACACAAATATCTGCGTGATTTGAATATTTACAGCAGCTTAATTCAAAATCACCTAAAAGTGGAAGCAACCACAAGATATCCTTTGATAGGTGAGTGGATAAGCAAACTGCGGCACATCCACCCGATGGAATATTATTAAATTGATTTTTAAAAAAAGCTCTCAAGCCACCAAACACATGGATGCATTCAAAAGCAAATTGCTAAGTAGACGAAGCTGGTCTGAAAGGGCTACATTGTTTGATTTCATTTAGATGACATTCCAGAAAAGGCAAAACTATAGAGACAAGAAGCAGATCAGTGTTGACAGATGTTGGGTGGGAGAAGTTTGAAGAAGTGAGGCACACGTTTTTTGAGGTGGTGAAACTATGCTGGATAATACTGTAATGGTGGTACATGACATTTGACACTCACCAAGACTTAGAAAACTTTATAGCACAAAGAGTGAACTTTAATTTATACAAATTAAAAAAAAATCATTTAAGATGTCGCAGAATGAAGAATATGAAAAAATCTAACTGTATTGAAAGTGTATGAAACAATCTCATTGAAGAGGATGGAAGAAAAGTTGATATAATTAGGGGAAGGAGTAGACTCTCTAAGACTAAAGGCAAAAAGAATTGTACATAAGAACTGTACTCCAGTTGAAGAAGTTGTTTCCCATAGCGATACGGGCTAACAATTCTGAAACCACTCTACCTGTTGTTGTTGGGTTGAACTGTGTCCCTCCAAAGAAGTTATGTTGACGTTCTAACCCCCAGTACCTTTGCATGTGACTTTATGCAGAAACATGACTTTTGCAGATGTAATCAAGTTAAGATGAGGTCAGCTGGAAGGGCCCTAATCCAGTATGACCAGTGTACCTATAAGAAGAGATGAGACACAGAAATAGGGACAGAGGGAAAATAGTCACATGAAGACAGAAGCAGACATTGGAGTTATTCTGTCTCAAACCAAGGAACACCTAACATTATTAGAAGCTGGAGAGACAAGAAAGGATCCTCTCCTAGAGGATTTGGAGGAAGTGTGGTCTTGTCAACATTTGGATTTCAGACTTGTAGCAACAAAGTAGAAATGGATTACAATGCCAACGTGTAAAATAAATATCCACAAGGACATACTGATATAAATAAATACATGGGGGAAACAATGGGAAAGAAATGACAAATCTCCCATGCAAAAGAATTCCAAATAATTTATCTAGATAGTTATCCAAATTTGGATAATTCATCCAAATGTATCCATTCTTAAGGAGCTATAGTATAACTCTCCACTCTATAAGTATGGGCTGTCATAGTGACATTAAAGAAAACCTTAGGAAATCTGAAAAAAAAAAAAAAAGGTAGAATTAATAGTATTGTTTCAATATCGATTAATAGTGAATACAACTTAGTATTGTAAAATGTTAATAAGAGGGGAATCTTGGTATGGGGCATATTGGAAATCTATTACCTATTATTGTAAAATAAAAAGTACACTACAAAAGTAAGCCAGATGTTTAAGTCTGAGTCTAAATTTTGTTCCAGCACTTCTTTATATGTGATGGGCAAGAGTTTAGTTACTTATCTTTAAAACGCAGGTGATCCCTAGTCTAGAAGACAGTGGTGAGGATTAATAAGTTAACATACATCAAGGGTCCACCTGCAAAATTCTAAAATAATGCCCTGAATGATTCTGGAACTTTTAAGTGTTGTTTTTCTTCTGTCTTTGTGAATATATTTTCAGACTAAGAAGTCAATTAATTAGTAGGAAAGGGGGATAATATAAAAAATAGTTGTGATTTGAAAGCTGGGCTTCCCAAACTGTTTCAGGTTGATGTGAATTTGGCCAAATATGAATTTCTTGTTGGTTTAAGTGGGAGGTTGACTGGAAGTTGAATCCCTCTTGGATGAAGCACAAGGTCAAGCTGTCTCCTAGATCTTGGCTACTGGCTGCCCTTGGTCAGTGTTTGTGGCTTAAAGTGATGATATCATGTGGCCTACAGATAAAATGAAAATGCTTGCTCGTGGAATGTTCGTTGGAATCACTTAAGAGTAAATATGGAATTGTACTTCAATTCCAAACTTATTGAAGTGCTATTATCCCGTAAAATGGTATTAGTAATCAATATTTCCCACATAGAACGTATTACAAACCATCTATATATAAACCTCAATATAACAGAGAAGGTTTCCTGTTTAAACCAGCCAGCCCAACCCGATAGTTGGGCAGACAAGCTTCAATTAATGTAATAGAAATCTTGTCCTTATTTACCATCATCTCTGCCCACATGGGTAATTATGGGTAATTATAACAGCATTATTTCAGTTTGAAAGGATTGTGTAATATGGAAAAAATTCAGAGAGCCATTATGAGTCTGTGTACTTTTGTTTCCAATACCATCTGGACAAGCTCTAATAATGAACATTTTCAAACTCTGGAGTCTCCAAAATATATAGTATCATCAATGCCTTTAAACATGTAACAATAATGTTGTAACCAAACAGAAGTTAGTAATATATGAGTGCTTCAAGTTCTCCCTCCCTTTGCCCATTAGGAATAATTTTGGCTTGACTGAATATGCATATCCTTCTCCCTGCCCCCATCCCTAACATTTCAAGAATGGGGGTGGGGAAGAGCACAGGAGACTCCTGGAGGGCCGTAGGGAAATTATTGTTGCAGTACTCATTCTCTCTCATGGTGCTCCAAAACCCAAGGAAAGAACTTGAGTCATGTTCATGTTATCCTTGGTTTTTAGATTGTTTTATTCTGAAACCCATTGCATCACTGACAAGGATCTAAGTAGCCGAAGGAGACTTTTACTTCTCTCGGGTTACAAAGGCAGAAGCTCAGTTTCACTTCTCTCTGGTTACAAAGGCTGCACTACTTCCACTACATTAAAGATTATGATTAACTCAGGTGGGAATGTGCCTGCCAATATTTGATTCCAGCTTCTTCACTACTTGGGATTTAGATCCCAACATTCTGGTCTTTGGCTAAATTGTTTCACCTCTCATTATCTCACATTCCTCACGTGTAAAATGGAGATAGAAGCAGTGCATAGCTGATAGGAGTAGTAGTAAGAAAGAAACTGTATGACCTGTGTAGAAACAACAGAATAGAAACCACATAGTAAGCACTGAAGAAATGTTAGCCAAGATTACATCTTCCTTTCTATCACTTCTCCATTACTATCTCAATCTTGTTGTTTTGTTAAAGCTTTTTACCTGCAGGGAAATAAGACATTTATATTAAACAGATATGCATTTCTTTTGTGATGAATTTTTATTTATTGGGACAGCTAAATCCTGAAAGTGCAGCTAAGATGTTCAACCCAGTGACTGTGTGATTACTTAACTCCTGCTCCTGACTGGCTACAAAGATGATACACTTTGCATTCAGTGAATGTAAAATGTGAAATAACCAATTTTCTGAGTACCAGGATTTAAAGAGACATGTCTTAATTTAAGTAAAGGACTTTCTACTTTTCCTTGCTTTGATAAAATGATGACACCCATCAAGTTGAACTGGTGTCTATGATGCTTAGTCTTTCTGATGTAGGCTGGCCATTGGTACAAAAAGAAAATCAGCCAAAATGAGGCTATCACAAATGGTTCACCCAGCAGCAAGAATACTTTATGAGCTGAAAAATCAGCCAATAGGGAAAATATAAAACAACCATAAAAAGATCTTTCATCATTTAGATCTTTTTAAAAATATTATTAACTTCACAGGAGCAGCTGAGCCACATTTTGCACCCAGTTGCTGACACTCTTTTCTGACCATATTGAGAATCTTTCTCCCCAAGATATGCTTTTGCATCTTAAATGCTTTTAGGAACCAATGGGCTAAAACCAATATTATTTATGTTAATTGTGCTGTGAACTGTATTAATAAAAGAGTTTAAAAAACATTTGTGATATTATGCATTTAAATTCTGTATCTTCACCCTTCGGTGACAGCAGCATTTGCACAAATGGTAGAGGACCGAAAATAAAATCATTTTTTGTGACAAGCTTGCAAATGTGAAGGCGAATATTAATGGACAAATGGAAAGCACTGAATTTTCACAAAAGAGAATTTCAAGTAGCGAATGCACCCGAGAACAGAGTTTAAGGGTAAGCGGGTAACTCATCTAGATGAATTCCTATAAATTAGGCCTATAGTAATGCACCTGCCCTTGCTAAAATGGAGGGCCGTCCTGAGTGTTACTAAGGACATTAACAATCGATCTCTTCTTAACTCAAAGAAAGATTAAAAAAATCAAAAACTCTCAGTGAAAATTCTGTCCGAGTTGGATGTATAATTAGTGGTAGGTCACAGGGGGTAGAGAATTCATTAACACTGTCCATACTTCCAAATAGCTAGCATCCCATAGTTGTCACGGGCTTCCACGTATTATATGTGATAATTATTTAATTAAAATGATCTCAATTTAATCTTATAATAATCCTTTATGTAATGAGGGCAAATATTATCTTTCTAGAGATGAGAAAACAGACCAGAGAAGTTGTGATTTGCCCAAGTTGACAGGCAGTTATTCTGCATTCAGACAATTGATTTTGTGAGAACTAACCCTTTCAGAGAAACGCATAGCTACTGCTAAGTCAAGTCTCTCGGGTTGAATTCAGTTTTCCATGCACTTACTCACTAGTAACATTTTACCTGTTTGAACAGTGATACTTTCTGCCATACACAGTACATTTTTGGCCTCATCACTGAAGTATTTATCTCATAACAGTTGGTAGGTTATGTAGGTATTTTGGCATTGTTATGTAGATATTGCTGTATAACAATATTACTATAAACTTAGCAGCTTAAAATGACACATATTCACTATCTCACAGGGTCTGCGGGTCAAGAATCTGAACATGGCTAACCTGGATCTTCTGTTTAGGGTCTCACAAAGCTGCAATAAAGGCTCATATGTCTGGGGTTGCAGTTTTACCTAAGGATTAACCGGGGAAGTTTCTGCTTTATAAGCTCACTCATGCTGTTGGAAGAATTCAACCTCTTGCAGCTGTAGAACTGAGGACTTCAGTTTCTTGTTGACCATTGACTAGAGACCACTCTCAGCTCCTAGAGGTCACCTACAGTTCCTTGCAATGTGGGATTCCCCAACAGGGCCACTTGCTTCCTCAAAGCAAGCAAGGGAGGGAGAGACTCTAGCAAGAAGAGTGTAAATCATATAAGTTTTGTGTAAATCATATAATCACATACAAATAATCATGCACATCCTAGCACTTACCATATTCTATTAGAAGAAAATCCTAGGTGTGGTCCACACACAGGGGTAGGGGACCACATAGCAGTATGAATACCAGGAAATGGGAATAATTAGGGCTACCTTAAGAGCCTATTTGCCACAATCACTATCAACTTATACAATGATATGAATAATTCATTGTATTTTGCCCTTATGAAAAGGTTAAAAAATTTAAGTGTGCTGATGTTACTGATAACAACCACTAAGTATAGCAATTCAATACAAAGCTAGAAACTGTTACATAAATATTTAGTCTGTCAGGTGCTATAATTTAAATTGAAATGAGAAAAAAGGAAAATAAAAAACATGTACAAAATTCTAAATATATATTGACATGGTATCTGAAAGAAAATTGGGGAATTTATAATTTGTTGTAGTTCTCTTAGAACTCTTCTTATAAAGTATAAGGACATTGTTTAATTCTTGCAAAAATTTCATATAATTACACATACATTCACTGGATATGAAAGCGTTGCCTCTAGTTAATAAGAGGCCAAGTAGATTCTGTAATACTTTCTGGAGTTTTCATCTCAAAGTTTTACTGTCAAAGCTTAGATCTAATTATGGCAATGCTGCTTAAAATTGTCCAAAGGCTTTCTGTTGCACATAAAATAAAAATCCTTAATAGGGCTGCAAAGCAGTGTAATCTGGTTTCTGCTCACCCACCAAGCACTCTCCCTATACTTTTACCCCAACACTGTTGGCTTCTCTTACAACCCATACCCTTTGTACGTACCACTCTGGCAGCAATGAATGCTCCTTCATCACTCTCTCATTAATTTATCACTTACTAATATTGCAAGTATCCTTTTCTCAGTAAAGCCAAGTTATTTTATTAATTCCTTGTTTAAGAGTGATGTTCCTTTCCTTCATAAAATTTATCTCCGTTCATAATTATGAACTCATTAAAAAAAATACATGGTTTGATGAATGCTTTTCTAGCCACTAAAGCAAAAGTTGGTAAAGGCAGGATTCACCAAGTCTAATAATGTGCATTTCTGTATCCTTAATGGTTGGCATTATGCTCGGCACATAGATGATCAGTAAATATTTTCATAGATGAATCAACCAACCAACTGACCAATCAATGATTACCGATGCTTTTTACCTCCTCCCACCTCCTAATACAATCTCTATTTTTTGCTGCATTGAAATCATTGATTTTTATATGTAGTTTTATTTTTTTTAAGATTTCATTTATTTATTTGAGAGAGAGAGCATGAACAGGGGGAGCGGGAGAGAAAGAAGCAGACTCCCCACTGAGTAGGAAGCCCGATAGAGGGCTTAATCCCAGAACCCAGGGATCATGACCTGAACCAAAGGCAGATGCTTAATCGACTGAGCCACCCAGATGCCCTTCTGTGTACTTTTGGAAGTAAACCATAATCCATTTTCAATAGATAGAATTAAACGGGATGCGTTGTGGTTTATTTTGGTTTTGGGGAGTTTTCTTTTTTTTGGAGGATAAAAGGACATAATTGAAATGTTGAAAATAAAAAAGTACTTATGATTTTTGGGGAGTCTCTTGTCAATGAAGATAATGGCATTAAGCTTCTAGAAGGAGTGAAATCTTTTTCATCATGGGGAAGCAGGGCCCAATCTTCTCTCTTCTGCACCTTGCAAAAAAGAACTCTTGGAATCCGGGGACAGATATTGTTAAATTCTTTATTTTCTTTTGAATTTTTTGAATTGCAGTGAAGTAGCAAAATATATTTTTTAAGAAATAAGAGAAATTTCCTGAAAACTAAATATAGGAAGCAGTCCTCATGGAAGTTAAATATCCAAAGAGAATCCATTTTTATATTAAAAGGAAATTTATAAAGTAAAAGGAAACTAAAAGTTTTGTATCACGGTCTCATATTTAATCAGCAATTACATTCTAAATTAGAAGAAAGAAATTCACAGTAATTCTGAGATGGGTCTGCGTGATTTACCCACTGTTATCTCATGCCAGTTAAATCTTACACAATTCTCTTAGAATAAATGCTGATTGTAAACAGATCTTGGGTAACCACTCCCTCCCTCCAACATTCTATAATAACTATTTCAGCTGAGAAGTTTTCCACTTGCTGGCTCTCTAAGTGAACTCCATGGGCTCTGCCATTGCAAATTGTTTTGTTGACTTGACTTAAGCAAATATATGTTAAAATCAAATGAGTTTATCACATGGGTCTTTTTGGATATCCCTTTTAACTTCTAAGGAACTTCTGTAGAGAAAATTTGGTTCAACTATCTCATTAACTCCAGGGTGGATATTGCAATCAAAATCACGAAGAGTGAACACATCTGCTATGTAAAAGGAAGCAATGGTATCTGGAATCAACTACCCTTTTCTCCTACTTCTGCTACACAGAAAACTAGAGCAAGACTTTTCCCCAAAGTATTAATGGTACACTTAATCCAAAGAAAGAAGGCTCTTAAAACCTCAGATTGATTTTAACATTATTTTCTCTACACATAGCACCCCTGCTAAATTTCCCCCATTGTAACAACACATTTGAGTCCCCAAACCATTTTTTTATGTTGTTGTTCAAATCTTCTATTATCAGTATTATTTGAAATGAATTCCTAGATTTTATTGGGAAATGCTGAAATTATGGCTAAAGTTTTTAATCTCTTTGTAAGTAGGTTGAGCTTTAAAGAAATCTAGATACTTTCGTAAGGAAACAGAAGATTTATCTTCAGAAAGATCAATAGGGCAGAGCTTTCAAGCTGCCTCTAGTTATGAAACAGAAAGAAGTGTGAAGCCCATTTATTTATCTGAAGCATTTGTTCCATGCTGGGTCAACCAAGCCCCAAGCACCTGTTTTCTCTGTTAGCACACACAGTGCCTGAATTACCCTGATTATTGCCTCAATTCTTCCTTTTACCTTGCCTGTGGGGACAGTCTGCCAACATTCAGGGCTTCAACCAAGAATGACAAAAACCCACAGGAGGCTCCATTTGGCTCTTGCCAGCCAAGGAGAGAACTGGAGCAGAAATATGAGCTACTCATTAGACTTTCCCAGTTGATTTCAGCCCTTATCTGTCCTAAAAATAACTGTAGGTATTTTTCAAATGTACATTATAGATCAAATCACATCATTCACTTCAACTGCCCTCTTAGGTAGCTATTTTAAGTGGCATCCAAATTTCCAAGCAAATGAAGATTTACTGAATCAAAGTTCCCAAGTCTATCAATAAGGTATTGCCAGTTTCAGGATGGAAAGTATCACTTGAGCCTCAACAAGATATACAACAATGGACCTGTTTTGCTAGATTCCAAAATATGTGAGCGTGGGCTAAGGAATGTGTGGGCTGAAAACTGTACAGTTCAACATCACTTCCATTTCTATATCCAAGTAGCTAAGAGCCCATTCTACCCAAAATGTAGAGGAGGCAATTAGATTTGAAGACAGGCTATAAAGACATACATGGGGGCACCTGGCTGGTTCAGGTGATAGAACATGTGACTCTTCATCACAGGGTTATAAATTTAAGCCCCATGTTGGGTGTAGAGATTACTTAAAAAATAAATCCTTAAAAAAATAAAAAGGACATACGTGACTTTATTTCTCCCCCTGTGTCCAACCTAGCAGAATATAATTTGATTAGGAAAGGAATGGTACCTATACAAATGCCAAGTAAAGGATTGAGGAAAAATAAATTTTAAAAGCAGATCAATGAAAATGGTTTATGTATCAAAGGAGGAAGAGAATATTTCTGCCAGTGTCAAGCGGCAAAGTAAGATATCAGAAATATATCAGAGAAATAAGTATATGTGTGAAGAATAAATTAGGAAGGAAAGGGGACACATCATGAGCAAGGTCGTCAAAAAATCTGGTTATCTTTGAACATGATCATCTTTATTCGGTTATACTAAATCAAATAAGTAATTTTTTAAAAAGTACTTTACTCAGATAATACAATGAATTTGGCATTCCTAAAGGTTGCAATCCAGTGCCAACAAAACAGGATCTATGCACAAGAAGAGTAATTACTTTTAATAGCTGTGGGAAAGACTAAGTATGACAAAGACAGGAAGGAACAAATGTCCAAATTCCAAAGAACTGGTAGACTAGTTTCCTTATGCTGTTTAACAAGTTATCACAACCCTAGTAGCTTCAAACAACACATATGCATTTTCTTACAGTGTTAGGAATCTGGATTCAGTGTAAATGGATTTTCAGCTCAGGGTATTACAAGGCTACAGTGAGGTGTCAACCAGTCTGTGATCTTTTGTAGAGCTAACAGTCATATTCCAAGTTCCTGTGCTTTGGGCAAAATTTAGTTCCTTATGGTTGTAGGACTGAGGACTTCCCAAGGGCTTACCAGTTCCTTGCCATGTGCACATCTCATAGGCAATTCACAACACAGCAGTTTGCTTCTTCAAGACTAGCAGGAGAGTCTCTCTCTCCAGCCTCCCAAGATGGAGTCCTAGATAAACATTCCATCATCTTTTTTAACCAATGACATCTAATTACCTTTGCTAATTACCTAAACTACAGATCCCATCCATACTTAAGGAGAGTGGTTTATACAACGGCGTGGATCATTGGGGGGTTGTCTACAGTATGTCAACCCCACAAATGGAAATAACATAAATGGAATGATGGGGGAATGTTGGTCAATGATATTGACCCAATGAAATAAGTCCAACTTGAGCCCACATATCTGTTTCATGCTGCCCTCTAGATACTTAAGTCGGCAGAACTGGCCACCTGAATAGCACCAAGCCTGTTCCCTGCAGCATGTAGTCCTTTTCCTCAGTCTGTACTCCTAAAGGGAGAGAATGCTAATGACATACATACCTTTAAATCCTAGGAGTGAGTCAAGAAGCAGCTCTTTTCAAGAAGGCACTGGCTGACAGGACTGGGACTTATGGTCTGAGGTCTCTACAAACATGCTCGTGGCTCTCCACAGTACAGCCTGGAATGAGGGAAGAGAATTGAAAATGTGGGCATTAGTGGAAGGACTCTCCGTTTGTTCTCTTTCCCCAAGGCTTGCAAATGTTATCAGTGGGCCTGTTTACATACAGAAAATAGAAATCCCACTTTGAGCAGACAATTTCATTCACTCTCATGGTGTGAAGTGATAGCCGGCTCAAATATTTTCGCTCTATGCTGAGTGAAGAATGGTCTCTTGAGAAGTTGGAATAAAAATGCTACCTCATCAATAAAAGCAAACACATGGAAAACAAACAAACAAAACCTCACAATCATCCAGGGGGAAAATAATTCCCATAGGGTAATTGATACTTAAATGTTTTATACTATGCATTTTTTAAGGAAGTGAAAGAACAGAACATGTGAGAATTAGTTTAGATTCTCATCATATTAAAGCATAAGAGATATAATAAAACATTGAATATAAAACTCAAAAGAGATACTGGGGAAAATTTTCTCAGAAAACACATTAATTGGAAATACTGTTCAGATATGAAAAAGACATCTCTGACTTGGGGTTTTAGTGCTGAGCACATGTACTTTTGTGCATCCTCTATTACTAGAAGAATGCAAGAGAATCAGGTATTAATGCTACCCCTTGGAGGCTGTCCTGCCTGTTTACAATATGGCATTGGAGAGGTTTGGGAACTCAATAGCTCCCTTCCAAGTTTTCAGTTTCCAACTTCATGGCCATTTCAGATAAACATCTGTGCTTCATATCGTGTGCTGGGCACATTGCTACTGATGTGATATCAAATGGCTTTCCCTCCATCTGTTGCCTGCTGTTATAACACTTGATTAAAAATTTTTTAAAGGCAGTTCAGTCAAATCTCCACTTCCACCACATTTGACCCCTAAGAGGAGAGAAAATCTGGGCGAGAACTCACTTAACATTAATAGATGCATAGATTTAACTTTTTGTAAGTTATTATCATTTAAGTGTCTTGGGAGGTATATATAATAATTGGCCACAGTTTTCACTTAGTGTATGCATCCTCATGCTTATAACTTTCATGGCAGAAAATACATTTAATAAAAAGCCATAGGATGTATATGGATGATGTTACACAGAGTTATTCACTCTCCTTGGCCTAGACCCTTTTTTCTTTTACCAGGAGCATCTTCTTACAATATAGCTGGGTCACATCTAAAGTATAGTGATAGTTAAGAAGATAAAGTCAAATGTGATTGAACTTTCCACTTTAGTCTCATCAGTACTGACTTAACTGCCAGTTCAGCTTGCCAAATAATTTTTTAATTAAAAAATGACAGTAATTTTCCTCATGAGCCCCATGTTTCGAAAGTTTGTTTCCATCAACTAAATGGCATTTATTTATTCTCAATATGACCATTGTTTATTACAAAGGCATATGTAATTGCTAATCAACATGATTCCTCTGTATGAAATCAGCACTGGTGACTGGAGTAAGTTGATCTATGTCAAGGCAAAGCAAGAACAAAAGAATTGGTCTTTCAATTACCCGTATCTTGGATTTTGGAATATGTAACAGTCCATCAACCCTTATCGATTTTAGATCAAAGATGAGGAAGAACTTACTCCTGTAAGAGTTGAAGTTTTTAACAACAGATCACTGTGAAATAAAGAAAATTAAATAATGCCATGAGTTTTCCATTATATCAAGTGTGTTCATGTTAAAGTGTCTTTTATTGTGAGATGATGTTCTTTCCACTTATGTTAACAACATTTTTCCCCTATGAACTAATGCTGACAGCAAAACTTTCTTCTTCTCCTCCTCCTTCTTCTTCCTCCCTCCTCCTCCCACTTTAGTACTGCCTGACTCTGGTCTCTATTCTTAGCCCAAATTCTCAAAAGGTAATTAACCAACTTATGAATGGATGCCAACCCTCAGCCAGCTGTCCATTTATGTTCCAATCGATAGTAGCCACTGAAGAAAGGATCACATTACAAACATGTTTCTTGTATGCAATTACAATTTTTTAAGGCAAGTTACAAAAAAACACATGTAAAGAATACAAATCAATGTGGACATAATGATCACTGCTTTGTAAATAAATAGTATTGTAGAATTAATTAGAACAGAAAGGAGTCCCATCCTCACTTCACCCAAGAGACAGGTAGCCTCATGGTATTATGCAGTCAGTAAGAGAAATAAAAAGTGATTAACGTTTGACAATCTTACTGCAATTGCAGACACTACTCTTGCCCCATAGTATGCTGTAGTAACAGTCCTTCAGTATTCTGACTCTGCTCATTTCTGTGGCTTGAGCTCTCCAAAAGAGTTAACAGGGGAAACCAAGCATGGGAAGAGCCAAAAGAACCGTATTTGTTGTCTAAGCACTTGGAAGGCAAAATTTATAAGCTGATTTGTCTAAGAAATAGTTTTATGCTAATCTAGCATCAGAAAAACAACTATCATAGATCCAGATATAAACACAATTATCCATTATATATTATAGCTCCTTTGTCATAAATTAATCGATTATATATACATGGCTTTATTTCTGGGCTTCCTATTCTGTTCTATTGCTCTATGTGTCTTTTTTTATGCTACTACCATACTGTTTTGATTACTATAACTTTGTAACAGAGTTTTTTTTTTATTTTTTTTATTTTTTTTAAAGATTTTATTTATTTATTTGAGAGAGAGAGAATGAGAGAGAGAGCACATGAGAGGGGGGAGGGTCAGAGGGAGGAGCAGACTCCCTGCAGAGCAGGGAGCCCGATGCGGGACTCGATCCCGGGACTCCAGGATCATGACCTGAGCCGAAGGCAGTCGCTTAACCAACTGAGCCACCCAGGCGCCCTGTAACAGAGTTTTAAACAGGAAGTGTGATGACTCCAGATTTGTTCTTCTGACTCAACATTGCTTTGGCTATTCTGAGTCTTTGTAGTTCCATACAAATTCTAGGATTTTTTTTTTCTATTTGTGTGAAAAATGCCATTGGAATTTTGATAGCAATTGCATTGAATCTTTAGATCACTTTTGGTAATATTGACATTTTAACAATATGAATCCTCCCAATCCATGAACATGGGATATCTTCCCATTTATTTTGTCTTTTTCAATTTCTTTCATAGTCTTTGGGATACAAATCTTTCACCTCCTTGGTTAGGTTTATGCCTAAGTATTTTATTCTTTTTGATGCTACTGTAAATTGGATTGTACTTAGCATCTTTTTTGCATAGTTTGTTCTAAGTTATAAAAATACAACTGATATTTGTATATTGACTTTGTGTCCTGCAAGTTTATTTATTAGTTCTAACAGGTTTTTTTTTGGTGGAGTCTAGGATTTTTTTATATACAAGATGTCATCTGCAGAGACAATTTTACTTTTCTGATTTAGATGTCTTTTACTTAATTTTCTTTAATGTTCCCCTGTATTTTTTTATTATTATGTTAATCACCATACATTACATCATTAGTTTTTGATGTAGTGTTCCATGATTCATTGTTTGCATATAACACCCAGTGCTCCATTCAGTACGTGCCCTCTTTATTACCCATCACCAGGCTAACCCATCCCCCCACCCCCTCCCCTCTAGAACCCTCAGTTTGTTTCTCAGAGTCCATAGTCTCTCATGGTTTGTCTCCCCCTCCAATTTCCCCCCCTTCATTTTTCCCTTCCTGCTTTCTTCTTCTTCTTCTTTTTTTTTTTTAACATATAATGCATTATTTATTACAGAGGTATAGGTCTGTGATTATTTCTTTAATTTTCTTGATTAATTGCTCTTGCTAGAATTTCCAGGACTATGATGAATAGAAATTGTGAGAGTGGGAATATTTGTCTTTTTACTGAACGTAAAGGAAAAGTTTTCAGATTTTTACCATTGACTATGATGTTATCTGTGGGCTTGCCATTTATAGTCTTTATCATGTTGATGTACATCCCTTATTTTTTTTTATTATTTTTTAGAAAGAGAGTGAGCACAAGCAGGGGAGGGGCAGAGGGAGAGGGAGAGAGAATCCCAAGCCCAGCATGGAGCCCAACTCAGGGCTCAATCTCATGATGATCCTGAAATCATGACCCAAGCCAAAATCAAGAGTCAGACACTCAAATGAGTGAGCCACTCCAGGCACCCCTTTCCCTTATTTTTTTAATCAGAATATTTCAAAAGTTAACACTTGAAAAAAAATATTCCCCTGAGTATAAAGAACTAATCATACAATAAAAGACCATTACAAAATTAAACAATTAGAGGTATATCATTCTCTGCATTTATCTCTATTATAAACTTGTTCTTTAAAATATCATGTATTGGGGTACTGTAGATAATATTAAAAAAGGGAAAAGCTCATTTTGCACCAATAATATTGAGGTATATTCAATCTATCTTTATCAAACTCCAGAGCAATCTTTAAATCAGTGCTATTAAGGTCAATAGATTGATGTTACATATGATAGAAACAATTATTCTCCTTGGAGGAACCTAGTTATTTATACCTTCTGCACCCATTCTTCAGGAAGGGACTGGCAGCATACTACCAGTAGCCACTGCACCTTCGGTATGTAAGGCAACATTCATGTTGTTGGAAGAATTCAGCTCCTTGCAGATGTCAGAAAGAGGGCTTCAGTTTTTTGCTGGCTGTTGGCTGGAAGCCACGCTCACTTCTAGAAGCTGCCCACAATTCCTTATTATGTAAGATTCCTCAAAATAGCCACTTGCTTCCTCATGGTGAGGATGAGAAAGATTCTAGCAAGACGGACACTACCATTTTATGAGATATAATTATATACATCCCATTACTTTTGCTATGTTCTATTATTTAGATGCAAATCACAGGTTCTTCCCACATTCAAGTGGAGGAAATCATGTAATAGCATGACTACCAGGAAATGAGAATCATGGGGACCACCTCAATTTCTGTTTTCCACATAGGGCAGGGTAAATATTTGTTGAAGTGAATCAATGGCCCCCCAAAGAACTCTGCCATTACCAGTCAGCCCTCAAATGCAAAATTAAAATGGGGTAAGAAGCATTCTAGACATTACATGCAAAGTTAGGGAAGTGAGGGTTGGGAAGAGGATGGAGACATTAATTAAACAAAACATGCAATTAGAACTTCAGTTTGATTGGTTTAAAATATTATATTCCCTTACGTATTATCTGTAATATCTGTTTAATCCAAAGGAAAAAAATATAATGTGAAAAATACAATAACTAAGGTAGTTTATAAGGATTTCTGAAGATCTGCTTTAGTACACATTTTCTCTGAGCACATCTGTCAACATTCCCTATTTCTTTCAGATGATGTAGAAAGACCTCTGACATTTCAAATGCATCACCCTAATCAAATCCTCATCCTCCAGAATGATTTCAGAGAATGTATTACAGACCTAAGGAAAGTTCTGAATGCCAAACATTTCAAACACAATAGACGAACTTGGAAAAAGAGGGAGGAAACTAAGAGGCCAGGGGTTTTAGATCAGGTGTCTTCACATTCCTTATGATGGCGGCAGGAAATTGTCCATATATGCTTTCGAGCAAATGAAAGCATATATCTACACAGGAATAGAACATCAAGTCTTTGAGCGACATGTTTTAGTTTTTGCTACTTGTAAAGCCAAGCCAAAAATTGTCTGGGGCAAAGGAGAAGCTTTGCGCATAAAACTTTCATTGGTCAGAAGATACACGCTACAGGTCTTCCTAGACGCTAAACTGTCATGACACAGTGACTGTACTGCAGATACTAGGCTGATAACATCTGCTCTATTAAATATGACTTAGAAAAACTATTTTAACTCCTTTAAAAACCAGTATCACTCTATGAAATGAGGATACATGTCTGTCATTTCCATAGTCAGCCCACTGATCTTTAAAGACATTGTTTACATTGTTAAAGCACCTGGGTGGCTCCATCCATTAAGTGTCAGACTCTTGGTTTCAGCTCAGGTCATGATCTCATGGTCCTGGGATCCAACCCTGAGTTGGGCTCTGTGCTCAGCAAGGAGTCTGCTTAAGATTCTCTCCCTCTCCCTCTGCCCCTCCCCTCACTAGCACTCGCTCTCAGATAAATAAATAAATCTTTAAAGAATAATAAAATAGAAAATGAAGACATTGTTTGGGAAGCTTATTTAAATATACAGACTCATCAATACCTCCCCTGGAAATTCTGAGACAGCAGGTCGGCCTGGTCTGAGAATACGTTTTGTTTTTTTTTAAATTTTCCCCTGGGATATTATAATGCAGGTTTGGAAACTGCTGATCATTAAGTATATTTTATAACCAATACTCCATGATTCTCCTATCAGCAGACTGCCAGGTCTTACAGGTCTTTGGGAGAAACGCTAATCATGAAAGTGTGAGCCCTAGGTTAACTTAATTTAGAAAACTAAATTATTGGGGGCATCTGGGTCACTCAGTTAAGCATCTGCCTTCGGGGTCCTGGGATCAAGCCCCACGTCGGGTTCCCTGTGTAGTGGAGAGCCTGCTTCTCTGTCTCCCTCTGCTGCTCCCCCTGCTTGTGCTTTCCCTTGCTCTCTCTCTGTCAAAAAAAAAAAAAAAAAAAAAAAAAAAAGAATACTAAATTATTGGCTCTTAATGTAAGAATAATGAGAGGATTTCTGGCTGATGCAGATTTTGCCTCATTTTTAAACTCTTGCTATTTATTGCAGGTTGTGATTGCTCTCCTTTATTTATCCATGCTATAGACTATTTTGTTGCCCCAAAATTCCTATGTTAAAACCTAATCTTCAAGGTAATATTATTTGGAGGTATGGTCTTTGGAAGTGCTTAGGTCATGAGGGTGTAGCTGTTATGAATCAGATTAATTAGTGCATTTATAAAAGAGATCCCAGAGTGCTCCCTCACCCCTTCCTCTGTGTGAGGACACAGCACAAAAGATGTCTGTCTACAGACTAGGAGGTGGGCACTCACCAGACACCAAATCTGCTGGCACCTTGATCTTTGACTTCCCAGCCTCCAGAACTGTGAAAAACCTCATTTCTGTTGTTTAATAAGCCACCCAGTCTATGGTAATCTGTTACAGCAGCCTGTAAGGACTAAGACAACCCATTTCAGAACCTTAACCTCTGGTCAGTCATCATCACTTTTCTGGAGGAATATTTCATCTGATCTGTTTTATTCCTCGGCTACAAGTTCCTTGTGACTTGGAGCTAATACTTGGTTCCAGGCAAGCCCTTCAGTATTCCAGCCCTAGTTTATTTGCCTTCCACTTTGATTCACCGCACATACACAAGGAGGATGCCAGAACTTCCACTGTACACTTTGGCATTCATAGGATCCGGGTTGCACTGTAACTGATAGCATAAGTATGGAAGGATCAAACGAATAACAAGACATGTTAGAACAAAAGGAGAAATGGAAATAAACTTGAAACCTACTGAAGTGATACCTTCATACATGCAATGATGATCCTGAGTTTATGAAACTTAATTCCCCTTCAATGGCTCCTGCTTCTCTATAGACTTGAGGCATTACCTTTCAGCAATTATTCAAGGTTTGTCGCATTTAGGCATTTTATCTGGTAGGTAGAATAATACCCCTCCCCCAAAGATGCCCTCCCTCATCATAATCCTAGAAGCTGTAAATATGTTATTTAATATGCAAAAGGGACTTTGTAGATATGATTAAATTAAAGACCCTGGGATAAAAAGATTTTACTGGATTACCTGGGTAGGCCCAATCTAATCACATGGGTCTTTAAAATTAGAGTACCTTTGCTGTAATTAGAGAACCAGAGAAATGGCAGCCTAAGAAAGACCTCATCTGCTGTTGCTGGCTTTGAGAACGAAGGAAGGGGGCCATCAGCCAAGGAATTCAAGACCTCCAGAAGCTAGAATAGGCAAGAAAACAGATTCCTCCCTACAGCCCTAAGGAAAAATGTGGACCTGCCAATTGCTTTATTTTAGCCCAATGAGGACTTTAACCTTCAAAATTGTAAACACAAAATTTGCTGTCATTTGTGTCATTTTAAACCTGTAAGTTTGAAGTAATTTGTTACAGCAGCTAAAAACAATCTACCACCCAATAAAATGCTCACCATTTCCCTTGAAACTTCTTCAGCTGAACTGGTAAGCAAACTGTGCATACTTCCTCCAAATACTTTGCTTTGTGGAGTTTTGCAACTTTTGCTCACAAATAGTTTAACCATTTGTGACTTTCCTGTGCTCTCTGCCTCTCCATTTGATCCTACAATTCCTTTAAAATTCAAAGTCCTTCTTTATTAACCTGCTCATATTACATCAAATGTTGTGCATGTTATTCAAACTTTCATAGCACTGTATTCACCATTCAGTTCACCTTTTTTATAAGCTCATATTGTTGGTACTGTTGTCAGTGTTTAACTCATTAAAAAAATCATTTTTAAAAGGCAAATTCTATTTCATAACAACTTAAAATCCCAATTATGCCCCAAAGGGAGGTAGAGTAGGTCTGTATTTAAATACTATAAACATTTGCTATTAAACCCATTCACCTGCGGGCAGAAGTCTAATAAAAAAAAGAGGTACTTAAAAGATGAGAGGAAAAAATATTTTATGACAGCTACTTAACCAGAGGGGGAAAAGGGATGATGAATTACTGTTACATAATGTTCTAGTCAAAGAGGGGAAGTGTGCTTGAGAAATGGTAAAACAAATGACAAGACTTTGACTGGAAATTCCATCTCCTAGAGAGCAAAGCAATCTAGTAGAGCAGTGGTTCTCAACCAGGATAATGGTGACAATGTCTGGAGACATTGTAACCAGAGGAAGGTGCTACTGGCATCTGGTGGACAGAAACCAGGATACTGCAAAATAGCATGCAATGCACAGGGTGGCACCTCACAACAAAGACTTATCTAGTCTAAAATTCAATAATGTTGAAGTTGAGAGATTTTGATGTAGGGAACCATACTTTGGCTTAAAAAGGAATATTGATTAGTGAAATAAAAGGGACAAAATTTCTCAATAGACATTGAAATAATAGTTACCTGTGAATAAAATTAATAATTTTCCTTGTTCAGTTCTAGTATATGTGGCTGTGAAGCCTGGCTATCAAATGACTAGCATGGATTTTTAAGTAGCCAATTTTTTCTATATTCAGGTTATAGGAGAGATCACACAGCGTTTCAGCCTGGAAAGATGATGGCTTGAGGAGATTGTGAGGTTCTAAGAAACATAATTCTAAGTCACAGGTATAAAAGGTACCAGCATAGGAAATGTAGTTAATGGTATAATAGCATTCTACGGTGACACGTGGCAGCTCAAATTGTGGTGGGCATAGCATACTGTATGGAGTTGTTGAATCACTATGTTGTATACACCTGAAATTAATACAATGTATGCCAATTATACTTCAATTAAAAAAAAAGAAAACATGTAATTCTGACCATGTAATTGTAAAGTACCTCAGCGAGATAGAAAAAGGAAACCAGAGTGGTTATGTAACAAAACCTTTGGAAAGATCAAATGAGTGAGGAAATACAGAGACAATATTAAAAAAGGATATCGCAACAAACCATGATGATCATTGTCAGCAAAACCAAAACTACTTTGTAAAAAGTATTGAGAACTGAGAAAAAATTTTGAATTGTTTTAACGCTGGTGATTGACAAAGATACACTTGAGCTATTCAACACCTACATTTTCTGCCTTCTCTGATGAAGAAAATTATATGCAAGTAATTGTGGTAAATGGTTAGGGGAGGTCTAAAATGGGTGAGGAGAATGAACAAGATTATAAAACTTCCAGGCTAAACTTTAGAAGGACCACATCCTGGGATGCTGAAGGATATGAGTTATCTGATCTACAACCAGGTTCTTGGAAGAATCAGAAAGAATGGGAATGATGCAAAGAAACTGGAGATGGGCTGATGTCTTTGCAAGACTCAGAAGGAAACAGGCAGAGTTTCAAATTTCTAAGGCGAGCTTTATGTAATTTCCAGGAAAACTTCAAGAAAGATGTTATAACTGAGTGGTGGGTGAGCACTGGGAGACAGAAATGGGTTTGTTAAATACATGAGTATTTGAAAATGAGCAATATCATACTAATCGCATTCCATTTTTTGTAGAGTTGAGAGATAGTTAAGTTAGACAATATACACATGGGATAGCTGGGTTGCAGTAAAGCATTTGAAAATCTTTACTTGATATCTATATGTAGTATATAAAAGTGGGTTTGAAACAAGGAAAATTTAGTAGATTCACAACTAATTAAAGTTCCATGTTTAAAGAGTAGCACCTAATGAAGTGATTCCCTACCAGGCTTACCTCAATGAATATTTTGGTCAGTGACACTGCTGAAGTTGTTGGAGACCCTATTTATCAAATTTCAGTGACATAAGCCTGAGACTATCATGACTACAATACCTAAAAGAATCAGGATCTTAAATTAACTAGATGGAATCCTAGAAGAAAAACATAATAAATGTTCATAAATTCATAGTGTATTGGGATTAGAGAAAATTTTAGTTGAAATCTTCATTTTGTATGCAAAGAAAATAGGTCACAGAAGGGTAACTTTAAGTAGTTCACATATGGCTTACAGGAGCAACACAATAAGTTTATAGGAAGATAAACATAAAGGGCTGATTCATTTAAAACACACACACACACACACACATACACACACACCAGGGCTGATTGTCTCAAGCAATTATTTGCACTTCAATAATTTGTAGCACTAGCAAATATAGCAGAAACAAAACAAATCATCAAAAATCAAAAGACCTACTGCATCCTATTCTGCATGAGTAAAGCTATAGTTATTGATGATAAAAAGGTAACCAGTTCCAGATTTTTTCCCCTTAGTTTCAGTACATTTAAAAAGTGTACTATAGCTATTTATAGACACTAAAAAGAGAAATCAGTCTCTCTGTATACTGAGGCTTTGTTTTTGAAAAATGATCCACATGGGACTAAACATATAAAGAATGCCTTTATAAGGCAAACAGACGTGCTGGGGGGGGGAAAGAAAAATAAAACTTTATTGTCAGCAATGCTTATTATAGAAATGAAAACACACTGAAATTCTGGGTTCCTGGGTAATGTCAATAAAACCTACGTGCTGGCATAAGAACTTGCTGTCATTACCAAATAACATCAGATCAGATGAGGGTGTTCATTTATTTGGGTCAATGTGTGTCATGCTGCTCTGTCATGCAAAAACCAAAAAGTCATATATGGGCATCATAAGGACAAGAGACAGGATTGGTGAAAGTCTCACTCAAAGGATATGACTGGCACTTTTATGGCTAGCCCAGAGAATCTCAAGCCAAAGAAACTCAGTCTATGAACCCACAAGGGTGGGAAAAGAAAGCTCCTATTGCTAGCTCACAGGACTAAGATCGGAAAGAAATGAACGTTAGGAACAATGGTGATTATATCTGCTGATATAAGTAAATATTACAACTGCATGAGTATCAGACTTGGTGAAATTAATTAATTTACTCATTTATTTCTTCCTATCCTCATTCAATAAATTTCGGTGAATGTTTACCACATGTCAGGCACAGTGATAAGTGCTGGAGATTCAAAGACAAATGGAATTCAGCCCTCAATCTAAAGATTTACAGTCTTTTAGGAGATGCATAAGTCTCCAACAAAATTTTACAATGAAGCATGATATATCCTATAAGAATCAAATCTATTAGGTAAACAGTGATCTGATGGAGGGATAAACAGATTAATGGAGTAAGAAAAGGGTTTACTAAGGGAAAATCAGCACAAAACCAGCCATTAATAATCTCAGAAACTCCTGAGTTTTATAGAAATCTCGGCTTAGAACAAAAGAACAAAGTTGACATTTTTCATGGTATCAGGGTATTAACTGTTAATATTACCTGAGTTTCTATTAGGTGAAACCATAGCCAGAAAATCTAGAAATACCCAAGCCCAAGTCCAGAATGCATCTCTACCTCAATTTTCTCAAGACAGCTATATAAACAGCAAACAGTGGTATCACAAAGTATAATAGTAATGAGTTATGATGCCCAAATTCTAAGTACAGCTCCAATCCTACATAAGAGGTCTCCTTTCCCCATTGAACTAAAACAAGAATCTCAGATATTGCTGAACTCCAGCTTAACCCTTGGGCAGATAACCACAGAAAAAGACGAGGTTATGGAAGTAAAATCCACATCTGGACTGAATCCTCCTAGCACTCAAGCCACAGGGACTACAGAGCCTGAGAGAGCCAGCTACACCCGGGCACAATAATCACAGCCATGCAAAACTCAGACCAATTCCTAGCAGTTCCTCCCTGTATAATCTAGTTGAGGATGAGTACAAGTGTGAAACTAGAGGAGATATTCCTGGAAATCCTTCCCTCAAGGGGACCACTGACCAACAGAAGAGTGACACGCTACACTACGTAAATTGTCAATTCAGAATGTGACTTGGAAGTATAGTCCACCAACGCTTTGTCCTACAGTATCCTTGCAGATTACAGTCTACAGAGTAGAAATAAGGAATTCTTATAGTTCTGATAATCTAGAACAGCATCCTGTAAAATAGCAGTTTTTGGTCTTTAATCATTTATAGACTTTTTTTGAACGGCATCAAACATAAAGGCATTTGCTTTTAAAAAGTTTTCAGATGGGGCGCCTGGGTGGCTCAGTTGTTAAGCGTCTGCCTTCGGCTCAGGTCAGGATCCCAGGGTCCTGGGATCGAGCCCCGCATCGGGCTCCCTGCTCTGCGGGAAGCCTGCTTCTCCCTCTCCCACTCCCTCTGCTTGTGTTCCGTCTCTCGCTGTGTCTCTCTCTGTCAAATAAATAAATAAAATCTTAAAAAAATAAAATAAAAATAAAAAGTTTTCAGGTAAGAGTGTTAATAAAACAAACAAACAAAAAAATAGAAACAATCACAATCCTGAACAATCCTGAACCATCATGACATGCCATAAAAGAAATAATTTTAAAATCAAAAAGTAAGAAAGGGAAATACTAAAGAGCTATCTAAAGTTAATGGCAATAGCATTAAGAATTGACAACATTCTCACTTTGCTACAGACCAGTGAAAGCACCATCAAATTACAATGGGCCAAAGTTGAGTATCTGGGGAAAATTGTTCTATAATCTTCATACCCCCCTACTAAAAATCATACTGTGTAGAATAATCATCTTAAATATTTTGGAAATTATATCTTACTGTACTGGACATAGGAGACCTTAGCATCTTATCCTTTCTTTGACAGAGGGAACTGTTCATTAAAAGTCAGTATAGTCACTCACATTGTGTATACTTGAAACAACTCTTGAATTGGTAGATTTACCTCCCCTCATACAAATCTAAATCTCTTCAAACCTTACTTACCCAGTCCTCAATGTGAGTGACATGGTTGGCAGACAAGGACATTGACTTAGTGTCTGAGGAAGATGTGTGAGAGTGTGCCTCCCTTCAAAGCCCCTTAGAACCATTTCAGTTATTAGAGATTATTTTGTTGTTGTCAGTGTTGAAATGTTTTCTATGGTAAGAGAATGGTGAATGTCACATAAGCTACAGAATTAGGAGTTTTGCCCAGAATAATGAAACTGAAAACGATTTTAAAAGTCAGAAAAAGTTTTATGTTGCAATCATATGGCAAAATAAGAATAATTTCTAGGGGAAAAAAGGGAAAGAAAAAAGAGTTCCTTTAAGAAAGATTTGTAGCAGGGGCGCCTGGGTGGCTCAGTTGGTTGAGCGACTGCCTTCAGCTCAGGTCATGATCCTGGAGTCCCGGGATCAAGTCCCGCATCAGGCTACCTGCTCAGCGGGGAGTCTGCTTCTGCCTCTGACCCTCCCCCTGCTCGTGCTCTCTCTCTCTATCTCATTCTCTCTCTCAAATAAATAAATAAAAAATCTTAAAAAAAAAAAAAAAAAAAACAAAGATTTGTAGCAAATTGCATAATTCAAAGCAAGGCTCTCAAGATCCACTGTCCCCAAAGTACTAGCTGAATTAGTTTTCTAGTTTGAGCATCAGTTGGGAATTCACTTCATCAGCATGACTTTATGTGTAATTAGAACAAGATAGCTTATGAACAACCACTTACAGAAAGGGACTGGTGATCCTTTACTACATTAAAGACCTCTACTAGGAAGGAATTGCCAGTGTCCATCCAATCTTGATGCCACTGCAGGGCTAGAGGCAGAATTCTCTAGACAGAGCAGATCTTATTTCACAAGCTTTCCTCTTCCAAAAAATATAGGAGTCTCAAAGAAAAGCCCCATGTCATACATCATTCTTTTCAAGCTAAGTTCTAAATATATTTGCTATCTGCAAAAAGAGACTAACTGGATTTTAGCCACTGAGCAGGACCTAAGGACCTAGTTACACAACACTGACTTGGTAAAGAGAGTCAACTAAGCCTCATTTAAATTTAAAACTTGAAATGACTGTTCACTTGAAATTACATAAGACTTGAGTTACACATCATATTTCCATCCTTCACACTCAGTGTATGTGTGTGCAATGAGCCATCTTTCCTTATAATAGACCTTCTGTATCCCTTGCTACATTTTTAAAATAAACAAGTGGATTCTAGAATCTGTCATGGTCTAAATATTTACCTTATAGGACTACAACTTATGATCCCAGTTCTGTATTTATGTGACACATTTTGTTTCCCTCAAAAATCACATTACTTCATTTCAATCTGCTGAAGTCATTAACTAGTAATCATTAACCCCACACCTTTATTCAACTCACTTAAGCAACTTGTCCCATAACATTAAACAGAAAATTCCTTGGAACCTCTACTCAGAAATCCTACTTCTCTTCCACAAATAACATCTTTTCAAGCATGTGTAGCGCCTCTGTAATCACACACGTGCTATATTGCCTGACAGAGTGGGCTATTTTTCATGCATCATTCCAACCCATGTCATCTTAGGAACATCAGCTTAGACTTCCTTGAATCTCTGATATACACTATAAGATATTTGGCTTAAAAGAGTAAGAAAATCAACTCTGCCAAAATATGCCTATTTATTGCTTTTAGACAAGTAGCTATGTAACTGCTGAAAATTGCAAAATGGAAACTGTTTAATGTTAAGATCTCAAACATGAAATGACTCTTCCCTTCAAAGAGTCAAGAAAACTCTATCATTGGTAAGTATTGACATCATAGGTGGGATAGACACTTAGATGTGATGGGTTCTATTTGAGTGAAAGGAAGACACAAAAGAACATATACTCTATGATTCTATGTGTATAAAGTTAAAAAAAAAAAAAAAAAGTAAACTAATCTGTGGTGCCCAAAATCAGGGTGGTGTTTGCCTTTGGGGAGAAGCTAGAAAGGATGATTGGGAGTGGCTTCTAGAATGCAACAGTGTTCTCTCTCTTGATCTTTGTGGTGGTTATATGGGTATGTTTATTTCATGATAACTCATTAAGCCTTTCACTTATAATTTGTGAACTTTTTGTGAAGGTTAGATTTCATTACAAAATTTAACATACAAAAATGCCTAAAGCCTACTTCTAACCAATTAAATCAGAATCTCTAGAAATGGAGCCCAAGATCTGGTAATCTTTCAAAGCTCAGAGTACTGATTATGCTTCATTTGCTTCCCCACTCCTGGCCATACTTGGATTTGTACGGTGGGAGGCTGACAGCTAAGAACTGCCTTACCCAATCCCCTTACCTGCTGCACCCCCAATGGATTTGGGAATAGAAGGAGTCTGGAGAAAGGGAAGGATATTGGAGGATTTGTTCCTTCCACCATGCTGTCCCCCTGACTGACTGACTGTGATTCTGAGTGATTCTGATTCTGAAGGTTAGGAGTCCAAGGTTAGTGTTTCCTTCAGTGACCAAGACAATGACTTTCACTGGGTTCAAATTGCACTCTTCCCTTCTTTTGCCTCTTTTAATCTGGTGTAATAATGGTATCTGAGAAATCTGGCTCCTGGCAAAAAGACATGTGTGAATTGTCAGGCCTGACCACAGACAATTACAAGTGCTTTACCTGGATGGACCTCATGGGGGAAGGTTGCCCTACCCACACTTGAATTGGTGCACAACTAATACATTCCACTCCCTGAAGGCAAGGGCTCAGGCCTTTCTGGCCAGACATGTTCTTAATACATTTACATTTCTATACTTTGTGACATCATTCCCAGGTCTCTTTATCTGAGGCCTTAGGCAGAGGTCTTCTTCAGGTGCCTCCACTGAGACCTCTTTATTGGGGGAGGACAGGGAAAACTTGAGACGTTTGCCCACCCTATCTCAATACCAACACTTTTCATTCCTAGTCCCTCCCCCTTACCCACTCTCTCCCCACAACTCGCCAACTCAAGAGCCCATTAAGCTACCACAGGCTTTTGTTTAGGGCTCCCTTAACATTGAGATGACCCCCACATCTGGGCTAATCCATTTGATTCTTGACTGATATGCCATTCCGTGGGAAACAATGGAACACTGAGAATCTAGACTTTCTCTGGTTTTAGATTCTTGCTTGTTTTATCACCTCAGTCACTGACTGAAGGCTTAACTGCTCCAACACTTGGCAGTTCAGCTCTCCCTCTCCCAGCTCAAGGGAGCTCCTGACAACACCTTGCTGCTGATACTGCTAGAGGCTTCACCATCATTTAGTGGTTCTCATAACCTTGCCCACACCTCTGTAAATATAACTGTATTAAATTCTCTTCAGTTATTCCCATAGAGCATGCCATGTGTCCCGAGAGCCTAAATGATACACCAACTAAATGGTTCCAGTATGCAGGCAGTGTTGAACAGTACTGATGGAAACCTTACGTGCCATTAGAAGGAATAAGCACTTGACCTTTGCATGTGTTTCCCTAATCTGCCATAACAAGGTTTCACAAACTGTGTGGTATAAACAACATAAATTTACTGTGTCACAATTCTGAAGGTTAGGAGTCCAAAAATCAAGATGTTGGCAGGGCTATGCTCCATCTGAAGTTGCTAGGGAAGGATCTGATCCAGGCCTCTCTCCTAGCCTCTGGTAGCTCCTTGGCTTGTAGCAACATAAATCCAGTTTTTACATGATGGCTCATTGTGTTTAAGAAACATCTTGAGAATTTCATTTGCAACAAGTTCACAGGTGATGCTAAAGCACCCAATGCTGGTGATCCAGGAACCACACTTTGAGAACTACTGTTTTAGAGAGATTATTTAGGTAGTAGTTTGGTGGATGGAATAATTTTAGCCAGGAGAACAGAGAATTATATTACTTTTATTGTTCTTATCAGTTTTAAAATTACAACTGATTCAATGAAAATGTTATTTGGTATCTGGTATCATATAAGTGTTTCTTTTTCTCAATGAAAAACAAAAGCAGGTCCCAAGCTCCAGGGCTTCATCTAATTTCCATGCAAATGACTAGATCTGTAGGTTGTTTTCTCAGTATCAGAAATCATTTGCACACCTCTTTCAGAGTAGTACTTCATTGCTACTAAACTGATGAAATTTTCCATGGCAGAACTCAAGCTGCAACAAATCCCTTGAGGCTAAAGGAATTTATTATTACCTAGCATCAACACCAACAGAAAAATGTAATCACATGCTGCCTGTTCATGTATGATGAATCAATTCTGACACCAGGCACTCACCTCTGACCTCTCTAATGTGAAATCATCCCTCCAGGGATATTCATTTTGATGACAAGCTCTCTTGAACCTTAATAAGGTCAAAGTGTTTGATCAGTGAATACATTTCTGGATTCAAAGCATACAGGCTGTCAGGAAAGACAGGGGAGAGAATGTAATGACTAAAACTCCAAATTCTCATAGCCTCAACACTCAGTGGCACAGTCCAAAGGATCTAAGATCTAGGAGCATCATGCTGGCCTAGGAATCTAGAGACCCACCTTTCAGAATGGTTTTAGCAACACTGGAATGGATGACCTTGGAAAGTTACCTAACTTCTCTGAGCTAATCTGAATAGACAATAAATTAAAATACTTGAATTCTACATTTCCTTTTATCCCTTTGAGTTTGCCTATATATATATATATATTGATTCCAACAGGAGAGGGGACATTCTGACTTGGTATCCCATTAAATAAAGGGAAAGCAAGGTAAGGGAGTTCAGAGAAAACCAAACCAGGTCTGGATTCAAACACACCTGGCTCTGAATCCAGGCTCTGCCACACAACCCAGATATATTTTTCAAATCACTCTGAGTTAGAAATTCCTCATCAGCAAAACCAAAGTAAAAATACTTACCTTGAGGGTTCTTATGAGGATTAAAGATAATATATGCAAAGCACCATGCATCAGTTTTCAATCAAGGGTCGTATAAATCACTTGGCATCTTAAAGAATTTCTGGAAGTAGAAGCTTCTGAATGTGGAACAGGTTTAAAAAAAGAAAGTGAAAATAAAATCCAGTGGCATCAGGAACCAGCCCAACAGAGTTGTTTCTTTGCTCTGGAAGCATCTGATGTGTGCTGGGTTTGACCCACGTTGGCTGTCTAGCTTCTCCTTTTGCATTGCCCTGAATTACTCTTACTCTTCAACCCTAGCTTTGCTTTGGCTTCATTTCTATTTCCCTGTTATGGCTAGCACCTGTCTCAATTCTCTCCAGCGTTGGACTTCTTTAAATGAGAATTTTGATGCGTGCTCCTGGCTTACAACATGGTTCCTACATCCCTGGATTCTGCCTCAGCAGAATAATTCTAGTATATTTATACTGATAAGGGTTTATCTAATGAGTATTCTTAATAAAAATCAACTAAAATGAAATACTGTCTTTGCAGCTTACTGATTCCTCAGTACCACTATGAATGTAAAAGAGCAAAATTGCTGCTGTGACAGCAGCAACAGATAATGGAAATAACCGGAAAATTCAAAGAAAGCTTAGAAGAGAGCTTTAGAGGCAAAGGCACCGGTGCTGTGGGCAAATCTCCATTTCTAAATTTACTGGTGAGAGACAGAGACATGCATCTCCAGGGAAAAGATTATCTCCCGTAATAAATAACAAGAGACTGGTATTCCCACACCCTGGTCACCAAGACAGACAGGTTCTGCAAAATAACTCTAAAGCTGGTGAGACTTTGAACATCTGAATGTAGCAGTCACTCTGGAATCACCAAACCTAATGTTGCATTTCTGATAGCTATAAACAAACTAGAATTATTCAGCAGGGCATTCCAAATGTCTGAGCCACTGCTAAATCGGCCTAGAGGTAGGAAGATGATCTTAATGATGTATGACAAGACTTGCATTACAAAATCATTTCAATTACTGGACACGTTAAAAAGCCACTTCGCAGCTGTTAGAAAAATTTACAAATAAACTTTAAATACATCTAATGCAGAACAGGCTTTAACCTTCCTGTTCCAATTCTAATTTCACTCTAACCTGCAGAAACAAGCTGGAGAACTGATCTACGGATGAAGATAGGGACACTGGGATGAAACAGAGGCAAAGAAAGCCTTCCTCCAACCGAGAAAATACTTCCTTGATCAGAGTCACATCAAGGACTAGATGAAGAGGTCTCGCCATTTATGTTGTTTCAAATTGCACCAAAATCCTAACTCAATTTAAAACCCTCACTGTATGGGCAACTAAAAAACTTCTTAAAGACCCTTCCAGAGAATTCTCACTGGAGTACTCAACTTTCTGTGAACTGCCTCCACTTAGCCTACACAACCTTCAAAAGTGCAAGCTCACATTGAGACATGAGATGCATTTTTACTTACCATTGTACCCTGTCAACTAGGTAATTAGACATGTTACAGAACTGCAAAAAAAAAACCCTAATTTTCTGGATTGTAAACTGGAAATAAAGTCTTCTAATGTAAGTTTGTTTTGAGATTGGACAAAACCACATTCTTCAAATGACTGAATTTGGCACATTATAATAAGAATAGTTTCTATTATTAAGGGACATCCTCAGCTCCAATCACATTGGGTTATTTTTCTCCAAAGGCACCAAGGTTTTGTTGTTTGCTCCTCACCAAAAAGAGTGTCTTGAATCTTCTCCAACTACACGCTGCCTACCTAAGCTTTAAGATCTAATTCAAGTCTCCAATCTTCCATGAATCCTCTGCATACCCAAACCATATTGATCTCTCACTTTCCTGAACCATCAAATTCAATGATCCTTCTCATTTTGAGAACTATATAAAGCAGCTTCCCCCATTCATCTGCATCACGTAAGCAATCCTATCTTCCCAACCAGAAATGAAAGTGTGGGATGATAAGATGTTTCATGTGTTGTGTTTTTTTTTTTTTTTTTTTTGAGTAGAGTTGACACACAATATTACTTTAGTTTCAGGTGTACAACTTAGTGATCTGACCTGGTTTTTAAACCTCTGTGTTATTCCCTTCAAGTCCCAATGCCATGAGATCCACTAAGTAGTATAAAAAGATAATTCTCAATCATATATCTATATTTAATAAGTATTTTCTCACCACAAAGACAGCCATAAATACAAATTAAAGGTCGATACAAGTTAACTTATATTGTAGCATAAAAATGAGCAGTATATGAAATCTGTTTTCCTTAATTGCAATTTACAGGTTCCCACAAATAAGAGCGAGGAATAGGGACAGGGGAATAACACAGCCTGGTCTCTATCTGTCCACTGGGCCTATTCAGCTAAACTCTCACTCTCTGTGTAGAGATCCAGGCACCCAGTCTATCAAGATGAAGCTGGGAAAAACAGAAAAGAGTGCTTTTCTCCCAGCAATCCTAATAAAAGTCTTATTCATTTTATTGACTCTGATTATCTGCCTATCACTGAATCAATCACCTCAGCCAGGGGCATATGATATTCTCAGTGGCCAGACTAAGACATAAACCCACTCCTGGAGCTGGCAATTTACCAGACTCCACAGAAAACCTACAACCTAAAAGTGGGAAACAGGGCAGTTCCCCCCAGGAAAGCTGAAGCACTGTTAGAAGAGTGAACAGTTTCTGCATAATATAAACACAGGGCTCTGCTACAGATGCACATTTACCAGTTGGTTATTTAAATCTGTAGATATGGGAACACTCTAAGTCTCCCACCTTGTACATTTTTTTTTAATTCCTGAATAAAACATCCATGAACACTTTGTATAAAATTAAGAATAATTCTTTGGAAAACCACAGTTCACTGAGTTTTCCCCATTATGTGACCTGTTTTTTTTCCCCAGATCATTTAGTAGTATGACCAGAATGCCCAAAGTCCATCTGCCTGGGCTACAATTAGGGACAGACATGAGATCAAAGGACAAAGTACTAGTCTGATTTCAATCTGCCCACATAGAATGTACCACAAAGCTCTGGAAGGTCATGACCAGTTAAAAAAAAAAAAAATAAAGAATATTCCAGTATGAAATTATTTTTCTTTCCACTAAGATGTAAAAACAGGATGCTAAGAACCACAATCATTATGAATTCTCATCCCCACCCCATCTTCTTAAAAGCAGATTTCCATTTTGGTTAATTACATGCTGCCTCTGAAAATATTCAATTTAGGGTTCAGTTTTCTCGCTTTATTTTCAGTCACACTTTTGTATTGTCTTATTTACTCTAATTCAGATCAAATTAGATGTTGTTCTTATTTCTTCAAAATACAAAATAAATCCATGCCCTACAAAATGTCAGCAATGTTGTGGGAAAACAGCAACAACTAATATTTATTGAGAACATACCATAAAGCAGATACTGTTTCGGTCTCAAGATAAGGGCTCTGCAGGGAATGAAAATAGGACAACATGGGAGAAAGGGATGGCATGGTCAAAGGAAACTTTTTTTTTTCCAAAATGCAACAGTAATGTTGGAATTTCAATGTCAAGAAAGGCAGACAAGCCCGTATAAAGGGAACAGACATTCCAGAGAAACTAGTGCAAAGACCCTGAGTATTTGTGTCCTCCCAATATTTATATGTTGAAACCCTAATCCCTACTGTAATGGTTTTTGGATATTTGTGATGTTATATTGGAGGTAATTAGATAATGGGGGTCAGGCTCTCATGAACAGGTTTAGTATCCTTATAAGAGGCCAGAAAGCAGGCTTTCTTTCCATCATGTGAGAAAATGGCAAGAATTCAGCTATCTACAAACCAGGAAGTGGGCTCTCATCAGACACCATATCTGCTGTCATCTTGATTTTTATTTTTCTAGCCTCCAGTTCTCTGAGAGATAAATATTATTTAAGCTATCCAATCTCTGGAATTTTGTTATAGAAGCTGGAACTGACTAAGACCCTGAAATGTGACCAAGGTTGATGTGTTGAAAATAGAAAGAAGCCATTTGAGTATGTGTGTGTGTGTGATTGTTTTATTTTTCTTGATTACAATATACTTGGGTAAGACTAGCATGAAATGAGTTCTGAGATTGGTCAGAGGCCTGGTCATAGAGAATTCCATAAATAACAGTACGGGGTTTGATTAAAATTTGAAATTGAGGCTTTTATTATCAGCAAGAGGAGTCAAATTATCTGTAAGTTTTTTAAAAGACTTATCATAGAAGGTATATAGACAAAGAGTTATAGTGGAAAAATTGAAAGCCAACTATTTATTCAAGATAAGTAATCAGGATAGGATGATGATTTGGATAACAGCAATAGCAGAGAGAGACAGAAGTGGGTGAATATTTGATTCAGAATTAGAGTAAAAAAAATGGTACTGGATCTCATAAGGTAAAAGGAGGGAAATGTAAGGCTAAAGATTATTGACATAAGCAACTGAGTGGGTGATTTTAATGTTTACTTGAATGGTAAAGAATACAGGATGAGTAGAGTAAGGATAGGCATCAACCAAGAATTCCAGTTCATAACTTTTAAATTTGAGATGTCTATTAAATATTGAAGCAGTATGATAAGTAGGTAGTTACATATAGTGAGGTAGCACTGTGGGAATAGGTCATGCTGTAACTAGTGAATTTGAAGGTGCAGGGCAAATAGATGCTATTTATAGACAGGAGGCTGAGTTCATCTAGGAAGAATGAGTAGTTAAAAAAGAAAAGAGGGTCCATCACTGAACCACGGGGCAATGCAATATTCAAAAGTTGAGAAGAGGAGCAGTTAGTAAAGTGGGTCAAGAACAAAAGGCCACCAAAGTAGAAGAAAGCCAGGAGAATGTTTTGTCACAGAAGGCAAGGGAAGAGACTTTGAAAAGTAGTGGAATCACCAGCCATGGTTAGTGTTTATGTAAGTTTAACATAAAGACAGAGAAATAATTATTGGGTTAACAACATAGATGTCATTGATAGCTTTGGGAAGAATGGTCTCAGCGGAGTGGCAGGGATAAGAGAACAATCATAGTGGGTTGATAAAAGAATGCAAGATGGTAAAGTGGAAACACCAACCATATACCACACTTTTAAGAATCTCACAACAAAGGAAAAATTTAAAAATAGGGTACTGGTAAGAGGAAGTCTGGCAGAGTTCACAGAATGCATTTTAAAAGAGGAAATATTTGGAAATGCTTTTGTAATGATATGGGTAACTAACCAACAGAAAGGGAAAAATTGGTGCTCAGGAGTATGTGTATAAAGCAGGAGTGAGGCCCTTGAGCAAGAAAGGATAGACTCAGGAGTCCAAATGGAAGGGTCAGCCTTGTCTAGGAACAAGAACAATACCAGTCATTGTAACATAAGAATGAGTAGAAATGCTAGTCATTGGTAAATCTGATGGTGGAAAGATGAGGAAATGTCTATTGATTTATAAGCTCAATAAATTATGAGGGGGGTTATCAGCAGAAGGTAAAGAATTATTTAAATGGAGGACACTTGAGGAGAGTCAATAAGGCCACATATAGTTGTTTGGTGAGTGGGAAAATATACATGATTGACATGTATAGTAGGATTGCTGGAGAGTACTATGTCTGCATTTAAGATACAAAATAAACAGAGTAAACAAAATCACTATGTTTGATTATTCTCCATCAGTCCTTGCCATCTGCCTATAAGCAGGAAAAAAAGTAATCTTTGGAAGTAAGTCCATTATTTCTGTAACAGAGATATAAGCCATGAACAACCAAGGAATGTTTACTCAATAAACGACAAAAAGGTGTACTGATAAGGAAACATTGAACATTCAAGGCAAAGAGAAAGGTAGGAAGCTGCATTGTATACAAAGAGTGAAGCTTTTCCCCAGAAAGTAACTGCAACATGCAGCACTGAAGATTAATATATTAAAGGGAAGTGAAGCTCCTTGCAAATCTACTGAAAGATGACAAGCATACTGGCAGTGTGCACCTTTTGCAGTGACTGCCTAGCCCACAAATTCTCATCTGTGGTATTTTCCCCTGCTCAACCAAAGGGATATGGGACCCTGCATCCTGTTTGCCCTAATGACCTTCTCTCCATGGTCCTTGCCGATTCATGCAGAAGTGGATATCTCATCCAAATTGGTCAATCCACTTTGTCTTGGTTATTTGAATCAGGATTAATTGCTGCTTATCAGTTTCAGCTCATAATTTGGGCTAGATCTGTAAACTCAGAAACTAAAGAAAGGAGAAATGTTGAAAAAAAGCAGGGATGAAATTGTGTCTAGAAAGGGAACCCATTCTTTCAAAATGCTTTGATTCTTGAGAGCTTTACAGCCCCAAGCTTCAGGCCCCCCTCAGACTTGATTTCACTCCCTAAACTAGGGTTCTGGGAAAAAGCCCTATATACTTATAATCAAGTCTGTTCTGTGGCTAAGCATTTTGAGTGGATTTTTGTAATTTGTAACAAAGAGATTTCCAAGGCTAAAAGTGAACTTTAAGTACATAAGGAATAATGAGAATCTCCTGAAAATCATAAGATGTGATGAGGAAATAAAATCTCAGTGTGGACTGCCCTGTGCTTAGTTATAGGACATGGAGAAGAACTTAAGTAGAAATTCAGATTCTATCAAAATAAGGACTCTTTCCTCAGCCATTCCCAGCTGAGAGATTTCACCCACTACTTAATTAGGAACAATGAAAATGTGGTATTCCTCTCTTTAACATCAAAGTTGCCTTAATCAAGCTAATATAAAATATGTAGCACAGTATATATATACTTATTCAACAGTGTAGATTCATGCAGTCTCAATCTTTCTGTTGTTTTCCTGAAGTTTTAAACCCTGAAATCTCTTTTAGAAAATGTTAAAGATAAATAACTCAATGGAATGGACATACCCTACCTGGCTTTTTTTTTTTTTTTTTTTTTTTAAGATTTTATTTATTTATTTGACAGAGAGAGACAAAGCAAGAGAAGGAACACAAGCAGCGGGAGTAGGAGAGGGAGAAGCAGGCTTCCCGTAGATCAGGAAGCCCGATATGGGGCTCGATCCCAAGACCCTGGGATCATGACCTGAGCTGAAGGCAGACGCTCAATGACTGAGCCACCCAGGTGCCCCTACCTGGCTTTTTTATAGATATGATTCTTGTGGTCAGAGTGGGTTAAATAAGATAAGCAGTGTATCTGGGAAAAAATGTTTCTTTAACCCCACATATCATTTTAGGTACATTACAAGTTGCACTGCAATTAAATACTGCAATGAATACTGGTGTCTTGGAAGAGGCATGGGAGAAACAGGACCCAAGTAATTGTCATTGCTGCCACAATCTGCTATTAACTGAAACTTGCTCTTTGATGTCAGCATGGATGCCTTGAGGAATGCACAGGGATCCACAGTACTTTCACTACTGGGTCTCCCTATGCCTAGCAGCCCCTTTCCAATCAAGAACAAAAGACAAGACAAACTCATGGACAAACTCCAAAAACACATATCAGGAAAACAGAATTTTTTTATTCCAACATTTCCAGTACTCCGTCATTTTGGCTTTCGTCCATGGAGTCTGTAAGAACTTTGGGAATTCTGTTAGTTTTTCTCAGTTGCAGTTTATTTATCTCTAAGTAGATTTAGTTAATCTCTAGTATTCATTTGTGCTTTTATAGTTTATGATATTACAATCACTGCAGAATTTCAATTTCCTCAACTCAAAGTGGGCAATAAAAATATTTACTCAATCTCTACCTTAAAGGTTTGTTACATATGTAAGCTACCAGAGTGAATCTTCCCAGCAAGGATTGGCATTTAACTGAAAGCAGAGAACTAAACCTATATTTCTATTTTAACTATTTTAAGCTTTGTATGAGCCTGCGAAGATGGACTATTTAATCTTTTAGTCAATTTAAAAATCTATGCAAGCAAATGAGTAATAAATGTGAAGGGCACTGTATTGATTCAAATCAATCTGACAAACATTTATTGAGTAATTATTATATGCTGATCTGTGCAATAGGTACAGACTGTGACATGTTCCCAGATCTTGAGGTGTTCATAATCTTGAATGGAAAGAGTTTTATAAGGAAAATATATTAAGGAAATATACTATGTAATTCATATAATAAATTAGCATATAGATATGTGTATTTACACATATGAGTATATGTGTATATAATTTCAGGTGAAGATAAAGAATGGTTACATGTAGATGGGTAATGGGAAGAGGAGGTGGACATTCTAGCTAGTTCAGTCAGATGAGAATTCTGAAGCGGTAACATTTTAAAAAGACATAAATGAAATGAGGGGGTGAACCATGTGACAATGTAGTGGAATAGTGTTCCAGACAATAGAATAGCATGCTGCTGAGGTACAAACAAGTTGGTGTGCTCAGGAAACCATGAAATGGCCAGTGTAGCTGAAGCAACATGAATGGGGAAGAGGGCAGGAATAGTGTTCCAGGAAGTAACCTTTGACCAATAAGAAAGTTTTCAGTCATGGTAAGAATTTTGGATGAGGGTGCTAGTAAGAGAAGTGGTCAGAGTGCGCATAGGTTTTGAAAATAAAGCTTCCGAAACTTGCTGATTGGAGATGCATGTGAAATATCCAGGATGACATGCTGGCTTTTTACTTGAACAAGTCATTGAAAAGTCGAGCTTGAAATTTTATAGAAAGGGAAAATTTGTAAGAAAATTAGGGAGGTATGTTTGTCGAGGATGTATCAGAAGTTCTGCTTAGGACATGTTGCTATCAAGATGCCTATTAAACATTCAGTAGAATGTCGAATATGCAACTGGATGTTCAAGTATGGAGCTCAAGGGAGAGGTCAGAGCTAGAAATTAAACTGGAGAGTCATCAGCAAATACATGACATTGAAAGTCATCAGAATGAATGAAATCACCTTTGGAGTGAGTGTAGAATGAAAATAAAGAATAATGAGTAACAAAGATTAAATGGCATTATATGCATAAAAGAGAGACAGAAAGAGCTCAGTCAAAAATGACTTTAGGAGTTTTGTCATAGACAAAGTTATGATCTAGGAGGTTTAATATTATAAGTGATAGAAGATATGCACACATACACAGCAAAAATTCCCTATAGCCTCAACAGTACAAAATAGTTACTACTTTTTGTATTGCCCTTTACTATCTTTTTTTCACAGACCTTTATCCTTTTTTGTACAACTATAGTAACACTTTATATAACTTTATATTACTCAGGTATATATCATAAGCATGTGACCCATACTGAATGAAGGGCACAAGAGTATAATTTCCACATGTTGGAAGAAACTACAGCAAAGAGCTCAAAAAATATTTGCTGAAGTTGTGAATAAGTAGGTGTACTCCATATCCAGTCTCCAAGTCACAAATTCTATTTATGGATCACTAAAGGAAAAAATGTCAGATTGCCCCTGTACTCATTCAAGCTCCTTAGGAGTATTATTGGAATACTATTTTCTCTTTCTTTGGACAAATGTGCCACAAAGTCACAAAGGCAAGAAGGCTGTGCATTTTCCTATCAGGTTCCACATGACTCACTTTGTTTAAATAAAAACATAGCATTTTAGGAGGAGGAGCAAGATGGCAGAGGAGTAGAAGATCTAAATTTCGTCTGGTCCCAGGAATTCAGCTAGATAGGTATCAAACCATTCTGAACACCTACGAACTCAACAGGAGATCGAAGAAAAGAATAGCAGCAACTCTCTGAACAGAAAAGCAACCACTTTCTGGAAGGTAGGAGGGGCGGAGAAGTGAATCCAAGGGCATATTTGGGAAGATAGACCGTGGGGAGAAGGAGCCTCCATCAGCCGCTACCAGCAAGCGATAGAGCAGTGGGGCACAAAATCAGAACTTTTAGAAGTCTGCTCCACTGAGGGATGTCGCTCCAGTGGCTAAGCGGGGGGTGGAACACTCACTGGGACAGTGTGGTCTCAGGACCCTCAGGGTCACAGAAAGACCAGGGTGCCTGAGTGCTGCAGAGCTCCCAGGTATCAGAGCAGGGGAGCCGGCTGCAGAGATGGAGCCGAGGAGTGGGCTCTCAGCTCGGGGTTGCCATAAACCATGATCTGCGGCATAGTTGGGCCACTGCTCTTCCAGCAGGGACCCAACAAGCAGCAGATCTGGGGAGACTCCCCTTCCTCCCCCGGGAGGAGCAGTGTGGGAGCACACCGCAGGGATCTGCTGAGTTTGGAGACTCCACACGGGGTCGGGTGCCAGAGATAGAAACACTCAGTCACAGGCTGGGTGAGCACGGGGTGTGGCCAGATACTGGGGAGACGGGAGTGATTGCTTTTCTCTGAGGGCTCACTGAGGAGTGGGGCTCAGAGTTCTCGGCTCCTCTGGGGCCAGAGATTGGGAGGCCGCCATTTTCACTCTCATCCTTCAAAGCTGTATGGAAAGCTTGCAGGGAACAAAAGCTTCCTAGAGCAACCTCGAGCAGATTACTTAGCCCAGCCCCCAGCAAGGGCGGGGCAAAGACACCTGAGAATCATGGCAACAGGCCCCTCCCCCAGAAGATCAGCAAGAACAGCCAGCCAAGACCAAGTTTATGGATCAATGAGAACAGCAGAACTCCAGCACTAGAAGAATACTGCACATAGAATTCATGGCTTTTTTCACCCTGTTTCTTTAGTCTTCCAAAGTTAATTTTTTTAATTTTCTTTTTTTACTTTTTCTATTTTTTTTTGAATTTTCCTTTTTCCCTTTTCAACCAACATCTTATCAATCCCTTTTTTAAACATCTTTTTTATTTTTCATTTTTAGAGTCATATTCTATCCCTTCATTGTAGTTAACCTTATTTTTAGTATATATATATAAGTTCTTCTCTCTTTATAATATTGGGAAACAGTTTCTTCTAACAAACCAAAATATACCCTAAATCTCTAGTGTATGGCTTTGTTCTAGTCTCCTGCTTGATCACATTCTCTCCCATTTTTTTTTTAATTTCTCTTCCTTCTTTTTTCAACCAACTTCTTATCAATTCCTTTTATAAAATCTTTTATAATTTTCATCTTTACAGTCATATTCCATCCCTTCATTGTATTTACCCTTATTTTTGTACATATATAAGTTTTTCTTTCTTTAAAATTTGGGAGGCACTTTCTTCTTTTTTTTTTTTTTTAAAGATTTTATTATTTATTTGACAGCGAGAGAGACAGTGAGAGAGGGAACACAAGCAGGGGGAGTGGGAGAGGGAGAAGCAGGCCTCCCGCTGAGCAGGGAGCCCGATGCGGGGCTCGATCCCAGGACCCCAGGATCATGACCTGAGCCGAAGGCAGACGCTTAACGACTGAGCCACCCAGGCGCCCCGGGAGGCACTTTCTTCTAAGAGACCAAAATATGCCCCAAATCTAGTGAGTGGGACTGATCTATTCATCAGCCTGATCAAATTTGATCATATTCTTTTTTTTTAAATTTTATTTCTTTTTTTTTCTTTTTGCTTTCTTTCCCTTTCTTTTCCCCTGGTTTCAGGTCTCTTCTGTTTTGTTTAGTGTATATTTTTCTGGGGTCATTGTTACCCCAGAAAATGTAACCATTGTTCCATTTTGTTCTCTCATTCATCCGTTCTCCTCTGGACAAAATTACAAAATGGAAAAACTCACCACAAAAAAAAGAACAAGAGGCTGTACCGACAGCCAGGGACCTAATCAATATGAACATTAGTAAGATGTTGGAACTAGAGTTCAGAATGACGATTTTAAAGATACTAGCTGGGCTTGAAAAAAGCATGGAAGATACTAGAGAAACCCTTT
Source organism: Halichoerus grypus (assembly GCF_964656455.1). Taxonomy (NCBI): domain Eukaryota; kingdom Metazoa; phylum Chordata; class Mammalia; order Carnivora; family Phocidae; genus Halichoerus; species Halichoerus grypus. The sequence goes on along the minus strand of NC_135718.1, from coordinate 22,804,192 downwards.
CTGGGGAAATAAAAGAACTAAAATCTAACCAAGTCGAAATCAAAAAGGCTATTAATAAGGTGCAATCAAAAATGGGGGCGCTAACTGCTAGGATAAATGAGGCAGAAGAGTGAATTAGTGATATAGAAGACCAAATGATGGAGAATAAAGAAGCTGAGACAAAGAGAGATAAACAACTACTGGATCATGAGGGCAGAATTTGAGAGATAAGTGATACCATAAGATGAAATGACATTAGAATAATTGGGATCCCAGAAGAAGAAGAAAGAGAGAGAGAGGCAGAAGGTATATTGGAGCAAATTATAGCAGAGAACTTTCCTAATTTGGGGAAGGAAACAGGCATCAAATCCAGGAGGCACAGAGAAGCCCCCTCAAAATCAATAAAAATAGGTCAACACCCTGACATCTAATAGTAAAACTTATGAGTCTAAGAGACAAAGAGAAAATCCTGAAAGCAGCTCGGGAGAAGAGGTATGTAACCTAAAATGGTAGAAACATTAGATTGGCAACAGACCTATCCACAGAGACCTGGCAGGCCAGAAAGGACTGGCATGATATATTCAGAGCACTAAATGAGAAAAATATGCAGCCAAGAATACTATATCCAGCTAGGCTGTCATTGAAAATAGAAGGAGAGATAAAAAGCTTCCAGGACAAACAAAAACTAAAGGAATTTGCAAACACAAAACCAGCCCCACAAGAAATATTGAAAGGGGTCCTCTAAGCACAGGGAGAGCCTCAAAGCAACATAGAGCAGAAAGGAACACAGACAATATACAGTAACAGTCACCTTACAGGCAATATAATGGCACTAAATTCATATCTTTCAATAGTTACCTTGAATGTAAATGGGCTAAATGCCCCAATCAAAAGACACAGGCTATCAGATTGGATTAAAAAACAAGACCCATCGATATGCTGTCTGCAAGAGACTCATTTTATCCCAAAGACACCTCCAGATTGAAAGTGAGGGGGTGGAAAACCATTTACCACGCTAATGGACACCAAAAGAAAGGTGGGGTGACAATCCTTATAACAGACAAATAAGATTTTAAACCAAAGACTATAATAAGAGATGAGGAAGGACACTATATCCTACTTAAAGGGTCTATCCAACAAGAAGATCTAACAATTGTAAATATCTATGCCCCTAACATGGGAGCAGACAATTATATAAGGCAATTAATAACAAAAGCAAAGAAACACATCGAAAACAATACAATAATAGTGGGGGACCTTAACACCCCCCCTCACTGAAATGGACAGATCATCTAGGCAAAAGATCAACAAGGAAATAAAGACTTTAAATGACACACTGGACCAAATGGACTTCACAGACATATTCAGAACATTCCATCCCAAAGCAACGGAATACACATTCTTCTCTAGTGCCCATGGAACGTTCTCCAGAATAGATCACATCCTAGGTCACAAATCAGGTCTCAACGGGTACCAAAAGATTGGGATCATTCCGTGCATATTTTCAGACCACAGTGCTTTGAAACTAGAACTCAATCACACGAGGAAAGTTGGAAAGAACTCAAATATATGGAGGCTAAAGAGCATCCTACTAAAGAATGAATGGGTCAACCAGGAAATTAAAGAAGAATTTAAAAAATTCATGGAAACCAATGAAAATGAAAACACAACTGTTCCAAATCTTGGGGATGCAGCAAAGGCAGTCTTAAAAGGAAAGTATATGGCAATACAAGCCTTTCTCAAGAAACAAGAAAGGTCTCAAATACACAACCTAACCCTACACCTAAAGGAGCTGGAGAAAGAACAGCAAATAAAGCCTAAACCCAGCAGGAGAAGAGAAATAATAAAGATCAGAGCAGAAATCAATGAAATAGAAACCAAAAGAACAGTAGAACAGATCAACGAGACTAGGAGCTGGTTCTTTGAAAGAATTAACAAGGTTGATAAACCCCTGGCCAGACTTATCAAAAAGAAAAGAGAAAGGACCCAAATCAACAAAATCATGAATGAAAGAGGAGAGATCACAACCAACACCAAAGAAATACAAACAATTATAAGAACATATTAGGAGCAACTCTATGCCAGCAAATTAGATAACCTGGAAGAAATGGATGCATTCCTAGAGATGTATCAACAACCAAAACTGAACCAGGAAGAAATAGAAAACCTGAACAGACCTATAACCACTAAGGAAATTGAAGCAGTCATCAAAAATCTCCCAAAAAACAAAAGCCCAGGGCCAGATGGCTTCTCAGGGGAATTCTACCAAACATTTCAAGAAGAATTAATACCTATTCTTCTGAAACTGTTCCAAAAAATAGAAATGGAAGGAAAACTTCCAAACTCATATTATGAGGACAGCATTACCTTGATCCCAAAATCAAAGACCCCATCAAAAGGAGAATTACAGACCAATATCCCTGATGAACATGGACACAAAAATTCTCACCAAAATACTAGCCAATAGGATCCTACAGTACATTAAAAGATTATTCACCACGACCAAGTGGGATTTATCCCTGGGCTGCAAGGTTGGTTCAACATCCGCAAATCAATCAATGTGATACAATACATTAAAAAAAGAACAAGAACCATATGATCCTCTCAACAGGTGCAGAAAAAGCATTTGATAAAGTACAGCATCCTTTCTTGATAAAACTCTTCACAGTGTAGGGATAGAGGGTAATACCTCAATATCATAAAAGTCATCTATGAAAAACCCACAGTGAATATCATTCTCAATGGGGAAAAACTGAGAGCTTTCCCCCTAAGGTCAGGCACATGGCAGGGATGTCCACTATCACCACTGCTATTCAACATAGTATTAGAAGTCCTAGCCACAGCAATCAGACAACAAAAAGAAATAAAAGACATCCAAATCGGCAAAGAAGAAGTCAAACTCTCACTCTTTGCAGGTGATATGATACTTTATGTGGAAATCCAAAAGACTCCACCCCAAAACTGCTAGAACTCATACAGGAATTCAGTCAAGTGGCAGGATACAAAATCAATGCACAGAAATCAGTGTCTTTCCCATACACCAACAACAAGACAGAAGAAAGAGAAATTAAGGAGTCGATCCCATTTACATTTGCACCCAAAACCATAAGAAACCTAGGAATAAATCTAACCAAAGAGGCAAAGAATTTGTACTCAGAAAACTATAAAATACTCATGAAAGAAATTGAGGAAGACACAAAGAAATGGAAAAAGGTTCCCTGCTCATGGATTGGAAGAACAAATATTGTGAAGATGTCAATGCTACCTAGAGCAATCTACACATTTAATGTAATCCCTATCAAAATACCATACACTTTTTAAAAGAAATAAATAATCCTAAAATTTGTATGGAACCAGAAAAGACCCCAAATAGCCAGAGGACTGTTGAAAAAGAAAAGCAAAGCTGGTGGCATCACAATTGCTGACTTCAAGCTCTATTACAAAGCTGTCATCATCAAGACAGCATGGTACTGGCACAAAAACAGACACATAGATCAATGGAACAGAATAGAGAGCCCAGAAATGGACCCTCAACTCTATGGTCAACTAATCTTTGACAAAGCAGTAAAGAATGTCCAGTGGAAAAAAGACAGTCTCTTCAACAAATGGTGTTGGGAAAATTGGACAGCCACATGCAGAAGAATGAAACTGGACCATTTCCTTACACCACACACAAAAATAGACTCAAAATGTTGAAAGACCTCAATGTGAGACCGGAGTCCATCAAAATCCACAAACACAGGCAGCAACCTCTTCAACCTCAGCTGCAGCAATTTCTTCCTAGAAACATTTCCAAGGGCAAGAGAAACAAGGGCAAAAATGAACTATTGGGACTTCATCAAGATAAGAAGCTTTTGCACAGCAAAGGAAACAGTCAACAAAACCAAAAGACAACCGACAGAATGGGAGAAGATATTTGCAAATGACGTATCAGATAAAGGGCTAGTATCCAAAATCTATAATGAACTTATCAAACTCAACACCCAAAGAATAAATAATCCAATCAAGAAATGGGCAGAATACATGAACAGACATTTTTCCAAAGAAGACATCCAAATGGCCAACAGACATATGAAAAAGTGCTCAACATCGCTCGACATCAGGGAAATCCAAATCAAAACCTCAATGAGATACCACCTCACACCAGTCAGAATGGCTCAAATCAATAAGTCAGGAAACAACAGATGTTGGCGAGGTTGCGGAGAAAGCGGAACCCTCCTACACTGTTGGTGGGAATGCAAGCTGGTGCAGCCACTCTGGAAAACAGTATGGAGGTTCCTCACAAAGTTGAAAATAGAGCTGCCATACAACCCAGCATTTGCACTACTGGGTATTTACCCCAAAGATACAAATGTAGTGATCTGAAGGGGTAGGTACACCACAATGTTTATAGCAGCAATGTCCACAATAGCCAAACTATGGAAAGAGCCAAGATGCCCATCAACAGATGAATGGATAATGAAGATGTGGTATATATATACAATGGAATTATGCAGCCATTAAAAAAAAAAACAAAAAACGAAATCTTGCCATTTGCAACGAGGGTATTACGTTAAATGAAATAAGTCAATCAGAGAAAGACGTGTATCGTATGATCTCACTGATATGAGGAATTCTTAATCTCAGGAAACAAACTGAGGGTTGCTGGAGTGGGGGGTGGGGTGGGAGGGATGGGGTGGCTGGGTGATAGACATTGGAGAGGGTATGTGCTATGGTAGCGCTGTGAATTGTGCAAGACTGTTGAATAACAGACCTGTACCTCTGAAACAAATAATACATTATGTGTTAAAAAAAGAGAGATAGAAAAGATAGTGGGAAGGGAAAAATGAAGGGGGGGAATCAGAGGGGGAGACAAACCATGAGAGACTATGGACTCTGAGCAACAAACTGACGGTTCTAGAGGGGAGGGGGGTGGGGGGATGGGTTAGCCTGGTGATGGGTATTAAAGAGGGCACATATTGAATGGAGCACTTTGTGTTATACACAAACAATGAATCATGGAACACTACATCAAAAACTAATGATGTAGTGTATGGTGATTAACATAGTAAAATAAAATTTAAAAAAAAAGAAAAAGAAATTGGCAAATGACCTCCTACAGACCAGATCTGGCACCCTGCTTAAGCTTGTAAATAAAGTTTTATTGGAACACACGCACACAAAAAAACCTTTCTCGCCCCAAAAATAAATAAATTAAATTAAATTTTAAAAAAAGCATAGCATTTTAATGGAACTTCCTCAATATTTTATTGCTTGACACTGAACAGTCAAAAATCAGTTGCAGTATCAATTAACCATGAAGGATAAGAACATATAGTCTATAAAATGAATAATAAACTAGAAGAACTTAGGAAATGATAGAGCTGACTCATTCATGTTAATGCTAGATGTCCTACCTGACAAAAGTCTATTTCACCCACCAGCTAATTCCATCTCTTTATTTTATTTCTGTGGAAGAGGGGAGCTACATTTCACACGGTGTTTTCCTTAGTATAACCAGGGTAGCCCAACCTAAGTTTGCTTTACTAATAATGATATAATGGTAAATACCATTTAACAAGGATCTCCTATGTGCTTGGTTTATAACAGGCTTAATACAGCATCTCATTTGATCCACATGGCAACCCTATAATGTAGATTTATATGTAATATATATATACGTGTATGTGTATGTGCGTGAGTGCATGCATAAGGTACACCCAAGGTCATAGAATTTATAGGTTGCAGAGCTGGTACTTGAACTAAGATGTGTCTGATGCCAAAGCTGCTATGGTTAGCACTATGTTACACAAAAGGTCTCAGAGTTTTCCTGTAGTGGCTACTGGGCAAAGGCAGTGAGAATGTATAAGATGCATGGATTTTGGAATAAAATAGTCCTTAATTGAAATACCAGATACCAAACATCTCTGAGCCTTTCATTGCTCATGTGCAAAAAAAAATCAAATAATAATTTGTTGGGTTTTTTTTTCAGGTTTATTATGAGGATTAAATGAGAAAATTTATGTCAAGTCACATAGTTTTTATCTGGTATTACTAGATTCCAATTTCCTTAAAAATATTTATTTGTTTATATTCTGAGCTCCTTGTCATGTGTCTGTTAAAAAAAAAAAAAACTAAATACATGTATGTTGAGTAGTACATAGTAGGAAACCTACATAATAGCTGCCCTCATTTGCCTTGAGAATCAGCAAAATAATCTGGGAATGTCTGTTTGCCTTTGATAAAAGAGATAATTAAGAAAGGTAAGAGATTTCACTGCTCTGTGAAAGTACAGCCTCCTAATTCAGGTATTTTGCTTTGTACCCCATCATTGGGTGCTTTCTAAGAAGATCCCAAATGTGTGAGAGTAGTGGAGATCAGCCCATGGGAGGCTGAAGCATTTTCAAGGCAGTAGATTAGCATGCTTGGCACATGGCCTTACTAACATTGCTTACAGTAAGTTGGTTTTACTAGGGAAAATTAAATGAGACTCTCCTGGGAGCACTATTTTAGACTAAAATACCCCATTCCATGAGGATACTTAGAGAAATCTATGGTGTTGTCATTAACTGATGTCATTCCATATTGATAACAGATAATTTTCTCAGGGAACCCAAAGCAGAAAGGCTACGTGTGTGTGTGTGTGTGTGTGTGTGTGTGTGTGTGTGTGTGTGTGTGTGTAAAGGTTGATACAAACCAAAAGAATGAGAATCAAGTATGGCAGTGACACTCAACTGCCCTCTGACAACAAAGCTGAGGAGTCAGAGGGACACTAGATATAGTTAAATAAGCTATGAGCCAGGACAATAACAAACATAACAAAGGGAACTTGCAACACTGAACATATATTGGCAGAGGTTCTATCAACAGAGGAGATGACACCAAAAGCCCAAGAGCAGACAAGCTAGAGGCCAATGTTTTCCATGAAGTCTCAGTCTTTCAGACCACGGGAGTTCGACAGACCTGGGCTTGAATCCTGCTCTTTCATTTACTAGTCGAGTGACCTTGGGCAAGCAATTTCCAAGTTTCAGTTTCCTCATCTATAAAGGAGAACAGTAACAATGCCCGGTTCATGGGGCTGTTAGGTGGTTTGTAATGACAATGCAAGAATAATACTGGGCATTTATTAAAAACCCAATAAATGTTGGTGGAAGCGGCAGAGTAGTCCGTGCTCAATAAATGTTGTTGCTATGGTCTAGGAACTGGGCTAAATGCATTTAATCCTCCTAATAACCTTATGAAGTAAATGCAGTCATTTTCCTCCTGTAACAAATGAAAAGACTGAGGCACAGTAGCCTAAGTAACTTAACTGTGGATCTACGGCTCATATAGGCCAGAAGGCTCTAGTGTCTGGGGTCTTAAAAGCTACGGCATGGCAATGGCAGTGGTAGATCTAGAGAAGAATAGTAGTTTATTAAAAGGTGCCTGGGTGGCTCAGTCATTAAGCATCTGCCTTCGGCTCAGTTCATGATCCCAGGGTCCTGGAATGGAGCCCCGCATCATCAGGCTCCCTGCTCAGTGGGGACTGCTTCTCCCTCTCCCTCTGACCCTGCTTGTGTTCCCTCTCTCACTGTCTCTCTGTCAAATACATAAATAAAATCTTAAAAAAAATAAAAGGCATTAATGTCATCCTTCTTTAATAATGCACTCCATAACTCATTCATTTATTCCTAAAATATAAAATAATATTTTCTTCCTGTCAGATACTCTGTGACATTTAGAAAGCAGTGGCTAGCTTCACGGGAGCCTGAGGAAATCTGTATTGCATACACACATTGGGATTTGAATTCAAGCCCTGCTAGTGCTGTGTGACATGGGGAATGTTGCTTAACTTCTTCAGCTTCAATTTCCTCTTTGGTGAAACTTCACAGCATTGCTATGAAGATTAAATGAAGAGGATAATCACATAATGCACCCAGCATATCATAGAGCATGTGATAAATGTTAAACCTGCTGTCATCTCTCTTTCCTGTAAACTAGTTGGATAGATTTGTATTTATATCTGAAAAGTTAAATCAAACAATGGAAGTTTAGGGATACCTTAACATAATGCAAGCAGTTTCAAATTTCTTCCTTCTCTTATTCTTTCTGTCCATCTTCCTTCCTTCATCATGCTATCTATCCACTCCATGTACTGTATATCCACTGCATACCATGCCTTGTGCAGGGCACCAAGGATAGAACAGACAATAAATATATGATGAAGTGCCACACTTAGTGTTCCAGAAGGAGAGATCACTCTGTGCTGAAGTGATCAGGGACAGTCTCACACAGAAGAGTTTGTCCTTGAGGATGAAGGATCTGGATAGGGAATAATAATCTAGGATGGGGGGAAAGGACAGAAAAAAATATAAAAAGCCTGAACGTGTGAGATATTTGCTTGTCAGTAAGGGGTATCATTTGACTAAGTAAACAGTTCATAGAGAACAACCAGTATAATTAATTCCCCCAACAGCCCTATGGAAACTTATTTTTAACAATAACCTTGCAGTGAAACCCAATGCATAAACCAGATAAAGCTGAGGTATCCTAACTGAAGTTGGGGGAAAAGTCCAGAGATCTTTCCAGGAGCATGTCTTATGCTCCAGGGGATCTATGAAGATTCCTTAGCCTTTTTAGAATAAAATGTAAAGTAAAGAAAAACAAAATCTCCCTTAAGAGAGTAATGAAAGTTTAAAAATTCATCTGGGAACAGCCTAAGGAAAATTCTCAGTACAAGTCTGAATAAGCCTGTACACAACAGAAATTGAATGACACATTTGAACAAGAAAAAGTATAATGAAAGTCATGTTGAGGAAAAATAAACTGACCAGATGAACAGTCTGACTTGAGGGACTAAAATATTGCCTGCAAGGTGATTAAATGGATATTACTACAGTCTAGTTGTAATGCACCCTAAGATTCATATAGAGAAATCAAGATGGCCTGAGTTGCAATAAGGATCCAACCACAAATTTACATAAAGCTTTAAGTGTCTTCTTCAAAAAGGAAAATGGAGTTCTACTATTTTCTCTCCATTTTTTGAAGTGTGAACACTTTTGTGTATGAAATAAAATACACGAAATGGTTCTTCCACAATGATTTCCTCAGATCCACGACACTGTGAACCTCCATCAGCAGTTTATATCTTACTCGTAAACCCAGAATCCCAAATACAGGCAAAATTGCACTCAGTAAATTAGCATTTGATTTTACTCAAAACATGTCTCACTGAACAATCTAAATATTCTGTTGCTTTAGTTGGATAGTGCTGATTGGCTTATCTTTTAAGGAATTCAAATAAAGCCTCTGAGGTATTTTCCTAACTTGTTTTTATTCTCTGTATGGACCATGTAGTAGATAGGATAATGAGCCCCAGCAGATGTCCACATTCTAATCCCTGGAGCCTGTGAATAGGTAACTTCACATAACAAAAGGGATATTTTCAGGTGCAATTAAGCTAAAACTCTTTAGTTAGGAGATTTTTCTGGATTATCTGAGAGGCCCAAGGCAGTTAGAAGAATCCTTCCAAGTGAAAGAGGGAGGAAGAGTCAGAGAGAGGGGAGACTGAAAGCTAGAGCCACATTTATGCCAGCTGAGAACTCCATTGCCTACCTCTACTTTGGAAACTGGCAGGGAGATCACAAACCAAAGAAGGTGAACGGCCTCTGGAAGCTAGAAAAGGAAAGGCAATAGATTCTCTTGTAGTCTCCAGAAGAAACATGGCCCACTCAACACTTACATGTTAGCCTACTGAAAAACTCATTTTGTTCTGATCTTCAGAACCCTAAAAAATGCATGTTGTTTTAAGCCACTAAGTGTGTGGTAATTTGTTATAGCAGCAATAAGAGACTAATACAGAACAATCCCCATATCTAACTTGAAAGATCTCTAACTAGAGAGAAAATCTTGAGGTCAAAGAGGCTCATTGACTTGTTCCTAGACTTAATTCTTAAAACATCTCTTTTTCTTAAAATTTCCAATGACTAGCTATGTCCTCAAGTATTCAAACCATCTTGAAAACAATACTCCAAGATACTAATCAGTTGCATGTTTCTGGAAAAGTAATAATCCTCTCTAGATTCCAATTTCAATTACTTTAAAACAAGGTCAGTAAAAGCACCTACTTTATAGGTTTTTCTAGGGGAAAGGGGGACTGAAAACAAGAATTGTATAGCTTAATATGTTAATTTAAAAATATGTATACAGGAAACATAACTACTCTGTACTAGGCATTTTGTTAAACTCTAATAAACAATATAGTCAGGGCCTCTACTTCAAGGACCTCACAGTCTTACACATTGCAGGTGCTCTGTAAATATTGGTCCTACATTGTCAGCATATAGTAAGTACTTATAACAATGACATTTAGCCAAGTTTTTATGATGTTGGAGATAGTAAATGTCAGTTAATATTTACCAGCATTGTTGGTAAATATATATTTAGCCAATAAAGACATGGCGGGTCATAATTTTAGGCAGTACTAAGTATCTTATACACATGCAAGGATGGTATATAAATATATGGATATTCTCTCCATGACTATACATAACTCATCTAATTACTGAAAATTTACTACAATATGGTCTGTGTCATGGTGATAGTAAATCCCACCATAATAGTTATTCTCTGCTTAAAGTCCTTTGAAAAAATTTCTTTGTAGTTGTGGTATACTATGAACTGTCTTTTCTGGTCCCTGATATTATGCAGAAATATGAATGTATCATCAATACACTAATGCTCAAATTAATGAGCTGTAACAGCTTGTCCTATAGGTCAAATTGACATGAGGCATTTAGCAAATTCAAGGAAATTATAAGTGAAAGGGAGATTCCTTACTTTACTCACCTCTACATTTTTCCAATGTTCAGGTCTCCCCAGCAACAGCAACATGCACTCCATAGAAGCTGCCAAATGAAAACAGGAATACAAATAGAGTGGTACACTGTCACTTAAGTAAATCACACCAGCCTTGAAGACTGGGGAAGGTGGTAGGGCAAGCTGGACTTTCTTGAAGACAAGATTAAAGAGAAGTTCAGGGAAAAGTCACTGAAATGAATACTTCATATTCAAAGGCAACATATATTTACAGAAAATGAAATCTTGGTTAAAACATTTTTGAATCATGTCTAAATGTTCCCTATAAACTAGAAAGATTTTGCTTGATTTACTTGGTTCAATTTCTAGGCTTTTCCCCCCTCTGTGCTAATGGCAAGCTATCAATCATCAAAGCTGTAATCAGATTTTGCAGAAGGCCACCGGCATCATTTTCAATCATTTAAACTTTGCCAGCCTGCCTCCCTTCTTTATGAATCACAGAGATTAATGTAAAAGGATTTTTCAATGCATTTTAGAAAAATTAGCAAATTATGATTGTTCTTTAACTCACAGCTCACCATTTCACCAGGCATTATGCATAGTCTTTATTGTGGCTCCTAACAGCTTTATTGCTGGGAGGAAGAAAAATAGCAAAGGCATTCTATACTTAACACTGGGATGGCTCTTTGAACAGATAATGCATATATTCAAAACAGAAAGCTTTAGATAAATGTGCTTTTGTCGTAATATTTTTCCTCCAAATTATTTTCCTGAATAAATACCTCCCAAGGTAGGCTATGGTTTAAATAGCAATTCTTATTTATTTATTTTTTTTAAATCACGTATTTTTTTAGGCTGGTTCACCTTTTGAAATTCTTAGACTCTTCAGGTACAAGATTTTTGTTTCAATTTAAACAAGAACATTTTTAGACTTCAACCTAAATATTTTCTTTCAAAGCCTTTTTCCAGTCCATTGAAATCAGATTTATTATGCTTTCCTCTTTATGTAAACATTGCATTCTCATTTTAAAATAGGAAATGAAAGAATAAATTATAGGAATAAATTTAAAATGACCTAAAATCCCATCAGCCTGAGGTAGAACCCATTAATTTTAAGACAATAATTACATATATGTAGATTTATTTTAACATCTTTATTTTTCATCATTCCTCTCTTTCTCTTGTTCTTTCTTTTTCTTATATATTTTCCCTTTTGTCCTCATACTTCAATACCCTTATACTCTGTTCTTCCTCCTTAAAACCAAAGTTAGCAACTTGATGAATTCCTTCATATTTCCCCATATTCATATAAAACATACAGATGATTATGTAAAATATACACATACATGTGCACACATACAGCAGGCAAAAAGTCATCAAGGACATAGTTGAACACAACAATAACACAAATCAATTGGATATAATTGATATCTATAGACTAATTCATCTAGCAACAGAAGAATACACATTCTTCTCAAGCTAATATTAAATATCCATCAAGATACACCACATTCTGGGCCCAGAACATACATAACATATTTAAAAGAATAGAAATCCTACAATGACTTTTTTTCAGACAACAATGGAATTGAACTGGAAACCAGTAACAGAAAGATGACTGGGAAATGCAAAAATATGCGGAGATTAAAAAACACAATTCTAAATAACACAGGAGTCAAAGAAGAAATCTCAAGAGAAATTAAACATTTTTAATTAGATGAAAATGAAAATGCAACTTATCAAAATTAGTGGGATGCAGCAAAAGCAGTGCACAGAGGGAAATTTATAGCATTGGAGGTATATTTTTAAAAGGAAGAAAGATCTAAAATTAAGCATATAAGTTTCCATGCTGGGAAACTAGAAAGAGAGAATTTAAACAAATTTAATCAATAACTTTCCAAAACAGAAAACACCAGGCCTTGATGAATTCACTGGTGAATTCTACTAAAAATTTAAGGAAGAAATTATACAATATTTTCTTTTTTTCTTTTTTTTAGATTTTATTTATTTATTTGACAGAGAAAGATAGCGAGAGCAGGAACACAAGCAGGGGGAGTGGAAGAGGGAGAAGCAGACTTCCCACAGAGCAGGGAGCCCAATGCAGGGCTCCATCCCAGGACCTTGGGATCATGACCTGAGCCGAAGACAGACGCTTAATGACTGAGCCACCCAGGCACCCCAATTATACCAATTTTCTAAAATCTCTTAAGGAAAATGGAAGCAAAGAGAATACTTCCCAACCTTCTGAGGACAGCAATACCTCAATGCCAAAACCAGACAAAGAAACTACAAGAAAGCTACATACCAATATTTCTCATGAACATGGATGCAAAAACCCTCAACAAAATATTAATAAATCAAGTCCAACAGTGAATAAAATGAATTATACATGATGATTAAGTGGGCTTTAGCCCAGGTATGCAAAGCTGTTTCAACATTTGAAAATCAATTAATATAAACCATCATATATACAGACTAAAAGAAAAAAATCACATAATCCTATCCAAAAAATGCAGTAAGAGCATTTAACAAAATCCAACACTGATATATGATTAAAACAAAACAAAACACCCTCTAGGTAAATTAGGATAGGAATAGAAGGGAAAATCCTCAACTTGATAAAGAATACTTAAAAATCCTATAGCTAATGGACTCTGAGAAACAAACTGAGGGTTCTAGAGGGGAGGGGGGTGGGGGGATGGGTTAGCCTGGTGATGGGTATTAAAGAGGGCACATATTGAATGGAGCACTGGGTGTTATACGCAAACAATGAACCATGGAACACTACATCAAAAACTAATGATGTAATGTATGGTGATTAACATAACATAAAAAAATAAAATTTAAAAAAATTCTATAGCTAACATCAAACTTGATTGTAAGAAATTTACACTTTCCTGTTAAGATCAGATACAAGGCAAGGATGTCCCTTCTCACCACTTATTTTCAACACTGTACTGGAGTACAAATACCTAATGCAATAAGAAAGAAGGGGGGAAAATATACAGATTGAGAAAAAAATACATAAAACTGTATTTTCAGATGACATGTCCACCTTTGTAGAAAATCTGAAAGAAGCAACAACAAAACTCCTGGTACCAATAAGCAATTATAGCAAGGTTATAGACTATAGTTTAATACATGGAAGGCAATTGCTTTCCTGTATACCAGCAGTTAACAAGTGGAATTTAATTTGAAGTTGAAAATTTAACATTTACATTAACACTTCAAAAAATGAAATACTTAGGTATAAATCTAACAAAATATATATAAGACCTGTATAAGGAACACTACAAGACTCTGATGAATGAAATCAAAGAATGAAATAAATGCAGAAATGGTCTATGTCCATGGAAGGAAGGCTCTATATTGTTAAGATGTCAATTTTTCCCTACTTGATCTATAAATTTAATGCAATTTCAGTAAAATACACCAGTAGGTTATTTTGTGGCTATCAACAAACTGATCCTAATGTTTAATGGAGAGGCAAAGAACCCAGAATAGGCAACACAATATTGAAGGAGAAGAACAAAATTGGAGGACTGATACCACCTGACTTTGAGACTTACTATAATAATGATGTAATCAAGACAGTATGATATTGGGATGCCTGAGTGGCCCAGTCGGTTAAGTGGCTGCCTTTGGCTCAGGTCATGATCCCAGGGTCCTGGGATTGAGTCCCACATTGGGCTCCTTGCTATGCAGGGAGCCTGCTTCTCCCTCTGCTGGCTGTTACCCCTGCTTGTGCTTGCTCTCTGTCTCTCTCTCCCTGTATCTCTGACAAATAAATAAAATCTTAAAAAAAAAACAAACCAGTATGATATTAATGAAAGACTAGACAAGTAGATGAATGGAACAAAATAGATAACCCAACAACAGACTCAAATACAGTCAACTAATCTTTCACAAAGGAGCAAGGACAATATGATGCAGCAAAAGTATTCTCTTCACCAAATGGTGCTGGAACAACTGGGCATCTACATGCAAGAACATGAATCTAGACACAAACCTTACATCCTTCACAAAAATTAACTCAAAATGGATCACAGACCTAAATGTAAAATGCAAAATTGTAAATCTAGCAGATAACATGGGAGAAAACCTATATAACCTTGGGTATGGCAAAGACTATTTTAGGTATAGCATCAATGGCAAGATCTATGAAAGAAATAATTGAGAAGCCAAATTTCATTAAAATGATAAACTTCTGCTCTGTGAAAGACACTGTCGAGAGAAGGAGAATACAAGCCACAGAATGGGAGAAAATATTTGCAAAAGACACATCTGATAAAGGACTGTTACACAAAATAGACAAAAAACAAAGCTCAGCAATAAGAACCAGATTAAATAATAGGCCAAAGATCTTAACAGATACCTCATCAAAGATATGCAGATGACAAGCATATGAAAAGATGCTCCTTATTATATATCATCAGGGAAATGCAAATTAAAGTAACAATGAGATACTACTATATACCTATTATAATGGCCCATATCTGGAACACTGAAAACACCAAATACTGTTGAGGATTTGGAACAAGAGGAACTCTCTTCATTTGCTGGTGGGAATGGAAATTGGTACAGCCACATTGAGACTGTGCGGCAGTTTCTTATAAAACCAAACCTACCGTTACCAAATGACACAAGAGGTGTGCTCCTTGGTATTTGCCCAAAAGAGTTGATTACTTATGTCCACACAAAAATCTGCCCTTGATATTTACAGCAGCTTTATCTATAATTGTCAAAATTTGGAAGCAACCAAGGTGTCCTTCAATAGGTGAATGAATAAATAAACTACGGTACATCTAGACAATGGAATATTATTCAGTCCTAAAAACAAATGAACTATCACACCATGAGAAGACATGGGGGAATCTTAAATGCATATTATTAAATGAAAGAAGCCATCTGAAAAGGCCTTTATGATTCCAACTACATGACATTCCAGAAAAAGCAAAACTATGGGGACAATATGAAAATGGGTAGTTGCCAATGTTTGGAAAATTGAGGGAGCAAAGATTAGGAAGAGCGTGGAGGAATTTTAGGGCAGTGAAATATTCTTTATGATACTATAATGAGAGTCACATGCCATTATACATTTGTCCAAACCCATAGAATGTACAACACCAAGACTGAACCGTAACGTAAACTATGGACTTTGGAGGATCGTGATGTGTCAGTGTAGGTTCAACGATTGTAACAATTGTATAACTCTGATGGACGATGTTAATAGGGAAGATTATGCATTTGTGAGGGAGAATGTATATGGGTAATCTCTCTACATAAAAGTGCTCTTAAATAGTCTTTTTAAAAAAAGTTTGAAGGGTAATTTTGAGTCTATGCACGAAAGAATTTAATTTGCTTCTGGATATGTAGTGAGGCCAGAGTCCCATTGTCTTAATTCAGTGTTTGCAATTATTCAAAGCTTTGTTTTATTCTTTTGAGAGAATTTCCAGTTTACTTTTATTTTCAGAAAGTAGCACATCTGGGTTCAAAAATTTAGGTTGTCTATTAGTGTCCTTCTTCCTTGGTAGGCCATGAATTCTAATGTTTTGTTCTCCTGGATACTGTAAAATTATTTAAAGCTCTGCTTCATTTCTCTGCCATGACTTTTACTTTCAGAAGTAGCAGGGATAACCAACATTTAGAAACTATCTCAAGGGGAGAAACAGCACCAAACAAATGTCAACTTTTTTTTTTTTTTTTTAATTCCCTTGTCTTCTAAATTGGCCCAGCAAATTAACAATATCTTTGATACTTCTCTCATTCCTTCAAAGAGATTCCTATTTAATACTATATTTAGTTTAATACTTGTTCTTAGTGGGAAAGCTTGTCTGAAACAAAATAATAATCTGGAAGCAGCATCCTTTTATAAATTTCCTATCCATGTCCTTGTTCATTTTTTTCTTGTGGATCGGTTGTCTTCGAAAATAAATTATTAATTATTAATATTGTGTAATTTTGCATATTATTTTAATAGGTGAGTATCAATAACTATACCTTTCACAAATGAAGAAAACTTTGCTTTCCTTTTGATTTTTTTAACCAAAAATATTTAATGATTTCTTATCTGTGAAATACTATACCAGGTGCTAGAAATACAGTGAATAAGACAGTGACAGGGTAATACATATATAAATATATATATATATACACAGACATATGTAATATCTCCACTGAATTAGACGTATATATACACATATTCATATATACATATGTATTTATATACATATTTACATATATACCCACATATATACATATATATGTATATTAAGTGGAAAATGCATAACACTTGTTCATATTTTAGCCAGCTAATTCCTGGCCTGCATGTGCCTTTTTATGACATATCCTCCCTAGATTTACAGAGCTCTCTTCTGAAATACTATTTCTTGAGCATTGATACTTGTCAGCAGAATTTCTGCACAGCAGCTAGATAAACCTTATGTATTTGAGGGTCTTTGATTTATTGTTTTTTTTTTTTCAGTTTTAAGGGGCTTCTCAAAGGGCATTTTAAATTTGGTATTAGAATGAATTGTGCCCTTGGCAATGTAATTTTTATACACAGATGGACCATCTGTCCTTGTTATGAAGCAATATCGTATAAGCATAATACAATCTTCATTGAATCCTCTGAGACCATATAACATTCTGGACAACTGAAAAGACTCTTTCCTGGAATTAGATATGGAACACTACAGAATATTCCTGGCTCTCTTTGGTTGCAGGGGTAGATTATGTACTAGGGCCAACACTTTTATGGCTCAAGAAAGTCATCTGAATCATCTGGAGTTCAGAAACTTGTTTAAACATTTCAGAGAAGAAATAAATTGTAGGAAAAATGTGATATGAAGGTTAGTATGCAGGAGCTTATCTAAGACATTGATAGTCTTCCATCTCATTTGTTTTAAGGATAAATCTATTACAAATAGAAATCCAATGCTTTTAACAGAGTAGATGCTGACAATCTAAAACTAAGTGGAAAAAACCACCTCCAATAAATTCATCAGTCAGTGATCATTATTCTTTCATTTTATCATATTCCCAGAAATAAACTTGAATTTAATTCACAGAACTTCAGGAATCTGCTATTAGCTGAATAAGAACAGCAAAAACCTGATCTTACAGGGTACATTATTCACTATTATGGGTTATTTGATACCCAAACTTTGAACTTCATCTCAAACTAGGCACTTGATGAAATTAAAAAGAAAAAAACGAGTAGTGTCTTTGTTTATATATTTACTATTTTAAAAGTAAAAAATAGAAAGTATTGGCAAATAATTTTAAATGCTGTTTTGGGTAGATTTTTTAATTGGGGGTCTATCTTGAAGGCTAGGATTCAGCTGGTTAAAGTTCTGGCGTCATGCAGAATTCTTACCATCTTTTTAATCTGGAAAAGTTGCCCAGAAACAAGAGGATTTTAGGTAGGCTTTAGAGGCCATATGTGGTAAAACCAGAAGGATTTTTCTACCATGTCCACTTCGACA
Source organism: Halichoerus grypus (assembly GCF_964656455.1). Taxonomy (NCBI): domain Eukaryota; kingdom Metazoa; phylum Chordata; class Mammalia; order Carnivora; family Phocidae; genus Halichoerus; species Halichoerus grypus. The sequence continues at coordinate 22,785,950 of NC_135718.1, read as the reverse complement.
AACTGCCACATTCTCTTACAATTGCTAAGAAAGTAACCCCAAATAGATCAAGTCCTCCCTATGCCTCAACACCCTCCTCTCCTCAGATTAAAGTTAGTTAATCCAAACAGCACAATTATTTTAAAATGAGTTAATCAGAGGATGAATATGTCAGGAATTTAATCACTCTTGTGATAAGATAGCACAAATGGACCCTCAATGTCATTCATCCAACCCCACTGTTTTGTTCACAAAGAGCCTGAAGCCCACAGACATTTGAAAAGTCACAAAGTTAGTGGTCTAAGTAGAAGGAAATACTTGGTTCTGTTATTCTTAGACTAGGACCCTTTCTACCCTAGAACACAAGCTTGCTAGCTTGAACTAGCCCAGATAAAAAATTCCATGCTGAACCTTCCATTACACATTGCCCATCCACAAATTTGAAATGGTCTTGAGAAATTATGCTGTTCAAGAGATTTTCATAAGCAAATAAAATAGAAACAAATTAGGTGATTTCACCTTAATTTCTTATCTGGCATTTCTCCTAAAACCTGCTTTTTTTTATATCACCACTAGTTCAAATACAGTTAGAAACGATTTTCAGAAATTACTTGTTTGGAGGTCCTCTGGGTCCCATCAATGAATTGGAATTCTGAGGACTCAGGAGGAATACTCTTTAGATAGCCACATCCCTCATGGCAACATTTATTTACATGACTTATAGCATAAACACATTTAAAAAGGACCATTGTGAATTTTCCAATATACCAAAGAATACAGTCTGTGTGACATATCAGCATATTTGGGGAGGGGGGAAGTGGGATGGGATCATGTATACCATGACATTTAAATGTCCACAGCCCTATGTGGTTTTCTTGGGAAAAAATGGATTTTACCATTCCTACTCATTTTCATTCCTATTCATTTTCATGCAATGTTTTAATTGTGCTAGAGGCAAAAAATGTGATAAGTAATCAGCCATGCACTACTCTTTCGAGAATGAAACCTATGGAAGATTTTTAATTATCATGAGATGGCATGAACACTTCTACTCTATAAAAGCAACAGAGCTCTTTTCTCTTTGACCACTTTCACCTAAATTTTACCAAAAACTTCTGAGGTTAAAGTAGAATTTACAGTTTGTCCTTTCCTTTTTCCTTAACAGTCAACTATTGTCTAAATATTGAGTCCAAGGCCACAGTTTGGAAATATACAAATGTAGCTCTCATTTTAAGTTAACAGGAAGATATTTAATTCAAAAACAGGCGTCCAAAATGACTGCACTTCATTCTTCATTCAAGAACAGACATATCCTCACTACTCTACTACAGTTCTATTGTGTCTGATCATTAAAATTACCAAATGGGTAGTGAGTCTCTGCCATGCTCTAGACATTGTGCTTCTCATATTCTAGTGAGAAGAGACAAAAAAATTTGAACACATGTATCATGTCAGGTGGTGGCACATGAGAAGAAAGATAAAGCAGGAAAGGGACATGGAGAATGAGGCATCATGTGGGTGCTATTTTCTATACAGACATGGAGAGAGAACTCTCTACTAAGGCGATACTTGAAAAGAGTTTGGAAGCCAACGGGGGAGTGAATCATGTGTATGTCTGGAAAAAGAGCATTGTAGAAAAGGAAAAGACAAGTTCAAAGGCCCTAAAATAGGGGTGTGCTTAGCATGTTAGAGCAAAAACAATGGAGGCCAAGGTAGCTGAAGAGGAATGACTGAGAGGTTAAGTTGCAAGGAATGAGGTGGGAGAGATGGTAGGGGTTAGGTCATAAGGGACTTTGACTTTTGCTCTGGGATAGAAAACCATCCCACTGGTTTTGGAGGGTTTTGAGCATAGAGTTAAGGAATAGTGACTGATGGGTGAAGAATAGACAAACGGGATAAAAGTAGAAACAGGGAACCAAGTTAGGAGTCTACTGTAACAATCTACATGAGAAATATGGCAGCTTGGACCAAGTAATAACTGATGAACATATGGTCTATTCTTTCTCAGCAATCCTTCCCTAACCTGGTAGACTCTACCTACTCAAGCAGCCTTCCCTTTGCTGAAACTGCCATCAAGAACTTCTGGAGTCTGCCACATTCTTTCTCCTCTCTAGCCTAGGCCATCACCACTACTGTGATGAGCACAATAAGCATTGAGGTAGACTCTCAAATCTATTCAAATATTTGGAGACCTAGGGAGGCTCACAAGTGCAAACTATTAAATTCATTCTGTTCTCACTATGGACACCCCTCCCCTCTTACCTCTAGTTGGGTCTCACATTATTTGGTTTCTCCCAGACTGTAGGAGAAAGCACCTGTGCCACGGGTTTTCCCCTCTACCCATACCTAGAGGTAGACAAGTGTACATGTGTGAGCATCTCTTCTGCCCTCCTTCCTTTTAATCTCTTCTGGGATAAAACAGTTAACTTCTCTTGAATGATCTTTGTGCCATATTATTGTCATTTTTAAGCAACAAGAGTTAGTCTAAGTATAATAGGGATGCTTATTCTCTAAGAGAAGAGAAATACAAAGATCTGAGTCTGAGCTTTGTTCTTTGCAGAATTGCTAAAGACAACTGATGGCTTTGCTAAAGAAGTCAAGTCCCTACTTTCTCATTATTTGGGGTGAAACACCTAATAGTTCAAACCTGTTGGCTAGCTCTGTTCATGGTTCATCTCTTTCTAAGAGGTCTTTTGACCAAATACCGAGGTATTGACAGTCCAAGAATGTTACAATATTGTCACCAACTGAAAATCAAAAGCTCACAATTGTCATTCAAGAATTTAGTGAAAGCTAATACACATTTATACATCTCTTGCTCTCTCTCAAAATTATCATCTTTAATATATTATATATTATAATTTTTAAATATATTATATATTACTTAATACATTTTGTGGAAAAGCCATAATAATCTGTAGAAGCTTAGATAAAAAGATTCATACAATGATGCAGATTTTTGCAGTCAGCAAAAAGGGTGGAGTAAGGATCAAATTCAAATCAAAATATCTCCTCCATAAAAACAGTAAGAACACTACCAAAAACTGAATCAAAGTTTTTTTTAGAACTCTGGAAAGTAACCAAATGTTTGCAGCAATCTGGGGAATGCTTAGTAAAGAAAAACAGCTGACTCTCAGTGAGAACTCCAAGGTTTGTGGCAATTTAACTTACACTATTCCCAGGTCTCCCTCCCCAGATCTGCAGTATCCTTGAAAACCAATAGTCCATAGTCACAGTAAAAAACAACCTGGAAAAGGCAGAACAGTGTTAGAGCTACTTCAAAGCCCAATTGCCAGGGATTTCTCATTATATGACCTGTCTTTTGGCTTCCTGGAATATCATAGTTATAAAAATGATTTTATTTGACTTGACTCAGCATACACAATACAAAAAGCCTTTTGCCCCAAGGCATTTATTGAAAACCACATGTAATTGTTAAACATTATGGCTGCCTAAAGTTCTTTAACAGGGCAAACAAGTGGCTAGCCAAAAAGCTTAATAGGAAAAGCTGGGGAATGAAATGCCCATAAGTGGATTTGAAAAGATCAAAAATATTTCTGGGAAACTAGGTCATGCATATGAAAAAGACAGTGCATATGCGCAGGAAGGACCTAAGAAGGTCCTAAACTCTCACTTGTGGCTGATCTTGAGGCTCTGTGCAAGCAGAAATTGAAGGTTAATATGGAATTGTAAACTGCCTGGCTGAGTGAAAACACCAAACAAAAACAGGGATGTCTCAACAAAGACTAAGAGACTTACTGGCTCCAGGCATCAAAGGAAATATCTATCCAATCACTGACTACTGAGCTAACTGAGCAAAGGCTTTAATGGCCACAGATAATAAAAAATAGAGATTCACATAATTAATTTTAAAAAAACACTAAAACAATTACAACAAAAACAGTAGAAAATGGGAAGAATCTGATTTCTAGAAATGTCACATTATACTATTTAAAATGCTCAATTTTCAACAACAACAACAAAAAAACTGTAAGTCTTGCAAAGAAATAAAAAAGCATGCCCCACAGGGAGAAAAATAAAGCAATCAATAGAAAGAGAACCTGAGGAAGCCCAGACATTGGGTTTACTAGATGAAGACTTTAAATCAGGTATATTAAGCATCTTTAAAATCCTAAAGAAAACCATGTCTACAGAAAAAAAAAAAGGAACTATAAAAATGTTATCTAACTAAATAGAAAATATCAAAAATATATAGAAGTCATTTAAAAAACAAATATAAATTGTGGAGTCTAGAAAGATAATAACTGAAATGAAAAAATAATCACTAGAGGGGCATAATAACAGATTTTAACAAGCAGAAGAAAGAATCAGCAAAATAAAGACAAGTCAGTTAAGATGAAACAGACTGAAAACCAAAAAGAATGAGATAACTGAACAGAGGCTTAGAGACTTGTGAGGCCCCATCAAGTACCTATACATGCATACACATTCTGGAGGAATCCCAGAACACAAGAGAAAGGATCTGAAAGAGAACTTAAAGAAATAATGGTTAAGATATATCAAATTTTATAAATAACATTAATCTATGTTTCCAAGAAGTTCAACAAATTCCAAGTAGGATAACTCAAGGATCTCTATACCTAGACACATCACAATCAAACTGGCAAAGACAAAGAATCTTGAAAGCAGCAGAGAGGGGGCATCTCCCCATGTACAAGGGCATGTCAAGGAGATTAAAATCTGATTTAGTATCAGAAATCACGGAAACCAGAAGAGAGCGAGGTACATTCAAATTGCTAAAAACAAAAACAAAAACTGTCAACCAAGAATTCTATATCAAATCTAATTACCCTTTAAATATGAAAAAGTAAGAAAACATTCTCAAATAAACAAACCTAAGAGAATTTGTCCATAGCAGATCTGCCATAAAGGGAATTCTTAAGACTGGAGAGAAACACTAGACACTAAAATAAATCCACATGAACAATAACACTATTAAAAATGATGATATAGGTAAATATAAAAGACAAATAATAAACATGTGTTTGATTGTAACAATTTTTTCCATTTGATTTAAAAGGACAACTTCATAAAGTACTAATTATACCTGGATTGATGTATATATAATGTAGAAATATGCAATTTATAAGACAATAACAACACAAAGAAAGAGGTAATGGAGCTATAAAAGAGTAAAATTTTGCCATGTTATGAATTATGAATAATAATCCTCAGAGCAGCCCCTATAAAATGATTTTTATTTTTTATTTTTATTTTTTTTTAAGAATTTATTTATTTATTTGACAGAGAGAGAGATAGTCAGAGCACGAACACAAGCAGGGGGGGTGGGAGAGGGAGAAGCAGGCTCCCCACTTATCAGGGAGCCCGATGCAGGGGCTCGACCCCAGGACCCTGGGATCATGACCTGAGCCAAAGGCAGATACTTAACGACTGAGCCACCCAGGCGCCCCTAAAATGATTTTTAAATAATATAGTAAAGGAAATGAAAAGGGATTTAAAATAGGACACTGGAACATATACATTTAATACAAAATAAGATAGTAATGGAGAAATATATATGCGAAAAAATAGAAAATAAATAACCAGTGGCAGATGTAATTATATTAAATTTAAATTAATTAACAATTACAATTATAATAAAGAGACTGGTAGAAAAAGTTTTAAATGATGCAACTATATAGCGATTCAAATACACAAGCACGTTGAAGGCAAAAAGATGAAAACATATATGTACCATGAAACATCAACAGAAGAAAACTTGGATTGGGTGTACCCGTATCAGACAAATAGACTTTAAGACCAAATTGTTTAGTAGGGACAAAGAAAGGCATTTTATGATAAATCTAGCAACCTGTTAAGAGAATATGTAAGCCTCCAACAAAAGGGTCCCAAAATACATGAAGCAGAAACTGACAGAACTGTGAATTGAAGGGAGAAATAAACAATTCAGTAATGATAGTTGCAGAATTTAGTACTACAATTCAATAATGTATTGAGTGACAAGACAGAAGTTCAGCAAGGAAATAGAAGACCTTAATAATATAAACCAACTAGACCTGAACAGTTGTTTATAAAACAGTCCACTCAAAGACATCAGAATACACATGGTTCTCAAGTGTACATGTAGCATTTTCCAGGATAAAGTATATGTTCATCTATAAAACAAGTCTCAATATATTTAAAAGATTTGAAATCATGCAAAGTATGTTCTCTGAACACAATAAAATGAAAAAGAAATGAATAACAAAAAGAAAGTTAGGATATTTACAAAATGTAAAAATTAATACATTCATGAAAAACCAAGAGATCAAAGAAGAAATCACAATTACAGTAGTAAATACTTTGAGATGAATGAAAACAAAAACACAAAATGCCAAAATTTTCTGGATGCAGCAAAAGCAGTCTTCAAGGGAAAATCATAATTATAAATACACATCAAAAAAGAAAGATCTCAAATCAATACCTATTCTTCTACCTTAGGAACCAGCAAAAGAAGAGCAGACTAACTCCAAAGCAAGCAACATTAGGAATTAATAAATATTAGAAACCAAGTAAGAGAAAAAAAAAAAAAACAAAATAAATGTTAGAAAACAAATAAGAAAGCCAAAATCAACAAAAAGATAGTTTTTTGGAAGTATCAGCTAAATTGACACACCTTTAGCTAGACTGGCTAAGAAAACAAGAAGACTCAAATGACTAAAATCAGGAATAAGAAAGTAACTACTGACCTTAGAGAAAAAAGAAGTTTTATTAAATTACTATGAGCAATTGCAGGTCAATTAAACTTCTAGAAATAAACAAAATATACAAAGTAAACAAAATTACTATGAGCAATTGCATGTCAAATAAACTTCTAGAAATAAACAAAATATTAAAACTCATTCAAAATAAATAAAAATTCTGGGTAGACATATAACAAGGAATTGAGGTAGTAATTAGGAAAGAAAAAAATTCTCAAGTCCAGTACCAGAGGGCCCCACCAGTAAGTTCTACCATAAGCATACAGAAGAACGAATCCTTCACAAACTGTCAAACATTAGACAAGGAGAAACCAAGTCATGCTATGAGGTCAGTGTTACCCTGATAACAACACCAGACAAAGATTTAAAAGGAAAGCAAAAACAAAAAACCAAATACCAAAATTTACCACCACAAAAATTCTCAATAAAGTAAAAAGCTAAACCCAGAAACACATGAAAAACATACACCATGACCATATGGAATTTATCTCAGGAATCTCAGACTGATTCACATGTGAATATCAATTAATTAAGAGGAAAAACCTACACAATTAATAAAGGAGAAAACCCAGTACAAAAAAAAAGATACAGAAAAATCATTTGATAAAGTCCAGTACACTTTAATCAGAAAAACTATTCTCATACTTTTATTCAACATTGTACTGAAGTTTAAAAAATTAGGCAAGAAAAAAAACCCAGCTGTTTTGGAAAGAAAAAAGGAAAGATAGTGCTTTTTGCAAATGACATAAACTTACACATAGAAAATTCTAAGGAATCCATCAAAAAAAAAAAAAAAAACTATTAGAACAATAAACAAGTATAGCAAGTTGAAGGATAAAAACACATATACAAAATTCAATTATTTTTCTAAATATTAAATGGAAGAATCCAAAAATGAAATTTAAAAAATAATTTCCTCTGAAATAGCATCAGCAATAATAAAATACTTGTGAATAAATTTATCAATTCATTCCTGCAAAATAAGAGAAGTTTAAGACTTACACACTGTAAACTATGAAACACTGTTGAAATAAAATAATGAAAGCCTAGATAAATGGAAAGACTGAATGTCATTAAAATGGCAATACATCTCAAATTCATTATCAAAATTTCAATTGCCTTTAAAATTTTTTTCATTTTTCTTTTTTCATTTTTTAATGCTTTTTTGCAGAAACTAAGTGATCCTAAAATTCATTTTGAAGTGCAATGGACCCAAAGTAGCCAAAACTTGAAAAAGAATAAAATTGGAGGACTCACTGTACCCAATTTCAAAAGTTACTACAAAGCTACAGTAATCCAGATAATAGTAGTACTGACATAGGGATAGATCTATAGATCAATGGAATAAAATTGAGAGTTGATAGACCAGTAGACAGGCAGGCAAGTAGACAGATGGATATCCACACACACATGCTCTCACACAACCATTTATATATATGTCTTAGTAATGTGTAGTGCGGTCAATTTTTAATATACAGTTGACCCTTGAACAACACAGAGGTTAGGGGTGGTAAAACTGCAGACAGTTGAAAATCCACATATAATTTTTGATTTCCCCCAAATTTAACTAATAGCCTTGTCGATAACTTAAACACTTGATTAATGCATATTTTGTCTGTTATAATGTATTATATACTATATTCTTACAAAAAGGGAGGGAAAAATGTTAAGAAAATCATGAGAAAATAAATTTACAGGACTGTATTTATCCAAAAAAGTCGATGTATATGTGGACTTGTGCGGTTCAAACCTGCGTTGTTCAAGGGTCTACTGTAGTATTTTTGAAATACAGATTTAGGCTATGACTGAAGAACAATGGCCACCTAGTAAAAGTATATCTAAATTTCAATAGAGTTATTTTATATAAGAAGAAAGCAGTCCTGCCAAAGAATGTAAGTACTTGTATGCAATTGGTAAAAATCAACCTAGTTGTTGATCCAACTAGATTTATGAAATTACATTTTTTTCTGTCGTAGTATCATCTGATAGTTTTAAATATGCTTTATTCACTTTTCTGCAGTTACATCCCAGATGACTGTAGAAAATAAAGTTAGCAGTATCCTAGTAAATATATAAAGAGAAAATTAAATTACCTTTTTAAGAGTGGCAAAATAAGTATGATTGGACAGAGAAAGCAATGGAGTAATCTTTCTGACACCTGGGCAATCTTTATCTCTAGGCAATAATGCAGACCTTCTTCTTTACCAACCAAGGTGCCTAATTGACTTCTACATTATGTGGGCTACAACCTTGCTTCTAGCCACTGATTGGAAATATATTATATCATTGTCCTACTTTAAAGATCGAGACACCTGCCTTGAGCTATAACAACTGAACATTGAATAACAAGGCAAATAAATTATCAAGCCCCAGAAGCCTGGCTTCTGTAATGAAGTCTTTTGTTACTTTTCAAAAGTAATCCTTGGGATATGCAGAATGGGAAACAGTACTTTCATTGATGAGAAATGAAGATTATTCTCTTTCCTATGATGAAAATTTATGAGAACAAATAGCAAAAAGGAATTGCATAATGCCAATGTGTTAACAGAAAAGTTTTTTTCCCCCCAAAGTATGATGTGTGGTAGGAATAAGAGAAAGTTCTTCATTTCCATAAAGCCCACTACCAACCCAGAAGATTAAGATGATGTTGCAGGCTTAAATTACTATTCCTTAATTACATGGTTCAGGTAAATAAATGTCAGCTAGGATTATTTATTAGTTTAAAAGCCCCTGGAAGTCTTATATCACTGCGTAATAAATTACCACAAATTTAGTAGCTTAAGACAAAACATTTTTTCATGGTTTCTGTAGGTCAAAAGTCCAGATATGGCTTAGCTTAGTCCTCTGCTCTGGGTCTAAAAAATGCTATACTCAACAATTCACTTGGGCTACATTCTCATCTGAAGGCTTGACTGGGAAATAATTAGTTTCAAACTCATTCAGTTTGTTGGCAAATTCCTTTCCTTAAGGTTGTATGACTGAGGAGTCCAAACTTTTTGCTTATTGACTAGAAACCATCCTCAGGCCCTAGAGACCATGCACAGTTCCTAATGTCCCCTATTAGGCACCTTACCACATAGACTTCTCCAACATGGCTACTTACTTCTTAAAACCCACAGAGTCTCAATCTGCTAAGATGGAGTCTCATAATAAAATGTAACATCCCATCATCTTTGCCATATAACATAACTAATTAGGGGAGTGAGATTCCACACCTTTGTCATACTGGTTAGAAAAAAGCCACAAGTCCTGCCTACACTCAAGGGGATCACACAAGCATATATACATCAAAATATAGGGATGGTTGAGTAGGACTCTAGTCTGCCTACCACAACTGCTCTTTGGCTACTTCCAGACTCAAAAACTTATTCCAAAGACCTAGTAGTTTAAAAATCTATCTTCAAAATAAGGCAGACTTTGCTGGGACTCATTTTATGCTTCAATAACTAATAGGCATTGATCGCTTCCTTCAGGAATATCACTGCAATAACAACCAGTTAATTGGTGCCAACATGCTGCAACTCTAATATTCTCATCAACACCCCCGTTGGTTATATCCATGAACCTTGCATCAAAACTCCAGTGATAGGAATACAAATACAACTCCTAAATAGAGGCCAATTTAAAAGATAGCAACACAAGCTGCAGTGTAATCTCCCATGGGAAGATGCTGTGTGCATCCTTATGCCTTTGTATTCTGGGCATAACTTTCTTTTGCTTCTAAAACTAGTAGGCTCAGCTCTTGGTGCCTTGAGGACCCAATTAATTGAAGGCCAAAAGAGAACATTCCCTCTCACTTTTTTTTTTCAACTGCAATTATCTGAAGCTGAAAACACATGCACCTGTGGTATCCTAGGGATAAGTGGAACCATACCTGTCACCTGTACATATCTGTAAGGAGGCAAAAGTCCAGAAATCCACCCAGGTGCTTGGCTTGCTTTAAAAATATTTATATATACTTTGTTCTCTTTCATTTTGAGGGACTAAATTATGCATCAGACTCAGGTCTTGAACTGATGACAGGTTGATTCAAAAGTAAGCATTCATTGCTTGCTGCTTTGACCTAGGACTGAATCATTTCCAAAGCAAATCTCAATTCTGGCAAAATTGATAAATTCTTGGGGAAAAAGGCATGAAGGTCTCAGGTGGGAAAAACACAGTTGTGGACTGAGGGGGCAGGACATCTTAGGTTTCCAGGAAACAGGCAACATATCCATCCATATTTGTTTTCCTTTGTAATTCTTGAAACTAACCTTCCATGCTGACCTATTTGAGAAAAAGAATTAGTCCCCACTGCCATTTAAGTACAGGCCATTATCTTGTAAATATAAGGCATTTTAAAATATTTTTGAGCTCCCTTGCTCAATAAGAAGATGGTAAAATCTTTACATAAACACCTCATAGCCCACCCCCTCCCCCTGCAAAGCAGCCTTCAGAGGCGAAATCATCTATTCAACATTTTCACCAAACACAAATTCTTACAAGCTTGTGGGGGTAGGGAGAGGTGGGATAACTCCAGAGAAGAAGAAAGCCCCTCCTGGTTTGAGTGGGAAGTGGAGTGGAATGAGAGAGGGAAAAGAAAAATCATGGTAAATGGCTTAGAGGTACAATGATATATTTCCAGTGGTTTTAATGAATTGCATTTTAAAAGATGTCGATTCGGTAGTTCTCAATCCTGGCTGCACATTAAAACTACCTGGGGAGCTTTTAAAAATGCTAATACCAGGGCCTAATCTAGACTAATTATACCAGTTATCTCTAAAGGTGAGGCCCTGGCATGAGCTTGATTTGAAAGCATCCCAGGTGATTATAATGTGCAGCTATGGTGGAAAACCTCTGCTTCAAGCTAGAAAATATCAATTTTGTATGAACACACACGCCTTCCTCAGTGCTAATTCTCTTGGGTTACACTTGAAAATTCTGGGGCACATCCACAAATCGTCACCAAATTCTCTGAGGTGGTGCTCTGAATAATTTTTTTGAGCTTTCAAAATTATGATGCAACCCTCTTGGCTGATCTATGATTCATAGGCTTTTAGAAACCACTGCTCTAGGCTGATGATCTTGCTTCTTTTTTCTTATTAACCAATAACCATTCGGGGTTCAGGATAAAACACTGTCTTGGAAAAATTGTTGTTTACTAGACTCACAAATGTTTATGTCCCATCAACTTTGGGCTTACATATACAAAGATACATAATACTTGGTTCTTGTCCACATATTGCCAGCAATCTGAAAAGCCTCCCATTTAGTGGTATGTTATTGCTCCAGGGATTCAAAGAAGGAAGAAGTCATGGGGAGCTTGTGAAGGCAGATAAATCCTACATAAGGAATACACATAAGGGATAGCTAAGATTAGAGCTACTAACGAAAATATGCAGAGAGGTGTTTATGGAACATAAACAGAGAGATAAAAGATTAAAACATCTTTGAGAAATAGTAAACATGTTTTATGCTGAGCCATAGGGTTAGATGATACTGAAATAGAGCCCAAGAGAAGACTGAATGCCAGCGTTCAGGGTTTAATCCTAGAGGCAACAGATCATGGTTTAAGTTTATGAAGACGTTTTCACGTTTATTAAGGTGGACAGTAACAACTCTAACCACAAACAGGCACATTTTGTGACTAATTATTGATGGAGATATTAGCCAAAGGTGAATTAAATATCTATAGTCTTTGTGTGAGTAAACTGGACATTTATTCAGTGTCCAGATATTTTCTATTTACTAGCCTTTTCCATCTGCATCTTGTCATATTTTTGCAAAGCATATATACATACATGTGCATACACACATAATTCAATGTGAGGTGAAAAAAATAAATCCTTTCTACATGTTGCTTGTCCTTTAAAGAGGATCATGCCAAGAGGGTGAAGTAAAGATATTCAAAACTCAGAGACAGTGAGATCTGGGGGGAAGAGGACTGGGATTTTAGTTTCTTTCTGGTAGGAATTAGCAGTGTTACCTTAGGAAAATTGCCTCCAATTCAAGCAGTAAATTTCTACACACACAGAGAAAGAGAAGGGGAGGTGGGGGAGGGAGAGAGTGGGAGAGGAAGGAGAGAGAGAGAAAGAAAGTCCTTAATATTTCCAGAATTACATGGCATAAATGTTTTTATGCTTTGGATACTCTTCAGTGAATAAACCTTACCTTCTGTCAACAGTAAGATAATAAAATATCTATTTTCAAGTGAGTTATTAGAATACATTTGGGATCAATTGGCTGACATCATGATCATTTGCAGTTTGCCAAAAATTCAACCTTTGCCCTCACTATGGCCACATCCTAACACTGCAAAACATATACAGGTGCAAAAAAAAAAAAAGGGAAAAAATAAATACCAACTAGTCGTAATTGATCATAGCACATCTGCACAACAGTCTCACCCTGCTTCTAAATTAAAACCAAGCTATTTTCACTACATTTAAGGACTTCTATAGATTTACCATGAATTTAAAAGCAGCTGTTACTATCTTTCAAAAATTGCATAAATCAGATTTTTAAGTGATTTCCTACCACAGTGAAAATTTTCAGGAAGAAAAAATGGGACACCTGGGTGGCTCAGTTGGTTAAGATTTCGACTCTTCATTTTGGCTCAGGTCATGATCTCAGGGTTGTGTGCTGGGGCTCTGTGCTGGACATGGAGCTTGGTCAAGATTCTCGCTCTCCTTCTCCATCTGCCCCTCCCACCATCTCTCTCCCTCTCCAAAAAAAAAAAAAAAATTTTCAGGGAAGTATTTTTTAATTGCATTATAATTAATATACAGTGTTGTGTAGTTTCAGGCATACAATACAGTGATAAACAATTCTGTACATTACTCAGTGCTCATCATAAGTGTACTCTGTAATCCCATCACCTAGTTCAACCCCACCCCCATATCTTCCTCCCCTCTGGTAACCATCAGTTTGTTCTCTGTATTTAAAAGTCTCTTTTGTCTCATTTTTTTTTTTTCCATTTGTTTTGTTTCTTAAATTCCGCATGAGTGAAATCATATGGTATTTGTCTTTCTCTGGCTGACTTATCTTACTTAGCATTGTGCCCTCCAGATCTATCCATGTTGTTGCAAATGGCAAGATTTCATACTTTTTTGTGGCTAATATTCCATTCCACACAAATACATAACACTTCCTTATCCATTCATTTATCTATGGACACTTGGGCTTCTTCCATAATTTGGCTATTGTAAATAATGCTGCAATAAACATAGGTATGCCTATATCCTTTCAAATTAGTGTTTTTGTATTCTTGAGTTAATACCCAGTAGTGGAATTACTGGATCATACAGTAATTCTATTTTTAATTCTTTTGAGGAACCTCCATACTGTTTTCCACAATGGCTGCACCACTTTGCATTCCCACCAACAGTATACAAGGGTTTCTTTTCAGAGAGAACTTTTATTCCATGTACAGATATATAAAGATGTTTAAGCATAGGCAGGTAAGAAAGTTAAAAGAAACCAAAAAGAAATACCTTCAAGCTCACTGAGAAAACAAAAACTTGTATTGCATCCATTTTCATGAACTTACTCAATGGATTATAAATCAGTTGGTAGACCAGTGCTACAGAGGAATTTGAGACAAAAATGCTTTTGATGAAATGGCTCAAAACTAGTCAAATCAAACATTTTTCAGAGACTAACCTTCCCTTTGCCCTTAGAAATCATCCTAAATGTGAGCAGTATGTTGTATAGAATTAAGAATAAAACTCAGAATATATTTGTACCACACTCGCCATGATCCATGACAGTGGCTTTCCAGGCTTTCTGCTAATTCTTCTTTCACTTCCATGCACACACGTTTCTCAAGCTTAAAAAAACCTGATTCTAAAACATTTAAAATACAGAATAGTGCAATGAACTAATACCTATTACTAACTTTCAACAATTAACACATGACCCACCTTGTTTTATGCAAACTTCCTACATTCCCTGTTTTCCTTCCTAGCTGAGTTAGCATGTCGTTTCTTCTGTGAATACTTCTGTATGCAACTGTAAAAAATATTTTTTTATTAAATCATTAAACTATCATACCTAAAATAATTCAAAATAATTGTAATCAAATATCCAGTCATTATCCAAATGTTCTTTTTTTTTGTATAGTTTTGTTCTTTAAATCACAGCCCAAAGAGGTACTACATACTTAGTATAAATATCTGCCTCTCTTTTATAGTTTAAATTTCTAATAAAAATCATTTTTGAAGATTTAGAATGTACAGAAAATTGAAAAAATAGTACAGAAGTTCCCATATATGTCACACTCAGTTCCCCTATTGTTAAAAATCCTACATTACTATGGTACATTTGTTATAATTATTGAACCAAAACTGATAAATTATTACCTAGAGTCCATACTTCAATTTCCTTAGATTTTTTTCCTAAGGTTTTTTCTTGTTCCAGGATCCCATTCAAAATACATTATGTTTAGTTACCTGTTCTTCTTTGGCTCCTCTTGGTTGTAACAACTTTTCACTTTCCTTTGTTATTGATGACTTTGACAGTTTTGAGTACTAGCCATGTATTTTGTAGAATATCCCTCTACTGGGATTAAACTAGGTTATGAATTTTAGAAAGAAGAGAGATACAGTGCCATTTTCATCACAGAAGTATACACTATCTACTTGGCTTAAGTTACTGTTAATGTTGACCCTGATCACCTTGCTGAGGTAGTGTTTGTCAGGTCTCCATGTAAAATTATTCTCCCTTTCAACCCCCTTTTTCCACACTGCACTTTTTACAATCAAGTCCCTCCATGCAGTACACACTTAAGGCATGAACAGTTATGCTCCACCTTCTTGAGCACAGAGTATCTACAGAACTATTTGAAAATATTTTTTTGCATTGTACATTTTTCACAACTTTCCATTTATGTATTCATTCAACTTTTTAATTTTATCAGTATGGACCCACAAATATTTTATATGTGGAGTTATATTTTGCTTCGTACTTCCATTCCAATACTACTTTATTTTGTTGCTCAAAGTGTTCTAGGTATGGCCTTTGGGACTTCCTTTAGCAGACTTCTTAGTCCCTTTGACATAGTATCATCCCAACGTTTTGTTTTTAAGCACTTCCTTACTTTCAGGCACTCCAGTCTCATCCTGTATGTTTCCCCACAGCAGTCCTAGAATCAACCATTTCTCTAAGAATCTTAGTTCCTTTTATTGGAGAATGGTATTAGAAACCAAATTCTGGGTACTAGGGGTGCTCATCCTTGTTACTGAGATATCATTTCTTTTAGGCCTTCTCAGCTAACAGCAAAGAATCATTTGTGTAGTTATTAGTTAGTCCATGTGTATGCATCTACCTATATAGATGCGTTTCTATGTAACCATCTGCATATTAAGCTAAACCTAAGTTCATACTGACATCTCCAACTCTAATTCATTACTGCAAGAATCATTCCAGCTAGCTCTTCTCATCTTCTCATCTATAAATTCTCACTTCAACAGTGAGAAACCTGGTTCACATCATCTGTCATTCATTTATTTAATTGTTCAAATCCATTGTATATGTGTTGTAGTATCAGATTTGTTAACCTATATCCTTCTGGGGAGATTTTTCAAATGGCATATAGTACTTGTGTACAGTTTCTTTCGCTTGTCTTTATGAACTTCATTTCCAAAGTTATTTACATTAGCATTTTTTCCCAACCCCTCAGGGAGTTGTTTCATATTTTTGTAATATAGATTGTTTTAGTACATTCTGTATTCCATCATGAAGTCCCCTCACTTCCTATAAGACTTTTTAAGTTTGTATACAGTAAGGTTTATTCTTTGTTATAAAGCTCAATTCTGACAAATGCATACTGTCATACACCCGCACATGGTGTCATACAGAATAGAAGCACTCTAAAAAGCCCTCTGGCACATAGTTAACACTATTCCCTCCTTCCAAATTCCTGAAAGCCACGATTTTTTTTTTAACTGTCCCCAGTTTTACTTTTTCCAGGACATTAGCTAATTAGAACCACATAGTACATAACCTTTCATGTTGTCTTCTTTTATTTAGAAATATCCATCCATGTCATTTCATGACTTGATAGCTCATTCATTTTTACCACTGACTACTCCATTGTGAGGATATACCAGTTTGTTAATGCATTCACCTATTGAAGGACATCTTGATTGCTTTCAGTTTTTGGTGATTATGAATAAAGCTGTTATGAGCACATATAAGCACATATAACATTGCATGCAATGTTAAGAAGATTTCAAATCAATTGTGTAAATACCTAGGAGCACAATCACTGCATCATGTATGACTTTATTTAGCTTTGAAAGAAACTGACAAAGTGTCTTCCAAAATGGTTGTAACATTTTGAATTCTACCAGC
Organism: Halichoerus grypus; assembly: GCF_964656455.1. Classification (NCBI taxonomy): domain Eukaryota; kingdom Metazoa; phylum Chordata; class Mammalia; order Carnivora; family Phocidae; genus Halichoerus; species Halichoerus grypus. Next base: position 22,768,917 of record NC_135718.1, on the reverse strand, counting down.
GATGAATCAGAGTTCCTGTTGCTTCACAGTCTTGCAAGCAATTGGTATTTTCCTTTTTAATTCTCTTTTATTCATTATGTTCTTCTTCTTTCTTTTCTTGACATTAATATGTTAAAGAAACTGGATTTTTCTTCTCTGCTATTTTATGGATTTTTATGATTTGCATCCCCATATTTTTCTGTCCTCTATGTTGCTTGGAACTGATTATTAAATCTTGAAGTATAATCAGATTTAGATTTGATTTTTTTAAAGCATACATGATTTAATCCTTTACTATATTTGATTTTTTTGTCAAAACACTCCATAGGTTGTTTAATATGTTATCTATTGCCACCCAACTGCTGATATATAATTTTTGGTTGACTCTCTTTGTGACTTTAAGTCTGATCAATAAGCTTAAGTGTAGTCATTCTGATGCATCATTTATAATCGTTCTTATCAGTTTATTTTGTAATTGCCTTGATCCATTTTTAAGGGTTATCTCCCATTTTTAACCAGTGGCCCAATGGAAATTATTCTGACCAGTATTTTCACACCTGTTCTTAGTATTTGTTCAACTTCTCTTGCTATTGCAAAGCAATAGCTTTGCTGACAAGTATTAATTTTAAAATACCAAATATTAGTTTTCTAACTATAGGACACTCATTAGATTCAGATATGACTCCTTGATGGGATTTTTTTTCATGCCCTACTATCCCATGGCAGTTCAATACCTTCCACCAATTTTACCTGCTCTGTACTCTTTAAATAATTGTGTCATTTTATGTCCTTACTTTATCTCTTTTGGACCACATTTATGCCTGATGGAACTCTCTATAAACTGTCTCACATCATAAATCACCACCTGAAGCTCTTTCATCATTCTTCTCTTTTCTAAACTGCCTCTGATATTTATTCATTTGACATCTTTCGATCAATGTGTTACCCCAAACCCAAAGCCATGTTGCAAAGGGACAATTAAAACTGACATCTATCTCAAGGGATTGTCTTAAAGATTAAAGGAAATAATATATATAAAGTTCCCATCACATTTTTAACATATAATACTTAAAAAGTGCTTGCTTTTAAGTCCTCCAATTTTATGACTTCTCTCAAGAAAACTTCACTGGTACATATAAAAAATGTATTTTTTTCAGGAGGTTGTTTAACACTATATCACTTTTCATTATAGAAAAAGTCAGATGTATAATCACTCCTAATCTTAACCTGCAATAAAAATGGTTACAATTTTAACTTACCTCCTTCACTTTTTTTCTGCTTATTGTTTACATAGCTGAGCACATGCTATATATACAATTTTGCATTGTGATTTTTCATTTAACTTGTCCTATAATTCTATAATGTTTTAACACACTTGGTGAATATAATGTTTAATGCTATACTATCTTTCATGCAATAATTTTGACACAGTGCTGTCTCAATTATAATTTTTCAGGTCTATGGTCCTATTTCACCTAAATCCCCTAACTTGCATCAATATAATTCATATCCTTTCAAACTTAAAAACCTCTTTTGTCTTTCTTGGATCAAATATTCCCAAGGCAACCTCTCTTAAGAATCAAATACAACCAAGGCAACTGGGTGGCTTAGTTGGTTAAGTGTCTGCCTTCGGCTCAGGTTACGATCCCAGCGTCCTGGGATCGAGTTCCGGGTTGGGGTCCTTGTTTAGCAGGGAGCCTGCTTCTCCTTCTGCCTGCCGCTCCCCCAGCTTGTGCTCAATCTCTCTCTGACAAATAAATAGATAAAATCCTTTAAAAATTTTTAAAAATCAAATACAACCTAAAACTAGGAAATATCTTTTAAAAATATCTTTCTTCTAAGAAATGAAAAAAAAAAAAATTAAACATCAGAGAGCCTCTTAAACCAAATATAGCTTTTAGAGCTAAATTAAAGACCAGGTCCAAATTCTTTGTTTTACTTTTAGCTACTGATCACTTTACTTCCAAATTCTATCACATTCCTACTTTAAAAAATAAATAAATAAATAAATAAAGGCAAGGAGGAAATGGCCACTGTGTACAGGTCTCATTGGCATGCACTAATGTGTTAAATTTTTCATTCTTCTACACTGGTAAGTGTTTCTAGCCACAAAAATTGTCTCTCTGAGACCTCAAATGAGGTATTAAAATTTGGCTTCTCTCAAAAGTGGGAGAAAAATTTAGTTTCATTTTAAACCCAAATGAATCAGAATAGCCTACTCTTTTCCAAACTAGATACTTTGCTGTTGATATTTTACCGTTTGAGACCTTAAGTAGTTTTCCACCCACAGGCACGACTCATTTTCCAGAAAATTTGAATTGATATAAATTTCACTAGAGACTATCACATATAATAAAATAAAAACATATTACAATCACTTCCTTTCCATAGTCTATTAATTTGGTAATCCTATCAAAAAGCTATTAAATCCCATCTGTCACAATTTTTTTTTATAAACCAATTCTATTTATTGTTCATGATTTTGTTACCTTTGAGAGGTTTTTACAGGTTCTTCTTTTTAATAGTCGTCCCATTATTGAAGGATTTAAGTTACATTCACTGAACCATAATTACCATGATAGCAATTCTTTCTACTCTGGAAAATTGATACAATGTTGGCATTCAATTCTGTCATTTCCCAGTTCTCAGTAAATTTTCATAAATAACCATCAGCAGTGGTTCAGTAAGTTTTTCAACAAAATCCATTAACACCTTAGATGGTAGATCATTCAGACCTTGCATGCTTATTTTGCCCAAGTGTACCCTTACCTGTTTTTAATCAACAGCTATTTTTGAAAGTATTATGTTACATTGAAATCTTAGAGTAAGAATAATGATTTTGTGTAAAGTAATTTCTTTGTGTGAAATAGAGTTCTCATATTTGTCCTGTACAATAAGAGTGGCTATATTCTGAGGAGTTACATAGGTAGGCTTATAACAAATAGTTTGAGGTTTGTGTTTAGAGAGTAGCTCCTCCCTGGCTGTGAGTGCTCCAACTTATACCTTTCCCTCTTGGTTGTTCGGAAGACATCCTGTTATGCCACCAAAACATCTTTTGTTTCTGAATATGAAAATGAATCACATTTATCTGAATATATAATGGGCATTTTAGTAGGTTGGATAGCAACCCCCAAAAGAGAGAAGCTCATGACCTTACCTCCAAAATCTGTAAAGTTATCTTGTTTGGAAAATGTATGTTTGCAGATATTAGTAAGTTAAGGATCTTGGGATGAGATTCTTATTTAAGAGCCCTCATAAGAGAAAGGAGGAGGGTAGGGAAGAGACTTGAGACAGGAATACACAGAGGGCAAGATCATGTAAAGATTGGAGAAGAGATTAGAGTTATGTTGCTATAAGCCAAGAAATGCCAAGAACTGCTGGCCACCAAAAGCTGGCAGAGAGACATGGAATGATACTCCCTCTAAGCCTCCAGAGAGAACCAATTGGGTCGATACTTTGATCCTGAACTTCTAGCTTCCAAAACTTGGAGAGAGAGTACATTTCTGTTCTTTTTAAACTAACCATTTTGAGGTAAATTCTTACAACAGTCATAGGAAACTAGTACATATCCTTTGGGAAAAAATGATAAAACTGTGGTCAATAATACTTAAATATACAAATCCATTTTTTAATCAATTTGTATTCAAGTAAAAGTGTGGGGTTATCTTTTAACTAGGATCTTTATAAAGCTGATATTTTTTGTGATGTTAGTTTTTCATTTCCAATGTTTTTTCAGAGTCCTACTCTTTTACCTACAATCTAATAGATTCACCTTGAGGGTACACTGGAAAGGTGGAGATTTCCCCAGAACTGGCTAACATTATTGGTGCTCAGAGTCCATTACTTTAGCCCTAGAAAAATAATATTAGTGAGGGATTTGAGAGTTCAGCTATTTGTTACTATTTGTGGCCCTCACTAGATATTATCACAATTCTGATCTCTACTCCATAGACTTTAAGAGGGTTGACTGCAAATGAATACTTGCAAAACTTTAAAAGTGATTTGATAGGGAAAAAAATGAAGGCCTCAGTTGAATCTAATTGCTCTATGAAGAAACTAAAATATTCATAAGTTGCACGTGTTTTACTGCAAAGTAATAAAGTAACTCATACAAAACTATTTTTCTAGGTCTTTAAAACATGGTGGATATAACCCAGTGCTCTTGATTTATCATAGTTCATTTGGAGCCATAACAGGTAAAGTCATCTAACTGGCTTCCAAGCCAAGGCACTTCCTTTGAGCAATAGTTTTCTCACTTATGGGTGAGAATCTAGAAAACCATGTTGAAACTAGAATATTATATAAACCAAAAATTTTAACATTCCGTGATGGCAAAGGCACAAAGGAACTTCCAGATAGAGAATGAAGTGGAAAGGGGAGATGGAAGATCTCGATGAGAAAACAAGGAATCAATTTTATTTATTTATTTATTATTTTTTTAGGGAGGAAGAGGGGGTGGGGGGGGCAGAGTGAAGGGAGAGAGAGAATCTTAAGCAGACTCCATGCTCAGCATGGAGCCCAAAACAGGGTTCGATCTCAGGACCCTGAGATCATGACCTGAGCCAAAATCAAGAGTCGGACACAACCAACTGAGCCACCCAGGTGCCCCCAAGGAATCTTTTTAAAAGTGATCTGTGATGCAAAGCTAATTGTTGTGGACAAGACATAAGACCACCATTCATCAATAGGTTAAGTGAAGAGAACAGAAGAAAACATCTACAGATGTTCAATAAAAACTCCAGTCATAAGTTCATAAAGTAGTGATATCTACCACCATGACATATCAAATATACTATAAATGAAGATATAGAAAAACAAAATACCATAAGGCTGTAACTGGAATTAAGTTTAGGTAGGTAACAGAAAATCTAAAACAATAGTACTTAAAGCAAAATAAAAATCTGTATTATATATATATATATTTTAAAATATGGTTGATCAATCCAGGCCTAGTATGTTACTTTGTTCCACAAAGTTTTCAGAGACCCACATTTCCTTTGGTATTCTACTCCACTATCATAAAGGAGTGGCCCACATTCTTATGACCCAAGATGGAATTTGGATGATAAAATGATCAGCAATATTATTATATTCCAAGCTATAGAGTAGAAAAAATGAGGAAAACAGGTCAATAATGCCTGACACCTATCTCTTCAGGAAGTCCCTCAAAATTGATAGAGGATATGCTTATATCTCATTGGCCAGAACTCCATCATATAGCTGCACGGAGGCTGAACTTACTGCCTTAATTCTGAGCAACGATGGCCTATCAAAATTTATATTATAGGGGTGCCTGGATGGCTCAGTCAGTTAAGCATCTGCTTTTGCCTCAGATCATGATCCTAGGTTCCTGGGATTGAGCCCCATGTTGGGCTCCCTGCTCAGCAAGGAGCCTGCTTCTCTCTCTCCCCCTCTGTCCCTCCTCCCCACTCATGTTCTCTCTCATGTGCTCTCTCTCTCTCTCTCTCAAATAAATAAATAAAATCTTTTTTAAAAAGTTATATTATAGAAGGGATGAATGAGCAGATAGTAGTTTCTGACATATGTATAAATCCTGAAATAAGAAAATATCATTTCAACTATCACAATACACTAAAACTGACTACACATTTATTAAAAAGTAGATTTTCCAAAATAGAAATAGTACTCTAAAAATTATATTCAATACAATTAACACTTAATATCAAATGATAGAAAACAAAATGATCTCTAATTTTAAGAGTAGAGAAAAATTATAACTGCAATAATGAAAACCTATCTTTGAGCAGTTAAAGCAGAGATCAATGAAAAAAAATTAATGCTTTTAGTATTTACATTGTAAACAGTAAGTGATGAGAAAAAATTAAATAGTAGCATTTAAAGCAAAGAGACAGCTGAACTGGCTATATTAATAGAAGACAAACTAGATTTTAGAACAAAGGAAATTAAATAGGACTGGAGAAACATTGCATAATGGTAAAAAAAAAAAAAAAATCTGTTCTCCAAAATTAGGTAACAATGTCAAATGAGTACCCACCTAATAACAGACTTTCAAAATACATGAAGCAGAAATTGAAAGAACTGAAGAGAGAAATGGACAAATCTATAATTATAGTTGGAGACTTCAACATTTCTCTTCCCATAATCAAGAGCAGTAATTGAAAATTAGCAAAAATATAAAACTGAGCAGCATCAACTAATGAGATTTAATTGACACTTCTAGAACATCCAACTAACAGCAAAATACACTTTTTTTTTTCCAATTGCACATGAGACATCTACCAAAATAGACCATATTTTGGGCCATAAACTTTAACAAGTATAAAAAACTTGACATCATACAATGTTTTCTGAGTATATGAAATTAACCTAGAAATCAGTTAAAAAAAAGATAACAGAAATCTGAAAATATTTGGAATTTAAGCACTTAGATCTAAATAATCTATGGGTAAATGTGAAAAGTCTCATGAGTTCTTAGAAAATATTTTTAACTAAACAAATACGGAAGTACAGCATATCAAAATTTGTGGGATACTACTAAAGCAGTAAATAGGAAGAGTATGATAGCAACAAAGCTTCTATTAGAAAATAAAAGGGTGGAGGAAATGGGAATATATTGGTCAAAGGGTACAAAGTTTCAGTTACACAGGATGAATAAATTCTGGAGCTCTATTTTACAGCATGGTGATTATAGTTAGCAATATTGTATACTTGCAGTTTGATAGGAATATCAATATTAAGTACTCTCACTACAAGAAAAAAAGAAGTAACTAAGGTGATAGATATCTTAACTAGCTTAATAATGGTAATCATTTCACAATGTACGCAATTATCAAAATATCCAGTTGTACTACTTAAATATACACCATTTCTATTTGTTAATTATACCCCAATAAAATTGAGGGAGGGCGGAGTTTTCAAAGAAATAATCTTATTTTTTCTTTCAAGGTTTTATTTAAATTCCAGTTCATTAACATACAGTGTAATACTAATTTCAAGTGTAGAATTTCATGATTCATCATTGCATATAACATCCAGTGCTCATTGCAAGTGCCCTCCATAATACCCATCACCTATTTAACCCATTCTCCCTCCACCTCCCCTCCAGTAACCCTCAGTTTGTTCTCAATTGTTAAGAGTCTATTTCCTGGGGGCACCTGGATGCCTCAGTCATTAAGTGCCTGCCTTGGGCTCAGGTCATGATCCCTAGGTCCTGAGATTGAGCCCCATATCGGGCTCCCTGCTCAGTGGGGAGCCTGCTTCTCCCTCTCCCTGTGCCCCTCCACCCCTCTCGTGCTCTCTTGTTCACTCTCTCTCAAATAAATAAATAAAAATCTTTAAAAAAAAAAGTCTATATCCTGGCTTGCCTCTCTTTCTTTCCCCTGCCATATTCATCCATTTTGTTTCTGAAATTCCATATGAGTGAAATCATACGGTATTTGTCTTTCTCTGACTGATTCATTTCATTTAGCATAATACTGTCTAGCTCCATCCCCATCACTGCAAATGGCAAGATTTCATTGTTTTTGATGGTTGATGGCTGAATAATGTTCCATTACACACACACACACCACATATTCTTTATCCATTCATCAGTCAATGGACATTTGGGGCTCTTTTCATCTATTGTTGATAATGCTGCTATAAACATCAGGGTGTATGTTCCCCCTTAGAATCAGTATTTTTATATCCTTTGGGTAAATACCTAGTAGTGTAATTGCTGGGTTGTAGGGTAGTTCTATTTTTAACTTTTTGAGGAAACTCCATACTGTTTTCCAGAGTGGCTACACCAGTGTACATTCCCACCAACAGTTCCCCTTTCTCTGCATCCTTACCAACAGCTGTTGTTTCCCGTGTTGTTAATTTTAACCATTCTGACAGGTGTGAGGTAGTATCTCATTGTAGTTTTGATTTGTATTTCCCTGATGATGAGTGATGCTGAGCATCCTTTCATGTACCTGTTGGCCATCTTTAAGTTTTCTTTGGAAAAATATCTATTCATGTCTTCTACCCATTTTACATTTGGATTATTTCTTTTTTGCATGTTCAGTTTTATAAGTTCTTTATATATTTTGGATAATAACCTTTTGTCAGATATGTCATTTGCAAATATCTTCTCCCATTCCAAAGGTTGCCTTTCAGTTTTGTTGATTGTTTCCTTCACTGTGCAGAAGCTTTCTATTTTTATGAACTCCCAATAGTTTATTTTTGCTTTTGTTCCCCTGCCTCAGGAGACATATATACTAAGAAGTTGCTCCAATGTCAAAGAGACTACTGTCTGTGTTCTCCTCTATCATTTTGATGGTTTCCTGTTATCACATTGAAGACTTTCGTCCATTTTGAATTTGATTTTTGTGTATGGTGTAATAAAGTGGTCCAGTTTCTTGTTTTGCATTTTGCTGTCCAGTTTTCCCAGCACCATTTTTTGAAGGGACTGTCTTTTTTCCATTGGATATTCTTTCCTGCTTTGTCGAAGATTAGTTGACCATATCACTGTGGGTCCATTTTTGGGTTTTCTATTCTGTTCTATTGATCTATGTGTCTGTTTTTGTGCCAGTACCATACTGTCTTGATCACTACAGTTTTGGAATATAACTTGACATCCAGACTTGTGATGCCTCTGATTTTGCTTTTCTTTTTCAAGATTACTTTGGCTATTCGGGGTCTTTTGTAGTTCCACACAAATTTTTTAATTGTTTGCTCTAGCTCTGTGAAAAACACTGGTGGTATTTTGATATAGATTGCATTAAATGTGTAGAGTGTTTTGGGTAATATAGACATTTTAACAATATTTTTTCCTCCAATCCATGAGAATGGAACATTTTTCCATTTCTTTGTGTCACCTTCATTTTGACAAATATTCTATAGTTTTCAGAATATAGACCTTTTACCTGTTTGGTTAGGTTTATTCCTGGGTATTTTACAGGTTTTGGTGCAATTATAAATGGGATTGGTTCCTTGATTTCTCTTTCTGCTGCCTCATTACTGGTATATAGAAATGCAATAGGTTTCTGTACATTGATTTTGTATCTGGCAACTTTACTGAATTCATGTATCAGTTCTAGCAATTTTTTGGTGGAGCCTTTTGGGTTTTCTATATAGAGTGTCATGTCATCTGCAAATAGTGAAAGTTTTACTTCTTCCTTGTTTATTTGGATGCCTTTTATTTCTTTTTGTTGTCTGATTGCTGGTGCTAAGACTTCCAGTACTATGTTAAGTAACATTGGTGAGAATGGACATCCCTAACTTGTTCCTACCATAGAGGAAAAGCTCTTGGTTCTTCCCTATTAAGGATGATATTAGCTGTGGGTCTTACATATATGGCCTTTATGATGTTGAGGTATGTTCCCTCTATTTCTACTTTGTTGAGGGTTTTTATCAAGAAAGGGTGCTGTACATTGTCAAATGCTTTTTCTGTATCTATTAGGACGATATTGTGGTTCTTTTCTTTTACGAATGTGGTGTATCACATTGATTGATTTCCAAATATTGAACCACCCCTGCAGCCCAGGAATAAATACCACTTGATCATGATAAAGGATGCTTTTAATGTACTGTTGGATTTGAATTGCCAGTATCCTGTTGAGAATTTTTACGTCCATGCTCATCAGGGATATTGGCCTGTCATTCTCTTTTTTAGTGGAGTCTTTGTCTGGTTTTAGAATCAGGATAATATTGGTCTCATATAATGAGTTTGGAAGTTCTCCTTCCATTTCTATTTTTTGTAATAGTTTAAGCAGAATAGGTATTAACTCTTCTTTGTATGTTTGGTAGAATTCCCCTTTGAAGCCATCTGGCCCTGGACTTTGGTTTGTTTGGAGATTTTTGATTACTGATTCAATTTCTTTCCCGTTATTTGTCTGTCCAAGTTTTCTATTAAGAAATAGAGGTTGGTAGCTTATATGTTTCTAGGAATTTATCCATTTCATCCAGATTGTCCAATTTGTTGGCATATAATTCTTCATAATATTTCTTATAATTGTATTTCTGTGGTGCTAGTTTTTATTTCTCCCCTCTCATTTGTGATTTTATTTACTTGGGTCCTTTCTTTTTTTCTTTTTGCTAAGTCTGGCTAGGGGTTTATCGGTTTTATTAATTTTTTCAAAGAACCAGTTCTGGATTACATTGAACTCTTCTGTTATTTTCTTTGTTTCTTTATCATTTATTTCTACTCTTATATTTATTATTTTCCTTCTCCTCTGGCTTTAGGCTTCATTTGTTGTTCTTTTTCTAGCTCCTTTAGGTTGCTCCTATAGGTTAGGTTGCTTGAGATTTTTCTTGCTTCTTGAGGTAGGTCTGTATTTCTATATACTTCCCTCTTGTGACCACTTTTGCTGCATCCCAAAAGGTTTTGGACAGTTGTACTTTCATTTTCATTTGCTTCCATGTATTCTTTTTTATTTCTTCATTAATTTCCTAGTTGATCCATTCATTCTTTAGTAGGATATTCTTTAACCCCTATGTACTTATGATCTTTCCAAATTTTTCCTTGTGGTGAACTTCAAGTTTCCTAGCATTGTGGTTGGAAAATATGCATGATATGATCTTAATCTTTTTGTACTTGTTGAGGCTGATTTGTGGCCCAGTATGAGATCCATTCTGAAAAAAAATGTTCCATGTGCACTCAAAAAGAATGTATATTCTGCTTTTTAGGATGAAATGTTCTCAATATATCTGTTAAGTCCATCTGGTCCAGTGTGTCATTCAAACCCATTGTTTCCTTGTTGATTTTCTGCTTAGATGACTTGTCCATTGCTGTAAGTGGGGAGTTAAAGTCCCCTACGATTATTGTATTCTTATCAATGAGTTCCTTTATATTATTGTTTTATATATTTGGGTGCTCCCATTTTGGGACATAAATATTTAGAACTGTTAGGTCTTCTTGTTGGATAGACCCCTTTATTATGATATAGTGCCCTTCTTCATCTCTTGTTACAGTTTTTGGTTTAAAATCTAGTTTGTCAGAGTATTGCTACTTTAGCTTTCTTTTCATGTCTTTGCATGATAAATGTTTCATTATTCCCTAACCTTCAATCTGCAGGTGTCATTGAGTCTAAAGTGAGTCTCTTCTAGGCAGCATATAGATGGGACTTTTTATCCATTCTGACATGCTATGTCTTTTGATTGGAGTATTTAGGCCATCTATATTCAGAATAATTATTGATAGTTATGTATTTAGTACCATTTTATTACTTTTTTGTCATTGTTTCTGGAGATTTTCTATGTTCCTTTCTAGTCCTTGTCACTTTTGGTCTTTCCTTCCCACTCAAAGAGTCCCTTTAATATTTCTTGCAGGGCTGGTTTAATGGTCACAAACTCTTTTAGTTTTTGTTTGTTTGGGAAACTCTATCTTTCCTTCTATTCTGAATGATAGCTTTGCTGAATATTCTTGGCTACAGATTTTTCCCATTCAGCACACTGAATATATCAGGCCACATCCTTCTGGCTTGCCAAGTTCTTGTGGAGAGATCTGCTGCTAGCCTTATGGGTCTTCACTTATAAGTTAGGGACTTCTTTTGTCTTGATGCTTTTAGGATTTTTTTCTTTATCACTATTATTGCAAATTTTTTTTTTTTTTAAAGATTTTATTTATTTATTTGACAGAGAGAGACACAGCGAGAGAGGGAACACAAGCAGGGGAGTGGGAGAGGGAGAAGCAGGCTTCCCTCTGAGCAGGGAGCCCGATGCGAGGCTCGATCCCAGGACGCTGGGATCATGACCTGAGCCGAAGGCAGACGCTTAATGACTGAGCCACCCAGGCGCCCCTATTATTGCAAATTTAACTACATTATGTCTTGGTATTGGCCTGCTTTTGTTGATTTTGATGGGAGTTCTCCGTACCTCCTGGATTTGGATCTCTGTTTCCTTCTCCAGCTTAGGGAAGTTTTCAGCTCTTATTCCCTCAAATAAGCCTTCTGCCCCCTTTTCTCTCTTCTTCTTCTGGGACTCCTTATGATATGAATGTTATTACATTTTAAGAAGTCACTGAGTTCCCTAAGTCTACTCTTGTGATCCATCATTCTTTCTCTTTTGTTCAGTTTCCTTACTGTCCATTAATTCTATCTTCTGTGTCACTTATTCATTCCTCTGCTTCTTCCATCCTTGTAGTCATTACATCCAGTCAGTTTCTAATCTCAGTTATTGTATTTTTCATTTACTGATTATATTTTTTAGCTCTTTTATCTCTGCAGTAAGGGTCTCCCTGATGTCTTCTATGCTTTTCTCAAGGCTAGCGAGTACCCTTATGATTGTTGCTTTAAAATCTGCATCAGGCATATTACTTCTACCTGTTTCGATTAGATCTCTGGCCATGACCTTTTTTTTGTTCTTTCTTTTGGAATGAATTCTTCTGTCATGGCATTTTGTCTAGGTCTCTTTCTTCTTTGGTGTGTTAGAAAATCCTGTTATTTTTTTTCTGCTCCTGAGAGTAATAGCTTTATGAAGAAGATGTCATAAAATGTCCAGGGCCTGGTGCTTCACGAAGTGTCTGGTCTGTGCTACATGCACTCTGCTGCTGTGTTTTGGCTGCTCTATCCCTTAGGTCAGTCCTCTGCAGAGATTTTCCTTGCCTGCAATGGTCAGTGTTTGGACCTTGGCCACAGTGTGGTGAGTTGTAACCAGATGTGTTCTGGTCTGCTTGTTAAATGACACCTGATGCTATTTCCACTAGAACTAAAGCTTTGCAGAACTCTCTGGTCAGTAGACATGGTGTGTGCAGGTTTGTGCTGGTCTTCTGGGGAAAGGGCCCAGCACATTGGTACTTAGGCACACTTGCCCAAGAAAAGCAGTACCAGTGGAGCACAGGGGGCAAGACTTGGTGTAAGTAAGTTAGGCAGTCAGTATTGGCACTGTGCTATTTACTTAAGTTGGCTTTTGCTGAGGGTGGGGGAGGGAAATGGTACCAGCCATCTCCTTTGTTCCTGGAGAGGGGAGTCCATGCTTGCTGCTCTCAGGGAACCCTCTCAGAAGAGCAAATAATAACCCCTTGTGCATCCTAGGCATTTTTCAGATTACTGTTTTCACACTGTCTGCAGGTTGTTTGCCTGCCTGGAACAGCACAGAGTGCTTTGGGCTCTATCTTACCCAGGCTGGCTGAGTTTTAAAACTCCAAACTTTAGTGACCTAGTATAGCGAGGACCTGCACTGGTCTTCTAGGGGAATGTATCACCATGCTGGGAATGATGCAGGTATGACCCAGAAGGGCAGCCATACTAGTGCACAGGGGTGTGGAATTTGGAGCAAAGCAGGCTAAACAGCCAGTGTCTGGGTTAGCTGCCCTCAGCAGGTGTTTCTGTGCCTATCAAAGCAATAATCTCAGATTTTATCTTAAAAAAATAAGAAAAAAGTAGAACAAAATGAATCCAAAGCAAAGAGAATAAAACAATGAAATGTAGAAACTAATGAAATTCAAAAATGAAAAACAGATTCTTGAAAAGACCAGTAAAATTGATAAATCTCAAGCAAGACTAACCAGAGAAAAAATACAAATTATTCATATTAGAATTGAAAGCAGACTACTACTAGAGAGCCTAAAAATACTAAAACCATAATGAAAGAATACTAAAATAACTCTGTACACTTAACGATTTAGATTAAGTAGTCCAATACCTTGAAAGCCACAAATTGTCCAAAATCACTCAAGAGACCCTAGATAACCTGAATTGTCCTGTAATTGTTAAATATATTGAAATGATGGTTAAAATCCTTCTAAAATAAGAATCCTTAGGCCCAGACAGTTTCAGTGGTGAATTCCAACAAGTGCTAAATAAGAAATATCAGTTCTACATGAACTTTCCCAACCAGTCTTAAGCAAGGGAATACTACCTACTCATAAAATGAGGCCAAAATTAATGATATCAAAACCAGACAAAAGGGTACAATAAAATAATGCTACAGGAGAATGTATCTTATGAAAAGATGCCAAAGTCCTCAACCTAATAGAAGTGAATCAAATTTAGCAACATATAAAAATAATACATGACAATCAAGTAGAGTTTAATCCAAGAAAACAACACTGATTCAACATTTAAAAATCAATGTAATCTAATGGACTATTACTCAGTTATCAGAAAGGATGAATACTTACCATTTACATCAACATGGATGGAACTGGAGGGTATTATGCTGAGCGAAATAAGTCAACCAGAGAAAGACAATTATCATAAGGTTTCACTCATATGTGGAATATAAGAAACAGCACAGAGGATCATAGGGGAAGGGAGGGAAAATGAAATGGAAAAAATCAGAGAAGGAGACAAACCATGAGAGACTCTTAATTATAGGAAGCAAACTAAGGGTTGCTGGAGGGGAGGTGGGTGGGGGGATGGGATAATTGGGTGATGGGCATTAAGGAGTGCACGTGATGTGATGAGCACTGGGTGTTATATGCAACTGATGAATTATTGCACTCTACAATTGAAACTAATGATGTACTATATGTTGGCTAGTTGAATTTAAATTTTAAAAAAATCAATGGAATCTACCACATTAATAGTCTAAAAGGAGAAAAACTATATACTCATGTCAGCCCATGATAAAAAAAGCTTTTGACAATTCAACATCTGTGATAAAAATTTTCAACAAACTGTAATTCCTTAAAAAAATGATCAAGAACATCTATGCAAAAACAAAACCTACAGCTAGCATCATCCTTGGTTATAAAAGACTTAATATTCTTCTCCTATTATCAGTATCGAGGCAAGGTATTCCATTCTTACTATTACTAATCAACTTTCTATGAGAAGTCTCAGCCTAAGAGTAAGTCAAGAGAAAGAAAGAAAAGGAATACAAATAGGAAAAAATAGGTGTCCCTATTTACAGATGACATTGTCTACCTAGGAAATGTCAACAAATCTACCAAAAAGAAACTTCTAGAACTAATCTGAGTTTAGCAAGGTCACAAGATGCAAGGTCAACAAAATTAATCATATCTCTATATACTATTAATGTATGATTATATACTGATATTTAGTAAATAATCTCATTTAAAATAATTTCAAAATGTTTTGTTATAAATGTAAGAAAACATGTACAGGATCTATGTGCCGAAAACTACAAAATGCTGATAAAAGAAATCAAAGATGATCAAAATAAATAAAAGGATACACTATGTTGGTAGAGTTGAAGATTCAATGAAGTTCAGAATCTGGCAGAAATCTACAAATAAGTCTAGATAACTGAAACTCAGTTTTTCATATTCTCCTTTCTAACTTCAGTCCAAATTTAAGTCCTGATCATACAAAAAAGGCAAGAGAAAAGGAAGAGTCTGCCTCAGTAAAATGTTCTGCAACTGCTTGTGATCACTGACAAATATAAAATGGTTGTCCTTGGTTGGATAAGGTCAAGTTAAGAGCTTTGGAAGCATTTGTGAAACAAGAAAATCGATAGTTTTGTGTATTTAGTGTCTCCTCTGCAAGCAGAGTCACAGAAGAAAAACAATGCCATTTTGTATGTAGTGCTCTACAGGAGATAAATCCTTTCAAATGATCTAGTTGGAGGTATACATTATCTGAGAATTGGCAATTTAGCACAAGCTAATAAATCATTTCACTTGACCTAAAAACATGTAGAGAAGATGCAATAAAATGGCACCTAAAGCACACTCTCTTGATGTGCATATTTTACTTAGATGACTGATGGCTTTTTTCACTCCTTCTCTGTAACATAAATTTAATGTACTATTTCAGATATGGGAAGCAATTTTTTTTCTCACAATTCAACCACATTGAAAATATTAAATGTCAACAAGTTTTGTTGGTGGTGGTTTTCATTTGGTATCAGTAATGCATTTCCCATGTGGTTGTCCCACATCCAAGTGGAATGTCCCCACACATTCACTCTTGGATTTACTTCAACATGCAAGCATAGATCCAAAATATATTTGCTAGTAAGAATAATTTACAAACCCTTATAAAGTCTCCCTTTACAATATAACTCACATTTATTATGCCCTTTACATTCCAACTGTTGCTATCTTAACTCAGGTCCTACATGCTCCTGTCTTATCTCCCTAATACTAGCCCTTTAAGACATGTTCCCAGTCTATTCTTTCCCAGCTCCAGGGCAACTCATATATAAATGCTAGATTTTTTTTTATTAATTTTTTTATTGTTATGTTAATCCCCATACATTACATCATTAGTTTTAGATATAATGTTCCATGATTCATTGTTTGTGCATAACACCCAGTGCTCCATGCAGAACGTGCCCTCTTTAATACCCATCACCAGGCTAACCCATCCTCCCACCCCCCTCCCCTCTAGAACCCTCAGTTTGTTTTTCAGAGTCCATCGTCTCTCATGGTTTGTCTACCCCTCCGATTTCCCCCCCTTCATTCTTCCCCTCCTGCTACATTCTTCTTCTTTTTTTTTTTCTTTCTTAACATATATTGCATTATTTGTTTCAGAGGCGCAGATCTGAGATTCAACAGTCTTGCACAATTCACAGCGCTTACCAGAGCACATACCCTCCCCAGTGTCCATCACCCAGTCACCCCATCCCTCCCACCCCACCCCCCACTCCAGCAACCCTCAGTTTGTTTCCTGAGATTAAGAATTCCTCATATCAGTGAGGTCATATGATACATGTCTTTCTCTGTTTGACTTATTTTGCTCATAAATGCTAGATTTTTTAAAACACTGTTCTATTAATAGTTTTCTTTCTTCAAATTAGTGGTTCTTTATTATTCTTTTAATCAATCAACACCAATGCATACATTCAAAACCCTCTGTAATCTGGCCCAAGTCTGTCCCGTACACACACATACTCTAAACTCAGCCACACTGAACTGTTTTTCATTTCCTGAACGTATTTGGTTCATTTTCATAAGTTACTGCTATACATAAAGTTCTCTCCCTTCTAATTTAATCTGTATCAATTTAAAAGTTTCTATTCATTAAGGCAAATTTCAAATGCACTTTCCCCCATGAAGCCTTCTCTCATCACTTCACAGACACAGGTGATCTTTCAGGTCTTATCACTTATGTAATATTTTCCATTTAAGTTCTGTGGTAACCACTGGCCAAACACTGAACAAAATCAAGTTCTTGCCTATTTTCTATCCCTTAGTGATTACAAAGGTCACAGTCTCCTTTCTAGAAACTAGGGCTGCTTAGTCTATCTCATACACAGCAGTATTCAACAAAAACATGTGGAGAGATGGAATATGAAATCACCCATGATCTACCCAGATTTATAATACATATGATTTCTTTCCTAACACACAAAATACTTAAATTTAATATCTTTAACAAATTTTCTCTCACAGAAAACCCATTTTAAACTTTACATATCTTTCTGGGAGAGACAAAGGATTAATTTCCTGGGGCACCTGGGTGGCTCAGTTGTTAAGCGTCTGCCTTCGGCTCAGGTCATGATCCCAAGGTCCTGGGATTGAGCCCCGCATCGGGCTCCCTGCTTGGCGGGAAGCCTGCTTCTCCCTCTCCCTCTGCCCCTGCTTGTGCTCTCCCTCTCTCGCTGTGTTTCTCTCTGTCAAATAAATAAATAATATCTTAAAAAAAAAAGATTAATTTCCTGATATTTTATCAGATTCCTGTTTTTGCTAAAAATTGAGTTCCTTCATAGGAGAGCTCTTTACAGGTATATGAAGGGGATCTGAACTGATATAAAGTGAAGGGCAGTCCCTGAAGACAAAGGTCTCCTGGCTTCAACACTAATGAGAGGTGTGGTGCACAATAAGAAACAGACATTATATATAATGAGTGAGGAAAGCTAGAGAGGGATAGAATGTTAACACATGAAGGAAAATAATAGCAGAAGTAAGTCTTCAATTCTAAGAATGGCCCATAAAAGGAGTATGCTAAAAATGGCAGTTGTACATTTGAAACAAATGGTCTTCCCCAGATAGTAGGAAATGGGAATTTAAAGAGAGCTAATATTTACCTAGTTCCAACTATATGCTATGCACTTATATCCATTATTTTATTTGGTCTCCATGGAATATAGATATCATTACCCTCCTTGCATAGAGACAAGTAGTGATGTTGATATATTTTTTAAAGCACATGCTGTTAGAAATGATGTAACAAGGATTTGAAATCGTGTCAATCTAGCAGAGGTTATTTTTCCAGGATTGTT
Source organism: Halichoerus grypus (assembly GCF_964656455.1). Taxonomy (NCBI): domain Eukaryota; kingdom Metazoa; phylum Chordata; class Mammalia; order Carnivora; family Phocidae; genus Halichoerus; species Halichoerus grypus. Next base: position 22,750,863 of record NC_135718.1, on the reverse strand, counting down.
TAAGACATGACCAAATTGTGGCACATTAAGATTAGGAGGGGGTAACTATGTAGACATTAATAGTTGATGATAGTACTCTGAGTCCAGATTCTGCATCAGCATTTTTTACGTAGTAATAGGAGTGGCCACTAAAAGTAAGAGTTCTTGGGGCACCTGGGTGGCTCAGTCGGTTGAGCATCCAGCTCTTGGTTTCAGCTCCAGTCATGATCTCATGGGTTGTGGGATCAAGCCCCACTTCGGGCTCTGTGCTGAGTGTGCAGTCTACTTGAAGATTGTCTCCCTCTGCCCCTCTTCCCACTCACACACACGCACTCTCTCGCTCTCTCTCCTTCTCTCTCAAATAAATAAATGAATCTTTAAAAAACAACAACAACAAGAAAATAATAAGAGTCTTTGTGTAAGTTAAACTTATGGAACATTCCTAATGCCTGTTACTTTTCTAGCAGCAATGAAATGAGCACTGTGATCACAGAGATTCTCTGGCCTGGAAATTATGTCAACATTAACAACAACCAGTTAACATAATGAAAATTGAAACTCATTTATTCTTAAACAACATTTTTTAAACAGGGACATCTGAAGAAATCTATTACGGAGGCTTTTTTTTTTTTTTTTTTTTCTTACATACACACTTCTCAACTAGTTCGCTACAAAACTCATTATGAGAATTTACAATAATCACTATTACTCAGCACATTGTAAGGGCTGAGCCCTGGACCAGACTTTTATATATCACCCCTAATGAAGTCTGGTTACAACATTTGAAGCTCCCTCATGTCCAGATCAGCGGGGTTCATTTGATAGATCACTGTGACCATAAAAGTATTCCCTTCCTCCCCAGTTTGTCTCTTCATAGCTTCTCCAAAATCACCACAAGTGTTTGAAGAGGGCTTTTCCAAACAGAGAATATTCTGCAGTCAAAGCTACATGCTATCCACCGGAAATTCCCATATGGTTTCCTTGAGTCCATTTGCAAGAAATCAAAACAGCAGAAGCCCTGTGGCCACCTGTACAGGTACTTGAATTAGGTAAGACACCATCCCTGTAGAGTTACTCAGCAATTACAGAATGTATGGTAATTAAAAACTGGGCCTATTCGTGGACTAATCAGTTCCTCCCTTATCTTTCTTTTCTTTGGGGTATAAATCAAATTTATCAAATTTATCAATTCACTTTGCTTAAAATATTTCTGTGCATTGCTTGTTTTCCTAGAATAACTAAAATACAAAATGTCAGGGTGCCTGGTGGCTCAGTCGGTTAAGCATCTGCCTTGGGCTCAGGTCATGATCCCCGGGGTCCTGGGATCGAGCTCCGCATCAGGCTCCCTGCTCAGTGGGGAGCCTGCTTCTTCCTCTCCCTCTGCCTCTCCCCCTGCTTGTGCACGCTCTCTGTCAAATAAATAAATACAATTTTAAAAAAATAATAAAATAAAATACAAAATGTCTTCCTGATCTAGCATCGGTCTACCTCTTCCAGCTTATCTTCGCCATTCTGCCCCTTGCTCACACTGTCCTCCTTTTGTTGTTCAATGTCTGCAGTCATCACTCTCACTGTGTATCTTCACTTCACAGCTCTCCACCTAGAATACTCTTTCTTCATTGCTTCTCAAGGCTGGCTTAGTCTTCCTCCGGTAGGTCTCAGATCAAATGACACCCGCATGACTAATGATAGCTTGACCTTACGGCCCTTCTTATTGCCTTCAGACACTGTATCACAATGTCTGTTAGGTTTTTATCCTAGCTTATTGCATTTCTCACCATACTAACATTGTATGTCTCTCACAATAGAATTCTCTTTGATTACATCATTAAATATTTATTGAGCACCTATTATGTGTCAAGCACTATTCTAAGCACTGGACATGTGGAAGTAGGCACAAAGTCCTTGCTTATAAATTTATATCATGGGGTGCCTGGGTGGCTCAGTCGTTGAGCGTCTGCCTTTGGCTCAGGTTATGATCCCGGGGTCCTGGGATCGAGCCCCGCATCGGGCTCCCTGCTGCAAGGGAGGCCTGCTTCTCCCTCTCCCACTCCCCCTTCTTGTGTTCCCTCTCTCGCTGTCTCTCTCTCTGTCAAATAAATAAATAAAATCTTAAAAAAATAAAAAAGTCTATATCATGGGGGCAGGGGCTGGTGGACATTGAAATAAAACAACAAAACGCAATTCTCCATTATTAAGCAGTAGTTACAGTCTATAAAGTCACCACAAACACTGAATTAATGAATACTGAACCACTGCTCCTAAGGGAAAAGAGTTTAGGTACCTGCAAGCTTCTGATCACAACATTCTCATCAAGCAATCAATACATAACCTTGCTTTATGTGTGCTTCTGTTTAGAAACACCTTATTTAATATATATTATTCATTCATTAACACTGAACTCAGGGCCAGCAACACTAACTCATGCCTAAACAAAGCTTATTTAATACAGGTATTTTCTCTTTAAGGAACACTAGAACCACTTAAGCTGTTTTAAACTGTGAACTCACCAACAACAGACAAAAATGAGAAAAATCTGCTTTTGGCTTTAGGCTTGGGGAGGCAAAGGTGCAACTTTCTTCGGTCGTCCCGAATCCGGGTTCATCTGACACCAGCCACCTCCGCCATGCCGCCTAAGTTCGACCCCAACGCGATCAAAGTCGTGTCCCTGAGGTGCGCCGGTGGCGAAGTCGGTGCCACGTCTGCCCTGGCCCCGAAGATCAGCCCGCTGGGTTTGTCTCCAGAAAAGTTTGGTGATGACATCGCCAAGGCAACCGGTGATTGGAAGGGTCTAAGGATTACAGTGCAACTGACCACTCAGAACAGACAGGCCCAGATTGAAGTGGTACCTTCTGCCTCTGCCCTGATTATCAAAGCCCTCAAGGAACCAGAGAGATAGAAAGAAGAAGAAAAACATTAAGCACAGTGGAAATATCTCTTTTGATGAGATTGTCAATATTGCCCTACAGATGTGACACCGATCTTTAGCCAGAGAACTCTCTGGAACCATTAAAGAAATCCTGGGGACTGCCCAGTCTGTGGGCTGCAATGTTGATGGCTGCCACCCTCATGACATCATAGATGACATCAACAGTGGTGCGGTGGAATGCCCAGCTAGCTAACTACAAAAAGGATCATTTGACAACCAAAAAAAAAAAAGAGAGAAAAATCTGGCACTAACAGACTACAGGGACAGTTGTTTGCAGTTTGAGAGCTGAAGGAAGAAAGCAGAGCATCCGTTGTCTGACCTCAGCTGGACATGCATGCATCATACACTCCAATTTTTCACCACTTTGCACATGTCTGTGAATGGCCATGAAAACGCTGCAAGTATTGATTTGGGGATTACAAATCCATTTTATCAAGTAGGAGAATTCACAAATGTGTAAGCTGTGAATAATGGAACATCAGCTATAATTACAGATGATTGCAAGGATGAGAAATACTAAGAAAAATTTAAAGGCAGAGGAAGGAGAATGAATGTGTTAGTTCAGATGGCTTGGTCAGGGAAGGTCACTCAGAGGAAGTAAAATTTCAACAGTTAAATGAAATGAAAGACAAATCGTGCAGGTATTTGTGGGGAAGAACACACCCAACAAAGAGAAGACCAAGTGCAAAATCTGGGGGAGATGTGCTTGGAGTTGGATGTGGACACAGAAGTCGCAGACGCTATAACAGTTTGGGGTGGAAGGGTAAAAGCAAGCCATGTATGAGGTCATTACTGGGTCTCTGTTACCTAGAATAAGATGGAAAATCACAAGAGGGTTTGGGCCACAATTATATCAAATTCTAAATGTTGTTTAAATGCCCTTGCTGGCTGCTCTATGGAAAATAGACTCTAAGGATCAACATTGGAAGGTGAGACCAATTGGGAGTAAGTCCAATATTCCAGATAAGAAAACTTGATGGCTTAATGTAGCCCAAAAGTAGAGATAATATTTAGAAGCCATGGAACTGGAAATATATTTCAGGTTTACCATTAACAGAATATATTCTAGATTGGATTTAGGGAAGTACAGTGAGACAGAATGAGGGAAATAAGGAGGGAGAAGGATTACAGAGGACTGGAAGATTTTTAGCCAGATCAACTAGAATGAAGTTAGTATTCTGTGGATGGAGGAGGGGAGAAGAAGAATAGACTGGGAGAGACATGGATGGTAAGAGGAAAAAAAGTTCTGTTTTTAACAGTTAATTTAAAGTACCAAATCATCAGCCCAGTGAAGATGTCATCAAGGAGATATATATCTGAAGTTTAAGAAACAGGCCCACACAAAAGATAATTTGTGAGTCAACAGTTTATACTTGACATTAGTGCCTTAAGACTGAGATAATTGACTAGGGAATACCAAAGCGGGAGGTGTGAAGAGGTCAGAGGACAAAGGAAGGCAAGTTTCAAGAGGGTAGGGATCTTATCTGCCTTATAACCCTTAATTAAGCCTATCATCATTTTCAGGGCACCTGGGTGACTCAGTCAGTTAAGAATCTGACTCTTAATTTCAGCTCAGGTCATGATCTCAGGGTTGTGAGATCAAGCCCCACGTATTTGAAAATACATTAATATTTTGTACCAAAAACATGATGCACAATATATTTTTATTTAGCTTTTTCAAATATCTTGTAAATATATTTTCCATGGGTCTATAGAGACAGAGAGAATAACTGCAGTAGCGAAGGACTTTGGATTAGGTTTTTTCCCTTAATTTCATTTTATTTTAACAGAATTCATATATTCTGAGGCCTTGTGTATTGTTCAGAAGAAACGGTTTCTATAAATCTAGGTTGATGATTAGGGTAAAAAAGAATTGCCTCCAAAATGTCAATCAAACAGAGGAAGTTTATTCTCCTGTTTGACTTTCCACACCCACCCCTGAAAGTAACAGCTTCCTGAAGTAACAATGGTAATTACTGTTGTTGTTACCAACGTTGTGAGCTGGTACAGAAGCAATTTTAAAATGTTAATTCTTATGTTGGCTCATCAGCATTTCATCTTTTTTCAAAGGTTATCCTATCCTCCTAATTGAGCAGCCTTCTCAGGAGAATGAGCCCGTCTGACTCATCATTAGAATACAGCCTTAGAGACATCAAAAGGAAAAATAAAAGAGACAAGGCAGCGCAGGGCCCTGTTGTAGCCTCTTCCCCATTGCACTGTATGTATCAGAGATTTAAAATTTCCAAAATAAAAGTGTTGTCTTGAAGATTTTGAAATCAAAATGCAATGATAACTCTCCCTGACCTTATCTCTAAATTTTCTTGGGCAGCTGGGCACCTCTCAGCATAATCAGGACTTGTATTTAGCAACTGCATTTCCAGTTCAGACCTTATGATTGAATTACTTGCCCTGGCCCACTCACTTTAAAGAAAGGTCCCCCATTCAGGGCCGGAGACTTAGTCTAAAGTTCTACTAGTTTATACATAGCAGTAGAAACACAAGCTTTTTTTTTTTTTTTTTTTTTTCAAGTGTGGTTACTGAATTTGGTCCACTTACAAGCTCTTAGTGAACAGTATTTTATTCTTCTATCCCTGAATCTCATGGCAAAGCACTCTTAAAATGTTTGTCAAATGAATGTATATTTAAACTAGCTGTAACATAATTTCACTTTCACAGTTCTGATTTCCCCAAGAGAGTAGCCCAGTTACCATTATTCAATAATCCATAGTTAATCAATCATCTCTGATGAGATTACAAGAACTAAGCTAACCACTTGAGACAGGTGGGCATGATGACTACTTATTTCAATGAGTTCTTGAAATAGTGCCTTGACAAAAATCACTTTTCCTGATGTCAGATGGCAGATGAGTAAGATATCACATGTGTCTTCCTAGATATCAGTATCCTGAGACACAGTTGTCTCGGAATGGCTCACAGTTACTGTAATTCTTCATTCTTGAACAAGTATCAATTGAGCAGTATGTATATGCTTTGATGGTCTATGTGCAAATGCTTTGTCATGGACATTATCATTTCATGGTAAATGTTATCTCTAAGCTGTGGCACTGTCCTTAGTAAGGATTCCACAAAGGCCCTTTACTGCTTAGAGTGAATAGAGCATCAGAAGATCTAAAATATTAATGTATCCTTTCAAATCAGCTAAGGATGAGTGTATTCCTCTTAGTAGGAAAGCCAAGTGGGAATGACGGACTCCAGGTAGGGTGTAAAGGTGAAAGTAGACACTTGCACTCAAGTGAGTTACAGGTAAAATGAAGCTGATAAATTTTGAGGTGCAAGAAATAAGCTGTGAGCTGTCTCACAGAGAAATTTGCTAGGAGGGGAAGAAATCCAAAAATGGCCTAGTAAGCTGTTCTAAATCTGAACCCTAGATGGTATTTGCAAGAGCAGCTGGACCTTGTGCTGTGTAACCTCACTAATTATATGACTCTTATTTTATGTCCTTCCTATTGTTACTTAGTATTTAAAATAATTCTTTTTGAAAATGCTAATCTCTCATGGATGGGCTAGTAGGAGGCTAAAGAGGAGGCTGGATATAGAGATAATAACAAAAGTTAAGGGGAGGAAAACCCTGTGCCTATCTCGGCAGCTTGTTACTTACAAATTCCTATTACCGGCCCTCCCTCCAGACCTCCTAAGTCTGAATGCATGAATAAGAGAACACACAAATAATTTTTTAAAAAGCATCCCAATGAGTCTCCAGATCATTAAATGTTGATCCTTATACTTGAAAGGAAGTTACAACTCAGAAGTATCACCTTCATCACCTTCTCTTTCTACCCAGCTCATTACGTATTCTCCTTTGCCAAATATTCTAAGTTCAGTGTTTTCTTTACCTAGATTTTTTTTTCCTGACTTTTTTCAATGGATCTTGATTTTGCCGCATTCCTATCAATATTAAGAATTCTAAACCACAAAAAAAGTACATTTGAACAACCCTTTACCTAGCCAACATCCACCTATCTTTTGAGACTCAATTCAGATGTCGATTTCCCCTGGAGGCTTCCCCTATCTCCCACCCGCCATCACAGTCTAAATTAGGTACCCCTCCTCTATATTCCTAGAATACTCTGTATTTACTACTGAGACACTGTGGTAGAATCATCTATTTACTTGTCTGTTTCCTAAATCAAAGATCCTCCATATCAGATTTTGCATTATTTGTCATTCATAGTTTTACCTCCAGCTTCTCAACCAGCACCTGGAACATGGTAAGTATTCAATAAGTGTTGGTTGAAAATAAACATGCATGCATGAATGAAAGCATGAAATATGATTCTGAAAGAAGCACTGGACCAAGCAAGCCCGAAGCTGATATTTAGGAACTAGAGCTTCAATTTCTACTTGACACTTAAAGACATAGAATTATCTGGGAAACAGATCAGATTCATAGACTTCTAAGACCTTGAGAAAATAAAACCTAATAGTTATCTTGCCATAGCATCTATTTCCCAAAGCAACTGAAGGAAAAACCAAACCCATTATTCTTTTTTCTCGTTCCAAGATTACTAATGTCTTGGATGTTTTACTAACAATAACTGACATCCTTTTACACTAAATGGGTTTCCTATTTGCCATGAAATGTGCTGACTGGAAAATACAATTAGCCAACTAACAACTATAGATTAATAAAAAGAAGAACCAAAGACACTAGGGAGAGAAACTTCAAATTTTTACTCTTTCACAGGCCCCCTTATGCTCTTAGAATATGCTACCTGGCCGAGATGGAGGGAGATTTTCCCATCAAGGTGAAACAAATGTCATGTTTCACCATCAAGGTGAAACAAACAAAATGGTATACATATATACTGAGGCAGTACACTTAACTATACACAGCACAGACATTTAAGAAAAAGTATTTTCTCTAGTGTTAAAGGTTTTTGTTTTTTACATGGTATGATGTTAGATTGTGTACTCCAAGAGCAAGTTTTCAATGCAGGGCAACTTTCTCAGCTCATTTCCAGTGGATGGCCTCAGAGTCACCAGCTCAGACACTAATGAGCTGTAGTCTAGTTGCTTTCCCACAAATCACCGATTAAAGGTAGCCTCTCGTTGGTCTAGATACAGCAGAAGAAAATAAAACAAGGTTCTCCAGCACCAGTCTCCTGAAATTAAGTGGGATATAGATTGACTCACGGTGGCGTCTATAATAAATCCATAAATAAAGAATGTCTACCAAAGATCAAGATGAGAAGAATGGCCTAAGTTAGTCATCAAGTTAAGGATTGCCCCTTCAAGACTCTAATTTTTCTGCCCTAATTTAACACTAGAAAAACATCTAACTTTATCCAGTGCATAATTGAAACATTTTCAAACTAGCTATAATGATTCTGGTTTTGCTTGATGGTTGTTTAATGGCAAAAAAACAAGGTGGAAGGGAATCGGACTCTTTTACATTCTAGTTTGGAGGACCAAAATTCATTTATACACTATTAGCTCTAAAGCACACATTCCTCTTCTGTGATTTCCCCCTTCAACTGAAAATTTTTACTCAAGTACATAATAGGATTATAGCTCCCCATAGGAAAGCATAGGGCCAGGAAATCTCATTTTGGTGGAGAATCTCAGGACCACCTGGAGACCCATTCTCTAAACTCTTTCTAACCTGATAACATGAAAATGCAAGCCCTCACATAACTACAGGCCATTAGATTAGGAAACCATAGGGAAAAACCAACATTAACCATGCACATAAATCACACCATAGGAAGTGTGGTTTATCTTCCCCCCAAATGGAGGCAGCTAAGTGACACAAATAGCATTATTAATAATTCTAATGCCCCATCCTTCCATAGTCACTCATTTTTTATCCATTCTATAACTCTACTGAAAGCCAAAGGAAACTTCCTTTATTAATATTATCACAGGCAGTGTTTCTGAGGACTTTTTAACTACCAAGCAAAATGTTAACATATATAATCTCCTTTAATCTTTCAAGTTATGGGACAGGAGCTATTCTCGCCCTCGTGCTTTCCTTTTTCTTTTATTTTTGTTTTTAATTGAAGAGTACACAAATGACAAAACTTTAAATGGGACAAATAAAAAATGAAGTAAAATGTGATTCTTTTTACTTATGATCTATGGTGTCCCAGACAGCTTTCATAGAGGAACGATTATAACCAATTTCTTATTCTTCCAGAAATATGCAATATCTCATTTTTCATGCAAATGGGCAGACACTGTGCACTACATTTTACAGAATTTTTTTGTATACTTAACTGTTGATCTCGAACATCCTGCCTTTTTGGCACATGAAGCTCTATCAGACTCTTTTTTAATGGCATCTAGATTAGATGTACCATAATTTAATCATCTCATCTTGATAGATGCCCAGCACAATAAAAATACAAGAATAAAAACCTAAGTGTTTTTGCGTATTAGCTAATTTAATCCTCATAACAACTCTGTGAGATAGGTGCTATTAATTTCAATATATAGATGAAGAAACAATCTTCAGAGATGAATAATTAATCTTCAGAGATGAATAATTTACCCCAAGTCAGAAAACTAGTATATAAAATCTAGCTACTTAATCATGATGCCTACCTATCCTTTCTTTATATTTTCTGTCTCTCCCCTCTCTTTCTTGCTTTTTCCATCACCCCTCCCTACTCCTCTATCACACACACATACTCCCAGTTATTGTCTCTTCCTTCTCTTACAATGGTTGGTCAGGTGGGTGAGCAGAGCCCAGTTATGTTAAATCCAGAGTGAATGGTCTCCCAAACCTGAAAAGAGCCCCTCAAGAATAAATTGCACTGATACAGGTTCCCTCACACCTTCCTGAGATATTTTGCCAAGTGCCTCGTTCACAGTGGAAGAAATCATCACCTATAGCTGGTCTCCCCACACACTCCTCTTTCTTCTCCTCCCCACCCCCTCACCGTCTTGTTGTAACGATCTTTAGTTGTGGCCAATCCTATATAAAAAGGATATAGTTTTGATTCAGGAAGAAATAAAGATACACACCATGAAAGCAGACCTCTTTCTTATCAGTACATGCTCAATCTCCACTTTGCCCACAATCAAATCATTAAGTTGTTTTGATTTTTGCGTTTTCTTGTTTCATTTGTTGGTTTGCTTTTCTGAAGATGTCAGGTCTAGTCTGTTCATCTCTGAAGTCCTTGCTCTTCTCTGCTGGTCTGTCCTGTCAGCATCCAACCCTACCTGGGACTGGGGAGTAACTGGTGCTAGTAGTTCCAGAATGGCCCTGCCTTATACCCATACCTAGGAGGTACCTGTGCATCACATATTGCACTGTAGCTCTGGCTTCCTGCTCTTGACTCCTAGAACATCACCCACTCACCAAATGACCAATGTTGGATAAGGCAGAGTGATTAGGAAGCTGGGACTGTGACAAAACAGTATTAACAATAAGAAAAACTGGGGCGCCTGGGTGGCTCAGTCATTAAGCATCTGCCTTCGGCTCAGGTCATGATCCCGGGGTCCTGGGATCAAGCCCCGCATTGGGCTCCCTGCTCCGTGGGAAGCCTGCTTCTCCCTCTCCCACTCCCCCTGCTTGTGTTCCCTCTCTCCCTGTCTCTCTCTCTGTCAAATAAATAAATAAAATCTTAAAAAAAAAAAATAAGAAAAACTAATCATCACTGAGAACTTACTATGAGCCAGGCAGATTATGTGTATGTATTAGTTTGCTAAGGCTGCTGTAGCAAAATGGCACAAACTAGATGGCAAAAAACTAGAAATGTATGGTCTCAGAATTCTGGAGCTAGAAGTCTAAGATCAGGTGTCAGCATGGTTGGTTCCTTCTCAGGGCTGTGAGGGACAATCCATTCCAGGCCTCTTTCTTAGCACCTGGTGGCTTGTTGGCAATCTTTGGTGTTTCTTAGCTTGAAGATACATGACCCCGGTCTCTGCTTTCCTGTTCAGAGGCTATCTCTCAGTGTGCCTGTCTCTGTGTCCAAATCCCCCCTTTGTATTAGGACACCAGTCATATTGGATAAGTGTCTGCCCTAATGAATTTATTTCAACTTCATTACCTCTGTCCAGACTATTTCTAAATCAGGTCATAATCTAAGGTCATACCTTCTTAGGGGTTAAGGCCCCGATACGTTTTTTGGGGGCACAATTCGACTCATACCAGTATATTATCTAATTTTAACTACTCTTGAGAAGTAGGTGTATTATCGTCCACACTAAAACAAAACAAATAAAGAGTATACTGAGACTTTGAAAGATTAAGTAATTTACCAAAGGTCACACAGATAGAACATGGCAGGGCTCAGACTCAACCCAGAGCACATGGATCTATATCTGGAGCCCCCAGTCACCATGCTCTCTTGTCTCTATGTATAATAGGTTCCTCTAATGTGCAGACTGAGCTGTGCTAATGTATATTCTCTAATGTGCCATCACCTGCACGTGCTAGGATATCTTTATTCCAAAAGCATAAAGCTTCGGCTCAAGTAAATAACACCCATTAATCTTATCTGTTTATTTCAGAGATGAAACCCTGAGTGATTATTGCTAAAGGGGGTTCGCTGTCATCCACAACAAAAGGAAGCATTATGCCTTGTTGCCTAAACTGCAAACTGATTTGATGGGCAAAAATGTCCACCACTTGATACCATCACATGTTAACTGTGTACAACCTCCGACCTGAGTGGATCTAAAACAAATCCTTTTGTCAACCTTCCCGTTGCTTTCAGGACAAAATCCATAATCCTAAATATAAAATCTGAAGATTTGTTTTTTTTTTTTTTTTCTCTAGACTTAACTTCAGGATCACCTAAGATGTGTTATCTCCAAAAACATGACTTTGTCAGAAAGGACTCTCCCCACCCCATCTTGCTTTCCCATCTTCTCAAATGCCTCATTGTCCTAAAGGCTGCTTATCACTTTAGAATCACCTCTTTTTTTTATCTCCTTCAGAATGTATTTCTTGACCCTCCCCACATCCCTGATGCTAGGCTAGATGTTCTTCCTCAGGGCCTACTTTAAGTACATCTCAAAGATTACTGACCAGACACAGGTATCTATTAGCTTGTCTGTGTATTTTACTCAACCATGAACAAGCATCTTGAAGGCAGGATCCATGACTTCAGGACCAGATGTTCTGTACATGACAGGAGGTCATTACTAAGTAAATGTTATAAAAACTAGACTCAACTTAAGTTATTAACTGCAGCAGCTCTAAGCATCTAAGTATATTTTCAAAAATGTAAAAAAATACCACTAGTGAAAGATCTGTATATTGAAAACTATAAGACATTAATGAAAGCAATTGAAGACAGATAAATGGAAAGGTAACTGATATTCATGGATTGGAAGAACAGTTAAAATGCCCCTATTACCCAATGCAATCTACAGTTTCAATGCAATTGCTGTCAAAATTCCAATGTCATTTTTCACAGTAATAGAAGTAATAATCCTATAATTCACAGGGAACCACAAAAACCTTGAATAGCTAAAGCAATCTTGAACCAGAAGAACAAAACTAGAGGCACCACACTTCTCAGTTTCAAATTATATTACAAAGCTATCATATTCAAAACAGTATGGTATTGGCATAAAAGCAGACACATAGACCAGTGGTATAGAATAGAGAACCCAGGAATGGATTCACACATATACTTTCAACAAGTCTTTGAGAAAAGCTGGGAAAAAAAATACACAATGGGGAAAGAATGGTCTTTTGAATGAATGGTATTGGGAAAACTGGATATCTAATATGCTAAAGAATAAAACTGGACCCAAATTTTATACCACTTACAAAAATTAATTTGAAATGAATTAAAGACTTAAATTTCAGACCTAAAGCTTTTTTACATTGGTCTTGGCAACAATTTTTTAATATGACCCCAAAAGCACAGTCAACAAAAAATAAGACTACATCATATTAAAAAGCTTCTACACAGCAAAGAGAACAATCAACAAAATAAAAAGGCAACTTACAGAATGAGAGAAAACATTTCCAAGCCAAATATCTGACAAGAGGCTAATATCCAGAATATATAAGAAAGTCATACAACTTAACAGCAAATAAAAACAAAAATTAAATGATCTCAATCAAAGCTGAACAAAGGATAGAATAGAAATTTTTCCGAGGATGATCTACAAATGGCAAACCAGTGCATAAAAATGTGCTTAATATCACAAATCATCAGGTATATGCAAATCAAAACCACAATGAAATATCAGTTCACACTTCTTAGGATGGCTTTTATTCAAAAACAGCAACACATAAAAAGTGTTGATGAGGATGAAGAGAAAAGGGAACCCTTGTACATTGTTGGATGGAAATGTAAATTGGTACAGCCATATGGAAAACAGTATGGAAGTTCCTAAAAAATTAAAAATAGAACTGCCAGATGATCCAGCAATCCCATTTTCAGATATATATCCAAAGGAATTGAAGTCGGGATCTTAAAGAGACACCTGCACACCCATTTTCATTGCAGAATTATTTATAATAGCTAAGATATGGACCCAACCTAAGGATCTGTCAATGGATGAATGGATAAAAATGTGAGATGACATTGTAGATAATGGAATATTACTCAGCCAAAAAAAGAGTAAGATCTCTCCATTGACAAGAACGTGGATGGAACAAGAAAGTATTAAGCTAAGTTAGAGAGAGACAAATACCACATAATTTCACTTATATGCAGAATCTAAAAAAACCAAACAAATGAACAAAAAAAACAGACTCATACAGAGAAAAACTGGTCCTTGCCAGAGGGGAGGTGAGTGGGGGGGGGGGGGCAAAATAGGTGAAGGAGATTAAGAGATACAAACGTCCAGTTATAATATAGTCACAGAAATGGGGCACCTGGGTGGCTCAGTCAGTTAAGTGTTGGACTCGATTTTGGCTCAGCTCATGATCTCAGGGTCATGAGACTGAGCACCTTTGGGCTCCATGCTGGGCGTGGAGCCTGCTTAAGATTCTCTCCCTCTCCTTTTGCCCCTCCCCCACCATTCACAAGATCCCTAAATAAATGAATAAAACAGTCACAGAGATGAAAGTTATAGCACAAAGAATATAGCCAATAATATTACAATAACATTGTATGATTATAGATGGTAACTATACTTATATTAAGAATTAAATATATAGAATTGTTGAATCACTATGTTGTACTCCTGAAACTAATACAATATTGTATGTCAACTTTTCAATAATAAAAATTTTAAGTTTTTAAAAGATGTGGTATTCACACACACACGCATGCACACACACTCACACAGGAATATTATTCAGCCAGGAGAAAGAAGGTAATCCTACCTTTTGCAACAACACGAATAAACGTAGAAGACATTATGCTAAGTGAAATAAGCCACACAGAAAAAGACAAATACTTATTAATCTCACTTCCATGTGGAATCTAAAAAAAGAAAAAAACCTCCCAGAAACAGATTAGAATGGCATTTACCAGAAGCTGAGGAGTGAAGTAACTGGAGAGATGCTAGTTGATGGTTCAAGCTTTCAGTTAGAACATGAACAAATTCCGGGGTTCTCCTATACAGTGTGATTACTAATTGCTAATACTTGTATTGTATACCTTCAATCTTCTTAGAGTAGCTTAAGCATCCTCATCACACACACCAAAAGCTAACTATGTGAGGTGATCAATGTGTTCATTCATCTGCTTGTGGTAATCATTTCACAATGTACACATGTATCAAATCATCATGTTATATATTTTAAATTATACAACTGTATTTGTCAATTTTACCTTAATAAAGCTGGGGGGTGGGGAATGGACAGTGACTTGACTGAATTAGAAATTTAGCAAAGGCAGGGTGCCTGGGTGGCTCAGTCGGTTAAGTGTCTGACTCTTGATTTCAGCTCAAGGTCAAGAGATCAAGCCCCACGTTGGGCTCCATGCTGGGTGTGGAGACTGCTTAAAATTCTCTTCCTCTCCCTCTGCCCCTTCCCCCATACATGCACACACATGCGTGCTCTCTCTCACTCTAAAAAAAAGAAAGAAAGAAATTTAGCAAAGGCAAATTAGAGAACAAGGAAAAATGGGGCAAATGGGGGTAGAGTTCATGCCAGCTAATCTCTAATTTTATTGTGCATATACTTCAGATTCCTCCTATAGGAGTTCTTAGGTGGGACAAAGTCATTTGCCATTTTAATAGGCATCAGGAGTGACTATTATAAACGCTGAACTCAGAATAATTGCTGTGGGACTTACAGTAGAGTCAATAACAAAAAAAAAAAAAAAGCAACACAACTACTGACCCCTTTTTCTTTTTTTACTCCTTCTCAAGGCATAATGTTATAATTTAAAACAAGAGCAGATTCATTAGTCATTCTAGCTACACGATTTTCTCCTTGTCACACTTCTCCACTTTTCCTTGTGCAAAGCCTGGTTAAGTCATTTTTCCTACTTCTAATTCATCACAAAGCCCTTCCTGAAAATCTGAGCTTCATTACTTAATTACATGTCATGGGGGCTCTGATTGAGAAATTCATCCAAAGACATTTTATTAAGTTGTCTTGAAATAAAGTAGAGTTGTAGCTGAAGACATGAGTTTGTGAAAAGTCAGGTAATGAATACCTCCCATCTCTAAACATTAGTATAAAAGTATCTTTCTTAAAGATGATCATTAGTCAGAATTTTTCTAATATAAATTTATCTCTGGTCTCAGTAGAAAAGAACCACAAACAAAGATGTGAGAGCATTTGTTCAAATAGTTGTATCTCAAAAAAAAAAAAAAAAACCTGACCTTGTGTTGGCAAACTATCCAAGCTTCCACCTCTCAAACACCCTACAAATTGTCTTTTTTTTTTTTTAAAGATTTTATTTATTTATTTGAGAGAGAGAGAATGAGAGACAGAGAGCATGAGAGGGAGGAGGGTCAGAGGGAGAAGCAGACTCCCTGCCGAGCAGGGAGCCCGATGCGGGACTCCATCCTGGGACTCCAGGATCATGACCTGAGCCGAAGGCAGTCGCTTAACCAACTGAGCTACCCAGGCGCCCCCAAATTGTCTATCTTTAAAGGGTGTTAAAATAATCAAATTTATTCCTAGGATGAAAGATGTTGCCATAAAGTACAAGTGCTATGAGAAATCACAGGCCCCAGAGGGCTCCCCTCTCTCCTGTGGTTTACTGGTTTTATCATGTTAACAAATCACTGAGTACTTACTCCAGGTCAATGATATTATCTGAAAGGAATTTCATATCCAGAGATTTAAGAGAATTAGGAACCGTAACAACCTCTCTGGCTGTACATCCAAAGTAAAATGAATCATCTTTCAGAAACTGAAAACGACTTTAGGAATAAATATAACCCTGATGGAAGATTAAAGCCTATCAAAAGAACATGTTGGCTCCATACCAAAACACTTCACGGCTACTTCAAGAACTTTTGCCCATCTATACCACAGCAAGCTGGCCCTTCTGACTTTCCAAGAGGTGTGTTTAATCTCTTGATAGAGAATGCTGGAGAGCTCTCCAGAGTGGACTTGTGGACTCCTATCCACTTAAGATTGAAATGTCATCAAGATTGTTAAGATTTATACCTTGATGACTTGAACAGCTCTAAAGAACTGAATGTTACCTATTTAAAAAGGGAAAAATTGGAGTTAGCAGAGTATAGCAAGCAAAGGGACATCTTAGTAATAAATTAAATTAAAAGAGCCATTTAAAGATATTGAGTAGTATGTGTCAGGAACTGTTCTTTGTATGTATCAACTTTGTTAACCCTCCTGACAACTCTAGGGAGTGGCATTATTCCATTTGACTTTGCTCTTAGGTGCAGAGGGTTTGAGCAACCTGCCTGAGATCCTACTACCAGTAGTAGAACAGAAATTCAAGCCAGGCAGCCCGGCTTTCAAGCCCAAATACTTAACCACTATGTATACTGCCTTTACCTACCTCTGATGGGTGCCCCCTGGTCCCCATCTCCTTCGTGGTAAAAGAATGCAAAGTTAGGCTTTGTGATGAGATTTTATAGAAATTGCAAACTATTTCATTTACAAAGGATCCTGAATAGGCTTGAGTAAGAATAGATTTAAGAACTCCTGTGCCAAAGTCAATGTGAGCTATTTTGAGCTTTAAAATCATTTTCACTCTTGAAGTTTTCCCTCACCACCTATCTTCAGAGCAGTATTTGTAGTTCTGAGTTTTGACAGAAACCCAATGAGCCAAAATTATGTTGGAGCAGCTGTTCCTGAAGCATTTCTAGATTGACTGGTGTCATGAGACACTTAGTATACCCTATTTATTCATAAGTACTGAAAATGTAGGCTGTTTGTTGTTTAAAATCACCAGTGACAGTTGATCAAAATTTATCAGTATGATATATGTGGATGACAGATTTCTAGGCTTTTAAATTGGTTTTCTTGAATTACAGTTCACCCAGAGGCCATCCCAAACACTAATAGTAGCGAGTGAGTTTTTGAATACTTAATACAAAAAACAGTGAATATTTGTCATCATCATGTGAACCAGAAAGTGCAAATACCTCTATATTTCAGATGTTCATTAAAGGGTTTATTAAATTCTAATGGTCTCCTTTGACAATCTGGCATGGAGATTTAACTATAGAGTTAAAAGTTTTTTCTGGCTATTGTGTTAGTGGGTAAATGAAATCCCAAGCTTGCCAATACTGCATGAGTGTTTCAAATTATCATCTTCAGTTATCTTAAATTCATGTTGAATGTGTATAATTATTTGAGTGAACTTAATTAACTTTTTCCCCTATTATAATTTCGGTGAATTCTTTGCTCACAACATTAAAGTGCTATTAAATTCATGTGTAGCCTACTATTTCTGCCAAACTTATCTTTCTTCATACCAGAATTTCTCAGACAGAAATAGAGCCTTCAGCATTAGAGTTTGGTTCTGTAGGTGTTCTGAGTAAGAGTCCAGATTGAAAGGCATCTAGGCTTTTCTCTACAATATATTCAGATAGAATAAATCAGAATTTTATAACCTAAAGAAACATGGAAATCCATCTAGTTCAGAGGTTTTCACATCATGTTCTGTGGAATTCTGGTTGTTTGGTAGAGTAGTCTCAAGTGCAAAGCCAACTTCCCAAGGAATGCAGAACCAAAAGGTGGAAAGAACCCGAATCTTGAATGATGTCATGGAACCTGCCCTATCTACCACTCTATTTCTTGTCCATTTTGAGTGGTTTCTTCTGTGACCCATCAAAAGCATCCAAACTGATATTTCCTTAAAGTTCTATTGTCCAGTATAGTAGGCACAACTCCTGGATATGAGTAAGATGTACTGGCCAAAGCTGAATACCTACTTGCACCTAAACCATAAAATCTCCACTTTTCCCTGACATTCCACAGGGCACATGCGCACACATATCATATATTCAACTTCTTTACTCCCTGTTTCCATAAGAGATTAACTCAACTTTTAAGGGAAAGAAATTATCATCTGAGTTCTGAACCTCAACATAACAACTATCAAATTGAAAGAAAATTAAATTGAAGCAATGTAAAATTTTCTCCAACCACTCATCAAGCTGCTCTAAGGATTGGTTATTAATGCTCTTAGCTTGCATCCTGATGGCAATGCTGTATTGGGTTTTGTTTGTGCTTTCTTTTCCCTAGAAAAGGGAATATGTGAAGTTTCCAACATAAATCAAATATGCTTTTTCTACTAGCTTTAGGTCTAAGAATACATACTCTATTGACAACTCAGTGAAGTCTTGAAAATTCATCAGGAGTATAGTTCCTTTGCAATTATACTTTAACCAGTAATTATAAACCATCTGATTCAGTTTGCATCAAAATGGCACATCTTTTTGAGACAATTTCTAATTTGTACTACTTGTTTAGGTGAAAGCGAACTTCAGGAGAATTAATAACATATACACATGTGTGCTAAACTATGTTTTACTCCAATTAAGCATGTGAGAAGCTCATGCTAAGATCTCTGGTTTACAGTCAAAACCCAGTTCAATGAATTTGTTGAAACCACACAGGTCTAGAAAGTTTTATCATTCGTTATTGTGAGTTTTGCCTATTTTTTCTGGTCTTATCCCTTTTCTGAGATCTGTGCCCAGAGTCTTCTGCTTTGAAACAATGACAGCATTCAAGATCCTGCTTGATTCAATCCCAGATATGTGTTTTGAATAATACCAGTTAGGGGTCCTACTGTGCTTTAGTTTTCAACAAGTTTCTCTCTACACTTCCTCATTTACAAATTGGACCTCAGAAGCTACATACGTCAATGAGAAGTTTTCCCCCCTCTGGGCTTAGTTCTCTAGAAAGGCAGACTATTCCCTGGACCAGTGTTGCAATGATCCCATGATGTAGACTTTCAGATTTTCTTCCTATTCTATCCTGATGGTTTAAGCATACTCTCTTGTCTTCTTGGAGAAACTGGGAAGACAGATGAACAGTTAATACATCTTGTATGATCACACAAAATCCAACTCAAAATGTCCTTAATATTAAGAAAAATAACTCCTAAGAAACTCCAAGGTAGGGCAGCTCCAATGTGATTCACTCATTAGCTCAACAACATCAAATACACATGTAAGCTCCCACTTTTCCCTTAGCCATTTCAGTTTGTTGGCTTTGTCTTGAGGGTCATCAAATGGTTTCCCAATTCTAGATATAACTTTCAGACATAAAAAATTCCAACAGAAGAAAGACAAGGTCTTTGTGCTTGGCATTACAAATAGGGCAAACTTTCCCAGAAGACTTTCCCTTGACTGCCATTGGTCAGAATTCTATCACGTACTTATTTCCAAACTCAGAGAGGAAAGGAGGAAATTCCTGAGACTGGCTTAGTGAGATATAGGACCATGCTTAGAAGACTGAAGTACCAAGAAAAGGCATTGTTTTATTAGAATCTATTAGAGAAGCAACTGGCCAAATCTACATGCCCATTGAGGTATGGAAGGGTAAAGCTGGTTACTGTGCTTTTACTAATAGCCCAGAATTCATGTCTCATTACAAACTCAGCAAAAACACACCTAAAACACACTGAAAAAACTGTACAATTTCTTTAATCTTTCAGAGTAACTAGCAGAAGATCAGGCCAGTCTAAAGAAGGTAGAGCAATAAATTCATTTTAGATATGGCATGGTTGTAGTCAATATTTTCTTAATGCTTCTACAAGTCAAATCTGAAGAAAGATGCGAAACACCCAGAACTGTTCTAAGAAGGAGGCAGCACACAAGCAGTTTACCTGTGATCCAAGGGGCACTGCAAGTCTTCTCCAAGGCAAACACAGTTCCCCAAATCCTGACCATCAGGGACTCCACATTCCTGAAAAAAATGCAAAGATGGTATCTTCAAACCTGAGTAGTATCAGATTGAGAATTGAACCTCACCCTTTATCTCCATTTACATTTTAATGTGCCCTGCTCCTGAATTTAATAAATTTGCAACATAATTCTTGAAGTAATACTAAAGTACAAGGGAAAAAAATGTGGTTTTCATAAATATCATGGAAACATCTAAGGAATGCTTGCTGTATTGGGGTTTATTAGTTCTTCAGCAGTGTACAAAATTTTTATTTTTTTATTTTTTTATTTTTTATTATGTTATGTTAGTCACCATACAGTTTTTATAATGATGAAAAATTAAAGTGCAAATCTGACTATCATCTCATATAGACACCGACCACTATCACACCTACATATTATGTAGGTACCTAATACTCCTGGTTTTATGGTTATGCCCAAGGTTGCCATCAGCCAAGGGATTCTGGGAAAACGAAGCAGTGCAAAAATCCACTTTTTCCCTTAATATGTTTTCCTTGTGTAGAAAAGATAGGCAATAACCTAATGATCTCTTACATAACAGGAGCCCTCTCTTAGGCTTCACCCCCTATCAATTTGTCTTCTGAGTTACTGGGAACAAAATTTCTTCAAAGAATGTGTGAGTTAAGGGAGGAAGTATGGGAGGTCCAATTTTTTTTTGAAATTCAAGAGTAGTACTTTTTAATATCTAGGTGGTCTTAGTGGGTCATAAGCCAACTGGCTCAAGTTGACAAATCCCTTTGGAGTTCAAGTTTAAGTCCGTTTACCCACAGGGTTCAGTTTAAACTGAAGTCCATTTATAAATAGGGTTCAAAGTCCCGTATAAAGGGAAGAGTTTGAGGTAAACCAAAAGAATCCTCAATATCTGCTATTAATCATTCTGCAGGCACACTTCAGACTAGCTCATAACAGCACATTTTTTTTAATTTCAAATATCATTAACATCCTAAGTATTATTGATTTTCTGTTTGCTAAACCAGTTTTTTTTTTTTTTTTTTTGCTTTCCCAACAGATTCTTAGGGCAGAAGGCAACTCTGAGGCACTTAGTCCATTTCTCAATTCTATTGAACTTCATTCTATTCCTAAATCCTCCCTAGAAGTGAAAGTTTCAGCTAAATCTCTACAGCACTGAGTCTCCTGTTACAACCTTATCAATCAGATACCACCAGAGTCCCTTTTTATTTTGGAAACAGACCACCAAAATCCATTATCAAATGCCAGATAAACACTGCCCAACTGTTTTAATTAAATCAACCAAATTAATTAGTTCCTTGGGTGTCCTCTAGATCTAGTCACACTATGCAAAGGTGATCCATTAGGTTATTACTGAGTGTTGTTGATGTATAGAGTGACTGCACTCAGTTTAAGGTCCTGGAGGTATTAACATTCCAATAAGAGGTGAGGAGCCTCAATATAGTCATCTACTTATCCATTACTGCTTATTCCTTATTTCTACCTTCAGTGGCAGCAGCTGGGCAAGCTTGAGCCTATTTGCTCATCTATAAAATTGCACTATATCACAGGCTTCTTCCACCTTGAAAATGTGATGATTAATTAAATGAACAATAACTGTATCTGCCAAACTAATCAAAAATTGATTTTACCAATGGTCATGGAAATAATTCAGAATCATGAGGATAAAGGATGTTATCAAAAATGTCTTCAGGAAGGTTTCCTTGGTTGACATTCTATGAGCCCCCGGAGACTATTATCACTTGTACGCATGCACTACAGGCAGAAAGAGCAGTAACTTCTACAGAGTTCTTCACAGTTTTACTGAGTGCTTCCATGCCTGCTGCATTGATGGACTCTCACAATAAGCCTGGAAAGTCAATGGTTCTATGCTCCCCATTTTACAGGTAAGTAAACTGGACTCAGCCAAAAGAAATAATTTACTCAAGCCTTAACACTTGCACCTTGAGAGCAGGGTTGAGGATTCTGCCTTAGCAGCATGTTTAGATCATCAAAGGTTTTCCCTGAACTTCATTGTGATGGCAGAAACCTTTCCCTGGTCTGGGTGCCAGTATCTCTGATGACTTTGCTCTCTCTTGTTTGCTAACTTGTTATGCAGTTGGGGGATATAGCATTTTACAATATCACATCCCCATTAAATAATGCAGACTAAGTCTCCACTTCCCAATTTTTTTGTCTCTCAGTAGAGTTTTTAATTTTTTCCATGTAATTACAATACGGTTTTTATTTGAACTTTTAAAAGAGTATTAGATTTCTACAAATAATGTAATATATGTTAAGACAAAAAAAAAGAAGATAGCAGGAGGGGAAGGATGAAGGGGGGGAAATCGGAGGGGGAGACGAACCATGAGAGATGATGGGCTCTGAAAAACAAACTGAGGGTTCTAGAGGGGAGGGGGGTAGGTGGATGGGTTAGCCTGGTGATGGGTATTAAAGAGGGCACGTTCTGCATGGAGCACTGGGTGTTATGCACAAACAATGAATCATGGAACACTACATCAAAAACTAATGATGTAATGTACGGTGATTAACATAACAATAAAAAAATTTTTTAAAAAGAGTATTAGATTTCTTTCCTCCTGTATTTTGTAATTTATTACAAGTACACAGAAAATAAATGTATTTTTACTTGCAGTTGGTTACTTAATGAAATATCTCCTTGTTCTTATGTTTTAATTTTTTACATCTTGTTTTTTATTCTCTTCTTTAACAGAATAAAACCAACTTGTTATAAAATAAACTCATGCTCATTGTCAATAAAAATGCTGAAAGCAAATAAAAGCAAACTTAAATCCCACCATTCAGAAAAAGATAAACTTGAAAAGTATTTTGGTACATCAGAATATAAATTTTTCCGTCCACTTCTTTTTTATGTGTGTTTGTGGGATATTTTTTTTTTTAATTTCTTTCTGCAAAATTGAAATTTTAGAGCATATACAATTCTATCTTTCTATGTTTAATTAATATTTTTGAGGTCATTTCCTCATGCCATTTAAATGTGTTTTCAATGACTGTATATTTCAACAAATGGATATACCAAAACTTAATAGCAGTAGTGAGTTGAATAGTGATTTTCAAAAAAGATATATTTCTATCAGAAACCCTGAAACCTAAGAATATTACCTTATCTGGAAAAAGGGTCTTTTTGTAGATGTTACTAAGTTTAGGATATCATCCTGGATTACCTAGGTAGGCCCTAAATCCAGCCACAAGTGTCCTTAAAAGAACACATACAGAGAAAGAAGGAGGCAACATGACCATGGAGGCAGAGACTGGAATGATGCAGCCACAATTCAAGGATTTCCATCAGCCACAGGAAGATAGAAGACACAAAAACCAAATTCTCCCCTAAAGCCTTGCCCACACTGATTTCAGACTTCTAGCCTCCAGATTGAGAGATTTCTGTTCCACTAAACCACCAAGTTTGTGGTAATTTGTTACAGTATCCATACTCAACAAGTACAATGGCCAACCTAATATTGTTAAATACTTACACTAGTTTCAATTTGGAACATTCTAAATAACACTACAGTTTGTGTTCATCTGATTTTGCAGTAGTTATGTAATTACTAGGTGAAAGTGTATGAATAGGTTAAGATCACTTCCAGGGAAGTTGTACTTACAACAAATTGCACTCCCAAAAGTCATAAAGGATGGTTCTCCTTCACTGTAACCTTGCCTATAATGTATAATGTAACTTTGCATATTTAATGACAAATACTTTGATATTTTAATTTTAAATACTTAAATTATTGGCATATTTGGATATGTTTTCATAAACTTATCACCTATATTTCTTCTTTGATTTGTTATTTAAAATTATCATTTTCTTTTGGGTTGTTTATATAAGAACTCTATGTATTAGTGTACTAATACTTTGCCTTGTAAATGTTAGCAAATTTGATTTTACTGATATCTCACTTGTCTTCAATTTTATCACATTCAATTTTATCATAATTTATACAAAAAAAAAACCCTTTTTTTATCCTTTTGAAGTAGTCGGTATTGTTATTTTCCCCATTTTATAGACATGGATACAGATATACATTTCATACTTTTATGATCATATCTTGCTATCAGAGATAGCTTGATCCAAAAAAATGAAATTGAAACATATCCCGCAAATAGGTTAATGGGCTGAAAATTATGCATTTGTGTGGTAAGTTTTGGTTTGGCCTGAGAAAGCGGGGGGAGTTTACAGGTACCTGGGAGCTGTATGGCAAACTGATGAACAGCATAGTGTGGGAGTTATTTTTAGCTGGATGAACTGAGTCTCTGAGCCCTGTGAAAACAACTGCAGGGACCAGCTTAAAGACGTATTTGAATGCAAACACAAGCATGACAGCCTCTGGAGAAGAGCTCTTCTCCCCTTTCTGCATGGAGCCAGCAGCTCAGACCATCAGGAGGCAATTCTGGAGGCACACCACAATGTAGAAAGAATGGCACTGCTGTGACATGTTCCGGTGGGTTCTTGGTCATCAGGCATCACTTGAGGGAGAGGGTTACAGACATGGGAGAAAAACAAAATCAGATGCCCCATGGCATGTGCAACTAACCGATCAGCTTGTGAACACATATCTACTCAGGTTCAGGCAAGATTTTCTAGGAGCTGAAGGCCCTATGGGGACAGGGAGGGACAAGAGTCAGTTTCACCTAAACTGAACCCCATTTAGCAAGTCCTAGGGAAATTCAATCAGTATGAACATCATTCCTCCATGGAGCCCTCTCAAACCCCAGTGAAGCGGGAAGAACAGGAATTTCTCCTGTATTGGCCAAGTGTCTCCAGTGTTGACTGGAGACATGTTTATTGAACTGTAAGATGTCTAACTCTCCTTACCAAAAATAAGGGACTATAAATGAACCAAGTATGGGAAGCTGAGGTCCTGCCATAAATACTTACACAGGTAAATATATCAATTCATAGACCCCCTTGGGGGCAGGGTGGAGACAGACAATGCAAGATATTTCATTTGAACAATTCTACAATAAAAATGTTTAAATTAGATGTAAACAAGAGTCCAGGTATTGGGGCACCTGGGTGGCTCAGTTGGTTAAGCGTCTGCCTTCCGCTCAGGTCATGATCCCAGGGGTCCTGGGATTGAGCCTGTGTCAGAGCTCCCTGCTCAGCGGGAAGCCTGCTTCTCCCTCTACCTCCACCCCTTCCCCTGCTCGCATGTGCACACCTGCGCGCTTTCTCTCTC
This sequence comes from Halichoerus grypus, assembly GCF_964656455.1. Taxonomy (NCBI): domain Eukaryota; kingdom Metazoa; phylum Chordata; class Mammalia; order Carnivora; family Phocidae; genus Halichoerus; species Halichoerus grypus. The sequence goes on along the minus strand of NC_135718.1, from coordinate 22,725,561 downwards.
TGTCAAATAAATAAAATCTTTAAAAAAAAAAAAAAAAAAGAGTCCAAGTATTTTCCCCCTCTATAATCATTAGCTATGTCTCTTTAATTTTTACTTTTATTCTGGAGCACATTTGATTTGAGGGTGGGTGGGTGCTACTTCGGAGCTTCATACAATTTAGGAGAGGGGTTCTGTGCTTTCTCTTTTCTCTAATCATTTTTTCAACATCAGAATTAATTGCCAGACACTAACCTGTGACATGCTGAAAACAGGCCACTCCACTCTGAAAGTGTTCTTTCCAGGGAAAAGATCGCTGTCTCCCTTTTTTTGGCAAATAAAAGAATGCTTTTTAGGGAAATCTTTTTCCTATAAAAGCCAATGAAAAGGAAACTAAATTTTCTTTCCTTGCTGTTTCCTGAATTATCTAGGTATTTTAAAGCCAAGAAATTTTTGTTTATTAGGGTCTTTTAGTAGGTACCAGTTGGGAGTTTTTTGCAAATGAAAGGCACAGTTAAAACCACAGCTACATGTGTTTTCCACAATGTTGAGATCATCATGTGCTTGAGATCTTTTTCCCCATCTGTTAGAGCAAATTGATTTCTGGTCAACTTCTCATGCTTGCCAAAGATAGGAATAAACTAATTTTTCTGCAGTTTACGTCACTGATCATTTCCTTTTTAAACTTCTCTCCACCTCTTTGGCACTGGATTTTCCTTCTCTCTCTTCTAGGACTTTGGCTGTTCTCAATTTCCATCACTGGACTCTGTTCTTATTCCTACTCACAAGACGCAAACATTTTTCAAAGTTTTGTTCTCAACCTCTCCTCGTGGTCCCTCCCCAGTCTCTCACTGGTCTCATGTGCCCCCAAACTTTGACATTCATCTCATTGCAGATAGCTGCAGGGTCTCTAGCCCAGGTTGTATCCCCACCTGCGGGCTGGGAAACCCTTCTCAAACCGTGCAAACAAATCTTAACCTTCTTCACATGCATTTTGTTCCCTGTTTCCATTATAGCAGTACTTGCTTCCTAGCCACCTGTGCCTGGAATCCCGGAATCCCAGCCATTCCTGACCTCACTCTCCTCCCTTAATTTCCAGCTTAATTACTCAGGAGCCAAAATCTTTTACATTTGACCCTGGTGGACTTTCATATCTGTCCCTCTTGCTATATTTACTACTAAAAACAAGATTATATCCTATTAAGACGACCGTGACAATTACAATAACCCGGCAACTGGAACTTGTGTTTCCTGCACCTTCTCCCAAACAAAATGGGCTGATGTTCTGCAGAATTCTACATTTTCATACATTATACAAATGCCTATTGGGCAACACAACTGCCTGTTGTATAATGTATAGAAGTATAGAATTCTGATTTCATGACTACTCTGCACAAGAACCTTCCATTGCTCCTTATTACCTTCGTCCTAGCATATAAAGCTTTCCAACACACCATTCTATATCTGTCCATCTGTCTCTCTATACTGTTTCTCTATACTCCCTTACCTATTGCCTTAATTTATTAAGGACTAGTTTTCTTATTTAGCCCCTGTGTTAGGTAGAATTCTAAAGAAGTCTCCTACCTCCCAGCCCAGATTTCTGTCCTCTGGTTATTCAGTCAAACACTAGATACTGCAGAAAAACTTTGCAGATGGAATTACTAATTAGTAATTACGAATCAGCTGATTTGAAAACAGGACGATTATCTTTCATTATCCAGTTGGGTACAATGTAATCACAGGAGCTCTTAAAAGCAGAACAGGAAAGCAAAAAAGGCAGTTGGAGAGAAAGGAAGGATGAGGAGAAAAGCCACCCACTAACCCAATTGCCACAGCAGGAGAGGAGGGAGGCAGCCACTAAGAGCAAATGTCAGTTCCCGGGCTAACAGCCAGCAAGGAAACCGGACCTCAGTCCTACAACTGCAAGGAATTGAATCTGGCCAACACACTGAGGGAGCTTGGTTGTGGATACATGCCCAGAGCCTCAGAAAAGGATACAGCTCTGCCTTCCCTTACTACAGCCTTGTGAGATGCCAAGAAGAAAGCCCAGCCACATGAGGCTGCTCCCAGACTTCGACCTACGCAACCAGATGACAGTATTGTTTTAAGTCACTAAATTTGGGACAAATCATTATAACAGAGATAAAAATCAAAAACATCACCCCATATACACTGCTTTCTTTCCGCAGTGGATTCCACCTTATAAACTGAGATACTACTTCATGCCCTGGCCTCAGCCTTTCCACAGTGACATTATTGTCTAGAAACGCCTGGGAGCACTCACCTAAGCCCAGGAGCCCCCATACACGTATTTCCTCCTTCACAGCCAATGTTGCGACTGGACCAGCCCTCGTGCTTCTTATTGTGACTGCAAGACACACCTCGGCCATGACCATCAAATAAATGAGGAAAAAAAATAAAAAAACAAGTCTTACTACTCACAAGTCTTGGAGGTATGCTGCATACTAGGGCCCCACAGCAGGGTTGCAGATAGAGAGCCCGCTCATGCGCATGCAAGCCCTGCATTCTGTTTTTATGGGCGGCAGGTTTCCTTCGGGTTTCTCAAGTGCACTCTTTATTGGTGAATGTAAAACTTGATTGGGAAGGGAAAAACAAGCAATCAAATGGTCAGTTACTAAGTCAACCAGAGATCTCTAAAACAAAGAAACTTCAGCAGAGGAGGCCTGGCTGTTTTTCTAGGCCCATATCTGGCAACGTGTTTTTTGGGGAGAGCTGTGTTGGAAGTGGATGAGGAGAAAAGCCTTAATGCCAGGCACTGGTGTTACAAAAAAAAAAGAAGGCAAGCAACTGTCAGGTGCTTACACCAGATACTTTGTCCTTGCTTCCCTTGTCTCCCCACAATCTGATCAAATCTTATCCTCCTTTCAAGAGTACTGCTATCCCTTTCATAGAGTCTTCGTAAACATGGGGCCTCTCACTTCCTCTGTGACACCACTTCCCCAGCATACTTTATACTACTTTCAAGACACTTATCCTATTTACTGAATAGGGCAGTCATTTAATAGTATAGTTATTTAAACAAACCATTATTTCCCCTCTAGGTTCAAATTTATATGGGGGCAACCTGAATTTCTATTTTCTATTTTTCTCAGTCAGTTTTTACTGGGTAGCAAAAAACTCCAATATCTTAGTGGCTTATAACAAACATTTATTCTCCTACTCCCGATCAGTTTAAAAATAAATTAGCCGATCTCAAATGAGCTCTGCTGGGGAGTTGTGCTTTTGCATAATGGAGCCCAGCTGTTCAAGGATACAGTTGAGTGTTGGGCATGGATCTGCTCCATGTATGTTCCTTCTCAGGTCTGGGCAGAGGGGGACATATTTCAGCAAGTTGCTTCATGCAGCAGATTTAAAGACACAAGAGCGAGTTCAACAATGCCAGTGCACGCCATGCTTCTGCTCCCATCACATCCAGTAACAACTCATTTGCCAAAGGAAGTCACATGGCCACCACCAAAGGGAAAGGACGTATATACACCCAACCACACACCAGGTATGAGTGTAGATGTAGAATCCTATTTTGGGGAAGTGAAAAATTGGGACCGTCCATTCAATTTACCTAGGTATTCCTCATGGTGATACCCTTATTCTTCCCCCATCCTCTATAAAAAAATGTTTAGCACATAGACTTCTGTATGTTAGATGGCCAGGAAGGAATTGATTTAATCTCTCCTCATGGGCACAGTTCTTTCCTCCATAGATGTTCTCTTCCTGATCACTCAAAACATGCATTCCCTTTATCATCCACTTGCATACATTTGCCTATGTTCAGTTAAGCATTCAGTTCATTTATGATTTTAAAAATTATTTCCAGTATATACGTTTCACCTCCCTAGAGAAGTGATGAAGTCCTAAAAAGCAACTCTGCTTCATTTGCTTATTCTGTCTCCCACACCGTGTCTAGGCTGAATGAAGTGGATACCCAATATGTTTCTGATGACTGCTATTTCACACTAAATATGATGGCTCTTCTTTCCTGGGAATTTTCAGAATGTGTTCCCTGCCTTACTATACAGAAAACATCAATGGTGTTCATCTCGTTACAAACCTGAGTGTCAGCTTTAGCTGTATTTTATTTAAAGGTGAATAATGATACATAAAAGCTCTCATAGAGCCTTGAGAAGCTGATATGTGACATTTCCTGCCAATCTGGGCTTGTTCTGTCAGTGTAACTGACACTGTTATTGAAATCCCCACTGATAGAGAGCATACCTGTACTGTTGAGGAATTAAAGAAATCCTTTCTTGTAACAAGTTATTGGTGATAATCTAATGCTACTATTTGTTTGGTTGTTGGACACCGGCATTGAGTTGTTGAGGGGATGCGAGGCAGCCAGGAAAGAAGCATAGGGGTTGGGAAGAGTGTGGGTGCAGTATTTGATTACATTCTACGGGATGGAAGTGAGGGCTGGAAAAACTCTTCAACACTCCTTTTATGCAGCAAGGTAATATCATCTTCTGACTTCATTATTATTCATAGATATGCCTCTGACAGGTTAATAAACCATTGCAAAAGGCTTTGGCATTGTAATCCATGCTATTAGGAAGAACCATGACATTAGAAGTTAAGCTGAACACGTTTCTTAAAGACCTCCAGCTATTTTATCCCACAGCAGGTGACTGAGTCATGCTCTGGCTTCATCACATCACCTGACACCAAAGGTATTGGCACAATAATTGCTTTGGCAGAATGCAAATGAAGATGAGTGGCTCTCTGTAAACCAGAACAGAATTACATGGGTGCAATGCTCTCGGCAATACATCAAGGTTGCATGTTCAAACTGACTTAAGTAAACTGTAATATGATAACATTCTATAGGTCTGCAGCTACTATGGAATCAGAGAGAGAGAGAGAGATTTAATGAGAGACTGCCTGCCCACTAACTTCAAAGCTTCGACAAGCCAGAAACTCTATAAACATCTTTATGTTTGGGGAGATTCTAGAAATCATGCTACAAAGTGTACAGGAGTTTATGCCACACATACTGTATTGAAGTCATAGTGTTACAGTGACTTTGGGCAAGACATTTAATCTCTCTGAGCCTCCATTGTCATGTCCACAAAATGGAAAACAGTCTTCTTACTTGCCTCTTCTATCTCCTAATATTGTTGTGAAGGTTGCATGATGTCATATTTTGAAATGGCCCTGTAAACTAGAAACAATTACAATCACGTATAGAGATCAATGGTTCAAAGTTTGTAGTTATAGGAAAGGCAATTCGGATTCAGAGAAACTGACTTTTCCAAAGCAAATATTATTGTTATCTGTGCATTCTAATAGGTTAACAATAATAAAGAAAAACAGCTAGCTTTCAGTGGAAATTTACTATGTGACTGACATTCTTAAGAATTCTATGCTATATTAACATAATTAATCTTCTCAGAAATAAACTATGAAGTAGCTACTGTTACCCCAGGTGTTTTCCAGGTGCAGAGTCTCAGAGATTTTAAGTAACTTTTCTAAGGTTATACATTTAGCAAAAGGTGGGACCAGTATTTGAACCAAGAAGTTTAGGTTCAAAGTCTCTACTTGCAGAAGAAATTATGGTAATATTGTTTTTGCAGATATGCAAGATCTGCTTTAATCCACTTGTAAGAGTTTACTGAGTCTCTATTATGAATGTTAGTGTTGTGCTTTCCACTTTCTGGAAGTCCCATAAAATGTGACCTTTTTCTAAAGCTAATTGTTCTTTCTCCTCTAGGTTGTCCTACGGAAATGTGGTGGTGGTGAATTTGTTTTGTTTTGTTGTTTTATTTTGTTTTGTTTTTCTCGTGGCTCTGTTAGTTTGCTGAGTATTATATCTGAACAATAAACTAGCTGACTCATGAATCAGCTGAATGTGAGCTGATTCATATGGTCTGCGAATCAGCCACAATGAACCCTGACTTCTCATGCCATAAGCACCTTAGAAATGAAGGACATTTCAGTCAACATGAAAATAACTACCAGGCTCTGCTAAGTTACAGCTCTAGTAGCTTCCCTAGATTAAAAATGTGTTGTGATTTCTATGTAAGTCTTAACGACAACCTGCCCCGTCTAAAACAGCATTTAGTCCTTTAAATACCTCCCCCTCTCTCCTTCTCCTTGTCTCTCTGTTTCTCTTCCTCCTTCCCTCTCTCTCTCTCTCTCTCTCACATGCATACACACACAGAGAGGAGATTTCTTGAAGTGACTTGCTTTTTGACTAAAAGAATGAGGCTCAATCTTATAGACCAAACTTTAGCTTAGTTATTAAATATCTGAAATATAAAATGTCTTTTGGTGAGGGGAAAGCTCCCATGATTTAGCCCATGCCTGTATACTGCCAAAATAAATGAGACAAAATGTGAGGCTAGAGAGAAATGGTTCTGCAGAGGTGCTTATAAAGCTGAAGATTGTCAGGAAGTCTTAGAAGACATTGTATCTTTTTTTATGTAAACACACCGATCAGGTTAGTTACAAAGAGTCAGGTGTACCTTAATGACTTCCCCTGCTACTGCATCCCAAGCGGGCGGGGCTCCTGAGATATAGGTTATATAAGTATATAAAGAGAATTGTGTTTAACTATAACTGTTAATATTTCTGCTTGACAAAGAATTAAAAAATATATATCAAAGTGACACCAAGTGGCTACTTTGCAGATTAGCCATGAGAATTTTTGGCATAGAGCTGCATTTATATAGATATCCCCATCTGTAATTTTCTCATATATTTTGTTTTTATAGAAATTCTAAATGTGCTAAGCTTTCTAGGGAAGTATCATTCCTATAATAAACCACTGTTGTCTCCACCTACTCAACATTTCACTCCTGTTTTGGACCAGGTTCACAGCTTTTATCTGAGAAATCACCTTTACTCCATTATATATGCTATTGTTGGGACTTCCCATCGGGGAACCCAACATGCCCTTTGGTAACTTGGGTCAGGCAGGGCTAACTCTCTATCCCTGGAATTTATCTCTTGAGAGGAATAACGTAACGGCAAGAAATGGATGGAGCTGATCACTCCCAACTCTGGAGATCTAAACCAACTTTCCATTGAGTCTGGTTATTTCTACCTAGAGTTTGTCCTTTCTAAGATCTATTTATTCCATTAGCTGCTTTATGTCCTTGAGCTGCTCCATACCTTCTTTTGATTTTCTCTGCAAGCTTTTGTCAAATTAAAAAAAAAATTAAAAACTAAAAATCTGGACTTAGTAAGGAGAGACTATTCAAAAAAAAAAAAAAAAAAAGGATTATTGCAAGGAATGGGAGGTAGCAAAGGGACTGTTTCAATAAGGAGAATGCTCAGACCATAAGATATGCAAGTGTTCTCAAAGGTTGGGCAAAAAAGTTTTCTTTTATAGAGAGGTCTAAACCAGTTTGGAAAGAATCAGGCATAGAAAAGTGTGGGAAAAGGCTGGCTTGGTGGGTAGTAGATTAGAGAATGTTTTACCCTGAGAGCAGCCTATTCTCTGAGGGCTGTTAAGAAGCTGGTTGAAGACTCAAGCTGAGGGTGGGCCAAAGCTGGGGACCTGAGGAAGGAAAGAAACTTAACCAAATTTGCTGAATGAACATTTTGTTCCAGTTGATCAGTGGGGACAAGCATTTCAGCTCAACGTTTAGGAGGCAAAAAAAATAGGAATTTGGAATGTCTGTATCTGGTCTTGTCATAAGTAAGCAAGAGGAGTATCCATGAGTCTATTTAAGTCCCATGGGGATGGGTAGTTTTTTAAACTGTTTCCCAGAACATAAAAGGGTTGGAGGATTTCCTAAAATTCACAGTTCTCCAGAATCACAGGGCTCCTGTGAAGTTCAAAATTGTTAGTTTCTATTGCCTGCAACAAAAGAATACAAAATAATGCACTACCCTAATTCCCAGATTATTTGATCTACAGTTGCCATTAGTTTCTTAAGTCATCTGATGCCTGGTGGAGGAAGGAAGGAAGGAAGGAAGGAAGGAAGGAAGGAAGGAAGGAAGGAAGGAAGGAAGGAAGGAAGGAAGAGAAGTAGGAAGGAGTAAGGAAGGAAGGAAAGAAGAAAGGAAGGCAAGCATGCTAACTTTAAACACATGATGCAAGCTGGAGAATGACTCCACCCTAAGCTCATAAAAGGGTACACTGCTCACAATCTAAAAAATATGCAAAACTTCAAAGGCAAGCAGAGACCCAGATTACTACTCTACAAGTTTTATCTAGCCTGAGAAATCTCTGGGGACATTCTGACCATCTCTTTAGTGCATCTCAGAAAACTGCCAGAAGTCTTCCTTGTACATTCATTCTGGTGTAAGAACTACACACACAGATGTAATGAATTTCCCCAAATGCCTCATCCTCCAGAATATGAAAAGAAAGGACATGAAGTGTGAGATACATTGATAATAAAAAGAGCTTTCCTCTTGAGTTCATTTCCTAGTTTCTGCTGCCAAGCCTTGCACAGAGGCTATTGTAAATTTTTCAGTATCGTCCCAAATAGGATTGCACGCTAAGATAATCCCTTAGAAAACCTGATGGGCCCATTGCATGATGATCCATAATCACTCTAGAAAGAAAATAAAGAACAATTTAATACATCCCCTTTCTTGCAATAAAGCATATCCCAGTACAGTATCTTCTTGAAAAAGGTAAGAATATGAAAATCTCATCCCCACTGCTTTGACCATCATTGTAGATGCCCTTATTATGGAAATTGATCAGAAAGAGAAAACTTGGTAGGAATATTCAAAGACCCATGCAACATTAATATGTTTTTTAAAGGAAAGGAAAATAATCACACTTGGCTTGAAATACCTATGAAGTCCTCATTAAGATCTCAAAAGTACATTATAAATTGTCATTTGTCTTCTAGGACATGACTCAATTATTCCTGGCTTGTAAGTGTTCATCACCTCTTTATGCCTATTTTAACCTCTTTATGCCTATTTTATGAAGTCCCATCATGAACAACAATCTGCTTCTCTTAATAGCACCTCCTTTATAGAGCACATCATTTCCATTTATCTGCTCTTGGACTGTGTGTTAAATCCAACTAAATCAATTTCAACAAGCCCTTTATTCAATTGTGAAGAAGCAATTAGCACCCAGTGATGTCACCCAAATTCCAGTAATTGTGAAGCAAATGTCTTCCATCTTTTCTCACAGGTTTTAAAATTCTGACAACTTGGCATTACTGATCCATTTGCAAATGGGATTTAATTTGTCTTTTTAAAAAAGTCCCATTTTCCCTAAGAAGTGTGAGTTACATAACGAAAGAAAATATCCTGACACACAGAGAAATATCTATGAAATATCTTGGCTTTTATGACACTCCTGCCTCAGAGGCATTCTCTGCATTAAAAATGGGGGCCAATTCTAAGAGAATATGGTATATCTCATTGGCCTTTCATTCATCCCTACACTGATCTGTTGTTGCCTAAGTGAAAAATATTCACTACTCTCTCTCCGGTTTTGTGGTTCCTTAATTCTGGTCTCATTACGTTATGCTAATCCTCATCTTGCTGAATTTGTTGCCTATTAGACCACATGCTGAAATAATCAAAACCCTTCAGTGTTTCGGTTTCATGGTCTTTTCATCTTCCCCTTTACTGAATCCCTCCAATATCATTTCAGGCTGCAGATCTGTCAGGTGACTGGAAATCTGCCTTCTCACCCCAGCCTCTCCTATATCAAATGTCATGGGGATGACAGTGAGCTTTTTGAAAATGTGATGTCTTTGTTTACTTAAGAGAGACCCAGTTCACCAAGTTCCCATTATTTGGAAGAGGAGATAAATTTGGTTTCAATTTGGGAAATGGATTTCAAGTTGTCTCGACTCCACCTCTAGGGAAAGGGCCCAGAGTCTAAAAGCATATCCCCATATTTGCATCTACTTTCACTGGAAGCTTTCATTCTCTAAATCATAGAAATACAACTGTGATTTTCTATTTGGAGGAGGAAAAGCCATGCTTTCTTTTCCTTGAAAAGCAATAGAAAAATATTCTTTTAACGTGTAGACCTTTAGAAGGGAAGTAGAAAACATACATTACACATTTGAAGATTATCAGATATTGAACACTTAATGTCAGGTAAGACTGGAAGACGGAGGGAAGGGTAAAGGAGCACAAAGATGACTTCACATTGCTCCACCTGCACTGGCACTCACAGTCCAGTAGGGAGAGAGAGAGAGAGAGAGAGAAAGAGAAAAGGAGAGAGAAAACTTTAGACAGAGATCCTCTTGAAAAACCTGAGTTTTGAGAGATTCTTTGGGTGAAGCAATGAAAGACAAGCACAGCTGGCTTGTGAACAGTCTCTTGAGAGACTATGCTTTCTGGGCCTCTGAGCCTTAAATCCTCCCTCCATTCTACCTGTATTTGTGCACTTATCCTCAAACCATCTGGAATTCCATTCATTCAACATACTTTGGATTAAATAGTTTTTGAATAGAAGTGCTTCGAGGAGTGTTGTCGTTCTAGCAGCAGCTCTGAATTTAGTGTAAATTAGTTGTTTACTTTTCCTTCACATATAGCTTAGATCAGAAATATGGAGGAGACAGAACATAAGAGGCAAATAGATTCCTGGACCATAAAGTACCTTGAAGTGGAAAGTAGGCAAGGGTTTAGAGACATAAAAGTCTGGGGTGATAAGTAGAAGGAGAAAGAGCTATAGAGACACAGGACGCTTCCAGAACAGTTCTTAGTTTGCCTCGGGTTGGCCATCTGCTCTGGAATTGGAGAGAAGTTGTACTCCCTTCTCTTTATAATCTCTGCCTTTGTGTGCTTTCTGTTTATTTGATTTCTACCTTCTTTTTCTTTCACTTTCAACTCATCCTCTCCTCTCGTTCTCTTCTTTCACTGCCTTGATTCTTTCACTTAAAGGTTCAAAAACCAAGCCAGTATTATGTGCATTCCGTTGCATTAAAAGTTAAATCAGTTTGAGTCTCTGGCTTGACAAAACAAAACAAAACAAAACAAAAACACACATCAGTCTTAAGAAAAAGTATTAAGAATTTGTAATAACCAAATTACAACCAGATTTTGGAGCAAAAACTGTGTGCAAATTGGGTCTTGAATTCTTCTGTACTCCAAGGCACAGATTGTACATCTTCTGCTTATCCTGATCCTGTTGGAATGATTTTCCCAAACATAACCGACTCTGGATGGCATGGTCTGGTTAGTGCCTCAGCTCCACTACAAACATGTTAGAAAATTACTGAAATATAAGTGATAAAACATACTTTTTTCCTTCCCAAAATTAACACAGCCTTGACTGTTTCTGTTGACTATGATCATCCGATATAATCATGGTAGGACAACTGAATCATAAATACTTCCCTGTTTTTGTTTTATTGAATTTGCTTGGAATCCATCCAAAATAATTTCTATTCTTGATCACTTCATTAAAACCACAGAAGAACATGTTCAGGGCTTAAATGCTCTGCCCTGAGATTTTATGCATGAACATTATAACCCCATAGGCTGGCCAGAGATGAATGAAATAGATCTTACCCTTAGAGAGAAGCTAATTCAGTGGAACAGAGTTTTTCCTCTGAACATAACATTTCTACATGTTGTTGGTTACTTCGTGTGTGTGTGGCTATTCTTGACTTTACCACATGGTATTGGTTAAATAATAACTGATGACTACCTTTTAGCTTATCAAGGTTTAAATTCCTATCATGTAAGCCACACTGCTAGACACAAAAGTATAAAAATCCCAAAATTCTGGAGCTACAGCAATTTTCTGTACACTAGTGGTTCAATAGAGAGTTACAGATGTGGGTCCCTCCTGCAGAGCTACCATCCGGATTATAATGCATTAGGGCAAATCCTGACATTAAGTAGCTTTTGACTTCTCATCCTCATTCAGGCTTTCCCACTGCCATTGCATTTTTATCTATAACCATAGAGAAGTACATATAAATCCATGATTTCATTTGGTTCATTTTATAATTGACTCTTCTGACTCCCATAATAAACTGGCATTAAATAAAACAGGAGACAAAAGATAGTATTACTCAGGAAGAGGTATTAGAGCACAAGAGAATGATAAAACAATGTCTGCAGTTTATGCAATATGGTAAATTTTAATTGTGAACTAACAAAAAAAAATAAAAATAATTTTACCACCATTTAAGTACAAAGTCAGCCCTCAAAGAGCTAGCAGATGATCCAGCTTGGGTTTAGAGGTCTTAGTTGCTTCTTCTAGGTACTTCCTGATGCCCTCTCACTATTCATTTAGGGCGTGCAAGATGCATCCACCCATAAGATTCTTTTGGAAGTGCTGCTTTAGAGAGCAGCATGAATTTACACAAATCAAGGGGCCATCAGAATACAGAGTTTGCTTTTAGCTGTAGCTACAGAGGTCTAGTTATCTCTAATCTCTGGCGATCTGACTACTAGACTTACCCGCAGATTGACCCATAAACAAAGTTCAGTTCCTCAATGCCACAAGAGCCTTTCCCCTTTAGAGTTTTACCTCTGGACTGTTCTTCATACTTCACTCCTATTTCTGCAGGTCAGTTTAAATGTTCCTTTCTGGACTAACTCAGATCCTATGGACTCATGATGAACTCTCAAAGCATCCTCTGTGTTTCCTGGTAACAATCATACACATTATAATAAATTCAGTTTGTGGAACAGTACAAGAGATTTGAAGATAAGATACTGTTAGGCTGACTTCTAGAATTAGACAACTGCCTTCAGAGGTTCTCTGGGTTCTGTAAGGTGTGGCATCCTGCCAACTGGCACTGTTTTTGAACATTCTGTGGCCACCATGAAGTTCCCCATTCTGTGACGGATTCTTTCCCACCTTCGGCCCTCGATGTCAATGGACATACATGAGAAAGAATTTCACCCAAAAGTGAAGTTAAGTTCTGGGGTGAACTGGGCACACTAAAGGAGTCCAGCCTCGAAGGAGAGAAACAAAGAAAACCCCCCATATGTATAGACACTGATGCTACAGAAATGAACAGTTTGAATCACAGGGCCAGAAGGGTATAGTGATTCCAAGTATGGTGTGAGACTCTGTCTCACCACCTCCTTAACCCAGACTCCACTTCTATCATTTGAGGCCCACTGGACAAATGTCTCATGATGATGTGATTCCTTCCTTCTGAGGACTAACTTTTATTCACAACATATACTGTCTTGGGAGAAGACAGTAAATATATTATCAGGTTTGTCACAAAAGGCGGTTATTTCTGCTCTCTGTCACATTTGATATCATCTCTTACATACCCATTCAATTATCTGCTTTTGTTTTCATTTTTCAAGGAATTTCCTGGCAACTACATAATTGTGCCAATCAGCCTGTTCTTGACTTGCAGTTTCTGGAAACACGCCAGGAGGCGAGTTCTAAATTCTTTTGGTTGTAGTTTCCATTTTAGTCTCTGTCTACATGGCTTTCTCTTGACTACTAAAGACTCCTTTCTGGTCCTGATCATTTTCTTATTCCTTTCTTCTTAATTACTATTGCAGGGACTTAAAAAATTCCTAGCCAGGGCTCCTAACCCCACCTTTATTTATGAATTAATCTCATGGCATCACACAACATTTTGTTAGGAATCTTTTCTCCCAAATAATAACATTTATTGAGCCTTTACTATGGAAACAGGCACCATTTTATGCACTTTCTATGTATTCACTGATTTGATCTTTGGAGCGACTATAGTGAAAGCAGTCTATATTCTATAAATGAGGATACTGAGGCACAAATGCTGCTAGTCAATGGTAGAATAGGATTCAAACCCAAACTGTCTAGTTTCAGAGCCCAATTCCTAGCTTCAACATTTTAATAAAATTTACGTATTATTGATAGGGTTAAGTATATACCAGCTCTATCACAAGATACTTATAGCAGAATAGCATTTCAAACAAAGATTCAAGTCTTTGAATCTTGGTGTTGGAATCACTTAATTATCAACTTAAACTTCTAAAATATAAATTGGATTATAATGGGTCTTAATGGGAGGTCTTGGTTTCATTCTTTAGGGACAATAATTATAGTCAACAACAGAATGGGACCTAGAAGATCAAAAACACAGGCCAAGATTTCTCTTGATGACTGGTGTTGTGGAATGACTACTGTGTTTAGAGTCAGTGATCTGAATTTCATTTTATCTCTAACACTTACTACTTGAATGATCTCTAAAACTTTACTTTTCTAATACTCCATTTCCTCATGGTGCTGGAAACTAACGTTCTGCTGATTGTCTGCTAGCCACTCCCTGCTGGTGCTGTATGTGCATTACTTCATTAAATTGTCAGATCTTTTGGGTGTTTAATATAATCTCCATTATCTAGGTTGAGAACTGGAAGGTCAAAAACATTAAGTAATTTGACCAGAGACGATAGTTATTCAATAGCATAGCTAGATTCGGAATCTAGTTCTGCTTGACTTCAGGATCTCTAGCTGGTATCATACCAGCTTGGAGAGTTACTATATGAGGGCTGCCTCACAGAATTTTGAGGTTTGAATACAGAAATGTGTAGGAAAAGTAACTAATACCTGGTAAGCAGCCAATGTTTGCTAAAGAGGGATATCAAGTTGACTTTACAAACAGATCTCTAAGTTTTGTATATTGGTTCTTTAAAGTAGAGACTTGGTATAGAAGTTAATTTAAAGTCATATTAGTCACATAAGCAGATAGCTTTCAGGGGATCTCAATGTCAGAACTATAAAAAGTCTATTTTACTTGAGGGGTTCAATGCCCACAATACAGTTTGCCCTAATAAAGCCTTCATGTCCAGCTCTAGAGCACACTCTTGAGATCCACACATATCACCTTACCCTTTTCTACTTCAGTACATAGGGGCTAGGATTTCAACTGCCAGTACATGAATATTTTTGCTATGCATCCTGCCCATGGTTCCAGAACCTTCTGGCCATGTTGCACTGCTGTGTCTCTGAAGTGTCAGAGAATTAATGCCCCTCAGGAGCAGCTCCCAAATCATGACTGATGGAAGTTGATGTATAAATGGTCCAAGTCCTTCACCTCTTGGTTGGGATAACTCTAGTCTGTTTCCAAAGTTCCCCAGTCAGATAAATCTCAAGTTGGTCACATGGAAACTGGCTTAAAAACATGTCCTTTATCTACTTCCTTCCCTTTCCTTAGTAAATTATTTGCTCTCTAATCTTCACTCAGGGTCTGCCTCTGTGAGACTATAAAATAAGACAGATCTTTTTAGCCAATCCCATTGATGGAGTTTGAGGATACCAAATAAAAAGCTCTCCTGTTTCTGCCAGAGTTCTGAGCCAATTAAAAGTTGTTAAAGAATCTCATTTTTTTAAAAAAGTCATTATAAGAGAATAAATATAGGTACCATAAATATTTTTATTACTAATGAATCTGATCAATATCTTGCAAACAAGTAGACACATCTATATCTGGGCAAATGGCACTCCTAGCAATGATCTTCAGAACTAACTAGCTACTTCTTCAGTCTCAGGTAGCCCTGGACAGGGCTTCTCCTGCCTCTCCCTGGTCAGTCTGACCCTGATAGGAAATATGGCATGGAAAGCAGAAGAGAAAGCAAGCATGATACTCTAGGTATATCACCATGATAGAGGGAAGAGAAAGGGGCTGGGAAAAACATACCAAGTTTTCTTCAACCTCACAAGTCAGTGTATCTCTGTTTCCTGGGAGCAAAATGAGTCAAGTGGCAAAGAAAAGAGGTATCATACTAACTGCTAACCATCACATGGAGGGAAACATCAAGACAGGGGGATCCATGTTCCTAAAGCATGTGATTCAAACCCTTAGAGCCCATTAATATGCAAGACAACACTTTAAGCTTTGATGCCAACAATCCTTTTTTAAGAAATGCTAGATTAAAATTTTTAATCTAATGACACTCAAAGAATAATTAGATTTGAAGTACAACTTTTCCATTTTCTGTATTTCTTTAACTGCATTCAGAAAATGATCAAGAGTAAAGAGAGATTGGTCATACTATTACTTGATCTCTTGTCAGCCTTAGATTCTACAGATATCAACTAAATCAAGTTTCATAATCTCAGTACAAATACTAAACTGGTAATGTGTCTCAAAGTCTGCCTATTTTAAAAACTGGGGAAACATTACATTATAGGTTGCATTATAATAAAAATGCCCATCTGTATCTTAAACGTTCACCCCAATACGTAAAATTGTATTTAAACAAGGTCATTGTTATCACTTAAAATCATGTTCATCTGCTATAGCAAATAAAAGTTAAGAAGAGTTTAATGACGGGGGCGCCTGGGTGGCTCAGTCGTTAAGCGTCTGCCTTCAGCTCAGGTCATGATCCCAGGGTCCTGGGATCGAGCCCCGCATCGGGCTCCCTGCTCGTCCAGGAGCCTGCTTCTCCCTCTCCCACTCCCCCTGCTTGTGTCCTCTCTCTAGCTGTCTCTCTCTCTCTCTGTCAAATAAATAAAATAAAACCTTTAAAAAAAATAAAAATAAATAAAAATTAAAAAAAAAAGAAGAGTTTAATGATGATTTGTGATTTTATAATTATAAGCTTAAGAAGTTTCAAGATATCATAAGTTATCATTGATAAATTATAATGGAACAGAAGACTTTAACACTTGCTGAATTAAAAATTTAAAAAAAACATATTTAAAAGATATTCTCCAAAAAGCAAATGACCAATGCCAAATAATTTTTATTTTACTTTACTATATAGAACTAATCATGGTCAACATCTTGCTAATAGGCACAGTGTTATTCAGAGTTCTCAACACCAGATGTTCTACTGGAAACCATACAGGCTGCCCTCACCTATCCTCCACCTGGCCTTTGCCCACCACTAAACTATTATAGGTCCCTTTGACTTAAGTCTAGAGTCAGTTGTCCACTGAACCCCAACACAGTCACCAGAGTCTCTTGAAACCACCATCATCACTGCATATGACATGCTCTATTCTGATATAATAGAGCACCCTGTATAATATTATGTATACTTTAGCCTCTGTATAATATGCACCCTGTATAATATGTATGTATATTTCTCTATTATGTATAATATAGCACCCTATAGCATATTTTCAAGTCTCTGATGACAGTTACTGTATATTATTCATCACCTGCCTCAACCATCCTAATCAGAGGTGGGCAACTCATAGACTATCAGTAAATTTTTTCAGTGATCATAGAAGCCCCCTGCAAATACATTCATACAATTGAGGCATCTAGTTTGAAATATATACCATTAGCATTGTCATGTATAAACTATCTTTCCTAAATCAAATACCACAAAACTCTGGGAGTCCCAACTAAATATTTATCCAGGAAAATTTAAATGTATCCTTTTGATTCTCCCATTTCTTTATTTAGGCAATCAAGAACAAAAATTTAATACATGTGTAGAATATAAACTTATTCTATCTAAACATGTGATATTCTAAAGTATGTGGATTTCTCTTTAATCAAAATTGAAGAATATAGGGCACTTAACACACTCATCAGATACGTGTATCACAAATTCACTGTGATCTTTTCTTTGCAACATTTAATGCAGAGTTTAGGGAATTACCATCCAATTTTTAGGTCTTCTATTTCTCCACTGAGTCATGATATAATGCTTTAAGGTAATTACTATATTATTTAAAAACTATTCCTTGATTTTTTTAAAGCTCCAGGCAAAAAGATTTTTACCTATTGAATTTTGTATGGGAATTAATACAATAGCATATCCAAGAATACAAAGTCATTATTAATTTGAAATACCACTAATTCAGAATTTGACATAGCCATGACCAGAAATTGATTTGTAGTTTATCTTTACAAACCTTATGTAATCACACATAGACATATATACACACACACACCTATACACATTCAACAGGATAATTGATACTGACAAAATTATAAAATTAGAGTAAATATGAATAATACAAAACCAAATTACCCCCTTTGGATTTTTCTAAAACCTGCTTTCTTTCTAACTACACAAGAAAACATATCTGTGGTAGAAAACTAGGAAATGAAGAAATGTCACCTCTATTCACCTATAGACAGATTTGACTATTGGTATTTTAGTAGATATCACTAACATATATTTAGCTGAGTTCTTTTCATCCATCTCTCACTTCACGATATATTTTTCCCTTTGATTTCTTGTGTTTCACACTTTTCCATGTGCCATATATTAACCAAGCATTCATATAATTGTTCTCAAGAGCTGCAGAGGAATTGTAGGTATGTTATGGCATTTTAATATAGTTGACTAGACAGGATATAAAAACACATAAAGTGGTGTTAAAATAGCAAGAAACGATGTTATTAACATATTTAATAAACAGGCAATGATCTATAAAGACCAGGGTGCCTAAGAAAGACTTCATGGAGGAGATGACATGAGGTTTCCCTTATTGATTTAATAAATCAATAAAATTTTAGAAAATAAACAATAAAAGTAAGAACCATTCATATAATCTTCTCAGAGAAAGAAAAACCAGGACTCAATGTGAGGGGGGGGGGGGAAAGGCAAGTAAGCCCAATCGTTTGAATAGGTCAGAACCAACTATGAAATCATTTGCACCGCATTTATTGAGACCCTACTATGGAGGCAGTGTTGGAGGTTACACAAGACAAAAAAAGAAGTACTTTGTCTCTGCCTTCATGAATCTCACATTTCTATGGAATAGAAAGCTGTCTAAGGAAATAGTAATGTCCACGATAATTATGTGGCAATATAATAAAGGCTATGGTCAAAACACATTTGAGTGCTATAAAAATGCCAGGTGTGAGAAAGATGCTCTGCCCGAGGACTGATAGGAAAGCCACTGATTAAAGCATTTCAAAGGCTGGTAGATTTTTTACATTGTGTGTATCTGGCATTCATTCACCCATATACCAATAATTGCACTCATATACTAATAACTGAAATAAGTATTTTTTTTTTTTCCAATGGGAAATCATCCTTCTTATACCTCTATCCCAAGTTTTGACAAATGACCCATTCCTGGTCAGTTAGATGCACTCCATGACATGTAGCTGGAGTAATTGATTCAGAGATGGGCCTATGACCCAAGCCAGTGAAAGGCAGGTGAATTGCTGATTATGCTCAGCTGATGAGACAAAAGCCTGGAGCTGCATATACCATTACAAAGTGGAAACCTGCCTATGAATACAGTCTAAGAAAAGGACAAACTGATATATGGAGACAAATAGAATAAGTTCTAATGACATAACTTAAGGTCCTGAATATAGTTGTGAAGAGAGCAAACTCCAAACTGTGCTTCTCAGTGACATGATTTTAGGAAGAGAGAGTGTGCAAGAAATCCCCTTTTGCTTAACCCCCTTTGAGTTGGGTTGCATTCAGTAAAGAGTAGAAAATGTTGAGTGTTATACAGAATTAATGATGAGCAGGTTCTTCTCAATGAGGAGTCGAATTAAAACAACAACAACAACAACAACATTAGCCCAAATGAACAAAGAAAGAAATTTTCTCAGAGAACCTCTAGTTTTAAGGTACTTTCACCAGCAGCACCTGGCATGCGGTAGTGTGTTCTGCCTTAAGACACACCTACCAAGCACAAGAAGCTCTCTATTCCTAATTCTGTGAATCATCATCACTAAACTGACACTGTTTGTGCTGATAAAAATCCTCTTAGAGACCTTCTGTTTGTTTTGTTTCAGACACGGGATTTTTTTTCTCCGTGCAATTTCTCTTATTTTCATTGACACGTCAGTGGTGTGAGAGACTGATTGGTGTGATTCCATTCATTGGCACCTCCTGAAATGAAAGCTGCCGCATAATAATTACTGGTGAGAAGGTGCCTGGTTGTGGAGTCGCCAGTTCCAACAAAATAGAAATGAGTTGTATTTAATCTCCCTCTTCAAGAGGCTATTTGTCTCATCATAGAATCTGGAAGCTACTTTTTTTTTTAAGGGAACAGGATGAAGACGCAGTAAGGATTTGCATGTTTGTTTTCACTGAGTGTAGAACCTGGAAATTGTTCCTGAACTGGGAAACTACTCAGCGCTAATAATACCAGGAAAAAAAATGAGTGAAGATAATAAAAGGTATTTGTCACTACCAAATGTAGTGTTTTTCTTCAACCTGATTGTAAATCCCCATTAGGAAGTCTAAAAATGCCTTTAGCCACCAACACCAGCTGGTTAGTTCACTGAAACAACTGGTTATTTTAAAAGTAACTAGATCAACGGCCATTGTTAATGGGATACCGGAGCAAGCCATGGCTGTGGTCGATTATGGGGACAATTATGCTGACATTATTCACTGATGATTTTTCAAAAGGGCTAGAGAATGAAACCAAATTGAGTAGAACTGCAGAAAAAATGATTATACCAGCATCAGCTTCATTAACACAATTCAGCAATGTCTTCATTGTGAATAAGAGCTACCAAAATGCCAAGTAACAACACCTTCTGAATTTATTCCAGCAACTGATTACTAACTAGTTGTGTAGAACTGGGCATAGAGGAATTCATGAGTTCAACTGCTCATTTGTATGTTTTGCTTTTGTATTTTTTGGTTTTGTTTTTGTTTTTGTTTTGTTGTTGCTGTTTTGGGGTTTTTTTTGGAGGGGGGCTGTTGTGCGGTTGTGGCTACAGTACAATGGAGGATTTCATTCGGCCACCCTAATAAAAGGTCACCATGAGGAGGACCATCTTACAGATAATTTTACCACAATCTATTGTCAGCATCCATCACCTTTCCTAGGCTACTTGTGGGTATAAGACACAGCTTAGCAAAAAAATTAAGAAATAAAATCAATGCACCTTTCCCCAAACAAAAGAACACATTTTTCAATGAAGCAAAAAGGTAAAATGCAAAGGGTTGGCCTTTGTAGATGTTTGAGAGGGGAGCAAAGCCTGCACCTTTCTTGAACTTCTACAGTGATATCAGCAGACATTTGTTTGGAAAAGACTGACAAGCATGTTGTAGGGTGTCTTGAATTGTCTGAGAAGGAAAACAAAACAAAATTTAAAAAAACAAAACAAAAACAAAAACAGAGGGAACCCTCCTCCAACATTAGGAGATGGTATATGCATTGAACAAAGAGCCCATGGTTTTCTAGCAGCTTCCCATTCCTGGCATGTATACACTCTCCTTCCTGGCCCTCAGTAACCCACCAAGTATGGATGTGGTATTCCCTCTGGGACAAGGGCTCATCACAGATGCTCAGTCCTTTCAACACACTTCCTAGAAACTGGACTCAGGAAATGAGCTTGGAGTCCACTGGTGATCACTGACTATGTTGGCAAAATAAAAACTTCCCCTTCTCCTGTTTAATTTCAACCCAAAGAGCAACCTGTGCCCTCCTGCTTTCCCTAATCTTCACCTCACACACATCGCCCCTTTCTCTAAATGCCCTTAACAGCTAATCTAATGTTCATGTTCAAAGGCCTCCCTCCCCCAGAACAAGGAGCAAGACTACATCTTCTCCGGACAGCTTTCCTGACCTGTTTAATTGGACCACCATTCTTCAGCCATTTGAGCTTAAAACATGTGGCAGCCTTCAATACATGCTTCTCACCATCCCTTCCTTTCATCTAATCATTCGCTAAACATTATCAATTCTACTTCTTCAGTGCCTTTCCTATACTTGACACTATTCACAGTCTCACATCCCACTTCAAGAACTTCCTAACTCACCTGTCTCTGTCTCATCTTGACTACTATACTAGTATACATCACACACCTGCAGGAATCTGGTTGTGCAAATACTCATCTCAGAAACTTTTCCTGATTCCTAGCTACCCTCAAATGCTACTCCCAGCTCTTTTACCTTCTCTCATCCACGTGGTTTTGTATAAGACCTTCAGCCAACACTGTTCAACTGTCATGAAGTCCACAATACCCTAAGAGAAGGTGCAGAGAGATGTGTGGGCTTTCTGAACATTTTCCCATTTTAATATTTTAATATTTGACTTCTTCAGGGGAGCCTGGGTGGCACAGTCAGTTAAGCATCCGACTCTCAGTTTCAGCTCAGGTCAGGATCACAGGGTCCTGGGATAGCCCCACATCTGGCTCAACACTCAGTGGGGAGTCTGCTTGACAATTCTCTGTCCCTCCCCCCACTCACTCTCTCTCTCTCTCTCTCTCTAAAACAGATAAAAGAATCTTTTAAAAAATATTTGACTTCAAAAAAAAAATATTTGACTTCTTCAAATTTTTGCATCCATTCTCCTTAAGTAAATAAGTGTATCAAATTTATCAACTACGAAATGAGAAAACAAAATTAACTAGCTTACTATGGCACACAGATCTGCTCTAAGAAGTATTAAGTAAAACTCTCCCCTTAATGGAGACAGGTTGAGAAAAACACCTTGCCCTAGGCATACAGTTAGAATACATTAGTGATTTGCAGGAGTGAATTAGGCTTCTTTAACAATCAAGTGTATCCTTTATCATTTCCGTGCCCTGACCAAATCTTGAGCCAACAGGAAAGGAGGAGGTAGTAGGGTATCTCTGCAGGGAAACTTACTCATGTTTTTCTCATAGTTACCCAACTTATGGAATTACAGAGTTCCCATTTGGTTTTGATTAATTTTCACATTTCCATCTGCCCACAGACAGCTCTGCTCTGAATACCTCCAACAGAACATGGTCAAATTAAATTGACCACAGATCAGCTACAACTTCACTGAGAATCACCTTCTCCTTGAGACTTCCCTAGTTTTGTTAATGACTCCATTATTTAGAAAACATTGATTTAGACATTTTGTTTCTTGCCATTCAATCATCTTCTCCTTTCTGATGATGTTGAACTTATCAAGACTTTTTTTTTTTTTAATATTTTATTTATTTATTTGACAGAGAGAGAGAGCACAAGTAGGCAGAGAGGCAGGCAGAGGGAGAAGGAGAAGCAGGCTCCCTGGGATCATGCCCTGAGCCAAAGGCAGATGCTTAACTGACTGAGCCACCCAGGCGCCCCTCAAGACTCTTAAATCTGTGTTCTCCTTTATACTTTTGAGATCATAACAGTAGTTAAGATTCTCATAGCTTCTTAGCTGGAAAGCTTAACTGAGCTCTGGTTTCCTCTCTCCCATTTGAATCTACCCAACATTCCACTGTTGCACTTCTAGGCACACGGGTTCTGCCTTCGCTCAAAATTTTCTATGGGTCCATTTGCAGAGGCATTAGGCCTAAATAAAATAATCTGTGGACAGGCTTATAAATACACTACTATGACACTGACAGGTTTGCCACCACCTTCTATGCCTTAATTCCAAGTGTTAGCATTTTTTTTCCCCTTAAAATCAGTAAAGAATGTATGATGCACATGCATCTATAATTGTCTTCTAGAGCTATGTTGCACTAGACAAATAAAAAAAAATTTAAGGCTAGATAATAGTTTCATATTATTTATAGAATAATTCCTACATAATCCTTACCCTTTGCCAGACAATGCTCTAAGAGCTTTACTATATTAACTCATGTAATCATTATAACAACTCTATGAAATGAGTAGAATAAAGGAACAACACCATAGTTCCCTCCCTCCCTCTACTGTCAGATTAATCTTTCCAAAGCCCAGCTCAAAACATAGCATCACCTCTAAAAACCTAAATATTTCTCTGTTGATTTATAATAAGTTCAACTATCTAACGTGGAAATCTGGGCCCTGGACGTTCTGACTCTAAGCTGCCTGATTACCTTCTACTCCACCAGCACAGTGTCACACCAAGACCTCCTCCCTAAACACATCTCCTGCTTCCTACCTTCCACATCTTTTTCCAACTTCCTTCCACTACTCCCAGATCTGCAAAAGGAAATTGCAGTCAGCCTTCAGCCACCAGTTTTTGCTACCAGTTGTTTTCCTAAAGATCTTAATTAACCCACTTGTATGTGATTCTCCTTCCTCAATACCAAATATAGCATTGCAAATCTTTTAGGATTGACCACTTTATCATGTTCCCTCCTGAAATGCAGTAATTTATGAATATTTTTTTTCTCCATTGTGGTGGAAATTCTGTGCCATTTTTTATCTTTTTCCTCCCAGAGGAGAGTGAAATAAGTTGATGAATATAAATGATCAGGACAGCACCTACTATATGGTAAATGTTCAATAGAATGAAGTATTATTAGCTAGAGAAACTACTGAATTTTTATGAGAAATTCAGCAGCACCATGGTTCCTTTGTCACCAGTTAGAGCCCAAGGCCTGACCTTTACTGCCTACCTGCTTGTATTCACCAACCTTTGTCCCACATTTTTCCGTAAGCTCTTCTTTCCAATTTATCTCTTACCTCTGGCAAATGGAAAGCCAAACTGCCCCTCCAGGGATCGCTGTGCTCTGACAAGACCTCCAGGTGGGCCAGACCACCCACACCAGTTTGAGCTTATTCCCTGACTCACACCTGTGCAGATGGACCATGGAAGGACCCAGAATGAAGGTCACTGAACCCCCATTCACCCTCTCTCAGGGAGTCACAACTTCGGAAGCCTGTGATCTCCTTATTTGCTGCAAATCAAGTTTTCTCTGTGCAACAACTCTACCTGGTAAAGTTTCTGACTCACCAGGGAGCCAACTCACGTGAGTTCAGTTACGCCTTGACTTACGAATGGCTATTTCCTTTTCTGAGGTGAAGAAGCTGTATCTCACACACGCCAAATGGTGTTCTCACATTTTACATAGCACCTAGAGGCAGTGCAAACAAGGTTTTGAACCAGGATATTTTTTACTTTAAAGTTGTCACCAGCTAGAGCCCAATGTGGTGCCTAAACGGGATGTCTCTCTATTGGATGGGGACCCCCAAACGTGGGGATCTGGTGGAAGCTGGTGGGGGGAGGGAGGTGAAAGAATTCCCCTGAGGCAGAACAAAGGAGATAGAAGTTTACTGAATATACCACAAGGGAGCTGCCGGCAGGACAGCAGGGGAGGCTGTCTGCAGAGGTAGGGAGTTGAGATCAAGAATCAGACGCTTAACCAACTGAGCCATCCAGGTGCCCTTTGGAGGCTGTTTTTAAAGGGAGAAGATGAGGAGGTGTGGCAACCTATGAAATTCTCCCTTTTTTGATAACTGTGCCTAGTTGTAAGTAGCCCATTAGTCCATGAATATTTTGAGGTGGGTCACCTGATGGGCCTTTTCTACATTCCCCTGCTCAAGCCTGTTTGCCTGAAAGCGGGCTCCACACCCAAGACCTGACCTTTACCGCTCACCTACTTATACTCACAGACACTTGTCCCACATTTTTCCTTAAGCTCTTCTTTCCAGCTTATCTCTTAACTCAGGCAAAGAACCCTGTGGGCATAACGCCCCAGAATGGAAACCGAAACTATCCCTCAGGCAATGAGGACTCAAGCTGGCAGGCAGAGCTCTGGTGGCCCAGGCAGCTCAGACTCGTTCAAATGTAACCCCAGACTCACGCCTGCACAGACGGACCATTGAGGGACCTCCAGAATGACCAGCAGCTACCTTCATTATAATTCTAAAATCTCTGCCCAAGGAGCAGCACAAACTTCATTTACATGACATAACAATGTCTGTGTAGGCATGTTTCCTCGAGGGAGGAGCACACACAGCCTTGTGCCCGCCTCTGCATATGATGACAAGGTTCCCCTTTCCTAAAGATTCCTCCTAACCTTAAATAAAAGGAATTCATTCACCCTTGCTCTGGGAGTTCCAGCTTCGGAAGTCATTCCCTGTGTTCCCCTTATTTTAAGCTGCAAATAAAGTTTCCTTTGGGTGACAACTCCACCTGGTGTATCTGAGATTTACCAAGGAGCCAGTTCATGTCGGTTCAGTTACAAAGCTAATGCTCTCTTTTGTATATTTTGCCGTCAGTCAACACATCTTGGTGAGTGCTCATTTATTAATTATGGATTCTGAGGCTAAAAGTCAGATTAAGGGTTACTAATCCAAGTCCTTTATATCAGACCAAATATAGCTTGTTAATGTTAAAAAGAGAAGCACAGGCCCAAAACGAGGCATTTAAGCCAAGTTACCAAACTGGGGTTTAATACCTAGCCTAATCAAAATTTCAACCTCCCCCAGGAGGGCAGTCTTAACTGGTCAGGAATTTCCTCTTCCACACCAGTGAGGTAATCTCTCATTCCCCTCCAACAGATGAGGTATTCTGCATGGTAGGAACCCTTGCTCTTTTCCCCTAAGGGAAGGGACCTTGACTCAAACAACCCTTCCTTTTCTTTTGTTAATTATTTCCTTGCCCCACCTTCTTTCCCATAAAAACCTCCCATTTTCTACAACTCCTTGGAGTTCCCCTCTACTCCATAGATGGGATGCTGCCTAATTCTTGAATCAATTAATAAAGCCAATCAGGTTTTTAAAATTTAGTCAGTTGAATTTTAACACTGCCTTTAAACCAATCACAATGTGTGTGTGCGTGGCAGGAGTCCCCGCACAGAGCGATTTTCTGACATTAGCTGGATGTCCTACGAATCAACTCAATTCTGACACTATTTACCCAAAGACAGCATCAGATTCTGTGGGTTATGGGCTCCAGTCCTACAGGATGGCCCCTCCCTTCCTGCTTTAGATGACAGTCACAATCTCAGGTTCTTACCTGTGCTTCTAATGGGCCAGCTATAGAGTAAGTTCCCAACGACGCCCCTCCTTGTGTTTGATTAATTTGCTAGAGGGGCTCAGGACTCAGAGAAACATTTTATTTACTGGATAATGGTTTCTTTTTTTTTTAAGATTTTATTTATTTATTTATTTGAGAGAGAGAGAGAGAAACAGCATGAGAGGGGAGAGGGTCAGAGGGAGAAGTAGGCTCCTCGCTGAGCCGGGAGGACGATGTAGGACTGGATCCCAGGACTCCGGGATCATGACCTGAGCCGAAGGCAGTCACTTAACCAACTGAGCCACCCAGGCGCCCCTGGATAATGGTTTCTTATAAAAGGATGTAACTCAGAAACAGCCCGATGGGAGAGAAGCCTAGGGCAAGATGTGGAGGAAGGGCAGAGTTTGCATGCCTCTTCTGAGCAAGACACTCCCCAGGTCTCATTTTCATTAACCAAGAAGCTCTCCAAACCCTGTGCTTTTGGGATTTTTATGGAGGCTTCATTACATCGGCACAATCGACTAAATCATAAGCCATTGGCGATCGATTCAATCTCCAGCCCCTGTTCCCTCCCCAGAGGTCTGGCATTCTTAGGTGCATTTCAAAGTCCCCTCATTTGCATAACAAAAGACACCTGTACACTCTCATCATTTAGAAAATGCCACAA
The DNA here is from genome assembly GCF_964656455.1 of Halichoerus grypus. Taxonomy (NCBI): domain Eukaryota; kingdom Metazoa; phylum Chordata; class Mammalia; order Carnivora; family Phocidae; genus Halichoerus; species Halichoerus grypus. The sequence goes on along the minus strand of NC_135718.1, from coordinate 22,698,483 downwards.
GTTTCAGCTCCATGCCAGAAATGAGGACAAAGACTAAATAACTATTTCTTATTATAAATCACAATTTCACTGTTGTATATAATTTTGCAGGAATGAAGCCATACCCCTTCATTTACATATTGTTTATGGCTGCTTTCACGGCAGTTGCTTAGTTATTACAGAGTTATATAGTTGTGACAGGCCTAAAATATTTCCCATCTGGGCCTTTACAGAAAAAAAACATGCCGACCTTTGGTCTCTGTCAGTGATTCTCAACTCTGGTGCATATTAGACTCACCTACCATCAGGTCCTCCTACCTCTAGAGAGACTCATTACATTGCTCTGGACTGGGAACGTGGGCATTTATGGTTTCTAAAAACCTTTCAGGTGATTCTAATGTGCAGTCAGGCTTAAGAATCACTGGCTAGGAATTGCTTTTACAAGCTGATTGTGATAACAATCAAAACCACTGGAGACAGAATTAGAAAATATGACCAAGTCACAGTTCAGAATTTTGTAATATGCCTGGTTGGTAAAGATACTGGTATGATTTACTCAGTGATTGCATGAAGCTTGCAATGTATAAGCACTAATTTTCTGGCTCTGATGATAAAGCCACTGGAAAGCAGAGAGAGGAGCCCCATAATAAAGTCTGAGATGAGTCTAACATCTACTTGATTTCCCTAAACAAAACTACATTTTATTCCAGAGGATTAGACAAAGGCAGTTAATTAGAAGATCATTTGTGCCTTGATTAGAAGCCTCACTCTGTGAACAGTACAGAATGCCACTTACCTTAAACACAATTGAAACAAGAGGAACTCTACTCTAGTGTACTTGTGTTGTCCATTATCTACCTAATCGGCTTATAATTGTAGCTAGTTTTCATATATATCTCATATAACGAATGATTCTTTATAAAGAATAGCCCCCCTAAACACACACACACAACCTCCAGTCCACATTTATGTAGAAAGGTTTATAAATCCTGCAGTCACAATTTTTTGGCTGTGAGTATGTGCTGTGTGTGTGAGAGAGAGAGAGAGAGAGAAAACCACCTAAACACTACTAAGATTATATTCTATAGCTTCTGTCCTTCTAATTTAATAGAAATGTGGTGGTCTTTGGAAACTACAAAAAGAGATCCAAAGAGGAATCCATCTGTGAAGCGGATTTCTCTAGAGTTTTCATACTCACCCATCTCATAAAAGATACGTTCATGCAATACTTCCCACAGAGTTTGGCGAGTTCCTAGAGATGTAAACTACTAGGAAGGATACTCAGGGTATGACACAACCAGGGTCTAGAATTTACTATCCAGTGTCGTTAGAATGAGTTACGGTAGCTAGAGAGAAATCATGCCAAAAACTCCCATGGCAGCTCCTCTACTCATTGTGAAAGTATTGGCCGAGAGTTGAATCCTTTGTTACTGAAAGAAAGGGGAGGCCACAATGATAATGGAGATGATCATATTAATAGAAATCATTTCCTTCCCCTTAACTCCTGCCAACCTGTGTGCAAGGAACTTCTATTGCTCGGAGGTAATGGGGAGAAAGAATCTACCCTTCTTCCCTCTCTCCCTTGTGGAAGGGGGATCATTTATTTGATTGTTGGGACCACCGAAATACAGCAGTCATTGGTCCTTATTTCTTTCTCAGGCAGGACTAGTATGTTAAAGGCTGACTGTGCCACCTGAATCTCAGACTCTTGCCCTTTTTGTGCTTGGTAAGGTGTGGGGCTGGCCACCACCTTCCCAATATCCAGCTGGGTGAATGTGTGCTCTGCAGATGCGCTCCCCACACACACACCTGAATTTTAGGTTTGGAGAGGAGAGAGGATCTGTTAGGAAACCGAAATTCATGTTCCTGCTATGTTTCTCAACCCAAATAGGCAGAAATAAAGCTGGCCCACTGATTCAGAATTTGGAGGGGAAATGCATGCAATTAACTAGCAACTTCAAACCTGCAACAATACCATTTGAGGTATTTACTATCCTTCCCATGATTCGGAGCACAGGTTTTTCATAATAACCCTATAAAGTCACTGAAAGAGGTACTTGTTTCAAATCACTTTTGAAAGTTTGTGGTTATTCCTTCTCAATGTGCTCATGTCTGCTGAAGAATCTACAGTAATTTATTTCTCCCTCTGTCTCTCCTTCCACCACACCTCCAGCCAATTTGTTTCTTTTGACAACACACATTACCCTAAACTTCTGTGTTCCTTCTCCAGCAAGCTCCACCAAACAGATTGGTTATTATTCCTAAGAAGTTTTCTGTCCCTTAACTAAGCCTAAGGAGTTACAAACTGCTTTTAAGAATACCTAGATGTAGAGAGGGGAAGAGAATGGGATTGCCAGTTTCATTCTCTAAATTAAAGTGATTGACTTCCTACCATGTGCCAAGATACAGAAGCAAAACACCTGCTGTCTCTACTTTCAGAGACATCACAGTCTAAGGGCTAACATTTAATGCTACATTACCTTGACCAACCATTGGATCTTACACAAGCCCCATCTTGAGCTTTGGTTTCCTTGTTCTGTGCTGCCCCATGATAGTACATGTGGTCCCTGAAAAGAAGGATACACTGATAATAATACAGCTACAGAGAAGAAAGGCATGAGCAAAAGCCATTTGGGGAACCATTGACAGGAGCTCTATTTCTCGTTCCTCTTCTTCTTTGCTTTATTCTAAGTAAGGAGATGAAGGGGATTTTGTGAAATCTGTTCCTCTTCTTCCCCAAGTCACAGAACAAGAAAACTACCCATCAGATTGGACAAAGCAGCTCCTTCATCCTCATGGCAACTCGTGATAAAAACAGAAAGAAAAAAAACACAAACTATAACTTTAAGTAGGAATAGAGTACTAGAATTTAATAATCTTTTAAAAGCAAAAATTATTTCTCTACTCAACTGTCTTAGAGAAGAATTACCTAAAAATAGAAAGTAAATAATGACTATGAACAAGACTGAATGTAGTAAATAGCCAGAATTGTTTCAAATTACTACTGAACATTTTTTTAGAGATGGCCCTGAAGACAAAGACTTTTAACGATCAAATAAACACAGTTTGCACAACACTCTGCATTATTATTATTTCAGTAGTGAGGAGCACTTTTTGGAGATTGGTTCTACATTAACATACTGGAAGGCAGATGGTCATCATAATTTTAAGAACATCATGAGTTAATCTTGGCCTTGGCTTCCTTCAAACATTACAAATCACACAACTTTAAAATCTGTCAGTTTGAGTGCAAATTGTAACTTTTATATTTTTTTTTAATAAGCTCTAAATTTTTTTTCTTGAAAGAATTCATCAATCTCTCACGGATTGTGGAGAGAGCAGTGAATCTGGAAGAGGTTGCGCAGTTTGGATAATTGCAATGAACACTGTAATCTTTACTAACTTAGTCATAAACACTGATCTGATTTTTGAAATGAACTAGAAGACAACCGTCAAATTATATAGGCCCACAGTACGTTGGCATGTTAACAATATATTAGTACAATTTTGGTTTTGTTGGTTGTTTCCTTTTATATATGTTTCCTTTTAGGACTTTTATCATGACATTCTACTTACAGTTTTCATTTATGTACTTTTTAAAGATTTTATTTATTTATTTGATGGAGAGAGACAAAGCGAGAGAAGGAACACAAACAGGGGGAGTGGAAGAGGGAGAAGCAGGCTTCCTGAGGAGCAGGGAGCCCCATGTGGGGCTCGATCCCAGCACCCTGGGATCATGACCTGAGCCGAAGGCAGCTTAACGACTGAGCCACCCAGGCACCCCTCTACTTACAGTTTTTAAAAATCAAGTCTGACATCACTGATGTTCCCTCTCTAAGTGCACACAAAAATGTAAAAGATTCCGTTTTGAAATCCTAACGCTGCTATTTCTCAGCTGAATGTCTTTGAAAAAGTGACTTAACTTCTCTGAAGATTTCTCATCTATAAAATAAGAATGATAGTACCTACGTTAAAGGTGAGCATAAGGAATAAAGAAATTTTACAATATTCTCACTTCTCCAAACAACCCACAGCAAACCAATCTTAGCAATAATTCCCAATTATTTATTTATTTAGCATTTTCCCAATTATTCTTCTCTGATACGTGTATCAGTTCTCATGTGAAAAAAGATAATTTTGCTGAAAGCTATTTTCATTGCTGAAAAATGCTAGAAACCAAATTATTCATGGTTCTCCCACTGAGTTCAGGTTTTAGGCTTGAGATGTGAGTTTTGGCACTGGAGTGGTAATGGTTAACAGCTGCCCAGAAACGCTACTGGCCTCTAAATATATTATCGTTTGCCCATGTGAATTATCTCCTCATGTTTGTTGCGAGAACAGTGCTTACCTGAAATGCTGCAGTATCATAAAATCATTCTTCAATAATACATTCTGGGTGAAGGGGGGATATATCAGTTAGACAAGATTCTCAGGCCATAAGATTTAAGTAATCAAGTCAAGTAATCAATGGGTTTTATAGCTCATAATGGATAAATTCATCTTTCACTTAAATAACCTGAGTAGCTAAAAGCTTTTGGTAATTTTCTCATTATAAAATTCACTTGTTTAAAGACAAACTGTTTTTCTAAAATCGACCAGGCATATTCTGTAAATCACAGTTCTGGCACCTTGCTCTTACAATCCCACATAAATACCTTCCTTTCTGAAGTCGATTTTGGATTCATAGAATATTCATTTGTGTGCCTGGACACTCCATCAAACAAAAAAAAATTCTGCATGATTAGACAGACTATATTATTCTGCCTCTGTATTTGCATAATAAATCAGACCCTCACCGTGGGTCACTGAGCCCTAGTTACAGCATCTAACAAGTTGTACCTTCAACTGAGCTCTCAATTTTCAAATTAAAATAATTTTAAAGGGATACAAAGTTTCCACAATTATTGAATTGCAAATGGATATTCAAGAACATGTGAACTATTTTAATATGAACGTTGCAGCTATGTGATGCCAAAGCAAATGATTCTATCCATTATACCGTTCAGGGTTTGACCTACTATGCAATGACTCATAAACCTACTTTTGAGATTGAATACTGTATTAGGGTATAATAGATATAAAATTGTGTCACAGTCCAGACTCAAATATCAACAATGCGATGTTTCTGCTTATATCACTCTGTGTTCTCCCTATTGCCTGTTTAGGTAAAAAGGTATTTACTATCTTCAGTGGAGGTATATACAAAGAAAAAGACTCAAGTCATAAGACATTCAACCATTAAGTGTTTAAATTCTTAAGATACTAAAATTGAAAGTAACAATGATCCAAAACTGATCTTCATTCTGTTCATAATTAACTATTAAATGCATAATATATGAAAAAATATTATTCAGGGCCTCTGTGATAATATGGCAAGTGATATCTATTTTACATGTGGATACTTGTAAACAATGAAAAATATATTGAATGAAAAACACAAGAACTAATAGGACTGGACCTCTATATTAAAATGGGTGCTTCCAAGTTGGAAGCTAGATTATATTCTTTCAGGGTTTCAGATTGATCTGATCATGTCTGAAGATGGGTGAGGCAGGTTCTTCAGAAGCCTATTTATATAATAGATCTAGTAGCCTTCTGAGAAATATCTTATCTCAAGAGAAAAGAGAGTTGAGCAGCACTAAGCTGGTCCAGGAACAATAAAATAATGCCAAAGAGGAAGAATGGTCTTGAGTAGAAAATAGTATTGATCACTTACAGTTTTATAGTCCAATCTTCATGAATTTATGTCCAACAGTTGAGTAGATTAGTTAGAATTTTTTTTAATCACTAAAAATAAAAGAACTGTCTTACTGAACTTTGTGAAAACATTGAGGAAATGAAGTAGTTCTACTATGTACCTGGGAAACAGAATAAATCAAAAGTAGGGGAATGAACTATCATCTCTCTTGCTCTTATGTATGTGAATGTGAAATACAGAAGTTCATGTGAGCAAAGCTACAGACCAGAGAAAGTAGGAAATAACATAGAATATCAGTAAGTTTTTGATGGCCTTAACAGAAGACAATGGAACAGAGCAGAAACAAACAAAAAGAAATAAAAGGTATATAGGATGCCCCCTGGAGACTTTGATGACTATTTGGGTTGAACTACATGTTTATAACTTTTCTCCCTCTGATTTTATAATATATAAACAATGCAGGAAAATGAATCGAAAAGACATATATTAGAGCAAATATAATTCACTTGTGACCTTACCAAAATCAGGAAGAATTAGTAGAAAATGGAGTTCTTGTAGGTGAACACAGCAAACAATAACCATAACAAAATTCCATTACTGATACTGTGATCTCATGTTTACTCTTAACTGGGATAATCTCATTAATTTCTTATGTTCAGATTAGCATATCATAGTTACCCTAAATACAATACTCACTGTACTCATTGACTCATTCCTTGAATAAACCATTTTTCCCTAATTACTTACAAGTCAGCTTTTCTTGTCATATCTATATCAGCAAATATAGGCGGTGGCATCCCTTGAAACATGAGTCATGAAGCCAACACAGTATCTAGATGGTCTCAAATGTATTTGTTCTTCCCTTAGTTGAGTGCTGATGACTCTTGGCTTACTTTTTTTTTTCCTTGAATTTCTTTAATACATACTACAGCAGTCTACCTCCTCCAGAAAGTCAACACAGTGATTAATACTGACCCTTGGGGTATAATTTCATGCCATTAGCAGAGTGAAACCAATAGCAATTGCAAAATGTTGCATTTTTTAAGCTTCTCTGCTCAGCCTCATTTCTGTGATTTTTAATATGCTATTACAAGTCAAGTTTTGTCATTTTCTCAGAAAACTGAACATCTGGGATGATATTGCCTTCCTTTATTCTTGCTTCAACAAATGTTCACGTCTGCAACGCCGTCAGACAGGACCCTAAAAATTGCACCACAACAGTATAACACAACTGAGTTTGGTGTTGTGGTACAAAAGACATCAACGCCAAGGCCCTACAAAAGGAAGAGTCCTTTGTTCCAAAATTGTATAGATAAAATTAGTTAGGGATTTGAGCTGAACATTTTGAGGCAGCATGTTTCAGCTCCATATCTTTAATCAGTTTCTGAACATTTGAGTCCCCACATACTGCATATTCCCTGACACATAACAGATTTTCAAGAAATGTGTATTGAATAAACAAATGAATCAATCCTTTGATTTTGAGAGTGCAGTATAGTTGTAAATAGCAGCTTTCATTAGACTAAATAGCCTCTGTAAGATGGACCATAGATGGTAGAGTCAGGTGACTAGTAGTCATTATGTCACTGCTTGATTGCTGACACCAGTCACGTGGGATCTAGTTGGTTTTTCTGTTCATTCTGCACCTACCTGTCTGCCCAACTCCCATGCTTGGTCATTGTCTCCACCATCTCACAATTCTGACCAAAGCTCTTTATTCCCTATTGCAATACCTGTGAATTTCAATTTCTTATCCTTACTTTTAAGGATTTCCATGATTTCTGGCCTATTGAACCCCATTTCCCATCCTTCTCTTTCCTATGACTTTATCCTTTCCTTGTCTTAGTGCTCATGCTTTACTGATCCATGGCGATTCAACAACCATTCCTCTCAGTGGTTTACATCATCACGCTCTCCATTTTTTACAAATACTCAGCTTCTTTCTGTCCTTTCAAATGCTAATGAGTGTCCAATACTTAGATACAGGGCTTCTGTGAAGTCTTTTCAAACTCACTGATATCTCATTGATCTTTCAGTCATTCACTGCTCATTTCCTATGTGCTGAGATACAACGTTACCAGCTGCCAGGGATGCACATACTAGTATAATGCAGGTCCAAGTTTTGAAATTCTTATATTCTAGTGGGAAAGATGAACATGTAAATAAATATTTATAACGTAGAGAGATAAGCACAAATCTGAGTGTATGCAGATGGCCATAGGAGTACATTTACAATCCGTAAATATCTTTCGCATATTTGAGAACACATTGTATATTTATTGCCTTGTCATTTAATGTTGTATATGCATTCAATTTGGTTTTCAGGACATGCAGCTTGAGGACAAAAACAACATTGGATTGCATTATGCTTGTGTGTTCTTCCTACTGCTTAGCATAGGGATTCTTACTAGTTGTTTCTTCCTTTCTCCCTGTGGTTACCTAGATTTATAGAAATAAACAAATTAACAAATAAAAACAATTATTTTTTGACATCATTCCTCAGTATATTCCCTTTTAAAAATCCTTTGATTTATACAAAGAGAATAAGCAGATACTCATACAAGGGGAAAAGAAGTAGAAACTACAAGTATAGAAAGATACTCACAAATTATTAAAGTTTTTTAAGATAGATTAATGGGAGGGGCACCTGGGTGGCTCAGTCAGTTAAGCGCTGCCTTCAGCTCAGGCCATGATCCCAGAGTCCTGGGATTGAGCCCCGCATCGGGTTCCTTATTCAGTGGGGAGTCTGCTGCTCCCCCTGCTTGTATGCTCTCTCCCTCTCTCTGTCAAATAAAGAAATTAAATCTTTAAAAAAAAAAAAAGATAAATCAATAGGATAGCATTTGATACAAACTTTCATAGTTTTAGAATATTCTGGGTTATATATTATATAAATTATACTATATCTGTTGGTAAATAACAGAACACCTGGGTAAAAGCCATTTCAATACTAAAGGTTTATAAGAAATCTAGAGGCGTGTATAGCTTCTCAACAATGTTGTCAAAGAGTCATTCATTCATTTATCCCACAAGGGATTCAGCAGTGATCACAGTAATTGTTATTCTCTTGAATTTTTATTCTAGCTATATTTGGGTTTGGAAGTAAGAGACAGGTGGAAATAGGTAGATAGGTAGGTGGATAGGTAGGCAGGTAGATAGATGATAGATGGATAGATAGGTGGATGGATAGATAGAAGAGAGATGAGAGATAGATACAGATAGATGTGTGTGTATAAATATGCACATACACATAAGCACACACATACATGTTAGAGCAGGTAGTGATAACAATTAAGAACAACGAAGCAAGGTAAGATAGATAGTTTGGCATTTCTAACTTTCTACTCTTCCATATTAGTTAGCAATATCTTCATTCATGTTCACAGGATGGCTAGAGCAGTGTCATTTGCTCATATGACAGCCTTTAGCAGAGGAATTGTAAGAATAGAGGAGGGGAGGGAATCTTCTTATCCTGAAGCTTTCTGTTTTTATGGAATGGAAAATATTTCCCAGAATTCACTCAGCCAACATCCCCCAATTTCTGGTCAGGCAGCAACGAGTCCCATGTCCTCCCCTACCCCAGTGACTGAGAATGGTGGGATTATCATGACTGGAGTAAAAATGATTCATCCTCTGGAGTCACACAAGAAGTTCACCTTCCAACCACCTCTCCCAGTTTGACACAGGAACCAAATCAGTCTTCAGTTATCAGGGAAAGAAGGAGGAATATGGCTTTAGAGGAAGTCAACCAACATTGTCAGTCACAAGGTTAACTTAGAATGTGAAACTGGCTGCCCAGAGCCCCATGGCTATTAACTTGAGAGCTCTGACTGGAACCCGAGTCTTTTGACTCAGGTCTCGGCTTCTTCACTATTGAGCAGACTGTAACTCCCTGCTGTTTTATGGTAAACATATGCAGACACAGCATAGTCAGAGTAAGTGTGCATGGAAGGAGCGGGTGAATGATTAGAATATGCTAAATATAAACAATATCACGGTTCTCCAGAATGTGTTTGGGTTTTTTAAAATATGTTCCCGTTTTTCAACTCCATTCCTAAAATATGTACACAGAGCTGAATACAGTGCTGAATTTCAGTTTTTTTATAAAACAAAGGGTTAAACCTCATGATTTCAATGGCCTCTCAGCTTTATGTCCCTTAAAGGAAGATGTATTCTTACTTTCCCCGGTGAAAACATTCATATTCTTAATCTGTAGACCTCTGAGGACCTTAAAATTTATTCAAAATGCATCATTTCAGTCTCATTAGAAACAAATTATTAAATAACTTACTTTTTCAAAGGGATATAGCATTATAGGAGCTTGCACCCTGGAACAGGAACAAAACTGATGTATGGAGAAAACACACAGCTCCTTCATGGACATTTTTTCAGCTAATTTCATTCCATACCAATTTCCCCTTGGCTTTGGGTTTGACTTTCTCTATGTGTAAGAGATTTTCTAGAAGAGTGGGTAGACCTTGGACTTCCTGTTTTACCTCTACCACTAACTTAGCAAGTGGGCTTAACAAGCCATGTGATCATTTATAATCTCTATTTCTTTCCTTTAGAAAGAAACTAGTTGCATCTTCCTTGCTGAACTTTGGTGAAGATCACATGTCATTTTTATACGTGATAATAAATACACAGTGCCCGCACATAGCTATCATTTATTAAGTGATAACCATTGTTTTTAATAATCATTGCACTTTTTACATCTATAATTTTGTTTTATTCCTTAGTAACTTAGTTTTACTCGTTAATCATGTCTTACTGGGCCATCTTTAAGAGCTTAGAAGGCAAGAAAAACAACAAAATATTTCCTTATTATTTTTACTCTACAGATTTCTTAATGCACACTAATTAATAGCAAATATATATTAAGTTAAACTATCTATGAATGAATATAGTGCTTGCTGTGGACCCCTCAAATAAAGAAACGATGAATAAGTAACACAGAAACTCAAAAATCTTAGGAGTTAATGGCCCTAAAATCATAGAGTATGAGTAGCTATGAATCTTACAAGTGGTATAGAAAGCCCTAAAAAATAACTCATTTTTTTCTATTAAAGCTAAAATAGGGATAAATAGCTAAAATAATATGAAGTATTTTCTCAATCCACAAAAACTGAGGGCTTTTTGATATAAGATGTAAAGAAGTTAGCTAGTATAACCCATCTTGAAATATTGGACAGAAAACTATCAGATTTAGCCAAGGCATTTGAAATTAAGTCTTGTGTGGAAATAAGAGGAAGTATATTAACCTGGTTAGGTCTTCTCTCATTTTATGCTAGAAGAATAAAAACTATTTTTAACAAAAGTATCCTTTGATGTTGATGTCAGTTCGATCACCCTCCCAAAACAGAAGCTCAGTGCAGGGACCCAGAAGTTTGTATTTCCCATTCAATTATCTCCAAGGAAGATATATGAAGCATCTATTTACATGAGTCTGAAACACCAGCCTAAGGGGAAGAAACTAAAGCCTATCTGCTTGTGAACAATGGGATTCATTTCATGCTTTGTTCTAGCGGGCAATGGACTTTACTCAATCATTGAAGAACAGTAGCTAATTTTCCCTTCTAGTCCCTAGGGCACACTTGGTATTAAATGAAAACAGTAAACTGGCATATGGAAAGCATTCAATAAATGGTGGATAACTTCTTATCTAAACTTTGGATCAGTTCTATTGAAGTAGGCTTTATTATTCTCATTTCATAGATAATGAAATGGAAGCTCATATATATTACATACATTTGGCATCCAACAGACCTGGATTTGAATCACGGCTTTGCTGCATTCTTACCCTGTATCCTTGGGCAAAGTCTGTCCTCTTTCCACTACTCTGTAGTAAGTCCATTTTCCCCTCCAACAGTCAACTGTCATGGAACTCATAGTTTGTTGACCTTCCACGTCTACTACCTGATCTTTACTTTGGACTGTATGGAGTAGGTACAGACCTGCTCTGAGCTCTCTGTGGATTTACTTCCATCATATGAGGATGCATACTCTTGCTCTTACGTCGTTAGTGCCAAGGGAATTTAAGGCTTTTTGTTCTGCTGATGCAAAGCTTAAACTCATGGGCTAGGGAATTGTTTCAACTTTTCAAAAATGATTTGTCTTTTTGATAAAATTTCATCTGATTATTCATAAAAAATGAGGAAAATCCATCACTACAGGGCACCTTGGGTAGATCAGAGCGTAATATCACAGAAACTTTCCCCAATCTTTTTAAATCATCAAGCTAAATAATGGATCTGAAGTTTCCCGATGTCTTTTCTGCCATGAGGTTTAAATTAGATGTGGTCTCCCCTGGGTACCATTCAAAAGAGTTCTAATGACAGTATAAAAATATTGAAAGAAGCTAAACGAGATTCTTGTATTTAAATATACATAACTATATATGTACTAACTTCACTTGATTGAAATGAAAAGGAAAGAACTAACTTCGGTGTTAAAATCATTCCCTCATTGCTTGACTTTGTATATAAATGCCAATAATTCTGAGGTTTTACAAGATGGATATTTATAATTACTGCAGATTTCATTAGCTAAAAAGCCAGCATTAGAAGGTAAAAATTAGATTTTAATGAACAATTCTTTGGAAGGATGTCATGAATTGGTATCTGGAGGATATAAGCACAACTTAAAAATCAAGCAGATTAAATGAGTCCAGAAAGGGCTGGCTAGAATAAAGATTAAAACAACTTCAAAGACAGGCCCCTCTTGAACCACTTTTCCCACCCCTTGGGGAAAATGACACAGTAAGAAAAGAAATAAGAAAGAATAAGAAATGTAGGCTTTAAAAATATAATTTGTGTTTTAAGGCTTTATATTTGATGGGAAAAATTTCGGTTGACAATTTTTACAGTTGTGATTTAACACAGCGAATTAAAGGCTTTGGCAGCAAATAAATAGATTCACAATGATTGGTGCTGAAATTTGATGGCCTTCCACAGGATATTGTCCAAACTCTGCCTTGTCAGACTTCATGAATCCAGCAGCATCCTGGGTGAGGTTAATGATCAAAATAAATTTAGGGTATGGTTTTTCCAATCCAGCCTGGGAGGAGATCTTCTGCTGAGATGATAGAAATAATAGCAAGTAATATTGTTATCATAGCCAAATGCACAGAGCAGTTTTCTATGCCAGGCACTGTGCTGAACATTTTATACACATAAAGCATGTTTACTTGAAGACATGATTTAACAAGGAGACTGAAGAGCCAAAGGAGAACCTTGCCTTGTAGTCCTAGTTTATTTCTGTTGAGTATTGTGTATTAGGTCATTATAGTTTCACATCAGTTAGACTTGAAATTGCATTTATATTTTTAAAATAATAAAGTTTTGGGGCACCTGGGTGGCTCAGTCAGTTAAGCGTCTGCCTTTGGCTCAGGTCATGATCCCAGGGTCCTGGGATCGAGCCCCGCATTGGGCTCCCTGCTCAGCAGGAAGCCTGCTTCTTGCTCTCCCACTCACCCTGCTTGTGTTCCCTCTCTTGCTCTCTCTCTCTCTGTCAAATAAATAAATAAAATCTTTAAAAAAATAAATAAAATAAAGTTTTTTTAAAATATAAGAAAAGGGAAAAGAACCACCTCTATGTAGTGGTAGTCATTAAGCACGAACACTTTATTCTAGAAACTAACACTTACTTAAAAGAAGTTACGGAATCACTATGACCACCTAACAGTATTGTGCTTGGCAGTAGATTATAGTGAGTGTGTGTTACTCTGGCAGAGGACTGAGAATTATAATTCAGTCTAGGTAGTGGGCCAGTAATTCTCAGCTCTCTCTCATGGCCATTCATAATCCCCTTTCCTTTTGCTAAAATATATCTTCCTTTCTATGGTCTCATTCTGAAATATCTCTATCTCCTGTGATTCTTATTTTATAAACGAAGCAGGAAAGGAGATTCTTTATGGCTCTGTCTTTGATTGTTCACAATTCTGTTGTAGGCACTAATTGCAAATCATTTCAAAAACTGACCCTGCTTACATGTTTGAGATAATTTGGCCCTTCTGGAAACTTCATGTTTGGTGTTGTTATTGTTTTTGTGAAAGTGTATGTGTGTGTGCATGTGATGATTAGGGAATGGACTTATAATTACAACAGGGAGAAAACAGAACACATTAGCATCCCAACTTAGCCCTCAGATATCTTTCCACTGTCTTCCATTCCTCTACAAATCCTAGTTATAGAATAACTGGGCTATTCCTGGTATTTGCTACAATGTAGTCTCTTCTGCCACAAAATCTCCTGCTTGTGCACACCCCTAGTACTTTTAGTATCTGTCCATTGAAATGTAACCTATTTTGGGGGGATATAGGTAAAAATGGCACCATGTCTGTCAAGACACCCATTAACTGCTAGTCAAATTTTCCATTCTAATACCAAAAACCTTTAGAAACATCCCATGGAATCCCTCTATATATTATGATACTTTGCTAGTCATGCATTTCCTCTTACTAACTAAAAGAACCTTGAAGATGGCATCCGTAATTTATGTGTCTTTATCCTCATCAGTGTTCTTTATTCAGAGCTCTGCATTTTGAACATATTCAATCAGTGTTACTGAATGATGTATGCCTAAAATAAAATTGAAGTCCTATAGAAATTTGTCCTTCAAGACCCCATTAAAAAAAATGGTTCCTATAAATAAGAGGAATTCCCTATTACGTTTTGCAAACCCAGGGTCAAATGCAAAAACTTTGCCATCAGATTACTTACATCAAATCCCAGTTCTTGTACTGTCTGGGCAAGTTACTTCTCTTGTCTTTCCTTGGTTTCCTCATCTGTGAAATGAACTTGATAATAATAAAACTGATTATTAATACCAATCTTAGAGGGTCATTGGAAGGCTTAAATATATTATTGATATAGGTAAAGTTCGTAGAAGTATGCTCACCCAGCATGTGGTATATGCTATATAAGGATTAACTGCTTTGCTGTCTGTTATATAGATGAGAGATTTCAAACTGGCATCCACAGGCTGGATCTGTCCTTCAACCATGCTGTGTTTTGTATAACACTGTTGTTATACACAATAATTTTTAGTTTGTTACCAACATTTTAATAGGATATTTTACATTAAATCCAGATTTCTGGATTTTCTTGGGGAAAAAATGGAAGGCTCAGTTAACACTGAAACCTTTATTTACTACATGGAAAAAATCAGCTGGGAGCAAGTAGTGCCTGCCCTGTGTAGACAGGACAGGTGTTCTCCAGGGTTCTGGGCTCCACAGCTGCCTGCTGCCTCCCTGACCAGGATTCTGAATACCACATGCCATTCCTCACATCACACCTCTTCTGAGACACCTTCAAGCTATCTAGCTGGAACATGTAGGCACTGGATTTAAAAGGCTCTGAAATTTAAAAAAAAAAATAATAATTTGTGAATACATGACTAATGATCACCTATAGCAAAATGACAAGACCTGGATGTTAACGTTACTGTTGCAATAGCTATGACCTTGACAGCCTCTAGCACTACTGGTCCATGTTTACTGAGTACACACTATTTATCAGACACTGTAATAGATGCTTTACAGAACTTATGTCTGCCACTTATGAGAAACTTGCAAGTAGGTATTATTAATTTACTTATTTTACAACTGAGGGAATGGAAGGGAGCTCAGTAAAATACAACCACTTGCCCGAGATCAGTGATGGTGCAGCAAGAAAACACAGGATTTTCAGGCTCCGAACCCAATGCTTTTCCACCATATTCGCCTACCTTCCTCTTGTCAGTCTTTTTGGCTTCTCTCACACAATATTTATCCACATATGCAGGAAGACTGAAAGAGGATGATTTTAGCTTTATTGTACATATGAGGAATTAAAGCATAGACAGACAACTAAGGAAGAAAGTGACAGAAATGAGTCAGCATTGTCCTGGGACAAATGCAGACCTGCTTTCTCTCTTAGAAATATTATGAAAATTAACTCAGAAAAAAATCTTGCCCTCATCTACAGTAGAGCCTCTTTGAATTGGATCCTCTGAAGTGAGGCAAAAACCTTTAAAGATATAATTTTCCAATTGCTGATGCTCAGCCCTAATTTAGAAAATATAGAACTTCTGTTTTGAAAGCATAACAACCCCTTTCTAATGAGGCAAAGAAACAATGCATTTTGATTAACATTACAAACTGGGAAGGGTATTTCAAGTAAGGGAAAACTTACTATATGTATAGTGAATTAGGTATCCATTATTCGTTCTCATTAGGATACATAACATTTTCATAATTTTACCAAGAATACTTTTCGGTTGCTTGTTAAGTTTTGTTTACAGTTTTATTGAGCTCCTTGGAGCTCAAACTATTATTGTTTTGCTGGATCATTTGTAATATTACTAGAAATTATACTTTATGATGTCTGTTGGAGAGAGAGGATCCATTTTTTTCAATTCCTGACTATGTTTTCTGATTCTCCAAGAAGCAAAGTATTCAATGCAATGCTGCAATGCTTTAGTTTCAGAATCAATTACTTAAGGTGCCCTGAAATTCTGTTTTCTCTACTTCTCTCTCTGGAAAAAAAAAAAGGAAAGGAAGCTATAAATTGCCACAATAATTGTTATGATAACTCAGATATCCAGTTATCAAATCATATTTATGCTGGATTAATTAATAATATTTTTCAAGAGAGACTATTAAATGTAGATGAACTGGATAATGTTTAGGAGAAAAGAAACACACAAAACATTGAATTATTGCAAGGAAATCACTCAGAGACCAATTCCTGCAAGCTCTAGAATAATTAAATCCAGAGAGCTCATGAGCTCTCGAATGTTGATGGGCATTCCACCATGGCAGTCCCTAAATAAATTCACCCAAATTATTTCCAAATAAATGAGCTTTTGCTTTAGAAAACGGGAAAACTATATAATTCAAAATTCTTTTTAATTGTTCAAATTTCCACACTTGCTATGCTCCAAGCAGGCATAAAAGGAAGGGAAATCCGAATAAGTAACATAGAGGAAGAATCCTTTGATTCCATTTAAATGACAATGAGAATTGATGGCCATAAGCAAAATAAACAAGTGACCAAGCTCTGGGTTCTATTGGAATTCACCTGACTCTTACTCTGATTTTGCCAACTCATTCTATAGTAATTGAAAATGTCACAAAAATAATGCCTCCTTTACTATAGTGTGAAATTAAGCAATTACTGTAAATAAGGAATAATCAAGTCCAACTATTTTAACAATAAATTGTCACAATGCTGTTTTTAATCTATATGTACAAAATAATTTATCATTTATATAGCACCTTCTCCCTTGAATATGTCAACACATCAATCTGGCTTTCTGTCTCCTGAAAGTTCTCAATCATCTTTACATGAGCAAACTGTCACATTCTAAGGGAAGCAAACATCCTAATATATTCATGCTATTATTGTTCCTTGGAAAAGATCCAGAGCCTCAATAAGGCAGTGATTGGAAATGCACAAAGTATTTTAATATCCTAATTATTTTGATTTAACTTCCTCTAATAGTTTAAATTGATACTGAATTTATTTAGAACCCATTAGGGTGGTTTTTTTTTTTTTTTCAACAGATCATAAACACAGTCTGAACTTAATCTCAAGACAAAATTAATTATTCATGCTTCAAATTGCCGATACACTTTCCAAAAACCTGCCACCCCCTTCTGCATTCAGGCTTTTATTTTAATTCCTTTTCCATTTTAGGAAAGTAATTACTGGCAAAGTATATGTCATTCTGAAGAGAAGTGAAGCTTTCTACTCACCAATCTGAACACAAAACAGGCACTCAGAGCCACAAGGAGAGAAGTTAGTGGGGTCATCAATTCTAATTCATTATTACAGCCTACCATCATCCCCCTGAAGCCGAGGTACCATGGTGAAAAGGACAGAAGGTACAAGAACCATCTCTCCTGCATTAATAACAGGGTAATCAATGATTAAATTATCTCACACACTACAGAAGACTCAAGGCTGTGTTTTCAATGAACACAGTACACTTCTTTACAAGTTAATGCTCACCTTGTGTTTTTCTTTTTTGCTGAGTTCAAATAGTTGTTTTCAAGAGGAGTAGTGTTTGATTCAATGGAAACATTACATATTTAAACCTGCTCATAGCCAACTATGGCAATGCAAGTCTTTTTGACCCATTTTCTCAAACATGAGTAGTTAGATGATCATAGCTACAATTAACCAAAAACCTACCAACACCATAAATGGTGCTAAGCATCTCACGTGCATTAATCCATTTCAATTCTCAAAGAATCTTATGAGATAGGTTCCATTAGTACCTCTATTTTACAAATGATTTTAAAAAATCTAAAAAGCAGAAAGGTGAAACAACTTGCTTAAAATTCTACAAATAGCAAATAACAGAGCCAGGTCTGTTTACCTTTTAACCCTACCATGAGTAACTCCATCCTGCTGCCTCTCTGCTGCAGGGGCACATGTACATTTAGCTATTCATTCAACACATAGAGCAGGACATCCTTGTGTAGGACCCTGGTGTATGCCAGAGGTTGTGAAAAATACTAAAATGGTTAAGACATGGCCCCAGTGCTCAAGAAACTCTTAATGTAAGAAGACAGGAATACTTCACAAATATACATTTTGATTGTAAGGAATGAAAGTGGTAATTTTGAAGGAAATTTATTTTTTCCTTAAAATAAGAGACAGCCAGTCATGTAAATGGAAGAAAGTAAAGAGCAAGGGCATACACCATCTAGTTCAATCAGGCAGAATCTAGACCTGCCGTCCTGCTTAGCTCTATCACTCACTTCAGCATTACCTTGGCAAAATTTTTGACCTGCTTGGCCCAGATTCCTCAACTGTGAAGAGGAATTACTAGATCAAATTAAAAAAACAAAAACAAAAAAACAACAAAAGAAACCCAAAACATATTAAAACCACTTAGAAAAAGAATAAAACATGATCCAATTGTGAGATGATATCTCTAGTTTCAGGGACATAGTTCATTTCATCTCTGTCTTCTATTGTATGGGACAAGAACTGCTTTAAAAAGCTGCAGTGCTGATTTGTTTTGTGTTGCTTTTTTGGTGAAGGAAAGATCTATTTTTTTTTTTTTTTTTGGTCTCCTTTTTCTCTCCAGACTGATGTTCCTTAGGTGGAGAGGGTCTGATCGGTGATATTACTCACAGCCTAGGGCAGAGAAAATGATGACATAGAAGACAAATAACAGGGTGATTCAACAGGCCTGTGTTTCTCTTGTTCTAATGGATGTAGCCAATGGAGAGTAACTCCACACGTCATCTCTCCTGATATAGGACGTAATCTATTTCTGCACTTCCCGTTCACGGTATTCTGAACAACCGCCCTGTTGGGCCCTGCTACAATACATGACCAGCGTGCCAAGGACGTGAACCCAGTAGATGTGACTTTGGCATAAATTATAAGCTTCCTAAATCATTGAGTTCTCCGTTCCTTCTTCCCTCCAGTGATTTCATCCTCATCTACTCAAATCACAAACAACCTCTGGTTCACTTCATGCCTTCCATGCTGCCTTCCTGGGCCAGAGTTTGACTGTTAATTAAAATCCCTGAAGTTGACTTTTGGCTCTAATACTTCATAGCTGGTTTAAGTTTGGGTTAGTTACTTAAAGATTTATTTACTTATTCATTCATTCATTCATTCATTCATTTATTATTTATTTATTTGAGAGAGACAGAGAGCAAGCAGGGGGGAGGGATAGAAGGAGAGGGAAAAGGAGAGAAGCAGAATCCCCACTGAGTGTGGAGCCTGATGAGGTGTGAGATCCCATGATGCGGAGTTCACCACCTGAGCCGGAATCAGGAGTAAGATGCTCAGCTGACTGAGCCACCCAGGCACCCCTGAGCTAGTTACTTAAAATTTACTGAGGCTTAATACACTTCATCCCTAAAAGGGAAAATATATAGTCTACCGTAAGAATTTAAATAAGCTAATATATGTAAATATATTTATCACAGTGCTTGACACATTAACTTGTTCTATTTTTGATAGCACCTCTTCTAGAACTGTTTTCAGGTGTGGCTTCCTAATTCATTTTTAAGGATAAGAATATATGAGCTATTTATTTCTGCATTCTCCATAGCATCCAGTAAAGGTGCTCAATAATACTTTTTTGTAAGAATAAATGAATAAATAGGTGGCTCGCTTGGCTCCTGAAGTATAGACTGTGGCTAAGCTTCCTCCGAATATTTTGCTTGTTGGTTCTTCTGCCCCCACAAGAGTCTGAAATTTGGATTATCTCCCAGCCTGTGAATAGTTCCTTCCCTTTTCATATTCCACTGCACGCACTACTCAGCCAGTGTTCAGCTCTCAGTCCACTGCGGCCCATTAAGAGAAGACAAAACTCACACTGGCAGTGCTCAGGTAGTTAGACTCCAGGATACACAGCAGAATAGGAGTCTGGACATCTGGTGGATTGACAAGAAAATACATTAACATTTTAAGAGTAACTTTGAGGCAAGTGTGCAAAATAATGAAGTCACCTAACAGTCAAGATATTCTTTGTAGAGGGAACAAAGCAGTCTTCTCTTGCATACAGATCCCACCCCTGCTGAGACAGAGGCTTGTCATGGAAATCATCCTGGCCTGAGAGTGAAAGCAGGAAAGACCAGAATTCCTGAATGGCTTTTAGTGAGCTTGGGGAATTGACTCCTCTCTGCTGCACAGCTTCCCTTGTGCAAAGGAGGGTAAACCAGATGTCCTCTCAGATTCTTTCAAAATGCACAGTTGCATGAATATAAAACGTATAACACATATAATGCATAACATAATAAACCAGACCAGCATGAAGAAGGGGTGGTTAAAAATAGGAAAAGTGGAGGCACCTGGCTGGTTCAATCAGCGGAGTATGAACTCTTGATTTTTGGGTTGTGAGTTCAAGCCCCACATTGGGTGTAGAGATTACCTAAAATCTTTTAAAAAAATAGGAAAAGTATTTTGAAGTCCACTTTAGAAAAATAAAAACCCCATTTCAATGGATCAGTCTCATACAATTCAGTCAAGATTTGACATTATCAAAGAGTCACTTGATTTGGAGTCAGAATGTAGGGGACAGAGGAAAAGATGTTAGGTCCCAAGTGACACAAATCAGAGCCCATTTCAAACTAGTGCAAAAAGTTAACTTATTTTTTTTTATTTTTCAAAAAAGTTTAAAAAGTTAAAACTTCTTTTTAACTTAGAGAAACACTGTATAATATTGTTCTTACAGGTTCTAGGATAGAGCAGGTAATGGAAATAGGCTGATATTTTCTTTTTAATCATTGCTGTCCCAAGGAATGTGAATTCAAGCGTAGGGATCTGAATTTAAGCAGTTTTATTGTTTAAAATCTGGGAGCTGAAAATTCTTCATGTGAAATGCAGATAGAAACAATCTAACAATTCTCTACAGTCACCCCAGGCCCCTTTGATACCTGTCATCCTCCCACCTGCTCCAACACCCACACAGACCCAGTATCCCTGTGTCTCCCAGAGGAGATGCTACAAGGGAGGGGGAGAAGGCGGTGAGGGAAGCTATTTGCCATTTGTAACTATTTCTCAACAACCTGCAAATGTTCCAAGTTGCTTGGCAGCATGCCGCACATAAAATTAAATTTGAAGTGCTAATTTGGCACAATTTTTTATTCATAACACCAATTCTCAACATTAATTTTGACACGTCCTTTTTTTTTTTTTAAGATTCCCAACTGGAACCCAAAAAAAAAATCACTTGGCGGAAGAGGTGTTTGGTGAGAAGTGTGATGAAGCCCCCCCCCCCCCCCCCCCCCCCCCCCCCCCGCTTCTGGCTATAGGTGAGCGGTGTTCCTGCCTGAGCAGGTGGGAGCTATTTCCTGATTAGGCTTAGGAGTCAGCTCTTAATCCAGCTGTCTGCCATTGACTCCAGAAAGCTGACAAATGGCACTTATTTCTTACTCATGACCTAGTTTGTAAGCTCACACCCTGAAACTCATTTGCTGGAGCTTCCACTTGATAAACCGGAGTTAGGTACCTAAGTACAAGAGGTCAAGGGATCTGCTCAGAGATCTGGGCTCCACTCCTAGAGCCCATTAGGTTCAGAAGTAAGTCATTTCTGTCGTTAAACACTGGCCAGCTGGAATGTCTACCATTAGAAGTGTGTGTGTGCACAGCTGTGGCCAAGGAGGGGCATTGTGTGTTACATGACGCAGATGGTGTCTAAGTAATATAACCCTAAAAATCAGAGTATGTAATGAGTCACCCTAGCTTGTGTCTTAAAGTAGTTTCCCCCACCCACAAAATCCAAGCCTCTCCATATCACCTCTATGGTTTTTGCTACATCTGTGTTCCCCATTTATCAATTAAAATTTTTACTTACATTTCTGTTTTCAGATCAATATCTGCCTCAAGCCTTGTCTTTAAAAACACCATCTGTGAAATTAAGAAATTTGTTCTGCCTATATATTTTATAATGAATACAAAAATAAACGCAGACCTATTAAAATTCTTTAAAAAGTGATCTGTGTGGCATCTGAAATCAGGCATTTCTCATTAGTAAATTGTTTACCACACTCTGGGAAACTGCTCTAGAAGATTGACTCTCTGTGACATTAAAGATCAGCGAACTACTACAAGAAAGCAAAATTCTTGCTGAATGTTTTTTTGCCTGTTTTACTTCTAAGACCAAGCAACCAAATGGAACCCTGCTGGGAATGTGTTGCAGAATTCAGACTTGCAAGGGGCCTCTAGGAACTTAAAATCCAGCTTGGAAACAGCTTTAATACATAAGACTCCTAGAGTTCATTAGTTAAACCAGAAGAAAATGGTCTATGATTGGAAAGGCAATATACCAACACAAAGCAATGTAACCAATGAAGGATTTTAGGCTATTAAGAGAAATGAGCTCAACGGAAGTCTTTTTACCTTTAGGAGAAAGAGGCCTAAAGTTATCAACAGTATTGCAAATAAATCTTGAACCAAATTGGTTATAAATGACTTTCTAAACCACACTATATTGAATTCATTTAATTAATTCACTTAGATTTTTCACGGTGGAACAGGCTTGGCTCATGGGCACAGACCTTGCTCAGAATTAAAGGTATAACAGAAAGGATGAGGCCCTGACCTTACACTTGAGCATCATGTATTGGGTACTGTGGCTCTCTTGGTCTTCAGGAACTCCTGAACTCTAGCCATTTACCTTGCTAATTGTGCTTACTGAGCTTGGAGCGAGACCAAAGTGCTGTGTAGGCAAGTAGCTTGATCATGCTCTCTTAGCCCATATCATAAGAAGCCCTGTGTAAATGGAAGCTTTAAGCCACAGCAGAGGCAGAATGTAGATGGCTCAGTCCAACTCAGCTTTAATCCTGGGAAAAGTCAGTGTTCTTGCTCTAGGGTCAGAGAAGAAGTAAGAACATTCCTGAAAGTGCTAGGGGCTACTAGGCCATGTGACAAATTTCCCTACAAAGACTTGGTTGGCGTTTGGCTACATGAAAAGAGAATATCTCTAATCATAACTATATTTTAAAATGGATTTGGTTTTGACTTTTAAAAATCAACTTTACTGTTTTAAAAGTCAATGAAATATTGTATCATCTGCATTATAATGTAACATATATAATGAAATATAAATTATATGCAATAAAATGCACCCGTTTAAGTGTACAAACAGAAGGGTCTGAGCTAGGTACTTGTGAAACTAACACCACAATCAAGATCAAAAACATCAATCACACCAACTTTATCTCCCTATCAACACCTCTCTGTGGATTTATATTTTAAATGGTTTTATTGTAGACAGTTAACAGTTGGAACTCCCTTTCGTCCAGTCTGAAAAATCTCTGCCTTTCAACTAAAATATCTATAACATTTAAATTCATGATTTTCAAATATGAATAGGATTAAATCTATAATCTTTTGTCTCCTATTTATCATGAATCTGTTTTTTTTTTCTCTCTTTGCCTTTTATCAGATTGATTTATTCTATTCCACCTCCTCTGTCAGTTTGGTTGGTGCTTCAGAGTTTGCAATATGCATCCAGAATGTAAAAATGTATGAGCCTTACAGGAATATTCTTTAATTTTCCTCTTCTTGTTCTTTAAGATATTCTTGTCATACATTTTTCTACATATATTATAAACCCCACAATGCATTGCTGTTGTTTTAAACGGTTATTTTTCTTTTAAAGACGTCTAAAAATGAAAGAAAATGATCTTTGTATTTACCATTTATGGTGATTTTCATTTATTTATGCAAACCCAGGTGTCCCTCTGGTGTTACATCCTTCTACCTGAAGAACTTTTAAAATATCCTCCATGGTATGAATCTACTGGCATGAAATTCCTTCAGCATTTGTTGTCTGAAAATTTTTCATTTCTCCTTGATTTTTGGTCAATTTTTTTTTTCTTGGCTGGATATAGAATTCTAGGTTATCAGATTTTCCTCACAGACACTTGACAGATTTGCTCCACTATCTTCTGACGTGCATTCTCTGTAAGACACCTTCAGTAGTTCTTACCCTTGTTCTGCCTTTGTTGTGTCCGTTTTCTCTGTGGCAGTTCTGATCCTGGTTCCTCAGTATTTCAAATGTCTTTTAATATCCTGGTGCTTTTACGTTATTTCTTCTTTGTCACTGTTATTTATCCATTTGATTATGATGTCCGTTGGTGTGGTTTTGTATAATCTCTGTGCATCAAATCTGGAACAATTTGGTCATTATTTCTTCAAATATTTTTCTCCCTTCTCCTTTGTTTTCTGAGACTCAAATTATATGTATGTTGTACCAATTGGTATTGTCCCATAGGTCGCTGAGATAATGTTCTTCTCGCAGTCTCTCTTTTTCTATGTTTCAATTTGGATAAATTCTAGTGTTCTTTGTTGAAATTAGATCATATTTTCTTTTGTAATCTCTAATTTCATATTAATTCCATGCTGTGAATTTTTCAACTCAGATATTTTATTTTTTACTTCTAGATATACCACTGGTTCTTTTATATATCATTTCTTTTTCTCATGCTAATCTTTAAAAACTTTTACATATCCATAAAAGCTGTTTTGACATCCCACTGAGCTAGTTCTATTATCTCTGTCATTTCTGGATTTTTAAAAATTCAGACTTAAGTTTTTTATAACAGCTTTAGGTTCACAGCAAAATTGAGAGGAAGGCATAGAGATTTTCCATATACCTCCTGCCCCCACACAGGCATGGCCTCCCCATTATCAATATCCTACACCAGAGTGGAACATTTGTTACAATTGGTGCACTTACATTGACACCTCATTATTACCTAAACTCCATAGTTTACATTATAGTTCACTCTTGGTATTATACATTCTCTGGGTTTAGACAAATATGTGATGGCTGGCATGTAACTATCATTATAGAAATATACAGAATATTTTTATTACCCTAAAAATCCTCTGTGCTCAATCTATTCATCCTTCCCTACCCCCAACCTTTGGCAACTACTGATTGTTTTACTGTCTCCATTGTTTGCCTTTTCCAGAATATAGTTACAATCATATAGTTTGTAGCCTTTTCAGATTGACTTTTTTCACTTAGTAATATGCATTTAAGATTCCTCCATGTCTTTTCCTGGCTTTGACAGCTCATTTCTTTTTAGCACTGAATAATATTTCATTGTCTGGAGGTACCATAGTTTATTTATCCATTCACCTATTGCAGGACATCTTGGTTGCTTCCTGGTTTTGACAATAATGAATAAAGCTGCTATAAATATCTTGTGCAGGATTTTTGTGCAGATACAGGTTTTTGACTCCTTTAGATAAATACCAAGAAGTGTGATTGTTGAATCACCTGGTAAGAGTATGTTTAGTTTTGTAAGAAACTGCCAACTTTTGTAAGAAACTTCCAAAGTGCTTGCACCATTTTGCATTCCCAACAGCAATTAATGAGAGTTCCAGTTGCTCCACATCCTCTCCCACATTTGGTGTTGACATTGTTCCATATTTTGGTCATTCTAATAAATGTGTAGTGAAATCTCATTGTTATTTTAATTTGCATTTCCCTGATGACATACGATGTGGAGCATCATTTCGTATGCTTGTCATCTGTGTATCTTCTTTGGTGAAGTGTCTGTTTAGATCTCTGGTCCATTTTTTAATTGGTTTTTTTGCTTTCGTTTTCTTGAGCATATTTTATATATTCTTTATATATTTTGGGTATCAGCCCTTTGTCAGATGTCTTTTGAAAATATTTTGCAAATATTTTCTCCCATTCTGTGGCTTGTATTTTCATTCTCTTGACATTGTCTTTCACAGCACAAGTTTTTAATATTAATGAAGTCCACCTTATCAATTCTTTAATGGGTCATGTCTTTGGTGTTGTATCTAAAAATGCATTGCTGTACCCAACTAGGTTTTCTCTACAGTTATCTTCTAGTTTTATAGTTTTGTGTTTTACATTTAGGCCTATGTCCACTGTGAATTAATTTTTTGTGAAGGGTGTATGGTCTGTGTCTAGATTCATGTTTTTGCATGCTGATTTAGTTGTTTTAATACCATTTGTTTGAAAAGACTATCTTGCTCCATTTTCTTGTGCTTGTTCCTTTGTCAAGATCAGTTGAGTATATTTATGTTATGACTATATTTATGACTATGTTAGTTTTCTGTTCTGTCCTATTGATTTGCCTATTGTTTTACCAATATCACACTGTCTTGATTACTGTAGCTTTATAGTAAATCTTGAAGTCAGGTAAGTGTCAATCTTCCTACTTTGTTTTATTCATCAATATTGTGTTAGCTATTCTGGGTCTTTTGCCTTTCCATATAAACTTTAGAATAACTTTGTCAATATCCACAAAAGAACTTGCTGAAATTTTTATTGTGATTGCTTTGAATCTATAGATCAAGTTGGGAAGAACAGATATCTTGATAATTAATTGAACATGGAATATCTCTCCACTTATTTAGTTCTTTGATGAGTCTGTTTTTATTTTTTATTTTTTATTTTTTTTAAAGATTTTATTTATTTATTTGAGACAGAGAGAATGAGAGAGAGAGAGCACATGAGAGGGGGGAGGGTCAGAGGGAGAAGCAGGCTCCCTGCCGAGCAGGGAGCCCGATGTGGGACTCGATCCAGGGACTCCAGGATCATGACCTGAGCCGAAGGCAGTCGCTTAACCAACTGAGCCACCCAGGCGCCCTGATGAGTCTGTTTTTAATGACTCATCTTTCTTCTGGTTATGGAATTCCCTTACCTGCTTTTTGACTTGTCTGGTAATAGCTCGAATTTGTGAATATTACATTGCTGAGTGTCTAGAATTAAAGAGCACTGGGCTTTTTTCTGCTAGGCAGTTAGATTATTTGTTGATCCATATGGTCCCTTCATGGTATGATTTAAGCTTTTATTTTATTTTTATTTTTTTTTAAGGTGGGTCTAGAGCTAGAGTAGTTTTCACTCCAGGATAGTTCAGGCTTCCTCCTACAATATGAAATTTTTGGAATTCACTCATTGCTCTGGGACATCACAAAGAACTCTCTATTCTGGGGGGTTGAAGCTTGACCACCTCTTGACCCTCTGTGAGATTTGAGTCTGGATCATCCCAGTGCTCTGTGATCCTTATTTGTTTATCTCTGTGGTTTCATCTTATAGAAGGGTAGCTTATTACTTAGCAATTACTCAAGAGGATCCTTACCCAGATTTCTAGAGTTAATTTTTTACATTGCTCTATCTTTTTCAGAGTTCTACCTACACTTCCAGAGGACTCAGCCTCCTTGAATTTTGAGCTTTATGTCCTCCATTCAGCAAGTTCATCAGGCCCTGTTCATTCACTCTTCCCTGCAGCATGGTTCAAAAATTGTCCCTAGGCATTTATCCAGGGAAATTGTAGTACTCATTTCACTTATTTCCCTTCTCTCAGGCATTATATTCCAGCATTTCCTAGTGCCCAAGTTATGAATGAAGTCAGTTAATATATGTTGCCCAGTTTTATAGTTGTTTGTGGTGGGTTTTGATACTCCATTATAGCCAGGAATGAAAGGAATCCCTTTATCTCCTATATGTATTTTAAATTTTGATGAAGTATACTTTGGTTGAGTATGTTCACAAGGTAGTTTGAATTTTCAACTTTCTGGATCTCATTTAAAACACCGAATTTTGTATTTATGTCATGCCAAGTAGCTAATAAATCATAGTCTTTCTCTTCCAAAGCCATAGGGAAATTCCATTGTTAGAAGAGAATAAAGGGAACATTTAAGTTAATCCTTGTGTGATATCTGGATGACCATCTCTAGAATTGTTCTGTCTTATTAGGAACTTATATTTGAACATCTGTAATGGTGTGGAACTCCATTCTCCCAGAGGAATCATATCCCGTGGTAAGACAGCTCTGTTACAAAATGCCTTCTTAAGTGAGCCTAACTTCTTTCCTTTTGTACTTTCTAGTATCTGACCTTTTTGCCAGACACTGGGATAATCCAGAATATAATTTTTTTAATCATTCATGTCCTACTTGCTTCAAAATCATATTTGAAGCAGTGTATTCAGAAGACATGCATGGCAGATATTTGATGCATAAGAATAGCTCTCAGGTCCCTTGGCATACTCTAGTCCAAATTAAGCATTCCTGGTCCCTCAATTATTTCTCATATGAATAGGCAATAGGGCCCTTATAAGAGACACTGGAGAGTAGAATGGTGTTGGCCAAAGCCTAGAAGGGGGAAAAGGAGAAACAGAGTTTTTGTTCAGTGGGTATAAAGTTTCAGTTTTGCAAGATAAAAAAGTTATAGAGAGCTATTACTCAACTGTACTGTGCACTTAAAAATGGTTAAGATGGTAAATATGTTATGTGTTTTAACCAAAATAAAAAAATGACAATGGATCCATGTAATAAAGGCAGTTGAAGAAATAAGCAAAAATGGAGATCTCTTCCACAGCCCATGGTGATGTTTTCATTCTGTAGGCATTGATGGTAGATCTTCTTATTGATGGACATTGTTAAACTTTATTTCAGAGCTCTGGTGAGTGGGAGACAGGAAAGAAAACGGAGTTAGGACCATGGTGGGCACCAAAAATAAGGCAATCAGTTAAGGCAGCTAGGTCTGCAGAAGTAAAATTGCAAGCTCTACTGTTGCTACTATAGTGACCAGGGATTTAGGTCTTGACTTGAACTTGGAAGCTGACCGAGAGCCAGTGTAAATTAAAAAGTTAATGTCAGGATGCCTGGGTGGCTCAGTCAGTTAAGCTACCAACTATTGATTTCAGCTCAGGTCATGATCTCGGGGTCCTGAAATTGAGCCCCACATTGGGCTCTGTGCTCAGTGGGGAGTCTGCTTGTTTCTCTGCCACTCCCTCTGCTCATGTTCACTCTCTCAAATAAATAAATAAAATCTTAAAAAAAAAAAGTAAAAAGTTAATGTGGGCTGGAAGTCAGCCAGCTAGCTCTGGAATAAGCTGCACCCTAGATTCAGACCAAAGAAAGCCTCTATGTCATCCACAAAGTGAGCTTACCTTTGAGGCTATTACTGTGACAAGACTGAAGGTCACTGAGTTGGGCCACATGATACTACACACCGTGGTTCTGTGGTCTTATGAGAAGAATCTGTTCTGCTCACGCAGCATCCATTTCTCCCTCATCTAGTTAGAGCATCTGATTTTCATTTTGGAAACTCCTAATCTTAGTATATGGATAATGCTGACCTACTCCAATACTTAGATAGACAAAAAACCTAGGCCTTGTCAATTAGTGAATTTCTTCTTACTGACCATAGAGATAGATTCAGGGATTGCACGTAATCTAAACAAGCACTATAAGACTCAAATTTTCTGGAATTAATGAAAAAAAAATTCCTTCATCTGCAGTTACTAAACTAAAAGAAGATAAGGTTCTAGAAGCCATTCGAGAGACACAGAGTAAAGTAGAACCAAGAGATAGGTAGATTCCAGGTGACACTTTTGGACCCCTGGATTTGGCTGTGCCAAGTCCAGGGGTTCAAAATTCCCTTTTGTGTCTAAATCAATTTGAGCTGGTATTCTGTCATTTACAACAAAAAGTGATCTGAAAATAGTACTATATCAAGTTAAATTATTCCATAGATCTTTCTCCTCATTCCATATGTCTGTAACTCATGCCACAAACTGGTTTGTAAATTCCAGAGCTCCAACAGAGGGACTTGCTCTCCTTTGTTATTTTTCATAATGCATATCACAATCCCTGGAACATAATAGATACTCAATAAATAATTGGTGATTAAGCTCTATTTCCCTCACCATCCCCAGGTTAATTGCATTATTCCTGAATTTGGAAGCTCAAGGTTTTTTTGTTTTTAAGATTTTATTTTTCATTTATTTGAGAGAAAGAGTGAGAGAGAGCATGAGTCAGGGGAGGAGTAGAGGGAGAGGGAACAGCAGGCTCCCCGCTGCGGGGGAGCCCAATGTGGGGTTCGACCCCAAGATCCCGGGATCATGACCTGAGCCAAAGGCAGATGCTTAACCGACTGAGCCACCCAGGCACCCCTCTGGGTGTTTTATTTATTTGTTTCTTTGTTTTTTTGTTTGCTTTCTTTCTCATGAAAGTGAAACTCTAAGTGTGTGTTTTTAGAAGATGTATTAAGTTTTTCTTTTGTATCAAAACAACTCCATCCCCCCCCAGGAAAAACAAACAAGCAAACAAACACAAGAATAAAATCAATCTCTTTAGACATTTTGTATCTCAGTACACCCTCTCTCTGCCAAAAGCTCAGATCATATATTTTAGAACTTCTATTGTAGACATGACCTAAACACTGCCTTCCATGTTAGGGATTCAAGGAATCGTAACCATGAGTATACCAAGTCCAGTAATTATTCTTTAAATGTACTGCATGTTTCCATTAAATGCTTTGAATATTTAAGATTAACATGCTTTGCTTTCTTATATATCTAGGAATAAGTAGGAGGTGATAAATTGATATTTTAATGTCAAAAGGAAAGAAGGCCATGAACAGGTAGATTGCTTGGGGCATAAATTGAGTTTACCTACTGGCTATAATAGGTTTTTTTTTTTTTTTAAGAGAGAAAAAGAAGAAAGAAAGAAAGAGGGAGAGAGAGGGAGGAAGAAAGGAAGGAAGGAAGGAAGGAAGGAAGGAAGGAAGGAAAGAAAGAAAGAAAGAAAGAAAGAAAGAAAGAAAGAAAGAAAGAAAGAAAGAAAGAAAGAAAGAAAGAAAGAAAGAAAAGGAAGGTAGGAAGGAGGGAGGGAGGAAGGAAGGAAGGAGAAAGAAAGAAAGAAAGAGAAAGAAAGAAAGAAAGAAAGAGAAAAAGAAAGAGAAAGAAATAAAGGACAACAGACATGGTGGTTGTCTTAGGTAATGAAATGATTTAAGCAATATCACAGTGGTGGGGGCAAGAAGGGTTTGTCTGGTTCTATTCTAGTGATGTGTTTGAGAGTGTTGAATTGTAAGCTGCTAGGGTTTGAATCATTATTAGCTCTATCACTTTGAGTAAAGTATGTCACCTCGCTATGACTTTGTTTTCTCCTATGTAAAATACATTCATAACAGAATCTACCTCATTGGGTTATTACGAGCATCAAGTAATAAAACTTGTAAAACAGTGCACAAAGCAGGTTTTCAATAAATGTCAGCTTTATATAATGGAGGAATGTAAGGATGAATAAAGCTTCTTTGTATAGGGAAAGAAAATCCTCCTGAATGAAAGATGATTAAAACAAGGAAAACAAACAAACAAAAGCAGAAACAAAAAACATTCTCTCATTTCCTCCAAAGCTCTCTTTCCCTCACTGGGTGAAGAAAGGCAAGACGGTTCTGAAAACAAATGAGCAAGAGATATGTTTATGTGGGTAACTTCTACATACATCTTCCCTAGTTGCTAAGAACTTCAATGCTGATTGGGGAATATCATTTCATGTGTATCCTGATGGGCCATGTTTATTTTCTCTGTTGATATCTTAAAGGAATGGTAAAAGTCATTATTGATGGAAACTATACATTTTTCTCATTGCTTTGGTAATAAAATGCTATTCACTAGAGGGTAGAGTAAGTCAGATTCTTTTCTTTTGAGTGCGATGGACTAGTAGGACAGGTAGGAAAATAGGCAACCCATTTAGGCAGAAGAGTACCTTCATCAGTGCCAGCTCCACAGTGCCAACAGATGAGGAATGAGCCTGTGTGTTGGATGAGGTCATTGAGAGGATATGCCTGCCGGTTGACCAGCAAGCCAACACTGTGCCACTCTGCAACTTCACTTTGTTCATTCATGGGCACTGACTGATAATTTTAGAAGTGGGGCTTAGCTGCTGGAACTCATCCTCCAACTCACAACCAAGGAGTCAATCTTTACTCTTTTCCAAACTGAGCCCAGCAGCAGCACTGCCTTTTTTTCATTTACCCTCAAACCTACACTTTGCTGCTGCAATGCTTATTTACAAAGCCAGAGCTTGCATTTCCTTTCTCTACTGTTTCCTTTTCTGTTTTATTGAGGGGAAAACCATAAGAAAAAAAAAATGATGGAGAAATAATTTAAGGTTTTGCTAGAAGACAGCATGGTGTAGAGCAGTTGTCTTCAAATTTAAGTTTAAAATGGGCCACTTTTTTACAAGAGACCCACCAAAAAAGCATTTCTTCCAAGTCATTGAGATTTCAGCTCATATCCCAATGTGAGAATCATTGGTAGGAGAGAGAAAGGAAGGGGCACAGGAGTTATCTACTTCAAAATCAATGGCTAGGATTCTCTTGAACTCCTACATGATTTTTTTTTTTTTTAGTTTACATACATTAAAGTTCACTTTTTGTTTAGTAAAGTTCAGTGGTTTTGAAAGATGCATAACATATGTATTCACAATTGCAGTATCAGAACAGTTTCACCTCCCTATTCAACCCTCCCTCCTCTTCCCTAGAATCCTCTGCACCCAGTTTTTATGATTATGAATCAAGCTGCTATAAACATTTGTGTGCAGGTTTTTGTGTGGACATAAGTTTTCAACTCATTTGGGTAAATACCTAGGAGCCTGATTGTTGGACATATGGTAAGGCTATGTTGAGCTTTGTAAAAAACTGACAAACTGTCTTCCAAATGGCTGTACTCTTTTGCATTCCCACCAGCGATGAATGGGAGTTCCTGTTGTTTTGCATCTCCACCAGTGTTTGGCATGGTCAGATGTTTCAGGATTTAGGTATTCTAATAGGTATGAAGCCTTATCTCATTGCTTTTTGCACTTTCCTAATGACATCTAATGTTAAACATCTTTTCATATGCTTATTTTCCATTTGCATATATTCTTTGATGAGATGTCTCTTCAGGTCCAGGGTCCCTGTTTTTTTGTGTTCCTATTGTCTTTGGGTTTTCCTAAGAAGTCTTCCTTAGACAGAGTCTGTATTTACAGTTCTCTTAGCTGCAATCCCCTATTATTATGCTGCAGCCCTGTTGGTATGGGGGTTATGTGTGGGCAATGGGAAGTGTTCTACAATCTTTTGTCCCAGACTTTTAGTTGATCTGTGTTCCTGGGCTGTGACCTCCACAGTGTTGCTTACCATTTTCCCCCTTAGGTGAACAGGAAAGCTAGAGATGTCTGGAGTGGGGGAAAGCCACTAAATCCAGGTTACTTAAGGTTTTAATAAAGTACTTTCTTCCTGAGAGCCAGCCTTTGTTATGAGGCTCTGGGTGTTTTCACAAGGATTACTTATCTCCTACCCCTGGCAGAGCCATGAGAGTATCTTTCTTTGTTCTTAACCATGAGAACCTGGTGTATGTCCTGGAGGTCAAACTCACAAAACTTTGGGAGCCCCCAAAATTCAGCACCCCAGGAGTCTCTCATTCTTAAGAGAATTCACACTCATCCTCAAAGATTCATCAAAATTACCATTAAAATGTTCCTACCACGTTATGGCTCTCGCGGATTCTGCTCCAAGTAAGCATGCTTCAGCTATGACTCTTAGGGTTCATCTGTCTTGTCAGGTTTGGGGGTGGTAGTTTGCCTGCGACTTCAGTTCTCTGATGGGTCAAAGAAAAGCCTTTTTTTTTTTTTTTTTTTCAGTTTGTTCAGTTTTCTGTTGTTGTTGTAAGGATGGTAGTGACAACATCCAAGCTCTTTACAGGTCAGAGCTAAGACCAGATGTCTCAATTTCATTTATTTCATTCTAAGAAAAGCCCTTTGATGCAGTTTTCCCTGTTCCTACTTCCCTCTAAGGGAAAGGAATTTTGACGAGGGCAGCTGGTAGGCTTGTAATCAATTAAGAGCAATTCCCACACTCAGGTTTCAGGATTCTAGCCCAGTGTTCTTTGCAACACACCTTCATCTTCCTCAATACCTCTTGCAAAACAGGCTAATCATTCATTTGTTCCTTCCCCAAATATCATTGCATACCTAGTGTCCACCATTGTTCTTGATGCTCTGCTGCAGCAGAGAACAAAACAGACAAGGATCTCTGCAATGGGGCTCATATTCTAATGAAGGAGATAGATGAGGGAATTTATTTATCTTATTTTTGTTTTTATTGGTGTTGCTCAGAAAGGATTTTAGGAAAGTTTATAGATTATTGGGTATCCCTCCAATGGAAAACTGGGTTTTAGGTAGTGGATCCTCTGGGTATTATATGATTCTAAAGGAGTCTGAGCTGTTGATTGACCTTCATTGTATGAGGGATAGACTATCAGGTACACCCCAGTGATCCATCCTCTGGTATTCATGCCTTTATGTAACCCCCTCCTCTTGAGTGTGCCTGGAATCTGTAACAAGATGGCAGTGTGTCACTTCCATGATTACTTTATGTTATATAAATCTCTGTCTGGCTAACAGACTTGCTCTGAAGACTCTGCCTGCTGGCTTGATCAGATAAGTGGCCATACTGTTGAAACCCACATGGAAAGGAACTGTAGTCAGTCTCTAGGAACTTTGGGTGGCCTCTAGGAACTGAGGGAGGACAGACTCTAGCTGAGAGCCAGCAAGAAGCCAGGGTCCTCAGTTCCACAACCTCAGGAAAAGAATTCTGCCAACAATCTGAATGAGCTTGAAAATGGCTTCTTCCTCAGTTGATATTCCATATGATAAATTTGCCCTGGCCAACTCCTTGATGGAAGCCTGGTGAGACACTAAACAGTGCCTTTTAGTTTAAGCCATACCTAGGTTCCTGACTCATAGAAACTCTAAGTGCAGTTTCTGTTAGAAACTGTCTTCACATCTTACTGGTTCACTCATTAATTGATGAGTCAAATGAAATATTTGATATTTGTTAATTTGACGTTGTATTACTCCAGGCTCTTCAAAGAAACAGAACCAATAGGATACATAGACACACACATGCATGCACACATGCCCCCCCCCACACACACACACAGACAGAGAGACAGAGAGGGAGAGAGAGAGATTATAAGGAATTAACTCATATAAATCTACAAAATTTTCAGTGTGGGCCAGCAGGCTGGAACCCAGGAGAGTTGGTGGTACAGTTCTAGTCCGAAGGCCAGCAACCTGGAGATCTAGAACTGACGGTTCAGTTCCAGTCTAAAAGGAGGCAGCTTCTTTTTATGCTATTCAAACCTTCAACTGATTTGATGAGGCCCACCCACACCATGGAAGGCAATCTACTAACTTGAAGTTCACCAATTTAAATGATAATCTCTCCAGAAACACCTTCCAAGTTAACACATTAAAATTAACCATCACAGGTGTTTATATGAGACTCAAAGATTTTAAGATAAATCATCTTTTAACAAGAAGGGTAAGAAGTGCCAGCAGTAGTGAAGTGTTGAAATTTCAGGAAACCCCACTGAGATTTAAGTGAGGCAAGTCCTGTAGAAAATTAGGGGAAGAACATTGTAAGAATAGCTACCAGTGAGAGCAGAGGGCTCTCCCAAGGAAAAGGGAATAGGCCAGTATGGCTGGAGCAGCAAGAATACAGAAAAGGGCAACAGGATCTGAGGTCAGAGTGACAGTGCAGAGTCAGATCACAGACCATTGAAAGGACATGAGATTTTGACCTGAGTGAAATAGCAAGCCATTCCATGGTAGGAGCAGAGAAATAATATTAGTTAATCTTATGCTGTTGTTGACATTATTTCAATGAAAACAGCCCTAAATGGCAGAAAGGTGGGCAATATTTCAGACATGTCTCAGATGTCATTTGAACTGAAGTTCAAGGCATTTAAATGAACTATTAAAGGCTACAACACTAGCAAGTGACAGTCAGATTTGATTCTCTTTTCTCTCTCATAATATGCTGATGTCCAGGTCATTTTGCACCTTCTAATAACCTACAGGACCTCCAGATCATTATTTGGTGATTTGGGATAATGATTATTAGATCCATAATTTAGAATTCTCAGGAAGAAGAATCAAATTAGTCCAAATTTGAAATGATCCAAATCCTCTTTTCCTTTTTGTGAGCTCAGAACTAGGATTTGTATGCAGTTATGGAAACCATTCCTACCTTTTCTACTAATGTTCTTTGCTTTAAAATGTCAGCTTGTTCATTTTCCCAGATTTCAATCTACTTAGTGATATAAAGAAACATATTTTTCCCCTTTCCTCTAGTCAGGAGGATAAGAAATATTTCCCTGGATGATGCTATTACAATATTCAACAGCATCTCCCTGGAGAGAAAGAATAATTCAAAATCTTAAATAAGATATTCAATTTGAGATTAGTTAAGTGGTTATTTGGCTAAAAGGGATTTGACAAATAAGAAGCACTTTTATATCTTCAGGTAAAGGAAATATTCAGTTGGATTTAATTAGCAGTGAGATTTTTCTGGCACCTCTCCATTATGAACCTTCAAGCATCGAAAGTATAATTAAAATTTTTGCAGGTTAATAATCACAATAAAGTTTCATTTAAAAAATAAGGATTCTAAGCTCAAGTGCAAAACCATGGTGTGAGATTCCCAAGGGTATTCCCTCTGAGATCATAGTTAATACACAGACTGTGGTCGTGCATTTTATTAACAGTTGTGGTTTTGATCAATTTGCTTTAAACTCACACAGCGTTCAAGTCCTGTAATTTTAGGCTTGGGAGAACATGTATCATGAATAAATGTTGGCAATGAGTTTCTTCAAATTCTCCATTAAGCAAATTATCCTTCTTATTTGTCAAATCCCTTTTAGCCAAGAAACACTTACAGTTTAGAAGAGCACCCTTGTCTTTGTGTTGTTTTTGTTGGGATTCCTGTGTGGAGAGGTGGTGGCTCAGGACCAAGAATGCCATTGACCAAAATCACAACGATGGTGAGAAATATGAGTGTTCTGGTAGAAAGAGGTAGTGGGTAGCTGGTCCTTCACCATGAAATCTCATTTTACATATTCTGAGTGTGGGAAGACATGCTTCTCCTCCCTTCTTTGTCCCTTTATCCCTCACTGGTTCTTATCCCTGGTTGGGGAGAAGGCTATAAACATGACATATCAATAATCTACCGCAAGATAACAGATACTAGAAAGAAGGACTTCTTTTTTTTTTTTTTTTGTACTTCATTCATGAAGAATGTGAGTATTCAAGGCAAAAGGTTCATTGTGGAGAAATGTAGCTGCTGTGAGGTGAAGTCAGCCCTAGGGGAAGAGTGATGGAAAGGAAGGAGGGAGGGACACTAAGGGAAAGTGAGCTGCAGGTGGCTATGTGACACTAACAGGACACAGAGAGTGCAGGGGGAAAGAAAAAAGATTTCTTCTGTCCTCCCTCTGGATATTGCGAAGAGTCCTGGAGGCTTTCTGAGAGTATGCCATGCCTTTCCACAGTTAGAAGGCATAAGTGAAGTTACCATATCTATTTCCAAAAAGTTCAAAAGAATGCCTTATATATACCTATTCATCTTTTAGTTCCCTCCAGTGATATACTGTAACCAGCTCATACAGACTTGTGAGAATCAACTGTCAAATTTTCAGGAATTTTGTGAGTCAACTGTTAAACCATTGATAGCTTGTAATTGGCTAGGATGGAAGTATTGACACCATAAAATCTGGCAAATGCTACAAATCAGGGTCTGCCCCCACCCACCCAGAGAGCCAGATGAAACCTTTTTCAGCACACCACTCAAATCTTGCACTCACTACTCAATGCCATAACATGTGTGTTTTGCCTCCCTTTCCATCCTACTTATAACTTTCCCTTAGATGTCACAGAGGACATAACTTCCAAGTACAGTGTCCCACACAGTCCACATCCGTCCTGACTTCTCAGCATTTGAGAGTGTAAGCTGACTCCACCTACCTTTCCTCCCACAATACTGTTATCTCTTGGGTCCCATGCAGTTCTGAACTCTTTTCAGAACAGTTTCAACAGCTTTCTTTCTTCCTTCCTTCCCTTAAATGTAACTATTTCTCAGAGTCTGAACTTAACCTTCTTCACTCTTTCTTCTTTGGTGAACTCATTCATTGCCTGGTTTATGTTACTACTGCTCAGTGCAGACGATGGCCACATCCACCCTTATTTTCCAGGCTCATTGATCAGTTCCAGGTTAGTATTTCAACAGCCTGCTAGTGTTTGCACATGGAAGGCCCACTGATAACACAGACTCAGCCTTTCCAAAAGCAAAAACATTATCTCCCCATCTTTCCTCAGCTCATTCTTAGACTTTCTTACTTATCCAATGACATCATCATCAGACCAGTCCAGTCTACCCCATCTGATGATCACATGTCGTTTATAAAAAAAAAAAAAAAAAAAAAAAAATTTGATTATCTCTCATTCTTCTTTCCTGCTTATGAAATTTACTGCATGTCTTCCTGAAATCTTCCTTCAAAATGTATCTCACACGTGCTGCCTCTAACATTTCTCTTGTGTTAGCTAGTATCTGCTTGTTTGGTCCCCTTCACCACTGCACTAGCCTTCTGATTTGTTTTCCTGTCCCAGATACCTGTTGGGATGGGAGGCACCAGGTGTAAGGCAGAAAATCTTTAGAATATTCTGATGCTAAACTACCTATACTGGTTTTAATTTGGGTCCTTAAATTCTTTGCTATCTCTCTCTTCAAGAGATGAACCTAATTACTCTCCCTTGAGTGTAGGCTGGACACAGTGACCCACTTCTAACGAATGGACTAGAGCAGAAGTGCTAGTGTTAGACTTCGGAGACTAGGTCATTAGAAGTTCCAGGCTTCCTCCTCACTCACTTTCTCCTGGATCATCCACGCTAAGGGAAGTCAGCCACTATGGCATGTGGACAAGACATTCAGGAAGCCCTGTAGAGATGTCCACGTGATGAGAATCTAAGGATTCCTGTGAGAGCCGTGAGACTGACCTATCTTTGTGTATCCTCCAGCCCACTTAAGTCCTCACATGAATGTAGTCCTGGCCAACAGCTTGACTGTCACCTCATGAGGAACCCTGAGTCAGAACTGCCTGGCTAACTCACTCTTGGATTCTTGCCCCTTGGGGATTGTGAGATAATAAATGTTTGTTATTTTTAACTGGTAAATTTGGGGGTAATGTCTTACACAGCAATAGATACCTGAGAGACCTTGTATCTTTCACCCTGCTCCAAAGCAAACATTAAAAGTAAATTCTGACTATGCCATTTCATTGCTGAAAAATTCCAAAGGCTTTGGACATGAACTTTCTATTAGACACAAATTCTTCTTTTTAGTCTGGTATTCAAGGCCCTCTACATTATATCACCAACCCATCCCTTAAGCTTTATATCCCAGAAAACTCACTATTGGAGTCCATGTTTCAGCCAATTTGGAAGATTATCCATTCTCTGTGTAATGGGCTCTGTATATCCTATCCCATTCCTAGTCCTACAGAGGGATGTAATGGCTTTGTTATGGTGATCACAGAGACTTTTAGCTTCACTATTTTTTCAAACCTTCTTCCTTGGGGAAATCCAGATATTAATGCTTCTCTTACGTATAGCAGAAGGATAGAACTTTGAAGGAAGATGGGGTCTAGAATATACTTCAGGCTATCTGTCCTTTTGCAGTTGAAGACACTGGAATCATTCTGTTTTAATTGGTCAGGAGTATGACTCTGTCCTCTTTCTCTGCTCTTATCCTTTCCTGGCTATGGCTTGGGTCCTGTTCTCTAGAGCTGCTGCTTTTTGGAGTATACTATCTAAATATCCACTGCCTTGGCTCCTGCTTGATTATGATATTTTGTTCCAACCTCCCAAATATTAGATTGCTCTATTCTAAGTTTGACAGTAAGAATGACTAGCGTTTGTTTTCTTCAATAGCCAATTTCTAATTCTATGGCTCTTCTACTTAGATTTATAATTAAATTCAGTTTAGAAGCTTAGTTTCTTAGGAAGCAAAATACCCAACACACACTCCCTCCTTCTTAGAGGGTCTCTCAGCCACCTTCGCCCTGCCTGGAGGTTCAAGAAACAATAGAAAGAAAAGTGGTGAGTGTCCCCTCCACCCTCCCGGATGCTTCTCACCATAACTGGAGTGATGAGTTCCTGGAGTTGATGATAATTATTGCATGCACCATCTGTCTAGAAACATTTCTCTCTACTCCCTTTCTTTCTCCCCTTCTCTTTTTCCTTGTTCTTGCTTTCAGTTTTTTAATCTTTATTCTCTGTCTTTTCTTTCTCTTCTGCTTAAGTGCTGTTCTACAGCTTTCACCCTGTGGAAAATATGCTTATGTAAAAAAAGTTAATATTTTTAAATTTAGTGAAAACAATACAACAGTAGTTCAGCCCTTGTGGATCAGCAGCTGCTGTTGCAAGGGCTGATTTTTTACTTCTCCTGCCTAGTGCCTTTGGGTTCATGAAGGGGATATCTCCAGTCCTGATGTACACTGCCCCCTTGAGCCATCTTAATTTAGTCATATGAATGCATTAAAGCCTATTTTTACTCAACTCTCTCATGAGAATAGAGTTGTCAGGTGAGCCAGCCATCTACCTATATCCTTAAAGTGGACAGTGACTTGTCAATACTTCTCACCTCCTGAAGTACCAGAGTCTGCTAATTTTATATCTGGAAGAGAAAAAAAAAGAGGTTATGTTTGCTTCTTCAAGTCTGTTACATATTTGTGTGGTATTTCTTACACAATGACCAACTTTCCTATATGAAGACAATTCCTAGGAAGGGACATGAGAAATTGGAAGATCTTCTACAGGAGAAAACTGAGGCTCAGAGAAATAAGTGGCTTGACCAAGGAGACCAAGAAGAAAGGAGAATCAAAGGGACAAACAACAGTTTACCTAATTGTCACACCAATTCAGAGTCCAGGGAGTTACACTGATGACATGTGATAAGTAATACATTTGAAATGTCAATTTGGCTCTGGTGCCCAATTGTTTGGTCAAAACCAGTCCCAACTGCACTGTGAAAGTTGTTATTTTTAGACTTGATTAACAATGAAATCAGTAGACTTTGAGTAAAGCAGATTATTCTCCATAATGTGGATGGGCCTCATCCAATGAGTTGAAAGCATTAAGAGAAAAGACTCAGCTTCCCAGAGAAGAAAGAAATTCTGCCTCCAGATTGCCTTATGAGTCAAGACTATAACATCAACTCACCAGAATTTCTGGCCTGCTGGTATGTCTTGCAAGTATCAGACCTGTCAGCCCCAACAATCACATGAGTCAATTTAAAATCTCTCTCTCCATGTACATATCTCATTGGTTCTCTTTCTGTGGAGAACTCTGATTAATATATGACAATACCTCATTGAAGCCATGCTTCTCATCCATGACCTGAAATAACCAGATACAGGAACATTTGGAGCATTGTATTGCTGCCAGTACCGCTTACAGTTACTAGAGTTCCTGGCCAGCATTTATTGAGTTCTTACTACACACCAGACTGTGCACTAAATATGTTCCACAGATTATGTTTTTAAATCATACACGACTCATTGAAAGTTGCTGTGTACCTTATTTTGTACAATTGGATTTAAAGAGAAAAT
The DNA here is from genome assembly GCF_964656455.1 of Halichoerus grypus. Classification (NCBI taxonomy): domain Eukaryota; kingdom Metazoa; phylum Chordata; class Mammalia; order Carnivora; family Phocidae; genus Halichoerus; species Halichoerus grypus. The sequence goes on along the minus strand of NC_135718.1, from coordinate 22,657,085 downwards.
AAAGGAAAAGAAATGAAAGTAGCGGAAAGGCAAGGAAGGAAGGAAGTGAAACCCTTGCCCATGCCACACAGTCAGGGAAGAGGAAGATCCAGGGCAGAGATCCAGATTAACTCCAAATTCACACTGATACCAGTACACTGAATTTAGGGCCAGAAAATCTGTTAGTAACTTGTGAATTGAGGCTCTGATATTAGGGACTCCAAGCACACTGAGAGAAATCCAGTTTAGTGATCCTATTTACCAACATTACTAGGCAATTTCTAAGTAGCTGGCCCTGGTGAAAATGGGTTACACCTGAACTGAAAAAAAAATAAGGATGAACAGGCTTTACTAAAGGACAATCCATAACTCAAACTTCCAAATTTGTTGGTTTCTTTAGGACAATTGAGATAGAGGAAGTTCACACTTCACATTATTTATATGGCAACTTTGGAGCATCAGGAGTTTTACATAAGTGAGGTTTTCTTATTTTCATTTTAAAATAACTGAACCATATCACTGTAAATGCTAAGATGTATTTTTAATAATTGTCACTGGATTTTTCTAAAATATACTGTACTTGGCACCCCCTTCCTCCATAAGGAGACCCTGAATAATACAAATGCATCTTTCTGATGTAGATCACCAATATGACTATACACCTTTGTTCATAGAGACATCTTCCAGAACTAAGTAATGATGTACTTAGGATTTTTTTCCTCTGTGCTAAAGAGCCCTGGATGTCTAGGATTTTATATTTTTGTCTACTTCTTATGTTTCAATTTCCTTATATTATCTGTTGGAACTGCTCACCACTGCTGTCAGTGGGTTCTTACTGCCTCTTGTATACAACGTATCTAAATCTGAAATCAGTATCTTTGCCAAGATCCTCTTTTGCAAATAGCATCATTATTCTCCAAGCTCCAAATCTGGTATTACTGTTGAATTCCTCTTTATCTCTTATTTCTCATGTTTGACATATTGCCAAATCCTACTGGATCTACTTCCTCCTATTAATACATATCATTCTGAGGCAAGATTTAGGGAAGCATAAGCATTCCCTCCCTTTCCCTCATCCACTGTGTAAAAGAGAGCATTTGGAAAGCAGAATCAAGTGAACGAGGAGACATCTGGCCAGAGACAGGATTTAAGCAGCAATCTGAGTTGACTTCCTCAATCAAGAGCCCTAGGTGATGGGTACAAGCCAGAAGGGAGAGTTTGGTTTCTTGCGCAAGAGAAGCCAAAGCAATCAGGAAAAGGAGAAAATTGGGACATGTCAAAAGTGCTTTTGAAAATCGTTGTTAGGGTTATGAATCATTTCCCCAATAATGGTCCTTGAAAGATGCAAGCAAAGGTTAGAATTGCTTTTTAAAAAATTGCTAGTTGATAGTGAGGCTGTTGCTTTGGAAGCTACGTGCCTCAGAGACTGTCTTGTGGTTCAGTAGTCAGATGGTTTGTTGAAGAAATGAATGGATACACAAATGCTCTACTTTTCATGGATTGGGGACCATGTCACACCCTCAAAGCCTGGGTTTGAGGGCAGTCCTTTTTCTCACCTCTCCTGGACCCTCTTCTCTTCATTCCAAGGTTCTTGGCTGTGTTCTGCAAAAATGAGGATGGAAGAAGTTATCACTGAGAAAAGAATAGAAACTAGCAATGTGGTATCTGAAAGAGGGTTTAATCTGGGTGCATGAGTCTTTGCTCTGTTGATAGCTTGCTATGTGTCCATGAGAAAATTGCTGGATCGCGATCAAATAAGGTGATTGGTCAAGTTGATAGTCTAACAGATGCACAGCACTTACTCAGTGCTCAAGAAATACTTAGAGAATGATTTTTTTAAATTTCCCTTCCAGTTCTAGAATTCTGAGTCTATGGTTCTAGCAAAGCAGTTTTGGCTGACTTGACTCTTAATAGAGATAGCCTCTGAGTGCTGAAAATTTTGAACTCAGCCAGAGTTTTCTGCCTCTGCTTCCCATGAGTGGATGGATGGCAGTCCCCTTTGTAAGGTCTCTGAAATTATGCAGAGTGGGCCACTGCAATATTCTTAATAAACCATCCTGGTGTTGCTTTCAGTTTGTTCCTAAAAACTGCCTACCACACATTCTACCAAAAAGAGTGCATCTGCACATACAGAATAAACAAATGTGCTTGTTTATTAAAGAGCTTACCCTGAAAAAGAGTCGAGGGTGAGTTGGTTACATGTTCACTGGCTTTATTTGTTGTTCCCTAAAATTACACAGAGGTAGACCCCAGATCAGCACCAATGGCAAAGAGAGACAAATGGTGTGGAGAACGTGTGGGAAAAGAAAGTGCAAACAAAACCTATTTGAGCCTGATAACAAATGGGCAGTTACTCTCATTTACTTGGCTCTTTCTTCATGTCACTTTTTGGGAGACTGTCAAAGAAGCCCAGACATGGCCAGAGAATCCATTCCCAGATGGTTTGGAGAAAGTGGAATCCACTTTGTCCCAGAACCAAGGCTACCAGGATTGAAGAATATAGTAGAAGTCTCCAGCTCACTTCTTCATTCTGGGAGAAATTGCAATGCTTTTAACTGTGGGTCCAGTGTGCTTGGGATTGGCTCTTAATGCTTGTTTTTACTGCATCCCCACGAGTCTCTTCTCTCCACCACATGGCTCAGGCCTAGGTATTTGGTCTTTGTCTCAGCTTTTTGCTTAGACTCCAAACCCTTGCTATGTCCTGCTAACAGCCCACTTGAAATGGAACCCAGATGCCCTGATTTGTTCCTGACATCCTGTCCTTCAGGGTCAGACCTTGCTGACCTCCCAATCCCAGGTGCTTCAGTAGAGTCTCATTCATAATAGAGCGGTACTGATGGCTGAGGAGACGCAGGGGCCTCCTGGATCACGGCCACCAGCCTGCCTTCTAGGAGAATCACTGACTGGAATCCAGCTACATGTTTCACCTATGGGATTGTGCTTAACACAACCTAAAATTGTCACGCCTCTTTGGGTACTGCATTCAAGAAACAGCCATTCCGCTGGGTCAGGCCTGTCTTACCAGTGCCCTTTCAGTCTTGCTATCTTTGTCCTTCCCACTTACCTCTCATGATGACTCAGCAAGACATGCCCAACCAACCAGTTTTGTCCTATTGACAGTAATACTGTGGATTCTCATCAGTTAAAAAACAAAAACAAAACCATGTTTGGTCGAATGTGCTTATATTATATAATAGAGCCACAAGGCTTCACTGTGAGTTATTACAAGAAACTTCTTACTCCCTGGGGGAAGGTCTTGCCCTGCAGTGAGGCTGCAGACGCATGAGGATCACAGTCAGGAGTCCAGTCACACTGAGCTAAGCCATTTCTGTGTCTATGGTGTACTCGGGGTGAAGTGTGAGCTCCTGGGTTTCAGATTTCTTAGTGTTGGTATTTGGAAAACACTTCCTCTATATCTACTTGTTTGCCGAAGTTAGTAGCAAATATCACTTCTTTCCTCCGGGAGAGCTTAGACAGCCTATCCTCCCCATGTACCACATCAAGTAAGGTCAAAAGGGGTAAGTCTTCATTTGTGTAACTCAGTAGCAAGGGCTGAGATGAGATTTGATGTGTGCTTTCGAAAGAATGATAACTCTTTTCCTTGTGTAAACTCTTTCCCACAACCACATTTGGAGCAGGGAACTGAGTGAATGTACAATTTCTCATTTTAAACCATCTTCTGTTTGTGGCTTACCTGTAGAAGGATTGGAGAGGAGGGCAGGTAGAGTGGAAGGAGTGGGCATGTCCTTTAGGAGTTCTGGGTTGAAATTCTGACTTTACTACTTTATGGGCTATGTGACCTTGGACATGCAACTTGAAATTTTCCAGACACAGGTTTCTGCATTATTAAATGAACGTACTGCATTAAAGCATCTGCATGTTTTAAATCATTTATTCCTTATAACACAGCAAATGTACCACACATCCCTACCTTTTTCTCTTCTCCTTTTATATCTTATTGCCTCCTCATTACATAAAAAAATGCCACATCCACCTGTCCCATAGCCCAAAAACACTTGTATATATTGCATGAAATTAAGAAGCTAAAAAGAAGAAATAATGCATATAGCACATTTAGAAATACATCTAGAAATTGGGAATGATATACTAGGCAGACCAAAGAACTGATTTGTCTGCCATATTAAAAACAAACCAGTAATAGTTCCTGCCCTTCTAGATTTCCTGGGAGCATTTTCAGATCATTTCTTTGGGAAAAATCTCATGTTAATTATTTCCCTTCGTCTTGCTAGTCTAGCAATCCCTGCCCCACCCCAAATAAAATGCACATGCTTGAGAGAGATCCATTTTACCAACTTATGTCCACCCTCCCTCCCTGGATGCCCAGAGATTGAATTCCATAAATCCCCCCTCTATCCAATCCCAACCAGGGAGAAAGCTCTGCAGAGCTAGAAGGAAGAACTGAATTTTTTCTGGGCATTCTTGGCCGGGCATGTCACTGAGGATGGCTGTGTCTGCTTTGTTTTGAGCCATCTGAGATGCAGCACACTGCAGGGTTCAGGAAACAGTCCTCATTGTATCGAGAGCAGCTTTCTTTCCTTTAATCCGGTGCATGAGAGGCTTTGATTTAGAGAAGATCCAGGAGCATTTCTAAGCTGCTCAAGCCCCAGGCCTGTCTGGTCATTGAGTCTCGACCCACCCTTTGGGTCAGCCCAGACCACCAATTACCCAGCCCCCTACTAACCACAATGATGAGTCTAAAACATTGCTCATCTTGTAGGAAGTACTGCACAGAAGGAAAAGTGAACATTTTGATGTCACACAGACCTGCTACCCTGGGATCACGAGTGACTCATTTTACTTTTCTTTTTTTTTTTTTTTTAGATTTTATTTATTTATTTGAGAGAGAGAGAGAATGAGAGAGAGCACATGAGAGGGGTTATGGTCAGAGGGAGAAGCAGACTCCCTGCCGAACAGGGAGCCCGATGCGGGACTCGATCCAGGGACTCCAGGATCATGACCTGAGCCAAAGGCAGTTGCTTAACCAACTGAGCCACCCAGGCGCCCCTCATTTTACTTTTCTGAGCCCTCTTTTCACCAAATGTAAAGAAGTAACCATTCTTACTTTGGGAACTTGTGTGGATTAAATGAGACAGTGACTATAGAGTGCATTCCATAATGACATATAAATAATGTTACAAGACGCTAGCCACTTTGTTATCGTCATTAATATATTTTCCATTCACAACTTCCTCATTCTATACTTTCGCCTCATTCACATCTTTTATTTTTATGTAGCTCTGAGCTCTTGGTTTAGGAATTAAAATCGTGATAGCTTTTGGCTCTTTGGACTCAGTGTTCATATATATTCACACCAGTGCTTGGACCTAGATGTTACACTATGAATTTGGTTTGCTTATACCTCTGGATGTCAGTGTTGCCTCTGTGCCCTAGCCTTGGCCAATGAGAACATCCTGCCCAGTCATTTAGCGAACACTTGGCTAAGCCAGTCCCCACCATTTGCTCTGTGTGCGTGTGTGTGTGTGTGTGTGTGTGTGTGTGTAGTATTAAGAAGTACGGTTGGCACCTTCCTGTGGCCAGAAGATGGCGGGGAGAGTGAACAGCTGCTGGTTGAACAGTTAACATTACTACTACAGAAATTAGGTCAGGGTACCTTCCAGAAGCTTCCACATTTTTTTTTCCTCTAGAAGTAACTCTTCTGTTTACACACACCCTCCCCAGTGCAGTCTGGGAGCTGACCGCAAGTACCTAAGAGCATGAAACATTCTTCAGAGAGCAATGGCTTGCAATACTTAACATGCAATCTGAGTGACAGGTCGAGACTCACTAATAGGACATGTTTCTGCATGTGTATGGCCCGTAACTCATTACTGTTACTTCATTATTGTGCATGTCTATGTGTGGGGGTTTATTTCCACATGTATGTGCATATATCCAAAGAAAGTGTAAATATGTATGTATATTTACATTGTATTTATACTGTAAATGTTTATTAATCATGTAAATGTGTATGTATGTGTGTATATATGTAATACCTATATACACACATGGCTGGTAAGTTGCACAGCCTAAAAATTTTAAACATTTGAAACTTCAAGAATTAAATTGCAGGTACCAGAGTAGCAAAAGAGTGTTTTCGTCTCAGTATGAATTTAAATTGAAAAATGAGATGAAATTTGTCTTTTTTATGTATAGAAACTATTTTTAACTTCTTAAAGGAATTTAAATGAACAATTTTGAACTTTTCTATCAACTCTACATAGTATATTAAATATATTATTACTCATAATAAGTCATTACATAATAAAATAAGGAAATAGAGTATTTTAGATTAACTTCACAGTATATTTCTTGTAATTTTTGTTAAAAACACATTTTTTCTAGCCATACAAGTAATATATGATCATTTTAGAAGACTTTAGAAAATATGCAAAAAGAAGAGAATTTTCAAAACCTGGAATATTATGAGTTAGAAGTAAGCAGTGTTGGGGTATCTGGGTGGTGCAGTGGGTTAAGTGTCCAGTTCTCGGTTTCAGCTCAGGTCATAATCTCAGGGTCGTGAGATCAACAACCACATTGGGCTCTGTGCTCAGCATGGAGTCTACTTGAGATTCCCTCTCCTTCTCCTGCTGCCCCTCCCGCTCATGCTTGCGCTCTCTCTCTTATGCGCATTCTCTCCCTCTCTCTAAAATAAATACATCTTAAAAAAAAAAGAAATAAGGAGTGTTCCTATATTTCAATCTCTCAGTCCATCCCTATATATTTTCTGTACAAATTGTTTTCACACTATGTAAAGTATTAAATTCTGCATCCTTCTAACATTAAGGAAAATGTTCTCATGCCATTAAGTATTCTTTAGAAAAGTTTTAGTGGAAGCATTCTATTTTATTACATGGATATATATATATATATATATACATATATTTAACACTAGTTTATAAATACTGTTTACTGCAGGGCAGAGCAAGATGGCGGAGGAACAGGAGACCTGGATTTCATCTGGTCCCAGGAATTCAGCTGGATAGGGATCAAACCATTCTGAACACCTATGAACTCAACAGGAGATCGAAGAAAAGAAGAGCAACAACTCTCTGAACAGAAAAGTGACCACTTTCTGGAAGGTCTTTTCTGATTTGTTTAGAGTATATTTTCTGGGGACATTGTTACCCTGTTAGCATTTTGTTCTCTCATTCATCTATTCTCCTCTGCACAAAATGACAAGACGGAAAAAATCACCTCAACAAAAAGAACAAGAGGTAGTACCGACTGCTAGGGACCTACTCAATACGGACATTAGTATGATGTCAGACCTAGAGTTCAGAATGATGATTTTAAAGATACTAGCTGGGCTTCAAAAAGGATGGAAGTTATTAGAGAAACCCTCTCTGGAGAAAAAAAAGAACTAAAATCTAACCAAGTCAAAATCAAAAAGGCTATTAATGAGGTGCAATAAAAAATGGGGGCGCTAACTGCTAGGATAAATGAGGCAGAAGAGAGAATCAGTGATATAGAAGACCAAATGATGGAAAGCAAAGAAGCTGCGAAAATGATAGATAAACAACTACTGGATCACGAGGGCAGAATTCGAGAGATAAGTGATACCATAAGACAAAACAACATTAGAATAATTGGGATCCCAGAAGAAGAAGAAAGAGAGAGAGGGGCAGAAGGTATATTGAAGCAAATTATAGCAGAGAACTTCCCTAATTTGGGGAAGGAAACAGGCATCAAAATCCAGGAAGCACAGAGAATCCCTCTCAAAATCAATAAAAATAGGTCAACACCCTGACATCTAATAGTAAAACTTACGAGTCTCAGAGACAAAGAGAAAATCCTGAAAGCAGCTCGGGAGAAGAGATCTGTAACCTACAATGGTGGAAACATTAGATTGGCAACAGACCTATCCACAGAGACCTGGCAGGCCAGAAAGGACTGGCAGGATATATTCAGAGCACTAAACAAGAAAAATATGCAGCCAAGAATACTATATCCAGCTAGGCTGTCATTGAAAATAGAAGGAGAGAGAAAAAGCTTCCAGGACAAACAAAAACTAAAGGAATTTGCAAACACGAAACCAGCCCTACAAGAAATCTTGAAAGGGATCCTCTAAGCAAAGAGAGAGCCTAAAAGCAACATAGACCAGAAAGGAACAGAGACAATATACAGTAACAGTCACCTTACAGGCAATACAAAGGCACTAAATTCCTATCTTTCAATAGTTACCCTGAATGTAAATGGGCTAAATGCCCCAATCAAAAGACACAGGCTATCAGATTGGATTAAAAAACAAGACCCATCGATATGCTGTCTGCAAGAGACTCATTTTAGACCCAAAGACACCCCCAGATTGAAAGTGAGGGGGTGGAAAACCATTTGCCATGCTAATGGACACCAAAAGAAAGCTGGGGTGGCAATCCTTATATCAGACAAATTAGATTTTAAACCAAAGACTGTAATAAGAGATAAGGAAGGACACTATATCCTACTTAAAGGGTCTATCCAACAAGAAGATCTAACAATTGTAAATATCTATGCCCCTAACATGGGAGCAGACAATTATATAAGGCAATTAATAACAAAAGCAAAGAAACACATTGACAACAATACAATAATAGTGGGGGACTTTAACACCGCCCTCACTGAAATGGACAGATCATCTAGGCAAAAGATCAACAAGGAAATAAAGACTTTAAATGACACACTAGACCAAATGGACTTCACAGACATATTCAGAACATTCCATCCCAAAGCAACGGAATACACATTCTTCTCTAATGCCCATGGAACATTCTTCAGAATAGATCACATCCTAGGTCACAAATCAGGTTTCAACTGGTACCAAAAGATTGGGATTATTCCCTGCCTATTATCAGACCAGAATGCTTTGAAACTAGAACTCAATCACAAGAGGAAAGTCGGAAAGAACTCAAATACATGGAGGCTAAAGAGCATCCTACTAAAGAATGAATGGGTCAACCAGGAAATTAAAGAAGAATTAAAAAAAATCATGGAAACCAATGAAAATGAAAACACAACTGTTCAAAATCTTTGGGATGCAGCAAAGGCAGTCCTAAGAGGAAAGTATATAGCAATACAAGCCTTTCTCAAGAAACAAGAAAGGTCTCAAATACACAACCTAACCCTACACCTAAAGGAGCTGGAGAAAGAACAGCAAATAACCCCTAAACCCAGCAGGAGAAGAGAAATAATAAAGATCAGAAGAGAAATGAATGAAATAGAAACCAAAAGAACAGTAGAACAGATCAACAAAACTAGGAACTGGTTCTTTGAAAGAATTAACAAGATTGATAAACCCCTGGCCAGACTCATCAAAAAGAAAAGAGAAAAGACTCAAATCAGCAAAATCATGAATGAAAGAGGAGAGATCACAACCAACACCAAAGAAATACAAACAATTATAAGAATATACTATGAGCAAGTATATGCCAGCAAATTAGATAACCTGGAAGAAATGGATGCACTCCTAGAGATATATCAACTACCAAAACTGAACCAGGAAGAAATAGAAAACCTGAACAGACCTATAACCACTAAGAAAATTGAAGCTGTCATCAAAAATCTCCCAACAAACAAAAGCCCAGGGCCAGATGGCTTCTCAGGGGAATTCTACCAAACATTTCAAGAAGAATTAATACCTATTCTTCTGAAAATGTTCCAAAAAATAGAAATGGAAGGAAAACTTCCAAACTTGTTTTATGAGGCCCCCATTACCTTGATCCCAAACCAGACAAAGATCCCATCAAAAAGGAGAATTACAGACCAATATCCTTGATGAACATGGATGCAAAAATTCTCACCAAAATACTAGCCAATAGGATCCAACAGTACATTAAAAGGATTATTCAAGGTGCCTCGTTAGCACAGTAGGTAGCGCGTCAGTCTCATAATCATAAAAGGATTATTCACCATGACCAAGTGGGATTTATCCCTGGGCTGCAAGGTTGGTTCAACATCCACAAATCAATCAATGTGATACAATACATTAACAAAAGAAAGAACAAGAATCATACGATCCTCGCAATAGATGCAGAAAAAGCATTTGACAAAGTACAGCATCCTTTCTTGATCAAAACTCTTCAGAGTATAGGGATAGAGGGTACATACCTCAATATCATAAAAGCCATCTATGAAAAACCTACAGCGAATATCATTCTCAATGGGGAAAAACTGAGAGCTTTCCTCCTAAGGTCAGGAACGCGGCAGGGATGTCCACTATCACCACTGCATTCAACATAGTATTAGAAGTCCTAGCCACAGCAATGACACAACAAAAAGAAATAAAAGGCATCCAAATCGGCAAAGAAGAAGTCAAACTCTCACTCTTTGCAGATGATATGATACTTTATGTGGAAAACCCCAAAGACTCCACCCCAAAACTGCTAGAACTCATACAGGAATTCAGTAAAGTGGCAGGATATAAAATTGATGCACAGAAATCAGTGGCATTCCTATACCACCCCATTGCCACCCCAGCATTCAGAAGAAAGAGACAGAAGAAAGAGAAATTAAGGAGTCAATCCCATTTACAATTGCACCCAAAATCATAAGATATCTAGGAATAAATCTAACCAAAGAGGCAAAGGATCTGTACTCAGAGAACTATAAAATACTCATGAAAGAAATGGAGGAAGACACAAAGAAATGGAAAAACGTTCCATGCTCATGGATTGGAAGAACAAATACTGTGAAGATGTCAATGCTACCTAGAGCAATCTACACTTTCAATGCAATCCCCATCAAAATACCATCGACTTTTTTCAAAGAAATGGAACAAATAATCCTAAAATTTGTATGGAATCAGAAAAGACCCCGCGTAGCCAGAGGACTGTTGAAAAAGAAAAGCAAAGCTGGCGGCATCACAATTCCGGACTTCCAGCTCTATTACAAAGCTGTCATCATCAAGACAGCATGGTACAAAAACAGACACATAGATCAATGGAACAGAATAGAGAGTATGGCACAAAAATAGACACATAGATCAATGGAACAGAATAGAGAGCCCAGAAATGGACCCTCAACTCTATGGTCAACTTTTCTTTGACAAAGCAGGAAAGAATGTCCAATGGCAAAAAGACAGTCTCTTCAACAAATGGTGTTGGGAAAATTGGACAGCCACATGCAGAAGAATGAAACTGGACCATTTCCTTGCACCACACACAAAAATAGACTCCAAATGGTTGAAAGACCTAAATGTGAGACCGGAGTCCATCAAAATCCTATAGGAGAACACAGGCAGCAACCTCTTTGACCTCAGCCGCAGCAACTTCTTCCTAGAAACATCTCCAAAGGCAAGGGAAACAAGGGCAAAAATGAACTATTGGGACTTCATCAAGATAAAAAGCTTTTGCACAGCAATGCAAACAGTCAACAAAACCGAAAGACAACCGACAGAATGGGAGAAGATATTTGCAAATGACATATCAGATAAAGGGCTACTATCCAAAATCTATAAAGAACTTATCAAACTCAATACCCAAAGAACAAATGATCCAATCAAGAAATGGGCAGAAGACATGAACAGACATTTTTCCAAAGAAGACATCCAAATGGCCAACAGACACATGAAAAAGTGCTCAACATCGCTCGGCATCAAGGAAATCCAAATCAAAACCTCAATGAGATACCATCTCACACCAGTCAGAATGGCTAAAATTAACAAGTCAGGAAACGACAGATGTTGGCGGGGATGCAGGGAAAGGGGAACCCTCCTACACTGTTGGTGGGAATGCAAGCTGGTGCAACCACTCCTCTGGAAAACAGTATGGAGCTTCCTCAAAAATTTGAAAATAGAGCTACCATACGACCCAACAATTGCACTACTGGTTATTTACCCCAAAGATACAAATGTAGGGATCCGAAGGGGTACATGCACACCAATGTTTATAGCAGCAATGTCCACAATAGCCAAAGTGTGGAAAGAGCCAAGATGTCCATCGACAGATAAATGGATAAAGAGAATGTGGTATATATATACAATGGAAAATTATGCAGCCATCAAAAGGAATGAGATCTTGCCATTTGCAATGATGTGGATGGAACTGGAGGGTATTATTCTGAGCGAAATAAGTCAATCAGAGAAAGACATGTATCATATGACCTCACTGATATGAGGAATTCTTAATCTCAGGAAACAAACTAAGGGTTGCAGGAATGGGGGGGGGTGGGTGGGAGGGATGGGGTGGCTGGGTGATAGAAATTGGGGAGGTAGGTGCTATGGTGAGCACTGTGAATTTTGCAAGACTGTTGAATCACAGATCTGTACCTCTGGAACAAATAATGCAATATATGTTAAGAAAGAAAAAAAAGAAGAAGAAGATAGCAGGAGGGGAAGAATGAAGGGGGGAAATTGGAGGGGGAGACGAACCATGAGAGACGAGGGACTCTGAAAAACAAACTGAGGGTTCTAGAGGGGAGGGGGGTAGGAGGATGGGTTAGCCTGGTGATGGGTATTAAAGAGGGCATGTTCTGCATGGAGCACTGGGTGTTATGCACAAACAATGAATCATGGAACACTACATCAAAAACTAATGATGTAATATATGGTGATTAACATAACAATAAAAAAATTAAAAAAAATACTGTTTACTGCATCCTTTTTCTGCACCTGCAATCTGTATTCATGCTTCCATTGGCAGGGAGATTTCATGATGATATCTGTACATGCATATATTGAAATATCTTACTCAGGATTGTCCATAAAGGACAAATGTAAGCTTAAGCTTATTTTTAAATATTTCACACTTCCCTGTTTCATTCTTCATGGAATATTTTATAAATGTCTTTTTCATACTATCCTTTTTTAACAAAGAGTTCTGACCACAATTTAACATTCTTTGGGCCAAAGACATATTTCTAAACATGAGTTGTTGAGGTTGGTTGAAACTGAGTGATGCTCTGATGTCTGTGCAAGCAGGCAGGCTGCTGGTCTCACAGCCAAAATGCTCAGGTTGGTGATGATGATAATGAGGACCGGTGCTCTGTTCTTATCTTTTCCCTCTGAGGTCAAGTTAGACTCTTCCTTTTATTAGTATATCCAAATTACTTTTAAACTAACATCTGAGTTACTGTTCTTTGATAAAACTTTTCTGAAGATGTACATTTATTCTAATGGGATTGATATATTAGAGAATTCAAAGATAATGCAAATTTTGTGTTTATGTGCGATTCTGCCAATAAGAAATATTAAGTGAACAGACAAAACTATACTCTGTTGGATTCAGCTATGCACCATGCACAACATACACAGATACACACACACACACACACACACACACCCCTCCACCATCTACCAGCTACCTCCATTTGCCTCATGTGACCCAGGCATACCATCCATTTGGTGTAACAACTTTCTGTCAGATTTCAGGTAACTCTCCGTCTTTACAATAACTCACTTCACAGTAACTTATGTCACAATAACTCACTTTACAATACTCACATGCTATAAGCATTCTAATGCCCACTTCCACGAGCCAACATTGAGTCTTTTCCAAGGTGTTTTATCTGTGTATTTCTTAACCTTTTAACACCATAGAAGTGTGTTACCATTTTTATTAGGTTTTGCTATGGTCTGAATGTTTGTGTCTCCTCACAAACTCATGTCCAAAGCCTCATGCCCCAAGTGATGGTATTTGGGGCCTTTGGGAGGTGATTACCACTGTTACAGAAAAGATGCCTGAGAGCTCCTTTGCTCTTTCTACCCTATGAGGACTAGTGAGAAAATGCCACGTATGAGACGGAAAACAGGTCCTCTGAATGTGGTGGCACCTTGATCTCGGACTTCCAAACCTCCAGAACCATGAGGAATAAATTCCTGTTATTTTTAAGGCACCCAGTCTCTCCTATTGTGTTATAACAGCAGAATGGACTAAGAAGGGTTTGTATCTTGTGTCACTGACATATTACACATTAAGCTTGTGTCCTGGTCCCATTTCTTTTCCCAAGCCTCATATTTTTATTGTGCTATTCTGCATTGTGAGGTGAATTTTAGGAGCACATATGCCACATAACAGAACTGACTGTATATACAATTCTGTGGGGAAATTCCTGTACGTGACCACTGTGAAAGTTAATTTTTCTTTAAACTCAGAAGCATTTCTAATTGCTGTGCTGAGGTCCAAAACTTTGTTTTCTGGTTGAGGTTGATCTAAGACTGATGTGGAACAAGTTGGGACAATGTAAGTGTTTCCAAATGGCTGGCTCCTTTTCAGCTTTCAGATCTTAGAGAAGCTGGGACCAACTCCCCCTCTCCCATCCCCATCCCTGGTCACTATGCTCTCTGCTGTGTTTTATTTTTACTTACCTAATTATATTATATGTATGATCGCTTTGGATCTGTTACACTACATTTTACTATTTGTTCATTGTTCCTATTAGAATATACGCTCATAAAGGCAGATAGCCTATCTGCCTTGTTCATAGTTGTATTATCACCATCTAAAGAAGTCTGCGACACACAGAGAGTAACATAGATTTGCATTTTGTCAACAGAAGATCCCTTTTCTGGGATTTAACATGAAAACTATAACACCTATTTCCGTTTATACGTCCACCTAGAATTATTTTGGGATTTTCCCTACTATGAAAGCATCAGCCTCACATTCATTTTCAAAATACTGTTAACTTCTAAGAAATAGGTAAACACATAATGATTCAGAAACCAAACTTAGGCCTCTGTTTTTCGTACTCTTTTCTAACCAGTTTTTTTTTTTTTTTCTTTTTCCAAACTACAGTTATTTCACTTACATTAATATCTAAGAATAGGCCCCGAATACAGTGGCTTGAGTGGTAAGAGAGAGGAAGGGCAAGGATGTGTTGGCTCTTGACAAACACCAATTGAACATGTAATTAGAGGTGCCGGCTCGGCCAGGGGAGTCAGGCCAATGGCAAGTCCAAGATTGCTCTCACTACACAAAGCTGAAAATCCAGGGTTGAGCTTCAGCAAACATTTATCTAGTGCCCCCTAATGGCCATGTCCAGCGCTAGAGACTGAAGGAGTGAAACGAAAAATCAAGATCCTTTCCTCCCCGAGTGTAGAATTCGGTGAGCAAGGTGTAAAGAGTGGCACACGTAAACAGATTCCTGGTTTAAATAGGTACTGTCGAAAGGGAAGTGGGTGAAAGGATGCCGCAGGGAAAGGGGCACCTACTATTTAACTATTTGCCTTCAGACTGGGGGAGAGTGTGGATTTGATGTGGGCTGAACCTGAAAGGGGTGCTGTGCTAGTCACCTGCCTGTGTTCTCTCGAGTCCATTCCCCACTCCTCCCTGCTCTGCTTGGTAGTTGAGGAAACCGTATTTCCCAGGGTCCAGTGCCCACTGGCTCGTGGATGGGCTTGGCCGGTAGGAAGCTTCGGCTGAAGATGGGAGGGCCAGAGCAAGGGTGACAGCAAGCTCCCTCTCTCCATCTCCTTTACTTGGGCAGTGTGGCTGGCTACGGAGGTGGCTCCTCTGTGATTCCAGAAAGCGCCAGCCACGTCCTCCATGGTTTCAGTGTCAAGGGGCTGGTGCTGGTCCTGGGCTGTGGGAATCCCTGTGTCCTTCCAGCCCAGGGAAGGCAGAGGCTCCTTACTGAGGCTCATCTTGGCATTGCATCACCTCCCCCCATTTGGCATCTTGGCTCTTCAGTTACTCAAGCAAAAAATTCCCTGTGTTAAATCTCCTCTGTTTTAAATCTCCAGGGATGGCTTTTGTTTGACCGCCTGCACCCTCAGTGAACAGGAGATCAACTCCTGAGGGGGAAGCACAGCATAGGCTCTGGCCTAGAAAAGAATGAAGGGTCAGGTGGAAGATTTAGCCTGTGGGAAAGGAGAGGGTCAAGGCCACCTAAAAACAGGGATTCTCAGACATGCGGAGACTATGCTGTTGAGGCAACGCCATTCTGCGCCTGGTGGGTCTCTGGAAGGCTGAGGAAGGCTATCTTTCTATACAAATACAAGGGCAAAATGTTGCCCAAGAAGAGATGTCACCTACGTAGGCAAGCCACAAGGCTGGAGGATTTTGGATCCAGTGCACCTCTTTGTTTTCCATCGAGTTTAAATCAGCTGGATGGGGCTCTTGGGAATGACTCACCCACGCAGGATACCAAAGCTGGAAGTTGTTTTCTTCCTTCAGATTATATGCATGAGGACACTGAAGCTCTGGTATGGGAAAGCACTTTGCACAAGGTCACACAGCTGGCAGAGCTGGAAGGAGAACTCCACTCGCCTGATCTCAGGGTCAAAGCCTTTTTCATGCTGTCCTTGGAGCCCTTACCACGCCCCGAGTTTCAGCTCATTCCATTACAGGCAGGTTCGCTCTTTCCATAACTACGAGATTCTGAACAAGTTTGAATGGGTTGGTCACATATTAATAGTTTTTAATTTTGAACGAAACATAATAAGCATGTTACTCACTCCAAAGTGACCAGTTTGGAGTGGTTTTTAAGTAGAATAAAGTCATTTAATAAAGCCACAGACATTATATAGTCAACTAAAATGCAGTAGAATTCAGGTAGTAGAACATAGTCTCCTTTGTTAGCAGAAACAAAAAACAAGCAAGCAAGCAAACAAACAAAAATGCACCTTCGAGACTGTGGTACTCACTATATGCTCACACCATTAGCCTTTATAAAATCCTACAGTTGTTACCACTTCTGTATGAAGACCGAACGCCACGGTTTGGTTTGACATAAAATAAACTCCTTGAGGCCAAGACTTTAGAGACATTATCTGTTTAATAAATATGATTGTAAAAGCAATAAACAAGAGCAAGTATACATTACACTACATAGTATTTAACAAAAAAATACATCAAAAAAGTCATCTTAAAATTAGAAGTAGTTCCGATACTATAAGAAAACTTTCTTTTCTTTTTTTTTTTTTTTTTTTTTTTAAATTGGCTTCCTAGAAAAATAAGTTGGCAAATGAGGGATTTCAATGCTCAGTTGGAATCCTGGAAAACAGAACAGCTGCCAAACACCCCATTGCTCTCAAAGTTGCTGTTTGGAACTTCTGAAAAAAAGCAAAGCAAACCTCTGCATTTTGGATAGTGAATCCAATTAGGAATAAGGCAAAGGAGAAAATGTTGGCTGGGTAGTTCAGGGTAGAGCACGCACAGTTTGCCTTCTGGGATTTTTGGAAAACGTGGTAATATCAGATTCTTAGCTTGCCCTGAATCTTCCCTTCCACATCCATCCCTCCCCACCCACTCCTCTGGCCTGAAGCCCACCAAACTCCTCACTGTGTTTGCACCTGCTGTTAGCGAGTCGGTAGGCACTTTGGTCCCTCCCATTTGTAGGCTCTCATTACTACCTTCTCTTTGGGATTGAGCTGGAGTGGCAGGGTGTGGTGGTTCCCAAAGTTCTGTGTACAGTACAATAACCTGAAAAGCTGGTAAAAATCGACTGCTGGGCCCTACCCCCTGTAGTTTCTGGTTCAGTAGGTCTGCAGTAGGGGGACCCTAAATTCTAGTAAGTCTGTGGTTATGCTGCTACTGCTCAGTCCAGGTACCACACTTTGAGAACCATAGCGCTAGGTTGTAAGAACAATGAGGTCCCCTCTGAGTGGTACCTTGCCTCACTCATGTCCTACAGGTGGGAGGGAGCTTCGAGGAGAGGCACATGAGGATCCTGGAGATGCTGAATAGAGAGCCGGCCATCTGTGATCACTTTCCAAAATGCCAGGCATCTCATGTTTACCTCTATTTTTAATTAGGACTTACGCGCCCATTTTCCCTACATCTTCTCACATATTCTTCCATTTATCCCTTCAACAAAGTAATTTTCTTAATACCCACTCTAGGCAAGGCACTGTGCGAGATTAAGAGGGTGATTCCCTTTTTCATAATTTTCCAATTAAAATTAATTGAACTGCAACTCTGAGGACTCCCTGTGCTGTTTTGAGTGAGCCTCTTTTGGTTTCCAAACATTTTGTCTTCCAGATTAAACTTGGAAGGCTCCAACTGAAGTGGATCGATGAGGATGTTTCCTATGGGATAGGAAGCCTGGCAGGTTGGGGATCAACTGAGTTCTACAAGCAGATGGCTGCCTCAGGCATAATCCATTTCCCAGATTCATCCTGGGCATCCTCAACCACCAAAACTTCTGTCTGATTCATTTCTGACTGCAGCTTTGCTACTCTTTGCCTGCCTGAGCTACACAAGGGCAGGGATCGCCAGGATCTTTGGGACATCCCCAGGATCACCAGGACCCTGTTATCAACTGTGACTGGACCGGGAACATGGCCAAGCAGGAGGCTGCTCTCTCTGAATGGTTTTAAAAACTGCTTTCTCCTATATTTTAGAGTGGGCTTTGCCTAATTCATAATCCTCCAAGGGCTTCTGCTGAACACATTTTTGTTTCCTTCTTTCTCTGGACCTTCTTTCATCATTGCTCTGGGCAAATGGGGATTGTTCATGCTCTGAGCCAATCTGCTTTAGTTAGACATCTACCTCCTCCCATTTAAGTTTACTAATTTTTCCTTTGCCAATACGGATACTCAGAGATCAGAGAGCATACCTGGGAGATGTCTGGGATCATCCCACATAATCAAAATCTTATCCTAATGTAAGACAAGACCTCCATATATTCTCAGACTTTTTAACACTCTTAAATATTAAATCCATTAACCTGCTTCTTCTTCTGGTTAAAATCAGTTTTATTTTACAAATATTTTTACTGTATTGTGAGAGAACAAATACTGGGTAATAGCAACCATTACAGAAGGAAATTGCCCTGCCACATAGTAACACATTCGAAACATTTCTCACAAGAATATTCTGGAATCTGCACACGAGATTTTTGTTAAGGTGTGAGAATACCACTATTCATCTGTATGCTTTCTTTTCCAGTGTACATGGCCAGGTTTGAATCGTTTTGCATACATCAACTCTTTCACGCACTCTGCATGTTTCCAGGTGGGAAAAGGCAAAGCTATTTGGAAGAGGCAGGTTCTACAGGAGGGGACAAAGGATACATGGAGCCGAACCCTGCAGGGCAGGATGCAGCTGGGTCAGTGTGTAGGGAGGTTGGCATGCTGACATGTGTGGGTGGTGGGGGGCAAGGCCAGCAGAGACCAGGCCAGTATTTAGGGAACACTGAAGTTAATGTCTAGAATCCAGTAACATGTTTGGGAAGAAAAAGTAGGAGTTGAAAGACAACTTGGAGACTGGAAGGAAGAGGTACAAAGACATCAACAGATCATGACCACACATGGATAGCAAACAAATGGGGAGGCCAGACAATGGGGAACTGGGATTCTCTCTTCTACGTAAGTTGGGGGACGGGAGTAAGAAAGCTACAAGGGAAAGCCTTGGCGACGGGAAGAGGTGAACAGGAAACAGAGATCCACTTCTGACATGCTTGCTCCCACTCCCTGCCTTCCCTAGTCTGCCTGCGTATGTGGGACTTCACCTCGCTCCTTCGTCCCTGTGGCTGCACAGAATGCAAGAACGCAAGCAGTCTCGTGGCCACGGCTGGCCACTGGAGCTACCAGAGATAACTTAGAAAAGAAACTGGGACAGAGAAACAGCTCAGGGTTTCACACTCCTGTGCATGTCTTTGTGTCTTATGAAAGGCGCTGGGGCGGCTAATCCCCCCCACCGGCCTCTAGTGCTAAAACAGCTGTTAAGTCGAGAGCCAAGAATATTTCCAAAAACACATGCAGATTTCCTTGGCCTCTATATGTTATGAATTTTCTACAAACACGACCGATCAGAAAAAAGAGAGAGAAGAGGAAAGGGGGAGGGGAGTGTTTTTCCATTAAAATAGAGCACCTGTACACTGCCCCTCCAAGCATGTTCAAGGTATTGTCCACATGCACAGGCTTAAAGCTAAAAACCCTTGTTGTCTGTGTCTGAAGAATTAAAAAGTCCCGATGCAGTGAGTGTTTGTTTGTTTGTCTGTCTGTTTGGATTTTGATCGTTTTTTATTTTATTTGTTTGTTTTTGTTTTTACTGGCGTCCTCCATTCAAACATTTACATAGGTAGGGATTTCTTTTGTGCTTTGATTCTCAGCAACTATGGAAATACTTCCTGGCAAAATAGGAAACAGAACAACAAAGGAAAGAAAAAAAAAAAAAACAAAAACATCAAGTTAGTGGTCATGAAGGATGGTGCACTTGACAAGAGCGAAATTCTTTCCTGATCAGCAGGTCGCCTGTAGCCTTTGGGGGCTTTCCTTAAATTGCAAATTGTGCCCCAGCAGATCCCCGCTTTGGCGTTGAAGGTGGAGTGGCGTGTCTTGCTCTTTGCAATCGGAGAGATGAGTCACCAGGTTGAGTAGAAGGGGAGGGAGGGGAGGGTAAAGCTACTCTCCTAAGAGAAAACGTGTAACACTTACTCATTTAATGACACTGACAACGGAAAGGTGTCAGAGACTGTGCAATGTGCTGCCGGATGCTCTTGGTGAAGGAGGGATTGCTACTTTAATAAAGTCAACAGCGCTGCGCTTCATACCCCGTGGAAATGGGATTGAAAATCAAATGACCCACAAAAATTCACTTAGAAGCTTTAGAAGTAAATAGGGTGAACGCTTCTCTGGACTTGAAGACAGAAAAGCCTTTTTCTTTTGGACCTAAAGCAATTACACATTTATCACCCTGTCTCCCCAAATAAAAGCCAGCACGCTGTGAACACTGGACCCCAGATGTGGCTCCAGCTGGTATTATTACGTCCAAGACAAGCCAGGCCCTGCGCTGAAATCTCACCCAGTACCATCACAGAACTCTTCCACATCTGCTTAAAGAGAGGCTTGTGATTCCATTTAGGTGCTCCTTTCCCTTTCTAAGTAACAGATTAAAAATCTTAGGTAGCGGCCTTCTAGAAGGTTTGGTTTCTGACATTAGAGTGAGGCACGGATGGTTATCTAGTAATGTTTCCGTCTCGGTCAGCAATGCAGGATTTGAGGTGGCAACATTACAGCTTCAAGTCCCGACACCAACAGACAGGAGGAAACAAGGCCAGCCATGGATCACAATGGGAGCTCCACGGATTTGTCTAACTCCCTGGAAATTCTCCTCCGCCATAGAGAGTAGGACTTAGCAATTACGCCTGAGACTCTAGACCCAGTGGTTGGATCCCCAGCTTACTTCGCAGGCAGAGAGAGAGAGAGCTCTACTGATACATGGCAAGGTCCACTGTAAGACCTCTGCTAGGGGGCAGGTAAAGAGGAGGAAGAAATCTGCCCATCGGCTCTGTAACAGGCTAACCCTCCAGGGATCTCTCTCAGGAAACCTCACTCCTGGGACGTTCTGCAAATTTTCTGCCTCTTGTCCTCAAAATTCTCAGGTTCCATGTTTCCTGGGGGGTGGGGGGTGGGGGGCAGTTTTAAGATTCCTGCTAATTGAAAAAAATCCCAGGATAATCAGCTTGGCCCTCCTCTATTCTGTCTCATGAGGTCACTTCTCTATAAGCATTCTGGAGCAATTTGCCCTCCAAGGAGTTGTCTCGAGTCCAGGCGGCCCTGTCCTACCCTGTCATTCCCTACCCTGCCCGGCCCTCCACATCACCAGATCCAGCCTCTGAGGCCTCCTCCTTGCACATTGTTAGAGACAACACTCTGCGGTTTTGCCCATGAACATTCTGAAGCCCCGTATTTTAGAGCAAGGGATTTTACAAAAGGAGGAATAAAGTCACGAGAGAGAAAAAAACACTACATAGGAGCAAGAAGGCTTTTCCCCCCACTCATTCCAATGGAAGGAAGCAGGGAAAGAGACATCTTAGCTGTTTCTCTCAGCAATGTTAGAGCAGGAGAAAGTGGTTACGTCAAGCCAGAAAGGGGTTAGACAGAGTCAGCCGTCGACTACCAGGCTGAGCAGCTGATGGCTACTGGGAATCATTTACCTATGAGCTGGCATTCCACCTTCTCATCTATCAGTTGGCCAGGCCGCCTTAGTTCAGTCTGAGGGATATGGGCCCTGCTTTCAGTGTGACTGACCCGACTGACCATCTCTCGTTCTTTCTCATTCTGCATCTGGGCATAAACATTAATCCCCGGGATCTTCCTAAAACATTAACAGACAGCATCATTGCTATGCATGGGAGACACACATCACGGCAACACGTGCTTCCACACCTGTCAGGGAGAAGGAAGGGGGAGGGGAGATGTGGACGGAGGGCCACATACCTTTTAAACTTGTAGATGACGAACACGGCCAGCCCTACAAACAGCACCGAGAGCAGCATCAGCATGGCGGATCCACTGTGGGTTGGAGTGAGGTCCACCAGTGGGGCTAGGGAAGAACACAAGGCATGGTCATGGGCGGAGACGCGGGCGTGCCGGACTCCATAAGATGCTGACGCTCTTCATTCACACAGAGGCACAGTGAGTCCAAGGAAACCAAGGGGGGCCTAGGCACAGATGCGTGTCACATGGCTGGCGTGGGTGGGGGGCATCTGAGGCTGCCCCCGCCCCCAGAACATTCCAGCTGGCCTATTCGGGAAGTGCGGTGGGGCCCTGGAGCCAGACTGCTTGGATTCCAGGCCTGCGCTAGCACGCACGGGCCCTGTGATCCTAGGCAAGTGATTTCACCTTAATGGGCTTACGTGGTGAGAGAATAATAGTGCATATCTCATCGGGTCTGTGTGAGGACCAGGTGAGTCCACGTACGTAAAGCACTGATAACAGAGGAGGACACATAGGAAGTCTTCCTTAAGTATCAGCCTGTCTTACTATTGTTGCTGCTATTCTATCTGATCAATATTTATCAGACTATAATTATTAATTTTTCCTATACTTTGAGTGCAACTTTTTCTCACACTAAGCAACGCACATCACCAGAAAAAGCAACAGGAATATTCTTATGAATGATCTGCCATCTCTCACTCCTGTCCCTGCAAGGGTCATGTGAGACAAAGGGCTGTAGGGTCATGGAGCACGCTTATCTTTTCGGCACACAGGAAACTGACGGCTAAGTGAGTATTTTACAAGAGCAGCCGCTGTGGTGCAAGCAGAGGGGTGAGCGACCCGATGTTGTCTCAACGACTTCCCAAAGCCCTGAGAGCAGCTCGTGCCAGGAGGCACCAGGATGCACAGAGTTCTCCTCTTTGCATCCATAACAGATTCTCCTCCCTGAGTTTACCCTTAGACCGCAGCTCTCGGGAGCATCTCTCTCCACCTCCAGATCCTCTGCAATCTTAGGATCAACTCTGTCGTGCTTTAAGGACTTGGTTTGCAATTAACTTTCACCCTCTCAAAAAACTGATGTGTTGCAAAAATAGCATCGCTCAAGCATAAAAGACACGCCACGTGTACACCTTGGAAGGCCCGGATGCTGTACTTTACCTTCCATCATTTAAGTAAGGTCTGATACTCAGAAATATAGGTGACTTTCAAGCACCATTTTCTGTGGCTTTCTCTGTTGAGAGCCCAGAAGGCAACGTTCTGGTCACCTGGGTGCAAAAGTTCAAGAAGAGATCCTGGGATACTGAAGGACTCCAGCAAGACTCGAGGCTCCTTCCACTTTGTCTGGTTACTGTCAGGTTATGTTCCAGCCACTAGACGCAACTAGAGAGCATGTTCCAGATACCAAATAGTTTTGCTGGGGAACAGGTCAAACCTTGTTTCTCAGAAAACAGGTTTAGTTGTTTTAGTAGAATCAGCTTTTAGGAAGCAGGGAAATCAAGCAACCCCTGTGATTCTCTCTCTCCTACGTCAAGCAGTGCTTATGCCTTGCAGGGCCCATGGGTGAGTCTGTGTGTGAGGAGTCCGTAAGGAGACACCCAAGGCTCCTGTGCTTCTGGGTCAAAATGAGAAAAATAAAAGTGTCTTTCATTTACTTAGGCAAACACAGTGCCATTAGCGAAGGAGTCCAGAAAACCTTCAGAACTCACACTGCAATTGGTAGGATGTCGCCGGGGAAGGGGACACCTTCCATTTTTCATAGACATTATCGCAACTGATTTCCACAAATGGAAGGCAGGGCTGTGACCTCCGCTGAAGAGATAAAAACAGTGAGGCTCTCACTGGTTAATGTCCTTCCAAAGGACTCGAAACTAGGAAGTGGAAGAACAAAGATTTGAACCTGAGTCCTACCAAAAACACACACACGGAGCTAATTTCAATGGAAGATACTGGAAATTTAAAAACATATTTCTGAGAGTGGGGATTAGGGCTAAAACTACAGTGCGAGAAGCAAATTAAATATTATCAAGTCTTAAAAGGACCAGTTAGAATCATAAAGCATGCTCTCTTACACTTGGGCGACACGTGTGTGTACATACATACGCATATGTGTGTACAGTACATGTGCGTAAAGAAATGTACCCAGCACCCGGCTTCAACAAACATCGACCCGCAGACAATATTGTTTTATTTTTTCCCCCACCAGTCCTCACAACCCCAACTGTTGGATTATTCTGAAGCAAATCTTAGCCATCGTGTAATTCCATCTGTAACTCTAAAAGATAAGGTCCTTCTCTCTCTTGACATTATCACAATACTGTTATCACACTCAAGGAAATAAAAATGGGAAGCTAATTTATAGGTAATCTTCTAATGCAAACCCTTAGTTTGGCAGGGAACAAAGGCAGGTTCAGGGACGGGCCTCTCTGGTTAGGATGGTTAGAGGCAGCTTAGCTTTATTAGCTAAACTTGTAATTCCTAGTGGCCTGCTTTGTCAGAATAAGCAGAGAGCAGTGCTATGGAGTAACCAAGAGGGATACTAAGCCTGCTTGAAGGGCTGGCATTTGAAATAAATGGAAAACTAAAGAGAGGAAATTGCTTTGGCCAGGCTCTTGCTAAAAGAGAAAGCAAACACACACACACACACACACACACACACACACACACACACACACACACACACACATTTCTCTTCTCTTCCCTTCCTCATCCTCTTTCTCCACATCACAAGTTTCTATCATTCAATTCTAAATCATTCCTACTTAAAACATCATTCGTACACAAGGGCATTAGCACTGGTAAGTAATTAGCATAGTATTTTGGGAAAAGGAGCTTCTGTGTTCTGAGAACTAAAGCGCGGCTCTCTGCTCCCCCATCTCTGCACCTCTTAGTCTCAGAGGCGGCCGGCCGGCCAAGCAGGCGGAGATTGGACGCCACTGCCCCGTGTGTTCCGCTGCTGAGCTGCTCGCTGACCTGCCCTGAATGTAAGCGGGCCTGTTACCACTGCTCACAGCGGCGGCTGCCTTACCTTCGTGTGCCTGACGCTTATGTGCGTTTGAGTGTATTCTGCTGACAATGGAAACTTGTGATAAATGGGCTTTAGCTGGTTGTGTGGAATTAGCATAAATTAATCCCTCTCCAGTTGCAGCCTAAACGAGGTAGAAGCGTGAAGGAAAATGCTGAGCAGTTTATTTGTCCTTATCCACACAGAGTAAAGCATGGATAGGACCCTACTGTAGGTGACTCCACCTTTCTTTCTTCTTTTTTTTTTTTTTTTTAAGAGAGGGAGTGGGGGAGGGGTGGAGAGAGAGAATCTTAAGCAGGCTCCATGCCCAGCGCAGAGCCCGACGTGGGGATCGATCCTTACGACCCTGAGAGCATGACCTGAGCCGAAATCAAGAGTTGGACACTTAACCTACTGAACGACCCAGGTGCCACTAACTTCACATTTCTAAGTGTGGGTGCGGGCACACACTGTTTCTGAAATCCTGGGAGGACTCAGAAATGCACTGAATTATCATGTTCTATTCATGAGGACCCAGGTTGATTATAACAACAGCAATGCTTACAGTAAGGACAACAGTCTACCTGTGAAAAGTGACTGGAATATATAAATAAATGCTCACAGCCTGTGCACACGAGAGCAATCTCAGAACTCCATGACTGGGGTCAAGAAATTGATACAGTCCCTTTTGAGAATCAGATTCTGAGTCTGCCACTTGTGGGACTTAAGTGACTTAAACTGAACCTCAGGTTCCTCATCTGCATAATGGAGGTAACACTAAGTGCTTGTTCTGGAAAGTTGTGAGAATAAAACAAGATGGGATCTTTATAGCACTTGGCATAGTGTCCAGCACATAGGACATGCTCAGTATTTTTAACACTGTCATATCATTGCTATCATATTCTACAGAAAACAAGCCCCAAAAGATAACAAAAGGGTTCCATGGTTAGATAATTTGGGGAAATGGTATATACAGGATTCCCCATCTTGGAGATTTGCAATGCTCATCAGTAACTGAGCGTTCACAGCAGTCCTTGGGCACCTGGGTGGCTCAGTCGGCTGGGTGTCTGACTCTTAGTTTCAGCTCAGGTCATGATCTCAGGGTTGTGGGATCAAGCCTTGCCTCGGGCTCTGCACTGGGTGTTGAGCCTGCTTGGGATTCTCTCTCTCCCTTTTCCACTGCTCTTCCCCTGCCTCTAAAATAAATAAATACATCTTAAAAAAAAAAAAAGCTCACAGCAGTCCTGCAGGAAAGAAATTCATTTAACTCTACCATAGTGTTTGCCAAACTCATATGGCCATAGCCCCTTTCCAGACCAAGGTCCCACACAACATGCTTGAGGAAAAGCTTTACCCTGGGTACCACCTTCCCCTTCGCTGCAGCCTTGACCCTTTGTTTGGTTTATTTCCAAGTTGTAAAGTCAACAATAAGGTGGTATCGGCTGGTGAAACCGTGCTCTTTGTATTCACTCTCATTCGAGCAAAGGGACTTTCTTGGAGAATTTCTACCTGCTCTAGTACTCTGAAACCCTGAACTACATTTCTAATTCATTTCTACATTTCTAATCCAGAAGTTAGTGAGGTCAAGGAACTTACAAAAGCAAGTTTGCCAAATCTTGAATTTCTTTTTGACTACAGCCTCCAAAGCAGAACTATACTGGGCTTCAATTACATGCCTGGAATATCACAAAATCCATGTGGTCTGAAATCTCTTTGCAGAAATTAAAGTGATATGGGAATGGCA
Organism: Halichoerus grypus; assembly: GCF_964656455.1. Taxonomy (NCBI): domain Eukaryota; kingdom Metazoa; phylum Chordata; class Mammalia; order Carnivora; family Phocidae; genus Halichoerus; species Halichoerus grypus. The sequence goes on along the minus strand of NC_135718.1, from coordinate 22,630,262 downwards.
CAAACAGAATTTATTTAGAAAACAGAAAGAGTGGGGCGCCTGGGTGGCTGAGTCGGTTAAGTGTCTGCCTTCGGCTCAGGTCATGATCTCCGGGTCCTGGGATGGAGCCCCACATTGGGCTCCCTGCTCAGTGGGGAGTCTGCTTCTCTCTCCCTCTGGCCCTCCCCCCACCTCTCTCTCTGTCTCAAATAAATAATTAGATAGATAAATAACATCTTAAACAAAAAAAAGAAAAGAAAACAGAGCAAAAGGTTTTCATTTACAGTAAAAAGCACTCTTTCTTGGCCAACAGGCCTTTCTGTCAGTTCATATCCAAACCCAATCATGACAGTCTTAAGGCCTGCCATACCCTGTTGGGATAAAGCCATGATCCAGCAGGCCTAATAGCCAGACAGTCTGAGAACTCCAAGGAAGCTCTAATGATGAGTAAAGCAGTGCTGCTAGTTTTAAACTGAAGATGAGTCTTCAAGAACATCCAGTCATGGAGTTTAGGTCACTTGGCCAAGTAATGATAACTCTGGGTACCTCAAAGACCAAACTTATCACTGTAATTGACAGACAGGAAGAGAAAGATGCATTTTCGTTTTCTAGGGTTGAAAGTCAACAAGACATCCTGCTTACTTTGGAAAGTGTTTCTCAAAGTAGAAGTTTGCAGACTACCTGAATCAGAATCACCTGGAGAATGTGTGAAAATGCAGTCTCTTAGGCTTAACTTGAGGAAAAAAAAAAAAAAAAAAAACTACATCTCTAAGAATCAGTCCCAGAAATCTGGACATGTAACACACTACAAATGTCATTGTTCTGCATACCAGTTTGAGAGCACTGCATGTTAGGTCCCACCTACTACCATTCCTAAAACATCCAGTCCTTATCTTTAGAGTGTGGCTGACCTTTATATTCTCTGGGTCACTAATAATAAAACAAAACAAAAAACACACCCTTTGATTACTCATAGTAGCTTAATCTGGTTATGACTTCAGGAGACCCTGCTAGACTTCCTAAAAGCATTCAAGTCTCCCCTAAGAGAGTGCTCAGCCTTGTGGAGATTGATTGTATTGCTGGATCAATTCTCTATCTCCATCTATGTCCAAGCCTTCTACAATTTGAGTTTGAAGCTTTTTGTACCACCAAGTGAAATCTGTTTCCTCATCCCTTGAATCTGGGGTAGGGCGACAACATCATGTGGCCATGGAATGACATGAGAATGAGGGTGTGCCAGTTGTGAGCTTCAAGGCCTCTGCACTTTTGCTCTCTCTCGGAATCCCGTCATTGTCACGTATGAACACATCCAGAGTAGCCTGATCAAGCATGACAGACCATGTGGAGGAGAACTTAATTATCCTAATCAAGGCTGTTCTAGAGCAGCCTAGAGCCAGCAGATGCCCAACACCTGGGGCAGCCCAGGTAAGATCAGTAGAACTCCCTACCCAAAGATCCATAGCTGATTGCAGACACACAATGAGCACAGATAGAACCAGGACCATCCAGTTGATCCATAGACTCAACAGCAATAATAAACGCTCACCGTTAAGCCAGTGAATTTCTGGGTAGTCTTTGTTACACAGCAATAGCTTACTAATACCTTCTCTATTCAAAACTCTTCTCTTTCAACTGTTTAAATATCCAATTAGCAATTCTTATGTTTGGGCTCTACATTACTCACTTCTTGCTATGGACCTCTGCCTCCTCACTTCTTGCTATGGACCTCTGCCCCCACTGGCAGGGAGGCAGGATATGAGTAAGATAATCCTAACTATTCTCTTCTAAACCAGAAAACTTTACTAACGAAAAGGAATGCAATTAAAGTTTATGCACACACTATAGATATAATCCAGAACAGTCCTCCGTCACTCTAGATATACGAAACTTAGTGTCTAAAAAGTAGCTTGACCTAGGTTCCTGTGTCTTCTTTGTCTTTTACATGTGTTCTCCTGCCTTCTGTTTCCTGCCAATTTCTCTGGACTATGTGCCTTGCCTTCCCCTTGGGGAACTGTATCTGGTGCATCCTAACTACTTATTACTTCTACCTATGTCCAACGCGATGCATACCAACGTGTCCAACGTACCCTGTCTCTGAATGGTTCATCTGAGCACTCCCCCTTGACCATTTTTCACCCAAGAGTTTCTAGAAACACCTCACGCTGGGCCAACTCAGGCCAGTTACCATGTAGATATTTAAGGCTTCTTTATGGGCCCAGAAAAATCTTAGAAAAAAACGATGAAGAAAGAATCTATTAGAAGCTAAAGAGCAACCTCAGTGCTGGCCCCTGGTATATTTATGAAAGTATCACATTATGTAACTGCATTGGGGAAAGGGGTATGTTTAGATATCTTGGCATCTGTTTTTACTTGCCATAATACCATAATGGCTTAGTAGTTGTTGGAAGCCAATGGATCCACAACAGCCTAAATATTTGCAGAGGAAAAAAAAAAAAAAAAAAAAAAAAAAAAAAAAATATATATATATATATATATATATATATATATACATATACTTATCTGGGGCAAAAAAGAAGAAAGGAAAAATACTACTAGGATGACTTTATTCACAAAGACTTATAAATGGTAACTGTGTAGATAACAAGGCAACCAGAGACTAAAGGGACAGATGAATTTATTGGCTGTGGAAGAATTTCACTAGTATTAATTTCATCCCTAAATGGAAAATGTTATTGCAACAATTTATTTCACTTTACAGTTCAGAGCCCCACAACTCCACAATGTGGCATCTGCATCCATAATGATATGGCTTAGATTATACTGTATTTTCTAAAGCTTCTCGACTAATGCTAATTCTGCCTTCAAGTGGAAAGGATCTTTCTCAATGTGAAACTGTCAGGCAGAATTCATGATGTATCCTGACCTAGGCTGAAATTCTGGTTCCTCATCCCCTTCCACATTTACTTATAACATATCCAAGGGTAGCAACTGAAGCCCGGAAATATTAATTCTCTAATATCTCTGTGATAGTATCTCTTTAGTACACCAAAAAAAAAAAAAAAAAAAAGAAAAGAAAAAAGAAAAAAAGAAACTGAACCAGTTAGCAGCAACCACGGAGGGCCAAGATCACACAAGATAACAGTTTTATTAAAAACCCACACATACCCTTGACAAAGGACAGCTTTCTTAAACCCAACGGCTTAAATCAGGTGACTGCTAGACAAGACAGGAGGGGGTAGGAGGTTACTGTGTATTAATTTTTTTGTAATTCAACCTGCAATTTGAGGCTCTTCCTTTGAGAAATATTGACCTTTCACATTTTTTTATCATATGTATCCAAAACTCTGAAGAAGCCGAGGGTTGAAGAGCACCCTGATTCTCTAACACATGCAAGACTACAGTGAGATGCAGATGTATCATTTTCTGCTCACACTAGCACATTAATAGCATCTAGATAATATAATTTGTTCAACTTTCATAAAACTCACGGCTATTCAATTACATCTGCCACTAAGATTCTAGTTCACACTTTAATCATTTTTCAACTGCCTCACGGCCACAGCTCTTGGCTGGCCTTTGCCATTTGTCTAGATTATGGATAGAGTAGATCTCAGATTCAGAGACATGTTCCATTTTTTCCCCCCTTCCTCCCACTGTCATCTACCCATTCTGCCAATTAGGTTGGCTCCAGATAGGCGGAAAATTAGATTTTAATGTTTATTACTAATTTCCTCCTACACTTAATATCACAGACCCTTCTTTTTTAATGCATGCCTCTGTTTTAGTGGATGCTCTGAGCTGTAAATTGGATTTATTGCTGGTGACAGACATGCGTGCATGCACCTCCCCTTGTTATGCAGATGGTGTTGTGTCTGTGCAATGTTCTACTGGAGTGGTTGGTGAGCCTGGGGACAGATGTGGATGTATCTGCATCATTGGGGGAACTTGTTAAAAATGCAGATATTCAGGTATCACTCCTTGGGATTCGGATTCAGGGTATGTTCAGGGAGTCCTGAAAAATCTCTATTTTTGTGAAGCTGCCGAAGTCACCACCATGTAGAGTCGGGTCAAGAACAGCTGCTTTATCGCTGGGATGGTCTACACTGGATTGTGCAGAGTCTTTCCAACCATACCTGTTTTGAGGGAAGGATCAGTTTCAGCCCTTCTAGCTCTTCTAGGTCCTCTGTGGAGCAGCCCCTACCACCTCAATTTCAGTTTATTTATCCAATAAACCACTCCTGTGAAATGCAAATCATCCCCATAGTGCTGTTGTTTGTTAATTTAGTGTGAATCAATCGGGTTAGGTGTTGTGTTCTCAAATAAAATGTCAGTGTTATCCCTTGCTTGTCAGCTGAGTAACTTCCATTCTCATGCAGAGCCTCACCTCTTCTACCTTGAAAGAATGACACACTTTTAAGTTGCTTTCCCCCACTCCCACTCTCAAATATAATCACCAAATTTACTCATGACCATGGGTCCTCACAGCAACAAAGATACAGAGTGTGAAGTAGCTTGAAAGATTTGTACCAGCAATTAGGGCTTTGATCTATCCACTGTCAGCAGACCCCTCCAACCCAGGAACCTGCTAAAAGGTAGTAAATCAAAGCTCTGAGTTGAATATGTAGTCTGCTCCTGGGCTCACCTGAGTTTCAACTTCTTATTTCCAGCCTCGAGGGGGGGTTTCCATTCCTATGCTTTATGACATCAAACCCAACATGAACCACTAATCTGTGGCAACCAAAAAAGAGGCTCCTACTTCTAGGTCTCCATCTCTATCAGATAAATTACCATCTCTTGCCTCTTGGGTTGAAAAGGTCTTGTAAAATGCATAGATACTTTGTTAAAAAGAGAAAGGATTATTGACTGTTGCCCAAACTTATTATTATTATTTTTAAAAGATTTTATTTATTTATTTGAGAGAGAGGCACAAGCAGGGGGAACGGCAGAGGGAGAGAGAAGCAGACTCCCCGCTGAGCAGGGAGCCCGACGCGGGGCCCAATCCCAGGACCCTGGGATCATGACCCGAGCCGAAGGCAGACACTTAACCGAATGAGCCATCCAGGTGCCCTGCCCAAACTTATTATTTAAAAAATCTTTCTATCTGCCCCTTCTTTCCTTTTCCACATTCATCATACTTTGTAATTTCAAGGATGCATTAATGACAGTTGTCTCACTAGTCTGCGTGGACGATGAATAGCAGTTTATAATATAAATGGAGTATCAAAATAATGGCAGACTTGATTTCCCTGAATTTATCCCTCTCTCTTTCCTCTGCTCATAATTTCACCTTCAGGAGATACACCAATTAGGAATATTTAAGGATATATATCTAGATACACCAAACCACGTCAAACTATGCATCACTTTGTACAAAAACCACATATAGATCTGCCTCTGTTCAACGTAGTTCCTCAACATAGCATGCTTATTTTCTCTTTCTTTGGTGAACTCATATTCAACATTAGGGCTCATTTTTCTTGAGCCTTCTGCATGGAATATTCTTCATCTTCTTTATTTAGAATTAGCAAAGTTTCATGCAAATCATTTTCGTGCCTCAAGTCGAGCCAGTGTGGAGTGAATGAGGGTCCTAGCTCATCTCACATCCCCAGATGAACAGAATTTTGAAGGCATAATTGCAAAGTGAGGCACAGAGTCGTGTGAAGAATAGATGATAAATTTGAAACGGATCTCACCCTTGAGTAAATTCCAAGTTACTAGGGGCAATGAGAAAACTACTGGCATTACAAGGGTATTTTCTTAACAGCTTAGGTTTTGTTTTTCCATAAGTACCTACAGAGATCAAATGCTCTGCATCAGATTTGACGTCTTCCTGTGAGTCTTACTGGAAAAACTCTCCCTAGGATGACATCACAGCTCTTAAAATGTGGAAGAATATAGATAAATAAAAATAATATAAATAAACAAAAATTCAAAGGCCAGCGTAAAAGCATGGATGAGAGAGAGTTCCAGGGAGATGTCGCAAAAGATGTGAAGAAGGTCTGGTTTGATAAGGTCAGGAGAGTGCAATCTAAGGTGTTGACCCTGAGCTCTGCCATGAAGTGAGGCTGCTCTCCGACGTGGGGAAACACTCCTGCCAGTGACCAGGGCAGGGAAATAAATGCTGATGTGCAGACTTGCTGCAGTCTCCTTCAGGAACAGCCCTCCTTCTCGCTCGGTCTCTAGGTTCTCTTGTTCCGAGACGCAGAACTCTAATTTTTCTTCAATCTACTCATTTCCCACAATGTGTATATAAACAACTATAATACTTCCTGAAGGGATACCTGACATAAGAAAAACACCGAGATGCATTTTCTTTAGATGAGTGTTGGATACAGGAAGGCAAGGCTCCCCTCGTTGTTTAGTAAGAAGCAGCATGTCATGGAGCAGGTTCACAATTGAATAAACTGAACCTAAAGGTTAACTGAGGGAACGGGATTTTGAATCTATCTCTAGTGGTTATAAATTGATTACACATATAATTATTTATAAAAGCCATAGTTACTGAGCACCTGATATGTGCAAGTTCTCTGCCAGGTACAATGGTTACCATCATCATCATCAGACAAATACAGGTTTTAAAAACCCATGTGAGTTCAGAGAAGGGAGAGATGATAAAAAAGTAAAAGTAGTAAAAGTACTTTTTTCTAGTAAAGTCTCTAGAAAGACACCATGGAAATGCTGGCACTGAGCTGAGCCTTAAAATACAAAGAGGAGATGGAGAGAGGTGGCGAATGGGGGAGGGATATTCCGTTTGGGAACAGCATGAGCAAAGGTACACAGTCAAAACACTGGCATTTCTAGTCTAGGACCCGGCTTGATTGATTTCTACCCCTTTTTCCCACTGTCTGGGCTGTGTAACATCATGGCCTTTGTCCGCTAAACACGACCGATGCTTTCAGGTCCCAAAAGGCAAAAACAGCTACAGCCGGTCACAGTCCTCCCTCAACTTCTCCTTAACAGCTTCTCATTCTCACCCTGTTCACATGTAATTTAAAATCCCTTTTTTCCACAAAGAGAATTTCAGAAACAATGCTGTTGAGTGGCTGAGCTCTCAAGAGGAACTGAAGAGAAAGGGAGAAGCACAGGAATCACTAAGAACAAAACAAGGACTGCATTAGAAGTTGAGCTCAGTGTAGATACCAAAGCTAATGAATTCCCAGGTAGAACATGGGGCGAACAACCTAAATCCAGTCAGTCTCTAATGACATTCAGACCTAGAAGTGCTTACCTGCAAACAGGGAACTGAATTTGAAAAACAAAACAAGGCCAGTAAATTTCTGGAAGGAGACAGCTCTTTTTCCTTGGAGACAAACCAAATTATGCACTGCCTCTCTCACTAGCAACACACTCTGGCTCAAACATTTTTAAAAGAAGGCTGATGAACATCTGCTGGGCAATTAATGGAATGCAGCAGTGTGCTGTAATGGTCCCTGGGAAGGTATTAGCAATCCTGCTTAGGAGACATGAAATGTTGCAAACCGTCGTACTTTTTCCTTCTTTTTTTTTTTTAAATTTTTATGTCCTCCTGCCTGCAGGGGGGATGAAAAGAAGGGAAAGGGAGTGAGGTAGAACTTCGGCATCAAATACTCTTCCTCACTGTTTCCTCTTTTCCCCACTTATCTGCATCCTTTTCTTCCTAGCCAGCCAAATAGGAATGTGCTGATTTTAACTTAATGAAAGAAAGTGTGGCAAGTGTCTCAATCCACTGATCTCCCACCCAGTGTGCCACGTTTTCTAAGTGTGAAAGAATTCACTCTAGCGTCTTGGTAGACACAATCTACTACTCTGTTCAAATAGTTTACAACAATCAGATGGCCGGGGCCGACTCAGGGGCACTCTAAGGGAAACGGATACCTCACATACTTCACTTCCTCACCAGAGGTACCAAAGAGTGCCCATCTTTACATAAACCTTGTCTTTTGTAGTGACAGTCAGGCTGAGAGCGATGCTGCACCTGTGGGTAGGGCCAATTTTACCGCTTTTATGAGGAACATGGCAACACTCAACACAGACAAAGTTTCCAATTCCATTATTCTGTCAGCCCTTGATGTCCTCTCCCTTTACTCTTCAAACTGGAGCTGATTATTCACATATAAGTCTACATCTACTGCAGTCACTGAGCCAGTCATGATAGGAAGATCAATAATGCCAGTTGGTCAAGGTTTGGAATTATCCTGCCAAAAGGTCCTACTGTCAATCTAACAGAGAAGAACCCTGAACAACCCACAATGGTTGGAAGTCAAAGACTTTTCTCACTTCCTCCCAATTGCCTAGTCTAACACTGGGGTTTTGCCTCAAACTACTTTTTAATTTTACTCTCTTGATAATCTTGCATCATAATGATCTAGTCGTGGGGAGTCTTCAAATCTCAGCGGGTTTACATGAGCTCCCAGTAACATACCTTCCTTTTGGCCACCCCTTCTTCCCAGAGATCTGAGTCCTGTTCCCCAAGTTCCCAGTGATGGAATGAACCATGAACATTAACTGGAGAAGTTCCAGATCTTCCCAACTTTGCCATCTGGAACTTACATTGGTGGTATTAACTGTTCATGGTTACCGGGAATGGACTTTCTTTCCCACGTGGAACGATGAATCCCACACGGATGCTTTTGCATGCCTTTGCTGTATCCGTTTCCCTGGCCAAGCCCTGGCTAAGTCAGTTTCAGCTAATTACCACTTTTTTGATCCCTGTTTTTTTTAGCCTGATCCCAGCTCTACCAGTTGCCATTATAGGAAACTTCCTAAGTAACATTTGAAATTAGGTTTCAAATTCAGCAAGATATTCTGAACCATCTCTGGAGTGTGATATGAAAATCAGTTAAATAAAAATCAGGCACGTAGAGTAACTGATGGAAGATAAGTATGGGAATATGGGAGGAAGCAAAGGTGTGAAATGCAGGTGGCCTTCAGAGCTGGAGGAGTGGGGTTAGTTCTCTGCCTAATTTAACCTAGATGGTCCCCTTTCCAATAGAGGCCCCTGGTAGACAGTAAGGGAGTTTTTTTCTAATAAATCAAGCTACTGCACAGCAACATTTGTTGCCTGAAGATAGTGTTCATTTAGAAGCTGCACAACTGTACAAGGGGTGGGCTAAGCTGGCCGCCTCCCTTCAAATCCAGAATTCAGTATGGCCGCCTCCCTTCAAATCCAGAATTCAGTATGGCCGCCTCCCTTCAAATCCAGAATTCAGTATGGCCGCCTCCCTTCAAATCCAGAATTCAGTATGGCCGCCTCCCTTCAAATCCAGAATTCAGTATGGCCGCCTCCCTTCAAATCCAGAATTCAGTATGGCCGCCTCCCTTCAAATCCAGAATTCAGTATGGCCGCCTCCCTTCAAATCCAGAATTCAGTATGGCCGCCTCCCTTCAAATCCAGAATTCAGTATGGAACGTCAGGCTCAGCTGTTTTTAACCTCTGAACTCAAAGAGAACAAGTAGCTCTAGCTATTATAGGAGAGGATGATAAGGTTCAGCCTGCCACCTAAACAGGCTAGGCTGTCTAATTAATCAGTAAATCTATTTAAAACAATTTCAGGTTGTTACTTGCCACTCATGTGAAAATTTTGTCAGTGGCTTGGCTATCAGGATGACTACAACTGATATTTTTGTACGTTGTTTTCTGGTACAACGAGCCGTGTGTAATTGCCACGTGTCACCACCATTCACCAAAAACCAAAGGTCAACCTTTTCGTGGAAACCACTAATCTAGATCATCAAATGCCCTGAGATAACTTGGCAGCTTTCTTTCATGCCTTAGGCTTAAAGGGTTTTCTCATAGGTCTTGCTTAATTGTTCTCTATACTCTCACATTTTCTCAATTTCTTCATGGCATTTTCATCAGCAATACAATTCAGAAAGTAGCATTTGTTAATTTGTTCCCTGCATGGCTTTCCCCAGGCATGGAAGCTTCATGAGGGCACAGACTCTATCCTATGCTGAGGACATTGCTTGGCTCAGAGTAGGCAGGCACTCTAAATGCCTGTTCAGTGGATGAATTAGGATGGCAGGCTGGAGAACACAAAACCAGCTCTCCTCAATCCTCCTTGCTCTTAAGAGTCATCTTCTTCAAGGGATACTCTGAATCAGTCACACCTCCATTTAAACATCTTGATGGCTTCCCAGAGCCCACCAAATTAAGTACAAACTGCAGCCTGGCATACTTCCATGCTCCTCTTCCATATCCCATGCTCACAACAGTGACTTTTATATATTTGTTTTTTTGTTTTTTTTTTTTTTAAGGCAGTGGGAGTTTTTCTAAACAAAATATTTCATGAAACCTTAATAAACAAAGAAAAAATATGATCCGAACAGAAAAGAGGCTAGCAGCCAAACTGCTTGGCCTTCCTCTAGACTTAGGCACACCTCTGGAATCTCCAGAAATCCAAAGAATGGAAGTGGGAACTGCTGCTCTTTGTTTCCACTTATTCAGCATCCCCAAAGCTCTGGAGACTTTCACACTCCTTCTTTGGGGTTTTGGTGCTTGGAATGGTCTCTTGAGGTTAATCCTTTCCATCTTTTCCCAAAGACCATCTTCTCCATGAAGCTTTCCTGTATCATGAATACACACAGTTCCTTTCTGCTTTAAATTTCCTATACAACTTTGATTGTTAATAATAAAAAAAAGAAGGGAAAAATAGTTTACTATGTGCCAGGAACTACTCTAAGTGCATTGCCTGAATTAACTTCATCCTCACACAATCCCATGGACATCGGTGCTAGTGCCATTTCAAAGCTTCTGAGAAGTTAAGTCTCTTCTCAAGGTCTATATGGCAAGTAAGTGAGGGAGCTAAGACTGAAACCAACGATCTGGCTGCAAAATCGCAGTCTAAGTGCTTAAGTATATCACCTCTCTATATAAGCATTTATTCACTTTACTCATGAGATATCCGGCCATTGCCCATTTCCTGCACCTCACCACACCACCACGCTGTTACCATCCAACTATGCCACACCACAATCAGATTATATGGTTTTTGAGGCTAAAGACCATTTCCTATTAGCCTTTGTATTCCATGCAGCACCAGCACTATACTCTGAAAAAATAAGTACTCAATAAATATTGTTAATTTATTATTAATGTAACACAATAATATCTATTTCTATACACTTGGAATTATCTGAGTTACCACTGAGATTTCTACATAGCCTTAGTAGGAGGATCCCACCCCCACCCTGCTTTTCCAGGTGAAGAGACAGAAGCTTAATGATACTAAGACCATGCATGACCCACTCAGGGTTTATCTTGGTTATGGCCCTGTGCAATGCCTAAGTTCCAGTTATTTCTACTCATTATCCCAAAACTTAAAGAAAATTCTTTATAACATAAATAACTGAAAATAAGTTTTTGTAGAAAGATCGGAAAAAAGTTATTTGTAAGGTTAACTTTATTTTTAAGACTTCTGTTGAGAAGGAGCATGGCATCATTTGAGGAGTATGTATTTAGGTGATTCCCTGACAGTTTTTGCCAGTGACTAAGTAGGAAAGTCTCCTTATTCTGCTGTCTTACGGGTCCCTATTAGGGCAAAAACGCCAAGTAAGGGAACCTCCAAAGACTGGTGCTCTTATTTCTCATTAGCAGTGCCATCATTTCATCTATGCCAAAAAAGCGGATTGGGATCCCCCTTTGCTAGAGCCACCAGCCGGCAGCCACGGACCTGGAAACTGACCTGCTGTTAAGTGGGCTGCGTGGACAAGGATTTGGACCCCAGGCTTCAGCTCAAAGTGCACCGAGTTTTGGTTGAGCTTGTGGATCAGCAGTTCTGATATCTGAAAGAAGAAGTGTTACAGTGAGTGCCTCCAAAATTGCCATGCCGACAATAAACAAACGTGCTGAGAAATATTTACTGTAGTTACCAAGGCGTCCTAATGTTATGCCTCTGAATTCTATAAATGAGTCTTGTATCATTTTGAGTTTTTATTCCAGAATACGCACACATAGTGATTTTTAAAGCATGACCCGAGCTTACATCCTAATTGCTACAAAATAGGACAAACTATTAGTAAATACAAACATTTCTGCTCTTAAAAAATTATCCTGTGTTATCCTAGAAAATTCACCCCCAGTTTTTTGAAAGAGCATTTGTTATACACAAAAACGTAAAAGAAGTAATTATGTACACTTTATACATTCTGGTGAGATTTGTATGCATTAATTTTACTTCTTGAGAGTAGACTCCATCTTATTCCTTTCTGTGCTTCCTTCCTCTTCCCCTAACTGTACCCTGTGGCTTTCACAGAATAGATACTTTATGAATATTTATTGAACAGTAAATATAGTTTCACTAAAATAATAAATTATACAGTTGGAACAAACTGTAAGCACAATCTCAGTGATGCATTGGCTGATCCTTGTTTCCTGCTTAGGGACATTAGCTAAAACACTCCCCAGGCTGACACCTGTGTACTGGGCAGACCTATGGGATTCTGGGCCATGAAATACAGAACCCCAACAAAGGACAAAGAACCATGTTTGGGTAGTAACAGAATAAAGATAGGTTTGATAGAAAAGGTGAAACTGTTCTGTTCACTTGTTTAAAGTAGAAAATCCAGCTCAATTTTCTTATCCTTCTGAACAATTTCTGAAAAGCTATCAGGGAAAATCACGCTCCTATTATTTTTATCTGGACTCCTTACTTTATTTTTAATAGTCTAATCATCAATTTAATATTTTATTTAATAAGCTATTTAAGTCTAGTTAGATGCTTTCTTTTTTTAAAATTAATTTATTTTTTTATTTATTTGAGAGAGAGAGAGAGAGACAGCAAGAGGGGGAACACAAGCAGGGGGAGTGGGAGAGGGAGAAGCAGGCTTCCCGTGGAGCACAGAGCCGGATGTGGGGCTCGATCCCAGGACCCTGGGATCATGACCTGAGCCGAAGGCAGGCGCTTAACGACTGAGCCACCCAGGCGCCCCTAGTTAGATGCTTTCTGACAACCATTTTTTTTCCTTTTATAAAAATTTGTCCAGTTTCACTTAGCCTACTGAGTTGCCAAAATGACACCTCTGAATGATCTTTTTACCAATTAAGCAGAGCCTGATGGCTTTGTTTTGAAGCAGAGAGTCCCTGGCAGACCCCCCTATGGGTAATGGAACTGAACTGCCTTGCAGATGAACTTGTTTGCTTAACAACAGGAACTTGGGATGACTGTCAGTGACCTGCAGTTGAGCACCTGGGATCCAGTGCAAGCTCAGCATCTCAAACGCTTTCATTTGGCATACCATGCAGAAAAACAAGGCTGTGATACAATTATGTTGAAAACAACTTTCTCCTCTATATTAGGCTCTCTATTACTCTTTTTCCTGGGCACTGGGAATCTTCTGGAATGCTCCAGGTTTATAGGAACAGATTTCTAGCACAGACTGTGCAGAATATTTTTCCTGTGTGATCTCTAAAGTGTTGCAATGTATAGGTTCCTATTCTATCTTATAATTTACTTGGTAAGGTCTTTATGGGAATCTGACAGGACTTTTAGTAGAGGTCAATCAGCAAGGTTTTTGCTAATGAAACCCAGAAATGTGTGTCTGTGTCTGTATACATACATACCATATATATATATATATATATATATATATATATATATATATATATACACACACACACACACATATATATATGTATACACACATCATATATGTGTGAAATATACACATTTACATACATATGCATATATATGTGTACATATCTATGTTTATATTTGCAGAGGAATATTTTAACTCAAATGGGAAAGACTTGTCAGAAGTAATTAATGAATTGCCCTGTTTTGCAGAGTCCATCATGTGGCCAAAAGGGAAATACGTATTCGCAAGAGAAAGACTTCTCTCTTTCAACCAGCTGAAGTGATATTTATTTCTTATTCCTGAGGATGTTTTTTCCTCAAGTGAGAGGTATAAATAACTAAACCAGAAGAAAGTGTTCATCAGAACAACATATTTCTAATTTATAATCTCCAGGAGAGTTCCTTGTGAAAATAATTAACTTCCTGGATTTGTTTTGGTTTATAACATTGCTTCACTGGATTTATCTGTATCATTTACAAAATTAAGCAGGCTACGCCAAAATAATCTGGTAGCACAAAGTATGTTTCACATATTCAACTTGCATCAAAGGACATGTGGTAAAGAACATGCATCTATGGGAAAGAAATTATGCACAGAAACAAAACTAAATGAAATGTACATTGCATACAAGAGTAATCTCAATTAGAACCATGTAACTCTCTACTCAAATAAATGAGTATGAAATTGTTGACAGATTTTCACAATTTTAAATGTTTTTCAAGCCATTTGCAGAATTGTTTATACTGTATTTTTCTATCACATCATGACTTGTTATATATTTTATATAAAATATACATTAAGTATATATACCATATATATAATATATATGCATTGAACCCTTTATATTGGCAAAGTTGCCTATTTCTCAATATTTTTCTAACATAGCATGTCTTAGGTATTAGTGCTGGTATCTCCATGGAAAGGACCATGGAGCTTACAGAACATACCTAAGTTTACCCAGTTAATATTTGAAGAGTTGACACCAGACTTCAGTTTTGTTTGACTCCTAATCCTGGGGCATTTTCATTAAAAACATTTTCCTTGAACCAGCTGACAAAAAGAGAGAGCAAGAGATATATGGGAAGAGGGCTGGCTGAGCAGGTTTAGGAAATTAAAAAAAAAAACAAAACACTGTAGCATTTCATTAATTATGCTGCCACCTCTTATTCATCTGTGAGGCGCACTTGTAACACCAGTCCCAGGTCAGCTGCCCAGTCCCAGTTGGCCCAGCTGCGCCAACAGGCAACTGCCAACCCTCTCCCCCGGACCGCCACATTCTGCTCACCAGTCAGTATAATTTGTACTGATCGGGAGAGACTTTGGCTATGAAAGGAGTGGAATAAACTGGAATCTGTAGGGCAGGTGGTTGCAGCCTAAATGGGAAGGACAAAACCTTGCATGATAGAGACTAAGTGGAGTAATGTGTGACTGCTGGGACACTGAACTTGTTGGAGCCAGTTCAATATATTTATTTTTCTTTCTCTGTCCAGTGAAAGTGTGTTGTCTTAGCAAATTGCACGTACCCTTTGTGCTGTTATCCCTCTCCTGCTGCTCTCCCACACAGTCCATTTTCTATTCTCTTCCTAAATAATCATGACCAAAGAAACAACATATTATTCTTGGTATCTGCCCATTGGTGGACTCGGCCTGGAATTCCAGTGCAACCCACACTTGCCTTCAAGTACCAGTTAAAAACACAGTGGGGACACAAGAAAAACACTTGGAAAGCTCCCATCAGCATGGCGTAGTGGGAGGGACCTGCTATAGGGGAAAACACCAATTCTCTTCTGTATCTTCTTCACAAAATATAAAATTTAAGTACGGCAGTCAGAACAGGCTAGGTTAGGCTGGGGTAACAGGGTTAAAGGCTCAGAGGTTTCCAACAATGAAGATATATTTCTGGCTCCCACTTCATACCCAATGTAGGCGGACAGTGATGCTTTGTTCATTATGGTCACACAGGCCACACAGTGGAACTGCCCCCCCCCCCAAATGTTTCTGTCCACAGAACCACAGGAGGGAAAAGGAGCCCTCAAGGGTCTACAACTGGTATTTGAATACTTCTGCTTACAAGGAAACAAATCACTTCTGCTCCCAACTCATTGTCCAGAATCAGTCACGTGGTTCTGCCCACAGAAGAAGCACACGGTACCAGGCTACCGTGTATCCAGGAAGTGAGCTGGAAATAGTCAACAGCAGTGACGGTTGCCACACAAAGAATACATTTAATGCTGAAACAATTTTTAATGAAACCAATAGGAGAAAACACACTCTCAGATTATAAGAATGAAAAGTGTCAAATATTGAAACATGAAGAAAGAGAATTTAAGAACAGAGCAGTTGGTAAATTTATGAAACATATAAGCCAAAGAAGTGGTACAAGGTGCAACTATAGATGCGCAATGGTCTTTGGCAGATTTATCAATGATAAAGCTGCACTGGGCCAAAATACTAACGTTTATCTCTGAAGTTGGCAGGAGGAATGCAAACCCTACTGAACATAAATAGCATTCTGGTGCCATGTTCAGAGATACTTGCCTGTAATGATCTTGGAGCTGACCCACCAGATCACTCCTGATCCTGTTAGATTATTAAGCTCTTTTGAAATAGCAGTTGAAGAATCTTCCTTTTGGATTCAACCCAGGAAGAGCTTTCCCAATTCATACAACATAATTTTTTGGATAAAATCATGGGGAGGGCAACAGAACCAAACGCTAATTCTAGTTAACACTAGCTTACCCAATTCCCTTCTTTCTTAGCACAGAAGAATCATCTTGATTAAAGTGCCTGAGAAGTTTCCTGGGTGATATAATGAAGAAACACATTGGCTATACATATCTCCTTCCCGGTATTCCCCATCACCAGCTCTAAATTTGTCTCCCTTGGCCATATTCCTTCCAGTACAACTCTTACCTAATCACCTTTCAATTATAGTTTCCTGCTTTAATGATCTTCCTTGTGAACTCCAGGTATTTGTATAATCCAACTCCCCATGTTAAAAAATCCAGACAGGGTAGATTATGTGGGTAATAGTTTGAGATTATCAATTATAGTTCATAATGAATCTTTACTTCCTTAAAATGCTGCGAATAGATGGTTCCACTTTCAGAGGCTCCTTTCCTTTCTCTGGATTTTGGATTCTCCATCGGTCAAAGGTATATGGTAATAAAAACAGCCAAGGAGGAAATTCAGTGACGGTGGTTGACATTTTTTCCATAATCTTTTTGTTTCTTTTTAAATGTTTTCATGCCCTTTAAGGATTCTGCAGGACAACAGGTAGGCTCCCTATCTCTCCAGCACAGTGTCACAAAGACTCTCGATAGAACATGGTGGTCTTTCCTCCCTCCAGGAGAGCCAGATATACATCTGCTCCCCTCTGAGGACTCCGAGAGAAGCAAGGGAGTATAGGCGGGGGGCGGGGCGTTGCTCCAGACCTGAGCCGTTGGGGCAGCAGGATGTGCTATCCCTCATGAGGCCAGTTAAGGGCAAGTGAGCCTTTTCTCACTCCTCAGAGATCTGAAATAAAGACTGGTGGAACCCTCCCAGACAGAGGTCACTTGATTAACCCTGTGCACGTTAGCCTGATAACAGGGTCAAGTACTTCTCACTGTGAGGAATTTTCAATTTATTTCACAGACAAGATAGCTTGATCTGAGCCAGCATGGCTGCTCCCCTGGGGAAGCTAAGGGAGGAGAGCCAAGAGCCCTTTGCTGGGGCCTCACCCTTGCAGTTTCCCGGGCCCGTCTAGCCAGGGCCCCACTTCTTCCCCTGCTGGGGGTTCTGTGTGGTACGCTTACAAGAAAGGAGCCAGAGCACCAAGAGAGGGATAAGGTCAGCCCTTCCCAAGTTCCATCTGGGATTTGGAATGCAGACCTCGGGGAGGGCGGGGGCCGGGGCACATGGTGGGGAGCATTTCCTTCTGTTGTTTGCTTCTGCTCTGCATTCCTTTAAAATTTCTGTGTAATTTATTACAGAGAGAGTCAGCTGCTTTAGTCTGCCTGGTGTTACTTCTCTCTCCCCACTTTCTTTGAGGAACCATGTCCTTCTCCGTTCTCTGTCCACTGGATGCTGGAGAGGCTTCCTGACCCCCAATCCAGGCGGTGTGTAAAACACCTGAGTTGTTGGAACCAGCACACCGTCCCTCTGACTACAGGGATGAGGTAAGAGATGTCCACTTCGCCCAGGTCGGGCCAGTGAGAACTGTCCACCTGGAGCTCTCGCGGTGCTCTCGGGAGACAGACACTGCTTTTCCGATGGGGCTGACAGGCTGACTAAACAGAAGCCCGGGCCTCTGGTGGCCATCCTCGCCTTCCTGCCCGCTGGCTTCATTCTCAGGCAGATTTCCCCATGGGGTAACAAAGAAAAGAGATGGAGAAAGAGGGAGAGAGGGGGGTGTTTGGTGGCATTTTTGAGTGGCTCTGAATTCACTGAATGAATCCATGCTTGAACTGTATCCTTGGACCTCCCCATTAAATAAGCTTGTAGATTCACTGTTTTTGCTTAAACTGGTTTGAATTGGCTCTCTCTCAGTTGCATCAGAAATTAAAAGAAAAAAAAGGATATAAAAACTCAAGACAAAACAATGCATTTCTCATTCATTTCCTGGTGCAACAGCCTTGGTACTTTCAGGCCCACGGAAGCAAAGTGGCAACCAATCCATGTCTGCAGTGGGGCCGAGTGGGGGCCACAGGCTTGAGTTCCTCGCAGAGACACAACTAGCATCTCATTGTCTTGAAGAGCTGTGTCACCTCAAGCAAGTCACTCCTTCGTGTTGGGGCATCAATTCCCTCACTTTAAAAGGACTGAGTCAGCGAGAAGGGTCAAAGAACCCTCTTTTGTTGAAAACTACAGGTTTCCAGTGGTAGCCCGTTTCATAATATCTTGACACGAGGCTCAGTTTTATATGTTGATTTCATTACTGCACGTTTTAAATCAAGGTAAGAATATTCGCCACGACAAAGACACGCATTTCTTATGTGCCTAGTTTGGCATTTGTTTGGTTAGAGTCCTGGATAAGGTGGATGCACTTGCAATTTCCTTAAACAGACGTACAATGCTAGCCTGGTAGCTTGTTTTCCTTCATGCTGCAAATCCACATGAAAACTCAGATGGGGCTCCCTCACTCCTGTGTAGTCAACTCATGCATATCCCTTCTGTTTCTTACTGTCCTCGTTCTCTTCTCGATTTTGTATAATTTCATGCAGTCATCTTCTTCTTACTCCTGCCAGCCTCTTGCTTCCAATATGTGCCCTTGACTATACCAAATAGTCTTCTTTCACAAGCTTAAACTTCCCTTTTGCGTTTCCATATATCCTCTTCCTATCTCGAGATTGCCACAAATGTATCCAGAATCTATGTACCACTTACTGAGCATTTACTAGGAGCCAAGTACTTTGCATGTCATTTCTTGAATGTTCTCTCGCCCTATGAAATGGGTATTATAGATTGCCTCACTTTGGCTGACTTACATGACTTTCCTAGTCCTAACTTACTTTATCTATAAATGATACAATGGATATTAGAGCTAAAACTAGAAACTTGGTTTTTATTTCTCCATTCCTGTGTTCTTATTTAAGATTTTATTTATTTATTTGAGAGAGAGAGAGAGGGCACAAGTGGGAGGAGGGGCAAAGGGAGAGAGAGAAGCAGATGCCCCACTGAATGTGGGGCCTGATGTGGGGCTCCATCCCAGGACTCTGAGATCATGATCTGAGCTGAAGTCAGACCCTTAACTGAGTGAGCCACCCAGGTACCCCACTCCTCTGTGTTCTTTCTAATGAAATGGCTGGTCTCCCTACAATGTGTGCCAAATGCTAAGTCACACAGCCTTCAAACCTGACTCAATGGTTCATCAGTGACATCCGGCGGCCCCAGAGACAGTCACTCAACTCTCAGAATCTTGAGTGGGGGGTAGTCGGATGAGAGAGAGAATGAAGGGAAACAAGAGCTCCAGAGAAAAGAGTCAAAACAAGATACATTCTTACACAAGCAAAAGAAACTTTACAGAACATACCCCTCTTCTTCCCACATTTCTCAAGAAAACATCTAAAAAATATGATACTTTTAGAAAAAAAAAAAATGGAAAGCATGAGAAACAGGGATGCCCAGATGATGTGATGCCTTGGAAATTGGCTGGCTCTAAGTGTGGACTCTCTTCCATACTTGAAAAGGTTATGATCTGGATTTCATGGAAGACTGACACGATTTCCAGAGGAAGAATGACTGTACATGCTCATACCTCAAGTCTTAGATACTCATCTACCTCCCCTGAAGGTTCTCAGCAGTGCTGGGATAAGAAGCAATCCATTTCGTTCTCCCACAAAGTTGCAGGTGCAGATAATAATTTGTGGAAAATAATGGGAAGCTGAGTGCCAGGGCCGGGTGGGGTCAGATGCAAATCCAATGGACGACCTGCTGTGGGCTCTTCAATCGCAGTTCACTAGGAGATGGAGTTCAACAGGGCTTTCCAGGACAGCTTTGTTCTTCATTACTTGCCCATGGAGAAAATTACAGAGGTGAGCCTTCTGCCAAGTGAGAAAGCGCAGTTGAAAGGAACGTGTGTACTAGGAGGTGGGCCATGCTGTAATTCGGGGTTGTTGTTAATAAGGCTGTCATAGGAGGTTCTCAAGCCATCTTCAAAGACGAGAGATCATGTGACTAGATTACAGGCTCATTCTAAGCAAACTGAAAAACTCCACGTACTGGAGGGGAAAAAGCCAATATTTATTCAGAGTCTGAGAAGAATCCTATTTTTAATCTTTCTGCCAGAAAGCACTGAGAAACCAAAATCATGCAGTTTCTAACGGGGTAACCAGACCAAGACTGATGATTTTAACTGAACGATGATGAAGAAAAAGGGAAAGGGGAAGGAAAATGGGAGGAAGAGGAAGTAGAACAATATAATAATCATTCTCACTACACAAGATTAAAGACTCCTTTGAAGTTAAAAGGAGGAGAGGGGGATAACAGAGATGGAAGGGGGCAGGACACACACACACACACACAGAGTCTATTACTCCAGAAGGTGCTAGACATGAAGAAAAGATGGACCCCACACAGCCAGCAAAGGTGGTCTGGAGCCAATATTACTTCATTTATTAGAAACACAAATCAGGTCATCTTAGCATGGTGGCGATACAGAGGATTTATGATATGTATAAAAGTCATACCTTTTAAAAACAGTATCATGCATCGCATATCATTTGATTCTAATGACATTCTTGTGATGAAAGTCAGAAAAGGAATAAATGGGTTCAACTTCCATGTATTATTCAGCCCCATGCTTTTCCCCCACTTACTATCTTGGACAGTTTGCCCCATAGATTGATCTAATTCACGTAAGCCCTCTGTTCTCCAGCGTGGAGGTACATTCTGAGGAGGTCAGCTACCACCTGCAATGCCCACGCTTGCGCGTGTTTGGCGGTGAAGCTGTAGTTAGGATCCGCAGATTGTGGGTGAGGAACAGAAGACCACAAACAGCCAGCGCCCTCACCCTCAAGCTGGGATCCCTCAGAGCTGCCGTGCTGGGGGGGTCTGGTACCAGCGGGGTGTGGCTCAGACTTCTGTGGAAGCTGAGTATCACCAGGGGGACTCACCTGCTCTAGGTCCTCAGCCGACCGTTTGTTTTCTCCAGTCGGATCCTGATAGGGCAAGACAAAGAGCTCAGCGGCGGTGGGTAAGCCAGGGAGCACCGCCACCAGGATGTGCTGGCCTGGGACCCCGGTGGCCTGAGGGAGAGACAGAAGCTCACGTAAGTTCTACAGGAGAAGGTGGTGAGGATGCATGGAGTACTCGCGGGCAGTAGGGCGGCAGGAAGACACAGTGGGTGGGGTGGGCAAGCAGGCAGGCAGGATGTGAGCCTCATGGAAAGGGACATGACACGGGGTAAGGCAGCTGGAGCCTGCGTCCATGGCACTCCCAGGGGCTAAGACAGTGATTTCTCCCTGCGGGAGGTGGGTGCAGCATCTCTCTTTCTGCGGGACAGATGGCAGATGCAAGAAGGTTCAACAGTGGCTTAAGGCCATCTAGGTAGTGCATGGGGATGCTGAGCTTGGAACTTGGGTCTGACCACGAAGCCCTTCTTCAGCCTCCCTTCGCCTGATACTTAGCACTCAGTAGCCCGAGTCACAGCTACCGTACTGTTTTATGGCCCTCCCAGATTTTAAACTCAGAGATTATATCTGAATCATCCTCATTATGTATGAAAATGTTGATTGAATGATATCTGATTAAAGATTTCATTGTGAAATTCAATAGAAAAACCCCATTTGATGAGGTAAAGGTAACTGCTTTTATATCCCATTCTGTTACACAGTAAAAAGGAACAAAACTGCAAATATATTGATCTCAAGTTGTACCTCTTGTAGGGTTTATTTGAGTCCGCCTGGCAGTAGGTACCTCAGGGCTTAAGGAAATAGTCAAGTGTAACTACTCATCTCAAAGACAGGGTGGGCTTCGAGGAACCAGGGGCGGGTCAGCTGCCTCCTGAGATGGGGTAAACAAGGAGCCTTTGAAACTGTAAGGGATCGACCCCTCCACCCTATCAAACCCTGTCCTGAGAGGCGTGGAGCCAAACGGTTTATTCTGCGTTTAGCTGATTATGCTATGCAGCAGCCTGGAAATATTGATGAGCAGTAATTTCTAGCCTTCTGGACAGCTGGTGGAAAGGTAGAGGCCCAGGGGATGTGATCCCTAGACTATCAATGTGAAGAGAATGACGCCTGGAAGATTGGTCACTGCAGGGCTAATGCTTGGTTGATAAATCACCTGGGGGAATCGGGCAGCTACCTGGGAGGTCTATAGGGTCATAGATCCCTAGAACACTACAGGTGGAAGGGAGGGGGCTGTGGACTCATTGAGGGGTGTAAGTCCTCACTCTTGGACAGCAGAGGAGAGAAACCCCTAGTCACACCAGGGACAAACAGCTCCAAGGGCAGAAGGATCTATTCCAGGGAGGCCTGGGGGCTAGTTGATGCGCCCCCTGGTGGCCCTAATGTTTAGCCACACGGCGGTCGTGGACGCTGAGTCATGAAGACAAAGGTAAGGTGGCATTTACGCAGAGGTGCATGAAGACAGCATTCTCCAC
Source organism: Halichoerus grypus (assembly GCF_964656455.1). Taxonomy (NCBI): domain Eukaryota; kingdom Metazoa; phylum Chordata; class Mammalia; order Carnivora; family Phocidae; genus Halichoerus; species Halichoerus grypus. Next base: position 22,607,683 of record NC_135718.1, on the reverse strand, counting down.
CCCACTGTTCCATGTATCCCTGTTTTTCCACGGGAGAAAGCAAAGGATGGCCATAGAATGGAGAGGTTAGGAAACCACAAGGGCAGTCTGACTCCAGAGCTTCACTTTTAACAGTGTGGCCGTGGCCAGAGCACCTTAAGTCTCTATGTTCAGTTTCCTCATCTGTAAAATGGGAATGATTATAGTAGCTACATAATACGCTACTTCTTTTGTGATTAAATGTGCTAAAAAATGCAAAGCACGGAGAAGAGTATGGGAGTACTGTAAGTGCTAAATCAATATCAACACAGATAATGGCCTGAGTATGGGGAAGGCCAGCCCTTTGCCAACAGGTTTTCTGAGCAGGCGGTACCTGAATGCCTTTATCCCATCAGCACTTTGTGTCACAAGGCATCATGTGCTGGGTCCCGGAGACAATGTATAAAACACCCTACACGGATTTTCCTGTTAGGCTAAGAAGATGCTCTGGGGAGAGGGAGCTCATCTCTGATTTTCTGGGTTTGTACAATAAATCCGAGCAGCTCCACGAGCAGATATTCCATTCCTCTGTTCACTCATGAAATTGTATGTTTGCAGGGGGTGACGTGCCTAAAAGAAAGTGTTTTCTCAAACTGTCAGTGATATTTACTCAGACAGGGATAAACCTCACCACCTTGCTGTTCTCCCAGAAACCACAGGGGGCCGTGTTTCATACGTACAAATCCAGACCCTGGACTCAGACCTTTTGCTTCAATTCACTACCTTCATCACTCACCAGCTGTGAGACCTAAACAAGTTATTTAACCTCTCTGAACCTCAGTTGCTTTGCCTGCAATAATCCCTTCCTCTTGGGGCTGTGAGCAGCAGAGACATGCCTTTGAAAGAACAGGGACAGAGAGAGAGGACTGATCATCAAGTGCTGAGTGCTCACGCCTGCGAGGCTAGAGCCCAGGGCTGCTCTCGTGAACTGCATTCTCGCCGTGTCCCTTCAGTATTGGGCACGGTGGCTGATTTTGCACTTGCTAGTGACCTGAGCACGAACCCTGCCGTATGAAGAGGACGGTCACAAATTTCCATGTGTTTCTCCTCTAAGTGGAAGAAAAGTTTCCCGAGGCTCAAGGACCGTGTGTTTGTTCCCAGTTTCATCCCCCCACCCAGAGCACCTATGCTGTGTCTGCCCATGTGGGGATCAGCGGTGCAGACAGCAGGTGGCCAGCAGACTTCCCATGGGCTCCAGCTATTTCCTGGCCGCTCTTGGCCCAAGGGTCCCTCACCGTGCAGCTCCTGGAGGACAGAGAGAGAATGTGCTCCGGCGAGAGAAGGAACTGTCTGCACTCACTTCCACCAGGGATTTTTTGATGACTCGGCTGATGTCCCTCCTCCACTCAGGGATATCAGGGTTGTAGTCATCCAGGTTCGGAGAGAAGGACAGGCGAAGGGATCGGAATTCCTCTGGGGATACAACAGTAGGGTGATTACGCAAAGTCCAATAGTTTCCTCGAAAGTGTGTTATATATTGCATGCAAAGCCTTAACAAAGGGCCCTTTTCCTCCCCACTCGCCAAAGACAGCCTTCTAGAAGACAAATCTGCTATTCCATCTGAAATCTACTGTCTCTCCCAGCCCTCACTTTCTAAACCAGAGCCGTAGGTCTGGCCCATGCCTCGCTCTGCAGCCTCTGCGCACTGGTCCCGGTTCTAGACTGAGCCCTCGAGGACACTAGAGCCCCGGAATGCCCTGGATGCACCGCAGGCTTCTGACCCTGGGCCTCTGCACACACTGTCCCTCCCGCAAAATGCACATCCTTTCTCTCTGCCACGCACACAGCGTTCAAGCTCTAGCTCGAGCACTTAGTGACGGCATACTCTCCCCCGCTATGGTTCAAAGTTCTTTCTCCATGGCACTACTGTGTCTTGCACACATTTCCATTATCATTATATGATTTTATAATTATTATATGATTACATGATTATAATTATTACTAGAGTCATTCTGTTGCTATGTTTTGCTTGTATGGAAGTTTTACTTCATGGAATTTTAAACTCCTTAACTCAAAGAATTTGTTAATTGTCTTTGCAGCCTCTGAGTTCATCTTGGTCCTCCCGAAAGTAGGATGGGATTGCAAAAGCAAGGCTGTTAGGAGGAGAAGATGGGGAGGCTGAGGAGCGGGGGAGCACTGCAGCACTGAGATGCATACGTGACAATTGTGGAAGGGAGGGAGGCTTGGTGACCGCCCTGCAGCGTGAGGAAGGTCCGGCAGGACTGTCAGGGAGTCCTTGACCCACGGCAGTGATGGAGGAGTCCCCTGCGTGCCAGGGATGAGTCTGCCTTCATATGCCTGTCACATTCGGTCAGTGGCTGTGGTCAGCACCTGAGAGGCGTGGCCTTGGCCCAAGACAGTGATGGGTTTCAGAGCCCAGCCCTGGGGAACTCAGCCCCGGACAAGTCGGGTCATGTCACCACCCTAACACCTGCTAGTGGCTTTTAGAAAAAAAAAAAAAAAAATCAGCTTCTTCACCACGGCCTTCATCATCCCATAGAACCCGGGGCCGAATTTCCCTGCTGCCTACTCCACTCTCCTCTGTGCTCCAGGACCCCTCCGGGCTGCCATGCTCCTTCCCTCATGAGCACACTCCACTCCCCAGATATGGCACAGTCGGCTCCTTTCTCATCACCCATCAGTCTCTCCCAGGAGAAACTCGGCCACTAGCAAACTGAGTTACCCTCCTTTCTGCTACCTCAGATACCCTTCATTATATGACCCTATTTGTCATCTTCGCACTCCTTGCCACTTAAATTCTTTTGTTTTTACTGTCTGTCTCCCACACTGAGACATAAGGTCAATGAGGACAGGAAGGTCGTGTTCCTGGCCCTGTGGGATGGTACCCAGCAAATGGTAGGTTTTCAATTATTAGCTAGTCATTTAATTAATAAATTTGTTAAATAAATAAATATATAACACTGGAGGCTCTCTAATTTATGCATTTACTTATTCAACAAACATTTCTTTCTTGTTTAAAGCATGTCTTCATGTTTCAGTAGGGGCTCAGTGATATCCGTAATGCTGATTATACATTCAGGAAACATAGAAGCCCACTTGCACATTTCCTAACAATGCTAAAGACTTATCAGACGCAGGGTTTGAAGACTCTTAAATTACAGGGGGTGTATTATGGCAGTCAGCCTATTTCAAAGATGTATTTTTCATAGCTTGACTATTTTATGAGACACTGGTCACCTATGTGAACATCACTTCAGTTCTGATGTAGAATAATGAAATTCACCTTAATTAGTAACATGGTAAATGGGAGTACCCAAGGAATCAGCCACTGAGTCCTAACTTTTCACTTTAAAGATACAAATTGATGTCATTTTCACTTTCCCTGAACCTCTTACCAAACTGTAGAAACTTCATCTATAAGGGAAGCTGTTTATCTTAATAAAAAGACACAAATAGAAAAATAATGTGGCTCTCTCTGTAATAACTTAGCAAGCTCAGTAGCAGGACACAGGAGTGTTATATTTAAGTCTACTCAGCAAACAGGTGCATGTGGGAGCACTAAAAAAGGTAAATACCAGTAATAAACACACACAGACACACACACACACACACACAGTTGAGCATTGAACCATGTGTAGTTTAGGATGCCATCCCTCACCCTGGTAGTTGAAAACCCATATTTAATTTTTGACTCCCCAAAAGCTTAACTACTAATAGCATACTGTGGACCAGGAGACTTACTGATAACAGAGTCAATTAACACATATTTTGTATGTTAGTTTTCATATGCAGTATTCTTACAATAAAGTAAAACTAAAGAAAATGTTATTAACAAAATCATAAGAGAAAATACAGTTATAGTCCTGTACTGTAAATGTACAGTACAAAAAAATCCATGTATAAGCGGACCCTTGCATTTCAAACCTGTGTTACTCAAGGGCCAACTATATTTGTGTGTGTGTGTGTGTGTGTGTGTGTGTGTGTGTGTGTGTGTATTTGCAGCTGCTGATGCAGATGAATTCTACACATTTACATTTTCTTTTTTGTATTTAAAAGCAAACCTGTGCCCTGAAGCAAATTAAGGAAAACAATGCAAACTAGATTAACTAGATTTTCTTTCCTGCAGTTTATTTCGTGGCTTTGGGTGGACAGTTTTTCCCCTGTCAATTTCCCAAATATAATGCTTCCTGCAGTCTGACCATGAGGGCCTTACTGTTCCCCTCAGCTTAACTAAATTTTAGATAAGTTTCTTCCTGACTGCAGGTCTCTGATGTCTCTTTACTTAGAGCATTTACTTTAGAAAACCTGCAACTATAAATTCCTTCTCTGCTCTTCTGAGATACACACCTTCTCCAACCCAGGAATGTGTCTCTCAGGAACCTGGGAGGCATCTCTTTGAAATGTAACCATCAAGAAAGATAGAAAAAGAGTATGGAGGTTCCTCAAAAAATTAAAAATAGAACTACCATATCATCCAGGAACTCCCCTTCTGCGTATTTACTAGAAAGAAACAAAAATACTAACTTGAAGAGATATCTGCCTCCCCACGTTCACTGCTGCATTATTCACAATAGCCAAGATATGGAAATGACCTAATTGTCCATAGACAGATGAATGGATAAAGAAAGTGTGGTATAGACATACAATGGAATATTATTCAGCCATAAAAGAAAGAAATCCTGCCATTGGTGACAGCATGGAGGTACACTAAGGGACTTGTGCTAAGTGGAGTATGTCAGACAGAGAAAGACAAATACTGTACGATCTCACTTATATGTGGAATCCAAAAACAAAAAACAAAACCTCAGATACAGAGGATTGGTGGTTGCTAGAGGCAGGGGTTGGAAGGTGGACAAAATGGGTGAAAGGGTCAAAAGGTACAGACTTCTAGATATAAAATAAATAAGTCACAGCATGGTGACTATAATTATTAATACTGTACTGTAAGTTTGAAAATTGTTAAGAGAGTAGATCTTAAAAGTTCTCATCACAAGGGAAAAAAGAATTGTAACTACATACAGAGCTGGAGGGTCACTAGATTTGTGGTGATCATTTCACAATATATGCAAACACTGAATCATTATGTTGTATACCTGAGACTAATATAATGTTGTAGATCGACTGTATCTCAATAAAAGAATAAGATTGATATACTATTGCCATGTATACTATGAGAGCAAGGAAAGAAAAGGAAAGAAATGGAGGAAGGAAGAAAGGCCCTCTGTCTCCTGGAGGGTAGGAGCCTAATTTCCAGAAGCACAATTAACAAACACGGATGGTCTAATCACATTGATAATCCCCTCACCCCCAAATTCCTCCAGTACTTTTCCATTAGGTCATCCCAGGGTTTAAAAATATTCAACTTTTGTTTCAGTTGAGTTCAATCTTGCTCGTCGAACTCCGTGTGATATAATTTGTCTTTAACAGGTCACACGTGTCATTAAAATGTTCTAGTGATATATATGAAACTGACACTTCATCTAACTGAAGACAAATTAAGGATGTTTGCTCAGAAATTTGGTTAGGGGAGGGAAGACCACTTCCTTGCTCAAGGTTTGGATGAAGAGACCGTTTTTAGTGAAGGTAACTCACTGGATGGAGAGTGATCCACTCTTAGATGACTCTGTTCAAGACATTTTAGAAGAGGAAGAGGTAAGCCTGGCGAGGGAGTGCGAGGTGGTTAGAGACACTCCTCTGGATTCAATTCCTAGGCTCTGTTTCTTATAGTTATTTCATATTTTCTCATTTGCAAAATAGGAGTAAAAATAGCATATTTCTCATAAGTCTGCTCAGAGGATTCAAGGAAACATATTTATCAAGTGCTTAGAAGAGATGCTAGTAAGGGCTTTGTCAATGTTAATTTCTATCACTACCATCGCTATTATTATTATTACTGGAGCTGTCACTGAAGAGCAGGATGACTTGAAACCAGAGATTTCCCACTTCTGAGCTACAATTTCCTATCTGGGAGATGATGGGATGGGCCACATAAGCCCAAAGACCTTCTAGGTTTAACATTCTCTCCATGGTTTCGATGAGGCTGCTGATTGGCTTAACCAAGAGGACATGTGTGGTGAGTCATGGGTCATGACGCCCATGACAGCCAGGAAGGAGAGAGAGGAGAGAGAGGAGAGAGAGAGCCTCACATGGAACAGCCATGAGAACTGGTTAGTGGGGTCATTACAGAGCATGGGCCCTGGGTCTAGATGGGCTGGGTTAGAAGCCCCCCCAGCTCCGCCACATATAAGCTGGGGCAAGTTACCTGCCCTGCTGAAGGAACAAGAGTAATAACATCACCTACCCTTTGCTAGGGTTGTTGTGAGGATTCAGTGCATTCCCAGAGTACAGAAAGGAGATGCAGAAGGAAAAAGAAGCAGAAGCTCTCCTCCATTTTGTCCACCTGGCTGAGAGGTCTCCTCACTGACGGGACCTTGTTAGGAAAACCACGGCCCTGGTTTGCTTTCAGTTACTGTTTGGACTTCTCAAGCCTCTTGCAGGCAGTTGGGGGTGGGGGGCAGTGGGCAGGGGAGGGGAGGAGGGAGGAAACATTATGAATCTAATACGATTCATAGGGCATTCGAAGAATAGTGTCCTCAGACTTGTTCAAAGTTCCTTACAAATTACTTTTTGAATTTGAAGGTCAAGTTGGCAAGATAAGCAATGAAAAGCAGAATCTGCATCAGAACCAAATAATTCTGGGACTGGGGCAATTGATATTTGGACCACTAGCTAGTTTCTCTCTGTCTCTCTCTGTCTCTATCCCTTCCTCCCTTCATCCCTCCCTTTTGCTCTGTCTCTGCACAGCATTTACCTTTCCTATCTTCTTTTAAATTCTTGTTGTTTTAAATTTTAATTTTCCATGATGCATATGTACCACTTTGATATGAGCAATAAATACACTTCACGTTTTTATCATCCACTAATAACACTCAGTGCATACCTATCTTTCTCTGCAGACAAAAATTACCAAAATGAGATCAATTTGTATAAACTGTTTTTAATCCCGCATTTTCAGTCAGTGATCCTACCTTTCCACTTCAGTAAACTATCACTCCATGCAATACTGACTATATTCAACTTCCCAACCAATTAGAAGATTGTTCTGTACAGCTGTTTGTTCAAACTAATATCCAATCTAGGATGATACGTGACATCTGTTTGGGTGGCCCTTCATTGCTTTTCATCCAGCAGAGTTGTGTTTTTTTTTTTTTTTTTGATGATACATATTTGAGGGATTTTCAGAATATATAGATATTGGTATATTGTTCTTAATAATCACGACTCTTAAAGTTGAATTTTAAAAAAGCCTCAATATTAGCTATTTTCTTTTATAATGGGTTTTTGTTATTCAAACACTGCCAAAATACCAAATGGAACGAATCAGCTTTACGTGTAATGAAGCTCATTCTATCCGACTTCGGGTGAGTGAGAGTAGAAGAGCCATTTCAGAACACAAACCAATAAAGGCTCTGGGGGTCTTGGGGCCATAACTGTGCTGGTGAAACCACATCTCCCCCAAAGGAGGAGACCAGACCTGACTCAGCTCTTTCTCCACCACCAGCCTCTGTTCTCTGGGTGGAGGCCTAGTGGCCTCCGGTAGCCTACAAGCACCCTACCTCCCTGAGCGTGGGGCCAGCCAGCGGCTCACGTGCACAGGCACTCACCATACACCGCGATGGTCTTTGTGTCTTGCAGGATGGCATTCCCAGCTGAGACCTGCACTGTGATGGTGTTCATCCCTTCCGAAGTAAACTTGAATGATATGCTTCCCTCCAAGGTGATCAGAGGCTGAAACAGGGGAGGGCACAGAGTGAGGGGACAGCTGGCCAGACATCGATGAGACAGCCACGAGCTCCGAGCCACCAACCAGCCACTTAAATCAGCACAGGCTCTTCCCGGGGTGCCCCCATGCAACTGGCTCCATCTACTTGCCCGTCATCTCCAGTCCGGGCCAGAAAGGAGTTATTAGAGCCATGACCCCAAGCGACTCTGCCCATTCTCTGTGACTAGGACACCTCTCTTCTGGTGTCATCCTGATTCAGGGCTGGGGAGATGGATAGGTCTTGCTTGTTGGCGGGACAGATCTCTCTATCTGCAACCTACTCGTGACAGGCAGGTCTCTTAATACAAAGAAATACTCAGATTGGACCCACACAGGCAGCTCATGTTAATCCGGATGTAGGCAGCAGTCACTGAAAATCTCTAAGCTTCCAGTTGGTCATCACCAGGGGTACGATTCATAGAATATTCCGATGGAACACAGCAACCATGGACACCAAAACTGTCCTCGTTAGACTGGAGTGGCCTTGTTTGGCTTGGTTCCTCTGAGAAGCCCTATCAGCTGTTTCTGGAAGTAGCTGCTATGGAAACAAGTACTAATTGGACAGTGGTTTGAGGACTGAAAAAAAAAAATACAATTTGGAGTCGTGCCTGTGATAGAATCGGACGCCGGGGTCCTGGAGGAAAAGATGATTAGCCTAATGACCTCCCTCAACTCATTCCGCACAAACATTTCTTTCCTGTCTTTTCTTAATTAATTAAAAAATCTAAATTCATGTAACCAACTCCCTGTATAGCAGAGGGAAGACCAACACCCAGCATAAGAAGCCTGCTCAATGTAATCTGTTGAGAATTTGGTTTTCTGCTGTCAGGTTAAAAAACATTAAAAAAAAAAAAAAGGAGACATAGAAAAAAGTTTAGTATATTCATCTTCTAGCACTAGCTTTTAGGCAAATAACTTAGATTTCTCCTCCGCCACTGTGGGTAGTGGGCCCAATTTAGGCCACATTTACATGCAGAGTTTCAGAAGAAATTAAAAAAAGCTTCTTTTCAGAGGAGTTAAATTAGCAGTAGAGGTGAGCGTTTCCTTCCCCTGCCAGGCATGTAGCAGGTCTGGGGTCAGGGGAGGTTTCCTCCCTGGGCCTGTGCAAAAATTATGACTCCAGTTAAAGCCAATGTTCAGCTCTGGGGTAGAAAAAGATTGGCATCAGAATAAGATGCACTCTATTTGAAGAGCAAAATCACCAAGTGCAAGAGAGCGGTTCTGCTGGAGGAAGACGAAGCTTTCTTATCCTGAGCAGCTCATGCCAGTGCCCTTTGGGGAGGCCTTCGCCCGGACTGCCTTAACTGACATTTGGAAGCAAATTGTAATCTCTGAGAATGGAGGAAGTTCAAAACGGACCTGGCAGCCTGGCACAGGGGAAGGAAAATACATGTGGGCATGGGAAGGCCTTGGATCTGGCCTCCACGTGAAGCAGCTGAACGAGGCGGGAGGAAAGCCCTTCACGTGTGTCCTCCTGACTTTATCATCTGTAAAATGAAGGCCTTAGAGTAAATGAGGTTTAAGGTCTCTGCTGCTTTTAAAGTTGCTGCTGACTTTTGATCACAGGGCATGTTTTGGGAAAAGAGAAAGGGTAAAGATGAGAGAAAGGAGCGACCACGTCCAATTTAGGGGGCCTGGGGACCAGGCTGTAATAAGTATTTGTTGCTTTTGACTGTCTGGTATCTACTGGTTTTTTGCGGGGGGAGCATTTTCCCCCTTCTCTTGGTCCATGTGGTTCCAAGGAGGCTGACTTCAACACCTCTCTTTCTACCCCGAGCACTGGGAAGGCTTGGTCAATGATACTCCATCCTGGGACTTCTGTTCATTTTCTCTGCTTAGCTGTGAGAATATAAAGCTCGGGCTGCTGCTAAGGTCTTTGCAAAGGGAAGGCCAGTTGGAGAAGAAGGTAACATGGAGGAAGGCAGAGGTGAGGGGCAGGGGTGGCGTGGTGAGAGAGAGACAGAGGGACAGAGGGAACACACTGATGAGATTTTTGGAGCACTATGAGCCTGCTGTGCCCGAAGCTAGGACTACCCCTGGACTCTTGAGTTACATAAGCCCTTTCCTTTCCTTTCTCCCTTCAGCCGGTTTGAGCGGAGCTGCGACTAGATGCTGCATGGAAGTCTGACCCACCTCCGTGTTGTTTCCGTACCACCACACGTAAGTAAGGGTGCCCACTTGGCTGGGCCACAGCACTGCCGTTGCGTTGACCTCTTTGTTCTTTGTGGTGACAAAGGGAAGAGACAGGTGTACATGCTCCAGGGGACCTGAGGCACAAGAGAAAAGACGAGGCATAGAGAAGGAAGAGCTTTCTCTGCTTCACCTTCCCTGCTCTGAAGAGAATACATATTCGTTCTGGAAGCCTCCAAAACATCACAGTCATACTCCCTGAGGAAAGTGCTAAGGGGCTTTCCCTACTTTGGAGAAAAGATATCTTGTGACCCACTGTGTCTCAGTATTTTCCATCTACTGATCTTTCTGCCAGACCTAAAACCTGAGTTATTTATGTGTAAAACTTTAAAAACTTACAAGTAATTTATGAATTCCTTAAATGAAGAGGCATAATATGAGGATTCACAGGAAGATGCAAAGTCTTTCTAAGAGATCGTATCCGTGGTGGTAAACCAGGATGATGAAAACCTCACGGACTCCATGTGTGGGGCCGTGGGGGCAGGGGGTGGTGGTTATGGCACAAATCCCCAAACCATTCTAGATGTCATTATTCTTGACTCTTTGTTGGGATTTCCAAGATCTGTATATGTGTAAATCTGTGTGTTTGTGTGTGAGAGTGTGTGTATCTCTCTGCAGGAGTATATGTAACACCACCTGGTTCAAACTGTTTGGTGTTGAGTTCAGTTTGTTCAGGGTCAAGTATGCATGAGCAGGTAGAGACAGCTTTGTGGTTCTCTGGATGTGCTCAACTAAAAAAGGGGATGATTCTACCTATGGAGATCCATTAGAGAGAAGCCTTGATCAGATGCACAAACCCCCAAAGCTATGAGTTCTCTCTTCAGAGAGAACAAGTAGGGACCTTCCTCTGACCCTTGGTCTTCCCTTTGAGTCACTTCTCCTAGGCAAAAATGCAGTTTCCTCTGAAGTGAACGTGGCAAAAATCTGTCATCCCACCATTATTCCATGAGGTGGAGAAGAAAGTGGTACCCTTCCACCTGGTTTAATCACCACCTCTTCTGCTAGATCTTTAAATGTGTTTCCTACAGTACTGACTTTGGCCTTTTTTCCCTCCATATACTGTTCTGCTGAGCAATCTCATCCACACCCTGACCTTCAACAATAAACTACATGCTCATAACTCAAACCACCTACTTGACTCGGGACTCAATTAGGAGCCAGATGTTCCTAAGAAATTCATTATTCCCCCCCGCCCATTTTCTATTCTCCATGTCTTGATGAATGGAAACCAATGTTTATCCAGGGGACCAGCCCAGGAGCATAAAGTCAATCTGGATTCCTTATTCCTTGCCACCCATTCTATGTTGGAAACCACTGGCTTGGTTTCATAAATATCTCTCAGTGAGAGCTCCTCTCACCGTCGCCAATCCTTCCCTAGCTCATACAGCTGGACTGTCATGAGCCGTACCAATCTTCCTGCCTCCGACCTGCCCCCAAGCTAATCCACCCTCCTGCTCTATGTGTTCAGTGTGTGCCTTCCTCAGTAATAATAAGTTGCACCAAGTGCCAGGGTCCTCAGCCCCCAGAATAAAACATACAGTCCAAGGTCAGGGTAGAGCAAGTGCAAAGATCTTGAGGGCCAGGTGGTTCTCCATGTTTGCAGAATAGAAAGAAAGCCCAAGCGGCTGCATAGAGAGATGGAGGGAAACAGTGGGAGCCAATGAGATCTAAGAGGGATTCAGGACACATAGCATATTGTTTTGTAGGCTCTGAAGTATGCATATGTGTGTTTATATGAGTTCATTCTTACATGTATGCACATTATACATTCATACCACATATGGCAATGACTATGTATCTTCTCACACTACAAACTGTTGTGAGAGTGATTTTTTAGAAAGCCAAGTTGATCATGCTACTTGTTCGAAATTAAAATTCCCATTACCTAATGACGATGATGATAGTTAACACAAATTGATCTAAAATTTGTGAGACAGAGAACACAGGCTGCAAACTTTCGGAGGGTAAGAGTCTTTCACATTTATCTTTGTATCTAAAGACTAGCATAGTTCCTGAGATGTAGCAGATAATCGAATGTTTGTTGGGTAGGTGAACAGATGGTGCAATTTCTTGTTGCTGCTTTTGTCTATGCTTCTCTCTCTTTAGAGAATTAGAGGCTTGGTGACCAGCATACAGAATAGAATTGATTTTCTGGCTTATAAGCCATATGATAAGAAGTAGTTGTTAATAAGTCAGAATGGTTCAATGTGCTAAAAAAGGGCAGCATCTACTGAATGATGACCATGTGCCACATATTCTGCTAATGACTCTTTTCATTCTCATTTGCTCCTCACAACAACCTCACGAAGTAGGCACGACTATCATTTCCATCTAGAGATGAACAAACAGAGGACAATGACTCTCCCAAGGTCACGCAGCTAGGAAACATCAATTCCAGGGTGTGGGCCAAAGCAGTTTGATTTTAAAGCCCACGCTCTGGCCAGCTGACAAAGGCTCAAAAAGAGCTCTCCCATATTCACAAAACAAGCTACGAAGAGTCAGTATCTACCCATCACTTAAATGTATCCCAGGCGCTGGCAAGGGCACTTCACACGTGCTCTCATTTCTTACATGGCTCTCCTGTTTCCTATCACTCAGTTTGTTCCAGCAGGTTCTGCCCTGAGGCCTCGGCAGAGACTCCTCTCTCAGGGCACCTGTCAGCCTTTGAATCTCAGGTCCAGTGACCAGGCTTCTGGAATATTCTTTCTGACTCCCCTGATTGGAGGAGAGTGACTCAGCTAGAATACAAGGACTAGATAAACTCAAGCATGCCGGTTCCATTCTAAAGGGGTTCATTTTCTGTGTCTCTCTCACATATGAGTATTGAATATTTTTTTAAAGTCCGACCTTCAAAGTAAGGACGGTGTCTGTGTGTCCTGTTAATGGCAAAAATGGAATCTTCTTCGGGAAATGTGGTCATTAATTCATTCAACAGTTTCAGAGGGCTGCCACATGTCAGGCATTATTCTAGGTGCTGGAGACACCTGCTACTTGGTGGAGCTCATGTCTTATTGGGGGAGGCGGGCACTGAACACATACAGCGGGGGTAGGTGATAGAGTGCTGGTTTTGTCTCTCAGGAGAAATGACATGTGAGCAGTGACCTGAATAAAGTGAAGGAGTGCACCACATACTCTTCGTGATGCTCCAGGGTGAGGGCAGGGCAAGTGCAAAGACCTTGAGGAGGAGGTTTGCTTGCCATGTTTGAGGAACAGCCAGAAAGCCCAGGTGGCTGCAGGTGAGAAATGGAGGGAAAGAGTGGGAGCCAATGAGATCTAAGAAGGATTCAGGACTCGCAGCGTATCGGCTAGTCGGCCCTGAAGTATGCATATGTGTATTTGTAGGAGTTCATTCTTGCAGGTATGCACATTACACATTCATTCAAATGTGCGCAATTTACCTTTCATATTCCTGCCTTGTCCTCTTGTACTCATTTACTTTTCAGGTGCTTAACACACCTAGTTCCTGCTGCCGAAAAGCCTATCTTTTAAGCATCTCTTCTACGTACAGAGGGTGCAGTCTGCACTAAGCGAGCTGAGCTGCGGAAGTACCACTCCAGCCCCTGGAGGCCCGCAGCTGGCTGGCTGCACTAAATCCAGAGCTGAACAAGCCCCAGATGTGGCTCCAGCAGACAGGTGCCTGTGATGCACAAAAGGGACAGCGGGTGGCGCTGCATCATTCCATATGAATCTTCCTGGCAAGGTGGGTGAGGGAACTGGGAAATTGCCTGTGGAATTGGGTCTCCCTCTTTTCTTGTTTAGCCCTAATGTGCTATAGGAAGCAGCTGATGTTTGTGAGGCTGAACATCGTGTGTGTGTGTGTGTGTGTGCGTGTGCACGCGCGCGTGTGTGTGTATACACACCTGTAATGCTTGCTCTGGACTGTCCCTGCCATTTGTTTTGGAGACCTCGTCTGACCACCAAATTAAATACTGTGTGTGCGTGACATTGCTGTTTGTCTGAAATGTGAAAAATTCTCTAGAAGAAATAAAAGTTGTTCAAAGTATAAAGATGAGATCCTAAAATGGAGTTCCTTAAACTTCAACGTGCAAAAGGATTATACTAATCCGTTCAAGGCAGATTATGATGCACACTTCTAGGAATTCCAATATAGCAGGTCTGGGATGAGGCCTAGGACACTCACTCTATTTTTATCATGTAATTCTGGGGCAGGTGACTCGTTAAACCACACTTTACAAAACTCAAGTCTGCTGTTTGTTGGCCAATATAATAATCACGTGAAAAGTTGCAAAGCTGCATAGGTTTTCAAGAAAACAATCACTCTAACATAGGAACAGAAAGACATCTGCAAATGGCACCTGTGTACAGAGGTAGTTGGGGAGATTTGGGAAGAACTAGAAAATCTGTCTCATCTTTTTTTGTTTTTTCAAACCTCCCATTCTGCAAATTTACACAGTTTTCAGTGCCTTTTTTCTGCGAGACTGGCTGAGATGGGGTAGCCTTCTGAGCAGAAATCTGCATGTCCTCTAAATTCTGCCGCCTGCCCCGCCGGCTGAACGCAACACTGTCTGCACCATGTGTCTCGTTAGTTTGCCAACTAGCAGAGCGCAGTAAATCCTGTCCCCAAGGACTTTCCAACTGTCAGGTTACAACAGATTACCCAGCCTCCCAGTGAGAACGGCTGGTCCACACCTGGGAACATCGGAGCAGGCACATCGTCTTCATCTGTTTCTGATGACCTTTGCAAACCCATATTAAAAAAAACAAAAACAAAAACAAAAACAAAACAAAGCCCTCTGGCCTTTGGCTCAGGTCATGATTCTGGAGTCTGGGGATCGAGCCCCGCAGGGCTCCCTGCTCAGCAGGGAGTCTGCTTCTCCCTCTGACCCTCCTCCCTCTCATGCTCTCTGTCTCTCATTCTCTCTCTCTCAAATAAATAAATAAAATCTTAAAAAAAACCCAAAAAACAAAAAACAAAGCCCTCTGATTTGGAATCAAATCACCTTTCTGACCTGGAGAGGAGAGAGAGAGTATACCATCAAGTCAGGCAATGGGGGAGAATTCCAGGCAAGGGGAGGGGTCCTGGTGACAGAGGCAGAGGGCAGGCGTGGAAAATGAGCTAAGAGTTGCTGCTCCGAACCCACTAAGTAGAAACACACGCACTGCTTTGTAATAATGGAGAAGCAAGCTTTACTAGCTGACGGGTCACAGCATATTTTGCTTGAAGGAACCTTTGACAAATAAGGTGTGCCTTCTCACATGACAGAGGAGAAAACCTAGGCTCAGAGAAATGGAGTGACTTGGCCAGGAGTTCAGGCCAGCATCTGCACCTAACCACTCCTAACCCAGGCCAGTGTTCGTTTGTTTTTTCTACAAAGAATACCCCCTGCCCTGCCCCCAGGCCCTGGGACTGCAGCACCAAAAATTGCCATGATCCCTTTCAGGTTTGAGATTTGGGGGAATGTTAATCACTTATGGTCTTGTTCTGACTTCCTCTTAGTGTAAAATAGCATCAAAGACAAGGTCCTCCAATCTCTGCTTTCTCCTTCGGAAAGCCATGCCCATCGTTGTGCGAGGCAGAGTCCTGCTTCAACAGAGTTAGTATGAAAGAGTTAATTCTTATGCCCAAGGTCAGGCTTAGAAAGGGGTTCCATTATATGAAGTATGCTTATCCGAACACTGAACCCAAGATGAGCCTAACAAAATTAAAATCAGAGCACAAAACTTCCCCTTACAAAGCATCTGCCCCTACGGTAAAAGTCACACTGCTGAGCCCCTCAACTCGGCTAAAGAGAAGACAAAAAAAAAAAAAAAAAATGAAAAAGAAGCTTATTTCTTTTAGAAGTCCTGGCATCGGCAACCTTTGATCTCTGTGCTGGTTTCCTTCCCAGGGTCAAGTAAACCTGGCAGAGGGCCAGGGTAGGGAACTAGCCCTCAAGGGATACGATCATTTTCGGGGGCGAGGACGAATCCAAAGGGTGACCAGGAGGGCAAGGTGTGGGTGATCTACGGGAGAGCCTGAGAAACGGAGACCGAAAAGCTGCTGAATTTGAAATCAGGATTCACATGTGGTTAGAGTGCGGTAGATGTTTCATACATATACAAGATATGGACTAAAATTACTGTAATTCTTCAGGAGAGCAGCTCTCAAACAAAAATCCTCCCCTTACAGAATAGGCCATGGAAAATGAGAGGCTGCTAGGTAGGCGGTCATGAGAATGAGAGGCTGCTAGGTAGGCGGTCATGAGAATGAGAGGCTGCTAGGTAGGCGGCCATGAGAATGAGAGGCTGCTAGGTAGGCGGTCATGAGAATGAGAGGCTGCTTGGTAGGCGGCCATGAGAATGAGAGGCTGCTAGGTAGGCGGTCATGAGAATGAGAGGCTGCTAGGTAGGCGGCCATGAGAATGAGAGGCTGCTTGGTAGGCGGTCATGAGAATGAGAGGCTGCTAGGTAGGCGGCCATGAGAATGAGAGGCTGCTAGGTAGGCGGCCATGAGAATGAGAGGCTGCTAGGTAGGCGGCCATGAGAATGAGAGGCTGCTAGGTAGGCGGCCATGAGAATGAGAGGCTGCTAGGTAGGCGGCCATGAGAATGAGAGGCTGCTTGGTAGGCGGCCATGAGAATGAGAGGCTGCTAGGTAGGCGGCCATGAGAATGAGAGGCTGCTAGGTAGGCGGCCATGAGAATGAGAGGCTGCTAGGTAGGCGGCCATGAGAATGAGAGGCTGCTAGGTAGGCGGCCATGAGAATGAGAGGCTGCTAGGTAGGCGGTCATGAGAATGAGAGGCTGCTTGGTAGGCGGCCATGAGAATGAGAGGCTGCTAGGTAGGCGGCCATGAGAATGAGAGGCTGCTAGGTAGGCGGCCATGAGAATGAGAGGCTGCTAGGTAGGCGGCCATGAGAATGAGAGGCTGCTTGGTAGGCGGTCATGAGAATGAGAGGCTGCTAGGTAGGCGGCCATGAGAATGAGAGGCTGCTAGGTAGGCGGTCATGAGAATGAGAGGCTGCTAGGTAGGCGGCCATGAGAATGAGAGGCTGCTAGGTAGGCGGTCATGAGAATGAGAGGCTGCTTGGTAGGCGGTCATTCCCAGCAAATGTACTGGCGTTTGTGCCGTAAGTTAGTTTGGCTACCAATAACCAATGTTTGTGATGTATTTCTGAGAGATTTTCTGACCATTCCTTAGTAAGGAAGATTATTTCTTAGTAGGAGGCAACCCCAGAAAGTCCATACAGGACAGCCTGGAGAGGGGAGGGGCCACCACGGCGTCAGAGGGGCCTCTGAAATGTGCCTTGAACCTACGTAGTTGTCTAGCGAGTTGCTTGAGCTCCTTTGGGACAATCTGCAAAGGGGTGGAGGGGACAAGGGCTGCTGGAGACAAGTTCCATCACCCACAGCACTGACAATGACCTTGGGGTTCAAGAGCTGGCATTCCAGAGACGGGTAGACCTGAGTCTGAAGCCTGGCTTTGCCAGATAGCAGGTCTGCAATTTCAAATACATTATTCAAGCTCTCTGGCCCCCATTGTTCTTTGTAAAGTAGGGTTTCTAACAGTGCCTACTTCATCAGGTTGTTTTGAGAAGTGAGATCATACATGCAAAGAGCTTGCTTAGCACAAGGCTTGGCGCATAGTAATTGCTTAATAAACTTTAGCTGAAAAGAGGCAAGAGGAGTGTGCAGGCTGTGAATCTGATAAAACTTTGCTTAAACCCAAAGAAGGGAGGATGTGTTTCTTCAAAGCACATTTGTCATGAGTGTGTGGGAGAGAAAGATCAAGAATCACCGATACCGCAGGAATCCTCGGTAATAAACAATCACCTGGGGAATCCCTAAAGAGTCTTGTCCTCCCACTGGACCACAGCAGCTTAAGAAAAAAGGAATCTAGTTGGTATGTTCTGTACGCCGTTTAATGAGCAAGAGGCAGGTGGGAGGCATGGAATATGGCCAGCCTTAACGCTCTTGGCCTAGAATTTAGAATTAATCTGGACAAGGCCATTGGTAAAAGGAGCTGCTTTCATTGTAGAAGGCCAGCACCTTATCCATTAGGTCACTGGGGTTTCACGTAGCTACCTTCATTTTAAAGCAAAGCATTTCTGTGGCAACATAAACATGCCCTAAGCCTGTTTGGGGACACCCACACACCTGCCGCCAGGGGCATTCGTGGAGCATGTTTGTCCCACACATAACTTAGGAGCTGTTGTGACCTCATCATACTTATTACACCTTCATATTCCTCGATGGGACAAACGCTTCAACCCTTCTCAATGCAGCTCTTTCCCTCTCTCAACACCACCTTCCCTCTAACACCACACATCACAGATAAAGGCCCAGGAAACGCTTTAAAAAAGGAGCAAAAGTCTAAAAGCATAATTTACTATGAGACGTATCATGGGAAGAGAAGAATAATCAGATGGGGAGAAATTCCATCACTTGCGCTCATTCTCAATGTATTAGATTGAGCCATATGTGGGGATTGTTTTTAAATGTTTCTGACTTAGAAAAAGACAAACTCATGTGCAATCAAAGAGCTCGGCCAGTGGCCAGACACAGGGGTGCCATGTCAGAGGTGCCTGGAAGAGGCACAGTAAGTGCAATGAGAACAAGTTCAAGCAACACAAATTCTAGGATTATTCAAGCTCCACTCCCTGACTTTCTTTTTACTTTCTCCCCACTCGGCTCTCTTATCCTCCTTCCCCACCTCCTTAAAGATAACTGGCGAGCTGCTTCTAGACAGGAAGCTCTGGGTTATACTTTAAAAGGGACATGATATTTGAAATAGGTCATAAACCAACAACAGTAATAACATACAAGTTACATGTAAGTACAGGACGGCGCTGTCAGAGCCCAGACTGTTGTCCACCTGCACGGTCACTCGGAAAATGCCCACGTTGTGATAGACGTGCTTGATCCCATCTTCCATGGAGCTGAGGTTGACGTAAGACACTGCAATGCCATCACCGAAGTCCACTTGGATGAGTGTCCTCTGGACGTCACCCTGAAAAACAGCCCAACATCAGAGAAGGGGAGTCGGTGCTTGCCGCTTCTGCCCCGGGGGCTGGGGCTTGTCCCCGTCCCTGGGTCCCTGGCTCAGGGCTAACGGCAGACTCTGGCTCCCTCCTGCAGCTGGGAGCATCTGTCTGCATTCGACAGAATCCCTGTGACATTCCCTGGCAGACAGGAGCTTACCAAGATGGATGTTCTCCAAATCTGAAGGGCACCCACCACCAAAAGTTTCAAGGTTTGGAAAACTAAGTCTTTGATAATCTGTTCCAATTGGATATTCAATTTCTCTGAGGGATCTGTTTACACTCTTATCGTCCCCATGAATAAAAGGTGTACACACACAGCTTTTTAAAGATTCAGCCTACCTGACATGGTTACAGACCTCTTCCCTTGTATCCAGGAACCTGGAATCCTCTTCTTATTCCTGGTTCCCTAACCATGTTAGAGGAAGGATAAAAGACACCTTGCCTCACACCTGATAGGACATTGGGCTCAGTGCTATTATTATTTAAGATAATGACAGTTAATTCTTTTATACTCAGTATTTTGTGCTATAAAAAATGATAATATTTTATTCTTCACAGAATCTTAGCTGGGAGAGAAAAACAGGCCACATTTGTCCATTTTAGTGGTAGGGAAGCTAAAGTCAGGAAAGACTTAATTATCTGTTCAAGGTTAACACAGCTAGTTAGGGGCAGACCTAGGATTTGAACCCATCTCTGTGGACTTGCATTTCATTCATTATAGGTAGATAAAGCACAGATGGTTCCTCCGGGCTTGAATCCCAGGGTGCCATTAGCAAGCCGCATGACTTCATGCAAGTCATTCAGCCTCCTTGGGCTTCGGTTACCTCATCTATGAAATGGGCATAATAATACGTTACTGTCTTCACTCAAGGGGTTGTTATAAGACATGTGAGTTAATTAATCCTCTGTAAAAATCTGGACCAAATCAATGACTGTCAAAACCATGCAGCTGTGAAGGGCGTGCAATCCCCCTTTTACAGCTGGATCGGAATCATACAAATCTAAATTTCCCAGTGGGAGGTAAGAAGAGGGAGGATAAAAGTCTGCTTTCTAAAATTCCAGACCTGTAACAAAACTGTTTTGGAATAACAGTAGAGATTCTTAAGGAACAAAGTTTCTTAGACCCAACTGACAAAAACCAGCTTCTTTCCCATGCAGCCTATCCTTTATCAAGTTTTTCTTGTTTGTTTTGTTAGCTTTTCCCATTTTCAAGGAAAAAAAAAACTAAAAAAAAAAAAAAAAAAACCCAGAAACCACACACACACACAAACTCTTTGAACTAAAAAAAAAGTATTTTCGATTAAGTAAGGTTCATATGGTATCATATTTTTTGAAAAGGCCAAGTTTAAAATGCTGACATTTAAAAGATTAATTCACAGGGAAAGGAAAAGCAGTTCAAATCCTATGAATCTCTATGACCTACTCTTCTGATCTATGCCCGGCCAAGCATCATGTGGGGGGCACACAGCAGGGCAGCTAACTCTCAGGGAGGACATGAGCAAGAATTCTCCCCTCGGGAGGGAGAAAGAAACTCCACTCGGAACTACAAGACAAATTATTCACAAGCCCAGACACTGTGCAATTACTTGAATTCCCTTCGCTAATAAATATAAATGTCAACTATTCTTGCTGACTTGTCCTTCATTTGCACAAATCAGACTGGTAAATTTCTCAGTGCTGTTTCTAGTCAGTTCTCCCATGTTTTCTGGATTTTCAACAGAGGTGCTGCCAGCCAATCTTAGGTATGTGCACAGAGGAAGAAACTGCCTTAAAATCTACTCACATCGTTTGGGACAAGTGTCTGAGGGAATTATCAGGAGTAGTTAGGGTTAACTGGGTTAGCCATGAAATAAAACAAGCAATAGAATTTCTGAGAAAGAGAGGGAGGGAGAGATTGAAGACGGAAGGAGAAAGAGGGAGAGAGGGAAAGAGGGGAGGGAGGGAAAAGAGGGAGAAAGAGAGAAAGTGAGGAGAGAGGGAGAGAGGGAGGAAGGGAGGGAGGGAGGGGCATTGAGATTGAGAGACTGAGAAAGAGAGGTTTAGGGTTCTTTGTGGAGACAGAGTGGGCATCAGGTAAGGGTCACCACTGGCAAGAGCACAGAGGGGAGACTCACATCTCAGCTGATTCTACCTCAGCCCCCATAAGTTATAGCATCTACCCACACACCTGAGAAAAGTCCAACTTGGGCCGGCCTTGCTTGAGTCTCCCAGCCTCGCCCTTTCTGTCTGGTGTTCACCACTGTGCTTTTGTGGGCCTGGACTTGGACCTCTTTCAGCGACTTAAAACTCCTCTCAAGTTCTGTCTGGATGTCCACTGTCTTTCATGCTAGTCTTTTGGCCTGAAAGTATTCCTCATTATCCGCTCACGACAATGTTCCCCACATATGTAACAGGTGAAAGAAGGGAGCCACGGTGTTGGGACGGCTCTATCAGTAGGGCTGCCTTCACAGAGGAGTCATGCTTTTAGGGTACTCAGTCAGGTATTAGGAAGATCTCTCTAGCTCTCGCTCTCGCTCTCCCTGGTGTGAGTGCAGGCCCCTGGGCTTGGTCCTCTGTACCAGGAGACAGGGGTACCAAGAGGCAAAGGCAGCAGATTTCATCCCTGCTGTTGGAGCTGTGCCCACTCAAGTGGAACATACTAAATGCCATGCTTTTGCCTTCAGAGGCTCTCAGGTGCTTCATAAGCCTAACACAGCTGTCAATGCATCGTTTTGGGGCTCATCAGTCATCAGCCTCTGCCTTCCTTGGGCTGTAATTGCCATCTGAGATGGGGATGCCAAAACTCCTTTCAAAGAATAAGAAACAGGGCAAAGGCAAGGGAGCCTAAGTCCTAGATCACCAGGATTAGGCACACTTGCCCTGCTTTAACTGGCTTTCTGGTCATTCATTCATTCATTCAACCAACCAACCAACTGGCAGATATTTATTGTTCTATCTTGTGTCAGGCATGACATGGGAAAATGATGATAAGTAAATTATAACAAACCAAGCAAAACAGATGTGGTCTGGGCTTTCATGAGCATATGGACTACTAAGTGAGACAGATGAAATAATCCCAGATAAATAAAAAGTTTTACAGGGGATGTTATGAAAGAAAGTCCACGGTGTTCTAAGTTGTAGAGTAGGGAGAGGTAGAGAGCTAAAAATCTGATCTGATTGAGAACTTCAAGGAAAGCTTCCCAGAAGAAGTTATATCTGAGCTGAGATGACCTTAAGGAAAGAACTGGGGTGCCTGGGTGGCTCAGTTGTTAAGCATCTGCCTTCGGCTCGGGTCATGATCCCAGGGTCCTGGGATGGAGTCCCGCATCTGGCTCCCTGCTCAGCAGGAAGCCTGCTTCTCCCTCTCCCACTCCCCCTGCTTGTGTTCTCTCTCTCGCTGTGTCTCTCTCTGTCAAATAAATAAAATTAAAAAAAAAAAAAAAAGAAAAGAAAAAACCAAACAAAGGACACGAGTGAGTGAGATGGAGGTAAGGAGTCCAGGCAATGGTGACAGAGGGAATCAGCTGTGCAAGGGCCCCGTGGCAGTGGGGGATGGTACAGTCATAGGAAGATGAAGATAAAGACACAGTATGGATCAGAGGAGCAAGATAGTGGAGGAGTAGGAGACCTGGATTTCGTCTGGTCCCAGGAATTCAGCTGGATAGGGATCAAACCATTCTGAACACCTACAAACTCAACAGGAGATCAAAGAAAAGAATAGCAACAACTCTCTGAACAGAAAAGTGACCACTTTCTGGAAGTCATATTCCATCCCTTCATCATATTAACCCTTATGTTTGTACATATGTAAGTTTTTCTTTCTTTAAAATTTTGGAGGCACTTTCTTCTAACAGACCAAAATACAGCCAAAATCTAGTGTGTGGCACTGATCTATGCACCAGCCTGATCATATTTGATCATATTCTGTTTTTTTTTGGTTTTGTTTTTCTTTATTTGTTTTTATCTTTTTCTCTTTTTTTTTCTTTTTTCTTTCTTTCCCTCTCTTTTCCCCAGGTTTCAGGTCTTTTCTGATTTGTTTAGTGTATATTTTCTGAGGACATTGTTACCCTGTTAGCATTTTGTTCTCTCATTCATCTATTCTCCACTGGACAAAATGACAAGACGGAAAAAATCACCTCAACAAAAAGAACAAGAGGCAGTACCAACTGCCAGGGACCTAATCAACAGGGATATCAGTAAGATGTCGGAACTAGAGTTCAGAATGATGATTTTAAAGATACTAGCTGGGCTTGAAAAAAGCATGGAAGTTATTAGAGAAGCACTTTCTGGAGAAATAAAAGAACTAAAATCTAACCAAGTCGAAATCAAAAAGGCTATTAATGAGGTGCAATAAAAAATGGAGGCTCTCACTGCTAGGATAAATGAGGCAGAAGAGAGAATTAGTGATATAGAAGACCAAATGATGGAAAATAAAGAAGCTGAGAAAAAGAGAGATAAACAACTACTGGATCACGAGGGCAGAATTCGAGAGATAAGTGCTACCATAAGACGAAATGACATTAGATTAACTGGGATCCCAGAAGAAGAAGAAAGAGAGAGAGGGGCAGAAGGTATATTGGAGCAAATTATAGCAGAGAACTTTCCTAATTTGGGGAAGGAAACAGGCATCAAAATCCAGGAGGCACAGAGAACCCCTCTCAAAATCAATAAAAATAGGTCAACACCCCGACATCTAATAGTAAAACTTACGAGTCTCAGAGACACAGAGAAAATCCTGAAAGCAGCTCGGGACAAGAGATCTGTAACCTACAATGGTAGAAACATTAGACTGGCAACAGACCTATCCACAGAGACCTGGCAGGCCAGAAAGGACTGGCATGATATATTCAGAGCACTAAATGAGAAAAATATGCAGCCAAGAATATTATATCCAGCTAGGCTGTCATTGAAAATAGAAGGAGAGATAAAAAGCTTCCAGGACAAACAAAAACTAAAGGAATTTGCAAACACGAAAACAGCCCTACAAGAAATATTGAAAGGGGTCCTCTAAGCAAAGAGAGAGCCTAAAAGTAACATAGACCAGAAAGGAACACAGACAATATACAGTAACGATCACCTTACAGGCAATACAATGGCACTCAATTCATATCTTTCAATAGTTACCCTGAATGTAAATGGGCTAAATGCCCCAATCAAAAGACACAGGCTATCAGATTGGATTAAAAAAAAAAAAAAAAAAACAAGACCCATTGATACGCTGTCTGCAAGAGACTCATTTGAGATCCAAAGACACCCCCAGATTGAAAGTGAGGGGGTGGAAAACCATTTACCATGCTAATGGACACCAAAAGAAAGCTGGGTGGCAATCCTTATATCAGACAAATTAGATTTTAAACCAAAGACTATAATAAGAGATGAGGAAGGACACTATATCCTACTTAAAGGGTCTATCCAACAAGAGGATCTAACAACTGTAAAAATCCATGCCCCTACATGGGGAGCAGCCAATTAATAACAAAAGCAAAGAAACACATCGACAACAATACAATAATAGTAGGGGACTTGAACACCCCGCTCACTGAAATGGACAGATCATCTAAGCAAAAGATCAACAAGGAAATAAAGACTTTAAATGACACACTGGACCAAATGGACTTCACAGATATATTCAGAACATTCCATCCCAAAGCAACAGAATACACATTCTACTCTACTGCCCATGGAACATTCTCCAGAATAGATCACATCCTAGGTCACAAATCAGGTCTCAACCAGTACGAAAAGATTGGAATCATTCCCTGCCTATTTTCAGACCACAATGCTTTGAAACTAGAACTCAATCACAAGAGGAAAGTCGGAAAGAACTCAAGTACATGGAGGCTAAAGAGCATCCTACTAAAGAATGAATGGGTCAACCAGGAAATTAAAGAAGAATTTAAAAAATGCACGGAAACCAATGAAAATGAAAACACAACTGTTCAAAATCTTTAGGATGCACCAAAGGCGGTCCTAAGAAGAAAGTATATAGCAATACAAGCCTTTCTCAAGAAACAAGAAAGGTCTCAAAAACACAACCTAACCCTACACCTGAAGGAGCTGGAGAGAGAACAGCAAATAAAGCCTAAACCCAGCAGGGGAAGAGAAATAATAAAGATCAGAGCAGAAATCAATGAAATAGAAACCAAAGGAACAGTAGAACAGATCAACGAAACTAGGAGCTGGTTCTTTGAAAGAATTAACAAGATTGATAAACCCCTGGCCAGACTTATCAAAAAGAAAAGAGAAATGACCCAAATAAATAAAATCATGAATGAAAGAGGAGAGATCACAACCAACACCAAAGAAATACAATTATAAGAACATATTATGAGCAACTCTATGCCAGCAAATTAGATAATCTGGAAGAAATGGATGCATTCCTAGAGAGGTATCAACTACCAAAACTGAACCAGGAAGAAATAGAAAACCTGATATAACCACCAAGGAAATTGAAGCAGTCATCAAAAATCTCCCAACAAACAAAAGCTCAGGGCCAGATGGCTTCCCAGGGGAATTCTACCAAACATTTAAAGAATTAATACCTATTCTTCTGAAACTGTTCCAAAAAATAGAAATGGAAGGAAAACTTCCAAACTCGTTTTATGAGGCCACCATTACCTTGATCCCCAAACCAGACAAAGACCCCATCAAAAAGGATAATTACAAACCAATATCCTTGATGAACACGGATGCAAAAATTCTCACCAAAATACTAGCCAATAGGATCCAACAGTACATTAAAAGGATTATTCACCACGACCAAGTGGGATTTATCCCTGGGCTGCAAGGTTGGTTCAACATCTGCAAATCAATCAATGTGATACAATACATTAATAAAAGAAAGAACAAGAACCATATGATCCTCTCAATAGATGCAGAAAAAGCATTTGACAAAGTACAGCATGCTTTCTTGATCAAAACTCTTCAGAGTATAGGCATAGAGGGTACATACTTCAATATCATAAAAGCCATCTATGAAAAACCCACAGCGAATATCATTCTCAATGGGGAAAAACTGAGAGCTTTCCCCCTAAGGTCAGGAACACGGCAGGGATGTCCACTATCACCACTGCTATTCAACCTAGTATTAGAAGTCCTAGCCACAACAATCAGACAACAAAAAGAAATAAAAGGCATCCAAATTGGCAAAGAAGAAGTCAAACTCTCACTCTTTGCAGATGATATGATACTTTATGTGGAAAACCCAAAAGACTCCACCCCAAAACTGCTAGAACTCATACAGGAATTCAGTCAAGTGGCAGGATACAAAATCAATGCACAGAAATCAGTGGCATTCCTATACACCACCAACAAGACAGAAGAAAGAGAAATTAAGGAGTCGATTCCATTTACAATTGCACCCAAAACCATAAGAAACCTAGGAATAAACCTAACCAAAGAGGCAAAGAATCTGTACTCAGAAAACTATAAAATACTCATGAAAGAAATTGAGGAAGACACAAAGAAATGGAAAAACGTTCCATGCCCATGGATTGGAAGAACAAATACTGTGAAGATGTCAATGCTACCTAGAGCAATCTACACATTCAATGCAATCCCCATCAAAATACCATCGACTTTTTTCAAAGAAGTGGAACAAATAATCCTAAAATTTGTATGGAATCAGAAAAGACCCCAAATAGCCAGAGGAAACAAATTCAAAAAGATCACTCTGGTTGCAATATGGAGGGTGAATTGGAAGGAGGCCCAAGGATTCTGGGAGGTTAATTAGGGGGTAGCTCAGGGTAGATGATGGTAGATTGAAATATGAGTTGCAACAGGAAATTACATGTACCTTCCTATCAAAATTAACTCCCATAGTTGATTGGTTTTAAAACCAATGAATCTCAGATTTTGATATCATCACCTCTTGTAGAAATTAAGAGAAAAAAGCGCTGATGCCCAGCTACCACCCAAGACTCAGGCCCTCCTGGGAAGATGCTCAGTTGGTCCTGCTGTGGTCTGAGAAGGTCCACAGCAGATGCTGGACTGCACCAAAGGTTAAGGCCCTTGGGATTGGATTGTTGAATATTAGGTTTTCTCATCATTTAATCCATCTGAAGATGAGGACAACCCAGTACAAGCTGATGCTATTCTCATTCCATTTTGGTATGGGGGTGAACCTTTCCCATAGGATTAGTGTGAAAGTGCATCAATAAAAGCCAGGAATGAAAGAACTAAACTCGTCTTTAAGTGACTGAAGCACAACTACAAACAAAAGTTCTAAAGTGTACGTAGTCAAGATTCATTAACCTCTGCAGGAAAGCGAGTGGCTGGATAATACATGAGTAGTTTGTATAAAGTCCTAGGTGCTGAGATGTGTCCTTACTGGCTGTATCCTCACTACCTAACACAGTGCCTGCAGGTCACTCTTTTCCTTTCAATATGTTTTTGAATACTGTGCATCTGCTTGCTCATGGAAGTGCTTTCTTATATATTATCTCAGTTGGCTGTTAGGACTCCAGGGAGAGAGCAAGGGCAGATGTGCTTTGATTTGCTCCCCCAGGAGAACTGGGACATAGAGAGGTTAAGTAAGATGCCTGGAGTCCCATCGCTCATGAGACTGAAGGAAGGGTTTAAGATGATCTGTGGTTTAACTTTATCCATGCAGCTCAGTTCTTGGTGAAGCTTCTTTAATTGAAAATTACTTTTAATGCCTTTCAGAGTTACAGAAAGGTGAAAACAAAGGCAAGGTATCGGTTTCTTTTCTTGTTAGGCTCCATCCCTGGCTTTGACTCTTTCCCCCTCTGACAACAGCTTTGCTTAGAAGTGGAAAGATGGATTAGCATGAACGCCATACTGCATTCTGACGTCTTCCCGCTGGTGAAACGGTATTGCGTGCAAGCCATAAAGAAGATAGAGAATATGGGGAACAATAGGTATTCATAACTCAGTAGTCAGGAAAATGCACTGTATAATTGAGAGTTACTTCCATTTAATAAATCACAAGTCATCATTCCTGAAATGGCTCCTAGGCTGGCAAATATCTAGGCTACCGTATAACATTTTTTAGACCTACTGCCCTTTCGTCACCTGTTCTGATACAGATACAGAACTGAGAATATTATCAAAAGATGTGCCCAAGAAAAGCACAAAAGCCACATGAAATCCATATGGGGATTCTCCAAGGGCATTACTGACTTCGGTAATAGAAAAACAAATATATCAAATGGCCACTAAGGAGCCAAGATTAACCTGAGCAATGGAAGGTGTGTGAACCTATCAGAGTTCCTGCAACATGGCTTGAGAGAAAAATGGGAAAACAAATGCTATAGTAACTCAATACTGACAGCCTCATCCAAAAATGAGACTCCAAGACACTCCTGAAGGCATTATAGACTCACTGCAGATAGGAACTGGGCTCATATGTCAGAGCCTGGCCCCTGCAAAGCTTGCCTCAGGCTTCCCTGGAATTCAGTGTTGAAAGTGATCTTAAAGTTCATGTAGCAAAAACTATGTTGTAGAGAACTGACTTTAGTATAACCCATTTTTTGTCAAAAACAAAAACACAGCAGATAACAGGGTATGTACTGCATATGCGTGTGTCTGTATGAGCATAAAGGTGCTGGCAAATATAATCCAGTCTGTTAACACTGATTCCCCCCGGGGAGGTGGGGGCAGAGAGAGACCAGCATTTAGGATTAAAAGAGGGAGGGAGTAAATGAGGGGAAGTAGAGAGTTCACCAAATTTAAATGGGGGGGGTGGAGTATGGTATAACACAAGCAACAAGGCAAAACACAACATTCTATTTCTACCATTACTGTAAATCAATATTTAAATATTGATTAAGTATATGAGATATAACCAGAAGGTAACACAAATTGATAACAGATTGATGATGGAATACAACCAACTTTGGTCTTAGATTTCTGTTCTTTTTAATGCTCTTTTGACCACACAGTAAGATTAAAAAAAAAAAAAAAATGATTAAGCAGCATTGAATGACAGAAACAAAAATTAGATATTTCAGCCCTTTCTTTTTAAGGCTAAGAATATTTAGTAGAGTGGGGAGCACGAAATAACAGTAACCTGCCTGTGCTTTGCATACCCTATTCCAGGTAGGTTTAGTTAGACTCAGGTTAGCGGAGTCTCGACAAGAAAAAGGAAAGGAGAGGACTATGGTACAATGAGCTTTCAAAGAAGAGATTTTTGTCAGCTGGTAGAAGTAAGTTCATGGGGAGAAGTGCTATCCACCTTGGGCTTATTCAATAAGAGTGAACTATGACACATGAATTCTAATATAAAGTATGCAAGATTGTTCTAGAACATATCCTTGTGGTCACTAGGAGAAAAGAGAACATTTCTTGAGAGTTTATTGTGGCAGAAATAATAACTGTTCTCTATATAGTATCTCATTTAATCTTCGACCCTAAAAGACTGCTAAAATTTGCCAAAGACTAGTTTGAACCAAGCTCTCCTTAACTCCAAGTTGAGCACTTCTACTATTTTATTGTGCTCATTCCCGGTGGGTGCTCCTGAAGAATGTATTCACTCATATGTGAAACCAGAAAGCTTTTGTAAGCTTCAGTAACTAAAACCTTTTAGAGAAATGCCAACATGGATCAAATTCTTCATTAAGTAGTGATGTAAGAGGAGCCCGGTGTAATATGCCAGGCTCTATAAAATACTATGGGAGCTGCAAAGCCTGTTTGGGGAGACCCTGCCAATGTGAATATTCAACCAAGAGTGAAAGGTCTCTAAGCAAGAATCAACTGCTATAACTGTCGAGCCTGTCCTTTTATAATGGTAAACTGAGTCCTTCCAGCACAGACAACACCAGTCTATGACAAGAGGTAGTTGCAAATGCCCTATCTCCTGTTCCTAAGCAAGTCTTGGTTCTCTCTGGTATCCTTTTTAAGAGGTGCTACCATTGCTGAAAGCTGAGGTTGCCTCACTAGATCAGCTGGGAAAGTATTTCCTGAATATTTGGTTCAATTCATGCTTTATGGTTTTCTCTTCAGCTTCAAAACTGAGGTCTGGACGCAATCCCAAGATATGAAGATACTGGCATAACTGCAAATTACAGAGTCAGCTTCTCCCCTGGTCTATTCAGAGATGGTTATCTAGAGTACAGGTGCCTCTCTGAAGATGCTGACCCCCGCACCTCTTGCAAGAAAAGGCAGCAGTGGACTTGGATACTCTGACCTGGAGGAAGAACATTCACACCAGTGAGGAGGGCAGTGCATGCATGGGGTTTTAGATTTCACCAGAGAACTCAGGTCTGACAAGGTCAGTGATGCCAGAAGACCAGATTACGGATCCACCAAACCATTTGTCTGGATACATATTTCACCCTCTTTAGGATGAAATGCAGATGGCTCAGCCCTTCCCTGAGAACTCTGAGCCTTGGGACTTATCTCACTAAATATCCAAATACTTCTGGATCTAACACTCAGACCAAGAATTTCCAACTGGAACATCACTAAATGGTTTAATCCTTCACTTGCAAATGAGCCACAGCACCATGTGTTTGAATGAACAGCAAATTTCCACATTCCCTTTTTATGTCTTCTGTACTAGGTGTCTGGCTTAGAATGGAACAGAATACCATAAGGCTGGAGGAACATTTGGCTTGTGTAAGCAAATAAATAACTGTAAGCCGAGGTCTCTTTACTCCATCTAGACACTGTGGTAGAAAGAGGTCAGAACCTTGACCCATTATGTTTTGAAAATACTTTTTAGGTAATAAAGGACATTACTACACTGTTACCACTACATGGTGGTTTTAGGAATTAGCTCCGCAGGCTTTGGTAGGAAAACTATGGTGCCACCAAATAATAAAAATCATAAAGATGTTTTTGAATGACTTTGAAAATCACTCTAAAAGTAAAACATTCAGGTATGTAATAAGAACAAAATTATGCTTTTTAAAAAAAGTGGTAAGATGGCTTTAGGAATAAACCTATGCAATGGGTTTTTCCTAGTAGCAAAATATGTAATAGAAATATGTTAGCTCAATTAGAAGAACGAAGAAAAAAAAGAGAAAGCCATGAAAAATTTATAAAGAGAATGTAGGAAACACATAAAATGAGGAAAAAGAAAATTCAAATTGCTCATAATCCTACTACCCAGAGAGATCAACATTAGATTGGTAAATGCCATACTAGCCGATGAGAAGCACATGAACACATACATACACACACACAAAATACTGGAATCATTACACTGTTTTATGTTATGCTTTCAAAATTTCTAAATAGCTTTCAAAACTTTTATATCTAGCATTATATATTATTGCTAGGCTTAACCAAGTCATAAGATCTTATCTATGAGATGGATATATGATTTCTTGCCCTGGATGTTACTTTGTCACTTTTCCAGATTATTAGGTTCTTGAGAGATCTAAGTGATGTTACAGAGCCCTACAGAGGCACTGTATGGGCAGGGGCCCTACAGAAGTCAGGCAGTAACCTGGGAGGTACATGCCCTTTGACATGCAATTTATATTTCAACCTCAATATCTTTTCTTATAAAGATAGGCAGAATGATCATGATCCTAATCATCAAATCTAGTGTAGAGGACCAGCTATTTTTAAATTCTATCATTCTTGCTATGGGCATTATTGAAGATCCATTCATATTCCAGCATCCCTTCAGGCTGCTAAAGTGATCTCAGCTCTCAGGTGAAGAAGTAGAGCTTATTCAAGTGCTGTTGGTCATAGGGTAGAGACTTTCCATTGCACATCAATGGTGGGTCACCCTAAGGAACGAGCTGATAAGGCTGCGAGTCATGGAATAGGCAAAGCGCAAAGCCAGAAACCTGAGGAAGTTAGACACTTGGGCAAAACTTGTATGGTTGGGTGAAGTTCTCACATTCAGGGGTGGTGGCCACCCATGGGGAAGAAATGGGGCGCCACTGTTGCGGGGCCTAAAGCAGACAAGCTGAGAGACTGAAAATCTATCTGAAGACTATTTCC
This sequence comes from Halichoerus grypus, assembly GCF_964656455.1. Classification (NCBI taxonomy): domain Eukaryota; kingdom Metazoa; phylum Chordata; class Mammalia; order Carnivora; family Phocidae; genus Halichoerus; species Halichoerus grypus. The sequence continues at coordinate 22,575,813 of NC_135718.1, read as the reverse complement.
TACATGAAAACTATGACCCCAGTTGTTGGGATGTGCACTGAACTGAAACTCTCAGTAATGAGCCGGGTATCACTCTTTGCTTATCAAGGCAGAATGAAGTTCTTTGCAAACACCGATTCCCTGAAACTCTAAAGAAGAGCAACACCCCAACCTTTGTGAACCAGAACCGAGGAAGGAAAATTGGAGCCTTAGGAAGAGTTGCTAACTAAGCCAAGCTGAACTTCAGATGCTAGGCCTCTGGCTAAAGACAACCTATATTGCCCGCCTCATTTCCCTCTTTTCCTTTGTAACTTGAAGCCGCAAGGTATAAGAAATGAAGTGGCTCAGTTACCTTGCTCGAGTCAAAGAGAATAAAGCTGAATGGAGTAAGGAATAATACATGAGAAAGCCTTTTAAGTCTCCACGGCTCATTGAAATCAGCTCCTGTTTGTGTGGAAGGAGAAAACAGCTGAGGCTTCTGAGTCAGATCTGGGCTGGCTTAGAAAACAGATACCTGCCCAGACTTACCAGTGCCTGTGATTTCTTTGTGCCATTACTAAAAGCCCCAATTTTTCCCCAGATGAAAAAGTAGGTCAAATTCTTTTATGAATTCAACAAATGAGGGTCTCACAGCAAATTTTATCAAGAGTCATCTTCTCTGCCATCCGATGGCTGGCAGCATCCTGCAATATTTATGAAGTGTTATTACGCTGTGGTTACTTTTATGCTGCCCATAAGTCTTTCAATGTATGTGAAATTACAGATCATTGAAATCCATTTAATGAGGACACAGCCTTCACGTTTTGGAGTTAAATCTCACAGAAGAAGTTATAATCATGAATTTTCCTTATTAAGTTCCAGTCTTTGTATGTAAATTGAAGTATTAAGACAATGAGATACAGATCAAAGTTTTAATTTTAGTCCCTTGCCTCAGATTTAATTTAAAAGTCTTAAATTATGCAGCGAATTGCATCTCTTTATTCTTACAGCTGTTTAAAACAGATTTAATTATCTTCAGTAACATGCAGACACTACTTCTGCCTAGCAGTCCTCTCAAATGAATGCCTTCCAAATCGGTTTTGTTGAGTTCTTAAGACTGATTAGGCCCTTTGCCATCCATCCTGTGCCTTCAGGTCCTCACATTGGATTTCTCCATGAAGCCTAGTTATTGCACTGAAAGTCTATAGGCTCATTAGGTGCTCATTAGTGGTCCAGAGAACATTCATCTTCAGCAAGTCTCCAGACAGAGAGATGCCACCCCTCATTGGATACCTGGCTCTCAGTGCAAAATACTTTCGATCGGCTTCCTAAAATTCAGGTGTACCAGGAAAATGTTTGGCTAGGTAGATATACCTTTACGGACACTTCCTCTCCCCTCTTGGTTGGTTTCTGGATCAACTGTCCTTTGTTTCCTCAAGGAAACAGTGATGCATAAATGCAGAGGGTGTGCATGTGTGTGTACACGTGTTCTTGGATCAGCCACGACGAGGGAGTCTGGGATGGAAGAAATACGGTCTCCTTTGCCTTGTTGCTTCTGATGAAGGTTCCTTCATTACGGTACATTGGGAGAGAACCCTGAAAACAGCAGGGATGCAGTTCTTGACAATGGGGCTTTTCATAAGCTTCTACAGACTTATGTGGTCCTGAGTAAGAGGTGTGAGCCAAGCTTTGGGATTTTGAAGGAGCTATTTCTGTCTCTTAGAATTGGAGGGTGGCCTCACATGCTATTTGTAGGAAAGGATTCCATTTCTTGCCTATGTCAAATCGGCAAAATTTTGACTCGGTTACATACTATTGTGCATGGAGTTACGAGCTAGCATCAGTGTATCTAGCCTTTGATTATCTTCCGGCAATAAGAAGTTCTCTTCTTTGCTCTGATTTTAGCAAGGTTTTCATTGATATCCTTATGTTAGAATTAGGACATGCATTAGTATAGAATAAAGGAAGGAATTTAGATTTCAGATGAAGACTTTAACATGTTTTGGGTGTTATTCAAATTTTAAGAGTCTTTTCCTTTTAAGTTCGGCCTTTATCTCTACACTCCTTGGGGAAGCCTATCCAAATCCACACACATTTATTGAGTTCCTATCAATGTGTTAGGCACAGTGAAAAGAGATGCTAGGGCTGGGACCAGGCATGGCATGATTTGTATCTTAATGATATTTATAATGTAATCGGGGCAGCCAAAAATACTGTTACAATATAATGCAGTAAATTAAATTTTATTTTTGTTTTGAATGAATATAAAATATTTACAATTTTCTATTTCATGCAGTTAGATTTTTTATTTAAAACTTGATACAGCGGAGGCCCTAGTTAACCTAAAACATGTATTTCCACAAAATGAATATGTCTTGAATGAAAAGTACATGATATAAAATTGGAACTTAGTAAAATATGTGTTGAAGAAGAAACAAACACATATGTCTAACTACTTCATGGGACAGTTGATTCCTCAGGTCACTCACACTTCAGTTGGAATGCACTGGAGATGGTGCCTACATAGAACATACCTGGGGACAAAGAAAGGGGTGCTGCCTCAGTCCCTAACCCAACCCAACCCAACCCAACCTCACAGAGAGAAGACAAGTCTATGGGAGACAGCAGAACTATGAGTAAGCCATGAGACACACAGGCATAATCCTTGGTGCCCAAATGACAAAATATTATACCAACCTGGAGAATCTTATGCCTACTTCTGCATTAATCACAATGTAGTGTAGTGATCAGAATGTAGTGGGGACCTCTTGGTCCCTTTGGCACCTTGAGGACTTGTTGCTCAAGGAGCATCAGAAGCTTGGCATTAATGTCCCTACTGTTATGAAAAATTGGCACTAGGTATGGTGGCAAGAGCCAAATATTATATTCTAAGTAAATTTAGGAGCATCAGATTCAAATGAGAAGTAGACTCAGAGATTTTGGGGGGGATAATACAGACCCCATGTATTGCCAATGGCATATGTCCGAGGTATTTGTTTGTTTTGGTTTTGGATTTGATAGCCTAAATCATACCCAAGACTCTGGAGAAGTTTGGCATACATGGATGACAAAGTCCTAGAGTTCTGCATTCTTACCCTATGTTTTCCGATATTCTTCAAAATAGATAAAACAATACCAGATACAGGGAAGCCATTCAATAAAAATATAATTTTACAAAGAGAAGAAAACCTAGAGAAGATTTGGAATCTCTCTTTGCTGAAATGGTTTTTAATGAACTGATCACAAGTCATGAATATTCTCAGAAAATCCAGGAGGAAAATCATGTTTTATATATTGATCAGTGTCTAGGAATATAACAGCAGCTATAGGCCAGACTGGTTAGGGCATAGATAATTTTACCTATTCTTTCTACTCTTTGGTCTTTGTTACTACCTGCCCCCCAGTGAAGTGTTACTAGGGAGCCTTAGGGAAATTCTTCCCCAGGAAATGGTTCCTTCCACCAGAGAGAAGTAATAAAAAGACAGGATACTGCAGAGCCTGGATTTGACTCCTGACTTGATACTTAAGTAGCTGTGTGACCTTAGGTAAGTGACTTTGCCTTTCTGTGCTTTGGCTGGGCCATCTGTAAAATGCAATGAGGACAATAATACCTACTCTCATAGGCTTGGGATCTAAATGAGACAATCCAAAAAAGCATTCACAAACCGGACTACAGTTAATGCTCAGTGTTAGATACCCGAATTGTTATCACTGTGTCAAATTTCAAGGCTCCCCAGCTTCTCAGAGCTACTCTGCTTTCATTTATTTTGCATTGCTCATCACATGCACCACCCATGCCTATGTATATAATCCAAAGATTAATAGAGAAACAGGTTGTTTCTGTACGGAGAGCTTGTGAATCATCAGCACAGGATCCCACAGTTGAATGTGAGGTCCCCAGGGCCTCTTGATGTGGGGACAGTCTTTTCGGCTTGTACCCCGCACCATGAGACAAGAGCATCAAGGGGCCAGGTCTGACAGCTGAAGGTAGCAGATTTCCTCCCTGCTGTTGTAGCTTTGCCCACTCACGTGGAATGAACTAACTTGTTATTTTTTTCACTTCTTGCGCCCAGAAGGCATGAATTTACACATCTTAGAACCAGATTCCCCCATCTGTTCTCACATCATTCAGCCAAATCTGAGATGCCTGATGATCTTGTTTACATCGAAAGCAAAGTTGGTTGGAGGAGAGCCTGGCCTATGTCCCTGGGGGATGAACAAAGGTCAGAGCCAACCAGGCCTGAGTTCTTGTTTCAGATCTTGCTCTATTATGTTCTTAGAAATGGAACAAAAATCTGAATTCTGAAGCCTGCTCCAGCACAAACATCTGCTGCTTCAAAAGATCATGTTCTTGTAAGTTATCATAACCAGGTTCCTTATATCCCTGGGAAAGGGGACTTCACGTTCACTATGCAGGGTGACACAGGGTATAGGATTGGCTCAGAAAATAAATCTTTCCCTAAATGTCCCCAAAGTGTTCTTTCTTTTTTCTTTTTTGCCCTAAAGACCTAAAGAGAAAATGTACAAATCAATGCTATTTGAATTCCCCAAATGACTTTTAAGTAAGCTTTTTGTTGAGCATAATAGACATAAACAAAAATATGTAAATCAGATATACAGCTTGATTTTTTTACAAAATGAATGCATCCATTAATCAACAAAAATTTAAAAGTTTCCAGTATCCCCTTATCCTCCCTGCCACTTCCCCTCCAAAGGTAACTATTATTCTCACTTCTATCATCATAAACTAGTTTTGCCTACTTTTGAAGTTTAATTAAATAGAATCATACAATACATATTTTTTTCAGTCTGATTTCTTTAGCATAATAGTAGATATAAGATTCATCCAAGTTTTTGTAGGTAGCAATAGTTTGTTCTTTTTCATTGTTCTATGGCATTCCATTTTATAAGTATACTGTAACTTACTTCTCATTTGTATAGTTGATAAATGTTTCCAGTTTTGACCTCTTATGAGTAAGTCTGTTATGTACATTATTTTATGTACATTCTGGTGCATATTTGTATGCATTATGATGACTGAATACTTAGGAATAGAAATTCTGGGTCATAGGTTGTGCGTATATTCACAGAAGGATAAAATGATTAGTAGTTAATGTCAAACAGATCTCCAATATGGTGATAACAATCTATACTCCAAACACCATTGTATGAATGACTAGTTGCTCCAACAACACTTGATATTACTTGTACTTTAAAATATATATCTTCTGATGGGTAGACAGTAATATTTTATTTTATTTTTTTAAAGATTTATTATTTGAGAGAGTGAGAGCACAAGCTGGGGGAGAGGCAGAGGGAGAAGGAGAAGCAGGCTCCCCGCTGAGCAGGGAGCCCGATGTGGGGCTCAATCCCAGGACCCTGGGATCATGACCTGAGCTGAAGGCAGAGGCTTAACTGACTGAGCCATCCTGGTGCCTCAGTAATATCTTATTTTAGTGTTAAGTTGCATTCCTTTGATAAGCAGTGATGCTGAGAATTTTTTCATACGCTTATTGGCTATATGATTATCCTCTTTGAAAAGTCCAGTTAAGTCATTTGTGCATTTTCTAATTGCATGGCCAGAATTTTTCTTACTGATTTGTAGAATTCATTTATATTTTTCTGGGTATGAGTGCTTTACTAAAATTAGGTATTGCAAATAACTTCTTACCCTCCAGGGCTTTTTAAATTTTCTTTTTATTTTCTAAATAGTATATTTTGAAGAAAAGAAATTCCTAACTTTAATGTAGTCTAATCAAACTGTATTCTTCCATATATATATAGTGGGTTTTGTTTTCTGTTTTAAAACAATCTCTGCCTAACCCAAGTTCGTGAAGATACTCTTCTGCATTTTCCTTTAAACACTTTAATCTTTCAAAATTATTCCAGTTGGAATTATTTTTTGTGTTAAGAGAGATCAAGATTCATATATTCCCACATGGATTTTGATGTCATCACACCATTTATTGAAAAAATTATAATTTATCTACTGTATTACAGGGTCTCATTTGTCATAAAGAGTATGTGTGTGTATACGTATATATATGTGTGTGTGTGTGTGTGTTTCTTGACTCACTAGTCCCTTTCTTAATTAGCTTGTGTATGTAGGATATATATATATCACCACACTTTTAATTACTGTAGCTTTATAATAAATCTTGATATCTGATAATATAAGCCATCCAGTTTGGGGAGTCATCTTTAAGATTATCTTTGTTAGCAATGTCCACAATAGCCAAACTGTGGAAAGAGCCAAGATGTCCATCGACAGATGAATGGATAAAGAAGATGTGGTATATATATACAATGGAATATTATGCAGCCATCAAAAGGAATGAAATCTTGCCATTTGCAATGACATGGATGGAACTGGAGGGTATTATGCTGAGCGAAATAAGTCAATCAGAGAAAGACATATATCATATGACCTCACTGATATGAGGAATTCTTAATCTCAGGAAACAAACTGAGGGTTGCTGGAGTGGGGGGTGGGAGGGATGGGGTGGCTGGGTGATAGACATTGGGGAGGGTATATGCTATGGTGAGCGCTGTGAATTGTGCAAGACTGTTGAATCACAGATCTGTACCTCTGAAACAAATAATGCAATATATGTTAAGAAAAAAAAAAAAAGAAGATAGCAGGAGGGGAAGAATGAAGGGGGGAAATCGGAGGGGGAGATGAACCATGAGAGACTATGGACTCTGAAAAACAAACTGAGGGTTCTAGAGGGGAGGGGGTGGGAGGATGGGTTAGCCTGGTGATGGGTATTAAAGAGGGCACGTTCTGCATGGAGCACTGGGTGTTATGCACAAACAATGAATCATGGAACACTACATCAAAAACTAATGATGTAATGTATGGTGATTAATATAACAATAAAAAAAAGATTATCTCTGCTATTCTTGAGCCTTTGCTTTTTCATATGATTTATGATCATGTCAATTTTAACCCATACATATATGCTGGAGATTTTACTGAAATTGCCTTGAATATAAGATCAATGTGGGGAAAATTGGCATCTTTTCGTAATATTGCATCTTCCAATCCACAATCATGGTATATCTCTCCATACATTTATGTTTTTTAAAATTTTTTCCAAATGTGTTGTAGTTTTCTGGGTAGAGATATTGAAAATAAGGTGTTAGGTTTTCCTGTAGGTATGCACTGTTTTTATGCTATTATAAAGCGTATTATATATAATTATATATAATGTATAATATATATGTGTATATACACACACACACACACATATATATATACATACACATATATATATATATAATATATATATATATATATATATATATATATATATATGTATGTATGATCTTCTATTGGTTCAGAGAATTTTTATCTAGGCTAACTCTGAATCTAGAGAAATTAAAATGTATTTTAGGGGCACCTGGGTGACTCAGTTGGTTAAGTGTCCAACTCTTGATTTTGGTTCAGGTCATGATCTCAGGGTCATGAGATCAAGCCCTATGTTGGGCTCTGCACTGGGAGTGGAGCTTGCTTTAAGATTCTCTATCCCTCTCCTTCTGCCCCTCCCTCCTCTACCCCACCTCTTGTTCCCATGCTCTCTCTCTCTCTCTCTAAAAAAAAAAAAAAAAAAAAAAGTGTTTTAAATTATCAATTAACACAGGTTCAAAAATAAAAACCAATGGAACAAAATAAAGTATCTAGAAGTAGATCCACACAGATATGTTCAATTGATTTATGACAAAGACTCATAGCAAGTCAGTGTGAAAAGACTTGTCCTTCACTGGTGTTGGGTCAACTGAATATGCAAATGGAAAAACATACCTAAACCTTGGTTTTATTCAAGATAGATTATAGACTTAAATGTGAAAGCTAAAGAAAAAAACCTGTGGTGCAATTTCTTCACAATCTTGGGTTAGACACAGACTTCCTACACAAGCCACAAAAATCACTAATTATTCATTTTATGTAATTAATGATAATATTTGGGTTTATATATACCATTTCAGTATCTGTTCTATTAGTCTCAACTGTCAGTAGGATCCTTTTTCTCTCTTTCCTGCCTTTTTTCGTATTAATGAGGCACATTTAATATTATTCCAGTTCCCTGCCAATAGCTTGATAGTTAAATATTCTCTATTCTTTTAGCTGTTTCTCTAGATATTAAAGCACATATTCTGGGCATGTTGGTATCTAATATAAATTAGTACTTCTATCTCTTCACAGACATTTCATGGAACTTAAAACACTTTTACTCCATTTAATACATACTGAATTATTGTTGTCATGTATTTTAATTCTATATGTATTTAAACCCACAATGGATTATCATTATTGGTCTGCAAAGTTATTATTAATTTCAATTTACCCACATATATGCCCTCTTTCTTGCTCTTCATTCTTTCCACTATTGTGCTTTCATCTGGGTTCATTCTCTTTATGCCTGAAGAGTTACCTTTAGTGTTTCTTTTTATAGAAATCATCTTATATGACTCATCTTGGTTTCTGTTTGAGAAATGTCTCTATTTTACCTCTACATTTGTGTTCTTCCCCAGCACTTCAAAGATGTCATTCTAGTTTCTTATGCACTGCTTTTAAATTTTTCTTTTTGTTTTTTGATTTCAATAGTTTGAATATGATACCTAAGTACATATTTTTCCTTATATATATCCTGCTTGGGGTTTGTGGATTCTTTCCAATCAACATTGATACACTGATACCTCTTGTCAGTTTGGGAAAATTCTTAGACATTATCCCTTCAAAACGGATTCTGTCTCCTTATCTTCCTTCTCCCCTCTAAGCCTCCAATTACATGTGTTGGCCCTTTCCCTGTTTTCCACGTGTCTCTTCTTACTCTTTTCTCTACTATCCTTTCTCTCTTATGTTTCAAATGTTATACTTCCAACTGTCCTTTCTTCCAGTTAACTGATTCTCTATCCATCTGGGTTCAGTTGGCTGTCAACCCACCTAACTTCTTAATACCAGTTATTTTAAAAAAGATTTATTTTTTATTTGAGAGAGATGGGAGGGGAGGGGCAGAGGGAGAGAGAATCCTCAAGCAGACTCCCTGCTGAGTGTGGAGCTGACTTGGGGCTCCATCCCACCACCCAGGAGATCATGACCTGAGCCAAAACCAAGACTCCAAGGCTCAACTGACAGAGCCACTCAGGTGCCCCTTAATATCAGTTATTATACCTTTATTTCTACAACTTCCATTTGTTACTGCCTCCTACTGATGACTGATGGAGGGTTGCATTTTCTGTCTTGACCTATATTCATGAACATATTAATCATATCTCAGACAACTGTTCTTTTTTCTGATGTTTTCCTCCTCCTGGTCCTGTTTCTTGATATATATGTAATATTTTAAATTAAAAACCCAATATTTTATATGAAAAAATATAGGTAAGGCTTCTGATTTATATTATTTTCCTCTAAAGAGGATTCATTTTAGCTTCTGGCAGATTTAGAGTGGGGGAAAATCACTCTAACCCCTTCAGAGACTGAAATAATTCCAGATTGGGTTTCAGCATTTAGAGAACCTGATCTAGTTCTGGGGTGTCCTCACTCCTAGGATGGAGCTTTCCAAGAGTCTCAAGAATCTAGTGTTGTATTATTCACCAGGGCTTTCCTTCTTAATAGTCCCTGAGCTCTAATTTTTATTTCCTCAAAATGTAATACTTTCTAAAAACTATACCTGACTTTTGCTTGTATCACTTAAGATATTGCCACACAGCTCAGAGAGAAAAAATGCACAGAATATGGTGCTACTTCTCTATGCTTCCTTTCTCTCTGGGATCTGACCTGAAGTCAATTTTTATCTTCGCAGCCTTGTGAGCCTACTGTCAGTTGTTTAGCGAAGACTTTCTGTCTGGCCTTCTAACTGGGAATCTGAAACCTGACCTCTTCTACAGTGTGATGTATGAATTGGCAAAGTCCCTGAGGGCAAATACAGTATGAATTGTTGGACCGCTACAATGAATTTCCCATCTCTGAGGAAAAGGGTTCCGTTTGCCCAAATCTTCATGACAATGCTCTCATGCTCTTCTTCCTCCTTATGTCTCTCTTTGTCTCTCTCAGAATCTCACTCCTGCTCTAAATATATACATATATATTTGATTTTCTGCAAGCTAATATGTCATAGCCTCAGGCAGAAGCCTAAAGATTTTATTTCTATGAAATGTGAGCAACTCCAATTGGCCTAAATTGGTCTGTATCTTTCTACTTCCAGCTGAAGAATTTTGGGGAACCTTGTATTTAGGAGATTGGGTATGGCTGAAAGGCACTTATTAAGGAGATAACAGAAAGGAGTATTAGGTTAGAGGGATGGTTCTCTAAGCGGTCCTTGAAGCATCAGCATCATCTGAGCCAGAATTTCAAACTCATTATTTCACAGTTGTCTTTCCTACAGGAATTAAAATACCTACAATGTTGATCAATCCTGACAAAGTAATCCTAAATGCTTCATCTTTTCCCTTTCAAGTCACACTCAGAGCCTCTAAAGGCTACTCTATCCCCCTTGCCTTTGCTCTTGTTTTGTTCTGTTTATTCTTGGAGCACAATGCATAACCTATAGTCTTATTATAAATGCATATTCTTGGGCCCCACCCAACCTACTGAATCAGAATCTTTGGAGAGGGGGCCTGGAAAACTGTTTTAACATGTTCACCAGGTAATTTTTATTCATGTTAAAGATTGAAAACCACTGAGCTATCAGAAGAAGCTGGAAGTCAATGATGGAGGTCTTAATCCTGGTATCATTAACTTTTTAAATCCTTTTGTGCTCACAAGGCCTAGCACAGTGCTGCCCATATTTTAATACTCAGAAGACCTGGCTGAAGGCAGGACTGTCTGGCTTGATAATTGAGATCATTTAATGAAATTGTTTATCCTTCAGAGAACATCTTCATTTATAAGATGATAAAAATGCTTGTGCATATTTAAAAATACATGGTATAAATTATCTTATCCACTATCTAAATATTCAGAAATCTCAGATAACCATAATTTGTCAGTCACTGATGCTCATAATGATATCACTGAGATGCTACAAAATTAAAAACGTTCAATCACCAAAGAAAGTATACTCAATTATATTTAGATTAGCCTTAGTGTTTTAGGTATGACCAGCATGCTGCCTTTGGAAAAGAAAAGCCAAGACGTCAGGTTGAAAGAGGAAGACAGCATCAGTATCTGTTAGGCTGAACATGTGTGTGTGCTAAATTATTTTTGGAATACCATTAATGTATTCTGAGAAAACTTTGGGCTGGAAATGCCAATGAGGCACAGTTAAATCCAAAAAGAACTTCCAAGAAATGATATATTAAGCAAGAGTGAAGAACAGCTTGCAGTGAAATGAGAATAGTTGAGGAAGGGGAAATAAGAGCAATAACAACAACAAACCAAGGAGCCAAAAGTAGAAAAAAATTAAAAATGTCAACAACATTTAAAATGAAAAAAAAAATTAAAACAAAAACACACGTACACCAAATCTGATTTCCTACGAAAAATCACTGACCCCAGAAGATAAAGTGGTTGGGGATCTGGTCCTACCTCTTCCAGCTGCACCATGAGGGTAACATTGTGCCCTTGCTCTGCTGTCAACTTTCCATCCGCAGTGACGATGCGCAGCCCCCGCGGGGCCTTCCCAGGACACTTCTGCGGTTTGGCGGTGTACTGTTCTCTCACTCCGTCCGTGCAGTTATTGGAAACGACTTTCCTATACCTACATGGAGAAAAGCTCAAGTGGTAATCCAGCTCATTACAATTCGGATCACTCCCCATTTTTTAAGCTGGACCTATTACCGTGTAGCCCAGAGGGCTATGAAGAACTACACTTCACGGCACTATGAGGACTAGAGCTAATTCATACAAAGCACCCAACGGAAAGACAAATCATCATAGTAACATACTGTACCTATTGTTAGCACTTTAAGGGAATTCTTTTATTCAGTCACTCAATGAATCATTTCACTTCAGAGCTGTGGGAAATGCACAGCAGTAGAAGGCATGGTCCTGGCCCTCACTATGTTTATAATCTTGAAGTGATATATGTGGATAATCCAGGAGACACTTTAAAGACTAGATAACTGAGGGTTAGAATGAGTACTATAGATTGCAAGGGAATTTGCGATTCAGACAAAGATTGTTATGGATTATGTAATTTAACATTAGCCGCACAGAGGACGCTATGGTAAGAGTTTTATACAGAATGTTGACTAAATTTAATAGTTTTTATTCAATATTTTATGAGGGACTATATTGGCTAACTATTGAAAACTCCTATTAAGGAGACCAGTCTGCATATTGAGTAAATCTTCCCTCCTCTTTTGCTTATTTCTTCTTATTTTAGCTTTAATAGGAAAAAAAAAAAAAGATCATTCTACAAATTTGTCCTATGCAATTTATCAGATTCATAATAAATTAGAATCTGTGGTTTTAGGACAACTCATCTTTAAGACTTTAAGCTTCAATGTTATCTGTTCATCATCCTTTTGAGTGGGGTCCACAGTAACCACTCTGAATACTCATATATCAGACTCCCCAAGCCTGCTTACCTAGAGTGGTAAAGCTCAAAGTGGAAGCAAAGTCTAAGATCTTTCCACTCTCCTAGACCAGAAGTTGAGAAACTTTTAATATAAAGGGTTAGACAGGAAATGGTCTAGCTTTGCCAGCTATATGGTCTTTGTCACAAGTAATCAATTCTTTGTAGCATAGAAGTAGACATAGATAATGCACAAAAGAATGGAGACAGCTGGGTTTCAGTAAAACTTTATTTACAGATATTGGCAGTGTGTCACATATGACCTGCAAACTATACTCTTCCAACCCCTTCAAATCTGGCCAATATCCTTTCCTCTGTCCCTGAGTCTTGGGCTCAACCACCTAAGAGCATGGTTGAGAAAGTCAAATTAAATACTGTCTGGGAAAGTACTCTGAATTCTATGGATCACTACAAGGTCAATTGTTAATATTTAATTCACCTCATAGGGTAATTGTATAAATTAAATGGATTAATGTACACAGAGTATTTAAAACAACCCTGATGATTAGCAAGTGCTTATGAAGTGTTGCCAGTTATTTTTGTTTAATATTATTTCTCCTACCTGTTTATAACCTTCACGGCCTCCAAATGTCCTTAGGATAAGTCATAAATCCCATAACCTTGTCCATGAAGCCCTCCACAAGCTAACTAAACTACATCTCTGAATTCTTTCTCACCAGAAAGCTCATCTGCCCTAGTCAAACCTCTCTTTCAAGCCTCTTGAAAGTACTTATTTTCTTTTGCTCTTCCTGCTTCTATATCTCCCTACATGCTCTATCAGCTGCCTAAAACTTCCACTTTAAGTTAGAGCTTCTCTCTTCTGTCTCTTCCTGTGATAGTAAAATAGTAATTGAAATAGTAAGAAGTTCATATGTAGAGAGTACTTCCTACATTTGCCATTGTGCTAAGTTCTTAACATGACTTTTGTCATTTATCTTCAAAATATCCCGAACAGTTTTGCTTAAGGAAGGTATTATTATTATTCTCAACATACAGATGAAGAAATTAAGATTCATAGAAGTTAACCAGTTTTCTCAAGATCACCCAGTCAGGACCCCAGACAATTTGTCTCTAGAATATCCTCTTTACTACTACTGTACTGCCTCTTTAAATGGAATGAGATTGTCTCTCCTCTAAACTCTTAAAGGATCCTTAGGATTTATTGATAGGAACCCATTTCTGCCTTGTATGATTGTCTTCCTGCGTGTGACTATGAACTTTAAGTTCCTTGAGGGCATCCTTGTCCCTGGGGACATGCAAAGCTGATAATCAGGAGGTCCACAGTGGGATGACTGTTCCATTTTAAGTGTTCAAATATCTGCACAGCAGTTGGTTATTACTACTGCCCCCAAACCTTTCAAGCACCTCCCTCATGAACCAGCTGTGACTAATCCTTATCTTTGGAGTCCCTGCTTCTCTTCACAATCCAGCAACTAAGGAGTTAGCACCCAGCCCTTCAGGCAGCCTGGAACTCTCTGCTCTTGCACTAGGATCCCTACTCATTCCATTGGTCATTATCAAGCCTGAGCATGTTTAACATCATTCCATCTACTATTTAAGTAAATCCATTGGAGGTGCTTATAAGTGCATGCTGATTAACAGAGAAAATAATGGCAGGTGGGAGAGAAGGAAAAAAAAAAAAGGTGCCAGCACTGGAGAATGCTGACATTCTGGTACCAGCAATGGTAGCAAGAAAATGACCAGCAATATCACATAGTAATTACGGCACCCCAGTGAGTTTGGGCATCAGAAACTCCCTGCGTGTTTCAGGGGCAAGGCACCATGCAAACTAAAGGTAGCTTATGATTTTTAATCACTCAGCATCCAAGCCCACCTGTGACTCTGTCTTGGCGAGCGGCTCTGGAGGCATGGGCTCACCATCACCACCAGCATCATCAGCTAGAGAACATTCCTTTTGTCTGTCGCTCTTCTGACCAATCATTGCCTCGGGCTTTCCTGAATCCTGCAGCAACAGTTCTGCTTAAATCCTAAGCACGAATCCATCCCCCCCTGGGATTCTGCCACAGAGAAGACTGTTGGTAATTTTTTTAAAACGCTCATTAAAAAGCATTCTGAAACCATTTTATTTCCTGGATGAAAATGGCATCACATTAGCCCTGCCAGACCTGTCCCTGAAATTTAGAAGAAAATTGTGTGCAGAAATACAGAGTTCATTTACTCAAGTAAGCACACACCTGCTTTTTGCATTACAGAATGGTTCTATTTTCATCCCAGCAGCTGTCCCTGGGTCTGAGTTACATAAATGAATAATGCATTTAATATGTTATTAAATGGGGCTGCTACCTCCATAATAACAAGGCAACTTATGATTATGTTGGACCTAAGCTCTGAATATTACTGGGATGCATTTAGTTGGTAAAGCATTCTTCAGTTCACCAAGAAGAAAAGTGCTTTGTAATGGCAAGGGAATCTTTGTACAATTACTGAAAAGGAAACATTCTGCAAATGTGCCTTTGATATTACCGACCGCTCATCAGTAGATAGTGTCTTATTACTTCAACAGCCCCAACTTCAACCATTCTCTTCCTTCCCATCCCGAAACCCCTTTGTCACCTTTTCCTTTTTACCCCACCTTCTTTGATTTTTCTTCTGCGCTTCCTGCCAGTCTTAACACAGATCAAGGCCATAGTTTTTCTTTGTGAGTGTAAAACTGGAAAAAAGCCATGAAGGACTTCATAGTCTGTGATTTTGTTATTTCATAGTTTTTTTGGTTTCTCTTGTGATTTGGGGGTGGTGGTGGAATATGGATGTTTATGACTATCCACTGTATGTTAAGGTGACAGTATAGTCTAGCTCAGTAGATCGCAACCCTGTCTGTCCTTTAGATTCACTTGCCAGAACTTTTAAAACAAATGGATGTCAAGATCCTGCTCCCAGGGGTCTTGATTTAATTGAGAATTAATTATGTTATGATTTTATTGAGTGTGTTTTTGTTTTTGTTCTAAGTTCCCGTGGTGATTCTTGTGTGCATCCAGAATTAAAGACCACTGCCCTGGTGGTTAAAACTAGCGTTGTAGAACCAAACTGCCTGAGTATTCAGGTACTTACTGTATGAACCTGGGCAGTTACCCAACCTTTCTCTAATGCTTGGGTTCTCTGCCTATCAAATAGGGACAATTACAGAATCTTTTCAATAACATTCTTGGGAGGATTAAATGAGATGCTGCATTGAAAAGGGCTTAGCCTGAAATCTGGCACATTGTTAGAAACTTAATAAATACTAAAATATCAGTAATTAGTTAAAAAGTTAGTATTTAAAGCATTAAACATCAACTTGCTATTATACAGCAAGTTCCCAGAAAATAGAAGTGGCACTCTTATTGCCAAGATAACCTTAAGATCAAATCGGACCACGTCAATTCTTTCTTAGATGCATTCACAACTTCCCATGGGATTATTCAAAGAGCGTCAGGTTGAAGTTTTAAATACAGTCCGCAATCTCTCCTCAGTGCATTTTTCCAGTTTCAGCTCTTTCCCAACATGCTTTCTGAGCCTAGGCCATACTCAAACCTGCATGCCTTCTTTTTTCCTGTGCTGTTCATTCTTTCTGGGATGTTCTTTCCTCCTGTCAAGCTTTTATTCATTCTTTAAAAATCAGATTAGAATACATGTTTCTCTGTGAAGTTGTCTCTTGCCGTTTTAGAGTAGTTATCACACGTCATGACCAAGTTAGAGCTGGGACTGTAGGTCTTCTTGAAGCGAAGCAGGTCTTACTGTCACTGAGCTATGGTGTCCCTCGTTTGTGCTCACAATGTGAAGAATTTAAATGTTTTACTTTCTTGGATCGTACAACGTGCCTTTGCTTTCAAGGGAAAAGCGCTGTGTTACAACCCTCAACAAAACAAATAATGGAGCAAGGCTTAGGGATAGAGAAGGGGACTAGCTGTGGCTACAGAGTATGACTAAGACTTAAAATCTTCCTAGACCCAATGTGCCCATGTTTCAAAAACAGCAACAACAACAACGAAAACCCTGTGTAGTAGCCTTAACACCTTAACTTAACACCTGTAACAGCCTTAACATTCAGAAAGGATGTGGTTCCATGGCTGACTGAGCAGGTTCTAAGAGTTTCTCTCTTCAAAGGAACTGTTCTCAGGACTTATCCTTTAAAGTGAGTAAGCAACCTTGGGGTTAGGAGACCAGGAAGAGACTAGGTGAAGGGAAAAATTTTTCCTTGTATTAAGCAGGGTGGAAGCACAAGTCTTTTATTCTGACTAGTAAATGGAATGTGACTTTATTTTGAATATCAACTTGATGAAATGGGACATATGGCCACAATAAACTAAATGACTTAAAATCAAGAATCATGAGAATGACTCATGGAATCCACAATCTGAGTCAACGAGTTGTACAACTAATTTATATAAAGAAATTTTCCTTCTTTTTTAGCACCCACAGTCCTAGGAATCCTAATACTGAGTCATTCAAAACTGGTCATGGACATGTCAGAGTCTGAAGGGATAGCAGAGATCATCCAATACGACCCCTCCATTTTTCACATAAGTAAAAGCACACAGACTTTAGATTTTGCCAAGGTAACATGGGAGGTGATTAGCAGCTCTGGGCCTCTGGACTGAGTTTGGTGTCTCTTGCCACTGTGCCATACCACCTGGATGAGAATAGCCAACACCACTGACATGGGCAACAACAGCTACATGAGGATCTAGGTCTCCACATAGCGACATTCACCTTCTTCTTCAATCCCTGACCCCAATGTCATCCCATGAAAATATGGAAAACCATATCTAAGCAAGGTGCTCTAAAGAGTCAACTTCATAGCCACAAACATTTCTTGAGTGTCTGCTGTGACACTGCATGGCTCTTTGCTGGAGAACCTCCACACGGGCCCCTGCTGTGTTGAATCTGTAAATTATGCAAATGGTTTCCTTTCTATGGACTGTAAACACATGCACCACTTTTCAGACTGATTATTCTCCACGATGCACACTGACAAATCTTGCTGAGCAGATCAGACTGAACATCAAAATCGCCTCCAGGCACAGGAGTGGGGTCATCTGGGAAAAGACCACAGACAACCCTCAAAGCCCCTGGAAATAGCAACTCTAGGGCAATGAATGGCAGGTTAGCTGGGGTCTAATGTTCTCGTGGCTGATACAGAAAAGAGTATGTTTCTAGAAAGCATTTTTATTTTTATTTATTTTTATTTTTTTATTTTTTATTTTTATTTTAAAGATTTTATTTATTTATTTGACAGAGACAGAGATAGTGAGAGCAGGAACACAAGCAGTGGGAGTGGGAGAGGGAGAAGCAGGCTTCCCCTCAAGGAGGGAGCCCGATGTGGGACTCGATCCCAGGACCCTGGGATCACGACCTGAGCCGAAGGCAGACGCTTAATGACTGAGCCACCCAGGTGCCCTAGAAAGCATTTTTAAAACATTCCAAATGTATGTTGATAGTATGGAGATTACTATTTTGCTAGAATTTAGGTATATATATATTTTTTCCTAGACCCACTAAATGTTCTTTCATAGATACTGAATTAATGTTAAAAATTAATGCTAAAATTAAAGCTAAAAATTTTTAAGCCTCCTGAGTAAATATCTTCATAGTATATTAAGAAACTAACCCTGAGGAACAATAAGAGCTGTCATTGTACATTCTTTTAGGAGGGATTAATGGCTTCTCAAAAGAAACCCCATAGACAGAAATTTCTATACACATACTTCTTTTTTAACACATCTAGAAATATCTCTAGCTTAATAGCAAGAAGAAATCTGTCCCCTGAGAAGATTATCTTGGTTTCTTATAATAAACCAGCCCAATGCCCACTTTATTTTATATTTACAGAATCTTTTACGGTTGGCATGAAACAAGCAATGTCCTAGTTAATTTAGCAACTTAAATTTGCAGCATGTTCCCTGGATCCAAAACTGTATAAACAAGATTTAACCATCTATAAGTACAACTAGAGATCGTGCTTTGTGTGTGTGCAAACAGAGATATTTATAGACACAGATGGAGAAACAAAGAGAAACAAATTTAGGGTAATTTCAGCACTAAAATGCAAGAAAATACACGAATGAATACTGATTTCATTCTATTTGGACAAAAGGAACTTTTTCACTCATCAGGTAAATGTGTTATCTGCCTTGAGTGGTGGAGAGGGACACACATGTTTTGATGCCTAATAGTTTTTAATCATGTGACTTTATGAGTGTATGCAGGGGATCATTTGTTTTACAGATGAAAAAAGAAACAAACAAACAGGGCCTTAGATTAAATATGTCCTAGATCTCAGTGCTGCAGTGATTATTAAGGGTCAAATAAATGTCAGGACTATAGATACACAATAAAACAATGTCTCCCCTCTTCTTTACTTCACTCCAAAGGAGCCCTTAGATGATGACTATTGGTGATGGTATCTGCATTTTGCAAAGTGACTACTCTCTGCTATGTACTGGGCTACATGCTTTATATACAGTGCCACGTTTAAGTCAAAGCAGGTGTCAAGAGCAGATAGCAAAATTTTATAGGTAAGAGGTGAAGGCTCAAAGAAAGGAAGCCGCTTGCTAAGATAACAGTAAATGGCAGAAGTCATTTAAAACCCTTACTTGTTTCATTCTAAAATACCTCTCTTTTTCACCAGACAAAACAACCCCATTATATTTCCTTTCCTGCCCGTAACAGGCTGTGGCCTCGGTATCAGCCTCCTGGCTTTCCATGGACCGGTGTGGGGAAGGTGTGAGGGCAAAGGGTGAAAAGAGGCAGGGAGCTTACACTGGAGAACATGGAAGAACTTTGCTCACATGTGGTTCCATGGTGTGAACCTTAGAAATCAGACGCCGCTGGACCAAGGACTGAGGACTAAGGACAGGTAGCGCCAGCCTCCTGGAAGAATATTTTGCACTAATTTCAGCTCTTATTCCAACTCTCTTTTCTAAGACCTAGCCAAGAACTAAAACAAGTTGCGTGACTGTTCATGTCTATACAGAAATGCTGATAAAAATTTTGGCGTCTCCCAAAAATATTATTTCTATTAGGCATAATAACAACCGATGCTAGATTTTTTCCATTCTGGTGAAGTAAGCAAACCTGTGGACACTGTTATATATACCAGGGTAATAAGGTGACTGTGAAGGCAACCATAACCATTTATAAAGTGAGGTATTACAAAAAATAAAAGGAAAAGGAAGGTTCACCTGCATGCTTTGAACTAAACTCTCAGAAGGTGCTGCTGGGAGATTTGCTTGTTAAACTTCACTGACAAGGGGCAGTCGTTCAATAGGCCCTTTCAAAAGTTCAAGTTCTGATGCATGTCTGCACCGTGGGCTCTGCTGGAAGGGGTGTGGTGAAGCAAGAGGGGCGCCTGGGGAGTACAACAGACGGATGCTCTCATTCGCAGGCTGACCTTGCCCTTGTGATTCCTCTGTACTTCATCCCGGCCTGATGCCAATATAGGATCAGTACTAATAGAGCATGGGATGCCCACAGATGGCTAAAGCTGACAGGGGAGAGACTGAGGGTGCATGGTGGCTCCTTAGTCTACCGTCGACTTGCAGACACTGGCAGCAGGTGACCCTTTCAGCCTGATCATCTCTTACTCCTTCTGCCTGAAGTGACCTTCCTTACTTTACTTTGGGAAATCCCACTCAGCTTTCCCTTATAGAATCCACTGGCATTTGTATTTTAAAGGAGGATGGCAGTTAATACAAATGAATCTGTAATGTGTGGGACTCCTGGCAGTCTGTGAGCCAGAAGCTAGTGTTTTAATCCTTCTGGGGAAATATTTGGCGTGCCTGGATCCTCAGGTCTAAGAAGAAAGCAGTTGGCTGGGTGGGATTTGCTTTACAAGTTAGCAGAAACACTTCTAATTGCCAAAAGAGAATCCAATTATCTTTGTGTGTTTTTATAACAATTATTATGGTACGACGATGTTAATTGCAACAATGTTTATAGCAGGTAAAAATAGAAAATAACCCAAATGTCCATGACAGGGGATGACGAAGCAATACCAGGTGCCTTAATACTCTCAAATTAAAAGAAATTAGATGGAAGATAGCCCTATATACTCTGTCTTACAAAGTTGTTTAAGACATATTTCTGAATGAAAAGCAAAATAGAAAAATAATATATCTAGTAGGAAATGAAATGTAAGAACAACCTCCCAAATTAATTTTGTATATTTTTCTCAGCATAATTATTTGCTGACAAATGCAAAGTGTCTGGAAGCATGCATACCAAAGAGATCACAGTTGTGCAGGAAAAGGGGGCAGGATAGGGAGTGATGATCTAAATTAGTTTTTTAAAGATTTATTTATTTGACAGAGAGAGAGACAGCGAGAGAGGGAACACAAGCAGGGGGAGTGGGAGAGGGAGAAGCAGACTTCCTGCCGAGCAGGGAGCCCGATGCGGGGCTCGATCCCACGACCCTGGGACCATGACCTGAGCCGAAGGCAGACACTTAATGACCGAGCCACCCAGGGGCCCCTAAATTGGTTTTTTAAACAGAAAACATATGTATATATTTCTTTCATAATTAAATATTTTTAAGTGAAAAGCTCAACGTTCAATGGCAGCAGTAGAGTGCTTACAACATTAAAAACTGAGTCTGTGCTCATGAAATGCCACTGAGTCCACACACAGCCAAGGGCTTCTGGGGTGAAGGGCTGGAGGGACGTTGCATTCTTTTCTAATTTCATCTATACTTTACCTCTTGCCAACTTTTGAGTTGTCTACAAACACAGTAAATAGGAATTTGATGGGATGAAGTCTTCTTTGAAGATGATTTCAGCCACCTGTACCAGCTAAGGGTCTTCTTGTCCTTAATGCAGAATGTATAGGGAGGCAATATGCCCATTGGTGGGGTTACTATTCATACCCTTCCCCCGACCTTTAGCCCGCAGGGCCCTGTGAGGGTGATCACTCCTCCACCTGTGAGCACCTTGCTTTTGAGAGCAAGGCATTCATCCTCCCTGCTGACGGCTGGAATTTATCTCTCTTCTTTACACAAGCTCACTCACTGCTGTGGATGCTTTTCTGGAAAAAGTCTGAATGGAACAGATGAAACCAGCAGATGTGGTAACTTAACAAAAATTTTTTTGGGTCCGATGCTATCATGTAATACCCACTTATATGAACAACACTCCGAGAGTGGAGGTGAGCCCTAGGGAATAATCCTGTGATTCTGTGATTAATAAACATCAC
The DNA here is from genome assembly GCF_964656455.1 of Halichoerus grypus. Classification (NCBI taxonomy): domain Eukaryota; kingdom Metazoa; phylum Chordata; class Mammalia; order Carnivora; family Phocidae; genus Halichoerus; species Halichoerus grypus. The sequence continues at coordinate 22,554,145 of NC_135718.1, read as the reverse complement.
TGCATTGACAAACATTTATCTATCTGAACACTTATTGCTGAATCACATTTTTTTTAAAAGATTTTATTTATTTATTCAACAGATAGAGAGAGAGCACAAGTAGGCAGAGTGGCAGGCAGAGGGAGAGGGAGAAACAGGCTCCCCGCTGAGCAGGGAGCCGGATGTGGGGCTCGATCCCAGGACCCCAGGATCATGACCTGAGCCGAAGGCAGCATCCTAACCGACTGAGCCACCCAGGAGCCCCTGCTGAATCACATTTTTAATTGAAATTTTAATTTTATAGGGCATAGATGAAAAAATCCCATTGGATAATTTATTATGATTTAATCATTTCTGATGTTTTATTTTATAGGAGTCAGGGTTTACTTGAATTTCACATACTAAGTTTACCAAAGGAATGGGGAAACTTATTTAAGGGTAGCCTAAAATGTGTGTGTGTGTGTGTGTGTGTGTGTGTGTGTGTGTGTGTATTCTCAATATACTGAAGAGTGAGGGTCATTGCCTACACTCTGCCTTATTCCAGTGACTTGAGTAGCATGTGGAATAATTTAGACCTCTCTGTACTGGGACCTCCCCTCATCAATACCAAAGAGAAAATGATCTAACTTCCTTGACTGACTGAGTTAGTGAAAAAAAAAAAAAAAAAAACAGAGACTAGCATTAGGGGTTCCCAGTGCCCTTTACAATGTCTAAACATGCTGGTACATGTAAGTAGTAAAACTCAGTTCTCCGGCGCTCCTTCACCATTAAGTGTACTCATTTCAGCAGCCCCCTTTCTGGTTTCCCACGGTGCTGCATGCTGAAAGCCTCACTGACCCACTGCTGTAAAAATGTCATTTGTATTTTCCTCGGGTTTTATGTTATAGTACAAATAAGTCACAGCTTATTCCTATATTCAAAAGTTCTAGGAGTCCCTAACCACAGAGATAAGAACATCTGAGGGTACAAAAGTCTGTGTTGTTTCCCTCCTTTAGAAGAGTAGTATATGCTATTATGGTAATTTTTTCTTAATTAAAAAACTTTTTAGGGGCACCTGGGTGGCTCAGATGGTTGAGCGTCTGCCTTCGGCTCAGGTTGTGATTCCAGGGTCCTGGGATTGAGCCCCACGTTGGGCTCCTGGCTCAGGGGGGAGGCTGCTTCTCCTTCTCCCCCTGCCCCTGCTCATGCTCTCTCTCTCTCTGTATCTCTGTGTCTCAAATGAATAAATAAAATCTTTAAAAAAAAAAACTTTTTAAACATTTCAAATACAGAAGCACACAAATGGAAATGTGGATGTCCTCACCTCTGTCCTGCAGCAGGCATGAGAAATGAGAAGAGCAATTTTCAAATGGGACGGGCCTGCTAGTGAGGCGTCCCCCTTCCTCCTACCTCCCTTCCTTAGTTCTTCTCTTTCTCATGTTTTAAGATCAGGATTTTCAAATACATACAAATGAGAGGAAAGAGTATAATAAATACCCCTGCCCTCCATTAATTCACTTTCAAACATTTTCAACACCTGTTTTTTTAACATTTTAAAACAAATGTCATACATCATGTATCTTTAAAAGACAAGGTTTCGGATGCCTGGGTGGCTCAGTCAGTTAAGCATCTGCCTTTGGCTCAGGTCATGATCCCAGGGTCCTGGGATCGAGCCCCTGTGGTGTCGGGCTCCCTGCTCAGCGGGGAGTCTGCTTCTCCCTCTCCCCCTGCTGCTCTCCCTGCTTGTGCTTTCTCTCTCTCTCTCTCTCTGACAAATAAATAAATAATTAATTAAATAATAAGTTTTCTTTTTTTTTAGTCATCCAAAATACCATTATCACACACAAATATATAACTATATTTAGTTAATACAATAAATATAAATATTTATACTTAGATATAACCTAATATTACCTGTGATAGTTAAGTTTATGTGTCAATTTGACTCGGCCATGTGTGCTCAGGTATTTGGTCAAACATTATTCAGGGTGATTCTGTGAGGGTTGTTTCTGATAAACTTAGCATTCAAAATAGTAGACAGAGTAAAGCAGATTGCTCTCCCAATGTGGGTGGGCCTTGTCTAATATGTTAAAGGTCTCAATAGAAGAAAATGGCTTACCCTTTCCTGAGCAAGAGGGAATTCTTTTTGCCTGACTGTCTTCAAACTGGAAATTCGCCTTTTTTCCTGCCTTCACACTCATGCTGAAACACTGGATCCTCCTGGGTTTTGAGCCTTCTGGCCTTTAGACAGAACTACACCATCAGCTCTTCAGACTTGGACTAGAAACAAACCATCAGCTCTCCTTGGCGTCCAGCTTGCCAAGGCACTTCGCAGATTTTGGGACTTGGACTTGCCATTTCCATAATCATGTGATCCAATTCCTTATAATGAATATACACACACACACACACACACACTCACACACACACACATGTATATATAAAATATCTATATATCTATATGATCTCCTATTGGTTCTCTTTCTCTGGGGATCCCTGATTAATACATTACCTAATCACCAGACCATATTCCATTTCTCCAAATGGCTCAAAGATGTCTTTTTACATACTGCTTGAATTTGAATCAAAATAAGTTCCGCAGGGGCGCCTGGGTGGCTCAGTCGTTAAGCGTCTGCCTTCGGCTCAGGTCATGATCCCAGGGTCCTGAGATTGAGCCCCGCATCGGGCTCCCTGCTCAGCGGGAGGCCTGCTTCTCCCTCTCCCACTCCCCCTGCTTGTGTCCCCTCTCTAGCTGTCTCTCTCTCTGTCAAATAAATAAATAAAATCTTTAAAAAAAAATAAATAAGTTCCGCATAATATTTTTAAAGTCTATAAACATCAATTCCACTCGTGGAAAAGTCACAAAATGTTTTCTCTTTTATGGTATTTCTTAAATAATATTGGATAAGCCCTATAACTCAAAACATTAAACACAAACTTTTAGAATCTGATTCTATATATATAAAGATCAGAATGTATGCCTTAAACATATCAAGACTGGACATATGAAGAAAATGAAACCCGTTTCAACTAACAGCAGGGTACTCTTGAAAAGTCAATGAGCTTTTTTGTTCACTCTATCTTCCGCATCTATAAAATAGGAAATGCACCTATGAAATATTTATTTGGCTTCCTTCACAGAGATGCAGTGAGCGGGGAAAGGGAATTCACAGAAATAGTTCTGAAATGAAGTATCAAAAAGTGAAGAAATGTATAGATTATCATCATCATCTTCATCCAAGGAACTGGTTTTGTTTCTTTATTTGCAACTGAAGTCTTATTCTCAGATGAAAATTGCACTATTAATACAAATCTGGGCTGCATTACTAACATGAACAAAAACAAATGCATTGTGCTATAATGAAAAAGGCCTGGTCTTCGATCAGACGTGATTCTGTAAGTTTAACACCAGCTGAAAAACAGCAGAGGTTGACCTCTCAAGGTCACCACCTCAGACACTCACCCAGTACTGTTGAGATAACTCTGTCCCAAGCTGCAGTCCTTTGACAGAGAAGACGGATTGAACCAAAATGCTGGCAGACACTGACCATTGCTGTGTCGCTCATACCCATAGTCACTGTGGGGGAAAGAGCCAAGAGAGACCTTTCAGTACGTGGCACAATTACTGAGAACAGTTTCATGGTAGCATACAGCCAACTTCTACTCTAGCCAATGAGTCAAAAAACAAGAATTCACTAAATCAATACCTTTCCAAAAATGCAACTGTTCTTTCCCCTGTGGAATATCTATCAGTTAATTACCCACGACAATATCCTACGAGACCCATTTCCAGAAAAGCTGACGTGAAAGCAACAAAGAAGCCTGTGTAGAGACGGAGGCTCAATGACCAATAATTCCAAGTAAGCGGCTTTAAGCTGAGAGAGTAGATTACGTGCTCATGAGGAGAGTCCATGATACTGATGGTGGCTGGGCCCCAAGAAAGCTGCAATTAGAAAGCAGGCAACGGTGGGAGCTCACGCCTCAGTGCACACATCGCTGAAGCAAACACAGCCACACGTGGCATGATTTCATTACCGGTGATGTCTTTGGGGTGCTCTTTCAAGACATCTGGATCTACTAAGCACAGCTGAGCCAGGTCTCTCTGTGCACGCTCCATATGCTTCAGAGTCACAGCACAAAAGGAAATGTCCTTCAGGGGTGTCACGGGCACTCCCCCAAGGAAAAGTTTTGTCCCAGTCAGTTAGCATCGTCAGTTGGGACTAACTGGTTTAAATCCTCTCTGTAGTTGGGAAAGAGTCAAAGACTCTTCCCTCCGTCTCCTCTCTTTCTTGCCTCCAGGGGCCTCTGCATGGCCTAATACTCTTGGCTTCTGGAGGACGAACTTGGGCACAGAGGATGACAACAAATTGCACCTCCACATGCACAGACAAATTGCAGACAGTAACCAGCAAGCAGTAGTACGAATTGGCCCATCTGTGTAATGGAGGTGAGATGCTGGCACACAAGGGGCAGGAAGGGAGAAACAGGCTTAGCCAAGGGGCCTGTCACCAGGCAGCTGGCACTTAGAATTCTGCACACATCAGCTGCACTTGGTGCTGGTTCAACACAGCATGGATAGGAAGACTTCAGAAATGCTGCCTACAGGACACCCGGCGTTCATTTCAGGGAATTACTTTACAAATGCTGAAGAATGGCAGGCAAGGTCATGTGGGGGACTGTCCAGGGGACAGCCACGCTGAGAGGGAACATTTAGTGACAACCACCTTTTATTACACTACAGTCAAGTAGAATCACCGAAGCTCTAGCTACTGTAGGTAGAGACTCAACAAGGTCATGGTGAGTCTTCCAAAATATTTTTAGAAATCATGCACTAAATAAAAATCCCATTTGACCAGAAAACCTTATAATGGCCTCATTTATGATTCATTACCCACTTCTCAGAATACATTTCAGTTAGTGGAATAAGTAGCAGATTCCAATCATAAATGAGTACAAGAATTGGGCCAAGACTGTAGGGGAGCGAGAGATAAGGGAAGGGAGAGGTCTAATTGCCTCCCTTACCCATGTTCTTTTCACTCTAGACTAGCTTAAAACTGGAAAAGAAAAACAACACATGACAATGACAACAACAAAAGACCAGCTTATTTTGGAACCTTGTAGAAAAGATGTCCCCCCAAAACAGTATTTTCAGGAAAAATCGGGGAATCGGATGTCTCATCTCACTTTTTCTCTTGCTTCTCTACCAGCATAAATTTGCACTTTACAAAAGCATGACTATATGGTAAGACTGAAGTTAAATGACTAAGATAAAATGTTAACCTCCTTTACAAACTCTCCTTGAACAGAGGGGATAAAGGAGAAGCAGTCAGAAAGAGGGATGGGATGAAGGACTTTAAAATTCCATGGAAGTTTTCCCTGTGACTGCATTTCAGGATGTCAATCCTGAAAGGCAGGGCAGGGATAGGATACTTTTATCATTGTTAATAATGGTGCACTGGCTAAAACAGAAGTTACAGCTGGGAAGGCCCCTGCAGAATTCCTTGTGAGCTCCAATGTAACTGAAGTTCTGTGGCCCTCTGGCTGAGCCCAAGAGATACAGCACTGGCTCTTGGCTTGCCTTGTCTACTAACAAGAGGGGAACAGCTTTGGGTTATCAGACTGAGGACTGGTGGCCGATTCTGGCAGGCCTGCATAGGACTATTTATTCAGAGAATGTCTCCAGAGGTCTACCACGAGAGAAGACTTACTTTTTCTAAGCCATATGATGTGTATTGCACACAGTATCTCAGCCCACTCGCTGATATTTTGATGATCAGATAAGTGATCTGTGATTGCTATACAGGCAGATATCCAATATTAAAAGAATGACTTTGCTTTCTTATGTGGGTCAAGTTTCAATCATTTAACATTGACAATATATATTCAGCAATTGCTTTCTCTAAACAAAAACATATACCTAAATTTAAAGTAAAAGGAAGAAAAGAAGAAAAAAAAGGCATTAAATGAGATGGAGATGATGCAAGGAGTTACCACCTACTCATCCTCAATCATTTCCAACCTCACCTGAAGGCCAAACCCCAACCTAGAACAGAGCAAGGGAAGCACCGACCCCACAGGCCAGCTTTCTGCTTACCAAAGGCTTCAGAAAGAATGCTATGGCGCTCAAATGTCTAGTCCTTCCCAGTTTATACTAGCTGAATCCTGCAAGAGGGACAAGTCTTCTGTACCACTAGGTCCACAGAATCACAGATCGCCAATGCCACTGAATCAGTCCTCGCACTGAAGTCAAAAAAGTCTTCCACACCTTGCACAAGCAATCATCAGCTAACTAACCACTGACTGAAAACTTCCAGGGACAGCAAGTCTACTGCCTTATAAGGTGATTGTTCCACTATGAGGAACCAAGAATCTAGGAAGAGTTTACCTTGAGCACAAATATATTTGCTGTCTAAAAAGTCAACTTATTGTTTTCAGTGTTGTTGTCTGAAGCAATTCAGGGTGGATGTGGTCTCTTTTTTTGTCCTAAGATCTATCAAATATGTGAAGCTAATTATCAGCCATCTTGTGAATCCTCTTTCAGTCCAAAGAAACTCCAAGTTTTTCCATATACACATGCACATAGCTAATAAACCATGTTGTCTTCAAGAGGTAATTTCACAAGAATATGAGGCTTGTGAGAGCATAGGTATATGCTACTATTATTTCAAATCTCAGCTTTCACTAAGACCCATGTGAATTTGATATATGGAATGAGTCCACGGAGTAACAGCACAAGCTTACCAGTCAAAATCGGCCTCTGTGCAGACACAGGGTTCAGATTCCATAGCTCTTGCATATTTTCCTTGCATACACTTACGCTCTGATTTTCGCTTCTTATATATCCTCTTTGCTCCCATGATGCATGCTTCCCCCTATAAGGACAAAAGGATCTCAGACAGTTGGACACATAGCTTGGACCTTCCCTGCTCCACATCAGGGGACTCGGGGAGATATTCCCAAGCTTTAGTGTAATCTGGACACAGGTAGCCTGCTTTGTGCTAATGGCATTTTATTTTGATGTCTAGAACCCTAGTGTAGAACGCAACTATAAAGACAATTCTAAGAAGCATGGAGGGTGTGTCAAAAAACATCCTTAACTCCTCATGTATTCAGCAAACCTTCGCTTATCAAGGTAGGTAGGAGGCACCATGCTATGAGGGACACACAGTCAACTCAGACTCAGCCTATAACAAATGTATTGCCAACAAATCTATGGTAATTAAGTTCAATTCTTCTATAATAGAAGATTTATGTGCTTGGTCATTTATGAGCATATGAAAGAAGAGTATTGTTAAGAAATATAAAGATCTATTTTGCCTCGATTTATTATGCCTCTGCCCACACAGCTTCATAGCACTGATTTTAATGTCCATCTATCAGACAAGTGAAAGAACTAAACTCAGTGTTTCTCCACAAAATAAATAAAAGCTTTGAATATCACAGTGCCTGTGGATCCCAAAAGGGAAAATAACAGTGATGTAAATGAGCAATAATTTTATTGTTGAGTCTCCAAAAAGAGTATACGATTCTAGTGGATGCAGCCCCAACTGTCAAACACAGCTTTCTGTCTGAAGGACAGAAAAGAGTTTTGTCTCTTGAACAAATTTGCTTTAACCGGCTCCATCGCACATACACATCTTTATTAAATATATTCCAGTTGACCCTTGAGCAACGCAGGAGTTAGAGGTACTGACCCTCTCACACAGTCGAAAATCCCATGTATAACTTTTGATTCCCCAAAAACTTAACTACTAATAGCTTACCTCTGACCGGAAGCCTTACTGATAACATAAATAGTCAATGAACACAGATTTTGTATATTATATGTATTGCGTGCTGTATTCTTACAATAAAGTAAGCCAGAGAAAAGAAAATGTTATTAAGAAAATCATAAGGAAGAGAAAATACATTTACAGCACTGGACTGTATTTATTGAAAAAAAAATCTGCATGTACGTGGATCCATGCAGTTCAAACCCATGTTGTTCAAGGGTCCAGTGTACTTAGCCTAGGCTTAGGGGTATGATGTGTCAGTCAGTGCCTGAATATGGCGATGGCCATGCAGGGGAGCCTCTGCTACGTCCTTGGAGGGCCCTGCAGAATGACTTCCACCTTGGGAAATCAAAGGAAAGATGCTTTCAGCTAAGCATTCTGATACAAGCTGATCAGTTGAGGGGCCAGAATGAAGGAAAGTGTCCTATTAATGATTCTGCATCCTCTTACCACGAGTACCTTGGAAGGAGGCAAGAAGCACTGCCTAATCTCAGGGAATCACAGAGTGACAAGGAAGGATTATACTGGCACCGCTCACTGAGGGTTAATTTTATTATTTTATGTCTCTGTTTGCATTGCTCAATAAAACTGAAGATCCTTTCCTCACCCCTGCCCCTACCCTGCACCCACACGACATGCTCAGATAAATTGTTCGGATCTGCGTGCTGAGCTGGTATTTCATTTTGAGTCGTAAGTCTGAGCCAAGCACATTTGAATTTTATCTCATTATATCCTAGTATAATAAAAAAAAGAAATTACTTTACAACAAGCCATAAATGTTGAGTTTGTTCACTGCTGTGGAACACAAAATATGTAAGAAAGCAGTCGATGTAGCTTCTGATGTAGCCGGAGAGGTAAACTGTGGCCGTGCGGACCCCGATTCCTACACCTCCATGACCGCCGTGCCTTCCACCCAGGACCGCACCTCAGCTCAGCGCCTCCTACCTGGCTGTGCAGCTGCCACGGTCGGTAGTCCTCCTCGGCACACCGTCGGTCGAAAACGGACTTGTAGTCCACTTTGACCAGCTGCCATTCTGAGCGGTGGCTGAAGTGTCCAAACACGCTACAGAGTTCATAACGAGAAAAATAATCAAAATCGGAGCAACTCCAGTAGCCAGCCCGTGCCGGGTGTTGAACACGAGCTTAGCACAGTGCTCAATGCGTTACACTGAGCAGATCACTTAATCCTCAAAACGCATTGACGAGGGGGGTCACTATTATTGGCTCCGTGTCACCCATGAGTAATTTGAGGCTCAGAGAGTTTCACTAACATGCAAAAAACCAAAGTCAAACCACTAAGAACTGGTCGAGTCAGAACCCAGAACCAGGTAAAGTCTGACGAAAAACCCACTTCTGCATATTGCACCACAAGAACAGCTGACAAGAAAAAAAAAATTAAGAAAACAATCGCAAGTGCTGCCTTCTATGCGGTGCAGGATTACACTTCTGGGTTCTCTTACTAAGGTCCGTGGTTCCCATGGTTTCTGTGCTATTTCACCTTCCCGCCAGTCCCTGGGGAGAGTGGGCAGCAGGGCCAGGGCCTGGAGTGAGAACTGTGTCCTGCACTCTGCATTCTCTCCTTACTCAGACAAACTCGGGCATCTAATGAGGTGTTTGAATCACCAGTTATAGCCCTCTGTGGAGAAAAGCCATGAAGTAGCCTTTTTCATCTGCGTTCTGCAAATATGAAAACTGAATAAAGACAGATTATGGAACAAATTGCTAATCTGGCTATGTGTTCGGTGGGCAAAAGTGCAGCTATTGGGCATACTGAATTTTTGTTGATCTTTTGTATCATTAAAAGAAGGGAAGAAAAAATTAGAAAAAGTATCAACTATTCACTATGACTTTTAAATTTTCATTGATGACAGGGTTGACTACTTTAAAACCTTCCCTCTGTTTTCCATGTCCAATTTTCCAGGGGAAGAAAAAAAAACCCTCACAGTTTCATGTTTCAAATTCCAAGTTCATGTTTTGAAACCCTTAAGCAGGCAACTCATTAATCAAGTCTTTCACAAATTAATGATCATCACTTTCCAGACAAGAATGAATGCAAATACAATTTCACAAGAACAGATTGTTCTCCCGGTTTTTCTAATATAGCCTCACAAGTGGGTTAGGTAAAGAGCCAGGGAAAAAGAAAATCCTTTGTGGGGTTTTGATCAAGCTCAGTGTTCTGCCTTAAAGTGAAATCATTCTTATACGCCTGTGATTTTCTGTATATTGAGTTTATTATTAAGTTTTAAATTTATAGTTTCATTTTCTATTGAAATAATCATTTCTAATTTCCCTAGGCCCATTCAGTATAGGAAGAAATAAGTTGTGCCCTTTTGCTGCCAGCCCTCAGTGTGGGTGTCCTAATTAGTAAAGAGCCAAGAAAATGGCCACCCACATTTTTCTTTCCCCTTTGCTGGGAAACCATGAAGTCAGATGTAATAACCCTGCTGGCAATTTCATATTTAACAGTAGCAAAGTGGTTAGGATTTGCTAAAAACAACATGTTTCTGGGGGCACCTGTGTGGCTCAGTCCATTAGGTGTCCGGATCTTGGTTTCGACTCAAGTGGAGATCTCAGGGTTGTGAGATCAAGCCCCACCTGGAGCTCCGTGCATGGCACAGAGTCTGCTTGAGATTCTCTGCCTCTGCCTCTGCCCCTCCCCCTGCTCATGCTCTCTCGCTCTCTCAAATAAATGAATAAATTCCTTAAAAAGAAAACAAAATACAACATGTTTCTGGATTTATATTAAGATTAGAATACATCATACTTTTCCACTTACGTCATGATTAGAGTCTCCTCCCCAGGCTCACCCAGAACCCCATCCACAAAAAGTGGAATAGATGTGAAACTGTATTTGCTCCAAGATCTCCCTTCATCAAAACTCAACCTAATAAAAGAAAAAAATAGCAGGCATCAGATCTCAAAAGAAAAAAAAATCCTTTCAGAGGGAAGATACTATCAGCCAAGAGAGAATACATTTTAAAAGTACCCAGGGCGCTGTCAAAGTGAGCCTTTTATATGAATAACTATTCTTAATTACATCAGAAGGTAGAAATCCAGTTAGCCAAGTGATCTGGGACCCAGATGTGTTATAACAGCCATAAGGGGAGAACTGCATGAAATGGGAATAATAATAAGTCTTTGATAGAATTTTTTTTTAATTTGGATATTTTATTAGAGCTTAGATCTCAATGTGACCCTCTCTAAAACCTCACTGCAATCTAGCAGCAAGGCTTACTGGTGATTCTGAAGAGCAATGGCCTCATTGGACCTACTTAGATGGACTTGAACCAGCTGCCTCTAAGTGAGCAAATCCTGAGCGGCTTCCCTCCTACCCTGTTATGAATCCTAGCTGACTCATTGAGGGAGGGGGTACAAAAGGACTGGCTCTTGAGAGTAAGAGAGATGTGCAACTCTGCTGGTCACACAGGATGTTTCCTTCACTCTGCCTTTCTCTGTGGATGTCATCCCCCAAACTAAGCCTCCGTTTCTCTTATTTTGGCAGCTTTCCCATAGGTCTCCAAAGTAACTAGCACCAGAGGCAAAATCACGCTTTTGGTTTTGAACAAGCTTGCCTGTGGAGAGAGGCCCTTTCAAAAACACAGATGAAGGAGTCTACTGGAAAGCATTCTGGAAGTTAGGCCTTGCACATCCATCTGTGTGAGACCTACAGGTAGAGTTGCAGATTTTCACACACACCGCCCCCCCCCCCCCCCCCGCCCCACCCAAAGGAAGCGAAGGAAGTAGGATCAGGGGAAAGGAGACAGAAAGAAACAGTGCCCTGAACTGCTGATCTCTGTGCAGAACACACATAATGAATACACGTTAAGCTACTCTTAACTTCTCCCCATTGTACCTGACATGCCACTGTACCTGGGAGTGTGCTGAAGGAATAAGGAAGGTATTGGAGAGGGTACTCACATATTTGAAAACCATCATACAACTCCTCTCTCAGGGGCAGAATCGATCTCAATCTCTCTCTCTCTCTCTCTCTCTCTCTCTCTCTCTCCCTCTCTCTCTCCCCTTCCTTCCTCCCTTCCCTTCTTCTATCTCCTTTCCTCCTTCTTTTGTGAAACTGCAGGCAATAATCTTATTTTAATAGAGCAAAGGTATAAATTATGTTCTAGTAGACGTTGATGTTTTACTACAAACCCAGTCCCCATCTGACAGCCTGACCCCTCAACTGCGCTTAGCGGTATGGAGCCATCTGGTCCATGACTCATGCTTTTACCAGAGATGTCGAATCGGGAGAGACGTGTGCTTCATAGCAACCAGGACTCCACCCTGATCCAGATACAAAATACTGTGCTCTTCTTCAAAGATCTGCAAGAGGGAAACACATCCACATGGATACACATCTACACCCACACACGCCCAGAGTTCAGAGAATTAGTCTTCATCTGAGGAGATAAATCCCTCCCGTGATAGAACAGGGTTTCCCAAAAATCTTTGGAAAGATAGTTATAAACAATGCTTCCCAAGGTGGGCCGCACATACCATTGGAGTTAGATAAAATGATTATAGGTGTGCCACAAAAGAAATCTGAAGAATTAATAGTTACATATTCATGTTTATATTCCCATCTTTTTGCAGTAAGTTCTGTTGATTCCCACTGATGACAATGTCAGAATACTGGGTAACCATGCTATTGTGTAACATCTTTAGAAGGAAGAAACCTTAGAGATACTTTACTCCATATTCTCATTTTGACAGGTTTAGAGAGATGTAACATGCCTAAGGCCATGCGTAGAGTGACTCACGGGGCTGGGACTTGTCGCATTACACTGCCCTGTCCAGAGGTAATTATTTCAGTTTCCAAGTATTACAGAGGAAAGCTGTTCTTGTTCAATTCATAGATTCTCTATCAAGTCTAAAGTAGTTCTGATCAAAATGGAATCAACTTGGGTACATGTGTCCTTTAGGTTTTTCTCCAAATGTGGAGAAATCAACTTGAAGTCCAGGGAAGACGGGCCGCAAACAATTTCTGTGTCCTCTCCATACGAGATGTGTGCTGTTTTCTCATAATTGCATTGTTGGTATTGCCTTGTCTGTGGCTACACTACAGACATAATTATTTTCCCCCTTGTTTACCTCTTATACCTAAGAGGTATCCCAGGACTATGGATGTGAGAGCTCTCTGCTTGGTTTGGGGTGCTGGAAGAAACAAAATGGGATCCTGGCTCTTGAACTGTTCTCCAGAAGCAGCTTAATAGTCCATGTTCCTACATACCTACCTCCAAGATCAATATCCCTGGGGTTTCTTAAGCAAATTTCTTTCCGCCTCGCTCTTCTCAAACCATGTGAATCACACGGAGGGCCTACGAAGGGTCTGAAGCTAGGAAATGGTAACTGGACCATAACATGGACATCTCTGTCTAAAATTTAAAGCAGAGTGTTCTCATTTCTGTGTGATTACCTGTGCATTAGATTTCAATTTATGGTGCTTGCTAGTTATTGTATGATAATTAAACGTCAGTAGGTTATTAAAATATATTTATTGAAGTGTAACAACCATGCATTAGGCACATATCTTGTTATGATTGCTAAACCTCATTAAATGTCTGTTTTATAAGCTATGGGTATCTAATTTTCATTCAGAAGAAAGAGAGGAAGCATTTAAGCTAAACACATTGGCTTAAAGTGATTCCATTTCTACCTTTCCAAACATATGCACCCTGATGGTTATTACTCTGTCTTCTGCACGTGAAATTTAAACATTTCAAAATACCACCTGGGTAACGGCTGTTTCTGTATCACTGCATTCCTCTCTATTCTGACTCCAAGGCAAGGGGAATTTATGGAAGCTGAGTTGCCAACACTGAATTGTGCTGGGTATATAATCTACCCTTCAGGCTCTGTGTTCCCTATACAATAACCTCTTTGGGATCCTGGTTTTCTTTGTGGGAAAAAAAATTCAGTCCAATTGGATTCAGGTCCAATTTGGTTTCATTGTCACTTATAAACTTTCTTACATAGAGGCTCTGAAAAAAAGGGTCATTTTTATTGAATGGCAAAAAAATCATATTGCATAAGTATTTGCTAAACTCAAAGACTTATTTAAGACTCTCATAAAACAAAAAGGAAAATAAACACACTGACGAGCTTTAGGATTTACATATAGCCGAATGAGTTCCCAGAATTTAACCAAGCTGAACAATGTTTATGTCATTTAAACCGCAGCAACGAGACCCAGGATGCCTTCTTACCTGCCTCCAGGTGTTCCCTGCATCTGAAGAGACAAACATGCTGATGTCGCTGTCTGATAATTCAGAACCTATATTACCTAGAGAGAGCATGTCACCATTAGTGAAAGGAGCTGTTTGCAAAAGCTAACAATGGGCTCTACTGGCAATCTATGCTGCCCGAGATGGACCGAGACTGTCAACACTGTATGTGAGCAGGGCTTTTCAGCATAGTTGTTCAGGGTCAATGGTTTAGGTGACTTGCAAAATATTTTTGCTTGCTCATTAAATTCCCAGCACAGATATCTAGCTTCTTAAAATAAATACAATTTGCAACAGCAAGCCCACCAGGCAAGCTTCTTACCTGAAGCCACTATGATGCTGGGAGCTGTGTCTCGGCTGGCAATGATCCCTGATGTGTAGGGATTCTCGGAGACCTTAAGGTGAAGGTGTAGTGAGCAATAGGGCTGAGAAGAGGAGAAATGAGGGTCATAAACACATATAATCTAAATGGTCATTTTAAGTCCAGATTCAGAGCATCCATGCATTCTTCCACCCATCCCATCCAGCCATTCATTCATGCACTCATCTTCTATTCCACAGATATCTGGTGTCCACTAAGTATAAGACAGATACCAAACTGCAGAAGGAGGGAGCATCTTCATTTTAGGTCTGATCTACTGCCTTGATTGCCATTTGGCCATTCAACAAATATGTTAGTACTCTATCTGTAAAGCACTAGGTGTAGCTTATGAAAGACTTATATTGACTAAAATTTGGTCTCTGCCATTATGGGGTAATTTAAAAAAAAAATTAAGATCTTTCTATTGATTACCATAAAGAGAGACTAGTGTAACAGCCATAAGATCAGTAAAGATGAAACATGAAGTTCTAGAGGCTGACATGACTATGTCCAACTTTGGATCAAGGAAGGCTTTAAGGAGAAAATGGTGCCTGAGGCAAAGATGGGTAAGGTATGAACTGCAGGTGAGATGTTCAGGAAGATAAAGAACATTTCAGGCCTGAGTGATATCAGTAACAAAGAAAAGAAGCAGAAGAGTTGAGCCAGGTAAGACAGAGGAGGAAAAATTGGATATAAAGATAGGAAGAAGATTTGCTCCATCTGGGAAGGATCTGAAGAAGTCAGCTGGCACCTCTTGGCCACTGTCCATTGGAGACCTTGGTCTCATCTGTCCAGAAGAAACTGTATGACATGTGAAACTTTCCTAACATCTATCAGGCAATCAACAGAGTACCCATGTCAGGGTATTCTCAGAATCAGTATTATTCAATATAAAAGTCATGCTTGTAGACAAAATGCACTACTAATAACAATTCAAATGAAAATTTAAGGGACTTATTATCTACGTATAAAAATCTCGATCAAATTCTCGGATTAAGATACCAACAGTTTTCAAATACAGGATAATAAATCTTATACGAATTTCATTTAAAACAGTTCTGGTACTGAGTTGTCAAAAACTACAAGTTTGTGTCTGAAGCTACATCTCTTTTCATCTCTCAGAAAGATTATTTTCTAATCTTATCGACTTGAGTTTTCGGAATCACCAATGTATCTCTGTTATTACTTTCATTTTGCTCTGTAAGTCTCAGCCAGCAGATATTCAGAGAGCCACAGAGATACATTGATTAAATTTATATGGGATAGCGTAAACGGCAAACTAAAAATGAAGCGCAGGAATAAAAGCAGCCAAAATACTGGTAAAGTAAAACAGTGGATTGCAACAAGGCCTTTCCTTACTGCCAACGCAGAGTAAACTCTCAAGGGATAATGATCTTCATAAATAATGGGTTTTGCCTGAAAATTGCATGGAAGGCTTTCAAAAAAGGCATTTTTACTTTACAATGTTTCATAAGAGTAAGGAAGACTGCCCCTATAAAAAGAATCAGTGGGACCCAAATGTTTGGCTTCCTTTTGTCTGAGAGGAAGATGAGAATGGGTAGGGTTGTAGGTTGTGGATGTTCCGGACAGGCCTGTGCTGCACTCAGATGCTAAGACAGGAAAAAGCAGAGATGGCAAACCGTGCCTCCATGAAAGTTTTCCTGACAGCTGCAGCCTATCGGGATCTCTCCTTCTCTGATTTACAATGGTTTATTTGACCATGTGCAATCTCATATTATCTATTTGAGGTATGTACAGTTTTATCTCCCTAAGAGATAAACTCTACAAATAAAGAGAAAACACCAAGTACTACACTTTGAGTCTTCTGTGGACCCTGGCATAGAATCTAAAAGAGGTAAGTCAATAAACGCTTAAAGTATCAAGCAATGCTTTATATAAGTGAGGACCTGATAGACCTTTGTTGGCTATTTGACTCAGAACAATGCCAGAAGTACGTTGGGCTAATGTATAAACCACATCATCAGATTAATGTTGAGTATCTCCATGGCATTCCAAGAAGTCCAGAACTCCTCGGGGATTAGCCTAGTCATGTGGGCTTCCTGTAAGTCCTTTTGTGTCACCCAACAGAGCAGAACATCCGTGGCTAAGGGATCACCCAGTCTGCCATCCTGAGCCAGATGCTTGCCACATACTTCATCAGCCAACAGTCTCGAAGACTGCGAAGCTCAGTTGCCATCTGACCTGCTCAAGGGTTATTTGAGACAGGGCACTTGCCATTACAAAGGAAAGGGCATTTTCAATCGGCCATCTTGGTACTGCTCTGTGGCTAGGGCTTTCAGAGGCTTGAAATAAATTAATTTGAGAAGGAAAGATACCAGCTCAGGCTGTAGCAGCCACATTAGAAGTGTTCTTTTTGGTGCACTTTTTTTCCACTCTCACATTTGCAGTACTGGATTGCCCCCAGCTGGTATGAGGAGAATATTCCGTGGCTTTTTATCCCCCTTCTTCCATTTTTTTCAAGGAAGTTATATTGTCTACATCAATGCTCAAAGAAAAACAATGTTAAGTGATTCATCTTTACTTTTTGAAGTTAAACTTTTGTACCTGACCAGTTTTGGACATCTGTCAAAGTTAAGTCACCAAAAATTAATAGAGAGGTTTATTAGAATGGCTATCAAGCCACTGCCAGTTCCTGCAGGACACCGGACAAGGCTCTCTAATTATGCACATTGTGCCCGGGCAGGGGGCACTTGGTTTACCTCTCCTTTCTCCTTTCCTGCCCTCTCTCCAGCCTTCTCGTCCTCTTTTCTCCCATTACTAACCATGTCGTAAATATGTGAGTATCTTTCCAGAGTTCTCTGCAACTCAGTAGAGTCAAAGTACACTTTGTCCCAAGGGCATCTTCCTATTCCCCTTATCTTTGCACATTAAGAAGATACAGCTCTGTACACTGAGACCACCATGACCTAGCAGCTGACTTTACAGTTTGGAAATTGCCCTTTGTGTCTTCACCCATAGTCACAGGGCATGGCATATCATCAACTGGTCAATCCTAGCAGCATCTAGATCTCTCGTCTTTCATCTTTTCAGGATCAGGTTTAGAGTTTGAGGATCTGAGGCAAATTAAGGACACTATCCCAAGAAAAAATACACAAAGGCAAATGCACACAGAGTTCTGTGTTCAATTTCAGGGAGCTCACAGACTCCTGAAGCCCATCATGGACCTCTAGGTCCCAATGACCTTTCTTTTGCCTTATTCTTTTATTTCTTATTTTAACCAGCGAAATCCTTTGGCCATTGCTAGTGTTCAATAAATGTTTGTTGGATTTAATTGATCCATTAATTAGCTACTGTCTTCTTAGCACTGTGGATGGCCAATGGAGAATTACTATATGATAGGAGACATGCCCTCCAACATGAATTAAATCAACTTAAAAATACTGTTAGATATATTTGAGAATCAATCAGCTTCTCATTCCACTTTCTCTTTTCCCCAACCTCTGTACTAACAGCCTTTAGGTCTCGTCTTCATAGTACTCTTATCCCTAGGGCTCCTAATCTGAGTATTACACTGAAAAGCCAAATCGCACCTTTTATAAATAATAAGGCAGCAGCTAAAGTCTTAAATAGTATCCTCCAAATCCACTCCCTGAACACACACACTTGCGCTGTTTATGATCCTGAATTGGAACTAGAAATCCATTAGATTTTTAGTAAAGAGTCAATGGCAAAGAAGAGAGAGGGCTCTGGGCCAAGAGGAGATTCAGCTCCACTCCAATCCAACATAACATGCGGTGTTACAGCCTGTGCAAAGGAATGGAAAGCAGAGTCAAGAATCTCCTGGGGTAGCTGGCCGCTTAGCTCCAACAGAGAACTGTCAACTGAATCCATAAAGAAGTCACGGCTTCTCTCCACAGAACACTATGCTTTCCCTAGGGACCCAAAGCATTTGTCACAGGCTCAGCTCACATCTCACCTCTTGGGAGCCCAATCCTGAGGCTTTGGAGGCAGGTGGACCATGACCTGTAATACCCCATCTAACTGTACAATGCACTCTTCAGAGAAAAAGAAATCCTAGCTGAGCCCTCCGGGCAATCAGTCTAAAAGTCCTAAAAATACAGCTGCAAATTACTCTGGATGTGTTATTTCTATAGAATGCATTTTACCAGGGACATTCCATTTGGGGCTGTAATTCTGAACTTGTTCCACATTTGTAACAGCCCTGCTGGAAAATCTCCTTTCTAATCACTAGGCTGTGCTTTCGGGGACACTGTCACTTTCCAAGTACTCACAATCTAAAAGCACTTTTTATCTCCTCTCTGCCACCAGCTCCCAAGCCTAAAGAAGGTTTTTAACGGTCCGGGTCTCCTGTAGCTCAAAGATTTTCTTTCCTATTTTGTGCCTTTGGCAGATTTTTATAAGTGATTTTGGTCCCTGCCCTCCACTCCCTTTGCCATTTCATTTCCTCAGCCTGTTTTCTAAAACTCAGACTGAAACTACATCAAACAAGGTTAATGAGGGAGGCAGGCCAAAAGACTCCTGGGTGCCACACATCCAGAGCCCATTAATTCATCTTTGCTGGATCTTAATGAGCCTACTGATTTTGTTAACTGTAGGGTCAACCTGAGCCTCTGAGCTTCAGAGATGGCTATTATGACAGATCCCTCAGTGTGGCTGTCAGTGGCAAGGGAAAGTTTCCACTCAAGTCTGAATGTGAAACTCCAACACCACCTGTCAATGGAGCTTCGACTTCAGACAAACGATACCCATAACAACAACACATGCTGAACACCTCCCACGTGGTTATCCTTGAGCTGATTCTCTGGAGTGGCCAGAGAGACAGCCACAGTTCCTATACTCATGCTGGTTACATTTTAGCAGAGGGAGGTAGAAAAGACAGTCAACAAACACATGCACTGATTTCAGAGAACGAGAAGGGTCATGGGTAAAAAAGAGTTGGGCCAAGCACCACCTTTGAGAAAGCGTAAGAAAGCCTCTGAGATTAAGGTAATCAAGCAAGAATCTGAAAGCCAAGAAAAAGCCAGACTCGGGAAACGGGATTTTAAGAGAGATAATGGTGAATACAGGGCCTAAGACATAAAGAAGCATGGTGAGCTCAAGGTATGGAAAGAGGTGCTGTCCTCTCCCAGGGTAGCCCACGTGAGGAAGGGCGGGGGGACAGAGGCTGGACAGCTGGCTGGGGAAGCAGACAGGAGCCGGACCCTATGAGACCTCACAGGCCATGGTGAAGTACTGGAACTTTATTCTACCTGAGTTAGAAAGTTATTCGAAACTTCAAGTAAAGGAGGGATAAGATCTGAATTTTTAAAGGTCAAGTCGATCTCATTCAATACATAAAATTTGAGAAAAGATAAATCTTTTTACACATAAAAATACATTTAATACATAAAATTTGAGAAAAGATAAATCTAATCTATAGTAAAGAAAAGCAGATTTGTGGTTGTCTAGGGCCGGGGGGAGTGGAAAATGACTGTGAAGGGCACAAAGGAATTTTTGAGGGTGATGAAAATGTTCTATCTTTACTGTGGTAATGGTCACATAGGTATCTACACTTGTCAAGATTTGTCGAACTATACTCTTAAAACGGGTACTTTTTTATGTATGTTTTACTCAGTAAAGTTAGATTACAAAAGAAAAGATCTCATTGGTTGCTGTGTGGAGAAGAGATTGCCAGGTAGAGACAGGAGGACCAGTTGGGAGCCCATCACCGTAGGGCAGGTGAGAAATGATGGTGGCTTGGATTAGGACAGTCCCAGTGGAGATGGGTAAGCAAGCTGATACTGCATTTATATTTTAGAGGCATGGCAGTAAGCCTTCCTAAGTGCGTGGGTGGCTCAGTCGGTTAAGTGTCTGCCTTCAGCTTGGGTCATGATCCCAGGGTCCTGGGATCAAGCCCCAAGTCCAGGTCTCCGCTCAGCAGGGAGTCTGCTTCTCCATCTCCCTCTGCCCTTCCCCCCACTCATGCTCTATCTCAAATAAATAAAATCTTAAAAAAAATAAAAAGACTTCCTAAAACTGGGCTGGAGGTGGAGTATGAAGCACTTCACTAAGTGCTCTGTGTGTCAGAGGCATTTGTCACAACCCATTTATGACGCCAGAGTGATCACAGGCAAGCCTCTTCAGGTGCTTCGGTTAATTCTGTCTCATGGGCATTTAATCTCCAAAGTGCATGGTGGGAAGGAGGACTATACTGAGGCACTGGTGCATCCCATGCTTCTCTGGCTAAGTACCATGATGCCGCAACTTGGAAGAGTAAAACTAGGAAGGTGGCTCTGTTTTTTAAAATGCTACTGAACAGTGCCTTGTACAGAGTAGGTATTCAATAAATAACTGTTACATTTCCTTACTCTGTCACTGGCTTTGTGCACTTATGATAACAACTGGCTTTTCTCCCCCTGTAAGTTGCCAGTAATAAGGGTAGAAGCTGAGTGGGAGGCTGAATTTTAGACTGCTTTGCTGATGCACAGTGACAACCATGATATCCTTTGCAACTAATTAGGTCAAGCCACGGCTGCTGGCATCTTCTTGGGTAGGAGGGTGACCCGCCCACAGCGGTATGAGATGAACCTGCAAAGGGACTGTTCAGACTTGATGGGACAAAGCAAGCTGAGTGTGGATAACATCAAGGTCAGAATTGTATGAAGACTGCAAACACTGGTGTGTGTGTGTGTGTGTGTGTGTGTGTGTGTGTGTGTGTAGACACACAACCAAACCCTTCATACTAAAATGAAGTCTCCCCTGTTTATATACTGATCTCTCCTTTTTATAAACTGTTTCAGAGGAATTAGCACTTAAGTACACTTTGTTTTGCAATTATCAATCTCTTCCTCCCCTCCTCTGCATCAGTCAGTATCTATGCATGCGTCAAGCATGGGCCAGCACCAGAGCGACGATGAGGAGTGAGATGTGACCCTCTCATCTTGCATTTATTCATCTAGTCTCTTTCAAGTAGACTGTAAACTCTACAGTCAACAAACACATTTTAAGAGAAATAATGGTGAATACAGGGCCTAAGACATAACACCTAAGATATAACACCTAAGACACCTTCATATAATCAAATACACAGATAAATTCATGCTCATCTATCTACTCAGTGTCCAAAGGTTAGACAACTAAAAGGACACCATGCTTCAAAGGAGGGGACAGTAAACCTTTTTTAAAGGGCCAGATAATAAATGCCGTAGGCTTTATAGACCATACAGTTCCTGCTGTGACTACTCAGTTCTGCCGTGTAGAGCAAAAGCAGCCACAGTGGGTCTATAACTAAACATGACTGTGTTCTAGTAAAACTTTATTCAGAAGAACAACTGGTGGGCCATATTGGCCCCACAGGCCATATAGTTTACCAACCCCAGCTTCACGGAATGAGACATAGATGAACAGAACATATTACAAAGAGTACAAAAGAGGGTTTAGATCAGTGCTTCTTACCCTTGTTTGAGTCATAAACTCTTCTGAAAATATGACTAAACACCTTTGCTGGAAAACACATCTACAAAATTCTCCTTTCAGTTCATCAGTTCTGTAGCTGAATTTATGCATCCTTGGATATGTAACAAGCCATTCATGGGAAAGTAAAGGTGTATATCCCCACCATATAAGGAAACTATCACATTCTCCCTGAAACTACAATTTGAGGTTCTCAACAGAACTTGGTCACAACTCAGAATCCTTGACGTGAGCAAGGAACCCACTCATGCCCTCTTACCTCTCTGGCCCAGCATGTAAGGCAGCGTGGTGCCTTCATGCCCAGCCCTGTGCCCTTTTGCTCACCAACTGAACAACGAGCCCTGGAACCCACTTCATATGCCTGTTTAATATCCACTTCCAGCCTTCCGCTGTGCAGAACATTCTTCTCCAATGTGAAAACTCACCAGTAAGCAGTGCACAGGGTCCCCCCTTAGATCCGTGT
The DNA here is from genome assembly GCF_964656455.1 of Halichoerus grypus. Classification (NCBI taxonomy): domain Eukaryota; kingdom Metazoa; phylum Chordata; class Mammalia; order Carnivora; family Phocidae; genus Halichoerus; species Halichoerus grypus. The sequence goes on along the minus strand of NC_135718.1, from coordinate 22,531,936 downwards.
CCGGCGCCTGCAGCAAACGCCAGTCTCGGCCTTTGTTATACGTGATGAAAGTCTTCACTTGGTTGTCAATCTTCTTGTTAGCCAAGAACATTCCCTTTATCCCTGCTACCTGGGAAAAATTGACATGGCTGAAAAATACATCAATTTGAGACAGGATATATTTGTTTACTTAAAAAAATGCAGACTGTCAAATTCAGCTTAAGCACTTGTCTTGGAGAAAAGAGAGGGTGAGGATGGGGGAAGGGGGTAATGCTTAAGTATAATGACTCCCTGGACTATGGGACAGAAAAGCAATATATCTATGCCCCTCATGGTATGGTGGTTGTATTCTAAGTTTGATGGAAGCTTCTTATTTCCTCTAAGGTAGGTTAGTGGTAGCTCGCCATTGCCTAGAGTTACAGTCTGGTGCTTTCAGTTCTGCTGCTCGGTAAATGATACGTACATAGGGCTACTTTAATTTTATGGTAGGCATAGCGCCCATGCTCTTAAATACTCGATCTCATTTAATCTTTGTAGCAATCCTCTTGGCTAAGTATAACCTATTCTTTTTCACGTATGAGGAAACCGAGGCTCATCCGGGTAAAGTGACTTTTCCAAGGTCATGCCACCTAAGGTCACACAGAGAGTAAGTGGCAGACCTGGAATTTTAACCCAGAGCTGATGGCTTCGCAGGCCATGCTCTTAACAACTATCTAAGTCACTGAGCTATCTACAGCCTGGGGCAATTGAAAACAAGGTCAGTTTAAAGCTCATGATCCAATTGCTATTGTTTCCCCCCCCCCCTTTTTTTTTTCCTATAAAAAGATGGCTCTATTAAACCACTGGAATATACTGAACAAAAGAGAACAGCGTTTCAACATAAAGAAGCAGTGTTTTCCCTAAGCTGTGAAATCATTCCCTCCTCCGTTCCTATAACACCTTGAGCCCACTATAACCAGTCCGCATTAATTACTTGGCTCTGACAATATGATTGCCTTCTCTCTTCCATACTTGAGGAAAGAGATCAACTGGGTAAGTTGATGAAGCCGTGAAATAACAAATCATGACTTGTGTACCGTATTTTTCAAGCGTCTTTGGGTGTATTAAATGCATTCATACCCATTTTACCCTACTTGGAATTATGACAACCCAGGAAGACTGAGGGCCAGTGAAAGAAGGATCTGAATGTGTGTAACAGTGCAGGCCATCCCATTTAATGCTCACGGCAACCATGAGATAAGAGTTACCGGCAGCCACATTTTGAAGATAAGGAAACAGAAGCTTAGAATGCGTGGTTTTGTGGAGCACAGATGGTGGTAGTAAGTGGACAAGCTAACAAGTATATATATATATATATATATATATTTATTTATTTGAGAGAGAGAGAATGAGAGAGAGCACATGAGAGGGGGGAGGGTCAGAGGGAGAAGCAGACTCCCTGCCGAGCAGGGAGCCTGATGCGGGACTCGATCCAGGGACTCCAGGATCATGACCTGAGCTGAAGGCAGTCGCTTAACCAACTGAGCCACCCAGGCGCCCTAACAAGTATATTTGAACCCACTTATCTCAGGCCCTTTACAGGAGAATATGAACATTTTTAAGCAGAAGAGTGAAAAAAGAGCAGGAGTCCGTGCCATTCACCCAGCACTATGCCCAGTGATTTATATACCAAACCTCCGATATTCACTACAAACCTGCCTCATAGCTACGGCCCAGATTCTATGGATGAAGAAACTGATGCGTAGACAAAATTTAATTGCTTATGATAACAGACAGTTGGGGCTCACATTCAAATCTGTCCAACTTCCAATGTTCTTTTAACAAATACAGCTCTGAATTTCTCAACTCAAAGAGGTCGGGTTTCGATCAACAGAGTATGTACATTTTACCTTGGCTTTTGACACACAGTCAAACCTCATTAGTTTGTACCTGCTGATGTGACATATGGGATACTTTAGAGTTGGGCCAACTTTGTATTCCTTTGGAACGACATGTTTGTTAAGCAAATAAATGGTATAAACAAGTAGCTGGGAGGAATACTTTGAACTACTTAGAACAAGCCTCATCTTGGGCAATCAACAGCAAGCAGACAGTTTGTTATGCATTGTTGATCCTCGACAAATGTGGGAGACATAAATTTCAGGGGCACTGTACCTCCCAAAGATGGTATGTTAGTTATGAATAGTATTTAGTTATTCACTATCCCAGCTCCATAAGGACTGCTCACCAGGGAACCCCATATTGGTTTTGCATATGTTCCAGAGGCTGTTACATATTTAAATATGACTAAACTGCCAGTTCTTTAAAAACGAAATTTCATGAATCAGAATTTTCACAAGTCATGCTTGTTTTCTCTCCACAGCATACTCGTCCATGAGAAACAATGCTGTCTTAACCATTCAACACTCTAGGTTACGGTAAGCACCGAAAGAATGAAATTATTACCTATTCCAGTAGTTTCCTTGCCCATTTTCCTTCCTGCCTCTCCCTCTTTTGGCAAGAGTGTCAGAGCAGGGTTATATGTGTTTAGGAGCTGGGTTCATTTGATTTGCAGAAGCGGTGACTTTATTGGCCCCCGACTGCTTGGCATTATCAAATGCCACTTGAGTGGAAAGCTGCGCTTTGTAATTCATCTTTGGCAGCCTGGCCTTCGGGTTTATCTTGGGGAATAAAAACTTGCCAAAGCAGAGGCAATGGGTGACAACAGGGGACGAAGCTGGAGTGGGTCTGCTTATTTTCCTCTTGTGGCCAAGGCACTGTATCTGAAAATCCCATGTGTGGTGTCTTTTTATTTTTCTTGCTTTTTTGGTCCGCTCTGCAGAGATGGTCACCCTGGCTCTTTAGTTTCTTGGGCCATCCACTCCTCCTTTTGCTCTGAGCCTGAGAAGCCCATCTTTCCGGGTGTCTTGGTGCCCCTCTAGGCATAAAGCACGTTCCTCAAGGGCTCTTTTGTGAGGTCTCATCTTCTATTTCTTGGAACCTCTCGCCTCTTATTTTGGATATCACTTTGGAAATCAAGGGAGCAGTGTCAGTGCCCAAAATATGGAATGTGTGTGTACTGGTGGGTACATGTACGTGCATATGTATGTATAAGGTCTGGGGTTCCACTGAGGATGGGGGGATAGGTTTATGTTGCCAGACAACCTCAGTATTCATAGTATGTGCATATTTGTGTGGAACGGGGTAGGGCTGAGGGATGGCGCAGGATGGGCAAAAGTAATATTCCCGACGAAGACATGCCTTCATGTGAACACGGACAGTTTCTGAGAATGATATTCCTATGGCAATGACACTCACATCAGGGAGTCTGTCTTCCTTTGGGGAAAAACCCGTTATCTTTTTTACCTTTCTGAATTCTGCTCAAAAATGCTGAGTGAGTTGAGAAGCCACTTATCTTTCTTTGCCTCTCATATGGGGAGTGTGATACCAGAAGTCTCAAAGGTATTTAGTTATTATTTCTTATTCTCTAATCTCATAGGAGCCAAAACACCATTCTGATTAGACTTTAAATATGAAGCATTACAGCTTAAACCTCAAGCCACCACAAAGCACATCCGCACACTTAGTGGGCCCCTGGGAGCCAGCTTCACATTGCTGCCCTCCCTTCTCCTATTTCACTCCCCGGGTTCATACAGGCTATCTCCCACTCCCTTGGATAACATGCTGATATGTCTCCACCCACCCACTTCCTTTGTTTTTTATATGCATCTCTACAGAGCGCTCTTGTATCTCAATCTTTCTTTCACCTGCTCCACCGGAGGCTAAGCTGGGAAGACCCCCGAACAAGAGTTTCTGCTTGTTTCTGACTCTACTGCTTAACTGGGAGATGACCCCTCCCAACCTCTCTGTCTCAGACTGCAACTACAAAGCCGAGGTGTCAAAATTAGAAGAGAATAAAAATTATGAATCAACAAGCATGGCAAGAAAGAGAACGTATCCGTGACCATAATTTCTTTGGGCTTTGGACATAGGATATTTTTCTGTTCTAAAGAGAGGATTGCAGGGGCGCCTGGGTGGCTCAGTCGTTAAGCGTCTGCCTTCGGCTCAGGTCATGATCCCAGAGTCCTGGGATCGAGCCCCGCATCGGGCTCCCTGCTCCGCGGGAAGCCTGCTTCTCCCTCTCCCACTCCCCCTGCTTGTGTTCCCTCTCTCGCTGTGTCTCTGTCTGTCAAATAAATAAATAAAATCTTTAAAAAAAAAAAAAAAATAAAATAAAATAAAGAGAGGATTGCAGCCAGGAGAAACACAAACTCAGAGGGAGAAAGGCCAGGGGTGACTTTGCAATCAAGGAGCCCACTCCCCCAAAATGCCCGAGTGTTCTTTTCTTCCCTCTACTGACTTAACCAGGCAGAACTCCTCTCCTAAGGAGAGAGTAGCCTTAAGTATAATTAGACGGTAACATTCCGTGTCCTGTAAGCAATATGGCCCGGAAGGGAGAGCATTTTTCTTCTCCACCTCCTATGCTGGATTGTAAGAGGCACCTTTCCCCAAGCAATCAAGGTATAAGTACATCGTCACAACTGTTGAGCTTTTTCTTTTAAAGAGGGGGCACTCATCATGTGCAGAAGACACAATGTGGGTAACCGAACATGCACTGCTCGTTGGTTATGTCTTCCATGATGCTCACTGTGCTTACTCATGTGTGCGCACATTCTGTGCATTCCGAATGTGCCAGCCAGGTGGCTTCACTCCCAACACAACCCTTTCTACTTGGCTGGGGTGAACTGTCATTGTCCATTAAGCCAAAGTGCTCTTCATTGTCATTAATTGATACTCTATTCCCAGAGGAGGGAGGATATTGTCCAAAGCTGTCAGATCCCCCTCTCATCAACCACACCAGACGAAAACACTAGGAATCACACGTCTCAGACACACTCATCATGTCTCCTTTGCTCTGGCCACCATCAGGCACCATCTTCTGTTACCCATCCCACGTGATGCCACTGGAGCATTTGTGCTTTCAGGAATGACAGAATTTTAGGATGCTTGTTCCTGGGCTTCTCTTATGGAAACACATCCACCAGACAAAATTGGGATGCATAATGACAGTACTGCCTGAATTGAGCTATTAACTGCAGACCCAGGACTTGGGTCAGAAGGTGGTGAATAGGTCCAGAGCTATCATTTGTGGATTCTGTTTATGTTGGCTTTTTCAAGACTGTTTTATTTTTCTTGCCTGGTTTCTTCTACTTCTAGGTAAAGTCTAATACTATTTATTCTACCCTTCAATGACCTCCAGTCTAAGGGCTATTACTGGGCCACAATCAAATACAAGCCCAAATCTTTCGAGAGACACAAATAGTTTGTTCTTAAGAGTTTGCATACTCTAGGATTCAGATCCTAATTCTGCCACAACTAGCACTGTAATCTTGCAAAAATGATAGCATTTTCTGCCTCCATTTACTTATGTTTAAAGTGGAAGTAATTATAGTCCTAGCATCATAAAGTTAATACATGGATTGAATGAGATAATTACGGAAAGTTCTTTACACAGTGCCTGGCACATACTGGCACCCAAAATATTATCTGTTGTTATTATGAACTTGCATCAACAAAAATCACTATCCAGCATTTTTGCTCTGTGGCCAACTTTCCTGCCTCGTATTTCTTGAATCTTTTGAATGTGGTTCATGTTCAGTAGTCAACTGACTCTGAAGAAAAATTCTGGTATTTGAATAATTAAACCATGTAAGATGGTCATCCAACACTCTGTCCCCAAAATCACATGCATACATGTACCTCTAGGGCAGAGAGAGCCACATTTGTTGTAAAGTTTCAATGTGTGTATGTGAACAAAATGATTGAATTTAATGAGAAATATGCTTCACAAAGCCTCATCAACAATACATCTCCTTGATACACAGACTCATACCGTTATACATTGCACAGTTTGCCTCTGCTGAAAAGCTTAAAGAACACACAGAAATGGCAGGTCGTTGGCATGCAGAAGCATACAAGCAAAGAACTCACGCCATCCTCCTCAGTCACCCCCAAATGTGAGCAGACGTGCACTCCATATATTCTATCTTTGTCACCCCTACCTCATATGTTGCTCATCTATGCTCCTCATTAATTCATTTATGGATTTTCTTACTTTTCATTTATCTCTAAGCACTCATCATTCATTGCAATTCTACTGGGAAATTCATGCTGGATGGCTTTCAGCTTCCTGCTAGCCAGAACAATCAGATTTAAGGAGCATTTGTGCCAGGTTCCATGTCAGCCAATATTCTTTCTATCTAGGTAATCAGCAGATACGGCACCGCCGTTCTGATCACATCAATTTCAATTCAAGTTGCTGCAAACTGTCAGGCTAATAAAACCAAAGACTCTTCTTCCCAGGCCCCGGGATGCAGAACACCTTTACATAATGCAGTCACATCACTGCTCACAATGATGATAATAAGAGCCAGCAGTTGTCCTATGGACAGTCAACTGCAAGAGAGACACAAAAGGGAAACACCAGGATTAATCAAGAAATGATTTGCCATGTCCAGAAGTTACCCTGTTTCCTCTTCTCATTCCATACCTGTTAGCAATTTCTGAATTCAGAAAACCATTCATGAAAACAGGTGTAAATAACGGAACACTGCAAAGCTGCCCCTGTCCAAATCTGTCATCTTTTGTCATCATCAAGGGACCAATTAGAATGGCCTCTGTTTTGGCAGAAAACAAAATTTATCCCAGAAAAAACACTTTCACAATGACTTAAAAAGAGGGGAGAAGTTAATCAAAAAGGGAAAAATGCAACCTGAAAATGAGAAAATGTTTTTGGGAGAACAAGGACAGAGTCAAGGCCAGGGAAGCAAACCAGGTGATTGATCTGGGGCAGCTGCTTTGACTTCTTATCAGACTCTTGAAGCAAGATATTTCCATTGTAAGTGCTGGAATCAGCCATGAAAATGCATGGCATTTCAACAAAACACACTAACAATTTAAATGTTTGCACGACATTTACAAATGAGGAAAGAAATGTGGTAATTTACACTTGTTTATAAGAAGATGACTAGTTGGCATTAAGCAACATCCTATGGCCATGCTAAGTGCAATACGGGAAGAAACAAAGATCCAAAAGTGTGGAAGTGTGTTAGATATTTAAAAAATGTGGGTAGATTTTAAGACTATAAGAACAGAACATTGTATGGGGGCTTAACTTCATTGGAATATAATATTAATTATGCTATCTATGATTTGTTGAACATTGATGCATTTTTGGCACTGTTCATAGTACATACAGTAAGAAGATTAACTTAAGTAATCCTCAGAAATTCTATCAAGTAGGCATCATGTATAGCTCCATATTTTAAACAAGGAAACTGAGGCTTGGAAGTTCTTGGTTTTGTCTTTAGAAGACTACATGTGGTGTAGCTAGGATATAAATCCAGACATCCTGACTCCAAAATTTATACTTTAAATCACAGTTTTATCCAACATGAATTTGAAACTAAATCACCAGAATATGTAAATGTTTTCCAGAATACATGTTCAGTTTGAGGCTGAGATACATGATACTACTATATTTATCTGGAACATAGGCAGGAAAAGAGTTGGAAAAACTTTGTGAATGTGTAAAAAAAGTCTACAGTGTATTTTTCTAAATATATACACACAAACTATGTCTCACGCTAGTTTGGGCTCTGAATGGGGCATGTAAGTTTGTTAACATGACTTTATACATACAGAGAAGTTTAGACACTAGAAGAAAATCCCCAAGAGCTGCTAAAGGAGAAGGGGGATGGGTAGACAGCATTAAAAGGAATTACAATGATAGGTTTAAATTTGTTAAATGAAATTGGTTTCTTTCTTTAATATACTAGATATCATTCCTTTGCCTCTCGTTATATAAACAACCTCTTGACTCTATGAACTTATACTCAACCAAAAGATAGCATCATTATGATTGCACATATTTGAATCAGATTTTTTTTCAGATAGGATATAGGTAAATGAGTGCACTTCCCAAATTCTGAATACATTTTGTAATGGCTCATTATAACCCATTTTAAATCCTTTATGGTACAAGATAAGACTGACAAATGGCTAAAATCCATCCCCAAATAGCAGCTTGCTTTCTACCTAGCCATGCTTTAAATGGCATTCAAGTGTTGGTATTTGTTATGAAAGCTAAGCAATCTAGCATATTTGGTGTTATTTTGTATCCTGGTCATTTTGAGAAACAAAGGGCCATAGCTGTTTTAGGGAAATACGGTAAACTCTGTTTTTTGTCTCTGCCTCCCCCCTTCCCATTTAGGAGAGAAAGACCTATCACTTCTGTCTCACTCACTGGCCCTCTGAGGAGATGACAATTAGCCAGTGGAAGTTACCAGTTTAGAAAGGTATTCAGGTCCAATGGGAGTATCTTCTAGTGTAATACCCGCCCCCCCCCCCCGCCCCGCTGCCCTGTTCCTTCTTCAGAGGGGAAAGGAGGATGCCCACTGCCCCTTTGCTCAAACTCTGACACCCTGTTTGCCCTTCAAGATTATTTTCAAATTTCACACTAGGATCACCCTTGTTCAAGCCTTTCAATTGTTTGACTGCTTCCCCAGACACTCTCTCCAGGTCCCCGGAGACTTCATGGACTGTGGACTTCATCAAGAAAGGATTCCTCCCAGAGGTGTTGTGTGGAATGCAAATTAACCAATAAAAATGTTCTACAAATCCTCCCCTCTCCCAAATGAAATGAGGCCATATAAGGAACTAGGAATTAAAATGATGGAGGCGGCAGCCAATGGTGGGCCCTTACTAACTGCCAGCCCAGGCACTGCAGGGGCTCAGGAGTACACATGCCTTGTGACATACCTCATAGAGGTCGATCATGATGTTGCCCTCAGGACCTCTGTTGCTCTGGACATTCTCCAAGGCCAGTGTGAAATAGACCCCACGGGTGTCTGAGATATAGAGGTTGTAGGTGTCATTTTGGTTCCATTCTTGAACCGCTGCAAACACTTGATTCTCATCTGTGCTGATGACATGCATGTCCTGAAGAAAGACACAGAGAAGTAAAAAGGATGAAGGATGAAGAGCTTCATATGTTAACATGGCATGTGTCCAAAGAGAGTGGAATCTCATGAAGAATACCAGAATAGGCTCTTAGGCACTGTCATGGAAGATAAAAATTTTCCTTTTGTATATTCATGAAATAATAATTAATTAGGTAAATGTTAATCATTTCCTTTGTCATTTGTGGGGTTAGGCAGTAAGGTCATGAGAAAATTGGGCAGAGAGATGCCTGGTAGCTCACTTATAATTTAATTACCTCATTAGATAATTGAAGAATACTTTCTCAAATATGTATAACTTTGGAGAATCAGTCATCCTGATATACTTGGCCAGGCACAAACATGGTACGTGTTCAGAAGGCTTATGTGGGGCAAATATGAGGAAAAGTTGAAGAGACAGAGAGAAAATAGGTAAGTCCTGCTTCTCTCAGAGTGGTCCATGGGCCACCAGCATGGGCATCACCTGTGAGCTTGTTAGATACACTGAATCTCAGGCCTCACTTACTGAATCAAAAATCTGTATGTAAGTAAAATCTGAGTGATTCATACGCACATGAAAGTTTGAGAAACATTCCCTAAGGCTCAGCAACTCCCAGAAGCCCCTGAGGAAAACATTCACCTGAGAATCACCCCAAAGCACTCATCTTCACATCAATGAGTGTTCAAGGACTAAGTGGCTTATCTAAACCTTTACTCTGAGAAGTTCAGCAGGGAAACTTAAATGAGAGAGGAAAAAAGAGGCCTCCTTTCAGACTCTGGTAGTCCAAGGCAAAGGTAATGTGGAGGCAGTGAGCGCATGTCCCTGGGATGGGAATTCCAAACCCTTTCTTCCCCATTCAGAACTCCAGAGAAGTAGATGTTCAGGGGTGGCTGACACAGACCAAGGCTTGCTGTCTCAGACCAAGGCTTGCCGTCTTCTGTGCATAAGCTCTTGGCAGCTGCCTACTGCCTTTACTCAAGGCAGTAGACACTGGTGTAACTTTCAAAAACCAAAAATCAAAACAAAACAAAAACAGAATTACAAATAAGCATAAAGACTGAAGAACAGTATGGAAAGATTCTTGGCTTTTGTGTAGCTTAGTACTCAAATCTTCCCAGATGGATCATCCTCCATCCTTGAAAAGCTTCAGGGGAACTTCCAATCTTCTTTGGCAATTATTTCAGTGCTAGAAAGTTCTACCTAACTTCTAACCTACATTTCTCCTTATAATATATGCCCATGTTCTCTCAACCAAACGATCAGCAATTCAGCTTGGACCTTGCTCTAAACATATAGGAACGAGTCTCTCCCTCCTTTACCATGATCACAGTGAACTCCGATGATCCCAGAAGGAAGAAGTCTTCATCCACAGAGTTTCATATTCCTCACCCCTACTTGAGTCTCACATGCCATACTCTAGAGTTTGGTAATGCTTTTATATAAAGAATACAGAGTGAGAAGCCAAAAATGAATCCTTCCCATTAATTCAATGTGAATCAATAATGCAAGCTTATGTTTGGTATGGAAGTTGGCCATTGTTTGTATCGGTCAAATGTCTATTCCATTTCTTCTGATAATTGTAGTTAATGTTCTTTGAAAAACACCCTTACTACTCTCAGACAAATTTCCTCCCTGTACTTAGTCTTTGCTACGTTTTGCTACCCTCAACACCAGAAAAGAGCTTACTGGCTTAGCATTCAGAATATTCAATGTCCCTGACCACAACAGTTGGATCAGTGATAGGTATGCAACACGAAGTCAATAAGAAACAATTCTACAATGACACTGGTATTATCAGAAAGTAAAAAAAAAAAAAAAAAAAAGAAAGTCTAGATCTGATGAAGGCATATCTTGGAGGGGAAGCAGGGGATGAAGCCAGTCCTGAAGAAAATAGGCTCAAAAGGAAGAGAGATAGGTCACATTCTGTGAAAGTCTTTGAGCCTTTGATTGTGGACAGCTAAGAAGCCTGCCCCACCTGTAAACCTTTCAGTTAGAGAGAACAGTAGAACAAAATGGTTAAAAGAATGGACTTTGAAGTAAAGCTACTTGAGTTCAGATCCTCCCTCTATAACTTAGCTGTGTGAACTAAACTCTGTGTCTGAGAATTTCTACCTGCAAAACAGAGATATTAGTGTGCCCTCCACGGAGTTATGAGGATTAAATCAGTTACTAAGTGGTAAGCACTGAGAATAGTGCCTGGCGCATAGCATCTGTTCCATACATGCTAGCTATTCTCAATTATGCAAGCCCTTAAATCCCCTTTGTTGATGAAGCAAGGTTGATTTGGCTTTTCTGTTCACCGCAAATGTTGGCGGGCTAACTAGTATACTTAATAAAAAGTGGTTCATGCCAAGTATTTTGCTTCTTTGTAATGGAGGGGATTAGCTATGGAAATTAGCCCAAGGGCCATTCAACCACTGAGGGCCAAACTTTCTATGGCTCCCCACTTCCTAAAAGACAAAGACCCAAATATTTATTCTGCCATTTGGAATCCTCACATAACTGCTCCCAATTCACTAGTAAGCAGGATGCAGCATCTTCCCTGAATTCAATTCAAAATATTGAAGCACAGATCTGGCCCCCATGTAACTATTGCCCACCTCTGTGCCTTTGGAGTGAATCTGTGCACTGGTGAACCTCTGAAGTCCGGGTCATCACAGATATCTTGTTAATAAATGCTAGGGGCTGGATACATCAACTATATTATCCCAACTCATGCAAATTTTTATTTTGTAGATTTGGAACTAAACAGTGCTTCAACTCGACTAGAGAACTAGTCGAGTAACAATAACAGATTCAAATGGCCATCTCTAGATAAGGGCCAAGATCCGATCTCTCTCTCTCTCTCTCTCTCTCCATATAATCCAATGACACTGAAGAGACTTAAAAAATGTTGGTCTCAGATATCTTAATTGAAAGATCTGACATATTTAAATGTCATCTTTCTTTTCTCTTCTTGCCTACATTCTCCTCTATCAGGAAAATACACTCTTTCTACATAAAGTGGCACTTTATGTTCAATACTTTTACTGAGACACAAAATTTTAGAACAAGAAGTGACCTTTGAGATCTTCTACTAGAGTGTTTCCCAAAATCTGTTCCATAGGACATCAGCATTGATGGATTCTAATAGACTTTTTTTTTTAATGGATCCCTTTATAAAATGTTTTGATTAATGCTGAGTTATAGAGTTTTCTTGCTCACAGGACATCCTAGAGCTTTTGACACCAGTGACCTACCGTTACTCTCGAGGCAAGGGGCATAGAATGGAGTTTATTTTTTTCTTAAGCTTATTTAATCATGGAGCCAAATTTTAGTGAAGCATCTCTAAGGATATTTTATTCAGAGTAACATTTATTTTATTTAAAAAATGTAAAAACAAAACAAAACAAAAGCACAAACAAACAAAACACAGAGAAAGAGAAATTGGTAAGCTAGTTGAAGGCTTCAAAGCAGGTTAGTGGCAGATGCAGGTCTGGAATCCAGGCCTTCTGCTGCCAACCAACCTCTGCACCACCCACGCCCCTGTTCCCATCGATCTCCCACCACAGAGGCAACTAGATCCATTCTGATAATAATATTACCTTGCTTTTATAGAGTATCTGTCCTCCAAAATGCTCAAAGCACTTTCATATGTATTGCCTCATTCATCTACCTTGAGTAGCTCAGAATGAGCTGCACATAAGTTAAGGCAAGGAAACCGTCACCATGTCTCCCAGCCTGGGTTGGGGGGAGGGCTCATGCTTTTAATAGCGGCAGCAACATTAAAGTCTCCCCATCTCCCTCTCCGGTCAGTGTTACCATTATGTTATTATTATTATTTTTTTAACACAGCTCAGGATAACCATGGTCTTTCAAGAGCTGATACAATGCAGTGGATGATTACAGAAAATTTGAACATGAAAGTGCTGGTTTGTCTCGATTCCTTTGGTGGGCATAAAGCTTTGTTCCTTTCCAGCCAAGGCAGCCCTGGCTTTGATAGAAGGCCGTGAAATACAGGCGCCTTTCTGGCAGATCGCTCCACCCAAGCTGGGGCTATTCTTTGAAGGTGTAATGGGATTGTAATGAGACGTCTCATTGCCTTAAGTAATAAACACCTGTTTGGACCACATAATACGTTCATTTGCTGTGCTGGCTCCTATTTTTCCAGGGATGAGAGAAATTAATCATGGCGTTCTACCCTCATACCTCGGATGAGGCTAGTAATGGAGCATGCTCATCTGGGATAGCAAGGGGAGGGGACAGACAGCTGATTCAGGGTAAAAGTATCACTTTTCCTTCCAGAATGGCTGGATGTCACTGGGGGCAAGTGTCAACAGTGATCCGTGTGATGGCTATGAACAAGCAACACAAAGGATGTGTTTCCTAACACTCCAGCAAGAGATCCAAAGATGGTTCTTTGGTTTTAAATGACCATTCCTGGGACTCCTTAGGTCCACAGGACATTTTCTTTTGATGGTCCTCCAGTATATCAAAATTTGTGGGGGATCGGCTATCTTCTAATAGTAAGCTATTAATTTATTTCAAGAGAAGAAAAGTATAATACAAAGGATGCCAATTTGGGAGCTCAGGAGACTTGAGTGCTTGCCTCACTTGGGCTGCAAACAGCTTTTGGTTTGGCTGGGACTTATTCCACACAAAGAGTATATTCCCAGGAGAGAACACAAGAGGAGTGACTCATATCTGCTGCTTCCTGATTTGGTCTCAATTCCCACATGCCTCTTGAGGGAGAGCATCTCCCTGCACTGACTTTAATTCTTATTTTTAAAGGTGTAAATCTTGCAAGCTAAACTACTGCATTTGCTGACCAATCAAAGAAATAGCAATTTATTTCAGCACTCAAGGAGAAAAAAACAAAAACAAAAACAAAATGGCTCTGTTGGACTTACTGAGGAGGCATGATCATATCCCTCATGGACCTTCCTAAAAGATTATCCAGTGTAATTTTAACAACACTCAGATTTAATTTTACATATGGACTTTACCCGATTTTCATCTGAGGCACAAGTCCAAAGTTGTAAGTGCTTGTCTTTTTTAAAACACTTTATTTATTTATTTATTTATTTTAAAGATTTTACTTATTTATTTGACAGGCAGAGACGCAGCGAGAGAGGGAACACAAGCAGGGGGAGTGGGAGAGGGAGAAGCAGGTTTACGGCTGAGCAGGGAGCCTGATGCGGGGCTCGATCCCAGGACCCTGGGATCATGACCTGAGCCGAAGGCAGACGCTTAACGACTGAGCCACCCAGGCGCCCCGAAAACACCTGAATCAAGAGCAGGGAGCATTTAAGTGTATAAGTCACAGACATATAGTTCTGGGCAATTACCACTGTCATTAATCTCTTAGCAGCTGGAAATAAGAACTACTAACATGGATATTGTTCCCTGGAGTCAACAGTGCAATTTAATGTGTGTAGTTATCTTGAATGGGCCAATGTCTCAGCCCACCTTACTATCCTGCTAGGCTTAGGGGCAGAGTGATGGCCAAGAAGGAGAATTCTGCCTGTAGAGGCCAGAGCAACTGGCTACCACTGGCTCTCCTAGAAGAGGAGACCTGTGATGTCCTTGTGCTATCCCATGATTTCCTGGCAGCTAGCTGGTGTTGGTCCAGGACAGCATACTACAAAGTCATGGATAAAAACACAAGATAAGGAGTCATGAACACTCAATCAAAAAAAGTTCCCTATGTTCTTTGTCCAACCTAAAGGTTGCAAAGCTGAGCTACAACTACATTTAAACCTGCACTGTCCCCTCCTACAGCCATACATACCTCCCTTGCTCTAAGATCAAGACACAATACATTAACTATTTCAGACCACAAATCCACATAACTTTGAGCTCCCAAGTCAGTTTGTCCTCCACTAGGTGGTGCTCCATATTAACACAGTTGTTCAGTGTTTCTAGAAAGATAGCCCAGGGATGTCAGCAGTTGAGAGTGTCTTTAACTTCTGTCTGTCATTATTTTCAAAGGAGTATGTCTTTGGGGAAGTTCAAAAAATTAGCTGTGCCTCAGAACTCTAAAACCAGTCTCATAAGTTCCATCAAGAGACAAAGCAAAGGCTGGGTGTCATCTAGATGCACCACCTCTCAATAATTAACAATAAAATGGGATAGAAACGTATCACACCTGTTGTACTGATATAACGTGTATCCAAAGCCTATTTTCTGTCTTTCTAGAATACCTATACATACTGCTTGAAAATCTTTATTACTGAAAAACAAAAGCAAATCAGTTGACAATCTATTCAGATGCTCCTATAGCAAGAATTAGAGCGAGAGAGAAGTTGAAAAACGTTCATGGGGGGATGCGAAAAGATAAATGAATATGAGGGTCCTTGGGAAAGGGGTGAAGGCGAGAATATGGGAACTAGAAAAATACTGAAATGAAGAAATCCATTCAGGTCATACCTTGGGCAAAGCATATTTGGGCAGCTTCATTTGGGCAAAGGCATTCCTCCGGTAGGACACGTAGTAATGTGGCCGTCCTCCCGATGTCAGCTGGATCACAAACACAAAGGTAAGAGGAGCTATTATAACAGTTACAGGCCATAGAGAAACAGCCTCGATGGCGGGGGCTAGCTGCCAACCCAGCAGTGTGAATGACTATTGTGGACAAGTGTGAAGAACTAGAGTTCCGTTCAAAAACAACTCATACAGTGTATGTGAGTTGGTCTGAGGCGCAAGCTAAACCCACTGCATGAAAATATAATTCTTCAATTTGCACTGTGGCTCAGAAGCCAGGATACATTTTCAGTTTCTTTCTTTTCTTCTTCTTCTTTTTTTTTTAATGACACAAGCCACAGAGTAGATTAGCTTCACGTCCGTCAGCAGTCCCCAGCTGTCTAGCCCGACTATGGGCGTGCAAACAGGTCCCCGAGCCATACCGGAAGGAAATGGCCCAGGTCAGACAGTGCCAGAGCAGAAACCCCTCACCTCTGAGCACTGAATTCCATTTGCTGCTGTCACATTGATGCCTCTGAGTACGTCTCAGGTCCAGCAGTGCTGCTGACACAGTAGACGGGAAGCCGGCCAGCATCGTGGTCCAAAATCACTACAGATCTCTATCTCCCAGAAGAGAACTGTGAGCGACCTCCTCCACGTCTGTCTGGCACATACAGCCCCATGAACCCCGTGGGTGCCAGGGAGGGCAAGAAGGGGTGCGGTCTCCACCTCAGCATGAGCACTATCCCGTGCAGTGTCCCGGGCTCCACTGACCATCTCTCTCCTCTGTGGCCACTCTTGTTTTTCAGCTTTATTGAGATACTATTCACATATAACGTATGTGAGTTTAAGACGTACCTGATGGTTTGATGCATGTGTATACTGCAAAATGATTACCACCATAAGGTTAGTTCACACCTCTGTCTCCTCACTTAATTATGATATTTTGCGTGTGGTGATATCTTTAAAAATCTACTGTCTTAACAACTGTCAAGTATATATTACAGTGTTGTTGATTATAGTCACTATGCTGTATGTACATTAGATCCACAGAAGTTACTCATTTAATAGCTGGAAATGTGTACCCTTTGACTCCCATCTCCCCACCTCCTAACCCCGGGCAACCACCATCTACTCCCTGTTTCTGTAACTTGGTTTAGCTGCTCTTTTTTTTTTTTTTTAAGATTTTATTTATTCATTTGAGACACAGAGATATATATAGAGAGAGAGCATGAGCAGTGGGAGAAGCAGAGGCAGAGGGAGAAACAGGCTCCCCGCTGAGCCAGGAGCCCGATGCGGGGCTCGATCCCAGGACTCTGGGATCATGACCCGAGCCGAAGGCAGACGCTTAACCATCTGAGCCACCCAGGCATCCCTAGCTGCTCTTAATCCATATAAATATCCAGAGTTGGGATACCAGCTAGAGTGTGCATGCTCAGACTGTGTCAACACATGCTCTGGGGGAACGTCCCCAGACACATAAAAAAGTGACCAGAAGTTATCATTTCTCCATTATGGAGCCAGATCACCTCACAGTCCTCGTGATGGGCTGTAGGATCATGTTCACAGTGGCATGGGTAGAAAATATATGACACTCTAAATGCAGAAGGGATTCCCATTTGTAAGTTACATATGTGGATTATAAACCATTATTAGAAAACAGAAAAAGTTGCTGGGAGAAACAGTGATAGAGAAATGAATTATAGATAGAACCCATATGTGTAACCATTTTAATATCACTTGATAATTTGATGTTGAAGCTATCAGAGTACTCATTACTCATTTCCCTAAGGAAACCTGATGTGTGTGTGTGTGTGTGTGTGTGTGTGTAGTCATCTGTGAAACATTTTAAGAGTACATAGGCTGATGTTGGGCATTTTGAACATTTGCTTCCTCAAAACATGGGATTGAATATTCTTAATTATGATTTCTTGTCCAAACACATAAACAGTGTTTAGAATGTGTCTCAATCATAGTGAAATTGTGTGTATATGTATATATAGTATGTATGTATAAATAAATAAGTAAATATACATAAATATATATTTAATATATAAACATATAAACTACACAGATATAAACTATTTAGCAATTGTACCTTTGCCACTCTTAGTACGGGAAGCAATAAGTGAGGTCTATCCAAACTTAACTAATAACTGACGCATTATCTAAACAAGCCTAGAATTTTCCTTAAATGCTGAAAAGAAGCAAAGCATACTTGCTCCCTGTCTCTTCTAACCATTCAACCTCAAAGGTCTGCCACTGTCTTCAGGGGTGAAAAACCCGGCTGAGCACATCTCATCTCATCTAATTCTGATCCCAATCACAGTCAGAGCCTGAAAATAATGGCTGATTACTCTCCCACCTCACCCCTGCCTCCCACCACCTCCAGCTACCCCACAGCTTCCTGCTCCCATCTGTTTCTCTATTTTTAAGGTGAATATTGGGGAACAGGCTGATTGGCTGACTATTCTGATAGGAAGAGACTGACATATCCGCTCAGTCCCATGAAGGCAGAGGAGGGAGGTGAGTAGAAGTGTGCATCATTCTAAGACAACCTTGACCTCCATGATCCCACATTGATAAGGTCCTCCAGACAATGCCCAAAGGAGTTAATTAATATTCTGTTAGCATAGAAGCTTCAACACTTGGTAATGCTCCCTTTGTCAAAAAGAGAATGATTTTTTTTTCTTTCCTTTTTTACTCTTAAGGGAGTGTAAGCAGGCTAAGGAGGGTGCATTAGGACAGAAGCAGGAAAGAGAAATGTCTGAGACAATCAGCAGAAGTGGATCTTTCATACCTGAACAAACACGTAATCATCCTGGACAATCAAAGAGTCTGGGTCAATGTAGCCTGGGAAAGGTTTATTTCTGTTGGCCTCTGTGCAGTTCTGCATTCGGCAAGTTAGGTACTGTGAATCTGAAAAAAAAAAATGGGTACAGGGCATGTATACACACAGAGTATTGGACTCGGAGTGGACATTGTCCATTTCCCTTGCTATCTCCAATTCTTTAAACAAACCTCACATTCTTTAACTGCATTATTGATCCAATTATTATTGTTAAAAGCAGTATCGTTACTATTTTACTCACTTCCTAGCAACACCATCACCACTACGCCCCAGTGCCTCCACCAAATCTTGCCAGCCTGGAACACTAAATTCTCATTAATTAATTCTCCCCTCCCAAACCTAAATGAAAACATTTTTAAAAACTGCCATTAATACTAGTGATTTTGTTGGGTACTTTTTGTTTTGTTTTGTTTTGCACTTGTAGGCTCTTTCTCCACACTTTGACCTTTGACCAACAGGCAGGGAAACATGGTCATACACGCAATCACCAGTCATCTCATGCAAGAAGTGCACTGTTATAAACAGGAAGATTCTATATCAAGAAAAAGGCTTTTCTTCTCCTAAGAATTAGAAGGGAAACAGAATAGAGAGGAGATTCCTGAGTCCAAAGCTCTGCTCTCATTTTACAGAAAAGTAAACTAATCCCACCTGAGACTTCTGCTGCAGCAGAAGACCCTCTTCTGCCTCTCCCAGCAGATGGGAAACCTATCAGTGATAATAACTTTTACATGGATTTGATATTTATTGCTGGAAGTACACTGTACCAGGGAGGTTGTCTTGGTTTTTAGACTACAACTATTCTGCCCTGTCTACTGATCAGATGTCGCTTCCTTACTTAAAACTCCTTTGCCTCATTGTATTTAAAATAAATTCAAACCCTCTAGGACCCACCACTCCAATTTCCCCACATGCTAATCTCTTTTTCTCATTTGGCCTCCTTTATGTTCGGAAATGTGGCCAAACTTTCTACCCACGTAAGAGACTTTTCATTTGTATTCCCTCTGCCTGAAATGCTTCTCTCCAGGTTGTTCACAAAGAAAGTTCCAGATTTCAGCGCAGTATTACTTCGGAGAGTCTTCCATGATTACTATTGATCACACACCATTTTGTCAATTCCCTTCATGGAATTTATCACAATATAAAATACCTGTTCCTTATTTATTTCTGTCCTTCTCCATTAGAATATAATCTCCTTGAAGACAGTGACTGCCTTTTCTGGTTGTTCACTAACGTACTCCAGGTTCTAATACTGTTCCAGGCACATATTGGGAAATAAGTAAATACTCACTGGAATGTGCTTCTTGATTGAAATATATATATTTTGAATGTAAAATAAAGTTTTGCTTTTTTATTTTGATGCTGAATGAAAGGATAAGTTTGCTTTTAGGACATCAGGGATATACACAGAAATCCACTCTTTCAAATTAAAAAGAAATCAGGAGATGAAGACTTACATGAAATGGGGGTACGCAATACTATTGGGTTGGATACAAGGATTCACTAATGACTTCCTGAAGAAAATTTCCAGGATCATCTTTACTTAAGGAACTTGGGTAAACCTGTATTCTAGAAGGAGGACCACTAGGGGGCAGCATGCACGTTTGCTCCATCTGACCAATGACTGATGTAATTGCTGATAAGCTCTTAGGAGACTGTGGAGGAGACCTTTATCTATAATATTCCTTCATCCTACTGCCATCTGTGCGGATGGGATGGCTCTGAAGTACTTTAAGCCATCTAGTCCCGGTGAAACCATCTCCAGAAATAAACTAAAGAAGAGCCACTACTCACTCTTAATTATCTCCTTTTGCAAACATTCTTAGTTTTAGTTATCATAGTTTTGTTTTCAGGCATAACTCAAGATCTTTCTTCTTGAAGAAAATTTCTGTGACTCAGTCCTACCCCACCACTACAGCACACAAAAATCTTTACCTCACAATTTCACACTCCACCAGAACCTTCTACAACTTTTAATCAACTTCTGTTTTCCTAAAGGTAGCCTGGGGTCACAGAAACAATGGACACTGGCAAGCTAGGAGACCTGGGCTTGAGTTCTGGTTTGATCACTTACTAGCTGCATAGTTCAAAAGAAATCATTTCATCCTCCTGAGTCTTGCCACCCACATTCATTAAATGGGGATGCCAACGTCAACGCTCTTGCAGTTTGGCTCTAATTAATGTATATGCTACATGTTTTTCTAAACTCAAATGTGTACAGATCTCAGTTGTTATCAGTAATGGTAATATTCCTATTTTCTCTTTTGCTACCTTCCACAGTGATAAGATCAGTTTGGGGTCACATAGGAGGTCCTTTAAAAGGGTAGTTAAACTGAATTTGAGCACTCCAGTTATGTTTCTCTATCAGTTATGTTCCCTTGGTGACCTGCCAATACCCATTCTTCCCAGCCTCTTTAATGGAAAAGCCAATACTGGATCTGTAGGCTTGTCCTTCCTCCTGTGTGACTGATAAGTGCTCATATGCAAGGATTAATCCTTTTGGGTCTATGCCCATTCAAGGTCTTCCTACTCCCCTTGCCACTGGTTGGTTCAGGAAAGGGCATTAAAACCCTGTCATAGTAAATGAGAAGAGAGGGAGGTCTTTTAAGGGGCTGCAGGGGAGGGACCAGGAGCTGCAGCAGAAGACCCTCTTCTGCCTCTCTAGAACACTGTGTCCAATGGGATGCTTGGGACTGCGTTAGCCTTCTTTTTACACAGAGGAGCCAGTTTTACAGTTAAGCTTATATAATGAGTATGCAAAGAGATGGAAAGGACCTATTTCCAGATGACGCTGAGTTACTGATTGTACTGAGCCCAGAGTTGCTCTTTCTCTGTGCTTCTTATGTGAGATAATGAATAAAAACAATGATTAACCAAACTGAATCAAAAGTTCTTGATTAAGAGGTCTTGGTCTTCAAACTACAAATACAACTTCCAATCAGAATTTCTTGGGACTGCCACCTAATGAGGAGTTCTTGATAAATACACAGTGCTTGTTTTATGTGTAATGGAGTCTAAGAGTTTCTTTCTTAAGACTTTAACCTCCTTTTCAAAGGTTCCTGAACAAGCACAAGATGGAAAATATAAAGATACAATTTTCATATTTATAACTCAACTATTCGGAAATTCTGAATCTAAGGGATTTGGGAAGAAAATAAAAGAACAGGGAAACTAACATTTGTTGACCATCTATGTACCAGGTACTCTGAAGCATGTTCACCTTTATTTCATACATTTAATCTTCACAGTATGACAAAGTATAATATATCAACTGATTTTTTAGATAAAGAGAATGAAGCTCAAATAGATCATGATTTATAGAAATGGCATTATGGGTTTCAAACTTGGTTGGCTCCAAGGCTTTTATTTCTACTACTCTATGCTGTGTGAAAAATGCCCATGAACTGGGGGCCAATTTTTGTTAAGTATAATTTGGCTTTGAGCTAAGTATCAATGCATATACCTAGATACAAAAAAAAAAAAAAAAAAGACCAGTAAATTTATATTTTTGTGGGGTAATTTGGCAATATGAATCAAGATCCTTGAAAATGAGATCTTTTAAGCTCACGTTCATTTCTGAGAATTCTACCCAAGGAAATAATTAATGATCTATGCAAAGATTTAGCTATTTCAATATTCATCAGTGTTGTTTATAATAGAAAGAGAAAAGAATGGCCAAAAATGGGGGAATAAGTTTTGAAAACCTCAGAACATGTACAGTTTGTGATTAAAACCGTGCTTCTAAAGAGTATATGAGTATGTACAGAAGTGCTTAATACTTTTCATATAATAAAAACAGGTTACCAATTAATAATATTGTATCAATGTTAATTTCTTAGTTTTGAAAAACAGACCTTGGTTGTTCAAGATGCTAACATTAGCAGAAGCTAGGTAAAGCTGTACTACTGTCTTGGTAACTTTTCTGTTTACCTAAAATTATTCTAAAATAAAAGTTTTTTAAAAGTAGGTTACCAAAATACGTGTGCATCAACCAGATTCTGGGCAAGTTGTATATATAGATACCTACATATGCATGTTTGCACTGGAAAAATGAATAAAAGATATATAGGAGATGTCAACAGTAACATACAGGCAGTGATGTGAGAGAGGGAGACTACTCTGTGCAAATCCCCCGGTCAGCATCTCTCAGCCCAGGGGTGGAGGGGGTGTGGTCCACGGTAGGCTTGTGAGATCTGTCTCTCAAGACTTAGAGAACCATCTCTAATTCCTCTGCTTTTCGATCTTACTCCACATGACACATATTGAAGTGGAGCACTATGAGCAATACATGCCATGAGCCTGTCCTTGGGCTAAGAAATACAGAAGCTTCAACTGGGTGACACAAGGAAAGCCCCAGGTAGAGGTCTTAAAATCATTTCTTGTTTAGAGTGGCTCAAAGTGAAATTTGCAAGCTGAAGGGGAAATGAACAGTTTTGAGCTGCCTGCCCCTGGTAAAGTGCTCCTGGTTTGTTCTCTTTCTCCTTCTAATGGAAACAGAAAGAAATTGGCTGCACTTCATAATGAGGGACCAATCACTCTTATTCCCCTTGGGGCTTGCTGTAATAACATTAAGTATGATGAACTCTTTCCATATTCAATTCTAGTGAGTGTATGATGCGATTCCATAGGAAGTATCTTGTAATTTGGCATTAATTAACGTCAATTAATGCATGCAACTGCTAGACTTTAGAATTAATTTCATTACTTTCCCCACACAGATGTTTTCCTTGCCATAGATAATTAGGGCCCTGTGAGCTCTTCGCAGGCACCCTCACTCTTTGCAACAGTTGCTGCTTAGCATCACGCAGTTCCACCCCTGCGAAATCTGTGATCTAGAGAAAGGCCGCCTTTCAAGGGCCAGGCTTTGAGCAGAGGGACAGGGCTTTAAACGCAGGTTCAAGGCCTGCTAGCTTGGTAAACCTAAGCAGTGGCTGCACCTCTCTCAACGCCGATCTGTAAAATGGGAACGGGTGCGAGGCATCTTTCCAGCGGCCGTGACGAGGGAAGAGCTCAGTCATGAAAGGCAAAGAGTCCGGTGCCGGGCTAGTCTGTGCTCCAGGAACAGGAGCTGGGGCTGCTACTGAGTGGTCTCTCTTTATTCACCAGTACTGCCTACTGTCTCACGGAACCGACTGTAAAATACTCCAGATACTTCTACCTGACACAGTAGCTTTCTTCATGTTCAATGTGTGGTTTGGGTTAAAGACTTGTTTTCTTTAAGTAATTTTTTTAATGACACCGTGAAAAATATTCTCCTTGCATAACTAATAGAGAATGGTGTGAGGCAGTGGTCAGTGGGGAGACCTGGCAAATAACTCGGGCTATGGGGAGGACATGGGAGGCGCGCGGGAGCCCAGCACACGGGGCCAGCCAGCCTGCGGCCACATTGCTCTGCAAGTGCGCGCTTCTGCTGGGGGTGATGTTCTAGGTCCTAGGTCTATCTGCACCATGCTGTGTGACTCAGAGAAGGTCACTTACCGAGCGAGCTAGGCTTCAGATTTCTCCTCTATGTAATGAGGGTTATTAGAACTTTACAATTCAAAAAGGATGTTAAGAATCAGACTATCACTTTAACATCCGACAGGTCTTTACTGTACGCATTGAAACCTGTCCGCTTCCCACCCCTGCACTAACAAATAAACCTCTGTCATGTTGGTAAATCTGTATCATCAGACTTCTGCAATTTCTAAACAGCACGCTCATTCCTGGCTGACACCCTATGTTCATTCAGACGGTTCCTCTGGTTTGAACTGCCCTTCCCTTGCCTGCCTCCCCATCCAAATACATCCTGGGCTTTTCTTCTATGGAGTTTTTCCTGAGGCTTGGGCTGACCTCTCCCCAGAATCTCTCCAAAGATGGCAGCAGCACCATTAACCTCCAGAACAACCAGAGCAACCCTCTCCTCCGGGCTAGGAACCATGCTAAATGAATTGCATGCTTTTTCTCTTTTAAATTTTATAAAAAAAAAAATTCCAGAAAGTGGTAGCTTTTACAGATGAAGAACTCCAGACTTAGGGATGAGATTTGTATAAGCTCAAATGCTAGTAAATGAAATGCATCACAGATCTCTAGGACTCTACCACTGATTTTATCATTCAACAAATATTTATTTGGCACCAAATCCTTTCATATACCTTAATATTATAAATGTTTCATTTTAAACAAAACCATAAACTCTGTAGGCAGTCACAAACACTTTGAAACTCTCCCCACCCCCCACTTATTTTCAACTTTAAAACAGGGCAGTTTTTAAAGCCCATATATCTGCATATATATTTTCCTTATGTTCTTTATGTTGTTCTATTATTTTAGAACCTTCATATTAAATGTTCCCACCCAACACACACACACACACACACACACACACACACACACACGTCAACATGCTTGTGCTCACGTACACTTCATTACCATCAGGGTTCTGGAACCCTCTGCGGCATGTACCAGTTAGAAATTGACATCTGCAAAACTGAGACTCCAGCTGTGGCCCCTGAAAAGACTAAGTTTAATACATTTCTTATAAACTTAGATCAAATGTTCTCCCTCAATATAATGACATTGTGGCATTGCGTTCTTCTATGAAATCTCTTGATTTTGGTCCAGGATAACTTTCTAAATGTTGTCTTTTATGGCTAGCCTTCTGACATTTAGGAGGCCATGATTACTACAGGAAAAGTTCTGAGATCATAAATTTTTTTGCCAAGCACAAGACTAGAAATTAGGGACATGAAAGAGGCCCTAAGGACATAATAATTTAATACTAATACAAAACATCACTTGCCAACTACAGTGCAGTGTGGTGAGTGTACCTTAGGAAGGATCAGGTGTGTCCCACCCCACAGGTGAGGGACACACAAATTTATACCCTTCCACAGATGGTCTACTTTGTGCCAGGACTTCTCCTTGACTGCAGCTATTTTACTTTGCATCACCACAACTGTGGACCTGTTATGCCTCCCTGGCCTACAGTACTTTGGGGGACAGAGACCACTTTACTATTCATTCTAGTGCACAGAGGGAACAATGACCTGTGTGGGGGTAGGGCAAGGACACCTGTGGAAGGCTTCGTGGAGGAGCTGAGAAAAGTCTGGAAGGCTGCTTGGAACGGTGATAGGGTGAGTGATAAGGATGACTCCAGAAAGAAGGAACACTGGTGAGAGCACAGAGGCATGAGGGGGAGGGTATGAGATGTGTCTGAGGAATGCTCCCTGTCTGTTCTGTGGGAAAACCACACTGGAAATCCAGTTTAATTGAGAAAAGACACAAAGTTATCTAGAAGGTCACACCGAAGCACATTTGTTCAAACAACTTTCCAAATGGTAGGAAAGCCAGAAGGAATAAAAGCAGGAATAAAAATGGGAATGAGAAAGAGAGGAAGGGGAGAAATGAAAGCAGTTTGGTGCATGGGGGAAAAGCACACAGAATTTTTTCCAGGGTTTTTGGGGAAGGGGTGTACAATGTCTGCTTAGATGTGTTCACATGTTATGTGATTAATTTCAGGACAAAGAGTCAGTTCAAGGGATTGCCTCTGAGGCATGTGGGTATGGTCAATCCACTATTTCTTCACTTACTAACTTTCTATTTTTATCACCCTCAATACCAAATATCATACTTGGAACATGGCCAATGTTCAACCAAGACCAATAGGGTACAATTTCTGCCTTTCATGGTGGAATGAACAAAGATGACACATTGGCCTGTCCTGTCCATATCGCTGGCCTTCCCGCTATCCCCCAGCCCCTGCCAAGCATGGCCATACTCCATATCATTTGCATGAGCTGTTCCATCTGTCTGGAATGCCATTCCACCAGGCTGTCTCCCTTACTTCCATAAAGACTTGGCTCAAACATCAAATGTCGGGGCGCCTGGGTGGCTCAGTCGTTAAGCGTCTGCCTTCGGCTCGGGTCATGATCTCAGGGTCCTGGGATCGAGCCTCACATCGGGCTCCCTGCTCGGCGGGAAGCCTGCCTCTCCCTCTCCCACTCCCCCTGCTTGTGTTCCCTCTCTCGCTGTGTCTCTCTCTGTCAAGGAAATAAATAAAATCTTAAAAAAAAAAAAAAAAAAAAAAAAAAAACATCAAATGCCACCTTATCAGAGATTCCTTCCTTGACCTCCCCTCCCCCTCAATCACTATTCCCCTTGCTCTGCTTTGTTTTACTTCCTGGAACTTAGCACCACTTGGCATTATACACACGTTTAGAATGTCTCCCCTAACTATAAGGGAAACTATGAGAGCAGGGCCTTTGCAACGTTCCCTCCTATCTCCCATCCGTGTCTACGACAGCATGCAGCACAGCATACAGGTCCAACAGTATCTGCTGCATGAATGAATGATAGAGCTTCAAATTCTAGCCCTGAGGCAATGGCCGAAACATTTAATCACTAAAAGCCTTGTTTTCCTCAAAGTTAAAATGAGAAAAATAATAACAGAGCCTACTTATAAGAATCGGTGTAAGTAATGCAGCTGAAAAGTACCTAGTACTGCATAGCACCAGGCGAATGAGAGGAATATAATGCATAGTACTAGCATCACTGCTGCTCGGGAACATACAGGACCCAGGAAGGGAATGTGTAAGTGCCAAGACCATTAGGACACTTTTTTTTTTTTTTTTTTTTTTTTTTTTTTGGAAGCAGGAGTAAGAAGCATTAGGAATTTTCCAGACACTTGGAAATTGCCATCCATGTTATATGGACTAGTGCTGCTATGTCCTGGGGGATCCTGAAAACCCAGGAGAGATGCAGACCTCTGTCACTGATTGAGGGCCGGGGGAAAACGGGCTTCTGCACACTCCGTCCTCGCTTCCTGAGCATGAGAAGTAAGGGCACAGACCTCCTCCCGGCCTGCTGGGCACACAACATGCAAGGGAAGTAGCACAGAAGCGTACAAAGAGCCCACTCTGAAAGCTGCCCAGCGGGGCCCGCTCCTGCATGTTCCTGTCAGGTTTTCACGGCTGTGTGGGGAGGCCTGTGTTACCGTGTTGCATGCTTTTCCGGTTGGTTTTCAGGGCTGTCTTTTTTTTTTTTTTTTAAAGATTTTATTTATTTATCTGAGAGAGAGAATGGGAGACAGAGAGCATGAGAGGGAGAGGATCAGAGGGAGAAGCAGACTCCCCGCTGAGCGGGGAGCCTGATGTGGGACTCGATCCTGGGACTCCAGGATCATGACCTGAGCCGAAGGCAGTTGCTTAACCAACTGAGCCACCCAGGCGCCCTTCAGGGCTGTCTTTAAGGCTACTAAATCAGAAAGGCCAAGTTGAAATCACTAGGGGTTGAAATCAAGCGGCTTTTGCAATATGAACAATGGGGTCAGAAGGAGGCAGCCAGGAGAAAAAGCCAAGTGCAAGGTGCCCCTGCGCACCCTCATCCCTGATGCCTGCTGTGGGAACAGGCAAGAGGGGAGAGGTGCTTTTTCAGCACGTGGGGACTAGGAGGGGGCCATCGGAGCCTGCAGCTGCCCCGAACTGGAAACTTCTAGCCTCTTCCCAGGTCCCACCCCAGGAACTATTCCTAAACTGACTGAAAAGAAGGTAAATGAAGGTTATGAAATGTGGGGTCAAATAATGCCAGTTGGTGGGCCAGCGCTGGGACCTTCACTGGAGTGGGAGTGGCCAGTTTGACTTTTTTTTTTTTTTTTTTTTGTATAGAAATGCCAAAGTGTTCGTCTTCTCCGGAACATTAAAAAGATTTGCTATCTTTTAAAGGTGCACTGATGAGGAAATACAAATAGCCAAGAAAAATAAATAAAAATACCTCATTCACGATTAAATAAATGAAAATGAAAACAATAAGGATATAGCTCTTTGCTCATCAGATGGGTTATGTTTAAAAAATCTTTGATAATGTCTCGGGCTACTGAAGGCTTACAAACACAAGCATCCTAGCATCATCATACTGACAGTGTGCAATGATACAACCATCTCAGAGGACAATGTAACAAGTATACAATGTGTATCATTGTATATCAATGTACACACTCTCAGACCCGGAATTTGCCTTCAATAATTTCTCTTCCCAGCAGTGCTTACTGCCTGCACAAGTCCAAATGCTTACTAACCAAATCAGTAATGTGTGGGTGTCTGTGTGTGATGTATTAGCACTACATGAAAGAGCCAAACCTCTACAGGTCTATTAATGAGAGAAGGGCTAACAAGAGCACAGTTGACTGCACAAAGTGTGTTTGTTTGTGGGTTTTTTCTTTCTTTTTTTTTTTTTTTGTAGTCATCGGTCACAAAGTGGCTACATTTACATGTACTGATATGGAAAAACTGTAACTTGCTATTGTGTTCCCCAACAGTGAATTTGGCATAATGGTTTTACAACACGAACATTTGTGAATGTGTATGTATGTGTACTCACATACATATTCACCTGTGTAAGCCCAAACAATTTCTGTAAACATGCAGAAGAAATAAAAACAAAAACAAAAACAAAAACAAAAACAAAACAAAAAAAAAACCATAGTACCTCTGGAAAATGGGAATGAAGGTCAAGAAGTGGATTTTAGGGCGCCTGGGTGGCTCAGTTGGTTAAGCGACTGCCTTTGGCTCAGGTCATGATCCCAGGATCCTGGGATCGAGTCCCACATCAGGTTCCCCTGCTCTGCAGAGATCCTGCTTCTCTCTCTGCCTCTGCCTGCCACTCCCCCTGCTCATGCTCTCTCTCTCTCTCTCTCTCTGTCTAATAAATTAAAAAAAAAAAAAATCTTTAAAAAAATAAAAAAATAAAAAAAAAAAAAGAAGTGGATTTTACTTTTCACTTGATGCACCTGAGTACAGCTTATCCTTTTTATTGTCATTGTTGCTACTCTTGTTGTTATAAAAGTAATCTATTTCTATAGGAAGAACTGAAAGCACCCCATAGGTCACCTACTGAGGCCTGATGAGAACTGAGGTCTCCATCCCAGCCCCTCAGCATTGTACCCATGCTCCCCCTATTCAGACGTTGCTAGGCAAGCCGCTCAATATGCAAGTCAATTGGAGCACTGGAAAATGGGAAGTAGAATGGGATGTCCAGTTCTCACCCAAGACCAGAATTTGTGGGAAGGTGGTTATATAAAGTTGTGACTCTCCTCTGATTTTTATTTCAGCTTGTAAAATGCTAGTCTGTGGTTCATTTCAGCAAGAGTTTTTGGACAATCATTTTCACAGTTGATTAAAGGGCCAAGGTTGTTTCTCCCCAGTGAAAGAGATTAGTCCTTGTGCAAGTTGTTACAAGGTTACTTACTCATGCAAATAGACAATGAGCCCAGTAATTGTCCCCTGTTCCCTGTCCGTGTTAGCACGGATCACCACCAGTACGGAAATAGTCGTGTCACTGACCAGGCCTTTCATTTCAGAAGTCAGAGGGAGGAGCGATAAAGGTCAAACCTGGTACTGCAGGTTTTCTTGCAAGATGATATTTATACATGTGCATAGAGAACTCTGCATTCCCATGTAATTGCCATGTGAAGAATTCTGATCACAGTTACATTCTTTTCCTCCAAAATCACATAAATGTAACATGCAGTACACAATTTCAGGGAGTTAGTGAGGTTCTTAAACTTATCCATTAGCCCTCAGGACTCTGTAGACCCTATGGTTAAAGCCCTTCTTTAAGAAGACATGCTTACACAGATAAGGTTATGTATTAAGTCAACAAATGGGTCAGTCTCTGAGCTTTGTTTGTACAAAGAATCAAAATAAAATGAGATATGGCTTTACACAAAGCTTTCAATCCAGCAGTTTAGTCAACATTTTCTAACTACATACATTACATACATATACAGAAATGCACCTATATTAGGTGAATCAATAGAATAGGTTTCCTTTTTATGGTTTTAATGCACTGGGCAGCAGTTTTAATGTACTGGGTGCATAGGATGCCTGAGTGCATGCACATTCATACACACACACGATAGTCAAACAGTAAAATCTTTGTCTCTGGGATGAGGACCTGCCAGTTTGTCCTCAGTTAAATGCAGGGGCCAATAACAAATGCCACATCCAATAAACATGTTCAAAATTTTCCAATAATAATTCCTGTGATTGATGGTAATTGAGGTTGCTCTCCCCCGCCTGCCTCCCAAGGCAGAGAGGTAATGCAAGGAAGAATAACATCCTTGTCACAGTGTAAACTACAAGACATCCAGATCCCAGAGCACAGTGGCAGAAATGTCTATGGTAGTCATAGACTGTCGCAGAGCAAGGGAAAAAAAAAAAAAAAAAAAAAGCTCTTTCCAGAGCTTATCTGCCCTCAGCTATGGAGCTCTGGAGACGTCAGGTGAAGTAGAAATCAATTATAAAGTGTAATCTAGGGAAATGTGAAATGAGACTAAAACTGAACTTTGAATAACTTTGTAAGCCACCCTATGGGGATGAGTCAAATAAGCTATTGAGGGCTTGTTCCTGTGTCAATATAACAGAATTCCTGAATCCATTAAAATCAGAAAGCAATCACTTATCCAAAGTCAAAATATCGTATTATTTTGGCATATACTCTACAAGATGTATAAACAATGGGTTCCACAGACAAATTTTGTCCTGAATACTACTGAAGGGATAGAAATACAAGAAGGATCTCAATCAGAAAATAGAGAAGTGACATACAGACATTAGAATTCCTGGAGCAACTGACCAGCCTGGAACCTGGGTTTAATAAATACAGTCTTCACTACACATGCTAATACCTTACTACTCTGATCTCTCTGTGCTCTTTCCTTCTCTCCTCTTCCTCTCTGTTTCTTTGCCCTGGAGTCCTGGTTACCAAGTACCTTGAGAAAAAGGAAGAGGGAGAGGAAGGAAGAAAGAGAGAGAGAGAGAGAGAAAGATAAAGAGAGGGACTGGATATGATACAGAAAAAATCTCTTTTTTTAATACCCAGTCAGGTCAGGCATTATGCCTAGATCCTTTATTTCAATTGGTAGGTAATTTTTTTTTTTCTGTTTTGTTTTGACAGGGATGACTTTTCAAATTAAACCCCTTTATTGAATTTTCACTCTTGGGTAGTTTCTGAAGATGCTGCCTTTGCAAAAAGGTAAAATAAAATAAATAAAATTAGAACTGATCTATTTCATGCCATGTGAAAGCTGAGCCCGAGATGACAGTTTGGCATTATCAACCTTCATGGCTGCAGGGAGCATAGGAATAATGTTGGGTGAAAGAAAACATGCACATCAGGGAAAGTGACGGCCTTATTGTTTTCAGGATATGGGGTTATGTGCGTTAGATGCCACAAGCCAGAAGTAGTATTATCCCCAAAAGCTTGAAAATGAAAGCAATCTGGGATGTTACCAATTCCATCCGGAGCTTCCTAAACAAGAGGTGCAGTCATGGGAGACAGACCCTAAAGCTCTTTCATTAGTTTTTCATTGTGGGACTTTGTTACTTTAAATGTGTTCTGCTGACCAGCAGCACGGGCTTCATCTGGGAACTTATTAGGAATGCAGACTCTTGAGCCCCTGTTGAATCAGAATCCACATTTTAACAAGATCCCTCGTTGGGCCATATTATGTTCAGATTTGAGGTGCAATGCCCTAAAATTTTCCAACTTAGTAAGTGACTTGGTCACCCTGACAATTGGTCAACTATGTATTCACTCACTCAACTAATATTTACTAAGCTCCATCTACATGTGGACAATGTGGCATGTGCTGGAGACGTGATATTGACTGAAGATGCACACGGCCCCTCCTATCCTAGAACCCAGAGGCCAATTCATTGTAATTAATCACTATGGATGGTTCAGACGTAAACATCCATTTCTACTTTTTTAGCTTTTTATTTTGAAATAATTTTAGGCTCACATAAAAGTTGCAAAAACTAGTATAGAGAGTTGCCCTGTACCCTTCTCTTGGCTTCCCCCAAAGATAACATCCAGTATAACCACAGAATGAAAGCAAATAAAATATGAAATTTGTTTAGAATGGGAGTTCAAGAAAGACTCTCCTAAGAAATGGATTCCTTCTCTGGTTCTGATATTATTCTATGGTTTTTTTTGAAACTATATCTGTTAAAATAAGGAAACTGGAAAAACAAATCAAAACAAAACAGCAGCAAAAACATAATCATAACAATAACTACAAAAACACTTCAGAAATAAGAAACAGGGGCATTTCCTCATTACCTGGAAAGGAAAACACCTTGGCTGGATGAGAGATGTTGGAAATTGTTAAGACAACTCTGGATTACTAAGGACTTGAACTACTGCTGCTACGTTTCCCTAGACACAGACTCGGCTCATGGCAGATTGGGAAAACTAGTATTACTATGAACATCATGGAGAAGACGAATTACTTACGACCATCTACAGTTCTGGCCTCGAGATGCACAAGATCTGGTTCCTTATTTGACCCCATCACAGACCTAAAAAAAAAAAAAAAAATGGAGAAACAGGAAAAGGAAGACCAACATTAATGACTTCACATGTGCCTCAGAGAAACTCAGTGGAGCCCAGGGACTACTGATGTTCACAGGATTTAAACACCACAATCCTTGGAATCTATCTGCCGTATTTATTTATATAGCCTGACAGTAAAATTTCCACTTCAAATAAAAGCTATAATGAAATCTTTATTTGATGAAGGCCAGGCTTAACTCTGACAAGGATATTGCGTGTTATTAGCTCCGACCTGCAAATAAGTCCTACACATGGCCTGGATGTCCTCCTGTGACAATCTCACTAACAATATGTTAGACTTTCAAGACACACCAGGCAAATTCCAGGCAGGCTACTTTAGCTGGGTTGCTTGAAAAGTGATTTCCATAGCAAACTGATCTAATTAATTTTTTCATTTGAAATTAGCAGAACTAGGTCCTCCTATCCTACGCACTATGAACATATCATGTGACCCCACCCGATGCAGGGCCCAGTACGGCACAGAGGGACCACTCTCTGTATCGCTGAACCAGTGTGAGAGGAAAATGCAAATGCACCACACTTCACGGTAGGTGCTTGAAACCGTATGTATAAGTAAAATAAAATAAAAGCAAAATAAAAGTCTATTTAAAATGCTTGGAGGCACCTATTATTTAGCATAATCTTTTAGTAAGCCTTATTAAGTAGAAAATAATTATTCTGTTACCTGAGCTATAATAGATAGTCAAATGTTGAATGAAAGAAGGAAGGAAATGAACAGAGGGAGGGAGTATATAATGGTCTGTGAGCTCTTTGAAATAAGTAAATTAATCATTGTCCTAAGGGCATTCCCAGAACTCTTCTTATTTGAACTCATTTTCTGAGCTCAAAGAGTCTGAGGCATAGCTAGCTTAGTCTCTCTTCATCTTAAGAAGTCTCCTAAAGGCCCAATTATCACTGTCAGTAACTTTTCTCTGATTGATACATGGCCTGAAATTCAGAGTCTATGCTCAAAACACTAAACCCTGCTTTCTTCTCTCCAACAGCCGAAAAGTCCTAATAAGGGTTTGATAATTTTCCCCAAAGAGCCAGGGTACACGCACTGGGACACTCCACATCCTTGGAATCTGAATGCGGGCAGTCGGTGATAATCTGACCGTCACTTCAGTTGCTGGTCCAGGGAGGGTGGCTCTCCATTTCCGACACTGAAGCCCCGACTGGATCCACAGGCGACCTCTTCTGACGAGGCCACAGTCAGGAGATTAAGAAAGAAAACAAGCTCCTTAAAAGCCTTCCAGCTAGAAATCTCAGTGGCTAACTGGTTTTTGTAAATTATTAGTGGGTAGTTCCATGCTGTTCACCTCCCACGGTGCCGGCTACCCTGAGTTTCTTCCTTGAAATGACTAGCACCTGTGATTCCCAGAAGGCTGGCATTGCAGAAACACAATGGTAAAAACTAGCATGCAGACCTATCTGCTTGGCTCATGGTGAGTGTCAGTGCGAGATGCAATAAGTACCCTGCATCCAGTTGCATCTTTCCATGTGCTCATGGCCCCAAATCAATAAGGGCAGTTGTCTCTTAAGATCTTTTGTTATTTCTAACAGAATTAACAAGATTGATAAACCCCTGGCCAGACTTATCAAAAAGAAAAGAGAAATGACCCAAATCAACAAAATCATGAATGAAAGTGGAGAAATCACAACCAACACCAAAGAAATACAAACAATTATAAGAACATATTATGAGCAACTATATGCCAGCAAATTAGATAATCTGGAAGAAATGGATGCATTCCTAGACATGTATCAACTACCAAAACTGAACCAGGAAGAAATAGAAAACCTGAACAGACCTATAACCACCAAGGAAATTGAAGCAGTCATCAAATATCTCCCAAAAAACAAAAGCCCAGGGCCAGATGGCTTCCCAGGGGAATTCTACCAAACATTTCAAGAAGAATTAATACCTATCCTTCTGAAACTGTTCCAAAAAATAGAAATGGAAGGAAAACTTCTAAACTCGTTTTATGAGGCCCCCATTACCTTGATCCCCAAACCAGACAAAGACCCCATCAAAAAGGAGAATTACAGACCAATATCCTTGATGAACATGGAGGCAAAAATTCTCACCAAAATACTAGCCAGTAGGATCCAACAGTACATTAAAAGGATTATTCACCACGACCAAGTGGGATTTATCCCTGGGCTGGAAGGTTAGTTCAACAACCGCAAATCAATCAATGTGATACAATACATTAATAAAAGAAAGAACAAGAACCATATGATCCTCTCAATAGATGCAGAAAAAGCATTTGACAAAGTACAGCATCCTTTCTTGATCAAAACTCTTCAGAGTATAGGCATAGAGGGTACATACCTCAATATCATAAAAGCCATCTATGAAAAACCTACAGTGAATATCATTCTCAATGGGGAAAAACTGAGAGCTTTCTCCCTAAGGTCAGGAACGCGGCAGGGATGTCCACTATCACCACTGCTATTCAATATAGTATTAGAAGTCCTAGCCACAGCAATCAGACAACAAAAAGAAATAAAAGGCATCCAAATCGGCAAAGAAGAAGTCAAACTCTCACTCTTTGCAGATGATATGATACTTTATGTGGAAAACCCAAAAGACTCCACCCCAAAACTGCTAGAACTCATACAGGATTTCAGTAAAGTGGCAGGATATAAAATCAATGCACAGAAATCAGTGGCATTCCTATACATGAACAACAAGACAGAAGAGAGAGAAATTAAGGAGTCGATCCCATTTACAATTGCACCCCAAACCATAAGATACCTAGGAATAAATCTAACCAAAGAGGCAAAGAATCTGTACTCAGAAAACTATAAAATACTCATGAAAGAAATTGAGGAAGACACAAAGAAATGGAAAACGTTCCATGCTTATGGATTGGAAGAACAAATATTGTGAAGATGTCAATGCTACCTAGAGCACTATACACATTCAATGCAATCCCTATCAAAATACCATCCACCTTTTTTCAAAGAAATGGAACAAATAATCCTAAAAGATGTATGGAACCAGAAAAGACCCCGAATAGCCAGAGGAATGTTGAAAAAGAAAAGCAAAGCTGGCAGCATCACAATTCCGGACTTCCAGCTCTATTACAAAGCTGTCATCATCAAGACAGTATGGTACTGGCATAAAAACAGACACATAGATCAATGGAACAGAATAGAGAGCTCAGAAATGGACCCTCAACTCTATGGTCAACTAATCTTTGACAAAGCAGGAAAGAATGTCCAATGGAAAAAAGACAGTCTCTTCAACAAATCGTGTTGGGAAAATTGGGCAGCCACATATAGAAGAATGAAACTGGACCATTTCCTTACACTACACACAAAAATAGACTCCAAATGGTTGAAAGACCTCAATGTGAGATGGGAGTCCATTAAAATCCTAAAGGAGAACACAGGCAGCAACCTCTTTGACCTCAGTTGCAGCAACTTCTTCCTAGAAACATCGTCAAAGGCAAGGGAAGCAAGGGCAAAAATGAACTATTGGGACTTCATCAAGATAAAAAGCTTTTGCACAGCAAAAGAAACAGTCAACAAAACCAAAAGACAACCGACAGAATGGGAGAAGATATTTGCAAATGACATATCACATAAAGGGCTAGTATCCAAATCTATAATAAACTCAACACCCAAAGAACAAATGATCCAATCAAGAAATGGGCAGAAGACATGAACAGACATTTTTCTGAAGAAGACATCCAAATGGCCAACAGACACATGAAAAAGTGCTCAACATCACTAGGCATCAAGGAAATCCAAATCAAGACCTCAATGAGATATCACCTCACACCAGTCAGAGTGGCTAAAATTAACAAGTCAGGAAACGACAGATGTTGGCGGGGATGCGGAGAAAGGGGAACCCTCCTACACTGTTGGTGGGAATGCAAGCTGGTGCAACCACTCTGGAAAACAGTATGGAGGTTCCTCAAAAAGTTGAAAATAGAGCTACCATATGATCCAGCAATTGCTCTACTGGATATTTATCCCAAAGATTCAAATGTAGGGATCCGAAGGGGTACATGTACCCCGATGTTTATAGCAGCAATGTCCACAATAGCCAAACTGTGGAAAGAGCCAAGATGTCCATCGACAGATGAATGGATAAAGAAGATGTGGTATATATACACAATGGAATATTATGCAGCCATCAAAAGGAATGAGATCTTGCCATTTCCAATGACGTGGATGGAACTGGAGAGTGTTATGCTGAGCGAAATAAGTCAATCAGAGAAAGACATGTATCATATGACCTCACTGATATGAGGAATTCTTAATCTCAGGAAACAAACAGAAGGTTGCTGGAGTGGTGGGGGGTGGGAGGGATGGGGTGACTGGGTGATAGACACTGGGGAGGGTATGTGCTATGGTGAGCACTGTGAATTGTGCAAGACTGTTGAATCACAGATCTGTACCTCTGAATAATGCAATATATGTTAAGAAAGAAAAAAAAAAAGAAGAAGATAGCAGGAGGGGAAGAATGAAGGGGGGGAATTGGAGGGGGAGATGAACCATGAGAGACGATGTACTCTGAAAAACAAACTGAGGGTTCTAGAAGGGAGGGGGGTGGGGGGATGGGTTGGCCTCGTGATGGGTATTAAAGAGGGCATGTTCTGCATGGAGCACTGGGTGTTATACGGAAACAATGAATCAGAACACTACATCAAAACTAATGATGTAATGTATGGTGATTAACATAACATAATAAAAAAAAAGGATTAAAAAAAAGATCTTTTGTTATTTCTAAAGGCAGGAGCTATTGTTTCAAGTGATGTTTCCGCTCTTATCGATTCACAAAAAGACATGGGGACAAAACAGAGTCCCTTGCTTCTCTAGAGTCTGCTGTGGCTAACCAACTCCCCTTACACTGCCTAAAATTTTTTGCCCCCATCTGGAGTAAAACAATTGTAACAACAAACTAAAACTTTAAAGTCAAACCACAATGTTTCCAACAACTTTTATTGGCGGTTAGGCTCACCCCTTTTCCTGGTAGTCTGGGAGTACCTCTAGATCTGCAGTCATAGATCATAAAGAATTATCGCTGCTTTTATTTTGTGGCACTGGTAAGGGGCACCTGGGTGGCTCAGTCATTAAGCGTCTGCCTTCAGCTCAGGTCATGATCCCAGGGTCCTGGGATCGAGCCCCGCATCGGGCTCCCTGCTCCACGGGAAGCCTGCTTCTCCCTCTCCCCCTGCTTGTGTTCCCTCTCTCGCTGTGTCTCTCTCTGTCAAATAAATAAATATTTTGTGGCACTGGTGAATTCTCAAAAGCTGAAGCCAAACAATGCTAAGTGTCTGCACAGGTGCTGGTTTTAATGGTCCTATCATTGACCAGACACCTTGCAGAAGCACATCACTGCAGTTGTCCACAAAGTATCATTCTCTAGCCCATTTATACATTTTACTTGTAACCGTGGAGCTGGGTGGTTATCTGTGTATATTAAGACCTGAGTGGCTCAGTTGTTAAGCATCTGCCTTCGGCTCAGGTCATGATCCCAGGGTCCTGGGATCGAGCCCCGCATTGGGCTCCCTGCTTAGTGGGAAGCCTGCTTCTCCCTCTCCCACTCCCCCTGCTTGTGTTCCCTCTCTCACTGTGTCTCTCTCTGTCAAATAAATAAATAAATAAAACATTAAAAAAAAAAGACCAGTTACTGTGCTTTGCTTACTAATGATGACAATAATGTTAACAGGTGGTTGCCAGGGGTTGGCGGGAGGAGAAAACAGGGGCAGGATGGTAAAAGGATACAAACTTTCAGTTATAAGATGAATAAGGTACAAGGTGATGAGTATAGTTGATTAATACTGTATTGTAAACTGAAATTTGTTAATAGAACTTAAGTGTTCTCACAAAAAAAGAAAGAAAGAAGAAAAGAAAAAAGGTAAACATAGGAGATGATGGATCTGTTAACTTGGTTGTGGAAATCCTTTTACACTGTATATGTTTCTGAAACCATTAACATTGTATACTTTAAATATATTATAATTTTATTTGTCAACTATACCTCAATAAGGCTCAAAAATAAAAATAGCAGAAACATAAAATTCAATCCAAATGTTCCCTTGATGATCTTCTTTTCAGAGTGAGACCTCAAGAATGGCTTCAAGTATCTCTGTCCATCATGATAGGAAGTCTGACTTTTGGTATTTAGCACAAAAGGCTGGACACTCTTGCTTTATGCTTCCAGATTACCCTGTATGTATGCATCCCTGTCATGGTTCATAATGGTTTGCTCGATCTCCCTGCATAAATGCCTCTTTTACTTCATGGAGCTCCCATAAGGCAGGTGCTCTGTTTTTTATCACCAAATTCTCTGTGCTTACCAGAGCACAGAGAAGAATGTTTCCTCTGTAAACATATAGACAACATTTTTACACTGGTCAGTATCTACTATAATATCTGATATATTGGGTTGTTCAATTCTGGGACTCAGAAGGAACCTCTCTGTATTATGAGATGAAAAATTTTGATCCAGGATCTTTTAATTATATAAAAAGGCAATAGGTGGCGGTATCTAATTTATCTTTATATTGCCTGTATGTCTATTTGAGAAAATGAATTCCCTTCTTGAACTAAATTTTACAGAAGGGCAGGGAAGTCTTCATGCCTTAGCACGTACTGGGGTCTCTGTCTGGAATTCCCTCTTACCCTTATTCTGCCTTCTTAACTCTTTTATTTTAGTATTTTTTTTCCATTTCGTGAGCAATAATTCAACAATCCTATACATTTCTCAGTGCTCATCAGGATAAATGTATGCTTCATCCTCTTTATCTATTTCACCCATCCTACCACCTACCTCCCCTCTAGCAAACACCACTTTGTTCTCTGCATTTGAGTGGTTTTTGTTTGTTTGTCTCTTTTTTCTTTGTTGATTTGTTTTGTTTTTTAAATTCTACAGGTAAGTGAAATCATATGGTATTTGCTTTTCTCTGACTGACCTATTTTATTTAGCATTATACACTCTAGATCCACCCATGCTGTTGTAAATGGCAAGATTTCAGTTCTTTTCTTTTTTTATGGCTGAGTAAAATTCCATAGTATATATGTACCACATATTTATCCATTCATCTATCAATGGTCGCTTGGGCTGCTTCCATATCTTGGCTGGTATAAATAATGCTGCGAAATTTCACAACTATTAGAATGGCTAAAAAAAAAAAAACCACACACAAGAAATACCAAGTGTTGGCAAGGATGTGGAAAAAAAGAAACCTTGTGCACTGTTCGTGGGAAGGCAGACTGGTGCAGCCACTGTGGAAAACAGAATGAAGATTCCTCGAAAATTAAAAAATAGAGTTACCATATGATCCAGTATTCTATTGATGGGTATTTACCCCCAAGAAAAAGAAAACAGTAATTCTAAAAGATACATGTTCCCCATGCCTTCTTAACTCTTACAGTCTGTGCACTCTTAAAGTCTCGGCAGCAGATATATGAAGTTGAAAATAGATTTTCCAGTGAAGATGTCACTTAGACTAAGTTGGTTACTCCTTCTGAGACTTCTAGAATCATGCACATACTTGTGCATAGCATTAACTAGGCCATGTTTCAATTGGTAACTTATCTGTCTACCCCTCTTATTGACCAATAAGCTCAAATCTTTCTGTATTTCCATGCCATGCATTTCCATGCATGACAAGTACAACTACTCAATAAATGTTTACTGAATGCTTTTGGAAAAAGGAGAAGTATACAACCAACATGCAAGTATTTATCAATGTATTTGTATATGTGAAATCTGGTGAGTTACTTCACATCCCTGTGCTTTTATTATTGTTTTAATCGACAAAATGAGGCGAAAATAAGTTTTCCTAGAATATATATCTTAAAGCACTTATCAGAGTCCTTGTACGTAGCAAGGGTTCAGAAATGCAGCCGATTTGTTTCCTCTCTTTTTTTTCCCTTTCTCATTTTAGGAGAGAGGTGGGGAATGTAAATACCCATCTGAAAATTAAAGCTAATGCTGGTAATAAAAGCTTCTTGAGATTTCATGGGTACCCCATTAGCCAAAATGATTTATCAACATGATTTATCATCATAACTCAAAAGATAAAAAAAAAAGAATCAACAGCCCAGAGATCAACTGTATGAATAAATAAAATCACTTTTTTAATTCAGTGAAACATTCCAAGCCCCTAATATGTAATAAGAATAAAGGCTGTCCTTAAGAGCTTTAGAGCTAAGGAGGAGCTCTACAGTTCCCCATGTAACAAGAGTGCTCATATTCAAGGTGCTACTTGAACACATAGAAGGAATGACCTTTCACTTGCAGATAGAAACCTGTGGGAGAAGGAAGGCCCGGGAATCCTTTAGGGTAAATGAATTCAATCTTCAAGGATATGCAATAATATGATCAATGGACAGAAGGGGTGGAAGAATATTCCATTTAGAGATAAATAGCAAGTAAAGAGGCTGCAGGTCAGAGAGAGGATGGCCCAGACAGGTGTATACTAGCAAGTCAGTAGATCTAATGTTTTCAGAGTAGAGCAATAGAAAATAAAATAAAAAGTTAGGCAGGGGTCCAATCATGAAGCACCCTGTGCATCATGCTAAGGTTTTTTATTTGATCCTAAAAGCCATGAAATGCTACTGAAGTACATTAAGTGTGCGAAGCTATAAATAGCTAAAAAGAAGAACTTCTGTCCCCATCTATGTGTGAGCCTCCCTGTGCACAGAAAGTAGACGGTGAAGGCCCTCAGGCTAGGCTAGATCCAGTTCTGTTGTTGAAAACAAGACAAAGCCAGCATCACTCATCCTTGCTTCCAGTATCTTAAGTTGGTGTTCACATATAGCAGCCATTTCTGAACAAAATCTGAGGATAACTGGAGTCAAGAATGCAAATAAAACACTCACACCCTGATACAGTGCACCGTGATATGAGCCGTGCAGAGTCAGCCTTCTGAAATGTAATCAGCCAAATGCAGCCTTTGTAGACATTTTCTACAGAGGAACTCAGAAATGTCACTAGTTTATCATTCTCCTGGCATTTCGTCAGAGTTTATACCAGTTTAATATAGGGCCGCATAGATGGTGCAGAGCCACAAAATGTCCTGACATAGATAACCTCAGAGCAAGTATTAAAAAATAAATACCGTGCCAGGATAACACCTGTTTATTCAGATTCAGAATTGCAGCTAATGGCATACGGAGGAAAGAACAGGGATCTGCAGAGTAAAAGGGGCTGGTGAGTTGGACACACCTGTCTTCTTCTTTTTAGAAGGAGCATCATGTTCCCACAGGCTCTCTCCATAAACAAAGCCCCTAGAAGCAAGTGGTTCTATCTGTTCGAGAAGAAGCAAAAGCTGGCGGGTACCAGTGGCCGGCTCCCTGGATCTCCTCTTCTGTAGCCAAGGGTTCCCCTTTCCCCTGGC
This sequence comes from Halichoerus grypus, assembly GCF_964656455.1. Classification (NCBI taxonomy): domain Eukaryota; kingdom Metazoa; phylum Chordata; class Mammalia; order Carnivora; family Phocidae; genus Halichoerus; species Halichoerus grypus. The sequence continues at coordinate 22,489,948 of NC_135718.1, read as the reverse complement.
CTCACAGCTAGGCTGTCAAGATACAGGTCATCAGGAGAGTCCTGGCTAATGCAGTAACTTTTATTCTAGAACAAAGCAGCTTATTCAGAGGTCTCATCTCCTGTCCATCTGGGGAAAATGGGCTAGGGGGAAAATAAAAAAAAAGCTGCTTCAAGGCGTCATTTTAGCCTCTCTCTTAGTCCTAAGAAACATGCTTGCTTGATTTCTTCTGGCTTCCACACTGTCACACTGGTTTCCCAGAGCCAAAGATAGCCACTACAAATAACAAATAAATAGAAAGACAAAAAACAAAAAGATGCTTAGTTTCTTAAATGCATAATGGCTACTGAGAATCAGCATGGCCAACATCCGCAGGCCCATCAAATTCTGCATTTTGCCATCCTTACTCCCCCTAAGCCAGAAGCCCAATTGTTGAATTAGGTGATGTCTGCAACAAAGTGTATGTGAGTATGCACGTGTGGGCATGCATGCGTGCGTGTGTGTGTGTGTGTGTGTGTGTGTTTATAGGAGCAAAGTGAGGAATGGGGTATCTGACTCAGAATGAAAGAATACAGGGGTTCCTGGGTGGCTCAGTCGTTAAGCGTCTGCCTTCAGCTCAGGTCATGATCCCAGGGTCCTGGGATAGAGCCCACATCGGGCTCCCTGCTCAGTGGGGAGCCTGCTTCTCCCCTCCCTCTGCCCACCCCCCCCCACTCATGCTCTCTCTCACTCGCTCACTCTCACTCTATCTCAAATAAATAAAATCTTAAAAAAAGAATGAAGGAATACATAAAGCTCAGGAATGAAGGAATACATAAGGGGATGAGGATGTTGGTTGAACAAAGCGCATGGTAGAAAACAAAGCCGAAATTTGCAAGAGCCATAGTGAGCAACAAGCAACATGCTGCTTCAGACATCAAAAAGACCAGGTCCAAGTTGGTCAGGACAAGCCATTGTGCTACAATGCTCCCCCTTCCCCCACTTTCCCCTTCTCTCATATAATGGCTTTACTTCTAAAACCATGGATTCACTTCCCATTTTCTTCTTATTTCCCCACTGTTTGGGCCCCTCTCCTTGCCTTCGTTGTTTCCTGCATACAGGATTGAGGGGATCTAGAGGCACCAGGGAAGATGACCAGATCACTGGCCCAGTCCCCAAACAGAAATCATTGTGCCAATGAGATAAGAGAAATATATTTAAAATGATCAAACAGTTTGGGATTGAGGTAAAGGAGTGGCTCGAAATATTTTTTTTAATAAGGCTTCTTTTTATCTTTTTAAACTGTAGTGCTATCATACATTACGCATTTTTAGCAACTTGTTAATTTTACTCTAATCCATCTTGGAGACTGTTCCATGCCAGGACATAAAATTAATGGGATAGATCTCTAACTACTATATTGAAATTTATTAAATTAAAATACCCAATTTGTCTATCGCCTATTGATTGACCCAAAGCAAAAATGTATAATAAATGAAAAAAAAAAAAAAAAAAACACTGGAAATACAAAGACAAAATTCATAATAGTAGCCATCTCTGAGAGGTTTTGGAATTGGGGGTGACAAAGAGATTATTACCCTTGTCAGTAATTTAAAATTTTTTGCAATGTATGTATGCATTACTCTTATAATTAATATTAATAAATTTGTACTATTATGAACAACAAGAAAGTTTCTTCAGTCTGGAAAACAGTCTGTGAGGAGACATATAATCAGTGTGTGCAAGTCACAAAGGGGTAGTGGGAAGGAATGAGCGTAGTTAGTATGGAGAGGAGACCTGGAATATGTCAAACCTCAGACTCCTGGCAACTGTGCCACCATCTTACTCAAGTGCTTGGAAAGCTAACGCCGTGGAACAGCTGTGGCAGCAAGAAACAATGCTAAGGACAGCAGGAGGTGTGTGTTTGTGTTGATCTTAAATTCGGAGTGAGAGGAGGAAGGTGTGGACCGACGTCCGGCTTGGGACTAAAGGGGCCAGGGTAAAAGAAGACAAGGAGAGGACAGAACCTCACCACTTACCCCTTTCTTTCCCTTTCTGTTAAAGACAAAGAGCTTCAGATTAGAGGGTAGTATGTTAAAGGATTGAAACCTGAGCATTTTGCTGCTGGAGAAAATTTGGCCCAGAGAAATTATATTCTATAAGAGCATTCCAAAAATAGCAATCTCCAAAGTTTTGGTTTGAACATACCAAGCAGGGAAAATGAAAATGAGCACATGCCAGTATATGATGACTTATTGGTTGTAAGCTGAGGAAACGTACTAGGGTGTTTATGCTTTAACTTTAGAAAATATACACAAAATAGAAAGTAAAATAGCAAAAAAAACCAAAAAACAAAAAACCCACAACAGGAATTGTAGTATCTTCTGCCTACATCCCAATGAATCATCTTGTACACACCTGGGTGCTGCTGCAGGGACCTCCCCATGGAGACTATGGATCTAAACTGTGGATCCCTGGGTTATCCTTAATATTTAACACCCAGAAGGGCAGACAGCTGGTCCTCAATTACGTTTTTTAATGAATGAATGAATAAATTCAACAAATATTTATTAAATACCGACAATATGTCAGAGGCAATTCTAAGGTGCTGAGGATTTAGGAGTGAATTAAACAGAAGATAATCCCTGCACTTTATGAAGCTTCCATTTCCATACAGAAGACAGGGAAGGTATAAATAAATGTAAATATATATCAGGTGGTGATAACAACATTTACTAAAAGTTATGTAGAAAAAAATATATACAAACTATAAGAAGCTTTAACTACATCAAAAACACTACGTCATATGGTGTTAATCAAAGGCTGGTGTTCATCTATTAAGTGTAGGATTGATATCATACAGGGCTTGCAGGGCTGTGCTCTTGTTGGCATCCTGCTCATCAACTGTCAACAACGTGGATAAGAATGCCTATTGTGGGCCTACAAAATTCACACATGACACAAATTGAGGAAAAATAGTAACAAGATAACAAAGGTGGTGGTAGCTCTGAAAGCAAGTCACTTGCCTAAGGGCATACAGCTAATAAATGATGTAATCAGATCAGAATTTAGACTCTCTAATTTTTCTACAGCTCCATGTATCATCTGTAAAAAGGATATTAATAATAAGACCTAATAAAAACGTTGTGGAGAGTAAAAGGAAGAGTAGGTGCAACATCACTATTGTCAACAGTATGAATTAAGGGGTCCTTTAGAGATGAAAAGTCTGTTAGAGATTAACTAGTCCAAACACCACATGTCACAGTTAAGGAAATCAAGGCTTCAAGAGAGCAAATACCTTGTCCAAGTTCATATCACTCAGAGAGCATCAAGGTTGGAACTACTAACCCAGGTTCTTGACTCACTCCAATGATCCTTCTCATGAAAAAAAATTCATTTTCTTTTTATTCCTTAGTGTCTCAGCAAAGACAGTATTGACTCAAAAGATAATGTATGTGTCTTACACCAAAAAGGTCAGGAGAAATGATGGGAAACTTCAATTTGACATCCTACAAGGGTCATGTGCTTCTATGGCTTAAATGTTTGTGTATCCCCAAAATTCATATGCTGAAACCTAATTTCTAAGGAGATAGGATTAGGAGGTGAGGTCTTAGGGAGGCAATGAGTGCCCATGTAGAAGAGGCCAGAGAGGGCCCCCTTGCTCAGTGCAGCATGTGAGAACACAGTAAGAAGGTAACCAACCACATGCAACCCAGAACAAGGCCTTCATCAGACCCCCATCCCACTGGCACCCCGATCTCGGACTGCAGGCCCCCTAAACTGTTAGAAAGAAACTTCTGTTGTTTATAAGACATCCAGTCTGTGGTATTTTGTTATAGCAACCCCGACCAACAGAAACACGTGCAGTGGGCATTAGGGTAGCATGCGCCTGGGCATATTTGGGAGGGTGCCCTGTCTTGGGAGTCTGGAAATAGCCTGGAACTAAGTTTAGTTTAGATCCTCAAATATCAGAGCCTGTAAATGTGAAGGTGAAAAATGACTAATAAATTTTGATCCTTGTGAGAAACACAGTGTTAGTCTCCACACTGGGCTGCCAGGTCCCTGGCCCTCACCTAAGGCTGGTTTAACCATCCTCGAAGAGCTCTGCTCTGCTTTTTGAACCTGTTATGAAACAACGACATTCTCTTGTTTTGTTGCTGGGTATTGATACTGCGGAAAAAACACCCCAAGAGGCCATAGCTCACAAGCCCCCCAGTGGAGAAGGGAAAGTGACCCAGTCAGTAAAGCCTGGAGAGGAGCAAGGACAGAGAAGGAGAGGTTAGATAAGGAAGAAATCAGATTCACCTTCACAGCAGGAGCACAAATTCCTGGGGTGTCAAACAGCAGTTACTCTCCTCAGTACTTTGCTTATTCACAAAGAATTTCTGGAGTGCTGAGTACAAGGTGTCAAGGGATTTGGAACTGGGCAAATTCAGTGATGATATCCTGTGAAAATACTCTGAAGGCCATGCCAGTGTGCCTTTGAACTCGTACTAACTGCTTGGCCAAGGAAACACATGTGATGATGGAAAATGTAAAACATACCTTCTAATTTTTTTAAAATTAATACTCCAGTATGGACACAAATTCTTAAGTTCTCACCGAAAACATCTCATGGTGACAGAAAGAGAAGAGAGGGAGACAGGGAGGGGAAGTTAGAAGGAGGGGAAGGAGAGGAGGAGAAGGGAGAGGCCATGGAAGAGGAGATGGGGAAGAGCAGACAAAGAAGAAGAAAAAGAGGGGTAGATGAAAGGGTAGAGAGGTGAGGAGGATGACCAGAGGGAAAGGAGAAAAGAGATGCCCTGCTAGGGGGCTATGCTGCAGGTCCCATTCCTGTTCATCTCCCACCACCACCCACCCCGAATTCTGAATTCTGCCAGCTGGAAAATAGGCTTGACTGCTCTATTATTCTTATAATTGGCATCATTTATTGAAATAACACTGCTTTTAGAAATCTGATTGTAGGGGCGCCTGGGTGACTCAGTCGTTAAGCGTCTGCCTTCGGCTCAGGTCATGATCCCAGGGTGCTGGGATCGAGCCCCCGCATCGGACTCCCTGATAAGTGGGGAGCCTGCTTCTCCCTCCCCCTCTGCTGCTCCCCCTGCTTGTGCTCTCTCTCAAATAAATAAAATCTTTAAAAAAAAAAAAAGAAATCTAATTGTAAAAATAATACGTGTTCATTTAAAATACAATGGAAAGTGGACTGAAGTATAAAAAGGAAAATAAAACATTCACATGGTCCTTCCATCTGGAAACAATCACCTTTAACATTTTGTCATCAATCCTTCAGAGTATTTTTCTGTTTCTGTAGGCATTCCTTTTTTAAAAAACAACTTTTGCATCATACCATTAACAGAGCATAACATACTATAATGCTGGAATGCACTGTTTTGCCAGCTGTGCAATATTCTGTAATTTTCTTAACTGACAGGCTGACCACAGACTATCGGGAGTGTCTACACATAATACTGCACTGATTATCTTTGCACGTAAATATTTGCATGTCTCTCTTATCTCTCAGTTTTTCAACAGGCAGGATTATTAAAAGAGGGAATTTCACTAACACAAAGAGAATGAGCATTTGTTTAAGACTCCTGATAAACTGTCCAACTGTCCTCCAGAAAGTTTATATAAATTATGCTAAGAACAACAGATGAGCATCCATTTCCCAAGCCCTCACTTAGGCTAAGTATTATCTTCTCAAAAAAACTATCCCTTTGGCAGATTAATAAATGGCCTATCCTTTTTAATTTTTAAAAAAAGATTTGATTTATTTATTTGAGAGAGAGAGAGCACAAGTTGGGGAGGGAGAAGCAGAGGGAGAGGGAGAAGCAGACTCCCCGCTGAGCAGGGAGCCCGATGCGGGGTTCTATCCCATGATCATGGGATCATGACCTGAGCTGAAGAAGGTTGCTTAACTGACTGAGCCACCCAGGCGTGCCTTTTTAATTTTTATATCCTTTTTGTTTTAATTTTTATTTCCTATTTGTGAGATTCAACATTTTTACGTTGTCTCTCTTTTTTTCTTGTATAGAATGCCTGTTCAGGATCATGGGACTTATATCTATAGAGATGTTTTTATGCAAGTTTTCATTTATAAGAGGGATTAAACTGTTGAGGATATTTACCCACTTCTTGTGCTGTCTTTTTCACATATTTTTAGTTGGTTCGTTTGGAACCTGAATTGTTTGTTTTGGGAATTAATGATTTTATTTATTTATTTATTTTTTTAAGTAATCTCTACACCCACCCTGGGCCTCAAACTCACAACCCTGAGATTAACAGTCATGAGCTCTACCGACCAAGCCAGCCAGGCGCCCCTGTTTTGGGAATTAAAATCACTGTTGGGGGCGCCTGGGTGGCTCAGTTGGTTAAGCGACTGTCTTCGGCTCAGGTCATGATCCTGGAGTCCCTGGATCGAGTCCCGCATCGGGCTCCCTGCTCTGCAGGGAGTCTGCTCCTCCCTCTGACCCTCCCCCCTCTCATGTGCTCTCTCTCTCATTCTCTCTCTCTCAAATAAATAAAATCTTTAAAAAATATACATATATATATAAAATCACTGTTGAACAAAAGAGGTCAGTACCCTTTCATAGAGGTTTGTTTTTGGGTGGGGGACAGCAAACCTTGCTTTTTTCTTTGGTGAGGACAAAGAAGATGGGGAAAGGGAGGAATAGTGTGTGAGTGTGTGTGTGTGTGTGTGTGTGTGTGTGTAATGGTGAGTACCTCCAAGTCACCCTCCTGATAGTGAAGGTGGTGTGAGATGCCCAACTGAACAAACTGGGGAGAGCCCAGAACTATGGAGTCGGGGGAAGGGGGATATCCTCTCCTCTAGGACCAATAAAGGGACTCCATCACTAGGAAAATCCATTTCCTTCTGAGATCTTCATCTCAGGTCAGACCCTAAAATATTTCTTTAAAAATAATTTTACTAGGCAGACAGATCGTGCCCTTAATTAGCAGGTGGCACCTTAATGGCATACTAACATCTAATAGGAATTATGGGCCCACGAGGTCAGAGTGAGGGCACAGAGGTACCTGAGGTGAAGAAGAGACAACAAACAGAATCCAGAATTGGGCTTACTCACCATCTTTTCTGGTCACATTGTTGGCTGACCAACTAACTGATGGCATAAATAAATAATTGGTCAAGATGGGCCAGTTATTCCTTACAGAATTTCAATTAATACACATATAGGAAATTATGGAAATAGAAAATTTCCATTAGGACACCACAGAAATCACTGCGACAGGCAAGATCCGCTGATGAATATGGAAATTAGTGGGCGAAATGCATAGCCTCAAAATATCTCTCCCAAAATATTTATTAACTATTGTGGTGCTTTTAACATATGTTCACACAATTTTTGATACTCTTCCTGCCAGAAGTTGGAACTTAATTCTCTTTCCCTTGAGTGTGCACTGGACTTAGTAACTTGATTTAACCAATAGCATATGGAACAGGAAAAACAGTAACTCTGCAATGGACAAACCTGGCCGACCCTACCTTCATCAAGTGGTCAAGGTTAACATCACTGGTAATAAGACATACTGATATCTTGTACTGTTTGATAAGATATCATGAGAAGGGCGCATCATTTCTGTGATATTCTTACCAACAACCTATATAACCCTGTAATCATGAGAAAATATCAGACTAACCCAATTTGAGGGACATTCTAAAAATATCTGAGTAGTATACTTCAAAACTGTCCAGGTCATCAAAGACAATGAACGACTGAGGACTGAAGAGACTAAAAGATAAGACAGATAAGCGCCATGTGGGATTCTGGATTGGACCCTGGATCAGAAAAAAAGGGACATTAGTAGAAAACCTGGGGGGATCCAAATAAAATCTCTAGTTTAGTTGACAGCCTTTCACCAATATTAATTTCTTAGTTGTAAATACTGCTCCATGGTCATAAAACATGTTAACTTACGAGAAGCTGATTGAAGATCATAAGAGAACTCTCTGTCCTCTCTTTGCAACTCTTCTTTCATTGTAAAATTACTTTGAAATAAAAAGTTAGGGAGAAAAAAAAACCATTCCCAAATCTCCTAAGGATATACTCAATTATAGCAAAGCTACTATAGATAGGAAAGTGATCTGTTCCTTCTAGCCTTTCTAAATCATTGTCACTACAGGGAAAGGATGGGTCATGCCATTTTATCACATAAAGCAGGTAAGCCACTGTAGCATTTCATTTGCTCTAAGTTTATGATTCACAGATTTCAACAATCACAAAAAAGAAAGTTATTCTATTCTAAAAATGGTAAGACTGGAAAAGCGGTTCTTATTATTGAGATGTTCTTACTCTTCATTTGTTTAGAAGTAGAAAACAATGTGGACAGCCCGGGTTTTTACTAATTCTAGGGCTGCCCTGGTTACTAGGGGAAGGGCCTGATTGCAGCTGATGACAGAAATATGGTGGCCTAGGAACTGGTGAAGTGTGAGGGTGAGTGGGAAGCGGTGGTTGATGAGGCTGTAAGCTGCACTGCTTTGGGTTCCTCTCTCTTAGGCACCCTGTTTTCCTTGGCTACTGAATTACTCGGGAAGGCTAACTGCTCCTAGGAGGCACATTCTAGAAGAGCTAGTTTGTTCCCTGGGTTAGTGATGCAGAAGCTATCCCAGGAACATATGTATTCTAACAAGTTTCATCTTGTCACAATAGAGTCACAAAATTGCTCTGTTCAGCACACGATGATGGCTTTGTAATTCAATTATTGGTAGAATTTATCTTCTGCTTTATCTGCCTTAAACTTCGGGCACTCATGGAAAACCCTTTACCATAAATTTCATAAATGCTGCAGCAGGTTCTGTCCTCCACCTCAGGGCACATCTTGCCATGCCTGTGAAAAGCTTGACAGCCTTCTCTAAATTATGGAATTGTTTTGTTTAGAGATGTTGATGTTTTAAGTGCCACAGCCAAACAATAAAAAACAGTGGGACAGGTCCATCTGCTCTGGTTATTCTCTTTAGAGAAAGAGAGATCCTGACAGACAGATAGACAAAGTTCATTCTCAATCCAAAAGGCTGCTTTCAGCGATTTATCTAGAATTGTGTAGAAGGGATTCCTGCAACTCATAGGAGGTCAGATGTGGTAGCGTCAAAGTTCTCTAAGAATCCTGATAAAATTCTTAACACATTCATAAACATGTCAGGGCTGGCTGGTCATCTACATGGATTCACTAGTCTGGGAGTTGGTTTTAGGATCTTCCTCTGCCTTCTTCTGCCTTTCCTTCCTACCTAGTCAAATGAGCCAATTTCTGGGTCTTCTCCTACCATTCTGTTTAGAATTTACCATCCCATATCTTATCAGTTACCTACTAAGACAACCTTATCTAATCTTTGATTTGAAAAGTAGGTATCTATGGTTACCTCATCCCCATATTCATTTTCCAATTTTTGTATATTCAATAAATATTTATAGAGTACTTATTTTGTCAATTCAAAAATGCTCACTTTTATTTTTTCATTTTAACATTTCTTAAATCAGCTGGTATCTTACAATTATTGAAATGATAAAATTTAACTGGCAGAGGTTTTTGACAATACACAAAATAAAGGTGTATCTTCATCTGATGGGATTTTAGAGTTGATGGTATACGGTATGGGTCAGGCAGTGTTCTAGATACTTTGCTGTCCTAGTTTCTTCAATCAATTTCTTCTCATCTTTGTCCTAACAACAGACAATTCCCTTTCCCTAGAAACCATTGCCCAGGAACACCCCCTCATCATAATTTAATATGAATGCATATTGTGTGTCTATCTTCTTTTCCTTCTCCTCCTCCCACTTCTCAGTGTTTTAACATGAGATGTGTTAACAGTGGCTGACCTTACATCTCAGGGTTTTGGTGACAGACTATAAAAAAAGGGGAAGCATGACTCAACTAGAAGAGGAATACCACCTGAAAACCATATGACATATGCAAATTTTTCTCATCTTTTTGGGGAGGCATTTATCATGTTTTAAGTTGTATGAGGGACAATCCCATCATTGTAGGTTGAAGCATAATTGTATTTTTGTTTGTATTTAGAGATTATATATGGTATCACAAGAGGTACCAGGTACCAAGTTTTCAAGGGGTAGACTGCGGTGATTTTGTACTGGATCAGCCTGGCCAACCTACAACTATCTTTCCCAGAGTCTCCATATAGTTTCAGATTAGAACTGACCAAAAGGAAATACACGTGAGATGTGGAAGGCAAGAGGGGAGCAGCAGTCAGTTCACTCTGAAGGCTTCAAGGGTTCAAGGTAGAGACAGTGACAAAGTGCTGGCAGGTCCCAGTCTGTCCTTGCTCTTCCCTTCCCAATTTCCTGCCTGACCACTCTTCCAGACTGCCAGCCCTGTGCCCTTGGGCCTCAAGCCCAAGGTGTGAGGCTGCAAACTCCCAGAGGGGGTCCCAACTGCAGTCCCGCCTCAGCAACTGCAAACCCCTCGAGGGCAGGGGCTGTGTTTCCAGTATGTTCACAGCCAGGAGTTAGAGCTAAAAATTACTCACTAAATTAATATAAATTAAATGAACCGAGTAACAAGGGCTTTTAGGTAATCTAGAAGCTATAAAATTAAACACTGAGCTATAAAATTAAAATTAAATGAACCGAGTAACAAGGGCTTTTAGGTAATCTAGAAGCTATAAAATTAATTTACCCACTGTTCCTGATTCTGGGGCAACAGAAAAGTAAAATACATGTGTGCATTAAAAATTCCCATCGAGGGGTGCCTGGGTGGCTCAGTCGGCTAAGCATCTGACTCTTGATTTCGGCTCAGGTCATGATCTCAGGGTCGTGAGATCAAGCTCTGCATTAGGCTCCACGCTGGGCATGAAGCCTACCTGAGATGCTCTCTCCATCTGCTCCTCCCCCTGCTTGCATGCACTCTCTTAAAAAAAAAAAAAAAATTCCCAGTGAAAATATAAATTATGAAACTGGGTATCAAAATGAGATTGCCACATTTCTGAAACGAATGCCCAACTCTTGCTTATTCCTCTTTTAAATGACAGTTAATATTCACTCATGTATTATATGTGTCTGGAGTTTAACCTGAGTTCTCATTTTAATCCTGACAAGTAGATAAGGAAGACCGCACAATGATGACTGATACACAGATGAAGACTGTAAGGCTTAAAGAAGCTAATTAAATAGCTCATTGTCACAGCCCTTGAAAACAGGATTCTGACAAGGTCATTCTGACTCCAGAGCTCTCACTCTTAAACACTAAACACCATCTCTTCTTGGCTCGAAGCATCAAGAAAGGTGCTTTGGTGACGCATCATTGAATGAGCACGAGAAACCACACGCACAGACACTGTATAAACCCAGAGGCTCTGGAACTTGAAGGCTAAGTGAGGCTGGATCACTAGGGCATAAGTCAATTTCTTTTACTATTATTCTAAATTAGAAGCCATAATTATGAGGATTTTCCCTGTCTCTTTTGTGCTTCTTTGCTGCCATCCCCCTGCACTCTGCTACCATAGTAGCTGTTGCGGATCTGGAGAAGTGACCGAGGCTCAGCTGCTCGCAGATGGAGGAGCTCAGCCCAGGGAGACAGGACATCATCAAGATAAGGAGGACAGGGATCAATGATGGCCATTAGTGAATGAAGGCTATGAGAAAAGTGATGGGCTCACAGGCAGGAGCAGGGGGAAATGAACTTAATTTGTAGGGAAAACTTGCTAATCATCGGGGGAGATTACGATGTGGAGGAAAAGTGCAAGAGGATTAGAAAACCGCATTCACATGGAGATCATTAACAGGAAAAAAAAAAAGATAAAACATCAGGCCCCTCAAGGATAATGAAAATTCTCTTATCGAGCACTCACAGTACAGGAACCAGAAATGCGCCAGTGCAGGTCTTGGGATATGATTTCAAGAATGATTTCCTGCCACTTCTCCCAGCTTTTTACCCAAACCACAGACATGGTTCAGCTCCCATGGTAGAGGGCTAGGAACCAGAAAAGACTGTCTAGGAGGAAGAGGTAGAGTGTTAAGAAACAATCAAGTCAATACTTCAAAGAAAGGGGGTCGGGGGTTCTTCTCCTGAACCCCATAGAAAGGAGGGGCTGGGTTTCTTCTCCTGAAACCCATACTCTTTTAAGTTGTGTAAAGAATCTGTCAGTTTGGGCAGTCTAGGCTGCAGTCACTTCGTCCTTGGTTACACAGATCTCATTACCCCTTAGGACAGCCTGTGGGGTTCATAAACAGCCTACTGCATAAAAAAAAGTGTTCCTTTTACTGATGCAGAATTCTCCCTCTTCAATATGTACTTAGATGGCTTAGGAGTCTAACCTTTACATGCTGGAAAGAAAGACAGGTCATCTGTTAATGGCTCCCGGATTTAACAAATGAAGTCCATTCAAGATGTGTTTCAATCTGGATGTATATGTGGGTTTATGTGTGTGTATATATATACATGTGTGTATTCAATGAATTTCAGCACTGTGTGTGTATGAGTGCGTACACCAAGTTTCTACTATTCCATTTACTGTCATACGCACAATAGATAGAAACATGTTAAAGACAGGTCCTTAAGGAATTATCTATTAGCAGGAGAGGAAATGAAGAAATAAAAAGATAGATATGCAGAACATACTAAGTGCTAAGTTACTTAATAATAATTATGATAATATGTCATTTTTTAATTCTCAAAATGAGCCTTGGATTAAGGAAACTGAAGCTCAGGCAGGTGAAGGAGTTTCTCAGGATTGCTCAATTAGTAAATAGCAAAGCTGGAATTTGAATTTCAATATGCTGACTCTAAGCCTGTGCTCTTTCCATCAGTCACATATATAGACCTGCAGTACAACACATGTTATGACGCACTGCATTTTATTTGTGACATACGCACATTTAAATTCAAAGAAAGGGATTCTTCTTGAATTGAAGAAGGCTCCAAGGGTAAAGGCAGGAATCAGTATGAGTCCATAAAGATCCACTATTGTGATCCTAATAATGGCAAAGATCCTTATCCATTATCTTTGTAGTCAGACCAAAACTGTCCTAACACATAATAAGTGCTAAAATTTAATCTCTGCTAAAATAAATAAATAAATAAGGACAGTTTATTCCTAGGTAGGAGCATTTATAAAATCATAGAGATAAGAGATATAGACTGGTCCATAGACTAATCACTGCTTAGAATTATTTACCTGGCCTTAAAAAAAAAAAATTACCTGGCCTTTTGGGAATTTAGCACATAGAATTGGGAGTATGGGGGCGGGAGGTGAAAAAAATGTGCAAACTCAGGTTGACAAGCGTCTAGTTATGTCCTTACTCTTTTTGAATTTATGTTGTAAGCAATGAGGAACAAGGCAAATGCTTGATCAGGGAAACGCTTACACGATTCCTTAGGCAGTAGTAGGATATAAGGAGAGTAGGGCTTTTTCACTGTCCCCAATGAGCCAGGGTAATGCTAAGGAGAAGAGAAGTAGACAGGTGTAACTTCACAGAGGAAGAAATGATGGGAACTGGAAACACAACATTTAAGAGGAGGTGAGTGAGAGAACAGAGTTGAATATGTTTCAAGTGTTAAGGCTGGGACACAGGATATAAGAAATACAAAATCCTATAAAGAAAAATCTAATTCTGAATAGTGAGATGTTCCACTCCCAGCTGAGCATAAAACTGAAAGCTAGTGATGGTGTTTGTTAAGAAGTGCCCTGCAAACAAAGACCTGCTTCAGAGAGCTTTGGGTGAAGGATGAAGCAGAGTATCTTCAGAAAACAGCCATACTCCCTTTCTATTACAGTACACTTGATTTTCTAGTTGTTTTGATAGCGTAGAATTTTACATTTTTATTTTATTTCACTAAGTTTATTCTATTTTTTTATTTTTTATTTTTGTAATATCATTAGACTCCAACCCTTTTCCACTTTGCAGGACACAGGGAAGGAAAAGTGCAGAGGATTCTGTTGTGGGGTCCATTAAACCCATCTGGGAAAAGAGAAAAGACAGCCAATTCACACCACACCCTCTATGTCCCTTGGGTGTGAATGGCTTAGGAGTCTAGGAGAGGCCATACTCAACAGCCAGCATATCTGAAGGAGGAAGAAGAAGGGTCATGGTGACCCAGTGTATATAAAACAAACTATCAAACAACAAGGGAAATAAAAAAAAACAACAACAACAACCTCACACTGACCCAGCAGCAACATCCAACAAGGACTTGAGGATGGGTGGTAGCAATATGAGTCAGAATCAGAGACAGAAACTGCTTCAAGTCGTGAGGTGTTCTCTGACATAGCCAGATAATACCAGAAAAAATTCATGCACCTGCATCTTATGCCTGAGGTTAGAGGAGAGAATGGTAGATAGGGATGACAGGCCAGGTATCTAGACAAATGGGACTTTAATGACTGGGCATAGGGCCCAATGGGAGGGAGGCCAAAGGAAACGCCTGCTAACATAACAGTTCTGAGTAAGAAGAAAGCTCTGTGGAGCAGGGTCCTCAGAAAAGCTTCAAGGAAAGCTGGTGCTCAAGCTAGTCTTCACTGGTCCCCAGCACAATGGGGCTTGTGAAGGTACACCGGAGGGGACATAACATGCTTAAACAACACGGGCTCCTGAGCCAGTCATATCTGGGTTGAAATTCCGTCACCATAACTGATGAACACATATTAGTCAGGGTTATTTAACCTCTCTGGGATTTTATTTTCTTATTTATATTCTTATTTATTTCTCATCTAAAAATGGGAATGAAAACACCAGCAATGGGCACCTCTTGTTGATGTTTTCCCATTAACCTTCTCCCTTCCTTTGAGAAAAGTTCCTGAATCTTTCCTGGGGGCAGCGCCATTCCTTACTTTGTGACCATGTGGTTTACTGGAATTGGTTCTACCCCCAGGGTCTAGATGTGAGCATGTTACCCCATCAAGGACTGTGAGATTTCATCCCAGAGTTCTGTGGGAGCACCAGGAAAGGAGGTATTTTCTTTTCCACTGGAGTAAATTAGGGGAAATATTTGCTGCTAGAGACTACCAGGAAGAAAGAGCCTGCCTGAGAGTGAAGCTAACATTGAGGATGGTAGAGCCAACGTAGCAAGAACTGATGAACTTAATGAGCCTCTGAATCGAGTGCAGTCTGGATAAAGTTGGACCTTTTGACTTTCTAGATCCATGAGGCAATATCTCTTTTAAAAAAACACACACACACACAAAACAACTTTATTTTTAAAACAGGTTGCATTTTTCTAACACATATCTTGAAAAAGTTTGATCACTAAATTATTTCAGATCATTGATTTGAAGATTGACTGAAACAGTGTATGCAAGACACAGCATAGGGCTTGACATACAGTAAGTGCTCAATAAATGGGACTTGTTGAAGATATGGAATGGGGAGTCATTCATATTGACTGGCACTGAATCAGCAATGAATGGCAATGTGTATGTATACATGCTCAAAAGCACTGAGTATGGACTAACAAGTATTCCTGTACCCCTCTGCTGGAAAATACAGCTGTCATGTGCCCCCTGAGGGACCTAACTGAAACAAGGCTGACATTCTAGAATACAAAGGCTCATTGTTGAGTCAACTCTTAATTTTCTGTGTGTGAATTAGTCAGAGAAAATATGTAATCACTACTCAGCTGTCCCTGTTTACAGCCAGCCCCCTATATGTCAGAACAACATAATTAATAAGGTAAGTCTGAACCTATTTTTAATTAAGTGAAACAGCTCTAAGATTGCCTTGTCTTTTGCATAGATAATAGATTGCTGAGTGGTTTATAATGAAAACTGCCTTCCACTGCCTTGTTCAAAAGTTGAAACAGATCCCAAAAAGGCCATATTCAGCAACTTTTTTTTTATTATGTTATGTTAATCACCATACATTACATCATTAGTTTTTGATGTAGTGATCCATGATTCATTGTTTGTATATAACACCCAGTGCTCCATGCAGAATGCAGCAACTTCTAATAGTGAATTTGGCTTTTGGCAGGACCTTCCCTTATTCAAGTATTTTGGATACCACCAATCATCCAACTCTATGTCCTTGTTCAATGTCAAAGCTTTTATCTATTGAACTGTTAAACTAACATTTATTATTGGGGGATGCAAGTCAGAAATAAATCTTAAATATAAAGCTGATTTTTACTACTGCAACCAAGGTCCATGGGCACAGACAGACCAAGTTTCAAAACTTAGCTATATTACATATTATGTGTGTTATGTTGGATAAAATATATCACTTTTCTATTTCATCAAAATGAGGATAAGAATCCCTACCTCACAATCTTGTTATAAGGATCAAATGACACAATTTATCATGTGCCCAGATCATTCTAGTAACTTAATAGAAATCCCCATTATGGGATTTTATCTTGCAGATGCTCAGTTCTCCCATCTGTATTTTTTTCCCTAATGAAAATCTATTCTCCCTTTTGATGATAACAGAATGCCGTTTTTCTCCTTTTTAGTAATCATCTCTCCCCTAACCTTGAACCATGCAGTTGGACTGGGACTCAACCCCATCTCCTATTTCAGGCCCCTGACCTACATGAGTAATGTACCACCTTCTATAGCCTTGACCACTCAGATTCAATCCCTGGAAATATAAGGAAAGAGGCAGGCTGGTTTGATAGGGCTTCTAAACTGTTAGAAAGTAGACTAAAGCTGATAATGTCCATCATTGCCACAAATGAGAAAACCAACCTGAGAATGAAACCAGCAGGGGGGGAAAACAAAACTAATAGATGTAGAAGTTCAGCCACTATTAAGAATATTATTACTATTAGTCAGTGGGCACTTAATACACTTCTTAGGTGCCAGGTATGTAACCAGTTTATGAAAAACATCTCACTTAATGAAGTAGGTATTAATTATCTTCACTTCACAGAGGAAAAAAAACCGAGGCTCACAGGAATAACTTCCCCGTGATCCCTTACTGAGTAAATGGCAGAGCTGGAACCCACCTCAGTATCTCTGAGCCCCTTAATCTCCAGGCTGTACTCCCAGGGTAACTGATTTCTGACATAATAAAGAACAACACTGCTATCACAGTTAAATGAAAAGAACACCTCCTCTATTAAGAGCAATATTGTACTAAGACGTGTTTTATAAGCTGCTAAATATAATATATATATATATATATATATTATATATATACATACACACATGTAAATCTGTTTTAAAAACAATATGAACTCCTTGGAGGAAAGTTCGTATTTATGTTCGTTATGGGAGTATGAACAGCAACCACTGTGATTACATAAGAATACGCTCTTATGTTCCAGAATGATTTTCCAATTGCCATCGACTACTTTCAGAGGTGGCGATGTTATTGCCACCCAAAAGAGGTATTTCTCAAGTGGACTAGGTGATGAGGAAAAGATGTGAATTAATCTTCATTTTTCTCTGGGGGAAATGCTATGTTATTACCCAGAGTCACTTACACTAGAAAATTTATCACTAGAAAAGTTGCCCCCAGTCCTTTCCACACCCCCACAGCCAGGCTCCAAGCAAAAATGATTAAAGGGGGCCTCTTATAATTAAGCTTGCTGAGCAAGCCTAGATAGCCCCATAGTTCCCATGTAATTTGAAGCAATTGGTTTCCAGGAGTGAGTCTAATAAATACCTCTCTGACTGACCCTTCTGCTGCCGGGCTCAGGAAGTTGCTCAGTCAGAAATACAGACCATGTGGCCAGAGATCCAGAGATTTTCATCAACAGTCATGTGCACTGTGCAATTTATAAGGTCTCATGCCTTCTCTGGAAAAACGAACAGAGCTTAAAGAACCCATGGGGGCCATCTGCCAAGCCCAGTCGGAGACATACTCATGCAGGCACCGTGGCCAGAAGAGCTTCGGGTTTTCTCTACTCACCTGCCTGAACGGGCTGGGTTTCCAGAGCTCACAGCCGCAGCCCAGAAAAAAAGGCCAAGAGGCAGAGGCAAGGAAGTCCACTGATTTAGCAGAGCATGGACCTTGGAGCCAGACTGCCTGCATTTGAATCCTGGCTCTGCTACTTTCCGGCTGTGTGACCTTGGCTAAATTAGTTAACCTCTCCATGCTGTAAGCTCCCCATCTGTGAATGATGATAATGCAAGGCTTACTTCATTAAACTGTTAGGGGAATTAAACAGCTTAAGTTTAAATCACGCTTATCACAATGTTAGGGCTTGAATGGAGAAGATGTGTCTCTCTGTTCCCAAAGGCGGAAGGAGGGGCATTATTTATTTAATGGACAGATTAATCAGAACTCATCCACAATCATTTTTATAAAGATAATGATATTATGACATTTAGTTACAAGGGCTTTGCTAATCAGGCTTTCAGATAAAAGACCCCTATTCAAAGAATAGATAAGAATGTATGCAATTAGCACCAGCCAAAGCAATGATGGGGTCTATTCACCTCATAATGCTGTGTGTAAATAAGACCTTTAGTGAGCTAGAAAATATTCTGTTCCATGTACCACCTACATGGAAAATATTCTCATCTCAGTTCTTTTTTCTTGTCTATCTTTTTAGTCAACACTTCTCTTCATTTCTACTGGTAAGAACACATGTCCATCCAGTCCTCTGTGAATTGCAACTTTCTACTTTCCTTTGCTGGGTCCACGGCAGCTATTTCAAGTCACTTGGAACCAGGATTTGAAAGATTGGTCCCTTACACTTTCTCATTGGCAAACTATCAACTCCATTTCCAGGTTAAATTAGGTGGACTCCATTAGTTTATTTTAGTTCTTCATTTATTTATTTTCTGAAGCCTTTCTTTGCACATATGGCACCAAGTAAAGACAGAATGAAAAACAAAAACAGAAACAAAACAACATGGGCCCTCTTTCCAAAAAGTGACTTTATACTTTATAGGCAAAACATACAGAGGTTCAAGGTGTCATGTCAATAAACGACAGGATGAGTAAGAGAGGAAGAGAAGAAATGCTGACCAGAGAAGGTAGGCTCAGTGACAGCTAGAGTGGAATTCCTGGAGAGGCAGAGGCCAATGTGGACCCCGAGAGCAAGGCTCAAGCCATTGCTGAGCCAGAACCGCAGCGGGAAAGAGGTGAACAGCTTCTGTGCAACAAAATCCTTCTTTAGTTATAAATGTCTCTTTCTGATGGGGGAAAATTAGGTGTCATTCCATATAGAATTCCCTCTGTGTTATTTTTGAGCCTGTTTGTTTGCAAATGACTTGTCCTTCACTTTTTCAGGCAGTTTCACAAGCATTTTAAGAGATTCCTCTAATGCAGTTCCTCTAGCTTTCAGTTCCCACAGGGGTTTTTAGGGCAGGGTTTGAGAACCAGAAAGATGAAAATGCATTGCCCTCAGAAGTGAGAGAATTGGGGTGGGTGTGGGGAGCTAGCAGGCACGTGTAAGTCCAAAGGCTGATAAGAAGCAGTGCGATTTCAGGAGTAAAGGGGAGACACCTTTCAGAGTTGCAGGGAGCCTGTTGGCCCCTAAAAGGTCATGGTTCCAATGATTCTGAATGATGTGGACATGAGATACTGAAACTCTTACTTGAGCTAGTTCTTATAGTACTGTTTATACCAGCAAAAGTCTAGAAACAACCTTTACCGTAGGCAGATTTCAGGTCAAGCAGGGTAGAGTCATATCTTTTGGCAAACATTAGGTTGTAAATTCAAAAGCAACTGATAGGTAAAGTCAAAATTACACCAGAATGCTTCTTACTTTGCTCTTACTTTGCCAGGATCTAGGCCTTTGGAAACTCAAAAACCAAAAAGAGCTTGTATTATTTCCTTTCTTTTCAATTGTGGCCACTGGTTCCCATGGAGGGACGACACCTCTAGTTTAAACAGGGGGATGGGCACAGGTGGTAAAGAAAAGGAAGAATTATTACTTTCTTTGCTTCCTTCTTTCTTTTGCTGCTCCTCTGTTGTTCTCCCCTGTGTGTGACACAGCAAGAAGGCAGCCCTCTGTAATATCCTGAACCATCCTCTGAAATATCTTGCAATATCCTCTCAAATATCCTGGTCTTCACCAGGAACTGAATCTGCCAGCCCCTTGACCTTGGACTTCCTGGCCTCAAGAACCATGAGAAATAAATGTGTTGTTTAAGCTACCAACTCTATGGTGTTGTGTTACAGCGGCCAAGCTAAGAATATATATATATAAGAGATATATATATATATATGTATGTTTGGTAACTCACAGAATATTTATGGAAGGAGAAATAAGAAACTAAGAATGCTGGTTGTGCCCCATA
The DNA here is from genome assembly GCF_964656455.1 of Halichoerus grypus. NCBI lineage: Eukaryota > Metazoa > Chordata > Mammalia > Carnivora > Phocidae > Halichoerus > Halichoerus grypus. Next base: position 22,469,829 of record NC_135718.1, on the reverse strand, counting down.
CAATGAGGAGATCAAGGAGATGTGAAATCAGGAATGGAAGAAAGATCTACTTTTAGGCTAATAAGATCTACTTATTTACACTGAAAACCCTTATTTTAACATGTAACATATGTGTGTATAATGCTTTTAGTAACAAAAGCCAGTATTAAAATGTTTTTAAGTGTCTATTTCACAAGCCCCATCGAAATATAACAAAACAGCAGTTACGAAGCCCTTGTTGTTCACTAATCTCAATGATCTATTTGGAGCTCATTGAGTAATCGGTGGTACAGCTTTAACATTCCCTTGAAATGCTGACTATTCCAGTATCACATCCTGCCCTATGGGGATGTGGGCATATCTTGATAAGGACAGACCTCATGTGAGAGATCTGGGTGAGAAAAAGATTCCAATGCTCATTTACTAGGTGATCCCTTAATGGGCTACAAGATAAAATGAGACTTACCAGTAGAACCTGTTTGGTACGACCCCTTCCTGGATAAGCTGCCACCTTCTCCCAAATTCAGCAGAGCTGTATAACTGTAGAGAAGAGAACTTATTTAGCACCTTGACCCCAGGGTACATTAAATATACAAATATTAGTTCACTGGCTCAATATTAATAACAATCACAGCAACAGTAGTAGTACCTACCATTTATTGAGCACCTGCCATATGCCAGGTGAATGATCCACATATCATCTCTACTCCTCATATGCATTCTGCAAGGCGGATCTTAATATCTCCACCTTACAACTGAGAAAGATGAAGTTCAGGAAGATTATGTGATTTGTTGGAAATCACATGCCCTCCAAACATGAGAATGAGCTGGGATTCATACCCCGTTCTAGCTGGTGACAGAGTCAGCAGTGCCGCTTGACCTAGCCGGTACAGGTCACTGTGTGGAATACAGAGAAGTGCAAAATCTGAGATCTGGCTCTTGAAGAGCAGGTAGTATAACCTGCACCCATCTAAAATCACGAGAGATGCACTAAGGCCATGAGGCCACCAGTGACAGAGGAATGCCAAGGAAGGAGACTCAGAAGTCAGTTAGGGATGCTCCACAGATGTGTGCGGATTCCGCTGAGGTCCAAATGAATGGCAGCGTTCAAACTGACAGAAATGGGACAGGCGTGACACGAGGAGCAACGTGGGTCAGAGTGGTGGGGTATGCAGGGACAGTATACAAATAAGCCTGGCTTATCTAAATAAGTGTAGATGTGAATGTTGAGGGCAGCTTGGAAGACGGCTTTGAATGGCAAGTTCGGGAGACCGGAACTGACCCTGTGGCTGGTCTTTTCGACAACAGCCAGAGAAGTTTCAGGCTATTCGGGCAGCCCACACGGACTACACTTTCACTGTGATCCAAGTGCTTCCCGTGCATTATTTCATTTAATCCACACGCCATCACTGTGATGGTATCTGAAGTTATTTTACAGATGGCTCTACAGCTGGAAAGAGTTCAAGTCCACATGCTACACTGCTTCAGTACTCTCCGAGGGCAACTGCAAAGAAGCAGTGCTCATGAGACAGGGTCTAACGCTCCACATGCTCCCTCCTCTCCAAACATGATTCTTCTCTTACTTCCTGCTTTGTATCTCGGCTCACTCCACACCTCTGCTCTTCTCCAATAATCTTTACAGCTCCATGGAAGTGTCCTCTGATGGCAGCCTGGAGATCCCTGTTGTTCCAGGCATTCTGGTTCCCATGGACTACTGGCTACTGATTTGATAAATATCATTTGGAGTATCTCCTTTCTACTATGTGCCTGGTCTGTAACCTACTGACACTCCAATCTTCCACCACTGCATTCGCCAAATCCCACAGTGAATGGATAATGAGCCATACCATCCTGAGTACCATGATTGCCCAGCCTTGTCCTGTCTCCAGCTCCAGCATTCAGTGAAGGGTCAAATGACTCACCAAGTGATTCACCCCGGTTGCAGATGCACTGGGCAAGTCCAGGAACAGGTCAGCTCAAGTGACTATTTACCAACCCTTGGAAGAGCTTCCTATGATATTGTGTCCATTGGATCAAAACACATTCTAGAGCCCCCCAAAAAAGAAGCTGAAATATGTGATTACTAAGCAAGCAGCTCAATTGGCTCAAACTACACAGTATTTGGGCATCCAGTCAAGGAGAATCTGTGGCTTTTTCTTTCAAGTCTTACTATTTTTTCTCCACCCCATTATGCCTGGGTACATTTTATGCTTGATTCCTCTTAAGAGTGCTAAGGGGAGATGGGGAGGCAGTTCCCCTCACAGAAATAACAGAGGATGGGGACAACGCGTTCCCTCTTAATTCCAAAGCCAAGTGGCCAGAGTATGCACGTCCTGCTTCTGGTTCACCAGCATGTCCCAAACACTTGGCATCTGAATACACAGACTTGTAGAATAACAACAAGCACCTGGGTTTGGGAGGATCTGCTTCTCCCGCTCCCCTTGCTCTATCTTTTTTTAAGCCCACAGCTGCACTTCTTTCCATGAGTTTAAAGAGAATTGAATGGAAAGTCATCAGAGAGGGAAAAAAACCATGAGAGACTCTTAACCATAGGAAAGGAACTGAGGGTTGCTGGAGGGGAGGTAAGTGGGGGGATGGGGTAACTGGGTGATGGGCATTAAGGAGGGCACGTGATGTGATGAGCACTGGGTGTTATACGCAACGATGAATTACTGAACTCTACATCTGAAACGAATAATGTACTATATGTTGGCTAATTGAATTTAAATAAAAAAAGAAAAAAAAGAAAGAGAATAGAGTTCACACCGTTGTGTGTCCCTGTGTCTATATATAAATGTATGTTAACATCTATATTTATATACAAAGACTTATGCAAATGTAACAGAATCAGGATGGCTTGAAATAGTAACAATTCTGCACATGAGGCTGGACTCACGTATATCTTGAAAATCAAATATTAACTCTGAGGGCTCATACGGTGACACCAAGGATTGCCATCCCTGCCCCCACACAGAATTTATCTTTGTGAGGAGTTACTGGGTGCCAGCATGTGTGTGTGTGTGTGTGTGTGTGTGTGTGTGTGTGTGTCTTTTTTAATTGATCCCCCTAGGCTTGGATGCAGGATCTGTGGACCAGTCAGGTATGTCCCATGATATTTGTTTTTATCCTCTTCAAGGGGCTGCTTTGTTATCTGTGAGCATCAAGAGGCCCCTCAAGCAGTAGGGATACCAGACAATCCAATAAACCAAGGCTCTCTTATTCAGCTCAGTGACATTCTTTTCCATTTTCTCTCTCGAAAAGAACACTTTGGTGCTGATGGATGCCCCTTCTCACTTTCTCACTCACATCTGAGCAGGCTTCCTTTGGTGTGTCTTCACTGCTGCTCCCCATTCTGGCTGAGGTGACTTTAAGACTTGCCTACCTCACTGCCAGTCTTCTTTTTAGGCCCAGACCAAAATATGCCTTTTCTATGAACCTTCTCCTACACACTAAACTTCCCTGTGGCCTCATTTCCACAGCTCAACAGATCGTACCAAGCTACAGGCCACATATTTATATTTAATTTTCTTAGGAACCTTCCAAGAGAGCCATCTATGAATGCAAGGCAGAAGTTCCTTCCTTTCTAAAGTCACTCTAAAATATCTGAGACCACTCCCTGCCCCGTCAATGAAACCACAAAGTTTACAGGTGTCGGGAATCCTTTCCTTCTAGAAAATGTCTAGCACATAGTAGATTGGCAAGGGGGAAAGAAGTGTCAATTTCGCACCCTGCAAATTTCCTAGTGATGAATCTATCTAGTAAAGTACCCAGGTTTCCCAATGGGTGGACAAAGGTAACTTATCAGAAGAATATATTTTATTTCCATGGAGCCATGGTAGAGGCCTATACCTAAAAAACAAACAAATGAACAAACCAGAACTATAAATATCAGTATATTTGAAGCTTCCAAAGATTTGGAAGCAGGGTCTTGCATATTTACCCTTAGCCAAAGCTGCTCTGTATACTCCACCTACTATTCAAATATTTCCCCCCTATTGTCCAGCCTGGTGTCATACCTAAAGGGGACAGCAACAGCTCACAGCCACTCAGGTTAATGTGTTAATTAAACCTGCAGAGTCTGACAGCCAAGTTCTCTTCTACAAAGAAGAGAAAAGGATCAAAGCCTCTTACCCAATGACACTGTCTCAGCTGCCAGTAGAAGGCTTTTCCTGCTTTTAATAAAATTCATAGTGTTGGCGGCACCTAAATAAGATTTATTTCCTTCTCAGTCTGTCTCTGGCTCTAAGGTTTCTTTTGACTGTCAGAACACAGAACTGAGAACTATCAGTACTATCTGTCACATCAGAGAAAGCAGAGCACCTTTCTCCAGCAATGCTGAAGAAAGAGAGAGAGAGAGAGTGAGAAGGAGAGAGAGACAGGTATCAGGGAAAGGAAGACAGAATATATGAATTAGCTTTAGGAGGGCAACATTCATCTGCTAACCTCTGTCAGAAACCCCAAAACACCATTCTTGGAGGGGTTTTAGTTTTGTTTTGGTTGTGCTAACTCTGGTACAAAGTACTGGGGAAATTTTTTGCAGGAGTAGAAATTTTAGAAAGAGAACAGGGAAAAGATTCTGGTTGACTAAGAATGCAAGGCAGAAAGTCCTTCCTGTCTCAAATCATCCTAAACTATCCAAGACCGCTTCCTGCCTCAGTAAAAAGAACTTAATGAGCACAAACCCAGTGCTCGTCTACACTCAAGATCTACTGTCAGCCTCAGGGCCTGACCCTCCACTCTGTCATTATGCTGGTCCAGGGCTGTCAATACTTCCCCTCCTGCCATGCTCCTCTCCTGATGGTCGCTCTCCTCCTCCTCCTCCCTCCCTCCCTCCTTCCTTCCCTCTTTCTTTCTTTACTTATGTTTTTTTTTTTTTTTCTCTTTTAGACATCCTTCACATTGGCTTGTTTTCTTGCCATCTGCCTTTGTCTGCTGTAAGAAGAGTACAGATAAAAATACAGTTAATTGCAAAGGATGCAATGGTGAGGGTTAGTTTTGTGAGGAGCTTTTAACTAGTTGCTCAGCCGTCTCTGTCACCATCCTCAGGAGGCTGCAGAGCTGCAAGCTGGATTAGGGGCACAGGCTTGGAGGGAGGATCAGAAGGGATGCCAGGGGCAGACAAATAGCTGGGGGGGACGGGGGCTGGGAAACAGTGAGATTCACTGGCATAGCTCAGCATTCCTGATCTAGAGCAGACTAAAATGGGGTGAGAGAAGGGGGGTATGAGAGCAGCTGTGGCCAACGTTCATTTTCCATCTTCTTAGCACCCACGTGGTAGTTGAAGCCCTAGCAGAGTAGCATCTTTCTTTGGAGAGAAATTCAACTTCCTTGTGCTGATGCAAAAGTGTGCACTCATCACTGTCCCTGGAGAGTCTTCTCAATGTTTCTAAACCAGATCGACGTAGCCCCTCTTTTCAAGTCAGACAAGTACACATTAGGGATTTTCTTCTGTGGCTAGGAAACTGGTGCAAGAACACAATTTGGTAAAAGGGAGGAGTGATAACATGTTTTAAATCTTTGGTTGATGGGATTGAATGCTTTCCCCACAAAGCTCCTCATGGAGACTTTCCCGGTCAGGAGGTAGATTCCGGGTCTCCTCCACACAGACTCCTTAAGAGGCTTCCATGTTGGCAGAACACTTCCTGCGGTGGGCTCTTTTCAAGGCTGCCTGCTCACTCCCTTTTGCTTCTCTGCCCTTAACATTTTAGAGGCAGGAGGCCTGCAAATTGCACTTCTTGAGAAGGCTGACAGAAAACCCTGCCAGCTGTATTTCACTTGCCTCATCCTAACACTGCCCTGGGGATGGCCTGGGTACAAAGCACTCATCTACCTCATGATTCTCCAGTTCTCACTGCTGTTACTGAATTCCTTTTAGGAAGAAAGGGATGGTACCTTAAGGACTTCAAATGATTTCCTAACACCAGGCCGAAGGCATAGCAAATATCAAGCTCTTTCCTCCACCAGCTTCAACAGGAAGAGAATCCATCCACAGAAATCTATGGTCTTCAGAAGTATGCTCTGATGCTCTGGTTCTAAGCCACAGGAGAAGGCCTGAACTCACTCTACGGGAAAAAAGCATCCTGTGGTACCTAAAATAATTTGATAAAACTTCACTAAGTGCTAGCATGAGTGTTCTTCCTGGCCGGTGTGTATAGAGACAGAAGGTGAGAGAACCATGATGGCCATCACAGACGAGCTCTCCCATCCCCAACAGATGAAAATTCCTTAAAGAAAAGGCTAGCTTATCAGGGAGTATCCAGACAACCTAGAATAATAATGTGTAACGTTTTGTTCAGAGTACTATGGTGGCCTATGTAGGAGAGGAAAAGGTGGGCATCTGTCAGAGCTTTCAAAGTGGGCCTGGAGTACAGTAAACATTCCTTACTATAACTATGTAGAGAAAAGGTGTTCCAGAATGCTTGGGTCAGTCTGAGCAAATAAACAGAGCAGCAAAGCTTAGGGTGGTGTTTTTGTTCTTCTTTTGGGAACTGCAAGAGACTCAGCTTGACTGGCCTGCATGCAGAGAAGTGAAGGGGGAGCAGAGATTATAAACAGAGCCTGGCTGCAGGCTGGACAGATGCAATCCTACCGTAACTCGTGGGGAGCTAATAGAGAGACTGGATCCAAATGTCAACAAAGTCAAAGGACAAGAGCATCGAGGCTGGGTATTCGGCCTTTGCTGATGAACAGTGAGCAGGAATGATGACACATTGCTGGCTCCATCCATCTCTGCTGTGGCTGGATTTAACAAATCTGTCACTGGCCATTCCCCAGCTGTCACTGAAGTCTGTCACATGCCCCTCAGCTGGGTTTGGCATTTTGAGGCAGGCTTGGGAGATTAGACATATGGAAGTGAGGCTGTCTGGGAAGGAAGGGTCAATAGGTGACCGAGGGCCCCTTGCATTTGTGGACACTTCCCGGGCACCCAGATCTGGAGGTATACCAAAAAAAAAAAAAATTATAAGATGGAATCTTGGCCTTAAAGATTATCTACCTAATAGAGATGGAGAACTAAATACAAGATAAATAAAATAACTGGAAGCTGAAATTGGATCTATGTTACAAATGCCTCAATAGCCATAGGATCCTACCATTATTTAAATGCACAGATGAGAGAGCACAGCAGTGTGAAACACAACTGGAATGTAACTGGAACCGTGCCTCCAAAAGATGGATGCCTCAGGACTGTGAAGACGGAAGGGAGGAGGGACAGCCAGCTGGAAGGTGCAGCACCTGGGCAGGCGAGAGGCGAGTGCCCCGATTAGCCAGGGCCCCTGGGTATGAGCAGGAGGGAAGGGGAGGGACACCATTAAAAAATATAAGCAAACAAAACAAAATTTAAGAAGAAAAAAAAAAAAAAAGGAAAAGAAAAACATCTGACCAGAAGTGGGTTACTTCTGAACGTCCCCGTCACTTCTCCTGGGCGGGGGGCAATTTTACACGCAGACTCCACTCTTTCACAAGGGGCACGGGGTGCCTAGGAGCCAGCCAGGGGTGCTTTCCCTCCGGCTCACAGGTACCCCCCTACCCCATCACCCCTCGCTTCCTCTCCCTTATAATCTTCAAACAACAGTCCTCCCCGTGCTGTGAAATGAGCTCCCGAAATGGGTGCCCCAGCATCTGTCAAAGGGAACAGTTCTCATGGTAGGTGGGACAGGGAAGAGATCATTACAGAAAATTAGAAAAAACAATGGCAATTAAAGAAAATTTAAAAATCACACTGGTTTTTCTAGGTAGGTAAATGGTTTTTTGGTTTTCAGTTTTGGGATCTACGGTGCAGGGAGGACAAAGTGGGAAGACATTCAAACATAGGCTATAATATGGCTCTAGCAATCGCCTGACAGGCCACCTTAGGAAATTTTCTTAATTCCTTAGAGTCCCAGATTCCCCAAATGCTAAATGGGCATAATAACATCTCTAATGTTTGCTCTAAGAATGAAGTTGAGCAATCGATGTGAAATGCCTTGCAGAATGCTTGCTCCAGAGCAAATGGTCAGTGCTAGTTCTCTCTTTCCTCTCTCTTGCTCGCTCATTTCTGCTACAGATTATTGCCATCAGCCTTCTCTGACTGTCCTCAGATCCCAAGGAAGGGAAGAATGACAGGGAGACGCAGATGAGACTGCCTTTTTCTTCCAGGCGTTCTGGAAGCAAGGAAGGGTCCTAGACAAGGCTCCCAGTTCCCAACCTTTGAAGCTGAGTATTTTATTATCATGGTCTTTCCTAGAACAACTAATGCTGTTTGGCTTTGAACCTCATGTCTTGCTTTTCTGAGACATTTTCTCATCATGTTTGTAATTGGATCATCCAGGCAGGCATTGGAGTTAAGCAAGTCAGGAGAGTGAGAGCCTTAAAGGTCTACATTGGTGCCTCTTCATCTGATAATATGTTATATTAAGAGTATACCTCAGTAAAGGAACCTGGCAATTTTAGGAGGGCACATGATTTCTGGTTTTTCTTCTTCTTGCCAGCTATGTGATTTTGGTCTCTGTCCCTTGAGGCAATGACTGTACCATTTATAATTTATACTTACAACATCCTGGTAGGAGATTAAACAAGGTAACATTTTTATTTTTTTAAATATGAAAACCATCGAGTCATAAATTCACAAAATGTGTCTACTCACAAGGCCAAGATCACTCCCCTTCTTGGCAACATCATTGCTTGCAACCACTCTTGTCACGGAAGAAAGCGGAAAACCCTAGCATTACTAGATTTCTAAAGGGCTCCCCTTAGAGGCAGGTCTTTCCAGGTATCCCATGACCTTTTTAAGGAAAGAGATCCATGTTCTCTTATGAGATCGAATGTCCTTCAAACTTTCCCAGACTGATGCCTGGATTAAGGACGTATCATAATGCATTCAGACAAGTGCTAGTGGACAGAACAGATCAGAAGGGCTGGCTAAGGAGTTGCGCAAGCGAAAATGTAACTCTATTTCAAAGCTTAAAGAGCTACCAAATAGCATAATTGTGCCTGTCCAAACCTTAATCCCATTGACTCCTTTTATTTTTTTTATTTTTTTATTTTTTTATTTTTTTTAAAAGATTTTATTTATTTATTTGAGAGAGAGAGAATGAGAGAGAGAGCATGAGAGGGGGGAGGGTCAGAGGGAGAAGCAGACTCCCTGCCGAGCAGGGAGCCCGATGCGGGACTCGATCCAGGGACTCCAGGATCATGACCTGAGCCGAAGGCAGTCGCTTAACCAACTGAGCCACCCAGGTGCCCCCCATTGACTCCTTTTAAAATGTCCATTTTTCCTTATTCTTCCAGCCCATTCCTCTCAAATGGTTAGGAACAGGTAGAGCAAAGTGTCCCAGAATGCAAGTGAAAAATAATGATACAACCTGGTTAAACAAGGTTTCTAAGGTGAACGGGGGCCTCTCTTGTTTACATATGATGGCATTTCAGCTTGAGAATTTGTTTTATAAACAAACATTGGGATGACATTTAGCAAGCTCCCTGGTTTCCACTCTAATTGCCAGTTTTGTACTTGGACACTTAAGTTATTTACATATTCATGAAATTAGAAATCAGCTCTGACATTGGAAAATTTCAAGCACATGGAATTCCTACCAAATCAGCATGGAATATAATGCTCAACATATTTCTTATAAATAACTGAGTGTTTTTTTACTTAATGCAGTGCCTTGGGGAAACATGATGGTATTAGGTAGATATCAGTTTCCTAAGTGTTTGTGCCTGTGCAGAAATTATTTGAATATCCACAGGGGGCTGAATTTCAAGGATCTATTTATCTTTTATTTCAATTTTGCCCTTTTGACATTAAGGGGCTGCTGGGTCTATTAAAAAACAAATAGAGTTACTGTGAAGACAAATGCTTTAACATTTAATGGTTTACTGTTATTATAATCAATATTTTCTGAGTACTGTGTATTGGTTTTTCCTTGCTCCATTCATTCTGGTTCCATGGTACCTTTTAGTGACTGAACGCTAAGTGGCATTTGACATTGACTGAAGTGTCTATGACTTCAGGCACTGGGAAGACACTGCCGCTAAGACAGCCTTGTGTCTAAATCCAGCTACGCCACACCAGGTCAGCTATCTCTCAGGCCTGTGAAGAAGGCATTGGCTGGCATCTCCACGATGCTTGCTCCATACCAGGCTCTGTGTTAACTGTCCCACGTATGTTATGCCAGCATCCTCACACAGTCTTGTTGGAGAACCAGTAAAGTTCAATGACCTGTCGGAGGTCCCCCAGCCACTGGCAGGACCTGACGCAGTAGAGAGATCATGCTCTCACCTGGCTTCTGTACTGTCTACCACTGGTGAGAAACCAGGATGACTGAGTTTTGGAAAATGCTGACATTTATTCCTTCTTCAAGCAGTCAAAATTTCACAGGGAATTCCCAGCATCCAAAGTCTCCATGATCAGCAATGGCCTCCCGTTAGGCCCCAGTTAGGAGAAATATGAATGATTAAAAAGGAATGAAAAGACGTTGTTGTTGTTGTTGTTGTTGTTGTTTTTCCTAAGAATGGATATGAAACTAAAAGTATTTTTTTTAATTTACTTGTATGCAAGTGACTAAAATTCTACGGTATGCTATCAAACACATTGGCAGTATAACTTTCCTTTTCTATCAGTATATCATTTTAACTCAAAGTCAGTCGTCACTCATACAGAGAATGCTGACCGTTAATATTTAGAGTTTCAACTATTTTTTTTTAAGATTTTATTTACTTATTTGAGAGAGAGAGAGCACAAGCGGGAGGGAGGGGCAGAGGGAGAGAGAGAAGCAGACTCCCCGCTCAGCAGGGAGCCCGATGTGGTACTGGATCCTAGGACCCTGGGATCATGACCTCAGCTGAAGACAGACACTTAACCGACCGAGCCACCCAGGCGCCCCAGAGTTTCAACTATTCGTAAAGAGAGACTCCTTATCAAAACATGTTCTCCCCCTTTAAAGCAATGGTTTGGTTTTGTGTGTATCTTACACATATACATAAATGCCAAAATACTGAAGGTGAGGCTAACATGCAAGCCTTAGGATTTCTTATTTCTTTCATAAACTGTGGTTTGGAATACAGAGGAGTCAAGCAGGTCCCCACATGATAGTACTGTACTGCCGAATCACAGAGCTCCAAAATAAATGAAACAATATAAACTGGTGACTATCCTAGAACCGCCACGAAGCACAGAGTGGCCCATGGAACTGTCTTAAAGGTTTTGTCTTCCCTCCACAGAACTGATCACCCAATTTGGATGCATTTTTTCTTTTTTTTTTAATTCACAAAACAACTTAACATCTCCTAAAATAAAACTGATAGGGAAATCCACGAACAGGAGAAAAACAAAGACGATGGGAAAGACAGAAGGGACAGAAAAATGACTGGGGACCAATGCAAGGCAGCAGATGAGGTTTCTTTGCCCTGCGTAGTTTTCCGTTTTAAATTTCTGAGTTAGTTATAAATACTTAAAAATAAGAAAATATCATATTTCACACAAAGCAGGATTACTTCTCTTGAAAAACTACGAAGGTCGGGCGCCTGGGTGGCTCAGTTGGTTAAGCGACTGCCTTCGGCTCAGGTCATGATCCTGGAGTCCCTGGATCGAGTCCCGCATCGGGCTCCCTGCTCGGCAGGGAGCCTGCTTCTCCCTCTGACCCTCCCCCCTCTCATGTGCTCTCTCTCTCTCTCTCATTCTCTCTGTCTCAAATAAATAAATAAAAAAAAATCTTTAAAAAAAAAAAAAGAAAAGAAAAACTACGAAGGTCTGGTGACGCTGGGCAAGCCATCCTCGGTTGCAAGAACACAGGCTGGCGCTTCCCGACACCTCCCCACCCCGCCCTCCTGAATGTCTACACGAACACCTGCTCTCCACTTTCCCACAGCTCAGACCCAGCCGCTTTGTTCAGTTTGATTTCTTGCTTGTGGGAGTGGGAACTGCATTCACGGCCACCATGGACTTGGACATCCACACGCGTGGCGAGAGGAAGTACACCGCACAGGACCGGGGGAAAGGGGTCAGGGGCAGTGGGCCCCCTGGCAGAGCTTTGCCAGCTGGACAAGCAGAGCGAGGGGGGCCTCTCCTCCCCGAGCTGCTCAGCAGTGTTCATGTCCCTTTGACAACACTGCAGACCCTCCCCTTTATAAATCGCTCCGGCGGCGCGACCCCCTGATGGAGAGGCCATGAGCCCAGTGCCACGGTGGGCTGCAAAACTGAGGTATATGCATATTCTTACACTTTTCTCCCTTTTTTTCCTTTCAGTCACATCTGCGTTTTGTTTTCTCTCATTTCAAATGTTTCCCAACACATCATGTTTAGTGAGGTGTTTAAGTCAGACTGAGAGATGCTGTTGGAGGCAATGTTTTATAGCACAGTTTGTACACTAGTTTATTGCCAAATTAAAATAAAGATGTAATCTGGCAGGCTCAGCCTGCTGCTAAGCCTTCCTTGGGTGGTTTCCTGCACTGAGGCAAGAAAGTGAGAGGAAACTAGCAATGAAGCGAAGAACTCTCTGTTTTCCAGCACCTGCTTGGTTTCCAAATGCAAAGAAACAAAAAGAAGGCACAGAATGCTTACTTTGCCTACTGCTTAGTTACAGAAATAAAAAATAAATAAAGGAAAGCACAATTTTGGTGCTCCTATACTAAATGCCGTGGATTCTTCAGAGTGTCCACAGTGATGGACTGCTGTTTTGTAAGAATTCTAAGCAGTGTGACTTTAGGGGATCAGTATCCCCCTGTCCATTTGACATAAAATTTCCATAAGGTCTGTAACACTTATTTTTCTGGAAATTCTAAGGCTTTCCAAAGGCACATCCTCACAAAGACTTGTTAGAAGCCAAGAGGCTAGCTCCTATGTCTATACCGTATAAGGCCCCAGACAAGGGCTTCCTAAGTAGCCAGGATACCTCTTCAGGACTTCAGAGGGATTAGGGCTCCTAATCTCCCTGCCCACTCAAGAAAGCTTTTACCTCTTGGCAACTGCTTAGACACTGCATATCACAGACAGATTTCTCTCAGGAAAAAAAAAAAAGACTAAAACATCAAAAAAAGTCCTGATTTTATGAATTCCGAGGCCGTTTGTCCATACGCATTTCTCCCGGATTAAAAGCTATTTAAAACAAAAAAAAAAAATCTGATTTGCTAAGGAACTGATGGCCAGTAAAACTCTATCCGGACCAGAAAGGACAATCTGCTCAACAAAACTCTTTGAGTCCCTTAAAATGCTCACATCAAAAAGCCTCCACTGGGTATTGAGGCATTCAAGATGAAACGCAGGCAGAGCAGAACACCGAACCCGTATGGGCTCCATCCCGCAAGCCAGAGATCCAGACTCTGTCCCCAGGGTCTTAAAAGTCTCTTGCAAAGCTGGTGCAGCCACTCTGGAAAACAGTACAGAGGTTGCTCAAAAAGTTGCAAATAGAGCTACCGTACGACCCAGCAATTGCACCACTGGGTATTTACCCCAAAGATACAAATGTAGGGATCCGAAGGGGTATGTGCACCCCAATGTTTATAGCAGCAATGTCCACAATAGTCAAACTATGGAAAGAGCCAAGATGTCCATCGACAGATGAATGGATAAAGAAGATGTGGTATATATATATACAATGGAATATTATGCAGCCATCAAAAGGAATGAAATCTTGCCATTTCCAACGACGTGGATGGGACTGGAGGGTGTTATGCTGAGCGAAATAAGTCAATCAGAGAAAGACATGTATCATATGATCTCACTGATAGGAGGAATTCTTAATCTCAGGAAACAAACTGAGGGTTGCTGGAGTGGTGGGGGGTGGGAGGGATGGGGCGGCTGGGTGATAGACATTGGGGAGGGTATGTGCTACAGTGAGCGCTGTGAATTGTGTAAGACTGTTGAATCACAGATCTGTACCTCTGAAACAAATCATACATTATATGTTTAAAAAAAAAAAAAGAAGATAGCAGGAAGGGAAAAATGAAGGGGGGGAAATCGGAGGGGGAGACGAACCATGAGAGACTAAGGACTCTGAAAAACAAACTGAGGGTTCTAGAGGGGAGGGGGGTGGGGGGATGGGTTAGCCTGGTGATGGGTATTAAAGAGGGCACATTCTGCATGGAGCACTGGGTGTTATGCACAAACAATGAATCATGGAACACTACATCAGAAACTAATGATGTAATATATGGTGATTAACATAACATAGTAAAATAAAATTAAAAAAAAAAGTCTCCTGCACTGAAGGAGAGAGAAAGCCATGGCCGGGAAATAAAGGGGGAAATACAGTTGGCAAAAGAGGGAGAGCATGTATGCAAAAGAGGGAATGGATGCCTGAGAAGACAGTGAGGATGGGACACAAGGGAAGAGGGAAGAGTGGAGGATTCTGTTAACAGGTGAGTCTGAGGAGTTGCCACCTCATGAAGATTCTTTCTAAGATACAGTGCCTTTTGCCTGAGGATTCTGTTTGCCATCCATTGGTGCAGAAAAGCATCCAGCAAAGCGAGTACTCGCGCCGAGGCGAGGATCTTAGCTGGGAGCCTTGCCGCAGCAGCAACAGTGGCTGTCACAGAAAATCTGAGGAGCAATGCTTACACGGAAGAATGAAAGTTCCCTTCTCCTGGGCCAGGACAGTCGCTGGCCTGCCGACACCAGCTCAGGGCCCTCCTTGGTGCTCACTGCTGCATCTCATCAGTGGTAAATGCTTCAGGATTCACGGGGGATTGCCAGCTGTCATTTCCATATCACTGGCCCACCTGAGCAGCCACAGACCCTCTCAACTTGACTTCCAGCCAAAATCATCGGCCAGGAGGTCATCTGATGGCTGCAGCCCATTCTCCTCCCAGCAAACGCCCCACTCCTTATTCTGTGATTCAAGCCTGAGACAGGGAGTACTGTATCCCCTACTCAGATTAGAAGGTTATCCACAATTTTTTTCCAGAATGATTTCACCTTCATTCTCTCCTGGAAAAACAGAGAGAGCAGCAGAAAGGCTGGTTTCTGCCTATCTGCTGATCTCGAGATATCACAATCGAGAATGAGAACCCTACCAAATTCCAGGTAAGCCTTCATTCCATTCACTGAACTTTGACATGTGATGCCAAAGAGTGGTATTTCCCTTCGGGAAAATTCATTAACTTCTCAGACCTGTGGTTTGTTAGCTATATACCAGCAAGGACTGTTGAGGCGTCTTCCAGCTCTGCAATGACAGAATTCATTGGGTCCACGGTCACAGGAGGTACTTTCTGGTCCAGACCAGGACTATGGTGATATCACCCTAACTGGTCTTCTTGCTTTTGACCTCATATTACCACAGTTCATCCTAAAATTGCTACCAGATTAACCTTTGTAATCTATACCTCCGAACACACCATTCCACTGACCAAAATTTTCGCAAGGCTCCTAATTACGAAAACAAAACTCATTCTGCCTAGCAAACAGTGAAAAACAATCAAGATCAGATTCCACAAATATACACAGAATTAACTTTATAAAATTTTAGTTTCATCCAAATGGACACATTCTCAACCATGTAAACACGGTTTTTCTAACTTTATATTATCGTTTATGACATTCCTCTTGTGTGAAGTACGAAGTGTGACCCTCCAAACAGAAATATGACATAAATCCTTTAAGGTCAAGGTGAAATCATTTCATAAGATCTCCATCTCCTGAACTTTGGGCTGCCAATTCCATATAATGCATCCAGCTACTTCAACTGGGTATCTATTTATGTGTGAATGAGGCACTGACTTTTTGGCCTCTCTTAGACTACTGGTGAGCTCATGTGCATTTATCTTCTCTTCCCACATGGACTGAGTGTTCCTTGATAAAGTTATTTTAGATCAACACTGAACTATGATGAGCACCTAAAACAGATGTGGGCTAATGTATTTTTTTTTTTTTTAATCTCATTGGACGCGCACCTGCAAGTATACTGATCCGTACAAACGTATCTTAAGGCAAAGAGAGCCAACACCAAGTACTGTGCACAAGTCCATGGCTGAGTTGGGGCCACAACTCAGATGTCCTCTCCTCACTCCTCCACAGTTGTCCACTCTGCCACATTGATTGTGGGAGGCACTGTTGGAAGTGCTGGGACATGAAGGGTTACATTTCTGGGCATCTCCTCCAGCACAACTCCAGAGATGCATAGTTTTCCTTTAGGCAGGTAAATCTGGCCCTCGCTATGCCTCTGGCATCAGGGGGAACATTAACTAACCGTCAAATAAAATACAATAGCCCAGGGGATTAAATTACTACTCTGTGTCCTGAGCTGCTCAGCCTCGCCTCTGGTAACTGCACCATCTTGGACCAGATGCACGGTGGCTTTACTCCAGGAACAGAATTGTACATTCTGCTGAAAGGGTAGGCAGGCGGCTTAAGAGGAAAAAAATACTAATTGTAAATCTTTTCTATTTTTAGGCTCAATGTGCACTTTATTTGGCAGTAAGGGCAGCATAAATAAAATTCCAATCCTGAGAATTTTAATTTTAATTTGCTTCCTCCAAAATGCCCATGTCAGTAGAGACCTTGGAAAGTTACGTCCATCAGTCCCCTCCCTTCAGGAAGAACCCCACACATCTACATTTTCCCAACAGAAAAAAACCCTTGAGTACCCTCCTCACTAACATTTCTTTAAATACGTGTAATTTCTAGCATAAGATTCCTATAAAAATAATTTGCAGGATAACTTCACTGAATCACGCACTTCACAAAGAACATTCCAGTGTTGCACCTATTTTCCAGTTGGCTTTTATGGCTAGAGTCTGATATTTGCCTGTGAATCTTTTATTTAATTATATTTGCTGTTTCTAGCCTTACATTCTACCTGAAAATGTAAGTTTTTTAAAAGCAGGAGCTAAAGGTATTTTATAGCGCATCTGTAGTACAGAGTACATAATATGTATCCCATAAAATACATATACATATCACACATGCACACGTACACACAACCTCATTAAATGCTTTCTTAAAAAGTAGACTTCTCCTTCAATGCAACCACTGAGAGCAGACAAATCCTGACATTACTTGACTCTGAATAATATTATCTATGGACATTATTATTGCTCCTCTGGCCATTTCTCTCACTGTTCTAGCAAATCTGTAGTTAGTGTTCTTCACCTTTTCAGGGTTGTCCTTCCCTACAAGGCTCTGAGAAAAGCCTTGGGCCCTTTATCCAGAAAACAATCACATCTCCTCATGCACAAAGCAGTCTCAAATTCCATGGGTGTTGGGAGCTCCTCATGGCCTTGCAGTATCTAGGTTAAGAACTGCTTCTCCACCATGTCTTCCTTAGTGTCAGGCTTTTCCCTTGCATGCTGTTTCAGATGTTGACACAGCTCAAGCAAGCACCCGGAAATCCTCCTTGCTGCCCCCTGACCCCCTGGCTCATAGTTCAGGCTACTGCACAGAAAAAAAGTCACCACCAAGAAGAAATGTAGAGATAATTAGCTAGCGGCCTGTTCCCTGGAAAATCGTGCACTGTTGTCTCAAACAAGGTAATCACGCTCACCTTTTGGTCTTGGCTATATGCCAGAATCCAGTCCTCTTGCTTGGGGTGGAAAAGCAAGCTTTGGATGTAAAAGTTCAGCCGGTACTTTTGATAGGTGGCCCCTTCATCCGAGCTGATCAATAAGCTGCTCTCAATCTCCGGGTCTGTGAGTAACATAATCTGCAGCCAAGAATTGTTGGGGAAAGAAAACAACAAAAAGTTAAGTTTACAAATTTACAAGACTTAGAAATAAGCTAAATTTTTGGAAAGAGAGGAAAAAGGAGCAAAGAATGTTTGGTCAAACAAGGACCTTGACTCTGCCGGTTTGTTCTCCTGGACCAATGCCATGAAACTACTTAAAAAAAAAAAAAAAAAAAGAGGCAGACAAGGTGGAAGGAAGGAAGAGGACACAGAGGAGTGCATTTTAGTTTCTTCTATGGGGCTTCTTGTTTTTTCCCAAGGTTATTTCCTTAATCTAAAATATGTCCCACTCTTCCCCTAACCTCAGTCCTCTTTCCTATTGTACCTTGTCTACTTTCCATTTTGGAGAAATAAAAGAGCAAGACTTGTCATAATCTGTTGTGGTTAAGGTGGAAAGAAACAGAAATAGGATGGGCTCCATTGGTTTTTCTTTCTTACCATAAGCCCTCTTACTTACATCAACACTATCCCCATATGTCATCCTACCTTCAGTCTGATTTTCTGAGTCTTGGCTCAAAGGCTGGGCTTTCTAAAGCCTTCTCTGGAAATTGTATAAAGGTGACTTTGTCACCTTTTAACCTATTTTATGATTTCCTTTTTTATTTTGCTTATCATCTACATACTCCCTACTAGTCCATGAAGTCCATGAGAATAGGGATATTGGATATTTCTCTCTTTTTCCGCCCCACAGGTATATTCCCAGCAGCTAGAGTAACACCCAGCATATTTTATAGACTCCATAAATATTTTCCAAATGAATGAATAAGTAAATAAATGAATGAATGAAAAGAGTTTTCAGAGTCGTCACACGGAAGTAGAAAGACGCCCAGAACAGTCTGAGCGGGTATAAATGGGAGCGCCGTGGAAAGAGTAGCCAGGCGTCCTGCTCAGTCCGTAGGCTACTGACCAAAGAATATGCTTTACATGTGGACACATTTATAGCTTCAGATGCTTTGTACTTTCTTGTTAGGACGGTTAACCATGGCCAGAGCAGTGGAAACCATCCACAACAGGAACAAGATGGAGGAGCTGCCCTGGAAACTGCTTTTTATTCTCTCATTTTATGCCTCTAGGAACGTGTGATAAAGTACCTCATTCCTAACTCTCCGCAGGTCTGCTTTCACTCACTCAAAGTGCTCACCTAATGCCTCCAGACAGGTGGCCTTAATGTTACCCACTGACTTCTTCCCCATCAACTTATTAATTGGCACTTTCTGAGTTTGGTTCGGAGAAGCATGAAAAATGTGCTTAATGTGTGGCTGCATGAAGAGAAATCGCTGCAGCCCAGGGTTTAAAGATTGCCAGCTAAGGATGCGGCAGTTCCAGGAAAAGAAGAGAGAGGGAAGGAAAAAAAAAAAAAAAAAAAAAAGAGCCATGTCATAAAAGATCCGCCTGCCAGACAAACACACAAGGCTTTCTCAAGCATTTGGAGGCAATCACATTAAAACCTCAGAATAGTTAGTGTCATCTCTGAAAGCGGCGTCCTGTCAGTGCAAATGGCACATGAAGAGCGCACACCAGACTGAGCTGTGTTTATGTAACCCAGGATGGATTCAAGGCTCCTTGCCACTCCTTCAACCTGCCCCTCCGTGAAGAGGAGAACGGGACGCGGTGAGTGAGTGGAATCCTGGCTGTCAGCCGCACTCCGGACAAGATGAAAAGCACACATGAAACTGGAGACTAATTGCCTCATTCCATGTTCCAGTGAAGCCACTGTCTACCAATCAAAAATTGTGACAGAGTTACATAGGTTTCTCCGTCTCGCATTCACTAAGCAGACAGTGTCCGCTCATCAGATGGCTGAAGCAGAACCACCAGGTAATCTACTAAGTACAAACTCATGTCCCTTCATTAAAATCTAGTGTATGCATTAAGTCTGGACGTTCAGGTGGCTCCTAAATTCACAACAATACTTCCAGGTGATTTCATATTTATTGGCACATAAAAGCTGTCATTTTCCAAATAACAAGTCATCAAATGATCACATTGCTTTGTGTCTCCAGCCACAATTAACAAGGATATATAACAACCTTTTGGCACTATGGCCAAAAAGTCATTTCCATAATAATACAAAGCATTTCAATTTTATAGAGCATCCATTGTCTCAGGCAAGGTGATTTTTTCCCTCCTCTGATTTTCTAGTTCCCTGTTAACCAAAATATGTTTTCCTTTCTTCCCATGAGCGCAGATTTGACCACCTGCTTCTCCTGGCAGATTATTTCATCAAAATAAAAACAGTAGTTCCACAGAATACCCTCAAATAAAGCTGATTTCCATGTGTCATCTGAAATATTTTTGATACTCATATGTGCTCCAAGTCAGCAGACTATATGAGATCTTCTGCTTCCAGATAATACTAGACGAGGGAAGGTAGAATAACACAAATATTTTCAAACATATGAATACTTAATATGAAATAAACAAAACTCATGGATTCCTTTGTTTTTATTCTGAGTGCTGAAAATATGTAGACCAAAATCTCACCTTCCCTCTATAGTCCTCACCTGAAATCCTCTGTCTGAAAATCTGACATTCTGGAAATGATGGAAGCTGTCAGGAAAGTCCCCCTGTCAGATTTACAGATGGGTCTGAATTACACAAACCTTCCAGTGGTTCCTCTCTCAAATCTCTGCTCAAATCCACGCAAAACAAACAGGTCAATCTGGATCCATTTTTATTTAGCCATTTTTTATTGCACAAACTTTGTAGGACTGCCAGCAGAATTCAAAATAAAAGAAAAATAAATTGCTGGTGACCCTCTTCCTTCAACAAGTCAAACTACATGTGTGCTTCCCTCTACTTCTTTATTCACATCTCTATATAATATCATGGATGTATTGGTTTTTTTCCATTTAACGTTATGACCCATGTTAATTTTCAACTGAACCATAAACACACAAATGCATGTACACACGAGTATGTACCATTGTGTACAATGTATTTCAATTTCTTAATCACAGCCTTCGACATAATTAGGTTACAATCACTGCAGTGGTTGAATGGCAATAAGTACTTAAATTATTTGAATAAATGGAATTTTATTATTTCAGTCTTTAAATTCAAATTCTTTAGTAACTTATTCCTAAATAAATTAGGTTTGTTGTGTCCTTTTTTTTTTTTTAAGATTTTATTTATTTATTTGACAGAGAGAGACACAGCGAGAGAGGGAACACAAGCAGGGGGAGTGGGAGAGGGAGAAGCAGGCTTCCCGCCGAGCAGGGAGCCCAATGCGGGACTCAATCCCAGGACCCCGGGATCATGACCTGAACCGAAGGCAGACACTTAACGCCTGAGCCACCCAGGCACCCCTGTTGTGTCCTTTTGAAGATTATTAAAAGTAAATAAGTTAACAATAAAGAATTTAAGCAAGATCTAAACAGAAACTGTGTAACCTATCTGAGCAAAACAAACAATATAAAAATAAATGTGATCCAACCTTTAGACATAAATGATGTCACTTATAAAGTCCTACCTTCTCAAGAAGATGTTCTCCTGGGAAATACTATCAAAATAGTACCTTCAAGTTAGGGTATACTCCTCAAAAAATAACAGATTACATTTCTTAGACATGCTCAATGATCCCTGGTTTTGCCGGTTTACCCTGGCTCTCTGTCCCCTTCTGGCTTTGCATGTTTAATCCTCTGCATTCTAGAATATGATCAGGAGAGAATTTTAGGAGGACTCTGTAAAAGGCATGAATCTAAACTTTGCACAATTCCTCAAGTGAGCTCTCTAAGAAGAGGGGTCTTTGGCATAAAGCGTGGTCCATAGTAGGTCCGTCCATCTTTGTAAATAAACAAATGAATGAACGAATCAGTAAGTGAGTGAGTGAGTCCTCTTCATACCTGACTTTGGCTGAAAGCAGTCTATGGACCCCTGTGACATTGAGTCTGAGTCCTCTGGAACAAATCCCTGCTGCTGTACTTGGGAGGCAAAGGAGGGTTGAGACAAGGGGAAGAATGTGTCTTCAACAGGAAAGTAATTATTCTCTGTTCAGATCAGCCATGAGTGATTAGAACCAGTTCACTTATGCCTTCCAGGGTGAGCAGACACTGCCCGGACTGCATCTGCAGATGAATTGTTTTCCATAGAAAGTCAATAACGGCGACACAGGCTCCCGCCACCCAACCCTAAGCAATCATTCATCATCCACTTTGGGAGAAGAAAGAAACTTTATTTGCTTTTCCTAGAGGTGACAAATGAACATGAAATGCAATTTATAGATTTAAAATACGTCACTTCTCCCTTTTCTTGATATTAGTCCTTCTGACAACACAGTGTCATCAGAAATTAAATGCATCTTTACTCTCTTTGACTTGCTCCAGATTCAACATACGGCTACATGATGTGATTCTACAAAAGGTTGCCTGGCAGCTTTCTTTCTGATCCTTCCAGGTGCCTACTGAGGTCATTCCTGCCTAAGGAATACCGCTACTATTTAGTTTTCCAGATTCTTTTCCTAGTGTGCTGTTCTTGGAATTCTGCCATTTACCTCTTTAGACGTGGCGGGAGTTAATAAGGGGCAGCTTCACCACCTCCAGGAAAATACCTTTCCCTACCATTCCTTTGGTCCTAAATCACAGAGTATTTATTTTATGTGTTGTTCATTACTTGTTTGCTCATTTGTCTACTGCTTGTCATTCATGGACTGTAATCACAAAGAGGTAGTATGCTGGGGATATCTCTCTTGCTTTGCTTAAGGCTTAACTCAGATCCAGATGCCTGCATCATAGGTGCGTAACAAATACTTTCCATAATGAGAATGACAATGGCAGAGGAAAATATCAGTAGTAGCAACTGGGCACTCCAGTTATCTAACCACTATATTTAAACAAGAATCTATCTATAAACACTGTAAGAGGCTATTTGCAAACCTTTCGCTTCAATATTAAAAACAAATTAAGTAAAATTGAATGATAGCAAGTAAATAATTTGCTGATCAATGTAGGTGGAAAACCTGCTTATTCCCAATGTGAGGCTGAGCATTTATCCTTCCCAGATGAGCAGAAGGTGAGAGCAATAAGTGCTTATCAATTGGCTACTATTTGGAGGACAGTATTAGGGAAAGTTACACAGGATCCTAGAATGACCCAAGAAAAGAAAATCACTGAAGTACAAACAATAGCAAGAAAAGGACAGGCAAGTGATTAAATAGGGAAAAAAAAAAAAACTTCGAGTAAGTATACACTGATAGACTCTGTAGAAAGGTGGACTCAGTATGCAATCACTTGTCCTAAATCCCACTCCCACCCTCCCCCCCGCCAAACTCCATGAAGCTCATCTAATGCACAATCCATGTTCATTAACACAAAATCGGGTCATTCAATACCAAGAAACCACGAGAACGTCTGGGCAACAGACCATCTACTCATGACCTGAAAGCTGATTCAATGAAATTGCAGGGAAACTTTGGCATTGTATTCTAAAGAGTTCATTGCGTGAGCTTACTTTTAAACTTTTTTTTTTTTTTTCCCTTAATGCTGACCCAAAGGCTTTGACTTTTTAGGGAAGAAAAAGAATTTTCAAGAAGTATATATTTCAGTTTCAGTCCTTCACATGTCTCTTACTAGCCCTGTCAGAAAACTCTGCCTTTTAATTATTACATAACAATAAGCTATACTCCTTTTGCCCAACCCTATAGAGTACACAGAAAAAGACTGAGGTTCACCAGGAATTAGAGTGTATGGGTTACACTCCTTGGAAGACAATTCAATAAAGAAAGCTTTAAAAAGATTTCTTAGGGTGCCTGGGTGGCTCAGTCAGTCAAGCGTCCAACTCTTGGTTTTGGCTCAGGTCATGATCTCAGGGTTGTGGGATTGAGCACTGAGCACAGAGCCTGCTTAAGATTCTCTCTCTCCCTCTCTCTCTGCCCCCCACTCCCACAAAAACAAGGTTTCTTATTTCTCTTGGAACTACTGAACATAATCCTCTCCTTTGACTCAACTTGGAGAATCTCAAACTAAAAAATAGCATTTCATGGTAAGTCCTTGCTTCCATTATTGAGGGTGAAACTGACCCCTCTCACAAAGGAAACATGCTCATGGATATGGGAGGTTTGATCTGCAGGCCTGAGCATGGGGATCTCAAACTACAGACCTATTTTCCACAAGAAGAGCCATGACCAAATCCTAAACCTGACCCTAGTCAACGTTGCCGTGAATGTGTGTACTTCTTCAGAGAAGACAAAGAAAGAGTGCGTGTTTAGTGAAGGTCATTCATGTCAGGAGAAGAAGGAAAAACAAACTATAAATATATACTATAATCACAAGAAATAACACGGGGCCTGACTCCAAAGATGGATTTGAGTTTCATCTCTGCTGTGTATCAGTCATACCACTTTGAAGAGCTCATAGCTCACTTAATCTTTTCATGAGCCTGTTTTCTTGTTGAGAGTAGTGATACTATAAAAATGTTTACATTTATTGAGCATCTGTTGTGTACCAAACATTCTACTAAAACTTTAAAATATTACTTCATTAAATTGCTTAAAAATACCTCAGGTAGATATTATGTCCATTTGGTAGATGAGGAAATAAGGCTTAGAGAAATGAGGCAATTAGTTCAAGGTCACACAGCTAGTCAGTGCTAAAGTTATCTACAGCATACACTGCATGGGTTTATGTGTTGATTACATAAGATCATCTGCGTGAAAGCCATGCTAAGTTTTGTGTTAATGTTACTATTATTACTTCACAAAAAAATGGCATATTTAGTACTATATGTTTTGCAAAAATGTGATAGTTGAGTTCAAGAGAGAGGAAGGGGAGGGAGGGATGGGGAGAGACAGGGTGAGTGAGAGAGAGAGAGAGAGAGAGAGAGAGAGACTGTATTGCAAATATCTCATAAAAATATTGCCTAGATGGGAAAAGCAGGTTGGCAGTAAGGAATTAGGAGCTAGGTAATGGAGACTCTCAATAACAAAATGACTGGTAAGATATTCCTAAAGAAATAAAGAGTTTTTTGGCTCTAAAACATTTTTGCCTTTAAATATAAATCTATGAAAGCAAAATACCCAGACCTGCTTCACACTCAGATTTTTCACAATGGCCCTGGCCTTCTTTTCCTCATCCTTCTAGCACCTCTCCTCCAGAAGCCTGGTTTTATGCTTTATCATAAGTATGGGTTACAAAAATATGACAGAAATGAGCAAAAAGCTCTGACGTAATAATAGCACAGGTAGGGAAACAAACATTTCCTCATAAAAGAATTCTCCAAGAAATGTATACTAAAACCAATAAGAGTCATCCCAGTGTAACTGGTTTTCTAGGAAACAGATCATATGACTAACTGGCATCTAAAAAAGTCACTTTGCCAGAGAAATAGCTATTGTCATACTAAGGGGATAGTAGGGAATATGGAATATTCATTAATGCTTAGCACTGTATCATCTGGTTTTTAAAAAATGTCATTTTAGAGGAAGAGAATGATGGACAAATTTGAGAAACATTTTTATTCTTGCAGCCACTATGGAGACTGATTAGATACCTTGAGAATATTTGAGCTTCCTTAAAAATCCCAGCATTATCCCATAGCCTCTGCTCAAACTCAATCAGAACACACTTGCGTGGGCATTACAAGCCCCAGAGTAACTTCTCTCTTAAATCCCCTAAGATCTATAAATGCCAAAAGGTTACATCATTTTAAAATGTTAGCTGCTATCAGAAGGAGCGGCAATGCTTGGAGAGGCGGACATTCATCTTCTTTGCTCATGGGAAACTTTACAAGAAATGATGTTCATTTAATGATAAGAAATCTCTTTATTCCACCAGAAATGATAAAGGAGAAGAGGTGGGGAGGAAGAGAGAGCAAGAAAGAGAAGCTATCGGTATATTTTAACACTGATTTAGGTGAGGGACACACCATTTTTGGTTAAATCTCTAAGTTGTGCATTTGATTTTAGAGTTTGAATAAATGTCAAGTTGAAAGTCAAGAGAATGAAAAGAAGAGCCCATAGGAATGAATCTATTCTAAAAATTAGTGGACAGAATGTATCCAGTCTTCATTCCTTGCTTTACTTGTACCATCATCCTGACAGGTATGTTTTAGTTTTATTTACTTATATTAATGCTTCATGGAAAATGGGCAACTATACCAGGGTGGATCGGGGAAGATTAATGAAGTCTCAGCCACAAGAGACCTTGCTAATGCATTTGGCTATTAACGCTTTCCTGAGAAGACTGTGGAGACCACCAGGGGTTCCTCTCAAACAGGATTTGCAGATTAGTGAAGTGAGAATAGTCTCTGCAGCTCCACCACAAAGCTCCCGGGAAGATGGCACTGAACGGGAACATCCAGGAAGAAGTGCCTCCTGTTAACAAGGAGATCTGCCTCATGTCAAATTTTTTCTTAGTCCTTCAATTATTTAAAGACAGACACTGATCATTTCAAGTTGTTTTCAAGAGGCAGAAAAGGGTGAGTGTGCTTAATTGACATGCCCCTGAGTGTAGTTACATTATCTGCTGCTTTTCCTCTATACTTTCCTCCTTTCCTTCGGTCAGAGCAAGTCAGAGCAGGTGATATAGTAGTGTGGTGTTTTAAGAAGACGATTTTTTTTTCATGATTACGGTTTCTAGGCAGTTCTATATCTTGGGCTAATTGCATCTCAAAATATGCATCTCATAAACAGCAGAACTGTTACAATATATTAAAGAGAAAAGGACCTCTGTCCCACTTACATATTGCTGTGTAACAAACTACCTCAGAACAGTGGTTTAAGCCAACTTTTATTTTGCTCATGGTTTTGTGGGTCAGGAATTTGGGAAGAGCCCAGCTAGGCAGTTAGTTTCAAGTCCACGTGATGTCAACTGTGGGGCTGGAACCGGAGGTTCAACTTCCAAGACGGCTTCTTCACTGATGTATCTGGCCTGAGCCTCTCTCTCTCTTTCTACATAGAAGGACATTCTCTCCATGTGGTTTGAAATTCACAAAGCATTGTGTTTTTATGATTCTTGGATTTCATCATTCGTGGCTGGCTTCCTCAAAGTGTGAGTGTCTCAAGAGCAAGTATTTCAAGAGACTCACATGGAAGCTGCAATGCTTCTTATGACCTGGCTTCAGAGGTCCCAGGACATCCATTTTGTCACATTTGACTGGATAAACAAGTCACCAATTCTGGGCTAGGTGTAAAGGGAGGGGAAAAATAGACTCTACCTCTTAAGGGAGGAAGAACACATACACATGCATACAAAAGGGTGGCAAGAATTGGTGGCAGCCATCTTGGAGATACATGATGACAACGATTTTCTGTACTATTTCACTTAAAATTAAAAGGAAGAGGATATGATAAGAAGTTTGTTATTATTGTTACATTCAGTATGAATAGGAAGGTCTTGTGATCATAGCATATCTGACAGAGATATGACTTCATGACTTGAAGTTGTCAGATTTTTCACTGGGTTCCAGCTACCTTGAAATTTTTGAAGGCTGTACATTTCTAATCTGATATCAATTCAAGGTGAATATTTATTGAAGACCAAGTGATTTTTATTGTTAGTCAGTCACAGAGACATCAAGAGACCCAAGGTCCAGAAATTCCAGGCTGTGGATTTTTAGGGTGCATAAAATATCCAGATTAAATTACAGAAGGATAAATGTGTTTAATGTCCATGAAAGTGTGTATAATTAAGTCATTATTAAGGGAGCCTATATCTACTATAATCCCATCATTTAATTAAGGATCTGATACTTTTTAAAAAATGGGTTTCTTAAGAACAAATAGTCCTTGTCTCTTTATGTTCACAACAAAAGCACCGATATCAATTACAATATAACCTATTGAAAGCAGAATACTTACTGTTCCCTTGGGTCTTAAAAACAAACAAACAAACAAACAACTGACTTTTAGGTAATCTTGGGCCAACAAAAAAAAACAAAAGGCAATTTGGGTCTGAGGGCGAATGGTTGTATGGTAAATGTGTCCCAGAAACATACACAAATACCAATTTTTATCATGGCGCAGGCCCATATAAAACCATCCAAAATTTTTATTTTATGTTTTTTTATTTTATATGCATCCTGCTGTATAACTCAATTCCTACTGATACTCTGCCAACCCTATAAAGCCCTCACCTGCTCCAAGTTACTACCAACAGGGAATCCACGCTTTAAGAAAATAACCACAAAAAATCAGCTCTCTTGACTTTGGTGGTATTTCTTTTTTTTTTTTTTTTTTAAATTTTATTTATTTATTTGAGAGAGAGAATGAGATAGAGCATGAGAAGGGGGAGGGTCAGAGGGAGAAGCAGGCTCCCTGCTGAGCAGGGAGCCCGATGCGGGACTCGATCCGGGGACTCCAGGATCATGACCTGAGCCGAAGGCAGTGGCTTAACCAACTGAGCCACCCAGGCACCCGACTTTGGTGGTATTTCATAGCACCGCTATTCAAAAGGAACAAAAGGGTTCTTAAAAAAAAAAAAAAAAAAGTGTTGGGGGTTGCCTGGGTGGCTCAGTCAGTTAAACATCTGCCTTTGGCTCAGGTCATGATCTCAGAGTCCTGGGATCTAGCCCAGTGTCAGGCTCACTACTCAGAGGGGAGTCAGCTTCTCCCTCTCCCTCTGCCCCCCACCATCCACTCATGAACTTACTCCCTCTCTCTCAAATAAATAAAATCTCTTTTTTAAAAAAAGCATTCAAAAAGAACAAAAATTTTGTACCTCTGCAAACAACATGATCTTTTATGTATCTGAACTAATATCATTTATGAGTCTTGTCATCACAACTGCTCAGAAGTTAGCAACCCTTAACAATTAGACTAATCCTTAATCAAGGTGCTTTCATACAATCCAATTATAAAAGTGCCATTCTATTTTGTGACTGTACAAAAGCATTTTTAGACTGAGATTCATATATATGATGAGTCGAATCCACCGATAAAGATAGAATCATTTACAAAGTTGGCTGATGTTGATTTAAGAGCTGCTTTGAGCATATGACAGCTCACAGTCAATTTGGCTTTCTCTGAATGAATCCTAGATAGGGTGAACATATGTCAGAGTTTGTCTGGGACAGTCCTGGTTTAGTCATGTTGTATCATCATAAATATTATTCCTAACACTCAAAAATGTATGGTTTGGGCAGTAAATTAGAAGTCATCCTTTATCTGAAGTCATTTCTTTATCTGAAATCCTCAGAAAAATTATTACAAAAGTAGGTAACTGGGCAAATTAAAAACAAACAAAACAAATAAGAAACAGTGATTACATTTAATGAAAGAAAAAAAAAAATCTTCAAACTCACAGATAGACCCACACTCTCCTTAAAAGAATATACCAGGTATTATTGACCTTTCTCTGACCCCAGGGGCATGAAAATATATCTCAATTAATTCATGTTACTATGATATAGTAACACTTTCTGGAACTACTGAAGTGTGCTAAGCTCTCCACTGAACATGAAATAGTTCTCTGAGGTCAGATCATTCTTCTTATCCCACCCCTCCAGCCTTTCCACTGTCAGACAGACTCCTG
The DNA here is from genome assembly GCF_964656455.1 of Halichoerus grypus. Lineage (NCBI taxonomy): Eukaryota > Metazoa > Chordata > Mammalia > Carnivora > Phocidae > Halichoerus > Halichoerus grypus. The sequence goes on along the minus strand of NC_135718.1, from coordinate 22,440,752 downwards.
CTAATTTAACAGAAACCTCTCTTCCACCTTCAGTCTAAATAATTCTCCCAATGAAGGATTTTATTAAATCAGGGACACATGTCCAAAGTAAAACCTGTCTTAAAACCAATTTGGGGCGCCTGGGTGGTGCAGTCGGTTAAGCATCAGACTCTTGATTTCAGCTCAGGTCATGATCTCAGGGTCCTGGGATAGAGCCCCACATCGGGTTCCACACTCAGCGGGGAGTCTGCTTGAGATTCCTCCTCTCCCTCTGCTCCCCCCAATAAAAAGATACATCTTAAAAAAAAAAAGTTATGTTTTTCTAGAAACCATACTCAAATATGTGGATCATGAAGTGAAGCCTCACCTGTGAAACAGTGACTGGCTACTTCGCAGTTCTTAGATATTCTCGACTTAGGTTTGGGTGTTATGAGAATGACCGGTTCTTCTTTAGTATCCTCACCAATCATGGTCTTCTCCTCCAAAGGCTACACATTAACTGTCGGGCTGCAGCTCAGTCTTGCTCCCGGAGGCCCCCTCAACCCCGGTCCTTCCTCAATTCACAAACAGCTGGTACTGGACCTAATTCCTTCAATTCAGAATAAAAGGATGAAGACAAAGAGCACCCCTAGTGATAGGAGTCCAGGTGTTTAAGCTACTCCGCAGGCTTCTAGCTTTTGCTAAATACGAATGTGCCAATGATACGATAATTTTGGTTTTTAATTACTCATCTTGCTTTAAAATTTAGTATTTCTCTTCAAATATGAGCAAGAATTACATGTATTCATTACCGTAAACTTTGAAAAATACCCCAAAAAGTGCTTAGGGAAAAGAAAAATCATTCAACCATCACTAGGCAGAGATAATTATCACTCGTGTCTTGCTGTTTGCTTTCCCAATCTTTGTTTCTATGCAAATATAGATATACAGAAACATATATAATTGGGGGAGGGGAAGAAAGGGGAGGAAAGGAGAGAGGGAGAGAGTGAAAAGAGATTTATATAGTGAGAGAGTACCGTGTGATACTTTGTTTTTTAACCTGCTTTCCTCATTTTAAAACTATGCTGCAAACATTTTCCAGGATATTAAATATTCTCCTGTGTTATTACATTTTATCGGCTACATAGAATTTGATTGTATGGATACGCCACTATGTAATTAATCCCTTATTAGAAGGTGTCCAAATTCCACTAATATAATCTTATGACCAATGCATACTAATATTTCTGTCCATCAGTTATTAATCCTTCAAGTAATTTCCTCAAAGTAGAATTTATGGATCAAGGAACGTGAATTCTGTAAACCCCTTTGATTCATATTACCAAATGTCTTTCTGAAAAAGAGAGTACTAATTCATAGTTCCTTGGCGGGGCCTGGGAAGTACCTAACACCAACACGAGGTTTTTTTTCCTCTCTTTTTATAATGTTTTCTAAGCTGACTGGGGGAAAAAGGCATATTTTGCATCAATACATATTACTAATGATAGTGAATTTTCCCTTCCTCCCTTTCTTCCTTTTGTCATTTGTGTTTAGTCATTTGAAGATCCTCATTTGGTAGACTGCCAGTTCATATTTCTTCTCCATTTTAAATCATGATTGTGTCTCTTTTTCTTATTGATTTGTATAATTGCCATTCCGACCTCATTGCTTATTTATAAGTGCCTAATGTGTTTTTATGCACGTTTATACATGTTTCCTGTCCTTATCTAAGTTTCTGGAAAAAGCAATGTAGTATTATTCTGCATATATTATATACACATACACATGGGTGACCTCAAGTATTTCAAGTTTGAAGACAAGTTCCTAAGAGATTAGAAACTCTGCACTGCACAACATTTCCGTAATTGTGTTCCCTGAATAAAGAAGCTGCACAAAAATATTATTTCTCCACTTTTCACTATGCCATCAATTCGCAGGCAAACCTTTCTTGCCACCCATTTACTGCAAATTGTAAGATGTTAAAAAATAGTTCACTCACAAAGAAATTCAAATTGGGTAAACTACTATTTAAGAAGATTTTATACATCCATGATGTTTTCATTTATGCATGATACAGCACTTTACAAATGTGAATTAAGATATTCCAACTGGAAACTGAAGCAAACCTCAAGGGAGTGAAATTAGGCAGGGTGGGGTATGATGATGTCAAGATAATTTCAGAGCATTTTTGGCATCTCTATGGCTCACACCTAAGGACCTAGTTCTCAGGGCTGAATTCTCAACTTCATACCACAGGATAAGCAGATCTCCTAAGCAGTGAGCATGAGCTTGTGTTGGTATTAACCAACTTTGTCTCAAACATATGAAATAATGTAAATTAAACAATTTTTCCTCTTTGATACAATTTACATTCAAGTCATACGTGAGGCACTAAATGGAACAGTATGATCTGTCTTATTTACAGGCTATTTCAATAAAAATACTCTCAATAATTAAAATTCTTACAATCCCTTTTCAGGCATTTCGAGAATAGAAAAATATGACTCCTGGAATATAGAGTTTGTTTGTTTGTTTGTTTGTTTGTTTGTTTTGAGGGAAAATTGTCACTCCTTGTAGGGTGGCCAGATGTTTCCCATTCAACCATTCATTCCTATTTCTTCTTCTCCTTCTCCTTCTTTTTTTTTCTCTCCAACTTATTTAGGTAATTTCAGGTACCAAGTGATAGCTATTGTGCTTAAGACTAGAGAGTAAATGATGAATGAGACACTGAATGCCTTACAAAACTGAATTCTTCTATAGCCAGCTCTGATACAGAAGTGACAGACAAAATTCCATGGGAAGAGTGCAAGTGCATCGATACTGGTACATACGAAGTAATGTGAGAACACAGAGGAGCACTTGTGTGCCAGTTCTTGGAATGAGGGAAGGAGCTACAGAACACTTGACACTAAAGGGGGTTTTGAAGGTCGTGCCAGTATGTCACAGAAGGGACAGGGAGGATTTCATGGCAGAGGAGTCAGCAAACAAGGACAGAGAAATGTGAACAGGTACTACATGTTCAGGTAAGAGCAAGTTCCTCAGTACAGCAGAGGATACCTAAAGCAGTCCACAGTCAAGTTCAAAGAGCTTGACTAGCCGTGGAAAGGGATTTTGACTTAAATGGCAAGAGAACCTATTTATTCTGAGCCATCCACTCAGGTTCAATACAGGAAATGGAAAGACCATAGCTCATTTAGGATGTTCACCTTGGAGGTAATAAAGAGGTTGGATTAAAGAGAAGAAAATACAGAGTCAAGGAACTCACTTAAGAGGTTATTGCAATGGTTCATCGAAGAAAAGTTTGTCAGGAACATACCCAGACAATCCTAGACCAGATAAAAGTATCCCTAAAGTTGGTCGTTTAAGCATTTCCACAAGGATTCTAATCCACTGGGATTCTAATCATACTTTATAGTTATTTCCAGCTAAATTTATAAGTACTGGAGATTCTAAAAAGGATTTTTTAGAAGCACACCACTTGGGAAATTACAGCTAAGTCTGATAACCAACACTCTTCAAGGATCTAACAGGAGGGGAGAATAAACATATGTCTCCCCAATTTAACACTTGCCAATGTAAATGAGCACATGTGCCTTTTCAGTGTTCAACAAATTCCTCAAGCCCACAGAATGTGGAACTGCCACAAAGGAAACCATCAGGATAAAAAGAATCATTTCAGTGAGAGACTTTTTTCCTTGGCCAGTAACACAGTAAAATGCAGAGGTTAAAACCCCCTGGTCCAAAGTCGACTCTGACCAGCACCCAAGTTCTGTTTGGTGTAGAAAACCTTAAATTTTCCAATAACATGCAGACTTACAGAGACCCTATTCCCAAATGGTCATAATCAACAAGAGCTTTAGAGCTGCCATCCCTGATAGAGGTCATATGTTTTACAGTTTACCACAGTCCACATCATCCTTTGTCGCTTTCTGTTGGTACTTGTCATTAATATAAGAAAAAAAAAAAAAGACAGCATAAACTCAGAGCTAAAATAAAAGAGAAGTACTGCATCTTTGTTGCTGTTCAAAATGGGACAACAACAGATTGAGAGGACAGGGAGCACATTAGACACTGAGGATATTCCTCACTTCCCCCAGTTCATATGGTCTCTCTCATTTTTTCTTTCTTGAAATAAAGCGCCTGTGCTCAAAAAGTCCCTTGTCACTTAACTCATCTACAATTAACTGTTCAAACCAATAGGTATTCAAATTGAGACTCCTGTAGGTACTATGAACATAGGCTTCACTTGGGATCCCAGTTGGGTTTCTTATTAGTCATGTGACCTTGGGAAACCACTTCTTATGTCTGATCCTTTATTTCCATGGCTATGAAATAGGGCTAAAAATGCCCTCTTCACAGAGTTAAGTGTTTATGATGATTAAATGAGGCCAGAGCAATGAGCACAGCATTTTCTTAGCAAAATTGTTTTAATACTTAAAAAAAAAATTGTTATATAAATCTGAGGAAAACTAGCATAAAGAAAAAAAAAAAGTTCCTTTGGTTTACTAAAGTCTCTAGAGAGCACATTCTGAAGCAAAACAAGGGAAATCGTGTGTAACATCTGCCAAACATATTAGAAGACAGAATGCATTTTTGTTCATGGAGCTTTTCAGAAGCAGGGCTCTGTGAATGCACCTTGGGAAGTACTGGTCTACCATCTACATTGCTGGCTCAGAGAAGACACATGACAGTTGTCAGTTCCCTCTTACAACTCCCTCTAGCTTCTGTGGCTTTAGATCACCCTCACTACTTTCAAATTTATCTGTGAGAATAAGAAAATAATCAGAATGGGAACACTGAGCAACAGATCAGGTGATGTTGTTGCTGGCTACAGATGTGGAAGGAAGTCGTGGTTTTCATGATCTTTCTTGTCTGGAGAGATGACTATATCTGCATCTATTCTGAGTCCTTAGAATAATGGACTTTTCTGTTATCTTTGGAATTTGTGGGGAAAAGATGTTCGCTACGTGTACCTGAGTTATCCAACATGAGGAAGTTAAAAAAAAGTTGCTACAACTATGGGACTAGGAAAGAGGTCCACTGTTCCCAATCAGGATGTTCTGTGAAGGTAGGGGACCTGCAGGAGAGGACATGGGGAAAGGCAGCGTATACTTGGATGGGAAATTGGGTTCTATTTCTGCCACTGTCTAGTTCTGGGGCACTGGGAAAGTCCCTTAACTTCTCTGAGCCCAAATACATCCTCTTAAACTGCTGGGTTGGAACAGAAAGATAGTTTCTAGTATCTCTTTTGGTTCAAACATTATATAATTTTTCTAGGGTGAAAGGTGCATTCTAGTGAGATTATGGGCATATCAAATTCTAGTGAATCAAATCCTCTCTACCTATAAACGGCATTACCTTTTCCAAAAATACCATTCTTCATCTTTAATTGATCTTTTTCTGGTACTAAACTCTGGCATTGGAGTCTTAAATTCTGCCATTAGTTAGGAGAATGTATAAGGACTGCCTGTTATTTCCAAGAAGCCTGTGCTGTTTCTTTGTGTTAAGTGAAGAACTGCTTAATTTACATGTTGGCAGTTCAGATTTTCTGAAATCAAGGTAAACCTATGGTACCAAAAACAGCCGAAAGAAGTTTGTGCTAAATGGAAGCTTTAAACTGTGGAAAGTTCAGTAACCTTCTAAATCTAAGATCACAAATTTTTAAGAAGATGTATATCTTCTTGACATACAGCATTTCTCACCAGTCCCTTTATCAAATTTGTTTTCTCCCTGAAGGTAAATTCTAGTGCTGCCTTCTACCCATAAGTCCCATCCCACCCAGGCTCAGTTGCCAATGATACGTATAAGATTATATTTACTTCTTTGAGCTAAAATGTAAAGGTCACTCTGTTTATTAAAGCTCAGCCTTGAGGCTAAATCTTTTTCTTCACTTTTCCTGGGGTGAAGGAGGGAGCGAGAGACAGAGAGACAAAGAAGCATGGGGAACAGAAACTTTCACTGATTAATTGATCTGAAACAGAGTTCCCTGGATCCTAACCAAATTTAATTTGGCTCATCCACAGTTGAACCAGAATTTTCACTTTGAACCAAGAATAAATCTTACATAGAAGAGATAGCACCTTTTTTTTTTTTTTTTTTTTTTGATTTGATAACCACTTTTCTCACTGATATATCACCTTCTCTCTAAGAGATTCAGTAAGATTACCTACTGGGAAAAACAGTGCCATTTTGTTCTGGCTCTTTTTGTCTGCATCTAGTGCATCAAACACCTCTGCACATTTTGGAATTCATAGGCAATAGGATCCAACCCAAATTTCCATTTTTCAAATACAACATTTGGCTAAAGGATGTTTTACTCTAAGACTGATTGAAAAGTAAACTGCATCATGCTGCTAACTCTTGGGAATCTTGACCTGAAAAACACCCCATCTTTTCAGTTTACAGCACTATGCTTAGGTGATTTTCATGAAAACTGCACAGATTTTCTTCTAAGCTCTGAATACAACCCTTTTCCAATTTAGTCTCTTGCTGAGGAGGTTTTTAGCTGTACCAGAATATCTGAAAAACAGAGGATAGGAACAAACAACCAGGTGCATCCATGAATTTTTAAACCAGGTCTGTTGAAAAACATGCAAAACAAAACCCCTCCTATCACTCTTGGGGTAAAACATCAATCTGAATATTATCCAGGATCATCTCTGTTATGTGTCTACACCAGCCCCAGACAGATGGCCAGTTTGCTTTTACCACCTTCAAATCCATGCAGCCAGACCTACCCAGCTGATGGATCTCTCAGGCTGGGGTTCTGACTGAGTAGTCTGGACACCCAGGAAAATGGTACACCCCCAGAGTGGTGCAAGGATAGAGAAAGTAAAGCTAATCACACAATCCTCCAAAACACACACACACTTTAAAAAAAAAAAAAAAAAAAAGCAGTAGGCACAGATTGGCCAAGAAGTAAAGCTACCTAACACACAAATAAAAAGTTTATTTGACCTTTTTTTGAAATATGAGGTACCATTTCTTAAAGGTCCTAAACGGAGAATTGCCTTTGGTCACTTTACTTTTCCATTTCCTGCATGGAAGCCTACAATTCCTAGATTCAGGCAAGGATCTATACGACCGAAGACAAAACCATTACATGCATTTCCTCAAATGTTGCATTGGCAAAAGGGATCAAGCAGGCCTTAGTACAGAGCATGGGAATCATCTGCCAGCCCTATTTCGTTGCAGCTTACCACAGACCGAGCTTCTGATGGTGATGCACTGTTGCAACTGGATGCATTATCTCATTTGTAACTGACCTACAGTGAGTGGTGTGTCCCAACACTTCAGCTCTAAGCTAAGGCTCCAATCTCTCAAGCAAGAAATAATCTTATTTGTGAACAATTAAATGTACAGATAGGACTCGCATACCATAGGAAGTAATTGCTCACCTCCATGAATCATTTTGAAAATAAAAATGTATTCCCAAATAACACTAAATAAAGAACATATGAATGCAAGCCTTCCTAAATGTTGGTATCTCAGTTTTCCAGAACATTCCTAAGACTATAAACAAAATTATATACAAGAGGTTACTGTGTCTACATGTTCTAGTTCACCAATGAACCACTGACACCACAAACTGAGGGGCCAAAAAGTAAATAGGCTGTAGGTCAATCTTGAGAAGAACGAGAGTCCCCTCTGCCCTCAGCGGGCTGGGCTGGGTGACACTCTCTGTCCTTCAGAAGCACGCTGGATGTAATACCATCCCTGAACTAACTGCTCAGTGTTATTGCTGCTTTACTTGTATGTTTTCTTTACCAGACTGGGGTATCCATAGCAGACTTAGAATCCTTCATCTTCCTCTAGTGCCTTCTGCACAATAAGTTGTTAATATATGGTGACAGAGTGGACAGAAACAGAATTTTATTTCGTATTTTAGGATGATTTACTCATTACTTAACTCATTAAGTTTTTAAATGGGCACTTAATATTCACATATTATTACACTGCCTAATGTATGTGCCATTGTTCCTAATTTTAAAGATAGCAGTTGGAACAAAGGAAGAAAGGGAAAAGAGGAAAATGAGGAAGAAAACAGAATAGGGAAGGAAGGGAGAGAAGGAAGGGAGTAAGAACATCTCTAAATAGAATTGTCTGGGGCATTAAACTAAATCTCTGTATGTGTGTTATGTAGTAACCATAAGTAGACTGTAATTTTGATTTTTTTACTAATTCACAGATCATATTAATAAGTAAATATCATCAGCCCTTAGTATGTGCTAGGATTTGTTCTAACAGCTTTATATATACTAGCTCTTGTGAGCCAATAATTCTGAGGCAGCTATTAGTAATATCATTTTACAGATTAATAAACTGAAGCACAAAGAGGTTAAGTGACCATCCCCAAATCACACATACAAAGTGGCCAAACCCAGATTTAATGTAAGCATCTAGCTCCAGAGTAAGGTCTGCACCCATTATGCTACACAGTCTCACTGTGAATGTATAAGCATTTACTGAGCACACTCAGAGATCAACTCAGTCAGGCACGTGAGGGATAGACATGTCTAAGTCACTACCTCATAACACCTTCTACCTTCAGTTCCTTTACTGAGTATATATGGTATTTTCTAAAATAGAAAGTAGCAACCCGAGATTAAAGACAAAATCTCAAATGGGGTATAGATACTGCAGAAGCAAAATGTTGGAAGATATTTTTTAAAGATTGGCTAGACATAGAAAGTATCATGAGGCCGGAAGGTAAGCTTGGCCTCAGGGAGGATCTGCCTGGAGAGAAGGTAAAGAAAAGTATATAGATGCTCTGCAAAACTTCACTTTATACAATTAAAAAAAAATGCAGATGACACAGGGAGGAAAGGGCCACCCCTTATTCGGGGATAATCTCGTCCCTCTGATAAGGAAGCCTGAGCCACCTCTCTTATCACCTGATTATGTACATGGGCCTCATTTTCTGTAACGTAAGTTGGAACCAACCTAGAGCACAGATCTTGGGTCTAGGCCTTTGTTCACTAAAGCAAAATCACCTAGCTTGCAAGATTTAAAAGGAGACACTTAACAATTGTGCTAATAGATAAAAAAACATGGTTTGAGAATGAGGGATAGTCTTCTTGATGGAACAGATTTAATGACACAATCATTCCTGTCAATGCCTTTACAAGGAAGTACATTTTACCGGATAAAAGGAGCACATACTTACATGAAGATATTGAACATTGGGGAAATATGCAAGGTTGGGGCACCAAATTTACTCATATATGTATTACAGTAGGCTATATACTCATTCACCTACACATGCACATGCAGAAACACATACAACCCTGATGCCTGGCAGTGGTCTGCACTCTCACAATACTTGGTGTGTTTGAATGGTAAGATTATGTCCTCTGGATGGCACGGCTGAAGGTTGTTCATCAGAACCCAAGCTGTTCTGGCTACTGGTGACACTCAGTATCTCTGCTCCAACATCTATCAACTCTTTAGGCCTCCTTATCTCAATGACACATCTTGGCTTATCTCCAACTAGTATATTGTTTATTGATTGATGTGAATAAGGTAGGGAGAGTAGAACATTCTCTGAAAGTTATGAACAACTGATAAAAGAAGTTCTGAATGCAATATCTGTAGAATTGTTAACAGCCAAGGGATGCAATGAGATAAATAACTGTGCAACTTCTCCCGGGCTCTCACTCTAGGCTTGCAGCAGAGAAGGTTTCCTCTTACAGCTGATTTCTACAAGGACATTTTTCATATCAAAATCTCCAAACATCCACTGTATAGATGATTTGTGGGAGTGAAACTGACATGCAACCATTTAACAATCAGCCTATCTTACAGGTTAAATTTGAGGAGGATATGGGGCCAATTTGTGGAGACTATCATAAAAGGAGGGTATTTAGAAACCTGTTATTTCATTAGAAAGAGGAAGTCTGTTGGGCAAGGCACAGATAAGTCAAACAAACTGATGGGAGAGAAAGAGCGAGAAAGTACTTGCCAAAATTGCTGCATCAAAGAAAATCTCTTATTCAAAAAAAAAAGGGGGGGGGGCACCGTGCCCAGAGACTAATTCTGCTAGCTGCCATATCACAGCAGTAGTTTGGAAACATAATTAACAACTGTGTGTATGGAAATAATTAATCCCATGCTCTTGGGGAAAATGTACGGTGAAATGTTTTCTTTCAGAAGAAGATGGATGGCATCTTGGGATCTGGACATCTGGAAGCAGTGCTGGAGGAGAAACTTTAAGATCGGTGATGTCATGGATAAAGCTTGCATGTTCCCTGGATGCCATCTGAGACAAGAGATGAAGGAAGGTATGCCAGCTACACACACACCCAAAAACCCAAAAAGAATTCTGTTTTAGGAAAGCAAAACATCCACGGATAGCCCTCAAATCCCATGGAAATCTAAGGTCAGGTAATACTATTCTCAGATTCAGAGGACTTTGTGTTTAAATCGCCTGGGCAAAATCCCTTCCCAGAAGTCTCTAGTAAACCTTAGGTATTTAAAAAGTTTTATCAGTGGGAAGAACATCTTAGAGTCTCTGAAGGACAATGTATGAATGTGGGAACACTTGAAATTCTTCAGGGTGCAGATTCCACCTGCCTCTTGGTCTTTTAAACCAGGACTTCACTGAATATAAAGGTAATTTTTTTGCCTGGTGTTCGCTAATCTCAAGTTTTCATATCCCAGTATGCTTGGACTTGGACTCTTTGAAGTCCCTGATTGTAGTCCTCATACGTACTTCTTCCTGTCTCATGCAGAGTGCATACTGTAGACTGGTGTTTCCACTAGGTAGTAGGTTACATTAGTTAATTTCTCTCAGACTCGGTTGCCTGGGGATAGAAATGCATCCTCTTTTTCAGAGATTGCTGCTTTGGGCTCCTAAATCTGTGCACCTTCACTCCTGCCCTCTCTGACTTTCCAAAATAAATGTCTGATCATGTCCATTTTCTGCCTAAAATTTCTAATGCATTTCCATCCTTTTCAGCATGATATTTAAACTCCCCGATATTGTACACAAAACCATTTATGATCTTACTCCCACCTCCCTCTTCAGCCTTGAATAACTATTTCCCCCATAAACTCAAAATTCTTGTCACAAACTGTCTTTGAGACCATGAGTGTTCTTTCTCACTGGTGTTTGACATACATACTTTTAGCTAGACATACTTTCTCATCTCCCCTAATTCTTTATTTTCTTAATCTCATTTGGACATCTCTTGCCTTGAAATACCTTTCCTGATCCTCTGCCTACCTTAAATCTGGATCAAGTACTCTCCATGGGCTTATTTAAGGAACCCTGACTTGCACGTGACAAAATCCTTAGAAATTACGTATTTACTCCATAACATGCATTTTTTCACTAGACTGCAAACAATGGAGAGGATGTATCCTGCCCATCTTATCCCATACATTAGACTATTGCCTCCCACATAGATGTTCAATAAGTAATGGCTGAATCGTTTAAGGAGTACAGCCTAGTCTGTGACAGAGCTGGAAGCTTGGCACATGCCCATATAACCTTGACAAATACAGCTGAGTGGCCTGAAAGCAATTTGAAACCCTGTGGTAGAATTTGTCTCACTTCTTCAGAAATATTTTCTATTACCCTTTCAAGTCCATCATGAACAGCCCCACACCAGAGTGGGAACCACATCAAGTTATCTAGCCCAGTGTTACCAGTAGAGGAATGAGGTGTGATCTGGGGCCATGTACCTTCTTCAACAGAAGGCTCTTACCCAGCCTAGGAATGCCATACTGACAGAAGCAAGGCCCATCTCGGTGGGGCTCCAACACTTTCATTTCGAGGTCCAAGGGAGGATGGAACTACATGCAGGAAGATTGTACCTTGCTTCTCTTTTTCACTCAGAATGTACCCATTTCTTCTCTGCTTCAAGTACATGGGGTGACTCTGCTCTGAAGAGCCTATACGGACCTTCAAATATAGATATCACTATAGCAAAGCTGCATCCTAGAAGTTTGGGTGAATCAAGCTAGAATTTCATCCGTGATGCATCAGTGGTAAGCAAACACCGCTATCTGAAGTGTTATGGGATAGGAATGAACAGCCAGGCAGTGAAAATTTATGTCATTTAGAAAGAATGTCCCTCGTTGGTAGAGAGTTACTACAGGTTACCAGGCAAAGCACTAGTTTTTTCTTTCTTTCTTTCTTTTTTTTTTTTTTTTTATTTCAAGTTTTATTTAAGTTCTAGTTAGTTAACATATAGTGTAATACTGGTTTCAGGAGTGGAATTAGAATTAGAATTTAGGGCGCCTGGGTGGCTCAGTTGGTTAAGCGACTGCCTTCGGCTCAGGTCATGATCCTGGAGTCCTGGGATCGAGTCCCACATCGGGCTCCCTGCTCGGCAGGGAGCCTGCTTCTCCCTCTGACCCTCCCCCCTCTCATGTGCTCTCTCTCTCTCTCTCTCTCTCATTCTCTCTGTCTCAAATAAATAAATAAAATCTTTAAAAAAAAAAAAAAGAATTAGAATTTAGTGATCCATCACTTACCTATCACAAGTGCCCTCCTTAATCCCGATCACCCATCTAGCACATCCCCTGCCCACCTTCCCTCCAGCGACCCTCAGTTTGTTCTCTATATTTAAGAGTCTTTTATGGTTTGCCTCCCTCTCGTTTTTTTCCTTCCCCTATCTTCATCTGTTTTGTTCCTTAAATTCCACATGAGTGAAATCATATAGTATTTGTCTCTCTGACTATTTCATTTAGCATAATACATTCTAGCTCCAACCACACTGTTGCAAATGGCAAGATTTCATTCTTTTTGATGGCTAAGTGATATTCTAGCTTATATATATATACATATATATACACACACACACACACACACACACACACACACACACACATACACATACATATATATATATATTTCACATCTCCTTTATCCACTCATCAGTACTAGTTAAGAGGGCCACAGAAGTCCTTCACTGTCATAAGAAGCTAATCAAAATATAATTGTTTCAATTTAAACCTTTATAAAATTTTTGGGCGCCTGGGTGGCTCAGTTGGTTAAGCGACTGCCTTCGGCTCAGGTCATGATCCTGGAGTCCCTGGATCGAGTCCCGCATCGGGCTCCCTGCTCGGCAGGGAGTCTGCTTCTGCCTCTGACCCTCCCCCCTCTCATGTGTTCTCTCTCATTCTCTCTCTCTCAAATAAATAAATAAAAATCTTAAAAAAAAAAAAATGTTAAACCTTTATAAAATTTTCATTTCTTTCCCATTTCAGATTTGAAAATTCCTTATTAAAAGCAGCAAAATGAAAACCTTAATAGTGTAGCTACAGGAAATTAGTTATCTAAGGAGAAATTTTTCCATATGGTAAACAGAGGCAAGCAAAGCAGGCTAGCCACAACAAAAAATAAAGAAAGAAAATTCAATCAATAAAGGAAATTTATACACCACAACCACTGTAAAGAAAAATTTATTTAAAGTTCATATAATGAAGGAAGTAACAAATCTAGAGTATTTTCTTTAATAAGGAAGGTGAGAATATAATTTTGAAATATTTTTAAGTAAAACAAAAGAAAGGCAGTATTGTCTTTGATTCTGAGATTTAGAGAGAGCGCTCCTGTGTGAGTGCGAGGCGGTGGGGGGGGGGGGGAGAGCAGAGGGAGAATCTCAAGCAGGCTCCATGCCAAGCATGGAGCCCCACCTGGGGCTCGATCTCAGCCTGAGATCGTGACCAGAGCCCAAATCAAGAGTCAGATGCTGAACCAACTGAGCCACCCGAGCCCCACCTGGGGCTCGATCTCAGCCTGAGATCATGACCAGAGCCCAAATCAAGAGTCAGATGCTGAACCAACTGAGCCACCCAGGCGCCCCAGGCACCATTGTGTTCTAAAAGCTAAGCTAAGGTTATCTAGAAAATCCACTTCAACAGAGCACTGAAATCCCCTAGAGCATGGTGCACCCACAAACAATACTAAAATATGTGGATCTCTCCATGAACATATCACATTACAGCAGATCCCAGAGCACAGAGGTGTACTGAGAATTAAAGGAGGTGTTCTGGGAAAGAACATCACTGTTCTGAAGATAGAGAACCCATTCTATGGGATATGAATGCACTAAGAAAAGAGAATTCATTTATATTTACTTATGCAAACTAGCTCCAGTTATTCAGTATTTTCAGAATGACCTTTCACTGAGGCCCTAAGATTATGTGCAAACTATAAATATAAGAAATTGAATTTTAAAACCATTTGTATCAACCTCAAGAACCAATTGTCATAACCTCTTCAGCTTTCCTCAGCACTACAGATTTATCACTCCCCAGACCTTCAAAAGGACTTGAAAAGGTGTTTTATCTCAATATATAGCATTTAAGTGTATTCACTGTAATCTCTTGTTAATGGATATCATTGCTGCAAATTAGACTACAATGGTGTTTAGAGATAACAAATCAATTGGTTAGATTAAAGGATATTATCTAACAAGTATCAGAAAGCCTGATAAGGATGATAAGGCACTAACTGTGGAGATTTTAAAGGATTAACTTACTCCTGGAAGAGGTAAGGCTTGGAATCTATTACCTTCAGGAACCCCATGCAGAGGCCAGAAGCTACAAATTACTACTTAGTCTTACAAAGCAAAGGTCAGTTAAAGAGAGCAGATTGTAGTAGACATCAAAGGAACTAGAATATGTTAAGTAGAAAGAACCCCATCGCATTTATATGAGATCTTAAGATTACTATCCATTTAACTCATTTAAAAAAAAAAAAATCTTATGACGCTATTTTATTCCCACATCCCAGGAAGATAAGACAAGTTGCCCAAGGCCACTCGGCCTATTGACTGGCTTGTCATTCAGAGCTCCCAATAGTGAACTCATGCCATCAGAAATTGATTTATATGCCCATGTGGCATTTGGGTATAGCATTTATTAGCTTTTTTTCCCCTGGGTGTGTGTATTAATAATATATACAATATTTTATATATAATACATACATATGTGTGTATATATATATATATATATATATATATATATCACATATCATAGTAATCTAAAGGAAATAGAGAAAAGAGCATTTCATATAGCAACCTCTACACTTGGGTATTCAGAACAACAGTGAAACTACGAATTTAAAGCAAGCAAAGTCCTGTGGGACTAGAGCCCATCTGATGGAAGAAGCCGCCCTTTAAATAAAGAGGACAACTCCACCTTCCCCATTACCCATGACAAATGCATAATTGCTTGGCTCTTTTCAACATCCTGTCCCACTCACTTACCATCATGCTATAAGTGGAACTGAGAAACTGTATTTTATTTTTTTTTTTTTAATTTTTTGAGAAACTGTATTTTAATTTTCATAGTCCTGAACAGAATATCAATAAAGCCATGGGAGAAAAGCACATATGTGTACCATCTTTCTTCCCTTGGAAATTCAGCACAATGAGATTAACTCAAGGGACCCCAACTTGGTGGTTTCCCTTTCTTTCCCATCTTTCTCTTTAGATTACTCCCATGGCTGCTTCACTTGTACTGAAATGTAGGTCAATGACACTCTCAAAAGGCACTCTGCTAACATGACAATCGCTCCGCAGAAAGGAGGAGGAAGAGGAGGTGAGGATGAGAGTGATTCTATCAGTAAGAAGAATGCAGGACTGGATTAAAACAAAAAACAAAACAAAACAAAACAAAACACAAAAACTTTCTCCTCCTAATGTTTGTGGTCAGGATAGAGACCAAAAAGTAACAGTGAATGAGAAGGTGCCCCTCTTGAAAATGTAGACTTCTGTTGAAATGGCACCGAAGACACCCTATGATAAACTTTCACTGACTTAGCATGGGGACGGCTTTGACAGCCTGCTCCTCACCTGTGGGCTCAGATGTTGAGTTTACAGGTGGATGTAAGAAGAGTGATTTTTCTTGGCGGCTGATTTCTGGCTGTGTGGTTTTGCAGGCTCTTCACTAAGATGTAAAACAGAGGTCCTGACCAGCTCACAGCCAGGAAGGCTCACTGGAAACTTTCTGCAAGGGTAAGTGATATTAACAGCAACTGCCCTGGCCAGATTCCATTCCAAGTAATTGCATTCCACCAGGCACTTTGTAACAAAAACCTCTTTCCCTGCAGTCTTCTTGGGCTCCTCCGCCAATAAAATACCAGCGCGGGGCTCCAACTACTTTTGGGGCAAAGCAGTTTAGGGAGCTAAGTGATACAGAGAATCTGTATGGTGCGCCCGATCCCCACAGGCTCCTTTGTCATCTACGATGATTCCCTCCTTGGTTGACAAGGTCAGAGCATTCTTTAAATCTTCCCATTGGCCAAGATCGGGCTTTTTCTCTTCCCGAGTCCTTCAAAACCCTCCCCCAAGTTTCTTCCCTGTGGTATAAATAGAGTTGAAAAATATTGAATTTAGCTCAATAAATATGCATCCCTTTGTGTTTGTCATTTCCTGGTCCTTGCCCCTGTGCAGTGAGCTAAGAGGAAATGTGCTATTATCTCTATTCACAGGTAAAGAAACGGTAGCACCCAAAACTGTGTGGCTTTGCATGTATATCAGACAAGAGAATATTTAAGGCAAAGTGATGAGAGGGTGTCTTTTGTTAGCTGGAGTGGTAATTAAAATCAGAAGAGTCTGCTACCTCCATCCCAGTTAGAGATCTTTGTTCTCTAAAATTCCCTCTACTCTGTAGGTGGCACTTTCACAATTTTGCAAAAACCAAGGCACCCGTGCCAGATGTGATCCTAGAGGAATCTGCTTCTTACTTTTTTCTCTCACGTACATGTTTCTCCATACCTCAACTAATGCCTTTTTCATATAAAGCACATTTTCCTTCCCCATCATTTTTCCAAAACGCTGTCCTGGAAGTAACTATGAAAACATTGATCTTGTACATCTGAACCTTAGTTTTGAAATATCAAACCATCTTTTCATATATGACTGCATTTTACTCTTTTAATAATCCTGAGGCAGAAGAATTAGTACTTTCTCCATTTCCCAGATAGAATAAGATGTTTTGGATGCTGTTAACTGGTTCTGAAATGCTTCTACTCTACAACTCAGAATGAATGATTATAATCTCTCTTGGCTTCTCTTTTCCCAAGACTGGTGCTACTAGTCCATACGTGCCTAAAATAGAACCATCTGCACCTTGTAGCAAATATGACCTGCAATAGCAGGTAGAGTTTGTCTTACACACACACACATACACACTGGAAAAAAAAATTCTCCTTTGCAATTGCACTTTGAGTTTTTCCTACAAAAGGTACATCAGAATGAAATGTCCACTGGCTTTTGAGTTCACAAAAGGCAAAAGCTGGTATCTTGAAAGAAAGATCTAGAACACAGTACTCAGGAGTATTCACCATATACTTTGTCACCACACCCCTCCATCCATGTCATCTTACCTACTACACAGAGAAGTACATCCTCAAGCACACCCACCAGTGTCACTGAAGTTGGGGTATGGGGTAGAGGTTGGTTGTTTCTAGGAGCCACACATTATTTTTTAAGATTTTATTTATTTATTTGAGAGAGAGAGAGGGAAAGAGAGAGAGAGAGAGTGCACCAGCAGGGGGAGGGGCAGAGGGAGAGGGAGAAGCAGACTCCCCGCTGAGCAGGACCCCAGGATTGTGACCTGAGCTGAAGGCAGACCCTTGACTGAGCCACCCAGGCGCCCCTAGGAGCCACACTCGTAACTACCCTTCAGCATCGCCTAAATGTAGGTGGGACAAAGGTACCACTTCCCCTGATTTATTCTGCCCATTCTCACTGTCACATCCAGCAATCACACTGCTTCTCGTTTTCCTAAAGGACTTGAAGAGCTAACCCAGAAGAGCAAAAGGAAATAAAAAGGATATTGAACTTGTTCAGAGAAAAGCTGAGATGGTTTTGAAGCAGTTGTCCATTTTACTGCCAGTTGTAAAGAAAACAAGATATGGGATTTGAGCCACGTCATCAGACTCAGATTCAATCTTTGCATATTTTTTTTCTCGAGCCAAGGCAAATTTTCTCCTTCCTTTCTTTCTTGCCTGCTAGCTTTCTTGTTTTTGGGGGTGGGAGTGGGGGGCTAGGGACAGACTATGTAGGTATATAATCAAAAACAAACAAACAAATCCCTCCCAGACTAAAAGTCTCCTCCAAGTTCCTGGGCATGAGAAATGAAGCCTGGCGGGGGGCTTGGCACAATACAGAAGGTGCCAGGGATGGAGGAACTTAGTCTTCCCTTGACTGATCTGCTCTGCGGGCAGGCTGCCCTTTGGAGAAGACAGCGGGACCCGATCCACACTGGTCTCCCAGGAAGGCCCTCTTGTGCCAGGATTCCCCTCCCAGCCCTGTTCAGTTCCACTTGTCACCGCAGGAACTTGAAAGACATGACAGCCAAACTGCAAAATGGAGATGAGTGACAGCTAAGCTTTGGCAAGGCTGGGGCAGAGGAAGGCTGAGCTGCTGAGTACAAAGGACTGGAAAGGGGGCATCTGGTGGTATCTAAACCATTTATTCTTCCATTCATTTTACAGCCTTCATAGACTCTCCTTCAGTGTGAACAAGAATTCCAGAATCTGTATGGGAGGCCAATATGTGCATCTGGCTCTGGATATAAGTGAGGGAACTCAGTCTGTGCATTTGTATCTGTCTCTTTTTCCAACTCACATTGGTCCTTTTCTTCCTTAATTTTTTATTTCACTGATCTCGTGTTTGTAGGTACGGAAGGGGAGGCCTCAGAGACATGAAGTAAAAAGTACTCATGTTCACGACCATCTTTCTTTCTTTTGGGAGCTGGGGTTCAAGTTCAGTGACAGGTGAGAGTTCACACTGCCATGCTTCCTTAAAACTACACTTTCATTGGTCCAAACTCAAAGCAATGAAACCCCCTCCTGTCATTCATCTTGCAGACAATGGCAGGTGTTCGAATTTATTCCCAAATCTGCTTTTCAAAATATAGCTGCCATTTTTTTTTTAAATGTTTCTCTCTCCTGGGCTCTAGGAACAGCAGCTTTTATCTAGGCAGCCTCTGTGGGCGCCTGTGTTTCATACCAACACAGAGCCACTTGCTGGGCAAAGGAATGAAGTCAGAACCCTGGAATAATGGAGCGGAACTCTCAACAAGTAAAATTTCAAGAAGTCCCCGCACCCCCCGACCTAAACAAATATCTCTGAAACACTGTAACAGTAGCCTCCCCACAGCTCTGCAAAGTTAAATTGCTAGTAAGCAGCTCTATGCACTAAAGTGACTAAGAATTATTTATCCCAGCCCCTATTTACTTCATTCTTAGCTGGAAGAGCAGAAGGGCAACCCGCTGCCTGTACCTTGTGCTTTCCTAACTTCCTACTAAAGATTCTTAAACCCGTGTCCTTGAATCTCAAAACTGCCCTGAGTGTGTCTACACACTCTGGACCTTTATCTCACCCAGCCATCAAATGCATATACAGTTGTCTTTCTGTGAGGGGAATGATGAATCCAGTTTCAATTGTCAAAAGGACACATGGTGAGAAACAGTCTAATTTCACATAAAATCTTCCATCGTCCAGCAGAGGGCGGCTGGTTCCAAACACATAACTTAAGTATACTTGTGTCACCAACGCCAAGAACTGTACCCACTTATTTTACTTTTATAGAGGAAAATGAAACCAAGAGAGCCACTGAAAAATGATACCTTACTGTTAGTGCAGCTCTTCCCTGTTGGACAAAGTGTGGCCCGAGGTCTGTGTGCAGCAGTTACAGGGAGATGGAGAGGCGGGATCTGCCGGTTAACACGTGGGTTCTCAGAGCTTCTGACCCAGAATCTACATTTCAGCAATCTCCCTAGATGATCCTACATCTAATATATGTGGAGGCTTAGGAACCTTAGTACTAATTTGGCCACTTCATTCCACTAATTCCTGAAAGGCAGGTGGATGTATTTTTAAGGATTTTCGCATGTATCAGGTAACAGACAGTAAAACATTCAAGCTACAGCATTCTTCTATAAATGGCTAAAAACCAGAACTACTGTTACTGCTCACTTCCTTGAGCAGATGCTATTGTCCCCCATGCCCTCTTACAGGAAATAACTGTGGCTCTAGGGAGACTATACTCTTTAGTACATAGGGAGGGTGAATATTAACTAAGAAGCTCAGGAAAATCTGCAGACACGCTGCCAAATCTATGTGCAGTTACCAGCTACATGACCTGGACAACTACTTTTTTTTTTTTTTTTTTTTTTTTTGAGAGAGAGAGCACCCGTGAGTGGGGGAGGGGGAGAAGGGGCAGAGAGAGAGAGAGGGAGAGATAATCCCAAGCAGCTCCATGCCCAATGCAGAGCCTGATGCAGGGCTTGATCTCATGACCCTGAGATCATGCCTGAGCCGAAATCAAGAGTTAGATGCTTAAGCAACTGAGCCACCCAGGTGCCCCTGGACAACTCACTTTTTTACACTTACCTTTCTCAAAGTTAAAATGGAGTTTATGGTGCTTTCCCTGCTGATTTCAGAGTTTTGTTCTGTTTGTTCTGTTTCTGCATCAACTATCCTCATACATGGCAATGTTCTCAGTACATTTCATCTACGCGTATCTTACAGCTTAGTTTATTGTATTCACTGATTTGAGGAGCAGGAAGCCTACTGTTCTATTACTTCTTTGACAAGTGTGAGAGTCTGGGTTACTCCAAATACTTCTTAGCTCAAGAGGCAAAGGAAGATTTTGGGTTCCAATTCAGGTCTCGTTGAAACAACTTCCTTTCTAATACTTCTTTTGCATCTCTCCCTTTTATAATGTTCATACTTTCTTTTATTTTTTTTTTATTTTATTTTATTTTTTTTAAAGATTTTATTCATTTATTTGACAGAGAGAGGCACAGTGAGAGAGGGAACACAAGCAGGGGGAGTGGGAGAGGGAGAAGCAGGCTTCCCGCGGAGCAGGGAGCCCGACGCAGGGCTCGATCCCAGGACCCTGAGATCATGACCTGAGCCGAAGGCAGACGCTTAATGACTGAGCCACCCAGGCGCCCCCATACTTTCTTTTATACATTTGATATAGAAAAAAATGAAAAAACAAGTTGGGGGGGGGCAGTCCGGAAGTTTATATACTTGGGCCCAGGTGTCAAATCTTAACAGGGTATTTTTTTTTTTCTTCTTTTTTTTGGCACTGCTGTTACAGAGGAAATTGCTTAAAAGAAGAGGATATCTAAGGAATTGAGAGGGAGTAGTAGCCTCTGCAGAAAAAGCTGGTGTCTAGAGATTTAATGGTGGTATATTTCAAACTTTAAATGCAATGATGGAGTCACAAGATCTAATCAGAGCCCACGATTATAGCTGCACAAGGGGAAGAACAAGTCCATTGCAGTGTGTACAGGCAATGATGTCAGAACCACTTCTCGGGTGGGATTTCTCCAGGGAGCACCCTCCAGGACAATGGAGTCGACTTCTCAGTAGATCCTTGCACCAAACATTGGCTAGTTGTTTTGCTCCTCAGGTCACTGGCCACAGGTGTGATGGCAGGAGAAGTGTGTTTCTGATATGCATTCCCTCTCATGGAAAATAACAACCCAGGGTTCATAAAAAGACATCGCGAGTCAACAGAGGGAGCCTACTGGGCCCCTGGGAGAGGTCAGAGCCAGCACAAGGAAGAGTGCCAGTCACAGGCGGCATTTCAGAGTGCAAAGGCACTATGAGGGTTACTCTGTCCATCCTCCTGCCAGAGCAAATCTAGCCTGATTCAACTGGGGTTAAAAGGAAGTTTCCTTGGGACTGTATATATGGAGTCCTTTTCAGATTTCTAAAAGTATCAGGTTTATCCTGTAAAGCTGCCAAGCCTATTATCATGAAATGATAAGCAGGAAGCCGAATGATTTTATACAAGCTGACTTCAAATGTGACATATGGTTTGCCTTTACATTTTCTCTGTGCTTTGCATTTTATCTGAGATTATATAATTCATATTTCAAACGTGAAATTTATTAAAGGTCTACAGAGGAATCAGCACTTAGTCTCAAGGATACTATCACAAAGTAACCTCCCAGACAAGACAACTGGGGCAATATTTAGGGAATGGTGAACTATGATGGAAGGAACACAGACAAGAAATGCAAAGACCTGGGTTCTAGTTAAAGACCACCAGTTATTAACAAGGTCTCAGGTACAAAATATTATAACTTCTCCTCCCCACCCATTGTTTCTGTAGGCATGCCATGATTACACACACACATACACATTTTTGTAATCATTTTGAAAATATATTCTGTGTGAAATATATAAGGTGGTCTTGTTACTCTCTCTTACTCTCTCACATAAACAAGCTTTGGAAAGCAAGAGAGACAAAGAGAGAGAGACTATGGAAGGAAGGGGAAAAGGCAGGGTGGGAGGAGTAAGGGAAATGAAAGTAAAAACAAACTAAGCAGTTGTAGATAGGTAATATCCAATCTCAACACACTCTCCCCCACATATTTATTTAAGAGTTCTTCGTAATTCCCGAGTTGGGTTTGTATAGGAGGAACATAATGAACCATGGATGAAAGTTTGTATTTGTAATAAATGGAGCCAAATGGTTTGGGTTTGATAATCTTCTGGGCTTTGTCATATGAGCTTAAGCAGGTTTCATTGGTTTCCGGGTAATGGAATGCTGACATGGATCTCCAGGGAGCCAGGTGGCTTCCTGCTCGCCGCGTTACCCTCCCAGACTCTACCAAGGCTGCGGGGTGGGAAAGGCGAAATGTTGGTGGCTCTTGGGAAATTTTAAGCCCTCATACCAAGTATAATCTTCACAAGTGTATAAAATTTCAAATAGTAAAGAGAGGAGAAAAGGGGGAGCATAATACAACTCCAGGAACCCGATCAAAGAATTGCATTCTCTCACTCTGGTTCACACTAGCAGTGCAGGGGACAAGGTGGGAGGGAGAGGCTATTTGCACAAGTGAGGACGGTGCTTTCCATCGAGCTTTAACTTGCTTAGCTCTGGAATTTTAAACTAAACAGGGAAAGGCAAATTTCAAGCTCCATTTACTTTAAGCAAATCGGGACTTTTTGTCTCAATCTGAGTATAGAGACCTTGTTCTTGGGCCACTTGTCCCTATGTTTACACTATAGCCATTTTCTACTAAAATAACTGGGTCACTAGAATTTGTCTTCAAACACCATTAAAATGTCAGCATCATCATACCCCCAGAGCACAGAGGGTGGGGAGATACAGGAATCGAACGACTTGCAAAGAAGGTGATACACCTCTGAATACAAGGCCACGTTTGTTTCCCCAAACTAGCACATCTTAATTTGCTGGTCGGCCAGAAATAGCAATCTTTTTATGATGAGCATCTGTGATCTCATACAAACTACTTCCAGCACTAAACACCCTGATCTCAAAATCCATTACAGAAAGGAACTTAAGTTTGCCTAAAAGCCTACCATCCTCGCATTGTGCGGGTAACACATACAATGTGACATGTAGAGAGAGGGCTTGGCGCCTGGCTTCCCCCAAGCTGGGACTTTGGTCTCTGTCAGCTTGCCATGGAGCAGGCCCAGCCATGCTTCGGGCAGAACGGCCCTGCAGTTTGCCACAAATCACCACCACAGAGTGACTGGAGAACTCTGCTGATACGTGAATGTGGAATAAACCTGTAGGCAGTATCCCGAATTTTGCTTAATTATACTATTTATTTAAGGTTTTCATTTGTGTTGACACAAAATGCAATTAACTGAAAACTGTCAACGGACAACTGAAAAGTTGTCCACTCTGATGGTCTGCTTCTTTTTCTTCCCAGAAGCACGCATTTCCATTTGTAGGTCACTCTCTTGTTTGGGGAACAAAAATAAGAAGATGGCACTAAAAAGAAGGCATCCTACCAGTTACACTGGGCAGTGAGCCAGAATTACAGGAAGCACTGCAGGGGTGAATAGCAATAGATTTTAATTGGTGCCTAGGGGTAAAGGTCAGCTCTCTTGGAACAATGGGCATCTATGGTGGTAACTGACTGAGTCCTCGGTGGGAGTTTGTAAATGTCAGTAACACACTTCCAAATGGAAGCACAAAGGGCTTGGGCCCAAGGAACAAAGACAGCGTTAGCCAGCGGAGAAAATACGTAAATCTGCTGGCTAAATAAGGCATTAATAAAGCGTAAGGGGCAGAGACCCACAAACATACCACATAACATAAATTCAAATTAAAGTAGACTGCTTTCAATACAGACAAGTGCCTTCCTATGATCCAACATCTTTTTCCTCAGCTCAAGTTCATTTTTCGTTTTTGTTTTTCCTCTGGAATTCAAACACTACAATTACTTAGGTCAAGCGGGATGGGTTTAGCTCCTGAAGCTACATCCATCCTAGTGAAATTTGTGTTTGGTCAATGAGAGAGCATCAGCATTGGCTAAGAAGCTGTAGCCGTTTTCTGGGAAACAATGAATTGCTAGTCATTGGAATACCAGACGCCCCCCCACACCCTCTGCAAATGCTACACTGTTTCTCTTGTCGCTGCTTTGACTCTATACTTCTCATTCTGTGTGTCATCCCTGATATTCACCTATTGCCCTAATAATCTGGGCTCTCTCCTAAGCATTCAATAAATTTAAAGAAACTATATTTTCATAATCAACAATTAGGATAAGCAAAGGAGACTTTAAGGAGCGCTTTTAGAATGCAAAAGAGTAAGATGTGTAATATATATTATCAAATTATTAAGATTTCAGGAAATGAAAGGTGTAGTACCTGCACCAGGGTAAACCTACGCTCATCTCTATCTACCTACCTCTCTCTTCAATTTCCATTTTTGCAGACAGCGCCCTGTTTTATGTGTGTTTGTATCTCTACCACCTCGCACTAAATAATGTTGGTTCAACTAAATTATATTTTTCTGTTGTGAATGTCATGACCCTGTGTCGTACCAGTCTGCTTCACTGAGCAATTTAAGCCCCTCTCATGCTGTTTTCCTGACTATCCAGACTACATTCCTCTCTAAACTCTTAGAACCTTTGTCATTTGTACCATGCAATCCATCATCTTCTGTCTTGCACTGTTCTTTAATTGTATCCCCGCAGCAGGATGGTAAACTCCAGAAGGGCAATGTAAGGTTCACACTTTTTTTTTTTTAAACAGTCACCGATGAGCTTTCAAAGAACTGGGCACAAGCCAAGTGTTCAATAAAATGCGTCAATTGACTTCTTAAAATTGTACCTCCAAATCTCATCAGTAGTTCTGAATGACCAGTAGTTAAGACAAATGCTGACTATATCAATATCAATCAACTGTAATAAGGTAACATTTACTTTTATTAATTAAATCTTAATGTCACACTGCCCACTTACTGATTTCATAAGCAAGACAGAAAAAAAGTTTATAACAATCGAAAAGACACTGTGTTACTATTTTAGAATTATAATGCAAATGGGTCATGAAGGCATTTTTGGGGGTCTAACTAGCACAGCCAGATATAAATGAAAATTAGCATGTTTTAAGAGTCAAAGTAGGCACATGCTTATTCATTTAATATTTGCAAATCAATCAAAGTTATGTATGCACTGTGGTCTATGAGCACTGGTTTCTCACTACACATACACTGAAAGACAGTTTTCATCTTCTTTTTCCCTTCTCCTTTGACAAATATTTGCTTCTCTATGAAGCCTTCGTTGAATCCCCAAAGATAGAGTTCTATGTACACAGCTGTTATGATACATAAGTTCTATACTGTAGTTGACTGTTTTATACATTCATCTCCTCTACCAGACTGCGCAATCCTTAAAAGAAAGGACAATGTCTTATATTTTTATTCTACTTCCTAGTTCTTAAAAAGATCTGGCACAAAACAGACATTTAATAATTTTGGTTGGGTTGACAAATGACAGCACACGGCAATGCCAAGTCATCGGAAAGAGATACTAGTGGTAACAATGAGACTAACATTTATCTAATGCTTGCTATGTGTCAGGCACTGTTCTTTGCTTGTTTTGATTCTTTTCATAACTACCTTATGATATCGACACAATCATTCTATTTTATTTTGGACATGAGGAAACCGTATCATGAAGAGGTTAATAACACACAAACCAACAAATAAAACCTGTCTAAAGGCATACAACTAGTATGTGGCTTGGCTGGAATTTAAAGTCAGGCAGACTGGCTCCAGGGTCCATTATATGAACCACTACACCACAACTAATGACTCCACCAGGCAAAAATGCACAATGACCACCTTCAAATGACAAAGTGTAGCTCCACAGTGACTGCAAATGGGTGCTGAGCTGGTACACCTGGCAAGTGCAGAAATTACAAGGTGTACACGTAAATAGAAGGAGCCATACACAGAGGGTTGGGGAGTAGCTAGGAGAGATGGCATTAAAAGGACAAAAGTTCATTAAGTTGCAGGCAGCAGCAGTGATATTTGAATCTGCTGCTGGGGAGCTGGGGAGCCTTGATCGAGACCTGCTACGCCCCCACACTTGAGTCATAATTGTGTTTTCCTTTCTGGCAAAACCAATTTCGGCCACAGCCATCAACATCCTTTACCCCTCTGAAAGCACCGAGGAAGAACAGAGAGATAAGGGTAAATTGTACTCCCTCTGAAAGCCCTAATAAGTTCCCGGTAAATGAGCTCTCCTCTCACTGAGAGATCTCAAGAGATTCTTAAACTATTGTAGAAAATATTTTTGATTTTATTAGTATTTTTTTTCTACCTTATGCGCTCACCATGCTCTTTGCATTAGCTTTCTCTCATCATCACTTTTGTTACTTAAAATGCTTTGTAGTAATCTCTGCCATCTTCTCTCTTGGCTTAGTATCTGTGCCCTTTCCTCCTGTACCCCTTCTTCTCTTATCTGTGAGAGACTGTGTATTCAGGTGTTTTGCTTTTCTCCATTCTTTATTTTTTGGACTCATCCAGCTCATCCTCTTCTCCACTACAAGCATGCTCATTCCTGGGTGGCAGATGCTGTCAATCAAGGCAATACTTAGTATTCTAGTCCCCAGACACACACACACACACACACAGCCCCAAGCAGCCAGAAGAAGAGATTTCTCTTCCCAGTCTCCAAAATGTATATTCCATAGTGCAAGCCTTTTCACCCATGAAGATCTAAGCCCATCTTATTGCCTACAAATGACAGTATTTTGTTCTGGAAAAGTTATTTTAAGTAGCTGACTTGGAAGGTTATGGAATGAGAAGTATGTTAGCAGTTAGGGACCCAGTAAACTGGGAGGTAGGTGCCTCGAGGAACAGAGGGACAAAACCATCAAAAGAAGATTCGGTCAGGAGAAAGGTCAGGTCAGAAGAAGGAATGTTTACATGGAAGCGATTTAGCCCCTGAGGCTGGTGGTATTCTCTTAATTTTTCCGGTGGGGGAGGGGGGGTGGTTTTATTAAAGATTCATCGACATTGACTTTGTTTTTCCTGACAGCACCAAGAGAAAGCTTGAGGCAGATCTGATATATTGGAGAGAAACATTCCCACCCTAGTAAATATGGCAATTTCCTGTGGCGGCCAGCATTCACTCCATCCATCCTGAGAGCGGCTCAGGCTATTCACTAGAAACAAATGTTCTAGATACAGTATGTCAAACACTGGATGATGGAAACCTCTGAGAAGCCACAGGGAGTATGCTGGAAGCAAACAGACCAGAATGTTGAAAAGACCTCCAACCATTTTCCACAGCAGAGCATAACTTGGAACCAACCTGAAATAATGCATTTGACCTTCATAAAAGGGTAATGGATGGGCATTTAACACTAGGCCAGCCAGACTTCAGAAAATACAAGTTCTAATAAGGACAGATGATGAGGCAAAAATAAATTAAAAAATAGGCAGGTAGATAACTAAATTTAAAAAAAAAAAAAAAAACTGCTCCCCAAAGAAGTTTGAGCAGGTAGTCAATTGTGCATATGTGAAGAATGATCAGCCTCTGATTCAGGCTTCATTTCCTTTTTGAAAACTTCTGTTCACCCAGCCAGAGAGGTAACCTACCTTTTCAGACCCAGTCAGTGGTATAAGAAACATGCAGTTTCTGGACCAGTCTTACTTCATAATATTTGGAGACCAACTCAGACTATATTTATCCTGATTAGCTTCATTTGTTAAAAAAGAATAAAACCAAAAGGCAGGGTTCTAAATTTGTTCCCATTTTGATAAATATCATCTGATGTCAACCAGAAAGCATTGTCTATACTTAGAAAAAGTTGATCTGTGAATCTATCACCTTTCTACCTACCCATTTGTCTAGCTAGCTACGTGCATATTTTTTAAACATAATTGTGACTAATAAACTCTGAATTTTTTTTTTTAAGATTTTATTTATTTATTTGAGAGAGAGAGAATGAGAGACAGAGAGCATGAGAGGGAGGAGGGTCAGAGGGAGAAGCAGACTCCCTGCTGAGCAGGGAGCTCGATGCGGGACTCGATCCCAGGACTCCAGGATCATGACCTGAGCCGAAGGCAGTCGCTTAACCAACTGAGCCACCCAGGCGCCCAATAAACTCTGAATTTTAAGAGCAACATCCTGTAAAGTTGATCTTCATACAGATACAACTTTTTAATCAGCAATTCACGATTAATATTTAATGTATTAGATGCTGACATATGATAGACACAACATCTTACAAATGAGGAATGGCAAATTTGTAATGTTAATTATGCAAGAAGTTTCTTTCCAACAAAAAAGTACTTAGCACTACTTAACACCACATGGAATAAAGCTGTAATTTACTACTTAACTGGATCAGTTCTGGGAAACTTGGTATATTATAAACCTGCTATTTTTTTTTCCCTTAGACACAGATGAGATTCAATAAAAATCAACTAGGTACCTACTATGCTAACATCATGTGCTAAATTCGAAGTTTGTGGTTTTATTCACATTTATTTATGCAAGAATGTTATCACAGGTGCTTTGATTTATATAAAATTGAACAAGGTACATGGTTGTTCCAGGTATAGTTTAGTATACAGAGGGAGGATGGCCTAGCTCAGTATTTTTCCCCAACGGTGTTCCATGGAGCCCAGAAGTCCCAGAGGGCTCTCCAGGACCACCCTGAGGTAGTGACGGGGTGTGCTAGTGGGCCTTGCTCCTGGCACTTTGCCCGTTTCAAACAGAGCACTTTGCACTTACTAATCGGCAGCTTGTTTGAAACCCAAGGGTTTGGATGACTGTTGGAAAATTACCTAGAGGAAAAAAATGTACGTGCAGCATGTTTTTTTGGATTTGATTTTCTTTTTGAATGCTCGAAAAGAGAACAGAACAGAGCCTGATGGACTGAACCAGTATCCACACTCAACCGTACCCAAGAAGGATCAAAGGAGATGATCTCTCCCTTTAGCCATCATTGCCCAGGTTAAGTGTAGGGAAGTTTGGAAAATGGCACTTCCACTATGTCTCAGAGTTCATGCACTTCTTTATGAATGAAATAGATGTTATTTTTAAAAGATAAGAGGCAAATGCATGATCTTGTGTACAAAGGGACAGATGAAAGAGTTAGGGTGGAATGAGCAACTGCGGAGTATCTGCCAAGGGAAATGTCATGTACCCCCTTTGATGTATTATACAATACACTAGTTCCCCTTGGCCTCGCCAGATAATGTCGAGTGAGTGCTATGCAAAGTCCTGGCATTTTAAATATTAATCATGCTCCTTTTGGCTAGAAAAGATAAAATTATACATTTTGGCCTAGAAATGACTAAAATCTATAGGGATTTTTACTATCCTTATTTATTCACTTGAAAGAATTAATTTCATAATTAGAGAAAATAAATGAGTCAAAGCTGGTGTTACAATGTACTTTGCTTTTCAATTTGCAGCCTAGGAGCCCCACACTCAACCAAGCTCTGGTGAAATCCTCAGCCATGTGCTGGAGACCTACCCCCTAGACACTGTGCTCAGCCCGTTACAGCATAGGAAGCTGAAGAAGGTGCTTTATCCCCTCTGGGGCCTCTCATTCTAAATGGGGCATTAGACAGGGTCAAAACTGACTCATCAGGAGTGAGAGAAAAGTGCTAGAAACAAGAAGTAGATGCCTGGAAAATTGGAGGGAGTGAGAATATCTGACTAATGGAATTGATTACATTTTGTGGAATAGAGGGCATTTGAGGTTCACGTTAAAGGTCTAATGATCTCAGCTTTTCTTTCACCAGTTGCCTGTAACCTCAGGCAAGTCACTAAACTCTAAGGACTCAGGTGCCTTATCTGTTAAATGAAAAAGCAGAATCTGAATACCTCTGACATCTTTTAGGTTCTGATTCAATGATTCTATATCTTTTAGGTTCTGATTCAATGATTCCGTATTTTTCCTAAGAGAAGTTGGCAGATGCTATCAACAATACCTTTTTTCTGTCCCCAAAAGTCACCTGCATGAAATATATATATATATATATATATATATATATATATTTCCTCTCCCGAGGAAATGACAAGAGGAATTAAGCATGGCCTGGATATAAAGGGAAGAGGCAAAGAGTCAATAATCAAACGCTTATTTAGAAAGTGCCATATACGGTAAGGTAATTAAAACCTAAACATCTGGAGAAAATGCAAACAGTGTTTAATGCTGGCATGTACCGAGGGACCTGCAAAAATGATCAATGCGTCTGAGGAGCTGGGGGCCTATTTATAGGATGAAAGTCTTGGAAGGCTCTCTCAGCAGAAATAGTATTAATTAAGTGGTGATAACACAGAAAGGAGAAGAAACTGGGGTATAGAGGGGCACAGGAAATATAAAGAGCAAATACTCTCTAGGGTTCTTCTTTGCTGAGAACACAATGCATGGAGGGTACAAGGATGTAACAGTGAAATGAAGTGGATGCTCCAAGTTTAAAAACAAAACGCTTTTTTCTTCTTTTCTCCCCCAGTGTATTCCACTTGGGATTTTGTATTCTTTAATCCTTGAAGATGTTATAGCACACCTCGTGAAGAGACAGCAGCTAAGGTTGATTGGGGGTGAGAGGAAACGTATTGCTGACAGATACACTCAGAGTATCAAGAAGTTTTCTTTTTAGGCAGAATACAAATAAACTCAGTGAGAATTTAAGATTGAGACTAAGATTTCAGCACTGATTTTGTTTTTCTTTGTTACATTTGTATTAGTTCTTTCCATCACGATCCTCCACATCCCAGCTGCTCATTCCAGGTGCACGTTAAATCATCCTTTCTCACAGAAGATTGTATGTATGTAGCCAATAAAGCACTGCTGACGCCAACGAGCCTTGGGATTTATCATGGACTGGGTTGAGGAGTGGTCTCCTTTGGAGACATGGTGACAGATAGCTACCCTGCCTCTCCTCTGGGGCGAGGATTGACTTATGCTTGTTCTTGGGGGCCTACCTCATCTATCAGAGGCCAGGTGCAGGGCTCTGCTGAAAGAGGGTATGCATGAGCTAGGATAATCCTGGGAGTAGGCTTTCTATGTCTCTTAGTCAAGATTTCCTAGACTGACCTACAATGAGATTACAGTTTTTACTGTAACAGATGCATCCAAGGAAAGCTGCTGTCATTTACAGCAGGCTTGCGAAGAAACAGCCAATGGATGATCATTAATTTAAACTGTAAATAAGGGCCAGTTTTGTTCTGGACTCTGATCCCAGTAATGCCCCTAACAAGCTGTCTGCAAAGCCAGGGCATGATGCCCGCTGTTGGAAACACGTTGATTGAAGAACTGAGCTTGTCCTCACAAGCAGCTAAAAATAGCAATAAGCATGTGAAGGCAAAACAGGTTTCTGGGAAGGCAAGGCAGTTTCCCTGATGTCAGTTTTATTCCAGTTGCTCCCACTGATGTGAAAAGCAGAGAGACATATCCGATACAAAAGATGTTAACTTGCTAGATAGCACCCTAGGGACAGAAAAGAATTAATACAACCCTAGAAAGGGAGCCTGCCTTTTCACTGGAGGCTGCACAAGTCTTAGGAGAATTGCAGTGAACTTGAGTGCCTTTGTCCTGTATAATTAAGAGAGCCTGATATCTCTTTCTTTTTTCTTCTTCTTTTTTGCTTTTTCTTTCTTTCTTTCTTTTCTTTTACATAAACTCTCGATTGGTGGCAAACATACTCACACTTTAAAATGTTGTATAGGTACTATCTCTTTGGTTCAAGTAAGTCCCTTTGGGGGCGGAAAGTACATATTTCATGGTGATAAATTCACCTCATAAGTAGAAAAACTATACACAAATATACTGCTATTTCAACTTTATTGATTTTTGCACCATTGTAAAGACCTTCATCGTCCTCCAGTATTTCTTAAGTCTATCAGCATCTCAGAAAGTGACCCTGAAGGCCTCATTTATCTGTACACAAAAAGATCCCTCCGCTTAGATTCACCCATAAACACTGTGATTTAAACAGCTCAGGCCCGTCTCCGTTTCTGGAAGGCAAAAGGCCCAGAGAAAGCTGTTCTCTAATAGTCATGGACAAGGACTTCTCTTTCTGTGGAGATAGGGTCTGCCAAGCTTTAATTTTCACTAAATGCCATGGCCAGTGACTTTTCAAAGTCTTGCAGATGACTACAGACTAAGTATGCAGGGCCACTGGTGCTGGCACCCTGGCGTGAATGGGTTAGAAGATGGGGCTCCTTGCTGTGTTCCCTCTAAGCTTTCCTTCCCATCTTAGGAGCTGCTTTTGGACTTGAGAGTCTCACGTTTCAAGCTCTGCTCCTGCAAACCATCTTGGAGTCACATATTCTGCTGCTACAGAAAATCCTATGCTCACTATTCACTCTTTGGCATCTTACTTTTCTTTTTTTATCATATTCCTCTCTAACACCATCAATAAAACAAAGACTATCACTAACTTAGAACAATTCTAAGAACAATTTTAAGGTCTCTTCCAGCTGTAAATTCCTTCGTTTTTGTCTCTGTCACTTTACAAATGGGAAAATGTAAATGTCTCACCCAAAGTCATCTGTTAGGTGGAAGC
The DNA here is from genome assembly GCF_964656455.1 of Halichoerus grypus. Classification (NCBI taxonomy): domain Eukaryota; kingdom Metazoa; phylum Chordata; class Mammalia; order Carnivora; family Phocidae; genus Halichoerus; species Halichoerus grypus. Next base: position 22,408,010 of record NC_135718.1, on the reverse strand, counting down.
AGAGTCAAAGGACCTTTCAATGACAAAAAAGTCATATTGCATTTATGACTAGGACACAGGACCTTTGAGGGTGGAATGCTGACTTATTTCTCTTTGCATCCTATGATACCTACAGATTGTTGATTTGATAAATGAAATTTACTGAAAATGTGAAACTAGAGGAAAAAATCAATATGGAATTTAAGAATTGATTCAAAGCTAACAAACATAACTAAATCGCATTATAAAACTAAAGGGCATAAGTTCAGCTCTTCCATTTAGGACTCTAAACAGCAGGTCAAATTGTTTAAATGTAATTGCTGATGATGAGCCAGTAATTAGTCAGTAAGGGGAAGACAGGAATGTATCAGCTTGTATCTCTACATTTGTGAGGTTGACATTATCGAGCTATTCTGTCCAATACTGGGGCCCATCAGCCACAGGTGGCTATTTACATTTAAGTTAATTATCGTTAAACTAGATTTAAAATCCAGTTCTTCAGTCATATCAGCTATATTTCAAATACTCAATAGCCACAAGTGGTTAACGTCTAAGGTTTCAGAGAGCTTAAAGGAACATTTCTATCATTACAGAAAGTTCTACTAAACATTGCTATTTAGGGAGGATAATCACTACTATTACTTCTAATAATTATATGAAGAAGGAGGAGGAGGCAGATGAGAAAAAAAATAAAGTAAGAGAAAAACATTGATGAGCCTTAGCTGTTCTGTGCTAAACACTTGAAATGCCTTATTTCAGATAACAGTTACAACTTTTCACATGAGGTAGGAATTATAACGATCCCTATTTTAAATTCGATGACACTGCTTGGAGAGATTAAGTAAATCACCATAGTTATACACTTGTTAACTCGTTTAGCCGGGTTTTCACTCACGCCATCTGACATCGGAGTCTCTGCACAGCTGCTTGAAATGTTAGGGCCAGAGGGAATGTTACACTTTGCATAAGCAATTCTTAATCCTAGATGCATATAAGAAACATCTGGGGAGCCTGCTCAAGGTACAGTTACCTGAGCCCTAATCCAGAGCAAGGGGGGTGAGATGAAAGCTTGCACATTTGGGAATCATCTAGTGCTTTGGATGTGCAGCCAGAGTTAAGGAATGACCATTCAGAGATGTTCTCATCCACTTCCCAGAGTTCAGGTAACAAAATGAAATACCTACCCAAGATCACTAACAGTAACTACTGACAGATCTGAATGGAGAACCTGGATATCACTGCTACTGTCGTAAAAGAACACGACTTAGGACATACTAAGGAACAACACTTTTTCCTGATGGATACTGTGATTTCATGCAATTCACACAACACTTAGAAACTGTATGTCAGAATTCAGAATCTGACAATGCAAGTTTATAAAAACTGAAGAACGGATGTAGTGACACTCTTCTCCTGAGACAAGCAAGTCTTTCTCATTTAAAAGCAAATATTGCCTTCCTTGAGAAAACAATATTTCTCTCTGAAGAGGAGATAAACCCTCTTACCAGGAGCAGTATAATACAGCGGAAATAGTATGACTGCCAACCAAGAAACCTGAATCCTAGTTCCAACTGCACCCATAACTCTGCAAAGAGGCAAAGCATTACCTTTCACTTTTCTCATCTATAAAATGAGGGTGCAGTATATGATGATCTCCAAGGTTCCTTCCAGCATTGTCTCCATCCCGACATTTATGTGCAGGCTGAATAAACCTTATAAATAAGATATCCAACGTGCACCAGGAGGACACGTTCATCCCAATTTTAGTTAATCTATTTACTCATGTCAAGGGAAAAGAGGGAGACTTCAGATGAAAACCCCACCTTTTCCTCCATCTTGTCAAGGCTCATTCTGATTCTTGTGACTGACTAGTCCGAGCTCTTACAAGACAGCATCCACTCAAGGAGACCCATTCCTAGGAGCTGCCTTTCGGAAATGGTAATGATGTACCTACCTCTCACCGTCCTACGTTCACAGCTGTTGCCCTGAGAATTATGAGGTTTCAGACATTTTACCACCTTAACCTCCATCATCAACTCATCTTTACACCTCTAATCCCGGCTTGACTGTAATGGATTTTTATGTAGCTAGAGAGGTTGGCCCACCAAGACAGAAGTCACATCATGAATAAGCAGCATGATGAATATACATGTCTTACCTTACGCTTGTTGGTGGGACACACGTAGAGATAGCTTAGAATTGTTTTCAAACCAACTTTATCATTCAGCTTCTCATAAGTGGTTCCATAATCAGTTGACCTATAATTCAAAAGGAGAATTAATGAGGACAAGAGTATACGCCATTTGCCTGCTTGTCAGTACAATGCATGTTTTACATAGTAGCATGGCTCTCGGGAAGTTTCTAGATGATTCATGTAGTATATAATGATGCTTAATTATGTACACAGTAGCATCATGTGAGTGGTTAACATTTGCATTTAAATTGAATTGGTAAAAATTAAAACTCCCATCTCTTTACTGCTCCTTAATGTACCTACACTGCATAAAGAATGTGGTTAAGTTTAAAAGATTAAGAGATGAGGGTGTCTCTGGAATTGACCACAAAAATAGTTTTTATGTAGATTTGACATTTTCAAACTTTTGCTTTATCTTTGGCACAGTGGAAAAGTAGGTTCTCCTGATTTATCTACAAACTGCGTTTCCTTTCATGAGTCATAGAGTATATGGTGGGTCAGTCCCTTCAAAGGTCATTCAGTCTTTTCCTATTATTTAAGAGTAAGAAAACATCTTAATAATAAGGAAATTTCACAGCCTTACTCAGTGGCCTTTTCTGGTGTTAAGCAACCTGGAGTTGGGAGGACATTACTTCTTGGCACTGACCTATCTTTTTTGAAGATTCTCTCATCTTTATCTAGCCCTTGGTTAATAACTTATTAATTCTGACTGAATCAATAGGCTTTAATCACCATCTCTATCAAAGTTTATTACATATTTCAGAATTGTAATCTCATTAGATCATCATTACAACCATGTGCAGGAGAAAATATTATCTGTATTTAAAGAAAGTAGTTGACAGAACCTAAGTGACCTATTCAAAGAAAACAACTGATAAATTGCCAGCTAACATTTGAATCCAGGTGTTCTGATCCTAAGCCCTGTGTTACTTACTCTATACCACAGTTTTTCCATTGTTTTTGTTTGTTTCAATTTAAAGGAAACATACAATTTCCTCTCAGCCTTCTTTTTACATATATGAGATCCCAATTCATCCATTCATCCATTTACATCTGTAGAACTCCTAAAATGTACCAGACTCTGTGCTATGTACCAGGATACAACACATTGCCCCCACTCTCAAAAATCTCACAGCTTTATTTGATAGGCAGAAATATAAGGCTATAATGTGTTTAGTTCAATGCTATAGATAAGAATTAACAAGGCTTAGACATTAAAGTTGGTTTAAACAGAAATAAAAAATGTAACCATTTTAATTCATTCCTGATAGTGATAAAAGTATAAATTCCTACAGGCCATGGAGACTACTAGAAGTCTGTGTTAACAACCTCATCACCATGCATTAAGAAGCTACCCTGGACCAGGGACTGGAGCAAGAAAGCTGCATAATTTATGATCCTGCAATTAAGGGATTAAGAATTTAATCTGGCTGGAGGAGATCCAGGGCATTTTCCCCCCTAAAATTTGTGTGCGTGTGTGTGTATGTGTATTTATATTAATTAATTATATTATAAATTAAATAATCAATTATATATAATTAGATAATAGTCAACACTTTATAGAATTTAGGTGACTGCAAATCAGAGAAGATTGGGGTATTATGTAAAGTTTCTTGAAGAACTATTGCACTTGAAAATGGAAAATGGGTAGGATTTTAGGAAAGGGAAGTAATCAGAGCAGAGCATCATGAACTAGAGGGCACCTTGTGTTACCCAAATATATAACTGGTTTTCTTCTGGACCAGCCTGCGCTCTATCCCAATCCAACAAACAGTGGTTTGATAGCCAAGAATATTTGAAGAGCATTCAAAACTTTCACAGATCTTATCCATAAACCACAAATTTTAGATCCTCCTTCCATATTCATCTTTCTCCCCCCTCAAACTCATGCTGGCGTGAAATTTCCTCCAGATCTCTAAGAAATACCTGAGACTTCTTTCTTCACTCAGTTGGATCTTGGTGTTTGACATATTTTTCCCCCACTCCTAGGTCAACGTCCCCTCCTTCCTAAGACTTGCTGTCTCCAAAATTTCACTAGCCTTTCTCTAGCTCCTTTCATCAGATAACTTTTTCTAATCTTTATTCTAAACAATACTCACAAGTTCAAGAACCAACAAATAGATGCAAAAACCTACTGGGGGCGGGTGGTGGTAGCGGGAGGAGGACAGGGTGAGCAAATACGGCTCCCCTGGCATATGCTGCCCGGCCACAGGTGGACGTCAGCAGGACTCTGTTGGAGATGAGAGAATGGTTTAATTTTCCTAGTGGGATAATAGGAATGGAGGCTAGAGAAGTAGGAACCAGTCTAGAGGGGGGCAATAATTAGTTTCTTATCATTTCTATCAACTTGAGCCTTGAGCTATTTAATGAATATGTTTACATTAAAAAAGTATATTCTACAAGGGCAAATGAGGATGACTCCATGAGGATTCTACATGGACTCACTCTCATTTGTATGTGTGTAGTATGTGTGTGTGTGTGTGTGTGTGTGTGTGTGTGTGTGTGTGTGTTTAGCTGAAATCTCAATGTGACAGGATGACAATAGAGTGACCAGCTCAGACATACATTAGTAACTTTCTTTTCAGAGAGCTTACAGTATGTCATTGGATACTTTCCCTTTATTATAGTATCACCAGTCCAGATCCTTCAAGGTGTCTGCCACCATTGTTTAATGCTGTCTCTTGCCCCTTGATTTTTCAAAGCTCAGCAACTGAATCAAAATTTAATTCTCAATTCCAGCAGAGCTACGTGTTTAAACATTATGGCATTGTAATAATTAACAGAAAGAGAAAAAATTATGCATTTCCACATGCCCAAAACAGCACAGACTAGCAGTTGTTCAAAGTTGTCCCACAAAATTAGAATTAGATTGTGCTACATGCATCATGGGTAATACTAACAGCCAGGATACATTGATTCAAGGGTACAGAAGTGAAAATATTTAATATTTGCAGACCAGTTGGTAAATAGTTACTGCGCTAAGTTCTCCGAGTAGCACTTCTTCCAGTCTTACCCCATGGCCTCTCCCTTGGAGACCTCCTAGATTTCCTCACAGTCCACCAACCAAAAGATTGAAGGTGGGCACAGCAGAGGTCCTCAAGAAATTTGCTCAGCACTAAGAGGAGCACCTGCTCTGATTGGTTAGTGCCTATGCCAATCAGCCTGAGCCCCAGTGGAGGAGACAGTGACCTTGGAGAAGGCACTGCACCCTGGAAAGCAATTCCCAGTGCCCACCTGCAAACTCCCCTTCCCAGCTAACAGATGCTTCCAGTTATGCTTGCATGGTCAATGGTGGGAACTGCAGCCCCCCTAGGGATCTGGGCTCTGAAAGAGCAGACGAGAGACAGACAGTTGAGCCAATGTATTGGCTGTTAAATATTTTAAGTATCATCCCTAGTATGGGAGAGAGGAGAGTAATCTGAGATAAAAAAATGTTAGGAAATGCTTGATAAGGCAAAATTTAATGTTCCTTTACTTGAGAACTTATAAATTTTATTCTTCTCAAATACATACATAAATCTTTTTATTTTAATATATGCTGTGAACCTCCTAAACGCATATTCCATGAAGCATTTTCCAAAACATATTTGACTATAAGGTTCATTCTTGAGGGCTATCTAATTAAATTACTGTTCTGAGCAACATACTTTGGAAAAGCATATCAAAAACAAAAACAAGGGACGCCTGGGTGGCTCAGTTGGTTAAGCGGCTGCCTTCGGCCCAGGTCATGATCCCAGGGTCCTGGGATCGAGTCCCACATCGGGCTCCTTGCTCAGCAGGGAGCCTGCTTCTCCCTCTCTCTCCCTCTGCTTGTGCTCTCTCTGTCAAATAAATAAAATCTTTAAAAAAAAAAAACAAAAACAAAAACAAAAAAAAGGCACAAGAAATATTATGAATCTCTGTTTTATAAGAAAAAGGGAACAATAAAAATAGTTAAAACAAATCAAATTTGCAAAGAGAAATGCCCGCCTATGCTAACCATAAAATGACTACTGTTGTCAAGGCAAAAAAAAAAAAAAAAAGTAATCTTAAAAAGATATGTAGCACACAGAAATGTATTTAAGATGCAATATAAACAGCCTTGAATTCTCAACTTGTACCATTTCTTAAAACATTCCAAAACAAACATTTTTTTTCAGGTTTTGTTTATAAGTGGACTTATATACAGATGGAAAACAGGGTTTTTGTCAACATCTATGCTGTGTAAGAAAAAGCTGAAAGCTTAAAAAAAAAGCACATTCCAGTAAATATACAAGTGATTAAATCAAGGTGCTCAGGTTTTTACTTTTGATCCTTAATCCTTACACTACCTTTTTGCAAACATATCTTAAACAGTGACTTTTAGAACATTTGAAAGTATGTCTTTATTTAAGTATTTACTATATTCATAGAGCTGAAACGAGTTGCCCTGATGGATGGAGAAACCACGTTCAATGTATGGCACCACCCACCTTCCAAGACCTTGTGCTCTCTTTCAGAGGGCAGTGTCCCATCACACGCAAATAAGGATCAATACAGAGCACGACTAGTTTCCACAGGGAGTGGCAGAAAGAAAACGGGATTGCATTTCCTCTGCTATAATCATATACCATCAAATGAGATAATAAATAAGCACAGAATCATTTGTAAACTACATTAATCCATAAAAAGTACTTAACACAATGACTGGCATGTAATAGCAATCTCTAAATGACAGTGTGTGTTTATTTATTTTGTCACTAATTTTTTTCTTGATTATTTTTGGTATCCTTTAACCATCACTTACTAAAACCCACAACATGAACCCTTAAAAAGAATTTGAATCACAGAAAATAATTTAGATTTAGCTTTTTTAGAAGAGCAAATATTCGGGAAGTTACTACCATTTTTAAATGTAACCAAATCTAGAGGGGGGTGGAGCAAGATGGCGGAGGAGTAGGAGACCTGGATTTCGTCTCCTCTCAGGAATTCAGCTGGATAGGGATCAAACCATTCTGAACACCTACAAACTCAACAGGAGATCGAAGAAAAGAATAGCAACAACTCTCTGAACAGAAAAGCGACCACTTTCTGGAAGGTAGGACGTGCGGAGAAGTGAATCCGAGGCGTTATTAGGTAGGATAGACGGCGGGGGAGGGGCCTCCATCGGCCGCTTGTGGCAAGTGATAGAGCCGCGGAGCACAAAATCGGAACTTTTAGAAGTCTGCTCCGCTGAGGGACGTCACTCTGGTGGCGAAGTGGGGGGTGGAACCCTCGCGGGACAGTGTGGTCTCAGGACCCTCGGGTCACAGAAAGACCGGGGGTGCCTGAGTGCGGCAGAGCTCCCAGGTATCGGAGCAGGGAAGCCGGCTGCAGAGACGGAGCCCAGGCGCGGGCTCTCAGCTTGGGGTTGTCATAAACCGTGATGCGCAGCACAGTCGGGCCACTGCTCCTCCAGCAGGGACCCAACAAGCGGCAGATCCGGGGAGACTCACCTTCTTCCCCCGGGAGGAGAGGTGCGGGAGTGCACCGCGGGGATCTGCTGGGTTTGGAGACTCCACCCGGGGTCGGGTGCCAGATAGAAAGGCGCGGTCACAGGCCGGGTGAGCGCGGAGTGTGGCCGGAGACCGGGGAGACGGGAGTGACTGACTGCTTTTCTCTGGGGGCTCGCTGAGGAGCGGGACCCCGAGTTCTCAGCTCCGCCGGGGCGGAGACTGGGAGGCCGCCATTTTCACTCTCCGCCTCCAAAGCTGTACGGAAAGCTTGCAGGGAACAAAAGCTCCCGAGAGCAAACCCGAGCAGATTACTTAGCCCGGACCGGCAAGGGCGGGGCAATTTTGCCTCCGGCAAAGACATTTGGGAACCACGGCAACAGGCCCCTCCCCCAGAAGATCAGCGAGAACAGCCAGCCAAGACCAAGTTTACCGATCAATGAGAACGGCAGAACTCCAGCGCTAGGGGAATACTGCACATAGAATTCATGGCTTTTTTACAATGATTCTTTAGTCTTTCAAAGTTAATTATTTTTTTTAACTGTCTTTTTTTTTTCCTTTTTTCTTTTTTTTTGAATTTTTCTTTTTCCCTTTTTCAACCAACATCTTATCAATCCCTTTTTAAAAAAAAAAAAAATTTATTTTTCATTTTTAAAGTCATATTCTATCCCTTCATAGTAGTTACCCGTATTTTTGGCATATATATATAAGTTGTTCTCTCTTTAAAATCTTGAGATAGTTTCTTCTAACAGATCAAAATATACTCTAAATCTCTAGTGTATGGTTTTTTTCTACTCCCCTGCCTGATCACATTCTCTCCCTTTTTTCTTTCTTTTTTTTTTTTTAATCCTCTTCTTTCTTTTTTCAAACAACTTATCAAATCCTTTTTTAAAATTTTTTATAATTTCCATCTTTACAGTCATATTCCATCCCTTCATCATATCAACCCTTATTTTTGTACATATATAAGTTTTTCTTTCTTTAAAATTTTGGGAGGGACTTTCTTTTAACAAACCAAAATACACCAAAAATCTAGTGTGTGGCACTGATCTATAATCCAGCCTGATCATATTTGATCACATTCTGTTTTTGTTTTGTTTTGTTTTGTTCTGCTTTTGTTTGTTTTTATCTTTATCTTTTTCTTTTTTCTTTCCTTTTCTTTTTTCTCTCTTTCCCTTTCTTTTCCCACTGCTTCAGGTCTTTTCTGATTTGTTTAGAGTATATTTTCTGGGGACGTTGTTACCCTGCTAGCATTTTGTTCTCTCATTAATCTATTCTCCTCTGCACAAAATGACAAGACGGAAAAAATCACCTCAACAAAAAGAACAAGAGGTAGTACCGACTGCCAGGGACCTACTCAATACGGACATTAGTACGATGTCAGATCTAGAGTTCAGAATCATCACTTTAAAGATACTAGCTGGGCTTGAAAAAAACATGGAAGTTATTAGAGAAACCCTTTCTGGAGAAGTAAAAGAACTAAAATCGAACCAAGTAGAAATCAAAAAGGCTATCAATGAGGTGCAATCAAATATGGGGGCGCTAACTGCTAGGATAAATGAGGCAGAAGAAAGAATCAGTGAGATAGAAGACCACATGATGGAAAATAAAGAAGCTGAGAAAAAGAGAGATAAACAACTACTGGATCACGAGGACAGAATTCGAGAGATAAACGATACCATAAGACGAAGCAACATTAGAATAATTGGGATCCCAGAAGAAGAAGAAAGAGAGAGAGGGGCAGAAGGTATAATGGAGCAAATTATAGCAGAGAACTTCCCTAATTTGGGGAAGGAAACAGGCATCAAAACCCAGGAAGCACAGAGAACCCCTCTCAAAATCAATAAAAATAGGTCAACACCCCGACATCTAATAGTAAAACTTACGAGTCTCAGAGACAAAGAGAAAATCCTGAAAGCAGCTCGAGAGAAGAGATATGTAACCTACAATGGTAGAAACATTAGATTGGCAACAGACTTATCCACAGAGACCTGGCAGGCCAGAAAGGACTGGCAGGACATATTCAGAGCACTAAATGAGAAAAATATGCAGCCAAGAATACTATATCCAGCTAGGCTGTCATTGAAAATTGAAGGAGAGAGAAAAAGCTTCCAGGACAAACAAAAACTAAAGGAATTTGCAAACACGAAACCAGCCCTACAACAAATATTGAAAGGGGTCCTCTAAGCAAAGAGAGAGCCTAAAAGCAACATACACCAGAAAGGAACACAAACAATATACAGTAACAGTCACTTTACAGGCAATACAATGGCACTGAATTCCTATCTTTCAATAGTTACCCTGAATGTAAATGGGCTAAATGCCCCAATCAAAAGACACAGGCTATCAGACTGGATTAAAAAACAAGACCCATCGATATGCTGTCTGCAAGAGACTCATTTTAGACCCAAAGACACCCCCAGATTGAAAGTGAGGGGGTGGAAAACCATTTACCATGCTAATGGACACCAAAAGAAAGCTGGGGTGGCAATCCTTATAGCAGACAAATTAGATTTTAAACCAAAGACTGTAATAAGAGATGAGGAAGGACACTATATCCTACTTAAAGGGTCTATCCAACAAGAAGATCTAACAATTGTAAATATCTATGCCCCTAACATGGGAGCAGCCAATTATATAAGGCAATTAATAACGAAAGCAAAGAAACACATCGACAACAATACAATAATAGTGGGGGACTTTAACACCCCCCTCACTGAAATGGACAGATCGTCTAAGCAAAAGATTAACAAGGAAATAAAGACTTTAAATGACACACTGGACCAAATGGACTTCACAGACATATTCAGAACATTCCATCCCAAAGCAACAGAATACACATTCTTCTCTAGTGCCCATGGAACATTCTCCAGAATAGATCACATCCTAGGTCATAAATCAGGTCTCAACCGGTACCAGAAGATTGGGATCATCCCCTGCCTATTTTCAGACCACAATGCTTTGAAACTAGAACTCAATCACAAGAGGAAAGGCGGAAAGAACTCAAATACATGGAGGCTAAAGAGCATCCTACTGAAGAATGAATGGGTCAACCAGGAAATTAAAGAAGAATTAAAAAAATTCATGGAAACCAATGAAAATGAAAACACAACTATTCAAAATCTTTGGGATACAGCAAAGGCAGTCCTAAGAGGAAAGTATATAGCGATACAAGCCTTTCTCAAGAAACAAGAAAGGTCTCAAGTACACAACCTAACCCTACACCTAAAGGAGCTGGAGAAAGAACAGCAAATAAAGCCTAAACCCAGCAGGAGAAGAGAAATAATAAAGATCAGAGCAGAAATCAATGAAATAGAAACCAAAAGAACAGTAGAACAGATCAACGAAACTAGGAGCTGGTTCTTTGAAAGAATTAACAAGATTGATAAGCCCCTGGCCAGACTTATCAAAAAGAAAAGAGAAATGAGCCAAATCAACAAAATCATGAATGAAAGTGGAGAAATCACAACCAACACCAAAGAAATACAAACAATTATAAGAACATATTATGAGCAACTCTATGCCAGCAAATTAGATAACCTGGAAGTAATGGATGCATTCCTAGAGATGTATCAACTACCAAAACTGAACCAGGAAGAAATAGAAAACCTGAACAGACCTATAACCACTAAGGAAATAGAAGCAGTCATCAAAAATCTCCCAAAACACAAAAGCCCAGGGCCAGATGGCTTCCCAGGGGAATTCTACCAAACATTTAAAGAAGATTTAATACCTATTCTTCTGAAACTGTTCCAAAAAATAGAAATGGAAGGAAAACTTCCAAACTCATTTTATGAGGCCAGCATTACCTTGATCCCAAAACCAGACAAAGACCCCATCAAAAAGGAGAATTACAGACCAATATCCCTGATGAACATGGATGCAAAAATTCTCACCAAAATACTAGCCAATAGGATCCAACAGTACATTAAAAGGATTATTCACCACGACCAAGTCGGATTTATCCCTGGGCTGCAAGGTTGGTTCAACATCCGCAAATCAATCAACGTGATACAATACATTAACAAAAGAAAGAACAAGAATCATATGATCCTCTCAATAGATGCAGAAAAAGCATTTGACAAAGTACAGCATCCTTTCTTGATCAAAACTCTTCAGAGTATAGGGATAGAGGGTACATACCTCAATATCATAAAAGCCATCTATGAAAAACCTACAGCGAATATCATTCTCAATGGGGAAAAACTGAGAGCTTTCCCCCTAAGGTCAGGAACGCGGCAGGGATGTCCACTATCACCACTGCTATTCAACATAGTATTGGAAGTCCTAGCCACAGCAATCAGACAACAAAAAGAAATCAAAGGCATCCAAATTGGCAAAGAAGAAGTCAAACTCTCACTCTTTGCAGATGATATGACACTTTATGTGGAAAATCCCAAAGACTCCACCCCAAAACTGCTAGAACTCATACAGGAATTCAGTCAAGTGGCAGGATATAAAATCAATGCAAAGAAGTCAGTGGCATTCCTATACACCAACAACAAGTCAGAAGAAAGAGAAATTAAGGAGTCGATCCCATTTACAATTGCACCCAAAACCATAAGATACCTAGGAATAAATCTAACTAAAGAGGCAAAGAATCTGTACTCAGAAAACTATAAAATACTCATGAAAGAAATTGAGGAAGACACAAAGAAATGGAAAAACGTTCCATGCTCATGGATTGGAAGAACAAATATTGTGAAGATGTCAATCCTACCTAGAGCAATCTACACATTCAATGCAATCCCCATCAAAATACCATCCACTTTCTTCAAAGAAATGGAACAAATAATCCTAAAATTTGTATGGAACCAGAAAAGACCCCGCATAGCCAGAGGAATGTTGAAAAAGAAAAGCAAAGCTGGCGGCATCACAATTCCAGACTTCCAGCTCTACTACAAAGCTGTCATCATCAAGACAGTATGGTACTGGCACAAAAACAGACACATAGATCAATGGAACAGAATAGAGAGCCCAGAAATGGACCCTCAACTATATGGTCAACTCATCTTTGACAAAGCAGGAAAGAATGTCCAATGGAAAAAAGACAGTCTCTTCAACAAATCGTGTTGGGAAAATTGGACAGCCACATGCAGAAGAATGAAACTGGACCATTTCCTTACACCACACACAAAAATAGACTCCAAATGGTTGAAAGACCTCAATGTGAGACAGGAGTCCATCAAAATCCTAAAGGAGAACACAGGCAGCAACCTCTTCGACCTCAGCCGCAGCAACTTCTTCCTAGAAACATCACCAAAGGCAAGGGAAGCAATGGCAAAAATGAACTATTGGGACTACATCAAGATAAAAAGCTTTTGCAAAGCAAAGGAAACAGTCAACAAAACCAAAAGACAACTGACAGAATGGGAGAAGATATTTGCAAATGACATATCAGATAAAGGGCTAGTATCCAAAATCTATAAAGAACTCATCACACTCAACACCCAAAGAACAAAGAATCCAATCAAGAAATGGGCAGAAGACATGAACAGACATTTTTCCAAAGAAGACATCCAAATGGCCAACAGACACATGAAAAAGTGTTCAATATCGCTCGGCATCAGGGAAATCCAAATCAAAACCTCAATGAGATACCACCTCACACCAGTCAGAATGGCTAAAATTAACAAGTCAGGAAATGACAGATGTTGGCGGGGATGCGGAGAAAGGGGAACCCTCCTACACTGTTGGTGGGAATGCAAGCTGGTGCAGCCACTCTGGAAAACAGTATGGAGGTTCCTCAAAAAGTTGAAAATAGAGCTACCATATGATCCAGCAATTGCACTACTGGGTATTTACCCCAAAGATACAAAAGTAGGGACCTGAAAGGCTACGTGCACCCCGATGTTTATAGCAGCAGTGTCCACAATAGCCAAACTGTGGAAAGAGCCAAGATGTCCATCAACAGATGAATGGATAAAGAAGATGTGGTATATATATACAATGGAATATTATGCAGCCATCAAAAGGAATGAGATCTTGCCATTTGCAACGACGTGGATGGAACTGGAGGGTATTATGCTGAGCGAAATAAGTCAAACAGAGAAAGACATGTATTATATGACCTCACTGATATGAGGAATTCTTAATCTCAGGAAACAAACTGAGGGTTGGTGGAGTGGGGGGTGGGGTGGGAGGGATGGGGTGACTGGGTGATGGACACTGGGGAGGGTATGTGTTCTGGTAAGCGCTGTGAATTGTGCAAGACTGTTGAATCTCAGATCTGTACCTCTGAAACAAATAATGCAATATATGTTAAGAAAGAAAAAAAGAAGAAGAAGAATGTAGCAGGAGGGGAAGAATGAAGGGGGGGAAATCGGAGGGGGAGAAGAACTATGAGAGACAATGGACTCTGAAAAACAAACTGAGGGTTCTAGAGGGGAGGGCTTGGGAGGATGGGTTAGCCTGGTGATGGGTATTGAGGAGGGCACGTTCTGCATGGAGCACTGGGTGTTATGCACAAACAATGAATCATGGAACACTATATCTAAAACTAATGATGTAATGTATGGGGATTAACATAACAATAAAAAAATTTAAAAAATAAATAAATAAATAAATAAATGTAACCAAATCTAGTCTATCATATTTTAAAGGATATGAGTGCCAGTAGCTTTGCATGGGGTTTGAATTAGAGAAGAAAGGATAAGAACTGGAATTGGAGAGTGAATGATTCTACACTCTGCTTCTATAATAAGTGTGCCAGGATTTCCTGAATGAACTATTATGCTTAGGAAACCTAACAGATAATAAAAATGAATGTTTTTCAGGGTGCTTACAATGTGATCTAAGCCCTTCACATGCAGAAGCCCATGAGATGGGCACTGATATTAATCACAGGTTATAGACAAGGAGGAACCAGGAGTATAAACGAGGCCACAGAATTTGGAAGATGCAGTCCTCACACAGGCTGCCACTCGAGAGCCTTCATCCTTAACCCCATGCTGCATGGCCTCTCTCAAAAGCCACAAGAGGAAAAGGAAATATATCTACAAAATCTAGTTCAGCATTTCTTTATAAAAGGAATATGAACTCAAACTGTTTGAAGTTTTACATGGTGTAGACCAAAAGCGGGCTTTTCTTCATACCAGGTAAAGGGACAGGCGGCCTGCCAGAGGGAATCCATCTTAAGAATACTATAAGCAGAAACTGTTACAATAGGTTAAGGAGAAGAGAAAGTAGGTCTTTCATCTGGTCCACTCTAGCTCCTAGAAAGGCTAGAAATATGGAAAAAGTGGGTCAACTTGTGAATTATCTGATGACGTCTTGTGAAGATTATCAGGACGTCACAGCTTCACAGAAAGAGGAAGTACTTGAAGTCAAGCAGAACCAGACACAGGCTCTCAACCAGCTGGGTAATCAGTCCATTCCCCGATGTCCTCAACAAATCAACTACAGATGTGCTTTTTTATCTACTAAGTTGGTGACGTAATAGATGCCCAACTCTTAATTCCTCTGCCTTTTCTGCCTGCCCCCCACCCCAGCCCACTCCAGCCTTGCTATTCCATATGTCTAGAAAGTTCTTTCTCCAGATGGCCTCCCCATTTCTTTCTGAACATTGGTCATCCTGTATGAAATAGCAACTTTCCCACGCCTCCAGCACACTCCATCCTCCTTAGCCTCTTCTATTTTCTCTATGCATAGTATTTACCCCCATCTGATAGATTTCTACCTTTTTTTTTTTTTAAATTTTCTGTCTTTCCCTCTCCGGAATGAAAGCTCCATGAGAGTAGAGTAGAAAAGATGTCTGTTTTGCCCGCCGCTGTCTTCCTCACTCTCAGAAGACTGTCCCAGACACGGCAGGCACTCACAATTTGTTCTTCACTGACTGGCTGACTCGATGGAACCTTGCTCTTCTTGTATGGCCAGCTGGATATCTACTAAGCCAAAATGAAGAAGCCTTTATCATCCGGCAGGGACTCCTACAGTCCTTGCTCCTAGCAGATTCAATCAGCCGTGTGGGGTGAAGTGGGACCAGGGTGGGGAGCATGTCTTATGCTCCTCTACTTTTAATCGAGAAACCCCTGCCTGGCATCTTAGACTACTCTAAGTGCCATAAGGGCAGTGGACACATGTTTGGTCCCCCCTGCCCCCAAATCCCCAGGCCTCAGGACACTGGTGGCACATCAGGTGACTTCTCCATACAGAAAGTGAATGAATGCAGAAGCCTACTGGACACTCTTTGAACCAAGAATGAGCCAGGCCACTTCTTTAAAAAGAAGTAGCCTTCAGACCCCAGGGAGGTAACATGCCCTAGCCCATGCACACCAAGCCAAGGTCACAAAACGAAGACCTGAGCGGCAGAGGGAAGCTTAGGGACAGGAAGCAAGGGAGCACCGGGGAATTGCTCAAAAATCAGTACCAGTGAGATTTCCCAAAAGCGGAGCAACATCCTCCTCTCAATCAAGAAGCTGTGGCTTCTGTGTTTTGTTTCTTTCCTAAAATCATTAAGAGCAGTCACTTTCATTGCTCCTAGTGCATTTGGCGGCATAAAAATAGCTTCCAGAGCCAAAGGCACATTGGCTGCATTGCAGACACTGCTCCTTAATAACTTAGGATGCATGAGGTTAAGGCAGTGAGAGTAATTTAGGGTTTGGAAAATGTTTGCGAGTGAGTCGACATTTAAATAACTTCATTATCATTCATTGACAGATTTTTTTAACCTGTCACTGCAATTGATATTTCTATTACCATGTTATAACAAACCCCTGCACATTTTAAATACAGTCACCAGATTCCATTAGTCTACCCACTGTCAAGAAAATATCTCCAAATCCATTTTTCATAATACCTCAAGAATATAATAGGCAATCTACATCAAACGGTGACGTGGAGCTGAAGGAAATTGTCTCCTGCTTTCTAAGGATTCTGCCGTGAAATACGTTTGCCTGTCAGCCTAAACATATAATTTAAACGGGCTGCTGAGACATTATGGTGCATCCTGAGCTGAACAAGCTTCCCTGTTTCTTGGATACCTGGAGCTTTTCAGGTTAATTTGCAGAATTAGAGGGAAGGGGGTTAAATAGTGGGTTTAGGGAGAGGCATGTCAAGGTGATATAAAGATATTTCTACTCTGCCATGGGTCACAGTATTTCCAATTTAATTTGATTTGTAAATTTTTTTAAAGTTATTTTTTAAATGTAAGGGATGGGTACCTATGTGTCCACAAGTTATAAAAGTTCCCGCTCATCTTTCTGGTCCTGCTGAGCCATTGTCTTCGCTTCCTTGTTGGATTATCACGCTGTGTTCCTGAAGTTCCTTTCTCATCACACAGGGTAGCTGAGGTAAGAACCCTGAATGCATTTGAATGTGACTATGTAGGACTCCAAGGAGAAGGTGGCAATGTCGTCCACACCACCCTGCCACACACACCACATATTTCCACCAGAGGTAAAAGTGTTCGTCCATAATACAGAGCACACCAAAATAGCGTTCACTTGTACCTCTGAAAGATATTTCAGTTCACCAAGTATAAAAATAACTAAAACCCAAGCTGATACCTGGATCTCTAACTATTTTGCCTAAGAAAGGGAGGGAAAATAATTTAAATCAAGGCCTCCTTTTCAAGTAAAGGTTTCTTTTTCAGGAGCAGGGACAGGGAAGAGCATTATCCTTAACTAGATGAGGTCCACGACGTCCATCTCACACACACGCACCTGCCTGTCCGCAGCGTCTCCATCTGTACTCTCCACTCCCCTCCTACTTCCCAAGCTGGGGCAGGCGGTTCCCATCCTGCTGTGGCCAGAACTCCTTGCAGGAGCACTCTAAAGCCACCACTCGCTCTTTCTCAGGGGCGGCCGCTTTCATGCCTCCCAGGCTTTGCAAATGCGATACCCACTGCTCAGCAGACATGCTGGTGGTGGTGGCGAGGGCAGAAGGCATTTATTCCTTCTTATCTTTCAAGATTTCACTCCGCAGCCACCTTCCCTGGGATGCCTTTCCTGGCAATGCCCGATGACTAGCAGACTTCATTTTTTCTTCCATGACATCCCAGGTCCCTGTCCATTGTATTGAAAGTGTCGATGCTCACAGTTTTCTGTGTGAACAGACTCTGTTCTCAGTAGGCAGGACTCGTTCATATTTACCCTTTTACCCTTCTTTCTGCCCGTTTCTCTGTTTCAAGGCTGCACTCAAATACCTCTTCCTTCACTGAACTTTCTTACGTCCCTCTGAAGAATGTGCTCAAACTCATCCAAATGGCTCCTGCATTGTTTTTATATTCTGCTGTGTGTGACCTTATGCGGTGCGGCTCTCCCCACTGCTACCACCTACTGCAGAGCACAGTGCATTTACACTTACTCTTCTGTCTCTCTCCAACATCGTAGCTGCTTCTTGCAATCCAGAAGGGGCTCCAATCATGGCGCTGATTGAACTGAACACCACTTCTCTAAATGTGCTCCTCTGTTATTACAAAATATAATAGGAGAAATTTCACAGTTGATGTTTGTATTTCCTTTTGCATGGTGAGGGGGCAAGAAAACTTCAGAGCTCTCCTACCCTGAGTTTATGTCAGGCAAGAGTCATTATGAGACATAAATATAAGAGAATTTAGGGGCTTACTTAGGAAGAGCTCATACAAATATATACATAAAATGTCTTATACATTATTAAAGTATTCAATATAAATATAGCAATGGAAAACAAAATATGCATTTATCAGTTACGCAAAGATAAATTTGGGGGGGGGGCATGTCTATTCAGCTTTACCAAGGGCTCTCTCTTCTGATATGACCCTAATCCCCAGGCATTTCTGGTCCATCACATAGCACATCCATCCTCATGCTGAGGTCACATCTTCATAGGCTGCGTTACCCCACGCTCATACCTGCTTGCCAAATTATTTATGAATAATAATAGTGAACACTTACTGAACACTTAAAACATACCACCCTCTGGCTGAGCACTTTACAAGGACTGGCTCACTTAATTCTCATGGCATTCCACGAGTTAAGTACTGGTGTGATTCACATCTTATGGATGAGGAGATCGAAACTTAGAGAGGATGACTGACTTGGGCAAGTCGGGGCAACAATGAGCTGAGCCTGATTCAGACCAGGCAGTTAGTCTTCGAAGCCTGGATGCTTAATACAGAGAGGTAGCAGCTCATGTATTGAAATTGTGCCCTTTATAGGATAGTTCGTCTGAAAAAATGAAATAGGATGGAATTTTCCAGTGAAGCACACATAACTTAGATCACCTGCCTCTCAAACAATAAAGCACCTCTATGCATAATATCTGCCAGTTATCATCCTAAAGTCAATTCTGTGTTTGAAGGAGGACCCCCAGGCCAAGCATCTAATAAGCCAAGACTCAAAGGTAGTGATGAGTACCATCACGCAGGGACCACTGCGGACATCCCCCCTGGTTGTGAAGAGCTCCAAACGGGAAATGGCATACAGAATCCTGTGTTTTGCCATCCTCGCCAGAAAATGAATTTGAGCTATAATTGCTAATGTAACATGTGACTTCTGCCAGAGTGCTCCACTCTCTTCCAGGACACCCTGTTTGGCTAAAGAAGCACTGTAATTGTCCTGCCCTGGGAATAGGCAAACAGTAGTGAAATATTTATTGAATGAAGCCAACATTACTTGGTCCTCCTCGCCCTTCAGTCAGAACATGCACATGAAAATTATGAAAAACATCAAAAACTAATGATGTACTATCTGTTGGCTAACTGAACATAATAAAAATTATGAAAAATGTATTCTGGAAGCATAAGCAACTTAAACGTTTAATGGTGACAATGGGCTTTACTTGATTCCCTGATTGTAAATGATCCAATTATCCTAAGGTGTGGAAGTTGTTCTCTGGGTGTCACGGTCTAGGGTCAAATTAGGGTTTGTTTCCCATAGATGGACGGAACCTCAGCCTCACATGATGGTGCATAACAGAGCTTTTGCTACCTTGAGTTTTCTGAAAGCCAAGTGAATGAAAAATGAATGAGATGCTTCCTCATATGTAATCAGAGAGGACTGGCCTAGCTGATCTCTAGCCTTGTTTGTAATAGTCTAGAATTCCTGTAGCTGGAGGAGTTTGGGGGAACTCTGCATCCATAGGGAAGCCTACAACACACTTCTGAGAAGTAAGGCTTAGAGAAAAATACCCCCATCCCGAAATTGTAGGAGACAGCCAGGGGTTGAAGTGTTGAAATGGAGGTATATCCTTTGCCTGTTATATCCTATCTATTTTCTTCTTAGTTTCTTTAAAAGTGAAATGATTGAGCCCTGGTCAGAAAACATGGTTTGTTCATTGTTGCATATCCTTGCAATATCTTATAGTATCTCCATTTTTGTGTCCCAATTACTTTCAGGAAAGCTAAAAATTCTAGACTATTAGAACTTCAATAAGGTCTTAGAGATGATTACATCTCTATTCAATGGTTTTCTTTTCTTTCTTTCTTTCTTTCTTTCTTTCTTTCTTTCTTTCTTTCTTTCTTTCTTTCTTTCTTTTTTTTTTTTTTTTAGCAGTGGGAGAGTTTAAGCCCTACTCTAAGTACACATTCAACAGATAGAGAGCTATCCTCACTGAAACACCTGTCTGCCACTCCAACTGGTGCCCCCCCCACACACACACATCCTAGTCTCCCTCTTTTAGTAATTCTTTAACATTTTCACACAGCTTTCAGGGATCAAAAAAGTAGTTTCCACACAATTGAATAGGCTCAACTTTAGGATTCTGCAGATGAAGAAGCTGAGGGTCAGGGTAAAGCAAGTCAAGCATTCATGAGTCATGAAGAGAACCCAGGTTTTCTGATTCTTGTGCCAAGACACTTCTCAGAATTACAGGTTATCAAATATGCAAAAGTACTTTAATCTCATCAGAGAATAAAATTCACTTTATAAAGCCTATCCATCTTAGAACTGATTAATACTGTAAGGAAGGAACATAATACTACATGGGAAAAAGCCAAATTCTCCTCCAAAACAAAATAAACAAAAAACCATAGAGGCTTAGATGTTTAAGAAACCTGTACAATTATACTTTAGAATCATACCAAAATGAAAATGATGGCAACATTTGGGAAAGGGACCAGGGCTAGAGCTGGTAGTCAAAGAGGATATTAAAAATTTTTAAATTACATATAATCCTTAAAGAGAATGTATTCCAGCATCCCTCATGGAATAGATTAAACAAACAAACAAACAAAAAAGCCCAGAAACACTTGTATCATTGATGTGTACCCCCTCCAATCTGCATGCAGTGATATCCAACTGACCCACAGGCAAAATCCCTTCCACAACATCTGGATGATCCAGCTACCTAGAGACAGAGTTCTATCCTACACCATCACTTGAGGCCATACTAACATTCATCCACAAGTACCCAGGAGAACTGCCAGGTCTCAC
This sequence comes from Halichoerus grypus, assembly GCF_964656455.1. Classification (NCBI taxonomy): domain Eukaryota; kingdom Metazoa; phylum Chordata; class Mammalia; order Carnivora; family Phocidae; genus Halichoerus; species Halichoerus grypus. The sequence goes on along the minus strand of NC_135718.1, from coordinate 22,387,035 downwards.
TGCCCTCAGATTTTCCAATTTTGTTTAAAAAGCAAAGTAATATTGGAAAAACCGGCAGTCTCATCCACAATCTTAAAACAGCCCCTTCCTTTGGGATGCCTGGGTGGCTCAGTCGGTTAAGTGTCTGTCTTTGGCTCAGGTCATGATCTCGGGGTCCTGGGATCCAGCCCCGGGATGGGCTCCCTGCTCAGCGGGGAGCCTGCTTCTCCCTCTCTCTCTGCCTGCTCATGCACATGTGCTCTCTTGCTCACAAATAAAATAAAATCTTAAAAAAAAATAGTCCTTTCCCTGAATTCTTATATGCTTCAAGATGAACCCAGTATAAATTAAAACATTCAGGTCCTTTTTGGCTTGCATCTTTCTGTGGCACTGGTGGCATCTGAATATGTGGTAACAGGTGCTGCAAAATATTCACCAGAATCCAAGCCTGATTCTTCGTAATCAGGCATGATGTGCAGCTCCCGTGAAGTTAATCTAATTACTAGAAATAGAGTTTAGCATTATAGTGCAATGGTCCATGCATTCACTCATTCAACAATTATTTATGTTACGTTGTGTCTCCCATGTTCCAGGCCTTGTTCTGGGCCTGGGCAATAAAAGAGAGATAGGGGGAAAAAAACAAACAAACAACAACAACAAAAACAACTACAAAATTGCTATTCTTGCAGAGCCTAAATTTCAGCGGGGAGAGACATACTGTAAACATAGACACAAATATATAATTTTTCAGGTGATGGTAAATGCCTTGAAGGAAAAGAAAAGAGTAAGGGGGACAGAGAGTGAAGATGGGGTGTTCAACTTTACATAGTACGGTCAGAGAATGGCCGCTGTGATCAGGCATTTGAGAATACACTGGAATGATAGAAAGTGGGCAGGTATGTATGATGAGAAAGATTATTAGAGGCAGTGGGAAGAGCAAGTACCAGGACATTAAATGAGGTCCAAGCTCAGAGTGTGTGACTCACAGAAAGGAGGTGAGCACACGTAGGGCAGAGGCTAAAAACAAGGAGAGCGGGAACATACTTGGCCACTTCATGAAGATAACAGCACCTACAACACACTGAGCCTCACAGGCCATGTTAAGCCTTTGGAAGGTTCTGAGAGGGGGAAGCATGATATTAGTAACATCTTAATAGCACAAAGGTTCCAGGAGTTTAGTTTCCCTACCTGTAAAAAGGGGATAAAATGGTATCCATTTTCATAGGATTGTTGGAAGCGTTAAAGGAGATGCTCCCTGAAAAGTTCTCGATGTATAGCAAGAATTTATCAATGTAAGCAGTTATTATTATAGGTGGTCATTGGTTTAACAGCATTTGCTTCCAAGGAACAGATTTAGGAGATACAATCTGAAGGTCCAAAGGGCGAAATGATATAGAACATAATAGATCACTGACTTAGAACAACTTATCTGAAATCCCAGAGGAAGGAAAAAAATATATAAAGGGAAGTGAGATACAGCATGTTTTCTTAAAACAGATCATTCTCCTTGATATAATATTCCTAGAAGATATTTAGCAGGACACATTGATAATGGTGGGGCCAGTGAAATTTGTATGTTGGACTTTAGGGAATGAAACACTATATACTTGAAAGCAGCTCTCACACTCACAAAACATCAGAAAACACTGCTTGAGGGAGGTGAGTCGGTGGCATATTATTTTAGAGAACTCGACTAATTTCTGACTAGAACTTAGATCTGATACCATGACCCAGATTCTTCCTAAAATATTTTGGTCCTATAATTCATTATTTCTCAACCCCCAAAGCCACCCAAATTAATTTTCTACACATATCCCTGCTTTTTACATTCCTACTTTTTCAAACTATAATTCCCTCCTTCTCTCAAAAATAATGTCCTCCAATTCACCTCCACTAAGCACCATTTTCAGTTTTCAATTGAAACTGGAGCTGGCTCCAGTTTCTAATTGCACCAATAACTCCTTCAACTCAAGGCCTTTATACTTCCCTTACTTCAGAACAGTCAGTGTTTATATGTCTACCTTACAAGGAAAGCGATGAGGGGTCACCCTTCCAAGAGGAGTCAACGTCAGGTCTCGTCACAGTAATGGGCTCTGAAGTTGCCAGTGCAGGCTTTGCCAATGACCTGCTGGGTGACCTTGGGCAAGCTGCCCAACATCTCTGGGCTGTTCTTTAATAATACCGATTGACCTCACAAGGTTGCTGGGAGGAATCACTAATCAACCTGATTGAGAAACACTTAGTCAATAGAGTACTTCATAAATATTTACTAATATACAATGAGCTCATCGCATCTGAGAGCCAAAGAATTTGCATCATCAGAGAAAACACTATCCAGACCCTGAAATAGTAGTCAACGTTGTACCTGAAATGGATCTTTTCTCTTAAATACAAGTCTACTGGCATTTTGGGATGGCTTGGGATTCTTATCATAAGTGATGGGGGTAAATCGGATCAGAGAAGTTTAATTACCCTCTAAACAAAGAAAACAGTGATTCTAGCCCATTAAAGCAGTAAAATGATATGCAGGGGAAAAGTATTTAACACTCCTATAATAACATGTGTGTACAACTGAGCTTATCACTCAACAAACCAGATGAATTGGGAATAATACATGACAGACACCATGCTGGATACTGCAGATGAAATATAAAATAAAACAAGAAAGACTCCAGTCTCAAGAAGCATGCATTTTAGCATAAGAGACAATCAATCCCACCAATAAGATTTGATATTTTGTTGTTTATGTAAGTTCTCAGATGAAAATAAAACAGGATAGGGGTGCCTGGGTGGCTCAGTTAAGCGTCCGCCTCTTGATTTTGGCTCAGGTCATGATCTCAGGGTTGTGAGATCGAGTCTCTCGTCCAGCTCTGTGGAGCCTGCTTAAAATTCTCTGTCTCCCTCTGCCCACCCTACCCCCTGTGCTCTCTCATTCTCTCTCCCTCCCCTCCCTCTAAAAAAAAAAAAAAAAAGATAAAATAAAACAGGGTATAGCTATAAAAAGTGACAGCATGGTGACTGCTTTAATTTGGATGGCCTTGAAAGACCTCTCTGGGCAGATGAGTTAAGCTGGGGAGGGAAATGGGTGTACATGTAAAGCAGAAGAAATTACAGGTTCCAAGGCCTTAAGGTATATATTCAAGGAACCAAAGAAAGTTGCACACTTATAGCTCAGAGGATGATGAGTAGAGTGAAGCAGGCAGGGGCTAGATCAGGCAAAAAAGCCTTCCTTGGAGGATAGCATAAGAAGGTTGGATTTTCTCATTTGTGTGATGGGAAGGCACACAAGGGATGTGATCAAAAATATGACAGAAACTGACAACATTTTTTAAATGGTCATTTTGACTACTATGTGTAGAATAAGAATAAACTAGAGAATGGCAGAAGTAGGAAAAGCAGGAAGTCCAGTTAGGGGATAAGGATGCCTTGGACAGAGGACTTAGACTAGGAGCCATGCTTAGGCTTCATTTTTCAGCGAGGAACACTTATAGGTCATCATCAAGTTATCAACTGCACCAGAACATATCTTGAATATCCCCCCTAATTAGCTTATAATTATTTTTATCAACAATTTCTAATAATTTCTCTTTGTTATTTACAACATTTTCCAGTTACAGTAATTTTTTCAGTTTACACTTTTTAGTGTAATCCTGATTCAGTATGTGAACCTTCCTTTTCATGTAGGACTAGGCAACTCCTGTGATTTCTGATTACAGATACCCTGTATGGGATGTGGCTTATTTGACATTGAGGGTGAAGTTTTTATAATCAACATGAATAATTCAGCAGTGTATTAGTTGTGCTTTATTATTACCATTTACTTCAACTTGAACTATAGTTTGAGAGTTATGGACTTTTTTTTTTTTTTTTAATCAACAGAAGCTCATCCATCACTTTGTATCCAAGGGAGATACCAGGTTATAAAGTTTGCTATTTATAGCAACAATTGTGATTCGAAATGAGAATCAGTATTTTGTTCCCCTGCCATCTAACCTTAGGTCAAGCACAGGATCTACAATGGAATTTTACAGGAAGTGAAATGAAAGCACACAGCTGGAGATTAATGCCAGAGCAAGTGCTCAAGGGAATGCACTCTCTGGCTGCTTCCCAGAAGAAAAATGGTCAGTTATGTGGATTGTGTGTCAAAGCTACATGGAGGGGTGGCAGAGAAATGACAGACAGGATGCCCCAGCATTTCCACATCAGGCTGCATGAGCCTAATTCTCTGAAAATGAAGGATGATCTCCCAAAATTCTGTTCAGAGATTGCCTTGGGAAAGAAGTCTCCAGGACTTGTTAAATCTTCAGCTCTTTATTGAGTATCATTTATGTGGTTAGCTGTAAAGCTATACTTTCCTCCCACATTGTAATGTAATTTCTTGTGTCCCTTGCAAATTACCACCACCATCAGCACCCCCTTAATCAGTCCCTTCATGCTGTACCCAAAGATGTGGTGCTTTCATTAAGAGCGTTTTCTAGAGCAAGGTGCCCATGGACAGAGACTGCACCTGTATGGTGTCCTCTGCGTAGCCCCCACCATAAGGCCTTCAGTAATTAGGTATTTATTTAATTTTTTTTCTTATAGTGATGAGGCTAATGAGAATCTGTTGCTATTTTCATACCTCTGAAGACATTTCAGCTCTTGTTTGCTTTAAAATGTGTTTGAAAATCCTGAGAGAGACCTTTTCTTTTTTGCCACAGCTGGGTTTTTATACAAATTATGAATAATAACCAATCTTCCCTAAAATTCAGGGAACAAAATTCAGGTTGCTTAACGGGCTTTAGGAGAAAATTCAAACATCGGTCTATTTTTGAAGAGGTAACACTCTAGTCAAAAAATGGACAGAGCCCTCAGCAAACAAAACAAAACAAAACAAAACAAAAAAAAACCCACCACAGTAAAAGTTTGGTGAACATTGGAAAACAAAATAAATATTTGATCTACTCATCATGAGAGACTTCTAGGACCTGATGGACTAGAATTCTGGAGAAGGACCAGGGAATATGCAGATTCTGGAAGAATCTAGTCCCTCTGGAAAGCCAATCTCATCTTGCAGATTCAAGAAGCACTTGTGCATTAAAGAGGAATTATCTGCTCCATGCAGAACCCTGGGCTGGTGCCGCAGTGCAGAGAAGAGAGACAGAGTGTGCCTAAGAAAAGCAGGGCTTCTTCCAAAGCACCTGGCAAGGTACTCTTACAGACATACTTTCCTATTTTCCAGATGATGAAAACAAGGCTCCAAGAATGGAGGGAACCTGTCCCTACTCAGGCAACTGATAATGGGCAGAACTTGGTTTCAAATGTCAATCTGGCTGACTCCCAAGTCCATAATCATAACCTCTACCTTACACTCTCTCTGCAACACACAACCCAAGAATGAACTGAATACTGCAGGTCTCTCTGACCCTCACTTCTTACCTACGCATATCTCTATGGTATAAATGGCCAGATTGTATATGACCTAGGGAATGTGTTTTTGATTAGTTATTAAACCTATATGAGCAGGCCAAGAACAGATAGGGCTTCTTTTAAAGGTCCAGAGAAAAGCAACCACTATTTCCAAGCTGAAAAATTTCCCTTGTCACTTCACTGGTATTTCTTATCTGGGGTGCCACCATCTCCTAGGGGACCCTTTGTAAATTTGTGGGATGTTTTAAAATTGTCATAATGACTGGGGGGGGGCATAGAGTATGGGCCAGGAGATGCTAGATATCACCACACATAATGTTCAAACATTACAGTAGGCTTTCCTATAGCTGGAAAAATATCTCTAGAGTCAAACTCCATTTTACATATCAACATATTTTTTTTGAATTTTTAATATATACTAAGTTTTACAGAATCTAACTCCCATTTACCTCAAGGGAAGACTGAATTCTTTTTCAAAATTTTATTGAGAACTTTTTCAAGAGCTGTTCACCATTTCTCTTTTATTTTTTTTAAGATTTTATTTATTTATTTGAGAGAGAGATGGGGGAGTCACTGGGAGAGAAAGACTCTCAAGGAGACTCTGCGCTGAGTGCGAAGCCAGACTTGGGGCTGGATCTCACGACCCCAAGATCATGATCTGAGCCAAAACCAAGAGTCGGATGCTCAACCAACTGAGCCACCCAGGAGCCCCTCACCATTTCTTAAAATCACATAACTGAGAACCATGCTGCAAATGGAAATTGGGTTGCCAATCCTACCCATTTGTATCAGTCTACATCATTCTCTTCTTTCGGGCAACTTGACTTCTAATAGTGTAGGATCTGTACTCTCACATACTAAAATAAATGAACAAATGTATTCACGTATTATACATTATACTTCTTTTATCTTTATATTATAGACAACCTATTTTTATTACATTTTAATTATGTGTGTGGGTGAGTGTGGTAGGCAGAATCTTGCCTTCCCCTCCAAAGATGTCCTTCCCTAATGAATATGTTAGATTGCATGACAAAAGGAACACTGCATATATAATTGAGGTTACTAATCAGTTAACCTTAAAATAGGGAGCTTATCCTGGATTATCTGGATGGACCCAATCTAATCACATGTGCTCTTAAAGACAGGGGGAAAAAAAAAAAAAGAAAGAAAAGCAGAAGAGCAAGCCAGAGAGTAAGCATGAGAAGGATACTAGGTGCCATTGCTGGATTGAAAATGGAGAAGCCATGTGAGAACAGATGTGGGTGGTCTCTAGGAACAAACAGGACCAGATGACAGCCAGCCTAGAAACAGTGACCTCAGACCTACAGCCTCAGGAACTGGATTTATCAATAACCTGAATGAACGTGCATGAGAATGCTATCCCAGAGTCTCCAGTGGGGGAGCCTAGCCAGTTGACACCTTAACTTCAACCTTATGACACCCTAAGTAGCAAACCAGCAGAGTTCACCTGGTCTTCTGATCTACAAAACTTTGCTTTTTTAAGCAGCTAAATTTATGGTAATTTTTTAGGCAGCAATAGAAGTCTAATACAGTTTCATGTGAGATTGTTTTTTTTTTTTTTTAGAGAGGGAGGGAGGGGGGAGACAGAGGGTGGGGGAGGGGTAGAGAGAGAATCCTCAAGCACTCTCCCCTTTGAACATGGAGCCCGATGCAGGGCTCGATCTCACAACCCTGAGATCATGACCTGAGCCAAAATGAAGAGTCAGACACTTAACTGACTGAGCCACCCAGGCGCCCCTGAGACAGTAGTTCTAATAAGATTGATGATGATGGACTTGGTGGCTAAGATGGTTGGAATGCAAAGCATAGTCTGTATCCTTATTCGGACCCTAGGACAGATATTGATCAGGCTCTGATGACAGTGCAAAATGAAGTTTTGTGTGCAAGAGTTCCATTTTACTTGTTACATAAGCATGCTGTGTTCCTCCTGACAGAATCATAAAAAGAGCCAGCCATATTCTAGTTAGAAATATTAACTAGACTAGCCTTGGAACTGAAGAACTACAAAATAATCTTTTTATATAAAAAGAAAAGAAAAAGAAAAAGAAAGAAAGTGAAAGAAAAGAAAGGAAAGGAAAGAACAGAAAAAAGAAAAGAAAAGAAAAGAGTATATCTATCTATAAACTTAATTAGGAAGAGTTCTAAGTTGAGTTCCTAAATCTTATGTCATTGAAGAGCATTGAAAGACTAACTCTCTAAAGGACAGTCTCTCCAACATTTATGATGTAGGGCAGAGGAAGGAAGCCTGTTAAAAATTCAGATCCCTGGTTCTCTTCCCCAGAGCTTCTAGTCCAACAGGTCCTAGAAGTACTCAGGAATCTGTAACTTCAAGTTTCCTAGATTTATAACAATCTATTTTGAGAAAAGGTTCAGTGTTTGAGACTCTACAGGATAAGCAAAGAGGAGGCTAACAGGGAAGAAGAAAAAAATGGAACAAAAATATCAAAATTCCTCTTGGTACAAGTGCACAGAATGAGCGCTAGCCTAACAACCAAGCAGGAGCTCCACTTTCCAAAACAGAGTAAATCTCTTCAAAAAGGACAGAAAGGACCAATTACTTTGAACAGAAAGGCTATCATGGTCTAGTGGAAAGAGCATGGGTTGTGGAGATGGCTAGACCTTTATTCATGTGTTGAGTGATTCACTCACAAGGTGACTCTGAGTAATTAATTTCTCCATCTTCCTCAAGTTTTGGTATCTTTCTCTGCAACTGAAAATGGTATCTAACCCTCAGGATGGTGGTGAAAATTAAAAGAACTATTATGATTTTGGGCACACTGTAGCTATTTAATAAATATCTATTCTTCTGTTCCCTGTTAGAAACAAAAGTTCCAAGGGTGATAAATATATTTTAAGTTGACTAATTCCCACCCCTGGTCTTTAACCTTTTCAGAGAGAAGAGCTTGCATCCCATTAATTTTTAAAGGCCAGAAAAGGAAATTCATTAACATCTCTTAGTCATTTGTTCCAGTAACATCATTTATACCAGGAATGCCTTCTTCAGATCCCACCTAATAAAACTCAAGCCTATTATCCATCCACAACATGTACTTATGGAGAAGAGAAAAATTAAATTGAGACAACTAAAGGTAGTTAAAGACCAATGGGCTTAACAACAAGAGCTGAGAAGATTAAAATATGCTGCCAGCCTATGAACCCACCATTCTTAAATAGATTTCTTACCGGGTATCCTATCAATCCCCAGTGGATTAGTAATAATCATGGTGCCAAGTGCCTTTTGATATGTCTGTACTCATTCAACCACATGTACTGAACATTTGATTATTTGCCACAGGCCCTGTAAATACCTTGGACACAGAAAGGTATATGAATTGGCCCAGTTCCCTCTAGGATTTCTAAGGGAAATCTCACGTGAAGTGAAATCTAAGTTACTATCAGATGCTCAATGAAAGTAGCAAATACCTAAATTCTCTGCCTATAGGTTTACTGTGGTTACTCTTGGGTTGTCTGTGTATCATTCTCATCTTTAACAAGGTACCTGCAGAACGGCTTGCAGTTCATCTGGTTCTACCAACCTGATTCTGGGCATAATGTTAGGAATACTGTCTAGATCAGGGTTTAGCAAACTTTTCTCTGTAAATGGCCAGACACTAAATATGTTCAGCTTTGTGGGCCATAGAGTCTCCCTTGCAATTCAACTCTATCACTGTAGCAGGAAAGCAGTCATAGACAATGCATAGATAGGGTAGCTATGGTCTAATAAAACTATTATTTATGAAAATTAAGTGGTAGGCAGAATTTGGCCATAGCTTGATGACTCTGTTCTACAGTCCAGATTCTTTAGACTAGATTCCCTGGCTACACACTCAATCTAAAAGAAAAAATAGGATCCAGTGTTGAGCACTTTAGAGATTTACTTTTTTACTCAGCTTTTTATCCTGAGGATTTTTTTTAACACACACACACACACACACACACACTCTAATGGGATAGGAAGGGAATGACAAAACAAAACCAAAAGCAGTGGTTCTCCTGATAGAAGGCTTTCCTAAAGAATTTTAATACGAATGGGATAAAGAGCATATTACATTTTCTGGAGATGTAGCCCAGGGCTGGATTTGGAGCTCTGGAGTAAGTGGCCCCTTGATGACTGCTGAGGTTGAATGACTCAATTAAAAAACCAAACAACAACATCAAAAAAACAGCAAAACCTTCATGGACTCAAAGTGAACAACTGTCACCACATATGCATTAGAAGTCATATCACTCTGCCCACAAAAGCCAGATGATATGCAGAAATAACTGCTGAAAGTCTCAGAAGACGTTCAACATAAGGTATCCCAAGCATGCTTAGGAGATACCTACCCAGCCTGCTCCCTTAGCCATTTGTAGAGTCATTGACATTTCAGAGTAAGCAGATGTCTTTCAATTTGATTTGATTTTAGAAGAGCCACTTGCCACCAATCTCAGATATGTGTCTGATCTACATAATCATGTTATAAGCCCTAAGAGGACCTCTGAATGAGGGGCGAGGTTCCTAAGTTTAGAATATATTATCAGCAATATTAATAACACCTTCATTTTTTTTTTCCTTTTACCCTTTGAAAGAGTTTTCATTTCTCTTTCATCTAGCAGGTTCTGTCATGTTTAAAGACTGAATGGGGCACATAGGACCTAATGTGCACAATCACAAAACATAATTAGCAAATCTATCAACCAATGATCTTGGTTGCATCTCTGTTACCAGCTCTACTTATTTCTTTGACTTAAGCTTCTCTGACTCAGAGGAAAGAAAATAATGATGTTTCTGACCTTGCACAGTAAAGTGACTCTTCATACAGTGTCACAGCAGGAAGAATCTGGTGTGTTCATTCTTTTTATATTTTGGCATCTCTAATCAAGGCACAAATTCTTGCTCAAACTTCACAATGCACCCATAGCTGGAGTTCTGAACCAATGAATTGTTACTATTCTTGCCGAACACATCAGCCATTTCTCAGACCACATCTCTATAACACTGCTTCCTCTCCTTAATTCTGTGAGCTACTCAGCATCTAGACAAGTCAAAACTTACTCTTTCCTCCCTGATTCCTTCTCTTTCTCTCTCCTTCATTCTCTCTCTCTCTCATTTGAAACATATTCATAGCACTGTTACCATGCACTATGCGATGTGGGGCTCTTGGATTCTAGTGATGTTGAAAACTTAACATTCAATCCCTTCATACAAGATTGCAAATAGTCCAGCCACATCTACTGTGGAATGCAGAACTTTCTTTCCCTCAAACAGGTTTCAAGATAATACAAGAGTATCCATCTGGCAGATGAGGCACCTTAACCTTCACATCCTTTTTTTTCCCTCTCTTTTAAATTTATGGACACCATTTAGGGAGATTTCAATTCCCATTAATAATATGTGCAATTGATCTACATTTAAAAGAATTTAATCATGTCTTAGTGACAAATTTAGCTTAAAGCAGAGCTACACTTAGGACTTCCAAGTAAATTTCTGTTGAAAAGGTCAATTTCTAACATTTGTCAGTTAAAGCCCATACCAGACAAATTAAATTTTCCTCCACTTGTCTGGAGCACAAACACTTTCAATACTGAGTATCACCAGTGGTTGTCAATTAGGAAAACGACCCAAACAACAACAGAGACTGAGAACATTTTTTAAGACCTGGATATTTATTTATTTATTCAATATTTATTATTTATTCAATTTACTCTAACTCTTGAATAAATAAATATTAGCTTTTTCATACTAAAAAGCTATCTCAAGATGGTAATGGAAAAACAAAACAAAACATTATCTTACTGGATAATTAAAATCATTTCAATGACATAAGCACTTGAACATCTATTATTGAGGAAAGAAGTAGGGGGAGGTTTTAAACCCTCACTGAAGCTTATGAATTTCACTAGGGATCCAAAAGCACATGAACAACTGGAAATTAACATGGGACAAGGTTTGATAAAATTATGGTCCTCATGTTATGCTGAAGACAGTGTTTTGGACAGCAGAAAAATTTATGTGTTGGATTTCTGGAAAAGCTTTATGTAACAGGCAGGATATCATCAACAGTCACAGATAGGCAGTGCTATAGTAATCACATTATTTTTTTTTCCTTTTGATTCTCTATGTTTTCGAATTTTATATCATACATCAATTATTTTATCAAAAATGTAATAAAAATTTTTAAAGAGAGAGAAAAAAGGAAGAAAGAAAAAAGACTCCCTTTTCACTTTCCTCAGGTCAGTCTCATATCCAATAGGACTGCATGTCCTGGTTTCTCTGCTTTTTGGCCCTTAATTATTAAATGGTTCATAATTTACTCTAAGGGAAAGGACTCAGGGCCAAACATCTAAAGATGATTTTTGTCCATGAGGTCAGCAGCAAAGGAGTGAGATTTGGCAGGCCCAACAAAAGACTGCATTTATTGTTGCAACAAACATGAGCGACTAAGAAGGTTATCTCTAAGCACCCCCAGGGGAAGGAAGTAAAGGACAGCCTCAGAGTAGGGGAAGCAGGCACACTCATTGTGCCATTCACGCCCTTATCTTCTGATAAAGAAGATGACAAGGGAGTCATAGCCGTGAATTTTTGTTGTTGTTTGTTCTTAGAAGTCCTTAAAATCAACTATTACACACACACACACACACACACACACACACACACTCATCTGGCGTTGAGTGGCAACACTAACTAAGCTGTCCCAAGATTATAGAGGAGGCTGTCTTTTCCAAGCACCCTGTGATTACTATCGATCTGTTCAGCTCATTGCAACTCAACCTTACCAGACTGGTCATGGAAGAAGGATGGATGTTATTAAAGATCCTGAGTAGCTGCTCTGCAGGTATCATTCACTAGAAGTAAATTAAATGTACTGACTTTCAAGCATACAGAAAGATTATGGAGCAGATCCATTCCCTTCCCAGAACCTAGAACCTGTCATGCCCCAAAGCACAGACAGATGGAAATGGAAACACCTACTCTCCCAGTGTAATGTGGAAGCTCAGCTTTTAGACAATCCAAATAAAGGAGCAAAGCCAGGACTGGAGTAGCTGGATTCAAACCCACCAGTTGCTGATTAAGCTAGTGTGTGCCCAGGGCTATGCCAGATACTAAACAGAGAATGTTCAGAAACAGAGTGGTCTGCAGAGAACCAAGAGTCAAAGGCTTCTGAAATAAAGTAGAAATACCACTTACAACAGGTATAACAAATAGATTCATAAACACCAATGAAGTACCAATATTAGTCACAAAGGAGAGCATTAATCCTAGTTCATGTTAATATCAATTAATATTGATTAACAATCATGATTATAATATTTCAATAAATCCAATAAAATTAAATAGATTGTTGAAACTGGAACTGTTGACAAGGGAAAAGGAAAACGAAGTCAGAAATGTGTTAATTTACACTATTTTGGGAAAACATCACTAATTCAGGAATTATTTACATAATCATTTTTTATAGTATTCTTTGTTAAAAAGAATAAAGAGATGAAGGTGGCAAAATCACACCTGACACGCAGTAATCTTAGATGGATTAAAGGGTTATTGGAAAATGAAAAATGTTATTACTGTGGCACAGAGTTCATGAGACTAAACTTAAATAAAACCTCCCAGTAAAGAAGCAGATGTGAAGTGCTAGCACATAGTAGGCTTTCAAAAACTGGGAACTCTTACTAGTGGGAAAAATAATTAGCTTACAAATACTTGCCCATGTGACAGTTACACACTTAATCTAAAAGAAAAAATAGGATCCAGTGTTGAGCACTTTAGAGATTTTTTTTAACTAAAATTTTTTAATGTGGTAAAAAAACACATATCCTAAAATTTACCATCTTAACCATTTTTAAGGGTCCAATTCAATAGTTAAGTATATTCACATTGCCGTGCAACAGATTTCCAGAATGTTTTCAACTTGTGAAACTGAAACTCCATATCCATTAAACGACTCTCCGTTTCTCCCTCCCCCCGGGCCCTGGAAGCCAACATTCTACTTTCTGCTTCTATGAATTTGACTACTTCAGATACATCATGTAAGTGGGACTGCGCAGTATTTAGCTTTCTGTGATTGATTTATTTTTTTATTTATTATTTCTTAAAAGATTTATTTTTATTTTAGAGAGAGAAAGAGAGGGAGTGCACACGTAGTGGGGAGGGGCAAGGGGCGATGAGAGAAACTGAAGCGGACTCTGCAGACAGGGAGCCTGACCTGGGGCTCGATCTCAGGACCCTGAGATCATACCTGAGCCGAAATCAAGAGGTGGACACGTAACTGACTGTGCCACCCACGTGCCCCTATTTTCTTTTTTTTCTTTTTTCTTTTTTTAGATTTTATTTATTTGAGAGAGAGAAAGAGCAGGAGCAGGGGGAGGGGCAGAGCGAGGGGGACAAGCAGACTCCGTGCTGAGCGGGGAGCCTGACCTGGGGCTCGATCCCAGGACCCCAAGATCAGGACCTGAGCCAAAGCTAGATGCTCAACTGGCTGAGCCACCCAGGAGCCCCTTCTTTTTTATTTAACTGTAATTTCAGGGCAGTTAACATACAGTGTTATATTTGTTTCAGGGTACAATATAGTGATTCAGCTATATATATATATAACTCAGTGCTCATCAAGATAAGTGTCCTCTTAATCCCCATCACCTATTTCACCCATTCCCCACCCACCTCTCCCCTGGTAACCATCTGTGCGTTCTCTATAGTTAAGAGTCTGTTCTTTGGTTTGTCTTTTTTTCCTTTGTTCGTTAGAGGTTTACTTTCTTATGTCCTGTAATGTTTAAATGACTATAATTCTCATTACAAATGCATTGTTTCCTAATGCGTGGGCAATTTACTGCACACCCTGTATTTCCGTGTTCTTTCTCTCGCATACAGGTACACTGTACCTGAAGACGGAATGGCCGTGCAGACAAAGCCCCAAAATATGTGCTCACCAAGACAGTTTTCTGTTGTTTCCTCTAGCACAGACCAGCTCCTTGGGCCTTCGTTTTATCAACTATAAATGGGCCCAGTGTTGGCTCACCCCCGCCTTCCATGGTGTCGCAAAGTGAAACAGAATCTGAGAATGTTCTTTGGATTCTTAGAGGAAAACACAGGAGACATACTTTTCCATTCTTCAGAAGCTGGTCTGAGATGGTATATATTTTACGCAATGGATGGAAAGAATAAAATGTTAGTGGCCTAATAAAGAGGTAAAGTCTCTGGCCTTCTAATAAAGTCAAGCTCATCATGGCCTCGTCGACAATTAGAAGGTATCTGAGGATGGTGCATGTTTATTAGGGAGGTTAGGCGCCCCCCTTTTTTTCTCTCTCTCTCATGGTAGAAACAGCACTGGAAGAAAGTCAAAAGATGGAGGCCCTGAGCAACATAGAGGAAGGAATAAAGACTGACCTGTTTACCACAGACTTACCTGTTCACTCTGGGGAATCAATTAGCCTTGGGTACATTACTTAAACTGAGGGGAGTAGTATTTTGTATTGTTGGACTCACAGGTTTTTATTCCATGCCCAATGCAAGTGTCATTTCAGTGATTATCTCAGATAGAACTAATCTACTCTCCCTGGACTGAAGGTCCTAGTTGCATACAAAATAAAAATAAAGCCAGTGATACACACCATGGAATGATGTCTTATGTCCTCAATTCAATTATGAGACTAAATGTAGAAGAACCCAGTCCTAGACCTTGCTCCAAGCATCGTGTCAGGCACCGGAGGAACAGAACAGAACACACATTCAATAGATTAATTAACCACAGATGTGAAAGCATCTGGAAAACTTGCAAGGATTTAAAATTACAAGGTGCTGTTTTTAGGGAGAGGCCTATGTGCCTCAAGAGCAACGGGAGAATAATTACTTGCAAAACATCAAGGTCATTCCAATACTCTCTTCCTAGGAGGTAGCTTTAAAAAAAAGAAGAAACACACATGCTTGTCGTGGTGTTATGTATTCAGAGATTAGATATAATCCTTCTGTACTTCAGAGAACTTTGGCAAAAGTCAAGATGTTACTCTCTGCGACAGCAAGCTGAGGCATCCTGGGACTAAGCCCCATTCACTGGTTCCCCACACAACCCAGACATTGGCAGAAAGCCTGACCTCTTTACTTTAGGACTTTCAGTAGCTCTAAAGGGTAGACAACCTGCCAACTCACCTTCTGCCCTGGGGAACCAAGAAAAAACAGACGAATGTTCGATGCACCCCAAGTGCATTCCACTGTCCAGGAGAAATGGCATCACTCCCTGGAGCTTCTTAGAGGAGAACAGAGGCTCACACCTCACGTATACCCAATGAAAGAGAGCCCCAGCTGATTTGTGCCCACAGTAAAGTATAAGAAGTACTGCCTTTGACCTAACTTTTTACTAGGACACCCTGCTCTTCCGATATCTTTACACTAATGTTTCTCAGGATGCACTGTGCAAAGGACCACCTTCTGCCGTGAATCATCTTGGGGGGGGGGGGTTGTAAAAATACAGATTTCTGGGCTCTTCCAAATACCTACTTAAGTTGCTATGTGGGAAACAAAAATCTATTTTTTTCATTTCTTTCATTTTATTGTGATATAATTGACATGTAACATTGTGTATGTGTAAGATGAATAATGTGCTCATTGGATACATTTCTTTATCAGCAGCAATCTAATTTTTAAACAATCACTCCAGTGATTCTGAAGCTCAATTCTGGGGACCACTGCATTATTTTTAGATGGGGACTGGATCTGAAGACTGCTATATTTCTGTCCTATCTTCCTCTCTCATTCAAAACTCTGACATTTCAGGTTGTCTTTCTCTTTCCCTCTATTTATATGGATTGAACCTTTTTTTCTATCTCTAAATCATCTGGGGATTGTTTTCTTCTAATAAAATGGCTACACTCCTGATTAAGGAATGTGATAAACCTGCTGTCAATTACCTTAATTGATCTGACAACCTGATTAGACCCAGAAAGGGGAAGATCTCCTCAGTGGAGCCTTATTAAAAAGGAGAAAACAAAACAAAGGCCCATGTAATTAAAATGTGATCGCTGGTGATGAGTATGTAAAATCAGCCCTGAGAGGCATTAATGATGGGGAAAACTTTTCTAAATGGCATCTTAGGCAGACAAAGGAACACAAGATGGTCAAATAAATCAGTGGGCTACTAGGGGAAAATGCTGAATAGAAACATAAGGGAATTTTCTCAATTATTAACTCACCAGCAGTTTTGAAATTAACAAAATCCACTCTTGGCTTATGGTGGGAAAAGCTTAGTTACTGTGGTTTCTGGCCACATTTGGGGCACTATGAACCTAAGGAGAATGACAGTTACTGGCACCATTTGTGGTGATATGATATATTTCTAGATATATCAATAGATAGATAGATAGATATTGTTTATATATATATATATATTTGTTTGTTTTCCTGGACAACTATGCTGAAAGTAGAATCATGGGTCCATATCTCAACAGGAACTAAATAAATTGTCCTATGGAACAGAGTTCAGAGCATCGATGCCAGGTCATAGTAACCATGACTGCTCCAGCAAAAAGGCCAGCACTTAGCATGTGTACCAGAATCAAAGATTTTCTTTTAGTATTATTTATGATCCATTATTTCCCTCTCAGTGGAAAACACCTAAACTTTTCCCACATTTTGGTAGACTCCATGCCTTTAGGAATAGAAAGGCAGTATGGTGACTGTGTTATTTTACACAACAAAAATATCTAGGTCCCAAGAGTGCTGAGAAATAGAATATTATTAGCTAATTAGGATGAACTGTCACACTAGAGTGTTTGATTAAATTAATTAATCAAGCTGATGATTGGTCTGGAGGGGGTAAGAAGCTGTTTTCACACAGTGCACCTGGTAAATTGTGCTATTAACCAGTGGCCCCTTAGAAATTTAAAGAAAAAGTATTTTGGGATGAGAAATAAACAAGTTAGCATAAAGTTGACAGAGTGATCACAATGAAGGATAATGCCTGTGTACAGCAGGTGCCAAATACATGAGTGAGTGAACAGATTCGAGTTTACAGTTCCCTTGACCCTTATTAGTACACTAAAGAAATCATAAGTTTCAATTTGGATCTTCTTTAAATTGAATATAATGATTTCCTCTTTGATATTTACACAGAATAAAAGATTGAAACAGACCAAAGAAGAATCACATCACAGACTTCTGTCTTAATTTAAGGTTTCAAATAAACCAATCCAACTACCCATTTTTGTAAAGACATAAATGAGAATTAAAAGACCTCTAAGGTTTATTTGACAATCTCCCATGCCCAACTCACTTCAGAGATGCATTGTTCTTTCATTTCCTTTTGGGCAGCAGATAAACCATTTCTTCCACCATAGCTTGCCCAATTTGGCAAGCATCAACACTGCCTTAATTCTGACCAATTCGCTCCAAATTTAACACTCAATGCCAAACTACATTTTATATGTGACCCTGAATATGCTTGACACAAAGCCTTCTCTATATCCATAGGCAAAGTCTCCTGGCATTTTGTACCCTATCTGGGTTTGCTACTTGGCTAACCTGCATATGTGAAATTGAATGAAATAGACCAAGATTCCCCTGTAGTCAAGTCAACCAGGGTCAACACTCCTTGTTGACCCTAGAATTAAGCAGCAGTTCAAATAGAATTGCAACTGTGTGCTATTTCTCAGACTCAAAAACAATATATTATTCTAAATCACCTAGAGTTTGACTTATTTTATTTTATTTTAAGATTTTATTTATTTATTAGAGAGCGTGCGCGCGAGAGAAATAGCACGAGAGGGGAGAGGGTCAGAGGGAGAAACAGGCTCCCCGCTGAGCTGGGAGCTCGATGTGGGACTCAATCCCAGGCCTCCAGGATCACGACCTGAACCGAAGGCAGTCGCTTAACCAACTGAGCCACCCAGGCGCCCCTGAGTTTGACTTATTTTAAACAGATGTGGTTGTTTATCTATTTCAAATAGTCCCTAGACAGTGTCCTCAATCACACCATAGCTGACAAAACTCAGGGTCTGCGTCATTCTTATGCTCTACAGAACATCTAGCACAACTCATTATTCCATGCCAGCATTTACTAAAGAAGCCCTCTCAGTTCAAAGCCTTTAAACTTGAATAACAAAGGTTGTAGGTATATATGTTGGGACTTTATCAAAGCCTATGGTTCATCCATCCATTTACTCATTCATTCATACATCCACTCCAATTATTCCAATCTTTCAAGGAGTTGCCTTCAGGTAAGATGTAACTATAAATAAGGATAATTCCTATCCTTCTAGGGTTCATAGCGTGTACTACTGACATTCTAAAGGGCTTTAGATAAATGAAACCCCATATATATTGAACCCCAGTTTTCAAATAAAAAAAGTATTTTCTTATATACTTTGTAAAATTCCCTCAATAAAATCACAGGAAAAACAAAAACAAGACCCAACTGAAAATTTTATCAATTACCATTCTCCTACCCCTACCCAAGGACAGAGTTTTTGTCATCAGTTACCAAATATGGTCACATTCAATGAATACTCTAAAAAATATATAATGCATAAAGTCAACAAAACGAATGAGAAACACCTCTTTTGATCGGAAATATTAACCTTAGCTCAGATTTTATAATGATACATTCACTTAAAGCTACTTACCTATTGGTTTTTTTCTCACTATTTGCCTAAAAACTCCATGAGTGCAAGGGCCATGTGTACTTATGATCATTAATATGTGATCTGCACTTAGTACAGTGCCTGACACATACTGCACTCACTAGTCATTTATGGAATGGATACAATGAGTTAATGAATGAAATAAATTAATGCAATATAAACTTACACACACAAAGCTATGAACATCGCTAAATAGCCTTCAAATTAAAAGATGCAGTTATCACATGCTGCATCAAGTCTAGGGGAAAAATAAGTAGAAAATTAGTGCACATCATCGGAAAGGGCCAGGAAGGGTAATTTTTTTCCCCCTCTAAAAGAGTCACAGAAAGAAAAAAAAGAAAAAACATGGGTGGGAAAGAAGAGTAGAAGGAAGAGTAAAGGGAGTGTTCAGCTCAAAAGACAAACTAAACATTTTTATTCAACACTTCACAATCTTCCAGAAATGGGTAATTCTCTCCCAGCTCTTCAGGCCAGCAGCATGAGGCTGAATACATCATCAGTTCTGATATAAAACATGAGTTTTCAAGTAAACAGGAAGTTTATCTTATAAAATGGGGCTTTTTATTTGCATAGAGGTTCTTCATTATTAACAGAGATGGACTTTCAAATACTCTCTACAGCTGTTGCTCTCTCCCTGACATATGGACCTTCTTAAAAGGAAAAAAAGTACAAGTCAGGGGGATTTCTCAGTAAATTCAATTCCTTTTATTTTCCACAGGGGCGGGGGTGAAGCAGCAGGTGGCTAATTCATTTTTATCTAATAACATTTGATCATGTGACATATTTTATTTCCACAGTCAATATAACTTAATGAATAGCAAACTGGGAAAATCTGTCAGCATGCGGGGAGTTAGTGGGGCGTGTGTGTGTGTGTGGGGGGTGTGCATGCACGTGTGTATGTGTGCGTGTGCATGGGGACACAGAGAGAAAGGGAAGGCTTCTGTGGTGAAGGTGGGGGAAGAATAAGGCTGCTTTGACACGGTCTGTGTTAAAAAGCCATTTCTTTTAAAGCCACTAGTTCCAATCCATGTTGACACAGGTCTAAAGCAATTATGTGGGCTAGAGAGACCATCCTTATTGAGATGAGGCGATCTCAGGCCAGGTCCTTAAAGGACTGGACTTACAAGAAAAACCCTGCAATGCTGGAGACCTCCGAGGAGGGATTACAAAGACGGTGTGGATAAGCCTGGAAGCCTCGGAAAGAAGGAAGGAAGGACTTGAGGGAGCTGTCAATCTGACCTTTTCCACCAAGAAAAGTAGCTGCTCATGAGTTTCGAACAGTTATACCTAGTTTTAGATATGTGTAAAATCAGCAAAACGAAGATTTCTAGGCAGGTAAAACAAAAGTGACTTGCTATTTCATCACACGATTGACGCTATGAAGAATCCCAAAATCTGGTAGAAGAGCCAAGAGCTCTGGCTGAATTCAGAAACATGTAGTATAATCTCAGGCAAATTGTTTTCCACAAGCCTCAGTTTCTCAACCCACAAAATGGGGATTACTGAGAATGTGTTTCATACAGCTATTGAGAGATTACCTGAGTCTTTTTTTTTTAATACTCTAACATAATAGCTGTTCTCATAACAGATACACTCCAGATAACAGCTGGGAGCCTTCCTGACAGGGATCCCCAAGTAAACTTGATGTACTCAAGCTTCTAGACGAAACGCACTTTAGTTCATTTGTCAGTTCAGTTAAGACCCCAGCGTTAGATGTTTACTTGCTTACCTTCCCCAAGTCCCTCTTGGGTTTCCTCTCTCATATCCCTTCATAGTATGTATTTTGAAACCACTGGGGGCTCCCAAGAAATGATGAGAAACAGCATTTTAGTGACCCCCACCTACTCCAGACATTAATTCTGTATATGGTCTATGACTTTTAAGTACAGTTTTTGTTTAAAAGATAAAATGAAGTTGGTGAAGAAGTAGATAACTTGCAACCTGTGTGCACTGTTGGTGAGATTATAAAATGGTACAACCACTATGGAAAACAGTATGGAAGTTCCTCAGAAAATTAAAAATAGAATTATCATGATGATTTAAAAAGAATTATATAGAATCACCATGATTGATGATTACAATCCTACTTCTGGTATATACCTAAAATAATTGAAAGCAGAGTTCCAAAGAGCTATTTGCACACCCATGTTCACAGCAGCATTATTCACAATACACAATAGCCAGAACATAAAATGCAACCCAAATGTCCATCAATGGATGAGTGCAAAAACAAACATGATACACACACACACACACACACACACACACACAATGGAAAAGAAAGAAAATTCTGTCCTGTACTACAACATGGATATACCTTGAGGACATTTCCCTTAGGCAAATGAGCTAGTCCCAAAAAGACAAATACTGTATGATTCCACTTACTTAACTAAGCATTCTAAAGTAGTCAAAGTCACAGAAACAGAAAATAAATGGTGGTTACCAGGGGTTATGGGAGGGAAGAAAGGGTAGTTATTGCTTAATGAGTGTAGAGTTTTAGATATACAAGATGAAAAAGTTCTGGAGATCCACTTTACAACAATGTGAATATATTTAACACTACTGAACCGTATACTTAAAAATGGTTAGGATGATAAATTTTATATTGTTCTAATTGTAAATTATTTATATTATATATAAATTTTACATTATGTGTTTAAGGAGATAAAAATAAACTTAGCAAACATACCAGATGTACACTCTCTAGAAACTTTCTCCAAATTAGAGCATCCACCCATAGTATTAGATATTAGAGCTGAACCTCAGTTTATTAGAGTTTAGGAGAAAAGCTGAAATAACTCAAGGTCACAAGCTCAGGTATTTTGACATCCTACCCACTCCATTTCCATTGTTCCTGAATAAAATACTATTTTATTTTTTGTGCCTGGGCCCAGAAATGGCAGAGAGGTTTGAGGATATTTGGTTGCCCCATGATTAATCTCCTATTTGCTTTTCTTGACCCTTTTTCTCTTTCGGTTTACCCTTACACTATGGCCTGTAAAAAAAGGAATTCACCTTTTCTATTTACTTCTCCTTGGCCTGAAATCTTAATATCTGATAATCCCATCATAAAAAAAAAAATCAACTTTTATGGCTGGACTTTCCTACCACCTCCATACCACTTCCACACTGGAAATTTGCCTTCCCGTGTGTGTGTGTGTGTGTGTGTGTGCGCGCGTGTGCACACATGCACGTGCACGTTTGTGACTTAGAGCCCATTCTTCCTTCCCAACATCCAAATTCCTTTATAGGGAATTCTCTCTCCACCACTGAGAAGAATCTTGGGAGATGGTTAAAAGCAGGTGTCTTCTCTCTGTAGAATTCAAAGGGGTTAGAGTCCTTTTCCTTCCACTCTGTAGAACCACAGAGTGATCCTGTAGCCAAAGCTTAGCCAGCGGGACATGCTAGCCCAGGATTTTAAACTTGAAGTGAGAAACATAGGAATGGAAGAAACACTTGAGTTTGGACATGTGCTATCAGCATCCTGACATGATGGCGCCGAAGTCCCTGTTTTTCAGACCTCTTGACGCAGCTTTGGCCACCATCCATTCCCAAGCTGGGACATCACCCCTATTGATTCCACGAGCACCAATTATCCTGCAGGTAAACTCCCCTTCAGTTAATTAGACAGAGTTGGTTCCTGCTGCTTGCAAATAGCAAATCCTACCTGACAATGTTTATTTGCACAAGTAACTTCAAAAAAGCAATGCTGTGGCTGCCATCTCAACAAGCTACTAGAGCCCTGGGACAGCCTCCCCTCCCCTTGATTCTTTTTAAGGCAAGGTTTTGAAAATGTCTCCACATTTCTTGTTATTCTGCTCTTCAGATTTCTTTCAATTCATGCTGATCAGCTGCTGTCCTGCCCACCGATGTCCCAAACACTATTAAAACAAACTCACCTATGGCACTGAGCCTGCTAGTCATCCTCTCATTTAATTAGATGTCTGACAACCAACTTCTTCAGCAAGATTTCTGTTCTTCTGTTGGACTTTCTATGCAGAAGTTTTATAGGTAAATGAGGGACTAGTTAGCTGCCCACATCCATAATCTTCCTCTGATTACTCATGAAAGAACAACCATGTCAACCATTCCAAATCCACATGGCACAGGAAGCCACAGTCCCAGTGTCAAACGAATAGCCACCACCACTAATCAGAAGATGAATTTCTGTGTGGGGGGCTGGGAGGTGGCTCTCAGGGTGCAGATCCAGGTTACATTGCTGAAAAGATGCGGGTGGTGTGTTTGATAGGAGCCAGGGCCAGACATGTGGGGAGTGAAAGACACACGGGACTGCTAGCCTGATTACATCATTCCTTTTACTCTGTTTTCCCTTCCTTATTTTTCTCCTAAGAAATGGCTCCTAATTTTATTTACCATCCTGATGGTTTCTTGCCCTGTTCTAAGTCATGCATTTATGCCTTTATCTTTATTATCACCTTTTCCCACAAACTGTAAAGCACAATTATTTATATTCTGTCCCCAGTTCAAAGGTAAGGGACCCACTGTATGTTCTTGACAACTCTTATGAGAGTGTTGCTTTTATTTTTTTTTTACTTAATTTATTTCCCTTATTTCATGAATTAACTGCTTTTATATTAACATGGTCCTTAAGGGTTACTAGGCATATATTTACTCCTTATGTTGTTAATTTCTCACAACAATCTCTTCAGGTGCTAAGTGGCCCATTCCAAAATCCTACTGGTAGGTGGGAAGACTGCTGGATTGAGAAGCCAGGGTTAAATCACGTTTATTTGTTTGTTTCTTGTGTAGCAGTGAAAAACCCACCCTATTCCAACTCATTTGCTTTTTCAGTCTACACATGAACCCAAATGGCAGCCATGAAGTTCTCTGTATGGATTCCCCACTGAGCCCTGAGGATTTCATAAAATGTGTTTGGCAAGAAAAAGGAAATCTGCCCAACTGACACTGAAGATTCAACTAGGCACTAATGAGGAAGAAGGGAAGGGATGGTGGATACTAAAGAAAGAAAGCAACACCCTGCCCTATTATATCATCCCATCCTCCATCCCATAAATTGTCTCTCTCTCTCCAGCACCCACTTGATGAGTGGCATAAGCATGCAGTCAGTTGCATGCTTGAAATCTTGAAAATCAACCTCACTCATCTGATTCCCCAACCCCCATGACCTATCTCACAACCTTTTTTTTTATTTTAATTCCACTATAGTTAACAGTATATTACTATTATTTTCAGGTGTTCAATACAGTGATTCAACAATTCTATACATTACTCAGTGCTTACATCCTTTTGACTCCACCCTCGTTACCATCACTTGAATCTCTCCTGCCACTAGGGCTTACTTCTTTTTTGCTATAATTTCTATAGTTGACCCTACACTGGTCTCTTTGCTTCCAGAATCATGTTTGTACAAAGTATCTTCCAAATAGCACTCAAAACACCTTCTGTGTAAAGTTTTTCCATGACCTGTCAAGACTTTCCCAAGGTTCTCACCCCTTCTTCTACCAGTCCTCTATGACCTAGAACTAGTATGGCTCTCGAGACTCAACAACTATCACTTGACCAAATGAACCCTTCCTTGCAGGTATATGGAAGTACTTGTAAACCATCTTATTTCATTACCCCATGCTTTTACTCATTATGTTATATTATACAGATTTTCTCCCTAGGGTATCCACCTCCTCCTTCCTTGACAGGCTATCATCTACTTATTTCTCAAAAGGAAGCTCAAAGGTTACTTCTCCTGGAACTACCCTCCAAACCACCTACTAAATAGATGTGACTTCGCTTTGTGAGTTCTCATGGTTGTCTCTCCGAAAAATTTTCATCAAACACTGATTTCGCATTTGCAATACTGTATATTTATCACACTGCTGGCTTACTCCTTTGTTTATAATAACAAGATTGTGAGCTGTTTGAATCCAGAATCCATGTCTTAGTCATTATATCCCCAGTGGCTATCACAGTGTCTGGCAACAATGTTTATTGACCAGAACTGAAATCAGAAGTTACATTGCTTGTGTTTGAGGTAGGGCATGCTGATCACAGCGATGTTAAGGTACAGACTATCCAGGGACCTACAGTCCCTCTGGTACTGGATATTAGCTAAGCTGCCAGTCCTCTAACCCAACACTCCTTGGCTTCACGACAACAATAATGTATTCATAACCCTATTTCCAACTGCCTGTGGCTTTTCTAGGGTTTCAGGAGCCCTCCTCCTCTCCAGCGATTACAGAAGCAGGCAGGGGGTGTAGGGAATTAACAGCCCCTGCGGCAGTCCTCAATCAAACACTGATAAAAGTTGGTATATAAATAATCTAATTCCCTCACCCTTCTATAGAGTAACTCAGGGGTGTGAGTTCTACACTGACTCCCAGACTTCCCTGGTGAGATTAAGCTCTAATCACCCATAGTGTTGACTGATTTGATAATGTATGCTTTATTGTACCCTTCCTATGCCTATCTCACTTTCCCACTGTCCAAATTTGGTTTCCAGGGATCATCTCACAATAAATATCTTATACCAGAATGCTACTCCCAGAATCTGTTTCTGGGGGAACTCATCTAAGACAGTTTCCAATACTACTTTTGTTTTTAAGTTTAAAAACAGTTCTATAACTCTGTGAAGTAGGAACTCAAATCATCTTTATTACACATTTGAGAAAACTGAGGTATAGAGAGTTTAAACTTGCATTAGTTTAGAACATGTAATTGAAGAGACAATCTACCTTAAGTAGGACTTCATGGGTTTTTTTCCCCCACCAGCTTTGTTTTTTCACTAGTCTTTCTAGCATCTTTAATTAAAAAGCTTGCATACCAGTTGCTGATGGTACCCTCCATCTAAAAGGCTGTTCTCTAGAGAAAGTTTATAGCACAGCATTTACAGAGTCACAAGCCGAACTCTCTCCCTAAGAGAACATTAGGGCCAAACACAAGGATCACTCCAGAGTCTTGGGAACTGTGCTGCCATCATGATGATCATCCAGGATACAAGGGATTCATCCACAGTAACTAGAAAGCAGCCCAATGCAATGCACAAAATATACAAATGCAGTACACGAACCTATAGTTATTTTTTAGATGAAAACCAGACAAGGCAGAAAAGTATGTAAGAGATACAAATTTATCTACAACATGAAGAAATGGAAAAGAACACATTTAAATTCTCAACTTCCATCGATACACAAAGCTTTAAAAATGAGATTTTATTATTCTATTTTAAAATAAACAGAGATTAATATTGCACCAAGATAATGTGCAATGCTTGTGTAACCAGTAAAATAGGCACTTGGTATAATGTCAGTGGAAGTATAAACTGGGAGAACATATTTGAAAATTAACTTGGCATTTTGTAATAGGAGCCTTAATACAGATCCTGAAATTGGACAAGTAATTTTAAAAATAGTCCCTAACCTTTAATTTAAAATATTTTTCCCCTATAGATTTACCTTAAGGATATAACTCACACCTACATATATAACCAAAATATGTCCTGAAATCACATTATTATTTATAATAGCCAATTAAAAAATCACCTAAATGCCAACGAAGAGAAGAAAAATAACTATTGAAACATATGTTAGAATACTTAAAACATTAATATTTGAGACCTTGAAAGCTACAGAATGGCATAGAAAATAATATATAAAGTTTTAAAACATGTAGGGTTTCTAGTTTTATATATGGTATGAGCTTACTTTTTTAATGTTAATAAACCTAGATTAAAAGACAGGAAGAAAACATCAAGTGATTCATAATTATTATAATTGGCAATGGAATTATGGGTGACTTATTTTCTTACCAACGCTTGTGAAATTTCCAAACTTTCTGTAATACACATGCATAATATTTGTATTTATGTGAAGTTATTTTAAAATATCTGGATTGGCTATGCCTAGAAAGTGAATCTATGGATGGTTATCCCTGCATAACAGGATATTAGGCATTGAATCAAGAATAAGTACTAACAGGTGAAATAAACAAAGTAATTTATGTAGCGTTCCCTTTGTCTAATTCATCCTCCAAGTTTGCACGGTGCATGCCTCTTTTTTCCTTCTGTTTTAATGTTTTCAATCCTAACATCCACCACTGGAGAGTCTTGTTAATGGGTATTTGCTAATTCTAAGGGTTGATGGACCCCAACGAAGGCATTTGTTTCTGTAGTAATTTCAATTAGGGCAACAACTGACAAGCTTTATAAAAAGCAGCAAAGCCAAGGTCATGTATCTGATAATGAACTGTTTTCCTGAATTGAGAAAAAAAAGAGAGGTTCACTGTGAATGCCGGTTGCTTCTTGTCATTTCTTAAAAGTTGCAGCAGAATAAGTGTTAGAAAATTAAAAAATAATACAATCCAAAACAATTCTGTTTTGACTTGGCTCTGTGGTGATTTCCCACACCATCATCTCTTAATGCTTTTGCCTAAAATTTCTGTAAATTAATGAACATTGTTTATTCTGAAAGATCAAACTGACCCAGCAGGACTTTCTCAGAGACAAGAAAGAATGAACATTTTGAAGAGAAAGCAACAGCTAAACCAAATGTATTTTTAATTACTTTTAAATTACACTAATAACAACCTTCTCAGTGGGACAAAGAAATCAAATCCTACTTACTATGAGATTCCTCATGAGCTTGGGAAAAGGTTTCCTTTCTTCATTTGTTTGGTTTTGTCTTAGGGACTGGACGATAGCTGTATGTAAATCCTATAATGTACATCCATGGTTTGCAAAAGACTAGATGGTTTTATTTGCCAGCTGACTGCGGTTTCTCCTAGACGAGTGATGGGGTTTGCATCTTTGCCATTGTTTGTCTTGTAATAACTTAGAAAAATCACCCTTCTTCCTAGCCCTAATGCAGAGTCTAGGAATTAGGAGTCATAGCTCTAGGAAAACATAGCTTCTTTTTGCTTATGGAGGAAGCAGAGAGAAATGAATCAGCATTGCCAAAGTTCACATATTTGCTACTGGGATCGTGGATATCAACCAGCTCCTTTAAATCTCTCCTTTGGAATATTTTCAATAGTTGACACCAGGGAAATGCACCATACAGTAAATGCATACATTCAGCTCTGCCTTTCTCCACCAGTCTCAAGAGGTGGTCATGAAATTTGCTGAAATTTGCCAAATCAAGTAGATTTACATCAATTTTAGAATTTAAACTTGGTTTCAAGATTTAAAGTTTAAAACAAAAAACTTTACTCGGAGCTTATTATGTATATGGTATATGCTCAGGTCTATCTTCAGACATATAAAAGAAACCAGAACATGTAAGAATGCTTCTAAGAGCTTACTTTCTGATGGAGAAGAGGAGATCCATATTCAATGGCTCAGCCCCAGAAAGGGGAAAAGCGAGACATGCCAGAGAGGAATGCAGCTAAGGACCACAGGAGTTTAGTGTTAAGACAAATCACACCCTGGGGCTTGAGAGGAAAGCAGAAGTCAAGCATCCTGAGTGCTTACACTGAGACTTGAAATAGATCATTAACTGTTTTTGATAGAACTGTTAGCGGCATCCATATTTCTCTCCCCTCCTTTGGACAAACCCATAAAATCATGGAAAGATGCACAGCCATAGAAGGGGAAAATAAGATTATAGCTAAACTATGCCAAATTTGGAAAAAGCCTACCTAATTATCTCACAGATGGGTCCAACAGAGTGGACCCCTGTTGGCCAACTTGGATGTAGACATCTGGTGTAAAATGAGGAGAGGTGGGACCTGTGACTTTTATATTGGGCTACATAACTTGCTAACTTCAAGAAGTAAAATGAGATTATTAGATAATTTTTTTAAATAAGAGCAATGTTATAATTTGGAAACCAAAAACACTCTCCAAAGAGAAGCACTGAATGAAAGAGGAAAAACTACAATTAGAGACTAATTAGAAAATAATGAAAATTCAAATACTATTATCAAAACATGGGATATACCACAACTCTACTGTGCATTTAAAATAAATGCTTTGCCTCAAATGCTTTAATAATTAAGAAGTTAAAATGAAAGCAATAAAAGAGGTAATTATTAAATTTAAGAAGGCAAAAAATAACCATAATTTTTACAGACAAAAGCAGGAGAAAGGAAATCATAAAAATAAAGGCGGGAAAGGATGACTTAGAGAAGAGGAAAAAAAAGAAAAATATTAAAATTGCTCAATAAATCCAGGAGTTGCTTCTAGGCAAACGTAATTAGTATATGAATATTAAGCATTAAGATGTGACTCTGGTGAATTTATTAATAGAAAAGCAAAGAGATAAAACTGGAGAAGGAAAAGATAAATGCAGTGTTTAAAAAATATATGAATTCCTCTACTCAATGTAGATATATTTGAAAATCTAGGTCAAATAAATACATTTCTAAGAAAATCAGTATTACCAAATGTAATAAAGATTTGAAAAACTAGAACTTTGGGGCAATATTTTTTTTAATTGCAGCATAGTTGACATAGAATGTTATAATGGTTTCAGGTGTACAACATAGTAATTTGACAATTAAAGGCATGATGAAATGCTCACCATGATAAGTGTAATTACCGTTACCATACAACATTATTACAACATTATTGACTACATTCTCTATGCTGTACTTTTCGTCCCTGTAACTTATATGGGGCAGGATTATTAAAAGGTAACATACTATTACTCATTCTTCCATATCTCCCCCCTCCTCAAAAAAGGCTACAGAGTAAGGTTATTTTGTGAGTGATTTTTAAAATATGTATGTAATTTTCACTCCAAGTAATTTTATAATTAAAACAGTTAGTTATCATGGAAGAGGGAACAAATTTGCCAACAAGCCTGGGCATTCAGGACTCTGGTTTTCCAATAATCCACGTCTAACTTCCATCAAATTACTCTACTTCCCTGATTCTCACTTCCTTTGCCTGTAATACAAGCACTGGTTCACATGTGCAAGCGTGTGTGATGTGTTTATGCGTCAGAAGGATGACTTATAATGCATGTCAGCCAAATCTACTATCAACTGCGGAAACACTGAATTTGAGTTAGGAAGTTCCGGAATGCTTTAAAACAATCTCACAATTTATTAACAGTGACCTCCGTAATTTATTGTAAACTCTTCGTATGGTCTCTGAGGTTATAACTAAATCAGTTTCTATCCTCTTATAACCCAATCTCATCCATCTCCTATCAACACCTCTCTCTCCTTTGGGGAAACATTTAGGTTCAACAACTATAAGTTGTAATAACAGGTGAGTCTGCTTTAAATACAAACCTGAGAGACCACAGTATGGAAATCAACATTCTGCTTGGATCCCAAAGCATCTCTAAATCAATAGCTGAGCACACGATTGAGGGATGTGCCAAGTGACCAACTTGCCATAATATAGAAAGAATCAGACTCGAGACACTATAAAGGGCATACAGACCAAAAAAAAAAAAAAAAAAAAAAAAAAGCTACTTCACCAAGCCTTCTTTCCAAGTGTATGGGGAAACAAGCACTCAAATAACTTGCCGGTAAGTGTATATTCAGTGCAACTATTCCAGAGAGTAACTGTTCAAATCATTTTGTGTGAATCTTTACAAGATTTCTTCATTATTTCCTAGCAGTGAAATTGCTAAGTCAAAGGATTCTTTAAAAAAAAAAAAAAAAGATTTTATTTATTTATTTGACAGAGAGGGAGAGACAGAGAGAGCACAAGCGGGGAGGAGGGAGCAGCAAGCAGAGGGAGAGGGAGAAGCAGGCTTCCCGCCGACCAGGGAGCCCAATGCAGGGCTCGATCCCAGGACCCTGGGATCATGATGTGAGCCGAAGGCAGACGCTTAACCATCTGAGCCACCCAGGCTCCCGGCTAGGTCAAAGGATTCTATCCCAGTATTACAAATAATAGTATCACATCAGAAAGAACCTAATGTCCAATAATGGGGGCATTGGCAAACATTTTTTATATATCCATTAAATACAGTCACATTAAGATAATGACGTGGAAATATGATTAGTACACACTAAAATGAGAAAAAAAGGACATAGATCAAATGTACTATGATTAAACCAGCTCCCTATTTGTACCTACACATACAGAAATAAAGAAACATACATATATAAATATCAAAAATTATTATCCTAGTGTACAGAGATACAGATTTTATATGCTTCTGTTTTTGTAATATTTAGGAAATAAATGTTACTCTGATAATTAGAAAAGTAATCAGAGTATTTTCATTTTGATAACAAAATAAAATAGGAATATCTATGAATAAGGTCAAAAAAGATTATGCCTCACATATAGAAACTCGACTCATACATACTCTAAGCATAGTCCTGGTTCCGAATTTCCTAGGAAAGCTTCATTAACAGCCACTGACTACTGTCCTTCCTCGGAAGTAATAAATGTACCATAATTTTTCTCTCAAAATATGCCACCTTAAGTTTTTATTCAGCCACTTTCTCTGGGCAGAGGTCTCCCTGCAGTGGTCAGTAATCATGATTTACATGTCTCCGTATGTATTTATGTCTCTGCCCCCAACCCTGGAACCTAGCATGACAGCTTATCTACTGTTAAACCCAAGAACCTGCATCCCCCTCACCATTGTCGGGCAACAGTTCCAGAGGACCTCTGGGCATGTGTTCGTATTCCTTGTCTTAACTCCCCAACCATCTTGGAAATGTTTAATGTTTGCAATAGGTGTTTTTACCACTGAGTAGTACTAAGAAGTTTTGTGAACACACAATTACTCAGAATTCAGATGTTAAACCTGAAGCTAATATAACTTGCCTATCAACACTGAAGGCTTCTAGGATCTCTTAGCATTGATCCCCTTTTATTCCAATGATCAATTTTGTCCTTTCTCTGGATTGGCATGGTTGATCGGGTTGACTTCTCTGCATTAGCTGTTCAGCTGAAGAATTTCACTGTGTAATTAAGTTTGTTCCCTCTGAGAGTCAAGCTGGATGCATCTTAAGTAGGATACACTGTCTACTCTTTCCCAAGGGCCCCCTAGTACACCCTGAACACTGGAGGGACCTTGCAACAGAATTGTTCCCTTTGCGGCCCTGGAAGCCATCTCAGGTAGGTAGGCGACTGCACTGCTCTGCTTCTCCTAGTCAGCTCCTGGGAGGTTCATTTACAACTTCAAGAATTGTCCCAACCTGCATGTATGGAAACCACTGAAGTCCGCACTACAAATCTTTAGGCTCTGCCGCCCAATTCCTGTCCCTCCAACCAACTTTAAACATTCCACGCGCTCCATTGTTTTGTCTTCATAGTCCTTGTACCCCTCCTGTCTTCCTTGCTCCTTCAGATGCTTTGCAGGAAATGTATGCCATTTTTCAGGGTCAGCTTTTCCCTGTGATGCATACCTTGGCTAATCGTACAACATCCACTAGGCAAGCAATATCTTGCCCTCTCCACCTCCTTCCCTCTCGGGCTGTAGGATCCTAGCCCCCTTGGTGTTTGGGAAGAAGGCTCGGACACAGCCTTTTGAAATTCCACAGAACCCATGGTCTTTGAGGACTGTATTCAATTTTATGCTGGCTGCATGGCTGCCTTCCTTGCCCTCAATCCACAGTTCTCATGCTGAGGACCCTCGCTGACTTCACTGGGGTGAAAAGAACGTATTTCCGTTTGTCATAAGTCATCATCTTTTCCTTGCAGAGTGGCTACAGGTAGAGAGTAGGAGAATATAAAGTGCGGCAAGAGAGGGACAGAGAAAATATACTCAGGAATAGAAACTGAAATACAGAAATGCAGACTCACACATGTACACACAGTTAAAGAGACAGGGATTCTTTGCTCCCAGTCCATGGCATCACATCACCTCTGAAATCCACATGCCCATGTCCCTCCCTACTACGCCTCTGCCAAGAACACGCAGATATGCCCTTGCTAGCGACTATGCACTACTGTATGAACGGGGGAGTGGTAATGTGTGCTTGTCTATCCCAGTTAACAGTTTAATCTCTTTACCCCCACATCCTTCTCAAGATTTTTATGCATTCTCAAAATATTTCATTTTCTTTCTTTTTTTTTTATTTATTCATTCGAGACACAGAGATACAGAGAGAGAGAGAGCATGAGCAGGGGGAGAAGCAGAGGGAGGGGGAGCAGCAGACTCCCCGAGGAGCAGGGAGCCCGATGCGGGGCTCGATCCCAGGACCCTGGGATCATGACCTGAGCCGAAGGCAGACGCTTAACCATCTGAGGTGCCCCAAAATATTTCATTTTCAAATTACTTCCAATTCCAAACTGGTTTCTCCATCGCTCTTACCTATGACCTCTAGTGACTGTCCCTTTGCCTCTCATCTGTAAAATCCAGTCCCCTTCGCTTGATCTCTCTACACACACACACACACATCACAACATACACTCACACACGCACATACACAGACCAAACGATACGTATCCACACGACACATGCACAGGTATTGCTACAATATGGTCACCGATCTGCCGGGAGTTAAGGTCTCCAGAGCTTGGCACAGTGGGAGGGAAACCATGTTGTATACCATGGCAGGAAAAATGACTTTAAAAGTTCTTTAGTAATTTTCACTCATGCCTACTTACTGGATGTTCTTTTTTAGCCGCATCATTCTGCTTTAACAAAGTAAAACAGCTTTGCTAAATACATAATGCAGAACAATTCTGTTCTCTTTGGCCTCTGCCTGCAAACTTAGATTTGACCCTGCTCCCCTTTCATATGCAAAGTCTGTAACTGGTTGAGATGCAGGGAAGGAGTTGAGGACTGGGCTCTGGATGCCAGGAGCCTTGTTTTCTACAGTGTGAAATCAGGGTAGGCTACTGCACAACTCGTGCCATAGTCTTTTTACATATAAACCGCAGCTAAGGAGATAGGATACGAGGATATATATATAATATCAAGCCATGGGGTTGCATGAGGCGTACCTGAGATGACACAGGAAAGGTGCTCATCAGGTGCCTGGCACAGACTAAAGCCTCTTTGGTGTTCGCCCTAGACAGAGGGTCATGCACGAGTTAGCATCCTGACTCCTCCTCCTGCAGGGAGCAATTAGTGTGCAGATATCAATAACATCACTTACTACAACTGTCTCCCATGGAAGGCAAAGGAAGCCATAGGAAGTAGTTTTAGACAGCACAGTTTTTCTCTATTTAACTTATCCAGTGATTACTGTCTGAACACACACACACACACACACAAACACACACCGATGGCATGATTACAGCAGCACGGCCCAGCCAAGGTCTTCTGTGTACCACCAGTGGGATTCCATCTAATTGCTGGATCGCATGTGCTATTATTCATCCCACTTTTCTTTTTTCTTCTTTAAATCAACTCAACTATTTTTCTTGGACCTGCTCTAAGCTAACAACCATGACATCATACGTCTGATGTGCTGTGAATCACTGATTCATGTTTGTAAAATAAGTAGCAATAATTAATATTTTATTTTATTTTATTTTAAGATTTTATTTATTTATTTGACAGAGAGAGACATAGTGAGAGCAGGAACACAAGCAGGGGGAGTGGGAGAGGGAGAAGCAGGCTTCCCGCGGAGCAGGGAGCCCGATGTGGGACTCGATCCCAGGACCCTGGGATCATGACCTGAGTCGAAGGCAGACGCTTAATGACTGAGCCACCCAGGCGCCCAATAATTAACATTTTAAATGTCTATCCATGTCCCAACTATTATAACTGTCTGCATTTAGAAGCAGAATCACAAGACTTGACTCCTGTACCCCAATATTGTCTGGTCTGTTCTCATCCTGTGCCCTTGGATAAATCATTTAAATTCTCTGAACCCCACTGGCTTCAATGGGTCCAGTTCCCAGATCTCTTCTAAAAGTCAAGGAGAAAATGTGTGTGAAAGGGTTTTGTAAACTGGAAAGCACTGGACAAGTACATGGTGTTAATTTTCAGTTGACGTCCATGAACTATTTGTTGTTACTAACGATATCTATAGATTAGTTTCAACAACCAAAAAGGAGCCTTTTCAAAGAAAAGAGAGTTTCTTTCATCCATAAGTTCCCTGCTTGATGTGTCACTCAGGAGTCCACGAACAAGTGTACCCCCAGCCAGGCGCACATTGGGATTCCCTACTGCAACAGCAGATGATATCGACATCACCCTTGGAGTCCAGTAATAAGAACAAAACCTATGTATGTCCTTTTTTTCCTTCTCTTGACTTTTTTCCTAAAGATTTATTATTTATTGGCAAGAGAGAGAGATAGAGAACAAGGGGGGAGAGGGGCAGAAGGAGAGAGAGAAAGATCCCCAAGCTGACTCCCCACTGAGCACAGAGCCAGAAGCAGGGCCTGATCCCAGGACCCTGAGATCAAGACCCAATCCAAAATCAAGGGCTGGATGCTCAACTGACTGAGCCACCCAGGTGCCCCTCGACATTTTTTTTTTTTTTTAAGTTACGGCCCTCATCTCTCTACAGATTAGCTTCATGATATCAGTATCAGGGAGTCAGGATCCTGACCTCTGTATCAGGTAGTGCAGTCCCCAAGGACAGAAGACCTGACCCCATCAGCACTGTCAGTATCTGTGGTCACAGTAAAGCTCTTTGCATTTCTTGGCCAACCCAAGAGCTCCTGGGCTTTGTACATTTTTCTAGGAAGTGGTTCTCAATCTTGGTTGCATCTTAGAAATCACATGGGGAAATTATTTTTAAAATACTAGTCTGAGCACCATCCCAAACCGATTTAACTAGGATCTCTTGGTGGGCGTAGGGGTTCGGGGATCCATTTATATTAACAGTTCCTCAAATATTAAGACTGCTTGGGAACGGGACACCTGGGTGGCTCAGTCGTTAAGCATCTGCCTTCAGCTCAGGTCATGATCCCAGGGTCCTGGGATCGAGTCCCACATCCGGCTTCTTGCTCAGTGAGGAGCCTGCTTCTCCCTCTCCCTCTGCTGCTCCCCCTGCTTGTTCTCTCTCTCTCTGACAAATAAATAAATAAAAATCTTTAAAGAAAAAAAAAAGACTGCTTGGGAACTACTGCTTTAGGTTAACCATGGCTAGATAGTAAGGCTGCACCCACTGTGCATGGAGAGATGTGGGAATGAAATCCAGTTATGCTTAAACTGGCCAAATCCTAGAAGTCAGAATAACCAAACAAGAGTAACACAAAAACAAGCAAAACATAAGAGCAAAGGCACCTGCCAATCTGCCTGCACCACTTTATCTCATGAGATGCTCCTTTTATTTCTTGCACAAGAAGGTCTTGTTAAATTGTAGATGCCTAGTACTCACCCCTGACCTACAGGAATCAGAGTCTCTGGGGGCCAGAGAATTTGCATTTCAGCAGGCTCCCCAGAGCATCTAAGTCCACAAAGGTTTAGAACTTCTGCTCTCTATGCGATTACATGAGAGAGTTGTATAATCCCTTCTGGACAGCATAATCTTTTTGGGGTTCTTCATTCTGGTTGCACAAGCAGAACTGAACTCCTTGAGCTTTAAAGTCTAGGCGCCCAGATTCTACTCCAGGCACCCAAATGTGGGACCCGCGCTGCTGAAGTTTTGAAAGCTTCATACGAGATTCTGAGAGGCAGGCAGTCAGATTTCCAGCCTCTGCTGTAATGGCAAAGCCACTGGGCAGCGAAAAAGGGGAAAAAAAATGCAGGGACAACATTGGCAAAGTGTCTTTTTCTTGGGCCAGGTGTCATTACTAAAACACACTCCTCTACATCAGTTCTCTTTAGAATGAGAAAAATGAAAATCTCCTTCCTGTCAATTTGCCTTTTGCACAGAAGGGAACACAAATTTAAAAAGTATTTAAAGCAGCAAGAGCTGGGAATGTCCATTATTCAATGCCGGAACCAGAGGCTCCCCAGGCATTATTAAAACAAATTGATGAACACTGTGCCTGGATTTAGAGGGAAGAAAAGTGCTGCTGGAACTGAAATACACTGATTCTTCATCTAAATGTCTTGTAAGTAAAGACCCAGGAACTGACTTCATGGATTTTCATGCAGAGGGGATGGTATTTACATCTGAAAAGCCCACTTCCACTGCCTTCTCAGTTACTCTGGCCATTGGGGATTCGGAGAACGAGCACAGGATGAAATGCAACTTAATTCTGTCTATTAAGGAGAGAGGGGTGTCACAGCTCACCCCGCCAGGCCTGTGCATGGTGAGGCGGTTATGGCCTGAACAAATGGAAACCCAAGCCAATTACCGCTTCAACCTCCTGGTTTACTTTTCAGTAGGACTTTGAGGCATGCGAGATGGAACGCTGGTTCTTGTCTGAATTCATGACTTAACATAGAGGGATAATTTTTCCTGTAAATCTTGAAGGCAGGGGGAAGCCCTGAAAGCAGGCCCCTCCGTTCTACTCAGTGGGTGGCTTCTGGAACTGGGCATTTGAGGGACAGAAGCCTAAGGAATTTCCTTGTGCCCAAACCACATCCCTTTAAGTGACAAAAGGGATAAAGAAGAGCCACCTGCCGCTCACAGGGAAAAGGAAATGCAGGGGGAGTCTCTGCTCTGCTTGTGAGTCCCTCCCCAAACCTAACAAACTAACACACACCAGTCAAGGAGAAGACAGCAATGAATTCCTGTCTCTCCCAAGTCTGTGATTGGCTTCAAAACACTGTCATCAGTCATCCTAATAAGCACTTAAAAAGTAAATCAAAGGCTATTAAAACACTTTTGACACTGAGCTTGCTTCCTCAAGCAAACCATAAATGCCCAGAATTTACAAAATTTGCTGGGGGGAGGGAGGAGGACGTTGGGTTTTAAAAACAAATTTATTAGCTCGTTTCTTATACTGTTGCCCCCCCCCTTTTCCCCCCTTGGGACAGCAATAAACTAAAATTGCTGGTTGCTATAAGAGACTGCTAAATGGGTAGCTAAAGTTCATATCATTATCTAAGCTATTCTGGATTTCAGCTGGGGGGGGGGGGGGATTCAGGAGTATGTACCAGCAAAATGCAACAAAACACTTTCTCTTCAGCTAAAGGGGCCTGGGGCTATTTGATCAACATCTATACTCTGAAGTGCAAGGCAGCGGAATAATACCCTGCATCACTCCTTTCACAACCAGAATTCCGGGGAAGAGGCAAGTAGGACAGTGAAATAAATTGGGATAGATGGTAGCCATCCTCTGTCGTTAATATGCAGGATGAACTTGGGTAAGCCATTTATCCTCCCTGGACCTAAATTTCTTCAACTGCAAAAGGCATGCATTGGTCTAGATAACTTTGAAGATCCCTTTCCAAAACACAGTCCTATCATCCAATTAGCTCATTAGCCAGCACAGCATTAATCAGCTACTTCAGGGCTTATATGAACGGCTAATGTGAGACCTCAATTCTTTCCAAATTATGTGAGATGGATGTGCTCCCCCTTCACACTAGCACTTCTGATTTCTAACCCTTCACGTTCTTTCCCCCGAAGCATGTGTTCAACAATTGAACTTGGATATAAACTCTCTTTGGCTCCTTGATTCACTTCAGAATAGCAGAGCTGTGAGCCTGGGTGGCTCAGTCCGGTAAGTGTCCAACTGTTGATTTCAGCTCAGGCCCTGATCTCAGGGTTGTGAGATCGAGCCCTGCATGGGGCTCCGCATCAGGTATGAAGCCTGCTTAAGATTCTCTCTCTCTCTTCCTCTGCCCTATGCCCCTCAAAAATAAATAAAAGAGATGGAACTGTGATAGGGCAAGGTACCAGCCTCTGCAGGGGAAAGAGGGTCAGCTTTTAAAAGTAAGCAGGAGCAGGGTGGTTGCTTATCTGCAGCCCCAACCTCTTCGCTGAGTTCCGGACCTGCATGTGAGAACTCCTCTTAGATACCTCAAACACACCTCAAAAGCAACTTTTCTAAAAATGAATCTGTGATCTTCTTCCCCAAGATGGGTCTGGGTGCAGAGCTTCCCTCCCTCAGTGACTGGTGCCACTATCTGTGCTGTTAGGCACTTCAGGCACCCAGCCTTCATCCCTGACACTCCCATCTCCTTCAACTGGTTTATCTCCAAATCTTCTATTTTAGCCTCCAACCCCTGCAGAACACTTCTTGAATACGAACAAAGCAATGCATGTTTCCACCATCAAGACCTTAATGGATGCATTATTCCTTTCCTGGTCTTCCGCAATATTTTCCTACATGAGTTGGCAGGACTTGCTCCTGGATCTTCTAAAATGCATAGTTGCCCATTTCTCCCCAGCCCCACCTGAATCCACCCTGTCTTCCCCGCAGCTTCCCTATCACCCATAGCCCTTCCATTCCAGTCACACTGGAGTTCCTTCAGTTCTTTGGGGCCATGACTCTTCCCTCTAAATGCCACTACCGTGGCTGAGGTCTTTCCGCTCTCCCTTTCAGTCCCTTTTCACCTGGTCAACCTGTATGTGCCTCTCGGTTACCACTTTTTCAGAAGAGTCTTCCCTGTCACTGCTGTCTAGCTAGAATCCTGTAATTACAGGTTTTTAGGAAGACAAATATCCATTCATTTCAGTACTTAACTTTGTGAATACCTTATTATTTTTATTATTTTAGTGGCGTCTCTCCCACTAAATTGTAAATTTCCTGAGAGCTGAAAACCATTTCTGATTTCGCTCACCAAATGGTCCAGGGTCTAGTGCGTCAAAGGCACTCAAACACATTTATTGAGTGAATGAAGTGGGTAGCTGCTGATAGCAATACGTTTTATTTTATTTTTTTCTATCCCACCATCAGTCAATTCCATCTGCCTCTTTTAACTGTGTGATTTTTCACTGCTGAGAGAGTTCCTCCACATAAAGTTACCTGTACTAATTCCTTTACAAACAAGGGTCTATTTTCCCCAAATTTTCATTCTTTTCTGTCACTCATATACAATGTCACCAAAGAAAGGACCTCATTTAAAAAGCACTCTGATGAAAGTCAAAGTTCCTATCTCTCTTGTCCTGCTTTAACCCAGGAAGGCCAGATTCTTTTGTTTTCCTTTATAAACCAGACATCCTTATTTATCTCTCCAAATACTGCCTGTGGATCCTCCCCCCAAACACACACCCCGCCCACCACTGACTTCCTATTTTCTCCTCTAGATCTTCCCTGGTGACCCTTAGCTGTATTTATTTCTCCCTTCCCTGAATTCTTACTGGGTTAATTGGCTTGACTGTACCCCATCTCCACGTTCTGGCTCACACAAACCACCCGCATTACTCACAACCACAAGCTTTTGCCTGCCTTGGGGTCTGGGCCACATTGCTACTCCTGCTTGCCTCCCTCCCCCCACCTTCACTTCTCACTGGCCAACTCTTTCTCAGCTGAAATACCATGTTCCCAGGGAAGTTTCCCCTGATCACCCAACCTAACCTTCTCTTTATTCTAAGGACAACACTGATTTCCCTTCCAATTATGACTTATCTCATGATACAGTGAATAAGCTGTATGTTTTCCTTTATAACATGTGTCCTCCTCAGTACATTCTAGGCTTCTTCGGTACAGGTACTACCATGACTCCTAGTAATGCTAAAACCTTGCAGATTCCCTGGCGATAGTAAGGGCTCAGTAAATATTTCTGGATGTAGCAGTATTTCAACTAATGGACATATTGCTCTGGTCTCTGCATTAGTTCTCTAAATCTCTTGAGGGCAGGGATCCTGATTCCCTCTCGTTTTGTATCTCCCATGGTGCTAAATTCACAGAAAGGTTAGGCCAGCGTCTGTCAACTCGCTCTGTTGGTATCATGGGCCCAGTAATTCTTTGTCATGAGGAGCTGTCCCAGGTACTAGACGTTTATCAGCAATTCCAGCCTCTAACTACTAGATGCTAGTAGCAATCCCCACCGTCAGTCATAACAACCAAAAATGTTTCCAGACATTGCCAAATATCATGTGTGGGAAAAATTCACCCCTCAATACCCCACTGGGAATCACTGGGTTAGGTGTTTAATTCAATCAAGGTTGACTAATGGATTGCAAAGCAGCCTGGCAATCGCTAAGTTCTAAAGAGTCCCTCAAAGTCTGGGAGGAATGGTTCCACTCTACGCAAGGAACACAACAAATGTCTAAAAATACCTGACAGCTCCTATGAGTCGTGCTCACTTCAAGGGCTAGAGACTGTAGCCAAATTGGCTGGAGGCCTATGCTAACTTCTTCCTTAGTAATTGTTTTCTCAATAGATAGAGCTCATTTTGAACATCCTTGGATGAATTTATATCTTGTTTACTATTCCCTGAACTCACCAATTAAGTTTTCATCATTGTAACTACCTTTTGTATTTTTTATCTTCCTGTTCACTACATCCTCCTGAGAGGTAAGAATCTGCACCTGTTTTATTTCATTGCCTTCTGCCAGATGCAAGAACACCTGAGCAAAGTGCCTTCTTAATAATGAAGGTCTGGTTGAACTTTGCCATTTGCTGTGCATTCTCACATATATGATCTCATCAAACAGCTGAAAGAGAGACACACAGGGAGAGGGAGAATGAGAGAGACAGACAGGCAGGGACAGAGAGAAATGAATAGGGTGTTCAGTGATTTAAAATCTATGACCAGGGTGAAAAACAAGTGATTACTCCTTACCAGAAGTTTCAACATCTGGGCTCCGATGCGGAGGTGAGGCTGAAAAGTTTTATACTTAATTTTAGTGGCAAATTAAAAGAACTAACAGGTGTTTTCATAGTGACTACCGTGGAAATGGTATAATTATAGTACATATTTTAATGCCCTTTATAATATCGACCACTTAAACACCTCTCTATAAAGAGTGGATGGAAAGGGAGCAATGCTTTTCCGATGAAGAAAGGTTAAATATTTGCTAAATCTCACGCAGTACCAGTGTGAGGTACTTCTATCCAGGTCTTCTGATTTAAATCTTATATACTTTCCAACCTGATCCCACTGACTCTTACAAGGACCACACCTAATTTTACTAACTCCTCAACTACTATCCTGACAGTTGTGGTCATTTGTTTTTCCCTATTCCTTTGAACGTGGTCTGCCTGGGAAAAGAGTATCTGCGGGGACCCCTAACCAGATGCACGTACAGATTCCTGGAGAGATACACATTGCTTCATAATTTGATATCTTGGTTTAAATGCCTTGGCTGGATTCTGATAGGTGTGTGTGTGACCCATAATACCATCAAGCATGAAGTGAGTAAATAGTAAATTCCCTGAGCTACTTGGTTCAGGGGATGCTTAATGGTGTTACATAATAAATGTCATAAAGCTACACAAAAGCAGGGTAAGATTTTTGCTCTCACTTCTGGCAAAAAGAAAAAAAGAATGAAAGAAAAAGAACCTCTTTCTTCTATAGATCAGAAGCGACAGAAGATGGGTAGAGTGACCACGTTATGTACTGCCTTACTCAGGACAATCCTAATTTGTTCCTGCTGTCTCAACATGATTATTTACAGTGTCCCCTCTCAAAAGCATTGCAGTTTGAAAGCTAAATTATATAATCATACTAAATATGGCCCCAGGTTCACAAGGTACCTGACTGGGTTAGTATATTACTAAGTTTCATGTATAATCACATTTAAAATAGTTGTATGCTTCCTCCCCTAGGTTGTTCATGATATTAGATAGGTCTAGGGACTAGGTGGCAAGTTCCTCCCTTCTCTTCAAAGGCTACACTATCACTTCTCAGAAGAGGAGTTTTACACCCCCACCACTGCATGCCGGAGAACAAGAGCCAATGCAAAGAGAAAGGCAGTCACTATGCATGAAGTAAAGGGCCCCAGCCACCCGCTGGGATTGGGCAGACATCCACATTCACATCTATTCCTGTAACCACAGTGTTAAACAAGCATGACTAGTGTCTTAAAACATGCTTTTGTTTCTTCCTCCCCTTAAATTTTATTCTTTGGGCAATGTTCCCTGGATGAAACCCCTGGCAGACCCCTGGGCTTTCTGTTGCATCTCCAGTCTAACTAATAACTGGAGACCCTCTCCCCAGCTGGTGGTCACCTGGAAGCCCAACTCCGCCCCTTTCCACCTCCCCTTCAGAAGCAGTCTCCTTGCCTTTTCGGACAGGCCTGCTGAATGAGACGCAAGAGGACGCCAGGGACACGCTCTCCTTCATGGTCCTTGCTAAATGCTCCCACTTCCTCAGACCCAGGGCACCAGAGCCGCAGCTCCCTCTCAGACCCAGGCAACAGTTCTTGCCTCTTGCTTTATACTTCCCAGGCAGGAGTCACATAAATCCATAAATCATTTTGTTTCAATCAAGAGTCAGGGGCCAGTCTTTGTATCCCCAAATTTGGGGAGACACCGAGGAAGCCCTCTTGAAGCCCAATCCTTCACCACCATGTGATGGAGACAAGAAATAACTCAGTGCTTTGACAACTCTTTTTTCAAGAAATCCTCTTCATCCACCTCCTCACATGTGAGTCCTACTGAATGCCTCTGCCTGCTGATCATTATCGGGCTCAGCAGAAGTGACAGGCACCAACCTCACAAAATTGAGAAGGTAGGGTTCAGAGTCTACCTTCTGAGGTACCCACCTTACAAAATTCTCTCACCCTCCTTGCCTATTTGCGTATTCTCTATCCCACTCCTCTATTTGACTGAAGGGTGTAAATGTCCAGAAACAGGTTACAATTAACATTTGCCTTAGAAGTCAGTACACGGTGCGGGGGGGGGGGGCAGGGGTTGAGAAGGGAGGGGAGTGTCCACCTCACACTTAACCTTGGAACCATGACCTCTATCACACTGGCCCCTCAGCAGAAACTATGTAGACTCAGAGGCAACTATAAACCCTCTGTGAGTATTAACATTAAGGGTCTAATGCCCAGGAACACAAAACCAGGTTATCAGGCTGACATCCCTTCTCTGCCCATTACAACTTCAATCTGAACAATGCTTATTTCTTTCCATGTTGCCTGGGTTTCCAGAAAAGCTCTCTCTGGGGTCCTACCTCATACAATCCAAGCACCTTACTCCCACAAGGGAAATCTAAGAAATTGCTTTCCTGTGTGCTCTATCTTATACAGAGTTGAGAAATCCCCTCTGATCTGCTGAACTTTTGAAGTCCCAGAAGTAGAAAACACTAAGAAATATATAATAAGGTCAAGAATCTGAAAATGCCACTTGTAAATGGACAGTCGTATTGAGTAGACCGGGCTCCTCAGGTGGTGAATTAAGGCTTAAGAAAGCATGAAAGGGATAAGTTACTTTGGGCACTTTAATTTTGTGCCAAGGACAAAGTTTTTATTTCCTTTCGATGTGTCATGTGCTCAAAATGCCAATAAGCACTAATGCAGAACCTCAACAGAATAAGGAATTATAGGATTGCCACATAAGGGACATGGAGGATGAAACTACTGAGCTTCACCTCAACGTGAAGACTCCAGTAGGTTCTGTCATCTGGGCAGGTCCCCAATTCCCCTTTGAAGGGCTTATAAAAGTAAGCAAACACCACAAACAGACGAAACTGTTGACCAGAACATCAAAGCGCCAAAACCAAAAACTAATAGAATCATCAAAGACTTTTTAAAGTTCTCTTCTTTTTTAATAGACTTCATTTCATTTAAAGCAATTTTAGATTCATAGCAAAATTAAGTGGAAAGTATAAGACTTCCTATATCCTGGCCTCCAACATGTAGTCTTCCCCACTATCAACATCTACACCCAAGTGGTAAATTTGCTATAACGGATAAACCTACGTTGACACCTTTCATCACTCAAAGTCCATAGTTTACATTAAGGTTCAGCTCCTGGTGTTACATATTCTATGGGTTTTGGCAAATGTATATAATGACAAATACCCACCATTGTAGTATCTCACAGAATAGTTTCACTGCTCTAAATATTCCCTCTGGGGGCG
The DNA here is from genome assembly GCF_964656455.1 of Halichoerus grypus. Classification (NCBI taxonomy): domain Eukaryota; kingdom Metazoa; phylum Chordata; class Mammalia; order Carnivora; family Phocidae; genus Halichoerus; species Halichoerus grypus. The sequence goes on along the minus strand of NC_135718.1, from coordinate 22,342,354 downwards.
CCTGGGTGGATCAGTCATTAAGGGTCTGCCTTCCGCTCAGGTCATGATCCCAGGGTCCTGGGATCAAGCCCCACATCAAGCTCCCCGCTCAGCGGGAAGCCTGCTTCTACCTCTCCCACTCGCCCCGCTTATGTTCCTCCTCTCGCCTTGTCTCTGTCAAATAAATAAATAAAATCTTTAAAAAAATAAAATAAATAAATAAATAAATAAATATCCCCTCTGTTTCATCTATTCATCCCTCCCCTCCTCCCAAAATCCTGGTGATCACTGATCTTTTTATAGTCTCAAGAGTTTTACCCTTTCCAGAATGGCATATAATTGGAATCATGTAGCCTTTCCGATTGGCTGCTTTCACTTTGAAGTATGTACTTAAGGTTTGTTTCTCCACCCCTTTTCATGGCTTGATAGCTCATGTCTTTTCAGTGGTGACTAATAATCCATTGTCTGAATATACCACAGTTTATTTGTCCACTTACCCACTAAAGGACATGTTGGTTGCATCCAAGCCTTGGCAATTATGAATGAAGTCGCTATAAACATCCATGTGCAAGTTTTTTGTGTGAATGTAATTTCTCAACTTATTTGGGTAAATACCAAGGAGCAAGACTGCTGGATCATATGGTAAGATTATGTTTAGTTTTGTATAAACCTGCCAGACTGCCTTCCAAAGTGGCTATGCCATTTTGCATTTCCAACAGCAATGAATGAGAATTCCTGTTACTCCAAATCCTCCCTAGCATTTAGTTTTGCCAGTGTTTTGGATTTCAGCCATTCTAAAAAGTGTGCAGTGAAATACTGTTGTTTTAATTTGCAATTCCTTTATAATAGATGATGTTGAGCATCTTTTCATATGGTTTCCCCCTGCATATATTCTTTGGTGAGGTGTCTGTTCATATCTTTTGCCTATTTTTTAAGTAGATTCTTTTCTTGTTGATGAGTTTTAAGCATCCTTTAGAAATTTTGGATAACGCACCTCTATCAGATATGCCTTTTGCAAACATTTCCTTTCAGTCTATGGCTTATCTTCTCATTCTTTTGAAAAAGCTTCTAAAATGATCATCTACATTTTAATTAAAAATCATTTGTTCCGGGCGCCTGGGTGGCTCAGTCGTTAAGCGTCTGCCTTCGGCTCAGGTCATGGTCCCAGGATCCTGGGATCGAGCCCCACATCAGGCTCCCTGCTCAGCAGGAAGCCTGCTTCTCCCTCTCCCACTCCCCCCTGCTTGTACTCCCTCTCTCGCTGTGTCTCTCTCTGTCAAATAAATAAATAAAGTCTTTAAAAAAGAATTTGTTCCGGTGAGAAATGCATGATGGCAGAGGTATGTGATACATTAATCAATGATTAAACAGGATCTTTTAGCCTATTGGATATGATAACATGGTCCAGTATGGTAAAAAATAAAATAAGGTAAAACAAAATCAAAACAAAGGCTCTGCCATTTGTTAATATCATGAAAATCCCAGAAACTTCACTAGATAGATGGATAGATATAGAGAGATAGAGAGATATAGATAGATATAACACCTATACCATATACATCTATGTAGGAGCTGTTCCAAAAAGTACACAAAAAGCCAAAAGAGAAATTTGAAAAGAAAGTGTAAGAACAAGAGGATGAGTGGCATGGAAGGACTGTTCAAATAGTTGCCCACCATGCTCTCTATTTCTGCAGATGTTCATGATGCTGCTGGATATCCCCCAGAGTGAACAGGAATCCTGGAATCCTCTACTCATTTAATTTTTTTTTACATTTAACTACATTTTGTTTTGTTTTCATTTTAAGGTAACATGACTGTAAAGTGAATTCACTTTTTCTGCAAAAACAGACCAGCAAAATGTATTCCTTGTGTAACTTTCCTAATATCTAGGCTTTTTGCGATCTTCGTTCTGCTTTCAACAAACTTCAGATGCTCTGATCTATGCAGAGTAACAATAATTTTCTCACTCATGAGATAGATTTATACTAAAGAAATACACAAATACTTTCTAAAACATGTTGACTTCAAAAATTATTTTAAAAATTATACTTTTACTCTTCAATCCTGTAGTATGCATCATACCGTATGCACAAAAATATCATTTTGCAACCACTGAATCCTTGCAAATTAAAATATCAAAACTCTGGCAGAATGACTAACTTGGAGCAGGCAAAGCCTCATAATTCTGGATAAATGATTGTCTTCTATATGGTTTTCTGTTGTATACCAAAGGTACCTTCCCCAATCCTGTCTTCCCCTGCAGCCAAAGCAGCCTCAGATTTCCCCCAGGGCCTATTGCTGGCCACTATTCATGCTACACAGACTGCATGATTCATCTTCCATCAAGCACAGCATTCGCTCTGCTTTCGGACTCCTGGATGGTCCACCACCATACTTTAACTCGGCTGTCCCTGCAGCACACACTAAACGCCCAAATTACACTGGCTCCCTGCTTAGCATGAAATTGACTTGAAATACAGATGCTAATAAGCAGCCCCTCTTGTTGGCCTCAAGCTTGCTTACTGATATGTAACTGGTTGAGACCCTAGGACAAAAGCCAGGGTCTCTCCAACCCTGATTAACAATTCCCCCCTTCACTGTTCCCGCCATTTGAAAATTGCTTGAAGAATGTTTGAGCCCAAACAATTAGTGTTTCCTTTTATGTCTAGATAACCTGAAATTTGTTCATGTAGCATTTCACATATAATTGCTTCAAGTCTATTTCTGTATTTTTACGATGAAATTGTTCCTTCCCAGCAAAACAGCACAATGCAAAACAATTGCCCTATATTTTTGGGGGGAATACTAGAGCCTAAGGGACAGTGTGTTCTATGGAGTAGGAAAGCCAATGACTTTGCTAAGATTTTCTTGATGATGGAAAGGAGATGCAATTACAGGTATATTAGGCTCTCTAAAGTAGGTGTATCTCTGGAAATTTGTGCACAAAACTAATGTTTTATATAAACACATTACCAGGGCTCTGCTGTTAAAAATATTCTGAAATAAAACACTTTGAAAGTAAAAAAAATGACTTAAGAAAAAGATAAGTTCCCTGTTGGTATCTCGAGGCTCGTACTGGATATTATCCATCTATGGAGACCAGAGGATTAGATACAGAGACAGAAAATACTTTCAATCCCAGCTACAGCATATGGTTATACATACACTAAGAATTATATTCATCACAGCATTCTTCATAATAATGAAAAAATAGCAACAATGTAAATCTTAATCAGGGGATTTACTATTTTAAAGGTAAAACTACTCAAGTAGATTCATCTAATGAGCTATTATGTTGCCATTAAGAATGTGTATTTTTTAAATAACGTGTGTGCTTTGAATAAAAAACTGGAAAGTCAAAGAGAACTGAATATTAATACTGGTTTGCCTCCTTGTCTGACATCTAATACCGAGCAGCCACTTTACCTTTCTGAGCCTCAATTATTTCATCTGAAAAGTGGGGATTAAAGAGCAATCCTGAATGGACTGTTTTGGGACTTAATGCGGGTGATACGTGGGAAGTGATCAGTGAATGATAAAGTCACCTTTTACTGAGTACTTCCTACTCTCATAGTTCAAAATGGTCAGAAATTTCCAAGCTCACATGTTTAAAACTAAAAAGAATACTAGAGAAGACAGGATACAGAAGTAGACTGTGAAATCTCACCCAGACGTATAAGCAGGCACACATGGAATAGTTACCTCTGAAGTCGAAGAATTATTAAAGAATGGTACTGGTATTAAATTGATATTAGATCAAGAATCTTAAACTACAACCATTCGTCCCACAAAGATATGTTTACATACCGAAGAGACAATGACTAATGCTTCTGTCAGTCATAATATGTGTTTATCTATGCTATCCTAGAAATAGAACATAAAATAAAAATACTATATGGTACAAGGTGGTAGCCAAGGTTCTTCTGAGCTAGGTAGGTAAATAGGAGAGACAGGACAGAGCACAGGGGAGGGCAGGGTCCTGTCCTGGCTGAGCTCTGGGCCCACAGAAACAGGGGGCTCCATCTGAGCATGGGATCTGGCATTTCAAGTGACCATAGGCAGAGGTATTCCATTCTTCTGGGAGGAGACTCCTTCTGGGAGGAGTAAGGGAAAGGAAGGCTGCCCTACACAGAGGAGGGGAGCTGATAGCTTCCACTCACCCACCCCTGCCTCTATGTCTACTTTTTCTCACTTTTGCCTTTTGTCTTAGCAAATAAACTTGCTCTGTTTCCTCAAATGTTTTTCCTACTGTGATTGTGATTGTGTATATGTGTAATTTTATAGCAAAAAAAGAACATTTTCTTTTACTTGCAGTTGCATCCAATTAAAGATGACAACTAAAGTATACTGACGACGAGAAGCACCGAAACATGCAGAGGAAAGGCACAGACTCTCACAGGTGACATATCAATGGCCACTTCTATGCCACTTTGTCTCCACGAATATGCTTTAGTGGTTATGAACTGCTTCATGTTCAAGGGTGGCTTAGCCTTAGAGGAGAGACTTAGAAGGGGATTACGATTATATCAAAGATCAGAAGAGAATGAAATTTTCCAGAACAAAAGATTTCTAAAATCTTCTAAAATTGCTCAGCCTTTTTCCATCTCCTTTCCACTATACATTATATGTAGGTCTCCTTGTAACAGTTAATAGCAAAATTCAAATCATAAAAAAAAAGAAAGAAAAAAGACCTGGGATATTAGAACAGAAAAAGATGTGAATTGGCCCATTAGAGAAAACTGAGATCCACAGAAATATGGACTGTGTTTACTTTCCTTCCTTATAAAAATGGCCTTTTTTTCATAAAAGAAAAGGCACTGTTTCTTTCTTCCTCTTTCCCTCTCTCTAATAATGAAGCCACACCAAGACAGATCAGAACTCTAATCAGCTTCTGAAAAAGCAGATCACCCAAGGAAGGCTATTTTACAGTCTTTCTGGTTCATTTTCCCTCCATTGTTTTAGGATCCTGGGTGTATGAAAAATCAAACTTTGTCACTTATGCTGTTGTTCTTGGCTGGATTTTGGAGCAATCAGCAAGGTTTCTAGAATAAACAGATGACCATACACACTTGCAAAGGTATATGCACACACACACACACACACACACACACACACACACACACACACAGAATAATCAGAACACTCAAGTTGCTGAGATTCCAGCCAGAAGGATGAAAATAAATGGTGTACGGTCATTACAATTCCCAAACTAATAATTTCGAGTATGGCGTAAAATGAATGATTGCTAAGAGAGAAGGGGTAGAAGTGCTCCCTCTGCTTAAGCAAATTAATTAATTAAAGGGTTAAGACTGATTGGTTAGAAAATCATCGGGAAAGGTCACTCTTAACAGCGTCATTTATGCTTAGAGTAAATAGTTATCCGCTTACCCTGCAAAATAAGTGGCAGGGCTGCTGTATGTCTGAATACAAATTATTTGCAGAACGCTCAGCTAGCTTTGCCTCATTTTGCCACTGGGAATATGCAGAAGCTTGCATGAATGTGTACATTTGCACATCTCATTGTAAATCACTGTCTTTGTATTAAAGAGACTGGCCAGCTCATAGACCTAGACAGGAGGGCTCCACCTATGTGCCAAGTGCTTAGATCAGGCGTGTCTTGTTTTGTATTGTTTTGTTTTTTTCTTAGAATCTGGAAAGGAGTAGGGACTTCTTAGAGGAATAAGGACTCTCTTTTTGTTTTATTTTTTTAATGGCACTGTTGATCAGGTAAGGTTCCTAAGTGAAATTTCTATCAAAAGTTTAGGAAGCCTGGTGTCCTAATACTTCCCATGACCTCCACAACTCATATCTGCTCAAAGCCTTAGTAACCAAAGACAGCCATGAGGGAATGTGCCTTTCAAACGCAGGAAAATCTCCACAGATTTCAATACCTTTGCAATCTGAATTTCCTAGAGTTGAAGTGTGGTGAAACCGGCTGTGTGGTATATGAATGCAGATACTGTGGCCTTAGGATCTCCACAAATTGTAGGGGTGTGATTCTGGAAAAGCCACAGGTTGTGGGATAGGATCCTGGGAAGATTAATACTGACTGTCTGATTTCTTTCCTAATTCTGAGAAGACCTGGAAATCCTTATCCTGTTCTTTGTCTCCTGGCAGACTCTGAAGGCTCAATAATATTTGGGAGGAGGTTTCACTTAGATCCTACCTAGAAAATTCCAGAAATATCCTTTTGCATCTTTATTCATTCATTCAGTTCGTCATTTAATTTTAATGAGCCGACTTCATGTGGCAGGCACTCCAGTAGGCAAGGGACACACAAAGCCATGTTGTCCTACCATCAAAGGGTTTACAGTAGAAGCAAGACGGAAGAGTGACAAAATATATTCAATGTGATGAAGCTCAAAGCAGCTGCAAGAGCAGGGTCTCAGAACTCATCAGGGAGAGCATGGAAGGGATACGGTATGGGGGATGCTTGGTAATAAAGGCAGAAAACTCTGTTTCACCATGCTGGACTCCAAAGTGAAGTTCTTTCTCTGAAAGTTGGCAATCTCCCCAAGTGCACAAATACAGATGTTTGCTTGTTTCTAACTCCTGAGCGGGAGAGCCACCAGCTCAGGGGCATCATCACGGGACAGCCTCCTGCAGGTTTCATGGATCATGCCTTATGAATAATGGAAACTCTCAAGAATGATTTTGGTTTAAGATCAGGGATAAGCCCTTTTTGTGGGGCTATGTATGTCAGCACTCTGCCCTGGTAAATTATCTGCAGACAGCATAGTCTATCAAAATGAGCACACCACTGTTCATTTTTTCCTGCCTGCCATGCTGTTTATTAACTGCCATCCATTATTTTAAAAACGTTTCTGGAATCAAAGGTAAGAGTAAAGAGAGAAACAAAAGGGTGATAAGAGATAAATGCACTGCAAATCCAGAATGCATGTGCCACTGAGATAGCACAAAAGTCTGGGGGGAAAAAATGCAGATTCTTCCAGAAGAGCAGGAATAGTCATAGGCTTGCACCGTTCCAGGAGGCTCAAGAAATACAGGGTTTGGGGACACTGACAGTCAGAGTCTGGGGGTGTTCTCATAGGGAAATGATGTGTCAAGCAGATCAGCACATTATGTGAATTTTTGTCCACCCCCATGCTCTCTTAAAAAGCATACTATGATATTAATATACTCTACAAGTATATTATTATTTTTGAGAAGTATGTGACATTTTTTAAAATACCTAGAGATACCCTAAGGTTTTTAAAAAAACAGTATAGAAATCACTGCCTTGAGTAAAAATGACTTCACATGTGGCTGCTGAAAGCTCCCCAATACCATTCATTTGGCCTCTAATCACCCTTCCTTGAAGCACCCACCTCACAGCACTCCTGTCACCCTGTGTTATTACTGGAATCCTGAGTTGTTATTTTACTTTGTCACTGGGTGACAAAGCAAAGGTCCATGTTGCTGCCCTGGAGTGATAGCAATCTTTTCCCCTAGTCCTCACCACATGTGTGTGCATACCTTCTACTGCAGGACTTATGTTAGCTTTTTAAACAAAATGACACATTGGTGGGACTCAGGAACTAAAGAGGAAGAAAATGTAACCATCCAAGAAAAACAAAACAACATAGTTTCCAAGAATCCAGACCAGGTTTTGCTCTAAGGATATCCTCATCGCACACCCGGGAGGAGGCTGTTTGCTCTGCAATCCATAGAATCAGAAGTACCTTCAAGGTGACCACGCCCTCTTGAGTGGCAATGGCAATATTTAGCTGGTCTGTGACAATACAGTTGTGAAGCAAACACTTAAAAAGGAATTAGTCTCCAATTGAAACCACCTTCCCAGTGCTGCCTCCTCATTTCATAATGTTATGGAGCAATTACCAATAGTTGCAATTCTGAAACCAGTCTGAGACCCAGACCTCTGCAATTTACAACATATCAGTGATCTTTGTCAACATTAATTTTCTCCATCCTGATTTACGTGTTTTCTTTCACACTACAAAAGGATCTAAGTTTATGATTTATATGGAGAGCACGACTGTGTTTCAGGACTAGATGCAAAAAAGATTACACTCTTAATGTGGATGATAAATTTGCATCCTTGTTAAAGTAGAATATTTTAGCCATGACAAATGGCAAGATGGGAGAACATGCTCACTGAAACTTGGATGCCCAGAAGTAAGTAATTGGCAACATTAGCAAGCAGCCCAGTCATGCAAACCCCAGGAAAACAATGGATCAAGAGTTCATTGATTCTGTGTCTCTCACACATTAAAATCACTTGGGTATAACTTTTAAACTACCTATGTCCTGGGCTCAGTCCCAGAGATTCTGATTCCATGAATTTTGGGTGGGACAACACATATATTTTTAAAAGCTCCCCAGGATTAAAAGCCACTATGAAATATACTTAGCATATCGCCAGGCATATGATCAATAAAATAGAAGCTAAAATAAAATCAGTGATTTATTAATTCACTGATTCATTAAAGAGATACTTATTGAGTACTCACTATGTGACAGGCATTGTTCTTGCTCCAGTGCTGTAAGGCAAAAAAAAAAAAAACGTTGCAAACTAAACACTTATTCTCAAGGAGACCAGTATCTAGTGAATTACAATCATACTTAGTCCCCTGCCATGTTGGAGGAGACACAAAGGTCAAGTTTTCCCTGCACCAACTTATAACTAAGGATAACTATGTCCACAGAGCACTTCACAGCTTGAAGAACACGGGGACCATGATGATATCTGGCTACCAGATATTTGTAGCAACCTTAACTAAGGAAAGCATTTTTAAAATCCTCATTTCACAAATTCTCAAAACTGAGGCTCACAGAGGCTTTTCAGTAAATGATAGCTAGCTCTCTTCCCTCTTTTCCTTTACAGTCAGAAGACCTATTAGTTGTTTTTACCTTTTAAAACTGAAAATGTATCAGACAAGTTCTTAAAAATGTTTATTTACTCCTCATAGAACCTGATTGATAGAATTACTATTATACCCAATAGGATATGGAAATCAAGGGTCAGAGACATAAGGTGATTTAGGCAAGGTAATTCTTTGTTTTCTATCATTTTAATTTGGGATATGGATTTTTTAATTTAATGGACATAAAACCAGATTACTATCTGCAAAACCAGAGTGAGCTTGCCGCCCTCTGTCTACTTCTAATCAACTAGCAATGAGCTATGGTGGAGACATTTAAGGAAAAAAAAATCCTAGAACAAGAGTACTAGTATTTTCTCATTAGCAGTCCAAAATATGTGAGGACATGTGCTTTGAGCAAGGCAGCTATTTGGGGCAATAATTTTCAGAAATATGGAATGCCAAAGCTATACTGAAAAACAGAGTCCATCTGATGTGGGAAACAAAGGCAGAAGAAAAATTCTTAAATTTCCTGACTACCTACAGCCCATTGACAAATCCTTGTAACAGGCAGAGTGACATTCCTCCAGGGACTCAGCTGCCTGGATGTTGATACTTTGCTAAGGGCAACAGGCAATCTTAGCCCAACCCCCAGGATCCTGTAAGTCTACATTAACATAAAAAAATTCCTTTGGAAACTTCCTTTATCTCTACCCTCCAAGATACATGTTGGCAATCATCCCCCAAGCATATGACCCACCAATATACATCTGAAGGTTCTCATGGCTCAGGTTTTACTAGACGGAAATAAATGACCTTTTCCCAACAATAGCTAGACCCCTCAAGGTCCTGGAAACTTTGCTTCCAAAATTCCTTAGAGACTTACACTATCCCAAACTCCCTTCCAACTTGAAAGTATATAATGGGTCACTCCTCATGACCCCAGCACAGCTCTTTCTGCCCACGGGTCCTGTCCCTGTGCTTTACTAAAACCACCTTTTTGCACCAAAGACAACTCAAGAATTCTTTCTTGACCATCGGCTTCAAACCCTAACGTCTTTCCTACATCACATCTAGTACGTACTTTTCTTCTTATAAATGGGGAGCCTGGGACTCTATGAAATAAAATGATCTGGCTGAGATCACACAATTAGTGGCAGTGCTAAAATGAGAACACAGCATGTGTTCATACCAACTTTCAAACACACACAGGACATACTATTTACTTTTTATAGGACTGACTAAAGTACTGATCTAACAGATTAAACATTTTTATGTATCTACAAAAGTTTGAGAAAAATCTAGGGAGATAATGCTTATTCAATTTTCACTTAGAATTTCTAACATTTCTAAAAATACTCTGAAACTTAAGAATGAAATTTAAAAACCGGCAGCCTGTAAGCTCTGTTCTTTTGTTTTTTTTTTTTCTTTTCTTTTTTTTCTTTCTTTTTTTCCTCTTTTTTTGTTTTGTTTTTTTTTTTTTTTTTGGTTTTTTGGTTTGTTTGTTTTTTTTTTTTTTTTATTTTTTTATTTTTTTTTTTTTTAAAGATTTTATTTATTTATTTGAGAGAGAGAGAGAATGAGAGACAGAGAGCACGAGAGGGAAGAGGGCAGAGGGAGAAGCAGACCCCCTGCTGAGCAGGGAGCCCGATGTGGGACTCGATCCCGGGACTCCAGGATCATGACCTGAGCCGAAGGCAGTCGCTTAACCAACTGAGCCACCCAGGCGCCCTTTGGTTTGTTTGTTTTTAAGCTCTGTTCTTTTGAATACATACCTCTATCACCATCTGATTGGACCACATTTGAATATTAACTTTTCTACCTCCTGAAAATCTGCAAAAGTGATCTTTGCAGTATGATGCAGGAAACTAACATTCTTAAATGCAGATTCACTGCTGAGAATCTCAACTCTCCTCTTTTCTAACTTTCAACTTGGCCCCAAAGCATCAGCTGTGATAGAGGCACTTCACCAAGCTCTTTCCTTCCTATGTCCACTTGGGCCCTGAGTGGGATCTTGGACCACAGTTGCATGATTTTCTGAGGCAAAATAACAGGACTGCTACTAACTCACAACCCCAGGATCCTATGCCCAGAAAAGAGCACAAAACTGAGATGAAATGCAGTAAGGAGACACTCAAGTCCATGACAAGAACCCCGATTTGGTGAGCCAATCTGAGAACAGGTTTTTTATTAGCCCCCGTGCAACTTTCAGTGGCTTGAAATCAACGTCTTCAGCCATTAAGAAAAGAACAAAGTATGAACATACTATTGAAAGAGGGAACTTACATTTAATGAGCCCTCTTCTGCATCTGGAGCTTCAAAGACATTTTTTCCTCACAGCAAGTTAACATGAAATGTACTTGTAGGGAATGAGGTTTTCATGGACATTGGGAAGCTGGAAGCAGAGCTATTGTTCAGGGATTTAGTGAACCCTGATTTCCTCCACAGATCAGCTGTGGCCGTGATGATGACAGGTTTGGCATTAGCCCTGGAGGAAAATGAAAACTTAAAAGGAAGCATCAAGTGCAAAGACTGTTCTTGAATATAATGTAAGCCTCAACTCCAAAAGCATCTTGGAAAATCAAAATACTGGACTTCTCAGATATGGCCGCAGACTATCCTTCACAGACAAAATCACTAACAGTTCTTGGTGACCACCCAGTTTTTGATAAATCTCTGCCCTTGCTTAAATGCAATAAAAACTCAATCTAATCTTAAATTAGCACATGTGTATTCTCTGAGGGAAATGAGGACCCACGAGGGTAATTACACATCTCAACTCTATCTCCTCCAGGAGGATAAAGAATCCATAAGAAAGGAAGGGTAGCATTATTTCCAGTGGGTACAGGAACTACTGGGTGACAGAAAGTGTCAAATCAGTGAAGAAAGATGGCCCAGGAACTAGATGCAAGAGGAACCAAAATCCACAATCTAAATCTGCTCTAGTCTAGACCTATTTCAAGGCTTATCACACCCCACATCCATCAGCTTGATGTTTGCCACTATAAACCAGACTGGTACCAGTACCTTGACCTTTGCCCAACTACAATGTGTCTTTGGAGTAAGTGAAATTGCTCTAAGTTTCAGTCTGAATATACCCTGCAGAGCTGTATCTGGAAAAGGTGAAGAACACAGATGAGTTAGTACCCAGGAACAAAGGTGGCAAACTGATGTACCTCAGGCTACCAATGCCATGCTGCCATTAGCTAAGCTAATCAGGACTGTCATGGAGGCAGCATTCTTAGCTGACAGGAGTCCGGACAGTAGCTGACTTCCGTCGCCCCCCGCCCCAGCTCCAAATGCTTCCTGGTGATTGGAGGAACAATTGTATCATGTTGGTTTCAACAATGGAAAATGTAAGCAGAGCCCTTTTGACTAAGAGTCTTCCAGTTTTGTAGATACTCTAAAACTGGCCCAAATTAAAAAAAAAAAAAAAAAATGTAATAGACATAGGCAGAGTCCATAGATTCATAGATCATCTCAGCATCGAGAGCATCAGCCTCTTTGCAGAGCTGCCAAGAAGGGAAAATTAGAGGCCAGACCTCTATCAAGAATGCAGCAGTAACTAGAATCATTTGATGTCAGCAAAACTCTGATTGCTAAGGCTACTACAGGCTGGGACCCACTGTCACCTGGTAAAAGTATAGTCTCCATCGTATAACATTCATTTCAGTTTTGAAGGGACAGGTTGTTGGGATTGCCTTCTGCAACCCAACAAGAGGAAATGTCTCATGCAATGTAGAAGGAAGAGGATGGTTTAAATTCTGACACACTCCTTTGAGGTCAGAAGTGATAGATTCCCAACTGAGAGAAGGCAAAAATAAATCAAGAACGGGTGATCTAGGAAGTTGGGAAATGACAATATAAGTGAGAAAAATTTCACAATAAATACTAATCAAGTTCTAAGGGTTTTCAGATGAAGAAATCTCCTTGTCCCACCAAAGAAAAGAATTTATGCATCGACTTATTACAGGCATGGCTAATCCAAGTCCCCAATTATTTCCAAGCATATGGAATAATGCATAATGCAGTGAGTATAAATTTCCCAATTAATGTGGTTTAGAGTTGGGGATGGAGAAGACAGACTTTCGTCAAGTCATCTTCTTTCTTTCAAACTCAAAGACTTAAAGCTAAGTTCACACTGGCCTGATTCAATGTTCTTATTTGAAAGGGGCGAAGAAGCAGGACACTCAAAGATAAATTCTTTTCAAAAAGCTCTTTTAAGTCCTGGTCCCCAGAAATGCTGGCAGAAATAAATATACATTTTTTAAAAGAAAAAAAAAAAAAAGTCCTGTGCCTTTCATGAATTGATTGCATCTCCTGCTTCTGCAAGCTAAGAAGTCATAATCCTCTGCAATCACAGATTGTTTGAAGCCAATAAACCAAAGGTGATGACCTTGCTAATACATCCCAGCAGGAGGAAGAAATAAAGCCGTGCTGAGGAATAACTCTTCAGCACACCATTTCCCTTTGGAAACAGGAGAATGGAACTGAAAGTGCCCCAGCTTGATTTATGGATGAACAGTATTTTGGAAACCTCACCTGAAAGAAGAGGAAGGGTTTTCTGAAGTTCTCCAGTAAAGGCTGCTTTCATTCCTCTTGTTCTATGACACACAGGGCAAGCCCCCGCCCCTGGATACCAGCTTCCTTGACATGCACAACTCCCCTGGCCTCTGCTCACAGGGAGGCTGCTCTATCATGACTGTCCCATGTCCCTCCACCTAAAGTTAATTCTCTGGTGACAGCACAGCACAGAGCTCAGGATCAGGAATTCAAATGGGCCCAACATATATCTGTTTTTCAACAACCCTCTGATGCTAACAGAAGGAAATGCAACCAGGAGACACAAATGGGAAGAAATTTATCTTCCTTTTACTATCATACCAGCTTCTGACACTCACGGAAGCATCGCTATAGACATGCAGCATAACAGTGTCAATCTACACGCTGAAATCAAATTAATATTTGTCACCTCCTTCATGTGCCATGGCAATAAATTACAGCAAGAACTGACATTCGAGTTCAATAACAAAGGGAAGTTAACCTTTGATTACCTTTGATATACAGTATGGGGCAAGCTTTACATCCATTAATTAAGTACACAGGAGACATAGATAATTTTTTAAAAAATCTTCTTTCCCCAATATATTTGTCCTGGTGCTCCTTTTTACTGAACACGTACCACAGGCTGAGAACTGTGCTCAGCACTGGGGACACAAAAGAAAATAAGATAACAGGCAACCTTCAAAATATTCCCCGTAAGGGGAATAAATATACAGAAAGTACTTAAAATTCAAAGTAATGCATTCAAAAAGGAAAACATGTAAAACAGTAAGAGCACCTGAGCACTAATTTATTCTCTGTATGGAAGAGGGTGGTCAGGGAAGAGAGAATCCCTGTGGGGTTCAAAGCCTGCGTCCTAGACCCAGAATGCCTGGATTCAGATCTCTTCTCTACTGCTTAATACCCTTATGATCCTGTGTATAAGTTTCCTCATCTATAAAATGGGTATAAAAATAGTACCAACTCATAGGGTTATTGGAAGAATTAATTTAGTTGATATGAATAAAGCTCTCTTGAAGAAGTTCCTGGCACAAAGGAAATAGCCATTATAAATGGCTATCATCATCCTTTATTAGATAAATCAAATACAGGAGAAAAAATATTTCAAGCAAAGACAACCACAGAAGTATAAAATCCAATGTTTTTGTTTGTTTTGCATTATTTACTGAGTGTTTAGTAGGTGATACACATTTAACATAACCATCACCATAATTCTATGAGATAAGTGCTATTATGACTCCTTTTTTTTGATGAGGAAATGGAGCAGAGAGATTAAGAAACCCCACCACCATCTCAGAACTAGTGAGTGGACAGAGCCTGGATTCCTGTCTAGGCAGTTCAACATCCTAGCCCAAGTGCTGACCTGTTTATGGATTGGCCTTCCAAGAGCACCTGTTGTCTGGCGGAACCTACAAGCAGTTGACCATGGCTAGAGCATATAATGATCTTCCTTCATTGGAATTCTAGGAAGTGGAGTGATCAAACTCAAGGAATATGGTTATCCAAGAGGAGAGGGATAAGGGAAGCCAAAGCAACATAAATTTAGAATCCAGAATATTAAAGTCCCAAAACTAGACTTTTAAATATAAAAGGAGCAAATCATTGGCATGGGCTCCAGAGCAAACTGTGGGAAGAAAAAAAAAGGGGACCAAAAGAAACTCAACATCACTTCAGTGTGACATCTGAGCTGGTCTCTGTCTCTGTCTCTCTTCTTTCTCTCTCTCAAGAGAGATATGACAGTGACTACCAGACGTGGTTAATACACAAGCTGTAGGTCTTGGAGGTTAAGAGCTGCCTGGTGAAAACCTACCATAACCAGATCAGAGGAGGCTGCTCAGTGTTCACCAAAGCTATGGAGGTAAGTTGTCACTCACGAATACCTAGGAACGTGGGGGACCTGACAAGCAGATCCAGCAGTTCCATACATATGCAGAAAAATAGCAACTCCTCCTACAGAGCTGAGTGGATTTCTTAACAATAGCTTTAATAAAAGGCTTTTCAGATAAACTCCACCTGCTCTGACCAGTTCCTTT
Source organism: Halichoerus grypus (assembly GCF_964656455.1). NCBI lineage: Eukaryota > Metazoa > Chordata > Mammalia > Carnivora > Phocidae > Halichoerus > Halichoerus grypus. Next base: position 22,326,957 of record NC_135718.1, on the reverse strand, counting down.
TCACAAAGTCCCCTGGGGGCTAGATACGTACTAAGTTTAATATTATTAAAAGTCACACTCCTCTGGATATTATTTCTTAAGTGTTCTGTAGGCTTTTAAACACACTTGGATTGGGGTTCCTACTGTTCTGCCATTTGTCCTCCCCCAACCCCCAGCTTCACTTTCTTCTCTATGTAGCATGGACCCCCTCATCTACCACTGCAACCTCCTCAGCAACCTCACCCTGTTGTCATTGTTCAACACCTCTCAGGAGCTACATAACCAACCGTCTTTTGAGTATGACATAGGGCTCACTGCAGTGAAAGCACAGTCATGCTAACCCCAGCCTATAGCCACCCAGCACTGCACCTGCAGCCCCTGAGCCCTCCCGCCTCATGCCTCCTCAGCAGCCCTTCCACATTGTTGATCCTCAAGTCCATTTCTCACTCACCGTAAATCCAAATGTCAGGAACTCTCTCAACTCCTGGTCTCCCAGGAAAGCTGATCTGTGTGTGCCCCACTCTGGCTTCCTTGCTCAGTGGAAGAAATGCTCCCCCTGTGCTCACCCCTCAGGCCATCCTGATCTACCATGGCTGGATAAGCTCCCAACACTTACCTTCTCTGCCACTCAATCTACCAGTTGGATTCACTCTGAGGTTTTCACACATTTTCAACATCTTCCCACTGATTTATCCCCCCATAAAACATGGTCAGGGTTGCCCTCTCTTCAAGAAAGGAAGATATCCCTTTAGTCTATGACCTCCTTTATGGAAAATCATGTTTCTTCCTTTATTACCCTTCACAGCTTCTTCCTTGGAAGAGTTGTTTCTATAACCTATTCTCAGTTGTAGGTGCTCAGTAGACATCAGTAGAGCAGATGTATGCAGTACATGGCCTCACCATCCACTGGACTATCCAAAACAATAGCAGAAAAGTCATTCTAGAAATGTCTCTTCCTCCCACCTTCTCACTCATCCAATTGGTCCGTTCATTTTTACTTTATAAGATCTATTGGAATCCACCCCCATGAAATCCCATACTCCATTTTTTCATGCCCGCCCACCAAAAGTCAACTCCTTTTCATCTCTTACTTTACTGACTACTGTTCTCATGGTCACCAGTCTTGCTCTTTTCCAACTATATCTTCAACATGATACCATGATAATTTTTTCCCTAAAATTCCCATTTCATCAAGTCTTTCCCTTGCTCCAAACTTTCAGTGATGCATTACTTCCTCTGGGATAAATGTCAGAACACCTAGCACAGATGAATTTGAATTGGCCCATTTCTATTTTTCTGAAATCATCTCTAAAATACTCCATCCATACACAGACTATATTGTGATCTCGTGTAATCTCCTTAAGATGCTGTGTCATCAGCATATAAAAATGCCTGGAATACAGTACACACTCAATAAATAAACAATTAGCCTCGGGCGCCTGGGTGGCTCAGCTGGTTAAGCTTCTGACTTCAGCTCAGGTTGTGATCCTGGGGTCCTGGGATTGAGTCCCACATCGGGTTCCCTGCTCAGCAGGGAGCCTGCTTCTCCCTCTCCTCCCTGTTTGTGCTCTCTCTCGCTATCTCTGTCTCTCTCTCTCAAATAAATTAATAAATAAAATCTTGAAAAAAAAATAATTAGCCTCTTTTACTGGCCTGATTCCTACTTGTTCATCAAGAGTGAGGGGGGCATCTGGGTGGCTCAATCAGTTAAGCAGCTGCCTTCAACTCCAGTCATGATCTCAGGGTCCTGGGATTGAGCCCCACATTGGGCTCCCTGCTCAGTGGGGAGTCTGTTTCTCCCTCTCCCTCTGCTTCTCCCCTCTGCTCATGCACAATCTCTCTCTCAAATAAATAAAATCTTTAAAAAAAAGTCAGTGCAGGTATCCTTTCATCCAGGAAGCTTTCCCTTCCCAACCCAGAGCGTGTTATGGTGCCTCTATTATGGTACTTGACACGTTAATCTCATTTATTTATCTGTCTCTCCCACCAGACTATGAGTTGCTTAAGGGTGACAATCAGATCTTATTCATATCTGGATTCACACCATTTAGCATGATTCCAGATGTGTACTTATTTATACATTCAGTTAATTTGACAAATCTCACTTAAATGGCAATGTGCCAGGCACTTTTCTGGGCATTTGCAATAAAACAGAAAGTGAAAAATACAAAGTCTCTGCCCTCAGGGAGCTTATATTCTAGCGGTGGGCATCAGACAATAGCCAAGTAATAAATAAAATCATTACAGATCACGACATGTACACTGAATGAAATACACAAAGAACTGTGGTAGACAAAAACAAGGGCCTTCTCTTAAATAAGGTGGATATAAATAGTTTTTTAGAAATATGGTGGTATTCAGGCTGAGATCTGAAATATGAATGCGTTGCATTGACTGAATAATGAAACTGTATGTTGCTACACATAATTAAATTGTGCATCTTCTGAAATTCTTTGTGCTCAGTATAGAATTCTATACTCAAAGACAGTGTAGTAAAATGGGAATTAACATTCTAAGTACTTCCTGAATTTATAACTAGTTTTGATATTAGAATGTTAGTTGCTCCGCTTTCTCTAGGAATATTTTCTTGTTTCCTGGGCTCATATTGATAAAGTTACGAGAACATCAGGGCAATGATTGCTTTAATGTCTATCTCGTCTGTTACTTTGCTAAAAAGAGAAATGGGGGACTCAGCACAGAGCCAACCGCTGAGGTCAATGAGGAGCGCAGAGGGGCAGCCTGAGGCCTGACCCTCACAGAGATCTCAGGAAGGTGCGCAGAGTCTGTAGGAAGATCCTTGTAGAAACGGCCTTCATGTGGGTATTCAAGAAGATTTTGTCAGAATTGAGGAGGCCAACAAACATTCATGGTCATCTGTGGACATTACCGGGTTCCCGAACTTGAATCTGGGCTCTTCCCACTTGGCACTCGCTGTGTTCCTACTCTGATCGACTGTGATGTCCTTTCACAAGATCATGTAGCATATGATTCATACAGTATCTCCTACCTGGAGGGCATGAGGTTAAAAATTTAGGATATAAACCAGTACAAGACACAAACCCGGATTTCAGAAACCCTAAACCATTTCTTAATATATTGCTTCTAAGCAAAAAAACATATAATGATATTTAGTATGTGCCAAGTTCTATTTTAGGTGCCAAGCAAACAAAAATAACTAAGACGTGGTCATAGACTTTGAGTTTCCAGGCCAGTATAGAAATAGATGAACATTGACAATAGCTCGTGCATAGCTACACGCTGCATTTGCCACACTTCTGTAATCACCCGCTGAGTGTCCGCCCTTCACTAGATTTGCAGTTTTTGTAGGGAAGAAACGATTTCTTACTTGGATCTTTTTCCCCAGGGTCTGTCTAGCACAGTGCCTGGCACAAAATAGGGGGCTAGTCGACGTTCGTTAAACTGAACCAAATAAATATATATCTGACAACCATCCTAAGACAAAGATACATAATGTGCTACAGTATTAATGAGGAAGGAATGATTTACTTTGGCTGCGGGGGGAGGCAGGTGGGAACAGAAGTTCTACAGAGCCACAGAGCAATAAACCTATGAGGAAGTGTTCAGTGTCACTAGTGGTCAGAGAATACCCCTCAAAACACACGGAGATCAACACACCATTTTCACTGAAAAAACTCGCAAAATTTTCAACTAAATTAATTTTTTTTTTTTTTAAGATTTTATTTATTTATTTGACAGAGAGAGAGTTAGCGAGAGCAGGAACAGAAGCAGGAGTGGGAGAGGGAGAAGCAGGCTTCCCGCCGAGCAGGGAGCCAGATGTGGGGCTCGATCCCAGGACCCTGGGATCATGACCTGAGCTGAAGGCAGACGCTTAACGGCTGAGCCACCCAGGCGCCCCTCAACTAAATTAAATTTTAATTTAATTTTAAATTCAATTTTTAAATTGAAAATCCCCAGGGCTGGCGAAATCATTGGGAAATATATAATTTATTACTGCTTATGGGTGTGAATTGTTCCAATCTTTTTAAAAATCATCTCAGCTATCCATTAACACTACGTATGTATATATTTTTGAAACCACAGTGTCACGTTTAGGACTCCAGAGTACGCTACAGCAAGAAAATTACCCCAACACAAGGACATGATTGCAGTATGTTTATGGAAGCGCTATATGTAATAGCAAATATTGTGGACATGAGCTAGAGATCCACTGAAAAGGTAATGGGGAGGCCGTGGGGCACAGGCATTAACAGGATCGATTCAGGAACCACTTCTGGCTGCATTATGCTGGGAACATGACTCAGCTTTGCAAGCCTCACTCCTCTCATCTGCAAACCTGGGATACTAGGAGTGCCTGTTCTGTAGGCTGATAGGAAGGTAAAAAGCACTGAGGACATTTCCTGGCACACATGAAGCACTACGTAAGTTAGGGTGTAGCTGTTTAACTCTGCACTGGACATCCATACGATCTGATGCTTAACTTTATCTTTTTAACATAGTCATCAGGACAGACACCAATGACTCACTGTTAAGGAAACAAACAGGTTATCAGAGTTCTGTGACTGGTTATGCCTATTGATCCTGACATATGTGTGTATCTGTTGATCTTTTTGAGTTGGGGCATGATGATATGGACGGAATCACCAAAGACTCTTAGCATCATCGACCTCAGGAAGGCTAGATCTGTGTGGGAAGAGACTATTAACATTTTTATTTGTCTCTGCACTGTTTGGCTCATCATAATTGAGCATATATTACATTTTTTCAATTAAAAAAATAACAATAAGGTTTAATACAATAGTCTTATAACTCCAGGAGCAACAAGCAACTCCATGTGACACAAATATGGGAAAGGGAGTGAGATTTAGAAAGCTCAAAAGAAGCCAGAATCCAGAATCCAAAGCATGTCCTGATCCTGCTGGGGAGTGTGGCTCTTGCATTGAGACCCCTGGAAAGGCACTAGACATTTGCATGCACAGAGAAGAGTAACACCATCAGAGCGGTGTGACATGAAGAGTCCTCCTGTGGGGAAATTACCATACTGTAGCTTGATTCTTTTTCTTTTTTTAGGGTGGGTATCCCTATTTTTTATATTCTTATTTTTGTAGTTGACTGAAAGCTGGATTTTGTAGCAAAGCATCCTTCAAAGCAGGGACTAACAACCTATCCTAAGCTGCCACTTTGCTCTTGCCCTGGATGAGGAGTGGGAAGGCAAGGTATGCCTAGCTAATGTGTATCCACCACAGGGAAGGCAGAGTCCCAGACTTCCGGTCAGCTTCTGTCAGCCTGAACTACAGGCACTCTCCAGACAGCACTGTCTGCAGCCAACCCCACACAGACACTGCCTCAAGGGACTCTCCACAGAACCATTCTCTCCACAAAGACTCCACGGGGAAGCCTCTCTTGATAACTGCTGTGTGTAACACCCAAGATGAGGACACAGGGCTGGCTCCCAGGGTGGAATCACAGAAAGCCTAACCATGCTCCCTACCTTAGCCACATGCTCCTTGTGCCCAAAAAGCAGGTATTGCTCCTAGAAAAGTACCTAATTTGAAGATGTGTTAGGATGCTTGCTTGTGTTTCACCTGAATCTGAAATGGTACCCTGGATTTGAAGAGAAGTCAGCCATGTCAGCCGAGCTCTAGGACATGGGCACCGCGGGCTGCCTGTCCCTTTAAGAGTATCCCTTTCAAAAATGAAGGGGGGGAATCAGAGGCGGAGAGGAACCATGACAGACTATGGACTCTGAGAAACAAACTGAGGGTTCTAGAGGGGAGGGGGTGGGGGGATGGGTTAGCCTGGTGATGGGTATTAAAGAGGGCACGTTCTGCATGGAGCACTGGGTGTTATACGCAAACAATGAATCATGGAACACTACATCAAAAATAAATAAATAAATAGGAGAAAAAAAAAAAAGAGTATCCCTTTCAGCTCCTTCCAGAATTGCCTAGGGCTTTCTCACCAGCTAAGCCTCTCTCAGCAAAGTGCTGATTACCCAGGCACTAGAGGGAAAAAAGCTGAATATATTTCTTCTCAGAGATACTGTATCTAGATTTTGACATTTTATTTATCTCAACCTTTAAGCTTATCTTGCTCCAATATGGCAAAACCACCAGCTCTACCGAATCTCAAAGCTTAATCCACTGTAAAGTGGAGAAGATTCTGAGGGGTAGTGAATTGTTCTGTGTCAGATCATCCCCCTTTCCTCTCGGTTGGACTCCCTGAGTGAACAACAACACAACACAAAACAAAATCAACAACTTGCTCTAAGATTAAGGTGTAGTCAATGACAAGACCACCTGGGAGCAGAAGCTCATTAATTCAGCGCAGCTGCATCTCACCCTGTCATCCACAGCTTGCTGAGCCAGCAAGGTGTGAAGCTAGGACATCACTACAAGGTCAGCTGCCTCTGGGCCTCTTTCCTGTTCTGACACCCCGTGCCATTTGCCACTTGACCCCTTCTCACTGTTTGGTGGGAAAAACTTGTAAAGAATAAGGGCTCCATTGAAAAGTGCTTATGTCTCTTTGTTGGACAAGAAGCCATTTCCCTTTTGCCCGATATTTTTCTGGAATAGTAATAAGCTGCTCAGAAGGTCACAGTTCTTTAAAAACTCTATTTATTTCATATATTTATGATTAAAATTTTGTTTGCTTATTTGCTCAGGTACAGAAAGAGTCACCAGAAGGCAGAGGGGACTCCCGAAGACAGGTAAGTGGTAAAATGATTGAAGTTTATTAACTAACATCCCCGTAAGTGTATGGCCTATTATTTACTAATCGCATGACCCTGAGCACACCATAAAAATGAAGTAAGAGGACGCAATACTGCATGTGTGGCACTTAATCTCATGCCTGGCACATAGTGACCGCTCAATAGAAGTTTGTTTTTATTATTGTTGTCATTATCATCATTATCACCAGCATCATTGCCATTATCATTAAACCAGAAAGGTGTTGGGTTTAAGGATTTAAAGTCTGGTTGAGGAGAGAAAATATACAAGTGAGTAAAGTAAAGAAGCAATGCTTATCTCGTGTCTTTATTACAAAACTTATGTTGTATGACAGTTTGTTTACATTAGATCTATCTTATTCTGGGATCTGGCAGCTCTAGGTGGCTGCCTAAGTACGCAATCCAATACAGTTATAGAAGGCAGGTTCCATACAAGTACATTTAACTCTCATTTGAACTGTCCACGGATCTTTGCCCCCCTCTAGACAATGAACACCTGAAAGACAGACAGGGCTCACGTGCTCTTGATCTATGTACACACCCACATTCCCCTCCATGGACCAGAACAATCTAAGACCTACAGGAGTTAATCAATACATCTTTGTTGAATAAATTAATAAGAATATGAAATTTAAGTATTCACTGGTCTGTTCAAGAACAGATGCTTACTGAGCATCGTCAATGGGCTAAGTCCAGTGCTCTGTGCTAGGGATGTAATGAGAATATCTAAATTCCAGCTTGTCCCCAGCAAGCCCCCAATTTTAAGCCAGGTTTCTAAAAAGAAAGTAAGAGCTGATGCAGGAGAAAACGAGTTTGGCACTAGTTTCCTTCAAGCAGGGCTAACCCAGACTCTCCCTCTCCTCTTCTATATTAACACCCCAAAGAGATCCCCTAAAAACCAAACATGGGCATCGTGAACCACCCTAAAACGCAAGCCCTACCAAGGCAGTTATGAAGTATTCGAAATATTTTTCTTTCTCCTTCCCTCTTTTCTTTTCTAAATTATATGTTCATTAAGGCATGGGTTCTTCTATCAAAGCATTAAACTGATAGTTCTAATGGTATAGCGCACCCACAGTAGTTATTTGCTACAAATGAGACATGTAACATAGGGCAGACACGATAAATGAGTATCGTGGCTCGATCAGAAAAGTAAACATATGCAGGTATATTATATGTGTATACGTGTGTGTGTGTATGTATATGTATGTGTATTTATGTGTGCATATGTATGTGTATATATCCTCCATTGAAATCGATCCTAAGATTGAAGGGTCAATAGATGATTCCTTCCACACTTTCCAAAGCTTAAGCCCATGGAGGTTGCTCCTTCAGAAGAAAGGCCTGGTATTACTTTTGTTTGCTTATTTGCACACAAAATTTTTATTTATTTATTTTTTATTTATTTATTTATTTTAATTTTACTAACTCACCCCCCTTCTTGAGATGAGAAAAAAACATCCTCCCTAGGCCAGGGCATCAGTCACAGTGCTCCACAAGAGGGAAAGGAGCATGGTGAACCTGACTTTCAGCAGTCTAGGGCAAGCTGTTCCTCCTGTCCCTGGGGCATGCCCTTTGCCCTGCTCAGGTTGAGACTTGGGGCCGCCAACAGCCTCTGTCCCCACTGAGACAGAACTGCATATCTTTTAATTTTCTAACATGCCGACTACACTTCACACAGCAGATGCACCGCAAAGTAAAAGCTGGCTTTTACTTTCATGTATGTACATACATTAGAGCAATCTATCAAGGAAACATAAGCTTACGCCGAGTCACAGAGAGTCTGATGAAGGGGTCCTGAATTTAAACAATAAAGCAAGTGTCAGGCCCTTAATGCATTAAAGAATTGTACTTTCTGAGGCTCCTACCAAATTTCCCACACTTTAATTTAGTTACATCATTTCCTTGGGACCAAAACTCTGCATAATTGACCTTCTTGTTGGGGGAAGAGTTCAATAATCTAAACACCTCACCACAAGCACAAGAACAGGATCCTATCCTTTTCTTTGGTCTGCTGGGGTTTTCCTAAAGCACACAACAATTTATTTGGGGTTTCTTATACGGAGTGTGAAGCCTAATGGAAAACAGCCATCAGGTTAAAATGAAATTTAGCGAACAATCCTTTTGTGGGGTAGACTCCTTTAGGGTGTATAACTCATGACCCTCCTCTGTGTGACAAGGTCATTGCCCTACAACCCAATTGCTAAAGCAAGTACAGTTACCTCCCCTCCAGCCCTGTCACTGTTCACTGTAGCAGGGATGGACCCCTGACCCAAAGGGCAGATTGGACTCCTTCTCCCTAGACATTAGCCCTGCGACTGAGGCCCAGTAGCCAGTCTCTCCTGGTCATGTTAACTGACAGCGGATGAAGTTCCCTGCTGATCCTACGTGCGGGAGAGCTGCCTGCTTGTGTCTGCCCAGAGGCAACTCCCAGCTCCCATATTCTTTGTACCACCTCTCCCCGCACCCCCCCATCCTCTGTGCACAGCAGTGTACGTGCTCAGGGATGGCTGATCAGAAATGATGGTCAACGTATTTAAGCCATCACTGTAACGACGGCACTGACCCATCAGACTCTGGGCTGGGCGCCAACCCAGTGATTGCTGAATATCATCCCTGGGGTCATCTCCACCCTCTCCCCAGCTCAGGGATTATCACAAGATCCAGGCCTAAGCAACCAAGCACCTCCTGTGGCTGAGGTCGGTTTGGGTGTGGGCACATGACACGGGCTGGCAAAGACCCAAGCACGATGAGACCAATAAAGCCCATGTTTACAAACAAACAGAAACAATGGAACATATAGCCCCTGAGAACAAAAGGAGCCAAGAGCTGCCTGGATTTCTGAGGACCTTCCTGTCCCTAGTTTCAACCTAACTGCACATGTGTGCTGGTGTTCAATGAGTCAGTCAGATCCTCAAGGATCAATAGCATTCATCTGAAGAATTTATATTCACACAATACAGTGTGAATCCCAGACAGGAAGGCATGCACGCAAGTGTGTGTGCATACACGTGTGTGCTAGTGAGCTGAGGGCCAGGAAAGAAGAGGTGCTGTAGATCCTCTCTGCAAACACCCCTCCTTTCCTTTGTTTCTGCTCCAACAAGCTCATAGATCAGTGAGAACTGTGGGAACCAAAACACATCAAGGCAACCTAATAATGAGCAGTTTAGCAAAAAGACCTGTGGCCAAAACAAGGGGTCTATAAAGAAGTAAGGATCTGGCCTGCCTGGGGATAAACCCCAATCTGTGACTAAAGAAAACAGAGAGCAAATAGAGGAAGCCGTGAGAACAGAGAGCCAAAAATCTCCACCACCCCCCCCCCCCCGGAAAAAAAGAGGTGGGGAAGAGCAGTCATGGGCGTCATGTTTAAGTAACACAGTAATCATTAGCTCACTTTATCTACGTACCTCCAAAGCGAGCTCTCAGTGATGCTCCCCAGGTTATAGTCATAGAGCTTTGTCAAAATGAGAATCACCTGAAGGCAAAAGAAGACATCATGGTTAGTCTCAAACAATTACAATATCATAGAACTGAAATGGCCCAAGGGAGGACTTAGGATTCCTTTAATGGGTGCTTAACATAATTGAATGAATTGTTACAGCATCACTTAACTGACTGGGGAAGGGTTTGCCAGGGCCTTCCTTTAAACTGCTCAGGCCTGATCCCCTCCCCAACTTTCTCCCTCTGTCCTGCAGTAAGAGTTACCTGCCCATCCAGGCATTCCTTACCCTGGTGGGCTGAAGGCTTTCAGGGAAGGCTAGCAGAGCTGTCAAATATGCACCCTGCAAGGGAGCCCCTGAGCAGATGGTCAGGAGAGAGTAAGGTCAGTGATGTAGGTCCCAGCCCTAATAGCTGTACCACACTGGGCAGGTTGCTTAGCTTCTCTGAACCTCAATGTCCCCATCTATTAAGAGGGCAAGCAGTAATGCCATCACCCAGAAAGGCTTGCTGTGAGGAGTTAAAATAGGTAATAAAGGCTAATTATTCTCCAATCTGCATGGGGTTCTTAAATGTCAGTTCCTTTCCCTTTCCTCTCCTTTGCAGGGCTGGCTTTATCCGTTTCTTCTGATTCTCCAATTTCTGGGAAAGCCACTGGATGGAATCCAGGCTTCCACAAGAGCTCAGCAAGAACATTTTAACAGGAGCATATTTATGTTTTATGGGGTCCTGAAGCTTACAGAATTTGGGGAACCCTCCATAAGGAACAGCATATAAACATACAAATTCAAACTTCAGAACAGGTCCCAGGACACTGACACTTCAGCTCCATTAGCTTCACGGCAAACCCTTCTTGGCTTTGAAGCCACTGCTATTCTCAGCATCACTCAGAGGAACTCCAACGATTTTGTTCTTTCTTTCAGAATTCAACACTCATTGAACACTTATTAGGAACCCAGGATTTCGCCTGATGCCTGGGGAGAACGTAAATACAGATGAGGCCTGTAGTCTGTGATCCAGTTAGGACAGGAGGAGCTCATCAAAGAAAACCTCAGTTGACAGCTTATCTACCCCTCCTCAGTCCCACGGACACTCATGCCCATCATGGCAGCTTGAGAAGACTGCGTCTTCCGGCGTCTGCAGTGATGACCAGGGCCCCCCGTTACCTGGAGCACATGAGCCCCAGGACACATGGGAAGAGTCCACAGAGCAGTGTGTTCCCACCCAGTGAGTCCTCACCCCTCATTCGCTCTCCTTACATAAGGACAAGAACTTAATAGGTTTGCTCTGTTTTCTGTTGAGGTTTCCATTTCTCTCCTGATTCACATAACCGAGACCATTTGGCCCAGCCCTGCTGTTTCCAACTCAGCAGAAAAATGTTGACATCGATTTCCAGGATTTTCCCTGAAGGCCAAGGGATCGGTTCTAGTCACAGTGAGCACAGAACATTCTAAACTTGAATTCCAAGGCAGCAAGCTGCCAAGGAGTACAGAACCTTTCCAAGTTCCACTCTGCCAGCACAGGGCTTGATTTACTGAAGGCACGAGCATCAATGAGCAGATTCCCAACACTTCTTTCACAGCAAGCAAACTAGAACTCCACAACCTTAGGTCTGTCCCAAGTTCAAGGGAATGAAGAACTATGGTAACCCAAAGATAGGCAGAGATCTGAGGAGCTGTTCTCTAAGGCCACCCCTCTCCTGAACCACTGCGCAGGCTTCCTTCAAGGACCTGCTCAAAGCTTGCTTCTTTAGCAAAATGTGAGCACGTGTGAGGTACCGGGCACCCCATAGGTACATCAGATGGTGCACCTGCAGTGGGGGCATATGCTTAACAGTTCTGCGTGCCAATTAAGTCACTCTAAGTGCTAAATTTCAATCACCGCCATCCCAGGAACGCTGATCAGCGGCAGCAGGGTGGCTGTTTGTTGGAAGACACAGAGTGACGTTACCACTCCACCTCGGTATGATTTTGCCAAATAGGCCTATAAATCCCCCACCAAGAATATGGGGGTGTAGGCATAAAGCATTTCTCGGTAGTTGCTCTCTTGATTCAATACAACAGTACACTCAGTAATGAAGTTCAGCTGGGCACAGGCTGCATCTCCCATCCATCTGATGAGGGAATTCAGAGGAGCCCCGGAGAAGGAACATTTTAACCCAGCAGGTAATGGTGTGGAGCCCCTCACGCACACACACACACACACACACACAGAAACTGTTTAAGCAATTCTCAGGCAGGTGGGCAGGGAGGTAAAAATCCACTCCCTGCCTCTTCTTGAGGGGCCAGTAAAACGAAATGTCACTGATACATTCAGGCAGTTTATCAATACCACACCCGGAGAGGCGTCCTTTCTGGCATTCCAAAGTATATCTGCTTGAATCAATCTAATCTTTCTGTTTTCAGAACGAGAGCAAGAAAGAAGAGCGAACTGCTAACCTTTAGTTATGTCTCCAGTCGATTCCTTGCAATCTCTCTCCCCCGCTTTTTTCCCCTTCTCTGTCTGTGTGCATTATTTACCCCCATACTCCTGGATAGTGATGCCTCATTGTATTAGATCTGGTTTGTTGTTGTTTCTTCGCTTTTCTGTCCTGGTTAATTAGCAATACTATTAATAGAATTAGTACCCGTTAAAGGGCCCACAACCCAACCCAATGAGGAAAAGGGGAGAATGCAATTGCCTGCCTATTCTGGTCCCATTGTCTACTATTTTTGTGCAATTTTCCCAAACTTAAAAAAAAAAGAAAACAGTGAAACTTTTTCGTCAAGTGAAATGTTATATGTACTTAAAAATACATAAACAGTAATTTATTTTTATTCATTTGGTAAACAATTTCCATGTATAGATTTAATTCTACAAGCCCAACTGCATAGAATTATAAATCCAATCAATGAGAGCAAGGCTGTTTTGATACACGCACACACAAAATGGAATACTCATCAGCATCTCATTTCTTTCTATATCTCATTTCCATTATATAGTACCAAAATATCCCTGATTCAAAACAGCAAGTGATGACCATAGGGTAATAGCTTTTTTAGGTTCCTTTTTAAATTTTAGGATACTTTCTTTAAATAGCTATAATCCAACTATCAACGGCTTAACAACCTCTACCTACGCTGGGCCAGGACCTCAGCACCTAGTCATCTGTGGGTCTTGGCGCAACGGCATGGCTCAGGATTCCCCACCCGGTCTGTCACCATGTGCCATCTGTACTCTTGTTTTGCTGTGGCTCTTCCTGCCATATCCATTGTTTGCAAAGCTACTGGGGGAACGTCACTTGGTCCGTGTGTATGTTGAAGCCAACCCACCAAGCTGTTATTTTCAAACCATCCATCCCTTAGAAGGTGAGAGAGTGCCAGAAACAGTGCCGGGATCTGTGCAGGGATGAGTGAGGTTCCTCAAGGAAGTGATCACGGGCTTCCTCCTTAGGACTGAGCCAAACTGACACTATCTGGGCTCACCAAACTACTACCCCTTTTCCCAGAGTTTTCCAAAGCTCCTACAGAATAATTCCACCAACTTACCCACCCCAGCCTCTCACCTACCCCTCTGTACGTAGCTGCTAAGAAACCATCACCTTAAAAAAATGTATGTGGTATATATACACGTGCACATATACACAATGTATATGTATCTATGTGGGATGTTGTTCGGCCATTAAAAAAAAATCTTGCCATTTGTATCAATATGGGTGAAACTGCAAGGCATTTTGCCAGGTGAAATAAGCCAGATAGAGAAAAATAAATACTGTACAGTATCACTTACATGCAGAATATAAAACAAACACAAAAACTGATTTCATACGGACAGAATATAATGGTGGTTGTTAGGGACTGGGAGGGGAAAGGGAAATGGGGAGATCCATGTCAAAGGATCTGAAGTACAAACTTTCAGTTATAAGAAGTTCTGAGGCCCTAATGTACATCAGGGTGACTATAATTAATAATACGATATTGTCTCATTGAGGTTTTGATTTGGATTTCCCTGATGCCGAGTGATGCTGAGCACTTTTTCATGTGTCTGTTGGCCATTTGGATGTCTTCTTTGGAAAAATGTCTGTTCATGTCTTCTGCCCATTTCTTGATTGGATCATTTGTTCTTTGGGTGTTGAGTTTAATAAGTTTTTTATCGATTTTGGATACTAGCCCTTTATCTGATATGTCATTTGCAGGTATCTTCTCGCATTTTGATCTCACTGATATGAGGAATTCTTAATCTCAGGAAACAAACTGAGGGTTGCTGGAGTGGTGGGGAGTGGGAGGGATGGGGTGGCTGGGTGACAGACATTGGGGAGGATTTGTGCTATGGTGAACGCTGTGAACTGTGTAAGACTGATGAATCACAGACCTGTACCTCTGAAACAAATAATACATTATATGTTTAAAAAAAAAAAGAGAAGAAGATAGCAGGAAGGGAAAAATGAAGGGGGGGGAACCGGAGGGGGGAGACGAACCATGAGAGACTATGGACTCTGAGAAACAAACTGAGGGTTCTGGGGGGGGGATGGGTTAGCCTGGTGATGGGTATTAAAGAGGGCACGTACTGAATGGAGCACTGGGTGTTATACGCAAACAATGAATCATGGAACACTACATCAAAAACTAATGATGTAATGTATGGTGATTAACATAACATAATAAAAATACAAAACAAAACAAAACAAAATATATCATAAAAGCAAAAAAAAAATAATACAATATTGTCCATTTGAAAGTTACTGAGAGTAGATCTTAAGCATTCTCACCAAAAAAAAAAAAAAAAAAAACAAAAAACAAACACAAAACAAAAATCGAGAGAGAGAGAGAGAAAGAGAGAAAGTTAACTATGTAAGGTGATGGAAGTGTTAATTATCTCGATCTTAGCAATAATTACACGATGCGTATGTTTATCAAAGCACCACACTGAATACTTCAAATATATACAATTATTTCTCAAATAAAGTTGGGGGGTGAGAAGCAACCATCACAATGGACCCTAGGGAAGGAAAATGTCAATCCACCTCCCCCCTCATCTAACCCCAACTTCCGTCTTCACTGGGTTACAAAACAAAAGAATTCACAGAGATAAACAGAGACACTACTGTGCCAATGGTTATTAACAGTGTTCTCTTGTGAAACAGCAATAGGCGGCCAAAACTATGCTGTTGTAGCAAAACATCAGGACAAGCCTTATTTCCAGGTATGCATTCGACTCTCGTATGGCAGCAACCTAAGTTTACATGTGGGCAGTCTCCATCATGCCCAGCATTTGGACATACGACACCTTCGAATGTGACAGCATGTTTTGTTTAATCAACGTAAAAATATAATTTAGAAATGAAACCCCAAACATTTAAGGAACCCCTAAAACACCCTCCTGGTAACCTGGTTCGACACAATATATTTTTGAAAACACCCGTATGAATAACTAGACCAACGTTTATTCCACACTTCCCAAGTAGAAGGATAGGAATTCTCCATTTCTTTTCCTAAGGAAGGAACATAGTGTGCTGACCCTTTCCTTTGCTAACTTACAACAATATATCCCAGAGGAAGGGGGATGGAAGGTTGGGGATGGGCATCAATATATCTCCCACATTCCCCCCACTCCCTGAGGAGGATGCACATATTCCCCCTATGAGTGTTCTCTCCTAATTCTTTAGCTTAGGAGTAGCAACCTGGTGGAGGGCTACTGAGAATCTTTCTTGAAGGAGGAGCTTGCTTAGCAAGCTTACTATTCTTCTTAAATGAATAATTTAGGTTAGGGTAGCTGTAGGAGAACTTACAGACATTTAGGGAGATTTGACTTCTACCAGAATCCTTGGCCTGGCCACTGCACTTCACCTCATCTCATCTTCTCTGGGAAATCTTAGAAAAGCAAGACATGTCTCCTCATTTTCCAATTATTAATGATTTGCCTCCTTTTTTTTCTTTGTGTCCAACTGCAGAAGCAGATTCTAATCCCGAGGCAAACAGAAGTGCAGCCCTGGTTTCTTGACAGTGAGCAATCTGGGCTAGAAGATCCTAAAGTCTCTTTTATTCCTGAAGATCTATAGTTCCAAATCCTGAATAATGTAGATGGCGACACAGATGCTAGTCTATAAAACAAGGCATTTTCTTTTGTATTTCTCTCAGTGATTAGTGATTCAGGGCTGGCCTGGGCAGGCGTTTTTGTCATTGTAACACATGGGAGACTCCACAGAACTCATCCATGCTAACACTCCTAATTCCACCTACCTGGGGTGGGCCACAGTCTAGCGTGGGTGAGCAATGGCAAAGCCACACTGAAGATGCCAGTAGATTGGCTCAGGGGCTAAAGCTGGCTACCTCCATCCTTTCCCCACCAACTTCCAGCATGCCCTGATGTTTCCTCAATTCCCTGTCTCCAATGGCCTCCTCTCTGCTTGCCAGAGACCAGCTTGTTGGATATTTTAAAAAATGTGGATAGAAGTGATACGGGGACAAAAAAATTATAAGGCCTGAAGAGATTTAGAACAATCTTTCAGGGGACTGAAGAACAGGATACAATATAAGAGGGGTGTTCAATAGCCAGAATTTTTTGTTTTTGTTTTTGTTTTGGGTTGTTTTCTTCGCACTCCAGTTTTAGGGGAAAAGAAGCAAACTTACAACAGTGGTTTTCCTAAAAATATGCACACTCCAGATTGTGTCTTTGGATGAGAGAGCCAAAGACAAAATTATTCAACTTTCTAACTTAAACAGAAGTTCTCATTCCTTTGAGTAGCCATGAATTCTTTAAGAATCTGATCCAATAAAATCTAGGAGCATAAAACAATGACTATAACTTTAATGATACCACTGATCTCCTGAATCCTAGGGGGGTCATGAATCCAAGAATAAGAACCTTCTGTAATTCCCAGAAAATGAGAGCTTTCTTCAGAAGAAAGAACATTCAGCTCTAAAATTCTACACATTTAATTCAATAAACATTTATCAAGCCTTCTTAAGAGGCAGGGATAAAAAACAAAACAAAACAAAACAAAACCACAACAAAAAAAACTACATGCTGTGAGGACACAAAGAGAGAATGAGACTTGGTACCGGGCCCTGGAAGCTCACAGTCAAGTGGGGAGGCAGAGCTGTGCAGATGGTTACACTAAGGAAGACAAAGGTTTGCAGCAGGACAACAGTGTTTAAATCTCCTAGCGAGCACGAAAGGAAAGTATAATCAGGTATAGACTCTTACAAAAGAAGACAGTCAAGACAAATCCCAGAAGATGTGCGTGATTCTGATGGTGACGAGAAGCTATAGAGCTGGTATTCTAAGGGAAGGGGGCATGAGGATAGCGGTCCAGAGGTGTGAAAGCTCACAGAGCAGTCAGAAGAGAGCAAGTCCCTGGGACACAGAGTATCAGAATAGAGAGATACATTAGGCTCTACTGTGGATGCCTTAAATACAGGACGGCAGTATGCTCTGCCAAAACATACAAATAAACAAGCAAACAAATAAAGGCTTTGGAATCAGAAGACCAAATTTTGAGTCTTGCTTTAGCCACCGTATCTGTTAGAATGGCTTTGGCAGCAAGAAACAGAACACTAAAAATCACTCAAATAATGAGGCATATATTGTCTCAGATAAAAAAAAGGTCCACAGTTTATGCAGTTCCAGGACTAATACAGCTAACAATGCCATCAGGCATCCCCACGATGTACACACTTCCTCTCTGAAAGTGTTAACACTTAGCGTGTGTGCCCTCCTGTTTGCAAGGTGGTCCTAACACTTCTTTGTAGCACGTGCAGACGCAGCTACACTCAGCAAAGAAAAGAAGGACCTCTACTGTACATCTGCTTTTTTGTTTTTAAATTAGAAATGACACTTTCCTAAAAGCCCTTCCAGCAAAATCTCTATAGTCTCAATGAACACTATTCAGCCACATGCCCACATCATGGCTTCAATGAAAGTTGGGAAAATGAGGAAGACAGGGGTCTGGAGATGGACTTGGTGTTTCCTGTGGTAAGAGATGGGCTCTGCCAGTAAAGAAATTGTGGGTAGTGGCTGCCGAGTAACAACGAGTAATGTCTGCCACTGAGAGACCTCAAATAAGTCACTCAGATCCTGAAAAGACATTAAAAACAAACATAAAAAAAAGGAGATAATGTTATCTCTCTCCTTAATCTCTTAGAAATGGGAGAAGGGAGAAGCAAAGAACAGGAAGTGGAAAAATTCTGTGAAAATGTTCAAGTACTCTGCAAATGTAAGTAGTTGCTATTATTAATAACATCTCGAATTTATTGGAGCCCTAGTCTGTGTGCCAGACAAATTTCATTATTAAGGGTATTTCAAGTAATTCTCTCGCTCTCTCTTTTCTGATGAGGAAATTGAGGCACACAGAGGCTAGGTAATTTATTCAGCTGGTAAGTGGTGAACAAGTTTAAATCACATTATATATGGACTCTTACTCACTGTGCTTCATTATCTCTATGGTATGTTGTCCTGAGTATTTCTGTTACTAAAGGTTAGTGAAAGATCCTCACTTTCTGTGCAATTCAAAAGTATTGTAGACCTGTTATCCATGAGACATGGTACCGGCCACAGACTCCTCCTTCACTCTGCCTTCTTCCAGACATCCCTGGAATATGTTTTCCTTATATGAGATAAATGAGTTTTCATTCTTTATTGACCTTAGGTAAGTGGCATTTTCATTTGTCATTTTTAATTTGTTTTAAAAAACCTTTGAACCTTGGTGAAATCCAGTGTTAGGGGATGATTCTTCCACTTCAATCACAGAAGTTGGCAGCTTCCAGATCAGGGGTTCCAGATAATGAATGCATGCACATGGAACTGCAGATTTCAACAGAACAGCTTATAGTATCTTCATTTTCAGAAGATTTAAGGGAATGTGTAATTGCACTCCATTTGAGTCATCAAAGGGATGAGAATTCAGTAATAGCTAAATCGGATTAAGAGTCCTCAGAGGGGAGTTGAAAGGTTGGTATAATGGTTCGCACAACCACCACACACGGGCATCTGGAGTCATCAGACAGAGGTAATTCAGCACACACAAACACAATTTGAAAAGAAAAAACAGTAGAAAGGGTGGGATGAATTTGGGGTATGGGGCCAGCCAGAAAGCAATCAGATTTTTGCCTCTGGGGAGTCCTTAATTCCAAATGGCCTTCATATTTTCTAAGAACCCACACATAATTTAATAAAATGTTTCTTTATGTAATATCCTCTGAATGACACTGAGATGGTGTGAGTGAGTTACATGGCTAGTGGACCTCCCTGAGGAACTTAAAAGACCAGACAGCCAACAGTGTTGCAGACAGACACAGTGGTATATAGTAACTGACTCAACATGAGGCACAGAGCAAACCCTAGAATATGGGACTGCCCTTTTGGAGAGTAGAACGTTTTTAAGTAAAAATCTGCCATATCCTCCTCTGACGCTGTTCCCCTCTAGAGGTCATTTGCAGCTAAGATATGAGGTCACGGATAGGACGTGAGCTGTGGACCAATGTCCTAGGAGTTTCCATGTGAGAAAAACTACAGCTCTTACTCAAGACAACTCACATCTCTCTCCCCTCTTCTGCTGAAAGTCGAAGTTCTTTCCTGGTAGTGACTAGCAAAGAAATGCATGTAATAAAAGGCTATTAACTCTCTTCCTAGAGCCAGGTCATTATATTTAGCAAATAAACCCAATGGACCTAAGTTGTTCTTTGACGCAAGTCTTGAAAATAGAACTTGTTTTTCTATTCTTCAAGGGGAGGGACACTATCAACTAAAAAAAAAAAAAAAAAAAAAAAAAAAAGCATTTTCTCCAAAATCCATTAATCTCACAATATGCAGCACTTCAGTCCTCCATAATCTTCTTTCTTCTCCTCCTCCTCTTCTTTTTGAATAAAAAAAGATAATTCCCAAAGCATATATCCATATCTTGTGGATGTTAACCATTTCATATTCTCCTTTCTCTATTTAAATTACTCTGCTCTAAATTATACTCTATTTTAACCATCTGCATTACACCAGGAGAGCTAGAGAGGTGCTAAATTATCTTTTTTTTCCTAGAAAAAAGCCTGATACCAGTATCAATGTAATCCCCAAAGAGTACCATGATAAAATGGTTGTACAAAATATAAGGAAAACACATACTCTAGGCAAGACCTCTTGACAAGAAGGAGAGAGTAAAATAGAAAAATTAGACCTGGAGAGACCTAAAGGCAAAGCTTCAAGACATCAAAGCAAATGAGGCTAGGGAGGAGGGGGAGAGAAGCAGGAAACTCAGCGAGTTGTTTGGAGAGACAAAGTCCAAGGAAACCACAAAGAATACCCAGTGCAAATCTACTATTTCATAAAGAAACCAACCATATACCATGCTGTCCTCATTCCCCTCCATAAGAAGGGAACAGACCATCTTTCTCTGACTTAATCCCTATTTGAATTAGGTCACTGGGTACTTAGTTATAGAAACACAAATAAGGAGTTATAAAACAGTAAGAAAATATTTCTTGCATTATCTTCTCTCTGGAAACCTAGAAAACAAAGAGAGGAAACCCCTATGTCTATGTTAAAGGGGGACAACCTGAAGTTGTAAGGAGAAAGAGGTTGTAAGGAGAGGGAAAAGGGATATGAAGAATGGAGAAGTTCCCTTTCAACTTCCCCCATACACTGATCTGAGGGATACAGGCCTCCAAGTTCTCAAATCACTCTCTGTCTGAATTATAGACATAATCTAAATATTAAACTCTCCCGACATGAGAAGCCACACATAAAATGAACAAACCATTAAGCAGCAAACTGTCTGTTAATGATGAGGGGCCCTTCTGTTCTTATGCTTCCTTATATTAAGCTTCAATACAAAGAAATGAACCAAGTCATTCCTTTTCTACTTTGGCATCTTGGTTTTTATGCTGTTATTCATGGATCTGAAGAGGTTAACTCAATTTTTAAAAATACTATGTTTTCAAGGTTAACACAACACACTAACAGGAAGCTAATAAATAAAGATATGCATCTTATGGTGATCCAAGTGTCAGAAGATGAACTTCAATAAAAATGGAATTTAAAAAAATGAGGATACAGGCTTTAATTTTTTTTTTCATTTTCTCTTCTCATTTACCATACAGTGAAACTAACAAAAACAATAAGAATAAAAAATCAGAGACAGTAAGGGCACCTGGGTGGCTCAGTCCATTAAGATGGCTCAGGTCATGATCCCAGGGTCCTGGGATCGAGCCCTATGTCAGGCTCCCTGCTTGGCGGGGAGTCTGCTTCTCTCCTCTGCCTGCCACTCTGCCTACTTGTGCTCTCTTTCTATTTCTCTCTCTGTCAAATAAAGTCTTTAAAAAAAAATCAGTGACAGTTAATATGGTAAGTTCAAATATTTTCCTTTACCTTGGGAAAATCTTAAGGTGAACCAGGGAGAAAGAGAAACATCTTATTCTCTTTAAAAAAATAAATAAATAAGCAGTAACAACAGACCTCTATTAACAGATCTTTTGTTCGCCTTGTCTGAGTGCTAAGGCGTGATGGGACACAATTTGCCCAAGAGGAAATTCAAAGCTTAAAAAAGCTGTCTTGAAAGTGAAATTTAAATAACATCTTGAAATCCCAAGTAAAATCTATTAATAAATAATAAAGGCTTCTGTTGGAGGAAAGAATCCTCTAGAAGTTAAATGATTCTTACGCATTTCTTGTCATTTAATCACAGAACCCAAATGCTTCTACAGGACTCTAGTTCTAATCCTCTACAACGGCATCTAGATGACTGGTGGGTGGTTATAAAAATATTTAGCACTTTGTCACTCTTTTACAGGAAACTTAAGACAAAATTGGAAAGGACTGCAAAGATCATGTAACTCTAACCATCTCGTCTGACAAATGGTGGAGGTTATACTTTTAGAAGAATCTGTTCTTGAATAAGGCACTTCTGAGAGTAAGGAATAATCTGAACATACCATATGCTGACTCGGAGCATGAAGCAGGGGTTCCTATGTACAGAAGGAAGGACTGGAGGGGGCCAGTTCTGACATGGGGGAGAGATCAAGGAGTCAAGTGAGGACTGCAACCAGGAGCATCAGGCCTAGACACCGGTTTTGTGAGGACGAGAGTCACACAATTTGAGGGCCTTTCTTCAAGAAACAGAACACAAAATGATGAATAAAATGACGTTTAACAGTGAACATTTATGAGAATGACAAATTAGCTCAAAACAAATTACCAGTGCCTTAAAAATTCACATACTTCTCTTCTGAGATATCTTTAGGCAGTTTGGCAAAAATAGGAAAATAGAGATGTTTCCTGATTGCAACCTAGCTTTCCCTCTGTACCTGAAACAATCTACAATCCCCCCCAAATGCCCAGCATACACAGGAGTTCATGCCTGTGAAGGCTCTGAATCTTAAGCTTCATTGGCTTCACTGTAAAGTCCCCTTTGAGTGGGATCCCACATTAGATGCTCATTAAGAATGGAGCTATCCATTTCTGCCATCCTGGGCTGTGAATCCAGAGAGATGGACTTACGCCTGAGCTCTGGGATACTGAGGAAGCCAATGCACTCTTGGGCTTCAGTCTCCTCCATGGTTACACTACACATTTGTAAGATCTCTTCCCATTACAATACCATCCAATGTCAAATACCCCAATCTACTCTAATTTTCAGTGTTCCCAGGCTTAATAAATGCTACTGTCATTGCTCAAGCTAGAGCTCTGAGTGAGTCTTCCTTGACTCTACCCGCCCCACCTTTTCTCCCCAAACCTAATCAGTCACTGAGCCCTACAAACCTCTCTCATTAACCTCACCTCAACTGTTCTGGCCTACAGCACTGCCTTTGTCAATGCCACCAGCCTTCTGTCTTGCTTCCCTCCAGCCGCCCTCTGTACTGTTACCACAATAACTTTTTTTAAATAACAAAATTGTTTTTTTCCCCCTCTTCAAAACATCTGTGTGTCCTCCCGTTGATCTTAAAGTCTAAATTTCATAATCTGACCTACAAGGCCAAGTATGACATGGCCCCTACATGCACATTCAAATCACTCCTTCCAATACTTCTTTACTCTCACAACTGCATGTGAACCCAGACATAATGTTCTCTTGCTGACCTAAAGAACTTCAGTATTTGTTAATGGTCTGACTAACTGACTGTAGTTATATTGGTGATGGACTTTTGTAGGCATAAACATCACGTTCCAGTTACATGAGCAATTATTGTAGCAAGCATCTAGAATAGAGTGGGATCAAAAAATCTGAGTAATTGTAACACAAGGGCATTGCTATTTCATGAAATTCTAATCTTAGGAATGATATTCCAAACACTTTGGATTTCCTTTTGGAAGTATGGGCTGTTTAAGGAATTAAATGCTAGATGATTCAATGCTGTGTATCTCTTTTGGGAGGGCTGGTAGTTGTAAAACGTGCCTATGAACCAATCCAAAGGTTTACTGATTTTCTGTCCTTTCATTCAAAAGTGTTAGCTTTCATGCGCAAATCCGCAAGAGACCCAAAAGTTGGCCAGGAACTGCAGAGAACTGCTTCCCATTCTGGGAGTTTCTTCTATCCAGAAATGGACAGCCCTGGATCAGTACAAGTATATCAGGGTGCATATTTGGAATTAAAGTCTGAATTCTAGGTCTTTCAACTATTTCCTATAGGACATTCAAAACTGGACAGCCCTGGATCAGTACAAGTATATCAGGGTGCATATTTGGAATTAAAGTCTGAATTCTAGGTCTTTCAACTATTTCCTATAGGACATTCAAAACTGGACAGCCCTGGATCAGTACAAGTATCCTCTGTACAATGGGACAAAGCCAAATCAAGTCTCTATTTTGGTAGGATGGAGACTTAAAGTTAGAAGTTGAGAGGACTAGATTCTGGTTACAGAGTCAGTTTTAATTCCTTGTATGACCTTAGTCAGGTTAACTCTTTTTCCTCCTTTTCCTATTGAATAAGATTGGTAACATTAGAATTCCATTTCTAACTGGATTATTATCACCAGTTTACTTTATGGAATACTTCTTAAAAAATTTTTTTTCACTCTGCTAAGCATTTTGAATAACATGATCTATGTACATTATTTATTTTAAGATTTATTTATTTTAGAGAGAGAGAGAGCGTGCATGTACGCAAGTAGAGGGAGAAGGAGAGAGAGAGAATCTTCAGGCAAACTCCCCATGAGTGCAGGGGCTCGACATGGGGCTTGATCCCAGGACACTGAGATCATGACCTGAGCCAAAATCAAGAGTCGACTGCTTAACCAACTGAGCTACCCAGGCACCCCAGTCTGTGTACATTCTTAACTATCCTATGAAGCCAATACTTTTTTTTTTTTGGTCATTTTCAGATGACAGAGGAGAGTTTAAGGAATTTGTCCAACATCAGCTAGCATATAAGTGGGATGTTGGTATTTGAATCCAAATAAACTTAGACCGGAGCTCAGGTGCTTAACCACCATGATACACGGTCTCTTTGGAGAGGGAAAGACAGAGATTTAAAGAGCTTCAAAGAGTATACTTCTTGCTTTCTCAATCAGCCTGATGCCAAGCTCTAGCTAGCTAGCTATCAATCAATCTATCCATCATGTATTCGGTTGTTTTTCTAGGCACTGACCACAATCCATATTTGTTTTTCTAAGTGCTACTCAGAATGCAAAAAGAGAAAACAGATACCTGCCCTCATTGTATATTGTAGTTGGGAAGGGACTCACAGAGCTGAATGCTTTAGAAAGGAAGTACTGTGGGAATAAAGAGAAAGGAGCATTCCCTAGCTGGATATAAATGGGATCTTTTCAAGTTCTTACAACAAGCAGGTGCTTTACACACAGTATGTCATTTAATTCATTTCACAATGCTGGGTGGTAGTTATTTGCGATTCTCACACAGGAAACTGGGATGGCCTGGGGCTTGGGTCACACATATGTAAGCTTAGATCTTCTTGGCTTCTGATCTGGAGCAGGCGCTTGAAGGACAGGCTGAGTTAGCATTTCCACCATCCTGAGGAGGGGTCAGCTTTGCGTCTTTCCTGCTGAGACCTCTGTGGACTCCACAGGCCAGAGAGTCACACCTCTCCTCATCCACCAGCAGGTATAAAACATGGAGGGGTCGTGTGCAGAAAAGAGGAGAGAAACTTCCCAAGAGTCTACAACAAGACCATTTATCTGCCCCTCTGCTAATGAAAAAAGCTGAGAGTCACTCAAATGTCCCCAAACACAGGAAACAAGGCTTCAGTAAAGAAAGATAAGACTAGAATGGTATCTCGGTCCCATGTGGGAAATCAGTTGCAAAAATGGGTAAGTATGTCACTGCTGCTTCTCTCTTTTTAATCCTTTAATCCTAAATCAAGACACTAGTGAAATTTAGAAACCCCATAACCTGTCTGCCCTAGGAAATGCAAATCTCCCAGGAAAGACCCCACGTGCTGACCCACTGTGAATGGCTCTCTGCAGAGAGAAGGTCATGTGTTGATCACAAAGCTGACCATGAGTGTGAGGGGCTCTCTGGGCCCGTCGGGAGGGGGGGCTTCAGGAAGTGATTCAGAGAGACTGGAGAAAGGAGAAGCGCCTGCTGCAGGAGGCTAGAAGGCAAAAAAGAAAGAAAAGAAAAAATAATCTATTTTCTTGAGAATAGATCCTCTTCTTTAGATTTCCTCCTGTTTTTTTTTTTTTTTTTCCTTTAAACTGTCCAAGATTAATGTGGCAAAAATAAAATGCCCCACAGGCTGCTTATTTTGATGCTTACTACAGCACATAAAAGTGAAGAATTAGCATGGAATGAATAATTTATTTAGTGCTTTACTGTTGTTTTAAACAAATCACTTCCATGGAAGCAATGTGTATTCAAGCAATAAATCACTGTTTAGCACTCTGCCGTGAGGAAAAGATACCACTTGGCAGAATTACTGAATGGCAGTGCCCGGCAGGGAGGCAGGCACAATAAAGATAAAGGTGATGTCCTTGCACTTGGGGATTTTGAAGGAGGCTGGGTCTGAATGAGATTCAGGAATGAGACCCTTCCCTTTAGTCACAAGGTTTAAATGAGCACCTACTTCTGCTAATGCATCTGATATTATGACTAGCAGGGCATAACTTATTATTACCTCAGGGCTATACATATAATTATATGTATGACATTATACATACCATGTCATAAGTATTAAGATAGTGGTGCATACAAAATGCTATGAGGATTTGCCTAGTAGGGGGATGGGAGTCTGAAACAAGATTTCACGAGGGGGTAATATTGTATCCAAAGCTTGATCTAGCTAAGGGGGCTAAAAAAGTGAAAATCATACATTACAAGAGTTGTGTGGGGCCAGAGGAATGCAAGCATGAAATGCACATGATATCTGGGTGGAGAGGGTGTGTTTTGAAGTGGTACAACTCGGTGAGGGTGGAGAAGGAAATGAGAGAAGGCAGGCAGGAGAAGAGGCTTGAAGGGGGATCAGCAGGGATGCAGGGGGATCAGCAGGGATGCAGGGCGATCTTCATGGACCCTGTGCAGACACTGTGCATCTTAGATACTTTGGCCTGAGAGACCACAACCCCAAACCAGTGTCAGTCTGGAGGGCAAGGCTATGAATGCTGTTCTTTACCGGTCTTGCTAATTAATTACCACATCTATCTACATTTGGAACCACAGCAAGGGAAACTGGTTCAGGCCAAAACAATGACCCTGGTTCTCTCCTTACGGTCAAATCAGAAAGTGGAATGTTCTATTGTCCCAGCTTTATGAAGTTCTCAGAATGAAATAATAATCCTAGTTTTTGTTGGGGAGAGAAACAAAGCAGTCCCCAAGGAGCTAAACCAGCTCAGATTACAAATTTTAAAACGTCTTTTTTTTTTTTTTTTTTTTTAAACCAATGTCACAAACATAACCTGAGGTCGGACACTTAAAGCTGAGATCCCTGCAGCCTTCCATTACTTCTGGCAACTTGTGACAATTAGTACAGGCTGGTAATTCCTGTCACTTACACTGCAGAAGGCTGACGGCTTGATGTTTACACATCTGGAGGAAGAGCAAAGAGCAAAACCCTTCCATTCTATCAACTGCATCAAAGGTTTCCGCGGCAAAAACCTTCATCTCATTTCCGTCCGGCTTCAACAGTAATAATTAATAATAGCATGTCACCCTCAAGGAGTTTAGAAAACTTCTACTCCCCAGCCCTACTTTAAGTGGTTTAAGAAAGAATAAATTCTCAGCCTCTTTTATAAGATAATCTCAACTTTGCCAAAAATTTGCTGAAAGCTGAAAACAACACTTCTGGCCCCTGGAGTGAAGGTGACAAGGCACTGAGAAATGTCACGAATTTGATGCTTTTCGTCACCTTAATAATATTTGCTTTTTTTTTTTTTTTTTAACTATCTCTGTGTCAGCATTTTATCAAGCTCAGACAAAACTCAAAATGTTGTTGGCTACTAGCCGACCAGAAATGCTTCCCCCTCAGGAAGAAACTAATCAATGAACAACTCTCTACTGAATGTTCACTATGTTCACAGCAGAACCGGTAGACCTTATGGGAGACAAAAGGATAGAAAATGTAATTTCTGCCACCTAGGTATTTATGATCTAGGCAGAATCTGATTATCACTCTGTTGTTCAGAAACACTCAAGTTTCCCTTGCCTCAAGAGGACTAAATTAATTCCCTCTTCTTCCGTAGAACATCGAAGGTCCATTCCATACAGCACTGATCCTCTATTTTGTATTGGTTGCTGCTTCTCCTTGCAATCCTGCCTTCATGACCGCCATGCTATTCTTTGAACCATCATGAATTTTCAGGCTTCTAGGGCTTTCTTGATTTCCAATACCCAGTTCAAACACCATGTCCTCCATGAAGCCATCCCAGCCTCTCTGGGCAGAGTGTGCAGCTCCATCTTGCCTCTTTACTGTAGTGTGTTTCAACTATGGCCTGAGCACACCGCTTTCATTACTTGTTTACCTGTCTCTTCCATTAGGTTATCATCTCGTTGTTGAATTTTTTTTTTTTTTAAAGATTTTTTTTTATTTATTTGAGAGAGAGAATGAGAGAGAGAGAGCACATGAGAGAGGGGAGGGTCAGAGGGAGAAGCAGACTCCCTGCTGAGCAAGGAGCCTGATGCGGGACTCGATCCTGGGACTCCAGGATCATGACCTGAGCCGAAGGCAGTCGCTTAACCAACTGAGCCACCCAGGCACCCTCGTTGTTGAATTTTTTAATACAATTTCTTGCGCTTGGGATGCCTGGGTGGCTCAGTTGGTTAAGCATCTGCCTTCGGCTCAGATCATGATCTCAGGGTCCTCGGATTGAGCCCCACCTTGGGCTTCCTACTCAGTGCTTCTCCCTCTCCCTCTGCCTCTCCCTCCCTCCCTGCCCACTACTCAGCCCCCTCCCCGCTCCTGCTCTCTCTCTCAAATAAATAAAATCTTAAAAAAATAATTTTAATAACAAATATAATTTCTTGTGCTAAGATGGAATATAGCATAAAAAAACCCCAGTATATATGGTCAGTGAATAATTACACAATGTACAGACATGTATGCTTAAAAATGTGAGTCAATTTGGAAGGAATGAAATTGATTTATATGTTGCAAGGCTACTGCCATCCTCGATACACAGTAGATGCTCAATAAAAATTAGTTTGGTTAGAACCAAATGCCCATTGAATATCATAGTTTGAAGAATGATGGAGTATAAATTATACTGCTGGCAGCACATTCTCAAAAGTTCAGACTTAGGGTGAGCGTGGTGTATTTGTGGTTCATCATTTAACCAAACCTGGCCAGAGATTACAATGATGTTTGAAAAATATGGCGTGTAAAGATAAACTGAGGTAATTTTTGGATGGTCTCTAATGCCAGGGTGAGAAATCTCTAGAACTTGTTGTGTGTGTCTACGTGGTAAAATATGAAGAGGAATTTAAGATTTTTGAGCACAGAGGAGACACACATAATACTAAAGATACAAAGCTATGTATTTTAAATCTGACACCTACGTAATAGATTAGCGGGTACCATCAAACTTTTTCTTAAAGAATAAGATAGTAAGTAATTTAGGCTTGTGAACCACAAAATGTTTGTCACAACTACTCATTTCCACAGTTGTGTCATGAAACCAGCCATAGACAATACATCCACAAACAGGTGTGGCTGTGTTCCAAAACCCTTTATTTACAAAACCAGGTGATGGCCAAATTTGGCCCTCAGACTGTAGTTTGCCTTAAGCGACTGCCTTCGGCTCAGGTCATGATTCCAGAGTCCCAAGATCAAGTCCCGCATCGGGCTCCCTGCTCGGCAGGGAGTCTGCTTTTCCCTCTGACCCTCTCCCCTCTTGTGCTTTCTCTTTCTCTCAAATACATAAATAATAAAATATTTTAAAAAAAGAAAAAAGAGGACTAGGAGACTAGAGGCATCTTTGACAGGACAGGGTCTTCTGTGTTAAGCATCTGGGAAAAATTCTCCTAAAAAGTTTAGAAGAAAGCAATTTGAAAAGATGCATATATGGGAACTAGAAACTTGAGATAATCAAAGAATTCTACAGAATTTTGGTGCTAGGGGGTACCTAGAGATTACTAAAATTATCAAATTAGTCCAAATTTGCCATTTTATAATGTAGCAGGGTAGGTAGCATTTAAATAATAGATCATTAAGCAGAGGACACACCACAGCTGCCCCGAATCATGCTTTCGTCCTACACAATACTGGTCCTCAGCAAGTTTGAAAAACAAAGTGGATCAAGTTGCCAGCATTTAAAAATCAGGAATTTATATACCGAACTGGAATTCTTACTTCTCTTGAAAAAAAATCAGAAAACTCGAGCAATACTAGGTTCCTATTCCCACACAGCGTCATTAGGCAGCAGGATATAGCAGTTGTTCCTCCATAACTGAGTTCTCCTTTCCCTGGAGCAAACGCAATGCCATTAATCACAGACACCACCCGTGATGCTAGTGAGTCCTGAGGTCAACGTCTAGGCTCTGGAGGCAAACTGCCGGGCTGGTGTTCCGGCTCGGCCTCCTTCTAATGGGAGGTAACCTAACTTTCATAAGCTCCAGTTTCTCCATCAGGGAAGTGTGGAATAATTTCAGCCCCTTAGAGGCTCTCAGAGGGTTATTAGGAGGCTTAACTGGACGACTGTATGTAAAGTACCGGCACAGAGCAGCCCCTTAAATGCTAGACACTGTGATTATTATCATGAGGGGAAACTGAAGCCCAGAGAGGTCACATGAGTTGCCAAAGTCCACACTCAGTTTGTGATAGAACCAGTAACAAAACTCATTTCCCATGACTTCAGGGCTATTTCCAATACTCTGAGGGTATTCTACCACAAATGCAATCGGGATGTTTGGAAAACCTAGCAAAGGTAAGCCCTGAATCAAGAAGAAAAAGTAAAAGGAACAAGTCAGATATGATGATGGGCCAGTATGATGAAGCATTTCCATGGGTAACATCCAAAACATGCAGTATAGTGGAACAAACAGACAATACTTGTGTGTCTCTGACTCTTTTTTTTTTTGCCAAAGCTACATAAAGGGATTCTAAACATTTATTCTACCATTTGTGGCAGAGTAAAAACCAGCCTACATCTCAAATCAAAGTCTGGTGACTTTTAGCTGCATTCTATCCTGAAGAGCAACTGTGGGTAGAAAGACTGGCAAAAATACCCTGGAGCTACTTTGTCCTGCTTATGAATTCTAAGTTCCTGTCTGTTTCAAAAGCAGAGGAGAGAAAGTGCTAAGTCAACCAACTTTGGCTAATTAGTTCTTTTTATTTGGTGACTGTAAATCAATGACAAACAAACTTCTAATACTTTCACCCTGGCTGAGAAGTTTGCTGCCACTCACCATCCATCACTTCTGCCTGTAAGTGGCCTTGCTGAAGCGTCCAGTTCTCTGGTTATATGCCTGCCCTCTTTTCTGCAGCCCATAAGAAAATATGCTGGCGGTAGCTGTTTGTAATAAGCCGAAGGCTTTGTGAGACCAATTGTAATGCAGAGGTCATATTTTCTAAGCTGTTTATAGATTGCAATTTGTAAGGTTATAATGTCACATGCTGTCAATAATTCAAGGTGGAGAATTACAACTGTTAATAGGTCATCAATTCTTCGTCCTTCTCTTTCAATGTTCATTCTCTTGAGAGATGTAATTTGTTTCATGGAAACGTCATTCCTTGAACTTTGAACTAAAGGTTTCATTTGTTTATGAGAAAAAAAAAAAAAAAACAGGGAGGTACACGGTAAAAGTTTCAAGAGATCTGAACCAATCAAAAGATCACAGTTTGGATAGGAGATTCATAAAGTCTATTTTCCAGGAATCCAGTGATGCAGAAGAGGTCTTTATGTTGTCAGTATATGAGAGGCTTAACATCGTCCTTCCCTCCAAATCAAAAAATAAAATAAAATAGGAGGCAAATGTTGCTGAAATCTACCCAATACTAGAAGCTAAAGGAGTTTCAACCTGTGTGCAAGAATGCATTTGCTATAACTGTGGGCTGCCAGGAGTCTGTCCAAATGCTTCATCAGGGAGAATAATTAAATCTGAATTCTAGGGGCACCTGGGTGGCTCAGTTGATTAAGCATCTGCCTTCGGCTCTGGTCATGATCTCAGGGTCCGGGGATGGAGTCTCACGTCAGGCTCCCTACTCAGTGAGAAAGCTATTTCTCCCTCTCCCTCTGCCCCTCCCCCTGGCTCATGCTCTCTCTCTCTAATAAACAAATAAAATCTTTTTAAAAAAATCGGAATTCTAGTGAGATCATGAGTTCTGTGCTTGTTGCACCTGTTTTTTGGGGGGAGGGTATAAATTTCTTTGAATATCTGATAAAAGCTATGGACATTAGATACACCACTTCCAATGAACAATAGCTATAAACAATTCTGGGGCAACTTTCTGAAGCTCATTTATTTAACTCTGGGTAAAGAACATCATCAGTTATAGAGATGATCTTTCTCATACAACCCACGTGCTTTCAAAACAGACGATAGAGACAGACCGATGTAATCACCTCTCCAGGGCACTTATAACCTCAGAGAATTCAAAAGAATAACTGATTTTTCATCTTTGAGAATTCTAGCCCTGTCTCTAACTTTAGACTGAGGCATTCAGAAAAATAACCAGTTATCCAAAGAGAAGACAGGTAGAACAGGGCTCCTCATTACAGGGCAAAGGGGCATTTAACAGCCTATTTGTTTTGTTGTCTATTGGTTTTTCCTGTCACCTCCTTCTCTATAAATGCATTCCCAATTCCTCGATTCTTCTATGTCCATTAGGGTATGAAACTCTCATGGATATCCTGTGAGAAGCTCAGAAAATGTTATGAGTACCAAACATTCACTGAGGGTTACTGAGTTTCTGACCCCAAGACCCATCCAAGCCTATTGGCTTTCATCATGTTTATAGACTTCCAAATCCTAAGTCAGCAAGATACATTAGCCAAAGCATGGTAATTATTTCTCTAAGGACTTTGGTCCCTGTAGATGGTCAGGTATAATTAAAAGAGATAGAACATAGACTTAGATTAGATTGTGTGTAAGAGGCTGAATTGGATTCCTTAACCACAAGAAAGGCCGTTATTGAAATCTGATCAAGGAAAATGCAATCTTTAGATGCAACCACAACTTAATGCCTAAGATTCTCACTGTGTTGACTTATAAGAATAACATTAATATATATATAACAGTAGGGGGAATATATATATGTATATAACTAGAGCTAAATAACTATTGATATAAAGGAATTGCTAACAAAATTGTGCTTCTGTCTTCTAAGCTAAGGATCGTGCTTTTTCAACATACTGTATATTCATTAGCCAAAACAGCTAGGCTTGAAATTTCACAGTATGTTAGTCCATGGAATGTGGAAATGTAAACAGAGAACTGTGCCCAGTTTCAAGGATAAAAAAACTAATTTAGATTTTAAGGGGTTTGGAGGGAACTTTTCTTTCATCAAACTATTACCATTTCAGAAATCTATCTGAACTCACAGTTAAGAAAAATATCTTTTCAAGGCTCTTGGTTGTTTAAGACAGGCTTTCTATTGTCTTATGTTTCTTATAGGTGTAATTTTGCTCCCAATCCCTTAAAGAGATCAGTATCATGGGTAAAAGATACAAACATGACAATCAAATATTCTAGAAAAGACAAAGTTCTGCCTTCCTGGTTATAGCTTACCAGAACTGCATTTTAATGTTATTGGAATATTATCAGAGTTTGCCTAAAATTTACCCGTTAATATGTCGATCTGCCCTAGTGTTAATTTTTTTAATGATATAAAATAACCAAATAAAGAACATTTGATTATTCTCGAAGGCTGTCTATGGAAAGTTCTTTGATATCAGAGACCTTATTATATTTATCTTATACCACAAGTGCCTAGCTTCCTGGCACAGGATGATAACCGTTGGTCAAATGAATGAAATACCAAAGATGCTACTAAAAAAGAACATTTAAACTTGTGCTGTCTTTTAAATATTCATTTTAACAATATACAGTATATTGCCTAACTCAGAATGATCATATATACAGTTGCATTCCAATAGTATTTTCTTATATAATCTATCCTTATAGGCAATGGACAGAATTCTGAAAATCAGAGACAGTGTTTTTTTCTCTTTCCTTAAGTCAATGGGGGCCCTGCCAAAAACAGCCCTGCTTTTTTTCTGTCACGTAAGAAGTGAATGTGGTCAGCCATTCAAGTAAAAAGTGCTATGGTGAGCGCTGTGAACTGTGTAAGACTGATGAATCACAGACCCGTACCTCTGAAACAAATAACACATTATATGTTTAAAAAAAAAAAAAGATAGCAGGAAGGGAAAAATGAAGGGGGGGAAATCGGAGGGGGAGACGAACCATGAGACTATGGACTCTGAGAAACAAACTGAGGGTTCTAGAGGGGAGGGGGGTGGGAGGATGGGTTAGCCTGGTGATGGGTATTAAAGAGGGCACGTTCTGCATGGAGCACTGGGTGTTATGCACAAACAATGAATCATGGAACACTACATCAAAAACTAATGATGTAATGTATGGGGATTAACATAACATAATAAAATAAATTTTTTTTTAAAAAGTGCTTCCTGCTTCCCATGGATTTACTGCCTTTTTGTCACTACTAGAGTTCCATAAGCAACACTGCCCATCGTCTTTGAAACCATATTAGTAGCCATTCTTATGACTAGTAACCACTGGTTACTTAGAATAAGTTCACTGGTATGAACTTATTTATTTAAGTTCATACAGTGCACTGCCATCTCTGTGTTTGACTTTACCACAAACTTCCTGATGGAATAACTCATTACAAAACAGCAGCAACAGAACAACAGAAGCCTAAGTCACCTAGCCGGCAGCAATCGTGAGGAATATTCCAGTAGGGGAACCAATGGCAAAATTCGTGTTACCTCTAAGTTGTCCAAGGCCCTAATGACAACTTGTAAAGGTCACATCTAACTTTATGTTCATACGTAGGGTGATAATTATTAAGAAAGAAGACAATTTGTTAAAGGCCAGTTGTTAAGAAATTTTAAATGCAAGAGCTAATGACTTTTGCCAACGTCTGGGTTAATGGAAATTACTAATGCATTTTATGTTACAGAAGAACTGGAGTGGAATAAGGGACCACATATTGAAACAGGATGATGCATTTTTTAAAGATTTACTTATTTATTTTAGAGACAGAGAAAGAGAGAGAGAGAGAAAGAGAGCACGCAAGCGGAAGGGCAGAGGAAGAGGGAGACAGAGAACCCGACTTCTGGCTGGGTGTAGACCAGAGGACTAGTGAGAACACAACCTGAGCCGAAACCAAGAGCTGGACATTTAACCCACTGAGCCACCCAGGCACACAAGGATGATACATTTTAATCAATTATAAAAGAGAATCCTGAAAGTCCCACTGAAACATTATTTCAATAATCAAAATGTGAGGTTTTAAGAGGATGGAATGATAATTTATAGCTGAGTGTTATCTTTTTAATCAATTTAGAAATATTTCCAACGGCACAAGCTTATTTACTGACATGTAAACTGCTTAACCAATGTCTCAAGTTATTTGTCAGATTTCCTTGCAAAGCTTTAGGCATAGCTAAATCAATTTAACTTTACAGAAATGACAGAGTGATCACCATTCTTAATCATAAGAATTACTGTTCTTGCCATTGTTCGTGCGGTACTAAAAGACATGGAAGTGAATTTTATCTTTATAGGCACATTCTTAAAAACTTATTTCAGAGATGCTTTCAATCCTGAAACCTCATGGACACATGAAGACAATGAAAACATTATCAAATGTGAACTACCTTCTCATTAAGTTGCTTAAAAACATGGATGAGCTTATTTTCAGACTTCTGTTTTCCATGCATGTCTTCCAAAGACATGTCTTGCAAGTGGAAACATTATATGAAATATTTTAAAAATCAAGTTGAAATTACCAGAGGCCTATGATTTAGACTTAGAAAATGGATTTTCCCCTCTCGTAATATATACCTTTATGCATATCCCATAGAATAGCCAGAATTATGTATACTCAAAGGCACTCTAAATGCCTGGGAAGAAAAAAGAAAAGAAGTGAGCATTTACAGAGCACCTCTCACAGGGCCTTATGTTAAGTCTGTGCATCTCCTATTATCTCATTCAAGCTTCACACAGCCTTTTGGGGTTTCTATGGTTACTGACAATCTTACAGACAAAATGTGACACAGGGTGCCCCTTTCTCCAAAGGTTCAGTCATTGAGCATCAGAGCCAAAATTCAAATTGTGGTCTATTTGTTCACAGTTGGCATGTTCCTTCCACATCCTTGTATTCTACTGGTAATCATAATGTAACAATTAAAAGTTTCCTAAGAATCGGCTCCATATTAGATGGCAGTCTTGTCTAAAATGAATTTTGAAACACAAATGATGTTTTCAAGAAGCTTCACTATGATGTGGCTAACTGCGGTTTCCTTTGTATCTATCAGACTTCGGGTTTGCTGAGCTTCATAGATATTTAAATGTTTTAATCAAATTTGGGGATTTTTTAGCATATATATATATAATATACATATATAAAGAACTTGTTTTTTCTCACAGATCACTAAAGCTCTATTTTTAAAAAAATTTTAGAGGGGAGTTTTGTTTTCCTTTATTCTTCAGGTTAGGTAATTTCTAGTGACCTATCTTCAAGTTTATTAATCTTTTCCTTACACTCTGTCAATATCCTCATCTAATACGTGTTTTCATTTTATATAGTGGTTTTTTTTCTCCCCCCAATCTGGTTCTTTTTTTTTTTTTTTTATAGTTGCCATTTTTCTTCTGAGGCCTGCATCTATTCTCTCAGTATGACCACCTTTTCTCTTAAGTCCTTGAACATATTTATAAAAGCTACTTTAAAGTCTTTGTTGTCAATTCTAACAACTAGGGCATCTTCAAGTGGGTTTCTCTGGACAACTTTTTCCCTTGACCTTAAGTGACATTTTCCACTTTTGTATGACTAGTAACTTTTTACTGTTCATTAAACATCTCGGATACTGGATGCTATGTTGCAAGAAAATAGACTTTGTTACCTTCTTATGAAGATTTTTTTTCCTCCTAATAGGCTATTAAAAAATTACTAACCAATTGCCCGGAGCTTGTGGAAGCTTATCTTTATACTTTATCAGCAGGAGACAGTATAAGCTTTCACTTAGGCTTCTGGAAAATTCCTTAGTTTTCCTATATACTCTTTTTTTTTTATTATTATGTTATGTTAATCACCATACATTACATCATTAGTTTTTGATGTAGTGTTCCATGATTCATTGCGTATAACACCCAGTGCTCCATTCAATACGTGCCCTCTTTAATACCCATCACCAGGCTAACCCATCCCCCCACCGCCCTCCCCTCTAGAACCCTCAGTTTGTTTCTCAGAGTCCATAGTCTCCCATGGTTCGTCTCTTTAACCCTAAGGTGTGTTTCTTCTGTGTTTGAATGGAAGGCTCAAGGTATTTCTCTCTTGGTTGGGCAGAATTCAAACTATAAACCGTTTCCCTTTTAGTAAGCAGCAGCTGACACCCTGTTTTAGCCCTTTTCATCCTAAAACTGTTTCATCTGCTGGCTCCTTACTATTCAGGAATCAGGTAGTATTTGAGAGGAGCTGAGGCTCCCACCACTGTGGCTTCTTCCTTTTAAAGGCATCGTCACAGCCTCTTTGGATGCCCCACACCCCACCCACTGACACCCTGAATACAGCAGCCCTCTCCCTGAGGTCCACTCGCACTGTGCCACACGAATGGGGGTACGTTCTCAGGGGAAAACTCAGGTGTCACCCAGTTTGGTTCCTTTCTTTCATGAGCTAAAGCGCCTTCAGTCTGCCTGTTGTTGATTGCTCTCCAGTGTCTTCCAGTAGTTCCTGTGTATTTGTTTTCAGGAGTTTATAATTATTAGCTGCAGAAGAGCTAGTCCACTACAAACTACTCCTCTAACACCCTAGGGCTCCTTCTCAGAAACAAACAAACAAAAAACCTCCCAAACTCTGTCTTTTACAAGTACTGTTTCCTTTTTTAACTCGATTTCAAACAACATTTGGAAGACGACGATGATTGAAAAATCAGTTGTTTGCTTATGTTCTAGAATGTTCTTCATCTTTTCTGCTTGTGTTCAAGGTGGATTACAGGGCCACCTTTAACAAAAAAAATGATAGAAACAAAAACAGACTAAATGGTTAGAGCAAGGCCGTTTCAGCAGCCTCATCCTCCTCTCCTCTTGCTGGATTAAAGAGGAATATGGGAAGCTATCAATCTGCCATTTCTTTCCATGCTTGGTGAAGTTCCTGTATCATGTCAAATTAAGTCATCACAGGAAGCAATGGGAAAGGCAGAAGCGGACCTCTAGCTCACATGTCAACTGGAAAAGCACCTTAATTCTATAAAATGTGAGTCACCACCATACCCACACTGACATGGGGCAAAGGGATCAATCTACCTACTCCCAAGATCTAAAGTAGGGGTGGGTTTAAAGTTATTGTTTGTTCAGAGAGGTACCAGAGGAAGAGCGGCATCCATATCTCAGCTGACAAGAAAGGCGGTGATTGAAAAATATATGATCTCTGCTTACCACTGGTTAAGGTAAGGCTACCTCGCCCTAACATAAAGCTAGAGGCTTGATAATTATTCCAACCCCTCAGCTCAACTTCTGTGTATTTAAGAAAATCTGTCTACTTCTGGAGAGAAACTCATTTCTACGGAGCCACTGGGTTAAAAAGTGGGTAAATCATTTTAATTTTTTTTTAAATAATCCTTTGCAAGAGGGCATCCTTTTAAGTGTAAAGTAGGACAGCTCCTAGGAAGCTTTCGACTGCTTTTCCAGAATTATACATTCGCGTGATGCCTAGGTACCAGGAGAGCTGGAAAAATACATTAATATTTAACACTCATATAGCAGTATAAATGCTTGCAATGCTCTACAATAAATAAAATCAGGTCTCAAAATGTGCCTTTTTAACACAATTGTAACACAGAAATATCTTCAGAGTTTGTAATAACCTCCCAGGGGAAACAGCCAGAAGTCCCATCACGTAAAACTATAGTATCCTGAGCAAAGTGGAGGAGACTATTCTATAAAACACAATCTTGTACTGATGAGACAAGGATCAAATGTCCCTAGGAGAGGCTTTTTTTTTTCCTCTAATTTAAATGATGTTAGAATATTGCAAGTGCATTCCCTAAAACTCCCCTTCAGGCTCTCCTTCTCCCTTGGCACTACCCTCATTCTGTCAAGTTCACTAATAGTGAGCAATAACCTTGATGTATGGAGAGTTAACTCTCTCTCACTTCTTTTCTCTACTACCCATATTCAAGCCTCGTCTCTTCCCTGTCTCCATTCAGTAGGACATCGCTGACACTTTAAAGCTCAACCATAATGCAGTTTCCCTAGTAGAGCCCCACCCTCCCCTTAATCCACCATGGAGATCCTCTCTGCCTATGGCAGAGGACTTTTCAAGTTGAACAACTGGTTCTGGGTATGCCTTCATTGACATAATCCATTCTAAGTCAGAGCTTCTCTTTATGTGCACATCCTTCCTTAATTCAGCTTCCTCTAAGTTGCTCTTAACATTAAGGGTCATTTATTGAATAGGTACAAAAAGGGTCGCCTTGTAAAAAATTCTCTTGTGATGAAGACACTTCTGAAATAGTACACAGCTTCCTTTTTAAGATCACCATCTCAGGGCACCTGGGTGGCTCAGCTGGGTAAGCGGCTGCCTTCGGCTTGGATTATGGTCCCGGGGTCCTGGGATCGAGTCCCGCACTGGGCTTCCTTCTCAGCAGAGAGCCTGCTTCTCCCTCTCCCTCTGCCTGACTCTCTGCCTACTTGTGCTCTCTATCTCTATCTCTGTCAAATAAATAAATAAAATCTTAAAAAAAAAAAAAGATCACCAGCTCAGAAGCAAGTAGTTGGAAGGAGATAGTCTCGTCAGGTCCCTTCAAACCTAACACATCTTATCCAGTCAAGGCCCAAGTGAAGCAAGCATTCATCCTACTCTGAAAACTGAAATCCTTCTCACAGCTTTGGGAGTCTACTACATGTTTCAAATTGTTCTTTCTTCAGAATGAATGCTGCAACCAGTGTCATAGTGTATGAGAGCACAAACCAAAGGGCAAATGGAGACCAAATAGTTGCAATTAAGAAGAACAGGATTTAAGGAGATCGGAGAGAACCTAAGTCTTTATTTGCCACTTTCCATTTCTACCTATATCCTATTCATTTTTTGTGCACACATACAGTTAATGCAATAGGTCTACTTTTAAAAGTGTGAGTAAACTGATTCCTTAAAAAAAAAAGACAAAACCAATTAAAAACACAAAAATTATAATTTTATCAAGAGTTTATAAGTTAAAGAGATTTATGGACACCTCTTTTAATCAAGGCAAATTACCCTTCTGCAAAATGAATAATGACCTTCTAATTTGTGCTTTTCATAGTTACAATTGTTGACAAAATAAGTTTGCTTAAAGAGAGTCTCATCCATAGCCCATGATTATTGGAGCTCAGTTACTCTGTTGAAAAAAGGCTGTCACTTTTTC
Source organism: Halichoerus grypus (assembly GCF_964656455.1). Taxonomy (NCBI): domain Eukaryota; kingdom Metazoa; phylum Chordata; class Mammalia; order Carnivora; family Phocidae; genus Halichoerus; species Halichoerus grypus. Next base: position 22,286,895 of record NC_135718.1, on the reverse strand, counting down.
ACCTGTTCAGTATTCCATGAGCCTAACTAATGTGACTTATGTTTAGCCATTTGTCAAATACCAGGTACAGCACAGAACTTTATGTTCCATTGCCTTTGACTTACATTTTATATTTGACATGTAAGGCCCTTGGGATACAAGAGAGCTTTCCACCCAAACCAATGCCTACTCAGCATGTGTTCTAGAAGCAAGAGTGTTATTTCAGCTTTCTCGTTTCCTGGGTACAGGACTCAAATGGCTCAATAATTCTCCCCACAGTGATGTGTTTGACAAGCCGGATGGGGAGATGGCACCCTCATTCTGTCCTCTCTATTCCCCAAGTATATGAAATCAAAACCTGAAACAATGAGAACACGTTTAGCTGGACTTAACAGGTGAGCTAGGCTGAAATGTTTGAAAGTGCATAGATCTTAATTGTAGTGGGCAATTCTAACTTGAAAATTGATTTTCTCAGAACAGATCTCTGTGTGAGTCCTCAAAGTGTGCCTGCCAGTTTTACTGACAAAAGTACTTATGTCTTTTGGAACAGAGTCAATAGAATCAAGGAAAGGTGAATCCATGATTTTCAGCCTTGAACATCACTAATAATTATCTGTCTTTGATTAAAAAATCATTACCCCAGGAGCAGAGCTAGATTTTAAATCCCAGGCAGGCTACAGAAAATACTAGAAGGGGGAAAGGGGAAATACACAGGGAGAAAGAGAATGGAAGAAGGAGAGAGAACAAGAGAGAGACGAGAAGAAAAAAGCACGAAACTGAGGTTGTATAAAGTCATTTTTGCATTTTCCATTTGTAACTTCATTTTAAAAGTATGCAAACATCTCATTAATTTCTACATTTAGAATCTGATTCTGATGGTAAAAGTAAATTAGTCTTTTGGGTCTTTTTATCTCCACTTCTACCAGTGACAGATGTGAAAGAGATGAAATATTTTATGCAATTAAATACCGTATGTTATAATGTGACTCAGTGTGAATACTGTCTCGAGAACTTAGTGTGAAGAAAGGTACAGGGAACAAAAAGGTGAAGACTGAGCAATCAACACAGGATCACAGTAGCCAGGCTGTTGGATGCTTGCTTGTAATCTGCTTCTCGGTGCATCTCTCAGGAACCACAGTCCGCATGCTCTTTAAAAGCTCAGGCGTTGACAAAGGAGCCCCTGCTTCTGTACAGGTTTCCCCAACATTCACGGTGCTCAGACTTCCTCTCCTCGTCATGATAATGAGGAGCTGGAGTGGCCTTCTGTATAGGCTCAAACCAGGAAAAGAGAGGCTGATTCTGGACTCACTAGCAACAGTTTATAATAGAGTGAAAAGTATCATACATTTAACCACCGTTTTTCCAAGATGGGAAAACTATAGTGGTTTCTAATGACATGTATCGCAGACTCCTCTCCTAGGCTTTCCTGTCAACCCTAAGGCCCCACTTGTTTCTCATAGGGCTTTCTATCAGGTCAAGATGCTACTTCCTGGGCCGAGGTTCTAAGCATTTGTTCAGTTCCCCTGTCAGACTGACAACTCTTCCCATGCATGGGCGCCAACAGCAGACTGCTCACTTGCTTTGGTTTGGGTCACCAACTTCACATGAAGCTCCACTGGTATTTTTGATTACTATAACCCTCAAAGTATCTATCTTACTAGTTTTATCATGTCCATTTCACAGATGAGAACATTGAGGCTCAAAGAAATAAAAGATCTGTCAATGACATAAGGGAAGTGATGGAGGTGGAATTTTGAATTCGAATGTTTGACTTTTAGAGGAGTGTACAGATTTCCCTTATTTTTTTTTAAAGATTTTATCTATCTTTTTTGAGAGAGAGATAGAGAGAGCACAAGTGGGAGGAGTGGCAGAGAGAGAGGGAGAAGCAGGCTCCCCGCTGAGCAGGGAGCCAAACTCAGGACTTGATCCCAGGACCCCAGGATCATGACCTAAGCCTAAGGCAGATGCTTAACCAACTGAGCCACCTGAGCACCCCAAGATTTCCCTTTTTAAACAAATAATTTTTGAAAGCTAAAAACTAGATAATATTTTTGTTCATTCTGTAGCAAATATAAGTGCCAGTCTGGCATGGTATCCTCCCCCAGCATTCACAGTTGAAACTATCAGCACTTTATTTGAATGTGCTATCTATGAGGGGAAAAATGCTCTTTTCGAAGTTAATCAACCAAGTGAATTTTATTCATCCAAGGATGTGATATGAAGAAGGGGAAATAAGATGTATAGAAGGGGAAATTAGAAACAAATATATTCTTAATTTATGATACTGATAAGAAAAAATAAACCTACTTTGCTATTAATATAGGCCTTTTAAAACTCTAATTAAATCTTTTTTTTTTTTTTTTTTTTATTTGAGAGAGAGAGAATGAGAGAGAGAGCAAGCACATGAGACGGGGGAGGGTCAGAGGGAGAAGCAGACTCCCCGCCGAGCAGGGAGCCCGATGCGGGACTCGATCCCGGGACTCCAGGATCATGACCTGAGCCGAAGGCAGTCGCTTAACCAACTGACCCACCCAGGCGCCCCTAAAACTCTAATTAAATCTAATCCCAAGGAGTTTCAGAGAACCTGCATAATACTGAAATTCTTCTACCGACAGAATTGATTTTTTTTTTTTTTTTTGAGGTCAACCCTTTATGGAAAATGACCACAGCATGACAACAATCCTTAGGAAATATGCTGAATGTCTTAAAAAATAGAACTCAGAAAAACAATATAATCAGGTATCCATTTCTCTACCAGTATGATACTCTTCAGTATGTAATTCCATTCTAAGTAATCAGGGAATAAAAAAAAAAAAAAAATAGGATTATATCATATAAAGAGCAAATAAAGATCACAGAGATACAGTTATAGCAATTGACCCTATTTAAGCCAACAGATAACTCTGGGAAAAGATTCTGAAACCATTTTTTAATGAAAATGCTATCAATTTAAATGGTGATTTTGATTTTAGCAGCTAATTAAAACTATCTTGGACAGAAGTATACGCCACTGAGCTGTTTTTGCCCTGAAGTAAAAGTAATAGTTCAGATTCAATTTAAATTTTGCTGGTGAATGTGCTATTTAGCATTATTTGAATGTGAAAGTACTAGTGAAGTCTGAACAACTCAGGATAAAACATTCTGAAATGGTGACGAATATTTTTGAGGAGAAGGATAAGATGCAGAGGCCATAACTTATTGATAGCAATCTGGCTAAGAGTCGACAAATACCCCAGAGAGGCGGGTACCAAAATGTGTTTTGCCTCCTCTCCATCCCTTGAGCACAAAAAGCAAAGTAAACCTACCACTCCATTTCATAAAAACCAAATGGAAATCTTGTCAACAGAAGGACTATTAGTAATACCTGAAAGGAGGGATAAAATACATGTGGGATGGGTGATATTAGGGGTTAAGAAGTGAGAACAGAATTACAGAGACTAGAAGAGCAGTGTTAGGAATGAATTAGGAATCTGAATTGGCACTGAATCTTGGAGTTACACATCTGTTAGTGGTGGGGGTTGGGCTGGGGGTCAGGAAAATGAATGGGATCCGTTCAACAAGTGGTAGGTTTTCTGCTACACTCTGGCAAGCATTACCACAGAGGAGACTAACATCAGGTGATCCTCTAAGTTGGGAAGGTGGGGGGGGTGGGGCATGAAGTGTAGCCTTTGCTTTGCCAGGTGAATTATGTTACTAAAAGGTACCTGAAGCATTGCCTTTCTGGAGCATTACGTTGTTCTTTTCTTCCTAAATTAGGACACTGTCCCCAAAACACCAGTCGCGGCAGAAATAGTACCTGTAGCCTCCCTGGCAACAGCAGCAGCAACAGTGGTAACTTGGTGCTCAGAGATCACTTTCCAAACACGGCAACATCGTTATTCTCATACAGACAGGAAAAGGACATGGCTTAAAGACTTCTTTTACTTACCACCAAGGAACCTGCAAGATGTTATAACCCGTCAAAGCGAGGTCCAAAAAAGCACCAATGTGTATAGATTACAAGAATGTTGAAATGAATGTGCAAACGCAGGCAAAACCCCTGTGCAAGGCTGGGGTGTCAATGGACCTCCCCAGGTCAGGACAGAATTTGCTTGTCTGTCAACAAAAATTATTTTTGTGTGGCTGGCTAGCACTTCTCTGCAATTTTAAAAACTGTAAAACGGCTTTCATAAAATCAGAATCAGATAGCTACCAGAAGGGTGTGCTACAGACAATGTGAAGTTTTCCACTGAGGCACAGATTTTTCACACACACACACACACACACACACACACACACAAAACCTGAATTATCTGAGCTAAAAATGGAAACACAAGATCCTCACAAATCAGTGTGAATTCCACATTATAGCCACATGCCATAACTTCTCTCAGGCATTACCCCAACCACCACCTGACTTTTTTTTTTGTATCAAGAAATCAGAAGCATATTGTTTTCAGAGCTACAATTTTCCCATTTGCAAATGAGGCATCCCAATGATATAATAGCAGACAGGCAATGTGGTGATCATTCTGGATGATTTGACCGGAGCGTGTCACCTACATAATGTGATTAGTGCTGATACTCTGGGGAAATGATAGAGCCCAATTTGTAAAGAACTTAAACTCAGTGTCTCTAACACTTCAGGAAACTTGCCCAGTGCCTACATGACAGTTATAAAGGAATATCTATGATGTTTTCTAAAAATGAAAAATATATATATTTAAAATCACAAGAGAAGCATATGGGACTCCATTTCCATTGCTATTTTTTTCTTGGATTTTTTTCATTTAGGGAAAAGGAAAGAGTAGGAGGAATGCATAAAATCCTTTTCACATCCTTTTTTCTTTATAAAGCTGCACCAGAATAGCCTGGTGCCTTTAAGGTGTTGAATACAGTGTTGTGGCCACAAAGCTGGTACCACATAAATTAATCCTCTGATACTCTTGTTCACAGTAATTTTAACTACCCTGAGGGCAAGAGCTATGCATTATTTACCTTTATACTCAACACAGTGCCTGGCACACAGGAGGTGGGTTATGAATGGTTGGTGAACTCAGCCTTTACCTTGTTCTGCCTTCATCCTGAGCTCACCTCTGTTCCCCAGTCCTGTCCTGATTGTTCCTGCTTCTGAATTTCTGACTCATTTTCCCATGCTTATAGCTTTGCCATGTTCTTAGAACTTCCCTGCTGGCACAAATTCTCTGAATCTGACCCAGTGCTTTGCTCTTTGACTATGGCTAGACGATGCTATCATAGATATGCTGACACAGAGCAATCCCCAGCCCCCAGGAACATAACCATCCCAATTCATCTCCTGTCTAAGCACTTTACACGCATGCAAACAGGGGCATGTTTCAAGTCCTTTGAAAAGAAATTATAACCAACACAGAGAGAGTTCCCTTATTCAAGAAACCTCCCAAAGGGCATCAAAAGCCAAAGAAATGTGTGCTACTCTACTGAAGGTTTTTCCTAAATGTCTACATAAAAGCTCAAGAATATGATTTGGCCATTTTTGCAGTAAAAAACCATAAACAAATGTGAAAATGTGCTTCCATTGGTGAACTACCGGTCTCCCCCCACACTGAACAGTGCCCTTTCTCACTGCCTCTTAGCTGCCCACTTCCCTTGTTTGTAGCTGCATGGGTGGGGCAAGGAGAGAGAAAGGACTCTGCATTGGAGACCATTTACTGTGGTCACTTCTCAGAGATTCAGCAGATACTTACACTGTCTGCTTTTAATTTAGAAGACTTACCCTGAATGCAACCTATGAGCAGCCTTGCGAATGTAAGAACAGAAGCCTAACGTACAAAACCTCCTTGTAGTGAGAATGTCAACCCCCACAACTTCACCAGCACACTTTAACACACGCATTCACACACGTTCATATCCACTGCCTTCACTTGACTTGTCAGTATTTTATTAAAATGTGCCTGAGCCAAGGGGCATAGAACTTTCGGTGCCAAGAGCCACAGGCAGCAGCTCAGGCTGTGAAAAGCCATGTCCCTGTAGTGGTAGCCTATCAGCAGGCTGGCCTGGTTACCTGAACTACTGGGCTCATTCATGCTGGCCTTTCTTGTCATCAGGATTCCCAACCTCTGGCTTCTTTCCTGTCTTTAATGTTCAATTAAGAAACACATTTTGTTTTTGCAAGGAGACCAGGGTAGGGGTGGGGTAAAGGAGCAGTCGAGCACAATTTCATCTCAGACTCCTTTTATTTTTTTTATTTTTATTTTTTTTTTATTTTTAAAGATTTTATTTATTTATTTGACAGAGAGAGACACAGCGAGAGAGGGAACACAAGCAGGGGGAGTGGGAGAAGGAGAAGCAGGCTTCCCGCAGAGCAGAGAGCCCGATGTGGGGCTCGATCCCAGGACGCTGGGATCATGACCTGAGCCGAAGGCAGACGCTTAACGACTGAGCCACCCAGGCGCCCCTCAGACTCCTTTTATTTTTAAAAGTGAACTTTAATATGACAGCCAGTCTTAAACTACTCTTAAAGGCTGATAACTTGACCTGGACTAAAAATAAGCTGTATTAGATACTTTCAGATACAATGTTAAAGTGAAACGGCGATTATCTTTTTTACATTAAGAGAAGGGCAGAATGCCATCCCCTTTCATTTCTCCAGTAAATCAAATTGAATTATTCATTAGCACTAAATGTTTCCAAATTCCCTCCCTCTACACACATACCATTACCTCATTTTAAACAAGGAGTGGTTTCATCTCTCTTTTTTAAATATTTTATTTTTTTATTTGAGAGAGAGAATGAGATAGAGAGAGCATGAGAGGGGGGAGGGTCAGAGGGAGAAGCAGACTCCCTGCTCAGCAGGGAGCCCGATGAGGGACTCGATCCCGGGACTCCAGGATCATGACCTGAGCCGAAGGCAGTCGCTTAACCAACTGACCCACCCAGGCATCTCTTTTAAAAATAATCTCTCCGGGGGGCGCCTGGGTGGCTCAGTTGTTAAGCGTCTGCCTTTGGCTCAGGTCATGCTCCCAGGGTCCTGGGATCGAGCCCTGCATCAGGCTCCCTGCTCTGCGGGAAGCCTGCTTCTCCCTCTCCCACTCCCCCTGCTTGTATCCCTCCCTCACTGTGTCTCTCTCTGTCAAATAAATAAATAAAATCTTTTAAAAAAAATAACCTCTCCGATACATTGAGCTCCTAAAGTTTTGAACTCTGTAAGAATTAATTTCTGTGCTTAGTAAAGCTAAGTCTCTAGAGTAGAATCAGACAGTAAAGACAATAAACGAGCAATTAAAAGTAGCCCCTTGTACTGTTTCTCAATTCTCCCATTTGTCACTGACTATACATCTTCAATGACGAATAATTCCTGGGATCTGAGGTTAGCAAGGAATGACTCTAAGTAAAATCTTAAGAAATAACTAGTAATAAAACATTTGGTCAAACAAAGGCAAGTCCTCAAATGCCTTCCCAAAAGCCTGAGTCAAATAACAGCTTTAGATTTATACTCTGCAGGTTTAATAGAAACACACGAGTAATGCCCAGCACCTTCGGACCACTAAATATGTATTTATATACACACACACACCCCATCGTACACACACACACTGTTAAACACAATGATACACACTGCCCCACACACATCCATCATCTACACACACTGCCAAACACACACAATGATGCATACTTCTCCACACGCATCCTGTCACATACACACACATCATCATATACACATATATTGCCAAACATACACACGCACACCACCAGAGCCACCAAACACACATACTGATACACACCTCCCCCACACACAACCTGTCATACACACATTCACTGCCAAACATACACACTGATACACGTACACATACACAAATAGACATCTTTTTTCCTCTCTAACATCAGATGTCCAGGCACAAGGGTCTATATTTCATACGGAATCCCATCTCTGGTCTTCTACGCTGATCATTTTGCATCTGCTGTGTCCTGTTTCATTAAAAGGAGCTCATCAGAGCCACATCAAAACGTGAAGATGCATTGTTCCTATTACCATTTATAGCACCATTTGTTTCATTTAAGAAAATGTGCTTAGTCCCTGGCCTTAGATTACACAGCAGAAACAGAAACGGGATTCTGGAGTTCAGGGTACATATTTATTCTCCCATCTCTTCACTTTGTCAGAAGCAAAATCACTTCGACTTGACTTTAAGACAGACTGTTTCCATTTGCACCAGCAGAAGCTCAGCTCTTTCAAACAATAACTTAGCTTCAGGGACTTCTGAGCCATTTTTATTTCCAGATCAGGCAGTAGTCTCAAGAATACACCTCCTTAATTCAGGCCTTACAAATTCAGCCAAGGGCTGAGCTTAAATTTTATTTATGCCTGATGAAAATGGGATTTCTCAATTGTAACAATAGGGGAAATTGTATTATCTTAACCGCTAACACCAGAATTCCTCTTGGATTTGGATCCTGGGTTTTTTTGTTTTCTGTTTTGTTTTCTTCTCTTTGTCTGTTTTGGAAAAAGATCTGAGCAGATGATGGCTGGTAGGAACATTTAGAGTTACAGGGAGCAAACTGGAAAGGGGCAGGTGAGGAGGAGAGAGACATGGAGAAGGAAGAAAGAAATCAAACCTGAGTCATGGTGGAAACCTATGCTCTTGGGGTCCCTCCTTCCCCCCACCCCCCCGCTGCCAAATCTTCAGATATGTCCACAAAACTCACAAGGATTTGAAATTGCTGATTTTTTTAAAGGTTGTTACTGTAGAAGCCAGAGAAAGATTTTATTTTACTTTGTGTGGTGCACACCCAGGAAGTGGATGCCAAAGTGGTCCTGAGAACATCTACCTTTCTCCCTGAACTTGCAAAAATCTCGGGGAGGCCATTAACTGTAGGAGTCAATTTTACCTCAAAACTTGAATCTCAGGGGGGCACCTGGGTGGCACAGGTGGTTAAGGGTCTGACTCTTGCTTGGTTTTGGCTCAGGTTGTGATATCAGGGTTGTGAGTTCGAGCCCCATGTTGGGCTCTGTGCTGGGTGTGGAGTCTGCTTAAGACTCTCTCTCCCCCTTCCTATGCCCCTCCCTCCCTCTCAAAAAAAACAAATAAATAAATCTTAAAAAATTTGAGTTTCAGTAAGCTTAAAGCTAATACCTATCTTACCCAACATGAGTGTTTAAATTATATTATACAGATAATATTGAACAAATACATACAAATTAATAAACGATACTCATATTTTTTTAAATTATGTTACATTAATCACCATATATTACATCATTAGTTTTTGATGTAGTGTTCCATGATTCATTGTTTGCGTATAACACCCAATGCTCCATGCGGAACGTGCCCTCTTTAATACCCATCACCAGGCTAACCCATCCCCCACCCCCTCCCCTCCAAAACCCTCAGTTTGTTTCTCAGAGTCCATCGTCTCTCATGGTTTGTCTCCCCCTCCAATTTCCCCCCCTTCATTTTTCCCTTCCCGCTATCCTTTTTTTTTTTTTTAACATAGAATGTATTATTTGTTTCAGAGGTCATATTTTTAAGACATTAGTCCCAGTACTTTGTTTGCTTCAGGGGACCCATGGAACGAATGACACAGTCCCCGTCCTCAAGGGTTTTACAACATAGCAGGGGGGAGGGGGAGGATAAGATACAGACGTAAGTACTTACACAGATCTTCCTCAACTTATGATGGGATTATGTCCCAATAAATCCATTGTAAATTGAAAATATCCTAAGTCAACAATGCATTTAATAGGCCTAACTTACCAAATATCATAGCTTAGTCTCGCCTACCTTAAACATGCTCAGAATACTGACAGCCTCGGGTTGAACAAAATCATCCAACACAAGCCTATTTTATAATAAAGTGTTGGATACCTCATTTAACTTATTGAATACGGTACTGCGAGCGAAGGACAGGGTGGCTGTACAGACAGAGAATGGTGGTAGGTGTCTCGGTTGTTTACCCTGGTGATCATGGGGCTGACGGAGCTGAGGCTGCCTCACCCAGCACCGCCAATAAGGATCCTACCAGGCATTGCTCACCTTGGGAAAGATCCAAATTCAAAATTCCAAGTAGTTTCTACCGAATGTGTATCACTTGCATGCATGATAATGTTGAAAAATCATAAATTTGGGACAGTCTGTAATCTGGGGCAGAATAAGAAGTCCAGTGAGAACACGAATCCAGGAGAAGCATCAATGCCACTTTGGGGGAGGGTAGGAAAGGAAGATGTCAGCGAATAAGAAAAGAGGATGTTATGTGTATGGACAAAAATAATGGGTAGTGGGGGAAACGTTATTTGATTAGATTTTCTTACATAATTATCTCAACATCTCTCACATTACCTTTAAAGGTAGTAAAAATGTCTTACCTAAGGTAAGTCATTCTGGAGTGACTAGCTCACTGTCTTGAACACAGTAGTTCCTTTAAATTAATGTTGGATTGAAGCCCAGACTGAGGCTGATCATTAATATAAGCAGAGATGCAGAAAGGAGTAAGGTGTAGACAAGAAATTTCAGAAGTCTAGTTTGTCTGGAACTTAAGATGTGTAAGGGGGGGAAAAGTGCAAGAAAACAGAGGTTACGTAGACTGGGGTCAAATGTGGAGGGGTCTAAATGGAATTTCATTGTTTTGTTAGCAATGGGGAGTGTGGTGGGAGGCTTCTGGGAGAAGGAAATATAACACAGAGCACATTTCAGACCATTAGAAGCCATTTCAGTAATCTACATAAAAGCAAAGCCATGGAGGGTCAAGCTGGGGTTGGGGTAATAGGATAGAGATAGAATTTGGCTGTTTATAAGCCGGGGCTGGCTTCAGGTCAGTTTAACAACTATTAATTGAGCATCTATTGTGTACCCTGGCTGAGACAGTTAAATTTAGATCTAAAAGATTTCATGTCACACTGTTATTAGTGGTTATATTTGAGATTTGACTTGAAAGAGAAGGTCTTTATTAACTTTGTTCCTCATATAATTTATTTTCCTTTGACTTCTTACCGGTAATGTGTCACTTTTATGATTATGAAGGAAAAAATTCCAAGAATATATAACTTTTTTAAAAAGGAGTTACATAGCAAATGAACACAGCAAAGACTACTGGATTTGTATGCCAAATCAGGAAAAAGAATGGCCCTGAGCAAATTAAAAATCATCTTTATCTCATCATTAAAGCAGGCCCAGGAGCATCACCACAAAAGGTGTTAGGCTACTAGTCTGTGGTTTTGAATATAGCCTCAGGTAATAAAGCCGTGTTTTAATTTAAAATGTTACATTTTTCATGCTTCTCATTAAGCCAAACTAATATCTCTCTCAATAATTCTGAATTAGTCAAGTCAGACTACACTGGAACTAAAAAATAATTATGAAGCAAGTGAACCTTCCCAATTTCCTTTAAATTACTCTCTCAGACCCGGGCCCTGGGAAGCTCCTACCTGAGACTAATTTAGGAGGCCTTGAGAAACAGTCACTCTTTGGGGCTACTGTATGCCCTGCCTCCCTCCCTGGTTGCAACTCCTTCCAGCCCACAGAGCACAGGCTGAAGCAGAAACTGTAGCTAATGAGTCCTCATTTCTATAGCTACAAAAACCTGGGAGAATTTAAAAAAAACACAGTATAACTTTCCGGAATATGCCAGATCACATGAATTGTATGTATGCTGGAGTTTCCTACACATAGGAACTAAGACAATTACGTCTAGAAAACCCAGGCTACATTCTGTACAAAGAAGCTCATCTGTATCTAGCAGGAGCTCAACAAGCAGGTTCCACTATATTCTCTTCATAACTTAATACATCTGATTTTAAATCCTAGAAGAAATAACATGGGTTATTTTTAAACAAAAGTGTACAGGTTCCACATGGCTTCTGCCCTACTATTTGCTGACATGTATCATTCAGTGCGGTGGCCGTCACTGAGACTCTGTCAGGGAACTGGCATTCTGACAGAAATCAGTGTAGGGTTGTATTGCTCAGCCCACCTGTTACTACAAAAAGTTGTTCTACAAGAGGTGCCTACGTGCATAAATAAAATACCTACCCTTTACATTCTTTCAATGGAGTATAAGAACACATAGGTCTATAGAAAGCTGAAGTCCATATACAAGTAGAGATACAAATATTTTTTGATTACCTACCTACCTATTAATAAATTTGTTTCCTTAATCTACTATTAATCATTTAAATAAATATCCAAGGGGGAATATTAGCTCCGATGCTCTCTTGTTGTCTTTTCCATATATAAAATGCTAGCTAATAAAAATGTGCCATCACACTGCACTGCACTCCTCAGGGTCAAAGACATTATCTGCAATATCTGCGTAATGCTGGATGGAGCTTCTGGCCAGCAACGAGGATGGCCAGGTGGGAGGGAGGCTGGGTGGGACAGAGGCCATGGCACAGAGAAGATCCCACCTGCGGCTCAGGACCACTATGCCTCTCATTATGTAATTAATATGGCCCTGAAAATTTGGGAGGAAGGAAGGTAAGAGAGAGGGAGGAGGGATGAAGTAAAATGAAGGTGGAGGGAGGTAGTTAGTGAGGGAAATACAACTACAGAAACTCACAATTAAAAGGCAACCCATGTAACTGTAGTTAGTAATCCCGTATTGTACACTGGAAAGTTGCTAAGAGCAGATCCCAAGCATTCTTACCACATACACACCAAGAATTAACTATGTGAGGTGATGGATATGTTAATTATTTTGATCTTGGCAATTATTCCACATATTTATGTATATCGAATCATCACATTGTATACTTTAATATATACACTTATATTTGTCAAAGAAGGAATATGATTCAATTATACCTTCTATTCCCTAATCTATTTTAAATGTATAATTTACCAATAAGTTTCGATTATAAATACATACACAAGCATTTCACCATAATCCCCATAGTGTGTTTTACTGTATAAATAAACCTTAATGTCTTTACTTTGTAAAAAAAAAGAAAAAAGTGTCAGTGATGATTTACCTGGTGATACTTTCAATACCATCAAGTGTATTTTATAGAACACTGCATTAAAAAGTAAAATAGATTCCTAAAAACTCCCCCAAAATAAATAAAAAATAAAAAAAATCCATGCCATATTCCTCTTTAAAGCTAAGAATCCTACTGTTCCTATGTGTAATAAATTCCCATATGCAAGCTTGGATTTTTAAACAGGCCACTACAATCATTCTCCTGTTTCCTTCTTTGGTTAATTCCTAATTATTCTTTTTTTTTTTTTTTTTTTAAAGATTTTATTTATTTATTTGAGACAGAGAGAATGAGAGAGAGAGCACATGAGAAGGGGGAGGGTCAGAGGGAGAAGCAGGCTCCCTGCCGAGCAGGGAGCCCGATGCGGGACTCGATCCAGGGACTCCAGGATCATGACCTGAGCCGAAGGCAGTCGCTTAACCAACTGAGCCACCCAGGCGCCCTAATTCCTAATTATTCTTCATAATTCAGTTCAAGTGTCTGCTTTTCTGGGAAGTCCCCCTTAGACTCCGCCTCTACAGGTCCATACTTCAGGTTACAGGCAGGGCAGGTAAAAATGTGGAATACATCACCCCCATTGTAGTCAAGGCATTGTAAGAGAGGAAATGGATAAATCCCCGTAAGTATGCTGGCGTGTGTGTGTGTGTGTGTGTGTGTGTGTGTGTGTGTGTGTGACAGAGAAAGAGAGAGAGACAGAGAGAGAGAAAGTGATACTTTCATGCAAATTTCAAGAAAAGAATGTGTCCACACATACAAAAAAATTCTATAATGTTCCTGGCTGTTACTAAAAAATCACAGAGACAGCAAACAATTCTAAGCAAATAACTGAAATATGGTCAAAGATAAGCATATAAAATTTTGCCACAGCATTATTTATAACAGAAAAAAAAAAGGGTGAACACCATACAACCTTTGAAAATAGAGGATGATTACATTGCTGAAATTTCATATAATGTAATGGCAATTCATGTCAGAAATTATGATTTTTTGAAAGGTAATTCATGAATAAAGGCTGAGTAGAGAATTTTAACTGAAATATATAGAACTTTTAAAAACTGTATAAGTATTACGATCCCCAATTGTATTTTGTTTCTTTCTATATGACCACATATATATATATACATATATATGACTACATATAACATATATTAACATAGTTATTTCTTGCTAGAACTCTAGGTAATTTTTTGGTATTTTTTCCTTTTTGTACTATTCTGTACCTTACATATTTCCTACAATAAGAATATTTGCTGTGGTAATCAGAGAAAAAATGTTAATGAGGTGAGATCATAAAAATAAAGAAAATGGCAAAATAGGCATATGATCCTGAGGTATCTTCTGACACTGAAATTAAAGGAAAGTACTGGTCCCCTTTTTATCTCTCTGTTAATACCTAATGATAATTATCTGAGTGAAGACTTGAATTAGTTAGAATCAATATTCCAGCTTGTATACTATTGTGATTGAAAATTCTATCAACTGCTCATTCTTGATTTTGTGGTAATTTGTTTTTGGCTGGGGTGTGTAATCGGAGGCTGGATCTGGGGCCCCCCTTCATATGTCCATAACACACTGTGTATCTGTTAGAATACATATCACAGGGTTTTAATTACTTACTTCTATATCTCCTATTAGGTTTTCAGTTCACTGAACACTGTGAACTTTCATTCAGGCACTCAACACTCATACTTATTGACAACTTATCTCACAGACCCTGTTCAAGGTCTGGTGATAGCTCAGTGGGTGGAAAAGAGACAGAAAAGTCTAACTCACATCCTTTTGTCTCTGTATCACAGCTCACCCTGTCCTTAACACTAAAATTCAATATGCATTTGTTAAATGAATGAATACATGAATTAAAATATATTAAATCAGAGCAACAAAAAAATAGACAGCAGAATGATGCACTACATAAGCAATGAAGAAACTAAGGAAGCCCAGGAGGGTAACAAATAGAACTAAGAAGAATATTTTTTTTTATTTTTTTTAAAGATTTTTATTTATTTATTGAGAGAGAGAGAGAGAGAGCATGAGAGGGAGGAGGGTCAGAGAGAGAAGCAGACCCCCTGCTGAGCAGGGAGCCCGATGCGGGACTCGATCCTGGGACTCCAGGATCATGACCTGAGTCAAAGGAAGTTGCTTAACCAACTGAGCCATCCAGGTGCCCTAAGAAGAATATTTTTGCAGAAAGAAAGAGAATTCAACTTTGAAAGAGGAATACATGAAAATATGTTTCAAATTATGTTCACAGAATCCCAGATTCCTCTATTAGCCTCATTCTTTTTAAAACTACATTTTCAGGGGCACCTGGGTGGCTCAGTCTTTAAGCGTCTGCCTTCGGCTCAGGTCATGATCCCAGGGTCCTGGGATCGAGCCCCGCATCAGGCTCCCTGCTCCTCGGGAAGCCTGCTTCTCCCTGTCCCACTCCCCCTGCTTGTGTCCCCTCTCTCGCTGTGTCTCTCTCTGTCAAATAAATAAATAAAATCTTCAAAAAAAAAAAAAACTACATTTTCAGTATTTTTACTGATTATAATTAAAAAACAAACTTGCATACTCAAAGGTGTTTTATAGCAAATACTAACATTCCACAGGAAATCAAAGCTGTTCATTTTTCTTTAGGTTAAGTCATTTACCTGCGTTAACTCAGTCTAAAACATCTCCTGTAATCCCTGTGTAATTATTTGGAATTTCTTGTAAAGATTCATTGACTCTCAAGGTGGTAATTCTGTGTGGTGATTAGAGATAGTCACAAATTCCTTGATAATGCTCCCAAGAAGGAGAATCCTGGGCTCATCCCTGTGAATCTGTGTAGGACTCTGACAGTTGAATAGAATAGAACGTAGCAGAAGTGATACTGTGTCATCTTCCAGACTAGACCTTAACAAACTGTCAGCTTCCATTTCCTGTCTCTTGAAACTCTCTTGAAACCCAGGCTGCATGCTGAAAGGAAGCCCAAGAAACCCCATAGAGAGGCCCCAGTGAAGGTCGGCCCCTGGCTGAGTTCCCAGGGAACAGCCATCACTGTGGTGTCACGTCATGTATGTGAGCCATCTCGAAGATGGATTCTCCAGCCCCAGCTGAGCCTCACCAGCTGATATTGCATGGCAATGCCACGGCTAAGCCATGCCCAAACTGCAGATCCATAACCAAAATAAGTAGTGTTGGGGTTTTAGGCCATAACGTTCTGGAGTGGTTAGTAACTCAGAAGTAGCTAAATGGAATATTCTACGTGACTCTTTAAAAAAGATTTAAAAACCAGACCTGTGCTGGTCCATTACACAGGAGTATACTAAAGTGAATGAACCACTCTCTATGCTGGGTACCACTCAAGGCTCAGGCCCTTGTCATGACTGTCTGATACGTGTGCAATAGCAAGTGAATACACAATTGACCCTTGAGCAGCGTAGGGTTAGGGGCGCTGATCCCCATGCAGTCAAAAATCCATGTATAACTTGTGACTCCCCAAAACTTAACCATTAACAGCCTACTATAGACCGGAAGCCTTGCCAATAACAAAACAGTTGATTAACACACATTTCATATGTTACATGTATTAAGTACTGTATCCTTACAATAAAGGAAACTAGAGAAAAAATGTCATTAAGAAAATCACAAGAAATAGAAAATACATGTACAGTACTATATGGTAAAAATTCCACATGTAAGTGGACCCATGCGGTTTGAACCCCTGCTACTCAAGGGTCAACTGTACAACATCTTCTTATAGAATTTCAGGGCTTATTTAAGTTTTAGGTCTTCCTATGACAACTATTATAAAATTTTTGTATGTTGTATACATTTCAAGAGCACTTTAGTTAGTTACTGCAGGTTAAATAATTATATTAGAAATGTATCATTACATTTACAGATAATTTTTTTATTAGAATAGACTGCGATGACATTGATCAGTTTCAAAATGTGATAGCAATTTATACTAACATCGTACGATTCTTCAACTAGTGCCAATGACAACTTCAATAATACATAAAATAGCAGTGTCCCCAATATTTCATAAAGTCACTCATAAAAAGAAAGTACAATAAGCATTTATCATTGGTTTCACTTTTTAAGGTGACAGAAGTCCCAACCCTCAACGTAATTTGTGCAGTGCAATTTTGTGTTTCAGTGTTTCAGCCAAGTCACCAGGTCATTTTTACACCAAAATACAAAAGTACATCCTAGATTCTTTCAGAGCCCATTAACATGTAAATGTTATTAAAGAGATGAAAGCAAAAAAAAAAAAAAAATTCAAACATGTTAAAAACACAGTTGTGGCACTGTCCAATATAAATGTAAAGGAGGTGTGCCCACAACAGACAAAAAGTATATTAATCCCTGACCATGACACTGCAGTATGTAGTCTTAGGAGACAGATCATGTTAAAAAAAACACAATCAGAAATATTATTTGATAACAGAGGGCAGAGATGGAGCTAAGAATGTGAATTCTACATATGGGATAAATCTGCCTGAAGCCAGGTTATATGGGATCATGAGAATCCAACTGTAAATGAAAATGAAAGTTATTGTAGACTCTCTCCATTTTGCATATTTAGGTAAGTTGTGAACAGGCAAGTAGGTATCTGGGAAGATTTGTTATTTGATTATTCTGTTTATACAACAGAAACTCTTAAGGGTCTGGATCAGTTTTAGTTTTCTGTTTGTTTATTTAAGAGAGAACAGAGAGAGAGAGCACTTGAGTGGGGAGGGGAGCCAAGGGAGAAAGAGAATCTTAAGCAGACTCCACACCCAGCATGGAGCCCAATGGGGCTCAATCTCATGAACCTGAGATCATGACCTGAACTGAAATCAAGAGTTGGACACTTAGAGGGGCGCCTGGGTGGCTCAGT
Source organism: Halichoerus grypus (assembly GCF_964656455.1). Lineage (NCBI taxonomy): Eukaryota > Metazoa > Chordata > Mammalia > Carnivora > Phocidae > Halichoerus > Halichoerus grypus. The sequence goes on along the minus strand of NC_135718.1, from coordinate 22,269,139 downwards.
TGGTTAAGCGACTGCCTTCAGCTCAGGTCATGATCCTGGAGTCCCGGGATTGAGTCCCACATCGGGCTCCCTGCTCAGCAGGGAGTCTGCTTCTCCCTCTGCCCTCTTCCCTCTCGTGCTCTCTATCTCTCATTCTCTCTCTCTCAAATAAATAAATAAAATCTTTAAAAAAAAAAAAAAAGAGTTGGACACTTAGGGGTGCCTGGGCGGCTCAGTCGTTGAGCGTCTGCCTTTCGCTCAGGTCATGGTCCCAGGGTCCTGGGATTGAGCCCCATATCGGGCTCGCTGCTCAGCGGGAGGCCTGCTTCTCCCTCTCCCACTCCCCTCACTTGTGTTCCCTCTCTTGCTGTCTCTCTCCCTGTCAAATAAATAAATAAAATCTTAAAAAAATAAAAGAGTCGGACACTTAGCCAACTGAGCTCCCCAGGCACCCCTGGATCAGATTTTTAAACATCTAATCCAGTATGGCAAAATGTAATTACATCTGTAGAGATGCTGAGAAAACAATAGGAAAATCTGTAAAACATCAAGGCCCTTGTAAAAGCTATTCCCGTAATATGTTCAAGTAGCCTCTGTATCTTGCATGAGCTAACACCACTTTCTAAAATGCCATCTTCTATCAAAGCTCTGTTGGATAATGCATTTCACTGTTCACTAAATCACAGACATTTTACAACTATTTAGGCAGTGAGTTCCAAGTTTTATGTGTTCACTGGAGTTCTTCAGCTCTTCTGCTGGATGCAAGGTACAAGTATGACTATTTCAAGTGAGACAAGAAATCACTAATTTTTTGTGTTTCTCTAGAACATAGAATGTGGTTGCAGCAAGATTTCTGTGAATCTTGTGGAAGTTTTTAGTAAGTAGAACACACTCAATTTGGCAATGCAGGCCATAAGGTTTTTGAGCTTACAAACTATGGACAAAGGGACTAGAATGAAATGGAAATTTAAAGTTTGTAGTCAGCATGCAAAGCAAAATAAAATTTTCTGTTTTAAAGTGCTGAGTCACTGGGGCGCCTGGGTGGCTCAGTCGTTAAGCGTCTGCCTTTGGCTCAGGTCATGATCCCAGGGTCCTGGGATCCAGCCCCACATGGGGCTCCCTGCTCGGTGGGAAGCCTGCTTCTCCCTCTCCCACTCACTCTGCTTGTATTCCCTCTCTCGCTGTGTCTCTCTCTGTCAAATAAATAAATAAAAGCTTAAAAAAAAATAAATAAAGTGGTGAGTCACTGAGAAACTCACCAAAATATGCACAATTAAAAAATGATTGACAATATCACAATCTCATAATATACACAAAAGTATTTTGCAAAAAAACAAAAAAGCTTTTAAACTCACTGAGGAACCTATATTTTTTACTTCTTTTAAGTTGGATTTTATTTATTGGAAAATGTAAATAATTATTAAATGACAGTAGTGATTCAAGGCATTCAGTGGATTCAACTAGAAAGAAGACCGGAGGAAAACAGAAGGACATTTTGAGATTGAGATTGCGCTGTTGAAAAATTGTTACGATGCGTAATTACTTAACTGTGTGGGCTAGTGTATTCTGACTCTGGAAAATCACACTAGCATCAACAACCACAGCATTGAACATATTTCTAAAAGCAGTTATAACCATCCATAACATCTGCTCATCAAGTTTTTGTTCATCAAAATAAGCTTAATGTTTGAAGTGGCAGATTTTAAAAGCACATGTAAATCCAAACTTATAAATTACTTAAAATACTATTTAAATCTTTTGATAGGATGGAGTAAGGGAGATTTCACAGAAAGTTTTGTTTATAAAATGGGTTCCCAGCTAAATGAGTTTGAAGATCCACCAAGCCAGAAATATTTCAAACAGTTCCTCTGCAGGACAGAATATAAAACTCCAGACATACCTGGTCATGCTCCACTGATCTGAGGCCTAGTTACCTGCTCACAAGGCAGAGCATTTTCTGCACCCCAGCTTTCTCTGAATGGCTCTTGAAAAGAAAATGCCATTCAGTTACACATCCTGCTTTGGTGAACATTCATCACTCAGCTCATCTCTCGGGCAGATGTGTTTATCCACAGCTCTGGGATGTCAAGCACTGTGGCGTCAGTTTCTATCAGGCTCTTCCCTTACCAAACCAAGCACAAAGCTTGGAAAATCAGTCCGGCTTGGAGAGTTTAGTAGGAACAGATGGAATAATTAAGTTAACCTCAGGGCTGCGGTCATTTAGGGAGGGCTCATATCTCTGAGTAAGTCAGATGTCCCTTCCCTTTTCTAAGGCAGAGCTCAAGGCTCTGGTGGCCACGAGGGCCCATGGCAGCTTCTATTGGCAGGGCTCTCTCGCATCTTTGTTTTCCTGCTATATGGAACTCATCTTGCAGACAATGTTTTAGCTTCTCTCACATCAGAGCTTTCAAATCAGATAATCCCACCAGAAACAGACATACAATGAGTTTTCACACTCCCCACCAGAAAATGCATAAGTCAATGGAACCATATGGAGCCGAGACTTGTTACTCTGCAACACACTATAAGATCTGCCCAAAATGACAAAGGCCAGTCTTGCACACTGGGCTGGGCAGAGGAAAGGGGACAGGGGAGGAGAAAAAAATAATTCTGCTCTAATCACCAGGTAATCCAGACAGATACCCCATGAATAGCAGCTCCTTGTATTCACTGCTCCACCTTCTTGGCCGTGGACAAAACGAAGCCCCCATTTTGGGGTTGGTTTTAGTTCTATTCTCCCTTTCACAGATCGTTGTCCACAGGGGGAGAAATTTTCATTTATGTCCAAAACCACTTTTCACTCCTTATTCAAATGCTGCCTCCTGCAGGAAGAATGTGCTCATTGGAAGTCTGAGAGAGAATAAGAGATCAAACTCACCAAGAGCAGATAGCAAAAAATAAGACCTTCCCCATAAGAGAAAAGCACGTTGTTTTCTTAATAAAAATCCATGTAAGCCTCAGACAATTGCTCTCTTTCTCTCCTGCCAACACTGTATCCTTGCTTCTGCCCTGAGAGCCATCTGATGATCGCTCCTTTAGATGCTATGTGGACTCTCATCCAGTCTTTATGGACGCAAGGTTTATCTTGCAGCTAGCCACAATGCAGAATTCCAATTCTCAGGAGATCTTGACAAGTCTCCACCTCTTAGAAACCTGGTCCATGGAGGTGTTTAAAGACTTGTCAGATAATACAATGGAATACAACAGAGAACACAACAGAATGTCCCATCTTTTCCCTACATAGCTCCCACTTAGGCAAAAATCACTGCCTGCCTGCAGAAGGGGTTCTCTCTCCCCAGTCTCCTTCAGTATATGACACAGAGAATTTACTACACTTGGAGAATTTTAGGTCAGAAGACACTGGATTGAAAAGGTGAATCTGTTCAAACACTGACTTCACTATTTTATCTTTATGATGAATGGGATAAGGAGATGTTCATTTCTCAAAGGGGAAAAAATATCATGAAATATGTTTACTGTTTCATCTTCTTTCTTGGCAATATTTAACATCAGAAGCAGTTGTCTGAGGACCACACAAGCACCGTGCGGATCCAGGCAACAGAGAGAGCAAGCTGTTACTGCAGTGGGTTTGGACTTCACGGATTCCTACACAAACTGCCTAAAAGCGAAATGGGGATATTTGCTTGGCGTCAATTGTGCACCTGCCTTCCATACCCCACGTCGTTGTTTAGCTTCAGGGAATAATCCTCAGTATTGATCTGGTTTCATTTCTCACACTCCCTTGCCGACTTTTTGGCTAGACATCTGAGGCATACCGGTAGCGGTTTGTGGAACATAGTGTAGTATTAGGATTAGAAGCCAATGTCTTGACATTGGACAGGTTTGGGAAAAAAATCCAAGTGGGGACACTAACAGTTCATTGGACTGTTGGGAGAAATGACGGAGATGATGATGATATTAAACATACTAAATGTTTAATAACAATAAATAATAATAATAATTGCTAGTTTTTATTTAGCTCTTACTATGCTAAGCACTTAATTTGTTTTCACAATAACTCTGAGAGAGTATCATCATCCTTATTTTATATATGACTAAGACATGAAGAAGTTAAGCACCCTGCACAGAGAGATTAAGTGACCTGCCTAGGGTCACACAGTTAATTGTGGAAGAATCAAAATTTGAACCTAGACAATCTAGTTCCAAAATCCATGTACTCTACCACTATTTTATACATGAAAACTGAATGACCATTAACAGGATGACTGTTGGCTCACCATGATCCTTTCTCCTCCTTCCCTGTCTTAATAAATACACTTCTCCAAAGATACTCTGTGACTCATCATGTTTATGTTATTTATAACATTTTATAACATCTACGCCTCATGCCCTTCTCTCTCTCTCCATTTCCCTAACTCCTATAAAATAGTAAAGATGCATGTCAAGTTCCCACCTCTACTAAGAAGCTTGCACCTGCCCCTTCCGGCTGAACTGTTTATCCCTCTTCTAGAATCTCTTAATAGTCGGTTCATGTCTCTGCCATTATCTGTCAATGTGTCCAATGTTGTCCCTTTATTGGGCTCCTCAAGAGCAGGGAAAGAGCATTCACTTCCACATCCCAGGGGCTTGCAGAGTACCTGGTACTAAGTAGGTAGCTCATTAATGTTGAATTAATGAACAAAAAGAAGTCTAGGTACTGTCCCCTAGCCCTTGGTAGACAGGCTCTCTCACAATGTTAAACTGCATCTGCCTCAAGTAGGTTTGGAGGATGGCAAGGAATCAAACCTGTAAGAAAAGTTGCATAACTAATGTGGCATTTAACCCAGATCCCAGGCTTCATTGAAATTCAGTAAGGCGGCTTGCAGAAGGTAAAGTAAATGGCATCAAACTACCCAGGAACTCCACAGAGCACTGAGATGGAACCTGCCACCGACGAAGGTAATTAGTTCTGAGGTAACTGTGAGTCACAAGGAGCCAGGAGGAGACTCCCTCTAACTTTGAAGGGGCTAATAAGAGGCCCTTACCCACACTTCCTTTCATTGCTAGCCTCCCCTTCCTGCACTAGCACTGGGATTAACATCAATAATGGGCTGTCTGCGTATTTATGCGTAGTAATTATGCCTAGATGGAACCTGAAGAGCTCTTTAGGATTATTTATTAGAATGCAGAATTACCTCAGCTTGTAGGCTCCCTTTGGCCAGTGGTTGGAAGACAGAATTAAACAAAACATGGACTCTGCAATGACACCGTAAATTCCCTCTAGGCCTCCCGCTGCCAACGTACCTGACCTCCTCGTGCTACAAAGATGTAGGTCCAGGTTGCTGAAGGTTTTGTTTCTAACAAGATTATCAGGACTAAAAGGTCTGGAAAAATGTGTAACTCTTGACTCCTGTTCCTGCTAATTCAGAATCTCCAGATTCCCACAAAGAAGACCCACTTGGTTATTTCCCATAGTCTTGGGGGGCGGGGCAACTCAAATGTGCTCATTAAAAGAAGGAAGGAAAGAAAAGGAAGAAAGGAAGGGAGGAAAGGATGAAGGGAGGAAGGGAGGGTGGGAGGGAGGGAGGGAAAGAAAGCATAAAGAGAAAAAAGGAGGTTGAGTGAAGGAAAAAAGGAAACATTTCCATCAAGTGGCATCCACTCTCTTTCACCCTCTTTCCAGCGCATTTGCTTCCTGATACCTTGTAATAACACTGGTTCTTAAAAGTGTTGGCTCTGGACCAGCAGGACCTGCACAATCTAGAAACTTGTTAGAAATACAAATGATCTGGTCCCAGGTCAATGCCAACAACAACACTGGGGTTGGAGCCCTGCAGTCTGTGTTTTACAGAATTTCTATAGAAAAAAAAAGATTCATTTTCTTTCCAACTTACATCTTCTCTCCCTCTAGGATGCAGACATGAATTCCTAGGAGAAGAAATAGCCAGTGTGGTCAGAATCACCCTTCCTTTACAAACACTGAAGCAATAAATTGCTGGATTAAAATGCCATGTTTAAGATTAGGATGGGTTCTTTCCAGGAAGCTCCTCAGAGTCTCATGCACACCAACTAATTTTCTAGGGCTGCCACACCCATTCACTAGACTGTCCTATATATGTCTAAATCACAGGTAGAGATGGGTTAGGTTTAAGAAAGAAACATTCAATTCATTCTACAAATACTTATTGAGCATCTACTATGTGCAAGGTACTATTCTTCCCTTGGGATATATTAGTCAATCAAGCCAACACCTCTGTTGATGTGGACAGACAATATAAATGACCCTTAATCAGAAATACATTAGATGGTACGTCAAAAAGTGACAAGTGTTACTGTCATCTCTCTCTCTCTCTCTCTCTCTCTCTCACACACACACACACACACACACACAAGCACACACATACCAATAGAACAGGGCAAGGGGGTTAGAAGTTATAAGTTTAACTACAATCAGGTTTCATTGAGAATGTGGTGTTTAAGCAAGATCTGGAAAAAGGTGAGGGAGTTAGGCATGCCAGTAATGGGGGAAAAACATTCTCGGCCTAAGGTACAGGCAGTGCAAAGGCTCAGAGGCCGAAGCACCCGAACTTGAACAAGGACAGTTATCCTGGAATCAAAATATGGACAACTGACATATATATTTGAAAAAAATATATAAACTTTGAAATAATTTTCAAATAACTATAATAATACAGTAACATATAATACATGGCTCCCTGGTCTCTGAATAAACTATGGTCTTAAGCGATGAGAACAGATGCTTGGCATGGGATCTTCCCTATTACCTCCTTGCAAACGTGCAAGAGTTAAGAGTTTTGTTCTTATTGTTTCTGATTGTAGGGGACAAATTTATAAAGTTCTCAAAGAAATAACTTTGGACTAGAAAACATCTAAGTCAAAATGAACATTAGCAGTTGATTATAAAATAACAGGGAAACACAACTGGCCAAGAAGGTCCAAGAATATTTTTTTTTGAGAGGGAATGGGCGGGGGGGTGTAGAGGGAGAGGGAGAGAGAGAATCTTAAGCAGGGTCCATGCCCAGAGCAGAGGCTCGATCTCACAACCCTGAGATCATGACCTGAGCCGAAATCATGAGTCAGACACTTAACAGACTGAGCCACCCAAAATTTAAAGGACTTACACTACCAGATATTACGTATTAGGATTTTCTGTAAATCTGTAAAAATTAAACGGTGTGAAAGGCTAAATGAACAGGAAAGAACAGAGAATTCAGAAGCAGGCTCACAGTGATAGAAACATGATTTATAACAATGGTACACTATAGAATAGTGAGGAAAATATGGTCTCTTCAATAAATGATGCTGGGTCAACTGGATACATCCGTACATAAAATAATAATAATAATAATAATAATAATCCTGACCTTTAATGTGAATCATACACAGAAATCAATTCCAGGTGGACTGTAGGTCTAAATGTGAAAGGCAACACAATAAAATTTCCAGAAGATAATGTAAGAGAATATCTGTCTAATCTTGGGGTAAACAAGAGACTTTTTTAAACAGGACACATAAAGCACTAACCAGAAATGCAAGGAATGGTAAACTGACTATTTTAAAATGAGAAACTTCTACTTAGCAAAAGAAACCATGAACAGAGTGAAAAGGGAAGCAAGGTGTCAAGTGGGAGAATATAGTTGCAATATATGTAACTGATAAGGGACTTGTATCTAGAATATATAAAGAATCCCTCAGTCAAAAGGAAAGATTGCCTAACAGAAAAAAAGAGGGCATGAACAAGGAGTTCACAAAAGAGGAGAGCTAGGTGGCTAATAATCATTTTAAAAATTCTTAACTTCATTATTCTTCACGGAAATGCAAATAAAAGCTATCATGATACACCTGAACATACCCACGAGAACAGTTAAGATCAGAAAGACATGAAAAATATATAGTGTTAGTGAAATGTGGAGCTATTGGAACCCTCCTACACCACCAGTGAGAGTATGATTATTGGTTTAATTACTTTGAAAAACTCTCTGGCAGTGTTTATTAAAAGTGAACAGTGGCTCAGTTAAACGTCCGACTCTTAGTTTGGGCCCAGGCCATGATTTCATGGGTCATGAGATCAAGTCCCACACAAGTCTCCTCACTCAGCTGGGAGTCTGCTTGAGATTCTCTCCCTCTACCCCTCCCCCCCCCCACTCACACTCTCTCATGCTCTATTTTGCTCTCTCTCCCTCTCTAAAATAAATAAATAAATCTTTAAAAAAGTAAAAATAAAAGTGAACAGTGCTTACTCTATAAACCAGAAATCCCATGGCTAGATATATCCAACAAAAATTCATATATTTGGATACTAAGAGACAGGTGCAACAATGTTCATTTCAGCATTATTTGTAGCAACCAAAAACTAGAAACAATTCACATGCCCATGAACAGTGAAACTGATAAATTAATGGTGGAATATTTATACAATAGAAAACTACAATCAGTGAAATAAGCAAACCACCACTACATGAAACAAACAGCAATAAATCTTAGAGTCACAATTCTGATCAAAAGAAACCAGACAAGGAATAATATGAAGTGTCTAATTCAATTTACAAAAAGAACAAGAGCAGGCAAAATCTAAATAATCTACTGAGTCAAAAGTCAGGAGAGTAGTTAGCTTTGAGGATTAAGGCCAGGACAGACCTGGGTTCCTGGCATGCTGGGAATGCTCTGTCTGTTCACAACAGTGATAGTTTTATAGGCACATTCTCTTTTGTGATAATTCATTGAGCAGTGAATTCAGGATTTGTACATTTTTATGTGTATGTGTTCTATTTTAATAAGAAAATAGATTTTCAAAACTGAAAGAAAAAATAAATACAGGCTTAGGACAAAGCAGTTTGGTGGAAAGAAGACCAAACAAACAAACAAACAAAAAAAAAAACAACACAACTGGGAGTTCCACGTTTTAGCCCCAGCTCTGTTATTTAATAGCTTTATAAATCTGGGTAACTCATTTCACCAATCTAAACTTCAGTTTTTGCAACTGTGAAGGGGATCCCTGCCCATCTCACAGGGTAGTTGAAAATACTAAATGAGATAATTGTGAACTATTTTGTAAACTCTTAAGCATCACATAAATACATAATGCAGACTAGTGGGTAAACTGTAGATTTAGAATATAGCTCTATAAACTTTCAATAAACAAACTTCATAAAAATCAGATTTGTCATTTTAACTACTGGTTTCAGATTGTTGTTGTTGTTGTTGTTGTTGTTGTTTTAACATTTGCGTGTCTTGCAATCCTTGGCTCACATCCTTGACGGCAACAACTGAGTGAAGGTAAGAAGTAGCTGCTCCTTCAATGGATCATATATTCTCAGGCTCACCACAGCCTCCACCATTCATTTTTATTGCAAAACTGGCTATTATAGGAATAGGATTCTGTGAACCACAAAACAGAGTATTATAAAAATTGTGTTTTAACTTGTCTAAATCGGAAGAGGCAATTGGTTTGCAGAATTCCAGACTGAAGTAGGGTTCAGTCAGGGGGTCTTCTGACAGGGAGCTCGTTCACTCTGCCAATCCCTTTTCCTGTGCTATGTATTTCAGTCTCTGCAGGCTCCTTCTAGAAGTCATCCCTTTTAAAGCGCTAACAGCCCAAGTGGGGGAAATGCCATTCAATCGAAATGTATCACTAGAATTTCTCAAATGCCAAAGGCAAGTACAGAGGGGCTGTGCTTTCTGTCCCAACAGCAGGTATCTGTCAGCCGTGCACCAAGTGTGGTATGCTGTGCCAAGCCCACTGGGGTGTGACTCTGCCCTTTTGGAACTTATGATCTACTTAGGGAGGCAGCTCCAACACAGGAATCTGTTGGACCGACAAGGAAAGTAAATGCCAGAACAAGAGCTACAAACAGAGTGAGTGCTCTGGGGCTCCAAGAAGGAGCAATCACTGTAAACTACAGAAAATCTGAGAAGGCTTTTTAGAAGTAATGCAGTCATTGAGGATATGGACCCAAAATTCAATAACCAAGGCCATTCTGTACCTTCTATCCAGGGAGAGTTGCCCCATGTCCCCTATGGTGATGACCACTGAGCTCAAGTCAATTTGGGATGAGTGCTTTTATCTCAAATTACCCAAGTCACTCTGCCCAGACAAGAATGACTAAAAGGAGCCATGAATAGGACAAATGCCTCTACCTTTTATGCTAATAAATGTGTAGCCTCTAATCTCAGAATTTCACTAATAGGCTTAAAAAAAAAAAAAAAAAAAACTCTTTTGGTTAGAATTACATGTAGTAAATGGACTGCAGGATGGAACTGGAATAATGCCCAAATGACCTGGCCTGTAAGATTTGTTCAAAACTGATGCCTGGATGTGTTGCCAGGATTATCTGTCCTCTGCAATGCTGGGGGGAGGGGCAAGTGGGGAGAAAGGAGGATGGAAAGGGAGAATGTGTAATGTCCACATGTTTGAGACCTTTAACTTTTGTTCCTATAGATGTTGGCATATTAAAGACCTAAAACAATTCTTCAGTGAGAAAACCTGTTTAGGTTTAGCATTCCTACATCTTTTTTGTGATTAACACAATCAATGAACACTGCTCCAATCAACGTTCCTCAAAAGGCACTTTAAGGAAATTCTGTTCCAGGGCTCATTTTTGTATGTAAGCCCTCAGACAGTGTGGAAAACAAATACACTGAATCTCTGTGTCATAGGTCTCTTCCCTAAACATTTAGAGACAATTCTCTCTAATGGATTTTGGAAGCTGTACAAAATTTCGTACTTTTGACTGGGTGGTTGATTCGGAGAAAGCAATTCTAAGAAATTTTGAAAAACAGAGGGCAGTGATCTCTAAACTTTTGTTGTTGTTGTTGTTCCCCTAGGGAACTAAATTCTCAACTAAATCTACTTTACCCCTCCCCACTGGATCCTCCCTGCATACATACAATACACACATTGATAAGATATAGAACTTTCATTTGGGTAACTAAGTTTTTTCTCTTCTCCATTAAAAATTGAAAAGGGAAGAACATCCTGATATTTACTGAGTGCCTATTATATGCCCAATGTCTTACATACAAAATTTCAATGAAACCTCACAATTAAAGAAAAGTAGATGGGTAAACAGACCCAGAGAGCATGTGCAAAGCTACCAGAATACCAGTCCAGTTTATGCTGAGGGCTGGCTTTTTGCGTGTGCATGCACATGTGTGTAATTCAACCTGTCAGAACAACATGTCAACGGGTCAGACTTCAGGGTGCCCAAACCCACTGGGTAAAAATGCAGATTGCTAAACCCCACCCTCAACATTCTGATTTAGGGTGTGGGGAGAGAGGAGCATAAACACCCCAGGTAGTCTCCCTCAAGTTGAGCAGACCACACTTAAGACACTTTTGATCAAAGTGAGAGCCTAATAAGGAAGGGCTTGGCCTCCAAAATCCAAGGTCTGAGTTTGAAACCCTGATATGGTACAGACTCAGAGAGGTTGAGTGGCCTGTCCAAGTTCACGGTGAAGTATGACTTCAGGAAAAGGAACACAGTAGTAACTACCTGCAGTGGTATTGTGAGGGTTTTATCAGATGATGTATGTAAATCCGTGCATCTGGAACACGGCACACTTGTAGCCGCCATCTCCCGAGCTCCAGCACTAGCTACAGGCCAGGCAGCTCGTCACTCTTGAGTCACGGCAACATCCAGGTCTCCTGGTGTCCTTACCACGCTTTCACCCACACACAGAGGTTTCCCAGAAATGTTGGCCTTCCCGCCACCAAGGGAGCTAATCAAGGGCCCTCTAAGACTAACAAGTTGTCCATCATTCTCTGCCACTCTCTGTCCCCGAACTACCTTTCTGGGGTTTCAATTGGTTGCATCCATTTTAGCATTTCAGAATCTAGGCAATATCTACCTTTTCCTCTCCCACCCTGAGGCAAATCTAACTCTAAAAACAAGTGTTAGGGGGAATAAGAGTACAAAAGACATAAAGCGTAGTTGGGACTTGAGAATGAACCTGAGTTAGGCCATGATGGACAGAAGGGGTTTGTTGTTGTTTGGAAAATTCCAAATATTTACAAATGAGAAGAAAATATTATAATACCTTACTTCTCAAAGCTTCCAAAAGTGTGGTCAGAGGATCAGCACACCAGTGTCACCTGGAGGTTTGTTAGGAATACAGAATTCCATGCCAACCCCAGATTTCTCGAATCAGAATCTGTATTTTAACAAGAACGTCAAGTGACTTCTGTGCATTAAGTTTTGAGAGGCTGGAGTGTAATAAGCACCCAAGTACCCATCACCCAGGTTCAACAGTCACCCATAGGCTGTCCTGTTGTATGTGTACCTCAGCCTACTTTCTCACCTTCCTCTTGGATTACTTTAAAGGAAAGCCAGTATGCCCTATCATTTCATTGATAATTGTTTCACAGGTACATTTTTTAAAAGGCATGGTCTCTTACAAAGAATAATAACTGTAAGACATTTATAACTGTAAGACATTTGCCATATCTAAAAATATAATAATTCCTGAATATCATTAAATATTCTGGAAGCATCTGAATAGATTAGGAAGAGAAAGGATATTCTATTTTGGAAGGTTCTGCAGAGATTTACCTAGGCTGCTCGAAGCTGAGGGATAGTCTTCTCAGTATTGGAGACTTGTGAAGCTGAATAATGCCCACAAAATTACCTGATGCAAAGCACAGCAGATCCCTACTAACATGAGTTATGGCAAATGACTTTTGCCAGGTGTTATATAAGGGGTCACAAAGCCAGAAACTAAAAAGTGAGGAGGGGTACATTGTTATAAATGGCTTGCCAAGAGAGTAAAAGGGACTGAAAATGTTAAAACTAAAAACAAACAAAACTAAAGCTAAGGTTATAATAACCTGGCTGAAAATTCTAGATAAAACACAGAGATTTAGAACTATTGTCATGGTAAAGTCTGTCTGAAAGAAGATATCAAACCCAAGAAATGACAGCTTGGGTATAAATAGTTCTTGAAGGCTCAAGCAGACCCCAGATATGTGGCTAAGACTTGGAGGAAGACTTGTAAGTTCAGGGAGTTTCCAAGAGGCGTGCCCCTCAACTGAAGCAGGTAACTGAAATTACAAAGGAAGCCTAACCATGAAATGAATGATCATGAACTATTTTGGGGGTTTAGGTGAGAGAGAGAGGTGTGATCATGTTAAGTTTTATAATGCTCAGTATATCTGAATATAGAGAAGATGAAGAAAATCAGATACACTGGAAACAAGACCCAAAACAAAACCAACTGATTATAGAGTGTAACAAAATGGTTAATTTCTTAAAAAAAAAAAAAAAAATATTTGAAAGAGAGAGAGAAAGAGAGTGTGAGTCGGAGGGAGGGGCAAAGGGAGAGGGAAAGAGAGAATATCAAGCTGACTCCCTGCTGAGCACAGAGCCTGATATCAGTGGGGCTCAATCCCAGAACCCTGAGATCATGACCTAGGCCAAAATCAAGAGTTGGCCGTTTAGCCAACTGAGCCACTCAGGCACCCCCAGAATGGTTAATTTCTGTGTCCCAAGGGATACTCCAAGGGGAATGTCAAAACCACGACACATTTCAGGAAGGTAAATTCAGTCAGAGGAAGGTTATTTTCTGGAGTACCCCAGATGTCAGAGTAAGGAGCTGGAACTTAGTTCCACAGGCAGTAAGTAGGAAGCCAGGGGAGTCTGACGGGTAAAAAGAGCTCTTCAGAAAGGTGCTTCTGATAACAGCAGTAAGCAAGAGGGAGATCCTAGAACTAGGAGGGCAAGCGGAGGGATTGCTGAAATAACCCTGGCATGAAGAGATAAGCCCTGGAACAGCTGAAGGTCAACTGAATGTCAGCCTTGAGAGTTACATCAGCCTCTCTTCAGACAACTTAACAGCCTTCCTCTCTCCCACCCAGGACCCCGCGGTTGCCAACCTAAAAATCCACCATCTGCTGCAGGAATGTGACCACCCACATTAAAAGGAAATCGCGAGCATCTTGGTAAAGAATAAATGACTCCAAAGCTCTACAGACTTTCAAATGAGTTTGAGATAAACTTCATTTACACAATGAAATGTTTCTGAGAAGTTTAACAAGATGGAGAAAAATGTTATTCAATGAAATTTCTTTCACAGTATTTATTTCTTCAGATGACTAGAGCAATGGGTTTCTTTTTTTTTTTTTTCTTTGGAAGAGCAACAGATTTGTTTGGAGGGAGTGCTCTGATTAAAGCTTGAAGCAGAGGCTACCTCTAATTTTTTTTTTTTTTCCAGATGGGAAGAGAGACACAGAGAAAGAGAAGGGAAGAGGTAGGAAGGGGAGAAAAGGGAAGGACTAGGAAAAGAGAGAAAAGAGAAGCTCAAGCATGGTGGTGAGAAAGTGTCCAGTGTGATGGGACACCTTCATAGGACCCTTCACATTGGCAGTAAAGTTACCAAACACACAAGACAAATGATGTGGGTGGACTTCTACATCTCTGGGTAGAAACCAATTAAAAAGCTGAATGTCAGCAAACCAGAAATCTAGCTTATATGTGCAATTAAATTTCTGTAAGTCATATGTGTGAGAGCATGTCTTAAAGGAATCTCTAATGAGGCCTTTAACAATATGAGTAACTCATGCCCCAGTTTGTCTGGTTGGCAATTAAGGTGCCTGACTATCAGATTCTCTTATACTGGGGTGGTCCTATAACTCCTCCCCGAAGGCATGGCAAGCAAGAGAAAACCCGGTTACATGATTTGTAAAATATTTACTGTTTAAAATAGGGCTGGGGGTCGGGGTAGGGGAGGAAGATCTGGAAGTCTTCCAGGATCTAGCTGAGTGATGTGCCTCCTCCCAATTGGATAATGATGTTGTCAGGGGCTGACTGAGGAATGAACAGCGTGATGGCATCTCTCTATTCCTCACTAATGTCCCCACCCGAGCATCCATTTTCTCATTTACGATCTCCTTGACACTGACTCTATTTACATTACATCGGGATTAATCACCCAGGAGTTTTTTAGCTGCAGGAATCAGGCAATCCGTGTAACTCAGCATGGCAGCGTGACATTATCACCAGCTAAAGCAATATTCGTTCTGTATGATCACCATCTCCAGGGAACTTGCTGTGTGATAGGACTTCAGGTGCTGAAGTCATAAACCATTACACTCATCCCCGAGACACTGTATGACACCTTTCCTCAAGGACAGCCATGAAAGCCACACAGTGGATCCTACCTGATTTATTAGCAGGATCAGCAAGGGCACTGCAGAAGTTTCAATCACCCAATGCTACAGGGGAAGGTTCCCATCCTCGACTCCTCTGGCAGGTCCTTATATACAGAATTACCTGAGACCCAAACACAACCCACTGGGTTCAATGGCAAATGGATTTCTGTCAAGGTACCGAAACCACTGCATCACAATTATTTGTTGGCCTGTCCGTCATCCCTCAGTGAGAATGTGAACACTCTGATGGAAAGAACAGAGACTGCTTTATCTGTCTCCTCAGTTCTCCACCTGGTGTCTCTACTAAGTAAGTTCTTAAACTATGTTTGGTGAGCAGATAAAAGAATGAATAAATGAGTTTTGGTGAAGGAGATAAGGTTATTTTACCAAAGAAAACAGAAAGTTGGGGTTGGATTTACTTCTCTATTTTTTTTTTTTTTAATTTTATCCCTCACAATTTGGAACTAATTGGCCAGTTTTGATGGGGAGGAAGGTGTTTTCTGGATCAGCTGACTCCTGCCAGCTGGATTGGGGGCCTCTATATCTTTACCTGGTAAAACTATTCAGTTCAAAAGCCATTTTAAGGTTTCGGCTAACACATATTAGATGGTGGCATTAATCATTTTTCATCTGACTATCCTTAATGTTGAATTTCCCATCTTTTCCTCATGTGAAACAGCCGCCAGGGAACAGAAAAAAAAAGTGGCCCATATTTCAGGCAGGCTCCCACCCACACCACTTCTTATCTCTGTAATTTTGGCAATGTGTCTATTACCTTGGAGCCTCAGTTTTCCTATCTTTCTAGACCACATGTAATCATGGTGCCTACTTGACTTTAAGTGAAATACGGTACTGAGTGTTAGGGCTCTAACATATTGCCTGGGTTAACAGGTACTCGTTAAGTAGAAGAAAGCCCTGTTAATCTGTGTTCTCTCCCCACTTCCCTTCACCTCAGGGACATAACATATTACACATGCTGACTTCTAAATCAAAGAAGCACATGTGTGACCTTTGCCAAGTCACTTAACCTCCCTTGGCTTCTCTTTACTCTTGTTATAAAAATGAATCAGTTGGACCAGAGAATCTCTAAAGTCATTCCACCTCAATGGTCTGTGATTCCAGGAAATGAACACTCACAGTTGCTAGATAACAAAATCAAGAAGTCAGCCCAGTTAAATAAACCAAATGAAGCCCCATAATTTTCTTAACTTTGCTCTAGTGGGAAGAAGATTAATATATATTAAGCCCATAGGATGCACAGACACTGTGCTAGATGTTCTCATAAGGGATTTCAATCGTTATACTTCATTAAAGCAAATTCCCTAAGGCAAGCCTGAAATTTAATTTTGTTTTTATAGAGAATGTTTGGGTCATTCATTAGTAACTTGGCATCTCTGTGTAATACTGGGAGAGTACCATAAACTCATGTGCATTTTGGTCAATATTCCCTTCCAACAGTCAGGGGGGTGGGTGTATTGGTTTGGGAACACATTAGTCAGGAAAAGTCACACTAAATCTACCTACTCGCGTGGGCATCCACAGCCTCCTTACCATACACCACTCATGCAAGCATTCAACTGCAAAAATCAGTCTGCGTCTCCCTTTCCCTGTAATTTCCCCAAACCATAGTATGTGGTAAACGTGTACAGTGAATGTTAGCTCACTCACTCCCAATAAAATCCCACAATTGAAAGGAGAGCCTCTCCATTTTAAGCCTCTTTCCTAAATGCTCAACAGGTCATTCAATTAACCCAACAGATATGTATTGAACTTGTATTTTCTGTCAGACCAGAACTAGGTATTCGGGATATGGGATGAGGTAAAGAAAGTATGTCTTTGATTTGACAGACATTACAATTAAGGGTGGGGAACAGACATTAATCAAATATAAGCACATACAGTTGCACGTACACATACACATAACAAACTCATTCTGTCTGTCCCACTCTTATCCAAGTTCTAGTCTGGCAGGTAGGCTCTTTAGTCTTATACCAGAGAATTACTAGTGTTGAAAACATAAGCTACATTCTAAGCAGGGTGAACAGCTTGTGTGATGTCTTTGAGGCAGGAAGGAAAACATCGTGGCAAAGGAAGAGTTGATAGAAGGAAGCTTTGGAGGGGTATGCTGGTCCAGAGAGGATTACCATGGCATACAAGAACTTACAGATTCAAAAATTATGTGAACCATTTTGCCACTTGAAAAAATGAAGGACATAGAGAAGCAACTCTATGTTGCTTCTTTTAGTCCTAAGAACATCTCTTTTGTTGGTCAAATGCCAGTTCCCACATTTATTACTTAGTATCAGATGAACTCAGACAAGTGTAATAACAGCATTATTAATAATAATGGCAATCATTTATTGAGAATGCCTAAAGACCTGGGTGAAGTGCTCTACCTACATCACATAGTACTTTATCCTCCTCTCTACACCATGAGGTAGGCATTATTTTGATCCCAAAATTCACAGATAAGAAAACGGGGTTAAATATCTTGTTTGAGGGCGCCTGCGTGGCTCAGTTGTTAAGCGACTGCCTTCGGCTCAGGTCATGATCCTGGAGTCCCGGGATCGAGTCCCGCATCGGGCTCCCTGCTTGGCGGGGAGTCTGCTTCTCCCTCTGACCCTCCCCCCTCTCATGCTCTCTGTCTCTCATTCTCTCTCTCTCTCAAATAAATAAATAAAATCTTAAAAAAAAAAAAATATCTTGTTTGAAGTCATACAACTGTTATTGTAGTTGAACCACATCTAAATCCAAAATTTGTACATTCTAAAGTCCACTGTGCTTTTATCTATGCCCTCTTTGTGTCTTGGTTCACCATACCCATAGCTCTGCTGTGCAAAGAGAAATCACAAATATAAAGGTACTGACATATATTAATAAGACTTTTTTTTAAAGATTTTATTTATTTAGTTGAGAGAGAGTGCAAGCAGGGAGAGGAGCAGAGGGAGAGGGATCAGCAGACTCCGCACTGAGCATGGAGCCCGATGTGGGGCTCGATCCCATGACCCTGAGATCATGACCCAAGTCAAAATCAAGAGTCAGAGGCCTTACTGACTGAGCCACCCAGGCACCCCAACAAAACTCTTTAAAGTCCAAATTCACAGAAGTGGAACAGCAACTTTATTACTCAGTATTTTTCTTTGTTTGGAGGGATAGCGAAAGATTGCAGTAAAAGCATATTCATGGCCAAACTCAACTTTGAACAGAAAAAAAAAAAAACAAAAACAAAAACAAAAAAAAACTTTGCTCGATTAATACAATAATCACTTTAAGGGCAAAACTCATTTCTACATTATACTGAAAGGATTTAAAAAATATAAAAAAGAGAAATAGACATAAGGGAGAAAGAATACAGGAGAAAAAGAAAGAGTGGCTGATAAAGAACTAAAGAAAACGCAGAGAATCACAAACACAAAAAGAGAGCAGGAGAAATGCCAGTAAAAGAAGAAGGGCGACAACATGTAGATACACACAGGGCACTGAGTCTTCTAAGTATCATTTGCGCAGTTCACCTGAATCCCAGAATCTTGCCTCTCATCGCTGTCCTCAGAGAAACAAGTAGACTGCTCACAGTCTCACAGTTCTCAAACTGTTCTTTTTTCAGAAACTGGCTTGTTTCCAAATGGGAGAGCTCAGCTTACCTGGGGGGCATTATCCCCCAGGCTGAGGCAGATGTCTGAACACATGAAGTCACAGCACAAGTGAGAAGTGTCCCACCTCTGGCTGAAAATAATGATAGAACAAACTCTCCTTTCCCTAACCCTTGAGGTAAGAGATCATGAGAGATCATGAGAACTATTCAGCATGTCAATAGTGTCTCCTTTCTTTCATTGTTAAGCTACCTCTTTTGGTTTCATTTTAAAAAGTAACTTTCCAGTGAGCCTTTCCAACCCCTGCCAGATTTTTTTTCCCCATTTCTAACGCATTTTTTTTTTTCTAGCTATGGCCTATAATACTCATCAGATTAGCAATCCAAAAGCAATTGATCATGTCCAGAGTCATTTTAGGAATCAATGCCTACAGCTTGGAGGCACAGAGTAATATAATTTGGCAAACTGCCTTGAATGACTTTATTTCCATTCTTATTGAAAATGATTGACTTTTTTTGGAAGGTTTCTTTGCATTAACAGCCTCAAAATGTGAATGACACCCAATCTCCACTTAGCCCTGGCTTTCAGGTAATTATGTTTAACTGCTTACACCATTCTCTGGGGTTCTCTCTGACACCTGAAAGCCTATTTGTGCTTCATAGTAGCCTCAGCATCTCCTCTCCTTTCCTGTGGTTCCCTTGCCCAACTTTTCTGCACTAAGACCCTGTGTAGTTCTGTCTTCCAAAGCCAGAAATCTGGACTAACTCTGATACGTCATTCTTCCTCATATGTTATTCGATCACGTCCAGAATCTCAGACCTAGGCATGATCCAGTGGTGCCAACAGAGAGAAAGGAGAGTCCATTGGAATCAGCAGCATCATTTGCAATGTTTTGATAGACCCAAGAACAAAGTCTCACAGCTTCTCTGTGGGACTGAGACTCTGAAGGATTGCATTTTGAACTGGATCTGTTACCCAGAGCTGCATTCCAGACACATAAATACACATAAGACACACACACATCTATTAGTAAGGACTCTTGTGGTTCCAACAATTAACAGACACCAGATGGAACTAGATTAAACAAAAAAGAGAAAATAAAGGGAAAGTTATTACATGCATAAAGGGGCATAGCATGGATTGAAAGCCTTGGGGCTGAAATCAGGCATGAAAACCATGAAGATCCAAGGAGTCCTCCTTGTCCATATCTTTTCTTGGTTTCTCTCCTTATTTGAATGTTTCCCCCCTCTCTTGCTCCTCAGTCCGCACGATGGGTGGAAAGTGGCCTCCCCAGAACAACCAGACTTTCTGTCAGTTGTACCAATGGCTGTTCTCCCTCAGTCCCAATTCCAGTTTCCTGGGGTGGGAAAGTGCATTGATTTCGACCAGCTTTAAGTTAGGAGAGGTAAGTCACTTACTATAAACAAGCCTGCTAGGAACCTCCTCTTGTTGCCCCACAGATATGTGGAGATGTCTCCAGAAAAAAGAGGTCTTATGAGTTGGGTAGTTCTTCACAGTGTCCAATGCCAAAGGAAAATGACAACAGGGCTGTTGTTACTTGCATGATCCCAGGGTCCTTGGATGGAGTCCCTCATCGGGCTCCTTGCCTAGCGGAGAGCCTGCTTCTCCCTCTGCCTGCCGCTCCCCCCTGCCTGTGCGTTCTCTCTCTCTCTCTCTCAAATAAATAAATAAAATCTTTAAAAAAATTTAAAAAAAATAAAGAAAGCTTCTAGAGTTTAGTGGTTGTTTCTTCCCTCCTTGAGGTATATGAAGTTTTGGCTGCTTTTCTTAAATCCTTACCCCACTTCCTTATTTTCCGAGTTCTGTTGTCTACAGTACAAGTGGGTTTTCTGCTTCCAGGAGAACTTTTCAGCCATGTACAGTGAAGGAGCCTGGGGCTGCTAAGCCTCCCAGATAATGAAATACAGAGTGAGCAAAGCCAGCTGCATGTGGCACATTAATCACTCCTGATGCTCTGGGAGAAGTGAGATACAATTATAAGTCAGTTAATCCCCTAGCTCACTGGTAGTGGGTTGGGGAAACTGTTAATCAGCATCATAAACACATTTGGAAAGAGAGTTCCACGGGACAACTTGGCGAGAACAGAGATAGGCAGATCAATTCAACAGGAAAATCTCTTATTTGTCACATCTGGAAGCACCCTGGCTAAGTCTTAATTAGACTGTGTAGTAAAGAAGGTCTCATAAGCAGAACTGGTGGGAAGGGGCAAGACGGGAGCTTGAGGTGGTTGAATCAATGCGTCCAGCTGGCCTGGCTCCAAGGATCAGAAGCAAGTGGAGAGTGAGGAGCCCAGAGGCTGCTTGAGGAAGTGTGGCTGAGAGGCATTTAGGAGCATGCTACCTTTCCTTCCTTTGTACTTCAGTGTAAAGCAACGCTAATGACTCTAATGGAGAAAACTGAACCTCTCTCCAGCTCCACTCCAAACCTCAAGAATGGAAGAAATACCTGTTTCTCTGAGGGGGTCGGGTTACCAGGACGTTGACTCCTATCTTTTTTTTTTTTTCTTTTACCACACCATTCACAGTGTTCTCCCATAAACACCAAGTTTTACCTTTTTAAAAATAAATATATTGTGAGTTATCGATTTACTTATTTTTATTCAATATATAAAAATGCTAACCTGACTTCTGAATCACTTCGATAAACTCAATGTACTCTTCAGCATATTAAAAGAATATCCACCAAAAGCTGAATGATTTAGCTATTCTGTGTAATTAAAAACACAAATATACATAGACTTTTAATTGGGCATCTATAATTTAAAAAAAGCAGCTTAGGATATTTATTATCACCTTGATAATCCCAACCAATCTCCACGTTAAAGGGAAGACAATGCTGCACATGATCGCTGGGTTCCCCACATCTTTATAGAGATGTGGAGGCTGAGTCTGTTCCACCGTTCCTATAACGCAATCTTAGAACATCTTGCTTCAGTGAATTCCTCCAGAAAAAAAATAATTTTGACACATGACATTATGCAGGATTGCTCTTTGAGGGAAAAGCACAGGGAATCAGGCGCTTAGCTTACCACCAAGAATGTCTCTTCCCAGTGATAAAAAACAAACAAACAAACAAAAAACCCTTCAAAGTGAACCCAGTGACCCAGAGCCCCACCTTTCGCCAACTCCATAGGAGAACCATGCTTTGATAGAAGAATGGAGTAAAAACCTCCTATTTATTATTAGTAACAGATTGAAAGTGAATCAGGATACTATGTATGGTGCTTTATCATTGCCAATGAGGTCTATTTTTTTTTAAGATTTTATTTATTTATCAGAGAGATTGAGAGAGAGCACAAGCAGGGGGAGTAGCAGGCAGAGGGAGAAGCAGGCTCCCCGCTGAGCAAGGAGCCTGATGCGGGTCTCGACCCCAGGACCCTGGGACCATGACCTGAGCTGAAGGCGGATGCTTAACCGACTGAGCCACCCAGGCGTCCCACCAAAGAATTTTTCCACAGATGACACACAAGGGCTCGGTGAGCGATTGCAAACATCACCCATAATTTGGGCTTTTCCTCCTTTAACTTTCTTTTGCCTGTCAATGGTAAATCTCGTATCTCAATTCAAAGTTATTTCACATTTGAGAATCATTAAATCTCTGCTTCCAAACAGACTGATAGTTAAAGGGATAACACTTCTAGAATTCTGGTCCTCTTAGTGCGTAAATTTACGTGGATGGTTTGATTTTATCCTCACAAACTTCCTATGAAACCGACATTATAATTACTGTTCTCATTTTATATTTTATATTTCAAAGTCATATTTATTGTAAATGGCAGAATCAGGGTTTGAACCCAGACAGTGTGATTCCTGAGTGTACATGATTATACTGTGACAAAAGGCTGTACCTGCTAGGGATAAAGGGACATTAAAACCTGCCCCCAATGCATGTATTTTTTGTTTAATTTAGCCAGCATAAAGGGAAAGTATTTAATGCTTTTGTAATAAGAAATGCTGGGTTTTAGGTTCCTTCATTTTAGACAAGATCAGGCGCATTCAGGGCACTATGGCCGTAGACAGGTTCCTTCATTGTAGACATCACTTCGAGGGAGTATTTGTGAAGTACAGTTGGGGAACCTTGAACCAGCGCCAGGATACTTCACGTTCCCACGTGTGCGCACACACACAAGTCTGTTGAAGAGGGCGGTGATACCTATAGAAGTGAATCAAATTCTCTAGCCCATCAAGCCTATAGGTGACCTCATCAAATGATTCAGGTTGTTTGGCCTAGAGATCCACTGTCTCTCTCTGAGCTGGTTCCACATGACTGTTCATAATGGTCATTTCAACACAAGTTAGAACTACAGCTGTTGGGAGTTTAGCCATAGCTTCAGACCTGAGACGTGAGACCTCCTTAGGGACTGCTTCCTCCTTTTCCGCATCTCCTGAATACCCCCTGCGAAAATATCTAGACCCACACCACCCAACTCACGTTTGGGTGAAGGAAATCTCTTGGTTAGGAAAATGTCGAGTTCTAAAATAGTTAATTGGGTGTTATAGTCACCCTCCCTTATTGTTCAGAATTCCATTTATAAAGAAGGCTCCACTTTTGCTAGTTCTCTATCTGGTCATTTATGTTTTAAAATTAGTGAACCAAACAAATGAAGCCAGTCTTTCAATAGGTTCAATGATGTAACACGCTCCCATGGTGACACGAGTTATGTAATTTACTTTAGCACATGAGGACCCGCTAGTACCCAAGCTCCCAGAAAGGAGCGAGGAGTCTGTGTGCTCATTTTAGGACTGTATACGGCCCAGGTGGTAGCTCAATAAGAATTAAATGACCATAATATGTTTGCATTTTCTATCTGCCTTCCAGACCCAAAGAAGCTCGAATATATATTGGCATATTTTATAAATGAGTTGCAGGAGTAGGGAAATCCAGTGTCTTTCTCAGATAAAAATCAAACCGTGGGGAAACTTGGTGCAATTCTCAAAATATTGAATATTATATTGTTATTCCAGCAAACGACTCATCTAATTCTTATAACATCCCTTTGAGGTAAACACCAGAAAAGGATCATTAGTCCCAATTGCTTCAGCTGGAGAGGCTAATAGGAGAAACTTGCTCATTAGGTCCCAGATAAAATTTTAAAAGAAGGAACTTTCTTTGCACTTAGTTCTGAGGACACTTTATTCATGTGTTCATTCTTCCTCTTAGCTATTTATGGCCAGGTGTCACCAAACAAAGTTACAGAGGAAAAAGGAGATTTGTTAAAGAGTACCAAGCTTCTCTAAATGGAAAAACAAAACAAAAAACAAACAAATTTCTCCTAAAGCTGTAGAAGATGCATAAGGGGAAAAAGGGCAGGGAAAGTAAAGCAAGCATTTAGCAAGGTAGTGTAATGAATCCTGGAATCAGAGAGGAGTGAGTTCCACCTCTGAGTCAGCAGCTCAATAACTATGGTCCCATGGGAGCTGCTGAAATTCTCTTTGCTTCTAACTGGTAAAATGGGGGTGAGGGTGAAGGTGTAACCTCCCTGAGAGGGGTGGGGGTGGTGGTGTGGATTAAAAGACATAATGCAATGTTTAACATTCCCAGGTGCATGACACACATTTCAAGGGCAATAAAGGTCATAATTGTTAGCACTTCTGTTAGAAATGGGACCTAAACTTGCATGACAGATGAATATGCTCCAAATAAATATTCACCATCTATGGGAGGAGAGTCAGCCTCCCATTGGCTGAGTCAGCTATTTCTAGCATCTGATAAGATGCTCTACCTTCTAATCCCTGCCAAGAGGTCGACAGTAATTGGTTCTTCTTTTGAGGACCTTGAGGAGGACAGAAAAAAAGACCAATATTAAAACATGATAGGTCCAGAATGTTTAAAAAAAAATAATGCTAAAGATAAGCCACAAGAGTTTATGCCAAAACAAGGAGTCATTTACAAGATCAAAACAGAGATAAACTACCAAACACAATTAAGCTAAACAGTATGAAGGTAATCTAAAAAGCATAAAATAAAAAGTATCCCAGACCTCTTTATAAATTGACTGAAAATTCTGGCCCTACATATGCTAATTTCTCATTTGTTCTATAGAAACTTCTAAAATTTCGATGTACCAAGAATATTTTAATATTCTCTAGCATGGGCCAAAGTGTCTTAAATTTATCTGGTCTGATTATTTCCTGGTTCTCAGAATAACTGCGCTCAGCTCATTCTTGCTGGAATAGTTGGAAGCAGCCTTCCTTCCTCTCTGGATCTCCTCTGGGTTCAGCTGGGAGGCATGGGGTGCTTTTTCAACTCAGCAGCTACCAATTAACTACCTCTTAAGAGCTCAGCAGCTGATCTACTTTTTAAAGAGACCAGACAATCTTCCACCACTGCAATCTATGTTAAATAAGCTAAACATGTGACCACAATAACTGAGGGTTAAATAAACACATTTCTTCACAAGATTAAGGAAAATCAGGCTACTTAATACCAACTAATTCCAGGAAGCCAGCAACAAAGTGACAATGTTTACATCTTTCAAGAATTCCTAGGTCACTACTGTCACCACATTAAGCATGTTGCACAAGTGCCAAAGACTGCACTGTTCTCCACATGCCCTATTCTATGGAATGTATATGTTGCATTAACCAATGGCCCTTTTTTTTTTTCCAGTTTTCTCCTTGCCATGTTAATTTTCTCTGGGTTGCTCTCAGATCAGTAAGAACCTCAGCAATTTTCTTTTATTGACTCTGTGTTTCACTCCATGTTTCATTATGCCAGATAGTAAGTGCAGAAATACTGCACGGAACCCAGATCCCATATAAGGAACACCGGGATAGAACATTTGGGGATGTGCTCCTTAGCCCAAGACTAAGGGGTCAAAGACTCCCTGGCCAGCTGGGGTGGCCTAAGTAATATACCCTCTACCTTTAGAACATAAAGTTCATCTTTAGTTTATCAAGATGATACAAACACCTTTCTAAATTTAGCCAAGTGACTAGAACTCTCTGAGCCTCAACAGATTTTTCTGTAAAGCAGTCATGCTAGTATTAACATGTATCTCATATGCAAGGGTAACCCTATCTGGCCTGTTATAAGGATTAAAAGGGAACACTTGACTGAGCACCTGACAAAGAGTTAAGTATTCAATATGAATTTGCTAGGAACAGCAGCAGCAACATTATTTTAACTTGAAAATCTAATGAGACTGGTGAAAATTTCAGAGGTCAAGTGGCACCCATCAAAGGTGGGAAGCCCATAGCTTTTAACACAGCAGATCTACCTCCTGACACCCATTCTTGAGAAATAGCCTCATATGTAGCCCAATGCTGTTAATATGATGTATTATTTGCTAAGACAAAAACCACTCACATTGGTAAATTTTTAAATAATCAATATTCTATTTGTACAGTGTAATACCATGCAGCAGTTGAAAAGAATAAGATAGATCTACATGTATTCACACACACACACACACACACACACACACACATCTATGAAATGTATTCCTAAGTGGGAGGGAAAATGCAAGTTCAGAACAAATGCGTGGTATGACATAACTTGTATTTGGGGGGGGAACCACTAAAATGCAGCATATTTTACTGCATATATTCCTATCTGATGATTCATCCAGGAGCACATGGCTCTGTCTAATGCAACGAGAGGCAGCCACAGACCTCTGGTTAACACCACGGGGAGAGAGGGACGGTCTCTCCCTCTGCTGTGGCTTAAGCATTTCTTGACTGGTGGCTATCTTGGCCACCTTCTGGAAGATCCTGGCCAAGAATGAAACATACTTAGAGAAATGTCCAGAGGAAAGCAGGGAAGGGAGCTTTCTGATGACTAAAGCACCAGGCTCCAAGGGGGCCCCCCCGGAGCTGGGGCTGCTGCTTGAGGTTGTGGTTACAGGAGTGGTAACCACCCCTCTGCTCTGGAGTCAGTGGGGTTCCATTCGTGTTATTCACTTGCAAATGAAAAACACTCAGACTTCCAGCTCATTTCTCCTTCCTTTACACCAATTGTTTTTAAACACTTTTAGCCCTACATTCAAATAGAATTTTACATAAAAGCCCAGTAAATCCAGCTATGCAGTGAAAAGTGAGGAGGAATGAGATCACAGACCTTAGAACCCTTAGCCAGCAGGGCTGGGGCACTGCATTTCAAACAGCACTTTCAGAGTCCGTATCTGTTTCTCTAGACAAGCCAATTAACCTTCCAATGCCTCGATTTCTTTATCACAAATGGGAATAATAGTATGTTCCCTGTGTACCTTTCAGGTTTTGATAAAAGAGAGAAGAACAGTTCTTAAGGCATTTTGGAAACTGTAAAGCTTTTTAAAATTAAAATCCTTGTTTGGGTTTCAAATATGAGTCCATAACAAAGATTCATTAACCTTAAAATGCACCATCTCAAGCAAAGAGAACTTCACAATACCGTCAACCCTCAAGTAGGGCAAACTCTTAAACACCCCCTCTGTAATTACGCATGGGACAACCACACTAAATAAAGGGTGCTGACAAACCAGATGGCCACAGATCTCCTGTTGTGGTTTAGAACTTGTACCTATAGATTTCACTCTGTCTTTGAGTCTGGTGTAATCATTTCGGGCATTGTACTGGGTAAAATTATCCAATAACTCAACAAAAACAAGAACTATGAACCAGAATAATAATAACGAAGAGCTCTCACCTGGCAGGAAGGGACCCATACTGAATTCTAGGACAAACACCTCCAGGAGACTCACATCATCTAGACTTACAAAGAACCTTGGAAATCATCGAGAAGCAGGCTGGCAAGTAAGTGTTCTCTCTGGTGCAAACTCAAATTTCTTGGTAGTGAGTCTTTTTCACGGCCATCCAAGGACTGTGAATGTGTTGCCACAGATCAGGAATATCTGCCTTTGGCAAGGGAAGAGAGAGTTGTTGCTCTCAATGCTGCATGTGGGAAACCTCTGACTCAGCTCAGGCTTCCACTGTACCAGTGGGGAGGTGATGGTGGCGGGCAAGAGCTCCATGTTGCAGATGCTGCGGCTATTCCCAAATAAATGTGTTAAGATATTTGAGCTAGATTTCCCAAGTATTTTCCCAAAGACCCCAGGCTTCTAATTCATTCCTCTTCATCATCTGTCACCCACCAAATCAAGAATCAAATTAAGTGAAGAGAAAAAGAAAAAAAAAAAAAAAAAAAACAATCTGCAAGATAATCCAATTTGATAGGAAATATTTTTCCAGGGAAATACTGGGACCTGTGGGTTCTCAATTATTAAAATCTGGTGCAGGCAAAGATCTGGAAAGCATGTAAGGAGAAGGAAAAAACCCTTTTCGCACATACCAAAGGAGGAGGACTTACTTTGGGTAGTGTCATAGATTCTTTCTGTCACAGTTTCTATTCAACCTGCAGGTTTCATATTGGAAAATGTCTTACAATGTTGACTTTGCATTTGAAAGGTTCATGTTCTCCCTTGCCAGATGAAACTGAGATAGGGAAACTGAAGGGACTCGTGAAGGATTTTTTTTTTTTTTTTGCTCCTTTTCCTCCTTCTGTTCTCGCTAGGACCTACACCTCCACCTTACACACGCCTTGTAGAACAGAGAATGCATGTCATCCTTGTAAAGGAGTTAATGATTTCTTTGGAGTCTTCCAGCATAGGAGATAACATCTAAGGAGTGACTGGGTAAACTCGTCATGAATGTTTTCCAAGACTACTGACTCACCAAGACCCCTGGCTCCAGGGTAAAAGTGACTTAATGGAGGGACCTAAACACTCATTCTTGTTCCTGGCTGCCTGAGAAGACATGCACTGGACAACAATCCTCAGTAAAAACTACAGCCCCCGGGGCTAAGACAGAGACACACTCTCCTTTCTGTATCCCAGACACTCTTGTTTGTGTCTGTACTCTCTGTCTTCAATCAACTATTCCCACTTCTTCTCAGCTTGTGTTTGATTTCTATCCTGCTTGAAGCCAAGGACCCTCCTGGCTAGTCCTGTGGGATCCCCTCTGGGTCCTCAGACTCAGCCAGCCTATATCAAAATGGTGTTCCTTCCATGAAGACATAAGGGAAATAGGAAATAGCTGTATTGAGGTTATAGGAAGAACAGCTCTCCAAACACAAAAAGCAATCAAATCTTTCTTTCTTTAAAATCACTAACAAGGTAAGGAGTGTTTCTCAGCACTCCTTGTGGTGGTCTTCTTCCCTTCTTCCATGGCCCCAAAACTTCCAAAGTAAATATTTTCTCCATTGCCTTAAAATGTTCTAAGTTATCACTGCCTTCAGGCCACACTCCTCACTGCCAAGATCTGGCCCTCTCTTATCCCTCCAGCCTCATGTTCACATCGAGCCCCCTTTTGCCCCTGCCCATCCACAAGAAACTACCTGTGATGCTTACAAGAAATGACAATTATATTTTTCACTGTAGGATTTGATGTTTAATGTCTTTCCATCTACTAGAGTAAAAAGTTCCATGATCTGTGTGTCTTTGGTTCAATAAATATTCAATGAATTGAACTGAACTATCTCTCCAAAAGCCCTGCTAGTTTCCGTCTCTGGGCTTTGATAATGTTTGCATTCAAATTTAAGTTCCACAAAAGTAGGGAGTGCATACTTGTCCCTTTTTATATTCTCCCAATTATGCCACATTAGCTTGCCGACCTTTGCTCACTCCAACAACAGATCACACAGTGTTGGTTCCCTGCTAGTTTTTCTCTTCTCTCTCTTGCTGGAGAAAAAGAACAAAACAAAAACAAAAACCTACGGTGAACTGTTCATGATGAAGTCTTGTAATGAAGTCAGATGATCCTTTATTTTTAACTGTTTGCTTTCAATATTTTTCTGGTGATTTTCAACTTGTTTCCTAATCTCAATCTTATCTAACCCAATACATGCCTGGCTATTTCCTCATTAAAAAAAAAAAAAAAAGAAGGAGGAGGAGGAGGAGGAGGAAGGAGGAAGAAGGAGAAGGAAGGAGGAAAAGAAGGAAGGAAGGAAGGAAGGAAGGAAGGAAGGAAGGAAGGAAAGAAAGAAATCAAGATATCCTATCTGCCTGCCTAACATTAGCTAGATTCTGCATTTAGTCTTAAGGATTTAAATAAATAAACAAATCACACACACACACACACACACACACACACACACACACACAGAGCAAACAAACATAAATAAGAAATCTACTCTACTTTTAAGAAACATGCATTGCAATTTGTAAAGCAATAAGAAATAGGTCCTACTCTAAAGAAACAAACATTCTACTCCTATGGGTAAAGTCACAACTAAACAAATGCAATAATGTGTCACTAGTGGTATATCAGATATGCAGGCAGGGCACAAAGAAAGGAAAGGCTTTTACACAAAGGGGTCAACACAAGCTCAGGACCCTGAAAGAAGGGGATTTTAGCCCAAAGAGAAGGCTGAGCGTTTGAGCAACTTGAGGTACTTCAGCATGGCTGGAGAACGAGATGCCAGGTGTTGAGGGCTGTCCGACCACCGTATGAAGGACAGTCAGTGCAGGTAAAGAGTTAGGCTTTATCTTATAATGGAGAACTACTAGAACGAAGGAACCCAAATAGATTTTTGTTAGGACAGTGACTACAAGCTCATGTGTGCATGAGATTTCTATGCCTCACACACTATGACTCTGATCCAAAATACCTGATTCCATTAAACAGGGCCTAAGCAGCTGAAAGTCCATTAAAAGGGGCCTAGTTGGGGCGCCTGGGTGGCTCAGTCGTTAAAAGGGGCCTAGTTAACTGCCCCTGGTAGTTCTCATGTAAGTATTTTGGAAGCTGGTCGTTCTCATGCAAGTGTTTTTTGTTTTTTTGTTTTTTTTTCCCAAATTCACTGCAAATAAGAGATTACATCTGCCACTACTGACCAGAATGAAAAGGTCAGTAAAATGCATCTGACCTTTCCCCATGCTCCTACTGGAGAACATAAGGTATTTTCAAAGTATGCAATATCTGACTTGAAGTCCATATTTGTAGTCTTATGGGGCATGAACAACCTTGGACCCAGCCATGCATATGGGTTTTCAATTCGGCTTATCATCAATTCTCCACAGAAAGGAAGAAGTACAAACCAACCCAAAAGGCACTAAGGTTCATATTAGTTTTAGATTGCCAGGGCAAGGTTTTAATTTATTTTGAAATCAGAAGAAAAAAATAAATTTTAGCTCGAATAAATGTTTAAATAAATAACATATGTTTGTCTTTATACCAATTCAGTCATAAAATATAATTTTAATATATTTTTAGAGGGAAGCAGGCTCCACAGGCAAAGTGACTAGAGCCCATAAAAGTCTATATGCAGCCCAGAGAGGGTGAGAAAATGCAACAGGATGAAGAAGTCTTTACATCAGGCACTGACAGGCATCTCACATATGCCAGGGGGTGTGAAAGGAGACGCAGTTATTACTCCAACAGGAAACAAAGAATCCGAAAAGCGGGATGACTTTGATTCCAGGGAAGGAATCATTTGCCTTTCTAAATTCCTGTATTAATTGTTGGGATTTAAAATCCTTCCAGAAAAAAATACAATCTTTAATTAGGTTCAGTCTCCCTTGAGGCCTCACGACACTCTGGACAACCATTTAGAGTAGAAAGTACAAGAAAAAGCACTCAGCAAAGGTGGCTTGGTATCTGTCAAACAGTCCGTAAACTATGATGGTGGCTGCATATTTGAATTTCATAAGGTTTCTGGAAAAGGCCCATCTGGCATTCAATTTTATTTTAGATAGAACCCAGATGTCAGCAGAACAAGTAATTAAAAATCAAAAATCAAACCTATTGTAGGTGACATCAATAAACTTACATGATATTTTGCAACTCTTCTACTCTAAGCTTGTCTATATACTACTGACAGTTTATTACTGTATTACCATAGCTCTGACCAAGTTGCCTTTCTGTCTGAAACTTCATTATTAAGAACTGCCTGCATTTTACATCATAAAAATGTGTTATTTTGATAATCAGAAAAAATGTTTTAAATATATTTTAAAGTTGTTCTTATATTCAGATCTCTCACTTCGGCATACAAAGCCCTTCAAAATTCGGCAGCAAGGAAACTTGACACTTCTCTCTCTTTCACTGCACTCTAGCCAAAATGGGTCATTCATTACTTCGGTGCATTGCCAACACTTTCTCAATGTCATGTCCTTGCTCATGTTGTTCCCTATGAATGGAGCCCCACCTTCTACACCCCTGTTCTGGGTCTTTTCTCTTTTTCAAAGCCCTTTAACAGTGTACTGTACCTCTCTTATTGGCTTGCTTATATTCAATATTGTTTTAACTATTTTTATGATTCCTTATCTCCATCATCACACTGAAAAGTGTGTTATAAGGAATGAGCTGTTGGTATAAAGTGCTGCATCTAACTGGTGCTCAGTCATGCCCAAGAAGCTCTTCAGTTACAACACAAGTCAGCCTGGCATCTCACTGTCTTTCCACTTTTTCTGCCTTACTTTTTCTCGTAGCACTTAACACTATTTAAAATAGTATGCCTTGCATTTATTTGCTATCTTTCAATGAGGTATAAGCTCCATGAACACAGGAACCTGTTGTTTTGTTCACCGTTCTATCTCCAGTGCCTAGGACCTTGCCTGGGGTATACTATTTGCAAAGTAAATGTTTTTTGTTTTTTTTTTTGTTTTTTTTTTGTTTTTTTTTTTTAAAGATTTTGTTTGTTTATTTATTTATTTGACAGAGAGAGAGAAACAGCATGAGAGGGGATAGGGTCAGAGGAAGAAGCAGGCTCCCCGCTGAGCCGGGAGCCTGATGTGGGACTCGATCCCAGGACTCTGGGATCATGACCTGAGCCGAAGGCAGTTGCTTAACCAACTGAGCCACCCAGGTGCCCCAAAGTAAATGTTTTTTGAATGAACTGATAACTGATAAGCACTCAGAAATAAGTACTGCATGGGGTATGTGAAGATGGAAAAATATCTCATGACCTTTGGAATTGATCTATATGCTCTACGTAAGTTTAGTGAAGTGCAGCTTTTCATACCCATTCAGAATGTAGGTGAGAGAATGTTTTGGATAGGGTAGAAAAGTCATCTGTGTTAGGTGTAAATGAAAAGCCATGGAAGGGACATAATGAGCAAACAGAAGGACAGGTTTTATGGAGGAGGTATTCTGACAAAGCTACACAAGGCCACATTTAATAACAGTAACAGAGACTCTGTGTTTGAAAAATTCATATTAAAGACTCTTAAAATAGGCATATTTTAATCTTAAAATAGGCAAAAAAAGCAACACCAATCATAAATACATTTTAATCTTATTCAGCCCAATGAAGATCACACGCTTTAGGCATTTTAGAAGCCTGTAGATATGGAACCTGTGGGTCAGACAGCCACATTCACACAGAGAAAAACAGATGGAATGATAAACTGCACCAACTTCTAGTCTTTGATCAGAGGAGGGCACTAATAGGTTGGGAACCTAGACACCACTAGTTGGCACAGCTGGTTGGGACTCCATTGGGCACTATGGGCCCAACAGAGAATGAAACAGAGGAAGTTCACACAGAATTCACAATCTAGCCTCCCAATGAACTGTCCTCTCCTTGAGTCCTTCTTGGCTCATAGACAACAGGACATATTAGGTGTGAGACAGAAGCATCACAGGTAAGACAGCATGGCTGGGAGAGGAGTCAGGAACAAACACCCTAGGGCAGGTGGTAGGCGCAGCTGGTTGAACCTACAACTAGCCATCTAAGAAGACACTTAGCCTATTTCACTTCTGGCTTAAAACCTGTGGTGAGTAAATGCTAAACCATACTCATTTTTACATTTCTATTAATAGGAAACCCCATCATCTAGAACACAAGAAAACTTTCCCCTTTGTTTTTCACTAGGCATTGAAGTTTATCTTTAATGTATTATTCAGGTTGCACAATGATTAATTAATCAGAGCCCTTTTGTACTGGGAGAATAGAACTAGGCTCTTGGCTAAATAATACCAGATGCTCCAAGTTAGATTCTGTCAAGAGAATGACAGTGTCAGACATTATTGTTAATTATGCAGTAAAAATTACAAGAGTCTAGGAATGAATCTGGATTTTTAGGAAAAAGATTTTTCTACTACTTCTGGCACATATAAGATATTGCTGAAGTTCCAGTTCTGGTTCATGGTTTATATGAAGAGAGGGTAATCAGTAAACAAGTGCAATCTGCCTCAGTTTAGGATTTTGGCTTCAAGCTCATTTAATAAGGGATATTAGCATATGAAATTGGGTTTGCTGTTCCACAAAGTACACACATATATCCCAGGAGTTTCAAGAAACCTGGCCCATTAACACATGCTCCTGTAGGAAGAGGTCTCAGCAATCAGAATCCTTAAGTTTTAAAAACTAGCCTAAGGGAGAGATTAGGTCAAAACAAATATATTTGTTAATTAACCTTTCTGAATCTTAGATATTGGTAGATTTGGCTCAATAGCCAATGCTTACATATAAGGGTCATATATTTTCTTTTATTCTGCAGCTTGCTATCCAGGGTTGACAGGCTTTCAGAGAAAATGGTCACTTTTAAACACTTGACAGAGTAAATCCAATGTGAGATATGAATCAATCAAATAAGAACAGGAGTATAGGCCTCAGCCATAAGGCAAATTCCATTTCCACAATCAGAAGAGGTTGATTCCTGTGAGGGGAAGAATCTAAGGCATTGCTTTCTGATTCTGAAGGATGTATTTTGATTGCAGAGCAGTTCAACAGAAACCCCAGTGACAAAAATGCCATTCCATTTAGGCTTTATTTCTGGAATCTTCTAGTCCAGCTGAATAAAAGGAGGCACAAATACTTTTATTGGAACCTCTCCTCAAAACTGAATTCTGGATAGAAGTTCAATATGCCAAGAGTTCATCTTGTCAGCAGTTGAACCGAAGTTCCTGTGTATACCCAAGAAATGGATCGGTGGATAGTTCAGTCCATTCTTGCAATAGAGGAAATGTGCCTGGGAATCTTCTTTTTAGAATCAAAAGCACCACCCAAATCTACTTAAGGATTAGATAATATAAAAGGTTTTGAAGGCTAGAGAGCAAAACTCTCTATTGTGCCAAAGAAGAGTGGGGTGAATTTTGCCATTGCTCAGATGTCATCCTTCCCTCCACATTTTTACAATCTCAGTGAGTAGTACCTTTTTTTTTTTTTAAGATTTTATTTATTTATTTGAGAGAGAGAGAGCATGAGCAGAGCAGAGGGATCAAGCAGACTCCCTGCTGAGCAGGGAGCCCAACACAGGGCTGGATCCCAGGACCCTGGGATCATGACCTGAGCCAAAGTCAGGCACTTAACCAACTGAGCCACCCACACAGTCCTCAGTGAGTTGTATTTATTCATTCACATATCCTTTCAGTCTTGTAGTCATTAAATCATTTAATATATACTATGTGCCAGGTCCCACGTGAAGTAAAGTAGGTGTTTTCATTTCTCCCTGCCACAAGTAGCCACTGAGCACCTGTTATGGATCAGTTTTAGGTATCAGGCATATGGCAGTGAGTGAGAAAATCGAGGACACTGTTCTCAAGGAGCTTGTAGTTCAATGGCTAGCAACACACAAGTGAATGAAATAATAAACAAGAAGTTCTCACACTTTGGGCTGGTCTTGTGTTATGAGGATAACAAAACAAGGCACAGTGATAGAGAGTACCTGAAGACGGATGGGGTAGAACTTCAGAACGTTTCCAAGGAGCTGGCATTTTTTCGTCCACTAAAATATCTAGGGGATGGCAGGAGTAACAGCAATTGCCCAAGGCCGGAGCTGCAAGCCATTCTGGCATGATGAAGCTAGAGAAAGAGCAATGTGTGGCCAGGGTACTGAAATGGAAATTACAAGAAGCTCACAGTCCAGTGCTGAGGTTCTACTGTGTTCCTAGATGTCAGCACCATCGAATACACGATGAAAGCTATACACACCTCCCCCAGGAAAACCCCCAGCCACGTTCACAGGCACACACCAAATATTTGGTATATTATCTCAGAGCTTTGAAGCCCATCTATATATTTACTGGAGACTCGTGGACTCTTGATACAGAAGAAAGAACAATTTTTGGTGTTATTATGCTGCTCTTAAAATTTGATTCAACCAATCCATAATGAGCTACATGGGTGTACCACACATTTTCAGATACATAATTATTTTAACATTTACAAAAGGAACTAAGAATCCCAGAGATGCAGAGAGTCACTCAAAACTTGCTAATCCATGAAAGGGCTGGAATTTGGATCCAGTTATTTGACACTAATCCTATGTCTTGCCAGTATTCTCTCTCTGACTTAGAGACAAAGAGAATTGTGGCCGCAGACTTTTCAATGACATAAGTCACTTCTGTGCTACGCCTCACTTTGGTCTTACGGATTACTGACATTGCATAAAATTGCTTTAGAAAGTCACCCTAAATGGACTTTTACGTTCTGGCCCCTGCCTGGCTTAGATCCTTTTTTATTCATGCTTCAATTGTTGCTTTCAACACCTACAAATTTAGTATCATCTGCAGGTTTCATTAGCAAGCTGCTTATCACAGCTCTTCCAGGTCATTAATGGAGCTGTTAAATACCTCTGGTCCTGACCCACCCCTGCAGATACCTGCTGGTTACAGGACAGATGCATTTATCATTTCTCAGCAGTTGGGAATCCATGGACAACCTCAGACATGAGGATGACATTTTAGTCCAAATCAAGCATCATTTTCAGATTTCAAGAACTGTCCAATCAGTTACATCTCAGTTAATCAAGTCCACGAGGTTGGACTTACTGCTTCTAAGGAAAGTGACCGTATAAATGAGCAATTACTCAGGATGTTTCTGAAAAGGGCACCGTGAATAATTACCCAGAACAACAGATGTAAACTGTAACCCTCCAGGACAACTTTCCTGGATGTATGCTCACCTTACTTCTCTGTATCTTCATATTCAAGTATCATTTACTGAGCACCAGGTTCTGGCAGGTATAAATACATATAGAGATATAGATAGTTAAGTAGATATCATCTCCTTAAGCGATAATGTAAAGACATACACTGAATTCCAGCATCTGCAATCACAGAAGCACTTTTCAAAACAACATTATAGAAATCCTAAATCTGCTCCTAGTCTCCCATGGATTTATTTGTCTTTCCTTGCCCCCATGAATTATTTTCCAGCTACCTGTCAACTTCTATCCTACAACGGCAACTT
Source organism: Halichoerus grypus (assembly GCF_964656455.1). Taxonomy (NCBI): domain Eukaryota; kingdom Metazoa; phylum Chordata; class Mammalia; order Carnivora; family Phocidae; genus Halichoerus; species Halichoerus grypus. Next base: position 22,232,338 of record NC_135718.1, on the reverse strand, counting down.
TTTTCATCAAATTTTGTGGATCATATTCTAGTAGAACAGTCCCTTTTTAGAACATCAGTGATAGGAAAAGGCGTGAAATCCATATTTGCAGAAATGATTTTTTCCCCATTGAACTCTATAAGAAACTCATCACAAACAAAGGAACTCCCCCCTCTCCCTTCTCCGCATTTTTACTGCAAGCCATATGGCTCACTTTACTTTAAGGACATAATCAGTACAAAGCAGGAATCAACGACTTCCTACGTGTGGTGAAATCTTGAGGCAATGGCGCATCTAACCTGGGAGTACATTTTCTATGTGTACATTAAAAGCCTACAGGCAAACCCCATTGCTTTTTCTCACTTAAAGCCACTCAATCATTAACTCAAACGCTTAAGAAACCCTGGCCCAAGCTAAATTCTCCTACTTAAACTCTTTAATTGTGATTTCCACTAGCAGAGTAGTGATGCATTAGTCTCTTCGAATATGTACCCCCCCACTTAAATTTTAAAATGCATAGTTCCAGGGAAATCCACTTTACACATTTATGATTTATTATATTAAAATAAGAACAGCTTTTAGCAGGCTTTTTGCCATTACTGAAAGCCTTTAAAAATCTTTACTTCTAAAAAAAAAAAAAAAAAAAAACCTGCAGATCACATTTTGCCACAAGTAAATGAAGTTAGACAGGCAAAGGTTAAGTAGGTAGTAGAATATGAAATGCAGAGTGAGCCAGATATGAATATTTATACTTCACCATTTGTGTATTTTCTTTCTGAATCAGAAAAACACTTTTAGTCAAGTGACTCCAACTGGAAAAGAAGGTTGACTTGCAACTTTGAAGAGCTACAATATTTGAAACACACACATGGAGAGTCCTCCTACAGAGTTCACTGAAAATGCTTGCAAAAATCTGCCTGGGGCAAAAGAAGAGGCAAATCAAATGATTCAGAAGTTGAATAGGTTTCATTAAAAATGAAACTAAGCAGAAGTCCTGGTGTCTCGTAAAGATTTTGGTGTCTTACCATCACTTGCAGGAGTTTGTAAGAGTCCCTTCAATCACACAAGCTCACCTCCCGCTGCACATAACTTGTCTACATTTATGAAATGCACACACCTGTTTGGCAAAGAGCATTTCTACACAGAGTCCCCATGGTGCGCAATCACCATTCAAATCAGTAGTTCCCAGTCCTTGTTGCACTTTAGAAACCCTTAAGGGAATAAAAACGACAATACCTGGGACCTACCCCAAACAGATTCCAATTTAATTGGTCAGGAGTGGGACCCAGCTATCAAAATTTTTAAAAGCTCCCTAGGTGACCTTGATATCCCTCAAGCGTTCAAGACCTCTCATTTAGGTGATATTTATTTTGAAATGCCTCACAAATGGTTCCAGAAGGATACGCAATATGGTGCAGAGAGAGGAAACAGGAAGTGGAAACCTTCACAACAGGTGAGATACGAGTGGAAAAGTGAACAACTTAAATATATTTTTTTTTAACTTCAGTATCTTTACTGTGATGGGTGGTGATGATACAGTGATGAGCAAATCCAGCCAAGGGCCCTGAGACAACACAGAACTCTAACTGTAATAACTTTTGAAAAAGAAAAAGTACATGGCACCGTGAGAGCGTGTAACTGGGGGCTCTGGTTGGAGGATAACCTGAGGAAGTTTCGACTGAGGTCTAAAGGAGGAGAAGAAAAGCACCAGGTGAAGAGAGAAGGATTCCAGAGAGATCCGCATGTATACCTTACCTGTGCGACAGAAACAGCGGGGGCCCATTCGGTGGACAGAAAGAAGGAAAGTCTGGCTGGAACTGAGTGCAAGAGAGAGATTTTAACTGAGAGTCAAGGATAACCAGGGAAATGTCACATTCACAGCCTTGCTAAAAGACTAACATGACAACTCAGGGCAGGGGGTGAAACAGTTCAGCTAAATGCCGAGAATTCTACTCCCTCAGACATTTATTAATCAATGGCCAAGTGGCAACAGCAGTGCAGGAGCTACGCACTGATGAGAGTGGGTTTGGGGTTGTCAAATTCAATCCCAACACCTAGGAAGTACTATCTGACGTGAGCAAATTATTTACCATCTCTTCACTTTAGCTATAAAATGCAATAACATGTAGACTCTCCTCCTAGCGCCTACTAGGAAAAGATCAAATGAGATCATGCTTGTTGAGCCCATGTCACTAGGGCAGGCCCAGTAAGAGTTAGCTACACTCATTAAGACTCAAAAGAGCCTACCACCTTCTGGTAGTCAGAGACCAGATGTGAACACGGCTACCTCGGATCCACCAGAGAATGCACTGAGGGAAAGGCATTGATTCTGAATCGTGGGACCAGAGAAGACTTCATGGGGAGAGAAGATGTCTGAGGGAACCCTTGAAGAACAAAGAGATCATCTTCCTGTTCCCCTCTGGTTTATTGTGCCTGTACCACCAGCTCTTTCATCCCTGTTACCTTCTGTGTTCTAAACAAGAGCAAAGCACTAGCATCCTTTCATGTTAAGCCAGGATGCAGAAGAGAAGCAGAGATCTGGCCCAGGGGAAAGAGAGATGGACATAAAGGAATAGTTGTTAAGTTTAATTTATACAGGCAGGGTTTAATAAAGAAGAGCACTTGATACATGTCCAAAGATTTCCTACATTACTTACAATGAAGATGACTTTAACTGATAACATTTTTATAACTTAAACAAAAAATAATTAAAAAAAATACTTTTTAAAAGCAGTGTCGGCCTTACATGTTCGCACTTCACCAGTGGGCAGGGAATATTGCTATGAGCATATGAGTGCTGTTTTAAGTGCACTCTGCACCATCTGACTTGGTGATGAACTTGTTCGTTAATACACAAAGTATGTGCTTTTTTCCCTACCAGACAGCAGCAATGACAGTTTGATTCAAAGGGAAGAGAAGTCCATAGAGGTCATGACAGGAGACCGGGAAAATAATGCAGCAAGACATTTCTAATTAACATCTGGAGTTGCCTCCTGGTTGCTTCAGAAACAGAGAAGATATCAGGACATGCCTGGCACCAGTCCGCTGAGAGTGCAACCCGCTGCAACATGAGCCACATCAAGACAGAAACAAGGAGAAATACTTCCTTCAAAGCAGTTGCTATCAGACCCAATCCGTAATTCCCTTTTCTCTTTTGAAGGCTGAAGTCACCCGTGAGGGATCACTTTGAGAGATTACTCTTCTTTACACACCCACCTTTGACAATTTGAGCTCCAGCCATGGAGAAACAAAGCTATTTAATTTCAGAAACCAGTAGTTTCTTTATGACATTTGGCAGAAAAGAATGTTAGAAGTTGTGGAACTAGCTCCTTATAGACATTGGTTGTTAACGGAGTACAGACGTCTGGGGGGCTTTAATCACGACAAACAGCCCATCAACCATTATAAAAAATGTGCTCAGGAATGGGAAAGAACCTCATAAAAGAACCTAGATGAAGTGATGTACTCGTATGGTTCAGTGAGCTGAGCAATGGGCCAGGACTCGAGAGATTCCAAACTGCCACCATGTCCTGGAAAAACAAGTCACTTACCACACACTGCTCTCCTGCCTCATTGGGAAAGCACGGGGCAAGACCACCGCCCCACCTTGCAGGGCACACAGGAGGAGGGTTATGGGCCATCAGCCTGTGAGACACAGATAAAATGTCCTGCCTTTGCCACTGAGCTTTTCATTTTAATCATTATCTGCCAATTACTGGGAAATAGAATGATGCGCCATGTCCCCCAGTGGCACAGAAACTTGAGTTTACTGAAGGAAATGGCTTGTGAGGGCAGGAGAAAATCTCCCACCATATATTGAGCACACAGCCACCAATAGCTAATTCAAAGATGTACAGAAAGCGGAATAGTATTGCTCTTTTTCATTCAACTCATTTATAACTCACAAAGGGCAAGAGGGCAAGAAATAAGGGAAATAGATTGATCCCATTAGCTACTGGACTGGAGAAATTTATTCTCTCCTTACCCAAACTTTTTTCCAGGCCAGAGAGAGAAAACTGGAGCTGTATTTCTAATCTTACTATTGTCTTATAGTAACTATCTATGGCCCAATCATATAGGGGAGGTTCATGTCACTAAGAAGCCACAGTTAATTAATATAACCATACATGAGACATTATACATTCAGTTTACTGTCATTTTCTATTTATTTATTTTATGCTTATTCCTCTTTGTGCTGGGTGGCTTCCTTGTCACCTTACACTCAAAAACTTTAATTATCGGCTCCAGCACCCAATCTTCACTTCCCCAATCCTCACGTCTGACCACTGACCTCTCTCTGTTCTAAATGTCATCATTAAGACTCCAAAAAACATGACTGGGACACACAGAGAAGTTGAAAAACACACCACTAGCGCTCAAAGGACACGGAAAATGATGAAATTCCCATTGTTTATTCTCAAATAATCAGTGTAAAACCATTTTGTGAAACAGATGTATCCCCGCAGCTTAAAAAATTACCCATGAGTTTCTTGAACACAAATCTCAACTTAAAGTGATCATCATTATAAAGCCAACCAGTGTATTCTTTCTTACATACACATAAACACAACTCACTAAGTTTAATTATTAGAAAAAGGAATCCATTACAATAATGGCCTATCCTTTATATAACAGGCATTACAAAACATTATCTGCCTCTTGTGCTTATAGTCTTCAGTCATAGGCTTTCCCAACCCACACCTCCTGCAACAAGAATCCAACTGCTCTCAGCTCTGTTCTCATGTTTAACTAGAGTTAGGTATAGAGTTTCTGTCCATGAGCTGGGGCTGTCTCTCCTTTTCTTCCCCCTCATCTCTTCCTCCCTCCCTCCCTCTCTCTCTCAAAATCCAGGCTCTTACAATGTCTGATAGAACTGAGCTTCAGTATCTTATTTGGCACACAGATTCCAGCATTTAACAAGGGCAGTAAGAGAAAAATATATTGAATTTTAGATGAGATTTGTTCTCAATTTAGAAATTTCAAATTCTGTATAGTCCAATTTAAAATTACACACTTAAATGTTACATGAAAATGAAAATAGAAGGATACTACAATCAACACATTAATACTAATTCTTCTGCCAGATCCCTTGTTCATAGATGGCTGTGTCCTCACATGGCAGAAGGGGCAAGGGGGCTCCATGGAGCCTCTTTAATAAGGGTACTAATCCCATCCATGAGGGCTTCACCCTCATGACCTAATCACCTCCCTGAAAGCCTCACCTCCAAATGACATCACTCTGGGGATTAGGTTTCAACATATGAATTTTGAGGGGATAAAAATATTCAGGCTATAGCACCTTAAATGAAAGAAACCCATTTAATTTGCAGACCATTTTTGTTGCTTGTCGAAAGAAAAAAGAACTTGTTACGAGACAACTATTATGGCACAGGAATAACAACCCTCCTATAGTGGAATGTGTCTGCTGGACCTAATTCAAAAGTGAGACATCTAAAGTCAACTTTTATTCACCATGACAGAGAAATAGGGATTTCTGGTTAATAAATATTCTGGCTAACAGAGGATTTGTATTTAAATATTCAACATGGATTGTCATTCAAAAATATAGAATGTGTTAGATTAAGAAACAATAAAGTTATCTTGACTGTAATTTTCTTCAATGATTCAGAAAGCACTTCAAGTTGTTTGCTGTCCTTTCTCGGGGAACAAGGACTCCCAGTTCGGAATGCTTGAGTTCGAATCCCAGCCCTGCTAACTCATCAGTGTGGTCTGGAGTCTGCGGCTCACCCACTCTAGCTTCAGTTTCCTTATGGCTAAATGGGGAAAATAATACCTCATAGGGTGGTAGATTTGTATAGATAGAACCAGGTATGACACATGGGAACCAGAAAGCAAATGTTAGCAATCACACATGTTAGCAATTACAAATATTAACTATCCTTTTTTTTTTTTTTTTCCAAATATTAACTATCCTTACATTAAAGAGGGGGCTGACACAGAATTTTGGTTTATAATTCCAACTGCCTAAGATTTTATTTTCAAGTAGTACAACTTAAAGCACAAAAAAATCTGAATCTGTTTGATATCAAAATGGCATTAAAGTAAACACAATTTTTCAACTTTTCAGAGAAAACTAGGGAAATCACCAACTGGAAAGGCACAATGCTAACAGTGGTGCCCTGGCTGTTTTTCATGTGCTGAAACTCTTCCTTGTCGTGCATCTTGTGAAAGAAAACCAATACGCGGGCGCCTGGGTGGCTCAGATGGTTAAGCGTCTGCCTTCGGCTCAGGTCGTGATCCCGGGGTCCTGGGATCGAGTCCCGCATCGGGCTCCCTGCTAGGCGGGGAGCCTGCTTCTCCCTCTGCCTCTGCCTCTCTCTCTCTCTGACTCTCATGAATAAAAAAAAAAAAGAAAAGAAAAGAAAGAAAACCAATACGCCATTTTTATGTCTTCATTGACCTGAATTTGTTTCCTATGACGAATGTCTGTATAAAAATTCCTTAGCATAATCTAAATCATCTCTAACACAGAACATAAAACCTGTCTTTGTTGTTTTCTCATTGGAGCCTCGGGTTACAGGCGGGCCAGCCAATAGGCTCAAAATAAGGGACTTCCCTCCACAGAGCCAGCTCCTACAAGGAGGGCGAAAGCAAATCCCACGCACACATTATAAAGACACTCTTTCAGCAAAAGTGACAAATGCAAACAGTCTCATTTTGCTGAAACTGTGACATGATACGGCTATAGTTTCCCACACAATCTTATTGTTCAGTGTTTTCTCTTCCAAGATAAGGACCTTAAAACAAAAGCAATTACTTTGCTATGTTTTACACTGTTTAAAGGCATTATCTCTGGTGGAGACAAAGCTTCCATGCTGCCTGATAACTGCTCAGATGGCAGAAGAGATGTTCAAAATCCCAGTGAAACAAGAAGCTCAGATTTCCCACGAGGTCATAAATGACAATGAAAGCAAAAGTCTCAGAAACACTGTGGATGTCAGACTCAAGGAACTGCAGTCCTGCTGTTGTAAAGAATCCAGGGGATTCTGTATAAACGATGGCCCTGTTTAGGGCTTTGACTATGAGCTTTATTATGAAAGGACTGCTTTGGAGCAGTCGGAGATGAGACAATAATGAGTTCTGTAAAATGAAAGGGACCTCAGAAGTCCATCTGGCCCATCCTCCTGCCATCAAGCAGGCTTATGTTCCACAAGGGCAGACAATGGAGATAATACTTTATTTAATGTTTTTGGATGTCAAAAAAAAAGTAAATAAAAAAAAAAAACCCTCAGTAATCTACTCAGACTCTAGAGTAGATGTTCTACCAAATGAAATAAAATTCAATTATGAAGTATATCAGAATGCCAGAGATTTGATTATCATGAGGGTCAAAGAATGCTTCTGACAAACAGTGATCTTTAATTTATCATTTGTCCTCATACGCAGAATCCTTACCAGTGATGGAACACAGCTCTGCTGTAACTAAATATCCCCTGCCAGACCTTGTCACACACACACACACACACACACACACACACACACGTACACATGATCACCACAATATTAAAATGTAGAGAGCAGAATGGAAATGGCAACAAGGATTTAGAAAGTCTGAGTTCAAAAACAAACAAACAGTCTGAGTTCTACCCCTGTATTCCGTGCTTTCATTTATCGGTTTCTCAGTAATTTATGACCCATCCAACTTACTTTTTTTTTCTCATTTGTAAAACTGGGATAATAGTACTGAGGAGGGTTCTTGTGAGGTTATAATTAATTAACGCATATGAAATGCCTTCAAAGATAACAAAGTGTACACAGAAGTAGGTCTCTTTGCTCTAATTTTTATTGTCATGTACTTAGTGAGGTCTCAGACGTTCCAGACCTACAAATGCAGGCTGCCAGACTTACTCTATCCCCTGTTCACACAGGGCTATTCCCTCCTTAGAGTCCCAGCAGGCTCTCAGCCCTCGAGCACCCCCTTTGGATCAAAAGCATCCCTGCGTAATCACGAAAGGAGCTGCCCAATTCAGTATCTGTGCCAACAACCCTCTTCCTTTACTTTGTCATAATTGTGATCACAAGCCCCAGGTCACAATTCTCCCCTCCCTTTGACATTTCCAATTATGTTTACTCTTAGACAATATATTTTAGATGAAAAAAAATATTGAATGTAACTCACTTCATTCCTCTCTTTATTGCCTCGTTGTTTGTCTTCCTTTTCCACTAGATTTTTAAGGGGCTTAAAAATCATATTTTAGGGGTGCCTGGATGGCTCAGTCGGTTAAACATCTGCCTTTGGCTCAGGTCATGATCCCAGGGTCCTGGGATGGAGTCCCACATCGGGCTCCCTGCTCAGCGGGGAGTGTGCTTCTCCCTCTCCCACTCCCCCCCTGCTTGTGCTCTGTCAAATAAATAAAATCTTTTAAAAAATCATATGTTAGTTAATTTTATATAATCACTAGAGCCAAACCAAAGCCTTAAAAATGTTTGCTGAATCAAGTACATTTTCAAATATACCTTCTTCCTCTTCCCAAGTTAACTCAAGAAAATTTAGCCTCTGTCTCCATTCCACCTAGATAAATCTAAGAGTAAAAAATAACAGTAATCTTCCCTGACAAGTATAAGAGCTATGCTAGTGATGTATTCTATCAAGAAAAAGACAACTTTAAGGAAAATTAGATGTAAAAATGAACAGCTCAGACTCTCTACCAAGTAATCTACTGATACTCAACATGAATTTTCAGCACTTATTATATAATCTATTTCAGGGAACAAAATATACAACTTAATAATCAAAGGATAAAAGAAAAATAACTTGTTCAAAAACATCCCTAATGGATGCTTATCATATGGAAAATAAATTTAATAGTAAATTCCCAAGCAAATATCACTATAACATCATAACAAAAGACTACATACCTAATTAAAATGCTTACTTCCAGCTTATAAAAGGCAAAGAATATGACTTTAAGACTATTCATGATTTTTCTGGAGTAAAACTGTTAATAAAGACACCATCCACTTGGTTTTTCAACATCCCTTACATAAAGGCCAATGCAATATGTTTCATTTAGATTGCAGTGCAAGAAAAAAACTTTGAAAAACCAACAGGCTTTCCCTTATAAGATACTAAAAGCTCCATAATTCACTGTTTTCCTTTTTGCCTTTTTGTGGGCAGTTCAGAGCAAACTCCAGGCCTCCAATATAATAGCTTTCTTAGCCTAGGTTCTGATATAATTATTCTTTCATCCCTTTAGTAATGTGGTTGTTTTATTTCATTCATATAACTTATTATTTAATTTTATCTATCATATAATGTAAAATACCTTAAAATTAATTTGGAAATAAGTAGGGCATAGTATATACATGAATGAATCATTGCAAATTGCAAATATGCTGATTGCAATGCAAAGAGAAATACATTAACAAAATAAGGTTTGGTCAATAATAAATGTGGAAGAAATATTAGAAACTAATCTGAGTGGATAGTAATATTAGTAGCTAACATTTACTGAGTTCTTACTCTGTATCAGACACTGTTAAATGTACTTCACATTTTATTATATGAATGAATCCTCACAACGACCCTATAAAGTAGGTATAAGCAGCCCCCAGTTCCTCATCTACTGAGGAGGAAACTAAGGCACAGAGAAGTAAAGTAATCTGTCCAAAACCACATAGTCTGCAGGACACACATATATCATTTTAAAGGCAGGGTTATTTTCTTAACTTAAAAGAGCTTATATTCACAACAGTAATATTCATAAAAGGAATGCATGTTGAATTTAATTTCTTCTAAAGTTGATGGAAAAATCAAGTCATCCCTTCAATCCTCACCATATTTTTATCAATATTAACATTTTAAAATTGATTAATACCTCCATGGTATCATTTTCTATTATAGATGAGTGACGTAGGTGAAATTAATTTGAGGAAGGGGCACTTTGGGTTATAATTAGAGCTAACTAAAAACAGTCTTCATTAAAATATTCATAAAAACAGGAGATGTAATGTTAAAACACCACAGGAAGCTGAAACTATTCATCACCTACCTGTGATAGCGCAGAATAATTAATACAGCCCAGCTGAGACACGAGGTCTGAATTTCAGGGTCAAGAAAAGAGAAGTTAGTTGTTTAAACAATCCAGAGAGACCTCCACAAAAGGAATTGTGGCCACTCCGTAAGTGCATGGGGACTGATCTGCAAATCACTTGAATCTGTGCCATGCCTTTATTACTTCCTTTTTCCTTAGTTAGTACCTCTTCTCTCTCCAGTTCCAAGAATTCAACAAGGTCAGGGATAATGCACCCTTAAATGTGAAGTCAGTGGTAAGAATGTATGAAGACTTAGAGTTTTACTGTGGTTCACTGTGGTGCTGTGTGCTTGATTTTTGCTTTTGTTATTTCAAACAATTCTTTCTAGCCAAGGGACAAATTCCACAGTACTCATTTCAAATTACAGAGGAATAAATATGCTTCCAGAAAATCAGACAATCAGACAGTAGAAGTGGATGACCTTTCCTCGAATGACTGCTAGACACTAGAAAGTTGGCTAGAAGGAGTGTGTATATGCAATTATTCTCACATATGTTTATGTATATATGTGTATGTACATATCTATGTGTGGATAAATTATTGTATATATTTATGTAAATGTGTATGGGTATGTAATGAAATTCACCAACACGTTAGGGGTTATTTCTTATTAGTGGAAAAATGGGAGCTTTTGTGTTCTTCTTTATATGATTCTCTATTTTCATGTTTTCTAAAGTGAGTAGGCAGTAGTTTTATAATAAAACCGTATAAAAAAACCTTTTGGAGAAAATCACGATACTTACACACTATTATTATTTCTATGAGAGGAGAACATTCCAATATTACCAGTAGCTGAGAAAGTTCTGCAGAACCCCAACCATTTAAGACCATTTAAAAGCTGGGGGCAGGGCGCCTGGGTGGCTCAGTCTGGTAAGTGTCTGCCTTCAGGTCAGGTCATGATCTCAGGGTCCTGGGATTGAGCCCCATGTCGGGCTCCCTGCTCAGTGGGGAGTCTGCTTCTCCTTCTCACTCTCCCTCTATGCTCTCTCTCTCTCTCTAATAAATAAAATCTTAAAAAAAAAAAAGCTAGGAGTGTGTGTGTGGCTCTGTTGGTTAAGCCTCTGCCTTCAGTTCAGGTCATAATCTTAGGGCCCTGGGATGGAGCCCTGTGTTGAGCTCCCTGCTCAGTGGGGAGTCTGTTCCTCCCTCTCCCCCCAACTCCTGTGTGTGCCCTCATGCACGTTTTCTCTCTCTCTCTCAAATAAAACCTTAAAAAAAAATTTTTAAAGCTGGTGGCTTTTTCAATTCTGGTTAATAAAAAGTAATCATGAGTACCATATGTAGAAAATCAATTCCCAAACACTAGGATGTGTGACACTCATTGATGTTTAACATTATTTACTATCCATTTGATAATGTGAAAGGCATCAAAATCTCATGGTGCCTCATGGTCATAACAATAAAAATAAATCCTCATTGACCATGAGTCTAAACTAAGCCTGGTTATGAGTTTTCATTTTTGCATTCTTTTTTTTTTTTTTTTTAACGTTTTCTTTATTTATTTGAGAGAGAGCATGCACACACACAGCATGAGTTGGGGTGGGGGTGGGGGGAGGAGCAAAGGGAGAGGAACAAGCAGACTGTGCTCTGTGCAGAGCCACCATGGGGCTCAATCTTAGGACCCTGAGATCATGACCTGAGCCAAAACCAAGAGTCAGACGCTCAACCAACTGAGCCATCTAGGCACCCCTCATTTTTGCATTCTTAATGAAAGGAGCTTAGCATCTTTATTACCCCCATATTATAAACATATGAATATAGATGATAAGATTTTGATATCAGTCCTTAGCTTTCTCATACCACAGTCAAGTACCTAAATGAATTTGCAACTTCTTCCTCAGTTCTCCACATTCCCAATTAAAAATGGAAACTCACTGGGATCGTGCAAAAGTTCATGATAGTAACTCCTTAGTTGCAATGAAATCTGAGTGACTTTTAAAATACTTGAAGTAAATGAAGAATGGGAAGAAAGTAAAGATACCAGGCCTAAAATGTTCAGTAGAGTTCAATACTTGCTACACCTCGTTGAGTTGAAAGACATTGAACCAACAATCTTCATTACATCCTCCCTTCACCCTCACTCCCTCCACTAATACTATTTGTTCTCAAAAGTTTACAAATTTTTTAGGCAGCTACCTGTGGCTTTAAAAACCCCCCACCCCCACCAAGCTTAACTCACTTCTAAAATTTAAACAGTTGTCTTGGCTAATAAGGGAAGAGATTAAATAAGGTACCAGCAGCTGGGCCTACCATCTTAGAATCTTAAACTCGGAACTGGAAAGGACATTAAAAATTATTTAGACTTACCTGTCCTACCCTTGTCTCCCCTGACTCCCACAATCAACTGATACATTTGTCTTGATTGATTTTAGGTCTTCAATAGCCTGTTGCTCAAAGCTATACTTTCTGCACCTGAGGGAGACAAACAGGAAGGAGAAGCAGATCCACTCTGGCTCACTGTTAACAGCTGTTCCCAAGGAAACAGTGCTTAGGGCACAAAGGAACAACCAGGAAAGTGATTCCTCTCTGAAGCCTTCCCTCCAGCCTGCCTCCTATCAAGCCCCAGTTAATGTAAACAGTCTGCTGCACACTGACCCACACTTTATATGATGGAATTTTATTAATACTTAATCTCTTTGAAGGTTTGTTTATTGACAGTCTATCCCGAAGTGGGATCTACCCTCCTGCTCCTACCCATCCCTCGGCAGACATGAATTCCTCTTCTCTTGCTGACAGCAATCTCTTATTGTTGATGCACTGTGTTATATTTTTGTATAATTATACCATCTCTGTAAGCTCTGTTCAGAAGACTTACTATACACCCTCAGTGATCTGGATACAGATTAAAGGAAGTAGTAATTCTATAGTGTTATTTTTGCAAATAGCTTCCATCCATCTTCAAGACAACCATGAAGTATCATTTACTGTGATTCCCATTTAACAGAAGGTGAAAGTGAGTCTCAAAGTTCTTGCCTAAGGACAACATCTAAATAGTGGCAAAGCAGAGTAGTGAACCCAAATAAAGGCAGCACCACTTTGTTTTGATATCCTAGAACTGCCTGTAATTTGATTGAGTATTCTCTTCCCCTACCAATACCATGAATCCTAAGAAGCTCTGCATATGTTCAGCATTCTTAACTAGCATGTTCTGACATCAAGCCCTAAGAATGCAGCAAAAGACAATAAAAAGATCAATGGTTAACATTTAGTGAGTACTTCAAGCTTCTAATAGCATCATCTCTTTTAATCTTGTCAGAAGCTCTAAGGGTAGGTACTATTATTTCCCTCATTTTACAAATTAAAAAAACTGAGGCTCAAACTCAAACCTAAAATGTTGCAGAGACAGGATTCAAATCCAATCTGTTTAATTTTAGGACCTGAAACTTAACCACCACCTCCTTGTTATAAAGAAAACAATTTTTCTCAACCTTCATAAAGCAAGTTCTCAATCCTACAGAGACTGTACCTTTGAAGAAAAGTGGAAATGTTCATGGTCATTAATATTTTTATGACTTTTTCCCCCAAGCCCTAAGGTTACCTCAAATCAATCTAGATGGCTGATTTTCTCATTCTGTCTGAAGCTGAGAGGGCATCTGTAGCTTGTAGTCCAGCCCTAGGGTTCCAAGCATCAGGAGCACTTTCTATTGTCATTGAGGCATGAAATAGCTCCTACATTTCACTCTAGAGTTGTCTCTGTACCCTGTGTTCCACGAGCCTCAAATCCCTTCAGGCAGAAAACTAGGAGTTGCTACCATGTTCATTATCCTTCAATCGCTTTACCAAATAAAAATGTTTATGAGTGAAATGAGAATGTGCTATGCAAACCACAAGGAAATCTGCAAATATTACTTAGTATCTTCAGTCTTCCTTTTCAAAGATAATAGCCATCTGAAAGTGAAGAGCCAGCCATCTGCTACAAGGGTCCACAAATGAATCTCTTGCTTACACACTGGAGACCCAAGGCTAGAGAGAAATGAAGTTCAGTGATCAAAAGTCATTCAGTTAATGCTGATTAGGCCTTGACTCTTATAAGAGTCCAGACGCCTACTTTGTTACAATAATTTAATCATTTCTATCACCACTTTCTGAACACTAGTGAAATTTTTCTAGGGGAGAAACACAAAACAGGATTGGGTCCTTTATTAAAGATTAAGAGATAAAAGGAAGAAGAAAAGAGTGTTCCCAAACATATTAAGTGGAGGGCAAGGAGAAATGACAGATGTTGACTTGTTGCCATTGGGATGTAAAAAAAAATCTGTTTTTGGCCACAGTGGGGCCCTCTGTAACATAATCTTGCTTATCTAATTAGTCAACTCTAATACTAAAAATGTGTGGTTAATACAGAAAAGTTCTAACATCTAGTACGTTGGTAAAACTATAAAGAACTGAAAGGGTAGCGTGGTTTCATGGGAACTGGGCCGAAACTCAAAATCATTCTGGAGATGAGGCAGTTCCAGGGATTTCAGCTGTGGGATTTTGAAGTCATCCCCCCTGGGTTCTGCCTTCGTAAACTCATCTGCTCTATAAATGCAGCCTGCCTTCTCTCCTACACCTGACTGACACAGTTCCCCTGGATCCAAGTCCAAATCCTCAGGAGAAAAGCTAGCTGGTTCAACATTTTTCCCCACACAGTAAGTTTTTGGCCAGTCTCGGGATGCCCATCTGGATGACCATCTTCTGACCCTTGCCCAGTGGTCTGAGCAAAGGTCACAGTGGCCTCCTAGACTTGTCCCTACTGCCAGGTGACAGTTACGAACACTCTCTTTGAAATGGGGCATCAATTCGTCTAGCACTCCAAAACATCTTAGTGTATTTTTTGTATTTATAGAACTATATTGATGAGATTTATACAATGTTATGTGCTTTTCAGGCAGAGGACGTGTGAAATCTGGTCCATAAATACACCTTTTTAGGAACTATTAGTTCCCTTCTTTTATACAAGATTTAATTCATCATCATGAGAGGCATGTAACATGATGCCTAGTCACTGGAATCGGACTGGCTTCAAATGGCTGTTCTTTCCATTATTAGCTGTGTTATGCAGGACAACTCACTCTACCTCTGTGGTCTTCACTCAGTTTCCTCATTAGTAAAAGGAAGATAATAAAGAGAACCTACTGCATAGAGTTGTAAAGATTAAATAAAGCAATATGTGTAAAGTGCTTAGAAAATGTCTGGCACATTTAAAGCACTATTCATTGTTGGCAATGATGACAATGATGATAACTGTGATGATTCTAAGCCCTTATCCCACAAAGCTGTCAAGAGAAAAAAAGGAAGAAAAAAGAAGAAAAGCCAGCTTTTTGCTGCCTCCATGGCAAGCAAGGTGCAGAATGATTTTGTTAGCTTTCTTAAGACCCCATCTCTTGGTGGCGCCTGGGTGGCTCAGTCATTGAGCGTCTGCCTTCGGCTCAGGTCATGATCCCAGGGTCCTGGGATCGAGCCCCGCATCAGGCTCCCTGCTCAGCGGGGAGCCTGCTTCTCCCTCTCCCACTCCCCCTGCTTATGTTCCCTCTCTCACTATGTCTCTCAATGTCAAATAAATAAATAAAATCTTTAAAAAAAAAAAAGACCCCATCTCTCATTTCCTCTCCAAGGTCTTGCCTCCATCATAATGGTACTGCTGAGAAACAAGACAAGGACTGTCTTGCTTTTTGGTGACGTTAATCCCCCTCCCCTTCCTAGCGTGGAGGAACTCTCTCTAAGCTGCTCTAGAGAAGCCTGTTACCACAAGTCCAGAGTCTACCCTGGGCTTGGGCTTTTGGAAAGAAAGGCCTGGAAGATTTGTAAAGCACATTTATCGTTTTTTCCAACCAATTTCCTCACTGAGGCAATTGAGAAGCAAGCACACTACCTGCTTGAATTTGGTGAAACAGTACAAGGTAACAAGGAGAGACAATAGTTTAATTCCTCAAAATATTATCAAGCCCCATATGCACTATACCTTTCAAATCTTATGATAAACCACGAAGAACTGGTTACTTAAGTGGTTAGAATTTTTTTCTAAAGGTTGGGTAACTAGTAAGTATTTGAACAATCATTACTTTAGGCACAAATCAGTCTGACTAAAAGCTTGAGGTTTCGTGGTGGTGGGTTTTTTTGTTTGTTTGTTTTTCTCCTTAGTTCACTATGATCTCGGGTGGTGGGGGAGAGTGAGTGGGCATTATCCAAATTCAACAATAATTAATTATATATGAGACCTAGCTGGTGAGAGAACATACTGTTAGCAGATTCCCAATAGCTCCTAAGATGCATACTTGCTATTTTATCGTTATTGCTGTTTATCTCATCTGTCTTTCTGATTACAAACTCAGTTCTCAATCTTAAGAGTGTCCTTGACTTTGGTTTGACATTGTAGGTGTAGCTACTGATGAATAAGCACCTCCAGGGGAGCTGAGGAGATCCTCCAGTGTGAGCGTGGAGGATCTTACCTGGGGAAGGGAATGTGGCCACAAAACTGCAAGATATCCAGGATGACTCCACTTGCATCTCTAACATTTTCGTGTTTCCAAAATTCCATTGAAGATTAAATTTTAAAAATCATGGGTCTTTCCCTAAAAATCTCTTTTGAATTAGGCAAATTAAGCAGTCTTTATTTGAAAGAGGAAGGAGTACACAATTCAAACAGTGTCTTATGCAATGATTCTCTCAATGCAAAAGATTAATTTTTATCAATTCTTTTTAATTTAATGAGATATAATTCACAAACCCTGAAATTCATCTTTTTAAATCACGCAATTCAGTGAGTTTTAGTATATTTGCAGAGATGTGCAGTTATCACCACTACCAAATTTCAGAACACTTTCACCACTCCAAAAGAAACCCCATACGCCTTGTCAGTCACTCTTCTTTCTCTCCTCCCCCAAGCCACTAATTTATTTTGATTCTATTCTCTATGGAATTGCCTATTCTGGAGATTTCGTATAAATAAAATTATATAGTATATACCTTTTTGTGTCTGAGTTCTCTCACTTAGCATGTTTTAAGGTTCATCCATGTTGTAGCATGTTATCAGTACTTTATTCCTTTTTATGGCTGAATAATATTCCAAAATATGGATCAACTACATTTTCTTTATCCATTCATCAGCTGATTGACACTTGGGTTATTTCCACATTTTGGCCAGTAGGAATAATGCTGTTATGAACATTCAGGTACATTTTCTTGCCTGTGACTATTCTCTTGGGTATATATCTAGGAGTGGAATTGCTGGGTCATATGGTAAGTCTACACTTTTTGAGGAACTGACAGACTGTTTTCTACAGCAGCTGCACCATTTTACACTCCCACTTAAATGCCTCTTTCTTCACTCTGAGAGAATAAGAATTAATGACAATTAAGAGAGGAGAATTGCAGAATTTAAAACTCAGTTTTGAGTACTTATCCTCCATTTAAATCATCTTTTCCTAGGCTTCCTACCGTGCTCAGATCTGGTGGATGCAAAATCAGTCTCAAGAAAGACAATTTACTTTCCCCTCATCATTTTTTAAAATCTTTTTTTAATCCACTCTACCAACTCTCATAGGGCATGAGTAATACAGAAAAATAATACACGGTTTGCAATGATTGCATGGATTGTTGGAAAATTCTCAAGACAAAAAAAAACACCAAAAATCATTATTACTTATTTAACGATGACACTGAATATTTTGGAGAATCTAATTCATATATACGCTTATATATGAATATATATTTACATATATATAAAAGTATATATTTACAAATACATACATTTATCCTGTGAATATATGCTACATAAGGAGAATAATATAAATCTTCCAATGATCATTTTAAGAGAAGATACACCAAAAAAAAAAAAAAAGTCTCATAAATGAGGCTTGCTACTGACCTGAGTCAAGTCACCAGGAAGTTTTTTTTTTCTTTTTCCCACTTGGCATCTACTAGGTGTTAACAGTGAATAATGCAAAAGATGCAAAATGTAAACATTTACTTTGGCTCTATCCAGTCTGAGGTTGGGCATGCTGGAATGACCAGCACAAGTCAGAAACACAGCCCATCTGGCTCAGAATCATGATGCCAAAAGAGGGAGCATGGACCTTGGCAGGGAAGAGGAGTAGCTCTTCCCAATCAGCCTCAAGGGCAGGAAATATCCCACTAGATTTTTTGTGTAGTTATTTTTATTTATGTTCATTCCTAAAATAATTCTAAAGGCTTTTTTAAAAACCCATCCATATTTTCCTTCCAAATAACGCCACTGCAACTGTGTTTCTTAAGTTTTTATGGGTCAGGGCTCTGTGAAAAACCTACTGAAAAGAAAAGCCTCCCCTTCGAAAAGTGTCCATGCACTCAGCTTTTGCACACTACTGCAAGAGATTATGTGAAACCCCTGCACCTTATGAACCTTCATAGGGACACTGCCTTGGGGTGAGTCATTTCACCTCTGTGGCACTGGCTATGGGCAGAGAACATCCTCTGCAATTAAGGTTCCCATGGGAAAGTGAGACTTGTCTTCATTTAAGTAGCACGGAGGGCACCACATCCATGGAGAACTGTCCCTCCAGACTGGTGCACTTCCTTGGCTCTAAGAACTATACAGTACTTAGCAAGCCACCACCCAACTGGCATCTGCCAGCTGGCCTCACTCAGGCACCGCCAACACGGTGCACTGACCCACGTGGCAGCCCCCGCACCAGGCAGAAAGCATACCGCTTATCTCGAGAGGCAGAATTTCAAATGAAGAACTGTGAGCTAGGTATAAAACTGCGAACTAGGTAACTGACCGTGGCTAAAGGGAACTTAAAGGTGTCACGAGGTGATTAACTGCAGAGAGCTGGGGGTTAGAGGGGAAAGAGGCCAGAATTGCCAAAACTCAGAAACTCATACCCGAGAGAAGCGGGTGCTGCTTGGCTCGTGGGGCGTCTCTGAGGGGCACCATGAGGTTGGTTCTTCAAGTGCTGGCAAAACTACACCTGGGTTCGGCTGACGCTACAGGAAGGGAAGCAATCCTACTGCTCAGGTGAGCAGCATTGCTATGGTGATGCTCATGGTAACCGGAAGACAGGGAGCCAAAGGCAGCGAAGGAGCAGGTCCTGACTTCCCTTCCCACCTGCCGTTTTGCTTGAGCGCTCTCTCTGGGCAGAGCCAAACATGGAGTCCCAGAGAAAGAAGGGCAGTTAGAGGAGCACCTAGGGGTGGATTTAGAGCCAGTAATAATACCAGGCAAGCCACATTCTGCCAATGAGAACATCCAGATTATGTCATTTTCAAATCAGCAATTGAATAAGTTTCTATCTACCTAACCCATCCAGATGCCTTAAAAGGCCAATCACACTACAACATGCATTGAGCATCTGCAAATGCCAAAGTATGATTTAATCGGTACTATTTCATTTCATCTCTATTACATGAATTTCTTTCTCTTTATATATGTATATTAATAGTATATATAATATAGACACACGTATATACATACCTCTATAGATATATGTATAAAAAGAGAAAAAAAGAATGAGCAGTTAATATTGTATAAAAAAAGAAAGAAAATGAGGGGCGCCTGGGTGGCTCAGTCGCTAAGGCCTCCGACTCTCGATTTCGGCTCAGCTCATGATCTCAGGGTTGAGAGGTCAAGCCCCGTGTCAAGCTCCGCACTCCCCGTGGAGTGGTATCGTCCCTCTCCCTCTGCTTCTCCCCCCAGCACTCTCTCACTTTCTCTCTTTCTCTCAGACACACACACACACAAATGAATAAATAAAATCTTTAAAAAGAAAGAAAATGAGAGCACACACATTATTTGGATCAATTCTAGAGAGCTAATATAATACTCATAACAAAACAAAACATAACAACAACAAAAAGGAACTAGCAAGACTAGGAAAGTTTGAGTAATTGCCCCAGACGCCACATGCAGACCTGACCCTCAACCCTAGCTCTTAACTACTCTATCTACACACTACTCTGCAAAGCCCGCAAGAGACACACCAGATCTCTGTCTTTCAAAGGCCACTTCCCCAGTAGGCACTCCGTGCTATTCAGTGGCACTGACACAAAGGCCCGTTGTGCCCCAGGGCTGTAGGGTTACTAGAGTTCAGTGGGCTAGGAGAGCACCAGGGCACTCTGTCTAGTTGATGCCTGTTGCGCTCCTACTAGAGCCCATTCACTGTATGGTCTCAATTACTTTTAATTACAATGAGCTACTGCTTCAATTACATGCAGCACAGATATTCTTATATAATTCTTCCCTAAGGATACCACTTTAAACAGAGGAAAAGATTTGGAGAGATGGGATCAGCCAAGGTGGAATGGCCAAGAATAACAGGGTAAAGAGATGCAACTAATTTTCTAAAGAGCATTCACCTGACATTTACAGTTCTTTAAAAAACACATGAAAACCACCGCAAAACCGTGAGGAAAACATCTCCATAGGCATTCACTCGGCACATTTATTCAATAAAAAATATTAATCCGGTGCCTATCATTTGCCAGACAGGGATGAATGAGGTATGACCACTATCTTCAAGGGGCTTACAATCCAATGGAGAGTAGGGATATGAATTCAATAGCAACCACCATTTGTTAAGTTTTAACACTTGCCAGCCACGGTTGCACCTGCTGACCATACAATAACATACTCACAACACCTTATAAGGCAGATATTCTTAGCATCTCCATTTTACAGATAAGGAAACTAAAGTGCAGAAAGTTTAAGCATTTTGCCCAACTCACATTGCCAATTAATGGTGGAACCGGCATTTAATTCCAGGAACTCTGACTCCAAATCCTTTGTGCTCTCCTGGGCCCTACTGCCTCTCATAATGACAGCAAGGAAATGCAAAATGTCATATAGCATTTTGGACACTCAGGGACTGGAAAAATATCTTCTAATTTGGGGGACCAGGGAAAATGGCATGGAGAAGATAACATGTAATCAGGCTCAGGGGTCTCTTCAATAAGATACATTCTATAACGGTTTTCACTGATAATGGTAATCACATTTATTGAGTATTGACTGTTAGGCAGTAGAAAATCAAGGCATAGATATCCAAAATTGGGACAGTAAATATCTGTAAAAATCAGCCTTATTAAGTACATTCACCTGGAAGAAATCTTCAAAATAATCACTGGAGATTTTATCAACTGGACAGTTCAGCTTCATAATGAATAGAATATATTAAATTTGATATGTTAAAATAGAGGGCTTGAGGTTCTGATACCACAAACCAGTAATGGTGACTCCTCAATTAATGCCAACTGAAGAAGTCACTCCCTCATTAGAAAGCAGGATGGTACAGCATGGTATGGAAGTAGGCAGGCTTTGTTGAACATCCAGTCTTATGTGATGGGGTGTCTTGATCTCTCTGGACCTCAGTTTACTCATCTGCAAAGTGGAATCAATATCTTCTTTAGAGTAAATGTCCTTGGCACAGAGAACTGGATAAACATTACCACCACGCAGAAGAGACATTAATATTCTCACATGATAAAATCATGAAGGTTGTCAGAAATCCCCAAGTTCACAAATACAGAAGACTTCTTCAGACCCCTGAATTCCTCCATTCATGTCTCTAAAGTCACACCCTTCCTATGTACAGCTTTACAGACAAATAATCTAGCTTTTTACCTTTCAGGAAAGCTCTTTTGGTTATATAGAGAGCAACTTTCACCCTAGCTGGAGAACTTAGTAAAATCTGTTCTTGAATCATTCTTGTTTCCATACAGATTACATGTTGGATGTGTTCCTATCAAGAACAGCCACAGCTGAATTCAGTTTTTCACTCCTTAATTGTCTCTGCAATTTCTGTTTCTGGTTAAGATTTCTTCACTTCCCATTCACTTTATCATTGTCCCCAGCCATATCAGCTGACTTTCTTCTGATGCCCTCTCTCTATCTCTCTCTCTCTCTTTTTTTTCCCATAAAGAAACAAAGCTTTATTACTTCAAAAGGGTGACACCACCAGGAAAAAAAATTAAGGATGTAGAAAACAGCTGGACTCACTGATTAACTTAAATGGCTTTCTGTACAGTGCCTGAAACTCAAATACTAACTTGGACAAAATTAAAAATTATCTCAGACCGTAGGCTTCCAAGGGCTGCCACAAATTTGTGACATTGTAATATCAAAGTCTGCTCTTAGGTTTTTTGGCACGGAGTTTAGCAGAACATCAGGACTGTGAGATACAACACTCTGAAAACCTCAGGCCACAGTGACATAAGTAAGAAGCCTTCTTGGTGATTCACAATGCACACCAGCATATTAAAGTCTCTGACGTCCTACAGTCAGGAAATCTACTTAATATTGCATAAACCAGCATATCCCAAACATATTTGACTATGGAAGCCTTTTTAACACTTGTTAACACATATTAATATCCTCTAACATTGATATTCCTCATAGCAATCTCTTCTAAACAATAAGCACAGTAGTCCAGTGAATTCAAAACTAGGGTACCCAGCATATCACCAATGTTTGAACAAGGTCTAATTCATCCATCCAACAACTATTTGTCAATAATTAATAATATATAAAGGCAAGTTGTTTATTCCCTTGGTTCAGTATGAGCATAATTCACTTTCCTTTTCTGAGCCAACACTTAATGAGCCCAGTGATGGAACTTTTGAGAAAGCACCATAGAGCTATTTGTAAGGAACCAGAGGTCAATATTTTATTTGGGTTCCCGCTGAGGTGAAGATCATGGTAAAGAGGACTCTGCTAGGCATCCCTGGAGCTTATTTTCCTGATTGTCCTGACTGTGGTAGTTGTTACTCCACTCATCCCTGGAACCATTTCTCATAATACTGTAGGTATCTGGGACATTGGTATGAATGAAAGATTTGCATCATGAGAGAAGTTGGTGTGTTTATCCAATAAGTTTAACTCCTTTGTGAAAAGTCTTATACTGTAGCACTCACATTTGACATGCATCCTTTATCTGTTGTGTTTTTTCAAGATGAAAGCAGCTTGTTGACTATGTGCATCTGTTACTTCTAATAACTCTACCTTGGAGGGATTCGCCCTATTTTTTTTTTTTTTCATTCTAATCATACTTTTCTTCCCTGAGACTTCCAGTCTCCAATGACCTAGAGTTTCATGTGTTCCTGTTTCATTTTTCCCCTCTGATGTTTTATTACTTTTTTCCCCCATGGTCTCTGCGCTCTTGCATGTGGTTTAACCGTGTTTCCAGTTTTTAAAATACTTAAACATTTAATTAGGTAATCAAATTCTCAAAACTGAATACCATTTTTATAAACATTTTTAGCTCAAATTAGATGGCATAATGAATGTTACCTGCTGTATAAATTCTAAATTCAGTCTCAAATGTTTAAAAAAGTACATACTTGAAAATCATACCATTCTTATAAACTGTTACCACTCATCTACCACTGGTTATTATCAAATAACAGGCGTGATTTTACTGTGGTAGCTTCTGGATGCTTATATGAAAAGAAGTATAGGATAAAACTTGGGAAAACATACATAGAGATCTTCATTTTATGTATTCATTTATTAATAACTGAAGTTGATTGAATATTTGTTAAAATATAAGCACTGTATTAAGCATTTTAAGTGCCATATTTAATTCTCACAATAATCTATTGGTTAGCTACCACTATTGTATCCATTTTACACTGGAGAGAACCAAAACAGAGAAGAATTGAATAAATGGGTCAAGGCCACACCGCTGTATAACACGGAGCTAGGTCTCAAACTCAGATCTCTGACTCCAGAGATTTCCCTTTTACCCATGAGGCCTTGATGCCTCTAGAAAATGACAATCTGCTCTCTATGTGCTTCCTATAGCAAGAGGAAAGGAAGAGGTTTAGATGAGAATATGGCAATTAGGGGAGAAGGAAACATTTAGGAAGAGAAGTAGGGTGAGAACTGGGACATCAAGAAACTCATTTTCACTGATTTTGCAATTCCAAACCACCATTTAATATCTGGGAAACTTACGGTTCCCATCTGTTCAATGTAACTGCTATTCCTAGATCACTTAAAATCAATATAGAGAGTTATGTGAGTAAAAGGGAATTAGAAAAACTCAGAGGAAGCCCAATGTTACGTTTGAAATGCTTTCCTAGGTGATGTACATTAAATACTATTGTAAAAATACTTTGGGACAGTGGTTCTATTTCATTAATCCTACCAACAAAGTCTTCCAGTGTAACAATTTTCACTTTTCCTAGAAGAAGACCACACTGTTAGATAACTTACAGCCAGAAAAAGGGGTCCCGCCCTGGAGTAGTAGAAGTGTGTGGGATAAAAAAAAAAAAATACTCATTCAGTTCGAGCTCAGCCTGCAGAGAATTCAAAACCAGATCAGAAACAAGAAAGGGAGAGGAGCCTGTGTCGGACACTGAATTGTGGGGTTAGGGACTTTGCATGTGAACTCTTTCTGCGTAACAGTCTTGCCCAGATCCCAGACTAAAGTTTTCTCCAGCAATGAAAACAATTCCAAACAGAATGAATGCCTTTGGTCTGGATACACATCTTCCATTTAACCCAGTCCCCAAGTATCCCCCCAGCACCCAATCTTACAGAAGCTGCTCTCTGCATTTTTCTCCATGAACTGTGTTTAGGAAACTCTTCCCAGTTGAATTACTTAAACCTTTGTATTTGGTCATTCTTCCAGGACCACTACTGAGATTGACGATCCAACATCCTCTCTTCTGAGCTTCCAAAGCAGTAACATCCCATAGCTCATAATTAAGCACCAAACAATAGTAATATCATTCATTGATTCACGGTGGTGGTATTTATGTAAAATATTCTCAACAACAAGCCTTAAATTCATTGAGCCCAGTTGCCACATTTTATTATACTGTATTCCCCATGAAATACATAAAAGCTTCTCAAGAAGTTAATGGGTATTAAGGAGGGCACGTACTGCATGGAGCACTAGGTGTTACACGAAAACAATGAATCATGGATCTCTACATCAAAACATAATGATGTATTGTATGGTGACTAATATAACATAATAAAATTAAATTAAATTTAAAAAAGAAGTTAAGGGGCGCCTGGGTGGCTCAGTCATTAAGCGACTGCCTTCAGCTCAGGTCATGATCCCAAGGTCCTGGGATCAAGCCCCGCACCAGGCTTCCTGCTCCGCGGGAAGCCTGCTTCTCCCTCTCCCACCCACCCCCCCCGCTTATGTTCCCTCTCTCGCTGTGTCTCTCTCTGTAAAATAAATAAATAAAATCTTAAAAAAAATAAAATAAAAAATAAGTTAATTGGTTATAAATGGTGGTGAGATCATAAGGAAATACTCTGAAGGAGATAATACCTCTCACTACATACAGAATTTTCACCATTCTTTGGAAGAGTTCCATAGGTGTGTCAACACAGATTCTCTCTGGAATTGGATCATTGGTGTTAAGGCACTAAGAACTACACATCTTTTAAGTAGCCACATTCTATAACATTGGCTAGAGTGGAGGGTTGGTTTTGATGCTTCATGTGTTCTTAGCACTTAATCCTGAAGGAAATACCAAGGAAATGAACAATTATCACTTGTTCCAAAAGTTACCATTACTAAAGGTTTCTTTCTTTCTTTCTTTTTTTTTTTTTGCTACATCTTTCAGTGTAAAGCAAAGAGTAAGGAAAGAAAAAGGTTACTAGATGCCAAGGTATCAACTAATGAATCCTCCAAAGAAATTTTGCCCCCCGATTCTGGAAAAAATGGATAATAAAAATTTGAAGCAAAAGATTCTCTAGAAACAAACCAGGGAGGTCCTGTGTGAGAAACTCATTCCATCCGACTAGCATCCTTGGTGGAGTGACAATTCGGTGGAAGTCAGCACAGATGCCACACAAACATTGCCAAGGGGAGAACTCTGAGTTGTCACAAAACCTGGATTTACTGGCCAATAACGAAGGTATCTTGGATGGACCCCAGTGCCTGCCTTTGGCTGGCTAACAATTTTCCTCATGAGCTGCTCCCATCTAAAAGATTAATAAAATAAAATGTATGATAAAAACAAAGAGAGATTTAGTTTTCAAATTGTAACATAATTATGCTTATGCAATCCAAATAATTCTCACCAGCCTGAAATTCCTCAGAGACCCAACTGAATATATTATAAACATGCTGGTCGTAAAGACCATGTTTCCCAGCAATAAAATTGCTGCAATAAACATTTGGGTTATTTTCCATTTTTAGAACCATTTTGAACAACCTGCTTCTAATGTATTTTATTAGCACCCTCAAAGTCTTCCAATGAATGACAAAACCCCAGTGTTTTTTTTTTTTTTTTTGAGTGGCTGACACTAAACAATAATGTTATTTTTCAGTGTGCAGTCTTCCCACTGCCAAGTAAGAGCTTTCTCTCAGGTTCCCCGGCACTAAATCTCTCCCTCCAAGGTATCTTCTGCAATCCACAGGCAACTCATAAAATGAGATGATCTCCCTTAAACCCATGTCATTCCAGCATTAGCCAGAAGGGATTCTAAACACTCATAATCCTTCCAATTTAAAGACAACTTGCTTCCTTAGATCGAAAAACCCATGTAACTCTTTGATCAACTACCCACAATCCTTTCTCTAAGTCCCTGTGTCTAAGTAACAACATACTTATTGATACAAGATTGTCTTTAATTAAATAGTGCTTCATTTTATAAAGAGCTTTGCATGTGAAGGACTTTTGGCAGTTCTGTAACCAAAGTATTAAGAAATTACTACACTTCTATCAGAAGTGCTTTGCACACAAGGGCTAAAAGTTGCCCCTCTGCTATAATAAATAGCAAAGTAAATTTTAACAAGTTCTCCTCTTTATTCATCCTCAAAACTTGATTATTAAAACAGTAAAAATAATACACAATCTCCTAGATCAACTGTAACCTGAAGGTACTGACTGATCTCAATGGCTTAAAAAATATCATATTTAAAATAATCTTACAGAAAATTCAAAAGCATGGTTGGTCCCCAAGGTCCTAATATGCACCTAGAGCCTTCTCTTCACTCCCCACCATCCACCTTTCATGATTACAGCTAATATTCTCCTTAGAAGACAGTGTGTTAAGCACATTACTTTTTTCATCTCATTTTAGTCTTATGACCTTATGAAGTATTATCAATATTCCCATTCAATAAATGAATCCACAGGGGTTTGGAGAGGTCAGTCAACCTGATAACAAAGCTAGGAAGTTCTCTAGACGACACAATTCAAAATCTTTCTGATTCTAGAACCCGTACCCCTAAGCACTTTGCTAAGCCACTTCATTAGTCATTCCCTCTCTTCCACATGAGTCCAAACTTACCATAACTTTACAACTCAGGGGATCATGCTAAAGTAAGAACACATTTCCTGAAAAAAGTCCCAGGTCACCGACTCACAGTCTGACCCCCAATAAAATCACCGAAGTTGAAAGCAGCTTATGTTTCTTCACCAGGAATCTTATCTAAGTCATCGGAATAGAAAGTCGACTTGATTGCTTTTCATATATCATGTGAACAGAATGTAAATTCAGAGACATGCCTACCACTATATGAATCTTCCACTGTAGCATTGGACTCACAAGGTTTGCCATTTTGAGAGCTGTTCTCAGCAACCCTACCACCCAATCTGTCTCCGGTGGGTGAAAGACTTGAGCAGCTATTTCCCTCAATGCTGCTTTCTCTCTTTGCCTTCTATAAAAACTGAATCCAGCCGCATTCAGAAAAAGTTAATCACATGTTATGCATTGCCTGCCCATGGCTATCACTTAGTCCATTTCTATATTAGCAGAGTTTTAGACCTAGTGAATATATAAAGACATGAAGAGAAAGGGAAAGAAAGAAACCAACAATACATGATGGGAAGAAAAATAGATTAAGATGAAACAATAGGAAAAACATCAACAAACAAAAACCAAGAACTCTGCAACCATCATTGGTCCCTTCTGTGGCTCTCCATCTCATGGCTGACAAACATGACCCAGAAAACCACAAGGAAGAACTCACAAAGTAAAACACCGCTGTAAGCTACCCGGACCAACAGGACACCACTAGAAAAACTCCTCTTAGTCTCTCAACTTACAACAAATATACATGGCCTTGTTTCTCTGTCAGTGAAGAAAAAACTCAGTTTAAAACTGATAAGAAGAGATCCCACAAAGAGACAGCAGCACTTTCCCATTTGGCATGTTTGAAGCAACAGTGCAATTTCTAAATTGCCCAATTTGTTGTGAAATTGCACAGTTTTCCTTCATTTTAATTTCAGGCTTTGTTTGTTTTTTAATCACACCTGCACTTCCAGAAACTCTCAGAGCAAAGATTTTCCTGTTGTCAAAGCCCGATTTCCCAGCTGTCTGAACAAAGCCTCGTCTGCCCTCAGGGGCTCTGAGGTAGAATTGAAATGGCCTCAAATGTTTGAAACTTTACTTTCCCTACCTTTAAAAAGAGCGTATTTTAATTAACTTTTTTTTTTATTTTGTAAACATTTCTTACGTATACATTTTTCTTCTTTTTCATTTTAGACACAGTTCTGTTCAAAGGTGAAGAGGTTGTTTACTACACAGGGAAGTAGGTTTTTTTTAAATAAATAAGGTCCTTAAAAAATCCAAGAGCTGGATTTTCTGATGTGAGAAGGTATCTATGGGAGTGAGATGCTTAAATATTTCACAGGAAAATTTTAAAGGAAATGTGCATTTGAAGAGTAAAATATTTAAATCCAAAGCAACATCCTATGACATAAAATCTTGGAGGACTGTTAATCTTATATATTTCAAAACAGACTTCTAAGTTTTGTTTCATTTTTTCCATTAGACTTTCAAATGATTTTATTTCAATTGTCAGTTTTATTTTTTTTCATGTTATTATTCCAATCCCATTTCACATGCTTTTTAATTAACAACTTTCTTGCCTAAGACCCAGCCATTTAAAATACAAGAGTGTCATGGGTCATACTTTTTTTTTATGTTTTTAATCCTTACTCTCAGAAAGATTAGGAATGTTCATAACCGTTTTGTGAACTCGAGTAACCCTTCAAACCAATTACCTCCCAATTCTAGGAAATGGGACCACATTTTTAGAAGATTCCTAACCTATCCTTATGCTTCAAAATGAGTCACAACTGCGTTAAGTGAAAGCTTTTCTTCTCTGGACAAGGGATCTACATCTTCATGAGAAAGAGGCTGAATAGGTCTCTTTCTGGAAACACTGGGCCTCTAACTGGGAACACTGATAGGAACTGGGGCAACCCCAGGCATTCCATTTAGATTCTGACTGCAAAAGGATCCTATTAAGGGTTTGGATGTGACTCTAGCACTCCAGCATGTGGCCTTTTGTCCTGCTATTTAAGGGCCTACTGTAAGGAAAGGTGTTGGATATTCATCCAGGACTGGATGAATATGATATATCCTCCCATATTCTAGCTAAGGGTACTTTTAAAAGTGTATACATCTATAACTGTTAGGTATTCCTAATGCTAATGTGAATTTCTACAGTAGGGGATAAAAAAAGGTTGTAAATGAACAAGAACTATACTATTTTTTTTTTTTTATTGTCAGAAGCCAAATCTCCATTTAAGCCATAGTTTGTATAATGAGCACAGATGTCAGTGTGTGTGTGCGTGTATGTACGTATAGGTATGAAGAGAGAAGAGCGGGAAATCAGGGCGAATGGAGGGAGCGGATGGGAGGGAGGGGAGAATGAAAATATTACACTGAATTTTCTGGTGTAAAAAAACAGGACTTAGAAAACTGAAATGTAATTTCATCTGTTAATGGTCAATAACAGTCCACAACAGAGTTACAAATGCAAGCTAATCAAATGCACTCTTCGGCTTCTTAATCTAAAAAATAAATAGAAGTATAATAATGCATTCTTTGATGTATTTCTCAATGAACTTCCTGCCCCATAATGAGACCAAGTAAATGCTACAAAACCACAAAGACAAATTATTCAAAAGATATTGTGAATTGGTCTAAAAAGAATACAACTTCCAAAATTATTTGGGGCTCTAATCTATTCTATTCTCTGAAAAATACTAGGTCCATGGTTCATGAGATCCTGATTACAAGCTTATTAAAACATTGATGATCCACCTCATATAAACTCAAGGGCATAAAGATTTTCAAAATCTCAGCTTCTGAAACTGTGCTCATCTCTCAATACCAGTATCAGGTCTTCATGAGAGGTCAGAGTAGCATGAAGCCCTCAAAGCCGCCATTTTATTGAAGACCTCAGGTTCCAGATACTTAAAATCTTAGAGACCCAAGAGGCAAGTCCTTTAGCCCATTCACATTGGAACAGAGACAGGGAGAGACAGAGATAGGGACAGAGATTTACTCAATGTTACTCAAGGTCGCTCTGACTCTGGGATTTTCTAAATCATCATATTGAAAACGGCATTGTCTGAATGTTAGAAAAGCCTAGTTTGTCCTTAGGTAATCCCATTTAAACACAACAACAAACAAAAGCTGACCCGAATATCAATATACCACATCTGAGCTGACCCAACATGGGTGTCCTCAAATCGGAGTGATTTATTATGCAAAGTTTAATGGTTCATCTTCTGCAAATAAATGTAAAATTTACTTCCAAACACCAAAACATGATTAAAGCTCATTTTACAGTTTATCCTTTACGGGCAATTTGTGCCACGTTTTATTTTATTAAACTCTTAAATAATTTATTTACTATCAAATAGTATCCTAATTAGAGACTACAGTAAGGACAACATAATGTGACCATGGGGAAATGCGGGTGAAGAAAAAAAATGCCAGGGGCTCTTCTGAAGGGAAATAGGGCAAGTAAATCAAGCCCCTGAGTGCATTTGCTCCATTTCCCAACCCAGAAAATACAGAAGTTTGGTGACACCCAAATGCACGTCACGTGCTGAAGATGGATCTTAAAGATCCTACTTGGCTGCACATTGTAGAAGCATGAGCACAATCCTTCCTAACAGCTACACAATGTTTTTCTCAGGAGGAGTCGACAATGAGTAATTTGTATTTACGCCGAGGCAATTGCATTACAGACTCTAGCTCTACATTTTACAATCACTCACAAAGCAATTGGAATTTGACAATAAAACACACTAAGGCCTTTTCCCCATTACCAAACAAATTTCTAAGCTGTATTGTTCAAAAGAAGAATGTGACTGAATAAAAAGAAGTTCAAAGCCTGGAAGTGACTTGGGGTTTAAAGCACTTCCACAGATGCTGTCAAAATAAGAATTTTCAAAGCTTGCTTTCACAGTGAAGAGAATTCAGGCACCAGAGAAGCATCTGAGTAATCTCATAGAAACACAATACCTGGAGGGCTCATTGCTTTCCAGAGACATATAATCATTTAATAGCTTCACAATTCACACAGAAGTCCTAATCCATTGTGTATTGTAGTAAAACCCGGCCAATACTACAAAAAGTCCAAGATGTGAATATACAGATGCAAAATTAATCTACTCTCAAGACTCCAATGTGAGTAGATGATATATTTAATAACACAGATGGATTATTTTGGGGGGAGTGGCTGGGGGGTTTCTAAACTCATTAAGAGACTACAGTTTTTGGGGCGCCTGGGTGGCTCAGTTGGTTAAGCGACTGCCTTCAGCTCAGGTCATGATCCTGGAGTCCCAGGATCGAGTCCCGCATCAGGCTCCCTGCTCAGCGGGGAGTCTGCTTCTCCCTCTGATCCTCTTCCCTCTCATGCTCTCTGTCTCTCATTAAAAAAAAAAAAGAAAGAGAGAGACTACAGTTTTTAATAGCTAAGAGAAGTTAATATGGAATAGCTTAAAATGTGGAGGTAGTCTGAAATTTTTATCCTAGATTTTTTATCTCTTCAAATAAATTTATCAAATTAGAAATAATATGTCAGAGTGGAAAGACCATGAATTAGGAATCAGGTAGGTCTAGGTTCAATATTTTGACTTTGTCACCTCTAACTGTGTGACTTTAGGCACTAACCAACCAATCTCTTGGGTTTTTTTGTTTCTCACTGTAAAAAAATAAGACAAAACAAAACTATTGAAATAACATGTCTATCATTATTCTTGGGTGGATTTAGTGGCCTACCAGCATGGTTTGGAAAGACAGCACTGCTAGTACATCATGCTATTTAAGTCCACTAGAAAACAATACCGGTAATCAGAAGAGCACAACCTGAGAGTCTCAAAATGTGGATTTCATTCTTATTCCTCTATGACTTCTTTTCTTGTACTTTAAGTCTTGGTCTTGTCCTTGGTAATGGCAAATAACTGTCCTCTATAAAATTTAAGAAGCTCAGTGCACTTAACCTGCCACAATGTGGTTGGCAGGCTCTTCAAATTTGGACCATTATCAATGGGTTCAGAACAGCTCCCCTCCTTTTTTTTCCCCTAGAAAACACGGCACTCCATAGTAGCACTATCCAGTCTGGTTTTATTAAGCAGCTTCATCCTCGTTCCATATGCTCAGTTTTCCTGGAGAAAAATACCTTTATTTCATAAATAAAAGGTAACGTATTATATTGGAAAGATCCTGAAAGACCTATGTAGATTGGTTCTATTACTTCCTAGCTGCACTATTGGGCAAATGTTTCATGTATCTGAATAGCCATTAAATTTTCTCTAAATAATAATGATCATTTAAATTGTCATAAAAACTGAATTTTATATATACATATATATAAAACTATAGACCTATAACTATACATATAACTATGTAACTATATATCTAGCCTAATTCCTGGAGCCTGGTGGGTGTTAAATACATAGTAGTAGTGATGATGAAGATAATGACAAGTAAAAAATATGAAGAGGAAGATGACTAGAACCTTCTACAGGCAGGGCCATCAAGAAGTCAAATGTCTGAAGAATAAGCATTTCATTCATCATGAAGACATGGCAAAAATAAAACGAAGAGTAGAGGAGGAGAAAAATAAATATTAGTGAGAGACTTCTGTCTGCAGAAATCTTCCTTATAGCCCCTTATAGCCTCTACCTCTTTCTCTTTTTGTTCCTAGAGTTTCTCAGTTGCTACAGTTCAGATAACTGTCTCACGCACTGAACTTCTTTTCTTTCCTTTTTTTTTTTTTAATGGTTGGATTTTTGTTTTGTTCCCCACTCTCTTCCCCAAATACTGTACACAGATTGCATTGGTGATAGTTAAATTCACCTTTTGATCCAGGAGTCTAAGAACTGTGAGACAAGATGGAGATAAACATTGGGAGAGGCAAGCACATCACCTAGGAACTCACTGCATTGGAGGCAGCCTCTGGTTGGAACTTTGGCTTTTTCCTGGTTGGGTATGGGATGACTGGCACACTGATTGTCTGTGTAATAGCTGGATAGTGCTAAGCTGGGTTATCTTCCATCCACAGGGAAAAGAGTATATATACACGGATGTGGTAGACCCAGAGATGTAATGAAGTAGGCATGCCGGTCATGTGTCTGACTCACCTTTACTCAGAAAGTCAGCTCTTACAGCCAGACTCGGTGATCAGTATAACCTTCTGCCTCTACCCCTCTGGGCACAGTCATGCGGAATACACACCAGTGGTAGGGCTTAGAATAAAGTTCTTGAACAACTTCTACTGCAGCCCCTAGAGTTGCTATGGTTCCTTCTTTTCCTGGAACCTTCTGGTTCAGCTCTTCCTTGGCTTACTGGAGGGAGATCTGTGTCCCTTCCAACTAGTGCCCCCTTTATTTAAGCTAATTTGAGAAAATTACCATTAATGTTACTACAATTTATTTTTGTTAACTAACATTAATTGCTATTAGCCACACTCAAATTGCAATAGGAGGCTGATTCAGAATCTCATGACATGCCAAAGTCACTCATGAAAAATAGTCTGTATCAATCAATGGCTAATCTTTAAAACATCAACAGGTATAATCACCCTATGTTTTTCATGTAAGTATATGACAAATCCTGTCATTTTTAAGCATTTTACTTGTTAATTTTGTTTTGTTGGCATCTTTGTTAGAGTAAAATAAAATATAAAGCCAAAGTTTTCACAGCATAAACTAACAAAAAGGCTGATGTCAGTTGATGAACTAAGAATATTTATTGAGGTTATTAAAAAATGGCATAGATGTCCTCGTTTTTGTGTGATTTCTGCACAAATAATACTAATACTATACATAGTCTATTACTCTGAGCTTCAGGAAAGAGTAGTCTAAGTTAAGCCAGGCACACAAAAAAATCTATCTTGTCTTAACACATACTGCCTATCTCTGAGGATTCAGTGTGTGCCTTTCTCACTGCCTTGTTCCCATCACTAAGCGCAGAGTCAAACCTTGAGCAAGGGCTCAAACTGGTTATTATATAATTAAGTTAAAGAAAGAATAAACGCACGAAGTAAAGAGGTAAAATAATCTAACAAAATGACAACAAGATTCAAGTCTGATGCTGTCAGGAAAAAAGCAAACCAGTTCTCCCAAGTATAAAGTCAATGCAATGCTGTTACTTGTACACCTTCTCAAACACTGTCTCTTATCCACCTAAGGCGCAGAACTCAGAAAAATGGCACAAAACTAAATTCAAGTTACTGTAAATTCTTAGAGCCTTAAAATAAGCCCACCAAACTCGAGCAATACTTATTCCATCCATCTTTACAATTATTAAAAGGACTCTAAGAATCCTGAAGCTCTTTTCAGACTTAAAACCCTGAATGGAAAACCAGGAAAAATGAATCATCCATAGAATCATCAAATCCCTTAAGTCTGTGTTTATTTCATTTCCTAATTCAGCCAACAATGACAGAGCGAGAAGAGGTGGAGAGGCTGATGAATTCCAAGCAGAGGGGCTCAGGACTTTGCCTGGGGTGAATAAGCCTTCTTGATCTCCATTCCTCTCACTCACAATTCCTTGTAAGGGTAGGAAGAAGAGGACCAAAAGCACTTTTCCCACCAGTGAACTGTCACAGTCTATTCACCCCTGGAGAGAACCTTGTGGAAGCATGAGCCTAATCAGGTACTATGAGGAAAGAAGTAGGGTAGGAGAGCAAAACGGAATGGGAGGCATCAGCCTCCAGTGACCATGTAAGTTTGGGAGAAATTAGATTTTTCCCTAGTGTAACTTACCTTTTTTTGTTGATTTGTTTAGCATTGTCCCCATAGAAAGAGTGAACAAAGCAGATTTGTAATTTGGACTGGGTCACTGCTTTGCTGACCTTCCTTTTCTCCTGTGTAAAATGATGGTAGTAGTGATGATGATGATGGTGATGGTGACGATGAGGACTGACAACAATATTAATACTTTCTATCTTCCAATACTTTTGATGATGTTAAGAGAAAGTATGCAATTACTTTACAAAATTTAAAGCTGTGGGTAGCTGTTAGTTATTCTTTTCCAACTGTGTGGAACCAACACTCAACCTGGATGCTTAGTGGGGTTGGGAAATTCTGGGCATGGGAGAGATGGTGAAATCATAAATAATAATAGCCTCATTGACTGCACACTTAATTTGGACCAAAGTCTTTATTCAAGGTTCTGGAAAAGTTGACCAGTGAGATGCTGAGCAGGCATACAGACCCAAGTCTCTCAGGCACACAAGCCAAGCTTTTCATCTGGTGCTCTCCTGCCCTTTGCTACACCAAGATTTCACAGCTGAAATGATATGGAGAAACACTGTCAGGGGAAATCCTAAATATAGGATTAATGGGCCAAAACAACATGGCCAGAAATCTATTCTAACATACACACACAAGTGAGCATTCGTGCGTGCAAGCGCGCACACACACACACACACACACACACACACACACACCCCTATCTGATGAGTGGAATGGAAGGTGAGAGAGCCAGCTCCTAAAAGAGAGCAATCATATGGGAAAAAGTATTCCCTCCATGGGGTTTCCAGATGAAAAAGCAAGGGAGACCCAAGCCTTCTGGCTGGTGCAGCTTGGGAAAACTACAACAAAAGCAGTTAATACAGCCATCCTTTACCACAGTCTGTCACAAATCTTGTCCTGCAGCTGCCTAACCTAACTTCTCTACTAATCCCTTCCCTGCCTGTGTAATGGAGCTGGTGAGTAGAGTAGCCCTATCTGAGCTTTCTCTGATAAATCCCATAATCCTCACCACTTATTTATGAGTCCCCCGCATTAATGATGCCGATGTCTTAGAATTTCAAGTGAACACTGCCCCCCTCCCATTTTTATGGAATCAGCCTTCTGATGATGACAATCCATTGTTTCATCACTCAGTGGTGTCCTATAAACAGGAGGGGAATTTCAGAAGTGAAGATGAGGCATCAATTTCCATTTCTGGCAGGATAACTCTTCTGTAGTTTCTAAATCGGTGCCTCTGGTCTTCTGACAATCCTGTAAACTCAGGAAGATGAATGGAGTGTCTCTTTTAAAGTCATCATTAACAGTTTAGGCATGGGCTTGAAATTCCAGAGACTGACTGAGTTCATCTGCTGCTAAGGTGTCAGGTGGAGAATAAGTCACTGAGATTCAAACACCTTTAGTAATGCCTACCTGAGAGCCTCTTGCCTAAAAGCTTTTGAATACTAAAGATAGAGTAACCACCGGAGCCCCCCACCTGCTTCTAACAGCTGGACCCTTCTTCCTCAGAGCATAAATGGTCCATATGGCTACATATTTTCTTCAACTCATTTTACTTTTTTGGATGGTGAAATAGAAAAACCTTAGGATCCCCCAACAGCAAAGTAGCTGCCATATGGTTTCATCACCCATCACTCACTTTCTTATTATCCTGTCCTTGTGTACAAGTGACCCCCTCAGTAATGCCATCAGAATGCACAACTCTCTAAACCTCACTGCCTATGGGAGCACATACAGGACCCAAAAATGCCAGTAAATCTAAGAGAATTAGAAGAAGAGCAGCAAGGATGATTTAAGAGTATTGGAAGTTGATTTATGAAGGAAAATGAAAAGATATCCCACTTAAGCCAACTGTGGAAAGATAGTAAAGAGAGCACATGCATACATCTGAAGTTCAGATATGCTCCTACATAGAAGCATTGGAAGCCATGCTAAACGCAACTGGAAAAAAAATGTGAGCTCAGAAGATAGAGACTCACTGACTGTTAGATATACCTTCTGGTAGACTATAAGATGCCAAGAACACTTCAAGAGTTGATGTTGCCCAAGATGGAGGTAAGCAACTTTTGCAGTAAAAAGCCAGAATGTTAGACAAAGATTCTTCAGTAGATAGCTGTTTATGTCCATGGAAATGAGTAGTGTTGAGCTTCACTTATCTAGAAAGTAGGAACAATATCTCTATTGCAGGATGAGAGTTATGGATGTCGCATGGTGCTTGGTACACACTAAGTGCTGAATGCAGGACAGCTATTAATATTGACTCTTGAAGGTATCATCCTCCCTGCCTTGGACAGGAGAGGAATGCAGTCCAATATGCCTGCCAGTCAAATGGCTCCTAAGATCTTTCATTCTTCCTACTGAGTCACCATTTGGGAACAAAACTTGTACTACATATCAGCAAAGAATTGGCTTGAGAACGAATTAAGGTGATGTGAGAGACCTATCACAATTTTCTTTTTACACTCTCTTTCGCAATAACCATAAGATGCCAAATGCATGTTTTTGTGGCTTTCAACTTGAGAACCAAGTGTAGGACTTGAGAAACAGAAGGCTCTATACTTCTAAGCACCTATACCAGACAAATCCTGAAAGCACTGAAAGCTTTTTGGAAAATATCCCCAGATGCATGGGCTGAAAACAAACCATGAAAAAGAAAGGAACAAAATCCTAAATGCTCTGTGATTCCAATTTTGCTTTACTCAAGTTCAATGATAAAAGTAACCATGATAATAATGATGTCAGGTGACACTTTGAGTTTTTATGAGCTAGGTACTCTTTTTGTTGTTTTTCATGTCATTTCTCATATAATCCTTTTAAAAGCCCCATGTGGCTTAGACTTCAGTGGAATTCCCCAAGATTCCATAGTCAGTAAGTACTTAAACTACAGCTTGGACCTAAGCACCCAGAGAGCACAGCCTGTGTGTGTGCGTGCGTGTGTGTGTGTGTGTGTGTGTGTGTGTGTGTGGTTTCTTCTGTTTTTCTTTGTCTGTTTGTTTTGAACCATAATGCAGTACTGGCTCCCAAAATGTATGAGTGATTTCCACATATACGTCCATCATGTGAGCACCTTCCTCAACTACATGCTGCATACCTGCTTCACTTTCTGAAATAAGTTCCTGACTAGAATCTCTTCCTTCTACTCTTCACTCCAGTCTACTCTCAACTAGAGTAATTCTATTAAAAAGTGAGCCTGTCCAGTCACTCCTTATTAAAGACCTTTTACTAGATCCCCAACTCCCTCAGAATAAAAGCCACATTCTCTACAATGGCCCCCAAGACCTCAGGCTGTGTGCCTGTCACTATCTCTTCCTCCATGACCTCTCTGACCTCACCCCATTCTACTCTCGTTCACTTGCTCTGTTCCAGCCACTGTGTCTCCTTGCTCTGTCTGGAACACACCAGGGTCCTTCCTGTCTCAGAAACTTTCCACCTGCCATACCCTTGCCTAGACCACTATGGCTCCAGATGCACACATGGCTCATCCCCTAACCTCCTCAAGATGTACCAACTTTCATCACTGCATTTAACACTGCAGAAAGCCTGCTTCTCCCAGATGTCCTATCACTCTTCTGGCTTTATTTTCTCCATAATACTGATGACCATATAATGTCCTTCATATTTTGCTTATGTATCATACATTTTCTATTTCTTCTCTAGAATATCAACTCTATGAGGGAAGGAGGTTTTTTTTTGTTTGTTTGTTTGTTTTCCTGCTACATTCCTAGCCCCCAAACAGTGATGCATGGCAAATATTTGTTGTAGAATGCATAATGCATAGTCTTACTATTCTAAGGAGTGTCTGTCAATCATATAGAGCATCTTAACTCACTGGGAAATCTTTTCTATTAAGTATTCTTTCAAATTGACATTTGTTCCTATCTATTACTAAAGTTGGCTAATATTTCTAAATATTACCTAAATTATATTCCTGTTTAGTAATTTTTTTCCCTTAAGCAGTCCTTCCTCCTTAAGAATAGACCAGGAGGGTGAGGCACATAACTCAAGAGAGGGCAACAGTTATAGACTAGAGAGGTAATTTTATTATTCAACTGTGAATTCCAAAAATTCTTCTCCCAAAGCCATAGCCTCTACAAGTGATTTAGAGCCCAAGACTTTTGATTGGTAATATTTAGATACAAAAAAATAGAGAAGTGGCTTTTGTTTTTAATTTTTTTTTTTTGTAAGTCTCCATGTATCAATGGTTGGTAGAATGAGAGAGTAGGGTAAGCATTGAGTATAAAAAGATAAAGGAGTAGTTTGCCAGCACCCCCCCACCCCACAAAAAATGAGAGAACCATTTGACCTGGAGGCAGGAACCTTGAGAATTAGAGAAGCAACATGGTTAGATTTAAGTATGGTCCCTGACTCAGCCAGCTCTGCCCCCTTTGGAGAGATCTTCAGTTGGGAAAACAGCAGGAGTCTCATAGACAGGTTTGGTGATCTGTGGGTAGTAGGGACTCCATTTCTTTCTGGAAATGGGAGAAGGCAGCCTTTCAGAGTGTCTCACATTAAGGCGGGGTATCGGCATGATGTGAAGAGATGTGGAAATTCCCCCTGGCCTCATGTAGGACACAGACATTTCCTAAGGGCACTGGCTAGCCATCAGGCAAGAGGGGAAGGGAACAGGCAGAAGAATTAGGGTAGACAGTCTAAGCTAGGGATTAAATGGCAGTCACAGTCAGTCTTGGGGAACAACATCACACAAGTGAGCATGAAGATGGAGGCCTACTCCACCAGGGCAGTGATCTTAAAGCGTAACATACAAAAGGAAAGCAAAAACAATTTATCTCATCTACAACCACATCACAGTCAACACTAATGACCAAGGGGTGACGTTCATCAGTGGAAGTGTGTAACAACCAGAGTGTGACTGAGCCTCTTCCCCACTTCAGGGGCTCCATGTGGCTCTTGAACTCATGGTCCCCCTGAACCCAGGTGGAAGAGCAAGAGAAAGGATGAGTTAAAAAGTCTGAAAGAGTATCTTCTCTAGAGGGTTTGGGGGGTTGGATTTAACCAAAAAGAGACAGACTGAAATTGGAAGTAAGGGAGATAAATTCAAGTGGCATATGAGTATTCCTTCCTTAGGCAGAAATGGGTGCTAGTAGGCAAGCAATATTCAGTTATGGAGAAATAAAGTTATATTTCTACCCACTTGGGTCACAGTGTATAAATTTTAAATCCATTCTATATGTAAGGACCAGTGATTTATCAGTGCTGAGTTTTACAGTAAAATAAAATTTTAGAAAGCTACCAAATGGCTAAGTATACGGCAGAAATCATGGACAATAAAAAAAAAAAAAAGAAAGAAAGAAAGAAAGAAAAAAAAAAACCTTACTTCTCATCCAAGGAAGCATGATAAAAATGATTCAGCTAAAATATTTTAAAGCCAAATACGAGAAACAGTTATGTGTCCTGTTTACAATAAACTATATAACCCCAACGTAGTTATTTCCAACTGGTGTGTGGGATTCAATATGCATAAAAACCCAAGAATAAAAACAAACTTCACAACTTGCCCCAGAATTTCCCTCTGGGGTATTTATGAAACCCTCACTGTGGATTCTGTTTCCATCCAACTAGAAACAACCATCACCATTATAAAATATACTAAGTTGACACAGTTACTTATGTTTGCTAATAGATGAATTATATCTTATCTGGTTTTTGCAGTCACCTTCCATGTGGATAATATATAGCTAAGTTATTGTTGTATTGCAGAAGCAACACATAGACAAAGTTATGTCTCACCCCCGCTTAAGAAATGAGGAATAAGAACTGGAAGGCTTTGTGCATTGCTTTAATACCTGTTAAAAGGTAGAAGGAACTGGCCATGAGGTAAGCTGGATGACTAGATTCAATTCCTACTTACCACATATTACTGGTATGACTTTCAGCTTCCGTAATGCCTCCATTTTCTCACATATAAGTGCTCAAATTGCTAGGGAACACAGAGCTTTTGTAGGTAAAGATTGAGCTTAGAACACAGCTTGCCACATCATACACACTGTCTACAGATTTGCTAAAATTATCAATATTTTTAAAGGCCAAATTCCTAACAAAACCAATCCGAAACCCACTTTTAACCCAAGATTTTTCCCATAAACTTCCCCCCTACACACGCGATTCCCAGTTAGATCTCCCATCTGATTTTCCCCCATTCATTTTTCTATGCTATCCCAACATTAATTTTCCCCAACTCTCACACTGTATTAAATGACTCATGTACTTTAAAGAGAACAACCTTTCTTCGTATTGAGATCTATGCTCACCATATCCACTTGGGATGAATGAAAAGTTCTGGGAAATCACTGGTCAGTGTTAGGATGTAGTCTTCAACCAAGGAACTGAATAAAACCCTTTGTGCTCAGGGGATAGAGTCATGAACCTAGTCCAATAAAGTCTAACCTAGCACTTTATTTTAAACAAGTGAACCAAAAATGGAGAACTTAACTAAATAAAATTTCTGGAATCAGAAATGTTTGATTTGATCCCTCTGTTGCATGCAATTAAGCAAAGCATCTATTCCCTCTGGGCTTCAAGTTCCCTATTTGCAAAATGAAGGCAAAAAATTGGCTGGATAACTTCCATTTGCCCCTCCAGATTCTTTCCTACCCTCCTTCTCCTTTTGGCTGTGTGCCAAAGGATGCTGATATTTGGGGCTGTGTCAACTGGGCTCCCTTGCCCTATGGCTTCTGGTTGGGCCAAGGGGAGGAAGTGGCAGGAGTTTCAAGGCTGGAGAGAGAGATCAAAGTTGTTCATTCCTCTCTCCTTTCCATCTGCCTCTCTCTCAGGCCACTGATAAGCAGTGGCCATGTTCCTCTATCTGTGCTTACCACTCTCCTATTCTCTGCCTCCATCACTGCGATGGCTCCCTCTCCATCCTGGTCACCATATTCTCTCCTTGTCTCTTTAGGACTGGAGGTGATAGCTGCACACTCTTGTTAGTGTCTATGTGCATCCTCATTGCTTATTAGTGTCCTTTAACTCTGACAGTAAGTCTTGAATAGTCCCTTCATTAAATGTTCCTCTATTCCCATTTGAGTGTGCCATCCCTTTGCTGCCAGGATGGACTCACACAAAAGTCTACATCACTGAGACATTGTAAAAATGATATGAAACAAGTGAAAATGCCCCATTCTGTGCCTGTTGCACAGTTAGGTAATCAATGAATATCTGTTAAAACCTACTGTGAAGCAGCATTTCCTGCAAAGCACTATCGTGATAAGATTTTTGCCTGTGCAGATCAGGTCCTGTGTCATATGCAAACGATCATTAGGTAAGCTGTAGAGCAAACTTTTGTAACAACCGCATTTTCTGGCTACTACCCAGGTTGTTCTTTACATTAAGTTAGACAACTACTGGCAAGCAGTTATGATATTTCCCCTTAGGCCTTTCTTTGCCAGCTTGTCTTTATTTCTTTCCATCTTTCCTCCCAAGTTAATCCATGCCACCCCTAATCAATCCTATGGCTCTTCTCGGAACATGTAGAGAGCCACTCAGCAGATAATGAGGGGCCCAGAAACAACCACCATTTTCCAGGAGCTGCATTTTTCTGAATGTAAAGTGGTGAGTTCTTTCTATGGTCTAGATCAATAATTGTATGTTTTGTTTTTTTCCCCCATGAGGTTTCTAGACTACCTTCATCTGTTATAAAGGTAAAGGACCGGGCATATGAATGGGTATCCTATGGCATGGAGGTATGTCCAATTAGATAATGTATCTTTTTCTGCTTGGGCTCATCCAACACCTTGTTCTTGCAGATGGCATCATTTTATAAGGAATGAGGGAATTGAACTAATGCCTTGTGGCATAACTCCCAACACTTTTGAATGACTTTTTCCTGGAATTGAAGTCAGTTCCTTTGAGATATCAATCTGAAGCTCCAGAGTGACAACAGTTAGATCTACTTACTCTTGATAACCTTTACGGATGTATACTCTCTTCCATGCAATCCTCATGTATTACCCTTGGGAAGCACTTGTTAATATTCTTGTTTTCCAATTAAGAAAACTGAAACTGAGAAGTATTAAATGTTAGACCCAAGATCCCTAAGAACATGGCAGAGACGGGACTAGAATTCAGATCTGCTGACACCAAATTTCGTTCTTTTTCACTAACTATTCATGAAAGACCAACCATGGGCGAGGTGTTAAGTTAGGCCCAGTATACCTTTTGCACAAAAATAAAAAGATACGGTGCCCATTCCATTAAAATGGAAGTTTTGATACAAGATGTTTTCTTCCTCCATTAACTACAGGCTACATAATGTATCCTCTGTATTTTAACTTAGACTCAAATTGCATCTCCTCTTGAGGGAGGAACTACTAGAAAATACAAGACGTCTGGACATCTACCTCCTAAAATGTGACCCTTTTCATAAGCAGGTCCAAACACTGAGCTCCTAGTCAATAGTTAAAACATTATTCCCTAAAGTTAAGAAATGGTCTATGTGCCATACAGTATGACAACCACTTGCCACACATGCCTGTTTAAATTTAAATTAAGTAAAACTAAATTTAAACCAAGTTAAAAATTCACTTTCTCAGTCACATTTAAAGTGCTAATAGCTACATGTGGCTAATACCATATTGAACAGAGGAGTATAAGACATTTTTATCATTGTGGAAAATTCTATTGAACAGTGCTAGTGTATGTTTGAAATACATTTTCCTTGAAGCTGTTGAATCAAAGAACCATAGGACCACATAATAAAAAGGCACAAGAACATTATAGATGAAAGTATTCTAAATTAATTCATTCATTTGTTCTGCATGGATTTAACAATTATGTATTAAGTGTCTATTATATGTCAGGCATTGCACTGGTAGTAGGAGACATAATTAGCAAAACAGATTCGATTCCTGACCTCATTCATCTCACAGACAATAAAATATGTAATTTCAATAGAACACGATTATTTACTGTTACCTCTAATTTTGTTGCAATCACAACAACAAAGGGCAACTCTCTGACATTTACATGTGAGAAGGGGAGCAAACACTTTTGTCTCCTGAGAGGTTACAATCTTTCTGAGTCACATAAAAACCCCTACTAACTAAAGGGAACTTTTCTTCTAGACATTTCTCTAGGTTATTGAGGTTTGAGCTTAAGAACAAGAATTTAGGTCTATTTACCGCACACAGATTCAAATATGAGTCTTTCTGACATGGGTACATTTTGTAATCTGTAATAATAGGTAACTACAGAGTCTCTTAGGCAGGCTTTATGATAGCATCGAAGCTATGTGTCTAGGGGTATAAGCCAGCATTGAAAATATCAAAAAAGGAGCCTGAAAATCAGCTTCAGTTAGGTTGGTTTAAGTCATCCTACAGATGACTACAGATATCTATTCAAACTGAACATTACTCAGAGGAGTGAGCACTAGTTCTAACCCACAACTTCGGTGGTTAGTGGGCTGGATCTTGATCACTCCCTCCTGGCATTGTTTGAAGATCTAACTCCCACAGAGG
Source organism: Halichoerus grypus (assembly GCF_964656455.1). Taxonomy (NCBI): domain Eukaryota; kingdom Metazoa; phylum Chordata; class Mammalia; order Carnivora; family Phocidae; genus Halichoerus; species Halichoerus grypus. Next base: position 22,187,903 of record NC_135718.1, on the reverse strand, counting down.
ATTCAAGACAAAGATAAAAAAAAAAAATACCCATATAAGAACAAAAGTTTATCTGCCAACATTCTTTTTTTTTTTTTTTTTAAGATTTTATTTATTTATTTGACAGAGAGAGACACAGGGAGAGCAGGAACACGAGCAGGGGGAGTGGGAGAGGGAGAAGCAGGCTTCCCATAGAGCAGGGAGCCCGACGCGGGGCCCGATCCCAGGACCCCGGGATCATGACCTAAGCCGAAGGCAGACGCTTAACGACTGAGCCACCCAGGCGCCCCAATCTGCCAACATTCTTAATGTTACTTCAAAATTCTCCCTCCTTAAGAAAATACGAATTCTTCCTGCGGAGAAACAATGGGCATATACTGAACGAAAGCAATAACCTCAAGTTCTAGAATAAAATATTTCCAGAAGCAAGTCTTCCATGGACTAAGTGTGTGTGTGTGTGTGTGTGTGTGTGTGTGTGTGTGTGTGTGTGTTTATGTTTGGGCAAAGTTGACTTGATTTTCTTTAAAATAAAAATAACTTGAATGTCTTTAAGCATGACATTGTCCAGTTAACTATTGCACCCTATCAGCTTTAAGATGACCCACCTTGTACACAGATGTAACCTACACAGTCTCTTTAGTCTATGAAATTCTTAATTGCCCATGATCTACTTGTTATCCTTTTTCCTTGCTGTGGAATATTCAACGTTTTCAACATGGATTGGACAAAAGAGAAAGGGAGCTTTCCTTTATAGATCGTAAGAGACCACATATATCGTGTTCACCATTTTCCCCTGATGACTAACATAATGCATCACAAAGTAAGTATTTGTTACATCAGTAAGTACAGAATGAATACATGAATGGTTAACAGCAGTCATTGCATTTTAGACACTTGTCATTATTAAGCCTTAATTATTTTATTTTATTATTCTTTTTTCTTTTAAGATTTTTTTAAATTTATTTATTTAACAGAGAGAGAAAGAGCATAAGCAGGGGGAGCAGCAGGAAGAGGGAGAAGGAGAAGCAGGCTCCCCACCAAGCAGGGAGCCCAATGCAGGGCTCCATCCCAGGACCCTGGTATCATGACTTGAGTCAAAGGCAGACGCTTAACCGACTGAGCCACCCAAGCACCCCTATTTTATTATTCTTTCAAACACTGTGGATATGAGGGAATTTAAAGTTTAGAAGGTAAAACCTGTGGCCTTTCTCATGCAAGCCAATCTGCATATCTTACCTCCCTGGAGCTGGATACAGACCTCTGAGTTCTGGAAAGTCAGGGGAATGGATAAGGTATGAGGGATGTGGGCCAGGACAGCAGGATCAAGCAAGTTGTACCAAGTGAAGCCTGGTTTCCAGCAGCAGCATGGTATCGAATTTTAAGTTGTTCATACTTTTAATGGTATCACCTCTTTTGAGTTACACTTAAAAAGGGAATCTAACTGGGATTTGTTAAAAGTGTTTTATTTTGCTTCCTATATCTCACTGGGCATTTCATTAGGGTTTTACTTCTGTTCTAAAAAGAAAAAAGAAAGAAAGAAAGAAAGAAAAGTCTTTAAAAAACAGAGGAGTCTGAACATCTACCTATTAGATGCAAAGCTATGGATTGTGATTCTTTGGCCTAATTCTACTTTTCTACTCTGACAACTGAATAGGCTAAAAATGCACACACAATTAGAAGGTCAAGTAAAGAATATATATATGTGTGTGTGAGTGTGTGTAACACACACACATTGTAAAGAGTAATGCAAATCTTCACATTTTCTAAGCAGAAAGATGTCCTGTGATCACAGTCATTATAATGCTTACTCTACTGAGGAGTCACAAAAATTATCATAATATTGCTTCCAAATGTTTGCTATCAATCTTCCCTCTTCCGTGAAATAGCACCAAAAGAAGCATTTTCTGCCTATTGTATTTGTTCTGTCCCCGTACCTCTCTCTTTTCATACTCCTGACTGGGCAGTTGTCCAAAGTCACAATGAGCTCAGGAGAATATGATCAGAAAGTACTGCATAATTCTTACAATTCTTTAATCACTACACCTTGACACAGTTTCATAATTTAAATTTGGGCATTTTGATTTAACCTGATCATAAACAGAAAAAGAACTGGGTCTGCTCTGTAATTAATCATTTCTGCATTACATTTTCCACAAAACAATATAAGAAACAAAGGAACAGGAACCATTCTAACCCAGACCTTGATGTGCAAATAATTTGCCTGACTTGGCTTTTGTCATTGTAGAGGACAGAGGCCCTGACTAAGGTTTATTAATATATGCTCTCTAGACAGACACAGAACATTATAAGTCCTACCCATCCTGAAGCCCCAGGAAATTCGCAGAGCATGCCTCACTTTTCTGCTCCTTCCTTTTCCCTATAGCTTCCTCTGCATAAACATTCTTTGTACAAAAATGCTGGTTTTGATCTTCCTACTTTTAAATACCATAGAGTGCCTAAGGCTTGAAAACTACATGTTTCTTTGCTCTTGGTTCAATATGCTCAGTGGGAGAAATTTGTCATCGGAGTTGTTGCTGTTGGAGAAATATAGAAATCGCCTTTCCCCTCAGTCCCCGAAGCATCTGTTGCCTGGACTTCTGTTTGTATTAATGAAATATGCCATCTGCATTGTGTAGGCTTTTACATTTCAGTAGGAAGCAAAGAGGGGAATCCCAAAGAGGAATCCATTAGCCATAAAATAACCCCTTTGTGCTCCTTCATGCATGACTCAAAGACCAAATGCTCCTGACCACCTGTGACCACTGCCATGGGCACCATTTTAAAGCAGGGCAAACTCAAGTTCTAAACAGGCCATCATTTCATTGTGAATTGACTCACAGTCTACTCCTCTTTTTGGAAAAAAAAAATTCCAGATATAGTTTTCCCTCTGCCTTAATGAGTGGTGGCTTAGTCAGAACCCTTTTAGATACAAATGACAGAAACCCAACTCTATCAAGCTTCAACAACAAAGAAGATATATTGTCCATGCATCTGAGAAGTTTAAGGAGGGAATCCTCAGGTTTGACTGGTGCAGGTGCTCAAATATTCTCCGGAAACAGCCTCCCCCACCTGTTAGCTCAGCTTTCCTTGCTGCCGGATTTTACTCAAGTAAATTCTCATCAGGATGCCATCCTTTTATCCTGAGTTAATATCTGACCTGCTTACAGCCCTATTATTCATTAGTTCCAGGAAAAATCTAGAAATTGAGTTTCTTTGGCTTGAAAGGTTTTGAATTGAAAGGTTCTGGTCACCTTCCTTCTTTTGAGCCAGAGTTTCTGGCCAAGAGGGATGCTATACCCTCACTGACAGATCAGAGTCATGTTTCCCTCAGGATCTGGAGTGTGGGATCTACTCTACTGGAACCACATGGACTGAGAGTAGGGAAGCAGAAAGGACTATCAGTGTGACATTCCCAGTAGAAATCATGTTTAAACAGACCAAAAGCAAAGGTGTCTACTCCAGAAAGAGAAGCCCAAAAGACATCCTAGGACTTGGCATTTTGGATAATTATTTAACCTCATCTGATCATAGTATTGGCAGAGTCCTTTCCTTTGTTCACCCCCCACCCCACCCCTTCACCAAACCCCCTGAAGAATGTAGAGAAATTCCTTTGGGATACAGTCATATTAATGTCCTTTGAAAGAGTCACATCTGGGTCTAGGTTTTAAGAAAGGGCATGTCAGGAGTGAGTAGTCAGACCTAAGAAATAGGGAGCTGGCAAGTATGAAACAACCTCAACTTTATGTGGAAGATAGAATCAGAAAGGGCAGAACTTGAAGAGCCAAGGATGACCTGAATGCCAGTGGTGTATCCAAAAGAACCAACCTGGGAAAGAAATGCTGGACAGAAAGCTCAATTTTATTTCTCAATAATCAACATATATTTTGAAAGTATAATAATACTAATACTAGCAATCAAACTGTTAACATGTATTGAGTGAAAACTATGGATCAATCACTGGGCTTAGCATACCTAGCCTTATGAGGAATCAAATTGTGGGGGCAAACATAACAGTGGCTCAAATTAACTATCTGAAGACTCCAGGAAGTATAAGGACAGAAGGTGATATGTCAGTTAAGATCTGAAGGACACTGTGAAAGGCAGAGTGAGAGGGAGATTGATCTAGAAAGTGAACACAATATATACAAAGCCCTTGTGACAGGTCAGAGAATGCAGAGATCAGGAAGGAAAGAGTACTTCTTCATGGCTAACACATCACATGAAAAGGGCAAGAGGAGGGGAGAAAAAGAGTAGAAGATGTCCAGAAGGTTAGAAGGGCAAAAAAAACGTTAAAAAGCTGCACTGGATTTGGACTTCTTTGGCCCCCAGGACTGATCAAAGCAAGAAATGGATATGCCTCTGCTGTTGGATGCAGATAATGAGAAGTTAGGATTAGTATCAACTCACCAAATATACTCTCCTATTACTGTGTACATTCAGATGATATAAAGGAGACTCACTCCTAGGACATCCTTATGCTGGACAAATTCAAACGTCACTCCACATTTGATAAGAGCAAGAGGCTTTTCCCTGACAGTAATTATGCAATAGGTCAATCCAGCTACACAATGAGCCCCTAATCTTGGTACTTCCCAAATCAAGCACAGTTCCCAGCATATCACAAGCTCAATAAGTATTTGTCAAATGAGTACTATGGACAGATGAGTACAAAATGTCTTTTACTGGAATCAAGCCAAATCTGAGAACTACCTATTTACTCTGTACTTACTTAGCTAGCAAAAAAGTGCCACTCTTCCACCAGCCAGCCATCTAAATATTGAATGCATTATAAGACAAAGCTGTTATAGCTCTTAAAGGAAATGGCTCCTGCAGAGTTCTGAAGAAAAGTCACACCTAGCTTGCAGTATCTGGAGTAAGATACTGGGGCACCTGGGTGGCTCAGCTGGTTAAGCATCCAACTCTTGATTTCAGCTCAGGTCATGATCTCGGGATCCTGGGATCCAGCCCCGTATCGGGCTCCACACTGAGCAAGGAGTCTGCTTGGGATTCTTTCCCTTCCTCTCCCTCTGCCCCTCCCCCCCAAAAAATAAATAAATAAATCTCTAAAAAAGGAGTAAGATTCCTCTCCTTAACCACAATTTTTTAATCAAATGAACACTGTTAATCTTATAAATACATGTGTATATTTTTTGCTTTAGCTACTAGAAAGTTTATAGTGAATGTGGAGAATAATCCATCCGTTGAAGAGAACTGTATCATATACAAATGCCCATGACAGATTTATTCTAGTACTTTATCATTTTCCTCCACTGACTTACTTAACATCCAAGGTCCTTTGATTTAAAAATTATCCCTATCTTATTCCATAAGATCATAAGGAACTTGATAAAAATTTATATAATTTACAAGGATAAACAGATCAATGGGTGACTACACAGCTGAATCGATAGCTAGGTACACAACACCTATCAAGTAAGGTTGTTATGCCCTTGTCCACTTCCTTTTAGTTTTTCAGGATATCTGCAATACTAATAACATTTTTCTCTTGAAATAATAACTACTGAGTACATCAGCATCTTGATTGTTTCTAGGCACCTAAAGACATATGACCAGATGTGAGCAACTGGGTAGTGATAAGAAGTGACATATACAGCTTCCAGATCAGAACACTTAATCATAATGTAAGATCCTCCGTGGCTTTCTTCCCTAGCCTCAAAACTAGCAAAGCTACAGGTGGTGAACTCCTCAATATCTTGGTCCCTGAACAATAGTTACGCAGAGCACAGCCCCCAAATGACTTACTCTTGTCACATAATATAAATAAGATACAAACATTCCCTGTTTAAAGCTTCTGATAATTCAGAGTTGCTTGTTACTGCAGCATCAGCTAATCTGTCCTGCTACATACCCTAATGAAATGCAGCATACAGCCAGTAAAATGAAAGCAGTAGACAATCCTACAAAGGAGCCGAATCTTTCAGTTCAGGAAGTAAAAGAAGAAGGTAAAAATAGCAAAGCTTTATTGTGGATTTTGATACATGCTTTCAAAATTGTGCAAAAGAATTAGGAAGAGTTCAGAGATGCATGGCCAAAGTTACTAGGATGGACACAGATACAACAAACAAATATGAGAGGTGCTGTTATTGTTTACCTGCAGATTCTTGTTGCTTTGTACTCAGCTGAGGTATATGGCTGGTTTTAGAGAAAGAATATGGTTTATATAAGGTTTGTATTTGAATGGTCCCTAGCAGAAATCCAATTAAACCTGTTAAGAGAATTACAAAGCAGAAATACCTTACCATGTCTCAGGCCTTGAGAAAGTTACCTGCCTTGCATGGCCTTGATTTCTGTTTTATTAGTAAAATGGAGAGAGTATTGTCCCTGCTTTACAGCATTGTTGAGACAATCAAATAGTCAAAATAAATCCTTGGCCAAAAAACAAAACAAAATAAAACCTCAAGAATTGTTAGAAGCCTCTTCAAACTTCTCGTTTTACATATGAAATGTCCTATGTCCAGAGAGGTTAACCTAGTTGTCCACATCCCAGAATTGGTCAGTAGAGCTAAGAAAAAAGTCTTATGATTCCTCATAGGTGCTGGGTACTTTTCATATTTCCTAAGGACCAAATAAGTCGATCTGTTACAAATTAAGTCAGATTAATTTTCAGATAGGTAATATGTGTATTGATCATCAAGACAATGCAGATGTAGAAAATGAAGGAATCTGGGGAGTATCTGTGCATGGAGTTATCCATTGAGATCCAAGACCTATCACAACTATTCCAAAACCTGCCCCTCAGTAGAGCTTTTTATGGTCTCTTCCAGTTCATTCTATCTACCTTTTCAGAGCACAAAGCACATGCCATCTGGGAGAAATACCAGGATTCTAATCATGGCCTGCTTTGTAACCTATCTCCTTATTATCATTGTTATTAATTCCACTTCATATTGGCACTACCTTCGCAAGTGAATATATTTCGTGTCAGAAATAAATAAGTAGTCAAACCCTTTGAGGGTAGGTATTAGATGTTGAGTACCTTGCATCATTGTGTATCATAAAACACATCACATATTGGTAGGTCATAAGGTATTTCTTATAGTGTTATACACATAGAAGGCACTTAGTTTATATTTTCTGAGTGAATAAATAAATGTATGAATAAAGAAACAAACTAATAAAAGAAACTTACCTGGGAATAACCAAGTGCCTGGGAGAGATGATTGTATAGTACTATATTATTCTGTTCTCTGATGGTAAGAGTCTGATTTAGACTGGCAGATTCAAAATAAGTAAGAGGCCATTCAGACGAAGCAAATCACAACAGTGATACTTATTAGTTTATAGAAAAAGACCAAAGACTTATAACGTGGGTCACTTGAAATAGGGATAAAGCAAAGACCCAGCAAATTCACAGCAGTAAGCAATCGCATAATGCAAAGGATAGCCTAATAGATCTTTTCCACCTGTTATTTCCCTAAGGGAAGATTCTTTCCATGAAACCAGAGATGACTAACTTGAGAGGCAAAGCACGATTGCCTAAACCAGTCATGCATCACTGGCACCAAATTGCTACAACTGAAAATGTGAAAAGCAGGCTAACCCCATTCAAGAAAACCCATTTAATTTCCATAGAACATCCCTTCTTGTAACATGCTCCTTGTAGGGAAGACCACAGTGAGAAAATCCCTAGGTTCCATATTTCAAGGCTCCAGTGAAAAAAACAGCAAGCATTGATCTAGGAGAAGCAGAGGAACCCTGGCCGATGAGAGCTTTGCCTCAGGTCTGTATGAAGAAATGAACAGGATGAAGAGCAAAATAACCAGCACTTTGAACAATGAAGTTCAAATTAGAAGGTAATGTGGCACAGTGCAATTCACAAATGTCTTTGAAGCCAGAGTATTTAAATTTATAATGCGCCACTTACTGAGTGCATGTGTCATCTCAGACAGGTTACTTCATTTTCCTGAGCTTCATTTTCCCTTATAAACTGGAGGCAGTTTCTCAGAATTGCCATGGGATGACATGAGGTCATTCCTAAGTGTGTCTGGCATATAGGAGGAGCTCGTAAAATATGATTCCTTTCTGGCTCTCCTCAGAGACATTCTTGATTCAACGAACATGTGTGGCATGTTGAGATGATCCACAAAATGCACAGATTAAAGTGGGGCAGGAGTTCAGAGCTGAGCTGACCACAAGAACATAAGTATTCTCCCTGCTCTCCATGAATTAGGCTTTCATAGGGCAAAATCCAAACAATGATGGGTTTGGGCCAATGCCATCTTATTTTTCAGGTGTTTCAAGAAAATCACAGCAGAGGAGGCTAGATGATGGCTGTCATCACCATATTGTGAAATATATTAGTAGTAAAATGGCTGTGATTTAACCACATTCTAAAACGCCATCCTATAGTAAAAATCGCATGGTATTCTGTAGGTAACATCATGGCAAATGCCCATGAAATACCATTTAGAGAAGAAAGAAAACTGTATAGCAGTATACACAGGATGAAGCCAGTTATTTAAAAACAACAAAAAAATGCATTTTCTTTCCCTGTATATGCATCTCCATACACAACAAATATGAACCATCTGAAAATAATATGTAGCAGTCCCCTTTGGCAAAAGAACTATGGTTTGGGCACAGACCAGAGAAAACCAATATTTTTATCAATTTTTTTTTATCTTTTACAGCAAAAATTTTCTCATGCATTATTTTTATAACAGGAAAAGGAGATAAGGAAATGAAGGCAAGCACGTGTACATGCAGACGTGGGCACGGGGCACGTGCCAAGTGCAGGAGAGCAACAGAAGGATGCCTCCATGAATGTAGACGGTGCTGGTCTGCACACACTGCCAGGATGGGCAAGGGCTGCGGAGCCTGTATCTGGCCTCCTCTGCTCCAGAGGGCACAGAGAGGTCATCTCATAGGGGAAAATATCCTTTCAAATTACAGCCTTATTTCCATCTCTCTGTTCTCGCCCCTAAGGCTTTCCTGACCGTGGTCAATCTTGATATTTCTTCCATGTTTTTTTTTTTTTTTTTTTCATCATCAAGTAAAACCATCAGAGGTCTGTTTTTCATTTTCTTCCTTTTTTTTTTCCCATTCAGAATGAGAACTGGTGAGCAGAAAGTAGCAGGAGTTCTGCTCTAATGTCAGGGTTCTGCTTCCCTGATCACTAAACCAGGAAAGGTGAGGAAGAAGCTACTCAAATTAATTATAGATAAAAATAGGACATTTGACTGTGTGTGTGTGCATGTGTGTGTGAGAGAGAGAGAGAGTCTGAAGAAGGAAAGAACACAAAACTCTAATCTTAAATGATTCATAAATGAATAGCTATAGGTTCTGTTATTTTTTTATTGAACAAAAGTATTGATACCAGTACTGATGGCACAACAGCATGATGCAGCTTCAGGAAAACCTCAGTGTCTAAATGTCTATCATCTCCTTACAGGCTAAAAACAAAGAGACGAAAAACATCCCATCTCATGGTCCAAAGTGAGGCACCAATTTAGCACTTGTCTTGCAGCCTGAATTTGCAGCTGGACATAAGCTATGAATTGGACGTGAAGGGAAGCAGGAGAGGAGACTCAAGTTGGGATAATGCTCAGCAAATCCTCCGTGTTGTTGATGTCATTCTAGACATTGTTAGAGATGCAGAGACAATATCAGTCATTTTGACAAGCCCCTTTCTGTTCATTGTTACTGCTTTCCCTCCTATTCAAGATGAGAAAATATATTGCTTCACCTCCACAATTTCCCCTCTCTCATTTTCACTTTTCTCTAACTTCTAAAAATTATGGAGGAGAAACAAACTGGCCAAAAAAAAAAAAAAAAAAAGTAGGAAAACAAGCAAACAAACTGAATGAGGCCCAAAGCATTCACTTAAAGAGCCAAAGCAATTTCCAACTGAGAAGTGGGTGCATGGTGAAAGATTCTAAATGAAGTTGCATCTCCTCACTAAAAAGTGAAATAATTGGTCCTTACATTCACAGTTTTCCCACAAATGATGCCGAGTACTTAGAACAGATGAAATAATGTGCATATGGTCATGAAGCAATATGGTAGACAACCATACTATTCAATAACCAGTAAAAAAAGAACTTAAAATGGACTGGAACTATGTGAATGTTAATTCTTGAAAGTAGGTTCAACTAGAGAATCTTGAAATGAATGGATGAAAAGTCACAAGGCAGGACACTTTGAGAGCAAGGAATATAAAATACATTCTAAACATTTTTATACCCCAGCAATTAGCCAAGAACCTAGCACATGAGGCACACTCAATAAATACAATGTGTCACAAATTAATGCCAAGATTACAAACAAGATTAAAGTCTGTCCAGAGTTAAAGATGATATTATCGCTGGATAATTTTTGGAATGTTTAACTCAAAATGTGACAACCTTCTTTTACCCATAAGATAGAGCTTAATGTTTAAATTCAGGTGCTGTGGAGAAGGCAGATAAGAGTTAAAATCTGTGATTTACCATTTTACAAGCTGGGTGACTTGAGCACATTACCCTTTCAAAGATTCAGTTTTCTCCTCTGCAAAATGGACACAGTACTGAAACCCACGGAGTGAGGGTTAAATAATATAATGCATGAAAACTCCTTTATACCATGCCTCTCAGTGTCCGTGTGCTTATGAAATACATGTTGTCATTGTTCTTCTCGAGCACGGCCGTCTCCAAAAGAGAGGAGATATGTGCAGTGGTCTCAATAAGCATGGCGTGTTCCAACCAAGAGTTCCCAGTTCTGACCCCTGTCTGCAGTGGAGACAAGCCTCTATTAAATGCACCTAAGTCCTACTCCCTCTGCGAGTCTGATTCCAATGTTAGGATCAGGCATGCAGTGGGAAACCTGCCAAGCAGCTGACAGGAAACAGAATCAAGGATGGGCAGTTTTGAAATGTATGTTTTTCTCCCAAACTGGTGACGTCTTAAGCTAGCTCTAAAGTGTTCATAACTGAGTACAGAAAACTGAAAAGAAAAGAAGCATATCATTAGTAGTGTCTACTCTTCCCTGTCTATGTTTTCTTGGGAACTGGTAGCTAGTCTGATGTGAGCACTGGTATAGTTACCCGTGGTGGGAAGTTCAAAACAAACAAAAAGGTAATCCAATCTAAGAGTCAGTGATCCATCAACTTGCAAAGTTATGTCAGAGCAAAACCAAAAAAAAAAAAAAAAAGGAAAGGAAGGAAAACATCCAAACCTGATAAATAACCAGCCAGTGTGTATAAAATGTGTAAGTTTCTGTTTATGAAACTCACAGAGCAGACAGCAGTTCTCCAACCTGATCACGGGAACTGTCAGCCTTTTGGTCAGCTAAATGCAACAGTTGAGAGCTGAATTCTCTCTTACTGCCCACTGTTCCCAGCTTTCTCAAAACAAAAATGCCCATTTTCTTTATTTCCAGAAAGGTCTTGAAGCTTTGTCAATTTGGTCAGCCAGACATTTGCAAGGATTATAGTGATATTTGGCCATCTCAACATGAAAATTGCTTTGGCTGTGCCACTGGAAGTTGGGACCAACTTACAGCATCCACCCTTGCTGTGCCTGCTCTCACTAGAAGGGCTTCCTTAGAAATGTCAGATCAGAAGAGCCTGCCTCTCTAGATCTCCCTCTTACCAATTACACAGACCTCCAATACTGAGCTTCATTCAAGCTCCCTAGATCAGCCTGATTTTGTTACCAATGTAATATCAATCACGATATGGTTACCAATGTAATATCAATCATGAACTAATAACTAACCAAAATAAATCCATTCACCCAAAGTCCTGAGTATCACAATACAATTAAAATCAAGCTAGATTCCCTCCAAAAGTAATAATTAAGGGACCTACAGACAAACACAATGACAAAAAATTCAATATAAAAATTGTCATTATGGGAAAATCTACTGGTATCTAACACATAGATTCTAAGATTTTTGTGTGTTTTGTTTGTTTGCTTGCTTTGGTCTTTCCTGGTGTTTGCAGAACAATTTCACAAACAGAGCTGCTAGAAGGATCCATAGAAATTACAGAACACCCTCTCTCTTAAATTTATGGAAGGAAAAAAAAAAAACAACACAGGTGTTCTCAAGTACTAAGCACTTTTCCCACCACTGAACATTAATGAAGCTGGACCTAAAATTCAGCATTCTTTGGAGGTAATTTTCTCCCTTTGCCAACAAACACTGCAATTTGTTCGTTTCTTAGAAATTGCTAGTGGGGGCGCCTGGGTGGCTCAGTTGGTTAAGCGACTGCCTTCGGCTCAGGTCATGATCCCAGGGTCCTGGGATCGAGCCTCACATCAGGCTCCTTGCTCTGCGGGGATCCTGCTTCTCCCTATCCCTCTGCTATTCCACCTGCTGTGCTCTCTCTCTCTCTCTCTCTGTCAAATAAATAAAATCATTAAAAAAAGAAAGAAAGAAAGAAAGAAATTGCTAGTGAGCTATACACAAATGTGCCCTACACAAGAGTCAGGAAGTTTCATTCAGTCCCTTAGTCCCAAGAAGCAGTATCTCAAACCCTGGCAATATCTTCCCATCTGCACTGGAAACAAAGCAAGGGAGGGGATGTAGATACTTCACCGCACACCTGTCTTTGTGGTGGTGGCTATAGCATCTTTCTATACAGAAGAAATGGCTTAATGTGTTTGGATATGGGCTAAATCTCTGAAAATCTGGCAATGGGCACAGCATGGGAAGACTGGGAAGCTAATAATAATGGTGAATAAGAGGGGAAATAGGCTTCAAGCTAACTTGAAAATCAGTATTTCTTGGTCATAACAGGAAAGCTAATTCAGTGCCAAAGACATCTGGTCGCTTGTGTCTTAATTGAATCACTCAGTTGTGTGTTTCTTTTTTTTCTCCTCTGCCCTAATAACTGAAGTTTAATGGGATTTTAACATTTCCAGCAAGGTGGCACATACCCCAGCTCTCACAGAAAGGTAATTGACCAAGATTGTATTAAACCACCATTATGGGAAATGCTTCAGGTCCCAGAAGAAAGGCGACCAATGCTTCTAAATTGGAATGTTCTTCCTTCCTTTGTCCCTAAGGTGATTTGCCAATAAACTAACATGTCAGCAAACGTCTATAACACATGATTAAACATGATGCAATCTGATTAAATACCTATTTAAGGTCACATTTATCTCTGCTTGACTTTATTATCTCCTCTTTGACCTTCTTGTCCCTTTTCTTTCCTTCTTGTCTATGTCATTGCTTTGGAAGTGTCTCTTGAGTCACATCATATTCCTTCATTTTAAGCTCACTTTAAGCCTGACCTCTTCCAAGGAAACCAATGATCACCTCACCCTGTTTAAAACAAAATAAACAAAACAAACAAACAACCAACCCTCCAATGCCTGCTTCTAAATTTAAAAACTGCAATTAAATAAAACACTTAGGTCATCAGCCTAGAAGAAGCTGACATTCTAGGACTTCGAGGGCACATGGTCAGCATCTTCGAAAATTTTCCTGTACCACTCAGAATACTATGGTTCATAAATAAGAAAAATCTTAGACAGACAGGTTTCTGCTTTACTAAAATCCTTGGATTCTAGATTATAATAAAATTTTAATGAGAAACAAAAACAATCTGACCGCCTGTGACTTTTAAGGGAGAAGAACCCCTGTGATCTTTTGAATTCCACTAATTTGATTTAAACCATGTTCAGCCTCTGGGATGAAGTCAGAAATCTTCCTTAGGACCTTTTCCCTGCACATGTGTGGAGTGCCTGTGTCCATGTCTCTAGCCTCATTATGAAACACCAACGAGAGGGGGCACAACAGTTCTGCTCATCACCGGGGCACTTATTTTGATGGATGGGAATTTAATCTCCTCTAATTGTGGGCATTTCCCTGTATCCCAGTTATAAGAGAGGATCTGTGACCTCAAGATAATTGTATTAATGAATCAACTCCAAGCAGAAGGGACACAGTTTGTCCATGACAGAAAAGGGAGTCTAAAAGATTTGTTAGGAACTAATGAGCAAACTGGGAGAATACTTATAAGCACTCTGCTTGCCATAAATAGCAACAGCGAGGGAACACATACAACTTATCGCCATGGGCAAGTAGCCTTTCCTTCCCCCACCCATTCATTTGAGCCCAGCAGTGGTTAACATGATTTACAGATCTTTGGTGGCTTCGGCAGCAAATGAGATGCCAACCTCAATCCTGTTCATGACAGGCTGATTATTCAGAGGAGATATGTAATTGCAAAAAATGCCCATGGTACATTGGCTCTTCAAGAAAGCTTGCTGATAATGAGCCAGGTCTTGCCAGGTAAGAGAAATTAACTGGTCCAGGATTCTATGCTGCCACTTAGGGTATTTCTTTTCCTTACGTGTCTTGGACCAATGAATGCACTTTCCTGTACACAGCTCCTTCTGCTTTCAGGGCTATGCCTCAAATTCCTCCAATTCGAGGATGTATCTGCTTGGCCCTGCATAGGTTCGGACCCCACCGGTACTTAGATTTTCTTAGAAGACATGTTGTTTGTAGGCACTTTTATGTAACCGGTATGTCTTTTAGTTCATTTTCTTAAATGTCCGTGTGTCCTTGTGGGTATCTTTCCCACATGGCATAACTTGGCCTACCATCTGTTTAGTTCTCAAGGTGGTAGAAAGATGGAATCATTTTCCTGAAGACAGCAGAGAAACTTAAACAATCTCTGATCATGTCTTCTGTATGGACCCCAGGCCTTTCTGATTCTCTGTCACTTCACTTATGCTTCATTCCTGTGTGGGGCAATCTCCCCTCTGCCCTTATGCTCGAATTCTGCCTTTCCATATGATTTGGTTCAAAGCCATGACATCTTGCTTGATTTCTTCCAACTAGTAGGTTGGACCTACTTCCTCCTCTGGATCTGATGGCACACTGTCTTGTATAACAGGGGGTTGGGCAAACATGGCAATCAAGACTGGTTTTGGAGTCAGGCACACCTGGGTTTAAATTGTGCCTCTCTCATATGATTACCAGTTGTGTGACCTTGGGCCAAAAACTTTCCATCTTGGAACCTTTTCTCACTGGAAAATGGGGACACTAAGAGTGTCTTCAGCTATTTCAAAGACTGAATAAAAGTAGTTCTGCAAAACAGCTAGGAAAGTGACTACAACTCAGGAGGTTCTCAAAACATGTTACTCTACTTTCTGTCGATGTTTCTACTAGATTGTAAGCTCTTCAGGGTAAGTGGAAAGTCTTACAAATCTTCAAAAATTCCACAACACCTGCATTTTTGCTCAGGGGTGTTTAATTCCTTCTTCCAGATAAAGATAAACTTAGCTTAGGGGCACCTGGATGGTGCAGTCAGTTAAGCCTCTGACTCTTGGCTTCGACTCAGGTCAAGATCTCAGGGTCGTAAGATCATCGAGCCCCACATCAGGCTCCATGCTCAGTGGGATGTCTGCTTGAGGTTCTCTCTCCCTCTCACAATGCCCCCCCCCTTTCTCTCTCTCTGTCTCAAATAAATAAATCTAAAAAAAAAAAAAAAAAAAGATAAACTTAGCTTAAAGCATGCCCTACATGAAGAAGAATTTACACAAAAGCAACAGGAACCTCAGGCATCCTCTGGGAGAGCAGGATCCAGGGCTGAGACTAGGCTCCATTCTCCCTTCACATTTAGGAAAGCCTGCCTAAAGCAAGAGTGAACTTTCACTGGCAGGGAAGAGGCAAATGGGCAGTGTAGTTAAGAATCATCAGGCCTGGTTGGCTGTATCTCTACCATCTACCAGTTGTTTGGCTTTGGACAAGTGTCTGAAGCTTACTGAGCCTCAGTATTCTCTTCTGCAAAATGGAAGTCACAAGGATGCTTTTGAGGATTAAATCTAATGACAAAATCCATATAATATGCTTAGCAAAAACAAACAAGCAAAGAAACAAAAATCTTAACCACAACATAAGGGATTACTAAATAATTACCAACATTATTTTTCTAGGACACATTTTCCTAACTGGGATTTCATGAATGCCAACATCCCTTTAAAAGTTGGAGGTGGAGCACTTCCCCCAGCCTTCTCCTTGCTTCATAATGTGGATTAACATTAGTTCTCCGGCATTTTTCCTCACTGCCCTTTAGCTATCATCTCAGTATTTGATAAAGTTTCCAGAGTTTTATTCTCAGGTGTTGTCACTATTTCTAGCAACCAGGCTCTGCAGAGGAACATATTTCATTTCAAGTGTACAAACTTGTTCCTAAGATGGTTGCTGAAAACCCTATCATACACATCTATAGCCCTTAAAAGCAATAAATTATTTGCAAATAAGGATGCTCTTTCCCATCACCTGTCTCTGAACACGAACTTGCAAAAACAGCAAGGCAATATCAAAAGTTTCAGTTCTGATTCAAGATGCCAAGCACAAGTCCGGCTGAGCAGGCTCCTTCAGCTGGTTACTACTGACAGCAGACTGGGTAAAATTACTCTGAAGTACCACATGCATGATAATAGCTGTCTAGATACAGCAAATAGATATAAGCAAATGAATGGTCTTGGAACTGTCTGCTGTCATTCATTTAAAAGAGGATCTCTCAGAAGCGGACTATCTTTGTCCAAAAATAAATTTAACTAGAATTTAGTTGCCGTGGGATGAAAGAACACAGAATCAATCAGTTGGGCTCACACAAGAGCTGCCATTTCCTTCAACGGCAAAAGAAATACAATGATTGGGCTCAACTGGACACTAGCTTTAAAAGGAGGGAGGAAAAGTGTACAAATAACTCCTGTTATCAAAGGCTCCACACGAGCCTGAATTAAAACACAATTGCCTTTATTAGGCATTAGGGAGAAACCAGGTAGAGATGGATTAACTTATTAATTAGGAAAACGTTTCACATAAACATGATTTAGGTTTTTATATTTTATCCACTTTTCCCAACTTGCCGTTTAATTTGAAAATGGGAGTGTAGATCTGTCATCTTACATTCAAGAGGCTTCTCTGAACAAGCCCTCCAAGGGAGATCTTTAAGACCCTCTCCAGGTGCTCTTCTAATTCTCCTTTCTCACTGTCCTTAATAACCTCTCTGATGCCTTGGCTTAAATCTCTTTTCTTTATTGATTTTAGTTTCCCGGTCACTAGCACTAGTACTATTGCTGGGTTCTACGTGAGAGATCATTGATCATTTTCGGAAGTTCACAAAAGCTCTGCCCTGCTCAAGTGGGAGTTCCTGTGGTTGTCAATGTCAGTTTATTTATTGGAGATGGAATTATGTTGTTCTGCATTACAAAGATTCCATCCCCTATAACTATAGCAGACTCAATAATGTCTTCAGGTATGTCCAAGGTTTCTATATATTCTAGAGAAAAGACCAAGCTGTCAGGGAAGAAGGGATGAGTTTCACATACAATAAAGGACTGACTAGAAGGAATCACTGTTTTAAGATCCTGAAACTGAGACTTCATTGGGAGTCAAGAGAATGCAAGCGCCCTCACTAGAACCACCAACAGTGAGAAAATCTGGAAAACCTAAGCCATTCAACAGCCCTTAGGGGCAGAGTAAATTTTTCAAAAAAAAAAAAAAAAATAGGATGCTTTATCTTAAAGCTGCTTTTATCTGCAGAAGGAACAAGTTGACTATTCTAGAGTTGCAGACTGCATAGCAACAAATAATCAGCATTTCCTGAAATCAAGCTTGATATTTCTAATATCTTTAGAATGGAAAATGCAAAAAGTTCTCCAAGCAGTGACAGAGTTAAATAACTTGAAGAGGTAAATTTTATTTATTTATTTATTTATTTATTTATTTATTTATTTATTTATTTATGAGAAGGGGAAAGAGAAAAAGGAGGGGGAGGGACAGAGGGAGAGGGAGAGAAAGAATCTTAAGCAGGCTCCACGCCCAGCATGGAGCCCAACTTGGGGCTCGATCTCACAACCCTGAGATCATGACCCAAGCTGAATCACAAGTCAGTCACTTAACCAATTGAGCCAGCCAGGTGCCCCATGGTAAAATGTATTTTATTTTTTTAAATATTTTATTTATTTGAGGAGCGCCTGAGTGTCTCAGTCAGTTAAGCATCTGCCTTCAGCTTAGGTATGCAATTGAGTGGCATTAAATGCATTCTTGATGTCATATAACCATCACCACAATCTACTTCCAGAAGGGTATCGTCATCCCAAACAAAAACTCTAGAGCAATAAAGCAGTAACTCCCCATTTTTCCCTCCCCTAACCCCGGTGACCTCTATTTCACTTTCTGTCTCTATGATTTTGCCTATTCTAGGTATCTCATATAGGCGTAAAGGGCTAGTAGCTAAAATCACTTTTCAAGGTTTTCTTGTTGCAAACACCACACATAGATTGCTAGACCCTGGGTACTCTCTCTTGCTCCTTACCCTACCTATTCCAATTCTGAGCTATCTTGCACATGGGCTCTTTAAGCATGGCTGTCCCCTGGTGTTGGCAGAGCCATTATTACTGGCATGCCCCCTTCCCTGGGCCTGTTACTGAGATCATTCAGATCTCATTTCTGCCTTATGTCCTCTCCCAATTCCAGCTCCTCTGACCCCCACTTCCCTCTCCTATAACTCATCTACCAACTGCAATCTTCTTTCAAAAACTATTGCTGCTCATGGTCTGGCTTCAACACCTCTCTTGGATGTTATGGTACCTTAGAAAGGGTACCTCACTCTTCTATCATCTAGAATATTTCTTTTAAAAAAAAGATTTTATTCATTTATTTGACAGAGAGAGACATAGCGAGAGAGGGAACACAAGCAGGGAGAGTAGGAGTGGGAGAAGCAGGCTTCCCACCGAGCAGGAAGCCCAACGCAGGGCTCGATCCCAGGACTCTGGGATCACTACCTGAGCCGAAGGCAGACACTTAAAGACTGAACCACCCAGGCGCCCCTCATCTAGAATATTTCTAGGCAGAGTCTATACTATACAAAGGACACCACCATGATGATACTTTGAGACTGAGTTATCTCCCACCCATTTACAGACTGGGCAGGTGAGACAGAATCATAGATGAGAAAATCCTTTATCTTCCTTGTCCATTCCTTCCTGTCACTTGTCCCCAGCCTCTTTCCAACAAGTCTACTGTTGACCCAAAATAGAAAATTTGTTTGCCATCAATGTTTTTCTTTAAGAAGAATAAAGTAGTAAAATAAAACCTCAAAAATTAAACCTCTCAGACTCAACTGGAATTTATAATTCTCTTCTTCCTCACATTGAAAGGCTTCCAATGTTGATCAGTCTCCCTCTCCCCCATCACCTCTCCCCCCTTTTACTCCCCACTTCTCTCCCTCATCATCCCCAACCTTTATCCATAACACCTTACCAGGGTCAAGTTTTTGTAAACTCCAGAAAATCTCATTACTTCTCCCTATAGCCAAGGCTTTCCCCATTGATGGGAAACATCTAATTTTTTGGACCCAAACACACCTATCCTAAATCATCCAGTGAGAATCTGCTGTGTTCTACAAAGCACTATCCCACTGTCTCTGTTCTCATTTCCCATGCTATATGTTCATTTCCACAAGGTAGCATTTAAGTTTTAAATCGGTTAACATAAGTCCTTAGTTGTAGACTAAATCTCCTTCAAAACTGGAGTTATTATATATTATTTATGTTACATATCCACCATGGTGCCTAGCAATCCTTAGCAGATAGTAGACAACAAATACTTGTTGCTTGATTGATAATTCAGTCACAGCTGGGCTGAAGCTTATCTCCTTACTGTCAATGAAATAAAGGGCTTGCTAAGCAAATTAATACTGTAAACAGAGAGAGTTTGGCCTACTTTAATGTGAAAATCAACACACTATTTTAAGCAGAACTTCCGAGGCTGCTTCCATTCAAAGAATCAATGGGCTGATTGTGATTATCGTCTGTTTGTTAAAGCATTAACAAGATTCACTAAGATTACAATCTTCAACAGTCATGCTGTTACCCTAAGCGTGCAGCCACGTTTCAGCTATTATTTCTTCTCTGTCATATATTTTAAGAATAAAATCTAGAGAAATGAGTCCTTGCACAGCTTACTTTAACAACACATGCAGGCTTTTTCTTGGCTTTGAAAAAAAGTCACACTTTTGGAAGAGCCTTAGAGCAGTTTTGTTTTGTTTTTCCCTTGTCAAGAATATAAGACGTCTTTAAAGGGTCCGGAAATCTAGACTGCAGGACAGACTTTGTGGGAAGAGCCCTTCAATGCAGCCCTGCCGCTTTCTTCACATCCTTCTTTCCACATCGCCTCTCTTTGACTACTCTCGGCACTTGAACACAGCCACAACTTTTGAAAATCTCTAGTATCATGACTCCAGGAATTTGAAAAACAGGATAGGTTCGAGAACGGAATGGAAATCCTCAACGGATCCCCAGATTTCCATTCCAAGTTAAATAATTTTCTTCTTCTGTCTGTTGCTATCTCTGCAACAAACATGAGCAGCTTACCTGAGTGCTCTTCCATTTTATGTGGGAGAGCTGCTGAAAGAGACAACTATAGATTCCCACAACCTTTGCCACAAGTTGCTGAAATTTCTGGGTGAGTCACTGAGATCATTGTCCCTGTGTACCATGCTGTTGTTGTTACTACTAAAATAATAAAATGGTCAGAGGCATGTGGCCTCTGGGCAAAGTAACTGACGTACTTTCACTCTAATGGGAGGGAGGTGTGGGGTGGGACACAGATGTGAGGAAGGAAGAAAGGAAATGATGTGGGTATGATTCATTTCATAAAGAAATAGCTATCATTCCACTACAATACTTTGTAACTTTTAGACTTGATGCTATTAATTCTTACAGACCAGCCTTCCCTCCCTCCATCTCTGACTAGAGTGGATCATTGAAGATTGACATGCTGTCAGTCTACTGGAGTTTCATGTTGTTAGACAAGAATGTGAGGGGTAGGTTGGAGTGGGCCATGGAAAGCTCAGCAGGGATGGTCCTTATTGTCCCATTATTATTCCCTATAGGGAGCCCTGAAGGATGTGAAGAGGAGTGACAAAATAAAATCTTTGAAAACCTAACTCTGGCTAATGGTGGCAAATTTGGAAAGAAGAAGATGTTGCTTTGGAAAACACACTCATACTACTCCACGTTTAAATATGTACAATATATCTTTGATTGAGGGTCCTTTCTTATTTACCACTGTAAACCCTGTGCTGAACAGAGACCCCAACACATTGTAGGTGCTCCCTGAATATTTGTGAAATGATTTCAAAGAGAGAAAAAAGGGGCCTTGAGAAAAAACTATTATACAATGATAGATAAGTCTTTGTTACAGTAAATTTATTCTGAAGAGAAGTCTTCAGCATCCTTTAATCATTGAATGCTTCTCCCAGGATTTACCACAATTACAAGATTCTTTGTATTATTCGTGTATCTTACTCTCTTTCCTGCTGGAATACAAATTCCAGAAGGCTGCAGACTGTATCTACTCACCCAACTTGGCACTGAGTGCAGTGCTTTGCACATAGTAGGTACAAAATTGAATGCACTGAAGTATAACTGTGGTTTATATTCTTTTCTAATTAAGCATTGAAGAAGTAATAGTGTCATACACACAGATCAGAATTCCCCTTGACAAAGGAGAAAGATATCCAGACAGTTATGTGGCCAAACACAGCTTTAACTGTATAAAATGAACAGAAGTCACTGGACAAGTCATGCAAGGGTACTGATCAAACTAGCCTCCCCACCCAACACCTGCCAATCCGTAAGAGAGCTCCTCTAGAAGCTCAGAACATGCATTAGGAGTTTCCTAATGACTCCAACTATAAGTGTTTCAGATTAATACTGCATTCTCCAGAAAGCAATATATCTTCCAGTGTTCTAGAAGAGACAGAAAATTACCATGAAATGACATATGTTAACACACCCAGTAGAGTACCTGGCAGGTAGGGGACCCACAACACTTGATAGTCATTGTTGCATTTGTGTTTCTTTTTCAAGTATTGTTAAAAATCACATGTCCTTTTGTAAAATGATCCCAGGTGAGTTTTAGAATCAGAAACCAAAAGATAGGTTAGATACGCTACTAAAAGCAAAAAAGAAAGAGAATACAGATATTACATATGGTTGTTATAGCAACTGAAAGTGTATCTGATCTCCTCATTGGCCCCCACCCTTTGTCACAATCCTGTTTTCAGATAAATAACCTCTGGTTTTTCTTTTAAGATATTCATCAGGATGAAAGTCAACTGTGGCCTCTGTTTAGTAGGAAAGATTCTGAAGTCCTAGAGGAAAATAGAAAAAGAAACAAAAAGGCTGAAAGGAACAGACGATTTGAGATCAAGAAGGCAGAAGCCAGAAATCTGTTTATGCAAAACTTACGGGGGCATTTTTCATTAGACTTTTCATAGGAGTGGCCGGTGAACCCGTATTCAAGGAGAGTGCAAAGAATCCTGACTGGTCTTCATGCAAATGATCTGTTAAAATCTTAAAAATCAAAAGGGAATGAGAGAATAGAATACAAACAATAAATATTTGCTTTTTCTGATCCAATCTAGGGTTACACACAGCCTTCAATGAAAACAGAATGCATCAAGTCCAGATTGAGTCAAAGCTTGAAAGCAGTGCATTTCGCTAGACAAATTTGGGGCTATGATTGCCATCATCAGGAGCATACAAAACATACTTCAGCACTAGGCTGTGTGATCATACCATTTTAGTTCTGGAGAATCACCAAGTTTTACCATCAGAGGGCAGCGTGGAGACCTCAGAGTTTGGGGTGCAGGTGAAAGAACTGAGACTCAGAGACGGAATGTGACTTGTTCAAAGTCACAGCTGGTAAGGGAGGGTGCCCAATTCAATAACCAACACAAGATGCTGAGATATAGCAGACAGTGTTCTGCACGCCTTGTATATAATCCTGTAGTCATTGTGACTGCTTTTATTATGATGTCCATGTTAGATATGAGCAAACAGAGCCATGGGACGTTAAGTGTCATGCTCAAGATGACCCAGCTACTAAAGAGGGATGTCGGGATTCAAGTCTGTGCCATCTGACCTCAGCGTTCATTTCTCTTAGCCTCTTTGCAACACTGCCTCTCCTCAGGAACTGGCTATCTGCTGAGTAAGCCACTCAGCCATTTGTCCTTGCCCTGCACCCAAATAGAAATAGCTGCGAGGTCAAGTTTCTAATAAAACACAATATTCTCTTGGCCTTTCCATACTTCCACTAACCCAGTGTACACTGGCTACTTCCCTATACTCCATTGAGCAGCCCCCCTTCCTTTCTTCCCATTTGCAGAACAAATTTGGGAGAACCAATCAGTTCCATCTAACTATTTGGGAACAAATTCCCTTCAAATCACTGCACTAGACAGGTCTAAGACCATGGTATAGCCACCTCTCTTAATGAAAAAACATGCCCAGTGTTCCATCCTGGAAAGTAAGTGTTCATCAACAGAAGAATCTGGGGCTTTGTGGTCTCAGGGCTCTTGTTGTCTCCCACCAGGGAACCCCTGTATTCTGTGGTTACCAGCCTGGCCCCTCAGTCATCATTCCTCTAGCCTGGGAGCCAAGTAGAGGAGGAGAGGGCGGGGAGGTGGGACCGCCAGAAAGGACAGAATAGACCTTGGCTGTTGCATGGGCCATAGATAACGCAGGTGCCGAGGGAGCTGTGAAGCCCACTGCACTGATCCCACTCAGTCCTTAGCCATTCCTGCCCTAGAGGAGTTTTTGAAACTGTTCCTGCCCTGGATGTCAGCATATATGTATGTATATACATACAGCATGTAGTCATTCTGTCTGGACTACATTCCCCCTAAGCTGAATTTCACTTCCTCATAGTTTCTTCTGCCCCACTAGGTTAGGTTAAACCTCCTCTATGTGTGCTTTCATAGAGTGTATCAACTGTTGGAATATTGCTCTTTACAAGAATGTCCATGGCAGCAGTATTTGGCCCCAAACTGGAAACTACTCAAGCACATATTATGGGGAGAATGGATAGATAAATGGGGGTTTATCCACACCGTGGAACACTATATAGCAAAAAGAAGGAATAAACTACTACTATACGGAGCAATGTGGATGAATGTTGCAAAAGAAGCCAGTTACGAAGAGTGTGTATGGTATGGTTCCATTTATACCAAGTTCAAAAACAGGTGACACTAATTTTTTGCTTTTAAGAATAACATAGTGATTACCCCTGGTGGGTAGTGACTGAGAGAGAGCACAGGGCATTTTGGGGTACTAATAATATTCTATTTCTTGATCTAAGTGCTGGCTACACAAGTGTGCTAACTCTGTGAAAATGTACCATTTATGATTTGTGTGTGTTATACTTCAGTAACTTTTTACCAAGAAAAAAATCAATACTGTTCTGTACTTGATATCTTTCTCTACCTACTAAACTCTGATTTCCATGAGGGCAGGGACCATGAGCATCCAGTTCATTAGAGGAACTCTGTCTCCTATTATTATGTTCCCAGAATATAATGAGCTCTCTCATATGCTTGTTGAGTGAGGTATGGAATAGATGGATAAATAGTTTCCTTTCAATTCTCATTATCACCAAAATAACCAAAGCTATAATCATCTTTCTCAGGTCTTGATATCTGAAAATTTTCAGGGCAAAATTCATATTTGCTTTGTTACTGTTGAATCTCCTCTTCTTGGTATGGTCCCTAGTGCATAGTAGGTGCTCAATCAATATTCTTTAAAAGAAAAGAATGAATGGCTGACTTCCTAAATGATCTCTCCACTTCCGTAATTCTTTCTAAACTTCATACCTGATCACTCTTATTTTAATGCAACTGTCTTTAGGTCACTTTTTATTTAAAGTATTTACTTGTCCTTAATGCCCATGAGAGGAAGATAACACTTAGTGTCCAGATCCAAACTATCTTTGCAAATCTATTGTTGATTATTCTTCATGAGGATCAATCTTTCCACAGACAATGTCTTTTCTCCTTCCCAACCTTCTCTGCCTGCGTCAACCCACAGTAACCATATCTGCCTGCAAACTCCTTCCAAGGTTGGTGGCCTACATGACTCACCAAGTTTTACCAGTCCCTCTTTTTAAGATGAGCAAACAGAAACATCAATTCATATTTACATTTTACTTCTCAAGTAGACCAGGCACACTCTGAGAACAATGTACCTCTTTTTAAATCTTAGAAATTACTTTTAACAGTAAAATCCCCAGGACAATCTGATTGATTGTTCATGGGCACACTTCAACATGTGCAAAGCACATCCTGAAATTTTAGCAGACTCTCCATTTAAACCAAAGAACATAGTTTGAGCAACAAACATGTGCCCAGCTCCTGAGAAGTGGACACCTTAATGCTTCTATTTGCTCCATGCTCTGTGCTATCTTTCAATACAGACTTACCTCCATAAAGAGGCCAGACAAGTGTTCATTGCTACAAGATTTAGTCCTAGGGCCAAAAGTGTTCCTTCTCTAGACTTCCCACTCTTTTCCTTTTCTCAAGCCACACAAGACATAGCTTTGTATGAGAGAGAAATTCCTTTGGTGCCAAACACATGAGGGTAAACAAAATCCATCTCCCCTGGCAAAGTTTCTCCAATCTAATTTGTGTAATTACCTATCTCCCTAATGATGTGCTTGTTTACAGATTAAAGCTATGAATCTAAGCACAAAAGTAAGATTAAATCTTATGAATTAAATTCTCATTTGCTTAAATCATCTGGATATTCTTTCTTTCTTTAAAAGAAATTGCAGGTAGAAAGGAGGACATTTAAGTTGCTGGTTTTAGAAAGACACATACAAACATAATTTTTGAAATTAGAAACCAAGCTGGTAAAAGGCAGAGGTATACACTTAGTTTTAGCCTTGCTGATGCAAGATGAGCTTATCTGGAAAGCCTGGTGGGGTGGGGGTGGGGGGACAAAATACAATTCTCATTATTGTTGTTTTATCCTTCCAAAATCTTTCCAAATAAAATAAGGACATCTAGACCCTGTGGTCTGCTCTTGAAATCAATTGGTGACTTAGCAGTGAACTCCTAGTAAGTCCAGGGGACACAAATGAGAGGGCAAGGAGGAGAGAGGGAGATGAAGAGAAAAGGAAAGATAGAGGGACAAATGGAAAGTAGACCCTTAAAAGTCTAGTCAGGCTCCCACACATACACACCAAGACTTAGGAACTCGTGAAGCCTGTATGCATGAGACTGTTCCACTGCCGTCCGGAACAGAAAACGGAACCAATCCTTGTGGACTAGTCTTTCGGCAGGACTTTTTTATTTAACTACTTCTAGTGATTGTACAGTCCTTTCTGAGAAATCTGGAGTCACCAAGAGATAATAATAATAGCCCAGACATAAAACTAAAAATTCTAACTGGCAGGTATTCAGAACCTCCTCACACCTAACCAAGCACAAAGTGCTTCAGGTGTGTTCTCTCACTTGTCTCTCACAACACTTCTGTAGGGTCACCATCATCAACCCCATTTTGAACGTGAAGGAACTGAGGGGCAGAATGTTTAAGTGATTTGTCCAAGGTCACCTGGCTGGTAAAAAGTGGACCCAAGATGCAAACCCATGTTTGTGGGCTTCTAGCAATTCTCTCTGTCTCTTTTTTTTTTTTTTTTTTCGTTTCAGAGGTAGAATTTAGTGATTTATCAGTTGCATATAACACCCAGTGCTCATTACATCAAGTCCCCTCCTTAATGCCCATCACCCATTCACCCCTTCACCCAACCAACCTCCCCTCCAGCCACCCTCAGTTTGTTTCATAGAGTTCAGTGTCTCTTACGGTCTTTCCCTCTCAATTTTCATCTTATTTTATTACTGATTCTCTTAACCACTGCATTTCACTCCTGCATATCAACAAAGGTAATGCCAAAGCAGCATTCAAATTAATCCAGTAATAAAACAATCTCAATCTTGATTGAAGAGTCATTCACAATTTTCAGTTCCCTAACATTTGAAAAGAAAATGAGTGTCTAGTTGTGTTTATCTGAAAAAAAAAAGACATAGAGATGGCCAACAGACACATGAAAAGTTGCTCAACATCACTCATCATTAGGGAAATGCAAGTCAAAACCCTAATGAGATATCATCTACACCTGTCACAATGGCTTATCATCGAATAGACAAGAAATAACAAGTATTATTGGAGAGGTTGTGGAGAAAAGGAACCCTTGTACACTGTTGCTAGGAATGTAAATGGGCAGAGCTACTTTGAAAACGGTATGGAGGTTCCTTAAGAATTAAAAATAGAACTACCATACAATCCAGTTATTCCACTTTTGACTATCTGAAGAAAACAAAAATGCTAATTTGAAAAGATATATGCACCCTTTTGTTAACTGCAGCATTATTTACAATAGTCAAAATATGGAAACAAGCCTAAGTGCCCATCATTGGATGAATGATTAAAGAAATTGTGGTATATATACAATGGAATATTATTTAGCCATAAAAAGGAATGAAACCTTGTCATTCATGGCAACATGGATGGACCTCGAGGGTATCAAGTGAAATAAGTCAGAGAGAGAAGACAAATATCTAAGATTTCACTTATTTGTGGAATCTTAAAAACAAAACAAACAAAACGAACAAAACAAAACTGATCACCAGACTTACTGTGGTGACACTTTGTATGTGGTGTTATGCAATATCAAATTATGTTGTACACCTGAAACTAGTATAATATACCAATTTTTGCCTCAATAAATAAATAATGAAAATTTAAAAATGTGCTATGTTAAAACCTGTTAAAATTCAAACTTCTAACTTCATGACAGGTGGTTTTACTGTCAGCAATCATTTCACACTGTCATTTTTGTGGTTTCCTTCTTTGTGGTTTACTTTTAAGTGTTGAGTTTTCAAACAAATGAACACATATTCATTTTTATTGGACCATGTTGTCACAACTGAGCTAAAGCTCTGAATGTTCTCAGTGAATGCCTATTACTTTATAAGTGAAATGCACTCTACAACTGCTTGTAGTAGAAAATTCTTCTGTTATAAAGGTCTGCTGCCTCATCAAACTGTGATATGGAAAAAATTGTATATATACACATATATACATATTCCTGCAACTAATGATTTTCAAGATGTCTATAGGTACATCCTCTCAAAAGATCTTTTTTTTTTTAAGATTTTTTTTTTTATTTGACAGACACAGCAAGAGAGGGAACACAAGCAGAGGGGTTGGGAGAGGGAGAAGCAGGCTTCCCGCTGAGCAGGGAGCCTGATGAGGGGCTCGATCCCAGGACCCCGGGATCATGACCTGAGCCGAAGGCAGACGCTCAATGACTTAGCCACCCAGGCGCCCCTCAAAAGGTCTTTCAATGTTCCAACAGGGAACACACATGGTACTGGCATTGCTCAAAATGCTTTGCGTGTATTATCTCTGGTAAGACTCCGGTGAATCCTGTTAGGTGAATGCAATATTAGTTTCATTTCAGGTGTGAAGAAACTGTCTTAGAGAGATTAAGTGATCTATCCAATATTGCCCAACTAGGAAACAGCAGAACCAAGAATCCAAACCCCGTCCAAATTACACCACATGTCTTTTGAACACTTTGTAAAAATCAAGAACATCCACTGAAGTCCTTCACAACATAGTTCTGTTTCTACAGTTTTCAGATCTCTCATCTGTAAAATGAGGGCATCAGACGGAATGATCTCAGAGATCTTTCTGCTTCATAAGGGACCCAACAGTTAACAACACTCAATTACCAAAATCAGACTGGTAGAAAAGCAAGGAATGGAAGTATCTAGCTAAATCCCCATGTGCACTCAAGTTGAGCTCCTAAGCATCTGTACTGATCATCCTTTGGGCAAACTTTCATCTTGGCCAAATTTTCAGAGATTGATATCATGGAGGGGAGGGGCACAACCATGTTATTTAACAGTAGAACAAATTAATATTATTACTGTGAACATAAATTTCAACATTCCCTCTCTGAGCCAGTTGTTAGCACTGTTACAATTCTCCAAGCCAGAACAAGCTGAGAAAGTATGCGGTGTGCCCAACAGGGATTATTGGACTATTTTTCAAGAAGGTGGTAGTTATGTAATGCAGACTTGCTTTGGGGCAGGGCTCAGATCATTAACTCAAAATTGTTCCTGGCTCTTTATCATGTAATGCAAAGAAGTTATTATTACTGTTTCTTGTTTGTGTGCATGCAGAAGTCCTAGGTAGTGTGAAGTGATGACGGGCATGGCACAGAGGAATCTCTTGGGCTCCTAGTTAAGGGCTTAATTGGGTCTATTTTAGAGGCTGGCAGTAGCAAAGAGGAGTTTTCGCCTTTGATCACAACTCCCCAGATGCCTGGCTTCATGCTGAACACAGGAGCTTCCCCAGTGCAGTCCCAGTGGCAGGTCCCGCACTCAGGGAACTATGCTGAGGCAGCGGTGTCACTTCCTGTCTTCAACACCATCCCATTGACTTCACTGAACACAGCACTAGAAAAAACACCAGTGTTCACCGTCCTGAAAAATAGCTCCATTCTTCCCCCCGACTTGCAACACAGTACTTGACAACACACTTAAATGAAGCTCAATTCTAAGGAGACAGAAAAGACGGTGAAGGAGGAAAAGAGATCGGGCATCTTGTATTACCCTCCCCTGCTTTCGTCTTCCAAAGCTTCCCCCATTCAACTTTGGGAAAATGGATCCTGGGGTAGCTAGCCCTCTCATTTCCTGCCTCCCTGGGGGCATTCTCCATTGTCCTGTGGTGTTACAATGCAGCAGAGTTTTGGGAGGAGGAAAGATATTAAAATGTGAGCCTGGGAGATAAGGACAGTAGGAGAGGTCCCACTGAGGATTGCTTTCATGAATCCTACCGGGGATTGTGTGGGAAGCTTGGATTTTGTGGCATAGAAAACCTGCAATACAAGAAGCAGCTGAAAACATTAGTGCTATTCTTACAAAAATGTCCAACCATGCTCAGAAGAAGGCATTTTAAATCGTCTTCATTAGCTGACATTTCTCAAGCATTAGTGTAAGGAGGGCACTGTATTAGGCATGGAGACTAGAGGAAAACAGATGTCATCTGTTTGTTAAAGCTGCTTAAAATTAATATGGAATATTTATTTAACACCACCTGTATGCTCAGCCTATTTATCCATAGCCTATATTTATATGCTATCTGTGTAGTGACCTATATTAAAATGTCTTAGCATGGTTCAAATCCATACTCTCTATCCCTACAAAGTCCTCTCAATCATTAGAACATCAGTGTAAATTCCAGTTTCACCCGTGGCTCCTCTCCCAGCACTTCCTAAATACCATTTCAAATCCTTCTTATCACTAGATCATAGGTAGGATCACATTTATAAGTCTATAGAATGGATGAGACCTTTGCTATTGTCCAGTCTGGCATTTTCATTTTGGAAGGGAGAACATAAGCCCAAGGAACTAAAATGACTCACATTAGGTACTCAGAAATTTGAGAGGGAAACTAGGGCCACACCCGGGCATTCTGAATCCTACCACAGGCCTCCCTCTAGCCGGCTTCTGCATTGCTGAGATAATATGTGTTATGTTTCCAAAGATGAAGGCTAAAGTCATAACAGACAGAGGATATCACTATTGATCACACATTTTGTGACACACTGTGTGTGTTGGCCCTGCCCTCTGTAGTGTTACCATGAAAAGTATGTGTGAAAGTCACAAGGCACCATCATCGTCCATAGGCAGGCACTCAGCGGTTCACACAGTGCCTCACAAATGGGCCCCATTGACGAGTGAGTCCTACAAGACGCTTTCTAACCAGCCCCTCTTTCTCCAATGTTTCCTCCATCCAATTCATTGTCACCATATTTCTTCTTCCAAATTGAAATGCTGATCATATCACTCCATAATATGCTCAGAATGCATCCCAAGTTCTTCGCTTTGGTTTGCAAGACTCTTCAGGACATGATGCTAGTTTGCTCCTCTGGCCTCATCTCCTTCCTCCACCTTCCACAGAGTGCCAGTGGCTCTCCCTTCCCTTCATGATCTGTTCCCTCTGGTGCCTCTGAGCTCTCATATGAGCCAATCTTTTCACAAGGAGCATGTTCTCTTCACTGCTTCACCTGAAAATTCCCATTTATCCTTTTACGTTACCAGGGACATGATATGTTACCTCTTCTTGGAAGTCTTTGCTTAGGTCATCACCTCACCCACTGCCCTTCTGGCTAGATTCTTCTCCTCTGTAAATACCTGCATATTGCACTTACCAAAAGTATTTTAACTATTTATCTTCCCCCTTAGACTGTGAGCCACCTAAGAGGAGGACTACTTCTGTGTTCTCAGCCCTACCAGAGAATTAAGCACATGAAAGGTTTATGTGATGCTACAACAAAAGGCAAAGAGTTAGTAAATATAAAACAAAACCAGGAGGCAACACAGTCCATATTTTCAACTACTATTCTCTCCTTCCTCTTAGTAAGCCTTTATTGACCACACATGATGTTCCTGAGAATCAGAATGGTCAGCTACAGAGCTAGGCACACATTGGCAGCATCTCATCATATAAAGGGACATACCCATGTGGAGATTGCCTGAGTTTGAAGAGAGCATAATCCTGCAGCTAACTTGTCTCTGCCAAACAAATAAGAGCCCGTGGCCTTGCCCGGGTGGGCATGCAGCAGTGAGTGGCTGAAGCCCACAGCAAGAGCTAGGTTCAGCACTGCTTCACAGGGAACAGCTCCACCTGCTGAATTCCTCCATATTCCTCTCCCCCTTTAGCAGTTTTCCTCTAACCTGTTGTGTAGGTGTGGTCACAATTTTTGAGAAACAATAGCTTCACAGAGGGGACAAAGGCATTTTACATTCAGTTGCTTGCCTGAATTTTGTACAGGATTATAAGGCTATATGTGTGACTAACCACACCACCTCTTGAAAAAGAGGAAAAAAAAATAAATGGTTACGTCAATATGCCAAGACTTTCTGTAGTGCCTCTTTTAAAGAATTAAGCTATCAGGGTGCATGGTGCTATTTAAAGGATCTTCCTCTTCAGCAAGGTGGTGATAATCTCTATCTTCCTGTGGATAAAGGGGGAGGTATGAAAGCATTCTGATTTCTCTGCTCATATCCATCACCAAACAATGTGATAAATACCAATGTGAGTGGGAAGTGGTGTTAAAACATGGGCAAGCAATGAATAAAGCAGATTGTTTGGTAGGAAAATCTTGGGCAAACACATTAGGCATTTCTGGCTGGTACAAGATATTTGAACTACCAGGAACAGTGAAGTGAAAGTTGCTGAATTAAATCACCTACAAGAAAATGAGGAGACTGGATAAAGGCCAGAAACCAGCAACTTATGGGAAGGAAACATTTTGTCAGTCATCCCAGACGGGCACATTGCAGAAATGGTCTTGTCTAAAGGATGTGGAACTCATTTACTATCCTGGTTTTCTGTCAGGACTGCAGTCCAAATATTGCATTTTAAGAAACTCTATCCAACAAAAAATCACTGTGTAGGAAAATTAAGTAGCACGCACCAAGTGTTTTAACAAAGAAACAGAATAGGTCTTAATTAGAAACCCATGATTTTGCAAGCAATTTAGCATAAATAAAATGTAAGCAGGCCTAAAAATAAGGAAGTCCACTAAAGACACAAAAATGTTAGCTATAGGGTCGTTTTAATAATAAACCAAGGTCAGACAATTCAAATGTGTTCTGATTGAATTAGGGCCACTTAGCTGTTAGGATGAAATATAGCAATTGCATACAACACTATCTAGTTTAAACAGTCCCTGATTTAGAGAAAGAAATCAAGCACTCCTTCTTAAATAGAAAGGAGCATTCTCCAAGTAAGAAAAGGTACTGAACTACTGCAAGAATAAAGAACCCCAAATTCTTTGCTAAATAACTTTCACTTAAGGTCTACTTTTTTTTTTTTTTTAAGATTTTATTTATTTATTTGAGAGAGAGAGCATGCACAAGCCGGGGGTAGGAGCAAAGGGAGAGGAAGAAGAAGACTCCCCACTGAGCAGGGAGCTGGATGTGGGGCTCAATCCCAGGTCCCTGGGATCATGACCTGAGCCGAAGGCAGACGCTTAACCAACTGAACCACCAGGCGCCCAGCTCTACTTTTAATTCAGTGCTATAGCTACTACTGCATTTGAAACACTTTTATCATTTTTCCCCATCTATAGAGAAAATATTTGCTTAATCACATAACTGGAGCAAGCAGTTTTGTTTTCATAGAAAAGCAGCCCTATAGTTTTATTATATACTTACATAATAGAATTTGCCTCAAACTTGGAAAACAAAGCAGAGACACTGAATGAGACTGTCCAGCTATAAGTATGGCTGATGATTTAGATATGAAGGCAGAAGCAGAGATGTGTGTGTATTTATAAATGTCCCTCACACACACACCCACGCACAAACACTAATTTGCCAAAGTCCATGACAAGAGAACCCCTAAGTGTTTATATCTCTCTGGACAAAGATTTCTGTGAATACATTATTTTAGCCATGACAACCAGAACTCTACCTGTTGCCTAACAATGTTCATCTCATTTTAAAAAAAAGTTTCTCCCACATTTTTTTTTCAATTAACTCCTAAAGAATGAGTAAGCTCTGGGAGTTTTGAAAAGCTTAACTCTCAAAAGGAGTCCTGGATCATAATCTCTCAAAGTCTACAGAGAGTCTGTGGATGGACCACCAAGCTCTAACTAAGCACATGGAGGGTCAAGATGATTACTGGTTTATAATCATGAACAAATTCCCAGTGTCTGGCACATGCCTGACATGTATTAGGCACATGATAAATAATGATTTACTACCTGAACAAGCTGAAGCTACTTAAAGATGAAATGTCATAGTGTTCCAAATGCAGTAGGATATAATGGCAAAGAGCTGAGCTTTTTAAACCATAACCATCTGGATTGAAATCCCAATTCTACCTTCTGCTATCCTAGTGACTTTGGGTGCGTTATTTAACCTCCCATTTTTCAGTTTCTTATTTCTAAAATGGGGATAATAACATTGCCTAATTCCTACTGCTGATATGTGTCTTACCAAGAATTGTGCCTGGCACATTGTAAACACCCAGTAAGTATTGGTTATCATTTTACCAACCTTTGCCTAAGTCATCAATATATAGCAGTCCTTGCCCACCTTTAATTGAACTCCCACTCTGTCCAAACTCACTTGGGAAATCCACCAACCCTCAATTCACCCTTCTGAGTAAATGTGCCTGAAAAAAACATGTCTGTTTAATCTATAATTCTTTTCTCGTTGTTACGGTGCTCTCAGTTCAGTCCATTATCACAAGTGCAATTTTATCTCTCACAATGCAATATGTCCTCACCATTTCTCAAACGCTCTGGCCTTGCTGAGACTTCTGTATCATGGGGACTGATTCTCAATCCAGCTCCTTAAATTAGGAGCATGAAGTTTTTTTCTCCCTCAGGCCTGAGGCAATGCTAACCCCTACCAGCCATCAGCACATCCTGGCAGCTAGAACATCAGACTTCATTAAGACACAGCCCTACCCCTCCAACACAATTTGATTTATTTGGTTTGAATCTATGCTTTCTCAATCTCTCTCTCTCTCAGTCTGTCTGTCTGTCCGCCTGTCTAATTTTGGGTCATTTTACTAGAATTATCTGGATGAGGCAATCCAGATAGTTTATACTTCATGAATCAGGACAGTGAAAAATATCCAGGTGGCCCATCATTATGGTGTCTCAATGTTGATGAGTAACCTTCCCTATCAAAAAAGGCCAATAAAATGATCCTATACTGCTTTAGTGTTCTGATATTTTATTTTTATTTTTTAAAGGTTTATTTAATTGAGAGAGAGTGTGAGGGGCAGAGGGAGAGAGACAATCTCCAGTAGAGTACCCACTGAGTGCAGAGGCCAACACAGGGCTCAATCTCAAGACCTTGAGATCATGACCTGAGCTGAGATCAAAAGTCAGACGCTTAACCAACTAAGCCACCCAGGTGCCCCTATTTAAAGTACATTTATCAAGCACCTCCTGTGTGCCAAATACTGGTATATGAAAATGAATGGGAGGGAGCCTTGTCCATTGATTGGAATATAAGCCAGTGCTTGGAGAGAGACATAAAGAGAGTAACTTGGGACATAAGATCTCTTCTCATAAGATTCAGCTGTCTCTCCTTCTTGGGAGTATTAGAGAGACTCTCACCAACGAGGTGATACCCACGTAAGGACTTAAAAAATGAAATGGATTTAACTGGGCAGAACCAAGGCTGATTAAGTTTCTAAGCAGAGGAAATAGTGTGAGCAAAGGGACAGAAACAGAGAACAAAAGGTCCACACTGGGACCGAGAATTTGCAGTGGCTAGGAGTATGTATGCCTCTGAGGCAAGAGAACCAGGGTCAAGTGACCACCCTCAAGTTAGCACACAGATAACAACTTCAGTATCTTCATTCTCATGCCCCACTGCTCATATGCTCTCCAATCTCCTCAATCAGGGGACAGCAAATCTTTCTCAAAAAGGGAAGAGGATAAATATTTTAGACTTTATGAGCTATATGATCTCTGTCATAACTACTCAACTTTGTCATTTTATTTTTCAACTTTGTCATTTTTGCACAAAAGCAGTCCTACATAATATGTAAATGAATGAGGGTTGTGTTCCAATAAAACGTTATATCAAATAATTTTGTTACAACCTATCATTCTTACTTTTAGTGTTACAACTTATCATTCTTATTTTTATTTTTCTCACCCACTGAAAAATGTAAAAATTACTCTTATCTTGTGGGCCATACGAACTCAAGTCTTAGGCCAGATTTGGTACATAGGTCATAGTTTGTTAACCCTGCCTTAAATAAACTACCTCAAATCCCACATGTAAAAGAAAGATAAATTAATCCCTCTCCCTCAAATGGTAATATAAGTGCTGCTTCTTTACAGATTTTTCAAGACCTACATACATTTATTTATTTATTTATTTATTTATTTATTTATTTATTTATCTTCCAAGATTTTATTTAAATTCAAATTAGTTAACATATAGCGTAGTATTGGTTTCAGAAGTAAAATTTAGTGATTCCTCACTTACATATAACATCCTGTGCTCATCACAAGTGCCCTCTTTAATGCCCATCACTCATTTAACCCATCCCCCTGTTCACCTCCCCTACAGTAACCCTCAGTTTGTTCTCTATAGTTAAGAGTCCCTTATGGCTTGCCTCTCTGTTTTTATCTTATTTTATTCTTCCTTTCCTTTCCCTATGTTCATCTGTTTTGTTTCTTAAATTCTACATGTGAGTGAAGTCATATGGTATTTGTCTTTCTCTGACTGACATATTTCGCTTAGCATAATACCCTCTAGTTCCATCCACGTCATTGCAAATGGCAAGATTTCATTATTTTTGGTGGCTGAGTAATATTCCATTACACACACACACACACACACACACACACACACACACACATTTTATACATACCACATCTTTTTTATCCATTCATCAGTCAAAGGACATTTGGGCTCTTTTCATAATTTGGCTATTATTGATAGTGCTGCTATAAACATCGGGGTGCATGTGCCCCTTTGAATCACTGCTTTTGTATCCTTTGGATAAATACGTAGTAGTGCAATAATTGCTGGGTCATAGGGTAGTTCTATTTTTAACCTTTTGTGGAACCTCCATACTGTTTTCCAGAGTGGCTGCACCAGTTTGTACTCCCATCAACAGTGTAAGAGAGTTCTCCTTTCTCTGCATCCTCACCAACATCTGTTATTTCCTGAGTTGTTAATTTTAGCCATTCTGACAGGCATGAGGTGGTATCTCATTGTGGTTTCGATTTGTATTTCCCTAATGATGAGTGACACTGAGCATTTTTTCATGTGTCTGTTAGCCATTTGCATGTCTTCTTTGGAGAAATGTCTATTCATGACAAAACCTACATTTAGGTGGAGCAAGAGGTACTTGGGTACTTCCATAGTTGATGAGCTTTTAAGTCAAATACAATTTTTACTTCTCCTTTTCCTAAGATTTTAATCTAACTTAAATGAATATCAAGGAGAGTCTCATAAGAAATGAAGCTTAGGTGACTGGCAGAGAACTTGTCCAGTCCATTCAGGCTGCTATAACAAAATACCATCTGCTGGGTGGCTTACAGCAGATATTTCTTTCTCACAGTTCTGGAGTCCAGGGAGTTTAAGATCAAGACAGCATAAAATCTAGTGTCTGATAAAGGCCCACTTCCTGCTTCCATAGATGGCACCTTCTTGCTGTGTCCTCACATGGTGGAAAGGGCAAGGGAGTTTCTTAGGTCACTTTTATAAAGGCACCAATGCTACTCATGAGGGTTCCATCCTCATGACAGAATCACCTCCCAAAAGCCCTACCTGATAACACCATCACTTTGGGGGTTAGGCTTCTACACATGGATTGGGGATGGTGCATTCAGACCACAGTAGAGTTCATCTTACTCTTCAGGGATGGTCATTTATATGCCTCAAGGCATATTTATTATCAGCTGAAAAGCACATTCTCAAGTCATTTCTGTCT
Organism: Halichoerus grypus; assembly: GCF_964656455.1. Taxonomy (NCBI): domain Eukaryota; kingdom Metazoa; phylum Chordata; class Mammalia; order Carnivora; family Phocidae; genus Halichoerus; species Halichoerus grypus. Next base: position 22,150,620 of record NC_135718.1, on the reverse strand, counting down.
GAAAATGATGACATTCCTAAGTCAATGAATTGACTACAGTAGCACAAAAAGCTAGGCAAAAATTCCTTAGTCACAATACTCTAAAGACAGATCTGGACCTTGTAACATCATCTTAAACCACAGTCTCATTGAGAGTCCTGTGCATACAAAGGCTGGAACTCAAAGACCACCGAAGTGTCCCTTCAACCACTCATGGTCTATCTCTGGCCATGCCTTTCCTCACCACCTACCCCGTTTTTTTCTTTTTTCTTCTTTGTGTACAAGAAGGAAGAAAAGGGGCCAACCAATAAAAAGCTAAATTTATTCTTTGGGATTTTCCCATATATTTATATATGTTCTCACTGTGATTTGCAAGGCATACTAGTTCGGTATTGATAACACTGATAGGTAATACTCTACGGTATTCTCTTACTGCCTTGAATCATACTGCAATCCTAAGGGGTGATCATCCAACTCATCCTAATGTACCCAAGTCCCCTTCCCATGATTTGGGAAGCATGTCCAAGAAAATGACAGAAACACCCACTTTTAACTCTTTAAAAGCAGAAACATACGGAATAACCAAGGGAAAATCCCACCATTGCTTAATCAAATTCTCCTGTGAATAGAGCAGATAGCAATAGGATTTTGTGTGTGTGTGTGTGTATGCATCTGTGCACATGCGTGTACAAGTATACATGGGTATGCAAAGATTCAGGGGAAGAATTTTTCCCTTTGGGCAAATCAGGTTCCTTTGGTCAGTGTGAGGTCAAGAACTTAATAGGACTTTTTAAACTGGGGAGTCCAATCTGATATTTAAACATACTGTGAGGCTCCGTTCCAAATATCTTGGGCATGGAAATAATGAAGAGAGTACCATCCCTTGTCACAGCTTGTTGACTGTGCTAACAACCTAAAATGAATCCAGGACCTAAGATTTGGGGAGTTTAAAATAGGCAGGAGGGGCCTTTCCTCCTGTCCATCCTATTCCGTCTGCGAAACTCCTCATCTTGTATAAAGACCAGCTTAAATATCACCCCCCTTTAAAGCCTTGCCTCCCACTCTCAGGAAAAATTAGTTGTTCTCTGCTCATCTTTGCTCCCATAGCACTTTGCACAAAACTCTATTACAGCTATTATGCACTTATCATACTAAATTGCAATTTATCTGTTTATGTGTCTATTTCCACCAGAATATGCACCCTCGAGGTTAAAGGTCGGGTCATATTCATCTTTGTATTCTCAGCGCTCAGCACAGTCAGCACTGACCCAACAGCCACTTAAAACATGTTTTAGTATTTTTATTATTAAAGAAATGCATGCCCATGTTAAAAATTCAAAACAGCACAGACTGGTATAAAGGGAAAGGTTAAAAGTTGCCTTTCCACCATCCAGACCACTGGGTCCACTTCCCACAGGAAATCACTCTTAAGGCTTGTGTAAAAATGCCTCAACACTACATGCCCCCCTTCTACCCCACACGCAGCTAACCAACATGCATGGCTCTCAAAGCTGCCACACGTGCAAGGCTGACCGCCTCTGCTAGCAGCACAGCAGGGCTGGGTATGAGGCCCCCGACCCCAGGGTAACGGCCAGGGAAGTGCTGTTGCTACAGGACAAGGGTGCTGTTAGACTAGGACTCAGTTCTACTCCGAAGTCTTGGAGTTGATAGTGAGTTCTCTTCACTCACTGACACGTTTCCTCTCTATTTCATCTCTTACTCTTTTCCCATGATCTACTCCAGTGCTTCCATGCCTCTGTTATAATTCTGTCTTTTTTGTCTCTCCATCTGCCTTTCTCTGTCTCTGGTCTGTCTGTAAGACAGACAGAGGATATCTGTCTTTATCCCCTTTATCCAAAAGATACCCTCTTTATCCCCCTCTCCTGTCTTGCTGTCTCTCTCTGCCTCTGTCAGGATCTCATACTGTCTCTCCCTCCCCCTCTTATTCTTTCTTGCTCACCAGCTCTCTGCTTCTACTGTCTCTCTCATTCCTGGGTTTCTTTCTCTCTCTCTGTCCTGGAGATGTTCTTCCACTCAGCTCTCAGAGTCAGTGACCATCGCCACAACAGTATCTAACATTCCACTTTCAAGGGTAGAGACCTAAGTGTTGTATATCAGAGCTTAAGCCGCTGTGAGTATATGGACACGCACGGGGATGCACATATCTATTATGTAGGCGATCATATGTACATATATGATTTAGAGATGGAGACGAAGCTCAAGACAGAGACTAAGATTTAAAACAAAATACATGCTCTTTTATTGGAGACTGGAGGTTACTAGAATTTTTGGAAGGGGTGGTCAGGCAGATTTTTGAAATTACCTCTGGATCTCTCTTTCCGGAATCAGCAAGGGGGACGGTAAACAAAGGGCCTGGTAGCCCCTGCTGCTGCTCACTGCACCCGAAGAGAGACACAGAGTGATCTTGCTGCTTTGCAAAAACCCTGGGCACTAGCTCTCTCCCAACAACAGTGATTGGAAGCAGATCAGGCAACTTGAACGTGGGCTCTTTGTTTAGTTCAGTTGCCTGGAATTCAGTTCTAATGAGGCCAAGTTCAAAATCGCGCCTGCTCTCTCTTGTTTTGTTTTTTTCATTTTTCAAATAACTTTTAAAAATAACTCAAGCAATGCATGTTTATTGAAAAACAACAACAGTGAAACTATGGACAAGTGAAAAACATCACCTATAAACCCAACATTCATTATAATCACAGGCGAACATTTCGAATCATACTCTTCCTCTTTTTTTTTATTTTATTTTATTTTTTTATGAAAGTGGTATTTTATAGTATATAATAAATTTTTAAAAATATTGAGTCCCGGGCACCTGGGTGGCTCAGTCGTTAAGTGTCTGCCTTCAGCTCAGGTCATGATCCCAGGGTCCTGGGATCGAGTCCCGCATCAGGCTCCCCGCTCAGTGGGAAGCCTGCTTCCCCCTCTCTCACTCCCCCTGCTTGTGTTCCCTCTCTTGCTGTCTCTCTCTCTCTGTCAAATAAATAAATAAAATTAAAAAAAAATATATTGAGTCCCTTCCATGTCCCGGTATATTTCTAGGGGCTTGAGATATTTGATGGAACAACACAGACCAAAAAACCCCCTGACTTCATGTGCCTTATATTTGTACTATTTTTTAATCTATTTTTTCCCTTTCCAGTATTTTGTGGGGGGTTTCCCAATTCAATGTATATTTTTACATAAGCAATCTTTTAGTGGCTGAATATTCCATAACACTCATGAATAAGATCATGGGTTGTAAGTGAAAAGCCATTTTCCCCATGAAAAGAGCAAATAAAACACTGTAGTTGCTAAGGGCTGGTGGCCCCAAAATGTGCCACTTTGGTGTGCAGATTATTTCAAGCTGAAAATAATCAAAGCCCAAATGACTTGGGAAGAATTTTTGACCTACCCCACAACTGCTAAAAAGAATTTAGATGGAGGACCTGCTCCGGGAAGGGAGCTATCCCCATAGACAACTATAGTATAACATGAACAAAGTGTAGGAGACATGGAAGAACCTAGAGAAGTCTTTGTTAAGATTCCTCTCTGTGTCCCATTGTTTCTATATGGTCCAGAAAATATTTTGTTTACCAAACATTTTTTTCTTTTTCATCTTCCCGTGAATTGTCCTCCTCCTCTTTCAAGTCTCAGACCCATACCCCTTTCTCCTTAGTTCAGAATGACATATATACCCCATTTTGCTTTACTCTCTTTGGAATCTCATGCTTATGTGGATTCCCTACACACAAGAATTAAATTTTATTTTCTGTTACTCTGCCTGTCAATTTAATCCTTCGACCAGCTAGAAGAACTTTTTTTTTAAGATTTTATTTATTTATTAGAGAGAAAGAGCGTGCACATGAGCAGGGGGAGGGGGTAGAGGGAAAGGGAGAAGCAGATTCCCTGCTGAGCAGGGAGCCCAAGGGTGGGGCTTGATCCCAGGACCCCAGATCATAACCTGAGCCAAAGGCAGAAACTTAACCAACTAGGCCACCCAGGTGCCGCCCCTAGCTAGAAGCACTTTCTTTAGAGTTTAGAAAATTTTCCCATCCCCAAAACAGCAAATATTTAGTAAGCAAGTTGTGATATTGTGATTTATAATAAGAAATGTATATTTGATCTTCATTTCATCTCTGGCACCAAGCTCCCAAGACCCTGGGAATTTCCTAAGTGATGAGAAAGATAAAGGTGTCCTTTGTTGGGGCACCCGGGTGGCTCAGTCGTTAAGCCTCTGCCTTCTGCTCAGGTCGTGATCCCAGGGTCCTGGGATCGAGCCCCGCATCGGGCTCCCTGCTCGGTGGGAAGCCTGCTTCTCCCTCTCCCACTCCCCCTGCTTGTGTTCCCTCTCTCGCTGTGTCTCTCTCTGTCAAATAAATAAATAAAATCTTTAAAAAAAAAAGTGTCCTTTGTTATGTTAATGAGATGAATATGGGATCACACCTAAGAATGGAGACTGGTTTCAACCCTGATTGGAGGGTTGGGAAATTTCAGTCCCACTCCTTAACCTCGGGGGAGGGAAGAGGAGCTGAAGGCTGAATTGATGGCCAATGACTTAATCAATAATGCCTATGTAATAAAGCCTCCATAAAACCCAAAGGACAGGGTTCCAAAAGATCCTGGTTTGGTAAACATGTGGAGATTCAGGGACAGCATGCTCAGAGAGACCACCATGCCCTTTCCCCATACCTTGCTCAAGGCATCATCTTGCTCATCTCTTCCATCTGACTATTCCTGAGTTATATCCTTTTGTAAGAAACTGGCAATTTGGTAAGTGAAATGTTTCTCTTAAGTTCTGTAAACTGCTGTAGCAAATTAACCAAACTCAAGGAAAGAGTCATTGGAACTTCTAATCTATAGCTGTTTGGTCAAAAGCACAGGAGACACCCTGACATCTGAATTTGGGAGGTGGGGGATGGCAGTCTTGTGGGACTGAGCCCTTAACTGGTGGAATCCAATGCTACCTCTGGGTAGATGGTGTCAAAACTGAGTTGAATTACAGACACCCAGCTGGTGTCAGGGAATTGTTTGTTGGTATGGACCCCCCCCCCATCGCCCCCCCCACACACACACTGGAAATTAGGCCCAGAGCCTTATTACAACTATTATGTGTAAATAGCTGGAGACATTGAGAGGGATGACAGAAAGAGTAAGACAGAGTCCTGGCCTCATTATAAAATGGAACTGGAATGCAAGAATGTAACTGCAGAAACAGAAGCAATATCAAGAGCAACATATTAAAAACACCATTTAGTAGGTCCTACATGAGCATTAGTAATTCTAGTATTAATACTAACAAAATAATGGTGATAACAATGATGATGATAATAGTTAAACTTTACTGATTGCTTGTTATGTGCCACATGCCACTTTCAGCATTTTTATATCTATTGTCTCCTTTAACCATTAAGAAACCCTATAAAAAGTATACCATTATTATCTCCATTTTGCAGTTGGGAAAACTAAAGCACAGGGTCGTAAAGCTAATTGCCCAAGTTCACATATCTAGTAGATAGTGGAGCAAGAATTCAACCCCATCACAAAACATTGTGTTCTAGTTAAAATAATGTAGTCTTTCAGCCACCGAAGACATGGTTTACTCATGGTCATATGGACATCCAGGAAAGAAACTGCCTAGAATACATCCAGTGATAAAAATATCACCATTTGGCCAAAAAGTATCATCTTCTTCTGTCTGGGGACCTGCGCTGTCCCCTGTAATTGTCTCTCATTCTCCTACAATATGTCACACCAGGTCTTCTTCCCTGGGGTCATAGTTTCCATGGAGAAGCTGATAAAAGCTGTGGGCTTTAGCTTGTCATGGGGAAAAGTGAAGCATATTGATACTTATACACAGTGCAGACAATGGAAGGGGTTCATGGACCCCAAAACTCACATATGAATTTTAGGGAAATGATTTTCAATCTTTATAGAGTTCCTAAGGGAATTTGTAAAATAAAGATTCCTAGTCCCCATCAACAGATTTAAAAGCAGGTCCCATGAGGTCAGACTTTGAGAAATGCTGCCTGAGGTGCCCATGGCTGCCCAGTTCAGGATTCTCCCATCAACTCAGCAAAATGTAAGTCAGGGTAAACAGGGTTACAGATAGGTTTCTAAGCAGGTGACAACCATGCCTAAAATAGCTTTTTCTCCCCTTTAATGGTTCTTATCAAGAGTATATTTTGGGGGGGCTCCTGGGGGCTCTGTCAGTTAAGTGTCTGCCTTCGGGTCAGGTCATGATCTCAAGGTCCTAGGATTGAGGCCCCAGTTGGGCTCCCTGCTCAGTGGGGAGTCTGCTATCCCTCTCTCTCTGCTCCTCCCCTCCACTCTTGCACATAGGCTCTCTCTCAAATAGATAAAAAAAAAATTTAAAGAGTGTATCTTGGGAAGTGTTAAGGGGAAGACCTTTTGCATTTAACCCACCCAACCCTCCCCCAAAGACCCTGAAGCAGAAGGATCTATGGCCCACAATTTTGTGTCTCAGTAGCCTCTGCTACTCTGGTTAGGGGAAGATGACTAGAGGCATCAATCCACTGGCTTCAGGGCACAACGGGATTAGTTGGTGGTCTAATAACATGACTCTTATTAGCACTTTCTTTACAAAGCATATAAGTTGCCCACAGTGTCACTCTAGGTTCATTAACCAGCAGGGAGAAACCAAATAGCACATCCCACACATCCTCCTACAATAACAAGACAACCCATATTAATAACCCCAGGAGAGCCACTCATGTGGACAGATGGCCCTTAAGGCTTTGATCAAGCTCCATCATGAAGAAGCTTATTACCAAGTAAAATGTATCAGGTTAGTGCCCTGAGATCGGGATAGGACAGGGAAAACCCTGAGGTGGGGTTCCTGTGCTAGGAGCTCCCCTAGGACTCCTCTGCCCTGACTTGTGAGGTTCTCCCTAAAGAAACTCAGAACTGAACCCTTACAGAAGGTCAATGTGATCAAAGAGAAAAAGCTTTAGAGCCAGAAAGGGCAAAAATCAAATTCCAGCTGTGCCACCCTCCGGCTGGGTGACCTTGGGCAAGTTCCTTAAGCCATGACTTCCACAACTTTAGAATGAGGACAATAATACCTCGTTTGTATTACGGTGGTGGGAGGATGGAGTGAAATAATGTGATGCTCTAGAATGTACTTCCAGGGAAGCTGCTCACTAAATTGGTGGTTATTTATAGTATTGTGAAGAGGGGATTCTATTATAATCGATACACCTTATCTGGCCATAGGGAGCTATCATGGTGTTCAGCAAATTCTCCTTTGCTCACATCCCCACCCCTACCCCCAAAGTCAGAAGGAGTAGAAAAGGCAATAGCTGGTAACTCCATTATAATCCTTGAACAAATAAAATCCGTGAGTTTCAACAGGAACCCTTCAGTTTGGCTACTGCTGTCCCCAAATGTTGACATTCCCTTGACTAGACCATACTTAATGTTATTTTAAATGGCATTTCCTCTGCATCAGACAATTAAGGAGGGGAAGAGGTGGCTATTTCCCTCTTGCCCCCAAGCCCCTCCTACAACTAGCTCAGTTATAAGTAATCTGATCTCTGAAGTCCATTAGCCGTGGAAGATGGAGAATGGGTTTTTGCCAGAGACCTGGCTTGCAGAAAGTCCCATCATCTCTTCTTAAGGTTCCCTCTGAATGGTTTAAACAATGCCAAGAGCATGACTTTTCATAAGGCCACTTGCTCTGAAGCCCTGTAGAAATAACCTGAGCAGCTGAGCCTAGAACTCAGGAGCTCCGTGGCCAATATCCACACTTCTTCAAACATCAGCAAACATTATAGACACAGGTGCATAGGCTTCAGGCAAACCGAGAGGCTGGGATGCAGCTGTTCTAACTCTTGCCTGTGGAAAGCCAGTGGCAGGCCAAACCAAGAATCAGTCTACAGTGTGACAAAGCGTTGTTGACCCTCTTCTTCCACTAACTGACCTGCTTATTAAGAGCAGCGCCTTGATTTCCCTACCTGAGAAATGTAGATGATAGTTGCCTTTCTTATCTCATAGGCTCTTGGTGAAAAAATAAAAACAAAAAACAACAACAACAACAAAAAAAAAACAAAAAACAAAAAACTGAGGTAGGGGAAGTAATATTCCAATCTTTGAAAGCTGAAGCATTTTGCAAAGGAAATGGCTATAACTGATCTAAAGTGGTATAACAACATTCAGGAGGGCTATAGACACAGACACAATAACTTTTATATACATGGAAAATTTCACGTGGGATTTCCTACAGAACATTCATGCCCTTTTTCTATCTACTTACCTTTTAGAAGGGGCTCTGTTCTTTCTTCATAAACCTTGCACAGTAAGATTCCACCTTTGTTTCTTGCCGACCATTTGACGATTCCTCTCATCCCACCTGAGCACAGCGCACCCCCCTTCAGAGTAACCATTCCTCCACCACAGCACCTGGCTCCCCCTCATACTGACCACGCCTATTCTCTGCCATCACCATTGGCCACTGCAGCAACGCCATTTTGGCTCGTTTCCTCTCTAGGACACACAGATGCATTCTCCACTCTTTCTAGCCAGAGATACAGAACAGTAATTGAGACATACACAAAGACAGGATAAATATTTTACATATGTTTAGTGATTTAACATCAGCTGGCTGGGAACTAAATTAATTTACCCTCTGGGCAGCCGGGCCCATGATATTTCTGACCAAGGACTTAAACAAAAGAAAGCCCTTTGGAGAAAACTGTGTGTGGCAAATGTCTAGGTAAAAATGAAACAATGATGTCTCCAGCTGAGATTTAATGTGCAAATAAAGGCAATAAACGCAATCATATCTTTAAGTGACCACTCTGGTTTTATTTTCTTTTTGGGCTTGGATTATACCCAAAGTCACTAGAAGATGAATGTGTATATTTTTGCTTAAGGAGTATTTTTTAAACTATTTCTAAGACGAAAACTTCAGTTAAACATGGTTTACATTTAATGTAGGCTAATTTCTTGGAATACATAGGAATTTATATATCTCTACCCTTGACCTTCAGTCACACTATCCATTCAGCTCAAAATATCCTTGTAATAATCTCTGTCTCTTGACTATGGACTCTGAAAAACAAACTGAGGGTTCTAGAGGGGAGGGGGGTAGGAGGATGGGTTGGCCTGGTGATGGATATTAAAGAGGGCACGTTCTGCATGGAGCACTGGGTGTTATACGCAAACAATGAATCATGGAACACTACATCAAAAACTAATGATGTAATGTATGGTGATTAACGTAACATAATAAATAAATAATCTCCATCTCTTAATCAAAATATTATCTCCATTTCAAGGTTCACTTGAAGCACCTGTTTTGCAATGAAGTTTGAAGACCACCCCAGTTTGTAGATGTCTGATCCTCTTCTGAACTCCTACAGCATGCTACGCCCTCAGAGGACACTTAGCTTCGGCTGCCTCTTCAGAGGATTCTTTGAGTACAGGACAGAAAGCGCTTTGAGGGCGCATATTATTTCTTTTCACCTTTGTGCATCACTCCACATATATCTCTATTATCAGTGTCTAACAAATATTAGGACTCAATACATATTTGTAGAATTAAAAGTAAATATGATAATTTGTGTAAGCTTCTTAGCATAATGTTGCCACATGGCAATCTCTCCTTGAAGGTGAGCAATTATTCTTCTCTTACTAAATAATTATTAAATTAATAAGTCCATCAGCTTTTGTACCTTAGTCTATGAATTTCTGGGGGTTTTCTATAAAAGGATGTGGAGAGAGTTCCCAGAGTCAACATTCATGTTGTTTTCCTCTAGAAAACCCCTTAAATATCTTAAGAGAAACTGACTTCCCAATTTCATATGAAGATTTTTTTTTGTCCAAAGATAAAAAATTCCTTAACATGAAGATGTGATACAATAAATATAATAAATTAGGTTTTGCTGCAAACACACATTGAAAGGAATGCCTGCTTGGATCTTAAATGTTTTGATTTCCTATAAGTAGATACGCACATGAACCATGGAAAAAAGGAGGAATCACGTGAATGAAAGGCTTGCTCCTTATAGGTCAAGGGTATAGGTCATTGTGTCATTTGTGCATCCCCAACACTCCTAGTGCACTTAAATGTAGTAGGCGCACAATACCTGCACGCTGCACAAACTGTTAAGTTAATTTTAACCCCTCAGGGATTTCTGTGGTGCTCTGGTCTATTTCCATCATTTTACAGAGGATGAAACTGTTGAGGCCACATTATGACTACATATCTAATTGTTGTACACAGTCGAGACTGTAACTCAGGATTCTTATCTGCCAGTAGAGAATTATTTCTGCAATTAAAAGAACAAATAGCATTTATTGAGCACTTACTACATACCAGCCACTTCACATACATGATGTCATATCTTCAAGAAAAGCCTGCGAAAGACACACTATCCCCATATTTTAGTCGAGGAAGGTGAAGCTCCAAGAATTTAAATGTCTTGTTCAAGGCAGAATGTGGTAAGCAGGAGAGCTAACATTCAAACTCAAATTTGTCTGCTCCAAACCCACTGCCTTCCATGTCACACCACATTAACATTCATTAATAGCATAAAGCACCGATCAGAGAAGGAAATATGTGGGCTTGCTAGAGAAAGCTAAAATTGTTTATCATTTTACTTTATTAAAAAGTAAAAAATATGTTTAAATGTACAGTCAAAGCAAGTGTTTACATGCAACCTCTCTCCAAAATCAGGTTTGTAAGTCACTTAGAAAAGGAATCTGTTCGTGAAGAACACCAGATCTGAGAGCAGAATGATGGCAGGTTACCTCGTGCTCAATGAATCACCAGGTGCAGATTCCATGTCTCACTAAAGATGAAGAGGTAGGCGGATAAGAGAACAACCAAATCACTACTTAAGGTAAAGAGTGCAATGTGACAGGCACGTGTTAAAACCCTTGCTTTTCTACAAGGAGATGGAGCGCCCAGCTAACACTGCGCCCTCTTCCAGCATCATCTGAAATCCACCCCAAGAGAGGATTATTTAAAATACTGACTCCAAGAGGTCTGAGCTCTTCTGTCCTACCTGAAAATCTTTAAGACCAGCCATTCTATGAGGTTTGGGTGCCAGCCCCTATTTGCCACTGACCTTTTGTACCATCTCAGTAACTCAGTTAGCTTCCAGAGCCTCAGGTTGCTTCTCTATGTAATGAGAATAAGAATATCTACTCATAACATTTTTGTGAAAATTAAGTGAGATGATAGAACGTAAGGCATCTACCCAAAACCTGACCCAAGCTGGGACTCAGTTTATTCACGAAGGTTGGATGGTAAATGTCAAGTCCCAGAACAACGAAAGGCAAAGTGGTACATGGAAATCAACCAGATCATCGTGGTCTATACTAATGCAGCATTAAAGTATCATAATGGCAAAAGAGAAGTAAAAGCCTCTGACACTATTTCCGGTAAGAAAAGGACAAGACAGTGAACTGAAATACTCAAATTGACTCCAGCATAAAAATATGAATAATCAATATTAACACTTGCCACTCACCTATTACCTAACAAGGGTTTTATAAGGGTTAATAAGTGTGGCACTTTGAAATTTCTTGGAAATAAAGAATAAACACATGCCCCATCACACATGCATATATAGACAAATATATATTTTAACAAACTAAGGATTACTGTATAAATTTAGATCAGGGCACAGCATGCCTAGGATGAGTAGGGTAGGAACAATATGTTCTTGCTTACGACACCAAGCTCATGACAAATGATTCATACCCAGCACCTTTCATGCCAAAAGATCCCCCAGGTGTTCCACCAACTCTAGCAACACTTTCCATCAAGCTAGACTGCAGTATAGAGGAATCACATCACTCCCACGGATGAGGCAAAACAGTCATGTCTTTACACAACTGCACAAGTCCAACAGTGGAGGGGGCAGGAAGAAGAAGGGAAGGAGGCGAGAGAAACATCCAGAATTCCTCACAAGTTTGACAGGCAGCCTATAATTACCATACAGTTACACCTTTAATGCAGGTGTTATTGTAATCAGAAACCCTACTTAACAAGGCTTTTAGCTAAAGGTGAGACAGGTTCAGAGGATGTGTATTGCCTCTGGCCCTGAGTGGGTCAGGGGGTGGATTTACAGGGGGACTGACGTCTAAATGGGAAGAAAATGAGAGCCCCACAGTGTTGCACTCAGGTTTAAGTTAGTGGATTTCTTGCTCTAGGGAGACGTGAAGTGCTGTAAGTTGAGAGTTCCAAACAGGTGTACCGTACTGTACTTGACAATCACAACACACTTATGTGCAACCTGGCATGTGATGAATTGGCATGGACCCCATTTTAAGGATGAGGAAATTCACACTCAGAGTGCAATCGACTTGCCAAGATCAAACCACAAATAAGCAGAACTAGAACTCAAGTCTCCACACAGCTTTTCACCTCACAGAGTTGCCCAGAAAAAGTTTTTTCTGCCTTCCTTCCTTTAAAAACAATTGTTAAACTTTGTGTCTCCTATGAATCTGGGCCAGTTTTGTTTTGTGGGACCTGGATTAAGACTATAGCTCTCCCTCTGCCATCTGCATATATATGCTAAAAAAAAAAAACCAATTTTTTTTTTTAAAGATTTTATTTATTTATTTGAGAGAGAGAGTGAGAGAAAGAGCACAAGAGGGGGGAGCGGGAGAAGGAGAAGCAGACTCCCTGCTGAGCAGGTAGCCCGATGCGGGACTCGATCCCGGGACTCCAGGATCATGACCTGAGCCGAAGGCAGTCGCTTAACCAACTGAGCCACCCAGGCGCCCAAAAAAAAAACCCAATTTGTGTGTAAACAGGCAGGGATGCCGAGCCGGGGGTTCCTTACAGAATTAAAAACTTCAAAGAGTAGAAATCTCACTAGCAACATGATCTGAATGCTCAAACCTTTCACATGCACTACCTTGATTATTTGCTACATTATCTCAGACATGTCTGCATATTGCCCATCCAAGTCCTGACCCTAAGAAGCCAGACTGTGCTTATAAGTATCATATAAAAAATAAAAAAGGCTGGCAGTGCTTGGCGCCATTTCTTAAATGGAGTTTAAAATTTGCCAAAGATGTATTCTCCTTTTCCAGCTCTTTCCAGGATCTTTCAAGAGATGAACTAAAGTAGAGGTCTAACGGGTGAGTGATATTTTACAGCTCAAATTACATTAAAAGCCAGAAATATTTTGAGTCCAATGTCCTTTACTTCTCGATACAACCAGATATAATGTTTGATGTGTTTAAAATCTCCCCTTAGAGCCAGAAGCTTTGAGTTAATCACTTAAAGCAGTGTGAAAGTTATTCAGTTTAAGAAGATTTGAGTTCAAATTGGGGGATTAATTTTAGTGGTTTTGATATGAAAGATATGATAGTTAAGGTAAGAAATGAGGGCAAGGGTCTCCGGAAACTTGAATGGAAAGAATTTCAGCTTCAATTATTTGATTAAATCATTCCTGAGAACCATAGAAAACCATAGCCTCAGTCATGAGAGCTGAATTGTAGGGAAAACCTTGCTGATCCTCTCAGGACAGAAACATCAATGCAAAAAAAAACCATTTATCATGGTTTGCCTTAATACAGTTTATATCTATATACCCAAAGAACCCACGACAACAGACTATTATTTTAAAACGTTCACAACTTTCGTTAAAAAGCTGACAATGAGCACAACTCACTAAGGTGGCACTTCCCTGGGAAGGTTTCTGGCAATGACATCACAACTGAAAACATTCTGAAAGGTACCAGGCTGCATAGACTTGTACATATTACGAATACTACAATCTCAATAACGTGATGGAAGCTGAAACTCTGATTTTTTTTTCATTTTACCCATCCTTGGTTTTTACGTTCTTCTTGTCTGCTTAATGGCAGCTCAGAGAACTTTCCACACTTTTAAATCATCTTCACTTATTACCATCAAAGCTGGATCTTTACTATTTCAGCTCATTGAAGTTTTCTAGGTGCAGTTTAAGCTGGAATAGCTACCCCAGATTCCAGACATGCAGGCTTTTCCAAAAATCTAAAACCTCCCCTGACGTGGCCAATGCTCATGGACTTGCACCCACTCTCCCCAGTGTCAGCATGGGGAATCCAGCAATCCCCCCTGGTCCCTTCATAAAAGGAGGGCTAAGTCTTTATTTGTGCTCTTCTCTAGAGGAGGTCAGTCAATGGGGAAGAACAGGGGGTTGTTGTCACTGGGATATATCTGATCTTCCTGGGACTGATCATGCCGGAGAACAACCACTCATTCACAGGCTGGAAAGCCCCAGCTCTCAAAACACACTGGCTGGTGCTGTTAGAAGATGCTAGAGAGTTCCCGTCCTGAAACTTGCATCCACTTGGTCCCCAGAAACAGAGAATACATTAAGGGCACCTTAGTGTCTGCTGCATATCTCTTCCCTTCTGGGGAAGAGGGGGTTAGAAGCTTTGCATAAAAATAAGCTTATACGTAAAGTCTTCTTGATCTTACTTGTGCTCACCCATAAGTCTAGCAAGTAAAAGGAAAGTCACTTAAAGGAATGTCATCCTGCCTGGAAATTTAACCCATTCACCTCCACATTCAGAACACTTAACCCCCTCTGTTTGCCTGTCTTCAGCTCTGTTACTACACCAATGAGACCAGGAAACAGGAAACAGGGATTTGCCTCCCCAGTCTGAAGCTTTTGAGGGGTTCTGAGAGGACTCTGATGGTGTCATGGGTCTCCTGATAGGTGACATTAACTCCTAGGGGAGGTGGGCAGGGAAGACTTTAGCTTGCAGCATCTCTCAAGTCCAGAAACCTCATTTCCCCAAATTCTCCATCAGAACACAACAGTCTGCTTTAACCCTTTCCATCTTTCACCCCTTGCCCTCAGACCCCATCTACTCACGCTGCTGTTGTGGCCAGACCAGTGGACCATGGCTTGGTTGTGTGCGGAGTCGCCTGTCAGCGCGAACGTGGTGCTGGTCAGTCTCAGCTCCTCCATCCGGAAGCGAGTGGCTTTGTCCGGGTCCCGCTCCAGAGTCCCAGGCTCCTGCTGCCCTCCATCCCTTAGCACTCCCCGGGGGCTTCGACTCGCGCCCTCTCCCCGTTCTGCCTTCCCGGGATCCGCTTCACTCCGTCTCCGCCGGCCAGAGCGTGGGGCAACCGCCACGGACCCCCCGGTGCCGGGGGCCCGCTCCAGGGACAGCGCTCGGTCTCCGGGGGCCACTGCGAACAGGGGGCGCCCAAGGAGGGGCAGGGGCGTGGCAGCAGCTCTGCCTCGCGGCCCCTGGCGAAGCAAACCCCCTGGGGTCGGAGCCCAGCGCGGGGCCGAGCCGGGGGATAGCTGGGGGTAGCAGGAGCCGCCGCCGCAGGCGCCCGGGACGCAGAGGACCAAGAGCCCCGCGCCGGCTAGGAGCGCGCTCAGCCGGGCTGGGGAGCCGCCGCCGGCGCCAACTTTTCCCATCGCGGGAGCGGCGAGCAGCGAGCGGAGAGGGGGCCGGAGCGGAGGCGGCGGCGCGGGGCTCTCCGCTGGCCGGCTGTGGGGGGCAGGCGCTCAGGACCCCAACTCCATCCAAGTTGGGCCGCGGAGGGGGCGGGCGGAGGCGGCGCGGGGCAGGTGGCGGCCGCTTGCCCAGGCTGGGCTGGTGCCGAGCGTGGCTTCGGACCGAGCGAGCCGCCGCCACGCGGGGGTGGAGCTGAACTGAAGTCACGGGCGGAGCGGGCGCTGGCGCGCTGGCGGGCGACGCGGGAGAGGGGAGGGCGGGAGCTGCCGGGGCTCCGGGCGCCGCGTCCCGCTGCCGAGCTGCGCTGCGCGGGTGGCTGCGGGGACTGGATGCGTCGCCGGCCCTCCCCTTGGGCTCGCGGGCGCTGCTGGCGCCCGCTCTGCGCCCCCGCGGCCGCGGTCTCCGCTCTCCCTCCCGTGGGGGCGGCCAGCCGGAGCTCGCGGAGTGCTCGCTGTGTTGGGGACTTCCTATTCCTGTTTTACTGTTTCTGTCAGTCTCTGCTGCCGTTTCCTCCTCCGCACTCCACCCCCTCCTCGTCTCTTCCAGTTTAGATGATAAGGTTGGGTGGGCTCCTGGTCTTTCCCTCCTTCGTCTCCGCGAGTTGGCGTCTTTACCGTAGCTTAAGCAGAGCCTGAGTGTCCCAGCCTGGGGGAGATCCCAGGAAGGCAACAGCAGAGAATGATGTAATTAAATGATCGTGTGTGTGTGTGTGTGTGTGTGTGTGTGTGGTCTGGGGGGATTTTTTTTTTTTTTTTTTTCATCAATTATTACGCTTAGATTCCTTTCCGGACCTCCTAAAGCGCTCACTGTATTTGAATTCAATCTTCTTGCATTTTGTGGGCATGTATCTTGGCTCCCCTAAGAGACCACAAACTCACTGAGGACAGGAATTGTGAGCAACTTGGAAGAAGTGGCCAGTTTATTTTGTTTGCCATTTTTATCCTCTGCTTGACACAGTGTCCTACGCGGTAGGAAATCTGTCAGTCTTTAATTGAATACATACGTATTGTGAGCCTATTCTATGTCTGTATGCAAATAGATACAGGAAAAAAGGCACGATGCTTTATTTATCCTATGTCTTTTGTGCCTAGCCTAGAGCTACTAGCACATACCTGAAGATTCTTATCAGCAAACTTCAAGGCTATGCTGGATGCTCTGCCACAGCCTAGTTTGCTGTGGGGCCTCAGACGAAGTGGCAATCTCTCAGCTTCCTACACTTTAAAATTAAGCGGTTGCATCAGATGACCTTTAAAATTCCTTCCACTCCTAAAATTCTATAATTGTATAATTATAATGTCTGTCCAGCCCAGCTCCCCTGCTACTGTTCAAAAGTTCAGATGAAGATTTATAGTAGGTGAATGGGCTTTGAAAATTACAAAGAATTTTCCCAAACCCAAGCCTTTTTCAAATGGAAAGTTTGCTTCTAAGGGTTGAAATACCTTCAAATTTCTTTGTAGTCTTCATGTGCCTAATAACACTTCCTTATCACATGGTAGCTATTAAATTATTCAAAGCGTATTTACTGATTAAACAAATGAATGCCACGCAAATCTTCAGTTTCTAATTACATTTTTGTTCATTTTCACACTTGCAAAGGTAACCTTCCTGAAAAATCTAAATTGTGAGTTTGTGATAGGACCAACTTAAAAGTAGCAGTGATGATTATTCTTCAATTAATGATACCCTTTTTGATACTGTTCAAGAGGAATTTCTCTTATATCAATCCAACCCAGAGCTGTGTTACACAAACAATTATTTAAATTCTTGTTCTTATGTCCAATCCAAGAAATATGCAAATGCAAGGGAACAGACTTCTTAGCCTTTGAATGTAAGTACTAAAGACAAAGAGTGACCTGTTTGTTTTTAAGGGAGACACAGACTGTTCTTCCAAAAGCACCTCAACTACCCAAGCCTGGATCCTCCTAAAAAAGGAACATTGTCTGGCAGGCTTCTAGATGGAGAGGAGAGCCAGAGGTCCTCCCTCCTCCCAAAACTGCAAGTGCTCTTCCTTAAAACCCAGGGCAACTGTTTTCCTCTCCTGAGAAAGGTTTTCAGAGCTTTGTGGGATTGTTTGTCTTATGGCTTCTTTCTATCCCCTGCTAACCTCCTTTCCAGTCTAGATGAGTGTGTGAGATTTCCTCCAAGAGAGGAAAAACCAGATTAAAGAGTCAGAACCCGAATAAATTCCCATTCTAATATAGGACTGGAAAATGCAAAATGGAAAAAAGAAAGAAATTAGTGAATTCAAATTTTCTGGTCTTAGTCTATTATTGCCCTACCAAAATTTAGGCGGTTTTGATTTCAAAATGAAGTTCCACCTGAAGAATTGGTAGAAAGAGAGCTGATTTTTCCTTCCCAAATAATTGATAACTCCCATCTTTTAAAACAGACCCATTACAATAATCCCTTTAAAATGAAATCATTTGCAGTCCATTTGCTGAGAATTCAGAGAGGGCAGGAGTTTTTTAAATGCCTGATTCTAATTATTCATTTGAGAAAAAGTTACACAGATGTGGGTGAAATTGGCTCCAAGAATTTTTTTTTTTTTATAAATTCATTTTATTTCTTATGTCTCTGATCCTTTGTCAACAAGCAGAAAAGGAAAGTACGAGTAGTTCCCTAAACCATTTTCTTTTCCTGGAAGACTTCAAGAAATGGCTTAATTATGGGGGAAAGTGGGCTAGCCTATTTCAAGGTATTTCCAATCCAACAACTCACTAAGCAACCCAACAGATTGTATTAATGTACTGCATTAAGAATGGGTTATTAGGAAAATAGTCGCTATCAAATGTCAGTAGAGAACATAGATCTGTAATTCCAATAAGGAGTCTTTTCATTGTACATTGAAAGATACGCTCGGGGCGCCTGGGTGGCTCACATGGTTAAGCATCTGCCTTTGGCTCAGGTCATGATCCCAGAGTCCTGGGATCGAGCCCCGCATCGGGCTCCCTGCCCCTTGGGGAGCTGGCTTCTCCTTCTGCCTGCCTCTCTCTCTCTCTCTCTGTCTCTCATGAATAAATAAAATCTTTAAAAAAAAAAAAGAAAGAAAGATATGCTCTGCTCTGTCTTATCTCTGCAATAGTCATCTCCGAAGTGGGGTACATGTATCCAAATAGTACCATAAGATAATTCATTGTGTGCAGGAAGAAAACAGCCTTGTTAATATTTAATTAAGAATTAACATATATAAATGTATGTTTCTATCTAACTATACACAGAGAGACAGAAAAAGAATATGAACATTTTGGAGCCACGTGCTAATTGGCGTTGCATGATCAAAAAAGTTCAGATGACTTGCCCTGCCAAGCAGCAAAAGTGGTCTTTGAAATGGATAAAAAAATATTATTCCTTGCCATCATTTGAAACTCTTCACTGACTTACCATTGCAAACAGAATAAAATCCCCATGGGATCCTTGTATGGCCAATTAGGCCTGCAAGAGGTGAGTGCTGCCTGTTCTTCAACTACTTTTGGCAGCTCTCTCTCCCCTCCCCCATATGCTCCAGCCATTCTGGGCATCCTTTCTTCCCATGTGCCAAGTTTTTTCAACTCATTCAGTTTTGCATATGCTGCCTGGAATCCCCATGACCACGCCTACTTCACATGGCTGACTCTTCTTTGATATCTGTACTTTAAATGTACTTCCTTGGAGAGACTTTCTCTGACTCCCTACCCAACAAAAAATTTCTTTCACATTTTCTGTGTCAGTCCCCTATTGGCTTCTTAACATATATGGTAGTCTTCAATTATTTCATTTGAGTGTTTTTTGCTAAAACTCCCCACAAATCTACAAGTAGGTGTGGACCACATCTCCCTCATTCATCTGTTCTTTCCCCAGTGCCTCCTTCAGTGCGTGACTCATTGGGAGGGCTCACTGAATAATGTTTGGCTGGCTGAGTCACACGGGTAAAGCAACGTCAGCTGCACAATGTCCAGTATTAACATTTTGTCAATTAGATGTGTACCCATGCCAGAAAACTTGCTAAGGATTTAACATGTATCTGCTCATTACTTAATTAACTATTTAATTAATTATTTTAAACAAAACTCAGCTAAGTATGATCATTGTTCCCACTTCACAGATCCCTTTCCAAACAACGCAGTCACACACCAATTTAGTGAAAGAGGAAGTCTTCAGTGTAGGCATCTTATTCCTAGTATGTTCTTGACTTTATGCAATACTCCTTTTTCTCCCAATCCAACTAATAACAGCTAATGTTTATTGGTGATTTATTTTGTGTCAGGCACTACATTTAGCACTTTGAATAATTTCTAGTAATGTTGAACAGTTTTGAAAACAAGTTGTTTAGGTTGAAGGTGAAATTCGTATTCTCCAGTTTACGTTGGCTTTTATTTGGTGGGGGTGGGGGTTAATGTTAAAGACGGTGGTGTATTCACTACACACATGACCTTCCTGCACCAGTTATAGGAGTTGTCACATCGGTTTCCTGTCTTCCCCTTTCCCTAGGTCTCTCCATAGCTAGTGGATAACTTGGCTTCCGCTGCACTAAATTACATTATATGCTTCATCATTAGAACAATGTCTTTTAATAGCTTTCAAAATACTTGACTCCCCTTGGATACCATTGAGACAAGGTGTCTTGCATTTCAGATCAATTACACGAGGAACCATAGAAAGAAAGTGAGGGAGAAGAATATGCAGACTCTTCTCATTAACTGCTGAGCGGATGATGGGAGTTTTGCAAAACTGCCCTTTAAAATACTTTCAGGTATCAACAAATACTGGCCTGAGTCTGAATCCAGTAATTGTATCTCTTCTCATATACCCAATTTAAGTGGCTTTAATGTAAGGGCTTAAACTCTCTTATCTATAAAAATAGGTCTAAGATTATCTACTTGACTCATAAGGATGTTGTAAAAGTTATTTCAACTTCATATAACTCTTGGAGATAACAATACAGCTTCATATTTACGTAACTTTTATCTCATCAGACCTCTAAAGAGTTTTTGGGTTTTTTCCCCCTAGTTTAATAAATCTTGCAGCAGCTTCAAAAGGTAGGTAGGGGGCAGTTTTTGCCTGCATCATACAGAATAAAAAGAAATTTTTCCAAGGTCATGGAGTTTGAGAAAAAAACTTAGCACTGAATTTTGTTATACTTCACTTCTACCAGTCCAAATCTGCACCCAGTTTATATATACATGAATTAAAATTCCACGTTACTTTTGTTTAGCTACTATGCACAGCCTACACAATCATTTCAGGTTTCAAAAGATGGTTTGTATAATTAAAAAGGAAGAGAGAAGCATGAAATAATATCACTGTCATTGTGTGAACTCATATATGCATATGTATTTTTTCCCATTTTAATAGTCCTACTTAATGTGAAATAGATAAAATGTGTACTATGACTAAGTAAGTTTATTTAGAGCAGTATTATTAGACTTTTAAAACTATACCTTTACCAAAAAGACTTAGAATGTTTTTAAAAATTACTATAGTCTTAAAATTATCTAGAAACTATAAAAAGTAACTTCTATCATCTCTCTCCTGTCCTCCAGTTGTCTGTTAGTCCAAAATAAAAAGGCTTTATCATATTAAATCACAAAACCAGCTTCATAACACTTTTTGACTCCAGTCTCCTTGAAAGTACAAATAGTAAGAAATGCACTCTGTTGGTTTTGCTTCTTTTTCTTTGGGAGTACTGTGTAGGGAGGTGAAGAGAGAGACAGAAAGCTACTCCCCAAATCTTTAAGGGCCACTGAAATGACAATCAAAAGCTTTCATATCATAAGAAGTCGTTTGTTATTTTTGTCTCTTTTCCATAGAACTGATCCAAGGATGAATGAGGTTAACATTGAAGCCAAATTCAGTAGATTTCTAGGGCATAATATTCTAGCAGAATACAACTCCATAAAATGTACAGTAGCCATTGAAAATAAGATCTTTGGGACTTCTCTCTCAGAGTGCAAGAGTAGCTTGCAAAGAAAAGGAGGAAACAAATCAAAGAATAAGTAGCACAGCTGGGTAGATATTAACTACTCTGTGCGGCTTCCCATTTCTCTATTTGATCTGGACAAAGAGTAGATATAGTCCAGCCCCCAAGAGTCCAGATATCCCTGACAGTATGTTAATCTCTGATAGGAGCACAGAACAGAAGGGAAGGGAAATGATCAAAGCCCAAAGTTTATTGTGTCTATCAGCCTCTACTGCTTGGAATAGTACAGTGTGGGGCTTAAATTCCCAAATTTTGAGGTCAAAATCCTAGTTTTCAATCCAGTATATGCCACTCACTAGCTGTACAAGATCATTTGACTTTCTGAATCTCTGTTGCCTAATCTGTAAAATGGACATTCCGTCACCTTCTATCAGTAAGTTTGCTCCCTATGGCATGGAGCAAATACACAAATCACATAGAGTAATACATGTTAGCTGTTGTTAAATTTATTTCACAGTTCAAATATCACCTTTCACTTGACACTGTCCTCCAACATGCCTCCCCAGATGAAGACAAGAAGTTAAAAACACATTTTTGACTGATCAAAAATAAACTTATTTCCTGCTAGAAATAAAACAAAATGTAAAGGCCACCGTACCAAGAAATAGAGAACAGGGGTTGAAACTCAGACGTTTTGTGTTGTAATTAAATTGAAAGGATGGAATGAACTACTGTCTTCCTACATCTTGTCAAACCTGTCTTTTACGTGAATCATAGTGCAAGGACTCTGCCCTTGAGTTTCACAGGCTTCTAGGAGGTAAGCAGTAGATTGGATGGTAGTCTGAAATTTTGACTACGTATTTGAATTATTCTTTGCAATGTGGAAAATTAACTTAAGATAGGTCAGAGGGAATCCCTTATTTAATACATCATGGAATAAATACATACAATTTATCATGTAGAGATATTCTAGAGTCTGAAGATGTGAGTAAGCTTAGATCAACACCTAGACGTGGACCCATGATTGTTTGCCTTGAAAATGTTACTGAAGTGCTCAGCTAGCTACCTTTATCTTCTCAGTTACTATTACCAGGTATGACTCGGAGTCATATTGTGGGCAGAGGCTGGTCCATTTTCTAAAGCCAGATGTGGTCCTAGCTGTGGTGGTCTGAAGAACTCCTTTTTAAGAAGGTGATTGGTTCATTGTTAATCTAGTGCTATGTGCCTGCTATCTAGATGCTGGACTTCTTCAGAGGTCCCACACCAATGTATTTTATCCCATTCTCCATCTCCTAGTCTAACTCCCTGATATTTCTAGGTTTTGATTCCCTTACCTACTTAGATTCACATTATCTACTTTTGTTTCCTTTATATCTGTTGACCATGGATCCAACTCTGAATTGATAGCCTCATGGTACGTACCAGTCATCTTTTTTATAACCTAACTCTTGGTCCCTGCCTACCATGGCCTATAACATTACCTCATAGACCTGAGCATTTCATTAGGGAATGTTTGGAATTTACCCATTGACTTTTAAGGGTTCTTATCATGGAAATTATCTTATAATATATATTTCAGTGCTGTTGTTTTAGTACTAAATAGGTAACCAGTATCTGTTTTCTATATTCTGTTGGCATCCTGCATCTATTCTGACATTATATTTTTGTTATAATCATCTGTCTTATCCATCCATCTTCTTCATCAGAGTGCGAACTCCAATGGACTAGGTGTCCTGTAGGTCTTATATATTTATCTCCTAGCCTTAGTATCCAACCCAAGGCAGAAGCACAGTAGACATGCAGTAAGTGTTTATTGAATGAATAAATGAATGACAAGGCTGGCATTCTCCCATCTTTGATATGGTTCTTTTTTTTCTTCCGATAGCTTTTCTTAATATTGTCAGGTAATCATCACTAGGATGAATCACAGTCACCCACCCCGAATGTCACATAAAGCTAAATTTACACCCAAGACAAAAGTTGAATCAATAAATGAGCAATTAAAAAATCATTAACTGAAATGTTAATGTCTTCCAACCTATCGCTATTAGCTACAGCTTGTTTGAAGAGAATCCTACCCCATAAAAATGACAATGCTTTTTAGCATTTAAAATATATTTTAATACATTATTTTGAAGTTTAACCTACAGCCACAAGAATGTCCAAATCTTAACTATATTGCTCAGTGATTTTGTTTTTGCACATACACATGCATGTGTGCACACACACACACACACAGATAGAATTCTTTTCCAGAATCGCCAAGGTTTCTTGAATGTTACTAGTCAATAACACCAATGTGCACCCACTCTGACAAAGATATGCCTATTCTGACTTCTGTCACCAAAAATTAATTTTGCTCTTCTTGAAAATATTTAATAGAACCAAACAATATATATTCTTGTATCTGGGTGTTATAATTCAATATTGTATTTGTGAGATTCGTCATACATGTAGTATGTACTAGTGACTGGTCCATTCTATTGCCGTGTAGTATTCCAACAGTATGAATATACAACCATTTATTTTTTCATTCTACTAGTGGCAGATCTTTAAGTACTTTCCCCTTTATGGCTCTTATGAATACAATGGCTATGAGCATCACTGTTCATGTTATTTGGTAGACATAAGCACTCATTCTCTAGGATACATTCTTGGGCCTGGAATCCAGAAGTCCTAGGAAGGCACGTGTTTACTTGTACTATATAGTACCAATTTTTCAAAGTGTTTGTTCCAAATAGCAATGTATGAGAGTTCCAGTAATTTTACATCCTCACCGACACCTAATTAAAAAAAAAATTTTTTTAGCCAAGCTGGCAAAAGTTTAGAGGTAACTTATGGTCATTTAATTTACATTTTCCTGAAGAATAATGGCTGAGTATTTTTAAAGTATTTATTGACCACTTGAATATCCTATTTTCTAAAGCAGTTGTCTCAGGCTTTAGTCGTTTTAAAAAATATTAGGTGGTCAGTCTTTCTTATTGATTTGTAGAAGTTCTTATATAATCCTTTTCCTCATATGATTTATAGAGACAGTAGTGATATTTTATATATAATGTCCCAATCTATGGTTTGCTTTTTCTATATTCTATTTCTGATGAATAGAAATTCTTAATCTTTATGTAATACAATTCATCAATTACTTCAAAACTTTATGGTAATGCTTTTTATTTTTAGTTTAAGGAGTCTTTTCTTACACCATATCCATGGATGTATTATCTTATTTTTTCTGTAAACTGTGTTGTTTTACTTACCAATTTATGTCTATAGTCCATCTGTAATTAATTTTTGTATATGGTATGAGGTGAATGTTCATATTGTTTCATTTGGCTACCAATTAACCCAATACCATTAATTAAAAAGACCATCCTTTTCCCACTACACTGCTGTAACATAATTACTATAAATCAGGTAACTGTATGCATGTGTGTCTGTTTCAGAGTTTTCTATTCTGTTTAATCAGTTTGTCAAACCCTGTGCTAATAAAACACATTAATTGCTGTAACTTTATAATAAATCTTGATATCTGGTGTGAAGTCCCCTACTTCATTCTTCCAGATGGTTTCAGAACTACCTTGTTGATTTTGAAAAGGCTGGACTTTTTAATGGGATTACATTGCATCTATAGATCAATTAGGGAGAAATTAACATTTTAAAAATATTGAGTTCTCCAATCTGTGAATACATTATTTTTCTTTCTTTATGTAGACATTCTTTAAATTCTCTCAGCAATATTCATTAGTTTTCAGTGTAGAAATCCTGCACACCTTTCAATAAATTTATTCTCAGATAGAGGAGGTGTTTTGTGACACTTTGAATATTATATTTATCTTAATTTTCAATTAATATTTGTTAGTCTATAAATTTGGAATTAATTCTTATATTAATTTTGCACCTAGTGACCTTGTTAATTTTACTTGTTAATTCTAATAATTTTTAGAATTTTTTAGAATTTTTATGTGCCTAATGATATATCATGTGCAAATTGAACATCTATTTCTTTCCTTCAAATATTTCTATCATAAGTTTATTTATTTATGCACTGCTTATTGCTTTGGATAGGAAGACAAATATGATGTTGAATAGAAGTGGTGGCAATGGGCTACTTTATCTGATGGCATTGGGCTCAGAAAATAGTTTTATACTTTATGTTTAAGCTTATGATATATGTTGAGTTATTTTTTGCATAAGGTGTGAGTCTTAAGTTGAAAAGTATCTTCCCCCCATAAGATTTTGCATGCATCTTTGTAAAAAAATTAGTTGGGCATATTGGGTTTTCATTTCTGAGCTCTCTTCTGTTCTGTTGATTTGTGTGCCTACCCTCCATACAGTCTTGATGCTATAGATGTATAATACATCTTGAAACTGGGTAGGTGAATTCTTCCTACTTTGTATTCTTTTTTAACACTTTTTTCATTTTAAGGCAGTTTTCAGTTTACAACAAAATTGAGAGGGAGTTACAGAGGTTTCTCATAAGCCCCACATATACATAGCTTCTCCCATTATCAGCACCACTCACCAGACTGGTACTTTTTTTTTTTTTTTAACCAAGCATGAACTTACAGTGACATTTTGTAACCATGTAAAGTCCATAGTTCACCTTGGGGTTCACTCTTGGTGCTTTGCATTCTATGGGTTTGAACAATGTATAATGACATGTATCCATCAATGGATATTATATTATATTATATTATATTATATTATATTATATTATATTATATTATATTATATTATTATATTATATTATAACAGAGTACTTTTATTTCCCTAAGAGTCCTCTGTGCTCTACCTATTCATTTCTCTATGATGCCCCAATCCCTGGCAACCATGGAACTTTTTACTGTCCCATAGTTTTGCTTTTCCCAGAATGTCATAGAATTGGAAACATACAGTATTGTAACCTTTCCATACTGGCTGTGCTCACTTAGTAATATGCATTTAAGGTTCCTCCATGTGTTTTCATAGCTTAATAGAGATGAATAATATTTCAGTGTCTGGGTATAGCAGTTTATGTAGCCATTCACCTACTGAAGGGCATTTTGCTTGCATCAAAATTTTGGCAATTGTGAACACAGCTGCTATAAATATCCTTATGCAGGTTTTTGTGTGGGCATAAATTTAAACTCTTTTGAGTAAATACAAACAAGTATAATTGTTGGATCATATTCTAGGAGTATGTTTGGTTTTATAAGAAACTGCTAAACTGTCTTCCAAAGTGGCCATACCACTTTGTATTCTCACCAGCAGTGTATGAGAACTCCTGTTGTCCCTATCTTTGTAAGCATTTGGTGTTGTTGGTGTTCTGTATTTTGGTTATTTGAAGGTGTGTATCAATACCTCATGGTTGTTTTAATTTGCAGTTTTGTGATGACATATGATGTGGAGCATCATAAACTTATTTACTATCTGTATATCTTCTTTTTATTTTCTATTTTTTAATTAACATATGTGTTATTTGTTTCACGTGATTCATCAGTCTTACACAATTCATAGCACTCACCATAGCACATACCCTCCCCAATGTCCATCACCCAGCCACCCCATCCCTCCCAAACCCCACCACTCCAGCAACCTCAGTTTGTTTCCTGAGATTAAGAGTCTCTTATGGTTTGTCTCCATCTCTGGTTTCATCTTGTTTCATTTTTTCCTCTCTTCCCCTATGATTCTCTGCCTTATTTCTAAAATTCCACATATCAGTGAGATCATATGATAATTGTCTTTCTCCGATTGACTTATTTAGCTTACCATAATGCCCTCTGGTTCCATCCACATTGTTGCAAATGGCAAGATCTCATTTTTTGTGGCTGCATAATATTCCAGTGTGTGTGTGTGTGTGTGTGTGTGTGTGTGTGTGTGTGTGTGTGTGTGTTTGTGTGTTTATACCACATCTTCTTTATCCATTCATCTGTTGATGGGCATCTAGGCTCTTTCCATAGTTTGGCTATTGTGGACATTGCTGCTATAAACATTGGGGTGCACATGCCCTTTCAGATTACTACATTTGTATCTTTGGGGTAAATACCCAGTAGTGCAATTGCTGGGTCATAGGATAGCTCTATTTTCAACTTTTTGAGGAACCTCCATTGTGTTTTCCAGAGTGGCTGCACCAGCTTGCATTCCCACCAACAATGTAGGAGGGTTCCCCTTTCTCCGCATCCCTGCCAACATCTGTTGTTTCCTGACTTGTTAATTTTAGCCATTCTGACTGGTGTGAGGTGGTATCTCATTGTGGTTTTTATTTGTATTTCCTTGATGCTGAGTGATGTTTAGCACTTTTTCATGTGTCTGTTGGCCATTTGGATGTCTTCTTTGCAGAAATGTCTGTTCATGTCTTCTGTCCATTTCTTGATTGGGTTATTTGTTCCTTGGGTGTTGAGTTGAGAAGTTCTTTATAGATTTTTGAATACTAGCCCTTTATCTGTCATTTGCAAATACCTTCTCCCATTCTGTTAGTTGTCTTTTGCTTTTCTTGACTGTTTCCTCTGCTGTGCAAAAGCTTTTTATCTTGATGAAGTCCCAATAGTTCATTTTTGCCCTTGCTTCCCTTGCCTTTGGTGATGTGTCTAGGAGGAAGTTGCTGCAGCTGAGGTTAAAGAGGTTGCTGCCTGTGTTCTCCTCAAAGATTTTGTTGGATTCCTATCTCACATTTAGATCTTTCATCCATTTTGAGTCTACAAGCTCTATTACAAAGCTGTAATCATCAAGACAGTATGGTACTGGCACAAAAACAGACACATAGATCAATGGAACAGAATAGAGAGCCCAGAAATGGATCCTCAACTCTATGGTCAACTCATCTTCGACAAAGCAGGAAAGAATATCCAATGGAAAAAAGACAGTCTCTTCAACAAATGGTCTTGGGAAAATTGGACAGCCACACACAGAAGAATGAAACTGGACCATTTCCTTCCACCATACAAAAAAATAGACTCAAAATGGATGAAAGATCTAAATGTATATCTTCTTAATTGAGGTCTCTGTTATGATTTTGGCTCACTTTTAATTATGTTGTTTATTTTCCTATTAAGAGTTTTAAGAATGTTTTGTATATTTTGTACAGCAATCCTTTATCAGATGTCTTTTCTTCCAGTCTGTGACTTGCCTTTTAATTCCCCTGATTTTGTCTTTCATAGAAGAGAACTTTTAAACTTTAATGAATTTCAGTTTATCAGATATTTCTTTCGTGGATTGTGTCTCTCTATTGTATATAAAAAGGCATCACCATACCCAAGGTCATCTAGGTTTTCTCCTACGCTATTTCTCAAAGTTTTATAGTTTTGTGTTTTACATTTAGATTTATGATTTGTTTTGAATTAATTTTTGTGAAGAGTGTAAACTCTGTCTAGATTTGTGTATTTATTTATTTATTTATTTTTGCATGTAGATGCTCACTTGTTCTAGCACCATTTACTGAAGAGACTATATTTTCTCCATTGTATTATCTCTGTTCCTTTGTCAAAAATCAGTTGACTATACTTATGGGGGTCCATTTCCCTATTTTGTTTCATTGATCTATTTGTCTATTCTTTTGCCAATATCACACTTTTTTTTTTTTTTGAGATTTTACCTATTTGAGAGAGAGAGAGAGAGCACGCATGAGTGCGGTGGGGGAGGGTCAGTGGGAGAGGGGCAGAAGAAGGAGAAACAGACTCTTTGCTGAGCAGGGAGCCGGACATGAGGCTCAATCCCAGGACCCTGAGATCATGACCTGAGCTGAAGGCAGACACTTAACTGCCTGAGCCACCCAGGCACCCCCACACTGTATTGATAACTGTAGCACTGTAGTAAGTCTTTAGGTTGGGTAGCATCAATCCCCCAACTTTGTTCTTTTCCTTCAATATTGTGTTGGCTATTCTGGGTGTTGTGCCTCTCTATATAAACTTTAGAATCAGTTTTGTTGATATCCACAAAATAATGTGCTGGAGGTTTGATTGAGATTGCATTGAATCTACATATCAAATTGGGAAGAACTGACATCTTGACAATAATAAGTCTTTCTGTCCATGAGCATGGAATATCTCTCCTTTTATTTAGTTTTTTATTTCATTCATCCGAGTTTTCTGGTTTTCCTCATATAGATCTTACACATCTTTTGTTAGAATTATACCTGAGTATTTCATTTTGAGGGGATACAAATGTAAATAGTATTGTTTTATATTTCAAATTCCACCTGTTCATTGTTAATATATGGGAAAGCAACTGCCTTCTGTTTATTAACCTTGCATCCTGCGACTTGCCACAGTTGCTTATTAGTTCCAGGTTTGTTTGTTTATTTCAATTATTTCAGATTTTCTACATAGATAACCATGACATCTGTGAACAAGGCAGTTTTATGTCCTCTTTCTCAATCTACATAATCTTTGTTTCCTTTTCTTGCCTTAATGCATTAGCACGGACTTCCACTGTAATATTGAAAAGGAGTAGTGAGAGTGGACATCCTTGCCTTGTACCTAATCTTAGTGGGAAAGCATTGAATTTTTTCATCAAGTATGATGTTAGTTGGAGATTTTTTGTAGATAGACTTTATAAAGTTGAGAAAATTCTCCTCTATTCCCAGTTTACCAAGAATATTTGTCATGGGTGAGGGCTGGATTTTGTCAAATGCTCTTTCTATGTCTACTAATGTGATTTTCTTTTTTACTCTGTTGATATGATGGATTACATTAATTGATTTTCAAATGGTGAGTGAGCTTTGTATAACTGGGATAAATCCCAATTGGTTGTGGAGTATAATTCTTTCTATTCTTTTTTGGATTTGATTTATTAATATTTTATTGATAATTTCTGCATTTATATTTTTCTCCTGTCCTCTCCATTCTTCTTCTAAGCCCATCTACTGAGTTTTACATTTTAGTTATTGTATTTTTTAGTTCTAAAATTTTCATTTGGTTCTTCTTTGTCTTCCATTTGCCGTGTCTTTCTATGTATTTCTTGAGATTTTCTATTTTTACATTTGTTTCAAGTATGCTCATAATTGTTCATTGAAGTATTTTTTTAAGGAGTACTTTAAAATTGTTGTCAGATAATTCTAATATTTCTATGATCTTGGTCTTTGCTTCTATTGCTTGTCTTTTTTTCATTTAGATTGTGATCTTCCTGGTCTAGATATGATGAAAGATTTTCAGTTGAAAACTGGGCATTTATGGTATTATGTTATTTAAACCTCTGGTTTAGATGCTTCTTCCCAACAGAGAAAAATGGACTGCTGTCTCATTCCTGCCAGGTGAGGGAAGAATTCCACATTGCCCTCTCAGTCTCTTTGACACTCACAAGGGTGTCTTCCCTGTTACTACCAGGTGGGGTTAGAGTTCTGGCTCTCCACTAGGTTAGCATTAATACCTCACTATCTGGGAGACTAAAAGTTCTTAGTACTGCTGTCTGCATAGCCTCAACAACACCCAGGTGAGGGTTGCCTTGTTACCACTGGACAGTTGTGAGAGGTCTGTGTCTCTACTAGGCCTCCCCTACACTACCTCAGAAGGCAGAGAGAGGGACTCCGCATTACTTTCAGCACATATGGAAGTCTAAACTCCTTATATGGTCTTCACTACAGGGAAGGAGTGCCTTATTATTGCCTGGAAGGGATGAAAATCTTTGCTCCCTCCTCTGTCTTCTCTGATACCACCCATGAGGGTGGGGGATTTGGCATACCTTGTCACAGCCTGGCAAGAATGGAAGGCTAAGATCCTCATGTGGCCTTTGTTGGCATGGTTGAGAGTGAGACCACAGGTAGGGTTTGTGTGTGTGTGTTTTCTGTTATGTTTGGCTTAAGTAGTGCAGTTATTGACTAAAAGTTTGTGTCTTGCTAGTCTATACCTTTCCTTGTCCTTTGGCTAGAGAGAACAGTCTTTTGTTAGAATTCTTTGTCTGTGACTGTTAGTATTTTTAGGTTGTCAGCCTTTCCAACTTGAAATCTGTGATATATACGGCAAAAAGAAAACCCAGGGAACTTGCTACCATATTGCTCTCTGGGCCTTAAGGTACCCAGCTGATCTGCCTTCTTGTTTCCACTTTTCAAAATCATTGTGTTTGTAATGTCTAATGCCCAATGTTCTTAAATGTATCACAGAGAGGAAGAGGGAAAAGTATTTCTACCCCATCTTCCCAACAACTTTCTTTCAATTTAGAGAGAATTTAGTACATTTACATTTTATATTTTTTGCTATTGCCACACAGTCCTGCATAAAAAAAAAATCCTTCAAACTATTAACTTAAAGATAGAATTACAAACAAGAGTCTTTAATTCTTAGTCATGCATCTGCAGGTTGGTTGTGATTGGGTGTGAGCTTTGGTAGTTTGGCTGGGTCTGCATAAAGGAGGCATCTGTTTACACAAGGGCTTTATGGGTTTGCCATCCCTCTTGGTTCAGCAGGCTGTCTGAGGTATATTCTTCCATGATGATAATAGAAGAATGAGAGAAGAAGCCCTAGTGTGGAAGTATTTCCCAAGTCCCTTCTGTATATTGTATGCTATCATCTAACTAGCCTCAGCAAGTCTCATGACTGAATCCAAAGTCAAAAATCAAAGGTGCTCATGCTATCCTCCATGAGATTAATGCAAGGCATGCAACCAATCTAAGACTCCCCAAGTTCTAATTAAGTAGTGGTATCCCATAAGAAGTTCATGATCACATGATATTCATTTGTTCTTGATGTTACATTTCACTTTTTTTTTTCCCCAGTTTTGGAGAGTTATATTGGCAAGTATTTCTTCAAATATTGCCTATGAATCTTCCTCTTCTTATGGAATGTAATTAGAAGTGTGTTGGGAAGATGGCGGAGGAGTAGGAGACCTGGATTTCGTCTCCTCTCAGGAATTCAGCTGGATAGGGATCAAACCATTCTGAACACCTACAAACTCAACAGGAGATCAAAGAAAAGAAGAGCAACAACTCTCTGAACAGAAAAGCGACCACTTTCTGGAAGGTAGGACGTGCGGAGAAGTGAATCCGAGGCGATATTCGGGAGGATAGACGGCGGGGGAGGGGCCTCCGACGGCCGCTTCTGGCAAGTGATAGAGCCGCGGAGCACAAAATCGGAACTTTTAGAAGTCTGCTCCGCTGAGGGACGTCACTCTGGTGGCGAAGTGGGGGGTGGGACCCTCGCGGGACAGTGTGGTCTCAGGACCCTCGGGGTCACAGAAAGACCGGGGGTGCCTGAGTGCGGCAGAGCTCCCAGGTATCAGAGCAGGGAAGCCGGCTGCAGAGACGGAGCCCAGGCGCGGGCTCTCAGCTCGGGGTTGCTATAGACCGTGATCCGCGGCACAGTCGGGCCACTGCTCCTCCAGCAGGGACCCAACAAGCGGCAGATCCGGGGAGACTCACCTTCTTCCCCCGGGAGGAGAGGTGCGGGAGTGCACCGCGGGGATCTGCTGGGTTTGGAGACTCCACCCGGGGTCGGGTGCCAGATAGAAAGGCGCGGTCACAGGCCGGGTGAGCGCGGAGTGCGGCCGGAGACCGGGGAGACGGGAGTGACTGACGGCTTTTCTCTGGGGGCTCGCTGAGCAGTGGGACCCCGAGTTCTCGGCTCCGACGGGGTGGAGACTGGGAGGCCGCCATTTTCACTCTCCGCCTCCAAAGCTGTACGGAGAGCTTGCAGGGAACAAAAGCTCCGGAGAGCAAACCCGAGCAGATTACTTAGCCCGGACCGGCAAGGGCGGGGCAATTTTGCCTCCGGCAAAGACATTTGGGAACCACGGCAACAGGCCCCTCCCCCAGAAGATCAGCGAGAACAGCCAGGCAAGACCAAGTTTACCGATCAATGAGAACGGCAGAACTCCAGCGCTAGGGGAACACTGCACATAGAATTCATGGCTTTTTTACCATGATTCTTTAGTCTTTCAAAGTTAATTATTTTTTTTAACTGTCTTTTTTTTCTTTTTTCCTTTTTTCTTTTTTTTTGAATTTTTCTTTTTCCCTTTTTCAACCAACATCTTATCAATCCCTTTTTAAAAAAAAAAACATTTTTATTTTTCATTTTTAAAGTCATATTCTATCCCTTCATAGTAGTTACCCGTATTTTTGGCATATATATATATAAGTTGTTCTCTCTTTAAAATCTTGAGATAGTTTCTTCTAACAGATCAAAATATACTCTAAATCTCTAGTGTATGGTTTTTTCTACTCCCCTGCCTGATCACATTCTCTCCCTTTTTTCTTTCTTTTTTTTTTTTTAATCCTCTTCTTTCCTTTTTCAAACAACTTATCAAATCCTTTTTTAAAATTTTTTATAATTTCCATCTTTACAGTCATATTCCATCCCTTCATCATATCAACCCTTATTTTTGTACATATATAAGTTTTTCTTTCTTTAAAATTTTGGGAGGGACTTTCTTTTAACAGACCAAAATACACCCAAAATCTAGTGTGTGGCACTGATCTATAATCCAGCCTGATCATATTTGATCACATTCTGTTTTTGTTTTGTTTTGTTTTGTTCTGCTTTTGTTTGTTTTTATCTTTATCTTTTTCTTTTTTCTTTTTTTCTTTCCTTTTCTTTTTTCTCTCTTTCCCTTTCTTTTCCCACTGCTTCAGGTCTTTTCTGATTTGTTTAGAGTATATTTTCTGGGGACGTTGTTACCCTGCTAGCATTTTGTTCTCTCATTAATCTATTCTCCTCTGCACAAAATGACAAGACGGAAAAAATCACCTCAACAAAAAGAACAAGAGGTAGTACCGACTGCCAGGGACCTACTCAATACGGACATTAGTACGATGTCAGATCTAGAGTTCAGAATCATCACTTTAAAGATACTAGCTGGGCTTGAAAAAAACATGGAAGTTATTAGAGAAACCCTTTCTGGAGAAGTAAAAGAACTAAAATCGAACCAAGTAGAAATCAAAAAGGCTATTAATGAGGTGCAATCAAATATGGGGGCGCTAACTGCTAGGATAAATGAGGCAGAAGAAAGAATCAGTGAGATAGAAGACCAAATGATGGAAAATAAAGAAGCTGAGAAAAAGAGAGATAAACAACTACTGGATCACGAGGGCAGAATTCGAGAGATAAACGATACCATAAGACGAAACAACATTAGAATAATTGGGATCCCAGAAGAAGAAGAAAGAGAGAGAGGTGCAGAAGGTATAATGGAGCAAATTATAGCAGAGAACTTCCCTAATTTGGGGAAGGAAACAGGCATCAAAATCCAGGAAGCACAGAGAACCCCTCTCAAAATCAATAAAAATAGGTCAACACCCCGACATCTAATAGTAAAACTTACGAGTCTCAGAGACAAAGAGAAAATCCTGAAAGCAGCTCGGGAGAAGAGATATGTAACCTACAATGGTAGAAACATTAGATTGGCAACAGACTTATCCACAGAGACCTGGCAGGCCAGAAAGGACTGGCAGGACATATTCAGAGCACTAAATGAGAAAAATATGCAGCCAAGAATACTATATCCAGCTAGGCTGTCATTGAAAATTGAAGGAGAGATAAAAAGCTTCCAGGACAAACAAAAACTAAAGGAATTTGCAAACACGAAACCAGCCCTACAACAAATCTTGAAAGGGGTCCTCTAAGCAAAGAGAGAGCCTAAAAGCAACAGAGACCAGAAAGGAACACAAACAATATACAGTAATAGTCACTTTACAGGCAATACAATGGCACTGAACTCCTATCTTTCAATAGTTACCCTGAATGTAAATGGGCTAAATGCCCCAATCAAAAGACACAGGCTATCAGATTGGATTAAAAAACAAGACCCATCGATATGCTGTCTGCAAGAGACTCATTTTAGACCCAAAGACACCCCCAGATTGAAAGTGAGGGGGTGGAAAACCATTTACCATGCTAATGGACACCAAAAGAAAGCTGGGGTGGCAATCCTTATATCAGACAAATTAGATTTTAAACCAAAGACTGTAATAAGAGATGAGGAAGGACACTATATCATACTTAAAGGGTCTATCCAACAAGAAGATCTAACGATTGTAAATATCTATGCCCCTAACATGGGAGCAGCCAATTATATAAGGCAATTAATAACAAAAGCAAAGAAACACATCGACAACAATACAATAATAGTGGGGGACTTTAACACCCCCCTCACTGAAATGGACAGATCGTCTAAGCAAAAGATCAACAAGGAAATAAAGACTTTAAATGACACACTGGACCAAATGGACTTCACAGACATATTCAGAACATTCCATCCCAAAGCAACGGAATACACATTCTTCTCTAGTGCCCATGGAACATTCTCCAGAATAGATCACATCCTAGGTCATAAATCAGGTCTCAACCGGTACCAGAAGATTGGGATCATCCCCTGCCTATTTTCAGACCACAATGCTTTGAAACTAGAACTCAATCACAAGAGGAAAGTCGGAAAGAACTCAAATACATGGAGGCTAAAGAGCATCCTACTGAAGAATGAATGGGTCAACCAGGAAATTAAAGAAGAATTAAAAAAATTCATGGAAACCAATGAAAATGAAAACACAACTATTCAAAATCTTTGGGATACAGCAAAGGCAGTCCTAAGAGGAAAGTATATAGCAATACAAGCCTTTCTCAAGAAACAAGAAAGGTCTCAAGTACACAACCTAACCCTACACCTAAAGGAGCTGGAGAAAGAACAGCAAATAAAGCCTAAACCCAGCAGGAGAAGAGAAATAATAAAGATCAGAGCAGAAATCAATGAAATAGAAACCAAAAGAACAGTAGAACAGATCAACGAAACTAGGAGCTTGTTCTTTGAAAGAATTAACAAGATTGATAAGCCCTTGGCCAGACTTATCAAAAAGAAAAGAGAAATGACCCAAATCAACAAAATCATGAATGAAAAAGGAGAAATCACAACCAACACCAAAGAAATACAAATAATTATAAGAACATATTATGAGCAACTCTATGCCAACAAATTAGATAACCTGGAAGTAATGGATGCATTCCTAGAGATGTATCAACTACCAAAACTGAACCAGGAAGAAATAGAACACCTGAACAGACCTATAACCACTAAGGAAATAGAAGCAGTCATCAAAAATCTCCCAAAACACAAAAGCCCAGGGCCAGATGGCTTCCCAGGGGAATTCTACCAAACATTTCAAGAAGAATTAATACCTATCCTTCTGAAACTGTTCCAAAAAATAGAAATGGAAGGAAAACTTCCAAACTCATTTTATGAGGCCAGCATTACCTTGATCCCAAAACCAGACAAAGACCCCATCAAAAAGGAGAATTACAGACCAATATCCCTGATGAACATGGATGCAAAAATTCTCACCAAAATACTAGCCAATAGGATCCAACAGTACATTAAAAGGATTATTCACCACAACCAAGTCGGATTTATCCCTGGGCTGCAAGGTTGGTTCAACATCCGCAAATCAATCAACGTGATACAATACATTAACAAAAGAAAGAACAAGAATCACATGATCCTCTCAATAGATGCAGAAAAAGCATTTGACAAAGTACAGCATCCTTTCTTGATCAAAACTCTTCAGAGTATAGGGATAGAGGGTACATACCTCAATATCATAAAAGCCATCTATGAAAAACCTACAGCGAATATCATTCTCAATGGGGAAAAACTGAGAGCTTTCCCCCTAAGGTCAGGAACGCGGCAGGGATGTCCACTATCACCACTGCTATTCAACATAGTATTGGAAGTCCTAGCCACAGCAATCAGACAACAAAAAGAAATCAAAGGCATCCAAATTGGCAAAGAAGAAGTCAAACTCTCACTCTTTGCAGATGATATGATACTTTATGTGGAAAATCCCAAAGACTCCACCCCAAAACTGCTAGAACTCATACAGGAATTCAGTAAAGTGGCAGGATATAAAATCAATGCACAGAAGTCAGTGGCATTCCTATACACCAACAACAAGTCAGAAGAAAGAGAAATTAAGGAGTCGATCCCATTTACAATTGCACCCAAAACCATAAGATACCTAGGAATAAATCTAACCAAAGAGGCAAAGGATCTGTACTCAGAAAACTATAAAATACTCATGAAAGAAATTGAGGAAGACACAAAGAAATGGAAAAACATTCCATGCTCATGGATTGGAAGAACAAATATTGTGAAGATGTCAATCCTACCTAGAGCAATCTACACATTCAATGCAATCCCCATCAAAATACCATCCACTTTCTTCAAAGAAATGGAACAAATAATCCTAAAATTTGTATGGAACCAGAAAAGACCCCGCATAGCCAGAGGAATGTTGAAAAAGAAAAGCAAAGCTGGCGGCATCACAATTCCAGACTTCCAGCTCTACTACAAAGCTGTCATCATCAAGACAGTATGGTACTGGCACAAAAACAGACACATCGATCAATGGAACAGAATAGAGAGCCCAGAAATGGACCCTCAACTATATGGTCAACTAATCTTTGACAAAGCAGGAAAGAATGTCCAATGGAAAAAAGACAGTCTCTTCAACAAATGGTGTTGGGAAAATTGGACAGCCACATGCAGAAGAATGAAACTGGACCATTTCCTTACACCACACACAAAAATAGACTCCAAATGGTTGAAAGACCTCAATGTGAGACAGGAGTCCATCAAAATCCTAAAGGAGAACACAGGCAGCAACCTCTTCGACCTCAGCCGCAGCAACTTCTTCCTAGAAACATCGCCAAAGGCAAGGGAAGCAAGGGCAAAAATGAACTATTGGGACTTCATCAAGATAAAAAGCTTTTGCAAAGCAAAGGAAACAGTCAACAAAACCAAAAGACAACTGACAGAATGGGAGAAGATATTTGCAAATGACATATCAGATAAAGGGCTAGTATCCAAAATCTATAAAGAACTCATCAAACTCAACACCCAAAGAACAAAGAATCCAATCAAGAAATGGGCAGAAGACATGAACAGACATTTTTCCAAAGAAGACATCCAAATGGCCAACAGACACATGAAAAAGTGTTCAATATCGCTCGGCATCAGGGAAATCCAAATCAAAACCTCAATGAGATACCACCTCACACCAGTCAGAATGGCTAAAATTAACAAGTCAGGAAATGACAGATGTTGGCGGGGATGCAGCGAAAGGGGAACCCTCCTACACTGTTGGTGGGAATGCAAGCTGGTGCAGCCACTCTGGAAAACAGTATGGAGGTTCCTCAAAAAGTTGAAAATAGAGCTACCATATGATCCAGCAATTGCACTACTGGGTATTTACCCCAAAGATACAAAAGTAGGGACCCGAAAGGCTATGTGCACCCCGATGTTTATAGCAGCAATGTCCACAATAGCCAAACTGTGGAAAGAGCCAAGATGTCCATCAACAGATGAATGGATAAAGAAGATGTGGTATATATATACAATGGAATATTATGCAGCCACCAAAAGGAATAAGATCTTGCCATTTGCAACGACGTGGATGGAACGGAAGGGTATTATGCTGAGCGAAATAAGTCAAACAGAGAAAGACATGTATCATATGACCTCACTGATATGAGGAATTCTTAATCTCAGGAAACAAACTGAGGGTTGGTGGAGTGGGGGGTGGGGTGGGAGGGATGGGGTGACTGGGTGATGGACACTGGGGAGGGTATGTGTTCTGGTAAGCGCTGTGAATTGTGCAAGACTGTTGAATCTCAGATCTGTACCTCTGAAACAAATAATGCAATATATGTTAAGAAAGAAAAGAAGAAGAAGAAGAATGTAGCAGGAGGGGAAGAATGAAGGGGGGGAAATCGGAGGGGGAGAAGAACCATGAGAGACGATGGACTCTGAAAAACAAACTGAGGGTTCTAGAGGGGAGGGGGTTGGGAGGATGGGTTAGCCTGGTGATGGGTATTGAGGAGGGCACGTTCTGCATGGAGCACTGGGTGTTATGCACAAACAATGAATCATGGAACACTAAATCTAAAACTAATGATGTAATGTATGGGGATTAACATAACAAAAAAATTTAAAAAAAAAATAAATAAATAAAATCTTTGAAATATAAAAAAAAAAAAAAAAAAAAAAAAAAAAAAAGAAGTGTGTTGGCACGCCTGGGTGGCTCAGTCGTTAAGCAAATGCCTTTGGCTCTGGTCATGATCTCAGGGTTCTGGGATCGTGCCCCACATCAGGCTCCTTGCTCAGCGGGGATCCTGCTTCTCCCTCTGCCTGTTGCTACCCCTGCTTGTGCACTCTCTCTCTCTCTGACAAATGAATAAATAAAATCATAAAAAAAAAGTGTGTTAAAACTATCCCATCTTTTTTTCCTTTAAAGCATCAATCTGATCACTTTATTCTGACATCATTCTCAATCAAACATACTCTGTTCTTCTGTTACACCCCCTTATTGAATTCTTAGGTTCAAAATTAAACTTTTTTTCAGTTGTAGACTATTTTTTATAGCTTATAGAATTCTTTAAGCATTATTCTTTTTTCTCTATTTTTAGGAACATATTAATTATAATTATTTTGATATGACTGTTTATGTGACTCATCTGTGGGTCTGTTTCTATTCTCTCTTTCTCTCTTTGTCTCTCTCTCTCTCTCAGTATTTTAGTCCTGTTTTCTTGCATGCTTTGTACTTTTATTTAGATCTCAGACACAATATAATTATTTAGATATCTGGATGAATTATCTTTAACATATTGTATAAACATTTCTTTTGGATGATGGATGGAATACACAAACTTTATCTGGATGAGATCTGTTTTTAGGTTTTGTTAGAACTGCTCTATGTCAGTTTTGCCCTTGCTGCTATGATATGATAGTTCTGGGTTTTCAAACCGAACTAGGGAAAGGACCACTGCATCCTGATGGGTCTTTAACTTCAACTTTTGTTTCCCCAGAATGGAATGGTGGCTGAAATCACTGTGCAGCTCAGCTCTTTAATCTCCAAGCAGCTACTACTTTCTGCTGCTTTCCTTCAAGTTTTATCCTGTAATGCGCAATCATGAATTTCCAAGGGGAGATTACATGCGTATTATTTTACTCACTTTAAGTGTTTCTTATATCTGTAGTATCTTTCCTTTAAGTCATAGATGCTTTGCCCATCCTAAATTTAAACCACTTGGCCCAATGTGACTGCTACTTTGTTAAGGAAACTATTCCCCCAAGCATGAAATGATAAATGGACTCAAGAGTAAAACCCTGGGAAAATGGAGCTCAACTCATTGTATGAATTGTAGCCCCTTGAGTCCTCTATGCATAGTTTATTTCCGAGGCCATTAAAATAGTCATTTTGTGTTATCGCCTGAATTTTACAGTTGTTTTCAACAGGGGGTTATTCTGACTCAAGTTCCTACACCTTGGCTATAATCAGAATTCTAAAATATCATAGTGCTCTTTTGTTTTTGTGTGTCCACTGGACCCTTTAAAATACATCACTGGATTTTAGTCATTGCCAACAACGGTATGACATATTTATGCTAGGAATTTATTTTGATTGACAGGATTATAAAAATTCTTGTCTATCACTGTCACCTACAAGCCCTTTATTTTGAAAGAGCTAATTGGAAGAAAGAGAATAATGAAAAAAAGGAGAAGATTGTAAATAAAATGAACTCTAAACTGTATTTGTAGTTGTTCATCATTAAAGATGGTATTGTACTGCTAAAAATAAGCCTTTTTCCTTGTTGGCAAATAATTCCAAAATGATTTAGATGGAGACTTTAATTTTTAAAGAAAGACATTGTTTTTCCTTACTTTTAAAAACTGGAAAGAGAAAACAGAAATGCCTAACACTTCAAGACAGTTTAGAAGTGTCTATTGACACTTGTGCAGTACAACTGGGAACTTGTTAGAGACGTAAATTCTCATGCCCCACTCTGGACTTCCTAGATTAGAAACACTGCGGGTGGAGCCCAGCCATCTGTGTTTAACAAGCCCTCCAGGTGATTCTGCTTCATGCAAAAAAACCCCACAGCTCATGCTGGTGAACCAGAGAACACACTTTGAGAAACATTGTCCCAGAATACAATACCTGGCACCATATAGGTGATCAATAGATGCTTATTGAATAATTGAATGAATAGATGGATTGATAAACAAAATCAATCATACTGCTCCATAGAATCACTTGTAATTTGAAAACAAAGTTCCTAACTCTATGACACTAGGATCAGAGATGATGGGAGGAAGGATTACGTTTATTAAATTTTATATGAGAAGTTCACATGTATGAGTTTTCTATATCTCCCAAATGTTAACTCCAAGACAGTACCAGAGCAGGGATACATTGGCATCCTGTTGTCCTACAGTAGTAGTTTCAATGTGTGGTCCCTGGAACCAGTAGCATTAGCATTACTTGAGAACTTGTTAAAAATGTAGAGACTCACTGAATCAGAAACAGAAAGTTTACAGACCTTCCAGGGGATCCCAGTGCATACAAAACTTTAGGAACCACTGCTCTAGGATATGGATTTTAGTAAGTTGGCAATGAATCACATGGAAAAGTTAATTATAGGTGATATTTCAACTAAGCACCAAGGTACAAGAGATGGAAAATTCCGGAGTAACTTTCCAAATTAATATTGCAAATGTTCAAAGGAAAGTCTTTAGTTCTACAACTTTGAGAACTTTCAGCTAGATAATATATACGTGTGTGTGTGTGTGTTCCTGAGAATATAGGAAACTTAATATATGATTTCTGTGATCAAAGATTATGGTCTAACTCTTATTACTGAAATCTCAGTGGTGCTAGAGGGGCTGCTTTGTCATTATTTTTTTTTTTAAGATTTTATTTATTTATTTGAGAGAGTGAAAGCGAGAGAGATTACAGAGGGAGAGGGAGAAAAAGACTCACCATTGAGCAGAGAGCCTGATATGGGACTTGATCCCAGGACCCTGAGATCATGACCTGAGCCCAAGGCAGATGCTTAACCGACTGAGCCACCCAGGTGCCCCAGCTTTGTTATTATTTTGCAATAAACCTGCACTCCTCCAAGAATTGGTCAGTACAAAGAATATTTAGGTCTTTCTCTTGGACCAGTGGCAGGTCATGTGGGAGACTATTGTCCAACCTAGAGTCACCTTGGGTCATCTAGTAGTGTCACTGAGAGAGTTCAGGAATGAATTTCAGGTCTCAGCAGCAAAAAGCTAAGGGATGGCCCTGGATACTAGGGCTTGCTGAAGTTAGGGCATGCCATCAACTACAGTATCATGCCCAGAGTATGAGCTCTATGGACAGAGGGCCCCAATAAAGAAACTTGAAAAAGTCTCTGACAGCATCCAAAGAGAAAGTGGTTCTAAACAGTTGCCCAGGGAGCAGAAAACTAGCTCATGAAACTGCCATTTAAACAAAAGATTACACTTCTTTTCCACTCCATTGTCACTCTGCTCCAACTGCATAGGAGTCATAAACAATCTAGCAAGGTAGGGTGAGGGCAGTGAAAGCACATGCAAAGAAATACAAAAGAAGCCAACCATGCTTCTCTTCCACTGCAGGCCTCCAGGAGATGCAGGCTTCTGCAGGCTGGGAAGGTGAGAGTTTTTAACGCTAAAGCAAATCCAAAGTTTGTATCAGTATCTTGAACTGGACATTCTACTTCCTGAATTAGGACCAGTTTGTTACTTAAAGTGACTCCAGAATATTTTAACCAAAAAAAAAAAAGTGAGCAAAAATATCATTGACTTGAAGTTTTCACCCAGGGGCAGAGAAACATTATCACAACTGAACACATTTTGGAAAGATGGTGAGAGACAAAAATAAAGTTTTGTTTTGATTATGTCAGGAGTCGTGCTTGCTCAACACACTGGTTACACACAGACTGAGCCTTAAACAATTTGGTTCAAGTCCAAAAATTCTAAAAAACCAGAGCTCAGCCAGCTCTGTGCACGTGAAGCCTAGACTACAGCAAGTCCACATGTGGACAAGTGCCCAGATGCCCACAGAAATGTTGACTGTGAATTTTATGTTTAAAATAGTTGATGAAGATATGGAGTGATTTTGTAGGGCCAAAGTGGTATAATAAATATAGATTTCCTGCTTCTGTTTTCAGTACTTTCTTGAAATATTAGATCTGCCATTCCCTAGCATGTGGTACAGAGTAAACCACTAATTCTGTAGGTCTCAGTTTCTTCATCTGTGTTATAGAAGACTGGGCTAGATAATTTTAAATGTTGGCAGTTATGATTCCATGACATCATAAAAGCAAATTAAGGTGTGAAATATACATTTAGTTCAAGCTTTTGCTATTAGCTTGAAATGAGATCTTTAGTAAGTCTCCTAATTTCTGCATGTTACAGTTCCCTTACCTGTAAAATGCCTGCCTTGCATTCCTATAGGTGGTTATGCAACTCAGAAAGATGTTGGTAGTTAGAGTAATAGCCTCCAAAGATGCCCATGTCTTAATCCCTGGAGACTATGACTATATCAATTTACATGAGAAATGGGACTGTATGTATGTGATTAAGAAAAAGACCTACAAATGAATACATTATCCAGGTCTGCCTAACCCAGTCACACGGGTCCTTAAAATCAGATACCATTCCCAGCTGTGGTTAGAGGGAACAATGACCATAGAAGAATGGTCAAAGAGATGCAAAGTTGCTGGTTTTAAAAGATAGAGAAAGGGAGTGCAAGCCAAGGAATGTGGGAGGTCTCTAGAGCTAAAGATGGCAAGGAAAGTGCTTTTTCCCCATGGCCGTCAGAAAGGAGCACAAGCCTGCCAACGTCCTGATTTTAGTCTAGTAGGACCCATTTAGACTTTTCACCTCCAGAGAATACATTTGTATCGGTAAGCCACTACATCTATGGTAATTTGTAATGGCAGCCACAGAAAACTAAAACAAGTGTGAACATTTTTAAAAGTTCAGAACCCAGTGCAAAGGCAGGATCTGGTGGTGATAAAGATAGATATTCTAAAAGGATGTGATATGAACATTTTTTTTTTTTTAAAGCATACCAAAATGCTACCAAGAGTGGGGAAGAAATTCTAAAGGTTATCCAGAGAACCTGCATCTTCCTCCACAGCTCATTCTTCTTCTTATCCAGATGGCATATTCTTTTCTTAAAAATCTCATGCACAGAAATTCAGCAAATACTCTTAGTCACCAATTCCAGAATCTCACCATTTTTATTACTGCAAAAAATCATTTCATTTTAATTAGGACAGATTTTTTAAAGCACGTAATTATTTTATTCTTAGTTGTGCTACCATGAAGAGAAAAGTTTTCTCTAACACATTAATATGGGAAATTATTCCCACATTAAGTAAGTTTTGAGCTAATGCCAAAGTATCTTTTTATTCCCATTTTTAGCTAACGCCTGCAATTTATTTTGATTTGGGGATTATTCAAATCATTCGGTATGTGGTGAATATCATGGTAGTGTCTTTTCTTTTAAAACCCACCCTTTCATACTATGGGATGCTGTGCCTAGTACTGTGCAAATTATACTTACCTCCGTTCTGCGGGCTTCCTGTGAGGCTCGACCAGCAGGGGGAGCTAGATGGAGACTTGTAAGAGGAGAAAGACAAATGAACGTATGGCTAGCATCACCACAGGGACTGTGTTCATCCTGACTGTGGTAGCTAGTTTCTGTATCAGTGGTTAGTTCCAATT
Source organism: Halichoerus grypus (assembly GCF_964656455.1). NCBI lineage: Eukaryota > Metazoa > Chordata > Mammalia > Carnivora > Phocidae > Halichoerus > Halichoerus grypus. The sequence goes on along the minus strand of NC_135718.1, from coordinate 22,105,841 downwards.
TGCCCCCTAGTACTCCCTCAGAAATATCAGCACACCTTTCTTGGAGGTTTGAGTTCCAGCTTAATGGAAGTGCATCTCTGAGATTTTGAAACGTGGGTTGCAGTCAGCTGGTGTCTTCTCCTCAGAGAGCTGAGTGTCTGCTCAGTGGGACTTCTTCCTTTTCATCCTCTTCCTGTTGTCCTCCCAGGTCCTGGGGGTGGTACCTGTACATCAGCGATCTCTTTTGCCTTTTGGTTATCTAATATCTGGTTAAGCATGATACATTAAATTTGTTCTGTTACAGTTTGGTGGGCTGCTCTGTATCCTCACTGGAACCCGAATAATGCAAAATTGGTAATTTGTGGTCCCAGGATACAAACCCTCGAAGATGACATATTGGGATTCGATTGTCTATATCTTTGGGTTTGAATGCAGTTCTGTACTCCCTGAAATAGGAATGGAATGCTGGTAATCTCTGGCATTTAATGGTATGAGAAGCAATTAAATTATCATCTATGGTTGTGATAAAGTGCCCTCTGAGGCAAGGGGTTTGTTTAGGAGATGCAATACTTGCTGCATTTGACTATGATGGCAGCAATGATGATCCCATGAACTTTGATGTGGGGTAACTGCTTCTAAGTGTCTTGGAGTGTTTAAAGAAAGAAATGACAAGCCGAGGTTGGTACTGCACAGAGAACCAGTTTTGAACTCAGGTTCAGCTGCTTACCACTTGCAAATCAATACTTGAGAGAAGTGATGGTGGGAAAGGAAATGTTGCCTTATTTGGGAACCTGGCAACCTGAGAAGATTGTGGACTAACATCCAAAAGACCATCTTCCCCATCTAGGTGAAGGTTTTAAAGGGGAAGGCATGGGAAGAGGGAGGGGGGCTATGTGCAGGAGAGGCAGGTGCTCATACAGTTAGTCATACGTGGACATGACCCTGAACAGACTTGCTGGCATCAGTGGCAGATGTTTTCAAATGTAGTCAGGCCTTATTTTCTGGGAAAGTTTGGTTCTTCACTCCTGGAAATGTCAAGGAAAGTAGGTTAGTTCTACAGACCAAGGGACTTAGGTCAGAGGGCAAGGAGTGCATAAGCTTGAAGCAAGTTAACCCTTAAGACTGGTTCAATGCTGTTACAAGGTCACAACTCAACAACCAACAACTTCTCTGGTGGCCCTGAAGAGAGTATCTTATTCTTATAGCCACTGGGTTAAGCTCAATAAATCCAGACACAAACATTAATTGTGCAAGTTGCAGAATTACAGCTTACATTGATTCAGAGCTTTGCCAAGTACCTCATGTGAAAGTTAAGACATTTATTAGAAAATATTGGGGTCTTAACATTTGGAATGGGGATATATAGGTGAACTCAGATGAAGCTGAGACTCTTGATTCTCAAGTTATTTTGAGTCTCTTTTGCCAATCTATACAACCTACCTTCTTGTGTCTGAGGAGTCTAGTTTTCTTTCTCTTGAATACCATGTAATTTCATCTGGGGTGTTGCCTTACTGGGGAATGTCTATTATCTCCAAGTCCCACTATATGCCCACCTATTATTACCACCAGAATCATAACTTAGAATCCCAGGATAATATCTTAGAATCCTCTAAAAAAAAAGCTCAAATTTTGACCCAGCAGAAAATAGCTATACTCTTAAAAATTATCAAGATCTTCCAAAATCCTCAACAAAATCCTAGCTACTAGGATCCAACAATACATTAAAAGGATCATCCACCACGACCAAGTGGGATTTATCCCCAAGATGCAAGGGTGGTTCAACATTCGCAAATCAATCAATGTGATAGAACACATTAATAAGAGGAGGGAGGAGAACCATATGGTCCTCTCAATTGATGCAGAAAAATCATTTGACAAAATACAACATCCTTTCTTGATTAAAACCCTTCAGAGTATAGGGATAGAGGGAACATTCCTCAAGTTCATAAAATCCATCTATGAAAAACCCACAGCGAATATCATCCTCAATGGGGAAAAGCTGAGAGCTTTTCCCTTAAGATCAGGAACACGTCAAGGATGCCCACTGTCGCCACTATTGTTCAACATAGTACTAGAAGTCCTAGCAACAGCAATCAGACAACAAAAAGAAATAAAAGGTATTCAAATTGGCAAAGAAGTCAAACTCTCTCTTTTCACAGATGACATGATACTTTATGTGGAAAACCCAAAAGACTCCATCCCCAAATTACTAGAACTCATACAGCAATTCAGCAATGTGGCAGGATACAAAATCAATACACAGAAATCAGTTGCTTTCTTATACACTAACAACGCAACTGTAGAAAGATTAATTAGAGAAACGATTCCATTTACAATAGCACCAAAAACCATAAGATACCTTGGAATAAACCTAACCAAAGAGGTAAAGGATCTATACTCTAGGAACTACAGAACACTCATGAAAGAAATTGAAGAAGACACAAAAAGATGGAAAAATATTCCATTCTCATGGATCGGAAGAATAAACAATGTTAAAATGTCTATGCTAGCCAGAGCAATCTATACCTTCAATGCCATCCCGATCAAAATTCCAATGACATTTTTCAAAGTGCTGGAAAAACAATCCTACAATTTGTATGGAATCAGAAAAGACCCCAAACTGCCAAGGAAATGTTGAAAAAGAAAAACAAAGCTGGGGGCATCACGTCGCCCGATTTCAAGCTATATTACAAAGCTGCGATCACCAAGATGGCATGGTGCTGTCACAAAAACAGACATATAGACCAATGGAACAGAATAGAGAACCCAGATATGTACCCTCAACTCTATGGTCAAATAATCTTTGACAAAACAGGAAAAAACATGCAATGGGAAAAAGACAGCCTCTTCAATAAATGGTGCTGGAAAAATTGGATGGCTATATACAGAATGAAACTCAACCATACTCTAACACCATTCACAAAGATAAACTCAAAATGGATGAAAGACCTCAATGTGAGACAGGAATCCATCAAAATCCTAGAGGAGAACATAGGCAGTAACTTCTTTGACATCGACCACAGTAACTTCTTTCAAGATACATCTCCAAAAGCTAGTGAAACAAAAGCAAAAATGAACTTTTGGGACTTCATCAAGATAAAAAGCTTCTGCACAGCAAAGGAAACAGTCAACAAAACAAAGAGGCAACCCACAGAATGGGAGAAGACATTTGCAAATGACACTACAGATAAAGGGCTGGTATCCAAGATCTATAAAGAATTTCTCAAATAATCAAGTCAAAAAATGGGCAGAAGATATGAAAAGACCCTTCTCTGAAGAAGACATACAAATGGCTAACAGACACATGAAAAAATGTTCATCATCATTAGCCATCAGGGAAATTCAAATCAAAACCACATTGAGATACCACCTTACACCAGTCAGAATGGCCAAAATGGACAGGGAAAGAAACAACAAATGTTGGAGAGGTTGTGGAGAAAGGGGAACCCTCTTACACTGTTGGTGGGAATGCAAGTTGGTACAGCCACTTTGGAAAACAGTGTGGAGGTGCCTCAAAAAGTTAAAAATAGAGCTACCCTATGACCCAGCAATTGCACTGCTGGGTATTTATCCCAAAGACACAGATGTACTGAAAAGAAGGGCCATATGCACCCCAATGTTCATAGCAGCAATGTCTGCAATAGCCAAACTGTGGAAAGAGCTGAGATGCCCTTCAACAGATGAATGGATAAAGAAGATGTGGTCCATATATACACTGGAATATTACTCAGCCATCAGAAAGGATGAATACCCAACTTTTACATCAACACGGATGGGACTGGAGGAGATTATGCTAAGTGAAATAAGTCAAGCAGAGAAAGTCAATTATCACATGGTTTCACTTATTTGGGGAACATAAGGAGTAGCATGGAGGACATTAGGAGAAGGAAGGGAAAGATGAAGGGGGGGGAATCAGAGGGAGAAATGAACCACGAGAGACTATGGACTCTGAGAAACAAACAGGGTTTTTAGAGGGGAGGGGGGAGGGGGTATTGGTTAGCCTGGTGATGGGTATTAAGGAGGGCAGGTACTTCATGGAGCACTGGGTGTTATACGAAAACAATGGATCGTGGATCACCACATCAAAAACTAATGATGTATTGTATGGTGATTAACATAACATAATAAAATTTAAAAAAAAATTATCAAGATCTTGCTAATTTATACCAGCAGAAACCAGGGACTATCTATGAGAATGGATTCTAACAGCTTCTATGGTAGCCCCTTAAGGATAAAGGAAGTTTTAGTGTAACTCCTGATTCAATTAAATATATTTATATAGGTGTGTTTACCAGAAATTCTGGATTTGATGTTCACCAATTTAGAAAAGTTTATAACAATTTTGATGATAGAGTAAAGCTTGAGCTTAATGGTTTCAAACCTCACTTAATGTGATTGAGATGCCAGAACTTCCATGGAACAATGTAAAGAAAGAAATCCAAAGGTCCAGAGACATAGAAATGTGCAAGAGGCATGCATTTCATCACATCCCCACTACCTCCTCCAGGAGTGCCAAGAAGGTAATAGTTTCACTAAGCATTGAGAAATACCTTAATGATGAGAGCATTAGTATGGGTATAAGAATAGGAGATAACTCCCTGATTTCAAAGGGGATGATAGGATCAGAGGAACAAAAGACAATTGACAGTACATAACCACCATGGACAAGCTGCGGATATTTACCATAACCAACAGTAAGGATGTGGTAGAAATCAGACTATTTGCACCTGTAGGGAACTTTTGAGGTCACTAATTATGATGCCTTTATGAAAAAATAGATGATTGGTCTGATAAATATTACTTGATCCACATTAAAAAAAAAAAAAAAGAAAAAACACTCTAGTTCTGGTGATTTTTAATTACCATCATGGAGGGGTGCGTGGGTGGCTCAGAAGCATCTGCCTTCTGCCTGGGTTGTGATCCCAGGGTCCTGGAATTGAGCCCCAAGTTGGGCTCCATGCTCGGCAGGGAGCCTGCTTCTCCCTCTCTCTCTGCTCCTCCTCCTGTTTGTGCTCTCTCTCTCTCTCATGAATAAATAAAATCTTAAAAAACAAACAATTACCATCATGGAGAATCATGGCCACTCACCCAGTTTTCAGATCATAGCCAGCTCGCAAACCTGGAGCTGTTTGACTAGTGGGGGAATCAGTACCTAGGAACAGGGCCTGCCACACTGCCACAAATATGTATGGAAATATTCCTCCAAAACTTCTTCAAAGGGGCTTGAGGCCCTTTAACAAAGGGAAATGGGAACACTTAGCACTTATCAAGATCAGTAGACACTGTATTTGATCTGACAGTAATTTCTGGGAATCCCAAAATGTGACTGTGATCTACAAGTTAATTAGGGGACAATGGAGTTTTAGGCCATAAATGGAGTTTTTAGCCAAATTTGAATTAAAATAGGCCCAGCAGTTTTGTCGATACACTCTATTTTCCCACTGCTTGAATGAATAATTGTAATAGACAGATATAGCAAATGTTGGAATTCACGTATCTCTTTGACCATTGACTGAAGGTCATTGTGAAAATGAAAACTAAGTGGGAGCCCCGAGAATTTCTCTTCCCTTACCAGAATAAGAAAGAAAAAATCATACCATCCCCCTATAAAGACTGCAAAATTTAGTGCTTCCATCAAAAACTTGAAATATTCATGAGTCCTGATACCTATCATACCTCATTTAGTTGTCCTATTCAACCCATGATAAAGGGAGAAAGATCTCCAAGAATGCCTGTGAATTATCTTAAACTTAATTAAGTGGCAACTCCAAATAGGGCTGCTGTTCCAGATAAGGTAAAGTAACTTTCAGAACAAATGAACACATTTCCTGGTACCCAGACTGCTGCTAGCAAATGTTTTTTCCACTCTATACCAGTTTGTAAGATCCATCCATTTGAAACAATTCTATTTTATCCCACAATTGATCTTCACAAAGTTGCCTCATAGCAACTTCAAATCTCATACTATCATATTATAGTCTGCAGAAATCTTGAAGGTCTTTACAATGTCCACTATACTGATGACATTGTGCCAGTCAGACCAGAAGCACAGATAATAGCAATTACATCCATTGCTTTGGAAAAATGCATGCAATCCAGATGGTGCACTGAACTTTATGAAGGCTCACACAATCTTTGTGAAATATCTGAAGGTCCAGTGAAGTATGCTGAGCTATGCCCTCTGAGGTGAAAGACAACTTGTGTTGATACTATTACATAGAAAGCACCATGCTTAGCAGGACTTTTTGTATCTTATGGGCAATTTATACGTATTTTCAGATGCCACTCTGAGACTTTCACTGAGAAACCCATGAAGCTAGAGACGTGTCAGCTCTCCAGGACCTTCTCCTTAGTAGTGTGATTTGTGGTGCTACTGGGGTTGACGTCCAAGCTTCTTAGCTATGACCACTAGTCTAGAAGCAACCATGCATTAGTAGTCTTGGCCCCGGCTCTGCAGGAACTTGCTCTGAGCTTTTCAAGTATGTGTGGTAATCAAGCAGTAGTAGGTCCTCCTTAAAGTCCTGAATTCCAACTCCTTCTAGGCACTTCCCCAAACCTGTACATTTAAAAATCCCAACTTCGTCCCTTTCTCCCCACCCCCCACCGCGCCCCCCCCCGGGTGGTAGCTCTTTCTTCAATCACTGCCTCTGCCATACCTCAGATTCCTCTTTTTGTTTTATTCAGTTCTCTAATACCTAGTGAACAATATATTATATAAATTCTTCCTGTTAAAATGGAAGGTCTTGCTTCTGCCTCCTTACTGGAACTTGACTGATATTTAAATGAAAATATATTTGTGAACTGAACTTCGTAATTCAGAAACCATAGTAGGGAAGTATTTCTAAAGAACAAGAGGGCATGATTCACTATTCATAGTGTTAAAATATAAAAACTAATAATGATATTACATGTACAAAATTCATTAACATCTTCCAATTTTGTATATCTATATGTATATATGTATACACACACACATATATACACACATATAAAATTTCATAATCCCGCAGTGGATCAGCTACCTCATTTACATTTTTATTTGATCCTATATTTTGCTATAAAGTCCCCTTAAACCATTCCTAAATTTAAAAATCTCAACATTTGTTCTTCAGAATTTTGACACAACTGGGTCTCCAGCGTTTCTCTTGTATCTGTGACTTTAAATTCTGTCAGCCAATAAACAATAATATTTTCATAATCTGAATTGTCCCCTTGTAGCTTTTAGGCTAGAAAAATAAAATATAATCATGAATGCATTTGTTTTATGTCTTAGACACCTCTCAGAAGGTCTTAATTTTTATCCAATCTCAATATGTTTCAGTTTTTGTGGGTTGATGTTGGTGGTTGCTGTTAAAAAATTTTTTAGGGGCGCCTGGGTGGCTCAGTCGTTAAGCGTCTGCCTTTGGCTCAGGTCATGATCCCAGGGTCCTGGGATCGAGCCCCGCATCGGGCTCCCTGCTCCACGGGAAGCCTGCTTCTCTCTCTCCCACTCCCCCTGCTTGTGTTCCCTCTCTCGCTGTCTCTCTCTGTCAAATAAATAAATAAAATCTTTAAAAAAAAAAAAATTAAATTAATTCCAGGTGGGATTCTGGCATATCTGTGTGGTATAATATTGCTAGTGTTACTGTTTGTTTAGTGCTCTCAGTACTATAATCCATAAAACATGAGGAGATACCTGGTTTCTTAGCTTTCGACTTTTCTTTTTTTCCCCCAAGACTCTCTCTCCTGGTTCTAATGCGAAGGAGATGATGCTGTCTACTGAACGCCATGAAAGTAGCAAAAGTGGAGCATTTCCTGAGATCTTTCTTGTAGACCTGAGCCTCCAAGATGAGGAGGCAATGGTGTTCACTTCTCTTGTCTTCACCACTAAAGGTTCTGCAGTAATTCTTAAAACTGCACCCAGAAAATTCAGGGAATGTAATTACGACAGGAGGAACCACCTGCTTCATGAAGTTACCATTTTAAAAAGAAAAGTGGGAAATGATCAAAGGAAAAAAATCTCAGATACACAGAAATGGCCCCTAGATTGGCACTTAGAGAAGTAAAGAAAATAAATGGTTTTGTAAAGTGTACAAATGTTACTTTCCAAAAAAAAAAAAAAAAAAAAATGAAACAAAACAAAAAAACCCCAAACAAGGAGAGAATTACAGAGGAATACAGATGGAGACAGATAACTAAGCAGTCTAGAAGAAACATTTTTATGTACTCTCACACACATTTATTTTTTCATTCAATTGGTTGGAAATGTGTCTATGACCGAGAAGCTTTGACTGATTTAGCACAATAAAGATGAGCAAAGGGAGTTAAGTTTGAAATTAAATTGGAATTACTTAAACTATGGAAATGCGTACCTTCTCTGATAAAGGAGAGAATACACAGAGTGAGCAATGATAAGAAATGTTCTCTACAGCTAATTATTTAGGACAGTTGACCTTGGTGATTAAATGTGTAAGCTATAGAGTCACACAAAGGTCAGAAATTCAGTACAAATTCTCCAAAAAAACGATCCCTATTCAATATTTTTTAAAGGTTGTACTTTGTTAGGATAACTGTTAAGACGTTGATGAAAAGATGTTAGAGGAAGTCCTACCCCGGCCCAATGCCAGGCAAGTCCCCTGATTGAAACTTGTTTTTATTGCACAGGTCAACCATTATAATGTGTTCTGCACTAAAGAGAATGGTTAATTCAACTTTCTGCTTCTGAGATCCAAAAGAAAAAAAATTCTATTGTTATAACTCTGGTTCATTTATCTGGAAAGTAGAGATTATAATAGTGCCTATATTATAAGATTTATGTGAGAATTAATAATGATCAGTCCTTTAAGTCATGATGTACTATCTGTGACATGTTTGGCACATAGTACTCTCTCAATAAACATTATTTGTCACTATTGTTATTTGTAGAGAAGGAGATTTACCTAGCACTTTTCTGACAGGGGCTACACAGAACACTGATGGCTGGGGTTCTTCAACTAAAAGTGGATTAATAGTGCACACAAAATCTTCTCCAGTGTATTAATCATATCCTTAATTTTCTATATCTTTTGACATTTTGACATTTTGGGGGACCCTTGCTGGCTGAAGAGAGATCGTCCCTCCCAGGGCTAACTACTTCCTTCTATATGGTGAACAGCTTGCTGGTGACCTGCCTTTCATTTACAAACCAATCAACCTGGAATCTGTATCCTCAACCATCTCTTTTATCTAACTTCCACACATTAAGCCAATATTTCTCCAGCCCTAAATCAACTCAGGGACAGGTACCAGACAATTAGGGACAGCTTCTAAACACCAGAGCCCACAGGAAAATTATTCAAACTAGCCAATCCTAAGATGTTTACCCTGTTCTGCCTTATCTTTCTTGCAGAAACCCCAATAAAGGCTATGACCTATGTGTTTCCCTTTCTTCTTTCTGCCTCTGATTGAGACTAGTTTTTCCTTTGTGACCTGCGTGATGTGCCTTGCCTCTCATTTCTAGGGAAACAACAAGTTACATTAAATTTGTCTTTCAACAACACTGGACTCTCCATGTCATCACTTGGTCACTTCTTTATTTTTATTTTTAATATTTTTGAGAGAGAGAGAGAGAGAGAGCATGAGCCAGGGGGTGGGGAGGGTGGGGAGGAAGTGGAAGGGGCAAAGAGAGAGGGAGAAAGAGAATCTTAAGCAGGCTCCACACCCAGCACAGAGCCAGACACAGGGCTCCATCTCACGACCCTGAGATCATGACCTGAACCAAAATCAAGAGTCAGACTCTTAACCAACTGAGCCACCCAGGCACCCCTAATTGGTCACTTCTTTAAATTAAAATCACACAGGTACACTTTGAGACACCCACATCTTTCATCAAGAGGTGCATTCAAGTCCCCTCAGACATTTACTCAAACTTGACCATGTAGTTTGCTTTGGGCAAGGGGCCATCAACAAAGTAAGACTTGACAAGTACACATTAGCACTTTCCCTGTTGTTAGGCTGCCCTGAGATCTTCATGCCACATGAAAGCTGATCTCTCCTACTGGGAAACGAAAGGCATCACAGAGAAGAACTGAGGCATCCCAGCCCATAGGCAACACAGTGACAGACAGGTGAGTAAGGTCCTTTGAGACCATCTGCCTTTCAAGCCATATCTGATTTCAACCACACAAGTGAGTCCAGTGATCTACAAGTGAGATCAACACAAGAACTGCCCAGTAAACCCACAGGAATAGGGAATAACAGTAATCATTGTTTTAACGAACTAAATTATGGGGTGGTTTGTTATACAGCAATAGAGAAGTGAAACACAAAAGCAACTTGTGATGAAATTGTATGCATTATTAAGTGCCTTCTACACACATTCATACCAACACACATACACATATTTCTACATATCAGTTAATATGCAATATGAGACAAATTATGAAGAATTCTAAAAATGAAAAATATATAAAAAGACAAAACTATCTCTTTATTAATCAACATAACTTTGGTTAGTAAAAGTCAGGAATGGAATTAGTCCATCTGGGTAACATAGAGCCTTGTGCCAGATCTTAAGGAAATAAAACAGCAATTTCCCTCATAGCATTGTTTTGAGGTTTAAATAAGATAAAGTACAGAAAGCACATAGTTCAGTACTCAGCATGTGTTAAAAAATCCAGTACAGCAGCCATTATGATCCCATACCACTTACCTGAGATAGAATTATAATGAAATTCTTATAAATCAACAATAAGAAGGCAAGCAACCCAAATAAAACACATGGACAAACAAGTTGAATAGATACTTCGCAAAAAAAGAGATCTGTATTTGTCACCTTGGGCTGCCATAACAACAACAACAACAACAAAAAACAGATTGGGTGACTAAAACAACAAGAATTTATTCTCACACAATTCTGTAGACTGGAGGTTCAAGACCAAGGTGCCAGCAGTGTTAGTGTCTGGTGAGGACTCTCCCCTTGGGTTGCAGTTACCCATCTTCTCACTTTGTGCTCACATGACCTTTTCTCAGTACATGGATGTGGAGAGAGTGATGGAGCAGGGGAAAAAAGGACTTTGGTGTTTCTTCTTATAAGGACACTATGACCTCATTTTACCTTAATTACTTCCTTAAAGGCTTCATCTCCAAATATATAGTCACATGGGGGGTAGGTCTTCAACATAAAAATTTCATGGGGATACAAACATGTAGTTTATAACAATGTTCTAATAGACAAATAATCTCATGAAATAATACTGGTTTTTGCCAGTAAGTGCAAACTAAATCCTCACAGATATAGTATGTCACATCTACTAGGATGGCAAAAACAAAAAAAAGTCTTACAACAGCAGATGCTGGCACTGACATGGTACAACTGGCATGCTCAGTCATTGATGGGAGTACTGAAAATGGAGAAATATTTGGAAGGTTTCTTATAAAGGTAAACATGAATATACTCCTAGGTACTTGGCTAAGATAAATGAAAATATATGTCCACACAAAGGTCCGTGCAAGAATATTTATAGTGGTCTTATTCATAAAAATTAACAACTGGAAACATGGGAACAACCCAGAAACACATAAACAGAAGACTATCTAAACAAATTGTCATGCATTTAAATAATAGAATGATACTTAGCAATAAAAAAGTGTATATTACTGTTATACACAACAACATGATAAATCTTATAGCATTATATTAAGTGAAAGAATCCAGACACAAGCACATGCAGTATTATTTTATTTGTATGACATCCTAAAACAGGCAAAGTTAATATTCAAAGAAATATTTTATTTGGCTGGAGGCATGACTGAGTGAGTGATAAAGGGCACAAATAAATTTTCTGGGGTGATAAACATTTATGCATTATAAAAATCCTTGAATTTCACACTAAATGTTGGTGAATTTCATTGTATAATCATAAACATTCTACCAAAAATAAAGGCAAAAAGAATCACAAATAGATAACTCTAATAGGTTTACTTTTGTTGATGGTGTGTTTGCTGTTATGAGGCTACTGCCATATATTCTAGGATTGAGGAATTGAGTAACTATATAGAATGTAATGGGAGCAAGAATTCTCTTTGTTGGAGAAGGTAGTTACAAATATGAAAGAGGAGAATACTTTAATGTACCATATTGTGTTAGATTGGAATTTTAAATATCAGTATGAAAAAACATATATACATATACCTATACCTATATATATACACACACACATAGATATCTAGTAGAGTGTGCCCCCACATGAGTCCAGAATGCCAGAATGTAATACTTCCATGATATTGCAGCTTCAGCTTGTGACAATTGCTCTATAGCTCTCTAGAAGTGAAGGCCAAACTACCAATGGAACTTTCTGCAAGCTGCCTACCTGTGTCATGAGTGATCCCACAGATTTGTAAGCCCCCATATGTCCTGCATGCTTTGATGGCCTCCTATCTCCGCCAGCTCTCTGGAGGATCATTTATTGTTTACCCAGCAAGTCCAAACCAGCTCCAAGCTGGCTAAACCAGGAAACTTCTCTGCTATCTTGTGGGATGAACCACACCTTCTCCAAAGAGGTCTGAACTTCTAAGTTTGTACTTTCATGGGTACTCTCCCTCCACCTAAAATACCATATAGATTTTCTTTGTAGTTATAGTTTGTCTAATATTTACTCTTTTATCACAGCTAATAATTCTTTATGTTAAACCTCTCCTGTTTAACCTTCTAGTATTTTATGTTTCTTGATTGAATTCACACTTCTATATGATCAAAACTAACACCATTAATGTTGGAACTAATTGACATTTTGTAACCCTTAATGTGATGTACTGATAGAGACACAGAATCTTTTCTGCCATTTTCTGCCAAAATTATATAACCTGAACCTAATCGTAAGAAAACACCAGACAATCCCAAATTATGGGGCAACCTAACAAATAATTGCTCTTTAAAAATGTTAAGGTCAGGGCGCCTGGGTGGCTCAGTTGGTTAAGCCACTGCCTTCGGCTCAGGTCATGATCCTGGAGTCCCATGATCGAGTCCCGCATCGGGCTCCCTGCTCAGCAGGGAGTCTGCTTCTCCCTCTGACCCTCTCCCTCTCATGTGCTCTCTCTCTCATTCTCTCTCTCAAATAAATAAATAAAATCTTTTTAAAAAAAAATGTCAAGGTCATGAGAAAAAAAAAAAAAGATTGAAAACTTTTTCAGATTAAAAAGAACCAAAGAGTTATGACATGTATACAATGCTCAATCTTTCATTAGATCCTGGACCTGATGAAAAAATACCTATGAAGGGCATTATTTGGCCATTTGACATAATTTGATTATGGCCTGCAAATTAGTTAATAATATTGTATTAATGTAGGTTTCATGATTTTAAAAATTGTACCATGGTAATTAATATAAGAAAATAAACTTATTAGTAATTATACATCACAGAATTTGAGATAAAGGAACACAGTGCTTCCAATTTGCTCTCAAGTGGATCAGAAGAAAGGTGTGTGTACACATATGCACATACATACACAGAGCAAATGTGACAATATATCTACAAGTTGGAAAATTTGGGTTAAAGGTATATTTTTCATGCACTATTCTCTTACCTTTTCTAAGTTTGAAATTATATAGAAATGAAAATATTTTAAAAAATGAAAACATTAAAAAACAAGTAAGCTCAGGGTCTGGCCTGATATAAGTCCTGAACCAACCTTCTTCCACTGCCTCTCTCTAGACACTAGGTTTGGTCCTGCTCCTGCCTTTCCTAATTCTTTCTTTCCTTTTCTACCTGCAGTGGTTTCTTCCTTCCCTCTGAGGGGAGCTAAATCTTTCATTTTGTTTTGTTTTGTGTTCTTTTCTTCTCTTTTCTATTTTTTGAATGACTTTTTCCTTCAGCTAAGACAGCAGAAGACATGATTTATTGTACACGTGTTACATTTAGCCACAAATGTATGAAGTCCCACTTTTGGGACTTTAGTCTATAAATTGGGAGTTATGGCAGTAATGACAGACTTTAGTCCCAAAAGTCACAGGTCCAGGGCAAAGGACCAAAACAGACTGTTTTAATATGAGAGCAAGATAGGTCTCTCACAGGTGGTCACTGTGATCAGATACCAATGGATGTTTTTGATCCATTGATTCAATTTATAGAAAGTGGGCATGCAGTCCAATAATTTATACCAGCATCCCTGGCCTCTGGATTTCCTTATTTCTGCTCCTATGGCTTCCATGGATGCACAAGCTATCACTTCACTTCCTTCTTTTTCATTTCAGCTTGCACATTCACTTCTTCCTCCACTTGGCTCTCATGGAACAGAGGTTTCTAAGAAGATAGCATTAGGCTGAGGGCCTAAGTTTTTATTTTCAAAGCCAAATTCAAGTCCATATTATTGTCATCACTTAAAGGGTTTTCCCAACTCCCCAGCTTAAATCACACTAATCTGTCTTCTATCCAATTTTATTACGTTCTCTATTTTATACCTTGGAACAAGAGTTCTAATGTATCTGAAGTGCTTTTATCTCCTTTATTTTGGAAGTTCTTATGCTTTACCACATAACTGTAGCAGAATCCTTAGACCTATTTGATCTCATAGCTCAGCTCCACAATTTATTAGCTGTGTGACTTGTGGTAGATATCTACCGCAAAGTAGATGACTAACCTCTCTGTACCTCAGTTCAGTCTATAAAATGGGAGCTATGGCAGTAATTAAAGAACAATACTCATAATGTTGTTGGAAAATCAAAGAGGGTGATGTATGTAAAGTACTTAGGACATTGTTCTTCATATAGTAAATGCTATGGAAATATTCAAATTTTTTGTATGAGGCACAGGACCTGGTATAGGAAATAGGTGTTCATTACTTCCTTTCTTAATAGGTTGATTGATTTAGGTAGTTTATTTTCCTCTACACTATGAACTTTTAAAGTCCATATCACAACCTCTATTTATGCTCTTTAGAACAACTATTATACTAGAGAGTTGAAGATTTTCTTTTTTTTTTTTTTTAAGATTTTGTTTATTTATTTGAGAGAGAGAGAATGAGAGAGAGCACATGAGAGGGGGGAGGGGCAGAGGGAGAAGCAGACTCCCCGCCGAGCAGGGAGCCCGATGTGGGACTCGATCCAGGGACTCCAGGATCATGACCTGAGCCGAAGGCAGTCGCTCAACCAACTGAGCCACCCAGGCGCCCCGAAGATTTTCTTATGCAGGTAATGAAACAAACAAACTAATAACCAACCAACCAACAAAGCCAGTCTTGCTCCTCTCATAGTGTGTTTCTATGAGAACACAAAACTAACTGCTAAAAAAAAAAAAAAGAAAAGAAGTGGAAAAGAAGCCCCTTATATACAGTAATTGACATTCATTGTTATTTTTGGCTATTTTCACACATTTTAACACTTGGGATTGAAATCATTTCAGCGGAAAAGCTTCTCTCAGTTAAGAATCCTAGATTTATGTTTATTATTAGCTTGGCAGCAAGGAGACCTGGCCCAGCTTTAACATAAGAAGCATGTTTTCCTGTAGAGTCAAGGCAATGTGGAAAGATACTGCCTCAAGTGAGGGGTCTCAGAGACTCTTCTTAACTCTGTTAAAGTTAAACTCAATATATTAAGCATCTACAACATGCTGCTCTAGGTACATCTGTGGGGGGAGGGTGGAAATCTCTGCCTAACTTAATATCTAAAGTGTCTTATAGCAGGCATTGTGTGACACAATTCATTTGAGAGGCAGGCAGATTTGAGGATTCGGAGGAGAAAACTATTAGAACCATCTAAAGAGCAGTATTCGGCAAAAACTCATTGGATGTTAGTAGTATGACCTTGAAGTTTGGGAGGGATTTCAGCTGAAGAAAAGGACAAGAAAAAGTCAATGAGTTGTGTTTGGATACACAGACACGGTAGAGCCAGCAAATAATTAGACTCTGTGTCAAGAGATGGTATGTTAGTTGGGAGGATAGAAATTAGGAATAATAGACTCAAATATTTAATTAGAATGCCTTTGGCACATAAAGAGTACTCATAGTTAAATTATAATCCAAATATCAATCTCATGGACCATGAAAAGGTGATTAAAATCACGATTGGGTGAAATCCTTATTTATTAAGCTATATAACATAATAGATAGGTCTGTAGCATGAACTAGAAATTCAGCGCTGTATTGGGTATCATATCCTAGATGATAAGCAAATGCACTGTTCATTCTTTATAAAAACAATGCCATTGACCTGTGTTCAATAAGTCATATGCTCTGAGATTCTGCAAGGGTGGTGGCACTCTGCCAACTGGTCCTCTATAACAAAGACCCACATTCACAAAATGGTCATCATAGTAAGGAGTCTGGAACTTAACAACAATGTGAAACTGGCTAGTATACAAAGCCCTGGGACTCTGCCTACCAGATCGCCTCTGAGCTCTAGTCTCCAGCTCATGCTGAATGAAATAATTAATGACCAGTGACATAAACACCATACTTTCAAATAACTGGTCACATAATGCTGACCTTCTCTACATTACTTTTCTTTTTTTCACTAAAAAGATAATACCTATGCAGGGCAAAAGGCCAGTAAGAGGTTAGGCTGCCAAGAATATACTTGGATTGATTTGAAATGGACTTTTCTTTGAGGATCAGACATGACAATTTAACAAAATGACTGGCAAACAGTTAAGAGGGAAATAAATGAGGCTGTATGAATATTATTATGATCTTTTACTTAATATTTCCCTCTTCTGATCTTGAAGTTCTACTGCCTTCCTTCCTTTGTACCATGGTCTTCAAAAATTTGCACATTAGTTTTAAATTCCCAAATACCGGTTTTGAAATCCAAACTGACCATGTTGCCCTTCTGCTTAGAATCTTTCCATAGCTTCTGATAGCTCTTAGAATAAAGGCCCTGTAGTACAGTTAGGGGCTGCATCATCTGATGTCACCCTTCTGCTATGTACTTACCCCTCATCGTGTTGACCCCACATATCTTTGTTCCAATTTCACCACCCTTCTTCCAGCAGCTTGTGGCTTCCCACATGGGCATTTGCACATGCTGTTTTCCATGCGTGGAATGCTTAGCTTCTCTCTTCTTCACCTGGTCACACAACATTTATTGTTCAGGTCTCAATTTAAATACATTTTCTCAGGGGAGCTCTCGCCGACCTTCCTGATGAGCTTTCATAAACCATCATATCATCACATGCCTCTCCTTCTTATCACTCACCACAGCTGTGAGTCTCCATTTCTGTGATAATTTGACCTAATATCTGTATTCCCTACTAGATTCCTATAAGCTCCATGAGGGAAGGGGCAATGTCATTTTTCTTCATATTGTATTCCAGAACCTGGTACAATACTCAGTACATAGTACTTGCTTTCATAAATAATGTTCTATTTACTTTATAAATATTGATCAAATACCAAGTAACTATATTTGTGACAACTGCTTAAAATGAAAAAAGTAAAGAAAGAATAATGGTTATAGACCATAAAGTAGAATCATTATAATACAAAAAGGTAAATACATACAAGATAAAAGTTAGTAAAACAATTTAAATATTCTACAAAGTAAAGTTTCCTATATGACTTTGTGTGCGTGTGTGTGTGTGTATGTGTGTTTGTGCCAATTGTCATCAACTTAGGGCTTCACAAGGATTACAAATGCATTTATGTAGCTAGAGCTAGAAGCACCAAAACAGTAGTGAAGAGCTTTTTAGAGTTCTAGAAAAATCAGCTTAGGGAAAATAATTATAACTATACCTCTCTATTCATAGATAGATAAATCTATAAATATACACGCTCAAAAGTACACCTAAAGGTATCTACTTAAATTATATGTCATGGCATTGCATAACCATACTATATCTGGTAAAGAACAGTTAGATCATCGTATCTGTATGGAAATAGTAGAGCCAAAAGACTGAATGCTAGCTGAAAAAGAATTTTACAAGCAAGGCTTATTTATGTCATTTCAGAAGTATCTTGAAAATGGTTTATTTCGGAATGAAAAAAATTGCCAAATAAAAAAACAACTTTTAAAGAAAGGTTTGTTTTCACTAACATGCTTGAAAGCACCAATTTGAGTGTTTGTATCCATGATTTGCTCAACTGTGGAAGGAATATAGTATATGACATCCGCCTTAGGCATTGGGTTGTAAATATTTCATGGCTTTATAAATGTACCATGATTAAGTGTGTTTTAGTAGTCAACTGAATAACGTTTTACGGCATCAAAATGAAAAAGTTTCTTTTTTTATCTTTATCTGAGAGCTTTGAAAATACATCTCAATATTATTTTTACTTCTTACGTATTAGGACCAAACCCAACATTCTCCTGGTGATACCAAGAGTGAGAGTCCTGAGTTGTGATTTGCAGTTCTTTCTTATTCTAAGAGGAAATGCTATAAAAAATCTAATTACAAATCCTCAGCTAGGCCACACATTTATTTTGGTCAAGAGAATAATGGAAAAGATGTCCACATCCGAATTCCTAGAGTTGTGTTTATGTTACCTTACATGGCAAAGGAGATTTTGCAGATGTGATTAAGAATCTTGAGATGGTGGGGGGAGGTGGACGCAGGGATCATAATTAGAGAAGTTAGAAGATGCTCTGCTGCTTGTTTGAAAATGGAGGAAGAAGCTAATGAAGGCAGGCAATCTCTAGAAGCTAGAACAGGCAAGGAAAAGGATTCTTCAGAGCCTCTAGAAGGTATGTAGTCTTGCCAGAACCTTGATTTCTGTTCACTGAGACTCTTTACAGACTTCTGACCACCAGAACTATAAGATATTAATTTTTTTGTTTAACCATTAAGTCCATGATAGAGGGGCGCCTGGGTGGCTCAGTCGGTTAAGCGTCTGCCTTCGGCTCAGGTCATGATCCCAGGGTTCTGGGATCGAGCCCCGCATCGGGCTCCCTGCTTCGCGGGAAGCCTGCTTCTCCCTCTCCCACTCCCCTGCTTGTGTTCCCTCTCTCGCTGTGTCTCTTTCTGTCAAAGAAATAAATAAAATCTTTCAAAAAAAAAAAAAAAAAGTCCATGATAGAGATAACTAAAACAGTATACTAAATAGGACACTAAAACAGTAACAAATGATATATATTTGGTATCAGTTTTAATTAATGCATTAATAATGAAAAAATTTTAATGTTACAGTGGCCTCAAAAATCAAGTAAGCAAGAAAACAAAACTCAACAAATGTTTTTGAATACTTATTATCTCAAGGGCTCTTTTTATTAGTCAAGCATATCTATTTTTTAAAAAGATTTATTTATTTATTTTGGGGGGGAGGGGCAGAAGGAGAGAGAGAGGGAAAGAGAAACTCTCAGGACCCTGAGATTAGATCTGAGCTGAAACCAAGAGTTGGGCTTAACCAACTGCACCACCCAGGCACCCCTATTAGTCAAGCATACCTACTTAGCATGTAGCTTGGTTTCCCAGGGCCTTGGAGATATAGATGTTTGCATTAGACACCTAATTCCATGTGTTGTAGAAGCCCAGATCTCTCTAAAGGAATATAGCATTCAATAGGGATGATAAAGTAAAAGATTATAGTACAGGAGAAAAGTAAAGTGGCTACAAAGGTTTAGGGGAAGGGGTAGGGAGGGAAGGAGAGAAGGAGGGAAGAAAAGAGTAAGGGAATGAGAGAGAAAGAGAGAGAGAGAGAGAGAATATGAATGCCCAGTTGGGAGAACCAGGGACTGGATTTTAGAAATATGGCAGTCATAAGGTAAGGGTGAAGACCATTATAGAAAAATGAAGTAAGGTGAGTAAAAATGTGATTTTAGGAAATCATGGGGCAGGAACAGAGGAAAACTTGCACTTTCAAGGATAAGATTGGATAGCAAGCAAGAAAAGCCAACTGAAGACCCTGAAAGCCAAATTCAGGATTTTGTTTTTTTATTCTGTGGGCAATGGAGAAATTACGCCAAGTCGTGTAACATAAAATCTTTTCTTTATCTCCTTGTACCACTGTCAAAACAAGCACTTCTGATTTCCTTGAGGGAGCTGTAAAGGAGAGAAAATCTATCAATTTCCAAGTGCTCTTCCCAACATCTCACTTCTGGATGAACCTCCTAAAGCAGAGCAGAATTATCAGTTCTGTGAGCGTGGGAATTTACATGTATGCTTAGGGTTGTGAGAAAATATATTTCTCACGAAATTCTTCAGTGATTTGTGTCTCCCTCCATCTTGACAGGAGGTGGGAGACCATAGTGAAGAAGAAGAGTGTGGGTGCGACCCACACTTTGCCATTAGGTGTAGCGTAGGACTGAGCTTTAGTCACGGAGTATAAACAAAGTGATCAAATCATTTCCAGAAATTGCCCTTATAATGAACTCTCACGCTTACTCTGTTGTTCCCCCTCTGGTGGGGTGGAATCCACAAAACCGTCACAATGACCTGGAAGGCAACATGCTGAATATGGCAGAACCTCCATGTAGTCTGCATATCAGAAGGAGCTGTGAGCTTGTATTTGGTAATCACTTGGCAGTCTGTGACAGAGGGAATAAGGTAACAGTTGCCATTTCTCACCAGAACTTCCCTGTACCTTCTGCTCAACAAGGGGTTGAGGTGTCAGATGCCAGGGATTAAATCACTGAGGAGTGAGTGCTCTAATAAAATTACTTTCACATTTATCCACTAGTATATCCTCATTTACACAGTAGGGCTGATATTATGCTCAACAGAACAAAACTGTGAAAACTAAATTCAATATGAAGTGTGTAGCATGGTGTCTTATACAGAGTAGATATTTACTCCAATGCCCAGAAAGAATCCCTTGTGTTGAAGACCCCCTGATGGTCATGCACCTATTTGTCATCTGCATCTTATAACTAATTACTCTTTTTTATGAATAACCCAGATTACATTATACTTGAAATCTGCTACCTGGCTACTTCTAAGGTTGTCCATTTATTAAGGAAAAATCAAGCCTCTTTTTTTACTTACAGAGCGCTCACCATTCTGATCTACCAGCCCAATCCTACCCATCATGTTCTAGTCTCACCTCCTCCATGAAGCCTTCAATGATAGCCTTTCTTCATATAAACCTCACTGCTTCCTGATTGATTACTCACAGCATTTATCCCTTGAATTATATATTTTACTGAGCCACATTTACTTTTTATATATAGTATATCTAGCTTTGGCTTCTCTCAAAAAAATAAAGTTTAAGTAGTTATGTATTTTGAAATATCTTTGGTGATTCTATAAATATGCATAATATACATTCCTTTCTCTTACAATTTAATTACATCACTATTTGCTTAGAAGCCTTTGATGATCTCTGTGGCTGATTTTTTTGTTGACCCCTAATTAGCCATTCTCCACTGATTTTGGGGTCATATCCTGATTATTCAATCTCCCCTTCTTAGATAAAATTAGAATTTTAGTTCAGCATGAAGCCTGAATTTCACTGAAGACTTTATTTCCCTGCCTTCCTTGTACTTGGATATCACTAGGAGACTAAATGAACTATTTCCCAGTTTTATCTGAATGCTCAAGTAAGACAGAACTTGTATTTTCTTTGTTGAATAGTGGTGTGGGGGGAGTAAAAAAAGCCACATGATTAGAAGCCGCGAAGTCTAGAACCAGATTCATCAACTTGTAGCCAGGTGTGAGTCATTTGCCTAGGATAGGTTCAGTTTACTCAGTTTGAAAACTGGGATAACAATATCTACTTTTAATTCTTCGCAGTTGTGAGTGGTCAACTGGCATGGTCAAGAATTTCACAAGTATTATGGATTGCAGCTGTAGGTCCACAAACATGTTAAGCCAGAAAAGCCTTTAGAAATTCAATACTGTCATTTCACATATTAGGGGGGAAAAAAAAAAAAAGAACTGACCAAAATCCAACCAAAAAAACCTCTGAGGCCAAGTGGGTTGAATGAGTTGTCCAAGGTCACATGACCCTTAGAAGCTGGGTCAAAAAACCCCTCCAGGTTCCTGACTTTAGGTCTGGGCACTTCCAAATGCACCACCCTCAGCTTTGGTGCTGAGGCTCAATCAATCCTTTGTCCTTTCTCCTCTTACTGGGAAACAAACAAGAGTGAAAACTGTACCTCTGAGTCATTTATTGAGCTAGTTAAGCTCAAATTTATCTCCAGTCTGGCCACTGTGTGACCTTTCCCAAATTCCATTCTCTGGGAGTAGGAGAGAAGCCTATCCTTCCCCCACCCATTGTTTGTATCCTTGGGAATTCTCTTATTCTGTCAATACCACTTTTAATGCACCAAGCCTCTGTTTAGGGTAATAGCCCATCTGAAGTTAATGAAACAAAAGATTGATACCAGCTTCATAAAACTCAGGAAAATGCAATATCTTTCCTACATCTTGTTATGCCTTTAATTCTAGGAACCTTTATACTTGGGACTATGGAAAAATGTTATAATTAGAAATAATAAGGGAGAAAATGAAAACAACAATTGGAAATGTGTCTTCCCAAAGCTACCATTTTTGTTAATGTTCTTTCTTTATTGATTTGGTGACAAGGAAGGGTATACTTACTACTTTCTCTAGGCTAAAGTATATTTTCTCTTTTTTTAAAGAAACTGAAGGCTTCTGAGGATATGGCTTGAATGTCAATGTGTTGTTTAAAAAACACCTACCTGGGCACCTGGGTGGCTCAGTTGGTTAAGCGACTGCCTTCAGCTCAGGTCATGATCCTGGAGTCCCGGGATCGAGTCCCGCATCAGGCTCCCTGCTCAGCAGGGAGTCTGCTTCTCCCTCTGATCCTCCCCCATCTCATGCTCTCTCTCTCTCTGTCTCATTCTCTCTCTCAAATAAATAAATAAAATCTTTAAAAAATAAATAAATAAATAAATAAATAAAAAACACCTACCTTACTTATGCATTGGAAATGTGGGATGCTAAGATGAATAGCCATAGCTAACCCATTCTTCAAACCAGGAATGATTTTGTGAGAAAGATATCATTTTTGTAAAAAGTAAATTTCCAGAAATTAAGTCAGTTACACAACTTTCTAGGAGTCTATCTCACTTCATCTATCGGGTTATTATTTTTGCTCATAAAGACAAATAGCAAATGTAAGGATTTGGCAGTTTAAGATAAACTCCTTTACTCCTATGATTCAGTACCAGTAAAACTTGGCTTTTTCTCTCACTTCTCTAATTAACAAGCATGATATATAAATTGAGTGGAAAAAAGTCATCATTTCCTATATACTTACTTTCACTTTTCTTTGGAGGTGGTTGTTTTAAAATAAAAAAAATTAAATTAATTCATTTTTTCAGCTTTATTGAGATATAACTGACATATTGTGTAAGTTTAAGGTATAGAATGTGTTGATTTGATATACTTATATATTGTATAGTGATTATCATCATAACATTAAAATGAGAACACTGTGAGGAGGATTCACTTTTCTTAAGTAGAGAAATATGGAGAGCCTACTACGTGTCAAGCCCCATTTCAGGATTTTGAGCTGGGAAATGACACCATTTGATTTATCTTTGTTAACTAAAGTTAACAAACAAAAATTTGTTGATAGCATATTGTAATCCAGGCCATGGGACAAATCCTGGGAACAAAACAATGAAGGAATTTACAATTCATGGTCCTTGTCTTTGATGAGCTCACAGCCTAGTTGAGGATTTGACAGGTAAATATGATGGTGGCAAGAAGTGATGGGTTGGGTGTCAGATGAGCAAGAGATGGATTTCCTAGAGTAGATAACACTGAGATAGCTCTTAAAGAATGAGAAGACTTGAAAATAAATGTAATGGCATAGAGAGTTCCATGTTGCTGGGTGGAAGCAAATCTTTGTTTATTAAATTTCTCCTGCCTCAAATTTCTTCCACTTTCAATCTTGTGTTCCCCATGAACATATTCTTTACTCTCCACTCTTTATTAAAATAATTAATTAAAATACTACATATTCAAAGAAACTTTTCTGATGCCAAGAGGAAAAAGTATTAGTGTTTGTATGGTTTGTCTAATTGTCTCTGAATAGACTGAAAAGACTTTGCCAGTATCCATACTTTTATACATTTTATAAGTGTTCCGCTATGTTTCATAGCTTGCACATGGCCAACAAATCTTCCACTGCCACTTCAGTTTTCCATATCTGAACTCAAACATCACTTCATCAGGTTTGGTTCAGTCTCACAAATATTTTACCAAACTTATTAGGTTGCCATAACTGCTACTTGTTGCTCACCATTATCATTGACCACTTTCAGGTTAACCGATGGTGTAACATCCCTTTATTTACACTCTACTACCTATTATCTTGTACCTGGAATCTCAGACCTGAGAGAGAGCTTAAAATTCATCTCTAGCATAATTCACAACTCCAATTGCACATTAAAATACAACAGGTACCATTGAAATGCAGTGGACAAACAATGGTCTTTTATATAAACCGAGCTGATTTCAGTTAGATATCCATATTAGAAAAAAAGTAACTTTGACTCTTGCTTCATAACATACACAAAAATTATAGATGAGGCCAAATATGAAAAAAAAATTAAAAGCTTCAAGAAGAAAACACAGGAGAAAACCTTCATAATATTGAAGTAAGCAAAAATTTCTTAAATGTAACACAAAAAAGCATTAACTGTGAATTGAAAAATGTATGATTTGGTTATTGGGGAGGACATAGAGATGTGATACTTAGAGCCCCCTCCAAGGAAGGACTCGTCCCAGCTGCAGGGAAGGTTGTCAGTGGACACTTTCAGCTAGCAATCCATTTTAGGGATTGCCTCAGGGGCAGAGAACTATCTTGCCCAAAGTCATGCTCTTCCAGGGTCAGATCAGTGACCCGATCCAGACAAAGGTACAAAAGTTCTGCCATTTTGGCCGATGCAGGACAACTCTAAGAAATTATATATGCTCCAGAGCTCCCGTGGTCACCTGAGACTGTTGGACATACACCATGAACAGGCATGTCCTTTTCTCTCCTCTTTCCCATTGGTGTTTGTCCAAAGTACAGTCTATAAACATCCTGAACACTAACTCTCTCAGAGCTCGCTGTCTGGAGAACTCAAACTGTTAGAAGTCATTCAAACTAAGAACTTCTATTCATCAAAAGACCCCATTAAGAGAAGATATTTGCAACACATATATCTAAGACCTGTCACACATCTAGAATAGATGAAGAATTTCTACAGATCCATAAGAAGATGACAATTATATTAAAAATTGAGAAAACTCAAGAAGGTATTTCACAAATAGAATATCCATATGTCCTGTAAGCATAGATGAAGGTGCTCTCTTCTCATCATGGGTGAGACTGAAACAAACAGACTCCAAAACAGAAAAAAACTGTGGAGCAATGCCATACACTATACACTCAACTAGAAGGCCTAAGATCACAATGACTGACAATAGCAAACATTGATAAGGATGGGGAACAGCTGGATAACTCATATATTACTGGTGGGAGTGAGACTGGCTCAACTACTTTGAAATATATTTCTGTCCTTTCTACTAAAGGGAAATACAGAGCTACCACCCTATGCTCCAACAATTCCTCTGCTAGGTATACACCCGAGAACAGTGTGTTTATTTTCTAAATGACTTGTATGCATATTTTCATAATAGTATCATTTATAATATGCAAAATTTTGGAAACAACTCAAATATCCATCAACCATAACACGGACTAAAACTTGTGATGTATTCAGTTAATGGAATACTGTGAAACAATAATAAATGAATGAGCTGCACAAAAAATGATGGTTAAATTATATATGCTTAATACTAAGTGAAAGAAACCAGACTCAGAATAAGAAATACTGCTTGATTCCAGTTATATTAAGTTTAAAAACTAGCAAAACTGATCTATGGTGTTGGGAATCAGCATGGTAGTTACTTCTGGGGTGTGTGTTGGGGGGTATTGATGGGTAGAAAACCTGAAGGAGTCATCTTTAGTGGTGGAATTGTTCTACTATATTTTTGATGCAGGAGGTAATTACATAGATGTATAAATGGTAAAAATACATTGAACTGTAAACTTAAGATTAGTTCACTGTATTACATGTAAGTCATACCTCAACAACAACAAAAATCACCTGGGGATATATATGTATCCCCAGACCCCACCCTCCAGAGACTGATTTAATTTGTCTGCCTTGCTATTTTACTTTAGCAAGCTTCCCTGGTGATTCTAATCTGCAGCCAGTGTTAAGAACCACAGATCTGATGAAACGTTCTTGTGCTTCCAATTATAAGACAAAGTCAGCTCAGAGAGTCAGGTGACTTACCCAAGGGGACATACAACAAATCTGATTAAAGCCTCACACATCTAATGGTTAATATTGTACTTTTGATCATGACCACCTTGTATTGTCTTTTTTTCTCATGTTATCAAGTAAAGACATCCTCAGATAATGCTTTCTGAACCCTCTCCCAACTCCCCACTTCACAGGAGAGCAAGTACACCTTTCTGAGCCTCTCACCTTGGTTGCACTAATTCCATCCTGATGTGCTCAGCTTTGAGGGACAGAATTTGTTTTCAAGCAGAATTAAACTACATTTCACAACAGAGATGCTTTCACTTGTCTGGATTTGATAATCAGCTGGCTGTAATCCCAGAGATGTCCACATTGGAAAACTTTTACAAGGACAAAGCTCCACTGGATTGTCTCTCTCTCTGGGTTTTGTGTGGATTGAAGGAAACAACACACATAAAGCTTTTAGCAGAACGTGTGTTCAACAAATGGTCATGATGATAAGAGTAATCATACTACTACTAATGATGATTACAATTTTTAACATGACCACAATAGTTATCAGCCTCAGTAAATTTCACTTTAGTATCATATTTTCATCTACCATTGTTTGTGTTCCTATCTCACCAGGCGACCCAATATATCCTTTAGAGAATTATTTGCCCCCCAAACCAGAATCCAGTCTATAGTTAGGTGTCACATTTAGTTGTCACCATTTTTTAAAGATTTATTTGTTTATTTTAGGGGCAGGGGTAGGGGCAGTGGGAGAGAGAGTCTTAAGCAGACTTTGCACTGAGCATGGAGGCTGAAATGGAGCTCGATCTCATGACACTGAGATCACGACCTGAGCCAAAATCGAGTCGGATGCTCAATGGACTGTACCACCCAGGGGACCCAGTTGTCATGTTTTTTTAGTTTCTTTTAATCTGCAATATTTCCACAGCACATTTTTAAAATAACCTTAACATTTGAAATAATATAGTCACCCTCTCCCTTGATTAATAAACTATTGCTCATTTTGTGTTTGCCTTATGTTCACTCAAGATTTGATTAGGATATGACTTCTGTGCCAGAATTCTGGATAGGTGAACCTGTATTTTCCTCCAGGTGTCACAGCCTGAAGCACATGATTGCTATATTTCCCTTGTTGAGAGTGTAAATTCTGATCACTCAGTCATAGTATTGTCTGATATTTGCACTGTATAGTTATTATTTTTTAAAAGACTTTTATTTATATATTTGAGAAAAAGAGAGAGAGAGCAAATGGAGGTGAGGGGCAGAGGGAGAGGAAGAAGACTCCTTGCTGAGCAGGGAGCCCAACACCGGGCTCCATCCCAGGGCCCTGAAATCATTACCTGAGCTGAAGGAAAACGCGCAGGCAGCTCTGTACTGTACTGTATCATTATTTTTTTTATCCACTGCAAGTAATAAACATTTGGTGAAGAATCACTTTAATATAATGCAAATATCCTGG
Source organism: Halichoerus grypus (assembly GCF_964656455.1). Lineage (NCBI taxonomy): Eukaryota > Metazoa > Chordata > Mammalia > Carnivora > Phocidae > Halichoerus > Halichoerus grypus. The sequence continues at coordinate 22,078,276 of NC_135718.1, read as the reverse complement.
TTCTCATCAAAATTTCCCCTTAGGTTTAACATCCATGCATTATTCTTGCCCGATCCAATTTATAGTTGAAAAAGTAGATTAACATACCTGAGTTATTTCAAACATATTTTTTTAAAAGTTTCCAATAACTGAATGAAGCAAAAAAAAATCCTTCAGTGTTTGCATCCACATTGACAACACCGATTCATCTTCTGAGTTGACTTTGAAGTGAAAGTTTATCCATTTTGAAACTACATCTGTCGGGCGCCTGGGTGGCTCAGTTGGTTAAGCGACTGCCTTCGGCTCAGGTCATGATCCTGGAGTCCCTGGATCGAGTCCCGCATCGGGCTCCCTGCTCGGCAGGGAGTCTGCTTCTCCCTCTGACCCTCCCCCCTCTCAAGTACTCGCTCTCTCTCATTCTCTCTCTCTCAAATAAATAAATAAAAATCTTAAAAAAAAAAAAAAAGAAACTACATCTGTCTGTGTTAAATAAATTTACTATTTTTTTGTGTCAGGGTATCATTATAACATAAAATTCAAAGGGGTATGATGTAAAAATTGAAAAGCAACTCCAAACTTATCAACAAGGAGTTTTCAATTTTTTTGGAATTTTTGACGTCAATTTATGTAGTTAAAGTCTGCACATTGGATTCAAGTTAGAAAGATGTGTAAAATGCTTTGTGGTTAATATGAAAGTTTTAATTTCAACAAAAATGATCACATTTGTCTAAGTAGTTCATAAATAAGCTTTTCTTTTCCTTGGATCTTCAAATTTAACTTCTTCATATGCAGTGTAATATCAGTGAGAAAAACATAAATCGCATTGCCAGTTTTGTCTTTGATTACAGAATATCTGTCAAATATTATTGCTACAGGCTGAATGTTCATACATCCAAATTCAGATGTTGAAACACTAATCCTCAGTGTGATGGTATTTGGAGGTGGGACCTTTGTGAAATAATTAGGGTAAGATTAGATGGTAAGATTAGATCATAAGAGTGTGTGCCTCTCATGATGGAATTAATGTCCATATACAAAGAGGCAGCTCTCATTCGCTTCCCCACTCCTCTCTTTCTGCCATATGAGGATAGAAATACAAGGAGTCAGCTGTCTACAAGCCAGGAAATAGGCTCCCTCCAGGCACCACCCTGCTGGCACCTTGACCTTGCACTTCCTCGCCTCCAGAATTTTAGGAAATAAACATTTGTTGTTTAAGTAACCCAGTCTGTACTCTGAGTTATAGCAGCCCAAACTAAGACAATTACTTTTATTTCAAGAAAATCTTGGACTGGAGTTAAATCGTGCATCTTGGAAATATTACTTCACGACTCAACCAGTTAGTATTGACATACAACATAAAATTAATAAATTCATTATCCTTTAATTCTTAGAAAGGTTCTATAAGCTGGTGATGATTTGCACTAATATAGTGAGAAAATTTAACAACTACATCTTTGATAATTTTCATATAGTCTGCTTAACGAAACTGTGTACAAATTGTTTAAATATCTCTCATTCAGTGGAATAACAATCTCTTATTTTAGGGAAAATAGTATCTTATTTTAAAATCTAATACATCTGGACTTTTGACCTAACAAACCTGGAGCACCACTTATTGTGATAGAAACAAAATTTTTAATATCAACCTGAAATTCTCCTTGGGCAGATGTGAAAGATTAAAAAATATCTGTGCTCTGAGTTTATTTTCTTTGGCCTTAAATTGACATTTCTTGGTAAATTTGGAAGCCCTTTGAGGTAAAATGTATCTAAAATATTAATTGGGCCATGATTCTTATATCAAACTAAACATCTAAAGCTAAAAAAAAGTATTTGCAATTTTTCAAATTTGAATCAATTGTTCTTTCATATTGCTAGAAAGATCTGGTAACCATAATTACTTGGTGGTTCAATTGAGGAACTTTTATTTTTGTGAAATATCTTTTCTAGTCTGTTTTTCACAGATTTGCAGCAAAATTTTGTAACTGAAGCAGTAACCTTTCCATCTAATGTGTGTGTGTGTGTGTGTGTGCACACTCACAAGCATTCATACCATTTTATAATAGGTAGAAGTTACAATTTCAGGTCCTTTTAAAAATCATTAAAAAATTTATTGTTGGATGTTTAATTCTGATATCAGTTGACTAATTTTGATCGACTTTCTTATGATTTGAGAAGAAACTCCTTACCAAATTCACCATGCATTTTCTGAGAATGTCTCTTAACATTGTTCACTTTATTACCTTAATTTTTTTAATACAAGGAACAGATGGACTTTTTATTTTGCTCCATTTCAGAAAATTACAATTATCATTCAATATGAAATTTATGACATACTTTCTTCCAGTTTTTTTTTTTTTCAAGAAAATTGCTGATTGTGGTTCTGCTCCCACTGTATTCTACATTAGTGCCATGTCTATACTTTAAATATTAAATTTTGTTCATACTTATTTTTAAACGTGAAAAATAATTTAATTATATTGTAATAAATATATACTTAAATTATCTATTATAATTCACACAGTATATCTTAATTTGTGCTGTCTGTATAATATATTCAAATAAGCATATTATAATGTTATATCAATGGATAGAAAAAAATCCTTCTAAATAAATCAAACTGCTGATACTACTTAGATGCTTAGATTGGTATTGTGTTTATGGTATCCTGGAAATTACACACAAACATTAAATGAGCACTATAACAAAACAATAGTATCTATGTATTTCACTCTTTTTTTTGAATAAAAATATGTTAGGTTTATTTTGTTTGTTCATAGAATGTTTCAAAAATACATCATGGTTTGGCTATAAATTAAAATCTAAAAAAACAATGCTTTTTTAAACCAGGTTCTTTGGTCATATACAATAAAATTAAAATATCGGGGCGCTTGGGTGGCTCAGTCAGTTAAGTGTCTGCTTTTGGCTCAGGTCATGATCCCGGGGCCCTGGAATCGAGCCACGCATTGGGCTCCCTGTTCCACGGGGAGCTTGCTTCTCCCTCTCTCTCTGCCCCCCCCACTTGTGCTCGTGCTCTCTCTCTCTTTCTCTGTCAAATAAATAAATAAAATGTTTAAAAAAATATTTACTAAAAGGAACCAAAAATCCTAAATTTTGGAGATTAAGGAATGTATGCCTTGGGTTAAAGGGGAAAATCAAATAGGACATCATAAATTATCTGGAAAGGAGTAACGTAAGACAATCTTCTACCAATTTTGGACTTACTTTGTACTTTTTCTAGTTCTTTGAGATGTACAGTTAGATTGTTTATTTGAGATCTTTGTTTCTTAATGTGTTTATTGCTATAAAATTTCACTCTTAAAGCAAAATGTTATTGTCCCAGAATGATAAGGTTGTGTTTCACACACACACAAAACTTACACTATGCCAGTTTTTAGATTTAACTTCCAATTTAAATTCATTAAATTGAAGAAACTTTAAATCTGTTTCTCAGTTGCACTAACCACATTTCCAGTGCTCAGAAGACATGTGTGGCTAGAGGCTACCATATTGGATAGTGTAGGAGAGGTCCTGATTCTATGAGGGGGCATACTTACGCTAGTAGACCCAACATGAGTTTCACTAAACTTAAAACTGTCACTGCTGTCTGATCAGTTTGGTTTCCTCATGACAGTGTAACAGAAGACAAAGAAGGGAAGTACCATTCTGATGAAAATAGTTGGCTTTCACCTTCTTGAGGAGACAGGGTTCTTGTACAAGAAGATAGTAGTGGGAATATGTTAATCAGGTGATCCATTTGGTGTCTCTTTTTTTTTTTTCTTGAGAGAGAGAGAAAGAGAGAAAGAAAACATGAGCAGGGGGAGGGGAAGAGGGAGAGGGAGATTCTCAAGCAGGCTCCAAGCTCAGCATGGAGCCTGATGTGGGGCTCTGTCTCACTATCTGGAGGTCATGACCTGAGCTGAAATTAAGAGTTGGAGGCTTAACTGACTGAGCCACTCAGGCACCATTTGGTGTCTCTTGATGTTTGCCTAACCAGGTTTCTCCCTGAATGGGTAAGTAGAGTAGACCCAGCCTGAAAAGTGAACAGTAACTGGGGTAGATACCTCAGTAATTAGGTAGGCATGATGCCATGTGATATACTATCTAGACCAACAGAAGTACAAGCAAAGGGTAAGTGGAATGTGAAATGGATCAGCTAATTTGGGGGGCCAGAGAGTATGAATATCAGTTATATCTTGGAGATTAACTGCAGCAACAAGGCCTGTAGCTTATCTTTCTAAACCTTCTTTTGAAATTTTGAAAGATAATTGAACATATTTCACTGACAGCATTAACTGAAGAGGTGTGAAAAATGGATAAAGAGCAAACAGACACATGAAAATATACTCAACATCATCAATCATCAGGGAAATGCAAATCAAAACCGTCAGAATGGCTAGTACCAAAAAACCCCACAAAAAAAAAAAAAAATACCAAATGTTGGTGAGGATGAGGAGAAAAGGGAACAATTGTGCACAATTGGTGGGAATGCAAAATGGTACAGGCACTATGGAAAACACTATGGAGGTTCCCAAAATATTAAAAATAGAAATACCATACTACCTAGCAATTCCACTTGTGGATATTTATCCAAAGAAAATGAAAACACTGATTCAAATAGATACATGCATCTCCATGTTTATTGCAGCATTATTTATAATAGCGAAAATATGGAAGCAATCTAAGTGTCCATCAATGAAAAAAAATGGATAAATGGTAGTATATACATATAATACAATGGAATATTATTCCATCAATAAAAAAATTATATCTTGTCATTTGCAACAATAGGGATGGACCTCTAGGGCATTATGCTAAGTGAAATAAGTCAGAGAAAGACAAGTACCATGTGATTTCACTCATATGTGGAATCAAAAAAAGAAACAGAAACAGAAAACAAAACCAAGTTCATAGCTATAGAAAAGAGATTGGTGATTGCAAGAGGTAGGGAGTGGGATAAATGGGTAAACTGGTTTTTTTCGTTTGTTTTGTTTTAAAAAATGAGTAAAAATTTTAAAAATACACAAAACACAGACCATGATTCATACAAATATTTCGGAGCATAAAAATTGTTAATCTTTTAACTTATCTCCACCTCCTCTGTAAAACAGGAAACACAAGGCCTGTCTTGCAGATCTTGGAGCCTGTGCTTTACTGAAGTCCCTAGTTCAAACCCTTGCATAAAAGACCCTCAGTAATTTTTTTGCTGTGATTTTATTATTATGTGCACCATTCCCAGGGGTATTGAAGAGTTAGTTATATTTTAAGAAATTATTTTCAACAAATAAAACAAAACCAATCAAGTACATCCATGCTGTGCCAAGCCATATTAGGGCCCAAGGCAAAAGAAAAAAAAAACAAAACCAGTAATACTGATCTTGTCTTCATTTAAAATGTTGATATCTTGTTCATCACTGTTTTTGCATTGTTTTTTATTATAAATTATTGAGTTAAAATATTTATTTTTATTATTGACTTTTTGGTGCCCCCTTAAATTTTGCTTGGGAGGCCTCACTGGCCTAGTCCCAGTGCTGAACATATTCTCATTTTATTGATGTTTCTGTTCTTATATTGGATGTTGTGCTGTGTCTATATTCTCCTGATTAAGCACTGGTGCAATCATTCCCTCAGAGGTTGAGAGCTAATGGCAGATTATTGCTCAGTCTCTTCCGGAAATCACCCTTCATGAATGGCAGCTGTTTTGTCTGGATCACACAGCCCTCCCTGGGGGACATACAGAAATAATGACTGGTAGATGTGGGATATAAAGATCCTTGTCCTGATTGGAGAAAACTCTAAAGGACCATCAGAGTTTCCTGGTGGACTGGCTCCGGCCTTTTGCGTGACTGTCTCACAGCCCAACTTCTCCCTAGGAGTTGATTCCAAGATCATTCCCTAACACATTTCCTCTACTCCAATCTCCATCTCAGAATCTCACTTCCAGGAACAAAACCTGTGATAGTTGTGTCCAGGAGTGGTCTGAGAAAGCGGGTCTTACAATCAGATTTTGGAGGTGAAGCACCAACTGGAGGATGACAGTGAGAACCCATTACTGGTATTATGTGGAGCATGGATAGACCCTGGTGCAAAACTGCAGTACAATTTTAAAAACTTTGACCAGTGAAGAACTGAGATAATACTGGGGAAGGAAATTTACTAGCAGGAGCAAGATACCCAGGATTTGAGTAACACTGGGAAATAGGAACAAAGGAATGCTATTCCTGGATGTGATAGAAGCTTTGAAGAAAGATAATAAAAGGCTGAAGACCAATTAGCTAGCAATTAAAAGCAAGGAATGAAAGCCAGAGGACCTTGTTGGTAGCATATAAAGAGATTCCTATCTCCTGCAGCTGGATTGATGAAAAAGATGAGCACAATTCTCAGGACTTACTCATAAGACCTCCAGAGCTTTAAAGAGGGCCAGGTTTCTAAGACCTGATTGGTTTGCTGAGCCGTGATCAGGATCCAATTTGGGAAGGAATAGAATCCTGGAAAACGGGATTGGGTTGCTGAACTAAAAAAATGTTGATTCCTTAGATTCCCTCAAATTATCTGTGCTGACAGAAGTGTACCATTTCACCCACTTTCTACAGAAGTGATATCCCAAGACCTACCCCCTTACTTGAAGATTATGTAGAAACCTTTGCCTTTGCTGGACAGAACCTCCACTCTTGCCTACTAGATAGATAAATAGAGTTAATGCATAACATAGCCAAGCCAGTGAATGCTGTGATTATTAAAGGAAGAGATGAACTCTATTTTTAAAGAGCTGCAAGATATACTAACCGTATATAGGCAGGAGTTGGGACAGTACATATGGAACAAAATTCTTAAGGTGCTGGATCAAGGGTTGCAGAATGTGGAGCTGGAGTTTGGAGACTTTCTTGATATGGGTATACTCTCTCAGGAGTCAGAGATAGCAGTGGTCCCTGCTTGATAGAAAAGAAATGCCAGCATTTTTGTGGGAGAAGGTCAATGAAGGATTCAAAAGGCTCAGAAAAGTGGATTTGTTAGAGTTATATACCTTATAAGTCTTGAAAATCCACTAGATGAGTATTTTTCCTTGGGAAGACTTGAAAGACCATCCACTTGCCAAAACAATAAAGAATGTGCTGGTGAGCAGGGAACCAGCACGCCCCCACCCCAAGAAGCTCAGAGACTGTTACCCTTTCTTATCCTGTGTTATTATACAGTCTGAAGAGACCTAAGCCATCTGGACACCCCACAGAGCATCACAGTGATGAACTTATTTGTGACATCATGCTAATCAGGCCAGATTAGAAAGAAGTGACAAGTTCACTGGAGGACTTGGTATAAGGCATGCACTTCAAAGAATGGGTGATAAAGCCCATGAATATTCAGGAACTAGCTACATCAGTTAATTATTTAGGATCCAATGAGGCATGCCAGGACATTACCTCCAAAGGACAAACTATTGCATCTCATAATACTTATCATGAAGAAGGAAGCACAATGCCTGGTAGACCTCTGACTTTTTGGAGGCAGCACATTCCACCTTTGGGAGTACTGCACTGACTCACATATCAGGTCACATAAAAGGTATTAGGAAAGTATCCTGTAGCAGGACCATGCTCTGGTGGAAGAGCCCTGCTGCTTGGTATATAGGATCTGTCATCCCCTGTGTATTAAAGTGACGGTGGTAGAAAAGATGCTCAGTAAATTCTGGCAAGCACTGAGTAGGAGATTCCATAATGTATTGCCCTAGGGTTCTGAGAGAGACTATGTAATTCATAGTAATGTATTAATCTTTTTAAAAATAGCCCTTGGTTCGTAGCCAGTCCCTTTGGGCCTCCTGAACTGAGAAACCAGAAGGAAAAGAGTCACTACTCTGACAGTGGTCATGATCCTACTCATTGAGAGGAAGCAGAGATAATATTCTTGGAAGTGGGGAGAAATATTATTTTCACCCTACTGATCCACAGAAGGGTTTCTTGATACCAATGCTAGCAATTATTAGACAAGTACAGTAGCCACAGCCCAACAAATGTAAGTCACCTAGACAAGCAAAAGGGAACCTAGAATGGACAATAGAAGAGGGAGGTGATGAGTGTAGTTGTGGCCTCAAGACCAGCTGCAGCAGTGGGAGTCCCTGGACTCATCCTTCTTCTTGCAAATTTACTCTAAGGAAAGAGGCCACCAGAATCATGAAGAAATGGCTTCCAGAACTCAAATGAAGGAAATGAATTGGAGTGATTCATGAGGAAAGCTGTCATGTTGCAGCACTGCATCCTCCAATTCCTCCTGCTTCAGACCAAAACCCTAATTCTTCTAGCTACCATTGGTTTTGGAGACTAAAATTTTGCAGCTTACTATCCACAAGATCCTGCCATAGGCTCAATAGAAACACGTTTCCTAACTTCACATCTTCTTCTCTCCGGGTAAAATGGAGGCATAAAGGGCCAGCACTCCCTTACCCCAAATTGTAACAACTCTGCAGGGTCATCTCAGTGTCTGGGTTCCCCCATAAGGTCAACTGAGTCCTTTATTATGGTTTCATCATAATCCAGTTTCTCCTGAAAGTTCTCTTCCTTCACTTCTTCCACAGGTGTTGACTTGAGTGCTCCTTCAAACATTTCTTGTAGAGTCCGCTTCCTAGATGCCCTGATCTTTGGCAGGTGTTGTCCGCACACCATCCCTACCTTAAAACTCACTCTCCTAGTTATCCTTTCATTTATTGACATACAGGTTAAATTGTCTGAAATTCCTATTTTCATCATTGCCTCCCCACTGTGTGGAGTCTTGTTTTCTGTCTGTGGTACCGGTTCTGCTTTTTCAGTTGAGTAAACTTGCCCTCTGCAATTAATTCCAAGGTTACCATCCCTGTCTCCAAGGGAAAGTGAGAACATGGTATGTATTTACCTATTTCAACAATGTCAAACCTCTTGCACCTGATGTGTTTGACGGATTCTAAATTGAGAAGCATCTGAATGGAGAAGACCTGAGCCTTGTAAATGTACTTGTCACCACTGAGATGTCATCCTCAAAGATTGCATGAGCTGGGGATGCACAGAGGGCAAACTGCCTGAGCAAGATGAACATGAAGAGGCATTTGGGAATTTTGTTTTATGCATCCTTAAATAAATAAGCCCAATTCACTCAATGTGGTAGACCGAAATCAGGAAGTGAGGCAAAATATCATCTGAAGTCCCCACCCAGAGGAGTTACTCCTTGGGTTTTCCATGTAAAATCATGAAAAGATTAAAAAATAACTATTAATTCTCTTCGACATAGTCTATTGCTGTCACCCAGGGCAGGCCCACCAGTCACTGTGGCTGACATCCTTTCTCTACTCGTATTTAGTAAAATTAAATTGTCAGTCTTCATTTTTCCTGATGGCTTCGGGACTGTACCCATTTCTGACTAAGAGGATTTTTTTAACATTAATTTTAAAGAGAGTCTTGGTGGATTCAAAGCCCTTCTTTTCATATTGACACCTTCAGATGAGATCCAGGATACTGGAGACAAAGACATCAGGAAAAATGAAGTTTGACAGCATAAAAGCAAAAGAAAGCATTTTCTCTTTTGTTGACTTAACGTTCTCTAATTTGCAAGCTTGGGAGAGATCCAGACTTAGAAATGGCCTTGTTGTTGCTGGGATGGGGTGTGGGATAGGCCTGTCACTGTGTTCTGAGATAGTATCAAATAGACTAGAGATGAGGAGGGCCCTGCCCACCAAAGAGGCAGAGGAGGGGCAGAATGGGATCACTCACTGAGGTGGTCACCTCCCCAACTACTCTACCACGGGCATCCCTGGAGGCAGCACTACTCATCCTTCTTACTGTTTTAGCGGCCTGAGTTACATCACAGAATGTGCCTCCTGGATTCAGGACCTGACTCTGTGCTCTGATCAACTGGACCCTTCAAATATAGCAACACAGACTAGATGTACTTAAAACTGACACTGTACTCAGTCACCTTCTCACCAAATCTGTTCGGCATGACTTTGGTTAATTTGCCCAATAGACAAGTTTGCTATTGAAGGCCTTCGTTTTTGATTTCTTGTTTTTTTCCTCACCTCTCATCTTTTCATTTACACAGACACCCAGGATGCTCGTGCTGCTTTCTGCAAGCCCAGCCCGATCCATACTTAGTTCTTGTGAAATATCATCGTATTCCCTGACTCAAAACCACATTCCTTCACTCTCCTAATATCCAATTTTACATTCTCTTAGTATATCAGAAAGTGCTATAGCTATAAATCAGTTATACCTCCATTGAAACCAGTTTATTTAGCTAAGGCTTAGAAGAAAGGAAATGAATAAAAGAGATTCAGTGCAAAGTAAAAACAAAGTTTTATCATTTATGGAGTATTTATTTTTTAAAGGACAACACATGCTAACCAAAACTGAGTTCCTTAAAGACATATCTGAATCTCATTCATGTTTCTGTATCCCTCAGTATTTGCCACAATGCCTTGAGTAAGTGAAGAATTCAAATAAATGTTGAGTTCACTGCAATCAAATGAATTAAAGTTGCTACATGGGACTCTATGGAAAATACTCCTTTTGTATTTAAAATCATAAACTTTTGTTTTTTTTTAAGATTTTATTTATTTATTTGAGAGAGAGAGTGAGTGAGAGAGCACAAGCTGGGGGAGAGGTGGAGGGAGAAGGAGAAGCAGACTCCCCACGGAGCAGTGAGCACTGAGCAGGGAGCCCCACTCGGGGCTAGGTCCCATGACCCTGGGATCATGACCTGAGTCAAAGGCAGACCCTTAACCAACTGAGCCACCCAGGTGCCCCCAAATCATAAGCTTTTGGGTCAGAAAGTCATAGACTAGTTTTTGGCTATCATGTACTTGGGGAAATATGTTTTGTGGGCAAGTTATGAGGCACTGATGAGTTTCAATTTCTTCATCTATAAAATGGACATAAGAACATTACCTGTCTTGCAGGGTTGATGTAGGGATTACAGAAATTTGTAAGATGCTCTTCATTGTGACATTCACATGGGTAATGCATGTTGGTAATAATAACAGTAATAGTAATGCTAATGCAAAGAAGTGGATTCTATTTCTCATGACTGTAGACTTAGGGTTAATTTAGTGTGCTAATTCTAAACTATTTCTTTGATCTATTTGAACTGCAAGAAAAGTAAAATTTTTAATATGTAAATTCCCATTATATTTTATTTCTGTGAAAATAAAAGGGAGTGAGATGCTTATGTTTGAAGTTGTTTAGAATAGAGCAGGAACTGGCAAACTTCTCCCGGATAGGACTAATAGTAAGTATTTTAGGTTTTGCAGGAAGCATATGGCCTCTCTTATAACTATCCAACTCTGCCATGGACCCATAAGTGAATGGGCTTGACTGTGTTCCAATAAAAGTTTATTTACAGAAACAGGTGAAGACCCGAAGAAAGTAAAACCAGAGGAAAACACGGAGGTAGTGAAATTCACCATTGAGTGATGCCTCATTTAAGTGTTTTCCATCCAGCATCCATAAGACACCACTGTATCCTTATAATAAACTCTATTCATGTGCTTAAAAAACAATCAGAAAAATAATACACACCACACACACACACACACACACACACACACACACACACACACACAAATAGAAGAGGCACTTGGCTGGATTTATCCCCAGGCTATAGTTTGTAGAGAACATCTAAGGTTACAACAGAGTAGGTGAATGAATGAATTCACTATTATTTTCATCAAGAACTGACAGGTGGAGCTCTAAAGAACGCCACTCTCTTCCCACACAGAGATAACCTAGTTATACCAGGGAAAATACTCTTTGCACAGAGGCTAATAAGACATATATTGCAAGACCATCATAGGACATGTAGCCAAGATAAATCAATTCAATAACTAACTTCAGCAACTTGTCAATCTAGTGTTTTCAGTTTGTATTTCTTTGTTGGGAAAATAGCTGGTTAGGAAATCAGTTACTGTGGCAAGCTTCCAATTTTAGTCCAATTTTAGAGAGTAGAAGTGTTCCGCTTGTTTTTGTTATACGGGCAAATAATGAGAGAGAAGCCAGGGAGGGAGATGCTAAGTCTTTCTTGATGTGAGTTGTCCCACAGCCAGAGTGTCTTCTTTCATTGGGTTATTTACAGAACATGCGCACAGCAGACTTAACGACAACATGCAATCAGCCATTGGGAAAAAACTCACCCCATTACAATGGAAGAGAGGGAAACAGGAAACCTGAACTCCATCATTGGTGGCTCTGGGGAGTGACCTGGGAGACCTCCAGCTATGCCACCAAACCCCCTCATCTTTTCCTCCTGCTTTTCAATCCCAGTTAAAGAAAAAAAAAGCTTCAAAACAAATCTGAGAGCTCCCACTTCCAACCAGATTCTACCCTCTTCTTTTTTAAAATAGAAAATCGATGGCAAAAACTGTCACCAGCCAAGAATATGAACATGACTAGAGCAATCAGAATCGTCAACACTGGGCAAGATTCCACAATCTCTGACCAGTCTCTGAGAATAAAAGAACCAAATTTTTAGCAAGTTGCTTTTCAAAGGTTCCTTACACATAAACGTATACTAGTTCAGTCCAAGCCTTGTGATGATAATAGATTGAACATGAATATAAATTACCCAATCCTTCTTACCCTAGCCCTATTACTGGGGTATATGACCAGATGACAGTACATGGGTTGGTTTTCTACCCCTAAAAATTTGAGAATGTGGATGTGAACATAAATAGCCAAACAAGCCCAAACTTCAGAAACCAGTTTATCTGAACTTCCAGAAAATCATAAAGGACATTAAACTTGAATGAACATTATGAGAACTGAAACTCAGCTTGAATTGATGGATTTTCATTTCAATTACATTTGATTATTCTTGTTATGTTATTACTATGTTCATAACTGTTGCGATTTGTCAGTACAGAGTGATTTTTTCCCCCAAAATAATATGGCTTGAAATCAAGAATGTCAATGACAGTTTTCCCTGAGCAGGCATTTTAGAGGTAACTGGTCAGGCAGTATTTTATTTAGGAAGGTCAAAGTAGTATGTTGGTCAGACTTTGAATACTTGTAATTGGGGGGAAAGATCACATAGAAAAAACACAAACTTGAACTTAAGCTCTGGCTTTAAATATTTGCATAACCTTAGGCTGATGGTACAAACTACATAATTAATGCCCTTGGCCTCTGCAAAAGGTGTTACCTCTTGAAAACACCTCCCTTCTTTCCCCAAGGTCTTGGAGAATTCCTCCTCTTTCTTCAAGTTTCATCTCTAATAGACATTCCCTCTGATGTTCCCCTGTAGTGTTGATTAACAACAATCCTTGAATAATAATAACAATGGCATAACCTTCATTATTTTCATGCTTGTATAATGGTATGATGTTATCAGGGTGCCTATAGCATTTTGTATTTTAATTTTCTGTTTTTCTATTCATCTTCTGCAATAGACTATTCATTTCTCGAGGCGGGGGAAGGTGCTTTGCTCAAATTTATATTTGCAGCATTCATGGCATTGATGACATAGAGTAGACATTTACTAAATATTAATTGCTTATGTTTTTACCTCTGTAAAATGAGGATAATGGTATTTTGTGCTTTACATCTTATAAAGTTGTTACAAGAATCAAATAAAATGATGTGTATGAAAATATTGTGTCAAACAAAATGTACTCTACACATACCAGAAGTTATGATGATCTCCCAACTAGGTGAATATAATCTGTATGGGAAATCACAAAGATGCTCATTAGTACCACTGGCATCTGGGTGTGGTGAGAATCAGGCTATTACTTCACCTATTCATCAAGAATATAAAAAAATCTAACTTATCCTTAACAAACTTACAAAACTTAAAAAATCAGTAAAATTCATTACAATATTAACTTTTATTTTTCAAATTTATGCAAATTGCTTATTTGAATTTATTGCACATCTCTGTTTTAATATGAAATAATGTTTGTTTACAAAAGGTATTTAAGAGCACAGAAATCACCCTGGAAAGCTCAGCCATAATAACCTCTAAATTCCAATGTCCTCTGCATTAGCATCGCATAGCCTGAAAGTTGGTGAGCTCAGATCTAGGTGATCTCAAAGGCCTTAAATTGAAGCAGACAATTCTTCCTGCTACTCCCCCTCCTTTCCTCACCCTCACAAACAGACTGGCAATTAGTTCTCTTCTATCCCATGATATATTATAGTCTGAAAATTGTATTTTTGTTAGTAACTTATGGGATAGCAAACTTATATGTATTTCTTCAATAGATCTTAAAATTTTTAAGTTTCTTTACTGATGGATGAAATTCATGGCTTTCTGGTCATCTAGCATCTTAAAAATGTGTAATCGTTAGGTTGACATTAGTCACTGAAAAGTTTCTCCAGTTTTAAAAAAATTATGCCATGGTCATTTCTTGGCATTTATGAAAGGCCACTTGCTTACTGACAATAAGCTGTTGAAAAGCTTCATTTAGACTTTTTATTCATTATTTTCATTTTTCATTTCTCTTAGTAATGAGATGTATAATGGCAAAATTTGCTTCGACAGTGCTAAACAACTGTGTTTTCTATTTAAGAATGCCTGAGTTTCTGAGGATTGAGAAATGACAAGTACCAAAATTATGGAGAAAATTAATACATTCTACCTGTACAGTTGCTGGAAATGCTTTGCCAATTTTCTTCCTTCTGCCCTCTCACAACCATTAAAGCCTACCAAGGGCCAAACAAAATTGTCCCTAAGTTGCAGCCCTTGGAAAAACACTTCCATAATGAGAACAAAGAAATTACAGAGGCCTTAAATCAAAATGCTGTTTTAAATGCTATCTTAAATCAGAATTCTGTCTCAATCCTTTGGGACAGGGAGGGAGGAGCCCCACCTTCCAGGTGGGTGAATTTACTTGAAAATTATTAAAAGTAAGAACACAATCCTCAGTTTGAAGGACCATCTCAAGGACATATCTCTTAGTCATCAGAGGTGACAACTGCATGTTGCAGAAAATAATTTTTCAGATTCAGAGCAACATATCATCAGTATGTTGTCTTTTTTTTAAGATTTATTTATTTTTTATTAGAGAGAAAGAAAAAAAGTGCACGCGCGTGTGTTTACCGGGGTGGGGGAGGGGAAAAGAAAGAGGGAGAGAGAATCTGAAGCAGACTCCCTGCTGAGCATGGAGCCCAACACCCAGCTGTACCTCACAACCCTGAGACCATGACCTGAGCCAAAATCAAGTCGGATGTTTAACATACTGAGCCACCCATCAGTATGTTGTCTTTTGAGAGAAACAATTTCACATGAGAAATAGGAATTAATCTCAAGGGGAAAAATTATTGTGATTCTTGCATTTACATTTGACAGTGCATGCCATAATAACCCATATTGAAACAGATCCCCAAAGCCCACTTGTTTCTCATGTAATAGTGTCTTAGTCCATTCAGGCTGCCATAACAAAATAGCATAGACTGGGTGGGGCTTAACAAATAACAGAAATTTATTTCTCACAATTCTCAAGGTTGGGAAATTCAAGGTCAAGGTGCCAGGAGATTCGGTGTCTAGTGAGGACTTGATTTCTTCTTTTTTTTTTAAAGATTTTATTTATTTCTTAAGAAGAATGTAGCAGGAGGGGAAGAATGAAGGGGGGGAAATAGGAGGGGGAGAAGAACCATGAGAGACGATGGACTCTGAAAAACAAACTGAGGGTTCTAGAGGGGAGGGGGGTGGGAGGATGGGTTAGCCTGGTGATGGGTATTGAGGAGGGCACGTTCTGCATGGAGCACTGGGTGTTATGCACAAACAATGAATCATGGAACACTATATCTAAAAGTAATGATGTAATGTATGGGGATTAACATAACAATAAAAAAAGAAACTCCAACAAAAATTAAAAAAAAAAAAAAAGATTTTATTTATTTCTTTCACAGAGAGTGACACAGCGAGAGAGGGAACACAAGCAGAGAGAGTGGGAGAGGGAGAAGCAGGCCTCCCGCAGAGCAGCGAGCCCCATGTGGGGCTGGATCCCAGGACCCTGGGATCATTACCTGAGCCAAAGGCAGACCCTTAATGACTGAGCCACCCAGGTGCCCCAGGACTTGATTTCTGATTCACAGACACCTGTCTTCTGGCTGTGTCCTCACATTGCAGAATAGGCAAAAGAGTTTTCTGGGGTCCCTTTATAAGGCCACTAATCCCATTCACAAGGGCTCCCCACTCATGACCTAATCACTTCCAGATGCCCCATTTCCACATGCCATCACATTGAGGTTAGATCTCAACATACAAATATTGGGGGAACACAAACATTCGGTCTATAGCAAATAGCAACCCATATTTATGAATGATTGTTAACTCAATACTTCTAATTACATGGATAGAATCTCCCTTACTAAATGGAATGACTTCTTGGAATAGACATAATATATTTTTCCTTGAGCTGACTAAAAGTAAATAAAAACATGAGATGGGCATCAATTATCCTTGGGCTTCAATAAATCTAGAACACTAGGTTTAAAATTAGACTGAGGGAGGGTAATAACTGCTTGGTTATATTTGAAAATAGAAATTTTAATTTTATTAATGGATTTGAATTAGAAATTCATTCTCTTATGATGAAGAAATGTGAAGATGATCATCCAAATGGGAGTTATTTGCTTCCAAGTGCAGGCTGGGATCCTATTTAAAATAAGCATAGCTATATATATATATATATACACACACACATACATAGTGTATGTAAATGTATGTATATATACAGATATACTTAAGGACTTCTCAATTAAATGTTACCAGTGAACAAATAACCTACAGAAGGAAGCAGTGTTCAGTATTACTTGATAAATGTGATGATGGAGACTGAGCATAGAGGGTAGGAAGAGGGGAGCAAGAGAAGAAATTAATGAACAATTCACTCGTTTTTGAAGAAAACAGCCTGACAGTGTAGTGCATGTTTTTTTTTGTTCCCAAATGTTCCCTCACTTTTTTCAGTTTTATTGAGGTATAATTGAAAAATAAAAATTGTCAAGATCATAGAAGATCATAATCATTCAAATATGTAAAAATATTGAACTAGTTTATACTCCAGCCAACAGTGGCTGAGAGCACTTCTTTTTCTGTACCTTGTCAACAGCAAGTATTAACAAATTTTTAAATCTTTATCAATTTGGTAGGTGAAACGTGGTATCATTTTAATCTGTTGCTTGTTTACTGGTTAGGTGACATATTTTTTTATATTTTTGTCCACTTGTATTTCTTCTTTCGTAACTTTCTTATTTTGACATTTTGTTGATTTGTTTTCCTTATTGGTCTGTAGAATGTTTTTACATTTACTAAGATTACTCTTTGTCTACAACATATTATCTATGGGATTTTTTACCCCCAGGTTGTTGTTTACCTAGGAAATCTTTTTAGTGACTGTTAAAAAGTTTTAAATTATGTGATATCTTATCTTATAAAATAACTTATTAACATGTTATGAAGTAGAATAATAGACACCCTGAAATTAAAAAAAAAAGAAAGAAAGCAGTGTCTCCATCATCTGCAGGTGGTTGTCCTCAAAAGGCTCTGATATAAATG
Organism: Halichoerus grypus; assembly: GCF_964656455.1. Classification (NCBI taxonomy): domain Eukaryota; kingdom Metazoa; phylum Chordata; class Mammalia; order Carnivora; family Phocidae; genus Halichoerus; species Halichoerus grypus. Next base: position 22,060,789 of record NC_135718.1, on the reverse strand, counting down.
AACGATGGAGTTGGTATGATACTGTATCATGGTATTGTAGATTTTATGATTTGTGACATGTAGTTTTTTATTTTTTAAGGATTTTATTTATTTATTTGACAGAGAGAGACACAGCGAGAGAGGGAACACAAGCAGGGGACGTGGGAGAGGGAGAAGCAGACCTCCCACCGAGTGGGGAGCCTGATGAGGGGCTCGTTCCCAGGACCCTGGGATCATGACCTGAGCCGAAGGCAGATGCTTAACGACTGAGCTACCCAGGCACCCTGACATATGTAGTTTTTTAAACAATTATTTAGGAAAACTTGCATATTACCAGAAAGGTACAGTTAAGCGTTATAGATCAAAACTCAGATCATTACCCCAACTCCAGAATCCCACCACATGATCTCTCCCAGTCTTTACCATTCCCAAGGGAATGTCGAACATTATTTATGTTAACGTAAACTAGTTTTGTCTTTTTTTGAATTTGTATCAATGACATCTTAGAATATCTACTCTTTCATGTCTTCTTTATTTTGTTCAACATTATGTTTGTGGGATTCATCCATACTTCTGCATGCAGTTGAAGTTTACTCTTTTTGTGTATATTATACTATGTTATAAATACACGACAATGCAATTTTCTATTGTTGATGGACATTTGAGTAGTTTTCTTTGATTAATTTTAAATAGTGTTTGAATGAACTTCTTATGACCCCATAGTTAAAATACATATTATATGGGATACAGAACAATGTAAGGACTTTATTAAACTGTACTTTGGGGGAGGGCAGCAAATAGCTGTCAAAAAATTGTACAGAATTAAACAGGCAAAGGAAGACTTCAATTAAAACTGTCACCACAGGTGAGAGAGACTGAACTCAACTTGGTTGAAACATAAGGAAGATGAAACAGAAGGTAGGAGGGTTTTTTCTCCCCTGGGGAGAAGAAAGTACTGGAGGATATTATGGAAGACATTGGTCTATGGCTATTATTACTCCCAGTGTAACTGGGAGGTAGGCTTCTACCCTATTTTCTCCATTTAAAAGAATGGCGCCCAGGTCTTTGAGAAAGACATTCCTGGGTGATAAAACTAGCAAGGGACTGGGAGAAGAATTACATCTCAGAGGGGGATAGGAAGAATTTACAATTGCAAGTTTTCTAAAGTAAATGCACTAAACAAAGGGAGGGTAGGGGCATATAGTCAGGGAGAAAGCTGTCTGAATGAACATTAGGGAAATGAACATTAAGATCATGTTGGTCATAGAAAGTTAAAATACTACCTAGCACCATTGCTGGTTGATTTCATTTTCATTATCTTTATTCTAATCTGCATGTTACAAATTGCCTACTATATGTAATGAATATCTTTATTTATTATTGACATTTATTAATATTTCAAATCTTACCAAGGAAAGCCAGAGGTGCAGAGCAAAACCAGGCTTCTTTGAGTAACATCCCTCAAAGGGAAGAGAGAACAGTAAGATCAAATAGACAAAAGATGTAAAGTGAAAGTTTACTGATCATCCTGAGTTCAGGTCAGAGAAGAAAAGCAAATAATTAGTCCTCACATCCTCCAATCCTTTGGATTATAAAGAAGAACTTAATGCTCTTCTTGAAGACTGTGATCATCATAATGTAAAATATGGGGGAAAAGGGGAAACACACAAAGCTGACACTTGCTCACAATTAAGATGATAATATAATGCTGTGTTATTACCATGGAGACCTTCAATTCAGGAAATTGGGGTCAATAATTTAAGGAATTCAAGGAATGTGGTCAATAATTTAGGCAGGTTAATTTTGCACACTCTCACTTTTCCTGAAAGTCCAACATACATCTCACATAATTATATACACCCACTTGATAGCCAATATTTTCTTATTCTTAGATTACTATTTTTAAAATTAAAATTTATTTTTAAATTTTTGTTGTATTTTTTCAATTTTAGATTATTTATTAATTCCATTCTGAGGCCCTGTTCTGGAGAGTGTATTTGAATATTAGAAATATAGGACATGAACCCACAGGTATGTTTACATCTGTACCAGTGGACAGCAACTGTGTTACACTAACACCTTTTCTTAGCACTGTTAACGAAACTTCGGGGAAATACACTTGGAAAAACTGGCTTAAATTAATTTAAAAGATAGGTTTCTTTAAGCATTTCTTGGAGACGTAAGTCGATTGAGATACTGCAGGAGGGGGAGGTTACATTTTAAAGCATTTCTAATTGCAACCATTTTAGCTGAGTAATTCTTTGTGTGTGTATATAATTCTATGCATGTGTGTGTGTGTGTGTGTGTGTGTGTGTGTGTGTATGTGTAAAGCCTATTTAACAGATCATGGAACTGATGATATTTTGGTACACATTCATTAGCATTCCCTAATTTAAATGCCTGCAAAGACCAGGCAGATACTGTAAATGAGTAAGGAGACAAGGTAGGGAATTTGACAAATAGGAAAGTTTATGTTCATAAAAATGGGCACTTACTGACTTGCTCCAGCTGATTGCTGCTGTGGAAAAGTTTAGGCATAGTATATTCAGATCGTTTGATTTTCCAAGAGAAGACAACAATCCAGATATTTATGTGAAATAATCTTATTTTTAAATATTGGCAAATAATTAGAAAGTTTTAAAAATACTGTATAGGCCAGGGGCACCTGGGTGGCTCAGTCAGTTAGGCATCTGACTTCAGCTTGGGTCATGACCCTGGGGTCCTGGGATCGAGCCCCACATCAGGCTCCCTGCTCAGCAGGAAGCCTGCTTCTCTCTCTCCCACTCCCCTTCCTTGTGTTCCCTCTCTTGCTGTCTCTCTGTCAAATAAATAATAAAATATTAAAAAAAATACCGTATAGGCCAAACAAAAAAATGTGCTGACCACATTCAACCAACCATCTGACTATTGTAGCTTCTGAATAAAATGCATCTGCTATTTTGAGATCTATTTTGCATACCACAGTGTTATAATGATATTTGAGACATACATTTTCATATGTATTTTTATGTGCATAAGGAAAACAGTATTATTTTATTGAGCATTACTTATCAAGTATTGTGCTGAGCACTCATGCTATAATATTTCCCTTAATCTTTACTTTGGGAAGGTATACATGGTTCCAGTTTTAAGACCACAAAATGGAAGCTTTAAAATAGGGTACGTAGCTTGTATAAGGCCAAAAATTAGTAGGTGGAAGTGGCATGATTGAGGCTTACTTAATGTGCTTGACATTAAGTCCGGATGCCTGATTGCTAATGCTATATATTGCATAAATCTTCTTTTCTGTAGGCTGGACAGTACTTTACTTATGTCCAATTAATGTCTCTTTTGCTTCTGAGGTTGAATGTCACTTGTTGAAGACAGGAACCATGCCTCATATATTTTTTCCCATATCTTGCAATTTTCTTTCATATAGAAGATTTTTAGCAAATGTTGATTCAAAGACTTGGTGCTGGGGCATAGGTTCATTTATTTATTCTTCCTCTACTTCATTAAAGAACACATAGAGATAAGTGTATTGTTGGATCTCAAGAAATCAAATATGAAAGTAGTATAGGGTGGTGGACAATGCACTAGTGTTCTAGGAACCTTACATTTGAAATATAGCTTGAACTATAATAACCAGCCACTATGTACCTTAGTTTTTTCATTTCTAAATTAAAAACATTGAATTAAAACCTCTTAGTTTCAATGACTCTATTTTTTTTTTTTTATTACTTGTAAATCAAGCTTGAAAATTAACTTTGGTGCAATTTCCCATGCTGTTGTATTACTTAGGACACTTTCTGTTCCAAGTATTAGGAAATCCAACCCAAGGTATCTTAAGCCAAAATAAGAATGTGGTTAACTCCCAGAATTGTAAAGTCCAGAGACAGGGCTGATTTCAGGTATGACTTGAACAGTGTCACCAGGATCCTTCCCTCTTTCTCTCTCTCTCTCTCAGTACAGTGCTACTCTCCTTTGTTTTGGCTTTATTCTCAAATGACACCATCTTCATAGTTACAAGATAGCCACAGAAGCTCCATGGTTTACATTATTTTATCATGAGGTCCAGGTGAAAAGAGAGAACTTTCTCCTCCCTAGGCCCTGACAGTTGTGTAGGACCAGGATCTCTTCTTGGTTTTTGTTAGGTTGAATTCCTATCTGTGAACAAATCACTCTGGCCAGTGAGATTATATCCATTGATAATCTTGTAGCAGAAGCTCTAAGATCTGGATGGACCTACATTAGGATCTCTTAGGAGATTGAAATACTTAAGTAGGTTTACCACTCTAGAGAAATTAGGTCAGCATATCTGGGAGTGAGATCCAGGCATTAGTTTTTGGAAGCACCCTAGTAATTCCAGTTTATATCCTGGTTTGGCAAAGCCCAGTTCACATGATTTAGGACGCAACCCTGGACATCTGACTAAGGCCAATTCATTTCAAAACACATGAGCTGAGCATTGGTAAAAGGTGATTCCCCAAACAAACTTGGAGCAACTCTTTATCAGAAACTATTTGATGGGTGCTGGACTTAAAAAAAAGTTGGGCTTCACTATTTTGAACCAAAAATTTGGACTCCTTTATTTTTCCATTAGACCACCTTATTCTTTCCTATGTGGGCATGAACTAAGAGATAAAACTCTTATCTGCTCCCACAGCCATATGGTCTGGCATATTTAATAACTTGAAATTTAAGAGTCAAAGTCTGAGAACATCTAGATAGTCAGATCTCTCTTTCAAGAAGTTATATTGTTGACACTGGCCACCAGTGGACACAAAGGGCTTTCTCTGAGAAGCCTCCTTAAAACATTACCCTGTCCCACAAATTTATCTGTCTGTGACTTTCATCCATAGTATTCACATCATTCCCATGTTCTCATGAGGTTTATTTCTTCTTACAAATAACTTGACATGTGCTCCTGAAGAAAAATGCTTCCCTAGTTCCTGAAAATATAAGTTAAGATTTTAATTCCCAGCTTCACAGGCTGGACATACACTCAGGCAGTATAGCTTGGCAGAGCAATATAAAACTAATAATAATAATTAAAAAAAACCCACAACAATACGAGCCTTGAAATAACAGCCAGACACCTGAGTGCTTCTTTCAGAAAATAGGAACTCTAAATGAGCCCCATGCTTAAGGATCTTAGAAATTCCAAATGCGCCCAATTCTGAGGAACTGCTTTGTCATTCTTTCAAAGCTGTAGCAGATTTCTCATATGCAAAATAAATCCCTTCACAGTCTGAAAAATTCAATGTTTTGTACTTGAAGTCATACCTGGGTCTGGCTTTCTAGGCACCTTTATCTCCAGCTCCTCTAAAATTCTTTGAAAAGGGGTCCATCTCCTTCACAATGTCCTTTCCACAGATCTTCAAAGACATAACAACTGATGATATAAAGAGAAAATAAACTAAACCCCATGTTATGGCAGACACTATACCAGGGCTTTATAGTTAGTGATTTTACTACAGCCAAGTGAGATATATATAGCATTCTAATCTGCTTCCAAAGATAAAGAAACAGAGACACAATGAAAGTAAATAATTGGTTTCAATTTTACACAGCTAGTAAGCTGAAAATTAGGTTTGGAACTCGAGACTTTTTTATATCAAACCTTAAGTGTTTACCTACCCAGAAATCCAGTAGTATCTACAAAATAGAGAAAATTCAATAAAATCAATATCTGGATTTTTGAAAAGAATAATATTAGTAATCCATATGCTAGACCAATGAAGCAAAAAGAAAGAACACAGAAATTACCAATATCAAAATGAAAAGTAGAAATAAAAAGAAAAGTGAGATATTACAGATCCTATAGTCATTTGTAGGATAAGTGGAATTATTCCATTTCTGGAATAGTTGTGTAAAAACTGTAGATCCATTCCACAACAACTGTAACCTGTGAATGGTGATATACCCCAGCTCCCAGCTTCTCCATGGGGAAGGAAGGAGTTTGACCCTGCTTACAATGCCCCAATATTTCTGCAGGGTGGTTTGAAGACTGACTTCCATCTTGCCTATCTCAGAGCATTAACATGACCAGTATACTCTTGCTTCCTGGTGGCCAGTGAGAACAAGATGACAATGTGATATAGCATGCAAGTAGTTGTTATAGTTTCTTCCAGCTTTGTGAAAAGCAAACAGGTGAAAAACCTTAGATCTCAACTTATCTCTGGGGAGAGAAAGAGTTTGACATCTCAAATTAGATGAACGCAAAGAAATCAACACTGAGACTTATCAAACTGTCAAAAATAAGAGATAATTTTGAAGCAGCTTGAGAAGAGAATTGTCACATTTGAGGGAATCCTCAGATTATCAGTGACGTTTTCAGCCAAAACCCTTGCAGTCTAGAAGGGAGTAGAGTGATATATTCAAAATGCTGAAAGAAAAACAAAAACAAGCCAAGAATACTATACCCAGCAAAACTGTCATCAAAGATGAAGGAGAGATAAAGACCCTTCCAGACAAATAAAAGCAGGAGTTCATCACTAGACCTGACTTGAAAGAAAGGTTAAAGGGATTTCTTCAAATTGAAATGAAAGGATGCAAAACATGATAGCACAGTAATATGATAACATAGAAAATATAAAACTTGTTGGTAAAGTTAAATATATAGACAAATGAATACTGTATTAGTGTAATGGTGGTAGGTAACTCACTTATGTAGCATAAAACCTAAAAGACAAAGTTAGTAAAATAAATATAACTAATGAAATTTAACAGATGCACAGTATAAATAGATGCAAATTGTGGTATCAATAATATCAAGTGTATAAATTCTGATATCAATAACAAAGGGAGGAGAAATAAAAGTGTAGAGTTTTTGTATGAGCTTGAAATAAGTTGTAATCAGCTTAAAATAGACTTATAAGATGTGCTATGTAAGCCCATGGTAACCACAAGGAATATACTTATATTCTATATTCTATAACCTATAGAAGTTACACAAAAGAAAAAGAAGAAGAAATCAAAGCATATGAATACAAAACACGAAACACAAAGGAAGATAGCAAGAGAGGAAAAGAGGGACAAAAGAACTACAAGGCAATCATACAACAATTAACAAAAGGCTATACAGTAAATACTTCCCTACCAATAATTACTTTATATATAAATGGATTAACCTCCCCAAAAGACATAGGGTAGCTAAATATATATTAAAACAAGAGCCAACTATATGCTGTCAACAAATGACTCACTTTAGATTTAAGGACACACATGTGCTGAGAATAAGGGGATGGGGGAAAATATTCCCTGTAAATAGTAACCAAAAGAGATGAAGATGGCTCCATATATATATATATATATATATATATATATATATATATATATAATACACTTAATGTTTATATATATACCAGACAAAATAAATATTAAGTCAATGCTATTACAAGAAAAAAGGGCATTACATAATGATAGTTGGGTCAATCTACCAGGAAGATATAACAATTATAAATGGATATAGACCTGATATCAAGATTCCTAAATATATAAATCAAATGTCAACAGAACTGAAGAGAGAAATAGACAACAGTACATTAGTAGTAGGAGACTATAATACCCCACTTTCCATAATGAATTAAATAACAAGACAGAAAATAAAGACACAGAAGACGTCAGCACCAGTATAGAGCAAATAGACTTCACAGACATATACAGAATATTCAACCCAACCACAGTAAAATAAGCCATTCTTCTCAAGTGCACATGGAACATTCTCCATGACAGACCACATGTTAGGTCACAAAACAAGTATTAACAAATTTAAAAGATTGAAATCATACTGAGTATATTTTTGGACCACAACGGAAGGAATCTAAACATCAATAGCAGGGGCGCCTGGGTGGCTCAGTTGGTTAAGCGACTGCCTTCGGCTCAGGTCATGATCCTGGAGTCCCTGGATCGAGTCCCGCATCGGGCTCCCTGCTCGGCAGGGAGTCTGCTTCTCACTCTGACCCTCCCGACCCTCCCCCCTCTCATGTGCTCTCTCTTTCAGTCTCTCTCTCTCAAATAAATAAATAAAATCTTTAAAAAAAAAAAATAAAAAATAAACATCAATAGCAGAAGGAAAACTGGAAAATACACAAATATGTGGAAATTAACATACTTTTGAACAACTAATAGGTCAAAGGAAAAATAAAAAAATCAAAAAAGAGATCAGAAAATATCTTGAAACAAATGAAAATGAAAACACACAGACCAAAATATATGGGATGAAGCAAAAGCCATACTAAGAGAGAAGTTTAAATGATAAATGCTTACAGAAAGATCTAAAAAAAACCCACAACATATAATTTTACACTGCAAGGAATGAGAAAAAGAACTAAGCCTAAAGTTAGCAGAATGAATGGAATAATAAGGATTATATCAGAAATAGAGAGTAGAAAAACAGAAAAACTCAATGAAACTGGGTTTTTTGAAGACAAGATTAACAAATCATTAGAACTAAGGAAATGTGAGAATCGAAATTTTAAAAAATAAAAAATTGAAAGAGGAGATATTACAACGATGCCACAGAAATAAAAAGGATCATAAGAGACTATGAACAATTATACAGCAATGAACTGAATAAGTAAAAGAGTTGGATAAAATCCTATAAATATACAGACATATAACTGGTAAGGAGATTGAATCAGTAATCAAAATCTCCCAGCAAAGTAAAGCCCAGGACCAGATGGCTTCACTGGCAAATTCTACTGCACAATTAAAGAAGATTAAAGGCAATCCTTCTGACAGTCTTCCAAAAAATTTAGAAGGAGGGAACACTTCAAAACTCATTTTATGAGGCAAGCATTACCCCAAAACCAAAGCCAAAGACAGTACAAGAAAAGAAAATTATGGGCCAACATCCTGGATGACTACAGATGCAAAAATACTCAACAAAATATTAGCAAACCAAATTCAATAGCACATTAAAAGGATCATACACCACGACCAATTGGGGTTTATCCCTGGGATGCAAGGAGGATCAGCAAATGAAAAATCAATCAATGTGATACACCACATTAAAAGAATAAGGATTAAAAAAATCACATGATTATCTTGGTAAATGCAGAAAAAACATTTGACAAAATTCAACACCTTTTAATCATAAACACCCTCAACAAACTAGGAATAGTGGGAAATGACCTCAACATGGTAAAGGCTGGATAGGAAAAGACCACAGATAACATCATTTTCAACAATGAAAAACTAAAAGTTTTTCCACTAAGATCAGGAACAAGACAAAAATGTCCACTCTCGCCCGTTCTCTTCAACATAATACTGTAACTCCTAGCTAGAGCAACTTAGCCAAAAAAAAGAGAAGTAAAAAAAAATCTGAAAGAAGGAAGTAAAATTGTCTTTGCTTGCAGATGACTTGATCTCATATAGAAAACCCTACAGATTCCACCAAAAAACTGTTAGGACTAATAGATAATACAGTAAAATTGCAGGATATAGAATCAAAATACTAAAACTGTTTGTTTTTTCTATATACTGATAATTAAGTATTTTAAAAGGGAATCAGGAAAACAATTCAATTTATAACAGCATCAAAAAGGATCAAATACTTAGGTATAAACCTAACTAAGGATGTAAAATACTTGTATACTGAAAGCTCCAAACAGTGATGAAAGAAATTAAATAAGATTAAAAAAAAGGAAAGAAATCCAATGTTCATATATTAGAAGACTTCATATTGTCAAAATGTCTATACTACTCAAAACAATCTACTGATTCAATACAATCCCTACCAAATCCAATGGAATTTTTATAGGAGTAGAAAAAAACAATTCTAAAATGCAAATTTAACCAAATAACACCCCTAAAATTCAAACAATCTTGAAAAAGAACAAAGGTGGAGGTATAACACATCCTGATTTCAAAATATATTACAAAGCTGCACTAATTAAAACACAGTATGGTACTGGCATAAAGATAGACATACAGACCAATGGAACAAAATAGAGAACCCAGAAATAACTCCATGCATATGTGGTCAGCAAATCTTTCACAAAATTGTCAAGAATACATAATGGGGATAGGAGAGTGTCTTCAACAAATGATGTTGGGAAAACTGAGTATCCACATGCCAAAGAAATGAAATTGGACCTTTATCTTACATCATAAACAAAAACCAATTCAAAATTCATTAAAGACTCAAACATAATACTTAAGACCATAAAACTCCTGGAAGAAAATGTGGGGTAAAACCTTCAAGACACTGGTCTTGCCAATGATTTCATGAATATTTCCTGATTTCACCAAAATCACAGGGAACAAAAGCAGAAATAGACAAATGGGATTGCACCAAACTAAAAGCCTTCTGCTCAGGAAAGGAGACAATCAATAAAGTGAAAAGAACATCTATAGAGTGGGCAAAGATATTTGCAAATCATATATCTGATAAAGGGTTAATTTCTAAAGTATATAAGTAACACCTACAATTCACTAATCAGAATAAAAAAGTAATAATATAATTAAAAGTGGCCTAAGGACTTTAGTAGACATTTCTCTAAAGAAGACATACTGATATCCAACATGTATGAAAAGATGCTTGATGTCATAAATCATCAGGGTAATAAATACAAATTAAAGCCACAGTGAGATATCTCCTCATACTTCTTTGGATGGCTGTCATCACCAAAACAAAAAATATCAAGTGTTGGTGATGATATAAAGAAATTGGAACCCTTGTATATTGTTGATGGGAATGCAAAATGGTGCAACCACTATGGAAAACAGTGTGGACATTTCTCCAAAAATTAAAAATAGAACTTTCATATGAACCAGCAATCCCACTTCTAGGTGTTTATCCAAAAAATTTGAACTCAGAATCTTGAAGAGATAACTGCATTCCTATGTTGACCACACTATTCACAGTAAAATCAAGATGCTGAAACAACATCATTTTTTATGGAAAGAAAAATGGATTTTAAAAGGGTGGTATATACATACAATGGCATATTATTCAGTCTTAAAAAAGAAAAAATCCTGCAACATATGATAACTTGGATGAATGTTGATGACATTATGCAAAATGTGATAATCCAGTCATAGAAGGACAAATACTTCATGACTAGCCTATATGAGGCACCCAAAATAATCAAACTCAGAGAAGCAAAGAATAGAATGGTAGTTGCCAGGGACTGGGTGGAAGAGGACAGGAGGCAATGCTAATCAACAGGTATAAAATTTCAGTATTCGAGATGAATTAGTTCTAGAGAGCTGCTGTATAACACTGTGTCTATACCTAATAATATTGTTCACTTAAAATCTTTAAGAGGATAAATTTCGTTAAGTGTTTTTTACCACAATTTAAAAAATAAATAAATCCATCAGGAAGATATAGCCGTATAAATATATACACACCTAACAACAGAGCACTAAAATCAAGGAAGTAAAAAGAGGAAGTGTAAACAAAGAGGAAGAGTAAAAATGACAAAAAGGAGAAATAGACAATCTGATAACAGTAGTTGGAGACTTCAGTACCCCCTTTCAAAAATGGGTAGAAAAACTAATGAGAAGAGCAACAAGGAAATGAGAGCTTTGGACAATAGTATAGTCCAACAAGGGCTAATAGACATCCATAGAACTTTCTAAATAAGTACAGCAAAATATAAATTTGTCTCAAATGCACATGGAACATTCTCCTTGATACCATTTGCTAACCAATAAAACATGTCTCAAAATATTTAAAAGAATTACAATCATGTAGAGTATGTTCTTTAAACAGAATGGAGTGAAATTAGAAACAACATAGAAATTTGCAAATTTGTAAATATGTGAAAAAAAAAAAAAAAGACAATGTACCAAAAGTTAGGGAATGCAGCAAAAGCAATGCCTAGATAGGAAATCATAGCTATAAACACCCTCATCAAAAAAGCAGAAATAACTGAAATAAATGACTTTTCACATTTATACACTTAAGAAAGAAGAATAAAGCAGGCAAAACTCAGGAAATAATAAACTATCAACTGGAAATTCATGAAGAAAAAGAAAAAAAAGTTTTAAAAAGTTGGTTCTTTGAAATGTTTGAAAAAATTTATAGACATTTATCTAGACTGACAAAAAAGAAAATGAGAAGATAGGTTTATAGAATAAAATGAATAGTTCAGAAATAAACTTAGGCATCACAAGTGTGCCAAGACCATTCGATGGGAGAAAGAATAGTCTTTACAATAGTAGTTGGAGACTTCAGTACATGGTGCTGGGACAGTACATGGTGCTGGGACAGCTGGGTATCCTCATGAGGAAAAATGAATTTGACCCTTTCTCCAACATTAACTGAAAATGGATCAAATACCCAAATGTAAGATTTAATACCATAAAACTCTTGGAAGAAAACACAAACATAAATCTTCATGACTTGGATTAGGCAATGGTTCCTTAGTTATGACAGAAAAGTACATGCAACAAAAGAAAAAATACATATATATTTGACTTAAACAAAATTGGAATCTTCTGTACTTTATAAGTTATCATCAAGAAAGTGAGCAAACACCACATAGGATGGGATAAACTATTTGAAAATCATATATATGCTAAGGGACATGTATCTAAGATATATACGAAGCTTTTACAATTCAATAAAAAGACAATTAACCCAATTACAAATGGGCCAAATATTTGAATACGCATGTCTAAAAAGTTATAAAATTATCCAATAAGCAAATGAAAAGATGTTTAATATCATTAGCCACAATGAGATAATATATCACATCTACTAGGATGCTTACAATAAAAAAGACAGATAAAAACAAGCATCAGTAAGGATGTGGAGAAACTTGAACTCTCATATATTACTGGTAGGAATGTAAAATGTCATGGCCATTTTGTAAAATGGTTTGGCTGTTACTCCAAAGGTTAAATGTAAAGTTGCTGCATGATAAAACAATGCATTCACACAAAAACTCGTACACTAATGTTGATAGAGCCATTATTTATAATAGGAAAAATATTGTTTAACAACCCAAATGTCTATCAACTGAATAATGGATAAAAGAAGTGATATATTTATACAATGGAATATTTGTTAGGCAATAAAAAATGAAGTTCTAATACATGCTACCACATGGATAATCCTTATAAGTATTATGATTAAGTGAAAGAAGTCAGTCACAAAATATCACATATTGCATGATTCCATTTATATGACACATCCAGAATAGGCAAATACACAGACAGAACTTATGTTAGTGGTTGCCTAGGGCTGGGGTTGGTGGGAAGAAATGCTGAGTGACTGCTCATGGGTGGTGGGTTTCTTTCTAAGCTGAGAAAATATTCTAAAACTAATTATTATCCTTGTTGATGAGCTCTGCAGATACAGTAAAAAAAAAAAAAAAAATACAAACAACACCCCCAAACCCACAGTAAATTGTACATTATATAGGGATGAATTGTATAGTACATGAAGTATACCTCATTAAAGCAGTTGTTTAAATGGGAGAATACATGAATATTATGAAGAAATATATACTGATAAATTTGATAACTTAAAGATAAAAATTTCATAAAAGACACAAATGACTGAAACTAGGAGATGAAGAAGACAAAATCCAAATAGTAAATACAATAGATAGTAAATGAATTGAATTAATAATACATTAATTTTCAAAAGAAACAACTGTCAGTAAAAGTGGCCTCACAGGCGAATTCTATCAAACATATAAGGGAGAAATATTCTGAATTCTCCATTAACTCTTTCAGAACAGGGATTACAAGGTAAACTTTCCCAACACATTTTGTGAGAATAAGTTAAACCCGAAAGCAAAACCAGATAAAGACATCACAAAAAATAAATATTACCAACCACTTTTTCTTGTGAATTGAGACAAAAAAAAATCTTTAAGATAATATTAGAACAACTCCAATTATATAATTGATAATATATAACATCGGAAGAGGAATTATACCAAGGAGCAAGGTTGTTTTAACAACTGAACAACAATTAATTCTATTGGCCATATTAAATAAAATGAAGGGGACAAATGATAGGATTATATCAATATACCCTGAAAGAGTATAGGGTATCAATATACCCTGAAAGAGTATAGGATTATATTAATATACCCTGAAAGAGTTGACACAAGTCAACACATATTCATTACACAAATAAAGAATAGAAAAGACCTGGAGAGGAGCAAGATGGCAGAGGAGGAGTAGGAGACCTAAATTTCGTCTGGTCCCAGGAATTCAGCTAGATAGGGATCAAACCATTCTGAACACCTACGAACTGAACAGGAGATCGAAGAAAAGAATAGCAACAACTCTCTGAACAGAAAGGTGACCACTTTCTGGAAGGTAGGATGTGCAGAGAAGTGAATCCGAGGCGATATTCGGGAGGATAGATGGTGGAGGAGGGGGCCTCTGTTAGCCGCTTCTGGCAAGTGATAGAGCAGTGGAGCACAAAATCGGAACTTTTAGAAGTCGGCTCCGCTGAGGGATGTCACTCCAGTGGATAAGCGGGGGGTGGAACCCTCGCTGGGACAGTGTGGGCTCAGGATGCTCAGGGTCACAGAAAGACCGGGGGTGCCTGAGTGTGGCAGAGCTCCCAGGTATCGGAGCGGGGAAGCCGGCTGCAGAGAAGGAGCCGAGGTGCGGGCTCTCAACTCGGGGTTGCCATAAACCGTGATCCGGGACACAGTCAGGCCACTGCTCCTCCAGCAGGGACCCAACAAGTGGCAGATCCAAGGAGAATCCCCTTCCTCCCCCAGGAGGAGCGGCACGGGAACTCACCACAGGAATCTGCTGGGTTTGGAGCCTCCAAACGGGGTCGTGCACCAGAGATAGAAACGCTGGGTCACAGGCTGGGTGAGCACGGAGTGTGGCCGGAGACCAGGGAGACGGGAGTGACTGACTGCTTTTCCCTGGGGGCTCACTAAGGAGCAGGCCCTGAGTTTTTGGCTCCTCTGGGGTGGAGATTGGGAGGCCACCATTTTCATTCTCGGCCTCCAAAGCTGTAGGGAAAGCTTGCAGGGAACAAAAGTTTCCGAGAGCAAACCCGAGCAGATTACTTAGCCCGACCCGCAAAGGCGGGGCAATTCCACCTCCAGCAAAGACATTTGATAACCACGGCAACAGGCCCCTCCCCCAGAAGATCAGCAAGCAGAGCCAGCCAAGACCAAGTTTACTGATCAATGAGAATGGCAGAACTCCAGCGCTAGGGGAATACTGCACATAGAATTCATGGCTTTTTTCCCCATGATTCTTTAGTCTTTCAAAGTTAATTTTTTTAATTTTCTTTTTCTTTTTTTTTCTTGAATTTTTCTTTTTCCCTTTTTCAACCAACATCTTATCAATCCCTTTTTTAAAAATCTTTTTTACTTTTCATTTTTAGAGTCGTAATCTATCCCTTCATAGTAGTTAACCTTATTTTTGGTATATATATATATATATATATATATACATATATATATATATATATATATGTTGTACTCTCTTTAAAATTTTGGGATACAGTTTCTTCTAACAGACCAAAATATACCCTAAATCTATAGTGTATGGCTTTGTTCTAGTCTCCTGCCTGATCACATTCTCTCCCTTTTTTTTTTTTAATTTCTCTTCTTTCTTTTTTCAACCAAATTCTTATCTTATCACTTCATTTTATAAAATCTTTTATAATTTTCATCTTTACAGTCATATTCCATCCCTTTATTGTATTTACCCTTATTTTTGTACATATGTAAGCTTTTCTTTCTTTAAAATTTGGGAAGCACTTTCTTCTAAGAGACCAAAATATGCCCAAAATCTAGTGAGTGGGACTGATCTATTCATCAGCCTGATCATATTTGATCATATTCTTTTTTTTTATCTTTTTCTTTTTTCTTTCTTTCCCTTTCTTTTCCCCCAGTTTCAGATCTCTTCTGATTTGTTTAGTGTATATTTTTCTGGGGTTGTTGTTACCCTGTTAGCATTTTGTTCTATCATTCATCTATTCTCCTCTGGACAAAATGACAAGATGGAAAAAAATCACCTCAAAAAAAAAGAGCAAGAGGCAGTACCGACTGCCAGGGGCCTACTCAATACGGACATTAGTAAGATGTCAGAACTAGAGTTCAGAATGATGATTATAAAGATACTAGCTGGGCTTGAAAAAAGCATGGAAGATATTAGAGAAACCCTTTCTGGAGAAATAAAAACTAAAATCTAAACAAGTCGAAATCAAAAAAGCTATTAATGAGGTGCAATCAAAAATGGAGGCTCTAACTGCTACGATAAATGAGGCAGAAGGGAGAATTAGTGATATAGAAGACCAAATGATGGAAAATAAAGAAACTGAGAAAAAGAGAGATAAACAACTACTGGATCACGAGGGCAGAATTCGAGAGATAAGCGATACCATAAGATGAAACAACGTTCGAATAATTGGGATCCCAGAAGAAGAAGAAAGAGAGAGAGGGGCAGAAGGTATAGTGGATCAAATTATAGCAGAGAACTTCCCTAATTTGGGGAAGGAAGCAGGCATCAAAATCCAGGAGGCACAGAGAACCCCCATCAAAATCAATAAAAATAGGTCAACACCCCGACATCTAAGAGTAAAACTTATGAGTCTCAGAGACAAAGAGAAAATCCTGAAAGCAGCTCGGGACAAGAGATCTGTAACCTACAATGGTGGAAACATTAGATTGGGAACATACCTATCCACAGAGACCTGGCAGGCCAGAAAGGACTGGCATGATATATTCAGAGCAATAAATGAGAAAAATATGCAGCCATGAATACTATATCCAGCTAGGCTGTCATTGAAAAAAGGAGAGAGAAAAAGCTTCCAGGACAAACAAAAACTAAAGGAATTTGCAAACACGAAACCAGCCCTACAAGAAATCTTGATAGGGGTCCTCTAAGCAAAGAGAGAGCCTAAAAGCAACATAGACCAGAAAGGAACACAGACAATATACAGTAACAGTCACCTTACAGGCAATACAATGGCACTAAATGCATATCTTTCAATAGTTACCCTGAATGTAAATGGGCTAAATGCCCCAATCGAAGACACAGGCTATCAGATTGGATAAAAAAAGAAGACCCATTGATATGCTGTCTGCAAGAGACTCATTTTAGACCCAAAGACACCCCCAGATTGAAAGTGAGGGGGTGGAAAACCATTTGCCATGCTAATGGACACCAAAAGAAAGCTGGGGTGGCAATCCTTATATCAGACAAATTAGATTTTAAACCAAAGACTGTAATAAGAGATGAGGAAGGACACTATATCCTACTTAAAGGGTCTATCCAACAAGAAGATCTAGCAATTGTAAATATCTATGCCCCTAACATGGGAGCAGCCAATTATATAAGCCAATTAATAACAAAAGCAAAGAAACATATCAACAACAATACAATAATAGTGGGGGACTTTAACACCCCCCTCACTGAAATGGACAGATCATCCAAGCAAAAGATCAACAAGGAAATAAAGACTTTAAATGACACACTGAACCAAATGGACTTCACAGATATATTCTGAACATTCCATACCAAAGCAACAGAATACACATTCTTCTCTAGTGCCCATGGAACATTCTCCAGAATAGAACACATCCTAGGTAACAAATCAGGTCTCAACTGGTACCAAAACATTGGGATCATTCCCTGCCTATTTTCAGACCACAATGCTTTGAAACTAGAACTCAATCACAAGAGGAAAGTCAGAAAGAACTCAAATACATGGAGGATAAAGAGCATCCTACTAAAGAATGAATGGGTCAACCAGGAAATTAAAGAAGAATTAAAAAAATTCATGGAAACCAATGAAAATGAAAACATGACTGTTCAAAATCTTTGGGATGCAGCAAAGGCAGTTCTAAGAGGAAAGTATATAGCAATGCAAGCCTTTCTCAAGAAACAAGAAGGTCTCAAATACACAACCTAACCCTCACCTAAAGGAGCTGGAGAAAAAACAGCAAATAAAGCCTAAACCCAGCAGGAGAAGAGAAATAATAAAGATCAGAGCAGAAATCAATGAAATAGAACAGATCAACGAAACTAGGAGCTGATTCTTTGAAAGAATTAATAAGATTGATAAACCCCTGGCTAGACTTATCAGAAAGAAAAGAGAAATGACCCAAATAAATAAAATCATGAATGAAAGAGGAGAGATCACAACCAACACCAAAGAAATACAAACAATTATAGGAACATATTATGAGCAACTATATGCCAGCAAATTAGATAATCTGGAAGAAATGGATGCATTCCTAGAGATGTATAAACTACCAAAACTGAACCAGGAAGAAATAGAAAACCTGAACAGACTTATAACCACAAAGGAAATTGAAACAGTAATCAAAAATCTCCCAACAGGGGCACCTGGGTGGCTCAGTCGGTTAAGCGGCTGCCTTCGGCTCAGGTCATGATCCCAGGGTCCTGGGATCGAGCCCCGCATCAGGATCCCAGCTCTGCAGGAAGCCTGCTTCTCCCTCTCCCACTCCCCCTGCTTGTGTTCCCTCTCTCGCTGTCTCTCTCTCTGTCAAATAAATAAATAAAATCTTAAAAAAAAAAAAATCTCCCAACAAACAAGAGCCGAGGGCCAGATGGCTTCCCAGGGGAAGTCTAACGAAACATTTAAAGAAGAATTAATACCTATTCTTCTGAAACTGTTCCAAAAAATAGAAATGGAAGGAAAACTTCCAAACTCGTTTTATGAGGCCACCATTACCTTGATCCCCAAATCAGACAAAGACCCCATCAAAAAGGAGAATTACAGACCAATATCCCTGATGAACATAGATGCAAAAATTCTCACCAAAATACTAGCCAATAGGATCCAACAGTACATTAAAAGGATTATTCACCACGACCAAGTGGGATTTATCCCTGGGCTGCAAAGTTGGTTCAACATCCTCAAATCAATCCATGTGATACAATACATTAATAAAGGAAAGAACAAGAACCATACGATCCTTTCAATAGATGCAGAAAAGGCATTTGACAAAATACAGCATCCTTTCTTGATCAAAACTCTTCAGAGTATAGGGATAGAGGGTACATACTTCAATGTCATAAAGGCTATCTATGAAAAACCCACAGTGAATATCATTCTCAATGGGAAAAAACTGAGAGCTTTCCCCCTAAGATCAGGAACATGGCAGGGATGTCCACTATCACCACTGCTATTCAACATGGTACTAGAAGTCCTACCTACAGCAATGAGACAACAAAAAGAAATAAAAGGCATCCAAATCGGCAAAGAAGAAGTCAAACTCTCACTCTTTGCAGATGATATGATACTTTATGTGGAAAACCCAAAAGACTCCACCCCAAAACTGCTAGAACTCATACAGGAATTCAGTAAAGTGGCAGGATATAAAAATCAAAGCACAGAAATCAGTGGCATTCCTATACACCAACAACAAGACAGAAGAAAGAGAAATTAAGGAGTTGATCTCATTTACAATTGCACCCAAAACCATAAGATACCTAGGAATAAATCTAACCAAAGAGGCAAAGAATCTGTTCTCAGAAAACAAAAAATACTCATGAAAGAAATTGAGGAACACACAAAGAAATGGAAAAACGTTCCATGCTCATGGATTAGAAGAACAAATATTGTGAAGATGTCAATGCTACCTAGAGCAATCTACACATTTAATGCAATCTCTAACGAAATACAATCAAGTTTTTTCAAAGAAATGGAACAAATAATCCTAAAATTTGTATGGAACCAGAAAAGACCCCGAGTAGCCAGAGGACTGTTGAAAAAGAAAAGCAAAGCTGGTGGCATCACAATTCCGGACTTCCAGCTCTATTACAAAGCTGTCATCATCAAGACAGTATGGTACTGGCACAAAAACAGACACAAAGATCAATGGAACAGAATAGAGAGCCCAGAAATGGACCCTCAACTCTATGGCCAACTAATCTTTGACAAAGCAGGAAAGAAGTCCAGTGGAAAAAAGACAGTCTCTTCAACAAATGGTGTTGGGAAAATTGAACAGCCACATATAGAAGAATGAAACTGGACCATTTCCTTACACCACACACAAAAATAGACTCAAAATGGTTGAAAGACCTCAATGTGAGGCAGGAGTCCAACAACATCCTAAAGGAGAACACAGGCAGCAACCTCCTCGACCTCAGCTGCAGCAACTTCTTCCTAGAAACATCACCAAAGGCAAAGGAAATAAGGGCAAAAATGAACTATTGGGATTTCATCAAGATAAAAGGCTTTTGCACAGCAAAAGAAACAGTCAACAAAACCAAAGACAACCGAAAGAATGGGAGAAGATATTTGCAAATGACATATCAGATAAAGGGCTCATATCCAAAATCTATAAAGAACTTATCAAACTCAACACCCAAAGAACAAATGATCCAATCAAGAAATGGGCAGAAGACATGAACAGACATTTTTCCAAAGAAGACATCCAAATGGCCAACAGACACATGAAAAAGTGCTCAACATCACTCGGCATCAGGGAAATCCAAATCAAAACCTCTATGAGATACCACCTCACACCAGTCAGAGTGGCTAAGATTAACAAGTCAGGAAATGACAGATGTTGGCGGGGATGCGGAGAAAGGGGAACCCTCCTACAGTGTTGGTGGGAATGCAAGCTGGTGCAACCACTCTGGAAAACAGTATGGAGGTTCCTCAAAAAAAGTTGAAAATAGAGCTACCATATGCTACAGCAATTGCACTACTGGGTATTTACCCCAAAGATACAAATGTAGGGATCCGAAGGGGTACATGCACCCCAATGTTTATAGCAGCAATGTCCACAATAGCCAAACTCTGGAAAGAGCCAAGATGTCCATCGACAGATGAATGGAAAAAGAAGAGGTGGTATATATATATACAATGGAATATTATGCAGCC
The DNA here is from genome assembly GCF_964656455.1 of Halichoerus grypus. Classification (NCBI taxonomy): domain Eukaryota; kingdom Metazoa; phylum Chordata; class Mammalia; order Carnivora; family Phocidae; genus Halichoerus; species Halichoerus grypus. The sequence continues at coordinate 22,040,022 of NC_135718.1, read as the reverse complement.
ATCAAAAGGAATGAGATCTTGCCATTTGCAACGACGTGGATGGAACTGGAGGGTGTTACACTGAGCGAAATAAGTCTATCAGAGAAAGACATGTATCATATGATCTCACTGTTATGAGGAATTCTTAACCTTAGGAAACAAACTGAGGGTTGCTGGAGTGGGGGTGGGTGGGAGGGATGGGGTGGCTGGGTAATGGACATTCGGGAGGGTATGTGCTATGGTGAGCACTGTGAATTGTGTAAGACTGTTGAATCACAGACCTGTATCTCTGAAACAAATAATACATTATATGTTTAAAAAAAAGAAGATAGTAGGAAGGGAAAAATGAAGGGGGGGAATCGGAGGGGTAGATGAACCATGAGAGACTATGGACTCTGAGAAACAAACTGAGGGTTCTAGAGAGGAGGGGTGGGGGGATGGGTTAGCCTGGTGATGGGTATTAAAGAGGGCACATATTGAATGGAGCACTGGGTGTTACACGCAAACAGTGAATCATGGAACACTACATCAAAAACTAATGATGTATTGTATGGTGATGAGCTTAACTTAATAAAATTAAAAAAAAAATAGAAAAGACCTTCCTAAAATTGATAAAAGACATTTATTAAATATCCACAGCAAAATCATTCTTTAAAGATCAAAGAATGACTATCATCTGCTTAATATTATTAATAATACAAGGTTATACTCTCATCACTTCTACTCAGTATTGTATTGGAAGTCCTAGTTACCAGTGATTCAGAAGAATAAACTAAAAGCATACGATTAGAGAGGAAGAATCTGTCTAACTCTTATTTGCCTTAATTCATAGATTATCCGCCAAGAATTTACCAAAAGAAACACAAAAAAACCCTACTAGACTAAGACATAAAATAGCAGAGTCATCTCATGCAAGTTTTATAATCACTAATGAATTTTGTTTATATATATTAGTAATAAATACTTAAAAATAAAATTTAAAAACAATATCACTTATAATAATATCAAAACATGAAATCCTTAAGATATAAATATAGCAAAATGTGTGCTTGAACCACAGACTACAAAAAAGAAAATATTGCTTTGGTAAATTTAAAAAGAGCTAAATAAATGGAGATACGTGCCATAGTCGTAGATTGGAAGATTTAGTATTGTTAAAATGTCAGTTCTGCCAAAATTTATCTGTAGATTCAACACAAGCCCTGTCAAAATATGAGCAGCACTAAAAAAGAGAAAAAAAAATGCAATCTGATACTAATTTTTTATGAAAGTACAAAAAGTTTTAAAGTACACAACATAATCTTGAAAAAGAAAACATTAGAGGAATCACACTACCTGAACTTCAGCAGTTATGACAATGTCATATTTACATTAAAAATTGACATATAGATCAATTGAATAGAACAATGACACCAGAAGTAGTTTGTTTGTTTGTTTATTCAATTGATTTTCAGTAAAGGTGTCAGATGTCAAACTAAAAGAATCATCTTTTCATGAAATGAAGCTGGAACGACTGGATATCTATTTGGAAAAAAACAACAAAAAAACTTTGACCCTTACATCACACTAAATGCAAAAATTTACTCAAAATGGATCATATAAATAAAACCACAGAGTATGAAATAATTACAGGAGTGAATTTTTTTTTTTTTTAAGATTTTCTTTATTTATTTGAGAGAGAGAGAGAGAAAGCACAGCAGGGGGAGCTGCAGAGGGAGAGGGAGAAGCAGGCTCCATGCTGAGCAGGGAGCTGGATGTGGGGCTCGATCCCAGGACCCTGGGATCATGACATAAAGCAAAGGCAGAAGTGTAACCAATTGAGCCACCCAGGTGCCCCTACAGGAGCAAATCTTTATTGCTGTTGGGAAATCATAGTTTTTTTTTGTTGTTGTTGTTTTTTTAGTTAGAGCCTTATAATAAGGAAGAACTATAAAAGAAAAGAAAATTGATTAAATGGACTTCATGAAACTTAAGAACTTCTGTATTTTATAAAAAGTTTAAAAATTAGTATCGTCTATCCTCTTAGAAGTGAGGGAGTAGCTACCTAGAACGGTGTTGTGACCATAAGGGAGCACAAGGTAGGGGCTTCTGCAGTGCTATTAATGTTCTCCTTGGCTATATAATATATATTTCCATAGGGATGAACACATTTTGGATTCCACTTTCCCAGTTTTCACTTTGCTTGTGTGGTACCATATGTGTAGGAGAGCTGGAGGTTTAGAACTCTGTACTTTTATGGCCACGCTTATGAGGTTTATTAGTCAAGGGGAAGAGGAACATTCTTTCTAATCTTTGTCAATATGGATCTTACTGTTTATACACATGATTACTGACTCTGAAATCATGGTTATGTTCAAAACCTAAGGAAAGCAGCAAGGTTAATATGCCTAGGCACTATGCTATGTGATTTATAAATATTAAATTATGTCATCTTCTGGAAACCTTGTGAGGTAGGTAATGTCCCTAATTCATAGAAAAGGAAGCTGAAGTTTAACTAGGGCCAATTCATGTGTTGTGTGAATTTCTATATTTGGTCCTGTGTCATGGTCATGAGATAGTGTTTCATTATACCATGTTCATGAAATCAGCTGGCTAACTAAACTCAATTCCATTCATGAATAATTAACTCAGATGTGGTCAAATAGATGCCATGTGGCAGAAATAATAGCAATGAATCAGGCCTCTCTCATCCTTAGAAAGTTTTAAGATTATGTAAGATTTCATTTCCCTTAGGTAAATCTTTGGCAAACTCAAATCCCTGAAATGTCTTTGGTTATAGAATCACAAAATTATTTGGTTGAAACGGAAATTGGTAATATCTCTATTAAACTCCTTCCTTTTAGGGGCGCCTGGATGGCTCAGTCGTTAAGCGTCTGCCTTCGGCTCAGGTCATGATCCCAGGGCCCTGGGATCGAGCCCTGCATCGGGCTCCCTGCTCCGCGGGAAGCCTGCTTCTCCCTCTCCTGCTTCCTCTGCTTGTGTTCCCTCTCTTGCTGTGTCTCTCTCTGTCAAATAAATAAATAAAATCTTAAACAAACAAACAAACAACTCCTTCCTTTTAGAGCTGAGGGACTTGATGTCCCGGAGTGTATAATGCTTTGCCCAAAGCGATATTGGGAGATTATAGCCTTAGGTTACCAAATTCCAAATCCTGCCCTCTTGCTGTTCCAACTGTTTCCAGTGATAGTCTAGATACAAAATCTAGGTGGGGGGATGAGAATGCATAGCGAGTCAGAAGAAAACAAGCAATCCTGGTGGCATTCCTGACTTTCCTTATCCCACACCAAGAAGGACAGTGAGCATAGAATAGGCATGGCAGCAGCTACAGGAGTCTGCAGTATGAGGAGGTGGCTGGACCGGAAGGCAAATATCATTAGCATTGGATGTTGGATGGACAGCTTATTGATCTTCTTTTCACTTTAGTCACGATGCACATCAGTAAATAGCAGATCATGTCAAGGGAGTCAAGCTGGAACCTGGCAATGCTGGGGAGAAAGCAAGCCTGAAACAGGAGGCTGACTGTTGTGGCAAACGTGTCACGTCCACAAGTCCCCTATGTGCCACTCTTTAGGTCAGAGAAGGTAACTTATTCTGGCGTTCTTCCAAGTACTGCAAAGTACCACAACTTCCTGCCTCTAGTTCTATAGTTCTCTTTAACATTCACGGTTAATCCTTCCTGGGAGGAGGTTAGAATAGGTACTTCCATTATCACGTGGCAGATAGAGGGTGGTTTTGGACAGTCATGAATCCTCAAATTCCTGCCGTGATCTCAGCCCCACACGGGCCAGCGCCTGCTGAGAAAAACCAATCCTAGACTCTGTACATTTAGAGGTTTTGACTTCCAGACAGCAGTAATGCTACTAACTTGCACATAGTAACTGTCCCCCAAATGTTTTGAGCTCCTCAAACCATCAGGCAAGGAAAGGAGTCACCATCATGGCACGTCATAGGCTTCCATCGTTGGGAGGAGCTAAGATTACCCTTATAAAATGCGCAAACATATGTTTGGCATCTAAATGATCCACATGGGACTCTGTTGGCTTTGATGGTAAATGAATAAACATGGCAACCTCATCCAGAGAAAATCCTGGTAATTCAACCAGGACTGAGGCTCTGTCACCCCACATGGCATTCATTATTTGACCAGACTGGAGTTATTCATGGAATAATGACCAATTCTTTTTTTTTTTCTTTTTAAGATTTTATTTATTTATTTGACAGAGAGAGACATAGCGAGAGAAGGAACACAAGAAGGGGGAGTGGGAGAGGGAGAAGCAGGCTTCCTGCCGAGCAGGGAGCCCGATGCGGGGCTCGATCCCAGGACCCTGGGATCATGACCTGAGCAGAAGGCAGACGCTTAACCACTGAGCCACCCAGGCGCCCCATAATGACCAATTCTTGCCCAATGCATGGAAAATGGAAACCAAAATGTGTTCATTCTTATAGAAATATATATTATATAGCCATGGAGAACATTAATAGCACTGCAGAAGCCCCTACCTTGTGCTCCCTTATGGTCACAACACCCTTCAAGGTAGCTACTCCCTCACTTCTAAGAGGATAGACGATACTAATTTTTAAACTTTTTATAAAATACAAAAGTTCTTAAGTTTCATAAAGTCCATTTAATCAATTTTCTTTTCTTTTATAGTTCTTCCTTATTATAAAATTCTATCTAAAAAAAATGATGATTTCCCGACAGCCATAAAGATTTGCTCCTGCAGGGGCCCCTGGGTGGCTCAGTCAGTTAAGCGTCTGCCTTCAGCTCGGGTAGATGAAAAGGATGGTAAGTATTAGTTTTGTCCAAGAAAGCAGCTGCCATAGTTAGGGCTCTAATTAATACCATAAATATTTTCCTAATACAAATCATCCAGTGGAGTTGGGGGGGGGGGCCTACTAGAATCCTGAAGAAGTTGCTACCAGAACTTACAGGATATAAATAGATCCAAGTGCCCAAGAGGTGGTCTATAATAGACATGGTGGTGCACTGTCCAGATCTAACTTCTTTGGGACTGAAACACTCATTCACTCAGCTGCTGGTAGTGTTAATAACCAATAGCACAAAACTTGGTTTTCCTTCACAGCATTTGCCCTTGGAAGAGGGCCATCTTGCCCAAGAATCACCCCTCATTCCTGGAGAAGGCCTCATGCGAAGAATGAAAGATAAAAGGTTAGTAGGACCTGAAGGATTGGCTGAGGCCTCTGTTGTTCCCCTACAGCAGCCAGATTCCTCTACTCAATTCGGCATCTTCACTTCCCCCTAAGGGGTTGATTCTGAGAGGACTCCTCAGTGAACTTTCTGTGCACTTCCTCAAAAACCTAACTTGTGGCATCCTCATATTTTCCTTTTTCCTATGTCCTTCATTTTTTTGCAGTTTCATTTTTATATCTGAGATTATTTTTCAGCTTTTAATATATTTTACAGGCAAGTATATGGGCAACAGATTCTTCCAGATCTATTAATCTGAAAATGTCTGGGAATTGCTCTCAATTATGGGACATATTCTCCTTGGGATAGAATTCTAGGATGGCATATTCTTTGTCCTCTTTCAGTACTTTAGATACATCATTTAATTGACTTCTGTTTTTAATCATTCACATAATTAAAACAGCCATCAGTTTATTATTGTTTTCTTCAAGGTAACATCTTTTTTCCTCCCCTCTGCATGCTCTTAATTTATTATCTTTGGTTTTTAATTGTTTGTGTATCATTTGCCTAGATGGAGCTTTCTAAGATATTTTTCCCCTTAGGATTCCTGGAGTTTCTTGAAATATGTCAGGTTAAACAAAAGGCTAGTATTTCTCCACAATTTTTTTTCACGTGAGACTAATCCCATGTATCGGGTGTATTTTATAGTTTTCTTTTTCTATTTCCTATCAGTTTTGGTCTCCTCCTTCAATTTGGATATTTTCTATAGGCTTTCTGCTCTTTCTTTCTTTCTCTTTCTTTCAAGAGGGAGAGAGATAGGGGAGGGGCAGACGGAGAGAGAAAGAATTTTAAGCAGGCTCAATGCCAAGTGTGGAACCTGAGGAGGGACTCGATCTCATGGCCCTGAGGTCATGACCTGAGCCGAAACCATGACCTGAGCTGAACAAATGAGGCACCAGGTACCCCTCTGCTATTTCTTATATGATATTATGCCCAGAATTTAATTTTAGTGATTGATTTTTTTCATGTCTATAATTTCTGATTTGGGCATTTTCATGTTTTATTTTTTTTAAAGATTTTATTTATTCATTTGACAGAGAGAGAGACAGCGAGAGAGGGAACACAAGCAGGGGAAGTGGGAGAGGGAGAAGCAGGCTTCCCGCTGAGCAGGGAGCCCGATGCGGGGCTGGATCCCAGGACCCTGGGATCATGACCTGAGCCGAAGGCAGACGCTTAACGACTGAGCCACCCAGGTGCCCCTGGGCATTTTCATGTTTTAAATCTTTTCTCAAAATGTATCTTCTTTTATTTTCTTAAATGTATTAATTATAGTTAAAATTATTTTCTGAAAAGTCCATTTCTTTTGGTCTTTTCTCTATTTTTCCCTATTTTACTATTGATTTGATGTCACTCAGTCTTCATTTTTGCCATGTATTATAATTTATTAATTGGATGCTGGACTTATGAATTTAAAAAAAAGGAATCAATGTTTTCTTTCTGCAAAGATGTTTACATTTTCTTATCAGGCAGGTAGTGTTGCAACAAATAGGCTTTATTCTTTCAAGAATGATTTTAGGCTTTATTGCTCTAGTTTGTTTTTGTGTTTATTTATTTATTTTTAAAGATTTTATTTATTCATTTGAGACACAGAGAGAGAGAGAGAGAGAGCATGAGCAGGGAGAGAGGCAGAGGGAGAGGGAGAAGCAGGCTCCCCGCTGAGTCAGGAGCCCGATGTGGGGCTCAATCCCAGGACCCTGGGATCATGACCTGAGCCGAAGGCAGACGCTTAACCATCTGAGCCACCCAGGCGCCCCTGTTTTTGTGTTTAATCCTAGGAATGGTCCTTATTCCCAAGGCCAAGTCCTTCTTGGGTTGCAGGAGAAATCCCTATGTGTTTGAACTCCAACTTGTATCACCCCCTCTCTGAGTGACAACAGAAAACTCTACTCTGGTCTTTCACTTACTACCTAATGTTCTGTGCTGGGTTTCATGGAGTTTTCCATAAAGACTTTGGGATTTATTCGAAGACTTGAGAATATGTGTTTGCAGATTTTGAGTATTGTGTCTCTGTGGTTCTCTCTGCTCCACAACTTTGTCCCTCATATTTATGCTGTCCGGTGGCCTGGAGCATGGTCTCTGACTCTTCATACTCCTCAGTTTACTAAAATTGACACTTAATGCTTGGGGCTCTATTCCCTGCACTGCCAACCAGAAAATATCCCAAGAAAACTCAAGAATCATGTGTCCCTCACCTTGTGTATTATCCTTATCTCCAAGGACTGGGGCCCCTCAGGTACTATTTGAGTTGGTTGCTCTTTAATACAAACATACATCTAACCATAACCATATATATGTATATATATTTGTGTATATATATTTATAATTCTTTTCTAGAAAATTAATCTAATTCACACATTTGTAAACTGTAATATCTGCTTCTCTTGGTAACTTCATGTTTTTAACTGCTACTTCAATGCAACCTATACTTTAGTATATTGAAATATTTAGTATTCTCCGATCATTCTTCTTTCTTATTTTATTTTATTTTAATTTTTTTTTTAGATTTTTATTTATTTATTTGAGAGAGAGAGAATGAGAGACAGAGAGCATGAGAGGGAGGAGGGTCAGAGGGAGAAGCAGACTCCCTGCCGAGCAGGGAGCCCGATGCGGGACTCAATCCCGGGACTCCAGGATCATGACCTGAGCCGAAGGCAGTCGCTTAACCAACTGAGCCACCCAGGCGCCCCGATCATTCTTCTTTCTTACTCTCCTGGTTTTACATAAGGTATTCCTTCTCTCCTTGATACCTCTTCCTACCCCATCGACTTTGTAAATGACTACTTGTCTTTCAAGTTAGTACTGACTTAACCATCCTTAACGGTCTCTTTTTCCCCACCAGGATGAATTGGTTAATACTTTTATATGATACTTGAAACTCTGTCTTTAACTGCTCCCATAACGTTTTCATAATATATTATAATCAGATGTTCATTTGTCTGTTTCTATCCCTAGATTGTGAGTTTTTTATTGAGAGGGATTCTGTTTTGTACATTTCGGTATCTCTGGGGTCTAGTGCTAGGTCACTTTTTAGTGGGTTTACTCATGAATATGTTTGACTTCATACTTAGACTGAAAGAGTTGAGTTTTTGAACCCTATTATTCATAAAGGGAAAAGTGTGTGAGATGCAAAATCTTTGTCACTACCAGTCCAGGAGACCTCCCAGTTAGGAAGTAGACACTAATCCCAGGTCTTTATGTTGGTTGAAGTACTTGAACACACTAATTTTGGTTTGATTACTGGATCAAACATCAAGTTACTTCTGTAACGCCCACTTCCTACCCACCTCACCTGTACATTTCTATCAAAATGCAGCACACTTATTCCACCTGGAATAATGCCATTTAGTCTCCTATATTGTTCCCTTCCTCCATACTTAGGCAAATACGACATATCCTTCAAGCACCAGACTATGCCTCCTCCATTCCACTCCCATGCCTCTGGACACTCTCATTCCTCTGTATTTGCTCCTCTGATATATCATCAGGTCCTCTCAGACTCATACTCACTTTGTTTTTGCCAATTTTCCTCTGGGTTTTAACATCTCTTCACGATAGACTGTAAGTTTCTTGAGAACAGGCAGTAAGTTTTTTATCTTCTCCCTGTTTTGTCAAACACTAAAGAAACAAACACATTGAGCTTCTAAGGTAATCATAAGAAATATTGTTCAATAAAATGTGTAGTCATCTGTCTCCTTTGGTTGGGAATGCTACAATTATATTGATTAATAAAGAATTTTTAAAAATCTAAATACTATCCTCATAAGAGCTTAATAGCTTCTGCCTTATCCAATTTGCCATAACTTTACCACCCATTTTATTTGCTTAGTGGTATTTCCTTAAATTGGCTTTAAATTTTTTTATCTATCTATCAATCACCTATTGAATCTACTTAGCCTCATAGCAAACATGAAACATGAGTTAAATGCACTACTGAAGCTTTATTTTTTCCTGATAACAATGACAATAACTTTTAAAAGTCTCTCTGTACCACCCAAATTTTCCTACAAGTCACAAGAGCTAGATTGTCCATATGGAGGATAGGCCAGTCTTATTTTATTTTTTTAGATTATATTTTTTGAAAGATTTTATTTATTTACTTGAGAGAGAGAGAGACAGAGACAGAGAGCATGCATGAATGGGGGAAGGGACAGAGGGAGAAGCAGCAGCAGACTCCCCACTGAGCAGGGAGCCCAATGTGGGACTCGATCCCAGGACCCCAAGATCATGACCTGAGCCAAAGGCAGATGCTTAACTGACTGAGCCACCTAGGCACCCCTTTTTTAAATTACATTTTATGTATTTTTGCCCATCTTCTTAAACCCTAGAGACATATTTTCACTATAATTAGATACTATCCTGGTGCCAGGCAGTGTGGGGAATTAATCCAGGCTCTACCACTTACTTTCTGCCCTAGCCTTGAGCTAATTTCTATACCATTAGTTTTTTTTTCTTCCAATTTTTATTTAAATTCAAGTTAGTTAATATATAGTGTAGTATTGGTTTCAGGGGTAGAATATAGTGATTCATCACTTACATATAACACCCAGTGCTCATCACAAGTGCCCTCCTTAATATACAATTAGTCTTGAATCCAGATTCTTTCTTCTTTGTAAAACTTTTAGACTGATCACTCAGTTATCTGTCTGCCTGGTCTTTTTAATGGGCACCTTTGCACTTTGACCATAGATCTTCATCCACTTTCCCAGAGCCCAGTCCTTGTTCATTGTGCTGAGATGATGAGATGGGACAGAATCAGACACCTATGGCCCAAAGAAATCACCAGTAAGAAAGCCAGTTATGCATACTCATCCTGCCGAACAGCAGTAGAAAGAATATTTGGTTATGAATCAAACCCAGGTCTGTGTACATGTGATCTTCAGAAATACTTAATTTCTTTAAGCTCAATTTTTTTATCTAAAAAAATAAAGTGAATATTAATACATGCCTCTAAGGGTTTATGTGATGATTAAATGAGAATATGAATTAATATTCTTACTATTTCTGGCATAGGGAAACTCAATAAAAGTTTATATCATTATTACGTTAATGCTATTATTATGCTTATTACTACACCACTACCACTATTTACAATGGGCCCGAGTAGTTGGACAAATTCCAAATAATCCATTTCTTGGCAACTTCTGGAGAATCCAAAGAGTATTTCCTGCTGACTCACCCTGCCCTGGCATCCGGGCTCTAGGCTCTGTTGGCTATCTGTGTAGGCAGCTGTTTCTTCCAAAGACAAGTCTTTTCTGAGGGAACCATGAGAGCAAGGACCCACCAGACAAAAATCAAGAGAAGCGATTTTTATTATTATTATTTTTTCTGAGATGATCTTTGCTAAATATCAGAAAGCAGAGCCCAGTAGTACAGATACTGTTAAGTGGAAAAAAGAGATATACGGTAGATTAGAGACACTTTGTCAACAGGTCCTATAGACAGGTGACAATGACATAACCCTCTGTTAGGGAGACCTGAAGAGTGATTGTGGTGCAGTTCATCCGTGAAGGACAACTGAGTGGAGATCTGATTGACTTTACTGAGGCACATTTCCTCCTGAGCAATAGTCCCAATATTCCGACTATTCATTCCATGTCCACCACTTTGCCACTTCTACACTTGTCACCTGTTAAGCCAGGGCTTTGACGTTTTTGGTGGTTATCCATGCCTGGCCAAAGGAACCAGTCAGCTGCAGGAGACAGCACACTCTTGCTTGTAACAGTGGGGTTGTAAACATGGCCCTTCTGTTAACTCTAGTCATTAGTAAACTATTGCTACCTCACAAAGGAAATGCTTTTAAGTGCTGTGGCCTGGTGGTAGTAGAGGTTGAGTTTGTAAAGGAGCCAGGGAACAGAGAGTCTTGAAAAGTGATCACAGAGATAAGGTGCAAGGTTAATTTCTTCATCCTAGTGATATAAAATCCAAGGTAATTTTCATGAGAGTTTTCCCAATTGCAAGTGGCTAAGCAGGAATTGCTTTTGGGATCCTGATTTAAACATTGCATTTATGTGTGTGGTAATTTGGCCAGGCATATGTAAAAGACTGGGTTAAGAGGCAATATTTAGCAATGAAACTCATCTGAGGCTGAGGTTGCGAAAACACTTGAGAGGGATAGGGGAATATCATAGAAAGGAGACATGGCTTGGGTTCATATATATCTGTGTTTGAGTTCCTGCTCTGCCTCTTACTGGCCATGCAACCCTGAGCAAATTATTTCCCCCAGCTGAACTTTAGGTAAAGGGGACCACTTAAAGCTTAGAAATAGGCAATAACTTCAAATAGAGTTAATAACAATAATAATACCTACTTTATGAAGCGCTTTTGAGGATCAAGTAAAAGAATACTTGTGGAAGAGCCTGTATTCATTTACCATTGCTTCTATAAAAAAATGACCATGATACTTGGGGTGGCTTAAAAAAACAAACATTTATTATCTTATACTTTTGTAGGATAGATGTCCAACACAGGTCCCAATGGGTTAAAGTCAAGATGGTAGCAAAGTGGCATTGCTTTCTGAACGTTCTAGGGAAGAATCCATTTCCTTGCCCTTTCCGGCAACTAGAGGTCCTCAACATTCCCTGGTTCATATCCCCTTCTTCCATCTTCAAAGCCAGAAGTGGTGGGGCAAGTTCTTCTCTGCTGCATCATTTTGACTTCCTCTTCGTGCCCTCTCTCCCATTTTAAGAACCCTAGTGATTACATTGGGCCCACCTGATAATCCAGAATAATCGTCCCATCTCAATGTAATCACATCCACACGGTCCTTTTTGCCGTGTAATGTAACATAGCCATAGTGTCCAGGGATTAGGATGTGGATGCTTCTGGGGAAACTATTCTGTCCACCACAGAGCTGATACACTGCAGAGCTATACGCACGATGCTATTGGCATATCAGAACATTGTGGTTTTTAACTGAAATTCTGGGGAGAGATGAGGATTATATTTATCTAACTTTTGCCACTGTCATGGAAAGGCACTTCATCTTTCCTTGGACCTAGAGGGCTAGGCGATAGGGACATTGACTTACCTCCACGCCTTGATGCATATATGTCACATATTTAGGACCAGAAAAATTGTCTGTAACACTTTGCAATACTGGTGTCAAGCTGCCAGGTGAGGAGACAATAAGTCAAACTCAAAGTTAGCAATCAAGCTTTTATTCCCTCAGGAGACAGTGAGCAAGAGGCAAAAGGAAAATGTGCCAACTCCCCAGTGTTCTATTTTTCCCCTCAAAGCAGCACGTGGCTGGGGTCAGAGGACATGTAGCACGGATGGGGGAATGACCTTACTGCTGAGGAGCCTGCAGATAGGGCTCATTCCTTCCATGGACCCAGGGACCAGAGGAAGGGAGGAGGGGAGAGGCAGCAGTGGAGAAAAATGGACTCAGAGTGAAAAAAAGGTATCACCCAAGACCCCTGATTGGGAGGTCCTGGCAGAAGTGCCTCTGGATGCAGCTGCCTAAGCCAGAGTCCTCGACGGTACTTCCTCCAGAAAACTGCAGTGCCCAGAGTGTGCATCAGGAAGCCTGCCCGGCAACGCTTGGAAATGACCATGGGCAGCCCTGAAAGATCACCTAAGATCTGGGCCTGGAACCAGACTTCCCAGCTGCTATATGTTTTAAAAAACAAACAAACAAACAAAACCCACAAAAAATAGAGAAATATATAAATATACCTCAGAGCAGTTGCTATAATAACTTGCTGTCAGAAACTAGGTGCTTTTTTGGGGACAAGAAAATATTACTCATTTGTAATTAAAAATGACACTTAGGAATTACAGGAAGTGATGTATAAGGAGGCACATTTGCGGAAATGGTACATACTGATCTTTTCCCATATAATTTCATAGAATTCCCATAGAATTGCTATTGAATCTGGAACAAACCTGAAATTCAACCTTGGGTCCTAAAATTTTTACTTGTGAGCTTATGAGTCTATGCTCCTCCTTGATAAACAAAGGAGGAATCAACCTTTTCTCCCCCTCGTTTAAGGAATGTGGAACAGAGAAACAAGGAATCTTTTTGTCTGCGGATTCAGCTGAATTAGCCGCAGCTACGTAATTCACCTTTGAGAAAAATTGGGCTGAGGATGGAGATACATCTTTTATGTTCATTTTCTTCATTCCCATTTAGCGCAGGCTGTGACGTTCCTGGTAGCACATATCCCATGACTTTGTCCAGTTGAGTTTTAAATAACTCAGATGATTGCCCTCTTACTATTCCTCCTGGGATCTAATTCCACCATAAAATGGAGCTGACTGTTAGAGAGTTCTTGATATGATATTCTTGTGTTGAATTCTGGAGGAATTTTCCTTTACTCAATTTTACCTCCATAAAGAAAATCAATAAGAACACAAATAGAAAAACAAGAGAAGAAATGGCAGTGAGATGAACTGGAGCAAGGGAGGGTTTGTTTTGTTTTGTTTTGTTTTGACAGGGTAGGGGGGATGCAGGGGGAGGCAGCCTGTACCAGGACATGCTGAAAGGAAAGATGAGTTGAGCAGAGACAAAAATAAAACATGCCCCTCCGAATGGATCTGAGGGGGCAGCCCAGCCCAGAATCAATAGCAAATCCCCCGTCTGACTCCTTTCACTCTGTGTGAAATGAATCTCAAGGTGCTGATTTCGGTCCTTTCTGTGGATTTGCTGGAGTCTCAGGTTGTTAACTTCGAATTGATATTTAACCATTTAAAAAAGCTGCACAATAATGTTTGTTCTTGAACATTTACGCTGGAGGGATTGGAAAATCCTGGTGAAGAGATGAACTCTCTTCTAAATTTTAATATTGTAATCTATCTGTTGCTTTTCCCTCAGACAACCACTACTCCTCTTCCCCATCCCAGAAGACATCCTCCTGTCCATCAGTCTCGGAACTCAGTTCTCCAAGTACGCAATTCCTGTAACAACAAGAAGCTGGTGGGTCTCTATTGTCTCCAGAGACAAAAAGCACCAGATTTCCCCCACCCACCTGTCAGGGTAGTCCTTCCGGATGAGTGCCACAAAGATAAAAACATCTGATGACATTCTTAAGGTTGTTTTGTAAAAAGATATGCAGAAATAGGAGTGTTATTAAAAGACATATTTCTTTATGTTGCCCTGAAGCAGAAATGCTTTAAATGGAATCAAAACCATCCATATATTATATACATTTAATGCCACAGTTTTGAGGCCCTCCGGATGTCTCTAATCATATCACTCTCCTGTTGATCTCTCCTCCACCTTCCAGCCCAATGACTAACCTAGTTCTTGGAATAAAATTTAAAATACTGAACACCATCCACTGGACCCAGCCTGATTTTGACTTTGTTTCTCCAGCCTTATCTCTGGCCATCTACCCTGCATCCTGTCCACACTGATCAAGTTTCTAAAATGAGTCACACCCCTTCATGCCTCAGCGGTCTCAACATACTGCAAGTTCCCTTGGCTTTTACTGCACCCTCCAATACCTTCCTCTTTCCCTCACCAAACTCCACTCACTTTTCATATTATTATTTGTCACACCTTCAGAAAAAAGTTCTCTGAGCACCCGTATTCCCATACTAAGTCAATTTACCTGTCATGAGCTCTCACAATGCCCTGCACAGGTCTTTTAAAGGAGGTAAGATCACACAGTTGTGTAGGTAAATATGCAGATGTGTCCTTTTCCCCTGTCCTCCCCCACTGGACAGCAAACTGCATGAGGACAGGGAGAGACCTTGTCTGTTTCAGTGCCTGACACAGAGTGTACATTATGTAGCTTTTTGTTGGAGAAATAACTTTGTATGTTACAACCCTAACTGAGAATGGCCAGAGAATAACTAGATAACTGCCCAACTTCAGAGACCTTTGGGTGGCTGTTCAAAATAATTGAACTGAGTAAACAAAGCATTTTCCATGTGGAAACTTGTTTGCTGCCTTCTTAAGTCATCAAATCGATCTCTAAACATGTGCAACTATCTTGTAATAGATGCCTAGTGTTTTACACAACAACGTAACACAGACACTGCTTCACCATATACTTGAAACATCTTCACTAACAGTTACCTTTCCATTGTGGATTCTGAAAAATCCCCCTGATGGTTTATACATGTGCATATGCATGTTTTGCTGCTTGTGTATTCTTTTTTTTCTGATTCAGACTGTAAATCTACTGAAATGTGATGACATCTTTATTTTGTTACAGCATAAAGTGCATTGTTAACTAATAACTTATTTGGTGGTGTGCTGAGCCAGTGCCCAAGGGCTTGCAAAAGCCGATTGTGAGCTTCTCTTCCCAATTCTGTGTTCAGTCATGTCAAATATGTAGCTTGAAGTCAGACATGGTAGGAATATTTACAGCACGAAAATCAGCAAACACTAGAAATCAGGGCTGTCTTCTATGGAGGACTGGTTGTTAAATATTTACCAGAAAAAAAAAAAAAAAAAAAAAAACAATGGTTATAATACTAGTTAAGGATAATGATTACCTGTATCTTGAGAAAATTAAGAGGCTCTCAGAGCAGGCTACAGCTAGTGGATCACTAGCAGAGTATAGCTAACCGTGGTACTCAAAGTCCTGTAGAGGTAAGCACTGGCTTATAAGGCTGAAGTACCCTATTGTAGATAGGAACAATTCTCGATCATTCAGAAGCTGAGTCATTCAAGATATGAATAAAGGGAACTGGTAAATTTAAAATTCAGCATTAGCAGGTTATGTTGGGAGAAGAAATCTATTCCAGAGTTATTGCTGGGGTGAAAGGGCAGGGATATTTTTAGGAATATGAGGGAATTAACAGTGTTTGATGGCCTTTGCTAGGAAGACACAGAAGCTTGGAAATTATGGAAGAAGAAGCATGAAAACCAATCAGTGCACTAAGTATGGGTTGGTAGAGAGCATTCCACAGAAATTAGTACTGACAGTTGAAAACATCAGGAGGCAATCTCAGAAGTAGTGTCTCATGGTCATAATGTTTAGAAAACCTCTAAATTGGAATTGAACGTTTCGCCAAGGGTGATATCCCAGCAAATTGATACCACACCTAAATTGAGCTGCCAAGTTCAGGGCCCAAAGACCCAATAATGGATGACCCGGAAGGGAGAAGACAGCTCACCCTGGATCTGCGGGGCTGAGGTGAACGGAGCCCAGGCTCACTTCCTATGTGCGGTCTTCCTTTACCCTTCAACCCTAGTGGTCTCTTTTCACTTAGGCTCTACTGTACTCATTGCCTGTTTTGCTAGCAAGGCACTGAGATTTTGACGCTTCTGGTGGTCATTGTCTTCAAATGTAGCACCTTTAGTCATTCTCTTTGCTACCTCTATGCCTGGCACAAAATGTGATGCCTACAGATGCCTCAAGTTGGTAAACAGCCATTCTCTCTATCTAAGTCACATGCATCACTCCACCTACAGTCCCAGCAATCACCAGGCATATCCTACCAACTCTCTTGATGTATTTTTGTCCTAAAGCTGAACTCCCAACCACACAGCTGTGAATGTTCAGGCCTGGCTACTCCATGCAGACACCCTCTCATGTAGCATTATGGCAACCAGAACATATCTTTCTTGGAGCTAACTAAAGCTTTGGAATTTTCTTTTTCCTTTCTTTCTCTCTTTTATTCTATCTGTTTTGAACAAATTCCAGGTCTCAGCGATGGATGCAGGTGGTCCAATTTTGTACACCACTGTGTGCTTTAATTAAGCTTGCTTCTGGATCATACTGTTGGCTCCCTGCTGAGTCTTCCCACATCCAAAGCGTGGTGGGGTTCTGGGAAGGCCCTTCTATTCTCTTGTTGTGTCCTGTAGTGGATGATTATTGTTTTTTAGAGATATCTGGGCTCTACAAATTTATTTAGTTCACACTGATTTCTGAAATCCACCCACAGTTATTTGTGTTTACATCTCCTGCCTGCAAAACTTCAGATTTAATATATAAGCACATTATCTGAGTTGGGAAAATATACCTGTTCCCATTTTGTACTTTTTATCTCTGTTTTTAATTTTTGTTGTGGGTTTAGCTAAGAAACTCACCAGGAAACTAACCAGAGAAATGTGTACGTTACTTTATTTTCTTTTATTAGTTTGGATGGTGAAATGAAAGGTGGACTAGAATAGAGTGTAAGTTCAGCCTTGTTACTACCTTGCTGAATGACCTTGAGCAAGCCACCTCATCTTTTCAGTTGTCTGTTTCTCCATTAGCACAACAAATAACTCCAAAGCTCTCTCTGGTTCTAATATACTATGGAGAGATAGCACAGAAGCCAGAAAGCCATAGAGAGGGACAGAACTGCTTTAGTCCACTGAATACTTGGTTAAAGACTGAAGTAAAGATCAATAGATATTAAAAAGTCAAGAGGAAATGCCTTTATTTTCTCCTAAAAAAAGCCATATCATCCATAGTGTTTCCATGTATAACATTATTGCAATAAGGCAAGATAAGAGAAAATACAGGGTGATAAAAACAGTACTATTTGCGAGTCACTGTGCTGATCAATGTGCATGTATCATCTTCTTATAATACAACTCTATAGGTAGGCTCTATAGGTAGGCATGGAGGTGGAGACTTTTTTACACATGAGCCTTAAAGAGGTTCAATACAGATCACTAACAAATTGTGTGTATCATATTCCAATCCAAATCTTCTTGAAGTAAATAACACTGCCAACCCGGAAGGCTGGAGGCTGGTGCCACACCATATTCTTTAGCAAATTTCTGGGTTTAATACTTGGATGCACACTGGAGAACTCTAGAGTCCTTACCAGTGTAAGGGAAGATGATAGGAGGTTTTGTTCCAGGGTTTATGAAGAAATCTGGAATTTACATGTTTCTATCAACAGTGTGCTTTGACTAATTAAGAAGTATCGTTCATGTCAGGCAGATGTGAGATGGAGTGAGTGTTCTGCTTGTCCTTTCTCGGGAGGCAGCATCTCTTCTGTGTTCACCAACAATATTCCCAAGGACACAATATTCCAACTTGCAAACCAGTTTTCTGAGGAAGGGGAAAGTAGATTAAGTGGATTGGATAAATGGTCCTGTGCCCTAAACACAAAACAAAACAAAAACAAAACAAAACAAAAAACCCAAACTATTCTACCCTTAAGCAGTGTTGTATGTACACGTCATTGCTATCTGTGAAGAGTACCATCTATAAAGTCAACTCATGTCACTTCCTCGTCACTCTTTGGCTTACCCCCTTTTTTTTCCACACTTACATTAATAAAGACAATAATCCTGGAGCTAATGTGCTTATTCTATACCCTGAAAGAAGGAACACAGTAGACGTTTAGATAATTGTTACTTTCTCCCAGGAGAGTATACACACATTGAGTCATTTGTGTAGCATTGGAGTATGCTGAGTTATCCACCTACTTTTGTGTGTTTTTCACTGATATTGGTAACACGTGCTAGTGTGATGAAAGCATGGCCACCCCCTGACAGCTAGATCCCTCAGAGGAATCTCCTCAACCAGTTCTAAGCTAGAAGTGGCCTGAGAGACCATCTAGTTTGGTTTCCTATTCACTAGGGCTGGGATGTTGAATGCAGGGAGGGTACATCATATAGGACTTTGCCCTCATTAACACCCTTGTGTAATTTCTGGTAATGTCTAGTTTCAAATTACAAGAAAACCTTTTGATTGAGTTTAAGAACGACATTGAAACGTATTTTAAGAATAAGGTCAGGGTCGCAAAGAAGCAGAAGAAAGCTCCTGAGGCTCAGGAAGGAACTGGAAGCAGGATTGGGAAAGATGTCAGGAATCAACGGAGTCTTCTGTGCCTCTCACATTTCTGCCTTATGTGGTCATTCTGCTTCATTCTTCTCTTTCTCTGTACACTGGCTTTCCCCTTACCCCCACATTCAATTACATGGCACAGAGTGCTGTTCTTTGGCTCTTTTGATAAAAAAATAACTGTTCAATGTCAATGAACGTTTTCTGACTCTCATGCTGTGGTAGATTAAATCATTGGTCCTAATTCATTATTTCCCTGTAGAAGAATAATAACATTCCTACCCTCATGATGGCTTCATATTGGGCAGAGACTACTCTTTGGGCTTTGGTGTGTGATGTGCTTTGGCTGATGGGATTTAAATTGATTATAATAGAAGCAGAAGCTTTAACTGTGCTCCAAAGGTTGTCTTTTTACACTCCAGTGATCTGCCATTAGAAGAACATGCTCTGAGTAGCTGCTGTTCCTTCCGCTCAGACCTCAGAATATATGTGACATAAATCAAACAAGCAGCCTAGAACTGAGCCAGTCTAGGTAAGCCAAACCGTAGCCGATATACAGACTCTTAAAATAAGATCAGTTAGTTGTTGCAAGCTGTTAATATTTGGCATGGCATATTCTGCAGTATTACTGTGCAGTTGCTGACTGATAAAGAGATTGGCATTGAAAGTGATATGTTACAATAACAGACGTCTAAAATGCTGGCTTTGGTATTGGGAATGAATAGTGAGAAAACGTTGAGAGGATGCTGGAAAAGTGGTAATCCATGTTATGTAGTGGCAAAATATTTGGTAAATCCATCACCTGTGGCAACTTGAAATACAGAAGATATTATTGATATATGAGCCCTCAGCTAGGTGGTTTTGAGTCATATTATTGAAAATGTAAGCTGGTGGCTACCAGGTGAATTTGAGAAGCTCTTATTACAAAACAAATGATGCACCCCCCCCCAAAAAAAAGAAAGAAAGAAGACTGGTAAATGTAATTGAGAGAAAATATATATAGCGCCTACACATTCCAAGATTTGCAGTTAAAATAGAAAACTTTTTAATTATTTCAAAGTTTTGGCTATTCAAACAAAGCTTTAGGACAAAGTCCCAAACCGGACACTGCCATTAAGAGGCAATCTAAGGGCAAAGGAAGTCTAGGATGTGGTTGTCACATTCTTTGTTAAGAATTTCTGGAAGGATTAAGGTGATCTAACTCAGTCCTTTCAGCAGAACAAAAGGATTCTCAGAAGTATTAAGGGCATGATCTGATAGAAACCTGATAAACTCTAAGTTTCCTTAATTAACTCTGGATTCTAGAGATGGAGTGAGACACCTCAGAAAAGAATTATGAATGTGGCTTTTTGGCATTCCATGTTTTCTGGAACTAAAAAGTACACATTTAGAGTAATTGCAGACTTAAATTCTTAATATACAGGTAGAAAAAAAGAGCATCTTAAAATTGCGGTTGAACAAAGGATTTCAGGTGAGGTCTATCAGTTCTTTATCCACCAATTTTCCCCACCTCTGTGTCTGTTTCAAGTTTGACTTGGGTTTCCCTGACCCCAGAAACTAACAGAAACATCTGGATTTCTTGTGCTAGGCCACACTGCCCAGTCAGAACCCACACCTTGCCTAACACGTCTTTCTTATGTGTGAATAGATGATAATACAGTGAGGTAGAGAGCCGCTGGGGTGAGTTACCTACAATCTGCCAAGGAAATGGCTCCAGGACAGAGGAGACAAAATCTCAGCATTTTATTGTGTTCATGAAAATTATCAGAATATCTAGAGAGACCTTTAAAATAATGAGTTCTGGCCCACAAAATGCAAAACAAAAGAAATGTGACTTTTTAAAAAATCCCCCTTTTTTATGTAATCATTAAATTTAAAACTTATGGCATTATTAAGAAGGGTCTTATCAATGCTTAATGTTTCCAAGTAGATTCCCCACTTAAAACCTGCCTTGGGGACCACAGGGAATTCAAGGATAAAGAACAAGCAGCAAGGTGCTCTCATGTCTTCACACCAAGGCTCCACTGATGTGATGTGCAGACTTTGAGCATGTGATGCTCTGGGGCTTCTGCTGACTCTGTTTACAGATACCGAGCAGATGTCAATGCTCAGATCTTAGTGCAGGGTAAAGACATCCCTTTTATCTCCAAGAGGAAAGAAAAGGGATTAGCTAAACCAGTCAAAGTGTGGTTTGGACATAGACAGCTGGACTTGGAGTCCAAGGACTCGATGCTCTGGGATGAACAGAATCTAGCCTGTACAAAGCATATATCCTCAGGGTTTTTGTTTCATTTCTCCAGCTGTAAAACAGAGAAAAATGAGAGGTAGAACAAAAATGCTCCTGCATTAAGCTAACACAAAAAAAGGATTTCTCCCCTTTTATTGCTTCATTTCCATCATAACTCCCACATTTATTCTGGTTGTAAAGTATCAGATACAGCTGTGCTTGGCTTGTGTCTACTGATGTTGACTTTCTGAATGCAAAATGCAATACTTTCTCTATTTCCCCTCTAGTGTACTAGTGAGCAAAAAGTCCTATACTGAAGATCTCATGGGGATAGAAGGCTGGGCTGAGAGCAGTGGCAATTTTTTATATTGTCTATTTTCAGCAAGATGATCTAAAACATGATCTAAAACACACCTATTGGAAATTATATTCTCCTAACGATATTTTCTGAGCCCTATACCACCAGTGGACACACTGGAATATTCTAGCATGCCTCTTCACTTCTTATTTTTCTATTTCCTCTCTTTTACCATCTCAGTCAGTAGCTACACGAGTTCCTCCTTGATATAACAAAACACTCCTATGACTATAGTTGTGTACTTGAGCTTGCACTCGGGGTCTTCCCTTCTAGCCAGACATCATGCCCCTAAGAAAATTTTTAGTGAATAACATATTCCCATCCCTTAGAGTCTTCTTCTTGGGACTTGTGCCTGTAAGAGATGCAGGACTGAGGACCTTCCTGAACCAACATTAAGACAAAGCTCCCTAGTTTCTTATTTTAGTAAAGAGTGACTTTTGTATCTGATTATTATTGATACTTTTATTTTCTTAAAAGAGTTCACTATGCTTATTTGGCTCAGGTTCCAGTAAACCTAGATTCAACTTTGTGCTCCTCCTATATATAATCTTTCCTATAGTGACTGACAGGGACCTGGAAATTCAGTGAGGATATCCCTCTGCTTTCCTCTCTCTACTGCCAGGCTGCCCAGGTCTTCCCTGAGGTTGGGTGGGCATTATCATGTAAAAAGAAAACTGCTGTAAATGGCTATTGCCAGGGTCCCAGGGTCTCACAGGTGGATTACTGTTTTGCTCATTGGATATGAAAGATGGTTAGAGGCACAGAAGACAGAATTCTGGGAAAAGGGGATTATTTTGGAACTAGCAGGAAATAAAATAGGGCCATTAGACCCCAAACATGTGGTGGGAGTTAACAGTAAAAGTACTTGATGGAGAAAAGCTAAAATCCATGGAAGAGAAAACTGACAATTTACTATTGTAGGGGCACTGAATACATTTGAGATGGGCAATAGAGCAGAACACACTCTCTAAATGACTTGACTTGTCTCTGCTAACCGTTGTCATGAACTAAAATAGACATTTTTTTCTCTTTTTTTTATTTAAGAGAAAAACACATTTCATAGAGAACAGCTAACCAGCGTTTAAAACCATTAAGTACTCCAAGAGAGAAATCTGAAGGCAAAACTATCAAATTTAACTGAAGGGATGAAGTAAGAGAGCAATGGATTTCTGATGACCAGTGAGATGTTATGATCATTAATGATAGGAGAGGAATCTTTTCAAAATTCTCCACCAGGCCAGATACTGTGGCTATTTTATGACAAATTCAAAGCGAACGTCTGTTGCTTTTTGGATGTCACTGCCTGTCACCTGACCTCAACCACATCCTTTCCCTCTATTAACCATAACACAGTGTTCTTGCTTCCCAAAGAATGAGTTAAACTACTGCAAAATACCTTAAGAAAGAGCAGTCTTCATCCCCTACCCTTCTTACCGCATGCATTTTGTATTCCCATGTATTTGTAGGTTTCTTTCTAAAAGTTCTAGAATGTTTTCAGTGCTTGTTTTTGCTACTTTCCCATAAAGTTGCAAGGTCCATTAAAAAAAAAAAGGGAAATAGAAACTGTATTTCTTATATCACCTTCAACAATGGAATTCAGGTAAATAAATATTTGTTATCATTTCTGAATTATTGTGTTTTCATTGTGTCTTTATAACATTGTTAAAGTTTTTCAGGTATTTTTGCTTTGTCTTCCCAACACAAGGATTATGTTAACAAAAATAAGTTTCAGGCACTTTGAGAGATGTGGAATTGATTAGGACCCAGTCAATGCTCTCACAGAGGTTTTAAGTAAAGGGGACTAAAACAAGAGAAAACTCTATTTATAACTTATATCATTATTTGTTCCATCTAAAGCTGTTTATAATGCCCACATTTGAGCATACAAATTCGTCTGCTTACTAGGGGCAAGTACAGTATCTTTATCAGCTCTATAATCTCCAATATCAAGAACAGTGATTGGCACAGAGTAGATGTCCAGTTATGTTTGCGTTTTTTTGGAACTATCTTACAATTCTGTATCCAGACAGTTGGGCATGTAAAGATATATAAGACATAATCAATCATTCAACATAATCAATCAATCAATCAATTGGGAGTGGTGAGATGACTCATAATTCAGAACAATGTAAGAATTTTTAAAAGCAGGTCCTTAAAAATATTGCTGACTAACTACCTCCTTGAAGGTAATAATGTCACCTGATCTGCATCACATTATTCAGTGGTTTTTACACAAACACTTCCCACATATCCCGAACGTGGAAGAAGCCAAAGTTTAAATAGAAACACAAGACTTTTAACACTAAAGGGATAATGGAATGTGATAATGGAATGTGAAACTGTGACTTTAATTTATATATTATTTTAATTTCTATTGTAGTAATGCTGCATAATAAGTCATATAAACAGAGGTACAGGCATTTCAACATCCTTAGTCATTTGAATGCATATAAAGATAATACCTGAGTCACAGGCATTTTCCTTTCCACTGTTTTCCCTGATGCATTTGCTTTGTTGAGTAATGGACAAAGTACAGGATGTTACGGTGTACTAAGAGACATCACAAAACCAACTCACAAAGTCTCAGGGGTAGGAATAAAAGCTAGCTGATATATGAAGTAAGGAAGTGAAGTCATTATTGCCACAACATTTTCACATGTACATATCATGGACCTTCTGCTGCAGGGGTCTGAATACTATAACGTGGTTAAGATAATGTGGCTTTTAAAAAAAAAAATGTGTTTTCCTATTTCAAACTAAAGCTGTTGTTCTCTTCCATTTCTGATTATGCAACGTGGCTTCATGGTCTCCATGGCAACTGACAGCAGTGATTACTGTGATGGTGAAGCCATAGTTCCCATGATGTCCTGGGTGAGGACTGGCTTCACCTACTCCAACTCTCCAGTTCACTTCCTGTGGCTTCTGCCCACATTGGATACCACTTTATTTTTTATTTTATATTTTTTAAAGATTTTATTTATTTATTGAGAGAGAGAGCACAAGCCCACGAGCGGTGGTAGGGGCAAAGGGAAAGGGAGAAACAGACTCTCCTGCTGAGCAGGGAGCCCCATGTGGGGCTCGATCCCAGGACCCTGGGATCATGACCTGAGCTGAAGGCAGTTGCTTAACTGACTGAGCCACCCAGGTGCCCTGGGACTTTAATTTCAGGTTTGGTTAATAACATCCCACCAAACCATGAATGTTCTATACATGTCCCATCCTCCTCCGCTCTTGGACCTGTAGTCTATGAATGATTCAAAGTCCAAGATACCTAGTGCCTAATTTATCCCTCTGAACATGCATGCTATTTTGCACACATGTTAAAATACTTGGACCCACATAAAATCCAGTCTTGGCTCTGTTCTACAATGTTCTGAATCATATACCCCTGTTTACTCCTTATTTGTCAGTTCATGATTTTCTCCTAGCCCACAAGGCTCTGGCCACACTAACCTTTCAATTTCCCAAACCCTAAGCACCAGGGCTTGTGACAATTCCATTCTCTCCCCATGCCTCAAGTTCCTCCCTATCCTTCAATTATTCACTTCTGAGTTATCCTTCTATTGTCAGCTTCAATAACACTCAGAAGCAGCCGATGAGGGTGTTTGATAGTTGGTACTCTGCAAAATAATGACAAATTCATACCTCAATGCTTTCTCTTACTAGAGGCTTGACCTTGGAAAATTTGTTTAATATCTAAAGCTTTGCCTCCTCCATAAAATGAGAATAATAACATTAAATAGCTTCAGGGATTGTGAAAAATAACAAATAAGAAAATCTAAGGAAATTCTTGAAAATAGAAATGATAGCACAATTTAAAACACATTCCAATGCCCTGTGAAATAGACAATATCTAAGTAGCAACAAAGATCCAAACAAACAACATAACCAAATTGGAAAAGGTTTACGTTAACACCAGTTAAAACGTTTTTTTCAACATGAACCATCTAGAATGTGGAGATAAACCACCATCAGTCATAGTCATTATTAAACCACCATCAGTCATAGTCATTATATTACTATAAACTTTGCAGGGCAAAGCAAAGGGAAATAACTAGGCATCTAGTGGACTTGAAAGTCCCCAAAACACAAACAAAAAAGTGCATAAATCAACATGCGCTCACTGGAAACTTCAGACAGCCGACTTGAAAATAGTTGCTCAAACTGGAGAGGCTTTGCCAACTCCAAAAGGGATGGAATGCAGGGTGTTGATAGGTTCTCTAAAGGGGCTGAGCAGTTTGAAGCTCATGAACTCTTAAATCAGTCAGGAGAAGCTTTCTTTGAGGAAAATTCCTACCCTGAAGGGATGTACTACATGGACAAAAGACAGTCCACCTCAAAGTGGAGGAGAGGAACAGGGGAAGGAGCTTTCAAAAAGTAAACATATTTTGAACATCACACCAAAACAACAGAAGAGGGTACTCAAGAGCCATAAAGTGAAGGGAATAAACCCTAATTTCTTATGTTACAAGTAACAAGAAGATTAAGATGAAATTTTATACAGTCCTATAAGAAAAAGAGAGTAAGGAGGGGAATGATAGTCCCACATCAAGGAAAGCATGCCAGAAAACATGACCACAGAAGAGATGAGAATTGTAACATATTTCAAGGGAAGATAACTACATAAAGATAATGGCACAAGATAGGAAACAAAACATAGACTATAATTAGAAACAGTTGCATTGTATTAGATCTTAATAAAGACTTGTAGATCAAATTTAAAAATAATTAGTTCAGAAATGAAAATGAACTATGAATGAACAGAAGATTGAATTAAAAAAATGATTTGAGAGGTAACCTTAAACATAGGTAAGAAGATACAGTATGATATAAAAGGTGTCTCCAGAAAACAATAACAAAATATAGAAACAGAGTGAATACAAACAATTATAATTCTAAGTAATTTTTCTGAAAACAAAAAACAAACAAAAGACTTAAAATTACATCTTAAAAAGGCCCATTACATCCTTAAGAAACCAGAATAACCAAATCTGAGATATATTTAGTAAAATTTCTCAACTTCAAAACAACAACAACAACAACAACTCTGGGTACCCCAGCAAAATTATAACACATATAAGTGAAAGAAAATCAGTTTATCATCAGTACTTCCTACAGCAACACTTTATTTTACAAGAAAATGTAGTGACACTTTCAGTATTTCCAAAGAAGGAAAATAGAATCCAAGGATGTTATATCCAGCCAAATAAATTTCCAAGTATAAAGATGGAAGATAAATTGTCACTAACAACTGTTAACCCAGAAGATATTGTTCCCATGAGTCTCCTCCAGAATTCTACTAAAAAACAAGCTTCAGACCATCAAAAACAAATATCTACAGAGACATTAACATAAAGGTATGGGAACAGAAAAGGAAAAAATATTGGTCATTTTTATCAACTAACACTATGTTATTTTTATTGTGTAACCGTGCTTTTTCCATTTTTGCTGAGATAGACACAAATTTTGCTTATTTAAGGTGTATGCAGTGTTGTGATAAATGTATACATTATGAAATAATTACCAAAATCAAACTAATTAAAATATACATCAACTTATATATGCATCAACTTTTTTCATTTGTGATGAGAAGATGTGAGACCTACTCTCTCAGCAAATTTTAAGTATACAATATATGTGCTTCACTGTAGTCACCCTGGTGTACATTAAGTCTTCAGAACACACTCATTTTATGACTGAAAGTTTGTACCCTATGACCAACATCTCCCCAATTTTCCCCACCCTCCAAACTCTGGCAACACCACTCTATACTCTGCTTTTATGTGTTTGGCATTTCTTAGATTTCATATAAAAGTGAGAACATGCAGTATTTGTTATTCGGTGTCTGGCTTATTTCACTCAGGATAATGTGTTCGTTTCATCCACATTGTTACAAATGGCAGGATTTACTTATTTTTTAATGATTGAATAGTATTTCATTGTTTCATCAAAATATTTCAAAATATTTTAGTATTTCATCAAAATATTCAAATGAAATAAAATAGGTATGATAATCAAAGTAGTCAAAGTGGAACATATTTCCAAGTGTTGGGAGAAGATGGGGTAGAGATGCAGAAGAAGAGAAGTTTGCAAAGTTGAGTTGAGTTTGCAAAGGCATCCATTTCCCCCCAGCTGAATTACCCTCTAGGCCAGGGTTTGAGGTCTAAGGGCTAACTGCGGCAGGAAGCCAAGTGTATGGTGAAACCAAAAATCTGGAGCCTAGAGTTCAGGAACCAAGCAAGAGAGCAGCAAACAAGTATTCTGTAAAGATTTTCATAAACATCTTTGGAGTCTTCTCAACTCTCCTTTATTTGCAGATGTGTGCGTAGCCCCTAGGAATATCAAGTTGTTTTACAGCTTCAGAATTGGCTTAAAGGATGTGGATTAAATTGTACCTAAAAAAAGAGGGAGGGGGTTTGTATTCACCAGGTTTTGTTTTCCAGAGAAACAAAACACAACTGATAGGAACTGTGTGTGTGTGTGTGTGTGTGTGTGTGTGTGTGTGTGTGCGCGCGCGCGCGCGCGCCTGTGTATGGAGACTTCTTTTAAGGAATTGGCTCATATGGAGGAGGCTGGCAAGTCCCAAATCTGCAAAGTAGGCTGGTAGGCTTGAGACCCAGATAAGAGTTGCAATTTGAGTCCAAACACAGTTGGCGGTCGTATTTCTTTCTTGTTTAGAGGTGGTTAGTTTTTTTTTTTAATTAAGGTCTCAACAGACTGAATGAATCCCTCTCAAATTATAGAGGGTAATTTGCTTTACTAAAAATAAACTGACTTAAGTTTTAATCTTATTTAAAAATTTCCTTCACAGAAACATCTAGAATAGTTTAACATTGGTACCATGGCCTAGCCAAATTGACATGGAAAATGAACCATAATACTGTCCTAGATCACGTCAACACCAGCACCTTAGTCAAGGTTTAAGATTGGGAATACACGGGACGGGTGGTTCTGAAGAGAAGGTATCTGATTCCTGAATTACACTCTTAGACTTCTGTCCTTCCAGATCATTGACCTGCTACCTCCATTTTACCAATTATACAACTCACTGCAGTCTTTAATCTTCTGATGTTATTTTTTCATTATCCCTACTGTTTCATGTCCTTCTCACCACTTCTACCCTGCTAGGTTCTATGATCCATTTTATTTTGTCCTACAAACACGATGAATTATTCAATCCCTCCCCCCTCCTTGTACTCAAATGGAAAAACTCAATCCTGGTTAGACCTTCTTGTCAATTACTGAAAAAAATCTTTATTTCCAGTTCTGACCTTCCCTAACAAGTTCACCAGCCTCCTTAGCATTTCCATTTAGGTAAAGGGCACTACAAGCTTAAGATGACCAAACTATAATAATTGATTCCTTCCATAAACTGCTCTTCTCCCACTGCATTCATGTCAATAAGCAAAGGCATCATTTTTTATGCAATTACTCAAGCTAAAATCTTGATTCTTTAATTTCTCTTTTTCTCTCAACTACCACCACAGACACATTACCAAATCCATTGAACTTTTTTTTTGAACGAATGTGCTGACTTTATCTACTCCCCTTCTACTTCTACTACTATAATTCCATACATCAAATAATTATCTCTCACCTGGAGTATTACAATGGTCTCCTAACTAGTCTTCCTGATCCTACTATTGCCCTTAATTCTTTCTTTTCCATTTTTCACTTGGCAGCTAAAGTGATCCTTTTAAAAGTGTAAATGAGTTTACGTCATTCTCATACTTAACCCCTCTAATGCAATTTCTCATGCATCATTAGTGAATGTAAAATGGCATAGCCACTTTGGAATATGGTTTGGCAACTTCTTACATAGTTAGACATGCTTACCACAGGATTGAGCAATCACCCTCCTGGGTACTTATTATAGAGAAGTGAAAACATAGATCCACATAACTACCCATATACAAATGTTCAGAGAGGCTGTATTTGTAATAGCTAGAAGCCAGAAACAATTCACAAATCCTTTAAAGGGTGAATGGATAAATGCACTGTGATACAACCATGCAATAAAAACTACCCATCATCGAAAACAAACTATTGATACATGCAACGATTAGATGGACCTCAAGGTATGTTAAAATGACACCATTTTTTATGTTTGACATCTGTCTCTTTGAAGCCCACACTTCCTTTCCCCCCCTTTGTCTCATATGTGGGCAAGCTGATAAGCAAGCTTGGATTCTCTTTCCTCTGGTGCTGGTGGAAAGTTTAAACCACACAAGCCCTGGGCTGCATTTGGGAACATTCACCACAGTCCCACTTCCAGACCATAATAAAAGACAAAGGTACTTTCCCTTCCTTGCTCTCTCAAAACACTTTTGGATCTGCTTGTGAGCATACTCAGATTTCTCCACAAAGCCTTGTTATAATAGAAATAAACACTTTTGGCGCTCCTGGGTAGTGCAGTCAGTTAAGCATCTGGCTCTTGTTTTGGCTTAGGTCATGATCCCAGGGTCATGAGATCAAGTCCCGCATCGGGCTCTGCATTCAGTGTGGGGTCTGCTTGAGTTTCTCTCTCCCTCTCTCTCTGTCCCTCATGCTTGTGCTCTCTCAAATAAATAAAGAAATCTTAAAAAAAAGAAATAAAGATTTTTGTACCCTCTTGGCGGGTATGTAGTATCCAAACTAAATTATGACATCCAGACCGAATTTTGGATCAGGCATCCTTTTCATCTCTGCAAGATGACCACAAGGAAGGGCATTATGCTGAGTGAAAACAGCCAACTGCAAAAGTTACATAGTATATGACTCCATTTATGTGATACTTTAGAAATGACAAAATTATAGTGATAGCTAATAGATCAGTAGTTGTGACCATGAGGTAGTTTGATGGAATGATTCTATATCCTGATTGTGGTGCTAGTTATATGAATCTATACATGTGATATGATTTCACAGTAATGTACACACAGTGCATGTAAAATTGATGAAATCCACCCTGTAGTTAATGGTATTGTATCATTGTAATTTCTTCATTTTGATAATGTACTTATAAAGGTGTTTTCATTATGGAAACCTGCTTGAAAGGTATATAGGAAATCTATACTGTTTTTGCAAACTGAAAAGTAAAATAACCATATAAGAGTTCCTTTCTAATGATTTGTCTTCTCACAGTAAATCTGGAACTAAACCTTGAGGTTCCTACAGGTTCTGTCCATGTTTTCTTCCTTGATCTCATCTTCTGCTCCTCTTCCCTCTTGCCCACTGGTCATCCATATTGAGCCTCCTCTGTTGACTGGAACAGGTCAAGCTTATTTTCATCTTAGGGCCTTTAAGATAGCTTTCTTTCAGTCTGGAATTTTCTCCTTCTAGATTTTCATTTAATAGTGGGAAAACAACATTTAAAAACATGTGAGGCCCCTGGATGGCTCAGTTGATTGACGATTTTGGCTCACGTCATGATCTCAGGGTGGTGGGATTGAGCCCCATGTTGGGCTCCACACTCAGCACGGAGTCTGCTTATCTTTCTCCCTCCCCCCACTTGCTCTGTCTCTCAAATAAATAAAATATTCTTTAAAAATTTAAAAATTAAAAAAAACATATAAAAAGCATGCAAACTTCCAGACTCATATCATTTACAGTGCTGGGGAAGAGTTGGCCATTGAAGAAATGATACCAATAAGAAACAAACCATAAGTGCTGTAAGCACTAAGAGCTGGGAGGTCTGACCCAGTCTGGGGAGGCAGGGAAGACTTCCCTGAAAGAGTGACATTTGAGCTGAGATATGAAGGCTAGGCTAGGTATAACTATATGAAGTACAGAAGAGAGTTCCAGATGAAAGGTGTGTGTACAAAGGCCCTTTGGCTGGTGAAATGGTGGTTTGAGGGAAGAGGAGTATCACAGGTGGCAGAATATAAGTCAGAAACTTGGGAGGAGGCCAGATCAGTTAGGATCTTAGAGATTTGGTCTCAAGGGTGGTTTCAATGGGCTCCGTTGATTACAAACTGCTTGTAAGTCTAGAAAGTAACCAAATTCCACTCTAAGTAATTGATTCTTTTGGACTAAGAGTTTAAACACAGATGGAAGGAAGATGCATGACATCTTGGGATAAATGATATCTCTGAGAACAGATTGTATGGGGAGAGGAGGGGATGAATTCTCTTATGAGAGCCTGGAGTGAAGGAAACAGAAATACTCGGGGGCTGCTTCATAATTTGGCCTGTGATGGCCCTTATAGAAATGCCTTGATAAAAGCAGGAGAGCAAAATCTCTCTCTTGGCCAAATCCTTTCTCTTCTTTGGAGGGCAAGGAGCTCACGGATAGTTCCCTTGGGTCAGGAAGCAGCAATCCCAAAGCTCCTGCCGTGTGGTCCAGAGAAGCAGCCAGTCCAGGCCAGCGTGACATGGAATGTCTGCCGAGCTGCCCTCCTGGCATCTGGTTTTCATTTCCCTAAATCACAGGGACAGGTATCTCTTCGAGCTCCTGAGCATTGTTTGAAAATAAGAGACATTAAATTTGGGCCCAGTTTTCCAGAGTGTTGAACAACTGCAGACGTATTGTGACTCCACATTCCAACTTCCTCTGTCGCTTTGGGTTCCTCAGGGTGCCAGTGATTTTTCTTTCATTCCTGCTGTCCTCCAAACTTCCTCCCGCCCTGGTCCTGCATTCTGAAAAGGAGAGGCTTAGGTGTTTGATAACACAGTGCTCATTGTCCATCTCACAATCCCTTGGTTTGACCGCCAGCCTCAGGTTCTAAATCTTAAAGATGATCACTGTGCATAGGCAGAGGGTCATTTATAGGTTCAGGGAGGGTCAGATGACTTTTTCAGTCAGCCCCATGAAACGTAAACCTTGTTTTCCCTCCTATCTCATCCCACATAACTTTGTTACAAATCCCTGCTCCTTTATAGGTTTGGGGGGTCTGGTTGCAATGACAAAATTCATAATTATCCCCTGAAAACCAATGGCAGTGGCTGTCCGTGTGCACTCAACCCAGACCCTCCAGTTCAGTGGGATGAGCTGGCAGGAGGCCAACAGCTCACTTTAATGAGCAGGACATATTTTCTAGTGATTGATCACTTCCTCTATAAATTAAGGAAAAGCACCTTTGCTGAGACCAATGACTTATTAAGAAGTCTTTCAAGCAGTAAATCCCGTCTTTCTCCATTCTCTAGGCAGTAATGGCATTGCTTAAGTCACAGAGAAATACAGGACTACCCTTTCCTGAGGTGACACCTTAAAATGCAAATTTTTACTTGCGAAAGCCACATCAGGGAGGACTTTGGGCAGGGTCAGCAACCTCAATCAGCAGCCATATTTCCCACTGTTCTCATTTAGCAAAGAATCTTTATTATTATTATTGTTATTATTAAAGTAAAATTGACATACAATATCTTATTAGTTTCAGTTGTGCCTTCCAGTGATTCTGTATTTTTATACATTACTAAATGATCCCCATGATGAGTCTATTACCATCTGTCACCATGCAAAGTTATTACAACATTATTGACTATATTCCCTAAGCTGCACATTACATCCCCATGACTTACTTATTTTGTAACTGGAACTTTGTACCTCCTAATCCCCTTCACCTATTTTGCCCAACCTCTAAACCCTCTTTGCTCTGGTAACTAACAGTTTCCTGTATATATGAATATGTTTGTTTTATTTTGTTTGCTTTATTTTTTAGATTTTGCATGTATGTGAAGTCACACAGCATTTGTCTTTCTCTGACCTATTACACTTAGCATAATACCCTCTAGGTCCATCTGTGTTGTCACAAGTAGCAAGATTTCGTTCATTTTTATGGCTGAGTGATATTCCATTGTGTGTGTGTGTGTGTGTGAGTGCGCACACGCACACATATACGTATCACATCTCACTTATCCATTCATCTATCAGTGGACACTTAGGTTGTTTCTATATCATGGCTATTATAAGTAATGCTTCACTTAGGAAGGAATATTGAGTGATCTAGACTGTCATCCAGAGTTAGGGTCTTTGAAAAACCAAACTATGGTGAAATGACTCCTTAGAGTACCCAGTTGCATAAATTGAAATATGTAGGTTTTGTTTTGTTAGGTTTTGATTTGGGCAGAAGTATATTTGATTGTTGATTGATCCAAGAAGGATGGGCAAAATGAGGAGAGAACAGAGAGAAATAAACGGTGTATATTTTTTCCTAGTCACTTGTTTCTGTTATGGTCCCTGGCCAGAAAGAGCTTAGGGGGACAGTGAAGGAGCTATTTTAATGGAGGCTCTGAACCTGTGGCCCAAGTGTCAATTTGGGGCTGAGAAGACAACATGCTTTGTGGAGCTGGAAAAGGACAATTTCCCCAATGCTTTATGGTACTCCTTTGTCCCCTTCAGGACTGATGGATTTTGAAGAATGGGAGTTGGCACTCCAGACACAGACACTGGGGTTCTCACAAGAGTGAGATGAAAGAGGAGAGAAAGATTAGAACAGACATGCTAGCTAATATATGGGGCATCTCTGGAGACTCTTAGAGATCCTTGGGAGGGCCCTGATGGGACACTTGGTCTACTTTATTTTCTTATAATTAAGCAACATTGAGGACTTGGGTGATATGAAGCAGACTTTAAGGTACTAGCGTAGAAAGAACATAGGCCAAGAACCCATCCTCCATGTGTAGTTAGTAACACTATGTAAGCTTTTGAATAAATTATTTTTGTGGGCCACAATTTTATCTTAAAATGAGGAATTTAAGGTTAAAGATGTATTAGCCCTTTCCAGCTCAAGGAGTCTGTATCTTTACCCACTTCTCAGACAAAGGCATCCTTGAAAATATTATCAGCATTCAGATTAAGCTGTTTTCATGCTTAAAACTTTTCAGTCTCTCCCCACTGCATATGGAATAAAACCCAAGTATGACTCATCATCTCCAGATTCGCCTAATCTGGCTCTTGCCTCTCTTTCTACCACTGCCCTGTAAGGTCACTCTGCTACAGCACCACTGGCCTTCTTTCTGGTCTTTAAATATTCTAATCTCATTGTCACCTCTGGGCGTATGAACTCCTCTCTCCTCTGCCTGGAAGGCTCTTCCCAGAGATTGTCTCGCAGCTGGACTCCCTCATCATTTAGAAATAGTGAGTTGAAATATCTATCAAAGAAACTCATCAATAAAATTATATCCCCCACCCAGACATTGTCTCTTAGAGTTTCCTGTTTCAGTTTATAGCACTCTTGGATTTCTGTAATTATCTTGCTTGTTTGTTTATTCATTCTGACTCTCCACCTTTAGGATCTCAGTCCTCTGAGAGCTGGACCACTGACTGTCTTACTAAGTATTTTGAACAGTCCCTCGTCCACAGCAGGTGTTAAAAATCCTTTATTTAATGCATCAAATAAATGAATAATAACTCAACATCCTGATTATTGACTGGGTATAAGGGTATCTCATGAGCAGTAGAAGACTTGAAAAGGGAGCCTTCTGAACTTTAGCTCAGATTTGGGGCTATCATTTGCTTATTCTATGTTTGAATACTGATGTATTAGAGAGGTAACTTCTTCCCTGAGATTGCAGCCTAAGTGAAATCTGAAAACAAGGGAAGGCTTTGGAACCAGGTAGGTAAAAGTAGTGTTTATTGACTGCCTACTTGATCCAGGCCCTGTGCAAGGCACATTTGTAATGTTACCTCCTTTACTCTTCAGAGCAAACCTGTCCTACGTATGTTTTCATTCTCATTTTTCAAATGAGGAAACCAAGACTCTAAAGCAATAAGTCACTTGTCCAAGCTTAACAGCTAGTAATTAGCAGGCTGGAGATTAGAAGTCAGGGAAACCTAGTCTTTGAGTCTCTGTCACCTAGCCTCTCACATTCTTTATATGTGGCTGCTACCCCTGAAAAAAATTGGTTTTATGACATTTTAGGTCCAAGTAATCTCTGTCAAGAAATGCAATTTGCATTCTTCTACTTCTGGCAGACAATTGAGAGAAGGGAGGTGTTGTCATTTAGAGGACACATAAAATCAAGGTCTTTGCCACTTATAGTCAATAAAATCTTCACGATGCATTTTCCATGGCTCTTCTGGATAAATTCCAGTTGGAACAATTAGTTTTAATGCCTTTAAATGTCCCCAACACTTTAGGTTGCTTAGAATATTCCAAGTGTCCAGCTCATTTTCAGTACATTACTGACTGTGAACTGTGAATGTCAACTTCCCCCAAACCCCAGAAGAGAACACATTCCAAGGAGAAAGAAATGAATGTAATCAATGTATTGTAGCAAGCATGAAGGATAGAAACTCATGAGGGCAGAAAGGAGGAAGGGAGTGAAGGAGAAAGATAGCAGAGAAAGTCCTGAAAACTAAAAACAGAGTAAATTACAAGTATTAGATTAAACATAGTAATCATAATGAGTTTGCTTATTATGTTGTAGGTATTATTCCATAAATTTTTTATTCTATGAATTTTTAAGCATTAATTCATTCAGTCCTCATAACAATCTTATGAGCTTCATAGTATCCCCATTTTGCAAATGGGCAAACTGAGGCATAGAAAATTCAAGTAACTTGCTCTGGGTCACTGATCTATTAGAAAGGTGAGAAGAGAGCAGGAGCTGAATGCACTGAATCCAGAGTTTATAAACAAAATGATATAAAATATAATGACATGATCAAACTTCAGTATGTTTCTTTGGAATAGAGAGATGGGGACATAATAGTTTTCCTATGCTTACGGTGTACTGAAGAAGTCTCCTAGCCTCAAATGTCTTCCACATTGGTCTCTCAGTGATAAATAAAATTTCTTCTAAGTTGTTTTTCATTGTGATAACTAAAATATAACGTCCCATTTCTCTGCAAACACTCCATAGACGGCTTTGCATATTGGTATTTCTGAGTTCTCACTCCTCTCCTCTGGGTTCTCAAATTCAGTGAGGCATAGAGAGAGACACCATTAAAAGGAAACTTGAAAGGGAGAACTCAGCTTTAGAGGAGAAGACAAGCAGGGCTTTCTATTCTTTTCCCTATTGAAATGGACTGAACCCCCACCCAGTGACACAATAGGAACCTGGGAGAAGGGTGGATTGTTTCCATCAGGTCTAGCCTGATCTGCTTACCAAATGGGCAGCACAGCCAAAGATCCCCAGGGCTTTTCACTCCATAGATCGTGTAAGCTAGGCAGGAAATTAAAGGACAGAATATTGGACTTACCAAGGTAGATAAATCACTCCTCATGTTGAAAAAAGGGTGAAGGATAGAGCCATGCAGGATGGGAACTGTATTTTCACTAGCTTTTCCCCATACCTGAAAACAAAAAAAGCAAGATAAACGGTACTTCCAATGAAATTCACTAGTCCTTTTCAATTGATACCCATCTAAAAGAAGAAAGCAGTGAAGGGACACAGAACTAAAAAAGAGAGTATGTTGGTATGGAAGAACTGGTAATGTTCTGTACCAGGATATCAACTGGAGAGGGCTGGACTGTGCAGGGATACTCTCTGGGTGTCCAGAATACAACACGAAGGCAATATTTGACTGCGATGTGTATGCATGTGATTCCATGTGGAAGAGAAGGTTTGAAAGGAGACTGGGAAAATGCTTAAAATAACCCTAGCTCCTTCTTAATTTTACTGCTGGCATCTGACTCTAGGGTAAAAAGTAAACCAAAAAGATCATTTTAGATTATTAAAAATAACAGTGAGATTTTTAGATTTTTCCAAGAAGCAACCAACATTTAGTTACTTCTGTATGTGGCTACTGAATACATCTGTCATAACGATCAAATGAGTAGTTAATCTAATCACTAATAATTAAGATTTTCATCATAGTGTTGATACATTTGCTACTTTTGGTGGCAGGATACCCAGAGTACAATACGTCACTCTGTAATATTCCATTGGCAGTCTGTGATAATTAATTGCAACTGAGTACAAAACTTGAAATATTCCAAGGTTGTTTATGATAGTGTGAATGAAAACAAGCTAAAGTCAGTATTGTTGATGTCATTAAACATTACTCAGATAGGAAAAGAAAACTATTATGAATGTAGGAGAGCCAATTTGCCTCATTGAAAACATATTGAGCTTTCCTTCTCAGAGAAGATTTTATAATCTGAAGTGGTGAATCATTTCACTAAATATTTTTGACTATCAAGCATTGCTCAGAGATTTTTCTTTTAGAAATTGATATGCATTATTTTGAGATTATGCATGCAATTAAGGACAATTAGCACTTTTTTTTCTAGATTAACATTGTCACACAAAAACATCAGTGTTGCGGCGCCTGGGTGGCTCAGTTGGTTAAGCCACTGCCTTCAGCTCAGGTCATGATCCTGGAGTCCCGGGATCGAGTCCCGCATCGGACTCCCTGCTCGGCAGGGAGTCTGCTTCTCCCTCTGACCCTCACCCTTCTCATGCTCTCTCTCTCTCTCTCTCATTCTCTCTCTCAAATAAATAAATAAAATCTTTAAAAAACAAAACAAAACAAAACAAAAAAAACATTAGTTTTACAATCTTGATGAACTCTTTTGGCAGAGCTGATAATTTCAGATGACAATGTATGGATTAATGTGGCCACCCCATGAAATGATAATAGTGTATTCTGATGTGCACAAGCTAACAAACATTGAGACATTAGCTTTTCTTTCTCTTTTCCTTGATTTATGTGGACAACATGAATTAATTTCACACTTGGTGTCCCAGTTAATGGGAATGTGTGCTCTATCTGCACAATTTAATAGAGAAGGTGGGATGAGAACAACTTTCTGTTTTCTCAACACATGACTACTAGAAGTTCATGTAATAAAAAGGCACTAGAAAAAGCCATTTTATTTTTATAAACTCTGTTTATTAGTAAACTTTGACTCTTCTTTCCCCCTAATTTTCTTCTTTTGTTCATTCATGAACTCTGACACAGACTAAGAAGAGGATTATCAAACAAAGAAGCACAGAATGTTAGATGTTGAGGAACCTGGGAGACCAGCAGGTTCCCCAGGTTGTAAAACTCTCAGTGATCCAAGGACACAATTTAAGTTGGTGGTAGAATGGAAATTAGGACTCAGTTCTCTGTGCTACAAGGTATTTCTATCACGCAGTTCTTTTTGGAATATTTACCAAAAGGCAAAGTAGGTAAACACGAATTTATTTATGTTACTAATCCCTACTATGTGCCAAGAACTGTACTTTGGCCCTGGGGATACAGTTGTGAGCAAGATAGACATAATCCCTGTCCATAAAATAAGAGGGAAGACATTAAGATATCAAACATTATTGTAAATATATTCAGAATCTATTGAAGGGTCTAAAGTAAAAGTTTGACAAGATCAGAATTGCATATTATTAGGCTCTTTCAGGCTTCATGGTGGAGAACTGTATAGATGGACAAGAGTGCTGTCAGGGGGCATCGCAAAAGATGAAGAGGAGTTACCATGGTGGAGATAGAAAATATTTGGGAAATATTTAGGAAGGCAAAGCCCTAATTTGCCAACCTGGAAATGGGGATGAATAGAGGGTGGAGTCAAAGGTAACTTCACATTTTCTGAATTGAGCAGCTTTGTTGATGGTGTTAATTTTCACTGTGTGGGGAAAACAATGTATTCAGTTATAGTGACACACCCAAAGAGAATATCCACTCAGCAGTGGGAAGTTAAACTTTTGGCATAAGCTATGGATCATTGGAGTATGGATAGTAAATGAAGCCATAACAGTGGAAGCGACAACCAATCGATCAACTATGGAATGAAAAGGAAAATGGCTGAGAGATCGACCTTCAGAGCATCGATGGGTAAGGGATGGACAAAAGGAAAAAAAGGAGGAAATCCTATAGAAGAGGGTGAGGAATGGTCAAAGATTTAAGGGGAAAAACACCTAAAGGACCAGTTTATGAAAGAAAGAATAGTCAATAACATTAAATAGTGCCAGAGTACAAGAAGGATAAGGACTGAAAAGAGTCCATTGAGTTTTAGCAAAAAAAGTTATTTTTGTCCAAAGTGTGAAAAGTTTCTGTGACATGATGAGGGAAATGAGCTGAATTATAATGGGTTGGAGAATATGTGGCTATGACAGGCACGGACCCATTTTTCAAGAACCTTCTTTGTGAAGAGTGGTTAAGAAACATGGTGATAAAGGAGGCTATGAGATCCTGGGAAGGTATTTCAATTACTTTAAAACATATTTGGAGGGGTGGGTAAGATAACAGAGTGGAGACATAACCAGAGAATAAGGTCCCTGGAAGGAGGCAGATGAGAAAGATTTTAAACACATAGGTGGAATGATTTGCCTTGGAAGGAGACTGGACACATTTCCCACTGGAACAGCAGAGGAGAAAAGAAAGATCGATAGAGAGCATAGGCTGGGTGTTGTGCCAGTCTGTTGACACTTTTTAAAGGCTTCTATTTTCTTCTGGATTTGGGAGCTAGAAGATACTTTGGTGATGGGCCATAATTTACAAGGGGATTTCTTGCACAAGGCACAGTTCCACCTACATTACGCCTCAGTGTGTAGTTTCATAGGACCAACCAACATCAGTTCCGTGAAAACTAACCTGGAAGACCTAAGTCACAGCCAGCAGTAAGTGCCACACCTACCATTAAGAAATATTTCTGATTTGTCTGATAATAAATTCATTGAAATCTTTATAGATGCAACCCTAACACATACACCTATTCTCCTCCTCTTCTGCAGCTTGTGTATTGTGCTCAAGATCATGCTAAAGGGGAATCGTCTCTTCAGGAGCTACGTGACTGTATGCTCTTCACTTCAACTTTCTGATTCAGAGTTCCTATCAATAAAATGGAAGAAATTATATACATTTTACACAGGTATTGTGAAGATCCAACTAGAAATATGTGGAAAATTCTAGAAAGGATACTTTTGATTACAAGGAAATGAAACCCAACACCAAATACCTTAAATTAATAAAAGGGAAAATGCTATTAAGAAATTGGGACTGTCTGGGGGCAGCTGGGTGGCACAGTCAGTTAAGCGTCTGACTTTTCGTTTCCACTCAGGTTGTGATCTCATGGCCCTGATCTCAGGATGGTGAGATCAAGCCCAGCCTCAGGCTCTATGCTCAGCGTGTAGTCTGCTTCAGATTCTCTTTCTCCCTCTGCCCCTCCCCCTGTTCTCTCTCTCTCTCAAATAAATAAATGAATCTTAAAACAACAAAAAAAGAGAGATTGGACTGTCTCATCTAATTCAAGGATAGGGACTCTACCAGCCTTAAGAAATGAGTGGAACCTGAAGCTTTAACACCACCAGGATCCTTTCCTTCATCCCCCCCCCACTCCTTTTTTATGTAGAATTTCCCCTTGCCTTTCCCTGATCCACAGAAAATCTGGTAGCCATCTGTATTATTTCTCCCCTAGAAATTGGAATCACAAGAAAACTATTATATTCTTAGTGCAAAAAATGAGAGGAACAGATTAATGTTGTTTCCTTTTGGTGTCCATCCTAAATCAATCAACTGAATCAGACCAGTGTGTCACAAAATTGTGCTTACTCCATGGTAACCGTGAGGTGGATGGTGGGGGTGAGGGTAGGGTGGGGGTTACATCCCACGAAGAAGTGCAGCTTTGAACAGATGCAATAAAATATCAATACATAAACAACAATAGACCATATCAATGGGTGGTATTGGTGCAATTGAATTAAATGATCGGCTATTACAATATAATTTATGACGTTTTGGTTCCTGTATTCTGGATATTTTCCCCCCAAGATAAGATTTAATGGACCTCTCCTTTGGGGTGCCTGCATGGCTAAATTGCTTAAATGTCTGACTCTTTTTTTTTTTTTTTTTTAAGATTTTATTTATTTATTTGAGAGAGAGAGAATGAGAGACAGAGAGCATGAGAGGGAGGAGAGTCAGAGGGAGAAGCAGACTCCCTGCTGAGCAGGGAGCCCGATGCGGGACTCGATCCCGGGACTCCAGGATCATGACCTGAGCTGAAGGCAGTCGCTTAACCAACTGAGCCACCCAGGCTCCCTTAAATGTCTGACTCTTGATTTTGGCTCAGGTCGTAATCTCAGGATTGTGAGACTGAGCCCATGGTTGGGCTTTGTGCTAGACGTGGAGCCTACTTAAGATTCTCTCTCTCCCTCTGCCCCTCCCCACCCACTCACACACACTCTCTCTCTAAAAATAAATAAATAAATAAATAAAATTAAATTTTTTTTTTTAAAATGGACCTCTCCCAGACTTTTTCTATCTTTGTTAGAGGGCACTGAAAGTCCTTCCTGTCATCAAATTGACTACTCCCACTATCTCTATCTTGGTCTCTGTCTCTCTGTCTCTCTCTCTCTCTCTCACACACACACACACACACACACACACACACAGGGTAGTCACAGACCACATATGTGAGAACATTCCATCCACTTCTATATTTTACCCTAACAGCCCCTTTCTTTCACCATTCTACCCCGGGTCAGGGTGTTCTCACAACTCCTTGCTAAGTAGTGTTATTCTGAAGGAATAAAATTCTCCAAAAGGCTAAACAGATCACTCTGACTCCCTAACCTGCAGAAGATCCTCCCAAATTTTGCCACTTGCTTCTTTAATGAAAACAATGAATAAATAATAAAGATTAACTATAATTCAAAAGAGATAATACATCATAAAAATTTTGCACACATGACTTTAAGTGAACTTATGGTTTCTTGGGTATATTAAGCTCATTCTTCTCTCACGTTGTTGGAATGTATGTCGACGTGAACTAGCATTGTCTCTCTAGGAAGCTTAGCACAGCTCTGTGCCTCCTGCCTTCAGGTCCCTGCTCAGATAGCACCTCATCAGAGACACAGTTATTCTTTTTTTAAAAAATTTTTAATTAACATATAATGTATTATTTGTTTCAGAGGTACAGGTCTGTGATTCAACAGTCTTACACAATTCACAGCGCTCACCATAGCACATACCCTCCCCAATGTCCATCACCCAGCCACCCCATCCCTCCCACCCCCCACCGCTGCAGCATCCCTGTTTGTTTCCTGAGATTAAGAGTCTCTTATGATTTGGAGAGACAGTTATTCTTAAATTAAAGAGTGCCCCTTGGCTTTGCTTGTTCTATTAATTCTTTATTGGACTGCCCCACTAGATTGTAGTTTCCGTGAGGGCAATGTTCTCGTCTGTTTCTTTGCCATTGTATCTCCAGCACTTAGAACAATTCCTGACACATAAGAGCATTAACATATATTAATGGAATGTAAACATAAATGAATAAGTAAATCTGGTTCTTTAAGAAACAATGTTAAGAAGAAAAGAGGGATTACATCCTGATTTTACAGTAGAATGACCTAAATTCAAAGGGGTTTGTGACAGGTTCATATCACACCACTGATGCAGACTGGAAGAAAAGATCAGCACCAGTGAATAGGCACTACTTTTCCTTTTACACAGCATGTCCTGCAAATACTAGCTAATGAAGCACCAGTGGAACTCTGTAGCAAGCATGTAGGGAAAACTGGATTAGTATATGGGCCTAGGAGTCACGGAAGCCTGGGTTCCAATTCTAAACCTCTGCCCCCCACCCCCATCAGAAGCATGACCATGCACTTGTGACTTAACTTCTCTGTGGGTCCTTTCTTGAATAGAGAACAAGAATACCTACCTTACAGACTATTTACAAGGCTTAAATGATGGATAACAAGTGATTAAGCCAGAAGGTGGTCTACTGAAAGACTTCAAAAATATTAACTATTATTATTTTCCTTGGATACAGATAAGAGAATTGAATTTCTGCTTTCTCAATGGAGTTCAACGATGGACTGATAGGCCTCAGAAGAAAATATGCTAAGTCCTATGTGTGCATCCTTGGCAAGAAAATACCACATAAAGGGACAGAGGATAGGAAGCTTACTTCTAATCTGTCCATGACCAGCAAAATAAAAGGATAGAGCACCTGTCATACATCTCAAAGACCAGATTCACATCTGATCAAGTATCAGCCAGAAATGGCTTCTGTTTGGGATGGTTTATACCTCATCTGAATGGAGCCTTTCGTGCAAATTAGAAAAGGTCACATTTTTAGGAGAGCAATTGGAAGACTCTGCCCCTTTAGTGTGAAGAAATCTTCAAGGGTGTCCACCTTGGGAAGCAGGGGCAATGACTCATGGCCTGGCAAGAAGAGTAAATATAGTCTAAATTGTAGCCCTATTCTCTGTGTCCAGGGAAGCTTTGTGCAGTGTCCTAATTCTGCTCAGAGCAGGGGCCACCCAGTGGGCCCAGCCTACAGGACACAGCAC
The DNA here is from genome assembly GCF_964656455.1 of Halichoerus grypus. Taxonomy (NCBI): domain Eukaryota; kingdom Metazoa; phylum Chordata; class Mammalia; order Carnivora; family Phocidae; genus Halichoerus; species Halichoerus grypus. The sequence goes on along the minus strand of NC_135718.1, from coordinate 21,996,416 downwards.
AATGTTTCAGAAAACCATCCCACCCAGTGTTTCTGTAAGATTAATATAAGGCAGGGCAGGATGGAAACAGAGATTGTGAGGTTATTCTGCTAATAACTCTACCAGCTTCTTCTTCAGGAGGCTCTGGGAATGTGTCTGGGAGAGAAGTCAGTGACACTTTGTTTCAACAGACAGTTCTGTTCCAAACATCTGTAGAAAACAGAGACATTTTTCCCTCTGCAGATTACATGGATCTTTATTTCTCTACTTTTATTAGTGCTTCTCCACAAAAAAATGGAGCCTCCTGTTGGGATATGGTTTTTGCTTTCTGGATGGTTTCTCATTTTCCTGTAAACATGCCTGCCTCTCTAATTTTGTACATGAAGGTCAAAGAAAAGATTTGGGAGCATAGAAAACAGAGTTCTATTCTACCTGTTCTGCCAGAAAGTCAGGAACAAATTGGGACAAGAAGAGCTATGGCTTCTAAATATATACGACTGTTTTCTGATATCTTTGGGGAATTTGGCAAAGATCTCATCTAATTTTCTGCACTGAAACTCAAGTTGGCTCGATGTGTACTGTTTCCGTCCCTGCTCAAGAAACTTGTAGCTCTTGCTGCCAATTCTATCCAGTTTAGGATCCTCTGCCTGTAAGCCTAGGTTCTCCTTTGTTTTCTTTCTTCCTTTCTTCCTTTCTTCCTTCCTTTCTTTTTTCTTTTTCTTTCTCTTTCTTTCCTTCTTTCCTTTCTTTCTTTCCTTCTCTCCTTCCTCTTTCTTTCCTTCTCTCCTTCCTCTTTCTTTCCTTCTCTCCTTCCTTCTTTCCTTCTTTCCTTCTTTCCCTCTTTCCCTCTTTTTTCTTTCTTTCTCTTTCTTTCTTTCTTTCTTTCTTTCTTTCTTTCTTTCTTTCTTTCTTTCTTTCTTTCTTTCTTTCATGTTTGTTTGTTCTGTCCAAACCATCATTATTTTTCTCCTCTTTTTCAGAAAACCTTCTCCTCTGGACAGCTGTGTTTCTTCATCGCCAGATTTCTTTGTCAAATTTTTTTCATTTCCCCTTTATCTTAAAAGCTAAATTTAGTTATAAAAAATAACACATGAATATTTGCTGCAGAAAAATAAGAAATTTAAACAAGCCTATGTGGAAAAGACTGGCTGGTTGCTCACTAAGCTTATTTCATCTTCATGGCTGAATACCTGGCATGGGATTCACATCACGTAAGGTGTTTTCTAGGCTGTGGCAGTGAAGAGTGCATGTGCTTCTCCATCTTCTGCTCCCTCATTTGCCAGTTGGATGATGACAGTGTAATTTCCAAAGCATGCATTGAACATGGTGGGACCATAACCAGAGAGCTGTGACCTCTGAGCCACTCAGGGGATTTACACAGTCAGGGACATCCATGTTGGATTTTTCACTTAGGATGTAAGAGAAAGAAATCTTTATTGTGTTAGGACTTGGAGACTGGGGACCATTTGCTACAGAGATAGTCTATTTTGCTATTTCAAGGTTGAGAACATAAATTGATCCTGTGTCTCAGACTCCTACCCTTCATTAGCTGAGCAAAATTGAACCTCACCCCCTAAAAAGTAATTATTAATAGCGATCAAACAAAGGGAGAGGCAGAGTATAATGCAGTGGCTCTCAAACTCGTCTGCCTATTAGAATTTCCTAGGTAATTAAAAAAAAAATAAGGATGCCATGATCCCACTCTGGACCCTTTAAAGCAGATTTTCTGAGAGATGGGAGCTAGGTATTTGCATTAAAAAAATTCCCAAATGAGTCTAATATGCACCTAGGATTTAGAACTGCAATTGATACGTTTCAAAAACAGGTACACAGAAAAGAAACAGAAGATTCTGGAGGGAAACAGGGAGCTACAGTGACACTTTGATTCTTAATTGGATCCCCACCACCCCAAACAGTCTTTGTTGCAAAACATTCTGAGAATTCTTCCTAGTACACCTAACTGGGAAAGAAGCACTATGAATATTTATGGTTTTCACCTCTTTTGACTTAAGAGAATTGCAAGCTGGTAAAAAGGGAACAGACTGCCTCTGACAAATGCTGAGATTTCAGGGTGATACACTGACCTGCAGACCTGATATACTGTCCAAGAGTTCCCTCATCAAAGTAAACTAAGAAAGAAAAAGAAAGAAGGAAGGAGAGAAAGATATCACAGAAAATGAAAACAACCAGATCCAAATGATGAATATATTCCAAGGAAAATAGGGAACTTATTTATAATTTCTTCATTTTATGTCAGTACATAAAAATAATTTTAATTCAAAGAAGTAAGGACTGAAAGACTAGAGGAAAGGAAGACAGAAGATGGGACAGAAGCCTGTAGATCTAGGTAGAAATTCAGAATGACAATAGCCGAAGTAAAAAATGAATGGAAACAAAAAATGGTAAAAAAATAGAAAATTATTGACAGAAAGGACCAGTTTAAACTAATTTCAACAGAAGTATACATGAAAAAGAAAAACAGGGGCTCCTGGGTGGCTCAGTCTGTTGAGCATCTGCCTTAGGCTCAGGTCATGATCCCGGGGTCCCGCTCAGCAGGGAGTCTGCTTCTCCCTCCGCCCCTCCCTCAGCTTGTGTTCTCTCTCTCTCAAATAAATCAATAAAATCTTTAAAAAAAAAAAAAAAAGAAAGAAAAACAACTTGATAAATGCATTCCAATGGAGGAATAACTGGAGTATTTGAGAAAATGCAAAAGAGAAATTCATTCAATTATGTAATAAAATATATCCTGAATTTTAAAAAATGAGCACTATATCTAAATATTGAAAGATTATAAAATATTTCATGAGAACTTGATACAAAACATACAAGCTACTAGTTAAGCTTCTCAGCATCAGGAATAACCCTAAAGACACTTCAGGCGTCAAAAAAAAAAAAAAAAAAAAGAAAGAAAGAAAAGGGAAAAAAAGGGCTTATAAGGTAAAAAAAAAAAAATCAGGAGGTCTTCAGATTTCTCTATAGCAATAATGTTCTGAAGACAAAAAACAGTGATCCAAGAATATCCAAATACAAAGGCAACAGGCAAGCAGTCTCAAAAATGAAATATCTCAGAGAACAAAGTACCCATGAGTCCTTCTTGAATTCAAACATTGTAATGTTCAAATCCTGTGATTTAAGATATTGTAAAAACTCTCTCAGGAGCGGACAAACTGTGAAAAGGACTGATGGTGGGCAGTTAATAAGTTTCTGTATAAAACTATATCAAATGATGCTTATAGAACAGGCTGCTAAAGAAAGTTGGCAGTGGAAAATAATAATGTAACTTAAAACATGGGAAGGGAAAAGGTAAGGCATGGTGAGCAGCCCACTACCCTCATCCACCACCATGGGAGTAAATTGATATTGCATTAAACTGAAATGCAATGTTAAAGAGACACATTATGTTTTTATTCCCATTTTTCCCCCTTAGTCTTTTAATTTAATTTTCCCTTAAGTTATAATTTTGGAACTAATATCTGTGGCAATGCATCATATGTTTTAAATTCAAGAATTACTTTAGTTTACTATCCTCTGTTAATTTAAATAAAATTTATTTTATTTAAATAAGTATTTTTACTCATTTTTAAGTAAAATGAGTAAAAAAATTAATACTTTTTTATCTTTTATCTTATTTAATTTAAATTCAATTAATTAACATATAGTATATCATTAGTTCCAGAGATAGAGTTCAGTTATTCATCAATTGCATAAAACACCCAGTGCTAATTATATCACTCACCCTCCTTAATGCCCATCACCCTGTTACTTCATCCGCCTACCTACCTCCTCTCCCGGAACCCTCAGTTTGTTTCCTAGAGTTAAGAGTCTCTTATGGATTGTCTCCCTCTCTGATTACGTCTTATTTGATTTTCCCCTCCCTTCCCCTATGATCCTCTGTATTGTTTCTTAAATTCCATCTATGAGTGAAACCATATCATAATTGTCTTTCTGATTGACCTATGTTGCTTAGCGAAATACCCTCCATTTCCAGCCACATCACTGCAAATGGTAAGATTTCATTCTTTTTGGTGGCTGAGTAATATTCCATTGTGTATATATGTCACATCTTCTTTATCCATTCATCTGTCGATGGAAAATAAATACTTTTTATATTTAAAAAATCATCTATACAGTATGAAATCATACTTAGAAAATCATCTGTATATGTATCTAACTCTCTCTCTTTATATACTCTTAAGAAAGTTCTTTGGAATAATGCCCAGTGAATATGAAAGATAGCTATTTTCTGGGTGGCATGATATGAGGTGTTATTTTTATTTTTATGTAGTTTTCCACACTTTTGAAATATTTATAATAAACAACCCTTATTTTTACAAATGATAAAATGGAAGCAAAAAGTAATAATTAACAGTGGTTAATTATCAGTCATAGCAATATGGATGTTTACTATTTTCTCCTTTTTTTCTGTATTTGTAATTCTCTCTCTTAAAAAAAAAAAAGATAAATAGCTAAAGTCTCCTTTGATGACACTTGAAATCTTGTTCACTTTCTAGAGAGATTCGCTGTTACAAATTTGGTGTGTTTCCTTCCAGATTCTTTTTTAATGCATGCACTAACATACTTACATATATAGTTTCATTTTTATTTGTGTTTATGTAATATTTTTGTGTTGCATATTTTGTTCTACTACTTTTTCTTTTAAATTGCTAAGTTACAAAGGTCTTACAAAACAGGTAAAGATCTACCTTATCCTTTAAACTCTGCTTAATATTTCATAATATAGACATTCCACAATTTAACTATTCCTCCATTCCTTGTCATGTAGTTTGTTTCCAGATTTTTGCCGTCTGAATAAATGCTAAAATGAGCATCACCATCACCGTGCATGCCTGTTGAGCCACAAGTGTGTTTCTCTAAGGTAGATGCTGAGAAATGAAAATGATGGATCATTAGGAACATAGCCTTGTTTTTTCTTCAAACTGCTATCCAAAGTATCTTTACAAATTTCTATTCTCATTGGCAGGACCATACCTTTCTAAACGAGCTGTTTCCATTCTCTTATGCTTACTCCATGTAACCTCCCTACTTCAGTCCACATTTTACAAATCTTATATTTAGAGTGAATTGATGATCCAGTGAATGTCTATGACTCAGTCTCAGTGTGTGTGTGTGTGTGTGTGTGTGTGTGTGTGTGTGTGTGATGGTCTTGTGGGGGATAAAGAAATACTAATACATAATTGAGCCATTAGAAAAATAGAGATGAAATAATCAACTCAAGTTTTAGAGTATGTCCAAGCATGTTTGAATTGTGCTAAAAGACAGCAATGTGTTCTCTGAGTATCTCTGGATGATGAGCTATCTATTAAAAAAAAAAAAGATATTTGAAGGACATGGGTTGTAATCTCAAAAACTGCTAGGGACCAGGGAAGGAACATAAATAGGTGAAGCTGGTCAAGGGTAAGGCCAATAGCCTGAGAGAGAAGACAATGTCTTGGCCTTGTCGTTGGGAGACAACAGGGAGAGGTGGGAATAGGACAAACTGGAGGGCTCAAAAGCTATGTAGAATTTCTGAATTTTTATAGGTGGAATATGGATTTGAAAATGTTTTAAAAAATACTATATAAAATACTCACAGATAATCCCTGACCCTGTACAACCTTATCTTCTGGTTGTTAAGTGTGCTGTTACTTTAGATTCTCTCTTGTGTGTCTCTTCTTGCCTCTGCTGCAGAGGATATCAGCCTGCATGCAGTTTTCCAGTCCTACCAGCCATCAGCTCTCTGGCTTCTCTACTCCTCGCAAGAGGCTACACGAACCCTAAGTATTATTTTTGATGGGAACAAAATTTAGCACTTCTATCTAAGGATTTGAGTTACATTGATCACCATAGTAACTAGACAAAAATATAATTTGTGTCATATATTTGAAAATAATATGGTGCAGAGGTCATGCCTGGGAAGAACAGAGGAAAGAGGATGGGAAGGAAAAATGTAAGATTTAAGTCTTTTGTAGAACAATGCATAGAATTGAATTACATAATACCAGTTTTACATTATTAAGAGTTCATTTTATAGTGGTAGAAAATGAGGTCCAGAGGGGTTATGTGACTTTTCCAAGGTTACTCAGTAACTAAAGCTGGGGTGTTAGTCCCCATCTCCTAAACTCAATGCTTTGCTTTTTCTTTCTTCTGTTTTAAATAGTTACCCCAAAATGCAAAAGAGACTTATTTAATGACATGTAGTCTTGTTTTCAAAAATCTACTGGGCAATATTGCATAGAGTGCTCTGTTTGGTGGTCTTCCAGAAGTCAACATTGGCATAAGAATTTTATTGGGAGGTGATTCTAGGACACATTGGTAGCTAAGTGAGGAGAGGATATAGGGAAGAAGAGGCAGTCAATAAGATGCGTTGTCAAGCAAGATACCATTTAGTGTACAAGGCTTAAACCTTCTGGAGAACTCTTGAAGCCAGTGTATTATATGCATCTCAGAGTTACTTCACCCAGAGAATGAGAAATCATTTGCAATTACTACTATTACTCATTTGTTGAATTTTCCTCCTGATTGGTACTGACTGAAATGTTCAGTGTACGAGACATGTAGGCAGAGCTGGCGGAAGTATCCAAAGAACACTTTCAAGAAAAGAGATGCATGGGACAGTAGGAGAGCAGGGTTCAGAGGGCAGAGGCTGGGCAGCACGGCCTCTACTACAGTCCAGCTTCTGTACCATGCATCCACTCAGCAGCAGCTTAAATGTGCTTCATCCTGTCATGGACATTTTAATGGCTAGCCCATCACAGGAGTTTCTGCTGCTGTGGTTGCTGCTAAGGTACTCCCTGCTCTTCAATGTCTCTCTCCTCTGCCCGGCATTCTAAAAATCCCCTTCAAACTCGTCCAGCCCTTGGCTACTCTAGATTGATTAGTCTGTGTCATAAACCACACCAGCATCCCTACGGGGTCTGATCTATTTATCATGCCCTTACTAAACTCTGGTTCTAACTTCCCATTCATGGTTATAATTGGGGATAGAAGAACCAAAATATATCCCAGTGAATACCCTAAATTATAGACATCTTTTCTGTCCCATTATGTAGCAGCAACCAGACCTCATGATAATTGGGAAGATTACCACTACCAGAATAGCAACTCTTTTCTTTGCCTGCTCATATAACAATAAAAGCCCAAATGACCAACAGCAGCTATATTCTCAAGTTTAATAGAACTTTTATTTTATCCCTCAGCAGAAACATTCTCATCCTGGAAAACTGAACTTCTAATTCAGCAAATCCCTAAATCCCCAAATGGATTACTGAGAGTGATGGCAGGTAGACCCATTCTTCAGTCCACCTTCTGGTTTCCCACCCCTGCTTTTTACTTATTAGGGAAATTACCCCATATAATGGCTGTTATTTCAAAGTATAAAACAAGTTTTTAAAGGATAGCACTGCAAGCCCTCAGAGAATCATCCTCACCTGGTGCCTCAGATAAGCTTCTAGGAGGTCATTTCAATATTGCATTAACTGGTAGTGTCTGAAAGATGTATATGTGGTAGGATGAATGGATTCCATGGTCATTTGCATTTTCTGTATCTCCTTCACAGTGATATGGACACCACAATATTCAGCACATTATGGGCAACTCCAGACATGTATTCACGAAACAGGCTGTGGTCAGGTGGTTAATATATACAAGATGAGGTAACATAGCACATGTTGCTTTATTCATTCATTTATTCAATCATTCATTCATTAATATATTTCTTTTTTTTTTTTAAGATTTTATTTATTTATTTGACAGAGAGAGACACAGCGAGAGAGGGAACACAAGCAGGGGGAGTGGGAGAGGGAGAAGCAGGCTTCCCGCGGAGCAGGGAGCCGGATGCGGGGCTCGATCCCAGGACCCTGGGATCATGACCTGAGCCAAAGGCAGCCGTTCAACAACTGAGCCACCCAGGCATCCCTCATTAATATATTTCTACTTCCTTTATTCATCCATTTAATTAACTGAACATGCCTAGTAATCTAATCTTATGTGCAAAGTTCAATGCATTTTTCATATGTAGTCACCTGGGTAAACATGATAACATCAAAGTATGGACTATTTCCAGGACCCCACAAGGTCCCCTGATAACCATGTCAAGTTAATACTTCCAAAGAAGTAATCTTCTTAGGCTAAAACTTAGATAAACACATAGATTATTTTAACCTCTTCTTAAGCATCATATAAACAGAATCTTACGACTTAATACTATTTTGTTTCTGGCTTCTTCAGCTGAACATAAAGTTTGTGAGCCTCATCCATGTTGTTAGGTATATCAATAATTTGATCTTTTTATGAATATACAACAATTTACCCATTCCAGTGTTAACGAGCACTTGTAATATTTCTAGTTCAGGGTCATTATGAATAAAGTTATACTCGTATTTTGGTGGATTTATTTATTTACCTTGGGTATGTTTCAAGGAATGGAAATCTTGGACTGTAGTATAGGTATATTTAACTTTAATAAATTCTACAAAGTAGCTTTCCCAAGTAGCAGAATTAATTTGCACTCCCAGCAATATTCAAAGGTTTCATTTGCTCCCATTCCTGCCAGCATTAGTATTTTAAGTCTTTTTATTTTATTCATCTGGCGTGATTGCTGTGGTATAACATTATGCTAATATTTGCATTGCCATGATACATGGTGATGTTGAACAACTTTTGATGTACTTATTCCCCATTTGGTTATGCTCTTTTATAAAGAGACTGTTCAAAAAATTTCCCCCACATTTTAACCGGGTGGTTTGATTTTGTTATTACTGATATTTGAAAATTTTTTATATATTCTGGATATAGGGTTTTTTCCAGATATATTCTGTTACCAAAAATATTCTCTAAGTCATCATTTATCTATATCTACCTCTTTCTCTGCCTATTTCCCATCTATCTATCATCATAATTTATCTGTATCTATTAAAATTAGTGCATTTGTTACTTGCTTAAAAAATCCTTAGGTTTTGAAGATATCTTTTTACATCTTCTAGAAAAATTTACAATTGTAATCTTCATATTTAGGTCTATGATTCATGTCTAATTGTTTATATTAGGACTTAAGAATATAGTCCTTATAGGGGCACCTGGGTGGCTCAGTCGGTTAAGCATCTGCCTTTTGGCTCAGGTCGATCCTGAGGTCCTGGGATGGAGCCCGCACTGGGCTCCCTGCTCGGTGGGGAGCCTGCTTCTCCCTCTCCCTCTGCCCCTCTTTTCCCTTCCCTGCTCGTGCTCTCTCTTGCTTGCTCTCCCTCTCTCTCTCGTAAATAAATAAAATCTTAAAAAAAGAATATTGTTCTTATAAATATACAATTGCTTCCCCATGTTTTAATGCCAAGCCCATACTTTCTACCACTTTAATAAATTATGAATTAAGTCATAAATTAAGTGTCCTTTATATGTTGATCTATTTTGGGAGTCTATTATAGTCTATCAGTCCATTTGTCCATGTTTCTGCCAATATAACATTGAAATAATTATCGTGTTTTATAATTAGCCTTGACATCTGGTAGCATAATTACTCTTTCTTTGCCTACAAGATTGTCTTGGGTCTTATAAGTCTTTGTGTTTCCCTATGAATTTCAGATCCAACATACTAATTTTCACATATTTATAAGTCAGTATCATAATTCTGAGAGGAATGTTTTGAATCTATATATACCTTTGAAGAAAACAGACATCCTAATATTGAGAATTTCGATTCAATTATTTCTCAAAATTATTTAGTATTTTAATTTCTCACAGCAGTATGTTATAATTTTCACTGTAGGAGTATTTTCTTAGATTTATTCATAAATATTTCTTTTTATACTGTGGTAAATGTAATTTTTAAAACTTTATTTTCCATTATTTTTTACTGCTACTATGTAGAAATATATTTTATTTTGTTGTTGAATATGTACTCAGAAACTTTGTTAAAATTGTAATTTTCATAGTTTGTTAGTAGATTAAAAAAACTTCAACATAGTCAAGATTAATGGGTTGAGAGTTTTCTTATTTTCTGATATTCACAGATTTTATATGTCTGCCTTTCCTGTATGTCTATCCTCTATCTACATTATTGCCTTACTGCACTCACTAAGACATCAAATACACTATTGAAAAGAAGCCCCTTTCTATTCTGCCCCCCTGTCCACCACCACCATCTGTCCTCTGAGGGGCTGGTACCTCTTTTTCCGTGATACTGGCCTGAGCTTTCTTTCCAGTCTCTCATGTACCTCATATTTCTTAGCTCTGCAAATTTTGAAAGAAATTGCATTATCTTTAGGCCCTGTTATTTTTTCTTTCCCATATATCACTCTACTCCCCTGTTCTTTGTTCTGTCCTCTACATGGGGAAACATGATTTTGCATGTAGCAGATATCCAGACATAGCCCCAAATGAAGCGTTGAGTTTTGTAAGGAATCTCATAGCCATAAGAATCATCCTAGAGACAGAGAACTAATTTATCTACCACAGGATCTTTGTGACCATGACTCTCTTCAAGGAGCAGGAGGGAAGTGGAGACTGGCTATACTCCCAACATACAAGCTTGCAGATTCATCTATCTCTCTTCAGTCAAAGTATACTTGAATCTGAGGGTAGTAGTTGTTTCGGATCTCTATCTCCACAGATCTCCTGATGCGTTCCCAATACCTCTCTTCCATGACCTACCCAGGGTTCACATCCTAATAGTTGAACAATAGCTCACTCTCCCCAGGAAGACATTCACACTATGAAATACATATGTCACTTGTGTTGCCACTCCTAATATAATTTATCTTACCCAAACTACTTATTAATACAATGTGTAATTTCCAAATGACTTGGATAACACTGCTCTGACTAAATGTTATTTAAAAGCATGCTTTAGAAAAAAAGCCACAAATTATGCTTCCTTGGTTATTTTAATTTTCTTTTATCATATCTTGGCAATAAAATACATTGAAATAATGAGACATTATTCAGCATGCATTAATTACCACAATATTAACAGATTCTGTGGCTGTGATTTAGAGCTAACAATAGCCACTTGGGGCAAAATTTGAAAAAAAATAAAATAAAATTACCTGCTGTTTTTTCCTCTAAAACAGAATATATATTATAAATGTTTTGTAAAGATTGGTTTTATTTTTCTTTTTTATGCATTTTCTTTAGTTCTTTTAGAAAGAGCAACTCTTGTCCTAGACAAGAGAAAAGACACAAACTGATGACCTTCTGGAATATAGAAGCTGTTCAAGGGACTACTACAAGTGTCACCTACACATGTGATTTATTTCTTGGCTGATATTCTTTTTTTGTTCTTGTTTTAGGTTTTTCTTTCTTTCTTTCTTTTATTTTTTTGGCAGAAAAATAGAAGCACTGAAAGGTTTTCTCAGTTATCCCTTGATCTTTTTTTTTATTTGCATAGTCTTTCTCCAAATGTCATCTCTGCTTGTCGCACATTCCATCTAGCCAGATGTAGTAACACATTGAGACGCACCAGAAAAGTGGTTAGTTACTTGTGCTCTGGGATCAAATTTCATTATTTTAAGTCCTAATTCTGCTATTTATTAGCTCACTGCAGACAAGTTACTTTGTCCCTCTGAACATTGATTTCCTGATATGTACCCATACACAGACAAATCCATAGTAGCTATTTCAAATTATTCCAAATTATTATTATGGGTTTTATATATAAAACTATTAGCTATTATTATATAATTGCCAATAATGGTAGTGTAAATTGGCCTCCCTCAGTTTACAGTTTCTCTTCATCCCGCATGTTTTCACATATACATTCCTAAGAGCATATGCTTGCTGGATGATGGGGTGATACCATCCTTGAGTCCATTTTTAAAAAGAATTACTTGAGAGAGAGAGAGAGAGAGTAGGGGGAGGGGCAGAGGGAGAGAATCTCAAGCAGACTCCATGTCCAGCACAGAGCCTGACCTAGGGCTCCATCCCATGACCTATGAGATCATGACTTGACTTACTGAGCCACCCAGGCACCCCCCCATTTTTAAGTTAGTATGTCAAAGTGCTTCTGTATGATGCTACTTATTTTTTACTGTTTATTGTTGCAATTCAGATGGCCACTGAGGGCTTCACTACTCTCAGTGCCCAGGTAAAAATAATGTAAACAAATTTAATTACTAATCTAAACCTCTAATTGGATGTATGTGTCCTCCAAAAGTTCAACAAAATACCATGAGAATTCTGATTCTGTATTACTTCTGATTCTGTATTAAGAATCACTAATTTTCTGCATCTTTGTGATGCACTCTCTCTCCGTAAGAACTCTCAACTTGACATGAAATGCAGTCTGTTCTTGTGGCACTAGTAGAACTGTCAGATGGTTTTTTGAGTTCCAGAGGGGACCAGAAAGAGACAGGATTAAGTTGTGCTGCACAGCTTTCACCAACTTTTTGCCTCTTCTCTCTTCTATCAATTCTATCTTTCTTTCCATTTTATTCTGGGTTATTCCCAAGAATTCAAAATTCTTCTCTGCCTGTAATTCAGCTTCTCCTCTATTTGGCATCTTGATGTTTTGCACCCATTCAGAATAACGGAGACCTCACAAGGATTTGGGGGATGGATGGAAAAAGTAAGGAAATGAGTGATATATAATACAAAAAGGATACACTTATACCGAGGGATGCCATAAATATCTATTTTAATTTATGGAAACATGTTGATATTCTAAGAAAAGCCAAATACAAGTACAAAACTCTACTAAATCTGTAAAGAAAAGAGAGCTAAAGCAAATCATACCAAGACAAACGGACCCAACTCAGTCTCAAAAGGATAATATAGCTATATTCCAGGAAAAATGAAAATATAAAACAAAAAAATTGGGGTGCCTAAGTGGCTCAGTCGTTAAGCATCTGCCTTCGGCTCAGGTCATGATCCCAGGATCCTGGGATCGAGCATCGGGCTCCCTGCTTGGCAGGAAGCCTGCTTCTCCCTCTCCCACTCCCCCTGCTTGTGTTCCCTCTCTCGCTGTGTCTCTCTCTGTCAAATAAATAGATAAAATCTTTAAAAATAAATAAATAAAGCAAAAAAACTTAATCTAGGTAACTTTTTATACACAGATTTATACTAATTTAATTATACATGCTCATTTGGGATGGGAGGAAGTAAACTCAAGTCTGCTTTGAGTTTAAGTGGTATGGCTGACACAATCATGAAACTATTTCATTGTACTATCCATTTGCACAAATGAGCAAAAGTATTGATAATATTGGGAGCCTAGTTTCTCACTATGGACAAAAATGGATACAGATAGAGAGTGGAGGAAGGCAATGATGAATCCTGTGGGAATGGACCAAACTGTAAGTTTTAACTATTCCAACTGGCAAAAGTTCTTAAAGTAAGAAATGACACCAGAGTAAAGATAAAATCTTGATTATTGCATGTAAGACTCAGTCTTAGGGTAATATACATCCAGTGTATGGTTGCAACATCCTTTGTTAAACTTATAGTGCTGTTGTGTGAACATTCTCAGGTAGAACTAGAGCATTTCCAAGAATATGAGGCATGGTGTCCCACAGCCCCCATATTGACAACACAAAATCCGAAGAGTAGTTCAAAGGGAAAGGGTCCTCTGAATTCCCAATCTTCTGCAAGGAGGAATAAGGCTGTTCAGCTGCAAACACAGGCCATGCCTCGTGGAAAAGGAAGGATACCTTAGAGGGAAGAGAAGTGTCCAGAGTCCAGACAAAAGAGCCATAGGGGAACAACTCTGTGTGTGTGTGTGTGTGTGTGTGTGTGTGTGTGTGCATGCACACACACTTGTTTTGGGAGATGGGGGAAAAACTTTCCTTTATCTTCCTGTTGACATTTGTTTCTGTTCTGCCTTCTCCCTGCCATGGTCATGTTCTTCCCAAGTGTCAAGGAAAAGGAAAGAAATAGCCACTGCCACTGTGTCACTAGATCTCCATACTGTTTGGTCCTTCAATCTTAAATGCTTTGAAGGAGTTATCCCTGAACAGATTCCATATAGGTATACTTTATTCCCATATAGTTAGAAAAGCAAACCGTGAAATTGTCCTTTTAAAAATTATTCTGGACAGAATGTTGAATTTTGTGACTATTTGAATTAGAATTTTGGGAATGATTTTTCTCTTAAATCGAAAAATGGAAAGAAAAGTGAAATAAAAATAATTAGGGTAGGGCATTCTCTTCTTTTCCTTCCTCTTTATAGATATATTCTTTCCTAATATGATCTTATTTACACATTTGATCACACATATGATCTTAATTATTTTACACATCTTATTTAATACACAAAACTCTAGTATTAGGTATGATTAAGTCATATAGGAAATAGGACTTAATACTTCTCACAGGATTTTATAAGCCACCAATTTCACCTACCCAACCTTTATACCATTGTTCTACATAAAACCTTATCAAATAGGGTAGAAGTGGAAATTGTGATGTTGTTTCCTGATTCATGACCAAAGAAGCTCTACGAAGACAGGCATGAACTACCAAGAAAGCCATCACACTTAGAAAGCTATGGAATATATATATATATATATATATATATATATATATATATATATATATATATAGCATATTATATATATATATATATAGCATATTTTATATATATATAATGGGACTTAGGGATGGCTTCTGCAAATTTTGCTCAGTGAGATAACATAATCATATTTATAATTATAGTTACTTTATTTTTTTTTTTTTAAAGATTTTATTTATTTATTTGACAGAGAGAGACATAGTGAGAGCAGGAACACAAGCAGGGGGAGTGGGAGTGGGAGAAGCAGGCCTCCCGCGGAGCAGGGAGCCCGAGGTGGGACTCGATCCCAGGACCCCGGAATCATGACCCGAGCCGAAGGCAGACGCTTAACGACTGAGCCACCCAGGCGCCCTAATTATAGTTACTTTAAAGATTTTATAGAAATTATACTTATATAGTATTCTGAACAGCTAGAAATATCTTTAGACTTTCATGATATTTTTCAATGTATGAGGTATTGTAGATTGCTATGGAGAGGTTTCAAGGATAGGAGAGGTTGAGCTATATTTTCTGAGGATAATTTGAGTTTTGGCATCTAATTTCCAATTCTGTGTTTCTATAATATGATTCACAGCATATCCATGAGAGAATTATCAAATTAAACTTTTTTTTGCATCTATGATCAATTAGACTTCCTTTCCAGGAACACACAGTAAGGCCTCTCAATACCAAAGATTGCTGCCCCAGCAGACCTGAGCCCGTTTCTATCCCATAAAATAACATGTGCCTAAAACATTTAGGGGATTTTAGAATGTATGTAACATCAATACAACCATAACAAAGAATAATGGCCTAATCTATAATGGCATTTAAAGTTAAACTTAAATTCAAAATTAGACACCTGTAGGCATGATATGGTGTTACAACAATGTCATATAAGACTTAGTTTTTTCTACTCTTCTATCCTCAGTATGTTGATGAAGTTACTTCTTATATTTGCAAAATGATTCCCTCCTCCAAGCATCAGTTTCTCATGCAATAGAGTCTAGAACTGGAAAATGAGGGCAGGGAGAAAATGTGGGTTTTCCTTTGTAAATCTCATTTTATTATGGAGCAAAATATATTTCATATCAAATTGATCTTTACATTTTACTGCTCAGAATTACATCACATAACCTCCTTTAGATTCAGGGAAGGCTGATGACTTATCTTCCTCCCCTTCTATAAACATCCAGCATGTAAGAAGGTAAAATTTGTAGAGTATGATATTCAATAAAAAATTATCAGGCATGAAAAGAGGTAGTAAAAAAGACCCATAATCAGGAGAAAAATTAATCAATAGAAACACACCCAGAAATGACCCAAATGACAAACTTGATAGACAATGGCATTGCAACAGTTATTATAAATATTACTATTACAAAAATATTGCATATATTCCAGGGGCTAGAGTAAAGGTGTACCTGCTAAGTAGAGGCATAGGAGATACAAAAAATATCCAAATCAAATTTTTAGAGATGAAAATGATAATGTCTGAGGTGAAAATTATAATGGAAGAGATTAATGGTAAATTATGATTGGTAAACTTAAAGACATAGTAATAGAAACTATCTAAAATGAAACACAGGAAAAAAACTGACAAGTTCAGACACACATCATCAAAATACAAGATAAACATACAAAAAATTCAATTGTGTTTTCAATAGAATGAAAAATAAAAGTTTCAAGTTAAAAAATACCACTTACAATAAAATACAAAATACTCAGAAGTAAATCTGACAAGAGATGCACAAAACCTGTATACAGAATACCAGAAAATATTGCTTATGGAAGTTATAGTAGACCTAAATAAATGGAAATTTATGTCATATTCATGGATTGGAAGATTCAATATTGTTAAGATGTCAATTCTCTCCACAATTATCTATATGTTTAACACAAACCTAATCTCAGCAGGCATTAGTTGGTAGAAAACTGACAAGTTTTGTTTTAAAATTCATAAGGAAATGCAAAGTATCTAGAATTGCCTATACAACTTCAAAACAGAAGTTGGTAACCTAAACTACCTGATATCAAGACTTTTAAAATAAATCTAAACAACCAAAACAGTCTAGTATTAGAAAATAGATAAATAAAGTAGGAACAAAGTAAAAAGTTAAAAATTGGTTCACACTCATAAAGTCAATTGATTTTGATAAATGTACAAAGACAATTAAAAAAAAAAAGAATCATGGGCACCTGGGTGGCTCAGTCATTAAGCGTCTGCCTTCGGCTCAGGTCATGATCCCAGGGTCCTGGGATAGAGCCCCACATCGGGCTCCCTGCTCGGCAGGAAGCCTGCTTCTCCCTCTCCCACTCCCCCTGCTTGTGTTCCTGCTCTCGCTATCTCCCTCTCTGTCAAATAAATAAATAAAATCTTAAAAAAAAAAAATCATAATTTCAACAAATGGTCCTGGAACTAATGGATATGTATGAGCAAAAAAACAAAAGTAGTAAGGAATTATGGCTCCTAATTCATCATACAAAAATTCACTCTAGGGACACCTGGGTGGCTCAGTCGGTTAAGTGTCCGCCTTCTGCTCAGGTCATGATCCCAGGGTCCTGGGATAGAGTCCCGCATCAGGTTCCCTGCTCAGCAGGGAGCCTGCTTCTCCCTCTGCCTGCCGCCCCCCTACCCCGCTTGTACTCTTGCACTCTCTCTCCTCCTCTCTCTCTCTCTCGCTCTCTCTCTGGCAAATAAATAAAATCTTTTTTAGAAAATTCACTCTAAAGGGATCATAGACTTAAGTGTAAAACCTAAGACTATAAAAATTATAGGTGAAAACATACGAGCACATTTTTGTTTCAGGCAAGGTTTTCCTGGGTATAGTAACAATAGCAAGATCCATAAAAGGAAATATTGATAAATGGGACTTCAAAAGACACTATTAAGAAAATGAAAATATAAACCACAAACTGGGATGAAATATTGGCTTATCTGATAAATGACTTATATCAGAATATATAAAGAACTCTTGAAATCCAAGAATAAGAAAACAGCTTGGGGTGCCTGGGTGGCTCAGTTGGTTAAGCCACTGCCTTCGGCTCAGGTCATGATCCTGGAGTCCCTGGATCGAGTCCCGCATCGGGCTCCCTGTCCAGCGGGGAGCCTGCTTCTCCCTCTGACCCTCCCCCCTCTCATGCTCTCTCTCTCTATCTCATTCTCTCTCTCAAATAAATAAATAAAATCTTTCAAAAAAATAAATAAATAAAATAAATAAAACAGCTCAATTAAAAATTAGTTACAAATTTTAAGACCAGAGAAGATATATGGGAGTCAAATAAGCATATGAAAAGATTTTCAACATAATTGTCTATTAGAAATGAAAACCATAATGGAATACCACAGTGTAAGAATGTAGTAAATTAACAAGACTCACAATACCAAGTGTTGGTGAGAATTTGGAGCAACTGAAACTCTCATACATTGAACATCAAATAGAACAAACCATGTTAGAAATGTTGGGCAATTTTTAAGAAGTTTAGTAAGTTTTATATAGATAGATATATACACACACATACAAACACACTATGAATCTTATTCAACCTTAAAAAGAAGAAAATCCTGAATCAAACTTGAGGCCATCATGTTAAGTGAAATAAACCAGACAGAGAAAGACAGTTTCTGCACACTGTCACTCATATGTGGAATCATTATTGTTTTATTTATTTAACTGATGAATCATCAAACATTATATCAAAAATTAATGATGTACTATAACTTGGCTAATTGAATTTAAATATGTGGAATCTTTTTTTTTTTAAGGAAACTTATTAAACAGAGCAGAAAGGTGGTTTCCAGAGGCTGGGGGTGGGGTAAATGGAGAGAGCCTGATAAAAGGGTACAAATTTTCCGTTATAAGATGAGTAAGGTCTGAGGATCTAATGTATAACATGGTGATATAGTTCATAATACTGTATTGTTTAATTGAAATTTGCTGAGAGTAGAAATTAAGTATTAGCAAAAAAAAATATATAAGAAGGAAATGTGTGAAGGGATGTGATGGATATGTTTATTAACTTGATTGTAGAAACCCTTTCATGGTGTATACTTATATCAAAGCATCATGTTGTACACTTTAAACATTATCATTTTATTTGTCAATTATATGTCAATAAAGCTGAAAAAAAGGAGTTACATATATACCTATGAAATGATCCAGACATTCTCCCTAGTTATTGTCTTAAGCAGGATGAAAATATATATCCATGCAGAGACTCATGCAAAAATGCAAAAATGTTGATCATAGCTTTATTCATAATAGACAAATTTGAAAGTGACATAAATGTTCATCAGCATGTGAATGGATAAACAAGTTGTTATATATCCATACAAGAGCTCGCTACCCATTAATAACAAATAAATGATATATTCAAGATCATTATTAAAATTTAAAAAGAATATACTAAGAAGCCAGATATAAAATACAAATATAGGATTCTATCAATACAAATTTTTAGGAAAGGCAAAGTTATAATGAATGAAATCATATTGGTAGTAGTCAAAGACTGAAAGGGGAGATGAACACTACACAGGAAATATTTTGGGGGGGTGGAAATGTTATATGTAATGATTAAGGTGGTGATTAAAAAACTATATATTCATCAAAATCCATTGAATTATGCACTTTAAATTGTTGAATTCTATTGCATATAATTCGTACCTGAGTTGAAGCGAGGAAGAAAAGGAAAAACCAATCAATGGATTTATCAGCTAACTGGACAAAGCATTCATGAACTCAAAAATCTAACCAATTCCAACAAATTCCAAAATAGAATTTTATAAACAATAATAAATTGTAGAAGACAGAAAGAAACCAGAATGTAAGAGATATTTGAGGCATACCAAGAAGTTATAAGAAGAGTCACATTTAGAGAAGAGAGAATGGATAATATTTGAAGATAAAATGCTTGAAAAAAATATTAACACTAATGAAAGATATAAACCTAAAAATTCAAGGAGCTCAGCAAACACTAGACGTGATACACACACACACACACACACACAATACACACTTTGGCATATTATGCAAACAGTGCTGAAAACCAAAAAGAAAGAAAGAATATTAAATGCAACACAAAATGAATAAAAGTCATTATCTTCAATAGAACAACAACAAAACTAATTTCTCAATACCTTAGGTTGAGAAAGTAGTCAAAGTGTGAAAGAAAATAATTTCTAACTTAGATAGCCAGTGAAAAAATAATTAAAAAATGTATATTCTGTTTAAAAATGTTGATATTCTAATAGAGCAAATGATAAAGTAGTGATTTTCATTAGGTTGTAATCAGTCAAGGATTACATATATAAAGCAATTTGCTTTATATTGCATTCTGTTGTTTCCAACATATCCAATAAAAATTATAAAAAAATAACACATTACTAGAATAAAGTAAATTAAAATATATTAATTCAAATGAGGACAATAAAAAGCGAAAAAAAAGTCAGCAAACATAAGCCAAATAGAAAATAAAGGTGGGAGTTACAAACTCACTATATCATTAATTACATTAATTGTAGCTGAGTGAATTATTCCAAGTGAAAGTTTAAGATTTTTAGACTATTTAAAAGCAAAGATCAACTATATACTACTTACTACAGACAAACTTTATATATTAAATTTTATACCAATAGTCTAGGGAAGAAAAAGAAAAACTCCCATTTTCCCCCACATATACTAACAGACATAAGAAAGCAAAACAAAACAAAGCAAAGAGAATAAAAGCTAAAGATGTTCTGCTTATTGGAAGCAAAAGCTTACATAATATGTTTCAATTAAGTTTTCTTTCAATATTCCATCCTTTCCTTCTTTGGGGTATTTCTTTACATGTTTATTTACTTGCTTCTGTTGACATTTAAAATTCCATCAAGAAAACCCAGATGACATGCTATGTAGGCCTAATGTCTCCATTGCTTACTTCTCCAGTGTCTTAATATTTCCTTCATGGATATAATTTTCTATTTTTGTCCTATTAGCAAAAATAATTTCATATGCAGCCCAGAGGAAAACTATTCCATTTGGAATTTGGAATGGTAGCTCAAATTCCATATGGAACTTAGAAACTGAATTGATATATCCAGATGACCAATCTTAAAGCAGAGTTCAGAAAAGTTTTTCTAATAGAAGAATTAACAAGAGACTACGTCTTATGATATACATAGCAGAAGGCTAACTCTTGTCAATTTTATTCATGAAACTGGTTACAAATGAAAAAAAATCTCTGATATCCCAATTTTAACAATATGGAAAGAGTTAGTTGTGTTTTCAAATACATTTTTCCCCACAAATACACTAATATGTTTTAAAATTATACTGACAGAAAAACAATTGAAGCAGCTTTTAAACTAATGATACAATCCCATGGATAATTTCCTCTAAATAGCTCATAGATGTGAATGAATGAATCATATCATTGCAGGAAGCAATTTCCCTCAATGAGATTTACCTGCTGGAATCTCAATTCATTACAGATTGAGTAAAATCTTTTATTTGAAATAAGCCTCTGAAACTGGCTCTGGAGCAAAACCTAAACTCTGAGGGGAGACAACTGTGAATATATTTGGAACTTCTCACTCTCAGGGAGAGCTTGTGTCCAAACATCTCTCTTTTATGCACGGGAACTTGGTAAAGTATTGCAGTGGCATAAGTGATTTCCAACAATTGTGCACCGATTTTAGTCTTCTTAATGTGGTGTCGCTTTTTCCTTATGAGTTGTCATCATCCAAGTGTTGTAACAATATTCCCCTCTCAATTTATCTCTCTCTTCCCTTTAGTATGGCACAGGTATAGGAATATTTGTCAGTTAAGTAAAGAATCTTAAAAACCAAATGCCTGTGAGTTCCTGGAAATATGCAAAGAGAAGTTAAATGTAGTCCAACTCCAGAGAGCATTTTGTATCTTTGGACTGCTTTTGAAATGTGTTTAAAGAAATAGAAAGCGACTTGCTTTTACACCTGAATTAAAAAGTAATAATGTGAATCTCTCCCCTCAAGTTAAAACAGAAGTTAGGTGGGAAGTACTGTTCACTTTCCATTGCCTAACTGCGCCTTTGCTTGACTTGGTGCTACATCTGTGGGAGGGAAGAGGACATCTTACCTGAGCAACTTAAGATTCAAGGAGAGCAAATGACTTACGCAAAGTTCGCACCTACACCTCATGGACACTCAAGATTCTACAGTAAGTCTTTTAATGTTCCCTCCTTATGCTCATCATCTGCTGGGTCTTGGCATGCGTGTTATTCTTGTCTCTCCACATAGAACATGTACTGGTTTCCCAGGGCTGCCATAGCAAAGTGCCACAAGTTAGAAGGCTTAGAAAAATAGATATTCAATTGTCTCCAAGTTCTGGAGAAGGTCTGAATCAAGGTGACAGTGGGGCCATGCTCCCTCGGAAGGCTGGGGAGCATCCTTTCCTGTCTCTTCCTAGCTTCTAGTGGAGGACATCACTGCTGTTGTTCCTTGGCTTGCAGCTGACTCACCTCCCTCACTGCTGTCATCATATGGGATTCCCCCAGCGCATCCTTTCACAGCTGTCTTATAAAGACACCAGTCAGATTGGATGAAGCCACACCCTAATGACCTCATCTTAACCTGATTAAACCTGCAAAGATCTTATTTTCAAGTAGGGTCACACTCACAGGTACTGGGATTTAAGACTTCAGCACGTCATTTTAGGGGAACAATTCAACCAGTAACAGACCATAAGCTCTTTACAGACAAAAAAGTTCCTCTTGTCCTCTTCTGTGTCACCTGTGTCTCCTAGGATAGTGTTGATCACACTAATATTCAATATTTGGTGTGTTATGGAACACAAATTTTGTTGAAAACGGACTTATGGCAAGTAAAAGGACTTTTAGATGAGAAAGCTACTTTGGACAAGTGAATAATATGTTTGGGGGATGCTCAAATATAGACTATGGTGAACCCAGTAATGGGAGAACCAGAGACATAGACAGAGTCAGATGATTGGGGCTTTGGCCCTTCTGTGGTTCTTAACTAATTTAATTACTTGTAACTGTGTTTCTTCATCAATCATAAGAGATAATATCCTTCTGCCTCTCCTACTTGGATATTATGAATACAAAAGACATATGGATGTAAAACATGTGTAATGTCATGCAAATTCCCAGGCATCAGTATTAACCCAAGCCTATGGTGCCATAGTGCTCTCTGGGTGACAGAAAAACCTTCAAAGTAGAGCAGATGCTGCTTGTGCTCTTCCCAGGTCTGTTTGGATCCCCTTTACTACTCTTCTGCAATCATGCATCTATGGGGCGCCTGGGTGGCTCAGTTGGTTAAGCAACTGCCTTCGGCTCAGGTCATGATCCTGGAGTCCCGGGATCAAGTCCCGCATCGGGCTCCCTGCTCGGCAGGGAGTCTGCTTCTCCCTCTGACCCTCCTCCCTCTCATGCTCTCTGTCTCTCATTCTCTCTCTCTCAAATAAATAAAATCTTTAAAAAAAAAAAATCATGCATCTATGAGCTTTCCTGCAAAGGGCTTCCACCCATAACTTTCTTTAGAGTATACTCTTGGGCTACAAGGGGCATTTGCTTTTATGGAGATCTAGAAATTCTAGCGAGTTATACCACTCTGCCTGGTCTGCGGCAGCTCGCAACCAGTAAATACTTGATAAGGGTGGGCGGGATAAAAGCTCAACTTTCTTTTGTCAACCTAGGACAAATCAGAGTTTTTTAGAATCTAGTACTTCTCATGAGTTCAGATTAAGGATGGGTTTTCAACTGAAACTGAGTCATAGTTTGGCTTCTCTTTATTAACGTACCTTCCCCACTCACTTACTAGTTTCTTCCCGGGAACATTTCCTTACTAAACCTCTCAAAGAGGCACTCTAATTTTGCAGGTTTCTTTTAGAAAATCTGACCTAAGACAGCTGGTACTTCTAAGAAAAGGATTCTGGAGTTAGAGCACTCATTGGCCAGCAGGCAATGAGGAACCCATTATGGTAGAAAGGGAATGTTGGTAACCCAAGGCACTCAGTAGCACTGCAATAACTGGGGCTTTTATCTCTGCTCAGCTGGGGCAGGGTACTGATAGGATGGGTTGTGGGGTATTGCTGGAATCTGAGTGGTAAGGGAAAAGTAGAAATTATAAAGGGCAGTAGAACTGGGAGATTGCTGCTGAGCATCACTGAAGCACTAAAGAAAGAACATGATAAATGTGACCGATTAACAACGTAAGGTAATATAGGAAATCCTGGTGGCTTACATGGCAGCATTTAAAGTGTCCTTCCCCAGTGGCAAGAGAACAAACTGTAGTGACCACCAAGGACTGGACTTAATTATAGAAGCAGTCGAACCTGAGAGAAGGCTGAATTTGTAGGCTTGGTAAGTCTCTAATGCCCAAATCAGCACCTTGATGGGGAGTAAGTGGAAAACTTAGACTTGGGTTGGGACATATGGTTACACTTACCTGTAAACTGAAACTCCAGGTTGCCCTGGAGCCTCTGGGCCTGGAGAAGCAGACTGCTTCACCTTGTTACAGGCCCACAGCTCATCTTTTGGCCAAAGACTATGTGGAGACTTCAAGTGAGACGCCTTCAGGGTTTTCCCTCTGGATATCAGAATAATAACTAAGAGCAAGTCTCAACATGGCCTTACTGGGGCATCCCATGCCAGCTAAGGAGAGAGAGGGATTATACTCAGCGATCATACACTGAAGAAGACCTGAATCATATATCCAGGCAGGAACTGAGAGATTATACCTAATAGTAGATTTTGTGTCTATCGGGGCACTCTCTTGAATCTCAAGTCTTCACACCCAGGCCAGCATCCCAGGAACTGGTTCTAATATGCTTCTATAATGACTCTTA
This sequence comes from Halichoerus grypus, assembly GCF_964656455.1. Lineage (NCBI taxonomy): Eukaryota > Metazoa > Chordata > Mammalia > Carnivora > Phocidae > Halichoerus > Halichoerus grypus. The sequence goes on along the minus strand of NC_135718.1, from coordinate 21,972,137 downwards.
GAAGGTTGGAAAAAAATAGCAGCCCATAGTAAGTATAGTAGAGATGTCAGAACTGCTTTGACATAGTGTCTGGGTGGAGATTAAAAGACTCATAAATTGGAAAGGTAGAATGGAACTATTATATAAACTTGAAAAATCATCATCTAGCTATGCTCCTCAAGAGGGCCCCAAAGATATTCCCCCTGCTAAGATAAGGAATGTGCTGGTGAAGAAGCCATTGACATTGGTGAGAAGTTCAGCCACAGGTATTTGTTGCAGGCCAGAGAGGACGGTAGGAGATACTGTTAGGAAATTGGGCTCCCTAGTATCAATGGGGTTGATAGGGCTCTGGAATAGCAGAAGCCAGGTGATAGCACATAAACATGAAAAGTAAGGTGGATATCATTATGGTAAAGAACATTCAGTGGACTCTGATCTGCAAGGATTTGTGGAGATGACTTAAACGTGATGTATTCTTGGGTTTAAGCTAGATAGGCAGCTGACAAGGATTTATATATCCTTAAAAGAGATTAAAAATGGATTAACAAAAGCTTAACATCAGTCACACCAATAAAAGGCAGGATGCCTTGCCTGGTTTCCAAATCAGAGTCAGTTGTTAGACAAAATACACATCATTTGAAAGATAGACAAAACCAACAAGAAACAAAACCAAACCAAACATGCAATAGCACAGCTAGTAGGACTAGAGTGATTCTTTCTAAAACAGGACTTTCCTTCAATTGCCCATCTAACTGTATGTAAGAGAGCAAGATCTCCAGATCTTTCAAGAGCTGTTAGATACAAGTGACATGGGAAACAAAGACAAAAGAAAAATTAAATTTCCTTATTACTTACAGCCCATCAACAAGTCCTTGAAACAAGCAGGGTGACCTTCCTCTAGGGACTCAGTTGCCTTGATGTTGATACTTTGCTAAGGGCAACAGGCAATCTTAGCCCGATGCCCCCAGGATCCCAGTAAGTTTACTTTAACATATAAATATTCCTTTGGAAACTTCCTTTATCTCTACCCCACAGGATACATGTTGGTAATCATCCCCCAATCCTATGGCCCACCAATATACATCTGAAGGGTCTCATGACTGAGTTTTTGCTAAACAGCAATAAATGACATTTTCCTAACAATAGCTAGCCCCTTCAGCATCCTGGAAACCTTGTTTCCAAAATACCTTGGAGGACCCTGTTATCCTTAACCCTGTCCTGACTTGAAAGTATATAATCAGTCACCCATCACAACCCCGAGTGGCTCTTTCTGCCCATGGATCCTGTCCCCATGCTTTAATAAAACCACCTTTTTGCACCAAAGACATCTCAAGAATTCTTTCTTGGCCATTGGCTCTGAACCCCAACATTGCCTATATCCCAAGGGCTGTCCTTACAGATGTAAAGGGAAGCAAAATGCCAAAAGGCTGTGATAGTTAATTTTTATCTGTTAACTTAGCAGGGTGCAGTGCCCAAATATATGGTCAAACATTATTCTGGATGTATCTATGAGGGTGTTTTTGAATGGAATTAACATTTAAATTGGTGGACTTTGAGTAAAACAGATTGTACCCCCCCCCCATATTGTAGGTGGGCTTCATCCAATCAATTTAAGGCCTGAATAGAACAAAAGACTGACTTCCCTTGAGCAAGAGGGAATTTTACCATCAGAGTGCCTTCATACTTGAACTACCACAACGGCTCTTGACTGGGTCGTCACCCTGGATCTTCAGCCTGCTTGTGCACTCTGCAAATTTTGGACATCCTATTGGTTCTGTTTCTCTCGAGAACCCTAACTAGTACATGTCCCCTCCAAAAATTTATAGCAATAGAGGCCACACCTAGGTCTTTTGTCATAGGTAGTCAATTCACTTGTTCACAAATGTCTACTTGTAGTTCTGGGAAAACTGAAATCATTTAAGAGATGCTGTAACACAATATTGAGCTTATCAGATAACCTCAGATATTAGGAAAAACAAAGTATCGTTAGACCTCTGATAAAACAAGAGCATCTCAGGGTCAAGTAATCAATGTATTCCTGGCTTGCACTGGAACACAGTAGTCCTTTCCTGTTTCCCAAATGCATAATTGTTCAAGACAGGATTTTTTTCTTTTTCTTTTCTTTTTTTACTGTAACCGATCAGCCTGACCTTGGGTACATAAAATTTGGCTATTGATCTGCTTAATGCATTATATTTAATATTCTTCATGACATAACCTAGCTACATTCCCTGGGAAGGCTCAGAAGACCTCTCCTTCACTAAGAAAATGATAAATATATTTGTAAGGAGAGCATCTTCAACCTTGAAGTTATCTATGTTTTCTTTCCTTTGTAGGCCAGGCATGACCATGAGAAAGTCCTCCAGTTAGAGATGGGCTTTCTTATTTTACTGGTAGTAGAGAGGCAAGGTGACAGAATCTAGGAGCTACAGATAAATGGACACATTTATTATTAAAGGAAGTAAGGAAGTATTATAATCAGGATCATTCTGGACTTCAGTGGTAAGGCAGCTGCAGCCAGTTATTGTGCAGTTAATAGAGTCAATGGGGTTCTTCCTCTTACATTATGAGCCTTCTTGGTGACACCACACCTCCCCAAAGACAAATGTTTAAGTGGCTGAGGAGCAACACTCTTGGATTTGCCTTTCCCCTATAATCAAAAATCAGAATAACAATATGCACCTCAATATTTCCCTTCACTGTATATTCTAAGGAGAAGCTGAATCTGCCATCTGCCGTTCTTTTGTTCTGAGCTGGATCATCTTCATATTTCTTTTGATTACTGCTCTTATTTATGCTATGCAGCACTGTTGACATTTATAGATAAGAAAGCAAAGCTATTATTCCCCCTGAAGGGGGTAAGCAAGATCTATGTGGAAATATTTCTTCAGCGGGGATTTGTGTCTGATGACTCATGCATGCAATAAACAACTATTCTCTACCTCTCGCCTCACCCAGATGGCAAAGACCAAAGTCCTCACATTCTGGCTTCCTTAAACAGGGGCCCTAGCTTCCAGGGGATGACAAGTCACCTTATTTCTAGAATCACTATCTTTCATGAAAAACCTAATAGAAGTCTAAATCAAAACTCAGTGTGGCACCCTGTGAACAACCTCCAGTAATTTGGCATCGTTATACACACTCATACATGATTGGAAGCACTTTTCTCGAGAACTATGGAGACCCAGGGTCTCAAGCCCAGTGTTGCCACAAAATAGTCATTTGACCTTGTTGTTTACCCAAACTGGGTCTCAGTTTCCATTTCTGAAAAATGACTAAAGTTTAGAGTAAGAGATCCCTAAGGTTCCATTCTCCTTTGACAATCTATGAACATAATTTAACAGCAACATGCATATTATTAAGTAATGTACATGCAAGAGGATAATCCCATTAGCAATGTTAAGCTACTCCTATGAGTTCCAGATGTCTAAAAGGCATTTAATAAAAGAATAGTATTATTGTTGCCATAATCTGTTTCAGGGTTTTCTGTCTGTTGTTTAATGACGATGGACATCTTTAAAAATATGAAAAAAGTCATATGTATTGCACATTACTCTCTATTTGGTTTTAACGATGGGCACATTTTCTCATCAGCATCATGCAAGCTGTAAAAAGTGGCTGCCTGTTTTTCAGATGTATTTGGGCGAATGCTATTCAATGAGCACTCTCTCTCCTCTTTGCTGGCTCTCCGGTATCACTCACTAATCAGCTGAGTGACCTTGGATAAATCACTCCATATCGCCATGCTTTAGTTTCCTGTTTTACATATTAATAGCATTGGCTCAGACTAGTGTTTGCCAAAATGTGTTTGGCAAGACAAAGCAATACTCACAAGAATTCAGTGATCAAAATAACCTGAGAAAATGTATTCTAACATCCCCTATATCTATGCTTAGAGAGTAACCATTAATATTCTAAAGGCTCTGAAAATTCCTGCAGCACAGAAACATACTTCATATTTTTTCACTGAACTTCTCCTAGGCTCATTTCTTCACAGAATCCTTTATCATTGACTGACAACCATTAATAATAGCCTTCAGATGAAATGATCTAATAGAATTTCTTTAGGATATCCCAAACTTGATAATATCTGATATTTCTCTTAGTTCATATTTTCTCCAGATTTATTGAGCTGTAAGAGACAAATACCTTGTACTTCTCTTATTTCCCTCTTAGCATTTAGAAGAAGGCTTATTTCTAAGTTTGAGCTCACTTAAAAAAAAGTATATTTACTGAATGAATGCATGGATGGATAAATATGAGAAATCTTATTTTATTTTTTCAAATTAAACTTTTAAGATTTTCCAATGAAATATATCCAATGTATAAACATTTGTAGAATAGTACAAATCATTAAATATGCCATCCTGACACCTAGGTAGTGAACATCTAAATACATCTCCTTTTGTGCTCATTGGTAACTATTATATGGAATGTTTCTTCTTCATGGAGGTCTAACAACATACATTATTGTTTTTTCATGTTTTTAAATGTTATACAGTTATTACATTGCATTTTTCTGTATTCTTAAGCAACTTTTTGCATCAACATTATGTTAGGAAATAAATCATGTTATTACATGCCAATTCTGGGTGCTCTGGTATGCTGCTCAGATTTTCCTTCAGAACTTCCAGAATTGAGCTAGCCAGTCCTTCCTTCAGCAACTGGATATGTTGGCTGCTGATTGCTCTCAGCTGAGACCCTCTGCAGGAGGCACCCTCTCCAGGGGATGCCCTCTCCAAGGGGTGCCCTCAGCCAAAGGGATCTGCCGTATGCCTGGTGACTCTTCCCCAGGAACAACTATCCACTGAACAGCTAATTAAGATACAAAGGTGTGGCCCCCTTTGTCTGAATTTTGGTTAATTTTGGAAAGCTGTACCCACGTCAGAGTTCCACACGGGATTAACTGAGGACTTTGCTGTGACTGCATCATGGCAGAACATCTCCTTCCCAAGAGCAATCCCTAATAAACTTCCTGTGGGAAATGTGTGACTCAGGGTCTCTTTGCTGGGGAACCCCCAACCTTGGATATGCTCTTCTACTGAAGCTGTGTTCTCTGCTGAAGAGTGTCCCATTGTGTGGCCATACTCCAATTTATTTACCCATTTATCATTAATGAAAATCTAGATAGCTTCAATGTTTAAATAAATTTTGAACACTCTCACGGATGTCTTTGTGTCCACATTTGGGCAGGTTTCTCTAGGGGTACTCCCAAAATATAATTGTCAGGTAACAGGTTTTATTATCCTTGACTTTTTAAGAAACTATGAGGTGACACTCAAAAATTGTTGTATAATTTGCTTTCCTGTGAATTCTCATATTACAAACTTCAGTTTTCTAACACCCTGTTTTGGTATTTTGGACACTGACTTCTATCAGTGGATATTCCTTGCTGTCTAGCTTGCCCAAGTACTGTACCCCAATGCCCTTTACAATCCTTTGTTGTCTGTTCAACAATAGAGGCTCTGCCCTAACTTGATCCAAAGACACTGCTGTTCGTCCACTACATCTGCATGATCGGAGACTACCATATTTGCTTGGTGTCTGCAGTGCAACAATTCATTTCCCTTGACCATCAACTATTCAGAGATATTGCATTTATTATTTTTTTAAAAAAAGATTTTATTTATTTATTTGAGAGAGAGAGAGAGAGCATGGGCAAGGGGCGGGCCAGAGGGAGAGGGAAAGGGAGAAGCAGACTCCATGCTAAGCAGGGAGCCCAACACTGGGCTCAATCCCAGGACCCTGCAATCATGACCTGAGCTGAAGGCAGATGCTTAATTGAGCCACGCAGTTAAACCAGAGATTTTTCATTTAATATACAGTTTCTAATATAATTGACATTTTGTTTTTAAGACCAAAAAAAAATGTGTTTATCTAAGTGTAGTCTGTATTAATAGGACTGTGTGGGATCCAGTTCATGGCTCCTGGTCTTCCTGTTGTCTGACATTCTTATCATCCTGTTCCATTATGCTGTGGGATTACATCACCCCAAGCCATAATAGTGCTGTTAAGATTCTGTGGTCATTGTAACTAACTAGGTTTCAACTTAGTACTTCTTGTCTTCAATTTATTAATATTCTAGTGTTCAGAATAAAGTTTATTTCTGTAGTAGTCAGGCTATATTTCAAAGAGAAACCTATATTAACTAGTCATTTAAAAATTTACTGCCTGGGATAGCTCATCCTATTTCAGAGCTGAGGGTATTACTGATATTCTTTTACTTACTAAAAGTTAATTTTGTCTCCAGAGTTCCTATATCAGCTGGTAATTCCTACAAATAAAGAATTCTCAGAAGATTTGGATTTTTATTTATTTTCATATGTATTTATACTTAGTCTATTTCTTTTTTTTAAGATTTTATTTATTTACTTGAGAGAGAAAGCAAGCTAGAGAAAGAGAGAGAGAGAGTGTGCACGCATGTGGGGGGGAGGGGCAGAAGGAGAGAGCAGCAGGGAGCCCCACAGAGGGCTCGGTTCCAGGACCCCTGTATCATAACCTGAACCAAAGGCAGCTGCTTAACCGACTGAGCCACGCAGGCGCCCCTATGCTTATTCTTTTTCAAATAAGGATTTAATTTTGCTAGACACTTTGTCTGAAATTTAAATATATAAATGTGAATTAGACACACTATTCTTTTTACATGAGACTCCAGGAGACCCAAAGAGAAGAAACCTCCCTCGCCTCAGGGAGGTAGGGGAAAATTTATGGCTAGATCACTGGCCTCCTGATGCCCTGGTCATTTCCATTTCGTTACACCTTGTAGCCACTCTGCTGATCTTCTCTTCCACTGAAATGTAATAAGGAATGCTCTGATCTTTGGAATGACACCATTTTATGTCTATACTATGGAGGCCAAGATTATCCAGTTTCTACTCACTTGGGTTCCTGCCTTGTCTGGCTCCTCTCTGAGAAGGAAACTATCCTGAAGATAGACACACCTTTTAGTACTTTATGGCTAAAGAGTAAAATATGAAAGAAAAAAACCTGACTATAATTTTCTTAACTCATATGATAGAAATACTATATAATGTTTTGGTCTATGTGACTTTTTCTGTGGAAAAATAATCAGGCATGACAATTATGGAAAAACAACCACAACACTTTATGATCTGGAAACAGGACACACAGAATACACTGAATTTTCCTGACTTCAAATAAAGCCTCGCTGTGAACCAACCTCTGAATTTTTGTTGATTGAAATTTCAGTGTGAGTGATGCAGTAGGAAGTATTAAGATTTCAGACAGATAAACTGAAGTCTTAATCCTAATTTTACCATGTATGAGCTGAAGGATCTTAGACAAGTCAGCTCAGTTCTCTAATTCTCAGTTTCTTTTACTGAAAAACAGGAAAACATAACATTTACTTACAAGTGTGTGGTAAGGATTAACAATAATATGTAAAAATAATTTAGCCCAGTACCTGGCTCATAAAAGTGCATTGGTAAATGAGAAATACATCTAGAATTAATAATGTGAATATAATTATTTCCATTGCTTCCATGAATATCCCAGTTCTATCCTTGAAAGTAGAAGCTAATATCCCCATTCTTAGCACCCATCTAAAACAGTGGCAAGGGCCATTTCTCATCTCTAGCAGAGAGATTTAGCTGACAGAGTGATATATTCCATGTAAACAAGAAACTATGAGTATGCAATGCCTCTGGGAATACTGAAAGAAAGAAACCTCATGGAATTGTCAACAGAAGCCATGCTTGATTAGAGACTAACCAGACAAAGTGGACATCTAGAGACATCCTCTGTGTGGTTCTTACCTTCTTTGAATCAAAATGACAGCCTGAAAACAAAAATACTAATTTAAAAAATATGTACCTTTATGTTTGCTGCAGCATTATTTACAATAACCAAAATATGGAAGCAACTTAAGTGTCCATCAATAGAAGAATGGACAAGGAAGATGTGATACACACACACACACACACACACACACACACACGAATATCACTCAGCCATAAAAAGGATTGGATCACGCTATTTGTGACAACATGGATGGACCTCTAGAGAGTATTATGCTAAGTGAAAGAAATCAGACTGAGAAAGACAAATACCATGATTTCCTTCATACGTGGAATCTAGAAAAAAAAATGAATAAGCCAAGAAAAAGCAGAATCAGACTTGTAAGTACAGAAAACAAACTGACGGTTGCGAGAGGGGAGGGGGTTGGCGGATGGGCACAATGGATGAAGGAGTGGGAGATACAGGCTTCTAGCTACAGAATGACTAAGTCATGGGAATAAAAGGCACAACATAAAGAATATAGTCAATAATGTTTTAATAGCATTGTATGGTGACAGATGGTGACTACACAAGTGGTAAGCATAGCATAATGTATAAGCTTGTTGAATCACTATGTTGTACACTTGAAACTAATGTAACATTGTGTGTCAACTATATTCAAATTTTTTAAAATGGCAGCCTAACCTGATGGGGCCCCTAACATGTTCTCTAATCATTACTGATTTGGGGCCTGTGCAGAGTCCCATAGAAATGTCTGACCACCAGAGGTGGATCCCTGCTGTGTGTCCATATAAACATGTGGATCAAGTCACTGAACAGTGGATAGCTACCTCTTTTTTCCCTCCTTTTTCTCTTTGTTTTGCTACTTCACCCTTCCCTAATGTCACAATTGCACTCTGGGACCATGTGTTGGTTAGAGACCATGCAGGAAATCAAGAAGCCTCAAAGTGGGTATAAACTCAGACAAGAAAATCATTAGGGACTGACTGGAGTGTCAGCATTAGCTCACACTCAGGGACAAAACAGTCCTTTCCCACCTCGCCTTCCCTGCTGTGATTTCTCAGAGACACAATTCACAGTCCAGAGAAGGGAGATGCCGTAAGAGTATAGAAAGGATCACAGACTGCCCTTTAGTCAGTTAATTCATAGTGAACTGGGAGCCTGAGCTTTTTTGAGCATTTGCTATGTGCAGTCTTAACCTACTGAGAGTTTCACACCTACCCCTCTCATTCACACCTACCCCTAAGGGCCACCTTAGGACCAGTAACTTTTTTTTTCTGAAAGTTGTGCCTCTTCACACATTACTGACTGATTAATCTTTCTTTCAAGGGCAGTGGCCTTGGAGTGAGGGACTCTGGGATGGAGCTCATGTCTGTCTTTCACTTGCTCCATGACCTTGGGAAAATTACATAGCTTCTCTGAACCTCAGTTCTCTTATCTTTGAAACATATCTAAGCTCCACCCACAAGGTAGTTGGCAGGTATAAATTATGTCTATAAACATGCCTGGTATATGGGAGGTACTTCATAAGAATTAGCCAAAGTTGGTATCATGTCATTCTATAGTGGCTTTTTACACTTACAGGGATGGGCCCAAATTCCTTTGCCTTCAGTCTTCTGACACAGGCATCTGCAACCACAGTTTGTACTTGTCTGCTCTTGGATCTCACATTTTCCCAGTACACATGTTACTCTCCACTAGCTTATCACCATTTTCTGTTTCACATGTGCATTGTCTTTCCTTCCCCCTCATTACCCTGAATGATCTCCCTGCAGGGCTGACCAACCCATGAGTTTATTGACTAACAATATCATAAAGCCAAAGACTCTAGTCACTTCCATAGGTGGATGATATTCCCCTAATTTAACCATTAACTTTGCACTTATTCATCTACATGTTCAACAATTTATTCCCAGAATTATGTGCCAGATATACTGTTGGGAATAGAGGAGTGGGTAAGGCAGACACAGTCCTGGCTCTCAGGTAGCATTTAATCTAGGAAAGGAAGTAGGAGAATGGAATGAAGTACAGTAAATTGCTTACGTTGACAACAAGCATCAGCCTTCCTCTTGCTGGGAGACTGAATAATTGGATCATTTTTATTAGGGGTTAGGTGTAGAAAGTGAGACTGAGTGCCTGATGCCAGGTAAGAGTAATGCTCAGCTTATAAAGGAAAAGAATTTGGAACTCCCAGGATAGTCCCAGAGGGAGGAGATGAGGAGCAGACATAGAAGTACAGAGGTTCCAAAGATGGCTGACTATGCACTCGGAGCTCTTTTCCGATTTCCCTAAAATATTCTGTAGTATATTTTACTTCCAAATGCGTGTGGTGAATGTTGTTCCATGGTGATGTTTATGCTGATGGTTTGGGGACCATACTGTGAAAAGCACTGTCCTCTGAAGGAACACACATTTGTTTCTAAAAGGGTGAGCTTTGATAAGCCTTTGGAAGACTCTCAAGATAGTAGGCAGGGCTGGCCCCCACAATTATGAGAAATTAGCTAAGTTTGTTTTTGGTTACCTGTTCTCACAATCATTATTCACTAACAAGTGTCCAGTACCCTATACTTGTCCATTGTAGTTCCCAGAACCATGGACCCCAAATTTATGATTTTGATGTCATTCCTCAAAGCTCCCATGGCTCCTGTGATTTATTCTCCACCACTGGCAAATACAGAAGATCTGGTAATTATGATCTCATCAAGCATCTAAGATTTGACCCAAATTTCCTGTGACACCTCTCTAAGGCGTATTTCTATTTAACATAAAGACATTTCAGGTACTGAGATAGAGACCAGAGAGGGATACTATGGGGCATGGGATCAGGGTAGAAAGAATCCATGCCACAAAGACAACAACTCATTACATCTCCTGGCCACTGAGACTCACATGTATAATTATTCAACTTTAGGTTACCTGTTGGTGAAACACACTTCTTTTATGACAAGCCGCATTCTCTATGCACACACTCTCTCTCTCACACACACACCATATGCACAAATTAAAAACATAGATATATGTTCACATATATTAATATTCCACAGGAAGCAAGGCACTTAATCGATTGCTGCCTCACTTCGTGATAACAGACAAGTTCTGTCTGACTTGTACCAGAGGAGATGTCATCTAAAAATAAAGACCAGAGCTTTTTGGTTCAAATAAATTTTTCTCCTACACCTTAAATAATTTAGAGGAAATTATTATACTTATTAAACCAAATATATTATTTGTTGTACAGATCTTAGATTTTGAACATGTTAAAGCTAGTGATATTTAATGAGATAATTGTGGATTCAAAAAATATGATTCCTAGTAAATAACTATTTTACCTGAAATATTTAAAAGATGATGACTTTTCAAGTTTAGAAATGCAAAGAAGTTAAGAATTTTACTGAATCAACTGGACATTGAGTTTTACTAAAGAAGAATAATGAGAACCTAAATATATTTTGCTTAAAATCAACAGCAGCAGATAATGAATTTCGGGGAAAGTATGATCTGGTTAGGTTTTCACTACCACCCCTTGCACAGAATTAATTTGGGCTTCAGTGAATACAGAGCTGGTGTCTGTCCTCCTTCACCACCTACTTGTCCATCATCACCCTTGGCTTCAGCTTAGGACCGAGTTCTTTGTTTCTATCTTTATTGCCACTGCTCCAGGTGGAGCCACCACCCTCCCTCACAGAGGCTAGTCTGACAGCCTCCCCCAGCTGGTGTCCTCATGCACCCTCTAAGCCATTCTCCTCACTGGAACTAGAGTTTCCTTCTCAAAACACAGATGTGATTAACAGAGGAAGAGTAAATTTCAGCTTATAAAAAAAAGGATTTGGAACTCCCAGAACAGCCTTGAGGGGGAAGATGAGGAGCAGACATAGTAGTACTGACAATAGGCAGTAGTGTCGACTGACTCTGCACTCAGGCCTCTTTTTCTGAAAACCCCCTGGAAACCCCTCAATGGCTTCCCATAATGACTTCCTATAGTTGTTTAGGTAAGTGCCTATCCATGGAACACAACATCAAAAACGAATGATGTGATGTATGGTGATTAACATAATAATAAATTTTTTTTTTTAAAGTGCCTATCCTTAATAAGCTCTCTAAATCTCAATATTGTTTTATCTCTGTATCCATTTGCATCCTGAAATTGCACAAAATCCTCTCTGGCATCCAACAACTACTCCTTTTCAGTATTTCAGAGGGAACTTGCTCAACCTCCTTTTTTTTTTTTTTTAAAGATTTTATTTATTTATTTGCCAGAGAGAGAGATAGCAAGAGCAGGAACACAAGCAGGGGGAGTGGGAGAGGGAGAAGCAGGCTTCCTGCTGAGCAAGGAGCCTGATGTGGGGCTCGATCCCAGGACCCTGGGATCATGACCTGAGCCGAAGGCAGATGCTTAATGACTGAGCCACCCAGGCGCTCCCTTGCTCAACCTCCTTATGACCTTTGCAAGTATTTTCCCTCTGCTGTGAGGAATACTTTTTATTTGCCATCCCTATCTCCCTTCTTATAAAGTTATTTTCTCTTTATCCTTCAGATCTTTGTTCAGCCATTCCTTCTCAGATAAGTTTCTCTGAATCCTTTTCCTAGGTCATATGCCTGTTGCACATTCTCACACTTATGAGATACTTACATGTTTACATTTTTTTAAATTAACATGCTTATCCTGTAATAGACTATAATCTCCATCAATCCAAGCACATGTCTGTTTGTCCTCACCATTGATCCTAGTACCTAACACAATGGCTGGCACAGAGAAGGTATCTGACAAAGGCTCATGAAAAGAATGAAACAGGTCCCTCTCCTCATCGGTAACCTATGAAGATGAGGATAGTGTGATCCTACTCTTCATCCTTGAGAGAAACCTCAGGGAAATCCACATTAACAGGTAAGTATAACCTCTCTTAGTAACTATTCTCAGTTCTGCTATGCATTAATTCAACATATTCTTTCCAAAGATCCATATAATGAGCATTTGTACTCCTTATCTACTATCTACGAGGAACTTGCAGACTCTTAACTATTGGTAGAAGGCAAATTTCACTTCGCAGTATAGTGATGAAATGATTACTCCTTCAACGTCTCTTATAGCTAGGTTATGGTATGTAACCGAGATTCTGTAAATCAGAGCCACCCACACTCAACTTTGGTTCTAAAGCTAGTGAAGCAAAAATCAGGAAGGAAAGAGCATTTTAAAGTCCATTTTAGTGAGGGCAGCGGCAGAAAGAGCCACTTTCAGGGTCCAGAGCAGTAGTGGTTGCAGCAATGACAGTTTAGCTTACTGTTAAGAACCTGAGCACAGTGGCATCATCATGGGACATGAGGCATGACTTTGGCCTTTTTTTTTTTTTTCCTGGAAGAGGAGTATTCATTTCTAATCCCCCATCACCTCGAGTTGTGTCTTGCAGCATCTAAATTTCTGGTGAGTGTGGCCAAAACTGTGTTTCTCCCTCCTCCCACAAATAGAGCAGAGGCTCCACTTCGGGCATAGCTGGCTAAGAATAATAGGGCCCCAATTGTTTTTGTGCAGCTTACTCATAGGGCAGAGGTTCCATACTGGGACAGACAAGCCTGGAAGACCAAAAGCTACTGTCCCCACACAGCTCCCTTCTCATAAAGTAGGGATATATCTACCAGAGGAGCTGAACACTGATCCTGAGCCTCCAGCTCCACATCAGTAGCTCTGACAATTTCCCCAGGGATGGAGGTAGTCCTTCAGAGCAGAGAGCCCAGAAACAACTAAGCAGAGACTGCCCCCCAGGTCAGAACAAACCCCAAAGATTAGTCTTAAAAGCTGCTCAGTAGAAGGACTCAAATATAACTGTCCCAGACTAAGTAGCAATTTATGCCCTAGGGCATTGTCAGTAACAATAGGGCAATCAGCCAGCAAATAGTGGAGATTAACAGGTGGTGTGATACTAAAAGAATCACAGACCTGCACCTCTGAAACAAATAATACATAGGAAGAGGAAGAGGAAGAAGAAAGAAGAAGAAAGAAGAAGAAAGAAGAAGAAAGAAGAAGAAGGTAGTAAGAAGGGAAAAATGAAGGGGGGGAATCAGAGGGGGAGAGGAACCATGAGAGACTATGGACTCTGAGAAACAAAGTGAGGGTTCTAGAGGGGAGGGGGTGGGGGGATGGGTAGCCTGGTGATGGGTATTGAAGAGGGCACGTACTGAATGGAGCACTGGGTGTTATACGCAAACAATGAATCATGGAACACTACATCAAAAACTAATGATGTAATGTATGGTGATCAACATAACATAATAAAAAAAATAAATAAAAATAAATAAGTCATGGGGATGAAAAGTACCATGTAGGGAATATAATCAATAATATTGTAATAATGTTGTATCGTAACTACACATCATGGAGAGCATCGTATAATGTATGGCATCGTCAAATGGACTATGTTGTACACTGAAACTAATATAGCATTGTATATCGACTATACTTCAATAATAAGAAATAATAGTAATTTTTTTAAAAAAAGAAAGAAACAGAGGAAGAGAGATCAGGAAAGAGACAGAGAGACACCTGCTAAAATCACTGTCAGCCCAGGTGACTTTGCATATGCCCAAACCAGTGCCCTCTGATGACCAGCTTTAGAAGCTTAGTTGTTTTTGTTTTAAGCAACTTAGTTTTGGATGGTTTGTTTTGCAGCCACATATAAAGGACAAAGTGTTTATGAGATTACATGAGTTTATAAAGTATTTAGCATTGTGCCCAGCACAGAGTAAACAGTCAATAATGTCAGCTGCTACTCTGAGTCACTGAAATAAACAGCTTATAGATTCAATGCTGGATTTTAAAACTTCTACCCATGCACATATGCCAAGTACTGTTTTGGATCCCAAAAAAGGAAAAGAAGAAAAAAGTGTGGTTCCGACCTTTATGGAGTCCACATTCCATCCAAACCAACAGAAAAATCCACCCTCTACACAATTCTTTCCAGGAGTTAGCCTCAGGGAGGTCAAACACTCTTTAAACCTACACAGAATTAATTCCAATTTCTATTATTCTTATTTTTCATCACTGCTCATCTTCTGATGATTAGAAGAGTAAATACAGAGGAAAAATGAGACTGTCAAACATAGCCCTTATATTTGCTAATAGACATGGAGAAAATGGTCCTTGTGCTGCTGTGGGTCTCGCTTAGGTCTGAGATTCTCAACTTCCGTTTGCATAGAGCTCTCTCCAGGGCTATCATTCTTCCTCCAGGAGGAGAGATGGTGGTGGGGAGTGATAAAAGATTATGAATCATTTGTTACACTTTATGATGAGTATAACAAACAGAATCTAATTGCCAAGAACTGTGCCAGGCCCATCAAATATACTCCTTCTAATTTAAACTTTAAATAAATAAGATTTCTGTATAATTAAGAATGATTAGGTACTTGTGTTTGTTTGGTTCCCTTAGAAGCAGACCCTGAGACAAGGACTCCAGCGAAGGAGTTAATTTGAGAGGTGATCCCAGGGAAATGGGGAGTGAGACAGAGAAAGAAGGCAGCTATATAGGGAAATTTGCCAAGGAAGTTATCCTATCTCTGTTTACTATATCTTATTATACATAAGGACTCAATCACATATAATCATCCATGACATATAATCATCTCTATTTATATCCCTATCTCTCTACATACCATATCTATATATCACATATAATCATATCACATATAATATTAAAAACCTTGTTTTTAGGATATGTATTATTCTAATTAATGTGTTAGAAAAATGGAAAGAAGAGGTGAAGTGGATGTGTATAAGGTCAGGTATATAATTAGTAACAGAAGGAAAATATTCTGAACTTGGAAAATTGTATGGTTTTCAATTCCTAAGTTTTCTAGTTATAAATTTATAACTCAAAACCATTAGGATCACTACTATAATAAAAAAAAGAACGTATCAAGTGTCAGTGAGCATGTAGAGAACTTGGAACCCATGTGCACTGTTGGTGGAAATATAAAATGGGGCCGCCACTATGGAAAAAGTATGGCAGTTCCTCAAAAACTTAAGAATAAAATTACTATATGCTCCAGAAATTTCACTTCTGCTTATATGTCCAAAAGAACTGAAAGCAGGATTTGAATGAGATATTTACACATCCATATTCATAGAAGCATTATTCATAATAGGCAAGATAGGGAAACAACTGAAGTGTCCATCAGTGGGTACATGGATAAACAAAACACACACACACACACACACACATGCACAGGAGTATTATTCAGTCTCAACAAGGAAGGAAATCTTGTCACCTGCTGCAACATGGATTTACCCCTAGGACATTACCTTAAGTGAAATAAGCCAGTTACAAAAACACAAATATGTTAAGCTTCCAATTATATGCAGGATTTAAAGTAGTCAAATTCATAGAATAAGAAAACAGAATGGTGATTACAGGGGTTGGAGGGTGGGGGAAATGGAGAGTTGTTTAATGCGTATAGAGTTCCAGTTTTGCAAGAATAAAAAGTTCTAGAGATCTGTTGCACAATAGTGTAACATACTTAATACTTCTGGACTGCATGCTTAATGGCAAAATAAATTTATCAAAGGATATATTTTAAGTATGTGCATCTTCTTGTATGTCAGTTACATTTCAATAAAGCTATTTTTTAAAGTTTAAGTTATTTTCCTAGCTCGTTTCTTGCTTTGCGCCTTGTCATCTCACCCACAGGATTCAGGAATCTTCTCAATTCACTGTCTTCAAGATAAACTAGCTCATTTTGGATATCCCGCTCCAGTTATCTGAAAAAAACTCACCCTTATATTGAGCGGAAATTTGCAAATAGCTGGCAATTACCACCAGTATGAAGACCTAAGAACAAGACCATAATCCTGCCCCATATCAAGACTGGTCTTGTCCTAGCTCCACCTCAGAACAAATCTTTTGTTTTGTAGCATAGTTTCTATAATGCCCCAAATGTATCTGGGTCTCAAAAGGATAGCTGTCCAAATATCTAACTAGGAATCATTTGAAAGTTGACCAGAATGTTTAAGGTTGTTCAGAAAAGAGATACACCTTCCATACTTCACTCATTCCACACTACTCCACAATTACATCCTGTAAATGAATCCAGAAAGGAAGGTAGGAAAGAGTATTTAAGATAGGTTTCTTTTATGGAAACTTATTGAGGAAATCAATAATCCAAGGACTACTGTGGTGTGCAAGAATGCATTTTTTGCTGAAATGTCAGCCCACAGTGTTTTCTGGGTTGTTTCCAATTCTTTCATTTAGTAAATCTGTCTCCACCATGAAACGTTACTACCAGCAGGGCCTGACTTCAACCCTAAGACCTCAAATTTTCCTCCTATTCTACGCCTTAATAAAATTGGTATACTATTTATGTCCTTAGTAGAGTGTTAATTAAAATACATTAAGTACCTCAAGCCCTTTTTCTTACAGATGTGAGCTGAGTATAGTACTATTACTATAAATATAATTGAAAAATAAAATCACATTTTCCCTTTACTCATCTCTACTGGAGGATATTGCTTCCAAGTCTACAGTGTTTATGATAAGGTGATAACATATGCAATCTAGCATCAAATTTTATTTTTATCTTTTTTTCCTGGAATAAAGATTTAACCACTTGAAGAACAACCTGAAGTTAAAATGAATCTAAGAATGTTTTCTACATGTCAACTTCATGTAGTTTGGTTCACGATGAATTTTTTTCATCCCTTCAATTCCCCCACAGGCAGAGATAAATCAAGATAGCGACTAGGTCTCTTCTGTACTAAATACATTTTATTATCTAATCTTAAAGGCTGGGAGATGATTTGTACCAAGGCCCAAGAAGTTATTCCAACTGCAAAAGGCTCTGTGCATGTTGAGATGAACTGAAAATTCAGTGTCATAGGAGGAAACAATAAAAAATCGAAATTGAAACCCAGAATCCCATCAAAACTAAATACTCTTAAAGGTACTGGGACTCAGTTTTCACAATTTGGTTGAAAATTAGGTGTTATTATCACGGTGATTTGGTGCATGTTGCATCTCTGTAAACCTCCGTTTCCTCAACCCACCCTTATTTGTGTGAAGATAAAGTGAGGAAATGCTTTCCATGGCCCAAGGGTAAATGCTTAGGGTTGGTCGCTATTACTGGGAAGCAGTTTGTGATGGTGGCTGTAATGGTGGCTCTGAAGTTAAGCTGCCCAGACTCTAATACAGACTATGACATTTACAAATGGTATAATCCTGGGAAGGTGACTTCATGTAGCCTCTCCTCCTTTTCCTTTGATAAAGTGGAACAGTGATATTGCCTATTTCCTAGGATGACAAAATTTAATTAGGTAGTGTGTGGACAGAGCTACAACAATGCCTGATGAACAATAAGTACCCACATGATGCCATATGTCACTATTATCTTTGCCAGGGTAGCATTACATATGCATTTTTGCAGAATTAACAAGCTACTATTCTATACAATGGAATAGTATCCATCAAATAATAAACTATGACACACAGTGTAGAAGAATCTCAAGTGCATTATTCTAAGAGAAAGAATCCAGACTCAAAAGGTGGCACACTGCATAATTTCATTTATACAAGAGCAGAAAGCAAAACTCTAGGAACAGAAAACAGATCAGTGGTTTCCAGGGACTTGGGAAGGAGAGAGAGGTTGATTACAAATAAAGGGACAAAACAAAGGAATTTTGGGGTGACAGAATTGTTCTGTATTTTAATTGTGGTGGTGGACACAAGACTGAATGTGTTGGTAAAAATTCACATTGGTCTACATCAGAAAGAGCAAGTTTTACTTTTTTTAAATACATTTAAAAAGTCCACTAAAATGATTACAAGTTTCCCATTGTCAGAATACTTCAGCTCAATGAGAAAAGTCTCTAAAAACAAGGCTTTATTTAGGCTTAAGTTTAAAAAATAATCATATAATAACATAGAAGTCTGTTGCTACAGAGTAAAACTCTTTCCTCTAAAAATATTTGCAATACTTTCCTAAATTCTTTGCAGTTGAATCGTTGACTCTCTGGACTCCAAATACCAGACTGTAGAACCTCAATGCAGCTCTCTCTAATGTCCTACATTGGGAGCAAACTATTAAAACAGAACTTTCAGGCTGGGGGATTCTCAGGTTATGGCATCTCATGCATTTAGTGAATTAGCCATTTTTAATATAGCAGTTCCTAAATTATTAACAGTTCCCAAAGTGATATTTGATGGCAAAAGTAATATCTTTGTGAAGTATTAAGTGATTTTTATGAAAAAGTAGAATAAGCTGACAGAAAGTAATAATTACACTGTCAAAGAATACAAGATTCCATTTTCTCAAAGCCAGCTATATTGCCTAGTTTTGGTTTCACGGGCTGTCATCAAGATGGTAAAATTTATTTCTCCTCTAATTGAACCATGGCAGCAGTTCTATGCAAGAGATATCTATAGTGCCCTCTTTTTCAGAAGGGTGCAAAATCCATGGCATTGCTTATGTAGGAGATTATGTACACAATTAAGACAATGGCTTGCGTGGCAATGGAACTAGGGAATAAAGCCTTTCCAGAGCCCTGAGATACTGTTCGGGTGTTTTAAAATATAAAACAACTGGTGATTTATTTATTAGCTGGAAGATGAAGAGTATTATCCTTCCACAATAGTTTGTTCCAGACTCTAAGCTCAAAGGAATTGCCCACCAGAGATGTGATTTTGACCTCTTTTGTGCAATTCTCGTGGCTTGCTTTTTCATGCATTAAGAATGGAGGATGTATTATTAACCCATTATGGTTGTATTAAGGTCTATATGTGGTCTATTCTCATCACCTTGGAAATTTCACACATAAATCATTAGAGAGGTGTAATGATCTAGTGCTTAGAAGCAAGGAGCATAGTCAAAAGTTACGTTGCTCTTTCGATCTGTTACTTGTGTCATTGGAGGACAATCTGGCTGGTCTGCCTTTATAATAACACCTTAAATGCTCATTTTTCTTCAGTATTGTTTATTGATATGATACCTGTGGGTATACCTTGTTTTGGGGAACACACAGAAGCATATGGTATATCTCAGTCCTAAGGATGCTTCAGAATAGCACTGGAGAATTAATATTTGTGTTTATGAAAAACTAGAGGACAAGAACTCCCACATAATTCTGAACCGTCAAGTGCTGAGTTGAAAATAATTAGATGTGTCAGTGGGTGGCACAGTAGAGCTTAGTTATTCACAGTGCAGTTTTCAGCATCAGCTTTCCTAGGTGTGAATCTGAGTTTTACCACTAACTAGTCGTGTGGCTCTGAGTCAGTTAGTTAACCTACTGTTTTGTCATTTGTAAAATTAGGATTATATTATCTGCCTCATCAGCTGTGTATAAATTAAACGCAATTCTCCATGTAAAGCAATCAGCTCAGTGCCGGGCATTGCTCTAATTATGGCCATGGATGACTTCCTGATTGCAAATCCTATCATTTATGAGAGCTTTGTCACTTGAGTGTTGAATTACTCCTCCTTCCTGAACAATATCAATGGACTCTTCTAAATCATTCTCACCTATTACCCTTGGCACCACTCTGACCATGACTTCAAAATGTTCTTCTTTCTCATGCTCTTCTCTTTCTATCTTAAATGCTGGTGTTCTCTAGAGGTTATCGTGGATTCTCTTTACTTCTCATCTACTTAGTCTCCTTGAGTAGTCTCATTTACAATGATTATATAAAGAAAGGGTTAGAGATAGGATCTTTGGAATCAATGTTTACTCATATACTGTTCACTTGGAAGTCCCCACCTTTAGCCCAGAGCTCTCTCCCTAGAGACTGGTATACTCACTCAGCTGCAAACTAGCCCCTTCACCTAGAAGTCTTCTAGTTACCTCCAACTCGGTGTATTCTAACAGCCCATCTCTATCCTACAATAGGTTGTGTTGTCTTCTAGCCTACTTCCCCGTTATGTGCTATTTCTACCCACCTAGTTATGCAAGCCATTAAATTGAGAATCATACTCCATCTTTGCTCATCTTCCTTCACATCAAATCAGTCACAGTACAGCTGATACTTACTACCTTTAAACTGATTTTATTTTATTTTAAAGACTTACTTATTTAATTGGGGGTAGAAGGAGAGGGAGAGAAAATCTCAAGCAGCCTTCCCGCTGAGCACAAGGCCCAATGTGGACCTCCATCTCATGACCATGAGATTGTGACCTCAACCAAAACCAAGAATTGGACACTCAACCGACTGTGCCACCCAGGTGCCACCCTTCAGATTGATTTTAATCCATCTTCTTCCTCTTGAATCTCCTCTCACAGCTGCCACCATATCGCATCCTCCTAATCTCAGCTACCTTTCCAGCCACTCCTCGGTCTCCACACAACTAATGGAGTGGAAACACATCATTTCTGCCTGGACAATTGAAACAGACATCTGAATTTCTGCCCCCTAACGTTGACCCTCCTTCTATTTCCTTTTGCAGAAGAATAGCCGATTCAAAGATCTTTCTAAGGTTCCTACTTAAAATACCTCAGATATGTCTTGTAGTTTTTATGATGAGAAAAAAAATTCTTCATATTATGGACGCTGCAATCCCATAACCTCCCTAGTGAGCCAATAGATCTCTATCTTTGTAGTTATAATGTGTGACACAGACTAGGTTCAAAATAAACATTTTGTTGATTATATTAGAGAGAGAATTAAAATTCAATTCCTGCCTCACAAAGTCCACAACAGGAATCCTTTACTCCAGTTGTAGAAAAACCACTTGCAACCCTCTTACATTCCTTGCTGTGTTTTCTGCCTGTGTCTTTGCACAGCATACATCCACATTTATTCAATCCAGTTTTATTGAATTGCATACTATGTCCTAGGGACTAAGTGAACAAGACAGACACAGCTTTTGTCCTTAGGAAGATTACAGTTTCCTGGGAGAAAATTAAACAGATACTTAAAATATAAGTGTAAATAGAATTATAAGTTTCCTATAGATTTGATTAAAAAAGATAGAAAAATGGTCATACCTTGAATATTCATGAAGAAATAATTAATGTACATTTCAGAAACAAATATGAACTCAATAAAAATGATATATATCTTTAGTAATTGACATATAAAGATGTTTGTGAAATATTATTTGGTAATAAGGTTAGGTTACTTAACATGGACTTCTGAACACCTGTTTCACCTTATTTACCACTATTCATTTTTTTAAAAAAAGATTTTATTTATTTGACAGAGAGAGAGAAAGTGAGAGAAGGAACACAAGCAGGGGGAGTGAGAGAGGGAGAAGCAGGCTTCCCTCTGAGCAGGGAGACTAATGGGGGCTGGATCCCAGGACCCTGGGATCATGACCTGAGCCAAAGGCAGACGCTTAACAACTGAGCCACCCAGGCACCCCTATTCACTTTTTTTTTTTTAAACTTTCAGTTTAACTACCATCTTTGCATGAAAATGCTCCTGACTATCCCAGTCATCCTCTGTACCCTCATACCACCCTAACATAGGAAATTGATGAGACATTTAAAATATTATTTTTGAATAATTTTAGATTTACAGAAGAATTGTAAAAATAATACAGAGAGTATCCTATATTCTCCTTCACCAGTTATCAGCTTAAATTACTGTGGTACATTTGTGAAAATAAGGCTACATACTGAGTGATGAACATTGTTGTTGTACAAAATACTGGAGTTCTCTTATTTGTGTAGCACAAAACCTCCTCCCCATCTCACCTAGTGTGAAGCCTGTCTCATATTGGTGACCTGTTGAGAATTTCAAGTGCTACCTCATCAGTTGGATCAAGTTACTTATGTTTTTCTTGACTTAAGTTAAATGTTTCTATAACAAGTAGTTGTTGTGGTTGCTAGTTTCCAGGTCTATGCCTCTTTACATTCTATAAAGAGGAAGGACCTTGGTTCAGTAAGTGAACTTTATCTTAAGAGATAATTGCAAGGGAGCATCTCCCAGTCATTTTTGCCCCAATCAAGGGCCTGGACATTTACTTCTTTTGTCCAGCTCTCTAAGTACAGTATTGATCACCAGGCCTTTTCAGAGTTTTCTTAGAGGTAACAAAAGCAAGGAAATTAGTCAATTGAGGATATTTAGAGGGTCAGTGGATACACAAGACCTTGTGATTTTAAGCAAAGCTTTTGTGCAGTTTATACAGTATGTATATTTAATTAGTTCTTTGTTTTATTTGTATACAAATGTTTGAGTCAAGTTATTGTTATTTTTGACATTAATATGGAGGTTATCCTTGACTTAGACCTAAATAGGCCTCTGAACCAATGTTTTCCTATGGCCTCTATAAATCAGCTACATAAGCATTTAACAATATTGACCAAGCCCCTGCTGTGTGAGCAGCTATGCACAGGTGCTGGGAGAAGTCATCTTCAGCATAAGAGTTACTGGCCCTTGAGCACAGAGCTAAATGCTGGCAATCACCAGACTCTTGTGAGATTTGGTATTTTATTCTCTTTACTGGGAATTAAAAAATCCTCTACTTCCCAGTATATTGATATAAGAATTAAATGCACTGACAAATATTGATAATAATAATAATAACAGCTAAAATTTATATAGGACTTATTACATACCAGGATTTCTTTCAAGTGTGTTCTGTAATATTAATTGATTTAATCAGAAAATATCTGTGAACTGTCAAATATTATAAAATTGGAAGTGTGGTTGTTACCCCCGAGTACGTGAATACATCAAGCACAATTTAACTCCTAGAGAAAATGGAGGCCGACTAAGTTTAGAGGGACTAGTCAGGCCTCAGGTACTAGATTTGGAATACAGAGTTGGGAGATCCCGGGTCTGCATCCCAACCAAAGTCCCTTATGACATCGTCATCAACTCATTGTCATTGTTGTCATTAGCGCCATAGGCATCATGGCTGCCACCATCACAATCCCCATTTTGTATCACCTACCTCTTGTCAGGTGCTTTGTATGCATTATTTCATTTCATCAGCACAAAAATCCTGGTAAGTAGGTCTTATCATCCTCATTTTATGGATGATGTAGAGCAAATATGTTACTTACACAAAATTATAAAATTACTAAGTGATAAGACAGAAACTTCCATCAGTACCTGGATTACTTTGAATCAAAGTTCTTTCCAGTACTTTACATGGCCTTTTGTGCTTGGGAAAGGTGATAATTCTCAGCACCTAATTGTAGCTCCAATAATAAGGGCATCATCCATTCTAACTTCCCTCAAGAAAGCTAAAGGATGCCCAAAATAGCAAGGCCTAATGGATATAAGGTAGTCTGTTTTTCTAAAGAATGAAATTTGTCTTAATAAGGAGTAATTAACTCTCCATGAGAGATTTCATAGCATCTACATTTCCACTACCATCATTATAGCCTCGCAATTATAAAATGTTTCTTTTTCCTTTCTCTCATTTGCTTTTCCCAAACAAGCAGAGATGCAGAATAAGGTCTAATCCTTAGTTTTTCTGCCAGCTACTTCATATTTTCTGTCACATTCACATGAACTCAAAGAAGGCAAGTATAATATCTTCTTTTGTATCCTTCTTATTCTAACAATATCTGGCACAGGACTGGGAATATTTCAGATTTTTCCACCAAGCTATTTAATTTTATGAACATTGGGTATAGCATGCGTTTCTCAAAGACCTACAGGTGTTTGAGTCAGAGGATATAGGGTTTATCCTGCCTTTGCCATGTATTATGTGTCCTTATACAAAAACACAACAATTTAGTTCTTCTCATTTGAACACATAGGATTATGTTCCACAAACAATGATTATAAGAGTAAAATTATAGACAAATTGGTCTTAACACAGTGCCTTACATATAGCGGGTACTCAGATAAATATGATCCAATAATATTCAATAATATTCAGATAAATATTATTCCTTCTAGTGCAAGGAATAAAAATATGTGTCAGTTGCTGTCTTCTCTGGAGCAGACGATAATAATCAATCATGTCATTTTTTCCTTAATGAGTCCAACCAATCTTCAGAAATCTTGTCAATGCAGAGCTTCATACAACATCTACCAACTAATTGGATTTGATATGTAGGTCATGATCTTTATATTTTCCTTTGTCTAACTGGAGACACCAGTAAGCAAATAGGTAAATTCAAAACTGCATAAAAGGAAAGAAGGTTAGAAGAGAATACTTAATATATAATAAAAGAAAAGGAAAGAGGTTGAGAATGGCCTGCAAAGATCAAGATCAAGGTAAGTTCAGTGAAAAGAAAATGATCCTATGTGGACACAGGAGTAAAGGGCACAAGGGAAATACAGAAAGAAAGCTGCAGAGTTAATCACAGGACAGATGACAAAATACTTATAAGAACTAAGCCAATGCATGTTTTGTAAGCAGGAAAGCAGATTGTAATTGCACTGTGGAAAAATTTCACTGTCCACAATATGGGCAATGAGTTGATTTATGGCATGACTTGAACCTGAATGGTTTGTTCATAGCTTGCAGCAGAAGTATAGATAAGAGGAATTTAGATCTTGACTGAGATGCTGGTTGTTGTGGAAATGAGGAGAAGTTAAAGAGACTTTAAAAATACTACAAGGCAAAAAAAGAGGTGTCATGACTCATTGGCTTGAGAGATAAGTTAGAGAGTGAATGCCCAGGGTTAATTGCTTTAATTCTAAGAGATATGGTAGAAACCTATGGACAAGGGGAAAGAAAAAGACAGTTGGATCTGTTGTGATGATATTGGGATGGAGAGCCATTTGGCAGCCAGTTGGGGAGGCCCAACAGTCATGCAGCGTGGTTTGTCTGAAATCAAGAAAGAGGTTGGAACCAAACCTATACTATAGGATCTATCATAACATAGACTATAATTCAAGCAAAGAGTGTAGATAAAATAGTTCAGGATGAGGATATGGGGAAAGAAGGAAAAGGGCTGAATATTAAACTTTGAATATACAATAGTTAAGGAGTGGTGGTAGAAGAGTCTCACTTGAAGTAATTTTAGAAGAAAAATTATGGAATTATGGAGGCCAACTATACAAAGAGCTTAACAAGGGAAGAGAAGAGAAACAAAACATCATTTTTTAGAAGAAATCAATGAAGAATATTTAAAAGGTTATATATCACATGGAGAGGTAAAAAATGCAAAATATACAACACAATATTAAAGGAGAAGAGAAAAGTTGAAGGACTGACACTACCAGATGGCAAGACTTACTATGAAGCTACAATGTCATGTTTGTGACACACAAATGAAACAATTCAACAGAATTGAGAGTCCAGGATAGACCCAAATATACTCAACTGATCTTTGACAAAGGAGCAAAGGCAAAATGATGGAGCAAATAAAGTCTTTTCAACAAAATGGTTCTGAAAAGAAATCTATAGCTGACATGCAAAAAAACAAGAATCTGGACACAGACCTCACACTTCTCACAAAAAATTAATTCAAAATGAGACAGAAAAATATAAAATGCAAAATTATTAAACTCCTAGAATATAATGCATAGAAGAAAATCTAGATGATCTTGTGTATAGTGATAACTTTTTAGGTGTGACACTAGAGGCATGATCCATGAAAAAAACAATTGATAAGCTGGACTTCATTAAAATTAAAAACTTCTGCTCCCCAAAAGAGAGTAAAGAGAATGAGAAAACAAGCCACAGACTAGGAGAAAATATTTTCAAAAGATGTATCTGACAAAGACTGTTACCCGAAATATGCAAAGAACCTTTAAAACTCAACAATAAGAGAAAAAAAACAACGGGTTTAAAAAATGAGCCAAAGATCTTAACAGACACTTCATCAAAGAAGATATACACAAAAATGGCCAAAAAAACCTATGAAAAGATGCTCCTCCACGGGACATATGCCATCAGGGAAATAAAATTAAAACAAGGAGATTTCACGGCATACCTATTAGAATGTCCAAAATCCAGAACAGCAACAACATCAAATGCTGGGCAAGGATGTAGATTGACAGGAACTGTCATTCATGGTTGGTGGGAATTCAAAATGGTTCAGACAGTTTGGAAGACAGTTTGGCCATTTCTTACAAAAACTAAACATAGTTTTATTATATGATTCAGCAATTACACTCATTGGTATTTTACCCAAAGGAGTGGAAAATTTGTGTCAGTACAAGAACCTGCACATGGATATTTATAGCAGCTTTATTCATAATTGCCCAAGCTTGGAAGCAACTGAGATGTCCTTCAGTAGGTGAATGGATAAATATACTGTGACACATTCAGACAATAGAATATTTTTCAGGGCTACAAAGAAATGAGCTACCAAGCCACAAAAAGACATGGAACAAACTTAAATGCATATTAATAAGAAAAAAGAAGCCAATCTAAAATGGTTATACACCTTTTGATTCCAATTAAATGGCATTCTGGAAAAGGTAAAACTATGGAGACAGTAAAAAGATCAGTGGATGTCAGGGGGTTGGGGTAAGGGGGGAGATGACTAGGTAGAATACAGAGGATTTTTTAGGGCAGTGAAAATACTCTGTATGATACTGTAATGATGGTTATATGTCATTGTACATTTATCTAAACCCACCGAATATACAACACCAAGAGTGAACTATAAACTATGGACTTTGGATTATGATCATGTGTCAATGTAGGTTCATCAATCTCTGAGAGATTTCTATACTTTTTGCTGTGAACCTAAAACTGCTCTAAAAAGATAAGGTCTTCAAAAAAAGTTATCTAGGTAGGTGGGAAGTGAAAATTCAGTAATATTCTGGCAGCCAGAAATAGTATAAGATAGGAAGGGATAAAGGTAATTTAAACAGGTTGAGCAAAAGTGAAGAGGAAGTAGACAATCTTTCTTCGCAGCTTCTCAACCAATGAACAGCTAGTCCCATTAAATGAATGAGTCATTGGCAAATTAACTGATTGTAAACTAAAACTGGAATTTTCCCACTGTAAATACTATGTTCAGTCCACCAGCATGTGCAAGAATATCTCAAACTACAAATTTGGCCCAATTATCTACCATTAAAAAGTTCCAAAATCATATGCTACTGAAAGATGATAACCCACAATCAACATTTTCTAAAACTTTTCAGAGGTCCCCTAGTGAACAGCAGTTGCTCTGTACAAAGAACTGCTAATACCATTCAAGGGTCTGGAACTTGCTATTACTATTTTGAGGTTTCTATTTTGGATAGAAATGTCAATTATATTCAAGTGATTTTAAAAGGTAATTTAGAGGATTTTCTTTCCAAGCTAGCCTCTATTCCACAAAACCTTTCAACATCAACTTTTTCCTAAATTGTTTCAGTAATAAAGAGCACTTACTTCTTAATGGGACTTTCTAAAATCATGATTATGTGATCAAAGACTTCCATTAATAACTGGGCTTTTCTTCTTGGCTGCAGGGTCTATGTTCTCCTTCCGTTGCAAAGTAATTTTCCAAGAGTGAGCATATGCATGAAAATTTGGCTTATATAAACACTATCTGATGCTGTAAAGCAACTTTGACAACTACTGGACCAGCTCTGACCCACTGACGGCTATTGTTTGCAACACCCAGTGTTAGCCAGCACAATATTTAATGTTCTCTTCCGTAATTTATGAGCGTTTACATTCAGGACACAAAACTCTGGATTTCTGTTTTCTCATGAAGAACTTGAGTTTCTAGTGATGCTGAGCTCACATGCCTCCCTTGTAACAATCAGCTAGAGTCCTCAATTCTCACCTTCAGTATGTCCTCTTTGCTTTGTCACTGTCCCCATCTCTCCTTATTTCCCCTCAATACTGAGTTCCAGTGAGAGTTATCTTTTTTTAAAGATTTATTTATTTATTTATTTATTTAATTTATTTGATAGACAGAGAGAGACAGCGAGAGAAGGAACACAAGCAGGGGGAGTGGGAGAGGGAGAAGCAGGCTTCCCGCGGAGCAGGGAGCCCGATTCGGGGCTCAATGCCAGGACCCTGGGATCATGACCTGAGCTGAAGGCAGATACTTAATGACTGAGCCACCCAGGCGCCCCGACAGTTCTTTTTTTGTTGCAATTGTACTCAGATTTTCCAATAATGTTAATGGAAAAGTGAAATATTCATTGGACACACACATTTAGCAGACACATGTAAATTAAACTAGTGTAAGAGCATTACATGCTTCAATAAAAAAAAAAAGAGAAGAAAAAGAACACATAAATCTGTGGAAGTGGAGACTATTACATGTTTACTATGCAAATTGAGAGTAAATGTGTAAGAAAAACAATTATCCCAAGACTGCTTCGTTTCTGTTTCTGTATTAGTCAGGAGACAGTGAGCCGATGGAACCCACACAACTTCAGGAAGCCATTGCTGTCACCTCAGGGGGTGGGAGAAAAACAGGCAAGTGGTTGTACCTGTTAAAATGCGAAGGTCTTGGGAGGGCCCCTCAAGAGCCGAAATAAGTCTCTGAGAAGGAATACTCTGAGGGGCACCCTGGGCTTTTGCAGAAAAGGGCACTGGTTGGGGTGTGTGTCTTTGAAAAGGCACAATAAGGCTTAACCTGGAAAGGTTGGACAATTGGCACACCAGGATGAACTGCTAGTTCTGGAATGGACTGCTTTTACGGGGGTGGTGAAATGTGATGCTCACAGTGATAGAAAAAGAAATGTGAAGTAGGAACAGAATGGAACACAGGAACAGAAATCAAAGAGGAAAAAGAAGCAAGACTGAAAGCCCCAAGTTCTTCCTCCCTCCTCTAGCCCCCAGTCTCCCTCCAGCGCCCTCTGGAGGCAGTTTCCAGTAGTTTGCTAAACCAAAAGGTGGTTTTCAGAAGCTAATGTACGAAATAGTATAAAGAAGGGTGTGTTAGAAGTTGAGAGTCACCATAGCACTTAGCATAATACCCTCTAGTTCTATCCACACTGTTGCAAATAGCAAGATTTCAGGGGTTTTTTGATGGCTGCATAATATTCCATTTTATATATATCACATCTTCTTTATCCATTCATCTGTTGATGGACATCTTGGCTCTTTCCATAGTTTGGCTATTGTGGACATTGTTGCTATAAACATTGGGGTGCATGTACCCCTTTGGATCACTACATTTGTATCTTTGGGGTAAATACCCAGGAGCACTGTGAATTGTGCAAGACTGTTGAATCACAGACCTGTACCTCTGAAACAAATAATACATTATATGTTTAAAAAAAAAAAAAAAAAAAGGAAAGAAGATAGCAGGAGGGGAAGAATGAAGGGGGGGAAATCGGAGGGGGAGATGAACCATAAGAAACTATGGACTCTGAGAAACAAATTGAGGGTTCTAGAGGGGAGGGGGTGGGGGGATGAGTTAGCCTGGTGATGGGTATTAAAGAGGGCACATATTGAATGGAGCACTGGGTGTTATATGCAAACAATGAATCATGGAACACGACATCAAAAACTAATGATGTAATATATGGTGATCAACATAAGATAATAAAATAAAATTAAAAAAAAAAGAAGTTGAGAGTCAATAGCTTAATAACTGATAGAACTACCTATTTCGTCCTTTAAAGACTAGAGCTTGTGACCTTTGCCTTAAGGAGAAAATGGAAATTTTAGAATCTTTTATATTTTATATATTACATTATGGTTTATAATGTCCTTTCACATTTTTTTTTTTTAATCTGTTAATTGTAGTTCAGCTCCACAGTTCCAAAAAGCAGGAATGGCAGACATTATCACCTCAATTTCCCATATGAGGAAATGGGAGTAGACAGCCATTCATATGCGAAAATCACATGTGTCACAAAGGCAGAATTGGAACCAGGACACCCTGTCTACCAGATCATTGATTAATCCCTGTTGCAGGTGACTCCTACAAATCCACAGGTAACTGGAATCCCTGTGACTAATGAAGTCCACAAATGCTACTGCTTTGGGGCAAAGAACTCCGGTTTCACATGGCTCGTTGTCCCAGGTCAGAGATGAAACCCATTTGTTTGCTGACTGGTTTTATTAAGTTCTGAAGAGGGAAAAAAAATTGTGTCTCCGGTTGAAGGTATTGGATATTTGAAGGAAATTGAATTTAATGTTTCCTGGAACACCAATTTTATGTTTTTTAAAAACCCTGAAGGAGTACAACTCTGCTTACTACCTTAAAGTAGTAAGATCACACAATTTCTTCCAGTGCCAGTGAAAAGCATAGCTCTGAGATGCATGGGGATATTCTCCTAGCTTCAGTAAAGGGTGAATTCAGGTGAATTAGTAAAAAAAAAAAAGAAAAGAAAGAAAGAAAGAAAAGAAAAGACATCCCTTCCTTAAGAAACTTTATTGCCATCTGCCGGGAAATTGAAATAATAGCTACACAAATCTAGGAGAACAACAAGGTGAAAGGCATCCTCCGGACTTGTGCAGTGTACAACTTGAACATTGGTAAGTGCTGACCTCTGTTTTCTCAGACAGTAGTTCTACAGACTAATAAAAATGTTATATGGGGAAATGAGTGATAGTTATATTTAACTAGTGTTTGCTTTGTTTTGATTGTTGTACTTGCCATATCCTTTCATAGACTAATGGGTTTTATAGATTTCTAAACAGGAGGATAACTGCATTCCCCAGAGTTCTAGGCCCAAAGGAGGGGAGGAGGCGAATAAACCCTTTTCTTAAGGGACAAACTACACGGAAAATGTTCTGTGAAACAGATCTGGAAGAAAATTTATCTAAAGAAATAACACTCATCATTTCCCCTATAGTCACCATCATTACATCAGTTTTGCTAAGACAGAGGAACCCTACTCCTTCCCATTGGATGATGTGTGAGTATCTGTTGGGGTTGGGGAGGGGCACTTACTTCTCACTTACTTCCCCATGATTCCCTGAGGAGATTTTTATTTCAGCTTCCTTGATCCATGCACATGTGTACATATACACACGTGCAGAGACACACATGTGTATTCCAAATTTGGCATTTTTTTTTTAAGATTTTATTTATTTATTTGACAGAGAGAGACACAGCAAGAGAGGGAGCACAAGCAGGGGGAGTGGGAGAGGGAGAAGCAGGCTTCCCGCGGAGCAGGGAGCCCGACGTGGGGCTCCATCCCAGGACCCTGGGATCATGACCTGAGCCGAAGGCAGATGCTTAACGACTGAGCCACCCAGGCACCCCCAAATTTGGCATTTCTGAGTGAGTACTTTTGTTTCATTTGCCAATTCCTTCCCTCTCTGTCCCTTCTGGAAGAGGAATTTCCTAATCTGATAAGAGATACTGGGGGAGAATCTGACATCAGTTGGATTATCTCCCATGAGAAGGCATGGATACTGACCTGAAATACTGGCATGGGGCTCATCTGACTATTTCTTTTTCTCTTGAATGTTGAATATTTGCCTCACATTACAGAGCTTGACAGGACCAGATCCTTTTGCTCTTTTTCCCTCTTCCCAATGAAGTAAATCTCCCATTCACAGTCTCCCCATTTCTGATCTGGCATTTCAATTTAAATCAAGGTCTGAGGTAGGAAGCCATAAACAATTCCAGTCCAGCTTTGCCAGTAATAAAATGAATGCACTGTCAACCTCATCTCTGTGGGGTTCCCGTGTTTGATTGTTACCAATTTACTGGCAATGAGATGGTGGATTATAATATTAGCATACCTAACAATTCAAGATAATCTGTTGGGTTTCAACTTCATTATAATCATGAAATACATTTTGTACCCTAGAAAGGTCATGGGCTTTCTAATAAAGCCATTAGCTACCTTATTACTGGAGGGATTACAAAAATAACCAGGTGAGAGCTTGCTAAGTATATTGGAGTTTCAAACTTTGGATTTTGAACCAGATGACATTTAAAGTTGTGTACCACCTTAAGAATCTATTTATGTAGATAAATTCCACTAATTTTTTTTAAAAGATTTTGTTTATTTATTTGACAAAGAGACACAGCAAGAGAGGGAACACAAGCAGGGGGAGTGAGAGAGGGAGAAGTAGGCTTCCCGCGGAGCCAGGAGCCCGATGCGGGGCTCGATCCCAGAACCCTGGGATCATGATCGGAGCCAAAGGCAGATGCTTAATGACTGAGCCACCCAGGCACCCCAAATTCCACTAAATTTTTAACTCTAAAAATTCTAAACAAATATATCCATGAGAGCCAGGATGGTATGTTGCTTAAGATAATGAGCTTGGAATCAGATAGTTTTGTGTTTGAGTTCTACCACATTTTCTTTGATACCTTGAAATGTTGCTTAATTCTCTGAGTGTCAGGATCCTAGCCTATGAAATGGGAATAAAAATATTACTACAAAAATATTTTGAGAATTAAATGTAATAATTAAAGATGTGTATCATAGTGCCTGCCATATTCTAAACACTCAACAGATATTAGCTGTTATTATCATTAGCCTTATTACTGAAAGTAATTGAAAGCAGAGGGGACAATAAACAATTCTTCCAGCAGAAAACTAATGAGCAAACCAAACAGAAGCAGAGGTTCTGAAAGAACAGCAACAATGATAAAAAATTATAGATCTTTCCTTGACTTGGAACATGGGGATATGGGGAAATGTTGTCACCTCAGCATAATCTATAATATCCACCCATGTTGATAACCTATACACTGCCCTGGGTTCATCCTTCTGCAAATCTACAGCCACCAGGCTCTAAGACCATTCTCTACACATCAAATGGGAGTTATAAAACATGGATCTAAAAAACTATTAATCATTAATTCCTTTAATACAATATTTATTAATATCTATGTTACAGTGGACTTGGTTCTAGGGAAGAACTGAAAAGCAGTAGGCTTTTCCCCTGTCATGATGTAATTTGACTCACAGAGTGGTGGTAGATGGGTAGAGGATATATGCTCAAATTTTGCGCTCTCTCTCTCTCTCTCTCTCTGTATTTAGCATAGCAGGAACATCCTTTTGTAATGACCATGACTTTGCAGCTCCTCTCAACAAGAAGGCAAGTCTCTTGCTCTACTCTTAATCTGGGCTTATCCACGTTATCTAATTTGTCCAATGGGATATTAAAAGAAAATAAATTTTCTCACACAGAGAAAAGCAAACTGCTTGTCAGCAGGCCTTACCACCTCCTGCTGCTATTGGGAGGCCTGGAATGTATGTTTACAGAAGTCAGAATAGCACTGAATTCTTTGAGCAGGAGTGTGTTCCCTGGGAGGTGACACAAGGGAACCTACTGAAAATATTTTATATCCTTATCAGGATGGTAGTTACACATATATGTGCATATGTAAAAATTCAATGAGCTCAAGTATACATTTACTCTTGTGCATATTGTCCCTACTCTCTATACACAAGTGTGCTCATGCACACACACTCACACACGTGTGTAGCTGGAGGATTTACCATGAGTTGTGAGAAAAACTGGGTGAGTACAGTATCACAGAAGTTGGAGAGAATAATGGTCAACTCTGTCGATGTGGTCAAAAGATTGAGGGAGATGAAAACTGCAGGATTAAGCAACGTGGAGGTTGTTGATATACTTGATGAGAGCAGTGTTCATGGAAACAGTTGGGGAGAAATCTCATTTTATAGTAGGTGTGTAGTGAATAGGAGGTTAAAAATTTGAGATGATATCATGTTTACCATGATGGGGATACTAATATATGCTTGTATATGGATACAGTTCAGGAGATAGGAAGAATTTGAGCTAGTAAAAAAGAGAGAGGATAAATGAAGGAGGGGTGTTTTTCTTTAAAATTGAGACTTTTAAGAGAGCCTTTATTGTATATTATTATTGATCTGCTCTATTAAAAGGGGTTTAATACATGTCAGGTGTTAATCCTTTTATTAGTCCCAAACTACACCTTAGTGGAGCATCTAGACCCACTCAATCCCTCTGTAGACCCTAAATGTAAACAAAGAGCCTTGCCATCAAGATCTCTTAATTCTATGACAGAGTTACAAACTTGTGTTTCTCATTTCATCTTGGTTACTGCAGGTAAGAGGCATGCACAGTTTTCTCATAAAGCCCATGAAAGATTACAGACAGAAAATATGCTAAAGAACACCCCCCCCCCCCCGGCTGGGAATTTAGATTTATCAGTAGAGTTGTCTTAGAGTAGAATTGTCTTTAAAATTCCCCAAAAGGCCCTTGTGGTTCTTCAAAATTTTAATTTGTCTCTTTCATTCCCACAAACTAAGTACACATCCTTCTTCCCCTATAAAATTGTCTTGTCATTTGTGACATTGATGTAGAGAGGAAATCTGTTAAAGGCAGTCTTTGCTTCTCTTGATCTTATGGCATGCCTCAGCTCAGGCATCCCTCAAGAGATAGAGAGGGGACAATGGCCTTTGCTTTCTGGATTTCAAGGAAGGTGAAGAGAGGGAATAGGGAAGAGCATTGGGCAAGATGCCTGTATCTTTCCATTTCACCTGCTTTCT
The DNA here is from genome assembly GCF_964656455.1 of Halichoerus grypus. NCBI lineage: Eukaryota > Metazoa > Chordata > Mammalia > Carnivora > Phocidae > Halichoerus > Halichoerus grypus. Next base: position 21,937,161 of record NC_135718.1, on the reverse strand, counting down.
CTAATCTAGACCAAAGAATATTAGAACTGAAGGGGCTTTGGGGATCATTTAAATCCATCCCCATTCATTTACAGATGATAAAGAAACAGAGTGGTGAAGTGATTTGCCTAAAACCTTAATTATTGACAGAGAGTCTCCGACCTCCTCTTCCACGCCTGACTGCGTGTTCACTGGAAAAGTAATTTCACGTAGCTGAACTACAAGTGATAGTTCTCAAACCTGGGTGATCATCAGATTTAGCTATAAATCTTTTAAAAACCGACAGCTAAGTCTCACCCCATAGCTTGTGATATCTGAATCTATGCTAGTGTCCCTGTCCTGAAATCTATGATTAGGCAGGAAAGAATTAATACAACATGCCTAATCTTTGGAAAGGTCTGTGTGCAGACTGGCCCTTGCCTGGTGTCTGGACACTTGGATCTTGTCAAGTTCTCTAAGTGTTAAGAATACTTTGCCTGCCTGTCGTACCAATCACGATCACCTGATTTCCTTCTAGGAGTCTGGAGCTTGATAGTTATGGTCAGCCATCATGTCTATGTAACCAGTTCCTAATGAAAATCCTGGCCTCTGAGTTTCCAGTGAGCATACCTGGGCAGAAGAACAGTGTATGCATTTCCTTCTGCATTTTAAGGGTGGAGGGAGAATATGCTCTGTGTGGTCTCTTTAAGGAGAGCAAAAGAAGCCTACACATGAATATAGACACGAGATACTGCTTGATATATCTTTTCCCCTTACTGACACAGTTGTGCATTCTTACTGCGTTGTTGCAATATATCTTGACCATAAAACTATATGCTGAGTCTCTGGAATCCTAGAGAAGCACCATGCTTGTGGTGGTCATGGGGCAGCTGAAACAGATTTTGTCAAAAGTGATTCCATAAGTAGTGACACATTGCTGACAAAGAAATAGAAACCTGTCTTCTGTGTCTTTTTTTTTTTTTTTTCCTGTCTTCTGTGTCTTATGAGCTGCCAGGTTTGGAAACTCCTAGAGAAGACTGGTTTGACAGTCATGAGGAGATACCATTTGCTACAACCTTGTCTTTACATAACCTTATTCAGCAGTAAGAGGAACCAAGGGGATGTTCTCCCTTTGATATAGGCATTTCAAACTTAATAGTTTCAAAAGCAAAATTTTGATTTTTCATCCAAAATCATCTCTGCTGATAATTCTCTTTCAGTAAATGGCAATTTCAGCTTTCTATTCTTAATTTTCTCAGACCCAAAACTGAAATCACTCTTAATTCTCTCCTTTTCCTCACCCCACATGAAAACCTTGATTACTGAAGAGACTAACTTCACAGTGTATCACAAAATGCAATCACTTCATAATAACTCCATCTCTACCACTCTGGATTCAATGATCTCTCTCATCTGAAGTATTGTACTACTGTTACATGGATGGTCCACCTACCATCGTCACTCCATGAGGACCCATGGTCACACATATACTCCATGGTCAACCTGTTTGCCCCATGGTATCTCCTTAAACCAAAGGTCACATCATATCACATCTCACTTCAAAAATCATCACTGGCTTCCCATCTCAGTCAGAATAAAATCCCAAACCCAAATCACAACCGGCAGACCACTTTATAATCTGGCCCCAAATATTGCTCTGATTGATCAGTCACAAACCTCCCTCCACCATGTCCTCCCCCTTCAGCCACATTCTCCTTCTTGCAGTTCTCATGTCCTCTTACCCAAGTGTCTTTGTGATTGCTGTTCCCTTTACCTAGAATGCTTTTCTCTCTAATATTGGCCTGTCTCAGCCTCACATTCTGCAGATCTCCGTTCTTTTGTCACCATATTAGAGAAACCTTTCCTGAACACCCGAAGCAACATACCTCCCTCCTATCTTGCTCTTATTCATTGCCTTACCGTGCTTCCTTTTTCTTCACAGCACTTCTGAACCCTGGAAATCTAATGTACGTGCTTGCTTATTTGAATACTGTTTTTTTTTTTTCCTTGTTTCTGCTCCTGGCTCTATCCACCACATCTAGGATAGTAAATGACTCAGAGGAGGTGGTAAAAAATAGGATAAAGCAGTGAGTGAGCTGAAATATGGAGGGTGAGGAGTGACTATCCAGTGAAAGGGGATGGTCAAGGGAAGGCTTACTTCAGTGTGATTCGGACCCTGGGGAAAGACACGGAGACTGTTTTAGTGACCAGGGGACAAAGCAGTTAAGGCAGTAACATACTACAGGGACTGTACAGAAGTCTAAGTCCCTTTGGTCCATTCTCTGTATCACTCAGTCATTCTTTGGAGTCAAAGATTTTCTCAGTCCTCAGTTTCAAGACTGAGCTGACACAGTGGATTGACACTGAGAACATGGGAACAGTTCTTCCTAGTTTGTTCCCACTCTGGAGCTTTTATTAAGTCAGTAAACCTTTCCTTTCCAGGGCTGCATGCCCTGACAGAGCTGGGTTTCAAGGCTGCTCCTCTGGGGTCCTGCAGAGCTACATGAATTGATGAGAGGAATGGCCTTTGACCTTCCAGAGAAAAACAGGATAAGAAAGCCCATTTCTCTTTCTTTTCCTTTATTTTTTAAAAATAGGACTCTGAATTCCAAATAAGCCAAGACTATAGAGAAACTTGAAAGTGATTAAAAAAAAAAATCTTGGGCGCAGGACCCAAAAACTCCTCAAAGATTGAAACATTTGTTTGAAAGGGACAAAGTGCCATGCATTTTAAAAGCAGAATCACACAAAATAGATCTCTCTCTCTCACTCTCACTCTCCCCTTCCTGCTGCTAAAGGGGATACTAGGACAAGTGACATTTCTATTACAGATAAAAATATATTTTTTAACTATGTTTTGGAGATATTTGCCAGCTGGTCTATTTTGGCTAGAAGGGAACTGCCATGGAAAATGAAACTCCACTCAGGTTATTTGGGCATTTGCATGTTTTGTAAGAAAGACATATGTATAATTATAGAAAGTATATTTTGGACCTAGCTAGTGGGAGCAGGTATAAAAAAGTAGATACACTCAACATCACTTTTTCTTTCACTGTAGGTATGAAAGAATCTAAATCAGATTGAAAATCTATTGAGATACAATTACATTCCAGGAATCTGAGGTGACAATAGCTTCCCTCTGTGGAGTCATGCAAGCCAACACTATGACCAGGAACGAAACTCATTTACTACTTTATGTAAAGAAATCCTAGGTGGCTCAGCCAAGTACTGAAAACCAATATAAAGTGGTTAAAAATGTGAGCTGAAGTCAAACCACCTGAGATCAAAGTTCAATTCCACCATCTTACCAGATGTGTACCTTTGAACAACTTACCTAACCTCTCTTTCCTTTTTTTGTCATACTTTGTGTTATTGCAATCATAAGATCATATAATCCCTTTGGAACATGTAGAACAGTGTTTGTCAAACAATGAGGCCCAATAAATGGGAACTACCATTATTATTTACCTGGGGCACTAATTTTGTGTAAGTTAATCGCAATTCCAAGAAGCATTCTCCTTTTAAATTTATGACTCAACAAATATTTATCAAATTCTTGATATGTGCTAAGTACCAGTCTATATAACATAGCTGACAAAAAATAAAAATGACCATTCCTTCTCTTAAGGAGCAGGCAACAGGGTAGTACAGTAAGGTGTGAATATATGTTAATGGCATCACAGACTGCTCTATTTATGATAATCTGTCAAATAGATTGTATAAATAATATATGCTTCAAATTGAAAGGAGAGAGAGATCAGTATGAGCTATGGAGGGACCACTTATGGGGAACAATTTAAGTTAGACCTTATAGGAGAAATACATGTGGTCTGGATGAAAGGGAAAGAAAATTCATGGCACACGTAGGAGGGAATGGAACAGGACTTGGAAAGGAGGGCTCTGGTCTCTACAGTGAGTGGATCCTCTTGGTTGGAGCAGATTCCTCCTGTTTAGATGAATGGAGGAGAGAATAGTCTTATAGGTTAGTGGTAGCATCTGGGTCTGGAGGCATGCTTGAGCACAAAGAAATCTTCAAGAAAAGAAAGAGGTGCCTAAGTTTGTGGGGAGATCCCCAATACCACAATCATCACAAGGAAGTCCTGATTCAGGTGGAAGATGGATGGATGACTTCCAATCTTTTCCTTAAGCTCAGATTCTGTGGTTGGCTGTGGGGGTCCTGCCAATATGAGTATATTGGGCTAACAAAAAGTGATTTCTTGGCCCTCCCCTGTCATTGATTCCATGGGTATGTTCCTCACACATCATACAACATGGGTAGTGTGGAGAAGTATCCCCCTTCAGTATCTCTCCCATTGGAGCCTGTGAAGATTTAAGAAATTTCTATGAATGTGCTAAGTTGTCATGGACAGTGTCAATGTAAGACCGAGGAAAGTAGAATGAATTTGATATTTTAAACTCACAATTGGTACTGGGAACAGGGTAGAAGATAGAGCTAGACTTCAATCTCCTGTATACTTCCTTTCCACACCAGCCCCCAAACATCACCACCTCCATTTGTACATGAATCCTGATTTCATTCTCTCTCTTCAGTGGCACATGCTGTATAAGTCAATGCCATGTATTTAACTACTTCCTCCTCCAACCTCTCCATGAAGTAGGCATGATTGTTTCTTTATTTCCCAGTTAGAAAAAGTGGTACTGAGGTAGGTAGGTACACAGCCCAAGGTCATAGTCTTTAGTTAGCTGAATCAGGGCTTGAATCTAGTACATCTCTGTTAGATGCCAAGGCTGACAAGTTTTTGCTATAGGACTTTATGACTATACCACAGAGACCTTGTTGCCAGGGACCTGCTGCCCACATGCTGCTCCTTGAGACTTGGACTTTGGATACCCAGGGCATCCCATTTTGGCATCTTCCTTCGGCTTTATCCTTGGGCCCCTAAATATTCTTTTCCTTCTCTTCTCAGTCAACTATGTGTTCCTTTGAAAACTTATACAACCCTGTCTGTGTGCTATTGACAGAAAAGATAGTTATAAAATGGACCTTTCTATAATGAATGGCCACATGGCAAGCACTGAGAGAAGCAATGATGGAACTTAACCTGTGAGCAGCTTTAGGATCTGACTCAGCCACTCACTTGCTAAGTTCCCTCAGACAAATATCTTCTTAAATGCTTTGGGCCTCAGTGTCTTCATCTATGAAAAAGGGAACACTGCCTGCTGCTATGAGAATGAAATCAGATCACTCAGATGGAAAAAAATTTAAATTATAAAGCATTTAAACAAATGGAGAGCATTATTATTTGGCAGGCAGATTTGCTGTACAGAAACAATCAGATTAACAGGAGCTGAGTTCACAATGAAGGAGTATGGGGTTAGTAAGAATAACTAATTTACTGGGATTTATGAGGATTACATAAATTAAAACATGTAAAGCGCCTGTAACAGTGCCCAGAAAATAGTAGGAGCTCTGTAAATGTTTACCATCATTTTTATTATTTTCATCATGGACTCCAGCCTCATGGTATCTTAGCTACCACACAGTTTTCAGAACCTTATCACTCACATATCTGAAAGCATATTTATGGTCATGTCAGGAGAAAGGAAGGCAAACTCCCAAATCTTTGGTCTTTCAATATCTGAACCCATGCTACCTCTTTCCTTTGAGTACTCTCTAACTTTATGCAATATTTAGGTCCTACCTAGTAAACATGTCCTTCTTCTTCAAACATAATGCATCTGTTTATTTCCTTTCAATGAACTTCTTCCTGGTTTTCTTAGTTTTTTTGTTTTGTTTTGTTTTACAGCTCAAACACCTAAGACTAATCTATGTCTCAGCACAGTGAATGGAAGATTAAAAGATTCAGTCAATATTTCCTTAATGAATGGATGAATGAAAAAAAAAAAAAGGGAAGGAAAGAAGTAGTAAGCCTTAGATCTGCCTGGTAAGAATTTGTGCATTGAGCAAGAATTATTTTCTAGAAGATCACAGTGACTGTAGAGTTTCTAATGGTCCTCATAAAAATTCAATGTTTTATATATATATTCACAATTTTTTTTTATCTTAGGAGGAACAAAAATCTTACTGGATAATTCTTATTTATGGTTTCTTTCTTGCCTTTTTTTTTAAACATAGTCATACTTCTTTTTATTATTCTTTATTTTCTAGAGAGAAGAAATCAGAATTGGCTATCATTCCTGGGATTTGAATAAATAGGTTTATGTTATATATGAGCTTGTATCAAAAATGCTCATTTACATGTAGAAAAAATATATGCCCAGCTTTGCTCAGGAAAGTCCCAGTTTATGCATGTTATTTTGGTGTAATTATTAAGAGCTCCTTCTTTTACTCTCAAAAGAGTCTCAGTTTTGAGGAAAAATCATATTTTCATACTAGTCATAAGGAAGTTTTATGATAAGATTTCATAAGAAATCAAAGAAGAGTCAGATATTTACATGGTACAGAATATTTACCTGATCCATCAAAAATGTTTATTGAGTGTTCTCTGTCTACTAAGCTCAGTATTAGTTGTTCCTTTGAATGAGGACCAGACAGGAAGATACCCCGACCCACACATCTTCTCTTCCCATTTTTACTTTTATTTGGGGCCGCTTTACCTGACCTACAGATGCAAGGTAATAAGAGGTCAGGTAGAAGGGTTCAAAATAATTATTTTAGTTCTGATTCTCAGAAATCCCACTTGGACTTTCATAAAGGAAAAGTCCATTTATAGTCTATGTAAATAAAAATTTCAAAACTACTTCATTTCAGGAATAGTTGTCTTTGGGTGTTCAAACAATGTTATCAAGAAACTATGTCTACCTCTCCTTTTTGCTTTGTACTATGCCGGCTTCATTCTTAAGAGAGTTTTTCCCTCATGGACACCCCCAGAAGATCCAGACTGACATTCTTGTAACATATCCATTAGCGAGTTTTCTTTCCAGTTGGCCCTAGCATGTCTCAAGATTCATGTTCAGTGGACCATTTTTGTTTATGAATCCATATATGAGCAAGAGTCTAAGATAATGAATATGTTGATTATCCAGACCTGAGTCATATGCCACCTCTGAATATGGAGAACATTGGGACCAACCAAACCATATGAACTGAGAATAGTAATTATTTTCTAAGAGTGAGGGGCTTTAAAAAATTAGGAATGGCAAAGCAGGAAGATCACAACCAACTTGTGTTCATTCTGATCAATCTTGTTGCCAACTATTCTACGATCCTATATTTGTCATGGTAGACTAATTTCTGTCCATTGTTTATTTTCTTCATAAAATGAACACTGGGGCTCCTGGTGGGTGCAGTCAGTTAAGCATCTGACTCTTGGTTTCGGCTCAGGTCCTGATCTCAGGGTTGTGAGATTGAGCCCCAAATCAGGCTCTGTGCTCAGTGCAGAGTCTGCTTAAGTTTCTCTCTTCCTCAACCCTCCACCCTTCCCACACCCTCATGCATTCTCTCTAAAATAAATAAATAAATCTTACAAAAAATAAAATGAATATTTATTTAATATTCTACAGCCTGACCAAAGTTTTACTGGCATTTGTAATTGGGCATATGTCTGCATATATTTTTTTTTTTTTCCCCTGAATGACTCTCCTTCAGGTGTTACTCAGGCTTCCAGGTTTCTTCTGTCTTGAGACTCACCATCTGAAAGTTTTCTTCAGCTAGTCACAGCTAGGGGAAGAAATGCAGATTGGGAGCATGCATGGGATAGTCATATAGGGCAGGCTGGGGATATGTATAGGACTTAAACCTGCATTTTATTTGTTACAACTCAGGAACTTAGCTAAACCTTACTGTAGGGGAATTGATGATGCTGTGCATCTCCGAGCATAGAAAGAACTTGAACCTCATTCACTGAAACTAATAAATGACTTCTGGTTCCTGGAAAAAAAAAGCCATGCATGCTCCAGTCCAAAAGAAGAACTTCTTTTCTTGTTTTCTATGTCTGAGCCCCAGCCGGTATTATGGTTCTAGTACTTTGAGACAGAGACTCTGATATATTTAGAAAGACCCATTTGCTGCTACTTGTCCAAAGGCCAGCTCTCAGATGTTGGAAACTGTCAGCCTGGATTCCCAAGGAATTTTTGTCTTATCCTGGAGGTAATGTCTCTAGGCCAGGTGAAAGTGTGTTCTGACAAGCCTAACCTCATAGCACAGCTCTATCTCCAAACTGACCACAGTAATTCTCTTTGTGCTGGTTGCCATTTGCCAACTTGTTTTTAGTGCAGGAACCATTAACTATGAACTCTCCCACATTCGGCAATTCTTATGGCAGTATTTCTAGGCTTGCTTTAGTTAACAGGCCACCAACCCCTTGATAGCAATCCCTATTTATCACTCAGCTGTAAATATTGTCTCCAGGCAAAGCTTGGCCTACATGGTCTGAGCCCTCAAGCAATTTTATTTTGACTCATTCTAAATAAAACTTGAATTATTCAGAGTGTATGGGTGGGTGAACAGGAAAGAGGAGGCTGGCAAGAGAAGTAGAAAAAGGAGGAGGAGGAAGAGAAGGGTAGAAAAGGAGGAGGGCAGAAGAGAAACAGAGAGAAACAGAGAGAAAGAGAGAGAAAGTGCATGCTGTCTACACAGTGGCCTTGGAAATCTTTCAAGGAAGGAATAGGAGAAAAATATGTGACCACCTGTCGAAGAATGAGAGGAAGTGAGAGAGTAAAACAGGTAGGAAAATAAAACAGAGGCCAAGAAAGGATGAGGGGAACTCATAACTGAAAAAGTGTACAGAGAAAAGATTATAGAAGGATAGGAGAGGGGTCACTAAAATGCCTGTTTAAGTATACGTCTCTGTTTTCCCATTTTCTCTTTCTCACTAGCAGGAGAATTGATCAATGAGCATTGAATGAGCATCTATTATTTTCTGGGTATATATATATCTCCTCAAATGCATCTTTTGAGGTGCATCTATCATTTGTGCAATGGTGGGTAAGTGGCAAGTGGGTAGGACAGATTCTCAGAAGGACAGGCTTTCAGAAGAGGGAGAGGTCTGTGTCAGCTGGAGAATTGAGGAAAGGATTCACAGCAGGAATGAGGGTTCAGTGGATCATGCAGTCTGCGTAGGACCAAAGAAATAGAAGCAAGGACTGAGGGCACTCTCAGCAGGGACAGAGGAAGAGAGAGAGAAAGGCTGGACTCAACTGGGAAATCTGCAGCACATGAACTTCAAATGATAAAAGTATTTGATGTAGGCAGGGGTAGATAGAGAAAACAGAGAATCCAATGAGAAATTATAAGGAAAAATAGGAATGAAGAAAAGAAAATAATATAGAGAGATTGAAGGGAAAATAAATAAAAGAAAAAAGCATGGAGAGAGAAAACAACAAAAGGGCTTTCAGATGCTTTCACATTTTCTGGACCAGAACCACCATGTTGGCCTCACATGGCACTCCAAGAAGAATTAGCCCTGCCTCTGGCTGAGCCTCTAGGTCTGTGCACTTGGTGAGATCCACGCCGTGGCTGGATGTCCTGAGTTGCAGTCCTGTGGGAAATGAAGCCATGTTACACACCTGAACGTCCCCAGCTGAAATGCTGGTGTTAAAAGAAAGACAATGATAGGCAAGTAAGTCCAGTCAGATTGTATTTCTCCTGGAAAATTTTTCTAGAGAATTTTTTAAATGTGGCACACTTGACATTTAAATCATAGAACATAAAATTCATTTTCCTCAATCTAAATAGGATTAAAATAAATTTGGGAGTGAGTTATGGCCTGATGGTTTCTAGGCCACTTCATAAGTTAAAATGATTCTTAGTTATAGTAATTGTCTGCCAACCATCAACCTTCATATGGGACAAATGCAGTATTTATCAAATTCCCCATCAAAAGGCAAAATACCTTATTACCATCTATAATCCTAATTTTTCATAACTGGACAAAAGCCTAACTATTCCTGCCTTCTCCTTCACTACTCAATGATTCATACTCAGAACCCATGCTAGTTGAACCACTTTTGGTAACATGAATAATTTCCTACATATCCTTGGTTTGTATTCAGGCTGCTTGCTCTTCTAGGAATATTTGCCCCCTACCTTTTATCCCCCTCCCCTCAAACTGTCTTGCTAGGCTATCTTTATTCAACCATTCTACTGGCAGGTGCTCAAGTTAAAACCAGGTTGTGAGGGTGGGTCCTAATATGGTCTGACTGCTGTCCTTATAAGAAGAGGAAAGGTGGACAAAATAGTTCCATTCTCTCCAGTTTCTAGATCCCCCACCCTCTATCCAAGAAAAGTAATTGATACATGGACTTCTAACACTATAGATTATTGCTGTCTCTGTTCAAACCTGATAGAAATGATCTCATATATATAGTATGTACTTGCTTGTGTCTGGCTTCTCTTCCTCAGTGTTAGACTGGGATATTCATCTACACTGTTTTACGCAGTTCATAGTTCACTCATTCTCACTGATGCCTAGTATTTCCAGATAAGAATATACCACAGTTTACTTAATTCTTGTTAAAAATTCTTGTGTAGACCTTTAGGAGATTTGGAATTTTTACTGGGTAGATACCTGGGAGTAGGATCATTGCACCATAAGGTATGCATATATTCAGCTTTAGCTAATGCAAAGAGTTTTAAATGTGTTTTAGTACATTTACACTCACCACACTCATAACTGCAGTGTTCCAGTTCTTCATTACCTACACTTAATATCATCTGTCTTTATCATTTTAGTAATTTGGGTAGATTTGTAGAGGTTTCACAGTTTCTAAAGATTATATATATATATATATTTTAGGTTTTATTTATTTGACAGAGAGAGAGAGCAAGTGAGCACAAGCAGAGGGAGCAGCAGAGGGAGAGTGAGAAGCAGGCTCCCCGCTGAGCAGGGAGCCAGACGTGGGACTTGATCCCAGGACCCTGGGATCATAACCCCAGCGGAAGGCGGATGCTTAACTGACTGAGCACCCAGGCGCCCATGTTTTAAAGATTTTTTATTTATTCGTTTGAGAAAGAGAGAGAGAGAAAACGCAAGAACATGAGCAGGGGGAGGGGCAGAGGGAGAGGGAGAAGCAGACTCTCTGCTGAACAGGGAGCTTGACACGGGGTTCGATCCCAGGGCCTCAGGATCATGACCTGAGTGGAAGGCAGACGCTTAACTGACTGAGCCACCCAGGCACCCCCACAGTAGTTTTAATTTCCATGTCATGATGACATGCATTTGACCATCTTTTCATATAGTTATTTGACATACCTCATTCTGTGGAGGTGGTTTAATTATTTTATCCATTTTCTATTGGGTTTTAGCCTCTCAATCATTAATTTGAAGGGATTGTTTGTATATTCTGGTAATGAGTCATTTATTATATAAATGTTTTATGAATATTTTCTCCCTGTCTGGTGGTTTTCTTTTTCATTCTTTTTTCTTTTTTTAAAGATTTTTATTTATTTGACAGAGAGAGAGAGAGACAGTGAGAGAGGGAACACAAGCAGAGGGAGTGGGAGAAGGAGAAGCAGGCTCCCCGCCGAGCAGGGAGCCTGGTGTGGGGCTTGATCCCTGGATCCTGGGATCATGACCTGAGCCGAAGGCAGACGCTTGATGACTGAGCCACCCAGGTGCCCCCTTTTTCATTCTCTTAATGCTGTTGAATGGAAAGTTCATTTTAATATATCTATTATTAGTATTTTATTTTGTGGTTTGTCCTTGTTTTACATTTAGGTAATCTTTGCTTTCCGTGTGATCCTATTTCTATTTTTTTAGAAGAATACTTCTTAAAAAAATTTATGAACCATTTCAAGTTAATATTTTTAAAGCATAGTGTAAAGAGGGATTGTTTTTCTATCTACCTACATATCTATATGTTTACTGATACAGATATATGGATATGGAAAATTGACTCTCCTTCACCTTATACATGCCTCTTTTGATTTAAAAAAATATTATGAATGTAGTCCGGCTTAGTAATAGTTACTTTTTGAAAAACGTATTTGCCTACCTTAAGATCACAAAGATATTCTATGCTTTCTAAAGACAGAGTTATTATTTTTCTATATAAATTTGTAATCTGCCTGCAATTTTTTAAAAAAAATATTCTGGGTGGTAGAGATCCAATATGGAGATCCCATAGATTAGCCTAATTTATTGAAATATCCATCCTTTTCCATTTATACCACAACATTTTTGTAGAGAAAGAAGACAATATAATTGTGAGTCTGTTGATGATTTTTCTATTGAGTTCCAGTGGTCTATTTGTCCGTCCTTGTGCCAATACCACACTACCTCTATTACTGTAGCTTAGTAACAAGTATTGTTATTTGATAGTATAAATTCCCTGGCTTTTTTTTCTTCCAAAAAATTGTCTGGGCTCCTTTTTTCTCTTAGAATTCCCAAATATACTTTAGAATCAGTTTATAATTTCAAAATATCCTGATGGGACTTACAGTGAGATTGTTTTCACTTTGTAAAAAATTTAAGAAAATTAAAATTTTCACATTATTGATTTTTCTAGTTCATGTAGCAAATATGTACACTCTTGTAACCTTAAACATTTTATATCAATAATATTTGTGGTTTTCTATATAGAGTTTTGGACTTTTTTTTTTAAATTCATTTGAGACAGAGATAGAGAGAGAGAGCATGAGCAGGGGGAGGTGCAGAGGCAGAGGGAGAAGCAGGCTCTCCGCTAAGCAGGGAGCCGGATGTGGGACTCGATCCCAGGGCCCTGGGATCATGACCTGAGCCGAAGACAGAGGCTTAATCATCTGAGCCACCTAGGCACCCGAGTTTTGGACATTTTTAAAAAGATTTATTCCCAAGTATTTGATGCTATTTGTTGCCAAATAAAAGCAGACTGATTTTTTAATCTGTTTATTTCTTCATTGGCTATATATATAAAATTGACATTAGCATATGAACTTTACTACTTTGTTAAATTTATTAATTTAATTTTCTGTACTTTAATACTGTATTCTTAATATTTAGATATACTAAGGGCATAGTCATCATTCAAGAAAACTGACAGGTATTTAAAAAAAAAAAAAAATTTCCAAACTGATCAGTCTTTCATTTGCTTATCTTATTGAAATAGTTAAGATATCCAGTACAATGTTAAATAAAGTGATTATAAAGGGCCTAGTTTCCTTTTTCTATCTTTCTGTGGGAAATTCAGTATTTCACCACTGATAATATTGTTCATATTTATTATTTTAATATCTGTATAAATCTGAAATGATCTACCATTATATAATCTTCACATTGATCTCTTGAGCTCTTTTTTCTATTTTTCTTTGATTCATTTTCATAAATCTTGGTGAAGAATATTGTGTTACTATTGTGATCAAAGAACTGAATCTTTTTTTAAATCTTATTAAATGAAAATTTTTTATGCCAGGACGGTTTCACAATTTCTTTGTTAACATTCTTCGAGTGTGGTTTGCTGTTCTTTTAACTCCTTAAAATGAAAGCTTTACTAAGATCCATGGCTCCAGAAATAGATTTCCACCATGCCAAATGCCTGAGGCCCTTCACTTCTGAGTAGCTCTAGTTTTGGATTCCTCTTTGCTGTCTAAATGTCCCAAGTACGCATTTTGCCTGGACCGTGGCCTTCTAGTTCTCTCTCTCTTTTTTTTTAAGATTTTATTTATTTATTTGACAGAGAGAGAGCACAAGCAGGGGGAGTGGCAGGCAGAGGGAGAGGGAGAAGCAGACTCCCTGCTGAGCAGGGAGGCTGACATGGGGCTCGATCCCAGGACCCTGGGATCATGACCTGAGCTGAAGGCAGACGCTTAACTGACTGAGCCACCCAGGCACCCCTATTTTTTGAGATGTAAAGACATCTCAAAATTTTCCCAACCCCTTTAATCTGGGTGTGTACTCAGAACCCAGAGTGTGGGTCTGTGGTTAGAGCAGCTTAGCCCTTCTTGCTAGAAACTGAATTTCTCACCATGTCCTCTGCACATATTCAGTATTATCATCATCATAGTAGGAAAGCAGAATATAAGCTCTCTTCTCGAGTATAAGCATAACACCTACTTCTTCTACCCTCTCTAAACAATGAACTCTTCTATGAGTCTGCATGCACACACACACACACACACACACACACACACACGCACACACGCACACAGTTGACTTTAAGCAGGGATGTGCTGAGTGTTTGTGATATGCAGTGAATAATTTAATGTCTGGAGCAGAGGGAGTACCCCAAATAACAAGAGTAAATAAATAAAAAACCTGGAAGGATGGGATGGTGTCTTTTTATGTTAAGATTTATTCAACAAATTCATTTATTCAACAAACACATGATGAGTGGGAGACACGAGTTCTTCAGCTTCAGACACAGAAGTGGAACAAGGTAATACATGTATAAATATGTGCAAGATGTAGGTTCCTTCTTCAATTGATTTCCTGTTCAGTAAAAAGAAAATGGCTAACAAATAATACATGGCAACATGAGAATATTACTATATGATGAGTGTAAAACATGCATGATGGCAATAAGTTTATTCATTAGTGTATAAAATCCTGCATTTAATCAATTTATATTGAATTTCTAATCTATGTGAAGAACAGTGCCAGTCACTGTTAGAGAAAAAGAGGCAAAGTACAGAGTTACCATTGACACAGTCCCTGGCCTAAAATGACTTAGCATCAAAAAAAGAAGAAAGTGTGTGTCCAAGTAAACCTAAGATATAAAAGAAAGTGCTAGAGATAGATCGATGATAGATACAGATAAGTCTTATGTTTTATATGTTAGAATCTATCCATTGATTCTTTAATGCAGTCAGCATCCATGAAGTCTGACTTTACATTGGACATATGTAACAGGCACTCAGACATACTACTTATCTGAAAACAAAGGACTCTTGCCTGTATATTGGAGACAAGGTAATTAAATTTCTGGGAGGAAATATTTGATAGGATCTACATAAGCAGTGTGGAAGGGGAGGGCACCCCAAGTAAGATAAATGACTTAAGTAAAAGTACAGGGACAGGGGAAATAAATTCCCCAACAGACATACTGTCTAATCTGTATGTGGGAGAATTATAAAACAGAAACTAAGACAGGGAATTTGGGAATAAGGTGAAAGAGTGTCTTAAGGTCTCAGCCTTTTCATCATTACATAATAATTCACATTAAGATTGATCTACTGGTTTATTTATGGCATTGAGCATGGTCAAATCAGTTCAATTCAATATGCAATATTACATATATTAATGAATTAACTTACAGCCATGATGCATGTTTTCTAACAGTTTAGCATTAAGTAGGTAGGATTCTCAGATCAGTTAACATAAGTTGGGGTCTGACTGTCAGTCAGGTCTTTACTCACAGTGACTCAAAGTGAGAGTGAAACACAGGGCCCTGAGACTGCAGTGTCCATTTGAGCAAGGAGATATTCTCTTGGAGATAAGATGCTCAGTCATATTTCCTCCATGTGACCAGGCCATATTTAATAGACGAACAGACTTAAAGAATACTTTTTGAAGTCAGAACATCACAGAAGGACCCCCCTGTTTGCTCTGTATCAGGAAGGAGGCAGGAGTGGGTGCAGAATGACTCATGATGAGAATGAATGCGACAGCCCTACTGTAGGTCCTGTCCAAGAAAACACATCGTCTACTTTCTCTCCAGTTTTGGTCAGTCTGTCAATGGGCACTATGACCCCAGCAAGGAAGCATAAAAAACCAATTTATGAATTATTCAGGTGATCACATTTTAATTCTAAAACCTGGCTGTCATCTTGGCTAACTGGCACTCAGTTGGAAAAAAAAAAATTGCAAAATCTTAGATTTCATATTTATTAGCCAATTGGAAGCAATAATTCCAACAAACCCAAATAAAAATATTTTAAATGCTCAAAATCTTCCCTAATATTTTATTACTATTATTTCCTAATATTCAATATTTATAATATTAATTTATTATTTCATTGCACAAAATTAGAGAAAATAAAAATTCAAGATAAGCATGAATAAAAAATATTCATCAACCCACCATCTAAAAATAATCTTCTAACTCTACAACTTTTTTCTTTTGAAAATGGACTTCTAAATCTTGAAGAAAAAAAGAAGAAAAGGGACTTATGCTATACTTTGTACCTTTTTAAGGCAACTAAATTTGAATCCATTTCTACCTTAATATACTTACATCATTTTAATAACTTTATCAGATTCTATTGTATAGAAGTCATAATTTAAGCAGTTATTGGAACAAGTATATTGTTGCAGATTTTCCAGTACTATAAACAATACTGTGATAAACTCTTTTTACTAATTTTTTCATTTTAATTCCAGCATTGTTAGTGTACAGTGTTATATTAGTTTCAGGTATATAGTAACGGTTCAGCAATTCTATGCATTACTCAGTGTTCAATGGACATTCTTATATTTACATCTTTTCACACTTCTCTAATTACATCCCTAGAGTAAATTCTGAGGGTGGAATTATTGGATCTAAAGGTATAAAATATATTTAAATTAAAATTTCAACCTAATTGATATTTTTAGTTTTCTTTCTTTACCATATGCTGTCTGTAGCTTCAGCTTATTCCATGAGTTGATATACAAATGTGTAAAGATACCTAAAGTTACACATACCCCCATGTTCATTGCAGCATTATTTACAGTAGCCAAGATGTGGAAACAACCTAAGTGTCCAATCGATGGATAAATGAATAAAGGAAGTATTAATATGTATTACTTTGTCATACCAAATAATGAAATCTTGCCAGTTGCAGCAACATAGACTTGAAGGTATTATTCTAAGTGAACTAAAGCAGACAGAGAAAGACAAATACCATAGGATCTCATTTATGTGTGGACTTTAAAAAAAACAAAACAACAACAACAACAAAACAAAACCAAGCTTAAAGACACAGAGAACACATGGGTGTTCACCAGTGGTGGGAGAGGGGGAACAGGAAAATGGATGAAGGGAGTCCAAAAGGTACAAATGTCCAGTTATAAGTCATGGGAATGTAATGCACAGCATGGTGGCTATATTTCTGTATTCCATATTTATAAGTTGCAGAGAGGGGCACCTGGGTGGCTCAGTTAAGCATCTGCTTTCGGCTCAGGTTGTGATCCTGGGGTCCTGGGATGGAGCTCTGCATCGGGCTCCCTGCTCAGTGGGGAGTCTGCTTCTCCCTCTCTCTCTGCCTCTCCCCTCCACTTGTATTCTCTCTCACTCTAAAATAAACAAAATCTCTAAAAAAATAAGTTGCAGAGAGAACAGACCTTAAAAGTTCTCATCACAAGAAGGGGAATTCTGTAACTATGTATAATGATCCATGTTCACTAGACTTTTTGTGAGGATCATTTCATAATGTATGCAAATAGCAAAACATTATGTTGTATACCTGAAACTAGATAATGTTGTAGGTCAATTATACCTCAATAAAAAAGATATGTAAAGACATTAACTATGAACCAACAAATATATGACTAAACTATTTCATTTGTCAGATTATGAATAGGCTTGGTTAATTTATTTCCGACGTTCATCTCTCTGTTAAATTGATGAGATGCTCCCTATCCTAATAGCTGCTGGAATAACTAGTGATTGTGGTAGTATTTGGACTTAAAGAGCTATTGGGAGGAAAAAAAACAAACTATTCCTACTTATGTCTGGAACACATAGGACAGGTGACTTAGATTTTCATGAGTTCCGTGAATTTGAAATTTCTATTTGAGACATTAACAGAACTCATAAGATGAATTAATTCCTGGATTCCTGGCAGGAAAAAAAAAATGTTACAACTTCAACAGAAACACATGTATGCATGGACCAGCTATGCACAATTTTTTTTTACATTGTGGTAAAATACATAAAGTTTATCATCATAACCTTTTTTACTGTATAGTCAGTGATATGAGATGCATTCACAATGTGCTACCATCACTTCTATTTATCTGCAGAACTCTTCATCTTGTGGAACTGCAACTCTACACCCGTGAAATACTAACTCCCCATTCCCCTTTAACCCTTAGCCCCTGGCAACCACCATTCTCTTTCCTCTGTACTATAGGATTTTGACTTCTCTAAGTACCTCGTATAAGTGGAATCATATGGTTTCTGTCTTTCGACAACTGGCTTATTTCACTTAGCATAGTATCTTCAAAATACATCCATATTGTAGCATGTGGTAGAAATTCCTTCCTTTTTAAGGCTGAGTAATATTCCATTGAGTGTATATGTGACATTTTGTTTATTCATTCATCGAGGGACACTTGGGTCGCTTCCACAATGCTATGGCCATTTTTGATGAGATTAAAATGAGATAAAACAAAAAACGCTAGGGCTATTATTGATGAAATAAAAAGAAATATCAAATAAGATTTATAGGAGATAACCAATCACATATCTTAATAAATCAAAAGCAAAAAAATATAAAAGACTACAAATCATAAAATTGTCAAATGAATAAGAAAAAATGGTAAACATCTATAGATTTGCAAAAATCTATAGATGAAATAATGTTTTTGAAAATTGTAGAAAAAATGTAACAGTTTAGTGCAGGAAGGAAAGAAGGTAAAAGATAACAGATTGCAGGAAGAAGAGAAGGAAAAAGTGAGAATGATAAAGCAAAGTAATAAAGCAAAAATATAAACACAATAGTAAATGTAAATTAATTATACTTGTATGTTTAAAAAAGGTCTCAGATTTTTAAATAAGCCTTTTATATAATAACAAGAGGTATACCTAACAAAAATAGAGGGAAGATTAGCAAAATAAGTATGAAGCAAAAATCTGGTATATTAATATTGGTATCATAAAAATTGATTTGAATATTAAGGTTTTGCAATATATATGTGTTATGAAGTTGCAAGTTTTATACTCACACTTTTTAGTCCCAGAGATCCTGATAATAAAATAAGTATAGACAGGAATTCTCTTGTATTTATGAATAGTCACATAATACTAATACCCATATTTACTCTGTCATGGAGAGTATTGTGCCCTCCAAGGACACTATGTATTTGGAAATCAAAATGGAAAAAAAAATTCTTGCATCAAGAATGTTAAGGAGAAGCGCTCTTGGGTGGCTCAGATGGTTAAGCGTCTGCCTTCGGCTTGGGTCACGATCTCTAGGTCCTGGGATTGAGCTCCATGTCAGGCTCCCAGCTCAGCGGGGAGTCTGCTTCTCCTTATCCCTCTGCCTCTCCCCCTGCTTGTGCTCTCTCTCTTTCTCTCTCTTAAACGAATAAATAAAATCTTAAAAAAAAAAAAAGAATGCTAAAGAGATTTTTTTTTTGAATGACATCTGAGCATTCCACCCAACCTAAGAATTCTTACATAAGAAAATACCCTCCCCTAGGGACATGAGACAGTACACATCCTGAGCCTCACATTATTACTGCATCTCCACGGTACTTAAAATAGTGCTGTGGACATAGTCCTTTGATCATTCATGCATTCACCCATTTAATCCTTCATTTATGCATCCTGGGCTTCAGCTGTGAAGGTCTCTTTAGGTTTTATTTCCTCTAATGGCTTTAGTAGGGATTTAAGGGGCAGCCTCTCTGTATAAGTTTCTAGCAATAAAAAGGGTAAATGGTTAATTCTGAATAGGATCAGATGATTTTGTCTCATTCAGTCTCATTTTACATGTGGGGCAGCTCATATGTTAGCTTCTTACTTACTTCCACCTTACTGAGTCACATAGTTGATCTGCAGCCATAAGTAGAAAGACCCTTATTACTTGTTCAGTGATGGACATGATGGTTAAGAGTTTAAACAATGAACCGAAACTTAAAATCTATTTCCAGGACTTGAACTTGCTTTTGACTTCAGTCATTTTTATTTCAATTTTTTCAGATTTATAAATAGAGTTTCAAGAAGTTAAGACCTTCGCAGAATTTATAACATAGTAATGAAATGGTAGTGTTTGTGAAGCCCATGGTGTACTGCATGACTCCATAGTTCATGGCACTTCATCGATGAAGCCTATTACCAATATCCTGATTATTATTTTATTAACATTACTCCCATGCCATCAACTGCCCCTTTTTAGTTGGCTTAACATCTTCTAGTAATCTGATCTGTATTTCCTCTTTGTTCCTTCTCACATCCATACTGGAGAATGCTTTCCCAGCCTCATTTCCATTTCTGACTCACATTCACTGCTTCGGAAAGTCAACCCCATTTGCACCCCAGCATCAGTTCCTGAGCTACTGCACTTCTCCAGGGCTTATGAGTTTTGCTTGTTAGATGCTAAATTACCGGAAAGTGACAAGTCTCAATTTGCAAATTTTGTCACAATAAAATTCACTCAATAAAAACAAAAGGAGCCATAGAAATGCAGGGTTTTGGGGGATCATAAAGCATATATATCTGTTGCAAGCAGTTTGTGTCTATCCAAGTGGCAGCATTCAGTGAGTTAATGCTTAAAAAGTAGACAGCTCCTGTTAATGAGACAGATTATTTAGGAAAATAGAACTGTCACTATTGCTTGCTATGTAAAGCAGTGGATTTGTTACTTTTGAATGTTGGCTGCATTAGTAAAAACATCATTTATTCATATTGGATGCTCCCCAGAGCTGCACTTTGGTTAATAAAGATAAAATCCTTATGTTAGTTGTCAGATGTTACCTTCCTATCTCGGTAACCCTTCCGACAGCAACCTGGGAACTTCTCTGAGATGATTTGCTTAGTGGGGGATCTTCGTGTGTGTTTTTCAGAATCCCAGGTGGGTTTTTTTTTTTAACTGATCCCTGGGAGCACCTCCTATGAGAACCTAAGATCCACACCTGCACAGTTTGATAAAGCGTGGAACTAAAGGGAATAAAAAAAAAAAGAAAACGTAGAATCTCAGACCCAGAGCAACCTTGCACGTTTTCATTGAAAATATTACGCAGCTTCCAATCTCCTTTTTTTAACTCTTTACAGCCGAACTTCCTCCTTCTCTTCCACAACCTCACCTCTCCATCACTGGCCAGTTTTCACTGAAATCAAGAAGAGGCTCCTTGTCATTAAACCAAATAGTTTTAGTCCTTTTCTATTAGAAGAATTTGACATTATCAATGCATCCCTGCTTCTTTAAAAACCAGAGTCAATTAGTTTCCATGATTCTGTATCATTCTATTTCCCTCCTACTGCTCTTGCTAAATTTATTCCCTTCCACCCACAGTCATTCAATGCTGGTCCCTCAAGGCTCAGTCCAAGCCCTGCTCTTTCCTCCTCCCATTCACTCTCCCTAGAGGACCTCACCTACACATGGAATGTCATCTATTTGTAGGCAACTCACAAATTGCCCTGCATCTCTGACTCTGACAGCTCCTTGAGCTCTGCACTCCCCTGACCAACTGAACCTCTGACAGCTTCCAAAAGATGTCTCAAAGTCTTCACAGATTCTCAAAATGTCCGGCCCAAATGTTTGAATTTCCTCCCCAAATATAGGTCTCCTTCAAAATCACTATACATTTTGTTTTCCACAAGCCAGAAAGTTGAGTTATCTTTAAATTAGTCTCTCTTGTACTTCATACCCAAACTACCAACATGGATTGCCTATTTTAACTCTTAAGTATTGTTCATATCTATTTACCTCTTTCCAGACCCTAACTCAGGGCCTGACATAAGGGAAACTCAGTAATTTTGAATTAAAAGAGTCTTTATCATCAACACTCCACTAAAGCGTGGCCTGGTGCAGAGTTTCTGAATTATCTCCTCAATCCAAATTTGCCTCACTGTATGAATTCTCCATTTTACCACTAAGTTGGATACTTTCCAAAACAAGATCATGTCATCTCCCTATCCTCAGCTTGAATAATTTAAATTTTTGATCTTCCTGAATCACATCAATTAGCCAATCTCTCTCCTTACAGACCCAGCGCACCCCCCACACTGTCCTTTTTTCTGTTGTGACAACCACAGGTCCGCTCTCTGCTCTTGACACCTTGTACCCCCTGAACACACACAGCATCTTCTGTATGGTCCTCAGTGCGCTCAGTCACCTAATTAACATGCACTCTTCCTCTATGCAAGCTCATTTCTTACTCCTTTAGGAATATTCACAGTAACCTCCCTGACAAGGTCAATCATTTCTATTATATGCTCTAACAATACAGAAATTAAATTATAACTTGCTATAATATAATTTTTCTATATTTGATTAATGTTTGTAACCTCCACTTAAAATACATTTCCCAGAGTGCAAGTTCATTACAGGTAGGATGCCTAGTTATCTTCCCCATTGTATCTCCAGAAACAACTAGCTTGCTGTCATTTATATGGTATTGAGATATTTATTTAAATATCTATATATATGGCTTAGTTTATATAACATAATGTGAGTGAGTGTGTGTGTATCTTGACTTGGATAATTCAGTTTCTCTGGGGCTCAATTCCCTCACCTATTTAATAGGGCTAATGTCATAATATCTAAAGTCTTTCCATGTCTAGATATCTAATCCCTCTCATAATGGAAATACAGAAGACAAAATTATACCAGATTGCCATTTCTCATATATCAGACTGGAAAAAAAAAATATGACAACATGTTCTGTTGGTAAAAAGGTGGAGAAACAGTCACTCTGATACTCATGTGATACTCTTTGGAATGTACTTGGCAATAAATTATGGAGATTTTGTCAATATTCAACAAAATTACATGTATGTACACATTAGTTCCAATAAATCTAACTTCTAGGGATTTCTCTGAAGATGTATCTCCAAAAATAGAAAAATTCATATTTAGGAATATTCATTCATTTTATTAATTATAAATGAAAAAATATTGCAAACCTATATATTCGTACATTGAAGAGGGGTTCAGTAAATTATCATATATCTACATAATGGAATATGATGCAGCCAGAATAAAAGAATGGGGATGAAAGATTTTTATGATATGGAATAATTTTTAGGATATATAGTTCAGTAAAATGTCAAATACAAAAAGTCACAGAAAGTATGCTATTCTTTGTGTAAGAGGGAGGAAATGAGAAGATACACTTCTATCTTTTAACTGTACATGTAGAAACACAGGAAGGATAAACTAGAGCTTAAAGAAACTGGGTACTCTCAGGACATGGGTGAGAAAGATGAAAAGTACGGAAGTATAGGGTGGGCAATAATGTTTCTCTGATGAACCATTTTTGAATAGTTTCACTTTTACAACTATGCTCATGTTCCAAATCCTCAAAAAAGGAAAATACAAATATGTACAAGGGGAATACTAAAACATAGTTTAAGCACATTTTATAAACTGTATTTGAAGAAATAATGTAACCACACTGGAGGGAAAGAGAAAAAGAAATCAGAAAAAGAACTAACTTTTCAACTTTTCAGTACATTATATGCTTCAGGCTAAAGACAAAATTCTAAAATATGTTGGACTCTGGTACATTTCTTTTTCACAAAGTAATGGGTGTTAACAATTCTGAAAACTATTTTCTGTGTATTCTTGATCAAAGCAAATAAATATCTATATTGAAGAAAATGGGAGCCAGGTTTCTTAGTGTCATAAAAGGAAGTTACAAATATTGAGAAGGAGAAGGACATTATGAACTGTCTAGTATTTAGTTGAAATTGGAGGCATTGGTGTGAACAGGTGATTTTAATATAAATAGTTATAGATATTTTGGGTTGTATATGTATGTTCACATATATGTATATGTGTATATGGTTGTATGTATATGCATGCATCAATATATATATGTATTACTGTATACATATTTGTTTGTACATATAGTTCTAACTGTGCACTGAGAAAGACTAGAACTTAAGTAGCAATGAGCACACCTAGTGGTCATATGTTGGTTTCTCATACCATCTTCCACTTAAAGAATCTAGGATACTTGGGAGAAATGGCTGATTTCAGGGATAGGATGGAAGAGAACTAGATGTGCCTGGAATATTATTTTGTGCCATAAAGTAAAGAGGTACTTGAAGAATGTCAGTGTCAAGGGGCATCACATGCTAAATCTTGTACCATTTGAGCACATCTAAATAAATAGTAGTAGAGTTTTTAATCCATACAATAATTATCCATGAGTCCATTTGGATATAAATAAAATTCTTTACAATAAAAATTTCAATAGTAAATGTAGAAGGAATGATGGAATTAGAAAAACACCATTTGGCAATCATCATTATACTCATTGTTTCAGGCAAAAATCATTAATGGATGCTGAAACTGGTGGGTGAAAAATTGATGAGTAAGGGCATATTTGCATTGTTTCTGTCTTAGTCTGCTGGGGCTACCACAGCAAAATAGCAATGACTGAGTTGCTTAAACAACAGACATTTACTTCTCACAGTTCTACACACTAGGAATTCTAAGATCAAGGTTCCAGCAAATTTGTTTCCTCTTGAGAGTCATTTTTCTGGCTTTCACAGGGTCATCTTCTTGCATGACCAGGGATCTATGGGATGGGGGAGAAGAGAGATGATGGGAAAGGGGGTTAATTTTTGTCTCTATTCTTATAAGGACACTAGTTTCATCATGTGGGGCTGCACCCTCATTTTAACCTAATACCTCCAAAGGCCCTACCTCCACATGTCATCACACTGGGGTTTAGTTCTTCAACATATAAATTTTGGGGAGGGTCACTGTCAGTCCATAAAAGTTTCCAAATATATCTTACCAAGATATTTGGAAAAGGGACAACATAGTAACTATACTTTGGAGACACCAAGTGATCATAGTTAATATCACCAGAAATGCAACAGATCAATATCACCTGCCTTGGGACAAGATACACTGAGAAGGAAAGAACATCACTGATATGGAGTTCCAGCCACTAATGATCTGAATTTAGTCATTTGGAAACATCAGGCAAGCCCAAATTCAGGGAAATTTTATAAAACAATTCCACCAATTCTTGTTTTGGACTATTCAAAAATATCAATGTCATGAAACAAAAATTTAAGAAGACTTCCAGATTAAATGCAGGTTAAGAAATATGACAAATATTCTAAATTGATCTAAATATGGGACAAATGATCTAAATATGTTCTTTGGACAGGATTGGAACAGTGGTGAAACTAAAGAATATTATATCAATATTTGATTCCTGATTTTGATAACTTCACTGTGGTTATATAGAAGACTGTTCTTTTTCTTAGCAAATATGCTCTGAAGGGATAAAGGGGGGGAAAAAAAAAACCCAAAAACAAAAACAAAAAAAACAAGCTCCATGAGCACAGGGACCATTCATATTTTTTTGGTAATCTTTGTGAATTTGTCAGTCATAACTAGGACTGTTGAGGCAGATGTAGAAAAGAGCAAAAGAACCAAGTCAGATACAGGAAAACCTGGGAGCCAGAGAGATAGTGACATCAGACCAGAATCCCTTGTCCTCAGTAAGGAAGGCTCACCAGCCCCAGAGACTGAGGCCTGTCAGACCCGGGCTCAGGCAAAGGAGCCCCTTCTGTGGTTGTGGGAAACAATAATTTCCTCCCTGAACATGCAACTGCCGAGTGCCTAAGAACAGTGCAGGTTTTGGGGGATAGCAATGATACTTCAGGCCCAGTCCAGTTCAAATACCAATTAGAAGGCTAGGCTAAGAATAAAAGGACTGGTAGACTGATTTGGGCCTGGAAATCTTTTCATTAAAAGTATCTTCTATCCAGTCAGCTAGATGTGTCCAAATGGATGTGAAACAGAGCATGTGGAAGCTGTGCAGGGGTTGGAATAGATAGTTCTGCTCTCAGGGGCTCTAGGTCAGAGAAGCCTATGTGTGATCATATAACATCTTTCATCAGAATCCTCTTTTAATTAAAAAAATTAAAGGATGTTGAAGAGATAGATATAGGAGACATAGTACAATCCCTTTATGACTATTCTGATGAAAATTCATCTGAATGTATTTGTTCTTTAAGGAGTAGATGTCCCACTATTATAAAATGAAATCATCACATGAGGTCTGAAAAGAGAGGAAAAAATCAGAGGATAATAGAGAACAAAGGGGCTCCTGCTCTGGGTCATGATAATAATGACCGTGTAGAGTAGCTTTTAGCCATGATCTGCCTCTTCCAAGGGTCTTGGAATGTATTTCTAAATGAGAAGTGATTCAGATTGCAGAAAAAAAAAATATTCCCTTTAGAATGGTGGTATTCATGTTCTTTCTAGTACAAACCATAAAAATATATGAGTAGGTCACACAGAAATATCTATGTGCATAATAAAACATAAAAGCCAAATTTTCATGTAACTGAATATTTAATATCACTGAAATCTTTTTAGAAATTATATTCTCATTACTTTTTCTTTGAATTCCTGTAGAAAACTCCAAAGGTAATTTAAACATTGAAAGGTTTTATTGGGCAGCAAAATATTTCAAAGCTCAGTGGATTGAAACAACAAGCATTTGCTATTACCAAGGAGTCTATAGGTCAGGGGGAAGTTTCATAGGACTCAGCTGTGTTGGAGCTCCTGTATCAGCTGGATTGCTCTGGACTGGCCTTGGCTGGAACAACTGGGACTTTCCTCCATGTCATCTCTCATGTCCCAGCAGATTAACTAGGACTTCTTATAATGACGGTGGTGAGGTTCCAAGAGACAGAGAGGGAAGCACGCAAAGCCTCTTGAGATGCTGGCTCACAACTTCTGATGAATTCCATTTCCCAAAGCAAGTCAAAGGCTAGCCCAAATTTAAGGGCTGGGAAAATATACACCAACTATTTATAATGATGGGAGGAGCTGTAAAGGTATTCACACACATCAAAGGATGTGAATGCAGGGAAGAGTGGAGAATTAGAGTCATTTTGTTTAAACCTTGCATGTATTATCATCAGTATTAGGTACAAATGTAAGCAGATATATTACTAAATATTCTGGTACTGCAACCTAGCCTTTAGAACATTATCAGTCAATATTTGTGGCATATAACCCCAACATCCATCAGATGGTTAAATTCAATCTCTACATCTCCACCAAGGCAATCTCTTCAAAGGTAATTCATCTTGAGTCATCTCTCAACTGAATTCTGGGTCCACATATTCCTGCAAATAGCTCTACATGGATGACCTAGAAACCCCTCTTTGCCTGGGCAGAAAGTAAGCTCATTATTTCCTCTGTATAACTGTCTTTTTCCCTGTATTCTATATTTCAATGAATGGCATAATCAATTATCCAGTTGCCTAATATCCATGGATGCATGTGAGATTTCTACTCTCACCTTCTGCACATAACTGTTCAACAAGATCTAGAACTGTTCCTTTAGTTGGGTTTTAATTCTTGTTTCACCCCTATGTTCTACTGCACTGACTTTATTTCAGATCCTCTTTATTTTTAATTTGGATTATACAACTTTTAGACTTGTCTCCCTGTCCCTGGTCTCTTTGGTCTGTAATCCATTTATCAGCAATTCTGCTGGAATAGGTTAATAAATTGCAAATCTGACCATGGCATCCCTCTAGCTAAATGTCAATGGCCTCCAATTGCTTTCCATTTAAAAACCCATGCTTCAAACTGTGGCATCAAGGTCTTCTCTAATGTGATTCCTTCTTGCCCCTCTACTATATAGTCATTTTCTTGACTTTCTATGTTCTTGCCCAGCTCCCTATTATTATAGGTACTATTATTTGCCTCCAGTGACCTTGCTCCATTGCAATATGGGAGGCAAGGATCATAATATTCAAGAGCACGTGTTTGAGAGTTAGATACCCTGATTCTGAATGTTGAGTTCACACTTCATGCCACTGAATTGCCCTTTTCTTTTTTGTAAAGTGAAAATAGGAATGTCATCTACACCATAGCATTGTTTAGGGTATTTAGGGTAGTAATGCATATAAATAAATTAGCATGGTTATAAGCATAGTCACTCCACAATATTAATTATTGATACTAATATTTCTATCCCCTCATTTTTCTATTTCTGAAGGCCCTATTCATGTTTTAAGGCTTTGACCATACATCTTCAAGGACCATTTTGGCCTGGAACTCTACCATCCTATTCTATTCTTGTTCCTCCAATGGGTTCCCTTAAAACACTGGGCATACTTTGATTGTAGCGTTTGTTACCTAATGTAGGACTCCACCTCCCCTTTCTAAATAGGTTTATCTCCCTTTAGAAGACTGTAAACATCTTGAGGAAAAGGATTGTGTTTCATTCAGCTTTGAATCCCTCATACCAGTGTCTGATCCACTGCAGATGTTCAGTGAATAGGAGTTTCCCACGTGAAGATATGGGAGATCAGGCTCCAACTTTTGAAGGAATGAACATACATAGACATAGATGAGGATGTTGCTAGGAGGTTGAAGTTTGTCACAGTGGAGTTATTTACTCAATCAGCTTCTAGGTTATATCATGGCAGCTGAGAACTGACCCACATAAGAACTGGTAACTCAGGCATGCCTCAAGAATCTTGGATTGAAATAAATTGTGATCCACCCAAGTCCTGGTTCAAGGCAAGGACAACTAGCTTTGATCCTCAACCATTTAGTTGATTCCAAGCCCATTAGTCAAGGAATGCTGTATAGGTTGATTATAAAAAATATCAACATTGAAAAACCAAAATTCTAGGAACTTATCACCAACATCTGATGGAAAAGTGATAGCCACATTTTGTTGAATCTGACTTCCCTCCCAACCCCCAGGTTAAAAAAAATGGGAATGAGGCCAATTGCCCAACTTAATCATGCAGGATTTCAAGTGAGTCCTATATTAGTTTGACCATATTGATCTTTCTTAAAAAAAAAAAAAAATCACTATTTTTGGTGTTAAGAATATGCTCTTTGACCTTGAGACAGTATCTACAATTTATAGAGGAGATTATCTTGTCTTCTCCTATCTTATTATTCAAATCCTCTGAACTTGCTCATCAATCAGGGAATGAACTAGAGGGGCAGAATTTTAACAATACATATTGAATCTCCAAACTTCAGAGCAGGATTTTTTAGCCCAAGTCTCATTTCATAATTTTTCGCTTTTGATTCCAAATTATTTCTGTAGCTCTTCCTCCTGAATGCTCTGGGTTATCTGGCAATTAGTGATGTAATTATTTGTAGACACAGGAGCTTGAGAGAAATCCAGAACTGCCTGCCAATTTGTAGTTCAATTGGCAAAATCTAGCTTTTTCCTTTCCCTCTTACCTCTTAAAACCTTTCCAGTACAACCAATTTTTCCTGTTTGTCTTTTTGCTAGAGATCATGGTTTTTAAATAACCTTTAACTATTCCAAAACCACTTCTGATTCCTTTTATTTCCTGTAAAAGGACTCCTTTCCTGTAGAGGGAATCACCATCTCTAGTATCTAGTATATTTTTATGGCTTATACAAGAAGAATATGGAGACATAGAACGAGGAATTTCAAAAGGCTCTACTCTTATTACTGGGCATCATGATGTTGCATTTGAGTTCCCATATAATGTTTCTTTAGGAAAGATAAACCATTTAGAAAAAAGGAGACCTCTTGCAAGGTAATTTCAATAAGCTGTCACTACCTTAATTTTGTTTTATTTTTTTTGTTTTATGTTTGATACTTATTTACTATAATGATTTGTTGTATTGCTTTGACTTATACTTAATTTTATTACAAAATGAATGAGAATTGATTTGATTTGGGGTAAATGTGCATACAAGACTTGCTGTTTAAGTTCAAATATGATGAGAAGCATAAGAATAGAGAAACATACATACACTCGTATTCCTGGACTCTTCTACACACATGTGTACCAGGTTTTTCTTAACTAGGATCACGAAGTAATGAAACCATACTGAAAGATATTATACCTCCATACTGTATAAAAATATAACCATGACTATATTTATGTTTATTCTCTTTCCTACAACTATATCGGATTCTTTTTCCTTCAATTTATATATTCCCCCAATATTTTATACAAAATATCGTCAAATGTGCTATTAAGCCTTTTTTAGGCCCACATATATTGGAAATTGTTATGCTATTATCTCAGCAATGATCATTGGTTAAATTGGTGGAGACTGGTCATGTCTGTTGAGAGACCATGAAGCTTCTTGAAAGCCACAGAAATTGAGGAATCCTACACCTTTAGAAGGGTGTAAGATTTTTATATATTTTGTAATCCATTAACCTCATTGGATCTTCACAGAAAGGTTGGGAAAAAATTTAAGAAGTCTTTTATGATACAGAGCTGGGGAGGGTACAAGGAGTTTAAACAGAAGAGAGAATTCTCCCCTATCTCCTCCAGGGAACAAAAGCTTTCATCTGTGTGGGGAAGGGTAAAACGAAAACAAACAAAAAACAGTTTGTGGGGGACCTGGGTGGCTCAGTTGGTTAAGTGTCTGCCTTCAGCTCAGGTCATGATCCCAGGGTCCTGGGATAGAGCCCCACATCGGGCCCCCTGCTCCTTGGGGAGACTGCTTCTCCCTCTCCCCCTGCCTGCCACTCCCACCACTTGTGCTCTCTCTTGTCAAATAAATTTAACAAAATGAATCAATAAAAACACTGTTGTATTTAGGGCATTGATGAAGATCCATTTTAACTAAGGGAAGAGAATGGGGGGAGAAAAGGTCCCTATCCTATCCTAGGGGTGAGGCAGGAATGAATGGTGGGCTCAAAAGCATAGCCAAGGTAGCAGCAGGACCTATTCCTGTAGGCTATATAGTGTAGGCTATATCCAGACCCAAGACAGTGCTGATGAGGCTGAAGGGGGAGCAGCATTGAAAACAAAACAAAACATCTGGAAACCAGCCACCTTTTTAAATAAAGGACATCACTATCTGAAAAATGTGTTGCACTGACAGTAATATTTTTTTGTTGCTATGGTTACTGTCAGTGAAATTTCTAACTACATTAAGTCAAAGCCCATCAATAAAGACCAAACAGAAAGAAAAATGTGCCCATTTCCAGACATAAGAGCTGTTTATCTCCATCTTTACTACCCTCCACAAAGTATCTGGCTTTCAATAACAAAACATATTAAGGATGTGAAAGAACAAGAAGGAAAGAAGCACAACCAAGAACACAGAGATTAGGATTATCTGATGGGATTTAAAAATAACTCTTAGTATGATCCAGATTCTAGTGGAAATGTTGGACAACACCAAAGATCAGATAGGTGGTTTCAGTAGAGAGATGGGAACTCTAAGAAATTATCAAATTTAAGCACTGAAAATGAAAACCACAATAATGGAAATATATAGTGCCTTCTACTGCTCATCAGTAGACAGGACACAGAAGAATGAGGGACCTTGAAGATCTGTCAGTAGAAATTATCAAACAAAAGCAGAGAGAGACAGTAGAATAAAGCATCACAACATGTAAATAGAGTATCAAACGATCTAACATTTGTGTCATTAGAATCACAGGAGGAAAAGGGAAAAATGGCACTGAAAAGATATTCAGCAAATAGCTGAAAACTTAACAAAAATGACAGGCATCAAACACCAGACCTGAGAACTTCAGAGAGCACCAAGCAGAATAAATACCAAGAACACTACCTCTAAGCATATAATTTCTAACTGCTAGAAACAAAAACCAAAAAGAAGACATGGGGGTGGGGTGTAGCTGGGACACTTAGCACTTAGAGTAACAAATACAAGAATTACAGCAGACTTCTTGTATGAAACTATGCAAAATAGAAGGAAATAACACCTAAAGTGATGAGTTGAAAAACACAAAAAACAGTACAAACAAGAATTCTACACCTAGAGAAAGATTTCAAAAATGGAGAAACAAGGACTTCATACATACAACAACTGAAATAATTCAGTTGGTCCTAGGACTAAGATCTCTGCTTTCCTGTTGTCTGTGAGGTGTCTCTCCCATCTCCTGAAGACCATCTGAATTCTTCATCACCTTAAACTCTCTTTCTTAAAAAGAGAGGTTGAGGTGTCAGGTTGTTTCATGTTTCAGCTCTGTCTGACTTTACTTCTGCCATATCTCCTCTGCCACCAGCCAGGGAAAATTCTGTTTTTAAGGGTCTGTGTGATTAAATTAGGCCCACCCAGGTAATCCAGGACACTCTGTATAAGGCCCTAACCTCAATCATATCTTCAAGGGTCCCTTTCACCATGAAATAGAACATTTTCACCAGTTCTGAGGATTGGATTATGTACATATTTGGGTGGCTATTATTCTTACCACAAAAGAAATAAAAAAAGATTGAAATAAAAATGATAGAAATAACACAGTTTACACACACACACACAGATACATATATGGTGTTTTCAAAGAACTTTTTCAATAATCTGATACATTTTCAATGATCTGATAACAGAGGAACAATCAGCAAATTTGAAAATAGGCCAACATAAATTATCTAAAGTAAAACAAAAAAAAAAATGTGAAGAACGAACCCTATGAACATCTAAGAATCATGGGAGAGTATCTTACATTTAATATATATGTAATTGATGTCCCAAAAAGAGGAGAGGAAAAAAGGTTTGCTCAAGAAATATTTGAAGTGTTAATGGCCAAGAATTTTCCAAAATTAATTAACAACAAACAAAGATCCAAGAAGCTCAGAAATCCCTATTCAGAATTTAAGAAAGATAAAAACCAACAAAAAACCCCAAACAAGATCAAACCAAACCAAACAGATATACACACAGGCATATTATAGTCAAACTCTTGAAACAAAGAGAAAGGAATAACCTTGAGTGTAACCAGAGGAAAGAGAAACATAAAATAAAGAAAAAAATATGGATTCCTACAAATCCCTTTTCAGAACTTGGAAAACTAGAAAACAAAGAAGCAACATCTTTAAAATTTTAAAGTACTGAAAGCTGGGGGAGGTAAGCAAAGAACAAAAAAGCTATCTGGTCAGAGTTCCATAATCATAAAAAATATCTTTCAAAAATAAGTCAAGGAAAGACTTTTTCAAACAATCAAATAGACCTAAGAATTAATTGCTAGAATAACTTAAATACTGCAGAAATTTATTCAACCATATGACTGTTTCCCTATTTGCAAGCAGTAATTTTGAAAAGCTTAACTTTTATCCATCATAAAAACTCTCAAAATGAAATTAGAAGAGCGTTTCCTTAATGTAATCAAGGACATCTGTGAAAAGCCTACAGTTAATATCCTATACTGAATGGTGAAATACTGAATGCTTTCTTCTCAAGATTGGAAAAAAATTATATAGGATCCCTGTCTCCCCTTCTATTCATTATTACACTGGAGGTCCCAATCACTGAAATAAAAAAAAATTGTTTTCATGAAGAGTTTTATAAAACCTACAAAACAAGTGCTAGAATAAGAAAATGCATTTAACAAGACTGTAGAATGATATTACTATATAAAAATCAATAGTATTTTATAGTATACTTGTAAACAATGAAGCAAATGAAATATTTACACAGGTTTGAGTCAAAATTCAGTGATGTTAATATCTATAAATTTTAATATATAAATCTTACCTAAATGGTGGGGGGCAAAAACTAAACAAACATTGAACTTCAGTGAGTAAATATTTAGGATGAAGTATATTGATATATGTAACTTATTTAAATACAACAATAAGATGGAGAAAGTTATGGATTTACACATGGATACATAGTATAGTAAAATGTTTGTGGCACAAGGTAGGTGAGTATCCAGAGGTTTGTTGTAAGCTTGAATGTAATGATGTACTTACTAAGCAGGAACTTTGGAGGACATAGTGAGAGACATATTTCACTACTGTGGTTTTAATACTAGCTTTATAAAAAACTGTGAAAGCAATGTGACTATTTGTGACTATGCTGGAGACCTCACAAAAAGAAAATTACAAGCTGAATTTTAAATCCCAGCTTAAATCATTATCAAGCAATTAGAGTGCATCTTTGATATTCCCTAAATATTCCCTAATTCCTTTTAACTGCAGGGGTGACTTTACTGATAAGTACACAGAAAATCTATTAGTTTGTGTTGCAGAATTACAACATAAGTTGAATACACAGATTTGCTGCGTTTGTTTTGTCGTAAACAAGGCATTGATAGAGACAGTGAGGTTCTGAAAAGTTGGTGGGAATAGCTGGATGGACTTGGAGATTTTGAGTCTTTCTGACTGTTCAGAAACATCCTGACTTACAGTATCAAAGAAGCCTAGCCTGCCCTTTCTCCACCCAAAATTCCTATAATAAATTCACTGCTGGAATAGCTAGTAGGGTTTTAATTTCCTGACAGCACTAATATACAATTCTGATCTTTTTTATTCTTCATAAAATAGTTTCAAGATGTGGGGGAAAAAGGGATAATTGTCCATTTTCTTCATAAAGTCTTGCTGTTGTTGATTCCTTACTTCCTGACCATATCACAGGGTCAGACTTTCCTTAGGAGTCTAGTAGCCTAAAAAACAAAACAGACAAAAACAACAAACCTCCCGCCCAAAAAACAAAACAAAAACAAAAAAACCAAACTTTGGTATTTCTTAAATGTGGAGAAAATCTTTTGATATAATACTGATAACACATGATCTATATTTTTTATGCCCTTTTTTGGGTATTTTTCTTACAGTGATAGCAGCTGTTTGCAAAGCCAATTGCTCAAATTCAACTCATTACCTTCTTTCCAATTTCAGACCTCCTTTTGTGTTTCCTACCATCACCATTACAAATATGCAGAACAGGTGCTGGCAAACATTTTATGAAGTCCCAGAGATTAAACATTTTAGACTTGTAGGCTTAAAAGCTATATGGTCCCTGGTAGAACTCTGCAAACTCTACCACTGTAACACAAAGCAGCTACGCACAATATGTAAACAAAGGAGCAGGGTTGTGTTCCAATAAAACTTTACAAAAACAGGCAGCTGGCCCCTAGGAAGTACTAGGATCACTCCCAATGTAGGCATTATGCCTAATAACAATTTTTAGCTTCTATGCCTAATCAAATTCCTAATTCAAA
The DNA here is from genome assembly GCF_964656455.1 of Halichoerus grypus. Taxonomy (NCBI): domain Eukaryota; kingdom Metazoa; phylum Chordata; class Mammalia; order Carnivora; family Phocidae; genus Halichoerus; species Halichoerus grypus. The sequence goes on along the minus strand of NC_135718.1, from coordinate 21,902,524 downwards.
TCAGTTCAATAACATTTCCTGAATACATGCTATTTACCTGACATGGTACAAATCTTATTTCCACAGCAAATCTCATCGATGTCTACCACTGTATACTGTTTAATTAAAGTCATTAGACTGAGGTAGATTTCATTCTGTTCAAGTCAATCCCAGGCCCCCAAATGGAGTCACTTACATTAAAGCCCCATGTCAGTAAACCAAAACTTAATACCTAACTTAACTGCAGTTTCAACTGCCCCAGGAATATAACTTTTAACTAGCCAAACTGGAGGTAATTCATTGATTAGCCCCTTCCATTCCGGAATAGGGTGACCTTGCCTAAAACAATGCATTCTTTGCTAATAACTTCCTTTTTCGCCCCACTCCCTGTCTTTAAAAACCTTCCATCCATTTCTACAGGTGGATAGAGCTCCTTTCTATTTGCTGGGTAGGATGCTGCCCAATTCATAGATCGTTTAATGAAGCCAATTATATCTTTAAATTTACTGTTGAATTTTGTTTTTAAATTTTTGTTATGTTATGTTAGTCACCATACATTACACCATTAGTTTTTGATGTAGTGTTCCATGATTCATTGTTTGCATATAACACCCACTGCTCCATTCAATATACGCCCTCCTTAATACCCATCACCAGGCTAACCCTTCCCCCCACCCCCTCCTCTCTAGAACCCTCAGTTTGTTTCTCAGAGTCCACAGTCTCTCATGGTTCGTCTCCCCCTCCTATTTCCCCCGCCTTCATTTTTCCCTTCCTACTTTTTAACATATAATGATTTGTTTCAGAGGTACAGGTCTGTGATTCATCAGTCTTACACACGAATTTTGTTTTTTAACAAGAGAGAACTGTCATACCACATCTCAGAGGCCATCTGGCTTCCATCGTTATAGTCTTATTACAGAACACAAAACACCTGAGTAAGCATAATTATACACTATATTTACCCCACTGTTATTTTCAGAAAGGTCATTATCCCTAATGTAAATGGTATTATTTAAAACAGTGAAATATAATTTTAATGCTTACATGAATACATATGTCATGCATACATATAATTGGCCCTTGCCTCAGCTGTTTATGATTCTGATAATGTAACGCATTTCTCCCTGGGTCCTGTTGATGGCATCGGCAAGTATCTTCATTTGATAAAAAATGCTAGAAGCAACAACACTGGTTGCTGATTTTTTGTTAATGACGGAAGAGCCCTACGATCTGACTTCTCTGGAATCATTTTAATTTAGCAAAATTTGGTCGGCTTTGGGTTGAGAAAAAAATCTGACTTTACTTCTCTTGTCCTATCCTGAAGGGAAAAATAAATCAAAGAGGTGAATAGAGCCATCTGATCATCACAAAATGCCCATGCTGCCTTTCTGCAGCTGAGGAGGCATCAGAAATGACCGTTTGTAATACTAGCACTGGCCCTCTTCTGAAACTGGTCAACTTGATTGCATTTATATTATTCAGTTTTCTTTATGTATTCACCACAATCCTGCTCAGCTAGCTCCTTTTGTGAATATTCTGTATTTCTCTAAGTGTTGATACACATTAAATTTGGGCAGGAAGCCAAGGCATTAATCAGATAAATACATTGCATTTGGAAAAAAATCTTTTTCCGGATTCTTCTCTTACAATTCCCTTCCTCATTATCCCTGTCCGTTGAATTAATTTCACTCATATGCTAGAGAAGGCACTTAGTACTCAGGTGTGGGTTGGAAAACTAGTAACTGCAATTTACCTGTGTGAGGTAAAGGGCTTTACGAAGAGTCATTGCTCACAAGACGTGCACAGGGTATTACTGTCCTCCTGGAGACACATTCTTTCTGTTACCCTGGATTCTCTGAGTCCAGGGGGAACTATTTTTAGGCACAAAGAAATAGGCATGGGGCAGTAAGACTCGTAGTTTTCTACTTCATCACTGCATACCTCAAAAAGTATCACTTTCCTCATTTATAAAAGAGAACCAGTCCCATGGGATAGGACAAGCACTAGAAAAGACCATGAATGGAATGCAAATATCATAGCCCACCGTACGTGTGTACTCAATATAAGGTAAATACTTTAAAAGCTATTTTAGAGATTCCTAAACCTGGAAGAGGACTTTTGGGGAACATAGCCCATTGGTTTCAATGACAGGTGGTGACGACAGAGCAACCGGGCATTGCTTGCCCCAAACACAAGTTTGCAGGCTTTCTCTACCCCTAGTGAAACAGATTCTACTGTTTGCATGTTGAAAATCTTTCTAGAGGATTCTGATGAGCAGATGGGTTTGTGTAGCAGTGCCACCTTAACCCCATCTTTTAAAGTTCAAATCTCTTCTTCAGAGCGTCCCTACTTATCTTCTAGCTTCTCTTTAGAGGTTTTTCAGTAATAAGGAACTTGCTATCTCTTGGATAGGTTTGACAGGTGTGAAAAGTGCTCCTCTTCTGAAAAACAAAAGCTGACTCCAGATACTAATTCTAAGCCTTGGAGTTATGAAGAAAAATTTAACCCTTCTTCTCATTAGAAAACCCTGAAGTTATTTGAAAAGACTTGTCTTCCTGAGTCTTCTCTGTCATATGGCCATGCGTCCTGACAAAGCCCATGTACCAGTATCCCAGCTTCCAGTTTACTAAATGTTGCCAAATGTACTCCCACTGCTGGAGTTTCAGTTGCCTTATCCTTACTATTCTCTGATAACTGCCCCCCTTAGAAGTTTTTTTTAATGTCTTATTCTTTCTCAAATGCGTAGGGAATATGTTCTTTGTTTAAACTTTTGCAGAGTCTCAGATTTTTTATTTATGTGGTCTCCATGTCCTCAATCATCATGTAAGTTGCTCAAGATCAAGAGTAGGATTTATTCAGATAGAACCCAAAGATTTAGAATGGCATACAGTTCCAGGCGTTAAAAAAACAAATGGTGCAAATTTCTACCCTTGGATCCATTTTAGAGATAAAACATCAAAGATCCTAGTAAGCTAAGTGATTTCCTCCTGTCTCTTAGTACAAAGGCCACTTCTATAAATGAGACTACATTTGTGTATTGCATAGAACTCAGACTAGCATTCTGTAGACATGTTTTTCATCATAGCCTTTCCTTTTTAAATATTTTATTTATTTACTTGAGAGAGAGAGAGAGGACAGGAGTGGGGGGGAGGGAGAGGGAGAAGCAGACTCTTCCCTAAGCAGGGAGCCCCACATGGGGCTGAATCCCAGGACCCTGAGCTCATGATCCGAGCCAAAGGTAGATGCTTAATCAACTGAGCCACCCAGTTACCCCATCATAGCCTTTTCTTAGTTAAATTTCTAAAGTCAAATATTTTACCTACTACTCCTGAAGAAAAATTAAAAGACCTTACAATTTTAGCTTGGCATTCTACATAGTAACAAAAGGCTGGAGATTGTAAAGGATTTCAAAACAGAGACAGTGAGAGAACAAGCAAGCCTGCCTAAGAGAGTCTTTTTAAAATAGGGTTGAGAGGCCGGAAGGGAGGAGCAATTTATGCATGTCCTCATTGGATAAACCCATGAAACTTTTGCCAGCTGCATGCCCTCAGCCTGGACTTAACTCCCCCTCCTCATGGGGCACCTGAATCTTTTACATTCTTTGAAAGGAGCCAACACCATTTGACAGGTCTCAATTGCTCATTTGCATATTAACCCAACCAAACCCAGCTATCCTTTCAATCCCCGTTTTGCACAGAGAACCTAAATGACCTTTCGCCCTAAGATTCTGCTGTCTTTCTGGGAATATACTTCAGGTTGCAATTCTAATTACCCCAATATATGTTTGTTTAAATTTTCAGTGAATTCTTTCTTGGTTGACAAGGTAAATGTTGCTTACTCATTTGAGCAGGAATTACATACTGCACACTGGCTGTCTGTACAATGTAGGTGTTTGATTTTACCTTGCATTCTCTTGTATGCACTTTTTAAAACTTGAACTGTACGTTAACCTATGCAATACCCAGAATGGGCATGTGCATACACATATGTTACAGATATTTGTAGATTGAGTTAGCTGAAGTCCCTAACGAGAGAAGTGGTGGCACAGCTTTAGTAGTTTGGAGTTGTTTCCAGAATCAGTCAGCCGGCTTTAAATCTCCATTTTAGCACTGACAGGCTCTGCGATATTAGGCAAATCATTTAATCTTTCTTAACATGATTACTTCAGCTGCAAAATGGACAATGTGACATTAATTGAGAAACTCAAATGAGAAAAACGAATGAAAACTTTTAGCTAAGCGTTTAATAAACTTAGTGTCCTTATTTTGTACAGACTGGGCACAAGGACCTGTGGCTCCTGGAACCAAAATGGGGCTATTTCTACTGTGCCATTCTGCTATACCTCTTGTCTCATGTGTCTCCCTAGTCCATGGTTTCTGAAACTTCACAGGAGAAAACCTCACTGGGGCTATTAATGGACATTGATGACCCCCTGCAACTACTCACCATCTGCCCCACCCCAGAACTTCTTATAAGGTAAATATGCAGAAGGCTCTATCTGTTAGATGACCCACTGATCATATAAAAAGACTAGGCTCTAAATAGGATTGAATTCTTTTATGACCATTTCACAGCAACTGGTAGGGAATCAGAAATGAGCGAATCAAATTACATGATTTGTTAGGTAAATGATGGCTTGGGATTCCAGCTGATGACTTTCACAAATCCTAAAGAGTGTTGCACAATATAATGGTCACCCAGGATATGGCTTTCTTCTGTGGCATCATTAGTTTGGAAAATTCACTTATAAAACACCCGTGCTACTCAGCATTTCCATGCCCAAGGGCAGCAAGATGTTTTCAAACTTCACATTCTCAACAGTGATCCCTTCTAATTCCAGCCTTCACCACTTCTTCTTCTCCTCCTCCTCTTCCGCCTCCTCCGTCTTCTTCTTTAAGAGGATTTTGAGGGTTGTGTGGCTGTGGGATGAGCAGAGATGCCATTTTTTTTTTTTAAGACACCATTTACTAATGATTCAGGAACACTCTGGAAAGAATCAGCTAAAAGTTCCTTACAAACATTTTTTTCAGTTTACTTTTTCCTCACCTGCCTCAGAATAATTTGGGTTAATATTATGAAAATGAAAGCAAAATTCCTGAGTCTATCAAGATCTTCTAAATTGAAACTTCAGGAGCAAATCCCATGAATATGGGTTTATATTTCCAAACCCCCTAGATAATATTGAAATATACCAAATTTTAGAATTAAGACATTAGGAGTTAGAGAAATATGCTAACATATGAGGAAGGAATTGGGCTTACCACAGCAACAAGTGTTACTAGAAACTTAGGTATAAGGAATACAAAGTTGTGGGCCCAGCTCTTCAGGGGTGGAGGCTGCTTTGGCTCTAAAAATGTAAACAAAACAAAACAAAAACCACGAGAAATATGTAAGAAAAAAAGAACTCCCATGAAGAATACTAAAATGAATTATGCTCATTTAAGTGATAAATGATATAGGGTTTCAGTGATTGACAAGTGAACATAGATGGTGACGATTTGGGAAGGAAATGGTTAAGATAAGAGGTCTTAAAATGTGGTCAGGATTTAGATGGGATGGATGATAGAGAAAAGAGATTTTGTGGCAGGGGAAGAAACAATATGAATAAATGTGCAGTGGTGATAAATAGGCTTAGGCTAACGAAGAGCTGAGAGAATGTCTTGAGGATAAATGTTACACAATTTTGTGCATGTCCAAAAGTAGTGATGGGGAGGTCTGAGATCCAATAATTTCAAAGTGCATTGTTATGTTTTAGAGAAAAGGTCATCTCTTGATCCAGCATGGAGAGCATACACGTTTTTCTATAACAGTTAAATGTGACTGAGCATTTGACCAACAGAATCCCTTGTCCCCACCAAAGACATGGTTTGGAAATATATGGACCAATTTCATTTTGGGCAAAAGGGGATGGTAAACATATCCATGGCAGAGTGAATCATTTGTGACAGCAATGTAACCCTATTCAAAGAACAAGGGGAAATGAAAGGGGGAAAAATAAGTTGAAAGTCAGAGATTTATCTGTCACTGTTTGTCTCTTTAGCTGTGTCTCAAAGGACCACTCCTCTGCTCTGGAAATCCAAGCAGTACCTCTCTGGTAATCCATGTGTGCAGCAGGATCAACCTACAAAGCACAATTTTATAAAATATTGTTGCTGAAATGGGAACTGGCAGCCTCATTCATTTTAAATAAGACTAACACATAGAATCACATTCATTCTCAAGGTTTTAGATTGCATTTAATATTTCTTATGCTAAATTCCAGATTGGTAGGAAAAAAACACAGAAGGTTAAACTCATGTTCTTACGTGTGTGTATATATATACTCTAGTAAAGTTAGAAAAATAAAGTTTTTGCCATTCTCTTTTTTTCCCCCAGCTTTGAACAAGGTCAGTGGTTCACACTGCCCTGGAACTGTGCCAGGTGCCTGGACAGCATCTAAGACATATGTGGACAAGATTTGGCTGCTACGGAGTTTGGTTGAGATCCTACTCAAATAGTTCAGTGGCAAGGAAGGTGTTGTATGAGAGAGGGCTCCAATGGGCATAAAAGACCTGCATATTATAGCAAGGGTAAAAGTCTCCATAATTTGGGAGGTATTAGCGGCCTTATTTCATGAGTTATTTCCCACCATAGTTTAAAATAGAATATCCATGTACACACTGAATAGAGTGTATGTCTGTCATTATTTTAGCCATGCAACTTGGAATTGCCCTTCTTTGGTAAAAAAGAGCCCTCATTTCTCTCTGAGCAACTGCAACTCCTTTAATCTCAAGTTGTGTGCTTTGGTGGAGCTGACTCCACTTCCAGAGAGAGGCATGCAATATAGGCTTGAACATCTCCCTTGGCCACAAAATTGGATGCAAACGTAGTTAGGGAACCAACCTGGAACCAATGAAACTAGTCTTAGGATGTGATCAAGATGCCCAAGAGAAGGACATGCTTTTGTTTTTCCTTTTCCTCCTGGGATTTCTGTTGCCTTCTTTTCATCATAAAGTGAGAACCTGTCTGAGAATGGAGCCAATGCAGAGAAGAAAGTGGAGCCCGCATATATAGAGAAAAAAATGATGTACTACTGGATTCATGCTACACATGAAGATAAATTTTATCTTTTTTTTTTTTTTTTAAAGATTTTTTATTTATTTGACAGAGAGAGAGAGACAGTGAGAGAGGGAACACAAGCAGGGGGAGTGGGAGAGGGAGAAGCAGGCTTCCCGCTGAGCAGGGAGCCCGATGCAGGGCTCGATCCCAAGACCCTGGGATCATGACCTGAGCCGAAGGCAGACGCTTAACGACTGAGTCACCCAGGCGCCCCTAAATTTTATCTTTGATTTTTTATGTATGTTCATGAAAAAAGTAGGTTTTATTTTAAGCCATTGAGGTGGGATCTAGAGTATACTGGTAAGTGTCAGCTGTAAGCTGGCAAATATTTGTCCCTGGCTGTCCAGGCAGGGAGAGGAAGTGGAATGAAAGTGGAAGTCAAGTTCCAGTTTGTAGTGTTTGGCAATCTCTCTCATGTAAATGCTCTATTATGCCAATTTCATGCTATTAGCCTGATGCCACTGAACATGGACCTGGAAAGAGATGTGTGTAATTGGCTCTTGCAAGTTCATAGGAACTGTCTCTAAAAAATCACACCTTTTTTTTTCTCCATCTGTAAAATGTTGCTGTGACATGATGATGCTTGGAATACTTTCTTCTCAGTTTGTCAGTAGAGGATGAAGAATAACAACCCCATGAAAACTTTAGGAGTAGATTTAGAACACTTGAACTATTTTATAAAACTCTTATTAATGAAAGGTAAGATGTGTTAAGAACACAAGCATAGAAACCAGACAGGCTGAAGAGATCTGTGGCAGTATTTAGGTTTTTTCTGTCCCTCTGGGAACTTGGGAAAACCAGTTAAGTTCTCTGAATCTCATTTTACACATCTATGAAAAGGGGAGTACACTAATACCTAAAAAATGAGGTTGATAAGAGTTAAATGTGTTACTCTCTATGAAAGGGCTTAGCGTAATGCCTAGAACATGGTAAATGCTTAATAAATATTACTGATAATTATCATAAGGGTTAATAAACTATCCACTACTTTTTCTCTCCTCTTCTCCTAGGGGTTCAAATACCCATATGGTAAATCACTGGATATTGTCTCATGGGTTACTGATATTTTGCTCATGGATCTTCCATCTTTTTGTTTTCAAATTGAGTGTTTTTTTTTTTATCAATCTGTTTTCATTATCACTGACCCTATCTTCTTTTGTTTGTTCAGTTGGCTTTGAACACCATCAGTATGTTTTCAATTCATATATTTTATTTCGTGATCCTAGAATTTCCATTCACTTCTTTTACAAGCAATTAATTTATCTGTTGATTTTACCTTGAGAGCTCTCATTTTCTGCTAACTTAGCACTAGTGTAATACTGACACTTTTTGCTGACTGCTATTTATCTTAACCTTCACTAAAATTGCTCTGTTTCTTCACATTCCTAGAAAATTTGGTATGCTGGAGAAAATCGTGTACTGGATATGTTAAATTGCAGATTCTGGCTTCAACTATTTTCCTCTGAGGAGAGTTCACTTTTATTCTAATAAACAATTATTAGTTAATCACACTGAAATTACGCATTCTTAGGTTTATACTCCATAAGGGTGTTTTGTTTTCCTACAAATTTTCCCTTAGTCTTATGGAAACTAAGAATTCTTAGTTTGGGGAATCTTGCCTTTATTCCTAAGGCTTAGTCCCTCTGGAGTTTCAATAGAATCCCAATGTTTTTACCACATACGTGATTTAGTAGGATTCAAACCCCAAACTCCCCCTCTACCCTCTGTGGTATGAGCAGCTCAAATTTCTGCTCAGCTCTTTCAGTTTTGCACTTAACTACTTTCTGCTGGGTTCTTTGAGAATTTTCCCTGTGCAAATGAAATGCAGGGGTCCTCAGCTGTGGGTTTGAGATATGTAAATTTGGGGGCTGCCCCAACTGTGGCTCTTTCCTTTTTAGGATTATTCTCTCCATTTGCAGCCACTATTTCAGCTGCAGCCTCTGTCTTCTATCACATCAAACTAGCAACCCTGCCGTTTACAACATGAGTTGTATTTCACAATAATGCAGAGTGCCCCAAGGATAAAATCCATAAAACACAGATCTCACACAATGCCATTTCCTCCCTTCAAAGTTCAAATGGCCTCGTGTTTTTGCCTTTTTGTCATTCTCTATTACTGCGAGCAGTATTTTTTATAATTTTTCCAGAGTTCTAAATTTTTATTTAAGGGGTTAATATAAGGTACTTTATTTTAGCATTGTTGGAACTGGAATACACTCTTTCCCTTTTGATTTCTACCATTTTTAGGATGTCTCTATGTTTCTCATCTGCTACAGTTCCTCCTTCTTGTATTCAAGAAACATGGTATTTTAAAAAATATTTTTCTCTGGGGGTGCCTGGGTGCTTTAGTTAGTTAAGTATCAGACTCTTGGTTTCGGCTCAGGTCATGATTTTAGGGTCAGGAGATTGGGCTACCACATAGGGCTCCGTGCTCAGTGTGGATTCTGCTCAGGATTCTTTCTCCCTCTTCCTCCCCTTCTGCCCACTTCCTCTCTTAGATAGATAGATAGATAGATGATAGATGATAGATAGATAGATGATAGAGAGATAGATGATAGATAGATGATAGATAGATGATAGGTAGCTAGATAGATGATAGATGATAGATAGATAGAAGATAGATGATAGATAGATAAAATCTTTAAAAAATTTAAAAAAATAATATTATCTCTCGGGGTGCCTGGCTGGCTCAGTCAGTAGAGCATGTGAGTCTTGATCTCAGGCTCCTGAGTTCAAGACCCACATTGGGCAGAGAGCTTACTTAAAAACAAACAGACAAGCAAACAAAAATACTATCTCTGGCATTTCTGGTGACTTAGTAGGTGAGGGTATAGCTTATACGTAATTCTTCAGATGAATAAAATTTTCCAAATGTAGTTATTAAATGGCTCTCTTTGATAAACATTTGCCTCTAATTGCACTTAAATATTTTTTGGTAATGAGTTTGGTTTATATAAGTACCAGTTTTTCTTACCACTAGAAAAAAGAATTACTTTTATTATGATCTAGCGTCCTTTTAACTAGCTCCTAAAGAATGGGTTCCTAAGGGTTCTGGGTGGAGCCATAACTTGTGATATATCTGGGGTGTAGAAGTGGCTGACATCATCATGTTCAGGACTTATTCCTTGAAATCAGGGACAGCTGATCCTGCCTATAGATAATAACCTGGAAAGCAAGACAGAAGCAGGTTTAGGCTTTCAGAAAACAGGTGGCATTTTTGGTAGTGTAGAGCCTGGCTTCCTTTTATGCAAATTCTAGTTTGGCTTGTGCTTTTCCAGCAGTCGATGCTTCCCCAGTCACCCTCAGTAAACCTGGGCTTTGCCCCAGCTGTCTCCAACCTGCCAAATGTAAATCAGCTCAGGCTGCTAAAGAAAAAAAAAAAAAAAAAAATAGCAGCCACTAAGAAAAAGAGCAGAAGAAACTCTTCAAAACTCTCTACCCCACTGATTTATGAGAAGCTATAGTTTCTTTCACATTCCTTGTTATGTAACAGAATGCATCAAACTTACACCGAATAAAACCTACACTGAATAAAAGTTCAATTATTCAGACCAGAAGGGAAGCTCTTATCGCAGCTGTGATCTTAATTAAGATTGATTTGAAATCTAGCTAAGAGTTCTCCTTGACACGAGGTAGAGAGTGAGAGAGGTCTGAAAGTGCAAAGAGGACTTGATGGGGTTCAGAATCCCTTTCCACTTGGGATTAGTAGGGGAAAATGATCGTAATTTTACTTCCTTCTGTTTTGTTTAGGATACATATGCACTCTGGTACCAAAATCTAGACTATACTATGCCATCTTGTTCCTTTCAAATGGAAGTCTAAACTAATATTCTTCAGAATTCTGTGTGTTAACAGTGATCTGAGCTCTCATCCTGTGTTTTCAGAGAACCCCTAAAGTCAGGTGTCACTGTATATGCTTCATGTTTTCTAAGTAAAGGAAATTAGGAGCTATTTTGGAGTCAATGGGAAATGAATTTATGATCACAAACAGTCTGTGGTATCATTGGGCATCCTGGTTATATCTTTTGTTTTACTTTTCAGCTGTAGGTGCCCTAAAGTATGTGAATGTGGGCATATGACTTTTAAATCCATCAGTTACATGTGTATACACTGCACATCAGGTTTTCTATTCATTAATTCATTAATATATAGTAATAAATGCAGGGCACAATAGGTAAGTTGGACAAAGCTAGATTTGGTTAGAAGGGATAGCTGTTTATGATGGTGGAAAATGCAAATGGTTCTAGACAGTTTTTCAAATCAAATATTTTCCTCTTGATGATTTTACACTGGAGCCAGATTTTGTCACTAAAAATTGTTTCTCTTGGTTAAGTCATGGCTCCTTTGAACAAGCATTCTTTAAACTGTTTGTGGTGGCAGTGGGGAATTTGGAATAAGGAACATTTTTGACATGTTTGAGTTATCTGTAGGCACTCAGATGTATATGTCAGGTGGGTTGGGACAGATTGGGGATAAAGATTTTATTCAGAGGGTCTGCCTATACAAGGCAGCAGAAACCACAGATACTGATATAATTGGTTAAGGAGAGATTTAAAAGGAAGACGAATTGATTGCAGCAAGCCTATGAAGCAGTTAATATTATTACATTTTCAAGAGACGAAAATTAGTCCCATGGTGTTTACTCAATTTTTATATGCTCAGTAAGTCATGAAGCCAAAATTAGAACCAAGTTCTTCTCTTAATTCAAAAATATTTTTAAAGATTTATTTATTTATTTTTAGACAGAGAGAGAGAGCACATGAGTTAGGGGCAGGGGGAAAGGGGAGAGAGAATCCCAAGCAGACTCCACACTGAGTGAAGCCTGGCACAGGGCTTGATCTCTGACCCTGAGATCATGACTTGAGGTGAAATCAAGAGTTGGACACTCAACCGACTGCACAACCCAAGTGCCCCAATCCAAAAATACTTTTATTAAGTCATGCTTTCTTTCTTGCCCATGACTATGTGTCAAGGGCCAACCATATGCTCATCATGAGGAAGGTACATAAGGACAAGAAAACAAGAATAAGGGAAGAGCATTTGATCTGCCAGAAGTCAAACTGAGACTATTTTTTTCATAAATTTGGAATAAGTCTCATAATCCATTTCCACCACTCCCCTCTCTTAGAACTTTCATTGTGCTATCTGTGAATCATTAGAGCTTTCCAATAATTTCCTTACCCAGACTTGGTCACCTCTTTCCAAGTCATGGTCTGCACATCACTGTCAGGATTATCTCCTGAAGATGCCAAATGTTTTACTTTTGTCAAAGAGAAAACATTGAACCTTTCAGCCCAATATTCAAGTTTCCACTTGGTCTAGCCTAACCATGCTCTCCAGTTATATTTCATTCTTATCCCTAGGATGATATATTTTTTCCCACCAGTCTAATCATATCTATTCTCCTATTTTCATTATCTATTGCTATGTAATCATACACCCCGAATTCAGAAGCATGAGCAACAACAATCCCTTACTGTTATTGTCTGTCATGGTTCTTGGGGCTGTCTGAACTAAGCTAGGCATTCTTTGATTGGTCTTCTCATGTACTTGAAGAGAGGTGGCAGCTTGAGGTCTTCTTTATTCACATGGTACATGAACTAGGAAGATTTGAAGACCTGGGGGATGGATCAGCAGATCTCCTTAGGCATCTCCATTTTCCTCCATGTAGTTTCTCCATGTGTTCTCCCCAGCATGGCAGCTTCAGTGCAGCCAGAATTCTAGATGGCAGTTTAGAGTGTCTAAGTCACACGTACCATAAAAGAGAGAGCCAGACTGAAACTGGAACACCTATTATGATTTAACCTTGGAGGTCATGCAACATCATTTTGCCACATTTTATTTGTTATAAGCAAGTCACTTAGGCCAGGAAATATTCAAGGGTATGGAATTAGACTCCAACTCTTGACTGAAGATATGTAAAAGTGCTACACCACCAAAAACATATATAATAATTTGTACTTTCAAGATTCTGTATTAATAGAGATACCATTTCCCAAGATTACCTCATTTTTCTACTCATTTAAGTCCTATTTATTTTAACATCACAGTTAACTATCACTTCTTCTGAGAAAACTTCACTTACCACAGAAGCCACCGGTGATGTCAGAACTACTTTCTTCAACACTTTTTTGTTTGTTTTCTTCAACATTTTTTACAGCATGCCATACTATGTATCATTTTGCGTGTGCATGTCCTACCTCCCTCATGAGAAAGATACAGTGCAGTCTTAAAAGAGAAGAACATCTCTGAATGGCTAGCTCATTGATTAATTCAGGCATTTGAGGGTCACTTATTACATTAATAATAAAAATAGAAATTATTCCATAATTGATAAAAACATACAGCTTTCTTAATTACCTGGCAGAGTGGGGCTCTAGGTAGAGGCTCAAGTTTGGGGATCAGGAAACCTTAACTCTAAATTAGAAACTTTTGACAGAGCAAATCCCATCTATCCTGAGTCTCAACTTGCACAATCATAAAATTCAAATAAGATCCCTCAGGTGACTTACAGAAGGAAAACCAATCACTCTCCAACTGCACTGTCATTTTTGATATGATATTCCTTTTGAATGCAGCAAATCTTGGAGCCTGTAACACACTTTAGACTTCAGCCTTTCTTCATGGTAGCAGGGTGGCAGTAGCTTAGAGAAATCTCTAATCTTGGCAAATACTTATTAAAATAAAAGGTCTTTCAGAGCCCCTGGTGGAAAACTTTATCAGGAAACCAATTAGTTGAGGTCCAACCCTTGACTCTAACTGTTCAGAACTTGAAAACTACTACCTTATTTCCTATTTTATTTTCTTAACCTGTACTTAATTACTGTCCAGTATGAACTCCCAGACTGCAGAAAGCATTTATCTGCAACATTAGGTCCCTTGTAAGAAAGATTAAATCTGTGAAGAAAGGATGCTAAGTGATTAAAGAATCTCAGGACAAAACATCCTGACTCCAGAAACAGCTCCCTGATTTGGGAAATAATCAAAGACATCCTGTCATCCCTCCATAGAGAACCCTTTTATCATGATCCTGTGGGTCAATTGAGAAGAGCAGGTGCTCCTGAAACAAGTGTCACTACTAAGACTGGATTCTGGTTGGTGGGACGGTTGTCAGGTTTCGGCCTTGATTCTGAAATGAGTCTGAACTTCTCCCACCAAAAAAGAACTAAATAAAGACAGATACACTTAAAAATCTAGGATTATGAGAAATTAGACTAATCTTTGTTAAATAGTGAATTTTATTCAAATTTGATTGTTGAATCTTGGCATCTTAGAATCTTCAGATTTTAGAATCTTCCTTATTACCTACCTTACATGAAGACCAGGCTATTGATACACATTATTTTATTTAATGCTTACCATGAGGTTAATATTGTTAGCCTGTACTTAAGAAGAGAAAATAAGGTCCAGAGAAGTTAAGTGTTTTTTAAAATCACAGATTATGGTAGAGATTTGATTTGAACCTACGATCTGTTACTTCTAAAATATATATTCATTACACTATAACCTATGTTTACAAATATATACTAGTCAATACATAAATCACTTGTGTTATACAAAACATTTATCCTACAGAAAAAAGGGCAGGCTGGAACATGGGGGGGAAGTTCCTTCCCAAACGTCAATGAATCCTGCCCGCATTAGGTGGAGAAAACTAATGCTCAAAGAAATGAATGGGGGAAAGTTCGTGTCACTTCAAACCAGTCCTTTACTTCCAGTTTGGTCCTCCCTTTCTCCCATGTATTCAGTATATGTTTAGATGTGTTCCACTGCTTTAAGTCTGAGAGCTTCATCGGATGACCAAATGAACATAATACCTGCAGGTCAATGTCCCAGGAAAGCACAATGGGGATCAGTTGGTGAAACAGAGAGCTGAAGTCACATTGTCTTACTGGCTATAAATCATAATGTTACTTGGTATTTATTTGTTTGTTTATTTATTTATTTTTTAGAGAGAGGGTGTGTGTGTGCGAGCAGGGAGTGGGGTAGGAGGGACAGAGGGAGAAGGAGAAAATCCTAAACAGGCTCCATGCTCAGTGCAGAGACCGACACGGGGATCGATCCCATGACCCCAAGATCATGACCTGAGCCAAAATCAAGAGTTGGATGCTTTAACTGACTGAGCTACCCAGGCGCCCCTGTTACCTGGTATTTAAATGGCACTTGCTCCTATATGTATTTGTTGAATGAGTTAATGAATAAATATCTTTGCCTCCTTCCCCTCTCCTCCCAAGTACATTAACTGAGTACCTACTCTGTGCTATGATATAATAACTATAATAAGATCCTAAGAAAAGGCAATGTGAAGGATTTTATCTCAGATTCAACTTATAAGAAAAAGAATGATTCAGAGGGAGGTTAAGAACAGGGAATGATCATGGCAATGTACTCACAGATTCTTAAATAAACTCTTAGCTCAATATTCTAGAAGCATTATCCCCATTTTCTAGGTGAGGTGATAGAGGCACAGAATTTAAGAAACTAAATGTCTTTTCTCAATCAAAATCCTCCTAGCTGATAAAGAAGGACTAAAATCCCATCATCTGACTTCTATGACATTGCTTTATATATTCTTTCTCAAAGACTAGAAAATATAAAAACAAAAGAAATCTATAAACAAAAATATTCTGTTAAAATATCTTATGGATCAATGAACACATAATACCAGCTCATATCTGGTTAAAATATTCAAAGACGATCGAGTTTGAAATATGAATTATGACTCAAACAAATCTATTAATGCTGGGATAATTTAGAACTTTAGCATTAAAGATTTTTTTCACTGAAAGCAAAACTCTTTCCTTTTTTCCAGATTCTACATCTTCCCCCACTACAGCCAGAAGGGACAATTGACCATCTTATGAAGATACCAATATTTGCTCACACTATGGTGACAAGACCCAATCCTTTGTGTCCCCTTGCTCCTGGCAGTAATCCCCACTTCAGGAGTTCAGTACTGAGAATTTCCAAACTTTGTAGTGGAAAAAGACTGAATGCTCAGCTTTGAGAAAATCAGGGTTCTTGGAACCCTACAAGACTTTCAATTTGGGGCACATGGGTGGCTCAGTCTCTAAGCATCTGTCTTCGGCTCAGGTCATGATCCCAGGGTCCTGGGATCGAGCCCCGCATCAGGCTCCCTGCTTGGTGGGAAGCCTGCTTCTCCCTCTCCCACTCCCCCCTGCTTGTGTTCCCTCTCTCACTCTCTCTCTCTCCAATAAATAACTAAAATCTTAAAAAAAAAAAAAAAGACTTTCAATTCATTTTCATAGCAGACATCATGAACCTGACCCCACCTCCTGGACAACTCCACCTCTCTTGCAATGAAAATTACTTGTTTCCCTTTTCATAAGGCATGAAATGGGCAGAGTATGTTAATAAATACTTATTTATGTTCTAGATATTTCATCTTGTGGCTCTCACATAAAGAAAGGAAAGGAGAAACAAATCCTGCTCTTAGGAAACTCTCCTCTGACAAGCAATCATGTGTAAACTCCTTGAGGATAAGGAATGGATCTTTCATTTCCATATCCCCAGTGCCTAATAGTCTGAGCTCAATAATTGCTTATTGAATAAATGAACAAATTATTCAATGCACATTCATTTGACATTATTTGGCATTATATCATTATTCATTCATTTGACAAATATTTATTGAACTCTGTTTGGTAAAGATAATGTCAAAGTCATAATGGTGGAAGACAAGGAGTAAGCTGTGGGCTGGGCTTATATGGGAAGAATTTACCAGCATTTTCTTGAAGAAGTAGAAAAGCAGACATTAAAAGAGGGAATAGATGTGGCATGGAAGGAAGGAATATTTTACATTACACATAAGAAGCCAGTTTATACACTTTTATAAATGAAGGAAAATGTTCCTTTCTGCTTCTAGTAGGCATTTTGAACCATCCTGTTGGTATGGTTCAACTCTCATTTGTTTCCTCATTAATGTTTCATTCTATCTTATTTCTTTGAACTGCTTTATTATCCAGATTATTTAGTTTCTCTTCCTCAGAAAAATATAGTCTTTATTATTTACATGACTATCGGGAGTTTTTCCACCATTCACAATTATAGTTAAGGGGTGATGAGCTACAAAGTAAAATAATGAGGGGCACCTCAGTGGCTTAGTAGGTTAAGTGTCTGATTCTTGATTTCAGCTCAGGTCATGATGTCAGGGTCATGAGATTGAGCCCTAGTTCAGACTCTGTGCTGGGTGTGGAACCTGCTTAAGATTCTGTCTCCCTCTCTCCCCCACCTCTAAAAACAACAACAACAACAAAATGAAAGTATTAATAACAAAATGCTCTACCACATACCTGTCCCATCAAACTGTATCTCCAATCTTTAAATTCTTCCCATTGCCAAAACCTCTATCTTCTTTTTCATATTCACATAGTGATGCACTTATGCTTCCTTTTCAAGGCTCACATTATCTACATTCTGTCCTGACTGACCATGATCAAACACTTGTCTCTGAGAAGACATCTCTGGCTTTAAACCCAGTCTGAATTAGGTGTTCATCATCCTTTAGGACTTGTGCTAATATCAAAAGTTCACTCTTCAGACATAGATGGATCAAAGGTCTCAAATCATGCCAACAAAAATTGTCTTTTTTTCCCCTCTGTCCCAATATTAAACTCACTGTGGAGAAAAATTCTTCATATTTTGGGTTCTGGCCCATCATCTCTGAAAGAAAAAATGGCCTTCTTTGAACTTGCTTTAACAAAAGCAACCCTGAATGCTTTACACTGTCCAGGGCCTGAGTTACGTGCTGAACCAGGATATACAGTTCACCCAACCTGAATTTAGTGGACAGAGAATGGGAAAAGTGATGATTTCTCAAAAGCATATTGAAGAGAGGGTGCAGAGTACAATCACCCAGAAGAAATAATAAATTAAACAATCAGAGGGTACTAGATGGATGAAGGGAGAATAATCTTGAAAGTAGTAGACAACCCTACTTGAAGCACAATACACACACACACACACACACACACACACACACACACACACACACACAGAAATACCAGTCCTGATAACCTTAGTATTCAACAAAAGAGGGGCTTCCTCCTATAGAGTTATTCAGTTGGCAATTAACAAGAGGTCTTTGCTGAAATGATGGGTATGGGATTAAATTAAATCTTAGTTTCTGTTGGGAGGTGCTAGACAGTATTACTTATGGAACTGAGCTTTGCTGAACAACTACCTTGAGGCATATGTTTAGCCAGAGTGTTGTGGATATTATATTATCTCATTTAATTGGCACAACAATCTGAAACCATCATCATCTCGCTGTTTCACAGATGAAGAAATAGTCTGTGATATTAAGTATCCTGCTCAGAAGCCTCACAGATGGTAAATGCATTGGATCCTGGGTCTGTATTTGTGATAGCCCTTGCTTACTCCATTGTATCACAGAGGCTGCTTTCCTTGTCTTCCGTTTGGTTTGTAGGTACAGTTCCAACTTTCCATCTGGCATATAGACATACCCTTGTCAGTTCTTATATACAAACCTTTCTGACTCTAAAAAACTGGTGCAGAAAATGAACCCCTTTTTCTGCCAACTGAAGCTTCTTTCTCTGATGTCCACACCATCTGGTGAAGCAGCCATGCTAATAATGGGCTGAAATCACGTAGCGTTGGAAAGCCTAGTTGTTGCTTTTCCCAAGAGGATGGGCATGGAGGTGTATACATGCAATCAGCTCTTAGGCAGAATTTTTACTTTATTACTGAGATGTGCTGGTAATTATTTGAAGGCTTGTTTACATGGTCTGTTGCCTACTTGTGTGAACTATTGACCATCTGTGCGTGTTGCCTAGGCAATGGATTGGGAATGAGGAATCCAAGATTTATTTGTACTGGTCATAAGCAGAAAAGGGACTTTTCCAAGCAAAGGTTTGATAGAAATAAATCAGCCTGAAACTGATTCTCTAGACACAAATTACTTAGGGGAGAGAGAAGTGGCTGATAGAAGGTTTTACTAATACTGTAATTTTTATGAATTTGTTGTCCTTTAAAATAAAGCATAAATAACTGACAGACAAGAAATGAGATACACAATGAGTTATAAACACAAGTGAGTTCATAAAATATTTACCTGCAGTCAAGTGGATTTGATACTATTTGACAATAAATATATACAAATATAGCACTCCACTGCAACCAGAATTCTTGTTTAATTTGTCCCCTAAAAAAATTCTTTTTTGAAATAAACCATTGTTGAGCCTTCCTAGGGATTTGCAAATGTGTTTGCCTTTGTGTTTCTATTGCAGCCTTCTCCAGATGCCAGTATCTTAACTATAGGGTGGGATATACTTGAATCTCTCCTTGTTATTTAGGGTTATAATGGTCACAATTTTTACTATTTGCAAGTGGTTCTAATGGTGCATATTTAAGAGTAATTACAGCTATTCCATAGGATTGTTGTGGAGATAAAAGAGACAATGAGAGATCTGAATCAAGCTAGCAGTGAGGTTGGTGTGAAGGAGCACATCATCAAGCTAATAAACAGCTGACTGTCCAGCATTTGGGTCTAAGTTAGTGTTAATTCCCTACCCTCTCGAGCCTGTAAGCACAGGGTTTAAGAGCACTGGACTCAGATTGTCTGGCCTAGACTCCCAGTTGTTCCATCCCTAGCTATGTGAGCATGGGAACATTACTTCTCATTGCCTCAACTTCCTGGCCAGTAGGATAATAGTACCTACTCTGAAGGGCAATTAGTGGAGGGAGAGAGAGGAGAGGGGAGGGAGAGGGAGATTGTGTTAGCATAGTCATAGATGTTGAGTGTCAGTCATATTCCAAAGGACTTAATGCCAGTATGGGAGCAACTGTACTCCCCCAGGCTCCTTTTGATAGAAGCAGCAGTATGTATAGAAAGGTATACATGTTGGTAATCTCTTCCACTCCAGGAGAGTCAATAATGTCAATCCTTGCCTTCTTTCCAAAATCTAGACAAAACCATCAGAATTCTTCTCAACACATATTCTAGACAGCACTACTAATCCAGTCCAGTGCCTGAGATGTAACAAATTTGCCAACCCTGTGCTGACATAATGCTGAACTGCAGCTCAGACACAGAGTTAAGCTGGAGGGAGGACAGGAGGTTGACTAAGGTGGTCAGAAAGAGGACCAAGACTGGTTACTATTGCCTGCAACTTGTGTTAAATTCATTTCCTGTCATTCTTCATTAACCCAGCATTGTGATTTATAAGACCTTAAATTAGCTAATTTCGGAAATTTATCAATGGAAAAGCTAACATAATAAAAGTTTCAGGTTCATATAGATGCTTCCATAAAAATGACAGTAGAATTTATCTGTGCAACTTGGGGTATGGAGGAGGGAAAATGCAGAGAATGTCATCTGGCAGTTATTCTTCACAAGTAGGGAAAGATTATGAAATTTATTTTTTCACTTACAGGAAGGTTGATTAACCCTCAATGCAGTTAATTACTGGATTAAAGCTGGGTTTATTTTTAAGTGAATGGGATTTAGTGCGGTACCTCTAGTGATGGTCCTTGATTTGAACAGGATGTGATGGGAAAAGTCTGTCACACTGACTCCCCAAGATAATTCTTAGCCTAATGTAAAAAACAAATGTTTGCTGATGGGAAATTGAAATATGGAAAGAGTGATGGGAAAATCTCTAATACCTTCTTCTGACTGGCTGAGGAAAACTACAGTCCACCATATTTTATCCTTCGGACTCTTTCCAGTTGAGCATTTCTCCTCTAGCATGTCCACTTCTAGCATGTTGCTTCACTTGAAGCAAAATAATAAGTGAGAAAAATTGTCACTAAGTGCCCTGTGTAAAGTGGAAAACTGTGGGACAATCTCTTTGGGCAACTCTTGCTTATTTACATTTTATAGGATCTACTAGTTCATACTGTTTTCTTGACCACAGTATGACCCCGACTCTCTGATTTTAGTTGATTGAACCATCCTTTGGCACTTGATATAATTTAGATAAATATTGCCTTCTTTCTAGTAGGTGTCTTGAATGCAGACTGGGAGCTGATGTGGCCAGAGGGAGTCTGTGCTTCTATGTGGAATTAAAATACATGCATTTTAGAGTTGAGGGAAGCTATCTTCTACCACTATATGACCTCTGTAGCAGAGAAAAGGGTTCTATAATGAGGGGAGGGAAAGAGAGAGGGAGGGAGGAAAGGGGGGAGGGAGGGAGGGAGGGACAGAGAGAGAAAAACCAGAGGGAAACCATGAGAAATAGGAATGAGGAATATTAAGAAGCTAAGTAGCCATGTCCTGGATTTCTGAAAGTTTTAATATTCTGGGGTCTGGAAACTCCTGAAGATCTGGCTGCATGGTTCAGTCATGAAGACAGGTCAGAGTAAATCTAACAGAGGGAAACACTGTTTGTTAAGGTGATTATCTGATAGGTTTATTTATTTTTTTATTATGTTATGTTAATCACCATACATTACATCATTAGTTTTTGATGTAGTGTTCCATGATTCATTGTTTGTATATAACACCCAGTGCTCCATTCAGTATGTGCCCTCTTTAATACCCATTACGAGGCTAACCCATCCCCCCACCCCCCTCCCCTCTAGAACCCTCAGTTTGTTTCTCAGAGTCCATAGTCTCTCATGGTTCGTCTCCCCCTCCGGTTTCCCCCCCTTCATTTTTCCCTTCCTTGATAGGTTTATTTTTTTCTGCTTGCCCTGTCTTTTTTACAGACACTCAGAGTAGTAGCTGTCCGCTCTGAACATGCAACAGTTTACTCTGTTGTTTTTATCCCCACCATCTCCAACCTTTAGACATCAATTCCACTGCCAATGAGAGATGTTCCTCAAGCCTCAATTAACACATCAAAGCAATTTCTTCACCTTCTGATCAGGGATTGATAGTCTTTACCTGGATGATTCATTATCATCCCAATCTTTTTAGTCTAAGTCAAGAGGTAGCCTAAGAAGGACACATAGTCTTTCCATATTTGTTTCCTATAAATCATTCCTCTTCACCATTAAGCTGCTCTTTCTAAGCATTGTGACTAATCCTTACAAGAGCCATAGGGTAGATTTATTATTTCCATTTGCAGATGGGCAAGCTGAAGCTAAGAAAATGAAAATGGCATATCCAATACAAAGAATTGGTACATTGAAGGGCTGGAATTTTAATAGAGGGCTGCCAGTCTCCTAAGCCAAAGCTCTTTTTAGAAGTCTATATTGCCTCTTGCTCTTCCTCAGTATCAAGAACTTCATCTTGGATTCTTTGTTTACCTTATTCCTATGCGATTTTATAATATTCAATGCCAAGAATGATGTTAAGCACTTTTGCATTTCATTCTTCACTGCAATCCTAAAATGAATGCATTTATTCACATTTTACAGATAAGGAAACCGAGTCTTAGAGAGATTAATAAACTTGGTAAGGCCACAACATTTATGCAGTGTAATGTAGAACATCACACGCAGATCTGTCTGACTGTTGTTCTAATCCACATCACTTGTGCTGGATCTTTAATTTTCTCAGGCATAATCAGCGTATGTCAAACTGGAGCACTTGGCCAAGCCTCATGCTACTCTCAACATCAAATGTTTTGGTGCACTAATTTATTGAAACAGAAAGGAGAATGGAGAGAGAGAGAGAGAGAGAGAGAGGTGCCACTACCAACAGATTACAAAGGGAAAAGAAAAAACAAAACAAAAAAACAGATTACAAAAGGAACAAAGAACTCATACAATTAACAAGAAACCACTCAGGTCTAGGCTATCTCCTGATGCTGAGAGAAAACTAGATTGGCTGACTTTGTATCATATCCCTCTCCTAGCTGCCTCATACTCTAGCTCCCATGCTGAAAGTTGCTACCTTATAGCTCAGTTTCTGATTTTTATTCCTTCCATACTGTTGATGTTCATTTCCACCTGATGACACTTGTCCTGCTGGTCACTGAATAATGGATGCATACACTGGGATCTTTCTTCCTGTCTTTCCTGTCCTTCAATTACTACTGTTTGGTCTCCATTCTAAAGCCTATCCATCTACCTGGTTCAAAAGTTTTACTTCTGCCTCACCCAACTTCTTACAGGTACATGACCCCTTCATTCCCCCTTGCTTAAACCAATATTTATTAAGGTTAGTGACTGAACAATTTATCCTACCTAAGAACTACTCATATTGAATCTGAAGCTTTTCTCAGAGATCTACTTGCCCTTCTTTAATAGCTGTGATAACTCCCACAAGACCTCTCTACGTTTCTGAGGATACTTCAGAACAGAGCTTATTATCAACTGGGGCCTCAACATACTTCACCCTATCCCTTCCCTACCTGATTCTTGAAATAGTTCCTTGACAAGAAAGGCTACATAGTTATTCTAAGCTCAATTCTAGACTGGCTTCAATAAAGATCTGTTACTAGGAAACTTCTATATGTTTTCATGAGTCCTGAGATGCTTATTTAATCACTGCCTACACACAGCACAAGATCTGTTGGGAATAATGAAGGATCATTCTCATTATAAACCTGAATTTACCTCTATCCCACCAATGGCATCAACTTTTAGGAGTGCAAGTTCTGATCACAAGAAGCCAAAGGTAGTGAACAAAAGTTACTTCCATTTAAGATGTGAAGGCAGGCATTTCACTGCTTTTTCTTTCAGTGTGGGGTGAGGGATAGAAAATGTCAGTCAGTGGACATATAAAAATGATTAAATCCATTTAAGAAGATAATTTTCTGGGTTGCCTATCACTTGCCCAGTTCAGAGTTAGAAGATCCTCTTTCTGAGATGGAAAATGCTGAGGAAGTGAAGGGAAAAAGAGCAACCCTCACACAGACTGGCTGAGTGACTGTGAAGGAAGAGAAGACGGTGGGGGGGGCGGTGAGGGAAGGGGGGCGGCAGCTCTCTCAGAAGCAGCAGTATGTGAAATTACTCCCATAAAAGAAATAATAAACCAACAGTGCAAGTTAAATAGATGACATTTGGTTATTGAAAAATGCACCTCTCCCAGCTCCTAACGCACTTTAATATTTCTAATAGGACACAGTGGAACAACTCTCATTTTGGATGTTTTGTAATAAATATTCGTGTTCTCCTGATTTATTTTTTGTTTAGAGATCCCAAAGTCTTTTGCTCAATTGTAGTTAAAGTTATCAAATTTTCCATCTTGCAAGAAAAACAACAACGGGAATTGTAGTGATTCTTGTGGGGAGGGCTGTATCCAGTGGTTTGAGGACACCATCAGGATTTTGTCTCTCATTCTTGGCTCTGTGGCCTCTGCATGGATTCTCTGAGGGAGATTCTATCTTGTGGTGGGAACACCCTGACTTCTAGCAGCTTCATTCCTAAGTGCTCCTCAACACTCAGGAGCATGGAGATGGCCCAACCATCCACCTCAGTCTTCAAAGGAGCTGTTAATGGCTGGCCTGGAGCAAATCTTCTTTCCCAAGAAGAAATGTGGAATACCCATTGATTAACAATCATAGCAGAATCAATCACAAGGAGGGGAAGAAAAGTTGCCAAAGAGTAACAGTCCAGGACACATCATTTTCTGGAGAATTCTTCCCCAATAAACCCTCATTCTCTTAAGTCTAGTCCCTCCTTCCTAATACTGATCTATGCCACATAACGCACATCATTGAACGTGCAAGGTTGTTACCGTGTTTCTCCGCCTGAATGTCATTGCTTGTACTGTTGCCCATACAGGAAAAGCTCTTCCCTTTCCTATTTTCACAAGACCTCCCTTAAGAAAACAACCTGAACCTTACAGGGAGCTTGCTCTGGGTCCCATAACTGGAAAATAAAAGAATTTTGGTTAAGTTTGGGTCTATGTGATTCAAAGGTCATGTTCTTGTCCACTGATCTCCATTCCCCCCTACTTAACAGCCTGGAACATCCAAGTTTGTGCTTAAAATGGAATATTTTGTGTCTATTGACATTTCATGTCATACTGAGTTTCCCAATGTTACTACATGTTTTATCTTCATCATCCACCACACCCAACACACTGCAGGCTATATACACTGAGTAGATAAAGACCATACAGTTTGAATAAATTGTTTAGTGACCTATCAAATGAGGATAATAACACTAACCTGGTGTGCCTGGTGTGAGATAATGTCTCTAAAGCACTTACCATTTAGTAGATACACAACTAAAAATCTTACACACACGCATCCAATTTTGTATGACAAATTACTCAAGAACAAGGCTTTCAAGCCCACAGATGGCATACATTGGACACTCAATATACGTATTTACTGCTTAATTCTAATACATAGGTTCTGTTGCTTTTATCACGTTTCCCATGGATAACATATAGAATGTTATTCTGCCACCATAAATATATCTTTTCTGAATTTCATTCCTCAAAATGAGTGGAGGTATCCATATTTTATTTGATTTTTGAATATATGTGTTAAGGTTATAGGAAATATTTGGAAGTACATTAAATAAACATAGGCAAGCAATATATGCAAATTCTTCCTGCAGTCCTCCTTCTGGTTTTAGTCTTTGGAGACTAATTTAAGATTCTTATGCAGTTGTCTGTGGAACTATTTGTTCTCCTCATCCTTCTGTGATGCCCACAAGGAAATGACCAGCTGCAACATTTTGTAAAGAAATGCATCTTAAAAGTTAGTATGACTAATTTCCATTTTCGAAGGTTTGCTGCAAGGGGAAAAATGTCCATGGGTCTTGTTCCACTGTTTGTTTGAAAGTTGAGAACATCAGCATGCTGGCCACTCTGAGTTTTGGCTTTTAATTTTTGGATCACTCTGTCCATAAATTTTATTTATGGATTGCTAACCTTATTCTTATTTGAAAAATTGGGAATCCTGTAAAATCCATAGGCTTTAACCTAACAAAAACTGTACAGATTATATATACATGAACACATTATACATATATCTTTATAAACCTATATTTAGATGTGTATATATGTGTAATATAAGGTATATAAAATTTCTAGCACAGAAATAAATGTCATAGCCTGTAGTTTCTTAATGAGAAAGGTTCAAAACTAAAGATTTTGTAAGGGAAATATTTTGAAGCTATAAATATTGAAATCTTAATATTATCAGGTCTCTGAGATTATTTTCATTGGAAGGGGTAAGATATAGAGGCTTGGTTTCAAAGAACATAGTGGGTATGTATTGGTTGGAGTGGGAGTCCTCAAGAACGGAAACACCAATTTCTGCCATATTTCTGGATCTTGTAAAGAATCCTGAAAGTGTTCAGTCATCGATTGCTCTTACTCTGAATTCATGGGGGGGATGGAGCTCAGTGGACAAGAACATGACCTTTGAATCACATAGACCCAAACTTAACCAAAATTCTATATTTTCCCAGTTATGGGACCCAGAGCAAGCTCCCTGCAAGGTTCAGGGTTGTTTTTGTTTGTTTGTTTTGTTTGAATGTCAGTTGTAAAATTAGGATAATCGTATATCTCTTACTGAATTTTCTAAGGGGAGAGTAAATGAGGTAATGTATGTCTGATACATCAAAAGCACTCGGTAAAAGATTGCAATAATGGCAGTGATGATTCCAGATGTTGCACCTACAATATGACACACCACAAAGATTTTTTAGGAACATTATTAAGTTCTCTGACATCCATCAAAAAAGTTTCATAACAAATTGCATAAAGGCACTAAATCCAAGAAACAACCAATGTTAGAACTGGAAAAGACACAGTCTAACATCTTTATTTATAGAAGTTGAATTTGAGTATCAATAATAGTTACGGGCATGCATGGCTCTAGAGTCTCAGTCCTGTGAATTACATCACACTGAAAAATTTCCATAAGTTTCTACCTTTTCCCCAAACTCTCTAAGAGATGCTTCCAACAAGGTTGAACCTATGACAACACAGGTGGAGACAGTAGACAAAATGACAGGGAGAAGGCAGAAGTGTAGAGGTAATAAGTCAGTTAGCATGCTCTCCGCACTGTGCAATGTTAAGTACTAGGCTGCACATACTGACTATGAGCATAGGGAATACATTCATTTTTTGAAATTTAAGCCAAGTTAATACGTGACTGATGAAATGTATTTCATGGATTACTGTTTTCTACACCAGTGGTTATGGGAAAATTTCAGAATATGCCTTTTAAAAAATCCATCTTCTGCAATTATAGAGAAGAAAGCCTTGGTTTTCAGAAGAGTTTGAAAAATAATATACACATATATGTGCCATATACAATTCCAGACCTGCAAGAAGGGTCACTGTGAGTGACTGATTGAGTACCAAAATGCCCCAATGTTCCATCTCACAACATTTTGCAAAGTGACTTGCCTATTCCCCTGCCTTCCTATTCCCACCATTTTTTTATTGTTTCTTTTTTTAAAATTTTATTTTATTATGTTATGTTAGTCACCATACATTACATCATTAGTTTTTGATGTAGTGTTCCATGATTCATTGTTTGCAAATAACACCCAGTGCTCCCTGCAATCCGTGCCCTCCTTAATACCCATCACCGGGCTAACCCATCCCTCCACCCCGCTCCCCTCTAAAACCCTCAGCTTGTTTCTCAGAGTCCATAGTCTCTCATGGTTCATCTACCCCTTGGATTTCCACCCCCCTTCATTTTTCCCTTCTTGCTATCTTTTTTTTTTTTTTTTTTTGACATATAATGTATTATTTGTTTCAGAGGTACAGGTCTGTGATTCATCAGTATTACACAATTCACAGCACTCACCATAGCACATACCCTCACCAATGTCTATCACCAGCCACCCCATCCCTCCCACACCCCACCACTCCAGCAACCCTCAGTTTGTTTCCTGAGATTAAGAATTCCTCATATCAGTGAGATCAGAATGCGAGAAGATATTTGCAAATGACATTTCAGATAAAGGGCTAGTATCCCAAATCTATAAAGAACTTACCAAACTCGACACCCAAAGAACAAATAATCCAATAAAGAAATGGGCAGAAGACATTAACAGACATTTGTCCAAAGAAGACATCCAAATGGCCAACAGACACATGGAAAAGTGCTCAACACCACTCAGCATCAGGGAAATCCAAATCAAAACCTCAATGAGATACCACCTCACACCAGTCAGAATGGTTAAAATTAACAATTCAGGAAATGACAGATCTTGGCAAGGATGTGGAGAAAGGGGATCCCTCCTACACTGTTGGTGGGAATGCAAGCTGGTGCAGCCACTCTAGAAAACAGTATGGAGGAAATCGGAGGGGGAGATATATATATATATAATGGAATATTATGCAGCCACCTATTCCCACCATTAAAGGTGGAATTTATTGCCACACTTTTCAGGCCCATTAAAAATCCCTTTGTCACTTGATTGGTAGGAGGCAATAGAAGTGATAGTGTGCCAGTTTTGAACTTAGGGCTCAAGAGGCCTTTTCTTATTCTATTCTGACTCTATGACTGAATCTGACATGAGATAAGCCTGAGGTGGTCTACTAGAGAATGCGGGATCACTTGGAGCAGAGCAAAATTGTCTCATCTGGGACTACCTTAACCTAGTAGCAAATAATTAATAATAATAATAATAATAATAATAATAAATTGAAAGGGGATTCATTTTCTTAAGAGGCACAGAGGAGGGAAAATCTAACCTCTGCTCAAGGATTTGGAAAGATTTCTCAGAAAGGTAACTTTTCATAGGATATAGGATATCTCCAGTCACAGAAGGCCATTTCAGAGAGAATTAAAAACATGTATAATGGCACCAATGAACATAGTGTATTCAGGAAATGGCCAGATTGTGATTATATGGTTGGAGTGACCGGTCGGGACAAAATTCTGAAATTTTTAACATGACATGCCAAAAATTTGGATGTAACCTATAGGCAATGCAAGGTCAAGAGAAATGTTTAATCATGGTAGGTATACAGTGTGTGGTATTTAAATCTGATGTCAATAGATGCAAAATCTAGTTTGGGAAGAATGAATGTCCCTAGATATACAGAAATTGGAACTCTGAAAAATGGTGGCGTAATCCTTCTGATAGAGCCATTTAATGAAGACCTTACCTCAAGCTAGAGAGGAAACCAAGACAAACTCTTTTAAGACTTCAGGAATACATCTTCTTTCTGTAGCTATAAAAAGGGATGGGGGTTCTGGCAAGTCCACCAGAACACCTTGTTCACCTGCCCATGCATGAATCATGCTCTAATTGCTAGGCATTCTTTACTTTGAAAATGACATTCTTGAACTTATCATGAATAAATCATACATGTTGATTTCCCTTAAAAGTAGTATAGGTCCATATGCACTGACCTAAATATGCTTTCTCCCTTCCTTCACATTGTGACAAAGCAATGCCTCTTTATGAAATGCCTAAATAAGAATTTAGTTGCAGCCAGGAACAGGGACTGAATTTAACTAGGGCACCTAGGAACTGAATCCTTCATTGTAAACTGCAGTGGGCACTGACCATGGACAACTTTAATAGTACCATTGAGGCAATATCATCCAGTCCTTTTGACATGAGTTACTAGATAAGTATCTGTTCCAATTAGGGATAGTTGAGTTTTCCCCACTGCACAGCTGACAAGCAGCAGGGAACAGAGACTGCACCTTTCCTTGAAATTCAAGATAGAATTGTTGTAGGAGCCTCTGAAAAATGGATCCATTTTCAAGCCCTAACCGTGTGCAGTGAACATAAAAAAATAAGAGGCTCTGCTGGACATTTTAAGCAGTGCCTTTTCCCTATCCCTTTGGCATTTCTTCCATCATCCCACTTCACATGTCCTGTTTCTTCCATGATGAATTGAGCAGTCAAAATGCCTCAGCCTGTTTCTCTGTTTATT
Source organism: Halichoerus grypus (assembly GCF_964656455.1). NCBI lineage: Eukaryota > Metazoa > Chordata > Mammalia > Carnivora > Phocidae > Halichoerus > Halichoerus grypus. Next base: position 21,872,703 of record NC_135718.1, on the reverse strand, counting down.
ATGGAGACTCCCCAGTACTTGACAAAATGCATTGGTAAAGCTCTGATGACCTCAGTATGTCTCCCTTGCTGCTTACATGCTCTCACACACACAGACAAATGGTGTTAAAGGGTAATGATGAAGTGAGTGACTTTCCCTGAATGATGGTCTCATGAAGAAATGGAGAATCTCATGGAGAGCACTGGAGACATGTCAGCAGACCTTAGAGAAGCTGTTCAGCACGCCTGGACACAGAGGCAAATATAAAAGCTAATGGAGGGTTTGTAAAGGGATGCACATTTACCGGGAAAAACCGAGGAAAAGAAGTGGGGATCCTAGAGGGAAGGCTGTGTGTTTTGTTTAGGAGTAGAGGTTAGGGCAGAGAAGAATACCAACCCCCAAGCTGTTTTTGTTTTTGTTGTTGTTTTGTTTTGTTTTGAAAAGGGACTAGGGACTGTAAGTAAGATTGAGAGGGTTGCAGTGTGTAGGAACACTTGTATGTTTGCCTACCCAACTTCTCTATTTCTTTAAGTGGTCATTGCTTCCTCATTTTCCTTGGTGAACCCCCCCTTTTCCTACTCTGAAAGCAACTGTTGAGCTAGGGATGTGGTGTCGCCCCTGCTCTCCATTCGAGGGATTGAAATGTAGCTCAAGAGTGTCAGTCAGGGTGTCACATCATCCCAGTCAACAATTTGTTGGGGTCGGGGGGTAGATACAACCCATTGATCTAGGACAACAATATGAGGTCCAATTCCAAGGCTTTTGTTGGAATTCAGGAAAGAAAACATCTCTTTCTTTTTTTTTTTTATTTTTTTTTTATTTTTTTATTTTTTATAAATTTTTTTATTGTTATGTTAATCCCCATACATTACATCATTAGGTTTAGATATAGTGTTCCATGATTCATTGTTTGTGCATAACACCCAGTGCTCCATGCAGAACGTGCCCTCCTCAATACCCATCCCCAGGCTAACCCATCCTCCCAACCTCCTCCCCTCTAGAACCCTCAGTTTGTTTTTCAGAGTCCATTGTCTCTCATGGTTCTTCTCCCCCTCCGATTTGCCCCCCTTCATTCTTCCCCTCCTGCTACATTCTTCTTCTTTTTTTCTTTCTTAACATATGTTGCATTATTTGAGAAAACATCTCTTTCTGTCGAACTTAAAACTATTTGCTCTACGCATACAATGAATCATGGATCACTACATCAAAAACTAATGTTGTAATGTATGGTGTTTAACATAACATAATAAAATAAAATAAATAAATAAAAAACTATTTGCTCTATATCTGTAGCTGCCTGGGGTCACTGTGTCTGGGAATCTGCTTCAAAATGAAGCTATCACAAGAAGAAAGCAGAGTGGAAAGATGCTAATAAAATTTTCTGAGCTTCTGGATCCAGATTTGCCTAGATTTAACAGTTAATTTGACCAGTGAATCAAATTGTTCATTTAAACCAGTTTGAGTTAGATTTCTGTCACTTGCAAGCAAGAGTTCCAACTTACACAAAGTGCCAAGACATTGTTTTTAGGCTAGATGATCCCCTAACTTCACTTCTACAATGCATACATCATAGCCTGAAACAAGGTTCATGAACAGGTAGTTTATTCTGGTAAATAATATCAGGCATGGGGGTGAAAGAGGAGAAGAGGGAAGGCAAATCCAACAGTGTGTTTTTAAGTTTAATCACCACTAGGAGAATGGAGAAAATGGAGAACAGAGATTTCCACAAAATCTCTTTTGTGGAAACCCATGTAGAATGAGCCTCAATATTTTATGTGCAAGGAATGGGAAAAGAGAATTGGCTTCTGTCTCCATAGGTCACAGACTGTCCCTCAGAGTTCTAACTTCTTTCTACCTCCAGACACAGGTATTAGAAATGGCTAAGTAGTTTCCTGCAGGTGTTCTCTTAAGCAGAGCACAGGAAGTACCTGATAATAGTCCATCCCTTGGGTGGCTTAGATCCACTAATGTTCACATTAAATCCAACCCACAAAAAGGCTCTTAATCTATGACAAACCATTCATCTCTTCAAAAGACCAGGCTTAGTGTAATAAACTATAGTAACAGTTGCCTCTTGAAAGTGCGGCGGAGGCACCAGGTTGAGCTGACAATCAATGAATATTGGGCAACATTTTAAAACTTAAACCAATAGTGATTATATGGTATTGTGGTTCTAATAGGTAGAATATATAGGTCTGGGATTTTAAGGGTAAATACAGGAATGGACCTTCTTCCCAGCCCTCACAGTAAACCACTTGCAATATTTGTGCATCATGTGTCCATGGATATAGAGGTACTTCTTCCTAATTAGGGAAGCCCTTGACCACAGGTAAGGTGACCAACTTGTCCCAGGCTGCCTACGACTATCCATATTTTAAAACTGAAAGTCTTACCTCCTAGGATCCCCCTTCATCCCAGACAAATTGGTTGGTTGTTCATCCTAACCAGACAGTATAATATGAGTTCCACTAATCTTGAAATCTGTAGCTGGATTTGGTCACTTTTGCCTCCTCAGTGAGCAAAGAAAAACATTTTCATATAGACACTGGTAACTGACCCTGATCATCAAAAGGTAGGGTGCTGCTTCATTATGGGTACATAGAAGACTATGACATCCAAATAATGTACTTGAACATCTGTGGCTATTTCCATGCCCAGGTTTAACTGTAAATAGGCAATTTCAGCAACCATGGTCTGATAAGTACCTACCATGGTGGGGTCAGATCACTCAGGAATAGCAGAAATATAACCCAAATTTGCTTAAGAACACAAAGTAACATACTGGCCAAATTAACTATTAAATCTAGGCAAGTCTAGATCCATAGAAGTGCTGTCAGCTTACACCTACATGCAACTGGTTGCTCAGCAATGACTAGAATAAAATATGATCTAAGACATGGTGAGTTTGGGTAAAAGTGGTATACCATAGAGCATACCTACCCATCCATGTATTGAGTACTGGGACAAATGCTTTTCCCTCCAGGGTCTTTATAAATGAAATTCCTAAGGCATGTTTCAGGAGTTTACAATTGCCTACATGTTGGGAGGTAAAGGAACCACTCTCTTCTCTGTTGCCTGAAATTCTCCATTTCACTTTGTCATGATTTCCACATCTTTCATGGTTAGTGGCTTTTCTCCAGCCAGTATTGATTTATCCATTAATAATTTCTTTCAACAATTACTTATGGTAAATCTTTAATGTGCAATGATGGCAAGAAGGACATAGTAATTAGCTAGAGCTAGAGCTCACCTTCACGTTGCTATGAAATAATTGGGGAGGAAACAGGTATCAGAACTTCCATACCATCATAATATTCTCATTCTTACTTTTGGAAACAAATTTTGTATTCTTGAGGTAAAGGACACTATTCCAGGTTTCCAGGGATGAAATCAAATTAATTGGAATCAAGAAATGAAGACATGGTTAAGCATCTCTGAGGTTTAATTTGGTAAAAAAGAGACTGAAAAATGAGAGATTAAGTTAATAAGTTGAAGAAAAATGATCAGGTATTGAAGTCAGGAACTCAAAAATGCAGGTTCTTTGTGAGACAGAAAATTGAATCCTACACACCATTGGCTGATATGCAAGAAAGAGAACTGCTCTGAGGAATAGCTTAGCAGACTGCCTGGCATCCACATCCAAATGCATGAAAGGATGGAAGAACTACACACCGAGTGGTGGAGACCTTAGTCCTTCATGCAGTTATGGAAAGCAGCTGGTTCCAGAAAAAGAAGCAGAGGCCCATGCTGACTTTGGATTCCCTCTGGAACAGAAGCAGAGGACCTCAGGCAAGGAAGGGTGATATGTGCCAAATTAAAACAAGTGATAAATCTAACTGGACATTATACTTGAAAGTTTTGTGAGGCCATTCCTTGGCTGGGTGCAGGAGTTCCATGATTCATTAGTGGTGGGTAATGGAAGAGAGAACATCAGCACAGGTGACTTATAATCAACACCTTTGAAGAAAAGTAAGAGAAATGTTGTTTTAGTATGGTTCGCCCCCTAAAGCTTAGCATGAGAAAAAGGTAGTTTATTTTGTGGTGTAATCTCATAGAGCACATATGAGGGACAGAGGAAATAAAGTGAAGCCAACACAAGGACAAGTTATTGATTTGGCCACTGTTCGGGGTGATTGATCCCAGCACCTTCTGTGCAGCTTTTGAAATGGCTCTCTAAATTTCTTGCCCAGGGAATGAAAGGGGGAAAGCATGTGTTCCTAAGCTCTTAACCCATGGGTCAAGGGGTAGCTCCATGGTCACTGATTGACTGAACTTCCACATTGTGCATGCCTGAATGCCAAATAAATTCCCATCAGTTTCCTGGGCCACAGCTTCATTAAGAAAAGGACAAGTGGCCTGGGCCCTGAGGTTGAATTTGAATAAAGTTGGTCAAAGTCTTGTGTTGAAGTGAGAACTACAGCTGTTTCTGAAATCAGATGAACCTCTGAGAGGAAAAAGTGTTGCACAGGAGATTATTGGTACGTATATCTTGACATCACTCTTTGTGTTCCCATTTTCCACAAGCTTATGCTGACTTTATAAACAAAACTCGACCAAATCTCACCAATTTGAGGGGGTATGCACACAGGCTGTGACCTTCTCAGGAATGATACTGCCTGGATATTTTCCTAGTTCAGATTTAATCTTTGAGTAGTAAATCATGCCGTTCAAGCTTAGGACCCAGCTGCTACAAAGACAACAGTGTCAATGAAATAAAATTAACAGTGCGGTATGCTAATAAAATGGGGAAATCCCAGTGTTCCCTATTAAAAAAAAAGATATTAGCCTGACCCATATTTATTATCCTTTTCTGCAAAAATTAGTTTTCCCAGAAGCTTTTGAGAAGCACACCAACAGTAATGAAGCAGAAAAATGATGGATGTTAAGAAATTAAGGTGCTCCAGAATGGGTCATAAACCTGTACCTCTTTGTTGCCCACGCACTTTTGATGAGCTTGCAAAGTTTTAGACCTCCTTAATTTAAGATGGAGCAGTTTTATTTCTTTCAGCTACAGTGGAAATAATTTCCTTATCTATCATTAGAATGGTTTAATACTTTCATTAATCCACACATCATAAAGCAGAAAGCGATTTTTATACCTACTCCAATCAGTCATTGTGCCTGCTTCAGAATGGAAAACGGTTGTTTTCTGCTGATTTCAAAGATAGACTTAAGACCAGTATCTTCATGAGCCATCACAATTATAGGGGCAAGACTGAGACATAGAAATGCTGTTGTCACCACCTCTCTCTTGGCATAATTTGGATTATTGCTTTGAGCAGCAGAATGTTTGCAGATATATCAGAGACCCTTGACTTTGTGGCAGTGCTTACATGTGGGACATCAGGAGGCCCCAGGGCTGCCTCTGGCATGCAGGCAATTTGTTTCATCACATCTATAGGAAGCCTGTGGGGTTATGTATCTTATACTCCTGTTCCATCTCCAAGAAGGTTTGAAAACAGATAAACAAGTCCTAGCATAGGAAGTTATATGTTCCGTGCGTTATATGTTCCCACTGTGCCCCGGTAAGCCTATGTTCTTATTTTGCTAGTCCACTGAACATGTTCAGGATACCCGCCCTCCTCCTACATAGAGCACTTGCTTTTCTATTCAAAATGTGATAGAAAGAGAGAAGAAACATTTACAATGTTATATTGGTAACTTTGTCCATCCCTAGTGATATGGATCCCAATGGAATTTTATCATTTTAGGTGATTACTTAGTCCTATGTAATTTAAAGAGAATGTGGTATGTAGAAAAGGCACTGAGGAGAATGCCAGACTCCCATTCAGATTGGTCAGAATTCACAACAGCAAGGCTCTGGCTACTGGAAACAGACTGCTAATGAAATCTTGTGTGATTCCCAGCCTCACTGGGCAAATGTAAATAATGTACCCTATGTGTCCTGAGAAGCAATATGGGTCCTAACACCAAGGAAGAAGAATGGAGAATTTGGAAAAGAAGAGAAGGAAGAAGAAAATCCAGGAGAAGGTTTGCAAATGCACAGCACCCCCTTCTGCATTACATGGGAAAAATCATGTTCTCTTATCCCCAAACCCGGACATGTTAAATCCTAATCCTTGGGCAATCCAGAATTTCCGGAAAAGGGTCATTGCCTACACTACCAATAATATTTCATTTTCTCCATTTTAGAATACTCCTGGTTTATAACACAATTTATTACTTTAAAAACATGCTAACTTTATGCTTTTATTTTCATGCCCTAAGAATATCTTAGATACATATAATATTTCCAAGGTATTTTCACATAAATTACCTGCTTGGTTTTTAAAATACTATGAAGCAAGACAGGTATTATTTTTCCTATTCAAAGATTAAAAATAAGGGAGGCACAGAGAAATTAGGTGACTTTTCAATTTCACATTGTTAGGAACATTTTTAGCTAAGATAAAAACTTAGATCTCTTATCAGAGCACTTGACGTCTATGTATTATTTGTGTTGAATTAATTGTCCAAGGTTGATGTAGAGAGAGAAAAAAAAGCGTCAGCAGCTAAAAGAAGGTTGGAAACTATGAAAATAAATGATTCTGAAGTTCCTTTCCAGAGAGTAACTAGAGAGACCTTAGAGTTACTTTCCAGGTTTCCTGACGTCTTCTGCATAACCTATTTGGATTTGAAAGCAGCCCTGTGTAATGTAGCAATTTTGTCCCCAGACTGAACACTATATCAGAAAAATTATAGAATAATGTACCATAGGAAAAGAGAACACTTTCTGATCCTCCAAGGCAATAGTTTTATTCACTGAAACTTGATTACTCTTTTAGCTGACTTAAATGGAATGGCTATGAATGCTATCAGGTGCCAGGATAATACCCTGCCTTGTTTAAATTAGGGAACAAGTTCCACATAGCCATGACCTGCACATATGCACTTTGTGTCACTCAAATGCACCACGCCATCGGTGGGCACACTGTTGGGTTCCAGTCTCAGGAAGCAACTGAGGTCAAAACTCATGGGTTACTTTCTGTCCTCAGATTCATTGTTGGTTCCTGAAATTGTGTGCTCAAATTTTTTGGTAGAATGAAATGACACTACATTTTTTTCCCACAGGAGGAAAAAAAATCAGACATCCCCACCCAAAATCATTAAATCTAATGGGGTACATTATTCAATGAAGTCTCTTCTTTTTTTTTTTTTTAAGATTTTATTTATTTATTTGAGAGAGAGAGAATGAGAGATAGAGAGCACATGAGAGGGGGGAGGGTCAGAGGGAGAAGCAGACTCCCTGCAGAGCAGGGAGCCCGATGCGGGACTCGATCCAGGGACTCCAGGATCATGACCTGAGCCGAAGGCAGTCGCCTAACCAACTGAGCCACCCAGGCGCCCTCAATGAAGTCTCTTCTAACGAAGAACTTAAATCCCTTTGGTTTGTCACAATGGGAACAGAGTTCTACTGAGGGGCAGGTTTGTCTAAGTCTTGTAAGACTTAATCGTTAAGCATCTGTCTATGGAGCATGTGTTGAATGTGTACTGCAGTAGGTTTTGTATGTACTTTATCTTCTGAGACCATCTACAAGTTTTGATACAGTATCTTTAAGTTGCCCAGGTAATTCCTTTCACTGGAGAAGTGTTTTGAGGTATTACAATAGTTTGGCTTCTTCATTGGTTTAATGAGGGAAAGATTACTTTGTCTCCATATCACAAAATAAAGGTGTCATCTATATAGTATTATAAAAAGAATCATGGGGTTAAAATAGGGAGACTGGGGTAATGAGGTAGAATTAGGAAGGAAGAAGTAAGATGTACCTAAAATTAAAAATGAAGCTGAAAGAAAGTGAAAACCAATGAATTTATGGCATAAAGTTTTAAAATAGGTTATTAGGGCATTTCCTGGCTATATCTTTCTCTAAAGTTACAGAGTAACAAAGACCAGTCAGATCTCTCACCCGGAATTTAAGACCTACTGACAGATTAAAGGGAGGTTAGGCTCTGTGTTCTGTTCACACACACACACACACACACACACACACACACACAGAGAACTTCTTCTCTCTCTCAATAGGTTGCAGAATTTAGTCCAAATGTTGTAACTTGGCCACTCACCTTATCTTCTGCCACTTTTTCCATTTTCTCCCTATGTTTCAGCCTGACAGTGGGCAGGGGAGAGTGGCTGCTGGGAAAGTAGTTGCCCAGGACACTAATCTATAAAAAGCACAAAAATAATGCTCAAATTTTACAAGAGGAAAATATTCACTGACCACATCTCGTTTTGGGGTAATTTTACAATGGTTGTAATATTTTGGGGGGCTGCTTTGGGTCTATAGTGAAACTTCCAAAATGCAAGGCTGAATTTCATCATGTGGTCCCTACACTAGACACTACGCTAGACAAGTGTTACCTATGTCTACAGGTAAATTTGGAATAGATGAGAATGTCTCACTGTAATAGAAACCAGGCAGATTCCCAATAGTCCTTTCCCATGACCTTTATCCCAGTTGACAGTAAGCCACGCATTTTTAAATAAATAAATATTTGTGTGTATATTGGTGTGTATTCATATTAATATGAATTTATAATCGTCTAAAGGGACACCTCGATATCCTACCTATATTTTTCTGGCCCTACTTCAATTACACTGAATGCCGTCCTGTTCCCTCCACACTCTGGACACTTTGTGTCCTTGCCCATTCTCTTCTTTGAGACAGGAACACATTTAAATGCCTCTCTGCTCCCTGCAGCTCATCATTTTTATCCTCAACGACTTAACTTAAAACATGCCAGCGTTTCAAAGTTACTTGCTTCTTCTCTGTAATCTCATTGTACTTGGTTTAGTCCTCACCATGCTGATTGCAAAGCCCCTTTTCTATAGCAAGCTTTCAGTCCTCATGACCAAGGAATGCCTAATCCAGGACCAGGGCTTAGAGAGGTGTGCCATAAATATTTGTTAAATTACTCATGTTAAATTTTATGGTATGTGTTCCAGTCCTGATTGAGTTACTAATTACCCATTTAACCTTGGAAAAGCATCTCTCTTTCTGAGGTGTAGTGCTTCAGAAAAATAAGAAAATTGCCACTGTCACACTTATCTTGAAGCATTCCTTCCAAATTCAAAGGAAAAAATGCTTAAAAAAAAAAAAAGTAGAAAAGCACTCTGCAATTCACTGACAGGGAGTGAAATGGAATACAGTGGATCAGGGGCAGATCAACGTCCAGGCTGGTGCAGAACATATTACTATAAAGGTTCAAGGTTTGATTACAGTCCCTGGCTCCTGACTGAAGACACTGTGAAATCCATAAACACCACAATTTGGAGTCTTCATTCTTCCAGAATATCTCCAAGAGGTGGCATTTATTGTGAGTGAATGTGTGATGCCCAAAGGGCCTAGCTATTGTTTTGTGCCTGAGCATCCTTTGAGATACTGTGGAAAGTGAAACAAAATATTAGGTACTAGATTTTAAAATTAAGGCTCAAGATGGCAAAATCTGCTAAGGGGACTCTAGAGAGAAGGAGTGTCAAGGAAGGTCTTTGCATATCCTCTTTTGAAATAGCATATAAAGTGAAATTCAATTGATTGAAAGGACATATTGGTTCAAACCAACATTTCTAGGCTTATTTCTCACTTGCATGCTCTACTTCCAACCCATCCCACCAAAAAAATCTAGGAAACATATTTAAAAAAAACACACCTGTCTCACTCAAATTATTGTATTCTTTATGTGCTGGTGGTAGATATATGTTGTTTTATTTGCCCCAAATTGCAAATAACAAATTTCTTTTTTATTTTAAATTGCTGTGTAACAAATTATTCCCAAACTCATTTGCTTAAAATAGCTACTTTATTATTCTTGTGGATTCTGCAAGTTGGGAATTTGGTTATTGTTCAGTGGGGTATCCTATCTCTTTTTATGTCTGGAGCCTCAGGTGGGTAGTCTCAGACTGGAGGTGACTCGCTAGCTGAAAACTAGAGTCATCAAAGGGACAATTTGCATGCATTCATATGACTGAAATGACTCAAAGATTAGTACTGCCAACCTTAGAGTTTACATGTGATCATTTTATTTGTCTTGGCTTCCTCAAAGCCTGGATACTTTAGGGAAGTTAAATTTCTTACATGGTAGCTCAAGGCTCTGAGGACAGGTGTTGCAGTGAATCAGGTGGAAGCTGCAGTTAATCTAAGAGTCATGCAGGGTCCCTTCAGCTGCACTTTATTGATTACACACAAGCCATATGCCCACTTCCCTGCAAAGGTGAGTGGGCATTTCGGTGGAAACAGTGGCAGCTCACTCTCTTGGGGGAACCTAGCAGTTTGTCCTTAGGAGGATATATATGTGCACAAATTGGACACTTCATTTTTATCACTCATATACCAAATCGAACCCACTTCCTCATCCCTGGCAGACTCCTTTGAAATGAAGACATTGAAAGTGAGGATTTGGGATGAATGTGAAAGTGAGGAAGTTGGCATTTTGTCTCAGCAGATCATATATCACCTAATGTACTGTGTGAAGATCAGTTTCCTCTATTCCCCATCTCACAAGCCTGCTTTCTTGTATTTGATTACATTTGTCTTTGACGGCTTTAACACTCAGAAGTTTGCATGTCCCAGCTCCTCATCAGGACGTTCCCTGAAAGCCTCTGTTTTTGTAAACTCTGTTATTTCATGTGTTTTTCTGATAACAAGCCTGGAAATGGGAGCTGGAAAGCATACATCATCTCATGTGTTCCACTAATAAAAAAGTTCTATCTAATTACAGTGCAATGGAATACCTTTTAAAAATAATACCAGTAGAATATTTAAAGATCTTGACTAGGATATTTTGGATGAATTTTTAAAATATTCCATTACTTTAGAAATTAATGTTCTTTGGTTAGTTTGTGAGGAGATGAGTTTTCTTTTGCTATGATTAAGAATACATTTAAATTAAAATGCACTCATAAGGTAGAACAGAAAAACCGAAAAAGTCTCATCCAACTGAAAATATCTCATGGAAGTAATTTCTTCTACCTACTTAGACATGGTTTATGGCAACTATATTGTGCTAGAGGGACAATAACAAAATTTGCAGCTCAGTGAGAATATTGAAATTGATTTATGCTCCTTTTCATTGGAGCATGCATTTATTTCAGTCGCCATGAGAAAGTAAGGGCTTAATTTTCTAGCTAATTTTTTTAAAGCAATCAAAAAACTTGTTTTCTACTCCTGTAAGAAATCTTTGTAGTAATTCGCGATAGTGTAACATTCTTCCTTGGGAAAGTTGAAAGGAACTTGTGTAGTTTAACTGAGAGAGGAAATGGTAGAAGATTTCAAGTGAAAGCTGTTGGAAAAACATTACATTTTCTATGAAAGTGAAGTTCTTCTTCTTCTTCCTTTTTTTTTTTTTTGAGAGAGAGAGAGAGAGAGAGACCGTGTGTGAGGGAGAGGGGGGATGAGGGGCAGAGGGAGAGGGACAGAGAGAGAATCTTAAGCAGGCTCCATGCCCAGCATGGAGCCGGACATGGAGCTGGATCTCATGATCCTGAGATCATGACCTTACCAAAATCAGAAGTCAGATACTTAACCAACTGAGCCACCAAGGCACCCCTATGAAACTAGAGTTCTAATCTATTATGATGACTATCATCAGTAGTTATTTTGCTATTAAAATCACCCGATATTCTTTTGACAACAAAGTAAAAAGAGAGAGAGAGAGAAAGTATAGGTACTTACATAGAAGAAATTAGGAAATGCTAATATATTTACAGTTCCTCATGCCTGTGGCCGTGTATATAATATGGTGCTTAAGTGTGCGGCATTGACAATGGGATTCAGTAAATAATAGAGTCATGAACATTGGAATTGTCAGAGGTCTTGCTAGATAGAGCACATGGGATTTGGACCAAGCCCTGGTGACTAACGGAATTGAATGAGTGAGAGAGGGCACAAAGTTTGGACTGACTAGGTACGGGGTGGAGGGGAACGAGGCATGAGCCTAGAAATCATGACTGTGCCAAACAGTGTCTCCAGGACCTCAAAGAAGCAAATATGGTGTGAAGAGATTCGAATTTGTTTCCAATGAACATGATAGGTATCAATACTTCTATCACATTTTTTTAAATTTCTTAAGACTGAGTGACAGTGATTAAAATAGTTTACTATTAGCTTAGCACAAAGAATGAAAATACACCCAAACCTAGGAACATATTTCAGAATTTCAGAATGCCAGGGATAAAGAGAAGATCCCACAAAAGACATTAAGGATTCTATGATTAGAGAAACCTTCCAAAAAAGTAAGACTGATCCTACATCCTGAAATGGATCAAATAATCCCACAAAGCTTGAAAATATTGTAAAATGAAGCATAGCTAGGGTTTGAGTTTTCACAAAATGACATAATTTGTTGCCTTATCCAAAGAAATGTGTTAATGGGAGGAATGTCTTATGAGATTAGAGCATTCTAGTTGGTGCCAAGCTGGCCCAAGAGGGAAATATTTCAGCAAAATTGGTACAAAATACATCCTCATTAAAACTAATATAATAAAACTAAAACCTGATCTTTCTTTGTACCACTTGCCCAGGTCCCTCCCATGCTTGTGCTGTCTGCTAGAGGCTTAGAATCTGCCTGCCCAAGCCTGCTTCATGATTTTTACTCCCCAGACTCTGCTGAGACAAAATGGATTTTTTTGGGTTTACTTTCTTAGGGGTTCTATCATTGTTGTTCCATTGTCCCGAGTGGATGAACCTTTGGTGTATACCAGATCTGAGATCCAACGTATTCTAAAGAGGTAATATTCAGTCCACTTAAATCATTCTTCTTTGAGAAGCACACATTTTATTAGTAGCTAACATTTTTTTCTTCAGCTTTATTGAGGTATAATTGACAAAATTGTATAGATTTATACATTGTATATATTTATATATTGTAACATGATGCATTGACATGCTTATATTTTGTGAAATGATTGCCATGATTGGCTTAATTAAAAATATATCACCTCACATAGGTAGCATTAATTTTTTTATGTGTGTGTGTAGAATACTTAAGGTCTATTCTTTTAGCAAATTTCAAGTATACAACACAGTATTAACTATAGTTAATTTTTAATTCACATAAAAGCTAGTGATGGGGCTCTTTTAGCCTGTAAGCAATTAGGATATAATTATATTTAAATGGAATTGAGTATAACAAAAAAATACAGCAATCGATTTTGACCATGATCCTGCCCCATTTCCACATTGTACAGATGAGGAAACTAAGGTCCAACAATGGTAAGATAATGTACCAAAGGAGCCCACAGAGAGTGTGGGTGGAAATAAAATAGAAATCTTCTTGAAGATCCAGAAAATACAAGGACACTCAAACCTAGTAAAGCCTTAAGAGTAGAATGACAAGCATGCAGTTTGACATTAGGAGGCAAGAAGTCAGTCCTGAGGGAGGTCACCATATAGCACTATGTTTCTGAAACTATCACTTCCTTTCTGATATTTTTTGGGAAGAAATATAATGAATTCGAGCTGGTAGGAACAGAGAGGAACATAGTAACTGATGGTGAAGGGAGATGGAGCTGTGTTTGAGAAAAAAGGCTCCATAAGAAGTGTATGGGTGTTGTAGATTACTAATGGGGTAGGATTTAAGATCATCTCTGGATCCAAAAGCACTTTCAGATCTTAAAAAAAAAAAAAAAAAAAAAAAAAGGAGCCAGAGAGGAGAGATTGGCCACTACAGGAATGCCACAGATTACCATTAAGACTTGATGAATTTTATATCAAATGGTATTGTTAATGGCTTGAATGGACATCAGTTAATGATGTAATACAGTAATTATGAAATGATTATAACTAAATCCCAACAATGAACTTTATAGGCAAATAGGAAGTGAAAATAAGATGCAAAATTCAATAGTGAAATCGCATAATTAATCAAAAACAAAAAATGATGGGCTTCTAAGAAAATCTCTGCACTGCCACCATTCACTGCAGGGAGAAGGATGAACTTCTAGCATGTAGCAAGAAAAAACAAGTCATTTTAGGGGTACCCAGGTGACTCAGTTGGTTAAGTGTGTGCCTCTTCATTTCAGTTCGGGTCATAATGTTGGGGTTCTGAGACTGAGCCCCGCATTGGGATCTGTGCTAGTCGTGGAGCCTGCTTAAGATTCTCTTTCCCTCTCCCTCTGCCCTTCCCCCCTGCCTCTCTAAAAATAACTAAACCAATAAAAAGCAGGTGATTCCACTCTCAGCACAGAGAATTCTTTATGGGAAACAGTAAACACAATGAAACTCACACCTGTCCTGATCCCAGCATCATGGAATAGTGCAGGATTCTGAGCAGCCTCTCATCTAGCCACCTGATTCTGTTATTCACAAATGCTTCTCCTTCACAGCCTCTAGATTCTGTCTACAAGATCCTCAAACATGTCCTTACACACATGGTCTTTTGCAGCTGGAACTTTGGAAATGAGGAAAATATAGTGGTTAGGTAAGAGTAAGAGGTAGGAAGCCTGCATGCCCAGCCGACTTTGCTTGTACCTTACCTCCGTTTGGCTCTTCTTCCATTCACAGGATGGCTACCTGTTCTGGGCTGACCTCCCCAGCCCTTAACTTCCGGCACTATCCTGTAACAAAAGCCAGCTTCGCAGGAGTTGCATTTGCTCAAACTTGAAGCTGTTTAAATGCACATGAACTTCATTCCTTGGCCTTTCAGAAATCTTTTCCATGTAATTAACCCTGCTTTTAAAGAGTAAAAAGTGCTTCTCCTTTGTGTCTTTGACATGAAAGAAGCCTAAAATTCCAGAGGCTAACATGGGACACGGGCTGTTACCAGGAGTGGGCTAACAGGGAGCTAACGCGAATGTGCTAACACAAATGTGCACTACTATGGGGCATGCATTCAACCTGCCTTAAGTACTCCTGAGAGAAAAAATCCAGGGAAAAATATCTAAACTCCTGATTACAGAGAGAGAGTCCATGACACCAAAATGACCTTCTGAGAACAATTCGGAAAATATTCAGGGGCAAGGGGCATAACAATTTCCCTAACACAAGTACTTGGATGAGAGACTTCTAAGGGGTGAAGGGGGTCTAGAAAGAGTGACAGTTCTGTCACAGTGGCCAAGCCTCAGTTTCCTGAAGCAGAGGTCAAAGAGCAGTTGTTTTGCCAGACTTGGTGAAGAACTGCATCATTTGAGTCACTCTTCTATTAGGCAGGTCAGCAGCTCCTGGAGCACGGAGCTGCCACAGAGCACCAATCCCTCGTGCACCTGGTGACTCGCATGTAAACAGTACTCCAACAAAGTACTCCAACGTCTGTTGGTAACATAGATGCACATGGAATATGCTAGATTTTTTAGCTTATTATGACTCATCCAGAAAACAATCTGAAGATTTGAGAAGTCCAAAATGAAACAAAAAGTTAAGTAAATGGTTATTATGTATTTCATACCAAACTTTATTCTCGACAATGAGAAGTAACATCTTTTATTTGGACTACATTAAGCCCAATGCACATACAACGTATTTAAATAAAAGTGAGTTCAGGGGCGCCTGGGTGGCTCAGTCGTTAAGCGTCTGCCTTCGGCTCAGGTCATGATCCCAGGGTCCTGGGATCAAGCCCCACATCGGGCTCCCTGCTCCGCGGGAAGCCTGCTTCTCCCTCTCCCACTCCCCCTGCTTGTGTTCCTGCTCTCACTTTGTCTCTCTGTGTCAAATAAATAAATAACATCTTTAAAATAAATAAATAAATAGAGTTCATTCTTTGACCAGGCTGTTGGCTGGAGAAGTTAACCATTGATACCTCCTTCCCTTTTCTGCCACAAACATTAATGATTTTGTAAAAGGGTTAACAAAGATGAGCTGAATATTTCCTTCTGTTATTTTGCCAGACAGGCAACCATGCTGTCTTACTTTACAATCCTATTATGTACTTCCGATTGTTCCAAACAAGACTAATTTATTTTATGCAAGTCATGAGCAGTCACCACTAAAATGAGATTGATTCTGAATCTCTCTCAAGCAACCCCTCCTTGTTTTTATATTTTTTAAGTCAGTATTAAAAAAACAGAGTCTTGCAAAATTCAATTTATGATTACTTTTTACTTGGAGAGCTGTAGACTCCTAAAAATGTCTTTCATTTGTGGAACATAAAAAGTAGGAGACAGGAGTTTTTTTTTTTTTCCCCAAATAATTTTATAAAATGAAAAATCTAAAAAACATTTTGAAAAAAAAAATAAAAGAAGGCATTTCTTTCTTCACATCTATTTCCTCCTTGAGGAACAGAAATACTATTTCTGAAGGATTTCATAGTATTTATTTGTTCAGGCTTAATCTAAAATGAAACAGGTCACTGGAAATATTTTCATATTATTTATGAAAATTGGTATTCTAGTATATGATTCAAATGCAAGATTTTTTCCTTCTGTTTTTTTTTTTTTTCCCCCAGAATGAAACATCATCTCAGACATGTTTTAAATAAAATCTCAAGATGACATTTAGCCAATGCTAGATGAATTTTTTAGGGGGGGGGTGGCAGAGGAATTGGGAGAGAGAGAATCCTAAGCAGACTCCATGCCCAGTGTGGAGCGCCATACAGGGCTCAATCTCATAACTCTGAGATCATGACCTCAGCTTAAATCAAGAGTCAGATGCTTAACTGACTGAGCCACCCAAGCACCCCTAGATGAAATTTTGTAGCCTGGTAAGCATTCATATGCTACAAAAACAATAATATAATACATTGCCATTGTCCTTTATCTAACCATCTACCAAATATTTAGTTAAGACCTACTATGTGCTGGGTACTCTTTGAGGCATTGTTTATTTTTACTGTTACATTTACTTTTACAATTGTCCTTTTCAAACCTAATATAATTTACCCCATTCCCAAACCAGCTTTAAAATATCTTTAAATAATACTTAAAAAATAAAAATAAGATTAAATTGTCCTGGATATTTGAGTTTTAAAGATCCTAAGTTGAGCATGATGTATTTCCTGCTAACCATATTCATTCTAAAAATCAAATGGGAAGTAAAAACAGAGTATACTATAAAGTGTGTATCTGAAATCATTTCTTATATTTATGAAGTAAAGCTTGAGTGAAACAAGTATTTTAAAGCAAACAGGTGTAGGGTTCTGTGCTGGTCCTGTCTGTACGGGATTTCTTCAGCTAGATTCTATTTCTCTGGCACAGAGCATACATCCTGACTTTGTTTTCATGCTTTCAATTTGGAGCCTACAGTCATGTCTCATAACTGTTCTTTGTGACAATCCCCTAAAACTTTCAGAATTTGGTGGGAGAAGGTTAATGAAGCCACTAGTTTTGGTCCTCATGAATTTCTCTTTTTAGAATGCACTTTCTCCATTTTTCCCCCTGCAATTAGCACCAGCACTACAGCCATCTTCCTCACGCTGTGAATGTGCATGAGTGTGTGTGTGTGTGTGTGTGTGTGTGCGCGCGCACCTGCACACCGTTTGTTCCATAGTGGGTTAAGAGCTTAATTGTAGAATAACAAAATAAACTTCTCTCTGAATCCTGGTTCAATAACTTCCAGAGCACGATCTGTAAACTCCTTGGTCTTCATTTACCATGGCTGTCAAATGGGCTTGTTATATAACTTCACAGGACTGTTTTGAGTATTACAAACTTTATGCACTGGACCTGAGTGCCCTCAGTAAATAACAGTGTTTTTTATTATTGAATAGGAATCTACCCGTAATCTTAGTTTTGTAACTGATTGACTGAGTGTGTGTGAGGACAGGAGGGATGGTTCTCATAAGTACAATAAAGGCCTAGTATTTGTTAAATTGAATGCCTTTACTCAATATTCTATGTAAAAAAATTCTCAGCACTCCCAATATCAGAAATAACTGCACTGATTACCCAATTACCGATGAATGTATAAAATATGTTCCCATCCAACACTGACACTTCACCTTTCATAATCCTTCCCTGGAAAAGATACTCCAACTATTTGAATAATTGCCAAATGATTTCAGCATTTAGACCTCATTTTCCATAGTTCATTAATGATAGTATAAGGATTGTGTCAGTCTAAAAAGTTAATATTTATAACAGCTAGTTCAGTAAAATTATAAAAATCATTTGGACATCTCATTTTAAAAAAAGTTGCACAAGGAGATGTACTTTTATTTCATGCTTTTATGAACTTGTTCTCAACATTTTAAGAAAAATATTGTCAAGTTCTGACTTGGTTTAAGATTGAAGCAAATTACGCTGTCATAATTAATTAAAAGAGAAGACATTCTGAAACACATTGTTTGTTTTCCAACCTTAGTCTGACACGCCGATGAAAGCAATTAAGCAGCGAGACCTGCCACCAGGAACAGCAACCCAGCCCAAGGGACACAGAGCATTTGTGGAGAACAATTTAATAACTATATTCCCCTCATTTCCATTTAACCAGGCTATGTTCTCAGAAATAAAATGCAGTTTTAAATTTTATTTCAATAGTAAAACTGTCTTTCTTTTTTTAAGGTATCAAACTAATACTCTATGGCGGTATATTCAACATGGTCACCCACAGCTGAAGGGTGGGTCACGGTTAGTTTCCCAGATGTCAGCAGATGTGAGGCAAACACCACTTTCAAACAAAATTTTTTTTAATTAAAAATGCTCCCTAGTGAACAAAACATTAACAAGTGATAACTGATTTGCTGTTTTCAAATTCCCGCAGTCCTCAAATAGAAGGAGAGCTGTGCATGAATTTATTCTGAGGAAGATCCTGAGGAAAGCGGTTACCATCTTTCAGCTAATTTCCACACTAATAGCAAGGGATGATTTGGTGGCAAACAGGTAACTAAACCGAGACAAAGGCCACAATTTGGAAATGTGGTTATTACGGATTTAATGAAGTTTCCAGTTCCCTAGACCTTTGAGTGCTGCTGACAAGAGCCAGGAGGCAATGAATAATGATTCCCTATTTAGCCACATTTCAATTACCCTCCGCCTCCCCCAGAGGACCAACTACAGGCTTTATAGTTGGCCTGACTCAAATGTCAGGGTTGTATGAACTTCGGGTGTCACTAGCTTCAGTTCTAAACTATTATTTTGTAACAGGATATGTTTATATCCCTCAGTTCAGGGGCATGGAGAGTCCTGTTCCACCTCTCCTGTGTTGAAATTTTCCTTGATATTTTTTTCTACCTTCATCAAAGTTGTATGCTTTTATACAATTGCAGAATAAATAAATCTGACATATGTTTTAAAATTTAGTCATTCCATGCACTTTTCACAGTCCAATTTTATTGCATAAAAATGTCCTCCAACTGTTAGAAATTAAGGAAAATGTATCATCTCCCTTCTAGTACGGTTGTGAATTCAAACATGGTACAAAAGACAGTGGGGTGGAAAAACCCCAAAGAGTCTATGTTGGGCTTGAATCAGAAAGATTTTAGCTAATTCAAAATAGCTTAGAATAAGTGTGTTTCTTTTGTCACCGAGCAAGATATAGACGGTCCCGGGTTGATTCATTAAGTGTCACGGTGGTGTCAGTAACCCATGTGCTTCCATCTTGCTTGCTAGCCATCTTCAGTTTGCTGGCCGCAACTCTCGCCTGCACTCTCCAGCTCCTGACAGATGGCACGCCGGCTCCCCGGGCTGCGTGCCTGCTCCTGCATGTCTGTGCTCCACAGCAGGAAGGACACTAGGTCCTCCTGAGTCCCTTCTGTCAGTTCTCTGTCTACCTCTCCCATCTTCCCTTCGGCCACACTTGCTTTCTCTTGGTGGATACTCTCTTCCTTCTTCCAGGCTTCATTGACCTACTCTAGGTCCAAACTAAACTCAAGGTAGGCTCGGAAATCCAATATATTATCTGAATTTTAGCCTTTCTAAGCAATGAAGGGAGTACAGAGAGAGTCAAAAGATAAGACAGCACTTCAGTTTCAATAGTGCCATATGTGGAGTCCTAGCCGTTCAAATGTCAGCAGTCTACACAGAGGATCCGGTATGTGGGCTGCAGTGGGAAGAGTGGAAAGAAGAATAGAAATGCAGAATGGGAAAGACACCGAGGCATCTTCAGGACAAGCTTTTCCTATAGCCCAGTTTTATCAATGGGCATCAAGAACTAGCTAGAGGCCAAATGCCAAAGTACTCCATTCGCTTAGGAAATTGTCTGGGAAACTGCACTGAAGGATGCTTGGAAATGCAGTTCAGAAGCTCCATGCCTGCTTGGCAGGGAAGGGTTTTAAAAACCTGTATGTTTGTGGGGCGCCTGGGTGGCTCAGTCGGTTGAGCCTCCGACTCTTGATTTCAGCTCAGGTCATGATCGCTGGGTCCTGGGATCGAGCCCCACGTTTGGCTCTGTGCTCAGCACAGAGTTTGCTTGAGATTATCTCTCTCTCCCTCCCTCCCCCTCTGCCTCTCCTCCCTCTCTCCCTCTCACTCTCTCCCAAATAAATAAATAAAATTAAAAAAAAAAAGAAAAAGAAAACCTGTGTGTTTGCCCTGTAAATGTCCCCTATGATGGGACATCCAAAAAAAGCCACTGGGCTTTTGTACTTAAATGTCCTGAGTTTGGAAAGGGAAACTGTAGCCTTTAGAAATAGGTATGATTTTAATGAATTGTTATCACTAGTTTATTTCTTTCAAAGGCAGAAGTTCTGTTTCCAAAATTTAATAGTTTTCAGCCTGATTACTGCAGAGTTCTGTAAGTTCCTTTGTTTACGTTATGATTTGAGAAGCATCTAGATTTTGAGAGCTGTTTTATTTTTTTTTTTCCTGCAAATTATTCATGGTGTTTTTATATGAGAATTCACAGAATCATAGAATGTCAGATAGGGAAGAAAAAGAGTGCCCAAATCCAATACATCTAGTCCCCGGAAACCTAGGCCAGGACAGAATGGAGAGCTGGGGCCTTCAGTCTTGGTTCTGCAGGTATTTTTATGCTGTGAGGAAACAAACCCAAGATTGGAAGATACAGACCCTGTCCTCAGGGTGTAGATGTTCTACCTGGAGACATTACAATCACACATGAAACAATTCAATGATGAACCTCACAAGAATTTTAGGGCAGTGGTCCAGAGAAGGATCATGGGCATAAGGAGAAAGGTATCTCCTTCTGAGAGTTCTCCCTAAGAGAGGAGAACACAGGTAATACAAAGATAATCGAGTCCTGCCTGGAGATCATAGGCATTAAGAGGGCTCATTTGTCAGTAGTCAATTTTGCATTTGTTAGTTTTTTCCCATAGTCAAAGCACATAACAAGTAACTTACTGCGCGTCTGTACCTACCTCTCAGCCAAAGGAATAGAACATTACCTATTGAGTTTAAGTCATCTATAAACTCTCGCAGTATTCCATGTGATTATTTCCAGAACCCAGTCCTGTCCACCCAAAATACTGGAAACTTACGGAGCCAGTACCATCAAAGACAGGATTTCCAAATTGCTTGGAGGATACAAATAGCTAGTCACTCGTGAAAATACGGTGTATTACCTCAGAAAAGCACCACATGATAAAAATATTATGGCCTTTTATCTGAATTTTGGTATAACTTTAAAGTTCAGGTTAATGGTTTCTACCCTTAATACTAGGTAAGGCACTGTCCACTTTTCATAAATCTTTTGTCTCCTTTTCTAAGATAAGGAAACTACATCTCTGAGTTTACATCTGAGGAATTGGAATGGTTGAATAAGAGGCACACATGAAAATTAGGGTAATTTGGATTTAAATTCAGTCCTCCTGGCTTTAAATCTAGGTCTGTTTATCTTTTTTTTTTTAATTTTATTATGTTTTGTTAATCCCCATACATTACATCATTAGTTTTTGATGTAGTGTTCCATGATTCATTGTTTGTGTATAACACCCAGTGCTCTATGCAGAACGTGCCCTCTTTAATACCCATCACCAGGCTAGCCCATCCCCCCACCCCCTCCCCTCTAGAACTTCCAGTTTATTTCTCAGAGTCCATAGTCTCTCATGGTTCATCTGCCCCTCTGATTTCCCTCCCTTCATTTTACACTTCCTGCTATCTTTTTTTTTTTTTTTTTAACATGTAATGATTTATTTGTTTCAGAGGTACAGGTCTGTGATTCAACAGTCTTACACAATTCACAGCACTCACCACAGCACATACCCTCCCCAGTGTGTATCACCCAGCCACCCCATCCCTCCCACCCCCCACCACTCCAGCAACCCTCAGTTTGTTTCCTGAGATTAAGAATTCCTCATATCAGTGAGATCATATGATACATGTCTTTCTCTGATTGACTTATTTCACTCAGCATAATACCCTCCAGTTCCATCCACATCGTTGCAAACAGCAAGATTTCATTCCTTTTGATGGCTGCACAATATTCCATTGTATATATATACCACATCTTCTTTATCCATTCATCTGTCAATGGATATCTTGGCTCTTTCCACAGTTTGGCTATTGTGGACATTATTACCAACTTTTTCATAGACATTTCAAAGCTTATGTTCTGTGGTCATTCTGGACTGTATTCTAATATTGGTTTATTGTACATGTGTGTTTCAGGGCAAGCTAAGTAACCTATATAAACCTCAATTTGCTTACATGAAAAATAGAATATCATAATATGTATTTTTGTTATAGAGCTATTCCAAATAGTAAATGAAATTATTGTAAAGTGCCCAGCCCAGTGTCTGACAGCAGTAAATACTCAATAAATGGCAGTTATCATTGCCTTTACTCTTGAAGAAGATGACTTGAAAATCCAAAGCAAACACTCACAGATGCCTGGGTGGCTCAGTCAGTTAAGGGTCTGCCTTCTGCTCAGGTCATGATCCTAGGGTCCTGGGATTGAGTCCCACATCAGGCTCCTTGCTCCAAGCCCCCCCTGCTCTCTCTCTCTCTGATAAATAATTAAATAAATAAATAAATAAATAAATAAATAAATAAAACCTTTAAAAAGAAGACAAACAAACAGTGCTTACATTTGAAATATCTTTGTAAGAGGGAGAGTCTGCCCATGGGGTGAATGATGTGGATGTCATATGGGAGTGATCATCTGTGAGTGCTGGAGAGCTAGGCTGACATAATTGAAATTATGCTTGGCTTATGGTCTTGCTTATTATATATCACATAATTCTCTTTATGTGTAAATAAAATGAAATATGCACATATTAATATATGTACATGTATATGCATGCATTTTTTGTTATTAAAGGGTGAATCTTGGTTCTTGCTTATTCTTGCTTCTGCTCAGAATTAATTAATCCAGGCCAGTTCAGGGGCATGTTGAGGACATGTTTGTCTCATCAAAGCAAAAATGTTTCCAGTGGCAAACCTGCAAACTATTTGAATATGAAATCTTAAAGTTCATTCTAATTTATGTTTTGGATGCAAAAGCTTTCATTGCCAGGCAGGCTGAGGAGACTGTGGTGCCCTCAAATAGTGAGTTGCTTGCAAAGAGCTCTAGGAAGAACAATCTCATGATGCAAATAGTAAGAGTCATTGTCTTTCCTGAAGGAAACTCTAAAAACAATCAGTGCATGTAAGACATTTGCTTATTCACCAGTCCAGACAACCAGTGAAAGTAAGTTTGAATCATCTCCGTGACGCTTTTACATAGAGCTTTACAAATTGGATATTGCAAACGTCAACTTCCGCAAACCCTGCAGGCCTTTCTTTCAACCAAACACAAATACAGAAGTGCACAAGAGCATCTGAAGAAAGTTTTTGGAATATTATTTCTTTTTTTTTAAAAAAGATTTTATTTATTTATTTGAAAGAGAGAGAAAGAGCACAAGCAGGGGGTTAGTGGCAGAAGGAGAGGGAGAAGCAGACTCCCTGCTGAGCAGGGAGCCCGTCACGGGGCTCGACCCCAGGACCCCGAGATCATGAACTGAGCCGAAGGCAGACGCTTAACCGACTGAGCTACCCAGGTGCCCCTGGAATATTATTTCATGTGGGAAGCAAAGGAAGATTTATAAGCAAACAGCTGACCTTCTCCAAGACACTTTTTGATATTACCTATTTCACATTTTGCTTTTCCAAGAGACTTTCTCGAAAATTTCTCCAGAATGGATGACAATGATGAAATTTGTTGGGATCACAGACCATTGTCAGGCTTTATGTTACCTCAAGAGAAAGCATGGGTAAGAGAAGGTCAAGCTTGTTCTCTATCACAGGAAGAATACTTTCCATAGAAGCATCAAGACTCAAGTTCTATCTCTTTCATAAAACCTCGGCCTATCTACCCTCTCTTAACTTCGACCACACTTACTTGCTCTTGGAGCATACGCTAGTCACATTTGTCTTCTGTTTCTTAAATGTACCAAGATTATGTCTCCACTGGGTCCAAGCTTTATCTTCTTTCCAGGTTACCCCCTGCCTTCCCCTCCTTGTTTTATTTCCATTATTCAGAATAAAGTTCACATCTGCAGACAGAATATCTTGAAAGTCCAATATAAATTGAATCCCCCTGTTTTTGATAGTGGTCTGGACTATTCCTTGATAAGAATTTGATACTGTATTATGTGTTTGATTATTTAGTATTTGGTCCCTCATTTCACTGGGAATTGAAGAAGGCAAGAGTCTTGTGTGTTTTATTCATTAATTTGGTTGCAGGACCAAGCACAGTGACCAAGTCAGAGGAATAATTAATGTCACTTGAATCAAAAATGAATAGGTACTGTTAGCTCTTACTTCCTAATTCCCCATTTTGTAGAATTAATTTGTTATGATTGTCTTGTTACCCCCATATTCTCTGAGCTCCATGATAGCAGAGATGCATTTTTAAGCCTTTTGGAGACTAACACTATGTCTTTTTCACAGAGGAGACCAATGGTATTTGTTGCTTAACATTTGAAGTGTTCTGACTGTAAACTTTAAATATCTCATACAGTAAGTTTACAAACATTATGGAGAGTTCTGTTTCCACTTAGGATGTTAAAAGCTGATGGAAATGCAATATGGGATGGCCACATTGAAACAGAGTGAGTGGAGGCTCCCTGCATTTATTTGTGGGACTCCAGGATCCTGTAATACAGTATGAATTTATGCCAACTTCTACAGCTGTCTGCCTGTCTGATCTACATGCCTAGTGGCAAAAGAAGCAATGCTACGGGTATGAAACAACAAGAATTTATTCTTCAGGAAACTATAATTCATTATTATTATGAAATTGACATAGAGTCTGAGAAACACTTGGGTAAGATGTTGAGATCACAAGAGGTTGAGGGTCAGAACTGGAGAAGCAGAGACCAAAAACAGAGCCAAGGTTTGCCACGGGGCCCTAATCTCCACATGAGGGGCAAAGAATACCCACCCCCCAACTCCTGCACCTGACTTTTCATTTAAAGGCAGTTTCTATCTCTGGATTATGTGGATTTAATAAGGTGCAGACCAGGAATTCTGCTCTCTCTGTCTCCCTCAGGAGTGCTCCTCTGTGCTGAATAGTGATGAATCTGCTCAACAATTTAGCCAGAGATTTGCATGCCAATTGTAAGTCAAAAATGCTCTGATGAAACTGTTGAAATGAGATTTTTCCCTCATAAATATATTAAAAATAAAATAGGAGAAATACTATGTCTATTCATATGAAGCTGAGATTTTTGTTCAGTGATCTTAATGAATGCATGGACTTACTTTAACTCCCCCTTCCAGGAATTGATTGCCAGATAAGATCACTGACAAATATCTGCAGTATCCAGTTTCCCCATTACACACACAAAAAAGGATTTCATTTCCATTCCCATTTTATTGGTATGACATTCCAGCACTCCATTAAGAAAACCTAGATGCTGTATACTTAACAAACACATCCCAACATTCTTGGGCTTTTCTTCCTAGAAAATATTCTCCCTTGAAAAGACATTGTGCTTGGCTGTCACCCACCCAGAGCTCCGAATAAAATGAGTAAATATGAACTTTAAAATAGTAGGAATGTCCAGAAGGGTAAAATTAAGTACTATCTGAAAACAATTCTGACCTGATGACATACCAGAGTTTTCTGTATCTCTCTTCTTGCTTCATTTCAATGAAACTAACATCAAACAAGCTTTGTTTCTCAGATACCACAGGACATCAGGAAAAGATGTTTAGAAGCAATATTGTGTCATTTAAAGGCAAGACTGAAGGATTCAGCCCCTTTCTCTGGGATATAATTGGTTTATTCTCTGAAGACAGCTGCCTGGAAAGTCTCCACTAGTGCTAGAGCCTTGTTGATATTAAAGAATTAGTACAATTACAGATCTCCACTTGTCCAGAGCAACAGAGCGTTATGTGCTCCCAGAAAGGCTCCTTTGTCCACTCCATATCCTAGCATCAAACCACTTTGGTCTTAGGCATGTTTATGGACATGTTACCTATTTTAAAACAATTCTTCAAGAAGATTGGCAAGTAGTCACCTGTATTTTAAAAATACCTGTAACCTTAACAATCTTCTAAATCGGGACATTAAGCGCCTCTTCCATAAAGAGCAAAATGACAATCTCCTATGATTTCAAAATTGGTAAAACAAATGAAAATCTAGCTTCAGTTCCTTTTTTAATACAGGAAGAGCCACTTCCTTTTATTATGCAATTAGACCTCTGTCATATGTCCTATTTCAATTTTGCTTTGATTCTCTGGAAGTTCATTAGTGAGTTTTATGTCTCATGATCTTACAGTTCTTAAATGTATCTTATGATCTTAAAATTCTTAAATGTAGACTTTTTGATTTCAGTTCTATGAATATTACTCATTATTGCTTAATTCTTCCTTTTCCTTTGGTGATTATATTTAGCTTTGTTGGAGCTTTGTTTTCATTGTTTTGGTTTTTTTAGTTAGTGAGTTTTATCCTGTTTAGGTATTTGTACATTTTATTAAACACTACTTTAAGTGTTTTTTGAAAGCCCTTAATGAAAGAGGAATAACTGATACTTATAAATACACTGGGCATTTATAGAAAGCAAAATAATTTCACATAAAACTCAAAGTTCCAGTAAAGAGAGCATTCCACCAAATTGGCCAAATTACCCTAATTTGATGACTTTATAGGACCAACACATTTTCTTCACAGGCATTGTGTAAACTTATAATGCACAACATAAACTACACTATTGGATGTTTTCTAAATATTGCGGTGGAAGTGCGGAGGGCATGAAGCAGGTGGGTTTTAGAGTCAGATGTCTTGGGTTAGGGACCTCAGTTCTTTCACTGCTGTCTATGAGACTATTAATAAGGTACCTGACCTTGTCAACTGCATTGTCCTTAGCTGTGAAATGGAGATAGTGGTAGAATCTGCATTCAGTCTTGTGTTCAATCAACAGTGATTTAGTACTTATTAGTGCAAGTTAATTTCATTTCTTATTAGCTCATTTGATATTTTTATAAAAATTTTATTTTATTTAGAGAGAGAGATAGAGAGAGTGCAAGTTGGGGGGGGGGGTTGGGGCAGAGGGAAAGAATCTCAAGCAGACTTGCCCCTGAGCTCAGACTGAGACATGGCTCAATCTCTGGACTCCAAGACCATGACCTCAGCTGAAACCAAGAGTTGGATGCTCAACCAATTGAATCACCCAGGCACCCCAGCTCATTTGATCTTTATGCTAGCCCTATGATTTTGGTAAAAACAGTGGAAGGAACCCAATGCTCAGGAAGATCATATAGTTAATAAGAGGCACATGGACTCTAAAATTTTCTACCTTTTAATTGACATGATATTCAAGTCCATCCTTTGGAAATGTAGTATATAAGTGTTCCTTTATCAAGCACCTCATGTGAGAAGTCTTTGCTTACCTCCTTCTTGAGGGCCCACCTGCCCTTCCTTTGTGCTTCCTTAGCTGCACCCTGGTTCTGCTCTCACAAGGGGTACCCCATCGCAGGGCAGTCATCCATGTGCCTGTTTCCTCTCACTAGACCTTAATATGTTTGAAGGAAGGGATTGTATATAACCTTTGCACCATCAGCACCGCTATTATAATAACTCAATCAAAATTTGCTTAATGAGTAAATGAGTATGTGAATGAATTAATATAATTTGCTTCATGTTTAGATTCCTCCAAAGCAGAACCTCATCTGCATGAGCTTATCATAGATGTAGCAGACATGGCTGTTTTTCTTCCCAGTATCCCTTCAACTTTTATTCTCTCTTATATAAGCTTTATTTTACTTTGGTCAGTGATGTAGCAAACTAAAATATTCAATTTCCCAGTTTTTCTTGAAGGTAAGAGAAGCTAAATGACAGTACTTTCCTAGGAAATGTAAGCAAATATCTACTGGGAATTTCTGGATATATTTTAGTTTTCTAATGCAAGCATTACCATTTCTTGTTGCTTCTTTCTTTTCTTCTACCTGAAATACTGACATGAGCCAAAAGGAGAAGCCTACTTGCAAGGTGAGAAAGAAATCCCTGAGCTAAGTTATAAGAAAATAGAAGGAGCCTGGTCCTTTGAGCAGCTGCACAAGCCCAGGATTACCTAGCTCTGGGTTTTCATTACATGACGAACATCAATAATCTCCATTTGGCTAAGCCATTATAATAGGTTTTCTGTTACATACAATCTAATAAAATCCATAACTGACAGCATCTAAAAGATTGCTTGAACTAATTGCTTTGGAGAGAACAAATGAATACGTGTATAACTATGGCAGTGAACAGGAAATTTTCCATTTTGTTTCCAAAACTTAATTAGTATAGGACTCAGGATCCATTTCTAGGAAGAAATGATAAATTTTGCAGTGCACTTTGCTAGGATTAAGTGATCACTTGAATGCAGGCTTGCCCATGGACTGCTCTGCCAGATACTGCTAATATCCTCTGTAAGATTTTGTCTTTTAAACATGCACAAACTCATGTCCAATCCCAGCTCCAACTTGAGAGAGAGATATGTATGGAAGAAAGCACCATTGGACTAAAAAGTAAAAGTCATCTGTTACAGACTTAGTTTTTGTCACTTGATGGCCAAGTTATATAATTTTTAAATGAGCTTAAAATCACTGAGAAAGCAGCCACCACCTGTCACCCATTTTCCACTGCAATTGAGACCTTAGCCTGAAATTAAAACTCCTCTGTTTCCTCATTTACCCTTCCAACTGCTGCCTCCTGAGACTCATGGAATTGGCATCTTCAAGGAACCCACACATCCTTTCACACTCTTGAAAACCACAGCCAACCACCCCTGCATTCTTGCAATTGTTCCCAGGATTGCTTGTCTTGAGCTGTCACCGTTATTCACGCAACACCCCCACTGAGCAGGGATCAAGAGAGTGAATTGTCTGAGCTTGCTCATGAGTAAGTTGAGCTGTCAACTCAGGAAAATTGAGTTTTGCTAAGAGAGAGAGAGCCCAGAGTTTTACAGATTGTGTTTCTGAGAAGACTTGGAGACAGCTGCATTCTCTTTGCTCATCATTTGGTGAAAGATCAAAACATCCTCTGGGAAGATGCCTACATAGAAGCAGTAACTGCTGTGGCCATCCTTCCTCCCCATCACTGTCTGGAGAGCCCATGCTTTTAATCACACAACATATGTAGGAGACTTGCTCTCAAAAGTAAATGTCATGACAATTGTAACTGTAAATCATATGGTTGCTGGAGCCTCTGGCCCTAAGGATCTAGGCAAAATTGCCTTAAATGTAGGACACACATAATTCCATGGCTTGTGGGGGTCCACAGATCCCCAAAAGATTTCTGTGAATTTCATGGGGGCTTCAGTTTCCTTGACCTCTCTTGCTTCTTGGGGCTGGTATCTTTGTTTACTTCCGGGACACTGATCCAGATTTTAAACTCAATCCTCCAATGCATTCCCCATCAAATGCCACAACTGCACAATTAATTCACTTATTTTACTTCACTGAAGACGTAGGGGTCATGAGGAAATCAGCAGTCACGTGACAAACCATAAAGTAAACAATTTGATGGTTTTCATTAGACATTTTCTTCCTGAGGTCCTAGTTAGCAGCTTACGACCCAGAATCCAGACCCTCCCTTGCCAACTTCTCCTTTCTCTTGTGTAGTCAGTCTTTCACTTTGCCCTGGACTCACCATCAGAGAGTATCCTGGGATAAGAACACAACAGTTATGCATCATCAGATCTCCAACAATGAAGAGACACTGACATCCTGTGTGTGTGTGTATGTGTGTGTGTGTGTGTGTAAGAGGTCTATCAGTAAGGATCTCTCCATTCACAATAGTCTGTGAATTTTAGAAATTATGATGAATAAGGTACCAGATATTCTAATATGCTGGCATCCAAATCACTTTTGCTGGATTAACTTTTGCCTCTTCAATGACATCAAATCTATCATCAGACCAAAGTCTTAACATTAGTCCAACCACTGGAATCCTTCTGAACTTTGAGTGTTTGTATAGCACCCGACCTCAGCATAATATGGAGGTGCAAAGAATTTGAAATTATGTCTTATTGGGTTAGCATGTGTTGTTGAAACATAAGTCATTTTTCTATATCCTAAACTGGTACACAGCCCCACCATCAACTATACTACTCTAATGGGGAAGCTGTTGGAATATAACAATCCATCTGTTCACTTGAGAATAAAGGATCTATCTGCTCCCAGTCTGATGTGTATTGTTTTTACAACTTTAAATACAGCACCAGAGGTAGGCTCTGGTATTTCCCTCACTCTATCTGGCATTTCTGGAAGAGAGATCCTAAAACGGACTATAATAAAGTTTATTATCCATCTGCATCTCAGATGCAATACACATTATCTAGGAACTGCACACAGATTTCCAAGTGTGGCTTCATTAGGTAGTGTTACTATCTGAGAAGAAGAGTGTCCCGGTGACTAATAGATGATATCTAAAAGGTAGCAGGTTACACTCTGCTGTGACCATGTCTTATTTTCTAAAGCCTTCACTCCACACAAGCCCTACTCCTCTGCTGCATTTGGTTGGGTAAATAGTCTCCCCTTTTTGTGTTCTCTCTGGAGCATAAGCATTGTGTGTGAATGTGTTTTTTGGAATAAAAATTATTCAGTGTTCCATTAATGAGATAATGTATTTATGTGTTATGACAATAAACACAGCTGCAAAATGGACCATAAAGAAATAGATGACTTGTAGATTTCTGTGCCCAATGTGTCAACTGTAATTGAGAAATAAATTAAATGATCCATCTGCTTCCCATCATCTACTCCTTTATTTTTGTCAGTATCCATGGTTTTTAAAACCAGTCAGAATTATTTATACTAATTACTCACTAAAAAAAATGAAAATCCATATAGAAATTAAATGACTCTGTAATGCAATTTTGCCAACCCTTAACATACTGTGCTTCTTTCCAACCCTCAAATTTAATGACTATGATGAATTGTTTCTCCTTATTAATAGTTTCCACTTTATCATGCCAATACTATTGAATTTTCTCTTTATTACTGTCTTATAAGCACTGCTAAAATAATGTATAAGACTTAACAGTAATCTAATCTGTTACCCCAGTAGTGCTTGCCAAGGAAAAAGAAAACAAACAAACAAGGAATAAAAATAAAATAAGCAAGTGAACAAAAAACCTATTTAATGTAGGTTACAATGGCAAGATTCAATCTGCTCACTAATAATATTCATAGGTTAGGGTTAAAATAGCCAACAGCCACTGGAACTAATTAAATATAATTGTACTATTTCCCCCCCAACTTCAAAGTTATTAATTATCCCCCTGAGAAACCACAAATCAGTGCTGGGGAAAGCAGAAAAAACTTCTTTGTTTTCTCAAACATTTTCACATTCATGCTTCTCTGCTCTGGAACTTTTGTTTGCTTGAGCCCCCAGGGATAACCCTGAGATAATCCTATAAAATATTTGTAGTGTTTGGGGTGAGATGGAAGGGAATAAAAATGGGGAACTTTCTTTTAAAAGGTCTTTATTAGCATCATTTTCTTTTTCTTTTTCTTTTTTTATTACAAATGAAATCCGTGTTCACCATTAAAAAGGAGTGAAGGAATAGAATATAAAGAAAACCTAAAAGAAAAGAAATAGAAATCATCTACATCCTAGTCAAGCAAATAGAAGCTAACACCTTGTTGTTTATTCTGGCAGCATTTATCTGTGCATTGTACACATATTTTTTTTTTAACAAAATTGAGATGCTGTGAGATTGTTTTGTAACCTATTTTTCTCAATTAACAAGATGGTGCATCTTTCCATGTCTATAAATACAGATTCACATCATCGTTCTTAATGGTTGCATAGATACAAGTTATGTTGCCAATTTTCCATTGCTATATAGAGTTTAACCTTTGAACAACACGGGAGTTAAGGACATCAACCCCCACTCAGTCAAATATCTGCATATAACTTTTGACTCCCCCAAAACTTAACTACTAATAGCCTAGTGTTAACTGGAAGCCTTATCGATAACATAAAGAAGTCAATTAATATATATTTTGTGTTAAATATATCATATACTCAGTGTTATTAAGGAAATCATAAGGAAGAGAAAATATATTTATGATACTATACTGTATCAGAAAAAAATTCTGCATATAAGTGTACCCATGCAGTTCAGTCCCGTATTGTTCCAGGGCCAATCCTAATAGCTATGTGGGTGTAGCCAGTGTATTTGGTTCTGTTTCTTTCTGATTGCTCTCCTGTAGTCTAGTGGGAGGACTGATACGGGATTTCCTTCTAAAATGAGGATGTTTTGACCCACGTTAGAAGCTCTATGGATCAGTGACAGCAATTCTTCTACCCCAATCTTAGAAGTCACTTTTTCCCCCTAGCTTTATTGAAGTATAACTGACAAAGAAACATTATATATATTTGGGGTATATACCTTGCCTGATGTTTGATATATCACACACACACATACACAACATTGTGAAATAATCACCACAATCAAGCCAATTAAGATATCTATCACCTCATATAGTTACCATTTTTTCTTTTTCTTTTTTTCTCTTATGATGAGAACACTGAAGAATTATACTCTTATAACATTCAGGTATACAATACAGTACTGTTAACTAAAGCCACACCACTATACAAAGTTTCAATTATGCAAGATGATTACCTTCTACAAGTCACTCTTTTTAAAAGCTGGATAAACAGAAGCAGAGCTATTTTTAAGAGTTTGAGGGTATTTTTTAAAGATTTTATTTATTTATTTGAGAGACAGAAAGAGGGAGAGAGAGAGAGAAAGCACAAGCAAGGGGGGGGAGCAGCAGAGGGAGAGGGAGAAGCAGTCTTCCCACTGAGCAGGGAGCCCAAGGCAGGACTGGATCCCAGGACCCTGGGATCATGACCTGAGCTGAAGGCAGATGCTTAACCAACTGAGCTTAGTTGTTGCACAAGCCAACTCCTCTGCCTAGTTAGGGTCACGAGATTTCTATCAGTGACAGGGCTTATTGTGGTGAGTGTAAGGGAGACAAGTAAAGCCACTTTCCATTTACCACTATGTGTCTGCCCTAACAGTTGCTCTTACCTCAGCCTGGGATGTCCTGCCGAAGAGCTTTTCCACTCAGGATGTGTGTGGTTTGGGTCAAACAGCTTAACCTTTCTCCGTCTCCCTTTAGCCATTTGTTATAATGGAATCATAGTAGTCCCTACCTTATGAGACATTTATAACAAATAAAGGAATTCATAAAACACTTATTAAAGTGTCCTGCCTCTTACCAAGTACTTAAAACATGTCTATTCTCATTGATGAAGCCCCAAATATTCCCATCCTTCAAATTCCAGCTCAACAATCTCCTTTAGGGAACCTTTCCTGTATGCTCAGATGGATATGAGCATTCTCTCTTTGACCTCCCATTTCCCCAGTATTTCTCTTTTTACAAAGGATTGTAATTAAATATATTAATTTCCCTTGTTAGACCATATAACTCTTAAGAAAAAATTGGAGGGGGAGACAAACCATGAGAGACTATGGACTCTGAGAAACAAACTGAGGGTTCTAGAGGGGACCGGAGTGTGGGGATAAGTTAGCCTGGTGGTGGGTATTAAAGAGGGCACATACTGAATGGAGCACTGGGTGTTATATGCAAACAATTAATCATGGAACACTACATCAAAAACTAATGATGTGATGCATGGCGATTAACATAACATAATAAAAAAAAAGAAGAAAGCTATCTCCTTGTTTTTGTTTATGGCTAGCTGAATAGTATCCTCACCACCAGCACCACCACCACACACACACACACATGTTCACTTCTTAATTCCACAAATCTATGAATCTTACCTCATATGGAAAAATGGGTTTTGCAGATGTAATTAAATTAAAGATCTTGAGATGGGGAGATATACTGGATTATCCAGGTGAGTATGATTTAATCACAAGGATCCTTAGAAATGGGAGGTGGAAGGAGATCAGAGTGAGACACAAGAGATAGAGGACATGTATGGTGATTAACATAACATAATAAAATTTTAAAAAATTTTAAAAAAAGAGATAGAGGACAGAAAATAAGGCCAGAATAACATAGTAATGAGCCAAGGAATGCCATCAGCCTCTGAAAATGGAAGAGGCAAGACAAAGATTCTCCCTTGGAGCCTCCAGTGGTAACCAGCGCTGCTGACACCTTCATTTTAGCTCCATAAGATTCATTTCAGATTTTGACCTCCAGAATGGTAAGAAAATACATTTGTGTTGTTTTAATTCACTAAGTTTGTAGTAATTTGCTACAGTAGTGGTAGGAAACCAATGCACCATCCAGTGGGATGCTTAGCACATTATAGATGTTTAATAAAAATTTAATGAATAAATTAATTACAAACACAACACAAACAATAAGAAGAGTCCATTTAATGATGTCAGTTGAGGTCATAATCAGTTCATGGGAAAAAAAGAAAATACCGATTTCAGAGCTATGTTTTCCCCCCAGGAAATAAAACACATTTTAAAACTGTGGAAGTTAAATTAAAATTCAGTTTCATGTGCCCATCACTTAGAGGTCAGGGTGGATTCTAATATAGTACTTAATTAGTACAACAGGAAAAATAAATCATGACAAATAAGACACTGACTAGCTTTTTTTCATTTTATTTTGTTTTACCACAGATCCCTAGAAAACGTGACAATTGATTCTGTGCTGTTTATGAAACACACCTCAGCTCTAAGAAGCCAAAACTTGCTAAAAGAAGCACTAGTGGTGTCCAACCATGTCTCTCCCCAATCTCTTCTCTGCTTTCTGATGTAAATATCTGTTCAGGACACGCCCGCACAAAATAATCACCACATTAAGATGGCAATTTAGAAAGAGTTACATAGAACATCTTCTGCCTTATGATTTATAATTTATAAGAGATGCTCCTCATTCATCCACGTGGAAATGTAGAACTCTGAGTGCAAGTCACTGCCAATTTCTGAAACTAGCCCTGACAGTATTTCAGAGTAAAAATTAGGATGATGTTTCCACCACAGAAAAGGAATTGGCCAAATTTTTCTTTCTGTCCTACATTTCTTCTTCTCCCTCTGTTCTTGGGATTTGTTTTCTCTGGAGTCACACAGGCAGCCAATCACCTTGTGGATATCAAGTGCCTGACAGCCTATCATTTACCTCCTATGTAGCACTGTTGAGATTAGAAACAGAAAAATCTGCCATGGTATGCATTAAGAGTCTGGGCAGTTCAGTTTGCAGGCATATGGTAAGAATGAAAGATACTTAAGGATAGAATCTATGTTCTGAAGGTTGTTCTATTGTTCCAAGAATATCTAAAGATACCAGTATATCCTTTCCTAAGCATTAAATCTATGAAGTAGCTATCCCAGTGATCAGTGTTCTCCATCAACTGAGGCCAGGCCCACAAATCACAGGGCTTCCATGCTCCAGGCAAAGTTCTTCTTTCTCACTAAGTGTAAAGATCTCTTGGACAAATCCTTGAGCTGAGAATCAATAAACCTACATTCCATTCCTGACTGTTGTCATTAATGAAGATGCTTTTGGCTACAAATAATGGAAAACTCAACACCACTGGCTTAAACAATGAACACATTTATCATGTGAAGAGTTTGGCAGTTCAAGGATTATTAAGACAGAAGCTTAACAGTCTCCTCACAACTGTGCTTTATCTCTGCTCTCCAGCCTCACTGTGTTCCTCTTATCCATCAGGCAAGCTCCTCTGATGGTCACAGACTATCTGCTAGAGTTTCATGTTATCACATAGGTAGGAAAAGATCTAACCAAAGAAATGCTACAGTCTCTTCCCTTGTGTTTCTTTTCAAAAGAAAGACATTTTACTCAGAGAGCCCTCCAGAAGATTGCTCATCTTTTCATCAGTCACATGGATAACCTTAAACTAATCACAGGAGAAAAGAAAAAAGGAAAGCGAGAAAAGAAAAAAATGGCTAATTTGGCTTACCCTAAGCAATATTTCCTCCCTGAATCACATGTGAAGAAGTTAACACCCAGGACTGATTCTTAGGTAGGAAAATAGAGTGGTTATTATACTATGTCATTGACTAGTAGTACAAACTGATATAAAAAGGCTTATATAAAATTAAAATATATATAATGGAAGCATAATTTCTTTCTGATAATTATGGGGTCACTGAACTCATCTAATTCAACAGATCTTTATCTACTGTATCTGCTAAGTACAGGTTACTGACATACATTTGCGAAGGTATCAAAGTTTCTACTCTTAAGAATTGTATGTGCTTATGGGGTGCCTGGGTGGTACTGTTGGTTAAGTAAGCATCTGACTCTTGGTGTCGGCTCAGGTCATGATCTTAGGGTTGTGAGATTGAGCACCGTGAGGGGCTCCATGCTGAGTGTGGAGTCTGCTTGAGATTCTCTCTTCCTCTCCCCCTCCCACTTGTGCTCTCTTTCTAAAATAAATAAATAAAATCTTTATTTTTTTTAAAGATTTTATTTATTTATTTGTCAGAGAGAGAGAGAGGGAGGGAGGTAGCGAGCACACAAGCAGGGAGAGAGGCAGGCAGAGGGAGACGCAGGCTCCCCACTGAGCAAGGAACCTGATGCGGGACTTGATCTCAGACACTGAGATCATGACCTGAGCCGATGGCAGCCACTTAACCGACTGAGCCACCCAGGCCTCCAAATCTTTAAAAAGAAAAGAATTACATGTGTTTGTGGAGAATTGAAGAGAAGTGCAAGAATAGCTGTAAGACAGGCTCATATAAAGCCACACAAGAAATTTAAAACTCAATTTAACCTAAATTAGAACATCTAGTTCAGGTATTAAAAGAGGTTAATGAATCAAGATAGATTTCATAGAGGCAGTGGCATTTTAGACAGCACTGCAAGGTTGGGTAGGACTCAACAGGGTGAGCTGGTAAGGACGTCCTTCATGTGAAGGAACAGCGTAAGTGTGACAGAAAGTTTTATCTGCCTCTTAGCATCAAGTTGTTAGTTTCTTGATAAAAATACCATAATTGTTTTCTGTAGAAATACCTGTCCCACTCATATGCTTTTTGAAATGAAATAGCTTCACACACCCTTTGCTCCAGGAGTGTATGTGATCACAAGCATGTGATCTAGGCTCATTATTCTATTTTCCTGTCCATAATGCTGGTTCAGATCCAATCAGAACTAATCCTGGGAACTTTTTTTTTAATTACTGAAAAAATTGGCATTTTTGCCACTGAATTTTAACGTGGGGATATACAGACCTAAAAAATCTTACAGAAATTTTGCCATTGCAAAAAGACTGAATGAACATAGAGCCAGAAGATGGAGACACTGAGATTTGATCATACCATTCGATCCTCTAGTTTAATCTTCATTCAAAATCAGGTGACTTGTCTCTTCCATTATTTGGGTCAGAAAATGTGTTCTCTTTACCAAGATTCTTTTAAAATTTTTGTATCTGAAAATCTGATTTTAGTTAGACATTCAGTCACTTATTTTGTTTGTTTGTTTTATATTGGTTTTGTTTTTTTTTGGTTTTTTTTGTTTTTGTTTTTTTGGGGGGGTGCTAGCAGAGTTTTATTACCTTACAAGCATGTCACTTTATAATTATTCTTCAAACTGTATATATGCTTCATATGTTCTTTTTTATTATGTTAATCACCATACATTATATCATTAGTTTTTGATGTAGTGTTCCATGATTCATTGTTTGCATATAACATCCAGTGCTCCATGCAGAACGTGCCCTCTTTAATACCCATCACCAGGCTAACCCATCCTCCCACCCCCCTCCCCTCTAGACCCCTCAGTTTGTTTCTCAGAGTCCATAGTCTGTCATGGTTCATCTCCCCCTCCGATTCCCCCCCTTCATTTTTCCCTTCCTACTATCTTCTTTTTTTTTTTTTTTAAATATATAATGTATTTGTTTCAGGGTACAGGTCTGTGATTCAACAGTCTTACACAATTCACAGCTCTCACCATAGCACATACCCTCCCCAATGTCTGTCACCCAGCCACCCCATTCAGTCACTTATAATGTAATGGATCCAACTGATTATTGAACAAACGTATAACATTGGGAAAACACTGGGGTTTTGGAGAAAAAAATAGGTTAGAGAAGAGAAAATTGTCTGGAGAACAAAAAATTTTCTGCAATGACACCTTCATCCAGTGTGGGCCTACACTTCACATTCTCATGAAGAACAGTCTAGAAGGGAACTCTTTTATGATTAAAGATGCTGAAAAATCATTTGCTACTTTTCCTATAGGGAAGTGGAATCTAATTCTATCTTGTTGAATCCAGTGTGGTATTAGTGACTTGCTTTACCAAATGTATATGGTGAAGGAATGTTCTGAGGCATCTGATGTTAGGTCATTACAAGACCTGTAACTTCTGTTTAGGCCTCTTGAAAAACTCATTGAAAGTGCTAAGCCCACAAGTAAGAAATCCAAACCTGAAAATCCATGCTGAAAAAGCAAAATATAAATGTTTAGCTTAACACCCCCACCAACCTGAGCCCAGAATTCCAGCCATCCACATCCAGGTACAAGAAATATGAATGAAACAATTTTGGACCCTGCAGATGAACTCATTCTGCAGGTAACTATAATCCATTAACCTACATTAGCGCTATGTGAACAGAAGTATCACACAGCCAATCCTTGCTTAAAGTCCTGACCCACAATATTTATAACTTAAGCCACTAAGTTTTGGAGTAGTTTGTTACTCAGCAACCGCTTATTGGCATAGAATTTGGTACCTGGAAGTGGAGTGGTTCTATAACAAAACCTTACAAAATCTAACTTTGAAATAGGACGGGGCAGCAGCAGGCATGCTGGAAAAGTCTCAGGCAGACCGTTAATGAAGGCTGGATAAAAAGCAAAATTTGTAATGTGATGGCAGAAAGTTTGACAACATTATCACCTGGGATAAAATGGAAAATATAAACTGGTGATGAACTGGTGATTTGGCTAAGAGGATACCTACATACATCATTGAAAGTGCTATCTGGTCTCTCTCAGTGACAGATGATAAAATATGGATATCTATCTATCTATCTATCTAGAGAGATTTTAAACAAAGAGTTATTCAGACTTTAGGCAAACTTTATATAAATGAGCCCAGTTTTTCTGGATTCAAAACTAAACTATTTTTCATTACCAGTCTATCCAGAAAGCAAATACCTCTCAAAGTAAGAAATGACATCAGGATAAATAACATTTTAAAGGTTTAAAACCTAGGCCCTTTGTTACAATTTCAAAAGGATTTAAAGCTATGCTTCATAGACCCTTTTAGGCTTTTAAGAATCTTAGGAGCCTTGTCTATATCATTCAGGCTCTCAGCCCACCCAGAGAGGAACCTGCCTTGAAGAGATTTGCAGGTATGACTTCTTCTAATGAACTGAACCCCAAAGCATTCAGAAGAATCTCATGAAGACTTTAAGATAATTTCAATTAAGGAAAAAAAATAAAAGAATGATTCACAGAAATGAACTAAGGGCAAGTAGATAGACCCAAAAGCAACAGAGAAGCATTCTCAGGTGGTAGAATTGAACGCTAACTAAGGAATAGACACCATGTTTCCAGCTGGATTTTGGAACTACTCTGGACCAATGACTGCTATTTTCCTCTTACTGTATTCCTTTTCTTAAAAAAACAGAATTGTCTATTTCAGCTCTTATTCTTTGCAGGACTCTAAAGTTCCTTTTCCTCTCACCAAGAAGAGTCAGTTGTATTGGTCAGGGCTGTGGTAGGTGGGGAAGGATTATGGAATCAGAAGCCCTGTGTTTCCATATTAGCTTCTTTATACACCAGCCCTTTCGGTCAAGGAAACTTTCACTTGAGTGATAGATGCTTACTGAAAGGGGAATAATAAGACCTATCTTTGCAGAAGTATCAGAAGGACTAAATGAGATACCACCCACAAATGTACCTAGTTAACACGTTGCCTGACACATAGTAGGTATTCAGTAGATATTAACTTGAATCAGGGATGGAAATAGTGCTCCATAAGTCAGATTCTACTAAATCTTTGGCAACATAGACATTTGGATTTCCATCACTTTTCCTCTTCTTTATGGGATTTAAGGACTGATGTAAATGCTTTTTTGATTGATAAACCATAACACCAAAGCTTAGTGACTCACTGTTTCCTGTACTTATGTGACCATTGCTGTAGAATTCTTGCCTATTTCTGAGAAGTTTAGTTTTAACAACTTACTAACTCTTCAGGGGAGGAGGGAATTTCAGAAAATAAATAGGACCTGCCATTAACATAAGCACAACTTTGCTTGGTTGGGCAATTTTCCTTGACACAGAGTTGTGTAGCCTTCTGAGAAGGGTTGCTGGAATTTATGCATTGCTAATTGGTATTTTTCATAAGAAAGCTGAATGTTGCCAATAGAACTATGAATTCTGAATAAGAATGCACCCCCCCCCTCGAAAAAACTTTTAAAATAGGTTTCTTGGGTTAAATAACTTTAGGAATCAGTGTACATATTACACTCCTTGAAGAGTCACCACGAGCACAAACACTTTAAATGCAATGAAAAGTTCTGCTATATGCATTTTTACTTAACTTAGAGAGAACCTGGAAACTGTTAATGCTAGAAACACTTTCACAGGTAATATCTATTAATATTCCAAATTAATATTAATATTAATATTCCAATATATCCCATAGGTAAATAATCACAAAATGAAAATCTATGCTGATAGTACACAGTAGACCTCAAATATAAGAGCAATCGATGCATCTGCACTTGGTTGTGAGAAGTGTTTTTTATTTCCACCGGGTTGAAATTTCACTGGGTTTCAGAGACAGTCTGGAAAAACATGCTTTTAGAAAAAATAGGCTATAGTTTCCCATACCACTACCTTCATTTGTATAGAAGAAGTGCCTTTGAGAGGTATAAAAGATCTAAGCATCTGTTTAATCCAATGTTAGAAAACAAAAGCCAAGTAAGGGTCAGTGATTTGTCTAAAGTTTATAACTGAGGCTCTGAAAGAGCCAGAACTAGGAGTCAGATCTCCTGACTCCAACCAAGGGGAATATCATGTAGTGATTAGGTTGCTCAAATTTAAATCCCAAGCTCTGTGTTCTTACATCTATAATTTATTCTTTATAAGCCTCAGTGAACTCATTTGTGAATTGAGGATAATAATCTTAGTGCACTGATCATAGAGTCATTACGTGGACTAAATGACACAATAACTTGTGAGAGTACTTTGCTCAATGCCTATCTTTTAACAGGTGCATTTACTAATGGTTATTATTTTATTAACAAGTTTTCTGCTTTTCCACCACATGATGTTTTATAAAATATTTTATTTTAGCAATTTATTTTCCTATTCTTAAACACATCATTTTTCATGTATTGCTCTGATGTCCCTTCTTCTAGCCGTCAAGAAAAATAAGTTCAATTTGCTGATGGTGTGATTTGGCAGGCTGGAAGGGACTGGTTGAAACCAGAAGCCCTGGGTTCCCATCCCAAATCCATCTGCAAGCTCTGTAACCTGGGCAAACATTTAATTTGTTGAAGGTTAAATGTCTCATAAAAGAGAATAAAAAGTTTACCTCGTTAAATATGATACTACTTATGAGTGTGTCTAGCATAGTGGGCCAGATGTTGAATATGCGATCTAAGCCATCACACACGGCTCCATTCTTAGAAGGGTCCTACACTTGGTTTTTAATCTCTGCTGTTGCTTACTTCAAATTCTTGATAGTTTTGAATAAAAGAGCCCACATTTTTATTTTTAACCCCTCAAATGATTTAGCTGATCCTGGTAGCACATTTTCTTTCACATATTAGGTATTCAATAAATATTAGCTTAAATCAGGGATAAATTACTAGCATGTTCTAATTACTTTTTGGCAACACAGACAACTCTTCGAGTGTTCATTGTCTCTATCCCTTTTATGAGACTTAAAATCCCTTTGAAAACTTTAGAAATGTATTAAAATGTTACTGATTTTTAGTGATTTAATTATTCTTTCAATTACTTAAAGTGATTAGAGAAAGCTTTCTTATTACCACGAGATTTGATTTTTAGTAAACTACTAAACTTGTAGGGGGTGAGTTGAGAAGGCAGTTGGGCCCTCCCTCATCATCAACCATCCTCTTGATCATAGGCAGGAAATTTTACCTGGCACATAGAGGATCCATGGTCTGTTGAGAAGATGAAATTCCTGCATTGTTCTTTAGTGACTCCTTGCTGATTCAACTATAAATACCTAGTGAGAATAACCAAGACCCGCTTATCCCAGCGTTTCCCAGTATTTTACAAAGTACTCATCCCATAAACAAACAAACAAGGAAACAAATCTTCCAAATGAAAGTCTTACAGTCAAGCAATTTTGGGAGGAGTTCCTTATATTAATCCCTATACATAATCCCTTTATTAAGCCCTACATGGAAAGCCCCATTGTGTGTGAACAGATGAAAAACTGTGGTATGAACCATACCTTCTTAACTTTGGTTTAATACACATTAAATATAGCTATTTAATTCTAGATATTTTAAATTAAAAGCTATTAATATGAGAAACACATCCAGAATAATGGAGTAAGGATTGCCAAAAACATGCTCCTCCATAACACCAATCAGAACACTGGCAAACTTTGTCAAATCAAATTTTCAGAACTCTAAAAATTAACCAGTATTACCAATCTGAGGAGTCCTTATTTAAGAAAAATGGCTAACTCTCAGAAAGAACAAAACAATTGGCAGTACTGTAACTTGCTCTATTCCCATACCCCTCTCCACAGGTCCAAGGTAAACTTGAAAACTAGTAGCTTCAGAAGCCATGGAGGCTGTGAAAATCAGCAGTCTAACAATTAACTGAGGGGGTAGAATAGATCTGGCAGTGCTGCACAAAACTGTCAACCTTAAGGAATTGTCACAAGTTGACTTCTTTGGGAACTCATAGAAAAAGTTCCATTCATAGGGCTAGTCTTGTTCTCAGAGCTTTCTCATGGAGGAAAGCCTTATCCCTAATATGTTCGTTGAAAACAACCAGCCGCAATTGCTTAACATTGTGGCTACTTGAAATGGTGAATAAATTGGGTCAAAAAAGCTAGATAATAAACTTAAAAATCTGGAGAATGAGAAGTCTACCAACTTTTTAAAAACTCTGACATATTCCTAGGGATCTAGAAGGTTGTAAACATATATAAAGTTTTGCTCATCCACAGGAAAAAAAAAAAAATCTAAGCAAGCTCAAATCTTTCACCTCTGGCTGACCTTGAGACTCTGCATAAGAAATAGATGAAGACTAATGCAGAGATTTAAACTTCTGGAATGCTGAAGTTGTGTCCTAAGACACACACAGAGGCCAGCAACAAAGGGTGGGAGATTTTCTGGTCCAAGGACTTTAATAAAATCTCCGTTCAGTTCTTAGCTGACTGTTAAGATTACTGAGCAGAGATTTCAATGGCCACACATGACAAGAATACAGAATACAGTAAAAGGTATGGAGTGTGTGGAGGGTGTGGAACTGAGTATTTCCCTTCCTATACCTTAATTAGGCTTTGCTGAAATTGTTTCTCTTTCGGGAAGGTGAAAAAGGAACACTCTGGGAATATTTTTAAATGATTACTTTTATTGTACTTCTGATGGAAACACAGGAAATTTTACTCTGATCTTCACTGTGAGAACCTGGTTAGGCTCCTGGAGGTAAAACACAAAAATGTGGAAGTCCTCAAGACTGAGCCCCCAGGAGTCTCTAACTCTCAAGCTAGTCCATGCTTAACCTCCAGAAATTTGCCAATTACCATTTAAATTTTCCTCTAAGTTTCTGCCTCCAGCAGCTTCAACTCCTAGTATGCTCCAAATCCCTGTATTTATCTATCTCTCCAGTTTCTAGGGCATCTGTTTGTTCTGAGACTTGAAGTCTCTGATACATTTAGCAGTTGCTGATTTTTAGTTTGTTCACTTTTTTTCTTATTGTAGGATGGGTGTGGTGACTTCCAAGCTCTTTACATGTTGGAGCAAAGGCAGAAGTCCAAGTAACTTTTAATAATATAAAGAACAACTAGGCGGAAGACCAAAAAGGAAATAGAAAACCTGAAGCACACTATAAATCAACTAGACACAACGGACATCGATACAAAAATTCACCCCCAAACAG
This sequence comes from Halichoerus grypus, assembly GCF_964656455.1. Lineage (NCBI taxonomy): Eukaryota > Metazoa > Chordata > Mammalia > Carnivora > Phocidae > Halichoerus > Halichoerus grypus. The sequence continues at coordinate 21,828,422 of NC_135718.1, read as the reverse complement.
CAAAATACACAATCTTCTCAAGTGCATATGGAACTATCTTCTTGTTATATAATACTTGGGAAATGTTCATAAAATAAATAATATGGATAGAAGAATATGAAATAAAAATTGTGCCCATACTCGGCTACGGTACATAGTTTTTCATTTGAATGACATTTGAGACTGAAGAAATCATACTCTAGAATAGTGCTGTCCAATAGAATTTTCTGAGATGCTGGAAATGTTCCATATCTGCATTGTCTAAAAGGGCAGGCAGTAGCCACATTTGGGTACTGTGTCCTTGAAATGTGGCTAGTGCGGCTGAAGAACTGAATTTTTATTTTTATTTAGTGTCCATTAATATATATTTAAATCTCTCCTTATCACCAGCTAGTGTTTCTGGTATTGGGCAACACAGAGAACAGAGATAACGGTTGGCTTCTTTATTCTACTTCCTTAACTGCTCCACCTCTCTTCTACCCTCCTCACCAAAATTAAATGGCATCAGTCATTAAACAAGTGCTAAATGAATGGACTAAGAAAAGTGATTATCCCTTTCTAACCCTATATATGTCTTTGCTGTAGTAGTAAAATAATTAATGTTAATTTTTAAATCTTCGTTTCTAATGGTTGCTGATCTAAGAATTCAAATTCAGAGGTGTGCGGTACGGTCGTAGGGCTTACTAATTAGAATATTAGCAAATATCAGTAACATTTTAAAATTCAAATCTTTCTGTAGGAAAATGATAGAAGTTAACCAATCAGCCACTTCAAGTAATTTCCTAATGTCAATTTATTAACTAAATAAAACATTAACATGTCATTTCCTTTCTTTTATATAATTATAATATGAATTAGTGAACTGTGGCCTGTAATTCAAAATTATCAATTAAATTCAGCATTTTGTTAAGGTATATTTTACTCTTCCCCCTATTTATTTAGACTATAGGTTGTTTTTGTTTTGTTTTGGTTTGTTTATCTTCCCTGAGTATACATTGACATTAGCCATCTGATGTTAGCTTGAGACGTGTCAGGGTTTTCTATGTTTATAGAGTTTACAAGATTGCTGTTGCCTTCTGTGAATGTGTCAGGATAATATTTTGCTATCTGCCATACCTAATCAAGGAAATATAAAACCTAGCTCTTCTCTTCTCCCAAACCACAATCCACTCAAGAGAAGCTTAGCCCCGAAAGTGGGCATGGTATTATTCTTATTTATAAACACAGTTATTTTAAACCACAACTGTATCTCTTATATCACTATCATATTTTCATTTTAGAGAAAGCCCTTTTCCCCAAAGACAAGCATCTTTAAATATTATGGTTGACAGCAACCCAGCTTTAAAACCAGTTGTAACCAGTTGCTATGGCTGATTAACTATCAGACTATTGGTATAAGGCATACAGTATATGAAGTTCTACTTTATAGACAAAGAGGAATGAGGGCGGGGGGCGGGGAGAGAGAGAGAGAGACCGCCTGCCTGATACCATTCTTTATGAGGTTGTAGCTCAGGATGAAAGGAACATTCAAATCGCACCCAGGAGTGAAATCCTCTGGTTTGACTTGGATAGAGTTTGCCCCTTGATAGCAGTTTTCTTAGAGCATATGGGAGGACAGAATCTTGTAAAATTAACACAGTGTCATGCTCAAAGTATTTGCCACTAAATTGAATTCATTAACTCTTTCTCATGTACTGTCCTAGTTATTGGCCACACAGCCATGAGCAAGAAAAATGAGGTTGCTGCTTTTATTAAGCTTACATCTACAAGAGGAGTAAAAAAATAGGCATAAGATCTACATCTGTTACTGTATGTCCTCGTTTCTATGAAGCAGTTTCTGTACCAGTTATCTTTTGCTATGTAACAAACCATACTCAGATTTGGTAGCTTAAAACAGCAACCTTTTTTTTTAGCTCACATTAATGAGTCAGTTGGGCAGTTCCTCTGGTTGAACTTAGCCAGGCTCCCTGTAAGTCCGTAGTCACCTGGCTCTGGCTTGCAGATTGCCTAGCAGTTGGGTGAACTGGGCTCCAGTCATTCCCAAGTCTGGCATTTGGCAGGTCGTCAGCTGTGGCAACAGCGGGGGGCCTGCAAGCCTCAGTTTCTTCACACAGGGGTGCAGGAATCCACAAGCAGCAACAGCTGAAGCTGCAAGGCATCTCAAGCGTAGGCCCAGGACCTAAGTTCACAAGGTCACCTCTGCGATAGGTAAGTCAAAATACCACAGCACAGCAGAAAGAGCTGGGGATTCAAGCCCCATCTTTTAATCAGAGGTACTATAAAGTATTGTGACCATTTTTCTAATCAACTGCAGTCTCCTTTGCAGATTTTTTTCAGCATTCTGTAACCATTATTTATTACTAATGGTTATTTCTAGTCACTCAAAAGCTGATAATATTTCTAAATTAAGAAAAAAATGAAAACAGGAAATTATGTTTCTATTGAGCAATATGTGCATGAGAGATGAAATAAACAGGCAAATGCCCAAATGGCACACAATCATTTCCAGGCAGATTAAGAAAACCTCAGCAGGTGCTATTTTTAAAACTAAGATGCTCTTCTGTGGCAACAGACAATGCCGCTCTGGGAATGTCTTTCAATAACAGAATATTTCCAACAGAAAGAGAATTTCAACCAGAGTGGTTTTGTCCCCAGAAAAAGGTGCCCCAGGAGCTAGAAGGCCCTAAAGACACTGCTATTACTGCTCTCTGTTTACTCCGCTAATGCATCCACAAGGACCAGAATGCTCACACACCCCAATATGTAATATTTGTACAGCACTTTGGAGCAACACTTCAGGAACATTTAACAACATAAGTTTTATTGATTATGGCCTGGCTTCCATGGTGTATTCCCCGACAGAAGCCCAATAATCAGCCACCATATAAGAAGAAAATTTTATTCGGTTAGCTTCTAGGAAGGCGGGCTCCTACCCCAGGTCTGGGAAAACTGAAAATTCTGAGATTTATGTAATAGGGTGAGATAATCTGAAAGGAGAATAAAGGAAAAAGGCTTTTTAATGTCTTTAAACCACTGTGAAAGATTCATCTCATGGCCCCAGGATAAGAGATCTACCTCTCTCATCTCACTTGGTCCAAGGAGCTTCATTTTTTAGGAATGCTTCACAGGTGGTGGGGCAGATTTTCCTAACAACCGTGGCAAGAGTAGGCAAATTAGGTGCATAAATTTAATGGAATTCTAAAATATCATGGTCAGACTAGGCAAAAAGTCTTTCATATCATATAGTTCAACCCCTACCTGATCCCTGCATCCTTGCGATGAGGTCCACAATGTGTGATCATTTGGGTGTGTGAAAATAACTCCAGTGATGGGGAACTCACTACTTTTATATTTGAAAAGGTCTGAATTTTTTCACTTGTGAATATATATAATTTTTTTTAACTGTCTCCTATTTAGCAGTCACTCTTCCAACAGGGGAAATGTAACAGTGATCAAGGAATATGTAACTCCTACCCTAGAGAAGCAAGAATATATTGAGAGAGAAAATTGAGTCAGCAGAGATCACATTTTTCCTTATTTGGAACTGTACTCTCCCATCTCAGATTATACTCACTGTTCTGGGATAACTTCTTTCATTAGACAAAAGAAGTCTCATTTTCTCCCATTGAACATATCCATAAAGAATTTGAAGACAACTATCAAGTATCAAGTCCCACTGGCAAGCTACAGATTGTCATTGCTGCTCATTTGTTTTTTCATTTATCCATAAGGCAATTTCTGGTCGTGACTATGTGCTAGGCCCTGGAGAGACACTGGAGAAGATCTGTAGAGGGGTAAAAAGTTCTCCTCAACCCTCCTAAGGTCGCTGGTGGGCCTGAAAATTAAACTGAAAAACACAGATTCACCAAGAAAACTATATTCATTTATCTAAGTTTTATGAGACATGGGAGCCTTCATAAGGGAATGGTTATGCTAGGTTTGATAAAGAGGTGACAGCCGCGGAGTCATATGATAGGACAAAGATTATGAGCTAAGTGCAATAAAAGGTGGAAGCCTTCACAAGGTCTGCTGCTCAGCTCTTTCTTCGTATTGCTCCATCTTGGAGAGAAGGATGCTCCTTTCCTCTGGGTATAGAGGGCACCTCTCACATGAAAGTCTTAGGACCTGCTTCAGGGGAGAATAGCAGAGGGATGGGCAGAGAGAACTTCGTGCTTCTGCCATCTTCTCAAACTCCTCCAGCTTAAAACATGACTAGGTGTCATGTTTTGGGGGAATGTGTCCTGAACATTCCCACTTTTATTAGCTATCCTGACAAACATTCCTGCATATACCATTGCTTGAGATGGAAGAATGCTCATGCAAATCTCTCTCCATTTTCTGTTTCAAATACTGGCCACAATGCTATGTTAGAGATTTGTTTACAACAGTGTTTCTTAACAGAGGCACAATTTTGCCCCTCAAGGGGTATTTGGCAATGTCTGAAGACATTTTTGGTCATCACAGCTATGGTGCTCCTGGCATCTACTGCAAGCATGCTGCTAAACATACAATAATGCACAAGACAGCCCCCAGCCAAGAATTATTAGCCCCAAAATGTCAGTAGTGCCAAAGTTAAGAAATCCTGATTTACATAAGAGGGTACAAAACAGGTTCTGCTTCAAAGAATTTATAGTCTGCGTATGGATTCATCCATGTTTCATGTGTGTTCATCCATGCCATTTGTTATAAACTTACCAGGATAATGTGTTATATAAAAAATACACCAAGTTTATATATTTTCCTTTACCAGAATTATGGGTAATACCTGAAAACATGGAAAAAATACTTTAATGATAAGGTTTAACTGGCATAAATACAGCACAGCACATTTGTCCAAGAATGGACATCTGCTGTCCACTGTATCAAAGGAAGTTTCCTTGAAAAACTGAGCCTGTTGAAAGTAGAAGTCTCAGCTCTCCACTTAGCCTTTCCTAGCCTTGGTAGCATTTGGCTGCAGTAGCATGGTTAGTGTCTAAAAACATTCTATTTTGCTAGACTGTCTTTTCCATGGTCCTTTGGCTAGAGAGAGCAAAATTTTGTTGGGCCTGTTTAGTCTGCATCCATTAAAATCTCTGGGTTGCCAGACAGCTGGTGCTGGCTTATTGGGATGTGATGAGGCTCATCATGGGAATGTGGGGAATAAAGTAAATTGTTGTATTCTATAATAAACTGTTGCTTCTAGGATGAACTCCCACAACCATGGTGAAAACTCTGGCTGAGATGATGCTGAAAGCAACAGAAAGGAGTATATCTCTTCCCTTCCAGAGACATTCAGACTATTCTCAGTGCCACTTACTGGCAGAGCCTAATAAGGAGCAGCTGGAAAAGCAAATACACAGTTTGCAGAGTCCCAGCCCCAACATCATGAAGAAGAGCGTAGAAGGCTGGTTTCAAAGTGGAGAGAAACTAGTTTAAAGCTGTAGCCTCCTCAGAGAGATTTCCTCTGGCCACTCAGTCTAACAATACATCCACGGTAACTCTTTCTTACATGATCTTTTCTTTTTTTCTTCACAATTCTTTTATGGTATCTGAATTGAATTTATACACATATTTAAAAAATTTGTTCTGTATTTCATTTCCATGTAATCCGACACCCAGCTAGAATATATGCTCTATGAGGGCAGGCCAGGCTCTGGTGGTTTTGTTTACCAAGACGGTCTGTATTTGTTGAAGGCATGCTTGAGGTGGAGATACATTTGCTTTAAATTTTACTTATCTTAGAAAGAACTATCAATTAATCTAGGTAAATTCTCCATCTCAGAATTCATGTTTAGCTTAGTCTTATCACATGCTCTGATTTATTTCTGACAATTATAGAGACATGAACTCAATTACTTTCAATTAATTAATTAATAGAGTTGGCTGCTTAATCACTAAACATATTCTTTTTTCAGTGTGAAAATCTAGAGTTGGAATGCCCATGTTTCTGTAGCATTCCTAACATTTGTGTGAACACACACCCACATACATATGTATGAACTCACCACATATGTATGTGGTTGACAGAGAGGAAGGACAAGTAAGGTTATGGGAACCACAGTATGTTCCTTGGTCAGAATTTCAGACTTCAGAAGAAGCCCTCAATTCACTTCATAAAAAGTAGTGCTACACTTTGAAAAATATACATCTATCATTTCTGTTCAATGAAATTCCTTTAGAGGGAGGGTTTAGAGTCAGGAACCTATGAAGGATTAACCAGTTCTAAGATACCTTTCTTGGAAGTAACTTTGTTGTTTTTTTTTTTTTTAACTTTATTTTAAATCATTCTAGATTTACAGAAGAGTTACATGGATAGTACAGAAAATTCCTATCCATCTGTCACCCATGTTCCCCTAATGTTAACATCTTGTATAACCATAATACAATTATCAAAACTAAGAAACTGATATTGACACAACACTATTAATTGAACTGCAGACTATTTGGCTTTCAAGACTTTCTTCACTAATGTCCTTTATTTCTATTTTAAAATTCAATCCAGAATACCACATTACATTTAATTATCATGTCTACATAATCTCTTCCAATCTGTGATGATTTCTAAGGCTTTCCTTGTCTTTCATGACCTTAACACTTTTTAAGAGTAATGGTCAGGTATTTTGTTTAGTGTCTCTCAAGGTAGATTTGGCTGAGTAGATCTCATGATTAAACTGGTGCTATGGATATATGGGGGAAAATGCCATAGAAGTTGAATACTCTTTTCATTGTGTGCATATATATGCGTGTGTATTATATGTATAATGTATATATACATTGTGTATATACATGTGTACACATGTATATCATGTTATTTATTTTGCTGTGTATGTTGTTCTCACTTTGGCCATTGGAATTTTTTCTGGTTAGCTTCAGTGTCCTTTTGACATCATTTCAGCATGACTTATTATTGGTGACTTTTAATCTGATAGTTTTATTAAGGTGGGATCCGCCCAGTTTCTTCAGAGATTTTCTTACAGTAATATTTTCCCCTTTCCATATTATATTTGATGGAAGTAAGTCACTAAGTCCAGGCCACACTCAAGGAGGAGGGAATTAAGCTCTACTTTCTGCAGGGAGGTATATCAAATAATTTGTGGACAAAAGTTAAAGACACCCCAGTAATTAATAGTTGGTGAGAGATACTTGTAGGCTATGAAAATATACTGTTTTTTCTTAAAAGTTTTGCCTAGAGGATTTGCCTGCAGTAGTTATTACTGAGATATTCTAGTGATAAGTTTTTATTTCCCTCATTGCTTTACATTTATTATTTGGAATTCTTAAAAAAGGCAGATATATCCCTTCTCCACCATTATTTATTTATTTAATCATGTATTTATATCAATATGGACTCATATTTGTTTTACTCCCTGTGTTAGAATCCAATCCTGCTGTTGTTTTGTTCATATTGGTGCAGCTTTGTCATTCTGGCATATGCTCATCCTTTCTCTAGCCCCAAGCATCCATTTACTTTTTGGTGTTAGTAGATGCTACAGGATCGTCATATTTCCCCTTTCCCCAGCTCTAGAACCAGCCATTTTCCAAGGATCCCTGATTTCTTTTATAGAGAATGGTACTTAGAAACCAACATCGGGGTTCTAGGTATGTTTATTGTTACTATGATTTTACTACTTCTAGGCCCTCTCAGTGGACCAAACTGGGAAATGGAAGGATTTATACTAGTCAACATGTACAAAGACTTCTGTATTGGGGCGCCTGGGTGGCTCAGTTGGTTAAGCGACTGCCTTCGGCTCAGGTCATGATCCTGGAGTCCCGGGATCGAGTCCCGCATCGGGCTCCCTGCTCGGCTGGGAGTCTGCTTCTCCCTCTGACCCTCCCCCATCTCATGCTCTCTCTCTCATTCTCTCTCTCTCAAATAAATAAATAAAATCTTTAAAAAAAAAAAAAAAAAAAAAACAAAGACTTCTGTATTTATTCATTTTTCTATTAGATAATGAACTCTACAGTTCTAGTGTTTCCAGATTGGAATTTTTATAGTTTACATTTATGCACTGATATGTCACATTTCTTCCTGCATGATGAACATATTTTCTTATTTTATTTTGTATATATCCTTGAATGTTCTTATAATAGATGCTCTTAAATCTTTTTCTGCAAATTCCAACAGCTGAGATATCTCAAGGTCACTTTCTATTGACTGTTTTTATCCCTTGTCTTTGAGTCACATTTTTCTGTTTCTCTGCATGTCTAGTAAGTTTTTTATTGTATACCTAATATTTGTAGGTTACATAGTAGAATTATGTTGGTAAGTAGGTAACCTGGTTTTGAATGGCAAACTCTATTGCTTCTATGGTGGGAAGCAGCTGAAACCTCTGTTTAATTCCCTCATTCTTTTACCTTGTAACTTGAACTTGATCCCTTGACACTTCCCCTAGTAAAGGGTATTTCAGGGTCAGTCATGGAACTAGACTGAGTTTACACACAGATTTTCATTCTTTCTCTCACTCCTGAGTCTTGGTCATTCCTAGGAATTTCTCCCTTATTTTCTAGTCAGTTTGGTGGCCTTAAAGTCAGTCCTCTAATGTCTCAAACCAGTAATACTCTTGCTTTATCTTTGCATTTCAAGTATCCCATGCCCAAACTATAAGATATGCCCAGGTGAAATGTTGTAGCAATGCAAATGATTCCCATTGCTATCCCTTTATTTCAAGGCTCAATTTTCTTCTAGTTTCTGTTCTTTTTTTTTTTTTTTTTTTTTGCTTTCTCATGGCTTTAAAGAGATTTTTAAAAATATAATATTTATAAGAATTTATATTTATTTGTGGGAGAGTTATTCCAATAAGATCTACTCTACTATTATAATAAGTGAAACAAACTCTAATATCTTCCTTACAAAATAAAGAAAAAATTGAAGGTTTTCTATAATCTTGGGTAACATAAGTTGTAATTTCTACATTATCACTTAATCTTTAAAAAATATATCAGTGTAGATTTTGTATTTTTCTGGGATGTTTTGACATGTTTATGTCAAAATTCATGCTTCCCTATATTGCATAGTTTCTTTCTTCCATGTAAAACATAAACTAGGCAGCAATAAGATACGTGTTTATGAAAATTGCAATTCCCATAATTCCAAAGGACTTTTTTTTTTCAAAAGATCTTTTAAAAAATGGAAATAATATATTGTTCCTATGTTAGGTATTTATCTTAGGAGTAAGCAATTGATCAATTAGCACTGGGACAGATGAGTTTATAGTTAACTTATTTGTTGTCTCCATTAAGACAGTATGATTTTGAGAGGCTATTATGATGTATTAGTGATAATAATAATAGCTGTTCTGTCATATTCTTAGAGACCAGATCTCATTTTTAGCATTAGACATATATTACTTCATTTGCTCTTTATAAGTTAAAGGTGAGTATAGTGTCGGCCTTTAATAAAATAGTATAGTTTTATGTAGGTAATTTTTCCAAACTCCCAAATAAAATGAGAGGTAGAACCAGGAGTTCACAGATAGTGAGATTAGGACTCAAAAAATGCCACAGAGAAGACCCAAGGATATTTAGAAGATATTGGTAAGATATGTTGTGAAAGTACTCAAGAAATTGTGATATTAACAAAATTTTTGCCAGAGTTCACAATAAAACAAATGGCAGTTAGATCTTCATTTTAAATTAATATAACACATCATCTAAACCTATGATTAAGATCCAAATCTTATTTATATAACAAGCTATGGCTCCCACCTATGAGATCAGCAGCCCCAAATGTGAATCTCAACCAGTCTGAGTCACTGCCCTCACATGTTGGCAAGTTAGCACAGGTCCTGCTAAAAATTCAAGTTAAAATCCCTTATCCACACATGTACTCATCCTTTTTTAAAAAAAGATTTTATTTATTTATTTATTTGTCAGAGAGCGAGAGAGAGCACACAAACAGAGGGAGAAGCAGTCTCCCTGCTGAGCAAGGAGCCCGATGGGTGACTTGATCCCAGGACCCTGGGATCATGACCTGAGCCAAAGGCAGACGCTTAACCGACTGAGCCACCCAGGCACCCTTACTCATCCTTTTATTAATTTATTATAATTTCTATAATAACCTGAACACTTAGTCTACATAGCTTATGATAGCACATTAGGTACTGATTTTATACTTTACAGGGAAGAAAATTCAGTGGTAGACAATTATTTCAAAATTTTTGGAAATGGCATATTTCAATACCTTAAAATATGCCTAAGTGATACTTGAAATTCTGATCATTGTGGAGTAGTTCAACAAAGTCTAGGGAATATTTGTCAATAAGGTGTGAGCACTTGTAAAACTGAGTTCTCCCTTCTTCAGCTACTTCAACTTAAGAAAATGATTTTCCTTCCCAAAGGACCTCATGTTTCTGTTTGAGTCCAACAGTTTTTCAGCACCTCTTATGCTCTTTCTCCCCCCACTTCCCTCTCACTCTCTCCTCCTCCCTCCCTCTTCCTTAAATAAATAACAAGTATGACATGAATTAACATATAAAAGTTTATGGAAGAATTGTCCACCTGACCCTAAAAACTGTCTAATCATGAAAGGCACTCTTTGCTTGCTGAATGACCAATTACAAGCTAAATATTAATGTAAGAATATTATTTTTAAGTATACTATAAGCGTTTTAAAAATTGCCCTTACATTGATTAATTTTCAGTCAAACTAAAGTTCAACTGGCAGAATATTGTGTCAACACTAAGACTTGCACTGTGGGTCTGTATTTCACCTTGAATCCACAGCCCTGTCCCTTTAGCTTTTCCATGGGAGAGAGATACAGTAAGGTGTTAGATGACCTCCACACTTTTAAACTTCAGGGGTTCAGTGTGATGGAATTTCTCTTGAGGAAAATTCAGAAATGTTACAGTTAGTTAAATCTCACCAGTTAGAACAAGAAGCAGGGAGAGAGCCCTAATTTTATGCACAGTCATAGGGACATAATTCATATTAGTATAAGTTGGCTAATGGTGGGCTTTTCCTTCTGCCTTCTGAAAGTGAAACACAACTGTGTTGATGAAGCTAAAAAGTCAGTTGTTGCACAAGTATCTCTTCAGTCTGGTTTTATTTTATTTTTTCATTTATTTTAATTTTTTTTAAGAGAGAGAGAACACACAGATGCAGGGATGGGTGAGGGGCAGAGGGAGAAGGAGAATCTTAAGCAGGCTTCACATCCAGGGCACAGTCCCTCCTGAGGCTAGATCTCATGACCCTGAGATCATGACCTGAGCCAAAATCATGAGCCGGTGGCTTAACCTACTGAGCCACCCAGGTGACCCTCAGTCTGGTTTTAAAAGTCAACTCTTAGGTGCCTCGTTAGCGCAGTAGGTAGCGCGTCAGTCTCATAAAAGTCAACTCTTGGGGTGCCTTGGTGGCTCAGTTGGTTGAGCATCTGCCTTTTGATTTCAGCTCAGGTTGTGATCTCAGGGTTTTGAGATCAAGCCCCATGTTGAGCTCTGTGCTCAGCAGGGAGTCTGCTTGAGATTCTTTCCCTCTGCTACTCCCTCTACTCTCTCTCAAATAAATAAATAATCTTTTTAAAATAATTATATAATTGTATATTATATAATTTAAATTTATTAAAATTTATATAAAATATATAATTTAAATTTTAAATTTAAATTTAAATTTATTAAATAATTATATATATATTATATATAATATATAAGGTGAAGAGGCCATATAAATATTATAAAATTAGATTTCACAACAAAGAATATTATCAGGGATAGGGAGGGCATTTTATAATGATAATTTATATAAAAAGACAAAACAAATCTAATTGATTATTCTCCTCTCTGCTGGCCTCTCCTCTCTGGTATTCTGCCCTATCAACTCTAGCTCCTTGGCCTCCCGACTCCTAATTTTATTTCCTCAACTCAAGGAGACCACCAGTCTCTCCCTGGGTTTCCCCTCATTGTGCCATGGCTTGGACACGCTCGCCAGGCAACAAGCCATCAATCATAATTGACCTTGTCCATTCTCTTATTTTCAGGGATCACCATCTTCAGTTGCCTAGTGTCCATTGTCTTGAAAACTCTTGTTTCATGTATTCTATTTTCTAGCTTTTTAAATTTGTCTGTGCAATAAGGTCAGTTTGACTCTGGTTACTCCTTCTTGGCTAGAAGAGAAAGTACCCTCATTTATTATTGAATGTATTTCATTGATTCTATATAGTTTCTTTATGAAACCATTATGAACTCACGGTTCTGTGGAAACAACAGAAAATATCAGATTAGAACATAGTGCCATAAGGAGTAAAAGTTACAATGCAAAGGGAAGTCATTAATTCACAAGGTGAGGAGGGAAGGAGGTAATATTTGAGCCTTGTTTTGAGGTCTCAGTAAGAATTTTTCCAGGGAAAGAAGTGCTGAGTGAAGCATTTTAAGAAGAAGAAACAGTGTATGGGGCGTCTGGGTGGCTCAGTCGTTAAGCGTCTGCCTTCAGCTCAGGTCATGATCCCAGGGTCTTGGGATCGAGCCCCACATCGGGCTCCATGCTCCGCAGGAAGCCTGCTTCTCCCTCTCTCACTCCCACTGCTTGTGTTCCCTCTCTCACTGTGTCTGTCTCTGTCAAATAAATAAATAAAATCTTTAAAAAAAAAAAAAAGAAGAAGAAGAAACAGTGTATATATTGTTGCAGAATCATTTGGAAGCATGGCGCTTTACAGGGACTCAGAACCACCAACGAGTGTGAAAGGGAAACACTAGCGTATAATAAAAGATGGTGGACAAAGCATGAAGAGCCTGGTATGCAATCCCAGTTAAGGAGTTTGAGCTTTACGGTCTGAGATTTAAGAAACCACCCTGGGATTTGAAACAAGGAAGAAACATCCCATTTGCATATTAGTGAAATCATACTAGTGATGGTAGGGATATGGATGATAAGGGACAAGACTGGAGTCAACAGTTTCAGGGCCTTTCAGTAACTCTGTTGGGAAAATAAATACATTAGGAACTTCGATGGTTGACAAGGCATTGGTAGCTTAGGAAATAACACTGAACGTAAAGTCAACAACCACTGGTGACAGTTAGATGTGAGATTCGAAAAAGGACAAAATGGGGGAAAATGTCTATGCTTGGGTGGCAAAGGATATAGTAATGCCAGGCACTGGGATGATGGGTACTGAAGGGGAAGACTGAAGGAGAGGAGGAGGTGTTCTTGAATCATGCTGACTCAAGAAGCTAATGGATCTTCTGCTGCAGATGTGCAGGAGATGGTTAGAAATACAATAGATGTTCCTTTAAGACCCAAAGCAGTCATTTTATCCTAACAGCAGTGGTATATCCTTCACATCAGAGAAGAGGCATGGAGGGCCTGGTTACATGAAATTATGAAGAGTCAAAGGAGAGTAAGTTGCAAGAAGACCAGGGGTGGTAGTGGGAGGAGAGGGGAGAAAAGACAGAGAAATGAAGAAATATTTTCACAAACCTTGTCTAGTTACTATTGGGGTTTGAAGGTTATGAGATAATTTTTAGTAAGTGCCCCGTTTTCACCAGGAGATCTCCTTTAATAGGAATCTTGCTTTCTCTAGAATCTCTTGGATTTCAGATGAATGGGATTTTATAGAAGAGAGCAGTGAGCTTGAGGTAACTGTTTTATTGCCCCACTGTGCCATTGTTCATAACGGCTTCTTGTGGCTAACAATAAGCAGCTCAGAGTATGGATGAGAACTTCCATTGTAAGGTTTGTTGAGCAATCACATATAGCTCAGCAGTTAGCATTAAAACCCCAGAAAAAGCAAATCAGCTGCCTTAGTATATGTCACCCTCTATGCCACCCCCTCACCTTAAATCTTTTTTGGGCTAAGCTATGTGGAGTAAGGCCAGCAAATGATGCCAGAACACGGAGCTTTTAAGGGGAATCAAGCAGATCCTCATGGGAAAGCAGCGGCTAATAAAGTCAAGGAGAAATTACAATTATTATTAATGGTGGGTGAAGAGTGAAGGGGCAGATTTCTTGCCTCCCAACCATATCTGTGACATCTGTCATCTTTTAGCTTCCCCAAAAGGCTTGAAAAGCAGCAATGACACCTGTTCTCAACCATTAAAATGATGCATTTTCTAATTTCACCTTAAAATAGAGACTTTCTTCAGAGTAAACAAATCACAGCAGTTATATATTCATCCTTTTTAGCCTTCTTGGTTGGGTGGTGAGCTAGGAGCGGGATGAGGAGGGCATCTTGCTTGTGAACCGCGCCAGAGCCAACAAGCACAAAGGATGGAAAAATATAAACTTCTTCCTTCCCCCCTCCCTCCCTCCCTCCCTTCCTTCTTTCCTTCCTTCCTTCCTTTATCCCTCCCTCCTTCCTTCTTTCCTTCATCTCTCCCTCCCTCCTTCCTTCCTTCCTTTATGCTTGTAATTGGTGACCATACAAGTTCTTCTCTGAATTTTCTTGTAGTGAATATAATGAGAAAAGTTGATGCTCTTTGCAATTCCCAGAAGTATCAGGTGCTATGCTTAGAGGTCTTAGTCCATCTAGAAACAAAGAGCTGCAGTGTGGACAAAAAGAGTGGAACATCTTACATGCATCCTGATGTCTGCATGACAAAGAAGAAGCAGAGAGAGAGACAAGTGAGGAAATGTAGCCATAGGCAGACCTGTTTCATGTGAAATTAAAAGGTAGGGGGCAGTTGATTCTGAACAAGTGCTTTCAGCCAACCAGGAACTCATGCATCAAAGTCAGCTAAAACCACAGGCTCCCAAATAGCACTTCTGAAGGACAGTTACATGAGAATAGTACAGAAAGAGCAAGTCGAGACCCGCTAGCCTCTTTAGCTACACAAAGATTGGGGACAAGTGCATCATAAATACATGTCATAGACCAAGATCAATAACTATCTCAAGTGTGGAACACAGAAAAATAATGGCCAAATCCATTAGGCACACTTCTATCTATCAAGGGTAATAATTTGTTAACAGTGTGATGGTCTATACTAATTAAGTCATTAGTGGCCATTAAAATGTGCTCACTTCTGTGCTCACTTCTGTTTTAACTTCATATATTTTATTAGTTCACAGTAGGACTTCCCTTAAGTTCTATTTCTACAAGTAACTCAGGGCATATGTAAAATAAATTACCTTTCACAAGAGATGTATAAGCAGATCCTTCCTTCATTAATTTGCTAAGTGTTCCCTTTTACCCTAATTTATCTATTTACCAAATGTTTTTGACTATAAGTACTGGGCAGAGTTTCATCTTAAGCTTCAATATTTTGTTAGATCAAAATATGGATGAACTGGATTATTGGTCGTTGAATAAAAGTTGTTGAAGTTTACTCAAATTGCCCTATTTTAGAGAGGAAAGGCAAAGTCCATCTAATTGAAAACAGCTTGCATGTTGTCTATACCTTTATTAAGTAAATGCCCAACTAGTATTTTTAACACTCTAGGCAATTTATATTCTCAAGCACAGTTTGTTGCCTTTTTCATCTATCTTCATAATGAAGAGATAAACAAACAGTATTGTTGGCTGGTTTTCTTGGAAACATAATCAGGGTATTCATTATCTCCTGTATAGTCACTATTTCCTCAGCTTGCTTTCTAGAAATACATTTTAAGGGAAAGTAGAAGAATAAATCTCTTTAATTGACTGTTAGCAGTAGTAAAATGCAGAAGGTCACTGAGATACTGATTAGCAAACGGCCTCACTCCTGAGGACCCTGGAGAGGGGTCCTTCACCAGTCTTTCCTGTGGCAATGTTGGCACATTGTGCGTGTGAGTGATGTCTCATCTGCCTTCATCCCATCGATGAAACATTGTCTAAGTGTGATGCTTACAACTGAACCCTGGCTTCCATGCATGCACAAGGAGCCAATGCCATCAGACAGCAAGGTTTTACTGAGGCTGTACCCACCCCTCATGGAGTCCACCACCATCAAGAACCCCACTGATTTCTCAGACAAAAGTATCTAAATATCTAAATATTCCTAGAAGACAGAAAGACCTACTCTCTTTCCTCTCTGCAGAAAGTTTCGATATACTACACAAAGCATGTGTGTTTGTATTTCTATTTTCCGACATTTTATTGTATAATTGAGTATAATGGAAAGCAAAAGCGAAAAAAAAAAGATGAACCTTTGCCTTTGTTTATACCCATTTCTTCTTGTCCCTTTACCCTCGCAGCATAGCATTCATCAAATTGGAGCTCTGGGTTGTAACTCAGCTTCCCTGCATCCATCCTGTTCATGAATATTTCAGTGTTTACACTTCTGCTCAATGTACCAGGTTGGATAACACTGTCCCCTGATAGATAGCCACCTCAGCTCCTCTGCTATTGATATGTTTATTTCCCCTTCTAATTTTCTGTTATAACTTGAAGTTCATTTCCCTGCTCATATCCTTCTAGGATGCTCATTTTTCAAATATCCATCTTCCAAGATCGTATTGTCAGGGTAACAGCATTTACCCAGAGGAATTATTTGATTAGTGCAAACAGTGTGGCGTTTCAAATGCTGCAGCCTGTGCAGGTTAGTCTGCTTCCGTCTTGCCTTTTCTCATGTAAGACCTCTCCGTGAGTTCACCATGACCTGAGAAAGAGCTCACTTCTGGTCCATGAGGTGGACCAGAGTTTGGAACTATAAAGAAGAGAGAGAGAGAGAGATTGAGAGAGAGAGGAGATAGAGAAAGAAGAGACAGAGAGAGAGACAGAGAGGAGATAGTCAGAGGGAGAAAGAGGGAGAGAAAAAGTGGAGATAGTGGGAGAGAGACAGAGACAGAGAGAGAAAGTAGAGATAGAGAGAGAAAGGAGATAGAGAGACAGAGGGAGAGAGACAGAGAGAGAGAGAAAGAAGAGATAGAGGGAGAGGGAGAGGAGATAGAGAGATGGGGAGAAAGAGAGAGAGAATGAAGGAGGGAGGAAGTGGGGGAGAGAAAGAGATGAGGACAATGAGAGAGCCTCATCTGATCAAAAGTGATACCACTAGAATGCTCTTAAGTCCCTAATTTTGCCAAGATGCTGGTTCATTTTTACTGCAACTCTCCAGATAAGAAAGCAAAATGTATACCTAAAAATAAATCCAAGCACACATCACACATGATTTAAAAATCTAATGCTGCAAACACTATAGCAAAAGATACTGAAATGTAACAATGGAAAATCTAAAGGTAAATGCAGAATAACAGTAACAACATACATTTTTTTAGATAACCTATGCCTTGGAGGACATGAGGATTCACCAAAAGAAACAGGGTTAGAAGATGTAAGACAAGAAGAAGATCCTGGAGAGAGGGCCCTCCTGGGCACTCCTGCCATCATCAATAAGCAAAACCAGTCAGCTATTAATAGTGTTTATATTTGCATGAGTGTCACATTTATCTTTTATATTATGCTTTACTAATGGTGCGATGAGAAAGAAGTACACAAATACAGAAACTGAGGAGAAAGATGAGACACAAGAGTCAAAGGGGCAAGAAGCTAGACGCAGATGTACGCATATTCACCCCAACTACCTTAGCATTCCCCTCAGTTTGACTGCATTTTGTGCTGAATTCTTTCTGCCTCTAGGCTCCTGATTTCCCTTCTCTTAGAGCATTTCCTTTTGAAAACTTGTAATTATAAATCCTTTCTCTGCCTCTTTGAGATATAAATCTTTTTTAAAAATTCTCTTGCCAATTTTACAACCTAGGAGTGTCTTTCTGAAGGATCTGGGAGTGATCTGTTTGAAATGTCATCATGACGGAAGGTAGTGCTTCTACCTCTTGGTGTCTGTGGAAGGGTAAGAAGCCTGCCTTCCCCTGGGGGTGCCTTGCCCCAAGCAGTAAAACTACCTCCTGTCCTGAAGATATGAGAAAGTTTACTTTTACTTTGGGTAAAGCCAAATAGCAAACACAGATGGCCTATGATCTCCTCCTAATCCAGCTCCTAAAACCCTACTGTTTGTTTGTTTCAGTGGAGTTGAGTTTAGAAATGGTTCTGGCTTCTTTTCCCTATTGCAACAGCCTTGAATAAAATCTTTCTTTGTTTAATATTGTCCAGTGCATTTTTTTCACTTTGACATACATAATAAAGATACCCCTGCTTACCTTTCTTTCTTCTATTTTTATCTTGATGCAAGGGAGAATGGAAGAATGTTGAACAAATATGGAACTGGTAGGGATCTCTGCTATGTAATATACAAGCTGTGTATCCTTATACAATTTAATTAATGTCATTGAGACTTTTTCTCTTAAGTTATAAAATGAACTACCTTGCAGTGTTACTATAAGAATAAACGTAAAATTCCTGGCACAAAACAATCAATAAACAGATCCTGGCCCCATCTTCATTTAGCAAGTGTGTTGTGTGCCCCAAGGTACATGTTCTAAATGTGATTATTCATAAGTAACATTTGGTGTTTGTGATGTCAGTGAGCCATACGCTCACAACAGAGATTTACTGAAAGAAAATATATGCCTTCCTCATGGGAAATTGCCTTTTTTCTAGAATTAGAATAGATTCAGTGTTAAGATGGGCTGCCTGGAGTAGGCATCGCTTTATTACCTGAATGTCATATAGAAGTCATTCACTTGTAGTCTGCAGTACACCTATTCCAAATGAAATAGGCCTTCTGTCTGGTGTTTTGTTTATGCTGCATTTTACTTTGCTCACATATATACATTCACATACACATATGCACACATGTGTGTATAAACATATACACACATATATCCATATATATGTATGTGATATGAAAAGCAAAGCAAATAAGGTGGTTATGAAAATGGCCCCAAACCTAGCATGCTGATTTTGTGTGAGTAATTAACTCTGAATCTGATGGGTATAAGGCAGCAGCCCAATTTTACTCAGTAGGAAATATAGAGAAACAATTAAACTATAATAACATATCTACATGGATTTATATTTTTATTTATAGCAGCTTGTTTTCCTAAGTAAATTTTATTACAGCTATTATGAAAAAAAAAAAAAAAACACCTTTTCTAGAATACCAAATTGTGGAATCATGTTTGACGAGAAATATGTTGGGGGGTTGGTGGAGTGAGCCTAGTTGTTACATTCTATTACAGGGAATTGAGATCAGTTCAACATTCCTGTATTGAAAATCTACTGTGTGTTAAGACCTGAAACCCTTCACTAAGTTGCAAGCAGTTGCTCTGTCTATAGTCATTATATAGTTGTCTACCTGTATGAAACCTTGATTCTATTACTGGGTATGTACTCGAGGACCAGGGTGTCTTTGGGAACAGAATTGGTTCTACCTCTGACACCTTGTTAGGAGAAGTTTGAAGCATTAGACTGAAGTTTTCCGGGAGCTCTAGAAATAATGTAGCTACATAGCCATCCCTGACTATGATTTACCTATGAGCTGGATTATGGGGTACACCCCAAATGTCCATAGAACACCTGGGCTCTGAGAGCAAGTAGCTCTGCGTTATACTTTTGGATTTAGCAGCACCCTGAAAGAAAGAAGGTGACCACAGATAGAGGACAAAATCTCTAGGACATCTTGAGTTAATGATATTTATCTACCTTAATGATCAGTCTGGTTTGGAAAACTTTCCTATTGCACACCCCAAAGATTAACTATTTTTAAAAGAGCTACTGAAAACATTCATCTCCTTTATTTTTTGTACTGTAATTTTTCCTAGAGTTTAATTTTGGTTGGAGTCCCAGGGGCCACAGTATATATTTACATGTGATTAAATTTGTAATGGGGCTATCATTAACTGTACCTACACGAAGATGTCATAATGTGGCAGGTATTGCTCCCAGTGAATTATTCCTACCACCTTTCCAGGTATTTAACTAATATAATTAACTAGTGACAGATCCATTTTTCCTCTGGTAGAAAAGTAAAGTTATACAGCTCAATAACAGTGGGCTGAATAAATGTCCATTACAATAGCAGAGGGAAACTCTTGTTAAAAGTTAAGTTTGTAAGATACAACCCAAGGCTTTTTATAATATTTCTTGATAGCTCTTGATACTTTATGTCTTCTTCTCTTCCTGTTCTTTTCCTTCCTCTTTATCATCCTGATCCTCTTTTTCCCACCTCCTTCTTTTACTTCTCTATGACACTGATAAAATGTAAGTATGTACCATATACTAGATACAACATACACTAGGCTAAGCACTTTACGAGCATTATCTAATTTACTTCTCAGAAAAATTCCTATGAAGTAGGAACTCTCACTATAGCCATTATCCATGTAAAAACCAAAGATGTCTTCAAATTGCAGAAAGCTAAAAAATTTGTGAATGCCAGAGATGGAGTTGTCTTTCTAAATCTAGAGCCTGAGTCCTTAACCATGATGCTATGCCATCTCTCATGTGAAAGCATGTCTGAACTCTTTGATGCAGAGGTCCTGGTACATGCTGAAGTGATTAATTAGCTTTGTGTTTTATCTTGAATATAATAGCATTAATGTATAGAGAGTATGACTGGCTTATTAATGCACAGAAGAAATTTTCTTAACCAAAAGTAACAAGTCAGCATCAACATGGGAAGGAAAATCCAGGGAACTAATGGCTAATCTGTTTTAAGAAACCGATAAAAGAGAGAAAAGTAATTATTCTTGGAAAGCTTAATGGGAAATGGGGTAGGGTTAAGCATGAGACTGATGCATTTGCTATTACTGTTAATAAATCTTTTAGTGCATTTTAAAATTGCTAATTACATGAAGTATTTTTGGAAAAAAGATCAAAATTGCCAAGGAATTAAAAATCAGCTAGCAAGGACTGGAACTTATGCTTCCAACCTTGAGTCTGTAGCTGGATATGGACTCTTCCTCCTACTTTTAGCAGTGAGGAAGCAGAACAAAACATGAGAAATAACTATTTTCAGGTATTGACCCACTGGCAGTGTAAAGGTATGGTCTCTGATAGCAGGGAAACTAATAATGTCAACCGTACAATTATCCTGACAAATATTTTGCAAATCACAGTTTGAGGGGTCAAAAGAAACCCAACAGTACTTGGGAAATGTGTTGAGTTGAAATCTGAAATGCAGTTTAGAATTCAGGGTAGTTGAAGCAAGTAGAATTTGAGGAGCTGCGTGCTAGAGATTTCTTCCCAGGGAAAGAATATCATAAATCTACATTCAAGTCCCTTGAGTTTTGGGTTAAGTACTAAGAAACCTCATATGACACCCCAGGGTACTGGGCAAAAAAATTATCAAACAGCTGCAAGCTGAACATACCTAGCATTCACCCAGGGCTGGAAGGTTTTTTCAAGTTCCAACTGGCCAGAGTGAGGAGTCATTGTTAAATATCTAGCACATTCAATAGAAGCCCAAGAAATTATACTACTTATAGTAGTATAAGCTACTATATCCTTTATTTTTAAAGATTTATTTATTTGAGATAGAGAGAATGAGTGGGGAGAGGGACTGAGAGAGAGGGAGAAGCAGGCTCCCTGCTGAGCAGGGAGCCCAATGTGGGGCTTGATCCCAGGACCCTGGATCATGACCTGAGCCAAAGGCAGATGCTTAACGACTGAGCCACCCAGACAGTACTATAACCTAACAAAACTAAAACATTAATCTTGAAAGTATGAAGTTGTTCCTCAAGTAACTTAATTGCCTTCTAGATCAAAGCTCAATGGTTTGTAAACATGGCTAGAAAATAAAATCAAGCACAAACTTCAGAAAACTTACCATATATACAACCAATCAAAAATGACTAGACATGAGAAAAACAAAAGATGTCACCCATAAAAAAGAGAAAAATCAATCATTAGAAACCTACTGAGAATGAGAGACAGGATGGGATATGCAGAGAAAGGTCTTACCATACCTGTTACAAATATAGTCAAGGAATTAAGGAGAAAGCATGAATAGAATGTAGAGGGAAATGGATAATTTAAAAGGTAACCTGACAGAATTTCTAGAATTGAAATATATCATATCTTAAAATTAAAAAAAAAATCACTAAAACATCAGCAGATTAGACACAGCAGAAAAAAACAGAACAATGTAGCTGACCTCATAGTTATAGAAACTATCCAAATTGAAGCAGTCAGGAAACATAAATGACTAAAAACAAGCAAAGAATCCGTGACAATAGCATATTTTCTACACATGTATAATTGGAGTCCAAGAAAGAGAGGAGAGATGGGTGGGACTAGATTTAAGAGAGAAAGAAAGAAAGAGAGGAAGGAAGGAAGGAAGGAAGAAGGAGAAGAAGGAGAAGGAGAAGGAGAAGAAGAAGAAGAAGACAGAAGAGAAGGAGAAAAAGGAGGAAGAGGAAGGAAGAAGAAAACAACATAAAAAATGACCAATTTGAAATGAATGAAAACACCTTAATCTACATACAAAGAAACTAAAATAAGTTGAACCAAGAAAATCACCACAAAAGGGGCATATCATAAAAAGATTTAAAAAATAAAGAAGAAAAAAGAAGCCTAAAAGGCAATAAAAACATTATTCATAAGAGAATGAAGATTAAAATTGCACCTGGATAAAGTCAGGCAGAATGGCAAAATAAGGACCTCTGAAAATTCTTTCCTCCCTGGAGTAATGAGAACAGTGGGAAAAATTGTGAAAATCAATTTTTTCAGAGCTCTAGGAATTAAGCAAAGGCCTATAACAATGTAAGGGGCATCTATTAGAGAGGAAGACTGAACTTTGGTAATAATAATGAGCTTTATTGCAATGAACTTGCCCTATTACCATCTCCCGCTCTGTGCCTCCATGGTTGTCCTGAGAAGCAGCTGCCCCATAGTCACAGGGAAAACCAAAACGTCAGCAGCGCTGGACGGGCCAGAATAGGACTTGCGCTTCTCCAAAGTCCCATTCCCAAAGAACTGCTCTTTGATCTGTCTAGAAGTTCCCTGTCGAACTGCACTCATTTGTCTTTATTTGACCTGAGTTCACACCATGTGAATACACTTTCTCCCAGGGGTGTTTGTAAATGGGGGGAGAAAAAAAAAAAGTCAGTGTCACTTGTTTAATACTACATCTACTTGAGGTGGAGGCAAGAAATGGGGCACAAAATAAGTTCTTCTCAAAGAATAAAAATAATTACAACAAAAGGAAATGCTGGGGAGAGGAATGAATAGATGTTACAGGGGGCTTTGGGAATCTCTGATATATTCTTGGGAATGTAGATGGCCACACACATACCCAGGGCTGTTTGCATGCCCTGGGCTGTGCACACGTATAGGAAAAGACCCAAAGAGTCTCTACCCTCTCTCCTCTGGCTGACCTTGAGACTCTGCTGTCATGAAATTAAGGCTGAGGCAGAGTTGTAAACTTCCTGTCTAAGCATTGGAGATATGCACTAACACACATAAAGAACCCATTGGCAGGGACTATTTGGGTTATGGCAGTCTTCGATGCTCTACTTCCCATCATGCATACAACAACTAGACAGAAGATCAATAAGGAAAAACAAGATTGGGACCACAGTATAGACTAACTAGACCCAACAGATACCTATCCAACATTCTACCCAACAACAGCAGGATTCTTCAGAATAAAACATATATGAGGTGATTTTAAAAATTCAATAATTTTAAAAGTATTGAACTCATACAAAGTAAGTTCACCAACCACAATGAAGTTTAATTAGGAATCAAGAATAAAAGGGAATTTGGGAAATTCACAAATATGTGGAAATTGTACAATGTATTCCTAAGTAACCAATGACTTGAAAAATAGGAGAGCAATCAGAAAATACTTTGATATAAAGTGAAGACACAACATACCAAAACTTATTGGATGCAGCAAAACTAGATAAGGAAGAGCAAACTGACCTCAAAGCAAGGGAAAGGAAGGCAATAAAAAAATTTAACTAGAAGTAAGGGAAATAGTAGAAAAACATACAGAAAATATATGAAACCAAAAGGTCTCTCTTTGAAAAGGTCAACAACTCTGCAGGGCAGGTGCTATTTGAACCTCCATTTCATGGGTGCAGAAAGCAAGATCCTGAAAAGATTTGACCAATGTCTACTTGGAAAATGACAGAGTCAGGATCAGAGCCAAGGTGGTCTGAACGCCAAGCAACACAGTGTTTCCCAAGACCAAGCAAAATAACTGTGACCACACAGCTCAGGGAGACAAGGCTAAGATCAGAGATACTGGAAAGTCATAATCTGGATAAGATCTAAACAACTGCTCTGAGGTTGGAGAGAAATTATACTCAATCGGAGGCAGGAGTTGTGTTTTCAACTATGTTTCCCACCTGCCTGTCACATAAACTCAGGTTGATTGATTGGTTTCATAAATCAAAAGCTGCCACCCTCCCATTCAGATTGGTTTCTTTATCTTTAAATCCGTGGTTGAGGAATATCTGTTCTTAGGAAGGGCATTTCTTCTTAGTTCCGTATTCAGTTACCCTGCAAGGTATCTCCTTTATAAAGAAAATGGATTTTTCTACCCCTGAGCTGACAAGTTAAATTATATTCTTCATTTTAAAACTAGTCACAGACTGTGCAATAATTTATGCTGAAGAATTTACCCCACTAAGGCCCTCCCCCCTACACACAAAATGTAATGTCCTAGCATTTTCCCAAACCTTGGGGAGGGTTTCCTCTGTTTGTAGAGGCCGTGGGGCATGACCAGACCTGCCCAGGAATAACTGTTCCTGCTGTGAGCATTCTGTTTGCATTATGACTTCATTTGGTGCTGCAATATAATATGTACATACCAATTTTCAATTTCTCTAGGAACATTATTTGGTGCCCAAGTTTAGTGTAACTGTCAAAAGTATTCATGGCTCAGGAACCAAGTTACAGTTTCCTGCTTAGAGTATTCAAATCATAAAACTAAAGGCAAATAGGACTGGCTCTTTTTTGCACACATTTTTCACTCATATCCACTACTACTCCTCACTTTCATTGAAAAAATAAAAAAGGTTTCTTGTTTATGTTATGGCAGAGTTTATCAGGAAAAGAAGGTAATCACAAACCCATCTCCTGATGACTGGAAGGCTCCACACAGCTAGTCTATATTCCTGGTAAGTGCCCCAGGATATTTTGACTGGACAAAATAAATTAATAGGCTGTTTAAGACATAGAGGACAATAATTAAACAAAAATAGTCCTTACAGCCATGGCTAAAGATCCATGACCTCTGTAAGATTGCTGTGAATGGTTGTATAGGTTTTTTTTATTGCAAAGAGACAACAGGTTAAGGGGTGGGTCAATGGAGACTATAAGATATTCTGTGCTCCTTTTATGAGTCCAATGCTTATGGGGCAACCAGAGGGAATATATTTATTTTAATTTGCAAAATGGTGTTATGTGGACAAGCACAGTCTGAACTTTGTATCTCTAAATCAATTGTTAATTTGCTGTCTTCATCCACGTGCACTGATACAACAAAACACCACAGACTTGGTCACTTATAAACAACAGAAATGTATTTCTCACAGTTGTGGAGGCTAGAAGTATAAGATCAAGGTGCCAGCATGGTAGGCAGAGGGCCTTCTCTGGGTTTCAGATTTTGCATTTCATCTCTTGGCAGAAGGGGCTAGGGAGCAATGTGGGGCTGCTCTTATAAAGCCATTAATTCCCTTCGGGAGGGCTCTATCCTTATTACCTAATCCTGTCTCATAGGCCCCACCTCCTAAAATCATCATCCTGACGGGTTAAGATTTCAACGTGAATTTTGGGGAGGGAGGCAGACACAAACATTCAGAACATAGCATTTGTTAAAGAATAAATATCTTTTTACTTGCAAGCACTAAAAAAGTAACTAAGAACAAGATTGTGGTTGGGCCTTAAATGTGATAGAACCATCAATGTATTGAAGTTGATCTCTCCCTCACACATACACACACACGCACACATGCATGCATGCACACCCATTTCTATGTGTCAACTTCATTCTTCTCTTCTCTTATCGAGAGGAGCTTTCTACACCTGGCTAAACACACAATTGATAAGAACTTCCAAGTTTCACATCTTACAGATGCAAATGGAGAAAGTGACCTAATGAGCTCCCTTGTTCTGAGATCAAAAATCTTGGCTAGGTGACTCATTTATTAAGCTTAGGTCAAGGTCCTATCCTGAGCCAATCAAATATAGGCAGAATAGCCAAAAGAAATATATATATATAATATGTATATAAAATCTCAATAGGGTTCTAGGGGAAAAAAGTCTCTAGAAAATATACAGTTTGAGCTAGGAAGGAGTATTCCAAGAAATAGATTGCTATTCTAATAAGAAATATTAAAGATGAGACAAAACAATTAAGAGCCACTGAGGCTACATAAATTGGGAAAAGCCCAAATCACTGACATTCATGAATTTACCTTCATTTAAAGCAAAGGATAAAAAAGAGTAGCTTACTATACCCACTCGCCCAAAGGCATCAATAGCTCAGCCCTGAAGTCACTTTGAAATCTCAATCTCAAATCTTTCTTCTCACATTTTATGCTATTTATATCCTAGTCACATACAACCCTCACCTCAGGCTCAGTTCATGCCTTACTTCCTCCAAGAAGCTTTCCCCCAAGTATTGTTTCCTATCTTCTCTTCATTCCCATTAACACTGACAACTGGGTTCACAAATTGCTTTCCTTAATCATATACTGTCTTGTATTGTTCATTAACTATTTTGGGCTTATGGTTCATCTCCCTCAAAGAACTGTGAGCTCCATAAATCTTTTATAATGACTATTATTGGTACACTAACAACTAAAATTACCTTTATTCTGCCTCTCACAGCAGATAGCACAATGCAGAGTGTACTCTTGGTAAACATATGAGTAGGAACAAATTTGGGGAAGATAAGATTAACACTAATAGTACAAGGCACATTGAAGATCTTGAAAGCAAGCAGAACAGATGAGTGGCAGGGGTATGGTCTCTTTCTTGAGACATAAATGGGCTAATAAATACTGACTAATATGTTAAGGGATAAACTCAAACACAGTATTTGTAAAATGCTTAAACTTGGAATGAGGAATCAGTATTCTACTTTGCCTTTTCCTTATTTAAGGAATGTCTCAGAAGCAAAGGCGGTTAATACAATTTACAGAGAAAAATAATTTATTTTCTAGAAAAATAGAGTTTTTGCTTTAACACAATTTCCAAGTGTGAGGCTTGTCAACTCAGACCGTGAAAATGGCTGGCAGACAAGCTCACTCATTTGGACTAATGAAAATGATCAACAATGGAATCAGGGAAAACCCCAGTTAAGAGGTGTATTTAAAAGCCACAACTAAAATCTGAATTAACTAAGCATTACCAGAAAACATTCAAGGTAGAGACCTTCCTTAATGAACTAACGGTGAACATGTGCCATTTGCAAATTCTTTGTTAGGATATAATTTACGCTCTAAGAGTTACTCAAAGTGACTTGTGTTGGGAAGTAAGATAAATTTTCTCTTTTATACTTGTTTACATTATTGTTTGTTGAATTTGTTTATTGAATATTTCCCCACATGGTGCATATTGCACATTTAAAAAATCCATTCACATTCATTCATGACCCCATTAATTAAAAAAAAAAAAAAAAAGTGTGATCATGACTCCCTTTCAGAAGCAAAGAATATAAGGCTTAAAATGTTTCCAGACTGGCCTTAGGTTACAGTGTGAATAAGGAGAACAGTGGGAGCAGAAGTCCAGACACAAAATGTCTTTCTAATGCTGCTGATGAGGTGACTACTGGCTGAATAACAACATTTCTAAGCCAGGAAAATCTGAACAAAAGTAAGATTTTGTTATACTTTGAGTTTTTATTTATTTATTTTTTAAAGATTTTATTTATTTATTTGTCAGAGAGAGAGAGAGAGAGCACAAGCAGGGAGAGGGGCAAGCAGAGGGAGAGGGAGAAATAGACTCCCCACTGAGCAGGGAGCCCAATGCAGGACACGATCCCAGGGAGCATGACCTGAGCCAAAGTCAGACACTTAACCAACTGAGCCACCCAGGAGCCCTTATATCTTGAATTTTTAAAGAAAAATATAAACATGCTGATATGCCCGGAGGAGAAATAATTACCCAGACAAAAGATACTTCATCTCCTTCAGATTAATGTCATAGATGTGAGATGCAATGTTTACAAGGTGTCCTGGCAGAAAAGACACCTGATTTGGGCTGAGCTTCCTGAAATTACAAGTTATTTTTTTTTTATTGTTTAACTGTTTCACTTGAAAATGCATACAGATAATGAATACGTATTGTCTGTTTCTCTCCTTCCTGAATTGATTGAATCACAACCTTGGACCAAATGGATAAATGGGTGAACTTTGGGACTTACATTGAAGGATCTTCCCTCCTTCCCCTTTCTTTTTGCAGAGGGATATTTATGGAGGAAATTGGATTGGATTCACTGTTTGCATACAGCAATATATTTAGCTGGTGGCTGTATGTGCTGGTCCAATTAACTCTTTTAACAATATGGGTGAAATGAGGTTACTGGATTATGTTTGTAGCCAATTATAATTGTTTTGGTTGAATACTCCCTCTTGTAACCTTATTTACAGTTAAGAAAACAACATTGAAAAATATTTCTTAGTGTGGAAGAAAAAAGCCTAGGGAAAAATTGAAAGAATAATTTCTTTTCTCTAGATCATGAAACATGACCTCTTATTTATGTTTGGGCATAAAGGAAAGCCTACCTTCACAGAAATAAAAATAAAAATGTCAGCCATGAAACACTTTGAATACATCTCATTATCATCATTATCATCATTCTCTCTCTCTCTTCATAAAAAGTAATGTCATAGGTGGAAAACAACGTGATTCAAAGGAAGGAACAGAAGGCTGGAACCAAGTCGACCACAGTTCTAATGTTAGCTCTGCAGCTAGTGAGTCACAACCTCTCTGAATTTAATGTCCTTCGTGTAGAAAGTACAAATAATAAACCTGTTATCACAGTGATCAAATGACGGGATGTACGTGATGTGCTTTAAGAAGGAAAAATCATAAGGCATTGGTTGTGAAGTAGTGTTGAATAATAGGTATTCCTTCTAAGGTTATTTTAAACTTTGGTGCAAGGGGATTTTGTTCTATATGTTAAAATTATTCCTAGGGAAATGTTAAGATAGTTTTTGTCAACTCATCACTCTCTTTCCTTACCTGTTGCAAATATGTTGTGAATGGGGTTTTCTAAAGGCCTGAGAGAGTCCATGATACTTGACTGGAAAAGCAAATAATTGCTGTGATTGGATGGATTGCCAAGAGAAGAACAAATGATTCTCTAAGGACACAGAGTCAAATGTCCCAGACCAGGCAAGTGAGTGACTCTGAGCCCCGAGATCTGTTTAAAATTGCAGGTTTCATTATTTACAGGTATGGTGAGGTCAACACATCAGGAGACAATTGCCCTTAACAAACAGTTTGTTACTCAGAGTTCCCAAGAGGAAGGGACATGCCACACCTCACAGGGCCACAGGGGAACCCACAGGGCCAGCCCAGAGGCAGAGGGATCATTCTTGGGAATGAGTAAGTCTTTATAGCTAGTGCCCAGCCCAGCTCTCTCACCGACAGACCTAGGCTGGAAAGTACAGATTATTCAGAGCAAACCCATCACCACTATTAGGGGAAACTTGAAGAAGTTCTATTGGCATTAAGGCAATAGCATGCTTTTTTAAAATATAGAAAACATTTATAAGTGTTTTCCCTAGAGCTAGTTAAATCCATGTATGCATGTAGGTATTGCCCTGTATGTAGAAATGGTCATTGTATGACTTTCGACAAGAATTGGTTTATCTATGTTCATCACAAGAGGTTATATATTAGTAAGAACCAGGATAGCCAAATATCTGCCTCCTACAGGCTCATGAGGAATGTTTACAAAAGGACTATCCCAAAAAGTACGTGTTTTATACATGTGTATCACTTCATGACGTGCCCATAGTTCCTGGAGGGGGTGGCCCAACCTACCATGTCTCATGTTCGTAGCCACAAAGCTAATAAGTGGCTAAGTCAGTATTCGGACCTCCGCAGTCTGGGTTCATGGTCTATGCAGGTAATCTCCACTCCATGCTGTATTATTCCTTTTGATCCTCATATCAACCCAATTATTCTCTCTAGTGTTTGGGTGATTGTATAATTTATCATCCAAATGGGGACACTTTTGAGCCCTAGTAATAACTATGTTGGGAAAACAGGCATAAAAAAGGCTGCCCTGAGTGAACAAGGAATTAGTGCTCCTGATTTATTACTGATGTGCTGTCCGAGGCCTGGAGATGCCTGGCTCATAGGTGCCAGAGCCAGGACCAACCAGGCTTCGGGAGGTCCGCATCGGGGCTACCCCACTTCATTGCTATTGTGTCCTGCTTCCCCTTTCCCACATTTTGTCAGCAGCTAACACTGCTAGTCACAAAACACAAACACAAACTACCATAGGAGGAAGCTAATCTACATCTTCAATTAAATGGTTGATGGAAAGTGAGGCAAGAAGGTAGAGAGATGAGGATAGATTTCTTGAATTAAAAAAAAGGAAACAACCTATTGCAGAGACAAGAGTCTCCCTTTGACTCTAGGTCATTGTTCACATTCAGGCCTGCATTTGTAGTACTTACTCCCAATACCATATTCCTAGGAATGGACAAAGCATAAAACTGACCATGACATTTCAGGTGTCCTCGCTGTTAACTCAGGTGCTCGGCAGGTGACCTGGCAGGAGACGCACTGTGTCACATCCCAGTGCTTGTCACTCAGAGGGAACTGAGGACTTGAACATTCAGGACACCTAGTCATCTCTGTGCTTGGGACAGTGGTGAAATGGCATGAGTCTGTGGCCAACATCTTGTAACATTCACAGAGAGTCCCTGGTCCTACTGACATCGAAGAACAGAACAGTAAGAACATTACAGCTCCAACATCATTGGAAAAGCCGATGCTTTGTCCCTTGTGTGCCAAAGTGACATTGTTGGCAGGCCAGAGGATCTGGGAATTGTCTTTAAGATTAAAATGTCAAGGTGTACTTCTTAGCATTAGTATAGTGATTAAGAGAATGGATTTGGAAATAACATAAGCTGGATTTGTAGCCTGACTCTGATACTTACTGGTGGTGTGACCATCAATGGCTTATTTAAAATTTCAGATCCTCACCAAAACATGGGGATAATGACTATTCATATTTTGTAGGGCTATTTGAGGATTAAGTGGGATAAAGCATGCAAAGTACTTCTTATAGTGCTTTGCACAAGGAAGCATTTAATAACTGGTTATTTTTATTAATAATTTCTAAGTTTAGTATAAAATTTAGGTGACCCCAGGGAACATTTTTCAGGAGCTGAATAAGATAACTAATATGCATTTTTTGGTCTTAAGGAACAGGAGGTTTTAGTTTTTGTCAAGGATTTAGAGAGGATTTCAATCTTTTCTGACATTCCATCAAGCTTAGTTGTCAGAGCATGAACATAACAAAGGCATGGAAATCAAGGGGGAACAATGTCTGTCTATCTCTCACAAACGACACACACGTATCTTTTTACCCTGAAAATGCATCACAGTATTTTCTTAAAACAAGGACATTCTATCACATAACCAAAGTACAATTGGCATAATAATGAGATATAATGTCACATAATATTATAATGCAATCCGCAGTCTATATTCAAATGTGTCCAATTTTTGGAGTAATTATCTTTATAACTTTGTTTGTATGTTTGTTTCCTGACTAGTATACAAGCCAGGATCACAAACAGCATTTAGTGACATGACTCTTTAGTCTCTTTTATTCAGCAAAATTCTTCACTCTACTCTCGTCTTCCATGAACTTGATATTTTTTTGAAGAGAAGAGTCTAGTTCCTTTGTAGAATGTCTGTCAATTTGTGTTTGATGTTTCGCTCACAGAGGGATTTGTATGCTGCATTTTTGGCAACAAAACCATGTTGGTAAAGCCTCAAGAGTGGCCTCTAGTGGTCGGTATCCTGTGGCCCTGCAGACCTCTCCAGCCACACGTCTCCCATCCCTCTCCTGCCATACTGCTTCCCACTACACCACCATCTCCTTCATCTCTATGTTGTACGCCTCTGCCTAGAGCACTCTCCCCTCCCTGCCCCTTTGCTGCCTCTCACTCTTCGTCATTCTTCCTTCTGATCTGAGCTCCAAGATCTCTCTTTCTCAGAAAACATCTCCTTCGATGAGGTTGCATGCCCATCCCCACTCCTCTTTCCCTACAGCACTTGTGTCTTGTAATTGTGTGTTTGTGTTCTGGTCTGTGTGCTCCCTGAGGAGACAGGATGCTGTGTCACACATCCTTCTATCCTCCCATTTAGGCGACTGCTCAAGATACAGAGGGCACAATGGATATGTGTTGAATAAATAAGTTATGCCTTTACTACTTTATTGTTCCTGTAATTTCTGATTGATTGGGGCACTTCACACCTTCTACCCCATGGTGATATTCCTTTTAATAGGTGTGAACAGAAAAGAAATTACTATTGATGCAGTTGTTACTTATAGTTAAGACTGGCCCTTAAGCCCAGCACCATGCCCACAAGGTTCAAGGACAAACAGCTATAGGAAAAAATTTCCAAGAAGTAAACCAATTATTACCACATGCTTTGCCTAATATTGTATCTGGTTTTTTTTTTCTGCCTTAGATTTTAAGGTCATCTATGTCTTCAATGCACAATGGTTGCTTGCCCACCAATTATTGGTTCAGCTAATAGTTTCGTTAAAAACGCAAGCAAAACTAAAGTCAGAGAGGTGATGAGAAGCTTATATAAAGTAAAACAAAAGGAATGAAAGAGTAAATAAGTAAATAAGTAAAGATTGAGCTGATTCTACAGCCAAACATATAACTGCAGCATGCACATATTTATGATAAATGACTATTAAATTTATTCAATGACTTGGCAGAATTCAGCTGAATTATCTTCTAGAAACAACAGGTAGCCCACCCCAGAGACAATCATTTTCTGAGGAAGAGGTTTTGTGACAAGGTAGACACTGGATGTTCCTTTGTTTCACCTGGGTACAGAGTCTTTCAGTCTGCCTGCTCCTCAAGCTCCAAGGGGAACTTCAGATTGAAGTCAGTGATTTCATTAAGCTTCCTTGGACATGTCAACATAGAAATTGTCCTTGAAAACACAGCTCCACATGCCCATAGCTGCAGAATTTGCTGAGAGATGGGTTTCTATATATAAATAGAATATAGCTCTGATGCTGTGGATGTAGCATCTGTTAGCTGCTTTACATCGGGTGGACTGCTGATCATGGGGCCAGGGCAGAGAGTATGGTGCGGCAGAGTGTAGGAGATAATTATCTTAGTTTCATGATTTATGTAACAGCTCAGTGTAGACCTCTGTGCAGAACATGAGACAGCTAGACCAGGAAGTCCAACAGGAACTGGGGGTCCATGGTGGATGCTTAAGATTGAGCACAGAGCTGGGCACTCTACTGGAAATCCCATGATTTCCCAATACCTCATTATTTAATATTTAGGGTGAGCTTATAACTTATCAGCTAAACAGGAAACATGAGAGCACATGAGTGCTGCTAATAATTATTCCAAGAAGACAGAGATAATGTAAGCCATTATTGTCTCTGGGCAAACTTAAATGTATCGTTGTCCCCCTTTCATAGAAAAGGCACATATATATGGAGATACGGAGTAACTTGCTACTATGATCTCTCAATTTTTTATTAACTGTTTCATATGTGTTTGACTTGAGCTGCAGTCTAAAATGTCACGTCCCACAGAACATAGAACCTACATTATGTCCTTTGTTTTTCCAATCACTGCTTAACCCTCTGCTAGCAGGTACACAGTGAACAGCTAGTATGTGAATTTAAAACAAAATAAATGATTCATGGCTGATACTACATAGTAGTCATTCTTAACCTTAACTTCCCATTAGAATAACCTGGTAAGTTACACATACACACACACACACACACACACACACACACACACACAAACATACACACACACGCGTGCGCGTGCGCCTTGTCCCATCTCCAAATGTCAGATATTCTGATTCAATTTGTCATGGGTTTGGCTTGGGAGTCAGTGTTTTTAACCACTACCAGGTGATTCTGATGTCCAGCCAACACTGTAGACAAGCCCTGGGGAGGTCATTTGTCAAGCACTGAGGTGATGAAAACACATACTTTGTGAATGGAGAGGCCAGGAAGGAATAGCCCTACAGAATCATGTAATACTAGACCTAGAAACCATGTCAGAATTGTGGCAGTATTATTAAGCACTCAGACTTTAGAGCCAAGTAGATGCAGATTCAAATTACCTGAATATGACAGACTCTGCTGGACAGAATGACAAGGAAACACTAATCTAATTTACTTCCCCTAGAAAACATTAAAAGGTACTAAATTATCCTAGATTCCCTCCAGCCATTTTAATTTAAAATATGCTGGCTTGTGGTCAGGCATAAATCCAAAATTGCTCTGAAAACATGATCATCAAATTCCTATACTTCTAGTAAATCACTCTATTTCCCCCTGTGATGGTATGAGTTTCCTCCAGATGTCAGAACAAGGTAGTGTAGAAAGATGGTTACTTTCATTGTCTGCCAATTATGGAGACTGTAAAGCAAACAACAGAGGTTAAAGTTCTGGCTTATTTTTAAAATCCAAATATGTTCAATCCTTGATGTTCAACTTACTGATCTGGTTCTTACTCTTCCCTTTAACTTTACCCTGACATCTCTCCCTCATGTATATTCCAACCATTCAGAATTGCTGTACTAAGGGGGTGCCTGGGTGGCTCAGTCATTAAGCGTCTGCCTTCGGCTCAGGTCATGGTCCCAGGGTCCTGGGATCGAGCCCCGCATCGGGCTCCCTGCTCAACAGGTAGCCTGCTTCTCCCTTTCCCACACCCCCTGCTTATGTTCCCTCTCTTGCTCTCTCTCTCTCTGTCAAATAAATAAATAAAATCTTAAAAAAAAAAAAAAAGAATTGCTGTACTATACATCTTCCCACTTCTGCCAACGAGACCTTACTTCATTGTATCCTGGTCATCCTTGACTCAAAAAGACAGAGGTATCAAATAAAATATTTTTCTCCCCATATTGTCATTTTTGGTCTCCACATCTGTTTATACCATAAAATATGAGACTTGCAAGGTCAAAGAGCATGTTTAATGTTCCTTTATAAATCTCCAAGCATGAGCAGAGAGCTGGTCTATAGTAAGTTCTCTAAAGGGTTGAACCAGTGAAAAAAGAATAAATATCGATTATGCAATGTTAATGGTCAAAGCAAAACACATGATTGGATCACTCACATATTTGAGAAAAATATGTCTCCTTACTGTTGATGAGAAGGAAAAGATCCCATCCAAAATAGAAAACAGTTAATAGTTTTATTTTGTTAGTTGATAATTTTATTTTTTCCCTTTGCTTGGGAAGAAAGCAAAAACTTGCAGCAAAATGGCTTGCTCACCATGTAAAAGGCAATTTATTTGCTGGACTGTCTGAATAAAGAAAATAAGTTTGCTTAGTGCAGGAGCTTGAAACCCTCCTGTTGTTATAACACAGGCAGAAGCATGTTGTTTCCACTGAGAGAGGACAGGAAGGAAGTCATGACTTGGAATCCAGTGGTCTCCACTATCTACTGGCTACAGGCCACTGAAAAATTTCACATATGTCTGAACGCCTGTTTTCTCATTTTTAAAATAGTTATAACAGTATCTGCTTTATTTACCTAAGGTCTAAGTGAAGCGACCAGGGTAGTTCAACACATGGGGCAGAAAAATCTTTTGTTTTTCGTACTAGTCTTAAGTCATTCTGGTGGGAGATGTTGATAATAGGGAAGGCTATGCATGTGTGGGGGAGGGGCTAAATGGGAAATCTCTGAACCATCCGCTCAATTTTGCATGAACCTAAAACTGCTCTTAAAAAATAAAGTCTTAAGTTTTTATTTGAAACTTTGCCACTTGGAATGATTTTCCCTCATTTCTATCTGTCAGGGTTACTGTGGTGGATCTGTAGTGTGTCTACCAATCATTCAGTATCTGTCAACTTACTGAGCTAACATGCCTATGAATCAAGTTCAGAACTTTTCTATGTGTTGCCTGGTTACCATAGGTGTTAGCAGAGACTGAGGTAACTAAAGCAAAAAGTGGTAGATGGCCTGGGTATCTAGGAAACCTGATTGATCAGCTTACTTGCACCCTACACCTGCCTGATCTTGGATATATCATTTCTATGTAATGGTGTCCAAGTTTATAAATTGTTAGGTCATGGGGCACCTGGGTGGCTCAGTCTGTTAAATATCTGCCTTTGGCTTGTGTCATGATCCTGGGGTCCTAGGATCAAGCCCCGCATCAGGCTCCCTGCTCAGTAGGGGAGTCTGCTTCTCCCTCACCCTCTGCCCCTGCCCGTGTGTATTCTCTCTTGCTCACTCTCTCTCTCTCTCAAATAAATAAATAAAATCTTTAAAAAAATAAATTGCTGGGTCTGAGAGAAATGAACTGCTGATGAACAGTTATGGCCATAAAGTCATGTGATATCATGATCTGCCTCAAGAAACACAGGGGATCTATATTCTGCTTCTTTTATTGGATCTAACTTTAAACTCTGCATGGCATCCTTGCCCATTATAGATAGATATAATACCAAACGATATGATGGGTCATATGGTAGAACTTGCACCACATCCTGAATTTGATTCATAGTCTTTATATGCTCTAGGATCCGCTCAAAGGAGGTAGTCTTTTATGTCACTTGACAAATGCTTTGAAATTATATTAAGTGTAAAATATGCTGTCTTTAGAACCGGAAGAAGATTATCATGTTGTGCTTCTTTCTTAGTTGTGGGAGGTGCAAGAAGCAGTAATTTGTGCTTTATTTTTAAGCAGATATCTTGTCATGTCAAGAACATGAGTTCTCTAAAAACTCCACTTTTGTGTCTGGCCCCCAAACTCTTACAGAGTTTACCTCCCAGCTTAGTGTGCATGTGACTAGCCAAAGGCACCAACATATATGCTACTTCTTGCTCATCTGGTCTGATTTACATAATATTATTAAAATAGTGAACCAATAGGATGTTCTGTAGACTGTCCAGACAGTGAACATCATTTGAGACTATATTATACCAGAGGATAGAACAAATGTAGTCCTAAAGTATAAATATAAATGTATATACAGTTATTTATCCTTCATGAAAGCAAAATGTTTTTGATACATCTTGGTAGGGATGGGGAAGAATACATTTTCCAGATCAAGGACCTCATAGTATGTATCTGAGGTTTTGTCAATCTGCTCTAGCAAAGTTACCTCATCTGGCATAACATATGCAATTAGATGTATTACTTCATGGAGTTTGTGGTAATTTGTTGCCATCTTCCCATATCTATCTGGTTTTTTTTATTTTTTATTTTTTTGGTGGAGTCATTAAATATGGATACAATTTGGACCATCTACCTGGCTCCTTTAAGTCTTTAGGTATACCACTAATCTCTGCATCTTAGTTCAGGAGCAGGGTCAGGGCTAGAGTACATGATCTTGAAAGTGAATATTTTATTAACTTTTGTGCCCTACAAGGCTCACTTGTCTCACTCTAGTCCTGGCCTTACTTGGGATACAATATGGTTTTAATTTAAAATCTTGGTCTATGTGGCTTTTGTCACTTTGTAGCTTTTCCCCAAAGGCCAAGGAACCAGTGGAAACTTCTACCAACAACCACATGTTTACTCCAACTATACATTTGAAGACCAAGGGAATAATCATTGAGAATACTCATATCCTACTCTAACAGGGGCACCATAATCACGTGTCTGGTTTCTGGACTTTAATGTTAAATCAGATCCTGCATCTAATATTCTTCAAAATGCCTTGGTATTCCCATTTCTCAAGTGAAAAATTATCTATTTATAGTCTTGACTCTCTTTGGTAACAAGGGACTCCATTACTATATATACTTGTGATGTTACATGATCCTTCCTCCTGAGAATACAACCTTTTCACCAATGTATAATGTATCTGAAAATTGATTCTTTGATTGGTTCAACATCCGCAAATCAATCAACGTGATACAATACATTAACAAAAGAAAGAACAAGAATCATATGATCCTCTCAATAGATGCAGAAAAAGCATTTGACAAAGTACAGCATCCTTTCTTGATCAAAACTCTTCAGAGTATAGGCATAGAGGTTACATACCTCAATATGATAAAAGCCATCTATGAAAAACCTACAGCAAATATCATTCTTAATAGGGAAAAACTGAGAGCTTCCCCCTAAGGTCAGGAACACGGCAGGGATGTCCGCCTATCACCACTGCTATTCAACATAGTATTAGAAGTCATAGCCACAGCAATCAGACAACAAAAAGAAATACAAGGCATCCAATTTGGCAAAGAAGAAGTCAAACTTTCACTCTTTGCAGATGATATGATACTTTATGTGGATAACCCAATAGACTCCACCCCAAAACTGCTAGAACTCATACAGGAATTCAGTCAAGTGGCAGGATATAAAATCAATGCACAGAAATCAGTGGCATTCCTATACACCAACAACAAGACAGAAGAAAGAGAAATTAAGGAGTTGATCTCATTTACAATTGCACCCAAAACCATAAGATACCTAGGAATAAATCTAACCAAAGAGGCAAAGAATCTGTACTCAGAAAACTATAAAATACTCATGAAAGAAATTGAGGAAGACACAAAGAAATGGAAAAACGTTCCATGCTCATGGATTGGAAGAACAAATATTGTGAAGTTGTCAATGCTACCTAGAGCAATCTACACATTCAATGCAATCCCTATCAAAATACCATCCACTTGTTTCAAAGAAATGGAACAAATAATCCTAAAATTTGTATGGAACCAGAAAAGACCCCGAATAGCCAGAGGAATGTTGAAAAAGAGAAGTAAAGCTGGCGGCATCACAATTCCAGACTTTAAGCTCTATTACAAAGCTGTCATCATCAAGACAGTATGGTACTGGCACAAAAACAGACACATAGATCAATGGAACAGAATAGAGAGCCCAGAAATGGACCCTCAACTCCATGGTCAACTAATCTTTGACAAAGCAGGAAAGAATGTCCAATGGAAAAAAGACAGTCTCTTCAACAAATGGTGTTGGGAAAATTGGACAGCCACATGCAGAAGAAAGAAACTGGACCATTTCCTTACACCATACACAAAAATAGACTCAAAATGGTTGAAAGACCTCAATGTCAGACAGGAGTCCATCAAAATCCTAAAGGAGAACACAGGCAGCAACCTCTTTGACCTCAGCCACAGCAACTTCTTCCTAGAAACATCGCCAAAGGCAAGGGAAACAAGGGCAAAAATGAACTATTGGGAATTCATCAAGATAAAAAGCTTTTGCACAGCAAAGGAAACAGTCAACAAAACCAAAAGACAACCCACAGAATGGGAGAAGATATTTGCAAATACATTTCAGATAAAGGGCTAGTATCCAAAATCTATAAAGAACTTATCAAACTCAACACCCAAAGAACAAATGATCCAATCAAGAAATGGGCAGAAGACATGAACAGACATTTTTCCAAAGAAGACATCCAAATGGCCAACAGGCACATGAAAAAGTGCTCAACATCGCTCGGCATCAGGGAAATCCAAATCAAAACCTCTATGAGATACCACCTCACACCAGTCAGAATGGCTAAAATTAACAAGTCAGGAAATGACAGATGTTGGCAGGGATGCGGAGAAAGGGGAACCCTCCTACACTGTTGGTGGGAATGCAAGCTGGTGCAGCCACTCTGGAAAACAGTATGGAGGTTCCTCAAAAAGTTGAAAATAGAGCTACCATATGATCCAGCAATTGCACTACTGGGTATTTACCCCAAAGATACAAATGTAGGGATACAAAGGGGTACGTGCACCCCGATGTTTATAGCAGCAAGGTCCACAATAGCCAAACTGTGGAAAGAGCCAAGATGTCCATCAACAGATGAATGGATAAAGAAGGTGTGGTATATATATACAATGGAATATTAAGCAGCCTTCAAAAGGAATGAGATCTTGCCATTTGCAACAACGTGGATGGAACTGGAGGGTGTTATGCTGAGCGAAATAAGTCAATCAGAGAAAGACATGTATCATATGACCTCACTGATATGAGGAATTCTTAATCTCAGGAAACAAACTGAAGGTTGCTGGAGTGGGGGATGGGGTGGGAGGGATGGGGTGGCTGGGTGATAGACACTGGGGAGGGTACGTGCTATGGTGAGCGCTATGAATTGTGCAAGACTGTTGAATCACAGATCTGTACCTCTGAAACAAATAATGCAATATATGTTAAGAAAAAAAAAAAGAAGATAGCAGGAGGGGAAGAATGAAGGGTGGAAAATCAGAGGGGGAGACGATCCATGAGAGACGATGGACTCTGAAAAACAAACTGAGTGTTCTAGAG
The DNA here is from genome assembly GCF_964656455.1 of Halichoerus grypus. Taxonomy (NCBI): domain Eukaryota; kingdom Metazoa; phylum Chordata; class Mammalia; order Carnivora; family Phocidae; genus Halichoerus; species Halichoerus grypus. Next base: position 21,788,287 of record NC_135718.1, on the reverse strand, counting down.
GGGAGGGGGGTGGGAGGATGGGTTAGCCTGGTGATGGGTATTAAAGAGGGCACGCTCTGCATGGAGCAGTGGGTGTTATGCACAAACAATGAATCATGGAACACTACATCAAAAACTAATGATGTCATGTATGGTGATTAACATAACAATAAAAAATTAAAAAAAATAAAAAGTCCTCCACAGCTACCCTAGCAGCACATCAGCACTGTCTCCCAGAGTCTTACAAGGGGGGTAAGTCCTATATTGTGGGATAGTGATCACTTTCTTCAGTAACCTATTCTTTGACAATTATGTCTTTCTGTCCCTAGATGAAGCATCCTCTGGACCCAGTCCTACATATAATTTCCTGGCTCCTGTCATATTGAGCTGGCTTGGTTCTTCAGGTCCTGTAGCTCCATGGGGTAGAGTACTTTTCTACTTTACTAGCTCAGATTCCCCTGCCTAGCATACACTGTGATTAACCCTGCATTCTGGTCTTGGGTCAGTAGGAATGATAAGGGTCGATTCTCAAAGGGGATTTATATGGGCTTGTAAGGCAGAGGCCTCTTCTTTGTCTTCGAATGTTGGGGAAGCGCTGACCTCTAGCAAGGAAGAATGTTTTCCTTTTGTAGCTTAGGTACTTGTGAGGAATCAAGATTAATGAGTTTACCTCTCTATATAATCACAGCCCAATTCTCAGGCTTTCACCACGTCTTTGTAGTCAGGGCTCTGCTCTAGAACAGCAAACTTGATATTTTTGAGACTTCAACCTTCTCTGGACTTCTATTTCCCTTAAATGTAGTATGAGACTTGATCCTCAGGTTTTTCCTGTCATCTGATTTCAAAACCAGTTGCTCTTATCTTTAAACTGTTGATTAATCCCCCCTTAGAATTTCATTCATTTTTTTTATTATGTTATTTAATCACCATACATTACATCACTAGTTTTTGGCATAGTGTTCCATGATTCATTGTTTGCGTATAACACCCAGTGCTCCATTCAGTACGTGCCCTCTTTAATACCCATCATTGTCTTTCTATAATACATTGATCAGCCCTAGCCACAACCATCCTCCTCCACTGAACAACTACTTTCTCTGTACTTTTCAAACGCCAGAGATATCTCACCTGACACTGCATTCCCTTTCACCATTATGCCATCCTATTTCACCACTGGTGGAAGTTAAATACATGCACAACACAGGCATTAAAGAGACTATCAATACTCCAACTTCCATGGATGTTGAAGTCTTCACTGACAGCTGGTGAGTGATCCTGCTCCAAAACATCATTTTAGATTGTTCCCCAACACTCCTTCTGACTCCTTCTACATGAAGTGTCAAAGTCAGAAAACAGACTCTGGGATACAGATTGGTGTTCTGGCATTTTAGTTGGAAGTGTTCAATAACAATGCCTGTATGGGAGAGATGGATGCAGGAAGACAGAGAAAGAAACTGGACTATGATCCAGTTACAATAGAGGCCTTAGCTAAGCATGCAGGGAGCTCAAAATTGGAATAACCAGAGATATCCCTAATTGAGGCAAGGGCCAGACCTTTATTTCCCTATATCAACCTGCCATTTGACTGGGGGGAGGGGGTTTCATGGAGAGGGGGTGTAAACTTGGGCAAAGCAGTTCCCTTTGGCCAATGGAATTTTCTGGGGAGAAATTCAGCTGAGATCTATCAGTAACAACATTCCCTGAAGCCGGGTTAGTGGATGCTTAGTCCTGAAGGGGCAAACCTCTGTGACACACCATGATACGCAGCACAGACTGCCTTACATTTTCTGTCCTGGCCGCTTAGGAAGTCTCATGCTTAGTAGAGGATAGAAATAATGTGGGATAAAAAAAAAAAAAAATAGGCCAAATGTGGTTAATTCTCAAACAGTTCAACTAATTCCTGGAATATTGCTTGTTCTGCATATGGTAATGCTAAAGGGAAAATAGAATGTTGCATATTATATTGAGCCATAAAATCCTGGAGATTTGAATTCTATATCAGCTATCTTGGGCAAATAACTTTATCTCTAGGACCCGCTTTCTCCTTCTATGGAGAATGGTTGTTGCAGTAGTTCCTCTCTTGAAGAGTTGGGAAATTTGTCTGGGGCCATGGTTCTGAAAATCTCTATCTCAACATTCCTTGCTACTTTGGCAGGAGGAACTTAACAAATTGGATTTCTCTCCTATTCCTACCAACAAGCAGTTAATCTGCCAATAGTGGGAGTGGGTTTGGATTAAACCATCTATTCTTTCTCAAACACGTTTATTAAAGAGCTATTTAGAAGGCTGGCTTTGAGTAGGGGTACATGCATTCTCCACTGCTGGAACATGGGTTTTTCTCTATGTGAAACTGCTTGCCTGGGAAGCCTCATGTCACAATTCCAGATTCGTTATCTGTATGCTCAGCTGACCATCCCTGGAAAACTAAAGTCCTAGGCTGGACACAGGAAAAAAAAAAAAAAATGAATAAAAGAGTGCCTGCATGTGTATACTTTTCCATGTGCCCAGTGCTCTGTGTAGAGGCCTCCAAAACTTGAATAATCCAGAACAGGCAGACACATATCACAATTTCAAAATCACTAACGAGGGGATTCAGTTATGAGGAACAATGAAAGCTGAAGAGGATTGACTTGATTTTGGATCCTACCAGATATTCAGAGAAAGACAACTGTTTTCTGAGTAGATCACACCTGTTTAATTAGCAATAATAAGAGCCTTTAGATGATCGCAGAGAAATTAAATAGCTAAGGATAAATGACCTAAGAGGGCTAACAATTTAATCCTAACTGAAGAGCAAACAGAATGCAATCTAAAAACATGATCACAAGCAGAACTGTAGGTTAATGACCTTGTACTTTATAATTTAATGGAGCACACATAGGACCAGGCTGAAAGTAATGGATTATAGAAAATAAATACATATACTGGCATTTTATGAATAAATTATTCTAACACTAATTGCAATTAAATTGCCTTGTTTTAATATGATTTAGGAATTAAGCCACAAGTGGCTTGCTGTCTGGTTATTGCCTGAACAGTCACCAAAAAAAGTATTTGACTCAGCTAAAATATATTTGTGAAACATCCCCAAACTTTTTCTCTCATCAGGGTGGAAGTTGTTGGGAATAGTAATTACATGCAAAAGGATATTTTTGTTCCTTCCTCCCCACTTAGGCTATGTATCTTTATAGGAGAATCACTATTATAATGAGTAGGTAAACCTGGGCCCTCGTTTATGCAAGAAACACTGCTAACGCTGACTTGGTCCCCTCTCCAAGAGGGGATTACTTCTAGGTCATTCAGTTTTACCTACTCCCTGGTTCTAGCTCTATGTGAGCCACTCCTGGTTTCATCCACTTCAGCTGTCCCTCTTCTATGCACTCAGAACTCCCTGTGTGTGTAGCTCTGTAACACTGTTCTTCCCACATTCTGATCATCAGTCTGTGGGTGTGCTTATGTGGGTTTCCGTGGTGTAGATCATGATCCTCTTACATCCCCAGATGTTGGAATACACTGTGTGTTCAATAAGTATCAAGCACTTAAGGGAAGAAGGAAGGAAGGAAGGAGAAAGAAGTAAGGTGATATGACTTGTAGTTCAGTCAGATCACTAGTTGTCCATTTGTATTATTATCCATTAAAAAAAAATAAGTCTGAGTTGTAACAGAGATCTATAACAGTTAAAAGAGAAAGGAAACACCCCCACAGAGATCAAGACAGAGACAGAGAGATCTTATTACCCAAGCTCTTCACAGTGTCAACATTGTTTACCTGCCACCCCCCAACCTCACCGCCGCAAAGCTAAACTGCACAGATTATCACCTGTTCTTTCAGAAAGTAACATTAACAGGGAAACCCAATACATAAATTGGACCCAATAGCCTTGAAAATCTCCGGGCCACAGTCCCTCCACCCTATAAGAAGTGTTTGTGGTATTTACAAAAAGTACCACCTGCAGATGGGCAGTGGCTTGGTGAGCACAGGACACCCCTGCACAAATTAGAAAAAGCAACAGCACTGAGCAGAGACAGCCCAAAGTGAGTGTCATGGCTACTGCAATACCAGATTGTCCCTCCTGCTAACACCTTCCCCAGAAACCTTTGTGTAGTGCGCAGACTTCATAAAACTGGACAGAAGAGCATTTATTGCACAGAAAAGCTTTACAGAACTGTTCTACAAATTCTCAAAGATTTACATCATTTTATATTCTTACAAAGATTGTTCATAGATATGCATACTCAAATTTGATGAAACCCTCATCAAAGAGCAAGAAAAGGAAGTTGCTGCAAATTGTATAAAAAAGTTTATAAAAATGATTATATAATTAGTAGCAATTTTACCCAGGCAACTCCAGGAGTAAATACTAAGGGAATGTTTTCTCTATGCTTCAAAAAGCCTTTATACATAATGATGTTCAGTGTAGTCTATGGTCAAATTGCAAGTGAAAAAATATTTATTAGCACACCCATTGGAATATAATTCCAATTTTTTTAACTTTTTATAACACTGGGAAATGATCATATTATAAGTTTTATTTAACTATAAAATTGTACATATCCAACTTATTCTTAAATGTGTTAAAATACAATGGCAAAACCGGTATTATATTATTTTTTCTTATTTTCAGGTTTCTATAATTTTTCTACAACTGTATGTATTATTTGCATGATTACAAATACTAGTATGAGATTCCGAGGAATTTAGTACTACAACTACATTTGTCATACAACTACTCTTTCCCTGGCATTATGCTAGATTCTCAAAAGATTAAAGGGAAAAAGATAACATGTTTCTTGCCTTTAAGAAACTCATAATTTAGTGTTTCACAACAAAATTTTAATTTAAATAAAAAGTTGCATGTAGCATGTTCCGGGAGGTGAGTAGAAAGAGTGACAGGTCAAAGGAAGAGTAGAACCCCATAGAAAGAACATTTTTTTGCTCAGGGCCTTAAAGGGAGAACCGGCTGCCTGTGCCCTGTGGTAGGGTCCACTGGGCTGCTCTGAGGGTTTCCTACTTGGTCATAAGTAAATGAAGGGAATTCTGATGCAAAATAAGATCCAGTGAAAACAAAAATCATCTCGCTGCTTGAACAAATTCTATACTAGAATACAAACAAAAGACAGAAATAATTGTGAGGAGACTAGGCTGGGAAGGGAGATTTGGCAGAGGAAACAGAGTTTATAATCAGTAGGAAAAGATTCCACTTTACACTCTTTCTGGGGAAAAAACAAGGTTATCAGTATCAAATAAAGTAGGTGCTTTATTTATGATGATGACAAATAACCTCAGAAATTGAAGGATTAGACCGATTTATAATCCAGTCACTTTGGACCAGGGCAGCCTCCATGTTTATGTAGGGCCCAGAGAAGGAGACCACCCCAAGAGAACAGGAGAGGATACTTCCTCCCCCCGCCCCCCCCGCAGAGAAGAAAAGGAATTAAACCAAGCATCCCTAGTTTGTTCTTTGCAACTTTACAAACTTTACTAAGAGACATACCGTTCTATATCCCCTGTGGTAGAGGGAGTAAATGGGTAGGGAAAGAGTTCAGAAATTACCCTAATTTAGCTCTTATCACAAGGAAAGGAGTATCAGTCATTCTCAAAGCAAACAAATCACTGTTGAAGCTTGTTTAAAATGCAGATTTGTAAACCAGACCCACAGAAATCTCATTCATGGATTCTGGGATATAGCTCACAGATTTGTATTTTTAACATTCACCTCTTTCCTCACTGACCCTGAGGCATCCATTAGCATTGACTCTTGGACCACACTTTTAGAAACCATAAACTACTTCATGTTGCCTATTTGTGTGTGTGTGTGTGTGTGTGTGTGTGTGTGTGTGTGTGTGTGAAGAAAGACCTAATAAGATAAGGGAAACGAAATATATAATTATCTAGTTATTTATTATAACTAGAGTTATTATTAGTTCATTGAATTCTGACACTGCTTACAGTCTGGTCCACAGAGTAATTATGGTTTTGAAGGAAATTCTCTTGCCTTCATTTGGTTCAAAGGATGTCTAAATCACATATTCAATATACAAAGTGTTTCATGACCGCTCAAATGAACTGAAAGCATTGCTTTAATTTCTGAAATAGTAGTTACTGGAAACACTCAATCAAAACTCCACAGCTAATAGTTCTGCAAGAGTTCTTCACCCAGCTGAGATAACGTAAGAACACTTCCAACCCTGGCATTCATATAATCCTTATCCCTGGAGTGGCAGGAAGAATTCTAACATTACTGACACCTGGTGCACACACGGGTCCCAGAAATCCAGTCAAACCTTAAGGTAGGTAATGACATAAAAGGCTTTGATGGATGTAATATGGCCCTCAATCGGTTGGCCTTAAGATAGGGAGATTATCTAAGTGAGCCAGACAAATCACATGAGCACCTTAAATCTGAGTCTAGAGGTCAGAGACCAAAAATATAAAAATAAAAAATTTTTAAAAATGTGAGAGGGATTTAACCTGAAAAAATTCTCCTGCTGCTTTTGAAGATGGAGAGAGCTACATGTCAGGAATATGGGCGGCCTCTAAGAGCTAAGAGTGGCTCCCTGCTGGCAAGCCAACAAGGAGACATGACCTCAGTTCTACAGCTGCAAAGAACTGAATTCTGCCAACAACCGGTGTAAATTAGAAGTGCCTCCAGATGGGAATGAAACATTGAATCAGCCTGTGAACCCCCGAGCCTGGAATTCAGTTACACCGTGTCTGAATTTCTGACCTTCAGAACTACAATCATTATTTCAAGCTGCTACATTTGTGGTGATTTGTTACATAGGGATAGGATAATAATCTGGGTGTCTTGGCTAAAGCGCCCACTGAAGCTATAACATTTTACTTCTCCCTAGATCTGTCCAGTGGTTTTTCTAATGATAATAAACTAGTTTTTCTAGTTCTACCTAGTGATAGTCTGCAATAGATAAACTCTACCCTCTCTCTTTTCTTGTTTAGCAACACATTAAGTTGGCCAAATGGTAAGAGGATGCTGGTTCCAACTAGGAGCCACAGGGCTTGGTATCTGCCCATTTCCCTCTTTCCAGAAGTTTCATAAGGAATATTTTCTTGGTTTGCTGGTGTTTAAGTTGTCAATGTCTGGTTGCTTTAAACAATTCTGACACCATGCTTTGGATGAAGCAGGAAAAGAAATGCTTGCATGTTCACCTTATTTTGTCAGTGAAATCCTTGTTCGGGGGAAATTAGTTTGTCCCCAGATGAAAGTTGGAATCAATAGCCATTTTGAGCACTACTGTCTTAGTTAACAATATATTTCATTAAATTAGGATGGTGGATGATGGAGATGTCCTTGGATCTTATCAATTATGAATAAGATGCTGTTTGAAGCAAACAAGATGGGCCCTGTCTCAGCAGAGATCAACCAGGCTATGTCTCTACAGGGCAGGCTTTCTGAGTTAGCCGATGATGATCAGATTTGGCCTTACTGATCTGGGTGCCAATCTAATGCAATCACAATCTCCTGTGCTCATCCTGACTCACTGAGAACATCTCCCTACAAGGCAGGCCCCGACCTTCAGGAAGCCCCTGGGGAAATTGGGTGAGAGAAACGAAATCAGATAGGGCTCATATGGAGCTAAATGAAAGACGGGAGATACCTGGGTGTCTTGGACAAAGATCTTTAGCCTGGATACTATAGAAACATAGTGTTACTAATTACATCTACTAAGCACAATGATGTTATTCTATTAGCTGTGATTTGGAGGGTACTTCCTTCGAGCCAGGCACTGTGCTAAGTGACAAATTTATGACTGCTTCAACCAATTGAGTATGGTAGAAGTGACATGATGTGACTTCAATGTCTAGATCATATTGGACCCTAGGTCTTCCTTGTTCACTGACATACTCACTCTTAGACCTCTGAGGCACTATATAAGTCTAATTACCCTGACACAAGCATTCTGGAAAGTCCAAATTTAGGCTCTTCTGTCTGCAGTACCACCAAGCCCAGCCCTCCAGCCACCCTTACCAAGGTGACAGACATGTGAGGCAAGCCACTGTGGATATTCTAGACAGACTATCTGCCAGTTGCGTACCAGAAGTGACTTTCACCAATGCCACTTGGAATAGAAGATCACTCAGTCAAGCTCTGCTTGAATTTTTGGTCCACAAAACAGTGAGCTATAATAAAGTAGTTATCACATTAAGCTAATAAATTTTCAAGTAGCAGCAAAAGATAAGTGGAATGTGTGTGTGTGTGTGTGTGTGTGTGTGTGTGTGCACTGAGCTATGGGGATACAGGTAATCCTGATGGCTTCATCTCAGTCACAGGAATGGACTTAAAGGGGTTAAGGGCAGACCATCATTTTGTTTTTTTTTTTTTTAAAGATTTTTTTATTTATTTATTTGAGAGAGAGAGAATGAGAGAGCAAGCACATGAGAGGGGGGAGGGTCAGAGGGAGAAGCAGACTCCCTGCCGAGCAGGGAGCCCGATGCGGGACTCGATCCAGGGACTCCAGGATCATGACCTGAGCCGAAGGCAGTCGCTTAACCAACTGAGCCACCAGGCGCCCCATCATTTTGTTTTTAGAATGTAGCCTAGAACCATCCTTGTTTTTCTCTCCTTATCCATCTTGAACACCATAGTCCAGAGTGGTCTGAAGAGTTTTCAGACCACCTGGTTGAGACGATGAAGAGGTTGTGAACGATGAAGAAAGTTGTTTTGTTTTTGTTTTAATTCATGCACTAGTGATTAAACCATGTTATTAACATCTGCCTTCAATTTAGATGGCTTAGAACACTGACATTTTATGATGGAAGTAACAGACGCTAGGTTTTTCACCAGAGCACCATTGAAGAGCAGAAATTTAAAGATTTTTGGCAGTTAAATACTAATTATGTATATATAATTATAAATATATATAATTATACATCATATTTAAGAATATAATTATAGTGTATAATATATTATTATATAGCATTAATATATCATACATTATATTATTATAGCATAATTTATATTATTAATTATAAATATCAATTGTATTAATTTATATTATTAGTTATATTATTATGTTCATATATTTTTGTGTAATAATAACAATAATATTATTTTTGGTAATGCAAACCTATTATCATTGCCATCATTACCAAATTACTGAAGTAAATTAATCATCAGAAGAAACTGATGAGCCATGTAATCACACTTACTTGTAAAAGTGCTAATTGCTTCAGAATAAAACCAGGCTTGGGGGCAGCCGAGCATTGACAGTTAGCCTCCTTCTACTAGGAAAAATGACTTGAAGCTGAGCAGAAAACACACCCACAAGCATACACACACACATACACATCATAGTGATAAATTTCCTTTGATGGTGATGAAAGCTGAAGGGTAGCATAGGTCCCATCAGACCAGGGTTTGAAAGCTTCATTTGTCCCTCCAAATAACGTAGGTCCACAAGAAATGTTAAGTGTCAGTGGAGAGGTAAGTTAGACATGTAACAGCTGGAGAAACAAGCAGGTTGCTCCCCATGTACGGAAGATGCGGGAGATGCGGAGCTAAGTGCTCGCCTCTTGCATATTGGCACCGCCCAGTGTAGTGGGGTGCATCAGAGTACGGGGTCTAGAGCCTCCGTTTAAATCCCACCTAAACCTCCTAGTTTCTGGGTTATCTTGGATATTATATTTCATCTTTCCAAAATTTGATTTTCCTCTCTGTAAAATAAAGATAATGATATTAGCTACCACATACGGTCTTTTGAAGATTAAGTGAATCGGTACAGAAGAATTAAACACAGTGCCTGACTTAAGTATATTCTCAATACCTGTTATATAAAGAAAGATAAAATTATAAGGTTGGATAGGACCAGATGGAGCTCAAGCACATCTTAAGGGTGGACCAGGCCAGAGCAAAGGTAATCTGAAAGCTGACTGCCAGTCCAAACAGGCGATCCAAGAATCACAATCCAACTGGGCTACTCCAGTGGAGCAGGAGACACCTGAAACTGAGAGAACCAGATCACAAGGGAGGTTCATAAGCAAAGGGTACAGATTAGAACCTAGCCGCACATCAGATTTAACATGCACATGGCTGAAGGCACATAACCCTACTGACCACTGATCTTAGGAGGGTTACAGTTTTTAAAGGGGTGATAGTAATATGGGCACCAAAAAATAAACAGCCAGATTTTTTTTTCCCCTGAAATGTAAGAGACATTCATTCTCCTCACCCCTACTCTAAGACTTGTTTATCCTTTTATCAGGTCAAACTTCATCCTTGGAATAGCACTTTGGCTGTTGTAGCCTTTGCCATGGATTGGATCTTTTAATGACCCTTCTGAAATGTAGTATCAGCTAGAGAGTCTGGAAAGTACATTAAATCTATTTTAGGAAGCTGCCAATCTATGCCCATTAATATGGGCTCCCAACTCTTGGCACCTTGGAGTGTATGTTATACCGTATTCCCCAATCCTAAATCCTTTACCCCAACCAAATTTCTGCAGAAACCAGGTCCAGCTAAATGTAACAGGAGAAGACACCTAAGTAGGATATCTAGCACGGAAGGAAGAGTAAGTCAGCGGGACCCCCAGGGCTTGGAATCTGAATCCGGAGACACAGAATTCCAAATGGATGTGAGAGGTGCTGCAAAGTCAAATTTGGGGCTCTTCATATCAGGACATGTGCAAACAGATATATGAAGTAGAGACCCAGAGGAAGCAGACGAGGAAAATAGAATGGAACGGATGAGGAAAGAAAGCCATAGAAACCCTGAGAAGATGACATTTAACAACAACAACAACAACAACAAATCAAGTCTTAATCTTCCTAGGGCTTGGCATTCCCCTTTTTTTGTGTCCTTCCATCTCCCCTCTGAATTTGAGCTTATTTGTCTTTCTTGCCTAAAAATGAGTCCTGATTAGAAGAGTCATCTTATTCTCTTATTCTGAAAGCAGAGTTTGAGTAGCTAAAGGAACCATTTTTGATGCCATGAGAGTGATTTAGGGACATAAGCAAGAAAATAAAAATTCCAACAACTGCCTGGGGCACTCACAAAGAAGCTACCTTTTCCCATTTCATCTAAGGTAGAACACAGAGCCTTTCCCTAGGAAACCATTTCAAAGGTGGAGTAGAGGACTCAGAACCCAGTGGATAAGCACAGAGCGCTTGGTGGCACAGACGGGGTTTTTAAACCCAATACTCAGCTACAGGCTATAGGACTGTGACTTGCTGCTTCTCTGAGCTTCAGTTCCCATATCACTAGGGTGGGGAAATGAATGCATATTTTGTAAGGGTTTTGTACACATTAAATGTAATACAGCCCATAGAGCTTCTAGTCTTTTCCTGGTACATGGTAGTAAATTTCTGTTTTAGTTCATATGGCATTTTTGTGTAAATTAGAAAAAGAAGCCTCTTCCTCTGGGTGGCCAGGTTGGGAGGTGGAGTATGGGCAGGATCCCCGGCACTCTTTCTCCTTGGCTGGGGACCCTTGTGTGATGCACAGCCTGCATAACAGTAGATGGTGGCCCAGGGAGTCCACAATCATTAATTCATCTCTTTTGATGATTTTGCAGATAACATATATCCAAGTGCATTTCCTTCAGGAAAACAGCACAGATACATGCATGGAACTTGTAACTAGTATATTTTTTTTCATTGTACAATAGTTTCATTAAAAATAAAAGAGGAATAGTAGAGATGAAATTAAAAGTGTCATCAAGGTTTTCAGCTGGATGGGAAAATCAATGCAATTCATGTTGTTGCCAATATCACCAATTATATCTCATTGGGCGTAATCAAAAGTGGTTTACACTCACCTAGTATGGATTATTTTTTTAACCTATTGCTTGATCACTTCTCACTCTAACCACTCAATCAGAAGCAGGATAAAATTAAAATAAAACACCTCCATGTCTTCTAAAACCATGGTTACCAGCTGGGAAGTAGTTAATATATCTATAATTCAGAGTACATAATTCAAATTCAAATTAGGGGAAAAACTATTTGATTAATTTCATGTATGTGAAGTTAGGTTGCTGACAGATTTATGAGATTCAACATGCTGACACTTTTCACTGTGACATTTTTTACTCATTTCTGACTAAGGACAGGAAGATCAGTTAAACTTAAGGCTCCTTGGGATGATTTTTCCCTGGGTCTAGACAGACTTTAAATCTGTCAGAGAGAAATTTATCCAACCTGATTTGATGTTACAAATGGTAGTGGTCTGAGGCCCCGAGCTGTAAAATGACACAGACTTCCCCAAGTGGCATTTACGGAGGTCGACACTATAAAATGGTCTTGTGACACACAACCCCAGACCGAGGACACTGCTCAGCTATGTCCTGTTCTCTTTTGACTGTAGGCAGAGGGGAACGAGGTGATAGTAAACAGAATCATATGATCCTCTCACCTCCAGATCAAAGGGGACAGCAAGAGATTTTAAAACAGGGCTTTAAGTCAATGTGAGAATTTAGGAATATCATTTGAGAGAAAGGCAGGGGCAATATCTTATTGCAGAGCTGACAACTCCCAGCTGTGTGTGTTGAAGCATTGCAGGTGAAGATGTTCAGGAAATCCTCAGAGCTTTGGTCTGAAACCTCCCTGTGGTGATGAAGACCATGAGAAAGCCAAGAATGGCAAACTCCTGTAAACTGAGCTTCTAGGTTTTCTTTCCATCTGTCTGCCTCATAAAGCAGCGTTTCAGCCCCCAACTCCAAACAAGAGAGAACATAGTAGGTCTTCCATGGGATAAGTCTAAAAGTGCCTAGCATACAGGAGGTGATAAAAAAAGGGTCCTCCCTCCTTCCTCAGGAAGAACTCCCTGGTCTTCTCCTACTGGTATTGAACAAGGGAAGAGTTAGTTCTGCCCAAAGAGGAGCTGCACCTGCAAATTCCCTGACACGGTGACAGAAAGGGACTCCCTCCACAGTACCTAGAATTTAGGAATCGTCCCATCTTCTGTCACTCTGCCTCCAAAAGCCAGATAAATACCTACCTCAATGAGCACAGAAGTACCTCATTAACTTGCCATACCAAGTATGAATCCATCCCCCCACATCGCAGCCCTTGGAGAGAGAGATTTGGGGAAGCTAGAGAAGCCAAATGTAAATGGGTGGAAGAAGGAACAAATAAGCAAGAGTTTGCAATTTCCCAAGCCTCAGTGAAGTTCACATTCTTTATAGAAAAATAGGACACCCCTTGCCAGATATTTCCTCATTATCACAAATAGGTCATTAGATAGCAACACAGACATTTAAATCTTATTAAAATATGAGGTAGAAAAAACTGAATTATAAATTCTAAATTTTAAACTGAACAGGACAGTCACAATGCTGAGAAAGTGGTCATCATTTTCAAAAGGCAAAGGAAATGAAGATGGGGGAGAAATGAGAAGACAGAGAGGAACATATTGCTAAGGGTAATTCCTTGACTTTTAACTATAAGCAAAAGAGTGATTTGAGTGTGCAAAGCAGCTCATAGAGGACACTGTTGTTTTCAATGACTGGCATGAAATCTTCTCCCTGATTGTGAGACTCACATGATTTAAGGTAGATTTAAGGTTCCTAGTTGTTTTGGAATCCATCCTGAGTCTGAACTCTAGAAAAAGACTTTCTAAATATGGGACAAAGGGCAAGTCACCCCGACTATCCAAGTTCCAGCCTCCTCCTTCCTAAAATGGGAATACTAGTAATGAACTCACAAGACTTTTGGAGGAGTAAACTAGACCGCATACACAGAGAACTTACGCAAATGCTTGAGTTATATTTATTATTCAGTTATTACCATTGTTCTCATTGTTCATATTCTGTAATATTTATCAATCCAGAAACAGAAAGAGTCCTAAGTAGCCTTCATTGGAAAGATGTGAAAACGCATTATAGTCTACTTTGCATTTTCCTAGATAGTTGTCAGCTGGGAGTTGGCCAATTAGAACTCGTGCACCTCCGGAAAGGTGTAAGCCTATTTAAAAGGATTGAAGGATGTGGAATTTGCAGCTAGAAACAGAGACTCTTGGTGAAGAAGCTGCCCTAAACTGAGGCTGCTCGAGGAATCAAATAACCGTAGGGCATCATTCAAATCTCCATCAACAGAAGATGAGTGATCCAGAGTTCCCCCTATGATGCCAAAGAGCCCAAGGGGTTGCATCCTCAGTGGGGGAGGCAGAGGCTTTCTGAATAAATGAAACCCCAAACCACACAGGCAGGCAGCTGCAGGCTTTCATGAGCATTAATTTTGCTTAATATTACAAATTTTAAATTCTGCAAATACATACAAGCATAACAAATAGAAAAGCACAAAGTGATCATTAGGGTTATAATGTGTGTGAATATGCGATCAGAATAGGCACACTGCAAATAAAGTTCTATATAAATGCTAAATACTTCACCATTTGCTACTACAATAATGTGTCATATGGCTGGAGTTCTTAAGTACTTTATGTTCTCTGCTGGTATGAAGTCATTAATCCCATTTATACAATTAATGAGGAAACCCTGGGTCCAAATTAGGGACCAGAGCAGGGGGGAAAACTGGAATTAAAGACAAATGATGGGTCATTTTCCTCTCAAGCTGTAATGATGCTTTGCTAAATAACACATTTTTCTCTGAGCCCTATTTTAAACACGGCACAATCCCCTCTAAAAGGAACTGATTATTACCACTACATCAATTACTTTGAGTTGGGTGACCTACACATTGCCACGACCCAGAATGAACTTGGGTCCTTCAAAAGCCTCCTCTAGAGCATTCACATTTCAATCAGCCCTTAAAACTGAGTCAGCTGTTTTCCAAGTGTCAGTGAGACAGGGTAGGGAGGCAGAACACCCACGCTGCAAGTTTGCCATTTGAAAATCCTGACCCTTTCATCAGGGAACACAGTGTACCTTAATGGTGAAGGGAAGGAGCTCTGAAGCCAGACAGACCTGCTTTGAACCCCTGCTGCATCTCAGGCTGAATAACCTTTGGGCGAGTTACTTAACATCTTTGCATATAGGATTCTTCATATTTAAAATGCCAGTGACAGTATTACCTACTTTTAGGGTTATTGGTTATTTATTTTTATTAACAAATGAATAAATTTAGAGTTAGAACAACAATGACAACGAAAAGGTAGAATGTAAAGAAAGAAAAGCAAATTTAAAAAAAAATTTTTAAAGATTTTATTTCTTTATGGGTCAGAGAGAGAGAGAGAGCGAGAGAGCACACAAGCAAGCAGAGGGAGAAGCAGGCTCCCTGCTGAGCAAGGAGCCCGATGCGGGACTTGATCCCAGGACTCTGGGATCATGACCTGAGCCGAAGACCGACGCTTAATTGATTGAGCCACCCAGGTGTTCCCAGAACCATCTTTCAATAAAAGATCTGAGACAGGATAGTCTGGAAGAATCCTTTCCATAATCTGAGATCTGTCTCCTTGAAATTGATCAAAACTTTCTCAATCATGAAAAGTGTTGAATTTGAAAAGGACAGAAATCACGTTCTGGGACCTGAGCCCCAAAGACTGCCGGAGTAACAACAATCCACTCTCTTGTATTGGTGTAGGCTTGTGTTGGTAGTATTGGTTTGCTGAGTGTACGTGTGCGCATGCGCGCATGTGTTTGAAAAACAGCAACTTCCCCAGAGGAAGAAATGAGGAGTTGGAATATTAGCTATTTTCTTTAGCAGAGAAAGTTTTCAGCTAGAAAGACTTCAGGGAAAGTCCTTGCCCTTCTTGTTCAGTTACAAGGCATAATTATAGGGGAAGTTACAACAGAAGAGCCTAATGCAACTTAAATGACTTTTATTAACCACTATGACCACACATACCCTTAGAAACATTAGGGAAAGTACCTCACTCCAGCCTGGGTCTGCTGGGATCCCTGCTCACATTACTAGATAGCTACTTTTAGAGGTGCTTCCTCTCTCCACAGTGGTGAACTGGGTCAACTAATTAGGTCCCCAGAGAAGTACTTGGACCTCATGAAACTACAGTGAGAGCAGAACACCACCAAAGTGCCACCCAGACCTCCCCTTTCATGAAGATCGTTTCCTACCTGCAAGGAGAGCTGTCAGCGGAAGGAACCTTCAGGGATTCCCCCAGTGGGAGACAGCTGCCCCTACCAAGTCATGCCCCTTTCAAGGTGGCCCATATCCAGTGACTGATGAGTGAGTCTCAGCCTGACTTAGACAGCTGTGAAGGGCCATTCTAGATCCAGAACTCCCTATGGGATCAGCCAAGGTTGTTGTAGAACCTGCACCCCAGTTGGGTTTCTGCCTCATCTGGCTTCTTGCTTCTGTTTTCCACAGATGATGATTACTAGGGCCATATAAATATTCTGCACACTAAACTGTTCGTCAG
Source organism: Halichoerus grypus (assembly GCF_964656455.1). Taxonomy (NCBI): domain Eukaryota; kingdom Metazoa; phylum Chordata; class Mammalia; order Carnivora; family Phocidae; genus Halichoerus; species Halichoerus grypus. The sequence continues at coordinate 21,772,017 of NC_135718.1, read as the reverse complement.
ACCCAACCTGCTACAGTGACCATATGTTTACCTTCCTTTTTTTTTTTTTTTTTTAAGATTTTATTTATTTGACAGAGAGAGAGAGAGCACACAAGCAGGGGGAGTAGCAAGCAGAGGGAGAAGGAAAAGCAGGCTCCCCACTGAGCAGAAAGCCTGATGTGGGGCTCAATCCCAGGACCCTGGGATCATGATCTGACCTGAATGCAGACGCTCAACCAGTTGAGCCACCCAGGCTCCCTTATATTTATTTTCTAAACAAGGACACTTTAGAGAGGAGGAGCTGCTCTTAATAATTTTACTGGGACAACAGACTTAAACGAATACTGGTCTCAGCAAACAGGAATTTATGGTAATCCTGAGTTACCACAGCTAAAGCAGGGAATGGATTTGGTTAGAGTTTTATACTGTGGAAACTCACACAGGAGGCAGGATATGGATCCTTTATTAGTTAAACGTTTTGCCTTTGAAAAAAACCTTGTATTATTTTTTAAGTTTTACATCTTAAGAAAGTTAACATGTTCTCTATGAAATTTTAAACTATTTAGAAGAGCACAAAATAAAACAGAATGCAAAAGAAATCACCCAAAACAGCTTTTCCTCACCAGGGGAAAAAATATTAGTATTTTAGTTCGATGAAAATTACTCTAGCCATCACTTTGTTCATAAGGAACAAATGGATAAATGAATGGATGTACACATAGACTAAGGTTTATGACAATAAGATCATATAATACAATTTTTAAAAATAGATATGCAATTAACGATACAAAAAGACATATGAATATATATATGATTTACTTATTAGACAAAAAGAAACTAATGTAAAATTAAAGGAAAGTTTTAATTTCAAATAAATATTCCTTCACCACAGGAAGATGAGCTCCTATGCCTAAATGTCCAGGGCCCTGCAAGTCTGCATCCCTGTCCTGTTCTCACATGACTATAGTTCATTCAGTAGGACTTGGGTTAAGGAGGTCTGACTTGCCAGGATAGTCAGTTTATTCTCTTGTCCAAGCATAATTATTAAAACTCACCTGTTTAACTTTCAAAAGTACTAAATTGTGGTAACTCTACCATGCAGTCATTGTCTGTATTGAAGAATTTTGCCCAATTTAGGCAGCAGGAAAAAAGAGCAAATATATGGACACACTTGTATGCATCATATCTCTATGACATTAGCCAAGTTACTTGTATTTCAGGATGCTCAGTTTCCATGTCTTTAAAATGGGGATACTAGTAGTACTGACCTTGTAGGATTGTTACGACTATTCAATGAGACTCCCTATAAAAAGATTATAGCACAGTCTGACATATAAGAACTCTCCCCACCCCCAATCCTCTGTCTCTCTTATTTTCTTTCATTATCTCTCTCTCTCTACACAGGCACTCACTCACACACACACACACACACACACACACATACACACGGGACACAGAGTATCCATTTCAACATTCCTTGGGAACTTTATGTGTGCCAGTGTTTCTCAATGTGTGGTCCTGGAATGCTGGAGTAAAAGTCATCTGAGATACTCATTTCTAAAGAAGATTCTGAGGCTCTAACTCAGACCAATCTTGGGGAGGAGAAGAGATGCAGGAATTAACAGTGAACATAATTCTCCTAGTGAATTTTATGTGGATGGTCCACAGACCACATTTTGAGAAACACTACTGTTCTTGCATGATATATTTGGGAAGCAGCAAGATTAAAGCATGTCTAGGAAGGACGGGTCCACGGGAATAGGTCAGGTATTGCCAGTGTTTCTGGCTAATCCAGCCTCTTTGAGAAGCTGTGAGACCCGGCATATCAGGGATAGAGGATATTGCCCTTATTAGAATACACGGCAAAGGTTGAAATTCTCCTGATTCATATTTGGCTAGGCTTAACTGAACAGGTGGCATGGGGTAGGGGAGGGAAAAAGGAATGCTCCCTCATTGTATTTTAGGGGTCAGTTACTTTAAACATGTAAGTCAGGGAGCACCAACACTTGCCTCAGGAAAAGCTTTTTTTTTTCCTTAAAGATTTATTTATTTTATTTGAGAGAGAGAGAGAGAGAGTGAGCATGAGTGGGAGAGACAGAGAGAGAAGGAGAGAAAATTTCAAGCAGACTCATTCTGAGAGTGGAGCCCATTGCAGGACTCGATCTCATGACCCCGGGATCACAACCAGAGCTGAAACCAAGAGTCAGGGGCTTAACAGACTGTGCCACCCAGGTGCCCTGGGAAAAGCTCTTTTATGCTCTGTGTCTTCAGAACCAGGGATTTACCTGAAGGTGAGAACTGATCACTACCATCCCTCTAAGACTTGGGCTAGAAGTAGGCAGAATAATGGCCTGCCAAAGGAGTCCATGTTGTAGTCCCTTCAACTTGGGAATGTGCTAAGCTACATCGCAAAGAGATGTTAAGGTTGCAAGTGGAATTAAAGAAACTGAACCAGAGATGGAAAGATTATCTTTGCTCACCCAGATGGACTCAATACAATCCCAAGGGTCCTTTAACATGAAAAGGAACACAGTAGATCTTAAATGTTCTCACCACACATACACAAACACACACTCACACAATGATAACTATCTGGGGTGATGGATATGTTAATCGACTTAATTGTGGTAATTATTTCAAAATGTGTAAGAACATCAAAACATCACATTGTACATTGCAAAATACACAAACTTTTGTTTCTCAATTATACCTCAATAAAGTGGCAAAAAATGTGGAAAAGTGAGGCAGAAGTGTCAAAGTGATGTGGTGGGAGATAGATTGTACTGCCCATTGCTGGCTTCGAAAATGAAAGGGAGTCACAAGACAGGGAATGTGCATAGCCCCCAGAAGCGGGGAAGACAGAGATGGATTCCCCTCCAAAGCCTCCATAGGGAATGCGGTTCTGACAACACCTTGATTTCAGCTCAGCGAGACCCGTTTTGGACCTCTGACCATCAAAATTGAAAGATAATAAATTTGCATTGTTTTAAGCCATTATGTTTGTTGTAATTTGTTACAGCAACAATAGGAAACTAATATAAGCCTCTAGATCTTTAGAACTTTCCAAGACATCAAAGAATCTGAATAAGAACATGGGCTCTGGAAACATCCAGCCTAGGGCTGAGTCCCACGGCTCTCAATTATTTGGTGTGTGACTCTGAGACAAGCACTTAATTATTCTGAACCTTTCTTTCCTCTTCTCTAAAATAGGGATATAATAACAATACTTAGCTCATAGAGTTTCTGGGAATACTAAATTTAAGGATCCGTACGCACTTATTTGTTATACTGCCTAGCCTATAATGAGGGCTTAATAAGTTTAATAAGTTTTAGGAATCCAGAAAAATAAAGTCCTTAATCCTGGAGGTTGGTTGCTGTGATCATAGGCACCTGAATTTCCTTCTCTTGGAACATTTACTTTAGAAAACTTAAAATTGTAAAAACATTTTCTCTTTTCCCAGCCTTTGCCAGCTTTACCACCCAGGAATATCTTTCTCAAGGACGTAGGGGCCATCCCTTTGAAATGTAAGCATCAAGAAAGATAGTGACCCTTTCCCTGTGAGAGGGTAGGAGCCTAATTTTCCATAAGGAACAATTAGAAAGTTCATAGGACCTAATCACATTGACCAACCTCCACCCTAATGTCTTTTAGTGCCTTTCACAGCTTATCCCAACACTTAAAACTCTTACCTTTTGTTTCAGTGCAATTGATTTCAATCTCTCTCCCCTCTAGCCGTAACTCTTTAATAAAACCCTCCTTGCCTATTTCACTTTATCTGTTATATTTTGTTGTTGTCTAACTTTAAATAGTTAAAAGGTGATATGAGCCTAAGATCCTCTACGTCCACATGTAAGGTGTAAGTGTCAAGGATCCTGAACCATTAAAACCCCAGATTCTTGCTACAATATTTGCCCAACAATCTCCTGGAAGGTATTTTTGTTTCCTCCTCTATAAAGTAGAAATAATAAAGCTTGCTCTGATAAGGACCCTGGTAGATTCCACTTTTCCAAACACCATTTACACTTATAATAAATAGTTGTTTAGTACCTGGGTTCTGTTAGACTGTAAACTAAATGAGAGCAGAGACTATGCTCGCCTTATTCACTGCTGAATCCTAGTGCCCAGCATGGTACCTGGCATTCAAAAAGTGCTCAATAGATATTAGACAAAAGTGACTACAATTAGATAATATGTAACATGACTAGAACAGGACAAATTGCAAATAAAACTAATATTTTATTGACTTTGTCCCTGAGCTCAAATTAATGAAATGTCCAAATGCACACTTAAGAGACTATCAGGGACGTCCACTATAACCACTGCTATTCAACATAGTATTAGAAGTCGTAGCCACAGCAATCAGAAAACAAAAAGAAATAAAAGACATCTGAATCGGCAAAGAAGAAGTCAAACTCTCACTCTTTGCAGATGATATGATACTTTATGTGGAAAATCCCAAAGACTCCACCCCAAAACTGCTAGAACTCATACAGGAATTCAATAAAGTGGCAGGATATAAAATCAATGCACAGAAATCAGTGGCATTCCTATACACCAACAACAAGACAGAAGAAAGAGAAATTAAGGAGTCGATCCCATCTACAATTGCACCCAAAACCATAACATACCTGGGAATAAATCTAACCAAAGAGGCAAAGGATCTGTACTCAGAAAACTATAAAATACTCATGAAAGAAATTGAGGAAGACACAAAGAAATGGAAAAACGTTCCATGCTCATGGATTGGAAGAACAAATATTGTGAAGATGTCAATGCTACCTAGAGCAATCTACACATTCAATGCAATCCCTATCAAAATACCATCCACTTGTTTCAAAGAAATGGAACAAATAATCCTAAAATTTGTATGGAACCAGAAAAGACCCCGAATAGCCAGAGGAATGTTGAAAAAGAAAAGCAAAGCTGGTAGCATCACAGTTCCGGACTTTAAGTTCTATTACAAAGCTGTCATCATCAAGACAGTATGGTACTGGCACAAAAACAGACACATAGATCAATGGAACAGAATAGAGAGCCCAGAAATAGGCCCTCAACTCCATGGTCAACTAATCTTCGACAAAGCAGGAAAGAATGTCCAATGGAAAAAAGACAGTCTCTTCAACAAATGGTGTTGGGAAAATTGGACAGCCACATGCAGAAGAATGAAACTGGACCATTTCCTTACACCATACACAAAAATAGACTCAAAATGGTTGAAAGACCTCAATGTGAGACAGGAGTCCATCAAAATCCTAAAGGAGAACACAGGAGCAACCTCTTTGACCTCAGCCACGGCAACTTCTTCCTAGAAACATCACCAAAGACAAGGGAAGCAAGGGCAAAAATGAACTATTGGGACTTCATCAAGATAAAAAGCTTTTGCACAGCAAAAGAAACAGTCAACAAAACCAAAAGACAACCAACAGAATGGGAGAAGATATTTGCAAATGACCTATCAGATAAAGGGCTCGTATCCAAAATCTATAAAGAACTTATCAAACTCAACACCCAAAGAACAAATGATCCAATCAAGAAATGGGCAGAAGACATGAACAGACATTTTTCCAAAGAAGACATCCAAATGGCCAACAGGCACATGAAAAAGTGCTCAACATCGCTCGGCATCAGGGAAATCCAAATCAAAACCTCTATGAGATACCACCTCACACCAGTCAGAATGGCTAAAATTAACAAGTCAGGAAATGACAGATGTTGGCAGGGATGCGGAGAAAGGGGAACCCTCCTACACTGTTGGTGGGAATGCAAGCTGGTGCAGCCACTCTGGGAAACAGTATGGAGGTTCCTCAAAAAGTTGAAAATAGAGCTACCGTACAACCCAGCAATTGCACTACTGGGTATTTACCCCAAAGATACAAATGTAGGTATCTGAAGGGATACGTGCACCCCGATGTTTATAGCAGCAAGGTCCACAATAGCCAAACTGTGGAAAGAGCCAAGATGTCCATCGATAGATGAATGGATAAAGAAGGTGTGGTATATATATACAATGGAATATTATGCAGCCATCACAAGGAATGAAATCTTGCCCTTGCAACGATGTGGATGGAACTGGAGGGTATTATGCTGAGCGAAATAAGTCAGAGAGAGACATGTATCATATGACCTCACTGATATGAAGAATTCTTAATCTCAGGAAACAAACTGAGGGTTGCTGGAGTGGTGAGGGGTGGGAGGGATGGGTGGCTGGGTGATGGACATTGGGGAGGGTGTGTACTATGGTGAGCGCTGTGAATTGTGTAAGACTGTTGAATCACAGACCTGTACCTCTGAAACAAATAATACATTATATGTTAAAAAAAAGAAGATAGCAGGAAGGGAAAAATGAGGGGGGGAATTGGAGGGGGAGACGAACCATGAGAGACTGTGGACTCTGAGAAACAAACTGAGGGTTCTAGAGGGGACGGGGTGGGGGGATGGGTTAGCCTGGTGATGGGTATTAAAGAGGGCATGTACTGAATGGAGCAGTGGGTGTTATGCACAAACAATGAATCATGGAACACTGAATCAAAAACTGATGATGTAATGTATGGTGATTAACATAACATAATAAAATAAAATTAAAGAAAGAGAAAAAATAAAAGAGACTATCAGGAAATCTGGATTTTAATTCTAGCTTTGACACTGACTAGAGTTATAACCTTAGTTAATTATTAAATTTCTCTGATCCTCAAATTTCTTCTGGTATTTATACCAGAAATAGAGTAGATGATTCCTGAAATCCCTTATAGAAATAACCTTCTATTCACTCACATGTGGAATATAAGAAATAATGCAGAGGCTCATAGGAGAAGGGAGGGAAAACTGAATGGGAGAAATCAGAGAGGGAAACAAACCATGAAAGACTCTCAACTCTGGGAAACAAATTGAGGGTTGCAGAATAGGAGGTGGGTGAGAGGATGGGGCAACTGGGTGATGGGTATTAAAGAGGGCATGTGATGTGATGAGCACTGGGTGTTATATGCAACTGATGAATTATTGAACACTACATCTGAAACTAATGAGGTATTATATATTGGCTAATTGAATTTAAATAAAAAAAAGAAAGAACCTTCTAGACCCAAGGATGGTGCCCCCCCCCACTAAGGTACCACCATTTTACAGAACATGCTTATAAATCCTGATACTTAAGACTGCTTATTCCCCCCTCTCCTTCCATTCTTTCATGTATTCATAGAATTTTTAAATGCTCGCTCTGTATGTACTTGCCCCAGGGAAGTTCAAAAACATTTTATATACCTGCCTTGAATTAGACACCCATATTCTGGCTGAAGTCTATCTTTAATGAGATTCAAATTCTAGCCCTGTGTTTACTTCATTATATGTTTTTAAAAGTTCTTTGCTGACCTTGATGCATTATGTAAATGACAGAGGCTAATTCTCTTTGAAGCATAATCTTCTGGGAATAGAACTTGGATGTCAATGAGGTAGCCAAACACACTTTGGAGGACTTGCCCCACATACCCCATTCTCTGAGTCTTTTGCCTTTCAAAAAGGGTTAATATGATTGTGTTTACTTTCCTGACAGATTTTTTTGCTTTCAACTATATATAAATCAGTAGTTTCTATATCAGATTGACTTCAATGATGTAAACCAGTAAAAGAATCTTCCTCTGACCACATAGTCCCCTTTTTGGCTCTTCCTCTCTCTCTTTCCGTCTCTCTCTCTCTCACACACACTAATTTAAAACTGTAGGTATCATAGCTTATTCATTGGTTCACAGTCATTAACACAACAATGATCAAATAGAAAGACACCAGGCAGAGACCTGACAAGACCGTGAAAACAGATGATTGTTGGAACTCATCTGTAATATAATAGTATTCCAACATACTGTAAGTTTTTGACCTTAAGCAAAGGAAAGTTGATGACATTAATAGACCTTTTTTTATAAACAGTTTTCTTTCTGCTTTAAAACTGCTGACTTTTTTTTAGCGCTGCCTCTCCTACAATTGCTTTCAAAAGCGTATTTCTAAGTTTCAAAGCCAGAGTTCATTTCAGTAATTCTCGGTTAATTGTGTGGGCACTCACACTTGATGGCAAGCCTAAGGCCCTTCTTGACAGGATAAAATATAACCCTGGAATGTGTGCCCCCTTACTCTGCCACAGAAAGCACTCACCCTAAATATGAGAAAGTACTTTTTTGGTTCCAATTGTCTCAAAAGTAGCCTAATAATAACAATAACTTAGTTATACACCCCAAGAAGGAAGATATGTAGATATGCTAATATATGCTATTATAGATCTAGATTCAAACACTAACACTAACAGACATCAGTGGTGAAATTTTAGGCAAATGATTTGCCTTCTCTAAGCCTGTTGCCCCTTCTCTATCACCTCATAGAATCATGGCAAGAGTTAAATAATGTGCTTGTAAAGAAATTTATAAAGATATTGGCACATACTTTGTACATAGTAAACAATGGTCATGGATATTCGTGTTCTTGTTTATAGCTACCTGGTATTGTAGAGTAAGCAAGGAAATGTATTTGGTCTTTGGCTGAAGACAGTAACTAGACCAATGACAAGAAAATTCTGCAGTTTGAGATATGATAAAATCTGCTGGCTCTCTTGGGTATGTTCTTCACTTCCTTTTCAGCCTGACTTATGACCAGACCTTGTATTCCTGGTAACCCTTCTCACAGCTCCCCGCCCCCCATCCCCCCCCCCCGCCCCTGCCAAGAGGGGCCTGCATTTACTTTCTTTTTTTTTTTTTTTGCATTTACTTTCTAACGCAACTTCTTCAATATTTATTATTGCTCAGTGGTCTTCTACCTCTTTTTTCCAGTTCATGGTTCACTCAAAGACAATCTTCCTCTATCAAGTTTCCATATTTTCTAGACCTGTTGCCAATAGGAAACTAAAAATAAAAAGCTAACATTACAGAAACTATAAATATGGGCCCATACAAATAAATTCCTGGAGTTGCACAATTAGAAATATCGATCTGTCACCCAATAAATAGACACCTGATACTACCTGTCCTGAGATATTTTCCTAGACATGTCATTACATCATTCTCAATATTGGCCTCAAGATCCAGAGTAGGAGAGTGGGTCAAAGGCCCCAGAGCTAGAACTTATTTGGTGGCACTGGAAGGTCAGCTAAGAGTCCCTTCTCTCCACCTGTAACAGTTCCCAAGCTGTTCCAATAATAACCTCCCTTATGAGTATATCCCAGGGGGCTTAGGGTGAATCATCATGACCTTTGAAAAGCTCTTCTAGAGACAACTTACTCTAGACTTCAATCAACTACATCGCCATGTTCAACAATCACCAATTTCTCTGCTTCTGTGACTTGATTGTGATCTCAATTCCTTCTTTATTGATACAGAAATTATTCTACCCAGAACTTTGCACTCTTTTGTAGAGGGATGTACCTGACCATTGTCAGACCACTTTTAAATCATATACATTCCCTCTCACATTTCTCTACCCTGCAGATGTAAACCTCTCTCCTCCTTCTCTCTCTCTCTCTCTTACTCTCATTCATCTGTCTATTGTAATCTCAAGCATGGTAAGTGTGAAATGGAGTTTCCTTCCTCAGGGGCTGGGGTATACATGGGAGCCCCAGTCACGTCATTTTAAAAGAAACCTAGATGTCATCTATCACTCAGAGGACTTAGCTACTAGAAATCTGCTTTCCCTGGGGACATCAAATGAAAAGAAGTAATGTATGATGATTAACATAACATAATAAAATAAAATTTTTTTAAAAAGTGAATATGGATGTCCAGGTGCTAAATCTAAATGTCAACCCTGACCTTTGGAGGTCAGAGCCTTCAAAGGCAGCCAGCCATTATCAACTGTCTCTCAGACCTCAAAGGTAAAGGAAACATTTTTATAAACTGAAGCCTCAAATGGAAGGGAGGAAGATGTGTGGGTGCCTGCAGGACAGGATGTCAAAGGCATTTAGGTCTAACTCTCCACTCTCTCCACCAGGCCAACATCACATAATTATGCTAGCTTAAAATACTGATTAGAATGTGGTTTTGGTTATTTGTTCATAAGCTTTTTAGCAAATTAAATTTATATGACAGATTTTTTTTTTTTTAATGCATTAGTAGCTAGAAGTCTTCCAGGAAGTTTCAGAAAAAAGCTAGGCAAACATATGTGATATCCCAGCACACTCTTCCCAACCCCACCTGAAGACATTCCATTATTTCTTACCAGACCCCCAAACAACCTCAAGGGGACAACACAGATGCAAACTTTCACCTCAATCAACTTCACTTGCCCAAACTGCCCTATAGAATCCAGAAACTTCAAGGTTTCTCACATAGTATTTTCTTATTGCACGAGGTACAAAATCAAGGGGAAAAAATGCAAGAACCAACTGCTGGTTATTTGAATCCCAGTATCTGCCAGGTTCTAGGAGGAATGCCTATATTCTGTGCCACCTCCCATTTCCACCCACCACACACATAAAATACACACCTCCAAGGATAGGATAGAAGCTCCTAAGGGCAGGTGGGATTGACTTCTTATAGCAGAAATAATGACTGCTTCCTAAACACTTCATGTATAAACTAAAGCTGCTGTCAACCCTTATTTGGCTACTTGGTTAATTCTTCTAATATAGAATTATGTTACCCTCTACCTCTTCAAACTTTAAAGGTCTCTCTAATACCTGGAAATTCTGAGCAAATACCATTCTTGATCTGATGGCAATTTACCTTTCCAAATTTACTTCTCATTGTCCCTCAGTAAATATTCTACAACCCAGTTAAACTAGACTTTTTTCTGTATGGAAATAGTTTTCTGACTACTCCAACCCTATTTTTTTTTCAGAGTTCCATTCCTTAATTGACCTTCCTACAGCCCACCTCAACTTACTAGGAACTATCTAAAATATTAAATATCTCCTCCATGAATACCTTCCAGCATAGCTCCCTCATAAACATGAGACTTTTCCCTCTTCTGTATTCCCATAAGATAAGCACCTTTTATATTTCTGAGAAAAAAATATTTTCTTCTGATTCTTATTGTACTCACTGATCTACTGCTTTATCTCTATGTAAGTTCCTTGAGGACAGGAGGTAGTAATTATCTTTGGATACCTTGCAGTGTCAGAGAGAGTGCCTTGCTCATAGGATATAGAATATGCATTTTGTAGAACCAAACTAAATGTAAACATAGGAATAAATAGCTGCATTCTAATTAGAGTTTAGTAAATATAAAAATCATTGATGCACCATAAAACTCAATGTTTCAATTTAAAATTACTAAATTTTAGTAAATAATGGATTGAAATCAACATGATATGCCCAAGAAGCAAAAGTTCAGACCTCTAAATATATCCAGTTTTCTGTAGACTTCCTCTGAATTATAAATCAGGAAAGTATATTGGCCAGAATTTCAGAAAGGAAGATTCTATAAGGATCGAAATCAATGGCAATATTTAAACACAGTAATCTGTACTATAGGAAGAAGCTTCTTTCTTTCTTTTTTCCTTCATTTTTTTTTTTTCCTTTTAGAGTGAATTGGGTTGGGAACAGGGTGCCCATTTAAAATCAAATAAATGTGGATTTATGTGTTCTAGTGAACGAATCTCAAAACTGTCCAAGAATTAAATGTAAAAAAATAAGGCTAGATATTACTAGTAAAAACCATGGAGGAGTATTTTAAATTACTTTTTATCTCAGATTTATCAAATATATTTGGACTTCTAAATTTTGTGCCACACCTAGAAAAGTCTGTTCAATTACAACATAAAAATTATAAGTATGAATATCAAAAACAGCAATAAACAAAGAAAAAAATGGCAAAATGGAAACAAAATTAAAACTCATATTTCAAGTAAAGGGTCCAATTCTTTGATATGGAAAGAACCTTTATAAACTCATAGAAAAAAACAAATAAATGTTCAAATAAAAAGTGGCAAAACATGATAACTAAAGTTCATCAGAAATGGACTTCAAAGGGGCGCCTGGGTGGCTCAGTCGTTAAGTGTCTGCCTTTGGCTCAGGTCATGATCCCAGGGTGCTGTGATCAAGTACCGCATCGGGCTCCCTGCTCAGCGGGAAGCCTGCTTCTCCCTCTCCCAGTCACCCTGCTTGTGTTCCCTCTCTCGCTGTCTCTCTCTCTGTCAAGTAAATAAATAAAATCTTAAAAAAAAAAAAAAGAAATGGACTTCAAAAGACATTAAACATATGAAAAAATACTCAACTTCACACAAAATAAAGTACATGCAATACATTAAAATACATGCAAAATAAACCTCACTAAAACAATTTCAAGCAGTAATCCTACAGTCCTAAAGATAATTTCTGTTTCAGAAGAGTTTGGGTGAGAGGTGGAAATATCAACCTTCAGGGCAGTTGTTAGAATATTCTTCATAATATAAGGAAAAATTTCCTTCTTAGATACTGACATATTTGTATAACAATAGGTGTATCTCCATTAGTTTTTGTATCTGGTTATTTCTGTGGTTGGATGTGAGAAAATCTATATAAGAAAAACCTTATATGTAAAAAAAAAAACTTCAGCAAGTCTGAAAAAGGAAACGAAGACACAAAACCTATATCAACTCTCAGGGCTAACCAACTACCAACCTCTGCTAGTCTTTGTGGTACATTTCTGATGAAAAGTAATTAGTCTAATGGAAGTTTTAAAATGTATTTTGAAAGAGTCATTTAATTAATGACACAAATTATTAATATATGAAATGAAAGAGGATTCATCATTATTGATACCATGAGCATTAAAAGGATAATAGTAAATTATTTTGAGCAACTCTATGCCCACAAATTTGATAATATGAAATGAATCAGTTCCTTGAAATACAGAAAATAACAAAACACACAAAAAGAAAAAAATGATAATCTGAATAGGCCTGTAATTATTAAAGACATTTAATCAATAATTAATAATCTCTCATAAAAGAAAGCACCAGGCCCAGGTGGTTTTACTAGTTAATTCTACCAAACATTTAACAAGAAATGATAGCAATTCTTTATAATCTCTTCCAAAAAATATAAGTAGAACACTACTTCCTAACTCATTCTGTTGTGGCAGCATTATCCTAATACCAAAAACAGATAAAGACATAACAAGAAAGGAAAATTACATACCAATATCTCTTAAACATAGATGCAAAATTCTCAACAAAATGTCATTGAATTGCATCTAAAAACGTATTAAAATAATTATGCACTATGACCAAGTGTGATTTATTCCAGGTATGCAAGACTTGTTCAAAATTCAAAAAAAAGTTAATTTAATTCATCACAACTAAAGAAGAAAAAATATGTAATTGTATCATTTCATGCAGAAAAATTATTAGACAAAGTCTAACAACTATTAATGATTAAATGCTCAGAAAACTAGGAATAGAAGGGAATTTCTTCTATTTGGTAAATAACATCTATTAAAACCTCCAGCTAATACCCTACTTAATGGTGAGAAACTGAATACTTTCTCCCTTTGACTGGGGGCAAGTCAAGGGTGTACTCTCTTATCACTCTTGATAAATATTTTATTGGAAGTGCTTACTAATGCAACGAGAAAAAAAAGGAAATAAATAATGTACATATTGGGAAAAAAGAAGTTCAACTGTTTTCATCTGCAGATAAAATGATTGTCTATGGAGAAAAATGTAAAAAGTCAAGAGAAGGGGCATTTGGGTGGCACAGTCAGTTAAGCATCTGACTCTTGGCTTTGGCTCATGTCCTAATCTCAGGGTTGTGAGATCCAGTGCCATGCTGGGTTCCATGCTCAGTGTAGTCTGCATGAGATTCTCTCTCCCTCTCCCTGACTCTCCTGTTTGTGCTCTCTCTCTCTCTCAAATAAACAAATCTAAAAAAAAAAAAAAAAGAGAGAAAAGATTATAGCAAGGCCACAGGATACAAGATTAATATTAAAAAGTCTATTTCTTTCCTTCATAGCAGAAAAAACTAATTGGAACTTGAAATTAGAAATTAAAAACACACGATCATATCCATTATGTCAAAAAAATGAAATACTTAGGTATAAATATAGCAATATATTTATAGGATCTGTATGTGGGAAAACACAAAATTTTTTTTTTGAAAACACAAAATTCTTATGAAAGAAATCAAAGAGTTAAATAAATGGAGATGTATTCCATGTTCATTGATGGCAAGACTCAATAGTGCTAAGATTTCAATTATTTGCACCTTGATCTATGATTTAATATAATCCCAATCAAAGTTTTATCAAGCTATTTTGCATATATCAATAAAGTATTACTAAAATTTATATAAAAGGCAAAAACAAACAAAAAACACTTGGAAGAAGAATAACATTGAAGGATGGGTATTACCCAACTTCAAGACTTACTATAAACCTAAAGTGACCAAGACAATATGCTATTAGTGAAATAATAGACACATATGCCAATAAAATAAAATAGAGTCCAGAGATGGATCCACACACATCCTTGAGTGATAGACTCCCTCCTTCAGCAAAATAAAAACTGGCAATTAAGGAACACTGAATCAAAATGACAAAAGAGCCTATGTGTCCTTCTCATCCATTAAATTATAGAAACTTTGCAAATTATAGAAAATATGCTAGACAAACAATAAAAACAATAACTGGCATCAGCATACAATAAATTAAGGCGATTTTTAAAATTAAAAGTAGCTAGAGAAAATATGCAGGAGACGACTCTGGAAGTGCTTTAAAAAACAAAACAAATGAACAAATAAACAAAAAATGCTAGGAGTCACCAAGTAATAGGAAAATATAAATCCCAAAACAGAAACACCAAACTCAGTAAAGAGAAATATAAATTTCTAGAGAAACAGATTTGAGAGTACAAATTGAAATGAAACATAGAATAAAAATGTAATACTCCTACAACTAGTTTGAAGACAGTGATTGTGTACAATAAAATATCTTGGAATTTACACTTCTAATTGTCATAAATAACACTAAAGGAGATTAGATGGGGGGGGAAGCAAACAAATATAAAAATAGGAAAATAAATCCAAGCCCAGTTAAGGGGGAGGGGGTGCTAACTATTGAGAAGACAGGTGAAAAATCATGCTCCAGGGGTAGGTGGGCTACAGCTTGGCTTTAGAGTTGCCCCACAACCAGAGAAAAGAGAAAATAGGATTCCACTCATGAATTAAAAGAGTTTGTAAGATATAAAGTTAAATAACATTTAAGAGATTCAGGAGCAGGTCTCATAAGAGGAGCTGAAAGTAAATTTCCCAATGAGTTTTTACAAAGAGGATGTGCTCATTATCATTCCTTAAATCAATATAACAAGTTTGTTAACAGGAAGGCTGGTTATCCTGTTCCTTGGGGGCAGGCATTATAATAATTTTTGAAAGGGCTTTACATATTTTTCCCTCTTTAATTTTCAGGTAGACTAATGAATTTTAATTTCAAGTGTTGGTTAGAGGGAGATACCAGTGGTTTTCACAGAAATACATAATAAAACATTGCTTAATGTAGCACTTCAGAGGTAAATGAAACATGGTTCCTCAGTCCCCAGAGTTCAATTAGGAACCCAGGAGACAAGCAAAGGTTCCATCTTTATTAAAGATGATTATTATTATTTTCTCTTCATCAGCAGGAGGGGGACCTGGGTTATGGGTATGGTTGGAAAACATTCACTATTTTGAAATCAAGAATGGTAATAAAATATAAACAGTGATTTTGATGTCTATTTTGAAATACATCAGTGCATATTTAACCACTGAATTCAACATAATGGTATTTATGATATAGCAACAAGGTACAATTACATTTCCTTTCAAAGTACTATTACAAGATAGAAGAAATTTGTTTAATTTTATTGTGTATTATATTTCTAGAAAATCAGGATTTGATGGATTTAGAAGAATTAATAAACCAATCCAGCAATCTCTGCAGATAAAGTAATTCCGATTCCAATAAATGTATTTTTGGCAATGACTTCTGCTTCCATGATTTGTCAACTTAATGTGGAACAGGCCTATAGCAGGAGAGTATAAGCCTCTTTTGCACTTGTTCCTGTCTTTGTAGACCAAGAAAAACAGGCAACATAATATCTAAGAGTAGGTTGGAAAAATATTATGTTTGTGTTAAGTTGACAGCATATGAATCAACAGAAAATAAAGCAAAAGCAGTAAGGACACACAAAGTTTACTTTTATCTTCGATCATGGAAATGCTTTATGTCTGTTGAAGAAAGAAAACAGCACTATTAGAGTTAACTGAGCATATCAAACTGTAAGCCACAAAGTGACTTCTCATATCATAAACTTAGTTCCAAGGGGTTGCAGTAAGTTTAAATTTAGAGGCACAGCAATGCTAGCATGGATTAATAAGGCATTAGGAGCAGTTTGGATGAAAAATGCTACAGCTGAAAAGCATACGGAGTTGCTTTCTCAACCACCACTCTTAGATTTAGGGTAATCAAATTGCAGAGGTTTATAGGCCTTAAGATCCTTCATCAACTCATAGTTCTCTATAGCATGTGATATTACCTGGTTGATTGAAAGCGTCCACTCAAAACTTCATTGATATATAATGTGACAAAAATTTCAGTCCAGCCCAGGAAGTTAGATAAAAGGATCTGTCCCTGCAGCAACCCAAAATCCATATGGAGACAAAGACTATATGACAATACAATAAATTAAAACAAGGCTCTACTCTTATTCACCCAATTGAACACATTGTGTGTGACAAACATTATACTTGGCACAAGACAGGGGTATTTCCTGCCCTTGTGGAACACATAATGCATGCAAAATAGCCCAGGGCAATGACTGCACAAAACAATTAAAGAAAACTGAGCTCACAAAAAGTGGGAAAAACAGAATAATGTACCTCCTGATGAAAGTACATGAGACCACCTAGGCCACCTTTTCCCCAAAATATCAAAACTGAATATAAATAAGTTTTTAGATTTAACTGTAAAGAACAAATACATATTTGTTTTTTCCTTAGAGGAAAGAGGAATATGCTAAATGTCATTATGAGGGTACAATTAAAAAAAATCAGTGTAGAGGAATTAACAGGGCAAGTAATCCATGATTGTTCAACAAATAAATGGCAAGGCAATAAACAAACAAGCAAAAGAATTCGTGTATAAAAAGTATGTAAGAGAGATACTAATTTGTTGTAATGTATACTTATTTTCTGGTTCATGATTTTTTTAAAGGTTATTTAATTTTGAGGGGGGGCATGGACAGAGGGAGGGGTAAAGGGAGAAGGAGATAATCCTAAATAGACTCCTCGCTGAGGAGTGGGGAGTCCAATGGATGTGGGGCTCAATCTCATGACTCTGAGATCATGACCTGTGCCAAAACCAAGAGTCAGACACTCAACCGAGTGAGCCACCCAGGCACCCAATCTGGTTCTTGATTTGAATCCTAATTCAAAGAAACAAACTGGGGTGGGAAAAGGGGCAGAGACATAGAAACAATTACTAGGTATTTTACAATACTATAAAAATTATGGAAAATACTATAGGTTTTTGGGGATGCCTGGGTGGCTCAGTTGGTTAAGCATCTGCCTTCAGCTCAGGTCATGATCTTGGGGTTCTGGGATCCAGCCCTGCACTGGGCTCCATGTTCAGTGGGGAGTCTGATTCTCCCTCTCTCTCTCTGCCTCTGCCCCCTACTTGTGCTCGCTCTCTAATAAATAAATAAAATCTTTTAAAAAATACTGTAGATTTTTAGGTATGAGAAATGATACAATTTTTTTTAAAAGATCCTTATCCTTTAAAGACATACATTGAAATGTTTATAGGATTTATTTCAAAATAATGAGCTAAGGAGGTGTGGTTATAGGTATAGATGAAATGAAATTGGCCATGAGTTGTAATTTTTGAAGCAAGATGATGGTGGTATATAGGTGGTTATTAATACTATTCTCTTGGGGCACCTGGGTATCTCAGTCCATTAAGTGTCTGCCCTTGGCTCAGGTCATGATCTAAGGGTCCTGGATGGAGCTCTGCATCAGGCTCCCTGCTCACTGGGGAGTCTGCTTCTCCTTCTCCTTCTCCCCCTCCCCCCAACTCATGCTTGCTTTCTCTCTCTCTCAAATAAATAAATAAAATCTTTTAAAAAATACTATTCACTCTTTTATGTTGGAAATTTTCTTACAAAAATTAACTCTTTCTCGATAGTATATGAGAGAAGTAATAATAATATATTACTAGAAGTAATAATATTAAGGGACTTTGATATGTATGAAAGAGGAATATCAACATTAGAATAGAGACTCATGAAAGACTGTTTCAAAAAGATGACATTTATATTAAGAACTTAAAAATAAGTAGGAGTTATCCAGGTCATATGGGGTGGGTGGAGGAAGTGTTTAAGTCAGGGTAACAATATATATGAAAAGCTTTGAAGTGGAGAGAAGTGGATTAACAAGAACAACAAAACCCTCCAAACACACTCAGACTGAAGCAGAATAAAGCACAGTAAAGCAGAAGGTACTGCTACTAAGTCTAGATATATAGATACAGACTATATCAGTGGGTCTTAGTGCCTTCATTAAATAATATAGACATATTCTTATGAAAAATGGAAAATCATAAATTTTAGCAGAGAAAAATATTAAATATGAAGTATTAAAAGAACACTGTTATAGACTGTTTGTGACCCCCTCTAAAATTCATACCTTGAAACCTAATTCCCAATGTGATGGTGTTAGAAGGTGGGGCCTTTGGCAGGTGATTAAATCATGGAGTGGAGCTCTCATGAATGAGATTACTGCCCTTATAAAAAAAGACCCAGGAGAGATCCTTCACCTCTTTTGCCTTGTGAGGATATAATGAGAACCAGGAAGTAGGCTCTGACCAGACACTGTACCTGCTGGCATCTTGATCTTTTTGTGAGAAATAAATTTCTACTGTTTTTAAGCCACCCATAGTATTCTGTTATAGTAGCCAGAATGGACAAGACAAACACGTGTCACCCTTGAAGAATGAGGTGGAAAAGAGAAAGCATAGAGGCAGGAAGAACTACAAAGCTACAGGAAAAATTGCAGTGAGCAATGATGGTGGCCAGGAGTAGGAGGAAGGCAGTATACATGTAGAGAATTGGATGGAGGTAAGAAATATTTAAATGGTAAAACAATAAAGACTGCGTGGTGTCCTAGATTAGGGGTGTAAGGGAGAGAGAAGTCAAAGAAGATTCTCAGGCTTCTGAGCAGTGGATAGAAACACTGCAACTGGATAATGTTACTATTCAACAAAGTATATAAGAGAGCCAGTTGGGAGTGAGAAATATGAAAGTTAGTTCTAAACTTGTAAAGTTTGAGGTGCTTTGTAACACCAATATAAGCATGCTATAGAGGTCATTTTATATAACAACATGAAGCTCAGAAGTTGGATCTGGTCTGGCAAAATAAATAGAAAAGTCTCATAAAGATGAGATCACCTAGGAAAATTGTAGAAGCAAAAGAGCACCTACACTTATGTCAGAAGGGACCCCAAATTTTAGCATCCTAGGAGATACCTTCTGTTTCCATATAGAATATAGTAGGTATATCAGACAGCACACATACCCCTGCAACAACCAGGAGAAGATATATAAATATACACATTTATTTAAAGAAATCAGAATACTGTGTAAACAGTGAGAAGCAAATGAATTGAAAATTCTAGAGACAAGGAAGCCCATCCAAGTTGAATTGGCCATTACTAATCATTTTCTAGACTGGAGCCTTTGCAGAGTTTGATCATGGACTGAGTATCAAGTTTGGTTTACACAGATTTAATAAAATGGGAGGAAAAAAAGAGAGAGAGAACTTGGCACACAAAAGGGCATGAAGTTGAAAACTTGGAGAGCCTTGAATGAGCAGCCAGTTTTTCCATGTGCCTGAGGAGTAGAAAGCATCTTCTAAAAGACAAAAGGAAATCTCTTATGATCTTTCAGTGCTCCATAGGCAAAGCCATACCAGAAGGAAAAACCTTCCTCAAATACACATTTGTTTCTCAATCAGACACTTGTCCTATAGGAGCCTCAAATAATGGAGCTAAAGGGCAAAGGTCAAAACTTCAGAAGGATAGAGCTGAATATCCTTCATTCTTATTTTGGGATAAGGAAATAGGGACATACCAGAATTGGAATGAAAAGTCAGAGAAGACCCTGCTTGAGGAATAGGGACAAACCAGAAGTGAACTACCCTTACTGAAACATAAAACCATAACCTGACCCAGCTCAATCCCATATTGCTAGATGGTTAATGCCACTCACCTTATCTAACTCTGAAATACAAAATAAATGAAATCTAAACCCACTGCATAGATTTAATAGAAAACTTGACGAGCAGAAGATAGGATTAATGAATTCAAGGACAAGTAATAGAAATAACCCAAATTGAAGCTTGGAAAGAAAATGAAAGGTTAAAATAAAACAAAACAAGATTATAAGAGACATGTAGTACACATGAGTAAAATATATAATCATACATTTACATACATTGAAAATATCTTGTAGTATTTTAAAAGTATTATAAAAAGTAATTTACAAATGAGATAAAATTGTCATTTCCTCCAGAATATAATTTATAAACATGGAAAAAATGATGAAATAGAAAATCTGAAGTATTATACTTGATAAATAATTTTATTAATTAAAAAGAAATATTTTTCACACAGAAAACTCAATATATATGTGTGCATATATATATTTGTGTATATATATTGTATATGTATATATATACATATACATTATAAACACACATACATACACACATGCAACAAAAGATTTGTATTTAGCATATAAAAAGAACACCTACAAATCTATTAGAATATTCTGACAAGCCACGACATAAGTGGATAAAAGACGAATAGATGGTTTAAGCATCTGCCTTTGGCTCAGGTCATGATCCCAGGGTCCTGCGATCAAGCCCTGAATCTGGCTCCCTGCTCAGCAGGGAGCCTGCTTCTCCTTCTCCCTCTGCCTGCCACTCCCCCTGCTTGCGCTCTCTCTCGCGCTCTCTGAGAAATAAATAAAGTCTTAAAAAAAAAAGACTTGAGCAGGTACTTCATAAAAGAAGATATTTTGATGATGAGTAAGCATAATATTATTGTGATAAACATTTTATTATATATATATGTATATATATAGTATATATATATAATGTTCTCAGTAACATTAACAGGGACTAAAATCACGAAGAGACACTACTGTACTCCCAACCAGAAGAGCTGAAATTAGAATAACAGAAAATACTTTGTGCTGGTGAGTTATGGAACAATAGGAACTCTCACATAACAATGAGTATAGTGTTAATCAGTACACGCATTTCTGAAAAAGTTAGACTACAGTGAAATACACACATTCTATGACGCCGTGATCTCATTCCTACATATCTATCCAAGAGAAAGCAGAGCTCATTTTTAATAAAATATATGCACAGGAACCCAAGAGAAATTATCGCTATGTCCCATAAAAGATATATGCTAGAATTTCCATTCTGTAATTATCTATAATTAAAAAGTAGAAACAGTATGGATGTCCATAAAGAGACGAACTAACACAATTCATTGTTCCACTGAATTCACACCATGGAACACTGTACAGCCATGCAATAACAAGGATGAATCTCACAGATGTGATTTTGAGCCAAAGAAACAGGATACAAAAGAATTACACAATGTGATTCTATCTAGAGTCAAAAAACAAAACTAATATGTGGTAATAGAGATCAAGATAGGTATTATTTTAGTGGAGCCATGTGGGAGATCGACAATAGTCTGTTTTTTTTTTTTTTTAAAGATTTTATTTATTTGAGAGAGAGAATGAGAAAGAGAGAGAGCACACGAGAGGGGGGACTGGGAGAGGGAGAAGCCGACTCCCCGCTGAGCAGGGAGCCCGATGTGGGACTCGATCCCGGGACTCCAGGATCATGACCTGAGCCGAAGGCAGACGCTTAACCAACTGAGCCACCCAGGCGCCCGACAATAGTCTGTTTATCTAGGTTGTAACTGCGTGTCACCTTATAAATGTGGCAAATGTCATGACATTGAACACAAGATTTTTACCTTTTAGTGTATGTGTATTAGTGTGCTAGGGCTGCCATTACAAAATACCCCAGCCTGGATGGCTTAAACAACAAATCTATTTTCTCACAGTTCTGGCATCGAGAAGTCCAAGATCACGGTGTCAGGGTTGGCTTCTTCTGAGGGTTCTCCCCTTGTCTGGCAGATGGCTGCCTTATCACTGTGTCCTCAGCTGGCCTTTCCTCCAGGCCCACAAACCCGTGTCCAAATTTCCACTTCTTATAAGAACACCAGTCATAGTGGATTAAGTCCTACCCTTATGACCTCATTTTACCTTAATTACCTCTTTAATGCTCCTATCTCCAAATAATCCCATTCTGAGGTACAGGGACTTAGAACTTCAACATATGACTTTTGAGAGGACGCAGTTTAGTCTACTTCTAAAATTTATAAATCAATAAGAAAATATTTAAATCAAAATGACGTTTAAAAGGCACATAGAAAAAAGTTGGAAATAAGACTCAAATGGAACCGCTAGAAAGGAGGAAGGCCAAGAGTCTGTGGTATCATAGACTCAAGGAAAAAGTGTTTTTAAAAGGAGGATGTGTTTAAATGTCTCAAATGCTCTAGAGAGACGAATTCAAATGAGGATCTAGAAGTGTCCATTGGCTTTATAAAAAACGAAGGCCATCATTCACCTTCACAAGAGCAGTTTCACTGGGCTGGAAAGGGTAAAAGACATATTCAAGTGGGTCGAGTGGGGAGAGGATGGTGGAAAAGGAGAATAAGGTGGTGAAGCCTCTTTATTTGGGAGAGGTTCACCTACGAATAAGAAGTGAGTTGGCAGGAGTTGGAGGGAAATAGGGGCTTGAAAGTTGTCATGGTTGTAGCTTTGGCTTTGGTTTCTTTGCTTTTAAAACTGGAGAAGATTTTGCATACTCCGCTGCTGGTGAAATGCAGATGACAGTGAGCCAGCCGTTGAAGGTTGGGGACAGGGAGGAGACACTTGCTCAAGAGCTGAAAGGAAGTTGGGATCCAGAGTACCAACAAAGCAGCTTGCGTTGGAAGGGATGGTAAGTTCCTGCCCTGTAGAGATGCAATACGGAACGGCTGGAACAGATGTCGTGCAGGGCAGTCTGAGGTTTAGGGGTGGGAAGCTGAGGGCATTTCAACTAGAATCTGATCAAGAGTGGCCAGTCCTTGTGAAGATTTGTTTGCAAGTGATGACAATGAATGTGTGGTGTTCCCAATCATCCACACTGCATGATTTTCCTCAGCTCTGATCAGTACTTTGGATGCGGCCAGTAGGAGAGGCAGTCAGGGTCCACCTGGTGGTGTAGAAGACCCATTCTACTGGAATAAAGTCATTTGTGCTCACAGGAATTCAATGTGATACAACCTTATGGACATCATGTATATAGGTTAGCTCTAGTTTATCCAAGAAAAAACTGAAGACCAGATTAACTATACATCTTGCCCACATTCACCCTGCTAATCAAGAGTGAGTTAGAATTTGATTCATTCTGATTCTACAGAACTATCATCTTAACCACTACACTATACTTTAGTGAAGAAAAATTATTAGTAGTATTCTCAATACAATAACTTTATGTTAAAACATAGTTAACATTTGTAACAAAGAATGCATAATAACAAGAAAGGTTTACATAGTAAAGTTAAACAAAACAACAAAAAATCTCAGCCTCCACAATTAACATCGTCACAACTACATGTAGCCTAGTGCCAGGCACTTAGCAGATATTCTATAAATATATGCTAAGCAAACTGTGTTTAAAACATAGAAAAGACCAAAAGACACATAACAGAATGGTTTAACATGGTTAATCTTTGGGTAAGGGTGAGTATCTCCCTTTCTTTCCTCTATTTACCATATTTTTTAATAGACTTTTATTGGTCAGAGAGAGAGAGGGAGAGTAAAGCAGGGGGAGTGGCAGGGAGAGGGAGAAGGAGGCTCCCCACTGAGCAAGGAGCCCGATACAGGGCTTGAACCCAGGACCCTGGGATCATGACCTGAGCCAAAGGCAGACGCTTAACTGACTGAGCCACCCAGGCATCCTTATTTACCATATTTTCAATTAATGATGATATAGGGCTTTTAAGAAAACACACACAAACACACACAAAAAAAAAGAAAGAAAGAAAGAAAAGAAAAGAAAAGAAAAAGAAACTGTGAACAGAGTCTTTCCCAATGAAATTGTGCTCCCTTCCATTATTAAACCAGTGTATTCTTGGTGCTATTCTCCACTTCCCATGGCTATCTGCAGGGGATAAATTTCTGCAAGTTGCTGCTGAGAACTCCCTCTCTGGGGTCTGAACACCAAGCTAGGGAGCAGGTCCTTGATCAATGTAATAAATACACCCAGGAGCACTGCTTTCCATGAAGGGCTCCCAGCATGAGAGCATCTACAGGTCTGAACCATCTGGGCAAAAGCCCTAGAACTTAGACATTTTAAAATCTATTACACAAGCAGCTTTGGGAGTATTCAGGCTGTTTCTTATAGGCAGCCTTTTTTTACCTTCCTGAGAAACCTATAATTATATGGGAAACTAAGCGAAAATTGCGTGAAGATAGCAGTGAACAAAATCATCTTCCCAGGGGAATGTACATAGTACTCTTAGAAGAGGGAGGGGGGGGAGTTGGGAGAGAGGGAGGACACAGGAGAGGTTTAAGGTATTTTTTTTATCATGGGGGAAATTTGATTTCTATTCCATACATCCAGATGTTTTTGTTATTTCTGGAACTTTGCAGTGAACTAACCTGTGAATTAACAGAAGAGAATGAATGTTGGCTAAAGTTGAGCAAACAATATGTACTTGCAGAGATTTAGTAGAGTCCTCAACCCTTCCCTCCTGCCTCCTTCCAGCATATACCCATTTCCCTGCAGGGAAATCTCATGTGCACTTTCAGTAGTGTCTTCTTTAAATATTTATTTATTCTTGATTCCTTAATGTGTCTGTTTGTTAATGCTTGTTCCAATGAATTGCATATCAAGTAGGAACCACTACATTTTTATTACTGACGTCTTGGGGCTTTAAAGAATAACTTCTTGCTGCATATGATTTTTACTTCAAGGAAAGAGGATCCTAGTGGAGTGTTTAAGTTGAGAATCCCTTCATATTCAGGTTATCTGCACTCACAGTTGGTGGGTGTTGCCACTTTGCCTTTTCAGAAGCATTCAGTTACCTGTTGTACTTCATTCCAGTCTGATGCCCTCCCAGCACTATGTTGAGGACTGCAATGAGCGTAAGTGATTACCAATGGGAGTGTCAACCTGAGAATGCCTCTATAAAGGACAATTTGGCTATAGCTCTCAAACTTAAAAACAAAGTTTTTGATTTAGCAATTCTGAATACAGGTGTGTATTTTACAGAAGCGTTTCCAATGCCCTTGTAGTAGGAGAGATGTAATATATATGTGCTTGGACATTAATTGCGTAATTGTAATTATAAAATGTGGGGAGCAAATTAGTTTATATAAGACTAGTCAAATAAATTATGATATCTCTATAAAATGGAATATTCTGCAGCTGTAAAAAAGAATGAGACATTTTACAGGTCTCCTGGTGGTAGTTTCAATAAAAAAGTCAGCTGTAAAACAATGTTGAGTAAAGAAAAAAAAACACAACAAAAATACACACACGTTTATACAACACAAAAATAGACATACACACATACATATATCCCTTGTTTTTTTTTAAGATTTTATTTATTTATTTGAGAGAGAAAGAGAGAGCGAGCGAGCGAGCACAAAGGGAGAGAGAAGCAGACTCCCCCACTGAGCAGAGAGCCCGATGCTGGGCTTGATCCCAGGACCCTGAGATCATGACCTGAGCGGAAGGCAGACACTTAACTGACTGAGCCACCCAGGCACCCCTATATCCCTTATAATACTAGTTACTAAGTGATATTATTTTTTATATATAATTACTAAATGATATTGTTAAATGTACAGAATGCTTTCAGAAAATAAATAAGAAAGGCAATAATTACTGCTTTCAAGGAGAAGGACTGGTTAATCTGGGAAAAAAACAGGGAGGGAAGCATACTATTCACTTTATTCACTTCGGTGGTTTTGAATTTCGGTCAATGTGCATGTGTTGCCTATTTAATAGTTAATAAACAAAATAATATTAAGATAAAGTATACAATTATTAGATGCCACTTACTATATGTCATAATCCCAAAGAAACTCATATAAAGCTAGGGATTGCCTAGGCCTGTATATCCTGTGTGTCATTGGGTCACAGGTAGGATGTTTAAGGTGTGGCAACTGATTTAGCTCTTTTATAAACAGGAATCACTTTATTGGCCTTATAAGGTGCTAAGATGCACTTTAGCATCTTATTTGATTGCATTATACATACACACCTACCTACACAGAGTTTTCTATATAGGTGTACATGCATATTCTTTTATGTATGCATGCATATACATAAAATATTCATATTAATAGCAATAATAATGTTGCAAAAGCCACCCTGAATGTGAAATATTCAGAATTAGGTTCTTTATATGTATTGGCTTGATGAAAAGAATGATCGTATCATTGAAAGTCAGGAGAAGGAGAAATCAGATGCTATAATCTAATCACCACCATTCATTTTATATATTGTTTCTGGACTTACTAATAATGG
Source organism: Halichoerus grypus (assembly GCF_964656455.1). NCBI lineage: Eukaryota > Metazoa > Chordata > Mammalia > Carnivora > Phocidae > Halichoerus > Halichoerus grypus. The sequence continues at coordinate 21,745,446 of NC_135718.1, read as the reverse complement.
CATACAAGTTTAGGATGAATGGGTATTTCTGTTGCGCTGACCCTTTTATCATCATTAAATGTTCTCTTTAACTCTGGAATTATTTCTGATCATAAATATTTCCTTTTTTAATAGTATTAATGCAATACAAACTTTCTTTTTGGTTAGTATTTCCCTGATGTTTCTTTTATCTTTCTACATCATTTTATTTTCACCTTTTCCATGCCCTTACATTGAAAGGTATTTCTAACTATGAGAGTTATTTTCTTCTTTTTTTAATCTTTTCTATCATTCTTATTTTAATTAGAGAATTTCATCTATTTTTAATTAGTAATATATTTGGGCTTAGTATACATATTTTTTCATAGTCTTGCCTTCTTTTGAAATAATTATGAATTTTAAAAATCATTCCATTTCCCCTCTAGTAGCTTGCCTGTTATACATTTCCTTAATTCACTTCTACATTTCTTCTTGTCTTGTCAGAGTATATAAAAAGTTATTACTTTTACCACTTCCCCAACAATGAAAAGATTTTATGACCCTTACTTACAACCTATATTAAAACTCAAAAACCATTATTGCCATTGTTTTAAACAGTCTCTATTTATTTAGATCACTTACAGGCTCATTTTCTTAACTTGCTTCATCTTTCATCTGAGATTATTTTTCTTCTAGCTAAATGACTTCCTTTGTATTTCTGTTAATGTGAGTTACTCTGATACAGACTACTACAACATAGCCAGAAGCAAAAGTCTTAGCCATTGTTCCTTCATTTTGAATTCAATAAATATTTATTGGATACCCAGATCTTTCTCCAACAAAGAGAGAAGATGGGAGATGAGAAAGAACTGCTTATAGCAGAGCAAGGATAAGAGACCTGTAGCCAACTAATTATATTTAAAGTATAAATAAGTACTAAATAGAGGGATAAGTCCTCTTGGGGAAGTATAAATAGAGGGAGGAGTAATAATAAAAGTCATAGAGGATAGTGATGAGGAGTGTTGACTCTTGTATCTGCAGATCTAGGTTCAAAGTCTAAGTCATCCCTTATAAACTTGGTGACATTAAGTGATAAACAAATAGGGGCACCTGGGTGGCTCAGTTGGTTAAGCATCTAACTCTTGGTTTTGGCTCAAGTCATGATCTCATGGGTCGTGAGATAGAGCCCCAGGTTGGGCTCAATGCTTAGTGGGGAGTCTGCTTGAAGTTTCTCTCCCTGTGCCCCTCCCCCCACTCATGTGCATGCTCTCTCTCTCCAAAATAAACAAATCTTTAAAAAAAGGGGGGGGTTAAACAAATAAAACTTGTCTAGAGTTCCATTCCCATCCCTAAAATAAGAAAAATAGTACTTCACTTTATGGTATGAATATGAGGATTAAGGTAAATAACAATATATCTGACACAGCACAATGCCTGTTACCTAATAGTAGCTCCATAAGTCATGCCGTTATTAAAAATTCAGGAAAGGCTTCAGGAACATTGTATCATTAGGGTTGGCTCTGCAAAATAAGTCAATTTTCAATGGAAGACGATCAGAAGTAATAATCTACCTAGTGAAGAATTAGCAAGATCAATGGTCTGAGGTCTGAATGAAATTACCATGTTCAGGGCATAACAAAAAGTTAAGGCTTTGGTGCCCTGAGGTCCCCAGTGGGGCGCAACCCTGGAGGAAGATGTTTTGGAGTTATAAGGGCCTTGGGTGCCGTGAGAAGGTAATGATTCATGAAATAGGCAGATAATCTGCAGTGGAGATCTGTGCTAAATGGATAATGCATCATTACAGATACTTGTACTGCAACTATACACTTGACCATCTTACCAAACAAGTTCAGACTTGTTTGATAACACATACGGTACAGAAAGGAGGAATCATCCAAGTCTTCTAGTTCTGTGATCCTCTACCCACAACTCCGCTCCTATTCCACTGTCAGCCACCTTAGATTGAACAACATAATAAAAATTTCACCAGGAGTAGAAAGTTCCATTTGTTTTCCCTTAGAAGGCTTTCGACTGGTTAATCCACGTTTCCAATTTTTCTTCTATAACATCTTTTCTTCCTGTGCAAACCATGGGAAGAAACAGACATTCACCAATTCCCCTCCTGCAAGTCCCTCCAGCCTCCTGAAGAACAGTCTTCAGCCTTGTTTGCACAGTATATAAAAATCCTGCCACAGTTATTGTAGAAAGCTATTATTGTAGAAATACAAACTTTGCAAATCAAAGATTCACCAAGAAGGTTATGCTTTCTGTTTTGCCAACCCAGTAGACTGTATTTGCCATCAAATGACAAATTTGTCACCTTTGATGATGAGCCAGGTCCTGTGGAATCAGAACATGACAATCCAGTCATGGTTTTAGGTGTGGAGTAGAGGCAAAGCCCCATGGTTGCAAACAACTTTTGCAATTTCTCTGCTCACTCTGCCTCAGAGCACCTGCAGGATCCCTAACACATCTAGATCAGGTACACTTGGAAACCAAACTGAGAGGGATTTCAGGCATATTAGAATTGGTTATCTGATTCTGGATCATTCAATTTTTTTCTATTGGAGTTTCCTCTTTCCCAAGTCTGTCAATGATTTGAAGGAACCCACAAAAAACCACTCATTTGTTCAATCTCAAATTCAGGTTCACTTGCTAATATTCTGTAAATGCACTACAGTAAGTAATAAAAATGATCTCAGAAAGTAATACTCTCATTGTACTTGGGGAAGGGGGCAGCAGATGTGGGTATAAAACACTGGTAACACTGATCTCTTGGGATCATCTGTCTGAGGCTTACAGATTTCAAAGCACTATGACCATGATGGTGAATGATCTGGAAACTGCTGAAAGAAGAATATTGGAAGAAGAGGACTGTTCAAGGGGAATGGAAAGCTGACAGGATGTCAACAAGAGGGTCATTATCTGTATATGAAAGTTGCCATGGGGAGGAACAGGTTGGCTTGTTTGATATTGCTAAAAAGCTAAAGGTCAGAAAGTATAGATTGGTGGATATGGTCAGCTCAAGTACCCAGCCAGAGTCATCCAGAAATGGACAGGGATGTACAAAACTCCCTGTGTGAAGGTCAGCCAAGGCCACATGGTTATTCATTTGTAATGTCATAACTGAAATGATACATTTGATTGGACCAAATCACCTTGGAGGTCCTTACCAACACTAAAGTACTATTTCTAAACCGACATGTACTTTTGCACATATCCAAAGTCCCTTTTCAGTCATGCCTAAACCTCCTCTTCTTCTGTCCATTTCTTCATTATCTCTTCAGAGATGCCTAAAATCCAGGAAACCCTGTGATTGGCACCACTGGAGATTCTTCAAGCCCCATGGTGTTTTTTTTTTCAAGGTATGTTCTTTGATTTCCTATTCAAAAATCAACCAAATAGCTTATTAAAAATATACATTTCTATGCCTTATTGAACACATACTGAAATAAGATCCCTGTGGATGGGACCCCAGAATATGCACTTTAAGTAGCCTTCTAGGTGATTCTTATACCCAACTAAGATTGAGAATCATTTCCCTAACCTATTTCTCTCCAGCATTTTCTATACTTGTTAATTTTATAGGTCAGCAGTGTCCAATTGAGAGCAACCTAGAGTGAGAAATCTTGATTCAGAATGATAAAGTCCTGATCTCTGAATATATCTGGCTAGTTTTTAGTCCCCTTCTCTGCCTCTGTCAAATGGGCAGTTCTGCACAGACACAGAGCATGGGGGTATTGCATCTAGTGTTCTATTATGATGAAATCCTGAAACCCGAATATGAGAATTTTCCATTGTCTTTTCCCTGAGAGAGATCATAAAGCTGCTACTGCCAAGAATAAGAAAGCTCAGCAGGAATGATACCTATTAGGATGATGATTCTCAACCATGGCTACACATAGACATCATCACTGGAACTCCAAAAACAAATACCTAAGCTAGGTCCCACAGCAAGACAATTAAATCAGAATCTCTAGGGATGAGGACAAATCATCTCCTTTCGTAGAAAGACTGATTCAAGTACCACAATGTTTGCACTGCCTAAGCATTTTGCATAGAATGTTATTTTTGTACTGATCTCATTTTTTGGTAATTATTTATGTATAAGTGTCTTCACCCCACCTCCCCATGAGTATGTAAAATGGGGACTGTATCATCAGTGTAGACGTTAGGTACCTAGGACATATGCATATTCAAAAGTAAATTAAATATTGTAGAAAAACGTTGAAATTTCACAAGCCATGAAATAATCTATGGAATATCAAAGTTTAATTTATGCCTCCTGGGAGGAAATTTCTGAACATATTTTGCAAGTCTGTTTCTCCATTTCTGAGGCTAAAGAATTACTCTAGCATACTTTCATTACAACCCAGAAGTAGTCTTTTGACTAAGCATTAATAAAATTGCTAAATCATAAACAAAGATTTATCACTTGTCCTAAGGTTGACACTGCCATTATTCTTAATTACTCCTGAACTCTCACACATTATTCATTATGTCCCCAGAGAGGGGAAATGAACAGAGAGTTCTGCTTTAAGAAAGAATGAATTCTTCCTGAGGTTACATCCTGTATACTCAAAATATCTCCCCTAGATGGTTATTTATATCTATAGCATTCCCTGGGAAAGGTAAAGGCATGTTCTGGTAAACAGCGCATTTAAAAAAAGAAACAAACATCTGGGGTTTTGTTGGGGAGCCATCACTCCCTTAAAATTGCAAATCGAAAAGAACTGCTCCACGTTTAGCTCTGGTCCCTATTTACAGAGAGGTGCAGGGGACGGGGAACAAGAAGCAGGATTTTTCTCCAGTAGGATACCAGTTAGTGTTACCTGGTAGAATGGGAGATAGACTAGATATGGTAGCTCAGGACAGCAGTATGCATCCTGAAAATAACACCTTGGCAACAGTGGAGGTGGTTGCAGGCTGACCCATATTGTTGGGTATCTTGTTAATACCATTCTTCTAAGAAGCCTTCATTTACATGGCCATTTTGAATAATCACAGTATCAGTAGCTCCTAGTTATTGGATTACCTACACATACCAGGCACTGTTCTAAGTACGTTAGCATACTGATTCCTCTAATCCTCGTAACAATCATGTGAGGTAGCTATTATTAACCCAGTTTTACACATCAAGAAACTGAGGGGTTTAGGAAGCAAAGACTGTGCGTGCCTTATACATTGCACCACCAATGTTTTATCACACAGATTTTGTATGTGAAATAAGGTGGCATAGTTTGCTGGGGCGCATGGTGGAAGACACCAGAAATACTTTAATAGGAGTAGTGTCAACAGATAAAGTAGGGTCTACAATGACCAATAGATGATGACTGACCTGTGTGGTAGGCCACAGGTGCTAAAACAGATTTCTGGTCAACGAGATATCCGACGTCCTCATTATGAACCCTACTAGAAAAGCCTTTTGGTTTTCAACCATTGACTCCACGGTGTCTTGTAGAGACTGGACCCATCAGAAAAGCATCTCAGGACCTCAAAAAGATTGGCCAGGAAATTTGGCTGACGACTGTCCAAGTGAAAGAGAGATCTCTCTTCTGTGTGATAATGTCCATGTGGCATGGACAGACATCTGATGGAATAGCCCAGAAGTTCCCTCTGTTCATCACAGAGGGGGAAGCTCAGCTATCATTTCCACTCTAGAATCATGGGTTCACTCACACAGCCAGGGGAGGAAGCCTAAGTCAGATATCTAAGCTGTGATAATCTCTTGGTAGTCACATCAGGACCGTGCACGTTCTGAACTCCACATAGAGAGCTTGAGCTGAGGGAGGAACTTTACTCTCTCAGTGACCCATAGGATAGGATGTTTAAATGGTTAAATGCTGTGAGTCAGAGAGTTAAATTATCACTAGCAACTATGAAGCTATCAGGTTGTCTTTTAAGGACATCTTGTCTTCCTTATTTTGTGCACTCATTTCCTCCCTTTTGTACTTCAAAAAATATTTTTTCCTTCTCTCCAAGTGACAGTTATTCTTTCTTTCTTTTTCTTTTCGTAGTGTTATCATTGTGTATTAGTTTGCTAGTGCTGCCATTACAAAATACCACAGACTGGGTGGCTTAAACAACAGAAATTTCTTTTCTCATAGTTCAGAAGCATTGGAAGTCCAAGATCAAGGTGTCAGCAGGGTTGGTGTTTCCTAGGCCTCTCTTCTTGGCTTGCACAGGACCTTCTTCTTGCTGCATCATCACATGACTTTCTCTCCATGCATGTGCATCCATGGTTTCTCTTCTCCTTAAAGGACATGAGTCCTTTTGGATTAGGACCCCACCCTTATGATTTCATTTAACCTTAGTTTTCTCTTTAAAGTCCCTATCTCCAACTACAGTCACACTGGAAATTAGGGTTTCAACATATGAATTATGGGTGAACACAATTCAGTCCATAACACAATGTTTAGATTCTCAGTTTGGGGGCTAGTGCACTTTAGTTCTATAGCTTAAAGTATTATCTAAACCAAAAAAAGTCCACAGATACAATCTAAGTTGAATATTGAGCTTTAATTAATTTTCCATTTGATTTTTTCCCTTAAAGAGAAAGACAAAACTAGAAAGTCACTGAAGTCATCAAAAGTATAATTTTTTATTTAAGAAGTGGATGAAAGCTGCCCTGTTCCACTAGGATAAGGGGAAAGGGCTGAAAGAAGCAGAAGCCAAAAAATCCACGATGAAGTAGAGTGGGGGCGCTGACGGGGGAATGGGTTGTTGAAGAAGACAGTCCTGAGCTTGAATTCTGCTCCACCACTTGCCTGTTGCTTGGCCAGGAACAAGTTATTTTCTCAGTCTCAATACCCTCATTTGTGCAGAGATCATACTAATCTGCTTTTAGGGGATACTCCAAAGGCACAAAAGGTACAGGCAAACACACACACACGAATACATGCACACACATTAAAGTGCCTGACACAGACAGAGTAGGAACTAACTCAAAGTCAAAGTCTATGGGCCACATTTTTAGTAAACTTTAAAAACCATTTAGATGCCAATGTCTCACGGATACAAACTGGGTACCAGACCCACAGACAACATATATGCAAGCATAAAGCCACAGAGGAAATATCGGGCTTTCACCTTCAAAATAAAGACTCTTAAATGCGAAGCCTGGCATCTTCCCTACATCTTATCAGGAGCTCAGCAGCATGAGGGAGCTTGGATGAAGGAACTTTTGTTCACACTAGATTGAAGGCTCCTTGTGAGCAAGAATCCTCTCAGTTTCGTTGGCTATTGGATGCCTAGAACTTAACACAGTGTCTGGTACATAGATGTCCAGTTTATTAATGACTGAAGTCATGTTCACAAATCACCACCCTTGCAGATAGACACATCAGAAACCTGTAAAATAAGAATGTGGAAAAGGCCTTTCTCCACCCGAAAACTGAAGAGTTCTTCGAAGTTGTTCAAAGTTGCTTTAGAGTTTACTTCACAAATAAGATATAATCCAAAGGCTTATAATAAAGAAGGACCAAGATGACATCCACCAAAAAAAAAAAAAAGATGTTAAAACTTAGTTCTTTCACATCCCATGATAAGTGTAGCTGCAAAGATGCTTCTTAAAATAATCTTAAAAGCCTTATAGCACGGTTGGAGAAAAAAATTATGCTAGAAAATAATTTTCAATGGATGAGAGTTACCAATTTTCTAGCCATCAGAAAGGAGATTCAGAATTAGTTCTGTAATATCTGCTATTAAACTATTTCAGCCTAATATTCCTAACAGAAGACACATATCAGGCACAGGAGACCATTCGTCCTACATTTTATATCTCTGAAGACATTGACCTTGGCAACAATTATCACATGTAATATAGGCAAACAGATTACAGTTTGCAGGGACGGCTGCCTAGAGCTCAAGAGATCAAGGAAATTTCTACAGCTGAAAACTGCATGTAGCCTTCCCAGGGGGGGAAAAAATTCATCTCTAATTGCAACCTTTACCATGATTTACATGACCTAAAACACATTTATAAGAACCAGCCAGCATTTTCATGCTGTTGATTTTTGGGTAATTATTTTTATAGCTGAAAGATTTTTAATGTCTCTCTAGCCATAAACACAAGAACTTTTGATTCTCAGATTCCTCTCTGCTTAAGAAAAAAAGAAAAGAGGTGTTCTCCCCCAAAATTTTTTCACAGAGGAAATAACTGCTCCAAGATAATTAGGAAAGGGGATGCTTAATTAACACAGCCTGGGGAAGTGACACCATATCTGACACTCTGACCACAGGGTCAGAGTCACTCAGACACACTAATCCCATCCACAGTCGTCTGCCGTGGTTGGCTGGGTACAGCCCCTGAGGCCACTGACACAGCTACGTGACTGGTCTTCCCGCTTCCATTCATGTTCACGAAGTCCATTCTCCACACAACAGCCAGGTGATTTTTTTTTTTATTAACATTTAATGTATTATTTGTTTCATGGGTACAGGTCTGTGATTCATCAGTCTTACACAATTCACAGCGCTCACCATGGTACTTACCCTCCCCAATGTCCATCACCCAGCCACCCCATCCCTCCTAACCCCCACCACTCCGGCAACCCTCAGTTTGTTTCCTGAGATTAGGAGTTTCTTATGGTTTGTCTCCCTCTCTGGTTTCGTCTTGTTTCATTTTTCCCTCCCTTCCCCTGTGATCCTCTGTCTTGTTTCTCAAATTCCTCATATCAGTGAGATCATATGATACTTGTCTTTCTGGCTGGGTGATCTTTAAATGAAATCTCTTCCAGTGGCCACCCCTCACATTCAGAATGAAACCAAAATTTCATCCCTTGTTCTACATGGTTACCATGATCTAGTTAGGCTCACTTTGGCTAGGAAAACTTATGAAAATTTCAAGAGAGAAAAGTGTAAGCTTGGGATCTATATCTATGTACATGACAACACTTTAATAGATTTGAGCTGGAAAATTGACCAGCAGGATTCCAGTAGCTGCTCTCCCAACAACTTCTTCTCCTGCTCATTTCTTCACTCTGACCCTGCATTTAGAATATTCAGCCCTATAGATCTCTAGCAAATCTTATTTTCTTCTTCTTTCACACAAGAATTGCCCCAAGCATCTGTCCTAGAGGCAGAGACTGCCCCTGAAGCTGGCTTATTCAGATCCAGAAAATCTCAAAGAAGCATCATGCTCATTCTGATTGTCCCCACATTAGATACTTATGCTTTTTTTTTTTCCAAACTCAATATTAAAAATAGATAGCCTACACCAACATTACCAAACTATTCTGGCTTTTAGAGACATGTCAACAGCAAGCAAAAGACAGCTATCTGTGGATGCAAGTAATCAAGGTGGTGTGGATCTAAAATTCTGGAAATGAACACCTCAGAGCTCATCCCAAACCTGCTGCCCCCCACCTGCTCACTAGATGTCCTCTCCTAAACTTTCACTCTGGCTCCCTTTCAGTTTTGCCATAGATTCATCCATGTTATTGGTCTTACGAAACAAACTGGGAGGGGCGCCTGGGTGGCTCAGTCCCTTAAGCTTCTGTCTTCAGCTCAGGTCAGGATCCAGGGATCCTGGGATCCAGCCCCCTGTGGGGCTCCCTCCTCAGCAGGGAGCCTGCTTCTCCCTCTCCCTCTGCCCCTCCCCTCTGCTCCTGCTCTGTCTGTCTGTCTCTCTCTCAAATAAATAAAATATTAAAAGAAACAAACTAGGGATATTTTAAAAAGGTTTTATTTATTTGAGACAGAGAGACAGTCTGTTTCCCGCGGTCTTGGAAGAACAGCAACCACGTATAAAGCATAAACCTTATAACTTCTCTGAATGCCTATATGCAGTCTTTACTGTGGAGCCATCAAATAAATTAAAATGGAACAAGATAGTCGGGTACAGGGTCTAAGTCGCTCATCCATGAATACTGGGATTTAGATATACATCTAATTTAGTTAAAAAGGGGACAGAATCCTTTAACTCCCAACATCCTTAATTTTGTAATTGTATACAGAATGATAAATAACACCAAGAAAAAAAATCAGAATTTCTCAGGGTAGAGCATCGTAGCCTTAGACACTGGGATTCCTGAGAACTCCATCCCTGTTAGACATGGGTCTGAAATGGTCTGTCTTCTAAAGAGGATTCACTGGGAAAATCTGGGCTACTTTGTTGGGGGAAGGGGTGGAAACTACAGAAATTCACAAGGCTTGTTGGTATTATTTTTCTTTTCAGAAATCTCAGCTGTTGCAATTTCCTATTAAGTTTTCCATGATATCTACAAGCTCTGTGAATTGAGACAAACTAACCTTTATTTGGCTTAATTTCTTTGCTATAAAATATGGCATCATAATAGTATTTATTTCAAAGTGTTATTGTGAAGATTAAATAACTCCTATGACATTTCCTTAAAGCAGAGCCTGAGAGAGAAAAAGGAAATCTGAGTGTTAATGATATTTCCCATCATCACTATCATGCTGACTACCATCATAGCCATCAGCAGTAGCATTATCTATTTATCTAACTATAGATCTATCAATCAGTGGGCATCCTCATCACTGATTATCAGCCTTGAATTCTGAGTTTTACACAGTTGATGTACAAAAGTGGAGGACCTGATGCTTCAGCATCCCTGATATGTTCCTTCCTGGCCAGGTAGTGAGGGCTTGCTATTTCTGCACATACTGAATATTGAAACTAACACTGCTACTCCGTTTACAAAGAGTTGGACCAGGAAATGGCTGTGAGTTGAAGACTAATGGAAACTACACATGCTGAAAACACAGTAGTCCCCCTTGTCCACGGTTCCACATTCTGGGGTTTCAGTTACACTCAATCATGGTCCAGAAGCAGATGATCCTCCTTCTGACATATGGTCAGAAGGTCAATAGTAGCCTAACACTACATCACAATGCCTACATCATTCATCTCACGTCATCTCATCATGTAGGCATTTTATCATTCACATCATCACAAGGAGGGCAAGTATAGTACAATGAGGTATTTTGAGAGAGAGAGACCATACTCACATAACATTTATCAGAGTGTACTGTTAAAAATATTCTATTTTATTACTAGTTATCATTGTTGATCACTGACTGTGACTAATTTATAAATTAAATTTTACCATAGGTATGTATGTATAGGATAAACATAGCAAACATAGGGTTTGGTACCATCTGAGGTTTTAAGCATCCACTGGGGGTCTTGGAATGTATCCTTGATGGATAATGGGGGACTACTGTATACAGTGCCCCCACACAGTGGGGGGAGGAGTGGCTTCAGCAACCTTCTAACTCGTTTTCTTTCCTTCCTGAAGTCTCTATTCTAATCCTGCCCTTTTCTTGCCATTTCTTCTTATCCACTGACTGACTTACTCATTAGCCTAATTCTACAAACCTAAACTCTAATGCAATGAAGAAAATCAGTGCAATGATATCTTCTGGCTCAGACAAGAGCCCCTGCATTTATAGGCTTTTCATTAGTCCCATATACTTAGGCTGCTAGTCAAATCTTGTTCCTTGAAATAACAAAGCTGCATCATTTAGCCAATTTGTTATCCTCTCCTTGGGACTCTGTTTTTGCCTGCATTAATGAAGATAAAATACACCCCCAGTCTACATCATAAATTTTCAACACTAGGTCCCTCAGATAAATTCATATGCCCTCAGTCAGACCTTATTGACTCATCAGAGGAACTACAGATCTTGATTTTTTTATCCAGAAGCCTAAAGATGTAACTTTTTGAAGAGCAGAATATTGTGAACCAACCTATTTTGAGCCTCAGAGAAAACATATTTCAGATTAAGAGTGAAACTTAGTCCATGCAAATTATTTCCTCACATAGAGCAATCCATTCATCTCCATAACCACTTAAAGATACAAATGTAACATGGATTAGAAATTTATTTTTAAAAGATGCTTTTTGAAGACACCTTAACTGGACCTGAATTGGGTTTTGCATGATATGTCATTTCTATTTCTTTGCTTATTTAATCCCCTTACTTGGCAGATGCAATCCTAAGAAGCTATTATATTTCTCCCAAATGCCTTAGAACGTGAAGAGAAAAAGCACTAGAATTTTAAGCTAAGCTTGGACACCCACACAAGCTAACATGGCACCCAAACTCCAAATGTGGCAGAAGAGTGAACAAATAACATAAGAAGACAACATACTCAGTAGAATGTGGGTTACTGATGGCTGTATGAACAGGGCAAAATAGGAAATATCAATAATTTACTAATGGGCAGCTGTGCCCCATATCTCACAAGATGGATTACAGGGACCAAGACAGGTTCATAACTTGAAATGTTACAACTTAGCCTTTTGCTACTTTACCAGTAGAAAAGATAAAAAAAAAAAAAGGAAAAATATAGAGAGAGATAGATGGGTAGATAGGTAGATAAGATTTGGGGGTTATGTTGTTATTTCTGTTCAGAAGCCTGTGTATAGAGAGTAAGAAAGAACTGTGGTGCCAGGTATCCATAAAAATATCTAGTGAATCAAGAGATAAAGAAGAATTATTTAAATGATTGTGCTTACTGCCTGTGCTTAGGACTGTGGAATGACTCATGTCTCTATTTTCAAATGGAGTTTAGTCTAGGTGAGGAAGCAACACTAAACGATGTGAAAACAACCAGGAGTCAGAACTGGAGAAAGGGGAATCTTCTTACACTGTTGGTGGGAATGCAAGTTGGTACAGCCACTTTGGAAAACAATGTGGAGGTGCCTCAAAAAATTAAAAATAGAGCTACCCTATGACCCAGCAATTGCACTCCTGGGCATTTACCCCAAAGACACAGATGTAGTGAAAAGAAGGGCCATATGCACCCCAATGTTCATAGCAGCAATGTCTGCAATAGCCAAACTGTGGAAAGAGCCGAGATGCCCTTCAACAGATGAATGGATAAAGAAGATGTGGTCCATATATACAATGGAATATTACTCAGCCATCAGAAAGGATGAATACCCAACTTTTACTTCAACATGGATGGGACTGGAGGAGATTATGCTAAGTGAAATAAGTCAAGCAGAGAAAGTCAATTATCATACGATTTCACTTATTTGTGGAACATAAGGAATAGCATGGAGGACACTAGGAGAAGGAAGGAAAAAATGAAGGGGGGGAATCGGAGGGAGAGATGAACCATGAGAGACTATGGACTCTGAGAAACAATCTGAGGGTTTTAAAGGGGAGGGGGGTGGGGAGATGGGTTAGCCTGGTGATGGGTATTAAGGAGGGCACGTACTGCATCGAGCACAGGGTGTTATATGAAAACAATGAATCGTGGATCACTACATCAAAAACTAATGATGTATTGTATGGTGACTAATGTAACATAATAAAATAATAAATAAATAAATAAATAAAAAGAATTGGTGCAATGAGGTTAAAATTACCAGAAAATATTGCCAACAACATCATCCTAAACTGGACTAGTAGACCATCTTGTGTGGAATATAGTAATTCGGGAAAAAAAAAAAAGAATGGATCCAGATATGAAGAATCTGTTTATCTGACAACCAGGTGCAATGGAGTCCATTTCAACCTGCACCTAGCAATATGCTTAGTTCTTTGTCAAATTGTTCTCTAGAAAGAAGGATGCATGTGTCAATCGCTATACGGTTGTGAAGACCACGTGCTGTGTTTGTTGCTGGGTCTCCTTGTGCTGAGTCTGGGTTTTCCCTGGCTCTCAGCCATTGAACGGCAAGTTTTCCCATTAATTCTTCCTCTACACTTTTAGTGGCACCCTGCACCTCATCTGGAATGCCTTTCCCTTTTTCCCACCAATCCAACATCTTCTCATCCTGCCGGGCACATTCAAGTTCTTAAATAAAGCTTTCTCCAATGATAGTAGTCTTTATTTTTCATTTGTTTGAATGTTAATCTTGCCTCCCCCCAAGTAGATATTTAAAATTTCCTATTTTATCAAATGATTTAATTTTACTAATAATCACAAAGGAAACTTCCTTTATTTTTTCATTATGGTACAATTTATGACAAGTGTTGGTCAATAGAATGATGGAATGGGTGTGGAAGTAATAAACATTTCTAGGCTGGTCTTAGTTCAAAAATAAAAGAAAATCCTTTTTATAATTATTTAATCTCTTTGCTTCCACAGTGATCTGGGAAGCCCTTGTTAAGGATGTGGAGTACCAAGTTCAAAGCCTAGAGCCCTCAGTTAGTACTGTTAGAAGTGCTGCTTAGGAGTCCTCACCAATCAGCAACATCAAAGTATAATTTTTGTGCCAATGATAAATAAAGTCTTATACTTTTAAACTTTTAGAATTTTTTTTTAATTAAATTACAATAGCAAGTTATTTACCATGAGTGATATACTCCTTCCTCTATTTATTAATCATGATTTGGTACATGCACAGCACTTAGACCACGTTTGGCACACAGTAAGGGCTTAATAATGCTAGTTGTTATAATTATTACTGAATAGTTACTTTTAGTACAATCCTTTCAACTAAAGTTCATTGAGTATTCACTAGGTACTAAGCATGTTCTGAGCACCATTGAAACAATCAGTTAATAAGCACTATCTTTGTTCTTAAGGAGTTCACAGCCTAATAAAAGTAAAATAAAATGAGAGTAATAAAATATCTAACATTTATTGAAGCCTGAAGTGTGTCACTACTGCACATCTTTCTGTATATTAACTTCTTTGTTCCTTATAATAATTTTATATTATACCCATTTTACAGCTGGGGAATCTGAGGCACACAGAGATTAAACACAATGTCAATGCTTCAAAGCTGACGATTGGAAGGATCAGCATCTACATCAGGGAGTCTAACTTCAGTGCCTATGCTTTTATCTTCCATGCCATGCTGCCCATGAGAAGTATGTGAATTAATGGAGCTGTGATCATCACAGAATGTGATGAAGACACTTCATTGCGCAAGTGACAGTAGAACAAAGCTTGACAGATAAGTCGAAGTTTACCAGGTGCACTATAGTGTTAAGGATACGATTTTTAATTAATAAATTATTTCCTATGGATTGATTAATAAAGCTAATTTTAGGAAGCATTAGGCTAAATAGTCTAAAAGCTTTAAATCAGTGATGACTCTTGGTTATAAGGAGAAATCCAAACTGTACTTAGAAACTATATTTAGAAAAAAGAGAAGGCACTTACCAAGTTATATGTAAGACTCAAATGATATAATCAGGACAATGCGTCTCTGTCTGCTTTTATACTTATGAAGGGCTTTTTTTTTTTTCCATATTGGGTGCGAAAAAATGAACACTGGTTACCCAGGCTCATATTTTATGAGACTATTAACCTCTGTGGAAAGAGCACTGAAAGAAAGACATTTTTAGCATCTCACTTCCTCCTATACAGACAGAAAGACTCATTGTCTAGCCTTATTTTCACATTATTGGGGCCATGTGACTGAGTTCTGGCCAATGAGTTGTGGGAGAAAATGGTCTCAGTCTATTCAGGTGTGGCTCTTAGAAATATTTTTTCTGTGTCTCAAAGCTTTCCTTCCCCCTTGTGCCCTGACCTAAGAGACGACATGTTTCATATGGTGATGTCTCAAGCAAGAGTGTGGCCCAAACCAAATTGGACTTTCCTTGCCCTGTAACTACGTCTTTATTTTGCTAAGCTTCCGAAATGTCAGGTTCAATTTGTTGCTGCAGCCTATCCTAATTAATACAACTACCCGACTGACACGAGTCTCAGAGACAAATCTGGATGTACTAACTTGTCCTGTGTGCCAACTTCTGAATTTAGTACTATAGCAAGGGCTTAGAGTGGCCAGGCCCAACTTGAAACCACGTAAAAGTAAACCATACAGAATAGGAGAGGAGTCAGAATGTAAAGGAGCGGAGATGGAAAAAAGTTAAGTGTCCACTATATTTCACAGCCTTTATTTGAGTTATGGTGTGGGTCACTCATACTAAACATAGTTGCCAATTTCCTAGACCATTGGTAATAACATCCATACCCACCAATATCTGAAAGGACAACGTTTTTGAGAATAAATCTGTGATTTATTTCCATAATACAATTCCATTCAGCACTTTAGCTTAATAAGCATTTTTTCCTGCCTGAATTTTCTTCCCACCCACATCTCATTTTATGTCTAGGAGTTAAAGCTGCTCAGTTCAGTTGTCTTATTCAAATATAGAAAGATGTTATGTACATTTCTTATTTTTTAAATAACACTGTCACCTGACTTTGTTTTTATTAAATATTAATACATTTGTCTTCAGAAAAAATTAAATTTCTTTCCCTGCAAATCCCATGGAAGTAGAAACTTAAATTGAAGGGATCATGGTTGGTATTGTGTTTGAGGGAATCTCATCTACATTAATCCTATTCTGGGGCCAATTTTTATTACAGAAAATATCTGTGTACTTAGGAAGTAGGCAGGGAATATTAGAATTCAAAGTACAGAGAGAAATACAGTGCTTCTTTGTACTGTGGGTTGTAGAGTGCAATCAGAGGGATCTTTAAAGTCATGATTTTTCTCACTATAGATTTCAGACTTTTCAGGAAAACTCTACATTCACAGTTGGGCAAAATCTTAAAGGGCAACACCCGACATAGTATAGATTACTCCTCTTAAGCTGCATTTCTCTTTATGCTCTAAAATTGTATTTGAATTAATACTACAAATGGGTAGTGAACTGAATGCTGTGAACTATTTTACAGTATTAAGAGGCAGGGAGAACAAGAGGTACAATGCACATCTAAATGCCCAGATCAGTCATTTAAGCAATAAGTTAGTTTGTAGACTTCAGAAGGAAAATATCATCCCAATTGAGAAGAATGCTTTTGATAAACCTCATGAAAGAAAAGGGATTTAAAATGTCATGAAGAATGTGTTTATGCAAGGATAACAATGAAAAAAATAATAAGGTACTTTTATTGGAGGCCTTCAAACATAAGTGAAGAAACCATATGCCAGGATTGCTTTAGAAAGATATTGGCATTACATGGAGTTTTGGACTAAATCATCATCATCATCATCATCATCATCATCATCGTCATGAGCCATTAGAAAATTTATTCTCAGTATTCTTGTACCAAAGTTCTGTGTTAATATTTACTAACATATATTAAATATTAGTAATTTATCAAACATACTAGTAAGCTCTTTACATGAACCAGCACATTTACTGCTCATGACAAGCCTAGGATAACAGCCTAGTGGTATTATCCCTATGTGTATGCATGTATGTATTCTATGTATATCCAAGTATGTATCAGAAACTTTTTAGACCAATAAAAAAAAGTTAGAGATTACAATACACACCCCCATATTTACTAACTGCTCCATTTCTCTCCCTGCACACATGCTTCAGGTACTAAACCATTCAACAATAGGGTGCATCCATAGCAACACTTCCAAATGTGCATCTCAAGAACAAGAATACTGCAGAATCCATGGGGCGCCTGGGTGGCTCAGTCATTAAGCGTCTGCCTTCGGCTCAGGTCATGATCCCAGGGTCCTGGGATCGAGCCCCGCATCGGGCTCCCTGCTCAGCAGGGAGCCTGCTTCTCCTTCTCCCTCTGTCTACCACTCTGCCTACTTGTGCTCTCTCTCTGTCAAATAAATAAATAAAATCTTTAAAAAAAAAAAAAAAAAAAGAATACTGCAGAATCCATCTCTCAATGTCAAGGATATTCCCTTACAAAACTACAACACAACTACCATACATGAAAAGATCAACATTAATTCAACTCTATCCTGTAATTTTCCAAACATTTTCCATCTCCAGTTGTCTGAAAAACCGTATTTGTTTTTTCAAAAGATCCAGTAAAAATTCACACATTTAATTTGCCTATTATGTCCTTTTAGTCTTTGCAATCTAGACTAGACCGCCCAGCATTCTACATTTCTCATAATATTGAATACTTTGAAGATTCCAGGTCAGTGTCCTAAAAAACCTTCAACATTCTTGATTTGCCGACAGTTTCGTAATGATGAGATTCAAATCAATATATGGTACTTGTTTGGGCTCTGAACATTTTATAAGAGCAGTGTGAAGCTCCAAGATCACTTCTGAAAATAAACTTTCTATTATTCCCTCATTAGCCCAAATATTCTTCTCTCTTTCTCTCCTCTGATTGTTCTCCAGCCCACCCTGTAGAAAGGTGCTTTCTTTATCTTGTACTATAGAAATATGCACAGTCTCTAACTGTAGTGCCTAAGAACTGGAAATGAGTGCCCTCCTAACATATGGGAGAAACACAACTGCTATTTTTAAAGAAAGTGCCCAACTTCATACATATCAAGTTCTACTTCATTAGCTACTAAGTTTTGAACTTAATAATGGGAATGAAAAGATAAATTCCTCTACAGTAAGGCTGAGAAGACCAAAATAAACAGCAGACGGACTGAATTTTAAATGTAAGGAAAATCCTATAAAACACTCACCAACAAGGATCGGCAGAGCAAGATGGTGGGGGAGTAGGAGACCTGGATTTCCTCTGATCCCAGGAATTCAGCTGGATAGGGATCAAACCATTCTGAACACCTATGAACTCAACAGGAGAACGAAGAAAAGAATAGCAACAACTCTCTGAACAGAAAAGCAACCACTTTCTGAAGGTAGGACGTGCAGAGAAGTGAATCCGAGGTGATATTTGGGAGGATAGATGGCGGGGGTGGGGGTGGGGGCCTCTGTGGGCCGCTTCTGGCAAGTGATAGAGAAGCGGAGCACAAAATCGGAACTTCTAGAAGTCTGCTCCGCTGAGGGACGTCGCTCCAGTGGCTAAGCGGGGTGTGGAATTCTCGCGGGACAGTGTGGTCTCAGAACCCTCGGGGTCACAGAAAGACAGGGGTGCCTGAGTGTGGCAGAACTCCTAGGTATCGGAGCAGAGAAGCCGCTGCAGAGAAGGAGCCGAGGTGCGGGCTTTCAGCTCACGGTTGCCATAAACCGTGATCCACGGCACAGTTGGGCCACTGCTCCTCCAGCAGGGACCCAACAAGTGGCAGATCCAGGGAGACTCCCCTTCCTCCCCTGGGAGGAGCAGCACAGGAGTGCACCACAGGGATCGGCTGGGTTTGGAGACTCCTCACCCAGTCGGGTGCCAGAGATAGAAACGCGCGGTCACAGGCTGGGTGAGCACGGAGTGCGGCTGGAGACAGGGGAGACGGGAGTGACTGACTGCTTTTCTCTGGGGGCTCACTGAGGAGCGGGGCCCCGAGTTCTCGGCTCCTCTGGGGCGGAGCTTGGGAGGCCGCCATTTCACTCTCGGCCTCCAAAGCTGTACGGAAAGCTTGCAGGGAACAAAAGCTCCCAAGAGCAAACATGAGCAGATTACTTAGCCCAGACCAGGCAAGGGCGGGGCAATTCTGCCTCCGGCAAAGACATTTGGGAACCACGGCAACAGGCCCCTCCCCCAGAAGATCAGCAAGAACAGCCAGCCAAGACCAAGTTTACCAATCAATGAGAATGGCAGAACTCCAGCGCTAGGGGAATACTGCACATAGAATCCATGGCTTTTTTTACCATGATTCTTTAGGCTTTCAGAGTTAATTTTTTTTAACAGTCTTTTTTTTTTTAATTTTTCTTTTTCCCTTTTTCAACCAACATCTTATCAATCCCTTATTTTAAAAAACATTTTTATTTTTCATTTTTAGAGTCATATTCTATCCCTTCATAGTAGTTACCCTTGTTTTTGGCATATATATATATATAAGTTGTTCTCTCTTTAAAATTTTGAGATACAGTTTCTTCTAACAGATCAAAATATACTATAAATCTCTAGTGTATGGCTTCTTCTAGTCTCCTGCCTGATCACATTCTCTCCCTTTTTTTTCTTTTCTGTTTTTTTTTAAATCCTCTTCTTTCTTTTTTCAAACAACTTCCTATCTTATCAATTCCTATTATAAAATTTTTTATAATTTTCATCTTTACAGTCATACTCCATCCCTTCATCTTATCAACCCTTATTTGTGTACACATATAAGTTTTCCTTTCTTTAAAATTTTGGGAGGCACTTTCTTCTAACAGACCAAAATACACCCAAAATCTAGTGTGTGGCACTGATCTATGCACCAGCCTGATCATATTTGATCATATTCTGTTTTTTTTGTTTTGTTCTGTTTTTTGTTTGTTTTTATCTTTTTCTTTTTTTTTTTCTTTTTCTTTTTCTTTTTCTTTTTTCTTTCTTTCCCTTTCGTTTCCCCTGGTTTCAGGTCTTTTCTGCTTTGTTTAGAGTATATTTTCTGGGGATGTTGTTACCCTGTTAGCATTTTGTTCTCTCATTCATCTATTCTCCTCTGGACAAAATGACAAGATGGGAAAAAATCACCTCAACAAAAAGAACAAGAGGTAGAACCTACTGCCAGGGACCTACTCAATACGGACATTAGTACGATGTTGGACCTAGAGTTCAGAATCATGATTTTAAAGATACTAGCTGGGCTTGAAAAAAGCATGGAAGTTATTAGAGAAACCCTTTCTGGAGAAATAAAAGAACTAAAATCTAACCAAGTCGAAATCAAAAAGGCTATTAATGAGGTGCAATCAAAAATGGGGGTGCTAACTTCTAGGATAAATGAGGCAGAAGAGTGATTCAGTGATATCGAAGACCAAATGATGGAAAATAAAGAAGCTGAGAAAAAGAGAGATAAAAAACTACTGGATCACGAGGGCAGAATTCGAGAGATAAGCGATACCATAAGATGAAACAACATTAGAATAATAGGGATCCCAGAAGAAGAAGAGAGAGAGGGGCAGAAGGTATATTGGAGCAAATTATAGCAGAGAACTTCCCTAATTTGGGGAAGGAAACAGGCATCAAAATCCAGGAAGCACAGAGAACCCCTCTCAAAATCAGTAAAAATAGGTCAACACCCCAACATCAAATAGTAAAACTTACGAGTCTCAGAGACAAAGAGAAAATCCTGAAAGCAGCTCGGGAGAAGAGATCTGTAACCTACAATGGTAGAAACATTAGATAGGCAACAGACCTATCCACAGAGATCTGGCAGGCCAGAAAGGACTGGCATGATATATTCAGAGCACTAAACAAGAAAAATATGCAGCCAAGAATACTATATCCAGCTAGGCTGTCATTGAAAATAGAAGGAGAGATAAAAAGCTTCCAGGACAAACAAAAACTAAAGGAATTTGCAAACACGAAACCAGCCCTACAAGAAATATTGCAAGGGGTCCTCTAAGCAAAGAGAGAGCCTAAAAGCAACATAGACCAGAAAGGAACACAGACAATATACAGTTACAGTCACCTTACAGGCAATACAATGGCACTAAATTCTTATCTTTCAATAGTTACCCTGAATGTAAATGGGCTAAATGCCCCAATCAAAAGACACAGGCTATCAGATTGGATTAAAAAACAAGACCCATCGATATGCTGTCTGCAAGACACTCATTTTAGACCCAAAGACTCCCCCAGATTGAAAGTGAGGGGGCGGAAAACCATGTACCATGTTAATGGACACCAAAAGAAAGCTGGGGTGGCAATCCTTATATCAGACAAATTAAATTTTAAACCAAAGACTGTAATAAGAGATGAGGAAGGACACTATATCCTACTTAAAGGGTCTATCCAACAAGATCTAACAATTGTAAATATCTATGCCCCTAAC
Organism: Halichoerus grypus; assembly: GCF_964656455.1. Lineage (NCBI taxonomy): Eukaryota > Metazoa > Chordata > Mammalia > Carnivora > Phocidae > Halichoerus > Halichoerus grypus. Next base: position 21,723,964 of record NC_135718.1, on the reverse strand, counting down.
ATGGGAGCAGCCAATTACATAAGGCAATTAATAACAAAAGCAAAGAAACACATCGACAACAATACAATAATAGTGGGGGACTTTAACACCCCCCTCACTGAAATGGACAGATCATCTAAGCAAAAGATCAACAGGGAAATAAAGACTTTAAATGACACACTGGACCAAATAGACCTCACAGACATATTCAGAACATTCCATCCCAAAGCAATGGAATAAACATTCTTCTCTAGTGCCCATGGAACATTCTCCAGAATCGATCACATCCTAGGTCACAAATCAGGTCTCAACTGGTACCAAAAGATTGGGATGATTCCCTGCCTATTTTCAGACCACAGTGCTTTGAAACTAGAACTCAATCACAAGAGGAAAGTCAGAAAGAAGTCAAATACATGGAGGCTAAAGAACATCCTACTAAAGAATGAATGGGTCAACCAAGAAATTAAAGAAGAATCAAAAAAATTCATGGAAACCAATGAAAATGAAAACACAACTGTTCAAAATCTTTGGGATGCACCAAAGGCAGTCCTAAGAGGCAAGTATATAGCGATACAAGCCTTTCTCAAGAAACAAGAAAGGACTCAAATACACAACCTAACCCTACACCTTAAGGAGCTAGAGAAAAAATAGCAAATAAAGCCTAAATCCAGCAGGAGAAGAGAAATAATACAGATCAGAGCAGAAATCAATGAAATAGAAACCAAAAGAACAGTAGAACAGATCAATGAAACTAGGAGCTGGTTCTTTGAAAGAATTAACAAGATTGATAAACCCCTGGCCAGACTTATCAGAAAGAAAAGAGAAATGACCCAAATCAACAAAATCATGAATGAAAGAGGAGAGATCACAACCAACACCAAAGAAATACAAACAATTATAAGAACATATTACGAGCAACTCTATGCCAGCAAATGTGATAATCTGGAAGAAATGGATGCATTCATTCCTAGAGATGTATCAACTACAAAAACTGAACCAGGAAGAAATAGAAAACCTGAAGAGACCTATAACCACTAAGGAAATTGAAGCAGTCATCAAAAATCTCCCAATAAACAAAAGCCCAGGGCCAGATGGCTTCCCAGGGGAAGTCTACCAAACATTTGAAGAAGAATTAATACCTATTTTTCTGAAACTCTTCCAAAAAATAGAAATGGAAGCAAAACTTCCAAACTCCTTTTATGAGGCCACTATTACCTGGATCCCAAAACCAGACAAAGACCCCATCAAAAAGAATTACAGACCAATATCCCTGATGAACATGGATGCAAAAATTCTCACCAAAATACTACCCAATAGGATCCAACAGTACATCAAAAGGATTATTCACCACAACCAAGTGGGATTTATCCCTGGGCTGCAAGGTTGGTTCAACATCTGCAAATCAATCAACGTGATACAATACATTAACAAAAGAAAGAACAAGAATCATATGATCCTCTCAATAGATGCAGAAAAAGCATTTGACAAAGTTCAGCATCCTTTCTTGATCAAACTCTTCAGAGTATAGGGATAGAGGGTCCATACCTCAATATGATAAAAGCCATCTATGAAAAACCTACAGCAAATATCATTCTCAATGGGGAAAAACTGAGAGCTTTCCTCCTAAGGTCAGGAACACGGCAGGGATGTCCATTATCACCACTGCTATTCAACATACTATTAGAAGTCGTAGCCACAGCAATCAGAAAACAAAAAGAAATCAAAGGCATCCAAATCAGCAAAGAAGTCAAACTCTCACTCTTTGCAGATGATATGATACTTTATGTGGAAAACCCAAAAGACTCCACCCCAAAACTGCTAGAACTCATACAGGAATTCAATAAAGTGGCAGGATATAAAATCAATGCACAGAAATCAGTGGCATTCCTAGACACCAACAACAAGACAGAAGAAAGAGAAATTAAGGAGTCGATCCCATTTACAATTGCACCCAAAACCATAACATACCTGGGAATAAATCTAACCAAAGAGGCAAAGGATCTGTACTCAGAAAACTATAAAATACTCATGAAAGAAATTGAGGAAGACACAAAGAAATGGAAAAACATTCCATGCTCATGGATTGGAAGAACAAATATCATGAAGATGTCAATACTACCTAGAGCAATCTACACATTCAATGCAATCCCTATCAAAATACCATTGACTTTTTTCCAAAGAAATGGAACAAATAATCCTAAAATTTGTATGGAACCAGAAAAGACCCCGAATAGCCAGAGGAATGTTGAAAAAGAAAAGCAAAGCTGGCGGCATCACAATTCCGGACTTCCAGCTCTATTACAAAGCTGTCATCATCAAGACAGTATGGTACTGGCACAAAAACAGACACATAGATCAATGGAATAGAATAGAGAGCCCAGAAATGGACCCTCAAGTCTATGGCCAACTAATCTTTGACAAAGCAGGAAAGAATGTCCAATGGAAAAAAGACAGTCTCTTCAACAAATGTTGTTGGGAAAATTGGACAGCCACATGCAGAAGAATGAAACTGGACCATTTCCTTACACCACACACAAAAATAGACTCAAAATGGTTGAAAGACCTCAATGTGAGACAGGAGTCCATCAAAACCCTAAAGGAGAACACAGGGAGCAACCTCTTCGACCTCAGCCACAGCAATTTCTTCCTAGAAACATCGCCAAAGGCAAGGGAAGCAAGGGCAAAAATGAACTATTGGGACTTCATCAAGATAAAAAGCTTTTGCACAGCAAAAGAAACAGTCAACAAAACCAAAAGACAACCCACAGAATGGGAGAAGATATTTGCAAATGACATACCAGATAAAGGGCTCGTATCCAAAATCTATAAAGAACTTATCAAACTCAACACCCAAAGAACAAATGATCCAATCAAGAAATGGGCAGAAGACATGAACAGACATTTTTCCAAAGAAGACATCCAAATGGCCAACAGGCACACGGAAAAGTGCTCAACATCGCTCGGCATCAGGGAAATCCAAATCAAAACCTCAATGAGATACCACCTCACACCAGTCAGAATGGCTAAAATTAACAAGTCAGGAAATGACAGATGTTGGCGGGGATGCAGAGAAAGGGGAACCCTTCTACACTGTTGGTGAGAATGCAAGCTGGTGCAACCACTCTGGAAAACAGTATGGAGGTTCCTCAAAAAGTTGAAAATAGAGCTATCGTATGACCCAGCAATTGCACTACTGGGTATTTACCCCAAAGATACAAACGTAGGGATCCGAAGGGGTACGTGCACACCGATGTTTGTAACAGCAATGTCCACAATTGCCAAACTGTGGAAAGAGCCAAGATGTCCATCGACAGATGAATGGATAAAGAAGGTATGGTATATATACACAATGGAATATTATGCAGCCATCAAAAGGAATGAGATCTTGCCATTTGCAACAACGTGGATGGAACAGGAGGGTGTTATGCTGAGTGTAATAAGTCAATCAGAGAAAGGCATGTATTATATGACCTCACTGATATGAGGAATTTTTAATCTCAGGAAACAAACTGAGGGTTGCTGGAGTGGGCAGGGTGGGAGGGATGGGGTGGCTGGGTGATAGACATTGGGGAGTGTATATGCTATGGTGAGCGCTGTGAATTGTGCAAGACTGTTGAATCACAGATCTGTAGCTCTGAAACAAATAATGCAATATATGTTAAGAAAAAAAAAAGAAGAAGATAGCAGGAGGGGAAGAATGAAGGGGGGGAAATTGGAGGGGGAGATGAACCATGAGAGACGATGGACTCTGAAAAACAAACTGAGGGTTCTAGAGGGGAGGGGGGTGGGAGGATGGGTTAGCCTGGTGATGGGTATTAAAGAGGGCACGCTCTGCATGGAGCAGTGGGTGTTATGCACAAACAGTGAATCATGGAACACTACATCAAAAACTAATGATGTAATGTATGGTGATTAACATAACAAAAAATTAAAAAAAAACACTCACCAACATATAGGTGAATAGCTTTTGTAACTATAAAACGAATTTTTCTAAAAATACATGCAATTAAATAAACTGGAAAGAAATTGAAAAATATAAATGCTGATAAAATTATTTCCATATCAAAACACATAAACCAAAATAAATGGCAAACAAAGCCAAGGAGAATATTTACCAAAATATTACAGAAAAAAATTGATATTATTCTCAAAGAGCTTATATATTAACAAGTATTATAACTAAAATGTCAATAGGTTAGTAGGAAAGGGAATAATGTGATTTACAAAAAAGTATATGTGAATAAAAATATATTTAAAATGTTTATGAATTTTTAAAGAATATAAGCTAACAAAATAGTGATATATTTGTCTAGCAAAAGTTCAGAGATTTTTAAATAATTGATCATTTATAAATATGCAAATGGTACTTACATTTATCTATAGTGTGAATTTAAATATTCTCATTACTCTGTAGGAAACAAACTAGGAATATTTTATCAAGAGCCTTAAGAAAGTGTATAACATTTGACCCATTATTTCATCTTATAAGAAAGAATCTATCCAAGGAATGAGAAAATCTATCAGAGTTATATAGAAAGATTTTATGCAAATCAAAATCAAAGCAAGTAATGGCTAAGCAAATTCTAGTGTAGCTATAAGATGGCATAATATTTTACTATTAAATTCAAAAAAGTATACCTTGAGTGGGAAAATAATAACATATTAATATAAATACAGAATATAAATATAGTATTATGCTAATTATTAATTATAAACACTTTTATTAGGTAAATATTCTGGCATTAGCTTTGAAAGTAAGCTTCTGAGGTTTTTTGTGTTTTTTTTTCTTTTTTGTATCCTCCAAACTATTTCCAATAATCATATTTGCATTACACCTGATTTTTAAAAAAGAATAAATAAACCTAAAAAATATAGGTAACCTTAGTAGTTGGAGAGTGGCTTTATGTTAAAGGAGGTGAATGGTGACAAGTAGGGCACAATGATTTGGTAAAATGATTCAGTTTTTGAAAGAGCAGTGGGTGCATCAGAGTTTCCTTTCCATTCCTCTGTTGTTTATGCTGATATTTGACTGGGTCTAAGCCATATGGATGTGCTCACTTGTACATGAGCCTGGTGTGCATTTATCAGGCTCAGGTAAAGTGTCAACAGACAGGTTAGATGGTTCTTGACATCCATATCAAGGTCAGTCCAAAGGAGGCATCCTATCAGTGATTGATTACCTGTGGGAACTCTTGGGAGTTTCGAGTTTTGTAGATTTCCTTTTCCCTTGGGAAATATGGCATTATCTGTGTTCTATTATGTATCTGACATAATAAAGGCTTTCTAGACAAATACATCTTAAAATAGTCATTGGCAAAATGCCCAAATTTTGTTCGTCTTAAAATTAAGTTGTGTTTTGTTAACTGCAAAATTTTAGAAAACTCAGTTATATCCTCTAAACAATTTTAAAACTGACACAGAAAACACATAATCTGAGTAGCTTAATGCTTCTTAAAGAAACCAAGTTTGTATTCAGAAAGTGTCCCACAATTAAAATTACTCTAGATAGCTTCACCAAAATTTTGTATTAAATATTTATGGGAGAAATAATACCAATTCTACATAAACCATTTCAGAAAGTAGAAGAGACAGAACCATCTCCAACTCATGAGGCCAGGTAACCGAATAACTTTACTGCCAAAACCAGACAACAGTACAAGAAAATAAAATTACAAGTCGATGTACATCACAAGTTTAAATGCGTAATTCTTGGAAGGCAGCTATGCTCACCACCCTACCACCAACGCAAAATGCAGAATTCTTAACAAGATAGTAGCATATCAAATGAACATTATATAAAAATGGAAAAAATAGTTTACACCAGGAATGCAGTTAATATTTGTAATTAGGTAAATGTAGTTTACTGCATTAGCAGAATAAAGTCTATATAAAAATACAACCAGCTCAGTAGAGGTAGAAAAAGCATTTGACAATGTCAACACACATTTATGATTTAAAAAAATCTTAGCAAACTAGAAATAAAAAGAAACTTGCTTGATCTCCTAAAGCACACATATGTATTACCTACACCCAACATAATATTTAATAAAATATTGAAGGTTTTTTTCTGATAGATGATACAGCAAGGATGTTCACTCTCACCATGTCTTTTAAACATCACACAAAGGTTTTACCTACAGCAAGATAAATAAATATAAAAAATACAGAATGGAAAGAAAAAAGTAAAATGTATTTTTCAGACAATAGTTATGTAAACCTTAAGGAATGTACAAAAAAAAAATTCCACAGCTTAAAAAGGGAATTTAGTAAGTCACAAGAAACAAAGTCTTAATCAGTATAAATTTATCTCTGTAGACTAGCAATAATAATTGGAATATTAAATTGAAATACATGATTTGTCACTCCTTAGACAACAGAAAATACTTAGGAATAATTATAGTGAAAGATGTGCAGGAATTCTACATGGGAGGAAAAACGAACCCTTGCATGAAGAAACTAAAGTAGGTAGGAATAAACGGAGAGATAATCCATGTTAATGCAATGAAAGCTTCCATATAGTTAAGATGTCAATTCTCTCCTATTTGATCTCAAGATTAAGTTTACTCTCATTCAAAATCCCAGCAGGCATTTTTTTTTTGCAGAAATTGACAAGTTTATTATAAAATCTAGAACTCCAAAATTAACCTTGAAAAAGAAGCAAAAATTCGGAGACTTACAGTACCAAATTTCGAGATTCGTGTAATGCCACCATAAACAAACTAATTTGTTAGTAAGGATAGGAAAATAGGTCAATGGAACACTAGGAATAAACCCACTGTGGTTTGATTTTTAAAATCAAACTGTTGGTTCACAACCTGGCCCCACTGGCCCCCATACATGGAGGGTAAGGAGCGACTGAAAAAAGAGGCCAGCCACTCCATACTGGTAGGTGACTGCCTTCATATGCAAGGGAACTTACTCACCAGGCTTCTCTTGGCAGCAAGATGAGTAGATCTCCCAGTGTGCAGGCCAGAATCTTAAAAATTCATAAAGAGACCTTAACGGGGTGCAGCTGTGTGTACCTTCCAGCTATCTCAATAACACCTCAATCTCTTAAAGCCGTATCCTTGAAAACAGCCTCCACTGCGGGAACAGTGAGCAGAGCGAACATTCCAAACACAGGAGAGGGGTTGAGGATCCTCTGATTGTCCCCGGGGCAGCTGGCAGTTCACCCAGAGGTCACATCCTCTAGATGACCTCCTCCAACCACAATTCAAAGAGGAAAATATGTTTTAACTTATCGTGCCAGAATAATTAAGTAAACCTCAACCACTATCTCACATTTTTTTCAAAAATTAACATGGGACTCATCATAGACATGAATATAAATACATTTTCAAACATCCAGGAAATACTATAACTAACTTTACAATATTGCGATGGAATATCTTTACTTAATAGGACACTGACAGAACTATCATAAATTTAAATAAAATAGATTTGACTTCATAAACATTAAAACATCAGCTTTCTCAAAAGATACCATGAAAATGAATAGGCAAGGCACGGGAAAGGAGGGCGTACATCTGTCAAAAGGCTGTCATCCAGAATATAGTAAAGCACTCCTACACATCAGTAAAGAAATACAAACTGTGCAGTAAGAGATGGGCAAAAGATTGAAAAGACAATTCAAAGAGGAATATTTATATACTCTTACATAAAATTGGCAAAGAAGTGCATGAAAAAGTATTCAACATCATTAGTCATCAGTGAAAACACATGATTGCACCACACACCCACTAGAATGCCTTCAGTTAAATGTCTAATGTCAAATATTCAAAAGTCTGTAGAGCATCTAACTATCTTAGAATGATGGAGTAAATGCAGTTGCCAGAAAGAGGAACTAAAGGAGGAAATGGTTATGAAGTGGGGATGGGAAAAGAAGCCACAAAACGAGAGTGAAAAGCAGTCAGAGAAGTAGGAGAGCAAAATGGCCACACAGAGCACTTGTCAAGAAAACCAGGTGCAAAGAGCCGATCAACATGCACTCTGATAAAAGAGCCTCCAGAGTGTCTCCTCAGGCACACCTTGCACCCTTCAAGAAATCAGTGATCACAGAGGAGTGAGGATAAAGGCTAGAGTGAAAGTAACTAAGGGATTAATGTTAAAAGGAGAAGGAGAAAAAAATAGTCTATAAAACTCTCCTGAAAAGTATACACTGAAGGGAGGAAGAAAGCTAAAAGTATTGCTTGAGGATATATCCAGTTGGAGAAAATCTCATGTAGGAGAAAAAAGTCAAGCTTGTTTATAGGTGCGGGGAAATAGCTAATAAAAAGCCAGGAGTTTTGAAGATATAAGAGAGAATATTGACAAATCCCAGAACAAAATTTCAGAGAAGTCAGAAATAAACAAGACTAGGAACATGAATGGAAAGTTTAGCAGGTCGTTAAAGACACAGAAATGGCATTTTGTGGCCCCCCAAAAAGAGAGCTTCACATTGTTTGAACTTGAGACCAGAAGAGAAGGAATGGGAGTTGTTTTGTGAGAATAAAGGGCTCAGAATAGTGGAACGCATTTGGAGCAGAAATTATAAAGAAACAGGGAGTAAGGAAGAGAAGAATGAAAGGAATGGCAGAGCGCAATGAGAGAACAAAGAAAGTGAATTAATATGGAACTCATGAATGAATATCAAATGAGTTTTATAATTTCATGCACCAATACAGTAGTTTAGGCATGCTTATAGCAATTTTGCTCCTTGGGAATATATATATCTATATTTATAACCATACCTCTATATGCATCTATCTTTGTTTTCTAGTTCAGCCTAGTCATATTATTAAACCAGTGAAATTAAACTAGTGAACTTATGTATTTATCATAAAACACAACTGGGGTGGGAATAAAAGGATGTAAAGACAGATTGAGGAGTTAAGAGTTTAGGAGACATGAGAAATGGATCAAATACCAACTCCAAGGTGACAGCTTTCTCTGACACTGATAGACGGTTAACTACTTACAGCCAAAAGCAAGCTTGAGGTAACGTACACAGGCTTATAAGAGCAAAACATATGTATCTCTTTCCAACTTGCCATTCAATGATGTGATTTTGATAGCTTGATGTCTTCTAGGGTGGAAATATTCACAACCCGGAAATTGGTAAACACTATGTATTCCCCTCCCCCCTCCTCTGAGGGGTTTACCAAGATTCCACTGCATCTACTCCTTCTGAGTTCCCATTACACAGTTTCTTTGCTGTGTTGATCCTCTCCTATTACATCGTCTGATGCAAAGAATATGGATCTTTCTTTATCAAAGCCCCAGTTTCTATCAGTGTCTGGCACACAATTTCCCTTCAGAAGGAAGGGACTAAGAAAGGATAGAAGGAAGAATGTACAGAGGGAGGGAGACAGAGAGGAAAGGAAGTTGCAAAAGGGTAATTCTGAGTTTGAGATTGTGAGAAATAAAAATCTAAGTAAGTTGTTCCAGAGGTAGAATTGTGACTTCAGTTCATCAAACTGACATGTTTGCTAGAGTCTCAGAAACAGTGATAGCTGGGGATGTGAGGTGAGTGGAGATTATGACTGTCATTGAGGAAGATAAGAGACTGTCCTTCAAATTGGTAAATACTAGCAGGATGAAAAAGACCATTTGAAACAAACACGATTACTCATCTTCACTCTGAGATGAAAGGGGTTAATGTCTGCCTCCCCTCCCCCCAGAGGAAGCATCCTTTGCAGTTAAATGGAAGTAACTGATCATTTTAGAAATGGAGAAAAACTGTTTTGGCTGACCACTAATTTTTCTCACTTGAAGCAAGTTTGTAAATAGCTTGGCTATGACTCTCTTTGAGAAACAATGGCAGATTCTTTTGTCCAGACAGAAAAACCAAGAAGGATGAATTTCGCTATTCCTCCCAGATGGTTATATCTTGGATTTAACTGGCCAGGACCTGTCAGGAGGCAGGATAAAGCACTCATTAATAAGACAGGTTCTGTGGTCAGAATCTGAGTTGAGAACCTAGCTCTGCCTCTTACCACATCCATGAACTTGTACATGCTATTTGTTTGAATGTTTTCATCTGGAAAGTGGGATTAAAACTGTTTTATTCATTGGGTTGTTTAGAGAATAAAATAAATGAATAAGTAGATCATTTGGCACAGTGCTTGGTATATACTAAGTACTCAATTAAATGTTCATGATACCGATGATGGTGAAAATGTGGTTATGGGATAGGCTTCTAGATCACTCAGTTGTGTTTTTTTGCCCACAGATACTTGTGGCAAGACATGGTCCCTTTAAGAAGGGAAAACCTTGCACACTTCCTAGGAGCATCAGTGACAACTCATTCACATCTCTCTTCTGCCCTTTATAGTGATTGCTCAGAAAAAATTCTAGAATTTTGTTCCTTCTAAAAATCTTAAGAGTTCAATTTCTGGGTTTAATGGGAAAATGAAATACTTCTATATCTGGCCTGAAATTTCACACTTAAGAAGCAAGAATATTTTCCACGGAGTGCTTGCATTTCTTAGTTTCGCTCCCTGTCCTTGTCCAAAAGACGTTTGCCTTACAAAAACAAAACAAAAGTCCCAATGCATTTATCACCCACCCCGTAATTATTGTCTGAGTAATATCAATGTTTAAAATAATTGTCCCAGGCAAGTTATTATCCTCTTTGAATGATTTCTGGTATATCTGCAAGAATTGTTAATTTCTGTAATAAGAGCCTGAGTCAATCTAGTTCTTACTGACTTTATACTCAAAAGTTATAAATAACTATTCTTGTGAGAAGAGTTTTGTATTCTTTACTCTGATTCTTTTTCTAAAGTTCTAAAGGTTTGCCTGAAACCGAAGATGATTTATGCTTTAACAGACTGTAGCGCATGTGAGGTTACAGTAATAATAGGAAAGCAGCTTTCATCGATTCTGATTTCCCATCCTCTAGAAAGTCCTTTCTCCTCCCCAGCCGAACATCTCTGGGATCCCCACGTTGATGAATAACGTGCTCACGAATAAGCCAGTTTTCCCCTGGCTCCTACAGCTATTGCTCCACGGGATTCCTAGGTGAGGATAAGACCCCGATTAGTCATTGCTTGCCCACCAGGTGCTGCCGTTTCTTCTAAGAACCCCCAGGTCTTCTGTCTCTGCCACAGCTGTTGGGTGTGTTACTGAGAGAAGGGAAACACTTCCGCTTCCCTCTTTGGCTCCTACTCCGTGAGAGTGGCACTCAAGAAATTCTGTTGATGCCCCAAAGTGTTCCAGAGATTTCTGTTTGGTTGTGTTTGTGTTATTGTTGTTTTCCACTTAAAAACCTTCATTTTACATTTGATTTAGAAATGAACTGTGCACAGGATGGACAGGAACAGCTGAGTGATGGACTCCATGCTGTATAGAGAATTTTCCTTCCTTTCCCACAAAAAAAAGCTTCTCTCCCAAGAATCTCCGGGCCCTTCTTGGAAGTCAAAGTTGACAGTCCTTTTCATAGACTGGGAGGCATATATGATTCCCACCCAGATGTAATTCTCACCTGCTCTCCCCTCCAACTGCTCCTTCCTCCCCACCTTCCAGCACACTTATGCCCTGGCTACCTAATCACCAAGGGCTATGTTTTCCTTATTGTTGTTTCTGTACATGGGCCCTATCTTTGTCATTTTAAATCTAAGGCTAGTTAATTTGGTTACTATGTAGGGACACCAATGAAACAAACAGCTTCAGTTTAGTTGCAAATATTTCAGCCTAGTCTGACCATGGCCCATAGATGAGGTCACACTACTTATTCAGATGCCACTTATAGAAAATAGAGTGTTCTTCAGAAAGTTCCAAGGATGCCTGATCTTTAATTGAAGCCAGTTTACTCATCATGTGACATCACTGCCTCTGCTGTTGAATAGTGTTCAGTTTATGTGGGAGGACAAATTGTTACCAGGAGATTCCAAGCAAGAACTATAGGCAGTGCAAAACCAAGGACTTAATTTGTTACAACAGAGTCTACCATGTGAATTCACTGGGAATGGTGTGGACAAATTCACTGGGAACAGGTGTGGACAAATTCACAGAGGGTAAGAAATAGAGCTGAATGTTAAAATAGGAATAGAAATTGGTTAGTGGGAGAGGTGGTCATTCCAAATGAGGAAACAGCACTTTTATATTCCAAACAATTTTCATTGCTTCAGATTCTACTGTTTCTCATCACCAGTGATGAATTTTATGTGACATAAAGAACAGCTTTAAATGGGAATCCAAGGAGAATTAAGAAAATGGTCCCCAGGCAAATGATGCTCAGACTACCTGACATTTAGGGGCCAGAACTCTGAAAAGAAGGGCATCTCTCCCTAGGACATTTGGCAGCCCATGATTTCCCTATACTCTCCATAGTTTCACCCCAATTCAAGACAACAATGTTTCTTATCAAAATGGGACCTTTCTACATGAAGTGCATTATTTTGCTAGCCTTACCAAGTGTGAAACTAAATCTTTGCTAATTTTAAATCTAGCTTTACTTTAACTAGAAATTCAAGCTTATAATCTTTCAGTTAAGGGTTTATAGCCTTATGCACCTTCATCTATAACCCTGATGCTTCACAAAACCAAGGAAAAACATAGTTGTTTTTTTTAATAAAATTTTGATTTAGCAGTCCAATAAACTCACTAATAACTTACAAGAATAAGTCATTGTTGGACTGAAACCAACAGCATAATTAGCCTGATGTACTCCTGTCTTCTTTATCATAAAATAGTAACTTCATAAGACTTGAGGGAATTTAACAGTTGAATAACCAGAAGAGATTTTCTGAGGAGGAACAGGATTTTTTTTTAAATTTTATCTTCTCTTTTATAATTTTTTTTAAAGATTTTATTTATTTATTTGACAGATAGAAACATAGCAAGAGAGGGAACACAAGCAGGGGGAGTGGGAGAGGGAGAAGCAGGCTTCCCGCTGAGCCAGGAGCCCGATGTGGGGCTCGATCCCAGTACCTTGGGACCATGATCTGAGCTGAAGGCAGACGCTCAACGACTGAGCCACCCAGGTGCCCCTCTTTTATAATTTTTTATAAAAAACATAAACAGGGTTTTCTTTTGAATAAGTAGAGTATTATGCCATCCTGAGCTCAATACAATTTTGGTACAATTTTTCTCTGTTACTGGTTCCATTTTATTCTCCCACTGTTTTATCATATAGATGAAGATAGTATAAAGCATGGGAAATTTAATAGCCTCTCATTATACCGCTTATCTATCTATCTATTTGTCTACAATTTTATTAACGTTTACTTCATTTATTTTAAGATGGGTCTTTGAGTGACAGAAATAATTAATATAATTGAAAACCAAAAAGTTCTTACCTTTAGAATTTGTTTCTATTAAGAATCAAAATGAAGAGGAGGAAAGTAAGAAAGCAGATTTGGGTTTTAAATGCCTGATGATCCCTAATAGAAGTAGATGCTTCATGAAATCTGCAAAATTGGGAGTGATCAAATAAGTCTGGACACTTAATGAGAATCATCCTACAAGTACCTGAAAGTTATGTGTTATAATTTTAACCTCCCCTTTGGAGAGGGAAAAAACACACTCAACAGTCCCTAACTTATTCACCTTGTGTTGTTCTAACTGCTTGGCTTTGAGAGTCTATTATATGTCAGGCACGGATACTAGATACTAGAAGCTGCACATTGTCTCGTTATAATCTTAGGTGGAGGTGCTATGATCATCCCATCGCACTGATGAGGAAGCTGATGTTAAGAGCAGTAAACTGCCTACTTCACTTATAAATGGCCGAGCATGGATCTAAGAAAGATGGATTTTAAAACCCCACTAATTCACACTTGAGTTGTGAGGAGGCTGAATAATTTCATACCACATTCTTCTTGACTAGCTTTTTCCTCTTTGTTCATTGTGTTCATTGATGTGTCTACTGGCCCACTTTCAGCTTCCTGAAATCAGATGCCACATCTTAGAGGGAAGGAATCTCACAATGATTATAGGACTCCTGTCATGGTCTAGCCAATGGTGCTGCTGAGTCAGTGGGAGAGTCCTTTCTTCCCTTAGTAGGTAAAGCTGTGCATTAAGGCAGACATACTGAAGGCCCCTGGTTAGCCAGGAGGATCTCTCAGCTCAGACACCCACCAATTATCTCACCAAGAAGGCCCTTGAGGACTAGATGCTTGTCACCAAGGGAAGGTCCTACAGGTGCAATCCAGCAGGACAGAAATCATTCTGTAGAGAAGCATTGTTATCCTGGACTCCATCCCACACAAAGACCAGATGCATGAATTTTTATAATCCAGCACTTGGTTTAGCACCTGACACAGAGTTGACACTTGTTGAAACAATAATATAACAACATTTGACAATAAGTAAACATCAATAACACTTTAATGAACACTTTTTGTTCATTATTTAATACTCCCTGAATTCTGCTAATTTACATACTATTATATTTTTAAGTAAGAAATATGAGGTTACAGAAAATATATTAATTTTCTCGTATTCAACTTCAAATAGTGACCGAAGTTTTAAGTAGTTTGCTTGAATCTGGAGCTCTTAAACACTAAATTGTTTTTTTCTCCTATAATCTCAAGACATAGCCCAACTCCTGGCACATAATTAAGTCTCATTAAATTTTGGAGACTGGCCAAATAGGTATAGAGCAGGTGTCAGAGACAGCAATTATAGCCAGGCATGGAGCCACCAGAAACCAGCGGCCGCTTAACTATAGGGAGTTTTGGCTCAGTCTTCATGGCTATTTGAGAGATGATGATGGTAGAGATGGAAATGGTTTCTTTTCTTGTGCCACAGTTACATCATCCTTTCTCTTCTTACCCTAACCTTTTTCTTAGCTGCTTATGTAATCCAGATAAGGAGTCTTGGTGTGCCTCAGCAGTACAGAGATGAAATGATGTGTTCAAAGCAAAAGGTGAGAACAAGGACAAGGGGGGCCCCTCCCACCCTGTGTGTTCTATAACCAGATCTACATACTTTATTAGTAATTAATGGGGCATTTCATGTTCTCCAATTTCTCTGGACTAATTGCCTGCTGCAGGGTTATCATAGACAATTAGAAAGAACCACAAAGGCAGCAGAACTCTCTCATCATCTTGTACATCGTCAAGGAAATTTAATTCCATCCTTTGGAAGAGACTTTAGATGGTACTACACAGTCTAAGAGAATCTGAAAATCTGGGTCTTATTTTCCTTAATTTTATTCTTATTTTACTGTCTGCCAGACATCACCAGTTCCAGGAAGTCTAAGCAAGATGGTTAATTCTTGCTGCCATTAAATTCAAGTGTCATAAAATATTTGTGGAATAAGAAATGACAAAGAATAAAATCTTTAGAACATCACCTTCATCCATCATGCACAGTGGGCTTGGCCCCAAAAGAACTTTGATTTTAATATTGTTAGAATAACTATATAGCATCCTGTAGGACACATTGTTTCTTTCCTCTGTTGTAGTTGTTGTTGTTTTTTAAAACAACAACACTTTTGGATGCAATGGAAAACCTCCCCTTTTTGCCACCAACTAACATTTGACAATTTATCCTGTAAACATCATTTATTATGCTTACCAGATATTGGTACATCTGGCAGCCAGTAAAAGCAAGTGAGGTAAAAAAAAAATACATACATACTTAACTTTGAAATGCATTATTTACTCATGGCTACAAAGTATGTGGCCCTATATCCCCTATTATGCTTATTCAGAAATTTAAAGTGGATATTCCAGTAAATCCTCCTGTTTAATTCCCATCTAATTTTTAAATGCTCCTGAGCATTCTTTTTTTCTTGCAACATCTTTTGTCCTAACCTACCTACCCTAACCTGTTTTATCTTCCCATTCCCCTAAACTTTCTTTTAGAAAGAACTGGTTTTGAGTTCATACTAGGTTTTGGACACTCAAAGGAGTTCAAAATACTGAGATATTTTAGAAACTGCTTTCAAGAATAATATTACCTGGTTATATACCTAAGCATATGAACACTTAATAATAGAAGTGCAATGATGAAACCACTGTAAACAATTTAAAAAAAGACCTTGCAATTCAAATGTATTGGTGTGCTGTTAATTACTTCTTCATGCAGTCTTTGTGATTTTGTTCTACCCCATGCTAGCTAGCTCATTCAAAATTTACAGAAAACCTCAAGGAGAGTGGCTAAATATAACTTGTATCTAGAACACATGCAACTTTTATCAATAATGAGAACTTCATTGCTTCTCTTATTTTATTTGTGCAGCAGGTAATCATTTAAAGTAAGCCCTTGGTAAAATGAAATTCAAGGTAATTCATTGTGGGCTACATTTCACATATAGGGGAAATGACTCATGAATAGTTATAGGGCTCAAGCTTTTGGGATAAAAAAATGTAGTATTAATGGAAAGATCACAATAAGTAAGTGGAAGCCAACCTTTGGATATCAATAGCCACTCACAGACTCATTGGCAAAGGTAATGAAGGAATTACAGCTATCATGAATATTCCATATTAGGTTTTAATTACCAGGGCAGGAGCCTGAGCCTTGATGATCTTTTAATGAAAGGTGGGATGATTTCCTAATTTAGCATTTTTCATTTTAAAAGCTCATTAGCCTACCAAAAAAAAAAAATGTATGTGAAATGTATATGTTAATTAGCTTGACTGTAGTTATTATTTCACCGTGTGTACATATATTGAAACACCATGTTGTATACCTTAATATATATAATCTTTATTTAAATTTGTTTTAAAATGAATAAATAATAAAATCGGGAAAATATTTTAAAAATAAAAGTTCATTATTCAATTATAGTAATGATATTCCACAATGGAACAAGACTTGACCAAAAACAAAACAAAACAAAACAAAACAAAAAAAAACACAATGAACCAAACAGGGGTAAAAATATTTAAGCTACATCTTCCAGAGCAGACTTCTTCGAGATGTATTTTATGTTTTCTGTTACCCAGTAAATAGTTCTTTGCCAATTTGTCCTGTCCTCATGTGCTATAAAATATTAACCCTTTATACCCTTCCAAAGAGAGAGGACTTTGTGTTGCTTAGTACTAGGGGTGTTTTGGATGCTGCAAGCTCTGGAAGGCCAAGTGCTGGTGAGATAGAGGTAGAGCTAGATCCCCTGCCTTGAGGATCTTAGATAATCCAATACTTAGCCTAACACCTCACTAGGCCACTGTGATGTAGGAAAGAACATCAGGGTTCGAAGCCCACAGCCAAGAAAGAATTCTTGAAATGTCTTTGGTGCAAAAAGGTGGTTTTATTAAAGCATGGGGACAGGACCCATGGGCAGAAAGAGCTGCACCAGGGTCACGATGAGTGCCCATTATATGCTTTCAGGTTGGGAGGGGGTTAGGGATAACGTTTAAGTCTCTAAGGAATCTGGAGGCAAGGTTTCCAGGACCTTGAGGTGGGCTAGCTATTGTTGGGAAAAGGTCATTTATTACCGTCTAATAAAACCTTAGTCATGAGACCCTTCAGATGTATATTGGTGGGCCATATGCTTCGGAGGTGATTGCCAACATGTATCTTGGGGGTTTAGAGATAAAGGAAATTTCTAAAGGAATTTTTATATGTTAAAGTAGACTTACAGGATCGGGGAGGGGGGTGTCAGGCTAGGATTGCCTTTTGCCCTTAGCAAAGTGTCAACATCCAGGCAGTTGAGTCCCTAGAGGATTGTCACTCTCCTGTTTCAAGGACTTGACAATGGGCTGTAGGTAGTAAGGGAATTTAATAAGTTTTCTTCTGCCTTTGTTTCCTACATCAACTGGGGTTCAAAATAATAACTCATAGAAGCAAAGAAAAGGCTTCAAGACTGAGTCCCACAAACCCATCTTCGGTCTCAGCTGCTTGGTAACTAGCGCACGAAAACAAATGGCCCAAACTCTTATTGGTTTTACAGTAACAATTTCTATTAATTCAGCAAAGGAGAAGAAGCATGAGTTACTGTCCAGAGAAGAAAAATGTTTAGCAGGAGCTGATGATCTAGTCAGTATATTTGGAAATAAGCTTTTGCTTTTTTTAATCCTTCCTCTGAAATTCAGGCAGGGCTAGGTTTTTAAATTACATTAGTGTGGACTTTCATTCTTCATAGTGAATGCATTAAAGGTAGCTACTATTAAAGTTCCCTTTCATATATATTGAAAAGGAAATGAATTGCCACCCTATTAGACCTGTTTTAATGTTCTCTAAGCATATTATTTGCACATTTGATTGTAAGCCATCAATAAGCAATGTCTGGATTAATTTTTTTCAGCATGAATAAGAAAAGTAGGGGTGTATTTTTAATTATAGTGACATGCACCCTCTATCTTAAACACCCAAGAGAAGCATAATTTCATAAATCCATGTGATAAGGGGAATGTGGGAATAACTGCTCTTATTAATAATTTCTATTTCTATATGGGAGATAGATTGAGAATCTTATCTGGAGGTTATACTTTTAAATAGTCAGATTAAAAGCAGTTATGAAATAGCTTTTGAAGTTTGGATGCAATTGGAGTTCATTTGCAGCCCATTTCCATCATAATAAGATCTTAGAAGTGAGCACAGGGGAAATCGGGATGATTCAGCCCTTGACACAATGTGGAGTTGTTCTCTATAATAATATCTGTAAGATTTTGTCCGGACTGGTAAGACACCCCAATCTCATAGTCTCATTATTTTTAACTTAAAAACCTGTTTCTTAATAGATGGTAATGAGTATCTTACCAAACCCTCTTAAAAAAAAAAAATGAAAAGAAAGCAGTATTTTAAGGAACTAAGAATGAAGGAAAATGGCACACAGGTCCCAGCTACAGCCAGGCAATGCCTGAGGGAGCACAAATGCTTTTGTTATCCCAACTTAGTGCTGTCTGGTGGAATAAGTATTATTTAAGAAATGGAATTGAGACAATAAGAGGGAAACTGAGGAAGCTGAAAGGACAATTATAAATTGGGGGTGCTAGAGAAATATAAAGGGAGGTGTAGATTTCGATTTCTACGCTTCATCTAACTTGGTAAAATTATGACATCAGTGGACTGTGATAAGTTATGTGCATATACTGTGATCCCTACAGCAACCACTAAAAAAAGAGATATACAAACAGATACACACACACACAAAAAAAACACTACAGGTAAAGTAAAATAAAATTCTAATAAAAGTACAATTTACCCACAAGAGAGCAGGAAAGTAAGCAGTGAAATAATAAAAGGAGAACAAACATATAATAAAAAGTAAAATGTCTGACTTAGGTCTTAACATGTTGGTAATCACACTAAACAGAAATGGTCTTTAACAATATGACCCAACTATTTGCTTCTATAAGAAACTAAATTCAAACGTAACAATATAGGTGTATTGAATGTCTAAGAGACGAAAAAACAAATATATATCATGGAAACCTTAGTCAAAGAAAGCAGGAGAATCTATATTAACATCTGATGAAGTAGACTTTAGAGCTATATCTATATCTATAACCAGAGACAGAGAGGGACATTATATATTTATAAAAAAGCCAGTCTACCAAGGAGACATAATCTTAAATATGTTTGCACAGTAGAAAATAGAAGTTATATGGTATAACTGCAAGGAAAAATAGAAAAATCCATACTTGTAGTTAGAAGCATGCACATCCCATCTCAGCAATTGATAAAACACCTACATAGAAAATCAGAAAAAAAAAAAAAAGAGAGAGAACATAGTAACATTAACTACCAAAATCCAATTGACATTTATAGAATATTCCACCAAACATTAGCAGAACATATATTCTTTTCAAGTGCTAATGGAATATACTAGAACAGACAATATTTTGGGCTATAAAACACCCTTCAATGAATTTGGAAGAACTAAAACCATATAGAGTGTGTTCTCTGACCACAAAGGAATCCAACCAGAGATCAATAACAGAGACAGAAAAAAATCTTCCAAAATTTAGATACTAAATAATAAACCTCTAAGTATTTCATAAATTAATAAGGAAATGTCAACATATTGAGCCGAATGAAAACAGGACATATCAAAATATGTAGGATACAGCAAAACAAGTATTGTGCAAGAAATGTATAATACTAAAATGCATACATTAGAAAAGAGGAAAGAGTAGAATCAATAATCAAAGCTCCTCCCTCAAAACTGGAGGAGCAAAATAAAGCCAAAACAAGTACAATGAAAGAAATAATAAGGATAAGATCAGAAATCAATGAAATTGAAAACAGAAAAATAGAGAAAATCAGTGAAACAATAAGCTTCTTTTTGGAAAAGATTTTTTTTTAAAAGATTTTATTTATTCATTTGAGACACAGAGAACAGAGAGAGAGAGAAAGCATGAGCAGGGAGAGAGGCAGAGGGAGAGGGAGAAGCAGGCTCCTCGCTGAGCCAGGAGCCCGATGTGGGGCTCGATCCCAGGACCCTGGGATCTTGACCTGAGCCGAAAGAAGACGCTTAACCATATGAGCCACCCAGGCACCCCTCATTTTGTTTTTTAAAGATTTTATTTATTTATTTGACAGAGAGAGACACAGCGAAAGAGGGAACACAAGCAGAGGGAGTGGGAGAGGGAGAAGCAGGCTTCCCGCTGAGCAGGGAGCCTGATGCGGGGCTGGATCCCAGGACCCTGGGATCATGACCTGAGCCAAAGGCAGACGCTTAACTGACTGAGACACCCAGGTGCCCTGGAAAAGATTTTTAAAAGTTGACAAACCTCTAGGAAGACTAACAAAGGAAAACAAGAAGAAAAAAATCAACAATATCAAGAATAAAATGAACAATGAACATAAAATCAATATCAGATAGATACATGAAAAGGTGCTCAGTGTCACGAATTACCAGGGAAATGCAAATCAAAATCACAGTGAAATAGCATCATACGTGCTAGGATGACTATCAGCAGAAATCTAAGTGATAACAAGTGTTTGTGAGGACACGGAGAAAAGGGAACCCCTGTATGCTTTGGTAGAGGTGTACACTGGTGCAGCCACTATGGAAAACAATTTGGAGGTGCCTCAAAAAATTAACTATGGAATTACCATGTGATTTAGCTATTTTGCTTCTGGGGTGTATCTGAAGAAGATGAAATCACTGTATCAAAGAGATATCTGTATTCTCATGTTCATTGCAGCATTGTTTAAAATTGCCAAGACATGGAAACAACCTAATTGTCCATCAATGAGCAAATGGATAAATAAAAAGTGATACATGTGCTCATGTCCACACACACACACACACACACACACACACACACACACACACACTTTGGAGTATTATTCAGCCATAAAGAAGGAAATCCTGCCATTTGTGACAACATGGATGAAACTTTGAGGTCTTCAAGCTAAGTGAGTTAAGTCCTATGTTGTAAATGATATGTTGTATAAACTCCGAGTTTTAGTATAATCCTCTAGAGGATGTTGATATTTTTGTCTTAAAAGACAAGCAGGTTAGTTAGGTTCAGCCTGGGCAGAATGGTACAAATCTCACTTCAGTTCTCAGAGACTTTGATCTGCTGCTTTGGGGCTACTTTGCACTTCCTTGTCACTTTCAGGAATCAGACTGAAATTAAATGGATGCATACACCGAATTAGGTATCATCTTCTCTGGGTCTCTCCTCTCTAGAGTTTCCCCTCGCTCTCTGGCTTATGTCATCTTCTTTCTGTAGTTCTTTTGATATGGTTGCTACTGGAGTTTTAGCCATGCTGCTTTGCTCCATTTTGGGGGAATACCCTTGTAATGAATCCACAAGTGAGGGAAAGTCACAGATTTGATCTAACTTCATGCTGATTATTTACCCACATTTTAAACTTCCTTATAACATCCTGCCTATTTTTATTTGCTCTGTTTGATTTTCAGGTAGTCACTTTTTCTTTTGAATCTTGTCCATTGTCATATCTGTAATTGGCTGGAGGGCTAGTCCTAAGGGATTACACTGAAATAGTAGAACAGGACCTATAGGACTGTATTTTCATACCAAAGGTAAAGGGATTATATTATATATCAGATACTGGTAAAGAGAAAGGATTCAAGAATGAGTTCATAGATTTTGGCCTGACAACTGGGCTAATGCCATTACCATTATTTTAAAAGTGGAATATTTCAGAAGGAATAGGTTTGGGGTGGGGGTGTAAAGAAGTTCAGTTTGAACAAGTTGAGATTGAGACTATTAACACATCCATCTGGAAATTTTAAGTGAGAAATTCATTATATAAGTCTTTCTTTCAGTGGAGATGTCAAACTGAAGATAGTTTTGTGAATCATCAGCATGCAGATCATTGGGGTTAATGTAGAGCATGAAATCAGCCATAATACCTGGCTTGCTAAATGTAACACATAGGCTGCTAGGGGGCAAGGGAGGGTTTGGGAGAAGGGCGTGGGCCTTTGGAATGCTGCAGGGAGTTACCTTCCCCTGAAGCTCTCTTAGCCCAAACAGCCACCCTGTGATCTAAGAGATGTATACATTGTCCCTTAGCCTATGTTTAGTAAAACACGCAGATTAGCTGATCTTATCTTTCCCATAAATCTTCTCAGTTTCAGTAAGACCCCTTGTTACACATCACGTGCTTGAGAAACGGTGATAAGGATATCCTGAAGGACCAATAAAAGCGGGAGCAAAGAAGAGCAAAGGGTCTTCATCTCTGAGCCTTGACCCCCTCGCCTTCTCCTCTCTTTCACGCAAAGTTTGGAGTCATCTTTCATCCGTGGGTACAAGGATTGCTGGCCATTCCCCGCAGTAGATAATATAAAAAGGTATGGAACTGAAAAAGATTCCCAAGGGAGTGGATGCAGATAGGAAAAAAAAGACACCAAAAAGAGACCCCCAGGCTGAGACCTGACTCACTTCAAGAAGCAGTACAACAAAATGTGAAAATGTGCTCAAAGCAATATATAAAGCAGAATTATGAAAAGGAATAGCTAATCCAGTTTGAGGATATCAAGAAAGTTTCATACAGATACCTGTTAAAATGAATCTGAATGTCTGAGTAAAAGTTAACCAAGAACAGGAAAGGATGAAGGCTTTCCTGGGTGTTGGGACCACAATGAGCAAAGGTAGAACAACATGACCTCTAGTTCAGCAGTACTAGAGAAAGCATGGGTCAGGGAATGGGAAAGGCCGCCTGGAGAGGAAAGAATAGGGTAAACCACCACAGACCTATTTGTCCTATTAAGAAAACATCTCTTATCAAGAGAGTTTGTGGTTTTAAACTCATCCTGAAGGTAGAATATTTTACTTGAATAACCTGAGTGAGAATTTAAATTTACAAAACAAAAGGGGAGTTTCTCTGTTGAAATTAGTGAATTTAGAGGAAGGGAAGAACCCCCATTCACATTTCCCCACCACTCTAGGTGGCAGCCCCCAAGATACCTGCCCATGATCTGTAGAACGCAGACCTTGGAACACACAGAGCTAGTGAGGCGTTTGCGATGACATGACCAAGTTTTCACTATATATATTGTACTATCACTTACTGTCATTGGAAATATCATTATCAAATTCAGGGAAAGAAGAAATGAAGCGAAGGTCATGTAATAGTCCCTGAAAGAAGTGACAGACCCAGTAGAAGTGGCCTCTTACAGAAAATTCTATGAAGTCTTCGAGGATAGTAAGATTCAGGAACTATCTGGTAAGCTGAGTCTTTCTTTCTTAGAAACTAGAGTCTAGTACATAATGATGGGAACTCAGCCATTCAAATTAGATTATCTTTGAAGAACTCTTAATTCATAAAACAAATGCAAAGGGAGTTTCTCTTTGAAATTGAAGTTGAATTAATATGTATTTGAGGTGGATGCAGGCACCTTCCACAAATTCTTCACTCACAGTGTCAGCACCTGCATCCTTCAGGGCCTCTCTACAATACAACATAGCATTTACACACAGTAACATTTACTGATAAACAGTGTACTGTTCTTATAGGTTTTAAAAAATACATTAATATAATCACTGTCACAATAAAAACATGAAACAATTCCCTTACTGCCCAACTCTTCCCTCTGGAACTTTGGAGTTATCCTTTTCCCAAATCCAGCCCTTGGCAATCATTGATGTGACATCAATCTCTAGGGTGTTGTCTTTCCCAGATGTTATATAAATGGAATTATACAGTATATGGCCTTTGCAAAACTTGTGTGTTTGTATATAGCCATGTGTATCTGAGATACAACCATATAGTTGAATGTAACAGGATTTTCTTCCTTTTTATTGCTGAGTGCTCTTCTACATGTACCACACTTTGTGAACCCATTCCCTATTTGTGGGCCATTTGGACTGTTCCCAGGTTTGGGTGATTATAAATAAAACTAGTATAAACATCTGACTAGAGATCGTTGTGTGAACATATGTTTTATGTCCTGTGGGTAAATATCTAGAGAGAAACAAGATGACTGAGTTGAGTGGTAAATGCATGTTTAGCTCCATAAAAAATTATCAAGCTGTTTCTGTATTGTCCAGATGGGCTTCCACATGAGGACAGCAAAGATGAGTTGTGGTAAGATGACGTGGTTCACAAAGCTTAACGTGTTTATTATTTTGCTCCTTTGGCCCAGAACATGGTTTTATCTTGGTGAACGTTCCATGTGCCCTTGAAAAAATTAGTATTTTGCTATCATTGGTTGAAGTGTTCACATCCATTGATAGCAATATTCTGCTCTTCTACCTTCTTATCAACTTTTCTAGTTATTTGTTCTATTGGTTACAGAATGTGTAGTGTTGAAGAGTGTTGAGATTTCCAGCTAAAATTTTTATTTGCCTCTTTCTACTTTCAGTTGTATCCTTTTTTGTTTTATGTGTTTTGAAGTTATATTTTTAGGCTCACACTCATTTAGGGTTACTATGTCATTTTGCTGAATTCAACATTTTGTTATTATATGATGCCCCCCTTCCTTAATGTCTGGTAATATGTTCTATTTTTAATTCAATTTTCCCTGATATTAATATAGACACACCAGCTTTGATTAATGTTTGCATGGTATATCTACTTCTATCCTTTTTACTTTTCATCCATCTATGCTTTCATATTCAATCTAAGTTTCTTATAACTTGTAGTTATATTTTGCCCTTTTAAATTAATATACTGTGTTTAGATCAGTTTTAGGTTTACACAAAAATTGAACAAAAATTATAGTGTCCTTGTAGAAACTCCTCTCTTCTCTCTTCCCCCCCTTCTCCCATATTATTACCATCCTACATTTAGTGTGGCAAATCTGTTACAATTGATGAGCCAGTATTGCGCATTATTAACTAATGTCCATAGCTCACAATATGGTTCAACCTTTGTGTACATTCTGTGGATTTTGACAAAGGTATAATGACTTGTATCCACCACTATAGTATCATACAGAATCATTTCACTGCCTTAAAATCCTATGTTTCACCTATTCAACCCTCCCTCCCCACAAACCTCTAGGGATCCACTGATCTTTTTACTGTCTGTATAGCTTTGCCTTTTCAAAAATGTCATATAATTTGAATCACACAGTATGTAATCTTTTCTTATTGACCTCTTTTACTTAATACTATACATTAAGTTTCCTCAGTATGTTTTCATGACTTAATAGTCATTTGTCTTTCTGTAGTTACATTAGCTTTTTTTTATGGCTGAATAATAATCCAAATTATGGTTGAACCACAGTTTGCTTATTCATTTACCTCTTGAAGGACAGCTTGGTTGCTTCCAAGGTTTGGGGATTATGAAAAAAGCTTATAAATTTTATATGAAGTTTTTGTTTGTGGACATAGCAAGGAGTGTGAAATCTGGATCATGTGGTAAAAGTTTGTTTCATTTTTTAAGAAACTGCCAAACTGTCATCTAAAGGGGCTGTACTATTTTGCATTTCTATCAGTAATGAATGACAGTTCTTGTGGCTACACATTCTTGCCAGCATTTGATGGTGTTATTGATTCAGATATTAGTCATTCTTATAGGTGCATAGTGATATCTCATAGTTGTTAGGTTTTGCGCTTTTTTTTTTTTTTTAGAGAGAGAGAACATCGGCAAGCTGAGGTGGGGAGGGCAGCGAGGGGGGAGAGAATGAATCTTAAACAGGTTTCACAACTAGCACAGAGCTTGACAAAGGGCTCGATCTTACGACGCTGAGATCATCACCTGAGCTGAAGTCAAGAGTTGGACGCTTAACCAACTGAGCCACTCAGGCTTACCTAGGTCTTGCTTTTTAAATCCAGTTTGACAACCTCTATTTTAAGTAATATTTTAAACCACTGATAGTTAATTTGATTATTATGGTTTGATAAAAATCTATAATCTAATATCTTGGTAACTATTTTCTATTTACTTTGATCTTTGTTTTCTTTTTTCCTTTTTTTACTGCCTTTTAAAAATCAGTTGCATATATTTTACAACATTGTAATAACTCGACTATTAGCTTATATTTATATGTCTTGATTTTTGAATACTTTCCCTAGGTTTTATAGTATATATCATTAATTATCAGAATCTATCTTCAAATATTACACAGCTTCCTGTTTAATATATGGATATTACAATAGTATAGTATAATCCTAATTCCTCCCTCCCAATTTTTGTTGTATTTCTGTCATATATTTTATGTTCACATTCTACAAACACATAATTTACTACCACTGTTTTTGATATAGACAGTCATAAAAATATATTTTCATATTTAAAATTAAATGTGCCTTTTCTGGCTTTCTTTATTTCTTTTTTTTTAGATTTGTGTCTTTGAGGTGTCTTTAATATTTTTTGTAATATGGCTCTGCTGACATTGAATTCTCCCAGCTTTTGTTTGTCTTAAAAGTTCTTCAGTTCTCCTTCATTATTGAAAAAATATTTACCCTGGGCATAGAAATCTGAGTTTACAGATATCACTTCATTGTCCTCTGGTATACTGAGTTTCTGATGAAGAGTCTGCTTTGAACATTTCCTTTGACCCTCAGTATATCATGTGTGTTTTTCTTCTGGGGCTGCCTTCAAGATTTTCTCATTGTCTTTCATTTTGAGCAATTTTAATAAAATATGTCTAGGGTTTTTGTTTGGTTTGTTTGGTTTGTTTTGATTTTGTTTGGATTTATCCTTCTGGGGTTATATCAATTTTGTGGATCTGTGACTTGAAGTCTCTCTTTAATTTTGGAGGCTTCTCAGTCATTATCACTTCAAATAATTAATCTTCCCCAGCCTCTCTTTCTTCTCCTTGTAAGATTCTAATTACTCATGTATTAGACTATTTGATATCATTCTGTACCTCTTAAAATCTCTGTTTCTTTTTTCTTTAACTATTTTATCTTTTTGTGTTTCTATTATAGTAGTTTATATTGCCTTTCTTAAATTATAAACACACACACAACACACAATATGTACTGCATTTTATTAGATTTTGTTGGATTAAAATTTGGCTCTTAAGTAGTTAATAAATTAGTTCATCATATTGAAACATTGACTTTCTATTTTAAACATTAATGATGAGTACTGGATAATTTTACTTCACATAATGAAGGTTGACATATTCCAGAAAGTTACACATAAATTAAATTTTTATATACAAATATATATAATTTAATGAATATGAAGAATATTGTGGCATGCCCTTTAGGAAATAAATAATCTCTACTAAACATACTAAGCTCATAAATTACTTTTTTATGTATAATTAAAAAAAATGAATCCAACCCATAAGACATTTTGTCAAGGGAACAATTATTCTTGTGCCACAGTCTCATTTTTAATGGTTAAGGGATTGTAGCTGGAGTTCATTTAAAATGCCTTAATAGGGGCGCCTGGGTGGCTCAGATGGTTAAGCATCTGCCTTCGGCTCGGGTCATGATCCCAGGGTCCTGGGATCGAGCCCCATGTCCAACTCCTGGCTCAGTGGGGAGCCTGCTTCTCCCTCTGCCTCTCCCCCTGCTCATGCTCTCTCTCTCTCTCTCTCTGTGTCTTGAATGAATAAATAAAATCTTTAAAAAAAATAAAATAATAAAATAAAATAAAATGCCTTAATAGAAGGTTACCTTTAATCATGTTTTAGCAACATTATCTTTTACTGCAACATATTACTATATTTTATTGCCTAGCAAGTACAAAGTTAAAATAGTATGGACATCAAGTTAGAGTTCTAGTCTAACCTACAATTACCAGAACACATCTTGAGTGACATGCTTTGTTCTGTCAGTTGAAAGCCATTGACAAGGTAAATGTAATGTAATCCAGAATCTATATGTGGGCTGACAGGAGGCTAGAGGCCATCTCCTCTAAGGAATAATTAATGGAGCAGAAAGTCAAAGTGAAAATTCAGTTTAGACATAATAACACTTTCCAAATATCTGAAGATTTATTCTGAGGAAAAAGGGTGTAGGCATCAGAACATTTCAGAGAATTGAAAGAAGATCAACAGATATGAATTATAAAATGAATTATAATAACATTAGTTATCTTTATTTAAAAGATTTTTTTAATGATTAGAATCCCCCAACCATTAAATACCTTGCCTCTTAAAGCAGTGCACTCCCAGTCACTGGTAGTATTCAGAAGGTATCTGGGTAACTACCTATCCAGGATCTTATCTCCTCTATAATTTCTAAGCACCCTACCTACCTCCTGCCACTAAGACTCTGTGTATGGAAACAATGCCCAATAATAATCAGATATAAAATAACTTAATGAATAAATTAGGAAGAAATAGTGTTTTTAGTTTGCAGAAGTCAAGAGACTGTAGAGATTTCTTAAATGATATATGACTTACCTTGTGCCTTGGCTGTGGAGTAAAATTTGAATATGAGGACAAAGGAGTACAGAACAGGGTATTTTGTAAACTGAGTGTATCAATGAGGGCTCTTAGTTATATGAAACAGATTACAAAGTTCTAAAGTGATCATAAAATATATACTCTTTTATATTATTTTTGGCAGCAATATTTCTGTGGTTCATCCATATTATATGTAGTCTTTTTTTTTCATTACCATGTATTATCGTATACAAAACTATCCCATGATAATAGAAATTAGAATACTGGTTGCCTAGGAAGGGACATAAGCAGGTTTCTGTGATGTAGGAAATATTTTTTATCCTTACTTTCAGGTGCTTCCATGAATTTATATGGCTGTAAAAATTCATCATTCTAGACTTTTAATATTTGCATACTCTATTGCATATGAACAGCACTATCAATATATTTTTTTTTCATTTTGTTTTTCTTTTAAAGTGCATGGAGTGAAGATCTAGTTGGCCTAGGAGGGTCTCACCCTCACTCTTGGGCTTGGGCAGGACAGAGTACCATGAGTAAGAA
Organism: Halichoerus grypus; assembly: GCF_964656455.1. Lineage (NCBI taxonomy): Eukaryota > Metazoa > Chordata > Mammalia > Carnivora > Phocidae > Halichoerus > Halichoerus grypus. The sequence continues at coordinate 21,694,833 of NC_135718.1, read as the reverse complement.
TTTCACAAAATCACAAGAAGGAGAAGAGGTTTTCCAAGAAAACTAAAATAATTATTACCAAAGAAGGAGGAAGGGGGTTGTGCAGGCAAATCAACAGATGACCACCAAATATAGTAATGGTGGGATATTAACAAAAACTGACACGTTTAAATAAGACTTTAACATAATCTCACCTCATTTAACCTTAACAACAATTCTATAAGCAAGTACTATCTTGATTCATATTTTACATTTAAGGTCAATAAGACACAGAGGGCACTTAGAGGCAGATTTGGGATTTGAACACAGATTACCTGTCTCAAGAGTCTACATTATGAACCTCTATGCTACGCTGCTTCCCAAATGTGCACTGTATGTTCATGGATGTTGAACTAGACCAGGTAGAATGGAGCAAAGGGAAAACAAAGACATGGATGCATTAAGCTATTTCACTGTTCTGTTTCATTCTGCTTATGGAAAAGGTTTTCAAACCTTCATCTTATAAATCAGAAATTTATGGCTGCAAATTCACTAAAGCCTAGGGGATTATAAACACACATACACACACATAATGGGTTTCATTTTTAATGATTTATCACATATAATTAGAAGTTGGAAGTTTTTGTCCTTTCTAAAGCTAGTACCTTCTTTTTCAAAATTAGGGGCTTTAGTGTTTGTGTTACCAAGATTCATTTTGCTATTCATTCAAAGATTAGAACTTCTACTTGGAAGTGGATAAGATAACTGAGAAAATGTCATTCAGGTCCCTCATCATAATATTGAATAGGGTCACATAATTGGAAAGTTATTTAAGCATAGCAGGTGTTATCAGGTGGTGATACAATCAGATACCATAGTTATCTTCCTGCTTGCAAACCCAGGTCATTTCACAGTGGAAAGGGTACCAGTCTCAAAAGGGACAAAGGAAAAGAAGTCTTATGAAAAAAATCATTCTGCAATGGCAAATATAGCAATGCCCTCAGGAAATTGTAGCAACAATCAGGGTTTAATCCAACTAAAGCAGATACTGCAGGACACAGGAAGGTGATGTCAAATAAGAGGTTTTATTGGAGTGGCCTGCAAAACAGATAAATGTGCGAATGCAAAGCCGATGAAAAGAAATGTTTGCTACTACCCATTACATGGATCAATATGAATCTGCTAACTCTAAATCTTTTTGTGGCAGTTTTCATTATAAATGACCTGCATTTTTAAACAATCCACCATCAAAAGTCTAGGTTTGAGTGAAATTAAGAGTTATCTTTACATATAATTAATGCACTTGCTCCTGAATATTAACTCACAACACGTTTGTCATTTCCCTTAAAGGCTGCTCGCCTTTGTGGTCTTTCAAGATCCTTATGTTTGTATCATCCTATTCAGTTTAAAATATTCTGATCTTTTAAAAATGGGCAGAAACCGTAGCAGAAATTCATGAGCTTCCATAAATCTTTACAATTCAGATAAACTCTTATGTATGCCTTCATGACAAAAGAGCTTCTCAAAGTCACTTCCATTCCGTTGTCACTATTCTCATTCATACCCACCCATGGGCAATTTGGAGAAGACGGACAACAAATGTCCACATAAAGAAGCTTCTTTTAAGGATGATAGAAATGAGATGGAAACAGGAGTAAGAATTGCATGATATATTTTTTTAAATATCATATATATATTTTTTTATTTGACAGAGAGAGAGAGAGACAGCGAGAGAGGGAACACAAGCAGGGCGAGTGGGAGGGGAGAAGCAGGCTTCCTGTGGAGCAAGGAACCCGATGTGGGACTCGATCCCAGGACCCTGGGACCATACCCTGAGCTGAAGGCAGACACTTAACGACTAAGCCACCCAGGTGCCCCTAAATACCATATTTTAATAGAATATTTAAAAAGCTTATTTAGTTCAATCTAGAATGGGGATTATTACAAAGATAATTTGATCCATCTTTCTATTCTCAAATATAATGTCCTCGTGTAACATCTTTCTCCAAAATGGGAAGTAATAGCAACCTTTCATATAAGGGAAGAGAATCTCTCATGTGTAGGTAAAATATTCATACTGGTATAGCAGAAGAAGCCAGGATAACAACTATCTTGTATATTTCAACCCTTTTTTCTGAGGCCAGTAGTGTTGCCTATCCTTAACATTTGAAGAAAGTTCCTATGATAGCATAGACCTGCATTAAGAGAAGCCTTCAGAAAGAAGGTACTACATTAACTTCCAATCTTGGGAAGACAGGAGAAGGGAAGAATACAAACCCTATAATAAAACAAATTATTATAAAATAGATGTAAATTAAAAAAAAAAACAAAACTATGTAGAACCAAAGAAAGCAATAGAGTTGTGAAACAAAGGTAAATTGAGGCCAGAGACAAGAAAGTACAACTTAGGAAGTGAATAGATACTGAAATGATTTCCTAAGGAGATTTCATAAAGCCTCCAAGCTAGTTAACAGTTCCTAATATTAGAGAAAAAAAGTAATGAAACCTCTTTAACACCAGTTAATAAATTAGTGGATATTTTAGAAATTAAAGGAGGAAGAAGGCAGAAAGAGACAGGAGGGATAGAGAGAGATAAAGAGAGAGGGAGAGAGAATAATTTTGATAATAAAAATGAAAGAAAAAACCTCCTTCTGGGACTGCAGAAATGGTTATACACACACACACACACACACACACACACACACACACACACACATTTAGCATATATTGATAAAGTGAAAAAAATGTGAGCTTCTATATGCCAGACATTGTGCTAAACTATGAAATCTGAAGATGGAAAATACTATGCATGGTCTCAAAAAATTAAAGTCCAGACTCTGATTGTTGCATTAGAGGAGAAAAGGCCCAGCTCTGGACAGGTGCAGTCCTAAGGAAAGGATGGAGCAACTTTTCCAGGAGATGGAGATGGGTATTTATCTAAAGACAAAAATGGAAGCAGAAAATCCTCAGGATCTCTCTGATTAGATTGTATCTTAAGAGGAAGAGTAATTGTAAAAGAGTGGAACATTGGATATTTTACCAACCAAATCTTTTAGAAGTTCACCCATCCTGAATTTCATAGTCTACGTGTGGCATTTGAAGATGGTCATATTTAAATAACCAGTTCTAACATCCATGCCTTGTTCTTTCTGTTTTTATTCACATTTCCAATCTAGGTAGATGTTTTAATTTGGAAGGAGGCAAATTTGAATAGCTGCATTTTTAATATAGATATATTTATTTAAAATTGCTTATGGAAGGACATATACTGGTGGACGGAGGAGAGAATGAACACACTCCAGAATAAGACCTGAAATTTAATCTAAGTTCTGCTCTTTATTTAGTATGTGGCCTCTACCAAGTTTAATTCTCTGCATATTCAGTTTTCTTATCTGTAATATGAGGGTAATAAAACTACAATGTCTGGGCCACATATATTAATGTATGAACAGGGCTAGCCTAATATCTATGATAGGATACACCCTGAAAACATTGATATTAGCTAAATTCTATTAAGCAATTTCTATATTTCAAATATTATGCCAAGTTATTTATATATAGTATCTCCTTTATCTCTCAATACAAACCTGTAAGTTAGTAACTATTATTTTTAGCAGTACTGAGATGTAAATCTGTCTCTCCTTTTGATTCTTCCTTAGAGTTTCCATCTCTCTGATTACATTATCCATTTGTTTTTCTGTTTGTCCACTTTTTCCATTAAGAGTCCTTAGCTTTTTAATGGTAGTTGTTTAAATTCCTGATCTATAATTCCAAAATCTCTGTCATAATTATGTCTGGTTCTGATGCTTGTTCTGTCTCTCCAAATTGTGCTGTTTGTCTATTAGTTTAGTATGTCTTGTAATTTTGGGATGGAAGCTCGACATGATGTACTGTGTAAAAGGGTCTGAGGTCAATAGGGCTTTAGTGTGAAGTCTTATATTTACCTGACTAGGAGTTAGGCCATTTTCCCTGTTTGCCACAGCTGTGGGTTTCAGAGGCTGAACTTTCCCCTATTGCTCTTGTCTTTGTTTCCCCTGTTGTCTTTGTGTTTCTCTAGAGAATTCTTAAATAATTTCTGACGTGCAGTTCTTTCAACTGCAGTTCCCTAATATAGGAGCACTTTTGATACGGTGGTAAGATGTGGGAGGAAGGGAAGCACTCTATAGTCCTACAATTAGGTCTCACTCATTTGGTGAGTCTGTGCCCTGGGTTGTGTCCCCCACAAGTGCTTCTCAGCTCTCCCCCTGCCCCCCCCCCACAAACTTAAATGAGATAGAAAGACAAGAGGGGGCTAGAGTTTGGGCATTTCCCTTCCTCGAGTTCGGTTAATTTCTGGTAAAACTCAAGGTAGTCAGGATCTAGTGAAATATTTTCCCTTAAGGCACACTTTTGTTAAGACAAACAGAACACATTGGGTATATTTCATAATGGCTACTTTTCCCCTCCTCATGCCTAAAACAGAGGCAACTTCCTTTTTTTTTTTTTTTTTCTGATTTTCACCTTGAGAATCTGATGGGACTCCCACAGGTAAGTCTTAGGAAGGTGTGAAGTCCCCCTAAGACTAGGGGTTTTTAACTCTCAAGCTTGTCGATACTGAGCTTCCAGTACTCATCAACTAAAGCTTAAGTTATTGTACATCATTATTAGCTCAAATGGTGGGCTTCTGGTCCTAAAATTCTGCTCTAGTAAGTTCTGATTCTCTATATCTGCCGATCTGTCTCTCCAATTTTCAGGGCAGTTTTTGCCTTATGACCTCAATTTTCTGATGAATCTAGGAAGAATTATTAATTTTTAGTTTGTTCAGCTTTTTTTTTTCCTTTTTTCTTTTCTGTGACAACAGGAGTGACAATTTCTAAGCTCCTTATATGCTAGACCGGCAACCAGAAATACTCCTTAACTTTTGAACACCTTTTTAACATCTTTATATTCACAGTCTTTTCTCTTTTCCCTTCCTCTTCCTTTTCCCAAGCTGTCATTCTTTCCTCAGGAGTCATCTCTGATTCTTCATTCCACTACTTCTTCCTCATCAAATCTTCAGACAGCTTCCTTCCATGCGTTGTGATCTCATGAGAGAATGAGAGACACCCCCATTTCCACCTGAAGTAAGGTGAGATGAGGGGGCTTCTGGTTTCTGAATTCAGCATAGACTGAGCTGTTTGAAGTCAACATAGACAGAAAACTGTTCAGTGCTGCTGTGGTTTTAGGAAGGATCACAGATAGAGGCTTGCATAAAATCCAAACAAAGAACAAGTAAACAGGGGGCCTGCAGAGTCTTCCTGAATAGAAGCATAAGAATAGAGAACTAGAGAGCTGGGGGAAGTATAGAAATACTGCCCCGTTTGTCTGCACACACAAAACATGTTTGAATAATTTCTTGGGGGAAGTTTAAACCACTGACTGAGTAAAGTGTTCTTCTCCACTGAGCTGTCCAAGGAAGCATTGAATGAACAACAATGAAGAGATACTGTCCTGGTAGACAGTGTAAACACAGGCTCCTTTCAAAAGCGATAGGAGTACTTTGGAGTCATACACAACAGAGAAATAATTAAATTTGCAGGTTGGCTGGACTCAAGAAATCCCAGAAATATAATGGAAGAAAGAGGACAGGATAACTAAGGGCCTCAACACCAGCCTAAAAGGGTAGCTTGTGTTTGCCAATTTTTGTTAGGTATCAGGTCCCATTTGGCACTTTATACAGAATTTCTACCACTTAATCTTTACAACAACCCTATCAAAGAAGAATTACTAGCCTTATTATAAGGATGAACAAATTGAGCTTCAAAGCATTGAATAACAAGGTCATGGTCACCCCACTACTTATTTCTATAACCAGGATTCAAACCCAAAGCTGCATTATCTCAAAGCTCATGCTTTTAAACCATTCTGCTCTCCTCTTAAAGCCACTTTTTGTTATCACCAATCCCTTGTCAAATTAAGAACTAAATTCTCTAGCTGGGAACTTGCTCTAAGACAGAAATTGAGAGCTCCAGTGCCTTAGAGAGGCAGTCTCAATTCCCAAATGGAAAAAGCAAGGTTTGGTATGTTATTAGTATTTATATAAACCCACCATACTCTTTTTTCTTTGATTCTTTTTAAAATTTTTATTTTTTTAATTTAAATTCAATTGATTAACATATAATGTATTTTTAGTTTCAAAGGTAGAGGTCAGCGGTTCATCAGTCTTATATAATACCCAGTACTCATTACATCACATGCCTTCCTTAATGTCCATCACACAGTTACCCCATCCCCCCACCCCAATCCCCTCCAGCAACCCTCAGTTTGTTTCCTAAGATTAAGAGTCTCTATGGTTTCTCTCCTTCTCTGATTTAATCTTGTTTTATTTTTTCTCTCCACCTTACTCTTTATGGACACAAGGCTGTTAGGTTAAAAATATATCACATCTTTCTGGGTCATGAGGATCCACTTAAAATGTAATTGAGCTTTATTTTTATTTTATTTTTGTCTATCAGCTCCGCTTACCCCTCATTCTACAACATTAAGGCAAATGCCATATTAGGTGTAAGAGTACATGAAAATGTCTCTGGGAGCAGATGAATCTAATTGTAGTGAACAGGAATGAAGCCTTTTCTCTTATGATGCAGTCTCCTTTATTAGCTAAATCTCTTCCTGGGAAGTATTGGAGCACCATGCTTTGTTGGACCCTTTATTATTATGGAGGAGTGCAGAGAAGATTGGTCATGAGTAAGGTACTTGCAAAATGGTATAATTTATTTCCAAGACACTTTTGAGAGAGAAAAGAGGATCTCAATCAGTCAGGATGTTGGGGCAACTGGTATAATAAATAGGGAGGGCTCTGGGTGAAGTAGGGCTTTTGGTGATTCTGTTTATTTGTTACTATATGTTTGTATTACTCAGAATTCTCCAGAGAAACAAACCAGTAGGAGATAGATGATAGATAGATGATGATAGATAGATAGATAGATGATAGATAGATGATAGATAGATAAAGTGATTTATTATAGAAATTTGCTCATGTGATTATGGAGACCAAGAAGTCCTACAATCTGCCATTTGTAAGCTAGAGAACCAGGGAAACTAGTGGTATAAATCCTTCTGAGTCCAAAAGCCTAAGAATGGGGGGACCAATGAAAGTCCCTGTCAGGGTCCATAAGTGTGAGAACCAAGAGTGCAGATATCTGAGGGCAGGAGAAGATGAAGGTCTCAGCTTTAGGTGAGCTTTAGCTCCACCTTTTTGTTGTATTCAGGCCTTCAATGGATGGGATGATGCCCACTGGCATTGGCAAGAGCCATCTTCTTTACTTGGTTGGATTCAAATGCTCATCTCTTTCTGAGACACCCTCATAGACATACCTAGAAATAATGTTTTACCAGCTATCTGGGCAAACCTTTAGCCTAGTCAAGTTAACACATGAAAATAACTATCATAACCTTCAAGGAAGGGAGAAGGAATTTGGATAATTTCAATTCTTGGAGATTTCTTGGTCCAGGCCAGGGCTCATCTTGTGTCAGCTAGTTACTTATTTGCAATTCAAGAGACAATGGTTTACTAAAAAGAAATCAGTTTATTCACAATCAGAGCAAAATCAACATTGGAAATCTGTGTGCTATTTGAATAACAAAATAAATAGATTCATTGCAGATGTTACAAGTTATGACTGTGCTTTACAGGAAACAGACTATATGTACAATTATCTTCTCTACTTAAAATTTATCCTGAAATACTAAGGTTTAACAAGATTAAAACACAACCTAAGCAATAATCTCTCTCCTTCTCTTCCAACTCCACCTATACATATGAACATTATTCAGTTTTCTTTTCAAACAAGCCACTTTTTAAATAATTCAAAATATATTAGTTCCTATGATATTGTAATTTATAATAAGAAATATGTGTTTGGTCTTTGTCCCTTTCCTGGTGCAAAGCTCCTAAAATCCTAGGGATGTCCGTAAGTGATAGGAGTGGTAAAGTGCCTCTTGTTATGTTAACGAAATGACTTTTGGAATGCCTCAAGGTCTTCTAAGTATGAAGACTGGTTGCCAGGGGAACCAACCCTGTGATTAGAGGGTTGGAATTTTCATTCCCATCCCCCGACCTTGGGGAGGGGAGAGTGGCTGGAGGTTGAATCAATTGACAATGGCCAATAAATTAATCAATCAAGCTTATGTAATGAAGCCTTCATAAAAAAATAAAAGGACAGGTTCAGAGAACTTCTGAGTTGGTAAACACACTGAGATATGGGGAGAATGGAATCTTTGGGGAGAGCTTGGAAGCTCTGTGCCCCTTCCCCAAGCCTTGTACTATGTATCTCTTCCATCTGGCTGTTCCTGAGTTAAATTCTTTTATAATAAATTGGTAATCTAGAAAGTAAAATGTTTTGAGTTCCATGAGCTGCTCTAGCAAATTAATTGAACCCAAAGAGAGTTGTCATGGAAATCTCTGATAGATAGCTGGTTGGTCAGAAGCACAGAAAACAACCTGGGCTTGTGATTAGTGTCTGAAATGTGTAGCTTTTTGGGGACAGGGACTGCTTGTAGAACTGAACTGTAACCTGTGGAATCTGTGGGAGACCAGACTGGGTAGAGGCAGGCAGTGAGGGTGGTGAAAGAATTCACCCAAGGCAGAACAAAGGAGATTGAAGTTTATTGAATACACTGCAAGGGAGCAGTGAGCAGGACAGCAAAGGAGAAACTATCTGCCAGGGGGCAGTGGTAGGGGGCTGAATTAAGAGGAGGAAGTGAGGAAGTATGGGAACGTATGGAATTTTCTTTTTCTGGTACCTGTGCTAGGTTGTAAGTAGCCCATTGGTCAGCTAGGGCTTATGGATATTTTGAAGTGGGTCACCTAATGGGTCTGTGTGCATTCAGCCTGGTGTTACTGTGAGCCCCTTACCTTACTCGGGTTTCCATTGCTCAAATCTGTTACCTAAAAACAGCCTCTGCAAAATATGATATCTCCAGGTAAATAGTGTCAGAATTTGGCTGAATTATAGAACACCCAGCTGGTGTCCAGAGAATTGCCTGGTGTTGTGGGGGTACCCCTTCCCTAATACACATTTTGGAATTGGGTTCAGAACCCAGAATCGTTACCAAAAGACACAGTTCAAGACTATATTCTCATTTTCCTCTATAAGCAGTCCTGAAAATTATAGATTTTCTGTCATTCTACATAGGTCAACAATTCCATTAAATGGATAATATTAAAATCCTATAAACCAGTATAATCATAGAGAGCTTTGTGGGGGGAAAATGTAATATTTTAATCATAGTTTCTATATTCTCAGGACCGGCAAGATGCCTAATACATAATGGGCATACACACACACACACACTGCCAAGTATGTATACACCCACACACATATATTTACATCCACACACACTGCCTATATATGTATATACACACACATATATATACATATACACGTACTGCCCATATGTGTACACACATACACACACATACATATATGTATATATATATGACATGACAATAGAAAGGCATTAGAAAATTTAGAGTGGCTTGAAGTACTTAAACTGTCTATTGGCATACATTTTTTGCAGGAATATCACATAGGAAGATATTTCCATTCTAGTTCTTTTTTTTTTTTTTTAAGATTTTATTTATTTATTTGACAGAGAGAGACACAGCAAGAGAGGGAACACAAGCAGGGGGAGTGGGAGAGGGAGAAGCAGGCTTTCCACTGAGCAGGGAGCCCAATGCGGGGCTCAATCCCAGGACCCTGGGACCATGACCTGAGCCGAAGGCAGATGCTTAATGACTGAGCCACCCAGGCACCCCCCTCCATTCTAGTTCTAATACCCCCTAAAATTATTTTCAAGTGGCACAAAAAATTATCTGAACTGTCCAGTTATATCATGTGGCATAGAGATTCAACCACATAGACCCACCATTTCTTCTGGCCCCCAGATGTATAGGTCAATTCATTTCCTGATGACCACTAAACAGTTACCAGTAATAATTTATAATGACCACATTTGATTTCCTTAGTGGTTTCCTAACTCTTTGATCTTGAGCCCACAGGCAAGGTTGCAAGTCATCAAACGTCCAGCACAGGTAGAGGGATGAGCAATGTTGATAGAACTTTGCTGAAAGCCTCTAGGCCATGTCTTATCACAGTAGCACTTTATTTCTTTGCAACTCTCTTAGAAGCCATTCATGGCCATAATAAAAAACAAAACAAATGGGGCACCTGGGTGGCTCAGTCGTTAAGCATCTGCCTTCGGCTCAGGTCATGATCCCAGGGTCCTGGGATCAGGCCCCATGTCGGGCTCCCTGCTCCGTGGGAAGTCTGCTTCTCCCTCTCCCACTCCCCCTGCTTGTGTTCCCTCTCTTGCTGTCTCTCTCTGCCAAATAAATAAATAAAATCTTTAAAAAAAGTGCAAAAGAAAAGTCAAACAAAGCAAAACAAGAGTTATTAAGGATAGTATAAATATGAATTGATTTGGTGGCAGAAACTAAGAAGAAGCACAAAGTATTGTGGTAGTTTATTGGTATAGATTGCTTTAGCTTAGAGGGTCCTCAGAGTATAACCTTTCATTCTACAAATACAGACACTGAGGCTCATAGAAGGGAAAGAATTTGTCCATTTCTCATTTGATATCATAAATCCAAGTGATCAAGGAACATGAAAATACATATATTTTCATCTTTATTTAGACAATGTGCTCTCTTAAGGCAGAAATTTTTATCTGTTTTTCTCAGTTAAATGTACTGTGACTTGGGTAACTGAACTTCTTGAAGTCTCAAATGGAAGGCCAAATGAGATAATGCCTGCAGAATACCTTACGCAGCCTGACACATAGGAAGTACTCAGTGAATATTCAACATGAACAACGGGCATCATCACCCTATATTATGTGTCACAGATACAGATTGTGTTATGATGAGAATAGTTTTCATTTGACTTTAACAAAAACTTTAAAAATGAGTCAGAACAATATGACGGATTATAAAACTGATGTTCAGAAATAAGTGATTTATTTATATTTACACAATTTAGTGAGGCCAAAGAGTTCATCAGTAAATAAATATGAACTTCATCAGAGCCCTTCTTCTTACAATACTTCACCATATTAATTGTTGAAGGACACTGGGCTCTGAAAAATGTCTTCTAATGTTATTACATAACTGTATATTTTAATAGCTCAAGGAGATTGAATGAGGGTGTAAAAGGCAAATTATACAAATTGATTCTGAATTCTGACTAGGTTATCCCATGGGCCAAGAAAGTCAAATATTCAAGTGTCTAATTACAGAATAATTACTAGTTAAAATTTAGATGACTCATTTTTGAACCCACAGATAAAAAACAGCAGCTGGAAAAGGAAGCATGCTTTTTGTATAGAGACAAACACAAAAACAATAGAAAGTAAGGGGAGAACCTTCAAAATAATCCATTAAAAACTGAAAATGTTTTTCTGGAAGCCAAATTTGGAAGGAAATGCATTGGGGGAGATAGGAGAAGCATAGAATACTGTAAAAAACCAAGATGCAGAATTGAAAATTAATGAGAACAATCCCAGATTTCTACCATTGACATATGCAGCATCTCTTTCAGTGCTTAGCTCACTTTGAAATCACCTTCTTAAGGTAAGGACTCAGAGTCTCTCTGCTTTCCATCACAACATAACCCACAGTGACACCTGCTACCTCCAGAACTAGGAAATAAATTTCATCAGGAAAGACTTACAAGATAATGGCAAGATGTATGTACCTGGGAGTCAGATAGTCCTGAGTCTGAGTCTGAGATAATCATTCCAGGATTACACATGGACAAAGTGGGCGTAGTCTCGTCATTCCAGAAACTCCAGTTATTAAAGATGTTTCCAACACAAGGCAGACTAAGAAATAGTGGCACTGCCCTAGGCAACCTTGGGGGTCAATGCACTCATGACCTAGTACAGAAAATAAGACAGATACCAAAGGGAGGCAAGATGGCGGAAGAGTAGGGGACCTCATTTCATCTGGTCCCTTGAATTCAGCTAGATGTCTATCAAATCATTCTGAACACCTGTGAATTCAATCTGAGATGTAAGAAAAGAATTTCTGGGATTCTACAAATAGAAAGGTGACCACTTTTTGCAAGGTAAGAGGTGCAGAGAAGTGAATCTGAGGAGATATAGCAAAAGATAAATGGCGGGGGGAGGGAGCCTCTGTAAGCCAGCTACCGGAAAATGATATAGCCCTAGAGTGCAAAATTGGAACTTTTAGAAGTCTGCTCCAGTGAGAGACATCCCTGCCTGAAAGGTTCTCAGATGGCAAAGTAGGGCAGAATCCTAGGTGAGACAGTGTGGTCTCAGGATCCTCAGGGTCACAGAAAGAACAGGGGTGCCTGAGCCGGCAGAGTTCCCAAGCATTGGAGCAGGGAAACTGGCTACGATCAGCAAGTCCAGGAGTGGGCTCTCAGCTTGGTTTGCCATAAACCACCAACTGTGGCATGATCGGGAAACCGCTTTCCATGCAGGAGCCCTGAAAGCAGCAGGCCTGTGGCAACCCTCCTCCCTACCATGGGAGGACTGGCGTAGGAGCACACCTAAGGAGTCTGCACAGTTTGGCCCACAAAAAAGTGAAGACTGCTTTTCCCTGAGAGTTTACTGAAGAGTGGGGCTGGGATTTTCAGCTCCAGTCCTGGAGATCGGGGCACCACCATTTTTATTTTCATTCTCTAAAGTGGAGCAGAAAGCCTTCAGGGAGCAAAAGCCACATAGAACAACCTGAAGCAACTTACACTGAGCCCAGCCCCCTGGCAAGGGGCAGTGCAAAGACACCTGAGAATCAGTGTGACAGGACCCTCCTCCAGAAGACCAGCTGGACATCAGGGGAAACCAAATTTACCAAGCATACAGAACTGCAAAACTCCTGTGCTAGAGGAAATAGTATATAGAATTCAAAGTTTTTTCTCATGATTCTTTTATCTTTCAGTTTAAAATTTTCCTTTTCTTTTTTCTTTTTTTCCTTTTCAACTAGTTTTTTATTTAATCAACTCTTTGTTTTTAAGTCTTTTTTTAAAATTTTCATTTTTACATTTACATTTTATAGATATATTCTTTATTATGGCTTCCTTTCACTCTATTCAGTTTTATTTTTGTATATATGTAAGTTTTTCTTTCTTTACAATTGTGGGATCAAGTGTCTTCTAACAAACAGAGCAAAATATACCCAGGACCAAGTGTATGATCCTGTTCTGTCTACCTGTTTGATTATATTCTCTCTTTCCCCCCCTTTTTTTTCCCTGGTCTCTTCTGATTGTCTAGTGTATATTTTGCTAGGGTCATGTTTGATATTTTTATTTTTTATTTATTTTTTGTTCTCTTGTTTATTCTTCTCTGGACAAAAGGACTAGAAGGAGGAATTCATAACAAAAGAAAGAACCAGAGCTAATATACTCTCTGCCATAGATTTAATCAATATGGATATAAGTAAAATGTCGGACCTGGAATTCAGAATAACAATTATAAAGATACTAGCTGGGCTTGAAAAAAGCATAAAAGACACCATAGAATCCTTTAGTGCAGAAATAATATCTAATCAGGCTGAAATTAAAAATCCTTTAACTGAGATGCAGTCTAAAATGGCTTGGGTAAATGACAGTGACATAGAAGACATAATGTTAGAAAATAAGGAAGCTGAGGAAAAGAGAGAAAAACAATAAAGGATCAGGAGGGGAGGCTTCGAGAAATCAGCAATACCAAAAAGTGAAACAAAATTTGATTGATTGGAATCCCCAAGGAAGAGGAAAGAGAGAGAGGAACAGAAGGTATATTTGAGCAAATCATAGCTGAGAACTTCCCTAATCTGTGGAAGGAAACAGGCATTCAAGTAAGCAGGCACAGATATCCCCCCTCAAAATCAACAAAAATAGATCAACACCCCAACATATAATAGTGAAGCTTGCAAATTTCAGAGATAAAGAGAAAATCCTGAAAGCAGCTCAAAACAAGAAGTTCTTAACCTATAAGGGTAGAACCATTAGACTGGCAGCAGACATATGCACAGAGACCAGGCAGGCCAGAAAGGGCTGGCATAATATAGTCAGGGTGCTAAATGAGAAAAACATGCAGCCAAGAATACTTTATCCAGGGGTGCCTGGGTGGCTCAGTCATTAATCGTCTGCCTTTGGCTCAGGTCATGATCCCAGGGTCCTGGGATCGAGCCCTGCATTGGGCTCCCTGCTCAGCGGGAAGCCTGCTTTTCCCTCTCCCACTCCCCCTGCTTGTGTTCCCTCTCTTACTGCCTCTCTCTCTGTCAAATAAATAAATAAAATCTTTTTTATTTTTTATTTTATTTTATTTTTCTAAAAGATTTTATTTATTTGAGAGAGAAGGAGAGACAGTGAGAGAGTATGAGCAGGGAAGAGAGGGAGAAGTGGGCTCCCCACAGAGCAAGGAGCCTGATGGGGGGCTCGATCCCAGGACCCTGGGATCATGACCTGAGCTGAAGGCAGATGCCTAACTGACCGAGCCATCCAGGCACCCCAATAAATAAAATCTTAAAAAAAAAAAAAAAGAATACTTTATCCAGCAAGGCTGTCATTCAGAATGAAAGGAGAGATAAAGAGCTTCTAGGACAAGCAGAAACAAGGAATTTGTGATCACTAAACTAGCTCTGCAAGAAATATTAAAGAGGATATTTTAAGTGAAGAGAGACCCTAAAAGTAACATAGAACAGAAAGGAACAGAGACAATATACAGAAGCAGTGACTTCACAGGTAATATAATGGCACTAAATTCATATCTTTCAATAGTTACTCTGAATGTAAATGGGCTAAGTGCTCCAATCAACAGACATAGGGTATCAGATTGGATAAAAATGTAAGCCCCTCCATATGCTGCCTACAAGAGTCTCATTTTAGACCCAAAGACATCACCAGATTGAAAGTGAGAGGGTGGAGAACAATGTATCATGCTAATGGACATTCAAAGAAAGCCAGGGTAGCAATCCTCATATCAGACAAATTAGATTTTCAACCAAAGCCTGTAGTAAGATATAAAGAGGGACACTATATCATACTTAAAGAGTCTATCCAACAAGAAGATCTAACAATTGTAAATATTTATGCTCCTAACTTGGGAGCAGCCAATTATATAAACCAATTAATAATGAAATTAAAGAAACACATTGATAATAATACAATAATAGTAGGGGACAGATCATCTAAGCAGAAGATCAACAAGGAAACAAGGGCTTTGAATGACACACAGGACCAGATGACTTCACAGATATAAACAGAGCATTCCATCCTAAAGCAACAGAATACACATTCTTCTCGGTGCATATGGAACATTCTCCAGAATAGATCACATACTGGGTCACAAATCAGGTCTCAACTGGTACAATAGGTTGGGGTTATTCCCTGCATATTTTCAGACAACAATGCTTTGAAACTAGAACTCAATCACAAGAGGAAATTTGGAAGGAACTCAAATACTTGGAGGCTAAAGAGCATCCTACTAAAGAATGAATAGATCAACCAGTAAATTAAGAAGAATTTAAAAAATTCATGAAAATGAAAACACAGCTGTTCAAAACCTTTGGGATGCTGCAAAGACAGTCCTAAGAGGGAAGTATATACCAATACAAGACTTTCTCAAGAAACTAGAAAAATCTCAAATACACAAGCTAACCTTACACCTAAAGGAGCTGCAGAAAGAACAGCAAATAGATCCTAAACCAAGCAGGAGATGAGAAATAATAAAGATTAGAACAGAAATCAATGAAATAGAAACCAAAAGAACAGTAGAACAGATCAACGAAACTAGGAGCTGGTTCTTTGAAGGAATTAATAAGATCAATAAACTCCTAGACAGACTTATCAAAAAGAAAAGAGAAAGGACCCAAATTAATAAAATCATGAATGAAAGAGGAGAGATTATGACTGACACCAAGGAAATACAAACAATTTTAAGAACATATTATGAGCAACTATATGCCAACAAATTAGGTAATCTGGAAGAAATGGATGCATTCCTAGAAATGTATAAACCACCAAAACTGAAACAGGAAGAAAGAGAAAACCTGAACAGACCTATAACCACTAAGGAAATTGAAGCAGTAATCCGAAATCTCCCAACAAACAAGAGTCCAGGACCAGATGGCTTCCCAGGGGAAATCTACCAAACATTTAAAGTAGAACTAATACCTATTCTTCTGAAGCTGTTTCAAAAAATAGAAATGGAAGGAAAACTTCCAAACTCGTTCTATGAAGCCAGCATTACCTTGTCCCAAAACCAGACAAAGACCCCACCAAAAAGTAGAAGAACAGACTAATATTCCTGATGAACATGGATGCCAAAATTCTCACCAAGATACTAGCTAATAGGATCCAATTGTCCATTAAAAGGATTATTCACCACAACCAGGTGTGATCTAATCCTGGGCTGCAAGGCTGGTTCAACATCCACAAATCAATCAACATGAAACATCACATTAACAAAAGAAAGGACAAGAACTATATAATCCTCCCAGTTGATGCAGAAATAGTATTTGGCAAAATACAGCATCCTTTCTTGATTAAAACTCTTCACAGTGTAGGGATAGAGGGAACATACCTCAATATCATAAAAGCCATTTATGAAAAGCCCACAGAGAATATCATTCTCAATGGGGAAAACACTGAGAGATTTTCCCTTAAAGTGAGGAACATGACAAGGGATGTCCACTGTCACCACTGTTGTTCAACATAGTACTAGAAGTCCTAGCCTCAGCAATCAGACAACAAAAAGAAATAAAAGGCATTCAAATTGGCAAAAAAGTCAAACTCTAACTCTTCACAGATGACATGATACTTTATGTGGAAAACCCAAAAGACTCCACCCCCAAATTGCTAGAATTCATACAAGAATTCAGCAATGTGGCAGGATATAAAATCAATGTACAGAAATTAGTTGCATTTCTCTATACTAACAATGAGACAGAAGAAAAAGAAATCAAGGAATCGATCCCATTTACAATTGCACCAAAAACCATAAGGTACCTAGGAATAAACCTAACCAAAGAGGTAAAGGATCTGTACTCTAAAAACTACAGAACACTTATGAAAGAAATTGAGGAAGACACAAAGAAATGGAAAAACATTCCATGCTCATGAATTGGAAGAATAAATCTTGTTAAAATATCTATGCTACTCAGAGCAATCCACACATTCAATGCAATCCCTATCAAAATGCCATTGACATTTCTCACAGAGCTGGAACAAATAATCCTGAAATTTGTATGGAACCAGAAAAGACCTCGAATAGCCAGAGGAATGTTCACAAAGAAAACCACAGCTGGGGGTATCACAATGCCGGACTTCAAGCACTATTACAAAGCTGTAATCATCACAACAGTATGGTACTGGCACAAAAACAAACACATAGATCAATGGAACAGAATAGAGCACCCAGAAATGGACCCTCAACTCTGTGGTCAACTGATCTTCAACAAAGCAGGAAAGAAGATCCAATGGAGCAAAGACAGTCTCTTCAACAAATGGTATTGGGAAAATCGGACATCCACATACAGAAGGATGAAACTGGACCATTTCCTTACACCACACACAAAAATAGACTCAAAATGGATGAAAGGCCTAAATTAAGACAGGAATCCATCAAAATCCTAGAGCACATAGGCAGCAACCTCTTTGATCTGGCCATAGCAACTTCTTGCTAGGCAAGTCTCTAAAGGCAAGGGAAACAAAAGCAAAAATGAACTATTGGGACTTCACCAGGAGAAAAAGTTTCTGCATAGCAAAGGAAACAGCAAAACTAAAAGACAATGTATGGAATGGGAAAAGATATTTGCAAATGACATATCAGATAAAGGGCTAGTATCCAAGATCAAACTCAATACCCAAAAAGCAAATAATTCAGTCAAGACATGGGCAGAAGACATGAACACACATTTTTCCAAAGAAGACATCCAAATGGCCAACAGACACATGAAAAAGTGCTCAACATCGCTCGGCATCAGGGAAATCCAAATCAAAACTACAATGAGACACCAACTCACACCAGTCAGAATGGCTAAAATTAACAAGTCAGGAAAGGACAAATGTTGGTGAGGATGTGGATAAAGGGGAACAATCTTACACTGTTGGTGGGAATGCAAGCTGGTATAGCAACTCTGGAAAACAGTATGGAGGTTCCTCAAGAATTTAAAAATAGAGCTACAGCAATTGTACTACTAGGTATTTGTCCCAAAGATACAAATGTAGCGATATGAAGGGGCACATGTACTCCAATGTTTATAGCAGCAATGTCCACAATAGCCAAACTATGGAAAGAGTCAAGATGTTCATCGACAGATGAATGGATAAAGAAGATGTGATATATATCATATATATATATATATGTGTGTGTGTGTGTGTGTGTGTGTGTGTGTGTATAAATACAATGGAATATTACTCAGCCATTCATCATCAGATAGGATGAATACTTACCATTTACATTGACGTGGATGGAACTGAAGCGTATTATGCTGAGCGAAATAAGTCAATCAGAGAAAGACAATTATCATATGATTTCACTCATATGGGGCATATAAGAAACAGAGAAGAGGATCATAGGGGAAAGGAGGGAAAATGGAATGGGAAGAAATCAGAGAGGGAGACAACCCATGAGAGACTCATAGCTATAGGAAACCAACTGAGGATTGCTGGAGGGGAGGTGGATTGGGGAATGGGGTAATTCGGTGATGGGCATTAAGGTGGGCACATAATGTGATGAGCACTGGGTGTTATGTGCAACTGGTGTGATGTGTCCAACTCTACATCTGAAACTAATGATACACTAATTGAGTTAAAAAAAGATCGATATCAAAAGAAATTACTAACATCCAAAAAGGCATCATAAATATCAAGGATTCAGCAAAGGATTTTGAGGATTGAATGAGTTCATAAGGGGAGACCATATGTGCAAACACTGAAAACCTATACAGTCTTACTCAAACTCAACAAGAGTATTGATACTTTACTTGAAAAAGAGTCACACTTCCAGATAGAAACTTGACCTATCTTAATCATCAAGCCCATACCCTTATCTCCAAAGATTTTACTGAGAGTCAATATTTGTATCACAAAGTGGGTCGCTAATAACATTTCTTGGTTTATTGGTTGAAAAGTATTTATTTATTGTAGACATACTATACATCAGGCCATGTGTAATTTTTTTCACATGGCGTAATTTCTGTTTGTACTTAGCTGCCTCCCTCTCATACTTCATACATGCCTTAGCTTAAATGGCAGTCTTCTCTGATCATTTTCTCTAATTAACTCACTTACCCTAGCCCCCACCCCACACACATATTTTATTTTCTCTCCTAACATCTGGACTTTTCCTCTTATGTTTCTCTGAAGAGTGACATTTCCCTAAAGACCAGTTAACTTGGTTGTATTAAAATTCAAGACTCAGCCTCTCCTGCAAGGGTCAGTAGCTGAAATTGTCTCTCAATTCTGTGAGGTTCCAGTTGCTGCTTTTGCCTCAGCTCCTCTGGGACCTTGTTGAAGCACGTATAGTTTAGCAGTCAAGTCTTTGTGAGGAATTCAAATGCACAGTTTTAGTGTTCAACTCTTCTGTGGCTCCCTTTCTTCCAAGACTTTTCCTTTAACTTTCTGCTATTCTACAAGCCTCCATATCTCTGTCCTCCAACACCTTGGAAAGTAAATTCTGCTGCTTTGCCTAGCAGTCAGCTTCAAGTCTGTGAATGTACAGGCAAAAGCCTCAAACTTGCAAATCTCATCCATTACAGTTTGTCTTTCTAAGGTTGATTTCTCTCTACTTGATTTCCATTTTTGAGTATTCTCCAGAAATCCCCCCCTTTTTCCTCTAGGTTTTATAATGGTATCTATAAGAGGTATAATTTATCCAAGTTATGCCACCATTACTGGAATCCAAAATTTCCTGAAATATTTTCATAAGGGTTGGAAAGGACTTTTTTTTTTTTCTTTCTTTCTTTCTTTCTTTCTTTTATTTATTTATTTATTTATTTATTTATTTATTTATTTATTTATTTTAACTACATCTAGCAAAATCCATAACCGATGTAGTGGATAATTTTTGGAAGAGAGAAGGAAGGCCCTGAGAGCCTAAAGGGAAGATGAGAGAGGCAACATAAAGAGTTCCCTCCCAGTTGCTCCATACAATGTTGCAGAGGGGGAGAGGCATGGGTGAGCCTGCCGAACACTACACTTTTTTCTACCTCTTTTACAGGAATCCTCTTTTGGTTTTACAATGGCCTATTTGCTATGGCTTCTCAACTCATCTCTAGAGTTCTCACAGAGTTATTCTGTTCTATATATTGCTGTTAATTCCCCATCTCTGTTGAAGAAGGAGGGGTTGTAACTTCCTAGTCCACCACCTCGTTGACATCCGGTCACTGTAATGCATTTTTAGGGGACTTATTTTTGTTTATTTATATTTTTTTTTCAGTCATTGATTTCCTCAAATCATGATAGTTGATTTAGGCTAATATTAAATTTACTTTGTATATTCTGAGAACTCAGTTACTGAAAGTGGAGAAAGATGACCGAGGCCTATGTTGGGTGTCAGAAAGGGATTAACCTGCCATTAATCATACTGTGTATTTGAGAGGTTAATAATACAATGAATTCAGGGCGCCTGGGTGGCTCAGTTGGTTAAGCGACTGCCTTCAGCTCAGGTCATGATCCCGGAGTCCTGGGATCGAGTCCCGCATCAGGCTCCCTGCTCGGCGGGGAGCCTGCTTCTCCCTCTGACCCTATCCCCTCTCATGCTGTTTCTCTCTCTCTGTCAAATAAATAAATAAATAAAATCTTTAAAAAAAAATAATACAATGAATTCAAATCATGTTTTTATTCCAAGACTAACAAAGCAGAGATCACATTGTAGTTTTATTCAGATATCTAGGAACTGACTCCCACCTTAAATACTTGTTAACTGTGTGTTCTTAGGCAGGTTATTTAAAATGCTCCTACCTCAGTTCCTCATCTAACATATAAGATGATTACAGTACCTATAATGTAAGATTTTTGTCAAGATTAAATAAAGTGATACATGTGAAATCCTTAGCATATTACCTTGATACATGAGTGTTTAATGACTTCTAAGCCATGTCCTTCTTACTAACTTGGGAGCTCCAGGTAATGTAGCTAAGGACTGTGAGGGTCTTATTTTAATACATAAAATAAAATATCCTGATGTCACTATTAAGTAGCATGATGAAGCATCAAAGTGTAAATTTACTTTTCACAGATAGCTGAAGTCATGATAGCATTGGGTTATGATCTCACTTATTCCAATGGTATCTTGATGAAATTCAAAGCATACAGCTTATTCTTGTCATCATTCTCCCCCCACGCCCCACCACCCACTGGCAAAAATAAGGCATAAGAGATAAAG
Organism: Halichoerus grypus; assembly: GCF_964656455.1. NCBI lineage: Eukaryota > Metazoa > Chordata > Mammalia > Carnivora > Phocidae > Halichoerus > Halichoerus grypus. Next base: position 21,673,521 of record NC_135718.1, on the reverse strand, counting down.
GGAAATTTGGCCCAAATTATATAGCAATTTACATAATTTGTGTCAAAACTGAATCCAGCTCAGCCTTCCACTCAGAAGTGTACCAACTGGAATTATGACTGATAAAGAATGAATCCTGAGTTCCATATATGAGTATACAGTGTAAGTTACATTTTTTTTTGCTTTTTTGCAAAGGATAAATATACAGTATTTCTTAAACAAAGGGATCTATATGACAAAAAAAGAATGATAAAGAAGAGTATTGTTACTAATAGTCACAGAAATATAAGATCAAATGTCACTTTTGGCCTATCCAAATTCTAAAATATATGTGGGTATGTGTTGTGTTTGCTAATAACTACTCTTGACCATAGAGAAAGGACTTAGGTATTTATCAATGTTTGGAAAGCCAAAATTTGTTCATGTACTTTAAACTAACAATTCTCCATATAGGAATTTGTCTTATGTGTGTAATTACAAATACACAAAAATTATAAGTGTTACGAGTCATAAAAATCTTGAAAAACTTAAATTCCAAAAAGCGGCCACTGGCCAACTAATTGCCAGTACATAAGAATGATGGCTAGCAATATTTAGCTGATAAAACCAAATTCAGAAGAAGAATTAATTGCAGAGAAAACAGTCACTAACCATTGAGCAAGTAGGCAGGTCAAATGTCAGGTGTTGTATGACCCGATTTTGCAAAATACGCATATAAATCATTGGGTGAATAAACAAGAAAATGTCATCAATTTTCATTTTGGGGCATGAATTATGAGAAAATTTTGACTTTATTGTTTATACTCTTATCTTTATTTTCTAAAACCCATGGACAGGCATAGGGAGTGAGAGTGGGGTAAGAATTACTACCCACCACCTGATCTGCACTAAATTCCAACATAGGAGTTCTTAAAACTGAGTCGTGAAAAAGAAATTTTGCTTCTTGGACATGCCATTAGCTGTGGAATTCAAATTAACAAAACTCTTTAGCATTTTCTTTCATGGAGTAATGACATCAGTCAGATGGTGTGAAGAAATACATATGCACAGGACATTTTATGTTACTACCTAGCTGATTATGACTAAAGTCATCAGGAGACAGAGCAGGTGTACAAACAAATTAAACAGTTTCTTAGCACACAGAATCAATACAACTCTTCTAGTACTTGGTGATTTTTCTGATCTCTTTCTTGGCTTGGGGGATTTTCCCAAGCACTTCCCTAGCCCTTTCCTCTAGAATGAGCAAGCTAAACTTCAATTAGTTACTTTTTAAAAGTAAATTACATTTGTAAGTAGACTTTTATATTATACTAACGTTATTAAACTTAGAGGATTTCTACTTTGTACAACTGTGTACAACTCTGTTTTCTCTTTCAGTTACCTAAATCCCTATGTTAAGAATCACTTTTGGGCACCTGGGTGGCTCAGCCGGTTAAGCGTTTGTCTTTGGTCAGATCATGATTCCAGGGTCTTGGGATGGAGTCCTGCATAGGCTCCCTGCTCAAGGGAAGTCAGCTTCTCCCTCTCCCCCTGCCCCTCCCTCCATTCATGCTCATGCACACTCTCTCTCTCTCACAAAAATAAATAAAATCTTAAAAAAAAAATCACTTTCTTAGTGATCAACTTGTCCTTAAAATATCAAATACTCTGGACTTAAGATCCATACCTGCACTGACGTATGTAATTTGGTTGTTTTCTCATAGTAAATAATCAATTCAAAAGCTTTCTCTCATTAGCTGCTGTGATCCATTATTGGCTTACATCCTAAAATTTTCCTACAACATCTGCAAAGTTAATAAACCAATTATGGAAGCCATCTGGAACTCGAAGAGAGATTAAAAAAAAAAACTAAAAAAACTCCCTCTTTTCTGAATAGCTGGTACTGTAATAGTAAGTCACAAAACAGTGATGTTACAAACCCCACTATCATTAAAGGAGAGAGGAAATTTTTTTACATAAAAGAAATACTGGTAGAGCCATGGTAGAGCTCCATGGAAATTGACTCCTGAAACAGTTTAAACATCTATATCTATTGCTTACTTGTCCAAAGGCATGGAGCCCTTAGTTCGTTTATCATAGGAACCAGCAGGGCTCAATTGTCTGCGTGGATGGGGACACATTTAGTGAACTTGGGCAAGTTATTCAAGCTCTCTGGGCACTAGACTCATTGATAAAAATGGGAAATTTTGCCATTAACCTACCCTCTAGACTTAGCTGGAAGGAAATGTGATTGTTGTTCTAATGCTGAACTTCAATACTCATAGGTAGCTGAGAAAACAAAGCAAAAGCTAAACCCCAAACTCAGAATGTGTCATTAATAAGTCTGGAATATTCTTAATCCATCAGTGCTGTTTAGGGGATACTAAATATGGGGTTAAATTAAATGCTTTGGTTTCTCAACTATCCTGTTTCAAATTCTAATTCTGCAACTTATAGACTGCCTGGTATTGGGAAATTATACCACTTCTCCAGGCTTCTTTTCCCTCAAATCTTACAGTGGAAATGTCATATGATTTTAGTTAGAATTCAATGGTATAATTAAAAATATATATATAGTACTTTAGTACTCAATAAAAACAGTTTTATTATTTTTACATTTCATTTTATTACAATTCAATGATGTATATCTAAGTCATCATGAATTTCTTCTCTCTCCTCTTTTGACATATTCCCCCCAAATCTTGTAATTAGCCATAAAAATACTATAAAAATTGGACAGGAATCAATAGCAATTTTAAAACAAAGAGAAAAGATACATTCTCCCCTTGCTATCCTAGTTTACAGAAAATTCCTGAGATAAGAAGATTTTTGCTCTGCTCTGCCCTGATACCTGCTATTTATTGGACCTTAGAAAATGAGTTACTCTCCTTTTGGACACTCAGTTTCTACAATCATAAAATACGGAAGTCATGTTTTACATGCTCTGTTCACTCGGCACATGTGAAAATTAAAGACTAATATTAATGGGGAAAATTCTATCAATTTAAAAGTTTTATTTATTGTTCAGATCTTTTAACCTGGTCATTCCATTCCTGGGAATTTATTTTTAGAAAATAATTCTAAAGGAGAAAGAAAAAAATATATTCCAAAATGCTTACAGTGAGTGACCTTTCTCAACAATTTATTGTGATTATTTCTCAAGTTACAGAAAATTTGAAAGATTATTACAGTGAATACTTACATAAGAACTAAATATCTACCTTTAACGTTTAACATCTGAGCTTTACAACAGATTTTCCTAGATATCCAATTTATCCAATCATATACCCATTTTATTTTTTAGTTCATGTATTGACATGATTGTATAATTAAAAAAAAAATTCTCTTGAAATGATGAATTACCCTGATTGATTTTTATATTCCTGGAGTAATCACTACTTGGTAATAATATATTATCTTTTTTATATGTTGCTGAATTTATTTTAGCTAATATTTCATTAAGAACTTTTACAATTATGTTCATGGGGGTATTTGTCTGAAATGTTCCTTACTGTAGCTACTTTTGTCAGGGTTTGGTAATAGTTGCTCTGGTCTCATAAAACAAATTGGGAGGTGCTTCTTCTTCCTCTATTTTCTTTTTTTTTAATTTTTTATTTTTTTTAAAGATTTTATTTATTTATTTGACAGAGAGAGACATAGCGAGAGAGGGAACACAAGCAGGGGCAGTGGGAGCGGGAGAAGCAGGCTTCCCGCGGAGCAGGGAGCCCGACGCGGGGCTCGATCCCAGGACCCTGGGATCATGATCTGAGCCGAAGGCAGACGCTTAATGACTGAGCCACCCAGGCGCCCCCTTCTTCCTCTATTTTCTAAAACATTTGGTGTAAGATGGGTATTATTTCTTCCTTAAATGTTTGATAGAACTCACCTAAGTATATGTATTTTTTTCTAATAAGTCCACAATCATTCACATTGTTATTCTCTCTGTAATGTATCTATTTTCTGATTGCTTTTAAGATTTTCTCTTTATCTGTGATTTTCATCAGTTAGCCTATGATGTACCTCTCTAACATTATCTTTGTATGTATTATTTTTGATCCCTTTGATTCCAAGATCTTGGAAACTTGTAGCTTGATGTTTTTCACCAAATTTGAATATTTTATCTATTTCCTTATAATAATTTTTCTGACCTGTTCTTTCTCTCCTGAGGTAGTGAGAACCCACTTATCTAGACTGCTTAATATTACAGCACAATTTTCTAAGCTTCTGTTTATTTTTTTAAACATTTTTTCACTTTTTTTTACAGATTGGATAATTTCTGTTGATATTCATATTAATAAGCCTTTTCAATTACAGTCTTAAATATATTGCTCAACCCATCTAATTTTCCCCCCTCTTTTGAGAAACTGTGCCTTTAATTTCCAGAGCAGAATTATAGGTTTCACTTTTTTGCTGGGATTCCCTACCGGTTCATTTGTTCTTATCACATTTTCTCTAAGTCCTTGAACCTAATTTCAACAGTTGTTTTAAACTCCTTATCTTCTAATTGTAACCTGAAGTTCTTATCTTGGGTTATATTTCTAATTGGCTGCTTTTATTTATTTATTTATTTTTAAATTCTTGGGCCATATATTCTTTTTTTTTTTTTTTCATTGTTGGGGGGCCAGAGGGAGAGAGAGAATCTTAAGCAGGCTGCATGCCCAGCATGGAGACAATGTGGGGCTCGATCTCAGGACCCTGAGATCATGACCTGAGATGAAATCAAGAGTCAGACACTTAACTGACTGAGTCACCCAGGGGCCCCTATATATTCTTGCTTCTTCCTGTGTTTAGTAATTTTTGCTGTGTGTCATATATTGTGTATTATATATGGTAGGGAATTTGAAATATGTCTTTCTTGAGAGGATTTTAATTTTGTTTGATCAATAGTTTAATTAATGGCAGACCTGTTGTCATTGATAGGTTTCTTTTTTTCTTTGCTATTGTGGTTTTTTTTCCCCTGTTGCTATTAGTCCTAATTCTTCCCTCCTGTGCTGGGTATGCTCTTTCCTTCTCATCTGGCCTTTCTGAAGTCTCAACTAAATGCTTGAAGTGCTTAGTGAGGTCTCTTCACTTTGGTTTGGCTACAATTCCATGTCCTTCAACATTGCCCAACCTCTGGCAAGTTTCTCAAGTCCCATGACACAGATGCAGCTCTCTGTGAGGCCTCATGGTGTGTGGTCCCGTATATCTGCAGCCTATCTCTGCGCCAAGGACTGCCAGGGAATCATGATCCTGGTCTGCCCCTCGTTCTGCACAGTATTCTCTTCTCTGGTCCTTTGCCCAGCATATACCAGTTGCTCAGGTGTCTGAGTTCTATCTCTGCCTCTTGTGTTCAGTAAAACACCGTCTACTCTAAATCCTGCTGGCCCCCATTTCACTGTGGAAGCTTTCTCAGTGCAACGTGTGCACGGTCCAGCCACAATGCCCTTCTTCTCCCTTTATTTCCCTTGACTTGACTGAATCCAGTTCCCCAATTCCTCCCCAGACCTACCCCTCTTTTTATATCCCAGTTAGGGTACAGAAGAAATTAGCTGAATAATTCAGCTTTTTTGCTATGGCTCTCACCTATTTCAGTGAATCTAAATTAAGGTTAGTTTATTTCCCTGTAAAGCTGATCATGGATGTGGGTCCCAGTGGTGAACTTAGAACTTATGCTCTCCTCAGACTCAGTCATCACTGCTGCTTTGACCCTAAAACAAATGACCTCTGATTTCCTCACATTGTTCACATGTTCTAAGCCATTCCTGTATGATTTTTCTTTTCTGCTCACAGGATTCATGCAGTCAAGCTCTTCAGCCATATACCCTACCCCGCATTCCAATGAAACACCATTTTCTAGTTCTGAGCTTCTTCATTGATCCTTTCAGAAATTAGACTGAGGCACTCCAAAATTTCTAGGCACGGTTTTATTCTTAGAGCCTTGAATCAAATGGTATGCCTCAGTTCAAACATGTCTATCATTTAAATGAGATATCTAAGTTGTTTGGCTTTACAAACTGCTTGTAAAAAAAAGAAGAAAAAAAAATATGTGGTCTAGAAGCAAATGAGCAATGTTCTTAGGATCTTATATAAACCTGATAGCAGTCTGTGACTGCAACTGTGGTAGTGTTAGATACATTCAACAAAACTAAACATTCTTGTAGATTCTCTCTGTGCTCCCTCTGACAATCAAGCAATCAAAATATGTATTATGCCTATATATAAAAGTTTCCTTTTATTTGCTTTGCGATGCAGAAGGAAAGCATACCATAGTTTCTACCACTGAAATGACAAACTAGTATGGGACTCAAGACCAACACCCCTGATATAATGGTGCTCTTTCCAGGAAATCTCGTGAGAATTTATATGGCTCACATTAGAAAGGTTTTATTGCTCTTAGGTGGGAATTTACTGGGAGTAAGCTGGAGGAGAAAAATCTGTCCATAAAATTGATATACAATATCTATTTATATCTGCATACCTACAGATATAAAATAACTATAGAAATATAGTAGATATACCTACTGCAAATATATAATTAATTTGTTCCAAATTCACAAAATAATCCCCACTAGTTCATCAAATTCTTATGAAAAAGTAAAAGATACAGTGAGTAATATCAAACATACATTTTATACACATGGCTCATCATCTATTTCCATATCATTTGTCTCATTAACCCATCACAATAACCTAGAGGCAGGATGGAGCAGGTATTCCATTTACCAATGAAAAACGTGAGGCTCATGTGGTCAAGTGACTCATTGAAGGTCACACAGCTAGTTAATTATCCTATCTGGTGCTCTTTTGATTATACCACTCTAATTTGGTTTCCCCGACATGATTGCGACATCAAGACACTTCAGTAAGTTTAAGTGTTTGATCAATAATTCAAGGAGCTACTAATTGAATGGGGCGATGCTTATGGATTCATTAAAAGGTATCACCTCTCCATAGAGCACTAGCAAAGGTCATGGGATAGCTGCCCCTACGTTGTCATAATCATCCCTCAAAATAAATTATTCAGATTAGGAATTATATACCCATTAGCTTTCGGGAAAATGCTGATAAGCACATTTATCCTCCAGCTGCTCACTAGGCCCATTAATATGTATTTTCTCAAGTATAAAAAACAAATACACTGCGACCCTGAACAGGTGAAGGCATCAGGAGAGCCCATTCAGAAATGGGGAGTTTGCTGCTTTCAGCAAACCTACACTATTAGGCCTGTACTTCCAGCATGTCATTTTAGAATAAACATCCTCTGGGAGGCAGCTACACGGATGCTTTCACAGCAGAGTGAGGAGTGCCTGACACAGCTATGAATGAACAGCAGATGTTTGCTGGTGAGCTGGGATCACTGACTTTAATTGCAAGAGTAAAATGATCTTTGGAAAGGGAAAAAGCCCAGTGTTATCAGTCACTTTTGTGCAACCCCTGCACACTGAGTAATTACGTCTGAGAGCCAGCTCTGTTGTTCTGAAGGATGTGGAAGGGGGAGGGGGTACATGACATTTACCTCCTTGTACCATTTGGATAATGTTACCTTGTCTGGAAAACCTCAGGACAAGAAAAGCCTGCAGTCTTCACACTCTCAAGAAATTCTTTTGAACTTAGTTATGTGGCTATTGGTAATTGGAGAGTGGATAAAGTAAGAATAAAAAGTTCTAAAGCAATTACAACGTATTTTTCACATTTCAAATGGAACTAAATACAAAGAAAATAGATACACTGATTTAAACAAAAAAAAACCCATGAATAAAGAACAAATTACAAAATTGTTAATGTTATTCTTCAAAGCGAGTATCTACAGAGTATTATTCTTAACTGAGGAATGATTATCATTAACACTGTTTTGGATTGGAGAAGAAATAGTTTCAAACTTGGAGTCAGACAGGTCTGGGCTTAAATCTCCAGTAGCTACTCAAAAGCTGTGTATTTAAAAATATACATTAAAGGGTTTTTTGGTCGCAACAGAAATCATCCTAAGGCAAATAGGGAAGGGTATCGGGGTATCTGTTTGAATCCAATAAATAATTGAATAATTAATTCATGGAAAGCGTCAGAACCTGGGCATTTCCAAAGACCTCAGCATCAAACATAGGGGAACAAGCTGAAGTTCTGCCATTAAATGTGCCAATTTCTCTTGGAGGTCACAGTCATCTTCATGTGAAGGGGAGGCTGATGTTCTGAACATCTTGTTAAGTTGAATACGTTGGAATGGAGTTTGTTTTATTGAGGCATGTTACCTTTGGTTCACACGTCTAGAAGTGGTGAAGGTCTCGTGCAGGTGGGGGAGCATTCCCATGTGCACAACTGCAATATATATTTTTTCCTTTTTCTTCTACAGCTAACCAGGTGTCCCTCCACCATAGCAGTTCTTCAGGTACTCAACATAAACCCTTTTTATAAACCATTGCCAAGGACCTCCTCCTACTCTCTTTACTAACTCTCAGTCTTACGACCAAAATATCAAGTCTTCCCAAATTATTGAATTCCTTCCTCCCATACCTGTACAGAAAACTCCAGCTAAGAAGGCAATCCCTCCTCTCTCAAGGAATTGAAGGTTACCAGGGTTCTGCTTGGGAAACTTTAAGATAGAAGCCACAGCAAACTCATGTTAGAAACCAAAGTGACTTGTAATCAAGGAGAACTTCCCAGGGTTTCGTATTCTTAAAACTGACCAGAAAGATGCTCAGACTTCTAGGATTTATATGATTTTAAGCCTGCATTATTTGTGATCTCTATTTCATCTAGCTATTGCCAACCCCGAGAGTGTTTTATTCTTCTGTAAAATATGAAGGAATGTATAACAGGTAGTGTCTTCTTCCACACGAGACAGAGACACTACACTGAGTTGTAATGCTGGGAGCATATTGATCGTCTTCTGTGGATCATATAACAGCTTAATTGATCTCAAACAGGGTGGGAGAGAGAGAGGGAGAGAAGGAGGGAGAGAAAGGGAAAGGGAAAGAGAAAGAGATTTATTCATTTATTGTAAAGAATTGTGGTTATGAAAGCTGACAATCTCAAGATCTGCAGACAGCAAGCTGCAGACCCAGGAGAGCTGGTGTCCCAGTCAGAGGGCAGGACAAAACCAATGTACCAGCTCAAGGCAGTCAGGCAGGAGGAGCTCCCTCTTACTTGAGGGAGAGTCAGTCTTTTTGCTGTATTCAAACCCTTCTACCTTATACTTAACAATCTTAGGTTAAATAACAGCACAGAAGGGACTAGGCTGATATCTCCATGGATGTAATTTTAGAAACGCCATCAAAATCCTTGCTATACCCCCAAATAAACATCCTTGCTACTTTGATATTTGAAATGTCTTTAATATAAAATAACATTTGCATCTCATTATGAGACAAGGATTTAAATGCAATGTAAATCCACCAGAAAAGTCTATGTCAATACATTAACCATGGGGCTTTTTACTTGGAGTGATGGAAACCTAATTTCAAGCTTGTTGAAGGGAAAAAAAAAAATGAATTCATTTGATTGTTACTGAAAATAAAAATTATATACATATATATATATATATCAGAAATAGCTGGAGCTAGGGGTTCAGATTATGTTTTTAAGAAATACAGAAATACAGGTCAGTACATTATCTCTCTCTTTCTCCCCCTACTTAACTCTGGGACACCTTCATTCTCTGGCAGGTTCTCTCTTCTTGATGGGAAAGACAGTAAACCTTCCAGGTTCACATGCTTCCTACAGCTTGTGATCTCAGGACAGAGGCCCTGCCCCTCCCAGAATCTAAACCTGTCTCCTAAAGGAGGCCTCTAATTGCCCAGACTGGGAAGCAAAGCCCTTTGATAAACAGTAGCCCTCCTTTAGCACATTGAATCTGCGAGGGGTCATTTCCAAAATGAAGGCCTGTGGGAAAGATAAAATGGGTAAAAGTCTTTGACAATGTGACCTTCAGACTAGAGTTTGAATGATATGAGCATTCAGAGGCAGATGAAACCAGATACGCCCTTACTATATTTTAGGACCTACCTGTTTCATGCTCAAAACAACACCATGACGTTTATTATACATATAAGGAAAAAAGTCTCTGAAGATAGGTTTATGGTTCTTAACCCATTTTTTTGTTTGCTTGTTTGTTTCCTTTACTTAAGTATATCTACAGATAGAAAGTATACTTGTCAGAGTCACTGAATAAATAGCAATGAATCTCAACATCATATGTGTACGTGTGTATACAGATTTAGGGAGGAGGGTCCAGTTAGTTTTTGCTGTGTAACAAATCGCCCTGAAAGTCAATGGCTTAAATTACAATGATTTATTATTATTTATGTAAATAATAAATAGTTATTTATATAAACATATAATTATATATTATTTATATAAGAAATAATCATTTATTTGTTATTATTTCTAATTCTGTGTGGGTTGACTGACTGATTCCTATGCTGGTTTTCCCTGGCGTCATTATGTGGCCATCAGCAGAAGGGGTGTATGATCCAGCTGTCTCCTGGTGCTTGCAGGTGGTGAGCTGGGAATCTCAGTTTCCACACAGCCTCTCACTGTCTCTGAGGTTAGCCTGTTTCTTTGTTTATGGGTCTCAGGAAAGTGTCCAAGCATGTGTAGGTGGAAGCTGCAAGTCTTTTGAGGACAGCTTCGGGAGTCTCCTGATGTGACTTCAGGCAAAGTCTAGTCATCAACATAAGCCATAAGGCCAGTACAGTTTCAAGGCTTAGTAAATAGACTCTATAGCTTAATGAAAAAACTACAATGTCACATTGAAGACTGGGGTACATACTGGATGGGAAGAATCTGTGGCCATATTTTGTGATTGATCATATAGCCTGAATTTCAAGGTTCAGGCAAAAAGTAATTAGGAAAAGCCCTCCTGGTTGATGCTTGCTATCATGATCTTAGATCTTTCCTAGATCTTTGTTTATGTATTTTTAAAGATTTTATTTATTTATTTATTTGAGAGAGGGAGACAAAGAGACAGGTGGGGCGATGGAAGCAGAGGGAGAGGGACAAGCAGACTCTGCGCTGAGCACCGAGCTCGATGCAGGGCTTGATCCCAGGACACTGAGATCATGACCTGAGCCGAAACAAGAGTCAGATGCATAACTGACTGAGCCACCCAGGGGCCCCTCTCCTAGATCTTTAAACCTAGATTTTTCTGAGTTAATTGCCATATTCTGTTCATCAGGAAACAGTGATGCTCAGTCAGTGGCCATCAATGAGCCATCTAGTGGTCAGGAGTTCAGTAAACTCTATTTGCAAAACTCAGCTTTTAATTAATAGTGAATTTTAAAAATCTATCTTAATTTAAACTTGTCACATCAATTAGCCTCAGGGATGAATAAGTAAACACAAACACAATTTATCACTTTGTCAAGTTAACAAACACCATGTTGATGTGCTCAGCGCCCCTAATAAAGATTCATGAATTCACACATCTGACAGTTGTTAAGCCTATATGCTATCTAGGCTGGCCGTGCTCTTGCTAGAGATTTTAAGGTCAACAAGATGGGAATCTTCTTATTCTTGCTACTCTTACAGTCTAGGAAGGAGGCTGAAATAAAGGGATTAGTAAAATACTGTAGAAAATGAGGTGGACTGTGGCAGAGATTATCCAGAGGATGAAAAAACAGACAATTTTTCTTGAAAGCTTACTGCATGAATTAGCTCATTTAAAGTTTATAAACAGCCTGTGAGTTAACAACAATAGCCATGTTTTATTTTAATAGTTTAAGAAGTCTCATTTAAGCTCAGAGACATCAAATAAGTTTCTGAAGAACATAGTAAATAAAGGCTGTGGCCAATATTCCAAACAAGGAAGATCTGACTGCAAGTCCCTTCTTCTATATAAATTATGCACATTTTAACAATATATTCATAATTTGGTGTCTATTATATTAGTTATACTTTGCCGCATAACAAATTGCTGAACACTCCATGGCTTAAAACAGCACAGGCTTATTGTCTCACAGATTCAGTGGGCCAAGAATTCAGGCAGTTTTACTAGTTTACCAGCTTCAGGGTCTCACCAGACTCCAATCAAGGAGTTAGCCCGGCTGTATTGTCACCTGGATCGCTGGCCGAAGAAGAAGTCACTTTCAAGATCCCTCAGGCTTGGGGCAGATTTTATTTCCTTGTGGTTGTGACTGAGAGCTTGAGTTTCCTGCTGACTGTCAGAGGGAGGCCACCCTCAGCACCTAAAGGCTGCCCCCTGTTCCCTCTCAGGTGGCTTTCTTTATGGGCAGCTCGCAACATGGCAGCTTGCTTCTTCAAGGCCAGCCAGAAAGCAAGAGTGAGTCAGCTAGCAAGAGGAGTTTTGTATCACATATGTAGTCATGAAAGTGAACCCCCATAGCCTTTGCCACGGTCTATTGGTAAGAAGCAAGAAACAGGTGCTGCTGCAATCAAGGGAGGGGGATAATACAAAGTGCAAACACCAGCACACAGGGTGCATGGGGCCACCCAAAAGTCTGTCCATCACATTGATGGCAGACATTGGCATTGACTGGGGGTTCACTCATGGACTTGTAAGTTTGAGTTTTGAGATGCCATAGGGAGTGCACGTATGCACACACACACACACACAACACACACACACCTTGTCTCACCTTCTCATACTCATACACTCACATATCCCTCCTAAGCTTCACAAAATATTTTGCACACACATTTCATTCATGGCACCAAACTGTGAACTTTCAATCCAAAAGGAAATAACTTCTATCCTATTTTTTAGTCAGCAAAGAGTTGGGGGAAGGGGAATGGTGGGGAGGGCTGCTAAGCAAAAATATTCAATTATGTTCCCCTCAAGACTGAAAAGCAGAAAGGGAGAGATTTCATCAAGGAACTTGGCAGGCCACAGAACAGTCCAAAACATACACAGTGAATGGCCCCTGATAGAATTCTATCCAGAAGGCAACCCTGCCGCCTATTGAAAGATTCCTTAGCTGGGCTGGCAAACAATGTACATTGAAGGACCTTGGAGTTAGATAATCCTTTTGCCTTGAGTGTGGTGATAAACACAGGGCCTGGGGAGTATGGCTGTGTTCTATAGAATGGAGAGCAAGGCCAAGACATCCTCAGGGTTTTAGCCACTCCCCATGGATCTCTCTGGACTTAGAACCTTTTTCTCCACCTGAGAGAAGAAGGTCGCTCTTTGGGGGTTAGAAAGCCTATTCTTCTCTAGTGGATGGGGCCACACCAGCACTATAATATCCTGTAATAATATTCTTATTCCCAAGAATAATAAGAAAAATGGTGAGCCAGTGGGGAAGGAACAAGATCACTCAACTATGTACCCAACAAAAGTGCCGCCAAATGACAGAAAAATCAATACAGCAGTAGACCAGTGCCTTGGAAAAGAGACTTTGGAGTCTGGCATACCAGAGTTAAAACCTAGTTTGTTACATTCTAGCTATTTGATCTTGGGCTGATCAGTTGTTTCTCAGAGTCTCAGTAAAATAATACTAGATTCAAAAGTAAAGTGAGTTGTTCCTATGTGTAAGATTCTGTGCTAAGCACTTTTCATTTATCACCTCATTTAATATGGTAACTCTATCTCATTGTCCTTAATCAGAACTTTTCAAATTATAAACAAGAAAAGTCTAAAAACTCAGGGTCAATTAAGCAAATATAAAATATAATATTAGTAATAAAATAATGAAATGAGGGAGGGAGGGCTTACAGGTAAAGATTCTGCTGAAATGGGTGGACTAGGCATTACCAGATCCACTTCTTGCACACTGTTTCTTCTTTCCCACTGACTTTTTGTGCTTTAGCTTTACTTTCTGTCCATTCCATAGACATATTTCCTCCCTATGATAAGGAAATGGACAAATGCAACTGCAACAGGCAGCTGGTTCTGATTACATCACCAGGTAAGGCCTAAGGAAGACGTTAGCTGATCTTCCTTGAGTAAACATATCTATCCTTCTGTCAGTTACCACAGCCATGGGGTTGGAGTTCTCTGATTCACTTGCCCTAGGTCACATGCCAAACGCTGAGGCTCAGGGTGGGATCTTTCCATTAGTAGGTTCACTATAATAGACATGATGGGTGAAGGAAGCAGACCAAAAAAAAAAAAAAAAAAAAATCAGTTAACCACAACAGGGAGGTATATTTAGTTAATTATTTTATAGATAAGAAAACTATTTCAGAGTTTAGAGCAATTAAGTAAATGGTAGAAGATTATCCATGTATAGGAGGTAAAGGAAGGTTTGATTTGAGCCCTGATTATGTTTATAACCTATAGGAAGAGCTGTTATCAATATACTGTTTGGTTAAATCTTCTCATTGATTCCAGGAGTAAAATAGGGAGTATTTGAATGGACTAGGAAGTATTATAAGACTACTTGGGGGAAAGGTATCTTACATGGATTTGACTGGTAAAGCAGAAAAGCAAGAGAAATGCTACTTTGCTTAATTAGGTTTAACCAAAAAAAATTTCTTTCAAAGATTTACTTTTAGTTGAAATATTATGGAATTTAGAGTTAAGGAGAGATGTGTTTGTTCTCCTAGTTGAAGATTAGAAAACTAAGTTAAAAGAAGCAGGTTCAAGTCCAGGCTTAGCTACTGACCTCACATTTGATTTTGGACAAGTTATATATACTCCATGAGCCTCAAGCTCCTCTTAATCTAGAAAATAATATTACTTCACAGTCTCTTGAGATTCAAATTGGGAAGGAAATTTAAAATTGTATTGAAAACCTAAAAACACAATCCAAATGGAAGATGCTACATGCCACTGTTTACTGATATCATTTCTAAAATCAGAGAAAATGGATCTTTATCACTCTAGTAGTTTTATAACTTGGTAACAGAAGAGGAATCTTTTGAGCTAATTTACCTGTCAACTTCTATTACCTTACAGATCAGTATTATTATTATTTATTGTGGTGAAGATAACTTTTGTAAGAATTGCTAGGGAACAAGATATTTAAAAATTAAGTGTTGTACCCAACAAAAGCCTTTGCTTTAACTCAAATTAAATGTATTTTTCTTTATATGTATTACTCTTCAGCAAACAGGGATATTCTATTGGCTTTTGTTATACTGCCCTTCATTCATATCCCTTTGCGCTGTTCTCCTGGACCTTTTCCGCTACAAGCTCAGCAGTCCTTTTCACTTTCCCTTGTAAGAAATCTCTCCTTCTCTCCAACATCTCTAATCATCTTCAAGGCTCTTTTCCTATGTAATTCTAGATAAGAATAGGGGATTGATTTATAGTAAGTCTTCATCCACTGCTGTGGAGACACAAAGTGAAGTGCTACATCTTGTGAATAATTACTTTAGAAAACAAACCCCCAATGCAGCAAGATAAAACGATGGAATTCATCTCCATCACATTCATTTTGACAGTTGCAGGAATCCAGGTCCGATCGTGCTGCAGTGAAAACTACAGGCTGAGGCTGGCAAAAAAGAAAAGACATGTTCTTGTCAAAGCGACTCTCATTGCAGCTGAAAGACCATTCAGTTTTGTCTGAGGACACCAAGCTACTTTCTGAGTTCTTGGCAAGCTTTTGTTCAGGAAGGGGATTCTGAGTGATTTTGCCTATGTCATGTGACCGTTCAGTGAATAACCCACGAATAGCTGTCACACAGGGACCCCGTCTTTCCATTGATGCCCCCATCTATGACTGCTCCAAGCTGACCTTTGGTCTCAGGTCAGTGCTCTCTCTGAGGGGACAATAATGTTGTAGAGCCTTGGGATGTAGGAAAAAGAATGGGGAAAAATTTCTCCTTGTCTTTTTACTCGGTTTTTCTTTTGGACACAAGTTTGGGTTAGGAAAATAATTAGAAGTGTTCTCAGAAAATGAGATGAGGAAATATAGAAAATAAAGATGATTAGGTCTAAATTTAACAAATTAACAGAGTTTTTTTATTTTTATAATTTTTTTTGTTTAAGATTTTTTTATTATTATGTTCATTTAGCCAACATATAGTACATCATTAGTTTTTTTTTTTTTTTTATTATAACACTTGGAGTTTTAAGAATACTGCTTAAGACCTAAGAGTTAACAACCAAAACACTCAAAAAGAAATTATTAAAATTAAAAGCCAGAAATTATTAAAATAAAACTTCTCAGGGAGCGAGGGTACAGACAATGAGCAATGGGGTGAGAAACTGCTGCTTTTCTTAATAAATCCATAGATTAATTTTTACTATGCCATATACTTTGATAAATGTAATTAACAAAGATACCATAAAATATGGCTATAAAATAAAAAATGATTTTGTATAGAATGCAAACTAAGCTTATTAATTACTAATATAAATTTTCACATTTATTTTCTAACTGGGACTTAATAATATGGGAAAGTCAAGGTTTATTGCTACATTTGTCAAGTGAAAAAAAGTGAAATTCACAAAAGGTAAGGAATCTTCCAAGATTATTCGGAAGTCAGAGGTACACTGATTAGGAGAAAAACCCAGGTCCCTGGCTCAGACATCAGCGTTCTTCCCATCCCCCCTCCTCTGACAGAAGGGATATTCACAGGTGCCACTCACTAGAGCAAAACAATTTTAAGGCAAGCGGCAGGAAGAGAAAGCCACAGAGACAGTGACCTCAGATTTAAAACAGGTAGAACATACAAACTGGGTCGAGATTGTTTTAAGTAATGTGTAAGTGAGCCCCTGAGTCAGGCAGGTTAGGAGATATTAGACATCAGTGGGGAGCAGGCCTAACACGGCAAGGGTGATGAATATGCCATTCCACTTAGCATCTCTGACAGAACTCACAGCGCAAACTCACAGACTCGTATGAGTCCACTGCCGGGTGCAGTGCAGCGAGGTTGAAATTTAGGAAAGAGCGGAGCCCAGGATTATATTTGTCTCGCTGAAGGGGGGCCAGAGGAAAGGAGGAGGGAGGATGCAGACCGGTCCATAACCTGTGCGGTTGAATGGCAGGGGCAGACCCAGCAGCCTGGACCCCTTTCTTATCAGTAATCGCTGCACACTTGTTGGAGGGGGTGGTGGGCATCTGCTCTATCCAGGGCTTTGCTGATTGTCTTGATTTCTGTGAAGTGGAAAGCCTGTTGCATCGAGCTGTCTGCAGTGATGCTTGAACAGTTTCTCCTTGGAGATTAATTCAGAAGGCATCTGTGCATTACTTATTCTCTCTCTGTCTCTCAATGGAAATGAGCCTTTTGGGGAAAAATTTGGAGTGCAGGCCTTTTATGCTATGTGTCGGACCCCATCTCCTTTCTGTACATCTCTGCATTGGCCTAGATCTGGGTTTGTAAACTCCATGCAGTCTATACTTTAAAAAATAATTTTATCATGATGGCTTTGGATAAAAAGTGACTTAGGAGTAGAACAGAAGGTAGACAAGCCAGAATGCTCTTGTTACCCTGCAGACCACCTTGTCACCCTGTTGCTGAATATAGGGAAGGAAGGAAGTTGTGGAGTTGTTCTTGAAATAAGATTCTGGAGGTTAAAGAAAGAAAGAAATCAGTGTCTTTTCATTACTAATATGGTGTGTATGCACAAACACACATACTCCTCACGACCCATTCCCAAGGTCCCCACGCCAAGAGAAGTGTCCTGAATCTCCTTTCCAGTGAGGACTCAGCAGATGATAATAGCCCATCCCTCATCTGGTATCTAGACCTGTGGTTTGGTCTAAATTCCAAATCATAAGAGGGACAGTGTGATGGTGGTGGTAGTGGTGGTGGTGGGATGTGTGTGTGTGTGTGTGTGTGTGTGTGTGTGTGCACATGCGTGTGTGTAGTGGGGGAGATAAAACCAAAAAAATGCACTTCAGTTTAAAGTAACATTCCTCTCTGATACAGGTTGTTACCCCTTTGTAATTTTGTAACCACTGAAAGCATTCACTGGGCATCAACTGAAAATTAAAAGAAGGCTGGGAGAAAGTTTAGGAGTTTTCAGGGGCAAAGTTGGAGGTGGTAAATAAAGCAAGCAGCTATTAACTTTTCATCAGAGATCAGCAGGAAACAAACAGCAATTATTCCCCATAGAAATTCACTCTCAGACTGTCTGCACTTTGTCCTATCCCCAGGCATAGTGTGGATGACATAGCTAAGCAAGGACACAGCCTAAGATGCACCAAGGTGGGGAAGTGAGGGATGGAGAGCAGACAGGAGCACCAGAAAGAGAGGCAGACACAGAGCACACAGCGAGGGGAGGACAGGGACACAGAGGGGGAGAAGCAGACACCAACAGCAATGAGAAAAGCAGACCCAAGCTCAACGGTGTACTGAGTCCCCAGAGATAGGGGCAAGTTTTTTGCTCACCTCCGTCATTTTTACAATACCATTCTGTTTTTTATTGCAACATCCATTATCTATCTGTATTATTATTGTTCTAACATTTTCTTTAAGCATTAAATAATTTTTATGTAAACATTTTAGTAGAACCACCTATGCAAAACCTTACATTTAAATTTTAAAAGTTGGAATAACAACAGTATGAATTATATGATGGCATTCTAGCTAAGTGTTGCCGCCCAAAAAAAGCTCTGAGGTTCCTTGTTGACACTATCAAAAAAAAGGGAGGGGGGAGGGAGGAAAGAGAGAAAGATTAAGTGTGAAACTATAGCAACAAAAAGGAGGCCTATTCCAGGTGCCTAGGTAGCTCAATCAGTTAAGTGTCTGACTCTTGGTTTTGGCTCAGGTCATGATCTCAGGGTCCTGGGATCGAGCCCCACATCGGGCTCCATGCTCAGAGGGGAGTCTGCTTGAGATTCTCTCTCCATCTACCTCTCCCGCTTGTGTTCTCTCTCTCTCTTTAAAATAAATAAATAAAATCTTTAAAAAAATAAAGATTTTTCCTTGATAAAGATCATAGGAATAATAAAAAAAAAGAATCATAAAGTATGAAAAATGTTTTTCTCCCTGAGATATAATGTGGTATTCCATGGTGTTATGGCTCTGTACCATGCAAAATAATTTCAAGCTCCTGAAATCACCTGCAAGATGCGTGAATAACACACATAGAGATTCGCTGATGCAGTGGTTAAGAGTGTGAGTGGGTTGGGCGCCTGGGTGGCTCAGTTGGTTAAGCGACTGCCTTAGGCTCAGGTCATGATCCTGGAGTCCCTGGATCGAGTCCCGCATCGGGCTCCCTGCTCGGCAGGGAGTCTGCTTCTCCCTCTGACCCTCCCCCCTCTCATGTGCTCTCTCTCATTCTCTCTCTCTCAAATAAATAAATAAAATCTTAAATAAAAAAAAAAAAAAGGAGTGTGTGTGGGCTCTGGACATGGAACTAGACTTAATACTGGCTCATTCATTCCAGAAATGTGTGGTGGGTACCTGCTGGGCATTTCAGGTGCCAGGAATAAATGGTAAAATAATAAAAAGAGTCTTCCTTTATGGGCCTTTTTAAAAATTGTAGTAACCAAATTTTGTGTACATAACAAAATTTAGCATTTTAACTGTATTTAATTGTACAATTTAGTGGCATTAAATGCATTCACAATGTTGTGTAATCATCTATCTCTTTCCAGAATCTTTTCATCATCCCAAACAGCAACTCTGTATCCATTAAACAATAACTCCCCATTCCTCTCCCACAGCCCCTAGTAATCTCAGTTTCACTTTCTGTCTCTGTCATTCTATCTTTTTTTAGGTACTCCGATAAGTGGAATCACACAATATTGGCACTTTTGTGTCTGGCTTATTTCACTTACCATAATGTTTTCAAGGTTCATCCATGTTGTAGCATCAGAATTCCATTCATTTTCATGGGTGAATAATATTCCATTGCATGTGTATACTGCATTTTTGTTTATCCACTCATTTATTGATGAACACTTAGGTTATTTCCACCTTTGGGCTATTGTGAGTAGTGCTACTATGATCATCCCTGTACAAGTATCTATTTGATTTCCTGCTTCCAATTATTTTGGGTACATACCTACTTCCTTCATGGGTCTTGCACTTTAAGAGGAAGTAAGAACAGATAAATTTCAACTTCAGAATATTATGTTATTGGGACACACATGTTGTGACAAAGGAGGACAAAAGAGCCAGACAGAACCCAGGTGGAGGAGATTCTAGTAAGAAAAAAAAAAGGAATAGCACAGGTGAAAATTCTAAATTAATTGGGTGCATAGTCCATTATGAAAAAAAGAAAATTCAGGAATGCTTAGAATGGGGGGAAATGAGATTAGAGGGAAGGGCAAGGAACTGATCCCACAGGGATTTATAGACCATATAAACATCATTGAATCTCCCAAATACCCACATGATCCTTCACATCATTCAGATTCCTTAACTGAAATATCACATTCTAATAAATATCTTCTTTGATCATCATATGCAAACTGACATGTTACCTTCATCAGCTTTTAGTCCTTATCTTGTTTTATTTTTCTCCATAGCATTTATAGTCCATATATATGTATTTGTGTGTGTGTGTGTGTGTCCTTCTGCCCCTCAGAATAAAAGTTCCATGATGCAGAGACTATGTCTTTTATTTTACTTCTGCATCCCAGGACCAAGGAATGTGGCACATAAATGAGCTATAAATATCAGTGGAATTAATGAATGAATGAACCAATGAGTAAGTGAACAGACTCTCATTTACTAGCTTTATGACCTTGAGTAACGTATTTCCTTTTTTTAAATTCAAGCACCTCTTCTGGGTAGTTGTGTGGATGAAGTAAAATGTGCATAAAACACATAATACAGGGCACCTGGGTGGCTCAGTCAGTCAAGCATCCAACTCTTGATTTCAGCTCAGGTCGTGATCTCAGGATCTTGAGACTGAGTCACATGTCAGGCTCCATGCTGGGTGTGGAGCCTGCTTGGATTCTCTCTCTCTCTCTCCCTCTGCCTCCCCCCACCCCAACTCACACTCTCTCTCTCTCTCAAAAAAAAAATCTGTAATACAGGCCCTAGAACATACTAAATGTCCAATAAACATTAGCTCATAGAATTTAGAGAAAAGGACATAAACAGCAAAAAGTTGAGGGAGATAAATATAGAAAAACAAAACAAGATAAAACTACCCATTCATTATTTGTTTTGGTGGGAGCTCCGTCCTTGTATTAGACCCATCCATCACAAAAGGAAACAAAATTAAACAAAGCCAACAAATACATGTTACACTTTTGACTGTCAGAGAAAATAATAAAATAATGGGAATGGGCTGATGTTGAACACAAGTAGAATTTAAATTTTTGTTTCATACAATCAAATATCAGTCATGAGTTTTGCTTTCCTACAATGATTTACTGGTTTCCACACAAACTGCAGTGAGTGAGTGAGTGTGTGTGTGTGTGTGTATGTGCACGCTATGTATGTAAAAACATACCTGTGTGAAAATACATAGAATCATATGATGTGTTTGGAGTGAATTTGAGCAACTGACCCAGGTGAGTATAATAGTTAATCTCTTGTTCCCTTGCAATACATCGAGAGACACAGAATCATCAGAAAAATCAGGAAATTTGAAGGTGTTTTTCATGCCTCCTCCTCACTCCCCCAAAAAACTTCACTCTCTACTCTTGGGGATTTGTAAACTGTAGTGATGCTTGTTCCTAATTTAATGAAAAACAAAAATCAATAATACAGCATTGATCAACATGGACCCTGGGAGTAAAAAAGAATCACATCATGGAGGTGTTAAAACACATATAAAATTGGAGATAATGAATAAGGTGTTCTAACTGTAGCTTTTGGCTTGGACCTGATAAGAGATAATACTCTCCCACAAGGAAAGGCTTTCATTTCACACCTACTTTGTGAAGCTGGTGATAATTCTGAGGCAGTTTGCAAGGACTAGGACTTATTTTGCCAATTTCATAGCTGCTCTTGGATCTGAGGAATAGAGACACAAGGCTCCTTTTATAACTCACTGGGTTGTTGTTGATTTTCTAATTTATTTATTCATCAGCTATACCTTTCTACTTACAAGAGGAATTGGCAATGGTTTAAAGCACACTTTCTTCTGAACCCACCAGGGCTGTGTTTTACCACTCCCTGCTCTGGAGAGGAGTTGGAGCTCGTTCTGCTGAGTTCCAGCAAAGGATGGCTCTGGATATGGGTGTGGTAGGGAGAAGATGAAGGGATTTTCATTTAATATATCAAAATGGAAACCATTTATTATGAAATTTTATTTATGTATACCCCATTTAAAACTCCCACTATAATATGTATACACTAGGCCAGTGGTTCTCATACTTAGATGATTGCCAGTGTCACCTGGGATCATGTTTTAAAAGCAGTTTTTCAGGACCCAGCTCCAGACCTCCTTTTGCTGTGTATCTGGAGTTAGGTCTAAGAATCTCAATATTTAGCAAGCCCTGAGGTGAGTCTGCTGGGCTGGGAACCACATTTTGAGAAATCACATAGTAATCAATATTCGCTGATTGATTTGTTAATATTCTGTTCATGACTTGCTCATCATTTCCTGTTTTTTTCTCCCACTGACCCTAACTGCTATTCTTTTTTTTTTTTTAAAGATTTTATTTATTTATTTGACAGAGAGAGACACAGCGAGAGAGGGACCACAAGCAGGGGGAATGGGAGAGGGAGAAACAGGCTTCCCGCGGAGCAGAGAGCCCGATGTGGGGCTCGATCCCAGGATGCTGGGATCATGACCTGAGCCGAAGGCAGACGCTTAACGACTGAGCCACCCAGGTGCCCCCTTAACTGCTATTCTTATGGTCCATTTGGGGGAAGTTAAGCTGATTTCTGATAGAAAAATCTCCCTATAAGACTAAAACCTTCTTTTAACAGTTGAAGAAAGTACTGTTTGGAGAGGACAATAGACTGAGCCAATATCAAAGAGTGGAAGAGTTAGGAAGAACACAACATGGGTGGGTCCTGTTAACAATGGCTCTTTCTTGAGAGGCCAATTATCAAGAAACTGACTGTGTTAAATCATGTGTCCTTGGGAAAAAAATAACATAATAAAGAAGCAAAAGTTAGTTGTCATAAAAGTCACAATGGGAAAGCCATTGGGATATAAAGCATGAAAGAATCAATGTGGAAACATAAGGATCTGGTTTCTCTTTTATCTAGAGTCAGGCCATGTCAGGAGATGAGTGTGTGTGTGTGTGTGTGTGTGTGTGTGTGTGTGTGTGTGCAGTAGATGGTAGACTGCCAGGAAAGGAGATTAGAGTCTTCTCCATGCACAGAACAAGATGAATCGGTGTTGATCAAAGACTGACATCAAACATACGGCCTCCATAATTTAACCTGCTGTTTGTAAACCCTCATTAGAAAGCAAAAAGGATCATTATGAGTTTCTCAGGTCACAGGTATTAACTCCACATCATTCTAATTTCTAGTCCTTGGTCACTTTCTGCCACATCCTTTGCTGCATCTCAAAATCAATTTGCAATTTAATGTTGTGGGGTCTGCCAAAGAAGTTAAGTTCTGTCACCAAAGTTGCCAGTAAAAGTCATTAACATATGAAGCACTAAAATCAAGGTGAAGCGTGAGGGTCTGGTTTCATTTCTACCTATAGTCAGACTGTGTGAGAAGAGGGGCCCAGCCTAGGGGAGTTGGGTGTGAATGTGCATGTACACAGGTAATAAACCTCCACGAAAGGAGATCGACGTGTTCTCCAGACAGAATGAGTTGAGTTGGTGTGGAACAAAAGCTGTATCAAATATATGCCCTCAATAATGAAATCTGCTCTCTGTAAACCGCCTTTTGAGAGGAGGAAGCTTCATTATGAGTTTCTCAGGAACATGTGTTAGCTCCATGTAGTTTTAATTTCCAGCCCTCAGTCACTCTCCAACACATCCTTTCTCTGCCCTCTCAAATTCAATTTGCAATTTAATGCCATGAGGTCTGCCCACGATGAGGTCTTCCGTGTCCTCAGTCACGTGGAAAAACATACAGCATTCTGTGCAGGGACCTTACCCATAAAACACCAGTGGCATTAAGCCATCATATTGAAAGAAAATCACATTTCATAAATTCTAAGTTTAATCTATATGTAAATTTAGCCAACATTTTTAAAGAATAATAATTCATGAGTATTGATGTTTACACTGCTTGGCAATGTTTTTTCTTATTACTTTAAGTAATGATCCAGATACAAACAACATTCTTTTATTTTATAAAAACAGGTGCTTGGTTGACTGAAGAGATGCTGAAGAGACCCATCTCCTACTTTCAGAGAAACAAAACCACCAGCATCTTTCCTGAGCTAAGAAGAAAGAATAGTGATACTAAACAGAAAGCTACCAATTTTCAGTAATTTATATTAAAATTTTACTAAGGAAAATGTAAAGGTTTCCTCCAAATGCCCACTTCTTTTCATTATAACTATAAATCAACAACAAAAAGCAACCGGTAATAACGGAGACATTGAGATTGTTCCGACACAGTTATGGTATTCCTTTCAGGCATAGATATAGATCAGCATCACTAAGATTTGGTGAGATTATTTTAAAATGTAGATTCTTTGGTATTTGAACAACAAAAAAACACATATGATTTAATAAGTGTGGTAGGGTCCAGAATTATGACCAGAATCACTGAATTCTTAATTCATCGACTTTATCTCCAGTCTAAAACAAAGCCAAATCCACACTAAAATGCCCACACTATCCTGTAACTTGACATTTATATGAAAATCCTGAGTTGGGGGCCCACGAATCTGCATTTTAATAAATTATCTGGAAAATAATAAAGCCTAGCCTAACATTTTTTGGCTGTTTGCTAAATGCCACTAAGTGTCCTAAAAGCTTTATTTTAAACCAACTTATTTGGTTTATTCAATTATTTCCTTATTTTTTAAATTTAATCTTCAAGAAACCCAATGAGGTATTACTACTTCCATTTTATAGAGAAAAAAAGCTGAGGCACAAAGACTAAGTTGCCCAAGTTTATTCTAGAAAGTCTCCAAGCTGATTCAAACCAAAGCAGATAGAACCCAGAGCTTTTATCTTCCAATATACTGTACCTTGGTGATTTTGGTGCATATGAAAAGGATTGAGTTATGAAATAGATATATAGGGCCTTCTGCAATAAGTAGTATAAAAAGCACCTTCAAAAACATGGAAAATAATATTAAAAATATTCCTTACTTTTGCTTTCATAATTACATTCCCTGTCCTAACATTACCAAATCCCAAATCTGTACATTCAAATACCTTTTCTTATGTGTCTCAGTTCAACTCTTCATGCCATACAACAAATTCAGAAAATTCTCTGCTAATTTCTCTTTCTCCAGCGCTGCCTGCTGCCTTCCACACTGTTCAGCAGATCTGAAAAGGAGGCAGTCATCCTCACTCTTTCTTTCCCTCATCATCAACATTTCCTGCCATCAGTAAGTGATCCCTATAACTTTCCTATTAAATCTCTAGCAAATTCAGCTCTCCCCTTTTATAGTCTATGTCATCATTATCATCACCATCACCATCACTACCATCATCATCATCACCATCATCACCATCATCATCATCATCACCATCATCATCACCATCATCACCATCACCATCATCACCATCACCATCATCACCATCATCACCATCACCATCATCACCATCATCATCATCACCGTCGCCATCATCACCATCATCTTTCCTGGACTTCTGCAATTGCTTTGCCTCTTGTCTCCCTCTTGTCCCCTCCAAGCCATTCTTCACACTGCAGCAAGAATGATCTTGAAACATGGTGGCTGAATCCCCAGGTCCTTGACATTTTCCAGGAAACCTTGCATGTGCCATCCTTCCTATCTCCTTGGCCTCAGATCAGATCACTCTCCCCCAACACTTACACTCCATGCATGTCAGCCTTCCTTTAGTTCCTCTAGCTCCCGACATTCCTCTGGCTTCCTGCTTTCACATGTTTCCCTCTGCCTGGAATGCTCCCGTTAGAGGAGCATAAATTATGAGTAACTCCAGGCCTCAGCTGTCTCATCTATAAAATGGGGATAAAATAACTTTAGATTAGGGTTGTTAATACTATGAAATACAAGTATTATATATTCAATAAGCTTTAATTTCCCTAAATATGTTCAAACATTTTTAGGTATCTTCTAATAATCTTTATATTAAAACATATTGAATAATATATTCCTTCCCACCATTTCACCAGTCGTCATTTCATGGACTCTCAAGGTTAGATGTGTCCCTTAAAGAAACTGTTTATCTCATTTCAGAAATTCATTAAAATTTTCACAAATCTTGTTGTGAAGTATTCTTGCAATTTTTAATTGCTGGCTAGTTAACAATAACCTTCAGAATGTTGCATCTTTCTAAAAATGTACCTGTTGGATAGCTATAATTTTCAAAATGACTACTTTGTTCTACAATCCATCAATGAGTTAGTAAAAACAATGAATGGAATTTTCACATTTTTGTGGGCCCTGACAGGAAAAAAAAAGATTACAAATAAATGAGCAAGTAAAGGAGCATTAATTAGCATCGAATTTGTAATAGCAGAGTTCAGTGCTCAATAATTTGAAAATTAATTGAACTTTTATGTTGATGTATAAGGTAAAAACATAGCCAAGTTCTTGTTGAGAAAAGATTAATATTACTTAGTAAAAACTCTCAAGACTACTAATTTGTTGAAGAAATAAATGTATATTGTATAAAGGTTATTAGTAGTATAATCCAGCAAGAAGGATGTTATAGTATCATGTATGTGAAATATGGAAATGGAAAAAGACAGATAGACAGGGGAGAGAGAGAGTGAAGGGAGAAATTGTGAGCAAATGTTGGGAAATGAATAATAGGGAATTCAGGATTAAGAGGATCCATGACATGTTTATATCCATCTTGCAACTTCTTTATACATTTGAATTTATTTCAGAATGACATTTATGGAATCTGGATGCAGACTATTCTTTTAACCTTTCCATAAGTATAAAATTATTACATAATTTTTAAAAATTGCCTTTTGTCCCTGGAGCACCTTCATACATGTCCCAATTTTCTCTACAGCACACCCTATTGCTTACTATACAGTTGACCCTGGAACAACAGGGATGATAGGGGTGCCAACTTCCCACACAGTCGAAAATCCACCTATAACTTTTAATATTTTTTAAAGATTTACTTATTTATTTGAGAGAGAGAGAGTGAGTGCATGAGCAGGGGAGAGACAGGGGAGAGGCAGGCTCCTCGCTGAACATGGAGCCCAATGCAGGGCATGATCTCACGACCCTGAGATCATGACTTGAGTCAAAACCAAGAAGCGGATGCTTAACCAACAGAGCCACCCAGGCGCCTGTCCACCTACAACTTTTGACTCCCCCAAAACTTAACTATTAATAGCCTACTGTTAACTGGAAGCCTTACCAATAACATAAACAGTCATTAACACATATTTTGTATATTATTTTTATTATATACTGTATTCTTATGATAAATTAACCTAGAGAAAAGACACTGTTATTAGGAAAATCATAAGGAAGAGAAAACACATTTATACTACTATACTGTATTTATCAAAATAAAGCCACATGTAGGTAGACACAGTTCAAAACAAACTCATGTTGTTCAAAGGTCAGCTGTACTATATGATGTTTTAATTTATTATTATCTGTTTCCCCCCATTAGAATGTAAGTTTGTGAGGCTGAGATTTTTTTTTTTTTTCATTTTATTCGCAGCTGTACACCCTGGATCTTAAACAAAGCTTCAACACAATAGGCACTCAAAAACATTTTTGAATGAATGAATGTTTGAATGAATGAATGGATAAATGAATCTATAATATGGTGGTACTGAGGATCAGCATAATATATTTACATTATACACACATGTAAGGCACTTAGCACAGTGTCTTAAGTGCTTGATAAATATGAGTTGCTTTTACTGAGTAGTTCAGGAGGGTTAGATTTCCTGCTGTGTGGTGATAAGAGATGAGGCTGAGGCCAGGGACAAGGGCCACATAAGGAAGGGACACATGGCTCATCGTAAGAAACTTATACTTTATTCCATAACAAGTGAGGAGTGGTTTATTCGGATTTGTTTACATGAATTTCCCTGTTATATGTTGAATTGTTTCCCACAAAATTCATGTGTCAAAGTCTTAATCCCTAGTACCTTATTCTGGAGATAGGGTTTGACCTTATTTGACCTTATTCTGGAGATAGGGTCAAAATGAAGTTATTAGGGTAGTCATAATACAATGTGACTGATGTTATTGTAAAAAAGAATATTTGGAGATGGACTTATGTAACAAAGAATGTCATGTGAATGTGAGGAAGGCCATCTCCAGACCAAAGAGAGAAATCTGGAATGGACTCTCCCTCATAGCCCTCAGATGGAACCTTGATTTCAGACGTTAGCCTCCTGAACCATAAGGCAATAGATTTCCATTTTTTAAGGCACCCAGTTAGTTCAATTATGTTAGGGCATCTCTAGAAAACTAGCACAATCCTTTTGGCCATCATTTGGGGATAAATGGGAGGCATGCTTGACTAAAGCAGGGTAAGCCACTTAACCCTTCTGAGCTCCAGTTTCTTCATCTATAAACTGGACATAAGGCCTGATAAGCAAACCTCATGATTCTACATCAAAGACAACCTGTGAAAATGTGTAAGAGAAATTGATGATAAATAGAAAGGAATATGAATAGGGCACGTAAGGCACAATGCGTGTCTTCTAAATACATAGGCTTTTTTTTTTTTAATCCATTAGAGCTTCTCAGAATATTCATCACAAGCAACTCTCTCTTATCTAGAGGAAAATATTGTCAATAGCAATTCAGCCACCCTTTTCCTGAGAAAAATTTCCCACCAGGGTATCATCTCCAGTTCTGAATGGACGCATCAGTGAAATGTGACACGGACAAAGAATGAAATCTCTATGGTCAACATGGCATTTTTCTCCCACAGAACCAGTGAAATGTGAAAAAGTCTGTCCTGAAAAATAACTGGCAGGGAAAGTGGGGCCAAACACTTATCCTGCTCTTGGGTGGACACAAGTGATTGAAGGGCTTAATGGGTGAAGGAAATTGCCCCCAGGGAGACAGAATCCTTGAGAACACCTTACTGGCACTGGACAGTCTGAGACCCAGTGAACTTTGTTGTTTCATATAAATGAATGAATGGTGCTTACAGCCTGAGGTAGCACAAATGAATCAGTAATTTAACTTCCATTTTAAATTAAACAAATGGAAAACTGTGCTTTCCAAATCTATTAGCACCTTATAATTAAGCCCTTAACAGAGGTTCAGTCGTAGAATACTTCATCTTTTAAAGAAAATAAATTGTTGACAGTTCACTTTTAATTTGAGTGTTGTTAAGTCTTTTACCTAAATTGTGACTTCATGAGAACTGAGTACTTACAGATTCTTGAAGAGACGCCTTTTGTTCTTAGGTATCAGTCTGGTGTAGGATGAAGCAAGACCACATCAGCAAGCAGAGATCTGGGCTGTGAAAGGGTCACAAAACTGTGAGCTTCTTAATGTCTAGGATTGTGTTTTATTTTGATATTCAGCCCCAAAGACCCTAAATAAGAGGGCTTCATAATATTCTTTCTGCTAAATTAGATGATAGATACATATATGTGAATAAATAGGAAATGTTAGAACGCAAAGATAAGAGCAGAGGCAAAATATAAGAAAAGGGGAATTAGTCTTTGTCACTAAGTCACCTAGTCACTAAGACTTGAGTCTTAGAGGTCAATATCTTTATGTCTGAAACCTCCCCTTCACATATTATTCATGAGTCTTTCCTTACTTCTTTTCCTCCAATCACCATTCCATTAACACCTGTTCTCAAGAAGGAATCTGAAATTCATGCACAGAAAGGGGTAATTGACTGATGTGCCAACTTAATGACCATCCTAGAATCCTAACAGGAATTAAATTCTTAATTAAACTAAGCTAGACACTTTTAATTGTCACAACCCACAAATGGGGAGTGGTGGGTAGGAGGTTCTTGTGATACTGACTGGAGGCCAGGGGAAGCTGTTAAACATGCTACAATTCACAAGGCACCCCTCCCCAATAAAAAGAAGAATTACTTGAAAAATTAATGGTGATAAAGTTGATGAGGTTGAGAAATCCTGGTCTAGGGGAATAAAGCCTAAGCAGCGTAATTCTCAGCATAATTGGCAGTGAAGAGAGGAAGAAAGGATATTTGTTGAGAAGAAATCAAAGCTTGTCTTTACAAGGTATCACAGTATATAAAGATAGTGACATCCTCCTAGAGAGGCAGTCTGTGTAAGAAGCCGAATACAGTCAGATCCTTGTCTTCAGAAGGGAGGGTCAGCATGGCAGCCTGATGGCTGAGCCTTCTGCGAGCATCAAAGCCAGATTTCAGAGTGTGGCAATGGTGTTGTTTCCAATCTTGGGACCCTTGGCCTCAGAGTCACATCTCTTTCTTTTAATTTTGCAATTTCCATAGAGCAAGTCTTAGTTCTCTTCATCTCCACATTTCCCACTGCTGGTCCTTCCAGGGGTTTTGTATAAGGATCCCACATCTCTTTAAGCCCTTGTTATTTCATCTGTAAAACAGGAATAAGCCACAACAATAAAAGTGATTCACTGAATGGGTTTCTGTGAAGCCTGAGACTTACCTAGGACAGAGAAAGCAGGAATTGCATCTCACTTTTAGCATTTACTACCAATTTCATTCTTTTTAAAATTTTAATTCCAGTGTAGTTAACATACAGTGTTATATTAGTTTCAGGTGTACAATACAGTGATTCAAGAGTTCCATATATTACTCAGTGCTCTTCAAGATAAGTGTACTCATAATCCCCTTCACCTATTTCACCCATCCCCCCACACCTCACCATCTGTTTGTTCTTTATAGTTAAGAGTCTGTTTTTGGTTTGTTTCTCTCCTTTTTTTCCCCTCTTTGTTCATATTTTTCTTAAATTCCACATATGAGTGAAATCATATGGTACCTATCTTTTTCTGACTGGTTTATTTCACTTAGCATTATACTTTTCAGATCCATCCACGTTACAAATAACAAGTTTTTTCTTTTTAATGGCTGAGTAATATTCCATTATATATATAAATTTATTTATCCATTCATCTACCATGGAACTTGGGCTGCTACCAGTTTGGCTATTGTAAATAATGCTGCAATAAACATGGGGGTGCATATATCCCTTTGAATTAGTGTTTTCATGTTCTTTGGGAAAATATCCACTAGTGCAATTACTGGATCAGAGAGTAGTTCTATTTTTAATTTTTTGAGGAAACTCCATATGTTTTCCACAGTGACTGTACCAGTTTACATTCCCACCAACAGGGCAAGAAGGTTTCTTTTTCTCCACATCCTTGCCAATGCTTGTTGTTTCTGGTGTTTTGATTTTAGCCATTCTGACAAGTGTGAAGTGGTAGCTCATGGCGGTTGATTTGCATTTCCCTGATGATGAGTGATGTTGAGCAACCTTTCATGTGTCTGTTGGCCATCTGTATGTCTTCTTTGGAAAAATGTCTATTCATGTCTTCTGCCCATTTTTTAATTAGGTTATTCATTTTGGGGGTTTGAGTTTTATAAATTCTTTATGTTTTTGATATGTCATTTGCAAATATCTTCTCCCATTCAGTAGGTTGCCTTTTAGTTTTGTTATTTATTTATTTATTTTGCTGTGCAGAAGCTTTTCATTTTGATGTATTCCCAATAGTTTATTTTTGCTTTTGTTTCCCTTGCCTCAGGAGACATATCTAGAAGGATGTTGCTACTACCTATTTCATTCTGAACTAATTGCTCAACCCTCAATGTTCTCATTTGTGAGATGCATGTCACCTACATCAATAGGACATTGTGAGGATTTAATGCAAAAAGGGAGAAGAGCAATGAGCTCTTGTCCTTTCACATTGTAAGTGTCAAATAAATCATATTGCTGTTGGGATCATTGTTATCATTGATAATCTTTTCTATTGATTATCATTCATCGATTCACTGATTGTTTGGTTTATTTGTTCATTCATTCATTTATTTGACCAACATTTGGTAAGATCTTGCCATAGTCTAGGTATTATAGAGATAAGTGCTTCAAAATGCCTCTTTCTTGGCCAAAAATTGTGAAGCTGAAACTCTGAATTTGGAAGAAGCAGAGAGCGCTAGCCAATGTAGAGAATGAATGAAAGTAACCTGTGTCTGCAAGTCATCTACTCTAAGAGAGCACATCAAACTGGCTTCCTTTTAGCTCTTTTTGTCTTGTCACCTTTGTTGTTCCTTCTAGGACTTGATTCAGCACAATGTGATATTCTTTTTTAAAAATTTTATTTATTTATTTGAGAGAGGGAGAGTGAGCCAGAGAGAGAGAGAGAGAGAGAGCATACAAGCAGGGACAGACAGAGAGGGAGAAGCAGACTCCCCTGCTGAGCAGGGAGCCCGATGGGGGCTCAATCCCAGGACTCTACCGATTGAGCCACCCAGGAGCTCCACAATGTGATATTCTTTATTGCAAAAAACTTCACCATGTTAACTCAAATAAACAATCTTATTAAACCTGATTTAGGAAGAAGAATAGGGCTAGAGAAAGGGAAAAAAAAATCAGTGAAAGGACAAAATGACATTGTGCCTTAGGATGAATGGACTGTGACAATGGAAAGTATGGATTCCTGTGGTGGCCACTCCCCCCAACCACTTCTACTTTTTTTCCTAATAAAAGTTATTAGATAGGTATTTGGATTTTATTGCTGTGTAACCAACAGGCACCAACAGTGACATACAACAATACACATTATTTCTCATGGTGTGGCTCAGCTTCATGCTGTTGGGTCTGCTGCCCCCCTTCTCATGCTGCATGCAGTCTATGGTGGGTGGTCAGCTGGGGCAGGTCTGACTGACATGAGTTCATTCTGGGACCCAGACTGAGGAGGCAGGGAATACCCAGAGAAAACTCTTCTGAGAGATGCCAGGAAAGAAATGGAGCCTGTTACCTAGTCCTATGCTCCATTGACCAAGGGAGGTCACAAGGCCAAGCACAAAGGAAAGTAAAGGAAAAGTATACTCCACATTTTGTTTTTCTTTGAAAGACTGGAAGCATGCATTGAAAAAAAAAAAAAGATCAAGAAATGAATAAAGAATAAGGGCCAATAAAATGACCTTGCATATAACCTATGGGCTGCAATGTCCTGGGAAATAGATTTAGGCTCAACTGATGTAACCCAATATGTCAGCCCTGGCCACTACCAATTTGTTTCATTTGATCAACTGGAAATGGCAGGTTAGTTGGAAGTTTTTAAAAGAAAATTGTTTCACCAGATTGTTCTGATCCAAAGAAATGGTCAAAGAATAATACCTTGTATTGTTATTGTTGTAGTTAAATATTTTTTCTGTATTATCTGTATTTTGCTGTATTATCTATAAAGCATAAATAATCATGCTGTCTAACTCACAGGCCATATATAGGAATTAAATAAGACCATGCATAAGCAATTCTTAGCATAGAACTTGGCACACAATAAGCACTCAATAAATATTACCCAACAATAACTGAAAAACAGAATACAAAGACTTAGTTAACATATATTTCAGAAGCACCTAATATATGTAAGACCTAATATGTGATAGATTGTGCCACAGAGAACAAACCTCTGCTTCCAAAAACCATGTACTAAAATCCGAAGGTGGAGTTAGGAAGCTCTTACCAGTCATCAGTTCTTAATGACAGGCTTTCTAACCCAATATATGCCCTCTTTTTCCCCCCTTACACCCATTTTAGTGGTCCAATCACTGGTAATCAAAACAGCCCAGGCAGAGGGACTATGCTGACGTTGTTACTGACAGGAATGGCAGAGGCAGAATAGGAGCACTGAAGGAGGGGAGTCAGTAAGACATCCTGGAGGTGGTGGCGCAGGAAGCGCAGTAGGACTTTCATGCGCAGGTATCAGGGGAGCGGTGCTCTAGGCAGAAACATCAGCCTAGACCAAAGGCACAGTGACCCGAAGGAATAGATGCATTCAGGACAGGGAGGGCAGTTGAGCCAGAGCACAGGAGAGGAGTCTGACCTGTTCCTCACACAGATGTTTAAGTGACTGTTTCATATCCTACTGGTGTCACCTCAGGTTTCATCTCCCCAGTGTTACCTCGCCTGATCACCTTGCCTAGTGTCGCCAGGGAAACTGTACCATATTTTTTGTTTTACAGATTTTGTAGCACTCATAGTCTCTGAAATTCTCTTATTTGTTTGTCAGTGTGTTTATGGTCTGCTTCTACCCTGGTGTATGAGCTACATGAGAATAACACTATTGTCTCTCTTGCTCCTTCGCAATTCTGTGTGATCACAAGAAGTTCACAGTAAACACCTGTTGACATAACAGATGAAGAGATGAGGAGTGTAGAAGGTAAAATAAAGCTGGAGTCAAAAATCAGAGGCTGTACAA
This sequence comes from Halichoerus grypus, assembly GCF_964656455.1. Taxonomy (NCBI): domain Eukaryota; kingdom Metazoa; phylum Chordata; class Mammalia; order Carnivora; family Phocidae; genus Halichoerus; species Halichoerus grypus. The sequence continues at coordinate 21,639,368 of NC_135718.1, read as the reverse complement.
CATCAGAAGCATGAGCTATTAAAGAAATAATTGATAAGATGGACTTCTTTAAGACGAAAAATGCTGTATAAAAGACAATGTCAGAGAATAAGAATGGAGGAAAATATTTGTAAAAAACTTAGTAATAAGGGACTGGTATCCAAGATACAAAGAACTCTTAAAACTCAAAATAAGAAAACAAACTGATTTAAAAATGGGCAGAAGGTCTTGACTGGTATCTCATCAGAGAAGATATACAGATGACAAATAAGCATATGAAAAGATGCTCCACATTGTATATTATTAGGGAAATTCAACCTAAAACAACAGTAAGATACCACTACACACCTATTATAATGGCCAAAATCCAGAACACTGACAACACCAAATGATGACAAGTATGTGGACCAGCAGGGAATCTCATTCATTGCTGGTAGGAATACAAAATGATGCAACCACTTTGGAAGACGATTTGACAGTTTCTCCCAAAACTAAACATACTTTGATTCAGCAATCATACTCTTTGATATTTACCCAAAGGAGATGAAAACTTATGTCCACACAAAAACCTGCTCATGGATGTTAACAGCAGTTGCATTCATAATTACCAAAACTTGGAAGCAACCAAGATGCCCTTCAGTGGGTGAATGGATAAATAAACTATAGTACATCCATACAATGGAATATTATTTAGTGTTAATAGGAATGAGCTATCAACCTGAAAATACATGGAGGAAACTTAAATACATGTTACTAAGCAAAAGAAGCCAATCTGAAAAAGCTACATACTATATAATACTATATGACACTTTGGAAAAGGCAAAGCTGTGGAGACAGTGAAAAGATCTGTGGTTGTCAGAGGCTATGAGGAGAAAGGGATGAATTGATGGAGTACAAAGGATTTGGGGGGCAGAGAAACTACTCTGTATGATGCTATAATGGTGAGTACATGTGATATACATTTGCCAAAACCCATAAGAATGTACACCACCAAGAGTGAACCCTGACATAAACTACGGACTTTGGGGGACAATGAGGTGTCAGTATAGGTTCATCATTCATAACAGGTGTACCACTCTGGTGTGAGATGTTAACAGTAGGTGGGCTGTGCTTTTGTGGGGGGGAGGGAGTATCCACTCTCTATACTTTCTGCTCAGTTTTGCTGTAAAACAAAAACTGTTCAAAAAGAAGGAAAAAAAAAAAAAAACCCTGAGAGAATGCAGGATCTGGTCTTTTTTCAGAGAATGAGGATCTGGGGTTTCTGAGAAGGATGGTATAATTTTCAGAGCTCTGCTTTTGGCTGATTTGTATGTATTCAAGCAGAGGCTAGGCATGGACTGAGATCTTGACAGTAGTAAGGTCATTGTAAACATTTGAACAAAGAAGTAAAGTTTCTCTAATAAAGGGAATAATCTATGGGAGCCCAATTGTCTTTCTCTACATGATGTCCATACCAAAGAGAACATCAACTGATTTTTCTCTCTCTCAGGACTGGCTACTCTGCAAAAGACTGTTATTTCTTCAGATAAAAGTGTTGAAACAGAAACTACCATCCTCCACATGAATATACAATGGCTCGTCTCCCCCAGGTAATAATATCCTTGAAAGGAGACCTTGTCTGTGGTTTCTTGATCAGACAACAGAAGCACAGCAACATTTAAAGCTTCTATAACAAAGTGCAACTTTTCACGTTTCCCTACTCAGGGCCCTAGTGTGCCCTGGGCCGGATATTGGCAACATTAGAGCCTTTCTCCCTTCACACAAACCCATTTCTATTTCTATCTTGACTTTTTTTTTTTTTTCTTTTTAGCAATCATGTTATTCACTCTTATTTTTCATGCTTTTATATTCAGTTGAGTAAATTTCTCTGCATTTTGATTTTTGAAGGTTTTGGAGATTTAGCTAAATTGACAGATGTTGTATTAGTGCAATTATTTCCATTATCTTACAGCTTTGCATTTTGTGACTATATCATAATTTATTTATCACTTTTTCTGTTCAGGATCATTTAAGATGTTTCAATCAATCTTAATTTTCTTTTTTTTTCTTTTTCTTTTCTTTTTTTTAAAGATTTTATTTATTTATTTGACAGAGAGAGAGAAAGAGAGAGAGAGAGAATGTACACAGTGGCAGGAAGAGGGAGAGGGAGAAGCAGGCTCCCACTGAGCAGGGAGCCTGATGCTGGGCTTGATCCCAGGATCCTGGGATCATGACCTGATCCGAAGGCAAGATCCTTAACCAACTGAACCACCCAGGCGCCCCTAATCTTAATTTTCAATTTAAGATGGGTTCCCCAACCATATACAATAATATAATGAACTGTCAAGCATACATTGTCTTTTGCACATGTGTGAAAATCTCTTCAAGGTACATACATAGCACTACAGTTACTGGGTTAAGAAGTATGTACATAACACAATTTATTCAATATTGTCATTTGCCCCCCGAAGGTATGTACCAGCTTTTACTGTTTGGAATTTCCAAATTTGCCACATCTGTGTCTAGCGCTTCGGCATTATTTGACTTTAGATTTATGTAAGTCTCAGGGGTACAGAATAATAGCTTTCTATTGTTTTAATCTGCCTTTCTCTGATAACATGTCAGATTGAGCACATTCTCATGTACTTATTGTCCATTTGTCTTTTATCTTTTGTGAATGACATTTTCATATATTTTGCCCTTTTTTTCATTGGGTTGTTTATCTTCTTTCATTTTGATTTGTAGAAGCGCTTTATAAATTCTGGATACTTAGCTTTTGTCAGTTTTATGCATTGCAAATATCTTCTCAAAATCTGTTCCTTGTCTTTTTACCTTGTTTATGATGTCTTTAGATGAACAGATGTTCTTTATTGAATGGATTCAAACTTACCCATTTTTTTTCCTTTATGGTTCGTCCTTTTTTAGGTCATTTGAAAAGGAAAATCTTTGCAAACCTAAGACTGTAAATATAATGTTTCACATTTTATTCTAAACGTTTAAAATGTTTTACTTTGCACGGTTGGTCTTTTGCCCACCAGAATTTAATTTTGCGTTATCTCTTGTTCCTCTTATGCACCCTCCACTAAAGTACCCTCCTTTATTGCCTCAATAAATCTTGATTTTTTATAAGACAGCTTCATTCCCACTTTTCTTATGAAGCCATCTTTGAGCTCTCAATGTTTTGCTGACTTCTCTCTCCCTGACTGCTAAAACATCTGTCTCTGAAATTGTAATGATTTTTATCTGAATACTGTGAATGTTAATAGATACCTGCAGTGTCCAGACAGGTAACCCAGATAAGTGAAATGGGTCAGAATGCACATCATTAGTGGGGAATGTGACAGATCGGGATGCACAACAGAGCATGTGACCTACTCATTGGTGAAACTGCTACACAGGTTTGGTCAATTATTGCCATGGAAACCATCAGCCCACAGTTGCCAGAGCTTCTGATTTTCATTTTTAAAAGACACCAGGAATTTAGATATTTACATAAAATCGTCTAAGTTTGAAAGTTGGCAACAATTTGAAATGTTTAAATGAATAAGGGGATCTGGGACATCTGATCTAATGCCGTGTTTCTCCACCTTCTTGTCATTATCACCTTCTTTATGGAAACTTACATTTTTATTCCCTAATCACTTACCCATGGAATTAAATACTAAAGAATTTCATAATCACACTCAGATTCTGAGGAGAGAATTTAGAGGAAATTCTACAATATGATCAGAATGCTTTCTTAGTTACTGAACATTTTTCATTCCAGCCAGACCCACACCCTGAGAAAATGGCAAACAGACAAAACCTCTTCCCGAAGGTAAAGTTGTACCTCTGCTCTTGTGGATAGAATGCAATCCCCTCTAAGAGCTTTTTGAGACATCGCTGGACCAGATGCCAGGGAGAATAGTTTCATAGTCCTCAGAAAAGCAACAAAGGAGTAGAGAGAATTAGACAGAACCCCATTGCCTTCCAGGGAAACCCAGGCTCCTTTGGAGGATGTTCAAGGCATGGCCATTGGGCTTTTAATTCAATCTTGGTTCCTAAGCTTCAGTTTCTTCACCTAGTCCAGTTCATATACACTTCACTGACTATTTCAAAAGTTCATTTGTCTGGTGACATCAGCCCTAGAACAGGAATCAGAATATTAGGTTCAGGTCCGTGTGTGCCCCTGGGAGCTCGGTGTAAAGTACTCTGAACTTCAGTTTTCCCACATGTAAAGTAAGATGAACCATAGATCAACTCCAAGCCCAGTGTCTGCAGGGGCCTCGACACACAGCTGCCAAGAGCACTGGCTCAGGGCGCCTGGGTGGCTCAGTTGGTTAAGCGACTGCCTTCAGCTCGGGTCATGATCCTGGAGTCCAGGGATCGAGTCCCGCATCGGGCTCCCTGCTCGGCGGGGAGTCTGCTTCTCCCTCTCCCGCTCCTCCCTCTTGTGCTCTCTCTCCCTCTCAAATAAATAAATAAAATCTTTAAAAAAAAAAAAAAAAAAAAGAGCACTGGCTCATAAGTCCATCAGACATGAATTTGACTTCTAAATATGCAATTTATCAAAAATGTTACATAGCTTCTCTTGGGAGTAATTTCAACAAGTGTAAAATATTTATAAAAAATAATTCTTCATTTGGTTACTCTGAAGATCAAATGAGATCACAGGGAACAGCTTTATTATCATTATTACAGGATATTTTGTTCTACTATCTGGATCTCTGTCGTGATTCAAACCTGAGTGAAACATTCTTTACTTGTTCCCCAAATTTTCAGGTTCCCATGGGAGGAACATTTTTAATAGAATCTCCTTTTCCAGAAAAATATGTATAATTCTCTCCTTGGAGGCTGGAATTTCAGTCCTGCCTTCCACACGACCCACCTGGGCAAGGGGCCAGGGAACTTGCAATTGAGTTTGGCAAAAGTATTGTCCACCAATAGGCAGCAAATAACACCACAATGCCACTCCAAAAACCCGCAGACACTCACACACAAATAAAGAAGACCCAGAAATACTAAAGGAGATTTCCTGGGTTTGTAGGTCTCCTCTTATATCTTTGTTTGCTGGCTGTCTAAGTATGGCTCAGCAATTCTTACTCTTAATTTTTCAACAGCTTTATTGAGATATAATTAACAAACCATGAGGTTCATCCCATGGTTATTCTTTCTGTTTTTGAGTATCTCTGATGGTCTTTCTGTGTGTTTGGGGCTAGGTGGATGCATGTGGGCTTTTGAATGTGTCCAAATATGTATGTGTTGGGGTGCCTGGGTGGCTCAGTTGGTTAAGTGGCTGCTTTTGGCTCAGGTCATGATCCCAGGGTCCCGGGATCAAGTCCCACATCGGGCTCTCTGCTCAGTGGGGAGCCTGCTTCTCGCTGTGCCCTCTGCCGCTCCCCCTGCTTGTGCATTCTCTCTCTCTGTCTGATGAATAAATAAAATCTTTAAAAACAAAACAACAACAACAAAAAACCAAATATGTATGCATTTTTGTTTATTTGTGTCTCTGTACCAATACCTGAATCTGTGTGACTCTGGAACTGTGGCTCTCTTTCCTACGAGGTCTCTGTGTCTATGTGTGTCTGAGTGTGTACATATCTCGGAGCCTGGTTGTGAGGTTCTAGGAATGAATCTGTGTGTCTGAATGTGTATCTGTAGTTGTGTGGTGTAAGTTTCTAAACCTGTTAGTGTTTGTCTCTCTGTGCCGGCTCTATGTTGTATGTTTTGCGAATGCGGTAACAGTTCTGAACATGTGTATGCCAATTTTTGTTACAAATGACAAGGTTGAGCAATGGTAATTTGGCCCATTAAGGGTACCAAATTGTTCAAACAAGCATGGTTTGAAAAACACAGGTGAATGATTTTAAATTCTGATTTTTTCATTATTATTATTTTTTTTTTTTTTTTACATTGGGACCTATATCCTACTCTTCAACTTGATTTTGGGACTATGCTGAATGAACAGTGATTAGTCCTAGGTGGCCCCAGCCATAAGAAGTTGTAAAGGTCCCAGGTAATTCTAATGTGCAGCCAAGGTGTAGAACCTCTGCACCAGGAAAGTGGCTAGATCCCTGCCACTTTTCTTGAAATCTGCAACCTGCTTTCCTTAAATTTAACATTAAGTCTGTAACAGTAGGGAGGGAGGTTAATTTGATACTTTATTGGATGTGAAAAAGTACTTATCCTCCCTTTGCCTGTGGAGCAGGGAAGTGTCCCAGGAGACTGGAGCCTGTGAGCTAACAGCTCCTAACAGCTGAGGAGGAGTTCCCCCTAGCCCAATCCTCCTCACATTCCAGCAGGCAGTGGGCTCCTTTTATGAGTACATCTGTCTAATTAGGCAGATGTAGTGCTGCCTTTATTTCCATATAAATCCTTCAGACCCACTGTGGGTATTTGGCAAATCCAAAGAGAATTTACTAGTATAATAAACAAAATGTTTTATTTAAAAAAATTGCATGTTCTGCAACATTCCTTTAATGGGGAGGTTCAGAAAAGAGAAAATGCAGAGTGGTGTAGCATGGAGACCTGAAGTTAAGATGAAGGGAGAACAAGAAAAGGGAATGAGAAGAATAAAGTCTTTGATATTTAAACCCCGAGAGAGGGACATCCATGAGCTGCAAAGTAACTATATAAAAATTAGAGGGAAAAAATGAGCCCTTTCTTTCAGGTTACAGACCTCACTTATGGTACTCATAGGACTCTTTGGAGTGAGAGACTGATTGCTGACTCTTTCCAAACCCATCAACCCAACCACTCCCCATGAAGAGTTTTCTCAGGTCCTGAGAATTTTAATTCTGATACTCATAGCAATGAATTCAGGTGGGTAGCAGACTTTCATTCTCTGAGACTAGAAAAAATTAGATTCCTTAATATTCGCACTATCCACTACTGCAACTAGAAGTCTACATGAAACACAGTAACTGCTCAATAAATATTTGAGAAATAAATAAATGACAGGTCTGGTTTTAACAACCTGGTAGATCTGAATTGGCTACCCAGAGGTCTCTCTGTAACAGAAAGAAAGTGAAATAATCAGTGAGAAAGGCTCTAAATTACTCACAAGGGAACTATTCCATGAAATAAAATATTCCTAAAAAAAACACAAAAATTTAAGAGGATAGAAGTAGTAGAGGATATGAGTCAGTGTTTATTAGCATAATTTAATGATGCTTATAGATGCTTATAGAAGGAAAATTAAGTGGGAAATACCTTAATACCACAACCCATCTGGAAGTGTCAGTTATAATTTACACAGTACCTTATAGCTTCTGAATATAATTCAGTTAAAAGTGTTTGGGTTGATAAAAATAATAGCTAATGTTTATTGAATCACCTATATGTACTAGCACCATAATTTACATAAAAGGCCTCATTTCATATTTTCATTTACCTCAGTAGGTTGTTTTATGATACCACAATTTCACAGGTAAGAAAAATTAAGACTCAGCAGGTTAAATTACTTGCCTAAGTCCACATGACTCTAGAATTCTAAAACAGGTCAATTGACCCCATATGATTACTACACTATTTGACTTGACTTTCTCGACCACAGTAGTACCAGGTGCCAACCATTCTGACCTCCACTGAGGTCTTGATGGAAGAACAATTACTGAATATGATGGAAACGCTTGGATGGGGACTACTCCAAATGCATCATTCACTTTCCTTAAGTCCTATACTTTACGACGCTTAGATACAACACAAAGTATATATAGTCATATGTTTGCGAATACCTTATTGTGGAAGGCACGAGACGGCTTTGCTTCACAATTCTTATGATAGGCAAGATGGCCATCCTGCAGAACTTTATAGCTATCCCTGGGACAGTTCAGTTTTACTTCTGTTCTTTTATAGTTGAGGGTCCTGTGGTCTTTATACCTGGAGAAAATTTTCCAGTAACAGACTAGTCAGTGATAAAACCGGGATGAGAATTTAGTTTTGCCAACTCCCTAGCTATAGAACTTTTGAAGATATCAGATGTTTAATCTTTTTCTTGAAACATTTCAGAGATGGGAAGACAGATATGTTGACCTCAGTGATCTCTGACTACACTAAAATAGCCCCAGGAAGTTGTTATCCATTGATCCAAAATAAATTCTTAATAGAAAAATTAATTTTTATTCTCAAATGGGAACCAAGAAGGATTCTTTCCTCTTCTCCAGACCTTGGCACTTATAACATGGGGGAAAGAGTTACAAGCATTATGCAGTCTTATTCCTTAGACTGAATTCTTTGGAGTAGCCCCTGCCATTATTTTGGCCTCTAATATAGAATGATAGATTCTGGAATAGGGGAAAGGCTATTTATCCTTATATTCAAACAACAATATATCTCTGCATCACAGCAAGAAAAGTCAAAACAAAAAGAAAAACAAACAATAAGTTTTTTTTCTAATTGTGGTTTCCCCAAAGCTTTGCAGAAACAACCAAAATTTTAGGATTTTCATGCAGTATCATGCAGTCTTTTAAATCAGGCTATCATTAGAAATTAGTCCAGCAATTTGCTAAATTGATCCTACTTTTCCATTAGACACAGCTTTTATCTGACCAGCAGTCTGTTATCTCCCACACAACACCCCCACTTAACACCACGTGCAGCTGCTTCATTTTAAAATGAAATGAGCTTCAGTTTATTGATGAGAAATCTCCCTGAGAAAGAAAGAAAACAAAAAGGATCTTAAGACAATTGAGATGAAAGACAGTGAAAGACAGTAAATTCTAGGTTAAAACTTGGCATGTTTTAGAAGGTGCTAAACTAAGTGGCCATTAGATAAATGGTATCAACAGCTTGTTCCTTGAGGGGGAAAGATAAAGAGTAGAGGGGAAGTGAACAAACAGAGGCAGCATCAAAAAGGGAAAAAGATCCTAAAAAAATTCTTCTGCTCTGAATTTAAAACTTTGAGATACAACTGATTTCTATGTATTCTTTTATCCCCAAGTGCAGAGTCATGATTCAAAGAGACTTGAAGGTCTTCTATTCCAAATGTTACTGATTCATTGTCTGATACATTCCAACCAAGTAGTTGTTTAGCCCATGTTTAAATAGCACCTGGAACATTAAATGTATAGCCTTGCTCCTCAGCTCATCCCTTCTTTAAATGTTCTGATGATGATGCTTCTTCATGAACAAAGTTTAAGTGGGATTCTCAACTATTTCAACAAACTTGGAACATTGTCATTTTCACTGATAATCAGAGATTTGAAAATTAAAACAGCAAAATGTCATTTTATAAAAAGTAAATTAGCCAAGTATATTTCTCAATGATACCCAATGCAGATTCACAACTTTTCTTGATCCTATCAGAGATATAATTGGTAATACACACACATATACATATATATACATATATATAGAGAGAGAGAGAGAGAGGGAAAGATACCTGCAAGAAAGACAAGATGCAAACACTGGCTTGAGATGGGTTAGAAAGTGGGTGAAGGACAAATATGCATGGTGAGAAAGTTTAAAGCCCTTGGGATGACTGAAATTAGAGGAGTCAGCATTCTTTTTGAGGTTTTTTTTTTTTTTTCCTGTAGTAATCTCAACAGGTCCTCCTACAAAGATTGGAGAAAGTCCTCAGAAAATGTCCCCCATCAGACAGACCTGGGAGAGAATAGCAACCACATCTAGTGAGGCACAGGACTCCACTTGGATATGCCTCTCTCTCCTATTGAACAAATGCCTGAGTTAGAAGATGCAGTGTGTTGGGGAGCCTGGGTGGCTCAGTCAGTTAAGCATCTGCCTTTGGCTCAGGTCACGATCCCAGGGTCCTGGGATGGAGCCCCACATCGGGCTCCCTGCTCAGTGGGGAGCCTGCTTCTCCCTGTCCCTCTGCCTGCCACTCCCTCTGCTGTGTGATCCTTCTGTCAAATAAATAAATAAAATATTTTAAAAATGATATAAAAAAGGAAGATGCATTGTGTTGAATGGTGCCCTCCTCCTCCATGAATAAATGTCCATGCCCAAATCCCTGAACCCTATGAAAATTACCTTAAATGGGGAAAGGTGTGATTAAGGATTTTGAGAGGAGCAGTTTAATTGGGATTATCTGGGTGGGCCCTTGTAATGTAAACCCTGACAGTTGCTTTTTTTTTTTTCCTTTTTGTAATGCAAGTGCATGACCTAAGCTTTGATTGCTGGAGCATCAATTTCAAAGAGGCATCCACTTAAAATGAATAAATGCATTATCAGAAACAGGACTAGATAAAGTGCCAGGCCACCTCCCCTGACTGAGGCTCCTTTTCTCTTCCCACTCTTACTAAGTTTTATTTATTTATTTAAAGATTTTATTTATTTAGGAAAGCAAGAGAGTAAGAGGGAGAAAGAATCTGAAGCAGACTTTGCACAGAGCACAGAGCCCAAGGTGCAGCTGGATGCCACAACCTCAAGATCATGACCTGAGCTGAAACCAAGAGTCAGACACTCGACTGAGCCACCCAGGCATCCCAGGTTTTAAGTTCACCAATAGGAAAGGAGCCTGTGAAACCCTAGGCTCTCATCCTGACCTCAATAAAAGCAGGACCACCTGCCCTTGCACACTCCCCCCTCCCCTCCTTGACCTCACTGCGTGGCCCCAGGTGTGCTGTGTAATTTCCAGGTCTTGTAAATAATAAACCTCCATATTTTTCAGAGTTTCCTGATGGTTTTTGATGAAGGGCGTCTTGCAATCATAATAAGAACCATAAGGGCCTATCCAGCCACAACATCTGTTATCGATATGCTAAGACCTTCACAAAACAACCCTAGATGCAATAATGTGTATTCTTACAAGACAGATACCAGAAAAGAAAACACATCGAGGAAAGAATGATGTGAAGACAGAGGCAGAGACTGCTAAAAGCATGGAAATATCAGGGCAGCCACCAGAAATTGTTAGAGGAAAGGGCCAGATTCTTCTGTAGAGCCCCTGGAGTGAGTATGGCTCTGCTGGATTTCAGGCTTTGAACACCCAGAACCGTGAGTGATGGAATTTGTTATTTTAAGACACCAAGACTGTGGCAGTTGCTGCAGCAGTCTCAGGATCCTAGTCCAGAAGGACAACGAACACTGATACCCTGAGGACACTAGTGAAAACCTGGAGGAAAAACCAGAAAAAAATCTACCCCTGAAGGACAGGCAGGGGTAGGCGCTGGACCCACAACTACGGCCAAGGGGTGTTAGGAGCACTGACAGGACCGCAGACGCGGGGGCATGGTGTCACTGAGACCGAGGCTTCATCAGAATAACCAGATAAGGGGCGCCTGGGTGGCTCAGATGGTTAAGCGTCTGCCTTCGGCTCAGGTCATGATCCCAGGGTCCTGGGATTGAGCCCTGCATCGGGCTCCCTGCTCAAGTGGGGAGCCTGCTTCTCCCTCTCCCTCTGCCATTCTCTCCACTTGTGCTCTCTGGCTCTATCTCTCTGTCAAATAAATAAATAAAATCTTAAAAAAAAAAAAACTCTTAAAAAAAAAAAAGAATAACCAGATAAGGCCCTACCTGCCTGCCGCTGCTGAGGTAACAAGCATCGAATAACAAGTAACGAGGAAATCATGCTAGAAGGGGTAGGAGAGGGACGAGAAGGTGGGAGACCTTTTTGAGGTCTTTTTGAGATGGAGGACAAAAGCTCCACGTGGAATAGACACTGAGAAAAGCTATCTGGCATATAAGCCCCTACTTTAAGCACAAAGTTTTGCTAGAGGAGTTTGAAGCCTGTGTCACACTGAGGATAGCCAGACTGACCACAAACTTCAAACCCCAAGTCCCAATTAGAATAACGCCAAACTTCACTGTAAAGTCCTAGAAGAGGGAACATTTTACCCATTAATGGGTTACCTAGCACCGAACTACTTACCTCAGCCTCCACTGTCCTTCCCAAGATACTCACCTTGCTACAAAAAATTATGAGTCCTACAAAAAGTAAGAAAATACAACACACTGTTTTTTAAAAAGTTTATTTGAGAGAGAGCAAGAGAGCATGCGCACGCAAGCAGGGGGTAGGAGCAGAGGGAGAGGGACAGAAAGTCTGGAGCAGACTCCAAGCTGAGCACAGAGCCCTGAGATCATGACCTGAGCTGAAACCAAGAGTCAGACACTTAACTTGACTGCATCACCTGGCACCCCTACAACACACTTTTTTTTAAAAAGAAAAGATTTTATTTACTTATTTGACAGAGAGAGAATGAGTGGGGAGAGGGGCAGGAGGAGAGGGAGAAGCAGGCTCCTGGCTGAGCCGGGAGCCCAATGTGAGGCTCACCTGAGCTGAAGGCAAATGCTTAACCGACTGAGCCACCCAGATGCCCCTACAATACACTTTCAAAAGAGAAAGCAATCATCATTTCCAGACTCAGATCTGACAAAGGTTGGAACCATTCTTAAGCAGATTTCAAGTAATTATAATGAATAGGCTACCAGGTTTAAAAAGGTGGAAAACAGGCAAGATCAGAGGAAGAGTTTCAGCAGAGAGACTGAGGCTACAAGAGAGATTCAAATATGAATGTTTCAAATGAAAAATATAGCAACTAGGATGAGGACTACTTTTGAGAGATTCATCAGAAGACTCAATATTGTGAAAGAAAGAATCAGTGACTTTGGGGATTGTCAATGGAAAATACTCAGAAACAAAGTGAAAAGCTAAAAAATAAAAATGAAAACAAACAATAACAAAAGCAGTGTAACTAAGAGCTCTGTGACAATATCAAGTGCTCTAACATCTGAGTAACTGGAATCCCAGAAGAAAAAGAGAGGTCTGAGCAGGACAGAGTACATACCTGATGAGGTAATGACCAAGAACTTTCTAAAATTAATTGCAGATCTAAAAAGCTAAGAGAGTGCCAAGCTCCACAGCCCTGCAAACACACACACACACACACACACACACACACACACACACACACACACACACAACACAAATACCCTATGTCTTTCTTATTTGAATTACTTAAAACCAAAGAGAATATCTTGAAAGGAAGGAGAAACCAAAAGAAGTCAATGAATGATGACACAGATAAGAATTATAGTAGACTTCTTGTTCAAAATCACATAACCTAGAAGAAAATGGAATGGTATCATTAAAGTGCTAAAAAAAAGAGTTCAATAAATACAATTGACAACCCAGAACTATAAAGAACAAAGGAAAAGTAAACACTGATTCAGAAAATCCAAAACAAAAATTGAGGGTGTTCCTTACCAGAAGATACATGCTATATGAAATAACAAAGGGAATTTTTCAGAAAAACAACCTGATAATGGTTGAAAACTTGGCTCCACACAACGAAATCATGAGTATTGGAGATGGCATAAATGAAAGTAACATAAAACTCATTTTTCTTATTTTTAATTGTTCTAAGAGATAACTGGTTATTTAAGGCAAAAATAGTAATAATGTATTTTATATTTATAACATGTAAATATAAAATATATGATAATGGCACCTGGTATTATTGACACCAGTATTATTCTAAGGCAGGACTTGGAAAAATACTGTCATAAATATTGGATTATATTATCTGAATGTTGATTCAGATTGTACAGAAATGTTAAAGGAAATTCTTCAGGCATTAAAAATGTGTGTATTTATAGAACATGCAAAATATATGATAGCAAAAAGAATGAAAAGACTTGAGACTACACAGTTGTATGATCTTAAATTACACATTCAAGCTGTATAACATTATTTTAAGGTAGTATTTAATTGAATAAAGATATATAATGTAAGATGTATAATCCTAGGAAAACCATTATACTTTTTTAGAATTTTAATAATAAATTAATAGAGGAGATTAATCATAAATATGTCCAAATAATCCAAAGGAAGACAGAAAAATAGAAGAAAACAAACAAAATTAAATGGAACACACACATGAACAATATGGCAGACTGTAGTTCAATTTTTTCAATGATCATATTAAATGTGAACTGTGTTGGTAAATACATGACTCTGTGCATTTTTTCCCCAAATGATAGAACTGTACACAACACAGAATAAGTTTTACTATTTGGATTTTTTCAAATCTACCAGGATATGCAGGGAATTCAAGATATAGTAAAAACTGTGACAAGAGATTCTGTGTTGCCAGTGAATTACTCACTCCTCAAAAGGGGATGGGAAAGAAAGGAGCTGACCTAAATAACTTTGGAAACAGTGTTTTGATTGTATACTCTTAAGACTTAAAGACCACTCACAAAAACTGTATTCTGGTTGGTCAATTTCTTTAAGAATTAGCAACTCTATGTGTACATTAGTGTTGAATGAGAGTTAGTTCCTCATTGTCAGAGAAAGAAGCTGCAAAAGTAAAGACTGAATTGCCAAACTGGAATCAGGGATATTATTACAAACTATTTTTTATATATAAATAGTATATGCAAATAATTATTTGGAGGTGGGTTAGTATACATTCATATATTTGTCAGGTATGTTCACGAGAAGAACCAAGGAGCTGTGCCACCACAGTAGCTAAAAGAACACCTAATGCCAGGCACCTGGGTGACTGAGTCGGTTAAGTGTCTGCTTTCAGCTCAGGTCATGATTCCAGAGTCCTGGGATTGAGTCCTACATCAGGCTCACTGCTCAACGGTGAGTTGGCTTCTTCCTCTGCCCCTCCCCCCACTCATGTGCTCTCTCTCTCTCTCTCTCTCTCAAAAATAAATAAATAAAATCTTTAAAAAAAAGAACCCCTGATACCTACAACTTAGTTTCTGTATTCCATGTTCCGACAAACACAATCTTCTTGGAGAGATGATTCTTTTCAGGACTAAGACAAGCAAAACAGGATCACCCCAGAGTATCTTGTGGTATGCAAAATAAAGGAGTCCCTTCCCACCCTTCCAAATACAATGGGAGTATGTTGAAAGAACACAGGAACTAATCTGAAAGAGCTCCAGTGGTCATAACTAGAAGAATTTGAGCAATATGAGTATCAAAAGTTTGGATCATAATCCAAAGGCTAAAACACATATCCATGGGACCATGTTAATATAAGTACATAAAAGAATAAATGAATAAATGGAGGAAAAGGGATAATTCTTCCTTATGGAACAATCTCAATAAATATAGGAGGAATAAGGAAACTAGAAAATCACTATTAAAATAACATAGTAGGGACGCCAGGGTGGCTCAGTCGTTAAGCGTCTGCCTTCAGCTCAGGTCATGATCCCAGGGTCCTGGGATCAAGCCCCGCGTCGCGCTCCCTGCTCAGCAGGAGCCTGCTTCTCCCTCTCCTCCCCATTCATGCTCTCTTCTCACTATCTTTGTCTCTATCTCTGTCTCTCTCAAATAAATAAATAAAATCTTAAAAAAAAATAGTAATATTTGCTTTGGTTCTTGAAGCATATGGTTTCAAGGTCTTTGTAACAACAAGAGGAGACAGGATATTGATATAGTTTCAAAGCATTCCCACCCCCAAGTACTTATTAATTGCAGGAAAATAGTTATATAATACCTTCCTATATGATACCCTGAGGTATATAGTATATATATAAAACAATTTGTCCCACCATAGACACAAAGAGTTGTAAAGAAATCAGCAATCTTACCAGCTGACTCAGCACTGGTTGGGAGAATTGATGTAGCTATTGCATGAGCAGGCCAATGGTATATGATCATCAATTAGTGAATGTGCTGGATGTGATAACTCGAATTTATTAACTATATTTACACAGTACATGCTGTCCATTTTTTCTTTATATTTCTTTTTTTTTTTCATTAAAATATTACAGGTCTAACCCTTGGGCCTATGAGGAACATAAGTACATTTCTTAGCAGTCTTCGACCTGCTTAGCCTTCATCCACACACACAAAAAAAGACAAAGAAAAATCAAACAGAAGCTGTTTGAATGGTGCATATGTTAGAAAAAGTTACCAGCTTTTTTGGTCACAGTTCAAAACATTCAAAGAAAGGCCCTTGCTGATTTTGAACACTTATAATATGAAGAACAGAGTTTGGATAAAGAAAATGAGGTAAAGATGCTTATATTAGGGAATACAAATAAATACATATATTGAAAATTCTGAGCTGCCTAAGATAGTAACATCTACTGTGAAGACACTCACAGTTAGGGCAGTAGCCACCAAGAAACCATTTTCCCCTGCCCTGCTCCACTATCTTCACCCTTATTGCTCTCACCTCACCTTCACAGGATGAACACAAGAAATCTAAACACATTTGATGCAAGCAGAAATGGAAAGGTATGGTACCTGAGAATTGTCTCCCATTAGGATGCTTAACCTTTACTCATAGTGCTCCCATTTTGTGTATTTGACCATAACTGAGTCACCTAGTCACCCCTTGCTGCAAGGGAAGCTGTCAAAGGGGCAACACAATTATTACACTTAACACTGCACTCCTACTCCCAGCCCCAGAAAGAAGCAAACGTTGCTTTCAGGAAGCAGCACTAATACTAGGTAGTAGGACAACAACCTAGAGTACCCCTAGGGGTGGGGGCAACAACTAAGAGTACCTTCCAAGGCTATTTATTTTGGCTCAATGCCTTGATCCATCTACAACTCTGACAGAAACACCAAGCTGCAAAATACAAAGTCATGTGATGAGTTTCATAATATCACCCTTTAAAGATTAGGTGTGTGCCCTATCCTACTTATTAGATTGAAACAATCAGCATGAAAGTAAGCCCTCTAAATCAGCTTTGCCAAATGTCCTCTACTGAAGATTAGTCCTGAAATAAGGCCCAAGAGAAAAATGTTCCTGTTGTCAAATACATTGGAGCGTCTTAATGTGCGGTAGTATGTTAAAGCCTCTGGCAAGTCCTAAAGTTAAATATGCTTAACATAATGTTTCCCAAATGACAAAACATACTTTTTGTGACATTTTTACCATTCTCTAGAATTAATTTGGACAATATTGATAAATCTTCTCTCATAAGCCCTGGAAGGCTAATCTTTTTTTTCCTGCAGAGGAAAATTTTCTATAGAGGATTTCCCAATAAATCCACTGATACTTCCGCTCATTGTTAACAGTGCTGCTTGTCAAAATTGTTTATGTTTTTCCTTATTTTTTTAGTTCAAGCAATTGGATCAGGTTGGAATGAGTAGGCAATCTTACTCTTTTTTAGTTAACAGGTCTCTAACAGAATCCGATAGGTTTTACCAAGTAAACTGAAATTTAGAAATATGACATCTTGAATTATAATATGGGAAAATAAATACCATGTGAGAAATTTAGAGAGATTCTGAAAAAGTAGAAACAGACAATATGTTTTGTGATTACTCAAATAAAGGTTCCATTTAGCTCACTTTAAATATGATCCTTTTTTATAGCCCAGATCTGTTTCAAGAAAAGGAAGAAAAAAGCCACAGACTTAGAGGATCTCTAATGACATTTTATTGCATGCCTTTCTCTCACTTCTGTCCCCCGCCAGCCCTTACTGTCCACTGTCTTAGAGTAGTCAAATCCCAACTAGTCAGAGTCTGAAAAGTAAAGATGGGCTATGTCTTAGGGTTCAATAATATTGATCCCCATGCTCATGACCTGACATGTTAATGGACATAAAACGTGTTCTCTTCTGAATATTCTAAGTCCACATTTCAAGGGATGGACTGAGGAGTAATACAAGCATTTGTTGGCACAAATATTGTCAAATGCAGCTTTGGATTTTGGATATCTTAGAATCACCTCCATATTCTAGGTCTTCCACATTTATCTCTTCCACAAAGCTTCCCTGGCCCTCGCAGCCTGTGCCTTAGGGAAGTTAAGGGACTTATCCAAGGGTGTCCCACTAGTAAGTAGTAAAGCTCAGATTTGGACAAGAGTCTATGTAAATCCAAAGTCCATCATGATCTTAATTTCCTCAAACAGAAATAATGCTCTGTATCTTCCCTAATAAAAGGTGGAGTTGTGAAATCTAATCCAAATGGTGTAAGCGCAGAGTCCACACCCCTGATGACTTCATTTCTCTCACCTGCAGAAGGCATGCTGGGATTCGTGTCTAGACTCCACTGAGTGAAATCCACCTACTTTCCCATAGTCCCCACTTGTCAGCCTAGAATTACTGATGTGTTGGTGATTCAAGGGAGAAGTATTGTGGAGAAGATTTGGAGGAAAAAACAGTCTAGGCACTTCACAGTAATGTCCCTATAGATGGTCAACTAATGGTTTTATTGGCAGTTTCAAAACATTTTGGACATGCTTCAAGCAAGCGGTTACTATAAAGTAAGATTCAAAACCCAATCAACTTTATGAGGCAGCTGACACATTGACCTCACTGGGACATGTTTGTGTGAAAAAAGCATCACAAAAACAGCTCCATTTATTTCTGGCAAGCGTTAGCTTCTTAACAAGTGCCAGTTATTTTATGAAAGGCACAAGATGCTAGAAGATCCTTTCCAAGAGAAATTCCAGCTCCTTTCCAGTTTACACTAAGCTACTAAGCTACTCCACGGGACCTAACTGGGGACAAATATATTTTAAATCAATATCTCCACAAATCATTTTCATCTGTGTGCACTTTCTAAAGTTATTAGCTATTACATTTTCATATTAAAAAAACAACTAGACTGAGGATTTAAACAATTTACTTAGAAATATCATCTGGAACTTGGTACTGTCACCGCCATCACATTTAACTGTCTCAGAGGAGCATGACCTAGCAGAAAATCTACATTGTACTTCCAATTCCTTATTATTCCTCCAGCACCACCTCCATTAATCCTTACCATAACACTCAATACATCTATTAATTAACCTTTCAAGAATTAAAGTGTCCCAAGGATATTTTTTAATTAAAAAAATTACAGATCAAACCAATCTTCTCAGTGGTGATTTGTAGCTCAGTATTGCAATTGTACAGTTTCCTTCTCACTTTGCTCTAAAGACCCATCACTTTTTACAGCTCAGTTCATAGGCTCTCATCCACTCTCTGGATGGAATCCCCCCTCCTCTGGACTCCTATAGTCTTTTGTTTATTCTTGTCCTAATGCATTTATAAGTTGACTTGCTTTTGAGATATTTACTTTAAAAGACTGCAAATTCTATGAAAACATACAGGACTTTATTCATCTTTGAGGCCTCTACCACATCTAGAAAGAACATAATTATCCTAAAATATAATTATGTTGAAATGAAGTGACTCAGTATAATCTTACTAAATGAGAATAGGTTTCAAAACCCAGTACTTTGATAGACAGCATTATTTAGGTGATCAAACACCTTCAAAAGAGTCTGAATCATACAAAAATAGATTAATACAAGTATAATATTTAATATCAGGCAGCCTGAGATTTCAACTCTGCCAGTTATTATCTAAAAGACTGGGCAATAGGGCGCCTGGGTGGCTCAGTCGTTAAGCGTCTGCCTTCGGCTCGGGTCATGATCCCAGGGTCCTGGGATAGAGTCCCGCATCGGGCTCCCTGCTCGGCGGGAAGCCTGCTTCTCTCTCTCCCACTCCCCCTGCTTGTGTTCCCTCTCTCGCTGTCTCTCTCTCTCTGTCAAATAAATAAATAAAATCTTTAAAAAAAATAAAAAATAAATAAAAGACTGGGCAATAGTTAAAACTCTAGAAGTCTTGAGTTTTTAATCTGTAAAATGGATTATATTAATGTAACATAGTTCTTAGGATTACTGTGAAGAAATACAGTACCTACCATAGAATAAATTACCAAAGCATGGTCATCATTTATATTCACTTACATAAATCAGGGCATCCTCCCTGCCTCAGTCAAGATAGCCTAAGTAGTTGTTTTTAAAGCATGGACTTTGGATGAACAGCATTGGCATCATCTGGCAGCTTGCTAGAGATCCTCACATTCCCCACCAACCTACTAAATGAGAAACTCTGGAGGTGGACCCAGCAATCAGTTTAAAAAGTCCTTCAAGTGATTCTGATGAACACTAACATTTGAGAAGCTACTCTCAACTCCTAAGGTTAAAAGGCTTATTTCTCTTGTATAGTACATGCCCATTCGCTGGGAGCTCTGCTCCAAGTCAACCTCAGTGGAAGGCCAAGCCTGAAGAGTTTTCTCCAGCACAAGTTACTTTCATTTACATTTCATTGTACAAGATAAGTCTTAACGGCCATACCTGACTTCAAGTGCAATCTCAAAATACCCCCAGAAGAAGAGGAAAAAGAATATATATGGATAGCCCAATGACAACCGTGGTTGCTTTCAGCTTTTTGGTTTCTTCCCTTAGTGGAAATGGAGCTCCTGGTTAAGTCAAATGCTAATATTTTGACCTTGCCTCAAAGGAGGGAGGAGGTGATCAACCTCCACTCATGTAGAAAACTGACTGAAATACTCTGCTGCTTTAAAAGGTGCACTTTACCCAACTGTCATCAAGAAATAAATTATTGGGTTGAATTTTTCTCAAGTTTAAGTCTTTCTTTCATAGTTATTTAATCCTCAAAACTTGATTCAACTTGCTAATATTGGATCCAATATAAGATGATGCCTGATAGAGACTGAAATATTTATGTTTTATTGATATTCCAAGATACTCTGTAGAGACCCTTACAACCTCCAGGCATTCCACCTCTGCCAGGTAAAGGTATCAGAGCATCACTCCTGCCACCACAAATGGTCAGCACCATCTAATTCTCAGTAGGCAGGACCTAAGAAATAGAAATGGAAAGACTTACTCATTAGTTTTCCGTACTAACACCAAACCCTGGAGCCAATGCATATGCTTGTGCAGGTTGTGTATTGAGAATAGTAACACACTAGAGGGTATCAGCACATCGTCAACATCAGATTTTTGTATATTTATTAAGAAAAACATTGACACAACCATCAGTAAAATACCTAATTTTTTAAACTAATTTATCACCATAGTCTAAGAGAAGTAAATTGTATTGAGAAAAAAAGATGATCTTTTTTTTCTTTTCTTTTCTTTTTCTTTTCTTTTCTTTCACAAAGGCAGCTGAAAGGTTAGAGTTGACCTGTGTACTGTTTGATCCAAGATTTTGCTTTAGGCAACGCCATATGCCTACTCTGTTTCACAACCTAGCTATAGTCTTAAAAAGCTACTTATAGAAATTGAGCTTTAGCAAATTAGAACTCTTTTACAAATAGAAGAGGCCCAAAATATGGAGTATAATTATTTAAAAGCTGAGTCCTTTAGTAATACTACCAACTACCATCAAGATATACCTTGGATATATTTTCTCAAATCAACCTGTTTGATTATATATATATATTTGTACATGGGGGAATTCTGCTGTTTTAGCCTATCTAGGTCTAAGCAAATTTTACAAAATAATAGAGAATAAGAGAATAATCCATAATTCCTTAGAATGAAGTCTCTAAATGGGAAGTTCTGGTTCAGTTAGGTAAAAGTTTTGGGAAAAGATTTTGTTTTTGATTTCCTTAATAGCCTTCCCATAGTCCTGACTCTTGTTATATCTCTTTCTACACTACACCATGACCACATTTGGGTAAATAATTTGCACTTAACAGTCAACATTTTAACTCTTAAGCCTACCACCTTCTTTTTTTTTTTTTTTAAAGATTTTATTTATTTATTTGAGACAGAGAGAATGAGAGAGAGAGAGCACATGAGGGGGGAGGGTCAGAGGGAGAAGCAGGCTCCCTGCCAAGCAGGGAGCCCGATGCGGGACTCCATCCAGGGACTCCAGGATCAAGACCTGAGCCGAAGGCAGTCGCTTAACCAACTGGGCCACCCAGACGCCCAAGCCTACCACCTTCTAAAAGACTATGTAGGAGCACCAGATTCATGATGAGAATTGCATTCAGTCTGGTATGAATGTACATGTGTGTACTGATAAGTATTAATAAAGATGGAGTGTTGGTGGGCTCATTGCAAGGCTGAGAAAGCAACGCTTTTTGCTCCCACTCAGTGTTGAGAATGCACAGCAGCAGTCCCTGCCTTCTTCCTTACTTCTGGTCACTTCTGCTGGACTTCTCCCAAGGTTACTAACAGCTCAGCCAAAAACAAAAGCTTGGATGTCAAACATTCTGCAAATACACCAGTCACCTCTTGAGTAAATCCCTGTGAATGACCTTCTCTGGGGATAAACTGCACAAGGCGTTTGAAGAAAAATTCTGCTTTAAGCATCCTTAGGCATATACAAATTTGAAAGAATGAAGGGAACCTTAATTTGGGAACTTAGCTGCAGAAATTACACGCATAGCTTCAAAAACTGAAGCCAGAGTCCTTCAAAACTGTTAAGTCTTTCTTTACATGTTTATTTAATTTACCACAATTTTACTTTTACTGTATTCAGGACTTTTCCACTGCACTAACCAGTCATTTAAATCAACCCTTCCTACTGCTGGCAAAAATTGGCACAGGAAGAAAGAATGCAGAGCAAAAATAGAGCTTACCTCTTCCTATAGACTGGATACATCGCTTATAAAGCCATAATGCACATGGTTCAGGCCTGGAACACTTCCATGTAACCACTGAAGACACATGATTTGCAAAAGTAATTACAAAATGACTTGGATCTCTTCATACACTTTTTATGGTGGTATGAACATTCAACATGAGATCTACCCTCAATGGATTTTTAAGTGTAAAATATAGTAATGTTGACTATAGGTACACTGTCATGTAGCAGATCTCTGGTAATTCCTCATTTCCAGAAAATGCACATCACAACCACAATGAGATACATTCTTGTGCCTGTCAGGTTGGCTGTGATCAAAAAGACCAAAGACAAGTGCTGGTGAGGATGTGGAAAAACTGGAACCCTTGCACCATGCTGGTAAGAACACAAACTGGTGCGGCCACTAGATAAAACCCTGTGGAGGTTCCTCAAACATTGAAAATGGAACTACTATGTGAAAAAGCAATCTTACTTCTGGGTATTTATCCCAAAGAATTGAAATCAAGGTCTTGAAGAGATATTAGCACTTGGATGTTCATTGCCACATTATTCAGAGCATGCAAGATACAGAAAAAACCTAAACATCCATCAACAGATGAATGTATAAAGAAAATGTGATATATACTACATTCTGTGTATATATATGTATAAAATAGAATGTAGTCATATACTTTCAAAACACTTTTACTCTATCCTCCTTAAAACGCCTTTAAAAAGCCCCCAGCCCTATAAAACTATGTAAAAATCATTTAGGTACCAACGAGAAATAACACTGGAAAAAGAGACGATCATCATCATCATCATCATCATCATCATCGTTATTATTTTCACTTTACCTCTATTGTCCTCCTCCCCTTGCACTTTTCACAGATACTTCAGTGGAACATGAGGAAAGAAGCAAGATTAAGAGAGGTACAACATTTTCTTTAAAGCTCATGAGGAAATGGGAGAGAAGACTTTTGGAAATCTCAGTCATTTCTATACAGCATATTAAATTAAATAAAACGTAATACTTGTCTCATATGTTATTTTTTTTTTTTTAAAGATTTTATTTATTTATTTGAGAGAGAGAATGAGATAGAGAGAGCATGAGACGGGGGAGGGTCAGAGGGAGAAGCAGACTCCCTGCTGAGCAGGGAGCCCGATGTGGGACTCGATCCTGGGACTCCAGGATCATGACCTGAGCCGAAGGCAGTCGCTTAACCAACTGAGCCACCCAGGCACCCTCATATGTTATTTTTTTTAATAGCCATGTTTTCAACTTTCCTCTAGCTCTAGCAACAAATTACCTGCAAGCATAACACCCACATGTATAGAGATTCTTTTTAACTTCTACTTCTTTTTAAGTACTAGTGTCTAGGACTTAGCAGGCATTACCCAAATTTAGTGCTGACCTACCAAGAAAGTTCTATGAGTTTGAGCTTAGAAAATATAGAAGAAGAGGACAGTATGGGTTTCCTTTTCGTCAAAGTGCTGATGGTTGTTTAAAGAACACTATTGGATCATTTATTTTAATAGCTTTTCATTTCCTGTTTCAGTTTGTAATACCTATGGGACGTGGGAAATAAGTGCTATTCTAGATAAGTTTCATTTGGTAAACATTGATTTCTTTGCTCTTATTCTGATCGGAGCTGAAATAAACTGTTCTCCTTCCCTATTTTTATTCCCCAGCACCCCAGCTGGATGTCCTGAGCTGACCTGTGGCTATTGGTCACAACGTGCTCTCAGCATAATCCCTGCCTCTCACTTTTCTACTTCAGGGTAGGAATTTTTTCAGGGTAAAAATGAGGGCTCATCTTACTTCCTTTTGCATGGAAAACAAACAAATCTATTTTAGGAAAGAGGAAAACAAACCTTTTGAGGAAACAGTATTTGTTAAACTGTATTGATCAATTTTCTGATAGCTCTTCCTTCATATCATAGACTGGCCATCTCCATGGCCTTTAACAAGTGACGTCATTTCACTAGGCCAGTTCCTGCATCTGTAAAATGGAACTAATAATAGTCCTGTCTTCATAACACTCTTGTGAGGATTCAGTAAACAATGATTAATGAACAGAAATCTAGGCAAAATCATATTACATCAATACCTATGCATTCAGCCCAGACCATGGTACTAGAAAAAAAGAAACAGCAAGAAATAACACTGGAATAACATTGGAAGAAAGAGAGAGAGACACAGAGATACAGAGACAGAAAGACAGAGTGAGAGAGAGAGTGAGAGAGGGAGAAAGAGAGAGAGACTAGTGATATACTGTCTTGGAAATGCATAAAGAATAATCTACATAATAATTTTTAAAAAAGAAAAAAAAGAATAATCTACAGTCCACATTCACTGCGTGTGTTGAGGATGAGTTAAAGTACATAGGAGTTCATCATATTATTCTCTTCTTTTCTGGATAAGTTTGAAATATTGCACAATTAAAATATTAAAGAAAACCAAATTCTTGGTATGTAGGCCCCTACAACTGTGGGAGAAGCAGGAAATTTGCATGAGCTTAATTTTTCTTCTCTGCATATATTTTTTTAAATTTTTATCTAGAAATAGCCTATCCTCATTCTTGCCTTTATTTTTTCCAGGACATGCTGCTGGGTATGTGTTTTTTAAGCAGCTCTGAGAATATGCTTGGCAGTAATATTTCCCCTTAGAGAAGGGGGAGGCAGAGGGCAAGAGACGGCTCCCAAATCCCCCAGGGAAGGAGGGTCTCCCTAGATTTTAACATAAAAACTGCCATAGGCTTACAGGAGATTGCAAATTACCTCTCCTGTTCTTTTGGGATCCTTGACCTAAAGGAAGCCAGGGAAACTGACTCACTGAGAAATAATGTGTGGCCTAGGAGGCCATCTGGAGCTACTGTAGTAGAAAAGGCTGTGTGGAGAAGATTTAATATGACAGCAGCTTCCAGTCCCTTCCTGGAGTTAGCTTCTGACCTTCTGTTCATCTTCTTTAGCCTAA
Source organism: Halichoerus grypus (assembly GCF_964656455.1). Lineage (NCBI taxonomy): Eukaryota > Metazoa > Chordata > Mammalia > Carnivora > Phocidae > Halichoerus > Halichoerus grypus. The sequence goes on along the minus strand of NC_135718.1, from coordinate 21,614,200 downwards.
GGTGCAGGGCACCATAGGCCTGAGAAGCCCCAAAGCGCTTGCCTTAACATGAGGCATTATCGGTATTAGGGCATAGTGTCTGAATAACGAAGTTTCCATGTCAATCAACCTCAGATTCAGACTTTTATGACTATGAAAAAGCCAGAAAGTGTCTAGCTGTGTGGTTAATGGTTTGTTTGATGTCTGTCTTTACTAAGAACAATTATGAAAAGAAATTTTATGACCCTCTTTTTCAAGGCTTTGGACAAAGGCTTCAAGGAGAAGATATATGAAAATGAGGCTGAACATGTCTTGATCCCAGCAAGGAATAATGTATTAATTATCTACTGGTAAATCACAAAATACCCCAAAACTGAGCAACCTCAACAACAGTAACTTTCTCAAAGTTTCTTTGGGACCATAATCAGGGTGTGGCTTATCTGGGACCCTCTGGTTCAAGGTCTCTCATAAGGTTGTGATCCAGCTGTGGACTGAGCTACAATCATCTCAAGATTCACCTGGGGAAGGTCCCCTTCCAAGCTCATCACATGGCAGTTGTCAGGATTGAGTTCCTCACTGGCAGCCCATCACAGACATCTATGAAAGAATCCCAGGGATTGGTTTTGTTAATATTTTTCTTGCTTTTTACTTTTGATGGGATACAACCCACAAATTTATTGTAAAATTAAACTAATATCCATCTGTCTGGAGAACGCACGCCTTCAAAGTGCCTCAGTGCCACCCTGGCATCTGTCACCTAACCACCCCTCTACTTACCCATCACATCCCAACTTCAATGGGCCTTCTTCTGGGAACCTATTCTTTGCTTTCCCAAACAAAACCATGTGTAACATATAATGATATAATTAAGATTCTGTGATTATTTGTATTATAATGTTTCATGGGCAGTGCAGTTTATGGAAAATAAAGCCAAAAAACATCAAACATCAAACACAAGATAAGGAGATGTGAGTTCAATGCCCTTGCTGCTTAACAGGAAACTGAGGTGAAGTCACCTTCTCTCTGAATCTCAGATGCTTCATCTCCCAAATGTGGGACCAGATTGCCCAGTTCCCTTGTGGTTCAGAGGGCATGACTTCCTTTCCCCCGAGATTTAAAGGGTTCTTGCTTCCCTTACCACCGTCTCATCATGATGTACACCTTTGAATACTTTTCAATATTCAGAAGTCATATTCTAGCCAGAGCACATGTAGGTAGAATCATCTTCTAGTACAGCAGATGCCGAGCACTGATTATCCACACATACCACCTAGTCCGCAGGAACATTGCTTTTCAGAGCTGGGGGATGATCCATCTACCTTCTCCCTGGGTCCCCTATATGAACATCACCACTCCTTGTGCTGCATCTTTCCTTTTCTCCAGAAACAGACTTCACCTGACTATGCTGGAATCCAGTAATAACGGGTTTAGGATAGCTCCTCCATTCACAAAATAAATGCTCAGCAAATAAGTGTTTGTAGACAAATTTAAAAATAAACAAATAAAAACAAATGGATGAGTGTCAGAGGGACAGACTTCCAATTAATATCTCCCACCCTGGCTCTCTCTGTGAGAGCACATGGCGACATTTCATGATTTGAAAGGGGTCAGTACCCAGGGCTAGAGGATGGTACCATTCACCCAAATGCATTGATAAAAGATTTTAGTTTTAGTAAACTAAAGATGGGTAGACGGATGTGTTACACTGGTTAAAACAATAACAACTTGGAGTGCCTGGGTGGCTCAGTCAGTTAAGCATCCAGCTCTTGATTTCAGCTCAGGTCATGATCTCAGGGTCCTGGGATCAAGCCCTGCATCAGGCTCCACACTCAGAGGGAAGTCTGCTTGGGAATCTCTCTCTACCTCCCCCCTCTGCCCCTCCTCCCTGCTCTCTCTCTCTAAAATAAATAAATAAATCTTAAAAAAAAAAAACCAATAATAATAACTCTATATACTTGCTTTGTTTTCCAAATTGGCAAGAATAAATGGCTCAGAAGTATAAAGCTAACGAACTTTTTCGTATTCCCCTTTCCTCCCAGCTTTCTCTCTGTTTCTTTCACCTTTTATAAGGGAAGAACCAATTCCTCGATCTGTTTCTTTTTCCTCATTTCCCCAAATTACCAAAGACTGATAGGAACCCCAGGAAAGGGTATCTGCATTTTACCATAGAACCCTCCCTTACCTGAATAAGCCTTTTTCCTGTCTTTTTCTGTGGAGACTTGAGATAATCCCATGCCATTACCCCCAGAAGGAAAAATCAAACCCAAGCCTTGGAGTTGCCCCAGGCCTCTCCATCATTTATTTTCCTGATTCACAGAGGAAGATAGAACCTTGAATTGCACATTGCACACCGAAAACCTGCCCTTTAAAAGAAAGAAACACAGAAGTCAATACAACTAACATTATGAAATTTACTAAATGAAACAAGATTGAGGTTTTGCACAAGGACTGAAGAGGTCAGTGTGAGGTAAGGCCCCCGTTCTTTAAGACCATCTGTCCTACTACAGGAAAGTAGCAGAGTCTGTGTTTTGAGCGTTTTCCTCACAGTCATTCAGCCCGTTCCAGAGCTACAAGGGCCACTGTTCTCCTGCCATGGTGGAACCTGGAGCAATGGAAAGAGCCCTGGCTAACCAAGCCATCCATTCAGCCTATGAAACGTGTGCAAACGAAGAAGGAATGCACGCCTGTCTTAATGGATTGCTCTGAGGATGAAGTGACATGATGTGAATGCACTTCGTAAATTATACATGGGAAGATAAATGGGAGGAGTGTTTTAACTGTTTTGATTTACATCGTTATTAGCACTGAGAGCTGACTATGTGCCAGGTACTGTTAGCTAGTGTATACACTTCACTTACCTAACCTTCCCCCAAACCTTAGGGGACATGTATTGTAATGCTTATGCTACAAAGAGAGAAACTGAGGCCCAGAAAGTCTAGGTGACTTTACTCTACTCTAGGTTGTTACATGGCAACGTGGGGACTCACACTCAACTCTCTGACTGCAAAGTTTAAATTCCACCAATAATTCATCTATCTCTTTCCTTTGCCCTTATTTATCTTACATGTAACACATATGGAATAAGGGAAGACCTTTGGCACAAAATCTTGACTTTCAGCAAAGTTTTAAGGATTACCCCTACCAAATCTTGGAGAGTGACTGCTGACAAATTTGTGATTAGGTCTCAGTCAGCAATAAACCCTGTCTTCAGTGCTGAGATGGGGACTTGGGAATAGGACTCATGAAGGGAGCAGTGTGTTGAGGCAAAAGGTAACATTTTATGTAGTTCCTTTGTGTGTTGTAACTGCATTCCCTTTAATGCCCTTTCATTTCTCACTCTTAAGCTGTGGGGGTGAGAGAGGAATTAATTATAGTGAGCCAACGCTCCTGCCCACGACAGAAAGCTGCTCATAAACTGTCGGCTAGGGATAGATGTTCCTATAAAAAAATGAAATGAGAGGCCATTCCTCCCCTGGAAAAGACTGAGAATAGGCATTGCTCTACTTGTGTTGAGAGATGCTTAGACTATTCAAAGGGTACTTCCTTTTCTTACCATGAGCCACGTCCCTTGAAATGACAAGATCTTCTCTCCCCTGTTCATGTGCATGTATGGACACACATGCACACATTCCAGATACAAACATCACATGTATGTGGACTCAGACACATGCAGTCACACAAACATACTCAGGCATACATGTGTTCATGCATACACATACACACACACACACACACACACACACACACACACACACACATACACACACACCCCAAACTGAAGAGAGAAGGAATCAAGCCTCATAGCTGAGGGCTCTGAGTCTGGCAGATTGCTCCTCAGACTCTAGGTCCATCATGCATTATCTGTAAAACTTAAATTCCTTTCCTTCCCTCTCTGAGATTCAGTTTTGCACATCTATAAATTAAATATAATACTACCTCTTTAAGGGATGGTAGTACAAACTGCATTAAGGAATACAATGCATGAGAAAATAACTTAGTACAGGAATTGATGTGCAGTAAACACCAAGGAAATCCTTTACAGAGCACTTACATTCCAAATGTAGAAAACTCTGAAATATGGGAGTTTGATAAATTTGATAAAGCTGGATAATAACAGGTAAAGAAATATTCATTACATCATTCCCTATTGTTTCTTGTATGCATACAATATTTCATGATAATATTCAAATTAATGTTTAAAAATCTATATAAGTGCATAGAATCTTAACACAGGATGTCTCCCAGAAGCAAAACTGGAAAATGACACCATTATTTAAAAATTTATACTCCTGCATATTGTTTCAATTGTTTCAAAATATGTGTAATATTTTTGCAAAATGTTGAACTCTATACAGTTTTGTTTGCTTGCTTGTTTAGTTTAAAGAAACTATATCTCATATACATACAGTTAGCCTGTGAACCACCAGTCAAAATGCTCTTTCCCATTCCTATGGGGCTGTCTCATACTGAAGCGACCTTTAGAGGGCTTCTTACATGTTTGAGCTCCTCTTATTTGATTTTAACGAAACATCTCATAATTGGTTGGGTTAGGAGGAAAGGAGTACAGGAAGTTGGCTCAATGTGCACCTCCTTAAACCCAGAGGGACCCTCTCTCACAGCCCAGAAATGAGCCCTGCTTTAGACACCTCTCCATGCTTGGCACTTGTTCCTCTGAGATCTCTCTTTTACCATTGCTGATACCATAGTAATTACATAACCACAGCAATAATCCTTTAAACCAAGCCAATGAGAAGATGAAACCAGAGGGCTGGGCCCAGGAACAGATACCTGAAACATATGCCAAGAGTCTTTGTCATGTTGCCTGGAGGGAACAAATAGACCAAAGAGTAATTAAATATTTTCACATTATATTAAAATAATTACCAGGTCTTGGGGCACCTGGGTGGCATAGTTGTTAAGCATCTGCCTTTGGCTCAGGTCATGGTCCCAGGGTCCTGGGATCGAGCCCCACATCGGGCTCCCTGCTCAGCGGGAAGCCTGCATCTCCCTCTCCCACTCCCTTTGCTTGTGTTCCCTCTCTCGCTGTGTCTCTCTCTGTCAAATAAATAAATAAAATCTTTAAAAAAAATACATTAAAATAAAATAAAATAATTACCAGGTCCCACCAAACAAATAACAAAAACAACACATTTAAATTACTAAAAGGGAATTGGAGAGGATTGTAGGACACTGGTATACTCAGTGCTTGCAGCAAATGAATTTTTTTCCATTTTTAAAAGGGCAATCTGAACAGGTAACAAGAGCCATAAAAATGGTATGCATTTTGACCCAGTAATCCCAATGTTGGGAATTTACCCTAATGAAAAACAACCTTAAAGCAAGCAAACAAACACACAAAAAAGTAGCAAAGAATGGGTAACTCAGATTCTAATAGGAGTTTGTAAGGTAAATTTCAGGGTGACAGCTCAATAGACCTCCAGGTAACCACAACAAATGAACTCTCTGAAGTACATGTTGATGCTTGGAGAAGTTGATGTGAAATTATCAGAGTAGGACGAGCCTTTAGAAATAGCCAAGTTCATCATACTTTTGGACGCTCAGTATCAGTTTTGGAGCTTGCTATTATAGATCCTGAGGCCCCATATCTCAACTGCCCGTTCAGCCATGCCTGAGCTCAGGTTTCGTTCCCATGCTTGGGTCTCCAAGGCCGGCTCTTTGCCACCTCATTATCCAGTTGGGTGTCTGAGATAACAGCAGATATATTGTTGCTGCCCCTACTGAAGACTAACTATAGGGACTCTTACAGTCTCGTGTGGTCCTGACAAGGAGGAATTCAAATGAATAATCCAGAATATGAGTTTCCTGCCAGCAGGATCAAGCTCTGCTAAGTCCAGCCTCTTTTCCTTTGCCAGCCTTCACCAGAGAAAGGAGGTGTCAAAGAAAAAAACTGCACCAGAAGCAGTTCAATAGGAAAGGAAGTCTTTTTTTTTTTTTTTGAGATTTTATTTATTTATTTGAGAGAGAAGGAGAGAGAAAGCATGAGCAGGAGGAGGGGCAGAAGGAGAAGCAGACTCCCCACTGAGCGGGGAGCCCTATGTGGGGCTGAATTCCAGGACCCTGGGACCATGACCGTAAGCTGAAGGCAGACCCCAGGCGCCCCTATTTTTTTTTTTTTTTTATAAAGCAGCTGGTGAGCTAGTGGAAAACTACTAAAGGGCATTAGGAAAGAGTTTGGTTAATGTGATTAGACCATGTCTGTTTGCTAATTGGTGCTTATTCAGTTAGCTTCAAAGACTGGGAGATAAGATGCCTATCTTCCTTCACGATTGTATTTCAAAGGGACAGTTTTTGTCCTTGAGAAAGACATTCCTGGGTCATAAAACTGGCAAGTGTTAGAGAAGATTTACATCTTAAAGGGCAGAGAAAGCATTTATAATTCCAAGTTTTCTAAAGCAAATGCTCTAAGAAAATGGAGGTCAGGGGCCTATGGTCAAAAAGAAACTTGCCTGAAGTTGAGTCAAGCCGAGGGAATGTTCAGGCAGTGATGGTCAGAGAGAACATCCATGCGGGGACAGCTGGCTGCAATCATGTTTGTTTGGGAATCAGGAAAAGATCCTATCTTCCTGGACTTGTATCAATAATGATACCATATTGCCATCAATTTTATTATAGCTGAATAGACCCAATGTATTTTTGCATGGTCAACTCCTTATCAATTACATCTGCCACAGGTCATGTGAAAGCAGACTGTGGGAAGCCAACTCTACAACAGAAATTTGTGTGCACAAAATTTACTAGGCAGTGTTCTCAGGATGGAACTCTGGGAGTGAAGAAAGCAGGTTCGGACAGAAGGAGAAGTTGAAATGTGATGACTGCTCAATGAAAGTCTCAGTCAACGTCATGGGGAGTTTTGGAGTGAAGAAGGTTCTACATAGTTGTCCCTTATTAGAATGAGGTACCCAGGTCTTTATTTGCTTACTTGTTGAGTCATTGCATGTGAACTCCCCCCATAGTTCCCTGGAAGGGAACATGGTCTTGGGTGAAGCAGCTCTCTTCAGCTGAGGGCAATCACTGGAGTGGGTAAGTCATCTGCAAGGTTATCATGCAATTTAAAATATCCCATTCAGATTCTCCTTATCACAATTATAAAGGATGCTTTTTATTTTTTATATGCATCATCACCTGAAACTATCATGTTTATTTGTACAAATGTTTGTTGTGTCTCTCCTTCCATCTAGAATGTAAGCTCTGTGAAGATAGGGAACTTTGTGTGTTATTTGTCTGTATTCCAATCACTTAGCATAGTTTATGGGTTACAATAAATAGTAGTATTTGCTAAATCAATCAATAAATGAATATGTTGAATGCTTTCTGTATATGAACAATTTGAAAGTTCTGGGAGAAATTTTTGACCCTACTTCCTAGGAGGCCCATTTCTGAAAATCTCTGGTTCCAAAGAAGTTCATCTCTTGAAGCAAATTTCCTTTGTATCTTCCTTTGGGGCATTCCTATCATTAGGGCATAGATTTTTTTGCATTTTTTTCTCTGTGACATTTACAATAGTTGGCATTTAGTTGATGCTCTGTAAGTATTTATTTAATGAATAAATGAATTAATGAAATAATAAATTAATCAATCATAACTCTGTCCTTTGGAGCCACATGAAATTGACACTCCTCCATTTAGTCTCTGAAACTCCTCTTCCTACTTAATCTCCAGGCAATAACTCTGACATCTTTTCATCATTTCTCAGATGACCAGTTTCCAAACCCCTTCAACATCCTGGCCTGTCTTCTACAGACTAACAACTAAGATAGAAGATCCTGGAGAGCAGAGGCTGTGCCCTATTCTTCTAATTCCCACCCTACTTAGTGTAACACTTCACAACACTGCATGTAGAAGGTGCTTCATAAACATTGCAAATGAAGTTGTTAGCTACTTCCAAAAATGCAAATTGATAAAGTTTAACTAAGCTGATTAAGTTGCCTTGACTAAACCTCTTTACCTTCCCTTCATTCTCTAGACTTTATTTCCCTTTCTGTCTCTTTTTTTTCTGTGTAACTTACCCCAAGGAAATGTTCCCCCCTTCCAGAATCTAATTAAAGTTTTCCAATAATTATAATAATTGCCAGAAGACACGCCATGCCTTAGATTCTAATAGCAAGCACTTTCTGAAAGCCAAGGTAACTCTTTGCATACAAATCTTTCCATTTATATAGTAAGTAATAAAATCCATAAGAAAAAAATAAAGAATTAAAGGACAAAATTAGAAAAAAAAAAAAACAACAACCCCAAAACCCACAAAGAACAAAGATAGAGAATACGGGGGCAAGAATATGAATTCGTTGGAAATAAGGTGTAAATAAAACAGAAGAACATAGACTGGAGAAAATTAGAATCTCCAGCCTTATTAATACTCTCCATATTTAATGCAAATGCCTCATTCCAACAATTCTGAAAATAATTTGCACAATTCATTAGTCCCTAGAAATCTACCATTTATCAGCTGTGCATGTCCCATAATTCCCATCAAAAAAACTTTATTTCCCTAGTCCCTCTTGTTTGTCTAGGCATTAGTTCACACTGACTTTGTATTAGAAATTATGCTTAGTACCAGGCATCCAATGGCAGAGAAGGCAGTCAAAGCTCTGAATGCTTGGAAGTGCATTCAAGCATGGAAGACAAACATTCAACACAAAATTACACAATTGATTAAGTACAGTCATGGTGCATTTTTTCTGGTTAATCTCAGGCATATACTGTCTTGGAGTAGTATCAATCTTTCATTTATTAGGTGCTAACTCTATGCCCAGCACTTTGGATGATGGCTCACTGTACAACATTCTCAGCAAGTAATCATTAGTTTTCCCATTTCATAGTTTTCTAAAATGGATTGACTTTTTTTTATATAGAAAACCCTTATTTACACTATTTCAGTCACTCTCATAGCCATCCTATTGAGATGAAGAAGTTCAGAGAAGTTAAGAGACTCTTCCAAGTTCACAGAGCCAGAATATAGCAGTGGTAGAATTTAATCTACTACCAAATCCTATGTTCTAAACCTGGAGCTGAGCTGAAGATTTTTGGGCAAACTGAAGCCTTAGAGAGGTGAAGTAATGGACCCAGGATCACATGCCTGATAAGTAAAAGATGTAACCCAGCATGTCTGACTGCAAAGTGCATGTTCTTATCATTAAACATAAAGGATTGATTTCCTCAGTGTTTCCAGTGAGGATAGAGAATATCTTGATTTGGGCTTAAACTTCTCCAAGGTAGTCAGCCTTGCCCCTCAGGCATTTGAAGAAATAGGCATTGCTGCTTCTTGCCCATCTGCTCCTACACACCAGGATAATCTTCCCTCCTTTTGCCAGCCATACTATCGTTTTCCTTCTCTATTCCTTCTGCCAAACCCCCCTTTTCTGCCAAGCCTTCACCCATTATACCACAAAGCTGATGGGCTCTCCCTACTCTGCATCTCAGCACTTACCAACTCCCTAGGCACTTCATTAATCTGTACCTGTTTATGTGCTGCTCTGAAAATGTCCCTAAGTCATTTTTGGGTGTATCTGTATTCTTTCTCCACAATTCAGCTTTATGTACCTGCAAGGCAGAAATAGAGCCTCTTCTGGTTTTTGTAGTGGCCTTCACAGAGCCTGGTTCAATTCTTGCACACAATGAGGTTAATGAAATCAAGCAACTCTCCTTCTTTCCCTGGACAGACTGATGTAAACTGCATGATAAAGGAAGAGGACAGAGACAAGGAGAGTGAGCATTTGCAGGTGCTGTTCTTGTGGGGGAAAAACTGTCTTCATATAGAACACATTGCAGAAAATGTTACACCTATTGGGGAGAGTTGGACACTATCTCAGAGGGTTGCATGGGTTAGAGAGAAACCTTCCATTTTAGGGGCAGAGGACATATCAGGGAAGTCAAAGGGAAGATGACATCTGAACTGAACTTCAAAAGATGGTAGTAAATGGGCATTTAGAGAGGGGAGAGTATTGAAAATGATGGAACAATGGAAACAATGTCTCCAATGGGGTAACTGCAGTCAGACTTGAGGAAGAGGAGATGGGTCCATTTAGTTGGGCCACTGGATGCAGCAATGTGTGCAAAGGAGAAATAATGTCTGAAAGGTGAGTAAGGTCTAGATACAGGAGAGCTTGAACAGCAGAACCTAGAGCTTGAAATCTAATCATTAGACGAGGAACCACAGGAGTTCTCAGTGTCAAAGACTGGCATGATCAGAAATGTGGTTCTGGAAAACTCAACTCCTTTACCATGGACCACAGATTGAATGGGGACAGACTGTAGGCAGGGAAACAAGTTATGAAGTTATTCTAGTACATCAGAAAGAAGGAACAATGGTCTCAACTAGAGTAAGAGTGGCATGTAGGGAAAGGGAAGGATTTGTGAGGCTCCACAGAGGACGAATGCACAGGACAAAGCATAGATGCCTATATGGGGGCAGAGGAGAGAGAAGAATGAATGCAAGGCCAAAATACCTTTTGGTATTTGGTATTTGGCATTCTGAACATAACAATGGCTAACATTTTGTGGTCACATCCTCTGTTCCACATATCACACTAAGCACCTGTTACACGCCTTAGCTCATTTCATCTTTATAATAACTGCTTTGAAGTAGGTAGCAGCTAGGAAGTTAGATACTGCTGTAAACCTCATTTTATAATTATAGCAATAAATGCAACAAAAGGAAAAAATAACATGTCCAAATAACACTCAGCTATTAAGTGACAGAGCACAAATTATGAATCCATGAAGTCAGGCTGCTCAGCCCACAGGCTTAACCATAAGACACAAATGGAGTGTCAAATGCAAAAATGGTGAACAAGGAAACCACAGTGGGTAAAGGGTGATTGGACAGAAGGATCCCAGGAAACATCACCTAAGACAAAAACTGAAAAACAAAAAAAACAACACACCACCACTGTGGGGAACATGGGATAGATTCAACCAGGAAGATGCAGTCCCATGTATTGAATGCTAACTTCCCAGGCCTGCACATCATACTTCAGATATTTTTCCTGTTGAATGAATGTAACTACATTATGAAGTAGGCATTATTACTGCTATTCCTTCTTTTATAAATGAAGAAACCAAGGGTCAAAATAACTAAGTGACTTGTGTAAGATCACAAAAGAATGCCAGGAATTGAACCCAGGGTACTGTGCCAAAGCCTTTGCACATAACCTTAACACATATGCGGCCAATGTTGACAAGTGTCAGTGAGAATGAGGACTCAGTAATGGCCATTTATATGGTGACTAAGATGTAGTGTTGACCACAATTGATTCTCCAATCTGTAAGATTTTTGTGAATTTAAAAACAGAGATTCATTAATATGAGCTCCCAGACCACAGGTATATCTTGTAGCAATTCCTAATTAAGGAAAATTAGGGTGTAGGGACGCCCTACCAAGAGGACATGGACATCCTTTAAAAGAACAGTGTCTGCAGACCTATGAGAGTGGAAGCCAGAGGGTAATGGACTGAGGAGAAAGTTGGAGATGAGGAACAGGAAGAACTGATGATTACATATCTTCTTCAAAAAATGTGAAGATGTAAAGAAGGGACCAAAGAGGAAGACTGGGCCTGAGTGTGGGCTGGGGTGGCATGTGGACACAGGATGGGCACCCAATACTTATCTGATCACTCACTATCAGAGACAAAGAAAGGGGCTACTTTTGCTTATTTTGCTTTGCTTTTGTTTATTCCTCCAAGAGGAATATTGAGCATATCTGTAGGCAAAGAGGGAAGACCTAGTAGGAAGAAAGAGATAAAAGGTGTAAATGAGAGAGGAAAACATAAAATAAGAATGGTTGCAGAGCTTCAGGTGTTCGAGGAGAGGAGTCGTTTTGGAAAGAGAAGAAATTGATTTTCTTAAAGAGATAATACCATGGCCAAAAGATGGACAAGTGTGAAAGAGACCGCTGTCTAGCAAGAAGTGCCCAGCTCCCTGGTTGAGGACAGGTGACAGCCACATTCATTCCAGGCTGCACTCAGTAAGTATAGATGGGGTGTCTACCAAGTCCTGGCACCTGAATGAACACACTAACAGAAGTTGGGCCCTTCCTCGTAGAGACTTCTCAAGTTACAACAGTTATCTCAGGATGAAGGACCAGGCAGCATGGCAAGGGAGCTGGATTAAGCTGAGAAAGCTCTGTTCCCAGTGGGATCATTGGTGTGTTTCACAACTTTGAACAAGATGGTTTTCCTTCAGGTCCTCAGTTTCCTCATCTGCCAAAAAGGGAAACAAAACCATATCAGCGATTTCCAAATGCCTATAGGTCTATACAGGAAGATGATGACAAATCCTTTATTTTTTTATTCATTTTAATTGAAACATAACATATGACAAAGTTCATGTAAAAGAGTGTACGGCTTGCTGAATTTTCACAAGATGAATAGATGAGTTTATCACTACTTGAATCAAGAAACAAAATGTTACTAGCACCCTAGAAATGTGCCCACTTCACTCCCTTCCAGACTCTCCCCAGACCCTCCCCATCTCCCTCTTGATGATAACCCACTGCCCTGACTCCTATCAGCAGAGATTAGCTTCACCTGTTTATATCATTTCTGTAAATGGAACTATACCGTATGAGCTATTTCGTGTCTGGCTACTTTCACTCACCATTAAGTTTGTGAGATTTATCTTTATTGTAGAGTGTAATGTTGAAGGGTTTAGTGATGCATGTTTTAAATATAAGAAAAAAAAGAAAAGAAAGTATGTTTTTCATAAAGCTAAATTTATTCAAAATAAATGACTGTCGTTTCATTTGAGATTATGTGCTTCTATCCTTTGGGTAACAAAAATCATCTTTCTTTTTGGAAATCTTTTGTTAACTGCTGGAAGCTTAGTTTGGTGCTTTATTTATTTATTTACTTATTTATCTTTTCATTTTATTGTGGTATCTTATCAAATTCAGCTCCAAATTATTTCATACTAAAATTTTTGATCGGGGCTTGAAATCCCCAATCTTGAGTTCCATGGGGCTAGGAGCCCTCAAATTCTTTGGCTCTGTGATTTACAGGACAGCTAGAGGCTCTGGGCTTTGGTTATAGCCACCTTTGACAGCCAACTCCTGTGGGCAGATTCTTAGTGGTGCACACAAAAACCACAGTTACCAATTATTGTTGTATCTTGACAGGCAAAAAAAGAGGGGAAGGTTTTTTGTTTTGTTTTGTTTTGTTTTCATGCTTGTCATCCACAATTACAAATAACAAACAACAGTGTCAATTTCCCTAAGTATCAGGTCAGATTGAGTTTTATCAGAAGCCCTTAAGAATTGCCAGAAAGTCTGGACTAGGGGTATAAGTGATCCACATGTAAGAAAGGAGAAGAGGACAAAGATAATAAGCATGAGGTTTCTGTGCCCCAGTGAAGTTTTGGAAAAGGAAAATGTGCCCTGGGCTGGTGGTCCTTAAGGAAAGCGTCATCACCAGAAGCAGACTCTAAAGAAAATCTAGGGGCTCCTAGCATGAACTCAATTAACAAGAATGAGTTATTTAATTGCTTGGAAAAGAGGATAAAATCAATCACATAAGTCAGAGCTGAAATAGCATGCACGATTGCAAACAAGAATCACATACATGCTCACACAGATGAAGAAAAAGAAAAGAGAAAGGGATCCCAGTACATTTGGTTCTTAAAGTATAATTGTCTGGTTGAAATAATGGGATCTGTAATGGAATTGTCCATCAAGATCTATTTAAAAAAGAAGCTTCCTGAAGGCAGAATTCAGAATTCCTTCCTTAAGAGAACTCAACTACGTAATCAGTTTCTGTCCCTTAAAGCAAGCCATTATGGGATAATTCTACTTTTAAACAATTTGAGGCTTGTTTTGCATTTGCATTACTAGCTGTGAAAAGATACAGCACCCAAATTATTCCAGCTAGATTGTTACCCTTTACAACTGAAATAAGAGACATTTTAAATACAGTTTTTAGAAACTTGTATGTTATATAAGGCAAGATAGACACACACACACACACACACACACACACACACACACCACTAAATATATATACAGTTTTGACAATGAACTTTTAGAAACTTTGATGTCAATGCTTATAGTGATTCCAGTGACCCAATGACCCTCATCCCAGTAGCATCACCTTTTTTTGTTGATGTTGTTGTTATATGAAGGTGACACAGATGACCCAATTTCTATATCAAATTCTCTTTGAATCAGGTTCCCAGGGATAGTGATTGGCTGCACTGATTCATTCTTGCTCTCCTTTGCCTGATTGCTGCTGTGTCCAGGGCTACAAAGGGGTAGCCCAGACTCTCCTGGGAAGGGAAAGAGATCATAGCATGCCCACTTGGATGGTCAGCAACACAAACACTCAGAAACAGACAAATTGTGTTGAAGAGTAAGATGAATGCTGGTAATTTAGGTTGGTGGTTACTTCAGAGAAATCTATCAAAAAGGAGGGTGCCCTGCCAAATGGAAGGAACGTGGACTTGTGCCATTTGAGAGTGAGCAAGTCTGGACCTTCCGGTGGATGGTTGGCATCAAGATGTAGCACCTGCAGCCAGGCCCAGAGAGAGAGACCCAGGATTGAAAAAAAAAAAAAAAAAAAAAAGATGGGAGAATGGGAATGGACATTTCTATGCACAGATGCTTACTGTATCTTATTGTTTCTAGTTTTCACCATACCCTACAAGGCAGTATTATTAATCACCACCATCCCTTTTAAGAAAGGAGGAAACTAAAGTTCAGAACCAGAGAACTTAGGTAAGTTCTCACAGCTACTATATGGTGGAACTAGAATTAGACACCTCTTCACCCCACCTTGACAGCACCTTTGCCCTCCTAGGGAACCACAGGGGCTCTGGGCAGGAAATCAAAGCTGTATCTTAGACAAGGAGGATATTCAGTAGCTTAATTCCCAACCTGATAATTAATAATGCCACGGACACTTTCTAGACATAGACACAAGGAAGTAATGGGAATCCTTTGGCAGAAAGAATATCTAGAATCAGCTTAGCACTCAGCTTGACTCCTCTTGACTGTTAACTTCCCCTTTCCAGGATTTTGACATGGACAGTCAGGATCCCTGTAGTGTCCTTTTTTAAGATTTTTTTTTATTTATTTGACAGAGAGACAGCGAGAGAGGGAACACAAGCAGGGGGAGTGGGAGAGGGAGAAGCAGGCTTCCTGCTGAGCAGAGAGCCCAATGTGGGACTCGATCCCAGGACCCCGGGATCATGACCTGAGCTGAAGGCAGACACTTAACGACTAAGCCACCCAGGCGCCTCACGTAGTGTAATTTTTTCAATAGTCTAGGGATGCCTATTTTTGCAGTGACCCTCCAAGTCTATAGAAGGTGCTCTGAGAAGCTTTTTGTTTTAAGAGAATGATTTTTTTTCCCTCTGAACAGGTGTAGATTATTTGGAGCCAGGTGTGGGACTTAACCTGGGGAATGCTTTTGGTCCAATATTATGTAAACAATGAAATGGCAGTATTGATTTTCTTGTGATGTTTGTAAACATCCATTAAATGTCCAATGTTAACCCTATTCACTCCATTAAAGATTATGAAACACTGAATGGAATAAAATATTAATTTGTCTCTGGGTAGCTTACAAACTGTTAAGAAACAAAAAAGGCAAAACATACAATGAGTGCCTTTAATTATAGGTATTTAAACTCTCCCTGGCTTTTCCAATACTATTTATGGGCAGCTTAATTAAACACTATCCTAAGTCAGCATGAGGAGACCCTAAGGAATATATTTTATACCTTCAAACTATAAGTGTAAAAGAAAGCTTTGTTTTTTGAAGATTTTGTTCTTAAGATGTTTACGCAACTTAGAGAACACTCATGAGTCACCCAAAATGCTCTTCCTTCAGTTACCTAGGACATGAAAGAAGATAGCACTGACCTGCTTTAATGGAAGGGACCATTCACCACACTCTCCAGGTCCCCCTGCTCTTTACTAACCTGAAGTTCTGACTCTGTATTGTAGCATGCCGACAAACCTCTATTTCCACAGATACTCTGAATCTGTGGAGCTGGGTTTCAGCTATACTCACAAATCACCACTATCCTGGGGAGTCTTGATGAAATTTTCTATAATAAGCAGGATTTTTGCATTTTAACATCTTCAAAGTTCTGGATGCATCTTAGAATCAATGGAATATAATAGTCAATGTCATCTAGGTGACACTGATAGTGCCACTGACCAAAAACCTTCTATAGAGAGCTTCTGGAAATATCAAGAAGGCACCATTATCAAAGTACCTTAGAATCAATGAAATATGAGTGTATATAGCTAATATTTATTGACTACTTTCCACAGACCGGTATACCAGTTATCTAGCACCACATGAATGCTATCTAACCAACAACCATAAAACCTCAGTGTTGTACAACAGTCAACATTTATTATTTCTTATGTATCTATGGGGTGATTGAGCAATTCCTTTTAAACCAGCCTGTTGAAATTTCTCACTCTGAATCAATCTGATGAAAATGACTGATAATTGTTGGAAGCCAGTAATGTTAGTGTTAGGCTTATACTGATTACTGGCCTTACAGATAAAACTTTAAGTAATGGATAAAGTAGTGAGTCAAAGAAATAGGGTTTGCTCATCTGGATTTATTTTGTAATTTTAGCCTCATGACCATTCTCTTCAAATATTTTTTAAAAACATTTAGATAAAAGTGAGGAAGAACAGTTCTTCTGTGCTATGTGTTTATCCTCAAATCATCCTTTTCAGACATGTGTATTACAATTTTATTGTGGTCTTTGACCTTCATGGGGCCATCTCACAAAGTTTCTCTCTAACTTAGATGCTAACAGATGGCAAAGTCCAGGAAAAAAAGCTTCAGACAAGCAGGGCACCTAAATATTTTTCTTCCTTAAACAATTAAATAAAACTTTGCTCTGTAGGGTGCCTTGGGAAATGACAGGCTTAATAGCCTGGTGAATGAACAGTGGAGTTGCCATTACACTTGAGGTAAAGTCCGTTTAAACTTCAAATCAGGTACAATTCAGGGCTCACATTTCCTGAGCAGGTAGGATGGAAGAGGTTTCAGGATATCGTAGAGACAACTGACTAAATTCTAAAGAAGAGGTTTCCAGATTTTTAAAGGGGATGGCAAACAAATAATAAATTGAAACTCTCCCTAAATGTTCAAAGAGAAGCCCCCTTTAAAGTCTTATCTTTTGGAGTACATCAGAAATGTGAGAACATACAAATCAAAGGTATCCCCAAATGATCTCTAATGGATCAAAATTTAGACTAGTGTTATGAAACATCACTTTAAGCTTCCCTGGCTTGGTTACACATATAACCTGAGCACTAGAAAAGTGTTAAGGTTCCTCTATACTATTTTGAATCAGTGGTTCTTGGAAACACACAAGAATGAAAACCCATCTGTCTATCTATCAGTTGTTTTCAGGTACTTATTTTTGAGTAGATTCACCCTATTGTATAATCTAGTTTGCTGCTCTTTATGCTGGTGTATTGGACAACTGTACCTCTGGGTGATTAAATATAGATTGGTATCCTTAATTTTCTGGGCCTCCAGCTTGACCAAGTAAGGTATCACCATCTCTGCTTTGGTGGATGGCCAAAGGTATGCTTTTTGTTTGTTCACTTTTTAAAGCTACCCAAATTAAATATGCACTGAAAATTTAATGAGAGTTCTTAAATACATTCATTTAATAGCCTTTTTTTGTAGCCATTAAATAGGGTGAGATAACATTAGCATCAGAAATGAAGTACTTAGGTATAAATCCAACAAAATATTCAAAAGATCTATATAAAGAAAATTACAAAACTCTGTTGAAAGAAATCAAAGAAAAACTAAATTGAGAGATATTTCATATTCATGAGTACGGATTCAATAGTGTTAAGATGTGGTTTCTTTTCAACTTGATCTATAGATTCAATATAATCCTAGGCAGAAATTCCAACAAGTTATTTTGTGGATATCAACAAAGTGATTCGAAAATCTACATGGAGAGGCAAAAGACCCAGAATAGCTGACACAATATTGAAGGAGAAGAACAAAGTTGCAGGATTGACACTACCTGACTTTAAGACTTACTACAAAGCTACCATAATCAAGGCAATGTGGTATTGACAAAAGAATAAACAAATAGATCAATGGAAAAGAATAGAGAGCCTAGAAATAGACCCACACAAATATACCCTTCACAAACATTAATTCAAAATAGATCATATACCCAAATTTAAAATACAAAACTATAAAATTCCTAGAAGATAACACAAGAAAATATAAATGACTGAGTTTCCCAATGACTTTTTAAATACAACAGCAAAGGAATGATTCATGAAAGGCACAATCCACTTTGAAAGACAGTATGGCAGGTTGTTTTTCACAAAACTAAACACATTCTTATCACATAATTCAGCCATAACATTCCTTGGTATCAACCCAAATGAGTTGAGAACTTAGGTCCACAGAAAAACCTGCATGCAAATGTTTACAGCCACCTATTCATAACTGTCAAAAGCCGGAAGCAACTGAGATATCCTTCAACAGGGGGAAAAACTGTGGTACAGTCATACAATAGAGTATTATTCAGCTCTAAAAGAAAATGAGTTACCAAGCCACATCAAGGCATGGAGAATCCTTAAATGCATATTGTAAAGTGAAAGAGGTCAATCTGAAAAGGCTACATACTGTATGATTCCAACTATATGACATTCTGGAAAGGACAAAACTCTGCAGATGATCAAATGATCAGTGGTTGCCAGGAGTTCAGGGGGAGAAGGAATATATAGGCAGAATACAAAGAATCTTTAGGACAGAGAAACTATTCCTGATTCTGTAATGGTATGTCACTATACATTTATCAGAATCCCTAAAGTATACACTATTATGAGTGATCTTAATGTAAACTATGATTGATAAGCATGTGCTAATGTTGGTTCACAGAGTGTAACAAATGCACCACTATGTTGTGGGATGTCGAAAGTGAGGGAGGCTGTGTGTGTGACCAGGAGAGGGTATGTGGATACCTCTGCTCAATTTTTCTTTGACTCTAGAACTGCTCTAAAAAATTAAAATCTATTACTTAAAAAAAAGAAAGAGGTAGATTTGCATGGATCAAAAGGCGAAAAAATGAAATCTATTGTCAGGGAAGAAAAGGCAAGTTACATAATATGCATTACAGGAACTGATGTCTCTGTGTGGGTGTCTGTGTACGGAAACATTATTTTACAAATATGCACACAATCATTTTATATGTTCCTGAAAGCATCGACAGAAAATTGGAAGAATAGGGACACCTGGGTGACTCAGTCAGTTGAGCGTCTGCCTTTGGCTCAGGTCATGATCCCAGGGTCCTGAGATCGAGTCCCGCATGGGGCTCCCTGCTCAGCGGGGAGCCTGCTTCTCCCTCTGCCTGCCACTCCCCCTGCTTGTGCTCTCTCTCTCTGACAAATAAATAAATGAAAATCTTAAAAGAAAAAAAAGAAAATTGGAAGAATATATATTAGTTAATGGTGGTTATCTATAAGTATTAACTTAATAATGGGTGATTGCCATATTAGATTTTATAATTTATATTGCTAGAAACTTGTGTCAAGTATTTGTTGCTTTTATTGTCAGAAAAAAGTGGACTGATAAGAAAAGCAAGCAAGGTTTACAATCAAATAAATCAGGCAATCTGAGGAGCTGCCTGAGTTCTCTCCTCAAGTTGGGGCAGGTGGACTGCCCCTGGAATTTCTGCCCTCTGGCTCCTGTCCTCCTGTTTGGGCCCATTTCGCCTGCTGTACATCAGCCGTACCTGCACTGGTTATGATCCATGGCTTTGCTCTTACTGAAACACCTATGAGTTCCCTCAGGCCTCGCTCCAGGGCACCAAGCCTATCTCCCCAGCACTTACATCCTTTACTGAAAGGGATTTCAAGATCTACAACCTTCTGGGCTTAACTGATGCCCAGACTCTGAGAGTGACCAGTTGCTTTTGAGAAGGGTCTCAGACCCAGCATGACTAGAGCCATCTCCACCTCTCTCCTCCTCCTTGGGAGAACTGGGCACACGCTCCTGAAACCTGCTTCTTATTTCCTGAATGCTCTAGGAAACCCAGGCAATGAGCAAATATTGCTGAGGCTCATCTGCATTTCTTGTAGGGAACAACTCTTCAAGGGAGGGGTGCCCCACTTTACTATGGTTCCTGCTCTGCTGGAAGCCAAGCACCTATAGCTCCTGTCCACAAAATCTAACAACCCCACACCGATGGAACAAAAAACATGCATGCCTCTTGCAGGTGCCCCAGCAAAGAAAAGAGAAGCTATTCTTATTTTCAAGCCACTCACACTTTGGAATGTTTTTAAATGTGGAGAGTAGAGAAAGCTGGTCATACCTCTCTCCCACCCCTCCTTCCCATACTTTCTCCCTTTCATGCTTTTTCATAAGATATTTCTTATCTATTATTTTTGTCAGTGTTAGGACCAAAGTTAGAGGTTTAAAGACCTGGTTTCCCTGGTTGTTGAAATTATACCATGGGAAAGGGAAGAACCTGGAACTTTTACTCCTTTTTACTGCAGCCTACCACTATGAGGACCCATCCCCCAGATACAGACACCCTCACTCCTGGGACCAGGTCATCTTGCGAGGTGATTTTTCACCTTCCTGATAGGCACATGAGATACACAATCAGTAGTTTCTCATCTGCACAAACAGAAACCTGTGCCTACAGGAATGTCTGGACAGTGTGTTGGAAGCATCCCAGCACACCAAGCCCAGTAAGGTTGTTCCTCTGGGCTGGAGATAAAAGCACAGATGGAGTGAGGCTGTGTCTGGGCTTAGTCGTTTGTATTGGCTCTTGAGGATTCTACTGAGGCTAAGCAACCACAATTTTCTGTTTGGTTTTATTTTAACAGTCAACCATATGCTACTGCCTCAAATCAGCCAGTCCCCATAGGTGATAACACAGTTTGTATCCATTCCACAAGGGTGGTATTGGCCCATGATGGAGGGAGCAGCTGGTTCTCTATTAGTGGCAATCCCTTTGGGGAGAAGTAGGATGCTTCTTTCAAAAATGATCACTTCTATACTGGAGAAAACCCCTTCCATCAGCCTTGATATAGGTTTATGAAGCTACTCCTTTCCAGTCATGTGATTTTGATAGTCTCTAAAGATGAAACAATTCATTAAGTAAAGCCTGGTATCTAAGACATTGATACTCCTTGGAAATACAGGTGTGGGGCAACTGTTTTTCAGGCTAAGTTGATAGCCTAGAAATGGGTCATGATCCATTTCTTAAATTTACCTGACAAAATTTGCTTGGGGATTTTGTAAAAGACACAGATTTCTAGTTTGCTATTTTGGTGACTGGTCTATGTCTGCAGAGACGTGGGGTATTGCCCCCTAAACAATTACCCCAGATGACTGAGCTGATTATATGGAAGTGGAGCCTTCATGCTGCCAGGGCTATGCTCTAGCGAGAAAGGGAGCCCCAGGTTATGGCAGTGGAAAACATATTTGGGATTCTTGGATTTCCAGCTGGGAGTTCAAGTGCATTCTTCCTGACATTAAAGAACAATTTCTTGATACTTGAATTTCCTTGATTTCCTTGATCAAGAAAGGTAAAGCCTTCCTATGGAGGAAAGAGGCCACTCAAGCCCTTGGTGGACCCAATTTGTATAAGTAAATGAAACAAACCCAAACCTCTTGTTAATCAGATAAATCCCCAGTATAGCATTTTACATTTGAATTTGTGAATTGCACACATACACCCACACCTACACACAAATCAACCCATTTTTTTCACCTTTCCAGCTCTAATAGGATCTGGTCTGTATGTCCTGTTAACTCTGCCCACTTAGGAAAAGAAGAATGGGGTGAAGGGATTACAGGGGGTAATCCTTCTGCAGGAATCTAGAGGTATTGCCTTTTCCCAAATTTCCATTTCTCAAAGAGAACAGCCCTGAAGCTCCTAAGAACTAGGAGAATGCAAATTAAGGATTACAATAGGGTGTAATTCATTAAGTAAATTATAGAGCATTCATTCAATAGAATATTATGATACAACCATTATAATGATAACACTTATAAATAATTGGTAATGGCACTGGAAAAGAACATAATATTCAGTAAGACAGCAAAATGTAGAACCACAGAATCATGTGTTGCATAATTTCAACAATTACACATAAACGCATATATGCACGACCAAGGTATGAGGTATAAAAATATAATTTTATTTTCTTACAAATAGATGGGTTACAAATGACTTCCATTTTATTCCTTAAATTTGTTCTCTAGGTCTCTCTCTCTTTTTTTTAAGATTTATTTATTTGACAGAGAGAGACACAGCGAGAGAGGGAACACAAGCAGGGGGAGAGGGAGAAGCACCTGCCGAGCAGGGAGCCCGATTCAGGGCTCGATCCCAGGACCCTGGGATCATGACCTGAGCCAAAGGCAGACGCTTAATGACTGAGCCACCCAGGCACCCCTCTCTCTCTTTTTTTTTACTAAAATTTGATATATCTCTAATATTGTTCAGAATAAAAAATAATTCAAGGTGATAGAAGGGAGAAAACTTCCAAGTTAAATAAAATAATTTAAAGCATGTTAAGAAGCATGTGTTTCCAATTATGGCTCTAGGATTTGTGCATCCCCACTATGTGTGGGGACACCTGCCATTAGTAATAATAACACCTGCCCCCAGGGAACTCCAGGGAAAGTTTTATAACTGATGTCACAAGGATCCCTTAGAATCAGACCACCCTGCACCATGTCCTGTTCTATGCAGTCAATCTAGACCAGAACTCCAAGGGCAGAGCAGGCAAAGGAGCTGAAAAGATGATTTGATAACTAGTTAAAAAAATCTGTGGTGGGACTTTTTACGATAGTCTTCAATATATAGAATACTTTGGGGTAAAATGTATTGTTGAGTCCAGAGGTGAAACAGAAACTAGCAGGTGAAAGTTACTGGAGGGTTCAGATTTCAGCCCAGGCCATGGCAGACCGTTCTAACAACTGGAGCTTCGGAGGAGGGCAGCTCCCCAGCCAAAGCTCAGTCTGAAGCTGGAGGATCACTTCTCCAGGGTGCCAGTAAGGGGCAGATGTTTGAAGCAGACAAAGGCTGTGTGAGGTAACACGTAAGCTTTCTACCCAGCTCTGGGACCCCAAGTTTTCAGATGCACAAAGCTGGGATTTTATTTGATCAAGCAGGCAGGACAGGCATGACTACTCCCATCACACAGAAGAGGAATTTGAAGCTCAGAGAGATTAACTGAAGGCCCTGAATCATACAGCTAGAGTGGCAGAACTACAAACTTCAAAC
The DNA here is from genome assembly GCF_964656455.1 of Halichoerus grypus. NCBI lineage: Eukaryota > Metazoa > Chordata > Mammalia > Carnivora > Phocidae > Halichoerus > Halichoerus grypus. The sequence continues at coordinate 21,590,961 of NC_135718.1, read as the reverse complement.
CAGTGCTCATAGCCCTGGTATACACACACTCAAATACCAGGGCAGCTGTCCAAAGCTAGGATACCAAGAACTCAAAGATTCAGGGAGACAGACCCTTGATGGGTAAACGACAAGGAAAAATGGCAACTTCCCCTCAACCTTTGGCCTTTGTGACTGGATTATACTCTTCAGAGGGCATCTTCTTGTGTCACCCAACACAGAGTTTGCCAGGAAAAAAAGTCACAGCTGAAGTCATAGTCCAATCCAAAGTTTTGTTGTCCGAGAGGCACTCTGAACTCTCTCATGGGGCTCAGGGAGACTCTCCCAGGTAGCAGCCCTACGTGTCTTGAGTTGGTCTGAGGCTGGGGGTGGGAACCGCTGAAACAGGAAGGGGAAGAAATGCTTGATTCCCTGAGTGAGAACATGAGCCTGCCATAAGGGAAGCAGGAACCTTCTGCCTCTGTTTCCAGGAAGAACTCTACTCACAGCTACATTGCTCCTGAGGAAATATGTAAAGCATAAGCAAGCCCAAGGGCACAGGAGAACACTAGGGAGGAGGGGTGATCTTTTTCATCCTTGGTTTCTGGCAGTTTGGCCTCAGACTGGAGTTGTCATTGTTGTTTTTATTGCTGCTCTGCCGCAAAGAGAAATCAGGGTTTGGGGGGAGAGAGAAAAATTCAGATGAAATAAAACCGGGAGCATTAGACACATTTTCTTTTTCTTCAGAGAACTGCCGTGGCATTAACAGTGCATTAACAGTGTACTCAGCATTCTGATTTCCATGATGGGTGATTTCATTCAAGCGAGGACTAGGAAGAAATAAAAATCATTCAATTAACATTTATTGAGCACGTATCATGTGACAGGTACTCTCTAGAACATTTTCCATGTATCGGTTCACATGAGCTTCTTGGAGACCCTATGAGGTGGCTATTATGATTATGCTTATTTAACAGATAAGGAAAGAGGCGCAGAGAAGCTTCTGCAACCTGTCCAATGTTTTGGACTATATTTGCTATTTATTAAATAGTAGAGCTGAGATCAAGACTCGAGCAGTCTCACTCAGAGCCCAAGTTACACTGAACTGCGATGTTGTGCTAGTAGTCCAGATGAGAGAATGAAATGGTCAAGGAAAGTTATGAAACTTGTTCAAAAGCCACACAGAAAGCACTAAAACACTCTAATATTCCAGGATGAGGTCAGACGATGGTCCCCTAGCCCAAGAATATCCTGGACCAGTGCTCACAAATCACAACCACTGGCATTTCATGAAACTTCCTGAACAAATGTCTTAGAAAAGATTGATGTAGATGTTGAGCCAAACATTCACTGGACACCTACAGTGAGTCAGGCCCTCACCACATCAGCCATTCTCCTAACTTACAGATCCCTCACAACCAACTTTGTAAACAGTATTTTTATCTCCTTACTTATGGAAACTAAGCACCATATTTGAGGTCACAGAGCCAGGTAACAGCAGAGAAAGAAGGAGCACACCTTCTGACTCAGCCCAGGCCCCTCCACTTCACATTTCAGTTTGCCTCCTCAAATGAAAGAGAGAGTCCTTGAAATAACACAATTTATAAAACATGTAAATGTGAATCTTACCACTTTGACCTTAACAGAAGGCTGATAAAATTTTTTGAAATGTCCTAGCCTTTAATAATGAATTAAATGGAGCTCATAAAGGGGATAAGCCTGACTCTACAGTAATGAGATGTTTTACTCTCCCTCATATAATTTTACTGATGTTTGCAATCACTTTTCATGACAATAATGTCCTTCTCAAGGAAACAAGTTGGTTTCTCTAAGGTTTGGTTTCCATGTTACCTTCTCATAGACTCCGAGGAACCCAAAACCCATGGACTAAGTGAAATTGGTGGAGGAAAGCCCTTCCAAAAGGAACAGAACAGATCCATCTTTTAATTAAAATGAGTCTCTGGAGGGTGCCCGGGTGGCTCAGTTGGCTGAGCGACTGCCTTCGGCTCAGGTCATGATCCCGGAGTCCCAGGATCGAGTCCCGCATTGGGCTCCCTGCTCGGCAGGGAGTCTGCTTCTCCCTTTGACCCTCCCCTCTCTCATGTCTCTCTCATTCTCTCTCTCAAATAAATAAATAAAATCTTTTAAAAAAATAAAATGAGGCTCTGGAGATAGATACATAGATACACAGATACTGAGAGAGAATGAATATATACCACACAAAAACAGTCGATGTGATAGGAATGAACTCAGCCAGCCCTTGGCACTTAATGAATTACCAATTTCATGGGGATGGTTTCAGCAAAATTCTGAAGTCAGCAGTACAAGGAATTCTATAATGCCAAGACAGTGTAAAACAGCAGTTCTGTTTTCAGAAGAATTGGACTTGAACTGGAAGCCAACTACTCATGCTAGAATGGCAAGAGATTCACTGGCAGACACTCTAGGGATATAGAGGTGCCAACTCTTGGGATGACCTCACCATACATTCTGAAATAGAAAATAATACTTTTTGGGATTCTGTTAAAGTTCATCAGTGAAAGAAAGTCCCTGCTATTACTTAAAAAGCTCTAATACTTTCAGTTGACTATTACTATTAATAGAAACTCACCAATTCAATCAAAAGTCATGCTTTCTACAGAGTCGGTTTAGAGTGTTTCTTAATTAGGTTTTTCCATTAGCCACATTCATAACATCCAGTGGAAATGGAGCATTAAAGGTCATTGCTGTGAGGCACTGGACAAATCACTGACGATCAGTCACACATTCTCTATGCTCTTTATACACCATTTTGCACCCTCTCAGTCTCCCACATCAAGACCCAATCCTAATCTTCGGTTCTTTCCTGAGATGCTTAAATAAAGGATAACTTTGATGAAGCAAGATGTGAGAGAAAAATAAATCAACAATGAAGGGGCAGCCTTCGTGTCTCATTCACTTATTAATTCATTACAGATTGAATAAATGACCCTCTCACTTCATAAAATCCCTAGGACACTTGTTAGTATAGAAGAATGAAAGTTTATTGGGGTGGGGAAGAAAATTTTGAATGATTCCCAAAATTTAACTTTTTAACATAAAAAGTTCTCTTTGCCATGAAATTAACATGTACATCTTATAGTCTTTAATGAGAACTGAGTCACACTAGGATACTTCAAGAAAGGTTGGAAAAGCACAAAAATGATTCCATTAGTAGTAGACTCAGGATATACCTGGCTGAGCAATCGTGACTGGAGCTCAGGTTATTCACCAATTCAGTTCTCTCGACATAACTCATTTAAGGATTACAGCAGCCTAGATTCACATACTTTCCTTGACCATTTGAACGAATAATGTATACCTCATTCAGGGAACTTCAAAAAGATGGTCCGATGATACAAGGATTCAAGAGTGGCAGCTCATCTCTGTGTTACCACGAAAAGTTGATGAATTTATAATGAAACCAGTAACTCAAAAGTTCTGAGCAGCAATAATTATGCAGGAATAAATTACAGTCAAGAACCTCTGTACATTACAAGACACACCACTAGGATAGTGAAGAGTTAAATCATATATAGGAAAATATACGTATATATGACAAATGACTCAGCCAGCTGAGATATATAACAACAAAAACCAAAAACTCCCAAAAATCAATGTGAAAAAGACAGGAAACAGAATAAAATTCAAAAGATTTGAACAAATAATTTGCCAAAAGAGATACTGATATCCAAATGAACAACTAACCTTAGCAGTAATCAGGGAAATACTTAATAAAATCAATGTGACAATATTCCATAATCAAAGGATAGATAAAATAAAAAAGATGGAAAACCTTTTTTCCATGTATATGTGTAATCACCAAAACTCTTATTCCCTGCTGATGGAAGTATCATTTGGTACAATTACTTTGTAAAAATATTTGGCAGTATCTACTAAAGCTGAACATAACCGTCCTCAGAATTGGAGATGGGTCTAAATGTTCACCAAAAGACACAGAAGAGAATATTTATAGAAGAATGACTCATATTCATTTCAAATTATATAGTTTAGATAATTCACAAGTAAATACAATATGGAAGAAATTCAAAAACGTAATACTGAACAAAAAACACAGGTATAAAAAAAGGACATAGAATTAGATTCCATTTATACAAACTTTACATGAAGTATAAAACCAAGTAAAACCAACCTGTGTTATTTGAAGTCAAAACAGGGTTATCCCAGGGGAAGAACTAACTATAAAGGGGTACGAGCCAGGCCTCTGGGGAGCTCCTCATGTTCTCTTCCTGACCACAGTACTGGCTACGCAGGTGTGTTCATTTATGAAAATCCTACAAGCAGTGCAGTAATGATGTGGACACTTTTTAATGTATACTTACTTAAAAAAATTCCATGGTGGAAAGAAGAGATGGATAGGAGTCACTGGAGAAAAAACAATTTTTACGAAGTCTGATAAGAGTTAACTTTCTTCTTTGGGAGCAGTTCTGAGAAAGCTGGTAAGGTTAAAACCAAGAGGGAAGAATACCTACTTGAGGTACACAGCCCCTCACATTTATATGTGTGTAACAGGTAGACTGTAGATAATAATGATGTCAATCCCTCCTTCGCCTATTGTCACACTTTCCAGGGTAACAATACTGCACTAATAGAAAATGACAACGGACTTGTCATAATGCACCCCAACAGCCACTCTGGTTCAGGCCCCATGCCCAAGAAAATGACAGTCACTCATTCCCACCTTGTATAAGAGGAACAACAGGACAAATATCAAAGGGAAAGAAAGCTCATCACAACCGCGCTAGTGAAACTACTGTGAAGAGAGGAGAGAGCACCTGTGTTTGGGAGCTCAGGGTCTTTGGTCCAGTCAGAGACGTGATGCTCAAAGGGAAAAAGGAAACCAAAGATGGTATTTGAGGACTGGTAACTGAGCCCCAAATGGCACGGACACAGACGAGACTAAAAAGGAAGAATGACGGGTCATATCCTGTTAAATGTATGAAGAACCACAAGGTGGACCTAATTCTCATGAAAGGGAGGAAAAACTGGCTACATAGATCCTTTCCTCTCCCAACAGTCCCTGGGTTGGCAAATCCCTAATCTTGTTTAAAAGGCCAGCTCAAGGGGCGCCTGGGTGGCTCAGTCATTAAGCGTCTGCCTTCAGCTCAGGTCATGATCCCAGGGTCCTGGGATCCAGCCCCACATCGGGCTCCTTCCTCGGTGGGAAGCCTGCTTCTCCCTCTCCCACTCCCCCTGCTTGTGTTCCCTCTCTTGCTGTCTCTCTCTCTGTCAAATAAATAAATAAAATCTTAAAAAAAATAATAATAAAGGCTAGCTCAAATATTAATTCCTTATAAAGTCACTCCTTCCCCCCTCCCAAAATCCTCACAGGACTTTGCACAAATCTTGATTATATTTACTATGCACTTACGACTCTAAATTGCATTTTTTATGTCTGTATAGCTGGCTACTTCTTCCTCTATGTGTATATAACCTCAGGGGCAAAGCATCTTAGCATGTAGCACAGTCATCTGAGATGTTTTTATAGTTTTTTTTTTTTAATAGCTTTATTACAAAGGGAATACATACACGTGGCAAAAAAAAAAAATCAAAACAGCATAGACAAGTATAAGAGGGATGGATAAAAGTTTCCTCCCCATGATCTAGCCCAGCAGTTAGCAAGCTTTTCTTAAAAAGGGCCAGATAGGAAATATTTTTGGTGCAGCAGGACTATGCTCGCTGTTAGAGCTACTCAACTCTGCCGGGTGCATCACAAAAATAGCTACAGATGATATACAGAAACAGATGAATGAGGCTGTGTTCCCATAAAACTTTACTTTGAAGAACAGGTAGCAAACCAAATTTGTCCCAGGGGACATAGTCTGCCCACCCCTGCATACTGAGTGATGGTCTCATGTTCCAAATGTGTCTTACAAAATGTACTGTTAGTTGAGTATATCCTTTATGCAGCCCCACTAACCAAAATGTAGCTTTTAAAGACAGCAAAAATACACAGTGATGGACCTGGACCAGTTTCTTCAAATAGAAAAAAAAGTTCCTAAATCACTTTTTTTTTTTTCCCCATTAAGAACCAGGTATATGTGGTTGGGTAGCTACCAACTACCTTTGTGGAATGTCTGCAGAGTCAAAAAAGAAAGCAAATGTATCCAAGTTTTTGGTGCCCCCATATCTCCTCAAATGTACAGTTAGTACTAATTCTAGTTTTATGCTCAGATGAGCCTGTAAAATTATCTAACCCATTCAACATCTAAATTACAACATAAGCTCTAATACAAGGACCCAAGGCTTTGGGGGGCTGCCTAGAAATCTAACCACAAGGGTGAATACGGTTTCAAAAGGAAAACCCATTCCCAGTCAAGAGAAAAAAAAAAAATTGAAGTACCCTCTCTTTGTAACGTCAGAAGCCACATGCGCATACCTTCAAAAGGGGACCGAGGTGGCTGTTGGTTTCCCCTGTGCCGTGCAATCGGGTGTACGTTTCAGGTCCTTGAGTAGTAAGAGATGGTATCTATGAAAAAAAAATTAGAACTTATACTAAAACTTAAAAAAAAAAAAAAAAACTTATCTGTAGGAAATGTTCTACTGATTGTTAAGATCAAGTTCCACTCTAGGAATTTTAAAAACATTGATGAATTACAAGTTTTCCATTGTCATTGGCTTCCCCCAGTTCCTCACTCTGCCTGTGATTCTCTCTTTGGATCTCTGGGTCTTCATGTTTCTGACATAGCCTCTTTCCCTCTACCTCTCTCTCACTCCCTCCTGCTTCTCTCTCTCTCTCTCTCTGGTTCTATCATAGTCTTTGGGGTCTTTTCCCTTCTCCAGCTCTCTGTACCTCAACCTCTGTCGGTTCTGTCTTCTCTTTCTCTTTCCCTTTGTCCGTGGTTGCCTTTCATTTAAGCAATGCAATCATCAAAGTTCTTTTCCACGGCCATGCAAGACTTTCTAATGACTCACCTTCATGGGTGAGGAGTTACAGGTAGAATATGGGTGCTTGACTCACTATGTATTCATATGGCTCAGGATGTGCATGTTCTATGTGTGTGTGCACGTATATGAATATGTACATGTAGATGAATATCCAGATCAAGCTAATGTCTGAGACTTAAATTGAGATATATGTTTTCTTTGTTGGACTTACAGGTCACCAGAATGTCTAGTATATAGTATATAGTCTTGTTGGGGCAAGTACCTCCATATCTGTCTCTTTTTTTCTTTTTTAAGATTTTATTTATTTATTTGACGCTCCCCACTGAGCAGGGAGCTGATGAGGGGCTCAATCCCAAGACCCTGGGATCATGACCTGAGCCGAAGGCAGATGCTTAACCAACTGAGCCACCCAGGCACCCCAATATCTGTCTCTTTTCTAATTAAAAAAAAAAACTGATGAGGAAAGGCTTGGTTGCATCCACTGTCATACAATCAGAAGAAAAAACACAAAGTGATCTTCTTACCACCTTTGTCATCAAAACTACCAACACAAGTTGGTAGAGATTTGTTTTTTTTTTTTTTTTTTTTGTGAAATCTAGATGCCTAGAATTAAGCATAACGAAGCTTATAAGGTTCATGATCTTTTTTGATTTGGTTTAAAATATTTTTTAAGTTATAAAAGTAGCATATATTCATAGAAGAAATATCAAAAAACCACAATTTAAATGATAGTTAAAACAGTCATAATCAATAATAATATTTTAATCTTACCTTTCTAATTTTTTTTTACATTTTCTTTTTCTTTTACAAAAATAGAAACATATTCAATAAAGTATACTGAGCCCCTATTATGTACCAGATGCCCTGTTAGATAAATAGAGAACACAACAGACAAAAATTTCTACCCTCATGGAACTTAAAATCTTACTATTTTAAAAATTTATGTTTTTACCTTTTACTTTGCTGCATACATTTTCTAAGTCATTAAATACAGATCAATAATACATTTAATAGGTATTTGATATTTTATCACATTGATGCACAAGAACAGGGGTATTATTTGCTTTTATGGACCAAGAAAAGGCCAAAAAAAAAAAAAAAAAACCCAAACCAAACTCAAACCCAAAATCACATAGCAAGAATTTAGTATTTACTCTGAGTGAATAGTTATAAATGCTGTAAGGGATATATAGAAAAAAAGAACAAAAACAATTTTTAAAAATTTTTTTTAAAAGATTTATTTGTTTGACAGAGAGAGACACAGCAAGAGAGGGACCACAAGCAGGGGGAGTGGGAGAGGGAGAAGCAGGCTTCCCGCCGAGCAGGGAGCCCAATGCGGGACTCGATCCCAGGACCCCAGGATCATGACCTGAGCCGAAGGCAGACGCTTAACAACTGAGCCACCCAGGTGCCCCAAAACAATTTTTTTAAAGATGAGAGATGGCCCCAGTCCTCTAAGACATGACAATGGATAAGGGAGAGAGCATAATTACAGAAGAGAGACAATATCCATTACACACCTGCTAAGTGGGCATTAGTCTGTGCTTACTATGGTGTGTTATTATTAATTCAATGACAACAACAACAACTACTACTACTAATAATAATAATAATAATACAGCTAATGTTTATTACTATGTGCCAGGTACTACGTTAAGGACTATCAACCCATTTAAGACTGTAACAAACTTTAAGAAGAATATTTTTATGTATGAGGAAACAGAGGCATAGAGTCACAGTTATTTTCATGAAGTCACAGAGCTAGTAAATGATGAAGCAGTATTCCAAACCCAAGAAGTCTGTTTCCAGAGTCTTTGCTACTGATTATTATATTAGAGTTAAAAAAATGCACCATATTTTATCCTCAGAACACAAATCTTATTTATGTGGATAACCAAGAAAAATGGTACCAAGAACTCATTCCCATTATACAAACTACAAAGTATTTATTTCACAATAGAAAGACTGCTTTCCAGGGAAAGGTATAGTCTTTCCTTTTTCTGACATCTTATATGTGCATCATTATCTCTCCCCTAGCCTGCTTCAGCAGGTCTTACCCCATTGTATTCAGATTCTTTTGAGAAGTTATTGAAAGCTGTGGACTTCAACTTTCTCCAAAAAAAAAAAAAATGCTCATGTACACAGAATGTGTAGGCAATCTCAGAAAGTTCATGGACCTGAAGCTACAGAAGAATCCTCTAGGGAAATTTTTTTCAAACTTTAATGTTACTAAGAATCACCTAGGGGATTATTAAAACATAAATACCCCTGCTCACTCTCCTGCCCCCATCAACATAATAAATACTAATTCCAGATTAGTAAAATACATTTACTTCAAACATCCCAGGTTATTTAAATGTGGGGGCCTGAGGAACACCCCTGAATGCAGTTTTGGTTGCCAGTTGGAGAACCCAAGGCTGCTCAGTTCAAAATCCCTCCACCTACCCAGGGCTGGTCAGGTGGAGATTAGAGACAGTGTTTCCAAACCTGGGTGACAAAAGCCTTTTCCCTGATTCTAATCAAGAGAAAGAACTGAGGAACTAAACAGAAGACCTTTGACTTTACAAATAAGCAAGCCCTGGATCAGATGACCCATGAGTTTGGGTTCCCATATCCTCTCTCATTCTAATTAGGGAAGATGACCAGAACCATCAAGCCTTTGGCTCTTGGGCACAGTATGATCAGCCAATTACCTGACAACATGTCTCAGTAGCCTGATGTCCAAGTGAGTGTCCATGTTGTCCATCTGTCTCTATAGGGTCAGTAGCCAGCAGGGAGAAATCAAATGCCAGCTTCCACACATTCATTCTTCCTGGAGAACAAGCTGGAGATGACATGTTAGTGATGCTACGGGAGTCACTCATAGGAATGGGTGGATGTCATGAAAGGAATCAAACAGGTCAGCACCCTGAGACCAGAGTAACATGAAAAGGAGCACACTTAGATTTTTCTGTTCATGCCAAGGTTCCCCTACCATCACTTGAACTGGTTTAGGAATTCCTCTCTAAGAGACTTCAGAATGAACCCAATACCCAAGGGCAGTGTGACAGTAGAAAGAGCTTTGCAAAGTCAGAGCAAAACTCAAATTCCTGTTGTACCACCTTTTAACTAGGTAATCTGTGGCAGCTTTCTTAACCCCTCTTGAGACAGAGCAGGGACTGGGCTTGGGTCCTCTCAACTCTGACCTTGAAATCCAGCATTTCTTGGTAGCTGAAACCCTATGTGTCTTGAGTAGCATATTTTGCAGGAACGTGGAAGAAGCATGTTTGTCAAAAGAGGGACACAACCAGGAAGACTGGTGAAGACCAAACCAAACCAGTCTGCGCCAAGGTGGACCACAGGGCTGATGTGACTTTTCACCAACTTTCTCCCTCATTACAACACTAAAAATCACACCCAAGGGTGGAGATTTAACATGCTAATGACACATGCAGTGCATGATGAAGCATGTTTTGCCCACTGCGCCTAGATGCCCCACTTCCTGTATCCTCCATTCCTGCATGATTAGACATCACTCTTTTGTCACCTCAGCCTCTTTAGACACTTTCCTCAGCCTCTGTTCTGAGAGCCAGCCTGATGGACGCTTTCCTTTGTTCTGTCTCCCTTGTGTTCGAGCATAAGCCCCAAGAGCCTTGCCTGGAACTCCCATTGTCCTCTAGTAAATTTCTGTCCAAGAACCCCAGTCAGTAATAATCTGAGCATGTTTCCACAATGTTAGAATGGGGATAATACCTACTTCACAGGGTTGTTGTAAGGATTAAATTAAATAACATAGTGATGATACTCTGCAATGTGCTTATAGGGGATTGCTCAAAAGCTATGGTGACTTATATCATTGTTGTTAAAAGTCAGCTTCTGTTATATCATGTAGACAGCACACCTGGGTGGAACAGAGTTGTTCAGCAAACTCTCCTCTGCCTTGTCTCCAACCCCCAGTCTCAGTCAGACACAAGAAGAGCAAAAGGAGCCATTGATGACTGATTCCCAATTGTCAGCAAAAAATAAAAATAAAAAATAAAATAAATAACACTTCTTTTTCTGTTTGTTTTTTAAAGATTTATTTATTTTTCTTTTAATTTTATTTTATTATGTTATGTTAATCCCCACACATTACATCATTAGTTTTTGATGTAGTGTTCCATGATTCATTGTTTGCGTATAACACCCCGTGCTCCATGCAGTATGTGCCCTCCTTAATACCCATCACCGGGCTAACCCATCCCCCCACCTCTAAAACCCTCAGTTTGTTTCTCAGAGTCCATAGTCTCTCATGGTTCGTCTCCCCCTCCGATTTTACTAATACTAATCTTATTAGTACCCTGTATGGTCACTTTATAAGGCTAATGATGACCCATCAATCACCCTGAATTAAACAACTTGTTCTAAAGCCCAGCATGTATCATTTGTGTTGGTTCTCCTGGACCCCCAGAGCCCTGTACCCCATCCCAATGGTGGTCCCTCATGGGCAGGAACGCAGGCTTTAGCCAAAACATAACTCTGTCCCCAGCCCACGGCGAAAAGGCCTGAGCAAGTGCAGGTATCAGTGGAATTCTGTGGAATTCCTAGGTTTTAGCCTCCCCTTCTTCTAACACCTGACATGCAAATCACACTGCTAACCCAGCCATCTCTCAGCTTCATCTAGCACAAAGTGTAGGTAATAATATCTGTCCTTCTTATGTCTTAGGACTATGATGATAAAACTGAAGAAATATGACAAAATTCTTCAAAAGTGAAGCATTTTGAACAGTAAAAAGATACATTACTGATCTAAGGTAGTGGAAAAATATTCAGTAGATCTCAGCAGAGGCAGAGACATGACGGCTTTGATGGACACGTAAAAGTACATGCAGGGTTTCCTACAAGAACATCTGGGTCCTTTTATCCCCACCAGAATTTTAGAATAATCTCTGTTTCTTTAGGATGAACCCTGCATAGTAAAATTTCACCTTTGTTTCTTGCCAAGCTTTGAACCATTGCATCTGTAGGGGCCAACAGCGGGCTACCCCCAAATATGCTACTTTGGCATACTGATTATTTTAAATAAAAGTTACTTACAAGACAGCCAGTACAAAAAGAACACTCTGATGGCCCCCACCCCTCAACCTGCCTTTGTTTGCAGAAAGCAAAAAATAAATCTCCCTCTCTGTACGGCAGGTAAAGAGAATCTGTCCTTTATAGGAAATTTGAGCCAACGAGGCTTTAGAAACAACCCTTGTTACTTTTTTACCCTTTTACTTTCCCAGCCCAAATCCTGTTTAGAATCCTTTATCAACTGTAGCTCCCAAAGTTACATTTTCTTGTCCTGTCAATTCCTCAGAGATTTATCAGCTCCTTGTCCAAAAAGTGTAAAAACTGCCTGCCCTTGTCATTTCTTGAAGTCTCAATTTCTTTATTGTACCTCCATGTGCACTCTGGTTTGGTTTGGTTTTGTTTTAATCCTGTTAATCTGCCTCATGTCAATTTAATTCCTAAACCAACTGAAAACACCTTGGAGGAAAGAAGAAAGCTTCTTCCTCGCCTACATATACATCTTATGTGAGCGGAGTCTGCACTCGGCAGTGGCCATCACATCCCGAGGAGTCTGGTTCCTCCTCACACTGGCCACAGGTCTTCCAGGCCATCACCTCTGACCATGGCAGGGATGAGATCTGGCCAGTTTGCCTTTGGAGACACAGGTGTGCTCTTCATAACTTTCGAGAGGTATGGGACAACAATCAAGATACACACAAAGACAGGCCATAGAATTTGCAGATAAATTTAAAGACATAAGGCAAAGTGGCATTTTGGGGAGGCTGGCTCAGGATGTCTCTGATGGACTTTACTAGATAAAAGACAGTCTTTGTTTTGAAAACTGTATTTGAGAGGATAAAAAGAAGCTATAACATTCAAGATGAGATTTAAATGTGCAAATAAGGGCAATCATATCTTTAAGGGATGGCGTGGGGGTTTTTTTTGTTTGTTTTTGTTTTGGGGGCACAGATTTTCAATTTCTCATTGGGCATGTCATATACACATAATCATTCAAAACTGATGTCATATATTAAGGAATTTCCTTTCTATGTTTGCTCTTGCAGTTCTTTTTCCTACCAAGAACTATGGTCATGTCAAAATTCCCCTTTTAAAGTCCTCACTACTATTCATCATCCAATTTAAGCATCAACCTTGCATAAGCCTTCTTAACCATCCCTGCCAAAAGGTTCTCGGCTCACCTTTACCTCTCTAGCAGTTCTGCCATCAGATGACCTGCATCTTCTACGGCCTCGTATGAATGTTCATCCCTTTCTATACCATGTCACACACACCTCTTCAACAGTGCCTGGAACATCTTCGGTGCTCAGCGATATCTGTAGAATGAAAAGTTAATAAGACTATTTGCATAATGCTGTTAGTGTTGTCCCTGGCACATGGTATTCCTTAAATGTTAGCAATTACTCATATAAATAAGAAAACACTCCATATATTTTTGTGCCCAATTCTATGGTATCGTGTCCAATTCTATTCTATTCATACTTTTTTTTTTAAAGATGTGAATCATCTCCAGAGTCGTTTTTTTAAAGTTTTTATTTAAATTCCAGTTAACATAGAATACAATGTTAGTTTCAGGTGTACAATATAGTGATTCATCACTTCCACACAACACCTGGTGCTCATCACAACTACTTTCCTTAATCCCCATTACTTATTCAACCCATTCCCCCACCCCCCTCCCCTCCCCAGAGTCAATATTTAATGACTTTTATAGAAGGTACCAGAAATTCCAAAAAGAAGTGTAACTTCTATTCTGAGATTATGCATTTCGCCGCTGAAGATTCCATGTTTGCCAACTACAAAAGTGAGATAAAACAAACTACTATGTCTTTATATTTTAACTCGAATATCAGTACCTGATTTAAACAGTGGGTTTCAAACTTCAGGGATTTATGTAAACACGTATGTATGGGAACAATAGGGAAATACCTAATCATGTGAAATAGAAGGCTTGCTCACTCCCAAGTCAAGGACCTAGATCGATGTGTCATCTTTGTGTCCCCAAAACTTTACTTACAAGTACAAGGAGCTCAACACTCTCAAACTGAAGACACTAAAACGTTGTGTGTGAGCTGGCTGGCACTTCAGAGAAACAACTATGTGTCCTCAGAAAGCAGAAGGCAGATAGTCTCCCTACTTGGAAGATTGCTAGTAAGGAGATTCAGACTGGTCCACCTGCCTCCACATCTTATGCCTTCTTCCTCTACAGCATCTTGCTTTCCATGTCATTTTCCTTCATAATTAGGACCAGAGCCCTGATCAGAAAAGGAAAACTGTAAGTTTGTTAAAGAAAGGCAATTCTATGAAAATTTAAAAGGTCAGGTGAAAAAACCTTATATAAATGATCCTGGTTTTCCCAACTGATGGCAAACTAAAATCAGGTTTTTTTGTTGACTCAGAAATGTATGAAGTAAGACTAGATCTCAAAATTTTCCCTTGAATTTGTGCTCAGTGAATCACTCAAGTGTTGATCTTAAGGCTCTCTAAAGATGAAGAGGAGAGTGTGAGAACAATGCAATCACTACTGGAGCTCAGGAATGAAATTTGACAGGTAGGTATTAAAAGCATTCCCTTTTCCCAAGGAGATGGAGCATCCATAACCAGGACGTGCCTCCTCCCAAGCTCCTCTGAAATCCATTCATGATGAATAATTTCACAATTTTACAAACAGATCTCGACTGGCTCTGATTTCTATCTACAAGGCAAGGATAGATTTGGGAGTCAGATCAAAAAAGTTTATAAATTGTGCTCTGTCCCTGACACTTGCATAAGAGCCTGAACGAGTGACTTATTCTTTCTGAACCTTGGTTTCCTGTTTAATGTCATGCGGGTGATTATTCAACCCTCACAAGATTATCGTGACATTTTTAAAAATGATGAATATACGACATTTTACAACAGCAACAAAAAAATACTGGTCCCGTTGAGGGGCGCCTGGGTGGCTCAGTCGGTTAAGCATCTGCCTTCAGCTCAGGTCATGATCTTGGGGTCCTGGGATCGAGCCCCATGTCGGGCTCCCTGCTCGGCAGGGAGTCTGCTTCTGCTTCTCCCTCTGCCTGCCGCTCTCCCTGCTTGTGCTCCCATTCTCTCTCTCTCTCAAATAAATAAATAAAATCTTAAAAAAAAAAAAAATACTGGCCTGGTTTAATTGCTCAGGTAGTGTTGCTACATCTCAGGTCCAAAAATAGCTGAAGGAGAAGACATGCATGTCAGATAACCAGACAGTCATGGCAATTTGATAAATGCAACATTAATACCATCACAATGACGTGAGTTATGTATGCAGATGACTGTCTATGAGCAATGTTGCCAGTGAGAAAGAGCCAGGGGGTGAGAAACTGAAACATTTAAATCACATTCAGCATAAAAATGTGAGGAAAAGATATTAATGCTTACCACCTACCTAACAAGAATGTCATAGGCATTAATGAACTAGTGCTCATTAGCATTTTGAAACTCAGTGGAGGAAAGAATAATACACACAACATACCCCATAAGGCAGTGAATATAATCATATCATGTATAAAATGAGTTGTGTAGAAGCAATACATTCGCTCCTGACAAATGATCTGTGCTCGGGGTCCTGAATGCCACAGTACTCCCTCATTTGGTCCAAATCTTGCAAAGGTTCCCATCAAGAAAGTCTGCCCTGTAGGACAAGGCTGCAAATGTCAGTACCTAAATTTAAGTAATGGCTCAAAATCTTGGAAATTCCTCTGAACTCGCTCTCTCTCTCTCTCCCTCTTTCTCTTCTCTCTCTTAACACACACACATGGAGAGAATAAAGAAAGGTCTAGTCATGTGCAAGGCCAAATGTACATCCTCAAACAGCTGTCCCAAGAGCATCAGAAACATGCACAGGAAGGAGGCAAGAAAACCATTCAGAATTCTTGAAAAGTTATATGGGCAGTCTATAATCACCATCCCTTTAGTTCGGGCTTTTAGCTAAAGATCAGACAGGTTCAAAGGATGTGTGATGCCTAGGCCCAACTGCTTTCTGGGAGAGAATCGAAGTGGCAAATCATGAATTTCTAATGTTGTCTTCGTATTTGGGGCTGATGAACTATTCCCTTTACTGATCTGAGAGAAAGAAAGGTGTTGGAAATGGCAGTGACACACACATGTACGGAACTTTCCCACAACGGTGTCCTTTCATGTGCACCAAGATCTGCTGTTCTGTCGATTAATTCTGATTAGCACTGACCTCACTTTACAGATAAAGAAATCTAAACTCAGATTATTATGGCAGCTTGCCAAAAGTACATGACCAAGAGGGCTAGCACTCAAATCTCCACTCTACTTTTCATTTCATTAAGTTGCCTCCATTTGAGAAGTTTCCTCTGATTCTACACACTCCAATTTGCAAAAATAATAATGTTACCTTCTCCATGATGCTGAAACAGATAGAGCTGGCTAGATGAAATTGATTAGCTCTGCCTTTGAGTGCAGAGAGAGAGAGAGAGAGGTTATGGGGTGTGTATGTGTGGCGGGTTAAGATTAAAAAATGAAGGACTTCAGTCAAGAGAGAAAGCTCACTAGTTAGCGGACTTTGAGTGCTCAAACATTACCAGTCACCACCATTATTACTACAATAAGTCACCCTTGTAGACGTACTGCAGGTCACACATCCAAAATTTGACTAACACTGTCCCTATATGACTTATAAGCATAAGCTTATGACCATGCTCACAACACACCCCCCCACTCCACCCCCACACACACCCTGGCAATACGTTTTAGTAATTTCTTAAATGAACAAGTATCTGGCTTGCCAAAGATGCATTTTCTCCTCTCTCATTCTGTTCAAAATCTTTCAAGATGAGGTAAGGGATAATTTGCAGCTTGGATATCAGTATGTATTTCTAGTCCAAAGTCCTTTGCTTCATGGTACCTACATATTTGATGTGTTTGAAACTTCCCTTCACAGTCAGAAATTCTGAGCTAACTGCTTGAAGAAGTGAAAAAGTTTTAAAAATTTCAAATTTAAATGGAGTGAATAATTTTAGCGGCAATGATATTAAAAATGTGATTATTAAAGTAGGGAGTAAGAGTAAAGGTCTCCAGGAGCTCCATGGAAATAATCTCTGCTTCAGTTGTTTAAGTAAACGTGTATATGAACAACATATGAACCAGAACCTATATCCTCAAGGCTAGATATTAGAGTAGTCTGGATGCTCTCAGGACAGGGCTAGGAATACTAATTGCTGTTATTGTGATTTGTATCAATACATTCTAAACCTATGTTCATTCCTACTGAACAGATTTTATCTTAAAATACTCAAAATTTCTATTTCAGAAGCTCACAATGAGCATAACTAAAGTGGGAAGGTTTCTAGCAATCTTACTACAAATGAAGTCATGGTTAGAAGGTGCTAAACTGAATAATCTGTGCATATTTCAAAGAAGAAACGCTCAATTTCCTGATTGAATCCACCACTTATTTACGTTTATTTTTTGCCTGCCCTTGTTCGTAATGTTCTTAATATCTGCTTTATGGTAGCCTAGAGAACTTTCACACGCTTTTTAAATGATCATTAATCATAACCACCAAAGCTGCTGTTTCACCATTTCTGCCAAGGAGAGTTTCCAGGTTCACTTTAAATCGACAGCTCCAACACTGAAGGGCTGCAGACATATTCCCCAAATTCTAAAACCTCCTCCGGCATGGCCAAAAATCATGACATTCATCCCTACAAGCTTCTCTGTGTGCAGCAGAAGCCCACCACACCTACTGTCCTCAGTGTCACCGTCTTGTAATCTAGCAATCCCCTCACCTCATAAGGACAGGGCAAGCCTTTATTTGTGCTCGTCACTGGAGGAGGGCAAATAGTGGGGCACAACAAGGGGTTGCTGTCACTGGGGTCTTAATGTTTCTAGGACTGGATCACACCGGAAAACAATCAATAATTCCCAAGCTGCAAAGCCCCAGCTCTAAACACACACACACACACACACACACACACACACACACACACACACGGGCCCTTAGAAGGTGATACAGGCTCTCTCTGTAAGTTGCATCTCCCGAGTGCCCAGAGAGACAGACTGCACCAAAGGACAATGACTGTCCACTGCAGTTCTCATCCACTTTAAATTACCTTGCTCATGGGTCATCTTGGACTTCCTGGAGCCATCAGTAAGTCCGCAGCAAGTAAAGGGGAAATCATTCCAGAGAATGTCAGACTGCCCTAAAAGTTAACCCTCTCACCCTCACATTCCAGATACTTAACTAACAAACCCACTCTTCGCCTGGTCTTCAACCCCACAGACCATGGTGACAGGGTGTAGGATTTACCTGCTAATTTGGAAGTTTCTTTCATGGTTGGGGCTTGGAGAAGATGGAGGTCCCGGAGGGATGGAAGCATTCTGGAGGTGATACAGTTCCTGGGGAAGTTGGGCAGTGGCTTCTTTTTGCACAGTTCCCAAGTCAGAAGCTTCATATGCCCCCGTCCACCTGACTCTTCAACACACTTTAGCGCTTCCTCCCCTCACCCCGTACCCCCTCGCCTCTGATCGCGCCCCGCCGCTACTTCTCCACTCACGACGCTGTGGTGGTCAGCCAAGTGGAGCGGCCTTTGTGTGCGGAATTCCTTGTCACCTCCAACGTGCTGATCTTCAGCTCAGCTCCTCCAGCCCCGAAGCGTGTAGCTTTGTTACTCTTGCTGAGGAGTTCCAGGGTCCCGCTGCTCAAAGTACCCCCGGGCTTCCACTCTTGCTCGGCTCCAGTTGCCAGCTCTGCGCCGGAGGCGCTCCGGGAGAGGAGGGAGTGGCAGCAGCCAGGCCTCGCCGCTTTAGGTGCGGGCGTCCCCGGGGCGGGGCCCTGGGACCGCGGGACCCCGCAGGAGCCGCCACCGCAGGCGCCCGGGGCGCCGAGGACCCAGAGCCCCGCGCCGGCGAGGAGCGCGCTCAGCCCCGGGTGGAGTTGCGCCCCGCGCCCACTTTTCCCATCGCGGGGGCGGAGAGCCGCGGAAAGGGGCCCGGAGCGGCGGCGGCGGCGCGGGGCTTTGCGCTGGCCGGCTGCGGGGGGCAGGCGCGCAGGACCCCAACTCCGTCCAAGTTGGGCTGCGGAGGGGGCGGGCGGAGGCGGCGGGCGGAGGCGGCGCCGGGCGGGAGGCGGGGCGCGCGGAGCCAGGCGCCGCCACATGGACTGGCGCCCGCTTTTCGGGATTCCCGGGTCGTCGCCTGCGGAACCCAAGCGGGGGCCAGGAGTGGTGGAGGCTCCCGCTCCGTGCCCCGCTCTCCCCTTGGCTGGGTTGCGGGTTGAGAGCGGGCTGTGAGCGTCAGGGACCCTTCCCCTCCTGCTCTCCTCCTCTCGCTTTGTTCCCTTCTGTCCTCTCCACCAGGAGTCCAGATTTACTCTGCAGCCAGGACTCTTGGCAGCGTCTTTGGGAGGAGAAGGATCTAGGGATTCCTCTTCTTTCCCCTTAGTGTCTGTGAATTGGCACCTCGATCCAACCCAGAGCACAGGCAATGTATCTGGGCCCCGGAGAGACGCCAGAAGGGCAGTGGAGGGAATGGTGTGGGATTGTGTGTAAGACAATAGATAGATGATTGATAGATATAGATAGATGATAGATAATAGATCTTAGAGTTAAATAGAAATATATCTATCCAAGATCGATCGATTTATCTATCATCTAACTCTCCAATGATGATGATGGTATGTGTATTTAGAGGTTTCTCCCATTGGTGGCCATGCTTTACTCTTTCCCTGATTTTCTATAATATTCATTCTAAAGCCAGTCTTTTTGTATGGCATATTTGGAAGAGCACTTTGCTACTAACCGTGTTCTAAATATTTTGTGGGCATACACTTCCACATCTTCCAGAACAAGACAAAGTGCTGGGTGAAACAAAAAAAGGAACTCAAACTGTGGGCTTGGGACCATTTTGGTTTTTGCCCAGTGTTATAAATCCAATGGCTTAGCACAAAATCCGAGATTTCATAGGTAATCAATCAGTAATATACTAGAGGCGTATTGATTGCATCCATTATACCTGTTTTATAAATTCACCGTTTCCTTGTATCAGTCCTTACCCTTCTAGCATGAGACATGCCTTCTGAAGTCTTGGGATGAACTTCCATACAGTTTACAGCCTTCTATGTGTGTTTAAGTCTGCTACTAATTTGCTGTGAGAACTCAGAGAATCATCATGCTTGGTTGCCTAAACTTGAAAATGAAAGGGTTTCTGTTGAAGAACTGTCTAAAAAATAAAGAACTAGTACCCAAAAAAAAAAAAAAAAAAAAAAAAAGTCAGCATCATGAAGGACAAAGAAAGTGAAGATCTGTCCCCAGTTCAAGGAAATTTAGGAGACATGAAAACAAAGGGTGTGATCCTGGACTGGTTCCTAGACCAGGAAAAGGTCATCAGTGAATCAACTGGCAAAATTTGAATAAGGTCTATAAATCAGTTGACAGTATTATATCACATTTAATTTCCTGGTTTTGAAATTGTACTGTGGTTGTATAAGATGTTTATTTTTATGGAAGCTGAATAAAAGGTATGTAAGAATTTCATTTTTGCAACATTTTGTAGTCTGGTACTATTTTCAGAGGAAAATGAAAAAAATTGGCATGAAAAAAATATAATGAAAGGATTGGATTAAATGACCTTTAAAACTTTTTTGAGCCTAGAATTCTTCCATTGTATAATATAAGATCTTCCAAGCCAGTTCTCCTGCTGCTGTTATTATAAAGTTCAAATGGACATTTTAGGGAGGAAAAATGACTTTACAAATTGCAAACTATTTCTTAAATTCCACAACTTTTCACATAGACAGTTTATTTTTAGAAAGGTGAAATACCTTCAGATGTCTTCACAGCCTTGACAAAACTAATAACACACCTGTTAATAACACAGGTAGCACCCAATATTCAATAAATGAGTGCCAGAAAGATAATAGCTGTAATAATAAAATGGTAAAAATTCTTCTAAATATATATTTTGTTTCCTTTGTTTTAACTTCATTGAAAAATATAATTTCTGGACCTACGCTGGGACTACTTTAAAGAAAACAGAGTAACTGTTAGTCATAATTAAAACCTTTTTTGACATGACTTCTGTAAGATGTGTTTTTGGAAGTATCTTCTGAGTTATTCTTTAGACCGATCTAAGATGAGCAAATGCAGGCCAAGCAGCCGGCACAGCCATTAAATTTCAGTGTTTCCATGAACAAGAGTGTCCTAAATGGTAGACTAGTTTACTCATTAAAGGAGCCTGGAATATTCTTCCAAAAAATACCTTTACTATTCATGAATAAGGGCTTATCCTTGGAAAACAGACCTGTACCCTGCGAGTAAAACAAAGTACCTACCAGTTGTGGTTTATACACAGGAGAAAAGAACCCGTGGTTCTCCTTCCTCCCCCAAGCCACAATTGCTCTTTGTTAAAACCCAGAAAACCTGTTTCTCCCTTCTCTCACAATGATTTCAGAAATTTGAGAGTTTAGAGTCTGTTCTAAAAGCCTTCCTACCTCCTTTCTAGCCATGATAGATGTGTGAAAATAATTTCACAGCTGGGAAACAGGATTAAGAAGTCAAAGTACAAGTAGGTCCCTATACAAATATGGAACTAGGTAAAGCAAAGGAAAAAAGAAAAAAAAAAAAAAGAATAAATAAATTGGAAGGGTAAGGACTAATGTTGATTTTGAAATAATATTTTTAATATTCTTGTCCTAGATTATTGATTATCTGCCTAGTGTAAAAACAAGAATGGATATCCACACTGAAATAGCTCCCAGAGAAAATTGGTAAAAATACAAATGCTTTGGTTTGTTTTTGTTTTTGTTTTCCTCCATATAAATGTTACTTTCCCCAACCTCCCAAATACATGTTCCTACACCATTCACTTAAAGAGGTGGTCCAAAAGATTTACTGAGGATAGGCATTTTTTTAAGTGTATTTAAAAAATGAAACTATATTTTGCAGAATAGTTGTGGATTTACAGAAAAATTGTGGGGATCCTCAAAGAGTGGGATATGAAGGGGGGCGTTCCTCAGTGAGAGTGGCAAGCTGGGGAGATCTGGGACTGTTGCCACCTTGCATCAACTGAACATTCAGCAACTCAATGTGGTTTCACTCACAAAGAACCTGGCCGTTGTCCCCACCTCCGAGACCAGACCCGTGGGTCAGATACTTTGCCCATGGGGAGAAGCCAGAGAACAGAGCTCTAATCTCATCTCCAACCCCCAAGGAACTGATTTCAATCATAATGAAGTACAGAGAAGTTCAAGCCTAAATATACTCTTTAATAAGCAGTAAAAATTATGGTGAAAGGCAACTCAGAGGAGATCTATAGATTTGTTGGTGATAAAGGCTACCTGGGAGGTTGTCCTCATTTCAGTGGAGAGAAATGAGGACAGTGCCAGCTGGAAAGAACCCCCTTAAATCAGACAAATATCAGTCAAGGACTTCAGGAACTATCCCCTGAAAGGAGTCTAAATTTGATTGGATTCGTATGTAAAGGAATTTATGTCTCAAGGCATTGTTGAAAACAACAGAGCAATTAGTAAGCAATTAATGGAGTTAACAGCTGTGTATGATCAGGAAAAGAGAGAGCTCCACTATAATCACTGTCATCCTAGGGTAACTGTGGACATACTGAAATCTATGTCCCCTGAAAAGAAAACTCAGAGGCTTCACACCGGGTGTGTGATGGGGGGCTGGCGTTGGGGGAGGATAGATTTTACTAAAATAATCCAGACTAAATCAGTAAACAAACAAGCAAGAAAATAATAATAAGCCCTGGGATGAGAAAGAAAGTGCCTAGAATTACTACAATATATAATTCAAAATGTCACACTTACACACAAACACTGGAGACAAGGTGGTCATACTGGAAAAGTATGACCCATACACCAGAAACAAAAAAATAGATTATGGAAAGTGCCTGTGAGAACATTCAAATGTCAGATTTTTTTTTTTTTTAATTGAAGTAATACCGCATACAATGTGGTATTAGTTTCAGGTATATAACATCCTGATTCAAAAATTTTATACATTACTCAGTGCTCACCACAATAAATTAGTCACCATCTGTCACCAAACAATGCTATCACAGTATTATTGACTATATTCCCTATGCTGTACTTTTCATCTCCATGACTTATTTATTTTATAACTGTAAATTGTACCTCTTAATCCCCCTTATCTTTATTACCCATCTCCCCACCTTTCTCCCCTCTGGCAACCATCAATTTGTTTTCTGTATTTAAGAGTCTGTTTCTGTTTGTTTATTTATTTTTTTAGATTCCACATATAAATTAAATCCTTTGTCTTACTCTGACTTATCAAATGTCAAATTGAACAGACTTAAAGGAGTCATAAATATGCTTAAAAAATTAAAAGAAACAATGATTAAAGTAAAAGAAAGTATGATGACAATATAATATCAAATAACTAATATCAAAAAAGAGATAGAAATCATAGAAAAAAGAACCAAATGTAAATTCTGGAGTTGAAAAACACATATAATCAAAATAGAAATTCATTGGAGGGCTCAATGGTAGATTTGATCCAGCAGAAGACAGCATTCGATGATTTAGATAGATCTATAGAGATTATGCAATCCAAAGAATACAGAGAAAAAGAGGAATGAAGAAAAATGAACAAAGCCTCAGAAAAATATGGGGCACTATTAAGCTCCCCAGCATATAGTAATGAGAGTACCAGAAGGAGAGGAGTCAGAGAAAGGAGCAGATAAAATATTCAAAGAAATAATGACAGAAGGCTTTCCAAATTTATTGGAAAACTTTGATCTACATATCCAAGAAGCTCAACCTTATTAGACTTTCCAAAATATTTATTTTATAGAAAAGCTTAAAATACATTATTAGATCAAAATTTGTCTTGAAATCACCTAACATTTTATTTTAGTCTTGTCATTTCATACATTAGTCTGTTTGTTTGTTTCAAATTTTTATTTAAATTCTAGTTAGTTAACATATAGTATAATATTGGTTTCAGGAGTAGAATTTATATATAATACCCAGTGCTCATCATATCACTTACATATAACACCCAGTGCTCATCATAACAAGTGCACTCCTTAATACCCATCACCCAATTGCCCTACTCCCCACCCATCTCCTTCCATCAACCCTCAGTTTGTTCTCTACAGTTAAGGGTCTCTTATGATTTGCTTCCCTCTTTATCTCTTTTTCTTTTCCTTCCCATATGTTCATCTTTTTTTTTGTTTCTTAAGTTCCACATATGAGTGAAATCATATGGTATTTCTCTTTGTCTGGCTGACTTATTTTACTTAGCATAATACATTCTAGCTCCATCCATGTTGTTGCAAATGGCAAGATTCCATTCATTTTGATGGCTGAGTAATATTCCATTGTATATATATACACCACATCTTCTTTATCCATTCATCAGTTGATGGACAAAATTTCGGGCTCTTTCCATAGTTTGGTGATTGTTGATAATGCTGCTATAAACATTGGGGTGCATGTGCCCCTTTAAATCTGTATTTTTGTATCCTTTGGGTACATTAGTCTTGAAATGAACCATCCTCAACCAACCCCTACAGTTCTCTAAGATAATAGTCCAAATTAGAAAGAACATGATGTATCAAATTCACAAAGCCAACTCTGTAAGGCATAAATAGAACTAACTGAAGAGCTAATTATAATTGTTTGTTATTTCTTTGGGATCATCACCTAGAATAAGGGCAGCAAGAGAAGTGGACATCTTTCCAAATCTTTCCCTAAAGAATAGTGGCAGGCCATGTCAGGAGAAGTTTCAAAGAGCTTATCTAGTTTCAAAGAGCTTATCCCAAGATGAATGAGGTTCATTGAAGTCAATTCAATAGATTTGGGGGTCTACTGTTCCAACAGAATATATTTGTATAAATTGAATAGTGGCTACTGCAGTGGCAGAGAAATAGAGAAGTCCGTTTCTCACCATAGGTTTTGAGTTGATATAGTCTACAACTAGGAAACAGGAGAGACTTCAATGCTAAATTAAGTTCAAATGTTTTATTAGACTTGTATTAGGTATTCTAATTTCTGATTGGAGATTGCTTTGTGACTTAAAGTGAGATTTTTCTCTTACCAAAAAGGGAACATAAAAGTCATGAACCTGGAGGATTTTTACTTAGGGCCAGAAAAAGATCTGCTCCTAAATACTGTAAAGGAACAATGAGAGATAAAATAAAGTTGTGTTTTGATTATGTCGTAAGTCATGCTTAATCAATATCCTAGTTTCATACATGTTGCATCTTAAACAATTTGCTTCAAATTCAGGATGTTTAATGAGCCAAAGCTGAGCTAATAGCAAGTCTGTTCTTGGACAAATGCCAGATTTTCAAGGCAGCATCAGCTGTGAGTTTAATTTTTAAAACCTTTTGTAATGATACGGAGTAATTTTGCAATGGCAATTCAGCATAATGAATGAAGATTTTCTGCCTTTCTATCTAGTCCTTCTTCAAAGTCCTAAGTCTGCTATACATTAGTTGTGTTATATGGAACATATTACACATTTCATAGTACCATGTAATGAACGACTGGTATGGGTGATTTTTAATATCAATGGGATGCAGTTCTACAGAATTATCTAAGGGTATTACTGTCTGAATGAAATATGAATTCCTGTTTCTATCCATTTACTTGTAAGGTGACCTTTGGCAAGTTGTTACTTTCTCTGAATCTCATTGTTTTGTACTTAAAGTGACTGCCCGTATCCTATAGAATGTGTGTAGACTCAAAAATATTAAAATTTGAATATCATTGAGGAGTTTTAAATACTCTGGAAATGCAGGATACAATGGTAATTTTTTAATTTTTTTAAAGATTTATTTATTTGAGAGAAAGTGAGAGAGAGAAAGCATGTGGGGTGGGGGAGGGACAGAAGGAGAGGGAGAGATTCCTCAAGCAGACTCCCCATTAAGCATGGAGTCTGACACAGGGATGGGTCCCAGGACCCTGAGATCATGACCTGAGTTGAAACCAGGAGTCGGATGTTTAACCTACTGAGCCACCCAGGCCCCCGACAATGGTAATCTTTTTTTTTTAAAGATTTTATTTATTTATTTGAGAGAGAGAGAATGAGAGAGAGCACATGAGAGGGGGGAGGGTCAGAGGGAGAAGCAGACTCCCTGCCGAGCAGGGAGCCCGATGCGGGACTCGATCCAGGGACTCCAGGATCATGACCTGAGCCGAAGGCAGTCGCTTAACCAACTGAGCCACCCAGGCGCCCCGGACAATGGTAATTTTAAACGATATTCTAAAACAATGTAGTATTAACCCTGACTGAAAACATTCTGTGATGCTGTCAATGGTGGGAGGGAATTCTAAAGGTTATCAATCATATCTTCTCCCTCCTCCTCACCCCATTTTTATCCTTAACCAGATGCTATTCATTCCCTAAATATCACAAGCACAGATATTCATTAAAAAACCAGAGATGCCAAGCCCAAATTCTCAAAAATCTATTTCATTTTTTTAAAAGATTTTAGTTATTTATTTGATAGCGAGAGAGAGCACGAGCAGGGGAAGGGCAGGGGGAAAGGAACAAGCAGACTCCCTGCTGAGCTGGGAGGCCAACACAGGGCTTGAACCCAAGACCCTGAGATTATGACCTGAGCTGAAGTCAGATGCTTAACCTAATGAGTCACCCAGGTGTCCAAAAAATCTATTTCATTTTTAAAAAGAGGGGTTCAAAAAGCAAACAAAAATATTTTTATTTATTTTATTTATTATTGTATATACTACTTATTTATTCAACTTATTTATTATATATTATATGTTATTTATAAAAATGGCAGGAGAGTGGGGGAACTGGGGAGATGTTGGTCAAAGGATACAAACTTCCAGTTATAAGATGAATAAGATCTGGGTATCTAATATTCTGCATGGTGATTATAGTTAATAACATGGTATTGTATACTTGAAATTTGATAAATGAGTAGATCTCAAGTGTTCTCACCACACGCAAAAGAAATGGTGGATGCATTAACAAGCTTGATTGTGCTACAAATTCGAGAGTGTATTTTTACATTATATCATCATATTGTGTATCTTAAAAAAAAATCACATAATATGACCTAAACGTATATAATTTTTATTTGTCAATCATACCTCAATAAAGCTGGAAAACATGCACAAATAATATTTTTTAAAAAGAGAATAATGGGAAAGAGTAAGCCATGTGACAAGCAAGAGTGTTTTAGGAACTAGAACTGCAAAGATCCTAAGAAGGAACAAGCCTTCATATCCTACAGAAGGAGAAAGGAGAACGGAGAACGGTGTGAAGAAAAGAGTGAAAAATAAGGAGAAGGCTATTAAACAACGTAGGGCAATATTCAGGAGACAAATCACACGGGTCTTTATAGGTTAAGGCAAGGACAAGAATCCTACCTGTAAAGAACTTAAAATTTGGTGGTGTATTAAATATAGACCCCCCCCAAAAAAAATCACATTAGAGAAACTAGCTAGGGATTGAATCATGATAATTTATTATATTAAAATTATTTCATTTTTACAGTTCAATCTAACAGTTATTTGTGGCCTGTTTGAACTAGGTCGTGTAATAGGCACAAACCTATAAATGACAGTTTGGAACAAAGTTCCTACTTTGAATAACTCAACATAGTTGGGATATTACATTGTAAATATCATGGTGGAAACAAGCACAGGGATGTATGATTGACAGACAAAATCAGGTATGACAGGGAAGGTTCCTGGAGGAGGCAGCCTTAGCTGACTCTTGAAGATGAAAAAGAAGCAAAGGTCATTACAGATCATGTGAATTGCTTGATTAAGGATATGGAATTATAAGATAGCATGAGGCAACATGCAAACTGCAGTACTGCAGAGAAAAATGTGAAAAGCATTAATTACACACTTCTGTTTTGATTGATCTTCCACCCATCTCCCAAACCCTGGTTCCACATATGCATGTGTCTCCACCTGTTCTTACAGGGTGAGGCTCAATTCAAATATGACCCCCTCCCTTCCTGAAGTATTTTCAAATGTCCATGGAAAGAAATGTTAGCATGTCATGATCTCATAATGAATTTCCACCAACTGTTAAATTTTTTGCAGGTAGGATTCACATCTAATTATCTCTCTTCCTACTATGATGCCCAGTAGGGGTTTGCCAACAGTAGATGGTTGAAAAAATTTATTGAATAAGTGAATTAAACTAATCTATCTACAGAATCATCTCCAAGTTGATTATCAATACCAGCTTCTATCTCAAAATTATTTTCACTAGGTTTGACTCAGTCTTACAAATAGTTCCTCAAACTGACTAGGCTATTATAACCTCTATTCAGAAGATACCATTTTCATTACCCCCTTCAAATTCCAACAATACTGCCCCAACTCATTTTTATAGGATGTAACTACTATCTGGTACCTAGAATTTTAGACATAAACCATATATTAAAAATCATCTATTTCAGTGATCTCAAGTCTGGTTGCACATTTAGATCATTTGCATACTATTAAAATATCTAAATCTGGGCTCTACTCTCTAGAAATTCTGATTTAATTGATCTGAGGTGGGGCCTGGACATAGAAACAATGGTTTAAAACCAATGAACTTCATTATATTGCATGTTATAAAACTTATTATCTATTACAAATAAAGAAAGTCTAATTCAGAAAGGTCAAGTGACTTGCCCAAGAGTCACAGATAAATCTAATTGTGATAAATCTCTACTTGGAGGCCAACTCTTTCCTTCCTTCCTTCCCTCCCTCCTTTTTTCTTTCTTTCTTTCTTTCTTTCTTTCTTTCTTTCTTTCTTTCTTTCTTTCTTCCTTTCTTTCTTTCTTTCTTTCTTTCTTTCTTTCTTTCTTTCTTTCTTTCTTTCTTTCTTTCTTTTCTTTCTTCCTTCCTTCCTTTCTTTCTTTCTTTCTTTCTTTCTTTCTTTCTTTCTTTCTTTCTTTCTTTCCTCTCAAATTATCAAGTACAAACATCCTCACTCATGCTTTCTGAATGCCCCCTGCCAACATACACACCAGACTTGCCCTGAAAATAAATACATGTTGCTCTGAAGGTGATGTTTGACTTTCATTAAACCCACCCTAATGGCCTATGTTTGAGGGACATTTGTTTTCATGACAGAACAAACTCCATTTCAGAGTCCAGAGACATACTTACCCAGAATTGATAGCAAGCTAGAAGTAATTCCAGAGGTAAGCACAACAGAAAATTTTTGTAACAATAACTCTGTACTGGATATTTTTTTTGAGGTTGTTGTAAGTATTAAGTGGCATGAGGCACATTAGGCATTTAACAAATCTCTTGGCTCATATTTTGTCTTGATCAGTCATCATCATCATCATCTTGGCTTAGTGCTGATTTGGCAACACTGTAGATGTACAACAAATGAATCAGAAAGGAAGTCATATCTTATTATCTTAGTGACCCTAATATCATTATGTATACATAGTTTTATTTCATTCTATATACTAGGTATTATTATCCTTAGTGCATAAATGAGAAAATTGAAGCTCAAAAAGACTAAGTAACTTGCTCAACATCATACAGCTGGTAAGTGGTAGATCTTGGTGTAGAGTCTTTGTCTAACTGCCTCCCAAAGTACGTGTGATTTTTGACCATAGAAGATATCCTCATTTTTGTCACAACATTTTGCAAAAGGGGTTAGATTAAATGCATAGATAACTGACCATTTCTTTCAAATGAGGATTCGTTGTTGCAAACCTAACAGTTTGAAGTTAAATAAAAGAGGCAAGCATTATGATCTCCCACAAAGTGAGCATTTCTGATATTCCTGCCTGAATGTGTCACAAATATATGATATAAACTATCTATGGAAACCAGATTGGTTCATGGTCTCCATACAC
This sequence comes from Halichoerus grypus, assembly GCF_964656455.1. NCBI lineage: Eukaryota > Metazoa > Chordata > Mammalia > Carnivora > Phocidae > Halichoerus > Halichoerus grypus. The sequence goes on along the minus strand of NC_135718.1, from coordinate 21,561,228 downwards.
AACATGTCCATTGCAGGTCTCTTCACCTTTGGTCATACTATTCACACTACCTGTAATGTCATTTATCCCTTTTGGCTTCTCAATTATCCCTCATTGTTTCAGGACCAACTTAAGATCCACCTTGACCTTTCCAATCTACTTCTCCTTTCTCTGAGTTCCTATTGCAAGTGTGGCTGGAACATAAAAATTAGTGCCTCTCTTTGTGAGATATTCTTTAGTGAAAAGTAACAGATGCTGGTCAAACTAGATTAAACAAGTAAGAGAAAAGAGAACAACAAAAGGTTTCTTCTATAACCCAAGAGCATATCATGTATGTGGACCTCATGAGGGACTGGAACCAAGAACAGAAAGCCTTTAAGAACCAAAGCTTTAAAGCTACATATTCCTTTCTCTTTCTCTTTCTCTCCTTCTGTTCCTTATGATTATTCTTTCCTTACATGTGGTTCTTCTGTGCAACATCATAAATATGATATGGTCTGGACTCCCTACATCATAAATATGTCCTTCTAGTTCAACTGTCCAATATAGACTCACGTAATTCAAATTTTATGGGAAAGAGATTCTTCCTGACCCAGATGTATCCAGGTGTCCATTCCTTGTCTCTTCAGACTGTGATCCAATCACAGTTGTGGTTGAGTTGTGAGTGGTTTAATCTGCTTTATCATTTGATAAGACTGCCTTTTGTACTTTTTAATGTAGAATAATTAGTACAGATTTTGCATAAATGTAAAACTCTGAATGGGAAAAATAACAGCTTTGACTTATTTTGTGCCCTTCACAAGACAGGTACTCAGCATTCTATGGTTGATTAGTTTATTAACTCATTGGGGGAAGCCAAAGGACACTGGTATCCTTGAGTCTTAATAAGTTGGAGGGTATGAAAGTAGATGTTATAGCACCCCCTCACTTCACCAGAATGAAGATACTGTCAAGCTTACATCCCAGGAGCAAAATCATTGCACTGGAACAACCAGGTCTGAGCAGAACAAAGTAGGACATGGTGGGGGGGGGGGCAGGACCTGAGTTAATCTGATCTCACTACATGAGGAAACATTCATTCAAAGCAACCCTGGGAATGTGAGACAATACTGCCACTATGGAGAAACTTAAAGGGATGATCTTGAAGGTTTCTAAATGATTCTTAGGTCAGGGTGAACAGACTGGAGGAAGAGCATGACCTAGCCTCAGCAACTCCAGAAAGTCACATCTTTGGAGGTCTGGGCTATGTGGTATGATGCTGTGGCAGATGTTCTTTCCAGTTCATGTTGTATTTTTCTAGTGGCCCTTACTTTCTGTAATGGAACAATAATTCCTTGTTATGATCAAAATCTGTGCTGAAAAAGGCTCTGAGAATGGCAATTACATCTTACTACTGATGAAGGACTGTGTATCTCTCCCTAGGAGGTGAGGTATTTTACACCTGTCTCTGTAGAAAGGGCTATTTTTATCTAAGTGTGTATTTTTCATGGTGGCTGGGACATGCCTGAGCACTTTCTACAAAGTGCAGTTATTATATTCGATTTCCAAATGAACCTTGTTGGCACATCTTGATTCTGGTGACCATTCATTGTCTAGTGAATAGTGACAAGGGTTTATGGTCACACAGGAAAATTATATAGATGGCAAAGCCAATCGTGTGTGTGTGTGTATGTGTGCATGTGTATCATGTGAACAATTTCTTTCTTTATCAAGGGATCACCAAAATTCAGCAGATAATAAGAGAAGAACCATTTGAGTAAAGGGGCCTTCTTTCTGATCAAGAATGGAACTATCTCAGGGGCGCCTGGGTGGCTCAGTCAGTTAAGTGTCTGCCTTTGGCTCAGGTCATGATCCCAGAGTCCCGGGATCGAGTCCCACATCAGGCTCCCCACTCAGCAGAGAGTCTGCTTCTCCTTCTGACCCTCTCCCCTCTCATGTTCTCTCTCATTCTCTCTCTCTCTCAACTAAGTAAATAAAATCTAAAAAAAAAAAAAAAAAAAAAATGGGACTATCTGAGAAACCAAACCACCTGGGCAAATTTGGGTAAGTTTGGCCTGTATCTACCTATGCCTTAAGGTGAAGTGATAATTTTTACCTGTCATACTAATGACAAAGAGAGATTTTTTTTAAAAAACATAGGAAATAGACTAACCATGATGACTAACTCCACAACATCTTAAACAAGACACATGAAATTCATGTATGGATTTCCTCATCATAAGAGAGTATGGATACCTTCTACATACCATAGGCAGAATTCTTAGGTGGCCCCACATTTCTGAATCTTTTGTATAGTCCTCTTCCCTTTTGAGGCAGAGCCTGTAAGTATGATGGGATAGTTACTCCCTTGATGAGGTTATGTTATACATGGCAAATGGTGATAGGATAGTCACCCAATTATTATGTTACTTTATAGAAGACCACTTCACTGCAGACTAAAAAGGAATTAAAAAGTCAGAGAGATGTAATGCTACCACCTGGAAGAAAGCAGATAGCCCTGCTGTGAACTGCCTTTGGAGCCACGAGGAAGATTGAGATCGTCTTCTCAGAGCTGAGGACTATCCCTGGCTGATAGCTAGCAAGATAATAGGATCTCAGGAAAACAGCCACAAAACAATGAATTTTGTCAATAACCCATGAGCTTGGAAAAGGATCCTGTGTCTCAGATGAGAATTCAATCCCTGACCAACATCTTGATTTCAGCTTGGTGATACCTTGAGCAGAGTAACCAGGTAACCTGTATTTGAACTCCTAATCCAAAGAAATCATAAGATGCTAAATGGCTGTTATTTAAATCACCATTTGTGGTAATTTGTTACATAACAATAGCTATTGATACTAACAAACCATTAAATAAATAGTTAATACATTCATTTAATGATTTAATAAACATTTATGGGGAATGTTCAGATGCCATGCTAAGCATCATGGTAGGTAACGGAGAGTCAGAGTCAAACATGACCACCACCACCATCCCCATGCAAATACGAAGAGATTCTAATTAGGAACCAATTTTCCTATTAAAAAAGAAATAAGTCCCCAAACTTCTCAGAACAGCATCATCTGTTCATTAGGGACAAACTGGTAGATTCAGTTTGCAAAAGAGCAGAACTAGAATTTACACTCAGACTTCAGAGAAGGAAAGGTTATCACAGGATTAAAAATGGTTTCTTCGTGTGTTACAACTCTTTTTCTTCCAATCCATTGTTTTCTCTTTTCCTGTCCAAGCCAGAAACAAAGGCACAAGTTCCATGTTATGAAGAAGGTGTCTGTTGGGTAGAGTGTCCTAGTTTTCTGAGATGTCCACATTTACAAAAGCATCCCTTCTCCTCCCAAAAGTCCTAGACTCAACTAGCCACAGATTCCAGTCTGTGGCTGCAGACATCACCTGTGGAGTCCTGGTTTCAGCCCCACCAAGGTTAGGCAAGAGTGAATAAACGAAAAGCAAGTCTACAATAAGGGGTTGAAGCAACTCTGTAACTTCCCCCACTGCAGCTCAGGCGGAGAACAGCCCCTCCCATCTTTACCTCAACTCCCACACACACACTATCTCTTTCCATATTTTCACACCTCTGCCATTCTAGATGGCAAAACTTCAAGCATTTTCCTTATACTAGAAGTTTTAAAATCCATTTGACTGATATAACCTGAAATACAATTCATCCTTTGGAAAGTTTTTTGTTTGTTTTTGTTTTGTTTTTCCTCTTTCAGTTTCTTTATTTGGAGTGATTAGGGAAAACTTTATCTTTCTGTGAAGAGACTAATGGTTCAGTCTGAGAGACCCAGAGAGAGAGTAGAGAGGGAGAGGGAGAAGATCGAAATATATAGAAAGAGAGGGAAAGGGAGAGAGAGAGAGAGAAAGAGAGGGAAAGAAGGAGAGAGAGAGGAAGAGAGAGAAGGAGAGAGAGGGAGACAAGAGGAGAGAGAGGTGAGGGAGGGGGAGAGAGAGAGAGAGGGAGAAAGAGAGACAAAGAGAGAAAGGAAGAGAGAGACAAGAAGGGAAAGAGAGAGAGAGAGACTGAGAAACTGAAAGAACGCTTCTTGCATCATTTAATAGTTGTCCTATACGTGGGAAGCTCAGTGTGGAGCATTTACAGATGCACAAAAGATATCTAAGTTTCAGGTTGCTGATGTGGCATCCTGGGCAGGAGCATCTCCATCCTGGGCCTGGAAATTCATTTCAACAATACCAATATCATAGTGGTATAAACACATGTTTCCTCTTGTATAAGAAATTATTTAGGGTTCCTGGGTGGCTCAGTCATTAAGTATCTGCCTTCGGCTCAGGTCGTGATCCCAGGGTCCTGGGATCAAGTCCCACATTGGGCTCCCTGCTCGGCAGGAAGCCTGCTTCTCCCTCTCCCACTCCCCCTGCTTGTGTTCCTGCTCTTGCTATCTCTCTCTGTGTCAAATAAATAAATAAAATCTTTTAAAAAAAAGAAATTATTTAATTTCTCCTCACACACTATGATAGTTTAACTGCCATGCAAATATTAGAGTCAACAGAGGTAAACCCCATAGCTCAGTCTCTCATATAAAAACTCTATAAGCTGTAGCCATAATTACCATCATCAGTGTGTTCAGTATATATGGGTTGAAGGGCAGTTGTATATACTTTAAAGTAGATGTCCTAAAATAAAACGAAGAAGAAATATTTTTGTTATTTTATAAGTGATTCTGTCTCCCACCCCCACCCCCAAATTATTTCATACACAACATGGCATTCTTCTAATTACCCTCAACATTATTTAAATATAAGCTTAAAATATCTGATTTTCTTCACATTGTCATTTCCTCCCACCACGTGGATTCCACTGTCCTGTCTGCAGGACTGGTCCTGCTCTCTGTGTTGAGAAAATGTGGCCTAGAAAATTAATTCTGAGATTGCAATCCTTGCCTTGAAAAGAAAACTTAGACATGACATGTATCTTCTGTCAATTTCAATAATGTCAGGTCTCTTGCACCCGAAGTGTTTGATAGATTGTAAATTGAGATGCTTCTAAATGGAGGAGATATGAGCCCTTTATATGTACCTGTCACTTGAAGCAATCATTCTTAAGATGGTATGAGCGGTGATGTACAGAAGACACGAGGGCCACTTTGATAAATTCTGATAAACAAAAAGGGTCATTTTAGGGTTTTAGGCAGTAGTAAATAAATCAACCCATTTCAGGCTGCTGTAAAGGACTGGGACCAGAGTAAGAGGCAAAATGTAATCTGAAATGCTTACCCAGAAGAGTCCCTCCCAGTTTCTCCATGTAAAATCTTATAAGGATATGTTTTAATATTATAATTCTCTGCCATAGGCTATTATATTCAACCGAGGCAACCACCCACCCTGCCCCATGCCAGTCAATGGAGCTGACATCCTTTTGCTTATAGTATTTAGAGAAATTAAACTGTCAGTCTTCATTTCTCTTATGGCTGTACCAGCATGTTCCATTTTTATCTAAGAAGCTTATTTGAATTTAAAATTATCCTGGGTGACTTCAGAGTCCCAATTTCAGACTTCTATCTTCTGCTGAGATCCAGGATACTGGTGTCCAAGCCATCAATACAAATGAAGTCTGACCACATCAGAAGGGGAAAAAAAAAAAACACTCTTCTTCTTTTCTGCCTTGAAATTCTCCAATTAGGAAGCTCAGAAGATTTTCAGGTCCAGAGATGACCTCACTGTTGCTGAGACAGGAGAGGAGAGGCCTGAAAACTATGTCCCAGGATTACAGCAAACAACAAGGAGGGGAGGACCAATCTTCCCATCATGCAGTTATCCAGCTACATGATCACCCCCAAACCTGCACCACTGAGGACTTCTCTGGAAACAGCATTTTGTAACCCATCTTATCATATCAGAAGTCTGAGTCCCATCAGATGCGGACTAATCCTTTGATTTTTTTCTCCCATTCCTCCTTCATCTACACTTTCACTCCTGCTCTGCTCCCTGAGATCATCAACTTTTTTTTTTTTTTTAAGATTTTATGTATTTATTTTAGAGAGAGAGTGAGTGGGAGAGAAAGTGGAAGGGGGGGCCAGAGGGAGAGAGAAGGAGAGAATCTCCCCGCTGAGCACGGAGTCCAATGAGGGAGCTCCATCCCACAATCCTGAGATCATGACCTGAGACAAAGTCAAAAGTCGGACACCTAAATGACTGAGCCACCCAGGTTCCTCCCTGAGATCACCTTCTAAATAAATCATCTTATCCAAATCTTTTTGTCGGGGTTTGCTTTGGGAGAAATTGAATCTAGGCATTTCTCTTATGAACTCAGACTCTTCTAGAGCCATATTACTCCTCACCGATTGTGTTCTAAAACTTCAGTTCAGAAAGCTGTTCTGTTAATAGGTATTTTTAGGAGAAGGAGGATTTAAGCAGTTTTACTTACAGAAGCATTTATCAGAAACAGGTGAATTGAGATGCTCCCTGAGGAGGTAGAAATTATTAAAAAGCACTTTCCAAATTTACTTGATCAAAGAATCCTTTGGTTGTGTATTCATCTGCCAGGTTGCTGGTGATTTTTAGAGCACAGTTTAGTAAATGATAATAAGAGTTTCAGATTTTGAATATTTAAAAGGTGCAAGCAATGAATGGAAAAGGCAAATGTCAGTGAGGTAGACAGAGTATTGCACACAGGAGAGTGCAAGTCTCCTGAAGGCATTGAGTTCTACCCTTGTGGTTCTGCATCCAGCTCCTACTGGACAGCCTTGTCCTTTACTTGTCCTGAACCTTTCCTTCTCAGTTATAAAGTACGTGTACTGATTCAGAACTCAATAAGTTCCTTTCAAGCTTTAAAATTCTGTAACTTTATTATGGATTAATGTACTTTAAAGATGGAGTCTAGCAAGAGGGTCCTTGATCTGAGTATCAACTAAAGCACTGTCCATTGCACAAAACAGAAAAACCAACCAAATGATTATAAGCTGAAAAGGAATTTACCAGCTGACATTACTCTAAAGGCAAAGTTTAAGTGCTTTAGGAATGACCTACAGTGGGACTTGAACTCTATCACCAGGACCCACTTCATTCCATCTCCTCTGCTCAGCTCTGTTTTCTTCCATGTGTTGACTTTGCTACCAGGCAGGTATGATCTTTATCCATTTATACATCTGCTCTGAATTTCATATATATTCACATATATATAGTCATATATATATATATATATATATATATATATATATATAGTATTTTTATGGGTTTTTCTCAATTGTTTCTATTTCCATTTCATTGATTTTTGGTATAATCTTTGTTATTTACTTTCTTCTGCCTACTTTGGGTTTAATTTATTCTTTTCCTAGTTTCTTTTTTTAAATTAGTTTCAGAGGTAGAATTAGTGATTCATCAGGTGCATAGAACACCCAGTGCTCATTACATCAAGGCCCAGTTTCATATATTTTTAACTTCACCTTCAACTTGAAAGAGAGAGCTTGTCTTTCCTTCAGAATCAGACATATGCCCAGGGTGAGCCTCTCATTGGTAATTGAATTAAATCGAATTCCGACATCAGAAGTAATCACTATAGGTATGGAGGTAAGCTCTCCAGTGAAATTAGTGTCTGCACCTTAGAATCACCTGCAGAGATTTAAAAAATACTTACATTGAGGCCCACCTTAGGCTAATTAAGCCTGTACATCTGTGAGTGGGAATCAGGCATTAGTACACTTTGAAGCTCCCTGGTGATTTCAGTGTCTACCCAGTCTTAAGAACCACTGCTTTAGACCTAGACTGTAATGATTCACGTTTATAGAATTCACCTGAAGAATATTTCAAAAGATAGATTCTGATTCAGTAGGTCTGATGCAGGGCCCAGGGCACTGCATTTCTAATAGGTTGTCAAGTGATGCTCATGACATGGTTCGTAGTCCACACTTTGAGAAATAAGTCATACGATTCAGTATCTATTCCCACAACAGTGAGTAAGGTCAATTCTAACCAGAACATGTGGGCTGAGAGTGAAGAAGGTGTGACCCACCAAGTGAAATTTTACTTAGTTCTGATGAAATTTTCACTCCTACTGATGAGACTGTAACTTACAGAATCAGCTTTTATAATTATGTATAAGAGCTCAGGCATATGTTCCTATCATAACTGTCTTTCTAAAATTCTGTACTCCAGTGAATAAGAAGTACAATTTGAATAGAGAGCATCTACCAGTACCCAGGAAGTGTTAAACTTACTTTTACCTCTTTCTTCTTTCCTGTAAAATAATAAAATTGGGCATGATTCTTAAATAAAACATAAATAAAACACAGGGCTTACACTGACCACTTGCAAATGCCTTTTAAAACAACCACTGCCACCACCACAACAAAAACAGCTTTTACCAGCATAGTTAATAATGCTAAAATAACCCCAATAATTGACCTTACATGGAAATGCTCTAATGTTATGGAACATTTTTTCTTGGTAAAAACTGCACAATGCACCTAAACTGTGTGTGTGTGTGTGTGTGTGATCAAGACCTGTTTATTTTACAGGCATAAACAGCAGAACCAGGAAGGAGTGATGAGGTTGCGATACCAGTCACCTTGGCAGGGCCAGGTCTAGCACAGGCTCTATGAGTGTGATGAAGGCCGACCAGCAGCCTCGTCAGCCTATTCCTATGAGGAGAGAGTGTGAGGACAGCCTGGGGGAAGGTGAATTTTCCATGAGGGTGAGGGTCGGGTCCCTCTGGACCAGGTGAGCACCTTGGCCAAAGAGCACCCTGAGGTGGCTCTGTCTGCACCTGGGGCAAAGCCATGTCCAAGAGGGAAACTTATGGTGCCCTCTGGTCACCAGGAAGACCACCCACATGTTCCAGAGCAGCCTGCGATGAGGCCCTCTGGTTAGCAAGCACTCCCTTCCCCACGCCCCAGTCATTTCTGCAGAGCCTCCAAGGAGAGGGCATCCAAGGCAGTCAGACTTCAAAAGAAGGGTTAAAACAGTAAAAATAGATACCATTACAAACTGAACAAATTTGGATCCTTTTTAAATCTCCATGTCTCCATTTTATTCTTTGTGTGGGCATGAGGAGTGTGGGCTCCTGAGGCCAGAAGGTGCAGCAGCCAAACAGCCAGAGGGTGAGGAGTCCAAACCCAGAAGGTAACTGGGTGGTCACATCTTATACACTCTCAGGAAGTTACACCCCTGCCTTGTCATCAGATGATGAAGTATGCTCTTTCCTTCAGGGGATTTTTTGAGAATGTTCTCTCTCCCTTAGATTTCCCAGGTTGTGAATATTCGCCCCAGAATGAATTAACAAGATATCTATATTCTTGAAATGCAGTGGCTTTTACAATCAACCGACCTGTCCCATTCTCTCTCCCCACCCCTCCCTAACCATCCCAAGGTTCACAAAATGTTAAATGAGGATATTAACTTCTGGCCTGTTGCCTTGGCCTCATTTCCAGGGACTATAGCATATCGAAGCAACATAAAACAAGAAGGATACACAACCTGAGGCCCCGATTGTATTATCTAAAAGGCAATGACCAGGCAGCTGAGATCCATGCCTAACTCACTTAGTATCTCAAAAGTTCTGAAGCTGACGTGAGTTGTAAAGAGCCTACCAAGCGTCCTGCAGTGATGTCTCCACTCATTCCTTAGTCCCACTTTTGATGACTCAGCAAATTTTGGATCATGCTAAATAAATCCTTGTTCAGCCCTGAATGCTAAATATCTAATATGTAATCCACATGTGTGTTCCTGGTTCCCTGGAATCTCCCACCCCAGCTGCTCTAATCATACCCATAACTCTCTCTGGAGCTCTGTTCTCACAGTGCCCTGCTCTCCTCTAAGGTCTTTAAAAAAAGAAATACATTATTATTGGCCATGTGTATAGTTAAGGAAACTGAAGGTCAGAGAGTTAAGTAATGGTTCTATAATCACACAGATAAGAAGGCCGAATGAGAACCCAAGCCTTTTCAACATACCACATTTAATGTGTTAACCTGTCCAGGTTCCTTCCTGCAAGAATAGTCATTGTCTCAGATTTTGAATTCGTGGAGAGCAGCAGTTGCTTCTCACGTGCTCTGCAGTGCTCTGCACCATGCACAATGCCTGGCCACAATGGCCACTCATTAAATGTTTGTTAGGTCAGAGAGATGGACCGTGAGTGGTGAAAATATTCTGGGTTAGGAAGAAGATTTTAGCTTCCTCTAGTTCATCCTTAGGTTGGCAACTTCTTCACTGACCCCATATACCTTCAGCAAGGAAATAGAAGGACCTTTATTTGTGTGGTCAGCACAGACATACCTAAGCACTCCCTGGTTGTTGCTCTCAGGGCAAAAGTCTGATAAGAAGAGACGCAACCAGAGCAATTACTCCTGTCTTCCCATTATCTCCTGGTTAATTATACCATGACATCAGTACCCTACATATTCATTGAGTAGGAGAATCTTATTTACTTACCTCCAGTCAGGGGCATTTGCTTCCTTTAAAAACCCATGGAACCTGGTACATAATAGTTACTCAAAAATACTTAGAGTCAGAAAATATTAGAAGATGGTGTAGTGGTAAAAGTGAATTAGTCCAATTCCTTTATATGATTGATGATAATGAAATCGGGGGCAGGGGAAGGTATACGGATTATCAAAGCAACAGATTACTTTTTCTGGCTTAACTAAATGGAGACAGAAAATGACTTAACCTTCCCTACAATCTATTATCCAGATTGAGACCTTTAGCTCTGGAAAGTGTCTAGAGCATTAAACATAGGACTCAAAGAAATTCAAATTAAGTATGAACATGGTGATGGGACCCTTGAAGGAATACTTCTGCCAGACTGACACTCTGACCCTAAAACAGTTAGTAGTGAGCAGTTCATGAGTTAATGCCCAGGGTCAAGGATATGGACGTCCAGCAAGAAGGGCTATGGGGACCGCTTTCTCGTCATGAACCAAAGATAATGTGGGATACTAGAGGAGACTCAGGTGGCTGTGATGTGAGGAGTAGCAGCCTCACAGCCCGGGTTTTGCCACTGTCAAGATTAAGTAACACATACTAACTGAGAGCCTTAACATCTGAGCTATGTATACATATCTTTCAGTTTTCTGTAAATGTATATGTGTATTACAATAGAGGACAATGTCAGTATGTGTCCAAATGCAGTATGAAACAGGAGGATGACATAATGGGGAATCACTGGGTGATATTTAAGAAATACCACTCTTTCTAATAAACATAATATTTAAAATCAGGGAACTATCGACTGTCAAGTGATAGTATTTATAATGTTGCATCAAAAATTCTGGACTTTATCATTCTAAACCTATACTTCCTAAAGATGATATATTATATACTATTTTATGGCAAATATGAAAAGTCATTTATTGTATTGTCTATGAATGTTGGGGGAGGGATATCATCAGTCTTCTCCAATGATTTTATATCTCTGCATACAGAGGCAGAGAAGTCAGGAGGGAGAGATATTCATTCTGTCTAAGTTTTTACAAGAAATTTATTTGAGAACTGGATCATTATAGATCTCATAGATTTGGCCAGCTTTAATATTGAGGAAGGAAACAAAGAAAATGAAGCTGTCATGGGTGCTCAATATGGGCTGGGCACTGTGCTCTATTCTTCATGTCTCACCTCATGTAATCCTCATGACAACCTTGGGAGTAGGTATAACTGTCCTAATTACATGGATGTGCAAATTGAGGTAGAGAGGTTAAATAACATAAGTGCTTGATCTGTGACACAGCCTAGATCTGATCCTTTGATTTCCTGACATATAAAGCCATATTCTTTCACTAATCCCATTGCCTGAGATTTGCTGACTTAATGCACACAAATAAATCGATGACACATTAATAAGGATGTTAAGTAGCTGTCATGTCATTGGTAGTGACACGGAAATAGAGCACATCCTCACAAATGACCCCACCATATTTAGGGTACCGGGCTTCCGTTAGCAAAACTTTTGTGGGAAAATTACATTTATAGCTATCTATGCAATTATAGACTTAGAGATTATTCTTTTTTTTTTGCCCTGAAGATACCTTTCAGATTTTTTCATTCAATCCCTTCCTTTTACAGAGGAGAAAAATGATATGTAGGAAGTGAAGTGCCTTGTCCCACGTCACAAAGCAAGTAAGAGGATTAGACCTCAGGATGACTGATTACAATCCTGCTTCTCTGGCAACTGCTTCACATTTCCTGTGTTAACCAGCCAGTTACAGAGTATGGAGACCGTGGAAGGAGGACAAGGAGTTCTGACTAGCATGTTCTGGCTTCCAGGGCTTTACTCTGGACAGGAAGAGCAAGGATGTGAGAGGTGTGCAACTGGAGTTTGGAAAACGTAGGGGAACCAAAAGGCATCTATCACTGGCATCGGACATGGGATGGACTTTTCCCTTATTCATGAAACATATCAATAAATAGTGCAATATGTCCAGAGGGCCAGGCTAGGGTCTGACAACATTGGGAGCAGGCAAAAACCCTGACAGGATTGCTGAGTGTTGTGGTTAACACTTCACATTGGTAGAAGCTTTCTAGACTAGAAAATTTAACATATGTGGGTATTCCACTAAGTGCTGCAAAGAAGCATTGACCTTCCTACAGTACTTTCTAATATTAATAGTTGGATGAAAGAAATGAGAAAGCTCTGTTATGTCCTCTTTGGGCAAGGCGATACGACTTCCATTTGGCAGAGGTGGGGACTTGATCAGACTGTGGAGGTGTCCATCAAGTCTCAGGCTCAAGTGCATGCTCAAGTGCATGCCCACAGGCTCAAGTCTCAGTGCATTCTGAGAACCAAACCCTTTTACATGGCCACAGATGATGGCAGCAGGACTGAGGCAAACCACATGCTAGCAGAGCAGGGCCAGCTTTCTCGCAGATGCTTGGCCTCAATCTCTGCTAAAGGAGGACATTCCATATTGAGTAACAGTGCAATGAAATCGACATTTCTTTGTGGAACGTCTAAAAAAAAATATACGTATGCTCAAATATTTGAGCACCTTGAGTATAAGCCAATATCCCATTTCACAACCAGAAAACACATAAAAAAGACTTTTAAGATAACCTGAACCACCACCACAATAATGCTTCTGAGTAGTAAAAGTAGGCCAACATTTAAATTCTTCAGTGCTATTTGCAATCTTAGGAACTTCATTGCTAGAACCACTTTTTAAGTCATACAACACAAAAAATAGGGGGTAGATGATGTTTTCTAAGGTGAAGTTGCTTGAGACACCGCACTTTTTGAATTTTATCCAATATGAATACTAAAGATTTTATTCTAAGCCACAAGCACCCTTTTACATAATATTAAAGCAATTTTTAACCAGCCTTTAAAAATATATTTATGATCTCTAGAACTTAATCACAGCAATATCTTACTATGTTGTTTTATAGTACAATCATTAAAAGGCTTATTTATAATAATATGATTTGCAATTGTGGAGACATACTCCTCTGACCAAGTACTACATTTCTAGTCCACCTGTTTTTATTTATTTTTTAAATCTGATGTGATGTGGTAAACCTTATAAGCAAAAGCCCATAGTGGTTAGGAATGTGGCTTTCAGAGCAAAACAGCCTGTGCTGAAATATTGGCTTTTCTCCATCATAGTTGTTCAAACTTGTACTACTTTCTTCTCTGTTTTCTCATGTGTGAAGTGGGATAATAATAGCAACTTCCTTGCAAAATGGATATAAAGATCAAAAGAAAATTTAAATAAAGATCAGGGTCTTGAGCTTTATTAGCGCTTGATGCATTGTTTATATTAGCATTCCAAGCTAGCAATGACCGAGATAATTTCACAATAATGTGTCTTGCCTAAATTGTTTGTTAATTTTGCTTTGTTTAGAAAAAAGTAACTGAGCTAATGTGATGATTGGAGATCATTTGTAAACCCTCAAAAGTTAATTTTCTTTCTTTTTTTTTTTTTTTTTTTGAGAGCAAGAACTACTGGGGAAGTAGTTCTTTAAATGTTTGTATCTTTGTTATTAAAGAATAAATAAAAGAAAGTCAGCAGTGCTTTGGCCCTGTCATAAAAGAAACAGAATTATTTCCTTGGGCTTTGTCCAAGGTTTGCTGATGCCTCAGGGTTAAAAGGCAGTGACCATAGCAACCTCAAGTTTATTTCTGATTCCTTGCAGTAATGTTCTTTATTGAAGGTATCCACAAGATTCATTTTTTTATTACAAACCTAAGAGCCTACTTAATACATGTGAAAAGATATCCAGAGAGGAAAATTTTTAGCAAAGTTTCAGAATATATTAATGGCAAGATTGGGTTAGGAACCCTTGTCCAGCACAGAAAATATACATGCCCTGCTATTAGACTTGGATTGTGGAAAAAGATGAGTAGTCAGATATATCTGAAACAAACTTTACTGCTTGCTAAGCAAAAGGCGAGTTTGGTTGCAGAGCTCAGTCATTTAGAACAAAGCAGGAAACCAGCTTTACATAGTGGTTTTGGGAAGTGGTGATGGAGGTTAGTCTGGCTGACTTCCAGAAGCAGGGAAATTAGGGTGAGAGAGGGTAATACAATTTAAGGCTGGAACCTATCTTTCATTAAAATTGTATTTTGTTCAGTATATTTTTTGCATTAATTTCAATAGTTTCAGATAATGCTTTATGACACTGTCTTACTTACTGCGTTATTTGGTGCCTCCTTAAATGCTGTGTCTGAGATGGGTGCCTCACTTGCCTCACCCTTGTCCTACCATGTTTAAAGAATGTGTACTGAAGAAGGGCTGCCATTGGTCGGGAGGGGTGGTTCACATTCAGTTCTTAACTGACTGAGCCACCCAGGCACCCCATCCTTTGTTCATTTATTTATTTGTTTTTAAAATTCTCATCCCTAGCGCTCTCTCTCTAAACAATCTCCCTGGACAATCTTTAATGCCACAATGACTTAAAATGTGTTTATGCTAATGAATCACAGGCTTACCGCACCAGCCAAAACATTTCCCTGGTGAATTGCACTCATACTCAATTGCACATTTTCACAGAAAATATAGGAGGACAACAATTAGCTCATTCTCAAATTTGATGAATTATTCGATTATCTAGTTTGAATGATCTTAGTCAAGATTATCACAAATTACTTGAAAATAACCCCTAACTTTTCTTTTACCATCATTTTTCACAGTCAAGTATCCATTAGGCACTATTAAGAGTCACTGCTTTTTTTCTGTCTTTCTATGATTTCTCTACTCTCATCACTTCTTACTTGGTCTATTTAAATAGCCTCTGGAGTAGATACCTGACTCTCCAGCTTCTCTACTTTTCCTCTACTCTTCCACTCAATCCTCCAGAGATCCAACAAGTAGTCTTTTAAAATGCAACTTTAATCACTTTGTTGCTTTACCTACATATATATGTGTATATATATGTTATATTTATATATGTCATATATATGTTATATATATATGTTATAATTTATATATATGTGTGTATATGTGTGGGTGTGTGTTATAATTTCCCCAGGATATCCTCTATTCTGACTTTAATAACCTTAAATTACTTTTGTCTGTTCTTGAAGATCATCAATAGAACCTCACAGTATGTCCTCTTGTGTCTATCTTTTTTCATATTTGTGACATTCATTTACATTATTGTGTATGTAGGACTTATTTATCCTGACAATGAATAAAACACCTTATTATTCATTAAAATTCAATAAAATACCATTCATTAAAATACTACCTATATTTATGTGTGTAGTTTTGAAATAAAACATGTAGAGAAGGAAGTGGAGGGAGGAAAGTGTAATTGGCACATACAATTTGTCGTCTGAATATTTTTTAGAGAATGAAGCCCCCCAAATGCTTGAGAAGGGCAGGTTATCTAGAATGGGGAGAGTAAAAGGCTGTGGAATCCAAGGTGAATTTAGTTTGGACTTACTCTCACTCTGAGCAAACTACTCTTCTTCTTGAACTTTAGTTTTTTTTTTGCGTCAATAAAGTTAATAATACAGACCACACAGGGTTATCCTGAGGTTTAAATGAGAGAGTGCTTGGGAAAATGCTCCATAAACTAAGAATTCCATTTAATTAGTGTGCTGATTCATGCAACCATAGTGGGATTGTTATTAAAAGTTCAGGTCATTTTAAGAATATATTTTCTTTCTGATATCACAGTGAAAATCCATGACACTGTAGTACTAGGAACATAGTTGTATTCAAAACTGGCAATGCATATATTTTACATATTTTGGGTTAGGAAAATTTTCTGGAATGTTCTTTGAGACTGGTGTGTACCATAATCATAATCATAGTCATAGCAATAGAAGCGGTTAGTAGTAGTAGTAGTAGTAACAGTATTAATGGCACTATTAGTAGTAAATAGATAGGAGAGAAATCATCTTAATCTTTTAATGGCAAAACATACTAATTTAAATCCATTATTCTTATTGGCTGAAAATTGATACATAGACATTGTAGGAAGTGATTTATAATCAAACATATTTATCATAAGATGTTATCAGGACCACTGCCTGTTCTCATGCAATTTTTCTTTCTTCGATCACAAGATCAGAGAGAGAAATAGAATCAAGACCCATGTTCCTAAACACCGAGTTCAGATTTTCATTCATGAGATCAGTTTACTTCTTCATAGTTAATGATTTTCCTTCATGGCTTAATCCTTTTGTTCCAGTTCTTGATAAATTTGGCACCAGAAAAGTGAAGAATCTTGCTGTCTATTAATATAGCTGCTATCAGTAGAAATTACAGAATTCCGCTTAGGAAAAAACAAAACAAAACAAAGCTGAAGAAAAAAAAATCCTTTTGTGATCTTTTTGTCTTATTAATTCTACTGTGGCTGAAACTGGGGGATTCCTGGCAGCACATCCAACGTGACTTTGTCCAGTTGAGTTTTAAATAACTCACATGATCAGCCTCATACTACAGCTCCTGGGAACTTGTTCTGTGATACAATAGAACTAAATGGTAGGAAGTTCTTCTCGGTATAATATTCCTGGGCTCAATTCTTGAGAAAATCTCCTTTGTGGCCCCGTGGGTTAAGCGTCTGCCTTCAGCTCGGGTCATGATCCCGGGGTCCTGGGATGCTCCCTGCTCCCCCTGCTTATGCTCTCTCTCTCTCTGTCAAATAAATAAATTAAGAAAAAAAGAATAATGACATAGAGCAGACATACAGAACCTAAGATAGCTCTCCGGAATCAGCTTCTTTTCTACCCTGCCTGTGCAAGTAGTCAAAGACAGTTTCTCTCCATGAGTGTTATAAAGATAAAAGCATCAGATAAAATTCTTAGGGTACCTTTGGGAAAGACATTGGAAAAGGAGAGAGATTCACAGTATTATTTCATCCACATGCTTTAATTAGACATGTTTTATTTATTTTTATTTTTTTAAAGTTTTAATTTATTTATTTGACAGAGACATAGCGAGAGAGGGAACACAAGCAGGGGGAGTGGGAGAGGGAGAAGCAGACTCCCTGCTGAGCAGGGAGCCCGATGCGGGCTTGATCCCAGGACCCTGGGATCATGACCGGAGCTGAAGGCAGATGCTTAATGACTGAGCCACCCAGGTGCCCCTTGACATGTTTTAATGTTAAGTTAAATTTAAATTTAAATTTAAGTTAACTTTAAATTTAAATTTAAAGTTAAGCCATGCTATATTTTATATACATGTAATGCTAAAATTTCTAGACCCCAGAAAATTCAGATCCAATGGGTCACATGGCTTTTGCAATAAGACTCAAAATTGCCAATATGATGAACAGGACACTGCATAATCTGGCCCTGTCTGTCTCTGCAGATTCACCTCTAACCAGTCTTCTCTGCTTTCTGGCCACACTGGGAATTCTGAACTCCTTTAAATGTGCCATGCCTCCTAGGGCTTCAGAGGCCTCCAACATGCCACCATTCTTGGCTTGGATTTTCCTGAGTCCTCCTCTGCCCCACTTCATCCTTTCTCTCCTACTTACTTTTGAGACCATTGCTTAATTTTTACATTCTCAGGAAAATCTTTCTCAGTTAACAATCGCCCTTCAGACTAGGTCATTTATTTTAAGTTCCCATATGATCCAGCACTTTTCTTCTAAAATAGGTACAAACACATACACTAGTAAATATATAAATATGTCCTTGGCTGAAATGTAAACTCCGTGAGGACAGAGACCTTTCATTCATTATCATACCCCTCATGTCTGCTCTGTGCCCATTGCATTTTGGATCCCTGCATGCTTTTGTTGAATAAGTAACTTTGCATGTTACAGCTTATAATAATAAAAAAGTGCCTATTTATAGCAAGGTGTGGCATATCTGGGAGTAGCTGAATAGAACCATTAAAATAAGTATTAAAATAAGTAAACAAAGTCTTTCCCAAATGTAAATTAATTTGCTGCCTGCTTGAGTCATCAAAGCAATGCTCCTGAAGACAAATGCACATGCTTCCTTCCACACAGCTAAAACAACCCTATATAAGGATTTCACTTCTTTTCAATGTTCTTTCCATTTATACTCCATGGTTTCCTCATATATATGAAATATATATTTATTTATTTATTTCTAGTTTAAATTGTCAAACCTGTTGAGAAAGAACAGCACCTTTCCCCCCCCACAGCAGTCAGTGAACTATTAAATAATGCTAACAGTACTACATAAGGGTAACAATCACAGCATATGTCTTAGAAAATTTAAAAGGCTCCCAAAGTACTTTTATCTTATGTTGTGGGTAGATGATTGTGATATTTAAATCCAAGTTGACAAGGGCACTATAAGAGTGAAGAGATTCTCTGGTATTTCATAGATAAGCAAAAATCATGTATCATTCAGAAACTGTTTCATTGAAAGGGATGAGCAACAGGAAAAGAAAGAAATTCCAGTGGTTCATGTGCAAATAAACATGGGGGAAAAACATGACTGTTCCAGAGGCATTATTAAGGCAAAAGTACATTAAAATGTGTAATGGGAGTGAATAGATGGAGATAAGGTCTCTGAGAGGAAGACCAAAGGGCTTAGAATATATCTAAGTAGGAACATAGCTATTATCATCATGCTAAGTTGGGTTGAAGAAGAGCTTCTAGGGCAGACATTTGAACACTCAGAAAGGTAGAGCTAAGAATAGGAGCTTACAGCTGCAATTTTTCTAAATGCCCTAAATTGGAATATGAAGTTCAGCAGTAGCTAAAGGACATATACTCCAAACTGAAATAAGACCAAATGGGCAAAGAGAAGTGTTCGAGAAGTGTTCAAGATGTGGGTCCCAGTGAGAATGGGATAACTGAACCTAGTCCATGAAGACTTTCTTCATTCCCCCCAAGTACAAGGTCTCTTCACCTGGATTCCTTCTGCACTCACTGCCTGTTTCACTCAGATGGTAGCGAGGTTTTGGTACTTCAGGTGATCTTTACCTTTAGAAGGTAGTCTGCCTCATCTATCCAGTAAGGTCAAGGAGGCCAGTGTCAATGAGACTATGGTCCACCTTCCATTATTTTCTTGGCCAACACAGTACATGGCATAAAACACAGTGCCTGTGAAGTCTTAAGTTTTGAAATAGTCTTGCTATACATCAAAGACACAGTCATTATTTTCAAATGCAGTTCTGGAAATCTGCTTTAGAAAAAGCCTTGGTTCTAGCTGGACATCCAACAGAACAGTGGTTTTCAGATCTAGCTGATGGATGCAGATGCTGTCTGGTGGAATATCACAGCAGCTACAACATGTTCTCTTAGAAATACAACGGATGGGTTGTCTTTCTTTTTGCTTCTCTCTGCTTTGAAGAAATACTGGGTCTTGAAGGTGCAGGTGGTCCAGATTTGTTCATTAGTATGCAGTTAATTAAGCTTGTTTCACGGTTATACCTGTGGCTGCCTGAGAGGTATTCCTGGATGCTAGGCTATATGATGCGTTCTAAGAGGGCCTGTTCATTTTTACATTGGGACTTGTAGTGAACTCTTCAAAACAATTGCTTTTTAGAGGCTGTGGGACCAATGGATTTGTTCACTTTGCACTAGTGTCTAAAATAAACTCATAATCACCCTTGCTCCTGCCTCCTACTTATAACACTTGAAATTTAATGCTTAGGTACATAATCTGGACCCAAGATGAAGTGAGCAAACCAGATCCTTAATTCACTTACGTTAATTCAATAATTATTAGGAACTCAACCCAGAAAAACTCACAACATTTTCTTTTTTTTATTTGAGTATAGTTGACACCAATGTTACATTAGTTTTGAGTATACAACATAGTGATTCAGCTTCTCTATACATTATGCTAGGCTCACCACACGTGTAGCTACCATCCATCACCATATAACACTATTACCATACCATCGACTATGTTCCCTGTGCTATACCTTTCATCCCCATGACTTATATATTCCATAATTGGAGGCCTGAAAAAAACTAATTGGAGGCCTGTATCTCACACTCCCCTTTACCCATTTTGTCCATCCTCACATCCCCCCTTTCTCTGGCCCCTGTCAGTCTTTTCTCTGTATTTATAGGTCTGATTCTGATTTTTTTATTTGTTTAGTCATTTGTTTTGTTTTTTAAATTCCACATATAAGTTAAATCATTTGGTATTTGTTTTTCTCTCTCTGACTTATTTCACTTAGCATGACACTCTCTAGATCCATTCATGTCATTGCAAATGGCAAGATCTCATCCTTTTTTATAACTGAGTAATATTCCATTATACATATACCACATCCTCTTTATCCATTCATCTATCTTGGTGTAAAAATCATAACATTTTTAAATTCAAAATGCCAGAGCACAAGGTAAACTAGAATTAATTATATATCCATTAGATTTTGCTTTGTAACAAAATTGTCAGAACAGAGTGGCTTTAAACAACAGCTCTTTATGTTGGTATAGATTACACATTTTGGCTATACTCAGGAGGCTGTCCTACTTACTGGGTTCAGGCTTAGCTATTTTTGGATGAGGCTTTGGCGAGGATGACTAGATTGTTTGTGATACCTGGGCTAAGTGTTGTCTCTTCCCACATGGTCTGTTTTCGACTAGTAGATGAACCTCTTTTTATTTTAGTGGCAAAATTCTAAGACACTTCAAGGCATGGTAGATGAGAACAATGAAATGTTGCTCTAACTTTTGTAGTAGGGATCATTCCATGGTACCTCAACTTCCAATGCACAGTCTCTATTTATGGGTCAAATTTCTATTGTCTCATTGGCCAAACAAAGCAAGCCATATCCCTGGGTCCAGAGTCACGGTGGCAGGAGACTACCCAAGGACATGGACATAGGGAGGCATCAACAAATTGAGTGTCTTTACTGCAGCCGTCTATCAGAGATTTTACCTTCAATTGTCACTACCCAACTTAACTTTCCTGAAATATGCCGCTCCGTCTTTTGAGGTTTTTGTTTCTTTATTCATAAAATGAAAGTTTAGAATAAATGCACCAGTTCTAACACCTTTTCTAACTTAAAATTCTATAAACACATGTCTCAAAAACCTCAAAGCCCAGAAGGAAATAGATTTGCTATAGTTTAGTGAATATTTGTAAATGAATGAAACAAAGATAAATAGAACATGGAATGTTGTTATGTAATGTTCTTCATTTTTACCCATAAAAATTAATTTTCACCAATAGGGCATTCATATGCAATGTTACTTTACAAACCAAATAAAAGATAATAAAGCAGTAACCACAGAAAGAAGTGTTTATTACAGCTGAACACTACGCTAAAATTTTTTCCCATGGTGACTTTCTAGGATCCTTACAACAAACCTAAGAAGTAGGCTTTATTACCTCATCTTTAGGAGATAAAGAAACTAAGGCATAGAGAGAGTAAGGTGACAGGGCTAGTAAGTTGTTTTTATATTCAAACTCATATCTTTCTAATTTTAAAGGCACTACTCTGGGGCGCCTGAGTGGCTCAGTTGGTTAAGCATGGGACTCTGATTTCGGCTCAGGTCATGATCTCAGGGTCTTGAGATGGAGCCCCGCCTCTGGCTCCGCACTGAGCTTAGAGCCTGCTTAGGATTCTCTCTCTCCCTCTCCTTCTGTCTCCCCTCCCTGCATATGTGCTCTCTCTCTCTCTCTCTCTCAATAAATAAATAAACAGCCACTACTTCTATACTTTATCTGGAATGAACTAAACAAAGCCCTTGTATTTTCAATGGACATTAATTCAGGAGATTTTTGCAAATACCAGAAGGAATGATGTATAAGAATACTGAAGTATTGACTTTTTTTTCCTGTGGTACTTCAATTTCATTATTTTTATAGCCTTATCAATTTCATTTAATATGTCATTGTGATGAGAAAAGCTAATCATCACACGATCAGTAAGGTCTATGATATTAGATGAAACTCCCTGCCTCCTCCACTTAAGCAAATATAATAGGATTGATCTTCTGACATTCAGACCTAGAAAAAGGAATTTTCTGTGAACAGTGAAGTGTCTCTTGTAGGAATAAAAGTCTATAAAATGGATATCAAAAGAAAAGGATGTTCTCAAATCTAGCTACTGGGATTCTGTAAATGGTACAGACTCCACTCTCCCCCACCACACACACACACACACATAGACGCACACATGGCAGGTTCATTAGTCAGCACCTTTGGGTTGGCACTGACTTCATGGCTTTTGCACAGGGGCTGCAATGTTCAGAAAGTACACAATGTGCTCTGCCTGATCCAAGACCAAATAGAACCACCAGCATTCAAGGAAGGATAACTTTTGGGTCCACTCTATATATGGAATTAAGTTATTTGGTTTACTGTGATGGATGCCCAGTGAGTGATTCCCTAACCCCCCCAGCACAAAAAGGACTGCAGAAGTTTTCATGTAAGGATGTATATCAAGAAATGATTCAGTCAATTCCAACAGCAGGCTGCAGTATTTTGAGAGATACAGTCATTGCTACTTATAAAACCTATTTAAATCTATAAAGTAAATTACCTTTGCTCCGTGTTCATTCTATGTCTTACTCTTTTTTTTTTTTTTTTTTTTTACATATATAAGCAAGAAAAATCCAGTAATCCTAAAATCGGTATGCTGGAACTGGACCCAGAAGGAATATACTCAGTGAATGCTTAACTCAGTGCTCATGCTGCCTATAGAGTGTGCACTTTGAGATGTTTTTTGTAATAATGGAGTGGTGCTATCTTTAATTATTTATTCACTCTTGGCTGGTCTTCACTTGCTATTGTGTGAAGATGCCAATTCCCCATGACAACAGGGTCACTCTCTCCATAGAGACATAGAAGTAGCAGAGACCAAAGAAATCATGTGTCTGTTTTCTGATTGCCTGGGGCCAGAAAGCTAGTCTCTATGAGATCTCATTGATGATGTTGGCTTCAGTAACATCCAGTAGTTCTATATTAGTTGGGCACACTTAGTTTCAAGCTATACTGAATCACTTGAGCGAAATCTAATTTTTTTTTAAATGTAATATATGATAAAGATACAAGTGTTTCCGTCAGAGACAAAGGCAGCTTTGATCTTCTCCCTTCAGACTGACTCTCTTTGCCCAACCAAACCTTATTGTAGAATGGGTTCTGCCACAGCTCTATAGATGCTATTCACATGGGCAGATTTTTAGTCTCCATTCCCAAGGAAAGGATTGTGATTAACTCAGTCTGGGTCTAATATAATGGCAGTTTAATTATTTAGTCTCAATTTTATTACTACCATGTAATAGACTCACACTTTCTCCCCATTGCCATGGTTACAGTGTTGGCAGAATATTCATTCCTCCTGCAGCTGAGTTTGGGCTTTGCCATGTGACTTGGTGTAGTTAATGGAAAAGACTAACAGTTATGACACAGGTAGAGCATTGAAATATGTTTGCATATGTGGACTTCTTCTCTTTGATTTGATTATCCACCATGAGAAGAATATCTTCCATGTAGCTATTGCACTTTTAGCTGAGGTCTCTGAACAATCAGATCTGGAGTGGACATGGACTGAAGCAGCAGCCTAAAGCTGAGGCCAGTAGAGATCAGTTAAAAGCCAGCTAACTTACAGTCCTATGAGCATAATAACGCTGTTTTAAATTTGGGGTCACTTGTTATGTCACAGTATTGCCATAACAATTGACCAATAGAGAAATCAGTACTGAAAATTGTGTGCTGCCATAAGAAACTTAAAATGCAGTCCACTAGCACTGAAAAAGGACAATAGATGGTAAGGAAGCTATTACAGGAGACTAGAAAAATGTCAACATATTTGCAACAATGTGAAGGCAGAAATGAACCTGATAGACATAAAACATTGTATGAGAGAATCTCAAGGCAAAATATGGAAAAGGTAAGCTACATTTGATAAGGTTCACTAAGGAAGAGATAAGCTCAGAGAAGTACCTCTGGCTTACAAAGATTATTGAAAAGAGAGATAGAGAGCCAAAAAATACGAGGATTGCACTGTAGTAAAATGAGACAGTTTCCAGACATTTAAAAGCTATGGACATTTAAATGCTATGGACTTTAGAACCAAAACCAAATCCATATCATTTCTTATTTGGATTTCTGAATATAGAAGCTGCTTATTCTGATTTTTATTTTATGCCATTATATTTTTAAGTAAATATAATATGTATTCATTTAGTCTCAATTTTATTACTACCATGTAATATTTTGTAAAGTTGTCCTTTAATTCAATTTTACTGACAAATGCCTTTAACTCTTCTGTAAATTTTGAAGGAACATTTATTTCAGTAAGTAATTTCTCCTAATTAGTATAATATGTAGATCCCATATATTTTTCCAATATCCATACCCAAAGTTAATTTGGTTAAAACATTTGGGACTGCCCATATTTTTGATGCAGTTACAAGACCTTTTTGAGTATGGCTGAGGGAATTTCTACATTATTTTTGATGCCTAAGTCACATCTGCAATAGAGTATTCATAATTTTAATTCCCATTTCTTTAAGGTATAATAAGAAATTGGACATGTGAAAAAAATTGACGGTATCATCATAGATTTTTATTGTTATTTTCAGTTGTCTAGCTCATATACATTTCAAAACCTTTATCTTTAGCTTGCCTTTATCATGTCTTCACAAAGTATATAACAGCTTTTATGCCAACAACCCCATTTTCATACTTTAAAATCAATACTTTACAATATTAATTTAACCACACAATTCAATACGTGCATAATTATTGTGGTAGGCAGGTTCTAGGATGTTCCTTCTCAATTACCCCACTTTCTGATATTCACATTCTTATATAAACTCCACTTCAGTGTAGTCTGGTGACTTGCTTAAACCCACAGAATAAGAAAGAGATGGGATGTCACTTCCATGACTAGCTTACATAAGATTTTAACTTCTATTGTGCTATCATAATCTCTTTATTGCCTATAAGGCTTTTATACTTTGATGAAGCTAGCTTCCATGTTGTAGAAGTTCACATGGCTAAGTACTTCAGAAAGCCTCCAGCCAACAGCCAGTAGGAATTGAGGCTCTTAATCCAACAATCCTTAAGGTACTGAATTCTGCCAATAATCCAATGACCTTTGAAGTTGATCTGTCTCCAGTCAAGCTTTTAGATGAGACCCTAGACTTGGCGAATACCTTTACTTGCAGCCTGGTAAGAGACTCAAAACAAAGGATCCAGCTAAGTCATGCCCAGGCTCCTGGCATCCAAAAAGTGTAGGGTAATAAAACTGTGATTTTTAAGGTAGTAACAACAACAAGAAGAATCCAGAGCACTGCTGTTAAGACTAAGAACCAGGGCAAAGACATAATCTAGGATGTGGCTGTCATACTTTGCTGGTACTTCTGAAAGCATTAAGATGGCATCCTGTAGATCTCTTGAGCTGGACAAGTGTATCCATCTAGACCTTAGATATATTGAAGATATGGTCTTACAGAATCCTAATACACATATAGTCTAGACAGGCATATCTGAACATAACTGTGGTTGTGGCTTTTGGCACATGGAACAGACATCTTAATTGTACAAGTATAAAAGATTCAAGTATTTAAACCATACATTCAAATAAAACTGAGTAACTCCAAAATGCAATTGGAAAATGAGCTACAAATAACAGATTACTCAAAAATTTCTCCCAGACACACCCACTTCTCAAAGTTTATCCTGTGTCTATGCTGCCCCCTGAAACCTGGTACACTGTTTGCTTCAACAGGATTCCAATTCCTGGGCAGCCTGGCATTGCTACTATAGGTACCTTGCATGATTCCTACTTCTATCAGGCTCAAATAGATACAGCAGAAGACAGGGTGCTTAAGTTACAAGCTGCCAAGAAACAGACGGTTATAAGAGAGAAGATAGGATGACTCACCATTTAATAGTATTCAAGTAAATTGCTTGGTGCCCCACAGAGAACTTTAAATAAAAAATGAATTCTGATCATCAGAGTGCAAAGAAAAGGAAATGTAATCTTCTTTTTCTCCCTTGCAATCATTACATTTAAAAGGTATGGCATCACTGAGAAGAGTCTCATTAATGCTTAATGTTCCCAGATCACTTCACTGCTCATGAAGGTACTGCCCCGATCTTGCAGACGACAGGGGAGTTGACCATATAGAACAGCCAAGTGGGCAGCTGTGACATCTGTGCATCAACGAAATGCTGCCTGGAAGCTCAGTCTTTGTGATCTGGACACTCATAAGGCTCTTCAGACTTAGATGCTCACAAGGCTCTGCAGATTTAGCCCACAAACTCCAGGTGGCTGTCAGTGTGCAAATCCTAGTGCAGGTAAGAGATGCTTTTCTTTAGGGGAAAGAAAAGGGTAAAGTGAGGAACTAGATTTGGAAGCAATAGATACCAGTTCTCTGGAACTGACATTCATAGGCAAAGCACAGACATTGTTAGTTTTGTTTCCACCTGTAAAGTGGGGCCAATGGAACAGGAAACAAATGCTTTCATATTAAACACAAGTGAGGGGTTTTCTTTTTACTTCTGCTTCTCATAGTTTCATGTCCAATCATTTAATACTCCACACTTTATGCTGCCCATGAAATCTGTAATACAGTCTCTTCTTGGCTTGGGTCAGTTGCAAACTGGGTTCAGAACAAAACACCTTCAAAGTATTTGTGAAAAAGAAAGAAGGAGGGGATAAACCTGGTTTGGAGACAGTTGGGTATGGACTACATTGCACATTCTCAATAAAAGAAAGCTAATCACCCAACCCCCCCTCCTCACCCATAGACTTGCTGTACTCTGAGGGGACTTTGGGGCAAATCTGTGAACAGGCTCCCTCTCTCTGGCTTCCCACAATGCAGTAGTAAGCTCCCTTTTTGCTCCTTTATCAGTCCTCTTTTTAAATTTCTCTTCTATACCCTCTTTTCTACCTTTGCTCTCTGGATATACATATGTTATCTCTATCACAGCATAAGGAACTAGGGTACTTGAGTTTGCATTTCAAGTCTTACAATTTATTCCAAGTTATAGAACTTTACTTATTTGCAAAATATTTGCAAATCGTATATCTGTTAAGGGGTTACTATCTAAAATATATAAAGAGCTCATACAACTTAATTAACAACAAAAAAAAGATGACTAAAAAACATGGACAGAGGGTCTGTATAGACATTTTCCAAAGAAGATATATAGATGGCCAACAGGTACATAAAGGATACTCAACATCACTAAGCATCAGCGAAATGAAAAGCAAAACCACAATGAGCTATCACGTCATGCTTGTTAGAATGGCTATGATCAAAATGACATAAACACCCTTGGCAAGAATGTGGAAAAAAGAGAACCCTTGAGCCCTGTTGGCTGGAATGTAAATTGGTGTAGTTACTATGGAAAACAGTATGGAGGTTTCTTAAAATTTTAAAATAGAACTACCATATGACCCAGTAATTCCACTTCTAGGTATTTATCTGAAGAAAATGAAAACACCAACTCAAAAACATATATACACCCCCATGTTCATTGCAGCATTATTTACATTAGCCAAGATATGAAAACAACCTAAGTATCCATCAATGGATGAATGGATAAAGATTATACAATATATACAAAACTGAACCATAAAAAAAGAATTTAATCTTGCCAATTGCTGAAACATGGACGGACCTGGAGGGCATTATACTAAGTGAAATAAGAAACCGAACTTATAGGGGCGCCTGGGTGGCTCAGTCATTAAGTGTCTGCCTTCGGCTCAGGTCATGATCTCAAGGTCCTGGGATCGAGCCCCGCATCGGGCTCCCTGCTCGGGAAGCCTGCCTCTCCCTCTCCCCCTCCCCCTGCTTGTGTTCACTCTCTCGCTGTGTCTCTCTCTGTCAAATAAATAAATAAAATCTTTAAAAAAAAAAAAAAAAGAAAGAAACCGAACTTATAGATACAGAGAATAGATTGGTTGTTGCCAGAAGTGGGGGATGGAGGTGGGTGAAATGGGAAAAGGGAGTCCAAAGGTATAAAATTCCAGTTATAAAATAAATAAGTCATGGGGATGTAATGTACAGCATGGTGACTGGAGTTAATAATATGTATTGCATATTTGAAAGTCTCCAAGGAAGTAAATCTTAAAAGTTCTCATTGCACCCAAAAAAATAATAATAACCCAGTCAAGAAATGGGCAGAAGACATGAATAGACATATTCTTCCAAAGAAGACATACAGATGGCCAACAGACACATGAAAAAATGCTCAACATCACTTAGCATCAGGGAAATGCAAATCAAAACCGCAATGAGATACCATCTCACACTAGTCAGAATGGCTAAAATTAACAAGTCAGGAAACAACGAATGTTGTCGAGGATGCAGAGAAAGAGGAACCCTCTTACACTGTTGGTGGGAATGTAAGCTAGTACAGCCACTCTGGAAAACAGTATGGAGGTTCCTCAAGAAGTTAAAAATAGAGCTACCCTACAACCCAGCAATTGCACTACTAGGTATTTACCCAAAGGATACAAACGTTGTGATTTGAAGGGGCACCTGCACCCCAATTTTATAGCAGCAATGTCCACAATAGCCAAACTATGGAAAGAGCCCAGATGTCCATCAACAGATGAATGGATAAAGAAGATGTGGTATATATACACAATGGAATATTACTCAGCCATCAAAAAGGATGAGATCTTGCCATTTGCAATAACGTGGATGGAACTAGAGGGTATTATACTAAGCAAAATAAATCAATCAGAGAAAGACATGTATCATATGATCTCACTGGTATGAGGAATTTAAGAAACAAAACAGAGGATCATAGGGGAAAGGAGGGAAAAATAAAATAAGATGAAATCAGAGAGGGAGACAAACCCTAAGAGACTCTTAACTACAGGAAACAACCCGAGGGTTGCTGGAGGGGAGGTGGGTGGGGGGATGGAGTAACTGGGTGATGGACATTAAGGAGGGCATGTGATATAAGGAGCACTGGTATTATATGCAATTGATGAACAACTGAACTCTACATCTGAAACTAATGATACACTGTTAATTAATTGAATTTAAACAAAATAAGATAATAAAAAAAGTTCTCATTGCAAGAAAAACATTTTGCAGCTTTTTATAAAGATGGGTGGTAACTAGACTTCTGGTGATCATTTCACAGTGTATACAAATATTGAATCATTATGTTGTACACCTAAAACTAATATGTTATGTATCAATTATACCTCAATTTAAAGGAAAAGAAAAGAATGGGGAAAAAGAAAAACTTCAATTTGATTCATTTTAGTAAATAAAATTATTATTTTATTACATTTAAACTCAACTCTAGTGGATTTCTTTTCAGTAGACAAGGGATCTTGTTAATGATTCTTCAAACATCATGCCCTAAGATATTTTTCTCCATGAGAGGTTTCAATATAAACTAATAATGTAGCTTATACTTCAGGGTACCTCACAACAGCCCCCTTCCAAGGCCTCTTATTTCCTCATTCTAAAGAAATATCTACTTTTATTTTTACTTAGTTTTGTATTCATAGTTTTGTGGGTTTTTACCTTAAAAGGGTTCCTCGAACTGTTAATATTTAGGCCCCACTAAACCTGCATCCTTCCCAGCCTTACTTTTGCATAATACCTTGGCTCAGAGGGACTGGCAGAAATCTAGAAATGCCACAATGACTCTGCTCCCAGTAATTTCTCTCCTCCTCCAAGCTTCCTAACTCACCTAAATGTCCTTGGAAATATAAAGTGGGAGTCATCACAAGTGGAGAAAATTGTCAGCACAATTGTCACATTGGAAATTTGTCAGCATCAAAAAATTGGAGTGTGGGACAGAGTAGAAGCATGAAGATAAAATTCTGGGGAGAAAGTAGTTTAGGATTAATATCTTAGTGTTATGAAGACTGACATAGTCCTTGACCCTAATTCTATGGTGGCAGTTAAGTAGAAAAATTAGGGTTTAAAAGAACAAATAGATAATTTACAACTCAGGATGATTGGAGATGTTTAAAATGAGCAGTAAAGCAGAACACACAGATCAATTACTTGTTTTTTTTCTTGGCCATCACCAAAAAACAGAATTGTGATTTTTTTTTTCTATCTAAAATAGCTATCCACAAAGAAGAGTTGACACACAGTCAAATATGAAATGAAATTTGACAGCAAAAAAAAAAAAAAAAAAGCTATCAATCTTAAGTGAAGGAAGAGGTAAGAGGAGAGAGGCTTCCTGATGCCCCACAAGAAGTGATGACATTTAAGAACTGAAGTAGAATCATTTAAAAATACCGCTGGCTGTTGTGGTCTGGAATTGACTCTTGAATCTTTCACTGTCTGAGCCAAACCCTATCACACCTCATTACCTCATTAAGATTTCACCATAATGCCCACTTTTTGTGGGTGAATTCTATAATTTCAATTATCTGGATTATCAGCAGGTGACCTGATAATTTCCACAACCTGCTCTATGCCTTCCCATGGATTTTCAATTTTCTTTATACATACTCTAGAATTTTTTAGAAGAATTGTGGTTACACTTCCTATTGGTTTTGAAGCTCTGAAGAAAATGAACTAACCATTCTATTTCCTTTACCCCCTCAATAATTCTATTCAGTTTGATTCTATAAAAACTTGTTGAACATGAATTATCTTATAATCCTTTTACATTGCTGTGTTGAATATTTATGTATCTCTTGTAATGGTGTTTAACTTTTTCATATATTTATTCTGTGACTTTTCAGCTAGATGATTCTTTTAATGAAAGCTATTATAAAATATTTGCAAATGTCAGACACGTCCAGAAATGCAGATATATTATCATAGTGCTTACTGTACATTAATACAAATGATGCAATGGGGAATCTGAATATATAGAAGACTCAAAGCATGACTTCATAGAAAATGCCAGCACGAATCCTGTAAAACAGTGTTGATGCGTTTAAATGTCTTTATTCCAAGTAATGCAGAAGGAAAAAAACAAAAAAACAAGAAACAGAACATAAGCATGTTCCTTTTCCTCATTTTTCCTGATTTATTTGCTACCATTTGAATAATGACAAAAATATTGACTATTACATTGTACTTCAGAGACAACACAAAGCCAGCTCACCAAACCTCAGTGACTAAAATTAAAGGTAGCTTATATGGATAGCTAGAAAGCGGCGCCATTCCTGGCCAAAATACCTTGA
This sequence comes from Halichoerus grypus, assembly GCF_964656455.1. Lineage (NCBI taxonomy): Eukaryota > Metazoa > Chordata > Mammalia > Carnivora > Phocidae > Halichoerus > Halichoerus grypus. The sequence goes on along the minus strand of NC_135718.1, from coordinate 21,529,830 downwards.
AAGAAGAATGTGGCTATCCTTCAAATCTGGGGCCTTGGAAATTAAAGTGGACCCAACTTTCTAAAGACTATGCTGTCTCTTCCACCTAAAGCGGCAGCTTCTTGGCTCAACTAGCCAAATCATAAACCAGGTATTAGGAATGGCCTACACACTCAACCTCTTCTAACTAAAAAGGCAAGACCATTGCTTCTTTGAACCACTATAGTTGTTCATGTAGATGCAGAATATTTAGCAAAACTATCATCTGTAGTAACATAGAAAAGAGAATATCTTATCTAATTATTCTTCGATCCGGAAATTTGTGGCCAGATTTCAAAAGTGCTAACTGGTTTCTTTAAGCTCCTTTTAATGGGGTATGAATATAGAGAAATGAGAGAGGAAGCAAAACAAGAAAAAAACAAAAAACAAAATAAAACAAAACAAAACCCCCGAGCCTACGCAGTTTTCAAGAAAAAATTTTATAGGAAAATAAAGAAGCTAAGAATAGATCGGCTTGAAAGTAAGATTGTTTCTCATCTGTAGCCTCACTAGGTTATCTAGGATTCTGAAATTAAGAAATTAAGGAAAAATTGTTTAAAATATCTACAGTAAAGATTGAATTCAGTGGAGAAATTCCTAATATTCTGGTATTCCCGGGAAAGGGAATGAGAGAAAAATTGCCTATTAACACTACCCCTGTTAAGTCTTCTACTAGCCAAGCCATTGCAAGAAGGTGAGGGAAAAAAAATTAAAAGACATCTACAATTTGAAGGAAAACATCAAGCTGTTATTACTCATAGATGACTTATTTACCTAGAACATAAAAGCAATTATAGAAATATAAAATTAATATGCTCTTGACGAGTTTGTTAGATATAAGATCAATATACAAAATATTGGATTCTTATGTTACATTAAAATAAATGAAAAGTGCAATTAAAAATTGCTACTAACAATAGCATCAAAAGCAAGTGTCTAAGAATAAATTTAAAGAAAGGTGTGCAAGATTATTGAACTGAAAACTTCAAAATTCTATTAAGATACATTATGAAAGTCCTGGATGGACCATGTTCATAGGTTGAAAAAGTCAAAACGCAAATGTCACTTTTTTCTTCTCAAAGGTGTTTATTAAATATAGTAACATAATCCAAAACATGTATTTTTCACCTTTTCATCATTAAAAAAGTACTGCATCTCTTAGAAACCTATTTTAAAAAACATATTGAAAAAATATATGAATAGTTTATATTTTGCAGATTGATTTCACATCTGAATAATGGTTTACAAGATAATTCTAGCTTTGTAGGATAAATAGAAGTAACATTTTCACTATGTTGAATTTACTATTATTTCTTAAGAAGGCAACAAAATCCTAAACCCAGAGGAAAATAAAATATAATGTATAAAATTAATACCTTTTGTCTATCAAAGGACATCAATAAGAGGGTGAAATGGCAATCCCCATTTGGAAGATGATTTTTCCAAATACATGTATCTGACAGAGGACTTGTATTCTAAATCTATAAACAATAGTTGTAAATCAACGAGATTATGTTAAAAATAGACAATACCAATAGAAAAATGAAAAAAACACCTTGAACAGACACTTTATAAAAGAAGATACCTGAATAATGAATAAAAATCTGAAAAAAATTCACAATTTCTTACTTCATCAAAAAAATCAAAATTGAAGTTAATCAGTTTACTCTGTACCCAAAAGAATTGCTAAGTTCTAAAAGATGACTATCAAAGTACCAGGAACAATGTGGATCATGCAGAACTCACACACTGTTGCTAGGAGTATACATTCATGCAGCCCTTTTGCTATTGGGAAGTATCTAATACGGGAGACACATCTAACATACCCACACTAACTGACATAGCTTTTCTACTCTTAATTTTACCCAGAGAAACACATGCATGTGCTTACCAAAAGACCTATTTTAGAATATTCATAAAAGCACAATTTGTAATATACATGCATAAGAAATTACCCAAATTCCCACCAGCCTTGGAGTAGATAAATAGTGTGGTACATTTGCCCAAATAAAATACTATAGGACAATACAAATTGATGGTTTACAACAACATGAACAGAGGTTCACATATGCAACTTTGGGAGATAAAGGACAAAAACGGGCATAACCAACCTATGCCCTTACACATCAGGATAATAGTTTCTCTCTCTCTTGTCTCTCTCTCTGTAGCCCGGGCCTTCTGTAACTTCTTTCCTAAATCTTTCATGATGCTTCTCCTCTCTTCATCTTAACAAATATTGAAAAAAAAAAAATCATGTTACCTGTATTTCTTTGTTTCTTCACATATTGTTTTATTCTGTCTTTTCCCATAGGAAAATATGGAATTACATGGATAAAAAATATCTGGACACTACCCAGATTTTCAGGATATTTATAAGGAAATATTTAGAAGCAAGTATTGTTGGGAGGGCCAAAGACCTAACTAACCACCACAGATTTTTGAGACTATGATCCTTCTGGCTTCTGGTAGAGGCAGAAGCCTAATGACCGTAGGTTCTACTCTGCAATCTATACACCGTACCTACTCTCTTTGGGTACAATTTTCAGGAAATGCATCTAGAAGAAGGCTGTTTGCATTGATAAAGTGTTGGGAGGAAAAGAAGTGGACTGCAGGGAGTAGATCTTTTCCCAATCGTTGTCACCCACCATGTTAACTTGGGTTAATTTGTCACCAGTTGGGAAATGCACATCTTTCCATACACATTAGTTTCTTCAGTCTTTGAAAGATACATCTAACTTGCATTGCCTCTGCTAGTTAATTCATCTCAGGCAAACAATTTATTAATAATACAATTTGTAATCCCCAAATGGCCTGGATGACACTGCACTGACTGAATGTTATTTAAAAGCATGATTCAGGGGGGAAAAATGCCATATATTATGCCTTCCTGGCCATTTTAATTTTCTTTTATTGCACCTTGGCAGGAGTGTAATAACTATACATTAAATAAAATAAGACATTACACATCATGTATTAATTACTACAGTGTTAAGAAATAATGTCTCTGCTCTCAGAGATGGCAAATTTAAATAAATGGAATTTTAAAATATCACTTGCCAATTTTCCTTCATTCAGAATGCAAATTATAAATATATTTCCTTGTTTTCCTAAGAAGGCAACTATTGTTTCGGAGGAGGGGCACTGGTAACCTTCTGCTAGAGAATCAGGATAATTCTGGGACATATGAACTATTCAGAGTGCTCTACCATCACTTTCATCTCTGACTTAGTCTTTGGCAGATACTCTTTTAGATTCTGGCAGAAAGAGTGAGGCATTAAGTGGCTTTTTCAGTTCACCATTGTCATTTTTCCCATCTGTGTTGTCTTTCTGCAAATGCTCTCTCCATTCCTCATGTATTATGTGCCAGTCTAGAGGCTCTAATAGCAGGTGGTTAGTTCCCAGAACGTTGAATCAAACTTCCTGAGTATTTTTTTCCTAGCTTTATTGAAGTATAACTGACAAATAAGAATTGTATGTATTTAAGGTATACAGTGTGATGTTTTGATATATGTATACATTGTGAAATGATTGCCATAATCAAGCTAATTAACACATCCATCACTTCACATAGATATAATTTTTGTGTGTGGTAAGAACATTTAATAACTACTCTCTTAGCAAATTTCATTTCTAGAATACAATATTATTAACTATAGTCACCATGCTGTACATTAGACCCATAGAACTTATTTATCTTGCAACTGAAAGTTTGCACCCTTTGACCAACAACTCCCATTCTCTCCCCTCCCCCCCACTCCAACCCCTGGTAACCATCATTCTACTCTGCTTCTCTGAGTTAAGCTTTTTTAGATTCCACATATAAGTGAAATCATACAATGCTTAACCTTTCTATGTCTGGCTTACTTCACAGCATGATATCCTTCAAGTGCATCCAAGTTGTCACAAACAGCAAGATTTCCTTCTTTCTTATGGCTGAATAATATTCTATTTTTTATATATACTCCATTTTTTTATCCATCCCTACATGACTTTAAGTCCTAATTCACCTACTTACTTACGACCACATGATTCTTCTCCTCTTAACCTCAAGTTGTTTATCTGTATGCCTTAATCATAGCTACAAAACCAAAAGTGTTTTGTGTGTACTAAATGAACAATACATGTAAATGCTTAAAAATATTATCAAGCATTCAATTATTGTTAATTTATTGTAGAACTGTCTTTCTTGAATTAAGCAGAACCCCCTTACCTCATGTATCTATCTCCCTTCCACTTCTACCAGAGCATCATAAGTGAACTCATTTTAAACACAGTGGGAAGCTTTGATAAAACTGGGGTTGTTGCTCCTTCTCTTTGTTGAATCCAGATGTGCCAGGAAGATTTCTCTGATTCTCATGATCCAGAAAAAGCTGATTTAAACACCACCAACTGGAGATCTAAAAACTTCCCTAAGATTTTGTCATATTCTCATGGGACTTGTGTTTTTAGTGAGTGCTCCCAAAATCCTTTCAAGGAGAATGAATGATTGATACTATATTTATATATATTATTTGCATTTTCCCTCCCATCTCTAAGTGTTTTCTAATATTAACTGAGATTTTGTATTTGAGTAACTGATTATTTAGACATTATTGCTTAATTATGTTGTTTAAAATTTTTTTATTTTATCTATAAAATATTGTTAACTTTTATTTACATGGTATTTTCCTGGATGTATTATTACTAATTTTATTACAGCCATTCAGAGTAACATCCTTTTAAATATACTGAAATTTGTTTTATTACCTAGAAAGCTGTCTATTCAAATCAAAGTATCTTGCATACTTAAAAAAAAAGGTGTCGTACTCTGCAGTTGGAAATACTGTTCTATAAATGAAAATTAGATCAAGTTGGTTTTTCAAATCCTCTGTGTCTCCAGTGAAGTTTTTGTCTGATGTCTGCCAATTGCTGAGAAGGGTTTAAAATTTTCAGATGTGATTGGGAATTTTTTTTTGTCGCTTTAATTCCCATAATTTTGGCTTTATGCATTTTGTAGATTTCTTTTGTTTGTTTTTAGATTTCTTATAAAGCACCTGCATATGTGGTTATATATTTAGGATGAATGTTGTCCTTTTTAATTGTGAAATGTCCTTCTATATCTCGGGTAACACTATTTATCTTGAAATCTAGATATCTGTTGTTAATAAAGCCACTTCAGCCTGCTTATACATACCATTTGCATGGTACACTTTCTTCTTTAACTAAATCTATTTGTATTTTATATTTATATGTATATCTTCGAGATAGCATGTAGTTGAGCTGCATGTGTGCTTTGATCTAATGTCAATCTCTGTCTTTTAATTGGAATGTTGTAGAATATTAAAATTTAGCATAAATACTCATATAGTTATATTTAAGTATATGATTTTATCAAGTATTTCCTGATTGCCCCTGTTTTTTTTGGTTGTTTTATCTCTCTAATTCCTTTTCTTCTATCTTCTGTATTTTTTTTTTAATTTTATTTATTTATTTATTTTAGAAACAGTAAGTGTGCGAGCAGGGGGAAGGGGCAGAGTGAGAGGGGAAGCAGACTCCCCGCTGAACGAGGAGTCCCATGTGGGGCTGGATCTCATGATCCTTCGATTATGACCCCAGCCGAAACCAAGAGTAAGACACTCAATGGACTGAGCCACCCAGGTGCCCCTGCTATCTTCTGTACTTTGAATATTTTTATTATACTATTTTATGTATGTATGTATGTTTATATTTTTTTAATTTTAATTCTGGTACAGTTAACATACAGTGTTATATTAGCTTCAGGCATACAGTATAGTGATTCATCAATTCTGTACATTTCTCAGTGTTCGACATGATTAGTATCCTCTTAATCCCCTTCACCTATTTCACCCATCCCCCCACCCAACTCCCCTCTGGTAACCATCAGTTTGTTCTCTATAGTTAAGCGTCCATTTTTTGGTTTGTCTCTTTTTCTCTTTGTTGTTTTGTTTCTTAAATTCCACATATGAGTGAAATCATGCAGTATTTGTCTTTCTCTGACTGACTTATTTCATTTAGCATTATACTCTCTAGCTCTATCCATGTCCTTGCAAATGGCAAGACTTCATTTTTTTTTATGGCTGAGTAATATTCCATTGTGTATATACATCACCTCTTCTTTATCCATTCATCAATTGATGGATACTTGGGCTGCTTACATATCTTCGCTATTGTAGATAATGCTGCTATAAACATAGGGGTGTGTGTATCCCTTTGAATTAGTGTTTTTGTATCCTTTGGGTAAATACCTAGTAGTATGATTACTGGATGCTAGTGTAGTTCAATTTTTACTTTTTGAGGAACCTCCATCTTGTTTTCCACAGTGGCTACATCAGTTTACATTCCCACCAACAGTGCATTTTTCCACATGCTTGCCAACACCTGTTGTGTCTTTTATTTTATTTTTTTTTAAAGATTTTTATTTATTTATTGAGAGAGATAGTGATAGAGAGAGAGCATGAGAGGGGGAGAGTCACAGGGAGAAGCAGACTCCCCACTGAGCAGGGAGCCCGATGTGGGACTCGATCCCGGGACTCCAGGATCATGGCCTGAGCCGAAGACAGTCGCTTAAACAACTGAGCCACCCAGGCGCCCCGTGTCTTTTATTTTTTAAGATATTATCTATTTGAGAAAGAGTGAGAGCTAGAGAGAGAGCACACACAGAGGGAGAGGGAGAGAGAGAAGCAGACTCCCTACTGAGAAGGGAGCCTGACGTGGGGCTCAATCCCAGGACCCTGGGATCATGACCTGAGCCAAAGGCAGATGCTTAACTGACTGAGCCACCCAGGCACCCCCACACCTGTTGTTTCCTGTGTTTTTGATTTTAGCCATTCTGACAGGTATGAGGTCATATCTCATTGTGGCTTCCGTTTGTATTTCCCTGATGATAGGCGATGTTGAGCATCTTTTCACGTGTCTGTTGGCCATTTGTATGTCTTCTTTGGAAAATGTCTGTTCATGTCTTCTCCCCATTTTTAAATTGGATTACTTGTTTTTTGGGTGTTGAGTTTTGTGAGTTCTTTATATATTTTGAATAGTAACCCTTTATTGGATATGTCACATGTAAATATCTTCTCCCATTCTGTAGGTTGCCTTTTAGTTTTCTTGTTTCCTTTGCTGTATAGAAGTTTTAATTTTGATGTAGTCCCAACAGTTTATTATTGCTTTTCTTTCCCTTGCCTCAGAAGACATATCTAGAAAAAAGTTGTTACAGCTGATGTCAAAGAAGTTACAGCCTGTGTTCTCTTCTAGAATTTTAATGGTTTCATGTCTCTTTTTTAGGTCTTTAATCCATTTTGAATTTATTTTTGTTTATGGTATAAAAAAGTGGTCCAGTTTCATTCTTTTGCATGTTACTGTCCAGTTTTCCAAACATGATTTGGTGATGAGGCTGTCCTTTTCCCATTGGATATTCTTTCCTGTTTTGTCAAAGATTAATTGATCATATAATTGTGGGTTTATTTCTGGGTTTTCTATTCTGTTCCATTGATCTATATGTCCATTTTTTGTGCTGGTACTGTACTGTTTTGATTACTTTAGCTTTGTAGAGTATCTTGAAATATGGGATTGTCATACTTCCAGCTTTGTGGTTCTCTTTCAGGATTGCTTTGACTATTTGGAGTCTTTTGTGATTCCATACAAATTTTGGTATTATTTTGTCCTAGCTCTGTGAAAAATGCTATGGGTATTTTGATAGGGATTGCATTAAATCTGTAGGTTGCTTTGGATAGTATGCACATTTTAACAATTTTTTTCTTTGAATCCATGAACATGTAATATCTTTCCAGTTGTTTGTGTCATCTTCAGTTTCTTTCATCAGTGTTTTATAGTTTTTAGAGAACAGATCTTTCACCTCTTTTTTTTCCTGAAGATTTTATTTATTCATTTAACAGAGAGAGACACAGTGAGAGAGGGAACACAAGCAGGGGGAGTGGGAGAGGGAGAAGCAGGCTTCCTGAGGAGCAGGGAGCCTGATGCGGGTCTCGATCCCAGGACCCTGGGATCATGACCTGAGCTGAAGGCAGACACTTAAAGCCTGAGCCACCCAGGAGCCCTGATCTTTTACCTCTTTGGTTAAGTTTATCCTTAAGTATTTTATTGTTTTTGAGGTAATTATAAATGGAGTTGCTTCTTAATTTCTCTCTTCCTGGTCCTTCATTATTAGTGTAGAGAAATGCAACAGATTTCTATACATTGATTTTGCATCCTGTGACCTTACTGAATTAATTTATCAGTTCTAGTAGTTTTTTGGTGGAGTCTTTAGGGCTTTCCACATATAATATCTTGTCATCTGTGAATAGTGAAAGTTTTACTTATTCATTACCTATTTGGATTCCTTTTATTCTTTTCTTTTGTCTGATTGCTGTGGCTAGAATTTCCAATACTATATTAAGTGGTGAGAGTGGACATCCTTGTCTTTTTCCTAACCTTAGTGGAAAAGCTCTCAGTTTTTCACCATGGAGTATGATGTTACCTGTGGGTTTTTCATATATGGCTTTTATTACATTGAGGTATGTTCCCTCTAAACCTATTTTGTTGAGGGTTTTTATCATGAATTATTATTGTACTTTGTCAAATGCTTTTTCTGCATCTATTGGAATGATCATATGGTTTTTATCCTTTCTCTTCTTGATGGATGTATCACATTAATTGACCTGTGAATAGTGAACCACAACTGCACCCTTGGAATAACTCCACTTGACTGTGGTGAACAATTTTTTTAATGTATTGTAGGATTCAGTTTGCTAGTATTTTGTTGAGGATTTTTGTATCTACATTCATCAAAAGTCTTGGCCTGTATCTGTCTTTTTTTTTTTTTTTCTTTTTAGTATCTTTATCTGGTTTTGGTATCAGGGTAATTCTGGATTCATAGAATGAATATGGAAGCTTTTCTTCCTCTTCTATTTTGTGAAATATTTTGAGAAGGGTAGTTATTAAGTCTTCTTTAAATGTTTGGTAGAAATTCATATGTAAAACTGTCTTGTCTTGGCTTTTGTTTGTTGGGAGTTTTTCTTTTTTAAGATTTTATTTATTTATTTGACAGAGAGAGAGAGCAGAGCAAGAGAGAAAGCGTACAAGTTGGGGGGTGAAGGGCAAAGGGAGAGGGAAAGAGAGAAGCAGACTTCCTGCCGAGCAGAGAGTCAGACACAGGCTTGATGCTAGGACCCCAGGATCATGACCTGAGTCGAAGGCAGATGCTTAACTGACTGAGCCACCCAGGTGCCCTGGGAGTTTTTTGATTACTGATTCAATTTCATTGCTGGTAATCAGTCTGTTCAAATTTTCCATTTCTTTCTGATTCAGTTTTGGAAAGTTATATGTTTCTAGGAATTACTTATTTCTTCCAGATTGTCCAATTTGTCGGCATACCATTTTTCATAATATTGTCTTATTAACCTGTGTATTTTTGTGGTGTCAGTTGATATTTGTTCTCTTTCACTTCTGATTTTGTTTATTTGTGTCCTCTCTCTCTTTCTCTCTTTTTATTTTGATGAGTTTGGCTAAAGGTTTATCAATTTTTTGATCTTTTTCAAAGAACCTGCTCCTGGTTTTATTGATCTTGTCTATTGTGGTTTTATTGTTTGTTTGTTTCATTTATTTCTGCTCTACTCTTTATTATTTCCTTCTTTCTACTTGTTTTGGGTTAGTTTGTTCTTTTTCTAGTTCCTTAGGTGTAAAGTTAGATTGTTTATTTGAGATTTGTCTTGCTTCTTGAGATAGGTCTGTATCGCTATAAACTTCCCTCTTAGAACAGCTTTTGCTGCATTCCAAAGATTTCAGATTACTGTTTTCATTTTTATTTGTCTCCATGTATTTTTTGATTTCCTCTTTGATTTCTTGGTTGACCCATTCATTGTGTAGTACCATGTCATTTAACTTCCATGCATTTGTGCTCTTTTTAGATTTATTTTTGTGATTGATTTCTAGCTTCAATTACTTCCCTTATGTTTGTTATTAACTGCTTTATATATCTGAGTGCTCCTATGTTTGGTACATGAATATTTACAATTGTTAAATCTTGTTGCATTGTTCCATTTATGATTATATAGTGTCCTTCTTTGTTTCTTGTTACAATCTTTGTTTTAAAGTCTATATTATATGATGCAAATATTGCTATCCCAGCTTTCTTTCCAATTCCATTTGCATAATAAGTGCTTTTCTATCCCTTTACTTTCAATCTGCATGTGTCTTTAGTTGAAATGAGTCTCTTATATGCAGCGTAGAAATGGGGCTTGTTTTTTAATCCATTCCATCACCCTATGTCTTTTAAGTGGATCGTTTAGTCAACTTGCATTCAAAGTAATTATTGATAGGTATGTACTTATTGCCATGTTGTTACCTGTTTTATGATTGTTTTTGTAGTTCTTCTCTATTCCTCTCTTCTCTTGCTCTTTTCTCGCAAATTGCTGGCTTTCTTTAGTGATATATTTGGATTCCTTTCTCTTTATTTTTTGCATATCTATTACCAATTTTTGATCTGTAATTACCCTTAGGTTTGTATATAACATTTTATGCATATAGCAGTCTATATTAAGTTCATGGTCATTTAAACATTTGAACCCATTCTTTACTCCTCTCCCCCCGTGTTTTAGGTAATGATGTTATAGTTTCTTTTATTTTGTGAATCCCTTGAGTCATGTTTTAGATATACTTAATTTTACTGCTTTTGTGCTTTATACTTTTCCTACTCCTGCTTTCAGTCTTTTCTTTCCCCTCAAAGAGTCTCCTTTAACATTTCTTGTAGGGCTCTTTTAGTGGCAATGAATTCCTTTAACTTTTGTTTGTCTGGGAAACTCTTTACCTCTCCTATTCTGAATGATAGCCTTACTGGATAGAGTATTCTTGGCTATAGGTATTTTCCTTTCAGCACTTTGAATTTATCATGTCAGTCGCTTCTGGTTTGTAAGGTTTCTGCTGAAAAATCAGCTGATAGCCTTATAGGGGTTCTCTCATATGTAATTGTTTTGGGTTTTTTTCCCTCTCTTTATTACTACTTTTTTTGCTATTTTAATTACTATGTACCTTGGTGTGAACCTCCTTGGATTGATTTTGTTGAGGGCTGTCTGTGCCTGATGTATCTGGATTTCTGTTTCCTTTCCCAGATTCAGGAAGTTTTTAGCTACTATTTCTTCAAATAAATTTTCTGCTCTTGTTTCTCTATCCTCTCTTCTTGGGATTCTTATAATGCCAATGTTATTATGCTTGATGGTGTTGCTGAGTTCCCTAAGTCTATTTTCATTTATTATTGTTTTTTTTCTCTTTCCTGTTCAGCTTGCTTTCTTTCCATTATTTTGTTCTTCAGCTCATTGATCTGTTCTTCTACTTCCTATTTCTGCTATTTGTTCCATGTACTGTATTCCTAATTTCAGTTTTCAAGTTCATTTCTGACTGGTTCTTTTTTATGTTTTCAGTCTCATTGCTAAGGTTCACACTGAGGTCCTCCACTCTTCTCAAGTCCTGTATTTTTATTACCCTTACTTTAAATTCTCTGTCAGGCATATTACTTCTTTCCATTTCTTGCTGTGATTTTGTCTTGTTCTTTCATTTGAGACATATTCCTCTGTCTCCTCATTTTGTCTAACATTTTGTGTCTGTTTCTATGTATTAGGAAAGTCAGTTAAATCTCCTGCTCTTGAAAGTAGAGACATTATGAAGAAAAAGTTCCTATAGAGCCCTGTAGTGCAGTGTCCTCTGTTCATCAGAATCTGGTGCTTCACAAGTGTCTCCTATGTGTGTTGCATGCACCTTACTTTTGTGGCTGAGCCATGTTTGTCTTCAGTTAAGTCATCTGCAACAGCTCTCTTTGCCTGCTTTGGGCAGGGTTTGGTCACTGCTGTTAGTGGGCCAGTCTGGGGCCACCTTGGGCTTGAGTTGAGTCAAACCAAGCGTTTAACAGAGATGCTGTAGCACCAAGCTGCAAGGTGCTCTCTCTGTGTGGTCCCCTGAGAAGCACTTGTTGGTAGGTGAGGCTCACAGTCAGACCAGATCTCAGCCCCAGCCCACTGCTGTAGCTGCAGTTGGATTGGTGTGTGTGATTATCTTCTTCTCTTCCCAGAGCAGGAGTCACTTTGGAGTGTCACTGGCCACTGTCTAGGCTGTATGCACACTGCCAGGCTTATGATACCATTTTGGATGGACTCCCACCAAGGGTGTATTGAAGGGGGCAGGTCTGCTGAAAAATGCATGGGTGGGGAACTCAGTGTTAGCAAGATTTGCAGGTGTCTGTTTTGGGAGGGGACTTGCAGCCATCCAAAATTCCTGTGGAAGGCCCACTGGGTTGGAGGGGATAGATCAGCAGAAGTGCATGGCATGCAGTGCACAGTTAGCAAGTTAGGTGGAGAGTGTGGTCATTGCACTGGTTCCTGCAGTTGTCTGTATGTCAGCCTGGGTGTCCAGGGAGAGAAATGCCACCTGCCACCTCAGTGTTCCTGGAGAAGTGTCCCAATGATCCCTGTCCATCCAACACACTCTCTGAGATTATGAAAAAATCTCCCTCTTGTATACCGCAAGCAATTTTCAAACTGCTACTTCTATCCTGTATCTCTGAGGGGCTGTTTGCCATGCTGTGTCTTTACACGTGGGGACTCAATTTCCTCTTGCCCTTCCTGCTTTCTCAAAGCCAAGCCTACTGATTTGTAAAGGTTCAGGTGTCAAACCCTGCTGATTGTAAGAACTTGTAAAATTATGCCCCTCTGGTTTTTAAATCTAAATGTTATGAGGATTCATCTTCCCCATGCAAGTTCCTCACATCTGGGGTACCTGGTGTGAAAGTCTGTTTCTGTCCCCCCCTCTTGGTGCCCATGGCATGGCTCCCTCCTTTGGACATTCCCTTGGGTCCATTTAGCTCCTGAGTGTGTGTCCAACCCTTCCTATCCCCTTCTCTGTGGCCTCTTCTTTACATTTAGTTGTGGAGAGTCTGTTCTGCAGGTCTTCAGGTCACATTCTCAATTATTTACACTGATGTGGGTGTCATCTTCTTGTACCCATGTGAGGAAGTGAGCTCAGGGTCCTCCTACTCTGCCATCTTCCCCAGAAGTCTTATTTGATTTTAATACATCTATTTTCTCTACATTTCTTTGTATTTTTACTTACATCAGGGAGTATAATTTACAAATCTAAACTTTAACAGTTAGTTTACACTTAATATTATTTCACTAAATCTAAATTGAAGACAATGTTATAATATTTGCTTTAAAAGTGGTCCTCTGGGGGCGCCTGGGTGGCTCAGATGGTTAGGCGTCTGCCTTCGGCTCGGGTCATGATCCCAGGGTCCTGGGATCGAGTCCTGCATCGGGCTTCCTGCTAGGCAGGGAGCCTGCTTCTCCCTCTGCCTCTGCCTCTGCCTCTCTCTCTCTCTCTCTCTGACTCTCATGAATAAATAAATAAAATATTAAAAAAAAAAAAGTGGTCCTCTGTAGGGGTGCCTGGATGGCTCAGGTGGCTGTGTCTGACTGTTGATTTCAGCTCAGGTCATGAACTCAGGGTCCAGGGATTGAGACCCATGGTGGGATTTGCACTCAACAGGGAGTCCCTCTCCCTCTGCCCCTCCCCGCCCCTGTACTCTCTTTTCTCTCTCTAATAAATAAAAAAATCCTTTAAGAATTAAAAAGAAAAATAGAAGTGGTCATCTGTATTTTAAATAAATTAAGAGAAAAAAAAATATTTTGCATTTACCCAGATAACACCATTTCAAATACTACTCCTTCATTTCTGAAAATTCAAGTTTCCTTCAGGTATTTTCCTCCAGTTTGTAGAAATTCTTTTTGAATTTCTTGTAGAGAAGATCTGATGGTGACAATTTGTATGAATTACTCTCTCTGAAATGTATTTTACCTTCATTCCTGAAGGATGTTTTTGCTGAAAATAGGCTTCTTCATTGATAACATTTTCCTTTTTTCTATCAGCTTTTTTTTTTTTTTTTTTTTTTTTCTTTTTCTGCATTGGTTCTTCGGTCTTGGTTTATTATTTTTTAAATTGTATTCATTTTTTTCTCCATTCTCCAGATTAGATCATTCATATTTATAGTTCCTCAAGTTCCCTGAATTTTTCTTTGTTATTTTAATTCTGCTATCAATCTCATCTAAACATTTTTTAACTTGTAATTCTGAAGTTTACATTTTGGTCTTCCTTATCTCTATTTCTCTGCTGAAATTTTCTATCATTTAATTCATTCTATATTTTTCTTCCTTTAGCTCTTAGATATAATTATAGTAGCTGTCCAAAAGTCTTAGGCTCATAATTGCAACATTTGAATGATCTCAAGGATGACCTTTGTTTTTTGTCTTTTCTCTTGAGACTATGGAACACTTTCCTTATTCTTCGTGTGTTAATTAAGTTTGGATTATTTCTAGATATTATGAAAGTTTCAATCTGTAATTTGTGATGTTTTAACAGATCATCAATGCAGAATGATGATGTTTTAACAGATCATCAATGCAGTACCAGGCTCTGCCTTATCTTCCATAGTTCAAATTCCAATTCAGTCTTCAGAGGCTTTGTTATATTACTTTTGTGTCTGTTTGTACATGTATGGCTTAGCAGTTAGGTTAAAATTTGAATATATGTTCTAGATATCAGTTCAGTTCTGAGTGCCTTTCCTATTTTGGATTGTGTCTGTGCTGTGCAGGTATTATTCAGTGGTTTGTGTGATATACATGAGAATTCTTCATATCTTTCTCTTTTTTTGTTTTGGAAAGGACACTTAACATGAGATCTACCCTCTTAAAATTTTAAGTGCCTAGTACAATATTGTTAGCTAGAAGCACAATGTTGTACAGCAGATCTCTAGAATTTATTCTATCTTCTATAACTGAAACTTTATGTCCCCTAAACAGAAACACCATATTTACCCCTCCTCCCAGCAGGCCAGATGGGAGTGAGATGACATATTCAATGTGCTGAGAAAGAGGGGGAAAAATGCCAACCAGGATCAGTATACTCTGAAAAGCTGTTGTTCAAAAAATAAAGAGAAATAAAGACTTACCCAGACAAATGAAGGCTGAGAGATCTTACTACCACTATATATGCTTTATAAAAATGCTGAAGAGGGTTCTTCAACTTGAAATGAAAGGATGCCAAACAGCAACATAAAAATATTTAAAAATATAAAACTCACTGATAAAGGTTAATATTGTTTATCTAAATATTGATTCCAAATCTCATGTTCTTTATCTTAAAACATAGGTCTATTCAGAAAAATTATGAATAGCGCTTTTGAGAAAAAGGCAAGGGTGTCAATTTCACTTCACTTTATGTCATCTGTGGAGAAATTATACAATAATGTGGCAGAATATTGTGGTGGCTAAGGGTGATAATTCAGGCTTCAGATTAAGTATTGAGATCTTGGTTGACATTTACTATCATATGACATTGAGTTAAGTCTCTTAACTTTGTAGGGTTGCTTAGAGGAAGAAAAAAATGATAAAGTATTTAGTATAGTACTTTTGAATAAAGGCAGAAATCGGTCAATGGTTCATTATGATGGTGTGGAGTGTGCAGATAAATTACATGGGTATTTTCTTTTTATATTTACCTAGGCCCTGACCATAGAACTTCTGATTCAGTACATCTGGGATTCAGGTCCCTGTATTTTGAAATAAAATATATTTCTTCCAGGTGATACTAATTATTAGATTTGTTTACACTTAACTTTAATTAAAAGGATTATAGAGCCCCCTCTACCTCTGAAGTTCTGTGATTTTAATGGTTATTTTAGGCTGTTTGTGGAAGAGTACATGGAGAAGTTGGAGTTGATCTTCATGTTCAGATATAGACACCAAATTACTATGTGCAGCATTGATTAGAAAACTCATATTGATGCTCCTCTCTCATTTGTGTGGAAATTTAAAGTCACCTGTAGATCAGAGATACAAGTGAAAGAACCCAAAAGACATTTGAAAATAGTCAAAAACTATAATTTAAAGCAGAGTTTTCATATATTGGGATTTTGTGTGTTTGGTTTTTTTTGCCTTATTTTAAGCCTTATTTTTCTTTTCTTTTTCACCTTCTCCACATAGTTAATGCATACAAGTTCAAGGAGAGAATGTTTAGTTACTGATCACACACCTAAAAAAAACCCACGTATTTGACTCAGGGAAAACTTGCTAGAATTTCCATAAGTAAACTTAAGAAAGATTGAACACTAATGACATGAAAACTGCTCATTAATAAAACCTGAAGCTATAGTAATCAAGACAGTGTGATATTGGAGAAAGAAAAGACACATAGATCAATGGTACAGAATAGAAAACCCAGACATAGATGTCCATAAATAGTCAACTGGTCTTTGACTAAGAAGCAAAGGGAATGCAATGGAACAAAGATAGTTTTTTCAACAAATGGTGCTGGAATAACTGGAAATCCACATGCAAAAAAAAAAAAAAAAGTCTAAACATAGACCATAGACCTTACATACCTCACATATTTTACCTCAATATGGATCATAGACCTAAATATAAGACACAAAAATCATAAAACTTATAGAAGATAACATAGAAGAAAACCCAGATGACCTTGGGCAGATGAGGCCTTTTCAAATACAGCAAAGACATAATCCATGGAAGAAATAATAGAGTTGACTTCATTAAAATTTAATACTTTTGCTTTATGAAATACAACATTAAGAAAACAAGAAGAAAAGCCACAGCCTGGGAGAAACATTTGCAAAAGACACATCTGATAAATAAATATTATCCAAATAAACAAAGAACTCTTAAAACTCAACAATAGGAAAGCAAAGAACTCAATTAAAATATAGGCCAAAGGCTTAAAAGATACCTCACCAATAAAGAGTACAGATGATAAATAAGCATAGGAAAAGATGTTCCACATCACATGTCATAAGGGAAATGTAAATTCACAACATAAATAAAAAACGAGACACCACTAAATACCTACTAGAATGGCCAAATGCGGAACACTGACGAAATGCTAGCTAGGATGTGGAGCACTGGGAGCTCTCCCGCAGCACTGGTGGGGATGCAAAATGCTACAGCCACTTTGCAAGACAGGCAATGGAATATTATTCAGCATTAAAAAGATATGAGCTACCAATCCATGAAAAGACATGGACGAACATTAAATGTGTGTTACTAAGTGAAAGAAGCCGATCTGAAAAAGCTATGTATTGCATGAATCCAACTATATAACTCTATGGAAAAAGCAAAACTATGGAGACAATTAAAAGATCAATGGTTGTGAGGGGTTGGAGTGAGATGAATATTCAGATCACAGAGGATTTTTAGGGTGGTGAAAATACCCTCTATGATATTATAATGGTAGCTATGTAGATTATACTTTTGTACAAACCATAGAATTCGCAACAGCAAGAGTGAGTCCAGAGATAAACTATGGAGTTTAGGTGATCATGATTTCTCAATGTAGGTTCATCCTTGGCGAAAAAAAAAAAAAAAAAAAAAAAAAAAAGTACAATTCTGGTAAATGATGTTGATAATGTTTCAGATTAATCATATGTGGGGATAGGGATAAATAGAAAATCTCTGTATCTTTCTCTTCATTTTGTTGTAAACCCATAAATGTCTTTTTAAAAAGCCTCAAATAAATAAATAGCCCCAGTTACCTATTTCTCAAAAAGCGTCAAATTAATAGAGTGATTTTTTCTTGCCCCTAAATTCTATCTCACTAAGCATCTTTAAAAATTTTTTTAAGCAGATTTTCTGTGAAATTATTTTTTTGATCCGCCTCTATAAATGCTGAGTATAAAGAAACTAAAGGATAGCTATTTGTCAGGATATATAGTAAAGATAAGGCATCAAACACCTGCAATATATCGTGACAACCATTTCCATAAAGAGTTTGATAAATGTGAGTATGGAGTTTCCTCAAAAAATTAAGCATAGAATTACCATATGATCCAGTAATTTCACCACTTGGTTTTTACCCAAAGAATACAAAAACACTAATTCAAAAAGATATATGTGCCCCTATGTTTACTGCAGCATTATTTACAGTCGCCAAATTATAGAAGCAATCAAAGTGTCCATGATAGATGACTGGATAAAGAAGAAGTGATTACATATTTATATATATATATATATGTATACATATATATATAAAATATTACTCAGCCATAAAAAGATTGGATCTTGCCATTTGCAACAACATGGATGGACCTAGAAGGTATAATGCTAAGTGAAATAAGTTAATCAGAGAAAAACAAATAACATATGATTTCACTCAAATGTGGAATTTAAGAAACAAAACAAATGAATGAAGAAAAAAAGAAACAGACTCTTAATTATAGAGATAAAACTGGTGGTTACCGGAGGGGAGGTGGGTGGGGGGATGGATGAAATAGGTGAAGGGAAGGGGACTAAGAGTACACTTATGATGAGCACCGTGTGGTGTATAGAATTGTCGAATCACTATATTGTACACCGAAATTAATATAACACTGTATGTTAACTATATTGGAATTAAAAAAAAAGAGTTTGACAAATGTAGGCAAATGGACTTTGACTTCACATACTGCAAGTATTTATTTTGAAAAGAGAAAATGTCCACTTTTCTCACATATAGTCCATCTCTTTAGGTTAAAGAAATGCCTACAAATGTTAACCGGGAAAAAAAAAAAAAAGGATGTTTTTCCTTTTGATTTTGCTGACCTAAGTGTTGATCTCTGATTAAATTTCTTCCATGGAAGTCTGACTTTACTTTTGGTTTGCGCTTTAAATATGGTTTTCCTGGACATTTAAAATTTATAATAAATGAGATAGAGATGTATAAACAGACATAGATAGATAGGTAGATGATAAGAATTTAGATATAGTTAGTACTTTTCTGGTTTTAAGAGAATCCCTCTTGGCTATAAACTCCTAATGCTTGCATTGTAGCAAAAAGAAAATTTGCTTTTTATGCAACTTTGAGGAATTACTTAGGTCCATATGGAATTCCGAGAAATATGTTAAGATCCATATGGAACTCAAAGACTCATCTGCTATAACCAGGCTTTCAAAAGCACTTAACAGGAAAGGAGTGTAAAGCCTTTTTCTCTCAGCATATATAAGCCTAAGCACAGTAGGGACTGACCTTCCCATCTGACTATGCAACAATCTCTAATGCAGGATTTAGGAGTGAATTATAGCTTTTGAAAACAGCAAAAGAGGGGTGGTTCTGTTCTCAACCCCATCTATGGAGCCAGTTAAAAATAAGGAGTCAAATGATCTTTGAATCACATTTTTTAACAAAATGAATGAGTTAGTCAGTTTTTCAAATGTGTTTTTCCAGTTGATGCTCTAACATGATTTAAAGTCATACTGACACAATTAGAGGGAGCAAGATGGCGGAGGAGGAGGAGACCTAAATTTTGTCTGGTCCCAGGAATTCAGCTAGATAGGGATCAAACCATTCTCAACACATATGAACTCAACAGGAGATTGAAGAAAAGAATAGCAGCAACTCTCTGAACAGAAAGGTGACCACCTTCTGGAAGGTAGGACATGTGGAGAAGTGAATCCGAGGCGATGTTCGGGAGGATAGACAGTGAGGGAGGGGGCCTCTGTCAACCACTACCGGCAAGTGATAGAGCTGCAGAGCACAAAATCGTAACTTTTAGAAGCTGTTCCGCTTAGGGACATCGCTCCAGTGGCTAAGTGGGGGGTGGAACCCTTGTGGGACAGTGTGGACTCAGGACACTCGGGGTCACAGAAAGACCGGGGGTGCCTGAGTGCGGCAGAGCTCCCAGGTATCGGAGCAAAGAAGCCGCTACAGAGACAGAGCCGAGGTGTGGGTTCTCAACTCGGGGTTGGCATAAACCATGATCTGCGGCACAGTCGGGCCCCTGCTCCTCCAGCAGGGACCCAACAAGCGGCAGATCCGGGGAGACTCCCCTTCCTCCCCAGGGAGGAGCAGCGCGGGAGCGCACCACAGGGATCTGCTGGGTTTGGAGACTCCACACAGGGTCGGGTGCCAGAGATAGAAATGCTCGGTCACAGGCCGGGTGAGCACGGAGTGCGGCTGGAGACCGGGAAGACGGGAGTGATTGACTGCTTTTCTCTGGGGGTGCACTGAGGAGTGGGGCCCCGAGCTCTCGGCTCCTCCGGGGGGGAGATTGGGAGGCCGCCATTTTCACTATCGTCCTCCAAAGCTGTAAGGAAAGCTTGCAGGGAACAAAAGCTCCCAAGAGCAAACCGAGCAGATTACTTAGCCCAGACTCGGCAAAGGAGGGGCAATTCCACCTCCAGCAAAGACATCTGAGAACCACTGCAACAGGCCCCTCCACCAGAAGATCAGTAAGAACAGCCAGCCAAGACCAAGTTAATGAGATCAATGAGAATGGCAGAACTCCAGCACTAGGGGAATATTGCACATAGAATTCATGGCTTTTTTCCCCATGATTCTTTAGTCTTTCAAAGTTAATGTTTTTAATTTTTTTTTTTGAATTTTTCTTTTTTCCTTTTTCAACCAACATCTTATCAATCCCTTTTTAAAAAATCTTTTTTATTTTTCATTTTTAGAGTCATATTCTATCCCTTCCTAGTAGTTACCCTTATTTTTGGTATATATAAGTTGTTCTCTCATTAAAATTTTGGGATACAGTTTCTTCTAACAGACCAAAATATACCCTAAATCTCTAGTGTATGGCTTTGATCTAGTCTCCTGCCTGATAACATTCCCTCCCACCCCTTTTTTTTAATTCCTCTTTTTGCTTTTTTCAACCAACTTCTTATCAATTCCTTTTATAAAATATTTTATAATTTTCATCTTTACAGTCATATTCCATCCCTTTATCATATTTACCTTTATTTTTGTACATATATAAGTTTTTCTTTCTTTAAAATTTTGGGAGGCACTTTCTTTGAACAGACCAAAATACGCCCAAAATCTAGTGTGTGGCACTGATCTATGCACCAGCCTGATCATATTTGATCGTATTCTTTTTTTTATCTTTTTCTTTTTTTTATCTTTTTCTTTTTCTCTTTTTTTTTTCTTTTTTCTTTCTTTCCCTTTCCTTCCCCTGGTTTCAGGCCTCTTCTGATTTGTTTAGTGTATATTTTTCTGGGGTCTTTGTTACCTGTTAGCATTTTGTTCTCTCATTCATCTATTATTGTCTGGACAAAATGACAAGACAGAAAAAATCACCTCCAAAAAAAGAACAAGAGGCAGTACTGACTGCCAGGGACCTAATCAATATGGACATTAGTAAGATGTTGGAACTAGAGTTCAGAATGACGATTACAAAGATACTAGCTGGGCTTGAAAAAAGCATGGAAGATATTAGAGAAACCCTTTCTGGAGAAATAAAAGAACCAAAATCTAACCAAGTCGAAATCAAAAAGGCTATTAATGAGGTGCAATCAAAAATGGAGGCTCTAACTGCTAGGATAAATGAGGCAGAAGAGAGAATTAGTAATATAGAAGGCCAAATGATGGAAAATAAAGAAGCTGAGAAAAAGAGAGATAAACAACTGCTGGATCACGAGGGCAGAATTCGAGAGATAAGCGATACCATAAGATGAAACAATATTAGAATAATTGGGATCCCAGAAGAAGAAGAAAGAGAGAGAAGGGCAGAAAGTATACTGGAGCAAATTTTAGCAGAGAACTTCCCTAATTTGGGGAAGGAAACAGGCATCAAAATCCAGGAAGCACAGAGAACCCCCATCAAAATCAATAAAAATAGGTCAACACCCCGACATCTAAGAAGTAAAACTTACGAGTCTCAGAGACAAAGAGAAAATCCTGAAAGCAGCTCAGGACAAGAGATCTGTAACCTACAATGGTAGAAACATTAGACTGGCAACAGACCTATCCACAGAGACCTGCCAGGCCAGAAAGGACTGGCATGATATATTCAGAGCACTAAATGAGAAAAATATGCAGCCAAGAATACTATATCCAGCTAGGCTGTCATTGAAAATAGAGAGATAAAAAGCTTCCAGGACAAACAAAAACTAAAGGAATTTGCAAACATGAAACCAGCCCTACAAGAAATATTGAAAGGGGTCCTCTAAGCAAAGAGAGAGCCTAAAAGTAACATAGACCAGAAGGGAACACAGACAATACACAGTAACAGTCACTTTACAGGCAATACAATGGCACTAAATTCATATCTTTCAATAGTTACCCTGAATGTAAATAGGCTAAATGCCACAATCAAAAGACACAGGGTATCAGATTGGATAAAAAAACAAGACCCACCGATATGCTGTCTGCAAGAGACTCATTTTAGATCCAAAGACACTCCCAGATTGAAAGTGAGGAGGTGGAAAACCATTTACCATGCTAATGGACACCAAAAGAAAGCTGGGGTGGCAATCCTTTATCAGACAAATTAGATTTTAAACCAAAGACTGTAATAAGAGATGAGGAAGGACACTATATCCTACTTAAAGGGTCTATCCAATAAGAAGATCTAACAATTGTAAATATCTATGCCCCTAACATGGGAGCAGCCAGTTACATAGGGCAATTAATAACAAAAGCAAAGAAACACATTGGCAACAATGCAATAATAGTGGGGGACTTTAACACCTCCCTCACTGAAATGGACAGGTCATCTAAGCAAAAGATCAACAAGGAAATAAAGACTTTAAATGACACACTGGACCAAATGGACTTCACAGACATATTCAGAACATTCCATCCCAAAGCAACGGAATACACATTCTTCTCTAGTGCCCATGGAACATTCTCCAGAATCGATCACATCCTAGGTCACAAATCAGGTCTCAACTGGTACCAAAAATTGGGATTATTCCCTGCATATTTTCAAACCACAATGCTTTGAAACTAGAACTCAATCACAAGAGGAAAGTCAGAAAGAACTCAAATACATGGAGGCTAAAGAACATCCTACTAAAGAATGAATGGGTCAACCAGGAAATTAAAGAAGAATTTAAAAAATTCATGGAAACCAATGAAAATGAAAACACAACTGTTCAGAATCTTTGGGATGCAGCAAAGGCAGTCCTAAGAGGAAAGTATATAGCAATACAAGCCTTTCTCAAGAAAAAAGAAAGGTCTCAAGTACACAACCTAACCCTACACCTAAAGGAGCTGGAGAAAGAACAGCAAATAAAGCCTAAACCCAGCAGGAGAAGAGAAATAATAAAGATCAGAGCAGAAATCAATGAAATAGAAACCAAAAGAACAGTAGAACAGGTCAGCGAAACTAGGAGCTGGTTCTTTGAAAGAATTAACAAGATTGATAAGCCCCTGGTCAGACTTATCAAAAAGAAAAGAGAAAGAACCCAAATAAATAAAATCATGAATGAAAGAGGTGAGATCACAACCAACACCAAAGAAATACAAACAATTATAAGAACATATTATGAGCAACTATATGCCAGCAAATTAGATAATCTGGAAGGAATGGATGCATTCCTAGAGATGTATAAACTACCAAAACTGAACCAGGAAGAAATAGAAAACCTGAACAGACCTATAACCACTAAGGAAATTGAAGCAGTCATCAAAAATCTCCCAACAAACAAGAGCCCAGGGCCAGATGGCTTCCCAGGGGAAGTCTACCAAACATTTAAAGAAGATGTATGGAAGTGTTGAATCATAGTATTGTACACCTGAAACTAATATTACACTGCATGTTAACTAACTGGAATTTAAATAAAAACATTAAAAATATTTTAAAATAATTACACTGCAGGGATGTCCACTATCACCACTGCTATTCAACATAGTATTAGAAGTCCTAGCCACAGCAATCAGACAACAAAAAGAAATACAAGGCATCCAAATCAGCAAAGAAGTCAAACTTTCACTCTTTGCAGATGATATGATACTTTATGTGGATAACCCAATAGACTCCACCCCAAAACTGCTAGAATTCATACAGGAATTCAGTCAAGTGGCAGGATATAAAATCAATGCACAGAAATCAGTGGCATTCCTATACACCAACAATAAGACAGAAGAAAGAGAAATTAAAGAGTCAATCCCATTTACAATTGCACCCAAAATCATAAGATACCTAGGAATAAATCTAACCAAAGAGGCAAAGAATCTGTACTCAGAAAACTATAAAATACTCATGAAAAAAATTGAGGAAGACACAAAGAAATGGAAAAACATTCCACACTCATGGATTGGAAGAACAAATACTGTGAAGATGTCAATGCTACCTAGAGCAATCTGCAAATTTAATGCAATCCCCATCAAAATACCATCCACTTTTTTCAAAGAAATGGAACAAATAATCCTAAAACTTTTATGGAACCAGAAAAGACCCTGAATAGCCAGAATAATGTTGAAAAAGAAAAGCAAAGCTGGTGGCATCACAATTCCGGACTTCCAGCTCTATTACAAAGGTGTCATCATCAAGACAGTATGGTACTGGCACAAAAACAGACACATAGATCAATGGAACAGAATAGAGAGCCCAGAAATGGACCCTCAACTCTATGGTCAACTAATCTTCAACAAAGCAGGAAAGAATGTCCAATGGAAAAAAGACAGTCTCTTCAACAAATGGTGTTGGGAAAATTGGACAGCCACATGCAGAAGAATGAAACTGGACCATTTCCTTACACCACACACAAAAATAGACTCAAAATGGTTGAAAGACCTGAATGTGAGATGGGGAATCCATCAAAATCCTAGAGGAGAACACAGGCAGCAACCTCTTCAGCCTCAGCCACAGCAACTTGTTCCTAGAAACATCACCAAAGGCAAGGGAAGCAAGGGTAAAATGAACTATTGGGTCTTCATCAAGATAAAAAGCTTTTGCTCAGCAAAAGAAACAGTCAACAAAACCAAAAGACTACCGACAGAATGGGAGAAGATATTTGCAAATGATGTATCAGATAAAGGGCTAGTATCCAAAATCTATAAAGAACTTATCAAACTCAATACCCAAAAAGCAAATAATCCTGTGAAGAAATGGACAGAAGACATGAACAGACATTTTTCCAAAGAAGACATCCAAATGACCAACAGACACATGAAAAGGTGCTCAACATCACTCGGCATCAGGGAAATCCAAATCAAAACCTCAATGAGATACCACCTCACACCAGTCAGAATGGCTAAAATTAACAAGTCTGGAAATGACAGATGTTGGAGGGGATGTGGAGAAAGGGGAACCCTCCTACACTGTTGGTGGGAATGCAGGCTGGTGCAACCATTCTGGAAAACAGTATGGAGGTTCCTCAAAAAGTTGAAAATAGAGCTACCGTACGACCCAGCAATTGCACTACCTGTTATTTATCCCAAAGACACAAATGTAGTGATCCAAAGGGGTACATGCACCCCGATGTTTATAGCAGCAATGTCCACAATAGCCAAACTGTGGAAAGAGCCAAGATGTCCATCGACAAATGAACGGATAAAGAATATGTGGTATATATATACAATGGAATATTATGCAGCCATCAAAAGGAATGAGATCTTGCCATTTACAATGACGTGGATGGAACTGGAGGGTATTATGCTGAGCGAAATAAGTCAATGAGAGAAAGACATGTATCATATGATCTCACTGATATGAGGAATTCTTAATCTCAGGAAACAAACTGAGGGTTGCTGAAGTGGTGGGGTGGTGAGCGGGATGGGGTGGTTGGGTGATAGACATTGGGAAGGGTGTGTGCTATGGTGAGCACTGTGAATTGTGTAAGACTGTTGAATCACAGACCTGTACCTCTGAAACAAATAATACATTATATGTGAAAAAAAAGAAGAAGAGGGCACCTGGGTGGCTCAGTCGTTAAGCATCTGCATTCGGCTCAGGTCATGATCCCAGGGTCCTGGGATCGAGTCCCACATCGGGCTCCCTGCTCGGCAGGAAGCCTGCTTCTCCCTCTCCCACTCCCCCTGCTTGTGTTCCCGCTTTCGCTATCTCTCTCTCTGTCAAATAAATAAAATCTTTAAAAAAAAAAAAAGAAGAAGATAGTAGGAAGGGAAAAATGAAGGTGGGGAAATTGGAGGGGGAGATGAACCATGAGGGACTATGGACTCTGAGAAACAAACTGAGGGTTCTAGAGGGGAGGGGGGTAGGGGGATGGGTTAGCCTTGTGATGGGAATTAAAGAGGGCACATATTGAATGGAGCACTGGGTGTTATACGTAAACAATGAATCATGGAACACTACATCAAAAACTAATGATGTAATGTATGGTGATTAACATAACATAATAAAAAAAAGTCATACTGACACAATTAACAATTGCAGTAACTTTTAAATTGGTGATATAACCCTATAGATAATTTCTTTTAAATAGCTTAGACATAGGGATGTATGATGAATCATACATCTTTGCAGAAAGTAATTTTCCTCAATGCGTTCTACCTGTTGGAATCTTATTACATCACAAATTGGGAAGACTCTCAGTTGAAATAAAAATCTGAAACTTTCTCCAGAGCAACACTTAAACCCGAGGAGGAGACAGCTTTGAATATATTTAGGATTGTCCACTTTTTTTGAGTTTTTCGTTCCAAACATCTTATGTAAATGATGGTTAACATTGTAAAAGAACCCAGTGATATAAGTGGCTTTCAACAATTCTGACAAATTCTATTTCCCTTGGTATTAGCAGCTTTCTAGAGCTGCCATAGCAAAGAACCACTAACCTAGTGGCTTAAGCAGAAATTTAAAAAATAATGATAATAAAATAAAAAAAAAATAAAATAAAAATAAAGAAATTAAAAATGCATTATCTTACAATTCTGGCTAGGAGAGTCCACATTTAGGGTGTCAAAGGGGTTGGTTCTTTTGGAGGGCCTGAAGAAGAATCTGTTCCATGTGTCCCCCCTAGCTTCTGGTCAGTTGCTGGCAATCTTTAGCATCTCTTGGCCTGTAGAAACATTGCATCTTCATATTCACATGGCATTCTCACTGTGTTCATTTCTGTGTCTAAATTTTCCCTTTATATAAAAATACCAGCAGTACTGGAGTACAGACCCGTCCCACTCAGTATGACTTCATGTTAACTAATTATATCTGCAACAATCCTATTGACAAATAAGGTTGTATTCTAAAGTACTGGGGATAGGACATCAAAATGAGTATTTTTGGGGGGGATCACAATTTAACATATTACACCCTTAATATGTGTTGGCTTTTTTTGATGGAGTGTCATTTTGCAAGTATCTTATATGTATTCTTTTAAAGGTTTATTTTTGGGGCACCTGGGTGGCTCCGTCGGTTAAGTGTTTGACTTTGACTCAGATCATAATCTCAGGGTCCTGGGATGGAGCACTGTGTCAGGCTCCCCACGCAGCAGCGAGTCTGCTTGTCCCTCTGCCCCTCCCTCCTCTCAAATAAATAAATAAAAAATCTTTCTTTTTTAAAGAAGGTTTATTTTCCTCTGATCTTCAATATTTCACAGATATGTATATGCTCCTTGAAAAACAAAAACACCTTAACAAACCCAACATCAAATCCTGAGATTTCTGACAGGAGGTAAATTATGCATCCCAATACCAAACAGTATTAGTCTATTATTTTTTACTTTTAAAAAAAGGGGTTTTTTTTTTGGTGGGGGGTTTGCTGCTAGAAATTTCATTCCAAGTTTTATTTATGTGTTTATTTACCCTATTTATTCATTTGGTTATTTATTTTATGATGAAGCTACTTTCACCTAAGTTGGTACAAGGTCTAGGCAAAAAAACTCATTCAGCTATACTTGCTTGTTTTGTTTTTAGGTCTAAGTAATACACCAAAGTCTTCTATGAGAAACCTGGGACTCAAGAAGGAAACATTAATTATTCAGAGTTGGGGATCTTGTCCATGTAGAACCAAGTACTAATATAAGATTTTTCCAAGGTTCCTTCCTTTTCACAATGGATACAAATTTATATCTATTCTTATGCTGCTTCCATCATAATTTCTGCTCATAACTTTCATGAGTGTTGTGTGTTTCCCTCCAATGAAATAAGAAGGTGCTTATCGATAGAGAGGTCTAAATTGTGGATCAGTATCACCCCCATTCTTCCCCTAACACTGTGTTGACAATGCTTGATGCCCTGCAGAATGGCTTTGCTCAAGACTGTCTTGAAAGCAGTAACAAATGATCTTATTACTTTTGATCTGTTGATTCACAGGTTTGAGGGGAGTAGGAATATAGAATAGACCAAATTTGTAACAGTGTAACCAGAGTTGATGGTGAAGATTCAGATAATCTGGAGTTTGACTCCTTTTCTGATATTTTACTGGTTAGATAACCTCATTAGCCAAGTGATACTTGTTCTGACTACTCTGTTGAGAAGTTGTAAAGATGGCAAAGACGAAGAATGTCAACATGTTTAGTGTCACAGAAAAGTCCAGCCATCACACCCTAGAATAACTATGTTGGTTTCTATATGATGTGGAACAGAGGAGCAGCAGAGCAAACTGAAGTAGGTAAAAAGATTGGTATGCATTACTGTGTCTGTTTTTCTTTATGTTTGTAAGGATAAGAAAACATATAAGCTTTGAAAAAGCCAGCATCCTTCCACAAATACTTTTGGCACCTAATATATGCCAAGTAATTCTGCAAATTTTGGTATTACTACTACTAGTAATAATTTTGAAAGTAATAATTCTGAAAGTTAATAATTTATCTAAAGTTTACTCTGTTGCCAGGCACCACACAGAAAAGTGCATTGTAAAGATAGACTTCATTACTCTCATTTTGTAAAAGATGAATCTGAGGCTCAGAGAGGTTATAAAATTATCCCAGGTCAAATAGCTAATGAGGAAAAGAGCAAAGACCATAAAGGAATAGGACCTAGGATCAGAACTGCCTCTTTTATATACTGGCTGTCTTCCTGTTCTGGGGGCCTTATGTTTTATGGGACTAAGAGTCATCTACGCATTAAATTGTTTGGTTCTTCACAATCTATGGCTCTGTGGACACCAGTTTGGTATCTCTGCTGGTGATGTTGAGGATGTGTCAGATCAGGACAGGGGTAGACTCTCCAGCTAGTTCCCAGGAAGTTGTAAGGGGCTTGTGATGAGGCTAACCCCTGGCAAAATTGACATCTGGGTCCAAGTGGTCTTAAGTAACCATTCTCTTCCTTTTGTAATATACTTCTTATGCCCATGCATAATAGGTAATACTAAGTACCTACTTCAGAGAGTTGTCATGAAGACGAAATAATAGTGTAAACAACTTATAGAGTCAGGCATATGGTAAGTACCCAATAAATTGCAAGTAATATAGACACATGCATGTGCATATACACAGTTGTTTACATTTGTATAAAGAGATTTAAGATTGGAACTGCCTTGGGAAAAGCCACAATCTCCTATGTCTCAGAATTGAATCTACTGGGTACTCTATCACCCTGACCTTCATTAAGGCTTAGTCACAGTGTAACAAGGCAGGTACAGTCAACTATTATGAGGCTGAGGGGACAGATAGATCCTTTACCCCTGGAGTACCTAGGCTGAAAGTACCTTTGGCCCATAAAGACAGTAGACATCCCACAGCATCAGTCTGACATCTTCTGACACTGGCCTGAAGTCTCGATTTGTGTTTCTAAGACCTGAATAAACTTGTCCTCTCTTTCTCTCTCTCTCGTTTCAATCACCTCAATTCATCTCTACTAGGCTGTCTCACTACTCCTCTCCTTTCTTTAGACAGAGGAATTGAGATGTATCTTCAGAGAGGTACAAACTATAAAGGCTGAGAATCCAGACTTCAGTCCTTTTGGTTGCCCCATGAATATGGTAAATATGGTACAAGAGAAGACTGCAGAAGCAGGGCCTATTTAAATGTGGTGCTTTATTGTAGCTAATCTTTGAATAATCCTGGTGAGAGATGAAGTTGCCTTTTGTTTAAATGTAAAGTACAAAATTCTGTGAAAATGGGCAATATGTCCCAAGAGGAAGAGCTAAAAAGGCTTGGTTTGAATGACATCAGTTAAGCTAACCCACTCTACTCTGTAACTCAACCCATTTCCATTGTGTCATCAATTTCTGTTTTAAATAAAAGTACCTATTAATAAAAAAGACTTTATCACTAATCCCCAAATTTCAGATTTACAGGAGACCAGCAAGAAATGGTTACCTCAGCAGGTGGTGACATTTTGGCTTGTCAAATTTCACTAAGGACTTACTTTACATAGGGCAGCTTGCTAGAGAAAAGTTCCAGTCTCTTATTGTGTAGAGGTGTTGTTTGAGTCTTTGTCCCTTTCCCTGTCAAGAGATGTGATTCACCAGCAAGTCATCATTCACTTGTTGAGGCTGAAATTTTCCCAAAGAACCCACTTTTAGGGACATGAGTTGTAATTCTTGGTGTTGAAAAGTTTGCTTTTTATTTCAGGTGGCAAGAGAGCTTCTTTTATCATTCTGAGATAAGGATGCTCCCTGTACATCAATGTGGCAGGTATGGCCAATCATAATCACAGGAGTTATAGAAGATCTGAAGAGTCCTCACCCAGTCAGCCAGTAGAGTCATGATATTCAGCTTTTGGTTTGGATTTTAAATGAAAGCCAAAGTCAGAAGCCCAGGTCTTTTTTCTTCAATCATGTAATCAATCATAAAGAAAAAACAAATCTATGCTAATATGTATCGGAAGCGCTAAACCATGAAGCCACATCATTTTTCTTTTGTTGTTTTCCTTTTCTGCTTGTGATTCTCAGGTATAGTTAGTCTATACTATGCCTTGATATCTAAGAATCAAAATAATCTGACAAGGAGTGAGAAATTCAGACCTAGTCTGGATGGATTTGGATTCTGATAAATGATTCTACTTTAATCCTCTTTGGGAAGGGAAAAATCACCAATAACAGAGATGCTGTGACTATTTGGGCTTGAGATCCTAGGTGGCCCACATATTGCTGAGTCACAGTCTCTGACATTTATCATGTCTTAGAAGTTTATCAAATATTGCTTCTCTTTATCAGAAGGTAAAGATAATCTCATCTCTGCTGCTCATTGGCCAAACTGGTACTTGGAAATATTGGTTTTGCTAAGATCAAGCAGCCTTGGTGAAAAGATCTGATGTTGTACCAAAAATTCTGGCAGACCCTATACAATACTGGGACAAAGCAGAAATACTAAATCCCAAGAACTTTACACAGAGAAGAACTTGGTGCTAGATACGCAGGTGTTCGGCATTTCTGACTAAGTGGGAATTATTTGGACTCTAGAGTTGGAAATCAGAGAGCCAGTGAGCAGGGCGCCTGGGTGGCTCAGTTGGTTAAGCGACTGCCTTCGGCTCAGGTCATGATCCTGGAGTCCCGGGATCGAGTGCCGCATCAGGCTCCCTGCTCAGCAGGGAGTCTGCTTCTCCCTCTCCTGCTCCCCCCTCTCATGCTCACTCACTCTCTCACTCTCTCTCTCTCTCAAATAAATAAATAAAATCTAAAAAAAAAAAAAAAAGAGAGCCACTGAGCAAGCCTAAAGAGAAAGAATAAACGCTTGCTTCTGATGTAAGTGATGAGATATCAAATCATTTGTAATGACACCAAGCCTACCTAGTGACAGACAACAAACAGAGAAAGAATAATGTTCCTTCTTCTTTCCATTATGTATGTCAAGGAAAGTTAAATTTTTTTTTTTTTCTGAAAGATGATTCTATTTCTTGCATTCACTGGTTTTATTCATGCTTTTTAACCCCAATGAAATTTACAGACAAGAAAGAAGACCTATTCTCCTTGAAAAGGGTGTGCATCTCTAAATAAAGCAGGTTTTTCTAAACAAGGGAATATATGGCTGATGAATCCAGGCACACATTGTGCAGCTATTTCCCACCACTCACCCTCCTCAGAAGGGAAAGGATGCACTTATTTGTTCTGTCTGAACAGGAGAATTTTTCTCCCAGGAATGGTGTGATATTATTTTATAATTGTCCTCTATGCTATAAACCTGAATGGAAGTTTAAATGAGAATGGAATGGAGTACTCCATGAACCATCTCCAGAAAGTTGGCATGGTTACACATGCTTATGGAATTCAGGCTCTTGGGTCATAGCTGCCAAAAGCCATGTGTTTACCTTTCATCCACCTGGGCCTCAGTTTACTCAAAATGAGAGGATTAGCCTAAATGATTTAAAAAAAAAAAAAAACTCTGTTCCCCTTAATTACATAGATCCATCCATGGGCCTATGAAGCATATATTAACACATTCTAGCTTATTACTATCAGAGCATTTCTATATGTGAGAATAATGTCAGTGATGTTAATCTCTTATAGGTATTCCAGATGTCTAATAGATATTTAATGTATGAGTAATATTATTGCTGCCAAAATGAAATTGTGTGCCTTCTGTATGCTGTTTAATGATGATAGATGTTTTTAGAAGTGTGAAATATACATGCATTACATAATTCCCTATTTAGTTTTCTGGAGATTACATTTGTTTCAATAGCATTATATAGGCTGTAAAGTAGCATCTAATTATATTCACTCTTTTTTGGGAAAAATGATAGTTAATGATCTCTCCCAACTCTTTAGCTTAATTTCCCTTATCAAGCTGTCTATTTCTGGATAATCATTTCACTTTCCTCTTTTGCTAAAAATATTAAAGTTGAATTAGAGCAAAAATATTAAAGTTGAATTAGAGCAATATTTCCCAAAGGAGTTTTAGAAAATGTACCATAAAAGAAACAGAGTTCTATAGTCAAGTGTTTGGAAAATGCTGCATTCCATGCTTCTTCTCAGAAATCTGGCTTTCTCATCATACATTAGAGGCTCTGAGAAGTATGACAGAGAAGAAACCTTTTTAGATCTCCCAGTTTATGTCAGATTTATTTAACTATGGAATTCTTTATTTCTGAATCATAGTAATTAATAAAAAGCCATAAGATACAATGACCTGGATGCACATTGAGGACACTTGATAGTATATAATTTCCAAGGTTTCTTGGATTGTTTATGTGGATTCAAACTGTAATGTTGTCAGAGGATTTTTAGGGCAGGGGAAATATTCTGTCTGATACTCCAACGAGGGATACATATCATCATACTTTTGAGCAAACCCATAGAATGTACAACACCAAGAGTGAACCCTAATGTAAACTATGAACTTTGGGCGATAACATGTGTCAATGCAGGTTTATCAGTTATCACAAATGTACCACTCTGATGGGAGATGTTGACAATAGGGCAGGCTACGCATGTGTGGGGCCGGGGTATACAGGAAATTGGTGCCTTCTCAATTTTGCTGTGAACCTAAAATTGCTCTAAACAGTATGAAGTCTAAAATTTTTTTAAAACCTTGATGTTGTTGCCATATTAGACTGCCCAATTATGTAACAGGATTTATAAATCCTCATTATGAGATAGCCCTTCCCTACCAACTCTTCCCATATTTTAGGAAACAAACAAAAAACAGGTTTAATAATTTGGGTATAGCCTCTTTCCTTCCGCCTACTCTCAGAGAAGTGTGTGTGCACGTGCGCATATGTGTGTATGTGGGCATACATGCATATTTGCCCAAAACTTTCCTACATTTTAAGGCGAGGTAGCAGAGAAGAGCATGAGGTTGGGAACTAACTGCCTCAGATTGTGTCTGGTCGTCACAATAATCTAAGCAAATCAACCTCTTCATGTGTTAGTTTTCTTACTTGGAAGATGGATTCAATAGTAGCTGCCCTGCCTTACTTATGAGGATTTTAAGAATAAAGTGTGTAAAATTGGGCTCAAAATTAAATAGGTTCTCATCCTAGAAAAATGAAGGCAGAATGAGGAGCTGAGCTTTAAACTATAAAAATTATAGAAAACTCATGTAAGAAGAACTCAGTCCTTTTTATTAACCTCTGAAGTACAAGACTTATGGAGTCCCTTTGAATTTCAGAAGAGAGAATTTTAGGACATATATAAATGGAGCAACTGCACCAAGCTTGTTATTTTTGAGATCTTCCAAGCTGTAATAAAACTAATTTAATGATGATAATACAGCTTAACCAAGGGATTGCGGACTCTAAAGGATGACACTCCCACAGTAGACTCTTAAAGATACATGGCAATGTTTAAAGACAGTATTTATATACACTTTTGAAAGCAGAAGCTAGAGAGTCTTAGATCTGGAAAAGGTCCTTCCAGGTGATTGAACCTAGCATGTCGCTGCAAGTCTCTTACAATCCAGAACACATGTTGTCAGGAATGACATTGGATCTTTCCTATAATACACCCTTGTTTTCTCTTGAGGGGGAGAATCTGCTTTAGTCTGTTCCACTGTATTCTTTTATAAAGGACTTGGTGAAAAACATTGTGTGTGTTCTTCAAATACAAAATGACTAATTTATGCGACACCCATCACCGATCTGAATTCATGAGGAGAGTCATCACACTTACACTAAAAAAAAAAAAAAAAGTATATATACCACAGAACAAAAAAAAAATCCTTTTGCAGAACTTTAGGCTGTTGTAAGGTGTTTGAAGTAACTAGGCTTGAATAGAATCATTTGTCAAATCAATGGATTTCACTGCATCTTGGAAAGAAGAATGAAGAGCTCAATGGGAGGATTTATACTCTGTGCTTGCAGAGTTGGTTTTGCTTCACACACATTAATTTCTCCCTCCTTAGCCATACACTGGGAGTTAGGTTTTGTGTATACTTTTGCTTCAAGCTGTATCTTCATTTCAGACCATTTCTTCACTATTAAATGCTGACACTTTGGTCTAAAGTCTCCCATATGCCTTCCAATTAGAGTATAAATCTTTGAGGACAAGGACTATATCATATTCTTCTTTTGTTTGTTTCTTAGCCCTCAGAAGATGGAGTAAGACAAGGAAGAAGCTCTGTAAATATTTATCGTGTACACGAAGAAGTGGGCATGTGGGTAAGTAGATGGATTACGAATTTATTTTAATTAATTATTTGTGAACTTTTTCAGAGGTAACCACATAATGAACTTCACACTATTGTTCATGTGCACCTCTAATTTACTTCTTATATATTGATTCCTAAAAAAAAATAGTGGTTTTTTTCATGTTTTTAAAATTATCTTATTTTTTCTTTCTGCAGCTTACTTTTATTCATTTCAGAGATTCTAATACATTTCTTGTTCCTGCTCAATAGTATCTTATTGTATTTAATTTATACATTCATAGCATTTAATTTATACACCTTTATATTGATAAAAATTTGGGGTTTGTTCCCATTTTTTTTTTAACCAAATGCTACTATAGACATACATGTCTTAGGTTGCACAAACAAGCAGGTTTCTCTAGAGAATAACCCCAAGAGTGGAACTGCTGTACCATAAGTTGTACATATATTCAGTGTTACTAGGGATTACCATGTGGTTATTCAATTTATACTCTTATGAATCCTCATTTTATAAAACTTCAGCTTTCTAACACTAGCCTTAGTCTTTAGGCACTAACTTCTACAAGAAGGAAGTCTTTGCCCACAGGCTTGCTTAAGGAACTATGTCTCAAAACTCCTAAGAGAATTTGTGTGTGTTCAAGATCAGGAAATTGTATCTGCCATCGTCCAGATGGGTTCCAGTTTCAATTCACAACTTGATGTCACGGTGGTGCCCAGTATCTGGAGTCTAAGATTTCTTTCCTTCTTATCTTCAATGGTTTGCCACCCATTTATTATAAACAGAAGTTCCAGCATGGTTGAAGATTACCATTAGTGGCAAAGAAAGGCTTGGATTTGTCTAAATTGATCTGTGTTAACAAAACTGATTATGTTCCTACTCACTTGATTCTAGTCTTCCTGTGTTCTAAGACCTTCAATATTTTGTGACGTTGTGCTATGGTTTAATAGCACCACAGGGCAACAATATGGCTGCTGAGGTTCTGAGGTCTGGGAAAACTGCACGTTTCAATTTTCAATTGACTATCTCTGTGTTCCATTTATTAAATATCATAGTACCTCAGAATAAAGTTTAATTTAACAAATCAGGTTCTGAAGTGTTAACACAGCTGTATTTCAAAAGGCAGCTTGCATTAGGTGATCTTTTAATTATGCATTTGATACCAAGAAAAACCCATCCCATTTAGAGCTGTGGTCACTACTGGCATATACTTAATCTTCTAACAGTTACTTTGGCCTTCAATGTCCTCTGAGAATAGTAATCTCTCAAAAGAAATGAAGATTCATATACCATTTTACATTTTTTGGTTGTCTATTTGCTTATTTTCTATGCATTTATACCCGCCTTCTTTTAGAGAGTATATTTTTGTTGTTGTTTATTAACCTTTAAAGAAAAAAACTATTGAATAAAACATGAATATAGAGAAGTGAAAAATTCATAAATGCACAGTTCAATAAATTTTCACCAAGTGAATATAGCTTGTAACCAGAGCATAGATCAATAAATAGAACATTCCCCACACCTGCAGAGCCCCCCTGGTTCTCTTTTCCAGGCACTCTCCAATGGCCAAACAAAGTGTTTATCTGGGTTTTAAACTCACACAATACATCAAATAAACATTTTACATATGATACCAGTAAAGCCCAGAAAGAAGAAATAATCCATTCAGGATTACACAGGAGTAGAAGAATCAGCACTAGAACTGCATTGCTACATGTACTTTCAAACAGTCAAGGAGAAATGACAACAAAAGTCAAGTACACGTAAGTTATATAATTCAAGGCTTGACAATTTTCAGAGCATGTGCTGAAATATGGACACATTCAATTCAACTGGAATTCTTGCCTTTAAGCTGAAAATCCTTTCCCATAACATCATATGTCAGTTATTACATATTCCTATGAATCGTGATTTTATTATTTTGTGATGCGACAGACTGAAATATTGGAGACCAACATCTCAGTTTGTTTCCTCATGTATATCTTAGTTTAGTTACCTCAGTTCCTGAAGCTTTGAATTGTAGAATTTTGCATTCTATATCTTATCTGTAGAATAAGAATAAAAATCATCTTAGAGCATTGCTCATAGAATTCTTAATAATGTAATATTAGAGCTTGATTCTTTAAAAGTTCTCAACATATGAAAACTTGATCTAAAACCTGTAATGAGACTATTCACCTCCCTTGTGATCATTTCAAACCCATGCCCTAAGATTACTACTGGGCTAATATTCTCTACTTTTAGCATCTACAGCTTTTATGATAATATTGTCTGGGTTTGGACAAACAATGATACTATCCTATAGGTATATAGCAAGGAAAATTTCCCATCTCCAGATGAGGGATCAGCCAGTGGCAGAGAAGGCGATGTTCACATAATGAATAAACAATGGATGGGCAGTTCCTCTGGGAACACCTTCATTGGATTTTTAACAAAAGCCATGCTTGGCTGGAGAGTGACAAGAGGTTTTGTTCAGCTTCTGCTCTGAGTGGTTTAGGAACTACTGACCCGAAACAAAGTGGCAGCTTGACCTGCTGTGGCCTTCAACACTCTCCTCAGGACCTCACAGCAACATCTGACTTCCTAAGATGGTTCCCTACCACTTGTCCATATAAACACCTGAGTCACATCATTGGCCACAGATACTTTGGGCACAGCCCTTTCCTTTCTTTCTTCCTCTTCCATTACCTCACTTCCTCCCTGCCTTTGCAGTTGCACTCTGGGGCCTACAGGCCAGTTAGAGGCCCAGCAGAAAAACAAGAAACCCAGAAATTGACATAGGCTCAGTCAAGCAAGTCATTAGCAACTGACTAGAGTTGCAAAGTGGTATCTGCTCAGAGTCTGAGGATCGAATATTCATTTCTGACCATGCCTAACCCTGCTGTGATTTCTCTGGGACACAACTCACAGCCCAGAGCCCAGAGATTTTGCAAGAGCGTCAAAGGATCCCCAAAGATTCTTCTTTTCTGGGTGTATCAGCCTCCTCCAGGCTCAGTTCAGAGCAGACTGAGAGCCTGAGCTCTTTCTCAGTATTTGCTGTGCGGAGTCTACCTATTGAGAGTTTCTTCCCCTGCCCTCTAACCATATTTAATTCCACCCTTCAGGAAATGAGGTGCCAGCTCAGGATCCCACCACTCCTGTCTCCTCTTAATCTGTCTGTAATCTTTCTTCTACAATCCAAAAGATGAATATAAAGAGCTCAAATTTGAAATCTGAGGATCCGTAATGGACCTAACCTCTACCAGTAGCTTGCTGTGCGTCCATGGGGGAGTTTAATCAGCCTCTTTGAGTCTCAGATTGTCTCAACCCACTGGATAGTTAAAAGGTATAAATGATGACAATGAGTCTGACATATAAACATCAATCAAGTCACGCCTCTGCTCAAAATCCTACAATGGCTTCTCATTTCTTTTTTTTTTTTTTTTAAAGATTTTATTTATTTATTTGACAGAGAGAGAGATAGCGAGAGAGGGGACACAAGCAGGGGCAGTGGGAGAGGGAGAAGCAGGCTTCCCGCCGAGCAGGGAGCCCGATGTGGGACTCGATCCCAGGACCCTGGGATCATGACCTGAGCCGAAGGCAGACGCTTAACGACTGAGCCATCCAGGCGCCCTGGCTTCTCATTTCTTACATATACAGAGTTAAAATATTTCTACCTGGCTTTCCAAGCATAAGTTAATTATGTGACCTGAGATTTACTTCTCCCTAACATATGTTCCTCCACCAGGCTGAATTCCTCTACCTGTTAAGAATACTTCCCAAGCTCACTTCAATCTCACTATCCTGACTCATGATCCACTCCCTCATGTGGGAAAACATTCCACCCCACTTCCACCAGCAGTCCAAATCTTATCCATCCTTTAAGACGCTGATCAGGCTCCCCCTCTATAAAAGTTCACTCAAATATCCCAGCCAGCACTGACCATATCCTTCTCTGAAATTTTTGTATGCTTTTAGTAACGGTGATGACACTTAACATGAGATGAATCCACTCATCAAATGTTTAAGCGCACAGTACACTATTGTTACCTATAGGCATTATGTTATACAGCACATCTCTAGAACACTTTGGCTAGCATAACTGAAACTTTATACCTGTTGAAGAGTAACCCCCCATTTCCTCCTCCCCCCAGCCCCTGGCAACTTCCATTCTACTCTCTACTTCTATAAATTTATTTCATCATATGGAAAATTCCAAACAGATCCTTACTAATTGGCTCATTATTTCAGATGCATTAGTTTTATCTTTGTCATTGTATATTTTATTAGGACAAGGACATAATCAATTTATATACCCCCCCAAATAGACATATTTTACTAATGCATCAAAGAGTGACTCAGTAAAGTTTAATTGAATGGTTTCTTGACTAAGAGACTGGAATGCCAAAGACTGCAGTCATTTCCATAATTTCAATAGGTGGATGGTGTCTTTCCCATTCATTTATTCCCTGGAACAAATTCTTTCTGGTCACTTTCATATGCCAGACATTCTGCTGGGAATACAGATCTGAATAGGATGAATATAATCCCTTCTCTCATGTAACCTATAATCTAATGAAGGAAATAAGCAAGTGTAATGAGCTGGAGAAAATTGTATTATTTTAGTAGCAATGGCAGGATTTCTCTTGGAGAGAGAAATTTGATGGATGAAATTTGGATAAGGACTTGGGATAGAAGTTGAACTTCTCCCACCTACCCTCAGTGCCCAAGTGCTGGCTGATGCCCGGATTTCACAGGGAGAAGATGTTCTGACTAAAAAGAGATGTGCTTTGATTCTCTAGAACAGCAGGAGATGCAGGAGATGAGGGGCAGAAATATGCTTGATATATGAGCCCATTCTGGGAAGCTCTCCCTCAAAAACTCTTGAATAAAATACAATATATACATAAATGCTTTTAATTATCATTGTTTTGCTGTCATTAAAAGTGAGCACTGACATGAATTTCAACTGAGGCCCAGGTAGTGTAGGACATTTATGTCCCAGTCTTCTCACCAATTCTAAGCCAGGAGAATACATGTCCACTCACAATCCTTTCACTTTTTCATTACCAGCCAACCTGTGGAGGGATGAGCTTTCTGAGGCCATGGTATTGAGAGGTTCAACTCAATTTTACCCAGATTTCAAGAAGCAAGAAGGCCCCCAGCTGACATTGGTGTTACACAATCAGCAATCAGCAATCAAGTGCAGAATAAATACCAGTATTAAATTAGATGATACAAAAGCAGGGCCTAATGTAGTCTGAAGAAAGAGGTGGTGGTGGGGGGGGGGTGGTTTGAGGGGAGAGAGGATTTTCCAGGGGAAATGACACATATGCTGAAGTCTGAAGGATGAGTAGAAGTAAGCAGAGTGAAAATGGGTAAGGTTTTGCTATATTTAGGTTTTCAAGTACAGGAGCCAGGAAAAGAATTATGATAGAAGGGGAAAGGAGGTCAAGAGGAGGAGAGAAGAGGGAAAAATGGAAATAAAGGGGAGAACTGAAAGAACAAAACCCATACCCTAGACCCCTTCAGTATAGCCCAATCCATCCATCTATCATAGGTAGTGCAATTTCTCCAGAAAAGTCCAATAAACCTAAAGGGAATATTTGGACTTGAGAATTATTTGGAAATTTTCTACAACATACTAATTATGCTACTATATAGACAGTGTACTCTCTGGCCCCATGCCTGAGCTACAAAAATGCCATATTCCTGGGAAGTGAGGTGAACCAAGCTAAGCCTTGAGAAGACTGTCTACATAAGCAAAAATCATATCTACTTTTCATGTATGATTCATTTGGGAGACAAACAGTTCCCCAGAAATTTGTGAAATTGAACAATTACCGAACTCAGTTGTGGGTTACCTATTTCCCAACCCCCTAACTAGTAGTTTCCAGGGCTTGTGTTTGTTCATCAGGTGTTTGGAAGTGCTCAGGTCCCAATTTATGATTCCCACCTGCCCTCCACCAAACTTTCCATTAACCCTGGTATTTATTCTCACTTGTTGGAAAATAAAGATAATTTGATAATTACATTCCCTTTGGGTCATTACTAGATGACTAAAGTATTCTATGCCACCTGTCTAGGAAGTATAAGCTTTCAAACATGCATGTCAGATGCTGTAATAGAGATAGGGAGAAGAAGCTTTCAGTGGTACAGGGGGGAGGGGACTCACCACATAGACACTTACTTCAACTGTTGACCATTGAGACTGAAAATGAGCTTGCTAGTGGAAGACCCCTCCCTGTTCATGACAAACCACAACTATACGTATACATACATGCACACATGTGTATACACAAAGAGATCTATATCTGTTTGCACTCCACAGGAAACCAGGACCCCATCTCCTATCACAGCAATCCAGGCTGTCTGATCTGTGCCAGCAGATCAGGCCTAAAATTATACACTGGATCTTCTCAGTGTTTCTCCACAACCCTCCAACCCTGTTTCTCCACAACCCCTAGGTAATTATTTGAGAGAAAATTACAATACACATTAAATAAAGTAATTTATTTCCTAGATTAATCTCAGACTTTAAGCATTTTTAAGCTGGTAATTTTTTTAATACAGTAATTGTGGAATTAGGAATACATTTTTCACTAGTCAGTAATTATTTTACTTTGAACATATAAAAATGGCTTTTAAAAGGGGAATAAAGAAGGATTATTAAGAGTTTTACTGGATCAAATGAAAGTTTCAAGTTTTATTAGCAAAGAATAAAAAGACTAATTAGATTTGGTTTATGGGTTTACATGCTAATTCTCAAAAGAGGCACATGATGAACTGTGAGGGGAAGCTAATGCGGCCGGATTCTCACGGGCATCCTCATGTAGCACCGAGTTGGAATTGGACGGAGACGAAGCTGGTATTTGTTCTCCTGCTTCCCCTCTTCCCCCAACCCCACCCCAGCTCTGTTTGTCCGTAAAAGTTTGCCTCTCCTCAACTCCACCACCACTTTTGTCAAAGCACCCCTGATCATCTCTTGTTGGAACTAGTCTGCCAGACTGTCTCCTCCTTCCTCTCTTATGCCGGCTGACCATTCTTCACAGTACAACAAAGACTGTCTTTCCAAATCGCGACTCCGACCATGGCAGAGGAAGCTCTCTTCTCATGCAAACCTGCTAATGAGCCCTCCCCCTGCTTCAGTTTTTCCGATACAAGTAAAAATAAAGATCTTCAAATTGGCCTGGGGTCTCCCCTGCCACACACCTCAGTTAATCTCACAGGACACTCCATATGCTCCAACAGCACTGTCTTTCCTTTTTCTTTTCCTTTTTTTTTAAATTTCTGAAAAATACTCTATTTCTGCCCTTCTGGGGTACTTGCATAGGTGTTGCCTCTACCCCTGTTGGTTGGTTATTTCCTATTCGTAATTTTAACCACAATTCAATCATTACTTCTTCAAAAACGGGTCTTTTTTGAACCTTGTGTTTAGGTCATACCTTTCGTATAAT
Source organism: Halichoerus grypus (assembly GCF_964656455.1). Taxonomy (NCBI): domain Eukaryota; kingdom Metazoa; phylum Chordata; class Mammalia; order Carnivora; family Phocidae; genus Halichoerus; species Halichoerus grypus. Next base: position 21,487,708 of record NC_135718.1, on the reverse strand, counting down.
CTCTTTGCACCAGGTACTCTCTTTGAGAGCCTAGAAAATAGCATGAATTGCTTATTTATTTCTTTTTTTTAAGGATTACCATTTCTCCAGGCTTAACTATATACTACATCTGGGTAAGTACAACGTCTCTTTATGCTCACCATTTTAATTAAGGAAGTTATAAAGAATATGAAGTATGCATTAAAGTCATAACATAAATGAATGATTGAATGAATGAATGGATAGATGGATGGTTGGCTCTCTCAGTAGTCTTTAATTAAGATGTGGATGTTGATATCCCTCTACTAATTAATGGTTCTGAAGCCCTCAAGGTATATATTTTAGGAAGACTATAATCAACCTTAGTATCAACATTAAGGGTTAAGTATGTATTTGCCTCTTCTAGTTTGCAAATAAATAGTCAATTATAATGATAGTGTTCATTATTTCTTGGGATGCATTTTCAACAATGGGAATAAAGTTAATATTGAGATTTCTAGCTTTCATTCCCTCGCTATGTATTTTCTGAGAGTCATCTATGCACCAGATACTGTGCTAGGTGCTGGGAATAAAAATATGGTAAAGGCTCAGTTCTTGGCTCTGTGAACATTTACCATCTTTTTTTTTTTTCACTACCCAACATCTGTATCTCTTTCCTTTATTTGGTGAGTTACAAAGTTTGCCTCCCTCTCTAGAAGATGAGGATGCAAGACGCTCATGCTCCTAGAGTCCTCCATAGGTAGGTCGCAGATATGTGACCTCACCTCTGTCAATCTGAGGAGCCCACATTGGACTTTGATTCTGAAGTCAGGGAGTCAAAAAAAGCAGAGACTTCGCACAATCTATTTTGATGAGGGTGACAAAGGTCAGAAAAATTCACTCAAACCCCTTTAGAGGTAAAACAGTCTACCCCACTTTTCCTACAAGTCATGAAAGGCTTGGCAACAATATTTCAACTTCCTGTCCTGCAACTAAGATAGAGAGGTACATGGCAAAGGTGAAAAGTGTTGATATTTTGCATTAAAAATGTGAATAGCCATATGAATAGATTTCTATTAAATTTAGTCCTCCTTAATTGTTGTAACTAGTCAATAATGTGTTTTTTATGTAAAGTGTTTAAAAGGGTATCTGGCCCAAATTAAGAACTTTATAAAAGTGTTGGCTAGTTTCTCTCTATATTTTATAGTTATATAGAGTCTCATTCTTTTTAAAGTTTCCAAGTTCATTATCACTTTTATTATTTTACTTTTCATTTTCTTCTCAAAATCCTTTGTGAGAAGGAAGAAGCTGTGTTAGATCTTGGTGTTTAATGAGAAAACTAAGACCCAGGAGAGGTAAATCACTGCCCTACCCAGATTATTGAAGATTTCTGAAGCAGAAATTAGAAGTCTTTCTGGTTTTCTGACTCCTGAGGCAAAGCAATATCTTCACCCAAGGGGCTGGAAGGATGGGGAGATGAGTAGATCCACTGACTGAGTTTCCTACTTTGCTGAGGATGTTTATCTTTTTTTAACTTATGTCTAGATCCACAGCAGGATAAAACCTCTTGGTGGTAGGTAGATTTCTGAGTTGGGCCCTAAGATTCCTGCTCCCTTGCATATACTCCATATGATCCTTTCCCTTTGGTGTGATAGGACACCTGACTATAATTGCATATCCCTCTCCCTTGATTGGGCCATGTTATAGAAGACTCTTTTGTAGCAGATTGGAGAGAGATTTTTGTGCTGGTTCTGGAGAAGGTCACTCATATTAAAAGATGGCCATATGAGCAGAACCCAGGAACTGAGAATGACCCTTGGCCAATAGCTAGCCAAACAAAACAAAACAAAACAAACAAGCAATAACAACAGAAACAGGGTCCTCAGTCTTTCAGTGACAAGTAACTGAATTCTGTCAACAACCTGAATGAGCTCAGAAGAGGACCCTTGTCCCCAGGTGAAAATGCAGTCCTACCAAAATATTGATTTAAGCTTTAGAGATCTTGAGCAAAAGACCTAGTTAATCTGTGCCTGCACTCCTGACCCACTGTGAGATAATGAATAAATGTTTAATATTTTAAACTACTAACTTGATGGTAATTGGCTAGATAGCAATAGAAAACTAATATGTCCTTAGAAGCACCAATCTCATTCTCAAAAATAATGTTGATGATGATAACAATAATAGAAATACCTAATGCATTAAAGAGTAATAGACCTAAACGTGGAAAGCAGAGTTGTGCTCAGTTAAGTCCTCTACCCACACACCACTTTCCCTGGTCATATTAATAATGGAAGTGGGGCAGATGGACTCCATTGCTACACAGCTGGTCTTTTGATAACCATCATTTGTATTTTATATGTAATCCTTTAAACAAATCATTCCTAGACTATTGAAGAATCTTTCAAAGGTATAACTTAGTTTCAAATAACACATTTTTGTAAACACCAGGAACAAAGTTTGAACACAGATTTGGGGAGTGAGGGGGAAATCCTGGTGGACTTGAATGCAGTTTTTGATGATTTTCTATAGCCGTTGCTTTTACTGTCATTCCCAAAAACAATCACTGTTGTGCTTTGTGTGGATGTAGCACTGTGCAGTGAAAACATGCCTTACCTGACAACTGACCTGCATTTTGTTTGCACAACAGCATTATGTATTAGACACCTCTCCTCCTGTAGCTATCTGCACTGAGGCCATGCAACATGATGATTGATGTATACATTATGAAATAACCACCATGATCAAGCTAATTAGCACAAGTGAGATTGCATCAACATCAGCTGTGTAATCTTAATCGAGTCACTTCACCTTCTGGGCTTAGATTATTCCCCCGAAAAGTAAGGAAGTTAGATAATGAAGCCCTATGTCTCCTCTATCTTTAAAATCCTGAGTTCTTAATATTAGAGGAAAGACTTGTCTTATTCTTTATTAGGCGATAATTTCATAAAATGTTGCTAAATGGGGCGCCTGGGTGGCTCAGTTGGTTAAGCAACTGCCTTCGGCTCAGGTCATGATCCTGGAGTCCCGGGATCGAGTCCCGCATCGGGCTCCCTGCTCAGCAGGGAGTCTGCTTCTCCCTCTGACCCCCCCCTCATGTGCTCTCTCTCTCCTCTCATCCTCTCTCAAATAAATAAATAAAATCTTTTAAAAAAAAATATTGCTAAATGTATCTATACAAAGCCATATGAATCAACCACAAATATTAATTGAGCCTACTTTGCCAGAAGTTCTTCATTAGATGTTATAACAGATGGAAAAAGCACTTAACACAGAGCTTCTAGGAACTAATAGTCTAGTTAAGGAGATAAGGCAGCATTTGAGGAAAAGGAGAAAGTTACCAGTTCAGTAGGTAATTAATGTTCAGTAGAGAAGGAAAGTTTTGTTGTATTTTGTGGAATGGGAGATAAGGCCATGGGGAAGGCAAAACATTCTGCATGGGAAGTGCCACAGGTTGTGCTGAGTTTAGAGGATACACTGGATTTGAAATATAGTAGTGAAAACATTACATGGCTCACAGTGACCTGGGAGAGAAAATAAGGACAGAAATGTCCCATTGAGGCAAAGCCAGAGAACAGGTTTGGTCAGATTAGGTGGTAGTGCTGGGAATGGTAGAGACTCATGCTGGTCTCTGTCTCAAACTCCCCACAGGAGAATCAGGCATCTCCTCCTACCCCTACGTGGCACTCTGCAGATGCCAGGACTTCATTAGTGTCATTCCTCCAGACCTGGACTAAGAAAGGGCAGGGGTAGTATTTTCAGTCACTCATAGCTCTTTTGTTCTTAGACTAGAAAGGAAAGTTGGAAGGGGATATATGCTATTATGCTTAGAGGTGAAGTTGCTTCAGTAATTGAAGAACTGCCTTGGAACTTGGCTTGAAATTGGGGATTTCTTGGTTTTTACCCTAAGCTTCAAATGCGCATAGATTGTGTCATTCAAAATTCTCTATAGAGACACATTATTGAAGTACTCTACTGTGAATATCCCTAAAAGAGAGGGATTGGGGATCTCTGAGCATGGGAAGATTCAGACTTGGACACACCTGCAAAGTCCACTTTAACACTGCCCACCGCCTGTGGTACAGAAGTTGGTGAGAGTAGAGAGGATGTGTCCAAGTGAGGAAGTAGGAGGAGGGCATGTTCATGGGCCCAGGGATTTCCATCTTTAAATGTGTAGTGGATGCTGACACCTGCCTAGTCAATTCTTGAGGAATCTGATGAGTATCATTAATATAAAAGTGATGGCTGCAATTTATGACCAAATTCATATTGCTCAAGAGGAAGCTGCAATCACTTGAATATTAATAGCTTAGACATGTCAGGTTTGGTCCTCTGAGAAGCAGATGCCCACATGGGGTGAGATGTGTAAGAGATTCACTGAAGGAATACCTGTGAAAGGTAGTGTGGGAGAGAACAGGAGTAAGTGGAGATAACTTTCAGACCACACTGTAGTTCTGAAATCTGTGAGGGGAAAAGGAAGAAAGGTGGTTTGGAAAGAACAGCTTCAAACTACAGCATGGTTCTGAAAAAATCTCAAGCAGGACCGGTTTCTATGATGAAAAAGAAGGAGTGAAGTCACCATGATGGCAACATAGGTCATTCCAGCCTTCACTCCCTGTCACAGGAAGACCAGCTAACAGCTACTCATGGACAAGACACTGTTATGAAAATCCTATGATGACAAAGAATATGGTGAATCTAACTAAAGGTGCAAAAGAGTCTACTTGGCAAGGCTTGGAAATTTAACTGAAATTTTTAGGGTCATTCAGAAGTTTTAAGAGCTGAACACAATATCATTATCAATCATCACAAATACACTTGGAAAACCAACGAAATTCTCTCTTTATACATCTCTCATAGACAGTGGATGCTTCTAATTCTTTTTTTAAGAGATTTTATTTATTTACTTGAGAAAGAGAAAGCAAGCATAAGCAGGGGAGGGTCAAAGGGAGAGGGAGAAGCAGATTCCTCACTGAGCGCGGAGCCCACAGCAGGGCTCCATCCCAGGACCCTGGGATCATGACCTAAGGTGAAGTCAGATGCTTAACCGACTGAGCCACCCAGGCACCCAGATGCTTCTAATTCAATAGTGATCACAAAAAAAGGCATTAATATCAGCTAGCATTATTATTTTTTTTAAATCTTCATCTTTGAAAAAAGATGTAGCCTCTTGAGTGATAATTTAATATGGAAATGTATATAAAATTTCCCCTCTACACTGCATTCCCCCTCCATGTAATTAGGTTTGAGTACAGTTTTTTTAACCCTTAAAAATCAAAAATAAAATAAATAAAAGATAAAGACCAGATCTCTTTTCTACCAAATATATTTTACAATTTCCTTCATTATCTTAGAGTATGAAAGATGCTACTTGTGTCCAACAAGTCATTCTAACAGCAAAAGCTGTGTCTGTGCTGAAATAAATAGGAAATAAAGAATCAATAAGCAAACAGGATGATGATGTTAAAAAATAAACATCCTCTAACTTCTAAGACTGAGATTTAGAGATGTGTTTGAAAATTAATGTTAGCAGAGTGACAGTGGACAGATGGCTTAATCTCTATAAGATTCAGTTTCGTTTATAAAATGAGAATTGGAAGATATATCTAATTTGGTGTAAGTTTCAAATAAAAAAAAAACAACTGTGTGCTCATGAGCTAGTACTCAATCACTGACGGCTGTTACAGGAAAGCAGTAAAGTATGGTGGTCATAATGATTGGCTCTGACTCAGATTGCCTGGGTACAAATTCATGCTAGCTCTGTGACCTTGGGAAAGTTCTTTAGTATTGTTGAACTTCTGTTTCCAAAAAATGGGGTAATGCCATAACCTATCTTACACTGTTAAGGAAGTTAAACAACGTAGCATGTTTAAAGAACGTAGAAACATGCCAGTCATATATTAATCACTTATTAAATGTCTATTAAGATGATCATTATTGCTATAATTGCTGTCACCAGAATAAAAATGCATTTTACTCACCAGTAAACATTAACTTGGAGACTATCTGCAAAAATGAGATCCTTGCTTCAAGTTTAAATGTCCTAAAATAAAAGAAACTATTGCTGGAGAGGAAAGGTCTCCCTTCTAAATAGAAGTCACAATATTCTCTTAAACTATTTCCAACCCTATTGTGGACACTTGGACCTCCACATCTCCTAAGCAGGGTCTCCTTAATGTGCACAATCCCCTTGTTCTCTCCAAAACCCTACTTGGAGGCTGAAGCAATAACACAAAGCTTCCAGGGTGGGAGAGATATCCAGCTATGGTATCTCATGCATCTGTTGGACTTGCCATTTTTAAATATAAAAGTTCCTAAATTATTAACTTTTCTCAAAGTGAGTTTTGATGGTGAAAGTAATATCTGCATCAAGTATTAAGTGATTTTTTTTGAACAAAAGCCAAGTAATTTGACAGAGCGTAATAATTACACTGTCAAAGAATACAAGTTTCCACTTTCTCAGAGAAATCTCTATCGCCTAGTTTAGGTTTCACAGGCTGTCATCAAGATGGTAAGATTTATTTCTCCTTTAATTGCACCATGGCAGGCATTTTATGGGAAAATGTATATGTGGTGCCTGCTTTTGAGAAGAGAGCTAGATCCATGGCGTTGCTTTTATATTCACTTATGTGCACAATTAAGAGACTGGCTCGCATCCCAGTGGAACTGGAGAAGAACAGGCATTAAAGTCCTGTTGTGCCGGTCAAATGTGGTAACATATATCACAGTGAAGATTTATGAATAGTGGGAAGACTGAAAGTACACCTTTCCAAAAGGGCATTTCTCTGAATTGAAGCTGGAAGCAACTGCCTACCAAAGAATGTTAGCTTTATGGCTAGTTCAAGGTTTGTGAGCAGTCCCCCCTTTTAACCCCAGAAATTTCACATATAAACCGTAAAAAGGCAGACAACAATCTAGAACTGAGGATGCAGGGAATGGAGTCAATATTGGCATACCTCCTTGGATCAGCAACTTATGCCATTATATGTTAATCTCATTTGTCTGCATTCATCCCAACTCCTCAAAATCCATTTCTGTTTAATATCATATATTGAAAGAGATTTGGAAGGTACAAAGCTGATGTCTCATTTTGTGCTAGGCCCTGACATTAAGAAGCAGTCAGCATATAATGTGCCCCATTCCTCAGAATCCTTATAACCACAGTGGAAAATTAAAACTTGTGTTTGTGAAAACTTTTTACATTTTTAAAATTAGATATTTAAAACTTGTTTTTACATCCCAGAAATCAGAGCACAGTGTAAGGATGGGTTCCTCAGGGAAGCACAGAAAGATCCTAAATCAGTTGGGAGATGCGTAGAAGACTTTTGCTATTCTTTCTGATAGTGATGTTTCATGGTTCTATCATGCTTGCAGTGGGGGCCTGCAGGATGAAAGTGGTGGAATGAATGAGGTATTTCTGGACCTTGCCTTATTTCTGGACCCTTCATCTGTGACCAAAGGCATACCCTTCCCTTTCTCTGTCATCCTAATTCCTACTCCATTATCTTTTATGTGAAGATTCAATGAGCTTATTCCAGTGAAAGTGCCTTGCACATTGTCTCAGACATTGTAGAGGTAAGATTTAAACAAAAATGATACATTTGACATCTATAGCACAGAATCTGGGTACAAAGTGGAAAAAAGAGTCCCATTTCTACCTTCATTGTCCATCTTTTCTACAACCACTTCCACTGCTATCTATGACTTTACTCCGTCTCCCTCTCAATCTTACTTTTTTTTTAATTTTTATTTAAGTTCCAGTTCGTTAACATACAGTGTAATATTAGTTTCAGATGTACAATTTAGTGATTCAGCACTTCCATAAAATATCCAGTGCTCATCACAACAAGTGCCCTCTTTCATCTCACTTCTTGGTCCTTCAAGATATGAACCCAACTTAATCCTTTTCTGTAAATATTGCTCAACTTTACCCAACATTTAGGCAAAATAAATAATCCCTATGTCGCCATACATGTCATAGCCTTTTCTGACCCTTTCAGTGATGTCCTCCATGCCACTGAGTGTCCTTTTGTCTTTCCTCCTCGTATGTATATGAAATCTGCCATTGCCCTGATTGCAGTGCCCTCTAAGTATATATTTGAACTTCTTTTTCCAGGTTAGAATAAGAGCCATGTCTAACTCCTGTCCTGGCACAGAAGGCTCAATAAATGATAGCAGATGCTCAATAAATGATAGATAAATGAGTGGATGACCAAATGAACGAATGCCCCAAAGTTGTAAATTTTAGCACTGAATGAAGTTAACAGCAATTATTTCCTAGTAGGAGCTCACCATAAAAAACTATTTTGTCTCCAATGTCATGGTTCTTAAGAAAGGCTAATGTCTTGGGACACCTGGATGGCTCAGTTGGTTAGGTGTCTGACTCTTGGTTTCAGCTCAGGTCATGATCTCAGGGTCATGAGCTTGAGACCCGAATCAGGCTTTGCTCTCAGTGCAGAGTCTGCTTGAGATCTTTGCTCCTCCCCCTGCTCATGCGCGCACTCTCTCTCTCTCTCTCTCAAATAAACAAATAATTTTTTTTTTTTAAAGAAAGGCTAGTGCCTTTCAGAAACTCCTAATTATTTTTCATTCAGGGGGAAAACACTCTAGGCACTAATTTGTGATTGTTTTTACCTACTCAACCTTCCTAGTTTTTGTTTGTTTGATTGTGTGATTTTTGTTTTGTTTTGTTATTGTGTATTTTTTTATAAAGCAGATTTCAGAGTAAGAGTATCTCTTCTGTGGTAGATGGGATTATAAAATTGCCCTTTATCATCCTTTCCCCTTGAGTTTAGGATGGATTTGTAACTATGATGGGACAGTCATTCCCTTAATTGGTGTACATTAAGTGGCAAAGGTGATGGGATAATCCTTTCCATGTTTATGCTACACTATATAAAACTCTACTGAAGCAGACTATGGAGATAATCTCCTACAGGCTTTGAACAAGCAAGCTTCTGCTGTGAAAGGATCACTGAGGGTGGCCTCCAGGTGCTCAGAGTAACCCCCAGACAACAGCTGGAAAGACAACAGAGATTTCAGCCCTCACACCACAAGGAACCAAATTCTGCCAATAACCAATGCGCTTCAGCCTCAGATGAGCTCACAGCCCCAGCTAACACCTTGATTTCAGCACGGAAAGAGCCTGATCAGAGCGTTCTGACTCTTGTCCCACGGAAACTGTGAGACAGTAAAATGGCCATTGTTTTCAGCTGCTGAGTTTGTAGTAATTTGTTACATGGCAATAGAAAACTAATACAGCTTTTCAAGGAAGATAGTTTTGACACTGGGTTATATAAAATAACTTGTTATAAGTAGAATGACCATAGTTCCCAGTTTGTCCAGGATATTTCCCAGGTAAGCTGGTTGTCCTAATTCACTACCTTAAACTCTCAAACGTGTTTTGATTTGGACTACCAATTTTAACTTTATGGTCACCCTAGTTATAAAGTAAGTTTTGACCTTTAAGGTGGTGGACGGAATCTAAGCGTAGTATGGTTAAGATATCCAAATGAAGCAAACCTTTGTCTACAAATGATGTCCCAAGGCTATTGTGGCATTGTTTACATGATGCAGGTTATAAATCCCATTAATAAAATATATTTTGTGAGTGTTTTTTGTGTTATAAGCTCTGGATTCCATGAAAATAATTGCACTTTCCTCTACCTAATAATGTCCTTCTCTTCCTATTCCTACACAACTTTCTCCTTTCTAAATATATACCTTGGTTTCCAACTGGATGGTCATTAATATGGGAAAGCCCCAGATAATCCCTGGGTACGCATATGTGTGTGCATGTGTGTATGTACATATGCACCACCATATTCTCCAAAATTTACATATGCATCCTAGTAAAATAGGTAAAAGTTTTAAAAGGATGATCTTCCAAGGAAAAGAAGTTATAAATTAGATACTAAGTAATTTATAGGAAAAGACCCAGGGATGCCTGGCTGGCTCGTAGGTTGAGCGTCTGACTCATGATTTTGGCTGGGGTTGTGATCTCATGGGTTATGAGATTGAGACCTGCTGTGGGCTCCCTGCTCAGCAGGGAGTCTGCTTGAGATTTTCTCCCTCTGCCCGCCCCCCTACTCTTGCCTGTGCATTTCCTCTCTCTCTCAAAAAAAAAAAAAAATAAATAAATCTTAAAAGGACCCAGACCATTTTACCTTTATATTAGTAGGCAGTGTTTACAAAATATTGTACATATACAATTGTCAACTCTCGGTTTAAGCAACTTACTAGAGTCCCCCTCCTTTTCGTATCCTCACTCAGAAGCCACGTGAAAATCATGGCCAAGCATGATGGTCCCAGAATCCATGTTGCTGAGAAAACTGGTTCTCAGGAGCAGTATAAGGCAGCCAATATGTCCAGGCTACCCCATAGGCTTCATGGGGGAGAGCTGCCCTCCCCACACTGGATTTGGTGACAGCCAGTGCACTGCAATCTCTAATGGAAGTTGCAGTTAAGGGCTCAGGACCCTCTGGCCAGCTACACTCTTACACATATTTGCATTACTAGCCCAAGCACCTCTGAGGTCCCTTTATCTGGGTCCTCGGCTGAGGACTTTCTCGGGCACCTCTGCCAAGGCCTCCTCGGGAGGTGTCAGGATCTTGGACACTTCTCTACACTATGACTCACAGTGTTCAGTACTTTTCTACTTTTAGTATTCCCCCTCTCTCTCCTCCTGGCCCCTGGACTCACAGACTACACCAGTTTTTTGTTTGGGGGTCAGTAGGCAATGACACTGCTCAGCGGGTGTGGATAGGAAAATAAAAAAGGGAGTCAGTTCCTTCTCCAGTTTGACCTCTTGCTTATATTATAACAGCAAGTGATTAAACACAGCTATTACTTTCACTGGCCACTCAGACACCTGGCAACTGAGCTGAGTTGCCGACAACTAGCATTTTTACTTTGAGATGGTTATAGGTCAGATCCTCACCACCAACACCATTACCTTGTGATGAGAGTCTGAAGAGACAATGGAAGACCTCGTCATGTTGTAGAAAGCTCTTTTCTTAGAAGAACACTCAAACATTGCTGACTCCAAGCTTGTTGCTGTGCTCATGGCCCCTTCCATCTCTCTTGCAGTTGGTCCCACTCTGGGCTACCTGACACTCTGTCCTTCTTTCTTTCAGACCTAAGTTCTTCTTCCCATGTCCCACTCAATTTCCCATTTGGGTCTCTGCCCTGCTTTAGAGAGCTCCCAAATCACATATTCTCCTCTTTCCCAGTATCCAGATCCAGCTGACCTGTGCCAGTCTTACCAGTCCAGCATAGAAGCAACACCTCATGCACCTTCTCAACATTACCCTGTCCTACAACTACTCAACCTGACCCTGCTGTATGGAACTCCAGTGAATAAGACTGGCATCATCACTACCCTCACAGGGCTTGCATTCTAGTAGGGAGCACAGATAATGAACAAGAGAATAGACGTGTGCTAAGCAGGCTAGAAGGATCACACTTCTCTCTCTGTGACTCATTTTTTCTCTGTTTTCCTCACCCTGAGGTACAGCAGGCCCATCAAAGAGATGCAACCATGAGCACAGACAATTTGTGTTAAAGCTGGACTTCTCCTCCATTACCTTAGGAGTTATATCTGTGGCACAGGGATCTTCCCAATGCTGTGACAAGCTTCCAGGCAGGGTGGCACCTACTTATCTGTATCACTGAGCAGGCTTTGGAATAGTATTCCCTCTCCTCATTGTCAATCTCTGATCCAGGGACCCAGATCTTTAGAAAGAAGGTCAGATTTTTCTGGTGCTAGTCATTCCTTCTGGTAGTTATGTCCAAAAGCTGTACCAGAGCTGCACATTTGGTCAATCCCTTTGCCCTATGGCCATCTGCAGGATCATCTGCCCTCATCTCTTGGACCAACCTCAGACAGGAAAGCTCAGTATTCTCATGCTTGCTTATCAGCCAGCTGTGACCTGAGATCCCATTCAAATCACAGCATGTAAACCACATTCCCAGGGTCTACTTGTCTATTATCCTAATATCTATAAAATTAAGGCCCTGTCATTTTCCTTCAGAGTTTTTCCCAATCTCTGGAATCCTGTGTTGAGTCTCATTTTAGGGCCAAGACCTAGCTCCCAGCTGCTAGACTTCCATGATGCCAAACATGTGTCTGCCTATACCTGTGCATAATTCCAGCCCTGGATTCTTGTCTACTGTCATACCTCAGAATTTCTAAGTGGACAGTTGGCCCTGACCACGACCTCTGGTACCATAGCCCTTTGTCCCAAGCCGGAATGTTGAGGATGACCTTTCTCTCTGCATCTGGATCTGGATCTGTACAAAAGACCCATTGGTACCCATAGGTCCAGATTCCAGTGCAGCCCAGCCCTTTTAGCTGGAGTCCCTGGTAAGATCCAGGTCTTCTATGTCTAATCATCACTATTACGGGAGAGGGCCAGACTAAGAACACTCTCCTTTCAATATGGGTGCCACCATTACCTTTACAGTATGTGAGTTCCACTTCTAGGCTAATTGTTGATTCCTCTCTTCAGATTAAAAGCAGACAAATTATGAGAGATAGGCCTAGAGAGGAAGTTTGTGGTTAAGGACAGGGATAGCCTGAATAGCTCAGATTCTCTGCAGGATGAGTTACTCTGAAGCTACTCTAGGTAAATGACAATAATATTTTAGATTCCTAAATTAATTGGGTGAGATGAGTTGTGTCATGACTCACAGCAAGGTTTCCACCTTTATTCACTTTGAAACAAGGGACAAAAGCAGAAATAGGATTATCACCTGACTGGTCCACAGTGGCCTGAGGCCAGACAGTTTCCTTCCTGATAAGATTTTTCTCCAGAGAGACAAGCTTCTCAGGTGCTTTCTCCCATGTGATCAGGTTAAATTTCACAATGCAGCTGACTGACAATAAAACCATTTCTGCAGTTAAAACAGCACCTCACGAGCACTCAAGGCTTTGCTCACAGTGAGAGGCTTGAAGACTGGAATGAGGAAGAGGAACATACTTTATCTCCTTCCAAGAGAATGCTCCCTCTTTCTCTCTCCACTGTGGTCCTGTCCGTAGCAAGGAACGACAATTGAAGAATATATGAATTCTCTAATCCCATGCTTTATTCTGAAAATTGTTATTAATTTGCCTAATTGCTTCTCAGTGGTAAACTATAAAAATTGTGAAATTCCCAGTGTTTCACATATTCTATGAATATATATTCATATATTTTTTGAGAATTATAATCACTTATTCAAGCAAAACCCAAGTCAAGAAAGAAACTATAGAGTTTTCATAAGGGTACCATCAACCCTTACAAAGGCATAAGCATTTTTCTGTATGAAGTAATTATAATAAAATCTTCGTACAAATAATAATATTAAGAAAAAATAGAAATAAATAAAATAGAAATAATTCATAAACCCTCTACTTAAAAATAACCTCTAAACATTTTTGTGGATATGCTTCAACACATTTTCCCTACCTGTATTTTTTTTCAAAAAGAGGTTTATGTTGTAATGTTTATTAACTTATTTTTTCTGATGCATCATGACATTTATTTTTTTAGGGTAGATAAGCTACTATGACTTGATTACTAGAGCTAATGGAGGAAAAATTTCACCAAACCTTGAATCTTTCCTATAAAATTTGAAATACATGGAAATACATAAGAGACATTGTATTTATTAATCAACTTTTAGAGTTTTATTCAAGGTAAAATTTCTTTCTGGAGCAAAAAATTAGTTCGGGTTTTAGAAGTATAACATGAACTATAAGTAATATATTTTTACTTTTTGCTGTGTTGTGGATATTTTAATTGGTGTTTTGATGTTTTTTCCCTCTGGCTAGTATTTTGTTGTGTGATATTTTTGTGATATAATTGATAAAACATTATATTAGTTCCAGGTGTACAATGTAATGATTCAAAATTTGCATATATTGCAAAATGATCCCCACAACAAATCAGTTAACATCCATTACCATACATAGTTACATTTTTTTTTCCTTGTGATGAGAACTTAGGAGAGCCATTCTCCCAGCTACAAATATACAATGCAGTATTATTCACTATAGTCCCCATGCTGTACCTTACATCTCCATGGTTTAACTTATATTTTAAGGTAACAGTTTAATATTGACATATTTGTGCATCAGTAAATTCATTCAACAATGACATGTTTAAAGATAGCTTGTATTCAATTAAATTCATTTTTTTTTTTTACCAATTGTCTAATCTACATAATGAGTTTTTGAGTTTTTCAGTATCATCAACAATGCTCTGGTGAACGTTCATATAATTATATTTCTACACATTTGTTTATTGTTTTTTTGCTTTTTCTAGAGAGGGAGAGAGTGGGGGGAATGGCAGAGGGAGAGGGAATCTTTTTTTAATTTTTATTTCTTTTATTGAGCAATAGTAAAGTTTATTGAATGATAGAGTACAAAGCTCCCAAAGGGGGAAGGGACCCGAGAGGGTTGCCCTAAAGCTATGTTTTTTAGACATCTTTCCTGAGCCTCCAAAGTTTAACAGTGTTCTCTTACTATTTCCTTTCTTTTTTTGCCGGGGGGGGGGAGGGCGGGGGCGGAATCCTGAATCCTGTTTCCTTTCGTTTCATTTTTTTTTTAATTTTTTTATTATTATGTTCAATTAGCCGACATATAGTACATCATTAGTTTTTGATGTAGTATTCAATGATTCATCAGTTGAGTATAACACCCAGTGCTCAACATCACACTTGGGGAAAGAGAGAATCTTAAGCAGACTCCCCACTGAGCGTGGAGCCCCACTCAGGGCTTGATCTTACAACTCTGAGATCATGACCTGAGCTAAAATCAAGAGTCGGACACTTAACCAACTGAGACACCCAGGTTCCTCTATTTCTACAGAGTTTTAAAAAGTATTTTTCTTGGGGCACCTGGGTGGCTCAGATGGTTAAGCGTCTGCCTTCGGCTCAGGTCATGATCTCCAGGTCCTGGGATTGAGCCCCACCTCAGGCTCCCTGCTCGGCAAGGAGTCTGCTTCTCCCTCTTCCTCGGCCTCTCTCCACTGTTCCTGCTCTCTCTCTCTGTATCTCTCTGTCTCAAATGAATAAATAAAAAATTCCTTTAAAAAAATAAAAAAATAAAAAGTATTTTTCTTGGTTAAACTCTTAGGATAGAATTCTTGAGTGAAATGGTATAGGACATGTTTTCACTGAAATAACAGCTTGATAAATGAAGGCTAAACAGAGGGTAGTTTAGTATTTTTCAACTTTTACCATTACCTGTTTCCATAGCTATAATTTATGCCATGAACATGCTGCAATATACATTCACACAAGCCATTAGAAACAGGACCGATTCTTAATTCAATTCCCATCTTAAGTTTGTCACTTACCTTTCATTATTCTGTTTCCCAAACTGAGATTGCTTTTGAGAAAAATAACAAAGTTTTCTACATATGTTCTTAAAAATGCCTTGTGTCTTAGAAGGAAATGACTCCACACACAGCAGAAAGAGCTTTCAGTATTTCTGTAGAACGTCCCCCAAATAACACATATTTATGTACATATACACATATGCCTTTATACAGGTATATATAAAGACAGGAATGTATGTACACACACAAACTGGTGAACATAGCTAGGACAGGATACAACAATTAATCTTAAAGAATTCCCTTTCTTGTGACTAAACACCATTGATTCCGGGCCATTCTAAAATACTAATGAACAATCTGGAAATGCCATTGATGATTAGTGATTTGAATTCACCTTTGAGGGGGTTCATTTTAGCAGCATGAGTACGTCACCTGGCACCGGGTAGAACTGCAGTGGTTGCATTTGGAGCAAAAGTCTGATCTAAGCACGGAAGAAGTTTCACAAAGGACGTCTCAGGAAGGAGCACCGTGGATGTTGCTTGGTCCTAGGGAGCGGCAAAGATGGATGGGCCCTGAACAGTCACAGGTGTGGGCTTTAGAAATTTGTTCCCGAGAGCTGGATGGAGCGCACACTCACACGTATGGGCAGGGTCTCATACGTGCTCCAGTCACTGTTGAAAAATAGTTTTCAGCTGGACTCCCCGGGGCGTGGCGGGGGGAAGCCTGGGAAAATAACGTGGTAGAGTGATTAAGACCCTTGTCTCTAGGGTTGAAGTGCCTGGTTTAAACCTTGGGCCATCACCTCTCCACAGGTGATCTTGGGTTGTAGATTATTTTAACTTCTCAAAGCCTCAAATCTTGGGTGATTCTAGCACTTTTAAGCCTCAGCTTCTTTTCACAGCTCATTATCTAGGAAGACCTCATGGCAGAGAGGTTAAAGAGATTCAACCGCATCCTGGCAGAGTCCATTAGTCTCTGAAAAGGAGCAGATGGGGAAGAATTACTCAACCCACAGCTGACTTTTCAGAAATCCTAAAACCTTGGACCGTAATGAGGACCTTGCTTATGAAATACGGATTAAAAGGTGGGCGGCCCCTGAGGTGTGAAGGTCTGTTGCGGGGAGGGGCAGAGCTAGAAAGGTTCTGTGCCGATGAGCCTGTTTACACAGCTGGGCCGTGTGTCATCCGTAGGAGACCTAGTCCAAAACCCACAAGTGTTTCAGTTTAACAAACTGACAACCACTTTTAAGTGGCAGGGATTGGAGAAGCCGGGAATGGCGGGAAATGAAACAACGTGTAGTTGCGGGGGGTCTCCGGCTCCTGGTCTGCCCAGGACAACCGCACAGCCCCTGCTCCCAGGGCGAGCAGTTACCGGGACAGCCGAGGAAAAGGCAGTTGATGAGAAAGACCACGTGGAGCTGTGAACTTCTCGGGGGCCTGCCCCAGGGCCATGGCGCTAAGGGAAAAGGGGTTGGTTTACACTTTCCCAAAATTGATGAATTAAGCCAAAATGGGCAACTGAGAACTTGGCTCACTCACTCTTGTCCAAATCCCAGTCTCTCTCTAGCAACAGTGGAGCTGCACTAAGTTTTTTCTTAAGAGGTGAAAAAGCGAAAACGAAACCCAATCTGGATATTTGCATATCGTCTTTAACAATCTGTTGAAATAGGAGAAAGAGCAAAGGTTTGCTTGGGTTCAGCTTAACTATATGTGAGTTATTTACAGAAAGAACTCTATTTTAAAATAGTTAACATACTTTAAAAGGCTTGGGGGTAAGATATATGGTGTTTGGGCTACAAAGTAGAATTTAGTATTCTGTGTACCCAAGGCTGGCCTTTTACCTTTCCCCATAATAAACACACTGCTTGTCTGAGCATTTTTTACCGGGAGAGAAATAAAAATCAAAGTTTATCAAAACAAATTTTTGGAATTAGCAAACTTTATAAATAAGAAAAGAGGCTTGCAAAAAAAAAGAGAAGGAAAAGCAGCCAAAAAATAAAAATGAAAAAAAAAGAAAATATCAAAACCAAGAAGGCAAGGACAGTGAGGGAAGAGTTCTGAATTTAAGGACAGGGAGGGGTGCCTGAATGGCTCAGCTGGGTTAAGCGTCTGCCTTCAGCTCAGGTCCTGATCTCAGGGTCCTGGGATCCAGCCCTGCATTGGGGCTCCCTGCTCAGTGGGGAGCCTGCTTTTCCCTCTCCCTCTGCTGCTTCCCCTGCTTGTGCTCTCACTCTCTGTCAAATAAAATCTTAAAAAAAAAGAACAGGTAGTGACTTAAAATGAAAAATGAGTGTGTTCATTTGCATCTCAAAAGTAAATTTGATTTGTTCACATTTAAAAGAAAATCAAGCAGCATTAGGATTATAGTCAGAGAAGGAAAAGACCCCAAACCACTTTTACATTTTAATAACATAGTAATATAAGGAATTGGATAGACAGACCTAATTTAATGGAAAAAAAAATGTGTAAGTACTGAGAAAGACCAACCAGATGGTGCAGATTGACTTCAGAGGGAAGCTGAGTGGAACTTTCAAAGGAGTGTAAGGTTTTATGTAAGTAAATAAATCCATGTGTGTTTGGGAATCTCTTGGGTAATTTCTTCCCCTGGCCTGCTTGCAGGCCACCATAAATAAATCAGTGCTAGCAGGTGCTCTCCGTTACACCTACTCAGTATTCCTGCAAGAACCGTTCGCCCAGGAGAGTTCCCGTGGCGGCAGGTGGTGTGAGTTGAAAACGGATCGCAGAGCCCATCGGTGTCTGCGGCAGACAGAGCCTCTGACCGTACGGAGGAGGGGTACAGAGGGCCTGCTAAGACCTTCTTTTTCCACTTCAGTTGGTTGGTTGCCCCTGAGTACAAGGTGGTGAATTTTCTGAACTCCAGAGTTATTAGATGTTGGAAAATCAAGATGAAAGAAAAAAAAATCAAGAGATTGTTGCAGCAAGAGCATTTGGAGACTGATTTTCTCTGATATCTGTGGATTCCTCCCAGCCTTAGTGTTCTCTGCGTGGACTGACACCCCAGAGTCCAGGGACATCAGAGAAAGGTTGGTTCTCACTCCGTACCTTGCATATACCTTTATTCCTCTGGTATCTGAAACAGCACTGTGAGCTATGATCCTGAGTCATTCTTTCTTTCATGTATTCGTTCTGGTCTACAACTGAGAAGGACTATTTAGAGTTTACTTTGCCTGGTGGCAACGGAAGGAAATCAGGCAGTCTCTCTACAAAAGCTTGCTGCAAGGAGAATGGTAAAATGTTAACTTTGGAGAGGACCAGAGCAATCGCCTAGTCCAACCTCTTCATTATACAGACAGGGAAACTTGCAGAAAGTTGCATGAAAGGAAATACTGCTTTCCCTTTCTGATTCTGAGTCACACAGTTCATTCATGGTCTTAGGAAAAATTCAGAGACCCTTATTATCAATCCAAATCCTGCAGGACAGCAAAAATTTACTCCCAAACATCTGCTGTACTTAAGGTTAAAATCTGTATCTACAAATTTAAACCCACTTTGTGAACTTAGTCACATTTTACACATTTGTAGACTAAGTTAAATAATTTTCCCATTGCACAGAGTGTACTCTATATGCTGAATATGAACTTTATGTGCACAACTAAGATCACCTTGCAAAGTCTTTGGCACAATGCATGATATCACAGCACACGGCACTTAGTAAAAGAGTAGTAGTATCAGTCTTATGGTCATTATTATTACTAGTATTACAAAACATCCACTGTCCCTCTTCAGTGTAGCCAACATCCACCAATAATCTGCCTTTAAGTTTCTTTCTTATATTTCCTTTTCATGTACACTTGGAGCATGTTTCTTCAGCTTGATTTCTATTTCTGAACTGTGCTGGGGAAGAAAAATATTTCCTCCCCCATCCCTCCCCGCTCCAGAGTTCTTCTGGCTGGTTTAGGAATTAAATTGACATGAGGCAGGTTAACAAGAGAAAAAAAAAACCCACAAAGTTTTATTACATACACATGGAGGCCCAATAATGAAATCGAGACCCAAAGAAATGACCAAGGCAAGAAGTTTTTATACATTTTAGACAGAGACAATAAATTGTGAAAAATTGACAGCATA
Source organism: Halichoerus grypus (assembly GCF_964656455.1). Classification (NCBI taxonomy): domain Eukaryota; kingdom Metazoa; phylum Chordata; class Mammalia; order Carnivora; family Phocidae; genus Halichoerus; species Halichoerus grypus. The sequence goes on along the minus strand of NC_135718.1, from coordinate 21,468,339 downwards.
GAGAAAACAGGTGTTTGGGAGCTTTAATTAGTAAGGGATTTTAAGCAAAATTTAGGTTGAGAAAATAGATTAGAAAAAAAATAAGGTTTGTTTCTACAGCTTTTTCGACTTTAGAGTTTCTATCTCTGGTGATGAGGATGTCATTTTATTTCTTAGAATAGGGATGGTATTTTTCATACAGGAAATGTGTTTCCTGTTTTCAGGGGGACAGAAAAGGGTCAGAGTGTTCTTGCGCTGGATGTTTCCCAGACATTCCCAAGTAGCTTCAATTCAAAATATGCCATTAGGAACATGTCGGGGCAGCCTGCCCTAGGCCCCTATGGCCGCAGTTTGCTCCCCTTTTAAAGTCATTTCCCGTTTGTGCCCCATCATCATCTGCCTAGCTTCAGCATTTCCTCATGCTTGTGAGTTACGGCTATTAAATGCTAAATTACTGCTGTGAGCAAGTAGCAAGTGATGGTTTGCAACCTTTTATCATCATGAAACTCACTTATAAAAACAAAAAGAAGCATAGCAAAATAGGGCGCCTGGGTGGCTCAGTTGGTTAAGCGACGGCTTTCGGCTCAGGTCATGATCCTGGAGTCCGTGGATCGAGTCCCGCCCGCATCGGGCTCCCTGCTCGGCGAGGAGCCTGCTTCTCCCTCTAACCCTCCCCCCTCTCATGTACTCTCTCTCTCTCTCTCATTCTCACTCTCTCAAATAAATAAATCTTTTAAAAAAAAAAAAAAGAAGCATAGCAAAACAGGATTTCAAGATCACGTGGAAAGTATGTATGTATCAGTTTGTATTTACTCAAGTTGCGGAATCAAGGGAGTAATTGGGAGGGAAATAGACAGTTTCAGTTAATGAGACAGATTGTTTTGGAAAACAGGATGTCACTGTGGCTTGCCACATAAAATAGTGGGTTTGTTATTGTTGAACCCTGGCTACATTAACAGAAAGAGCATCTGTTCCTATTGAGATATTCCGCAGAGCTGCATTTTTCTTAATAAAGATAAATTTCTTGTGGGGCCATCAGATGGTATCTTCCTATTCTGGGGACCATCCCAACAGTTTCCTGGCTTTGGGATAAGATATTGCAGGATACTTATGCCCTGTGGTGATTCTGGCATGTCAGAAGCCCAGTGAATATCCTGAGATATGTCTGGGGCTGCCTCAGTAACATCTTGAGATCTGACCTTGGAAAATTCCACAGAATCTAGAGGTAGAAATACCAGAATTGAAGAGCTAAAAGTAAAGCTGCATAAAGTAGCTGGACAAGCATGTAACTTCTCACATTTTCTTCCCTCTTTTGACAGTAAAACCATTTTCAGAATTTTCTTGACGTTCTCCCTTGTTCTTTCCTCTTCAGTCTGTTCCTGCCTACTTCTCTATCACAAGAGCTGTCCTTATGATTGAAGGGAAGGAAAAATTATTCCTCCTTAAGGCCTTCCAATTGGACTAAGAATTAAATTTAAATGAAACAGATTAACTGGAGAAATAACCAAAGTTTTATTACATTCACACGGAGGCCTAGTAATGAAATTGAGACATAAAGAAAGGACCAAGGCAGGCATTTCTTGTGCTTTTTAGACAGACAATAAATATGTGGGGAATTGACAGGAGAAAGAAAACTTAACTTTGGGAGCTTCAATTAGTAAGGAATTCTAAATAGAATTTGGACTGGGGTAGTAAATTAGCAAAAGATAAGCAAGCCCTCTTGGCTCTAAATTTCCCATTTCTGGTGATAAGAAGGTCTCTTTACTTCCTGGTACTGGGAAGGTACCTTTCACTTGGGAGATTTAGGAGAAAAGAAGAGGGTTTGAGAGTTTTTACACAGGCTCTTAAGTAACTTTTATTTAGAACAATCAATATGCTTGGGGTGCCTGGGTGGTTCAGTCAATTAAGCATCTGCCTTCAGCTACAGTCATGATCCCAGGGTCCTGGGATCCAGCTCCACATCAGGCTCCCTGCTCAGCGGGGAATCTGCTTCTCCCTCTCCCTAGGTCCCTCCCCTCCCCCATGTGTATGCTCTCTCTCTCTCACTCTCTCTCAAATAAATAAAATCTTTAAAAAATAAAATAAAATAATCAATATGCAAAAGTGATACATTCTAGGGCCAACCTGCCCTTGGTTGAGATGCTACACCCCAGAAGCTTGCTGGGAATCTGTCTTCCGGGGTGTCAGGGGAACAGGCTTAGGGAGGTGCCCTCATTAAAACTCATTGAAAACCTGCCTGCAAGTCTGCCTGGAGAAGCACCTGGGGGTGCCCTGCCTGCCTGTGCTCCAGAACGGCACCGCAAGGGCTGTCCAGTTCAGGAACCTGTTGAGTGAGAATACCAGCACTGGGAAGACTGACCCCTTCCTCCTCCAGGTCCTTCCAGGTCCCTCTACTTTCATGCTTGACATTGATCCAGCTGGCAAACAAGAAATAGTTACAGAGTCCGCCTTTATGTAGGCAATAAAAGGTGAATTGAGGGGCGCCTGGGTGACTCAGTCGGTGAAGCGTCTGCCTTTGGCTCAGGACATGATCCCAGGGTCCTGGGATGGAGCCCCGTGTCAGTCTCCCTGTTCGTGGGGAGCCTGCTTCTCCCTCTCCTCCCCACTCGTGCTTCCTTTGGCTCTCTCTCACTCTCTCAAATAAATAAATAAAATCTTTTTTTTTTTTTTTTTAAGGCGGATTGGGATGGGAGAAGCAATACTCTAATAAGTAGCACATTGACCCAGACAACTCTACTGAGTTTGGGATTCTCTTGAGCAATTGTCACATGGAAATTGGTATTTAGAGATCTAAAAGAAAAAAAGAAACTGCAAACTTAATATGTGCTGGACCAAATGTATAATCTTTCCCCCCAAACCTGGTCTCCCTTCAGCTCTACCACCCACATTCCATTTTTTTATGCCAGAAACATAGGAGTAAACATTATCACTTCCTTCTCTTTTTTATTTCATATCCAACACACTATCAACTCTTATATAGTTTATTTCTTAACTCCTATTTAGATCTCTTCACCTATGTGGATTTGATGTGGATATAATAATGTGCAACAACTAAAATTTTGATTAGTAAATATCCATGTAGTAGACTAAATAATCCCTCCCAGCACTCCCCCCACCAAAAAAAAAAAAAAAAAAAAAACTATACCCTAATACCTGGAAACTGTGAATGTTACTATGTAATAAAGAATTTTATTTTAGCCCAAGAGACCTCTGGTCTTTGCCCTTGGCTTTTGGGAGGTAATCTGTTTTATACCTCATAGGATTCTCTTTGTTTAGCACTGGCCTGGCCATACTACATCTTAGAGTAGAAGCTGGCCATTGCCAGAAAGACCAATTCTGTGATTTAGAGTGGGTATTTTAAATCATCTGGTATCACAACTTGGAGACTGTGTTTAGCCTCATGGATAATCAATCATGTGGACACTAAAACTTGGATGTCACTGGACACCAAAAAATACTAGACAACAACATTCTCAACACTAAAACTTGAATGAGCTTCCCTGGTTAACAATACTCCAAGTGTGGCATCACACATCAGTGCCTGGAGCATAGTGTGTCCCGAGGACAAAAGCAGCTTTGAAGTTCGAAGCTTCCAGACTCTGCCCTGTGTGTCTCTTTTCTTGGCTGATTTTGACCTATCCCTTTCCCTGTAATTAGCCATAACTGTAAGTGTAATACATTTTAATGAGTTCTGTGAATCATTCTAGTAAATTATTGAAACTGAGGCTGATTTTTGTAACCCTCTAAACTTGCTGTTGATGTCAGTCTAGGGAGATGTTGCCTTCAAACTTTGCAATTCGGCTAGTTCTTTGTAGTATATGGCAAAAGGGACTTTTCAGATGTGGTTAAATTAAGGATCTTGATTTGGGGAGATTATCCTGAAATATCCCGGTGGATACTAAATGCAGTTAAATGTATCTTTGTAAGAGGGAGGCAGAGGGAGATTTGACACACATTGAAGAGGAGAAGACAATGGGACCAAAAAGAGAGATTGGAGTGATGTAGCCACAAGCCAAGGAATGCCAGTAGCCACCAGAAGCTGGAAGAGGGAAGGAACAGATTCTCCCCTACAGCCTCCAGAAGGACCTGTTGATGGATATATTGGTTTTGACCCAGTGAAACTAATTTTGGACTTCTGGGCTACAGAACTGAATAGAATAAATTTTTGTTGTTTTAAGCCACCATATTTGTTAGAGAAGCCACAGGGGAAAAATACACCCAGTTATCAACAACTACTTCATGTTACCATGGTCTCTGTCTAGAAAAGGCTTCATGAGTCTCCTGACTTTTCTCCTTAGGCCATGTTACCCCCAAACTAATCAATCTCCACGTTATTTCCAAAGAGCACTTATTAAAAAAAAAAAAAAAAAGGCTGTCTCTGATTATGCCAACCTCTTTCTTTAGTTTTACCACTTCTTCAAAGGTTTCTCCTTGTTCCTAAAATAGATAAAAATTATTAGGGCAATTACATAGGATGCAAGAGCCTGCACGGTCTAGCCACTGCTTGTCAGTCCAGCCTTCTCTCCTACTTCATACTCTTACTCTGTTTCACCCAACCACATCCACCATATGCACCTGCTTTATGCCCTCCATACTCGTTACAGTTCCTGCTTCTCATATCTTCTCCCTCCTCCTATCCAATCACACCTAGAAACTCCAACTCATCCTCTATGTTCCAGCTCATTTTTTCACTTCCTCAGGTATCCTCATACCTCCTAAAGTCAACCCACCCTATTTTCTGGTCTCTTAAACACAGTATACCCCAGAAAGTAGAATGTTAATTTGCGTATTTGTTATGCATTTGCTTGTGTGTGCATGTCTGTCTACCTGTCTGCGCTCAGAGTGCTAGCTTTGACAGTGTAAGATCATGATGGCTAAAATATTATATGCTTATCTGCTGCACTGCACCTCCTACCTGTCCTAAGGAAGCTTAACCAATTGGATAAGTTGCATACATATAAATGAGAAAGCTGCTGTCCCAGGTGCGGCCCTGCCATTGACAATGGTGCTCACAACAAAGAAATTTCTGTCTTTTGTTATTGAAATTTATATACACACAGTACAAATGCCACCCACCGAGGGCCCATCCCTTTGGGAATAAGTCCTTTAAGGAGTGTTCTCAGTCTCTTGAAGTTTGAATGGAAGAAATTAGAATACAAGCATTGTCTCTGTCTCTATTCCCATTTTTCAGATTAAGAAATTAAGAATTACAGAAGGCAGTGGTCTATTCTGTAAAACTCCTCTAGTGGGCCTGGTTTCAGACTCAGCTTTTTATATAATAAAATAACTATGTTTCTAAAACTCCATCATGTGTGTATATGTGTGTGTGTGTGTATACATACATATATATATATTCCCTTGTTATGTATGTAGATAAATAGAAGATAGATAACAGACTATGTTGGAAGAATATACACATACACACACAAACATAGAGATATATATGTGTCTATATCTCTATCTGTGTTTATGTGTGTATATGTAAATACATATATTGAGAGAGAATATACACCTATTCTCCCAGTGTAGACTATAACCTCTTTGGGTGAGGGGGGAGTGTTTTATGATTCTATATCAAGTCTAATGGGAACACTAGATATAGGTGGTCTGATATTTGTAGAGTGGGTCAAGTATAAATCTGGTGACCAAGGCAGTCAGACCCCAAATCCTTGATATCAGAGAAGAAATGATGGTGGTTAGAAACTTTAGGGCAGAGCTGATTTACTCACTGCTTGTTGGAGTGGTTAACTGGACCACCAAGTCCCCTTATATTCCATATCTACCACAACACAGAACATGGCACTCCTAGATTAAATACATTAAATTAAATTAGAAAGCTTTATAATAAACAACAACAAAAAAATCAAGATCTGCTTTTTAATCCCAGTGTTAACTAAAGCCAAACTTTGCTTGGGAACTTGAAGGATCTGTTATCCTTTCACTTGCTTCTATTCTTATTGAAATAAGAAGATGGATCCTCAGGTGCATAAATTGAAAGCAAAGTTTAACCCTCTATAGGTCATGGCAGGTTGGGCTGTGAAAGGACCTATTTACTCTGATTTCCTTCTTTAGTTGGCTTCCCCAGTATAGTCGTGCTGTGTTTTCCTTGGGGATAATGGGCTGATATAAGAGCTCAATATTAATAACCAATGACCTCTATTATTTTCAAGAAATGGCAGACAAGCAAAGAAAATAAGTCACAGATAGTTTCAGAAAGCATACTGCTTGGGAGAGCGAACAGAAGAAAAAATGCACTTTCCCTGTGCCACTCTTTTTTTTTTTTTTTTTAAGATTTATTTATTTAATTCAGAAAGAGAGAGCGAGAGCAGGCTGGGGGGAAGGGCAAAGGGGGAGGGAGAAACTTAGACTCTATGCTGAGCACAGAGCCCTAAATGGGGCTTGATCTCAATGCCCTGAGATCAGGACCTGAGCTGAAACCGAGTCGAACACTTAAGGACTGCACAACCCAAGTGCCTTGCACTTTTCCTGTGCCACTCTTGATTGTACTTGTGATTTTCACTAATCCTACCTTGGTCCAAAGCCATTATGGATAGACTTTTCAGATGTAAAAATTTGACTTCGAGGAAAATAACTGAAGGGAAACTTTCTTGGCCTAGACATTAACTTTATACTTGAATAGTGAATGATTCTGAAAATACTTCAAAGATTTATGCACTTTTTCTCTTTGAAGAAGAGACCCCATTGGGCCATAAAAGGTACTACAATCAGCCCTTCCAATTCTGCATATCCCTCCCTTTATATAAGAGTAATAACCCATTCCTGCATAGTCAAGTTAGAATTTACAGACAATTCCACTTACAAGCATTAGAGTAACTCAATACTGAAGTTACTTTGCAATGAATTCTCAAGAAATTCAAACCTTCCCTTTATGAGAAAATATGGCTCTCAAAATTATGCTACTTGGTTGTATAAGTTTAGTTTGTTATACTTGTGTGTGATTACCTTGCTTTTTTTTCATCTTACCATTATTTATGTTTTAAATGGTGAGTGTTTTTAATGGTGAGTGTTATTTTCATTTTGTGATCCATGTGTCTTTTCCCCCCCTAAAATCAATCCTTTGGTTTATCATCTCTAATATTGCTATTCTAAATATAGGATATGGAAAATGCACTGTTCCAAATCATGTAGCCAATTAGCACTGGATTTGTGACAGTAGGACAACAGGAAAGAAGAAAAGAAAAAAGAATCAAAACTGTCCTAACCATATCATTAGTAATACCCCCCGTCCTAGATATGAGAGGAAGAGAGGTTGCTCATGCCTAGGGGAAAACAAACACCATAGTCGAGAATCCTAACTAACTATGCAAAACAAACTCCAAAATTTATTTTTCTTAGTAAATTTTCTTTTCCATTGCTTGTTTCTTGTGGAAAGGATATAAACATAAAAGCTTTCAGGAGAACTGTCATTTCTGAATTGTTATATTTAAGTCTAGAATCATAATATTTGTAAACTTCTGAGAGAGACCAGATATATTCATTTCTTTATTTTTATTTTGGAGCTTAGCTGCCAGACATCTAGGATTTCAACCAAAATAAGCCAAAATTTCTGCAAGATAACTTGAGGGAAATGAAAGGTCCAAAATTAAAACAAAAAACAAAACACAAAAAAACAAAAACAAAAAAAACCCTTTAGCCTTTATAGCAGGAGATTCTAATAATGCTTGCTCCCATTTCCACATTAACTCACATAATACTGAATCTTTCTAAATCTTTGCTTCGAGGGATACTAAGACTCACATCTGTTAATTAAGGCTTAGCAAAGCAGAAAACACTATTTTAAAACAAAAACAAAATAAAATAAAGCAAACACACAAAACAGTAATAGGCCAGAAAGGTCTTTGCTATGAAATGCAATAAATTTCTGCCACTCTAAACAATTGCATATAAGAAGAAGTTAGACAGTTGGCATTAGGGATGGGTAAGGATGAGGCCTTGATAACATGCTTTCTTCTCTTCTTGCATGGTTTGTAACCTCTGCTGCTAGGGAAGGATGGGATCTCAAAGCAAGGAGCTTTTTTTGTTGTTGTTGTTAAATCTGGGCCACAAGCTATTAGCCAGCTGGCTCAACTGAACCTACTCCTATTGCTTGCATTGATAGTGATTCTGACTCCCTAGCCTGGGTGAAATCAATTTTTATAAAATCTTATTATGCCATATACTTCTCTTTTTTAATATATACAACAGTTGTTAGCATATATGCAATGCCATGAACATTTGATCATTTCTGTCTTCTCTAGTAGTCTATAAGCATCATCAGTACAAGGACCATGGTTGTTGTTGTTGTTGTTTTTTCCATTTTTGTGTGTCCTAATAGCTATTCCTTTTAGTTATGTATTCTTGTGCACCAAATTACTACAGACCCTGGTGACGTATCACAACACACATTTAGTAAAATGGTGCAGACAGTGGAAACCAGTATGGTAATTACTAAAATAAAATAAATGTACACATAGAATTACTACTTATGGGTATATATCCAAAACCATTGAAAGCAAGGACCTGAATAGATACTGTGCACCCATGTTTGTAGCAGTATTATTCATAATAGCCAAAAATGGAAGCAATCCAAGCATCCATCAATGGATGAATGGATAAACAAAATGTGTCATACACATACAATGGAATATTAGCCTTAAAAAGGAAGAAAACTCAGACATAGGCTACAACATGTATGGATTTTTAAAAAAGATTTTATTTATTTGTTTGACAGAGATAAAGTATGCATGAGCAGGGGGGAGGAGCAAGGGGAGAGGGAGAAGCAGGCTCCCCACTGAGCGAGGAGCCCAATGTGGGACTTGATCCCAGGACCCCAGGATCATAACCTGAGCTGAAAGCAGATGCTTAACCGACTGAACCACCCAGGTGCTCAACATGAATGGATTTTGAAAAAATAATGCTAAATGAAATAACCCAGTCACAAAAGGACAAGTAATGTATGATTCAACTTATATGAGATACCTAGAATAGTCAGAATCATAGAGACAGAAAGTAGAATGGCAGATGTTAGGAGCTGGAGGGGAGGGAGATAGGAAATTAACATTGAATGAGAGAGTTTCAGTTGGGGAAGATGAAAAAATTCTGAAGATGGATGGTGGTGATGGTTACACAACAATGTGAATGTACTTAACACCATAGAATTTTATACTTAAAAGTGGTTAAAATGTTACCTTTCATGTTATGTATACTTCAACACAACACAACACACACACGCACCTTCAACACAACACACACACACACACACACACACACACACACACACACACACACACACACAACACACCTATTCCCTTACAGTTGCTATGGGCCAGGAAAGTATACAAAACTAACTGAGTCTTTGTTTAAGGTCTCTCACAAAGCTACAATCAAGGTGGCAGCCAGAGCCGGGGTCTCATCTGAGGACTTGACTAGGGAAGCATCCACATCCAAGGTCCTCTGATTGTTTGCAGAATCTGTAACTCAAGGGCTATGGGATTGGAGAGCCTCAGTTCCTAACTGGCTGTCAGCTGCAAGGTGCCTTCATTTCCTTGCTATGTAATCTTCTTCAAAATGGCCGCTGGTTTCATTAAAGCATATCAGTCAAGAGGAAAATAGAGTATGTTGCAAGACAGATGTCCCCATATTTTGTAATCTAATTATGAAGTGACCTCTCTCAATGTTATCATATTCTTTTGGTTACAAAAGTTTGTAAATATCAAGAGATAGGAAACATCAGGGCCTTGAACTGGGAAGGTAAATGCTAGGAATGGATAATAACTCCAAAAAAAGACTGGACTCTGGAGGCCCAACCAATGACAAGAGATCAAAACAAAACAGAAAGTTAACCCTGAGTTCTTCATCAAGAAAGCTGAAATTATAGGCTGGGATTTTGTCAGAGCCTGCCTCCAGAGGGAAGACAATTATATTATTTCAGAAAATAATGCTCAGCTTTCTGGGCCAGAGGATGCCTGTAGCCTAAGAGTAGGGCCAGGATGGCAGCATCATTTAAGGTCCAGTCCAGCTCCGATGTTCTACATCTTGCCTGATGGGTTCTCATGCAGCTCTTTGAGGTAAAGCGTAGGTTTTAGATTTCTCAAATTTCTTTCTTGAATTTCTCCACACAAGAATGCAGATGTGCTCCAGATAGACTGTCTGATAGACTGCTCTGAGTTTGCAAAATTTGACAGCAAAACATTCACCAAGGCAATCAACTTCCCATCTTTTCTGTCAGTAAGATTTGGAAACTACAGTTCTGAACCAAAGCCATGGAAGCTACTCAGGACCTGCAGTCTGAGGCTCTGTTTTTTCTGCTTCTTGGGCAAATACATTTCTAGGGGATCCATGGAGATTGTTTGATTAGGAATCTTTTTTGAGGAATGGGGTGAGATGGTGAACTGGAGTAGAGAGAAGAATTTTTGTCTGTTTTCATGGAGAGTCATTATTTTGTTGTTGTTGTCCTTTTCATAGTAAGGTGCTCATGATTTAAAAAGCAATGAAAACAAAAACAAAAATATGTCACTTGGAAAAGGAGAAAAGGGCACATAGGAAAATAATGGAGTGCAGAAAACCTTTCCCTAACCGGAAGCTGTTCCCGCCAGTGTCCTGCATAGTTATTATTTGTTCCAAGTGACAACAACTCTGGATTCCAGAAAACCATTTGCTTTTAGTTCAGCACTTTATGAAACCAAGAATGGCATTGTTCCTCTTAGTTGAACCCCCCAGCTATGTGGATATGGAATATAGGAATATTTATTTGCATGATAATGCTCAAAAATTTCATGTACCTACTTGCAAATTGAACATGTACTTAAAATACTGAAGAATTTTCATAGTTTCATTTTTTTGCATTTGTTTTTTTTTTTTTTTTAAATTTTTTTATTGTTATGTTAATCCCCATACATTACATCATTAGTTTTAGATATAGTGTTCCATGATTCATTGTTTATGCATAACACCCAGTGCTCCATGCAGAACGTGCCCTCCTCAATACCCATCACCAGGCTAACCCATCCTCCCAACCCCCTCCCCTCTAGAACCCTCAGTTTGTTTTTCAGAGTCCATTGTCTCTCATGGTTCTTCTCCCCCTCCGATTTCCCCCCCTTCATTCTTCCCCTCCTGCTACATTCTTCTTCTTCTTTTTTTCTTTCTTAACATATATTGCATTATTTGTTTCAGAGGTACAGATCTGAGATTCAACAGTCCTGCACAATTCACAGCGCTTACCAGAACACATACCCTCCCCAGTGTCCATCACCCAGTCACCCCATCCCTCCCACCCCACCCCCCACTCCAGCAACCCTCAGTTTGTTTCCTGAGATTAAGAATTCCTCATATCAGTGAGGTCATATGATACATGTCTTTCTCTGTTTGACTTATTTCGCTCAGCATAATACCCTCCAGTTCCATCCACGTCGTTGCAAATGGCAAGATCTTATTCCTTTTGATGGCTGCATAATATTCCATTGTATATATATACCACATCTTCTTTATCCAGTCATCTGTTGATGGACATCTTGGCTCTTTCCACAGTTTGGCTATTGTGGACATTGCTGCTATAAACATCGGGGTGCACGTAGCCTTTCGGGTCCCTACTTTTGTATCTTTGGGGTAAATACCCAGTAGTGCAATTGCTGGATCATATGGTAGCTCTATTTTCAACTTTTTGAGGAACCTCCATACTGTTTTCCAGAGTGGCTGCACCAGCTTGCATTCCCACCAACAGTGTAGGAGGGTTCCCCTTTCTCCGCATCCCCGCCAACATCTGTCATTTCCTGACTTGTTAATTTTAGCCATTCTGACTGGTGTGAGGTGGTATCTCATTGAGGTTTTGATTTGGATTTCCCTGATGCCGAGCGATATTGAACACTTTTTCATGTGTCCGTTGGCCATTTGGATGTCTTCTTTGGAGAAATGTCTGTTCATGTCTTCTGCCCATTTCTTGATTGGATTATTTGTTCTTTTGGTGTTGAGTTTGATGAGTTCTTTATAGATTTTGGATACTAGCCCTTTATCTGATATGTCATTTGCAAATATCTTCTCCCATTCTGTCAGTTGTCTTTTGGTTTTGTTGACTGTTTCCTTTGCTTTGCAAAAGCTTTTTATCTTGATGAAGTCCCAATAGTTCATTTTTGCCCTTGCTTCCCTTGCCTTTGGCGATGTTTCTAGGAAGAAGTTGCTGCGGCTGAGGTCGAAGAGGTTGCTGCCTGTGTTCTCCTTTAGGATTTTGATGGACTCCTGTCTCACATTGAGGTCTTTCAACCATTTGGAGTCTATTTTTGTGTGTGGTGTAAGGAAATGGTCCAGTTTCATTCTCCTGCATGTGGCTGTCCAATTTTCCCAACACCATTTGTTGAAGAGACTGTCTTTTTTCCATTGGACATTCTTTCCTGCTTTGTCGAAGATTAGTTGACCATAGAGTTGAGGGTCCATTTCTGGGCTCTCTATTCTGTTCCATTGATCTATGTGCCTGTTTTTGTGCCAGTACCATACTGTCTTAATGATGACAGCTTTGTAGTAGAGCTGGAAGTCTGGAATTGTGATGCCGCCAGCTTTGCTTTTCTTTTTCAACATTCCTCTGGCTATGCGGGGTCTTTTCTGGTTCCATACAAATTTTAGGATTATTTGTTCCATTTCTTTGAAGAAAGTGGATGGTATTTTGATGGGGATTGCATTGAATGTGTAGATTGCTCTAGGTAGGATTGACATCTTCACAATATTTGTTCTTCCAATCCATGAGCATGGAACGTTTTTCCATTTCTTTGTGTCTTCCTCAATTTCTTTCATGAGTATTTTATAGTTTTCTGAGTACAGATCCTTTGCCTCTTTGGTTAGATTTATTCCTAGGTATCTTATGGTTTTGGGTGCAATTGTAAATGGGATCGACTCCTTAATTTCTCTTTCTTCTGACTTGTTGTTGGTGTATAGGAATGCCACTGACTTCTGTGCATTGATTTTATATCCTGCCACTTTACTGAATTCCTGTATGAGTTCTAGCAGTTTTGGGGTGGAGTCTTTGGGATTTTCCACATAAAGTATCATATCATCTGCAAAGAGTGAGAGTTTGACTTCTTCTTTGCCAATTTGGATGCCTTTGATTTCTTTTTGTTGTCTGATTGCTGTGGCTAGGACTTCCAATACTATGTTGAATAGCAGTGGTGATAGTGGACATCCCTGCCGCGTTCCTGACCTTAGGGGGAAAGCTCTCAGTTTTTCCCCATTGAGAATGATATTCGCTGTAGGTTTTTCATAGATGGCTTTTATGATATTGAGGTATGTACCCTCTATCCCTATACTCTGAAGAGTTTTGATCAAGAAAGGATGCTGTACTTTGTCAAATGCTTTTTCTGCATCTATTGAGAGGATCATGTGATTCTTGTTTTTTCTTTTGTTAATGTATTGTATCACGTTGATTGATTTGCGGATGTTGAACCAACCTTGCAGCCCAGGGATAAATCCGACTTGGTCGTGGTGAATAATCCTTTTAATGTACTGTTGGATCCTATTGGCTAGTATTTTGGTGAGAATTTTTGCATCCATGTTCATCAGGGATATTGGTCTGTAATTCTCCTTTTTGATGGGGTCTTTGTCTGGTTTTGGGATCAAGGTAATGCTGGCCTCATAAAATGAGTTTGGAAGTTTTCCTTCCATTTCTATTTTTTGGAACAGTTTCAGAAGGATAGGTATTAATTCTTCTTGAAATGTTTGGTAGAATTCCCCTGGGAAGCCATCTGGCCCTGGGCTTTTGTGTTTTGGGAGATTTTTGATGACTGCTTCTATTTCCTTAGTGGTTATAGGTCTGTTCAGGTGTTCTATTTCTTCCTGGTTCAGTTTTGGTAGTTGATACATCTCTAGGAAATCATCCATTACTTCCAGGTTATCTAATTTGTTGGCATAGAGTTGCTCATAATATGTTCTTATAATTGTTTGTATTTCCTTGGTGTTGGTTGTGATTTCTCCTCTTTCATTCATGATTTTGTTGATTTGGGTCATTTCTCTTTTCTTTTTGATAAGTCTGGCCAGGGGCTTATCAATCTTGTTAATTCTTTCAAAGAACCAGCTCCTAGTTTCGTTGATCTGTTCTACTGTTCTTTTGGTTTCTATTTCATTGATTTCTGCTCTGATCTTTATTATTTCTCTTCTCCTGCTGGGTTTAGGCTTTATTTGCTGTTCTTTCTCCAGCTCCTTTAGGTGTAGGGTTAGGTTGTGTACTTGAGACCTTTCTTGTTTCTTGAGAAAGGCTTGTATTGCTATATACTTTCCTCTTAGGACTGCCTTTGCTGTATCCCAAAGATTTTGAATAGTTGTGTTTTCATTTTCATTGGTTTCCATGAATTTTTTTAATTCTTCTTTAATTTCCTGGTTGACCCATTCATTCTTCAGTAGGATGCTCTTTAGCCTCCATGTATTTGAGTTCTTTCTGACTTTCCTCTTGTGATTGAGTTCTAGTTTCAAAGCATTGTGGTCTGAAAATAGGCAGGGGATGATCCCAATCTTCTGGTACCGGTTGAGACCTGATTTATGACCTAGGATGTGATCTATTCTGGAGAATGTTCCATGGGCACTAGAGAAGAATGTGTATTCTGTTGCTTTGGGATGGAATGTTCTGAATATGTCTGTGAAGTCCATTTGGTCCAGTGTGTCATTTAAAGTCTTTATTTCCTTGTTGATCTTTTGCTTAGACGATCTGTCCATTTCAGTGAGGGGGGTGTTAAAGTCCCCCACTATTATTGTATTGTTGTCGATGTGTTTCTTTGCTTTTGTTATTAATTGCCTTATATAATTGGCTGCTCCCATGTTAGGGGCATAGATATTTACAATTGTTAGATCTTCTTGTTGGATAGACCCTTTAAGTATGATATAGTGTCCTTCCTCATCTCTTATTACAGTCTTTGGTTTAAAATCTAATTTGTCTGATATAAGGATTGCCACCCCAGCTTTCTTTTGGTGTCCATTAGCATGGTAAATGGTTTTCCACCCCCTCACTTTCAATCTGGGGGTGTCTTTGGGTCTAAAATGAGTCTCTTGCAGACAGCATATCGATGGGTCTTGTTTTTTAATCCAATCTGATAGCCTGTGTCTTTTGATTGGGGCATTTAGCCCATTTACATTCAGGGTAACTATTGAAAGATAGGAGTTCAGTGCCATTGTATTGCCTGTAAAGTGACTGTTACTGTATATTGTTTGTGTTCCTTTCTGGTCTATGTTGCTTTTAGGCTCTCTCTTTGCTTAGAGGACCCCTTTCAATATTTGTTGTAGGGCTGGTTTCGTGTTTGCAAATTCCTTTAGTTTTTGTTTGTCCTGGAAGCTTTTGATCTCTCCTTCAATTTTCAATGACAGCCTAGCTGGATATAGTATTCTTGGCTGCATATTTTTCTCATTTAGTGCTCTGAATATGTCCTGCCAGTCCTTTCTGGCCTGCCAGGTCTCTGTGGATAAGTCTGTTGCCAATCTAATGTTTCTACCATTGTAGGTTACATATCTCTTCTCCCGAGCTGCTTTCAGGATTTTCTCTTTGTCTCTGAGACTCGTAAGTTTTACTATTAGATGTCGGGGTGTTGACCTATTTTTATTGATTTTGAGAGGGGTTCTCTGTGCTTCCTGGATTTTGATGCCTGTTTCCTTCCCCAAATTAGGGAAGTTCTCTGCTATAATTTGCTCCATTATACCTTCTGCACCTCTCTCTCTTTCTTCTTCTTCTGGGATCCCAATTATTCTAATGTTGTTTCGTCTTATGGTATCGTTTATTTCTCGAATTCTGCCCTCGTGATCCAGTAGTTGTTTATCTCTCTTTTTCTCAGCTTCTTTATTTTCCATCATTTGGTCTTCTATCTCACTGATTCTTTCTTCTGCCTCATTTATCCTAGCAGTTAGTGCCCCCATATTTGATTGCACCTCATTAATAGCCTTTTTGATTTCTACTTGGTTCGATTTTAGTTCTTTTACTTCTCCAGAAAGGGTTTCTCTAATAACTTCCATGTTTTTTTCAAGCCCAGCTAGTATCTTTAAAGTGATGATTCTGAACTCTAGATCTGACATTGTACTAATGTCCGTATTGAGTAGGTCCCTGGCAGTCGGTACTACCTCTTGTTCTTTTTGTTGAGGTGATTTTTTCCGTCTTGTCATTTTGTGCAGAGGAGAATAGATTAATGAGAAAACAAAATGCTAGCAGGGTAACAACGTCCCCAGAAAATATACTCTAAACAAATCAGAAAAGACCTGAAGCAGTGGGAAAAGAAAGGGAAAGAGAGAAAAAAGAAAAGGAAAGAAAAAAAGAAAAAAGAAAAAGATAAAGATAAAAACAAACAAAAGCAGAACAAAACAAAACAAAACAAAAACAGAATGTGATCAAATATGATCAGGCTGGATTATAGATCAGTGCCACACACTAGATTTTGGGTGTATTTTGGTCTGTTAAAAGAAAGTCCCTCCCAAAATTTTAAAGAAAGAAAAACTTATATATGTACAAAAATAAGGGTTGATATGATGAAGGGATGGAATATGACTGTAAAGATGGAAATTATAAAAAATTTTAAAAAAGGATTTGATAAGTTGTTTGAAAAAAGAAAGAAGAGGATTAAAAAAAAAAAAAAAAGAAAGAAAAAAGGGAGAGAATGTGATCAGGCAGGGGAGTAGAAAAAAACCATACACTAGAGATTTAGAGTATATTTTGATCTGTTAGAAGAAACTATCTCAAGATTTTAAAGAGAGAACAACTTATATATATATGCCAAAAATACGGGTAACTACTATGAAGGGATAGAATATGACTTTAAAAATGAAAAATAAAAATGTTTTTTTTTTAAAAAAGGGATTGATAAGATGTTGGTTGAAAAAGGGAAAAAGAAAAATTCAAAAAAAAAGAAAAAAGGAAAAAAGAAAAAAAGACAGTTAAAAAAAATAATTAACTTTGAAAGACTAAAGAATCATGGTAAAAAAGCCATGAATTCTATGTGCAGTGTTCCCCTAGCGCTGGAGTTCTGCCGTTCTCATTGATCGGTAAACTTGGTCTTGGCTGGCTGTTCTCGCTGATCTTCTGGGGGAGGGGCCTGTTGCCGTGGTTCCCAAATGTCTTTGCCGGAGGCAAAATTGCCCCGCCCTTGCCGGTCCGGGCTAAGTAATCTGCTCGGGTTTGCTCTCCGGAGCTTTTGTTCCCTGCAAGCTTTCCGTACAGCTTTGGAGGCGGAGAGTGAAAATGGCGGCCTCCCAGTCTCCGCCCCGGCGGAGCCGAGAACTCGGGGTCCGCTCCTCAGCGAGCCCCCAGAGAAAAGCAGTCAGTCACTCCCGTCTCCCCGGTCTCCGGCCACACTCCGCGCTCACCCAGCCTGTGACCGCGCCTTTCTATCTGGCACCCGACCCCAGGTGGAGTCTCCAAACCCAGCAGATCCCCGCGGTGCACTCCCGCACCTCTCCTCCCGGGGGAAGAAGGTGAGTCTCCCCGGATCTGCCGCTTGTTGGGTCCCTGCTGGAGGAGCTGTGGCCCGACTGTGCCGCGGATCACGGTTTATAGCAACCCCGAGCTGAGAGCCCGCGCCTGGACTCCGTCTCTCCAGCCGGCTTCCCCGCTCCGATACCTGGGAGCTCTGCCGCACTCAGGCACCCCCGGTCTTTCTGTGACCCCGAGGGTCCTGAGACCACACTGTCCCGCGAGGGTTCCACCCCCCACTTCGCCACCAGAGTGACGTCCCTCAGCGGAGCAGACTTTTAAAAGTTCCGATTTTGTGCTCCGTGGCTCTATCACTTGCCAGAAGCGGCCGTCGGAGGCCCCTCCCCCGCCGTCTATCCTCCCGAATATCGCCTCGGATTCACTTCTCCGCACGTCCTACCTTCCAAAAAGTGGTCGCTTTTCTGTTCAGAGAGTTGTTGCTCTTCTTTTCTTTGATCTCCTGTTGAGTTTGTAGGTGTTCAGAATGGTTTGATCCCTATCCAGCTGAATTCCTGAGAGGAGACGAAATCCAGGTCTCCTACTCCTCCGCCATCTTGCTCCGCCCATCCTCATTTTTTTGCATTTGAATACAAAATCAATGTATAGAGTAGCCATGGTTCACTTTCTCTAACTCTTATCATGTACTACCATTATTGTTAGGTAAAATGACACTTGGGTACATCAACCTAGTTATAACCTTTTTAGGGATAAGGGTGGGTAGATGTAGAAGGAGATGTTGCTAATTGATTGACTTCCTTGACTCAATGGAGCTTTTCACTTAATATAAAAATAGTTGGATGTATAATCCTGCCAGTGAAGTTCTTTTCTTCTTCCCTCCCTCCCTCCCTCCCTCCCTCCTTCCCTTTTTCCTCCTTCCTCCTTCCCTCCCTCCTTCCTGTAAAATTCTGACTAGCCTGAGGATTAGTACCTCAGACATTCCCTGAGGACCATGAATACAAACAACTATGATCTAGACAAGCCTTATCTTTCATCAGAAATAAGTAAGTTTGTTTCTAGCCTATCTTCTTGTTGCTTCCAAATGTATTATAGCTCAAGTAATCCTGAATGGGCAAAAAAAAAAAAAAAAAAAAAAAAGTGCCAAATACTAATTAATTTTGAAGATTTTTATTATAAAGAATCCAATATGTTTGGCAAATATGAAGCTTTTCTGATCAAAATGATATAAAAGTCTTACCTTTTTTGACTCTACCTTTATTCCACTGTTCCAAAAGCTACAGATATAAAAGCAAGAACTCTTGTTTATCTTTCCATCTAGTAACTCACACCATTCCTCACTGGTTTGAACACACTGTTCTTTCTTGAAAGGTCACTATTTTCAGTGTTACAAATATGCTCTTTTAACTTGAGGTGTTATCTGTAGTTTTAAAACTCATCACCTGTTATAAAGGACATTAATTTTCCTCTTATTTCTTTTTGAAATACCCTGAACTTGCTTATTAATCTTAACAT
The DNA here is from genome assembly GCF_964656455.1 of Halichoerus grypus. Classification (NCBI taxonomy): domain Eukaryota; kingdom Metazoa; phylum Chordata; class Mammalia; order Carnivora; family Phocidae; genus Halichoerus; species Halichoerus grypus. The sequence continues at coordinate 21,449,471 of NC_135718.1, read as the reverse complement.
GCACTTGAGAGACAAAATCTTCAAAACTATTTTTGGCTTTCAAGCTTTCCAGGAGAGTTTCTCAGCACACCAAGATTCACTTTCTGAAATCCTTGCTGTAGCAACCAGACAACTCCAGAAGCCGTCCCTCCTGTTGCTCAGGTTTACCTGACAATTACTGGGGAAATTCTCTGTAGAAACAAATGCTTTAATGTAGCCTAGAATTTTGTGCCTGCCAGTATATAATTGGGCTTTCAAAATCTACCTCTTCCCCACTCTTTGCTTCCCTTCTAATCCATCACTTCCCCCGGGAGATCTCCTTGTACATTTTGTCTAGACTCTAGACTCTAGAAGGCACGAGCTATGCATAATCCTTAAGTTTGGCAAAAAAGTATCTGATTCCATTCACTTCCTGTGGAGGGAGAATGAAACTACTGTTTATGCAAAAATACATTATGGCCAGTAGTCTATTTTTGATGGCTCAAAACAAGGAATTCGATTAAATTCCCAAGTGGAAGGTCCAAAATGCCTTATTCTTTTATTTACAGACACTCAAATGGGATAGCTTATTGTATATGAGTTCCATTATACTGCTTTGTTGTAAATGATGAACTCTTATAGAAAAAGAAAATGTGTTATAAATTTAAATAAACTCTGATATCCTCAGTTTTATTTTCTTACATCTGATATTTTTTGGTAATGATTTGCTGTACTGTAGTGCATTATAGCTAACTCAATAAAAAACAATTTTTTTTTTCCAAAAGCAGTGGTATAATAGGTTTAGGATAAATATGTATGCAAATTTAATTTTACCTTGAAGCTAAAATACTACCTAGAAAGGTAAGAACTCAGAAACACACACACACATAATCAGGTTTTCTTTACTATCTTCATGGAAAACTAAAAGTTTGTGACTTTAATATATAAGTAATATGTATTTACAATTATATAAAATTAAATATTTATATTATGTAAAATTATATAATATATATATGTAATTATATAGATATATAAATATCTTTGAGCTTGAACTTAGAGATTCATTCCTTATGTTATACAAAAATATAGTATAGACCTGAAGAAAAGCTCACTTTGAAGAAATGATTCATTGCTGTCAAAAAAGTTCTACCAATTATTATGTTGTTCCTTTTTCTCTCATATTTATCCTTCTGTACTCTGCTTTATGATGCTGGAACTGAGACTACAAACTGCATCTCGCCTTCATTAGATGGCTTCCTCTTAGGTCCCATTTAAAAAAAAAAAAAAAAGGCACAAAAGGAAGACAGGAGGAAGGGAGCAGGAATTGCTCCTTCCTATTTTGTTTCCTGTTTCTGTCAGCAATGGTCTTTCACCCAAGAATCAATTGGCAGTGTTACAGGCTCCAGTTTCTTTTGTTATTTTCCAAACTGTTCTTCTTGTGCCTCTTCAAAGCCGCAGAACCATCTGAGTATGTGTTCTGGAAATGATTTGGTGGTTACTTGGTACTGAACTTAATGCTAGCTCTTTTCTAAAAGAACACAGGAAGCTGGCAATCCATGGCATATAGTTTCATCACAATTAAGCAAAATACTACCTGTTGATTGTGGCAAAGAACCTACAGAGCAGTTGTGTCGGGAACTAAGCAGTGACTGCATTTGACTGTCACAGTAGTGATGAAGGCTATGAGAGCTCCTAGGATAGCCGATGTTCATTGCACAGGAGCATTTTGTGAAAAAAATAATAAGCTTGAGCCTAATCTCTGAGATCGGTTCAATGTCAAAGTAACAGCTTTGAGCTTCATTGGTGGCTGGAAACTAGTATCATATTTCTTATAAACATAGAAAAACATCTGTGGAAAATTAATTCACATTCTACTGTATGGGTTACATAATTATCAGATAATGTGATTTGCAGATATAAAACCTCTTATGTGAATGTATTTATCTCTCTGGGTATGTTATATATAATTGGCTTTTGCCTCAGGAGTATACAATTCTGTAACATAATGTATGCATCACTGATCCCTTCTGATAGCATTTCCAAGCTTTTCTATTTGGTAAAAGAGCTGAAAGCAATCATAGTTATATGTTGATTTGTTGATAATGAAGAAAAAAGTGCCCTGCTGACCTATATATATCCAGAGCCCATTTTAATATAACAAAATTGGTGTCCCTAACGTTAAAAAAAAAAAAAGAAAGGCTTTCACATTTCTATTTTCTTATCTTGGAAAATAAGGAAACTAAATGGGTGAACAGAGCTGAGTTGTCTTATACTCCAGTTTCTGGTAAATTGAAATGTGTAATACCACAGACCTTATTTCATTTGGTAGACTTATTTGCTTTAGGCATTTAGGGGAATGTTTGTTAAATCATTAGCTGACCACTAAAGCTAACTTAGCAGAGGCTTCAGTGGCCTCACACAACAAAGAATACAGATTTTCATATTTAGATCACAAAAGTCACTAAATAAACAACAACAAAGTCTGCAGATGGGAGAGAACCTAGTTTCCAGAGTTGCTATATTGTATTAGGTAAAATGTCCAGTTTTCAACAATGACAACAACAAAATGAAACATGCAAAGAAACTAGAAAATATGGCTCATATACAGAAAAAGAAAATCAATCAATAGAAACTATCCCTGAAGAAATCCAGACACTGGACTTACTAAACAAATCATCTATTTTCAGTAAGTTCAGATAACTAAAGGAAATCATATTTGAAGAACTAAATTTTTTTTAGTTTACTATGAGTTTAGTATAAGAATGATGTCTTGGAAAATAGGAACTATTACTAAATAGGTAGATTTTTTTAAATGAGCCAAATAAAAATTCTGGAGTTGAAAGGTTGATAGTGAAAAGAAAAAGTCAATGGAGGGCTCAAAGGCAGATTTGAACAGGCAAGAAAATGAAAATTAGTGAACTTGAATATACCTCAATTGAGATTATCCTGAAGGAAAATGAAAAGAGCCTCAGACACCTGCAGGACATCATCAAGTATATCAACATCTGCATAAGGGAATCCCAGAGGAGGAAAGAAAGAAAGGAGCAGAAAGAATATTTGAAGACCTAATACAGTTTCCCAAACTTGACAAAATATTAATATACACAAGCAAGAAGTTCATCAAACTCCAAGTGGGATAGCCAAATAAATCCTCATCTAGATACATCATAAACCGCCATCATCAAAATCCATGTAGGCCATATTCAACATGATGAAAGGAAAAGGCTCACAACCAAGAATTCCATACCTAGTAAATTACTACCAAAAAAGAAAGTTAAGTTAGAAATTCTCAGATATACAAAAACTTAGAGAATCCATTGCTAATAGATGTGTCTTAAAAGCAACACTAAAGAGAATCCTTAAGGCTGAACTCACTTCCTTTTGGAGCAAGCGTCCTATATTTAACACCTTCATTCTACCCAACCAAGATGTCTCATTCTTTTCACTCAGAAATGTTCCTTAGGCCACAAACAATAAATGTAACTTCTATTCCTATTTGAAAGCCTTGCAATTATTTAAAAACACTTACCACTTCCCCTTGAATCTTCTCTCTATAGGATAATTTTTCCCACACTAAAGTACCAACCTTGCACTTACCAAATACTTGTCAAATATATTCCCCCAGTTAGAATAGTTGTTCACACTTCCTCTTCTCTGATATCTGGCCTGCCTTTTGAATATTTTACATTGCTCTATTATAATCACTTTCCCTTGAGGGCTGAGCACAAAAGATGCTCTTGTCTCTAAGTTGCTATAAAATGTTCCTCACATCATTTTTATCTATGAGTTTTCTATCTCCTCAGTCATAATGTAAGGCACTCCAGTTAAGACCATGAATTTTATTATGAGAATCTAAAATTTAAATTTGGAGAACAGGCAAAAGCAACTAGAGCAACCAACTGCCAGACCCATATTGTACATAGGCAACTGAGATCCTGGGAGATATTTCCCAAGTCCATATAGATATTCTCCTGCCTTCTAATATAAGGGCTCCTTTTAACAATGAGACTATGCACTTTGGTATTCCAGGTATCTCAAGCCAGTAGCTTGCAGACTTTCTGTTGACCAGCATTTTCTTTGTTTTTCTGACACAGTATTTTAAAAAGATTTTATTTATTTATTTGAGAGAAGAGAGAGCGCGCGTGCGACAGAGAGGGGGCATGAGCAGGGTGAGGGGCAGAGGGAGAAGCAGACTCCCCGCTGAGCAGGGAGCCTGATGCAGGGCTGGATCCTGGGACTCCAGGATCACTACCTGAGCTGAAGGCAGATGTCTAACTGACTGAGCTACCAGGTGCCCCTCTGACACAATATTTTAAAATCAAAAGACTTCACAAAAAACTATGTAGAAACAATTGAGAGATCCTACAAATCTTAGGCCTTATACAATAGGATATTGCTTTGGTTTCTGACAATAGCTCAGTGATACCTGACATTTTATATAAAACAAATAAACCCTTTCTATATACATTCTGTCTGATTCCTGTAGACAGTTATATTTGCAGGCCAAATGTTGGTATAGTATCATATACTTTGATGAACATTTTAGTTTCTACTATAGGACAACTAAGACAATACAGAACTAGAATACACATATGCAAAAACATTTACATATACATATACATGCATACACATACACAGATTAAGTTATCTGAAGTTTTTCCATGAATCAAATAGTGGAAGAGAAATACAGTGGTTTAGAGGCTTCTGGAGTTAAACAGCCTACTTTAGATCCCGGTTTTACCACTTAGGAGCTATGTAACATTGGGAAAGTTACTTAATTTACTGAGAAATGATTTCATTTGTAAAGTGAATATGATTACATTTTTTGGAAAGAAATTAAACAAAAGGTATGAAAACTATTAACAAAGTGCTTGATAAATGTTAATTTTGGAGATTTATTCCAGGCTGGGAGCTGGGACCAAGGTCTCCTAACTTCAATGTTCCTATTGTGTCTCCCTTGTTCCCAGTCTCTGCTGCTTTGCAAACTAAAAGCTTCATGGTGTGGGGAGATTCTGCGATGTCTTTTATCTAAGAACTTAATGAGCAACTGAACATTTTCAGCATTCTGTGCTAACCAAATCTACCCCTAAAGATTTGTATATGAGGAATCTCATGATTGCCTTGTGTGGGCAGGGCTCACTGAGTCATATATTTAGTTTGATCCTGAATAGGACTAGATGGTTTTGTGTCCAATTAGCCGTGACTGTTAAAGAATAAAAAAAAGAGTATAATCAAATTTCATGCTTTACTAGGTAAATCAATGGCTGTAGAAGTGCAGATGATGTCCTTTTCAAATGCTGCTAAGAGACTTATGCAATTCATTGGCCACCTAAGTGGGCAGTTTTACCTCTGTTAAATCAGTAATGTGAAAAATTTACCTGTACCCCAAATCCAAACTACTCAACCTCATGTCTGGGGACAGCCACACTTCATATTCTCAATGTTCTTTCTTGTTTCTCCAGTTTCAAGCATTTAATCCTGAATATTGACAGTTTATGGCCAAATATTGCATAAGAGAATCCAGACTCAGCAGAGATTTTTCTTTAGACAGTAATTCTTAATGCCTCTGGAGCCTCAGGAATAAAAGTGTCTGAAGCAAGCATGCAGTATTTTTTAGAGTTTGTTCTTTGGCTCCCCTGCCTCAGAATTGGGTGATATAATTGTAGGAAAAAAAATAAGAAAAAATACCACCACAACAAACAGAAGGAAAATATATGAGAGAAAAAAAGAGAGCGAGATGGAGACTGAGAATAGAAGAAATATTTCAAACTCATAGTGAAATAAACTTCACAGTCTCTATAGGGAAGAGTCTAAGAATCTGCTTTTGTAATATAAACCTCTTGGAAATGTTTGAGATTTGAGGAAACACACAGAGGAAGAACACTATTTGAATCATTTCAGCAATAGATCTTACCATGTAAGAGCTATACTAGGGACTTCAAAGTTATGGAACCAACCCAATAGGAGTGTGTACTTTATTAAGCTCTTTATGTGTAATAAAAGTAGATGTTAATGATTAAGTATTAATATGGGCAGTGCAGATAAGTGCCATAAGAATTCGGTGATAAAGATCTAATAGTAAACAAAAATAATTTGGAAAAGGACGTAACATGATTTGAAACATGTCCTAAAATCTCACAAGAAATTAAAGGATGAACAAAAGATAGGATTTTCCATGTAAAAATGGAGAATATGGATAAATGGAGGGAGATGCTAATGTAATGTAATGTAGACGTACTACATTGTTTGTGGGTGATGAAGAAAGGTATGAATTATGAATAAATGGGAATAAAAAGAATACTTATGAGTGTCCTGTTTCCAAAAGTACTCCTGGCAGAAATACTTTCTATATTACGTTGTAGTGTCCTATACCAATGGAAATCCCTGGATCCAGCTTACAGTATACCCAGTGTGAAACTGACTGTGACATTTGACCTGCAAAATCTCCTTCATAGTGAACCAATCCTATTTTGGGTCTAAAGTGATAGAAAATAGAATGAAGCCCTTGAAACAGCAACCAAATTCTCCACTAAGTGCAGGATAAAGTGATAAAACCAGAACAAAGATGAAAGCAGAAATTCAGGAATTTCTGTGTATGTCTAGCTGGGAATCAGAAGAGCCCCTCTGTGAAAATGTATATATGAAAGAAGATCTACCCATTAGACTTAGCATAGTGAATTGTTGAAATGGGAACTGAAAACCTCTGTCATTTTAATAGTCTATAATGCAGAATCATATTCTTTCTCAGGATTTTGAGTTGCATTTAATAATTCCTTTGCTATCTAACTTGGAAGATATAGCTTGGAAAATTAACACATAGCTTGGAAAATTAGCACACACACACTTCCCACCATTTTGAAAAATCAGGGAAAGTTTTTTCCCTTTCTCTTTCCATCTACTGATTTGGTCAGTACCACTCATTCACATGGTCTGGAACTATTGTCGATGGTGGGATGGCGTTTGAGGCACTGATGTGTGGACATGCACATATTTATCTGATGAAGAAATTCCTTGGATCCTTACTGGCAAGTGGAAGCATTTGTTATTGGGAGAGGCTTCTGATAGCTATATTCTGCCTACTTCTTATAATGAGACTTCATTTCTGTTGGCATTAAAAAGGTACTGTCAGACTTTATTCCAAATGTTGGTCTAATAGCCAAAGGAAGGCAGCACATTGGGATAGGAGGCCCAAGTCTAATACACAAAAAGATTGAATTGAGTAGGCTCAAGAGAGAAACAGGAAACAGGAGGTTAGAGGGCCAGTAAAGCAAAAGTCATGACGATAACTGAGATGGGGTAGCCCTTAAAAGATTTGAAGAGGAGAAAGTCCACGAACCCTCTCTGACTTTCAGGATCCAACACCTCTGGGCATGATGCTCCTAAATCCACAGCAGTTCCATGATGTCCATGTTGTGATTGGGATGTTCTTCATCTGTCTATTTCCTTTTGTTTTTCACCTTTTCAGATGATACAGTTTCTTATTCAGTGAAGGGCCCCCCAACGTTTCTAGGGATATGGTATATGAGAAGGAATATGTAGCTTTTGTTTATTTCTATAGATTGAATTAGAACTCCCAGATGAAGTTTTCAAACGAATATCTCCCTCAAATGATTTCATTTTTTAGGATGTAATTTCACTCTCCAATTAGCATTTACCCCTGATAGAACTTGAATGTCTCATAAAGTGTTCAGTTAATGCTATCTCAGCCTTTCCACTATTATTAGAAGACTTCCCCCTCTTCTTGTTATGAACCGGTGCCCTGACTAATCAGATTCTTCAGAATGATTTTGCTAAAGGTTATATTTTCCAAGGGATATGCATATGAAATATTTAGGCTTCATGCCAACTGGTTATTATTGTATTCTATTAACTAATTGTCTGACACTCATTTCCAGCTTCCTCAAACATATACTCAATAGTGCTCTCTCCATTCCCCCAAACTCTTCTCAGAGCTTCCATTTATTCAAAAGTGACTGTATCACTTCTGCTGGAGGGCAATTTTATTGATACTTGTTCTTTCACTTTTTATTGAGTCCTCACTTGTTGCTTAGAATCAGGTTGGGTGTTATAGAGGATATAATGATTAACCACATAAGAATGCTGCCTCAACAAATATGCAAGCTAGTAGGAAGCAAGGGAACTAATATTTTTCAATCACTGACTGCTTAGCATGCAAAATTATTGATACACGTTATTTAAAACTCCACCATAATTAAAAATCTTACCATAACTGGGACGATGAGAAGAAGGTTCAGAGAAGTTACTTTATTTTTCAGTTTCATAGACTTATCACTCCCAAAGCTGATTGTTACTCAGGTCTGCCTGATTCTCAGTTCCGTGCTCTTTCAAATATATGTTTTCAAATGAATATAGTACCAGGCAATAAAGTAATTACTTATATGAGATAGAAAAAGATCAGAAGAGAAATCATCCAAACATTGTCCTTGTTCACAGTTTGTATACCCAGTGCCTGGCATGGTTCCTGGCATAAAGCTGGGAATTGATATCAATTCAATTCTATCTATCAATTCAATCTGTGGTAAAAAAAAAAAAGTATGATTTGTGTGAGTCTATCAATTGTTGAGTGAATGTTCCTGCTTAATGCGACAAAAGGAGAAAGGAAGGTTTACAAAAGGCTTCTGAAAGAAGTGAAATTTGAGCTTGGTTTTAAAGAATTGTCAGACACAAATCAGGAACAGAAACAATAGAAGAGATTTCATGGAATGTGGACCAAAATGAATAAAGGCATTGAGATGTGAAATTGTAGATTGAGTTTGAAGAACGGTGAATAATCAAGTCTGAGTGAATAGAAGGTGTGTGAAGGGGTAGAGTAAGTAAAACCCTTGTATTAAAGAGACTCAAAGCTGATAGTGGAGTATTAGACATTTGCCTATATGTGCATAAGTAGAGAAATAAATATTTTGTGGCCAAAAGATATTACTCCAAATGAAATTACTCCATGAAATCGCTCTACAACAGCCTTGGGATTTTTTTGGTGGAAGTAGAGGTGTCATTTGATTTTGTCTAGTGTAATATTCCTCTGAAACCTTGTACTTTTTCTTCAAAAAAACAAGGGGATTTTGTGTTATGTTTTGTCATATAATATATGAATATATGAGCAATTTACTGATATATTCACATAGGCTTATATTCATATATGCTTTACCATAATAACAGGTTCCAGAATACTAATATGTCATATTTATGCAGCAAGATAGATCATATTTATCCTGTGGCATAATGTACCCTGTGGGAAAGTGCTGTAGACTACAGGTGTACCATTTTGAGTGCAATCGTACGATGTATGCAATTATTGCCATGTCATACCCATAGGGGCAAAAGGATAATATAAATAATAAAACAATGCAGGACATTTATTATAAGTTTAGAGAAATTTAAATTCATATTGGGAATGTAAAGAGCTATTTGAAGTGATTTTGTGGATTCACAAAATCAGGACTGAAAATGTCAGGCATTTTAAGAAAGCCTTCCAAGTGGTATTCCCTCTCCAGGAGATTCAGTTTTAAGGATCAAACTCAGGGCAGCATTGTCCAAGCTACAAAGCAAAAATGTTATCTGTTGGTCACTGGGACAGAAAGGAACATTATCTGCCAGGATGACCCCTTTCCTGGGTATTTATTCTCTCCTACGCCCTTGAGTTTCTCTTAGATTCCTCTCTGTATTACTTGCCGTTGTTACTATGACAAATTACCACAAAGTTAGTGCAACAACATAAATGTATAATCTTACAGTTCTGGAGGTAAGGGTCTTATGAGTCTTATAGGCTAAAATGAAAGTGTCAAGAGATGTGTTCTGTTTGGAGGTTCTAGGGAACCTTGTACTTTGTAGCTTCTGGAGGCTGCCCACATTCCCCAAGTCTTGGCCTCATCATCAGACATTCCATTGTCACCTCTCCTTCTCAGATCTTCCTGCTTCCTTCTTATAGGGACCCTTGTGATTACATTGGATCCTCCTGGATAATCCAGGCTAATCAAAATCCTTAATTTAACCACATCTGCAAAGTTCCTTCTGCCATGTAAGGTCCCATGTTAAAAAATTCCAGGGATTAGGACATGCACATTTTTGGCAGGGTGGTGGGGGGGATTATTCTGCCTACAACACTCTTCATGTTGCTGGAAGAAAATAAAATGCCCAGAGAGCATCTGTAAAAAAGACTTATTACCTCCAACCCTGCTTTCCTTCCCTTTTGAAGTATAGGTTGGCTTTGTTGCCTGAATAAGCCTTTGATGCATACTTTAGAAACCAATCATGGAGGCTGCTCACCTAAGGGCAAAATCAGAGGTTCAATCATGAAACTAAAATGCTTACTACGGGAAGGATGAAATCCAAATAATATTAATTTAGTAGCTGAAAATCAAGGATATCTGGCTCTTACATGCCATGTAGACACGTAAGCACATTTATTAACCACCTGCTTCGTGATGAGCACTGCTAAAAGTACAACAGAAAAGACTGCGCCCTCAAGGAACATGCAATCTTATAGAGAGTAAAAGACAAAATAGTAGACTGTGGCAAAAAAAAAAAAAAAAGTATGATTTGTGTGAGTTTAGAATAAGGAGTAAACACTTCATCTCATTATCTCACAAAATGCTGATAGTCTCTCTCTCTCTTTCTTCCCCCTCTCTTTTCCTCTCTCCCCCCTCTCCACATATGTAAAAATATATCTTTTATTTTATTCATGTAATATTTATATTTACTTTTATTGATAGCACATATATATCTCTCCCACATAGACAGGGCCAGTGTTTTATCTCCAGCCTTTGTTGTTGAGACAGAGAAGCTAAATAAGTCATCCCAGGTCATAAAACTAAAGATGATGAAGCAGGATTAAAGACTGATCACATGATTATTAATTTATTATTCCATCTTCTCTCAGAAAAGAGAAAATATAAAAATAAGAAAAAAGAATACCATAAACAGAAAAATGCTAATGCTTATTCTAATTTCTTAGAATATAGTAACGAGCAAATTATGCTGGCCCACATCCAATTACAAATTCAAAGGTGGCTGAGTTTAATATTTGAATTATGAATCAGATAACTCTATTAACGCAGAAACAATTTAAACCTTAAAATTAAATATTAATGCACCTTAAGCATTCCTCTTCCCTTCTTTTCTCTACATTATCCCACATTGCAGCCAGAGGAGTAATGAAATATTCCACAAATATAACAGGATTTTTCTACAGTGAAAGATGTGCCTCAGGCCCTGGTGTCACCACATGAGTTCAGCTCTGGGCATTTCCCTAGTGCCAGAGAGGAGGGAGACCCTTTGTGCAGCTTTTTGATATTTTCATGGTTTTTCTGTTGTTTGACCATCTCATCCTTTAAAATAAATAACAAATAACTCTCTCAAAAGAGAAATTAAGTACATAATGTATGGGACACACAAATGAGCTATGTATAGAGAAGGGGAACATGCTGTTATCTGGACATAAGGGAAGATAAATGTAGCTCTACAATATGCATCCACATTCTCTGTATCTTGACCCCTTTTTATTTTTTTCATTTTTACTGAAATTTTCTATCATTGCAAATGATAATGTCCTTGCCTACTAGTCTTTACTGCTTTCTTGTCAAGAGCTAATCTAATCTTTAAATGGATCAGTGAAAAATATTTTATGCTATGATAGTCCACTGATGTTTAGCGTTTCAGAGTTTTTAATATTTTCTAGAGACCCTGAAAGTGAACATGTAGGAAAAATCACAGCTATGCTATAAGGTTGTTGTGGAGATTAAGTAGGACCGTGTACACAGAGTGCGCAGCCAAGGTTGAATAGAGGTACTCACCAGACTGCTGTGAAAGAGCAAGTTAGGCCACTCAGGAGCAAACCTACTCAATGACCTCACCTTCCTGACTTCCTGTTGCAATTAGTAATAATTCCTCAACGTGCTGGAGACCAACAACACAGGGGTTAAGACTTATGAAGTCGGAGTGCTGGGGCTTGAAGCACAGCTCAACCATTTACTAGCTGTGTAGTCATCAATACACTATTTAACTTCTTTTTTTAAAATTTTATTTATTTATTTGACAGAGAGAGACACAGTGAGAGAGGGAACACAAGTAAGGGGAGTGGGAAAGGGAGAAACAGGCTCTCCGCTGAGCAGGGAGCCCGATTCCGGGCTTGATCCCAGGACCCTGGGATCCTGACCTGAGCCGAAGGCAGACGTTTAACGACTGAGTTATCCAGGTACCCCCACTTTTAAACTTCTTTAAGCTCAATTTTCTTATAGGTTAGCTGGGTTATAATTACCCCTATTCATCAGACTGGTGTGAAGATTAAAAAAAGAGAGTATGTATAAAATATTCAGAATAGTGAATGGTACATAAAAATGCTTTGGAAATTTTGGGTGATGTGACCAACTAGTGATTTGCCAAGATGTCTGAATATATCTCTCCAGAATGCCAAGGGACAACTATTCATGTGGTAAATGCCAGCACAGTGACAACAGGCTCCAGATTTCATAACATCTAATCTCTACAATTGGTTTTAAACTACTCTTTGTCCTATAGTATCTTTCAAAATATGCAGAAATTAAACATAAACAGCACAAATGCCATTGCATTTCTTCCTAACTCATGACAACCAAGACCAATAAATTCCAACATACTTCTGAGTTCTGAAAAGTCCTTAGAATCTTTCTCCGTATAAATCTGGACCACCACTGTATTAGTTCACTGTTGCTGCTATAACAAACTGCCACAAAATTTGGGGCTTGAAATAACATAAGTCTATTCTCTTATTGTTCTAGAGAAAAGAGACTCAATGTAATGTGGCTAAAATCAAGATATCAGCAGATACCTATCTACCTATATAAGGATACTTGTGATTATATGTAGTACCTATTCAGATAATCCTAGATAATCTCTTCATCTCAAAATCTTTAATTTAATCCCATCTGCACAGTCTCTTTTTCCATATAAGGTAACATTGGAACAGGTTCCAGAAAGTAGAATTTGGATATTTTTGTGGGCTATTATTCAGCCTACCACAACCATGATTCATTGATAAGAGGCAGTGTATGAGACTCAGAAGTAATGGACTTAATGGAGTCAAGATGACTAATTAGAGTTAGGAAGAGAACAAAAAATGACTGATGTCTCGTTTTCTCTTCCATTTCTCATTTTGGTTTTTGAGTAGTCTCTCTTTTTTGTCTTAGTTAATGTAGTTAAAGCACTGCCATTTTTTTTTTAAACTGGTCATTTCAATATTATGTTATTGTTTATTCTGGTCTCTATTTTTATTTATTTCTAATTTTTTTTTGTTATTTCCTTCCTCCACTAAATTCTAGCTAAGTTTCTTCTTTTTCTAGTCCCTTGTGGTATAATGTCATTTATTTGAACTTTTTTTCTTAATATAAGCATTTATACTATAAATTTCACTCTAACATCTGCTTTCACTGCATCCCATAAGTTTTGGAATATTGTGTTTTCTTTTTCTTTTGAGACATATTTTGATTTGCCACTTGATTTCTTATTTGGCCCATTGCTTGTGCGGTAGTGTGTTGTTTAATATTTACATATTAAATATTTAATATTTACATTGTAGATTTTCCAGCTCTGTTTTATTGTTGATCTTTAGTTTTGTACCATTGTGGTTGAAAATATACTTGGTATGATTTCAGTCTTCTAAAATTTTTAATATTTGTTATGTCTCTTTTTATGAGTTAACCAGGGAATTCTTCTGTGTGTACTTAAAGAAAATGTGTATTCTATTTTTCTTAAATGAAATGTCTTATATATATCTTTTAGAACCCTGTATTCTGAAGTATGCTTCAAGTAAATAATGTTCTTGCTGAAAAAAAAAAAAAACTTTAAATGAGTGTACTCATTTAGAATAAAGCATATCAAAGGGAGATGGGGGTGGGTGAAATAGGTAAAAGGGCATTAAGAGTACACTTATCATGATCAGCACTGAGTAATGACGTATAGAACTGAATCACTATATTATACCTGAAACAAATATAACAACTGTGTGTTAATTATACTGGAATTAAGGTAAAAAAAACTTAATAAAATGAGGAACATCCTGACTAACTCTTATAACAACCATGAGATAAATATTAATATTTACATTTTACAGGTGGATGAATGGAAACTCAGATTAATAAATGAATTTAATGCTAAGTAGCTGGTAAGTGAGCTAGAATGTTAACTTAGGACAGCCAGGAATCACAAACTTATTTATAGGGCACCAGTCTCTTTCTTCCTCTTCCTCATAGACAAGCAGTCATCCTTAGATCTTTTGCTTACCCCTGAATATGGGCACTGAATGTGGATTTATCTTCTTTTTTTTTTTTTTTAAGATTTTATTTATTTATTTGACAGAGAGAGAGAGAGATAGCGAGGGAACATAAGCAGGGGGAGTGGGAGAAGGAGAAGCAGGCTCTCCGCTGAGCAGGGAGCCCGATGCGGGGATCGATCCCAGGATCCTGGGACCATGACCCAAGCCGAAGGCAGACGCCCAATGACTGAGCCACCCAGGCACCCCTGGATTTATCTTCTGTGCTAAGACTGTTTAAGTTTTATTTGGGCAGTTCCCTCAAGTCATTGTGAAATGCTCCCAGCCACACCCCACTTTATGGATATGTGAATCCTGTTTTGGAAAAAAATACATATATATACCTTAAAGATAAAGACTTCTTTTGGCTGTCAAATATATACATATATATTTGAAGATGATACAGGACATAGCTATCTTTTTGTTCCTAAAACTATTTACTAATAATTTAATCTCAACCTGCTAAAATTAATTTTGCCTAGCTTTAGTAGTCCAAATTAGCTTCCAGAGCAGAGGCAATATTATGTTAACACACATCTGGACACTGAGGTAGAAAACTGAATGACCTATAGTGTCTAAACAACATCTCAAACAAGGTCCAGTGTGGGAGTTGTTGAAAGGTAGAAAAGTACATTTTTCCTTGAAGACTTTCTTGTTATTGATCTTTCAACTAAAATAACAACTAGCACTTGTTGAAAATTTAACAAAAACCATACTAAAAAAAAATGACATGCATTATTTAACTTAATCCTCATTATAATTCTTGATAGACTATAATTGTTCCCATTTGCCAAATTTTAAACTCAATAGTAAGATTAAGAGATTGTCAAAAGTCACTGACTTTATGATGGTTGGACATCACATCCAAGTTTATCTGACTGATGCACTTAACCATTGTATTGTACTTATTTGAAACTAGTAAAAAATAGATTCCCCAACTGCTCCAACTCCACCTTCTCTCTTACCTTTCAAGTAATAACTAGAGCATAGTCAACTTAATCACTTAGCTTGTCCTTGTGCTGTTCTTAAGAACAAATGCATGGAAGTAATGATAAACAGTAAAAACAAAAAAGCAGAAAGAGAAAAAGGTTTTACATCCAAACAGGACAAAATGATACTAGAGATGTGTACAATTTTTCGTCATACCTCCAACTTTAAGAAAGTCTATGGTAGATAACTTTATAGTAACATTTCTCTCCCAGGCTCTACCTTCTCCTATCCCCAGGCCATGAGACACCATTTTGTGGCACCTCTTTTTCTTTTTTACTCTTTAAGCCAGTTGATGTTTGTTTCAACCTGATTTCTCCTGGATCGTTGACACACGTGATCTTATGCCTTCTTATTGCTCAGGCGATTCCTGTTTATCCTCTCTTGATTCCTCCTTTTTTTTTTTTTCCTATTTCATGCTCTCATTTCCCTCTGTCTTGTTTATTTTTCTATCTTTTCCCCTCCCTCCTTCCCTCCCTCTTCAGGCAGTAAAGTCAAGAGAATGCAATAGGTTAAGAGAAATGGACCTATACTTTTTATGACGACTTCTCAAAACCACACCTCATATCCTGGTTTCTGTGATAAGAAAACATTTGTAAGGATGTTATAGATCCTTTAATCTCAATTGAGAATCACTGTTGACAAGATCTTGAGATACGGGAGCTTCAATAACTACCCTCTGTTACCCAGTCTACAGCTTCTGATTCATCTTGTCAAGGAATTTTTCTGCAGCCTAATCTAAGCCAAGGTACATGGTGAGCTCATTGCCTATTGTTCAGACCTCAGAAAATATTGAGTGCTGGTCACCATGTTCTCTTACAAAAAAGCCCTAAACATGGAGTCATTTCTCATTTCTACTCTACTCTAGGTTCTTGAATTGATCTGAATATCTCTATGTCTGTTACCTTTTTGGAGTTCCATTCCGACAATTGTTTAATAACAATTGTCTCTTCATTCTCTCTCTACCATTCCAAGGATACTTGAGAATGGAGTTGTCCATGAGCACGCATTCCATCTCCCTTCATCTAACCTATACATCCCTGACATGATTTCTAAAACACTTGTTGAACAAAATATCTTGCCTGAGCACTCTGGTCCCAGTCTCAATTCAGTAACAATAAAGATTGATTGCTGGGAATCTTATTTATGGGTTTATGAGACAAAACCCCTTATTTCATTACTGCCTACACAGAACTGAAGATCTCTTGAAAATAATAAAGGATCATTCTCATTATTAACTCAATTTCACCTCATTTCCACCCATTATATTATCTTTGTTAGTATATTGCATGACCATCAGAAACTAGAGCTAAAGAAGAAAGGTTTAATTTTGTTTAAGATGTGAAAACAAGGAAGTCATTGTTTTAGCTTGAGTGTGAAATGAGAATTAGAAAATGTGTTATTAAATAAATATTTTAAGAATCATTATATTTCTTTAAGAAGATAATTGACTAGGATATCTAATCACTGGATTATATGTCCACTCAGGGTAAAAGGGTTCTCTCTTTGAGATGAACAAATGAGGATATAGGGAAAGCAAGACAGAGACTGAGACATTGACTAATTGGTTCCAGAGGGTGAGAAGGACGGAGGGAGGGAGGGAGAGAGAGAGAGAGAAAGAGCATGCAAGTGAGAGTTGCTGTCCTGAAAGCAGCAATATGTGAAATGATGTCTATAAAAGAAATTATAAAGCATCCACTGCAAGTTAAATAAATGATATTTAGTTATCAAAAAAATGCATCTCTAGGCATCTTTTCACAGCTTCCACTACACTTTAATATCTCTAGAGAAAACAAAAGGGAAATCATTCCCTTTGCAGGTTTCATTATAAATATTAGTCTTTGCTTACTTTAACTTTTGTCCAGAAATCTCATATTCCTTTGCTTAGCTTAGAACTTTGCAAGGTCCCATTTATAGAGGTAAAAACCCAGACTCCCTGTTTTATTAATTATATAATTAAAGCCAAAGGAGTTGTTTCTCTGCAAATGAGAAGGAAAAAAGGACGTACCTTGTTGGTCATCCCCCAAATGTCTCTACTGATAGGCCCCTACCCTTCAATTCAATCACATTATGACCATTCTTCCATTCTTCAAGATTATGTTATTCAAGACAATATTTGTCGACATGTGATAAAAAACTGAATATAGCTTAAGCTAAAAAAGTAAAAAAAAAAATGAAAAGAATTGGAAACATTGAATAAGCATAGGTATACAATACATAATGTGTGTGCACACATACGTACACCTATTCGTGTGCGTGTATGTATCACATCTCTGGATGACACTTTTCTTCAGGAGAAAGCCTGTATCTATCCTTTCTTTATATTACTACACTGAGGTTTATAAAGCCGAAGCTGGTGTACAGGTAGCACTATATGTGTGCATCTGACAGTCTAGTTGATTTTGACATTCAAGTTCTACTCCTTTTGCTATTTCTATTTTGTGCCATGATAATTATAAAAAAAAAACAACCCTACTATTATGAATGCACCTTTTCAGTACTTCCCAAAGAAAAAGTAGTCTTATCTATCTTTTTTATTATTTATTTTCAAATTATGGACATAAGCTTATTTGTTTGTTTTGTGTTTGTGTTTTTTGTGTATGGCTTACCAGGGCTAAGTATTTTAGTGGTCTTATGAGTCAATAAAATGTTCAGAGTACTGGAAGATTCATGATTACATAGCAATGAAAAGGAGGAGTGAGTTAGTAGTTTCTTAATAAGAAAAGTTTAAAGCCCTTGTGCATCTATGGGAAACATTTTGAAGTTTTAGATCCTGGATGTGGGAAATTTAACAGTAATAGGTTTCTAGGCCTATTTTCATGGCATCAGTAAGATATGAAGGATTAATTTTAATGAGCACCGTGTGTGCATATGGGAGGAAGGGGGAGGGAGAGAACTGAAAAAAAAAATAAAAAACTATCTTTAAAGTAAGTTTGCTTTTTCATAAAGTGCAATAAAATGGCCCAGTTATTATGGCCATTATTATGTCCATATGGGAGCAAGTGTGGCATATTGCTGAGGCGCCTGGGCTTTGAAATCAGAAAAATCTAACATTGAAAACATGTTTTCAGTTACTTTTCAGTTACTTCCTACCTTTGTAAAATTGGTAAACCTCTCTGTGTGCTTTCAGTTACTTTTCAGTTACTTCCTACCTTTGTAAAATTGGTAAAAAAAAAAACTTTTTTTTAACCTGTAAAGCTAGAATATTCATAAAGGCTATTTTACAACATTATTGGAAAGTTAAGTGAGATGATGGATATAAAACACTAGCATTTTGGCACATAATAAGCCATAAATAACCTTGATGATAACGATCATGATCATGATGGTGTCAGATATGACACCCTCAACATGGCTTCTCCCCCAATGATTTATTTTTTGGGAAAATATAGATTTCACAGAAACTTTCTAAAAAGCTATAAAATGATTACAACTCTAAAAGGCCTTCTGAATTCCATCAGAAAATCTCACAACAAATTGAGTAGAGGCAGCCCATGTTAGAATACAGAGGAATGAAAGGTGCACATTAGAGATGTTGAAATGAGGGTCACAGAGCTGGTTATCAGCAATTTTGACTCTAGAATTCCAGGCCATTTTTGCAGACCATTTGAACTACACATTGGAAACAACCACAGCTTTTTTATTTACTTTATCCTTAACATCTGATAATCTGTTTAATAAGGTTAATCCCAAGTAAACACAGAGGAATCCCGCATGAAAGAAACAGCAAGGACAAGAGGGAAGAGGATCATGTTGAGGGTATTAAGCAGTGTAGTTGCTTTCTATTCTGACCAGATTGAAGAGTGATCAAGACAGCTTTCCCCTCAGTTTGACTAATTTTAGACAGGTTTCTTCCTGACTATAGCCGTCTGGTCTCCCTTTTCTCAGAGTATTATTTACTTCAGAAAACTTGCGATTGTAATTTTTTTTTTCTCCCCTCCTTTGAGATGTAAATTTTCTACAACACAGAAATGTCTTTCTCAAAAACCTGGGAGCTATCCCTTTGAAATGTAATTACTGGGAAACATAGAGCCTCTATCCCCGGTCTCTGAGGGAGAGTAGGATTAGCACTTGGATAAGCACAATTAACAAACCCTACTGGCCTTCAGCACTTCGGCTCACCTACCCCCAACATCCTCTAGTACTTTTCCAATAGTTCACTCCTGTGCTTACACAATCTGCCTTTTGTTTTAAAAAGAGTTGAGTTCAATCTCTCTGTTGCTGCAAGAGACTTGAGTAGTCTTCCTTGCCTGTTTTACTGGTCTGGTGCAATTTTTCTTTCATGGGGCACTTCATATGAATTCCTCATGTGATGGGCCAGAAAGTCTGCCTGTTATCTTCTGGCAGTCAAAAAGCTAGAATGATTTTAAAAGGGTAGAGTATGATTATGATTAAATGCAATGGTAGTGTGTATGATGGGCTGGAATGAGAAGAAAGAGGAAGTGGCAGGAAAGATCAATAAAAATCAACTGCTACAATCCAGGTGAATAGGGAATTAAGAATAAAGAGCTGAGTTAAAGAAGCAGCAGTGAAAACTCTTCCAAAAATGATTTGTGGGTAGAAATGACAATATTATTTGGATATGTGAGCAGAGTAAATAGAATGGTCACAAAGCAGCATATGCTTCACCTATTAATTAATTCAAAAGTATTTCAGTACCTAATAGTCATTATGCTAGATGTCCTAAAGCCTGCCCTTATGGAGTTGCAGTCCAGTGATTTCTGTCAACTTTTGGGATCCCAGAAAGGAATGTCAAAGGCACAAGTCTGGCACCCATATCTCTATATGAAAGGTCCATAGATATTTTTGTATCATTAATTCTTTGAAGGACATATACAGGCTTCACAGCAGAAATTGTACGTGCTTCTCTTCACAGTTGAAGGAATTAATTTTAGATAATAAATTGCCCACTATTAACTCACAATATATGTCATTTAGAGACATGTATTTAGTATGATATGCAAAAATGTGTTGGACAGATTAAGGGAAGACTTTCTAGAAAGTAGACAAAGGAAATAAAGATAATCTATCAAATCCCTTAGGATATCATCTTTTTGCTGTGGTAACAGAATGATGGGGTATTCTGGCCAATTGCTATGATTTGGTCAAAGCTGACCACTTTGCATATGAATCCCAATTCAATGTTTATATTTCTTTACATTTGAAGTTGTCTCTCCCAATTTATCTTTAATAAAACATACTTTCTGAATAGTTCCTCCACCATGGGAGATCTTGTTGCCCTGAGCCCAGTGTGTCTTAGCCTTCCATTTTTGTGCCAACCATCTCACACCAGATGGAAAGCTAAATAGTAAGGGTTTGAGCTAAATCCTGCTGTAAAGGAAGGAGCTAAAGTTAATAGGCCCCCCAGGAATTAAAACATCCCTGTGGATGCCGTATGGTGGATTAGCCATGGTTGACGTAAGTTTTAATGGCATTTCAGGCAGCTAATTTTACAAGTCTTTTGACTTGAATCAGTGGAGAACTGTTGGGGACAATGAAGGTTATATGAAAATATATCCATTACCTAGATGCAGAGCTACCAGATGCACCCTGAATGCTTTACTTACCACTTTTTTAACTTGAAATGCAATCTAAAATGATCCCACATGTTCCTGAACAGGAGTTGGTGTTCCTTAACAGAGATCATGAGTAAGAGATAAGCTCAGCAATTTGAACAACTTGTTCCTTCCCTCTCACCACCATCTCTCTGCCATCATCCTACCATATCTATCTTGTTAGTCCCTCGATGGACTGAGCTATCAGAACTCTGTATCTTGCCCCTGTATTTATTATGAAAGCTCCCTAGTAGGTGAAACACATCAAGAAGTTTCTTCTGATGGCCTCAGTAGGCCCCCTTCATGTGCTTGGATGTCACCATAAAGAGAGTCACTGAAAAAAATATTGATAATACAAGTACCTTTTTAAGAGTGATCGCCATGTAGGAAAACTGTGAAGTCCCACAGTGAACATTTAAGAGATGTCATCTGACTCTAAACAAACCATTCAAATACACCAAAGCACAGAGCCAAGTATCAAAACTAATGAAGTGTGGGATGCCTGGGTGGCTCAGTCGGTTAAACGTCTGCCTTTGGCTCAGGTCATGATCCCAGGGTCCTGGGATCGAGTCCCGCATCGGGCTCCTTGCTTGGCAGAGAGCCTGCTTCTCCCTCTACCTGCTCTGCCTGCCGCTCCCCCTGCTTGTGCTCTCTCTCTCTGACAAAAAAAATAAATAAAATCTTTAAAAAAAAATAATGAAGTGCTTGTAAAATGATGTATATTATCCAGGAGAGTAGGATAAATGAGACAAGAGAACAAACACAAGATTTATGGGTGGGCTTTAGGGTATTGGGGCAGGAACAGGGAAGCAAAACCCATAAGATTTCTGTCAAAGGGGCTGTGAAGTATGAATGAAATGACTGAACTGTGTAGTGTCATTCGTTTTTGTCTTCCCAACATTAATCTTCAATTCTTATCATTCTGATTTTACCTGGTAAACAAGTATTTTATGCTTGCAAACCATGTTGTCAAGTTGGGTAGGCATTAGCTATAGAGATTGACATGTAGCTCAGACATGTCTAATCAGAGTATCACATCTTATTGGCCATGGGGTAGCATGTAAATGGAGTCAGACTAGCCAGAGAAATTTAGTTCAGTTCTACACCTTCTGTTGAAAACTTTGGAAAGAGAACTTTTTTTTTTTTTTTTTTGCTAAATTCAGAAATTAGTAAGGTACAAACCAGTAAGCTGTAGGATGTTACCATAATAAGAGCCTGTTTCAGAATGAAGCCAACACACACACACACACACATAAGTGCGCGCGCACACACACACACACATAAGTGCGCGCACACACACACACACATACATAAGTGCACACACACACACATCCAAAAGATAGAGAGAGGCCAATTACTGATAAACTCATTGAGTCCCTATCCAGTTTCCCCACATTATTCGTATATATAAGCAAATAATTTTTTTTGCTTGAAATTAACTTGGGTCAGATTTCTGTCACTGGCATTCCTCAGAATTGTCATGTTATGCAAGTTCTTAATTCTAATGCTATGTGTCTGATTTATTTTCTCTTAAAATACAGAACCTGACAAACAAGGCCCTTTATAACCTCATACACAGCTGGTTTATCTTACGAAATAATCCCAACCAGTGGGCGTGAGGACTGGGTAGTAACAGAGTAATAGGCAAAGTTAACCTAAAGTTTTGTTATCAAGTTTATTATTAGAATGGCCTATAGATGACCAATGCTGCTAGGAACATTTCCAGTATTGCTCATCCCCAAAATGGAATAAAGCAGTAGCTACTGGTCATGCACTCAATATATAATGGTAGGGTAAACCTAGGATAACCACTACTGAATCTCTTTCAAAATTATAAAAATGGGAGGAATACGGCACAACAGACAGTGTTTCAAAGCCATTCTGAATTCAAAAGGTCTGGTCCATTGAGGGAGTAAAAACAGAGCCAGGCCTTATCTTGGTCATGATTGTTCTTGAGTACCGGTTATATGGTAGATTAATGCAATTTGCACAATCAATGTTTGTGCTTTTAACCATTTTCAGCTTATCCTTATGGTGAAATAGTGATTATACTGAGACACAAATTTATTTCCTATTACTTCTGTGAGATTCAGAAGTAGGAATCAGTAGGTAGATGAGCAAGCCCTACCTACCGTCCTGCCTCTACTCTGTAGCAGTGAATGCTCTGTCTGTTCCATGTAGTTAGTCTTAGTTCTTCAGGTACAACAGGGACCAGTGGCTAATGGATGAAAGACAGAGAATCTATGATAACCCATGAAATGTATTCTCTTTGGAGCAATGGAAAAAGTAGCACAAGGATACCAACTCCAATCAAGTGATAATGCCTATCTAGAATCTACATTGTTTTACATGAATTTCTGAGGTCATGTTGTGAAAAATAACTCCATCTTTCATCAGTGATGGATAAGAGAATGCAAAGGGTTAGCAGACAAATTTTACTTGGCATTCCTAAAAGAAGTGGTGAGACAGATATTATCTTGGTGATGAAAGGAGGAAACAGTTATTGAATGCCTTTTACCCTGAACTTGTCAAGAATAGCTGCAGTGTGCCAATTCTTCACTCCCAGATTGTATTGCCAGATTGGACATGTATGAGTGTTGAATAGTTTCCTGAAGGCATCTTACATCCTGGCATTGAAATAGTTCTAAGATGAGAAGTAAGAATTACATGCAAGGCCTGAGGCAAGGCATTACCAGGTTGCACCAGTGGAAACTCTATAGACAAAGTTCTATAAAGATATTCTCCCATCCACTTTTTATGATATTATACTGTGTAATACCCTGTGTTAATGAGTCAACAAATCTCATAGGATTTTACCAATATGAGGGGTGGCATTCCTGCTGTGAAAGTTTAGGAATATAATTAACCATCTATTACAAATCTGGATTCGACCTTTGAGTAGTAAATCATGCCATTCAAGCTCAGGGCACTGCTATCTAGAGAAGAGTGTCAATGGAATAACAATTAACAAAGCAACATGCTAATAAAATAGGGAAATCCCAGCATTCCTCTTAAAAATAATAGCCTGACACATATTTATTCTTCCTTTCTGCAAAAATTGGTGTTTTCCCTAAGTTTTTAAGAATAAAACCAACAGATATGAAGCAGAAAAAAATGATAGATGTTAAGAAATTAAGGTGCCTTGTAATGGGTTATAAAATTGTACCTCTTTGTTGCCCATGTACTATTGATGAGCTTGCAACGTTTAAACCTCTTTAATTTATGATAAAACAGTTTTATTTCTTTCAGCAACAGCAGATATAATTTCCTTATCTATCATTAGAATGGTTTAATACCTTCATTAATTCACACATCATAAAGCAGGGAGTGATTTTTATGCCTATCTCAATCACTCTTTGCTCCTGTTCCAGAAAAGAAGGGACTGTTTTTTGCTGATTCCAAAGATAGACCAAAGGAATATCTTCAGGATCTATCACAATTAGAATAGGAAGATAAAGAAATAGGGCTTCTATTATCACTATTTCTTTAGAGCCATGAATAACTAGGGATATAGTTAGGCTTTGGAACAAATCAGAAACCGACATTGCAATGCTGAATGTCTAATTTGAAATCAGCAATGGTGACTCTTGCGAACAGAAAGCTGGGTTACCAGCTCTGGTTACCAAACTCATGGGAGACTTGATATGCTCCTTTCCTACCTTACCCTTTTTCTTAGTGGCACAATTTCTCATGAGCAAAACACATGGCTGGGTTTGTAAGTAGCAGCTCAAGATAACTAAAGATGTCTGAGTCACTGCTCCCAGAGGAGCCTTGAATATTACCTTATTTTCTTCATCTACTTAATATCTCTTCAAAAAACTCTTTCCCCTATATAGAGTGCTGCTTGAATTTGTGTTCAAAACGTATTGGAGAGAGGGAAGAGGCATTTATAACACTGTAAAAACAAATGATATGGGCCCTGATGAAACTTACAATTTTTGGTGATTTTCTAAAATTGCTGTGGCATGAAGAATAGCATGTACTATGAAGGAAAGCTCACTGATGAGTTAGTAGACTGGCCACTGGCAATAATTTAAAAACAGAGAGGCCCAGAGGATACTGTGCTAAGAGAAATCCTGATAACTTAGGTCCCATCAGCAATTTTGGGAATGGTGGATTCTAGCTGTCTCCTGAAATAATAGGGTCTACAACACCAAGAATGAAGGATTAGGACTTTAATTATGAGGAAAGGGGATAAATAATCAAAGAAGTAAATATAACCTAAGATATGAAGGGAGATGTATAGCACTCCCATCTTCTACTCATATAAAACATCATTAATCTACAAAAAAACTCTTTAATGCAGAGGACTGAGAAAATCTCAAAACTTTTGCAACAGAAATCTCCAAGCAAACATTCTCAACTTTTCAAAGAGAATTCTATGTGTAATCTGTGAGCTATGATCATGGACAGTTTTATCTCCACTCTGACCCCCAATATAATGTGTCAGTATGAAGGGAACATTAAAAGTGGATTAAAAAAACAACTAGCATTTTCACAAACTACATGGAGTGCTCCATCTCACTATTTTAGAATATTTGGCATCTATTTGTCACTTTACCATGTATTTATGTGCTTATGATATATTATAATTTACACAGTTATGTAAATGTACTTATGATATAATTTACACAATTATTTCACACACATTACCTTTTTGATCCTTGCAACAGCTACATGAGGTAAAGCAAAGCAAGTATTATTACTAATCTAAGATTAAAAAATAAAAAAGTAAATGCAACATATGAATGAACAACAAAAATAAAACAGCTGATTTTGGGGGCATATTTATATTTACATATATATAAAGATTAATTATTTTTAAAAAGCCACTTGTGAAAATGAAGTTTAAGAATAATTTATTAAGGACTATTCCAAGAAAAGCATCTAAGAATTATTTGCCTACAGTTATAAAGGGTCTTCCTAGTTTTCCTGAGTTCTTACTTGGATCCTGTTTGTAACTAATAGCTACCCTGTCTAATCAGGCAATTCTGTCTCTACATAAACAGTATCTAAAGATGCCAAGATTAGAGAAAGTCAAAAAAACTACACAATAATATTTCATGGGAAAAAATGTCTTTTTATCCTCCAGGGCATTATAGGTAAGTAGGTAGGTAGGTAGATAGATAGATAGATAGATAGATAGATAGATAGATAGATAGATATTTAATAATTCTTTTAGCTGGCTATATGACTGACTATAAACATAAGGCACATGGCTACTAATGTTCTCCTTTATTTGTCACCTGTGTAGTGTGTCACTGAAATGTAAAAGGCCATTGGTGGACTCACTAACATTCTGGTCTCAGGAGGGATCTGTGGTCAAAAATAATGAGTTGCACTCCATCTTAAGAGACACAGTTTCCTCCAGACTTGGATGCCTAGGCTTTTTTTGTAGAATAAGATAGTAGTATTTTCCCTTTAGAAGGAAAAATGTCTCAAACAAAAAGGTATAATGTTGTAAAATGTAGATTTTGTAAAAAGAACAAAGTGGAAGGGCTCGAAGTATTTGATTTTAGGGTTATTATACTCTAGCAATCAAGAAAGTATTAGCATAAACATGGATATATATCTTAAAGGAATAGAATAGATGGTTTCAGAAATAGACCCACATATTTGTAGAAAATTGATATTTGACAGAGGTGCCAAAGCAATTCGAGAATAATTTTTATTTCAACAAATGGTACTGGACAATGGATAGCCATATTAAAAGCAAACAAACAAAAATAAACAACATCTGTCTGTTTCCTCATACTATATACAAAAATTAAAATGGATCAAAATCTGTAAGAGCTAGGGCTATAAAATTTCTAGAAAAAATGTAAGAGAAAAATCATAATGACCCTGAATTCAGCAATAATTTTTTAAATAGGACATAAAAAGCACAGAAAAAAATACATAAATTGGGCTTAATCATAATTAAGAGCACTTGTTCTCCAAAATATACTATTAAAACAAAAGGAAAGTCACAGATAATGGGAAAATATTTGCAGAACAAATATCTGACAGAGAGCACTTATCTAAAATATATGTAAGTCTATGATAAAACAAATGCCTAACAAAAAGGAGCAGAATATTTCAACAGATATTTTACTAAAAAAAGATATGTGAATGGAAAATGAGCACATAAAAAGATATTCATCATTAGTCATTAAAGGAATGCAAATTTAAACCACAATGAGGTGCTATACTTCCACTATAAGGGTTAACATTAAAAAGAATGATCATATTAAAAAGAAAAAAAGAAAGAGACTGATCCTATCAAGCATCCCTAAGGATAGAAGCAAAGGAAAATCTCATGCACTAGTGGTGGGGATTAAAATGTTACAGACATTTGGAAAGCAGTTATACAGTTTCTTAAAAAGAGAAACAAATGCCCATTGCTAAGCACTGTGGTATGGGCAGATCACATATATTCTCAGTGCCCCAGTTTCTTCTTTTTTTTTTTTTTTTTGCTTGACTTTTTCAAGAAGATGATAAGAGTACCCACCTCATTGTGCCATTGTAACAACCAAATTCATTAGTACGTGTATAATATATAGAATAGCCACTGACACATAAGTACTACTTAGGCATCTGATATTATTAGTCTGATTTTTACTAATTTTATTTTTTCTAATCCTAACCTAGGATCCATTTTAAGTCCCATAATTTATCATCCCCTTCCTTATAGATAATGCCCCTGTTGTCTTTTCTAATGGAACATTTTGATTTGGAGCATCTTTTTGATTATACAGGGAAGAGTTATATTCTTACTGATGGATGTCCAGATGAGAGATTTGTTTCCCCAGGCAGAATTGATCCCATCCTTTCTCAGCATAGACTTTGAGGAAATTAATCAGTTTGCTTTTCCTTAAGATAAGATATATCAATAAATCTGATGCTTCATTTATATATCTTGTACCCAGAAAATAATTATCTTCTCTCTTGAACAGCAGACTATCTAGTCAAATAAAATCATTGGAAGTGACAATTTCATTAAATACAAAAATTAGGATACTTATTTAAAATGTTCACAGATTAATTTTTCTCCAATATACTGTGTATACATTTTTCATCATTTGTTTCAATCCACACCCCAAACATACTTACATATGATTAAATTTACCTTTCTGTCCCTTAACTTTCAGATGTTTGTATATAGGCTTTCAACTGTTTGGCCTCTTAAAGATCTTTCTCTGGAAAACAATCTGTTAGTTTACGAAATCTTTTGATTAAGCCTAGACATGAGGCTAGGAAATTGGTAATTACAAATCACATCCCATTCTCCACTATTCTAAAACTTCACAAAATTACAAATAATTAAGTAAGCTTAAAAATAATAGAAGTAGAGTATTTAAAGGTTCTAAGAGCATATTAAAAGAGATTTTTAAAATATGCTATTACTTTAGAAATTAAACCTATTTGGTCAGCTAGTAAGAGATTAAAGCTGTGTTTAAAAATACATTTAAATTAAAATGTAGTTATAAGGTATAATATAGTCACTTATAAAGTCTCATCTTGCTCAAAAAACCTAATGAAAGTAAATGTCTTTTGCACATTTAGGCATGGCTTATGGCATCTATATTATCCTGGAGGAAAAAATAACAATTTTGCAGCTCAATGAGAATACCAAAATTGATTTAAGCTTCCTTTCATTGGAGCAAAAATTTATTACACTCATCATGACCAAGTAAGAGTTTAATTTTCTAATAAGATTTTTATCAGTATTAAAAAAGAAACCTCTTTGCCTTCTCTACAAAGGATATTTCTAAGTCATTTAAAATGGTTACTTTTTTATGAAAAAGTTTGAGGCAAATGTTTTGTTGTTGTTTTTGCTTATTTGTTTGTTTGTCTTTTACTGGACATGAATTTGCTGAAGATCATTCCAAATGGAAAAACTTTGAGAAAATCTTCAATTATTTACAAAAATGAAAGTACAGAGGTATTATGGACTCCTGGTTTCTGGTGCAGAATGTGAGGAACTTAGAAGTTGCCACTCCATCCTGAAAACAAGGAAAACACTAAACAAACTGAAAAATAACAAATTTTGGGGGGATCTGACAGAAAAGTGATGTTTCAGGGTAAACCACTGCCCCCAAATTCGGAGGGACACACAGGCAGACACAGAGAATCATAATTTACTGGAGCAGAAACCTCTGTGGAAACCAATGGCAAGTAGGAAACCTGAATTATAATTGATAAATTGCTGGAGGCTCATTGTAGACAAATATGAGAATTAAAAGCTCTGGAGGAATCTAGTAATAGAGTGGGCTTTCCACACGTTTGTGAGTTTTACCTGTAAAAGCTCTACCAATCCTCACAGTAAATATCAGAGAAAAATCCCCTTTTGGTTTCAGCAGGGGGTGAGGAAAAGGGCCCATTTGGAAATACCTCAGAGCATTCCATTCTTAACAAGGCCTATTCTCAAGGGAAACAATTTTACTAGAACCTAGCCTGCTGGAGTTTTATTAGAGACTAACCTACCCAGGGGTGGGGAGAGTGATATCCAACTCTAGTCAGCTCTAAGTTTCCATATGAGGAATAGAACCACCTGACTCCAACCCCTCTAGCCTTCCCCATAAGGGAAGGGAAATACATAGCTGTAGCCTCTCCAGTCATCGTGTCTTACCTAAAGGGGAGGAGGAGACTGAGAAGAGCAGTGATAAAGTTCATCATCTAGGCTCACAAAAAGACTAAGACCTAATCATAGGACTATAGAATTCTCCCCTACTCATTACATTATTAAAGGTCTATTTTTGCCTTTTACTATACCCTATAATATTTTGTTGAAAAGCAGAGTAATGATTTAGAAAAACTATGACCAATATGCTAAAGGCTTTAATGGAAAAAGTAGTCAATATGCAAGAACAAATAGATGAAATAAGTGAGAAGATGAGAATTCTAAGAAAGAATAAAAAGCACCAGGGATTAAAAACACTGTAATAGAAATGAAGACTGTCCTTTTTTTTTTTTTTTTTTTAATGAAGACTGTCCTTGATGGGCTCATTAGTAGACCAGACATAGCTGATGAAAGAGTCTCTAAGTTTAAAGACATGACAATTCAAATTTCTAAAGCTGAAAAACAAAAATAAAATAGTGAAAAAAGAGAAGAGAGTATCCAAGAGCTATAGGAAAACTACAAAATGTATAAAATACACATAATTGAAATACCAGAAGGAGGGGAAAGAGAGAAAGGAACAGAAGTGATATTTGAAACAATAATGACAGAGAATTTCCCCCGAATTAATGGCAGACACCAAATCACAGATACAGAAAGCTCAGAGAATGCCAAGATAAATAAATAAATAAATAAATAAATAAATAAATAAATAAATAAATAAATAAAACACCTAGGCATTTTATACTCAAAACTCAGAAAGTCAAAGATAAAAAAAAATCTTGAAAGAAGGTAGAAGAGAAAACATCATACCTGTGGATGAAAAAAGATAAGAATTTCATCCAACTTCTCAAAAATCATGCATGCAAAAAAAGAGTAGACTGAATATTTAAAGTATTGAGAGATTTAAAAAAACGTGTTGAGAGATTAAAAACTCATACCTAGAACTTTTTACTCTACAAAATATCCTTCAAAAGTGAAGGAGAATTAAAGACTTTCTCAGAAAAGCAAAAATCAAGGGAATTTATTTCCACAAGTTCTGTCTTATAAGAAATTATAGAAGTGTTTTTGAGAAATGGAAAATGATATAGTTCAGACACTTGGATCTATATAAAGAAAGGAGGAGAATTGGAAAAAGAATAAGCAAAGGTAAAGTGAAAACTTTTATTTTTCTTATTCTTAGTTGATTTACAAATCACTGTTCAAAATAATAATATTCATGTATGCAATTATGGGTGTGCGGAAAATATGCTTATGTATAAGTTAAATGAACGACAGCAATGATACAAGAGATGAGAGGATGTAATTAGGATTATTTTGTTTTTATTAGATACTTTCACTATCCATGAAGTGATATAGTGTTATTATAAAGTGGACTTGGGGGACACCTGGGTGGTGCAGTCGGTTAAGAATCAGACTCTTGGTTTCAGCTCAGGTCATGATCTCAGGGTCCTGAGATCAAGCCCCTTGTCAGGCTCTGGGCTCAGTGTGGAGTCTGTTTAAGACTCTCTCCCTCTCCTTCTGCTTTCCCCGCTCACTCTCTCTCTCAAATAAATAAATCTTATAAAACAAACAAACCAACAACAACAAAAAAGAAAGTGGACATGAGTTGTGAATGTATAATTCAAACCCTAGGGCAACCACTAATTTTTTTTTTCCAATAAACCCAGTTGATACAACAAAAAAGGAGAGAAAAATGGAGTCATATAACTCCCAATTAAAACTCAAAAGGCAAAAAAAAAATTTGAAGACAAAAATAGGAACAAAGAGCAAGGGCAACAGTGGGAAAATAGTAAAAATAAATATGGTTGATATGATTCCAACTATATCAATAATCCCCTAAAATATCAATGGTGTAAAGACACTAATTAAAAGACAGAGATTGTCAGATTGAATAAAAACACAAGACCCAGTTGTTGTTGTTTAGAAAAATTATCTGTAAACATAAAGACATGTAGATTAAAAGGAACAGGATACAGAAAGATATTCCATGTTATCACTAATCAAAAAAAAAAAAAAGCAGGTGAAGTTCTATTAATTTCCAACAGAGCAGATTGCAGAACAGTCAAAGTTATCATGGATAAAGAGAGCCATTACATGGTAAAGGGGTCAGTACTCCAAGAAGACAACAATTCTCACTGTATATAAACCTAACAACAAAGTGTCAAAATATATGAAGTAAAAACTGATACAACTACAAGGAGAAAAAGATAAATCCACTATTATATTTGGAAACTTGAATACTTCTCTATGAAAAATGGATCAATGAGGCAAAAAATCAGTAAGGGCATAGTAGAACTCAATAGCACTATGAATCAACTGGATATAATTGACATCTATTTCATACAATAAGGGCAGATTACACATTCTTTTCAAATTCACATGGAATATTCAACAAAATAAACCACATTCTGTGCCATAAAACACATCTAAGGTATTATGATCAATATTGTTTTCACAAGTAATTTATATGCTATACTTTGATTCTTTCTGAAACAAGATGAAAGTAATAAAAAAGTGAAAGGAAATTATGAATTTCCGAAATTCTATGTTTCCAAAACCATGTCCTAAGACAGTACAGAATAATAAATAAATAACACAGCTTGAAAGATAAGACTAACACATATAAAATAGTATTATATATTCAAGTGCTTATAGTTCCTCTGTCCTTATTAATAAGTAAGGCAGAGCTGGAGAAACAAAAAACTTTACAAATCAAAATACAACATAACCCTGGAACTAATAAGCAATTATAACAAGGTTGCAGGATATAAGGTTAATATATAAAAGTTGATTCCTTTTTCTACATACCAACAATAAACCAATGAAATTTGAAATTAAAAACATAATCCCATTTACATTAGAACCCCCCAAAATGAAATGTTTAGGTACAAATCTAATAAAATATATCAAAATCTATATGAGGAAAACTATAAAATTCTGATGAATAATATAAAGAAAGAATGAAATAAATGGAGAAATATTTCATGCTCACAGATAGGAAGATTCAGTATTGTCAAGATGTCAGTTTTTCCCAAAGTGATATAGATTCAGTGCAATCCCAGTCAAAATCCCAGCATGTAATTTTGTGGATCTTAACAAATGTAGTCTAAAGTTTTTGTTTTGTTTACATTTTTTTAAATTTTATTATGTTAATCACTATACATTACATCATTAGTTTTTGATGTAGTGTTCCGTGATTCATTGTTTGCGTATAACACCCAGTGCTCCATGCAGTACGTGCCCTCTTTAATACCCATCACCAGGCTAACCCATCCCCCCCACCCCCCGCCCCTCTTGAACCCTCATTTTGTTTCTCAGAGTCCATAGTCTCTCATGGTTCATCTCCCCCTCCGGTTCCCCCCCCTTTTATTTTTCCCTTCCTACTATCTTCCTTTTTTTTTTTTTAAACATATAATATATTATTTGTTTCAGAGGTATAGGTCTGTGATTCAACAGTCTTACACAATTCACAGCACTCACCATAGCACAGTTTTTATCTAGAGTCAAAAGACTCAAAAGAGCCAGCACAGTACTGAAAGAAAAGAACAAAGTTGGAGGACTGATGCTATCTGACTTTAAGACTTACTATAAAGCTATAGTAATCAAGAGACTGTGATACTGATGAAAGAATAGGCAAATAGATCGATAGAATAGAATAGAGATCCCAAAAATAGACCTGCATAAATATAGTCAGCTAATCTTTGTCAAAGAGCAAAGGGTTTGCCTTTAATAAAGGCAATACAAAGGAGGAAAGATAGCTTTTTCAATAAATGGTCCTGGAACAACTGAACTTCCACATGCATTCATCATCAGCATCATCTAGACACAGATTTTATGTCATTCACAAAATATAACTCAAAATGGGTCATATACTTAAACGTAAATGAAAAACTAAAATTCCTAGAAGACGACATAGGAGAAAACTTAGATGACATTGGGTATGGTGATGCCTTTTTAGTTATGACACCAAACACATGAGCCATAAAAGAAATAATTGATAAACTGGACTTTATTAAAATTAAAAAAAAAAAACAGCTTCTGCTCTGCAAAAGGTAATTATCAAGAGAATCAGAAGATAAACCATAGACTGGGAGAAAATATTTGCAAAAGATGCATCTGATAAAGAACTGTTAACTGAAATATGCAAAGAACTATTAAAACTACACAAACAAACAAAAAACAGCCCAATTAAAAAAACAGCCCAATTAAAAAAATAGGCCAAAGACTTTAACTGATATGTCACCAAATAAGATAAACAGATGGCAAATAAGCATATGAAAAGATATACCACATCAGATGTCATCAGGGAAATGTAAATTAAAACAAAAAGATATACCACTATAGATCTATTGGAATGGCCAAAATTGAGAACTCACAATACCAAATGCTGGCAAAGATGGGGAGCAAAAGGAACTCTCATACATTCCTGGTGGGAATACAAAAAGTGGTACAGCCACTTTGGAAGACATTTTGGCTGTGTCTTAACAAAACTCAACATACTCTTACCATATGATCCAGCAACTGTGCTCCTTGGTATTTACCCAAAGGACTTGAAAACTTATGACTACATAAAAACCTGCACAAGGATATTTATAGAGGCTTTATACATAACTGTTAAGACATGGAAGCTACCAAGTTGTCCTTCAGTAGTTACATGGGTAAATAAATGGATATATCCAGGCAATAGAATATTATTCATTGCTAAAAAGAAATGGGCTATCAAACCATGAAAAGATAGGGGGAACGTTAAATATATTACTTGAAAAAAGCCAATCTGAGAAGGCTACTACTGTGCGATTCCAACTGTATGACATTCTGGAAAAGGAACCATGGAGACAATAAAAAGATCAGTGCTTCCCAAGGCTAGGTAGAGGTGGGAAGATGGATAGGGAGATCACAGAGGACTTTAAGGGCAATAAAAATACTATATATGATATTATAATGATAAGATATTTGTCATATATATGTCCAAACCTATAAAATGTACAACACCAAGAGTGAGCCCTAAGATAAACTGAATTTTAATATGTCATTGTGGGTTTATCCTCAGTAAAACGAATGTACCTTTCTGGTGAATAATGTCAATAACAGAGGAGGATATGCATGTGTGGGGGCAGTGGGTACATGGGAAGTCTCTGTACCTCTCTCTCAATGTTACTATAAACTTAAAACTGTTCTAAACAGAGTCTCTAATAAAATTAAAATTAAAATAACATAACCTATCACAGAACTTTCTGAAATATTTATATAAATGTACTTAGAATGACCAAACTATCTTTAATCTAGAAACATTACCTAAAATATTATGATGACTTCTTCCTACTACTATGCATATAACATCACTAACATGTGGGGTTCAAGAGTTCAGAGAAAGAGAATTAATAAATGGATACTAAGAAGACTCCCTGTAGGACATGGCACATGCACTGGACCTTCTTAGTCTACTGCTGTCTGGGTGAATGGAATGAAAAGTAAGCCAGAACTTGTGCAGGACTACACAAATTGTAACAAACATGGCATAGTGTTGGAGGCACTTAGCAATAGGTTTGGTAACCATCATACGGAGCATAATCTCCAGAGAACCAAACAATGAAAAATAGGTTTGAATGAATATCAGGTTTGTTTTATATAGGCAAATAATGGTAATTAAAAACAAAATTTAATCTGGGTTTCCTATTTAAAATATTAACTTGAGGGAAAAATTAGGAAATAATTGATTCATTTCCAGATTGAATAGCAATAGGCTAAATAGTCCATACAGTGAATAAGAAGGATCTGAATCAAGGCATGCCTTGCTGTTTTTCAGAATTCGAAAGTAAAAAGATCATAAGAATTTCTAGAGAGCTAAGATAGGATGGAAAATAAGAATAGTAACAGGAATCTCAATAAGCTTATTGGTGATAGAAAACATAAGATATATGCGTTCAATAACATTCTAAGAAAAAATTACTTTCAACCTAGAATTGTATGTTCAGGAAAACTCATGATCCAGGGATGATAGAATAAAGAGAATTTTCAGACATGCATAATCTCTTTTTCCCTTCTTTTTCTCCTCTTCCCCCATCTCCTCCTCCTCCTTTTTCCCCCTGCCCTTCTACAATTTCTTTAGGAAGCTACTGACCTGGAAGGTATACAACCACATAGATTAAACAAAACAAACAAACTGACAAAGATCATGGCATCAGAATCCAAAAACAACAAGCTACACTCAGCAGATATAAAACCTACAGAATGCAATCTATTTTTCAGTAGGAGGTCAGAAGTCTGTGGAATGTGGATCTCCAGGAGAACAAAACTGCAATCAATAAATTCTGAGTTACAGTTCAGAATTTGGAAAGATAAATATTGCCTGGCATATGAGAGTTTAGATGTAGTCCACAGAAAGCTTCACTTTGCACTGAACAGTGCCTACAGTACCAAACCAGGGTGAGCAGTGACTACTTATTTAAGTGAACATTGCCGTATATGTGCTGGATGTTTCCAGGTCAACTTGATTAAGGTGGGAACTTAGCTAAGCTGGAGCTGTGTTTCCCAGAATGCCCACCTCTGTATGATACCAGGTTAGGTTGGCAAGGAGAAAGTTGCATGAGACTTGGAAGGAGGAAATATAGCAACTGCCATTAATATCAGAAGGTTGTCTTGAGAAGATATGCTCAT
Source organism: Halichoerus grypus (assembly GCF_964656455.1). Taxonomy (NCBI): domain Eukaryota; kingdom Metazoa; phylum Chordata; class Mammalia; order Carnivora; family Phocidae; genus Halichoerus; species Halichoerus grypus. Next base: position 21,413,410 of record NC_135718.1, on the reverse strand, counting down.
ATACAGATAGAAATCAGCTCAGCATGTCCAATTTGTCTTTGATGTCCTCTGCTTTGCATCTGGCTTCTTTTCCAGACTGCAGACCTTGCTGCCATCAGTCCTCTACCAGACAAACAACCGCAGAAACACTGAGTGGTAATTTTATAACAGCACACCTTCCTGCCAATCTCCTCTCGAGCTCACCCTTTATAGATCTACTTTAGCAGCTGGATCTTGTTTAGCTTTTCAGATTTCACCAAAAGCTCTGATTTGTTCACCTATGTCAGTGCTTCAGAGGAACAATTAGTGATACTTTCTCTAATCTTCTGACTCCTACTTTCTGACCTTTATCTCTCCATCTCTTGCCACATATCTAGTATCTAAAATAAGTCCTTTAATCTCTTAATACTCTACTCTGCCTCTATGACTAAAGGTTTGAAGATTCAGGTATTGGTATGAGAAGTGGTTTCATGGAAAGAGAAGCTTAAGGATAGAAATGTGGAATTGATTTACTGATCTGACAAGATTTAGCTGGGCTAATGACACTGCTATCAGGGATAAATAGGACATTTATAGTACCTGTTAGGCCTTGGCCAAAGTGTTACTAAATTTAAGACCTTTGGTCACCTTGAGTAAAGTCCTTTCAGAAGGCAAGTCTTTGGGGGGTCAAATAGCTGTTGCTATAGAGTCAAAGAACAATATAGTGGAAATAAAGACTATAATGATTGTGGGCATTTCTGGTTGCTTCTAAGAGTACTGATGTACTTGAGAAAAGAAAAAAACAGATTTGAGCACAAGACTTCAAATTCCCAGATAAATATTTGAATAATAAGAAACCAGAATATTTCCATCCTACCTTAAAAGTAACCCGTATCTTCTACAGCCACAGTGTTGAAATTGCTGAAAATTTAAACTCAAGACTAAACTTTATAGGTTCTCTTATGTTAATGTTAGGATATTTTTGGGAAGGAGTGGGACATTGAAAATCAGAATAAAATAAAATGGAAAATTCTGATGAGGCTGCTGGCTTTGAAGCTCCAAATTCTGCCAAATCTCAACTGCCAGGAGAAGCAGCTCATCCTGCCTTATCTGAATGGAATTTTTATCACCTGCCCTATCTGAATGGAATTTTTATAACTTTCTCAAAGAATGTGTAATGGGTTTTCCTGAGGTAGTTGATTGAGTGGAACGGGGATACTGTTCAAGACCTATCCCACATAATAGCTGATTGCATCTAGATTTATAACCAGATGTAGTGCCAGCAGGTTCCAGGACACTGGATCCAAGGTGTGAGCCCTGAAGAGGGATTGTAGACACCAACATAATTTTAAGACTGCTAATTTACTTCATTAGAACTGAAATATATATGGAAATAATTGGGAGAATTTTGAGTCAGAGAAGAAGGAATATATTGTTGAGTTAAGCCAACTATTTCAAATGGGTACATTAGACAAAATTCCTGGATTCCGTAAGCTGGAGCACTGAAGATGGTTCTAATAGTTTTCTGAGATGTCTAAAAACTTAACTCAGAGGTGGTCTGCACTGAATCAAGCTGAGATGTCAGGATGTCCACAGTTTAAAACAGAGAAGGTTTCCCAAAACTTAGATATCAGAATGCTTGAGTTGATTTATTATGAAAGATATGCTCAACCCAGAGGACAGTGAATTTTGCCGTTAAGGAGAAATGGCCAAAGACATAGAGTTACTCTAATTTGTGGACAGTGACTAATTGCCTAGATGTTCAATTATTTAGAAAGAACACAATGGGAAAATTGCTGACCAATGGGTCTAGGGAAGAGGTGTGTGTCAATGCTCACAAAAGAGTAAACTCAGCTGGGAGAGAATCTCAATGATATCAGTAATCATATGGATAAGATAAAATATTCAGTGAATGTCAGTTAGTCTCTCTCCATAGGCCTCACTATCCTTGCCAATGAGCTCATGAACAAATTGGCCATGGTGACAAGGTTAGAGTTTATGCATGGTTTCAGAAGCTCAAATTTCACTTCATCAAGGCTAATCTGGCTACAGCTACTGGTGAGAACTCAACCTGTCAACAGCACAGATTAACACTGAGCTCAAAGTTAGCTGGGGAACCAACCAGCCATTAAGTGGCTAGTTAATTACATTGGACTATTTTCATCAAGAAAGAGGTAGTAGTTTATTCTCATTGAAGTGGGCACTTATTTTGGATATAGATTTTCTTTCCTGACTACAATGATTCTGCCAAAGCTCCCGATTAAAGACTTACAGGATGCCTTATTTTTTGTCATGCATTACTTAGCATTGCTTCTGACTAGGGTACTCATTTTGCAGAAAATGAAGTATACAAGTAGATTCAAACTCAGGGAATTCATTGTGTTTACCACATTATTAGTCATCATGATGTATCTGGCTCGACAGAATAGAGGATAACTTCTTAAAGGTGCACTGACAGCATCTGAGGATGACAACACTTTGAGGCTCTGAGGTATGTCTTCCAGGATGTATTTTATTCTCTGAATCTGTGATAAATATACAGTAATCTTTATTCTACTTCTAGAACTCATGGATCAAGGCATGTAATTTGTGGGCATTATTAGCTCTACTCATCCATTATAAATTTTTTCATGCCTGATAGAAAAATTTGGGTTCTTCTGGTTTAGATGATTTTGCTCTAAATACTTCTAACATGTGACACAATAACATAATTGTATTGACCAGATGCTAAGAATGTCACTTGAAAACTTAGGGCTTTTCATGTCAATGAACTGATAGGCAAAGAAGGGAGAAACTATGATTAGGGTGATTTATCCTGACTATGAAGGAGAAATTGGATTGTTTCTAGAAAATAGAGATATGGAATGCTATGACTGAAATGTAGGATGTCTTCTGGAGTGCTACTTCTCTGTCCTATCAAAAATCTTGATAATAAATATCAACAATGAAATACAGGTAGAACTTCTAATAGCACAGAAATTTCAGGTATGGACATTTGGGTCATCCCACCAGGCCTGGAATCGTGACCAGCTGAAGTTATTTCTGAAGACAAAGGGCATGTGGTGTGGGTACTGGAAGAAAGAAGCTTTGAATACCAGGTATCAACATGTGAGCAATTGCACAAATGAGCCCCTTAGTGTTTATGAGTATTTCTTCTATGCTTTGACATGAATATTTTTGCATATGTAACTCATTTAAATTTTTCCGTCTCCTATTTATCAAACATCTAAATATAAGTAGTGTTAAGAATGAGTAATAATGGGGGTGCCTGGGTGGCTCAGTCGGTTAAGTGGCTGCCTTCGGCTCAGGTCATGATCCCGGGGTCCTGGGATCGAGCCCCGCGTCGGGCTCCCTGCTCAGTGGAGAGTCTGCTTCTCCCTCTCCCTCTGCCTGCCTCTCTGCCTACTTGTGCTCTCTCTCTCTCTCTGTCAAATAAATAAATAAAATCTTTAAAAAAAAAGAATGAGTAATAATGATTAAACTTAAATCTCACTATTGTAAATTCAGAATATATAGGAAGAATATAACTAGATGAGGAAGAAATGAAGACATGACAAATGATAGTTTTGTTTCTGCTCTAGGGAGAAGGTTAGTGTGTTTTCAGTTTTGCAAAGAATAATTGTATGATCTTATAAAGAAGCATGATTTTGCTATTGATTTTATGTAGAAGCAAATTTGGTTAAATGAGGTATGTGTGTATGACAAGTTGCAAAGAGATTGCTAATTCTGGATTGTATCATGTCAACCTGATTAAGTATGCTGGAACTTTATTTCCCAGAATGACCATGTAATAGGTTGAATGGTGGCCCTCAAAAGAAATGACCACCTAGAACCCATGAATGTGACTTTATTTGTAAAAAGTGTCTTTGCCAATATAATTAACTTTAGGATCTTGAAATGAATTCATCCTTGAATATCTAGGGGAACCATAAATCCAAATATGAGTGTCATTCTAGGAAGAGAAGAAGACAAACAGAAGAGGAAAAGACTAGAGGAGAAGGCCATATGAAGATACAGGCAGAGATTAGACTTATGCTGTCACAAGCCAAGGAGGGCCTGGAGCCACCTGCACCTGGAAGAAGCAAGGAAGAATTTTCCCTTAGTGCCTTTAAAGGGAGCATGACTCTCCCAATACCATGATTTTAAACTTATGGCCTCCAGAAATGTGGGAGTACAAATTCCTGTTGTGTTAAGCCACCAAGTTTATAATTTCTAGAGCAGTTCTAGAAAACTAATATAACCCATTAGGTTATGCTACAGTTCTGGGTTACCTTTAGTGAACATAGAGACTTGGAATTGACTTGGAAGGCAGGAGTAACAATAGACATTACTGTCTAAATTTAGATATAATGATGAGTAGATGAGGAAGTACCCAACAACCTACCCATTGTCCTGAAAGCTGAAGATGCTGCCTAATAGGAACCTCCAACTCATCAGCAGTTGTGTGGCTGCAGACACAAAAGTGGTAGTTACACAATAAAAATACCTTTGCATAGAACTCTCCACAAGCTCTCCCTTCCTGGGCCCACTTTGGCACCAGAATGTGTTTTCCATGAAAGCTCTGACTTGTCTACTTATATTGGTGCTTTGGGTGGTTCAGAAGTGAAATTTTCTTATCCATGATTCATATTCCCCTTTTCAGACATTTTCCTCCCCAGCAATCTCCTGGTACAAGTTGCATGGTAACAAACTCTAGGGGACAACACTGCTATTTATAAGCAACACAGATTTACATACTTACTATGGCAACATTCCAGGAAGTAAGAAAATTTTGTTTGTTTGTTTTTATAATCCATACAAAAACTAGTAGAAGTGCTTTTTAGTCTGTAAGGATAAATTGCATTTTAATTTAATTGATTCTAGAAGGATAGAATCATAAAGGGCTTTTGACATCATCAAATCTACCTGATTTCATAAATGAATAAACAAAGAACCACAGATGGTGAAAGAACATTCTAAGGGTCATAAATCAAGTTAGAGACAGAACTAGAACTCAAGTTTCCTTGACACAGTTTCTTGATCTTTCTGCCACATGGAGTTTCTCTGACAGAAGTCTGACTCAAAGAACAAAAAGATATCTAGATTCAGATAAAGTTCTATAATAGCAGATGACAGACATACGTACTTATATTTTGTGACAAGAGACTGGTCCTGGAGAAGGTAAAAAAAAAAAAAAAATAGCACTGTGATTCAGTATTTTCCATTTCATTTTTAGTCTCTTTTGGCTGGAAAAACTAATAAATGAGTCCAGGCTATTGGTGGATGTTATGGGTTGAGTTATGTCCCCCCAAAATTCACATGTTCCTAACCCCCAGCACCTCAAAATGTAAGTTTATCTGAAATTAGGGTCTTTGTCAAGTTAAAATGAGATCACTGGGGTGAGCCTCAATCCAATATGACTGATGTCCTCAAAAACAAAAGGGAGAGGAATTTGAAGATAGACTGAAATACTGGTAGAATACCACATGAACATGAAGACAGCCATCTACAAGGCAAGGAGAATGGGCTGGAACAAATCTTTCCCTTGTAGCCCTTAGAAGAACCAACCCTGCTGACACCTTGATCATAGATGTTTAACCTCTAGAACTGTGGGACAAATTTCTGTTGTTTAAGCTACCCAGTTTGTGTTACCATGTCTCAGCTGCCCTAGAAAACTAAAACAGAGGGAAAGGAGGGAGAAATAATTCCTCTTTGAGAGACAGAAGGCTCTAAGAAGCAGGCTCCACAATACATTTGTGGTGGGTTTATGTTATTAATAGGATTAATGGGATAATACTAAGGTATTAAAATGCCATTTCAAGGTTATTAAAAAGAAGACAAAAGCACACAGAGGAGATGGCTGTAACAGACAAGCTCTGGGCTAAACATGGTCATGGTTTGATGAGTTTTATGCTAAGTAATATTATCAATGACTTGACTGACATTAATAAATGTCTTAACACAATAATTATAAAGTGATTACACTTAGGTTACCAAAATAAATTTATAAGCAAAAAGAATATGAAAAAACTAAGTTGTATAATTTATCAATAAAAATATAGCTTAAGGGATAATTAACCAAAATACACACCAAAAAATCAGACTTCTTAGAAACCTCCACACTGCTCACTTTTACAGTAAGAAGGATGAGACCCCAGCCACTAAGCAGTGACCTCACCCTACCTCCAAACCCAGTGCCTGCCCTTCAGATCTTAGTAATTATGCAATATGACTGAATTCTGAGTCTCCTGTTGGCATTTTCTTTGTTATGCCATTTATTAAATATGTACTATACCAAGCACTTCACATAAACTATCTCACTTAATGCTTTTAAAAACTAGCAAGAGGTATTATATTCTTGTTTTAGAGAAGGAAAATTGAGGTTCACTGAAGCTAGGTTATTTGCCCATGGTTGCACAGCAGAAAGTGGTGAGTCAGGACTTAAACCTTGGTCACTCCTGATGCCAAAATCTTTGTTCTTTTCTACCATTTCCTGCTGCCTCCTTTTTAGACACCTTCTTCCTCTTTTATTTACAAGAGCTTCCTTAACTCAGCTTCTGGATTATTTGAGGCAAAGTTAGTAAGCTGCCCATGGCTTTAAGTTAAATGGTTGACTCTGGACCAGAACTAGCCAATAAAATAGAATATGAGCTTTCTGTATAATTTAAAAAATTTTAGAGGTGCCTGGCTGGCTTAGTTGGTAAAGCATGTGACTCTTGATCTCAGGGTCATGAGTTCAAGCCCTACGTTGGCTGTGGAGTCTACTTTAAAAAAATTTTAGTGGCTGCATTGAAAAGCATAAAAATAAACAGATGACATTAATTTCCATAATATGTTTTATTTAATACAGTAATACAAACATTAACATTTTGATATGTAATCATTACAAAAATATTAATATAGGGAGTACATTTATAGGATCCTCAAGACTAGCCACATTTCAAATGTTAAATGGCCACACATGGCTATTAGATATCATATTGCTTGGTGCAGCTCTAGACTAAGCTTCTGATAGGGATTCTATTATTTCTTGCAGGTAAAGCCTTGGAGGAAGAGGTCAGGATGGGTGTAGAATTGAGCAGGATGTTTGAGAAGTCCACTGCTGGGTACAAAGAGCCAGCTGACTTTGCCTTGAGTTATAACTGACATACACTATTATATTAGTTTCAGGTATACAACATAGTGATTCTATATCTTTATACATTATGAAATGATCACCTCAATATGTCTACTTACTTTCTATCATGACACAAAGTTATTAAACTTATGTATTGTTGTCTATATTCTGTATTCTATACATTATATCCCTGTGGCTTAATTTTATAACTAGAAGTTTGTACTTCTTAATCTGCTTCACCTATTTCACCTGTTCGCCCATCTCCCTCCCCTCTGGCAAGTACCAGTGTATTCTCTGTATCAATGAGTTTGTTTCTATTTTGCTTTGTTTGCTTTGTTTCTTTTAGATCTATATATAAGTGAAATCATATGGTATTTCTCTCTCTGACTTATTTCACTTAGCATAAGACTCTCTAGGTCCATCCATGTTGTTGCAAATGGAAAGATTTCATTTTTTATGGTTGAGTAATAATCCATTATATATATCATATATACATGATATATATTTGTGAGATATATATATGTATATATATCGCACATCTTTTTATCCATTCATTTATTGATGAATTATATATACCTGATATATCTGATATATCACATCTTTTTTATCCATTCAACTCTTTTTTTTTTTTTAAAGATTTTATTTATTTATTTGAGAGAGAATGAGAGAGAGCACATGGGGGGGGGGTCAGAGGGAGAAGCAGGCTCCCCGCCGAGCAGGGAGCCCGATGCGGGACTCGATCCAGGGACTCCAGGATCATGACCTGAGCCGAAGGCAGTCGCTTAACCAACTGAGCCACCCAGGCGCCCTATCCATTCAACTCTTGATGGACACTTAGGTTGCTTCCATATCTTGGCTATTATAAGTAAAGCTGTAATAAACAGGAGGACATACATCTTTTCAAACTTTCAAACTAGTGTTTTTGTTTTCTTCAGAAAAATACCCTGAAGTGTAATTACTGGATTGTGTGGTAGTTAGATTTTTAGTGTTTTGAGGAACCTCCATATTGTTTTCCTTAGTGGCTGCACCAACTTATGTTCCCACCAACAGGGCATGGAATGTTCTCTATGTATCTATTAAGTCTATCTGGTCTGAGGTGTCATTTAAGGCCAATGTTTCCTTTTTGATTTTCTGTCTAAATGATCTATGCCCTGATGTAAATAAGGTATTAAAATTTCCTACTATTATTGTATTGCTGTCTATCTGTCTCTTTATTTCTGTTAATTTTCACTTTATATATTCAGGTGCTCCTATATTGTGTACATAAGTGTTCACAAATATCATTTGTTGGATTAACCTCTTTATCATTATGCAATGCTCTTCTTTGTCTTTTGTTACAGTTTTTGTTTTAAAGTCTATTTTGTCTGATGTAGGTATTGCTACCCCAGCTTTATTCTGCTTTCATTTGTATGGTATATATTTTTCCATCCCTTCATAGTCACTCTGATTATCCTTATGTTTGAAGTGAATCTCTTATACTTAGCATATAGAAGGTTTTTATTTTTTATCCATTCAGTCACCCCAATGTATTTTGATTGAAGAGTTTAGTCCATTTACATGTAAAGTGATTCTTGGTAAGTTGTGTACTTATGACCATTTTGTTAATTGTTCTCTGACTGTTTTGTAGTTCCTCTCTGTTCCTTTCTTTTCTCTCTTCCTGTAGTTTGTTTTCTTTAGTGTTATGTTTAGATTTCTTTTTCTTTTACTCACTCTAAGTTTTTCCTTGTGGTTACTGTAAGGTTCACATATAACATCTTATTATATAACAGTCTCTTTTAAGTTGATAGTAAGTTAATTTTGAACACATTCTAAAGCTCTATATTTTTACTTCCCCTTCCATGTTTTATATCTTTGAAGACACATTTTACATCTTTTTTAGTCTATGTATTCTTTACTAATTATTGAAGTTTTAATTAATTTTATCGCTTTTTTCTTTTATGCTTCATACTTGCCTTATAATTGGCTGATCCATTACCTTTATTATGTATTTATCTTTTCCAGTATGATTTTTATTTTTATATGTTTTCTTATTGTTAATTTGTGCCTTTACTTTTTAGCACAGAAAAGTCCTTTTAACATTTCTTATAAGGCTGGTTTAGTGGTGATGATCTCCCTTAGTTTTTGCTTATCTGGAAAAGTCTTAATTTCTCCTTCAATTCTGAATGATAACATTGCTGGGCAGAGAATCCTTGGTTAGCAGGTTTGTTTTTTTTTTTCCTCTCAGCACTTTACATATGTTATGTCATTCCCTTCTGGCCTATAAAATTTCTTCTGAAAAATATGCTATTAGCCTTATGGGGTTTCCTTTGTATGTAATATGTTGCTTTTCTCTTGCTGCTTTTAATATTCTTTCTTTCTTTTTAACTTTTACTATTTTTAGTAATGTGTCCTGGTGTGTTTCTCTTTGGGTTATTCTTATTTAGTACTCTCTGAGCTTTCTGGACCTAGATGTCTATTTCCTTCCCCAGATTAAAGAATTTTTCAGCTATTATTTCTTCAAATAATTTTTCTGGCTCTTGGTCTTCTTCTGAGTCTTCTATATTACAAATGTGATTCCTCTTGATATTGTCCCAAAGGTTCCTTAAAGTATTCTCACTTATTTTAATTCTCTTTTTCATTTCATTGCTCTCTGGGTGTTTTCCATTGTCTTGTCTTCCATTTCACTGATTTGTGCTTTTATTTCATCCATTCTGCAGGTGAATTCCTCTGCTGTATTTTTTAGTTCAGTTATAACTTCTTTGGTACTTTGTTATATTTTCTATCTTTTTGTCGATACTATATCCCTCTCTTGGAAATTTACAATACATCTTATATTATTGGAGCTGATCTGAGATATCCTATAGAAATTACACCTGTTTAACTTGATGTAATTCATTTCTTCTTAAGTTATTGATTATCAAAACTTTTTGCTCCTTCCTTCTTAATATCTAAAAAAAAAAATGTCATCTTAGAAAAACTGTATATCAAGAGTTCTACAAGAAATGTCTAAAGTAATCATTGGAACAGTCCTATGAAGTAGGCACAATAATTATCACATTTACAAAGGAGGAAACAGACAAAGTAAAATAATTTGAAGAGATGTTTGGGCTTTGCCAATGTGATTGTCATTATGTTGGACTTCAATTCATAAAGAAGTTTTCTTGTGTTCCTTATTTCTCTAAAATTTAGTGTGACATTTTATTTTTAGAATAATGAAAACATTTTTGTATAAATGAAGTAGCAGTTTTTGTCTAAACTTTTCTTTTTTCTTTTTTCTCTTTTTTTTACACTTCATGTGTTATACAACTTATGATGAATCTTTTACTTATCTCTCAATGCCCAGCCTTCTATAAATTCCTATCATATTTTTATAGCATTGGTTAGTTCAATAGGATTTCAGAGACTCCTACATATCTGAATTTCAACCTCAGATTACTGTAGTTTGCTGAAGATGTCTGTCTTTACCACTGAGATAAATAGAATGGTAAGGTGATGGTATTGAATAGCACTTTGCATAGAGTTGGCTGTCCAGAGTGTGAAGAGGGAAACAGATTTCAGAGTGAATAACTGTCTCCAAAAGACCCTTTTCTATGGAGTGTCATGATCTTGCTAGGAGTTCATTACTGAGCAAAAAATATGTACCAGGGACTGTGCCAGATTCTAAGCATACAGTGGTGGAAATGATATGCATGATTCATGTTTTCTCATAACTTATAATCTGGTAGTCTCATATCTGTATATATGCCCAAGTAAACTAATGAATAAATTGTGAATTGGGAAAGTCACTTCCAATTCTCTACTATTCAACACTTCTCTACTTCTCTTCACTGTCCCCCATGATTGGCAGAACCCATCAAGTTAAGGGGCTGAGAGATGCTTCAGCTATATCCACAGAGAGTTATTGTATTTATATTTAGAAACTTAATCCCTCAGCCGTTCTTTCAGTCCAGGAGCTGCAGGTTAAAATACAATTTCCATTAGTCCATATTCAAGGAGGTTGAATACACACTTTGGCTTCAGTGGCAGTGACATATGAAATCCCCTTAGGACATGAAATGACTGCCAAACTGTAGGGCTTTGTGCTTGGGAGAAACTAATGCAATTCAAACTGACTACACTTAATACAGATCCTCTTTTTCAGCATTTATCAGAGAATTTTGCTGACTTCCTCTTGGTAAGTGAGTAAATAATTGGCCCCAACACATATATGCTACCAGCCTATATTTAGAAGACTGGGTCATCTCACATTTTATCACATTCTGAATTCCTATTTTAGAATGAGGTCACTGTTTTGATTTTGTGCTCTGCCTACTATTTTTTTTTATTATGGTCAGTTAGCCAGCATATAGTACATCATAAGTTTTTGATGTAGTGTTCAACGATTCATTAGTTGTGTATAACACCCAGTGCTCATCACAACACGTGCCCTCCTTAATACCCATCACACAGTTTCCCCATCCCCCCACCCTCCTCCTTTCTGTAACCCTCAGTTTGTTTCCCAGAATCCAGAGTCTTTCATGGTTTGTCTCCCTCTCCAATTTCTTCCCATTCAGTTTTCCCTCTCTTCCCCTGTGGTCTTCGTCTCTATTCTTTATGTTCCACATATGAGTGAAACCATATGATAATTGTCTTTCTCTGCTTGACTTATTTCACTGACCATCCATGTCAATGCAAATGGTGGGTATTCATCCTTTCTGATGGCTGAGTAATATTCTATTGTATATATGTATCACATCTTCTTTATTCATTCATCTGTTCAAGGGCATCTCAGCTCCTTCCACAGTTTGGCTATTGTGGACATTGCTGCTATGAACATTGGGGTGCATGTGCCCCTTCATTTTACTACATCTGTATCCTTGGGGTAAATACCTAGTAGTGCAATCTCTGGGCCATAGGGTAGCTCTATTTTTACATCTTGAGGAACCGCCATAGTGTTTTCCAGAGTTGCTGTACCAGCTTGCATTCCCGCCAGCAGTGTAAAAGGGCTCCCCTTTCTCCACATCCTCGCCAACACTTTTTGTTTCCTGTCTTGTTAATTTTGGCCATTCTAACTGGTGTAAGGTGGTATCTCATTGTGGTTTTGATTTGTATTTCCCTGCGGACTAGTGATGTTGAACATTTTTTTATGTGTCTGTTAGCCATTTGTATGTCTTCTTTGGAGAAGTGTCTGTTCATGTCTTCTACCCATTTTTGACTGGATTATTTGTTTTTTGGATGTTGAATTTGAGAAATTCTTTATAGATCGTGGACACCAGCCCTTTATCCTTAATGCCATTTGCAAATATCTTCTCCCATTAGTGGATTTCCTTAGTTTTTTGGACTATTTCCTTTGCTGTGCAAAAGTTTTTTATCTTGATGAAGTCCCAAAAGTTCATTTTTGCTTTTGTTTCCCCTGCCTTTAGAGATGTGTCTTGAAAGAAGTTGCTGTGACCAAGGTGCTCTGCCTACTATTAACAGTCATATATGTTATGGAAAGTCTGACTGACCAGTGGGCTAGCTTGCCAATTAGTTACCTGTATATGGGACTAAGCTGTATCTGGGGAAAGAGCTCATTCTCAGGGAGATAGACTTTTTTTTCCCCCCTCCTTCCTTCTTTCCTTCTTCCCTTCCTCCCTCTTCCATTCCTCCTTTCCTTCCTACTCTCCCTCCTTCCTTCCTTCCTTTTCCTCTTCATAGGCCAGTCAAGTGAAGCCATGGAAGTGGAGAAGGTGCAAAGAAATCTATATCTGGCTGCAGTCAGTTAGTTGAAATGGACTTTTTCTCTTCTTTTTTTTAAGATTTATTTCTTTATTTTAGAGTTGAAGGGAGGGAGAGGCAGAGGGAGAGGGAGATAGAATCTCAAGCAGACTCTACACTGAGTGTGAGCCAGATGCTGGCCTCAATCCCATACCCTGAGATCATGACCTGAGCTAAAACCAAGAGTCAAATGCTTAACTGACTGAGCCACTCAGTTGTCCCAAGATGGACTTTTTCTTATAAAGCCTCGTCATTAGGGAAGAGATAGTTGATTCTCAGTACAACATGAAAGGTTGAGGGCATGCACCTATTAGGGTCCTGATATTTTTTTCTTCTTTCATCTCACAAGAATTTAAGAGCTTGAACAATATAGAACATGTATTACTCATCTTTAAATTCCTGGTGTCTACCATAATACCTGGCCCATAGTAGACAGTTAATAAGTATTTTTGAATAAATAGAAATTAGAGTTACATTTCAGCTTAGAGAAAGGACTGCAATTAGAGAGGTTCTTTCTGTGTACTAGGCACTGTGTTATGTAGATTTCACATATGGTATCCTTCATTAACTAAAATAACCTTTTGGAATAGGTGGTAATATTGTTATCCTTATTTTTCAGGTGAAGAAATTAAGGGTCAGAGAAGTTAAGTGAATTGGCTAAGGTCACATGGCTGATAAGAAAGCATGTAAACCCAGGATTATGTAGTTCTAAATCTCTTGGTATCTCCTAAATATGTGTGTGCTGACTTCAACATGAATCTCTAGCTGAGTCTTTAGGGCACAGTACAAAAACTGAAAGTTTGCCAGACTCAACAATAATTAAAACATTGATATAAAATAATTAACTCAAACTATTATGACTATGGAATACCTTTCATGCTGGATATTAGTTTGCTTAGAAACTGTTAAAATGTGAATCTAAGGATGAGAACAGGTTGTAAAGATTACCTAATTATTTACTATCTTAGATTTCTAGGGCATACTTAAATATGTTGCTATGGCTGATGTATTAGTATATCCTTTTAAACAGTGAGAAACAAAAAAGCTCCCTTGATATTATTTCAATGTTTGAATATAGGCATGACTAAAGATCTAGCTTCAGATTTCCTTTGACTTCTTACTTTTGTGGGACATTATATAAATTTCCTTTTGTTATTTGTTTTGTTTATTTGTTAGGCTATTTGGGGTTAGATTTTTCTCATTTAAAATAAAATGAGTTCCAGTAAATATAGCATATACTCTACCAGTTCTGAATCTATGATTTTCCAAAAATCATCTGGTGAAATGGTATTATGGTTTGGACTAGGAATGTATACTCCTTTATGGCCCAGTCTAGAATTGACATGAGTCTTTTGATTTTGAATTCTCTAGGTTAAAATGGACTCTAGGCTACTTAAGTTCCCTTTTCCAGCTTTATTGAGGTAAATTTACAAATAAAATTGTAAGATATTTAGAGAGCAGCCTGGTGGTGGCCGAAGATGGTGGAAGGAAGATGTGTGGAAGGAGTGGCTGTGGGGAAGATAGTAGGTGCACCCCTGCAGCCCCCACCTGTAGGACTCCCACCAAACAGGGTGACCTGACCCAGACCTTGGGAGCTGCCCCACTCCCCCAGCTTAAGACAGGGTAGGGGTTCACACACCTGGAGCCTTGGTGGCCCGATCCCAATGGCCACTCCACTCTGACACCTCCCTGGCCATTTGCAGTCCCTCTCAGATAGAGGTACTAGATGACTTCAGCAGTGAGTTCCCCCAGAGTATGACCTCTGCCAGCTCATCTCCAAGGCAGACTTCGAGAGGCAGGTGGCCACCTACATGGGGCACATTCTGCACAGCCTCTTCTGCAGCATAGACCACCACAGCCCTGCACTGGTCCAGAGGGTAGTACATAAGGGCAAACAGGCCTAGTAAATTTCTTCTGTGCAGTCCAGAAGGACCTGAATTGTTTCAACAGCATGGGTGACCTGAAGATGCACCAGCGCTTGGAATAGCTGAAGAGGAGCTTCACCTCTACTCCCAGGATGTCAAGAAGAGAAGAAAAAAATTGTAGAAACCAGAGCCAATCCTCTTGCAAGACCAGTCAACCTCCCCATGCCTGCCACCCACCCTGCTGCCACCTCCACCACTGCCATCAGCTGCTACCACCATGGCCTCCATGATGGCACCATCACCCCCTATCTACACTGTGCCTAGGGTCTTTGGCCCCTTCCCTCTGCTGACTAGCATGTCTATGGTGAAGTTGGAAGTTGTAAGGTCTGAAGTGAAATTAAACTGAGCTGGCCTGTCATTGAACCCAAAAAGCCACATGGTTGATTTGACCCCCTTGGTCCTCAACTTGGGAGGCTTCATTTCTCATACATGGCTGGAAATAGTGAAGCACAAGCTCCATTACTTTGGCTCCCAGGCTCCTGGGCCTGTAGTGGTTCCCCCAATACTGAGAAGATGCCACCCCCCTCCTGTGAAGACCTCCATTTTCACCCCACCTGTCTTGCTCAAGTTCCAGCCTGTGCGGAGACCCAAGGATGACTCTGAGAATGACCCTAGCAGCACAGAATCTGTGCCCCACAAAAAGTACCCATAACCTCTTTCCTATAGACCATGGCTAGGGGAATGAATAAAGTTCCCATGGAGGTGTCTTACTTTTGTTGGGCTCCCTAGAGGCTGAGCAATCATGTGGGCTTCCTCCAGCTTGAAGAGGTTGTCAGGGTAATGCAAGCCTGTGGCCCCCTTGGCCTGAGCCTGAATACAGTAATTGGTCAGGTCAGCACTACTGTGAAGTCCCCTTGCTTGCACTCACTCTAACATGGGAATTGGCCGTGGCACTTTGAACGAGAAATGAGTGATGAAACTGTTGCCCTTCCCTACAGTGACTCTGTGGCCCCTTTGGGCCTCACTTGACCTCATTGAGTTGCAAGTCTATCATTTTGTATTACACCCGGTCCCTAACTGAAGCCTTATCTGGGTGCTGGTTTAGAAACAGTGATCTAGGGCGCCTGGGTGGCTCAGTTGGTTAAGCGACTGCCTTCGGCTCAGGTCATGATCCTGGAGTCCCGGGATTGAGTCCCGCATCGGGCTCCCTGCTCAGCGGGGAGTCTGCTTCTCCCTCTGACCCTCACCCCTCTCATGCTCTCTCTCTCATTCTCTCTCTCAAATAAATAAATAAAATCTTAAAAAAAAAAAAAAAGAAACAGTGATCTATTCCCTCCCCGGAGGAAAAGAAGCTGGTGTTTTAGTCTCCAACTTGGCACCTCCCTAAGGAATTTCAGAGATGTGACTCTCATTGTTACTTCACACACCAACCTTGGGATCAAACCTGCATGTGAGACATGAGTCCTCACAAAATGCTTGATGGCTGCTGGACATTAACAGATATTTGTTGAACCCTTGTGTATACCCCACACTGTGCTTGGGACTGGAGATAATAAACCAAGTGGTTGGGGTCCCTGCTCTTAAGGAGCTTAAAAATAAAATAAAATAAAATAAAATAAAATTGTAGGATATATATATTGTGAAAAAGTTTCTCCCATGTAGTTAACATATCCATCACCCCATGTATTTGTATATTATATATATGTATATATTTTAGATATAATATTTATATAACTATATTACATATAATTTATATATATTTTAAAATTTTATACATGTATGCATTTAAGTTTTACTTTCTTGGCAAATTTCAGTTATATAATACAGTGTCATCAACTATAGTCAATATGTTATGCATTGTATCCTCAGACTTTACAGCTGAAAGTTTTTAACCCTTTTACAAACCTCTCCTGATGTCTCCCATTTACTTAAGTTCAGATCAAAGGTCTTGAGAAATTTTCTCTTTACAATGACCACATTGAGCCACTTATTCAAGGGAGAACTAAGGCATCTGTGAATTTTCATAATTGCAATTATGATCTCCTGAATTAGTTGGACAACTTCTTCACTGATAAAGCTTTAGGATTTAGCATCCGCTAGCCTTTCTAATTGAACATGTTAATAAAAATATATTTAGGAGTTTGTTTAAGAATTCTATGACATTTGGATATTTTCTCATTTATTTGTCTTCCAGATACTTTCTGTAGTTTTGGGCCTAATTCTACCTACCCTGGTGAATTTAGTTATATGTTCTTATTGTGGAATATAACAAAACTCGTTTTAAACAAGAATATGAAGTAATCTGAAAACACTTATGGTTAAAGCAACATTTTAAACACCCTTTATTAGGTTTTAGAAAATTGCTGAGTCTTTTTTATCTGTCTTCAGCAGATTTGGTATGGTTTTATGATTAATTATATTTGCTATGTTTCATGATTCAGTGAAATTGTAATAACATTTTAGATGCAGTATCATTTATCACCCAAGCAGAGAGGTACCTCTTTCTTTCTCTAGTTTGCACTTTATCAATTTAATATAAAACCTAACCTGATAATCTTTCAACTTCGAATATCTTGGGATATGAAGTGGAACTCAAATCATCTAAGCCCTCAATATGGGAACATATTACCCATACTAAAAATAGAATACTTCATGTGATAAATTATTATTATTTGCTGATTGGTAAATGTATTTAATAAAAAAATGTTTTGCTATCTTTATGGAAATGATTAAATATAATGTAAAATGGTGTTTGTACCATAAATCAATCTATCTATCTATCTATCTATCTATCATCTATCTATTTATTTATTTAATTTGACCTAGATGATTACACATTTCCTTCTGTTTTTTTCATGCACATTTAATGTAATTATTAATTAATTTAATAATTAATACATAATTAATATTTAATTTCCATACATATTTAATTCAGCAAGTGTCATAGTTTAATATGCTAATTTAATACACATGGAACAGCTAGAGAAAATTCAAGATGATTATATAATACACGAACATGTTTTCTAAATGAAGTACCAAATGTGTGACCCATACACTAGTCGCAGCGAGTCTTGAGCTGAGTACCAATTTCAGGGTTCTTAACCTAAGGTTAGTGTAGGCTTCAGTGAAGTTGTATGCATATGTCTATATTGTATATACATACACTTTCTTCTGTTAAATGTTCATAGCTCTCATATAATCTCAAGGGGGTCCATGACCCATTCATCTGAGCTCTACTGACATAATACTTTCTCCATTGGTAAATTGAAAACAATAGATTTTATTTTCCCTCAATTTCATTTCAGCTCTCAGATTCTGATCATTCATCTTGCATGTCCAAACTAACCTATCCCCCGCTCTTCCTTCTTTTTCTTCTTCCTTCCTTAGATAATGTAGTCAAGTCCCCATTTATAGATGACAATAAGCTCCACTGAGGAGTAGCGACTTCCCAGAATTCATGTGGTTTGTTGCTCCCTTGTGTGGGTGCTGGGTGTTAGGGTGTTTTACAATCAGGTTTTACCAAAGGGAAATTTTATATACAGTTGTTGGAATGGAATAGCAAGAGTATTGGAATGGAATAGTGAGAGTGAAAACACACAGACAAAAGGTAAAGGTCATGGCTGCAGAATTGACATGGGCAATGCATTCACTAAGCCAGAGGAAGAAGTTTGCCTTTTTAACAAAGTAAAGGACTAAAAAACACTATAAGGATCCAGGAAATGGGGTTAAAAATTGTAGATTAGTAGAAATGAAGAAATTATTATTGTAGATTAGTAGAAATTATCAAGGCAGAAAACAGGACAGAGCAATTGCTTGGAAGAGGTAGTATGGCATGATGTGCCAGGATTCATACAAATAGACTGTGTTAAGATGCATGGGAGAGTCAGCTCTATTTAAAGGGCAAAGCAGCAAGCCCAAATCTACTGTTCAGTTATTTCTCTTCCATCCTGCTTCCCACACATAAGTTTGTCTCTGCAACCACAAATTCAAAAACTTAAGAACAAGAAGCTTCTGTAATGAACTAGCATTTGGAGGGCAGTTGTGACCTTGGTGATAAAGAAGCTATGGCCTACTATAACAAACGGAGAGAAGAAATGAGATAGAAAATTCAAGTCAAGAGCTCACATGGTGTTCAGTGAGCATCAGTTCAAAGCCAAACCCCTCCTATCTACACAGTAGTCAAGAGGTGGGCACGTGTCTGAGTGATCTAGTCTTGGCTTCCCTGTGAGGTATCTCCCTCATGGAAGGGCTCTCATGTAGTGTTCAAGAGCTGCTCACTACCTGGATACCTGACATACTGAAAGGTAAGTTCTCCAGAAGCTTTTTGGGGGAAATCCCCACTACCAAGGTTTAAATAGATAGTCTGAGGTAATTGAGTAAATGCAAAGAATGGTGTGGAGAAGAGAGCATGGGGTTTTTGGAGGCCAAATGACATTAAGTCGATTCAGTAATTTCATCACTAAGCAGTTTCCCTATATGACAAAAATGCAGATAAATACATATTGGATTCAGTTCAGAATTTAATTAGATTATTTATGTGGCAGAACTTTGTAAAGCTCTCACAAATGTTAGCTCACTTATTTATTTGAAGGATAAATATCTGTCCCTGGGACTCCAAAAGCCCAGAGGCCATGTGGAAGTTGAGCTTGCATACAGTAAACAGATCAGTGCTCAAGTAGGGCACAGTGGGAAACTTTCCCTTTGCTACTGGTCCTTACAGAGCAGCTGGAATAGCCAAGCATACTGAGCCAGCTCCCAGCATGAGACATATTATATCTCCTCCAGGCCTGACCCTTTCTCTAAGGGGAGATTTTCCAGTGAAATGTTTCTACTGTAGTTTCTCTGGGTAGGAGGGATTGAGAGCAGGATGGAGATGAGACTAAATCCCCATGGTTCAGCAGCTCTTAAGCCTGGTGGTTGAAAAAACATTTCACCTTCCACCCTCCTATCTTGAGTGGAGGAGACAATTTAGCTTCTTTGAGGAAAAAAAAAGAGTGCCTACTGTCAGAAATGTCAGAATCAACGGGGGTCCCTCTGTTCACATCTCTGAGCAGCATGATGTGACTGAGAGGATCAGGACTTGGAGGTAGGAGATCTGGTTTGCAGGCTGAACCCTCCATTAACTTACCTTAGGAACTTCAGGAGCTCATTTGGCCTCTGTTATCCCATCTGTAAAAATGGCATATAAAAATCTGTTCTATTTTTCTAATGACCTATTATGTAGTTTATGCTACAAGCTTTTAAAAGCCAAACTGTTATAGAGAGGCAGGCATGTCTCCCACTCTTATATTGTTTCTATTGTGATAGAAATCCAACTCTTTTTATGAGACACTAGAATACAACTACTTCTGATGCAAAAAAACAGCATTGCAGAAGATATGATCCCTAAAGTTGTGCCTTGGGGATGATGTGTGGGAATTGAAAGAGTGCTTTTTAGAAGTAGGTAAACTTGGGTTTAAATCTAGGTTATCATTTACTTGCTAGGTAATCTTGAATGATTTTCTTAAACTTCCTGGAATTCAGTGGTTTCACCTATAAAAGGGTCATAAGGACGCCAAAACTGACATCACAGAATTTCTGCAAGGTAGGGAATATATGCTAGACCTCTACACAATAGCTGGTCAACAGTAGATTCTCATTAACTGTTAATTCCATTCCACCCACTCTATTCAGTGTTAAACTGGATCATATCAGTGGTGTGAATATCAAGCTCTTTATCAGTCACTTGGCTTCTTCTGCTGTTCTTTGAATTTTTTTACCTGAACAAGGTACATAAGTTTTACATGGATATTTTAAGGAATAATCAAGAAAATAAATAAATAGCACATTAAATAACACATTAATGTGTCCAAGTAAGAGAGGAGTAATTTCCTTGTGAAGATTCCCTTCCCCTTAGAGTTAGGAAAAAAATTAAAATAAAATGAATATAGTAACAAGCACTTGTGCAATAGGAAATATAAAAGGAAGATTGGTAATGGAGATATATATATATTTTTTTTCTTCTGTGTAATGTTACCTTCAATACATTGTGTTTCTGTTAAGCCTGTTTCCTTTTTCACAGAGTGATGCCGTTCAGTACAAGGCGCTTTCCTGCATTGACATTTTCTTGTTTTATGTTGTTCTGACCATATTACTGCATCTTTGCCTTGGATTAATTCATTGCTAAGAGGAAGTTTGGATTGATTGCTGGGAGCAGGCAGGAGGCAAAGTTCATATGGCAACATGAATGAATGACCACATTTCCAGCCTTACTCTGTCTCTCTGAAGTGCAGCTCTGCTAAGGGCCATCTCTTCAGGACTCTGCTTAATGAATGTCTGCAGCGGCACATTACACTGCAGGTCAACCAATGACCCTCGCACAGGCCTGTGTCCCTTTCAGGGAGGGGATTGTTTTATGATTTTTTTCTTGGCTAGAGTTAATACAGTTGACGCTCATCATAATCTCAGTGCTGGTCAAGAGTGAAAAAGATGCTCTGCATCACCAAGAGCAGCAGGGTGAATTTAACTTGATGCATAATTAATTTTATAAGGCGCAGGCTCTAATATGGTATAGCTAATAGAGACTTTTTATTCATAAATGTGTTTTTAATGTGCTGTGGCAACCCATGTGGAGAGATTTTTTCACCTGGGAGTCACTTTTCACCTGGGAGTCACTTTTTACCTGGACATAACAACTAGAGTATAGGAGGCCCTTCCACTGCTCGAGGAAAAACGCCAGGGTTTTGACAGTTTCCTTAAACGCAGAATGGTTTTGCTTCCCTGACATAAGTCTGGGACTTTCTTTTTGTTCCTTCCTTTATCAAATTCAGTGGTTCTTTTACTTCAGGGTACATATATATTACTGTGCAGGGCTGTGTATTTCTAACTGCATATAATATACATTTTAGGTGACTCAAGGGACTTTACAATATAATTTTGACAACATGCAATTTTATATTACTTGCTGAGTATGGAACATAACCTTAGTAAAAGAAGCAATTCTATTTCATTGTTTCTCACCCTAAAGATTGACAATTCTTAAAATCATTGATAATAATGAGTCAGCTAAGCTTGGATGTGAGCTCTCATACACTTCAGTTAAGAGTCTGAACATAACATTTTCATAAAGCAATTTGTCAATCTCTATGAACCTTAAATGTGCAAATTGCTTGACTTTTTAATCCCACCTCTAGCAATTTTTCTTGAAGACATATTTACACATGTGTGCAAAGATGTACAGAAAGATGTTTATTGCAGGGTTGATTGTATTAGCAAAGCAAAGCCATTAGTGGACATTCTTCCTTAGATATTGCCATGCTGTACTTTACATAAAAGTATAGCTTCTTACCTTGATCTACAATTCCATGAATGATTAGGCTTTTAGTTACAGCCTTTTCTTGTTTCCTTTATCTTGTTATCTACACAGCAATCATTGACCTTTTTCTAGTAACTCCACCTAAGTGGAGTGGATAATAGATTATAATACATCTAGACAAATAACAAGTTTGTCGCCAACTAATAAATTTGAAGCAGATATATCTGTGAAGATGAAAAGATTTCCAGGACAACATCATCTTAATTAGAGGGATCTAGGGACGTGTGTGTGTACATGTGTGTGTGCATGTGTGCACGCGTGTGAGTGCACACACAGCCTTTACTCATCCAGAATCCTGTAGTATAATTGTGAGTCTTTCAACAGGGCTGAGTGAAGTGCCCGAAAAAACTATTGAAACTACGACTTACTCAGCTTACACTCTTCCTCCTCTTCTTCACAGAAGTTTAAAAAACAGTTTGAGATTACTTCTCATTTGGTCCTGGAGAATGCCTTGTAAGTTTGTCCTAAGCTTTATTATTTTTTATAATATCAAGTACTTATCAAAAGTGAATTTGTCCAAAGTCTTTTACACACTTTACGTGTATTTAGTTCATGCATTTCTCTCAATAGATCCATGAGATAAGTAGTCAATATCCTCATTTATGGGAAGGAGCAGCAAGTTTAAATAATTTATCCATGGTCATACAGCAAGTAAGTGACAAAGTCAGCATTTAAATCTGTCTGACTCCAGAGTCCATGCTTACAGACACAAGACAATGCCAACTGGTTGACCATATTGGATAGATGACAGTACAGTTGCAAATTTAGACCCAACTGACAACATCTTTTTTCTCTGACCCGAATCCCACACTAGGCACATAAGAGTAAAAAAGACAGTTGGCTATATTGCTCTTAAAGATGCAAAGAACTACTGCCCTACCTTTCCCATGCCTGAAATGACCAGAGAATATCCTTGAACATCACGAGGGGTAGCTCAGAGTCTCCCTAGAGTAGCAGCAACTTGACCTCCTCACAGTTCCAGTCCAGTCCTTTCAGAATCACAAGGACCTGGAGAAGCAACACAACGTATGTCTACATCAGTTGCCAGGCACCTGAGCTCACGGGGAGGACTGGAAAGTCAGTTTGCTTGTTCTTTCTCTTTGTTCCAGAACTGCAGTGTCAGGATTAATAGCTGCAGAGACAGACCTGTCCACGATTAATGGCCTAAAGTCTGAAAAAACATCCTTAAACTTGCGTAAATTGTTTATTTTCTTACTTTAAGGACCCAAATTATATTCCTCACATTTTGATTCTAGCTTTTGATGATCATTTATACGGCAACATGGATCAGATTTGTCTTTTTGGCTGTGATGTTATAAACAATCATACTAAATAGAGATAAAACTATAAAAAGGGGGAGTCAGGAAGCTCTAGAAGGAAAGAGGAAATATCTGGTCTAAACCTCCTGACCCCTTATCTTGGTCAGATTACCAAGGTGTCATGGGTCCTCAGGATATCTGGGCCTTCCACAGCTGTAATGGATCTTATCACACTCTCTGGTTTGTAAGGGTCATTCTTAGTTCATTCCACATTCACTTGTTGATGGTTTGCAAGGTTTATTTTATGGGTACCCTAACGATGGGGAGAATGCTGTAATCTTCTCCAGAGTTTGGTGACAATTAAATAAACTGCCCCAGGAGGGATATGACTTTGGGTGAGAGGCCCTGTGCACCTGAGAATATGCACTTGTCTTTGGCATGTAAAGAAAAGAAACTTGTTTAACTAATTTGCCTAAACCGGGTAGAGCCTGGGGTGGGAACTATTATTTTAAGGATGCAGTACCTTTGGCCATTTCATGGATATGGATCTAGAAGCTGAGAAACTATATGAAGTAAAAATGGCTTCCTGTTTGTCCCTGTCTCTGATCGCTCCTCAAGTGTTTGTTTGTTTGTTTATCAATCTCTATCTCTCAGAGTCTCTGATATCCTTCAATCTCTTGTTTCTGCTTCTGCTCTTATGTTCCTTTCTCTGTGCAATCCACTGCTTCAAATTTACTCTCTTGCTTTATTCTCCTCTCAAAATTAGATTTCTGTGGAACATTGGATATGTGACCCTCATAGATGCCTATGTCAACTGACAATAAATTTGGGTCTTTTTTTAAGTTCTGTTCAATTAAGGCTGAGAGCCCAAGGGCTGTGAGAAGGCTAGGGGATGATACACATGTCTATAATAATGCTTTTGCCAGAATGGTCCCTTTTTGAAAAACCTCATGAACTTGTACCTCAGATAGCTCTGAAGCCAGATATTTAAGGATCCTGTGCTCCATAAAGACATAATCTCTGGTAACTAACAGACATAAATTCAGTTCTGTCAAACAATATTATAATGACCAAATCTATTTCATGGATAATTTTTACCTTAAGAAGGTGTCTCAAGCATTAGGGAAAAAAAGCCTAACAACGTTTCTTATATAAAAAGGCACTATCAAATAATGGTCTTTGCTTTTGTTGTTCTCAGCGTTGTTGTTGTAGTTGTTGTTTTCCTAATAGTTGGGATAGTGTTCTTTTTGTCACTTACCCTTTCTGTCCTGACCCTCTTTATGACTTGAGGAGGTTTGGGTGGGATGGAATCAGAGATTAATTGTGGAGAAAGTAAATTTGTGTTCCACACACGGATCATTTTTATAATTCTGACCTTTTAAGTATTGTCTTTCCAGCAAATGAACTAATGGAAGCAATGAATACACACACACACACACACACACACACACACACACACACACATACACACATACACACACAGGCAAGGCATTTCAAGCTCTGTCATAGAATCTCTCAGTGCTTCATCAACTTGACCCTTTTGATTCTGCTCATGCCAGTAGCTGATCTAGTTATAAATATTTTCCTTATAGTAGCTTGGGAGGAATGGGCTTTTTGTATTTGAAGGTTAATATTTCTTGGTTGGTTTCATCTGTATGAAGGAAAGCCAACATCTCCTTCGGTGGTCTGGTCAGTGGATCCATAGACAATGGTGATATGTGGGTCATATTCACTCCTTGTTTTTGTTCCTATCACCAGCTTTCCATCCAAAGGCCACCAGTAGGCAGTTCTGAAGCCTGGCATTCAAAACTGCTCAATAATCTCGTATATGTGTCTGCATTTTCACATTGCCGAGAAATGAAGAAACCCATCTGTCATTTGCTCTGTCCTCATCTGATTCATTATAGCCATCTAGGAGCTATCTGGTCTTCTCTCCTTAAAACAGCATTAAGATCTACTGGATGTTTTGCTTGAGGTGGGAGGTTGGGGGAGGAATTATCAGTTGGGTTAAAGCTTAACCTTTAAGTAAAAGTAAATAATGACAGTGAAGGCATTATAGGAATAATACCTGGCCTTTTGGATTAGTGCAGGGGAATGAGAAGAAAATGTATTTGTGTCTTCCCAGGAAAAGTCTAAACTGTATACATCTCTTTGAATTACCAACTGTACGGCCTTAGGCAGGTTAATTAAACTCCCTGAGCTTTAGTTTATGTATCTGTAAATAAGGATGAAGTATTTTTGAGATTGACCATTTTTACCCTTTGGAAGCAGAACGCCAAACCTCAGACACAGCTGGAAAGCACTAGTTGATTCACATCACTTTATTGCTGCAGGTTGAAGTGGAAGCTCAGTTTCACACTGGGTTTCACTGACATTAGGAAAGGAAAAGAAGGAAGCAGGTTCCAACTAATCCCATTTCCCAGAATAATTTGTTTGTATTGAAATATAATTACCATACAATGTTATATTGGTTTCAGGTGTTCAACATATTGATTCAACAATTCTATACATTACTTAGTGTTCACCATGGTAAGTATAGTCACCATACAGCATTATTAAGTGTTATCGACTCTATTCCCTATGCTATACTTTTCATTTCCTTGAGTTATTTATTTTATAACTAGAAGCTTATAACTCTTAATCCCCTTTATCTATTTCACCCATTCCCTCACTTACCTCCTCTCTGGCAACCACCAGTTTGTTCTCTGTTTTTAAGAGTGTGTTTTCATTGGTTGGTTTGTTTTGTTTTGTTTTAGATGTCACATATAAGTGAAATTCTATAGTATTTGTCTTCCTCTGTCTGACTTATTTCACTAAGCATAATACCCTCTAGTTCCATCCGTGTCATTATAAATGAGAAAGATCTTGTTCTTTTTATGGCTCGGTAATATTCCTGTGTGTGTGTGTGTGTGTGTGTGTATACACATCTTTTTACATCTTTATTCATCTAAAGATATACATTTAGGCTGCTTCCATATCTTGACTATTGTAAATAATGCTGCTATAAACATAGGATGCATATATCTTCAAATCAGTGTTTTAATTTCTTTGAGTAAAAACCCAGTAGCGGGATTGCCAGATCAAAGCTGGAGGTATCACAATCTCAGATTTCAATATATGGTACAAAGCTGTTGTAATCAAAACAGTATAGTACTGACACAAAAGTAGACACATAAAGAGTCCAGAAATAGTCAATTAATTTGGTCATATAATGGACAAAGGCAGCAAAAATATACAATGGGGAAAAGACAATCTCTTAGTAAATGCTGCTGGGAAAACTGGACAGTTACAAAAGAATGAAACTGGACCACTTTCTTACACTATACACAAAAATAATCTCGAAATGAATTAAAGACCTTAATGTGAGACCTAAAATCATAAGCCTCCTTAAAGAAAACATAGGCAATAATTTCTTTGACATCAGCCTTAGTAACATTTTTCTAGATGTGTCTCCTCAGACAAGGGAAACAAAACCAAAAATAAACTATTAGGAGTACACCAAAATAAAAAGCATTTGTACAGTGAAGGAAACCATCAATAAAACAAAAAGGCAACCTACTGAATGGGAGAAGATATTTGCAAATGATATATTAAATAAAGGATTAATATCCAAAATACATAAAGAACTTATATGACTCAAAACCAAAAAAAAAAAAAAAAAATCAAAACAACAACAAAACACCACAAATAATATGATGAAAAAATGGGCAGAGGACCTGAATAGACATTTTTCCAAAGAAGATATACAGATGGACAACAGATACATGAAGATGTGCTTAGTATCACTGATCATCGAGAGATGCAAATCAAAACCGCACAGATATATCACCTTACACTTGTCAGAAAGGCTAGAATCAAAGAGACAAGAAATAGCCATTGTTGGTGAGGATGTGTAGAAAAAGGAATACTCATGTGTTGTTGGTGGGCATGTAAATTGGTGCTGTCACCATGGAAAACAATATGAAGTTTTCTTGAAAAATTAAAAATAGAAATACCATATGACCCAGCACCATTTATTTTTTATTTTTTATAAATAATTTTTTAAGGATTTTATTTAAGAGAGAGAGACACAGCAAGAGAGGGAACACAAGCAGAGGGAGTGGGAGATGGAGAAGCAGGCTCCCCGCAGAGCAGGGAGCCCAACGCGGGGCTCGATCCCAGGACACTGGGATCATGACCTGAGCGGAAGGCAGACTCTTAACGACTGAGCCACCCAGGCACCCCGACCTAGCACCATTTAAAACCTGGCTGAGTATAGAGGTTCAGTTTATAGCCTCTGCTGAATACCACCCTGGCAGGGGAATTAGAATACCCCCTACTTCCACTGTAGGAATAATGGAGATCAGCTTTCCACTCTGTCCTCTTTGGGAATGGGATTTGGAGCACCATCTGGTTTCAATGAGTAGAGGATTGAAAATCATCCCCCCATTCAGCCCCACAGACATAGTGGGCAGAGGAATTGGAGCTCTGTTGCCTACTTCCTAGGATGTTTCTCTAAAGGAGGGGTAGAAGGTCAGTTCCCACTCAGCTCCACTGACACTTTGGACACTTCCTGCTGGTATTTTGCTGGAGTAGTTTGGGTATTGCTATTTATTTTAGGTCATCACCCCTTTTCTAATCCTTTGGCTAGGGGAGACAGACTTTCCTTGGAGGAATTTTATGTTACTATTTTATGTTTCTATGTCTATTAGCAGTTCTGGGCTGGAGGCTTCTGCCATGCTTTGCCCAGGAAATATGGGAGGCAATGGGAAAACCCAGGAAACTCATTACTATGTTGTTCTGTAAGTCTTAGGTGTCTGGGCAGTCTACCTTCTTTCCATCTTAAAGGGCCTTCCTATACTTTCTCATTATATTCTCTCCAAGGCTTTTTAGGTTGGGCTAAAGGGAAACAGCCACTCCATCTTAGCCAGAACCAGGAGTCCTCCGATAATGTGCTTTTCGGTTATAAAGTCCAACAGAAATGTAAGAAAGTATTGTCAAGATTAAATCCAAGAAACAATGATTTAGACAATTATGTTGGGAAGAAATTATATCACTTCAAAGAATAAGCTCTCTTCAGTCTCTCTGGGAATATTATTTTTATACTAACAATAAATATGGTAATGACAAATTTTCAGAATTAGTTTACTAAAACAGGTTCTCTCCATGGAATGGCTTCTGGTAGAATTTTTTAAATACAGATTGTGGTTATTGTGCTTTTAAATGTATTTCATGAATTTTCCTTTTCAGAAATTCAAAATGCTCATCATTTCACTTACTGAACTAGTAGGCCAGTCATTTGCAATACCTACATTGACAAAGGTGGAAAGGTGACAAGGTTTTGTTAAAAACAAAAACAAAAATCTCCCCAAAGCATCTGAATTTCTTGTCTTATAAGATATTTTCTAATTAGAGAAGAGAAGGAATAGGATAATTTTATTCTTCATCTAAGTTTCACCACATGTAGTGGTAACAGAGCACTCTCCCTCATATTACAAATATTTCACTTTTAATCTTTCAGCCTAATGCCACTTTTTAGCATAATATCCAGTGTGTAGGAGTCCATTTACATCTCAGTGAAAGTCAGTACCCTGCCATTCATTCGTTGGGCTTTCTGTGCTTGCTCAGTGTGCCTTGTGTACGCGATGGTAAACCTCATCTCACCAAAATTTGTTTCTGAATATGTATTTACCAAGAATGTACCAGCATCATTCTACTGGATCTAATGGGTAGATCAAGGTAAATGTTAATGACAATGTTATTGATAATGATTATTATAAAATTTATAATTATTATAAAAGACGGAAAGAGTTTGCAATTGTGTAAAGAAGATGAACTGAACGCACAAGATTCTTAAAGCACAACCAGAAACCATGAGAAGATCTAGAGCCTAAATTGTACCACACTATTGGTCAAATTTTGAGGCAAGGAGGTTGGACTTTTGTACCTTCAAGTCAGCCACTATTTATTTGTCTGTGACCTGGTCTTTTGGTGATAGAGGGTAATATTGTAGGCAAGGCAGCTTCTGTTTAACTGAGAACAATTTCCAGCGGTAGGGGGCTAGAGGTGTTAGCTAACAACACTCTTGGGAGCTGTGGGAAGGGTGCTCCTATATATATGTTATGAGTTGCATTGTGTCCCACCAAAATTCATATGTTGAAGTCCTAACTCCTAGTACCTCAGAATGTCACTTTATCTGGATATAGGGTGTTCACAGAGCTAATCAAGTTATGTGAGTCCATTAGGAGGAGCCATAATCCAATGCCACTGATGAATTTATAAAAAGGGGAAATTAGGACACAGAGAGCAGTGGGAAAAGAGGGAGAAGACAGCCACCTACAAGACAAGGAGACAGAAGCCTCAAACAGATCCTGCCCCCACTCTGTTCGAAGGAATCAACCCCGGTGACACCTTGATCTTGAACTCATAGCTCCCAGAACCGTGAGACAATTATCTTTTTATTTTTTAAGCCACATGATTTGTGGTGCTTTGTTATGAAAGCCCTAAAAAATGAAAATATTTAAATATAGCTAATGAGCCTCTTCTCTAAGCATTTGAGACACAGAATCAGGAAAGAACTAACATTTTTCTCCTCAGAAGATAAAAACCATAAGATAAAAGAAAAAAAAATCCTTTGCTCCTCTTAGCACACACTATCACCATTGGTCATTAGGTGAGTCATGGGGAAGGAGGTAATGGATCCAGTTATCCTGTGATAAAGAAGTAAATTCACACAGCACATTTTGTATCAATGGTCTGATTAAATGCCCATAACAAAGGCAGAAATAAGCTCTTTCATGAAAAGTTTAAGGACCTGGGGCACCTGGGTGGCTCAGTCGTTAAGCATCTGCCTTCCCCTCAGGTCATGATCCCAGGGTCCTGGGATCTAGCCCCACATCGGACTTCCTGCTTGGCGGGGAGCCTGCTTCTCCTTCTCCCACTCCTCCTGCTTGTGTTCCCTCTCTCACTGTGTCTCTCTCTGTCAAATAAATAAATTTAAAAATTTTTTTAAAAAAAGTTTAAGAACCTTTAAGCCTTCTTGAAATCTTGGTATTTTTTTACACTCCTTGACATCATCATCATCACCAACTTCCTCATTACTTTCATCAGTAGCATCTTCATCATCACCATAAAAATAACAAAAAAATGCATTTCATATAAATGAGACACTGAACTATACACTTAAATGTGTTATCTCATTTAATTCTAACACACACATACATACATACACACACACACCTATGAAGTAGCACTTTTATTATCTGTATTTTACAGGTGAACCTTAGAGCTACTAAGCAACTTGCTCAAGGCGACTCCACTAATAAGTGCTGGGGTCAGCATGGTCTGTTTGTTTTTGTTTTAATATGCTGGAGGCTTTAACCACAAGCCTCGCCACCTCTCATCAGAAAGCATATTTGAAATCTTTAAAGCAGAGGTCTCAGAAACTATCCCAGACACGAACTAACTTCTTTACCCTTGACTGAGTTGTATTATCCTACAAAGGGTAGAATTGAGCTTTTAATACCTAAAGGCTTTTTGTTTTTTTCCTGCAAAAGATGGTCAGTACAGGGGAAACGAAAGCATTATTATGGCACTTATTATATGCCAGGTTTTTACATCGCTTATTTTATCTTCAAAGCTATCCTGACAGGTATTATATTTATTTGGGAAATGATGTCACTGAAGTTTAGAGAGGTGAAGTAACTTCCCCAGGGTCATCCTGAAACTGCCCAGACTGGAGAGGAAAACCCAACTCTACTGGGCTAACCACAAAGCATCCTATTTCTAAGACAGTTGATACCCATCATTGACCCCTTGGTGTGAAAACCTGAGATAAGGTCAAGAGAGAGAAATGAGGGGGTAGATACTGAGAGTACCAAAGTTTTGCTGGAAAAGAGAAGTAGGGCTATGGGAAAGAAAATGTGAGGGGTCCAAAGGAAGTCAGCAGGCACACGAGGCAGTGGGCAGGGAGGTGGAAGGAAGAGTTGGGGGCAGGGGCAGTGCAAGACCTCCTGTATTATTTTTTCTTAAGATTTTATTTATTTATTTGAGAGAGAGAGCAGGAGAGCTTGATAGCACATGAGCAGGGGGAGGGACAGAGGGACAAACAGACTCCCTGCTGAGCACAGAGCTCCATCCCAGGACCATGACCTGATCTGAAGTCAGACGCTTAACCAACTGAGCCACCCAGGCACTCTGATGTGCTGTATTATCTCAGGCTGGCTCCAGGAATGAAACCAAGAGGGAAATAAAGAATGGCATGATGTAGTGTTGCTTGTTCCCAATATAGAGTATTGCTTTTTTTGCTCCCTTCTTCTCCTTTTAGTGGTTTAAATAAGATTCATCCTTAACTGGATGTGGGCATCTCCCAGCACTCCTCCATCCCAAAGGATTGGAGAGAAGGATGAAATGAAGATTTTATTTCTGTGGGGGGGAGGTGGAGTCACCCTGCTGTCTTTTTTGTGTTTCTGCTCTTGTCATTGCCATTGTTGTTGCTGATAAACCCTTCAGTACAATTTGATATTTCTAACAGTGTGCTTAAAGTACTATAATTAAAAAAAATAAAACTCCCAATAAATAAAAACGTGAACAAGGATGTTAGCCAGAGGTAAGACAAAAAAGCAGGTGTTCAATGAAAAGCCCTTCATTTCTGAGATGAGTCTGTGAGCAAGGCCTTCAGATGAGAACCCCTGGGTTATCAGTAGGGCCCAAGAGAGTACTGGCCAGTCTGAGCTTTTTCTCCTCACATCTAGAAGGTTCTAAGCACATGGCTACTAAATAGATCTTGACTCTTTGAGAGATAGATAATGCCCAGACTAGTTTCCCCTAGACGCTCAATGCATTTCTCACCAAACTTCACTTTACTTCAGTAACACAAGTGTTACTGTTAATTTTTAAATAAAAATTTAAACCAAACATAGATGGTGTTATGATTTATCTGGTATCTATTCTCTGTCCATTTCTCATCAAATAAACTTAATCCAATATAGAACCAATGGATCATTAATCCCATCTACTTCTTGAAAGGGATTCAATACTGGTTTTCTTAAAATAGGTATTGGTTAATTGCATAAAACTACCGAATTCACTTGAGAATGTTTTGCCAGCTCTTTCCCCCCATCCAAAATAGCATATGTGGATATTCTGAGGAAAAAGTACATTCAGTCATTTCTGCTGTAATTCCATGTTTTAAAAACATGAATTTCTTCTAACATGGTTGATATATTAGGTATCAATATACACACACTTTGTTTTTGCTTATGGACATTTTTGCTCATGTGAAATACAAAGTAGACTTAGAGAACTGCACCCAGCTGAACAGAGCTGTGTAGGGATACCCAAAACAAACACACATCATACATTTCAGACATCTACCAGCCAGTTCAGTTCACTGTCTGTGTTACGAGCTACATCCATGCACTCCAGTGTTACAACTTTTCATCTAATTTCAGACCAAATCCTACTTCTACTACTTTACAATAACTTACAAGCTGCACCCTTTAGGCATCTGCTTCCACAAACAAACTTCTGATATTTTTAAGTTAAAGCGCCATATTTATTGGAACATTATGTAACAACTTAATATATATAAGGCTGTGTTACTGAAATATATATATTTCTCTCATGAACTTTTTGAGTCTTGTGCCCCTAATTCTACTATTCCCTCATAAATTCTGTGATGCTTGTTGTGTGTTATTGCAAAGCGTGGAGATTTTAAAGAACACTTGCAAGGACAAAATGAAATACTCTATTTTAAAAATATCTATATAAAAATTATTTTAAGGCCAAAAAATTGATGTTACTGTGAGCGGGTGGAATATTATTATTCTTGAGAGATGGGGAGAATGGCAGTGTTAGCAAACTATGGAAGATTATTGAGTGAAGTTCAGATAATGAAATTGATAGACCACTCCCGATAGTCCATCTGTATGTCATTCATTATTCTGATTCAAGCAAGACATTTATAAGGAACAGTTTCTTCCACACAAATCCTGACAAAGTTTGATATTGTCATCCAGACAACAAACCAACTATTACTGAGAAGCAGAGAAGATGGGCTACACATTGTTTAGAAGCGAACAAGGTCTGAAAATGGAGGTAAATTGTTTTGCAAGTAATCTTTTGCCCAAAGTTGGAGAAACAAAGATCAGAACCTTCACCATTGCCACCACCATCATCACCAAAGGCACTTGTGAAGAGCTACATTTGAAAATGCATACCTGTTGAAAGAGAATAGGGTCGGGAAGTTTTTTGCATATACCAGGCTATGTTTTCTACACTTCACATTTATTTTCACAATAATCTTATAAGAAATCTTTTTTTAAATGATTGATTTATTTTAGAGAGAGAAAGAGAGAGAGTGCAGGGGTAGGGGCAGAGGAGAGGGAGAAGGAAAATCTTGAGCAGACTCCTGCTGAGCACAATCATGAGCGAAGATGTGGGGCTCAATCTCATGACCCTGAGATCATGACGTGAGCCAAAATCAAGAGTCAGAATCTTAAACGAATGAGCCGTCCAGGTGCCCCATAAGAAATCATTTTTTATGTCCTTTCTCTAAATGGAAAATATGAGTCTCAGAGAACGTAAATTACTTGCCTAAAGACACATGGTTTAATAAGTGACAGACTGACATTCAAACTCCATTATTTCTCAATAATTCTTAACACTTTCTATGAAATCAAGCTAAAAATCAAAGCAAAAAGTGGGTATAAGCTACCTACTTATATACTTACATGTTTATGCCTTTGTCAAGCTTCTGGTTTCTTATCTAGCACCCCTCAGTCTTATCCTTGTTTTAGTTTTATTTCTGTCATTTCACTGCATATGGATATCTTGCCATTTACTTATCTTTCTGCAAAATAGGCAGATGTAGACAGATCTGAGAAAATAATGGTGGATTATTCGCAATACTTAGTACGCATGAGAAAATCTTGGGAAAAAGTTCTTGGGAAGGTGAGTTAATTTGCCTTCTTGAGGAATTGGAAGCTGGTTCTCATGGCTTTTTTTACACTACCCAAAAATATGGGGCCTGATATTATGTTTGATTAAGAACAACAACAAAAAAAACCACCAAAGATTAGCTTGTGGCTTCTCAGCAGGAGGAAAGCTAAGGTGATTCCTGACAGCATATCAGATTTGCATCTTGAGGACATGAAAATTGTATTAGCCATGTGAAACAATCTTTCTTATTTGCTACAAGTCAAAATAGCATTGAAAAGTGAGCTCCTTTCTTTACCAAGATTGCAGTGACCCTCTGCCCTCTGCTTTCTATTAACATTAAGCTAAAGAGATTTGATCTTCTCCTTTTTCTTTTTTTTTTTTTTTAAAGACTTTATTTATTTATTTGACAGAGAGAGACACAGCGAGAGAGGGAACACAAGCAGGGGAGTGGGAGAGGGAGAAGCAGGCTTCCCGCTGAGCAGGGAGTGGGATGCGGGACTCGGATCCCAGGACTCTGGGATCATGACCTGAGCCAAAAGCAGACACTTAACGACTGAACCACCCAGGTGCCCCTGATCTTCTTATTCTTAAAAGAAATGCAGTTTTAAAGAGAGAACTGAGGTAGCAAGTACATTAAGGGAGATACTGAATTCACTGATAAAGTCAAAGGAAAACCATCCAGTAATAGTCTTGAAAACTTTATTTATAATTTTATATGATGATAAAAAGTAACAAATTATTCTTGGGTATATATGTGGTTTGGAAAGCTAAAAATGTTACCTGAACATTATTTTAATAAAGATATAGAAGAGCTATAGACTGATCTCCACAGACATATATTGCATTTTTATTTTAGGGTTGGGCAATTTGAGTAACATTCAAAAAATCTTAATTTAAGAAAAAAATACCCAGTTTATCATTAGGCAGGGCTTCAAAAAATGTCAAAAAACAAACGTGAAACCTTAGTTGATGTTTATAGATGAAAATAACATACAATAAATTAATAAAATGAGGGAAGAACATTCAGTAAATTAATGTATTAGGAATCTGGTCAGACTATTTTTTTGAAAATTAATTATCTATTTTTTATTAACTATAGAAGTAGAAACTAATTGGGCTTCTGCTGTGAAATGTATGAAATTAATATACAAGTAAAGAAACACAAAGTCCTTTTAAATTTAATAATGGGCATTTATGACTTTAATTAAGAAGACTATCTCACTGATAATAAATGATTGACCTTGTATTTGCTCATTATTTTCCTCTGTTCCATACTTTAGTTATTGGTGTCTGGCTGGCAAAAACTTTTGTGACTCGTTTGTCAGGGGCTCTTGTGTTTCAGGATGCCAATGCTAATAGGGGCTTTTCTCTGAATGAGCAATTGTAGCTACAAAGTCTAGTAGATATGCAATTGCACCTTTAGTACTATTTTCATTTGACTGTTTTCAATCTGTGGTCAGAGCTGCTGGTTTAGAGCCTGTTGTTGTAGCTTACTTGACATTTGAATTCCTAGTTGGCCCAAAGCTCTTGTTCAATTTTAGCAGCTTCGCATCTTCATATTCCTATAATGTAGACCTGGGTATTTCTGAACATACACACGATGTCCAAGTAGGCATACTTCTCACTTGACATGTATATATCAGGACAACTTCACCTTCAAGGTACTCTGTTTTCTCTTTCTTTCTTCCTTTCTTTTTTCTTTCTTTCTTTCTTTCTTTCTTTCTTTCTTTCTTTCTTTCTTTCTTTCTTTCTTTCTTTCTTTCTTTTTCTTTCGAGAGAAAGAGAGCACTCGCACAAGCAGGGAGGGGCAGAGGGAGAGAGAGAGAATCTTAAGCAGGCCCCATACCCAGCACCCAGCGCAGAGCCCAATGTGGGGCTCCAATCTCACAACCTGAGCTGAAATCAAGAGTAGGACACTTAACCTACTGAGCCACCCAGCACCCTGGTACTCTGTTTTCATTATGAAGAATTTCACAGCCCCTCTTCTGGAGGTGAACAGAAAGCTGGGCTCTGTCTGAGACAGGGTGGTTTAAGATAGCTTGGAGGTGGAACATGATTTGGAGTGTGGCCCCAAATCACCGAAGACTGTCCCATGTGGCATTTATAAAGTGATCCCAAACTCATTAGACCCTGATACAATTGTTACACTTAAATTCAGTAGTTTAGAGAAAATCAGCTTCTAACCAGTAGGAATCAACGACGCATTTTGGTTGCAGGAGACCACTGCACTTAATCAAAACCTGTTTCCATAGGCCTTCCTGAACAGAGTGGGGGTTGTGGAAGGGTACTTCTTTACTGGCAGCTTGTCTTTCTCTCCTCCCTTCAATTTCCCCTCATCCTCTCCTATTTGGCTGTGCTGTGTAAGGTCCTCATTTCATGTATTAGGTCATACATCCCTCCCACATTCTTGCTTTGAATGCTGTATTTTTGCTATTTCAAAGATATCGACTGGTGTTAAAGGCTATCTTCACTCAGGATTCGAGCTGCTGCTGCCCATTCTCAGCTCAAAGTCCTGCAGCCTCTTCTGACTCTGTGTGCTTCCACAGGGTTCCCTGAAGAACCCCCTCCTTATAATTCATCATTCCATAAGTAGCTTCAGCACCTTTTTGGCCATTTCAGCCAGAAAGCTTCTTCCCGCTTCCCACTTTAAATTAATCACTGACACTTGTTGATGATACATTTATTTATTTTCCCAATTTGCAGTGCCCCCCTCCTACTCACACATGGAGGGGCTTCTCACCTGCTATATTTCTTGCCTGGATTACTATAAAAACCTTCCCTTCTGTCTCTGCCTTTAGCCTTGGGGACATTTTGGGTACTTGAGAGCAGAGTAAGTCCATCATCAAGGAACAACTCCAGATGTAATATGTCCACTGGGACCTGGGAAGGGAACCCCTCAGGCTTCCAGCCATGCTCTCTCTGTGATCCAAGGGCTCACTGGGGGTGGAGGTGAGGGGAGGTGAGGGTTAGGTCTGAGCTGTAGTTTTGCTGAGGCCTTCAGCCTGGAAGTCCAGACATATTTTCTGCTTCAAAGAAACAAGTTCCTGGCTACGCTGCTTCTGAAAGGGAGGTGCAAGTCCTGGATTGTCAGGATCATGGCACCAGCCAATGTTACTTTAAGGCTGGACAAAAGTGAAATCAGAAACAGAGCATGTGCTTAGAGCTAGAAGAAGCAGGGAAGACATATCTGAAAAAGGCTAGTTATTAACTCTGGGGCCATCTGAGGACTATTAGGAAACATTTGTTTTAGATTTTTTCATCACCTACTTAATCTTGGTGCCAGAAATTTCACATAACATCTATTCCTCTAGCCCCATGTACTACTTCCTGCAAGAAAAAAAAAAATATATATATATATATATGTATATATGAGCAAGGCAATATATATCAATTACAGTTGACCCTGGAACAACAGATCTGAACTGTGCAGGTCCACTTATACACAGATTGTTTCAATAAATAAAGCACAATACTACAAATGTGTTTTCCCTTTCTTATAATTTTCTTAATAACATTTTATTTTCTCTAGCTTACTTTATTGTTAAGAATACAGTATATAATGCATATAACCTACAGAATATGTGTTAATTGACTCTTTATGTTATCAGTAAGGCTTCTGGTCAACAGTAGGCTATTAGTAGTTAAGTTTTTGGGAAGTCAGAGTTATACATGGATTTTCCTCCGCTGCAGGATTGGTGCCCCTAACCCCCATGTTGTTTAAGGGTCAACTCTCTATATCATTAATTATCCACCATCTGCCCACCTTTCTTCTTTTTTTTCCTCCTTTACACTTCCCTTCCCTCCCTCCCTTCTTTTCTTCTGCATCTGGCTTTTTTTTCTGCTTACCATAAACATTGTAGTATATATCAATATTTCATTCTTTTTATATGGCAAAATAATATTCCATCATGTATGTAGACCATGTTTTGCTTATCTACTCACCATGAAGAACATAAGTTCACCAGTTGATGAACTCTTTACACTTTCTGGCTATTATAATTAATGCTATTATAAAGATTCGTATAGGGAAGTTTCTGTGTAGACATCATGTTTTCATTTCTCTTGAGCAGATACCCAGAAGTGGAATTGATGGGTCATATGGTAACTCTGTGTTTAACACTTTGAGGAACTACCAGACTGTTTTCTAAAGTGGCCACACCATTTTACAATCCTACTAGCAGTGTATATGGATTTCAACCTCTTCACATAGTCACCAATATTTTTTTTTGTCTTTTTGATTTTAGCCATTTTAGTGCATCTTCCATATTCATCACAGCTATGGTCCTAGAATCTGAATATTCATTTTTCCTATAAGTTTTCTGATACAATCAATGTTCCTCTTAAAGAAGTTATATCCCAACTCCTCTTGATGGGTTTACAGTGACTCTCATATAAAGGGAAACTTAATAATAATACCAAGCATTTGCTGAGCATTCACCATGGGCCTGGCCCTGCTCTAAACATATATTATTTCTTCAGATCTTCACAGCTACTCTGTCCATCCTGACAGAAAAATTTTGACTATAGTAAACTACTATTCTGAAAAGTTACTGAACAAAGCACAACTATTTTAAAATCTATTTGTAAACGTGTGTCCTCAACTGTCTTGGTTTTCCCAAATACGTTGTTTCATTTCTCCCATGAATGCCCTTCAAATATTGCCTATTACAAAGGAAATTACTTTTTCAGAAGCCTTAGCACACTGCAAACACACATGGCAAGTTCATTAAGCTCACAGAACCCCCAGGGTAAGCAAGGGAAAAAAACAGGTTGCTTTAATACACCACTCAAGCTTTCAGCAAGTAAGTTCTCACCATGTAGTCCCTAATCAATAGGTTTCTCAACAAAGTAGGGTGAGGGGGTGCTAGTGAGGAAAGAGAGAGAGAGTCTGACTGATGAAGTATTTTGAGGATTATGCTACCCAAGATGAAAAAAAAGTTCACGAACTGAGAGTCGAGGACTCACTTGCCACATTAATGAGAACAGATTATTTTCATTCCTGAAGGTTGCACACAAGGGAATAATCATCCAGAAAGGGTTTCTCATTTTATACTTTTATCCTATAAATGCTCAAAAGCCAATATGTACAAAACTATTTAGCAAAATGCCACCGTGGGGTTCATAGTTTGTAATTTTCAAAAACAACAACCAAAGGCTGCTGTACCTCATAAATTATGCAGTAAGAGGTTTTGAGTAAGATTGAAAAATAGGAGTAAAACCTACACTCCCAGCAGGCAAAATATTGCTTGACATTTTTAATAATAACGAAACATAAGACCGCAGTGGGGCAAAACTAAAACACATTTGCATGTCAAAGAATAGGTTCTATTTAATTTGTTTAGGTTTCTTTCTTAGCTATTCTCTTTCTTTTGGAATAACTTCAAGGTTATGAAGAATGTAATAAATGTCTAAATAGTTGAGAGGAGGTATGAACACAGATGAAAAAAGCTGATTTTCTAAGCAGATGATGAAAGGTGAGAAATCTGTATGCAAGCAGTGACTTTGCTTCTTGAATGCAGTCATGTGTCATTTTTAGAAGGTAAAAAAAGGAAGCCAAAGTATTGGCCAACTTGTGCTTATGTAATGTATGTTCTCCTGACTGTGCATATATTTAAGGGTGCTGTTTCTTGTCCTGTGGAGGCTTACCTAATTGTCACATTTTTGGCCTTTCCTCAGGAGAAATGCTATGGTAACAATATCCTAATGTTTAACACCACACGTTTATTTACCCCATTGTTCTTCCTTTTTCTCTTTAGGAGAGAAAAGTTGAAGCTCTGCTTTATAATGAATTGAGTTTCACAGGTTCAGATTTAGAATTGAGGAAACACATTATGTAAACTCTGGTTAGCCTGAAAAGCTTTAAGGATATTAGGAAACAAAACAATTAAAAAAACACTTCTATTACAGTTTTTAAAAAATCAATCTTTTCTATTTTATGATTGTTTTTTATTTCTTAGTAAGTGAAAAAGTATTTTAATGGCTGGTAAATCAATACAAAGAAACAAAAGTGTTTTCTATAGATTTTCTTTTTAATTAATACTGTAAATCTTCCTTAGTTGAGAAAAGACATTGAGAGAGACTAATTTATGTTTGAAATACCATTTTAAGTTATCATGAAAGCATCTTGTGGACCTGTGGTTAAATGATTTTCTTGGTTGTCACAATGCGTGGATGAGAGAGAATTGAGTTTTTCAAGAGCTTACACATTACAGACAAATATTTTCCGAGATTTGGATTTTGTTGAACTGACCTTTAATGGACAGGAGAGATGTTTAATACTGTTTGGAGACATATGGGGTCTGAGCTCTGTGTTTGTCTGGATCTGTTCGCTTCACTCTTGGCCCCACTAAGGTGAAATCTATTTATCCAGGGCAGGGCAGAGTGTGCCCAAGTGCCTGACATTTACTAGGACCTCAAATATTTGAAAGAAGGTATGTATAAGTGCACAAGTGAATGGATTAAATTAAATTATAACCACACCTTTTTGGATACTCACCGTTAGTAAATTCTAGGATATTGGGTCATAGCTCATTTATAGAATTTGAGATGGCCCATGAATGAATTAATTTATAACCACACCTTTTTGGATACTCACAGTTAGTAAACTCTAGGATATTGGACCACAGCTCATTTATAGAATTTGTGGCCCAATATCCTAGAGTTTACTAACTGTGAGTATCCAAAAAAGTGTGGTTATAGCCCAGGTATCACTTGTGTTTTTGTTTTTTAAAGATTTTATTTATTTATTTGAGAAACAGCACGTGAACAGGGGGAAGAGCAGAGGGAGAGGAAGAGGGACAGTCCTCAAGATGACTCCCTGCTAAGCACAGAGCCTGTCTCTAGGCTTGATCCCAGGACACTGAGATCTGATCTGAGCTGAAATGAAGAGTCAGATGCTTAACTGACTAAGCCACCAGGTGCCCCCAGGCATGACTTGTTTTGTTGCAAAGTTAGGTGGAATCATTCTTAATTTTCCAATTTCATGGTTTCTCTTTCCTCATGGGCCTCTGCTGTCATGTTTTTCTACTCCCAGTGATCCCCTTATAGCGGGCGTTCCAATTCCTGCCCTTTCGCCCTTTTATTTGTGTTATTTTGGATAGATTAGCACTTATAAGAGGTGGTACAGACACCTACTTCTCAGTGTTAGTAAGTTTTAATGCAGTAACGTATGTCTTCTATGTATGTCTTCTACATACATATGTTTGCTACATAGTAGCAAAAATAAGTTACCATGGGCAGCAGCGGACACTCCACCACCACCACCACCACCACCACCAGTAAGTAGGAATGTACTGAAAGGAAATGCCTTGACTGAGGTATAATTATGTATTTATTAAAAAAATATTTTTGATGAGGGAAACTGTAAACTTCAGCACAATCTCATGTTGATGGTTGTTTCTTGTGTATTAAAGTTGTGGTAGAATATTATTCCATAAGAAAGCAAGATATTTTGACATGACCACATCAAACCTTCTTAACAAAATGTAAATCTCTTATGTGTTTATAAAATATTACTAAATATCTGTTACCCATGCTCCATTGTGAACGTCTCCCAGACTATAAAATATCGTCATTTTTTTTTCACTTTTGATTCGATTATTTATACTTGGGGGAAAATAAGAATTTTCAAAAAATCTATTAGAATAAAGTTAGTGTCTGTATCAGAAATGATCACCAAAGCCATTTTTTAAACTAAACTAAATGATTAGTCTGGTTTTTTTTTAAGTTAAAGTGCAGAAAAAACTGTTAGAAATGTAATTTAGAATTTATTTTGAAGTCTGAAATGGCAAAAAAGAGACCACATGTAGCTCAAATATCCTCTGCCTGTCCTTATCCCAACCCCATGTGTCTAATATATAATTAAGCAAAATAAAGCAATATATAGAAATACAAATT
This sequence comes from Halichoerus grypus, assembly GCF_964656455.1. Taxonomy (NCBI): domain Eukaryota; kingdom Metazoa; phylum Chordata; class Mammalia; order Carnivora; family Phocidae; genus Halichoerus; species Halichoerus grypus. The sequence continues at coordinate 21,371,347 of NC_135718.1, read as the reverse complement.
ATAAATTTTAATGTGGAAAATAGCTTAAATGTAGTAATTTTGCAGACAGATTTTTCTATCATCTTTTTATCTATCAATCTATCATCTCTTTTCAGCTTTACTGAGGTATAATTGATAAATAAAATTGTCAATTTTATAGTTTTCACTGTTGCTTTTTAATCCACCAAAAATAACTTTACAATGTAACACTTTAGACAGTTTCTTTGCTACTTTCTTTGCTTTCTCCTTCTTTAGGCAACAGTGCCTCAATCTTTAGCAGCAAGCCTTTGCTTGTTGAACTCTCCAGGGAAGCACTATCACATGGGATCCCAAACTCAGCAGTCTGTGCCTACAGACTTCATTGATTACTGCTTGTAGATTGGCAGCTATCTGATCACTTGACATATTGAGTATTGCTGTTCCGGTCTTGAGAAAGTTCTCCCTTTCTTCATCTACCTTAATTTCATGTTCAATTGTAAATAATTCAAGCATTTTGAGACTGTCACAGTCAATAGAATTTACATTTAAAGTGTACAATATAATGATTTGGTATATGAATACATTATGAAAGGATTTCTACTGTTGAGTTAATATATCACCCCATACATTTATCTTTTTTTGTTTGCTTGTGTGTTTTTTGTTTTGTTTTTGTTTTCATTTTTTGGTGAAATACTTCTACTTCCTTAGCAAATTTCAATTATACAAAATAGTATTATCAGTTCAGGTCACCATGTTATCTATTAGACCCTTAACTTTTTTTCATCTTAGAAAAGAAAGTCTGTCTGTTTTTCCACCCTGTCCCCTTTTCCCCCACTCCCCAGCTCCTGGCAACCATTCTACTCTCTATGAGTTCAGAGTTCATTTTTTTGTTTGTTTTTTTGTTTTGTTTTGTTTTTGGATTTCATACATATGAGTGATATCATGCAGTATTTTCTTTACCTGTCTGGCTTATTTCACTTAGCATAATGTTCTCTAGGTTCATTTATATTGTTGCAAATGGCAGATTTCCCCTCTTTTATAAGGCTGAATAATATTCAATTGTGTATACGTATCACATCTTCTTTATTCATCTGTTGAGGAATGCTTAGGTTGTTTTTATAACCTGGCTATTGTGAATAATGCTGTAGTAAACGTGGGAGTGCAGATATCTCTTTGAGATAGTGATTATGTTTCTTTTGGATATACAACCAGAAGTGGGATTGTTAGAACATAGGTATCTCTATTTTGAATTTTTTGAAGAATCTCCATATTGTTTTCCAAAGTAGCTGTGCAAGTTTGCATTCCCACCAACAATATACATGGGTTCACCTTTCTCCATATGCTCACCAATATCTGTTACCTGTTGCCTTTTTGGTAAGAGATATCCTAATAGGCATGAGGTGGGCCATTGTGGTTTAGATTTGCATTTCCCTGAAGATTAGTGTTTTGAGCACCTTTTCATTTATCTTTTGGCTATTTTTATGTCTTCTTTGGAAAAATGTCAATTCAGGTCCTTTACCAATTTTTTAATTGGGTTAATTTTTGCAAGAGCAAAAATTTGACATGACCTAATTGACATGACATAATTTTTGCAAGAGCAAAAATTAACCCAATTAACCCAAGCCTAGATATGTGGCTTGCAAATATTTTTCTCCCATTCCACAGATTGCCTTTTATTTCATTGATGGTTTCCTTTGCTGGGCAGAAGCTTTTTGGTGATGTAGCCCTACTTATTTATTCTTGCTTATGTTGTCTTTGCTTTTGATATCTTAGCCAAAAAGTCTTTGCCAACATTAATTTCAAGGAGCCTACCCACTCTGTTTTCTTAGAGTTTTACGGTTTCAAGTACTGCATTCAAATCTTTAATCCATTTGGGTTGAGATAGGGGGTTCAAGTTCATTCTTATGTATGCAGATATCAGTTTTCCCAGTACCATTTGTTGAAGAAACTGTCTGTTCATCATGGTGTAGTCTTGGATCTTTTGTCAAAAAGTAATTGATCATGTATGTGCATGGGTTTATTTCTGGGATCTCAGTTCTTTTCCATTGGTCATTGTGTCTGTTATTAATGCCAGTACCATACTGTTTTGATTATTATAGATTTGTAACATAATTTGAAATCAGGAATTGTTATGCCTCCAGTTTTGTTTTTCTTTCTTCAGAGTGTTTTGGTTATTCAAGTTTTTGTTGTTGTTGTTGTTGTTATTTTTGTGCTTCTGTATAAATTTTAGGATTGTTTCTTCTATTTCTGTGAAAATGCAATTGGAATTTTGATACTGATTGTATTGAATCTATCTACCACTTTGGGTAGTAGAGACATCATAACAATATTAATTCTTCCAATATCTTAACATGGAATATCTTTCTATGTATTTGTGTCTTTTTCAATTTTTTTCATTAATGTTTTATACTTTTTTTTTTTTTAAAGATTATTTATTTATTTGAGAGAGACAGAATGAGAGAGAGCAAGCACATGAGAGGGGGGAGGGTCAGAGGGAGAAGCAGACTCCCTGCCGAGCAGGGAGCCTGATGCGGGACTCGATCCAGGGACTCCAGGATCATGACCTGAGCCGAAGGCAGTCGCTTAACCAACTGAGCCACCCAGGCGCCCAATGTTTTATACTTTTCAGTGAGTAGAACTTTCACCTCCTTGGCTAAATTTTTTTCTAAGTATTTTATTATTTTTGTTGCTTTATATATGAGATTGCTTTCTTAATTTCTTTTTCCAATAAGTCATTGTTAGTGGATACAAATACAATTTATTTTTATATAGTAATTTTGTACCCTGAAACTTTACTGATTTTTTACTAGTTCAAATAATATCTTGGTGGAGTCTTTAGTGCCTTTGTAAAAAAAAAAAAAAAAAAAAAAATGTCATCTAGAAACAGAGGTAATTTTGCTTCTTCTTCTGTGAATTGGATGCTTTTCAAATTTTTTTCCTTGCCTACTTGCTCTGGCAAGGACTTCAAGTACTCTGTCGAATAAAAGTGGTGAGAGTAGGTATCCTTGTCTTATCCCTGATCTTAGAAGAAACATTTTTAGCTTTTCACCATGGAGTATAATGTTAGCTGTGGGTTGGCATAAATGTCCATTATTATGTTGAGGTTATACACTGAGCTTGAGTGTATAGGAATGGAGATTGTTCCATTTAAAAATGACTTTGTGATAGTCCTATGGGACTCATGATTGCAAGTCCTATTGATGCTCAGAGGTAAGTGATCTGGGGACTCATCCCTCCGGTAGCAGCTGTAAAAGTTGGGCCACTATGTGTGTGGAAAAGTCCTTCCAGGAAAATGCTGGAAGATTCCTCTTTTGGGTTCCAGAGAGGATCAGTGTTAGTGCTGAGATGCATGCTAATTGGATGTTAGACCCTGAGGCAGTAGTTTGGAAAGCATGTAGTCAATCTCCTTTCAGGAAAAGAGTGGAAGATCTCTTTTTTCCTGCTTCCTTAGCACAAAACCCTGGATTTTGCTTATTTACCTATCATAGAAGAAATTTTCAGGATCTATAGTCAGTCTTTGAAATTATTTGGTATGTGTTCTATTAAAAATGTTAAGTTAATTACACCTATTGTGATGGCAATCACATATCTCATATATCTGCAAGACTGATGCTATAGGGAAATTCATCAATCAGAAATATTGCCATATAACCAATTTCTTTGGGGATTCATGATACCAACAAGGATACAGAAACTACACTTGGCTCTACAAAACCTTATGGTCTGTGAAGGCAGGAGCTATGCTCCATACATTTTTTTTTTATTATTATTATGTTACGTTAGTCACCATACATTACATCATTAGTTTTTGATGTAGTGTTCCACGATTCATTATTTGCGTATAACACCCAGTGCTCCATGCAGAACATGCCCTCTTTAATACTCATCACCAGGCTAACCCATTCCCCCATCCCCCTTCCCTCTAGAGCCCTCAGTTTGTTTTTCAGAGTTCCATACATCTTTTTACAATAGTTGTTATTTCAAATAGTAAGTAGAGAGATGTTTACAGAGGAATTTTTACTCAAAAATAGTAGAGATTCAGAAGAGCAGGTCATCTACTTCATGAAGACAGGGGCAATGTTTACATTTTTTTCTGCCATGTCTCCAGCACTTGGCACATGATAAGTAATTAATACACACTTGTTGAGTGAATGAATGAATCAAGGAATAAACTAATGGAAATGGGGATTGTTATCCAACAGAAGAGAAGCCTCATAAAATTATGGCAGCTGTAGAATTTGACCTGTGGGAAATTGTTAGACATATTATGTGTACCCTTGAGAGGTTAATCTAGGAATAGTGATTAAGTTTTAGGGAAAGAATTCAGTTCAACATGAGGGAGAACGTGCTATTGTAATTGCCGGTATAGCGCAGCTCCTGCTAATATAGAGCCTCTCTGCATGTGTGTCCATGTGTATCTAGTTAACTGTCCAGCAGAATTTTTGTCCCAAAGTAGTATTTTAGGGGTGCCTGGGTGGTTCCATTGGTTGGGCGACCGACTCTTAATTTCAGCTCAGGTCATGATCTCGGGGTCTTGGGCTCAGAAGGGAGTTTGATTGGTGATTCTCTCACTCCCTCTTCCTCTGCCCCTCCCACTGCTCATGCACTCTCTCTCTCTCGCAAATAAAAAAATAAATCTTAAAAAAACTCAAAAAACAAAAGTAGTGTTTAATAAATGTTTGCATAAATGCATATGTAAATAATTATTAGAACTGCCCACCCATATGGGAATAGTGAACCTCCTATCAATGTAGGTGTTATAGAATTGCCCAAGTCATTATACAGCCTGGGTATGAAGCAAGAATGAAAGCATAGAGGTTGGATTAGATAACATGCAATGTCTGTCTGTATAATCTAACCTTGATCTTCTAGGATTCCATTAAATTAGAACATGTGTTTTCTCTGCATATGAAGTACTTTATCAAGTTAGGGAAATCTACCTTCTCTACCTTCAAAGCATTTGTCAAGGAGGCATAATTTCTTGATCTATGATGAGGAGAGCTAGCTCTGCTTCAGACAACTGGGGGAGGGAGTCATTGTTACACTGGAACTAACTCTAAAGGTCTTCTCCTTTATTCTTTCTAGATCACCTTCATCTTGATTGCAACCTCATTACCTTGATTTTCAAAGATTCAGGTTGCTCAGGCCAATAGTAGAGTCCTAACTTGGGAACATAACTTAACAAATTTTTTTTCCTAAATGATGCCAGGTTGTGAAGCTTCTGCAGAAAATTCACTATGGGAGCAGGACCATAATCAATAGAATTCATATTATTAAATGTTCCATAAGTGTTGATCCTAAGTATCATCTAAAAGCTAAGTGTTGCTGAGGTCCATGTAATGTGTGTGTGTGTGCTGTCATTTTGGACAAATCAGCAAGGTTGAAAGAGAGCTATAATGGTTGTGTCCTTGGTGTCTATCATCCTTGCAGGAGAGCTTTTTATTTGTGTGACAAAGTCACATTAATTGGATTTTTTCCTAGGTGGAAATATTTTAAATTTGGAAGGCATCTTCACAGCAAGCTCTCCCTTTCTACTCAGAAGAGATTCTCTGATTTATAACAGTCGTTACTGATGATCCTTAATGTGCCTGGGAATGATTGTGTGTCACCTGGACAATTGCAGATAGCTAACTTTTCATTTGAACTCCCATCCACATATCAATAGGCAGAAATGCAATATTAACTATTATCATTTATTCTTAACCTAAAGGATTTTGGAACACATTACAAACTGAGGGTTCTAGAGGGGAAGGGGGTGGGGGGATGGGTTAGCCTGGTGATGGGTATTAAAGAAGGCACATACTGCATGGAGCACTGGGTGTTATACGCAAACAATGAATCGTGGAACACTACATCAAAAACTAATGATATAATGTATGCTGATTAACATAACATAATAATAAAAAAAAGAAGTCAGAGAAAGACAAATACCATATGATTTCACTCATATCTGGAATTTAATAAACAAAGAAAAAAGATGAATCAAAAAAAACTAATGATATAATGTATGATGATTAACATAATAAAAAATAAACTAAAAAAAACAAGGAACACATTAAAGATAAACTTTACAGAATGCAATGGGTACAGAATAATAAAAAGTGGTAAAGAATAAAAATAGTTAAAGCATCAAAGTAGAGCCTCTAAGTAACACGGGTGCAACAAAAGGACTCTCATGAACCAGTATACTGAATATTATGAAAAGTATTATACATTTCTCTTTAGCAAAATGAGTCAGAACAGTAATAACTGGTCAGTTTTATATAGCTCTTTATTTCATGCAATAGTGTTCACATTAAAGGTGTAACCTTCAGGTATTACATTATTTCCATATGACTTAATAGTCAAGTGACTTTCCCAGGGTTACTCAGTGAGCTCTTGACTGAAACTAAAGTGGTGATTTTTAAGCTCTTTGTGTTCTAAAGCCACAGCAGATATAACCATTTTGGTAAAAATTTGCTAGTTGCTTCTAAGAATTTTCAGATCCTTTCAGTTTATCCTTTGACTCCTTGCTAAGGACCCTTCCTTAATGAGGGCCATTTCCAATGTTTTGGGGTGGTTGTTTCTTGGTCCAACTAATACAATATTAAGAGTTTAGTGTAGAAAAAATTTTTAAATGGAGTCAGAGGGGATTGGATTCAGATATTTTGTGTACATGTTTGAAGGCCATTTGCAAAATGAAATGTGAATGGCGTCCTGAAAACACCTATCAAGCTTGTGCTCCTGTTCTAGATGTTTTGGAAAGTAAGTGTAAGATGAGAATTAAAAACATCCATTTATTTTGCTGATGTGTTCCTGAATGCAGGTCTGTGGGCCAGCTCCAGCCTTTGACAAGGCTTTAACCAACGACAAAAAGGACAGCACATTAATTTTTCAAAAAGCCAATTTTAGGGATGTTCTATATTCTGAAAGTATGTCCTTCCCATGTTTCGATGATGACTTCTCCAGTGGCAACCCCTTCTGAAATGTAAACACCTACCATAATCAAGGACAGATTTTTTTTTGTCACATTGCTTATTTTAAATCCCAAGTTGTATAACCTGAGTTTAGAATCTATGATTTTCAATTTTATTATCTGTAAAATGAAGATGATAAGAGTAGTACAGGTGACCCTTGAATAATGTGGGTTTGAACTTCATAGGTCCATTTAAACACGGATTTTCTTTTTCTTGCAAAAAGCTTAATTAATTCCATTTGGTCCACAGCTTGGGATAGGGCTTCAGGCTGGTTAAAAAGCCACCTAGTGGCTGCAGGCATCGGTTCAGGCTTCTAGAAGCTCTGACACCTGGGGGATGCCAGAGGAACCCCTCAAGGGCTGCTGGGCTCTGGGGACTCCTGACCAGGTTTAAAAGTGAGCCTTTCAAAAAGATACTCTCACAACCCAGCCTGGGGAACAGCCAGCCTGCAGGGGTCTCAGGTGGTCCTAATCTTCTTGATTAGTTTTTCCTCACCCAGCAAATGGTTCTCCAGGAAGTCACAAGGATGGGCGTCTGTGCCAGAGGAACCCAGAGCATGCAGATCCAAAAGGGCCTGGTTTAGGTTCTTTCCCAGAATTATGGCAGCTTCCATGGAGTCCACCGCTTTACCCCGCTCATCTTGGAACAGCTTCTGTACATCCTGGAAGAGGGCGTGGCCACCATGCTGGTTTTGCCTTTAAGAGACTGGCAGCCTTGCACTTCTCTTCCCCAACTCCAGAAAGATGGCCCAGCTCTCTGGAGCTACATTGTTGCAGTGGAAATAAAAGCCCAGAGAAAGGTAAGTGTAGGAGGCATGCAGATGCATGTTGACCAGGGGCTTGACAGCAACTCTATCTCAGTGGAATAATTCTGAGGAATCTGTGAGCTCATGACTGATCAGCAATAAGCTCAAATAATGGTGTTGGCTGGTCCAGGAGGCAGAGGATGCCTGAGAAGATGGTTCCAAAGGTTTTGACGTGAAAAGAGGTTATAGGGAGGCTGGAGGATGGAAGAAGGGGCGTCCCTAGGTCTGCGCCCTCCAAACAATTCTGAAGCAAGAGACAGATGCCTATATGCAGAGTTTTTACAGTACAGGGCTATAATGTATTTCTCATCCTTTGATTTTCTTAATAATACTTTCTTTTCTCTAGCTTACTTTATTGGAAGAATACAGCATGTAATACATGTAACAGTACAAAATATGTATTAATTGACTGTTTATGTTACCGGAAAGGCTTCTGGTCAATAGTAGCTATTAATAGTTAAGTTTCTGGGGAGTCAAAGGTCACACACTGATTTTTAACTGCATGGGGGGGGGTCTGTGCCTCTAATCCCCCCCAACATTGTTCGAGGGTAACTGTACCTTCTTAGGATTACTGCATGGATTTTGTGGCACCACAACATGATTGGAATTTGGGAAAAGGTCTTATCCTGTTCCTGGTTAACAGTAAGGACTCAAAGATTGCAATTATTTCTACTAGCTGGTCTAGGATCTTTCTAGCACATGTGATTTCATAGCATTTGAAGGGATTCACTTTTCAAATAACTCTTATTTTGTGTATCACTGATAATGTCTCATTTCCTGATTACCAAGAAGGACTGACTGGTTTGGCCAGGGTGTGGCTGGGGAGACTTAAGGACACTGGTTTGGAGTCAGAAGGCCTGAGTTGCCATCCCAGCCCCACAGTTTACAAGCTCAATGCCTTGAGTGTCAGTTAACTTCTCTAATCCTTAGCTGCCTTATATAAAGCATATAACCAGACCTGCCTCATAAGGCTGTCAAAAGGACTAAATGAGGTGCCCCCAGAATGTTCCCAGTGCATCTCCCATTACATGGTAGGTATTCATTACATGTTAGCCTGAATCAGGGGACAGAAGGAGTTCCCTATATGTCATTTCTACTATTTGATAATGGGAATACCTCTTGAGTAGTTAATCACTTTCCTTTTAAGATTTAAGGTATTTGTGATTTACTACCGATGTTAGTCATCTTAAGGTCTTGATTTCCTCTGTAATTACATGTGAAACTAGAGTTAAACCCTGAGGGAGGGAGTGGTAAGGATGGCCAGGTCCTTCAAGTACCATGAACACAATCCCCCATGTCAGGGCAGAGCAACTTCCGTGGATGCAGGGAGATGTCTGGACTTCTAGTGCAGTTTCTGGTGAGGTAGGCTGTCTTGTTGATGAAACTATAGATTCTGATTAGAGTCTGAAGAGTCTGCACCAGAATTTCCCAAAGAATAATGTTTGGGATGCACATCCCAAGAAATCTTCACAAAATGGGTCCATTCCCTGCAACACCACATGATGTCACATTCAGGAGAGTCAGGAAGTCCAAGCTCCATTGTTAAGTCACTTAGGGGCTCAGGTTTGGACCGTGTGCAAACCAATGATCCCCACTTGCTTTATTTATTTATATATTATTAAAGTGTAGGGCTACGGGTGCCTGGCTGGCTCAGTTGGTGGAGCATGTGACTCTTGATCTCAGAGGTTTGAGTTCGAACCCCATGTTGGGTGTAGCAGCTACTTTAAAATCTCAAAGGGTGGGGCTAGAATCGATGTCACTCTAAGTCTTTTCTTAACTTTGATGTTTGTCCCTCTATGAATATATTTTCATCTACTGTTTTTTTGGGGGTTTTTTCCCCCATAAAGCACCAGAAAATGCTTTAAATTTCACTGGCATGATGTCTACATCATTGCCATATCAGCACAGGCAAATTTAAAAGACCCCTTTGATTGGTTCTCCCATGAACATCCAGTAATTATTTTCTAAGTCTTATCTTTCCTAACCCAAGCCTGTGTCTGCAGGAGGAAAAATAATAATTAAATATAAGGAGGAAAGATGAAACTACCGTGAAATTTTAATTATGTTTGTCTGAGGGATTACAGATAATTTTTATATTCTTCCTTTCATGCCTTCTGATTTATTATTTTTCCTACAATAAAATGGATATTTGTTTTACGACTTAAAGGTCAAAATGAATAAAAATTAAATTTTTAATGTTCTGATATCATTTATCCTCCTTTGCCCTGCTGCTGCTTTCTCACAGGTAGCATATTTTTTATCATTAATATTTTATCTTATTTACTTCCATGTGATATTGATCTTCCTCAATTAGATTGTAAGCTCCTTTAAAACAGGACAATTGCTAGGAAAAAATAATAATCCCATGACATATTTATTGCTTACATATTTTTTTCATTTTTTTTTTTTTTTGTAAATTAAAGAGAATGCACTGGGTGTTATATGCAAACAATGAATCATGGAACACTACATCAAAAACTAATGCTGTAATGTCTGGTGATTAACATAATAAAATAAAAAATAAATTAAAAAAATAAATTAAAGAGAATGGAGTTTAAATTGTTAGAGTAAAAATCTTTTTAGGTTTTTGAATTGCTTTTTACTTAGAAATTTCTCTCTGCCTTAATTCTGTTCCATCATTTTATTCATGTTTTCAGATTTCCAATTTTTTAGTGGTTTCTCAACTAGTGATATCTTTCTGCTTATTCCAGACAAGATGTAAATAAAGGTCAATGAACAGGAGTGAATGGGCAATGTAATAATTAATTTGTGCTTTGCTTTACCAAGAGCCAGTCACGCACCCTTTCTTATCCCACACCTCTTCTTCTTTCTTGCCATGGTGAGTCTAGCCTAGACATTATTATTGGCATTATGACCTACATTCTTCTGTCTCTAAGAGTTAGAGAACCCAAGACCTCCAAAGGAGAGGTTCTGATCTTGGATGCAAATAGTAGAAGGTCAGGAAAGAATCACGTGTGCTCTTGGCCCTGGTGTCTTCTAAGTCCTCTGCTCTGCTATGGACAAGAGCTATTAGTTGGTCCTCCTGTTGTACACTGGGAACAACAGGCTTATGGGATGCACTAGAAATCTGGGGCCAGGGCCAGTATTAGGGTGAAGAAAATGAGGCCAAATCATGAAACATCAGGGTTCAAGCCTGTATTTATCTTGTATTGATAATTTTGTTCTACATGAGTTATTTTGAATTTATTTTTAATTTTTTAAATATTTTATTAAAATGTTATTTCATTTGATTGCTGGCATTTTTGCATTACTTTTTGTCTTTTGTGCCCAGATTGGGCCAACATGGTCTCCTTAGCCAGAAGCTTGAAACGTGGCATTGCTTTCTTCTGTATAACCTCTGGGTTTCACAAAGATAATATTTCACGTTAGTGTGGATTGATTGTCTTTTTTGAAGTTATCCTTGGATCCTCTGGAGGCTATATCTGCTACCAGGGAGGTGCTGGAACATGACAGGGACCCCATTTCTCTTCCCACCTTGCTCTCCATTATATCTCTAGCACACCTAGCACAATGTTAGACACTTAGGAATGGCTCATTTAAAGAGTACTTGATGATTTTTAAAAATGGTGCGTGTGTGTATGTATGTGTGTGTGTGGTATGTGGTACCATACACACTATTATGAATTAAGAGTTCCAGTTAGTGAGAAGCCACGACTCCAGTTAATAAGGCCTTAGATGAAAAAAAAAAAAAAAGACGTTTTTTGATTTACTTATTTTTAAAGTAAGCATCTATTGTGCACTCTCCATGTGGTTACCATTTATTCTCCTTAGCGACCCTGTGAGGTCAGTCCTACTATCACTCGTACTTTACTGACTGTGGTGCAAGAATCTTAATTTATTTTCCCTGGCTATTTTTGAAACACTCAAGACTTCTCCAGTTCATGCATTTTTTTCCACTTTATCAGTTTAACCATTTCAATTAGGAGAAATTTTATTGTTCCAAATTACAGAAAATTCCATGACCTATGAGCGTTCATGGGAGGAGGGTGGTGATCTAAAGCTCAGAGCCTATTCTCTCTCCATCTACTTCCTGACTCTAATCTCATCTAAGTTTTAGTCTCCAGATCCACCAGGTGTTCAGTTCCTCATCAGCAGCTCTGGATCTGTGTCTTCTTATGATGAATCCAATGGAATGGGTTTTTATTTTTTTCTAGTCACTTAAGATCCTCAAAGGCAACAACTGTCATTTAGTCACCTTTGAAAATCTTGAAATCTGGCACAGAACTCTACGCCTAGCAAATATATAGAATTAGATTTTCAGGTAAAGGTGTGGTTAAAGATAGGTACTATAGCTCAATAGGGAAATCAAGGAAGTTGACTCCCAGAGGGAAAAAATATGTATCTTAAATTGTAAAACTGGTTAGTAGCAGAGTGTAGGAAACATTGTTTACTGCCAAGACAGAGTCATCCAATTTCTATTACCAATGAGTGTCTTGAGATGTGATTGCCGTGTAAGGAGAGGTATGCTAAGGGTATGCTCTGGAGAAAGAGGTTTTTTGTTTTGTTTTGTTTTGTTTTGTTTCTTTTGTTTTTTTCTTTTTATCTTTTACAAAGACCCATGAAAAGAGACACTTCCTGGGGAGCCTGGGTGGCACAGTCCATTGAGTGTCCAACTTGGTTTCAGCTCAGGTCATGATCTCATGGGTCCTGGGATGGAGTCTCAAAGGCTCTGCACTCATTGGGTAGTCTGCCTAAGGATTCTCTCCCTCTGCCCCTCCCCCCCACTCACACTCTCCCTCTCTCTAAATAAATAAATAAATAGATAAATATAGCAACAACAACAAAAAGCAAGGAGACACATTCTTTCGTACAACATTGCTTATCAGCAAATGCCAGTTGGAATTGCAGTTCACATTATATGGCCACAGAAAGGACCAACACATTGAGGCTGGCAGAACCAAAAATTAGGAGGAAACCGGGCCATGATGCTATCATTAAGCTATGTATTTAATGACCCAGGAATTGCCTGCCTCTGCCATTCTTATTATTCAATACAATAAATCTTAATTTATTATCCCTGGCTATTTTTGAAATCATTTAAGCCAATTATAATAGTGTTTCTGTCCCTTACGTTCAAAAGCATCCTCATGGGTACCTACAGGGTCAGGGCTTTTGCCAAGAGGTCAGTTCACTATGGAGAAAGACTTTGTCTGGAATATCATAATTTTTGTCTGGCCTAAGTTTATGGAGAATATTGTCCTTTGGTCAAGCTTTGTGTATATTCAAAGCCTGCCACACAGTACACTGACCTCCTTTGATGCCTTTGCAGCAAGAGTAAGATTGTTAACACAGCTTTTGTCCTTAGGGAGTGTTCAGTCTCTCCAAACTCTTGGAGACTGGCCTGCCAGCCTGATAAGGTATGACCTAGCAGGTTACTCTATTTCTTATCTTAGCACTGCCAGGTACATGGTAGGCCCATCCTCAACATACAAGTTGATTAACTGATCAGGTGATCTGGGCAATGTGTATCAGGAGATATGGGTCTCTAGAACCAGAGGAGGGGAAAGGGAAATCTTGGAGAGAATAAAAAAGTATGAGTCAACTTCCTTTATTTTATGAAAACACTATTCTAGATTTTGCTTTGAATTAGTGGAAGGTCTGGTCCCCAGGAAGTGGAAGTGACTTGCACCTAGGGTTCTGAGGTTTTTTGTTTGTTTGTTTGAGAGAGAGGGGTGGGGGGAGGGAACAAGCAGGAGGGACAGAGGGAGATGGAGAGAGAATCTTAAGCAGACTCCCTTCTGAGTGCAGAGCTGGACATGGAGCTCAGTCTCACAACTTTGAGATCATGACCTCAGCCAAAACTAAGAGTCAGAGGCTTAACCGACTGTGCCACCCAGATGCCCCCTAGAGTTCTGAGTTTTTGAATGAATGAATAAGGAACATAACTTTGATTCAAATGCAGAATATATTCCATGTAATTCCTTCCAAATTAACATCCTAGCATAGTGAATAATTTTTGTGTACACTGAATTTTTAAAAAATTTTAGTTAGATCTTAGGAGAAATAACACATACATTTAATTATAATACGTAATAGAAACTAAATAGGCTGCATACAGGTGAAGGATAAGTTCAGAACTGAGGAAGTTCATATTCAGCTGAGGGCACTAGAAAAAGCTTCCTGAAGTATGTGATATAGCTCATATTTGAAGGATATTGAGTTGGAACTATCTAATAATAACTGATATTTATTAATACTTCTTTGCCATCTGGTATTATTCTAAGTGTTTAATAATTATTTTAACCTTCATAATTATCTTATGGTATAGGTATATTATTCCATTTTACGAATGGATAAACCAAGGCACAGAGTGGTTAAGTCACCCACCCAAGGGCACACAGCTGGCAAGTAACAGAACTAGGATATGAAACCCTATAGTTTGACTCTAGAACCAGGGTTTCTAACTGCTCTGCTATAGGTATCTTTTTCCAAGTTCCCCAGTCCTAATCAACAGTGGAAACAAGATGATTCTGCATGCTCCAAGTCCTTGGAAACTATCCTTTTTCTTCCTGCTGCAAGTTTTTACTACATCTGCTGTGTATTACTGTAGTTGCCTAGCTGGCATCCCTGCCTTCAAGTCTCTTCTCCTTGTAGAAAAGAAAATAAAGGGAAAGAAAAGGAAAGGAAAAGAAAGGAAAGGAAAGGAAAAGCAAGGCAAGGAAAGGAAAGGAAAGAAAAGAGAGAGAAAGGGAGAAAGGAAAGGGAAGGGAAGGGAAGGAAAGGAAAGGAAAAGAAAGGAAAGGAAAAGGTAAAGGAGAGGAGAGGAAAGGAAAGATGTTTTGGAGCCACAGAAACTGGATTTTTAATGCTAACTCTCTTTTTTTTTAATTTTTTATTGTTATGTTAATCACCATACATTACGTCATTAGTTTTTGATGTAGTGTTCCATGATTCATTGTTTGTGCATAACACCCAGTGCTCCATGCAGAACGTGCCCTCTTTAATACCCATCACCAGGCTAACCCATCCTCCCACCCCCCTCCCCTCTAGAACCCTCAGTTTGTTTTTCAGTCCATCATCTCTCAGAGTTCGTCTCCCCCTCCGATTCCCCCCTTCATTCTTCCCCTCCTGCTATCTTCTTTTTTCTTTTTTTTCCTTAACATATATTGCATTATTTGTTTCAGAGGTACAGATCTGAGATTCAACAGTCTTGCACAATTCACAGCGCTCACCATAGCACATACCCTCCCCAGTGTCTATCACCTCTCTTAATCTCATGTTTACTTACTATTTGGAGAACCTTAAGAAGTTATTTATCTTAGTATCTCTGAGCCTCAGTTTTTCTCTCAGCAATATGAGCATAATTAAACCCATAGGTGATACCTGTGCATCCACAGCATTCTATACCTGTTAATCTTTATAAAATAGAGCTTTGAACTTACCACTCCCTAATGAAAATATCTTTTATGACTCTTCATTGCTCTCAGAGTGAAGCAAAAAGTTCTTAGCTTTTACAATACTCTTTCTTTCCGCCTTAAACTTCATGTCTAATATCCTTTCCTGCCAACCCCTTCGCGGACTCTGTTACAGACTGAGTCTTCCGCCGTCTCCCTTCTACTCCTCATCTTTTTCTGACCCTGCTTTTCTATTTATACTTTAACCAAGGTTACATCTTATGATTTAACACACATGGAACTCATCTATTTATTTACTTATTTATTTTCTTCTTTCCTTTGAAATCATAATCACAGTAATTGATTAGGTTATTGTTCCACTTATTACACAGAAGCCTGTAAGTTCAACCACATAGATAAAACTTAATAGTATCAATTAAAGAGAAAACAATATTAATGAGACAGAGAGAGTTCATATGCTCATTAGATTTGAGTGCATTGGAAAGAGTAATAGTATGTTAGATATTGGCAGAATTATATTACAGAGCCAATCAATACCAATGTGGCATTTTTGTTAGTGAATAATTAGTATTAATAATACTGACTTCATTTTACATATCCTAAACACTGAAGAAAATAGTGGAATAATGTAGGGACACAGATGGATCATTTAATTTATTTCTCAATTACAGCTGACACATTAGTTACAGGAATGTTCATTTCATTTATTTTTTATGGCCCATTTTACAGCTGTGTTTATTATTGTAATAAATAAATACATTATACCCTCTTATTAGAGCAGCAAAAGAAATTTCTTACAAGAAACACTCATGTATTTACATGACACAAATGCCCCAAATGGAATACCAAAAAGGGAGAATGTTTACCCACCTGAAGAATAAGGCCTGGATGTGGCTGAAGCCAAAAACAGCAAAATGCAGTCATAGAAAAGGATAAGATTTTGCATTTTGGACAGAGATTATTAATACTTGAGAAGGTTTACATCTCATACAGTCCTTCTAAGAATACAGACAAACTTGAAAATTCTTGTGTATGTTTTCCAGCAACAAATGAGAGTTGCAAACGACCATCCAGCATACAGATAGATCAGTTATTGCTTCTATTTTAGATTCTCCCTACAACTAGCAGCGCCTCACAGGCTGAGCAGAAATATCCGCACCCACTTGATGTTGTATAGCTTCATTCATTATATTAGGAAAACGGGTGTTTACTGCAAATAAGCAGCTAGATTGTTTTATTTTCTCAGAGACTCTCTGTTAGAATAATGTGGGATAGATATTGTGCGAATCAATAAAATAGTGCATACTTATTGAGCACCTGTAATATCTTTACTACCATGTTCCAGATCATCTGACCCACTTGCATCCATGCTAACAGCTATTTACCAAGATAGTAGCATAGCCTGGAAAACCTGTTCCTTGATTATTTGACTCTATTGTTAAAACCTGTAACTATGTGGATATTCCACCCATCTATTATATTTCTTGATGTTGTAGCCTTGATTGACTTTCCAGTTAGGTCCCCTTTCATTTATACTTTTTGCCCTTGAAAGTTTCTCAGTAAACTGAATTTTAGCAACTAGTAAGGACTTGAACTTGGAAGCAGACAGAGAGAAAGATTAAAATCTTGGCTCTTCCACATGTTAGATATATGACATTAGGGAACTCAAATTTTTTGTGCCTTAGTTTCCTCATTCAAAATACGAGCATAATAATTGTATCTATCTCACAGGAGAGTAAGATTACATGGGATAATTACTGCAAAGCTCTTTGCTGTGTTCTTGGCATATAGTGTTATTGTATGTTTATATTGCATGTAATTGTAGTATAATGTGATAATCTGCTGAAATTGGAATATGTAGGTTGCTGCTATGGGAACACAATGTGCAGCTGCCTTTTTAAAAGGTGGTTTCTGAGGGAACATTTGATGAGCAGGAAAAATTGTGCCACTTTTTTAAACTGCATTACTTTGGGCAGATTACTTCACCTCTCTGAGCCTCAGTTTCTCTCATCTGTAAAATGGATGACACAAAACCATGGGGCTGATGTGAAGTTTGAATGAGCTAATCCATATATAATAGCATGCATGTGGTTGGCACCCAATAAATGTTGATTGAATAAAAGCCTGAATGCAGATTCTGTTACTATCTTTATTTGACCTTGGAGCAAAATGAAGGTCACAGAGGTGAATTGCTTAAAGTTGTCAGAGCCGGTAAGTGAAAGAACTGGAACTCAAACTCAGGAATTATGAAGACCTCCAGATTCATAATCTGCCCTCCTGTCTCAGGTTTTTGGCAAATTTTGGTAACTCTATGCAGTTATACTGTGAAGAAGAACGTGGGTCACACCTGAGAAATCAGTAATTCATGCACTCCATTCTGTATATCCCTTCATCTCACACCCCAATGCAATGAATCAATGGCATAATTTTTCATTTCAAGCAAAGGCTGAGCTCTTGCAAGGGAGAAGGTATCATATTAGACATTGGGCATAATATAAACCTAGTATAAAACTAATACTATCTCTCAAGGCACTTCTGTTTTATATATTTACTTTTTTGTGAATATGTAATTTTTCTATGAATGTATAGTTTATTCACTAGTATTATTCATTAAAGAGTGCTCTAAATAATATTTGAAAGAACATTTAATAAATGTACAGAAACTAAGACAAAATATCCAAGAATCCATCAAAAATAAATCACTGCCAAGAACAAGTGACCTTCAAACAAATCATAACATGAAGCAGGGCTTAAACAGAAAGACAAAGGGGGAGAAGAAGGAGCTGGAGGAGGAATATGAGAAGGAGGAGGAGGAGAAAATCAGGATAATGATGAAGAGTAAAAAAAAAATACTCTATTTGAAAATCAAAGGTTGGAGGGCACCTGGGTGGCTCAGTAAGTTAAGTGTCTGTCTTCAGCTCAGGTCATGATCCGCATTGGGCTCCCTGCTCCCCGGGAGGCCTGCTTCTCCCTCTCCCCCTTCCCTCGCTTGTGCTTGCTCTTGCTGTCTCTCTCTAAAATAAATAAAATCTTAAAAAAAAAATAAAATCAAAACTTAGAGAAGATAGTCTCACAATGTAAAAAGGTAAACTACCACCTTCCTGAGAATCAAAACAAAAAGCTAATTAGGGGGCACCTGGTTGACACAGTTGGTTAAGTGTCTGACTCTTGGTTTTGGCTCAGGTCATGATCTCAGGTCCCTGATTTCAGGGTCGTGAGATCAAGCCCCATGTGGAGCCTTGCGTGGGGCTTCATGCTTAGTGCGGAGTCTGTTTAAGACTTTTCCCCTCTCCCTCTGTGCCTCCCTGCCTCTCTCTCTCTCTCAAATAAATAAATAAAGCTTAAAAAAAATACAATATTTTACATAAAACTTAATGTCTAATTAAAGGAAATTGAGCCAGATTTACCTCTAGAAATATGTGCTTGATTATTTTTGTTGTTGTTAAGAGTGTTGGTCATCCTAACATACAATATTGTTAGGTCTCGAGTTAATTTAATAAAATTCTGGATGTCCTACAAATCATTCTTCTCTAAGAACTGTTTTAAAAGAAATAACCCTTGTGTAGAAACACAGAACTAAAACTAGTAAAACAGACTTCTAAAGAATATTTTAGGCTCAGGAGGTGAGTTCTGATCAAGACAGATATAGATGTTGAGCTTCTAGTGTTTATATCAGGGGAGATAAATATTGAAAATAATTAAAAATGTAATAAAAGTGACCCATTTATTATAGAATTTGTATGTACATCTGAAATAGGCAAATATAAGTTTCTGAGCCAATGATGTTTCAACTAAGATGTGAAGAATATAAAATATATTAGGTAATGAAGAATGGAGAGGGGAAGGAGAGAAAGGGGATTCTAATTTTATGAAATAGTGTGTGCAAAGGCCATGTGGTAACAAAAAGCATGGTAGCTAGTAATAAAAGAAAGCCAGTATGTGTGAAGTGTAAAAATTGAGGGGTGTGGAAATGATGCTGCAGATAGGAGTGGGGATTGCTGGAGCAGGAAGTGAAATCATATCTGTAACAGGCAAGGTAGAGAACCTTAACAAATACTGAATGCTCTCTAGTATTATATTTATCATGGACTTAAATATATAGCATATTCATAAAAGTCTGGTAAGTAACAATTCATCTTCCTTTCATAAAAGTGAGTTGGTTTAAAAAAGGAAAAAGCAAGTAGTTTGTGGCTAAGTTGGAGGAGCCTCAAAGCCTTCTGTGTGAGACTTTCTGTGGTTCTGAATAATTCTTTCTTAGTATCTTATTAATTCTTGAAGACTATCAGGTGCCTGCAAAAACTGGGCCTTACCAGCCAGCTCTGTGAAGAAAAAAGCTGGACCAATCAGCTGTGTCTTAATTTAAAAATTGAGCTATTTTCTTACACCATATGCAAAAATAAATTTAAAATGGATTAAAGGCCTAAGTGTGAGACATGAAACCATTAAAATCCTAGAGGAGTACAGAGGGAGTAACCTCTTTGATTTTGGTTGTAACAACTTCTTACTAGATATGTCTCCTGAGGCAAAGGAAACAAAAGCAAAAATAAACTATTGGGACTTCATCAAAATGAACAACTTCTGCACAAGAGAGGCAACCTAGAGAATGGGAGAAGATATTTGCAAATGACATATCTGATAAAGGTATCCAATATATTTAAAGAATTTATAAAACTCAACACCCCCAAAATGAATAATCTAATTAAAAATGGGCAGAAGACATGAATAGACATTTTTCTAAAGAAGACATACAGATGGCCAAGAGACACATGAAAAGATGCTCAACATCACTCATCATCAGGGAAATGCAAATCACCTCACACCAGTCAGAATGGCTAAAATCAACAATACAACAATACAGGTGTTGGGGAGGATGTGGAGAAAGGGTAACCCTCCTGCACTGTTGGTGGCAATGCAAACTGGTGCAGCCACTCTGGAAAGCAGTATGGAGTTTCCTCAAAGAGTTAAAAATAGAAAAAAAAATAGAATTTACCCTATGATCCAGCAATTGCACTACTAGGTATTTACCAAAGAATACAAAAATACTAATTCAAAGGGATACATGCACCCCAAAGTTTATAGCAGCATTATCTACAATAGCCAAACTATGGAAGCAGCCCAAGTGTCCATAAATGATGAATGGATAAAAAAGAGTGGTATATATTATATATTATAAATAGTGATATATATATTGTGGAATATTAACCATAAAAAAGAATGAAATCTTGCCATTAGCAATGACATGGATGGAACTAGAGGGTATTATGTTAAGTGAAATAAGTCAGTCAGAGAAAGATATGATATGATTTCACTCATGTGTGGAATTTATGAAATAAAACAAACGAGCATAGGGAAAAAAAGAAAGAGAGGCAAACCAAGAAACAGACTCTTATCTATAGAGAACAAAATGATGGTTACCAGAGGGGAGATGGGCAGGGGTATGGGTTAAATAGACCATGGGGATTAAGGAGTGCACTTGTTACGAGCCCTGGGTGATGTATGGAAGTGTTGAATCATAGTATTGTACACCTGAAACTAATATTACACTGCATGTTAACTAACTGGAATTTAAATAAAAACATTAAAAATATTTTAAAATAATTACACTGCAGGGATGTCCACTATCACCACTGCTGTTCAACATAGTATTAGAAGTCCTAGCTACAGCAATCAGACAACAAAAACAAATACAAGGCATCTGAATCGGCAAAGAAGAAGTCAAACTCTCACTCTTTGCAGATGATATGATACTTTATGTGGATAACCCAATAGACTCCACCCCAAAACTGCTAAAGCTCATACAGGAATTCAGTCAAGTGGCAGGATATATAAAATCAATGCACAGAAATCAGTGGCATTCTTATACACCAACAACAAGATGGAAGAAAGAGAAATTAAGGAGTCGACCCCATTTACAATTGCACCCAAACCATAAGATACCTAGGAATAAATCTAACCACAGAGGCAAAGGATCTGTACTCAGAAAACTATAAAATACTCATGAAAGAAATTGAGGAAGACACAAAGAAATGGAAAAACGTTCCATGCTCATGGATTGGAAGAACAAATATTGTGAAGATGTCAATGCTACCTAGAGCAATCTACACAGTCAATGCAATCCCCATCAAAATACCATCCACTTTTTTCAAAGAAATGGAACAAATAATCCTAAAATTTGTATGGAACCAGAAAAGACCCCGAATAGCCAGAGGAATGTTGAAAAAGAAAAGCAAAGCTGGTGGCATCACAATTCCAGACTTCCAGCTCTATTACAAAGCTGTCCTCATCAAGACAGTATGGTACTGGCACAAAAACAGACACATAGATCAATGGAACAGAATACAGAGCCCAGAAATGGACCCTCAACTCTATGGTCAACTAATCTTCGACAAAGCAGGAAAGAATGTCCAATGGCAAAAAGACAGTCTCTTCAACAAATGGTGTTGGGAAAATTGGACAGCCACATGCAGAAGAATGAAACTGGACCATTTCCTTACACCACACACAAAAATAGACTCAAAATGGTTGAAAGACCTAAATGTGAGACAGGAGTCCATCAAAACCCTAAAGGAGAACACAGGCAGCAACCTCCTCGACCTCAGCCGCAGCAACTTCTTCCTAGAAACATCACCAAAGGCAAGGGAAGCAAGGGCAAAAATGAACTATTGGGACTTCATCAAGATTAAAAGCTTTTGCACAGCAAAAGAAACAGTCAATAAAACCAAAAGACAACCGACAGAATGGGAGAATATATTTGCAAATGACATATCAGATAAAGGGCTCATATCCAAAATCTATAAAGAACTTATCAAACTCAACACCCAAAGAACAAATGATCCAATCAAGAAATGGGCAGAAGACATGATCAGACATTTTTCCAAAGAAGACATCCAAATGGCCAACAGACACATGAAAAAGTGCTCAACATTGCTCGGCATCAGGGAAATCCAAATCAAAACCTCAATGAGATACCACCTCACACCAGTCAGAATGGCTAAAATTAACAAGTGAGGAAACGACAGATGTTGGTGGGGATGCGGAGAATGGGCGACACTCTTCCACTGTTGGTGGGAATGCAAGCTGGTGCAGCCACTCTGGAAAACAGTATGGAGGTTTCTCAAAAAGTTGAAAATAGAGCTACCGTACGACCCAGCAATTGCACTACTGGGTATTTACCCCAAAGATACAAATGTAGGGATCTGAAGGGGTATGTGCACCCCGATGTTTATAGCAGCAATGTCCGCAATAGCCAAACTATGGAAAGAGTCAAGATGTCCATCGACAGATGAATGGATAAAGAAGATGTGGTATTTATATACAATGAAATATTATGAAGCCATCAAAAAAACTGAAATCTTGCCATTTGCAATGACATGGATAGAACTGGAGGGTATTATGCTGAGCGAAACAAGTCAATCAGAGACAGACATGTATCATATGATCTCACTGATATGAGGAATTCTTAATCTCAGGAAACAAACTGAGGGTTGCTGGAGTGATCGGGGTGGGAGGGATGGGGTGGCTGGGTGATAGACATTGGGAAGGGTGTGTGCTATGGTGAGTGCTGTGAATTGTGTAAGACCGTTGAATCACAGACCTGTACCTCTGAAACAAATCATATATTATATGTTAAAAAAAAGAAGATAGCAGGAAGGGAAAAATGAAGTGGGGGAAATTGGAGGGGGAGACAAACCATGAGAGACTATGGACTCTGAGAAACAAACTGAGGGTTCTAGAGGGGAGGGGTGTGGGGGGATGGGTTAGCCTGGTGATGGGTATTAAAGAGGGCATGTACTGCATGGAGCACTGGGTGTTACACACAAACAATGAATCATGGAACACTACATCAAAAAAAAATAATTAAAAAATTGAAAATGAGCTATTTCCAAATATATATATCCAATGTCCTTAGCTTTTGAGAAACAAAATTTGTTAAGTTCCAATTTCATTGGATTGAGTCAAGAAGATAAATACATAAAATTGTGATTAGTGACTTCAATTATTTCCAAATAGAGTTTAATTTGACTATTTTTCTTCTGGACATTGCTCTTTCTTTAAAGTATATATTTATCTATTGCATTTGAGTCTCTGGGTGGTGGTTGCCAAGTGCAGTACCTATGCAGTGAAGAACATTACTGTGAGTAAAATAATATTTGATGATTTCTGAACTTGTCTGTTAAGTGTACAGATTATGTGTTACCTACACAAAGGATTGGGATGTCATGTCAATGAAAAATAGATGAAAAGACAAGTTTTAAGTCTGTAATTGGAGGACAGTAAATTGGAGAGGTCCAGAAGGATGTTGTTTATGAATCAGTGGCTGGGGAAGGACAGTTAGGAGAAGGCTTCATTTTCATCAAAACCAACTACAGAAACCTTACTCCGCTCTTGCTTGTGATGCCTGCCTCTGATCTCTGTTTTTATCAGGTTTGGTGGTGAAAAAACCTGACCTTAACACTGACAGCTCTGCAAAGGTGATGTTGGCTTGCAATGTGCATGCAAATGTCTGGCTATATTATTCGTTCAATCCATCACTAAACAGAATGAGTAGGGGCATTCCTGAGAGAAAAGGGGAGAACAGAATCACTCAATTGCACCCTGGGAAACATAATCAAGAGACAGAAACTGCCTTGAAGTGAAAGGTTGGGTGGAGGAAAGGCTAGGAGCCTGCGGCTACTCAAGAATCCTTCTCAGGCTCCATTTCTGCAGCTGCCACCTCTTGTGATTTCCATATTCTTACCCACACCATTCTCTAGCCACATTTCAGGGTGCATAGTGACATTTGTCAACCATGATGTTATGAAGAGGGAACTGCTGTTATTTTGCACCTGTGGCTGTCTTTTGTTTCCCATCATTGAATATAAACTGAACCAGCAGATATTCTTTGAAACTATACTGGATGCATTGCAAATTCACATTGTGCTGTGGTACCTGGAGCCCCACAAATACATAATTAGTTTTCATTCCCTACGTTTGAATCTTACCTTTTCTTCTGGTTATGTCTCCTCTATGTAGACTCCCTAATGCTTCAACTTACAATTGTTATTCCTGTCTTATTTGTCAGAAAAGAAACTAATGGCTCCATTGTTCCGACACATCTTGTAGTGTCTTATGTTTTTATCATGTTATGGAAATTACTGTATTTTTCTGAATATAAATCCCAATTAAATTCAATGTAAACCTTAGGAATTTCATAAAGTCGAAGGGCCATGTTTTAAAAACAGCTATAAAGATTTCAGGCTTTCATTGCCACAAATTCATTTTCTGTTTAAAAAAAAAATCGTATGTGCTAGAATGTCTTGATTCTATATGAAAGATGACGAAACTGGTGTCCGATATTACACAACCTGCAATAACTCAGAAATTCTGAGTCTAAACATTTGCTGTCTTCTGTAACATGTTTTATACTTACATTTTCATTCCTGCATCAAGAATAAGGATTGGCTCATATAGATGCCCAATAATGTGTGTGACTGAATTGCAAAATATGTATGTACATTAAGCTCCACAGTTAATTAATAAGTTCAACTTGCTGGGGATACAAAGATGAAACAAACCAACCTTGTTTCTTTTGCCGTTATGTTTGCAGTCTGACAGAATCATGCAAATAGACATATTTTAATATTAAACATTAAGAGTAATTAATGGGCATAAAGAATGATATGTGGATTATAGATAAGGGGAACAATTATCCCACCTATTCCAAGAGAATTAGGAAAGGGTTTACCAAGGACTTTGCAATTTTCTGGGATTTGAAGGATTAGTAGGAGCGTAACAGGTGAATAAAAATAACTGAACATTTGTTGCGAAGAGAAACGGTATGTAGAAAATACAGAATATTAAAAAATTCACTAAGTGTTGTGACAATGGTGAGAACCTTATTGAGCCTTAAGCTTGGTGGCCTCGTGGGGAAGTACTTTATTAGAAGACACCAGAAAGTTAGATAGGAACCAAAGGAAATAAATTATGCCTCAGTCTAGGCCCTATGAAAAGTGCTTTACAGATCTTTTTTTTATTAAATTAATGCCCCAGAGCCACAATATGTGATATATTTCACACCAGGAGGTGAGAAACAAGACCCATTTCTGTGGCTCAGTCTTCACAGGAAGTGTCAATATTGTCTTTTAAGATATTCTACCCGCATTTAACTATAGATTCTTTGCCATCTCAATAAAAATTTCAGCAAACTTAAAAATAATAGAAATTGACAAGCTGATTATAAAATTTATATGGAAATAGGAAGAGCCCAAACTAGCCAAAATGTGATAAAGAAGAAAAAATCAGTTAGGTGAATCAGGAAAACGAGCAGAGGTGACAGGAGACAAGCAGGGAAGAGTTGTAAGAGCTTGAAATAAAAATATATGAAATGGGGAATGAACTTGGCTCTTTCTAGAAGGAGGAAAACAAAACAAAAAAACCGGTTTTTGTTTGACTAGTATAATAAACATGGAAAGAGTATTTGAATGCTTTGGTCAGGTTGTGAGTTAAGGAAAGAGCTGGAGGAAGTGATGGGACTTGAACCTTAATGCCCATGTTGGAAATTATCCTTGTATCTGAGGGGTGGGGACACTTGATCAACTCTCCACTCATGAGGCACAAACGTTGCATTTCCTTTTCTTTGAGGCAGCTCAGAGCTGAAAGCTCAGAAGTGGCCTCTGGCCCCGGCAAATCTATCAGCAAAGATATAACGTTCACCAATCTCAATGAAAAGTTCAAAGAATTCTCTTGCAAAAGCAGAATATACAATGGATTAAATCATAATCTGTCTGTAAAGAAAGCCAGGCAGGTTTTCATAAATCTCTCTGTACTTCCTACAGGAGAGGAAAATGTGTACACCATTTCCCTTCAAATGTCCTTGATCACTTCATTATTATGCTTGGCTGAAAAAAATTCATCTGGGGTTTGTGGAAGTTGGATTTGACAATATCCAATATTTCAGGATCTACAAAAAATACCAGTGAATTAATTCAAACTTGCTATTTTCTGAACACCTGGAATCCACAAAGGGCTTTACATGTGTAAACCACAGCAACTCTCCCTTATAGGGAAGACTAAATATGAATCTTGCTACCTGTATCTGGAGAATTTTCCTTCTGAAAAATCTTTGTAAAAAACTTATTATTGGAGGGGAAATGTGAGAGTAGCACAATTGCTGAGGCAAGTATGGAAATGACAGATTTTGACCCCAAACTGTCTCTCTAAATGCTTTTTAAAGTCTTTTCAATTGCAGTTCCCATGTTCTTCACTGGATGGGAAGATGAGTGTATTGTCTGCCTGTTTCCCTGAATCAACTGAGAATTTGTTCTGATATGAGGCATTATGGCATTCCTTTTGGAAAATGAGTAAGAACTCAAATGTAACTCTCTTTAACCTTTGAAAGTGTTCCTAATTCAGATTCAGCATTTCTTTTCCTAGGGGGAGGGAGCTGAATGGGGGGTAGGTGGATAGGCGATGCTGAGGTGGCGGTGAAGGAAGCCCCCCCAGCTAACTTAGTACTTCACCAGGGAAGGTATTTTCTAATTCCCCACCCTCACTCTTCAGTATAATTTTCTGAGGAAGCCAAAGCTTTCTCCAGCATTTTGGAAGTCATTTCAAGGCTGAATGGATTTGTCCATAAAGAAAGGAGAAGGGTTTCGTGTAGTAATGGTGGAGTCCGGAGTTGAGCCACACCTTCAGGATTTTTTGTTGTCTAACCCTAAAAGAAAAGGCAACAGGTCAACCCAGTGCATGCAGCTTGCTCTGGCTCTCTGGCCATACCCCTAAACACTCCATTTGCCTCCAGGACACACTCAATGACATAGAAAATTCCAAGTGTTCACACAATGCATTTTGCTTTGGGGCTTTCAGATCACCTTCACAAAAGAAATAACAATAACAACTATCATTATTTAGCCTTTACTAGGTGTCTGAGAATTATGCTAAGCACTTTTAGTAAATGACTTCATTAAATATTTGGAACACTCTTAGAGTTATCAATATTATCTTTATTTGAAGATTAGAAAATAGAGCCCGGGCACCTGGGTGGCTCAGTTGGTTAAGCGACTGCCTTCGGCTCGGGTCATGATCCTGGAGTCCTGGGATCGAGTCCCACATCCGGCTCCCTGCTCGGCGGGGGGTCTGTTTCTCCTTCTGACCCTCTTCCCTCTTGTGCTCTCTGTCTCTCATTCTCTCTCTCTCAAATAAATAAATAAAATCTTTAAAAAAAAAAAAAGAAAGAAAGAAAATAGAGCCCTAAAGAGTTCAGGTAACTTGCCTGAAGTCACATGCATAGCATAGGTTAAAACCAGCATTTGAAACCCATTTAGGAAAACTGAAGAGACTGAACTTTATCACATCACTGCAAAATGTCAGGACTGGGCCAAAGACACAGCAGTGGGTTTGTAAATGAGGGACCAAATGTAAATCCATCTCTTCTACATACTCAGGTGACCCTGCATAGCCTCTAAGATGAGGTAGAGTTTTCTCATCTGAAAATTGGGGAAAATTAATTTCCATATGAGAATTAAGTAAGATAATGAGAGGGTGTTTAGCACATTCTCTAGCCAAACGTATGTAAACATGACTGGGTTCTGAACTTAAGAGCTGTAACAGCGTTCATAAAACAAACTGTATTTTTGCCTTTACATGGAGCTGTATTACAACAGCAGAACATACCGGTTTATTCATATCATACAAGTAAATCACCAATCTGCTTATAACTTTATTACAAGTGTTAATTTCCAGCACATAAAATAGGTGGTTCAGGCCTATATATCTGTAAGGACGTAAGGATTGCGTGAAGCAGCAAAACGGTCATAGAGAATTTCTTTTTTCTTTTTCTTTCTTTCTTTCTTTCTTTCTTTCGAGACTTGCTAATACACAGCTGAGAGGCAGACTATATTATTCATTATACTCATTATATATTTTTGAGAATCTGGAGAAGCTCATAATAAATTAAAAAAATATTCGAAATTGTTTTAGGCAGAATATAATTATATTTATTCTGTATATAATAATAAATTATAAATGTATAAATCATAAGCTATTTATTTATAAATAATGAAGCATATATTTAATATCTTCGGATTTTCCTCTTCCAGGGATTTCTCCCAGAGGTTTCTGGGAGTCTCTTGGACTCTCTTGCTTTTGGACTCTGGGATCTTGTCTGAATGTTGCACTTAAAATCAATACTTTGTACTTAAAATCACCAGTCCATTCTCCAGTTGTTTCATGTGTGATTATTTTGCCTTCCTCTGAAACCTAAACCACACAAACAGGTCTTGTGTCTCACCTCCTGGTGTGAAATACACCACATCATGAAGGATATTGAAATGTCCACTAGCGTAGGGGGTCTGTTTGTATTTTACTTCTGCAGCTCCCATGCCAAGGGCAGTGTTTTGTAAATAGCAGGAACTCAGTGTAAGTGTGGGCCATCTGGCTTAACTGATTTGAGGTACTAGGATTTTTCAAGTTCACATCATGAAGGATGAGTTGCTCTTTGCCAAGGATTGTCATTCCTCAAGGTTTAAGGTTAAATATCATTTTATTTGAGTTCAGACGGGGAAGGAAATGTAGGTTATGCTAGAGGCTGCAGCATTTAAAATATCATCAGTAAGTTACTGAATTTTTGTTATGCGCATGATCTATTGTTTTAAATTATATACTTCTAACATTACATTTGGTCCTAAGAAACAGGCAATTATTACCATTTCCATTTTATCAGTGAGGTAAATAAGGCACAGAGAGTAAATTGCTGAAGTCATAAAGCCGGTAAGCGGCACGCAATTTGAGCTAAAGTCCTACTCAGAGTCCCCATACTAACTCCCAGTTCAAAGATCACAACTCAGCAGTGTCTACAAGTACTCTTCACAGTAAGAGACCCTCCACCCTGGAAGGAGAAATGAGGGCTTGCTTTCATTCCCCTGGCTTTTGTTCCTGGTTACTATGATATATTTATAACATTCACAGTTTTTCCTTTTAAAGGCATGGGGATTAGGGAGAGAGTCTCTGCTTAGCCTTTTGTAGATGTTACTTTACGTAAATCATTTAACTTCTCCATACAAGGTTCCTGCTGTATAAAATGATAAAAATGTATTCATTCCCTAACATGCATGTGCACTGCCTGCTTTAGTGAATACCTAGGGAGTACTTCCCACAGAGCCCTGCAAATGGTAGCCATGCAAATTGTTCTTGTTATTTTCGTTATTATCCTCAGCACCATTGTTACTATTTGCAGGGGACTTTTCCACTTCCTACCATGAGTTGCATATGGAACCCTGAGGAGAGTTAGCTGTAGATGTTGGATGGTTTAGAAAGTTTAGTAGAATCTTCCCGTATTTGTTTAATATTCCCATAAGTAGGCCACCAAACCAAAATTATGCGATGACAGTTCTTATATTCTCCCAAGTAAGAAGTAGGGCATTTGGTATGACAAAGGATTTCTTTCTGATTATAAAATAATATCTGTATGTGAAAATATACCAACCCCTAGAAATAATTATAGATTTAGTTGTGATTTTCATTGAGCCACCCTGATTGAAAATTATAAAGTTACAATAGGAACTCAGGGAAGCCCAGTCTGTACGGTGGTTGTATCTATCATTCATGTTGACATCAAGGGAGACACTCATCTCATTACCCCTGAGAGTGGTGCATTCCACTTTCTCTGAAGCCCAGAAACTCTAGTCTTTCCTCCCCACTCACAGTACTTTTTGTGTTTAGCACATGCTTCATTAACAAACATCATTCTTTTTATTATCTTTTTAGATCAGTGGTTCCAAAGTGTTTTCATATTCGTGGACTTTGGGTAATTTTCATGCACAATACCATGTTGCCCCAGTATTTCTCCCTACTCTGAATCACAGCACGGTGGCTTAAAAATGTAGTTTTTGAAAAATAACTTTGATCAGCAACTCTGGATTTGGTGAAGTTAGCTCAGTTGTTTCTATATCAGTGGGGAGCATTTTGAAGATCCAGGGATTCTTGTGGTGTGATGTAGGAATCAACAGCTCTCTGGTATTTTGAAGACCTGGGTTCAAACTCTGGTTCAACCAAATGTAAGCTCTGTGATGTTGAGAAAGTCATTTAATCTTGTTATATCTCAACATTTTTATGTGCAAAATTATTATAATAAGGTTACATACTTTATAAAGCCTACCCCTGCAACTTTTAGATCAAAGAAGTGTGTTTACCCAGTCTCTTGCCAACCATTACTAATGTCTATATAGAAAAGACTCTATGACTTACTTAAGTTAAAAAATACTTAAAATATGCAAGAAAATATTGGCTCAAATCGACCTGGATGTGGACCTTCTAGATGATAGGGAGGGCAGATTGACACAGCTGACAGCATATTGGCTCAAGCCTGGTAGCAGTGGTGTTCTTTGTGCTGCAGAGCTGACACTGAGCATGTAAGGTTCATTATCCAGCATCATTCCCAACCACTTTGTCCCTTAGCAGGAGTAGAACATTTAGAAAATCACACTGAGTGATTTCCTCACTCCCTAACCTGGGGGTAATCAGGCTATAATGGATGCAACACACCTATTTAAATTGGGAAAAGAAGGGAAAGGGACAGCAGTAACTACTTGCATTTATTAGATAAAACCAGAAGATTATTCTAGGATCCCCATGAATGAAGTAGGTGTTTAATGTTCCTAGATTCTGCTGCAAGCTCTTTTTTGACATTTTCTTATCTATTAAAATTAACCATCTATGACAAATTTTATTTTCTTATTCTCTTTGTCTTAGACTCTTGCATTTATTTGGGTTGATTTGAAAGTTCTCTGGGATTCTGGATATTTGTCTGATCTAATACTACTGGACAGAGAAGAGGAACCTGAAATACCACCGGGTCCAATACAGTCTGGATCATAGAGTACTCGTGGGCTGAGGGTCTCATGATGTTGAAAACCTCAGGCAGAAGCAAGGAACCTTCTGAGAGGTTTCTCTGACTTCATATACCTCAATTATATAAGGTAGGCCCCAATGGGGAATGGAGAGTCCTAGAATTAAAAAGGGCTATAAAATAATAAAATGAGTTTTTCTCTTTCCTATAACAATCATATTTAGTTATCCATTTTAGAGCTAGACTGAAGATATCCAAGGACCTTTCTAGTCCCCTTCTTTACCTCTGGCTTGTGTCAGCTATCCTCCAAAGGATTTATAGAATCACAATATTTAATCTGAGGCATTTTCTCAGTGTGATCGCTCTCTCTCTCTCTCTCTCTCTCAATTACGGCAGATACTGCTAGTTTGTAACCTCTCCTTTTTCAGCAGAGATCACCTCCCATATAAAAGCTAAAATTACCAGATTGTTGCTTTCCCAGCCTATTTTGAAGTTAGCACTATAAGCATGTGACCTAATACAAGCTATTGGAAACTGATAGGAAGACTACAGAGGCACTTCTGAGAAAGTTAGTGCAAAGAAATGCTCTCCTTCTTGTATTTAAACTTATTTGTTTGATAACATGATGGATGGAGTAGTGAAGACATTGTAAGAGCAAAAGAGATCAAGTCTGGGTGTAAAGGCCAATTTGTTGAAGATACTAAATGGAAATACAAAAGCCTCTGGGTCTTGGATGATGTAACTGAGCTCCCATTTAACCATGGTCTGTAGTATGGTAGACTTTCCCTCTTTGGAAGGTCCTACTCATGATGCTGACACTATGCTTTGATTCTTTAGTAAGACACCATGATTACACACTATCTTCATCCAAATAATTTTATGTACAGCCCCAGTTGCTATTGGGGAAACATAGATATGTATGCAGAAGTGGTATATCAGTTATATTTTGTTAATATTGGTAAACTATGGCTTCATGGAAGAAGATATTTTCTCAGAATTTACCTTTCAGCTCCATGATTCTGATATATCCTTTCTATGATCCTTTTGGAACCTATGACCCCTACTTGAGATACCATTTTTAGACCAATAAACAACCTCCTTTGGTAAATAAAATGTATTTTATTTTTAGAAGTGACTAATGAGAGCACTGAAATTTAATCACTAAGTTGTTTTTTATGTCACTAAATTCTATTAACTGGATTGTTATTTTCAGTAGCAACCCTTATTGCCTAATTAATTCCTTCAGCACATCAGATATAAGCTAAAATAAACCTCTTGTTCACAAGATTACTTCCCCCTTAATTTATGAAAACAGGTTGATGTGCT
This sequence comes from Halichoerus grypus, assembly GCF_964656455.1. Taxonomy (NCBI): domain Eukaryota; kingdom Metazoa; phylum Chordata; class Mammalia; order Carnivora; family Phocidae; genus Halichoerus; species Halichoerus grypus. The sequence continues at coordinate 21,339,103 of NC_135718.1, read as the reverse complement.
TTAGACCTTAAGAATATTAGTGTTTTAAAGGCACCTGGGTGGTTCAGTCAGTTAAGTGTCTGCCTTTGGCTCAGGTCATGATCCCAGGGTCCTGGGATCTGGGATTGAGCCCCACGGAATGGACTCCCTGCTCAGCAGGGAGTCTGCTTCTCCCTCTCCCTCTCCCTCTCTGTCTGCCCCTCCCCACAGCTCCTGTACATGCTCTCTCTCTCTCAAGTAAATAAAAAAATATTAAAAAAAAAATGAAGGCATAGGGGTGAATTGTATTTTTTGAAATGAGGTATGAAAATCATTTTTCATATTTATTTCTAATTTTGTTATAGAACTGAACTCTTTTTGAAGTTGAGATGTTCTTACTCTTTTATTAATAAACATGGGAAACAAAATCTAGGTGCTGAAAATATTCAATTTTTTTAATATTTCCTCCCAGGAAGAATATGAAATAATCATGGATTTAAACATGTTATTGGAAAGTTGTATCTTTAATGAAAGATATTTTATATAATAATCAATGATTGAAAAATCAATGCTTTGGGTTGCTAACGTGTCTTTTTTTCCCATAAACATGATTCAGGGCATTTGATTTAAGAAATTATTATCAGAAATTTAGTGTGGTTTAAGGAGATCCCTCACTCTTTCCAAAGATCAACAATAAAGCTGAGTTAAAACAAACAAACAAAAACATTTATCACATTAAGAAAAAAAAATCACCCTTTTATTAATGTTCTGTATGTGACGTGTACCAAAAGTAATGACAAAACTATAAGTAGTCTATATTATCCCATTTTATACTTGTGGAATAAAAGGTCAGGAAAGTTGAGTTACTTGCTGACCATCAAACTCTGGCTATTAATGGAACCAGGATTAAAACACAAATCTGTTACATTTCATACTCATTCTCTCAATTACTACATGCTGCTCAATACAAACTCATGTACACACACGTTCAGACAGTATATAAACATACCCATATCCACACATACAGTCACATATGTGCATACCACCCACACACACTGTGAACACACACATCACCACATATGTTCAAAAACACTGTAAGAGGGAGATTTTAGCAGTGTTCCAAGTAAGATAATGGAGGCTAGAACATAGGGAAAATGGAATTCTAATAAGGGTATTAGTGAGAGCAGACCTCTAAGTCTTAATACTCTTATCCACGCAAATCCTGGAATGTGTCATTTGACTCCTACAGATGACATTATTTTTTTAAGGATTTTATTTATTTATTTGAGAGAGAGAAAGAGTGAGAGAGAGCATGAGAGGGGAGAGGTTCAGAGGGAGAAGCAGACTCCCCGCTGAGCAGGGAGCCTGATACCGGACTCCATCCTGGGACTCTGGGATCATGACCTGAGCCGAAGGCAGTCACTTAACCAGCAGAGCCACCCAGGTGCCCTACAGATGACATTATTGACTCAGGTTGTATGAGTTCTAAATTTAAGCAAAATATGGTGATGGATAAATGTTCAGTAACTGGATGGAGATGTATTCAAAAACAGAGTATGTAAATCTAATATGGAAAACCCAGAACATTAATCCTATTAACATTTGGTTAAATTATACTCATTTAGTTAATAACTGTAAGCAATATCTTATATCTATACTGTATAGTTGCATGAGTCATATTTTCAAATTTTAAATAAATATGAATAATGTATTAAATACATGCGCTAAAGGAATCACTAAAACAGTGCACACGGGGCACTTGGGTGGCTCAGTCGTTAAGCGTCTGCCTTCGGCTCAGGTCATGATCCCAGGGTCCTGGGATCGAGCCCCACATCAGGCTCCCTGCTCAGGGGGAAGCCTGCTTCTCCCTCTCCCACTCCCCCTGCTTGTATTTCCTCTCCCGCTGTACCTCTCTCTGTCAAATAAATAAAATCTTTAAAAACAAATAAATAAATAAAACAGTGCACACATTTTAACCTTAAAGGGTTCATTAAGGTACCATCCACATGACTGGGGAATAGAAAAATTTTCCTTTGGTTTGGAAAGGACAATTGTAAAAGTTGTAGAACTGGACATAATTGTAGAATTAAATAGAACCTATAATTTCTCCTAGCAGATAGTAGGTATTTCGTAAATTTTTGGTGAAAGCTTGAATGAATGAAAATGTGAAAGTAAATTATGCTACTGTTCTTTGGCTGACGGGAATATTTCCTAAGATTAAAAGTTCATTGTGGACAGGAAAAAATATTTATTTCCTGAGATTTTATTTTAAAATGTATTTTCTAAGAATATTTTGTTTTTTAAGCAAAATGAATAAAATGAGCAAATCTTATTTTAGTTGTTAGTACTAAGTTTTAACAAACTACTGAAATTATCTTAAGAGCATGTTCCACTTTTGATTGTTTTAAGCAAAAATAACCACAAACCCTCAAGAGTCATTATTGCCTAGTTCCTCACTGAGGATTTATTTGAGAATAGATTGTCTTCCCTCTCCTTAACTTCCCCTTCGAATATTCTTTAAAAATAATATTGCAGGAAAAAAGATCTTTCTAACTTATGTCTCAGATGACTGAGATTTTTAAGTATCCAAAACACTCCATGTGGAAAAAAAAATTGAATTTTATGAGCACACTGTGGTTTCATTAACACTGATGAAAAATAAAGTAAAAGGGGAGTTTGCCTTAGAGAGATTCAGAATCAATCTTATTTTAATGGCAACTGCTCAGTGGCTTGTAGAAAATAAATCTATCTTATTTTGGAACAACAGTAAGTACAAAATAGAAAATAAGGTTAAGCTCGATTCTAAAATAAGACAGCAGTGCTGCCTAGCTGGCAAAATAACAGAAGAAAGCATTCAGCTCAGATTTGTTGTATTATTAATCTACTTCCTTTTTACAAAATTGTCACTATCTGTGGTAGAAGGTGGGGCTATCACAGGCTGACTTCTGTAATCAGCATCCTGGTTGAAGAATGAAGTTAACTGGCCTCAGAATATTTGTTTGCTTATGTTGCTTAGAATGGAAATTAGTTTTACTTGTCATTTAAGCTTTAATATTTTTATATGGGATATGTAAAAATCTTTTAGAAATTCAACATCTTTCCCTATTTGTTTATAATTCTCAAATAATCACATTTTTTCCACTAGGTGAGTCAACATAAGTTGCAGAAGCTACAATCCATTTCATTTGCAGAAATGTTAACAGCAAAGCTTTATTGAGTTTCAGTGACATCCAAGGCATCTCATGCCGGCTAGAAATTGGAAATACAGAGAAAACTTGTCCCAGAGGGCTGTCTAACTTAGTCAGAGAAAAGGAATATGTTTAGCAAAAGACAAATAGCAGTTCCAAGAAGTGAGCCCTAAGAGCCAGGTTGAGGAAGAGCCCTTGACCTTTGCTCTGGGGAACTGAGGCTGAGCTCTTACTGTCTCCAGTCAGGGAGGTTCCCTGCAATTCTTATTTTATTAGAGTAACTATCCTGCTGCTTGCTATTATATGTGTGCTTTTTAAAATTCCTCTTAGACTTTATTTTGGCATTTTGCACTCCCTCCAAGTAATCCATGTTCACTCCTGAGACCCTTGGTTTTTGTCTCTGTGGTATACTTATATGCTACTTTATATTACAATCCAAATGAGATTAACATATTTCTGTGGCTTCTAAATGTGATTAAGAAAGAAGATATATTGGAAGAATAATTCCCCTTAAAGGACTAACTGAACTTTACAAAATGAAAGCTATGCATGGATGTATATCCATATAGAAGATTCCAGCCACTCTCAAGAACAAGTAATAAGACATTAAAAAGATGGAGGCACATAAAATGAACCACCAGGATGAAAAATGCCAGCAATTATTTAATATTAATATTCAACTTAATATTAAAGTGTTTAATATTAAGATGACTCAACACAAGAGTCATTCCATATCTTTCTTACTGACTGTGGACTGAGCCCACCTACCACCAACCTGACAAGCAATGCATGAAGATGGTTGGGTGATTTAATCAGATTTCTGCCCCCAAAGCTTCACATTTTCTTTGGGAAATCTTTGTGATTCCTGTAAATTGTACCCTGTGAGGATGCTCCTACATTTACCAGCCTTTAAGGATTAGGGATTAATTATATTGAGGGAGATGGCAGCATTGTTTTACCTTGTTGTATCTGTTACATGAGGGAATGATATGATACAAGTCAATCTACCAGAAAATATGGAGAGCAAGGAGAAGAAAAATCTCCTTATCAGTATTTGGAGAAAATGAAAGGATTTTTTTAAGTAAAATAAATTACTTTTCAAAACTCTTAAATGAACACACACATACACATACACACTATATATATGTATATATTTTTTTAGTGGGCAAGGGACAATTACATTGGCCTCAGTAGTTTTGAACATTTTAGACTTGGGCTGATGCTCAGTGATGCCTTGAGACACAGTTTTTCTCTATTTCTTTGTTGCTATCCTTCCAAGAAAAATTGGAAGATTTTTATTAAACTCAATTCCTCTGGGAAAAAAATGGTATTTACTTGTCAAAGCATCTTCCATCTCTCACTTATGACATCTCTCATGTGAAAGAATTCAAAAATCCTGAGTCCCATCAAAGTCTCTTTTGCTCTCAAGCTCATTGTTGTCATGGTTCACAATTACTTGTGCAATTAATTGTTGTCAACTTTATGGTGTATTCATGTATCTGGTAGTTCTGCTTTAACTCTAGTGTATCACTTTTTTTTTTTTTTTTTAATTAGAGAGAGAGAAAGAGAGAGAGAGGCAGAGGGAGGGATTTTTGTTTTTTTTGTTTTTGTTTTTGTTTTTTTTTTATCCATTCTGATACCCAATGTCTTTTGATTGGAGCATTTAGTCCATTTACATTTAGAGTAATTATTGAAAGATATGAGTTTGGTGCCATTGTATTACCTCTAATGTCACTGTTCCTGTAGATTGTTTCTGTTCCTTTCTGGTCTTTGTTCCTTTTGCTATCTCTGTTCAAAGGGCCCCTTTTAATATTTCTTGCAATAATAAATAGATTATTTAATATTTCTGGTTTAGTGTTCACAAATTCCGTTAGTTTTTGTTTGTCTTGGAAATTCTTTCTCTCTCCTATTCTGAATGACAGCCTTGCTGGATAAAGTATGCCATTCTTCTGTCTTAAATTTAAATATTAATAAGGATGTGCTGGTATTGAGAAAGTAGCAAGAGTATGCTTTTGTTTTTTTCCCCACTTGCTTGACCCTTGGGTGTTTTAGACTCCTCTTATGTACAAGACACAAAGGGGAAATAATTCCCCTACTTTAATACAACATTAAAATCCATAAGAGAGAATACAAACTTCATGAAGGGTCATGGGCTATTGTGGTGGTGGTGGTGGTGATGGTAGTACCAGCAGAGTAAAAGAGTAGAGATAATAGCAGCAGCAGCAATAATAGTAGTGTTAATGGACAGAGTCAGAGGATAAGAACTGGGACAAGAGGCAATTATACCTGTTGGTTGCATTAAAAGCACTTCAGTAAATCTAGCCTTAAGCCATGGGTGGTTCCTTTTTGCCCATCCACAGCCTCTCTCATGATCATACTTCTTCTCAATATCATGTCTCCAGCCACACCGCCAAAGCATCCCCTTTATCCAAGGCTTCATCTACCAGGAGACAGTGTTTTAAGGAGGCCTCTTTGTGGCTCTACACTGGAGTTTAACTTAAAGCCATAGGCAGTCTGACGTGTTTGGAATAGAAAACATAGAACCTGGGCATTCTTGCAATTACCACAGGTGCAAGATGCCTATAAAGGAGGCAGAGAGAGATGGTGAAAAAGCAAAAGCTTTGGTATTAAATAACCAATATTCAAATTCTCACTCTGCCACTTCCTGCCTATGGGACTCGGACAATTACCTAACTTCTGGAAACCTCGGTGTTTCACCTCTAAAATGGGGAATATAATCTGTGTACCTTTCTTTGTGAGGATTGATTGATGCATATGCAGTAGTACATGGTATAACTCTCTCTCTATTTTTCTCTAGCTTTCCATCTTTCTATCCATCTATTGATCAATCCATCTATGTATTCATCTATCTAATCACCTATCTCCAGACTATACCCACAGGAAGCTCAGTATTCAAGAGCATTGCAAAAATACTTGAGCAGAAGGACAGGTGTGATTTTAATTTCTGTTTACTTGTTTTTCACTTTGCACTGAGGGGAAGAATTCTCTGCTTAATGGCTGCATGCTGGAGTCTCATCCTTCTTCCTGCTGTGAAAGGTGACACTGACAGTGGAGATTTTCTAAGATTCCCATCATTTTTTTGTGTGTTTTTGATTAATTATTCAGTAAACAACATTTTCCTTACTGAATTATGCATCTTATTTCCTTCGTCTCCTTTTTTGCCCATGAAGTTCTTTGTTAGATTTAATTATAATTGCTTTATAATCACTGTGTTATGTCATTAATTGATATCACATCAAGCCACTAACAATATTATTCTGCATAAAACTCATCAAGTCTCAGGGATCACACATGACTCATTGTTGATCTGTGGTTGCCTGTCTCTTTTCTCTGGCTGTTACTTCTTTTTTTTTTTTTTTCTCTCTCTAATAGATTTGAAAGGGCTTTTTAATAGCTTAGAAGTCCTTAAATTATTTTCTGCTCATAATAGGATCATCTATCTACACTGTTTTGTGGATCTCTCTTATCTGAAGTCTCTGTCTCTCAAAGGACATTATCTTGTTCTCTCTTACTATAATAGCCTAGGCCAGTGGTCAGGAAACTGGGCAGTGCCTGAATATGGCCAGTTGGACTGTTTTTGTATAGCCTTTGAGTTAAAAATGATTTTTATATTTTTAGAAAGTTGTAAACAAACAAAAACAAAGAATGTGGGGCAGAGAGCATATGTGGCCTACAAAGCATAAATATTTATTATTTGACCCATTATAGAAAAAAGTTTGCCAACCACTAGACCGGGCTCATCATCAGCCTTTCTATTCATGGGAAGCCAGGGAGAAAGTGTAAATTGCAGAGCAATAGTTCTGTTTTGTGCCCTGCTTCAGGACTGGCCTTTTATCACAAACTCTTAATCTCCATGTTTGTTATTTCATTAGTTTTGCTATCTGCACCTCAATCTCTTCCTCTTTTTATTTCTTTAAAAAAAATAATTTATTTTTTAAATTGAACTCATGTTAAAGCAGCAATAAGTAGGAGAAAAGGAATGGGACTGTGTTCAAGGAGATTTGAGTACTTGTTCCATCTTCATTTGTAGTGTCACCTTGTTTGAGTCCATTTAATACCTGTGGTCCTTAGGTTCATCATCTGTAAAATGGAGGAGCTTGGCAGAATGGTGTTGAAAGTCCTTTACAGCTCTAACATTTTAGAGTTCACTCAAGTACAATGCAATAATCTTTAAATTACTTACAGGATAAGACAGTACTATTGCTGTATAGGTGAGACCTGAGAATTTGGGGTAACTATGGGGACAGAATGCTCAGAATTCTATTGTTACACAATTTCAATCATAGGTAATCTTTTTGTTTTATAGAACTGGTATCACCTCATTGTAACTTCCACCCACTGGTCACAATTCTACCCACTCAGGACACATAAAATTACAATAGACCAGCAAATATTAGAACCCATCCAACATGTTCTATCAGATCTTTCTTTTACAGGTGAAGCAGCTTTAATGTCTTTGAACCATTCAACAAATGGGTGATCTAGAGACCCTGTCACTCTGCTACATGAATACTATAGTATATCTCAGGCCTCTTGAAAAATGCCACTGAAGTCTCTATTTCAGATAACATCATATAGATGTGGGATATATGATAAACATTCAAATATACGAGAATGGACAGTAGACAAACTGTCAAGCTTACTTTCTCTAAGGACATATTTTTTAAACAAAGTTTGTCTGAAATATATTCCCTGTTGGCTTACCATGCTCTGTTGGAGGAGGTCATATTGAGGAAATGACCATTAGTTGACCTACAAGCTGGACCAGGGCAATCAGGGGCTCTTCCCCAGCCTCTCCTGGTGTAGGTGTATTCTCCACTTACAATTCTCATTCTAGTAGCTGTTTCTGGGATGTAGCCTTGAGAGAGTAAGGTGGTTTTTAGGCCATCACTGAATATGTAACAGAATCCACTTAAGTCGTCTATATAAACTTTAAGATTCTGGCAGAAAGCGAGATCTACTCATCTTGTAGCTCCCCAAGACAAACTTCTTGGTAAGTTGACTATTAAACTGGCTACCTACCAATCTGGAGTGACCTGCCTCTTTCTCTGGTCTCCACTTGCTCTCTGTACATGGGGGACAGTTTCAAATTTCACCTGGGAACTCCCAAGGTTGTGAACCAACAGACACCACCAAGCTATCCAGTCTTCCTTGTAGCACCATTGCTTAGGTTAGTCAACAAGTTTAATCATTTTTGTGACATTTTAAAACCCTGAATCAGAGTAAAGGAGATCTTGGAAATTAATTTTGTTCAGTCCTAAACAAGGAGTCACTTACTTTTTGGTAAAGATTTCCAATATTATAAACTCCATGGTGTCTCTCAATTTTTCATTAGAAAAAATTTGAAAAAATATTTTCATTATAAAATAAAAAATAAAATACTAAAATAATTATAACAAAATAATGTGAATCTTGCTTCACCATTTCAAATTCTCCAGTTCAGTTACCTAGAAGAAACCTGTTTTTAATTATTGATGTGCAATTTTCTTGTCATTCGTGTATTTATAATGCTGTGTCTATATGCCCTTGCTTTATTATTTTATGAATTATCTGTTGAAATTCTGTTATTACAGAGGAAGATTAAGTACTATCACTAACATATAGCAACTCATCACCAGTTCCTATTTTTTCCTGTTCTCCAATAGAGTTAACAAAATTTATTTAAATAATGCCAATATTTATATTACTATGCCTCTGTATATGTTATTCTCTAAAGAGCCAAATAATACATTATGCTCATGTTTATTTTCTTATCACTTGCATAATTTTAACATACCCATTATAAACTATTTCTACCATTACCATTATATGACTGTTTTTTTCTAAATGGCTTAAACACTTGAAAATCATTGATTCAATTTTAATTTCCCCTGAGCTCTCACCCTTAAGTTTTCATTGTCCATCCAAATACTGAAATCTGTACTGATTACTTGTAGATCTGTAACAACTCTCTTATATTCTGAATGTTGGATACTCTTTCTTTTTTAGTTGTTAACTTACCTCATTTTGGTGGGTTTTCTCCTCAGTAGCTTCTTGACAAAGATTCGTGGAAGCCTAAGACAAAAGCAATGCAAAACAGACAAAAACAACAAAAGGAGTGATTGCATGTCTAAATTGCATTTTCTATCTTCATATTTAATGAAAGTGTGGCTGAATACATAATTCTAAGCTGAAATTAATTTTCCTGTCTAATATTTGAAGCCATGGCTCTATTGTTTTTAGCATACAATTCTCACAGAGGAAATATTGATGCCCTTTGATTCCCACATTGATCTTGCTATATCAAAGCCTGTAGGATCTTTCATTCATCCCTGGCCTTCTGAAATTCTACAAATATGTGTCTTAGTTTGGATTCATTTTATTCACTTCACTGTTCACAGTGAACACTTACTGGGCTCTTTCAATCTAAATTTGAATGTCATTCAACTCTGGAAAATTTGCATGTAATTTTTTTTTCTCCCCAAAGTCCATTTTCAATCCGATGTTCATGTAATTTTTTTTTTAATCCCCATTATGTTTATTGGAAACTACTTATATTTTTATTCAACCCTGTTCTTCCTGGTGTGATGATCTGGCGGCATTGCTTGGCATGATGGCAGTGGCTTCGGTTCACTCTAACTGTTCTCTACCTTATATTATACACATTCTCTTCTTGGGTTAAGTCCTCTCTCTGTTTTTCCTTCAACTCATCCAAATCCTGCTAGTCCTACAAGGCCCAGGTTCAGCCCCATTTCTGCTAAGAAGGCCTCTAACTATTCCTGTCCTTTTCTCTCCTTCCCGGATCCTCTAGTAAGTTTCCAGACTTGACCATTGTTATATACATGGCAGTGGGAAGTAGGCACTGAAAGTTCCCTGTACTGCCCCTTTGAGTTCTCCATAGCCTGCTCTTTCTAAGTACTTTTATTTGAATGCTACAAATTGTGTAATGAGCCATGCCATGTTTTAAAATTTAAATTCTTGTTTTCTTATTCTAGTCAGCTCGGGGACTACAGGCTCTCAAGTACATCATGCCATATTATTTTATTTTGTTAATTTTTATTTCCAAATTTACATTACAAACTCATTGTTTTGTAGCCCCACAGTACATTTCATGTATTTTGAGAACATTTTACATATTTTGGGAATCAGTGATGTCCCCTTTTGCTGTCATTTCTTTCACCTTGTTTGCAAAAGGATTTTAGTTGATTTAAAAAGCACAGAAACTACTGATGATAATAATGTTAATAAAGATCATGATACTCTAATGTTTTAATTTAGTACAAAATATAATGTTTTTCAGAGAACTTTTACTTGAACAGATTCTCAGGCATTTCATTAAAGAATAAATAATTCCAGTTACTTCAAATGCTTCCAGAGAAAGTGTTGTATTCACTGCAAAGCACTTGAAATTTTCAGTAGAGGACAAAGTCAATGGGTTTTAAGTACTTAAACAAATTCAAATCAAATAACTAAGGTCTTACCTCCTTGTGGTTACTATAATTAATTTATGCTGCAGTAAGAAGGGGTGTTAAAACTGTCAGTGGTTGCAACGAACTAAAAGCTTTGATGATTCCTCCAGCACAGTATACATGCCATAAAATATGCCTATGTACAAAGAAAATATTTACCTCATTTATTTTGGGGAGAGGACAAATGAAATTTTGCAAATCATTCTGTTCTTTAATTTAAAAATACTTTAACTGTATTTTAAATCAGCTTATCAAAGTATAATTTACATACAATAAAATTCAGCAATTTAAATCCACACTTCAGTGCATTTTGACAAATGCATACAATTATGTGACTACTGTCACAATAAAGATAGAGAATATTTCCCTCACTCCAGAGTCCTCTTTGGCCCCTTCTCATCCTCTGGAAACTGCACTGCTTTCGGTCACTATGGTTTTGTCTTTTCTAGAAGTTCATGTAAATGGAATCATATAGCTTGTAGTCATTTGTGTTTGGTTTTTCTTACTTAGCATAAAGTTTTTGAGATTCATCCATGTCATTGCACATTCCAGTAGTTAATTCTTTTTTATTACTGAATAATGTTTCACTTTATGGATATATCATAGAGTTTGTTTATCCGTTCTCAAGTTGAAGGACATTTGGGTTCTTTCCAATGCTCTTATCACCATTTGCAAACAAGTCTCCATGTGAATACTGCTTTTTTGTTTTGTTTCATTTTGTTTTGTTTTTCTCATATAGTTACCTATGAGTGGAACTGCTGGTTCATCCTATAATTTTATTATATATGTATATATACATATTTTGTATATATATATATATATATATATACAAAATTTTCCAAAGTGATTATACTATTTTGCCTTCCCATCACCAATATATGAGAGTTTCATTTATTCTGCATTTTCACCAACACTTGATATTGTTAGTTTTTTAAACTTTATGCATTCTACTAACGGTATAGTAATATCTCATTATGGTTTTAATGTTATTCCCTTAATGACTAATGATATAGGTCATCTTTTTCTATGTCTATTTTCCATTTGCATATCTTCTTTGGTGAAATGTCTGTTCAAATATTTTGCCTATTTAACTTGAAAAGAATGATAGATCTACATATAAAAACTAAAGTTATTAAACTTCTAGAAAAAGAAAATATTTGTGATTTGGATTAGGCCAAAATTTCTTATATAGGACACAGAAGTATGAATCAATAAAAAATGATGACTTTATCAAAATTAAAAACAAAAACAAAAAACCTTTTGCTTTTCCAAAGATGTTTTTTCAGGAAACAAAAAGGCAAGTCACAGACTTGCAGAATATATTTGTAAAACATCTATGTGATAAAAAGTATATCCATAATACATAAAGAATTCTTATCACTTATTAATAAGTTATAAAACTTGATAAAATACATGTGTAAATTAACTTTAAACACAGCTTTAAAAATTCTTCTCATTAACTAATCAAAGAGGTTTAATTTTTAAAGTAATAATCTATTTTTAAAATGTATCTAAATTTTTTCTTAATCAGGATTTAAAATATTCAATTTGCATTATCTTTAAGTTCGTTTAATTACTCTGAAATTTTACAAAAGTTTAGAGTAGTGGGGTATGTGATGCAATTCAATTTTTCCAAAACCCATAATAGTCATATTATCAGAAGAATGCACAAAGTAATAAGGGGATTTCAAGAAGAGGGACTTCATGTAGCTCCCTAATTAAGAAGCCAGGAGATACAGTTCATCACAAACAAGTAACTAGGAGATATAAATGCCAACTGCATAATTTTTGTATATTCAGCAAATCCTCATTTCCAATAACTTCATTTTGAAGGACTAAGGAGGATACTATTGAAGAGGAAGAGGAATTATGTTCAGTTTTAAGAGATAAAAATGAAATATCAGACCTCTAGATTTCTATTATCCTAAGGACAAATAGTTTTTCTGAAGCACCATGCTGACCCAAGGTGAGATGAACAGTCTAGGAGGAGCAAATCTCTCCTTAAGGCAACCCTCAGATGAAGATCAGACATACCTGATTCACAGACCTCTCCAGGAAAGCATGTTCCATCAGAAAAGACAACACAAAATGATGTGAAAAGAATGGGTTTAAATTAGGAAGTCTTGACTTTTAGAAGACTAACTCCAGACCTCAAGCATCCTACCAAAATGCTCCTTTCAATCAATGCAGTATTCTCCCTGAAACTAGATCTAGCTAGTACAAATATCTCTTTCATGTTACATTTGAGCAATAATTTATGGATGGTTGTCCTGGCCAAGAGCTCTACCAGTCTTTTTGGTAGGAACGTAGTCATCAAGAGGAGGAGGGGCAGGATGACACTTGGTTTTCTATGCCAAGTACGATGTTTGGACTAAACCTTGAGGCTTGAAGGGTTATTACTTTTAGGAGGATATATCTGGAAAGGGCAACATGGACTCAGATGGACTAGAGGAGGGTGTAGGTAGAAGTGAAGACATCAGAACAAAGACCATTGTGAGAGGTCAGAAAACAGTGTTAACTTGAATAGAGATGACAGAGGAAGTGGTGGGGAGAAGAAGGAGTTGTGAACATTAATATTAGGTTCTTTTAGAGCAGCTAGGTGGACTATCTAGCAGACGGTAATGAATTGTGCAAAACTGGTTCTGCTTTCAGCCTCTGGTAGGTTTTTTTTTTTTTTTTTTTTTAATTAAGTCACTTGTGCAATTTTCATGTTAGAAATTTCCAAAAACTCCACAAAATAACATTCTAATAGGAGGTGATTAAAAATGTATTTCTACATTATTAAAGAAGTAATGTGTACACAGTGAGGAGAGGCATGGCTAAATCAGTAATTCTACACAATTACTCTACTCTATTGGATACATTTATTTAAGAAACCAATGACGGTTAATTAACTTGATAATAATTGGCACAACCTGAGATGATTGATTTTTGACTCTATGTATACTGCTTAAAAAATTTCAACATTGCCTAGAGCCTTGATTTGGTGAGTTGATGAGGAGTGAATGAATAGATGAATAGAAAAATTGATTGTTCCTGTTTCTCTCAGGCAATTTTAACGTGTCTTCTGGAGTTGTCTCGAGCATTGCAGTGATGGGGTATTTACTCTTTTGCAAAGCTAGTCACGATGTTCTAAGGTTTCTGATGGTAAAATTTGCCTTTCTACAATAGTCCATCAACGAGTTTTTCAGATTACCAGAACAATATCAATTCACAGACAGTTCTATGTCTATATAAAGACTACTTGTGTTCTCTGCATATCACCTTCTCTAGACAAATCATCCATTTTCTTTAAAGAGTTGCTTTATTTTATAAAGAAGTTCTACATTTATTTTGCATATGGACCAGATTTCAAATCCCTTCCTTATTTTTATTATCTTATGCAGGTTGTTCTATCTAGTTTTCTCTCAAGATCATATGACATGTCCAGAGCCTGGTGTCCCATGATAGACATTCTTGGAGGACAGTGTAGTGTGGCATTAAGAGCATGGGTTCTTACATCAACAGACCTGGCTACAAAATAAGGATAACAATATTAATCTCATGAGATTGTTGTGAGGCTTAAATGGAATATATTATGTAAAGTGCCTAGCACTAAGCTTGACACCAAGGGCTCATATAACTAAGAAGGCTAAAGCTCTCAGTCTTAGATATATATTTTTTTCTTATTGTTCTGCTGGTTGAACTACAAGTTCAAAACCAGTAGGTGGTCAATGATCCCTCCAGGGTTTTTTATAAAATAAATTTCTCTGTAGCTCCTCTCTGACTTATGAACTTGTATTCCTTTTACTTTAAATTGAAAAACTTTCTAACAATAAAAATTTCCTCTCATTTCTCAAGTATCAATATTCACTCTCCCTCTTATCTGGATGCCATCTGTGTGATTTTGAGTGTTGATATTTGCTCTTCCTCTAATACATGTCATCTATATATTGTTAAATGTGCTTTCTAAGCCTTTATCCATGAAAATGAAAAGTTGTTTAAAAAAGAATGTTCTATAATTTGGCAATGGAGCTCTCATCAAATTGACATTGAACCTTGAGTGTAAGGTGAAAGAACTACCCATCCTTTTTGCTTGAAGTGCACTAAAGTTTGTTTTCTCAGTTCCATTTGTCATTTAGATCTACATCTGAAAATTTTCTTCCTAACCCCATAGCTTTTCATGCTACACTTAGACCTCTTTTAAAAATGCTATCCTGATCCTTCATTTGTTTTTTATCTTAGAAATGGTGAGATTATTCCATAATTTGACCAATCAATCAATCAATCTTTATTCCAAAATTTTGTGATGTCTAAAAACACTTCTCTTATACAGGGAGTGACCTGAGTCCCCCAAGGTTACTGGATTGTAGTTGCAAAAATCTCATGAGACAATGTAAAAAAAGTGACAAGCACAATGGAAGACATACAACGGATGCACAGTACTTTTTTTTTCCTAATGAAATCTTAGGACATTGTTCTAGGAATGGATCTATATCATTTTAACTCTGTTTGTGACAAGAGGACTTGTGCACTTCACTGCAGAAAGACTGTTGTACAATGCACTTTGGTCATTTCTCTACCAGATTTAAGGGTTTTTTTGTTTTCCTTCTGAAATATTTTTCTTTCTTTAAGGAAAATATTATAAGCTTTTTTATTCTGTCATAAATTCTGGGCTCATTGGGCGCCTGGGTGGCTCAGTTGGTTAAGCGACTCCCTTCGGCTCAGGTCATGATCCTGGAGTCCTGGGATCGGGTCCCACATCAGGGTCCCTGCTCAGCAGGGAGTCTGCTTCTCCCTCTGACCCTCCTCCCTCTCATGCTCTCTGTCTCTCATTGTCTCTCTCGCAAATAAATAAAATCTTTAAAAAAAATTTAAAAAAAAAAATTCTGGGCTCATTGTTTCTGGAAGAAACTGTGGCTCAGAGGACAAAGAACAATTTATTAATTTTTGACCATAGGTCTTTTCTAAGACTATTTGCTTATAGTGTGACCACAAATGACAAATTTTAATGACACAAAATGCATGAGATGGCGATTAGGCTGAAAATTGTTCTTGCAGATTTAGTAAAGCCTGGTAATTTCCTGGTGTGTAATAGCATTTGTAGCCATTCTAATTAAGAGGCTTTAAAAATCAAATAATTTTGTTTAAGTGCAAAAACAAATGCCAGGAAGATGAGGAACTAATCTCTTCCCCGTGGTATATCATTGTGTAATTTTCTGGTTGCTCCATTTTTGGAGTTTTGGTCTATTATTAGTGGTAGGGAACAGAACTAATGGATTAAACTAGCTGTTTTTCAGCTCTTAAAAGGCAGTTTGAGACCCTCAGGAGAGCTTGGAAGATCCTTTTGTGACTTAGCCACAGGATCTATAGGTCCTATTTTTGGAAGATACTTTATAAATAATTTTTCTCACAGTTTTCAAAGTTCTTGTATTAGTTATTTCTTTCTTTAAATATTAATGTGAAGCAGATTTCACAATACATAAAATTAATAAAATCCAACTGTTCTGCTTGAAGTTCTAACTTTTCATTTTAGCTATTCTAATTTTTACTAAAAATAAGAAACTGAAGTGTCTTAACTTTTTTCATTCCCATATTTTACTTCTTAGAATGGGAAAACAATTATACCTATATTATATACCTCATAGCATTGTTATAAACATCAGAAATAGTAAATCATGTGAAAACACTTTTATAAATTATAAAACAGTGTTCAGCTAAGATAATATTATTACAGGAAAAGATAGACTCTCAAGGTAATACTTGACATAACAAAGGGATAAATGGGGGTTTAGACAAGAAGTATTCTAAAAAATATTGAGAGAGGGAAAGATTCTACGTGGTTTATGCTATAACTTTATTTTCCCCATTTAAAATATCCCAAAGGACTAGGTTGGGTACATTTTGTTCAGAGTATTTGAAATAACACTAATTATGGTCATAGATCATCAAAGATAACAAATAAGATTGTCCTTAAAAATTTGGGTGTGGTTGAACAGAAGACTTTCTTTATAAGAGTTTTGTGACTTTCTTAACATTCAGAAGGTAAGAGTTTTATGATAAATTGGTGATTTATGCCATGTGTGGGAGATTTTAGTGGCAGTATTTGTGCTCTATTTTGTATCCACGTCATAGATTAGATTATTTGATTTTCTCTACTCTTTTCTCTTTCCTATGTCCTCAACTCTGGGTGCTTAGTATTAGAACTTAAACCATTCCTTAGGTTGACTGAGCCCCTACTATCTCAAATGTTTTAGTTGAGGATAGAAATACAGATTCATGCTTTCTATTACACAATATGTGTTAGTCTTATGGGCCTCATTGTTTTAAATTCTGGCCAATCTTCCAGTTCTTTGGGGTCTTTTATTCTATTGTACATTGTTTCTTTAATAATACAGCATTCTTAGAAAATAACCTCAGATGAATAAGTTCTTTGGGAGCCCATTTCGCTTAGGAATCTGCAAATTTATTAATGTATCATTTTAAGTAACTCTTTCCTTTCTGTGGCTCACTTTGTATGTGGATTCAAGTATTTTTTGTAGGCAACAGATAAAGCATATTGTATCATATCTAAGAGGACCTAAAATTTCCTTGGTCCTCATCTGAAGATTTCAAACATACTCCAGCTGCTCAGCAAATGATTATTTTTGCCTAAGAGTTAAGGAGCAAGAGGTGAAATGGGTAACTCCACAGGTTCCCCATGGGCTCAATGAGGAAATCTGTATGCCCTAGTGTCAGCATCAATGGCTCCTGGTATCGTGCTTCTCTACCTCTGCAAAGTCAAAGGTCTCTAACATACCCATAATCATTCTACTACCTGTAGGAACAACACTAATCATGCCAAAGAAGAGATGATAACAATAGCAGTTCTAGCTATAAAAACCACCATATAATTTCAATGGCCTTAATTCTTTCCTTGGAATCAGCAGAAAACAGATGTTTTGCTTTCTGGAACAAGTAAAATGACTGATTAAAGTAGGCATAAAAATAATGTCCTGCTTTATGCTTTATGATGCATGGATTAATGAAAGTATTAAGCCATTCTAATAATAGATAAGAAAATTACTACGTTATGGCTAAAAGAAATAAAAGTATACCATTTACCATTTTAAATTAAAAAGTTCTGTAACTTTGCAAGTTCATTGAAAATGTGCAGACAAGAAAGGTACAAATTTATAACCCATTATGGACTACCTTCATATCTCAACATTTATTATGTTCCAGCTTTATTATTATTGTATGACTCCTCAAAAATCTTGTGGGGATTGTATTTTTCCAGAACAGAAGAATAAGCATACATTACACTAATATTTTGTTAAGGAATTACTGTTTTTATCCTAATTTATTAGCATGTTACATTATTAATTTTATGCCATTGACATTGTTTCCTGTGTTATAGCTTTGTCTTTATTTTGAATGCCATGGTTTACTATGCCTGGAGATTAAATTTGAATTTGAACTAAATTATTAGATTATGGATTCAAAGCATGTAATTCCTGAGAAAGTCACTGTAGTTGTGCACAATTCCTTTAAATGGCGAGATTTGATGGCGTTGTTAAAGAAAACTGGCAACAGCTATAATGGAGATTGGAATTCTAAAAAGGGGGTAAAGAGCTATATCAGATACTTGTTTTGTACAGTTTTGTATCCTCCCAACCTCATATTTTGTACAAGTAACTGTGGAAATAATGTTCCTTATAATCTTAGATTTGGGTCCAAGTGGGGAAAAATGGACCAATCCTTATTTCATGTCCCACACAACAACTGGATCACGTTTGACTGATGGGTGTGGGAGAAATCCAGCAAATCTTTCTCTTTTCATTCTTCAGGTGAAAATTTCTGAGATGTGTTCTTAAGCCTTCTCAGATGGTTCCCCAGAATCAAGCACAAGTAGCCCATAGCAGTAGACAACTCAGTTGGCTTTCTCCCTTCAACTCCCTTGTTATCCCTCTTCTAAGGTCACATTCTCAAATTGATGACCTGAATGAAAGCCTTTGTGTTATATTTTTCTTATGGCTGTACCCAATCAAATCTAATACCCCTCTTACCCTTTACCAGTGACAATGATTGCAAGGCTCCTGTGCTAACACTCTTTATCTAACATTATCTCCACTCCAGCAGTGGCCAGAATTCATTCTGTATCTCCAACTCTTATTCTGGAATCAGTTTCTTTCTAAAAACCCATACAGAATTAGGGAAGTCCACATGTACTGGCATCACATTTACTAGTTGCAATTTGGATGCTGGACAGAAGCTAGATTTACTTTTAAGTTTAGGGACGTTCTCATACATCAGCCATATGGCATACAGATTTAATTTTGTGCTTCAAAAAAAAGTTAAAATCATCATTGGACTTTCACAATTAGTTGAGAACAGTAGAAACTTCGGATTTTGGCCAAAATTTGTACATACCTATCACATAAAAAGTACCTGAGAACAGTTGTGCCTTGACCTATGGTGAGGCCTCCATTTATTATTTTGCTTTCTCAACAGACTTGAATTTTTGTGATCTGGACATTTATAGGTCTTGAACACCTAGTTTAGCTCCCCTGGTTCATGATAATGCTCACTAGTTCAAACTTGCAACTCCGTTATTAGGTTCTGTGTATCCCAAGCTGGACTATGCTATGACTTAGGTTTATCATGCCTAACTTATTTTGTAGGGTTCTCTAGAACAACCTAGTTTTTCAGGCCACATGGGTCTCTCAGGACTGCCTATCGGAACATGGGTGCTGGCTTAGTAGTACCAAAGCCTGGGAGCAGTGACTTGGCCCTGATCCTGAACTATATCTTGACCCTTACTATTGTCCTGATCGTATTACTCTAGTCATAGACTCAGTGGCCCCGCATAGAGGTAGGAATGGATTTTGAGTAGGACACAGGTTGTCTTATGGAAGAAGGATCTCTGCCTTGTCTTCCAGAATAGGGGAAGTGATAGCTTTTAAAAGGAATGGGTGAGCCATTTCTATAGACTTCAAGTATTCAAAGGAATCAAGATCTTTGGGATCATCTACCCATATGTCCCCTCCCTATATGTCAGGGATCCAGGTTTTTCCAACCAAGGCCCGGAATATGGCATACTTAACCTGTCTTGGTTGGGTTTTTCATTGCCGTTGAAGTTCAGCCCCAATCTTGGTTCTCTTCTTTCTTTACCCATCTGCTACAGGAGGTGAGAGCCTCTTTGTGTACAACAGAAAAGGCCCTCTGGATTTCTATTATTTTCACTCTTCCTCAGCTGTTCATTATCTTTTGGTAGATCATCACTATTGCTTAGTCAGCTAAATTCATTAGTCTATATCTACTGTTTCCTCCATACATCTCAAATGCTGGATGTTCTGAGCCCACTAGTGCGATCCCTTCCTCCAGTGTAAGGTATCAATTCACCATAACAACTTGCCACTGGTGACAATTTTTATTGTTTGTTTGTTTGTTTATTTACTGCTGGTGAAAATTTTAACAATTAAGGCTTTACTTTGTTGCGGGAACTGTCTGTGCTTTACCTACTACCAGTTATGTTATCTTGGTTACCAGAAGGAGGATTAATCTACCATGAAATTCCATTTTATTGCCTGTTTTCTCAACAATAAATTGAAGTTGCAATTATTAAAGGTAGCATCTATTGTAGGTTGTATTCCCCAGAAGCAGAAGCTAAGATGAACTTTGAGGTGCAAGATATTTTTTAGGGAGTAACACCTGTGAAGGGAAAAGAGTGAAAACAATTGAGAAAAGTGATAAATTAAATTGCAACTCAGGTCCTTAAATATCAGTCCACTTGGCAAGGAACTTTTCAGTAAATATTGTCCATCAGAGTTGTCCCATGTTGGGTCAATTTGGCTTGGCATTTATATTGCTTCCTTGCTCAGTCATCTGAGGAGCGCTTCCCTGAGAAGGAAATTTCTTCATTTCATGTGACTCTGTGCAGATGAAATAGACTCTGAAATTGCTGAAAGGATGCAGGCTGCTGGCTGACCACAGTCTCTGCAGCTGCACAGTAAGGCTTTCTTTGCAGGGGGAACAGAGGGCAGTGCATCTTTATAGCATCTTTATAGTACCCTATAGTATGTTAGTCTCTTCCACAAAACCATGATTTCCTGAAGTGTGGGGACAGTGACTTATTCATCTTTATGTGCAAAGGCTGGGTTTAAGCTTTTGAATAATGTTGAATAGAAGAATTAATAAGAAAATGAACAGAAGTTCTGATGGTACTATTGGTGATGGTGATGATGATAATGAATGTTATGCTGATTCTTCCGTGTATTGAACATGTATTATGTGCTCTAGTATGTAGGACTATTCCTGAAATGCAGTAAATGCTTGATAAATATTTTGAATAAGTGAAAAAAATGAACAAATACACCAGATATTGTGACAGACTTTACAAATATTATTATATTTAATTCTCTCTAAATTAAATAATATTTTTTTCTTATTTTACAGATGAGGCTAATAGAGGTTGAATATTTAAGAATGCATAGCAACAAATTGAAGAGGGAGGATTTGCATGCAGATCTGTCTGGCATGATATTTTGCTATTAACTACTCTGCTGTACTGGGCAGTTATTTGCTATCTGCAGAATGAGGGTAGGGTTAGTAGAAACCACAGCACAGTGACCAGACTTCGGGGGTGGGACTTTATTCCTTGGGAGACCTGACAAGGGCATAGGTGAAAACATCATTCTCTCTTGGAGTCGGAGCTGTCAGTCAAGAACTCAGTTAAAGGGACTGAAGAATGAGGTGATATCTTGGCCATAGGGATCAAAGCAAGAAGGAGTATTAAGAACAGAATATTAATTTATCCATAAATAAAGCTGACTTGGTGCTGTGTAAGGAGATTTTCAGGGGGTCAAAAAATTTGTCTGCCCAGCCAAAGATTTGACTGTGCCATAAGACTGATCTAGACCAAACCTGTGGGTGGGAGCTACATACCCCCTAGATTTAGAAACTGAAAGAATACTCTTTCTGAGAGTATCTTACTCTCCTGGCATGAAATCTCCATGTCCAGTTCTGTTCTACTGTAAAATAGCCATCATGTGAAGAACCACATGAACAGAGACCACGTCCAGACCTGTTGCCTTTCTCTTAGAATATGTGTAGCAGAATTGAGTAAAATTATTGAGTAAAATAATTTTCAGCTTAAAGGCTTAGTCTGTCTCCTATTACAGGTACATACTATTTAAAAATCTTTAAAATTATATTTATCTAAAATTCTGTTTATGGAAAATGAATTCTCTTCCAGGAGAGAAGCCACTCATTTTTAGGAAATATAAAGAAGTACCTGTTTTGCATCCACTGCTATTTCATAGGGCATTTTCAGGAAATATAAAGAAGTACCTGTTTTGCATCCACTGCTATTTCATAGGGCATTTTCAGGAAATATAAAGAAGTACCTGTTTTGCATCCACTGCTATTTCAACAGGTCTTATCTGTTGGGAAGGTTGTTATTTGTTCCATTGTGAAAGGTTCTTATCCATAATAAAGAAGGGTAGTAGTGGTTTCTGTGAGTATAGAAGTTAGAGATTAAGGAACTTGAATTTAGCAGAGGTCAGTTTTCATACTGCAGGTTATCAGGTTTGTTTTGGAGGAAGAGGCAAATCTCAGTTGTTGAGAAAAAGTAGAAGATCATATATCTAATTCATTAAGTTGAGGCATCAGGATGTGGGGTCAAGAAACTTACTCCTGAGAGGAGGCTGTTGGCAGTCAAAAGCACTTAGAGATTCTGGGAGAAGATGATAAGGATATAGAGTATGAATATCCTGGCAAATAAAGTAAACACTTTTAGGCAGCTTAGAAGAAGAGGGGAGTTTTCTGACCTTGTTCTATACAGGACGCTGATTACTTTGAAAACAGATGCTGCATGCTTAACAAGTAAGGCTAGGGTTCACATATTGATGGGAAAGAAGTTAATAAATACATCAGAAGTATGGACTCATTTGGTTGAAATGACACAAATCTAACACAAAGTGGTTTAAGCAAAAGATAAATTTATTGGCTCATCAAATTAAAAATTTGTGCAGAACAAGGCTGGTTTCAGTCTCAAGAGATGCCTTAAATAAAATAACTTCTTTCCATCTTTCTGTTCTGCATGGTTTGGCTTCATTGTAAGGCTCACCTCCCTTTATGGTAACCCCTGCAGTTCAAGGTTTACATCCTATTAATTTCAACCTGGCAAAAGAAAATGTTCTGTTTTTCAGTGGTTCTCAAAAAAGGTCTGTGACATAAGTCTCATTGACTCAGGTTGTCTTGGCTTGAGTCACATGTCTACACCTCAACCAATCAGGTGTACTGTGCTGATCAGCCATTCCTGAATCACATGCCAATCTCTGGAGCTGAAGATGGTGCAAGCCTCTCAGTTTCAACAACGTGGTTTGAGAGTGGCAAATAGGTCATTTAAAAAGAAAATAGGAAGTAAGGGATGAATGCCTGACAGACCAGAGCTATTGTTCAATCTATGCTTTAAGCCTCTTGATTTAACTTGCCAGAAACTTTTCCAGGAAGGAAGATTATGAAATTATGCTTTTCTTCTCCCAGTCTTTTGCCTCAATACCACATGCAGAGCCCTTGTACTTGGTCTCACACCTAATTTACCCTGCTTTTCTGGCAAATACACATCTTTTTACAAATACTTCATTAGTTTTGATGTTTGCCTCAGAGCTCTAATGTGTTGAAAAGGTTTCTTTAAGGTTTGCTGGCATCTCCCCTGAATGCTCTCTGTGGGCTTTTTCCATTTTCCATGTCCCTCCTTCAGGCTCATTACTCTCGGGACACTGCTGACTTCATCAATATTTGTTAAAACTGTTTGACATTCTATATGTGTGCATTCAAGCAGTGAGGAAGACTTATCGCGGTCATCAGAATCTTGTCGATGTGTTGTCTCAAGTACTAGGGAGTCTTTATAATAAACAGAAGGGCAGATAGTGACATTCTGATTGCCCAGTTTATCATGGAGCTAATAGGAAACACATAACAGTGATGTTGGATTCACTGAGGTGAGAGAGAAAGGGTGGGTTGTTGAATATGTCCAGGAGAATCTCTTAATTTTTATCTAAGTGGCAGAAGATCCAGTCTTGGAAACTGGTCTATTTGGGAACAGCCATCCTTCTAGTTTGAGTCTCAGGTAAAAAGAGCATTCAGTGTCCACCTTGCAGCTCACCAGGTGTGCAGGGGATTTTCTCGCAAACCTTGACTGGGACAGGAACTTCTGCATCAGAACTGCACAATGCTTTGCCACATATGCTATTAGAGATTAAAGGTGAGGCAGTGCTGAGCTGACAGTGAGAGGTTCAGTTCCTTTGGGACTCTGCTAACTATATGCTGTTCCCTGGCCTGGGGGCTTCAGATTAAAACCTGACTAGTCACTTTTAAGGTGGGAGACCATGTTATGAGGGAGTTGGGGAAGAAAGCATATTTGGCTCAACTCAAAGGAATTACCCTATGGGAATAGTCCTCAGAATGCAGAATTTATTGATCATGGGTCACAAGTATAATTTCAAATATAAAGCATTTATAGCATCTAGAGGAGAAATCATACATGGGGGATGGTCAGCCTTGTCCAGGTCTGACCAAGGTTCCTAATCTCATCGTGTGGCTATAGTAAGAAGATAGATTCCGAGGAACTTTAATATCTAATTTTATTTTTCCCCTATCTTTCAGCAGAATTTTCCATAACTATCATATCAAGAAGAATGTACCATCTTATGCACAGACTTCTAGAAAAATAATTCTTCTACATTAATGGACTTTTAATGATGTGACTATCTTAATTTCTGACATTTTAAAAAATATGTAAATTCAACGTAATAAGTCAGGGAAGAGAAAGATAAAACTTCTGCTGTGAAGCCTAGATATGTTCTTCTCAGGAGAATTATGCTGTTCTCATAACCATCACAAGCCAAAGATGTTACTAAGGTCACATTTACTCTTTTAGAGTTCCTGGGTTGTGAACAGATTCATGCAGGTTAAGAGACTGTAACTTCCAGGCAGGCTGCGTATAACAGAATGAGATGCAGCACGATGCTGGGATATAGTAGGCACTCAAAACTAGGAAAGAGAATAGATAAAGTTCTCTGTCATTACAGTATTTACAGTCTAGGGATAAGGAGACAAAAATATACAATATGAATAACTTAAAATATGCAGTATGCTAGTGAAAAATTCTCTGGAGATAAATTAAGTAGGGAAAGATGAAAGGGGATGGGGGTCAGAAGAAATTGGGTAGTCAGAGAAGGCTATTTAAGGAAAGAGCTGACGGAGGTGAAGAAGAGAGTCAAGCCTACCTGAAAGAGGAATAAGAGGAAATACAAGAGATGTAAGGTAGGGTCATGCCACTTGTGCTTAAGAAGGAGGCAGATGATGGATGGAACTGGAGGGTATTATGCTGAGCAAAATAAGTCAATCAGAGAAAGACGTGTATCATATGACCTCACTGATATGAGGAATTCTTAATCTCAGGGAAAAAACTGAGGGTTGCTGGAGTGGTGGGAGGTGGGAGGGATGGGGCAGCTGGGTGATAGACACTGGGGAGGGTATGTGCTATGGTGAGCGCTGTGAAGTGTGTAAGACTTTTGAATCACAGACCTCTACCTCTGAAACAAATAATACATTATATGTTAAAAAAAAGAAAGAAAGAAAGAAAAAGAAGGTAGCAGGAAGGGAAAAATGAAGGGGGGGAAGTCGGAGGGGGAGACGAACCATGAGAGACTATGGACTCTGAGAAATAAACTGAGGGTTCTAGAGGGGAGGGGGGTGGGGGGGTGGGTTAGCCTGCTGATGGGCATTAAAGAGGGCACATACTGCATGGAGCACTGGGTGTTATACGCAAACAATGAATCATGGAACACTACATCAAAAACTAATGATGTAATGTATGGTGATTAACATAACATAGTTAAAAAAAAAAAAAAAAAGGAGGCAGATGAGTCTATAGAAGAAAAAGCAGAGTACCTGAGATAAATATTGTTTTCCTGTCCCAGATCTCTTTGAAAAGATAGGAGCTATTTGATGGTCCTTTCAGCAATACAACAGCATATTTCATGCATTTGTTGTTGTTGTTGTTGCTTTACATCTTTCCCTAGAAATAAAGACTTTCAAATCTGTGCTCTGAGAAGGTGAAACACTTTCATTTTGCATTTAGTTATCCTGCTTCATTAATCTCTTTAATCTATGGTAAATCTGTCACGTTTCTTTTTCATTCATGACATTTTCATTTTCAAACAGTAATGGACAAATATCTTATCGAATGGCCTTTAATCTTGCTTTTTCTAATTTTTCTCCATTATTGAATCCAGGCAAAATTCTGAGTGAGTCTACACTGTAGGAGGAATACTCTCTGTTCTTTCCACTACTTCCCAGCAAGAGGCACACCCGTGTGCCCCACAGTCAATGATGGTGCTCTGTGTTTCTTCTAGGAAAAGGTGTTTTTTTCTGCTTTGTCATTAGTAAGTAATCTTGGAGATTGTGTAGATATTCTCTTCCCAAATTCCTTTCACCCATCAGTTTTAGCAATAATCTATGATTCTTTTTTGTATTATTTATTACATTGGTGGTTATCCAAAGTTGTTTTTTCCCCTGTTTTATCATGTATTCTGTATATATTATCTACTATTATTCTGTAAGGAAGAATTAGTTTTTGGTAAGTCACCTTTTTTTGGTGAGATGAGGGAGGAATAGTTCATTCTGAAATTTGTATATGACTATTAGTGTAGAAAATACTCAGTAAAATATTTCTCATGGTTCAGATATAAACTAGATTAATTGTCAAAGAAAATCTTGTGCTTCCTAGGTCACAAATTACGTGTTCAAGTGAATAGCCCACCACTCTTTAAAAGGATAAATCACTACAGGGGCCATTCCTTGGCACCAGCCTCTGTCTTACCTTTTCTCATGTAGTTGGTCTTTCTCCTCCTTGCTGTTTCTGTCATCATTGACTCTATCTGGGTCCCCACAGACTTATGCAACTAGGTAAACCTCTCAGACATTTTGTAACAGTTGGTAATATTACTGAGCTTTTCAGTAAGATGCAGTTGAAAGCTTTGGACTGGGAGACTGGAGTCATGGATGCTAATCTAGACTCTGCTCCTAACTAGCTCTGTGACCTTCAGTCTCAGCATCTGTGAAAAGAAGATACTAGACTTCAATCAGTTCATTTTTACTGTTGTTCTGGGATTCTACACAACTATCTATTTTTACATGAAATATGTTAGTGGATTACTAAGCAGTTTATTCATTCTTAATTATTTTCAGGTCTTAAAGACTATTAGTGAAACTTGTATTTCCCTAAAATAATTCCTTGAGAGGAGAGGCCACATCTTAAGCGTGATATCTGATTCTCTCATCATTGTCAGCATTTACTGAGGGCTTACTGTGTGCCATATGCTGTGCCAAATACTTTACATATATTTTCTCATTTAATCATTTTAATCTTTCATTAATCCAACATGAGAGGTGCTATTGTTATCTCAATTTTGAAGACGAGAAAACTCAACTTTAAAAAAGCTTTCCCACAATCAGTTAGGAAATGTTAGCCTCAAGTCTCAAATTCAAGTTTGTCTATTTCAAAGCCCATGATTTATATCCTTATGCTAAATTTGCTCCCATGCGGGCACAATAGGAATGATAAATTACTGGGTACTTCCAGGTGCCTCTTATAAAATCATTAACCTTGGAGGAGGAATGGATTTTCATTCTCAGATGCCCCTCCTCAATATATACCCTCAATACTCATCATAAGCCCGCATCCAATGAAAATAGACTCAGTACCATCAATGGTAAGGTTTCCACTTCTATAATTTCACCTTTAAAATATTTCCCTTATGTTTAAAATATTGAATTTTAAAGAAGCAATTGAATCTCTCCTCTGTTTCTATGCTAAAGAAGACTTTATTTTTGTTAAATTTAATCCATGAATTTTCAGGCCGTGAAAGTTTCAATGACTCATAAAAGTATTAAAGTATCCAACCACAGTAATCCATAAATAAAAGGCAGAAGCACAGGATAATC
The DNA here is from genome assembly GCF_964656455.1 of Halichoerus grypus. Lineage (NCBI taxonomy): Eukaryota > Metazoa > Chordata > Mammalia > Carnivora > Phocidae > Halichoerus > Halichoerus grypus. Next base: position 21,311,514 of record NC_135718.1, on the reverse strand, counting down.
CTCTGTTGTATATTTAACTTGAAAACTAACAATGGAACAAGACAAATTAGCTCCCCACCTCCTCCCAGCCTCCAATATTTGCCAGTGGAAAGTAGTCTGTCTTGTTACTTAATTGCGTTTCTTCAATGAAAAGTGAAGCTGGCCATATTGAGGCAGTGCTTGGGCTCACAGTCCGGTTGAGAAACAAAGTTGAACTCATAAAATGTTAGTAATATGAAGTAGTCTGTTATTAAGCACAGAGTTGTGTGATGCAGATTGTTGTATGAGGTTGAGTGGACACCAAGGTCACTTAGGAGAAGGCTCGTAAGGTGTAGGCAGGTTTATAGGCAAAACGGCAGGGTAAGAAAGCACATTAATGTGGGAAAAACAGTTAACAACACAGTAACTTTTCCAGAGTTACACATCGTATATTGTTAGTAGGGTGGGATTGAAATTATATCATATAAAAATGTACAGCACCTTTTTGGAGATGAAACGGACTTTTGTTATATGGTATCATATACTTTATTTTTTTTTTAATTTTTTAAAATTTTATTATATTATGTTAATCACCATACATTACATCATTAGTTTTTGATGTAGTGTTCCATGATTCATTGTTTGTGTATAACACCCAGTGCTCCATGCAGTATGTGCCCTCTTTAATGCCCATCAGCAGGCTAACCCATCCCCCCACATCCCTCCCCTCTAGAACCCTCAGTTTGCTTCTCAGAGTCCATCGTCTCTCATGGTTCATCTCCCCCACCGATTCCCCCCCTTCATTTTTCCCTTCCTACTATCTTCTTTGTTTTTCCTTTTTAACATATAATGTATTATTTGTTTCAGAGGTACAGGTCTGTGATTCAATAGTCTTACACAATTCACAGCGCTCACCATAGCACATACCCTCCCCAATGTCTATCACCCAGCCACCCCATCCCTCCCACCCCCCACCACGTCAGCAACCCTCAGTTTGTTTCCTGAGATTAAGAATTCCTCATATCAGTGAGATCATATGATACATGTCTTTCTCTGATTGACTTATTTTGCTCAGCATAATACCCTCCAGTTCCATCCATGTCATTGCAAATGGCAAGATTTTGGTTTTTTTGATGGCTGCATAATATTCCATTGTATATATATACCACTTCTTCTTTATCCATTCATCTGTCGATGAACATCTTGGCTCTTTCCACAGTTTGGCTATTGTGGACATTGCTGCTATAAACATCGGGGTGCACATACCGCTATGGATCCCTACATTTGTATCTTTGGGGTAAATATGAAGCAGTACAATTGCTGGGTCGTACGGTAGCTCTATTTTCAACTTTTTGAGGAACCTCCATACTGTTTTCCAGAGTGGCTACAACAGCCTGCATTCCCACCAGCAGTGTAGGAGGGTTCCCCTTTCTCCACATCCCTGCCAACATCTGTCGTTTCCTGGCTTGTTAATTTTAGCCATTCTGACTGGTGTGAAGTAGTATCTCATTGAGGTTTTGATTTGGATTTCCCTGATGCCGAGCGATGTAGAGCACTTTTTCATGTGTCTGTTGGCCATTTGGATGTCTTCTTTGGAAAAATGTCTGTTCATGTCTTCTGCCCATTTCTTGATTGGATCATTTGTTCTTTGGGTGTTGAGTTTGATAAGTTCTTTATAGATTTTGGATACGAGCCCTTTATCTGATATGTCATTTGCAAATATCTTCTCCCATTCTGTCGGTTGCCTTTGGATTTGTTGACTGTTTCTTTTGCTGTGCAAAAGCTTTTAATCTTGATGAAGTCCCAATAGTTCATTTTTGCCCTTGCTTCCCTTGCCTGTGGCGATGTTTCTAGGAAGAAGTTACTGTGGCTGAGGTGGAAGAGGTTGCTGCCTGTGTTCTCCTTTAGGATTTTGATGGACTCCTGTCTCACATTTAGGTCTTTCAACCATTTTGAGTCTATTTTTGTGTGTGGTATAAGGAAATGGTCCAGTTTCATTCTTCTATATGTGGCTGTTCAATTTCCCCAACACCATTTGTTGAAGAGACTGTCTTTTTTCCATTGCGGATTCTTTCCTGCTTTGTCGAAGATTAGTTGGCCATAGAGTTGAGGGTCCATTTCTGGGCTCTCTATTCTGTTCCATTGATCTATGTGTCTGTTTTTGTGCCAGTACCATACTGTCTTGATGATGACAGCTTTGTAATAGAGCTAGAAGTCCGTAATTGTGGTGCCACCAGCTTTGCTTTTCTTTTTCAACATTCCTCTGGCTACTCGGGTTTTTTTCTGGTTCCATACAAATTTTAGGATTATTTGTTCCATTTCTTTGAAAAAAGTTGATAGTATTTTGATAGAGATTGCATTAAATGTGTAGATTGCTCTAGGTAGCATTGACATCTTCACAATATTTGTTCTTCCAATCCACGAGCATGGAATGTTTTCCATTTCTTTGTGTCTTCCTCAATTTCTTTCATGAGTATTTTATAGTTTTCTGAGTACAGATTCTTTGCCTCTTTGGTTAGATTTATTCCTAGGTATCTTATGGTTTTGGGTGCAATTGTAAATGGGATCGACTCCTTAATTTCTCTTTCTTCTGTCTTGTTGTTGGTGTATAGGAATGCCACTGATTTCTGTGCATTGATTTTTAAATCCTGTCACTTTACTGAATTCCTGTATGAGTTCTAGCAGTTTTGGGGTGGCATCTCTTGGGTTTTCCACATAAAATACTATATCATCTGCAAAGAGTGAGAGTTTGACTTCTTCTTTGCTGATTCAGATGCCTTTTATTTCTTTTTGTTGTCTGATTGCTGTGGCTAGGACTTCCAATACTATGTTGAATAGCAGTGGTGATAGTGGACATCACTGCCGTGTTCCTGACCTTAGGGGGAAAGCTCTCAGTTTTTCCCCATTGAGAATGACATTCGCTGTGGGTTTTTCATAGATGGCTTTTATGATATTGAGGTATGTACCCTCTATCCCTATACTCTGAAGAGTTTTGATCAAGAAAGGATGCTGTACTTTTTCAAACGCTTTTTCTGCATCTATTGAGAGGATCATATGGTTCTTGTTCTTTCTTTTGTTAATGTATTGTATCACGTTGATTGATTTGTGGATGTTGAACCAACCTTGCAGCCCAGGGATAAATCCCACTTGGTTGTGGTGAATAATCCTTTTAATGTACTGTTGGATCCTATTGGCTAGTATTTTGGTGAGAATTTTTGCATCCATGTTCATCAAGGATATTGGTCTGTAATTCTCCTTTTTGATGGGGTTTTTGTCTGGTTTTGGGATCAAGGTAATGGTGGCCTCTTAAATGAGTTTGGAAGTTTTCCTTCCATTTCTATTTTTTGGAACAGTTTCAGAAGAATAGATATTAATTCTTCTTTAAATGTTTGATAGATTTCCCCTGGGAAGCCATCTGGTCCTGGGCTTTTGTTTGTTGGGAGATTTTTGATGACTGCTTCAATTTCCTTAGTGGTTATAGGTCTGTTCAGGTTTTCTATTTCTTCCGGGTTCAGTTTTGGTAGTTGCTACATCTCTAGGAATGCATACATTTCTTCCAGATTATCTAATTTGCTGGCATACAGTTGCTCATAGTATGTTCTTATAATTGTTTGTATTTCTTTGGTGTTGGTTGTGATCTCTCCTCTTTCATTCATGATTTTATTTATTTGGGTCATTTCTCTTTTCTTTTTGATAAGTCTGGCCAGGGGTTTATCAATCTTATTTATTCTTTCAAAGAACGAGCTCCTAGTTTCGTTGATCTGTTCTACTGTTCTTTTGGTTTCTATTTCATTGATTTCTGCTCTGATCTGTATTATTTCTCTTCTCCTGCTGGGTTTAGGCTTTATTTGCTGTTCTTTCTCCAGCTCCTTTAGGTGTAGGGTTAGGCTGTGTATTTGAGACCTTTCTTGTTTCTTGAGAAAGGCTTGTATTGCTATATACTTTCCTCTTAGGACTGCCTTTGCTGCATCCCAAAGATTCTGAACAGTTGTGTTTTCATTTTCATTTGTTTCCATGAATTTTTTTAATTCTTCTTTAATTTCCTGGTTGACCCATTCATTCTTTAGTAGGATGTTCTTTAGCCTCCATGTATTTGAGTTCTTTCTGACTTTCCTCTTGTGATTGAGTTCTAGTTTCAAAGCATTGTGGTCTGAAAATAGGCAGGGAATAATCCCAATCTTTTGGTACAGGTTGAGACCTGATTTGTGACCTAGGATGTGATCTATTCTGGAGAATGTTCCATGGGCACTAGAGAAGAATGTGTATTCCATTGCTTTGGGATGGAATGTTCTGAATATGTCTGTGAAGTCCATTTGGTCCAGTGTGTCATTTAAAGTCTTTATTTCCTTGTTGATCTTTTGCTTAGATGATCTGTCCATTTCAGTGAGGGGGGTGTTAAAGTCCCCCACTATTATTGTATTGTTGTTGATGTGTTTCTTTGCTTTTGTTATTAATTGCCTTATGTAATTGGCTGCTCCCATATTAGGGCCATAGATGTTTACAATTGTTAGATCTTCTTGTTGGATAGACCCTTTAAGTAGGATATAGTGTCCTTCCTCATCTCTTATTATAGTCTTTGGTTTAAAATCTAATTTGTCTGATATAAGGATTGCCACCCCAGCTTTCTTTTGGTGTCCATTAGTATGGTAAATGGTTTTCTACCCCCTCACTTTCAATCTGGGGGTGTCTTTGGGTCTAAAATAAGTCTCTTGCAGACAGCATATTGATGGGTCTTATTTTTTAATCCAATCTGATAGCCTGTGTCTTTTGATTGGGGCATTTAGCCCATTTACATTCAGGGTAACTATTGAAAGATAGGAATTTAGTGCCATTGTATTGCCTGTAAGATGACTGTTACTGTATATTGTCTGTGTTCCTTTCTGGTCTATGTTGCTTTTAGGCTCTCTCTTTGCTTAGAGGACCTCTGTCAATATTTCTTGTAGGGCTGGTTGCGTGTTCGCAAATTCCTTCACATTTTGTTTGTCCTGCAAGGTTTTTATCTCTCCTTTTATTTTCAATGACAGCCTAGCTGGATATAGTATTCTTGGCTGCATATTTGTCTCATTTGGTGCTCTGAATACATCATGCCAGTCCTTTCTGGCCTGCCAGGTCTCTGTGGATAGTTCTGTTGCCAGTCTAATGTTTCTACCATTGTAGGTTACAGACCTCTTGTCCCGATCTGCTTTCGGGATTTTCTCTTTGTCTCTGAGACTCGTTAGTTTTACTTCTTAGATGTCGGGGTGTTGACCTATTTTTATTGATTTTGAGGGGGGTTCTCTGTGCCTCCTGGGTTTTGATGCCTGTTTCCTTCCCCAAATTAGGGAAGTTCTCTGCTATAATTTGCTCCAATATACCTTCTGCCCATCTCTCTCTTTTTCTTCTTCTGGGATCCCAATTATTCTAATATTGTTTCATCTTATGGTATCACTTATCTCTTGAATTCTGCCCTCATGATCTAGTAGTTGTTTATCTCTCTTTTTCTCAGCTTCTTTATTTTCCATCATTTGGTGTTCTATATCACTAATTCTCTCTTCTGCCTCATTTATCCTAGTAGTTAGAGCCTCCATTTTTGATTGCACATCATTAATAGCCTTTTTGATTTTGACTTGGTTAGATTTTAGTTCTTTTATTTTTCCAGAAAGGGTTTCTCTAATATCTTCCATGCTTTTTTCAAGCTATCATACACTTTAATGACCATTCAGGGCTGAAGCTCCTGGGCATTAGCTTGATAAAACTAATAAAGTCATATCAAGGAACAAGTCATAAATAGGCAGAGAGACTCAATGATTCTTTTGAATAGTCTGCACATTCAGGGACATCCTTTAGATTTCCTTTTCTTTTTTTAATTTTAAAGTAGTTTGACTTAACTTTTGTTTTGTCACTGGTAACAAAATAATATTGGCTTACATAATACAGAAGAATGGAAGGAACAAGAAGTGATTGAAAAGCAGGGACCCTCCAGCAGAGAGGCTGGGGAAATTATTGAGAAGGGATATTCCTAATTTTCTTACATTTATAGAGAAGAAACTCATTTCACTTTAATTACCCACTCAATAAATGTTTTCATTTATCTCCATTAATGAGACCCTGCAAAAGACTGGCCTGGCTGAGCAAATTTTGAGATCTCCAGGTGAAACATAAAGCAGAAGAAGGCTAATATTTATTATTTAGCATACAAGACCAGTCTTGTTTCATTCAATTTTATTTAAAAATATTAAGTTTTGGTAGATACTGGGAAGAAATGCGTTTTTCAATAACCAGACATCATTTATTTAACTTATACTTTGTTGCAATATGTTTTTTTTTTAATTTTTTTATTGTTATGTTAATCCCCATACATTACATCATTAGTTTTAGATATAGTGTTCCATGATTCATCGTTTGTGCATAACACCCAGTGCTCCATGCAGAACGTGCCCTCCTCAATACCCATCACCAGGCTAACCCATCCTCCCAACCCCCTCCCCTCTAGAACCCTCAGTTTGTTTTTCAGAGTCCATTGTCTCTCATGGTTCTTCTCCCCCTCCGATTTCCCCCCCTTCATTCTTCCCCTCCTGCTACATTCTTCTTCTTCTTTTTTTCTTTCTTAACATATATTGCATTATTTGTTTCAGAGGTACAGATCTGAGATTCAACAGTCTTGCACAATTCACAGCGCTTACCAGAACACATACCCTCCCCAGTGTCCATCACCCAGTCACCCCATCCCTCCCACCCCACCCCCCACTGTTGCAATATGTTTTATATTATTAGTCATTTCACAACCTAACTTCTGCCTTCAGAAGAGAGGCTGCCTCTCTTGCCTGCATCCTCTCATCTCTTCTGTCTCCTCCTCAGTGAATCAGTTTTACTTTTTTCTGTCTCTTGTCCCTTCTCTCTCATTTCTTTCAATGAGAGGGAGAGAAATAATTAATGTAATTAATATGACCTGGGCAAATGACTGATGGGTAAACTGCAAATTGTTTTCTTAAGAGAATATCATGATATTTATGTTGTTATGTATCCACCAAATGACACACTTTCCATTTTTCATTCCACAAATATGGGGAAAGAAAGCAATGATTTGCTTGGCCTCACATCGTAAATAAAACTAAACTCTTCTGAGAAGCTCTGTTTTCTGATGGTCATGTCTTACTCTGATAAAGGCTGTTGCAATGGGTAGAAGGGAGGTAAATTTGAGTTTATAACGAGAATGATCCTTTATCATTCCCAACAGGTCCTGTGCTCTGAGTTGGCTGTAATGAAAGAAGAGCCTCATGACTCATAAAAAACATAAATACACTTCCTATTAACACTTTATTCATTGCAACTATGCTGGAATTAGCCCCAGAATGCCTATGGGAGTGTCTTATCCAGGAGCTTTTACAGAAATTACTCAGGTGAGAAGGAGTTTAGAAGAAAAATGTTAGTGTCCCTTTCAAAGAGTCACTCAGGTATCCTCACAAATGCAGGGCAGTGTGAAGGAAGCTACTATATCTATTAAACCATGTGCAGACTGGATGTACAGAGAGGCTTCCAACTGGATGATTTGAACCAAGAGTCCAAAGGGGAGAAGATATGAGGAAGATGACTCCTTGTGAAAGGCTGTTAAAGGATAAATGAGTGGCCCTAAAGGGCAAGAGCTTAAGGAAGGGATGTTTAGCCACACATTAAAGAAAAATGCCCGCTGGCATTCTCTGTCTTATTCCTTTCCCCTCCTCTCTTGAACCAGTGCATACTTCTGCCATTGGAAAAGAGACTCTGTATGAATCGGAATATATCTATATTCATAATAGAGGAAGGGCTTAGAAGATGCTCAAAGGAATAGCAGTCATTTTTTGTCATTGTCCTGTCCAGATTTTTTTCTATCCCTCTTTTCCAAATCAACTCTATCAGCTGTGATTCAAAATAATGGCATCAGATTGAGTTTCCATGAAAGCAATGTCAAATAAGTCACCTCTCCTGTGCTCTAATCCAATTATTGTAGGTGTTTAGAGGGATTCTAAGGTCTGGCCTGGGCTTACAAAGAGTGCTAGGACTAAATAGCGATGGCTGCAGTACATGGGAGAGCAGAGGGACATTGTTTGTGCCTTCCACTTCCCAACCCCCATCTTTAAGAACATATGTAGGCACAAATATGATTTTTAAATATTTTATTTATTTATTTTTATTTGAGAGAGACAGAGACAGAGAGAGAGCCCACAAATGGAGGAGGAGCAGAGGGAGAGGGAGAGAGAGAGAGAAAATCTCAAGTAGACCTTGCGCTGAGCACAGACACAGGGCTCAAACTCACGACCCTGAGATAATGACCCAAGCTGAAATCAAGAGTTGGACGCTTAACCAACTGAGCCACCCAGGCACCCCCAAATATGATTTTTAAACCTATTATAGAAATAATTTGTTATCAGGACTGATGCTAGGGATCTGGAACTTGCAACCATGCCAGCACTAAATCACAGTAACTACAGTTGATCCTTGATATTCTTGAGGGAATCTATTCAGAGTCTTTGCAAATCCTCAACCTTTGTAACAGTGCAGAGCATTTACTAATTATTTATTATGTGTCAGACACTGTTCCAGTTCTTTATATGCATTATCTTTTTTTTTTTAATCTTTAGAACAGCATTATGAACTAGGTGCTTTTATAAATTAGGAAATAGGTTTAGGGAAGTAATTGTTCTTGATTACAAAGCATAGTTAACTACTTTGTTCTAAGGGAATAGCACTAATTGAGATAAAGATGCAGGATAGTCAGGTAGGGACAGTCACCAGCTCATAAATTCCTCTTTCATACCAGCCTCAGTACTAACCCATTCAAATTCTGGTGAGGTGTTTTGCATGCACTGTCTCATTTAATCTCCACAATTACTCTATTGAGTAACTGTGGATATTTCTTTTTTTTTTATTTTAAGATTTTTATTTATTTATTTGACAGAGAGAGACAGCGAGAGAGGGAACACAAGAAAGGAGAGTGGGAGAGGGAGAAGCAGGCTTCCCGCAGACCAGGGAGCCCAATGTGGGGCTCGATCCAAGGACCCTGGGATCATGACCTGAGCCAAAGGCAGACACTTAACGACTGAGCCACCCAGGCGCCCCTAACTGTGGATATTTCTAAACAGTGACTGGCATGGTCAATCACACATAGTTAAACTGAATTTATACATACCAAGGAATAATTGTCCCAATTATCTTTCATGACTACATTTAGAAGAATACCTTCTTGAGAACAGGAAAACAAGTAAGCAAGACATCGGTTGTCCATATTCATTCCCTATAATGGAATCATTCAATAACATTGTCCTGATGTGTCGGCATAGAGGAGAACCAGAAGGAGAGGGATACTATATTTATGTGTCTTTAATATAAGATAATATCAAACACAATTTCATTGCAGGTGAATATTTTATAAATCTCACTTTTTTTGTAATTCCATATGTATCTTATGTCTCTTTTTCTAGTTTTAATTTTTGATGATTTATTTTAAGGGCTAAAACCAGCTATGGAAATGGAAACATTAGCAGAGAGAAGGAGGAAGACATTATTCCATCAGCTATGTCTCCACTCCCTTACGTAAATTGCCTCTTGATGATCTAGTTCAAGTTGATTTATTTTCATTAGAACTTTAAAGCACCATTTCTGTTTTTGATCAGTGAGGTCAAATCATGCTAAGCTCATCCTCAGTCCATTTGCTAGGAAACCCACATACAGATGGTGTAAAAGTCATATAAGGAGGCAACAAATTACAAACATGATCCTTCAAATTCAGACTTTATCATTATTACAGAGGAACAGCTAGTTGCTTCCACTGTTTCTCACATGTATCCTGCTCTCAATTCCTATAATTATTCTGCTGTTTCATCTGAGAGACAGTGAACATTTTGGGAAGAAGACTCTACTGATAGAAATCTAATCATTTCAGTACCATGTTCTTAGAGAGAAAATGTCTTATAATTAACAAGTTGCAGAAAAAAGCATAAGGCCTATGTATGAAACGGAAAGCCCCCAAAATATCTAGGTATAACTGTAACTCTAAATGAAATAGAAGACAAGGATAGCAAGTGCCACACCATCATGAATGGGGCAAGGTCTCTGGACTTCCACATACTCAGGTTCAAATCTTCTGACCACTTCCAACAAGCCAGGTGGCTCTGGGCAGGTTATATAATATTGCTGAAACTATTTACTCATCTGTGAAATTGAGACCATGACACCCAGGGTTGTGGTGATCATTAAATGATTGATTGTGCACACATTATCTAGCATATAAAGAATATGGACAAAAGAGAAATGAAGTACATAATGAATTGTACAAACAAGTGAGATTTATAAAATATAGAGTTTTATAATTTAGTAAAGACTATTTATTTTCCTGGAACTGCCCCATCCTTCAAATAGACCAATGAAACATTTCAAGAATATCTTATTTGAAACAATGAAAGATGAAGTTATTTTTCTGCAAAGATTGTAAGCCAGGGACCACTGTATGAGAGCATTTTATCCAAGGAGGAGGTTGACAGAAAAAGATGTATAGCATGCATAAATATGCACATACACACAGGGGGTGATATAGAAGCATAAAGGAGTGGAATCTAAGCCAACCTGGATTCAAGGAATCACAGAAACTTTCTAGGAGTGAAAATCTGAATTAGCTTAAAAAATAATTCAAGTAAAGTACAGCATAAAAAAGGAAACAGCGTGTGCCAAGATTTTGTGGAATCATTGAAGATATTCAGGTTTTAGAGAAGGAAAGAAATTAAGAATGATTGGAGTTATAGATTATGAACAAAGGCCTCATATAAATTGTTTAAATTTATTTTTAAATCCACATCCCTTAACTACAAAAGTGAGTTGTGATGTCAACTGCAAATTGGTAATGCTGATGATAGGAGCTCTAACTTCTGAGGAAGGAGAGCTGAAAGCTTTGAATAATATGTCAATTCAAGGAAACAAAATGGAATAAAATTATAAAGAGGGATGATGTTGAATAGGCAGATGGTCCACATTCTTAGTAAACAACGAGAGACATACATTCTGATATGATTTTTCTCCATCTACTTAGGTACATGTAAAATGCACCCCCACTTACATTCTATATCTTTTCCCTTCTTTAAACACTTTGAGGTGGCATTTTATACAAAGCTATGGATAAGTAAGTTCTTCCTACCTGTGCCTGACTTGCCAATGTGATCTGTGTATTCTACAAATGTACTACAAATTTTCTTTTGTCCATATACACAATGCCTGTACATACAAAACCTTCCCTAAGTGATAGAAACTCTATGCATTTGAGAACCACTCTAGGAAGAGGTCTTCAGACCAAGCTTACCTGTAATGCATGATTTCCATTGATGTGCATCCTGGCCACAAAGTATTTCTTCCTCTGTAATATTTTATCAGAAAATATCTATTCATTTTCAATTTTATTGTGTGTTTCATATAGGCATGTGAATACAGTTTCAAACAAAGACAGCATCTGGATAATTTCCACTCTGACAGTTCCTCTTTTGTCTAAGCTATAAACTGTTTTATATTGTATTACAATTATTATAAACGGTGTTGCAGCAAATGAATAGGGATTTTGGAGACAGTCCTGAGTTCAAATTGGATCTCTAACATTGCTGTATCTGTGAACTTTAAATATTTATTTAATCTCTGCATATCTCAGTTACCTTCTTTTAAAACTGGGATTAATAATACTGACTTTATAGTAGATGTTAAACAAAATGATGCATATAACCTTCCTTGTTCCTTACATAGAAGTGAGCCACAAACATTAGCTTTGCCTTCTTTCTAGTAACCCGAATATCCATGAGGGCAGTAGCCTTTTGTAGTTTGAGCCAAACATCTTTCAAAACATCTGGCTGAAGGGGCGCCTGGGTGGCTCAGTCAGTTAAGCGACTGCCTTCGGCTCAGGTCATGATCCTGGAGTCCCGGGATCGAGTCCCGCATCGGGCTCCCTGCTCAGCAGGGAGTCTGCTTCTCCCTCTGACCCTCCTCCCTCTCGTGCTCTCTATCTCTCATTCTCTCTCTCGCAAATAAATAAATAAGATCTTAAAAAAAAAAACAAAAACATCTGGCTGAGTAAAGCAAATGTGGGTATTCAAAAGTAAGTTAAAGGGTGAATAGCAAGGAGTATAATCCCAGGAGAAGTAATTAGTTATTAACATTTTTCAAATATATGGAAGGGTTAAAAGCAGGTGAGAGATTATGAGACATCATAATCATCATAAAGATCAGTGTGTGTGTGTGTGTGTGTGTGTGTGTGATGGGTGCTGTTCTGAGATGTCAAATTAAAACCAGCCTTTCCTATTTTACCATGGTACAGTTCTTTCATAATTTGAAATGAGAGTCCAAGATGCCTCCTTCTGTTGTTTGGTGAAGGGAAGAGGGTTGTATTCTTTTCAGGACCAAGACGCATCTGGTTACAACCTAGAAACCTGATGTGACAATGAGGGGATACTTTTTTCAGAAGTCCGTGCTGTTCTCAGCTGGATCACACGGCCACAATGGAGGGTATCTGGTATGATATATCAGCAAAGAGTCTTTTTTTTTTTTTGATCCTTAAATCAGCGAAATGCCTCAGACAATGGGATGTTCTGTCCTGAGGTGCTCTAATCACCCAATATACAATCTCCCTAGAGTTGGTCTTTATCCCAGATGCCCTGATGCTGCAGTTAAATGCTGCCTGTGGTCTTGGAAATTATATGCCACAGTAACTAATTACAGGTTATAAAATAAAAAGGGAATAGGAAAGTAGCCTTAAAGTAAGTACTGAGCAGGCAGAGTCAGGGGTGGACCTAAGCTAATTGGCTTCTTGACAGAGCTCTTCTCTAGGGTCTCCAGGCAGCCTTTTATTTTAATTAGTGTTTGGAGGATTAGAGTCTTCTCAAAGCCCTCAGGTACAGTGTGGAATGGCTCAGGAGAATACACTCTGGAACAGGCCCTGAGGTTTCAAAACTCAAACCTGATGTCATCCAAGAAGGTGCAGTTGCAGCTTACTGTTAATTATTTTCCTTACTCAATTTCTCCTATAACTAGGGACAAGTGGTCTTATTTGCATTTTATGGGTAATATAATGCTGCAGCTAGGAACTGTTTTCTCTGTGAAGCAATTGTTGGATTAAAACTCAAGTGTCCTATGCCTAAACCTGATTTTCTACCTATGATAGCTCACAGCTGGGTCATTAATAAATGCTGTTGTTTTAATTACTTATGTATATTGTGTTCAGTTTGTCATTGTTCTAGTTTAACTTGTTTAATCTCTTTAACTAGACAACTGATCAAACGCAGATAAAGCAGAGGTCTTTGCTTCCAGTTGTTCTAATAATGATATAAATTCAGAAATTTATCTAGCAATATATTCTAAGTCAAATGAGTTGTAGAAAGTAGGTGTATAGAGGTAATAACAGCCTGTGATTCTAAGGGACATGTTCTCAAAGGACATGACATTTAAGTAGAATCTTTTAAATAAGTGCAACTTAGATGGGTAGAAAAAATGGAGTAAGAACTTATAAGCCTGGAAAATACGTCTACTGATGCAGAATCTTGAATGATGAACTGGGAAGAATCAGTCTGGCTTCTTCAGAGGTTTTATCCTGGGTTGAAGAGGGAAATAAGAGAGACCAGTATGGTTAGAGCAGATGAACAAGACTGGTTTGGGACTAAGGGTGTTGGATTTTTACTCTATGGATAAAGGAGAGTAATAGGAGGGATGACTTTGTAAGATAATTCTGGTTTATGTGTTCTAATCATGAATTAAAATGAAGGAACCAGGGGTGCCTGGGTGGCTTGGTTGGTTAAGTATCTGCCTTCAGCTCAGGTCATAATCCCAGGGTCCTGGGATTGAGCCCCACATTGAGCTCCCTGCTCAACGGGGAGTCTGCTTCTCTCTCTCCCTCTGCTGCTCCCCCTGTTTGTGTGCTCTCTCTCTCTTTCTGTCAAAATAAATAAATAAAATCTTTAAAAATAAATAAATAAATAAATAAATAAATAAATAAATAAATAAAATGAAGGAACCAAAGTTGGGGCTTCAGATTATATGAAAGCCTCTAATGGTTCAAAGATGGCACAATGAATGTCTATCTAAGGGGAAGGAGTGGAAGTAGAGACAATGGAGAAGGATTCTAGACATGTTGTAGAGGACAGTCTCTTTGTGACAATACTCCTTTCAGGGGTCCTGCCTTTTCTTTTTTTCTTTCCTCATGGGGACTTATACATTTTGTGTACATGGTGAGCATTCAACAGGTGTTTGTGGTACAGAGAGAGATTAGCTTAGAGAAGAGAATGTGGGATTCAGGCAGAAGGACTTGGTTTAGTTTTTTGGAATTATCGCTTATTGGCCATGTAACCAAGAGGAAACATAAGCATCTTCTGTACCTTATTTTCCTCTATTGAGATGATTCTCAAAGGAGTTGGAACTTCTGGCTTTTCAACCCCATAGGTCCTTCCCAGGTGATTGCATTTATACTGTGCTTGCTTTCTTCCTTTCTTTAATTTTTTCTTTCTTTCTTTAATATTTCTTTTTTATTTTTTTTGTTTTATTTTATTTATTTTTAAGATTTTATTTATTTGACAGCAAGACCACAAGCAGAGGGGGAGAGAGGGAGAAGCAGGCTCGCTGCTGAGCAAGGAGCCCGATGTGGGACTTGATCCCAGGACCCTGGGCTCATGACCTGAGCCGAAGGCAGCCACTTAACTGAGCCACCCAGGCGTCCCTTTAATATTTCTTTATTTGAGAGAGTGTGCATGTGCAGACAGGGAGAGGGAGAGAGGGAATCTCAAGCAGACCGTGTGCTGAGCATGGAGGCTAACATGGGGCTCGATCTCACAACCCTGAGATCATGACCTCAGCTGAAACCAAGAGTTGGCCTGCTTACCAGACTGAGCCACATTGATGCCCCTTTACTGTGGTTTCTGTACCCCATAAACACAGATGGTTCCAAACTGTTTCTTCAGTCCACATTTCTCTTCGAAATTCCAGGACTTTATATCAGCCTGTTTGTGGGAAATCTCCATTCAGACGATTGCAGATATCTCCAAATCAACAGATCAGAAAATAAAAAGAAATGTTCCCCCAAACTTTTCCACCTCATCACCATCAAGAGCCTCTCTCCTCCTGCACTCTTTATGCTAACAAGTAGTAACTTCTCTACTTCAGACTTTTCCTTTATCAGAGGAATCTGTATCTCAGCTACCTGGGGAGAAAAGAAACTTGTATCTGTAGCTGAAAGATGGTTAAAGCCCAATGGGATAACACTTCTAAAGGCAGTTTTGTGTTATTACACATAATAATACCTTATATTTGTATGACTTTGCATAGTCTATAAAATGCATTTTTAAAAATCCCATGGCTTAAGACAAAATAACCTATTTTTATGGTAAAATTTATTCTGTAATGAGAGGTTATCAGAAAAAAATAATATTATTGGTTAAGAAAAGCACCAGATATCAATTATGTTTCCTTATACACAGAACCAACCATCTTTTCTAATCAAAAATAGTCTGGGTCTACTTACCCTGGATTTTCAGTCATTTGTAGTTGTTTACTAAGTACTACTTAAAAAAAAATGAGTGTATGCTTCTCTAATGTTTATTGTGTCTACAAATGATTCAAGGATTAAAGGGTGCACATGCACACAGGCACATACAGTTTACGCACAAGAAGGTGAAACAGCTGCCTCCCAAACACAAACTCCAAGATGCCATATAGCATAGACTGAGGACACTGGTGTTGCCCTATGGTTTAGGAGAGTCCGCATTCATTCTCTCTCTCTACTTTTTTAGCTATGTCTTTCATGCCTGATGCTTCCAAATCTCAAAACATCACAGGGACACCTCACTGTAGACTCTCAGGAATCATGAAATGAGAAATCTAATAGGGCACAGTATATAACTGGAGGGGAAGAAATGTGCTCCTCTTTGAATGGAAACCAATAATGAACCGAGGTCTACCTTCCTCGGTCCAGAGTGGAAAGGAACCCTAGAAAAATATTCAAGAGTTATTATTACTGTGACTGTTCCCTGTTAAGGATAGCATGAAGAATTGGACAAAGAGATTGTGACCTCTCATTTTATTTTATTAATGTACTTTAATAACTTTACTGTGATATAATTCACAAACCATAAATTTTGCCCCTTTAAAGGTAGAGTTCAATGTTGTTTGAATGTTCACGAGGTTGCAACTACCACAATCTAATTTTAAAATGCAATCTAATTTTGTCCCTCCACAAGAACCCCAGGCACTTTATAGTCACTTCTATCTATCCCCCTCCTTCTAGCCCTAGCAAACATTAATGGAATTTCTGTCTCTATAGGTTTACCATTATGAAATGGTAAATGGAATCATACAATATGTCATCTTTTGTGACTAGTTTCTTTCTAGTAGGATAAAGTTTTCAAGGTTCATCCATGTTTTAGCACATATTGGTACTCCGTTGATTTTACTGCAGGATAATATTCCATTGTATGGATTTTATTTCTCTATTCATGAGATGATGAAAACTTTTCTCACTGTTGGCAATTATGAACAGTGTTCCTATAAACATTTGAGTACAGGCTTTTGTGTGGACATATTTTTTCATTGCTCTTGGGGATATAGGAGTGAAATTCCTGGACCATATTGGTATCTCTATATTTAAACTTTCAAAAAACATCTAGAGTTATCCAAAGCAGCTGTACCATTGTACATTCTTACCAATGGTATATGAGGGTTCTAATTTCTTCACATCCCTATCAAAACTTATAATTATCTATCTTTTCAGTTGTAGCCATCCTAGTGGGCATAGAGTGGTAGACTGTAGTTTTGATTTCCATTTCCCTAATAACTAATAGTGCTGAGCATCTTATGATGTCATGAACCACTTGCGTATCTTCTTTGTGAAACTTGTATGCGTTGGGGAGGGATGAAGAACTTAGGTTTTTGACAGGAAACTTTTCCGGATTGATATTCATTCACAAAGGAAAAGTCAGGCATTTATATGACCAATCAGTTTTGCAAAGTTTTTAGAAATATTTGAAAAGGACCTCAGCTGCAGTCCTATGGCCAGTGATTTACTCAATGAAGCATGGCATTCAATTACCCAGTTTTTAAAATATGCATTTTAGCAGTCAGTGTTAACAGGTCACAAAAAATGCATTTAGTCTTCCCCATATCCGATCTGACTATATGATTTATGGGTCACCTTGTACACAGGACACTCTTCACACTCCTCATACAGGAATATGGAGGTGAGATGGGTGGGGGCAACATGTTGAGATGTTCCAGTAACTCATCTAGTACCTGATGATGAGAGAGTGCTTATTGGCAGCCCAGTGAGACTTTAATTTTGAGATGATCCAGAAACTGGAGATAAGAGAGGTATATGAATCAGTGAGTATGGCTAGTGTCACTGTCGTAGAATCCCTATATTTGATACCAGTAAATCTGACTTTTACTGCCTAGTCTGAAGGAAATGTTTATAGATAACATTTATTAAAAACTTGTATTCCACATCCCTGCACCACACTACCCCTACCTAACACACTAGATATCTCATCTCAATACAACTAAAATACACATTTACTGTTATACCAGTTCCATATACTATGTAGTATTGTCATGAGCTCAAATAAAAATGGTAGATATGAGAATGCTTGTAAAATTATGCAATACTTTGCAAAATTAGTATGTTAAACTTTATACCTACAGAAGCTAGCCAGGTCACATGGAGTGTGATCCCTTCTACATAGCACAAGCACCATTGAGCTCCATGGAAAGTGGGAATGTGGCCTTAGAACTTGCAAGAGCCCCATTTTAAAAGAAACTGAAAAGCTATGACTTTAACGTAAAATCTGAAATTTAAATATTATCTCAGAAAGGGTATTCAGGTTAAAAAAATGTATGGGCTCTGTCTTGAGATATCTGTACCAAGTGAATGGAAAATTCTATTGTTACAAGAAGCCCTTGAACAGTAGGGAGGAGACTAATACTGTTGTATGAATTCTGGAAGTCAGTTAACCTCCTGGTGCCTCAAGTGCCTAATCTGAACATGATTATGATAACAGGAATTTGGGCCAAGTGTTCTTTCAATTCTGTTTATATCACCCGTCACAACTTTAAAATCTTAGATTCTCTTGTTGGCAATGGCCTTTGTCTTTAAGCATCTTGCATTGCTAAGAAATGGAAAATAGATGAAAAAATGTAGGAATCATTTTACGGAAGCCTAGACAAATACAAATACCACTCCCCCAAATTAACTTTGGTCTTCACTTATCAAACGAAGGACTGACTAAAAACAGGGAAAGAGAAAACTAAAGATGGGTTACTTGTCAGAGGACAAAAAAAGGACATAGAAACCAAGACTCTAGATATGGAGTGTATTTGACTAGAGCACTTGGATCAGGGAGGTAAACAAAAAGTTAGGTTTCAAAAACTCATACTTTGGGAAACAGTGTAAAACAACCTTAAAGGAGAGAAGTCAAAGGAGGACATAGTAGGTATTTTTTAATACCCAAAGGGCTGTCAAATGGGAAGAGAGGTTAAATTTGTTCTTTATGATCCCAATGGTGGAATTAGCCTCAGTGAGTGGAATGTACTGGATCCCGCATTGCTTATATATTGGAAAGCATTTTCAAAACTACTTACTTATGGACAAGGCTTCTCCAAGAGGTGATGGATGTCTATCAGTAGAGATACGTAAATGATGATTAAAGTGATACTTGATGGAATGTTCCAAAATGGATTTTAGAGGAAGGAGGAGGGAAGAAATAGATAAACTAAAGGTTGAAGATCCTTAGCTTTTTTCTAGTCTATTCAGATAGACTGAAAAGCTAAGGATCAGATAGACTGAATAGACTATTTCAAGTCTGAGTGTCTATGGGAGTAATATAGTTAGCAGGTTCTTCTTCAAATCTATTCTAGCCCAGAGATTCTCTTGAAAAATATTCTACTTAGCTTATACTCTGATCTAGTCACTGTGATGATTTCTTTTTACGTTCATTATATTACACCTTATCTTTATCCCAACTCTCTGGGGGTATGTTAGAATTTACAGATAAGAAAAATGAGGCTTTGAGAGGTTAAAAACTCATATGTGATGGACCAGAAATTTTATTTCTGATAATTTTGACTTCAAAAAGTTTTCATCATTACACATACTGCATATAGTGTCCTATTGTATGCCTAGAATACATAGGGTATATTTGAGACTTGAAATGTGCCTCTAGGAAAAGAATAATACCCGTGGTAAGTTTGTGAACAGAACACTCAAGAGGAACATTTGAGATTGCCAGTTTCTGGACCTACCCTGATCTCAGCTGGCTTCTGTGAGTTTAGGAGTAAAATTAATTCAAGGGACAGGGACAAGGATGCAAGGACAAGGAGGCAAATGAAAATCTGAGAAAAATTTATTTTTAAAATGTAATGATATTTACTGAATTCCAAGGGTTGTCTGTCCATGTGTAATGCAACCTTACTCTCAGTGTAATACAGAGCTTTCTCAAAATGAACTGGATAACCGAAATGTGATGAACATGTAAAGCAAGCCAATAATACAAATACAATCAGGATGACCTGTCCCATCACCTCTAGTTACCCAGCAGGAAGTATGGGCAAACCAGTTAGGGAGCTGTGCCCTTGGTGCTATAAATTTCAATTTCCCGTGTCTCCACATCAAAGTAATGTGGAGTGGCTCTTTGTGATGATCAGGCAATTCTGTTTACTTCTTTATTTCTTCCCCCAGGATAGGAAAAAGGAAATAAGAAAATCATGTTTTCTTTTCTTTTCTTTTTTTTTTTTTATCCATTTAAAGCTGACTGAATTTTTCTAAATTAAAATGGGATATGGTTAAATAAAGGTCAGTCCAGCCTTGGTGCTTTCTTCATTAACAGTAAATCAACATCTAGCTGTCTTTGCTCCCACCACTTTTACTAAATCAAGATGCTTGAAGGAAGATGTCTTCGATATGGGCTAGTGAGACATAGAATATATATCCAGAATCATCAATAGCAGAGGCAAGAGGCAGTTATTTAAGTCAATATATTTATTTTATGTGCATAACAGCACTGTAAATGTAATAACTAGATTTCATACCGTACTATTAATTCTAGACATAATTACTTTTCTGCAGAAAAACAGTGAGCCAATTGCATTGTACAGTTGTGCTTACTCAGAGGCTTTCGTTCCTCCAGTTACAGAAGTGTTAAAAGTCATATAACCTCTATGACGTTCTGTAGTACTTTCCTTTTTAATGAAGTCTCTATGTTGATACTCTTTTTGTAGACCAAAATGTACAAGCTCTCTAGAGAGGTTGGATGTATTTCTGTCAATAAATATGGCCTGAAGTGAAAAGAAAGAAAAGCAATAATCAAACAATTTAAGGGGACAATTAAAGTGGAGTAAAAAAAATGTAACCGTGAAGCGTGTTTCAAAGTAATATTTGGGTTTGGCCTTTGTTCAGAATGTCTTAGGAACTGATTAAATGTTTCATCATTAGTAGAATCTGGTGACTAATTGGATGAGGAAGAGGTTCATTCTGAAACCCACATGAATGTAAAATTTAGGATAGGAGAGACAAGTAAAAGTAGGTAAATCTGTAAATTCATTTATGTGGTATTGGAACTAGCACTATTAAACATTAATTGTAATTTGCAGTAAGTACATCTGTAAATAATTAAGAGATTGTTTTAGAACCACCATTTAAGCACTTCTTTACAATTAAACTTTTAATTTTGAGATGATTACAGATGTATAACAGTTGTAAGGGATAATACAAAGATCGTGTATACCCAGTTTGAAAGAGGATATGTTGTAAAACTATAGTAATATATCAAAAGCAGAATATTGACATTGATACAGTTTAGATACTTAACAGCTCTATTGCCATAAAAATCCCTCATGTTGCCATTTTATAGCTACACTTAACTTCCTTTGAACATTATTGTACATGTTTTTATGTGCACACAGCTTTTATTTTCCTGGGAAAAATGTCAAAATGTGCAGTTATTGGGTTACATGGAAATTGCGTGTTTAGCTTTATAAAAAGTTGCCAAACAGTTTTCCAGAGTGGCTGGACCATTCTATATTTCCATCAGCAATCTAGGAATAACCCAGTTTCTCCCCATCCTAGTCAGCATCTGGTGTTGTCACTTTGTTTTTATTGTTGTTATTGTTTTAGTTTTAGCTATTCAGATAAATGTGTAATGAAATCTCATTGTGGTTTCAATTTGCATTTCCCTGATGGTTAATTATGGTGAATATCTTATGTGCTTATGCATCACCTGCAATTATATTCTCTTTGGTGAAATGTTTGTGCCTTTGCTTTTTTTATTTTTTTTACTGTTAAAATATTCATTTTTGTTTTATTTTATTGTGGTAAGAACACTTAGCATATCTACTCTCCTAACAGATTTCTTTTTTGCATCCTCATGTTTATTTTTAAAGCAGAATATTATTAATGAATGAGATGTTTCAAGTTCATAGGCATAATCTGACCAAGTTTATTACACAAATATTTCCAATTATCAATTTTTAATAAACCCACATTTATTTATTTTCATTAATTTTGTGGAGAATGAAAAGATCTCATCTTAAGTGATCGTGACAAATAACTTAAGGTCAGCAAAATGTTCACCTCTAGTTACCCAGAAGGAAGTATGGGCAAACAAGTTAGGTCCAGATGTGCTGCTGGTGGCAAGGAGAAAAATCACACTGTCAGAGAGATTAAATATGTCCTAAGGGTAGTATGACTTTTCACACATTTTAAGGAAATTCCATTAAATTTTGCACTATATATTGTGTTCCTACCATGTTTAAGACACTAGATTAAGTAGAACTAGTGGTAGGAGGAAAGATTTAGAGATGGATAGGGGCACCTGGGTGGCTCAGTCGTTAAGCATCTGCCTTTGGCTCAGGTCATGATCCCGGGATCCTGGGATCGATCCCCACATCGGGCTCCCTGCTCCAAGGGAAGCCTGCTTCTCCCTTCCACACTCCCCCTGCTTGTGTTCCCTCTCTCGCTGTGTCTCTCTCTGTCAAATAAATAAATAAAATCTTAAAAAAAAAAAAAAAGATTTAGAGATGGATAAACCATACCTTCTATTCTCATAATTACAATCTAGAGGGAAGAATAAAAGCAGTGTAGATATACCCATATACAAGGCAAAATATAATCATTAATCCAAAAATAGAAACATTCATGTAATTGTTTATTGGCCAAAATGTTTTTCTAAATACTTTTAAAGAAAAAGGGTTGGGGCATCCAGCTGACATCTACTACCTTTAAAAAATCTGCCCAGTGCCCAAGCATCTTGGGAAGAAACTTAGACTATTTTATTTATTTATTTTTAAAGATTTTATTTATTTATTTGACAGAGAGAGAGAGAGAGACAGCAAGAGAGGGAACATAAGCAGGGGGAGTGGGAGAGGAAGAAGCAGGCCTCCTGCTGAGCAGGGAGCCAGATGCGGCGGCTCAATGCGGGGCTTGATCCCAGGACCCTGGGATCATGACCTGAACTGAAGGCAGACACTTAACGACTGAGCCACCCAAGCGCCCCAAAACTTAGGCTATTTTAGAAAGAGTCTCCAGCTCTGACGCTGAAGTCTTCCACATCACTTTATTCTATTCTTGGTCTTCCAGATTTAAGTTTCCAATAAGAATTTAGAAATACACTTCTGTAGGTGGCATCCAGCCAACATAGCATCTGACATCTTATAAGTGCCTCTAGGGGATCCAGGCTGTAGATCCCAGAACTCAAAAATACATATTGAATGCCACCATATAATCTGTGAGCCTTCTACCTTGTTATTGACCTGATATGAGTCTGTATTTTTCACCTATTCTTCACTTCCTTGGTCTGCCCTGGGCCAAAGCCCAGACTCTTTGCTTTTCTTCCCCCCCCCCCCAGCTTTTTGAGGTATTACTGACATACCATGTATAAATTTAAGGTATGAAATATGACAAGTTGATACATGTGTATATTGGGAAGTGATTACCACCATAAGGTTAGTTAAAACCTTCATCCCCTCACATAATAACCATTTGTGTGTGTGTGTGGTGATAACATTTAAGATTTACTCTCTTAAGACCTTTCAAGTATATAACACAGTATGGTTAATTATAGTCACCATGCTGTGACTATAATCCCCAGAACTTACTCATCTTATGACTAGAAGTTTGTACCCTTTGACCAACATTTCACCATTTCCCCCACTTCCCACCCCTGACAACCACCCTTCTACTCTCTGTTTCTATGAGTTCAGCTTTTTAGATTCTACATATAAGTGAGATTTTTACAGTATTCATCTTTCTCTGATTTACATTACTTAGCATTATGCCCAAAAGATACATCCATATTATTGTAAAAGTCATGATTTCTTTCTTTTTTATAGCTTAATTATATTGTATTACATATATGTAATATTACATATATATAATATGTGAAATATTCATATTTCCTTTATCCATTCATCCATTGATGAACACTTAGATTGTTTCCATGTCTTGGCTATTTTAAATCATGCTGTAATGAACATGGGGGTAAAGATATCTTTTGAAGACAGTCATTTAATTTTCTTAGGTTATCTATGTAGAAGAGGAATTGCTAGATCATATGCTAGTTCTATTTTTAACTTTTTGGGGAACCTCCATACTGTTTCCTACAGTTGCTGTACAAGTTTACAATTCCATCAACAGTGCATCAGACTTCCTGTTTATCCACATCTTTTCTAATACTTGTTGTCTTTTGATAATAGCCATCCTAACAGGTGTGAGGTAATATCTCATTGTGGTTTTGATTTACATTTCCCTGATAATGAGTGAGTGATATTAAGCACATTTTCATGTACCTTTTCATGTGCCTTTCATGTACTTTTCATGATGTTGGCTATTTGGATATCTTCTTTGGAAAATGTCTATTCAAGTCCTTTGTCCATTTTTTTAAATGGATTGTTTACTGTTTTGCTATTGAGTTGTATGTGTTCTTATGTGACTATCTAGTAGACTTTAATATTGGGTAGAATAATTTCCCCCACTTTAAGATTGCTTTAAATAGCCTAGGGTCACTGCCTTTCCATATAACTTTAGAGAAAGCTTGTCTATATCCACTAAAACATTCTGGGATTTTGGTAGGAATCTAATTAAGCCTAGAGATCACTTTCAATAATTAATATGTTTACTGTGTTGAATCTTCTAATTCATTAACATAGTATGCCTCTTCATTTATTTATGTCTTTTTCAATATGAGAAGACTTTCCTTGGAGATTTTGTCTAGGCCATTTGGCAGTTCTCGGTTGAAGGCTTGTGATGCTCTGTCTTGCTATTTAGGAGGCAATAAGGAAACCCCAAGAACTCACCACCATGTTGTTCCTCATGTCCTGAGTTTCCTAGGCAGTATGGCTTCTGTTTCCTATCTTTCAGAGACTTCCTATGGTTGTTGTTGTGCAATTTCCAGAGCTTTTCAATGTAAGAGGGAGGATCTGAAAGAGATGAGAATACTCTATGTTGGCATACCCATTGTCCTGTTTTTTTTTTCCTTTTTAATGCAACTTAAGCTGAAATTTTAAGACCTGAGATTGTCACTTTATTTCTGTCAAGACCGTAGTATACAAGACACATATATTATACATCTACACACATACACACACACCTGCATACATTCACACATACACACACATGTTTAATTGTCATGCTCAGCACAAACTTTTTTCTCCTTATTTAGGTAGGCACTTCATCACAATTAATCCAAAGTGATGACTTAATTATTCACTAGTCTGTTGCATTATTTGGATTTTTAGTATCAATTTCTTGTTGAAAAAAAGTTCAATGCTGTGATCACAGCCAAGGCCATTATCATATCATTTCAGAATCTTATCTTTATGTTCCAATCCCTAGATCCATTCTTCATACAATCACAGTTTTCAGAGTAGAGGCTTGTGTACTTATAAATGAGAGATAATAACTTAATTATTGACACATTAAGTGTTCTCTTAGTTCCATTCTCTCTCTCTTTAAGAGCAATGAGTCATTTAGCTATATTTGTCTAAAAATTGGGAAGGAATATGTAAGTGCAAGTACAGAAAAGCATCTAAGAAATTATCACCAGTCGTATTGCAGGGACAGAGAAGGAATAAATCTAAGTGTTTTATAGGCTATAAACAAGGTGCAGTAAGAAGAAAGACATGTTTCAGAAAATTACTAGTCTTCTATAAACATAGTTGAGGAAGAACTATCATGTATGTGTGTTTTTCCTTCTTATCTCTGCATGGTAATATTTTTATTTAAATAGAAAGTTAAACTTCCATTCAAATTTTCTTTAAATCCAATTGATTCTCAATCTTTATAAAATTGCTTCAATGATATAAGCATAAGATAGTACAGTACAATAAATCATTACACAAAAAGTCATCAAACATAAACCTAAATGTAAAACAGTGAGGTAATAAGAAGTTATTGAGATTACCTTATAACAGCTTTTCTTTTCTAAAACCATTTCTTATTTATAATAAAACGGTATATTATTACCCACATACAATAAGCTATCTGATTTGTGCACACATAAAGGATGGAGTAGAAACATTTTGATTTCTTACTTAGGTATCTCATTTATACTATTACATTTTAGTGTAAAGGGCCATCAAAAATATGCTGCTGGTGGTAATATACTATTACATATTGAGTAGTAAAATTATCCATTTACAGAAGTAGAAAGGATCCAATGTATTTTTGCAAGAGTTGAGAATTATATATCACCTATGTCCTTAGGAATTAAGACTAAGTTGGAAAGAAGATAGTTCATGAAAGGGTTTAAGGAGGGTGAACAAGATGATGAAGGATATAGAACTAAGATTTTAGAGCCAAAACTGCTCTAAAAATTACCATGCACACATGCTGGGTCTATCAAGTTCGTGTCCTCAAATAATTGTACCTGTTTCTGCCAGGTGGTTCTGAGCCATCAGAGACTGAATGTGAAGTTGTCTGTATGCAAAAGCAAGTTTTCTGAAAATGAGCCTGTAAAGGTTGATAAATCCTCTTGGACAGATTGGAAGTTAACCATACTTCAAAATTCAGCCCCTTGGTACATTCTCTGATTCATGAACAAGTTTATCCAAAGAAACAGAAACAGTAGGATACATATAGACATATGTATCTACATCCCCTATCTATCTATCTATCTACCTATCTATCTATCTATCTATCTATCTATCTATCTATCTGCCTACCATCTATCTATCGTCTATCTATCCATCTAATCACATAGTAGGATACATATTTACAGAGATACAGAGAGAGAGAGAGAGAATTTGAAGGAAATGGCTTATGTAATTTTGGAGGCTGACAAGTCCAAAGTCTGTAGGGCAGACTTGCAGGCTGAGCAAAAGAGCTAATATTGCAGTGTTGATGCAGAATTACTTCTTCTGGAAAATTACTTTTTTTTGTCATTGTTGAGGCCTTTCAGTTTGGATCTGGCCCACTCACAGTATTAAAAGTAATCCTTTACTTACAATTAATGATTGTAGATGTTACTCACATCTACAAAATATCTTCACAGCAACACCTAAGTTAGTGTTTGGTGAAATAACTGGGAACTATAGCTTAGCCAAGTTGACACATAAAATTTAACTATCATAAATTTCAATGTCATCTTCTTAACTCTGGCAGTAGTGATCATTCACAAAAGAGAATGTTGAAAAACTGGTGAGGGCTGGTTTAGGGTCACTTTGAAAAGGTAGTCAAGATAATAGCTCCAACAGAAGTGAGGCTTTTATATTTCCATTCTGATTTTTTTTGAATTTTATTTTATTACATTATGTTAGTCACCATACAATACATCATTAGTTTTTGATGTGGTGATCCACGATTCATTGTTTTCATATAACACCCAGTGCTCCTTGCAGTATGTGCCCTCCTTAATACCCATCACTGGGCTAACCCATCCTCCCACCCCCCTCCCCTCTAAAACCCTCAGTTTATTTCTCAGAGTCCATAGTCTCTCATGGTTCAACTTTCCCTCCGGTTTCCCCCCCTTCATTTTTCCCTTCCTTCTCCTAATGTCCTCTATGCTATTCCATATATTCCACAAATAAGTGGAAAAAAATGATAATTGACTTTCTCTGCTTGACTTATTTCACTTAGCATAATCTCCTCCAGTCCCATCCATGTTGATGTAAAAGTTGGGTATTCATCCTTTCTAATGGCTGAGTAATATTCCATTGTATACATGGACCACATCTTCTTTATCCATTCATCTGTTGAAGGGCATCTTGGCTCTTTCCACAATTTGGCTATTGCGGACATTGCTGCTATGAACATTGGGGTGCATATGGCCCTTCTTTTCACTACATCTGTGTCTTCGGGGTAAATACCCAGGAGTGCAATTGCTGGGTCATAAGGTAGCTCTATTTTTAATTTTTTGAGGCATCTCCACACTGTTTTCCAAAATGGCTGTACCAACTTGCATTCCCACCAACAGTGTAAGAGGGTTCCCCTTTCTCCACAACCTCTCCAACATTTGTTGTTTCTTTCCCTGTCCATTTTTGCCATTCTAATTGGTGTAAGGTGGTATCTCAATGTGGTTTTGATTTGAATTTCCCTGATGGCTAATGATGATGAACATTTTTTCATGTGTCTGTTAGCCATTTGTATGTCATCTTCAGAGAAGTGTCTGTTCATGTCTTCTGCCCATTTTTTGACTTAATTATTTGTTTTTTGGGTGTTGAGTTTGAGAAGTTCTTTATAGATCTTGGATACCAGTCCTTTATCTGTAGTGTCATTTGCAAATATCTTCTCCCATTCTGTGGGTTGCCTCTTTGTTTTGTTGACTGTTTCCTTTGCTGTGTAGAAGTTTTTATCTTGATGAAGTCCCAAAAGTTCATTTTTGCTTTGTTTCACTAGCTTTTGGAGATGTACCTTGAAAAAAGTCACTGTGGGCAATGTCAAAGAGGTTACTGCCTATGTTCTCCTCTAGGATTTTGATGGATTCCTGCCTCAAATTGAGGTCTTTCATCCATTTTGAGTTTATCTTTGTGTATGGTGTTAGAGAATGGTTGGGTTTCATTCTTCTGCATGTGACTGCCCAATTTTGCCAGCACCATTTATTGAAGAGACTTTTTTTCCATTGCATATTTTTTCCTGCTTTGTCAAGATTATTTGACCATAGAGTTAAGGTTCCATATCTGGGCTCTCTATTCTGTTCCACTGGTCAATATGTCTGTTTTTGTGTCAGTACCATGCTGTCTTGGTGATCACTGCTTTGTAATATAGCTTGAAATCGGGCAACGTGATGCCCCCAACTTTGTTTTTCTCTTTCAACATTTCCTTGGCGATTTGGGGTCTTTTCTGATTCCATACAAATTTTAGGATTCTTTGTTCCAGCACTTTGAAAAATGTCATTGGAACTTTGATCGGGATAGCATTGAAGGTATAGATTGCTCTGGGTAGCATAGACATTTTAACAATGATTAT
This sequence comes from Halichoerus grypus, assembly GCF_964656455.1. Taxonomy (NCBI): domain Eukaryota; kingdom Metazoa; phylum Chordata; class Mammalia; order Carnivora; family Phocidae; genus Halichoerus; species Halichoerus grypus. Next base: position 21,283,142 of record NC_135718.1, on the reverse strand, counting down.
TCTTCCAATCCACGAGCATGGAATGTTTTTCCATCTTCCATCTTCTTCAGTTTCTTTCATGAGTGTTCTGTAGTTCCTAGAGTATAGATCCTTTACCTCTTTGGTTAGGTTTATTCCGAGTTATCTTATGGTTTTTGGTGCTATTGTAAATGGAATCATTTCTCTAATTTCTCTTTCTACAGTTGCATTGTTAGTTTATATGAGAGCAATTGATTTCTGTGCATTGATTTTGTATCCTGCCACATTACTGAATTGCTGTATGAGTTCTAGTAATTTGGGGGTGGAGTCTTTTGGGTTTTCCACATAAAGTATCATGTCTCTGCGAAAAGAGAGTTTGACTTCTTCTTTGCCAATTTGAATACCTTTTATTTCTTTTTGTTGTCTGATTGCTGTGGCTAGGACTTCTAGTACCATGTTGAACAATAGTGATGAGAGTGGGCATCCTTGATGTGTTCCTGATCTTAAGGGAAAGGCTCTCAGCTTTTCCCCATTGAGGATGATATTCACTGTGGGTTTTTCATAGATGGATTTTATGAACTTGAGGAATATTCCCTCTATCCCTATACTCTGAAGAGTTTTAATCAGGAAAGGAGGCTGTATTTTGTCAAATGCTTTTTCTGCATCAATTGAGAGGACCATATGGTTCTTCTCTCTCCTCTTATTAATGTGTTCTATCACATTGATTGATTTGTGAATGTTGAACCACCCTTGCATCCCGGGGATGAATCCCACTTGGTCATGGTGGATGATCCTTTTAATGTATTGTTGGATCCTATTAACTAGGATTTTGTTGAGGATTTTGGAATCCATATTCACTGGGATATTGGTCTGAAATTCTCTTTTTTGATGGGATCTTTGCCTGGTTTTGGGATTAAGGTAATGCTTGCCTCATAGAATGAGTCTGGAAGCTTTCCTTCTGTTTCTATTTTTTGAAACAGCTTCAGGACAATAGATATTATTTCTTCTTTGATTGTTTGGTAGAATTGCCAAGGGAATCCATCAGGCCCTGATGGATTTTGTTTTTGGGGAGGTTTTCAATCACTGCTTCAATCTCGTTACTGGTTATTGGCCTATTCAGATTGTCAATTTCTTCCTGTTTCAGTCTTGGCAGTTTATAGGTTTCCAAGAAGGCATCCATTTTATTCAGATTGCTCAGTTTATTGGCATAAAGTTGTTGATAATAATTTTTAATAATTGTTTCTATTTCCTTGGTGTTAGTCATGATCTCTCCCTTTCATTCATAATTTTATTAATTTGGGTCCTTTCTCTTTTCTTCTGGATAAGTCTGGCCAATGGTTTATCAATCTTATTAATTCTTTCAAAGAACCACCTTCTAGTTTAGTTGATCTGATCTACTGTGTTTCTGGTTTCTAATTCATTGATCTCTAATCTTAATTATTTCTCTTCTAATGTGTGGCTTAGGCATCGTTTGTTTCTTTTTCTCTAGTTCTTTAAGGTGTAAAGTTAGTTGGTGAATTTGGGAGTTTTCTATTTTTTTGAGTGAGGCTTGGATGGCTATGTATTTCCCCCTTAGGACCACCTTTGCAATATCCTATAGGTTTCGGACCGATGTGTTTTCATTCTTATTGGTTTCCATGAATTGTTTAAGTTCTTCTTTGATTTCCTGGTTGACCCAAACATTCTTGAGCAGAGTGGTCTTTAGCTTCCAAGTGTTTGAATTTCTTCCAAATTTTTTCTTGTGATTGAATTCCAGTTTTAAAGCATTATGGTCTGAGAATATGCAGGGAATAATCTCAATCTTTTGGTATTGGTTGAGACCTGATTAGTGACCCAGTATGTGGTCTATTCTGGAGAATGTTCCATGTGTGCTCAAGAAGAATGCTTATTCTGTTGTTTTAGGGTGGAATGTTTGGTATATATCTATGAGGGCCATCTGGCCCACTGTGTCATTCAAAGCTCTTATTTCTTTGTTGATTTTCTGCTTAGATGATCTGTCTATTGCTGAGAGTGGAGTATTGAGGTCTCCTACAATTAACGTATTGTTATCAATATGACTCTTTATTTTGGTTAACAGTTCGCTTATGTAGATGGCTGCTCCCATGTTGGGGGCATAGATATTTACAATTGTTAGATCTTCTTGTTGGATAGATCCTTTAAGAATGATATAGTGTCCTTCTGTGTCTCTAACTACAGTCTTTAGTTTAAAATCTAATTTGTCTGATATAAGAATTGCTACCCCAGCTTTCTTTTGAGGTCTGCTGGCATGGAAGATGGATCTCCATCCCTTCACTTTCAGTCTGGATGTATCTTTAGGTTCAAAATGAGTCTCTTGTAGACAGCATATGGATAGGTCCTCTTTCTTCCTGATGTGCTTGGGGGGAGGGGTTATTATATGTATTTATACCAAAGAATTTATTGCCCTACTTTTTTTTTTTTTTTGCTAGTAGTATATTATAAGATATAAAATAAAGTATTCCCTGCTTTGCTCTGCTTGTAATGATGGATGTGACCCACACTGTCTCAGGCACATTTCTTGAACTCTCAAGCTAGCAATACTTTACATTCTTCATAATAGGCTGGTGGAAAATGTGACCTATTTATGTGTAAATCTAGTATTTATGGCAGCACAGTTCTATAATAATAATAGGAGAAAATCTAAAATGGCTTTCTCTGTTTTGAAGTTTGCTCCATAAATAAATCTAGAATGCCACTTTTTTGTTAAATAATTTATAAATTATAGTTTCCTGAAAGATGGATCTACTTTGTCATCCTTTTCTGCTAGTCTTTGTTTTTTTTGGGGGGGTCTATTTCTTTTTTTTCTACCAGAAGCAAATAATGTAAAAGTTAATATATTTAGTAATGGGTTTTGTATAGTTGATTCTTGATCCCCCACTAGTGTCTCTGACACATTTTCTTGGTCTGAGCATCTTCTCTTTCTATCACAGTTGGGAAGAGTCCTTTTGTTGATATGATTATAATAGTGTTTCTGTTTTGCTCTCAATCTGTGATAAATAGTGGGTTCTAATTGACTCCCATTTTTTTCTCTATTTACCTAAATATAATCTACAATATGAATATTACATATAAAATATTTAGCATGATATAAATAATGATGAAAACTGAAAAAATCACATTTCAGGAAAGAAACATGATGGCCACAAAAATAAACAAAAACTCACCATTTAAAACAAAGAATCTCATTAATGAACACAGTTTACCTGAGAGAAAACCACAGACTCCATTCCTTCAATATAAAAATTTGATCTTGCACAAACAATTCAGCGAGGTTTCAAGAACCATGATTATTCACAGAACCAAAGGATTCTTTAAGTTTCCAAGGGATTCACTCTAGGGTTCCTTTAAACATTGAGTTATCCAAGTGCATTCTAAATATAATTTAATTGTTTTAAATCTAAATCACCCCAACTCTGCAGGAATGCATTTATTGCTCTCATATAAAGTGAGACCTCAATGACATTAAAATCTGTAGCCCAGTAGGGTAGCTTCTACAAGAGAAGATGTCCCATAAAAACAAACATTATTTTTAATCATGAACTATTCCATGTGAAGTTAATGTGTAGCCCCAGAAAGATTTCCTTTTATTACCTCCCTGGGAGTCAGCCTTTTAGAGCTAAGGTTCTTCCCTAATGGCTCCAGACAGAAGGAGAATTCATAATGAATTCAACTACCTTCAAGAATGACAACAGTGTAGTCCTACAGTCCTCTACCCCTCCAGAAGTCCACTCTTGGAAGCTCCTTGAACTTGATTCATTTTTTGTTTGTGTGTTCATCTGCTTGTCTTAGGCTGTCTTTTCCTGTAAATGATGAAAGTCATTGCTCATCAGGATTATATTATTAAAATAGGGCATTTATACCTGTGGAAAGATATCTTCATGCTGCCAGCTCAGAAAGATTTGAAGAAATGCCTCAAAGTGAACAAGCCACTATTGCCATCCAGTTGGCCACAACTTCCAACTACAAACCTATGCAACTGACAGTTTATATTTAAGCATATTTACTTATTTAAACTGATGCCTCTGATGTTATAGAAGTACAATCATTAATGTGAAAATATATCAATTTTAATCTGTTTTTGAAAAACTTAAAAACATTATAGAATAGCACAAGAGTATTTTTAATAGAAAATATGTATACAGATGGGTGATACTGTATGGACTCAAATCCAACCAAAATGGCTACCCAAGTTACTTTTAGGTGGAAAGACTATGATTCTTTTATATAAAAGAATCATTTTCATTTTGCCTTCATGTACAGAATTTTCTTTCAACACATTGATACTAAATATTCAATAAAACAGTTTGAAGAAAAACCTGTTTTTAAAATTTATCTCTTTATGACACTTTTTTTTAAACCTGAGTTTCTTTTTTCTAAGATTAGTGATTATTACTAAGAATTCATATGTGAAAATTCAATTTTAGAATTTTTCCATTTTGCCAACTGAGAGTCAATTATCCAAATTAATTAGTTTTTGGAACTGAAATGTAATTGGGTAGGGAATTTCTAACCTCTTTCAGGACCAACCTTCTCTGACCGGGACATGTATTCATCTAGAGGCTGATAAAATTGAGAGAAAAAAGTATATTCTTTTGGAAGGAGCTATAGCAGGACATCTTTTCCTCATCCTCATTGGGAAATAGCAAAGCCTTGTACTTATGGCAGAAATTGTTCTTTCTGTCTGTTCCCCTGTCAAATATGGCCTGGTTACACGGATTCAATGTGACATCCTAAATAACTATCTCCCCAGAGAAAAGTCACCTGTCCTAGGAGGATACAGTCTGGCTTCAAGGCACTAAGGTCAACTTGGAACCATTCCCACTCTTCTATCTGGGTGTCTGAAGGTTGAGAGAGACCTTGTTGTGAGCCATTAACTAGATCAAACCACAGGGAGGATCTAAGACTCTCAGTGTACAAGAACTACAACATTGCCTGACCCTACACCAACTTTCCAAGTGTAAACATCACTGCTACTTCATATGTGCCTTCAAAATCTTACTCATATGTCTTTTGTGAATAATCCTAACATAGAGCCTACAGGGAGAGAATTCTAGGAAACACTTCCATTTTAGCTAAATCAACACAGTGCAAAACTACTAAGAAGGCCATGTTAAGGTGTTTGGATATTTTGAAAGAGATGTATGATAGATACATCTAGATTTTGTCTTGTTTTTCCCATGCAAATGATAATTGAGACTGGAGGTGAGTCTTAATAATAGTAACTAATTTGTCAAATGCATTAACAGCTAGTATGCAAAATATATCAAAACAAGCCCTCTCCTATTTATTTCATTTTAGACTAGAAGAAAATGTCACTGTCATGGTCTATATTGAAATATTAAGAGTCTTACTATTAAAAATGTGTAGAATATTTAAAGGGAAATTTAATCTTATATAGAAACTCTCCCACCCATTACTGGTTGAATTTATATATTCCTGTTTCGATTCTCTCATTTCACTTGGTGAACTTCCATTTAGTGGCTTACAAGAAATCTTCTATTATATTCAGAAATATGATTCAAGACTTCGCAACCAAGTCAGCCTGGAAATCTCTGCCCAGAACCCATCTGGAAAGCCAATAGAGAAGCAAAGTCATGAGGGCTCCACTGTGGCAGTATCAGGCTTTATGAGATCAACCTGGTGGGTTCAAATGCAGGAATTTGTAAACATCTGAAATTGTGTTTGTCTTCTTTCATTCTCTCTCTTCTTTCACCCACCCCATTTTTCTTCATCATTCTTTATTTAGTTTTCATTTTCCTTCATTTTTCCCTTCCTACTATCTTCTTCTCCTTCTTCTTTTTTTAAATTTTTATTGTTATGTTAATCACCATACATTACATCATTAGTTTTAGATGTAGTGCTCCATGATTAATTGTTTGTGCATAACACCCAGTGCTCCTCGCAGAACGTGCCCTCTTTAATACCCATCACGAGGCTAACCCATCCCCCCACACTCCTCCCCTCTAGAACCCTCAGTTTGTTTTTCAGAGTCCATCATCTCTCATGGTTCGTCTCCCCCTCCGATTTCCCCCCCTTCATTCTTCCCCTCCTGCTATCTTCTTCTTTTTTTTTTTTTTTACATATATTGCATTATTTGTTTCAGAGATATAGATCTGAGATTCAACATTCTTGCACAACTCACAGCGCTCACCATAGCACATACCCTTCCCAGTGTCTATCACCCAGCCACCCCATCCCTCCCACCCCCTACCACTCCAACAAACCTTAGTTTGTTTCCTGAGATTAAGAATTCCTCATATCAGTGAGATCATATGATACATGTCTTTCTCTGATTGAGTTATTTCGCTTAGCATAATACCCTCTAATTCCATCCACGTCATTGCAAATGGCAAGATTCCAGGGGTTTTTTGATGGCTGCATAATATTCCATTGTGTATATACATATATATATATATACACCACATCTTCTTTATCCATTCATCTGTTGATGGACATCTTGACTCTTTCCATAGTTTGGCTATTGTGGACATTGCTGCTATAAACATCGGGGTGCACATACCCCTTGGGATCACTACGTTTGTATCTTTGGGGTAAATACCCAGTAGTGCAATTGCTGGGTCATAGGGTAGCTCTATTTTCAAATTTTTGAGGAACCTCCATACTGTTTTCTAGAGTGGCTGCACCAGCTTGCATTCCCACCAACAGTGGAGGAAGGTTCCCCTTTCTCCACATCCTCGCCAACATCTGTCATTTCCTGACTTGTTAATTCTAGCGATTCTGACTGGTGTGAGGTGGTATCTCATTGAGGTTTTGATTTGGATTTCCCTGATGCCAAGTGATCTTGAGCACTTTTTCATATGTCTGTTGGCCATTTGGATGTCTTCTTTGGAAAAATGTCTGTTCATGTCTTCTGCCCATTTCTTCATTGGATTCTTTGTTCTTTGGGTGTTGAGTTTGATAAGTTCTTTATAGATTTTGGATACCAGCCCTGTATCTGATATGTCATTTGCAAATATCTTCTCCCATAATGTTGGTAGTCCTTGGTTTTGTTGACTGTTTCTTTTGCTGTGCAAAAGCTATTTATCTTGATGAAGACCCAATAGTTCATTTTTGTCCTTGCTTCCCTTGCTTTGGTGATGTTTCTAGGAACAAGTTGCTGTGGCTGAGGTCGAAGAGGTTGCTGCCTGTGTTCTCCTCTAGGATTTTGATGGACTCCTGTCTCACATTTAGGTCTTCCAAACATTTGGAGTCTATTTTTGTGTGTGGTGTAAGGAAATGGTCCAGTTTCATTCTTCTGCATGTGGCTGTCCAATTTTCCCAACACCATTTGTTGAAGAGACTCTCTTTTTTCCATTGGACATTCTTTCCTGCTTTGTCAAAGATTAGTTGACCATAGAGTTGAGGGTCCATTTCTGGGCTCTCTATTCTGTTCCACTGAACTATGTGTCTGTTTTTGTGCCAGTACCACATTGTCTTGATGATGACAGCTTTGTAATAGAGCTGGAAGTCCGGAATTGTGATGCCACCAGCTTTGCTTTTCTTTTTCAATCTTCCTCTGACTATTCGGGGTCTTTCTGGTTCCATACAAATTTTAGGATTATTTGTTCCATTTCTTTGAAAAAACTCGATGGTATTTTGATAGATATTGCATTAAATGTGTAGATTGCTCTAGGTAGCATAGACATTTTCACAGTATTTGTTCCTCCAATCCATGAGCATGGAACGTTTTTCCATTTCTTTGTGTCTTCCTCAATTTCTTTCATGAGTATTTTATAGTTTTCTGAGTACAGATCCTTTGCCTCTTTGGTTAGATTTATTCCTAGCTGTCTTATCGTTTTGGGTGCAATTGTAAGTGGGATCGACTCCTTAATTTCTCTTTCTTCTCTCTTGTTGTTGGTGTATAGAAATTCCACTGATTTCTGTGCATTGATTTTATATCCTGCCACTTTATTGAATTCCTGTATAAGTTCTAGTAGTTTTGGGGTGGAGTCTTTTGGGTTTTCCACATAAAGTATCATATCATCTGCAAAGAGTGAGAGTTTGACTTCTTTTTCACTGATTATGATGCATTTTATTTCTTTTTGTTGTCTGATTGCTGTGGCTAGGACTTCTAATACTATGTTGAATAGCAGTGGTGATAGTGGACATCCCTGCCATGTTCCTGACCTTAGGGGGAAAGCTCTCAGTTTTTCCCCATTGAGAATGATATTCGCTGTGGGTTTTTCATAGATGGCTTTTATGATATTGAGATATGTACCCTCTATGCCTATACTCTGAAGAGTTTTGATCAAGAAACAATGCTGTACTTTGTGAAATGCTTTTTCTGCATTTATTGAGAGGATCATATGGTTCTCATTCTTTCTTTTATTAATGTATTGCATCACATTGATTGATTTGCAGATGTTGAACCAAACTGGCAGCCCAGGAATAAATCCCACTTGATTGTAGTGAATAATCCTTTTAATGTACTGTTGGATCCTATTGGCTAGTATTTTGGTGAGAAGTTTTGCATCCATGTTCATCAGGGATATTGGTCTGTAATTCTCCTTTTTGATGGGGTCTTTGTCTGGTTTTGGGATCAAGGTAATGGTGGCCTCATAAAATGAGTTTGGAAGTTTTCCTTCCATTTCTATTTTTTGGAACAGTTTCAGAAGAATAGGTTTTAATTATTCTTTAATTGTTAGGTAGAATTCCCCTGGGAAGCCATCTGGCCCTGGGCTTTTGTTTGATGACTGCTTCAATTTCCTTAGTGGTTATAGGTCTGTTCAGGTTTTCTATTTCTTCCTGGTTCAGTTTTGGTAGGTGATATATCTCTAGGAATGCATCCATTTCTTCCAGATTATCTAATTTGCTGGCATAGAGTTGCTAACAATGTGTTCTTATAATTGTTTGTATTTCTTTGGTGTTGGTTGTGATCTCTCCTCTTTCATTCATGATTTTATTTGTTTGGGTCATTTCTCTTTTCTTTCTGATAAGTCTGGCCAGGGGTTTATCAATCTTATTAATTCTTTCAAAGAACCAGCTCCTAGTTTCGTTGATCTGTTCTACTGTTCTTTTGGTTTCTATTTCATTGATTTCTGCTCTGATCTTTATTAATAATTTCTCTTCTCCTGCTGGGTTTAGGCTTTATTTGCTGTTCTTTCTCCAGCTCTTTTAGGTGTAGGGTTAGGTTGTGTATTTGAGACCTTTCTTGTTTCTTGAGAAAGGCTTGTATTGCTATATACTTTCCTCTTAGGACTGCCTTTGCTGCATCCCAAAGATTCTGAACAGTTGTGTTTTCATTTTCATTTGTTTCCATGAATTTTTTTTAATTCTCCTTTAATTTCCTGGTTGACCTATTCATTCTTTAGTAGGATGCTCTTTAGCCTCCATGTATTTGAGTTCTTTCTGAAAGCATTGTGGTCGAAAATAGGCAGGGAATGATCCCAATCTTTTGGTACCAGTTGATATGATCTGTTCTGGAGAATGTTCCATGGGCACTAGAGAAGAATGTGTATTCCGTTGCTTTGGGATGGAAAGTTCTGAATATATCTGTGAAGTCCATTTGGTCTAGTGTGTCATTTAAAGTCCTTATGTCCTTGTTGATCTTTTGCTTATGATCTGTCCATTTCAGTGAGGGGGGTGTTAAAGTCCCCCACTATTATTGTATTGTTGTCGATGTGTTTCTTTGCTTTTGTTATTAATTGGCTTATATAATTGGCTGCTCCCATGTTAGGGCCATAGATTTTACAATTGTTAGATCTTCTTGTTGGATAGACCCTTTAAGTAGGATATAGTGTCTTTCCTCATCTCTTATTATAGTCTTTGGTTTAAAATCTAATTTGTCTGATATAAGGATAGCCACCCCAGCTTTCTTTTGGTGTCCATTAGCTTGGTAAATGGTTTTCCACCCCCTCACTTTCAATCTGGAGGTGTCTTTGCAGACAGCATATCAATAAGTGTCTTGCAGACAGCATATCAATGGGTCTTGTTTTTTTATCCAATCTGATAGCCTGTGTCTTTTGATTGGGGCATTTAGCCCATTTACATTCAGGGTAACTATTGAAAGATAGGAATTTAGTGCCATTGTATTGCCTGTAAGGTGACTGTTATTGTGTATGTCTGTGTTCCTTTCTGGTCTAAATTGCTTTTAGGCTCTCTCTTTGCTTAGAGGACCCCTTTCAAGATTTCTTGTAGGGCTGGTTTCGTGTTTGCAAATTCCTTCAGTTTTTGTTTGTCCTGCAAGGTTTTTATCTCTCTTATTTTCAATGACTGCCTAGCTGGATATAGTATTCTTGGCTGTATATTTTTCTCATTTAGTGCTCTGAATATATCATGCCAGTCCTTTCTGGCCTGCCAGGTCTCCTTGGATAGGTCTGTTCCCAATCTAATGTTTCTACCATTGTAGGTTACATATCTCTTGTTCCAAGCTGCTTTCAGGATTTTCTCTTTGTCTCTGAGACTCGTAAGTTTTACTATTAGATGTTGGGGTGTTGACCTATTTTTATTGATTTTGAGGGGGTTCTCTGTGCCTCCTGCATTTTGATGCCTGTTTCCTTCCCCAAATTAGGGAAGTTCTCTGCTATAATTTGCTCCAATATACCTTCTGCCCCCCTCTCTCTTTTTCTTCTTCTGGGATCCCAATTATTCTAATATTGTTTCGTCTTATGGTATCATATATCTCTTGAATTCTGCCCTCATGATCCAGTAGTTGTGTATCTCTCTTTTCTCAGCTTCTTTATTTTCCATCATTTGGTGTTCTATATCACTAATTCTCTCTTCTGCCTCATTTCTCCTAGCAGTTAGAGCCTCCATTTTTGATTGCACCTCATTAGTAGCCTTTTTGATTTCAACTTGGTTAGATTTTAGTTCTTTTATTTCTCCAAAGGGGTTTCTCTAGTATCTTCCATGCTTTTTTCAATCCCATCTAGAATCTTTATAATCATCATTCTGAACTCTAATTCCAACATCTTACTAATGTCCATATTGATTAGGTCCCTCACAGTTGGTACTGCCTCTTGTTCTTTTTTTTGAGGTGATTTTTTTCTGTCTTGTCATTTTGTCCAGAGGAAAAGAGATGAGAGAACAAAATGCCAGCAGGGTAACAACAACCCCAGAAAAATATACACTAAACAAATCAGAAGAGACCTGAAACTGGGGGAAAAGAAAGGGAAAGAAAGAAAAAAGAAAAAGAAAAAAAGAAAAAGATAAAAAAAGAAAAAAAGAATATGATCAAATATGATTAGGCTGGTGATTAGATCACTGCCACACACTAGATTTTGGGCATATTTTGGTCTGTTAGAAGAAACTGCCTCCCAAAATTTTAAAGAAAGAGAAACATATATGTATAAAAATAAGGGTAAATACGATGAAGGGATGGAATATAACTGTAAAGATGAAAATTTAAAAAGATTTTTAAAAAGGAATTGATAAGATAAGAATTTGTTTGAAAAAAGAAAGAAGAAAAATTAAAAAAAAAAAAGGCAGAGAATGTGATCAGGCAGGAGACTAGAACAAAGCCATACACTAGAGATTTATGGTATATTTTGGTCTGTTAGAAGAAACTCTATCCCAAAATTTTAAAGAAAGAAAAACCTTATATATATATACCAAAAACAAGGTTAACTACTCTGAAGGGATAGAATATGCTACTATGAAGGATAGAATATGACTCTAAAAATGAAAAAAAGAAAAGATTTCAAAAAAAGGGATTGATAAGATGTTGGTTGGAAAAGGGCCAAAGAAAAATTCAAAAAAAGAAAACTTAAAAAATTATCTTTGAAAGACTAAAGAATCAGGGGGAAAAAAGCCATGAATTCTATGTGCTGTATTCCCCTAGTGCTGGCGTTCTCATTGAGTGGTAAACTTGGTCTTGGCTGGCTGTGCTTGCTGATCTTCTGGGGGAGGGGCCTGTTGCTGTGGTTCTCAAATGTCTTTGCCAGAGGCGGAATTGCCCCACCCTTGCCCAGTCCGGGCTAAGTAATCTGCTCGAGTTTCCTCTTGGGAGGTTTTGTTCCCTGCAAGCTTTCCCTACAGCTTTGGAGGACGAGAGTGAAAATGGCAGCCTCCCCATCTCTGCCCTGGAGGAGCCGAGAACTCAGGGCCCCACTCCTCAATGAGCCCCCAGAGAAAAGCAATCACTCCCATCTCCCCGGTCTCTGGCCACACTCCGTGCTCACCTGGCCTGTGACCGAGCATCTCTGTCTCTGGCACACAACCCCGTGTGGAGCCTCCAAACCCAGCAGATCCCTGTGGTGTGCTCCTGCACCACTCTTCCTGGGGGAGGAATGGGAGTCTCACCGGATCTGCCGCTTGTTGTGTCCCTGCTGGAAGAGCAGTGGCCCGACTGTGCTGTGGATCATGGTTTATGGCAACCCCGAGCTGAGAGCCTGCTCCTCGGCTCTGTCTCTGCAGCCGGCTTCCCTGCTCTGATACCTAGGAGCTCTGCCGCACTCAGGCACCCCCGGTCTTTCTGTGACCCCAAGGGTCCTGAGACCACACTGTCCCAGTGAGGGTTCCACCCCCCCATTTAGCCACTGGAGCGACGTCCCTCAGTGGAGCAGACTTCTAAAAGTTCCAATTTTGTGCTCCGCTGCTCTATCACTTGCTGGTAGCGGCTGACGGAGGCTCCCTTCCCCGAGGCCTATTTTCCCAAATATTGCTTCAGATTCACTTCTCCACACATCCTACCTTCCAGAAAGTGGTCGCTTTTCTGTTCATAGTGTTGCTGCTATTCTTTTCTTTGATCTCCTGTTGAGTTCATAGGTGTTCAGAATGGTTTGATCCCTATCTAGCTGAATTCCTGGGACCAGACGAAATTTAGGTCTCCTACTCTTTCGCCATCTTGCTCCTCCCTCACTGCATTTATTTTTTTTCACAGACAGTCCTGCATGATATTCTCAGGAAACCACATATAGGAAAATAATAGATGCTCAACAAAAGCTTGCTAACAAATCAATGGTTATTGGTGAAAAGATATGCTTTTATAAAAGGCTCCTTTGTAGTCCCCATTCTACTTATTTCTTTTTTTTTAATTTTTTATTGTTATGTTAATCACTATACATTACATCATTAGTTTTTGATGTAGTGTTCCATGATTCATTGTTTGTGTATAACACCCAGTGCTCCATGCAGAGCGTGCCCTCTTTAATACCCATCACCAGGCTAACCCATCCTCCCACCCCCTCCCCTCTAGAACCCACCCATTCTACTTATTTCTTTCATTTCCCCATTTTTATCTCAGTTATCACTTACTTTTAATTTACTTTTTCTTGACCATTCAGTTGCCTATAATGTGGGGTTGTGATGTCTGCTCAGGCTAGAGAAGACCTATTTCTGATCAATCCTCTGAAAGCAGGGAGCAAGACCATGTACAAGTGTGTGATTGGACAATGATCAGATATTATATAATAAAATATCAGAGCTCCCCATTCAGAATGAGTTATTATTATTTACATGTTCATAAGAAATGACATAATTCATAAAAACTTATACATGCACTTGCTAGTTGTCAGAATTCTCCAGGAGGTTTCCCTATGAAACTTTTGTTGGAGAGCCTGAAGGAAGATTACAGTGTACTACTAGAAAAAATAAAAGAATCGACTCTCTCATGGGAAACTCGCAGCATGGCCAAAGCTCTGTTCTTTTAACCTATTGGTATCTTTTGCTGACAAATGAATCATTTCAGAGATCTTCAGAAGGGTGCTGCACTGTGACTTTGCCCCTTGCCTCTGACTCTCCAGCTTTTTGTTATCCTCTGTTCCCCAGTCTCCTTTCTTGTTCTCCTTCTTTGGAGAAGCTCCATGAATGGCTTGGAGAAAAGTACCCACCTTCTCCCTCCTGTTTTTCCAATCCACTCCCCCCACCAATTCCTCTCTTGCTTAGCCACCTTCTTAGGTCCACAGGTTTTATTTGGAAAGTGAGTAAAAACAGAAGCACTTCAGAGCCTAGATCATGGAAACCAAAACTTGCCTGGAGAAAATGTCTACAACTAAGTGATAAATCAGCATTATTTCTGAGGTATTGAAAGACTTTTAACTAAAGTAGGAAAGGAAATGTTGTCATGAGAATTGCTGAAAGTAGGATGAGGTGCCTGGGTGGCTCAGTTGGTTAAGTGTCCAACTCTTGATTTTGGCTCAGGTGATGATCTCAGGGTCGTGAGATCAAGCCCTGCATCAGGCTCCATGCTGGGCATGGAGCCTGCTTAAGATTCTCTCTCTCCCTCTCCCTCTGCCCCTCCCTGCTGTGTTTGCTATCTCTCTCTCTCTCACAAAAAAAAAAAAAAAAATTACTAAAAGTAGGAAAATAAGGATATAATAATTCCTCCATCAAAACCAGGTAGGTAAATGGCAAACAAGATTGGGAGCTAATGTGGTCAGTTTGGGAATGGAGTTGGACAAAATATGACTGGTAGAAAAGACACTCACTTTTCCTGGAGATAGCACCACCTTGATGGACCAGGACTGGGAATCTAAGCAGGCACTTAGCATTAAGGGGGCCAAATAGCCAATCCCTAGAGCAGCAATGGCAAGGATCCAGGAAATTGTGGCACTTCCTATTTCTGAAACTATCAGTGCTCCCTTGTCTTGAGTATCTCTGTCTATTATAAGTGAGACACTGGTTAACATACCTGGAGTATAGAAATTGATCCTAGGGAATAGAAAGAAACCAATTATAAGAATGAGTCTATGGGAAAAACTGGTTGGCAATTCACCAAACACTTCTCTTTTCCTTTTATGCTCACAGATAATAACATTCCTGTTTTCCTTATATTTTAGTACAGCTACATGCCTGAGTTTTGGACAATGAAATCAGATGGAAATGATGAATTCTATTTTCAGACCCCACCTATAAATTTCTCCCATGGTTGATCCTCCACCCTTTGTAACCATCTTTTGTCTCATAGGAGAGAACTCTGTAGACACGGATAATAGAGCCATAATGTGGAATTAACTCAAGAACTGGACATGCCACTTGAAGGAGAATATCTTGTCAAACAAAACCAAAAATAAACAAAACTTACCCAACTAGGAACACCTGCCTGAGACTGTTGAGGAATACATTTTCCTGTAGTAAGACATGGACATTTTCTCATGTTAGAACAACTAATCTACTATTCAAACATAAAAATGCTCATAAGGCTGATAACAGTGACTTGTATGGATTTTGCCTGCCCAGTATTATCATACTTCAGTCTCCTAATAGAACCACCCTAAAATTCCCAAAAACTGCTCATACCTTTAGTTCATATAGTTTCACTGGGTTGACCCCCATCTCCCTCTAGATTCAGAGGTGAGCATATGACCTAGGACACAATGACCATATCAAATCCCCCTCCTCTACCATGATAGATAGACCTGTAACCTAAACTGAGCCAAGTAAAATTATTAGGATTTTTGTCTATGTCATAAGAAATGCGGCATTATATTTTACCAGACTTGCAGTTATGAGAATGTTATTGTGGAGATTCTAGGGTTCTATGTGAGGAATACCAGCCAGATAAAGCAGAAATGAGAAATAGAGAGAGGTTTTTTTGTGACATTGAATCCAGTCAAATCTGAAGCAAGGTGCCCATGAAATTTTGAGTTATGCTAGCATATATACTGCTCTTTTTCAGTGAGTCAGTGTATTTGTTTTCTATTGCTGCTATAACAAATTACAAAAAAAAAAATTAGCAGTTTAAAACACACACACATTTATTCTCATATAGCTCTGGAGGTCAAAGTCTGAAATCAGGTTCACTGAGCTAAAATCAAAGCATTGGCAGAGGTGTTTCCTGTTTGTTCCTGCTTCTGTAGGCTGCCTACATTCCCTGGCTCCTTCCTCCATGTTGGTAGCCAAGAGTGTAGCATCTTCTTTCCTGTGTGACTTCTGCTTTCATCTTTATATCTCTTTGACTCTGACCCTCCTGTCTCCCTCCTATAAGGACCTTGTGATTATGTTGTGCCATATCCATAATACTTTCCCCATTTCAGGATTCTTAATTTAATCCTATTTGCAAAGTCCCTTTTGCCATGTAAGACAACATGGTTATAATTTCTGGGAATTAGGACATGGATATCCCTGTGGAGTCATTATTTAGCACACCATAATGGATGTGATTTGTATTTCTATCACTTAAACCCCAAAGAGAGTTATTTTGAATCTTTAGCCTGTGTCTGTAGGTCTTTAGCCTGTTTCCTGTTGTTCATGGCCCAAGATACAGGAAAAAGAAGGAAAAGAATGTGTATGAGGCAGATAATAAGCAGACCATTATGTAGCAGAGTGTAAAAACAGTAGTTCACAGAGGACTCCTAATAACATTTTTGAAAGATAAGCTGTATACTTTGTATGATGTAAATGATGCTAGCTTGCCCTTGGGATGTTGTCTATAGACAGGGTTAATTACCTTAGGACTTCCTGACTATGCGATCTTTTAATTTTGTTTTAACATTAAAAGTAAACCTTCTTTATAATTAGGGTGACATTATAATTTATCACCCAAATCAGAATATTTTTGAAAGAGAAAGAAGGTGCTTTTTAAAATTAATCCAGAATAATAGTCATAAATTGGAACTCTCCTGGAAAGGCAGATATGAGTTTACCCTATTTATAATAAGATGTGATGACAGCATGTTCTCTAAACCAACGTGTTCAAGTTCCAAGTAAGATGAGCTTATACTTATTTTTGGTCACCCTAAAGTAAAATATTATTTTATATTATTATTACTAATTATTTTGGGGGTTTTTCCCTTGAGGATGAAATAATTCATAAACTCAACTAAGACGTTGGATTTTTAGGTAGTCTATAGTGATGGGAAAACATCTCACATAGTGCAATTCTTCTAAAAACTATTCAATTATTAAATATAGTCATTCATTCATTTATGCACTTACCCAGTAAATGTTTGCTGAGCACTTAATATATACCAGCCATAGTGCTAGGACTAATACAGATTATGGCTACGATGGAAGTACATAAAGAATGCAAGGTGGAGGGAGGAAAGGAGGAAAAACCAAGGAGAACTTTGAAAGGATCAAGAAAGCTCAGACACATTAGCAGGAGGGGAAGAGATTCACTGTTTATTTTGGTTTAATGACTGGATGAAGACAGAGGGGGTATTTAAAGGAGAAGGGTGGTTGTGTCCAGATCCTGAAAAGCTGAGGATGTGAGATTTGTTTATCTCATTTACACTCAAGTGTGAATCAGCAGGGTTGTTGTCAAAATCAATGATATGATTAGAATTAGCTTCTAAGAAAGCCGTTCTGAAGCCCGCAGGGTACAGGGAAATCATGTGGAAGAGTCTAGAACAGAGATGACAATGATAGTTATAAGATTTTCTGGGCAGTTACTGAGTAATGGGTACCATTGCAAATGTTTTTTATATTCTAAATTCACATATGTCACCTTAACTACCTAAGCTAGTGGCAATTGCTCACCCATTTTTGAGAGAATGACATCATAGTAGCAAGATAATTACTTAAGGCCAACATCTAGCAAATAGTGTTGCTGGGATTCAAACTTAGTCTGTCTGACCTCAGGTCTCCAGCAACTTCATCCCATAGAGCGTGACCTTTCCGCCTTTCAGCGCCTGCAGCACTTGCCACTTGGGCCCCTCATTAGGCACCCATATGCATCTCCTTCTGTTAGATCTCATTCTCTACATATGCTCCATCTTACCAGCTGGCTTTGAAGCTACTTACAGACAGGGCCACAATGTAAACATCTTTGTATTCCCCACAGCTTCTAGCAAATCCTCTTGTCTATCATTAGTGCTAAAGAAAACTCTTCAGAATGCCACAAACCAGCCCAAGCTCACTGCAAAATCCCCCATATTTCTATGATCTGCAAAGGGAAAGAAACAACAGTAAAAGCAACTGTACTTTAGATACTTAACATGAATTAATTGCTATGCTAATTTCTTTATCCATTAACTCAAGCAATTCTCATGACAACCAAGAAAGTTTGGCATTATTGTCCTCTTTGAACAGATAAGAAAACTGAAACCCAGAGAGGTTATATAACACCATAAAGATACAAAGCTAGACAATGATGGGGCTGACCCCAAAGTCCATGTAAGACCTATAAACACTGGTTTCTTAAGTGATAACTCACCTGCTGTCTCTTAGGCTACTTTTTCCCTTTCAGAACAAACAACTTCCTTCATTTTTTCTGGACTCTGGAGGTACTGGAAACTAAAGACATGTGAAGGGCTACATTTAGTTCATTCCATGCAGCATAGGGCCCCTAGACAACAGCACTGAGCAAGCCCCGGGCCTAGCTAAATATCAAAGGAGAAGACATGACAGATTGCAAGAAAGTCTTGATCTTACTCCAAGAACTTGGTTACCTGGGCCCCTCACAGCAAGAAGCTGTCTTAGCTGCTCTTCCAAGGGTGAAAAGGTCATGAATGATGAAAGCAGATCCAGCACTCACTGCCAAGAGAAACAGTGGGAGCTGGCCTAGCCCAGAGCTGACTGTATCATTAATAGCATCCATTCTTTAAGTCTTGTTAACCCTTCCATCACTAAAAGGAGGTTTACCTCATAGGCTGATGTGTCTTCTTCAACCCTCTCATCGCCTCTTAAGACAGGTTATTCATATTTTAAACAGGGTTACTTAGCCTCCCAAAGAGACCCATTCACCTTGAGTCTATTTGACAAGTTATAATATACCCTAACAAGTTTTTTATAATAAAAAATTAATGTATATTAATTGCTAGCAGTCATGAATTATGGCATATATTAAAATGATTTGTAGAGTTCAGTCTTAAGCAATTTCCCACTTTTATCCCTGCAATCTTGCTGTGAAAAGTAGATTTTATATCCCTTGATATTGGATTAAAAAGGCTCAGAGACTAGAATTCACCTGAATAAAATCACATGGTTTTAAATGGTATTGTTGGGGCCTGAATTCAAGTCCGGTTTTGTATTTCACTGCTTTATATTCCATTCCATCACTCCATTAAGCTGCTGTTAAGCAACGGGGATTAGCATCTCAGTGCTTCAGAGTTCACAAATCTACTCCATTACCTGTCACCTAATTTTATCTTTATAAGAATTCTAGCAAGTAAAAATGGCAGGCAGTGGTCTCTTTTACAGATGAAGAAACGGAGGCTCAAAGTGGTTAAACTATTTGCCTGAGGGAACATGGGAATTTAGGGGCTGAATCAGAGTCAGAAGCTTCTCTGAAGGACATTCTAGCATGGCTCCTTCTACGGCACCATGATAGGCCATCAGTAACCAAAAGACCATTTAGTATGTGCTTCTGTTCTCTCTAATTTTTAAAATGAACATATTGTCAACCAAGAAGGCAAATTGGAGGTGCTTGGAGGCCAAGAGCGTAACATAGGGGAAAGTGGTAGCAGTGGGCCTTCCTGGGTACCCTGAAACCCAGGTCATAAGGAGCAGCATGTAAGCAGCTGGTCCCTGGCCTCAGGGCCCCTGTGATGTAAACTTGGAGGTTCATTGCAAAAGTGGTTTATGACAGAGGGTTGGCCCACTGTGAATGAGGGAGCCTTGGGCATCCTTTTTCTAATCTGTAAACTGGGATGCCAGTAGTGCTTACTTCATGGAGTGGAGGTGCTGGCTAGAAATAATGTTTACAAGGCACTTATCACAGTGTCTAGCATAAGAGCGAGAGATCTCTACCCATGGAAGTATTGATACGGTTGGGGCTCGGAGGAAAGAAGAGACTGGGGGCTGAAAGCTGGATTTGTGTTCTGCTTTTTTCTCAATATGAATCTCAGCGGATATTATCAAATTTATCTTAATTTCCTTACTCTTTTATTAACACAGCTCCTGACAACCCACAAAGCACTTGCCATAGAAATTAGCTCATTGAATTCTCACAGTCAGTCTGTAAAAGAGAAACCATGAAGGGAGTAGCAGTCTGAGGGGGAGATAGACTTGCTCATGGTTACACTTTGAATATCTGGCAGAGCAGAGGCCAGGAATCACCTCTTTCATCTCGTTATTCCCTTGCTGGTGGCCTGTCCTTGGCTCCCCATGGCAAGCAAAGCTGAGCCACAAATCAGACCTTCAGAAAGACATCAAAGGACATTCACTCACCTCCCACACGAAGTGGGACTTCCCTATGACATTGTAGGTACTGGGGAGCTTCCTGAAAACTTAGGCTTGACCGGATAATTCCTGTCTACACTATGCTCAAATTTGCCTCCACATTTCAATTCTTCCATTAGCCCAGGATGCAACCTTGTGTTTCCCTCTGATTTTCAAAACAAAAGGAATCTGCTACAAACAAAGGATCTACTCATTGTTTCTTAAATATACCTGCCTGTTCCAAATGCCATACTCTTGTTCAGTCCATTTCCTGACTCTAGAATATCATCCCCCTCATTCTCTTTCTGGCAAAATTATACCTCTTATAAGGTCAAACTTCAGTGTTTCCTCACCCATGAATCCTCCCTTATATTTACTAGTCCCTTCCTCCTTTGAATTTAGAACATTTACCACAGCCAGCCTTGTGGCATCATTAACAGTTATTTATGCCTTACCCACGTTTATTAGGTTTTCTCTGAGGCAAGAAGATTTCTATATCATCTTCATCTTAGAGCTCAATTCCGGGCACATAGTAAAATGCTCAATAAATATTTGTTAACTCATTTGGTTATATTAGAATATTATATTCCCTGGATTATTATTAATTTACTCCATAATTATAATTCCATATTCTTCATGTCAGTATTTCCATTTATTGGGTCCCAGCTACTAAATATACACTTTGCTGAGTATCTGTCAGACATTATAGGATCTAACACTTTGGAAACATTCAATGTTGGAGATATTATCATCTCTGTCATTTATCATACAACTAAACTGAGCCATAGAGAGGTTAAGTAAATTGCCCAGATGTACACATCTGGTAAAATGATGAAGTCAGGCTTTGGTTCCAGGAAGTCTGATGGCAGAGCTCACATTCTTAACTATCACTTCACGTTGTTTTCCAGACTTTGTTTACTCCCTCACACACAACAGCTACACGGAAAGGTGTTTTGGTGTTGATAACAAAGATGGCTGCTTATAACCTTGACTTGTGAGATGCAAGAAGCAATGCTGTTCTCACCTACAGCTCCAGGAAGTGAACTGTCTCTAACTACAGAATTTCGAATACAGTTTAGAGTCTACATACCTACAATAAAATAGGAAAAAAATATGAGACTTATGGTAATTAGAAGTCAAATTTCAGCTATTGGTTTGTTCTTCTGTTTAAAATGCATCTTTTGATCTTGTTGCTACCTGCAAGATCTGAAAACCCTCTTCTGTCAGTATAAACACTTGCACCTTGCAAACATGCAAATACATAAGAGACCTCGGTAGAATTTCATTTTCTATGGCAGCTTGCTTCTAATCATAATTGGACAACTGGTGTATTTCCCCAGAGTATGCTTAAAACATATATTTCTTATCTGTAATGAAAATACCACTTGTCCTTTTATTCTCATTAAAAACAAAACAGAAAATCAAAACAAAACAAAACAAACAAACAGAAAACAGGTGAGATAGCCCAACTTTAAAGAGAAAGACAGAAATGGGAAAGACCAGTCTATTTAGGGTAAAATATGCTTTTAAATTGCAGAGCACCTGTTTCTCGTCCAAAAAAATATTTCTGTATGAAGTATCCAGATCCTGGGTCTATGTATAGAGCAGGCTTTGTTTGTTTTTAATCACTTGGAAGTTTCTCCATCATTTTGGCATATTTGGAATTTAAAGTGTTGTTAAATGGAGAGACAGATTATAATTTCTGGATGATTTTTGTTGAAAGATTAAAGTCCTCTTCTCCTAGTAATTAATTAGTCTTTCATAGGACCTCCAGACAGGTCATAGTAACCCAGCTTTCAGAATGAGTGTGACTTGAAAAAATA
This sequence comes from Halichoerus grypus, assembly GCF_964656455.1. NCBI lineage: Eukaryota > Metazoa > Chordata > Mammalia > Carnivora > Phocidae > Halichoerus > Halichoerus grypus. The sequence continues at coordinate 21,261,363 of NC_135718.1, read as the reverse complement.
AAAAGTAACCAACTCACCATATGTCATATAGCAAGGCCTAGCTAGGCATGGTCAAAGTAGCAATCATACTCTTGACTCCTGAACCTTTTATATTTACATATAGAATAAAGGCAAGTCTAGGACAAACTGAGTTATATCTCATGATTCTCAAAATGCATTATCTTCTCCAGAGATATCAAACTTTTATGATCTCAGACCACTGGGACAGATTTTAGATTGGAGAAATACAGTCTCTAGGATTTTGATATCATGAGCTGTGAGATGGGACCCGGAAATCTGTAGCTGTAAAAGAAATCCAGGGGAATCTGATGATTAGCCAGGCTTAGATGCCATAGATGTAAACCATGTGAAATTCATCTCAACCTAACCCAGCCCACCTGAAGAAGGCTCTTCAGTGAGTAAGTACTAACCAGGCATGAAGGGATAGGAGATTTCAGGTTTATTTCTTGTTTGGAAGCTAGTGTGTGTGTCTGTTGTGGGTTTTGGACAAGCCACTTCATGGTTCTGTTTCTTCCTTGTAAAAGGCGAGGGTTGGATGACCTTTCTAGCTCTAGTATCTTTTGATAGGAGAAGGCAGCTTGAAATGAAAAGATGTAAGTATTTTGGCCAATTCTATCTCCCCTCTCCCTTTTACCATCTTTTTTCCATCCAAAAAAGCCAAGCCCACAGCCACTCTCAGAGTCCCTCTTCCTTTAAGGGGTGCCTGAGTCAAGAAGGCTACACACACTAAGAGATGCAAACACTATTTGTAACAGACTTCTCTACATTCACATCACAAGGGACAAGGCCCTTTTCTAGTGAGTGGAGGAAACAGTCTGGCTTTGTCAGGGGAAAAGAGAGAGACTGTGGAATTTTGAATACACATTTACCCTGAAATAGCCCTGAGGAAAAATCTTAGATTTTTGGGAGGGCTCTTTAGCATATTTTCTATTGGTAATCTTTTATCTTTTTTTTTTTTTTTTGTAAAAGAACTACAGTTGTGTACTAAATAACAAAATCAACCCAAGTATGTGTCATTGGGGCATAAAATAGCAGTGGAGAAAAAGAAGTCTTGAAATCAAGTGGAACTTTTCTTTCCGGGTAAATTTTTGGTAAAAGATAAGGGTATTGGTGGTAGGGCCAAAAATGTTATCTGTTTAAATAAATGTTTTTCCAAATCTGTTTCATGGACTATTAGCATAATTCTCTGCAGATGTTCCTAGAAAAAGTCTTCAGTTTTTGGCATACAAACTTGGAAAATACATAAAGCTCTATAATGCCCACTAAAATAACGATACTAGTAAGTCCAGCAATTAGAACATAATACATATGTAGCTAAACTTAATTGTAGAAATGCATCTCTCCTAAAAAAACATTTATCAAGCATCTACACAACTAGCCTTCTGTGGAAAACAGGTTGACCTTTAGAATTGTTTATGTTGTATGCTGCACAACTGCAAAATGCTCAAAGTTGCCATTAACCTTGAGACATCACAACTATGTGCAGCTTTTAAACCAACATTTGTTTGTTTTTCGCACATGGCAAGAAGGAATGCCATCCCTCGAGGTAGGGATACATTTGTTTTTTCCTCTAGTCGTGGTAATTCACCTTGTATGGTGGCAGGGTGAGGAAAATCCTATTTTAAAACGAACTGGAGTCCATTTCTTTCACAGGGGCAGGAGAAGGGGGGTGTTACCTCTCTAGATAGTTATTTTAAGGTGCTAAATTAAATTGTATTCTTCCAGCATTTGTAAAAGGCATATAATTGTTTCAGTGAACATTACAGTCAGTTGATCTTGGATATCCCATATTTTCAGCTGTAGACATTTCATTTTATTCTGAATTTAATTAAGACAAATGCCTATCATCTGTACTTGGGACAATAAGCATTTCAAAGATCCAGCTTTCTATTGCTGCAGGAGATCAGGATTCATGGAATCAAGTAGCCTTAAGGGTTCAGTTGCCTGTAGGATTTGCATCTTGTGATTATTGCAACAGTGGAAGGGTAGGCTAAGTTTTATGTTCTAAAGCTGACTCTGCAATCCATAGGCTGTTGGTTATGTAAATGTCATTTGTTCTAACCTGATGTCTTCATATGGAAAATGGATGTCCTCATGTCTGCTATGTGGAGATCAAATACATTGAATGACATAAATAGGGAAGAACTTTGTAGACCCAAACGAATTCCTAAATTACTAGTTAGGTAAGTAATTCCTAAATTACTAGTTAGGTAAGCAATACTTCAATAACTGACAATTATTGAAGTATTGCTTCCCAGCTGCAGCTGGGACTTACACCTCATTTCTGTTTTGCCAGCGGCCTCCTGTTAAATTTTACTGAGAGGGCACAGTAATGGGAGACTAGAAAGTTGGAGAAAGTACAAGGGATTTGTTGTCTCTTATCATTTTGCTTCTTGTTTTTTGTTTTCTCTTGGGGTGTGTGTTTGGGTGGGCACTCTTCTTAATCTCTTAGCAAGACCCTAGCAAATTTGTTCATCCCACCAGGAGCAAGTTACTCCAATACCGGCAGTGGATTCCCTTTCATTATCATCCCAACAGTTCCAGAAGTAGCTCTGCTGTGCCTCTCAGACTCCAGCACCAGCCTGTCAGCACCTGTTCTTTAGAGTTCTGGGTCCCAGCCAAATTGGGTATCTCATCTTAGCCTAGAGATACAAACACCAGTAAGCAGTAACCCCTTCTCACAGATTTGAATTCCTTCTCTGTAGGGCTCTGAATTTCCAAGTTTAAATAATTTCATTCTCTCCTTACTGTTCATCAACCTTTGGGTTGGTAGCATTTTCAGCTGTATCTCAGATCTTGTTAGCCTCATGATATTTTAATGCTTTCTTTCTCCAATTTTAATTCTTTAATACTTAACACCTCTTCTACATGAACTTTTGTTTGTTTTTTGGACCCTTATTGATAGTTAATAAATTAGGATTTGCTCCCCCCTCCCCCCATTCACATTTGGTTTGCATAATAGGCACAAATGCTTTTTCTCTTCTATGGAAAAGTACCTTGTTGTTGTTGTTTACTTATTTATGGTGTTAAAAACATCTTATTCTCTTGGTCTAACTTGATGGTCCCATGTCTGCTAGAGACAGGAATGCAATAAAGACTTTCCTTTGCTTAAAACTGGTAGTTTAAGTATGATTGTTATATAGAAAGACAACCTCTGTTGGCCTCAAAGTTGAGAATTAGAAATAGTAGCAATTATGCAAACCAGCAAGTGCATTTCAAAGGATGTCAAATCCAGAAATGCTAAAAATTAAAATCATATCAGTAAAATAGTTTTTAGTAAGATCTTATTGTACGTACAACAGTTCATGAGCTAGAAGTCTTCAAATCCATAACTGATATGAAGTGAAGTGATATAAAATGAGAATGAGGGAGTTGTTTAACCTCTACAATGCTTGATTATTACAGTGGGAGTTTCTAGACAGCAGAAGATTGGTTAAATTATCTTAAACCATTTTAGAAAGGATTTTTTTTATCAGAGGCATTTATAAGAGCCTAAGTTGCACTTATGCTCATGAAATAAGCTAGATATTTTTTGCTTATGTGGCTTAAATGGTTTTGTTTGCTCAGGAAGTTTTCAAATTTGGTTTCCATTTTGTAATTTACATTAACAAAGAGCAGTCCTTTTTATCAGCTTCAGCTGATGTGTGTGTGTGTGTGTATGTGTTTGTGTGTGTGCATGCATGCATGCGTGTGTATTTTTTAAGGAGGAGCCAGAAATACAGATTGATTCTCACTAACTTGAAATATGGCCGCTATCTTTGTGTTTGTTTTGAAACATTGTTGTTCAGGGTACCTGTGTGCAGAACATGCAAAACTCCTGCAAACGAGATTTGGTCCCCTGAACATCAGCTGGCAACTTTTGTTTTAGAGAATCCAAAACCTTCACTTATGGCCTGGTCTGATTACATACTATATGGTAACTATGTTAGCAGCAGAAAAGGAAGAAAAACATCCTCTTATCAAGAGGAAAGATTATTATAATAGAAGCAATCAATCACATCATCATGATTTCAAAGAGCTCTATTGCTGAAAAGTGCTCTTCCTTTCTGTAACAATTAAGGAATGTACAACATTGCAAGTGTTTCTGTTGAGAAATTTCAGGAATTGAGATAGGATTAGCCTTCTAATGCCATTAATACCATCTAATACCTCTAAATGCCATTCATAAAGTACTAGTTTACAATCAGGGAAATAGAATGAACATTTCCTTCCAAATATAGACCTTGAAATACTAACATCAAGTTTTAGACAAATGAATGGTGTAGAAGTTACGTGCAAAAACTCACTGCTATTCTCTATGACCTGTTTGACAAGTTTGGGTTTAAGTTGATGGGAGGCACACACAGTATGGTGGACTTAGTAACAGTACATCAGAACCCTTTCTAGGTGAGTGAACCAAGTCAATATGGATCAGGATCAAGACCTATTTTTGTATATGGGGATGGTAGTATTTATATTGAATTCCTACTTGAAATGAGTTTTCCATCATTACATCAATAAGTCAATCATTTAACAAGTTCCTATATTTTTGTGCCAGTTGCTTGGAAGCCATCTAACACTATTATTTACCTTTCCTCTGCTTTTGTGCAAGTGCTCCCATTTGCCTGGGTATCTTCCCCTCTTACCCCATATCCATCTGTCAGTTCCTTAAATGTTCTTTATGGCACAGCTTCAAACTTAAGACACATTCTCCTGCCTCCTTAATAAAAATCAATTACTCTTTCTCACAGTATACTATTTGTATAGTTGGCTTCTATGGATCCATATTTGCCCTTCTTACAATATCTCAAGAAAGACTTCTTTAAATCCAAGCAGAGAAGTATTTAGAGTTACTGTATTTAACTCCTAAATATAAGAGAGTAAAAATTTTCAATATCGTGTTCTCAGGCTTTTACCCTTCTCTTTAGACACTTACCATAAACAATCTTATAAAAACTGTTTTAGTCATAACCCATGGCTGGAGGTGTTCATTCCCTCTGAACTATGGACTGGTGATATTACCTGATTATGAAGCATATTTGTCAGTATATCACATGGTCCTCTTCAATGAAAAATATCAACAGAATTTGTTATCCATTCCAACAAACTTGCCATTTCTCCAGTGATTTCTACCTCAACAAATGGCATTCTCAATCTTGACAACAAAATTCATTAGTTCGGGCATTGTTTTCCCTTCCTTTATATGCAAAGCTACTAACTAACTGCTGGGTTGCAATCTCAGGAGTTTCCTGGGTGAAATCTGAGAGACTTAAAAATGAGGCAAACCACTTCAGATTGGTAAGAGGCAGCTTTAATAAGCAAGGAAACTTCCATCTGAGGCTTGCTCTGGACTGTTGCAAGATGAGTAGATATCTGCACCAACCCACCAGAATTATGAAAGTATATAGAAGGGTTTTAACTGGGCTTAGGCATGTGTTCAGTCCAAATAGTCTCAATACCACCTTATCCTCTGAAGGCTGCATCCCTGAAATGGCAGCTAGTATGAAGATAGTAGGCCAGACCTACATTACAAGGACAAGGGAGATGTGAGAAGCCTCCAATTTCCCAGGTACAGCTCAGTGGTCAACTGATGGACAGGTCCTTTTGATAACCTCTTCCAATAGGCAACCAACTCTTCTTGGTTTCCTCCTCCTCTTCCTCTTCTTCTTCTTCTTTTTTTTTTTTTCTTCAAAATGGAGAAGTAACCTATTAAAAAGATTTTAGAGCCATTAACCACATGCAATGAGTTACTTTGCCTTCTAGTTTGAGGAAACCAACTGTTCTTTTAAAAAAGACCTTATATAAGATTTTGAACATCAAGTAGGTATAAATGATACTAAGGAATGGTCTATTTTTTTGGTTATAATAGTGAGGTTTGAAAATTAATGTTTCGAGATAGAAATATTTATAGATGACAAGATGTAATGTCTGATTTGCTTTAAGATAATCTCATGGTGGGGCAGGGAAGTCACTGGGGATATAAATCACAAGATATTTAGAAATCTTTCTTAGTATTTCTAAACATTAGCTACAAGACATTCCCAGTCATAATTATCTTAGTTCTCCCCATTCCCACTGCAGAAGCCATCACTCTCCTCTTAACTATAATCTTAAAATAGATCTGAACTGCTCTTATAGTGTCAAGTCTGCCCCTCCCAATTTATTGTCATATCTAACATTATTAAATTTATTGTCCCAATATCTAACATTACAGTTAGATATTCTTCTGAAAATATAAACTTGATCCCATTCCCCTACTTAAAATTCTCTGGTGTAAGGTTCAAACTCTTTGGCACAGTTTAGAAAAGCATTTATCTGGCTTCTCTTTGACTCTTCTATTACTAATGTACACTTTATTCTTGTAAACACCTAGAATTTTCATTTCATTGAACCTATCATGGTCTTCTATCTCCTGTCATATCAACTCCTCAACTCAAGTATTTCTTCAACATGTATTTTATGCTTTTCAGTTGACTGCTATAATTTGCCTCCTTGCCACCTTGTTTGTTTTTTCAAATCTTTTTTTAAATGTTATTTTATTATGTTATGTTAGTCACCATAAAATACATCACCAGTTTTCGATGCAGTGATCCACGATTCATTGTTTTTGTACAACTCCCAGTGCTCCATGCAGTACATGCCCTCCTTAATACCCATCACTGGGCTAACCCATCCTCTTACCCTCCTCCCCTCTAAAACCCTCAGTTTGTTTCTCAGATTCCATAGTCTTTCATGGTTCATCTCTCCTTCCAATTTCCCCCCCTTCATTTTTCCCTTCCTTGTCCTAATGTCCTCCATGCTATTCTTTATGTTCCACAAATAAGTGAAGCCATATGATAATTGACTTTCTCTGCTTGATTTATTTCACTTAGCATAATCTCCTCCAGACCCATCCATGTTGATGTAAAAGTTGGGTATTCATCCTTTCTGATGGCTGAGTAATATTCCATTGTATACATGGACCACATCTTCTTTATCCATTCATCTGTTGAAGGGCATCTCAGCTCTTTCCACAATTTGGCTATTGCGGACATTGCTGCTATGAACATTGGGGTGCATACAGCCCTTCTTTTCACTACATCTGTGTCTTTGGGGTAAATATCCAGTAGTGCAATTTCTGGGTCATAAGGTAGCTCTCTTTTTTATTTTTTGAGGAATTTCCACACTGTTTTCCGAAGTGGCTGTACCAACTTGCAATCCCACCAACAGTGTAAGAGGGTTCCCCTTTCTCCACAACCTCTCCAACATTTGTTGTTTCTTGCCTTGTCAATTTTTGCCATTCTAACTGGTATAAGGTGGTATCTCAATGTGGTTTTGATTTGAATTTCCTTGACGGCTAATGATGATGAACATTTTTTCATGTGTCAGCCATTTGTATGTCTTTGGAGAAGTGTCTGTTCATGTCTAACACCATACACAAAGATAAACTCAAAATGGATGAAAGACCTCAATGTGAGACAGCAATCTATCAAAATCCTAGAGGAGAACATAGGCAGTAACCTCTTTGACATCAGCCACAGCAACTTCTTTCAAGATACATCTCCAAACGCTAGTGAAACAAAAGCAAAAATGAACTTTTGGGACTTCATCAAGATAAAAGGTTTCTGCACAGCAAAGGAAACAGTCAACAAAACAAGGAGGCAACCCACAGAATGGGAGAAGATATTTGCAAATGACACTACAGATAAAGGGCTGGTATCCAAGATCTATAAAGAACGCAAACTCAACACCCAAAAAACATAATCAAGTCAAAAAATGGGCAGAAGACATGAACAGACACTTCTCCAAAGAATACATACAAATGGCTAACAGACACGTTTTTTTCAAATTTTTATTTAAATTCTAGTTAGTTAACATACAGTGTAGTATTGGTTTTAGTAATATAACTTGGTGATTCATCATTTACATATAATACCCAGTACTCATTATAACAAGTGCCCTCTTTAATACCCATCAGTCATTTAGTCCATCCCCCACCCACCTCCTTCCATCAACCCTGTTTGTTTTCTATTGTTAAGAGTCTCTTAAGGTTTGTTTCCCTCTTCCTCCCCCTTCCCATATGTTCCTCTGTTTCTTAAATCCACATGTGAGTGTTTTTTAAATTCCACATATGAGTGAAATCATATAGTATCTTTTTCTGACTTCTTTTGCTTAGCATAATACACCCTAGCTCCATCCATGTCATTGCAAATGGTAAGATTTCATTCTTTTTGATGGCTGAATAGTATTCTTGTGTGTGTGTGTGTGTGTGTGTGTGTGTGTACACACATGTATGTACCACATCTTCTTTATCCATTCAACAGTCGATGGACATTTAGGCTCTTTCTATAGTTTGACTATTGTTCATAGTGCTGCTCTAAACATTGGGGTGCATGTACCTCTTTGAATCTGTATTTTTGTATCCTTTGGGTAAATACCTAGTAGTGCAATTGCTGGGTCCTAGGTAGTTCTATTTTTAACTTTTTGAGGAATCTCCATGCTGTTTTCCAGAATGTCTGCACCAGTTTCCACTCCCACCAACAGTATAAGGTTACCATTTCTCTGAATCCTCGCCAATATCTATTATTTCCTGTGCTGTTAATTTTAGCCATTCTTACAGGTATGAGGTGGTATCTCATTGTGATATTGATTTGTATTTCCCTGATGGTGAGTGATGTTGAGCATCTTTTCATGTGCCTGTTAGCCATCTGTATGTCTTCTTTGGAAAAATGTCTATTCATATCTTCTGCCCATTTCTTAACTGGATTATTTGTTTTTTGGGTGTGGAATTTGATAAGTTCTTTATAGACGCTGGATACTAACCCTTTATCAGACATGTCCTTGGCAAATATCTTCTCCCATTCCCTAGGCTGCCTTTTAGTTTTGTTGATTGTTTCCTTCACTGTGCAGAAGCTCTTTATCGTGATAAAGTCCCAATGGTTCATTTTTGCTTTGGTTTCCCTTGCCTCCCATGATACATCTGGTAAGAAGCTGTTATGGCTGAGGTCAAAGAGGTTGCTGCCTATGTTCTCCTCTAGGATTTTGATGATTTCCTGTCTCACATTTAGGACTTTCATGCAATTTGAATTTATTTTTGTGTATAGTGTAAGAAAGTGGTCCAGTTTCATTCTTCATGTTGCTGTTCAATTTTCCCAATACCATTTGTTGAAGAGACTTTTTTCCACTATTCTTTCCTGCTTTGTCAAAGGTTAGTTGACCATAGAGTTGTGGGTCCATTTCTGGGTTCTCTATTCTGTTCCATTGATCTATGTGACTGTTTTTGTGTCAGTACTATACTGTCTTGATGATTACAGCTTTATAATATAGTGTGAAGTCTGGAATTGTGATGCTTCCAGCTTTTGTTTTTGTTTTTCAGGATTGCTTTGGCTATTTGGGGTCTTTTGTGGTTCCATACAAATTTTAGGATTGATCTAGCTCTGTGAAAAGTGCTAGTGATATTTTGATAGGGATGCATTGTATGTGTAGATTGCTTTGGGTAGCATAGACTTTTTTTTTTTTTTTTTACAGTGAAACTGAGTTTATTTATTTATTTTTAAAGATCTTATTTATTTATTTCACAGAGAGAGTGTATGCACACACAAGCAGGGAGAGGGGTAGGCAGAGGGAAGAGGCAGGCTGAGCAGGGAGCCTGATGTGGAACTTGATCCCAGGACCCTGGGATCATGACCTGAGCTGAAGGCAGTTGCTTAACCAACTGAGCCACCCAGGTGCCCAGGTAGCATAGACATTTTAATAATATTTGTTCTTACAATCCATGAACATGGAATATTTTCCCATTTCTTTGTGTCCTCTTCAATTTCTTTCATAAGTTGTCTATAGTTTTCAGAGTACAGATCTCTTACCTCTTTGGTTAGGTTTATTCCTAGGTATCTTATGGTTTTTGGTACAATTGTAAATGGGATTGATTCCTTGATTTCTTTTACTGCTACTTTGTTATTTGTGTATAGAAATGTGACAAATTTCTGTACTTTTTTTTATCCTGTGACTTTATTGAATTCATGTATTAGTTCTAGCAATTTTTTGGTGGAATTTTTCGTGTTTTCCACATAGAGTATCCTCTTGTCTGCAAAAAGTGAAAGTTTGATTTCTTCCTTGACAATTTGGATGGCTTTTATTTCTTTTTGTTGTTTGATTCCTGAGGCTAAGACTCCCAGTACTATGTTAGATAGTAATGGTGAGAGTGGACATCCCTGTCTTGCTTCTGACTATAGAGAAAAAGCTCTGTTTTTCCTCATAGAGGATGATATTAGCTGTGTCTTTCATATGTGGCCTTTATGATGTTGAGGTATGTTCCATCTATACCTACTTTATTGAGGGTTTTTATCAAGAATGGATGCTGTACTTTGTCAAACCCTTTTTCTGCATCTATTGAAAGAATCCTATGATTTTCATCCTTTTATTAATGTGGTATATCACATTGATTTGTGTATATTGAACCACCCTTGCAGCCCAGGAATAAATACCACTTTATTGTGGTGAATAATCTTTTTAATATACTGTTGGATTTGATTTGCTAGTATCTTGAGAATTTTTGCATCCATGTTCATCAGTGATGTAAGTCTGTAATTCTCCTTTTTAGTGGGGTCTTTGCTGGTTTTGGAATTGAAGTAATGCTGGCCTTGTAGAATGAATTTGGAAGTTTTCCTTCCATTTCTATTTTTGGAACAATTTGAGAAGAATAGGTATTAACTCTCCTTTAAATGTCCAGTAGAATTCTCCTGGGAAGCCAACAGGCCCTGGACTTTTGTTTGTTGGGAGATTTTTGATTACTGCTTCAATTTCTTTGCTGGTTATGGGCCTGTTAAAATTTCCTATTTCTATTTCAGTTTTGGTAGTTTGTATGTTTCTAGGAAATTGTCCCTTTCTTCCAGATTACCCAATTTGTTGGCATATAATTTTTTCATAATCTATTAGTTTGTGTGTTTTTTTATTATGTTCAATTAGCCAACATATAATACATCATTAGTTTTTGATGTAGCGTTCAACGATTCATCAGTTGAGTACAACACCCAGTGCTTATCATATCACATGCTCTCTTTAATGCCCATCATCCAGTTACCCCATCACCCTCCTCCTTTCTGTAACCCTCAGTTTGTTTCCTGGAGTCCAGAGTCTTTCATGGTTTGTCTCCCTCTCTGATTTCTTCCCATTCAGTTTTCCCTCCCTTCCCCTGTGGTCCTCCACGCTATTCTTTATGTTCTGCATATGAGTGAAACCATATGATAATTGTCTTTCTCTGCTTGACTTTATTTCACTTAGCATAATCCCTTCCAGTTCCATCCATGTCGATGCAAATGGTAGGTATTCATCCTTTCTGATGGCTGAGTAATATTCCACTGTATATATAAACCACATCTTCTTTATCCATTCATCTGAGAAGGGCATCTCAGCTCCTTCCACAGTTTGGCTATTATGGACATTGCTGCACATTGGGGTTCATGTGCCCTTTCTTTTCACTATGTCTGTATTTTGGGGTAAATACCTAGTAGTGCAATTGCTGGGTCATGGGGTAGCTCTATTTTTAATGTCTTGAGGAAACTCCATATTGTTTTCCAGAGTGGCTGTGCCAGCTTGCATTCCCACCAATAGTGTAATAGGGTTCCCCTTTGTTTGTATTTCTTTGGTGTTGGTGGTGCTCTCTCCTCTTTCATTCGTGATCTTATTTATTTCAGTCCTTTCTCTTTTCTTTTTGGTAACTCTGGCTAGGGGTTTCTCATTTTATTCTTTGAAAGAACCAGCTCTTAGTTTCATCTGTTCTACTGGGTTTTTTGTTGTTTGTTTCCATATCATTTATTTCTGCTCTAATCTTTATTTCCTTTCTTCTGCTGGTTCTAGGCTTTATTTATTCCTTTTCTAGCTCCTGTAGGTGTAAAGTTAGTTTGTGTATTTGAGACTTCCCTTGCTTATTGAGGTAGGCCTGTATTGCAGGTAGGACTGTCTTTGCTGCATCTCAAAGGTTTTGAACTATCAGGTTTTCAATTTCATTTGCTTCCATGTATCCACTCTTATTAAACCAGAGATATTACAAAGGTCATTAGCCACTTGCCAGGTCCTATTAGTTTGTAGATGTTTCATGTACCTCTGTGTTGAGCAGAATTTGAGGCTTTGAATAGGCTCAGTGTAGGGAGAATCTGCCATGGATAATTTGTAATATTTGCAAAGAAAAAAAAAGAGAAGTGGTTAAATCCCTGACTGTCTTTGCAATCACTAAAGTATGTTTGAAAGTAGGGTCTGTGTTAGACCCATGACGTGTTTTATTTTAACCTTAAAATTACATAATGAACAATTAATTAAATCCTTGCCTAAGCTCTCAGAATAAATGGCTGAAAATAGATAAATTCATGTCTATAATTTTGGATCCAATTCATATTCTTTTCAGTGGAGGGAGAAAGAAAAAAGAAACTACAATGACCTGTGTTCTTTGAATTAAACTGATTGCTGGGAGTACCTTGAAGTATCAAAACAGTACTCTGTAAAAATGGAGAGGATGTAAGACCTTGTTCCTGACCTCAAGAGGCTAGAAATCATTTTGAAGTATGACTTAATTTTTTTCAAGTTCATGTTTTAAGTGCTAAACTATGTTCTATATTCATAACCATCTGGGGAAAGCCAATTAGAAGAACTTGAGAATTGAGGTCTCTTATTTTTATCTACTTTCATGTTGGCCACATCTTAGTCCTGCTTCTCTGCCAAGGATGAAATGATTTGCACCTTCTATCCTGTCTTGGGATGGTGTTGAAAGACTTAATACTCTGAATTTTAGTTTTTTTCTGGGTTCATATTGCCTTATGAATTCAACTTTTGTGCCTCCACCAGATGTATGACTTTATGGACAATCTAGCTTGGGTTTATAATTGTTAGTGTGGGGGTAACATTCCTATGCAGCTTTCTATACTCCAAATAAAAGCAGAACTCTGGTTTCACTATATTTCCTCCATGTGAATAATAGACCTGAGATCTTGGTGATGTAGGTAGAGTGGAACTCTCTCATGAAGAGCGAAGTATTTAGAACAGATGTCTTTTTCTTAAACAAAAACAAGACTTAGTATATAGTAATCTTGTCTATTTCTAGTGGTTCTTCATTTCACTAAAGAAAACGCAATGACTTTGCATGTAGAATGCCACATCCAGTTGTAGTAGTTCCATCTTGACATTTGTTTTAAAAGGCCCCCTAAAGCACAGGGGAAATATGTAGAATTTGAAGTCACCCAGTATGGATTCAAGTCTTGATCTTCCCTCTTCTCCTGCCCCCACTTATCTTCATAAACTTAGGAAAGTTATTTATACTGAGTATCACAGCATTCATACAGAATGGAAGACTATTCTTCCAACAAGGCTTAAGTGCATTAAATGCAATAGCCCGTGATATACAAATAGGTGCTCAGAAATAATAAAGGTGGTAGTGCTGATGACCACAACGAAGATGATGATTTCAATGGTGGTGGTCGGGTTACTGGGAAATAACTACAGCTCCAGGTTCTCATCTGTCTACTTAAATTCAGCACAGATCTATGGGTCAACTTCTGCATACCTCTTTGACATTCTTTCCTCTGAACTGTTACAAATATAACCAATATACCTTATGTTATACCTTACTTAGCTATGCTGTGTACCTATGCTGGGGAATAGCAACAAACCCTGCTATTTATAATCTGTTCTAATGTAAATGTTTAATTAAATCAGTTAAAATAGGGAAAGAGTCTCTATTAGGGAGCCTGGTACATAGTATGCTACATACCTGTTAGCTGCTCTTAGTATTACTATTTTTAGTTAAGCGTATATTTCATGCAGGTATTATACTATAGACCAGGAGCCACACATTCTCTGTAGATGGACTGCATACTACCTCTAGGTCTCAATTGTTTATTTGACTAAGTTTCTATAACTTGCACTAGCATTTTTGTATATACTCATTTGTTTCCTAGAACGTAAGGTATAGAATTGACAGTATTGGTATTATCTAAACAATACATAGAACTATGTAGCTTTTACTATCCTGACCCAAAATAATGTCTTAAACTCATTTAATTCTTCCTTAATTCTGCCCAGCTCCCTAACATGAAAGTTAACCCCTGTGCCGTGGAGCAATCTCTATATAAACTTATCCCTCAACATTCCAACATAGCTCATGGTCTTAGTTTTGTCTTTCTATTCTGATAAATTTGTTCTTTCTCAGTTTTTCAAGGACTTGTAACTTTTGAACTTTTTGGTTCGTTTTTCTTCCTACTCAGTGTAAGAAGTCTCAACACTCTGACTATAACAACAAATTTCCCCTTTGACTATGATTTCAATGTTTTTCCAACTTCTATGGACAAACTTCACTTCCTATAGAAGGGCCTCCATTCTTGATAGGCTTGTCATGGAAAAGTGGAGCTCCTGCTTCTTAGCAAGATTAGATCTTAACCAGGCATTATGGTGAACACTTACATAGATTATTGCATTTAATCTTCACTACAGCCACTGAGGTTGATAGTAAAATCCAAATTTAACAGAGCAAGATCATAGCTGAACTACACAGGACCACACAACTAGTGGTAAATGTGGAATTCAGATGTAGGAAAGTGGTTTCTGAACACTGTCCTCTGTTGCCGAGCTTTACTAAAGCATTCACTTACATCTGTAACTACTGATTGCCATCTAATTATATAAAGTTGTATCTTGTTCTCCATTTCTTAACACAAGTTTAACTTTCCAGTGTTACACTAACTTAGTCTAACTGGACTTAGACCAAGTGCTCTGAGACCTGGGATAAATCCTATGTTCCCTGAATATTCCTCTGAGATCTAGCACAAAACAAATCCTAGGTGTGCTCAAATTCCATTGAAAGAGCAGTATTGAACAGAAGTGAACATTTGAGGAATTAGAGAAGTCCTAGACCAGTGAGATCACCCCATAGTGATGCAAATCCTAGAACCAAGGAGAGCTGTCAGGATTTTAAGTCCTGGTCCTAAGTACTAGGTTACCATGTGTCTCTATTGATTTATGTGTAAAATATATCTGTGATTGAGAGGAGGCTACTCACAGACATTTAAATGGCCATTAAGGTTGAATAATGTGTGCTCTATATTTAATTCATGAGAATGCAAACTCAAGAAATTTGCACAAAAAAGGTCAAACTCCACATTCTCAGAATAGTTCCTTTGAGCTCCAAGTAGGGAAGACATATTGTAGAAGGAGCACATTTTTCACCTTATCGCTAATGAATAAATCACTAGTTGTTACATATTAAACAGCTAACTGTAACCCCATAGCTCCCCAGAGCTGTTTTGTCTCTGGTCCCCTCACCCTTGGCATCTAAACTATTATAATAACTGTGCACTTAATTGCTTAGCAAGTAAAGGTAAAGATTCGGCTTACTACTGAAAAGTGATGATCACAGGCATGTTTTCCTTGACACAATGACTAGCATAGTAAAGAAAAGTGAGTCTTACCATCTTGACAGCCTGTGAAACCAAAACTAAAGGATATAAATGGCTTTGAGAGAATCTATGTACTCCTTGATAGCCAAAAAATTGACAGTATAATTATGCTGTCTCAAAAACTCAATACTGGAGATATATATATTTATTGCTTTTACCACCAAATATTTGGTGACATTAGTTAATAACTAGAAACTAATAGTAAAGAAATGGGTAACCTAATTCACAAAGCTATAATCAGACAGGTTATCCATACTGAAAGCAAGTCTAAATTCTGTGCTTAACTGGAGTTTGAAGTCTGGATTGGTATGCTTGCATTTGAAAAGCTTTCTCACTGGGTAAGTTGTTTACTATCCCCAGGAAATTTGCTAGTTCTGGGAGGGGCAAAGTCACAGAGGTCAGAGCATCAGAATATAGAAAATAAAAGATGTAGTTAACACAATGACACTTCTCAAGACTGGAAATCCAGACAACCAGAAGTATACTAGAAATGTTAAGGAAAGGGCGCCTGGGTGGCTCAGTCGTTAAGCATCTGCCTTCGGCTCAGGTCATGATCCCAGTGTCCTGGAATCGAGCCTTCCATCGGGCTCCCGGCTCAGCGGGAAGCCTGCTATTCTCTCTCCCTCTCCCACTCCCCCTGCTTGTGTTCCCTCTCTCGCTATGTCTCTGTCAAAAAAATAAATAAAATCTTTAAAAAATAAAAAAATAAAATGGCATTTAAAAAATTAAAAAAAAAAATGTTAAGGAAAGCACTGCAATTTCTTTTTCTTTTTTTAAGACTTTATTTATTTATTTATTTATTTATTTATTTATTAGAGCTCGCACACAAGCGAGGCAGTGGGGAGGGGGGAAGGGCAGAGGGAGAGGAAAAAGCGGGGAGCAGGGAGCATGACTTGGGGCCATCCCAGGACCAGGAGATATGACCTGAGCAGAAGGCAGACACTTAACACTTAACTCACTGAGCCACCCAGATGCCCCAAGCACTGCAATTTCTTAAGAGCATTTTCCATCTAGCAGCATTTTTTACTCATTTCACAATAGACTATCAACAACTCTGAAGTATGAAACATATGGCACATACTTAAATAGAATTTTTAACTTTGACTTGTGTGTACCTATGAAATCATTGCAATTAATATAATGTACATATCCATCACTCCCCCAAATTTACTTCTACTCCTCTGTAATTCCTCAGTCTTGACCATCTCTATTCCCTCTATTTCCCACAAAACTACTGCTCTATCTTTTGTCAAAACAGCTTAGTTGATATTTTATGGAATTTTACATTAAAAAAACCCTACAACATGTCATCTTTTAGTAGGGCTTCTTCCAATATAATCATTTTGGTTTATCTACGTTGTTGACTATATCTATGGTTCATTCTTATTGCTGAGTAGAATTCAATATTTAGGGCATGGAAGCCATAACTGGTTTGGGACTACTACAAACAATGCAGCTAGGCAGTTTGTGTAAGTTTTTGTGTGGGCATAGGTTTTCAGTCCTCTGGGTAGTTACTTGGAATTAGAATTGCATTGGGGGGTCTATATTATATTTTAAGAAAATACCTGTTTGCTGAAGAGGTTGTGCCCTCTTACATTTCCACTTTATGAGGATTCTGTTTTCACCATATCTGAAATACTTGGTGGTCTGTCTTTCTTACTTAATTTTGACCTTTTAATAATTTTGTTTTTTTTAATAGGTGATAGTATTACATTGTAATTTTAAATTACATTTCCAAATCTTCACTGCAGCCAATGAAGTTGATAGTAACTAAAGATATTGCACACATCAAGTCATGTATTTATTTGCCATTAACATTTTTTTTTTGTCAGCTCAATTTTTGGCTCATTTTTTCATTTGATTATTTTCTCATTGAGTTCTTTATTTCATTATATATTCTAGATAAAACTCCCAGATTTGCAAACATTTTCTGGGTTTGTGGATTACTTTTTTCATCTTAATAATGTCATTTGAAAAGAAGTCCTGCATTTTGAAAAAGTACAATTATACTTTTCTTTATGGACCATATATTATCTAAAATTTGTGTTTCATGTATAATCTCAAATATTCTCCTAGGTTTTCCTACAGAAGACTTAGAACTTCTGAGTTTGCATTTAAAGCTGTAATTTAATTCTTACAAAGCTTGAGATTAAGAATGGACTTTTTTTTAAACATATATTTAGTTTTTCCAGCACTACTATAGGAAAAGTATCCTTTACCCATTTAATTTATTTTTCAAACTTACTTTATTTTATATGGGTCTATTTCTGAATTGTATTCTGTCCTTTGATCTACTGGTCTATTTTCCAATTCTACACTTCAAAAATCATTTTCAAGCTAGAGTAATCAAAGTCAAGCAGTGTAGATCTTTGCATTTAATTCTTCAAAGTTGTGGCTTTTCTAGGTTCTTTGCATTTTTATACTTTTAGATTCAGCTTGTAATGCTTTTCTTGTAGAAATTGTTTATGGTGGTGTCTAATATGTAGACCAACTTTAAGAGAACTGACATCGTATCACCAATATTGTCCTCTGATCTGTGGGCATGGTATAGCTATTTATGTCTTCTCAGTAATGTTTTATAGGTCTCACTATATAAGTCTTGCAGGTCCCTCCTCATATTGTCCCCTATTTTTATATTCTGTTATGAAAAATACTTTAATTTCCAGTAATTGTCTGTGTATAGAAACACAATGGACTCTCATCTTCAGTCCCACATGTTGGTTAAACTTAAGTCCACCAAAAATTTAATAGAAGTAATAAGTTATTGTAGAAAGTCTTATCTGCAAATAAAGGCTGTTTTTATTTCCTTTCCAATCTATATGCCTCAGTTTTTTGTTTTTTTGTTTTTCTCTTTTTCCTTGCCCACAGATAGAACCTGTAGTTCAGTGGAATGGTAAGTGCTAGTCTTAACACCTTAAGTACTGGGACAGATCATATGTTTCCCATGTCCTGCCCCTAGAATCTAGCTCAACATAAGTATTCCAAAGCTGTTATCTGAGAAGTAATTAAAGAGTTGAGAAGACAACCTTTTCTACCTTGATCAGATTTGGGAGGGGGATAGGAGTAGGGGGAGAAACTCTTGCTGTTCTGAAGAATGGTTAGAGGTATGCAAGGATGTGAGACCACCTAGGAGACTAGTCGAAACAAGAGGCAAGTGTGGGTTTTGGTGGTGGTAGAGATGGGTAGAAGCAAACCATCAACGACAAACTAAAGAAGGGTGGGACATGGACCCTAACACAGTGCCTGTTATGTAAGTAGAATTCAAATACTTAAAAGGGATATGGAAGGAGGAGGGGAAAGAAGAGTGTCAAAGCCAAGTTTCTTGTTCTACAAGTGGCATTAGTGAGAATCCGGATTGAACTTTCTCCCTAATTTTGCCTGATCATATGAAATTACCTAATGGCATATAAAACCAAATCTAGCTAGTGGTATGTTCCCTTATAAAATTTGAAGCTTTCATTTGACCTAATAATACTTTTTTTTTTTTTAAGATTTTATTTATTTATTTGACAGAGAGAGACAGCGAGAGAGGGAACACAAGCAGGGGGAGTGGGAGAGGGAGAAGCAGGCTTCCCATGGAGCAGGGAGCCTGATGCAGGGCTCGATCCCAGGACCCTGGGATCATGACCTGAGCCAAAGGCAGACACTTAACCGACTGAGCCACCCAGGTGCCCCGACCTAATAATACTCTTGATAACCTCTTTCTATATCTCCTAAAAATTCATTTTCCATGTTTTAAGTATAATAATCACTAACTAGAGACAAATGCATTCTGTCTTGTAATTAGATTATTAGAGAATATCAGGTTAAAATGATCCAAGTTCTCAAACTTATCTGAGAAAAGTATTATTTCACCTAATGTATATAATTTCTTAGACATAGAGGAGATAATTGAGTTGAGATAATAAGCTCTGGTGCATAACTTTAGACTTGATCTCCCTGGCACAGATCAGATAGAATTGATCAACCAGCCTAAAAAAGATAGAATTGATGAGGCATTCTGGCTGGGATGCTGACTTCCTGTAGAGTGGTAATGTGGTCATAGTGTGTGTGTGTGTGTGTGTGTGTGTGTGTGTGTGTGTGTGTGTAGCACAATTCACCATGAAAGTAGAAATGCCCTTCACCAACTGGTAGCCTTAGGTCTAGTCTCATTGGCCCAGAGTTATACTACATATTGGACATTATGGAAATAAGTACTTTGCCCCTAGAGTCTTGCTAGCTGAACAGATTCTGTTGGCAAATCTCTTGAAAAATCTATTTCCAGAAGCAGCCAAGTACTTTCAGTTGTTAAATACATCTATCCTTCTCATCCCTAAAAGAAGTCTCAGATGAAAGTGTCCTTAACATAGAATGATTTGGAAAATAGTAGAGTCTGGACTGATAATGTCATAAAGGACATAGAGGCTCAAAAATAGAAGCAATGGCCCCTAAGTGTAGAGGACACTAAAAGGACTCGCAGAAGGTATTATGAGTAAAACTGGTGGTAAAACACAAAAAATAGAATCTGAAATTTCAAGCTTTTTGTGCTAAAACCATCCAACAAAACCTTAACTAACTAAAATATTTAGAGACTGACATCATGGAAATGGCTTTGTGCTTAGGCGGTCTGAAATTTTTTTAGGTATAGTTGACATACCATGTTACTTCAGTTTCAGGTCTACAACATACAGATTGACAAGTCTATATTTTATGCCATGCTCACTGCAAGTGTAGCTACCATCTGTCCTCTTACAGAGTTAATACAGTATTGTTAACTACATTCCCTATGCTGTACCTTTTATTCCTGTGACTCATTACTTTCCTAACTGGAAGCCTGCATTTCCCACTTTTCTTCACACATTATGCCTGCCCTCCCAGCCCTCCTTCTGTTTGGCAACTATCAGTTTGTTCTCTGTATTTATAGGTGTGAGTCTGCTTTTTGTGTGTTTGCTTATTCATTTGGTTTTTAGATGCCTCCTGTAAGTAGAATCCTATGGTATTTGTCTCTCTCAGTCTGACTTCACTTAGCATAATATCCCATAGGTCCATCTATGTTGTCACAAATGGCAAGATCGCCTCCCTTTTTATGGCTACATAATATTCCATTGACCATATACCACATCTTCAGTATCCGTTTGTCTATCAGTGGAGATTTAGGGAAGCAACCTATCTTGGCTATTATAAATAATTCTGCAATAAACATAGGGGTGCATATATCCTTTCAAGTTAGTATTTTCATTTTCTTTGGGTAAACATCCAGTAGTGGAATTAATAGATCATAGGGTATTTCTTTTAACTTTTTTGAGGAACCTCCATTTTGTCTTCCATATTGGCTCTACTAACTTATATTACCACCAACAGTGCATGGGGATTCCTTTTTCTCTGACATGAGCCATAGAAATATTTTTCTAGATAAATCTCCTAAGGTAAGGGATAAACACAAATAAACTACGGAGACTACATTAAAATAAAAAGCTGCTACACAGTGAAGGAAACCAACAAAACAGGTAACTTACTGAATGGGAGAGCATATTTGCAAATGATATATCTGATAAGAGAATAATATCTAAAATGTATAAAGAACTTACAACTCAACACCAAAAGCAATCTGATTAAAATATGGGTAGAGGACCTAAATAGACATTTTTTTTTTTTTTCAAATAAGACCTACAGATGGCCAACAGATGCTCAACATCACTAATCAGGAGAATGCAAATCAAAACCACAATAAGATATCCCCTCACACCTATCAGAATGACTAGAATCAATAAGTTAAGAAATAACAACTGTACTGATATTTTTCCAGGTTAGATTTTACAATAGCATATGTTGAACAGTTAAGAGTACAAACTCTTATTAGCAGTTACGGGTACAAACTCTTATTACAGTTATGGGTACAAACTCTATGCACAACAAAAGGTGGTGGAAGGCCAGAATTTGACAGAGGGAGCTGAAAAATTATCAGTCTTTCCAATAGTCTGGCAGCCTAATGGGATACCAGAGCAAAGATCATCTGTTTGAGGAATTCCATGTTGGGTGAAACTGGCTAGGCCATTGTATAATCGTTTTGCTCAGTCACTGTCTAGTGCCTCCCAAGTAAGGTCTAACCTTAACTACCACTCCTTTATTCATTAATTGGCAGAGGTCACATCACAAATAACCTGACCTCAACTCAAAAACTAAAATGAATCTTGAGGAAACAACTACAGGCTATAGGTACTACACTCGTTGTGTATGTCTGACTTGTCCTTGCTTGAAAAGGAATTTCAATAATGTATTTTGATATTAGTCAGAGGTGTGTTGTGATGCTAGCATATCCTATGAGTGTTGTTTAGAATTACAGATTGATGTAAGCCTGATTATTTGTCCTACAAAGAAATAAGAAAGAAAGAAAGAAAATAAGCTCCCTCCAGTTGCTCTACTTATTTTCAGACAAAATGTAAGGGGCAAAAAACTGAAACTAACAAAAACTAATAGTGGAGGGTTACCTGGGGTTGAAGGCACACAACCAGGGCAGAGAATCTAATTTTTCATAATGGAAAGATAACATCATTCAATTAGCTGCTGAATTTCTTTTCACTTTTAAATGGAAGTAAAAGCAAACTGAGTAGTTGTGGAATGTAATAGAGTGGACACTAGAAAGGCATCACAAAGTCCAACCTAGTGCTTAATTCACATTCTGCTGCCTGTTCTGACTCCAGGTTAATCCTTTACTCACTTTATTTCCTAAGGAACTATTTGGTCTAATGTTTAAATGAGTATCTGACTATCATTAAAAAACAACAACAACAGAAAAAAACCCTTTCATAGTAGTTAACTTGGTAGGGATGTTTGGAAGTGGGCCCAAAAAGACTTCTAAGATTTTGTAGATAACATTCATTTTCTTGATCTGAATGCTAATTACATGGGTGTATTCACTGGAAAATTCATTATTAGATACTTATTTATGTACTTTTCAATATGTATACAATACTTACAGATAAAACAACCTGGTAAAACAAAATCTAGAAGCCACCTCAAATCCTTATTGAACAAAAGGCCAAATGGAGATATACCTCTATCTATCCTGATTCATAATCATATTTGTAGGAGTTACCAAAAGTCAAGTGAAAAATAACTGTTAGGAGAAAGAAAAAGTATTAAGCTCAACATTAAATCAGAATGGACTGTTCTTGGTTGTTAATTCTTATTTAAATGATCACTTAGCATGTGCCTTTCCTTTGAAATATGGCCTGAATACTTCATTGTTACTTAAATTATGCTATGAGGCATTATGTATTTAATAAACTTAAGTTATGGGGAATTAGTTGAAGTCTATAGTTATCCAGACTTTACAATCTTAGCAGCCATATTACTGCCCTGTGGTGCTGGTATTCCACAGCACAATAAGAAAGGGTATTAAGCTTATCAAGAACTAGGGAGAATACAGCATTTAAATTAGATTGCAATTCATCTAATTAAAACAGATCACACTTAGATAAATGCAGCCCTTTGCCATTAAACCAAACTTTAAATTATAACGGAAGCTGTGTTTGAAATGAAAGGATTCTAAATAGTTAAGTGTTAGGAAGAAGGAATTCATATGCTTTGGACACTAAACTTTTTTAAAATTTTTTATTGTTATGTTAATCACCATACATTACATCATTAGTTTTTGATGTAGTGTTCCATGATTCATTGTTTGTGCATAACACCCAGTGCTCCATGCAGAACGTGCCCTCTTTAATACCCATCACCAGGCTAACCCATCCCCCCACCCCCCTCCCCTCTAGAACCCTCAGTTTGTTTTTCAGAGTCCATCATCTCTCATGGTTCCTCTCCCCCTCCGATTTCCCCCCCTTCATTCTTCCCCTCCTGCTATCTTCTTCTTTTTTTTTTTTTTCTTAACACAGATCTGTACCTCTGAAACAAATATTGCAATATATGTTATGGACACTAAACTCTTGTGGCTTTAGGCCATGCAATAATAACAGTAGAGAGATAGAGATCCATAATATAGTGATCTTGTGTCCCTGTTCTTGGACACCAGAGCAGTTTAGGGCCTTGGAGTTATGTATAGTGCCTTGAGCAAGACTGACAGCAAACACCAGCATAAATGTCAATTCCTAAAGGGCTAATAGCATTGAAAAATATAATTTTATAAAATAAGGACTCAGTAAGTTGCACAACCATTTTGGAGAGCTGTCTGGAAAACGTTAATAAAAATGCAATTTGCACAGACTAGAACTCAGCATTTCCACTCCTAACATGCTCTATATCCACCTGCTTATCAGACATCAGACATGTGTACAGATGTTCACCACAGCATTGTGGTGATAGTGAAAACTGGAAATGACCTAAAGCCCATTAACCTAAGAATGGAAAAACCCATTATTGTATATTCATAAAAAGGAATACAAAAAAAAAAAAAAATAGAAGTAAATGAACTAGACCTGAAACAGCATGAGTTTATCTCTCAGGCATACTTAATGGGTAAAAAAGCAATTTGGAGACTGGGAACAAAATATTTTATAAAGTCTAAAAAGATAGAATAGGAATATTGTAGGTTATATGAAAATCCATACATGAGTAGGAAATATAGAAATGAATGTGAATGACAAACATTAGATTCATTATAACAATTGCCTGTGAGTAATTAAAGGAGGGTACACAGGTTTTTAATATGAATCTGGTGATAGGTTCAGTTACTGTATTTGTCATCATGACATTTTGTGTATCAGAAATATAAGAAACTGAAAGAAAAATCAATTTTGGAATTCTATACTTAACCATTTACCCATATGTTCATTTGTCAAGTATTTGTGTAGCTTCCACTTTGGGTGAGGCCACCATCTAGGTAGGGCCTCTAAAAGAAATAGAATAACGAGCCTTCCTCCTTTTTCCTTGAAGAGTTTAATTTCAGTTGGGAGTATAAAATCATTAGAAATTTGGGTATTTAATGATATCCAAAGTATTCAGTAACTTTTTTTAAACAGACTTTATTTTTAGAGCATTTCAGGTTCACAGCAAATTTGAGCAAAAGATACAGAAAGTTCCCATACATCTTCAGCCTTCATGCTTTTACAGCCTCCCCCACTACCCACATTATGCACTAAGAGTGGTATATTTGTTAACATCCATGAGCCTACATGGACATGCCATCATCCTTTATCCATAGTTTACATTAGGTTTCATTCTTGCTTTTCACAAATATATAATTATATCCAAGTTGTAATGTTATAGGGAATAGTTTCACTGTCCTAAAATCTTCTGATCTACCTATTCATCCCTTCCGTCCACCACCACATCTGGCAATTATTTGATCTTTTTACTGTCTCCATAGTTTCACCTTCACCGAAGTATCATATAGTTAGAATCTTACAGTATGTAGTCTTTTCAGATTGGCTTCTTTCACTCAGTAATCCGCATTTAAGATTCTTCCATGTCTTTACATGGCTTGATAGCCCAATATTTTTTTCAGGGCTGTTTAGTAATCCATAAAAATCCATAAATAACCTACAATTTATTTATCCATTCACCTAATCAAAGACTTTTTGGTATATCCAAGCTCCAGCAACTATAAATTCATCAACTACAAATATCCATGGTCAGGTTTTATGTGGATATAATTTTTCAACTTGGATAAATACCAAGGAATATGATTACTAGATATTATGGTAAAAGTAAGTTTAATTTTGTAGGAACCACCAAACTTTTTTCCAAAGTGGCTATACTGTTTTGCTTTCCCACCAGCAGTGAATGGGGATTTCTGTTTTTCCACCTTCTTTCCAGCATTTGGTGTTTTCAGACTTTAGATTTTGGCTATTCTAATAAATAGATAGTGGTATCTTACTGTGTTTTAATTTGCAATACCCTAATAACATAAGATGAGAATTTTTCATCAGTATATCTTTGTAGTGGCTGGTCAGGTTTTTTGCTCACTTTTAAGGAGGTTATTTTTTTTATTGAGTTCTAGAGGTTTTAGATATATCTTTGTATATTTATATATTTTGAATAATCTACTAGGTACGTCTTTGGTAAAGATTTCTCCTACTCTGCCTTATCTTCTCATTCTCTTGATAGTTTTTGTTGTTGTTTTGCAGAGTTTTAAATTTTAATGATTTAATGCAGTGCAGCTTGTCAATGATTTATTTTAAGGATGATACCATTGTTTTTTGTATCTAAAATGTCATTGTCATATCCAAGGTCATCTAGATTTTCTCCTGTTATCTTTAGAAATTTTAAAGTGACATGTTTTAGGTCAGTGACCCATTTTAAGTTACTTTTTTTGTAAAAAATATAATATATATGTCTAGATTATACTTTTGTAATGAAAAGATCTACTTGTCCCACCAGCATTTGTTGAAAAGACCATCTACTCCATTTTGTTGCCTTTGTTTATTTCTCAAAGATGAGTTGGCTACACTTATGTGGCTCTATTTTGGGGCTCTAAATGCTGTTTTATTGATCTACTTGTGTATTTTTTTCTAATATCACTCTCATAGTCATCCTCTTTGTTCTTCTACATTAATATTGAGTTGGTTATTCTGGATCTCTTGCTTCTCTATATAAATGTTAGAACCAGTTGATATACACAAAACAATGTTCTGAGATTTTGATTTGGATTGCATTGAATCTATAGATTAAGTTAGGAAGAACTGATGTCTTTGTTCATGTATAGAAAGATTCAGTATTACAAATAATCTCTTTATTCTTTGCTTTATTTAATCATTTTTGTAGTCTTACTCTTATAGATCTTGTAATTCCCTGCTAGAATACCTAAATATTTCATTTATAGGGGTGCTAATGTATTTTTTTGAATTTCAAAGTCCACTTGTTTGTTGCTGATATGTGGGGAAACAACTGACTCTTAAATACTAACCTTGTATTTTGCAACCCTGCTATAATTATTAGTTCCAGGAGTTCTTGCTGTCAGTTCTTTCAGATTTTATACTAGACAATCATATTTGCAAATGAATTTCTTCATTCCTTTGTGATTTGTATAGATTTTGTTATCTTCTCTTACTGCATTAGATAGGACTTCTAGTACAATGTTTAAAGTTAGGATGTGAAGTGACATATTGCCATCTTTGTAATCTCAGCAGAAAAGCTTCTAGTTTCTCACCATTAAATATAGTGTTAGTCATAGGTCTTTGAAGATATCCTTTATCATGTTGAAGATCCCTTCTATTTCAAGTTTTCTGAGAGTTTTTTTTTATCATGAATGGTTGTTTGATTTTTGTTAAGTACTTTTCTGCATCTATTGATCATGTAATTTTTATTTATTTTTTTAACCTGTTGATGTGGTAGAGGAGATTTATTTATTTATTTATTTATTTCCAAATGTGGTACCAACCTTGCATATGTGAGATAATCACACTTGGTCATGATGTATAACTTTTTATAAAGTTGTTGTGAAGAGGGTATATTTTGCTCTTTCGAGATAAGTGTATAGATGTCAATTTTATCCAGTAGACTTCTACTGTTGAGTTTAATTATGCCCTAACATTTTTGACTGCAAGATCTGTTAATTTCTGATAGCTGAAGTGTCCAAATATAATAGAACTTCAGGAAAAATAAATGTTCCTACTATCAGTTTTTGCCTCATGTAGTTTGATGCTCTCTTATTAGCAATCCTTAATGTGTATGTGACTGTGTCTTACTGGAGAATTGACTCCTTCATCTTTATGCAATGCCTTTGTTTATCCCTGACAACTTTCCTTTCTGTGATATTGGCTCTAGATGAAATTAATGTAACTTTTTAATTTTTTTTAAGAGTTAATAGGATATATCTTCATCATTTTCCTTTTAATATAAAAATGTTTAAAGTGAGTTTCTTAGACAATATGCAGTTGTCTTATTTTTATCTACTCTGAAAATCTGTATTTTAATTGGTATATTTACATGATGTTTAAATTAATTGACAAAGTTGGATTATAATATCTGCTATATTTGCTACTATTTGCTATGTGTTGCTTTTGTTCTTTATTATTTCTATCTTCTACTTTTTTCTCCCTTTTTGGTTTTATTTGAGCATTTTATTCTGTTTTTCTTATAATATATCAATTATACTTTATTAAACTTTTAATTGTTGCCCTAGAGCCTGATATATTCATTTACAGTGAATTCAAATCCATTGTCAAATAATAATATACCTCTTCACAGATAATGAAAATACCTTTATTATAATGAAATATTCCTAATTTGTCTCATTGCTATTATTTCACTTAAACATAAGCATCCATATGCAGGCACACACACACACATATAAGGACATATAATTGAATACATTGTTGCTATTTGTACAAATTTATATGTCGGGTTAATTAAGAATAAGAAAAATTAAAAACTATTTTTTAAACCTTATTCCTTCTCCAATGTACTTATTTTCTTTATATCTTGGTTTCTGACCTATATGATTTTTCTTCACTCTGGAGAAACATTTCTTGCAAGGGAAGTTTACCTGAAACAAATTCCCTTAATTTTTGTCTGAGAATCTTATTTTCTTTTCACTTTTGGAAGATCATTTCCCATAATATAGAATTGTGTTGGCAGTTTTTTTTTTCCTTTTAATAATTTGCAATGCATGCCACAGATCTAGGAAGCTCAGTGCCCCCCCCCCCCAGCAAAAAAAGAAAAAGAAAATCTAGGTATAGCATATCCAAAACAGCAGGAAGTCCAAGAGCAAAAATTTGAAAGAGATAAAACCTTGTATAGAAACAAAGAGTTACATCAGACTTCTCAGAAGCCCTGCTCTTCTTGCTTCTTGCTTTCAGGGCTTCTCAGAAGTCTGATGTAACTCTTTGTTTCTATACAAGGTTTTATTTTTCTCAAATTTTTGCTCTTAGATTTCCTGCTGTTTTGGATTTGCTATACTTAGATTTTTTTTTTTTTTTTTTTTTTTTTTTTGGTGGAAGGGTGGCACTGAGCTTCCTAGATCTGTGGCATGGTATCTATCTAACATTAATTGGAAAACATCCTCAGTCATTATTCCATTCTTTGTTCCTTTCTCTTTATCCTTCTGGTATCTTCATTATGCATAGGTTACAACTTTTGTCCAACATTCTTGTATATTCCTTTTTTCTTCCCCAGGCATTTTCCTCTTAGCTTTCTAGTTTTGAAAATTTCCATTGACCTATCCTAAAGCTCAAATTCTTTCTTCGCTATGCTGAGTCTATTAACAAGCCCTTTAAAGGCATTTTTCATTTCTGTTTAGTGTTTTCTGACCTATAGAATTTTTTCCCATCTCTGCTTACATTATCTATCTCTTATGACATATTAACCACTTTGTGCATTAGAGGACTTAGCACATTAGTGATTTTGTAATTTAATTTAATTTATTTATTTGACAGAGAGAGACACAGCGAGAGAAGGAACACAAAGCAAGGGGAATGAGAGAGGGAGAAGCAGGCTTCCCGCTGAGCAGGGAACCCGATGTCGGGCTCGATCCCAGGACCCTGAGCCAAAGGCAGATGCTTAACGACTGAGTCACCCAGGCGCCCCAACATTAGTGATTTTTTTTTAAAGATTTTTATTTATTTATTTGAGTGAGAGACAGAGATAGCGAGAGAGAGAGAGCACACGAGTGGGGAGGAGAGGGAGAAGCAGGCTCCCCAGTAAGCAGGGAGCCCGACGTGGGGCTCCATCCCAGGACGCTGGGATCATGACTGGAGCTGAAGGCAGACACTTAACTGACTGAGCCACCCAGGCGCCCCAACACATTAATGATTTTGTTGTTAAATCCTGGTCTGTTCATTCCAACACTCTTGACATCTAGTACTCTGGTTCTGATGTTACACAGTTTCTTTAAACTTTTTATATTTTCCTTTTAACATTTATGTAATTTTTTGATAGCTGTACATGATGATGTACTAAGCAAAAGGAACTGCAGTAGACAGGTTTTTAGTGATGTGGTACTAACAATGGTGGGGGGTGGGTTGGGGGAGAAGCATTCTATAATACAATTAGGTCTCAGTGTTTTAGTGAGCCTGTGCCCTTGGACTGTGAACTTTTCAAGTGCTTCTCAGTAATCCCTACTTTAGGTAGGACTGGTTAGCCAGATGGAACTGAATTATATTTCTCTTCCCTCATGTGGAAGATTAAAGTAAGCTGAAGTTGGGGATCTTTTTTCTCTAAGCCAACTGGGCTGACTTAAAATAAAAACAAAAAAGCTCAGGTAAGGGGCGCCTGGGTGGCTCAGTCATTAGGTGTCTGCCTTCGGCTCAGGTCATGATCCCAGGGTCCTGGGATCGAGCCCCGCATCGGGCTCCCTGCTCTGCAGGAAGCCTGCTTCTCCTCTCCCACTCCCCCTGCTTGTGTTCCTTCTCTCACTGTGTCTCTCTCTGTCAAATAAATAAATAAAATCTTAAAAAAAAAAAAGCTCAGGTAAAATAATTTGAGAGCAGTCCTATTAGGAACATAATGGCAGAATAATCTGTGGAATTTTTTTTTTTTTTTGAGAGCGTGTAAGTGAGCCCTCACACAAGTGGGGGAGGAGCAGAGGGAGAGGGAGAAAGAGAATTCTAAGCAGGCTCCACACTCAGCCCAGAGCCCAATGAGGGGCTCAATCTCAAGACCCAGAAATCATGACCATGACCAGGGTCCAAATCCAGAGTCAGCTACTTAACCAACTGAGTCACCCAGGCACCCCCTAATCTGGGGTATTTTTAAATGACCACTTTCCACCTCTTCTTACTTGGAAGCAGGGGAGGTAAAGACCTGGTAGAACTCTTAGAATTAAAACTCAAAAAAATATGAGAGCCCCTCATGGCTCTGTCCTCATGGAATTAGCAGTCAGACTTGTACACCCTGAGACTCCAGTAACTGATCAATTACAGCCCAGGTTTTCCTACCCTGGTATTGGTTCCTGCAGATGTTTCTGCTTGTGGGTTTCTACTCTGACAAATTGTTATTCTCTGTATTCAGTCCCTCCCACTGTTCCCCTCCCCCACCCTGCCCCATTTTGGGGCCATGGTTTGCCCTGTGATCTCACTATGGATCTTAGTTTATTTATTTATTTGTTTTTTCCGTTTGTTTGGCTGTTTAGTTGTTGGAACAGAGTGACAACTTGCAAGCTTTTTACTTGCCAGATAGAAACCAGAAGTCCTCTTAATAATTAATAAAAGTTAACTTTCTAAAATAAAACTGCTAGGCAATAGAATACATATAACAAATTTCCTGGAACCATGGCAAAAAAATGAGGGAGATCTAGGGAGTAAAGCACAACTAACACAGTGGGCATAAATCTCTTCAGATACCTTACTTTTCTTTCTATGGTATGGTAAAATTAAGTTGGTATGTACTCTCACTTAAGCCTGAATAATTTGAAACCTTTGGTACGATGGCTCGAGTTCTACAAAAAGGGTGAATTTTTCTGTGTATTTCTGCTTTTTCATTTTGTATCCTTCTACTGACTCTATTTTTCAGATAAGCAAATTAAAGCCCAGATGTATTACAATTTGTTTAAAATCCCCAGTGGCCAATGTCAAGCCTGAGTTTGAACCATGGAATCAGGTACTTGGCTTCCAGCCTAATGATCCTCTGTTCTTCTTCACTACTTGTACCTTAACCATCAATCATGTGATAATGGAGAAATGTGGAGGAGCCTCAGGGTGTAGATTTATAAATTTTATTTCAAAATTCCTAAGTTCCACACTGCAACTTCACATTTAATCTCTGTCAAGAACTATCCTTCAAGATTTCATAAAATATTCTACCTCAAAAGAGACCTTGGAAAAGGTCTCATCTACTCCACAGTTTTCTTAAATCTACTGAGACCATTATCTCTGAGGAGTTGATTAACCATTACTCAAAAATAAGAGATTTCGTGAATAGATGTGACTGGGACATCCTGGGTTAATCATAAAAATCATGTTTCTGTTCTGCAGAATTCTCAGCCTTTAGCAGGTGATAGAAAATGTGAGAGCAGATGGTGTTGACAGCATTTCCTGAACACTTTTTTTTTTTCCACAGAACCCTATTGGTCATGCTATTCCTTTGCAAACAAGTTGTATTTCTGAAAGTACAGGTCTAATAGAAACTTGGTTTTACTGAGGAGAGAACTAAGGCAAAGGGAATTGTAGTAGTATCAGAAGTCAAATAGTTGGTCAGTTCATGATGACAGATACTGAGTAAAAGAAGGAGCTCAGTGAATAGAATTTTACTCAGTGTAACATGTTACCATCCTTTATAGCTCACATAATAACAAAAATGTACTTGAGTATAAAACAGGAAGCCATACACACACATACTTATTTCATACTTTTAACGATGTCCCTCATTACATTATAGACCATACAGAAAATTCACTCATTGTTTATGGCACAAATGATATGGCTCTTGAATTAAATTTCTATTTGACCTCTGGAATACAATACAGTAGATACACTTTACTGGGACCATTATCCCCATGCATAGAAATGTTTTAATAACTTACACATATATGTTAACAGTCTTTGACCTATGAAATATAAGTTTAGACTATTGAACACAAACTTTTTTTTTTTTTCTCAGATGAGGGCATTGAATAGAGACCCATCTTAAACAGCAATATCTCACAATTTAATTTTTGTGCCAGAGCTGGGATAGAAACCTGGTTCTCTTTATTCCTGTAGCCCAGTGCTTCCAATCCTGTGATTGGCATTACCATACAGAATCACTGGCAATGGCTACAATACCGTATTTGTGGTTAAATTTCCATTTATTTTTGTAGGATGGGGGACAATCCTAGAAAACAAAAACCACATGCAAACACAAGCAAATACATCATTCCCTGGCTATGGGAATCCACCACTACAGGCTGTGTCTATTACATGCTTCAAGACCCCTAAATTCAGCTGGTGTAAGACAACTCTATCACCGGTTAATGCTTCTACCTGTCACAAGACAGAATTGAACAAAGCCATTTTGCTGCATATCAAACTTTAGTGTGCTGAGTTCTGTGCGGAGAGACAGGATTGACCCTGAAGCAGAATAAACCTCTTGTCTATCTGCAAGATTAACACTCAGGACAAAATCAGCATAAGGCCTAATACAGACTTGAACCTACAACCTAAGAAAAGAATGCTAGACCTTTATTAGAACTGGATTCTCTAGGTACTAAGTAAATTAATCTTGTAAAATTGACTTGATAAAATTCAAGTATCCTAGGAGGCTTGTGGTTATTTCTGAGATTGGAACTAAGTTAAACTAAGAGGACAGCTAGGCAAATGAAGGATAATCAATCGCCTAATGAATTTTGTCCCATTTTAGTAGAAATAGTCATGATAAGCCCTACATTTTTTTCTTAAATTTATAAATAATAAAGATGTTAAAGCTGCCCAGAGCTAGGGTGTATGCTTTCATTTTCTCTTACAGCTTCCCAAGAACTGATTTTAGTTAAAGTTTCAATTTTTTTTATATCAAATACCTACATATTTTTTTACATGTTGAACCTCAGAGAAATCACTGTGAAGGAGGAAAAATAAAGTTAATATATTTGCATGATGCAATTTAGAGAAATCTTTAAAGCTACTTAAATCACTTTTTTTTTTCTTAAAATAAGTTGCTATGTCCAAAGGACAGACATGTGAAACACATAAGGTCCTAGATAGTGGAAAAGTCTATTTACAGCTGTCTCAGTTTCAGGTTTTAGATTTTAATCCAGGGCCAGTTTCAGTCTTATTTTAATTGAAAGCTTTCATTTGATCTATGAAGCAATAAGATTCCAGCAGATAGAATTCGTTGAAGGAAATAGCAAATAAATCCTATCATTGCAGAAAGCTAACATCTCTGAGCTTTTAAGAGAAATCATTCATAGGATCATGTCATCTGTTCAAAAACTGTTGAAGTTGTTTTCATTCAACATAATTTTAAACCATCTAAGATTATTGGAAAAACATATTTGAATAAGTATTTAATTGTTCCTGCCTCTTCAGTAGTTACTGGTTACATGAGTGAGAATAGAACCAGCCCTGTCTTGCAGACATGAAACAAATTTGCCACCCAAGTCCTTCATGAGAAGGAAAAACACTTCAGGCCCAGGTGCCTGGCCTGAGTGTGATTACAGTAAAGGGTCTTTAAATGTGTGTGTGTGTGTGTGTGTGTGTGTGTGTGTGTGTTTTCTATAACCTTCCCTAAGTGATTATCTTGACAGTGTCAACTGAGTCTCTGAGATCCATCATGTAAGACTCAATTTTAGTATTTTTGCTAAAATTCATAGGACATATCTATAGGGGCTTTTCCTAAAAACATGTAAATATACATATACATATTCATAAAGAAAATAGCAGAATCAAAATCATAAGGGAAGCACAACACTTGGGAAAGGATCTGCTAATAGAATATGGTGTCTTTCTAATGAGCAAATATTGTGTTCAAAATGTTATGAAAAGATAAACTCACCTTCTTGTTCCACTTTTGTTTTTGCTATGTAGAGAAATTGTGCATTTTCTTAATGTAATGGAATTGTACCTGCTGCAAACTAGCATTCTTGCTATTCTGTGTCTCAACATAGGCTTTTACGTGACAATTCTCTGGGTCCCTCTTTGTGGAGATCCTCCTATATTAAAACTGTAACAGTGTTATTCTTCCCCCATTTGCTAGCCTCCCTGTCCTTGGGATGCAGTAAGACAAGCAATGTAGAAAAGATGACTTTTGTTACTTAAAGGGGAAACAACTACTTTTAAAGTTTCTCTAGGTTCTTAAAGTTCCTACTAACTTTTGACTGGGTTATTCAACATCTCATTTTTCCAGATGGGTAAAATGTTTCCCAGATCTATCTGAGCCCATTGCAACCCTTAGGTAACCCCTCCATTCAGGTGTGTTGATATAGCCACTGTTACCGTTATTGCTTAAGCTCCCATTTCCTGAGAATCAACAACATGTTTAGCACTGTGCCAGAAAATTTAGGTGTACCTCATATGCTCAAGGTAAGTAGGTGTCTATGTTCTCTAGAGTAGTCCACCATTTACCGTAATAGCTCAGTGTCTTTGAGAAATTACTTTCTGGGATTATTATTAGCAGTATTTTTTCATGTATAAAATTCTTCTAGTATCATCAACCTCATAGCTGTGTGAGTTTTGTATTGGAAGTTCATAGCCCATTACCTGAAACATGGTAAGTTCTTAGTTAAGGGTTTCCTATGATAATCGTTGCTGTTCATTTCCCCTTTTATAGGAAGAAAGGAGCAATGCAGGTAAATCATTTAATAAGAGCCATAGTCAAAAATCAAATCCAGAGGAGATTGTGGGAAGATGGTAGAGTAGGAAGCACCAATTCAGAACTGTTACACTGGCAGAATCTGTCCCATGTAACAATTTTCTAGAGTCTCTTAAAGGCTTTCAACTTCCAAGGGAAAGGTTGGATAGTTAATCATAACTAATCTCACTCAAAACCAACTTTTAACTAGGCAGCAGCTACTCATCACCCAGGCCATATCCCTAGGGTTGGCAGCTGTGAACGTATTTTTGGGACAACTTGAGCACAGCTTTCAGGAGCCAGGGTGGTCAATAAAGATTTTGTTCTACAAATATCAAGGATCCATGTTCTGATTGCTAATTGCTACTTCTGCTAAATGCTGCTTCTAATCAAGGAGATAGAGACAAAGAGGCAGGCAGCCATTCTTGTGGCACTTCTGTGTGTTAGGTTAAAATGTCCAGTTTTCAACAACAAAAACACTGCACAAAAAACACAGTATTGCCAATTATAAGGAGGGGGGAGGAATGACCAACTATCCCAGAGAAATACTTGATGGCAGATCTACTAAACAAGGACTTTAAAACAGTTTCCTTAAATAAATACTCAAAGAACAAATGATAAACATAGAGAAAGTAAAATTATGAATAAGATAGAAATATTAAATATAAAACCTATAGGAAATGATGGAGCTGAAAAGTACAGTAAGTGAAATGAGAAATTCACTAGAGGGATTCAAAGGCAGATTCAAGCAGAAGAGTTGGTGAACTTTATAATTTCAATTGTCCTATCTTCAAGTTTGAAGAACAAATCTCTCTTTGAGATAGATGAAAAGGTTGAAGACCAGGAGAACCTACAGGACCTATGGAACACCATAAAGTAGACACATGTATTGTAGATGTTCTAAAAGAAAGGAAGAGGCAGAAGAAATATTTGAAGCAATAGTGGCTGATAATTTCATGAATTTGGGAGCTGTGAATATAAATATCCAAGAAGTTCAACTAACTACAAGTAGGATAAACTAAAGGACAGCCACATTGGATTCTATAAAATTAAACTACTGAAAGACAAGGATAATTTTGCAAGCAGCAAGTAAAGTGAGACTCATCACACAAAAGGGATCCCCAGTAAGAATGTCAGCAGATTACTTGTTAGAAACCTTGGAGGCCAGAAGGCAGTGGACTTAAATATTTAGTGTACTAAAAGAAATAACAATAAATTATCCTATATTTGGCAAAACTATTCTTTAAAAGTGAGGCAGGAATTAGGACATTCCCAGATAAACAGAACATGAGAGTTGGTTACTGCTAGATTTGCATAGTGAGAAATGCCAGACAGTCCTGAAGGTTGGGATGAAGACACCAGTCACTGCACATAGGTTCAAGTAAGGGGATACATGGGCTGCTATAAAAGCCAGTATCATAACTCTGGTTTGTGAACCTAAATTTTGTTTTCCTACCGTATTTAAAAGACTGATGTATTCCAAAATTTTTTGATGTTCAATGTATAAAAGTATAATATTTTGATAAATTTAAGGGATTGGGATAAATTTGTAAAGGAGCAGCACTTTGTATGTTATTGAAGTTAAAATACTATAAATTTCAAATTACAGCATTACACTTTCAGGACATGTAACGTAATCCCAATGGTAAGCACAAAGAAAACAGCTATAGAATGTACACACACAAAATTAAAACACTTCACTACAAAAAATCAAACACAAACCACCATCTTACAGGGAATAAGAAAAAGTTACAAAGATTTTTTTTAAAAAGTGGCAAAAGTTTCTTATCAGTAAATAATTACATGTAAATGGATTATCCTTTCTGATCAAGAACAGAGATTGGTAGGATGGATTAAAAAAAAAATTCAACTATATGCTATATTGAGTCACTTTAGATCCAAAGACACAAATAGGTTGAAAGTAAAAGTAGGGGAATATCTAACTTAATCATTTTAATGCTGATGGACATGTGGATAGTCGTTTCTCAGTTTTTTATATCTGTGTGTGCATGCTGTAACAAATGTTGCTATATTTCAATGTTTGCGTTTTCCTTAACATTCTTGATGTGCTTATGTCTAAGTGTGAACTTGCTAGGCCTTCATATATGCTGTTGTTAAGCTTCATTAGATAGTCTTGAGTTGTGTGCCAAAGTGTCTGTGCCAATTTAACTCACCAGCAGTGTATATTTAGTGCTCTAGTTTATTCACATTCTTAGTGGTATTTCATAGTCAAAAGTTATCTTTTCATTTAAACTTTCATGTTTAATTTACACTTCCATGATATCTACAGTTAAGTATCTCTTCATTAATTTAATAGCTATTTTGGTATCCTTTTTCATAAAGAGCTAAATCTGTGTACTTTCTACCAGGTTTTATGACTTACTGATTTGTAGATGTCCCTCATATATTCTAAATACAACACCTTTGTCAGATATATTTAAACAATTAGTAGTTAGTCTTTACTCCTAATAATATGTTGTGAAGAATGCAAGTTTTTGTTATGCTAAATTTGGATTTACCAATTTTCCTTTAGTTTTTGTGTCCTGTTGGAGAGATTTACTCACTCTACAATCAAAATGATGTCTTTTAGTTTTCTTTAAAAAATATTTTTTACTACTTTCCATTCATATTTAGATCTGACATCTGTTTGGAACTTTAAGTGAGATAAGGATCTAGATATAATTCTTAAAAACCTAACATGTTTAACTGAGAAAACCATCTTCTCCCCACTATACATCATTTCGGTGATACCAGATAAATTTATAGTCCTTCCTAGATTCTGTATATTTCGTTGTGTATCTGTCATTTACTAGGATCATGACATACTACCATAGCTTTGAACTAAGCTTTTGGTACTCTATATTTGCTTTCTTCAACATTTCCGTTGGTAATCTTGGGTCTTTGAATTTCCACTTGAACTTTGGAATTAACTTGACAATTTCTACAATAACTAACATGCACACATAAATTGCTGAGATTTTAACAGGGATGCACTGAATATAAGGGTTGACTTGAGGATAACTTTTATCTGTATGTAACTGTTACATACATATAGTTGTATATAGAAATAAAATTGATTGTAGACTATTGAATGGACCATGTATTCTGTAACTTTATGACATACACCAATTAATATTAAGGCTTTACCTGAACATTAGTTTGGTTCTCTTAGATAAGTAGACTTGTCTTCTAGACATAATAGTGCAGTTTTTTTCAACTTCATAAGATATTAGTGTTTGTTTTACTTGCTAATACTCAGTATAATATTAAACAAAAATTGTAATAATAGACTTTGTGTTGCCTACTCTCAAGAGGGAAACCTTTCGATATTTCAATATTGGGAATAATGAAAGATAATGTACAAAGTGGGCAGCAACCAAGTCTTGTTGTCAGTGTGGGGGTAGAAACCTATGTTTTTCCTACCATTCAACTTTTTTTCTTACTCGTGTCTCTCTCTCTCTTTTTGTTTTTTGTTTTTTATTTTTTATGAAACACTCTGGGCCTGTGCCATGAGTACTCATGCTATTGGTAGACCTGTGATTCTTTTTCCCTGAAATAAAGTCACCTATCCAGGTAATATGGAGAGATAATATGAAAATGGTATTCACTTCCAGATGATGTGTAATCACTGCAAGGAAGTCATGGCTGAGTTCAAATTTTTTTCCTACACAAATTGATGCCCAAGAAAATATATATTTCTCTTATGTCTTTTACTGGCCATCCCTGGGTCCACAGGAATAAACCACTTCACCTCAAACACTTCCTCACCCTGTTCTATGCCCACTGCTTTGGATCTCCCAGGGTCCTCTTTTTCTCCACTTGGTGTGAAATTTGCGTAAATTTTCCAGGTCAGTGGCTTTCAGGATTTTTGGAGGGCTCTTTCAAGTAGGTATGACACCTATATTTTTCTGGATTCTTTTGAAATGTGAAGGAATTCATGTCTTCAAGTCCCATATCTTTACCTCTCAACCCTTGAACAGATTCTGTCCTAGAATCCTCTGCCCTACTATAAAACATCTCCGGGTCCAGTTTTTGTCTCATTCAGGCCAACAATTGGTCCCATTAATAGAATTCAAGTAAAATATAAAAGCTAAGAAACATGTGCATAACTCACATTCTGAGTAGAGGAAGATTAGCAAGTGATCTTTAAAATTCTATTTCCTCACAGTTTGCCATTGTTCAACTCAGAAGGCAAAGCTGCAGGGTCTCTTAATATTGTGGTAATTAATACTCAATGTGTGATGTCTTACTTTATTCAATTTATACTTAGTATGCCCTGCCAAAATGCAATAAAGAGAAAATTTAAAAAGGCAAGAAGGCATAAATTATTAAGCTTTCTTCCCCCTGAAGCATGATTTTAAATAATACCCAGTGCAATGTCATCTAGGGCATTTGGAGATTACACAGTTGAATATTTTGGCTGAGGTTCATTGCACAGGCAGGGGTAATGCAAGTTAGATGTATCTTTCTTTGAATATGAATATATGGGT
This sequence comes from Halichoerus grypus, assembly GCF_964656455.1. Lineage (NCBI taxonomy): Eukaryota > Metazoa > Chordata > Mammalia > Carnivora > Phocidae > Halichoerus > Halichoerus grypus. The sequence continues at coordinate 21,222,341 of NC_135718.1, read as the reverse complement.
GCACAAGGAAAGATGTCAGATGCCTTTCATCTGTCCCAAGAGAGTTTGGTTGGTGAGAAATGTCTGAAGAGCAGTGATGGTAGGGACTAGGGGTCATACTTGCCCTCAATCTCAAGCAGGCTGCCAAGTGGATTTCTTGAAAGTAGCATCTAGGGAAGAGAACTAGTAGCTTAGGCCTTCAATTCCCTCAAGCTCCATGATTAAGAAGGAAATTAATCTGTCTTGGAGACCATCTGTGCTTGTCTGGATTTCCTTATCAATACTGTGGCTTCTATTTGGATGGTTTCTAGATATATTTTTCTGGGAATATTACTACTTTTCCTGTGGAGAGGGGAAGCAACACAGAGTAGAAGGCACTAGCATGAGAAACAGGTAAGGGAGAAAGGATAAGCAGAGAACAAGGGAGTATATCTATTACCAAGATTCCTAAAAATAAGGAGAAAAGATATAGACAGTGGTAGAGGTAAAGAGATGCTATTCTCTGCAGAGATCAGATGGTAAGAAAAGGAAAAGGGAAGCTGGCATTTTTTCCTATACTAAGAAATGGGAGAGCACATAGAACAGGGAAAAATTGACTTTTTATCCAAGTTTAGATTCTAATAATAAAAACTAGATTTGGGCTTCCACACATCATCTTTATGTGTCTGATTTGAACTGGCACAGAGCAATTGACATGGTAAGGGAAATGAATGGGATTAGCCTAGTGATTATTTCAGAAAATGGACAGGCTTCTCAACTATGTAAGAAAGAGAACTTCTTGGTCATTACCTTAGTCTTCCACAATTCCTTGCACTTCCATACTTACCATCTCAGGCAAGATACTTGATACACCATTTTGATCAATCAAATCATTGTGCATTAATTTCTTTTTTATTCATTTTCCCTCTGCTATATATGTAGACCTGAAATAATTCTAAAAAGGAAAACAAAGTTTTAGACTTAAAAAATTTATGCGATTTGTATAAGTGAAATAAGAAGCACATAAACAAAAACTGTGATCCTGGTACATCCTTATTCAGATTAATTGGAGAAGGGTTTAGTAAGGAATTGGGCCTTGAGAAATGTGAAGAACTTGGATATATGAAGAGAAGTGGAGGAGGAATATGAGCCTGAGTAAAGTTCTGGTGTTTTAGGAAGAAATACTCTATGTGTAGAACCATTCTGGCTCAATCAGGATATTCATAAAAACATCTCCAGTTACCTGAGCCCTAAACCACCTCTCACTTATACATGTTTTGACAACCCCTAAAGTTTTAGATTATTGATTTATATGCTACTAGCAAAATTATAGGTAACTTGGGGTCATTAATTATGATTTTTAACTTTTTTTTAATCCCTAAGTGGTAATGTGATGAGAAGGATTAACTTTTAACTTCCTATGTATCACACAGCCATGTTCACTATAGTTATCATGTTGTACATTACATTCCTAGTATTTATTAATCTTATAACTGGAAGTTTGTACCTGGTGACCATTTTCCTTTAATTCTTCCTCCCCATCTGCTTCTGGTAATTACAGCTCTGATCTTTTTTCTAGAAGTTGTTTAGATTCCACATATAAAGACAAATATTGTATGATTTCACTTACAAGTCTGATACATTTCACATGAAATAATGCCTGCACAGTCTATTCATGTCCTTGCACATAGTAGGATATGCTAATTTTCTTGGCTACATAATACTCTAGTGTGTATCTGTGTGTGTGTGTGCACGCACATGTGCATGTGTGTGCACATGCCACTACTTTTTAATTTATCCATCAGTGGACACTTGGGTTGTTTCCCTGTCTTGGCTATTGTAGATAATGGTGCTATGAGCATGGAGTACAGATACCTTTTTTACTTCGTGTTTTCAATTCTTATGGATATATTCCCATAATTAGAAGTACTGAATTATATGGTATTTTTATTTTTAAGTTTTTGAGCATTCTCCAAACTGTTCTTCAGAGTGTTTACCAATTTACACAGTACACATTTTACAACAGTGCACAAGGATTCCCTTTTACCCACATTCATGCCAGAATTTTTCTCCTGTCTTTTTGATGATGGACATTCTCACAGGCATGAAGTGATATCTTATTGTGGTTTTAATTTGTATTTCCATCATGACTAGTGATATTACACATCTTTTCATATATCTGTGGGCCTTTCATATATTTTTTTTAGAGAGAAGTCTATTCAGGTCCTTTGCCCATTTTTTAACTGGGTTGTGTCTTTTTGCTATTAAGTTGCAGGAATTTCTTAAACATTTTTGATAATCCTTTTTCATATATATGCAACTGTTTTCCATTCCATAGGTTTTCTTACTTTGTTTCTTTTGCTACACAAGTGCTTTTTTAGTTTGATGTAGCCATACTTGTTTGTTTTTGATTTTGTTGTTTGTGTTTTAGATGTCATAACCAAAAAATTGTTACCAAGACTCACATCTAGGAGCTTTATCCCTTTGTTCTAGGAGTTAAATGGTTTCAGGTTTTATATTTAAATACTTAATTATTTTGAATTAATTTTTGTAAGTCATATAACATAGGGGTCATTCATTATTTTACATGTGAATATCCAATTATTCTGGCACCATTTATGAAAAGACTCCTTTGAGTGTTCTTGCCTCCCTTGTCAAATATTAGTTGCCTGAACATACTTGGATCTATTTCTGGGCCCCAGAGCCAGTTTCGTTGGTCTATGTATTTTTATCACTATCCTACTGTTTTGATTACTATAGCTTCATAATATGGCTTAAAATCTGAAAGTGTGATGCTTCCTGCTTTGTTCTTCCTCAGAATTTCTTTGGCCTTTTTTGGGGCCTTTTTTGGTTACATGTAAATATTAGAAGGTGTTTTTTTTTTCCCCTGGTTAAAAACAAAAACAGACAAAAAACAAAACAAACAAAACCTTAATAGGAATTGCATTGAATCTGTAGACGGCATTTGGTAGTACTGACATTTTAACAATATTTCTTCCAATCCATAAACACGAGATACCTTTTAATTTATGTCTTCTTGAATTTGTTTCATCGGTGTCTTGAACTTTTTGGAATGGAGATCTTTTACTTCCATTACCTCCTAAGCATTTCATTGTTTCTTGATGCTATTGTAAATGGGATTAATTTCTTTTTCAGAAAATTCACTGTTAGTGATAGAAACACTAATCTTTATAAACTTTGTATACTGCAACTTTACCAAATTCATTGATTAGATCTAATAGTCTTTATGGTTTTCTATATATGATCATGTCATCTGCAAATAGAAACTATTCTACTTCTTCCTTTCCAATTCTGATGCCTTGTCTTTTTTCTTGCCTGACTTCTCTATCTAAGACTCCCACTACTATATTGTATAGGAGTGAGGAGAATGGGCACCCTTTCCCTGTTACCTATCCTAGAAGAAAAGCTTTCAACTTTTCACAGTTGAGTATGATCTAACCTGTGGGATTGTGATATATGGTCTTCATTATGTTGAGATATTTCTCTTTTGTCTAAGAGTTATTAATCATAAATGGATGCTGAATTTTATCAAATGCTTCTTCTTCGTGTATTGAGATGATAGTATGATTCTTTCTATTAATGTGATGTGTCATATTGATTTGTACATGTCAAATCATCCTTGCATCCCAGGGATAAATCCCACTTGATCATGGCAAATGATCCTTTTAATGTGCTGCTGAATTCAGTTTGCTAATACTGAGAATTTTGCATTATATTTATCAAGGATATTGGGTGATTGTTTTCTATTCTAGCAGTGTCCCTTTCTGATTTTAGTATCAGGATAATTGTTGACCTCATAAAATGAGTTTGGGAGTGTTCTACCTCTTAGATATTTTGGAAGAGTTTGAGAGGAATTGGTGTTAAGTCTCTGAAAGTTTGGTAAAAGATCAGTAAAATCATCTGGTTCATGGTTTTGCTTCATTGGGAGATTTTAAATTATTGATTCAATCTACTTACTACTAACTGATCTATTCATATGATCTATTTCTTCCTGATTCAGTATTGGTAGATTGAATGTTTCTAAGAATTTTTCCTTAAATCTAGATTCTTCAGTTTGGTGGTATATAGTTATTCATTATAGCCTCTTATGATCGGTTGTATTTCTGTGGTATTTGTAGTTATGTCTTTTCCTGTGTAGCTTTGTTGATTTGGGTTTCCTTTTTTCCCTTGGTTAGTTTAGCTAATGGTTTGTCAACTGTGTTAAATTTTTCACAGAACCAAATATCAGTTATTTTTTTTCTACTTTTCTGTTCTATTTCACTTCTGTTCTAATCTACATTATTTTTTCTGCTAAATTTGGGCTAAGATTATCTAGTTTAAGGTATAAAGATGTTTATTTGGGGTATTTCTTTTTAATGTGCACAATTATTGCTATAAACTTCCCTGTTAGAACTGCTTTTGCTGCATCTCAAAAGCTGGTATATCATGTTTCAATTTTCTTTTTTTTTTAATTTTTTTATTGTTATGTTAATCCCCATACATTACATCATTAGTTTTAGATATAGTGTTCCATGATTCATTGTTTGTGCATAACACCCAGTGCTCCATGCAGAACATGCCCTCCTCAATACCCATCACCAGGCTAACCCATCCTCCCACCCCCCTCCCCTCTAGAACCCTCAGTTTGTTTTTCAGAGTCCATCGTCTCTCATGGTTCTTCTCCCCCTCCGATTCCCCCCCTTCATTCTTCCCCTCCTGCTACATTCTTCTTCTTCTTTTTTTCTTTCTTTCATGTTTCAATTTTCATTTAAGAAGTCTTATTTCTTTTAATGTATTCTTTCACCCATTGGTTGTTCAGGAGATCATTATTTTCCATGTGTTTATGAATTTTCTAGTTTTCTTCTAGTTGATTTCTAACTTCATGCCATTGCGGTCAGAGAATATATTTGATAGGATTTCATTCTTGAATTTCCTAAAACTTGTTTTGAGGCCTAACATGGTTTATCCTAGAATATGTTCTATGTGCACTTGAAAAAAATGTGTAATCTGCTGTCATTGGGTAGAATGTTCTGTACATGTTAGGTCCATTTATTCTACAGTGTTGTTCAGATATGTTTCCAATTGATTAACTCTCTGGATGATGAGTTCGTTAACGTAAGTGGGGTACTAAAATCCTCGACTCTTATTGTTATTATATTCATTTGTCCTTTTAGCTCTTACTTTTCACTTTGCATATTTAGGTGCTCTAATGTTGGGCATATAAATAGTTACAATTGTTATATCTTCTTGATGGATTGATTCCCTTATCATTATGAATGGCCTTTTTGCTGCTTTTTACCATTTTTAATTCAGTCTATTTTATCTGTTATAACTCTCCCTTTTGTTTTGTTTTCCATTTTCTTGAAGTGACTTTTTTCCATCCCTCTTCAGTATTAGTCAATGTAGGAATCTGTTTTTGTTGTTGTTAATTTTATTTTATTTTTATTTTATTATGTTATGTTAGTGACCATACAGTACATCATTAGTTCTTGATGTAGTGTCCCATGATTCTTTGTTTGCATATAACACCCAGTGCTCCATGCAATACCTGCCCTCCTTAATACTCATCCCCCCACCCACTCCCCTCTAAAACCCTCAGTTTGTTTCTCAGTAGTCCATAGTCTCTCATGGTTCATCTCCCTCTCCGATCCCCTCCCCTTCATTTTTCCCTTCCTCCTCCTAATGTCCTCCATGCTATTCTTTATGTTCCACAAATTAGTGAAACCATAGAATTGACTTTCTCTGCTTGACTTATTTCACTTAGCATAATCTCCTCCAGTCCCATCCATGTTGAAATAAAAGTTGGGTATTCATCCTTTCTGATGGTCGAGTAATATTCCATTTTATATGTGGACCACATCTTCTTTATACAATTAGTCTAGGTGCCTGTGGAAAATTGGGAGAAGCTACTCTAAAGGTAACTTAAGTTTTATTTGTTTTCTTAATTCAGGCTGACTTGAACCCTAAATTCCATGGTTGAGCAGGTTCATTGGTTTGCCTGCCTTTGTCTCCAATGCCAATGGCTTTTACATCTTCCAGGCATTCTATCCAGCCCTTCTGGTCAGATTTTACCAGGTGATGCTCTCCATAGTAGGTGGGTTGTGACTCAGCTCCTTGCCTGGGTGTGGACAAACTAGGATCTAGGGCCACTAAAAATCCTCATTTGATGATTGAAATCGGACAGATTTGCAACCACTTGTTTCCCTGGTAAGAGTGCCTCACTGACTTGGTTCTGAAATGAGTAAAGCCACTGGTTGGGATTACTACTTGGGCATTACACATAAATTTAATTCTACCAAGACCTGTGTGCTACTTGTTACAGGACTTCCTTCCCTTCTCCTTCACAGTCAGATTCCCAGTGGTTGAGTCCTACACATTCCCCTGCAGTCCCTTTGGGGTGAGATCAGAGTGAAGTCTTCCACAAAGTGACCCGCAATACTGGGAGTGGGAGGCTGTCCCTCTTGGTTATTTTCCCACTGGAGAAATGAGGCAGAGAGGGACATCTCCACATGGTTCTGCACTGGCTTGGGGGTAGGGGCAATGTGGTCATTGTGTAGATATTTCTCTTATCTATCTAAGGCAGTCTTTCTTGGATTCTGGTGCAGGAGGTGCATCAGCTTCACCCCCATCTTCTAGGATTTTTCTCAGTGTTGTTTTGACTAAATGTTCTTACATGGTGGGGGCAAAGTTAATACTGACCTATGTCTCTATCCTATGTCACTCTCCTTGAATTAGTTCTTACTGTTAACGACACTCAATGTCCCCACTACATCTTCAGGGTGCATATGTGGGAGGAGGATTAGAGGAACTTGAAACAGCCAGTTTGTCATACTTTAAAATATGAATATTTGTCATAGAAATTATTTGTCCAAGAAAATATTTAAAATTTTGGTGATTGTAGCGTTCCTTATAATAGGAAAGAATAGGAAATAACAAAAATTACCCCAAATAAAAGAATAACTAAATGAAGGTATGTCAGTATAATAGAATATTACACAACTGTCAAAAAGCATGAGGTTGAACTATATAACATAAAAATTAATAATACCATTACATAAAAATGGAAATTTATGGAACAATATAAACAATCTGAAACCACTTCCTAAATTCTTAAGTAACACTGTATACATGGGGCACCTGGGTGGCTCAGTTGGTTAAGCATCCAACTCTTGGTTTCAGCTCAGGTCATAGTCTCATGGTCATGGGATAGAGCCCCATGTCTGGCTCCAAGCTCAGTGCAGAGTCTGCTTCAGATTCTTTCTCTCTCACCCTCGGCCCCTCCCCACTCATGCCTTCTCTCTCTCTCTCTCAAATAGATCTTTTAAAAAAAGTAATACTGTATACACAAATATATGCATCTCTATGTATAGAAATGTACCTGGAAGGATGAGTATCAAAATGATGAACACCTCTGAGAAGGCTCCAGAATTGAGTGGATAAAAGCATAGGTAAAGGTGAATTAAGTCATTATGATATATAAAAATAATGCAAAGAAAATAATAATCCATATGTCACCTCTAAGAATTAGCCAGTATAACATCTTGTATATTTGTTCTATTTTAATTCTTTGGTTAAAAGTTATATGCTCATTATGAAGATTTCAAATAATGATGAAAAGTGTCAAAGTGAAATTTCAAATTAAAATAAACTAATCTCTATATTAGGTAAGCATGATTTCAGACAAATCTCTAAGTGTATAAGTATATAGATACATATTCAAAAAGATCTGAGATAACATTTTATTTTTAAAAAAATATTAAAATGCATTAAATGCAAGTTCACTGAAACCATAAGGAAAACAAACTGGAGCAATTGCTGAATTTTAAACACATGTTTCCTTATCACAAGATGTGCCACTCTGTAATATATTCATTTAAGGTTAAGAAAAAGTTATTAAACAGAAGGATGAAACCATTATGTGTTTCTTTAACCTCATGTTTTAAGATAATTTTCATTGATTTCCTGCTATGCATCATAAAAGTAGCAGGCTTTTGTCATTAGCTCTTATAATCATTTCCTTCTACCTCCTGATTTTTGCTTATTATGCTAATATTTTTACACTAAGATTTTTAATATTTTGTTCTGTAACCATTAATTTGCAGTTTAGTTTTGAATCTAAATCTGAATGGGTTCACTTCTCACCATCAATTTCCTCCTTAAAATCAGTTTCTCAAAAAAACCCCAAAACCCAAAAAACAGTCAATTTCTCAATTCCTGAGTTCTTCATTTGGATTGACCAACTTTAGATGACAAATTTTGTAGTTTTTTTTTTTTCCCCCAAAATGGGTTTATGGGCATTTTATTCTCTGAGGCCGTGTTTGGCATTGAATACTGGTATAGGGAAGTCTGAAATAAACCTTAACTAACATATGTCTGTAGAAAACTTGCCTTTTCTGCCTGCATAACAAACTTACGTTATTATTGCAGTTCAGTAGTTTAACTGAACTGAGTTAGAATTACATGCTGTAACATCAAATTTTTATGATATATTAGGTCTCTTCAATATTCAGCCTTTAAAATTTTTAAATACTTTTTAAAATCTTCTTCTTCAACTTTTTGATGTCTGACACCAAATTTTCTTATCTGAGATTATCTTTTTAAATTAACTTCTAATTTTATAATTTCTATCTATATATTTTATTTCAACTTCTATGATTATTTTTTAGGAGTAAATATATTATTCTATGTTGTTTTCTAATTCAGTGATCAATTCTACCTTGGGACTGAACTTGTGACCCTGAGTTTGTACTGTTTCCCTTTATCTACTTGTGTTGTCTTTTCCTCTGGCCTTTTTAAAGTCCTATTTTATTAAACTGAAGGTCTTTGTTGGTCAATCTATAGTGGGAGGTGTTGAGAGCTTATGAAAAAAAAAATCTCTTCCTGAAACAAAACTTCTCCACAGTAGTACAAGAGGCAATAACAACAACAACAATAACACAAAACACAATTTTATTACTGAATAAGCATTAAACCAGAATGTGATAAGCTTCACAGGCAATACACTAAGATGTTGCAAAAACAGAACAAATCTTACCTTTGCAGTTAGCCAAGCAGATACAATCTATTACATACATCATCTCAAGATAATAAATAGCTAGTCCTCAAGAGGCCTCATTTGTCACACATAGTTCACCTGGTAATTGAGATGGCCATCTGTTTGCTAATTGGTTTTGTCCAAAGGAAAAATGAACTTGCCCTATATTTATGATAGGCGGTAGTTCTGCAACTTAGGATGAGGCATCTGTTGAATTTAGGCTCCTACCCTCCTACAGAAATTGGTGCTATCTTCTTTGATGGTTACATTTCAGAGAGACGGTTCCAGATGCCTGAGAAAGACATTCCCTGCTCCTAAACATGGACAAGGGGCTTATTATTTTTTTTTTTTTAAGTCTGATTCACTCTGATTTTTAAGAACACTTACAAACATTTCAAAGAGAGAAAGAACTTACATGTTTTCTAAAGTAAATGCTCTAAGAAAAGGAGAGAGGAAATTTCCTGCCTTATTTTCAGGAGACAATTAAATCTCTTTTCTAATGTGTATTTGCTCTTACATAAGCACTTGTGAGAAATACCCTTGTTTGTTGAATTATATTTTCTTCAAAGTCTGATCCTTCACTTTCTCATAGTTTTCTACTTATCCACTTAGTTTTGTTTTTTGTTTTGTCTGTGATTGGGTGGGGCAATTCTTGCTCATTTTATTTTATAGTCCTGGTATCTTGACTCTTCTGTAGTGAATCAGCCTTGTTTTTGTCTGTTTCAAAACTCCTCACGGTAGCTGTGAGAATTTCTACAAGTTCTCATTCAAAAGAGGAAAACTATAATAATACTTCTTGTGCATCTCTGAAATGAATGCTCTAGTAAGAATATTTAGACTTATATTCCTATCAGCATAGCTGCTGTGATGTTTGTGGGAGCTGGGGTAATTGGGGTTGGGATGGGGATAGGTAGAAATTAGAAGCATAAAGTTAAGTATCCATTTGTCCTATTCTTTATCTTGTTTCCTAGGATGTTTGGTGTCGTCTTCCCAGTGGGAACACATTTTTCTAATTGATAACCCAGAAGAAATGCTTCCTCATGTTCATAGAATCCCCACATAGGCTACTGTGACCCCATTTCCAATTGTACCTGGTGCTATAGGTGGTTTTGTATGTAGAATGTATTGACATTTCATCTTTTATTTGGGGGGCTAGGGTGTATTACAATTTTCTCATTTTTTGAAGGGGCATTGTCTGGCCTCTGTTTGTCACCCAAACACTAGGTCTCTAATAAATTTTGGTTTCTGTGTTATTCAGAGTCTGTTAGAAGCTATAGAGATATCAGAGTTAAGAAGACAGCTATGGATTCTCTCCTGTGTACAATAGGATAAAAATATCTACCTTTTACCAGTTTTTGCCATGGTCCCCCTCAAAGCTAATCACTTAATATCCATTTGTGTACTTAGCACTAATGAAAACTTCCTAAGGTGAATTTTTGAATTATTTTACAGAGGAGACAGTGAAGCTTAAATTAAGTAACTGATGGTCACAAGATTGGTGGAGATAGCATTTAAACCCAGTTTTATTCAACTATAAAGACCCTTTACTAACCACTCCACATTATTGTTTGCTTCTAGAGTTCTTGTGGTGCATCAGTTATAAAATGTATTGTGATTGTGTTAAATGTAAAACAGCCTATTATTTTATTCTATTTAAGCCCTCACACTACAACTTACTACCTGTGCGATATTTCCTGTCATAGAAATCTCTGAGCCTTAGGTATTCCATTTGTAAAATGAAGTCTCTGCTAAAATGTATCATGTTTCTTTAAAACTCAGATTTACCTACTTATTCACTTCACATTTAATAAAATTGTAGGACTCCCTCTCTGTACCAGGAAACTTTCTAGGTAAGAACAGACTAAACTAGAAAGACGGGCACGACTCTCGAATTCCAATGGGGCGTGACCTATTAAAAAAAAAGTAAAGAAAAATTTCAGTGTAAGGAATATGAAGAATGTTTTAAGAAAAAGGAGACGGTGGTATTTGAAGAAATGATATTAGAACAGAAACTTGAATAAAGTGAGAGCCCTGCTAAGGTCTGCAGAAATAGCTTTCCAGGTTAAGTGAAGGTGCATTTAGAGGCCGTGACATGGGAAAGAATTTAGAGTGTTCCAGAAACAGTATGTTGAGTTGAGATCATGGGTAGAAATGGTTTGCAAATTATGCCCTCAGCAAAGCTTATTCTTATCTTTCACATTATACTTGGTTTTGTATTAAAGAAGCAGTTGGAAAATTCTTGATCTCTCCTGCAAGTTAGTAAGTCAGTGACCCAGTATGCTAGGAATTGGTATGCCTTTTAGACTTTGTATTAGATATTTGCTTATATTTTTAAACCCTAGTTTTATAGGAAATATCTTATTTCCCATACAACCTTCATCCTTATCACCATCTATATGGTTATCAATAATAACTATTTTTAATCCTATGAACCTGCAGCCTGATCAGAGGTGTCTCTGACTCAATCTGTGTTACCCCTTCCTCTCAACATACTTGGCACTGACTAAAAGTGGAACTGGTTTCTTTTTTTCCAATTGCTGTAGGATAAAAGACAAAGCTATGGAATTTTTTCCTGCTCCTTTCTACCATACGGGAATTGTACATGAAATAGGAATGGAATTAAAAAAAATAGTGGACCATAAACAAGTGATAAAGTACTGCTAATGCATTTTCAATCCCTGGTTTGATTTATTCCTGAAGTCTTGAAGTCTTCCCATCCTTGAATTACCTGAGACATACTGTAATATCATTGATTCCTTTCTTTTGACTAAGGTAGGTTCCATTGACTTTATTGTAACCAGAAGTGTAATACTGGTATTTCCCCATATACAATTTAATTGGATTCTAAAAATAGCCTTATATAAAAAGGCATTATTGTCCGAACTTTATAAATGAGAAGCTGGAAACTTAGGAAGTTTAAGTACCTTAGATGAGATTGTATAACTAGTAAATTGAACATCTTCCTTCAGATCTGGGGCATAGAAAATCATGCAGAAGAAAGTGATGACCCCTATAGGGTATGAGGATTGCATTAATGATCTTACTTTTTATACCAAGTTAAAAGACAGCACAGGGATTTAATTCACATGTTCCTAACGTGCAGAATTATGGTTGGGCATGTTAAACTGCATGCCCAGTGAACAGAGGAAAGGTACTGAGGAATGATTGCAAATGAGCACTGCCCATTATTGGCTCCTTACCTTACACTTGGCGATCCTTGATTTGAATGGTTTTCTAAGGCCAGTAGGTTAAAATTGAGCATCTTAAAAAAAGGTTGGTTTTGAAGAATAATGCCAACCATGCAGGTAGGGTAGAGGGGCAGAAAGACTGCATTAGAAAGAGACTTTGAGTCTTTTTAAATTCCCAGCCCTCATCTGGCTTGTATCCCAATTTAAGATTTGAGGGCCCATTACTTTCACCAACTTATTACCTATGAATTGACCTCTTTTGACATTTATTGTCTTCTTTTAATAAAAATGAGAAAAAATGCATTTTCCCCCCTAAATATACCCATTCTATTGTGTATTGCATCGTACTTCAGCCTATTTAGAGACTTTTCTTCCTTGATTATACCTCAGTCTTTCATGTATCTTTAAATACTCCTATAAAAAATTAGTAATGAAACCTCTCTGGGTCTCATATTTCTATTAAGTCCCTATCGTGTTTTTCACTTCTCTTTATAGAGAAAATACTCAAATGGCCTATACCTGTGGTTGCATTAGTCATTTTCCATTAATTTTTTCATCCCATTATTCCATCCCGTGGTCACAAATATTTCTATTATGAAATTCCAGTTGACATAATCCCTATCTTAAACTCTGAGTGGAATTTAACATTGCTGAATATTATCTTTTTCTTGAAATCCTTAGGTTTTTTTGCCCAAAATAACCTAAGGATTTTTAGGGTTTATTTCCCATAAATAAAAAACCTAAGGATTTATTTCCCATAAATAAAATTGGGCAAAAATAAAATTTTTTAGAGGGATTTATTATCAGTGTTCTCACTTTTTAAATTCGAAATAGTTTTTTTTTTTCTTACTCTTTACACTCATTGGAATCACCTGCTCTACCCTGGCTTCTGTGACTTTTTATATTCTGATGATTCCACATTCTGTGTTTCCATCTTAACTTATATCAATACTCAAATATCTCCATTTTCAGCTGTGATAACACAAATCAAATCATTATATTCCCCCCACAGGAAATATCAATGCCATAAACAAAGGTGCATAAGTTAGAAAATGAGAAGTCATCCTTGACTCTTCCTTCCCATCCATTTTGTATACCCAAGAAAACCCCATGTTCCAACCTTGTGAGTATCTTCTTTTCCTCTCATTTCCCATTCAAGTGACATCTTGGGCACTATCTAAGTCTCTTCTTCAGAACTTAATCACTATTCCTCTAGCTTCCAGAAGTGTTGCTTGATGCTAGCTCCCATATGATCTCTCTAGTAATTGCACTCAGCCAAAGGGTACAGTCTCATCTAATGTTAAACTTGTTCTCAGGCACAGTCCTTTTCCTATATCTGGTCAATGTGTGGTACAAAGTCACAGTGTTCTTGCCTCAGTTTGAAACTTCTCTGATAGGCCATTTCCAAGTTCAGAATTCTAACTTTAGAATTCCCTTTGGGATTAGTTGAGATCCCTATTTTAGCAGCATCATAGTTATCTGTGCCCTTCTGCTCAAAGCCGCTTTCCTCACCCAAGTTCTCCAATAAACCACTTGGAATATTACACTGTTTATCAGAAACTGTTTTCTTATAAAACTAACTGTCACTTTTAATGTTTACCCCACTATGCTTTCTTGCTTGTTACCCTGACTCTACTCTTACTCTTCTAGTACATTCTCTACATGGTAGCTAAAGTGATCACACTAACATCCAACATGATGCTGCCAAATCCTTGCTAAAGACCATGCTAATAGATTTCAATTGCAGGAGAGATTTTAATGTCTTATACTTTATATTATAAATAATGTGAGATCAAGGATTATGCCTATCTTATAAACTTTTCCATCTCAAATACCTGACATAATAGGTCCTTAATATTTTTTATGTAAATAATTGTCTACCCTATGCTTGAACACCTTTATCAATGATTAATGAAAAGAACTAGTAGACTAGAAAATCTAAACTTTATTTCTACTCTGCCTTCAATTACTGCATGACCTTGAGCCACTCTGGATGAATTTTCTAACCAACAGAATTAGATTGCACAACTAGATGATTTCCAAGGAACCTACAAATATGACATCATATAGTACTGTATGTCTAATAAATATGACATCATGTAGTACTGTATGTCTAATAAAAAACATGAAAAAAGTTTAAGCTAAGGAATAAATACAGTTCATGAAAGTGTGAGCTAAGTAGTGCTCTTAAAATGCAAGCTTTTAGTATTAACATGTTTTTTAAACAATGAGAAAACTCTCCCCTACTTCTGTCCCCATTGCTCCTTATGTATTGAATTGGATATCTAGAATACATGGGCCCATTATGTGATTCTAGATATTGGCCAATTGTTCCCTGATAAAGCAAAGGTTAGCTTGTAAACCTTAAGATATGCTTTGTTTTTCTGTAGAGTCACAACAGTCAAACCACATATTAGTATGTCGAAACCATCTTTCTTGCAAAGTCAATCAAAAAGTAAATGCTCACACATTTGAGGAAATGTGTCAATTTTATGCTTTAAAAAAACCTGCACATAAGTTTATGAAGCAACTCCTACAGAAAAGTGTGAGCATCATCTGTTATGCAATAAATGTTGAATGACTCAAATATTTTGCCATTTGAAATAAAAATACAACAAAATCTCCTCTTGAGTATCCTGAACTTCAGTATCCTGAAGAGCAACCTTCTACAGTCAAGACAATTCTTTTCTAATTTAGAATCTTTAACACATTAAACAATCTTAGGTAATACTTCGTTACTAAGCTTAGTAAAAAATTTCTATTGACACAAAAAAATAGCAATGGGTTACCAGGGAGTGACATAATACTTCTGGGAACCTTGACTCAAAGGAGCCAAATGTATTAACGGTACTATGATGAATAGCTTAAGAATTATTAATAGTTAAAATAAATGCTCATTGCCATGATATGACACATGTTAGTCTCCATACACAGTAGTAGCTAAATGTTGATTGTTGCTGTGAGAAATAAATACAATTATAGCAGCTGGAGGTGTTACTCCTAAGCATAAATGTAATCTTTCTTGTCTGATTTCTCACAGGAGTTGAATGCCAAGGGGGGAAATTATGGTAGAAAAAAGGTAACCTTCAGCATCTCCCCATTTCACTTTGAGCCTTTACCTCCATGCAAAATGTAAATAAGGCATGCAGATTATTTAAGAGGATTGTATGAATGTTAATCTCTTGGCTTTTATAACTATCTGTCGTTACATAAGATGTTGAACATTTGGAGAAGCTAGTTGAAGTATCATACAAGTATTCTTTGTTTAAAAAAAAGTAACGTATTCTGCAAAATTCAGCTCTGTCATCACCAAACAGGACAAAGAACAATGGGTTTGAGCTGACAGGTAAAAATTTAATAACTGACCCAGTTACTCTAAAGAGGCATTTCTCAGAGAGCCTGTCTGGCTCTGTCAGTAGAGCATGCAACTCTTGATCTTGGGGGTCATGAGTTTGAGCCCCACATTGGGCATAGAGCTTACTTTAAAAAAAAGGCATTGCTCTGTCTCTGGATCCCAGCCTGTTCATTTAGGCCACTCTGCTCCATTAGAGCTGAGAGAATAAAATAAAATAAATAAATAAAACTGAGGTTGCTAGCCCCTTGCAAAGCCTTCCACTATGGCTCTAGCAAGTATAATTGTTTTTAGAAGAGTATCACCTCTGTAAATAACAACTTTTTATCTCTGAGACCTGAGCATTGTCATTACTGCCCAGAGAATAGGAAGAGAGGGGATTTACTGCTTGAAAGTCTTATTAATCATTAGCCTCAGCAGAAATGTTTTCCTAATTTATATGTGATGAATCACTAGAAAATATGTATTAAAGTGAGACCTTGGCCTCTTGCCCAACCCCTCCTGGAATTCTGTTGATGTTTCAGAGGCCCTAAACTGGAATTCAAGAAAGGAAATGATTGTGTGTATGTGATATAAAGGGAAAGGAGATTCATATTGGCATATTACATTCGTAATGGCATAAGGCTTAGAGAAGCTCTGTTTAGATGATGAAGAAGCATAAATTAATGAGTCCTACACCTGTGGCCAGGTATTCATCTAGAAGGTTTGAACATTTGAAGTTAGTTATCCAAGAGTCTTTAGAATATATAAGAAGTCTTAGGCTATCAAACCTCTATTCCTTTTTCAAGATAGAAGGGCAGGTGGAAGACTGAATAAAAAAAAAAAAATCTCTGGGGACACCTGGGTGACTCAGTTGGTTAAGCATCTGCCTTTGGCTCAGGTCATGATCTCAGGGTCCTGGGATCGAGTCCTGCATCAGACTCCCTGCTCAGCGGGGAGTCTGCTTCTCCCTCTCCCTCTGCCTGCCACTCCCCCTGCTTGTGCTCTCTCTCTCACTAACTCTCTCTCTGATAAAATAAATAAAATCTTTAAAAAAATTCTCTGAATGATAAGAAAGATAAGATGAATAAAAGAAGAAAGCAAAAAATAGTTTTCTAAAAAATACATAGGTAATTGAAATCTGAAATCCTACTGTTTCTGAAATTGGTCTGTTGTCTACTACCTTGGACTAAATATAATGTTATTATTTGGGAATTGTTTCAGAGCTTTCAGAAATCTGTTCAGTCTCTTCCAATTTACAAAAATGAAAAATCCTAGACATATGATAGCTTGAAAGACATTTGTGTCACACTGGCTTTAGCTCCCTCTGACCTTATTGAGACAGCTTTAGGGTCTCAGCTTGTCTGGCCCACAGATCTTATTTCATTAAAGTCCCCAATTCTAATGACAGCCAAAGCCAGGGAAAGCAGTGCTACTTGTTGATAATGAGGCTTTAAAATGATGGCTTTCTGTCCATAGAAATATATGTATCTTAAACTTCTACAGGAGAGACAGGAATTGTAAGCAGCTACTTTCTGCGTAAGCCTTACCACAGGCCAGTTTCACATGTCCTTTTCCGTATTTAAAATTGGAGTTCAGGAAGCTTAAGTAAACTTAGCAATATCATGGACTTGCCAGTAATAGAATGAGAATTTGAACATAGTCATTCTGAATTTTTGGCATTGAGTGTTTTTCAAACTTATGATATTCTGTTGTGTTGAGGACATTTCAAATATTAGTCAGAGGACCCTTGATGATTCCTAATAATCCTATCAGATGAGTCAATTTTTCCCACTTAACAAATTCTCACTCATTAATTTGTTCATTTTTAATCAAATATATATCAGATTTTCCCTGAGATAGATATTGGAGATGTTCTCAGAAGCTCAACATCCTAGAAGGGATTCAGAAGAGCATGCAAATATTTTACTAATTTGTGACTTACAATTCTGATAGTTGGTATTAGACTTGCCTTCACATCCTAAGCTATTCTAGAACTTGGCCAAGATTGTAAATCAACTGTTTTAAGGCATCAGGAAATGGACACAGTAGGGCAGTGATCCAAAACAAAAACAAAAACAAAAAAATTTAGTTGAGTTCCATATTCAACCCAGATTTCTGCCTAGAGAAATGGCCCAAATATGCAAAAAGTTAGAGTCCTGACAGAAAACTAAAGCTTCACTGCATGAAAGAAACAGCAGAATTCAGGGCTGTTAAGGTAAATATAGTTTGTAAGGCAAGGAGAAAAAAGTACCTCAAATTTTCATGGGGTTATCCTCCTTTGTCCTTGGCTAAATTCTAGGTGGCATGTGGACAGGATGAGATTGCACAGGGTCTAGCAGAAAATACATGAGGAGTTGAGAGCTGAACAAAGATTTCAGATGTTTCAGAGACCTGAGAATACATGTTGGGGTTTTGAACTAGTTAGGGTAAAAAAAATTTGAAGAATAACATTAGAATTCAGTTGAGGTCCTTGAAAGGCATCATCCTAGGAATAAGGTCCATAACCTGTTAGTAGAAGCTATGTCTTTGTAGAGAGGAGAAAATAAGTATAGACTTCCCTAACAAAGCCTTGATAAGATCAAAACAATCTACTAATTTAACTTTGCCTTAAAAAAATACATGCACACATAAATGTACACACAGAGATTTTAGGTAAGTATATAGGATGTGTGTATAAACCACAGGAAAAAAATATGTTCAAGGTATCATACACAATATCTAATACATAATTTTACAAAATAGACATGAATAGAAATGGGAAAATGTAACCCATAATAAAGAAGTCAATAGTTATAGATCTATGAGGTAGACATTGGAATTAGCTTACATGGGTTTAAAAATGTTAAATTTAGAGGAAAGCATAATTAGATAAATGTAAACTTAAATGGGAATTTTAAAATTTAAAAATGAAGGAAATCCACTAGATGCATGTAAAAGACTACATAGCAGAAATCAAGATAAGGATAGACCTAGAGAGTATTATGCTAAGCAAAATAAGTCAGAAAAAGACAAATACCATAGGATTCCATTCATGTGGAATTTAAGAAACAAAACAAATGAATATAGGGGAAAGAAAAAAAAGGCAAACCATAAAAGAGACTCTTAACTCTGGAGAACAAACAGGGTTGCTGGAGGGGAGGTGGGCAAGGGGGATTGGCTAATTGGGTGATAGGGATTAAGGAGGGCACTTGTGATGAGCACTGGGTATTATATGTAAGTGATGAATCACTAAATTCTACTCCTGAAACTAATAATACACTATATGTTAACTAGAATATAAATAAAAACTTGAAACATAAATAAAAAAAAAAATGATGCAAAGAGTTGGAAAGAAACAAACCTTCTTCCGTACATGTAACTGTAATCCCAGAAGAAGAGGGAATGCAACACAGAAAATCTATCAAGAGACAATGGCTATGAATATTCCATATTTGATGAACAACATTAACCCAGTTTTAGAAATCTTAAAGCCAGAATAAATAAAAGCAAAACCTAGCACATCATAGAAAAACTATTGAAATCAAAGTATTAAAAAGATTAAATAAGCAATATAGGTTTAGGTCTTTATCAGGAAGACATAAAAAGCCAAAAGGTGTACCTATGCAACAATGGTTTCAAAATAAATGAAGAAAAAATTGTATAATCTAAAAGGAATAAAAAACAAGTGGTTGTGGTGTGTGGGGAGAAGGGATGAATAGGCAGAGCACAGGCTTTTTAGGGCAGTAAAAATACTTACAGAATGATTATGGATACAGGTCACTAAACATTTGTCCAAACCTTAGAATGTACAACACCAAGAGTGAACCTAATGTAATTGATGGACTTTAAGTGATTATGATGTGTCAAAGTAGGTTCATCAATTAAAACAAGTATACCATTCTGGTGAGGTACAAAACAGGGGAAAGTTTTGCATTTGTGGGGCCAGGGAGTATATGGGAAATCTCTCTTTTAAGTTTTCTGTGAACTTAAGACTTCTCTAAAGTCTAAAACAGCAACAGAAAGCACAAATGATGAAGAAATGCAAAATGGTGATCACTTCCTATAACTCATTTCTGGGGTTAACTTTATTCTCTTTACTTGTATGTTTGCCTCAATAAAACTTTAACTAAAAAAGAGAAACAAGTATATCAGGAACTTTCAGTGTTCACCTCAAGGTAAAAGAAAAAATAGACAGCAGATCAATGGAACAGAATAAAGTCTAGAAATGGAAAATTTGGAGAGCACATAGAAAATCAAAGTGGGGATAGGTTTGACAATAGGCTTTAAGATAGAGCATCAGAGCAGGGTCTATGAAAGAAGAAACAAAAGTTGGATGTTATTTAAGCGTGGTTTCCAGGGCAAAGTTTTGCTGGTAGAGGAGTCCTATATGACCACACCCTGATAACACTTCCCATGCTCTGCCACTGGCTGGAAGCTACGTGCAAAGCCCATAACCTTGATTCAAACTCCAGTAGATCTTACAGGTGCTAACACCTCTAGGCTGTTAGCTCCAGCAACACTCCTTGAAGCTAGATGGAAAATTTTTCCTTTAATAAAGATCTAAGCAGCAAAAAGGCAGAAAGTTAGCCAACAACATTAAGATTCTTGTCTGTTGGTGTCTTTTATTCCCATTTCAGTAGATCCTTACCTCCATCAGGCCATGGTGTATGACCTGTATGCCTTTAGGTGCCCCACTGCATTCTGTATGGATACTGAGTTGGTGCTTTTAATGTTCCTCAAAAAAAAAAAAAACTAAACTAAAAAAGACAAAACACCTTACTGATTCTGTGTCAGGCACTGGAGTGTTATTTTGATGCTGGAGAAATAAAGATGAGAAAATATAGCTCTTCTCTATTTGCAGCCTCAAATTTGCCTCTGAGAGTAAGGGGGTGAAATACACATAGTTGTGATTTGCTATTAACATCTCTGTGTCATGGATACTTTATTGATAGCCTCTCTGAAGACACTGAGACCTTCTCCACATCTCTGTAGTACCTGTCACAGGCACTGAGTAGTTATTTTGGGAAGATGCCTCTTTCTAGGAAGATAAAGCATAAATATATCAAAGAGTTGAACATAACAAGAGAAACTGATCACTTCAACAGAAATACTAAATGGGTCACAAGATAATTCATGTTCAATAGATATTTGTTAAATTGAATGAATCTTTTGGGGGTAGCAAGAAAGAATGCTCGTTCTTTTGTCACAGATCTTCCAAATTCATGGGAAACAAAAGTTCAAAAAAGATTCTAAATGATTTTGAAAGAAACATGCAAAACCATGGAGAAAATAAATGCATACATGTTGTAGAAAGGGGAGGGATACAAGTTGCTTTCTTCAGCCAAATGTTTGCTATTGTATAAATGACTATTTGGTAATTTAGTGTTTGATAAGTGAGCATCTCAGACTAAGGTGATTGAGAGTGAATGTAGGAATGGGATAGAATGGGAGTTGGGTGACAGATTCATAATTTCTGGACTCAAAACTGGCCTGCAATGGGCACCACTTTTGATTTCACA
Organism: Halichoerus grypus; assembly: GCF_964656455.1. NCBI lineage: Eukaryota > Metazoa > Chordata > Mammalia > Carnivora > Phocidae > Halichoerus > Halichoerus grypus. The sequence continues at coordinate 21,201,329 of NC_135718.1, read as the reverse complement.
ACCACAATTTTGACAAGTTGAAGAATTTTGAAAATATTCTGCCAGCATTAATGATCACAGCATCTCACTGGGCAGTTAGGAAGCTATTTGCTTTCATCTCTCCACTTAAAATTGATGGTTTTTACCTTCAGTTTACTATCTTGGTGCTCTTAGTGGTTTCACACATTTTGTTAGCTCTTTTTATAAATGGTTTATTTTAAACAAATCAAACAACCAATCAAACAAGAAAACCAACTGCTATTTTAGTTTTTGCTGACTGCTAAGGGCCAAGGCCAGTAATTTAGTATGTTTTGCTCTACTGCCCATTTAAAACATCCCAGTAACCTTGGTTGGTAAATCCTCTGTTTGCTCTTCTGAAAATTTCTTCATCTATTTTTTTTTTTTTTTTTTTTTTACCTCTTTCCCCCAAAGAATAGGGTTCTGCAGTTCTATAATGACTTAAGGAACCACCAAGGTATTAATCCTTTACATTTTCTCTAAAGAATTCTAATACTTCTGCTTTTAATTCTCCTATTCAAATAGGCAAAGCCACTCTAAGAAGATGAGGACTCTGCCATCTCATGTTCTCCTGGTGTCCTTTCCAAGGGCATTCAAAGAGAGCGGGGAGCCTGGAAGTAGAGAAGAAGTCAGGAAGACACTCAGTGGTACATTTTTGTGTTCCCTGCTGTTGGGATGAGAGAAGTTTGTATGTGATAGTAGTGCAGAGGGAAGCTAGTTTTGGTGAGCCTAAAGCTTCTGCAGTTTGGGTACCCCTATTTTAAACAACATTACAACATTATAAATATAAACTTGGAAACACAAATTTCAGCTTCATTAGTTCCCAGTGAAACTATTTCATCCACTATTGTAGTTATGCAAAGCTATAAAATCTCAGGGCCTTGTGAATGAAACTGACAGAGCATTTACACTTCAAGAAAGAAGAGACTACCGGCATTTGTGGAGGAAGCGAAGGAGGGACTCCTGTAGGAGTGATACATGGTTCAGTTCACCCAACCTACCTGGACCCAGCTCAATGTTCTCTCCCTTTCACATCACTTCCTCTTGGAACTATTGGGTCTTGAAATTGGCAATTCAATTTGAGCCATAATGTTATATACTGTTGAAATTTATGTTCAACTTAGAATATTTAGAAAAGATGTGAACATAAGTTGTTATTTCTGATTCTGCTTCCTTGTGTTTTTACCTTTCTACCCTACTTTGTATGAGAAACTTCAGGGGGCAGAGCAAGATGGCGGAGGAGTAGGCGACCTGGATTTCGTCTGGTCCCAGGAATTCAGCTGGATAGGGATCAAACCATTCTGAACACCTACAAACTCAACAGGAGATCAAAGAAAAGAATAGCAACAACTCTCTGAACAAAAAAGCAACCACTTTCTGGAAGGTAGGACGTGCGGAGAAGTGAATCCGAGGCGATATTCAGGAGGATAGACGGCGGGGAGGGGACCTCCGTCGGCCGCTTCTGGCAAGTGACAGAGCCGCGGAGCACAAAATCGGAACTTCTAGAAGTCGGCTCCGCTGAGGGACGTCACTCTGGTGGCGAAGTGGGGGGTGGAAACCTCACGGGACAGTGTGGTCTCGGGACCCTTGGGGTCACAGAAAGACCGGGGGTGCCTGAGTGTGGCAGAGCTCCCAGGTATCGGAGCGGGGAAGCCGGCTGCAGAGACAGAGCCGAGGAGCGGGCTCTCAGCTCGGGGTTGCCATAAACCGTGATCCAGGACACAGTCGGGCCACTGCTCCTCCAGCAGGGACCCAACAAGCGGCAGATCTGGGGAAACTCCCCTTCCTCTCCCGGGAGGAGCAGCGCGGGAGCGCACTGCAGGGATCTGCTGGGTTTGGAGACTCCACACCGAGTCGGGAGCCAGAGATAGAAATGCTCGGTCACAGGCTGGGTGAGCACGGAGTGCGGCCGGAGACCGGGGAGACGGGAGTGACTGACTGCTTTTCTCTGGGGGCGCACTGAGGAGCGGGACCCCGAGTTCTCAGCTCCTCCGGGGCGGAGACTGGGAGGCCGCCATTTTCACTCTTGGCCTCCGGAGCTGTACGGAAAGCTTGCAGGGAACAAAAGCTACAGAGAGCAAATCTGAGCAGATTACTTAGCCCGGACCGGGCAAGGGCGGGGCAATTCTGCCTCCGGCAAAGACATTTGGGAACCACGGCAACAGGCCCCTCCTCCAGAAGATCAGCGAGAACAGCCAGACAAGACCAAGTTTACCGATCAATGAGAATGGCAGAACTCCAGCGCTAGGGGAATACTGCACATAGAATCCATGGCTTTTTTACCATGATTCTTCAGTCTTTCAAAGTTAATTTTTTTTAACTGTCTTTTTTTTTTTTTAATTTTTCTTTTTCCCTTTTTCAACCAACATCTTATCAATCCCTTTTTTAAAAAACATTTTTATTTTTCATTTTTAGTCATATTCTATCCCTTCATAGTAGTTACCCTTATTTTTGGCATATATATATAACTTGTTCTCTCTTTAAAATTTTGAGATAGTTTTTTCTAACAGATCAAAATATACCCTAAATCTCTAGTGTATGGTTTTGTCCTACTCTCCTGCCTGATCACATTCTCTCCCTTTTTTTTTTTTCTTTTTCTTTAAATCCTCTTTTCTTTTTTCAAACAACTTCTTATCAATTCTTTTTATAAAATTTTTTATAATTTTCATCTTTACAGTCATATTCCATCCCTTCATCATATCAACCCTTATTTTTGTACATATATAACTTTTTCTTTCTTTAAAATTTTGGGAGGCATTATCTTCAAACAGACCAAAATATACCCAAAATCTAGTGTGTGGCACTGATCTATGCACCAGCCTGATCATATTTGATCATATTCTGGTTTTTTTTGTTTTGTTCTGTTTTTGTTTGTTTTTATCTTTATCTTTTTTTTTTTTTTTTTTTTTTGCTTTTTCTTTTTTCTTTCTTTCCCTTTCTTTTTCCCCCAGCTTCAGGGCTTTTCTGATTTGTTTAGAGTATATTTTCTGGGGACTATGTTACCCTGTTAGCATTTTGTTCTCTCATTAATCTATTCTCCTCTGGACAAAATGACAAGACAGAAAAAATCACCTCAACAAAAAGAACAAGAGGTAGTACCTACTTCCAGGGACCTACTCAATACGGACATTAGTACGATGTCGGATCTACAGTTCAGAATCATCACTTTAAAGATACTAGCTGGGCTTGAAAAAAGCATGGAAGTTATTAGAGAAACGCTTTCTGGAGAAATAAAAGAACTAAAATCTAACTGAGTAGAAATCAAAAAGACTATTAATGAGGTGCAATCAAAAATGGGGGTGCTAACTGCTAAGATAAATGAAGCAGAAGAGTGATTCAGTGATATCGAAGACCAAATGATGGAAAATAAAGAAGCTGAGAAAAAGAGAGATAAACAACTACTTGACCACGAGGGCAGAATTCGAGAGCTAAGAGATACCATAAGACAAAACAACATTAGAATAATTGGGATCCCAGAAGAAGAAGAAAGAGAGAGAGGGGCAGAAGGTATATTGGAGTAAATTATAGCAGAGAACTTCCCTAATTTGGGGAAGGAAACAACCATCAAAATCCAGGAAGCACAGAGAACCCCTCTCAAAATCAATAAAAATAGGTCAACATCCCGACATCTAATAGTAAAACTTACGAGTCTCAGAGACAAAGAGAAAGTGCTGAAAGCAGCTCGGGAGAAGAGATATGTAACCTACAATGATAGAAAAATTAGATTGGCAACAGACTTATCCACAGAGACCTGGCAGGCCAGAAAGGACTGGCATGATATATTCAGAGCACTAAATGAGAAAAATATGCAGCCAAGAATACTATATCCAGCTAGGCTGTCACTGAAAATAGAAAGAGAGAGAAAAACTTCCAGGACAAACAAAAACTAAAGGAATTTGCAAACACGAAACCAGCCCTACAAGAAATCTTGAAAGGGGTCCTCTAAGCAAAGAGAGAGCCTAAAAGTAACATAGACCAGAAAGGAACACATACAATATACAGTAACAGTCATCTTACAGGCAATACAATGGCACTAAATTCCTATCTTTCAATAGTTACCCTGAATGTGAATGGGTTAAATGCCCCAATCAAAAGACACAGGCTATCAGATTGGATTAAAAAACAAGACCCATCAATATGCTGTCTGCAAGAGACTCATTTTAGACCCAAAGACACCTCCAGATTGAAAGTGAGGGGGTGGAAAACCATTTACCATGCTAATGGACACCAAAAGAAAGCTGGGGTGGCAATCCTTATATCAGACAAATTAGATTTTAAACCAAAGACTGTAATAAAAGATGAGGAAGGACACTATATCCTACTTAAAGGGTCTTTCCAACAAGAAGATCTAACAATTGTAACTATCTATGCCCCTAACATGGGAGCAACCAATTATATAAGGCAATTAATAACAAAAGCAAAGAAACACATCGACAACAATACAATAATAGTGGGGGACTTTAACACCCCCCTCACTGAAATGGACAGATCATCTAAGCAAAAGATCAACAAGGAAATAAAGACTTTAAATGACACACTAGACCAAATGGACTTCACAGACATATTCAGAACATTCCATCCCAAAGCAACGGAATACACATTCTTCTCTAGTGCCCATGGAACATTCTCCAGAATAGATCACATCCTAGGTCATAAATCAGGTCTCAACCTGTACCAAAAGATTGAGATCATTCCCTGCCTATTTTCAGACCACAACGCTTTGAAACTAGAACTCAATCACAAGAGGAAAGTCAGAAAGAACTCAAATACATGGAGGCTACAGTGCATCCTACTAAAGAATGAATGGGTCAACCAGGAAATTAAAGAAGAATTTAAAAAATTCATGGAAACCAATGAAAATGAAAACACAACTATTCAAAATTTTTGGGATGCAGCAAAGGCAGTCCTAAGAGGAAAGTATATAGCAATACAAGCCTTTCTCAAGAAACAAGAAAGGTCTCAAGTACACAACCTAACCCTACACCTAAAGGAGCTGGAGAAAGAACAGCAAATAAAGCCTAACCCCAGCAGGAGAAGAGAAATAATAAAGATCAGAGCAGAAATCAATGAAATAGAAACCAAAAGAACAGTAGAACAGATCAACGAAACTAGGAGCTGGTTCTTTGAAAGAATTAACAAGATTGATAAACCCCTGGCCAGACTTATCAAAAAGGAAAGAGAAATGACCCAAATCAACAAAATCATGAATGAAAGAGGAGAGATCACAACCACACCAAAGAAATACAATTATAAGAACATATTATGAGCAACTCTATGCCAGCAAATTAGAGAACCTGGAAGAAATGGATGCATTCTCAGAGATGTATCAACTACCAAAACTGAACCAGGAAGAAATAGAAAACTTGAACAGACCTATAACCACTAAGGAAATTGAAGCAGTCATCAAAAATCTCCCAACAAACAAAAGCCCAGGGCCAGATGGCTTCCCAGGGGAATTCTACCAAACATTTCAAGAATTAGTACCTATTCTTCTGAAACTGTTCCAAAAAATAGAAATGGAAGGAAAACTTCCAAACTCATTTTATGAGGCCACCATTACCTTGATCCCAAAACCAGACAAAGACCCCATCAAAAAGGAGAATTACAGACCAATATCCCTGATGAACATGGATGCAAAAATTCTCACCAAAATACTAGCCAATAGGATCCAACAGTACATTAAAAGGATTATTCACCACAACCAAGTGGGATTTATCCCTGGGCTACAAGGTTGGTTCAACATCCACAAATCAATCAACATGATACAATACATTAACAAAAGAAAGAACAAGAATCATATGATCCTCTCAATAGATGCAGAAAAAGCATTTGACAAAATATAGCATCCTTTCTTGATCAAAACTCTTCAGAGTATAGGGATAGAGGGTAGATACCTCAATATCATAAAAGCCATCTATGAAAAACCTACAGTGAATATCATTCTCAATGGGGAAAAACTGAGAGGTTTCCCCCTAAGGTCAGGAACGCGGCAGGGGTGTCCACTATCACCACTGCTATTCAACATAGTATTAGAAGTCCTACCCACAGCAATCAGACAACAAAAAGAAATCAAAGCCATCCAAATCGTCAAAGAAGAAGTCAAACTCTCACTCTTTACAAATGATATGATACTTTATGTGGAAAACCCGAAAGACTCCACCCCAAAACTGCTAGAACTCATACAGGAATTCAGTCAAGTGGCAGGATATAAAATCAATGCACAGAAATCAGTGGCATTCTTATACACCAACAACAAGACAGAAGAAAGAGAAATTAAGGAGTCGATCCCATTTACAATTGCACCCAAAACCATAAGATACCTAGGAATAAATCTAACCACAGAGACAAAGAATCTGTACTCAGAAAACTATAAAATACTCATGAAAGAAATTGAGGAAGACACAAAGAAATGGAAAAACGTTCCATGCTCATGGATTGGAAGAACAAATATTGTGAAGATGTCAATGCTACCTAGAGCAATCTACACATTCAATGCAATCCCTATCAAAATACCATCCACTTTTTTCAAAGAAATGGAACAAATAATCCTAAAATTTGTATGAAACCAGAAAAGACCTCGAATAGCCAGAGGAATGTTGAAAAAGAAAAGCAAAGCTGGTGGCATCACAATTCCGGACTGCAAGCTCTATTACCAAGCTGTCATCATTAAGACAGTATGGTACTGGCACAAAAACAGACACACAGATCAACGGAACAGGATAGAGAGCCCAGAAATGGACCCGCAACTCTAAGGTCAACTAATCTTTGACAAAGCAGGAAAGAATGTCCAATGGGAAAAAGACAGTCTCTTCAACAAATGGTGTTGGGAAAATTGGACAGCCACATGCAGAAGAATGAAACTGGACCATTTCCTTACACCACACACAAAAATAGACTCCTCAATGTGAGACAAGAGTCCATCAAAATCCTAAGGGAGAACACAGGCAGCAACCTCTTCAGCCTCAGCCACAGCAACTTCTTCCTAGAAACATCACCAAAGGCAAGGGAAGCATGGGCAAAAATGAACTATTGGGACTTCAAGATAAAAAGCTTTTGCACAGCAAAAGAAACAGTCAACAAAACCAAAAGACAACCGACAGAATGGGAGAAGATATTTGCAAATGACATATCAGATAAAGGGCTAGTATCCAAAATCTATAAAGAACTTCTTAAACTCAACACCCAAAGAACAAATGATCCAATTGGGCAGAAGACATGAACAGACATTTTTCCAAAGAAGACATCCAAATGGCCAACAGACACATGAAAAAGTGTTCATCATCGCTCGGCATCAGGGAAATGCAAATCAAAGCCTCAATGAGATAGCACCTCAAACCAGTCAGAATGGCTAAAATTAACAAGTCAGGAAACGACAGATGTTGGCAGGGATGTGGAGAAAGGGGAACCCTCCTACACTGTTGGTGGGAATGCAAGCTGGTGCCATCACTCTGGAAAACAGTATGGAGATTCCTCAAAAAGTTGAAGATAGAGCTACCATATGATCCAACAATTGCACTACTGGGTATTTACTCCAAAGATACAAATGTAGGGATCCGAAGGGGTACGTGCACCCTGATGTTTATAGCAGCAATGTCCACAATAGCCAAACTATGGAAAGAGCCAAGATGTCCATCGACGGATGAATGGATAAAGAAGATGTGGTATATATATACAATGGAATATTATGCCGCCATCAAAAGGAATGAGATCTTGCCATTTGCAATGACGTGGATGGAACTGGAGGGTGTTATGCTGAGCGAAATAAGTCAATCAGAGAAAGACATGTATCATATGACCTCACTGATATGAGGAATTCTTAATCTCAGGAAACAAACTGAGGGTTGCTGGAGTGGGGGTTGGGGTGGGAGGGATGGGGTGGCTGGGTAATAGACACTGGGGAGGGTATGTGCTCTGGTAAGTGCTGTGAATTGTGCAAGACTGTTGAATCGCAGATCTGTACCTCTGAAACAAATAATACATTATATGTTAAGAAAAAAAAAGAGAAGAAGATAGCAGGAGGGGAAGAATGAAGGGGGGGGAATCGGAGGGGGAAATCGGAACCATGAGAGATGATGGACTCTGAAAAACAAACTGAGGGTTCTAGAGGGGAAGGGGGTGGGAGGATGGGTTAGCCTGGTGATGGGTATTAAAAAGGGCACGTTCTGCATGGAGCACTGGGTGTTATGCACAAACAATGAATCATGGAACACTACATCAAAAACTAATGATGTAATGTATGGTGATTAACATAACAATAAAAAATTAAAATAAAAAAAAAGAAACTTCATCAACTTAACCTTAGCACAATGAGGATAGTCGCAGTCCTGCTTATGTTTCCCAAGCTCCTATGTTTTCCTCTAAGGATATCATTACAATAAATTTACTGTTGTTTCTCCCAGTGTTTGTTCCTGAGGCACCATGGGGAGAAAACAATCTGCTTTCACTCAGATGGAGTCATGGAATTCATTCATTACGGTGACACCTGAAACCACTGGATTCTATTCACTAGTTCCATTTATTCATAACTTTGAATATTGCAGCTTCTGAATTATTCTGATGAACAATTCCTACATGATACCAGGAGATCTCTTCATTCTTGTAATCCAAAAGTAAACTTGAATTTAAATATCACAAAAATCTGCTCTGTAAGGAAAAAATGTAATCTGAAGACCACCCTATTTTAGTAAGTTGTTATATTTAAGTACTGAACTAAGCAATATTTAACAGTGTACTAGCTTTAGGGAAAGACATGTAAGCAAAGACGTACATCACTGCTTAGTTTATACTTTGAAACAATGTGTATACATTTCAAAATATACATACATATGTATGTGTATTTCTGTGTACACACACACACACAGAATCTAGGAGAAGCCCAAGGAGAAAATGGGAAGAATGGCCTGGAAAACAGTAATTACTAGATTATTACTTGGGAGTGTATTTAGAAATGTTTCTAAACTGGTATGATTATAAAATACAGAATCTGTTAGAAGACACTTGTAAGAATCTTAAAACAGGCTTATGGAAAAAGAAATGTAACAAAGTAGCTTTCTCTTGGCAGTTTTTTAAGTATTTGAATTTTATTTAAATTTATATCAACTAAAAAAAAAAAAAGTGTGGAGCCCAACACGGGGCAGATCCCAGGACCCTGAGATCATGACCTGAGCTGACACATGGAGTGGGCCTCTCAAATGACTGAGTCACCCAGGCTCTGTTTTTAATTTTTTAAGGTACCTCCTTACTATTTTCCCAAGTGGTTGTACCAAATTACATTCTCACCAACAGCACACCAAGGTTCTCTTTTTTTTTTTTTTTTTGTCACATCTAACACTTGCTATTTCTTTTTGATTATAGCCATCCTAACAGGTGTGAGGTGATATTTCATTGTGATTTTGATTTGTATTTTTCCCTGATGACTAATGATATAGAACATCTTTTTCTGTACCTGTTTGCCATCTGTATGTCTTTTTAGCTCTTGAGCCACTGGTGACCACTGTCTATCTTCTCTGGAAAAGTGTTTATTCAGATATTCTGCCTGTATTTTAGATTATTTGTTTGTTATTGAATTGTATATTTTGGATATTAGCCTCTTATCAGATACATGATTTGCAAATGTTTTCTCCCACTCAGTAGGTTTCCTTTTTGTCGATGCTTTCTTTTGCCCTGCAGAAGCTTTTTAGTTTGATGTAGTCCTACTTGTTTTTTGGTTTTGTTGCTTTTGCTCTTGGTGTCAGATTCAAAAAATCATCACCAAGACCAATGTCAAGAAACATCCTGCCTATTTTCTTCTAGGGACTTTTTATGGTTTCAGGTCTTATGTTCAAGTCTTTAATCAATTTTGAGTTAATTTTTGTGTATGTGTAATTTAGTGTGTGGCTGTCCAGCTTTTCTAGTACTACTTATTGAAGAAAAGGCCCATCCCCCATTGTATAATCTTGGCTTCTTTGTCATAAGTTAATCAACTATATACATGTAGGTTTATTTCTGAGCTTTCTATCCTGTCCCATTGATCTATGTATATGTTTATATGCCAATGCCATAGTATTTTAATTACTATAGCTTTGTAATACAGTTTGAAATCAGGGAGTATGTGTTCTCCAACTTTGTTCTTTCTCAAGATTGCTTTGGCTATTCAGGGTCTTTTATGGTTCCATACAAACTTAAGGATTGTTCTATTTCTGTGAAAAATGACATTGGAATTTTGACAGGGATTGCATTGAGTCTGTTCTTTCCTTTGGGTAGTATGGACATTCTAAAAATATTTCTTCCAGTCTATGAGCACATAATATCTTCTATTGATTTGTGTGTTCTGCATATATTTTTAAAATTTACCTTAGAGCAGGTAGGTGGTAATAATTCTAATTATTTATAAAAGCTATCCACAGACCTCTGAATTTGAGCCATTTCCATTTGGTCATTTCTAATGCCTGGCAAAATGTTATAACGAGCCTATTTTCAACAATATACACAGTCATTTATCAAAAAAAATAATGTATAGCATAGCCACTATGTACCAAACACTACAGTAATATAGCTACTATGTATCAAGTACTGGTCTAGGTACCAGAGATGCAACTGAACACAAGAGAAGAGTTTCTATTCTCAGAGTTTATAGCTTTCTTGGAATGATACAATTACCTGTGTGAATGTGTCTAATTCTGTTATAAAGAGAGTAAGGGCTCTGAAGTTCCTATGACATGAAGCAAGTAATACTTAAAATGTCACTCTTCTTTTGTAATCCATCTCTCAAAGTACCCCCAGAATGCATATAATGTTTTTAAATGTATAACATTCAATTAGAATCCCTGCTGTTGACCTATAGGATAGGGAAAAATCTTGTTCTCTTTTGGCTCTGGAGACTGTAGCGTACCCTTGTGGCTGCCGGTCTACCCTCTTGTTAGTTTCAGAAATCCATTTTTCTGAGGATCTAGGTTTCAACAACTGATAGTCATAGAGGGAGGCAGAAGTGGGGAGGGAGGGCATTGGGGTTTTCAAGAAAGCAACACTATCTTACAGTGTGGACCAAGGTCAAGCCACTTCTCCAGTTGCCCTCCAAACAGGCTTGTATTCAAACCCTCATTATATAAATAAAAGGATGACAGTAAATATTCTTCATGGATTAAATATAAATTTGAAGTCCAACGGCCCAAGAATAGATCAACCCTATAGAGGTCATGAAAATCAAAATCTCCAGACACATTACAGCTCAGGGAGAGCCCAGTAAAATGGAGGAAATTTGCTATTGATCTGGACTACTGCTGACTCCTCAGATTAGTTCTTAATCATAGTCATTGTTACTTTTTCCTTCTATATTCCTCTTGTTTTTGTTATTTTTTTAAAGGATATTCTTCCACTGCTTCCTTCTAAGCTTTCCTCCCAATGACAAACAACCTCTTAATTTATTTTTCTCACTTTAAAAATTTTAAGTGATTTTTTTAGTGTAATCAAGAAGGAATCTTAACAAGTAAATGCAACACAGAAATATTGCAACAAGGAAGACTCCCTAACATTTAGTTCCTTTCTATGGTTGAATGAGTTCCCAGGAGCAATTATAAGAGGCCAATCACCCGAAATTTAGAAATCCAACTGGACATACTCCTCCATTATGGGCTGCTAGGATTCCCCAACTTCAGCTAAACAACAATGAAGAGAATAGTCCTTTTTTAAAAGCCAAAACTTTTTTTTTTTCCTTCTCAATTTCTCTCTGTGCTAAAACTGTTAACTCCTAATGAAATCAGCTCTATCTGTAGTCAGCAAACTTCACTGCTATTCAGTGGCAAAATTTATCAGAAACTAGAACAAAAGAGGAGAGAGAGAGAGTTTAGGTGACTCCTGAAAAGAAAAACAACAGTTTTGTCCTATGGTGTAAAGGTTAGAATTCTGACTTTTGGGAGAATATGTGATCTATCTTCTTAGTCTACCCCTTATCCTGTAAACAAAAGAAAAAGTGTTTTAGATGGGGAAGGTCTTGATAATGTTTCATGATGAAATTACCTGTTTATCCATCATATCCTAAAGTGTATGAGCATCATTTTGTTTTGCCAAAAATCAAAGCTTCCCTCTCCATATAAACTGTTTTGCCCTGGAAATTCTGCTAAGGTTTCTTTGTTTATTTGCTTGTGTTTTTATTTATATTCCAGCCTTGTAGAGTATTACAAAACATTTGCCTAGCCTAAGAAAGTATGAAACATAAATATTGCTACCTTGGGGTAGGACTGTAAGGCCCAAGGACGGGTGTTAAGGCCTCCTTCACTGACGACATCAGAAAGATAATCTCTAACATGTCAACATCTGTTCTTTTACAAACCAATATACTGTCCACTTAATACTTGCAGTTAATAAAGTACTTTCATCAGTATCTCCTTTAATATCTTCAATTTGGGTATTAATAGTAACTACATTTTACTAACGAGGAAACTGTAGCTCAGAGAGGAGATAAAAGTTTGCTCCTTTTCATAAAGCTAGTTAAGTGGCAGACTCCAACTCAAAACCAGATTTGTTGATTCCAAGGCACCTACCCTTCAATCTGCTACTTTGCTCTTCTCAAGCTTTTTATAGGGCTTTAGCCTCTAGTAAAATCTAGCTGATGAATTTTCTTTGGTAAAAACACACTCCCTGAGTACCAATCTATACCTTGTCTGTCTCTATCTATGCCAGCCAAATGACCACAAACAGATAACACAGCATTCTCTCTACTTTTAAACAATGTTTTATTCACAGGGAAATCCTCATGTAAATTCTCTTGGACTTTGTGCTTTGGGGTTGAAAGAATTTAACCCTTCATCTGCTCAATCAAGGTTCTTATTCATCTTACTTACTATGCATCACCCTTTGACTCTGGTTTTTATTAGTTTTATCTACTACTTTCTCAGATCAGGGCACCAAAGGATATGCATGTGCTTGAGAGAGCAGAATATGAGAATAGAAAGAACTTGTTATAGGTGAAAAAGGAAGGGAAAACAAAATGATTTCAAGACCAGAGAATCATCAAAGACCTCAAAAGAATGTCAGTAAGGAATAAATAGTGACAGATATAAATTAGTGAACAAGGGATAGATGCGAGGAGTTTAAATGAACAGCACAGGAGAACACAAGTGCTTCTGAAACGATCTTAGTAAGCCTTATTTCAGAAGCCTTCAAGGCTGAGGTTCTCTGCATTCATTCTACGTGCTGCTCTGACAGACCAAATATTGTTACCTTCAAAGACGTTATCAGTAGGATCTAATGTCTCTCGTTCGCTGGATATCTCTTAAGCTGTGTGCTGGTATCAGTCTTTTCTGGGCACACTTCTTGAATGCAGGTCCCTGTAACAAAGTTCAGTTTAGATGGAAAAATTCCAAAAAACTGCTTTCATTTTTCCATTGTTTAAGATATTTATTTAGGTCTCATGGGTTTCTAAAAGCTGCTTTTCTATTAATATACACAACAGTCTCCAGCCACAACCAACAGAAACAGATCCTAGATGAGATCACTGGGCAGGACAGAACAGCTAGCCAGAACCACCTTTATATAGTCCAGAAGGAGCTGAGATGAAGAGTGTTTGGGATTGATTTAATGACACTGCTCTACTTGTAAAGGTAATAATAGAGTAATATATCTTAATAACGGTACATAATTTTATTTCTTGACTAGTACTATAATATGAACATTAGCACATTCCTTCAGTTATTTCTTATATCAATGCCATGAAGCATGTACTGATACCTTCATTTTTTCACATGATAATTCTGATCCTTAGGTGACTTAAGTGTCTTTCTGAAAATGACTTTCATACACTGCCTGGTCCTGATTCTGAAGTCCTAACCATGCCAGGTATGAGTGCCTTGCTGGCTTTCATAGTTGGTGGTATTCTGTGAGTCATGTGTCTGATTCTTATTTTTACCAGCATGATGAGCAAAGTGTAGGAATGAAATGAAATGGATGTAGCTCATAGTCAAGAGGAGGTGCAAAAAAAAAAAAAAAAATCAGGCCAACTTCTCAATAGAGTCATGAGTCTATGGGGGCAAGGCAGAGAGAAAAAGTTTGAATATAAATCCAGTGAGATGGAAATTGGCCTGACCAGGCAGAGTCAAGGTCAAAGCAAGGATGAGTGGCAGAGCTTGAAGGAATTCACAAAATTAATCAACACTATATTAGCAAATCTTTGCATTAGGAGCATAATGTTGGATCTTTAAAATATGACATAAAATGAGGAAGAGACTGACAGTTTCTCAGTGTTGAGAGTGAATCACTGGTGGATTTTGATTGATACAGATATCTTTTTATATAAATAGGAATTTTGGAGCAACCAGAAAAAAAAAATAGAAAGCATTAATAGAGCATCAAACTCAAGACTTCCTGGATAAAACATTATGAGCTATATTAAGCCCCATTGAAGTGGTAAATGGATATGTCAACACTTCAGGCAGTCCCAAAATACTATCTGAAATTTGGAAACGATGTGATTATACACTATGAATGAAGCATTCCTCTTGATGATAATATTAATCAGGTAGTAGATGGAAACAAAAGGAGGAAGGAGGTAAACTTTCTATTCTTTTAATCAAAAACTTACTTTGTTGGAAATATATCATTAATTGACTTGAGTGGCAAAGTCAGTAAATCTTGGCTTCTGCAGTGCAAAGGAAGAGCACAGGCTTGAAATCAGAAAGTCAGGGATCAAGTTTAGGCTCAAATGTAGTGGAATGACACTGCTAAAGTGACTTTACCATTATAAACTTCAGTTCCAGTGTCAAACAATGAGGTAAGGATACCCCTTCGCTAGATTTGTATAAGGAGAGTGTAAAATGGCACATATAAATCACTACTAAGGTATAGTAGACATTCAACACAATAACGTGTTGTTCCTTTGAGTTTGCAATTAGCCCTTCCTGCAAGTTCAGTATTTGCTTCTTTACCAAGTAAAATTCTTGTTGACCAAGACCAAGTTGAATAAGCCTCTCCCTTTGCCTCATCGGCTTCAAAAATCAGAAACCTGAAAAGATGCAGTGGTGTATCCTACTATCCAGCCAAATGTTTTTAGACCTATCAGTACCACACAATAAATAGTCATTGGATTGGGGAGGGAGGAAACAGAGGGATAATCCAAACCCTGTGGTACATATTGATAAGTACTATTTGATAGCTATTCTCTTATATTTATGGCAAAAAATACATTCCTTACATATAGAGAGATACTCTGTTACATCAACATCCTTGTATATGTTTCATCTGGGATCATAAAATTTCACTTCCTAATCTAACATACAAATAACAATTTGTGAAGACCTGAGTCATATGCAGCTCCCAGTTCTCTGGCTGCTAATTCTTGTAGGAATTTATTCTTGGGGTGCCTGGGTGGCTCAGTTGGTTAAGCATCTGCCTTCAGCTCAGGTCATGATTCCAGGGTCCTGGGATCGAGGCCTGCATCTGGCTCCTTGCTCAGTGGGAAGCCTGCTTCTCTCTCTCCCTCTGCTTATGCTCTCTCGTGCTCTCTTGCTATCTCTCTCTCTCTCTCTCTCTCTGTCAAATAAATAAAAAATAAAATCTTTAGAAAAAAAGGAATTTATTCTTTCAAGTGGCAAGTTTCTAGATCTTTGACCACTATGCCTGAGATAAGTTGCTTGAACCTCCTTTCTCAAACATTAATCTTAGTTCTTGAGGATTATGCATAATTCTCTGTTTGGGCATCTATCTTCTCTAGTTCTAAACATAGAACTATGAATAGTCACCATTGAAGTTAAAGTATGGGGCTGACAAAGGTATAATCTAATGAACCCCATTTTATCTTTCAGTTGTAATTGGAGAATTCGGTTTGGTTTGTCAAATGTTTAGGTGTAGGACATTCCTCAGGGTCAGCATCCTCAATTTGTGTTAAGTAGGGACGAAAGCCCATTGTTTTCCACAAACTATTCAGTCAAATGAGCAATGCTTGGAGTTTTTGTGTCACTACTTTCATCTGTTTTGTTTTACATATTCTTCGTCAGTAAAATCAGTTGATTTAAACAATTTCTGCTATGACTTCACCCTGAAATATTCTATAGTTCTAGTATCTTAAGTGTTAAGCATCTACTATGTGTTTGGTTCCATGGGTTTTTATAAGATGTAAATATCTCTCATTAGGGATCCCTATTTCCCCGTTTGACCTCCTTTGGTAAACAGGTCAAAGCACATTCAGAAGAGAAAGGGACAAGTAAGTGGTTATGTGGATTTGTAAATTCCTTATCACCCTCTTGCCCTGAGAACAAGTGAAGAGTATTTTTAATTGTGCTGAGCTACCTGTCCGTGTTGGTTCAGATGCTGGTTAAATTAATTGTGAGTTAAAATAAAGCTGAACCCTCTTTCAAAAGTCAAAAATATCTTTGTTACATGGTATGGGTCTCTGCAACAGTCCTTCCTTCCTGAAATATGTAGGCATATCTCTGGGTGTTATTTAAAAGCTAAACTTTTTTTTTCCCCTTGGTATTTTATTTTGCTCTGACATACTCTTCTACTTGGAGATGAGACTAGCCCACAGACATCAAGTTAATGTCCCAATGTGTATAGTCATGAAGCTGGCAATGTATTTTTGCTTCAGAAGAAAACCTACAAGTTGACATTAAAAATACATTCTAATTCAAGAGAATGTGAGGCAGAGTGAATTTACAGACAAGGACATCTGTAAGGGAAGATAAGTTATCAAGGCACACCCTAGAATGAAGTCCTGCTTTCATCATCTGATGTTTAGTATAGAGACTATAACTTCTTGAGAGCAAGTGGGAGAGGAACAAAGAAATTTTTCTGAGTTCACACTCCCAACTCTCTGACTTTCTGAATCATTTAGTTGGAGTCCATGGGAAATTTTATTGTTCATAAGAGGGGGTGTGAGGGCCCCCACTGGGTGGAATATGCAAACACACCAAGAGGAAGGGTGGTCCAAATTTGTTCACCCTGAAACAGTGGATGTACCTCATTTTTACTTTAATTGATTCTTAATGTGGTAAAATAGTAGTCTTTGGGGTTATCCTTTCCCTTCTCTCAGTCTATGGACTTTGAATGGATAGTGTTGATCTTATTCATGAAATAGGTCTGACATAGCCAATTGTTCTTTATGCTGAATATACACTAGAATCATTTGGAAAGCTTCTGTTTCTAAAAAGAATGTGTGTGAGGAAATACTGTATTTCATTTATTTCTGTTCTAATCAGAATTATTTATTTCCGTTTGCTTTTCCTGGGATTAATTTTCTCTTCCTAGTATTTGAAGGCAGGAAGCTCTCTCAAATACTACTTTTAAAAAAATTGGCATTTGTAGCTATCAGTTTGCCTCCAAGCCGTGATGTCAAAGCATCTCAAAAGTTTTGGTATGTTGTATCTTCATTTTCATTTATCTTGACGTATTTTTAAAATTTCCTTTTACTTTCTTCCTTGACCCATTGCTTATATAGGGGCATATATAATTTCCACATATTTGTGGCAATTCTAAGTATATGTTACTGATTTCTAAGTTCACTGTGGTCAGAAAAACTATATTATATGAACTCAATATTTTAAATTTATTGAGGTTTGTTTTATGGCCTAGCATATTCTCTGTTCTGGAAAATGTTTTATGTGCCGTTGAGAACAACGGTCGTTCTGCTATGATTGGATGATTTTTGTATGGATTTGTTCAGTCTTATTGGTTAACAGTGTTGTTCAAGTCTCCTAATTCTTTGTTGGTGTTATGATTAGATATTTTGTCAATTATGGGAAGTAGGTATTGATATCTCTAACCATTATTGCTAAATTTTTATTTCTCAGTTCAAATCAGTAAATTTTTGCTCTGTGTATTTGAAGGCACTATTAGGTATGTATCTGCTTGTAATTGCTGTCTTACTGATAGATGGGCTCTTTTTATCATTATAAGATGTATTCCTTGTTTCTAGAAACATTTTTTTTCCCCTGAAGGTTTACTTTGTCTGACATTATTTTAGCTACTCCAGGTCTCTTAAAGTTGCTGTTTACATTTTACATGTATATATATATTTTTAATTTTCCATCCTTCAATGCATTTTTGTCTCCAAATCTAAAGTGGGTCTCTTTTATACAGCATACTGTTGGAATTAAAAAAAATGATCTCTACTTTTTAATTGTAATATTTAATCCATTCAAATTCAATGTTATGTTGGATATGGGCGGAGTTATTTCTGCCATTTTGCTTTTTGTTTTCTGTGCATCTTTTTGTTCCTTTTTATTGCCTTGTTTATATTAAGTACATATTTTCTAGTGTACCATTTTAATTCCTTTGTTTTTTCTTTACCATGTTTTAAATTAACATTTGTCTTAGAAATTGCAATTAACTTCTTAAAACAATTTATTTGGAATGCTACCAATTTAATTTCAATTGTGTACAAAAATGTTTCTCTCCAATATAGCTTTATTCTCTTTCTCTTTTGTGTTATTACTATACCACATATTACATCTTTGTAGGTTATATCAATATAATATTATATGTTTTTCTGTATTTAGCTGTATTTTAAATAACATAGAAGAGTCAAACAGATATATTCATGATGTTTCTTATATTTACTGAGATTTACTTACTTTTACCAATAGTCTTTATTTTTTCCATGTGAATTTGAGTGGATACCTGGTGCTCTTTATTTCATTCTAAAGGATTTTTTAAAATTTTTATTTATTTGTTTGTTTGCTTATTTATTTATTTATTTAGGTATGGGTGAAGTCTGCTAGTAACAAATTGCTTCAATATTTATCTGGGAATATCTCCATTTCTGACTCATTTTTGAAAGATTTTCTTGCATATAAAATACTTACAGTGATTTTCTTTCAGTCCTTTGAATATATCCTCCCACTGTCTTTCTACCTCCATGTTTTCTGTCAAGCCTGCTGTTAATCTCATTGAGAATCTCTAGCATATAAGGAATTGAATGTATGTATTGCTGCTTTCAAGATTCTTTTTGTCCTTTTCTTCTGACCCTTTGCTTATAGTATCTCTAGGTATGGTTACGTTTGAGTTTTCCTACTTGAAGTCTATTGACCTTCTTGATTTTGAAGATTGATTTTCTTCAGAGTTGGAAGGTTTTCAGCAATTATTTATCCAAATATTCTTTATTCCCTTTGTCTCTTTTCTCCTTCTAATACTCCCATACTCTGATGGTATTCTGTTTTATTTTTCTTCGTTTCTTTTTCCTTTCTATTTGTCAATGCGCCATCTCAAATTTGCTCTATTTTCTAAAATCTTAGTTATTGTATTTTAAACTCTGGAATTTATTGGATTCTTTTTTTATCAGATTAATCTCTTTATTAATATTTTCTACTGGGGTGCCTGAGTGGCTCTGTCCATTAAGCATCTGTCTTCAGCTCAGGTCATGATCTCAGGGTCCTGGGATCAAGGCCCAAGTCAGCCTCCCTGCTCAGCAGGGAGTCTGCTTCTCCCTCTCCCTCCCGCCCCTCTCATGCTCTCTCTCTCTCTCTGTCTCTCTCAATAAAGTCTTAAAATATTTTCTATTTAGTGAAATCTCATTTTCATGCTTTCCTTTAGTTCTTTAGACATGTCTTCATTTAATTCTTTTTTTGTTTTTTTTATTTTATTATGTTATGTTAATCACCATACATTACATCATTAGTTTTTGATGTAGTGTTCCATAATTCATTGTTTGTGTATAACACCCAGTGCTCCATTCAGTATGTGCCCTCTTTAATAGCCATCACCAGGCTAACCCATCCCCCCATGCCCCTCCCCTCTAGAACCCTCAGTTTGTTTCTCAGGGTCCATAGTCTCTCATGGTTTGTCTCCCCCTCCGATTTCCCCCCCTTCGTTTCTCCCTTCCTACTATCTTCTTTTTTTTTAACATATAATGTATTATTTGTTTCAGAGGTACAGGTCTGTGATTCAACAGTCTTGCACAATTCACAGCGCTCACCATAGCACATACCCTCCCCAATGTCTATCACCCAGCCACCCCATCCCTCCCATCTCCCACCACTCCAGCAACCCTCAGTTTGTTTCCTGAGATTAAGAATTCCTCATATCAGTGAGATCATATGATACATGTCTTTCTTTGATTGAGTCATTTTGCTCAGCATAATACCCTCCAGTTCCATCCACGTTGTTGCAAATGACAAGATTTCATTCCTTTTGATGGCTGCATAATATTCCATTGTATATATATACCACACCTTCTTTATCCATTCATCTGTCGATGGACATCTTGACTCTTTCCATAGTTTGGCTATTGTGGACATTGCTGCTATAAACATCAGGGTGCACATACCCCTTTGGATCACTACATTTGTATCTTTGGGGTAAATACCCAGTAGTGTAATTGCTGGGTCATAGGGCAGCTCTATTTTCAACTTTTTGAGGAACCTCCATACTGTTTTCCAGAGTGGCTGCACCAGCTTGCATTCCCACCAACAGTGTAGGAGGGTTCCCCTTCTCCCCATCCTTGCCAACATCTGTCATTTCCTGACTTGTTAGTTTTAGCCATTCTGACTGGTGTGAGGTGGTATCTCATTGAGGTTTTGATTTGGATTTCCCTGATGCTGAGCGATGTTGAGCACTTTTTCATGTGTCTGTTGGCCATTTGGATGTCTTCTTTGGAAAAATGTCTGTTCATGTCTTCTGCCCATTTCTTGATTGGATCATTTGTTCTTTGGGTGTTGAGTTTTATATGTTCTTTATAGATTTTGGATACTAGCCCATTATCTGATATGTTATTTGCAAATATCTTCTCCCATTCTGTTGGTTGTCTTTTGGTTTTGTTGACTGTTTCCTTTGGATAGTTTAAAGATTTTGTCTATTAAGTCCAACTTATGAACATCTTCAGCAATAGTTTCTATCGACTTATTTTTATTCCTATGAAAAATAAATTATATTTTGTGTTTCCTGTTTCTTTATATTTCTTATAACTTTTTGTTGAAAATGCAACTCAGTCATTTTTCTTGGATAAAGGCTCCTCAGATTGTTGAAAGCTTTTAGCTAATTTTCAGAGTTTCAGAAAAGCTTATTTTTTTCTACTTTTTCCAGTGTTGTCATTGTTTTTCTAAGGGATAAGTTTTCCATGTTCTCAGTGCCCTATTCTGGAAATATTTTTCTACTTCCTGTTAATCATTTTTAATAAAGTGTTATAGTGGTTTGAGGAACAAGGATATGAAGTTGTCCTGTTTTTACATTTTATCTTATATCAAAAATTACTTTGATTCATTAATTCTTTCTTGCCATCGAGGAAGATTCTAACATGTAGTTGGAATCAATGGACAATCACTGATTCATCAATATGAACTAATATTACATTAACTAATGAATAGTTGTTTTGAGGTCTTGTTTCAATGTGTTTTAATTTGACATGCAATGATGAAAATATATAGATAGCCAAGTTTTAAGGACAAAGATATGGGTTCCCCTTGAGATTAACTGCCATATTTGCTGTGTAATTATTCCTCTAAAAGTGTGTTGATGAGGGTTGTGTTCTGTTATTAGCATTCCCTTTCCTGTAAAATTCACTTGTCACATGAAATGCCCAAAAGACACATCTTTGATGCCATTTCACCTAGGGCTTATACCTTTTCTTTTAACAATATTTGGGTGAATTCGGTTTTCTGAGGCTGTACCTCATAACTTTCTGTCCCAGGAATCATATGGTTATTCTGATTTCAAGTACTCTGTGATTTCTGTGGTGACAAGAGTTGCCTCAGTTGTTTCAAACAAAGGAGTCCTTTCCCTTGGCCTCTATAAGTAATCCAGGCCACACTTAAATTTGGAGGCTGGAATAAAGAATGCTAATTATTTCTAGCAACTCCAATCATAGAATGCACTATTGGTACTACATAATACTAGAACTTTACAATATCAACATAATGTCTCAATCAGTTTAATCCTCAGCTCCTCAATGGCTACTTAAACAATGAAAAAAAAAAGTTTACTGAAAAAACGTACTCTAGTTATTATATAACTATAATTAGCATGACCAAGAGAATTAAAATAACAAGTAGCAATTCTATCCACGGTTTTTTTCCCCTAACAGCTTACTGTAGAGAAGAAATAGACTAGCTGGTATGAATATTGAGATACAATAATGATATGCTTTTGGAAAAAGAAAACATGTGGAGAAAATATCCTTTATTTACCTTTTTAGAGTAATGTTTGATCCTTAGGTGAGGCATTTGGAGACAGTGTGGCCAGAAAGAAAGGGATTTTATTAATGCAGGATGATTTTTGCATGGGGAACCTACTAAAGTAATTTGAATAATTCTAGTGTATTATTAACATAACTTTGCAAATAACAATGTTTAGACTAGAATATCAAGACAGGGGAAGAAAAAGTGGTTTTGAGGGAAAAACAGGAGTTATCTGTTTTCAAATTAAGAAAAACCACGAGATTTAGGATCTAGAAGAGACCTTGAAAGATGATGGTAGTCCTGAGCTTCCCAACATTTTAGATATGAAGTGGTGAGCTAGAAAAGGCTATTCTGTCAGCCTCCAGGAGAATGTATTTTTAGACATTTTGTATGTAAGAATTATTTTAAATTAAACCCTGATTTATTACAATGCTCAAGAAACAATTTGCCTTAATTGTATAAATAAAAGTTAATATGTCAAAGGAACTCTATTCTTTGCCATAGTTAACTTAAATCTGTGTCATAAACCCACAGACGTTTACCTTGGTTCTTTCTTGCCATAAACTATGCACCAGGGAGTAATGTTTGATAATCACTGAGTGAGCTTCTTGCTGCCTCATAGGTTTTGAGATTAGGAAAGTGGAACTCGGAAAACTCAAGTCATGTTCACAAGTAATGACAGAGCCAGAGCAAAATTCTACCCTCTATAACTACTGGTCCTTCTCATGAAGATCCAATACCACAGTTACTGGACAGAACCTGGAGAGAGGAGGCTTCCTGGTCTCATCTGTTCCAGTTCTTTACTGGAAGAAATTGGTCTCTGGATTAATGATGCCTGGTTCTCTTATGACAGTCAGATCTCCTTTCCTCCCACTCCCTTTCCTAACCTCCTACAATACTTCTCCCCCTACCCTAAAAATATAGAGCTGGGTTTCTCACTAAATGTGCTACTGATAATAGTATTCACTCATTTTTATTTAACAAATATTTATTGATTTCCTACTCTGTGCCAAATTCTAGCCTTACTTACACAAGTAAATAATCCTGTCATCTTTCCTCTCAAAGAGCTTATACTCACCAAAGGAAATAGTTGTCTCTATTTCTATATCTAATCCTACCAGATATATCTACAACAAATGACAGAAGTAAAACTGGAAATAAATTGTTTTGGTAAATATTTGGTGATTGTCATTGTGACAATCCTTGGTCATTCCCTAGAAAATCTGTGTTAAGACTGGATTCCTTGTCTATATGTGTCTTAAGGATTTCATCTCTTTTCCTTTTGACAGTATGTACTCTCCCTTTCTTTACCTGTGTATTCATGTGGAACATAGTAAAGATTAAGGCTGTCCCAAGCCTCTGAGGCTTGAAATGGTAGTAAGACATAATGACCCATAGATGTCCTGGCTCTGGGGCTTCAGTGGTAGGGACTTTCTCTCCCTCTGCTCCTCTCCCCTAAAAACGAGTTCCTTTTCTGTTTTTCTTGTTGCCTTATGTTTTCCTGTATTATTGTGAAGAAACAAGCAGGATGCCACACTCATATTTATTGATATATCTTATAATAGTAGAGGCAGGATCAGAAAGCAAGAGCTCTCTTGCACATAGATTCCATAAAGATTTAATAAGAAGCCATATGATTTTTCATATAGATTTAATTTTTCCAGTTGGGAGATTATGAAAACTTATGACATTTGTATAGCATGTTAGAATTGACACAACACCTTCACAAATATCATTTTATTAGGTGCTTACAACATTTCTGTGAAATGGAGGACACAAGCACCACTGTACTCCTTTTAGTCTGATAGAAACATGTTATATAATATTAAACAGTATGTGTTATCACTGTACTGTATATTGCATATATAAAGTTGAGCAACTTCTTGTATGTAAGAAACTTGCATCTAATAGGACATTCAGATATGTGGACAGATAACTAAAATCAAATGTGATATACAGTTCCCACTATCATGATACCATTTTACATGCAGGGTACAAATGAATGCTAGACATTGTTATTATTATTGAGGATGTTTACAGCCTACTCTTTACATGGGAAATCAAGAGTATATACTTCTAAGGTAATTCTTGAGCTGAAATTTAAAGGAAGACAAATTTACTAGGAAAATATGGGGAGAGAGGAGGCCATTCTTGGGGGAAAAAAAAGAAAACAGTGCAAAAAGTGTAGCAGCATTCAATAGTTTTTAGTACTGTGTTTTCATGTAACTTCAATTTCCAGATCATATAAGTATTTCACCATAGACCTCGGGGTCACGTTCACTGTTCTTTCCACAGGATTCCTTCTCTCCAGTTGCAAATGTCTGCGTTCTATCACAATGCTTTGACTTCTTTGATGGAGGGGAACCAAACCAATTACCTCTTTATCAAATGTGAGCTCAGAACAAATCATCTTTGATATTCTTAATTCCAAGTCACATGTTTTAGGGGGAGGAATTCTCTTCAATAGCATATTGCAACAGCTGTGATCATGGCATTAATATCACAAGAATAATCAAATGTAATTAGGCAAAAATACACTAACTTACCATGGGTTTCGACTATTGAATTGGGCGTTTATGCTTAATGGACTTTGATTCCTGGGAAGCTGTAATAGGCTGCCCTCTAAAATCTGGTTTCATCTGGTAATTTATTTCTCTGTTCTCATCTCCAATGAAAAGGAAAACCAGCCAACTTGCTCTGATCATATGCAAGCTAAGCCAGAGCTAAAATAATGAAGGATGGTCAATTTGTAAGCAAACTATTATCACTGTCAGGCCCAGATTGATTTAGGACAAATTTATCAGGGAGATAAATTCGAGCAATAATTAACTCATCAGAGAAGACCTTTAACATGTTTCTAAGGCTGGTTAGAGGGTACAGTCTCTTGTTCAGAGTTAGTGTTCTTACTTTGGATTCTCTGGTAATTTCTTTTTTAAGATTTTATTTGTCAGAGAGAGAGAGAGAGTGTGCGCACAAGCAGGGGGAGTGGCAGGCAGAGAGAGAAGCAGGCTACCCACTAAGCGAGGAGCCAGATGCAGCGCTTGATCCCAGGACTCTGGGATCAAGACCTGAGTTGAAGGCAGACGCTAACCAACTAAGACACCCAGGCTTCCCAATAATTTTTATAACTGTGGTTAGAAACAGTGAATGTCATTGATTTTCTATATGAGGACAATCTGTTCGTAAATGGAGGCTAAAAAAAAACTTGTTTTGAAACGATATTTGAATATGAAGGACATTGTTTTCGCTTAGATTATGGATTTAAGATGGTTACAGAGTGGTAGGGGCTGTTGAGTTTGGGTTGGCACAGTTGAGCTATCACAGATCTTGTCTTGGTACTACTGGTTTGACCCTCTTCCACTCTGGGGACAGCTAACAACATCCACAGCTTATTTCTATTGTACACATCCTGCCAATGATCTCATGAGAGACGACATTCATTGGTTCAATGGCATTATCCCAGCAAATTGGGACTCAACTTTTCCTAGTTTCTCATTCATTTTCAGTAGTTTGCCTGTCTCTGAAAAATATGAGAATCTTCCAACTTTTCCCTTTCCACTCTAGACTCGTTGAACATTTCCAAAATGGGAAGCTTGTCACAGTCACTGATTTCATAATTATCCATTTCTCCAACAAATAAATACTACTTAAGACTTAAGAAAAAAATAAAAATACTTAAGGGCACAGCACACAGGTTGATCCTTACTCTCCTACTCCCATTCCTAACCTCCTATCCAGTAATAGCAGGGCTATTTCAGGGCCTATAGCTCTTCTAAGCTTCCTAACTAGAGAATTTTAAGGAAGTAAAGGCAAAAAGCTTTCTCCTGCTTTTATACTGACAACTTTAATTGTCCTAATGTCTAGTATCCTGGTCTTGTCAGTAGGACAAATCTAAAATTAAGGACATTTAGGTAAATAATAATCCATCTTAAAAATAAGGAATGACAGTGGTGTCAATAAGAAGAATACAAAATAACAGTCTTTTATCTAAAGACCATAGGAGAAAGTACATCAGATACAATGGCTGGTGGGTGTTTACAGATTTGAAGTTAATAGCCTATGTTAGAAATTTTTAATAATTAAAAAAAAGGTTTTTAATACAGATTTACAAAGACAAACCTGGAGACATGTTTTTTTGGGTTGAAGTTTTGGAGTCTATTTTGCCTCTTTTGTTTCTAGTTTTTCAGTATAGGCTGGAGTCTTATTTATGACAACTAAAAATAAAATCCAAAATGACATTACCTGTTCCTCTGTGGGGCCCCACACTCAACCCCTGCATCCCCTGATTATTATCAAAGCTTATACAGTTCTCAGCAATGATATCTCAACCATGACATACACATTTAAAGGGCTTTGTTTTCTTCGGATGTTTCCCAATCTAGAGTCTGTCAAACACATTATGTGTAAGGGGTTTGATATTGGAATAGGCAAATGACCAGATGCCGAGTTCTGAGTTTCATTTACAGATTGGGATTGTGATTTTCAAATTAATTGTTAAGAAATATTTTGTTCAACCCAGAGGGCAGGGCCAGGCCAGGCAAAAAACTAAACAAAACAAAACAAACAAACCAAAAAGAAACAAAAAAAGAAAAAAACAAAAAACAAAACCAACAACAACAAAAAACAATTTTGAAAAGGAGGTGATAAAATTATATAAAATTATATAAAAATTATATAAACTGTATGCAAAGAAGGTAGAAGATAGTTGATGGGGAGGGTTCCACGGTGAGGGTGGGATATGCTGGGGGTTCCAGGCAGAAGCATAAAGGAAAGTAACAAAAATAAATTGTGCTTTGTTTTGTTAGTGAAACTTCTAAAACTATCTGCCATTAGGCCCCAGGAATGC
The DNA here is from genome assembly GCF_964656455.1 of Halichoerus grypus. Lineage (NCBI taxonomy): Eukaryota > Metazoa > Chordata > Mammalia > Carnivora > Phocidae > Halichoerus > Halichoerus grypus. The sequence continues at coordinate 21,174,410 of NC_135718.1, read as the reverse complement.
AGTACTCTATAAGGACAATATATTTGCAGGTATATTTTACTAAGACCCTTTTACTCAACCAGACCTAAATCTAAGGGCTTTACATAATGTTCAACCTCTAAACAGCAAGAATTGCACTCCCGTTTTACGGATTAAGTAACAAAAGTCATAACATAAATGTATAAATTCAGGCATATATGTTTAAAAACTCAGTTTCATTATTTTGTAGTCCCATTTGTTATTAGTGAAATGCCTTAAGAACATTGATAAAACACTATGTCTGCTATGACAAATGAGCATATAATAAACCTTCAAATAAACACTTAATAAAACTGTTCACATGATATGTAATGAATATACAACCTTAGCACTTGAGAGCTTTACTAGACTTGCTTTGGGCGGGGGGGAGAAGTACTTTCGATTTTAAGATTATCTTCAGTTCTATGTTCCTCAGTGTCTGGTGAGAAGTCTCTCTCGTTCCCTGAGTAGCAAGACTATCTTTGCCTGTAGGGTTAGTCTGGACTTCTTCCTTACATGCAAGCACACTTTACTGTCTGCCATGAATTAGGATTACTTAGGCTCATGTATCTTCCTTGTATTAGATTGTGAGCTCTTAGAGAGGACTCTGTGTCATTTATCTCCCTGTAGCCCACAAAGCATCCTGTGCAGTACTTTCCATATATAATAGAAATTCAGGGCGCCTGGGTGGCTCAGTCGTTAAGCGTCTGCCTTCGGCTCAGGTCATGATCCCAGGGTCCTGGGATCGAGTCCCACATTGGGCTCCCTGCTCAGCAGGAAGCCTGCTTCTTCCTCTCCCACTCCCCCTGCTTGTGTTCCTGCTCTCGCTCTCTCTCTGTCAAATAAATAAATAAAATCTTTAAAAAAAAAAAAAAAGAAATTCAATAAAAATTTGTGAAATGGGAAGGGAAGAAAATGTGTCATATTTCTCTCATAAATGCCTTTCTCTCCCTCTCCTCTCTTTCCTTCAGTTTAGCCAGTGGTCTCTCTATATAAAGAGACCTCTTTATAGTCTATTTTAGACAAAGAAGCTTCCAAACAGCCATGAGAAAATGATTGCTTTTAAGCTTATTTACTTCAAATTGGATTTTAAAACTTGAAAATTTAACCTTACATTGGCAGCGTTACCACACAGAATTTAAAGCCATGAAGCAATGAAAATAAACAGCTTATGTACATGTATGTCAGTGTGGTGCCCAGAAGAAATAGTTATGTAGATGAGCTGTACTTCACAAATTTAAAAAAATCTGGTGCAGTCCTTCTTATTTAGTGGTAAACTGTCCTCCATCATCACTGAAAAGTTCAGTACAACTGAAACCAGATCTTCATGGTTTGTTTCTGCAGAGATGAGCTAAAAGAGAGCAGCATTCATGATTCCTGATGTCTTCCAGATCCTGGTCCAAGTCCCTCCTAAGGCCCCACCAGCTCTGTGACCTGTCTTTTGGTTCCAGATGCATCCTTTTGTTTTTCCATTACATTCTCCTCACTTAAGAGATTTTCAGTGATATGTTACTTTCAACCAAAGCGGACTGGGCAAAAGACACATAAATAAACTTCATAGCTGTCTGGTTCAGATGATGGTTGAAATAGGAGTTCAAAGGAAAAAAAAAAAAAAAGTGTATGTGGTCCACTTCAAAGTGGCCCTTGAATTGAGCCCTAGGTCTGAGAAATATTCACATAGCCAGAGGAGGCGAGCAGGCATTACAGGTAGTTAAGATCACCACGACTGGAGGTAGAGAGACTTGAGGCCAATCTGGTTTACACAGAAGTTTTATGCTATGAGCTGAGTGTGTCCCCTTAGCCCCACAGATTCATACATTGAAGTCCTAATCCCCAACAAGATGGTATTTAGAGGTGGGGCCTTTAGGAATTTAACTATGTCATGAGGTTGGAACCCTCTGGAATGGGATTAGTGCACTTACAAGAAGAGACACAAGAGAGATGATCTCTTAGCTATTTAAGAAAACAGCAAGAAGGCAGGCTAATGCTAACCAGGAAGAGGATCCTTACCACACATCAAATGTGCTGGCTCTTTCATCTTGGACTTCCCAGACTCTTGAACTGTGAGAAATAAATTATTGTTGTTTAAGCCATCCAGTGTCTAATATTTTTGTTATGGCAGCCCCAGTAGACTTAGATAGTTTAATATAAATGTTAATATGCATGTATTTAGAACATGAGAAACACTCATATTGTTGTAGATCCTGATTGTTGCTGATTGTCATGTTGACTTTGAAAATGTCAGTGTTGCAACTGTGAGCCTTAGCTTTCTATTAACAATTAGGTCCCTATGCATTTAATCTGACTTATTTTGCAAAATACTGTAACAAAAATGAGATTCTGGTATGGAAAAAAAAAAAACATATAAAGTTAAGGATGCATAGTTTGATGCTTATAACAATCAGATTGATGACAGGAGTTATGTGATACTGGGCATCTGAATGTCTCCAGACTACACTGTTTTCATCTGCACACTACAGATAATAAAGCATACATGCATTTAATGTAAAAATTAAGTGAAATCTAAATTTAAAGTCCCTAGTATAGTTCATCAAAGCCTTTAAGTAAAAGTGATCATCTTCCCCACTTTGTCAGCAATGTAGATGCATAATATCAGAATTGCAACACATCACTGATCATCATCATAGAAAAAGTAAAAGTAGCTTATAGTAATACAGTGATTGTTACTGTTGAACAATGATAAAAATGCATTCTAAATATTATGCTTAGGATTTTACATGTATTCTATTTAATCTTCACAACAACCCCGAGAAAAAGAAAATCCAGTACAGGTTTGTCCTTGTAGAGATTTTCCACGTGGTAACTCTTGGATTGGGATCATGGCCAGCTTGTTTAGAGTCTGGACCAGTGGCTGAATCTGTGCTGTGAGATTGGGTTAAGTTTTGTCATGGAAACAAATACTGTTCCTCAAACCAAATCAAAGAATAGTTGTGTTTAATGAAAGCCTTACAGCACGTTCAGGAGAACATGCATTTGTTCTACTGGGTGGTGATGCATGTATGAGTGGTAGGGCCTTTAGAAAGTATTAACTGAGTATGCCATGACTTGGTAATGTAAGAAGAATTAATGCATGATTTGGTCAAAAAGTAGTATGAAGCAGGAAACTTGGTCAACTATACCTAGATCATCTGGATGACAATCCCCTACCCTATAAATCACTTGACATCTCTGGCCTTGAGTTTCTTCACTGTAACAGATAATGAGTTTTCTCAAATGTATAATGTAAGAAAATTGCTCTAGATTCTTGATTCCCAAACCTGGCATATATTAGAATCACTTCCTAAGTGTTTTTAAAAAAGTGTTGTCTAGGTTTTAACAAAATAATTGAAACAGAATCTCTGGAGGATGGTGTCTGGTCAGAGATGTTTAAGTTTCAGAACTATTGAGAAGGATGGCTTAAAGATTTATTTTATTTATCCTAAGATTCTTTGTACAGATATTAAGTAGGAAAAAGGAGAGAAGAGTCCAGTGTATTTTTCATACTTGGAAGTCAACAAAAAAATGCAATTCAAATAGAAATAATGACAGCCTGCTTATTTTGAGAAACAATGTGTGATGCTTATGTCCATCTGGCGGTGTTTTCTATGATTCTGTATGGAAGACCTGGACTTCCTAATCGAAAGATGGACCTACTGAGATAGTTTTTGAAGTCATTTATTTAATACAGATTGATGGAGTACCTACTATTTATGAATCCCTGGGGGGCTCTGTATAATAATCAGAAATAATGATTTGTTATAATCCTATCTGCAAGAAATGTAGTCTCTCTGGTAAGGGTAAGCTATGAACATATGAAAGGCGTTTTGCAGGGGAGACCCAAATTTCTTTGCAGAGGCATCAGGAAATATTTTACAAAATAAGTTTTTACTGCCTAAATTTTTATGCCCCACCCTCCATTCAAACTTTAAATCTCTAATCCCAAATGTGATGGTATTTGGTGTGGGGGGGGGGGGGCTTTAGAAAGCAATGGGTATTAAAGAGGGCACGTGCTGCATGGAGCACTGGGTGTTATATGCAAAAAATGAATTATGGAACACTACATCAAAAACTAATGATGTAGGGCGCCTGGGTGGCTCAGTCGTTAAGCGTCTGCCTTCGGCTCAGGTCATGATCCCAGGGTCCTGGGATCGAGTCCCACATCTGGCTCCCTGCTCGGCAGGAAGCCTGCTTCTCCCTCTCCCACTCCCCCTGCTTGTGTTCCTGCTCTCGCTATGTCTCTCTCTGTCAAATAAATAAATAAAATCTTTAAAAAAAAAAAAAAAACTAATGATGTAACGTATGGTGATTAACATAACATAAATAAATAATTTACATAATAAAAAATATTAAAATTTTAAAAAAAGAAAGATTAAATAAAGTTATCAAAGGGGACCCACATGATGGGATTAGTGCCCTTACAAGATGAGACACCAGAGAGCTTGCTCTCTCTCCCTGTACATTCACAAAGAAGAGGCTATGTGAACTCAGAGCATGGTGATGGCCAAGAAAAGAGGCCTCAGGATGATGTAACTTACCTTGCTGTCACTGTGATCTTGGACTTCGTATCTTCCAGAAGTGTGAGAAATACTTTTTTTTTCTTAAATAAATAAACTTCTGTTGTTTAAGAAATCTATGGTGCATTGCTATGTCATCCCAAGAATTTTAAGACAAAAGTAATATTTGAATTGGACATTTAAAGAATGGTTGTGAACCACATGCACATACAGAACTCCGGACAGGGATGAGTATGTTCACACAATATTGCTGAGTAACAAAACTGTTGCATCTGCTGATTATAATGTAAGTTGTATGAAAACAGGAATTCCATCTGTCCAGTCTGTCCAGTTTGTCCTCAGCACTAGAGAAGGGCTTGGCATATAATAGACCATCAATATTTCCTTCATAAAAAATAGAAATAAGTGTGTGGGAAAGAATAACTTGTTTAATGTTTCTCCTATCACATCTTAAAGCAGAGTAATGGCAGTCAGGGCTAGACAGTTTGTCTTCTACCAAATCATATCAGTTAGTCCAATAGATGAAATAGGATGGACTAAAATAAGTGTAAATTGACATTTGAGGAAAAAAAATTAAACAAGTTTTCTTTCCTTTTCCTGGGGTCAACCTTCCCTGTAAAGAGATGGGCTGGCAGTAGCATGAATTTGACCTTCCTAAGCTCTGTATCTATAAACAAACCAGGTGACGTTTATACAACACTGACCTTTAAGCCATACACATAGAATATTTCTGAAAAAAAAATGTCATGTACTCATAAGAGAAGGCGTTCTTACTACTTTCTCACTTATCACTAAATCGATAGAGATTACCAGTAAGGGTGTATCTTGGAAGGTATGCTTTAATAATATTCTATTACCATCATGATGATAGTGGTAGTGATTTTAATAATTTTGGTGGTTGCACACCTGGGTGGTTCAGTCAGTTAAGCATCTGCCTTTGGCTCACGTCATGATCCCAAGGTCCTGGGATCAAGCCCCCTGTCCTCCACTGTCTGGTTCCTTACTCAGCAGGGAGTCTGCTTCTCCCTCTACACCCCCTTCCCCCAGCTCGTGATCTCTCTCTCAAATAAATAAATACAATCTTTTAAAAAAAAATTGGTGGTTAACTTGACTGGTCAGATATTTGGTCACACCTTATTCTGAGTGTTTCCATGAGAGTTTTTCTTCTTTAGATGAATATTTAATAGGTTGACTGAGTAAAGTAGATTGCCCTCCCTAATGTGGGAGAGCCTCATCAAATTAGTAGGTTTAAATAGATCAAAAAGACTTAGCGTCCCTCCTGTACCAGGGAGTTCTTCCTGCCTACCTGCCTTTGAATTGGGGTGTCAGATTTTTTTCTGCCCTTGCACTCAAACTAAAACATCAGCTCCTCTGGGTCTGGAGTCTGTCAGTCTTCAGATGACACCCTGGCTCTCAGGCCTTTACACTCAGACTAGAAGTAAACCATAAGCTCTCTTGGAACCCTAGCTTGCCATAATCACATGAGCTAATTCCTTAAATCTCTAAATAAATACCTTATTTTTCCCATTTCTCTGAAGAATCTTAACTTATACAGTGATAATGATTGCATGATTTTTAGTAACCACTAATTGTGAAGTTTCTTTAAGTTAAAAGTATGGAAAAAGGAAGCAAATATATTGTCTTTTCCTGAATTTTTTGGTTTAATAAGAATCTTTCATAAACTTTAGGACAGTTTATTGCTCTAAAAGCAGACCAAAGTGCAATATCCTTTTCTGTTAATACACAGGGCAACCCTGAATGTAGACATTGGTACACTTAAATTCTGATTTAATATTTATAAAAGGTCCATTTCTTCTGAATTGCAGGGGACAAATGAATGCACATACATAGAAGTTCTTCAGTGGAGGTGATTTTTCCTTGAGGATGGGGAAAGAAAAGGTATTTAAAACGAATTATGTCTAAGATTTCATTCCAACTAGGACATACATGTTTAGCTTGTGGAGAGGGTAAAGTAATAGACATGGGTTCTGTGCCCACGGGCCTCTAAAAATAGATATTATTATTAAGAGTCTTATGCACCAAGCACTGATTTCATTTACTTGTCACACTAACAGTAATGCTCAGGCTTGTATTCATCACCCTCTTGTAGGTGAGAAAACAGAGGCCCCGGAAGGTTAAGTGACTCGTTTTAAGTTACACAGTGGTAATTATTTTAAATGCAAGCTCCACTTATAATCTAAGTGAAATAAGTCAGTCAAAGACAAATGCCATATGATTTCACTCATATGTGGAATTTAAGAAACAAAACATAAGCAAAGGGGGAAAAAGAGAGAGAAAAAAACCAAGAAACAGATTCTTAATTATAGAGAACAAACTGATGGTTGCCAGAGGGGAGGTGGGTGGGGGAATATGTGAAATAGGTGATAAGCACTGGCTGATGTATGGTATAGTTGAATCATTATATTGTACATCTGAAACTAATATAACACTGTATGTTAACTAACTGGAATTAAAATAAAACGTTAAAAATGAATGAATGAATGAATGAATGCAAGCTCCAGCTATAGGCTCTGCCTCCCAATATGGAGAAAAGCCTTACTGGAAAAGACCATTGTTTGCTTACTTTATGAGAAACACTTACCATAATACAAGTTCTATTTATCTCTTTGAGCACATAACTCTATTTCAAATCCTCTTTTAATTGGTTGTGGCCATTTGACAGAATTCTGGAGAATGGAATGTGAAAGACTTTTTAGAACTAGCTTCTGAAATAAAGTAGCCTCTGAAGCATGGTCCTCCATATCCTTGTCATTCTGTAGCTGGTGGGAATCCAGTCAACCACAAAGAGAATTTTGAAAGCCACATGTTGAAAATGGCAGCACTTCTATCATCTTGGGCCCTTCAATGACTGTGGAGAAGGTTCTCACCAATAGCCTATTTTGTTGCCCATTGCTGTTATGTAAATATGAAATGTTAATTTTGTTTGAGCCATCATATTTTTGGATGTCTATTTTTTTTACCATCTATCCTATTTCAATTCCCTGTTTTAAGGGTTTTTTTGTTTTGTTTTATTTTTTAAGATTTTATTAAAAAAGAGAGCATGAGAGAGGGGAGGAACAGAGGGGGAGGGAGAGGGAGAAGCAATGCAGGGCTGGATCCCAGGACCCTAAGATCATGACCTGAGAGGAAACCAAGAGTGGTTTGTTTAACTGACTGAGCCACTCCAGCACCCACTCTGTTTTGAGTTTTAACTGTGGCAGCTCACTGGCCCCCACTATCAGGGCCTCAGTTGCATGACTGACATATCTGTAATGTGTTCTCCCCCATCTCCATCCTAACAAGTTGCTGAGTGACTCAAGCTTGTATCTTTGGGATGGTCCAGGCTCCATGAACACAGCCCAGTGGGGGCCATGTGTCAACATTCCCCTCAGTTCCTTGAACAGCTGAAAGGAAAGATGAGAATCTTTCAGGCAAAATACAGTCATTTCCAAGAAGGAGCTGACTCTTAACTCTTCCTAAGGTGGCTATGTTCAAGTGCATGTAACCGGACATTTCGATCCATACAGATTTTTAGTCATTACGTTAAAAATGACAGGAAGATCATAAACCCCCACATACCAGATACAGCTCATAAACGTATGGGAAGTGAGTACAGACTTCCAGAGCAAGGTTCCTGGTATCATAAGAGTCATGAAACACTATGTTGTCACAAGCAGTCAGCAATAACTTTGAGTGAATGTATAAAGCTTCTGGCCAACAAGAATTTATCATTAGCCCAATAGCTACCCTCCCTCTACCAACTTTTCAGTTTTGAAGGACACTTGTGGTGCTACTCCCAAGAATCAGTGAAAACTATTAATACTGAAATGCTAACCAGGAATTGTACATTCTTTATAAGAATTAAATGTATTATGTACAGAAAACTGAGCTAAGTGGCTAGGTGAGCTACAAGGGTAATCTCCCTGAATCCCACCAACATGTTAGGAAACCTTCTGATAAAAAGAAGGGAACTGAGTCGCAGAGAGGTTAAACACCATGGGTGGAGGCATGAGATGTACACCAAGGAAGTTCTGATTATGAAACTCTAACCTGTAACTTCCTTCATGCTTTTCTGACACTTATCAAGGATGGTGTGACTAGTCAAGCAATGGAGAAAACCTGTCTCTCATACATTTTCGTATCTACAGAGAATGTGGTTCTTCCCAGGCAGCCACAATATGTGTGTGACTCCTCACTTTTACATGGTTACAGATTCTGCTCTCCTATTCACTTGAATTGGTTCTTACCAACTGAGAGATGCTGTAAAGGGGCTTTGAAAGGGCTTGGATTTTATCTCCCTTGAACCCCACCTCTGAACAAAGTGCTCACATTAGCTTTGGTGTCCAGGGATAAGGCAAAAACTTCATGTGACAGTATGTCTGGCTAATTTCTCTTTGGACTACAGAATAAAAGGCAGATCTTTGTTTTGGCTTTCAGGGCCATTAATTATCTGGCCTTTTCTAACCTTTCCAGTGTAATCCTCGACACTCTTCTTGATATGCGACAGGCTGCCATCTTACCTGGATTGCCTTAAGGCCAGGAGACCCCAAATGACATTCTGAAGAATTAGGCATGGTTGGGAACAAAAAGGCCTATTAGGGAGTAAGAGGACATAATATTTATTTGAATTAGTTTCGATATGTTGAGTGTGATTTGTTGAATATGATTGTTTATTTGACTGAGTCCAATGTTTTCACAACTTATTAACCTACTTAAAATACTGGGTAGTGTTTGTTTTTTTTTTTTTTTAATAATAAAAAATGCAAAGTTAATTTGTTCCATGAGCTGAGAACTTTATGCCATTTTTTATGGCACTGGGAAATCAAGGGACCAAGACATAGGCTATTGTAGTGTCATGAGGAGAGCTAAATCTTGATGAGGAATAGAATTAGCTACTAAGTGAAGGAAACAGTTTTTTTTTTTTCTTTTCTCCTGTGGAACATTATTAAGCTGTATACAAACACATATACTTAGAATCATAGTAAAATTTTAGAGCCATGAAATACTTACAATATCATGTATATGGCAGATGACATATAGTACATTACTTAACAGTTTGGTAAATTATAGATATAGTCTCTCAAATTGATGCTTTCAAGCAATCATATCACTGCAATCAAACCTTTCCTTAACAGCCCTTTATCTGGAGATTTTTTATTTTTATTCTGAAAGGTGTTGTTTTCTACACACCTTTTAGAAGGCAGAAATAAATTTAGGTTGTAACACTTTCTGACAGCCATTTGAACACATTCTGTCTTTTGGCTGTATTATTTTTCTGGATTCCTGCTGTTCGTTACAGAATATGACTACCTTACAAAAGGATATTTCTAAGAACCTATTTACTATATGAATAAAATATTTTTAAGGTGTATTTCACAAAGCTCTTAGTAACTTCCCTACTGTTTTGGTGTCTCAGTGAAAGGGCTGGCTATGTCAATAAATTCTTAGTCCCTGGGAAATAACAAGTACATAGACATAGGCAGGGCTTAAATTGAAATGTCAGGAGCCTTTATTTGTAGATTACTGAAAGTGTGTTTACTTATTTTTACGTTTTATTCATTTTCTCTTTAAATCGTACTTCCTCTGCTACTTTCTTGTTATTTTAAAAATATTTTTGTTTTTCTTTCTCACAATATCCATAGTTATCAAATTATTTACAGATATTTAATAAATATTTATTGAAAAAGATTTATGAGGAGCGCCTGGGTGGCTCAGTCTGTTAAGCATCTGCCTTCAGCTCAGGTCATGATCCCAGGATCCTGGGATCAAGCCCTGTGCTGGGCTCCCTGCTCAGCAGGGGAGTCTGCTTTTCTCTCTCCTTCTGTCTCTCCCCCTGCTCATGCTCTCTCTCTCGCTCACTCTCATCCAAATAAAAATTAATAAAAATCTTTAAAAAAAAGATTTATAAACCTTTCTAATTGTAGTCCAGATCCTGTTTTAGGAACTAAAGATAAAGAATAAGAACAGGAGAAGGAAAATTTGGTACCATCGGAACTAATATTGGTTCACAATATTGTGAAAGTAACAACTCTTAGTCAAATTATCAAGCAAAATCAATGGGAAATTATTGAACACCACGATATAAAGCAGAGACCAGTAAACTTTTATTGTAAAATGGTGAATAGTAAGTATTTTAGGCTTTGCAGGCCATATACTCTTCATCACAACTATTTAACGTTGCCATTGTAGTATGAAAACAGCCATAAGCAATGATGAATCAATAAATATGGCTGTGTTATAATAAAACTTTGTTTGCAAGAACAGACACAGGACACACTGGCTCATGGCTGTGTCTTCTGACTCCTTGATATAAGTAAAAAACACAGTAGCATGATTCCTGGTAAGAGGAGTGAAAAAGTAGAGGGTAATGTTAAGCTCTCATTTCCTGATTATTTGCTAAACACTGCAATTCACACATCTTTTTTATTTTCTAAATGATTGAATTCTAGTTGACCTACAATGCTATATTAGTTCCAGGTGTACAACCTAGTGATTTGACAATTCTATATGCAGTCCTCACCACGATCAATGTAGTTACCAGCTGTCACCATATAACCTTATTACGATATTATTGCCTACATTCCTTTTGCTGTAGTTTTTTTATCTTCATGACTTATTTATGTTATAACTAGAAGTGTGTACCTCTTAATCCCTTTCAACTATTATGGCCATCAATTGCCCACCTCCCATGTGGCAGCTACCAGTTTGTTCTTTGTATTTGAGTCTATTTCTGATTTTTGTTTTTTTTCTTAGGTTCCACATATAACTGAAATCATAGGGTATTTATCTTTCTCTGACTCATTTCACTTAGCCTAATATGCTTTAGACCTATCCATGTTGCTGCAAATGGCAAGTTCATTTTTTTATGGCTGAGTAGTATTCCATTGTATCCGTATGTGCACACACATGCACACACACGTCCCATCTTTATCCATTCATTTATTGTTGGATATTTGGGTAGCTTCCATATATTGGCTACTGAAAACAGCTACAATAAACATAGGGGTGCATATATCTTTTTGAATTAGTGTTTTCATTTTATACAGATAAATACCCAGTAGTGAAATTACTGGATTGTATGGTATTTCTATTAATTTTTTGTAGAACCTCCATACTGTTTTCCATAGTGATTGAGCCAATTTATATTCCCACCAACTGTTCCCTTTCTCCACACCCTTTGCAACACTTGTTATTTCTTGCCTTTTTGATCCTAACCATTCTAAGTAGTCTAAGTTGATATCTCACTGCTGTTTTGATTTGCATTTTCCTGATGATTAGTCAAATATCTTTTCACATGTCTGCTACCCATCTGTATGTCTTCTTTGGAAAACATCTATTCAGGTCATCTGCCCATTTTTAAACTGGATTGTGTGTGTGTGTGTGTGTGTGTGTTGAGTTGTATAAGTTCTTTATATATTTTGGATATTAACCCCTTATCAGATTTAAAACTTGCAAATATCTTCTCCTATTCTGTAGTTTTCATTTTGTTGATGATTTCCTTCACAGTGCAAAAGCCTTTTATTTTGGTGTGGTTCCAATAGTTTATTTTTTATTTTGTTCCCTTGCCTGGCAAGACACATCCAGAAAAATGTTGCTAAGGCCAATGTATGAGAGATTACAGTCTGTGTTTTCTTTCAGGAGTTTTATGGTTTCAGGTCTCACATTTGGGTCTTTAATCCATTTTGAGTTAATTTTTTATGTATGGTATAAGAAAGTGGTCTGGTTTCATTCATTTGCATGTAGCTATCCAGGTTTCCCAAGATGACTTTTAAAGAAACTGCTTTTTCCCCATTGTATATTTTTGCCTCTTTTATTGTAGATTAATTGACCTTAAAAGTGTAGGTTTATTTCTGAGCTCTCTATTCTGTTCCATCAATTAATGTGTCTGTTTCTGTGCCAGTACCATATGTTTTAATTACTATAGCTTTGTAGTGTATCTTGAAATCTAGGATTCTGATACCTATGATTTTGTTTTTCTTCAAGATTGTTTTGGTTAATTGGGGTCTTTGTGGTTCCATATAAATCTTAGGATTATTCCAATTTTGTGAAAAATACTATTGGTATCTTGACAGGGATTGCCTCAGATCTGTAGATTGCTTTCGGTAGTATGGACATTTTAACAGTAGTGTTCCAGTTTGTGAGCATGATATATCTTTCCATTGGTTTGTGTTTTCTTTAATTTCTTTCATTAGTGTCTTATAGTCTTCAGAGCATAGGTCTTTTACTTCCTTGGTTAAGTTTATTCCTAGATATCTTATTATTTATAGTACAGTTGTAAATGGGTTTGCTTTCTTAATTTTTCTTTCTGTTATTTTGTTATTAGTATATAGAAAAACAATTTCTGATATCAGTTTGGTATCCTGAACCTTTATGGAATTCACTTATTAGTTCTAATAGTTTTTTGGTGGAGTCTTCAAAGTTTTTTTTGTGTGTGTGTATAGTATCATACCATTTATCATATGAATTACTTCTATTTATTAATAATTTATTATTTATTTATTTAATGTGGTCTGATTGCTCTGGCTAGGACTTTGACCACTATGTTGAATAAAAGTGATGAGTGAACATCTTTGTCTTGTTCCTGATCTTAGAGAAAAAGCTCTATTTTTCACCATTATGATGGTAGTAGTGGGTTTGTCATATGTGGCCCTTATTATGTTGAGGTATGTTCCCTCTAAACCAACTTTGTTGCTTTTTTTTATTTCATGAACAGAAGTTGAATTTTATCAAATGCTTTTTCTATATCTGTTGAGATGATCATATTATTTTTATCCTTCATTTTGTTAATATCATATATAATGTTGAGTGATTTGAGGGATATTTAATCATCCTCACATCCTTGGAATAAGCCCACTTGATCATAGTGAATGATCCTTTTAATGTATTGTTCAATTTGGTTTACTAATATTTTGTTGAGACTTTTTGCATTTGTATTCATTGGGAATATTGACCTGTAGTTTTCTTTTTTTGTAGTGTGTTTGCCAGGTTTTGGTATCAGAATAATGCTGGCCTCATAGAATGAATTTAGAAGTTTTTCTTCCTCTCCTACTTTTTGGAATAGTTTGAGAAGAATAGGTACTAACTCTTATATGTTTGGTTTAATTTACCTGTGAAGCCATGTGATCCTGGACTTTTGTTTGCTGGTAGGTTTTGTTACTGATTCAATTTCATTAGTAGTAATCAGTCTACTCAGATTTTCTATTTCTTCCTGATCAAGTTATAAAAATAGTGTGTTTCTAGGATTTTATGCATTTCTTTTAGGTTGTCCAATTTGTTGGCATGTAATTTTTCATAGTAGTCTCTTATAATCCTTTGTATTTCTATGGTGTTTGTTGTTACTTTTATTTCTGATTTTATTTGATTCTTTTCTTTTTTTCTTATTGAGTCTGGCTAAGGGTTTATCAGTTTTTATCTTTTCAGAAAACCAGCTCTTGGTTTCATTGATCTTTTCTAGTCTCTATTTCATTTATTTCTGCTCTGATCTTTATTATGTCCTTTGCTCTACTAACTTTGGGCTTTGTTTGTTCTTTCTCTGTTTCTTTTGGTATAAGATTAGGTTGTGATTTTTCTTGTTTCTTGAGGTAAGCCTGTATCTCTATAAACTTCCCTATTAGAAATGTTTTTACTGTATCCCCCAAATTTTGGACCATTGGGTTTCCATTTTTATTTGTCTCCTGGTGTTATTTTTTTTTCCTCTTTGATTTGCTCTTTGACCTGTTGATTGTTCGGTAGCATGTTGTTTTGCTTCAGTATGTTTGTGTTTTATCTAATTTTTTTCTTGTAAATTTTTTCTAGCTTCATACAGTTGTAGTCAGAAAAGATGCTTGAATTTATTGAGACTTGTTCTGTGACCCAAAATGGGATCTATCCTAGAGAATGATCCATATGCACTTGAAAAGAATGTGGTTTCTACGGGTTTTAGATGGAGTATCTGTGTATATCAGTTAAGTCCACCTGGTCTCATGTGTCATTCAAAGTCACTCATTGTTTCCTTTTGTCTGGATGATCTATCCATTAATATAAGTGGTGTGTGAAAGTCCCCTACTGTTATTATCCCTTTATGTGTGTTAACATTTTTTCTTGTATTTAGATTCTCTAGTGTGGGGTGCCTGGACTTTTTAATTGTTACATCTTCTCATTGAATTGATCCCTTTATCATTATATAATACCATACGTTTGTCTCAGTCCAGTCTTTGTTTTAAAGTCTATTTTGTCTGATGTAAGTAACGGTACCCCAGCTTTCTTTTTTATTTCATTTGCATAGAATATCCTTCCCCATCCTAGCACTTTAAGTTTGTCTGTGTCTTTAAGTCTGAAGTTAGTTTGTTGTAGGCAGCATATAGATGGCTCTTGTTTTTTTATCCATTCACTCAAGGTCTTTTGATTGGAATATTTATACCATTTAAATTTAAAATAATCACTGATAGGTATCTACTTACTGCCATGATGTTGTTGTTCGGTTAGTTTTTTCTTAGGTATTCTCTGTTCCTTTCTTCTCTTACTGTCTTCTTTTGTGATCAATGACTCTTTTCAGTGTCATGTTTGAATTCCTTTCCCTCTCTCTCTGTCTCTCGTTGTTGTTATATCCATTAGAGGTTTTTGGTCTGTGGTTACTATGAGGCTCTTCTATAGCATCCTAAGTATGTAGCAGTCTATATTTAGTTAATGGTTACTTAAGTTGGAACACATTGTAAAAGCATTATATTTTTACTCACCCCCCATTGTATGTATATGATGTCATATTTTACATCATTTTATTTCATGAGTCCCTTATTTTTTAGATGTAAATAATTTTACCACTTTTGTCTTTTAACCTCCAACAAAATTTGTAGGTGATTGTACTGATCTACTACATGTTACCTTTTACTTGTGATTTTTTTCCCCTTTTATACTTCTAATTATGGTCTTTTCTTTTCCAACTTAAAGACCCTTTAATATTTCTTGTAAGGCTGACTTATTTGTGATAAACTCCTTTAATTTTTTTTTGGAGAACTCTTTATCTCTACTTCACTTGTAAATAATGATCTTGCTAGGTACAGCATTCTTAGTTGTCTTTTGCTGTTGTTTTTACCTTTCAGCACTCTGATTTTATCATGCCACTCCTTTCTGGCCAGCACTGTTTCTGCTGGAAAATTAGCTATTGGCCTTATGGTGTTTTCCTTGTACATAAATAGGTGCTTTTATTTTGCTCCTTTTAAAATTTTCTCTACAATATTTTTTGTCATTTTTATTTATTGTGTGTGTTGATGTGGACCTCTTTGGGCTCAGCTTGTTTGGGGCTCTCTGTACTTTTTGGATCTGGCTGGCTGTTTCTTTCTTCAGGTTCAGGAACTTTCTGCCCCCTTTCTCTCTTTTCTACTTCTGGGACCCCAGAGTTCAGATGTTATTATGCTTGATGATATCCCAGAGATCCTTAACCTATCTTCATTTTTTTTTTTTTTTTTCTCTTTGCTGTTCAGCTTGGGGTTTTCTGTTATCTTGTCTTCCAGATTAATGAATTGTCTAATCTGCTATTGGTTTCCTCTGCTGATTCTTTCATTTTACTGATTGTATTCTTCAATTCTCATTGGTTCTTTTTTATAATTTCACTGAAGTTCTCACTGGGTTCATCCACTCTTCTCTAAAGTCTGGTGAGTCTATTTATGACCATTACTTTAAACTCTTTATCAGGCAGGTTGTTTATCTCTGTCTTGTTAATTTTTTTTTTTTTTCTGAAATTGTGTCTTGTTCTTCTGTTTGGAGCATATTTCTCTGTATCCTCACCTTGTGTGACTGTCTATGTTTTTTTTTTTTTTTTTTAATGCAATAGGCAGAACAGCTACTTCCCCTAATCTTGAAGGAAATAAATAGCCTTGTCTTCTGGGTAGACTGCATGTGCCTGGCAGTTTGGGACGGCTGGCCAGAGATGGCAAGCATGAGCTGGAAGTCCTGGGGTGCTCTTCATAGAGAATGCTCTGGTGGAATGACTGGAGCTTAAGCAGACATAAGCCAGCAAATTGCCAGGGTCCTCCATATAGGCAATACCTTGGTGGGATTGCTAGAGCTGAAGGGGTGGTTAGTCCTATGGCCCTCCACATGGGAGGAAGGCTAGCAGGACAGTTGGAGCTAAAGCAAGTACAGGCCTGGTGTGTCTCGGGGTGTTTTTGCACCCTCAATTGCCTCAGTAAGATGGCCGGGGCTATAGTAGTTGCTACCCATGGGTGTCCCAGTACATGCTGTGTTGGGGCCACCTGGATGGGAGAGCTGGACCTACGGTGGACATGAGTGGGGAGCTGAGGGAATGGCTAAGGGCCTCTCGCTTCCTGACGTGGCAGGCTGGCTAGGGTGCCTGGCCCTTACTTCTGTGCTATCAAGGTAAACAGTGGTGTTTGCAGTCCCTTTTACTCTGGAGAGCATTCTAGCTGGTCCCCTACCATTTGGCAGAAAGTTATTTCCTATATATTCTAGTTGCCCTTTTAAAGCATGACTTTTTTTCCTGTGCCCCAGGGTGGCCAAATCTGCTCTCAATCTCTCAGTATTATCCCTCCCCACTGTAGTTTATAGTATTGGGTAGTGTTCCCATTGTTACTATGTCTCTGTCCCTCCTGCTGTTCTCTGTGTGGCTCCTCTATGTTGTACAGAAGTTGTTTAGTCAGTTTTCCATTCTTCAGGAAGAATCACTCTATACGTAGGTATAGATTTGGTGTGTCTGTGGAGAAGGTGAGTTCAGGGTCTTCCTATATTGCCATCTTGGTCCCCTCCTTCTTGACACATCTATTCTTAAAGTCCACTGAAAATCACCTCCAAACAAATTCTCTGCAACCCAACCTCATGTATTAGCACTCAGACCCTCAAATGTATTACCTTTGCTGTGCAAATAATGGGGACCAAATGATAAAGGAAATAATTTCCATAAATCATCAGACTTTTGAGTTTGTTGTGTAGCTTTGTGGTTCAATTAAAGGACACCCTGATCATCAGTTCTCTTCATACCTGGATTTATCAGTTTCATAATCTTTGTATTCCCAATTTTGATCCTGACTCCAGGTACTCTGATAGGGCTACTTGCACCTGTAAAAATACCCAAACAAGCTATTTATTGATTCTAGGTCAACAGCATTATTTATGCAAAGTAATAAAAGTCAGTTGGCTTCTTCTCTAGGGTTTTTAATGATACTGTTAAATCACTAGGGCACTAAACTCATAGTTTGTGCTGTAGGGTCATATGATATAGAAGGCAGCTTTATAATCTAATATATTATCTAATAATCTTATATGCTTGCATATTAATCATCATTGCATGGATTACAAAGCTAATATTTTGACTAACCATTTATTTATACATACTTTGTAAATACCCAAAGCATTCTAATAAGTCTCTGAACTTCTTACTCATATTTCATATATACCAAATTAAATTGAAGTGGCCTAATTGTTGGCCAGATATACCATGCTGTTGAATACAGATACAACTCATTAGTTTTCTGTCATCATTTCTTAGAATTGAAACTGACACACTTTTGATATTTATCTTTCTAATTATACTTGCCTCCCATGGGGCTTTTCTTGATTACTATTTCTCAAATGACTGTGACTTTTATTCTCCTATGAATCCTTTAATTCTTTTGTTTTATTATTTTTACTTGTCATATTTTGATTTCTATGGCAACCTCCCATTCCAGTTGATGGTAGGTACCATACAGGTAGGGATTATTCTTTTTTTTTCCTTCTTTTTTTCTAAGTTTTTATTTCGATTCTGGTCATTTAACACATATGGTAAAATTGGTTTCAGGTGTAGAATTTAATAATTCATCATTTGTTTGAGCATTGTATATAACATCCAGTGCTCATTACAAGTGCCCTCCTTAATACCCATCACCTGCTTAGCCCATCCCCCCATGCACTTCCCTCCATCAACTCTCATTTTGTTCTCTATTATTAAGAATCTCTTGTGGGGATGCCTAGGTGGCTCAGTCAGTTAAGTGGCTGCTTTTGGCTCAGGTCATGATCCCAGGGTCCTGGGGTCAAGTCCCACATCGGGCTCCTTGCTCAGTGGGGAGCCTGCTTCTCCCTCCCCCCCACCCCGGCTCATGCTTTCTCTCTCTGATAAATAAATAAAATCTTTAAAAAGAAAAAAAGAGTCTCATGGTTTGGGGCGCCTGGGTGGCTCAGTCAGTTAAAACGTCTGTTTTAGGCTTGGGTCATGATCCCAGAGTCCTGGGATTGAGCCCAGCGTTGGGCTCCCTGCTGAGCAGGGAGCCTGCTCCTCCCACTCCCTTTCTTGCTCCCTCTGCCACTCACTCTCCTTGTGCTCTCTTGCTCTCTCTCACTCTCTCTCTAAAATAAATAAATAAAATCTTAAAAAAAAAAGAATCTCATGTTTTTTTTCCCTTTTTTTCCTTCCCATATGTTCATCTGTTTTGTTTCTTAAATTCCACCCATGAGTGAAAGCATATGGTATTTGTCTTTCTCTGACTTATTTCACTTAGCATGGTACACTCTAGCTCCATTCACAGCATTGCAAATGGCAAGATTTCACTTTTTGAAGGCTGAGTTATATTCCATTGTCTATATACACCACATCTTCTTTATCCATCCATCAGTTAGTGGACATTTGGGCTCTTTCCATGGTTTGGCTGTTGTTGATAATGTTGCTATAAATACCGGGGTGCATGTGCCCCTTTGAATCTGTATTTTTGTATCTTTTGTTTAAATACCTAGTAGTACAATTGCTGGATCATAAGGTAGTTCTATTTTTAACTTTTTGAGGCACCGCCATACTGTTTTCCAGAGTGGCTGCACCAGTTTACATTCCCACCAACAGTGTGAAAGGGTTCCCCTTTTTCCACATCCTGGCCAACATCTGTTGTTCCTGTGTTGTTAATTTTAGCCATTCTGACAGGTGTGAGGTGGTGCCTCATCATTGGTTTTGATTTGTATTTCCCTGATAATGAGTGATGTTGGTCACTCAAAAGACATATGTCTTTTCATGTGTCTGTTAGCCATCTGTAAGTGTTCTTTGAAAAACGTCTGTTCATGTCTTCCAGGCAGGGATTACTCTTATTCATTTATATCCTAATCCTTTGAAGTACTTAGCTTATAATGAATTCTCCGTTTGTCACGTCTAACTGTAACTGAGCTTAGCAAGGTCCCTGAAAAACATTTAACTTGTACCCAAGTCCTTTTACATTACTTTGTTAATGTGAGAAAATGCTATGGTTGAGGCTACTATTTCCACAGTCTGGTCTAGGTCTCTGCTGTCAAGTTTATAGTAAACATGAATCTAAACTTCTGAGAGAGGATTTACAGTGAAGAACATTTTAATTAGCATTTACAAAATGTGTAAAAATAGCTAAAGATACCATTATGTTAATTTTAATTACAGCATATGTAGACCTTCAACTTTATTTCCATAAGCAGTTTCTTATGTAACTTTATAATGTTAAGAGTATAAAGATGTTTATAATGTTAGGGATGCTACTGTGTGTGTGTATATAGTAGAAATATATATATGTAGAAATGTATCTATAGGTGTGTAGGTGTATATCTGTATATAAAAATGTTAGAAAGGACTATATATATATATATATATATATATATACACACACACATACATACACACACAGACACACCCCATTGTTGGAAATGAATGGGATCTATCACACTGAAGGAAAAAGAAATCGCACATAAATACTGTACTAGATAAGGTCGTTTCTCATGGAAGTAGGGTTCACAGTTCTGTTCTACATGTAGACTGGAATTGAATACTATGTAAGTGGGTGGTTCCTCACTTTTGGAATATAAATTACAGATGAATAAAGGAGGAAGTTAGAGTAATAGGTGTGATTATAGGTTAGAGTTGGCAAAATCAACATGAACTATGTTTAGTATAAATACAGATGATTATATATGTATATATACGTATACATGGGTAAGTATAAACTAATGTAAAACCTTGTACTGCTGTTTTGCTAGCTGAAATAGTCTAAAAATAGACTAGCAGATGGTCTAAAAATAGCTAGCCAAACAGTCCTCCGAATAACAACACCTAACATGTGGATCTTGATTTCTAACACTGTTCTCCAATTAAAAAAGAACAGGGACCCTTGGAAAAATGGCTTATTCTAGAACTGTGGCAAAAAATGAAGTAGATAAATCAAAGTATCTTGTAAGGTCTAAAGTGTTAAAAAAAAAAAACTAATGATGATGGGAGTATGTTAAAAGAATATAGAAGTCATTGTTCAAAGCTGGAAAAATTAAAGCAACAAAGTAAAGTAGTTTTGGTTTATAACCTAAATTATAAAACTATAGATCTGAGAGTTCATACTAATATAAATAATTAAATAAGGAAAGAAAAAGATGAACCTCTCAAGCAGACAAATTCCCCATAATTTCTGAAAATACTCTGCCCTAAAAGATGGGGGCATGATTTCCTATTTCTTACATTCTTCACATACAGATTTTCAATCTGTGAATGAATGTCTTAATTTTATAAAATTGCCAGCTACAATAGTGACAAATATTTCTTCATCTTTTTATTGACTTTCCTTCCAGAACTATAGTTTAACATATTCTTTGATCTTTGACTGTACCCACATTTTTATTACATTGTTTTGTTTTTAAATTTTTTAGTCTTTTTTTTAATTGTTTCTACTGATCCATCTTGAAGTTTGTTCATCTTTCTGTTCTCATACCCATCTAATGAGTTATTCATTCCAGACCTTTTATTTTAAATTTTAGGGTGTCTATTTTATTCCCTTTTTGGAATTTATATCTCTCACAAAGGTCTTTATTTTTAAACTAATTTTTCTATATTTCTTCTATTTTCTTAATGTTGACCAAGAAGATGCTGTAGAACAATCAAAAGTGTTTATTTGGGATATTAGGGATTGCAATCTGGGAGGCACAGAGTTGACCAAAATTGAAAGTATGCTCAGAACTGCAAGCAGGGAGTGCAGGTTTATGAAGCAAAAACCACGGGTGCCTGGATGGCTCAGTTGTTAAGCGTCTGCCTTCAGTTCTGGTCATGATCCCAGGGTCCTGGATGGTGTCCTGCATTGGACTCCCTGCTTAGTGGGGGTCTGCTTCTCCCTCTACCCTTCCCCCCTGCTCGTGGTCTTTCTCTCACTCTCTCAAATAAATAAATAAAATCTTAAAAAAAAAAAACCCACAAATTTTCATAACTTGTTTTGAAAGAATTATGATTGGTGCTGACACAGCTAAATTATCTAATACACAATTAGCTATTTAGCTAACAGATGTTACATTATCTCTGTTTTAGTGCAAAAAACAAAGATGTGTTTCAGGAGGTAGTTGAGATGCATTGACAAAAGTCAAGAGTTCATGCTGTTGCAAAAACTGAAACAGGAGACAGGCATATTCCTCCCTTCCTCAATGTCCTCCAGATTCTATTTTGAATGACTCTCTTGGCAATGTTTACTTCACTTTTGTAATCTCCCTTCATACTTACTATGAGTATTATGTAATAATTCTTAAAGTTTATGTAAAAACCTTAGTAATCTTGTCTGCTAAATCTATTATCTCTATGGCCTGTGAGACTTTTTTTTTTTTAATGATGATTGAACCTGTCTCCTGACTCTTTACATGTTGTAAATTTTATGCACAAGCCAGTGTTTAAAAAGTAAATTCTTGAATTTTATTTTCTCCCAGAACAAATCTCAACTTTATTTTTTACATGAAAATCTGGTGAGAAGCTCATCATTTCAAATCCAAGCATATTTGTGTAGGGTCAGGGCTGGATTATAGCTTTCATTGGACATAGTACATCTCTGATTTCTAAGGTCTCAAATATAAGACTTATTGGGTGTTTGTTCCATTTCTCACAGATCTGTGTTTTAACCACTCTAATTGCAGGAGATTTCGCTCTGCATTTTTTTTTTTTAAAGATTTTATTTATTTATTTGACAGAGACACAGCGAGAGAGGGAACACAAGCAGGGAGAGCGGGAATGGGAGAAGCAGGCTTCCCGCAGAGCAGCGAGCCCAATGTGGGGCTCGATCCCAGGACCCTGGGATCATGACCTGAGCCGAAGGCAGATGCTTAATGACTGAGCCACCTAGGTGCCCCTTCACTCTGCATTTTAAGTCAGCTTTTTAGAACATTCTGCCACTTGGTAACTCAGTAAAAACCCTATGGGGAAATACTTCTTTGCTTCACTAGCAGTATTGTTATAATTTTTGTTGACTTCTGTAGATATCACAGGCTCCACTGTTTTCCTTTTTTTTTTCTTTTAAATCCTTAGTAACCATTTTCTCCTTTTGATACATTTCTTAGTCAATGCCCAGACTCTGAAAATGTACTTAAAAAAGAAAGCAGACCATATTCTCAGCTCATCTATGAAGGACTCTCCGCTCGCTGAAGTTTTTTTAGTTCATCTAGTTTTCTTTGTGTTTACAGCTCTCTGATAGCTTTTAAAATTAGATTTTATTTTATCTACATTACCTATTTGCTTTGAGGAGATTGGTGATCTGCCGTTACCTGTCTTTTGTACCTGGAAGTGGAAGAGGGTAATGCTGTTATATCAAGTTTCTCTACTTCCTCATTGATTATAAAAGTTACTCTTTAAAAACATAAAATGATCATACAAGTAGTATATTATAGCTAAAAAGAATGTAGAGAATGAAATTGAATTGATTGGGTTGAAGGCTGAAATAACAACATCCCCCCTTCTTCATTTGCTCTCTAATTCTATAATGTTGGGTAAATGTGGGGTTTTTTTTCTTCTTCTTCTTTTTTTTTTTCCTATAAGCTGATAGGTAGTGTCTTCTCACTATCTTTTAGAGCACCAGCAGGAATTTTTAAGTTAGAAAAAAAAAAATCAGACTTTGTTTCACCCCATCGAGATAGAAGTTACATTCATTACACAGAGAAATATAATTTTTATTGCCAAGTTGTTCATAAAGTGGACTTACCTTCTACAACTTCCATATAAAATGGTTACAGGGCGCCTGGGTGGCTCAGTTGGTTAAGCCACTGCCTTCAGCTCAGGTCATGATCCTGGAGTCCCGGGATCGAGTCCCGCATTGGGCTCCCTGCCCAGCAGGGAGTCTGCTTCTCCCTCTCCTGCTCCCCCCTCTTGTTCTCTCTCTCTCTCTCTCACTCTCTCTCTCAAATAAATAAATAAAATCTTTTAAAAAAATAAAATAAAATAAAATAAAATGGTTACAGCATCATAGGCCAATATTTGCAGGTAAGAGGACTTAATCCTTTTCTTAAGCCAATTTAAGTTAGTGTGTAAGCAGAGATACAATTATTGATTTCAGGTCTGTGCCAAAATTTGTTGATGCTTGACAGTATTTTAAGAAAAAATGCCATCGTTTCCTGGGTAGGGTCTGAGAAAATCAACACAATTGCTCTAGTTTTTTTCTCTTTTATTTATAAAAACAATCTGAAGTAGAGGACATCTTCTTAAGTGGTATTCAAGGCAGCTAAAGAACTAATAAAAATCATGGTTCTAATTGTGAGACATGCAGTGTGTACTGCAGCCAACTAGGCCTCAAGGAAGAAAAGACTTAAAAATGAGATGGAAAACAAGAGTGACACTTACCTGGATCAATACAGGAGCATTATATGTAGAGAAACGGTACTACATTTCAGAACACTGTCTTTACTTAAAATAGAAGAATTTAAGTGGAAAACAGACTAATTTTTGCTTCTCCTTCAGCCTAAACTAACATAGCTTTCTTATTAGTTTCCAGAATTGGTTGCCCAAATAAATTATTATCCAAAGTGCTTATGGAGTTACCATATCATAGCCAGTGTTCAATATATGTAGTTATTTTGAGTTGGTTAAGAAAAATAGTATAAAATATTTAATCTGGGGGCGCCTGGGTGGCTCAGTTGGTTAAGCGACTGCCTTCGGCTCAGGTCATGATCCTGGAGTCCCAGGATCGAGTCCCGCATCGGGCTCCCTGCTCGGCGAGGAGCCTGCTTCTCCCTCTAAAAACCCTCCCCCCTCTCGTGTACACTCTCTTTCTCTCTCTCATTCTCACTCTCTCAAATGAATAAATAAATCTTTAAAAAATAATAAAAAATAAAAAAAAAAAATAAAATATTTAATCTGGTATTAAAAGTCATTCTGGTTTCAAACCTAATTTATTTACTAACTAGATGTAATCCCATCAATAAGGAGACAATCATCCTTGCCTTGGATCTTTTGAGCATGATGATTGCATGTGCATGTGCAGAGACAATGAGTCAACATTAATTTTTGCTGCTGCCTTTCCAGGGTTTTGTCTAATCCAGAAATGTATAGCTTGAGTTCTGAATCAGGTAAAGAAGTCCAATCATTGAGACTAAGATGCTAGAGTAGACCTCAGTTAACTCCCAGAGTCCAAGGTAGACAGCCTCCATAAAAAGGGTGCACAAGCTCAGAGTGGGGGCTGGTAGCTGCAGGGCCCAGGGTGCCAAGGGGAGAGTTCCTGTTGGCACAGAGCTCCTTGCACTATGTCTAGCTCCTGAGCTGCTCTGTGCACTGGCAGCGGGGAGCTATGGCAGCACCAGACCTCCCTCCCAGTTCCTCTGCTAGAGCAACCAGCAGAGGCTCCATCATGACCTCAGTTTGACTCCAACCCTGTGTGGCAATGGTTCGGTCTCTCAAAACGCTCCCCAGAAACCATGCCAGTGCAGCCCAGCTGAGCAGCTGACACCTGCCTGGCACCTCCACCCAACTTGGATAGAATTGGGGTCCTAAGTTCCTGAGAGCCCAGTGCCACTAATTCCAGTTCAGAACCCTCTCTTGGCTCTGGTGAGGGAGAAAGTTGTGTCCAGCAGAGTATCCCCCTAGTCGGGCTGAACGTATTCGTCACTGGTTCAGGACAATTGGTCCTTTATGTCCTGAGTGCCTGGGAGCTGGCTTCTCCTGCTCTCAACACCTCCCACCAATCCAGGCTTCAAAGCCAGGTGGCTTCCCTCACTAGGACTGGCAAGGCAGGACTCACCTCACCCTGAAACCTCCTAGGCAGACTTGTGTGTACCACTGCCCACTGCAGCCAGAGAAGACCGAAATGGACAGATCAGAGCTGGGGGTGAAAGCATGAGTGGCAGTCCCTTGGAGAGCTCTCAGAGGGAGAGTGCAGAATCCTGGGCTCTAGTAGACTTGGAAAAGACCACCCATTTCCAGGTACAGAAGTTGAGGAGACTTCATAAACGGTCAAGCCATGGTCCACTGGTCTGGTTAGCATAGCAGAAGGCCATGGAGCAGAAGCAGTGAAGCTCTGATTAGTCTAGAGGAAAGAGAGATGTAATCCCATCAATAAGGAGACAATCATCCTTGCCTTGGATCTTTTGAGCATGATGATTGCATGTGCATGTGCAGAGACAATGAGTCAACATTAATTTTTGCTGCTACCTTTCCAGGGTTTTCTCTAATCCAGAAATTTCTAGTCTAAAGGAAAGAAAGATAGGAAGCAGGGTGAGTGATGTGTCAGAGAAAGGAAGATAATGGAGTTTCTGTATTAGGGAGGTACAAATGTTTACCCATCTTTTGAGAGATCTAGCTTCATAAGCTTCATGTTACATGCCTTTCCCGTGAATAGTCTTCTACAAACAAATCCTTAGTTTCTGACTCCTAAGTCAGAGTGTGTGGAGCTGAAGACCAGACCAAAAGGTGAGGGGGTCATCCTATGACATCTGGGAGTAGGTGGTGAAAAAGTTACATTTGGAGTATTGTGCAATATGTGCCCTTAGTGTATTCCTTGTTTTTGGAGAACCAGTCAAGAAATGGGCAGAAGACATGAACAGACATTGCTCCAAAGAAGACATACAAATCCTAACAGACACATAAAGAATCTCAACATCACTCGTTATCAGGGAAATACAAATCAAAACCACAGTTTGCAAATATAATTTAATTGTCAGAAACCTTCCCAGAGAGGTACACATTAGTAGGTTGTGCTTATCTGTGCATTTTTAATAAGAACATTTAAAAATCTACCCATTATGAATTATCTTGTTATGCAGATATAGATTGCATCAAGGCAAATTGTGATAAAGCATTTAGTATCAATGTTTATATCATGAGAACATACTCAGGATTTCCCCCTACCATTCAGCCTTCATTACATGGGATGTGATTTATAGTGGTTCTCAACACTGGGTTAGTCAAATAAATGAAGCAAAAAAAAATCCTTCCTTTCAGGTACTCAAGGCTTGGCGTTAACTTCCTACCTAACCTATTATGGTTTTCATGTCTTAACTACTATAATTAATCCTGTAATTTGAACTTGAAGTTTACCAAACCAGTTGAATAACTTTCTCTATGCTTTATATAACTCAAAGTTTCTGACTTTAAAGGGAAGCTTTAAAAATAAGTATATAGTTGTCATTAGACTAAGAAGAAAAGGGCTTGGAAATTATATTGTTAAAACTGTAAAATATCACTCCTGCATTAAACCTCTTTCATCTAGTTCCTCTCTTGAAAGATCTTGCAAAGAGTTACAGGAATATATCTTTGACTAATAAGTAACACTACCTAAGAATTGACTCAAGTAATTTTTACCACCTTTGCCAATCCCTGGTTGCTTTTAAGTGTAATGGGGCTTATTAGGATTATAATTTAGAGAGTGATAGGCAAAGAACTCTGGGATAATGCAGTAAATACAGAGCTGGTGGTTACTAAGTGTTTGAGTACTCTAGCATATCAACCCACTCTATGAAGACATCCATTCCCTAATAACTCTACCCTCAAAACTCCCCCTCTATATTCTATAAATGTAAAATATTGTATAAAATATATATTAATATAACTATATTTATATGTGATTCTTACATATCTTATTGGGGCTGTGAATACAACTTATTTGAAGGCCACTTGACAAAATGAAAACCAAAGAGAGTAAGTAAATTCTAGCTCATCTTATTTGTTGTATATGTGGCTTTGGCAATTTGCTTATAACCCAACTCTGAATTTTTTACTTTTTAAAGAGGGATAATGTCTATCCAGACTGTATTACTGAGAGTCACATACCCTCAAATGAGTAAAAGTCTGATGATAATGTAAATTCCTGTATATATGAATAGTAGGTATAGCATTTCTTCTCTTCTACTGACTCCAAGACTGAGGACCTACTTAGTAGTGCTATGGCTTCACACTTAGATTTCTTTTTTCATTAAATAAACTTCCCAAAATCTTTCAGGTTGCAAGTATCACACAGGCACTGAACCTGCCATCTTTAAAATTGAAAATTTTTTGCTAGGAAAGCCTACTGATTTCAGTAGCATTAGAGATGCACATGTATGGAAATGATAAGTTACCCATCATTATTCTCAACAATTCTGGGTGGTGATCTTGCTGCCTTCTTCTCTTCTCTGTTCTGTTCCTTTATAGGTGGACCTACTATAGTTGCGTCAAGTGATATAACGGTTGCATTGTAACTCCCCTGTTCTGAGGCCTTGGTTGGTCTGTTGGGAACTATTGATAGTTATGAGAACATGTGTGGAATCTTTTAGTCTGAAAGTGTATATATGATAACTTTCACAAGGAAGACTGTTAGGCTGTTTGCTTCTGTCCCACTCAGTCATAATATGCTATGCCCTGGTTCAGTTTTATATCCAATAGTCAGTGCACTAATGCATGAGTCTATGTGTGTGTATTTAGTATATCCTTCTAGAAGTTCCAAAGTGCCATGAATCAAAAGCTCATTAATCCTTTCAAAGTCCATAATAGGCAGGTGACACTCATAAGTATCTCTTAGTATAGATTTTTCATTTTTATGCCAGAGTTAATTTAAACTTTTTTCACTATAAATGAATTTATTAGAAATGGCCACCATAGGGGCACCTAGGTGGCTCAGTCGTTAAGCATCTGCCTTCGGCTCAGGTCATGGTCCCGGGGTTCTGGGATCGAGCCCCGGGTCGGGCTCCCTACTCAGTGGGAAGCCTCCTTCTCCCTCTTCCTCTCCCACTCCCTCTGCTTGTGTTCCCTCTCTCGCTGTGTCTCTCTCTGTCAAATAAATAAATAAAATCTTTAAAAAAAAAAAAAAAGAAATGGTCACCAAAGAGAATCCTCTCCAATCATTTCCTTGACTCTTAATATTATTATGTTAGTGCTGTCTATTATGAGAAAGCATTACTGATTATTTTCCATGTACCCCCTTCCTGAGTTGGCCCGCATCAACCCAGTCTTTCTTTGAACTGAGCACCCAACCTGGGCCAGTTTGTTTTACTATATGAGCTCCTCTATTTGAATGACCTCATCTAATTTTTCAGCTATCTGGAGGTGCTATAATTCCCATTACATGGAAGAATGAGCTGATGCTTAGAACGGTTCAATGACTTAGTTAGCCAAAGAGATAAAGAGCAGAACAATGGCAGGAACTTCAATTGATCTATAACAAAACCGAGAGAATGTCTTGCTTTTTAGGCTTTAATGTAGGATGGAGAAAAGCAGATTTTGAAGAATTTATATTTTATATCGAGCTCTGGTAGATTCCATTGGATTGTAGGAGCAGGACATATCTGGTTCAGAAATTCCATTTCTCTGTAGAAAATAAAGTATTTTAATATGTTCCTGTCATGTTAAAATACCCCTCCTTAGACGAAAACCCCAGTGGGTGCCTGAAACTGAGGATAGTACTGAACCCTATGTGTACTTTATTTTTCCTACACATATATACCTATGATAAAGTTTAATTTATAAATTAGGCACAGTAAGGGATTAACAATAAAATAGAAAAATTATAGCAACATACTATAATAAATTATGTGAATGTGGTCTCTCAAGATAGCTTCTTGTTTTGAACTCTTTTTTCTTGTGATGAATTGAGACAATAAAATGTCTATGTGATGAAATGTGAGGTGAATGATATAGGCATTGTGACTTAGCATTAGGCTACTATTGACTTCCTGAGGATCATCTGCTTCCGTACCATGGTTGACACTAGGGTAACTGAAACAGCAGAAAGTGAAGCTGCAGGTAAGCGTTTGGGGTGTGGGGGGCACAGAGAGAGACTACTGTACTTCCCTTACCTAAAGTGGTGATTTAGAAATTCTTTCACCTACCCATCTCTTCCTTTATAGTGACGGAATCTGCACCCAGTGATTCATTGAACATAAGGTTGTTCAGCAGACCATGTTAGAGATCTGCTATGTTTCTGGTTAGAATCTTTTTCTGAGTTAACAGTAAAAATTGATGCTGTTGAGAGGTTGGAAATGAATACTTGACTTGATGTTTTTGGATAAGGTATTTTAGCCTGATTTTTTTTTTTTTTAATGAAAAGGTAGGAAATCATTTTCTTAGCAAAGCGTTTTTTTTTTTTTTTTCTTTTTCTATGCTCTGGCACTATTCATAAATGAAGTAGAATGTGTCAAAGAAAGCAGGACACATAAGACTTTGTGGCGGAGAGACCTAGTTTTGAATTTTAGATTTTCTGTTCACTAGCTATGCAGGGCTCAGCAAATCATTTTACTTCTTTGTGCTTTGATTTCGTAATTTGAAACATGTGGATTATGCCTGTATGACTTAAATATTGAAGATGATGTAAAATACATTAACATATAGTAGGTACTTAATTTACATTTGTTTTTATAAGAATAAAGAGTTTTCTAATGGGAGACAAGAGCCTTAGAGTCTAGTTCTGACTCTATATACAAATCAGTCATGCAGTCATAGCATGTCAGTCTCCCCTGGCCTCAATTTCATCCCCTGTATTATTAACATGAATAGGGTGGAACTTATCTGAAGTGCCTTCTAAGTGTGAATCATTGTACCAGTTTTTCAGGCTCCAGATATTGAGCATCTATGACATAGAAGTAAGGTATACCAGAAATGCAGGCTGCAGAGGTAACATAGAACTATGCCTTTAGTGTAACAGTAATGATACATAATATTTCACATATAATGTTTCCTTTATCCATTTGGGGAACAATGCTTCCTCATTGTTAATAGCATACCTATTCATAAGAATTCCTAAAATTTAAAATTCAAGGTGGCTTTTATTTAAAATAAAGTGAAAAACTAACTTTTCACATAGAAAAACCACCCATGAGCTTGTCCTTCATGTGATAGATGTACATGCAGCAATATGTTAGAAATATGTTTATTGACTTGGAATAAGTACCCACTACTGTCAAGCTAAAAAAAATAAAAGTAAAAAGTAGTAATTCATTCTCAGATTGCACTGTCCATCAATGTATTCCAGGGACCTAAAGAACATCTGACATAGAGTAAGATCAATAACTATATGACATATGTGGATATATAGGTATATAGATATAAATATGCTGCAAAGTAGCAGTATCTTATGTTTTTGCACTTCTAGAGGTGCCAGTAGAAGGAGCTAATAGGCCTTTGTTTAGGAACTACTTTGTTGATGAGAAGAGAGAGAGATTTGGAAGTAACTGTACCAATCTTACTTCATTTTCTGGCTGTAAAGTGGACTTCAACTCCAAACAAAACTTATCTTGAGCATTCTCTTTTTATGTCTATGTGTATGTATGTGTGCATGTATGTGTACATATGTGTAATCTATAGATGATACAAAAATTCAAAATAAAATATAAACATATTTTGAAATATTATTGATTCATTTATAGTAGAACTTGGTTATTTAGGCTGTGATAGGAGTTCTCCAAATACCCAATATATTTTTGCTTTTAAAGAAAGGGAACATGAGTGTTTTTATCATCTTTGTGATTAAGTAGTCCAATTAAAGTATGGTGGAGTACATTATGCCAAGATTGTTAGTGACCACTTTCATTTTGTTCTTTGCTCAACTGGGGTTATATATGCCAATAATAGTGGCTATACAAACTAAGTCAGTTGACATTAAGCCAAAATTTTAATCTTCACAGATCTTTATTTTTTTTAAGATTTTATTTATTTATTTGAGAGAGAGAGAGACAGCGAGAGAGGCAATAAAAGCAGGGGGAGTGGGAGAGGGAGAAGCAGGCTTCCTGCCAAGCAGGGAGCCCAATGCGGGGCTCGATCCCAGGACCCTGGGATCATGACCTGAGCCGAAGGCAGATGCTTAACGACTGAGCCACCCAGGCGCACCTTCACAGATCTTTACATAAAATACATTATTTTTTAAAGAGTTTGTTTGTTTATTTATTTATTGAGAGAGACAGACAGACAGACAGACAATGTGGAGCCTGACGTGGGACTCGATCATGACCCTGAGCTCATGACCTTAGTGGAAATCAAGAGTCAGATGCTTAACGGACTGAGCCACATGGGCACCCTGTAAAAAAGACACATTATTATAATTTTCATTTGTTAAAGTAATTTGAGGGAAAACAAAAAATTTTAAGTTGAAGTTGCTCATGGAGAAACACTGACTCTCTGAGTTAAATATCACAGGCAGCTTGATGAGTGTTACCTCTGGGATCGATGGGTCAGGGAATGTGAGGTCACATAGAATCAGCTCTGAGTTTCTTCAACATGTTGATGAAACCAGAGCACTGTTATAAAACAAACAACAACAACCAAAAAAAAAAAAAAGAAAGAAAGAAAAAGGCAAAACTAAAAAAAAAACAAAACCCATTGTTCTACATTTTCTCCTCATAATCACCTCCCTTTGAAAAGCATCTGAAAGGAAAGAAATATTTCTTATTGTCAAATCACTCTTTTCATTCCTCTCTATGTTGGATAGATTAGACATAAATATCCATTTAAGCTAGGCTATTTCTAACATGTATAATTTATGGACCAGTATATAAAAGTATAGGCTCATGAATCAGACCCTCTGGGTTGAAGTCCTGTCTCTTTTAATAATAATCTGATTCTGGACAAATCCTTAGTATTTCTAAACTTCATTTCTCTGGGCTGGAAAATGGGGTAAAAATAGTATCTGCATTGAGGGTAGTTATGAGGATTAAATGAGACATCCAAATAAAGCATTTAAAACAATATCTAGGATATAGTAAGAAGTCAATAAAAGTTAGCACTTTTGGTTATTAACCCACTTTAAAATTCTGTTAGTGATAACCAGTGTACAATAGCTACTTAGTGGAACATAGCTTATTCCTGGGGACAGTAAATAAGTATAAACTTAAAATATGGGGAGCTTAAACTGCAGTAGGTGCTTAAAGCATTCACTATTCCCTGTTCCTCAGATGTAGGAAACCTTATTGTCAATGAAACTTAGATGATTAAATGTTTTCCATGAGAGGTAGTACACAGTGCACTTTTCTTCTACTGAAACCCAGTCTTGCTGCCATGATACTGTTTGGGAAGGAAGTCTGAGTTAGTGGGTTTAGTCGATGGCAATTTCTTTCACTCATTGATTAAAAATTTCCTTGGTGGGAAGCAAAATATGTAATTCATTGTGCTATCATCCTTAGTAAAGTAAAAATAACCATTTTTAAAATCTCCTGATGGGTCTCATTAAATCAAATTATTTTAAGATTTCTTCACCTAAAACCGAAAACCACATTTGCCCCCATCTATAAAGTAAACTTGATGTTCACTTGGCATGGTGGCTTCTGCCCTAGAGGCCCCAGATGTCTTGAGGTCAAAAAAAGGTGATCATGAGAACCCAAACATATCTATGATAGTCCAAATACTCAATGGTTATTTTACATTTAATTTGGTTAGCTATCCCATTTTCATACTTTGAGATAGAAATAGTCATCTTCCAGTGTGACTCCCAGACTTTATTGGTATGGTTGGTTTTGGGCAAAGTAAGAAGGAGCAAAAGATTTTAGGCAATATAACTTTTTATTAACATTTCCTCATCTATATAACTATGACTTTCAACTCCTTATTTGGAGCATATCTGACCCTATTAACTTGACACAACAAGCTTTGGGTAACAGAAGCATGAGTAGGAGAATCAGGACTTGGGGGAATGGTGAGGAAGTAAAGGATGCATGAAGTTCCCTCTAGATTTACTTCGATTGTCATAAAGATAGAGATCTTGGACTACAGAGGGTTCTGTGTATGTGTATGCATGTACATGCATGCAATTTTAGCTGTACTACACTGTCTCATGTAATTCTGTTCTCTGCTAATACATGGTACCTCTGGAGACTTCATCAGTAGAGACTATAGAACAGTCCTGTCCAATAGAATTTTCTGCAGTGATGGAAATATACTTCTCTGTTCTGCATAGTAGCTTCTAGCCAATGTGGCTATCAATCATTTGAAATATGGTTAGTGCAACAGAGCAATGACATTTTTAGTTCTACTTAACTTTAATTAATGTAGATTTAAGTATTAATCGTATGTAGTCAGTGATTAACATATGGAATAGTGCAGGTATGGACTATTACTACCACCAGTTGATTGACTTCATCTGACAGCAATGTGTAAGATTCAGGTGATCTGGAAAGTCCTTAGCTGACTGATTCTCAAGCCTGATGCACTGATCTTTTCCTGAGGGAAAAGTGAAAAAGGCCAGCTATGTCATGAGTGAAGCTATCCTCAAATGTGATATCTCTTCTATGGCATCTGTATATTCCCCACCCTCCTGTGTGGGTGAGAATGTCCCCACAGGCTTTTCAGTTCTTGCATCATTACCTTTGAAACCCCAGAACAGAATGTCTAGTAGCTGGATTCCCAGAAATGCCTGTCTGATCAAGTAGCCATTTTTTCTGAATCAGTCTGTTAGGCTGGATCCTTCATGAGAGGTGAAAGAGAAAGATTTTAGAGTCAAAGGCCTTTAGGACTCACGAAGCTCAGTGTTTTCCAAGGTTGGTACATGTAATTTCACAGTACATGAGATGATTTTAGGTGGTACAGTAATATACTTGAAGGTACTATTTTAATTTCATTAGTTAAGCTTATTTTAATGTGTATTCTTAACATTCACATAGTATCTCTTTATCTGTGGGGGTTTTTTTGATCTTTTGTGATGCTATCCATATCTACTCAGTTATGTTGTCTGGAAAATGGCATGGGAAAGGAGGAATCCCTTTTAAAAGTGCTTTTAAAAATTTGAAAAATGTATTCTATCATGAAGGTATCTGCTCCACTTACTTTTCAGCAGGCTAAAATCATTCTATCACTCCATCAGAGTGGGAAGATAATTCACTTATGTCCTACCTGTGCACCTAGAAAACAAACTTGGGTTCAACTAATGGAGTCAGGGTTGAAAGAATGAGGTGGAGGCTTTGGCTGGCACCTGGAAATGCCAGAAACATGTGGACATAGATTTGCAATTCAGGCTCCTTTGCTCTCAGTTCCCATGACAAACTAGCTCATTTCTTTTCTTTTTTTCTTTTCTTTCTTTTTTTTCTTTTTTTTTTTTAGTAGGCCCTTCAATTATTTTTTTGAGTACTTGATTTAATTTAGACATATACTGATGGAAATATAAAGAAATATGTTATCATTCTTTCTTTTGAGCTCACCATCTGGTTGGAGAGATAAGTTGGCTGAGAGTAAGAAGAGTTGAATTAATTAAATTTAATTACATTTCTTGGGCCAGTCTTTGAGACTCTGTCCCTAGATGAGATAGACCTCATTGACTCAGTTGCTCAATACAAGAAAGTGAACTGAGTTTGCTTGTAAGTCCCAACCATCTTGTTGAAATACCACAGATGTGTTTTTGTTCTTACAAATGACTTTGACATAAATATTTATTCCCAGGCAGGAATTGTTTCATGTTAAGTGAATCAGGCTTATAGGAACCCTTTTAAAAGCTTGTATTTCAGTCTCAATTGTCAGTCTGCTTTTTGTTCCTGTTACAGTCCTCTGACCTTGTGAAGCAAGGGATTCATTTATTCAAGTTTGATTAAATAAATGAAAGAACAAGTATAGATGCTGCTTCTTAATTGTTTCATTTCCTCTCACATCTTTCTTTATCACAGTCATCTTCTATGATAAGACCATGGAAAAGAATCTAGGATTAGAAATTGGTCTTGATATGAAAGCCAGTGAGAAAGAAGGGGGCAAGAACAGGTGTATAACCAAGGAGGGAAAACAGAAAGTGTGACTGATTGTGAGTGCTTTGACAGATGACTCAGGACCGTGACTTTTAACGTTAAGTTAGTACTGTGGCTAATAGAGAATCTAATTAAGAGCCGAGTCTAGCCAATTACGTGGCAACTGTAGCTTAACCATTGAATAGATGGTTGGACTTCTATTACTAAGAGTAACAGCTTCAACTAAAAATATTAGGGTCAGTTATGTACTTGTATGAACTTTTGTTCACGTATAAATCACATGAAAATAACAAAATAGGGTATGTGGGTAAGGTTGTAATGATGACATGGTATGCAGTGTCTTCAGGCTCTCTGCCCCATTAATCCCTCCCCTCCATGAAATCAGGAATTGGCGTATAGCTCTAGTCCACTTTGCCCAAAACAGAGTTATGTTTTACTTTAATTGAAGCTACAGGTGCCTACTGGATGGTTTTAGGGACAGAATCTTCCAGGAAACAAATTATCCATTGAAGACAGAGTGTGTATTAGAAGCTGGCTGAGTTCATTTCTACCACACTGGGCTACCAGTGCAGTTTATGCTTAATTTCATTCTTTCTTTCTTCAATAAAGACTCATTTTGACTTAAAAACAACTTTTTTTGTTGTTGTTGAAAGAGTTGGCATACCTAATGTGACCTGATTACGTATTTTGGGGACCCCCCACCTCCCCATCTCCCAAGCCTACAGAAGGCAAGCTGAAGGTAAAAACTTCAGAGCTCACTCTGCTTTCTTAAGCAGAGCATTACTATTATAAAACAAGTTTGTAGGAATCAGTAAAATTATATGAAGGGCAGTAAAGCAGCTTATTAGTGTAGAGTCAGGCTTATCCAGTTTATGAGGTCTGTGTAATTAATTACTAAAGGGTAAGACATTTACAGAAACTGTAAAAGCATTCTGTTAAGGTCAAGGTGGTTACCAGTCAAGTTTAAACAGCTTTAGCCTTTGTCTTGAAACTAAAACTCTCTACTCTGTGATGAAGGATGGGATGAGAGACTGTTGGTAGTACAGTAACTAGACCAGATTGCAAAAGCCCCTGTATTCTTTCAAACCCAGTTTTCTAATTATAGACTTAACTTTCTGAGGTATCTTCCCTCACACCCTCATAATTGATATGTGCTGCTCAGGTTCTGATGTGTTCTGATTGAATGGGACCATCCTGAACCAGAAGTCAGGAGATCTGGCCCAGGGTCTTGTCTGCGGTTTACCAGCTCTATGACCTGGAATCAGCCACTTACCTTCTGTGACCTCCTGTCTTCCCGTCTGCAAACAATGAGTGTACTACCACCCACTTCCTCAAGAGGTTACAAGGATGCCATAAACTATGAAAGCAGCGGGCACAGGGGATTTCTGGTCCACACTAGGAACACTGTGCTTACAGGTTGAATCTTTATGTATCTTTTTTCTTTCCAAAAGAGTACTCTCAGAGAACACCTCCAAGTAAGGAAGTCTTATGTTTGCCAGCAGGGCAAATCTATTATTCTCAGCCCATTTCTGAACTGTCTGTTTAAACCTGCACTTTAGAAGAGCTTGGACTTGGTGTCTGGCCTATTGTTTTTATACTGAGGATGAAGTTTTGAGCCACATTGAGGAGAATAGTGTTTTATCCTGACTTGGCTCCATGTTAGCAGTGTGACTTTGAGCAAATCAGATGATCTTTTGAGTATTGATTATTGTTTGGCAAATAACCGTATAACCTCCAGTGTGGTATGGTTGTACTCTTAGTGAGACCACTTGAGTTGAATCTTAGTTTTGTTTTGTGCTATGTGTACTTGGAAAGGATGTAAGCTAGGGATGCCTGTTTCCTTCTCTGCAAAGTAAACATAATAATCATATCTTCCTAATAGGGTTGTTTTGAGGCAAACATGCATTGGTAAAATACTTAGAGATATGGTACATATGGTAATAAAAAATCTTATTTGGTATGATTTCCTTTTTCTCAAATTGGTTTATTTAAGGCAAAATCTTCTATATGCCCTAATGTACTGTGAGGTCATATAGGAGACTGTTCTCTCTTCACTAAGTACCCTCTTAGAAAATTTAGGGAAATCTGTCTCATAGTGTTTTGTTTTACCTTTTTTTTTCCCGATTATATTTCTGGCAGAGCAAAATGCTTGAAAACAGTATATAAGTACTGTATATGTGGAGAATGGATTGCTAGGGAGAAAAAAAAAAAAGATGACAGAAAATGGAAAAAGAGGAGGGAGAGGAGCAGGAGGGGGAAGGGGGCAGCAGGAGGAGAGCAGGGAGGCAGAGATGATAGTGATGATGGTGATGATAATGACACAAGCAAAGTAGATGCATCCCTGATATGCAGCTGTGGCCCTGTGGATTTTTTGGCAGGAATATCACACATGGATCTTCAGGGTCCACATAGCTGTGAATACAGAAGCCTTCTCCCCAACTGGAACTAAAGGCAGGTGGTGTCTCCTATGCTGGGATTATTTCCCAATTCATGAAATGCACTCCTTTTAGAATTTGGAGTGGAAGCAGACCCTTTCCCTCCTGGTGTCAGCTCCCAGGCTGCCTCAAGCCCAGCCAGGCCAAGGAGAGGTATGGCATACAGTGACTGAGCTGACAGGAACTTCCAGGGACTTCAGGTTGGGATGTGTCCTCTTTCTTTCTTTCCGAGAAATTATGGTGTTAGATGAAACATGAGGTCAAGATTCTGGAGAGGAAAAATCAGACATGGAGCCTGAGGGATGATGAAGCTGCTGCCAGTCCTCTAGATCTGTCCTTGAACATTGAGCCAGTGTCACATCTCTTAATTTTTATTGGGTTTTATGTTATGAACATCTTGGTGTTGGACATGTAAGACTTGAAAACTGGCAGACAGAGCATTAGTCTAGAAGTTAACGAGGTATTGGCTGACCCTGATTTTGCTGCTAATTGTGCATGACTTGGGGTAATTTATTTACTGTCTCTGAGCCTTTGTTTCCTCAAGAATGATGGAAGTAGTCATGACTATCTTATTGTGTATAATATTATGAGTGGCTGTTAAATCACAACTTGGTTACTCTAGAATCTTAGATCTGAGAGAGAAGAATTAAGGTTAGAGGCCATCTAATACAGTCCCCTCTGATGCAAGGGTTTCTCTACTCATTAACATCTGGACAAGCAAGCCTCTAGCTTCTGACACTATCTTGTTTGGGGAGCATGCTGCTTCAGGAGGTAGCTGATCCTGTATCTGGTGAACCTTGATTGCTATAAAGGTGGGGCACGTGGTTATTTTTAATGGAAAAAAAATGTTTCCAGAGATTTAACCCCACACAGCTCTCAGGAACGAGTAACAAAGTTTCCCAGGCTCAGGCACACTTGTGTCTGACCTGTGCTTTCTATTCACAGGTAAGCATTTATTTTGTTGGTCCTGGTGCAAGGATCCCCTACATATATGTTGTTTATCTTTTCCTGGTAACACAGGAACCATATCTATGGATAGTATAATTAACCATGTTAATCACATATTTCATTTGCCCTCTGCTAATGGTGAAACACCCTCTGTTGGTTCTTATTTATGCCTGTTTTCTACATTAGTACTGAGGGGAGTCCACCGCTGGTAAGCAGGAGTTTTGGTGGTTAATTGTGGTAAAGAGCCTCATAACACTTTGTGTTTTCAAAATCCAGATTTTCTGATGTTTGAATCAATAACTGTGGTTGTAATACAAAATACAATGAGAGAGATGGATTCTTTTATAGAAAAGGGATTGGAGAAAGATACCAAGAAGCAGGGTTGTGTTGGATAAGGGAGGCATGATTCTCCATATCATTCTTATTATCAAGTAAATCAATTAAAAGTAATAGGGCAAGTGAAGCTGAGAGATCTTTTACTTGCTGGACCATCATCTACAGGGGCTCTTTGTCCCTCAGCCATTAATGAGCTCTTAAACTTTGCAACTAGGAGGGGTAAGTGATCAGCTGCAGGAGAGCAGATGTTTGTGGACAGCTCCACTAAAGCATACCTAGGGAAAATAGCAACATGTGACTTTGTACAAAAGGCCAGATGGGCATTTGGGCCTCCTGACACTGTGCATAAGAGAGTGTCTTAATATTCTTGTGTTCCATGAAGTGTTTAGGAACTAACTAGAATCCTACATTGTATACCAGTTCTCCCACAGATGAAAAATGTAATTTGCACACTCTGGTAGCTACAAGGGCCACGCAGGGGAAGTCAAGACCTTCAAAACAAAAGCCAGAGGGCCAGAAACTAAGCCACAATCTCTATTATGCTCATATGTGTGCAAGTCCAGCATGCCAGATAAGAATCCAGGGACCTAGAGCAGGGCTTAAAAGATTACAAAGGTACTTGCTCAAGGTTAGATCACATCCTTGGGTCATGACTGGGGGAGAGACACATAGCACAGGACAAGCAAGCTTCATCTCAAATCAGAAAGACAGTGACCATATGGACACTAATTCTAAATGAGAGAGCAAGGCAGGTGGTCAGAACTCCTGGAAAAAACTCAAATGTCTGGCAGGGACTAAGATCAGAGCCAAATAAATATACTCATGGAAAATTAAAATAAATTTTGTGTCTAAGGAAACCACTTACTTCATTCCAGAAGTATATGTGTACTTCTTAAGGTGGGGATTTGTCCTTGACTGGGACTTGATTGGCCTTTTGAGTGGTAATAAAAATGCCCCGAGGAATGAAGAGTAACAAGGACACTTCCATTGGCTCTCCCCTACAGCAATGGTGGCATGGGTTCTCCCAGCTGGAAATTCTTCCAGCTTACCCAGCTCACTGATGGTGGCAGAGACATCTCCCAGGGATCTTAGCTCCTTGAGGCTTGCTGTTTCAGTGCCAAGACATTGTTCTCAGTGTGTCATCTGCACTGACTTATCAATAAAGATGTCATAGTAAATAGTGGGTCTGCTCTTTCCTCCTTTGCAGTGTCAGTGACTAACAATTAGGGTCTCTCCTGCAGAAACATATTGAGGAACTGCAGAAATGAGGCCACCAGGAGATTACTGGTGTCTCATGAGACCATACCTACTCCCAAACATCACTGACACCTCCCATTTTTAGTATGCTCTGGGAAAAGGAAGAAACAAGCCAGCATCTTCTACCCTCCTCCTCTTGCTCTATTATCCATATCTTTTGGTTATTCTTACTGTTCTTATTTTCAGACTCTAAAAAGAATACCCAAACCTCATTAATTTTTTTTTTTTGCACCACTCTGATCTTATAATTTTAATAGTTGAAGAGTAATCCAAAAATAGTGTTGGTATACTATAGGGATGTACCACATGAAGCTTAATATGCTTAATATGTTTTACTTCAACCTCTATCTTTTAGGCATTTTTAAATTTAAAGCAAAATTGTTAATCTGGAAAAGTACTATAAGTACTCCAAACAGTGTCCCAAACTCAAGGGGAATGCTATATTTATGTACTGCAGATCAAGTGTATTTATCATCCAGAGCCATGTGAATAATGGCAGCAACACTGGTTATACCAATAGTATGAGCTTAATCTTATATAAATATTTGAACTTAACACAAATTACTTTTTTTTTCTCCCACCAAGAATTGTTAATTCCAACTTGCTAATTAAAAGGAAGATTTCAAAGTTAGTTCTCAGTTATCTTTGTAACCAGGACAAGGAAGAAAGGAAATGAACTTTGAACTTGTAGTGTATATTTGATTCACCAGAGATCAGTGTTGGATGACTTTGGTTCACAATTGCTTGCATTTCTAGTAGGTTCCATGGGCTTAAAGGAAAAGTTTCTTCTTGAATGGTTAGACACAGAGCAATCATATCATTCATCTGTTGCCCCTTTCCCTCCCCAACAAGGCTAGGGACCACCTCCTTAGAACTCAGTTGTTATCTCCTCGATGAAACCCAGAATGTTTCTCTCTCCTAGGAAATGGAAGCTATGAATTATAGCCAGTTTGTAGTATGAACAGACTATAATTCAAGTACAATGGCAACTCCAGTGTTTACTCAGCATGCCATTAAGCCTGTCACTTCCCAAGGCACCCTTCAGAACAAAGTTTGATTTAACTGGCCAAGTCCAAGAAACAAAAATTTCTAGGTGCTTAATTCCTAAAGCTTCATGCTTGGGTCTGCCTTGGCGTCTGTCATTTAAGTTCAAGAGAAATAAACTAGGCAACATGGCCCCATAAAGATTCAGAACCAGAATAAAAATGTAATTTTGCAAGAGCACAGAGGGAAGATTGAGTAATAAAAATC
The DNA here is from genome assembly GCF_964656455.1 of Halichoerus grypus. NCBI lineage: Eukaryota > Metazoa > Chordata > Mammalia > Carnivora > Phocidae > Halichoerus > Halichoerus grypus. The sequence goes on along the minus strand of NC_135718.1, from coordinate 21,132,850 downwards.
TGGGTTAAAATAAATGGTCTCTTTCACTTTTATATGAATGATATGAAGTTTTGGATGGAAAAAGTGGGCACTAGACTAAAGTTAGAGTCACCCCATGGGGGTAGATCTCATTTATTTGATTTGCTTTCCTTTTTCTTGTTGTAAAGTTTATGTCCATTGACATGAGTTTTCACAAAGGGGTTCAGATATGGAGATAGATTCCTTCAACATACCAGTTGCTAATTTCTGGGAGTCATCTCTGCCTCTGGTAAAATTTTTCATGAAACATGTGCCAGAAAGAGTTTCTTCCTCACACTCTCCAATCCCTTCTGAACTCCTCTAGCTAGAACTGTTTTTTGTGTTTTGTTTTGTTTTGTTTTGTTTTAAGTGAGAAATGGTGCAATTTTTAAACATTGGTAACTGATCAATATTTTAAAACTGTGTAGGGTAATAATATGATTCATGACCTGAATTTGGCTCCAGAGCTCCAGGTTATGATCCCTGAGATTGTGAGCTTCTTGAGGGGGTTTATAACTGCCTTCTATTCCCCAAGATTTGTTACACTTGATGCTGATTACTATCAAGAAGCAGCCACAGTAACAACTGAAATGGTTTGGTGGTGACCACAGACTTAGTCATTGCTATTGTATCTACAGTATCTTTGAAAGGTACACTGACCATAACATCTCTTGTCTCAGAGCAGAATTCTTTTCAAGCTGGAATGTACTGTGTTCTGACTGCAGTGCTGATCTCTAAACAACAGCATGCTTCGAAGTTGGAAGGGACCCTTTGTGTAATCTAGACAATCTCCTCATGTTACGCATGAGAAACCTGCGGTCACAACTGCAAATGTAACTTAATGTCATATTCCTCGTCTCCTGGCTCTGAATGTAGGACTTTCCCCAATAGGTGGTGATGCTTATTCCACACTAAAATTCCCAAAGCCTGCCTTGCAAACAGCACCTATTCCTTATCTTTCTGGATCCTTCCTGTCGAATCTAATTCAAGTCTCACTTGTGTGTTTAAAATGTTTCCTAAATGCACCAATGGAAACTCCCTCCCCTAGATTTCCTTATCATTTACTTTTCTTTTGAATCTTCACCAACCATTCTGTTTTACTGTCCTGTAACTTTTCCAAATCTCCCCAGCGACAATAGTAGCTTCCTAGGTACCAAGACAAGAACTCTCACAGGGTCTAACATATAGAAGATATTTAATAAATAAGGATTAATAAAATTAATGAACAAAATGCCTAACATATTTCTAGAACAGGGATGAAAGTGTTCTGAACTGCCAACCATTACAGGCTCTGTAATCCTGGGCAAATAGCCTAAACTACTCCAAACTCCATTTCTTTCAGTTGTAAACCAGCTATAAGAATAGTACCTATCTCAGAGGGCTGCAATTAGGAGTCAGTGAAATAAAATGCTGAGTGTCAGGCCTGACCTCTTTGGGTATGGCAGGTTGGGGTAGTTGAGAAGGCATTTTTGTCTATCCCATGTATCACAAGGGCCAAAGACTCTGTGTCTAGGATTTTTTTTTCACAGGTGCATGTGCAGTTTCATAAGATGAAAAATAGCCTGCAGAGGCCTCTGATGCTCAACTAGCTTAGTGTTTAATTTAGCAGCCCATAAACGGTCCTGGGTCAGCCAGGAAGAATTTTAATACTGCAATTAGAGTCACTCACTGTATTTTTACATTTTATGCTCCTTCAGGGTTTGCAATTTCCCCAGAGTAAAGCTTATATTTTGCTCAGATTCTCAGTCACATAAAGTCTTGAAAAGAGTTGGGGGAAATGGGTTTAATCCTAGGCATTGGTTCTTTTACTGAAAGTTTACAAGGATGCAAGAATAGTGTGGTTGTTGCATTTGATCTTATTTGGAAGCACACTAAGTTTAATCTCTGACTTGACTACAAATGACCTTGAAATATTTTTTTAATTTTCAAAGAGTCAAGCTCTTTTCTACCTTTTTTTTTTTTTTTGTAAGATTTTATTTATTTATTTGACGGAGAGAGAGACAGCGAGAGATGGAACACAAGTAGGGGGAGTTGTAGAGGGAGAAGCAGGCTCTCGGCTGAGCAGGGAGCCTGATGCGGGGCTCGATCCCAGGACCCTGAGATCATGACCGGAGCTGAAGGCAGATGCTAAATGACTGAGCCACCCAGGCACCCCTCTTTTCTATTTTTCTCATTTTGTATTGTTCTTTTTCTCCTCTTACTCTTTAGGACACTGCTATCTGCTTTCCACCTTGTTGTTCTAAGACTTTTTTAGAAGGTCACCAAGGTCCTCTTAGTAGGGTGACTATACATCCCCTCTTATACTTACTGTCTTGGCATAATTATTAAGAACATTCGCTTTTGGTCTCCAAAGTATCCTGGTATGAATAATAACTTATAGGATCACCATTGTCTTAGTCACCAATTAGAGGTTCTCACTCAGTCCTCAGTCCCACTGACCCTTCTGTCATATGTGCCACAGTGAAGAAAACATCTTTCTCCAAACACTGGTGTAGAAAACATTAAAGTTTTAGAAAACATTTATTTTTTTTCTTTATTTTTTATTTTTCTTTCTTTCTTTTTTTTTTAGAGAGAGGGAGGAGGGAGGAGGGGCAGAGAGAGTGGGAGAGAGAGAATCTTAAGCAGGCTCCACACCCAGTGTGGAGCCCCATATGGGGCTTGATCTCACAACCTTGAGATCATGACCTGAGCTGAAATCAAGAGTCAGATGCTTAGCTGACTGAGCCAGCCAGGCACCCCTAGAAAACATTTTTTTGACAATAGTGCAATACAGATTTAAACCCCGACTCCATTTATCAGCTGTGTGACTTTGGAAAAGGTGTTTAACAACCATATATATATAATATATATATATGTATGTATATATATATATGTATGTATGTATGTGTATATATATATATGGAAGCTCTTAGACTTTTGCAACTCTCTAAATATCTATATTTATATAATATTATAAATAATTTAATAATAAATATAATAATTATAATTATACATAATAATATATTATAATAAATTTAAAATATTATAAATAAAATTATAAACAAAGTTTATATAATTATAAAAAGATATATATTTAATACAAAGCAAGAAATGATCGAAGTTTCTGATGTAATTGGAATGATGCCTAGCAGAGTAAGAGGAAACTATTCCTTGTCTCTTCAAGAAAGATCCTGTCCCTTGGCTCCGATTATCTCCCATAGTCTCCTCCTCCTCCTTGTGATATGTCTGTTTCCCTTTCTGTCACCTGTCATTTTTTCTCTCTCTGCCTGTCTCTCTGTCCTCTGCTGTCCTTGGCTGTGGCAGTTTTCTGTTTTGTGCATATATGTGTGCACACCCACAAACATGACGAAGGAACATTGCCAGAACGTCATAGACAGGCACAGATGAACATGGTGCCTCAGGAATTGGTGAGAGTTGGTGAGAGCTGAGGGGATGTAGTAGAGTCCCCATGTGCTGAAATGGAAGAAGACTATACAGAGCAGAAAGGGCTTAAACTGGAGATCCAGACTGGCAAAAGCAAGAGGGAAGACTGTCGTTTAGGTGAAGAGCCAGGCAAGTTTCTGTCATACCTGTTTTCTATCTGTCTGACAGATAAAGCTCCATACTGGAAACATTCAGGGTATAAATGATCAAAATAGGAATATCCTCAACACATACCTTAGAATTTAAAGATTAATCTTTCATGGACAAGAGAAGGAACCAGGGACACTGGGGCCAATGGGTTTGGGTTCAAATCTTCTTCCACTTGTGAATCAGAGGGCAAGATCTAACACTGGGTTTCAGTTTGTTTTATCTGTGCTAAGAGCAGAGACTTTGGAGATAGTTTGACTTGGATTTACATTCTGGGTCCCTAATTGATAGGTGTGTGACCTCAAAGTTGCAAAACTCTAAGAGCTTCCATTTCTCAAATGTACGATAGTGATCATTATAGTGCTGCCTCATAAGATGATTGTGGGGGTTGAATGTGAATATAAAAGGGAGCAGTAACCACTTCCTAGGGATGTTGGGTGGATTTATTTAATGACCTTTTGTAAATGCTGGGTACATAGTGGTTATTAAATAAATCACAAATTGAAAGAAGCCTAAGACAAGATACAACTGAAGTTGATTAAAAGTTATCACCAATTACATAATTATTTGTATACTTCTTTTTCCTCCTCCTCCCTATTTTAGTTTGTCTGTTCCCTACTCCTGTCCTCCTGAAATATAAACTCCAAAAGGCTGAGGACTGTGGCTATCTTTCTAACACTCTGCCTCAACACTCAGCATAGTTCCTGGTACGTGATAGATGCACAACACCTATCAGTTAAATTATCACAAACAATGATAAAAGAGACAGGAAACAAAACTCGGGGGAAATTGGGGGACAGGAAAATGAAGGTTTAATAACTGATAAAAGTTACAAATAAATGAGTATTGCAAACTCTTTGCAGAGTCATTAAAATGAAGGCTAATGTTTACACTTCCTGAGTCATAATCCAGCTATTAGACACCAAGTCACTGACTGACCCAGAGATACCACCTAAGAGGGTTCTGGGCTCCAGAACCACTGAACTAATTTGCATTGGATAGAAGATGGCTTTGGTACTTAAGAATCATGATAAAGGACGTGAGCTTAGATTTGATCCTGGAACAGACCATAAGCATCTAATGCAGGATTAATTTGTAGGTAATGTATGGGATGCTAGAATTCTCTAATGTTTTATACTTATTTTGTTCATTACTACAGCACATGGCACTGAGGTATGTCCAGGAACTCAATTGGCTATATGACAACAGTGATGACAAACTCAGGGTTTCTTGTTTTGTGGATAGTGTGTTTGGTCTCACAGAAGACATCTATGCAAGGGAAAACATGACATAATAATCATTAAAGGAGAAAAGCAAAGAAATGCATTTTTATAGGAGAAAAGCAAAGCAATGCAAATTCTATCCATGTTTTTGGCCCCAGGGAGAGGCTTGTCCTCAGAAATGAGGATTTATTGGAAAAGGCATATACCAAGTGGGCAAAGACAGGACTGGGATTATGACTTGCCAAGTTTCTTTATCCCCTATGGGGCACAATGACAGCTACCTATAGCTGGGGCCTCTGGGTTCTTATGTCTGTCTTCAAATTTGTCTTAGATCCTTTTCAAGAAAAAGAAAATAATTGCAGGGACGATGTTTATAATTGCTGAAAAATAAGTTGGTTTGCTGAAATTGCTTTTTCTATTCTCCAACACTGCCTGTTTTTCTCAGCTTTATTATTCACACTACAGGTATATTCAGACCCTGTTCTAGAGACTAAAGGAATGGGATGGACATAATAGATGTGGTTCCTGCCTTCATGGAGCTGATTGAGGATCCTAATTCTGGGCATTTCCGTCTACCACCATTTATTCTGTTTCACTCTGCTCTGCGTGCCTTGTTAGCTTTTCCTCTGGCTTCCTTGATCCCTCCTTCCTCTCTGTGACATCTCATTTAGAAGTGATTGGGGCTCTGTAAGTAAAACATCTGTGCCTGTGGAACAATATGAAGTATCTACTTGGGCAACTGTATTAAAAGATCTAATTCCCTTAAAAGAAGACAAATGGGATTTCCCCATAAAGACCAGGAATATGCTGATGGGGGCAGACAGGAGGGGGTTTGAACAAGAGAACTACAAGAAATACAAACCATAAGTTGCATAGGGTACCTTCTCAATACATGTCTGCTGAAATAAAGCTGGTGCAGAAAGCACAAGAGGATTTGTATGTGCACCCCGGTGCCTTGCCACTATTTTTCTTTATCAAGCCAGTGTTTTCCTTTTCACGCTTATGGAAGCCTCTCTCTCTATTTGAAATCTAGAAATTCACTCATTCTCAGAAAAGCATTTGTTGAGGGTTCATTCCATGCCAGTCTTTGTGCTAAATGTTTTCCCTTTGTTAACATGCATTTTGTTACTTAACTAAATCCTTGTAGCAAAACCAAAAGTAAGTAGGTATGTTTTACCCTTATTTTCATAAATGATATATTAAGGATTAGAGAGAAAAATTCATTTTCTAAGATTTTCCTAATATATAAGAGGGCTAGAGTTTGAATTCCAGTCTGTTAGATCTGTTCCTCACCACGCTTTAAGATCTGATTCTTTTATATTCATATTTTGGGAGATATTCCTGTCAGTGCTTTCTCTTTTCTGAGGTAAAGTTTGGTTGCTTGTGCATGGTGTGCACATTCATGAGATTGTGGTTGTGTTCTCATGCACACACTTTCATGTGTATCTTAGACATGTTGCTCTCATCTCAGAGAGTACAGCTTTTGACTGGGAAAGGAAATTTTTTCAGAATGGTTTGAGTGTCTCTCAAATAAATAGATCGACACCTGTTCCTCAGGCTTCTCAAGGGAGCTATGGGGTATTATTTCATTTTTTTAAGAGGGAACTAGTTCGAAGTTTATGAGGATCATTTTTTCTTCAGGCAGGAGCAATGGCTTATACTAATGAATTCCTCCTCACTCTCACACCGACAAAGGTGAGGAATAGGGAGTGTAGTTACAATGCAAGATCGGACCATGTAAAGTTGACAACTTCTTAGTCAACACAACTGCTCCCTTGTATGTCTTGACTCCTGCATCTCAGTAAGTTATGGGGTTTTTTCTCTGCAGCATCTCAATTAGACTCTCATGGTCATAGTTTTATTTTATGAATTGGCACAAAGGCCCAGAGAAGAAGATACTAATTTCAGTCCTAAACCTTGACTGGCAACTTAAAATCTTTTTAATGAATTTTCCTATCTGGTACATATGAATCCAAAGACAGATAAGAGCAAGACAAAAGAAACTATTTATGGAATGTGAATTTGGGGATCAGAGAGAGCTGAGTGTGAATCCTAACTCTGGTATTTATGGAATCTGGAAATGTTTAATTCTCATAATCTTTCTGAGTCTCATTTTTCTCACCTATAACATGATGATAATAATACTTAACCTCATAATGTTTTAGGGAAGACAAAGTGAGATAAGTGCAAGCACCTAGTTGATGCTCACTAGTGATAATTAACCTTAACAACAATCTTTTACAATCACTTATAGTGTACCAGGCACATTGACAGCTTGTTTTATCTTTCACCATAGAGAGAACTATGCAGCTCTATTTGCTTTCTTGACACAGAAGTAGAATGAATAACTGATTTATTTTCATCCTTAATACTATGCTTTTTGTTTTTTCTTCAGAGGAAGAGAATTGCTTAGCCCCATGAGACTCAGAGACGAGTCTCAACACTAGACTTGAAGCACGCTCACTGACCTTGCAAGACAGAACAAAACATCTTGAGGAAAAGCAACCCTTCCTGAGTCTCCCAGCTCATCCCTGGCCCCTGGTCAAGGACCACAAAGAATAGGGCCTCAGCACAAACCATTTAGCCAATGGAAAATATTTCCTGCATGTCATGAGTCTGGATTTGCTACCCTTACTAGGGCTTTGGATCTCTTACTTTTCTGATACATTATAAATGAGTAGTAGTTTTCTATTACTCAATAAGCAATTCCAGAGACTCTTTTGAAACTTCAGGACTATGTCTTTTGTCTCTATAACAAGAATTGGGTTAGCAACACCATTATGATTTCTGTTTATGTTGTTATATGCTTTTGGCCCCTGAATTTACACCTGGCAAATATTTATGGAAGACTGCCAGATACTGAGCTTAGGCAGAAGAGCCACTCTGCCTCCCTGAAGAGAGAAAACATAACAGAGGGACAAGCTAATGAGTGGACAAGGAGAGAAAATATGTTGTTAAATGAAATAAAAGTTTTCCAAGATAAAGTATGCTTGAGATTCAAAAGAAAGGGAGACTATCCATCACATTCCCAGCATTTTGCCCAGAAATTGAGTTTCAATGGCAAAGCACATTTTATAATTAATCTGGATTCTATGAGTCACTGGTACTTTGGGGTAGGGAGATGAGAAAAAAAATAAGTTGGGGGCCTTGATCTCATGAAAGAGATTAGGGTCAAGAAACCTATAAATAGAACACAAAGGGTCAACTTTTAACTTTTGTGTATATAAGTTTCACGTGTACATTACAATTATTTTTTTTAAATTTTAATTCCAATGTAGTTAACATACAGTGTTATGGTCATTTCAGGTGTACAATAGAGTGATTCAACGATTCCATATATTACTCAGTGCTCATCAAGTAATTGTCCTCTTAATCCCCTTCACCTATTGTACCCATTGCCTCACCCACCTCCCCTATGGTAAATTCCACATGAGTGAAATTGTACGGTATCTGTCTTTGCCCAACTGACTTATTTCACTTAGCACTACACACTCTAGATCCATCTCTGTTGTTGCAAATGGCAAGATTTCATTCTTTTTTATGACTGAATAGTATTCCATTATATACATATTCTTTCCACCTCTTCTTTATCCACTTATCTATGGATAGACGTTTAGGTTGTTTTCATAATTTGGGTATTGTAAATAATGCTGCAGTAAACGTGGTGTGTGTGTCCCTTTGAAGTAGTACTTTTGTATCCTTTGGGTAATACACAGTAATGTGATTGCTGGATCTATCATAGGGTAGTTCTATTTTTAATTTTTTTGAGGAACATCCATACTGTCTTCCACAGTGGCTGTGCCAGCTTGCATTCCCACCAGTGGTGCATCAGGGTTCCTACTTTTCCACATCCTTGCCAACACTTGTTGTTTCTTTTGTTTTTGATTTTAGCCATTCTGACCAGTATGAGGTGATACCTTGTGGTGGTTTTGATTTATATTTCCCTGATGAGTGATGTTTCCATGTGTCTGTTGGCCATTTGTATGTCTTTTTTTTGGAAACATGTCTGTTTATGTCTTCTGCCCATTTTTTAAAAAGATTTATTTATTTATTTTAGAGAGAGAGTGTGTGAGTGCAGGGGGAGAGGCAGACAGAGAGGGAGAGAATCTCAAGAAGACTTCCCTCTCAGTGTGGAGCCCAATGTGGGACTCAGTCTCACAATCCTGAGATCATGACCTGAACTGAAATCAGGTTGGATGCCCAACTGACTGTGCCACCAGGAGCCCCTTCTGCCCATTTTTTAATTGGATTATTTGGGTTTTTTTGATATTGAGTTATGTAAGTTCTTTATAGATTTTGGTTAGTAAACCTTTATCAGATATGTCATTTGCAAATGTCTTCTCCCATTCAGTAGGTTGTCTTTTACTTTTGTTGGTTGTTTCCTTTGCTGTGCAGAAGTTTCTAATTTTGATGTAGTCCCAATTGTTCATTTTTGCTTTTGTTTCCCTTGCCTCAGGAGACATATCTAGAAAGATACTGTTAACAGCCAATGTCAGAGAAATTACTGTCTATGCTCTCTTCTAGGATTTTTATGTTTCAGGTCTCACATTTAGATCCTTAATCCATTTTGAGTTTATTTTTGCATCTGGTGTAAGAAAGTGGTCCAGTTTCTTTTTCTTTTTCTTTCTTTCTTTCTTTCTTTCTTTCTTTCTTTCTTTCTTTCTTTCTTTCTTTCTTTCTTTCTTTCTTTTTCTTTCTTTCTTTCTTTCTTTTTGCATGTAGCTGTATAGTTTTCCCAACACCATTTGCTGAAGAGACTGTCTTTTTCCCATTGGATATTTTTTCCTGCGTTGTTGAAGATTAATTGACTGTATAATTGTGAGTTTATTTCTGGGCTTTCTATTCTGTTGCACTGATCTATGTGTTTATTTTTGTGCCAGTACCATACTGTTTTGATTACTACAGCTCTGAAGTTTGAAATCTGGAATTGTGATACTTCCAGCTTTGTTTTTCTTTTTCAAGACTGCTTTGGCCATTCAGGTTCTTTTGTGGTTTCATAGAAATTTTAGAATTGTTTGTAATGGTTCTGTGAAAAACGCGTTGGTATTTTGATAGGTACTGCATCAAATCTGTAGATTGCTTTGGGTCGTATGGCCATTTTAACTGTATTTGTTCTTCCAATCCATGAGCATGGAATGTCTTTCCATTTGTTTGTGCCATCTTCAGTTTTTTTCATTAACGTTTCATAGTTTTCAGAGTGCAGATATTTTACCTCTTTGGTTAAATTTATTCCTAGGTATTTTATTCTTTTTTGATGCAATTATAAATGGTTTTGTTTCCTGAGACTTTACTGAATTTATTGATCAGTTTTAGAAGTTTCTTGGTGGATTCTTTACATTTTTTATACATAGTATCATGTCATCTTCAAATAGTAAAAGTTTTATTTCTTCCTTGTCAATTTGGATGCTTTTTATTTCTTTTTGTTGTCTGATTGCTGTGGCTAGGACTTCCAGTGCTATGTTGAAGAAAAGTGGTGAGAAAGGACATCCTTGTCCTGTTCCTGACCTTAGTGGGAATACCCTGAGTTTTTCACCATCGAGTATGATGTTAGCTGTGGGTTTTTCATTTAAGGCTTTTATTATGTTAAGATCTGTTCCCTCTAAACCTACTTTGTTGAGGGTTGTTATCATGAATAGATGTGGTACTTTGTCAAATGCTTTTTCTGCATCTGTTGGAATGATCATATGGTTTTATCCTTTTTCTTATTGATGTGATGTATCATGTTGATTAATTTGTGAATATTGAACCACCCTTGTGTTATAATTTAATATCTGTACACACTACAAACAAAAACTTTAAAGGTCTCTTATTGTGATCATGATGTTAGATAAAGCTGTGGTCTTATCTGAGGCTCAACTTGGAAAAGATTCCCCCAAGCTTATCTGATTGTTGGCAGTGCTTAATTCTTACAGGCTGTGAAATTGAAGTCCTCATTTGCTTGCAGACTGTTGGCCAGAGAGTATCCTCAACTCCTTGTCACAAAGCCTTCTCAATCTGACTGTTGGCTTTCTCAAAACCAGTCAGGGAGAGAGTTTGCCTTTATGACGAGTGTAATAATCTTATATAATGTATTCAACTATACATAATGTACATCCTGTCACTTTTGCCGTATTGCTTAGAATCAAGTAACATATCTTACCTATACTCTGGGGAATAGAATTACACAAGATTGTGAGCACCAGGAGGCAAGGATCATGCAGATACCCTAAAATCTGTCTACCACAGACATTATTGATCTTTGGACTGTTACTGATTTAATAAGAATACACTGAATTATTCCTGTTTTGAGAACTCAACCTTGTGGAGGTTGCAAGATGAACAAACCCCAGTATACTTAAGAAAAGCTTACAGTCTCCATCTAGTCAAGAAGATGTAAATAAGTAACTCTAGAATGAAGCACACGGGATAAGAATCAACAAATGGTGGGGCGCCTGGGTGGCTCAGTTGGTTAAGCGACTGCCTTCAGCTCAGGTCATGATCTCAGGGTCCTGGGATCGAGCCCCGCATCGGGCTCCCTGCTCCGCGGGAAGCCTGCTTCTCCCTCTCCCACTCCCCGTGTTTGTGTTCCCTCTCTCGCTGTCTCTCTCTCTGTCAAATAAATAAATAAAATCTTTAAAAAAAAAAAAAAAACAAATGGTAATGGTCATTGGAATTGGGGTGGATATCTTCCAGAGGGTAGGAGATGTTTTAATTAGGCTTATAGAATGGATGGGATTTGGGGCAATGAACAAGGAGAGCAGCACAATTGTGAAAGTGGACCAAAGGGATTTCAGCATAGCCTTGAGAAGTTAGGTTTGATCCCAAATGTTGTCATTAAGAAAGTTGGAGGACCTTTTATTTTCTCAAAGTTAATTAGATACATTGATAGCTAAGGCAGCTATTATGAAGACAAAATGAGGTAGTCCCAGAGACTTAAATTGAAAACTTTGCAAAGCATTTTCTGCTAGGCCAGTGTCCTTTGAGACAGCTAAATTATATAGCAGGGACAGTTCAAAATCTCTTATAAAATTCCTGAGAAAGTTCTTTAAATCCATATTTTAGTTGTTTATAATCCTTAGACACAGAAGTCAGTATCCCTAAAAAGTGAACACAGATGAAAATAGTCTCCACAGCATAGATTTAAAATGTAGACTGACTCTTAGTCTCAGAGTAGTGGCTTTGGCTTTGCTGTCTTCACCAGGGAAAGAAGGTGGATTTTCCCTTAGTGAGACGTCATCTATCATCTGGGCCTTATAAAAAATGGCAGCTTGTGTTAAGCTGTGATTCATCAGGAAAAAAATTCAAAAGATGTTGTTTCCCTGAAGTGTCTTGTCCTATGAATATGGGACATCTACATTAAAACAAGGGGACAGTTATCAATATGGTAGCACTTTTAACAACTTTTAATGCTTTCTTTTAATCAATTTCAAAGTTATAGAAAAATTATAAGAATAATACAAAATTCCCTACAATTTGCACCTAGATTTTAAAACTTTTTTTTCTTCCTTTTTTAATTTAAATTCTAGTTAGTTAACATATAGTGTAATCCTGGTTTCAAGAGTAGAAGTTAGTGATTCATCACTTACATATAATACCGAGATACTTTCATGTACATTCTTTACAATCAAAGGACATTTTCCTGCATAACCACAAAATCCATTAAAATGAAAGACTTGATAATAATTACAACCATCTAATCCACAAATTCTATTAATAGTTTGGCCAATTTTTACTATTTTTTAGAAGAAAGATTAGTTATTTTAGTACTCCTTTAATTTTGGAAAACTCTATTATTTGTAGGGCTGACCAAAAGGCTCATTAGAAAAAGCCACAAATAAACATCAAATTACTGCTTTACATGATGGACATTATATGTCTTTTTTAGAGACATTTTAGATTGACAACAAAATTTGAAGCTAGGTATAGAGACATCCCATATACCTTCTCCCTCCATACATGCATAGTCTCCCTCATTATCAACATTACTCACCAGAATGGACCATTTTACCAAGGGTGAATCTACACCAACACATCATAATCAATCCCAAATCCATTGTTTACCTTAGAATTAACATGGTATTGTACATTTTATTAGTTTTTCACAAATGTATAATGACATGTATCCCTTATTATAATATCATAAAAAGTATTTTCACTGCCCTAAAATTTCTCTGTGTCCTATTGTACTCTTCCTGCCCCATACTTCCCCTGGCTACCACTAATCTTTTTATTGTTTCCATAGTTTTCCTTTACCATAATTTCATATAGTTGGAATCATGCAGTTTGTAGCTTTCTCAGATTGGCTTCTTTCACTTAATAATATGCATTTACATTTTTCCATGTATTTTCATGGCTTGAGGGTTCATTTATTTTTAGTGCTGAATATTCCATTATCTGGATATACCACAGTTAATAAAAAGTCTATCCACTTACCACTGAAGGACATCTTGGCTGCTTCCATGTTTTGACAGTTATGAATAAAGCTACTCTAATATCTTTGTGTAGGTTTTTGTGTGGAGGTAAATTATCAGTTCTTTTTGATAAATACCAAAGAGTTTAAATGCTGAATCTCATGACAAGAGGATAAGTTTTGTAAGAAACTCACAGAGTATCTTCTAAAGTAGCTGAACTAGATTGCATTTCCACCAGCAATGAATGAGGGTTGCTGTTACTCCCCATCCTCACCAGGATTGGTGTTGGCAGGGTTTTGGTGTTCTCTCAGTTTCCTGCATCTGTGGTTTGGTGTCTGATATTAACTTAGGGAAATTCCCAGACATTGTTTTAAAAATTTCTGTTCATTTCTTTCTTCTCCTTCTGGTATTATCATATGAATACGGGACTACACTTTTTGTAGTTGTCCCACAGTACTTAGATATTCTGGGGTTTTTGTTGGTTTTGTTTTTTGTTTTGTCTTTGATCTCCTTGCTTTTTGTTTTTTGACAATTCTATTGATACATCTTCTAGAATAGAGTTTCCTCCACCATGTCTGGTCTACTAATAAGAAAATCAAAAGTGTTTTTTGTTTCTGTTACAGTATTTTTTATATTTAGCATTTCTTTTTCACTGTTTCTTAGGATTTACATCTCTCTGCATACATTGCCCACTTGTTTTTGCTTGCTGTTTACTTTATCTGTAGAGCTCTTGGCATATTATTTATAGTTGTTTTAAATTCCCACTCTGATAATTTCAACATTCTTGTATGTTTGCTTCTGTTTTCTCTGTTTGCTTCTGTTTTCTCTGTTTCTTCCTCCTCCTTCCTCCTTCCCCTCCTCCTCCTCCTCCTTCCTCTTCTTCTCCTTCTTCTTCTCCTCTCTCCTCCCTCCTCCTCCTCCTCCTCCTTTTGGTGTGCCTTATAATTTTTTTCTTGATAGCTGGACATGATGGAACCAGTTAAAAGTAACTGCTGAAAATGAGCCTTTAGTAATGTGGTGGTGAGCTATTGGGGGACGGAAAGCATTCTATAGTTGAATAATTAGGTCTCAGTTCTTAGTGGTCCCATACCTCTAGATTAAGAACTTCCCAAGTGTTTCTCAGGTTTTTTGTTTTTGCTTGTTTGTTTTATCCTCCCCTTCCACCCCCCAGTGTGGGACAGGAAGGCTAGAGGGGACTCAAGTTTGTTATTTCCATTTCTCCAGGTCACTTAGGCTCTGATAATACCCTAGTAGGTTAGGCTCTAGTTACCTAGTTTCCTTTGAGGACAGGACTTGTTAAGAACAGAGCGCTCTGGAGTATTTTAAAATGGTTCCTTTTGCCTGCCCCCTGCCAAAAGCATGGGGGAATTTTTCTCTGATATTTACTCTGAGAACCTGGTTGAGCTCCTGGAGGTAAATCTCACAAAATTGCAGGGCTCCTTCTATGACTAGGTCTCCTTGGATTTTTTTCTTTCAACCCTCAGAGTTGTCTGCACTGAGCTTCCAGTATTTCTTCAAGTATAGTTCAGGTGTTCCTAGGGAGGCGCTGGTTCCCATAGGAGTTTGCACTCATGACTCTCTGTTCCAGTAAACTGTGACTTGCTGTATATGCCTCTCTGTTACTGCAATCTTGGGGACAGTGGTTTGTCCTGTGTCTTCCCTCCCTTATGAATCCAAGAACAACTGTTGATTTTTTTTTTTTTTTTTAGTCTATTCATCTTTTCATTTGTTAAGATGGAGTGGTGAATTCCAGGGTCCTCCCATGTGGAATGAGAAAGCAGGTGTTCCATATTGTTGTTTTTAGAAATGACTCAATTCAAGATAATGTACTTAATTTAGTTGTCATGTCTTTGTAGTGTCTTTGAAATGGTTTCTCTGTTTTTTTTTTCTAATATTTCATTTTTTTAAGATTATAAGTAAGTTACTTTGTTAAATATTGCTCGATATTCAATTTGATTTTTTACACAATTGTGTTTAGGTTACATATTCCTGTCCTGTATACTTGTTGAATTCTATCTGGAGCTACGCTAAATGGATTTGTCCCATAATTATTGCTGTGAACATTGATGTCATTAGTTAAGGTTGTGGCTATACAATGATTTTCTTCCTTTGAAATATTTTGTGGGGACATACTTTGAAACTATGTAAATGTCTTTTTTCTCATATTTCCCAATAGGTATGACATCTATGGGGTTTTTTTTTTTGGCCTGAATCAATTATTACTATGAAGGCTATCAAATGATTACTTTTATAATGACATCATTCCTCCTTCATTTATTATTGGGTATTTTGCTCTAAAGAGTTTTTCCTTCATCTATTTAATATTTAGTTATAAAAGTATGGACTCATGGATTTCTATTTTACTTAATAGGTTTTAATTTGTTACTATCATTGTTTATTCTTACTCTCTAATTGCCCAAATTAACCAGTGGAACCCTCTTGCAAGGGAATTTCTATGTCTTCTGGACATTTTCCTATTATTCCCTAAACACTTTTTTTTTCTGGTTGGCACAATAATTTATTCCAATTTCATCTTGTACTTTCACTACCCTAGTATTAATGTCGTTTCTCTAATAGGCTCTGGTTTATTTTAATGGAGAATGGTGTTTAGAAGTCAAGATCTGAATGCTTAGGTGAGCCCATTGCTACTGACCTTTCAGTGGATGAAGCTGGAAATAATGTGTGTGTATATCACACACACACACACAGTTTATTTCTATATCTATCTCTATTTACTGAAAGTTGTGAGTTGCATCAATACTTCTAATTCAAATCCAATTATTTGTAGTTCATTCTAGGCTCCTTTCTACATTTGTAACTCCTTTCTTTGGTAGTGAGAAATCTGTCTCCCATTATACTCTATATATTTTCCTATTTGCTCATTTTCCCTATGTGTTATTAATACACTGGCCAGCTCTTTCACCAGGGCATCCACCTTACACACATTCTTGCTGTGCACTAAACACCCAGATTGCAACTTACTCAAACACCCTCTTTGCTCAGCCCCAAATCCTAATGATCTATTTCTTCGTTCAACCACCTTCCTTGTTTGGCTCCAAATCCTGCTTAGCTATTGTTGTTTGTTTGTTTGTTTGTTTGTTTGTTTTTGTTTTGTTTTTAGCTGCCTTCCCCACTTGGTTCAAAATCACATCAGGCCACTACCACACTCAGCTGCCTTCCTCTCTCACCCTTGAAGTTCATCACCTCCCTCCAGCAAATATGTGGAAGAGCCAGAGAAAACAGAGTAAGGAGAAAGCATGTAGTAGAAACTGACTCCTAAATTTAATCAAGCTTTGAATCTCACATTTTAGTATCTCATTGCTTAGAACATTTTTGGAACACAAGTTTGAAATTGCCAATGGAACCATTAATTGGCTCTTTTATGAGAATATCACCACCAAGTGTATTAGTTGTATGGGTTCTTCCTATCAACTTTGAAATGTCCGTCACTTTCTCTCACAAATATTAGTTATATATTTCTGAAAAAAAAAAAAAGGGAAGCTGTGTGTGAGAGAATGTAATTTCACTTTCCAGAGTCTGACCAACAACTTGAGAGGGTTTTCTGGAGGTCACAGTGGAAATTGATTAACGGCATACATACATGCTGCCTTTGGGCTACCTGCGTTAAAAGCTCATCTCCATCTATCACTAGGACTAGGCAATTACATGTATGGAGATCATTGATATCAGTCAGACAGATGTGTGTTCAAATTCCAAACCTATTCTCAATAGCTAAATGGCTTTGAATAAGTCCATTAACATCTCTGATCCAAGAGGTGGGCAAACCTGGGAAAGTTTGTTTCCAGACCTGGATGTTGAAACTACTTCAGTGAGGAGAGCAAAGAAACTGTGGAGTCTGAGGAGAGATACTTGCTCTATTTGATGACCTGTAGTGAGTTGTTAGGCTGGTGTGGATGCAATGGAGAGAGACCACTGGGGAGGGATAAGGTCACTTCAGCAGAATTGAATGCTGACCCTCCTCAGTATTCCCCATGCTTGTGTGTGCTTGCCAGCTTGTTCTCACAGTCCAAGGGAAGGTGCCTCTTTGCAGATAAAGGAAGCAAGGAAAGCATTTCACAGATCAGTTGGAATTAGAAGTGTCTAAAGAAAATTATTTAAGGAAAATTGTCCACACATAGGTTCTAAACTCTAAAATTCAGATCTATTATCCTGCTTGCTTTTGGAATCTAACATATTGCTAGATCCTAAGACAGGGGTTTAATTTATGGGTTACGGGTCCATTACTTGTGGAAGAAACTTTCCAGCCATAGTGAAGGATTCTGGTAACTCAGTGAACTTAGAACTCTTTCTTGACAAGGATATCAAAAAGCTTGTCTCCCTCAGAGTCACTGAAGTTTGAAGAAGTTTCTGAAGAAGTTGTGTTGGAAACCCTTGGGGTCTTGACATTTCAGTATTGGTCATATATCAGCCCATTATCTTCTGATAGATCTACCCTAATGTTGCTCTCTCCCTCAAAAAATTACAACGGGAGAAAACCCACTCTAAAAGTGGCATTAGGAACATGGTGGCACATGCTACAGTATAGATAAACCTGGAAGATATTATGTTAGATGAAATTGACAAGCACTGTAGCATTCCACTTATATGAGATACCTGGATTAATGAAATTAGTAGAGACAGAAAGTAGGATGGTGATTGCCAGGGGCTGGGGGAGAGGGAATGGAGAATTGTTTAATGGGTAGAGAGTTGCAATTTTGCAAGATGAAAAGGATTCTGGAGATGGATGATGGTGATTTTTGCACAGTAATGTAAATTTATTTAATGATTCTCAACTGTATACTTAAAAATAGGATGGTAAATCTTATGTGTATTTCATCACAATTAAGATAAATAAAACTATTTATATATTTTTATGTACGTTACTGGTTGCTAGAACAGCATGATGCCCACCTGGAATGTCTAGACTCCTGTTTGGCTTAGAAGTTGCATATTCTAAAAACAGTGATTGGTGGAGGTTGAGTAAGAAAGAGGGGTAAGGGTAAAGGGAGACTTAAAAGAGCATGAAGGATATAATTTTACAGTTTCTGGAATACCAGGTTTTTTCTCTCCCCCTTAAAAACTATTTGCTGAGCTAGGATTTGTATAATATTCCTGCTTAAAGTCATTTCAATGAAAGCTGCAGTTGAAACAAACATAACTTGAATTGCCATTTTCACTTGTCATAATGCCTCCAAATCTCACCATTTTTTTTTTTAATGTGAAGATTTAAGATGCCAGCAACTTGAATTTTCAATTTGGCCTCTTCTTAAGCTCATGTAGTTCTTTTCTTTTCTTTTCTTTTCTCTTTTCCTTTCCTTTCCTTTCCTTTCTTCTCTTCTCTTCTCTTCTCTTTTTTCTTCTCTTCTCTTCTCTTTTTTCTTCTCTTCTCTCTTCTCTTCTTTTCTCTACTAAGATTTATTTATTTTTTACAGGGAGAGAGAGGAGAAGAGAGAGAGAGAGAGATTGAGGGAAGGGGCAGAGGGAGAGGAAGAGGAAGAGAGAGAAAGAATCCTCAAGCAGACTCCCTGATGAACATTGAGCCTGATGCAGGACTCAATACCAGGACCCTGAGATCATGACCTGAGCTGAAATCAAGAGCCAGCCACTCAACTGACTGAGCCACCCAGGTGCCCCTTAAGCTCAGATCCCCCCTTATGTGGATAAATGTAAGACTGCTTACTTACTACTGCCTGATTTGTACCTTCTTTAGTCTGAAGAAAGAAAAGTATAAAGCAAACTCAACATTGATAAGCAACACTGTTAGCAGTGATTTGAAACATCTCTGGTATAATTAGAAGATCCCTTCTTAGCAAGTATTAAATTTCCAATTATTATGTTGTCCACTTTTCTTAGAGAGAGGGGATATGGTTTACCTGCTTCTCCACAGTGCCAGTTGTAACATAAAAGATTTATTTTTAATTTTGAGTTAAATCATGTCTGCCAAGGTCTGAACATTTGTATCACTCCAAAACGAATAGGTTGAAACCTAACCTCTGGGTTGATGGTATTAGGAAGTGGGGCCGTTGGGAGGTGATTAGGTCATGAAAGTAGAGCCCTCATGAATGGAATTACTGTCCTCATAAAAGTGGCTCTAGAGAGCTCTATCTCTTTTGCCACGTGAAATTACAGCTAGAAGATGCTGTCTGTGAACTAGGCTGTAGGGTCTCATCAGACACTGAACCTGCCAGCACCTTGACCTTGGACTTTGCAGCCTCCAGACCTGGGAGAAGTAAATGCCTGTTGTCTATAAGTCACCCAGTCTATTGTGTTGTGTTAGAGCAGACCAAAACAGAAAGCTGGCATGAGAAGAGGTGCTGCTATAACAAATACCTAGAATGTGGAATTAGCTTTAGAACTAGGAAATGGGTAGAAGCTAGAAGAGTTCTGAGATTCATGATAGAAAAAAACAAAAAACAAATTTGTTCTGTTGTAAAGAGACTGCTAAGGGTGACTCTGGTGAAAGCTCAGAAAGCAAATAAGAAAGCCGTAGCCAAAACCTCAATCTTAGAGAATATAGAAATGGTCATGAGCAAAATGTTGGCGGGTATATGGGCAATAACAGCCATTCTGAAGAGGTCTAGAAATGGAAATGAGGAACACATTGTTGAAAACTGGAGGAAAGATGATCCTTGTTCTAAAGTGTGACAGAGTTTGGATGAATTGCTTTCACATCCTAATATTTCATGGAACGTAAAACTTGTGAGTGATGAACCTCAAGATTTGGGGAAATTTTTAAGCAAAGCATTGAAGGAGGAGCCTAGTTCCTCCTGACTGCTTTGGTAAAAGTAAGAGTCAAAGTGCGAAGAGATAAATATCTCAAAGTTGGAATTGTTAATCAAAAGGGAAGCACTAAAAAGTTCAGAAAATTCTCAGCCTATCTCTATTGGGAAAAAAAAAAAATGAGATCCTATTCAGGAGACAAAATGAAGGGTGTGGTCAAATTTGAAAAGATGAATAAACCATCTAAGTAAACCAGCATCTATTGTGTAAGATAATGAAAGAATGACCTTAAAGGCAATTCAGAGATTACCAGGGTTGCTACCTCAACCACAAGGCCAGGATGGGTGCAGAATGGTTTCAAAATAGGAGCCAATCTATATTAATTTGTTATGGTAGCTGAAACTAAGACACATATATGAATTTCCTAATATGCTCTATGGAAAAATATTTTTTAGTTTATACTTCTCTAAATATGAAGAAGAATGGTAAGTCCATATATTTGTTTGCTAGTTGAGAATTCTGATTTTCTGTTCATGAAGCAAGAACTTCTAATACAGACAACCAAGAAATGGATGAGCTGCTGAGAAATGTGAAATTTGCAACAACCTCTTTAAACTTAGGCTGGACAACAGTTTGTAAGGATGTGGGAGAAGGTGACTCAAGAGGAAAAGTTGGAATAAGGAGCCTTTGAGTCATTTTCAATTCTGAGAATTCAACAATTATAGTGGGGGGTAAAGGACACACATCACATGCTATGTCTGAAAGTGCTAAATTCAGAGGAGAAGAATCTTCAAGGTGACTCTTTACCCCTTTCATGAGTTGCCCTTATGTCCCAATTTTCTCTCCTTTTTCTATTTTACTGCTTCCTAGAGGATGTAATCTTGATAACATTTCTCTAATGGTCACTTTCTGATTAGCTCTTTTAAGCTCAGCCAAGTTATAAGTGGGCTTTTAATTTTCTTCCCCTCCAGGGTCCGGAGATCTTGCACTGTTGCTTCACAAAGCCGAATTTCTATCAGTAAGTTGCCTTTTGAAGGCAGGTAGCAATAAGTGGAGATAAGTATGGGGAAATGTGGTATGTAACAGATAAATAAAAACATTGGTCAGATAAAAGGCTGCTGAATCTCCTTGATACTTGGGCCAATTTCATAGTTTGCTTTACTTAGATGCATTGATAACACAATTTAAGGATGTACGTATCTCAAGAAATGTTAAGTTTTGTTATTTTAAACTGTTTGTTGTTGTGGCATACCTAAATATGAAAATACTTTGTTTGATTTGTTTTCCCTTCATCCTTTCATGAAGAGATTAGAGTGAAGATAGTGCAAGGCATGTCTTGATTTTCCCACAGGGTTCTATCTCTCTCAGTGTGAACCAAAACAGTAACAACTGGTGAAGGTCATCACAGAGCATTCTTGATAAATCCTGCATGTGCATGTAAGCATTTTCCCATATTACAGATGGTGGGGTTGAGAGAAGGGAACAGTCCTTTTAGGTTCTCACAAAGAAATAGTTTTTACTTTTATTGAAAAAATTGTGGTTAATCAGACTCTCTTAGGACTGTAATGGCCAAAGAATACAGAGGTCAATAAATCTAACTCTAAATAGATGTGCTTAAGCCATTCAAAAGAAACATAAAGCAGCATGACATAAAGGAATAAGCAGCATCCTGGTTCTTTTTCTAAGTTACTGAGTGCATAGACTTTCTAAGTTACTGAGTGCATTCATATTTCTGGGTATCAGTTTTCTTAACTATCAGATGAAAATCCTGGACCACCCATCTCTAGATCCAGTGCTCACTGTAAAATTTTTTGAGGTGACCATCTTTCATATCTTACAAATCACTAAGCAATGCAATCCCATGTCATCCATATGTAGTCATTACTTGTGGAATCAGAGAACATTTTGTGTTGGTCCTAAGCAGCTTAGTCTATAGAATACAAAACAGATTGTAAGATTTCCAAGCAACCCCTGTCTATGTGTCTCCACATTTAGCAATTGCTCTGTTATTGGTTGGTGATAATACCTAACTGTTATGATTCGACAATAAACACCATACACAGGATAATCACGTGAGTTCTGGAATCATATGACCTGAGTTGGGATCCTGGCTTTTTTACTTGCTAGTTTTATAAACCTATGTACTTATTTAACCTTTAATATTCTCAGCTGTGAAAGTTGCACTATATCTATAACCACTTCATTAAATAGTCAAGAAAAAAAAAAAATGAGACAATTATATGGAGCCTGTGCCTAGTACCTTGAAAATATTGTGCCTAGTACACAGTGAAGACTCAAGAAATATTAGCAAGTGTCTTTATCCATCCATATTGGTTATCACTTTTTATCTCACAAATCATTCCAAAATTTAGTAACTTTGAATAATGATCATTCAATTTTTTTCCTCATAGTTTTTGTGAGTCAGGAATTTGAAAGGAATTCTGTTTGGATATTTTAGGCCCACGGTATCTCATGAGATATCAGTTAGATGTTGATGGGACTCACTTAGATGACTGGCAAGTTTGTGCTAGCAAATTAGTTCCTCTCCATGTGGGCTTCTCCTCAGAGCTGCTTAAGTGTTCATAGCAGCTAGCTTCCCCTATTTGAGCAGTCCCAAAGGCCAAGGCAGAAGCTGCAACACCTTTTATAACTTAGCCTCAAAACACACACCTTCATATCCACAATATTCTAATGGTTATACCATTTGTCCTAGTTCATTGTTGAGGAGCGTGAATTCCAGGAGGTGAGGATAATTAGGAGCTATCCTATAGTCTGACTCCCAGAGTCTGCCCTCTGGCCCCAGTCATTTACAATCTTCCATCATAGGGGCGCCTGGGTGGCTCAGATGGTTAAGCGTCTGCCTTCGGCTCAGGTCATGATCCCAGGGTCCTGGGATCGAGTCCCACATCGAGCTCCCTGCTAGGCGGGGAGCCTGCTTCTCCCTCTGCCTCTGCCTCTCTCTCTCTCTCTCTCTCTCTCTCTCTCTGACTCTCATGAATAAATAAAACATTAAAAAAAAAAAGTCTACAATCTTCCATCATGAAAAAAATACACTTAATACCTTTCAAAGCATCCGAAGTTCTCCTCTACATGCACATCACTTAAAAACTCATGATCCCAATATCTAAATCAGGCCCCAGTGCCAACAATGCTCCTCAGACACAATTCCTCAAATACAGTTCCTGCACATCTGGAGAGCTTTGATTTAAAGTCACATGCTATCCCCCAAATAGGCAATACACACATTTGAGACTGATACAAGGTAATTACTATAGAACTTCCTATGCAAAAAGGGAGAAAATGGGAGCACAAGGAGTCATTAGATAATAGCAGATCTGAAATCCAGCAGAGCACATGTTGGCAGTTCCTTAATTAAAGCTAACTTCTACGGGGAGTTATGCTCCAAAGCCCTTGGCTCTGCCCTGAGTTCCTGGTTCCAATAACTGTGCCATACTACTTCTTTCATAGGAAATGGCTAGTGTCTAAAATTAATACATGTACTCCAGCTTTCTTTTGATTAGTGTTGACATGGTATATCTTCCTCCATCCCTTTACTTTTAATTTAGCTGAGGTTTTATGTTTAGGGAGTTTTAATTTTTGAATCTAATCTGACAAAATACGCCTTATAATTGGTGAGTTTAGACTATGTGTAGACTAATTATGGTGTACCTGGATTAAAATTGACCTTCTTTCTGTTATTCTGTTTGTTGTATTCTTTGTTTCTTCCTCCCTCTTTTTCTGTCTTAACTCATTTGGATATTCTGTTCCCATTTGTTATTTTGTGTCTATTTGCTTCTCAGTTTGGATAATTTCTATTGATTTATCATTAGGTTTATTTATTTCCTTAGTTGTGTCGAGACTACTGATGAGCCTAAGCAGGGTATTCTTCATTTATGTTACTATGTAGTTGATGTCCAGTATTTCCTTGTAATTCTTTCTTACAATGACCATCTTTCTGCTCATGTTACTCATCTGGTCTAGCATGCTATCTTTTCTATTTGAGCCTTTAACATCCTAGGCATATTGAAATTTCTCTGATAATTCCAATCTGTGTTATATCTCCTTCTGGTTCTGATTATTGCTTTTCGATTTTAGATTTCCCCCACCCTTCACTTTTGACTTGATGAGGAAGGTTAAGTAGAATTTGTAAGTCAAATTCCCCCTGCTTCATCAGAATCTTTCCATATGCCCCCATCACAAACTTCAGGGTTCTACTACTTCATAATGAATGTCCTCACTTTGACATAAAAGACTTTGCAAACTTGGAAATTCCTGTTGTTATTTAGCCATCAGCATTATTGAGTTTGGTTTTCAAAAATCTCTGTCCTGTAGCTGAAGGTAATAAGATTTTCTTTTTGGGCAATCGCAGAAGCTTCTGAGTCTCTTAAGCTGTTCTTGAGCTGGAAATTTAAAGCCCTGAGCTCATAATTTTATTCCAAGATCGCCAGTGAATTTAAAGCAACAAAACAACCACATTGTACTGATTATTTTCACTAAAATATTCAATGACTGCAACTACTTCTACAGATATTTGATTATAAGCATCAACAAGTGATCGTTTAATTAGCTACTTGACCACTGCATGTCATAGACTAATGGTGTTTCATTTACCACTGGAAAAAGATTAAAGCATGTAAATCAAATCATATCAGGGAACCATTTCCAGATTGCTCATAGTCAGTTCTGAGAACCTATCCTTAAAGCTCTTTTCCTTTGGAACTATTTTCAGTATCAGCTTCAGGGTCCAACCAGAGAAGGAGAACCATCAGGAGCAATGTTATATAGTTTATGTATTATAATAGTTTGATCACTTCAACTTTGGAAGCTGGTAAGATAATCTCAGTTTGTCTGTTCTTTCTACCACTGGTTATAAACCTTAAGACATAGGACAAATCCTTTGGATTGAGAGATTTATTTGAAGGGGGAGAAAGCAGGTACAACTCAATCTTACAAGGAGAGGGCAGGAACCTGAATCTCTTTCTGTATTGGGAACTTGTGCTGGCCTCTTTCCATCTACAAGCCTGAGAACTCACTGCTGTGGATGACTTTCAAAGGAAGCTGGAGCTCTTGCCATAGATCTATCCCAGTAACTGGCCCAGGATTTAGAGATGCCAAAGGAAGAGATTCCATGCAGCTGGACCAATTGTATGGCTGCCACCAACAGCAACAAGATAAACTAGAAGATTAGCAAAAATTTTTACAACCTCTATTAGGCCCTGACCTACACTGAGCTTCTGAGAGTATAAGTGATTACAGTTTTACTTCCACCTTCCAAAGCTCTTGCATAGATTTATCTAGAGATGAGACAAACCAGAAACTTACAGGAATTGAGATTCTGGGAAATGTAACTCAGCACAGTCAATTTGACACATTACCAAGACACCACACCATCCCAATCACAAAAAATCCCATGTTTAGGGGCCCTGCAATGTTATTAACCAGTGAATGGAAATATCTGGAAGAATAATAGCATTCAGTTTTTAATTTCCTTCCCTGCTGGGTTGAATTATCAGCAAGTAATTCTGATAAACATAGTACTGTGCTTCCTACCTCTATTCTTTTGGTGATTTTTCAAAACTACTTTGTTCTAAAGAATGTACTCTTGCTGACAGATTTGACAAAGCTCTCCCAAAGGCTTTTTGGCTTCTTTTCTGTTAGGAGATATCTGAGTTGCCCATTCAGATCCAGCTTGTCGTTGGACAGTAATGCATTCATTTAACAAATATTTATTAAGCCCAACTATGTTTTTGATACACTGTTCAGTATAGTTGTAGATGCAGAGAAATACTTTAAAATCTAGTGTTTTTAATGTCTAAAAATGTGAGTGACAGAGTTCAAATCCCCAGGCTTCTGAGTGAGTGTTCTTAAAAGGTGTGAGATGCAATTCAGGAGTGGTATCACAAGGGAACCCAGAGAGCCTTACCTCTGTATCATTCCCATGAGCAAGACTGCAGGAGGCCCATTGCTAGAAGACATTATCCAGCGAGGCAGGCATGGGTTGTAACTTGGAGAAAGCAAAATATTTTCCTAATTTTCACAAAGCTGTGTTAGGGACTAGAGCCCTGCTTCCCACATTTTAAGTATCTGAGATTTTCTTTTTCAGATCTTTTGGATTGTAATGCTCCCTCCAAGGTTAGCGATTTTGTCTTACTTCCTGACCTCCTCTTTTTATTCCTCTGTAAAGAATGCTCCAAAAAAAATTTAAATTTTTATGAAGTACCTGTTTTATTATACCTATATATCCTCTTTCTGTTTGTCAAATACATGCAGTGAGTGTAAATAGTTTATACGAACATTAAAGCAGGGCTATCGCTTATTAATTAGATATCCTATAAATGAAGGAAGCTGGGAGGGGACTTTCCCCCTTGTTTCTATGGGTTAATATGGAGGCTGTGGACTTACAGGCACCTCTGATCGCTCATCATCTTGAGCAGGAAAGGGCAGAGCCTGCCCTCTGCTACACTAGACAAATAATTAGATTATCCTCCTTATTGAATTGTGATAAAACTAAAGTCACACACAAGTGAAGCAGGTAAGATTCATGTTTTCCAGGGAAACAGCAGAAGCCTGGCTTTTTAGCTGGCACAGTTGTTAATTCAGATGCATATTAGGATCACTTGGGAAGTTTTTTGTTTTGTTTTGTTTTGTTTTGTTTTGCCTTTTTAAAAAAAAAAAAGATTTATTTACTTGAGGGGGGAGGGGTAGAGGGAGAAGAAGAGAGAGAATCTCAAGCAGACTCCCCACTGAGCACTGAGCCTGACATGGGGCTCGATCCCAGGACCCCGAGATCATGACCTGAGCCGAAATCAAGAGTCCGGCACTCAACTGAGCCACCCAGGCACCCCACACTTAGGAAGTTTAGGAAGTTTTTAAGTCTGGGCCCTACCTTATAACATTTTCTAGTATTTCAGAATATCTAAGAATCTGGGATTCTGGAATGTAGTATTTTAAAGCCCTCAGGTGATTCTTTTTTTTTTTTTTTTTTTCCTTTGGCAGTCAGTGTGAAGAGTCACTGGTCTGCATTTTCCAAAGGGCTTGACGGTAGTATGGAGTAATTTAGCATCGTTGCTGGGCAGATTGAAGCTTTTTTTTTTAAACCTGCCAATTTTTATTTGAATACTAGTTAGTTAACATAGAGTGCAATATTGGTTTCAGGGATATAATTCAGTGGTTCTTCCCTTAAATACAATACCCAGTGATCAACACAACAGGTACTCTCCTTCATACCCATCACCCATCTAGCCCATCCCCGCCCATCTCCCTCCATCAACCCTCAGTTTGTTTTCTATCATTAAGAGTCTCCTATGGTTTGTTCCCCTCTCTCTCTTTTTCCCCTCCCATGCGTTTATCTGTATTTTTTGTTAATTTCCACAAATCAGTAAAATCATATGGTATTTGCCTTTTTTTGACTTATTTTGCTTAGCATAATACACTCTAGCTCCATCCATGTTGTTGCAAATGGCAAGATTTCATTCTTTTTGATGCCTGAGTAGTATTCCACTATGTATGCCTGTGTGTGTGTGTGTGTGTGTGTGTGTGTGTGTGTATCACAACTTTTTTTTTTTTTTAACCACATCTTCTTCATCCATTCATCAGTCAGTGGACATTAGGGCTCTTTTCACTCTTTGACTATTATTGATAATAGGAGTTTCTTGGTACTGTTCATTGTCCAGTAAATATCAGGTACTTATATATAGCCCAGAGTCCTAGTCATACTGAAATACACACATGTATACCTACAACAGAGAAGCGGACACACAGACAAACACATACTTAAGAGAATTACACACACATGTACAAATACATTACTGAAGACTCGCGGACAATAGGCACTCATGCCCATGTGTATGCACACACACAAGGATACACATGTATAGTATTTCTGCCACACATAGACACTCACATGACAGCAACACAGAGAGGTTCACACTGACACAGAGATTCTGATGGACCACAGAGATATATCTAGATACCCCAAAACAGAACAGAGACACACACTAAAAAATGTGCACTTTGAAGCTTTTACTTTATTGCTACAAGCATAGTGCTGGATAATTTTCATTTGTTAGTTTCCTGTAGATGTGATTTAAGTCAGGTCAGGGTCACATCTCCTTTCCCCCACACAGGTTCTGTTTTAGAAAAGGTTACATAGAAATGGTCATCTTAAAAGAAGGAACCGTGTGGCATTTCAACGGGAAAAGAGATTTTACTGAGAATTTTCCCCTTGTGTGACCCTGCAGCCTTGGGAAAGAAATAAAAAATTCACCTAGTACAGAGAGCTGGTCAGTAGATCAAAATAGCAGGTCACAATATTAATAAATAATACCTGTGTAGCCCCTTCACATTGACAAATGAGTTCATACTTACAGCTCACACCCACCACTTACGCAGAGCTTTACAGCTATGACCTCATTTGATCCTCAGAAAATCCCAGTTAAATGAGTATTATTATTGTGCCTTTTTGAAAGTTGATACTACAGAGAGGTTAAATGCATATCTGAGGTCACCCAGTTTATTAGTTTCCTGTGACCGTCATAACAAATTACCACAAATCGTGGACTTCAAACAAGATAAATTTATCATCTCACAGTTCTGGAGGCCAGAAGCCTAAAATCAAGGTGTTGGCAAAGCCTTACTGCCTCTGAAGTTTCTCCAGGAGGAATCCTTCCTTGCTTTTTTCAGTTTCAGGTTACTATTAGCATTCCTTGGCTTGCTTAGTTTGTGGCCACATCACTCCAACCTCTGCCTCTGCCTTCTTATCACCTTCTCTTCTGTGTGTCCCTGGTTAAGCCTCTTTTATACAAGCACTGGTCATGAGATTTTGGACCCATCCGCATAATCCAGTATCATCTCCTCATCTCAAGATCTCTAATTACGACTGCAAAGATCTTTTTTCCCAATGAGTTAACATTCATGAAAAGTCTGGGGCTTAATGTAATGGGACCATTCAACCTATTACATCTAGCTGGTAAGTCAAATGTCTGAGATGCTCTCTCCTGTGTGACTGGCCTGGGAGGCTGCTTAATCAATATCAGACACTGCCTCTGTCCTCTCTGAGATAGGGATTGATTTGATGGCATAGAGGAGAGCTTGTCAGCCACCTTTCCTCATGAGGACAGGTAGCCTGGGATCCAGTGTTCTGATTGCAATCCCTGTGATCTCTCCAGTAAGATGAGCCTCTAGATGATCTGACTGGCTGCCTGTGAGCTAGATCCGGTGGGGAAAGAGTTTAGACTCTGAGTGCAAGGCTCCAGGGTTGGAAATGAAACTGTAATGGTGATGCTTTGAATTTCCTTAAAAGCAAGATTTTCTCTAGAAGGCAATGTGATTGAATCTGTATTCTACTTCTCTCTACCCTATCCCTGCTTCTCTGAGGACCTTCAGGTTCCTTCAACATGCATACCAGAACTATCTTAGAAGCATATGGGTTGATTGCATCTAGGCTGCTTGAGTAAAGAGAGCTGAGCATTGAGAACATGTGCTCATCTGTTTACCTTTTCTGCAGACATGAGTTTGGCTGGAATGACAAATACAAAGGTGGGCAGACTGTTGGTCATTTTGACTTGCTATGAAATCCCCTATTTGGCTACCGGGAGGTCTGTGTACTCATATGTGATTATGAAGTCCTCTGTTAGTCAACGAACTCAATCAAGATACATTGAACATTTTCATGCTTTTGTTTCTGTGACAGATATAAAGTGAGTACTCCTGTGCACAAAGGGATTATGGTTTAATTGGGGAAACAAATGATGCTTATGAATCACTTTATTACTAGAAATAATTAGAATTAGAGAACAAAGAACTAATCTTGCCTGAAAGATACATTTTATTTTGACCCACATACTACTTCTTAAAAATGCTTGCACTGTCTGCCAGTATTTAAAAATCAGGGGATTTCACATACAAATCTATAGTCCTAACAGGAAAAATAAAAATGTCAGAAGATCTGGCAAAGAAAGCTAAGACCACATTCTATCATAGCAGTAGTTGGCTTTTTTTTTTTTTTTTTGCAAGAACATATGATCTCCATTTTAACACAGTCTCAAAAACTCCAGATTGTCTTAATTTGGGCTCACTCTATCCATTTAGATTACCTGTCTGGTTTCTGCAGGTATCTGAGTTTAGAACTCTAATGTTAGGCAAAAAGCTAAGTCATTAGTGCATTGACAAATAGTTTAGGATTCTAGAAGGGGGGGTTGTCAGGGAGGGGGAGGAGCAGTTAGGAAGCTCAGCAGTGGGAATGAATCTGTCCTAGAGAGAGTCAGAAATTAGATAATGCTGGGGGAGGGGGGATAGGAGGAAATTAAGTACAGAGATGATGAGAAAAAGAGCACAAGGTTAATGCAAAATTAAATTCTGATGTATTAAAGGCCTAAAAGAAGAAAATAGAGGAGAGTGTCTTTATAGCAAGGGACTCCAAAGTTAATAAAGAACTACAGAAAATACAAAAGACACACAAAGTAATACAATAATAGGGAAAAACTATTAACATGTTACAGAAGAGGAAACACAAATGGTCAAGAACTACAAGAAAATATTTTTGAGCACACAAATACAAGATGCAAAATAATGCATACTCATTATATATTTGCAAATATAACAAAACCTAAATGTCTTGCAATTCCAAGGGAATAACAAGGATATGAGAAAATAGCTCTCATATCCTGCTGAAAGTTGCGTAAGTGATGGCAGTCTTTGAGAACAATTAGACAAAATCTAATAAAATAGAATATTGTACATTAGACTCAGCAATTCCATGTTCAGAAATTTAGAGATGTTTTTACATAATAATACAAAGAAATATATATGAGCATATTCAATACAGCATTTGTGAAAGATAAAACAATAGAACTAACTAAAATGTTCTTCAGTAGGAAAGTATTTAAATATTCTGGTACATACTACTCACACAATGAGAATATAAACAGCAGTGGTAATAGATTCAAGTTATGTATTACTTTGGCTAAATCCCTAAATCAGATGTTTAAAAAAAAACAAAGTTGTAATATAGCAATATGGTAATATGAAACTATAGCAAGTGTAAAAACCTGCAAAACAAAACGAACACCCAAATTGAATATACATGATCTATGAAGATAGTACAGAGGGAGCCTGTTGGACCAGTAAGAGTTTGTGTGGTTGGGGAAAAGATTGATTTGTTCTGCCCCAGGGACACAGGAAGCCTGGGGAACTCATGAATGCAGATCTTGGTGTTTTTATTATGTGATCGAGCAGCCATCACCACTGTTCTCTTTTTAAAGCCATTACCTTTGGGAGGGTAGGGGGTGGAGGTGTGAGTAGTCATTGTAGATCTATATGAAAGATGCTGCTTGGAAAAACATTATCTGAAGCAAGAGGAGAGTCTACTGGTGAACTAGCTCTAAGAGGTGGAGAAAAAGAAAAAAGACATGATGCATTTATCACTCTTCTCTTTGTTGTGATTATGAAGACTCATAATCCCTCAGGTAATTCACTCAAACAACAAACATTACCTGTTGCCTGGGCATTTGCAGTGGCCTCCCTGTCAGTTCTCACCCACTCTCCACCTCCTACACATCAAGTGAGTCAGTCTTCCAAAAGCATAGCTCTGACAGTGTACCCCCAGATCTTTATTCTCTTCTGCCTGAAGTTTCATTTCTACAGCTCCCTTCTGGCACCAGCTTTTCTTTCTATTCTTACCCACTTACTCTTTCAACAGGTATTTACTTAGCACTTGCTTCATGCAGGCTCCTTCATGGGCACTGGTAACCAAGTGCAAGATGAACAAAGCCCTTGTCTCTATGGACTCATAGCCCAGTTAGTGGAGGAGACAGACAACAGAGCGGTGAGCCTGCAATTTAGATAACTGCACCTGGAATAAGTGCTACAAATGCAACAAAACTAATATATGACTGTGAATGACGAGGCACATTAGACAGGATGGTCAGGAGAGGCTCCTTGGAGGAAGCAGCTTTTGAGCTGAGATCAGAGAGATGAGAAAATGTCAGCCAAGGAACTATCTATGGGAGGATGATGTATATGTTTTTTGTTTTTTGTTTTTTCTCTTTTTCTCTCCTGCTCTGACCAAACTGATCTCTGCCCTGACTACATTCGGTACTTCCTAGTGCCTGGCCTTTGTCCATAATGTTTCCTATACCAGAAATGTTTCTCCTCCATTTCTTCCTGTGGGAGCCCCACCTTGCTTTAAATGCCACCTTCTCTATCAAGCATTACCTGATTTCCTCAACCTCAAGTCCTCTCTTACCTGTGAAAGCTTTAATGTGAACACCACAACATTCTTTGTTTTGCTAAGGACTATCCTGATCACAAGTAAGGAGTCTAGTTGGAATAAGGGTAAGCAAAAATAAGGGTCAACTTTACTGGCTTAGGTAAGCCAAAAACAGAATGGTCAACTGTAGGGCTGGCTTCAGGGAACACTGTGCCCTTTGCTGTAACAGTGAATCACCACTTCTCTTTTCTTTGCTCTCCTTTCTGCATGTTACTTTGCTCTTTGAGGCTACTCTTCCCCTACAAACCTGGCCCTATGGTTGCAGGTCGTTCTATACTTAAACATTTAGGACTCTGAACCTCAGAGATAACTTCCCCCCAACACCCTCAAGTAAAAAAAAAAAAAAAATTCCCCAGGAAAGGATTTTCCTTCCTAGCCTATTTTTTAATCACCTGACTATGCCTGGGAAAGCAGGGTAGTCAGGGAACAAGAACTCAGGCTCTGTCATTCAAGAGTCACATGCTCACCCATGTGAAGTGAATGGCAACTTCAAAACCAACCATTTGGCTGGAGTTGGGGAGAAACTTGTACCCCAAGGGAAGGAGGAAAGTTGTTCTGGATTAGCAAAATTAAAAAAAAAAAAAAAGTTCCCTTTGTTCTTTACAAGTATGTGTGGCTTAGGAAAGCTCCATCTCTGGAGATAGGCATTATAAAGGTGCATGGCACACGTGCCAAGCCTGCCCTACCCCCACAGTGCTAGAACAGCATCACAGAGGCTTTAGAAGGTTGTATACAGTGTACATCCCAAGTCTTCGTGGTTCCTGCAGAGTCATAACTTCAGCCACATTCCGTATTCCATTCTTGCAAAACCCGTTTATTCCACACAGTCTCAGTGTTTCTATCCTGTACTGGGGCCAACTTTTCCCAAAGGCAAATAAGAATGAGTATTAATGCCACTCTAGGGAAGTTTGTTTGCAGTATGCAGTGTTAGGCCTCTCTTTGAGGTTTGCTGTTAATTTATGGACAATCGCTGTTACCTTCAGCTTCTCTCTCAGCCTCCTTTTTATCAGTCCAAATGTCATTATGTTGTAGCAAGAAAGCACGTCCTTCTCTGAAAGAAAACCAATCCCAAACCTCTCTTCTTATTTGGGTGCTACAAATGATTAATCTCACTCTTTTGCCTTATCCACAACCACTCCACACTCAAAGAATATTAGCTGTCTCCACCTCAGCATGCAGGACTTTTTTCATAACTATTATGACATCTGCCACTTTGTACCATTTTATATTTTTCACTTTTTAATTTATAAGTGTTTGAAGTCTTTCCCTCCTGGTTCTCTTCTTTAAAGGAGCAATTATTGATTCCTGTGTCAGATCCTGGATCTTTTATAGCACAGAATCTGGGAGTTAAAAAAAAAAATTTTTTTTTGAAAACAAAATTTTTTTTTTAAAGAAAAAAAGCCACAAGCTTAAATTGATGTGAATGACAAATGGCTAAGCCAAAGATAAAAGAGGTAGGGAGAAAGCATAAGAACCTGCTTGTCTCGTGCTGAATTAGAGATTTTTTTTTTCTTCAGAATAACTTGAAATAAAGGAAAAGATAAAATATTGAGGATATGCTGCAATGAACGTGTAATGTATGAAAGAGATTTGAAAAAACTTAAGAAATTTTGTCTGGTGTTATTAACTCACTTTGGTATTGTGAGGAGACCACAATCTGATGTAAATTTGCAATAATTTTTAATTGAAGTATAATACACATATAATATTGTATTAGTTTCAGATGTATGACATAGTGATTTAATAATTACATACCTTACAGAATGCTGACCAAAATAAGTATAGTTATATCTGTCACCATACAAAATCATTACATTATTGATTATATTGTCTATGTTGTACTTTTCATTCTTGTGTCTTCTTTATTTTATAACTGGAAGTTTGTATCTCTTAATCCCTTTTGCTTATTTTGCTTATCCCCCAACCCTTCCCCTTTGGCAACCACCAGTATATTTATAAGTCCATTTCTATTTTTTTGTTGTTTGCTTTGTTTTTGAGATTCCGCATGTAAGTGAAATCAAATGGTTTTTCTCTATCTGACCTATTTCACTTAGCATAAGTGTCCATGTTGTCACAAGGGCAAGATTTCATTCTCTTTTATGACTGAGTAATATTCCACTATATATATACCACATCTTCTTTATCCACTTACCTATCGATGAACACCTGGGCTGCTTCCCTATCTTGGCGATTGTTAATAATGCTGCAATAAATACAGGGGTGCATATATCTTTTCCAATTGGTATTTTTATTTTATTCAGGAAAATACCCAGAAGTAGAATTGCTGGATCATTTGGTACTTCTAATTTTAGTTTCTTGAGGAACTTCCATACTGTTTTCCAGAGTGGCATTGCCAATTTACATTTTCACCAATGGTGCACAAGTGTTCCTTTTCCTCCACATGCTTGTCAACACTTAGTAGACTTGTCTTTTTGATACTAGCCATTCTGACTGGTGTGAGGTGATATCTCACTAAGTTTTGACTTGCATTTCCCTGATGATTACTGATGTTGAGCATTTTTTCACGTGTCTATTGGGCATCTGCATATCTTTCTGGAAAAAAAACGTCTACTCAGCCCATCTTCCCATTTTTAATTGGATCATTTATTTTTTGGGTGTTGAGATGTATGAGTTCTTTACAAATTTTAGATATTAATCCTTTACCAGATAGATCATTCGTAAATATCTTCTCTCACTCATTAGGTTGACTTTTGTTGATGGTTTCCTTCAATGTGCAAAAGCTTTTTATTTTGGTATAGTTCCAATAGGCATTTTTGTTTGTTTGTTTTGTTTTGTTTTTTTTACTTTTGTTTCCCTTGCCTGGGGAGAACTGTTCAGAAAAAATATTGCTAAAGCCAATGTTCATGAGCTTACTATGTTTGCTTTTAGGAGTTTTATGGTTTCAGGTCTTACATTCAGATATTTAATCCAATTTGAGTTAATTTTTGCATATGGCACAAGAAAGTAGTTTTCATTTTTTCCATGTAGCTGTCCAGTTTTCTCAGGACCATTTATGGAAGAGACTTTCTCCATTGTATATTATTGTCTCCTTTGTCATGGATTAATTGGCCATATAAGCATGGGTTGATTTCTGGGATCAAATCTCTTTGATTGATCTATGTGTCTGTTTTTGTGCTAGTACCATACTGTTTTGATTATCACATATTTGTAATATACTTTGAAATCTGAGATCGTGATACTGTTAGATTTGTTCTTTCTCAAATTGCTTTGCCTGTTCAGGGTCTCTTATGGTTCCAAACAAATTTTAGTGTTATTCTAGTTCTGTGAAAAATACTCTTGGTATTTTGATATAGATTGTATTAAACCTGTAGATTGCTTTGGGTGTGTGGACATTTTAACAATAGCAATTCTTCCAGTCCATGAGCATGGTATATCTTTCCATGTATTTGTGTTGCTTTAATTTCTTTCATCAGTGTTTCATAGTTTGCAGAGTATAGTTCTTCCACCCCTTAGTTAAATTTATTCCTAGGCATTTTATTCTTTATGATGCAACCATAAATGAAATTGTTCTTCATTTCTCTTTCTGCTATTTCAGTATTAGTGTATAGACACACAATGGATTTCTGTGTATTACATAATCATTTATCATCATAAGTTTTTTTTTTAATTTAATTTAATGTCATGACAAACAGATGCTTAGTTTTAATGATTGGAATTTCTCTTAGTGCTTCTCCCCCAAATGTACTGTATGTGTTTGTGTAACAAAGTATAACAAAGTACCTCCCACAGTGCTTAGCCTTAGGTACATCATTCACTTCATAATCATTTGTTATAACAAATGATTACTTTTTGCATATTATTATCACCAACAAATTGTTCACGAGCGGTAATTATGTGTCAAGTGTCAAGCCCTATGCTAAGATTTCTAAATGCTTGATCTCTTTTAATCCCCATAATCAGTCTAGGATCATGAGGGTTGTTTTGTTTGTTTGTTTGTTTTCCCAATAATCCATGTTAGAGATGACCAGTTTGTGAGCTAAGCCATAGTCTAGTTGTTTAAACTTAAACATAGTTTCTTGTATTATACTGATTTATCTTTTAAGCAAACATTTATTAAGCACTTATTACCACTTATGCTTCAGATATAAATATTACTCTGTAGTTAGTAAATGATAGAATTGAAATTAGAACCAAGGGGATACAACTTTGGCATCTGTACTCTTAATTAATCCACTATAATTCAATAGGGGGGACAAAAGAAAATAAAGGAGGAGGAGAGAGAGAGGCAGGCAGGAAGATTTGAAACCTTATGGCCAGTTACCAAGAGAGGTTGCAGATTCTTAAGAGATCACCTTGAATAAAGTGTTGCTGTCCAGATTTAGGGTCAATTAAAAGTTTCCTGAAAGTCCCTCTAGCTCTGAAATGACTGGCCCTTCCCTATAAGGAGGGAGAAGAGAACTAACTTCACAAAATTTCTACTATATGCTATGCCCTCTGCAATGTAAACTATCTCATTTAATCTACGAGGAGCAGGACTTGCTCATTTTTCACAAAAGGCAATATAGGCTCGATATTGCCACAGTGGTATTTTCCATAGTAGTAAATGTTAGGAAATAAACACAAATGTCAAACAATGGAAAAGTAGTCCTATAAATGGTGGTATATCCATATAATAAACAGTTACACAGCCATTAAAAAAGGCAGTTTTGAAGGAAATTTAATGTCCTATGAAATGTTCAGGATATAATATTTAAAAAAACAGGGTACCTAATCATATGCATGGCATGATCTCAGTTTTATTAAAAAATAAAAATAACCCACTCTTAATAGGGAAAATGGAGCTAAAGTAAAGTGCCTCTGCTCTGGAAGTAGCATTCATGTGTCATGTGTCCTGAGCAGTTAATCATCACAGTATTATCTACCTTTTGGTTGTTGTCTACTTAGATATGCTTTGCCGAAGTGACTCTTTTCCTACCTGACATCCTTAAACTCAGAATTTTGTCAGAACCTGGCCACCTACCAGACTCTTCCTGCCAGTGCCCTTTTCTCTGTCTAGGTCTTTTCTTAAGATTTGTCCTTGCCTCAGGTGCCTGGGTGGCTCAGTTTAAGCATTTGCCTTCAACTTGGGTCATGATCCCAGGGTGCTGGGATTGAGCCCTGCATCAGGCTCCCTGCTCCGTGGGAAGCCTGCTTCTCCCTCTCCAACTCTCCTGCTTGTGTTCCCTCTCTCGCTGTGTCTCTCTCTGTCAAATAAATAAAATTTAAAAAAAAAAAATTTGTCCTTGTCTCATCCTACATTAGCCTGACACACATCCATGTATGTTCTGTTTTGTTTTCATATCCACATTTGACAGAGGAAGCAGCTGATGAGTTTGAACCCAGACCTGCTGACTCCATAGCAGACTACAGTCTATGACGGAAATGTTCTGTGTCAATATTCTACCTAAATAAAGTAATATATGCAGCAACTTTTAACACAATTGATGACTCACACCTTTTCAAACTACAGTCTTCCTTTAGTTTTCTAACACCACTTTTTTTTTGTATTGAGGTTTATTTGGCATGCAACATTATGTGAGTTTTATGAGTATAACATAATGGTTCAATATTTGTATATATTGTGAGATTATTACAATAGGTCCAGTTAACATCCATCACTATACATAGTTAAAAAAATTTTTTTTCTTATGATGAGAACTTTTAAGACCTACTCCCTTAGCAAGCAATTTTCAAATATTCAACACAGTATTATCTATTATAATCACCATGCTGTACATTGCATACTTATATGACTTACGACATTTATTTTATAATTGGAAATTTGTACCTTGGACTCCTTTTACCCATTCCACTCAACCCCCTCTTCCAGCCTCTGGCAACCACCAACCTGTTATCTATATCTGGGAGGATTTTTGCTGTTCTTGTTTCACATATAGGTGAGATCATGAGGTATTTGTTTTTCTCTGTATGACTTACTTCACTTAGTCTAGTGCCCTTGAGGTCCGTCCACGTTGTGGCAAGTGGCAAGATTTCATTCTTTTTTATGGTTGAATATTGTATTGTAAATAAATATATATATTTAGGTGTTCCTATGTTGAGTACATTAATATTTATAAGTATTATATCTTCCAGTTGGATTGACCCCTTTATCATTATACAATGTCCTGTGCTGACTTTTAATTTTTATATCTCATGTGACTGTAGAGGGTATGTACTAAGAACTGTCCAATGGAAATAGAGAAGTCACAAATACATTGTATATATGTAGTTTTAAATTTTCTGGTATCTACTTAAGAGATGTGGCTACTTTTTTAAGGAAAAAAAAGAAAAGCTAAATTTAATTTTAATAATACATTATTTAACTTCATATATCCAAAATGACATTTCAGGGGCACCTGGGTGGCTCAGTCAGTTAAGCATCTACCTTCAGCTCAGGTCATGATCCCCAAGTCCTGGGATCAAGCCCTGCAGTGGGCTCCCTGCTCAGCAGAGAGCTTGCTTCTCCCTCTCCCTCTGCTGCTCCCCCTGCTTGTGCTTGCTCGCTCTCTCTCTCTGTATCAAATAAATAAAGCCTTAAAAAATGACATTTGGACATTTAATCAATATTGAAGTTATCTATGATATTTTACATTCTATTTTTTTTTTTACTAAGTTTCAGAATTCAGTTTATACTTACATTTCAACTTGGACTAGCCATATTTCAAGTGCCCAGCAAGCACATGGTTATTGGCTAATGTCTAGGGCAGCAAAAATCTATACCCAATATTCTTGTTTTCCAGATTTGCTTCTTTTAAGATTTATTTATTTATTTATTTGACAGAGAGAGACACAGTGAGAGAGGGAACACAAGCAGGGGGAGTGGGAGAGGGAGAAGCAGGCCTCCTGCTGAGCAGGGAGCCTGATGCGGGGCTCGATCCCAGGACCCTGGGATCATGACCTGAGCCGAAGGCAGAAGCTTAACAACTGAGCCACCCAGGCACCCTGCTTCTTAAACTGCTCAGGTTTCACAGTTTAAATTTAGGTTGAAAGGCTAATCAGCACTCAATCCAAAAGTGAATTGTCAGAAAATTATTTTTTCTTAATAGAGAATTCAGCTCCTGAGCTTCTGTTAATGACTTAATTGGCAAGGGATAACATATTTGGCAAGGGGGCAGATTCCATTTGTTTAATTAAATAAAGATAGAGATTAAAATTACTGATCTCTTTAGTTACTTCAGGCTGTAACTACAAGAGCGTCACTTCACTTCTCTGAAATATGAAAGACACCAGAGCTAAGAACTTCTCCGAAAGAAATAACAGTCACCCAAGCCAGTGACAAGGGACTGGCAGGGCATTATCAGACATTATCAGAGCCCCTCCTGGGGCAAGTTCCCCTTCTCCAGTGGTCATTGTAAATTACTCAGTCATTTGTTTACACAGTTCTCCGAGGTTCCGGGATAACCTGCACTTTGAGTGCCAGTGATGCAGGGTATACGTCTCCTTTTCTCTTTTAACTCCTTCGGCATGTAGAATATTCCAGTATAGTTTAATTATTCTCCTCCATCATGTTTCACCAGTGGGACCAGTACGCTGCTGGAAATGGGGATTGGTGGGGAGTAATTTATTCCCGAATATTTTCCTCTGGATTGGAGCCTCTTGCTTACGATCCCTAAGCAAACCTGATGCATCCCAATCTCATCACACATCCAATATATTGACCCTTATTCTCCAGAGAACTTTATATCCACATCCTTTCTTATACATCACATCATTTTTTTATGTCATTTCCAACATTGTGAATTATATTAGGCCTTTATTATCTTCATTTACAAATGAGGAAAGCGAGGCTCAAGGGTTTTTGAATGTTTTACCCTACTTTTGTCTCTCACTTTGCAAACTGTCCTGCACACTGTTGCTAGACTGACAACATGTGATAAAAATCTATGTAATGCCCTGACTAAACTGCTCCCTGTGGATATCTGGCCATTGTACTGGCTCCTTGGTATGACCCATGGGTCCCTCCGTGGTCTGATCCCCTGTCGCTCTCTCTAGCCTAATTTCTCCCCTCTGCACAGTCAGGATGATACCCATCCAGACCTATGAATCATCATACACATGTTTTTTGGGTATTTACTATATCCTAGCTATTGTTGTAAATGGTGTACATGTATTAGCTTATTCACTGAAAGCATATGATGTACCCGTATTCTTATCCCGCTCATTTTAATGAGTCGTATCAGCTGTATACACCCAGGTCACCACTATGGGAAATAAGGCACAGGCCATGTCACCCTCAGGAATTGTCCTCATGCCCCATTTCAGTCAATTCCTCATTAAAAGGAGCTCTTCAGATCTTAAGATCTCTGCATTTTATTGTATGATTATTTCAATTTTAAAAGTATAACACAGGCATTATAGGATATTGACCTCATAAATGCCTCCAGCAACTGAATTTCTTACTCATCCTCTTACTCTTTGTTCTGACTGCCAGGATTACCTGATTCTTTCCCAGACTATTTTCAGTCTCTGATTATGGTATATTATGGCCAAATTCAATCACTTATTATCTTGACTGATTTGGGGCAAATATTTAAATATGTGAAACAAGCAATTATGTTTTAAATAATATTTGTGTCTCTCTGGCAGTTCTTGAATATTAGGCACACATAACATGTACCATGACTATGTAAGTCTAGGGTAAAGGTCAAGATTATGGGCGCTGGGGAAATGTAAATCAAAACCACAATGAGATTCAACAGTCTTGCACAATTCACAGCGCTTACCAGAACACATACCCTCCCCAGTGTCCATCACCCAGTCACCCCATCCCTCCCACCCCAACCCCCACTCCAGCAACCCTCAGTTTGTTTCCTGAGATTAAGAATTCCTCATATCAGTGAGGTCATATGATACATGTCTTTCTCTGTTTGACTTATTTCGCTCAGCATAATACCCTCCAGTTCCATCCACGTCGTTGAATCACAGATCTGTACCTCTGAAACAAATAATGCAATATATGTTAAGAAAGAAAAAAAGAAGAAGAAGAATGTAGCAGGAGGGGAAGAATGAAGGGGGGGAAATCGGAGGGGGAGAAGAACTATGAGAGACAATGGACTCTGAAAAACAAACTGAGGGTTCTAGAGGGGAGGGCTTGGGAGGATGGGTTAGCCTGGTGATGGGTATTGAGGAGGGCACGTTCTGCATGGAGCACTGGGTGTTATGCACAAACAATGAATCATGGAACACTATATCTAAAACTAACGATGTAATGTATGGGGATTAACATAACAATAAAAAAAAATCAAAAAAAAAAAAAAAAAAACCACAATGAGATGTTGCCTCACCCTTGTTAGAATGGCTATCGGCAAAAAGGCAAGCACTAACAACTGTTGATATTCATGAGGATGTGGACAAAAGGGAACTCTCGCGGGCTGTTGGTGGGAATATAAATTGGTACAGCCACTGTACGAAACAGTAAGGAGATTTCTTAAAAAATTAAAACTGCCGTATAATCCAACAATATCACTTCTGGGTTTATATCCAAAGAAAACAAAATCACTATCTTGAAGAGACATCTGTATTCCCATGTTCATTGAAACATTATTCAGAATGGCCAAGACATGACAGCAATTTGCATGTTCATCAACAAATCAATGGATAAAGAAAATGTGTTACATGTATACAGTGGAATATTATTCATCCATAAAAAAGAAGGAAATCTTGACTTTTGCCACAACATGGATAAACCTTAAGAGCATTATGCTAAAAGAAATAAACCAGAAAGAAAGACAAATAATGCATGATATCACTTATATGCGGAATAGATTAAAACTGAAGTTACAGAGACAGAGTGGATTGGTGGTTGCCAGGGGCTGTGGGAAATGGGAGAAGTCAAAGGGTACAAAGTCCCAGTTATAAGACGAATGAGTTCTGGGGATCTAATGTAGAGCATGGTCACTGTAGTTAACGATATTGTATTGTATACTTGAAAATTGCAAAGAAAGAAATCTTAAAGGTTCTCACCAAAAAAAAAAAAAAAAAAAAAAAAATTGAGGTATACAGGTGTTAATTCATCTTATTGTGGTAATCACTTTGCACTCTATAGGTGTATCAAATCACCATGTTTAACACCTTCGTGTGTTATATGTCAATTCTATGTCAAAATTGGAAAAAGAAAAGAAATGTTGGCCCTGGGGTCACACTGTCTGGGTTTAAATCTGGCTCTCCATTTTATATACTTCTTGCATCCTTAACAACACTACGAGCATGTATTATTAACTCCATTTACCAGATGAGGAAACTGGGGCTTACAAAGGCCCGATAGCCTGCCTAAGTTACACAGCCACTGAGGAAAAATAGATTTGGTCGAGGTGTTCCTGAGTACAAAGTCCAGGTCCTTAGCTGATAGAACTATGACGGGGCTCAGACCTGGTTCAGATGCTTTTATCTTTGTCACTGTCCTCTACTTTGATGTCTCTTTCCTACTAAAAGCAGAATTTGTCTATTAGAACAAATCATAGAATGCATCTCTGAAATTTATAAGGGCTCTCCCAAGAAGAATTTGATATGCTGCTGAATGTTGAATCTAAATGTTTACTTAATGTCTTAAAGATGCTGGAGATGCTTTTTTTTTTCCTTTTTAATTTAGTGTTCATATACGTAGATTTTCGAACTTTTAAAATTAAATATGTATTTCCTTAGATTTTTTTAAATTATAGTATCTTAATAGAATTTTCCAATAGTTTGACTTAATTTAAATGACATCATTGTTGCTGGCTTAAATACTTGTTTTTATCTCCAGAATCAAACTGTATTTTTACATACCAGAGGCTTATGTAGTCCTTTATATGTCCTTCTTGCTGTTAACAAGATAGTTATATCCTGATATCGATGTGCCTTATAAAACTTTGTTTTTCTTAACAAGTTTTATTCTTCTTTTTTGGAGAGTTTATATATTAGAGTGACTTTAATCTTACCTCAAGGAGAATTTAGCTATGCTTCCACCTTACAGGTTAACAAAAGCTTCCATTTACTTTCAAATTATTGAGCACTGCACTCTGCTATTCCTAATTAGATGCTAATTAATGTTCTTTTACTTGCTCATTTGTTTGGAATCTTCCTTTTTCTTCATGTCAGCATCCCTGAAAGTGTGTAAATTTCATTAATGGCTTTTATCTGCTCTTTAAACAGATTGTGGAACAAAGTAGTCTTTTGAAAATTAAAGCAGGCCAACATCCACATTTGACAAAGACACAAAATTCCAGGGGATATTATTTCCCTGACAGTAATTACTAACTTCAGTGAGAATGCTGCA
Organism: Halichoerus grypus; assembly: GCF_964656455.1. Classification (NCBI taxonomy): domain Eukaryota; kingdom Metazoa; phylum Chordata; class Mammalia; order Carnivora; family Phocidae; genus Halichoerus; species Halichoerus grypus. The sequence goes on along the minus strand of NC_135718.1, from coordinate 21,089,428 downwards.
CAGCAAGATGCTCTAGGAATTTCTTAACTGATATAAATCAGTTCTTTAAAGTTCGCTTTTAACATTGAGCCTCTGAGAAATCACAAGAGAACGGTTAAAGGACAAAACTTAAAATGCTGGGATAAATGTTTTAAAACTAACATATGTCAAGTACGTGCTTATTTTATTTCATCTTTAAACAGTTCTGCTTAATGGTAGAGTAATCCCTTTTTATAGGTGATAAGAGTGAGACTGTCAGAGTTGACATAAATTGGCTGGAAGAGCTGGGGCAGAGGGCCCAAACTCAAAGAAACATGACAAGTTAGAGGAAGAGGAGGAAGAGCTGAGTTGAGGCTGGCATATCCAGGGTCACTAAGAGAAGGTTAAGGGTTTGGGGACTCATCCACTGTGTATTTGGATGATCACTCTCACCACAGTGTGAAGAATGGATTAAGAAGGATAAGGGAGGACTAGAGCTTCACAGTCAGTAAAGACAGATGATGATAGCTCGGATGAGGATACTGGCAGTTCAAGGGGGCATAGATAATTTGAGAAAGATTTTGTAAGTAAACTGATAAGAATGTCCAAGACTGAGGGAGAGGCAGGTGTTGAGTATGATTTTCAGGTGTGCAACTTCCAAAACTAAGTAGAAGGAGGAAACTTTTTTTAAGACAAAGAGCCTTCGAAAGGGGGGAAAGAATCAAGTATTATAGGTTGGGTTGACCAAGGAAATAGACTCTGAAGGGGAGATTTGCAGGCAGGAGGTTTATTGAGTAGTCTTCCAAGATACCACACCTGTAAAGGAGTGATAAAAGGGACACTTCAGAGAAAAAGGTGGACAGGAAGGATGCAGTCACCGCAGAAGCCCCTGCCATTCCCACAGGGAGTCTGATGCTGGAATGGTCTTACAAGGATGTCCCAAACTGAAGTGACTAGAGAAGGCACATTGGCTAATCATTGATAAGAGATTGCCCTGAGGAAAAGTCTGGCCTCAGGTGAGGCAGTTTCCAGCTGCTGACAGCATTTCCTGAGGATGGGATCCACTGAACTTTCAGTAAGCAAACGTTCTGGTAGCAGAGTAAATGAGTGAATTGATCCTTTGGGATTACAGGCAACATAAGTCCGTATCTACGAGATTCCACTCTTAGCAGCTCTCAGATCCATTGGAAACAGCGTCTCTATAATTCTAGTGAGACTTTCCCTGAGAAATCTTTCAAGATTACTGGGATGGACCATATTCCCTGTGGCTAGAACTAGTTTTGGGGCTGCAACTGGCATCCTATCTCTCTCTTGTACTGCACATTTAGATTTCCCTCACCCTTGTTGGTGTCTTTGCTGGTTTAAGAGGCTAATCAGGTTGAGCGATCCAGATCTTCCCTGCAAAGGTGTGAAAACCCCTGATCACCATGCCCTTCTTGGGCTGTGGCCACATCACTTGTCAATTTGCCAAAAATGATGGATTAGGGAATACCAAGAAGTGCTACATGGAAATACTGAGTGATCTTTCCTGCCCAGATTACGTGGCAGAAATGTAAACTATTCCTACTTGTCCCCCTCCATGCCACCCCGCCCCCACATTGTATAACAGCAACTCTGTATTTTTGTGATGATAGAGACCAGTTGCTCCTCCTCGACTGATGTCTCCTTTCTTTGTCTACTGGTGTCCCCACACAAGTAGCTTACAGTGATTGGGCAATGGACAAACCTTAAAGCTTACCTTCTTCTCCATTGGAAGCTTCCCTCTCTTTAAACCAGAGCTTTCCTTTTTCTGCCCTCCAGATACAGGAGATAAGAGTCTCATTATATGCTACCACAAAGACCCTCTGACTTTTTTTTTTTTAATTTTATTTTATTATGTTATATCACCATACATTACATCATTAGTTTTTGATGTAGTGTTCCATGATTCATTGTTTGCGTATAACACCCCGTGCTCCATGCAGAACATGCCCTCTTTAATACCCATCACCAGGCTAACCCATCACCCTACCCCCTCCCCTCTAGAACCCTCAGTTTATTTTTCAGAGTCCATAGTCTCTCATGGTTTGTCTCCCCCTCTGATTTCCCCCTCTTCATTTTTCTCTTCCTGCTATCTTCTTTTTTTTTTTTTTAACATATAATTATTTGTTTCAGAGGTACAGGTCTGTGATTCAACAGTCTTACACAATTCACAGCACTCACCATAGCACATACCCTCCCCAGTGTCTATCACCCAGCCACCCCATCCCTCCCACCCCCCACCACTCCAGCAACCCTCAGTTTGTTTCCTGAGATTAAGACCCTCTGATTTTTAAACCTCGTCTTAAACTGTTCTTAGACAATCAATAACTCGGTTTTACAAAATAAAACAATGCTGCTTCCAGACCATTACTTAACACCATTAAAAGGCATTGGAGCCAATCAGTTTAAACATAACTACTTGGGAATTATGTGTCTGTGAAAATTACACAGAGGTTAAACTTAAAATTTATGATTTTTTTTCTGTTCATCTGGATAGCTTAAAATGTGATTTATATTTTATGGTTGAGGTCCCGGACAAAGCACATTCCCTGTCCTGTCTTGTTGGAGATAGTAAGCAGCCTCCAAAGGGGGAAAGTGCAAATTGGTTTTCAGAGATGGAGAAAGAATGTGTTGGAGAGAGCACCCATGGCTTGAAATTAGAATGATGTGGGTTTTTTTCACATGACCTGAGAAACTTGTAATGTACCTGTTTCCTCTCAGAGTTACAGACTACATGTTTAATTATTGAAGCTCTATGCCAGATGCTAGCTTTTGATAAACTCCAACTCAGATTTTTCCTTGTTTGAAAGTACAGTAAACCCCTTTGCTGGAAGCGTATCTCTGCCTCTCTGTCTCTGTCCCTCTGTCTCTCTCTCTCACACACACATACAGACTTAAGTTAGGTATAACCTAACAATAAATAAAAGGCCAGACCCTCATATTTTGTCTTTTCTTGAGTATAGTTAGCACACAATGTTATGTTAGTTTCAGGTGTAGGACATAGTGATTCATCTTCTCTGTGATGTCACTTTCATCACAAATGTAACTAGCATTTGTTACCATACAGTGCTATTAAAATAACATTTACTATGTTCTCTATGTTTTACCTTTCATTCCTATGACTTATTCATTCCATAACTGGAAGCCTGTAACTCCCACTCCTCCTTACCCATTTTGCCAATTCCCTCACTCCCCTCCCTTCTGGATATCATCAGTTTTCCATGTTTATAGGTCTGATTCTGTTGTTTGTTAATTCTTCTTCTTCGTTGTCTTCTTCTTTTTTTTTTTTTTTTAGATTCCACAGATGAGTAAAATCATATGGTATTTGGCTTACTTGGACTTCACTTAGCATAATACACTCCAGGTCCATCCATGTTGTTGCAAATGGAAAGATCTCATCTTTCTTTATTGCTGCATAATATCCCATTGTATATCATGTATGTCTATATGTATATGTGTATATGTATGTATATGTGTGCATATACATACCACATCTTCCTCATCCATTCATCTACTGATGGACACTTAGGTTGCTTCCATATCTTGGCTATTGTACTTGGCAACAAAGGGATACATATATCTTTTCAAATTAGGGTTTTTGTTTCCTTTGGGTAAATACCCAGTAATGGAATTATTGGATCATACGGTACTTCTATTTTTAATTTTTTGAGAGACTGCCATAGTATTTTCCACAGTGGTTACACCAATTTACATTCTCACCAACAGTGCACAAGGATTCCCTTTTCATGTCCTTGACAATACTTGCTATTTCTTATCTTTTATATTTTAGCCATTCTAACAGATGTGAAGCGATATCTCACTATAGTATTGATTTGCATTTTTCTGATGATTAGTGATGTTGAGCATCTTTACATGTTTTTTGCGATTTTTATAAACTAAAACTAAGTTTTTGTACATTATGTTTTCAAAGCCATCCTATGTAGCACAGTCAGGTTTTTGACATTCACCTCTAAAAAACTAATGATCAGTGATTATCTAAAATAGGACCCTTCACACTGAAAATCAAAAGCCTCCAGTTCATGATGGCCTCCACACCCTGCCTTCTTGTAATGTCCTTTTCTTTTTTTTCCCCCCACATTGCATTTTATTTTTTATTTTTATTTTTTAAATTTTATTTTATTATGTTATGTTGATCACCATACATTACATCATTAGTTTTTGATGTAGTGTTCCATGATTCATTGTTTGTGTATAATACCCAGTGCTCCATGCAGTACGTGCCCTCCTTAATACCCATCACCAAGCTAACCCATCCCCCCACCCCCTCCCCTCTAAAACCCTCAGTTTGTTTCTCAGAGTCCATAGTCTCTCATGGTTCATTTCCCCCTCCGATTTCCCCCCCTTCATTTTTCCCTTCCTACTATCTTTTTTTTTTTTAACATATAATGTATTATTTGTTTCAGAGGTACAGGTCTGTGATTCATCAGTGTAATGTCCCTTTCTTTATAGTCCCCGTCAGCCCCTCCCCTCTTACTCTGAACTGTGGGACCTGAATCAGTAACCAGTAATTTTCTATACACTGGTTTCCACAACTATAAAAAAGATAGTGAAATATTTCTTCACATATTATTTTAAATATAATGAGACCATCTCTTTTTCTTTGGGATTAATTCTTCTATCACTGTCACATCCTTTCTGGGAAGACCACCAACAGGTGTTCTCAGTCTTATAGAGTACCCTTTATCTCTGAGACCAGTTTGTCCTCACACAGAAAATAAGGAGATGATTTTATAAAGGTGGTGGGTGGGGACCTGGAATGTGTAGACCCAACAAGCAGGGACTGATCAACAACAAGTGAAGTCAGATATTTAAAAAAAAAAAAAAAAAAAAAAACCTAAGAATATTAACTATCATATTTCTCAAAAAGTGGCCCCCAGCTACTAGGTTGACCTTGGATAATGATTAAACCTTGAGATTCTTCAGCTTTACCACAGATATACTGAATCAAAACCAGTGGAGTTTTGTTTACAAGCTTTGCCTTTTTTTAGAAGCTTTGTTTAGCTTTGCCAAAATTTCTTTGTGCTTATCACTGTAGGGGCTTAAAAGGAGATATAAATAAGAAAAAAAATGTTTCTAACTTTAAGGAATCTTTAGTTTTGCAGGAGTAACTGACACTCCTTGCCTACTCCCAAACCTAGAGCTACCCCAGAGTGGGATGAATGGAACAAGCTCTGGCTCCCTCCCAGGATGCAACTGTATTACAGGGGCCAGTGTTCTGTAAACCATTTCCAGTAAGCTCAGTATGTCCTATAAAGAAATAGATCAGAAAAGCAGCCACAAACTTGTGTGCTCTTAAAGGAGCCTCAGACTGCAGTCTTCAGATCCACAGGAATCCAGAAACTCACAAATGTGAAGTCCTACTCACAGCCCCCAGGATATCACCAGCTCTGCAGAACCAGGTGTAAAATGAAAATTTGCTCATGGTGGATAATGTGATCTTTTTATTAGTTCCAAGCCAATAGCAAAACTGAAGTACCCTATTAATAATTGCCATTTTTATATGCACTCTAACACCAGTGAGATGTGTTTCATTTTTGCTTCAGGAGTTCAAACTGACTAGCGCTGCATGATTGATACTTACTTTTCCATTTATAAAAACATGCAACAAAAGAGCCTACAAATGTGTCCTAACCCCCTTTAAGCCAGGCATAAAATACTTTTGCAAGCAAAAAAAGGAAGAGAAAAGAATTTCATTTCTTGATAACAATAGTCTCAAACAGAGCAGGCAAGGGAGTAGAGGGTTGCTAAATAGCTCCCCTCAGCCACTTTGACATTCACACTATATGTGTCTTTGAAGATATTTTTCATACCCACATCACCACTTGTGTCAAAGTGGACAAGTCACAGAAGAGAAACAAATTTTTGAAGGGACTATCTAGTTCCTGGTTTTATGAAAGAAAATTCTAAACTTATTCTATATTCCTTATTAGCCTATTTTCTTTATTTTTGCTAGAAAGTCAAAGATCTAAACTATATCTTTGCATTTGCTTCTTCCTGTATGTTTGCCTTTGTACCGCATTTTGTTCTACTCCTATGTTTCTGCCTGCCTCTCAAGCTCTCTCTGCCAGTTAGGGAATAATCCTTGTTTTCTCTCTCTCTCTCATAGATGCTTATTGGAAAATTTCACAACCTCTTGCTTTATTCAACCCCAACTTTTGTTTTCCCCAAGGGGGTATTAAATGTTTTGTGTGTAAATAATTTTTTTTAATTTTTAGATCATTTCCATGTCAAACTTAGTCTCTTTGGTCTACAGCCATATTTTAGTCATCACCAATAGTTTTTACTGAAGCCACGCACACCTATGATAAGCACTTCATAATTAAAAACATTTTTATACCACTGCTTCCCACTGGAATTCTTACCCATAGATGCAACCACTATTAATCATTTCTGACTCTAGGACTTTGGGTGGTTAACTCAAAATTCTTTAGAGCATGCTCCTATGTCTATATTTTGGTTTATCCCACTTATAAACTATCTTTATCTTCTGTATTTTCCTGATTTCTCCTCCTTGTTATCTCTCTCTCTCTTTCTCTCTCTCTCTCCATTTTTTAAATGTTGAGTTTAAAGAGAGAAACTTAGAAGAAATGAGGATCTGTCCAGCTCCCATTCCAGTGCCAGGGATGGATGTCTACCCAAGGATAACTCTGCTTCAAGACCAAAGGTCATAAAGCTGTCTCAGGGATGGGGGCTAATGAAAATGTAGGATTCCATGTGTCACTGTTTTATTCATTTACTGCATTATGGGATAAGGCATGGAAATCATCCAGAATCACCTGCATGAGCAGCAATCTTAGGCAAAATTAAATGATTTTTGAGATGCTTTGAGAACTGCTCTGACAATAAGGTGTCTTTCCCTTTCTCTACCCTCTGCATCTTTACAGCATCAACATGTATAATCAGACCTGGATTTTTACAACTATCAAAATAGATGAGGTGCAGCATAAATCCCATTGTTTTGTTCTGCTGCACTTGAGGTTGGTTTCTAAACCAATTATTTAATAATATAGCATTATTGTCTTGTCTCCTTAGGGCAGTGGATGAGAACTTACTATAAATCAATGCCCAAATTTTATCTGGAGTCAGTCTGTGGCTGATTGGAGATCTTAGGGGGGAAAGAGAGATTTCTTATGAAAAGAACTGTTCGAGAATCAAAGAAAAAGACTAAGAGAAGGTAACAGAAGAATATGCATTAATGACTACTGTGGAGAAAGCCAAGAGAACACCCTGCCAACAGAAGAGATCTAATGAGAAGGAAGCTATTTTTAATTTGGATGTAAATAAAATTTTTCATTGAGTATAAAATTTAATCTATGAGAGTCTTATCCAGAGTATTAGTTAGCAAATATAATTTGACGAGATTTTAATAATGAGAAAAATAAAAGACAAGGAGGAAAACAGGAGGAAGAAAGTGACAGTGGCAACTTAACAAAATAAAAGAATTGAGGGGAATTAATAGGAGTACAATATGCCTATTTACAAAAGCTATAATAATATGATCTTTCTTTCCCTATGACTTTTGGAAAAGTGTCAACAGACTATAGTCACATGCTTTTATGTAGAAGGCACGTAATACAAAATCATAATACTGTCTATTTGGGGGGATTTTTAATTTTTCAAAACACTTTGATATTTGTTTCATAATTTTAATGTTAAAGTGACTACATGAAATAGATGGGATAGGAAGTTTAGATAAAGACAAAGATAACCCACAGAAGGTAAATGACAATTACTGAGCCTGGACTTCAGCTCCCTTCTCCCTAATGCTAAGCACTTTCAACTAAAGATAAGATTTAAAATAACTCCTCAATGTCTATCATCCAGCCACCCCATCCCTCCTATGGTGAGCACTGTGAATTGTGCAAGACTGTTGAATCACAGATCTGTACCTCTGAAACAATACATTATATGTTAAAAAAAAAAAAAAGAAGAAGATAGCAGGAGGGGAAGAATGAAGGGGGGGAAATTGGAGGGGGAGATGAACCATGAGAGACTATGGATTCTGAGAAACAAACTGAGGGTTCTAGAGGGGAGAGAGGTGGGAGGATGGGTTAGCCTGGTGATGGGTATTAAAGAGGGCACGTTCTGCATGGAGCACTGGGTGTTATACGCAATGAATCATGGAACACTACATCAAAAACTAATGATGTAATGTGTGGTGATTAACATAACATAACAGTAAAAAAATTAAAAAGATTTAAAATAACTAAAACAAACACAAAACAAAAACCCTGATTGTCTTTTAAATCTAGTGATGTTTAAAAAGTAGTGTTGTGCTCTTTTTCTGGTTAGCAAATTCTGAACCGTTCTTCAGATCCACGTAAGTTTCTTTCCTCAAAAAGTGGCCTATAATCCATATCCTATTTTGTATACTCCTGGAATTAAAGTGAAGGGTGTGATATTCAGATAGATATCCTACATTGATAGTCTTCCCAGTATACATATCTCTAAGTCAATATTTGGAAATATAGTTCAGCAGGCAAATCAAGAAACAGATTCTTAACTATAGAGAACACACTGATGATTACTAGAGGGGAGGTATGTGGGTAAAGTAGGTGATGGGGATTAAGGAGTATAGTTGTGATGAGTGCCGGGGGTTGTGTGGAAGTATTGAATCACTATATTGTACACCTGAAACTAGTATATATGTTAACTAACTGGAATTTAAATAAAACCTTTTAAAAAAATCAAAAAGTATATTTTAAATTTTAAATCAATATCAATAAAATCTGTCCCAAAATTTCTACATGGATGCCACTTAACAAATAATTTAAACTCTTTAAGCTTTACTTTTGCAAATGTAATACAGTAAAATAATAAAGCCTGGTAGAAATTAACATTGGAAATTTTGTCTGCCACATTTACTATTTTTCCAAGTGATTTTGATGTGGCCAACAATAAAGGAACTTATTCCCTGGACCTCAGGTTTGTCATAGGAACCAGAATAGACTAATCAGAAAATTTCTTCCCCCAAACTAATCATAGTATTTGTTAAATAATGGACATGTGACCTAAGGGAAGTGAGATCATTTGTGTTCTTCCTTGACTGTTCTTAGAGCAAGTGGGGTACTTACCTCTTACAGCTATAGATGACCATCGTTCTTCATCCCTGCCACATAGATAAGTCATGTTATTGAAAGAAGAGAATGATTCACATCTAAAGGAGCAGGGTGGAGGGAGGGAGTGAGAGAGGGGAGAGAGACAGAAAAATGAATGAATAAGTGTTCTAAGTATAACAGATTAAATGTTACTTTCCCAGTATCTTGATTTACTATTATTTGCTAATGCCCCTTACTTTATTTAAAGCTACATGGAGTTGGAGTTTTCCCATAGAAATTGGAAGAGTTCTAATGTAAAACCTCATAGGGTTGTAGGGTTACAATGAGCATTGAATTTATTAAAACATGTAAAGGTTTAGTACAGTGCCTGGCACACAGTAATCTTAAAATCAATGAAGGTGATGATGATGATGATTCCTTCTCTTCATTCCTGGAGAGTTTCTTGTAGAGCACCATGTAAATGGTAGGTACTCACTCAATCTTGCATGGAAGATACAAGAGTTAAAGAATTAGGACTGAAAGAGAACTTTGAATGATATAAGTGAATAATCAGTTTCTGTTGTCAAATCTAACCACCCTATACTTTCTATCCCTTTTATTTTCATTCATTCTTATCATCATTAACTCAGATTGAAACCTCAACTTAGGCTCAGACTTGAAAAAAAAAATTAATCTCTGCTCTGTGTGTTTCTATTTGGAGCAGCAAATGCATTTGTTATCTCGTACACACTGTGACTGTGATGCACTGATTGCAACTGGCTGTCATTTATGTGAATTTTAAGTCCTGGGTCACGCTGTTCACTCCCAAGCATTCTCTGTGGCTGTCTTGAGAAAGGGGACTCCAAAGGCAGTTCAGAATAAAGGCTACTTGGAAATAAAAAAAAAAAAAGAAGGGGGAGGTGATACAGTTAAACCTATAAGCCTTATTAAGATGATACATAGAGGAGGAAAACTGTGTTAGAAGAGTTTAAAACAATTTGGGAGAAATATGACAGTTATCACAGGTTTACTATTCATGATTATTAGCTATTTTCATTTTCTTCATCTGTGTCCACATTATCATGATAATCTTGTGGTTAACTCCTAAACTTTAGCTTTGAAACACACAAGTGCATTTAGATTGCACATCCAGAAGTCTACTCAACAATTTTTAAGTAAGGACTTTAAGCAAAAAAAAAAACCCTATTGAAATTGAAGAATAAATCAGCTTTGACACTAGTGTGATAAAGGACAAATTCTTGACTCTCGTTTCTTCATTGTAGACTTTAGCCGTAGTTTGAACTTCAGGTTTAGTGGCTGCTCTGGAGAATGCATGAGCAGTATCAAAATGAAGGGCTGGCATAGGGATTCATTTTAAACGTGTCCATGTGTCTGTGAGAAAGTGTCTTGAAAAAAATAAAATGGAACTTAGGCACCACATAGCTGTTTTAAAGGGGGTGAGTGTTTTACAAACTGTTTGACTTGTAAATACCTTTTATAATCCTAACAGTCACTGTTACGTAGTCATCAGCATCTACTTCTTATGCTTCTTGGGCACATAGCAAGTCTGCATTCCTTAGTTCCTTTCCATTAGATGTAGCCATAGGACTAAGTTCTGGTCAATGACTTATGGGCAGCAGTGATGCAGTCCATTTCCCTGCCTTTCCTCTCTCTCTGGCTCTTTTTGTGGGCTAATGTAAAGGATCCTGCTAAGGTTCCTAAGGGAAGGAAGAGCCTGAAAGTGGAGGGAAAAATGTGAATCCCTGTTTAGGGAATGAAAGGGTACCTAACGATGAGAAACAAGGTCACTGGGGATTCATATGTTATTAATGCACTTTTACTATGGTAAGCTAGAATGATTTTTGGGTATGTTTGTTATAGCAGTTAGGGATATTTACCCTAAATAACATAATCGTAATATGTAAACTCTTGGCCCCCTTAAAATTACTTTTTGAACATTTTCTAAATAAATATGTTTTAGATCAGTATATCACTAAAAACATAACAAATCAAATACAAAATACAATATATAGTTTTTGTTACCTTTAAGAACAAGTCTTAATGAACCATGAGAGACGATGGACTCTGAAAAACAAACTGAGGGTTCTAGAAGGGAGGGGGGTGGGAGGATGGGTTAGCCTGGTGATGGGTATTAAAGAGGGCACGTTCTGCACGGAGCACGGGGTGTTATGCACAAACAATGAACCATGGAGCACTACATCAAAAACAAATGATGTAATGTATGGTGATTAACATAACAATAAAAAATTTTTAAAAGAAAAGAACAAGTCTTAACTTCTTGTCATTTAACAAATTGTGCCTGATTTTTAGTTTATGTGATAATTTGCTAATACATTTATGTAAATTATATTGCTATTTTGTTTTTGTTGAAGCATCTAGTGCAAGGCTGCCTGGGTTTGAATTACACACTAGCTCTATGAAGTTGGGTGACACATGCAACCTCTTTAAGGCTCAAAATCTCCATCTAGAAGATAGGGATAATAATCTTTACTTAATAGTGTATTACCATTATCTCATCCATGAAATGAGATCTTATAGTACTTATCTCATGGGCTGTTTGTAGAATTATTAGTTGACACATAGAAAAGTTTTAGGTATCATCAATAATATTCTGACTGCCATATGATCATGTCTTGGAAATGTACCCTGTGGAAAAAGATAATCACTTTCCAGGTCAGTGACACTGCCTCTAAGTCTTTGTAGAAACTTAAGAGTTAGATGGGGGTTTTAGAGAGCACCTCTGCTTTTCAGTCCATCCCCCAGCTTAGCAGCCAGGATAATTGTACAATGCAAACCTGATCATCTCACTACCCTCCCACCCCCCAACACCTAGCCAGACCCATCCGTTGCCATGCAGTATATTTCAGTAACTTTCTGCTACTCTTTAAATTCTCAATTTGGATTGCAAAGCCCTTTGTGGTCTTGTCTCTACCAATGACTCCAGGTTCCCTTCCTCCCCATTCTAGCCTCTTTGTCTTCTACTGTTTTTGTTGTTTGCTTGCTGGTTTTGTTTTGGATCCCTGAAGTGCACCATGTTCCTGAAGCCACAGGGACTTTGTATTGGTAATTTCTCTTCGGGGAATACCGTTCCCTTATCCCTTTACCTAGTTACGTTTTTCAAATCTCAACTTATTACAACTTCCTCAAGAAAGACTTCTCTTACTTCTAAAACTGGGCCAGGTCCTCCTCCTACACATATCCATATTTAGGGCTCATTCTTATTTATATCACCAATCACAGTTTCTAACTGTGCACCTGTGTAGCGGACTCTTGGATAAACTGCTCAGATTCACCTTTAGGACAATGTTGTTTCCTGGAATCCCTCAAATGTTATCCTTCTTTAGAAATACCTTGGCTGAAAAGAGTCGCCTTACTAGCTGGGACAGCCTGCATCAGATGACTGGTTGGCACATGGATAGCAAGTCCAGACGGCCTTACCTGACTCTGGAGGTCTCTGAAGGCTATTTAAGAGCCAGACTTCCTCACAGGAATGACTGAGGCCTTTGTCATACTATATTATAGCCTATCTTCTACCCAATCCTGCTTCTGCTCTTTTCTTCCCACTTGTGGTGGTCACAAGACAAGTCATTCTGTTAATCTCCATCTCAGAGTCTGCTTCCAGGGGAACCCAATCTGCAACAATCTTCTTGGATTTTTTTTGAATTGATGTTTATCTCCTCCATTTTCACTCCATGAAGGCAAGGGCTACCTCTGTTTTTTTTTTTTCCCCCACCTATATATCTTCTACATCAAGAACAGATTCTAACACATAAGTGCTCAAAAATATTTCATGAATTAATAACATCTACCCTCCTTATTTTATGAATGAGTCAAGATTTAGGAAAGTCACATCCCCAAGGGGCACAGCTGACCAGCTTGTTTCTTCCTGCCTAGCTTTCCCCACTATCCTGTGGTTTCCTGTGTTCTCAAAGACCCAAGAACTTGTGCAGTTCTATAATTAGAAAGGAGCAAAATTTTTATTCCTCACAAAAGGCAGCTTTTCTTTGGTGAATAAAGTTGCTAAGTCTAAAATCTTTGGTGAGTGTCTGAAACTCTAGAAGTATCAGTGTTAACTGCATACCCTCCCCTGATCTATCTGCAGATAGCCCAAGTCCCAAAATCCATCATCCTGACATTGGTAAAAGGAACTCAGCTGACACCAGTATCCTTCAATACCCTTTGTTCAGCATCATTGTTAAATAACAGGAAACTATTTTAATGGACTATAGGACCATGTCAGGGACCATTTGCTCTCCATATAATTTGGGTTGCTTTTTAGACTGCAAAGGACTTTAATAAGAGGTGCATCATTCTGCTTATGGATTTGAAAAGTGACATAGTTAATTTGTTTTTTTACTAGTCTTCTGTTCTGCCCTGTTCTGTTACAGAAGTGATAAAACAAAGTTTTCATCTTTTGAAGTCAAAGTCCAGAGTTGGTGCCAAAACAATCCTGCAGAAAAAATGCTTTGGTTGTGTTCAGGCTTAGGGTATATGCTACATGTGTTTGTGCATGTGTGTGTGTTTTATTCTGTGTATATGTGTCCTGTGGTTCTTCAGAAGATGTGAGCTTAAAAGTCCCTTGTTGAGCGTCCAATAAAAGTTACCCACCCTGTCACCTTTAACACATTGAAAGTAAATAGTTATTTTTTGGGTGGCACAGAGTTGAAGAGCATGCAGTTCTTCATTGAGAACTGCATATTCTATATTCAGTTGAGTATTGGTTTTATGCTTACTGGTAATGAGTCCTTCGGCAACATATTTTATGTCTTTGAGCTTCACTTAGTGCATGATAGTAGGTACAGTGTACTTATGAATTTTAAATGACCTAGTAAATGCCAGTGTGTATATATACCACACCATCTTTATCCATTCATATATCAGTGGACCTTAGGTTGCTTCCATATCTTGGGTATTATAAACAATGCTGCAATAAACATAAGGGTGCATATATCTTTTTGAATTAGTGTTTTTGTTTTCTTTGGGTAAATACCCAGTAGTAGAATTACTGGATCACATGGTAATTCTATTTTTAATTTTTTTGAGGGACCCCCATACTGTTTTCCACAGTGGCTATGTACTCAGCCATTTAAAAACAAACAAACAAAAAAAACCACGAAATCTTGCCCTTTACAACAACATGGATGGACCTAGAGGGTACAATGCTAAGTGAAATATCAGTCAGAGAAAGACAAATACCATATGATTTCATTCATATGTAGAATTTAAGAAACAAAGCAAATAAACAAATAAGAGAAACAAAAATCCAGACTCTTAAATACAGAGAACACAATGATAGTTGCCAGAGTGGAGGTGGGAGGGGGGATGGGTGAAATAAAGAGAATTAAGAGTATACTTATGATGAGCACTAAGAATATATAGAATTGTTGAATCATTATATTGTACACCTGAAACTAATAAAGCACTCTCTTAATTATACTTGAATAAAAAATAGAAAAAATAAGTGACCTAAGTACAGTAAACTCTCAATATCAAATATTTCAAGTATTATGGCACAGTTGATCTCAAATCGCCCTAGCACTTCACTCATACCTTCCCTGCAATCATAGCAATAGACTAAGAGTTCAGAAAGAGTGGAAAAGATTATGTCTTATTAGTCTTCAAATCTCTAGAACTCAGCACAACCAACCTGGTTGGTAAATAGCCTATTTAATAATTGTTTAATCTGTGAATGTATTTATTTAAAGGTTTATGATGGTTTCTGTCTTCATTAAAGACTATTAGCACCTCTATTTGTTGAACTTGACAAAATGATAAAATACACATGTGATCACTCTTGTATACGCATATGACTCATAGATGCTCTGAGAGCCTTAAAGAAGATGGATAAATGTACAGCATTAAAAGTTGAGTATTCTGTATTCTACTGTATTCTATTGATTTTCTGATCACTGGTTTGCTCATCAGTGGGTACTGGATAAGTAGCAGTTTTGTGTGGTTGAATATAAGAGTTTAAAGATACTGTAAGTTAGCACTTATCAAAGGAGGGAGAGGTTACATTTGCTAATTAGAATAAACTGGGAGGATTTTCCAAAACAATAATCCCTCTTCGTGTCATTTTCTATTGTTATATTAAGAAACCACCCCAAGACCAACAAAACAATTCACTATTATATTTGGCAGTCCTGGGTAAAGACTGGGCAGTTCTTCTCATTGTTGATCTTGTACAGTTGAGCTACCATATAACAGGTTACCCCTCCATCTCTGTCTTTCTCTTTCGCTCTCTCCCTGCTCCGCCTTCATAGATCATCTTTCTGTCTATAATGTTTTCTATATTGTCTTTTAGGGTTTTCCACATGTCTTGGGATTTTCATAGTGTATTTGATTTAGAAAATCTAATATGGCAAATGCTTTTAAGTGGCCAAAAGAAGAAACTTCTAGGCCCGTAAAGGGCTTAGCCCAGAACTTGCACAAAATCTTAAAGAATGAAAACTATAACAATCTTGGAGAGGGTTTTCTTCACATGTGGAATCAATTACAAAATGCCTTTTTATCTAAAGAAGACTCAAGTTGAAGAAATGAAACAGAAGTTGCCTACTTTGAGATTTAGTCTGTTTTCCAAAATACAACTGCATATGACATAAGAGTTTCCAGATCACTCTTGGGGAAAAAATTCCAGAGAATATTTGCGCTTGGATTTTCACTGGTAAAAATTCAGAGGGGCACTTGGGTGGCTCAGTTGGTTAGGTGTCTGCCTTCGGTTCAGGTCATGATCACAGGGTCCTGAGATCGAGCCCCATTTTGGTCTCCCTGCTCAGTGGGGAGTCTGCTTCTCCCTCTCCCTCTGCCCCTTCCCCTGCTTGTGCTTGCTTGCTCTCTCTGTCAAATAAATAAATAAAATCTTTAAAAAAAATAAAAAAATAAAAATTCAGAGAGCAGTCCTGTGGTAACAGTTGCCTGTACTCCCATATTTCTGAAAACTGTAACAGATGAAGACATGGGTCATAATAATAAGTCCACAAGCATGTAAACACCTTGATTCTCTACTGAGAGAACCCAGGAAACAGTCTTGGATATCTAGCTGTTCAATGGTCCCAGATGAGCCCAGAATCTTCAGAGATAGAAGCTTGTGTCTGCATTGTTAATAATTCCCCCCAAGTGATTCTAATGCACGGCCAGGCTTTGAAGATTCTTTCCTAGCTCTGTTGTTCTTGGAATATTGTAGGCATCAAAAACTCTGGAGGGCTAGTTAAAACCCAGATTACTGGGTTCCATTGTCAGTTTCCTGATTTGGTAGTTCTGATGTGGAGCCTAAATTTTGCCTAATGAGTTTCCAGGTAATGCTGACATTGTTTGTCTGGGTACCACATTTTCAAAGTTATTGCTGTAGAGCAGGGTTCAGCAATTTTTGTTTTTCCTAAAGGGTCTATATGTTTAAAATCTATATAAAAACACTGCTAGGTTGCTATTCTCTCTGGATTTCCAAATTTATATTTCATTGGTGTATATTAACACACTTTAATTACTTTCCTCCTCACCAATACATGAGCTTTTCAGAATGTTTAATTTTTACCAATCTGGTGTCTTCTAGTTATTTGTCAACCACTATCTCTGGAAGTTGAACAGTTTCTGGGCTCTTACCAGTCTGAGCCTGGGCAAACAGGTCCTAAATATGTGTAATTAGGATATAGATAACAACATAACTGGATAATAGAGTGTGGGAAATGTGCTTTCTTGTCAGTGCTCAGTCACCAATGGCAAGGGTGGACAAATATTGGTCCTCCATGCAAAAACAAGATCTAGAGAAGGATTTCTTAACCTCAGCATTATTGATATTCTGTACCTGATAATCCTTTGCTATAGGGGGCTATCCTGTGCAATGTAAGATGATCAGCACCATCCCAGGCCTGTACCTGCTAGATGCCAATAGCAATCCCCACCAGGTTGTGACAAACAAGAATGTCCCCAGACATTGCCACATGTCCTCCAGGGGACAAAGCTGCCCCAGCTGAGATCCACAATCTTGGATCACAATAATTGTTTTTCATTTACATCAGTGGCTGCCGTGGCTTTGACATTTCCAGGATGAGAGCTATGAACTGACTTGTCCTACTGAGTCTAAAGTGCACTCATGTCTTGGTGGAGGTTGCAGTGAAAAGAAAAGAAAGCAGAAGTCATACTGTCATTTTCAAGGAATATCCTAAAAGCAAACTAGAAGGCTTTGGATGTGATTTGAATAAAAAATAGTTTATTTGATGCATTTACGGTTTTTAAAAAAAATTAAACCATTTGTCAGCATTTTAAAAATGAAAGATTTCAGATAATGGGATTTTTAAGCTCCTTTTAAAAATTGGAAAACTCGGGCAACATTGCACTTTAATTCCTTCAGTGATCAGCTAGAGCTATGTAGCTGCTATCTCCACATATGAGCACATCCTCTTCAGATTTCTGTGTCCCCCATTTGCTCTCAACCTGCCTTATTCTCATCATCCATGGGTTGCAAAACTTTGGATTAGATCATTGGGTCTCTGTGGTTCCAAATGATTGTAGGGAGGTGGGGTTAATCAAAGGAAAGAACTCACATGGACTCCAAACTTGCAGGTAGAATGCCAAATCAGAACATGTCCCCTTTAAAAGTTCTACTTCTTTTGCATTTAGTCAGTGCTGCCTAAGGAAAAACAACACTCTTTGTACACCAATAAAATAAGGATGGATAATGGAAAAAAGAAGAATAAAATGAGGTTATAAATGTCATAAAATGTTTGTTATTTGCTGATTTATTTGTAAGTTTTTCTCCTTAATCTTAAATTCCCCCTAACTCACTGTCTGCTATTGAAATGATGGAAAGATACTTGGAACAAAAGGCTGAATGATTTCCTCCAAGACAGGGAACAGGCAATTATAAAAATTAACATATTTTTCCACTTGCAATTGGAGATTGCCTCTTTGAAAGAATGCCTGAGCATTGGCAAAACATACATTGTAAGTCACATTTTATGCTCTCCAAGTAAATAAAAGTGTTTTATGTTCTAGAGGAGAGTATAGATGTGTTCCCTGGCATATATCTCATTATCTGATCTATTTTCCTCATGTTGAAGTAAGGACTGCTTGTTACACAGCATCTCATACATCATAGAAGGTGACATTATTTTGGAGATAGATGCTAGCTACACAGAATAGAGATCACAAATGCTGCAGACTTAGAAGGCATATAAACCTGAGTGTGTCCCTGATCACTTTTGTATGCTGAGAGATTCCCAAAAGCTCTCTAGTCACTTGGTGTGTGGTAAATGCATGATACTTGCTAATCTATTATCTGAGCTTCATGTGGCTTCATAAGAGTTTTCTAAGGTAGGCTCTGACCACTTTCAATTTTGGGGGAGAAAAGAAATCATCTTTTTGACTGAGATTTCTATGTGGAAATGGAAATTGACTTGTGAATTATAGTTACATGCAAAACATTCAGCAATAATGGAAATGTGCTATAATCTGTGTTGTTCAGTGTGGTAGCCACTAGTTACAAATGTTTACTGGTCACTTGAAATGTGGCTAGTATGAGCGAAGATGTGAATTTATAATTTTATTATTTTCATTTAGATTTAAATTTAAAGAATTGCCTGTGACTAGTGGCTACCCTATTAGGTAACTCAGATCTAGCCTCTTTTTGTCACATTCAGTGCTAAAGGTTGGTTGTTAGAGAAATAGGAAATGAATGACAACGATCTCTAAGGAGTTCAGAATGAGAAATGGAAGGGATATGGTTTTAGTCACAGTTCTCCAGAGAAATGCAACCAACTTGCCAACATGGTGTGTGTGTGTGTGAGAGAGAGAGAGAGAGAGAAAGAGAGAGAGAGAGAGAGATTGAGATTTAAAGGAATTGGCTCAAACAATTGTGAAGGATTGAGTAGTCAAAAATCTGTAGGGAGGCTAAATGCTATATGCTGAGAGACTGGAGAGCCAAGAAAAAGTTATAGTTTAAATCCAAAGGCAGTCTGCTGACAGAAATCCTTTAGTTCAGGGGAAGTTGGTCTTTGTTTTAAGGCCTTTTACTGATTGGATGTGGCCCATCCACTTTATGGAGGGTGATCAGCTTTACTCAAAGTCTACATCTTTAAATGTCAATCTCCTCCAAACATCATCTTCACAGAAACATGCAGAACAATATTTGACCAAATACTGGGCACTGTGACCCAGTCAAGTTGACATAAAATTAATCATCATATCTACCCTAGTGAGAAGAAAACCCAGTCATCTTTAGAGGAAAGAGAAGATAATAAAGGCTTAGAGACAATGCAAGATGAGCAAGCGTGGAATAAACAACCATCTAAATTGCTTTATAGTTTTTCAAAAGAGACATTAATTCTTCATTTTGATCCATTTTTTGGTTATAAATATAATCCATATTATTATAAGGAATGTTATTACAGACATGACTTAGAAAAATAAATGTTTGCAGCACTGTGCTGTGTCAACTTGGTAAAAGCTGAGCACGACATTTTTCTAAATCCCTTTTTCTGTGTAGCTTTGTGTTCAATTTGGGCAAAAATGAAAATTATGTGAGATTTGAAAAGTAATAGTAAAGCAAGTCAGTACTTTCAAAAGTTCATCATTAGACATGTAACAAGAAAATGTTGAGCTATTCTGCAGGCATAAGCTTCTCCTAATTTTCCTCCTTCCTCTATCCATTCTGTCTCCCTAACTGCTGTTCTTGCTGACCAGCCGTGACCCACAGACTACTAGCCAATGGATAGCCGAATATTCAGAGGCATCAGCCACATGGAGGCATGTCTTCCAGTTCTCACCTCCATGAGTCCCACTACTTCCCAATCCCCCCTCCTAGATATGCTTAGCTTCTAAGATTTCCCTGCAGGTTCCAACTTATACAGAAGAAGGGGACAATTTGCTTGCCACCTTATGGCTAAATCACATACTGTGGTCAATGGGACATATGTTACATTAATGATAGATAAAACATTTCCTTGTATACTGCCTTTTTCAATATGACTTTGCATATCTTCCATTAAGTGAAGTTGTAGCTTGCTTTGACTAAGAAAATTTTGCATAGGTAACATATGTGAATGCCAAAGGCAGGGCCTCTCAAGATCTTGTACTCTCTTGTTCCTGAGATTGCCATGTGGAGAAGCCCTGACCAACTTCCTTGAGGGTGGCAGACCACATGGAAAGAGTGGTTCTAAGGATATGTGAAGATTGACTCTAAACTGGGGATCTTTTTGTCTTTCATTTTTCAGTTACCAATACATTCATTTCCCTTTTTGGGAGATAAAAGAAAATGTTCTAGTACCAGAATACCCATTTTCCAGATTTTCTGGAAATGTTAAATTATGAACAATAAACCAAGGAGAATTTACTGTTTCTTCTTGATATCTCACACGGATTGGAGCTGATTCTTATATTCAATTAGTTCTGTGGTGTTCAGTGATTCTAAAAGGGTGGCTGATAGCAGGCAGTTCACTGTAAAAGATTATGCACATGTAGAGGGTCACTTACTCACATGCCTGGTGCCTGGGACTTCTAGCATTTAGAACAGCTGGGGTTCTTGGTATATCTCTATCTCAATTTGATCCCTGCATGATCTTTCCAGCATGGTAGCCTCAAGGTGGTGAGTCTCATTATATTCCACCTCAGAGCTCCAAAGACAGAAAGACACACACACAGATGCACACATGTTCTATCACCTTTCTAACTTTGTCTTGTAAGTGGTATAGCTTAATATCTCTTGTAGCCACATATTTGTCAGTTCACAATCAAGGAGAGGGAATATAGACCATAGCTCTCAAAGCAGAAGTGTCAGTATCATCATGAGAAGGTCATATAAATGGGGATGCATGAATAAATACAGTGCTCTCCAACAGCATCTCTGATAGTTACTCATTCAAATTCAGACTGAATATTTGTATAGTTGATTTGATTTATTACATTTTTGTGCAGTCCTTAGAGAAACTTTCTTATGAGAGGCTTTGAAATTAATCTTCCTCTTATAATTAGCCTTAGGCTTGCCTTCTTGTTCATAGGTTAGTTCTGTTTGTGGTGAATAAAGAAGGATTTTGAATTTGACAGTTTCAGTGTTCGATCTTTCTCAAATATTCTACTTGAAAAGCTTAAGATATCAATTTATATCAATTTATATCAATAAAATATTTTTTCTCTCTTAAATATTTTTACTAAACATACCTTGAATTTCCACTGCATCACATATTAAGATAATACCTACATGTCTCACTATCCTGGTCATCTTCATTTGTCAGTATTCTTAAAATTTTCTAATATATGCAAGCACTTACTTTATCTTAATATGTCTTCTGTTATCGTAGAAGTAGTAGTAGTATATGTTACCTGATGATGGGATAGGGATTCCTTTAGGGTGTTACTAAGCAGTAGATTGCTGAGGACTTCCTGTTTCATCATGCTTAACTGGTAAGGTTATTTGTGTAATTGTAGGAGATAAAAATTGCACAGTGCATAGGTTGATGGGTGGGGAAGTGATAAGAACTGTGTTCTAACACCTAAAAAACATTTTCCAATGAATAATGTTGATCTAAATAGCTATTTATTGTACCAAGAGAAAAGGATCAAGATTAGTTAATATGAATAAATTACATTGAATAGTAAAACAAAATTTTATTGTGTCACAGATAACATATGGTAAAGAGAGACTGTAAAATTGTTGAGTTACTGAAAACACAAGACTGAAGTGAACCAAGACTTCTGTTGAAGTCCAGCAAAGTACATCTGAAGTCTTGATCTGTGTTGAATGGTATGTGTTCCCCAAATCTGTAATTTTCAGAGGTATCCTACCCTTGATGATAATTAGAATAAATGCAGCTCATATACTACCCAGCTATACCTTGAGGGATGATCTGGGGAAATAGTTGGTAGGGATTGAGCAGCAGGAGAAGGATGAGATCAGCAGGAAACAACTGTTTTGAGAATTCTGTGGGTTATGGAACTTGCTGGGTAGGGTAGACCTCTTCTACTTCCAAAGGGCTTTAGTTGGGCTTCTTGGAAGCGTATCCTAAAGGTTTTGGACATTGGTTTTACATTTTAAAATTTTGTTTTATGTCTTTGCTACATAGAAGGAAATCAGAAAGGACCATCTTTTGAAATAGTCAATATCTATTGCTAGAGGATTTGACCAAAATGGGCAACTTCTTTTCTGAGTCAGAGTTAAAAACACTGGGTTTAGAATTGTTAATTGAGATGAAGTGGCTGAATGTGTTAAATCTATGGCAGGGTAGCTATATTAGGACAATAATTTTGCTACCCAACCTCTACTAATGACAATGGAATTGGAGAAAATATTGTTTATTTTTCTGATCATGTCTACGTATATACATTGTAGAAATTTGGAAAATGGAGAAAAGAGTAAAACAAAACAGAGAGAGTATTTAAATGTACATCTTTTCTATCTGAAAATGTTTACTAGATTTGGACATATAGGGTCATAATCCAATCAAATAGGAGTCATAATGCCTCTACGATCTTTTAAAATCTTTTCCTCACTATCAAATATTAACTGGTGTTGTTAAATATTTTTGTAATCTTGATGTTTAATAAGGCATATTATTTCATCATCTACATTTTATTTAGTTGGTGGCCTGTTATAGGAATTTAGACTATTTTCATTTTTCATGATGATAATGATTCAAAACATTTATGTGCATTTATGAATATTTCTTTAAGACAATTTCCATAGTTGGAAATATTGAGCCAAATGCATGGATGTGGTTGGTCATTTGAAATGTATTGACAAGTACATATTCTCTTGCTCAGTGACCAAGACCCCAGGTATGCATTATTAAAAATAATGCAATTTTGAAATTTTAATGGGCTAAAAGTTGTATTTGGCACCAGTTTTCTTTGATTACCACATGCATGCACATTTAATTTCTATAACTATTCTTTAATTCCTGTTTACATGCTTTCCATTTGGATTTCATCATTTTTTAAATTACTTATCTATTCCCCTTTAAACTGCAATACAGTTTGACTTCAATTTGGCACCTACATTCTCTTTATTCAGCAGTTTTTCCTTGTGACTAAAGCCCTAGATCAAAAAAACTGAAGTCTGGCTTCAGCCAAAACTTTGACACTGACTGTATATATATAATTTAGGGTAAGGTCGTTTTATTTCTGTGCCTTGGTTTCTCCACTTTAAGAATGGATATATGACTTCATCCAATATATTTCACTGAAATGCCATTATATTAAATGAGATTGTGACCCAGCTCCTCTGATACCTCTTAGGTGACTACGGAAGGTCATTTTACACTTACACACCTCCACTGTGTTATGTATTCATCACTCTCAAGTTATTACTGTTTAGTCCTCTTCTATTTATAGAGTCTGAAGTTTGAAGCTGGTGAAGGCTTTAGAGATCATTCTCAACTTTCCCATCTTACCAGTTTAGAAACTGAGATGGAGATGTGGTGAATGAATGAAATTAAACCTGGAATTAGACTCTAGGTAAGCAGATGTTTCTACTATGACTCTATTCACTTTAGAAAATAATGGTTGCTTTTTGACTCGAGGCTAATTACACAATTTCAACAAGGTTTACACATGCTCAACTAGTATAGTTTCTAATATCAAGATACTGAAGATGACCCACATTTCCTTATTAGGAAATTTACAAATAAATTAGAAAATATAAATACAAAAGAATATGTTCCTGTCATTTAAAATGATGGTATAAAATCTATCGACCTCAATAAATGTCTGTGATGATTATCGTTAAAAAAAAAAACAACAATAACACTGATCACAAACAGTATATATGGCATTTGCATTTAAAATTATATGCAGGGATCTAAACAGGGATTGGATACAGAGAAATATTTATAATAATGATACAAGTATTAAAATTATAAAATATAAACTATATAAACAAAAATTAAAAAGAATAAAAATGTTAAAGGTGTAAGAGTATGCAATTATTTGGCAAGATCATGAATGATATTTTAACTTTTTAAACTTTTTGAATTTTTCAAATATTTGTAATCATCATTTATCATTTATACAAAAATAAAATAACATTATTTAAGACAACAATTCTGAACCTGTGTGTTGTCTTTAACTGTTCAAACTGGTTTTTATTAAATTCTCCAGCTGGCTTTCTCATTTCTCACTCCATATGTAGTTTCTGATAATCCTGGCCAAAAAACATTTTTTTTGTATTCATTTGTTTTATATCTTTCTAGGTAAATTGAACCCTGGAGTTTCTTATATTTTATTGCAGTTAGTAAACATAAGTTTTGGTAATCATTTTCTTGAAGTTGAAGCACACTGCTATATAAACAGTAACACTATTCAATAATCGCCTTTCCCAAGAGAGATCTTTTATCTTCATACCCTTGACTGAGGATCTTCTCTGATTTTATGGCACTGTTACCTGTTTAAATGTATGGCCAACTTGGGAGTAATCATGTTTCCCAAGAAACAAATTGTCAGGCTATTCAGCAAGTGAAATGAGGTCTTAGAATGTTAATTTTAAACATATTTCCTTTTTGCATTTTTATAAATGTCAACTTTGAGAGTACATTTTATTTCTCAAAGTTAATATGAAGGAGTACAGTATTTAAATAGCTGCGTTAAATTAGTCTTAAGAATGACAATTTCTGAGAATGGATTAAGCTTTCATTAATAGATGCTGTATGGATAAGACCTTGGGTTTGAAAAGTGGTTTTTGTTCCTAGCCTTGGCTTAGTAAATTTCTTTATATGTGTGTGTGTCTGTATATATGTATATATACATATATAATCAATATTCAGCACTGATATGCAAGTAAAAAAAACAGTAAATATGTGTCAGTCCATATACTACATTATTTATCTTCATTTTTTCCGTTCGATTTCCACAATGAGCCTATAAGCTTAAAACTACAATTACCTCATTTTGCAAATGAGTTCATTGAAAGTTGAGTTCAGCAACCTTACCTAGATTAAGAAGACAGCAAGTGTTGAGTGTTATCCTCTGACTCACATTTACCTGACTACAGCATCCAAACTTTTAATCTTTGGGCTATCATCTAATATTTCCTTTTTATTATTATTATTATTTATTTTTTATTTAAATTCAATTACATCATTAGTTTCAGATGTAGTGTTCAATAATTTATCAGTTGCATATAACACCCAGTGTTCTATTACATCACGTGCCCTCCTTAATGCCCATCACCCAATTACCCACCCTCCCACCCATCTCCCCTCCAGCAACCCTCCATGTGTTTACTATAGTTAAGAATCTCTCATGGTTTTTCTGCCTCTCTGATATTTCCAAATAAGTTTTAGAACCCACTGGGGTTTTTGTTTTTTTGCTTTTTATTGATTTATTTTTTTTTTAATTTTTAGAGGCGCTAATATTTGCCTGCCCTTGAATTGCTTTGATAATGAATTCGACTGTGTGATCTCTGCTTTATATTTAGCTTTTGACACACGCCTAAAACACACTCTAATCAACTCTTAGATAAGAAGTTATCTACCAATCATGGAAAATTTGTTTTTACATTTCCTTTTCTTTTAGCAGTGGAAACTCACTGGCCCATCACTGTCACTGAATGACATTCTATTCTAACACAGTATCCATTCCTTCATAAGGATCTGTTTATATTTTAAGGGTTCTATCTTACTGGAATGGGAATTTGTATCCTTCTGTGGACATTTTATGTACCAGTTGGCATTTGGAAAAGTATTTTTTGGATCAGGGGAAGTCTCCTGTGCTTTTGAAATGTCTTCAAGTGGCAAAATACTAATTTTACTTAAGTGTAAGAACAATATTTTTAAAATCATGATAGAAACCTAAGGAGATGTTCAGTTATAGTTACCTTCCTACACAAAGGATGACCTGCCTTCTCTTGAGAATAAAAAAAAAAAAACCTAGCGTCTCCCAAGGATCCTCCAAGTGGACAAGTTGTGACTGTCTAGGCTTTTCTTTTATCTTAAGCTCTTGCTTGAAAATTGTCTTCCTCAGAATGGATTTGAAAGGAAGATTTATTTTCTGTATGTATTCAATATATGTAACATACGCATTGGCATGTCGATATATGCATGCAGTATGAATGTATTTAGTATTATTGTTCATGCATTGTAAAATGGTAAATAAATAAATTGTATCCCAGCCTATTTCATTCTATCTCTTTCTTATTAAGGAAGGCAGTTGGCATTTGGGGAAAAAAATTCTTTCATTCTGTAGTCTTCTATATTAACTTCCTTCCTTTATTTCCTCTTCTTCTTATTTTTTTTCCCCAAATGTAAGAGAGAGAGAGAGAGAGAGAGGGAAGGCAGGGAAATGGACTACATCACTGCATCACTGCTGCCCACTTCCTTCCTTTCTTCTTTCCATTATTGTGGTAAAATACAAAATACAAATATCATAAAAATGACCATTTTAACCACTTTTAAATGTACAATTCAGTGGCAGTAAGTACATTCACAGTACTATGTAACTATCACCACTATCCATTTCCAGAACTTTTCCTCATCTTAAACAGAACTCTCTATCAATTAAGCAATAATTTCCCATCCCCCTCTCTCTAGCCCTCATTAGGATCTATTCTGCCTTCTGTGTCTATGAATGTGTCTATTCTACTTACATCATATAAGTGAAATTTACAATGCATGTTCTTTTGCATCTGAATTGTTTCATTTAGCATGTTTTTAAAGTTCGTCCATGTTGTAGTATGCATCAGAATGTCATTACTTTTTAAGGTTGAATAATATTCCATTGTATGCATATACCCTATTTTGTTTATCTCTTCATCTTTCAATGACATTTGGGTTGTTTCCATCTTTTGACAGTTGTGAATAATTCTGCTGAGAACACTGGTGTACATGTATTTGGTTGAGTCCCAGTAGGGACTCAATTCTTTTGTCTATATACCTAGAAGTTGAATTGCTGAATCATATGGTAATTTTATGTTTAATTTTTGAGGAACCACCAAAGTGATTTCCACAGTACCATTTTACATTCCCACCAACAGCACATAAATTTCTGACTTCTAGTTTCTCCATATACTTACCAACACTTGATATTTTCTTCTCTCTCTCTCACTCTCTCTCTCTTTTTTTTTTTTTTTTTTTTTTTTGTTAATAAACATCCTAATGGGTGTGAAGGAGTATTTCATTATGGTTTTAATTTGCAGTTATCTCATGGATATTGATGTTGAGGATCTTTTCATTGATCTATTGGCCACCCCCCTTTTTTTTCTTTTTCAAGTTTTCATTTAACATATATGGTAAAATTGGTTTCAGGTGTAGAATGTAGTGATTCATCACTTACATGTAACATCCAGTGCTCATCACAAGTGTCCTCCTTAGTACCCATCACCCATTTAGCCCATCCCTCACCCATCTCCCTCCATCAACCCCCAGTTTGTTCTCTATCATTATAAGAGAGGAAAGCAAACCATAAGAGACTCTTTTTTTCTCCTTCCCTTATGTTCATCTGTTTTGTTTCTTAAATTCCACATATGAGTGAAATCATGGAATTTTCTTTCTCTGACTGACTTATTTAACTTAGTATAATAAAATCTAGCTCCATCCATGTCATTGCAAATGGCAAGATTTCATTATTTTTGATGGCTAATATTCCATTGTCTATATATATACCACATCTTCTTTATCCATTCATCAGTCAGTGGATATTTGGGCTCTTTCCATAGTGTGGCTATTGTTGATAATGCTGCTATAAACATCAGGGTGCATGTGCCCCTTGGAATCTGTATTTTTGTATCCTTTGGGTAAATACCTAATAGTACAATTACTGGGTCATAGGGTAGCTCTTTTTTTAACTTTTTGAGGAAATTCCAAACTGTTTTCCAGAGTGGCTGCACCAGTTTGCATTCCCACCAATAGTGTAAGAGGTTCCCCTTTCTCTGCATCCTCGCCAACATCTGTTGTTTCTTGTGTTGGCCACTCCTTTTTGTTTTTCTTTCTCTCATATTCCTCTTCCCTTTTCAGTTCTCTTCCTATTTTTCTTCCCTTTACTTTCCTCTTTCCACCCTTCCATCCCTCCCCTTCCCCTTCTCTTCCTCCCTCTCTTTTCTTTTATATTTCCTTCCCTTCTGTCTTCTTTGAAGAGCATGACAAAATCTGGATTGACTCTGTACACCCAGAACTTGTCCTTTCTCCACTGAATCAAAACCCTAATTAACCCAGAGTTGCATGTCTAGTAGATCATAATCAGCATTCAGAATCATATGTTTGGCTCTGACTTTAAGCTCTTAAAAATATGTTATACTAACTTCAACAGAAACCTCTGAGATTTATTTACACACATTTAATAAATGACTACTATGTTTCAAATATTGTTTTAGGTACTGGGGATACATCCTTGAACAAACAGATAATCCCTACCTTCTTGGAGCTTACTATATGATAAAAGTAAAGAAATAGAGATTTTGATGGATTTTATGAATAGTTAATAAATACATCACTTCTCTCTGGACCTGTTTTGTCAACTACGGAATTAGAACATTTTGCTCTAAGCTATCGTTCAGCTCTGGTACTCTATAACCCTGAGGATTATCTTTTTGAAAATGCCTTTTTTTTCCTCCCCTTCAGTTCACAATCCCAACCCATTCTATCTTTAGGCCACTTTTACTTCTTTTAATTTAATGGCTTTCACTAGGTTTCATTTTCCAATATTTTATTTGTCCCAGACAGTCAATAGTCATGAGTGAAAGCAAAAAGAGCAGATCTGAGAGGTGATCAAGCTACTGCTGTGAATGTCTTGGCTTGATGGCAGCAATATTCTGCCAGCTCTGCTCCACCCACTCTTCTCCTACCTATGCCAGATGGCTGATGGCCCGTGGCTGGCCACTGCAGTTGTGGGCTCCCTGCTATTCTCACAGATGAGCCCAGATGATGGGGTCAGGGCATCATGTGTCAGAATCAAATGAAGTCATTAAAAATTATTGCCAACAGCTGTTCATGGGTTTCCATAAAATGAATTGATCCACCCATCTGGGCCTCAGAAGATGTCATGGGTCAATATAGTTGAGTTCTTAAGCAACATGCTATAAGTTAGGCATTTCTAATATGGATTTTTCCCCCAATAAAAAGAACTTAGGAGATACTGGAATTGAGGACAAGAGGATTCTGGGTATGGATTTGCTAGAGGATACCTCTGCTGAAATGGTTGTTATTAGATGCCTCTCTCAATTTTACACCAATAGTTTTCAACAAATAACTGTTCATTCAGTTATATACATTGATACATTTTTAATACACATATTGGGGTTACATAAATTATCCATAGAATGTATCCCCTTGTTCTTAATGAGTTCACATGGACACATAGGACTTAATTTTTTCTCCATTTTAGATAAAAAATTGGGTACATTAGGCATTGCTAAGAAATTTAAATTTTCAAAAATGCACATACAAGTAAAAATGGAGGTATGTAAATGAAGACTGATAATGTATGAAATATATAAAGGTGCCCAGTTTCAGAGGGAAATAGCATAAAGTTCATATTCATGGGTGGTGAGTTGGTAGAAGAGGGAGTGGTATGGCTGTCTTGAGGATTTTCAGGACTTTGCACAACCTGGCAGTTCAGACAGTGTTATAAGTAGAGAAAATAATCTTATTGATTATTATTATGTAGGGAAGAGATGGTTTGAGCATGCAAAGACATGTTTATATTCTTATCAAATAAAGCCCAAATGCACAGCATTTACTTTTCTTCTATTTTGAGCAAACCACCCTTTCCTTTTGAGGAATCTAGTGCATCATTGAGCAGCAAATAAGAGTGGCAAGATAAGTCTTTGGATTGCTAAACAAAGTCTAAGAATTTTACATGTCTAAAGTACTTAACACTAGGAAATGAAGCAACTCATAACCAGGTAAATTGTCTTAAGAATAGTCCTCAGTATACTGTTCAGATGCCCTGTCCAGTTGACTCCCCAAAACTTCCCAGTTGAACAGTGTATTTTGTGATCACTGTACATATAACCAATAGACCTTCTTGGCATTCTCCCTACAAATTCAAATCCTAAGACAAATATGGTACTCCAGCATTTCTCAGGCAAATACTTGGTCAATGTGGGAGGAAATTTTACAACAGAAACTGCCCATGTGTCTGTTCTCTGTAGTTAAATTCTCCTGACAACTCAGATATTTCCATATATACTCTAAAGCCAGCTAATGTGATATTTGCCTTATTGCTTTAGCAAAAGGGGAAAGTGGAGGGGGATTAGGCAGAAAATAAAATAACAATAAAACTCAATTGCTTGTTTAAATGGATTCCCATCTCTGGTACAGAAGGATGTGATATGTATTTAATAGGCCATGGCTAAACATTACGTGATCATGAACAGCAAATTGCTGAAAACAGCAGAATAGAACATTCTTTTCCAGGTTGCTACTTATGGCTGCTGCTGGAAGGGCTCACAGAGTAGTTCCAACAAGAACTAGAAATATTTTTTTTAAGATGATAGCATAATAATTAAGGTATTTCAAAATAGCGTAGATCTGAATTAGAATCCTGTTTTTAAATTAAATTAGCTGTGTAATCTTAGGTCTCATGCTTATTAGTTAAAACCTCAGTTTCTTAATTCCTATAAAGTGGGTGATAAGGATTTCGTAGAGTTTTATGAGGATTGAAATTGTTTATCTATACATTATATGCATTACATATAGCATACATATATACTATATATTATGTAGTGTGTGTGTGTGTGTATGATTGTGGACTTATTTTACACGTGTGTATATGTGTTAATAGTTCCTGATATATAGTAAGAGCTAAGTAAATTTTATAATTAGTGTCTCTCTTCTGATTGGAACTTGAAGTTCTGCATCACCTCTTTTTCTTCCTCTTTATTTTGGCTTTAGCCAAATTCTGGCTGTGTATGAAAGGCTTAATTATTTCTTTGCTGTGTAGCTTCAAAGCATTTATACAGCTCTTTGAAAAAGTCTGTGCTTACATTATATACAGGACAGACTCTACTTTTTTATCTCTTTGATGTCTCCATTCTTCACAGTTGGGGTAATTTATTTGTGCAATGTTTTCAAGTTTTACTCTTATGTGTGAATTTGTTTGCCAATACAATTATTCAATGTTTTCCTTCGGCACAGAAGCAGGAGAAAGAGAATATTTCTACATGTCAAAGGATCTTTGCTCTGTCTATTCCTTTGCTTCTCATCCTGAAGTACACTTTAGGCTCTCTTTACCCTTCTTTGCTTGGGTTTCATGCCAGCCTACATCTGTGATTGCTGGTGGAACCACTGCAACCCAAGCATAATTTTTGAAAGGTTTTGTTTCTTGATTTTGGAAAATTGTGCTGATTCAGAAACCAGAAGTTCCTATTGCTTGGAAAAGATAACAAAGGAAAAATGGAGCAATAAGGAACTCTTTGAGCATCTCAAAAATTAGATAAATACAAACTAGAAAGTAGAGACTATTTTTATTTAATCTGCATTGGAATTCAGGAAGTGGAATTCAGTCTTTCTGGAATATGAGGGAAATGGGAAAAGCAACTAGCATAATTATGTGTGGAGCACTGACCCTATATATAATTTGGGTTACCTCTTTCACCTGTGGTTGCAGAAATACTTGAGTTAACATTCCTTTGGCTGCTTTGTAACCCTATAGTTTTGGGCAATTCACTTAGCCTTGAAGTCCTTTTTTGTTGTTGTTGTTGTTTTCACACATGTAAGATGTGGATAACAACTCTTATCTCAGCAGATTGTTCTGTGGAATAAAAGAGACAATGCATGTGAGATATTTATTAGAGTATTTAGAATATGATGAGTACTCAATAAAGACACTAGCCTTTTATATGCATTATCTTCTTTTGTTTTTACAATAAAGTAATAGATGTTATCACCCCTAAATCAAGACTAGTCAACTGAAAATTCAAAGTGTTAAACAACATCCTCATGTGAAGAATAGAACTGGATTTAATTTCATGTTTGCCTGGTCCCAAAGACTCCTTTTTTTCTTCATAAGACATCCAAGATAAAATAAATACATTATCATTAGACTCGTAGTAGCCTCAAAACTGTTTCTCAACTAAACATCAATGGATACAGAGAATTTGAATAAAATAGGAGAAGCTGTAAACATTTAATATATTTAAATAGGAAAAACTTCAAATGCTATATTTAACCATGATAACTGCAGAAATGTAAACTCCCAAAGGTTTGGGGAAGGGTCCAATAATTACCAAACACAACAAAAAAAAATTTTTTTTGCTGATCTGTACCTTACAATCCAGTGAAAAAAGATAGGTAGTAAACAATGCACAATAAATAAATTTAAAATGTGTGTTTTAGAAGATCATAAGTGTTCCACAAACAATGACATCAATAACAACAAAAATAATAGACCAGGATAAGAGGGATGCATGATTGGAGAGTTACTGCCCTTCCAGATGATTATTAAAGGCAATATTTGAGGAAAACTTTAAATAGGTGAAGAAGTAAACTATGAGGGTATCTGCAGAAAAAAGTCAAGGCAGACCTAATAGCCTAAAATATTAAGGAGGCCAGTGTGGCTGCTCTGAATGACCAAGGGGTAGAGGAGGTGGAGCTGAAATTAGAGAGATTGCAGTGGACTGGGTCATATGTTTATATTACACTGGAGAAATGAAGAGACCTTGGAGGGTTATGAGCAGAGTTGTTGATTCTATTGTTTCTCCCACTTCTCTTCTATGGTCAGCTGTCTCCATTCAGAATCTAGACCCTTCTCACTTAACTGTTAGAAGGGGTTATGGTGTGAACTGTTAACTCTTAAAAAGAGAAAAGAATTCCTCCTACCCCACCAGTTGGAAATTTTAATAATATGTGAAACATTTTATTGCTAAAATAACTTGGCAAAATAAACATTTAAAATGAAAAAGATAGGAAAAAATTAGCCCAGAGAGAAGATATCAAAATCCAAATCAAGTCCTATGTAATAGTATTGAGAGTCCCCCTCTCACTTTTGTGATAGTCACTGGAATTGAGATATACTCACAATGGATTGAAGAAAAAAATGTATATTCTCCAAAGTATTGTATATCCTTTCCAAAGGAACACTCAAATCTGTTAGTCATATTACAGAACTGAACTATGCACTGTGTTATTGATGAGAGAACAATCATAATCTTTAAAGACAGATTACACAAAGCAGTGGTTAACCATCTCTTATTTTCTTTAATTGAGTTATAATTTAAATATAATAAAAGCACACTTAATTTTTATTGCAACCACCAACACAATACATAGAAAATTTTTTTCTATCACAGGAAGTTCCTTAGTCCCATTTATACTATAAATGTGGTTTTATTTCCTTGTTTTTGAACTTCATCTAAATCAAATCTTCAATATATACACATTTGTATCTGACTTCTTTCATTGAGCATAACGGAGATTTGTTGTTGCAGGTAGCAGTAGTTCATTCCCTTTATCAATCAGTGTATTTCACTATAGGATATACCTCATCTTGGCCATTCTTTTGCTGATGGACATTTTGGTTGGGTCCAGTTTTTGACTATTACAAACAAAAGCTTTAGTAAATATGTACAACATATGTTGCAAACATAAGCTTACATTCTGTGTTTAAATCCCTGGTAGTAGAAACGTTGGGTCATTAGGGTAAAAATGTGTTTAACTTGGTAAGAAACTGCCAAAGAGCTCTCCAAAGTGTTATGACATTTTATCTATCTGTGATTGTGAATTTGTATCATTCTTCCACTTAATTCTTTCTAATCTTGACTTATTTATTTTGATGCTTTTTTATTAAATAAGTAAAAATTTAGGATTGTTACATCTTCTTGATGAATTTTCCACTTTATCATTGTAAAATGTCACTCTTTATGTCTCATAATACTGCTTAATGTTTGTATAGAATAGATTTACTTATCATCTTACTTAAAACCTCACTACACTTTTATATAAAAAAGTATACCTCTTATGTACTGCAGAAATTGGGTATATTTCTTCATTCATAAAATCTCTTTCTTTTAATTTTAGTAAATACTTCATTTATATTTAATAGAATTGTTGATATAGTTGGATTTAACACACTCTTACTATTTGTTTTCTGTTTGTCCCTATTCTTCTTTTCTTTAATCCTCCTTTCCTACATTATTGTAATTATTTCTATTTAATTTTACCTACTTTATTAGCATTTTACCTATCCCTCTTTACATGTTGGTATTGTTGATGCTTTTATGGTTACAAGCATTCTTAATTTATCCAGTCTATCTTATTGTTATACCACTTCACAATTATGGAGGAATCTTAAAACAGTATAACTCCCTTTATAAAATCTTTTCATCTCATATGGTATTGTCATATGTTTTGCTTCTATATATGCTATAAATCCCAAAGTACATCCATTCAATTTTTGCTTTAAAGAGTCAATTGTCTTAAAACATTAAGAGGAAAAAATAGTATATTTAACCATATATTTATCATTTCCAGTTATCTTATTTCTTCTTGTAGATCCAGATTCCCTTTTAATTTCCTTTCTGTTCAATTTAACAAACTTGTTAAGCATGTCTTGTGTAGTTTACATGGGCTGGTGATGGATTATCTGAGATTTTATTCAAATAAAATTTTTCATTTTTTTTATTTTTTATAGAATTTTTTTTGCCGGATATAGAATTCTTTTGACCAACTTCTTCCCCACATACAGTTCTTTTAAAGAAATAATTCTATTGTCTTCTATCTTCTATTGTTTCCAGTGAGAATTCAGCCAACTTCTCACAGTTTTTCATTTGCATGCAATGATGTTTATGTTTGTTTGTTTGTTTTTGTTTTTGTTTTTGTTTGTTTTTTCTAGCTGCTTTTATGGTGTTCTCTTTATCCCTGGTTTTCAGTAAATTTAATAAACTGTGCTCAGGTGGGTTTAATGATTGTTGAATAAATACCTAAATATTTCTGCTGTGCAACAGTTTTTCATAATATAAATGGTTATTCTCTTTTTTCCTCTAATTTCCAAGGACTTCACAAATACTTTGATTGATTTTAAAATTTGAACTTTTTTTTAAATTTCTCTAGTATTTAATTAGCTCAGTAACTTTATGAACCTTCCCATGAACAATTCAACATGTGTTTATTGCTACAGAGCTCTTATTTCCAGTCTTATCTCTCTCTCCTTCATCTTTTCCTTGGCTTTATTTTAGCCTATTTTCTTTTCATTAATGTCTGTGTTTTGGTAAAATTTATTTCAAAACTTAGCCTCTTCCCTTTCTCTGACTTCTCAAGCCTAAATTCTAATTCAGCCTCTCATTGTCTACTGTTTCTTTTAGTAGATCTATATATCAGGACAGGATCTTTGGCTTATGGTTGTGGAAGGGAAATTCCACAATTGGCCTCATCAGCATTATAGAAAATACAACCAGATTGGATGTTCTCCCTGATACCTGTCTCACTATTTTCCCTATAATCTTTTCTCTTTTATTAACAAGGCCTTCTCTCCATTCAATAGAATTTTTTAAAAGAAGAAAATAATATTGGAGATATTAATTGTTTTGATTTCATTTATTCTATCACTACATTAATTTTTTTAAGATTTTATTTATTTATTTGACAGAGAGAGCACAAGCAGGGGGAGTGGCAGACAGAGGGAGAGGGAGAAGCAGGCTCCCTGCTGAGCAAGGAGCCCAGTGCAGGACTTGATCCCAAGACTCTGGGATCATGACCTGAGCTGAAGGCAGATGCTTAACTGACTGAGCCACCCAGGCACCCCTACATTTATTTTTATAGACAGGCTTTCTATAACATTATAATAAAAGAAAAAAATAATGCTACTATCCATAAATCACTTACCATTCCAGCCCCATCTTCCCTACAATACTTCTAACAGTTTTTCTTTGTGGACTCCTGCTGACTTTGATCATGATGGGGTTTGTAGGTGGTGGAGGCAGAGAATGAAAAGATTTGCACTCCTTGGAAATGACTCTAAGAGTGTGTTTTGCCACAACTTAAGACTTTAAAATATTTTATTGTAAATGCGGAGATTTACTAAGGATCATCTGAGACTCTATTAAGGGTTTTGGCTATAAAAGCATACTAAAATAAGCTTAATATAGATATTTATTATGTAAAGATATTAAAAATTCAAAAAGTTGGAATAATCTTTGAGTTAAGTAAGGGACAAAGTCACTTTGATATAATATTATGCTTTTCAATTGCAAACATGTCAATGTTGTCCATGTGAAAAACTATTTAAACTATTCTACTTTGGCAGTAGAATACCCAAAGTGCAGGTCACAAATTATAGAGAATGTTCATTGCTAGCAAAACTGAGCTAATAGATCATTGGTCTGTTTAATGGTTAGTGTAAAACTTATTTTTCCATCATCTCTGCTATTATACATTTGTCCATTTCAGAGTTTAATCCAGTAGAAATATCTTATTTGATATAATCTTATATCATGTAAAATACATCTTAGATTGACTAATTCTAATTATTACTGCAATCACTTGTGTTGGCATCACTGCCATTGTGAAGTCCCCCTGTTTAAAGGCTTTATTTTCTTTGCCTGAATCAAGACTAATCAATCCTAACCACTATAAAATGGCTTTGATTTGCAAACACAAAGATGGGGTGGTATTTTATTGATTACACATCACCTGCTAACCACCTGTTATGCTCAACTAAGCTTCCAATTATGTGATTCTGTTCAATATTTTGATGAGATACATAAAATGACATTTTATGAGATACATAAAATTAGAACTTCTCTATAGGAGTTCTAATCTTTGAATAAACATGAAATGAAATATTTTTATAACAAATAAGCACTGAATCCCCTGTACTTTGAATAAGAAGATATAGGACATTTAAATTAGCAGACTCTATATTTCTAATTACATATGTGTGTGTAGTCTTCCAGGATTTTATAAAATAGAGGTTGTTGATTTGCTTCTGTCTTATAAAATAATGACTTAGAAAATCTTCTCTGTAAACCTACTAACATGGTAGGATGGAATAGCATATTGCATTTATACCCCCCCCTCTTTTTTTTCATTTACCTTTCCTCCAGACTTGCTGGTCTACTTCAGTTCCTTGAACAAGATTTTCACATTTCAGAAGCAGAATAGAATTGAAGTGTATCACAGTATATTCTAGACTCAAGCAGTATAAAATCATGTCCCAGCTCTGCCACGTGATAGTTCTGTGACTGTGGGTGAGTCACAGAACCCCCCTTTCCTTATCTGTAAAATAAGGTTGATATTAGTACCATTCTTCCTAGGGTTGACTTACTATTTTAAGAATGTAAACTGGCATTGGGCAAATGTTATCTATTATTGTATGATTTAATTATTATTAGCATGTGTAGTGGACCCCAGTCAAATTGCCTTTTAAGCATTTCCTCCTCCTTCCTTTGGTAATAATTTCTTGAATTTCCTTTGGAGCCATCTCTCCATTATAGATGGCTCTCATAGCACCATCAGTTGAGATTCCCCTCACCCCCTCCAACCCCCCCCCCCAACCTGGCAAGGGTGAATGAGTTAGAACTTGTCTTCCAAGTTAGAACTTGTCTTCCAAGAGTTTCAAACTTGGGCAGTTACAATAAGGGCAGATTTTGATAGGACAGGTTGAAGCTAGTGTATACCATAGATGGTATTTGTAAGAGAATGGTTTTTAGTCCTTGCCACTCAGATCCTAATAGTTGTTCTGCTGCCTTTCCCTTTTTAAGGAATTGTTTGTTTAGACTCTCCTTGATTTTCTAAACTAGTGTTCATATCTTTCCAATAAATTCCTCTTTATCTTTACTTTAGCCAAAGTTAGTTTCTGTTCTCACAATCAAAGAACTGTAACTGGGCCACACTGTTCATACTATTCCCTACTTTGCCCCTCCTAATTATCTCTCTATTCATACTCTGACCTTTCCTCAAGCTCTGATTTATGATGTTTCCTCTTTAAGTAATTCCTGACAACCACAAGATTCCATGATCTCTCCCATTCTGCAGATAATTACTTTTGCTTTATATTGTTGTTGTTATTATAATTTTGGTCTGTACCACTTATATAAGTATCCTTTATTTCACTGTATAGTTAGGTTAACTTTCTTTTTTTTTTTATAAAGATTTTATTTATTTAACAGAGAGAGATAGTGAGAGCAGGAACACAAGCAGGGGGAATGGGAGAGGGAGAAGCAGACTTCCCGCTGAGCAGGGAGCACAATGCGGGGCTTGATCCCAGGACTCTGGGATCATGACCTGAGCCGAAGGCAGCTGCTTAACCGATTGAGCCACCCAGGCGCCCCAAGGTTAACTTTCTTTATTTATCAATTTTTGATTGCAGCATAACAACAACAAAATACTCTGAATCATAGTGTTTTAAAGGAATAACTATTAACTATTTATTTGGCTCTAGATTCTATGTTACCCTGGGTCCAATCAACTATTAACTATTTATTTGGCTCTAGATTCTATGCTACCCTGGGTCCAATCATAACTTTGTGTCCCAGTGCCAGTTTAGTTGGAAGATGGTCTATGGTGATGGTGGGAGTGAGTGTGTTGCACTTGGATGCTCATCTCTTGCATATATTAACATCAGTATCTAGCAGGGTAGCATGGCCTTGTTCATACAGTAGAGGGTTCCAAAGTCAGCATGTCCTACTCCTCAAGTCCTTTTCAGGTCTCTACTTACTAATATCCGATTAGTCAAATAAAGGCATATGTCCAAGCCCAGAGTTAGTGTGTAATGGGCACTAGATTCCATGCCTTGATAAAGAGAGCTATGTGGTATTGTGGCCATCATTACAATCTACTACATACAGACACTTAGAGCTGGAATTTATCAGGGGTGCATAAAGATACAACTCCTTATATTAAGAAGTGCTGGAGTGATGACTATCCAGCACATTTTGAACCCTTCCAGTGATTACAAACTCACTATTTAAGAAGCAACCTATTCATATTTAGAGCAAATTTAGTAATTTTTGGGGAGAGTAGTTCTAATCTTCTGTTTTTCTTATTCCTACATGTGAATTCTAGGTCCTGGAAGGTTAGAATAAGTTTGCCTCTTTTTCCCACAAAACAATCCTTCAGATATTTGTAAAGAGCTTTTATGGATGCACTGAAACTTCTCTTCCCTGAGCTACATAATTTCTATTCCATTAATTATTCCATGTAGGAGATAGTATCCTTGTCAACTTTGTCATAATCTCTGAGTATATTCTAATTAACTTCTCTTTCTAATTAACTTATTAAATGACAGAGGAAATAGCAGATTACAGTAGAATTATTAACATTCAGAGACTATTTTAATTTTGTAGTTTTGAAGAAGTCCTTGTGTAGGCTATCAGAAAGAGTAAAGTAAAAGAAACTGGTGTAAAAGTTAGGTCAAGTAAGATCTTTCCAGAAACCCACTTTAACAGACCCAAATGTCAATCTTCTCCCCACTGTAAATGGGTATCTGTGAGTCCATGACATACTGTTCTCTTAACCAAATGGTCTCATTGGGTGACTTCACTGGGGGGAAAAAAGTCTTCTATAAAAATAACTTACAAATTATATAACTTAAGACGAGATCGTTTATTTCTCCAAACGATGTGCCACAACTTTCTTTAGCGTTCATTAAAGTTCATTTTTGTATTCAAAAATCAATTTATGTGTAAATTTCAGGAATATGCCATGCATTTATTATAATGAAATGAAGGATTCCAGTAATCATTGATGTGATTTGAAATTAGAACCTCAGTATGATAGATTTATTAATCAACTACTTAAGGAGCCAACTCCTGAATTGAACAAAATATCTTTGAATGTAATATATTGTGAAAAGGTTACATCAAGAAAAGTGTGGGCATAAGAAGTAGTGAGTCAGGGGAAACTGCTTCTTGAGTTGACATTGTGTTCACTGCTGGGATTTAGATATAATTGAACATAGCTAAATAAATGGTAAGATGGAAATCTGGACTTGGATTCCATTTTCAGGAAAGAGAATGAGCACAGAGCCCCAAGAAAGGCTCAATCCCAGGACCCTGAGATCATGACCTGAGCCAAAGGCAGATGATTAACCGACTGAGCCACCCAGGCACCACAGAAACTCTATTTTTTATCGTTTTTTTTTTTAACCAGAATTCTGAATAAATTTTACCAGATCAAAATTCTCAACTGATAAAAATATTTTTAACTGTATTGTTTACATGAGAAAGCAGTCCACTATGACTTGGCTTTTCTCTCCCTCCTTAGTCCTGGCTTATATTTATTTCTTCAGCTTAATTGACCTGTCATGCTGTTGTTAGATTTTGTGTCTTTGCTCACTATAGCCCTATCTCCTAGGCACATCCTTTATGTCTTCTTTGTCAGGTTAACTCTTAGCTATACTTTAAAACTCAGTTTAGGAGACATCTCTGGGAAACATTTGCTTATTTCCAAATAGCATTAGAAACAACTCCTCCTTATTCTCTAAGCATATTTCTGTGGCCAAACTTCCACAATATATTTTGGGTTTTTTTAATAGGAAATCTCTTGAAATATATTACAATTCCAGGGCAAATATGAGTAAGTACATTTTCTAGTGAGAAATCCCATACGTCCTCCTGATTCTAGGAAAGATCTAGGGACCAAAATAAGTTAAGTTCTAACATGATGACCTGTTTGGCTCTCATAATAATGAGGGAAAAAATGTTATTCTTGTCTATATTTTTAATCCCTAAAAAAACACCTGATATGTGCATAGTGGGAGCATGATAAATATCATTGAATGTATGAAGAATACACCTAAGGTGTCATATGACTCAATTTGTTTGTGGATGTTCACACTTTTCACTTTAGCCCAGTATTGCCAAGGAATACTTCCTTAATATGAACAATAGCCACTATTCCAAAGACAGTATTTCTGTGTGGACCATGTAGATGCTACTGGATGACTAGAAATATATCCCTATGTGTGAAGTCTCTTCTATTAGGAATAAGTATCAGTCACTTTCCCCTTAATTTAGTGGGATGGTCTCACAGACAGCTTCTACCCAAGCTTCTGTGAGATATAGGGTTCTAAAAGAATCCATTGAAATCACTGTAACTCTTCCTCCCTAACAATGGAAATATGAGTAGGATTTATTTTGGGGAAAGTGACTACATATTTTAAAGTATGTAAAAAAATGCTGGCATAAGCAAAAATACATAGGAAAAAAAGGAAGGAAAG
Organism: Halichoerus grypus; assembly: GCF_964656455.1. Lineage (NCBI taxonomy): Eukaryota > Metazoa > Chordata > Mammalia > Carnivora > Phocidae > Halichoerus > Halichoerus grypus. Next base: position 21,048,299 of record NC_135718.1, on the reverse strand, counting down.
AAAGAAAAGGAGGGAAACAAAGAGTACTAGCCTTTCCAGATATTTGAAGAGTGTTATATTGTCATAAACTAATGGATATGTCCTTGGAATAAACCACCAAAATTCATCGAAAAGCCATGTATATATATGGAAATAGAGGTGATAAAGGGATAAAGTATGCTCCTGAGGGGCCTGCTGGAGAATTCTTCCTTACATATTAGCAAAAATTCAACCTGGTCCCTTCACATTGTATTTTCAGAAATTGATATTAAATACAATTCAATTTAACCTAATCTATCACTGGTAAAAGATCAAGACCATGGCTTATGGAAGGTCCACGTTGCTTTTGTTCTACCTGAGAAAATTATAAAGAGAATCTTTTTTTCACTCAGTATTAAAATCAAGTGCTGTTACTGTTTGAACACTTAATATATGTCTGGTATTGTGCTACATTCTTTAAGTGCATTATAATATTTTGTTCTTATGTAACCCTCTAAATATTTTCATTATTCTCAAGAATGATGGAGAATCTGGGGCTCCAATTCCAAAGTCAGACTTTGGGGAGCAGGTTCCACAATTTCTGAAAATCTGTGATGTTTGACTCTGAGACCCATTCCAGTTAGTTACAGGGTACATTCAAGTTCATCCTTTCACTGCCCACCCCAGTGCCAAGCCCTCTGCCTAGGCTCTGCAGATGTAGAATTGGAGCAGGACCATATGGAAAGCTCTCATATCCCACTCCTTAGATACCACTTTCAGGCACTGACATTTTACTATTTACACAATGTAACACATAAAGCTTCTCTCTCAAGGGTTATCTTCTGCAGTTCTGTTTTGTGATACCTTAAACCTTAATGATATTTCTTTTTTTAAGATTTATTTATTCATTTGAGAGAGAGAGAGAGAGGAGAGGGGAGAGAGTGTAAGCAGGGGGAGAGGCAGAGGGAGAGAACATCCAAGCAGACTCCTGCTGAGTGTGGAGTCTAACTCAGGGCTCAGTCTCATGACCAATGAGATCAGGACCTGAGCTGAAACCAAGAGTTAGGCACTTAATTGAATGAGCCACCCAGGTACCCCTCTTTTTTTAAAGATTTATTTATTTATTGGGTGGGGGGAAGGAGCAGAGGAAGTAGAGAATCTGAATCAGACTCTGCATTGAGCGTGAGCCAGAGGCAGAGCTTGATCTCAGGGCCCTGAGATCATGACCTGAGCTGAAACCGAGAGTTGGATGCTTAACCAATTGTGCCACCCAGGCACCTCCTTAATGATACATACTTATGGCTGTCCCTGCATTTCAAATATTAAAATATATCCACATCATTTGGCAAATAGTCCATGAGCTCAATCACTACTCTTCCATCTGTACTGGCCACTGGCCATTTTTGCCCCTCCCTCAAAGTCTCCGGACCTCTCGGTAGTCCAGTGCCTGAAAGGCTGCAGCACCTTACTCCAGAGCTGTGGGCTGACATCCCTTTGAGTGGTCAGTATTCAAGCCCCTCTAACTGTAAAATATTTCAACCCTCACTGCTGCTGATCCCTTGGTGAAATCAGATTTAAATCGTTTAAGTACCTGTGAATAAATCACCCATGTAAATTATCATTAGATAAACTTTTTAAGCTCTCTCTAGCTCACTTTTAACAAGAAGCACCCGCCACTTCATCACCTGAATGACTCATTTCCCTTCACCATGCTTTGCTATATTTCTAAAAATAACTGAATTCTTTTGTGACTCCGTAGCATCTTCTACATTACAACTTCAAATAGCTATTTTCATTTAAACCCACTGTCTTCTCTGCTGCTTTGATGACACCTCTTGCATCTGCCACTCTTAGGTATAGAGTATCAGGAACTAACTTTGACTCTGATTCAATTTTTTTTAATTTTTATTGTTATGTTAATCACCATACATTACGTCATTAGTTTTTGATGTACTGTTCCATGATTCATTGTTTGTGCATAACACCCAGTGCTCCATGCAGAACGTACCCTCTTTAATACCCATCACCAGGCTAACCCATCCTCCGACCCCCCTCCCCTCTAGAATGATCAGTTTGTTTTTCAGAGTCCATCATCTCTCATGGTTCGTCTCCCCCTCCGATTTTCCCCCCTTCATTCTTCCTCTCCTGTTATCTTCTTCTTCTTCTTTTTATTTTTAACATATAATATATTATTTGTTTCAGAGGTACAGATCTGTGATTCAACAGTCTTACACAATTCACAGCACTCACCATAGCACATACCCTCCCCAATGTCTATCACCCAGCCACCCCATCCCTCCCACCCACCACCATGCCAGCAACCCTCAGTTTATTTCCTGAGATTAAGAATTCCTCATATCAGTGAGTTCATATGATACATGTCTTTCTCTGATTGACTTATTTCACTCAGCATAACACCCTCCAGTTCCATCCACATTGCTGCAAATAGCAAGATCTCATTCCTTGTGATGGCTGTATAATATTCCATTGTATATATATACCCCATCTTCTTTATCCATTCATATGTCGATGGACATCTTGGCTCTTTCCACACTTTGACTATTGTGGACATTGCTGCTATAAACATCAGGGTGCACGTACCCCTTCGGATCCCTACATTTGTATCTTTGGGGTAAATACCCAGTAGTGCAATTGCTGGCTCCTATAGTAGCTCTATTTTCAACTTTTTGAGGAACCTCCATACTGTTTTCCAGAGTGGTGGCACAGCTTATATTCCCACCAACAGTGTAAGAGAGTTCCCCATTCTCCGCATCCCCGCCAACATCTGTCGTTTCCTGACTTGTTAATTTTAGCCATTCTGAATGGTGTGAGGTGGTATCTCATTGAGGTTTTGACTTGGATTTCCCTGATGCTGAGTGATGTTGAGCACTTTTCCATGTGTCTGTTGGCCATTTGGATGTCTTCTTTGTAGAAATGTCTGTTCATGTCTTCTGCCCATTTCTTGATTAGATTATTTGTTCTTTGGGTGTTGAGTTTGATAAGTTCTTTATAGATTTTGGATACTACCCCTTTATCTGATATGTCATTTGCAAATATCTTCTCCCATTCTGTCAGTTGTCTTTTGGTTTTGTTGACTGTTTCCTTTGCTGTGCAAAAGCTTTTTATCTTGATGAAGTCCCAATAGTTCATTTTTGCCCTTGCTTCCCTTGCCTTTGGCAATGTTTCTAGGAAGAAGTTGCTGTGGCTGAGGTCGAAGAGGTTGCTGCCTGTGTTTTGCTTTAGGATTTTGATGGACTCCTGTCTCACATTTAGGTCTTTCAACCATTTTGAGTCTATTTTTGTGTGTGGTGTGAGGAAATGGTCCAGTTTCATTCCTTCTGCATGTGGCTGTCCAATTTTCCCAACACCATTTGTTGAAGAGACTGTCTTTTTTCCATTGGACATTCTTTCCTGCTTTGTCAAAGATTAGTTGACCATAGAGTTGAGGGTCCATTTCTGGGCTCTCTGTTCTGTTCCATTGATCTATGTGTCTGTTTTTGTGCCAGTACCATACTGTCTTGATGATGACAGCTTTGTAATAGAGCTGGAAGTCTGGAATTGTAATGCCGCCAGCTTTGCTTTTCTTTTTCAACATTCCTCTGGTTATTGGGGTTTTTTTCGGGTTCCATACAAATTTGAGGATTATTTGTTCCATTTCTTTGAAAAAAGTGGATGGTATTTTGATGGGGATTGCTTTGAATGTGTAGATTGCTCTAGGTACCATTGACATCTTCACAATATTTGTTCTTCCAATCCATGAGCATGGAACGTTTTTCCATTTCTTTGTGTCTTCCTCAGTTTCTTTCATGAGAATTTTATAGTTTTCTGAATACAGATCCTTTGCCTCTTTGGTTAGGTTTATTCCTAGGTATCTTATGGTTTTGGGTGCAATTGTAAATGGGATCGACTCCTTAATTTCTCTTTCTTCTGTCTTGTTGTTGGTGTATAGGAATGCCACTGATTTCTGTGCATTGATTTTATAGTCTGCCACTTGACTGAATTCCTGTATGAGTTCTAGCAGTTTTGGGGTGGAGTCTTTTGGGTTTTCCACATAAAGTATCATATCATCTGCAAAGAGTGAGAGTTTGACTTCTTCTTTGCCGATTTGGATGCCTTTTATTTCTTTTTGTTGTCTGATTGCTGTGGCTAGAACTTCTAACACTATGTGGAATAATGGTGGTGATAGTGGACATCCCTGCCGCGTTCCTGACCTTAGGGGGAAAGCTCTCAGTTTTTCCCCATTGAGAATGACATTCACTGCAGGTTTTTCATAGATGACTTTTATGATATTGAGGTATGTACCCTCTATCCCTATACTCTGAAGAGTTTTGATCAAGAAAGGATGCTGGACTTTGTCAAATGCTTTTTCTGCATCTACTGAGAGGATCATATGGTTCTTGTTCTTTCTTTTGTTAATGTATTGTATCACATTGATTGATTTGCAGATGTTGAACCAACCTTGCAGCCCAAGGATAAATCCCACTTGGTCGTGGTGAATAATCCTTTTAATGTACTGTTGGATCCTAATGACTAGTATTTTGGTGAGAATTTTTGCATCCATGTTCATCAAGGATATTGGTCTATAATTCTCCTTTTTGATGGGGTCTTTGTCTGGTTTGGGGATCAAGGTAATGGTGGCCTCATAAAATGAGTTTGGAAGTTTTCTTTCCATTTCTATTTTTTGGAACAATTTCAGAAGAAAAGGTATTAATTCTTCTTTAAATGTTTGGTAGAATTCCCTTGGGAAGCCATCTGGCCCTGGGCTTTTGTTTTTTGGGAGATTTTTGATGACTGCTTCAATTTCCTTAGTGGTTATAGGTTTGTTCAGGTTTTCTGTTTCTTCCTGGTTCAGTTTTGGTAGTTGATACCTCTCTAGGAATGCATCCATTTCTTCCAGGTTATCTAATTTGCTGGCATAGAGTTGCTCATAATATGTCCTTATAATTGTTTGTATTTCTTCGGTATTGGTTGTGATCTCTCCTCTTTCATTCATGATTTTGTTGATTGGGGTCATTTCTCTTTTCTTTTTGATAAGTCTGGCCAGGGGTTTATCAATCTTATTAATTCTTTCAAAGAACCAGCTCCTAGTTTTGTTGATCTGTTCTACTGTTCTTTTGGTTTCTATTTCATTGATTTCTGCTCTGATCTTTATTATTTCTCTTCTCCTGCTGGGTTTAGGCTTTATTTGCTGTTTTTTCTCCAGCTCCTTTAGGTATAGGGTTAGGTTGTGTATTTGAGACCTTTCTTGTTTCTTGAGAAAGGCTTGTATTGCTATATACTTTCCTCTTAGGACTGCCTTTGCTGCATCCCAAAGATTTTGAATAGTTGTGTTTTCATTTTCATTGGTTTCCATGAATTTTTAAAATTCTTCTTTAATTTCCTGGTTGACCCATTCATTCTTTAGTGGGATGTTCTTTAGCCTCCATGTGTTTGAGTTCTTTCTGACTTTCCTCTTGTGATTGAGTTCTAGTTTCAAAGCATTGTGGTCTGAAAATAGGCAGGGAATGATCCCAATCTTTTGGTACCGATTGAGACCTGATTTGTGACCTAGGATGTGATCTATTCTGGAGAATGTTCCATGGGCACTAGAGAAGAATGTGTATTCTGTTGCTTTGGGATGGAATGTTCTGAATATGTCTGTGAAGTCCATTTGGTCCAGTATGTCATTTAAAGTCTTTATTTCCTTGTTGATCTTTTGCTTAGATGATCTGTCCTTTTCAGTGAGGGGGGTGTTAAAGTCCCCCACTATTATTGTATTGTTGTCAATGTGTTTCTTTGCTTTTGTTATTAATGGCCTTATATAATTGGCTGCTCCCATGTTAGGGGCATAGATATTTACAATTGTTAGATCTTCTTGTTGGATAGACCCTTTAAGTAGGATATAGTGTCCTTCCTTATCTCTTATTACAGTCTTTGGTTTAAAATCTAATTTGTCTGATATAAGGATTGCCACCCCAGCTTTCTTTTGGTGTCCATTAGCATGGTAAATGGTTTTCCACCCCCTCACTTTCAATCTGGGGGTGTCTTTGGGTCTAAAATGAGTCTCTTGCAGACAGCATATTGATGGGTCTTGTTTTTTAATCCAATCTGATAGCCTGTGTCTTTTGATTGGGGCATTTAGCCCATTCACATTCAGGGTAACTATTGAAAGATATGAATTTAGTGCCATTGTATTTCCTGTAAGGTGACTGTTACTGTATATTGTCTGTGTTCCTTTCTGGTCTATGTTGTTTATAGGCTCTCTCTTTGCTTAGAGGACCCCTTTCAATATTTCTTGTAGGGCTGGTTTCGTGTTTGCAAATTCCTTTAGTTTTTGTCTGTCCTGGAAGCTTTTTCTCTCTCCTTCTATTTTCAGTGACAGCCTAGCTGGATATAGTATTCTTGGCTGCATATTTTTCTCATTTAGTGCTCTGAATATGTCCTGCCAGTCTTTTCTGGCCTGCCAGGTCTGTGGATAAGTCTGTTGCCAATCTAATGTTTCTACCATTGTAGGTTACATATCTCTTCTCCCGAGCTGCTTTCAGGACTTTCTCTTTGTCTCTGAGACTCGTAAGTTTTACTCTTAGATGTCAGGGTGTTGACCTATTATTATTGATTTTGACAGGGGTTCTCTGTGCCTCCTGGATTTTGATGCTTGTTTCCTTCCCCAAATTAGGGAAGTTCTTTGCTACAATTTGCTCCAATATATACCTTCTGCCCCTCTCTCTCTTTCTTCTTCTTCTGGGATTCCAATTATTCTAATGTTGTTTCATCTTATGGTATTGCTTATCTGTTGAATTCTGCCCTCGTGATCCAGTAGTTGTTTATCTCTCTTTTTCTCAGCTTCTTTATTTTCCATCATTTGGTCTTCTATATTTCTGATTCTCTCTTCTGCCTCATTTATCCTAGCAGTTAGCGCCCCCATTTTTTATTGCTCCTCATTAATAGCCTTTTCGATTTCGACTTGGTTAGATTTTAGTTCTTTTATTTCTCTAGAAAGAGTTTCTCTAATAACTTCCATGCTTTTTTCAAGCCCAGCTAGTATCTTTAAAATCATGATTCTGAACTCTAGGTCCGACATTGTACTAATGTCTGTATTGAGTAGGTCCCTGGCAGTCGGTACTACCTCTTGTTCTTTTTGTTGAGGTGATTTTTTCCATCTTGTCATTTTGTCCAGAGGAGAATAGATGAATGAGAGAACAAAATGCTAACAGGGTAACAACATCCCCAGAAAATATACTCTAAACAAATCAGAAAAGACCTGAAACCAGGGGAAAAGGAAGGGAAAGAAAGAAAAAAGAAAAAGAAAAAAAAAAAAGAAAAAGATAAATCAAACAAAGAAACAAAAAAACCAGAATATGATCAAATATGATCAGGCTGGTGCATAGATCAGTGCCACACACTAGATTTTGGGTGTATTTTGGTCTGTTAGAAGAAAGTGTCTCCCACAATTTTAAAGAAAGAAAAACTTATATATGTACAAAAATAAGGGTTGATACGATGAAGGGATGGAATATGACTGTAGAGATGAAAATTATAAAAAATTTTATAAAAGGAATTGATAAGATAAGAAGTTGTTTGAAAAAAGAAAGAAGAGGATTTTTTAAAAATGAAAAAAAAAAAGGGGAGAGAATGTGAGCAGGCAGGAGACTAGAGCAAAGCCATACACTAGAGATTTAGGGTATATTTTGATCTGTTAGAAGAAACTATATCTCAAAATTTTAAGAGAGAACAACTTATATATATATGCCAAAAATAAGGGTAACTACTATGAAGGGATAAAATATGACTCAAAAAAAGAAAAAGAAAAATGTTTTTTAAAAAAGGGATTGATAAAATGTTGGTTGAAAAAGGGAAAAAGAAAAATTCAAAAAAAAAAAAAGACAGTTAAAAAAAAACTAACTTTGAAAGACTAAAGAATCATGGGGAAAAAAGCCATGGATTCTATGTGCATTATTCCCCTAGTGCTGGAGTTCTGCCATTCTCATTGATCGGTAAACTTGGTCTTGGCTCGCTGTTCTTGCTGATCTTCTGGGGGAGGGGCCTGTTGCCGTGGTTCCCAAATGTCTTTGCCGGAGGCGGAATTGCCCCACCCTTGCCTGGTCAGGGCTAAGTAATCTGCTCGGGTTTGCTCTCGGGAGCTTTTGTTCCCTGCAAGCTTTCCGTACAGCTTTGGAGGACGAGAGTGAAAATGGCGGCCTACCAAGCTCCGCCCCGGAGGAGCTGAGAACTTGGGGCCCCGCTCCTCAGTGCGGCCCCAGAGAAAAGCACTCAGTCACTCCCGTCTCCCCGGTCTCCGGCAGCACTCCGTGCTCACCCGGCCTGTGACCGAGCGTTTCTATCTCTGGCACCTGACCCTGTGTGGAGTCTCCAAACCCAGCAGATCCCTGTGGTGCGCTCCCGCACCTCTCCTCCCGGGGGAGGAAGGGGAGTCTCCCTGGATCTGCCGCTTGTTAGGTCCCACCTGGAGGAGCAGTGGCCCGACTGTGCCGCGGATCATGGTTTATGGCAACGCCGAGCTGAGAGCCCGCGCCTAGGCTCCATCTCTGCAGCCGGCTTCCCCGCTCCGATACCTGGGAGTTTTGCCACACTCAGGCACCCCTAGTCTTTCTGTGACCCTGAGGGTCCTGAGACCACACTGTCCCGTGAGGGTTCCACCCCCCCCACCCCCCCCCACCTCACTTAGCCACTGGAGCGACGTCCCTCAGCGGAGCCCACTTCTAAAAGTTCCAATTTTGTGCTCCGCGGCTCTATCACTTGAGAAGCGTCTGACAGGGGCCCCCTTCCCCGCCATCTATCCTCCCCAATATCGCCTTGGATTCACTTCTCCGCACGTCCTACCTTCCAGAAAGTGGTCGCTTTTCTGTTCAGAGAATTGTTGCTATCTTTTCTTTGATCTCCTGTTGAGTTCGTAGGTGTTCAGAATGGTTTGATCCCTATCCAACTGAATTCCTGAGACCAGACGAAATCCAGGTCTCCTACTCCTCTGCCATCTTGCTCCGCCCTCTGACCCTGATTCAATTTTTTTTCTTTTTTTTCTTTTCTTTCTTTCTTTCTTTCTTTCTTTCTTTCTTTCTTTCTTCTTTCTTTCTGTTTTGTTTCTTATTTTGCTTCTTGGAAGTACAGATGATTAAGAAAAAATAAACTGATGTTTCTGGATTAAACAAAGTTCTATTTTTGGTGTCTGAGAGCAGAGACAGAAAGGGCCAATAACTATTTTAATGTAGATCTCCACATGAGGGAGAGGAGAGACAGTATGAAGTGGACCTGGGCTCAGAGATACCTTCATACTACTTATAAAGCTTCAAATAAGAACCTCTGGAATAAAGCCTCATGGACTCCTTCATTTGTCATAAATCTGTTAAAATTTGTGACCACTTACTGTGAATATACTTAGATCATGTTCACCTAGTGAAAACTACTGTATACTCCTTACTGTATACTCTTGGGAAGATCAAACATATATGTGGACCAATAATTTATCAACTTCCTCAAACTAATATTTAAAAAATATGTATTTGTCCAGCATTTAAGTATTTTCCTGAAAATACTTGTATTAGAAAACACTTAAACTTAAAACCTAAAATTAGAACTATTACACTTCTTTGTTATCCTGAGAAGCTCAGATCTGCCAGAAGTTTGCATACTCCTCTAAACAAAATCAGTTACCCACAGTGTCTAGAACTACCTGCCATAGAAGTCTGTTTAATGAGTATCTGTTAAGTCTTTGGTCCTGCCTGATGCAGAGTTTCTCTGGATAGCTCTTCTAACCATACAGGGTTACAGATACAATCACAAGCTACAGTTTGAGTGGAGATATTTATTGTCTACAAAAAAATCTCACCGAAGTGAAGTGAGATATGGGATATTCTGGAGTAGTATAAATACAAATATACTATTAATTCAATATATAGGCATTAATTCATCAATGGATATTTTTTATGCCCTTTCTATGTTAAGCTCTGTAAGTAGGTTTATCATGCAATTATGAGTGAAACAGTCCCTGCCATCAAGAGTTTTGGAGACAAATGATATTATGTTAATATTTTATTGTCAAATTCACATTGGCTGCCAGTGTCCGTCACCTTTGTTTTCCACATTAGGTCTCCTTTATGTTAAAATGTTCCTCAGTCATTTCTGGAAATTTCTCAATAGCATCCATTAAATGCCTTCCAGGCACCTCTAAAATTCTCTTCACTGAACAGTGGGATTAGTTTAAACAGAATTTAATTTTACTAAAACCATTTACATTTAAAATGTCCAAAAATAAGACAGGAAGTCATGCTCATAATGGATGCCATCTAAAATACTTATAACATGGGATTCACAGATTCCATCCCCCTTGCCCTGATCTCTCCCCTGCCTACTTTATTCTTCCCTTCCTATATGTCTGCTACAACAGTATGGTGGGCAGGTATCTCTCTTTTTCTACAGAAAGTGTGTAAAGTAGTATTGAGAGAAAGAAAAAAAATAAGGAATCAGCATAGGAATCAGTAACAAAACTTATCTTGGTCATGACTAGCATTTGAGAAATCCTGATAGAATACCTTGATTCAGGTCATGGTGTTTTTCTATAGTACTCCCTAGAATTTTTATTTCTACCACAGTTAATTTACCATTGTAATCATCTGGGGAATTGTGATTTGATTTGTGACAGTGAGTCTCAGTATTGAATGGTGTGACATCAGGAAGACATGCCCCAAACATGCAATTAATCTGCTTTCAATATTCCTCTGGCTGCACCTTATTTTGTCAGATTTTTTTTTTTTAGAATAATGCCTATTTCGTCATTGGAGTTGAAACACAAAATTAGGTGTGTGCCCTCACTTATTCCTTTGGTATGGCCTAGGATCCATGAATCAAATCTGTTCCATGACTAGTCATTTGACAAACTCATTTCTTTATGCATTTTAATGGAAGATGAATGGGCAGGCAGAATGGGCATTCCTTCTACAAGAAAATAGGGATGTAAGCTAAAAAAAGATTGGATCCAGGGAAGAAGCACAGAGATACTGAATCTCCATAGAGATTTAAACCAGTTTAAACCAAAACCCTTCAGATATTACAGTAGGGAATAATTCTGCATTGACAATAGACTATTGCTGGAGCAGGTGACTTGTTATAACAGGTCTTTTTTCCCTCTTACTTTAAAAATACAATTATGATGGAAATGGACAGATTGAATGACCTCCATTTGAATCTAGTCTTCAAAAGTCATTTTGTAGCTGCTTTGAATCTAGCCATTTAAAAATATAGCCTCCAGATAAATTTTGTGGTCCATCTCCATTAAAGAACTAGTGATTGTTATTATTAAAAAGATAATTATTCCCAATAACTCATTATCATACAGAATCATTAAATTATACCTCTTGAGTCTTTAAGATATGCTGTGCATGTTTCCATAATTATAAATATACCCCTACCTTTATCTTCATTTTGAGGAAAGTCTCTCTAAACAGCACTTACTCATTTTTATAAACAAATACTAAAATAACATGTGTAAGAAACATTCAAACAACTCTAATAGGGTGGAAATATATTTTCTTTTCCATATATATGACAACTTTAATAGAACCAATGAAAAAAATAAAATACAAAGAATCAAAATCCACCCTTAACGAAATTTTAAAACCTAGTGTCTCCTGTAAATTTTATCTAAAGGATGAATAAGATCAGAGTCTATGAGGCAAAAACACTTGGCAGTTCTTTTGCTGAGACCACAGTGACTTCTATCTGCTCCTGGTATTTTTCTCCTTCTCTTCCCCCTCCTTCACCTCATCCCTCTCCTTCATTTATTTTGTCTTGACAATAACCATTCGTTTTCTTCATATATTGAAGGCTTCATTTTCTCTATATATTGAGTACCTTTTTTTTTTCAAAACCAGAAAGAGGCCCCACAATTATATTTATTTATCCAATAAACCAGGGTATTGGAACTCCTATTTTAGATCTAGTGCTAGATCATTTTGCCTTGAGTCATCATGTAAAATCCCAAAGTACCAGAGATTTGTAAGCAGAGTAATAAATTCTGGGGGTCCTTGAGGCAAAAGACTCAGCTTGATCTTTTTCTCAGTTGAATTTGATCTCTCAGAGTTGGCCTCAACCAAAGTAGTCCTAGTATCGTGTAAAGTGATAGAGTTCTCCTCTATTTGGGGGAGGCATTGATGGCTAGCATGTTACTACACAGTAAAGACAGGGCAAACTGGCATCAGGTACCAACTATTGGGTAAGAGAAATATTGGCATCAAGGGAAAACAGCAAATTTTGAGAAGCGCATCTATTGAAAATATAGTTTGCATGTTTCTACCCTTTATCTTACTTGGGTGATCTTATACACTGTGCACTGTTGTGGCTAACGAGCTTTTGAAATGAAAAAAAAAAAAGATGAATTAGGAAAGCATTCTACCTTCTATTAAAAAACCATCAAAGCCTAGGTTCCTGCCTTGGTAATTAAACCCTAGTACAGGATATTCATTATGGTAACAGTTCCTTCATTACCTGTGCCTATGAATCTGTGAATGTTGATACCCAGAGGATGGCTTCAAGTTAATTATTGTGATCTTGTATTAAAATAATATCTTCTAACCAAGTAATCACTAAGCATGGCAAAAACATTAGCCCCATCACTATTCATAAATCTCCAGAGCTGTATATGAGATGCACCCTGAGATGAATTACCCTGAGTTTCAACTTATTAAAGAGTTATTTTAATAATCACTTGCTGTGCAAATTAAAAAAACAATTAAATAATTATTGAGATAGGTCACATGTGTCTCTGCAAGTTGTTATTATCCCCTATGCTTGAAGAATTCTATGTTCTGAATGGAGTAACATGATGGTTAAAGAAATAAAAGGCTGCAAGAATACCGTAAAGACATAATTAATTGACCCACTTATGTATTCAATTTACAATGCCTTCTTTTGTTTCATTGACAGTTGCTTTGTAATTATTCTTCTATTGTTTAATGTGCAAGTGTCCCAGTGCTTGAAAATCTCCTAGAATATCCCATACTTGATACAAGTGCAAAACTAGCTTCTTTACTCACCCAGGACTGAATGCAAAGTTAAAACTAATGTGAAAAAAGTGGGTTGAAGTGAAGTATGTAGGAATAATAGATGATGCTCATGATGAGTTTGAAGTGATAGGCATAAAAGTTTGTAGAAGGGAGACAATAATGTGATTCATTGGTACATTTTGCTAACAGTGATTTAGGCCTAAGTAAATAATGCATTTCAAAGACTGGTATCCACTCTTTTTTCATATATTTGTACTAAATTCCATTTATGCCAAGATCTATAGCATCTCTGTTGAGCATAATAAATGACACAGAGTGAATCAATCCCCAGCTATTGTTTGGTACCAAAGGTGGTTTTTGCACTATATTCAAGTACTTGCACAGATCATTCTTAAAAAAAAAAAAAAAAAAAAAAAAAAGGTATTTCAGTGGTATATACTCTGAGACATCTCTAAAAATGAAAAGCAAAGCTGTTATGGTGAAACTGAGGGTTGAATTAAAAAAAAAAAAAACTTGGTAAATCTCATGTTTATAAATGGTTTATGATACATAAGGGAAATGATGAAGCATCTTGCCTAGATGTCTTGTACCTGGCAACCTGAGAATGTATTTATGTTTTCCAGATGGTAAGATGAAAAAAAAAAAAAAAATCCCAGAGATTTTTTTGAATCTCCCATCTTCTGAAGTTGTTTTATTATCTCACCTCTTCCTAATGATGAAGCTAAATTCCCCTGATGTTGCAAAAGCTCTTGAGTGAAAATATTCTGCATTGTGGTTCTAGTTGTCTGAATTGTCTCTGAAGCAGGCCATTAGTACAGGGAAATTGGAAGACATGAAATGCTTCTTAGTAGCTAATAAGGTATATAGATCCAGTTCTAAGATACACAGGGAGGATAGGTTCCTCCTGCAATTGTTTTCATCTTTTATTCCCTGACTTCATAGCTAAATGGCTCTGAAACTCATCGACTGAATTCTAGTCCTAGGACCTAATCAGAAGCTAGAGAAAATGTTAAAGTCAGAGGGTAAGAAAGCTTGTTGTTAATGACAAGAAAGAAAAAATTTCCCCATTTCTGTCCATCACCACCTCTCAAATAGCTATGGAGGTTGAATCTTGTCCTACTTTTGTAATAGCAGTTTCTAGTACTGGTATATCTGTTTGTAATTGTGATCTCTAAACCCTGCTCCATGTTAATCCACTAGTATTTACTGAGTGCCAACTATGATAAAAGTTCTTGAGTTCAACAAATTCAGAATCATCTATGATGCTTACTGGTAATGTGAATTGGGTTAAGTTAACTTATTCTGTGCTTTGGTTTTCTCATCTGTAAAATAGGAAAAAAAAGTAATAAAGCCTATCTTAAGAGTATGTAAAATTTCTTTTTAAATGCATATAAAGCACTTAACAGAGTACTTATATATTTCAGGATTATTAACTATTACAATAATTATTTTTAATGAATGCCAACTGTGTCAGGCCCTATGCTAAATGCTGGAGTAACAGCAATAAATAATCTTTTGCCTTTTAGAACCTCATTTAAAAAAAAAAAGGACATGCAAAAGAGAGAGAAAAAAAGAATTTTGTGTCCCATGTGTAGTAGAAGCACAGGTGGGGGAAATAAATCTTATGTGAGTATAAAAAGACTTATGAATAGCTTCACAAAGAAAGTGATATTTGAGGTGTGTCTTAAAAGATAGTAGAGATCTGGTACCTGTGGAAGAGAGCTATGTGGAAAGGCAATTGGATTAATCCAAATAACAGCTTAATTGGCAAGCAGCAAGGAGGTTGCAGTGCCCAGGCACCTACCCCTGACTAAGGGTGTCAGGAATCTCTGTTTAGACCAGAGCAAAAGCATTGGAGACCAGAGGGACACAGGTAAACATGAACTTGTCTAGGGGCATGGCAGTTGCACACAATCCAGGATCAGTGATGCACCTTCAAATGTAGCCCTTCAACCTAAGTGCTTCAGTCCTACAATGCAGATTCTTACCTTGACTTAGTACCTCCTAGGTCTCCAATATCCTCACTGCTGAAATACTTTATGGGCATTTCAAAAATCACATAGATTGTAAATAAATTGAGTTTTCCAAATGTATTCTTCCTAAGCAAAATGTTTTTGGCTATTCTAGATTTTTTTTTTTAATATTTTACTCTGTGTTTATATTTTAGACTTCTCACTGCTATGTCTTGAAGTTTTTCTTTTTAATCTTTTTTTCTATAGTATCTCTCTTGTTGCCCATCACCCAGTTAGCCCATCCCCCCCCACCTCCCCTCCAGCAACCCTCAGTCTCTCAAGGTTTTTCTCCCTCTCTGATGAGTTCCCATTCTGTTTTCTATTGAATGATTATTTTTTAACTATAAATTACATTTTCCTTGTTCTTTGTATGACTAGTTGCATGACTAGTAATTTTTTATTAGATGCTGGGCATCTTAAAATTTTACAGTGAGTACTAGGTTTTGTTGTATTTCATTAAATTTGAGTTTTGTTGTGATGTGTAGCTAAGCTATTTGGAATTGGTTTTGCTGTTTGAAGACTTGCTTTTAATTCTAAGGTTAGTTAAAACTGCTTTTAATTTAGGGCTAACTTTCTCCCCATAATTAATGAAATAGTTCCCTGCTAATTTTACCTAAATTCCATGTATCATGAGGTCTTACTACTCTGGTAAACACAGCAACTATTTGCAGCCTTACTTGAGTGTTAAGAATAATTCTATGCACTCTGTTTTTGTCATTGTTTCATTTCACAAATGTGAAATTCAGTAGTCATTGGAAGATTCAAGGAGGAACTTCAGATCTCCAGAATTTTCTTTCCAAAAAGTTATTCCTTCTACAGTAGTCTCTCCCACATATTCTAGCTATTTTGATCTGAACTTTCTATCTTCTAAACTGAGAAATATTGGCTTCATTTGGACGCTTGTTTCTTGTACTTCAGGTTAAAAATTATCTCTGGGCTATTATCTGGGCAGTACTAAGGCTGACCTCATATTTTATTTATACTTAGGGATCACAATACTGCACTGTCATTCAGTTTCTGAAAATCTTTGATTCATATATTTTGTTTGATTTTTACTAGTTTTTTAAGATGGAAGGCCAAAAGTAGAAATCCTTCCATTACAAATATGCAGTAAACACCCAGGTTGGGGTCCTTTCCATAATGTTGTGCAGGTAGTTCTCTACCCATTAGTATTTGAAGTTCTTCTGCCAGCTTTGGTTACTTTTGCAAAATAGGATCTTCTCTAGCATCTGGGCCTTCTTGAACTGCTTGAACTGCTGAGCCTGTTTTAGGCCACTATTGCTACTGAAATCATCCATATAAGTGCCCAAGAGTGGCAGATCACGACCTATGATACCTACTCAATCCCCATCACCTATTTAACCCATCTCCCTACCTGCCTCCCCTCTGGTAATCATCAGTTTGTTCTCTATAGTTAAGAGTCTATTTCTTGTTTTGCCTGTGTCTTTTTTTTTTCTCCTTTGCTCATTTGTTTTGTTTCTTAAATTCCACATGAGTGAAATCATATGGTATTTGTCTTTCTCTGACTGACTTATGTCACTTAGCATAATACTTTATAGCTCCATCCATGTTGTTGCAAATGGCAAGATTTCATTCTTTTTATGGCTGAGTAATATTCCAGTGTGTGTGTGTGTGTGTGTGTGTGTGTGTGTGTGTGTGTGTGTGTGTGTTTATATACCCCACCTCTTCTTTATTTATTCATCAGTCAATGGGCACTTAGGCTGTTTCCATAGTTTGGCTATTGTAGATAAAGCTGCTATAAACATTGGGGTGAAAATATCCAATTGGATTAGTGCTTTTGTATTCTTTGAGTAAATATCTAGTAGTACAATTGCTGGATCATAAGACAGTTCTATTTTTAACTTTTTGAGGAAACTTTATACTATTTTCCAGAGTTTGCATTCCCACCAACAGTGCAAGAGGATTCCCCTTTCTCCACATTCTCGCCAACACTTGTTGTTTCTTGTGTTTTTGATTTTAGCCATTCTAACCAATGTGAGGTGATATCTCATTGTAGTTTTGATTTGTATTTCCCTGATGATGGGTGAAGTTGAGCATCTTTTCATGCGATTTTTGGCCACCTGTATGTCTTCTTTAGAAAAATGTCTATTCATGTCTTCTGCCCATTTTTTAATTGGATTATTTATTTTGCGGGTGTTAAGTTTGATAAGTTCTTTATAGATGTGGATACTAACCCTTTATCAGGTATGTCATTTGCAAATATCTTCTCCCATTCTGTACATTGCCTTTTAATTTTGTTGATTATTTTCTTCACTGTACAGAAGCTTTTTATTTTGAACTACAGGCCAATATCCCTGATGAAACTGGATGCAAAAATTCTCAATAAAATACTAGCAAACTGGAGCGCCTGGGTGGCTCAGTCATTAAGCGTCTGCCTTCGGCTCAGGTCATGATCCCAGGGTCCTGGGATTGAGCCCTACATCGGGCTCTCTGCTCTGCAGGAAGCCTGCTTTTCCCTCTTCTACTCCCCCTGCTTGTGTTCCCTCTCTCGCTGTGTCTCTCTCTGTCAAATAAATAAATAAAATCTTAAAAAAAAAAAAAATACTAGCAAACCGAATTCAACAATACATTAAAAAAAAAAGTCACTCACCATGATTAAGTGAGATTTATTCTTGGGTTGCAAGGGTGGTTCAACCTGATATATCACATCAATAAGAGAAAGGATTAGAACCATATGGTCTTTTCGGTAGATGAAGAAAAAGCATTTGACAAAGTACAACATCCATTCATGAGAAAAACCCTCAACAAAGTAGGTTTAGAGGGAACATACTTTAACATAATAAAGGCCATCTATGAAAAACCCACAGCTAATATCAACCTCAGTGGGGAAAAACTGAGAGCTTTTCCTCTATGGTCAGGAACAATACAGGGATGTCCACTCTCACCACTGTTATTTAACATAGTACTGGAAGTCCTAGCCACAGAAATTAGACAAGAAATAAATAAAAGGCATCCAAATCAGGGAAGAAGCAAAACTCACTATTTGCAGATGACATGATACTCTATATAGAAAACCTGAAACACTCCACCAAAAAATTGCTAGAACTGATACACAAATTCAGTAAAGCTTCAGGATACAAAAATAACATACAGAAATCTGTTGCATTTCTATACACCAATAATGAAGCAGCAGAAAGAGGAATTAAGGAATCAATCCCATTTATAATTGCACCAAAACCCATAAGATACCTAGGAATAAACCTAACCAAAGAGGTGAAAGACCTGTACTCTGAAAACTATAAAACACTGAAGAAAGAAATTGAAGATGACACAAAGAAATGAAAAGACATTCCATGCTCATGAATTGGAAGAACAAATATTAATATGTCTACACTACCCTAAGCAATCTACAGATTTAATGCAATCCTTATCAAAATACCAACAGCATTTTTCACTGAGCTAGAATAAACAATCCTAAAATTTGTATGGAACCACAAAAGACCCCAAATAGCAAAAGCAACCTTGGAAAAGCAAAGCAAAGCTGGAAGCATCACAATACCAAATATCAGGTTATATTACAAAGCAGTAGTGATCCAAACAGTATGGTACTGGCACAAAAACAGGCACATAGATCAATAGAACAGAATAGAAAACCCAGAAGTGAACCCACAATTATATGGTCAATTAATCTTCAACAAAGCAGGAAAGAAAATCCAATGGAAAAAAAGACAGTCTCTCCAACAAATGGTGTTGGGAAAACTGGACAACAACATGCAAAAGAATGAAACTGGATGACTTTCTAACTCCATGCACAAAAATAAACTCAAAATGGATTAAAGACCTACATGTGAGACCTGAAACCATAAAAATCCTAGAGGAGAGCACAGTCAGTAACCTCTTTGATATCAGCCATAGCAACTTCTTTCTAGCTATGTCTCCCGAGGCAAAAGAAACAAAAGCAAAAATAAACTATTGGGCCTCCCTCAACTGTATATAGCCATGTCAGTATAATTCTGTCTTCCCATTAGGAATCACTATATTTTTAAAAATAATGAAAGTCAATATAAGGTCCATTGAGAAAGTTCTAATCCTCAACAGAAACTCTGGTTCAATTGTTAAAAGTTTTACACTCAGTCACACCTTATAAAGTGATTGTTATGTGATTAAATGCCCATGGGTAGACCAGGATAATTATATTGTTGGTTTTAGTCCAACACTGATGTATGGTTGCAATTTATTGGTGAGTTTATTAGGTTGCCAAATACTGAGTTTATTAAAGCAAACTCTTTTTATTTAGTGTTGCCAAAGCATCAGGGTTATAAAGTAAGATACTTTAAAAATGTTAAATAAAAGATAATAGGCTCCAGTTACTCTATAAAGCAAAGCTAAGTGGGTTTAAAATTAAGAAAGCTTTGCTTTATATTTTAAGATCTTAGCAAATCAACTATTACTTGTTTAATAATTGTTCTGTGACATGAGAGAAAACCCATGTCTAGAGTTGCAACAAGAAGGTATAAAACATGGTAAATCATCAAGGCCAAAATGACATGGCATGGGAACTTTTATTTTATAGCTACTGGCTCTTAAAGGGGGCAAGTAGCTTCAGAATTTTTTGATAAGCCTTTCCCCTTGGTCCTCATGAACTTCATTCCAATTTTAACCTACCTTTCCTACCATCCTACACATATCACCAATAATTAATTCTAACCAAGGAAATCTTAATCAAAGAAAATTTTTAGAGTATTAAAGTGTCATTTTTTTCCCTTTGGATTGTGTACCCTTGCCTCTTGTCTATTTAAATTTGATGCCTACTTTAAAACCCTGCTCTGTTCCCTTCTATGCTATAACAATTTCCACGAGGATTCTAAATCCCAACACATCCCATGGAGTGACAATTTATTCTAATCATTTGAGTATGTGATTCTCTGTTACTCAAATGTTTGCTTGTATTCTCTTCTCAGGGGTGACAATCTGTCCTCCCAACTGAACTAAAAACTACCATATGAAAGAAACCCTAATATATAACAAAGAAAATGAATTTGTCTTTTCTTAAAAGATCATGCATCCCTGGAACTGGCTGAGAAGGTATTGTCTTTTCTGATTGCATTTTGATCAGTTTGTCAATTGGCAAAAAGACCTTGGCTTGTCCATTTCCAAAATGGGCTGAGACATTTGATAATCACAAAAAGTTTCTTTCATTGGTACCTGTCTCAAGTGTGCTGATCTAACTAGGCCCATATTTAACAGATTGATAATAAGGTTAGTGGGATGAAATAAAAACTAAGAAAACACAATAGTTGACTTATTTTTGTAGCAGGGAATAGGAGTGTAGAGTAGAAAATTGAGAAATAAGCAGCTGAGGTCTTAGAGTCAGATGTTTCTCTCCAGTTTGTTACATGGGCCTGTCAAAAGTTTGTTTTCATGAGACTGCAGGGGATCCCAGGAGAGGATCTTTTCCAAGGGAAGAATAACTCAGTAAAAGTTTTCATTGTGGGATGTTGCTGAGCATAAGTAAATTTTGTCACTCATTATATCCAATTCCCAAGGGACTCTGTTCTAAGTTAGATATGGAGCAAGAGTTTCAAGGTAGAAACAGAAAACAAGCACTATTATGCTGAAACATCTCTAATATGCTAAAGAATAATTTGCAATCCTTGAGTTTACCTCTAGCAGAGTGTGACCAAAAGGGAATTAGAAATTCTTCTCATTCTCATCATAATACACTTTATAATTAAGTGTCTCAAGGGACCTTGTGCCTTCATTTAACAGAAGTCAGAGGCTATAGTAATTTCTAGTAAACACTTCCCAGAAACAAAATTACCTCCAAGCACAGTGGATCCCAAAATGTATGTGGAGGAGACTGAAGGGCATAGATGGCATCAGTGTCCAGTGGGAGTTGGCCTGTCTGTGAGTACATAGTAAACATCATTCTTGAGTCTTCAGAATTTTTTGGACAGGAGGTAGGGTCTGGGGGTAAGGGGACATTCCAGAGCATTGGATCTGGGGCAACAGCCCACTCATTTGAATTATTATTATTATTATTATTATTATTATTATTATTATTAAAATGCCATATGTATGACAGCCAGATTGGACATGAGGGATCTTGAGATTTCAATGGTAACTCTCAGGAAGGTTTGCTAACCGATAGTTTCTGAATGAGACAGATGAAAGCCTTCTCTAAAGAGCATTTATGAGCTATGAGCATAAATTCAGTAAGAATGGATTGAGTGATTGTTCTTGTTATAGAAATCAAACATTTATTCTTCTAGTTATGATACAACTTATTCAAAACAGGTACTATTTATTTTCCCAGGTAAGTTTTCCAACACTGAATTTTCCCCCCAGGTAATTGTTCCAAACCCTGGCATATAGACACATGGACAAATGTGCATCAGCAGCAGCAACCAGCATCTTTCCAGTAAGGAAGGGAAAAGAATACCAGGAATGAGAAAATGTGAATGTTCCATGGGACATAACTTTTTATTCTAAATGTGAATTTAATATATATATATATATATATATATATATAATATACATGTATAGTGTATATACTATATATACTATATATACTAAAATATATATAATATACAATATTATATAATATATAATATATGTATATATAATATACAACATATTATATATATACACACATATGTGTGTGTATATATAATATATAGAGATATATGTATATTTTATTTTGATACATATGAATGTGAATTTTAAGACCTACTAAACAGCAATGGTAATTTTCCTTTTACATCGAGCTTCCATTTTTTAGTTTTAGAAAACACAATTTTGATTCATTCCCAAGAAAAGAAGAATTGGGATATGAGCGAGCTCTGAATGAGTTTACAATGTCTGCCTCTTCTTATCTTTACTAACATTGAGTTCTTCCAAAAATGCCTGAGAATAAAACAGGCAAAAGGTCGTTATGACCTACTTAGATGTCCGTTTCCTCTCCAGCCAAATGTGTTCACATCATTATAGTCACAGGATCTCCATGAAGGATAATTATTGATCATTTTCTATATGCCAGATTCTCTTATTCACTTTTCATAATATCTCAACAAATTAGTTATATTCATCCTTGTTTTTTCAGATGAGAAAACCAGGAAAAATAACATGTCCCAAATTACAGAGATGATAAGTGACAAGGACTCCAAGGCCTGTTGTCTTAACAAATACCCTATTCTCACTACTACTCCTATGACTTAATTCATTGTTCCTTTACCTACCCCCATAAATTCAAGTGATGAAATTTATTCTTCTTAACACATGAACCAGAATATAAGGCAATACACTATTTTTTTTCTTGCAGAGGATTCTTCTGTTGTCTCTCAAAGAGAGTTATAACAGCACTCATTACATAAAAGTATAAAAGGAGGATGAGTTTCCACATTTAAAATGATGAAACATGTGCTTCTCTCAAACTATGAAGCTCAAATGCCAGGACTTGTGGGGTGGGTATCAAACCTGTCCATCTTAATGCAGATCAGTATCTCTTTCCATCTGTTGAAACTAGACTTTCTCCATCTTTAATGCAGCTGTCCACTACATTGATGCATTTTTTCTCAACTTCTTGAAAGATCTCTTTACTTAGATTATCATATTCCTCTCAACTCCTCTCTTAGCTGTCATCTCTCGATACTCTAACAAATATGTTGATGGGAATGTCCTGACTTCAGAATTCTACCTTTTCAACTCCAAAAACCCTTACCCCCCCCTTCTCTCATAGCTACCTTCAGACTTCCCTTAATTCTTGACCCCATGTTTCTTTACCTACAAAATATCAAACTCAGAATCACCTATATCCAATTTTTCTTCTCTCTGTCTCCTTTCTTCCATTTTCATTCCTCCTTATTGAATATATCAGTATTTACTCAGTAAACAGGGATGTGATAAGTCATAGTCTCTGAATCAGAAAATCTAGTTTGGGAAGATAGATGTGGGTATGATTTTACTGTGTCTCAGTGATGCCTGGAAGAGTTTTAAATAAATGGTAAGGGAATTTAGAAGTGCTGGACCATAATGAGTATATTTTTGTGTATGTGCTGGATGTGGTTTTTTTTAGTATAGATGACACACAATATCACATTAGTTTCAAGTGTACAACTTACTGATTTCACAAGTTTATAGATTATGTTATATTCACCACAGTATAATAATGACCATCTGTCCCATTACATAACTATTAAAATATCATTGACTATATTCCTTACGCTCTGCTTTTTTTTCTCATGACTTACTCATTCCATAACTGAAGGTCTGTATCTCACTCTCCCCTTCACTGATTTTGCCCAACTTCCCAACCCCTTCCACTCTGACAACCATCAATTTGTTCTCTGTATTTATAGTTCTGATTCTGCTTTTTGTTTATTCATATTTTTTTTAGATTCTACTTGTGAGTGTAATCATATAGTATTTGTCTTTCCCAGTCTGATTTATTTCACTTACCATAATACCCTCTAGGTCTATCCATGTTGTCTCAAATGGCATGATCTCATCCTTTTTATGGTGTGTAATATTCCATCAAATAAATATACCACTTTTCCTCATCCACTCACCTATTGATGGACACTTAGGTTGCTTCCATGCCTTGGCTATTGTAAATAATGCCCAATAAACATAGTGGTGCATATTTCTTTTCAAACTAGTGTTTTTATTTTCCCCAAGCAAATACCCAATAGTAGAATTATTGGATCATATGATATTTCTATAACTTTTTAAGGAATCTCCATACTGCTTTCCACAGTGGATTTAATAATTTACATACCCACTAATGGTGCACAAGAGTTCCGTTTTTCTCCACATCCTAACACTTGTCTTTTTTATTTTAGCCATTTTAACAGGTGTGAGGTAGTATCTCATTGTGATTTTGATTTGCATTTCCCTGATGATGAGTGATATCGAGCATCTTTTCATTTGTATGTTAGCCATCTGTATGTCTTCTCTGGAAAAATGTCTATTCATGTTCTCCATCTATATTTTAATTGGATCATTTGGGGGTTTTGTTTTGTTTTGAGTTGCATGAGTTTTCTTTTTCATTTATTTTGGATATTGACCCCATATCAGATATATCATTTACAAATACCTTCTCCCATTCAGTAGGTTCCCTTTTTGTTTTGTTGATTTCCTTTGCTGTGCAAATGTTTTTTATTTTGATGTCGACCCAATAGTTTATTTTTGTTTTTGTTTCCCTTGCCTTAGGAGACATATCTAGAAAGGTGTTGCTATGGCCGATGTCAGAGAAATTACCACCTCTGTTCTCTTCTTGGATTTTATGGTTTCAGGTCTCACATTTAGGTCTTTAATCCATTTTAAGTTTATTTTTGTGTTTGGGGTTCGAAAGTCATCCAGTTTCATTCTTTTACATGTAGCAGTCCAATTTTCCCAACATCATTTGTTGAAAAGATTGTCTTTTTCCCATTATATATTCTTGCCTCTTTTGCCACAGATTGACTATATGTACATGGGTTTATTTCTGGGGTCTGTATTCTGTCCCATTGATCTCTGTGTGTCTATTTTTTGTGACATTACCATACTGTTTTGATTACCATAGCTTTGTAGTATATCTTGAAATATGAAATTGTGATACCTGTAGCTGTGTTCTTCTTTCTCAGGATTGCTTTGGCTATCCAGGGTCTTTTGTGATTCCATACAACTTTTGGCATTATTTGTTCTAGTTTTGTAAAAAATGCTGTTGGTATTTTGTAGGGATTGCATTGAGTCTGTAGATTGTTTGGTGAAATATGGACACTTTGACAATATTAATTATTCTAATCCATGAGCATGAAATATTTTCCATTTGTTTGTGTCATCCTTAATTTCTTTCATCAGTGTTTCATAGTTTTCAGAATATAAGATTTTCACCCCTTTTGTTAAGTTTATCCCTAGGTATTTTATTATTTTTAGTACAATTGTAAATGGTGCTTTTTCTTAAATTTCTCTTTCTATGACTTCATTGTATGGAAATGCTGCTGATTTTTGGGTATTAATTTTGCATCCTGCCACTTCACTGAATTTGTTTATTACTTCTAGTAGTTTGGTGGAATCCTCAGGATTTCCTAAGTATAGTATCATGTTGTCTGAGAATAGTGATAGTTTAATTTCTTTACCAATATGCTGCCACTGACTTAATCTCATTGCCTTTCACTTGGACTGTCACAGGAGTTCTACTTGCATTTTGATGTGGCCACAGTTTTACCCCTCCAACCCATCCTCTACCCCATAACAGAGCAGACTTGCTAAAATATTAAAGGGGTCATGTTATACACTTGTTTAAAATTCTCCAGTGAATCCCTTTTTTCTTCATGATATCATTAATATGCAAAACCATTTTTAATACTCATCCTTGCATATCCATCAGTCTCATCTATCTTCACTTTACTCTTCTCTCATATCCTCTAAATTCTCAACTCTTAATGGTTAGAACTGTGACCTGTGCATTTATATATCTCCACTCATGTCATACCTACCAAAAATGCATAGTAAATTCTTAATGTATGACTACTGAATGTGTTGTTAGATAAATAAATGTGAACTGAAGAATCATGACGTACATCTAGCCCCAGGCTCCAAAGTATGAAAGCATTCTTACATTGCTGGGTGAATCCACAAATTTGTTTTTGTTTCTATTTAAAAGTTGATGCTTTTGCGTTATAGAGGGTCTCCTACTGCTGCCAATATATCATTGTATTTATTTCCCCTTAAATACTGGATGTATTTTTAGTGATGGCTTTTACCAACATTTCCTATTATTCTTCACCCTCTGGTTTCACTTCTGGACCCTTTATTCCCATAAAATAACTCCTCATATGCTTACTTGGGTTAATGCCACATACATGGAGTTGTCTGTCTCCTTTTGTTGTCTTAAATTGCCCATGTTTCTTCCCCTGTAAGCTTTTTTTCTTTTGTGTAAAAGGCCCCTGTCTATCCTTTTCTGGCCTCTTGGATATCTTGCTTTCATGTCTACCTCTGTATTTTTAATAGTTTCCCATGCCGAGTGAACAACAAAAATATTGTCAATGACAAACCATTTGTTTATCCTCCTAAGAGAGCTTTCCTTCAATTGGATAACTCCTAAAGCTTTTGGCTTTTTTTTTTTTTTTCCTTTTCTGTACCATACATTTTTCCAAAAAATAGTCTGTAATAGCTGATTTCTCTTCTCCCTCCACCATGAAATTCTTAACTCTGCAATCTAGCTTGGTAATTTAGAGGTTTTTTGTTTTTGTTTTTATATTCTTAAGATATTCCAACTTCAAATACACCAACTTCAAAGGTGTTTTCTCACCTGCATTTTGTGGGGCCTTTTTGTACCAAACTACTCCACATCACTGCCTTATTCTCCTACTTTCCTGTTTATTTCTTCTGTTATCTTCTACTGGTTTCTCTCTTTGCTCCTTTCATTGGTATCTTTTCTGACTCTAACCCCTTAAGTAGTCTGCACTATTGTCTAGCCCTTCCAGGCAATGGTATCTATTCCACAGCTCCATCTGTCATATCTAAACTAAGGACTTTCAGCTCTATCTCTGTAACCTGGTCCCTCTTCTAAGTTGCAGCCATATAATTTCAAGTGCATATCAGATACTTAAAACCAGTAACTAATCAATATGTCAAATGGCAAATGTGGGTTCATCTCTAACTCATTTTCTGTCTGTTCCTACTATTAATCTGGACATTTAGACATTTTTCCTCTACCATTTTCTCCTATTAAAAACTCCACTTTCACTTCTACTCATACACATACACAACCACAGAGTCACAAAGTAAATATAACATCATATTGTTTTCTCTAAAGGAGGGTTACAGGTGATATTTTTTCCATTTCCTATTCTTTCCAGAGTCTGTCCATCATCATTACTATCTTAAATTTTAAAAAATGTGTAAAACAGAATGGAGAGGAGGTGGGTGGGAAGATAGGTTAAATAGCTGAATGGGATTAAGGAGTACACTTGTGATGAGCTGTGTATGGAAGTATTGGGCTTTGTATGGAAGTATTGAATCACTAGACTGTACACCTGAAATTAATATTACATTGTATGTTAACTGGAATTTAAATAAAAACTTAAAAAATGAGTATAACTATTATGTGTTTATTTAGTTGTCAATGTGTCATCAGAAAATGACCTCAAAATATAGGAGGGGAACTCAGACAAGGAAGGTAAAATTACTTCTTGGTCAGGCAATTTGATGCCTGAAAGTGGGGATAGGAGAGTGTATATATCAGATGTTTCTCTTCTTTTCTCCCTTGTTAACATAACCTTCTGTGACACCTGACTCAACCCACAGGTGCTCAAGAGCAAGTTACTCTGATGTACATTTGTCAGTCTCAGCTCAAAGTCTCATTAAACAGTTTGGATGCTTTTGCTACTTCTTAACATTCTTTTCAAGGTCAGACTGGGAAAAATAGCCCACCAGGGATTAACTATTAGAGGAACCCCAAGGGAATTTGCATTTTACTTATTTTCCCTCTTTGGGAAATTTGGCCACATTGAGATTTACTAAGGCTCTCCAGGAAAAAACAAAACAAAACAAAACAAAAAAACAAAAAACAAAAACACCTTTATCTACAATACCATTTATTCTGCCAAAATGCTCAATATTTCCTTATTTTAAAACTTAACCCTTCAATTCTATTTTTATGACATAACTGATTTCTGAAATTGCAAGTTTTATGCCTTTGCAAAGATGAATTTTCTTAAATGAACAATTCATTGGATTTTGTATTGTATCGAGCCAACTTTGATTCAAGTCTTGACAACTGATGGCTTAGAAGTCTTGGATAATTAACATAAACTCTCTAGGTTTCAGTCTTAGCAACTTTAAAATATATAAAAATGCTTACTTTTATCAGAGAGGATGTTTTTGGTTACAAGTTACAGAAAATCCAATTCAAAATAAACAAGGGAATTTATCAGTTCATAAATACAAATACAGTCAAACACATTTTTTTCAGGGTTCTGGTTCCATTTTTCTGCATTTTCTTGTCTTTTTGGTAATAGCCATTCTAGCAGTGTTCTGGCTCCATTTTTCTGCATTTTTCCTGGCTTTACATATTCCCAATGCCTGAGTTACCATCAGGCCGACTTCCCTAATGATTGCAAGATGGCTACCGTAGCACTAATGCTACAGAGTTCTTTGTTTTATCAAGGGGAAAGAGTGACTATAACTTACAATGGCCACTAAACAAATGTTCAGAGAGTAACCAGGGTCTACTCCGGAGGTACAGTAGAAGTAGAGGTCAATCCTATTGAACCATATGGCTGATTAATCAAGGAGGAGGAATGGAATAAGTTTTGAGGAAGAAATCTCAATATTTCTGTCTTAATTCATTGGGATTGCTATAATAGAATACCATGGACCCGGTGGTATTCCCCCCATTATCTCAGTAATACATAACACTGTGTAAGTTTGAGGTGTAGAAAATTTTTGTATGATACATATATTTTGCAAAATGATTACCACCATAGCTAATACCTCCATCATATCACATGATTACTATTTCTTTTTTGTGGTGAGAACACTTAAGATCTATTCTCTTAGCGGGTGCCTGGGTGGCTCAGTCGTTAAGCGTCTGCCTTCGGCTCAGGTCATGATCCCAGGGTCCTGGGATCGAGCCCCACATCGGGCTCCCTGCTCCCCGGGAGGCCTGCTTCTCCCTCTCCCACTCCCCCTGCTTGTGTTCCCTCTCTCACTGTGTCTCTCGCTGTCAAATAAATAAATAAAATCTTAAAAAAAAAAAAAAAAAAGAACAGAGAAGATCTATTCTCTTAGCAACTTTCAAGTATATAATACAGTATTATTAACTATATAATCACCATGTTGTACATTAGATCCCCAGAACTTACTCATCTTCTAAGTGGAAATTTTTACTCTTACCAACATCCTATTTCCCCACCCTCAAGCCACTGGTAACCATCTTTCTAGTCTCTGTTTCTATGAATTTAGTTTTATCTTATTTTTTTTTAGTTTTTATATATAAATGATAACATATTTTTCTTTCCCTGTCTGACTTATTTATCATAACACCCTCATTGTCCATGTTGTGGCAAATGGCAAGATGTATTTTCTCATGACTGGGTAATAGTTCATTGTGTATGTATATGACATCTTTATCCATTCATCCATTGACACTTATGTTGTTTCCATATCTTGATTATTGTCAATAATACTGCCACAAACATGAGAATGCAAGTGTATCTTTGAGATTCTGTTTTCATTTCCTTTGGACATACATCCAGAGGTAGAATTGTAGGGTCATAAGGTAGTTCTATTTTTAACTTTTCAAGGAACTTCCACACAGTTTTCCATATCAGCTGTACCAACTTACATTACCATCAACAGTGCTTAAGAACTCCCTTTTCACCATATCCTCACCAATACTTGTTATTTCTTGTCTTTTTGGTAATAGCCATTCTAGCAGGTATGAGGTGACATATTGTGCTTTTGATGTGCATTTCCCTGATGATGATGAGCACCTTTTTTTTTTTTTAATGTACTTTGGCCATTTGCATATCTTCATTGGAAAAATTCAAGTCTTCTATCAGATATGTCTCTTGCAAATATTTTCTTCTAGTCTGTGGCTTATCTGGACCTTGTCTTTTGCAGGAAAAAAAAAAGTTTTTAATTTCATTGAAGTCCAGTTTATCAGTTATTTATGTCATGGATTATGTCTTTGTTGTTGTATGTAAAAAGACATGGCCATACTCAAGATATATATATTTCCTCCTATGCTATCTTCTAGGACTTTTAAAGTATTGTATTTGATATTTAGATTTATCTCCCATTTTGAGTCAATTTTTCTTAAGGGTGTTGTGTCTGTGTCTAGATTTACTATTTTGCATGTGTCTGGGCCTAGATTCACTATTTTGGTGTTATGTCTCTGTCTAGATTGACTATTTTGCACCACCACTTATTGAAAAGACTATATTGCATTATATTTCCTTTGTTCCTTTGTCAAAGAACAGTTGACTATATTTATTTGGGTGTGTTTCTGTGCTGTCTATTCCATTCTATTGATTTACTTCCACTAATACCACACTGCATAAAATATTATAGCTTTGTGGTATGACTTGAGGTGAGGTAGTGTCAGCCTTCTGACATTGTTATTCTCCTTCAATACTAACTATTCTGGGTATTTTGCCTCTCTATATTAGCTTTGATTCAGTTAATTGATGTCCACAAAATAACTTCCTGGAATCTTTATTGGGATTGCATTCAAACTATAGATCAAGTTTAGATTTCCTACACAATCATGTCAGTTTTCCTTCTTCCTTCTAAATCTGTATACTCTTTTTTTAAACCATGCACTTTTGTTTATTTTTTTATGTTCAGTTAGCCAAATCTGTATACTCTTTTTTGAAAAATTCCTTTTCTTGTTTTATTACATAAGTTTGGACTTCCAGTATGATATTGAAAAGGGGTACTGAGATGGCACATAGTTGCCTTGTTTTTCATGTTACTGTGAAAGCTTTGAGTTTCTTACCATTAAGGATCATATTAGGTGTAAGTTTTTTGTGATAGTCTATCAATTTTAAATACTTCCCCTGTACTCCTTTATAAGTGAGAGTTTTACCAGGAATGGGTGTTGGATTTTGTCAAATGCTTTTTCTGCATCTATTAATGTGATAATGTGATTTTTCTTTTTATCCTGTTGATGTGATGGATTACATTAACTGATTTTTTAATGTCGAACAAACCTTGTATACATACTTGGGATAAATTCTACTTATTCTACTTGGTCATAGTGTATAATACTTTTTATATATTATTGGGTTTGACTTGCTCATATATTGTGGAGGATTTTTGCATCTATATTTATGAGAAATATCATTCAGTAGTTTTTTTTTTTTTTTCCTGTAATGTCCTGACTGGTTTTGATATTATGGTATTGCTGGCCTCATAAAATAAGTTAGGAAATATTTCCTCTGCTTATATCTTCTGAAAGAAATTGTAGAGAATTGGTATAATTTCATCCTTACATGTTTGGTTGAATTCTCTTGTGAATCCATCTAGGCCTGTGCTTTCTGTTTTGGAAGGTGATTAATTATTGACTCAATTTCTTCAGTAGATATAGGCCTATTTGGATTGTCTATTTTCTTCTTGTGTGAGCCTTGGCAACTTGTATCTTTCAGGAAGTTGGTTCATTTCATCTAGGTTATCAAATTTATGGGCTTGTTCACAGTATTTCTTTATTATCCTTTTAATTTCCATAAGATCTGTAGTGATTTTTCCTTTTTCATTTCTGATATTTGTAATTTGTGTCCTCTCCTCTTTTTTCATACCCTGGCAAGAAGCTTATGGATTTTTTTTCGTATTTTCAGAGAACTAGCTCTTGATTTCATTGATTTTTCTCTATTGACTTGCTATTTTCAATTCCATTAATTTCTGCTCTAATACTTTTTATTTCTTCTGTTCATTTTGGATTGAAGTTCCTTCTCTTTTTCTAGTTTCCTAAGGTGGGAACTTAGATGATTGATTTTAGGTCTTTCTTCTATTTCAATATATGCATTCAGTTCTATCAATTTCCCTCTAAAAACTACTACTTTCATTATATTCCATGAGTTTTGATGAGTTGTGTTTTTATTTTCATTTAATTCAAGGTATTCTTTAATGTCTCCTGAGATTTTTTTGACCCATGTGTTATTTAAAGTAGATTGTTTAATCTTCACATATTTTGGGATTTGCCACTTACCTGTTATTGATTTTTAGTTTACTTTCATTGTGCTCTGAAAGCAAACATTTTATGATTTCCATTCTTTTAAATTAGTTAAAGTGTGTTTTATGGTCCATGATATGGTCCAGCTTGGTGATGTTCCATGTGGCTTTGAGAAGAATGTGTATTCTGCTTTTATTGGATGAGGTGTTTCTAAACAATTATATGCAATTGATTGATGCTGTTGTTGAGTTCAGCTATATCCTTACTGATTTTCTGCTGGCTGGATCTATCTATTTCTGATAAAGAGGTATTGAAGTCTCCAACCATAATGGTTTCATCTTTTTGTCTTTGCAATTGTATTAGTTTGTGCCTCACATACTCTGTTATAACGTACATACAATTAAGGATTATTATTTCTTCTTGGAGAATTGACCTCTTTATCATTATGTAATATTTTTCTTTATTCATGATAATGTTCCTTGCTTTAAAATTGCTCTGACTGGGTGTTATATGCAAACAATGAATCATGGAACACTACATCAAAAACTAATGATGTACTGTATGGTGACTAACATAACATAATAAAAAAATAAATAAGAAATAAAAGTTCAAACATCACAAAGAGGAAAAAATAAAAAAATAAAAAAATTTTGCTCTATATAAAATTAAAATAGGTGTTACTGGTTTTGGGGCACCTGGGTGGCTAGTCGGTTAAGCATCTGCCTTCAACTCAGGTCATGATCCCAGGGTCCTGGGATTGAGCCCCACATCAGGCTCCCTGCTCAGTAGGGAGTCTCCTTCTCCCTCTCCCTCTGTTTCTCCCCCTGCTTGTGCTCTCTCTCACTCCCTCTTTGTCAAATAAATAAATAAAATCTTAAAACAAAAATGGGGCACGTGGGTGGTTCAGTCGGTTAAGCGTCTGCCTTCGGCTCAGGTCATGATCTCAGGGTCCTGGGATCGAGCCCCGGATCGGGCTCCCTACTCAGCGGAAAGCCTGCTTCTCCCTCTCCCTCTATCTGCTGCTCCTTCTGCTTGTGCTCTCTCGCTTTCTGTCAAATGAATAAATAAAATCTTTAAAAAAAAAGATATTACTGTTTTCTTTGGATTAGTGTTCACAAGGTATATTTTCTTCCATTTAATTGTTTTTAAACTTTATGTTTAGTTTCTTCTAAACACTTTATAGTACTGTCTTGTGTTTTTTTGATCCATTCTGACAATCTCTGTCTTTTAATGGGTTTATTTAGACCTTGGCATTCAACGTGATTATTGATATAGTTGGATTAATGTCTACCATATTCTTTACTGTTTTCTATTTATTGTACTTGTTCTTTGTTCCTGTTTCAGCCTTCCATTCTTGTGGGTTTTTTGTTTTGTTTTGGGTTTGTTTGTTTTCCTTTTGTAGTTTTATATTTTATTTTATTTTTTTACCTTCTGGGTTGCACTTTTTTTTTAATTTTTTTTTTTTATGTGTGTGTGATAGTGCCTTGCTATCTCTCTAGCTTCCTTGTAGAATTCTTTTTTATTTTTTATTAACATATAATGTACTACTTATTTCAGGGGTACAGGTCTGTGATGCATCAGTCTTACACAATTCACAGCACTCACCATAGTGCATACCCTCCCCAATGTCCATCACCCAGCCACCCCATCCCACCCACCCGCCTCTACTCCAGCAACCCCCAGTTTATTTCCTGAGATTAAGAGTCTATTATGCTTTGTCTCCCTCTCTTATTTTGTCTTGTTTCATTTTTCCCTCCCTTCCCCTATGATCCTCTGTCTTGTTTCTCAAATTCTTCATATCAGTGATCATATGATACTTGTCTTTCTCTGATTGACTTATTTCACTTAGCATAATACCCTCCAGTTCCAACCATGTCATTGCAAATGGCAAGATTTCAATTTTTTGATGGCTGCATAATATTCCATTGTGTGTGTGTGTGTGTGTGTGTGTGTGTGTATAAAATATATATATATACCACATCTTCTTTATCCATTCCTCTGTTGATGGACATCTAGGCTCTTTCCATAGTTTGGCTATTGTGAACATTGCTGCTATAAACATTGGGGTGCATGTGCCCCTTTGAATCACTACATTTGTATCTTTGGGGTAAATACCCAGGAGTGCAGGTGCTGTGTCATATGATAGCTCTATTTTCAACTTTTTGAGGAATCTCCATACTGTCTTCCAGAGTGGCTGCACCAGCTTGCATTCCCACCAACAGTGGAAGAGGGTTCCCCTTTCTCCGCATCCTCACCAACATCTGTTGTTTCCTGAATTGTTAATTTTAGCCATTCTGACTGGTGTGAGGTGGTATCTCACTGAGGTTTTGATTTGGATTTCCCTGATGCTGAGCGATGTTGAGCACTTTTTCATGTGTCTGTTGGCCATTTGGATGTCTTCTTTGTAGAAATGTCTGTTCATGTCTTCTGCCCATTTCTTGATTAGATTATTTGTTCTTTGGGTATTGAGTTTGATAAGTTCTTTATAGATTTTGGATACTAGCCCCTTATCTGACATGTCATTTGCAAATATCTTCTCCCATTCTGTCGGTTGTCTTTTGGTTTTGTTGACTGTTTCCTTTGCTGTGCAAAAGCTTTTTATCTTGATGAAGTCCCAATAGTTCATTTTTGCCCTTGCTTCCTTTGTCTTTCGCAATGTGTCTAGGAAGAAGTTGCTGCAGCTGAGGTCGAAGAGGTTGCTTTCTGTGTTATCCTCAAGGATTTTGATGGATTCCTATCTTACATTTAGGTCTTTCATCCATTTTGAGTCTATTTTTGTGTGTGGTATAAGGAAACAGTCCAGTTTCATTCTTCTGCATGTGGCTGTCCAATTTTCCCAACACCATTTGTTGAAGAGACTGTCTTTTTTCCATTGGACATTCTTTCCTGCTCTGTCAAAGATTAGTTGACCATAGAGTTGAGGGTCCATTTCTGGGCTCTCTTTTCTGTTCCGTTGACCTATGTGTCTGTTTTTGCGCCAGTACCATACTGTCTTGATGATGACAGCTTTGTAATAGAGCTTTAAGTCCAGAATCGTGACGCCACCAGCTTTGCTTTTCTTTTTCAACATTCCTCTGGCTATTTGGGGTCTTTTCTGGTTCCATACAAATTTTAGGATTATTTGTTCCATTTCTTTGAAAAAACTCGATGGTATTTTGGTAGGGATTGCATTAAATGTGTAGATTAGGTAGCATAGACATTTTCACAATATTTTTTCTTCCAATCCATGAGCATGGAACATTTTTCCATTTCTTTGTGTCTTCCTCAATTTCTTTCATGAGTATTCTATAGTTTTCTGAGTACAGATTCTTTGCCTCTTTGGTTAGGGTTATTCCTTGGTATCTTATGGTTTTAGGTGCAATTGTAAATGGGATCGACTCCTTAATTTCTCTTTCTTCTGTCTTGTTGTTGGTGTATAGAAATGCAACTGATTTCTTTGCATTGATTTTATAGTCTGCCACTTTACTGAATTCCTGTATGAGTTCTAGCAGTTTTGGGGTGGAGTCTTTTGGGTTTTCCACGTAAAGTATCATATCATGTGCAAAGACTGAGAGTTTGACTTCTTCTTTGCCAATTCAGATGCCTTCCATTTCTTTTTGTTATCTGATTGATAAGGCTAGGACTTCTAGTACTATGTTGAATAGCAGTGGTGATAGTGGACATCCCCGCCATGTACCTGACCTTAGGGGAAAAGCTCTCAGTTTTTCCCCATTGAGAATGATATTCACTGTGGGTTTTCCATAGATGGCTTTTATGATATTGAGATATGTACCCTCTATGCCTACACTCTGAAGAGTTTTAATCAAGAAATGGTGCTGTACTTTGTCAAATGCTTTTTCTGCATCTATTGAGAGGATCATATGGTTCTTGTTCTTTCTTTAATTAATGCATTGTATCACATTGATTGCTTTGCAGATGTTGAATCAACCTTGAAGCCCAGGGATAAATCCCACTTGGTCGTGGTGAATAATCCTTTTAATGTACTGTTGGATCCTATTGGCTAGTATTTTGGTGAGAATTTTTGCATCCATGTTCATCAGGGATATTGGTCTGTAATTCTCTTTTTTGATGGGGTCTTTGTCTGGTTTTGGGATGAAGGTAATGCTGGGCTTGTATTGTATATATACTTTCCTCTTAGGAGTGCCTTTGCTGCATCCCAAAGATTCTGAACAGTTGTGTTTTCATTTTCATTTGTTTCCATGAATTTTTTAAATTATTCTTTAATTTCCTGGTTGACCCATTCATTCTTTAGTAGGATGCTCTTTAGCCTCTATGTATTTGAGTTCTTTCCAACTTTCCTCTTGTGATTGAGTTCTAGTTTCAAAGCATTGTGGTCTGAAAATAGGCAGGGAATGATCCCAGTCTTTTGGTACTTTTGGTTGAGACCTGATTTGTGACCTAGGATGTGATCTATTCTGGAGAATGTTCCATGGGCACTAGAGAAGAATGTGTATTCTGTTGCTTCGAGATGGAATGTTCTGAATATATCTGTGAAGTCCATCTGGTCCAGTGTCTCATTTAAAGCCTTTGTTTCCTTTGGTCTTTTGCTTAGATGATCTGTCCCATTTCAGAAAGGGGGGTGTTAAAGTCCCCTACTATTATTGTATTATTGTCGATGTGTTTCTTTGATTTTGTTATTGTTTGGCTTATATAATTGGTTGTTCCCATGTTAGGGGCATAGATATTTACAATTGTTAGATCTTCTTGTTGGATAGACCTTTTAAGTAGGATATAGTGTCCTTCCTCATCTCTTATTACAGTCTTTGGTTTAAAATCTAATTTGTCTGATATAAGGATTGCCACCCCAGGTTTCTTTTGATGTCCATTAGCATGGTAAATGGTTTTCCACCCCCTCACTTTCAATCTGGGGGTGTCTTTGGGTCTAAAATGAGTCTCTTGCAGACAGAATATTGATGGGTCTTGTTTTTTCTTTATCCAATCTGATAGCTTATGTCCTTTGATTGGGGCATTTAGCCCATTTACATTCAGGGTAACTATTGAAAGATATGAATTGAGTGTAATTGTATTGCCTGTAGGGTGACTTTTACTGTATATTGTCTCTGTTCCTTTCTGGTCTATGTTACTTTTAGGCTCTCTCTTTGCTTAGAGGACCCCTTTCAATATTTCTTGTGGGGCTGGTTTGGTGTTCACAAATTCTTTTAGTTTTTCTTTGTCCGGGAAGCTTTTTATCTCTCCTTCTATTTTCAGTGACAGCCTAGCTGGATATAGTATTCTTGGCTGCATATTTTTCATGTTTAGTTCCTTGAATATATCCTGCCAGTCCTTTCTGGCCTGCCAGGTCTCTGTGGATAGGTCTGCTGCCAATATACTATTTCTACCATTATAAGTTATACACCTCTTGTCCCAAGCTGCTTTCACGATTTTCTCTTTGTCTCTGAGATTTGTAAGTTTTACTATTAGATGTCAGGGTGTTGACCCATTTTTATTGATTTTGAGGGGGGTTCTCTGTGCCCCCTGGATTTTGATGTCTGTTTCCTTCCCAAAATTAGGGAAATTCTCTGCTATAATTTGCTCCAATATACCTTCTGGCCCTGTATCTCTTTCTTCTTCTTCTGGGATCCCAATTATTCTAATATTATTTCATCTTATGGTATCACTTATCTCTCAAATTCTCCCCCTCATGATCCAGGAGTTGTTTATCTCTCTTTTTCTCAGATTCTTTATTCTCCATCATTTGGTCTTCTATATCACTAATTCTCTCTTCTACCTCATTTATCCTAGCAGTTAGAGCCTCCATTTTTTATTGCACCTCATTAATAGCCTTTTTGATTTCGACTTGGTTAGATTTTAGTTCTTTTATTTCCCCAGAAAGGGATTCTCTAGTATCTTCTATGCTTTTTTCAAGCCCAGCTAGTATCTTTATAATCATCATTCTGAACTCTGGTTCCAACATCTTATTAATGTCCGTATTGATTAGGTCCCTCGCAGTCGGTACTGCCTCTTGTTCTTTTTTTTTGAGATGAGTTTTTATGTTTTGTCAATTTATCCAGAGAAGAATAGACGAATGAGAGAACAAAATGCTAAAAGGGTAACAATGACCCTAGAAAAATATACACTAAACAAATCAGAAGAGACCCAAAACTGGGGGGAAAAGAAAAGAGAGAAAAAAAAAAAAGATTATGATCAGGCTGGTGAATAGAACAGCCACACTCTAGATTTGGGGTGTATTTTGGTCTGTTAGAAAAAACTGCCTCCCAAAATATTAAAGAAAGAAAAATTTATATATATACAAAAGTAAGGGTAAATATGATGAAGGGATGGAATATGAATGTAAAGATGAAAATTTAAAAAGATTTTTAAAAAGGAATTGATAAGATAAGAATTTGGTTGAAAAAAGAAAGAAGAAATATTTTAAAAAAAAAGAGAGAATGTGATCAGGCAGGAGACTAGAACAAAGCCATACACTAGATTTAGGGTATGTTTTGGTCTGTTAGAAGAAACCATATCCCAAAATTTTAAAGAAAGAAAAACTTATATATATACAAAAATAAGGATAAATACAATGAAGAGATAGAATATGGCTGTAAAAATTAAAATTAAAAAGGATTTTATAAAGGAATTGATAAGATGTTCATTGAAAAAGGAAAGAAGAAAAACTCAAAAAAAAATAAATAGAAAAAGAAAAAATAAAGAAAATTTAAAAAATTAACTTTGAAAGACTAAAGAATCATCAGAAAAAAGCCATGAATTCTATGTGCTGTATTCCTCTAGCGCTGGAGTTTTGCAGTTCTCGTTGATCGGTAAACTTGGTCTCTGCTGGATGTTCTTGCTGTTCATCTGAGGGAGGGGCCTGTTGCAGTGAATCTCAAATGTCTTTGCCTGAGGAGGTGGAATTGCACAGCCCTTCGCAGGGGCCAGGCTAAGTAATCTGCTCAGGTTAGCTCTTGGTAGCTTCTGTTCCCTGAAAGCTTTCTGTACAGCTTTAGAGGACAAGAATGAAAACAGCAGCCTCTCAATCTCTAGCCCCAGAGGAGCTGAGAGCTCAGTGCCCCACTCCTCAGTGAGCCCTCAGAGAAAAGCAGTCAATCACTCCTGTCTCCCTGGTCTCCAGCCGCACTCCATGCTCACCCGGCCTGTGACCACGCGTTTCTATCTCTGGCACCCGACCCCGTGTGGGGTCTCCAAACCCAGCAGATCCCTGCGGTGTGCTCCTGTGTCTCTCCTCCCAGGGGAGGAAGGTGAGTCTCCCCGGATCTGCTGCTTGTTGGGTCCCTGCTGGAGGAGCAGTGGCCTGACTGTGCCGTGGATCACGGTTTATGGCAACCCTGAGCTGAGAGCCTGCTCCTTGGCTCTGTCTTTGCAGCCGGCTTCCCTGTTCTGATACCTGGGAGCTCTGCCACACTCAGGCACCCCTGGTCTTTCTGTGACCCTGAGGGTCCTGAGACCACACTGTCCCAGTGATGGTTCCACCCCCTACTTAGCCACTGGAGCGACGTCCCTCAGCGGAGCAGACTTCTAAAAGTTCGGATTTTGTGCTACACTGCTCTATCACTTGCCGGTAGCCTGCTGAGGAGGATCCCTAACCCCATGGTCTGTCTTCCTGTATATCACCTCAGATTCACTTCTCCACACGTCCTACCTTCCAGAAAGTGTTCACTTTTCTGCTCATAGAATTGCTGCTATTCTTTTCTTTGATCTCCTGTTGGGTTTGTAGGTGTTCAGAATGGTTTTATAACTATCTAGCTGAATTCCTGGGACTAGATGAAATTTAGGTCTCCTACTCTTCCACCATCTTGCTCCTCCTCTGCTTTTGTAGTTTTAATTGAGCTTTATATATAAATCTATTTTCTTTCCTTTCTTATCAGTTATACTTCTTTTGTCTTACCTTTTTTAGTGGTTACTTTATAAAGTTACAGCTAATCCATGTTCACTTTCAAATAACACTATACCTCTTCATGTGTAGTATGAATACTTTACAATAACAAAATAATCCTAATTTATCCCTCCCATTTTGCCATCATTCATTTTATTTATATATATAATTAAATACATTGTTGGTATTATTACTTTGAACAAACTGTTACCTGTTAGATCAATTAACAGTAAGAAAAATAATCTTTGTATTTTACCTTAACTTATTCCTTTTTTGATGCTCTTACTTTACGTAAATCTCAGTTTCTGACATATTATTTTTTCTCTCTAAAGAACTTAACATTTATTGCAAGGCAGGTTTACTGACAATAGATTCTCTCAGTGTTTGTCTGAGATTCTTTATCTTTCCTTCACTTTAATTTGGTTGTTGTTAAAATATTTAGAGCCATCTTCATTTTGTCTCCATTTCTGAAGGGTAATTTCACAGGGTACTGAATTCTAATTGGTGTTTTTTTGGTCCCCTCCCCCCCAGCACTTTAAATATTTTATGTTACTCTCTTCTTGCTTACATGATCTCTGAAGAGAAGACAGATGTAATTCTTATCTTTATCCCTCTATACTTAAGGTCCTACCTTACCTCCTCCAGGTTTTTTTCAATTTTTCTTGTCTTTGATTTTCTGTAATTTGAAAATAATATGCCTAGATGTAGTTTTTGGCATTTATCTTCTTTGGCATTCTCTGAGTTTCCTGCATTTGTAGTATGATGTCTGATATTAATCTGGGAAAATTCTTAGTCATTATTGTTT
Organism: Halichoerus grypus; assembly: GCF_964656455.1. NCBI lineage: Eukaryota > Metazoa > Chordata > Mammalia > Carnivora > Phocidae > Halichoerus > Halichoerus grypus. Next base: position 21,008,074 of record NC_135718.1, on the reverse strand, counting down.
CAAATATTTCTTCTGTTGCCTTCTTCTTTTGGTATTCCCATTATATACTCTCATTCTATACTATGTTATACCTTTTGTAGTTGTCCCATGGTCCTGGTTATTTTGGCCTTTTTTTTCCTCCAGTCTTTGTATTCTTAGCTTTTTGGTTAGAGGATTCTACTGATAATATCCTCTAGCTCAGATATTCTATTGTTATATACTTTAGCTCAGAGATTCTTGCTTTAGCTATATCCAGTCTAGCAATAAGCTCATCAAAGGCATTCTTCATTTCTGTTACAGTTTTCTTTCCTTTTATTTTTTTATTTTTTTATTTCTAGCATTTTGGTTCTTCCTTAGGATTTCCATTTCTCTGCTTGCATTGTCCATTTTTTCTTATATGCTGCCTACTTGATCTATCCTTAGCATATTATAAATGTTTTAAATTCCTTGTCTGATAATTCCGACATCCCTGTCATGTCTGATTCACGTGTTTGCTCTGTCTCTTCAAATTGTGTTTGTTTGCCCTTTAGTATGCTTTGTATTTTCTTCTTGATATCAGATAGATATAATGGGTAAAAGGAGCTGCTATAAATAAGCCTTTAATAATGTGGTGGGAAGGTGTGTGGGAGGAGAGAATGAATTTTGAAGATGTATTTTGTATTTTGAAGAAAGAATGAATGTATTTTGAAGAATGTATTTTGAGAATGTACAATTCTTAATCTTTTAGTAAGCCTCTGGACTCTGAAATTCACAAGTATTTCTCAGTCCCTCTGATCCTTAGGTGGAACATAATCACTGGAGTAGATTGGAGTTAGGTATTTTCCTTCTTCCATATGGAAGATAGATGGTGCTGGAGTTGACTATTTCTCTTCCCTCAGGTTAATTAGGATCTGATAATGCCCCAGCTGGTTAGGTTCTGGTTAGTTTGTCCTGAGAACAGCCCTTCTTAAAAGAATTGAGTAATCCAGCATATTTCAAAAGTGGTTTCTTTTCCTCTCCCCCTGCTGGGAGCATGAGGGAATTTTTCTCTGATATTTATTGTGAGAACCTCACTGAGCTCCTGGAGGTAAACCTCACAAAATTTTGAGGGCCTCCTATGACTGGGTCTCCCTGGAGTTTTTAATTATCAGAGTTGTTTAGACTGAGCCTCTAGCAATTTTTCATTTAAAGTTCAGGTTTTCCTACCCTATCTCTGGTTACCAAGGTTCTTTCTGCAGGTGAGTTTCTCTTGCATATGCTCTGACTGTATTAGCCTATCTGTCTCTTAAATACAGAAGTCAGTGGTTTGCCCTGTGTCCTCCCTTCTCTTGCACATCCAAGAAAAGTTGTTGGTTTTTCAATCTGTTCAACTTTTGACTTCTTTTTTAGGATGGGATGGTGACTTCCAAGCTCTTTACATGCACAACCATGATGCTACATTTTTTATTGTAGAATTTTGAAGGAAAATATATCCACACAGTAGTTTGTTACATATGTGTATTAAGGTTGCTGGCTTCTTCCCAAAAGGGGACTCCTGAGCTTAATAATACACAGATGTTCTTCTATTTCCCACTAGTCTATAATCTTAACAACCTCTGTCTTCATTTTGCCTAAGAAGGCTGGTCACCAAATTCCTTCACTATCCATTTTCAGTTGTTTACTTGTAAGATGCCTGTATTTCCCTTAAGGCAGACACCTGCATCAAACATACATCAGGCCACTTTATATCTCATTTCTTTTTTTGTTAAGATTCATTTATTTGAGAGAGAGAGAGAGAGAGAGCAAGCAAGTGTAGGGGAGAGGAGCAGAGGGAAGGAGAGAAAGAAACTCAAGCAGACTCCATGCCGAGCACAGAGCCTGACATGGGGCTCCATCCCAGGACCCTTAGATCATGACCTGAGCCAAAACCAAGAGTCAGACACTTAAACAACTGAGTCACCCAGGTGCCCCTATATCATTTCTTTCTTGAAATTCAAGATAATTCTGGTTCCACTTGAAATTTTCTTTGTCTGAAAACAATAGAATTGTTGACTGTTTTAAATTGTTGACTATTTTATAGATTTGACATTTAACTGATCACATTTTGTTTTTTGTGTCTCCTACTTCTCTCGACTCCATTACAGCATCCATTTAGAGTAGGTGTCCACATATAAATTACAGGATCAAGAGAGTATAGCCACAGATAATGGGGTTAATCTGTACTATGAAAAATTGCTTCCTCTTGAGATTGTGCCTAATTGCAAAGCATGAATCTTCCTAAGAAATCTGAAATTCAAAATGAGAGAAACATCTCTGATTACTCTGTATAATCCCTAATATAGAGAAAGACGTTTGTGTCTGTGTGCTCTTGGAATGCTTACATTCCCTTCACTATTTCTTAAATAAAAATGTTCTGTAATAAAAATTGACCCCAGAATAAGATTAAAGTTGAGGAGAATTCTCCAAACAGGATATTAATGATAAGCTCTGCAGTTTAACTTTCTACTTTCACAGGATTTCCAAGGAAATAAATTTATTTTACCCTAAGACAAATGTATTCATATTTAATAAAAACCAATACAGATAAAAGTGTTGCAGAAAATAAGGATTTTGCATAAAGCCCTTCTATATTTGAGAAACACCACAAAATTCAGAAGTATTACCATCTAGTCATGAAAGGGGCATGGATGAGAAGGAAAATGTTATGCTAAAATTTTTGGTTGTTAAACTGTAAATTATCAAATTAATTGGTTTGACAAAATATACCAAAATCTTACCACCAAATATTTTTCCTTATAGCTGTGGGCTTAGGTTAGGAAATGCTAATAGAAATTGCTGATTATATACAGAAGAGTTTATCTACCACAAGATTTGATATGCCATGGAGCATAGAGAAGACATTCAGTATTTCATTAGTATTCTTTTGGAAAATGACTCCAAACATTCTAGATAGTTTATTTCTGGCTTGTCCAAATGGGACATGAAACCTGTTTTAGCTCAACAGATTTATTCTATACTCCAGGTCATTGAACTTATTTCAGATATGGGCATGTGACCCAAGTCACAGTTCAGAACTTAGGCTAAGACAATTGAAAAAGAGATGCTGGTATTAATCAGGTTTGGCTAGCTGAGCTTTGGCAACAAACCCTGAAGTCTCAGTGGCTTCACACATTAGATTTATTTCTCAATTATATGAAGTCTAATATGGATTGGATGACCCTCATTCATCTTGCAGCTATACTACCTGGAACATGTGTGTTCCCAGGGACACCACAGCAGTGGATGAAGAGCTGAATGACCCAGTAAAAACTTCTTAAGACTAGGCATGGACTTACATCACTTCTAATACATTTCAGTAGCCAGTATTTAGTTATAACAGTAAATTTCTACTAAGGAGGTTGATAAACTGAACTGTTTTGTGTGCCCATTAGGAGGACAAAGTGTGATAAACACATGTCACTGTTCCTGACTCAGTGCTCTTACACTGGGATTGCTAGTCTCATAAGATATAAGCTCAAAGTAGTTGTTGATTTAGCTTCCATACCATGAAATAGCCCTACCTACAAAGTCAACATGACAAAAAAGCCAAACTAAGAGATGAATAAAATATTGCATTGATCTAAATGAGTCTTTTGATCTGCATACCTGTGAGCTAATAAATTGCTCCTGTCATTTAATTGTTGATTTAAGTGAGGTTGAGTTAGAGTTCTGCTTTATGTAACCAAGAGTCATAATTAAATTTGCTCATACTTACTAAAACAAGGCTTTTTGAGTAATTAATCCACTTATCAATGAAACAACTGGCAACTCTTGAATATTAGCTAAGTTCTTAACATGCCTAATAACTACTACTCATTTGATAAAGATAAACTTTATTCCAGTGTCACCTCCTCAATGCAGTCTTAATACAAATCTCCATAAATAGTCTATCACATTTTAATTCTGATAGACAGCATTGGGCAGTGGAAAAAAAGAAGGTCCAGAGTTAAACTATGTGGTTCAAATCCTGGTTTTGCTCTTTACTAGATGTGTTACACTAAAAAATGACATTTAATCTCTTTGTGATTCAGTTTCTACAATAGTAAAATGGGGATAATATAACTTGCTATGGGGACTAAAAGATGAAGACATAAAAATTTTAGTTGAATTCTTAACACTGGGTAAGATCTTAATAAATGTCACTCTTCGATTTAAAAATGCATTTATTGTTAAAACACAGATTCCTTAATTAACAATGCTTATTTTCATTTTACTAATTTTTAAAATCCCCACTGTTTATAACTGTGCTTGAGACATAACACTTTCTTCTCTTCTTCCCTTAGTACATCTACTGAGCAAAATTTCACATCAACTAAGAGATTGTTGAATCTTTTCATTTCCACTTATATCTGGTTGTCTTCATTATATTCACAAGTTATAGGTCTAACCATATGTAGATAAGGTAACAGGCTCAGTGTTATTCACTTAGATTTTATAACACCAACCCTTACAATATATTCAGGAAAGAATAAGTTAAAAGTATGTTTCTGAAAAGTTAAAACTTGTTTTCCAGTAGCTTGACCACACTTGCTCAGAAGATAGGCTTACTTATCAAGGATAATGCTGATGTATATATATTTTATAAATAAGCCCTTTGTTGGTTGTAAGTATAGAAAATATATTTTTATACCGAGGGATGCATTTCATGCTCCTAATGGTGTCCTTGGATGAACAAACTTTCTTAATTTTAATGTAGTCCACATTTTAAACTTTAATACTTCGTTTGCCCTTTCTGAAACAACTAGTCTACCCTATGGTCTTGAAGCTATTCATCTATATTTTCATGTAGAGCTTTGTTGTCTTATCCACATTGTTTTGTAATGTGCTTTATTCTTTATTATTCAGTTCTGCAATTCCCCTGTCTGCTATAAGTTCTGCTGAAACAGCTGCCCATGGACAGAAATGAGAAACATGGTATGAAGTGGGTGATAAAATCTCTGGAAGCAGCAGACAGATAATAGAGTGAAAAGAGAAAAGGAGAGAAATCATAAAAGGCAAGCAAGTAAGAAGAAAATCGTATGTCTACCTTTGACGGATTTTTTTGGTGGGGGGGAAGGAGTCATATTTAGAGATGTTATAGGTCCACAGACCATCTATGTCAGGCTTGCACTTTCCTATAAGCAGATGTGAGGTGAATGGTACAAATAAGGCATGAAAGGCCCTGCATGTATAGCCAGGGAAAATTATGTAAAGTGAATCTACAAGTAAATAAAAACAAACACAAATGACCTTTAGAAAGATAAAACTAAAGTCCATGAACTTTACCAATAGTTTCTGCTTGGGTGTTTGAGATCATCTGGTCTGAAGTTTCCAAATACACAGTACCATCAGAATTAGTCATGGTTCTTGTTATAAATAAATAAATAAATAAATAAATAAATAAATAAATAAATAATAAAGCTAAGACCCCCACTCTGTATCTACTGAATTCGAAATTTTGGGTGCAAGGCCAGATTATTGGCATTTCCACAAAATTCTTCCTGAGATTCAGCCAGAGTTGAAAATCACTGATCTAATCTAATTCCATTACCTACATGTAGCACAAATTCCTTTAAGCTAGACCTGCTTGTGTATTTGCATGGGATCACAGACCCAGATGTAACAAATGTACTTGTCCCAACTCTGAAATAAGACTTCATTTTGTTTAGAATACCTTTAAAAAGGTGTCTGGAGTCCCTAATTGTCTAACGTGTACTCACAGGTTAGTCAAAGCAGATGATGGAGAACATTGTGTGAGGGGATTATTGAAGATGGCATGAGCTGAAGTAAAGAAACCATCCAGGAAACTGTGACATTCACCTCAAAAGGAGCCCCTGACCAGTGCAATGAGGAGACTCAGATCAGAAGTAGTAGACCCAGGTATCTCTGGTCTCTCAATCCCTTAGCCAAGTTCTTCAGATGTTGAGTTACTGTTCAACCTTCTATGATTCACTACTCCATTTCTTGATTAGTTTTAGGCTAATCTTTTCTGTGAAATTACTTTTTTAGAAAAAAAAAATCTATACTTTCTCCTTTTAAACAGAGGGATCTAAATTATAAACCTTGAGAGGATAGAGTAAAATCTTTCAGCTATGCAAAAAAAAAAAAAAAAAAAAAAAAAAAACCCTAAAAATTAAAGGCAAAAAATTCCAACTCTTCTATAAAATATATTTTGGATCATTGAATCATTTGAGTCATGTTACAAGTTGAAATTAGAGATGATATATTTTGCCAGAAAGGCTATGTGAAATTTTAAGCTCCACTAATTTATTTTCTCTCTCAAGCTCTAGGCCATTATCACTGCAAACTACAGTCTGCTCTCTCCTATATTACATCTAAAAAGCATTAGTCATGCCTATTTTCTTGGAAAAATAAACTGGAGAGCCACCTACTGTGCCTGAAATGTGTTGTTGTATTGATTTTGGGCTGACATTGTATAATAGCATATATGTACTAATTATGTACCCTCCCCAATTTTTAGTTTAGAAGTGATTACCATAGAAAAAAATTAATTTCCAATAATTATTTCTCCAACTCTTCTGTAGGGCTTTTAAGATATCTATATATCTATATATATTTGCAGTTACTTATAGGCATCAGGGGCTATGAAAGGACTAAGTTTCGGAGTTGCAATATTCCCTTGACTTCTTCATTGCCATAAGAAAGCTCTTAAAGACTGGCACATTGTAATTCATGCTTAAAAAGCAACTGATATCCGCAAACAATGAATCATGGAACACTACATCAAAAACTAATGGTGTAATGTATCGTGATTAACATAACATAATAAAAAAAAGCAACTGATATTAATATTATTCATCACAAATATAATACCATTGTCATCTTTCTTCACAATAAAATCAATGGCATAGTCTTTGGCAACTAAAAATGGTAGCAGGCAAATCAGAAATAATCAGGCTAGCAGAAATTTAAGGTTTAAGGTAAAAACAAAATCTGAAAAGTATTTTTTAGAACTAAACAGAAGATTAGCAAGGAAACAGAACACTTGATTCTACAAAGCAGCTTAACCTTACAGATACCTATAGAACACTCTACTCAATGACAATAGACAATACATTCTTAAGTGCACATGAAATATTCTCTAGAATAGACCATATGTTAGGCCATAAGACAAGCCTCAATAAATTCCAGAACAGTAAAAGGAAATAAATTTGGGTATCTCACAAATATGTGGAAATTAAAACTCATACTTGTAAATAATTAGTTGGTTAAATAGGATATCACAAAAGAAATTAGAAAATATTTGGGGATAAATGAGAAAGAAACACAATATATCAAAATTTACAACATTCTGTGAAACTTGTGCTTAGAGGGAAATTTAAAGCCATAAATGCCTGTATTTAAAAAAAAAAAAATCTAAAAATAGTAAGCTAAACTCCAATCTTAACATGCTAGAAAAAGAAGGAAAAAGTAAACCTAAAACAAACAAAAGTAGGAAATAATAATTATGAAATATAGGATAAAGAATAGAAGACAATAGAGAAAAAGAACTTGGTTCTTTGAAAAGGTTGACAAAATTGACAAACCACTAACTGTACTGAAAAAGAGAAAAAGAAGGTTTCATTTATTAAAATCAGGAATGGAAGAGGATGCATAACTATTTTACAGAAATTTTAAAGAAATTATTTTACAGAAATTTTTATACAGAAATTATTTTACTTTACAGAAATTATTATAAAGTAATATTGTAATCTTATGCCATGAAATTAGATATGTGCCATTGTATTAATCAGATGAAATAGATGAATTCCTGGTGGGGGGGAACAAGCTACCAAAACTGAGTCAAAAAATCTGAAGAACTATGTTAGTAGCTTAAGGATAGACATAGATATGCATATTATATATTTGATATATATATGTTTTATATATAATTCTAATATATATAGTTATATATATATCATATATATATTACATATATATATGATATATATATATATAAAATATCAGTTGACCATCAGTGTTTGGGTTTATTCCACATCAAATATATGTGAGATATATATATATAGAGAGAGAGGGATATATATATATATGTAGATATATATATGGAATAAACCCATACATTGATGGTCAACTGATATCAAACAAGGGTTCCAAGATATTTCATTAAATAGTGCTGTGACAAGTGAATAGTCACATACAAAGAATAAAGTCAGACCCCTACATTGCCCTATCTACCAAAATTAACTTAAACATAATCAGAGACCTAAATGTAAGAGTTAAGACTATTAAACTCTTAAAGGAAAATATAGACCTAAATCTTTGTGACCTTGGCTTAGGCAAGAGACTCTTACACAGGACACCCATAACACAAACAACCAAAGAAAAAATAAATTGAAAATATTCAGGAATTAGATAGCTTTGATGATTATAACCACCTTGTGAATGTAATAAAAATTACTGAATTGTAGGCTTTGAAAGAGTAAGTGTATTATACGTGAAGTATGTCTCAATAAAACAACTGTAAAATACATACATACATACATACCTTCAAAAATTAAATCACTCCCTCTACCTCTGCTCTGGGTTCTTATTCTCTCTCATCTTCTTAAGAACATAAAGCTGTCTGGTATCTCCTATCTCTCTCTTATCTTAAAATTTTCTTCTCTATACAACACTTACATTTAAATATTTTAAAACCACATTTGTCTGTAAGATAAACAAAATAAATATATATTTGGATTTTGAACTCCTTTCCAGCTACCACCATACCTCCTCTTCCTGTTAAAGCTTGCAAAAGAAGTGTTTCCCTCATCTTCTCTACTATGTTACCTGCCATCATTACAAAGTATACTAGAACAAGGTTCCTACCCATTTCACTACACCAAAACAGCTCTCTTTAAGAACAATGATAATCCTCTTAACTCTCAATCTAACTCTAAATCTAATCTAGCATCTTCATTCTTATTTTATCTAACATTTCAGCAGCATTTGGCATAGTTGACCATTCTGTTCTTCCTGAAACTTCTACTTTGCCTTTTGTCTCTCCTGATCTCTCATTTGCCATACTGGCAGCTCCTACTTTAACTTTTATTTTTTAATTATTTGTTTTCTAAAGATGAAATTTTTAGTGTGCATCCCTGAAAAAATGCATATGCATATCTACATATATGTATGTATGTGTGTGTGTGTGTGTGTGTGTGTGTGTGTGTATAATCTCAAGTGATCTCAAGTTCAAGGAACTCTTTGGATTCTGTGTTCAGCTTACCCCCTTTATGAACTATGGGTTGGTACATTCTACTTTCTACTTAGCATATGTAACTGAATGTTAAAAACCCACCTCAGTTGCAGCAAGTCCAGAACTATAATCTTAGTCAAAATTCCCCCAAACCGGTGTGTTTTCAGCATTTTGAATCTGGTGTTCTAAATCTTCACTCTGTTGAACAGATTTAGAACCATCATTGATACTTCTGTACCGCTTTCTCCCTATATCTAGCCTATTGTCCCTTCCTAGTGATTCTAAGTATCTCTTAATTGTGTTGCTCAGTAAATAACTGGTAACTTTTGGTATGTAGCAGTGTATGTGATCCCAAACCCCAGATGAGGACCTTTTCCAGCCTGGTTAATGCAGTGGTTGTGTCTTCTAACTCTAAGCTGACTGTGGCCTTCTAAAGTTTGTCAAGCAAGAAAGTACTCTGTGTCATGGCTTAATAAGCTCAGTTAGCTCTAATGATGTACCTTCTTTCTTTAGCAAAGATAATTTCCATTATGGTAGATTCAAGGAAACTGTTTCTTTATTGCTTTTGCTTTATTCTCTGTTGTTTGAGACACACTGTCAATTTAACACGAACACTTTTTCTTACCTTCTCCATGGAAATGAATTATATTTTCTGCCACTCTTCTCTCAGACTGCCATGGAAGGACCAAATGCAAAACAGGCCTGATGCCATGCTGTTTTAGGGGCATTCTGCATTACATTGATAAATCATGCAAGCACAAGTCATTTGTCAAAAATACATTTACCTGAATCAAATTTGCTTTGCATGCAGAGGGTGCTGGATTCATATCTAGTTTTCACTAAATAATTTATCAAACTCTGATTTGCTTGAAATATAATAAAAAAATCCATAAAAAAACTTCTGTACCTGGGAATCATATATTGGATAAAATGTACAGCCCATCACAATATCACAACATCATTACACTGATTTCAATAGTTAAGAGGTTGGTGGTGCATTTCAAAGTAGACACAATAAATTCAATTTAGTATAATTTTATAAATTACTGATGATTTCAAAATGATAATATTCTTCACTTTTTTTTTTTCACTTTTCCACTTTCCTACCCATGCTGTGACTTTTTTCTGCTGTAGGATGAGGAGAAAATAATCTCATATGCTTAAGACAAAAGTTTTGTTTTTTCCTTTGGTCTTTTTGAATTCCAGTACCTAAGGAGACATGTCTAGGGCATCAATGAAATTGTCTACATACAAACGAAAAGACAGTATTTAGTATTTATAAAACCTTGAGTACTCATTCACTCTCCCTCTATCTCTCTCTCTCTCTCCCTCCCTCTCTCTCTCTCTCTTGGATCTGAGGAAAAAGACATCCTGGTTTTAAATAATGGGTAGTTTGAGGGCTGGCTGTGCCTTAAGTTTGGTAAGTTGGTGTGTTTCTCAGTCACCAAAGGTGTCCCAACAAATAGGGAGGTTACCCTAACATAGTGACTAAATATACAGGCTCTGGAATTATCATCTTAGTTTTTTGACCTTGGACAGTTTACTTCTCTATCTCCCTCCCTCTCTTCAGTTTTCTCAATCAATGTAGATTATAATGGTGTCTATGGCTTAGAATTAGTTGGGGAATTAAATGATAGAATCATGTGTCTGAAGCACAGTAGGCACTGAGGATGGATGGAGGTTAGCTCTACTGACTTAATCCATTTGGTCAAAAAGAACGTTGAATCAGACCCTTTTAACTGACATGAGTGAAGCTTTCTGCCTTCTGCATAGCCCTAACTAATTTCTGAGACATTCCTAAGCAGCTGGAATTTAATTAGCAGTTCTAGTACACCTGTTCATGGGTCCATAATGACTCTTAACCTGATTGTGTCTTATGTGTGGCCTGGATATAAAAGTACTCATAATATGACAACCTTTTCAATCTCCTTCCCCTCTTGGTTTTGTCCATAATACCGAGCATTTCTGTGTTGGCTTCTTTGCACTCACCTAATTTCCCAGACCAAGCCTCTGAATTCTGGTCTACTTTGCAAGATCCATGACAGTCTATCTACCCTGACCCTGCTAATGACTTCTCCTGCAAAGACAAATTTTCTCCCTATATCATCCACCACAGTCTAGTTTCTTGTTGTAAGTGGACTGATTACACAGAGCCATAGTGATTCTGTGCATCTACACTGGAGAAGGTCCTTTCTCCTGGGATCCTGATGGCACTTCTAAAATAGATCTCCATGAATATTGGAACATGCCTGGAATTCTTCTATTTGCCATATGTTTGGACTTCTGTGGAATGCTAGCTATTACAAGGGTCAGTCTTTCAGCCTGGTCATTTTCTACACATTCAGGCATGGCTTCTTCCTACTTGGTATGGAGCCAGAATAATTACATCCTTGCTTGTTTTTCAGTTAGCCTGCCGGCAGTCATTAAACAAATAAAGGATGCTGGATTTTCCTTTGATTCTCAAGAATTTATCTTTAGGCTGTTTTGGAACAAGTTGGATGATGGCATCTATAAAACTCAACTTTTGGAGACATTCATTCTCCTTTTTTTCTATGCAAGAAAATATCACTACCAATGAGAATTCTAAATGCCATGGGATCTTTTCCTATATAGATTCGATTCATTGTACTATACTTCTTGTAGTATAGTTCTACTGTTGATGAATTCTTTCAGTATTTGTATTTCTGAAAAGTTCTTTACTTCACTTTCATTTTTATCAGCTTTATTAAGATATAAGTGACATATAATAAAATACATATATTTAAGGTGTGCAATTGGGTAAGTTTTGATAAATGTACTCACCCAGAGATCATCAGTGTGAACAAGATAGTAAATATTCATTACTTTCAAATGTATAAATTTGTAATTGTAGCCTCCATAAAAACCAAAAAGGACAGGATTGTAAGGCTGCTGGGTTGGTAAATACATGGAAATTTGGGGAGAGTAGCATTTTCCAAGAAAGCATGGTTTCTCTGTGCCCTTGCCTTACATATTGCTCAGTGCATCTCTTCCATCTGTCTGTTCCTGTGTTATAATCTAGCGGTTTCCTGAGTTCTTTGAGTCACTCTACCAAATTAATCAAACCCAAGCAGGATGTTTTGGGAACTTCTGATTTTTAGCCAGTTGATCAGAAGACAGTTAACAACTTGTATTTGCCGTTGGTATCTGACTGAAGTATTGGGGAGGGGAGAGGGGGCAGTGGCAGTCTTGTAGGATTGACCCCACAAACTGTGGGATATGATGCTATCTTCAGGCAGGTAGTGTCAGAATTGAGTTAATTATAGGACATCCAGCTGGTGTAGGACCACCTTGTCCCTTCTCCTCCCACCCACACACACATATACACACCATGACATTAGTGACTGGAACCTTTGGTTCCCCTATAAAATATTTCCCTCCTACTAGCTTCCATCCCTCTCACTGTAGATTAGTTTGCATATTCTAGACTTCTATGTAAATGGAGGAATAAAGTATGTACTCCTTTTTTTCTACTGTCTTAAATTCAACATAATTATTTTGGGATTCATCTATGTTGTTGGTGTATCAACAGTTCACTCCTGTTTGTTGTTAAATAGTATCCAGTTGTTTCCACTGGAAAAATATATCACAGTTTGTTTATTCTTTTACAGTAGTTGTTTGGATTATCTCCAGTTTTTTACTATTATAATTAAAATTTCTATAAATATTCCTTACAAGATTTTGCATACACATTTGCTTTCATTGGGCAAATACTGAGGGGCTGAATGCCTGGACCATATTGTAAAAGTATGTTTACCTTTAAAAAAAATTCAAACTATTTTCCAAAGTGATCATACCATTTTGCCTCATGCAACAGTGTGTGACGGTTCCAGTTGCTATAATTCCTTGCCAACACTTTTTATAATTAGTATCTTTAATTTCCACCATTATAAAAAGTGGTGTATCATGTGATTATACCACTAATACCATTAAACCATGTTGAGGGATATATTGTCATGACAATTTGAATTTCTCTAATGAGTAATGATAATGTGCATTTTTCATGGGCTTATTTGCATATGACATAACATCTATAGTGAAATGTGTCCTCAAGTTATTCACCCATTTGTGTACTGAGTTATTTGTTTGCTTATTATTCTATTTTGAGAATTCTTTTTTGAAATATTTTATTTATGTATTTGAGAGAGAGAGTGAGAGTGAGCATGAGCAGGGGGAGGAGCAGAGAGAGAAGGACAAGCCTTCTCCACACTGAGTGAGGAGCCTGATGCAGGGCTCTATCCCACAACCCTGAGATCATGACCTGAGCCAAAACCAAGAGTCAGATGCTTTAACGACTGAGCCACCCAGGCGCCCCAAGATTTCTTTATATATTTTGGATATGAATCTTTTATCAGGTATATGCTTTGTAAATACTTTATTCAAGTTGGTAGCTTGACTTTTTTTTATTTTCCTAACAGTGTATTTTGAAAAATAGAAGCTGCTAATTTGATGAGGACCAATTTATCAATTTATTGTATTATGGATAATAATTTTTATGTGATATATAAGAAAGATTTGCCTGATCCAAGGTCAGAAATATTTCATATTTTCTTGTAGAATTTTAAATCTATAGTCAATGTTGAGGTGATTTTTGTATATGGTGTGAGGTATGGATTGACATTTGTCAGGTTTGGCCAGCAAACCCTGAGACGGCAAATGAAAAGATTACTCCAGACACCTTAGTAGGAGAAAGGAGAGGCCTGGGGACCAGACGTTCTAGTGGCAAAAGGCCCTGAGCCAAGCTTTGTCTCTGCTTTTATTGTGAGTTTTATCAATACACCAAGTGCAAGAGCAAAACAAGAAGGAATGTGTAGCTTCAATGATCAGGACAGTCATATATGGGATAGAGTGCGATAGGGGCAAGCACTGCTCGTGATGTGCGTGCAAGGCAAGGAGTTCATAAGTACATGACCATCACAGGTGCCTGTTTTTCTTCAAAATTTAAACATTTGCTCCCTAGATGAGAATCTTGAGCTGCAGTAAGAATCTGCCTGCTTTCAACCAAGAAACTTCGAAGGAGGCCCATGGTTCCAGGCACTCCTCCTTTGCTTTTCAATTAGTCTCATCCAGGGAGGCATATGAAAGTCAGATTTTATCTATCTAGGCACTGTACATCCCCACAGACATTCGCATTTTGGCATATAGACATCCAGTCATTTCATTACGATTTTTTGAAAAGACTAAGCTTTTTTTTTTTCCCCCTCTTATTGAATTGCCTTTGTATCTTTATAAAAAATCAGTTACCCATATATGTGTGGATCTACTTTAGGACACTCTTTTCTTTTCCATTGATCTACTTACATATCTTGACACCAGTACTTTATTCTCTTGGTTTCTATAACTTTACAACAACTCTTACAGTCAAAATAGGCTTAACCTTTAAACTTTATTGTTTTAGCAAGTTATTTTGCCTACAATAAGTCCTCTACCTTTCCATATGAATTTTTGAAACAGCTTATCTATTTCTAGGAAAAATGCTGAGTAGAATTCTGACTAGGATTGCATTTAATATATAGATAAATTTGGTAGGATGACATCATAACAATATTGAGTCTTCTAACCCTACAAGGTATACATCTCTGTTTATATAGGTCTTTACTTCCTTACAACAATGTTTTACAGATTTCAGTTTACAAGTTTTTCACATATTTTGTCAGATTTATCCAAAAGTGTTTCGTATTTTTGAAGATAATGTCTATGGTATTATTTTTAATTTCATTTTTTGATTGTTCCTTGCTTATATATAGAACACAATTTACTTTTGTATATTGATCTTGTATGCTAAAACCTTCCTAAATTCAATTAATAGGTAGGTAAGACTGTCACAACAAAATATCAGAGACTGAGTGACTTAAACAAAGAATTTTGTTTTCTCACAGTTTTGAAGGTTAGAACTCCAAGACCAAGGTGTTGGCAGGTTTAGTTTCTTTTGTCATCTCTCTCTTAGGCTTGTACATAGCCATTCTCTCTGTGGGCTCATATCTCTAGAGTCCATCTGTACATCAACATTTTCTCTTATATCAGTCAGATTGGATTAGGGTCCATCCTAAGGGCTCATCTTTTTAATTACACCACCTCTTGAATTCCTTATTTTCAAATACAGTCAAATTTGAGGTATTAGGGGTAGGACTTCAACATACAAATTTGGGTGGAGACACAATTTATCCCAACCATTAATTTTATTAGCTTTTATGTAGATTCAATCAGATCTATGCAGACAATTATGCCATAAGAAAATAAGAACAGCTTTAATATTTTATTTCCAATTTATACACCTTTTTTTTTTTTTTCCTGATAGTTACAGGTCAAGGGCAAACACAGTACCTGTTACTCCATAGTGGCCCAGGTAAGGGATTATGTAAAACTGTTTTGCCCAGGGCTCTGGCAGATACCCAAGGCTGATGAAGAGAAACTGTTTTAGACTGCATACTAAACAGGGCTCACTCTGAAAAAGACCAGGGTACCAGCTTGTTACTATATCTTATATGGAAAAAATGTAGGCTTCTCTATGCCTTTGGTTTAGTTGCCATGGAAAACAATAGAAATTTCCTTTTGCATAGAAAGACACAAGGCATATACAAAGAGTATAATAAGAGCAAAATTGTACACACTGTTATTTACTGAGAACTTGGTATACCTTCCTTTCATGACTAAATATACTAAAAGTCCTGTCTCATATTTTTACCATAACACTAGTTATAGATAGTATTTGCACTTATAGAGATGAGGAAACAGCCTTATCCAAAGGTAAAAAGCCTTTTACCATTATAAAATGGTAGCTGTGAGATCTGAAACCAGGTTGATAAGGTTAGAAACCTCTTAATTCTTTTGTTGTACATCTAAGATATTATATGAAGTAAATAAATAATTTGTGCATATGTAATATTTTAGCAGAGAAGCAGATTTTCCAGTGCTGTTTTTTGTGTAGTCAATAAATTATATCATTTACTTTATATCAGTGGTGGATGTTCATAAACGTAATTGGACAATATTAAAGTAAACCCTGGATTCAAATCTGAGAAGGATTTGAGAAAAATATTGGAGTATCTGAAATACAAAGGTAATAATTTTAAAGTAGAAGAGAAAAATATTTAAAAATAAAATTATACTCAAATTATCACCTTTTCCTTAAGGTAAATTTAAAAATAAGCACACTGGAATAATATATTTAAAATGAGTTGCAACAGTCATCTGTTTTCTTTTATTGTGTTTATGCCTGAGGACCTTTTATTTTATTATTGTTTTATTAATGACCTTAAACCAATCAACAAGCTGGTGAGAGCTGCAGATTTTGCAAATTTAAAAGGACAGAGACAGATAAAGATAGATATGATAGAAAGACTGATTTGTAGGCATTATACTTCATAAAAGTCAATTTGGTAAGGATAGGAATGATGAATGGATGGAAGCAAGAAAGTCTTTTGGGAAAGTAAGTACAACCAAATCAATCATTCATGGAAGAATAAAAAAACAAGGAAGGAGAGGTCAGTGGAGGAATATTCCTCTCCAATGCCTGTTTTGCTATCCTATTGTCTCCAAGCTCTGTTCTTAAGACAAAGATACACAGCAAATAATTTCCTATAATTTATATCATGTGTCATGGGCTGTGCATTTAAGATCAGCAAAGAAAATTTTATAGCCATTCTTTGCAGTAAATTAATGGTAATTGACTGATAGCTAGATATTGAATAATATCAAAAGACGAATACTATTGAACCAAAGTAGGGTGACTAATTCAAGGCAGGGATATAGAGGGAACTAACTAAATTTTAGAACCCTCAGGGTTGATAAATAGAAAACAAGTGTCTGGTAACTCTGAATGCATGAAAGAGGGAAAGAGAACTAAAAGGGGGAAAGGATAAAATGGATAGTCTCAAGGGTCAGACTTCTTGTGCATGTTCCAAACCTTTAGAGTAATCATTTTATATTCAAATTTTGATCTATAAAATTGTATTTCAAGTGACATGCTTGAACCACATATCTAAATCACCAATTTTAATTCTGCAAAGTGTTTAGGTATTCTCCATCATAGTCCATATTTTGCAAAAAACAAAATTGGGGTTCAGCAAAATTAATAATTATTTGAGATTATACTATTAGCTAACAAGAAAGCTGGGATTATAATTAGATTTTCTGAGAAACTATAGAGTAAATGGTCTGCTTTTCCATTAATTAAAGCCCAGGGAATCAAGATCAATAAAATTCTGATTTTTTTTTTTTGTTTATAGCCCTATCATATCATGTCTTATTTAACCCATTTTTCAAATATTCATTAAAACTTCATACCACCAAAAAATAACCAAATACTTGAATAGGAAAGACATTATCTCTGTCCTCATGGAATTTCTGTGAGGTAGACATTTAAAAATGCTAATTATAAAGAATTCTTGAGAAGTGTAGTAGACTTTGTCTTACTATAGATGTTAATATTCCAATTTTAATAGATTCATACATTGAAACCCCTTAATGAGTTGTTACAGATGATAATCTGAGACGTTTTATTTCAATTTCAGTATTCCTGTCATTTACATCTGTCTTCAGAGTTTTTATAGAATCATTGGTTTATATCTGGTCTTAACCATTTTAAAGGAAATTAAATCACAATGAAAATCTAATGAAAGCTATAGACTTACTTCCCCAAAAAAATAAATTTATGATTTGTAATGATTTCTAGTTTGGGTCTACAGAATATCCATCCCCACTTCTGGTGAAAGCAGCTTGATTTCTCTTCGGGAAATTATCTCTTCACTTGTCTGTCATTGTGATTTGGCTCAGGAATATTCTCAACTTCTTGGCCACAGTGACTGTTCAGAAATAATCCTTATCCAAGTTGGCACATTCTAGACATACTGTGAAAAAGAAGATTTCTCTTTCTGCTGAACTCAAAGAAGAATGTCCTAAGACTTAAGCCGCGGGAGCTGTCATGTGGAGAGACCCACCTATGTGAAGCCAACACACAGGAAAGCAGAGGCAGGAGAAAGAGCACATGGGGGGGGGGGGGGATGATATTCCTTGAGCCTGTGGATCATGTCTAAAGCTGGAATTCTTCTCCCGAAATGATCTTATAGGGAAGTCATTGCATTCCCTTTTTTTTTTTTTTTTTTTTGCTTAAACCAATGTGACTTGAGTTTTCTGACATTTGCAACACAAAGTCCTCCTTTGCTGCTTATCTAAACTGTACAGCACAATACCCATTACAGGAATCTCACTAGGCTCACCTGTGAGGAGCTTTCAAAAAGGAAGAAAATATAATGTAGCTGTCCAGATTTGGAGGAAACGAAGAGTTTTTTGAAAGAGCTATAGGGAGCAAGAACCATTCAGAACTCAAGAAGTGGTCACAGGAAATTATCATGAGAAGAGCTGCTGTCACAGTTCCTCAGAACAAAGAGCAAGAAAATCACAGCCAAGAGCTTTAGGAAGTTGACAAGAATTACCACAAACATTTATAAGTACTGATCATGTGTAAGGCTTTCTGCTAGTTTGATGGAAAGAGACAGAAAGATAAGACATGGCTTCTGCTTTAGAAAACCTGTGGTCTTCAGGGACAGAGAACATGTATGTGCCAAACCATGCAACAGGAGTGAGGACCAAATGAGTGGAATGCATGAAGTTCCATGTAAGAGTTCAAAGTAAAGTATAAAAAGAGATCTGAGAACACTTCATAGAGGAGGAGGCATTTGAGTAGGTAGGACCTTGAAAGATACATATAATTTTAGTGACTTCGATTTTGAAAGCAATATTTGAGGTAAATAGTATGAGAAGAGGACCACAGACAGAAGAGTACAAGCCTGGATGTAGACCAGTACAAAGTATGGATTTGTACAGAGGAGTCGTGAAAACAGCCATTTGAGTCATTAGTAAATAACCTGGATTTTAAACTATGGCCAGTAGAGATGCCTCAAAGATGTCTGAGCAGAGAAATGTGCGGTTCTGGATATATTAAGCTAGTACCAGGTGCCCTTATTGGTAAGAAAAAATACCTTTCATACCTGAGTTGGGAGAAAGACTTTGAAAAGAAGACATCATTTCATTTCCCTTGAAATTAAGAGAGAAATGCTACCTAGTACGTTCAACCCAGATCAACCTGTCATGGATACATTTTTGAAAAATTCATTATTTCAAAATTCCAGTAATTTGTTTTTTTCAAAATTAGAAATACAACTAAGTTTGTCCCAGAAATTCCATTCCTGGGAATTCATATTCTAGACTTGCACTGTGTGAAATGACATATATACAAAGGTATCATGGCAACATTACTTATAATAACCACTGAATTAAAGCAGGTGTCCATTAGGAGATGACCAGCTAAATAAATCATGGAAAATCTATTGTAGAGTGCCAAACATCTGTAAAATTAAAAAAAAGAAGATACTTCCCATGAACATAATAAAATACCATAAAATATATATCTAAAGAAAAACACACAGAATAAATGCATTATATGTAATCTTTGTTTGAGAGATCATAATATTATTCATATTTGTTTGCATTTGTATAGGAAATAGAAAAAAATACCTAAGAAGGTAAAAAAAAAAAAAGTGGTTATCTAAATGAATAGGTGGGTGTAAATTATGTAAACAACAAGGGAAATACTGAATTGTCTTTTTCCTGTATAGTTTTAAAATTTATACGGACATATTTTTCTAATGTTTAAACCATGTTAATATACAGCAAAACATTAAAAATAGAAAAATTCTAATAAGCAGACTATATTAAGCAGGGACCTGAATTGCACATGTGTTTGGTCTTCAATTCACAACTCAACATAAAAGCTATGGGGGAAGAGAACTGAGAAGCATGTTCATCCATGCATACTTGGGCCCATTTAACATCACTAATTGTCTTAAGTCTAGGAGAATTTGTCTAATTCTTGTTCTTTACCATCATACAGAGTTGATTGTTCTCCTGAAGCATAGTACGTGTCTCCAGTGAGGCTTAGACAGTGGTATACTGGGATATGCACAGTGACTAGGTTGTCACTAGAATCATGGACCACTCCTAGTATCCAGCTCTCCTGGCAGAAGGGAAGAGAAGAGGCATCCCTAGTCAGTACTCATGGCTCACTTTGTACTTGCCTGCAATGTCAAAGGAGTTGTCTTGATAGTAGACTGGTATCATATCAGATTAGAGTTTGCTACATTGTAGATACCTGAAGATTTGGGGAATTGGAGTTCATCTATCTCTCTTGTGGTGAAAGAACATTTTGCTTCACTTCAGTTTCCTTTCTCTATCATGTGAATGGAATACTTTTCTATATAGATTGCTAGAAAGACTTTTGCCAGATATTTCTGCCCCTTGGTATTGAGTAATATTGAGTAATGTGCTTTTATTATCCTTATTATATCACACAAGAAGATGTTTAACCAATGGAAAGGACATACCTGCTTCTTCCTGCATTCCTTTGTTTAACCCCATGCCTTATCCTTAAGGTAGCCTTAAGACCCTTTCACAGTGAATAGTCCAAGTTTCTGGAATTTTTCTTCTGGAGAAATTATTAACAGCATCCTGTTTTATTTTCAAAACTATCCTGATAAACATAATAAATTGTATAACTGCCTTACATATTCTGTAGCATGTGGCTGCTATGTTATCCTACTATGGGTAACTGAAAAGTATCCCATTATTTTAAGTTTATAGGAAGCACAAACTTGGCGACAAAGTGTGGTGATTCCATATGGTGTACTCTAACCCCCCAAAATAAGAAGAGCTGTCTTTAAAAACTAAGTGGTTTTCCCATTACACTATAGCGTAAGCATGAAATAGTGAGAGATGCTACCTTCAGAACTAACTGCCTACTTCTAGTGGTAAGTGATAACAGCAGACCCACGCTGGGACTAAAGTGTTCCTGCTTACAAATGTGAGTAAATATGCTGTCATACTGCCTTATGTTAGTTATTTTCATTATTCTCTGTTGCTGCCACTATACCTCTCCCTACATGACCCTGCATAATTGTGTTTAATTGCCCTCCATAGACAAAAGGATTCAAATTCAAACTCTCCAGAATCCTCTGTATTTCCCTCTCTCTGGGAAAATTTGTTTTCTTTAAACACATGCATACAAGTACATATATATACATGTGCACACAGAGGCAATTTACCAAAAAAAGTCACTCCACTGATGGTGTCTGGGGCACAGTCTCCTGGAAGGAAGCTGCTCCTTGTTTGTTTTTCAAATTTACATTTTTCTCACTTGTGATATTTTCAATGAAATTCAGAGAAAAAATAAATAGCTCCTTTTGCAAACATACTTAACCACAGAAGGGATTTATTCTAATTTGTCTTAGGACTTTTCAGTAAAGAAGTGATTAAAGTCTTTTATATCTTTTGTTTCACTCTTTTTTTTCTGTATTTTTCTTTTTAAAGATAGTATTTATTATTTTTTTTATAAACATAATGTATTATTTGTTTCAGGGGTACAGGTCTGTGATTCATCAGTCTTACACAATTCACAGCGCTCACCATAGCACATACCCTCCCCAATGTCCATCACTCAGCGACCCCACCCCTCCAACCCCCCTCCACTTCAGCAACCCCCAGTTTGTTTCCTGAGATTAAGAGTCTATTATGGTTTGTCTCCCCCTCCGGTTTCGTCTTGTTTCATTTTTCTCTCCCTTCCCCTATGATCCTCTGTCTTGTTTCTCAAATTCCTCATATCAGTGAGATCATATGATACTTGTCTTTCTCTGATTGACTTATTTCATTTAGCATAATACCCTCTAGTTCCAGCCACATCATTGCAAATGGCAAGATTTCTTTTTTTTTTCATGGCTGCCTAATATTCCAGTGTGTGTGTGTGTGTGTGTGTGTGTGTGTGTGTGTGTGTTTATACACACACACCACATCTTCTTTATCCATTCCTCTGTTGATGGACATCTAGGCTCTTTCCATAGTTTGGCTATTGTGAACACTGCTGCTATAAACATTGGGGTGCATGTGCCCCTTTGGATCACTACATTTGTATCTTTGGGGTAAATACCTAGTAGTGCAATTGCTGGGTCGTAGGGTAGCTCTATTTTCAACATTTTGAGGAACCTCCATACTGTTTTCCAGAGTGGTTGCACCAGCTTGCATTCCCACCAACAGTGGAGGAGGGTTCCCCTTTCTCCACAACCTCGCCAACATGTCCTTTCCTGACTTGTTAATTTTAGCCATTCTGACTGGTGTGAGGTGGTATCTCATTGAGGTTTTGATTTGTATTTCCCTGATGCTGAGTGATGTTGAGCACTTTTTCATGTGTCTGTTGGCCATTTGGATGTCTTCTTTGGAAAAATGTCTGTTCATGTCTTCTGCCCATTTCTTGATTGGATCATTTGTTCTTTGGGTGTTGAGTTTGATTAGTTCTTTATAGATTTTGGATACTAGCCCCTTATCTGATATGTCATTTGCAAATATCTTCTCCCATTCTGTCAGTTGTTTTTTGGTTTTGTTGACTATTTCCTTTGCTGTGTAAAAGATTTTTATCTTGATTAAGTCCCAATAGTTCATTGTTGCCTTTGCTTCCCTTGCCTTTGGCGCTGTTTCTAGGAAGAAGTTGCTGCGGCTGAGGTCGAGGAGGTTGCTGCCTGTGTTCTCCTTAGGATTTTGATGGTCTCCTGTCTCACATTTAGGTCTTTCAACCATTTTGAGTCTATTTTTGTGTGTGGTGTAAGGAAATGGTCCAGTTTTATCTTCCACATGTGGCTGTCCAATTTTCCCAACACCACTTATTGAAGAGACTGTCTTTTTTCCATTGGACATTCTTTCCTGCTTTGTCAAAGATTAGTTGACCATAGAGTTGAGGGTCCATTTCTGGGCCCTCCATTCTGTTCCATTGATTTATGTGTCTGTTTTTGTTCCAGTCCCAAAAGGTAGTATTTATTATTTACAATTATCCTCAAATAACTCTTAAGAGTAGGTGCTAACATTTTTTTTCCATTTTAGAGAATAAGAAACTTAGGAATATGTTATGAAATTTACCAACTGTGGGGTGTCTGGGATGAGCAAGGCAGTTCAGCCTTGGGATATTGAATGTAGCAGCTGCAAATGAAGTTATCTGAAAATTTTGCTGCTATGAAGACCAAGACAGTTTCCTCACTCATGTGTCTGGCACCTCAGTTGGAATAGGTGAAGCACTTTTTGGCTAGTTGGCCATCTCTCTTTCTCCATGTGGCATCTTTGTGTGACTAGTGTGAGCTTCCTCAGAGGATGATGATCTCAGGGTATTCATACTTCTTACTTAGCAACTACAGAAGGACTGTTTCAAAAAAACCAAGACACCAGATGAAAAAAAGTCTTATGACCCAGTCTTGGAAGTCACAAGGAACCTCTGTTGCCATATATTATTGGTCAAATGCAAGTTATAGGGCTGGCCAAATGTCAAGCAAAGGAAATTATACAAAAGCATAGCTTTGGAAGGCATGGTTCCTTGATAGGTCAAGTTTGGGGATTAGCTGCCTTGAAAATATAGGGGAAAATAACCTCCTTTAAGCTTTAATTCTAATTTTTCCCTTTGGTCCTAATTTAGACTCAGAAATTCCTCATTAACTATGTAAATGGAATTAATTATATTGATAAAGAATATCAAATGCCTAAGAATGAGCTTCAGCAAGATTACATGCTATTATTACAAGGGTTAGACACATTTAGCCTTTTTTCAGAGTTTTACATACTTTTAGGGCTTTGAGAGATTTTTCAAATTCATTTTAATTACAGTGCACATTGCATACTCTTGTTTGTCATACGTAATGTCTGCCTGTATGAGCAAAATCAATGCTTATGAAAGCATTCACTGCCTGCTCTGTGTAGGCCTGGTGGTTTCTATATTCACAAAGCCCTTGTCTCTCCTATTGAGAAGACAAGTGCCAATGGTCTAGATAGGATCTTTGTGTTCAGGAACCCTAGATTCAGTGTCTCCTGTACTGTAGAGTTTCATTTTCCCAAGTATCCTTTTCCTTATTGAGGGGCTTCTAATTGGGCAGTTTCTCCCTAGGAGGACTTTGTTTCCAGCTAAATTAGTTTTTCCCCTTTGCTCTGTTATCACAGCCTTTCAATGCTTCTAAGAAAGTTTAATCTGTTTTCTTCAAGCATCTAAGCTCTTTTGCCCAATTTTGTCTGCAGGTTAATTAATGTAGAATAATGACAGTAGATTCTGGTTGGTGTAGATGCTTCTAGTGGTTCTGCTTCTTTGTTCTAATCCTAACATGATATGACTAGCCATCCAAGGAAGGTGTGTTAAGGATTTAATGCTTAAACTCTTAGTGATACAGGCTTTCATAGAAAGGGGGAAACTGTACAGCAGAGCATTAGAGAAGGATTCCTGAAGGAGGGGGATCTGGAATTGGGCTTTTAAATATGAGAATGAATTAAGTAGGTAAAGGGAAGAGCCAATGGTATATTGTGACAGAGATGCAATATATTTAAATAAATCTTAATAATACCAATTGTTCTCAGCTAATTTGCTCCCCCAAAAAGCAGATGTGTTAAAGTCTAACCTACAGTACCTTAGAATGTGACCTTATTTGGTTAAAGGGTCATTGCAAATGTAGTGAGTTAATATGATCTCATATTGGAGCTCAGAGAGCCCCTCATCTAATATCAGTATCCTTGTAAGAAGATGGCCAAGCGAAGACAGAGGCAGACACAGGGCCAAGAAGAAGACATTCTGATGATGAAGACAGAGATCAGATATATGAATCTGTGAGCCAAGGGATTTCCAAGGTTGCCAGTAAACCACCAAAAGCTAGGAAGAGGCAAGGAAGGATGTCCCTACAGTTTTCAGAGGTGGCATGACCCTGACAACACCTTGATTTTGAACTTCTAGTCTCCAGAACTGTGAGGTAAGAAATTTCTGTTGTTATAAGCTACCCAGGTTGTGGCACTTTGTTACAGCAGCCCTAGGAAACTAATACATCAGTAGAGGGGATGTTTTTAAGTATTGAAGGAGTGAGGCAGGGTGGAAGGTCATGAATAAATCCAAGTTATGATCAGGACAAAATTGATCAAACTATTGAACAACATACATTAAGTATAAAGGTATTTAGTTAAATGTGCAAATGTTTAGTAGGCATCCTTTTTTTGTTTCTGAGAAACCTCTATATACTTTCTTGCCAATGTGCTGGGGGATCTAAAAAGTCAAGCACAGAACCAGACTATATTAGATAAGGCAGGCCAAACGACAACAAAAGGACCTCAAATTGAAAAATGACACAAGCACAATAGAAGAATATTTTTGTTGTTGTTGTTCAGGTGATAGCCCACAGTATGTTTCTGGTCAGCTGACAGCTTTTTTACTATGATGATTCAGGAACCCAGAACCATCTGTCATGCAACTTCCCTCTCCTTGGGGGTCTAATTTTCATGTACAGCTGGCCAGTGGATGGGGAAATAGCATGGAGGTTTTCTTGGGAAGATTTGTATTAATCAGATCTGAAAGTGAGGCCTGTAATTTCTGATCACGTTCATTCTCTAGAACTCAGTCACATGGTAACACCTAATGAATTTCTCTAGTCTGGGAAATTCAGTTTAGCTTTGTACCCAAGTAAAATAAAACAATGGATGGGGCACCTGGGTGGTTCAGTCGTTAAGCATCTGCCTTCGGCTCAGGTCATGATCCCAGGGTCCTGGGATCGAGCCCCACATCGGGCTCCCTGCTCCCCGGGAGGCCTGCTTCTCCCTCTCCCACTCCCCTGCTTGTGTTCCCTCTCTCGCTGTGTCTCTCTCTGTCAAATAAATAAATAAAATCTCTAAAAATAAAATAAAAGAAATTAAATAAAATTAAAAAATGGCTTCTGCTGGGTATCGAGCAGCTTCTGCCACTCATGACATCTAGTTTTACTTAGTGATTCTTTCCCTCTTATTCTAATAGGCTTTGTCTTCCTCTACTCCACTTGACCACACCAGGTTATCATCATGATCCAAGGTCTAAAATCCTCCCTTTTATACATCACAGTCAAAACATTAACTATATTATTTTCATGGACATCATTTCCCCCAAGAGTAAAACTGGCTGCATGAGCTAATATAGTTATATGCTGATCTGAGACTGAATTTCGCCATATTTTAAAGAGTTATTGTCTAATCTAGGAATAGTTTAAATAATTTGCAACAATTTTGTATTTTTCTGAAAATACAATACCTATTAGTAGTAGTTGTGTTCAACCACTATTGTTAAAATGTCCCTGAATAATTATGATTTGACTATAATCTCATTATTTTCATTATTAATTGCATACCCTGCATTTAGGTGGCACTTCATTTTATATATAAATTTTACTTCTATGAGAATGTGTTATTAGACTATTTAATGGTCCCGTGTCCAAGGTATTTAAATTTATGGGTTTTTTTATTTTTGTTTGTTTTAGCTTTAGAGGTCCCAGCATTATTGTAAACCATAATTCATTCTTTCCATACCTTAGTAGTTTTTTAATCACATTGTAATTATAACAGTTCTTGGGTCACACAAGACATGAAATCTGCATATTTTTGCCTAACTGATTAGTCACTGAATTGAGGATGAACATTCATGTATCTCAGTATCATAAAGAGGCAGTGAGATTTCATGGTTATGACTTCTGGAATTGAAAAGTACACTTTTCTGCATGATCATTTGTCCTGTTTTAATAATGAGAGATTTGTGATTTATAATTGGCATATGGTATTAATACCAAGATAGAAAAGAGAAAGCTGATGGTTTGTTTACCTGGATAAATAAAAAGGTTACAGTTAAGATTTTGTTACTGGGGGCCCAGGGATGAGCTGAGGTTATTGTTCTTTGAAGTGGTAATGAAAGTAACTTCTTAAGGAGTCAGAAAGTATTTCCATGAGTCCTTCATGATTTCTATGGTTTATCATGAAGGTCGGGTGGCATCTGAAGATTCTCAAATTATTTCTGGATTATTTTAAATCCAAACAAGATTATATATTAAGTTGTAGAATTATCTTAATTGAATTAATAAAAACTGTTCATTCATCAACTTTGAATTTGAATGCCATTGCTAAAACATCCTGTCTGTATTGTATGAACAACAACAACAACAACAACAGACTCTTAACTATAGAGAAGTGGGCTGATGGATGGGCTAAATGGATGATGGGTATTAAGGGAGGCACTTGTGATGAGCACTGGGTGTTGTATGTAAGTAATGAATTACTAAATTCTGTACATGAAACTAATACTACACTGTATATTAACTAAGTGGAACTTAAATACAAACTTGGAAGAAAAAAATATATTAGTCCTAAAATTATCTTTTGAATAGGACAATTACATTGTAATTTAGGGTATGTGTTTGTGTATTTATAAAAGTACTATTTGTATATCTAATGCATGCCATAGTTTTATAAGCCTGTCAGGACAATTATTTAATTTCCATATACCAGCATTCACAAAAAGAGGAGGTAGGCCAAGCTTACTTTGACCCCTGCAAAGTCCTGGTTTTATTTCCTGATACTTGGAGGTTTTGAAAGTTTGTGTGTGACTTTTTATCAAATGTAGATGTTATCTTGGTGCCCTGGAAACAGCACAACTGCAAAGAATGTCCCTGGACTGTGATTTACCTAAAAGCTGGGCCCATTGAGTGCACGTACTATATCCTCAGAGCATCTGGGCTCTGAGAGCAGGTGACTCTGTGTCATATCCTAAGGGCCACATGACACGGGGGGGGGGATGGGGGGGACATGGGACTCTGGAGATGAAACGAAAAATCTCTAGTATATCATATGCAATTATTTATCTCCTCTAATAACCAATATGCTTTGGGGAATATTCTTACATGCTTCCCTAAGATGACTCTTTAAAGGAAGTACAGTAAACATTCATCTATTTTATCCCCTTCATTGTCATTTCCTGGGGCTTCATCTCAGAGGAATCTTGGTAACACAGTAAATATTTAAACTTCCAAATGACTAAATATATGTTGAGGCCATCATTTTTAACCCTGCATGGAGATACCACAGTGCTATAGTAGGTATCTCTTCTAATGAATTACCCCTACTCTTAAAATTGTTATTAATACATCTAATTATCCTTACCATGTGCTCAATATCAATAGCGCCCTAGTAAAATACTAAACTTCTAAGATCCCACCAAAAAGATCTGTAATTCTTACCTGCTGGCAGGAGTAGTCTTTTTTTTTTTTTTTTTTTAAGATTTGTTTATTTTAGAGAGGGGGGAGGGGTGGAGAGGGAGGGAAAGAGAGTCTTAAGCAGACTCTGTGCTGAGCATGGAGCCCACAGAGGGCTCAATCTCATGACCCTAAGATGACAAACTGAGCCAAACCAAGAGTCGGACACTTAACTGACTGTACCACCCGGGTGCCCCGGAGTTGTCTGTCTTTCTAAAATGAATCTGGAAACTTAACCACTGTTCTTTAACACTTTTTATCTGAAAGCATCTTGAAATTCTTAGAATGGAGAGCTCAGGACCTGCCACACACAGAAATTAAATGTGCCTTATTTAGAGTAGGGCCTGTGAATGGCTATTAATATTCACTGATGCCCATTAATACACCCAAGAGATTTTCTCCAGTAAATCAGTCATCAAAAAATCAGAAGTTTTCAGCAAATTAGTGTCAAGGCTGCGAAGAAGCAGCAGGATTCTAATAGGTGAGATCTGAACTATCATAATTAGAAATTATTGGCTACTTTTCAATGCTTTTTTTTTTCTTTTCAGCAACTAGTTTTCATTGCAGGGAAAAGTAATGGTTGCTTAGTGCTTATGTTTTAGTTGTTTCAGTTTTTTTCAGGGTGTATCAGTTGCTTTATATGCTTTCCATTATTCTCAGAGTAATCATGAAATCTAAGGAATATCAAATGTATAACTGGGGTTCATAAAGATCAAAGCACATCTTAAAGGTCATCCTTATTAAAATAGTAGAGTCAGGATGCAAAGCAAAACTGAGACTCCAAAGCCTCCATATTGCCTTTTGGCCTAGTAAAGATTGGTGATTGCCCACTTGGTATGGAAATCTGGATTCATATTTGGATAACAAAGAATGGCTGAGAGGGAAGGGGGAAAGTGGAGCTGAGCAGTGAGATGTCCAGGCAGAGATTGTGGGGCAGAATGCAAGAGGGATGGAAATAAGGCCCAAAGGCTGAATAAGGAAGGTCTACTTATTTCCCTGAGACTGCCTCCAGCAATGCCCTGGAGAATTTTTGACCTTGTGCAGCACTGCTCATTCCAGACACACCTTTTTGCTCCTGTGTTCTTTTGTTCTCCATCTTCAGTGACTTAAGTTATCACAACAAAATGAAGATGGATGTCATCATAGGAAAATTGTACTGGACAGAGTTAAAAAGATAAGGAAGATTTTACTTATGACTATTGCAGTAAGGTAAGAGAGACTGAACTCAAGTTCACTGAAACAAAAGGTAAAAGGGTTTTTCACTGCTAAGGCAAGCTAGTAGAAAAATACTGGCAGATATTAGAGAGGAGGTTGGCCTGTGTGATTAGACCATCTGGTTTTGTTAATTGGTGCTCATCAATGTTAGGTTCCTATCTTCCCCAGACACTGGGAGATAAGGACCCTATCTTTCTTGATGATAACATTTGAAAGGGATAATTACCAGGTCCCTGAGAAAAACATTCCTGGGATATAAAGCTGGGCAGAGACTAGGAGAAGATTTAAATCTCAAAGGGACACAGAAAAAATTTATAGTTCCAAGTTTTCTAAAGCAAGTGCTTTGAGAACAGAGAGGTCAAGTGCTTATTGTCAAGAAGAAACCTGTCTAAAGTTTCCTTAAGCTGAGGAAAATGTTAAGTTTGGCATGCCCAATGTCTTCCAGCACAACACTGTTCTTCTCTTGAAGATTGGAAGGGCAGATAATAGCAAAGAGGAATTCTATTTTAAATAGATACATGAAAATACAGCTTATTGAATTGAAAGTGGCTGTCACTGGGGAACAAAAGTGGGGGGTGGAGAGAGGTGGAAAAAGAAAGGACTGAGTATATTGTTGTTGGTAATAAAATGAGAACTATTTAACATTTTAAAATAAGTGCTTGAAATAATTTGATAGGATAATTTTAATAATAAGAAGAAGAATAACAACTGCTAGACCATTATAAAATGAATACAGAACACTGTCAGGGAAGAGACAGATAGCTAGTTGTTCCTGTCTTGAGGGATGTGAGTCTCTGTATTGTGACCAGATCCCAGTATGTACTGAAAACTCTGAGATGCACCCATAGGAAGGATTCGGCTCTTAGCACATTGTGGATTCTCAAGATGTGACTGTTGTATGTATCTTGTCACTGCCTTGCAGTATAACTAACTGCCTGGCTAGTTCTCCCAGCCACCTAACATGTTTTGGGTCAACTTCAACCAATTTTCAGTCACATGTGGATGTCTGGGAGTAAGAACTGATTTCACATTAGCTAGAATGAAAAGTAATTAGGAAAGTAAATCTCCTATAAATAAAGTAGTCCAGAATCAAATAAAAAGGATGCCCATGATCTTAACAAACCCCACCAAGTAAACATAGGACTATGACACCATGCTTGTTAGATTTGGAGTGAGTCAGGACTCCCCTTCTACCTCATCAAAGGAAGTGGTGCAGGAGAAAGTAAGCATAAATATTGATGAATTACACAAAGGGCATATTAGCTTGGGGCTGGTTATCTGAGTTTATTTAGCATATATATCTTATTATGTTAATCAGAAGCATGCCTAGACAAGAGCACCAGTGAAAGGAGTTTATTTGGAAGATTAAAGAAATACTGTCAAGGGATTTGGTAAATGAGATAGGGAATAGATGACATCCAATAAAGGGTTAGTGTCTTCTGAGTAGGGATCAAGAAGCAGACCCTGAAATGAGGATGCTTGTGAAAGTGTTTTATTATGACGTATTTCCAGGGAAAGAACAAACCAAATCAACCACAAAAATCCCCTAAGATATAGGCAAGTAGACAAGAAAGGGAACAAAACTAAGTATGTGTGTGATTTTCATCTGTCTTTGTCCATGGCTGTGCCAGCCTCTTACTCTCCTGTTCCATCTTTACCTTCCTTATTACATCCCTATATGACAAGTTTTTCATGTATTCATATTTCTGTGAATACGCAAATTCACATAGGCAATATAGAGAATAATGATGGGTCATTAAAATGTTTAGGACGCTTGCAAACATCTAAAATAAAATTACCTGTCATTGGGAGGCACCTTGAATTGCTTTTGCTTTAATTTTATTGAAAGATTGTTCTCAAAGTCTGGACCTCTTACACTCCTCACAATTACATATTCCTTATTATGAAAGATCACAACAACAATAAATTAAAGCCCTGTGATGACGTGTGGCTTCTGAGCTGTTGGTTGGGGTGGGAATGAGAAGGGGAAGATTCTAGCTGCATCTCACTGAGATGTAAAGTTCTAAAGCCAGTACCTGAAGATCAACCTAACATTGCTCCTGAAGACTGCTCAGAAAGAAGCCACAAAGGAGAGCACAATACTGTCTCTCAGGGAAATCACCACAATCCAGTTTCCCACCAGAGTAATAATGGTTCCTTTGCTTTCAGGGCTGATGAATTATTTGGCTTGTGTTTAGAGGCCATAGTGAATGGATAATTAATGTATTTAAACACCAAGATGATATATAGGACAGCAACATGGTCATAATATAAGGAGCATTTGTGAAGCACTCTGTGGAAGTGAACAGCAGAGTCAGGTCTTATCCCTTCTAGGGTCAGAAAAAGCAATTGTAAGAGGCAGTGCCATGCACTGTTTCATGATAGTTTTCCTCTTTGTCTCTCTCTCTTTATCTCTCTCTGTCCTTTCTCCCTCCCTCCCTCTCTTTCTCCACACTTGCTCATAGACATAGCACATATTCCACTTAAGCATAATGGTTAAAAGTTATATTTACCAGCTACATTACTGCACTTTAATTCAGGTTTCTTATTTTCTTGTGATATCACCTTAGGCAAGATCCTTAGCTTCTCCATGCATCAGTTTTCTCCTATACCGGGTTATTGGAAGACTGAATAAGATAGCAATTACACAGCACTTAGCATAGTGCATCTAACTTAGTAAGCACTCAGTGAATATCTGTTATAATTGGTGTCTGGTGGTCCATTGGTAGAGATCTTTGTGCCCATTGGAGTCTTGAATCCAAGAGTCTCTCCAGCGCCTGTATCTTCTTAAACTGTGTATTTCCGTGAATCCCCATATTGGCCATGGTCCAGGATTTAGCATGCCTTATCTAAAGAATGTGTTCTTTTATTTAGCTTGACATTTACTGCTAGTGATTTTGATGATGTCTACTCAGTGTTCACAGAGTTAGATTTTATGAAAATCATCTGTGGTCCAGGCTGGTATTTATGTTCATGTTTAAGGTGGGTCTCTGCCCTAGCCTATTATGATAAACACAAAGTAGCTACTAGAGAAGAAAGAATCTTAACAGTGTTTCTGAGGGATTTCGTATTACCAGCTTATGCTATTTCTTAATATTTTGAATTCCTAGCCCTTTCCTCTGTACTTTCTCAGCTCTTGGTGAGTGGGCAGTGGGGTTAATTCAACAAGCTATAAAGCTGGAGGAAACTGAGCAGAATAAGTGCCAACAGTCGCAACATCCTGCTGTGCACTAATCAAATAACTCCTTTGGGTAAATGCTGTTACCTTGAAAATACTATATTGGAAGATAGATATTTGAACAATGAGCACACTATAAGGATATGAGCAGTGAAAATGAACTTTTGGTATTATAGAAAAATTAGAGGGGAGAGCAAACATCCAGCGCCTGAGGAGCCAACATTGGTGTCTATCAGGGGACAGTACCATCCATCTTAGTGTATTGAGCAGAAGTGTAAATAATGAAAGATTCATGAAGGGGGATGAAAGCAGGGAAGCTGAGTTATAACTGAGGGCTCTAGTCTGTGTGTGCACTAGGCTGACAGGATAAAGAGAAAAGCAGAAAAGGATACACACAAGGACAATTTTCCATGTTCAAATTTTAATCTTCTGTGTTTATAAAATTTCACTTAGAAAATGACACTACAGATAAAGGGCTGGTATCCAAGATCTATAAAGAACTTCTCAAACTCAACACCCAAAAAACAAATAATCAAGTCAAAAAATGGGCAGAAGACATGAACAGACACTTCTCCAAAGAAGACATACAAATGGCTAACAGACACATGAAAAAATGTTCATCATCATTAGCCATCAGGGAAATTCAAATCAAAACCACACTGAGACTACCTTACACCAGTTAGAATGACAAAAATGGACAGGGAAAGAAACAACAAATGTTGGAGAGGTTGTGGAGAAAGGGGAACCCTCTTACACTGTTGGTGGGAATGCAAGTTGGTACAGCCACTTTGGAAAACAGTGTGGAGGTGCCTCAGAAAATTAAAAATAGAACTACCCTATGACCCAGCAATTGCACTCCTGGGTATTTTCCCCAAAGACACAGATGTAGTGAAAATAAGTGCCATATGCACCCCAATGTTCATAGCAGCAATGTCTGCAATAGCCAAACTGTGGAAAGAGCCAAGATGCCCTTCAACAGATGAATGGATAAAGAAGATGTGGTCCACATATAAAATGGAATATTACTCTACCATCAGAAAGGATGAATACCCAACTTTTACATCAACATGGATGGGACTGGAGGAGATTATGCTAAGTGAAATAAGTCAAGCAGAGAAAGTCAATTATTGTATGGTTTCACTTATTTGTGGAACATAAGGAATAACATGGAGGACATTAGGAGAAGGAAGGGAAAAATGAAGGGGGGGAAATCGGAGGAAGAGATGAACCATGAGAGACTATGGACTCTGAGAAACAAACAGGGTTTTAGAGGGGAGGGGGGTGGGGGGATGGGTTAGTCTGGTGATGGGTATTAAGGAGGGCACGTACTGCATGGAGCACTGAGTGTTATACGAAAACAATGAATCGTGGATCACTACATCAAAAACTAGTGATGTATGGTGACTAACATAACATAATAAATTAAAAAAAAGAGAGAAAATGACAATACCAGAAAATAAAAATAATTTTTATGTAGTCCAGCAGGAAACTTTTGAGAATAGGTCCAGGCTTGACCAGATCTTTCTGGGAGTTCTATCTCCTGGGAATCCTGCTATATGATGTTCATCTACAAATCAGTGGGTGGCAGTGCACTCCATGCAGAGGGGAATAGAATGACCAGAGACTAGTGGTTTTGACTTCTCTCTTGCATACTGGGAAGCTAGAAATCAGTTAGCTCTACACTGAGATGATGTTGCCCTGATGGGAATGAAGGCAGGTGAGAAACTTCACTCATAAAAGATGAGCCCAAAATGTCAGTGGGGAAATCCTGGTGAGGGGCTAGTCCATGGGATTCTCAGGAATAAGGCTCTCTGCTTATCAAAATCTCTTTGAATCGAAGCACTTTGTCTCTGCAATAATTAAACTGAAGTAATTTACTTTTTTACATGAAAAATAAATGCATTTGTAGAAAGACAACTAAGGTGACAGAGGACTATGTAAGAGGATATGAATCCACTGATCAAATCTGCCAATGATGCACTTGCATATTTTGCTCCTGAAGATGTAAAAGAAAGGTAACAAATTGTGCTTAAACATGTAAAGTGCTTGGAGAGCTAAAACACTATTTGTAATAATATAGAAGTAGTACAAGCTCTTCTCCATTAGATGTACTTTAGTTTACATTTTATCTTTGGGCATTTTTAATTACCTTTAGCAAGTTTGATATTTTTAGGAAAGATTGTCCAGTTTGTCATTTAAGTAGGAGTGATAAAATGTTAAGGTAATACTCTACATACTGTCTATGGGAGAGAAGAACACTTAGTAATTGATAAATCCAAAGGATATTAGCAAGTTGAATTATAGGGTTGCTTTCCCTTCTATAGTGAACAATAATTTAAGTGAAAAATAATGTAAGTAGATTCTTGATGTAAAACAATAAAATTTATGAAATTAAAACAGAAGTGTGGAAATAGAAACACATTTTACTTTACCAGTAACACTAGTATCTTTAGTTAAAGTAGATTTTCTCCATAAAAAGGTATAATTGACCTTGAGTGATGGAAATGTGCCTACTGAATTTACTTGTTATTTAACTTTGCTCCAGATCTGAGATGGGTCTCTTTGGTTGTGGCACACACATTTGTGATGCATGAGTTACTGGTTTGTGTGTAAGAATCATGCTGTTGGTTGCCATCTGTGTAAGCAGATGCAGGGACCAGTTGAAGTTCACCTGTTCTTCCCATACTGTTATCACTGACTGCACTTCAGTAAGAATTATTGCTTTAGAGACTATGGTTGTAGGCAACTTTGAACCAAAGCATTTGTTCAAACTCAGCACACTGTACCTCTTAATGTCTATTACCAGACCAGGTAGGTGTTGTGTTTTCCAAGACGTCTTTAACTATACCTCTGTACTGGCATGTTGGAATCAAGATACTGTAAGGTATCTCAAATACTTTCCCTGTAACCCACACCACAGCCATTTGGGTATAGATGCAATAGAATTTGTAATGTAAGCTCATGATAATACTGTGAACCAATTTAATAACTATCTAACAGAAAATATGGGATGAGTTGAGCTTCTGTGAGTTGTTTACACTGATGATTGTGC
The DNA here is from genome assembly GCF_964656455.1 of Halichoerus grypus. Taxonomy (NCBI): domain Eukaryota; kingdom Metazoa; phylum Chordata; class Mammalia; order Carnivora; family Phocidae; genus Halichoerus; species Halichoerus grypus. The sequence goes on along the minus strand of NC_135718.1, from coordinate 20,972,360 downwards.
AAATTCCTAGCTACCTCTGCTACACTGTCAGGCTGTTCAAAAAAGCCACAAGATGACTAAAAGCTTATAACTACAGCTAGATGTCAGGATTCTGACTACCATTTGCTTTTCTTCCAACCATTTAAATTTATTGTGACCTGCTTCTAACACTCATTTTAACCGTAAGAGCAGCAGGCCTCCTATGAAGAATATGTTTGTTTCCCTACAGGGACTTTTTGTTCTGGCATTTTTTTTTCTGGCTTTTCTCCAAATATCTTAAACCAGAAAAGATTTAAGGTTGTAGGAAGGCTTAAATGGTGGCATCTGCTAAGCTGAATTTCCACATTGGGCTTTAATGATGACTGTAGGGATGCATCAGATTGGGGCATAAGTCCTATCCAGAGTTGGTGGTGCCCATTGGTTGTCAAGGGTACCTTTATAAGCAACTGCACAATTTACTCTGGAAGTTTCTACATGATAGCCCTGTCCTGGGGCAATGTGGTCAAATTGAGGTGGAAATGGAGAATAGTGTAGAGTGGGGCCCAGGATTGTCAAAACTGAATCCATATGTCAGTTAAAAGCCAACACAAACTCATTTGATTCCATGGCAAAATTCTGATGATCTGAAATGTAGGGATCCTTGAGAAAAGCAATTTCTAATGAGAAGAGATCAATAACTCATTTTGTCATAGGAGAATAGAGCACACACCAAAATCTGTGAAGACAGCCTTCTCATCTAATTGTTCTTAAACTCATATAAGCGTAATTTCTTCATATGTTGATTGTATTTTTCTTCTCCTGTCACAGTATCCCCATTCTAGCCCCTTAATTTTCTCTGCTGTGACATTTCCTCATCTCACTTAACAAAATACACTTGTTTTTCTTATTTTTGCACTTAAGCATGGGCTGTTGCTAATGAGGGGAAAAACTGATTCCAAAAGGATATTTCCATTTGGTGTTGCTAACACCTGCAGCTGAGGCTGAATGTCCTACTGGCTAGTCTGATTCCTTTTCCACATTGAACTGCTCCCCCTGCTCAAATATACCTCAAACAATACTACACACATATACTTATCCATTGCAGCATTGATTGTATATAGTGGAAATATATTAAATGTTCATATAAAAGAGAGTAGTTGAATGAACTATCATGTATAAATCCTGTGGAGTACTATGTAGCTTTATGAAAAAGGGGGCGGTTCTCCATGAACTGATGAGTTATTATTATTATCTGGATATATTTCGATTGCAAAGAGCAAACTGCAAAGGAGTATCTATATATGTTATCTTTTGTGTAAAAAAAATAAAGATATATATATACATATATATACATATATACACACACACATATATTTACTCATTCACGCAAAAGAATCCCAGGAAGGACAAATTAGAAATTCATGAGATTCGCTCTCAAAGCGGGTATGTGGGGACTGGTGAAAGGATTGGCAATGGGAACATGGTGGAATAGAGTTCGAGGACTGATCAAAGGAAATTGAGTGGTAACACTTCTCTGAGTAGAGCATTTTTAAAAATAACTGGCTTTTATAACCATGTTTTATTTCACATACTTGAAAAACGTAAATAATAAATCAGCAAAGATGGGGAAATGAAATATGAACAGAAACGCATGAATTTAACTATTTCAAATGAATAACAAGTTGGGGATGGGAGAATAATCCTTGAACACAGTATTTTGACTGTATGTGCTCAGGCAGAAGACAAAATGTTTGTTTGTTTTAAATGACTCTAGGTAGTCTGTTTTCCACAATAGTATGCATTAGCCATTCTGAAATGACTTGATATATGTTTCAGAATTGAACTTCTAATTGAAATCTATTGTAAATAGTGAGAGTTAGTCTCTGCCTGAGAAGAAAGTTAAAATTGTGGAAAGCCAGTAGCTGAAATAAACACTATCATATTAGAATGAAATTGGAGGTCTTAGTGTGAATGTGTGTGTTTTTTTTTTAATATCTAGATATAAACATGGATATGCATATCAATATAGCTTTAGATTTAAATTTATGAATAAGTGGACAGATACAGAAATACAGGTGTAATGTAATTTTAGTACTCATCTGATTTAATGCTTTTCAATCTTACTAAAACTATTGCACAAACCTCAAATAAAATTAAATTTCTAAAATTTATGTTCCACTACTCACTTCCTTTTCCCCAAATACTTTATTTTTTCCCATGAGTCCCCTTTAATTTCTTCCAACTGAAAATTTAACAATTCTTATAACAGCCATAGCATCCTGAACACACATATCATAAATTGATAATAAACCAATAAATAAGGCAAAATGAAACACAGGAGACTTTCAGCACATAAATTGTTTCTCCAGGACACTAATTGATACATTTGTCAATGTTAGATGAGCACAGGGCAGGAGAGGAGAGCAGAAGGAGACAAAGTTGACAGTATTGAAGTATTTGATGGACTATGTGACACACAGTAAAAGAAGAGCTTATGAGCTGAGGATGTGTATGGATTGTGGAGGGACAAGCCTGCTCCCTTCATGAAGCCTTATTATTTTGGATTCTGAAGGTCACATGCAAGATTATAATCATCCAAGAATGGTTTTCTCTCTCTCTCTCTCTTTTTTTTTTTTTTCTGTAAATGCTTGACAAGTCTACATGTGCAAAAACCATTTAGCAAAATGCCAACACAGGCTTCACAGTTTGTAATTTTAAAAAGCAATGGCACAGATCTACTGCAACTTGTAAAATATTCAATACAGTGCAGTGTTTTGAATAAGATTGAAAAATTGAAGGAAAATCAGTGTTCCCAGCAGGCAAAATATTACTGACATTTTTAATAATAATGAACATAAGACTTAGGTAGGGCAAAACAAAAATCCATTTCGCATGTCAAAGACTTGTTTGCAACTAATTTGTTTAGGTTACTTTGTTAGATTTTGTGACTCTAATTGAATAAGTTCAAGGTTAAGAAAAGTAAAACGTCTAAATGGTAATGAGGAAGCTAACTTTTCCGACAAGGTTCTGAAAGATGAGAAATCTTTATGCAAGAAATAAATTCTTCATCTTTGCTTCATGAATGCAATTTTGTTTCACTTTCAAGACAAAAAGGAAATCAAAATATCTGCCTAGTAGGCTTTATATAATCTATGTTCTCTTGGCTATGCATAAATTTAAGGATTTAAGCTGTGTTTTTTGTTGTATCTGGTGAGATTTTATTTATTTGTTACATTTTTCAACCTCAGAAAAACACAATAATTCAAGTCTGTCTGAATTTAAATATATGGTAGTTTATTAGCACATTATTAAATCCTTCTGTGAAAAGAGGTAAGGAAAAATTTAGCATAAAATAAGCTTTATAGATCAGCAACTATAATTGAAGAAACACAATAGTGGAACTTCAGTTGGTGTGAAATAATACAATTTAAAGATAGTTTTTAAATCCTTAAAGTATAACTAAAAGGTTAATCTTCATCTATTTATGACTAGTTTATATCAATTACCAGTGAAATGTCTTTGGATGATTAGATGATCGATATGGGGGGGAAATCTTCCATTGACTTTCATTTCCAATTAATTTCAGTCCTTTTTTTATTTAAAGATCTTTGAGAGAATGTGATTGATGCTTAAAACATTATTCCCACTTAATGAGAAAGCATGAGGTCCTTTGGGAAAATTATTCAGTTGGTTGTAATTGACTTAGCAAGAGAGAACTGAGTTTTTCAAGAGCCTCTAGCTCATGAAAAAATATTCTCTAAAAATTGATCTTGGGTTCCATAGAAACAACCATGTTGATTTACCAACCTGTGATGTCCCTAACTCACACTGGTTGAAGCTATGTTCAGGACTGCTAGCATCATGGGTAGAAAACTATATACACAAGCTTTAAGATTTCATGAACTTTCATTGACTGATGACTGAATTAGTTTAAAATGAGAGTACAGGTGTCAATTGCTTGGCCATGAAGTTAGGTGAAATCTCTTTCCGTGTTTTCTTGAATATATTCATGGCTTTTCCTAATGTTTCTCTGTAGCTCTCATGGGCTTTCACTGTGACATTTTTCTAGTCCCTTCTCCTCTCTTGCCTGGGTTCTACTTCTGGCTTCACTTTCTACTTGTATCAGTAAAAATACCTAACCTCTCCTATTGATATAAAAGGGGTAGAGATTTCCATCCTCAGATTTGTAAAACTTAGTGTATGCATACCTAGTGCTTAGCATAGAGCCAGGTGTGTAGAAACCTTTCAAAAGATGTTAGCAGTTATCAATATTGCTATTGTTATCAACAAATAAAAACATTTCCTTAAAACCTTGCTACCTCAAGTGGGAATTATGGATTAGCAGATGAACTAATCTGAACAATGGGTTTTCTTCTCAGGGGATGAAATGTTTTGATGAAGGCACATTTATCTTTATTTTTTTTAATCAGATCCTTTTGCAGTGTTCACTTTTGTGTGTAATGAGATTATACAAGAATGTTGTGATATAGGAAAGGAAGCCATCTTGCTATAATCATGTGCTAAACAGCCCTAAAAAGTTCAAAAGCAATGGATGTAAGAAAAATTTGCTAAATAATGTTCACAGGAAAAACAAACAAAAAAATAAATCTTACTCTATATTTAAACCTGTCCAAATTATAGAAGACCTCCAACTTCCATTTAAAAAAATTGTATCAAGTTTTGATGGAATTATTTTATGTAATTGAAAACCATCATTTTTCAGTCTTAGAACTAGGTTAATTTCAGTATCTGTTTTGGTCCCTAGACTCTTCATTATAAGAGAGATTTATTATATTAAATATGAGACGTGTAATTTTAAAAGCACTGAGAGAATGGTTAGAAATTATCGTGTGGATTTCCTCTGAAGTCTGAACTTCAAGAATAGTATTACAGCTCAAATATCGTCTACCTGCCTTTCCTGCCCTCCTGCCCAGCCCCCCACACCAGGTATCTAATACATACATAAACAAATATTAGAAGTCGTAGAGAAACACACATTTCCAAACTTCATATTTTAAAAAAAGCATAAAATGATGAGCAGTTAAACCTAGTAAGTGAAAGTAAATAATCACTCAATTATTTTCAATGAAAATAAGAATTTAAGATACAAGTGCACTTAGAATGAGGACTTTGCCTAGAATGATTAACAACTTACATGCCATGGCAAAGAAAAAAAAAAGTCCTGGTTTAATAATATTTAGTATATTGAAAACATCTGTTTATTTATTAAATGGGTATTCTCTGGTTATGTGCCACATGACAGTATGTTGAAAAATGAGAAAGGAAGGACAGAGCTGCTGCTTGTCTAGAGCTTACTTTTTAGTTAGAGGTTGGGGGATAGTTGAAGGAATACAGATAATAAACAAGTAAAAAATAGATGAATATGATGATGATTTTGAATAGTGATATAAGCCATGAAGTAAGTAAATCAAAGGCATGTGTGAGAGACTGACAAGGATGCTGTTTTAATTTGGGTGGTCAGGTTAGACCTCTTTGAAAAGGTGAGAAAAATGTTTGTGTTTTGTTTGCTAAATAAGGCTTCATCTCCCTGCCATTGTCAAACTCCCCTCCCTATCACCACCCTAAAGAACTGAAGATTTATCATGGGGAGAGACTCGAGAAAATGGTCATATCAAAATGTAGAGTACCCTATTATATGCTGAGAGGAAAAGTTTGGAGGACTAAATGAATCAAGAGCTCTTAAGCATACTCAGTAGGGAAGGGTAAAGACAGGGACTCAGTTCAAAACAAACAAACAAGAAAAACCTATCTGATAAGGGGTTGATGTCCAACATATATAAGGAACTCAATAGCATAAAAACAAATAACCTGATTTAAAAATGGGCAAATGACTTGAATAGAAACTTTTTTCCCCCAAAGAAGATATACAAATAGCCAACAGATACAAGAAAAGGTACTCAATATCACTAATTATCAGGGAAATGCAAGTCAAAACCACAATGAGATGATACCTCTTAACCTATTAGGATGGCTATTAACAAAGACAAGAGATAACAAATGTTGGCAAGGATGTAGAGAAAAGGGTACCCTTGTGCACCGTGGGTGGAAGTGTAAATTGGTGGAGTCATTACACTGACAGTATGGAGGTAGACCCAAAAATTAAAAATAGAATTACCATATGACCAGCAATCCCACTTCTGGGGTTAATATACAAAGGAAATGAAATCAGTGTCTTGAAGAGATAACTGAATTTCTATGATCATTGCAGTGTTATTCATACTTGAGATTTGCTGAGAGAGGATACATTAGGTGTTCAACACACACAATGACTATGAGGTGATGGATATGTGAATTAGCTTGATTATGGTACGCATTTCACAATGGACGCATATATCAAATTGCCAACCTTAAATATACAGTTATATTCGTGATATATATATAAATATTATTTTTATTTGTCAATTATACCTCAGTAAAGCTGGAAAAAATATTAAGACACCTCACAAAGAGAAAAGGACACTGAAGTTCCCAGAAACCAGCCCACGGAATGAAAAGCATTAATTACTGAGTAAATGAATAAGCTTTGCTTGTCTCATAGGAATTTCCAGTGCGAACATCCAGAATCTACACTAAATATAAATATCGAATGTTTGATAAATACACTACCCTGTATGTTAGTTAAAATATTAATCCATATTGGGGATATATTCCATAACTCTAAGAAAGGGGGCATACTAGCCAGATAAATCCCATATAACTAATTATCTTAGAGAATTTATGATAAAAGAACTGGTTGAAGAAGCTACCCTTGACTTTACAGTAAGATTTTTGAGGTCAGGAACTATCTCTCGTACCAATTTATATAAATAAATATCTAGCAGCGTTGGCCGTTGGCATTTCAAACTGTAATTGGAGATCATTGAATGGGAATCCTTTCAACTGTAAGTTACAAGTTGATGCAAGAATGGAAGGCTACAGGCTTCATGAAGGCAGGGACCAAGTTAAATTACTACCTCGGGACCTGGCAAATGGCAGATACTCAAAAGTGACTACTGAATTATTTGGTGTTTTTCGCCTGCTGAAGAGAACTTAAGAGACCTGCTAGTTAACTTCAAATACCTAAAAAAATTGGTTCTATATTATTTTAATTAAACTTGATTTGTTTATGACTAAAGCACTAAACCAGGGACTGGGAATTACAAGCAAGAAATTCCAAAATAAGGATGAATATTGTTGTCATTGGTTAGTTTTACCTGTTCCTGGATTCTTAAGTCCCATGATTAAGCCTAACACCAGGAGAACAGGGAAGAATATTCCTTCCATGCCAAAGAGAAGAAATTAGTGGATATTTATTGACTAATAATCTCATTTCTTAAACATAATGCCCATGTGAATCTTCATCTTCAAGGATTCCATTATATTTGATACCTTTTTTACCTATACGTAGCAATACCTCTTTATATAGTTGTTAAGGAATCCATATAAAGAATATTTCATCAACCCAGAAAGTTGCTGTATTCAATGTTACTTCCCATCCAACCACAGGGAACTGCTACTATGATTTTTATCACTAGAGATTAAATTTGCCTGTTATTGAACTTCATTTAAAAACAAAATGGAGGGGAACCTGGGTGGCTCAGTCTGTTAAGCATCTGCCTTCAGCTCAGGTCATGATCTCAGGGTCCTGCTCAGTGGGGAGCCTGTTTCTCCCTCTCTCTGCCCCTCTGATCATTCTCACCATCTCTCTCTCTCTTTCTCTCTCTCTCTCAAATGAATAAATCTTTAAAAAAAAAATAAAAACAAAATGGAATCTTGCAATCTGTATATGTTTTGCCTGGCTTTTTCCATTCACCATAGTGATTTGAGATGCAATGATGTTTTTGTGTTTGGTAATAGTTCATTGTTTTTTATTGCTGAATAATATTTATATGCATATGACAAAATATGTTCTCTTATTGATTGACATTTGAGTTATTCCAGTTTGGGACTATTTTAAATAACTGTTTTAAAATTCTTGTACAAGTCTTTCAGAGGCCACACATGTTTAATTTCTCTTGGATAAACTCGTAACAGTGAACTATGGGGTAAGGACATGTTTAACTTTATGAGAAAAACTTAACAATTTTCTAAAGGTGTTTTGCTTTTTTTATACACTATCAATAATGTCATGAGAGTTCCGGTTCTTCCGGATTGTCATCAACATGTACTGTTGTGATTTCATTTATTTATTTCATTTATTTATTTATTTATTATTTTTTATTTTTTTAGTGAAATTTCTGTTCATGTCTTTTGGACATGTTATTAATTAGATTGTCATTTAATTATTGATATGTAGGGGTTTTGTATGTTACCTATATATTCAGATAGGTACAAGGTCTTCTTTAATTTTGTATTGCAAATATTTTCTTAGAATATGTCTTATCTTTGTTGTGGTTAATGGTGATCCATGATGAGAATTTTTGTTTGAGTGTAGTTGATGCAATGTTACATTGATTTCAGGTGTACAACATAGTGATTCAGCAACTCTACATATGTCGATCTCACCACAAGTTAGCTACCACCTGTCAGCATACAGTGCTATTAAAATACAATTGACTATATTGCCTATGCTGTACCTTTTATTCTGGTGATTTAGACATTCCATAACTGGAAGCCTGCATATCCCACTTTCCTTTATCTATTTTGCCCACCTTCCCACCCCTCCTCTAGCAACCATTAATTTTCTGTATTCATATGTCTGATTCTGCTCTTTGTTTATTCCTTTTTATTAGATTCCATTCATAAGTGACATCACGTGGTATTTGCATTTCTCTGTATGACTTATTACACTTAGCATAAAACCCTCTAGGTCCATCCATGTTGTCACAAATAGCAAGATCCCACACTTCTATCAATGCATATGTGGGTTGCTTCCATATCTTGGCTATTGTAAATAATGCTCCCATAAACATAAGGGTGCATATATCTTTTTTAGTTAGTGTTTTTGTTTTCTTTGGGTAAATACCCAGTAGCGGAAATACTGAGTCATACTGTATTTCTATTTATTTATTTGTTTTTGTTTGTTTGTTTTTGAAGAGCCTCCATTCCACATTGGCTGTACCAATTTACATTCCCACCAACAGTGCGCAAAGATTCTTTTTCTCTTCACATCCTTCACATCACTTGTTATTTCTTGGCTTTTTGAGTCTAGCCATTCTGACAGGTATGAGGTGATATCACATTGTGGATTTGATTTGCATTTCCCTGATGATTAGTGATGTCAAGCATCTTTTCATGCATCTGTTGGCCATCTGTATGCCTTTGGAAAAATGTATATTTAGGTTCTTTTCCAATCTTTTAATTGGATTGTTTTTCTGGTGTTGAATTGTATGCATTCTTTATATGTTTCAGATATCAGCCCCGTATCAGATATATCATTTGCAAATATCCTCTCCCACTCAGTAGGTTGCCTTTCTGTTTCGTTGATGGTTTCCTTTGCTGTGCAAAAGTTTTTAGTTTGATGTAGTCTCAGTTATTTATTTTTGCTTTTGTCATCCTTGCTCAAGGAGACAGATACTCCCAAATATTGCTAAGACCAATATCCAAGAGTTTACACCTTATGTTTTCTCTTAGGAGTTTCATGGTTTCAGGTCTTATATTTAAGTCTTTAATCCATTTGAGTTTATTTTAGTATATGGTGTAAGAAGGTTGTCCAGTTTCATTCTTTGCATATAGCTGTCTAGTTTTCCTAATACTATTTATTAAAGAGATGATCTCTTTGCTCGTTATATGTTCTTATGTTTCTTGCCTCCTGTGACATAAATTAATTGACCATATAAGTGTAAATTTATTTCCAGGCTCTCTATTCCACAGATCTGTGTCTATTTTTATACCAGTATCATACTATTTTGATTACTATAACTTTGTAATATAGTTTGAAATCTGGGATGATAAAACCTCCAGCTTTGTTCTTTCTCAAGATTACTTTAGTATTTGGGGTCTTCTGTGGTTCCATACAAATTTCAGAACTATTATAGTTCTGTGAAAAAAACTATTGGTATTTTGATAGGGATTGCATCAAATCTGCAGATAGTTTTGGGTAGTGTTGATATTTAAAGAATATTAATTCTTCCAAATCTTGAGCATGGCATATCTTTCCTTTTTTGTGTGTGCTATCTTCAATTTCTTTCACCATTGTCATATAGTTTTTAGAATATAAGTCTTTCACTTCCTTGGTTAAATATATTCATAGGTATTTTATTCTTTTGACACAATTGTAAAAGAGATTGCTGTCTTAATTTCTCTTTCTGCTAGTTTGTTATTAGTATATAGAAACACAACAAATTTCTGTATAGTAATTCTGCACCCTACAACTTTACTGAATGTATTAGTTCTAATAGTTTTTCAGTGGAGTCTTTCAGGTTTTCTATATTAAGTGTCATGTCATCTGCAAATAGTGACAGTTTTACTTCTTACCAATTTGGATGTCTTTTATTTCTTTTACTTGTCTGACTATTGTGCCTAAACCTTTCAGTACTGTGTTGAATTAAAGTGACAAGAGTGGACATCCCTGTCTTGTTCTTAATCTTAGAGAAAAACACTTTAGGCTTCTTGCCATTGGGTATGTTAGTTGTGGGTTTGTCATATGTGGCCCTTATTATGCTGAGGTATGTTCCCTCTAAACACAATTTGTTGAGAGTTTTTTAATCAGAATGGGTGTTGAATTTTGTCAAGTGCTCCTTCTACATCTATTGAGACCATTATATGATTTCTACTGTTCATTTTGTTGTATGATGTATCATGTAGATTGACTTCCAAATAGTAAACCATCCTTCATCCCTGGAATAAATCCAACTTGATTGTGGTGAATTATTCTTTTAATGTATTGGTGAATTCGGTTTGCTAATATTTTGTCAAAAATTTGTACATCTATGTTCATCAGGAATATTGGCCTGTAATTTCCTACCTTCTTTCTTCCCTCCCTTCCTCCCTTCCTCCCTCCCTCCCTCCACCAGAAGAAGTGGTTTCTATTGATGAGTTATCTCAAGAAACCAAAAAGACAATGTACCCTTTTTCAGCACACCCGATCCCTCTGGGATCTCACATTGCTCCACCTGGGGAAGGGATATAGATTGACTTTTGGCTTTCCAAAGCCCAAGTCTTTCCTCTCCAGGGGTAGCCTTGAAATTCAGTAGCAACAATGTGGTGGTGTTTTTAAGCAATGCCTGCTGTGGCTACTTAGTAACAATTATGGGCAAAGAGGTGTGGGGAAGCTTTTAGATTAGAAGAGTGATGCACAGAAAACAGAAATGTAGCCCATCAAAAGTCTCTCTGTCCTGCCTCAGTGGCTTGACCCTTCACTGGTTGCATTTCTCTTTAAGCGGCATCATGCCCTTCTGAATCCAATCAGGGATTTGTACTGCCAGTTATGTACCCAGCCCCAGAGCCATGAGGTGAGCTAGTTCAAACTTGGGCACGTTTCTGGCCCACAATGGCTTAAAGTGATCAGTGGGATATATTTTGCCACCCCTGTACATCTTTCTTGTTTTTCCATCCAGCTCAGGTTGTTTTTCCATCCAGCTCAGGGACTGCAATTTCTGAAGCACTAGTGGAATGGATATATGGTAGGAATGTCAAATTTGATGTCAAACACATATTTAGAACCATGAGTGTAACAGCATTTTCCAAACACCAAGTCCCTTCCTTGTTGTACTCCTGTCAAAAGCAAACATTGTTCACATTCTTATTATTATCCACATACTGAATTTAAGATTGATAGTCCTCTTTGAGTTGCTGCACCCACAACTCCCAATCTCAGGTCCAGTGATAGTCTTCAGAATTGGGATCTTAGGCATGACACACCAGGTGACTTCACGTACTCTCTTGGACTAGGGTGCTAATTTTCTCTTTGTGTGTATGTTGTCTTTGTCTGGTTTTGGCGTCAGAGTAATGCCGTCCTCAAGGAATGAATTTGGAAGCATTCCTTCCTCTTCATTTTTTTGAAATAGTTTGAGAAGCATAGATACTAATTCTTTAAATGTTTGGTAGAATTCACCCGGGAAGCCATCTGGTCCTGGACTTTTGGTTTTTGATTATTGATTCAATTTCATTACTAGTATTCAGGCTGTTTGTTTTATATTTCTTTCTGATTAAGTCTTGGAAGATTCTATGTTTCTAGGAATTTATTCAATTCTTCTAAATTGTCCAATATCCTGGCATATAAGTTTTTGGAGTAGTCTCATAATCTTTTGTGCTGTCAGTTATAACTTCTCCTTCATTTTCTTATTTTATTTATTTGAGTCCTCTCGTTTGTTTTTTTCTTAATTAGCTTGGATAAATATTTATAAGTTTTGTTCATCTTTCAAATATCTGGATTTAATTTCATTAATCTTTTCTATTGTTTTTTAGCCTATATTTTATTTATTTCTGCTCTGATCTTTATGTCCATTTTCCTGTTACCTTTGAGCTTTGTTTTTTTCTATTTCCTTTGGTTGAAAGGTTAGATTATTTATTTGTTTGAGATTTTTCTTGTTTCTTGATGTAGGCCTGAATCACTATAAACTTCCCTCCTAGAATTGCTTCTGCTGTGTTCCAAAAATTTTTGCGTTTCTGTTTTCATTTATCTCAAGATCTTTTTTTAATTTCCTCTTTGATATGCTGTGGTAGGAAAAGATGCTTGATATGATTTTAATCCTCTTAAATTTATTGGGACTTGTCTTGTGGCCTAACATGTGATCTATCCTAGAGAATGACCCCTGTGCACTTGGAAAGAATGTGTATTCTGCTGTTTTTGGATGGAATATTCTGTATTTATCAGTTAAGTCCATATATATGGTCTAATGTATTATTCAAAAGCACTGTTTTCTTATTGATTTTCTGTGGGATGATCCAGCCATTGATGTAAAGGGGTAAAGTCCCCTACTATTATTATACTATTATTATATTACTATTATATTACTGTTAATTTCTCCCTTTATGTCTGTTAATATACTTTATAATATATATATTACATATATATTATATATATAGGGTACATAGATATTTACAATTGTTATATCCTTCTTTGCATTGTTCCCTTCATCATTATGTAATGCCCTTCTTTTTTTCCTGTTAGTCTTTGTTTTAAAGTCTATTTTATCTGATATAACTATTGCTACCATGCTTTGTTTTGTTTTTCTTCCATTCACATGGAATATTTTTTTCCATCCCTCCACTTTCAGTCTGTATGTGTCTTTAGGTCAAAAGTGAGTCTTTTGTGGGCGCCTGGGTGGCTCAGTTGGTTGGGCGACTGCCTTCGGCTCAGGTCATGATCCTGGAGTCCCTGGATCGAGTCCCGCATCGGGCTCCCTGCTCGGCAGGGAGCCTGCTTCTCCCTCTGACCCTCCCCCCTCTCATGTGCTCTGTCTCTCTCATTCTCTCTGTCTCAAATAAATAAATAAAATATTTAAAAAAAAAAAAAAAAGTGAGTCTTTTGTAGTCAGCATATAAATGTGTCTTTTTTTTTTAATCCATTCAGTCACTATGTCATTCGATTGAAGGATTTAGTCCATTTACATTTAAAGAAATTATTGATAGGTATGTATTTAATGTCATTTTGATAATTGTTCTTTAGTTTTTGCAGTTCTCTGTTCCTTTCTTTTTCTCTTTCTCTTTTCCCTTGTGATTTAATGACTTTCTTTATTGTGCTTGGATTTCTTTCTCTTTATTTTCTTTTTTCTATCTATTACAGGCTTTTGTCTTATGATTACCATCAGGTTTATATATAACATCTTATGTATATAGAAGTCTGCTTAAAGTTTTTATGGCCACTTAAATTCAAACACATTCTAAAAGCACTACATTTTGGGGCGCCTGAGTGGCTCAGTCATTAAGCATCTGCCTTCAACTCAGGTCATAATCCCAGGGTCCCGGATCGAGCCCTGCATCCAGCTCCACATCGGGCTCCCTGCTCAGTGGGAAGCCTGCTTCTCCCTCTCCCACTCCCCCTGCTTGTGCTCCCGCTCTCGCTGTGTCTCTCTCTGTCAAATAAATAAAATCTTAAAAAAAAAAAAAGCACTACATTTTTACTCGCCCCTCCATGTTTTATGTGTATGACATTAAATTTTACATCTTTTTATTTTGTGTATCCCTTAGCTACTAATTATAGATAAAATTGATTTTACTACTTTTGCCTTTTAGCCGTCATACTAGCTTTATAAGTGGTTGATCTACTTCCTTTACTGTATGTTTGCTTTTACCAGTGAAGATTTTTGTTTCCTTTCATAATTTTCTTCTAGTTACGATCTTTTCCTTTTTGCTCAAGGAAGTCCCTTTAACATTTCTTATAAGGCCAATTTAGTGGCAATGAACTCCTTTAACTTTTGTTTGTCTGGGAAATTTTCTCTTCAATTCTTAATGGTAGCCTTGCTGGGTGGAGTATTATTGGCTGTAGTGTTTTTTGTTGTTGTTTTTGTTTTTTGGGTTTTTTGTTTTTGTTTTTTCTTTCAGCACTTGAATATATCATGTCACTCCCTTCTGGCATGCATAGTTTCTGTTGAAATATCAGGTGGTAGCCATATGGAGTTTTGCTCATACATAAACAGTTGCTTTTCTATTGCTGCTTTCAAGATTCTTTATTTTTTGTCATTTTAATTATTATATGTCTTACTGTGGACCTCCTTGGGTTCATCCTCTTGGGGGCTTTCTGTGCTTCTAGGAACTGAACATCATTTTCCTTCTCTAGGGTAGGGAAGTTCTCAGCTCTTTCCTTCCTCTCTTCTCTTTCTGGGACCCTTATAATACAAATGTCAGTATGCTTAATGTTGTTCTAGAAGTGTCTTACCTATCTTCATTTTTAAATTATTTTTTTGAGTTTGGATTATTTCTACTACTCTGCCTTCCAGATTGCTAATTCATTTTTGTGCTTCCTCTACTCTGCTTTTTTATACTGTCTAGTGTTTTTTTTTTTTTCATTTAGGTTACTGTATTCTTTTTTTATTTTATTATGTTAATCACCATACATTACAACATTAGTTTTTGTTGTAGTGTTCCATGATTCATTGTTTGCATATAACACCCAGTGCTCCATGCAGAACGTGCCCTCTTTAATACCCATCACCAGGCTAACCCATTCCCCCACTCTCCTCCCCTCTAGAACCCTCAGTTTGTTTCTCAGAGTCCATAGTCTCTCATGGTTCGTCTCCCCCACCGATTTCCCCCCCTTCATTTCTCCCTTCCTACTATCATTTTTTTTTTTAAACATATAATGTATTATTTGTTTCAGAGGTACAGGTCTGTGATTCAACAGTCTTACACAATTCACAGAGCTCACCATAGCACATACCCTCCCCAATGTCTATCACCCAGCCACCCCATCCCTCCCACCTCCCACCACTCAGCAACCCTCAGTTTATTTCCTGAGATTAAGAATTCCTCATATCAGTGGGATCATATGATACATGTCTTTCTCTGATTGATATATAGGTTACTGTATTCTTTACCTCTGATTGGTTCATTTTTCTATTGTCTGTCTCTTTGTTGAGATTCTCACTGAGTTCATTTACTATTTCTCAAGTCCAGTAAGCATCTTTATAACCTCTATTTTGAATTCTTAATTGGGTAGATTATTTCATTTAGTTGTTTTTTCTGACGTTTTGTCTTTTCTGTTTGGAACATATTCATCTGTTTCCTCATTTTGTCTGACTCTCTGTGATTATTTCTATGTGTTAGGTCAGCTGAGTCTCTCAGTCTTGAAAGTAGTGGCCGTGTGTAGAAGATGTACTGTGGGGTCGAGCTGGACCAGATGTTCCAGTGGTGCCCCCTGTGTGGGCTGCAGGCACCTTCCTGTTGTGACTCAGCCATAACTGCTGAGGGCATGTTGGTGGGGCTGGCTGAGAGATCTGGCTCCAGTTGCTGCACACTTGCTGGTAGGTGGAGTCATTCCCCTCCCCATGGCAGGGATTGCTTTGGAGGAGTACTGGTTCTGGCTGGGGATGTCCACCAATTAGGTAGAATAGTAGTCTCTTTGGGGGAATGCTGTTCCTGACCAAGCCTGCCTGCTGAGTGTAGCAGGGCAGGAGCTGCTTTAGATAGAGGGGTGCCTGCCGGGACAGGCATGTTGGGTGGGGTGGATCCACAGGTGAATTGCTGGGCAGAGCAAGTGGTGCTAAAAGGCAGACAGAAAGTGCCAGAACTATCTCTCACCAGCATCAGGACAAGGCTGAAGGGAGCACAACAAATATGGTACCTCCTAGCATTTCCTTTCCTGGAGAAAGTTCCTACAGATCCCTACCCCTCTGGTATAGGCTTAAAAATTATTCAATAAATCTCCACATATAATCCAGGCACTTTTCAAACTTCTGTCTCTGTGCTTGGTCTCCTGGTGAGTAAGATTGTATACAGATTCTCAGTTTCCTATAGCTCTCTGGATTTCATAGAGTTCAGCCCTACTGATTTTCAAACCCAGCCATTATTGGAGCTCATCTTCCTGGTGTACATCCCCAAGGTGGGGAGTGCTCAGTGTGGGGCTTGATCTCTTTGCTCCTCAGGGATAATATTTGTGCCCAGGAAACATCTACTGTGGGTTCCTGTACTAGGGATTCGGTTCCCAGCTGTGTCTCTGCCTCTCCTATCCTTGATATGGCTTTTTGTTTATATCTCCAACTGCAAAAGAGCTGTTTTGCTCATCTTTAGATTGTTTTCAAAGTGAGTTGCACTGTATGTAGTTGTAGTCTTGCTGTGTCTGTGGGTGGAGGTGAGTCAGGATCCTCCTAATCTGCCATCTTCCAAGTCTCAACCACCATAATCTTATTCTTCATGCCAGTGATTAGGTTAATAGTGTTCATGCAATTGACCAAAGAGATGTAAGGGGCCTTGGGGTACTTACCAGAAATAAAGTAAACACAAATCAAAGATGCTGGAAGTACCAAAATTGTCTAGATGCCACCAACATGGTTCTGGTTAGATAACCAAGTGACATGCAGCCTTTGATAATAACAGTAGCAACATTAATATATAATTTAGTGAGATGAAAAGTAAATGGTGTTATCTCATTTTTAAAATCTATCATATATATGAAAAAAACCAATAAAATGTTAGCAATTTTTCTTTATGTGATAAGACTGTATATATTATTTCTCTGTTTGAATTATTTATATTGTATATACACTTTATACTTAAACAACCAATTTGGGGGGTAAATTCAAAACGAAAAACATTGGCAATATTTAAAATCTGAGTTTCACATCCTCATTTTCCCCAAAGTGTTGTCAATATTTTGCTCAACTAGTAACTGAAGAAAAGATAAAGTTTTTTGAACAGGAATGTTTAAAATAAAAATCCAAGAAAAATACAAAGGAATTATTGCTACTTTTCTTTACAATACCATATGCTATCACATGGTGAGATAATTATAACAAGTTATGGAGAAATTTTGAACAAATTATGTTCAATTAGTTCCACAGGCTATTGTCTGTATTAACCTTCACCTCTGAATAATGCTGGCATAGAGATTTTTATCTGGAGGTGTAAACTGTGTGAATTTTCCCCCTTTCATTGTGAATTGCCACCAGGTTAAGAGATTATTAGATTATTACTCCACCTACTATATGATATACTGTTTTAGTAGTGTCTATAAAATAGTAATAAAGATAAGTCTCAATAGTATGACAAGATAAAGTAAAAACTACTAAGGAGAGAGAAATTTCATCAAAGCCCTGAGACTTAGTATGTTTGCTATAAAATTGAGCAGGAGGTGGTCTCAGGCCATTTACTGCTTATCATAGCAAATTGCTTAATTTCTCTAAGCCTCAATTCCCTTCATATATAAAATGGATAGTAACAAATTAATAGTACTATCAAAAGGATTAAATGACTAATGCATAAAAACGCTTTGATAATCCCTGACACATAGTAGGTATTTCATAAACATTTTTTTTTAATGAATTCTTGAATGTGCTTTGCAGATGCTGTTATCTTAATTTTACAGGTTAGGGAGTAGAGGCTTGGAGAGCTTAAGAAAATTAAGAGATTAGCAAAGATCTCAGAATTAGTGAGTGACAGAGCTGTGTTTATAACCAAGGCCATCTGACTCAAAGCCCATAAGCATAACACCTTCCCCTATTGGGTTTTAGAAAACCTCAAGTAGTGTGATGCAGATTTCCCTATGCCATTTCTGTAACAAGGAACATTCATCTTTCTCTCCCTCATTTTTCATATCTAAATGCATTGTACCAATGTAATAACTTTCTGTTTTTAGTAAAGTAATTGAGCAACATCTACATGACAGACACCATATGAGGTACTGCATAAGACACAATGAGAAATTACACAAAATATCTCTTTATAATCAAGTACATGTTCTGTGCATATATGTAGTTTTTCCTTCCTATGGATTTTTACGTATTAGAATGTTTTCTCAAGAATTTTTAAAGAGGATTTGAGGGAACAAAAAAATGTAAGATACCAAAGCAATGCAATCCTTCCCCAAATTGATAATGAAAAACCTTCAAGCAAAGCAAAAATGAAAACTGGGGTGGGAGGGGGACAAAAAACAAGATTTTCATAATAATAAGCTTAGGGAAGCTTTTGGTATGAGGCATAAAACCAACCTATGAGAAACCTAAGAACCAATGCAAAAATGTATATACTATATATAACAGTTCTTACTAATTCAAGTAATTTAACCCAAGTTTTAACTATTTTTAACAGTTCTAAACTCAGATATTTCTCATTCTGTTTTTATAGAAGATACTGGATAGCCTAAATATAATATTTTATAGCACAGGTTTATTCAACATATATCTTCCTTTAATGCCTAAAAACTCTTTAAAAATACTCCATATTTGCACAAATCCAGGAGCCATAAGTAACAGATTAAAAAATTCGAAAGGATTTTTTTTTCTTTCCAGCAGACATTAAGGTCTTTTGGATTTTAACCAGTTGAAGCAGAAGAAGGGGGGAGAGAACTCTAAGACAGATGCTGTCTCTGCCTTGAGAAGTTTGCACTCTATCAGGGAGAAGAGATACTGCACAATAATTAGAAATGTACAACAGAAATGAGGGGGTGAGTTTACAAATAGGTGTGACAAATACATTCAATCTTTTCTAAGGCAAGGATGTTTCAAAAAACACAGAAGAATGAGTAGAAATGAAGTAGGAAATTACTACATAAAGAAATGGGAGGAGGTATGTGATATGGAGAAAGAAGCTCTGGATAAATTAAAAACAATTTGGGCAAGTTTCTACTGATGGGAAAGAACAAAGTATGTATTAGGAAGTTAAAGAAGTCTCCTGTGGTTAGCAAGTAATGACTGAGGAGGAAAACGAGACTAGAGAAATGAGCAGGGATTGTTATGAAATCAAAAGGAACTAATAATGTGTTCAATAGTGTATGACAATAATGGTGAATGTTCAACCATGTTTATGTTGTTATTATATTTATCATTTATTCTGCCATTCACTTAAAATTGTATGTCTCATTCATGATAGGCTTACAAGGAAAAATAATTTCCTCTGAGTTGGTTTAAAAAAAAAAAGGAGTTCATGCTGAAATAGGGGAGGCATCTCAGGACTCCACCAACAGTTGTGACTTTCCAGCCAGTTTCTGTGCAGGGAAGAAAGTACATCTTTTCTGTGGAAAAAGCTGAACTATTTCTTCAAATATGAAACACTGTTTCCAAATCTTATTCAACAGCCTGGACTCTGAGAAACAAAGTTTGTTTTACATCAATTTCATTTCATTGAGAAAACACAATAAACATATGAACCTGTGTTACATGATCAAAACTATTTTCAAATATTGATGTATTTTACAGGTTTTTTTTTTTTTTTCCTGGATAACAGAAAAAAAATGTACCCTTTAAAGTACATATGTATTTGTTACATTCAGATCTCAGGGAGGTGATCGCCAAGTGTAATGCCTCTGCAGGAAAGAACAATAATTGCAGTTTAAAAACCGTAGAGTTTGGTTAGTTATATGAATTCCATGTTTCTAAATGAAGAATTGGAAAGTTATGCCAACAAAAATAGAAGCAGAAAAATAACTGTCATGCCTGTAATTAGAGAAGAGTGAACTGTAGAAAATTAGAAGCCATCTTATTTGTGAATCAGTGGGGAAAGAAAGAGAAAGCGTAGGTTTTCACTAAAACATTTTTAAAAACCTTTGGATATTTATTTATATATTTAATATCTATCTATTTATTTGTGATGGGAATCTCAAAGCCACACAGTTTCTTCATGATGGCTGGGTTTTCATTTTGCACACAAATACCTGGCAAACTTGTTTAGGAAATCCACTGGTATTCAGAAATAGCAGGACTCATCCTTAGGCATATCTGGAAAGCAAAATTAATGACTTATACCAAGCTGAGATGCATGTTGAGAGTCTGAACCTGCCTTTAAATCAGGTAGAGGGAAGACTGGAATCTATGAGCAGATTAGGGACTCATGGCAACCTTGGCTCCACTGAAAACCCTCACTTACTCATAGTGATTATTTCTGCCTTACTTATAATAGAAGTAATTAATGGTACAGTTTTATAACACATTTTTAATTGCCTCATATATTTAGGATTTTATTATTATTTTACCTAGATACATTGCTTGTAAGTTTCCCAAATTAAATGAGAAGGGTAAGAACTGCAATTTGCCTGAGCCTCATGGGAAATTACAATATAAAGAAGTAAGGCTGGAGATATAAATTTGGGCCAAGTGGTAATTAATTAAAGTATATATGTATGTCTCAATTTAAAGGAGCTCATCCTCTAAAAGTCTATTTTGAAACTTTTTTTTTTTAAACCAGGAGAGCTACATAATTATTTTTTAAAATGTTAGAAAAATACTTTAGTAACTGAGTGCTTCTTGAATCCTTTGGCGTTTTGGTGTAGGGACTTCATAGTTGTAATCATAAAATTAATCACCAGAACCACACTATGAAGTAGATAACTTGAATCCCATTTTACATGTCACCAATCTGAGAGAACTTGGGAAACATGCTTCTGTTCACTAATCTGATAGGAAGTAGATTTTCTTCTGGATCAAACCCTTAAGTTCTCATCAGGGCTGGGAGGAGGGCACTGTAAGCAAAGAACATAGGGTGCAAAATTTTAAATTTAAAGAGACACTCATTCTCAAAGTCTTGCAAGTTCCAACCCTATACTAACATGATTCTAAGAGTGAATTCCTCCTTAAATTTTTCATCAGTCCTGCTGTCCCTAAGTTGTTGGAAATGAGGAGCCTTCCCATTCCCATAACTACACAAAAGATGTTGGGAAAGTTCTGCATTCAAAAACTTCCAGAGGTATGATTCAGTACAGATTTCTAACCGATGTGCCCACGTCCACTCATCATCTCCAATCCATTTTCCACAAAACTGTCCCAGAATATTTTCGAAAAGTCCTATCATCTCTCTTTCCTGCTTGGAGTTTTTTCAGTATATTCTCCTTTGACTTAGGGATGAGCCTAAAATCCTTCATATGGGTATCAAATTCCTGCTTATTTTCTATCAAATGCATGTCTATTTTTCTCATTTTCTGCCACTTCATACCCTTTTACCTCATTTTATCAATTTTATCATTAGTTCTATGAATGTAGTGAACCTCTTCAGACCTCAGGGCCTTTGCTTTAGCTTTTCTTCCTGTAATTCTTCTACTTCTTTTCACACTCCACCAAGACTCATCATTGAGGACTTAGTATCCAGGTCTCTTCCTTAGAGATGTCTTTTCTTTTTAAAAAGATAGCTTTATTGAAATATAATTTATGTAAGATATAGCTCACCTACTTAGTATATAATTCAATGTTTTTTAGTATATTCACATATATGTGCAATCCTTATATTCCCACCTCCACCCCAGCCTTAAGCAACAACTAATCTTCTTTCTGTCTCAATAGCTTTTCCTATTCTGGACTTTCATATCAATAGAAACATACAGTATGTGGGCTTTGTAGCCAGCTTTTTTTACTTACTATAATGTTTTCAAGGTTCATTCATGTTGTGGTATATTATTTCATTTTTATAACTGTATCATAATCCATTGTGTTAATACAGCACGTTTTGTTTGTCCATTTGTCTATCGATCAACATTTAGGATGTTTCCATCTTTTGGCTATTATGAAAAATGCTGCTGTATTCATGTACAAGCTTTTGCACATGCATATGTTTTCTTTTCTCTTGGATATATACCTAGAAGTTAAATTGGCCATTTGTATATGTTCCTTGGAGAAATATCTATTCACATCCTTTGCCCATTTTTAATGGAGTTAGCTTTTTATTATTTAGGTGTAAGTGTTCTTTACATATTCCAGATACAAGTCCCTTATCAGATATGCAGTTTGCAAACATTTTCTCTCATTTTATGGGTTGTGTTACTACTTTCTTAGTACCCTTTGAAATACAACATTATTTTTTTATTTTAATTAAGATCAATTTATCTTTTTTTTTCTTTGTGCTTTTTGGTGTCATAACTAATTCTATGCCAAATCAAAAGTCAGGAATTAAAAAACTACCTACTTTGCACTATCCAGGGAAACAGTTATATGAAAAAGTGGGTTTTTAACACAGCTGAAACTGGCTTATTTTGTAAGGATGGTGGCAAATGGATAATGCAAATTGTATTTTAGTTAATAAAAATGTTGTGACCAGAGCTTCATAAAAACATAAACCTGTATTTCTTCTAGGAGGTACAGTTTAACATTTATTAATTTGATGTTCATTGTGACTTTAGAGAACAAAGCAACTTATTATCCACCACATTCCGGCCTCTATTATTTCTGCTGAGAAGTCAGCTGTTAATCTTATTGGAGTTCCTCTGTAAATGATGAGTCATTTTTCAGTTGCTACTTTCAAGATTTTCTGTTTATATTTACTGTCAGCATTTTTACTATAAGGTATCTGTTTGTAGATCTCTTTGTCTTTATCTTTTTTGGAGTTTTTTTTTTTTTTTTTTTTTTTTTTTTGAGCTTCCTGGATGTATAGGTATTTCTTTATAAAATAATTCTTATTTGGATAGTTTACTACCATTATTACTTTAAAAAACTATTTTTAATTACCCTTTCTCTCTCCTCTCCTTCCACTCCCTTTATATACAAATTAGTGTTCTTGATGGTGGTGTCTCTGAGACACTAATTTTTTTTCATTCGTTTTTCCTCTCTGTTCTTTGGTGTGAATAATCTCTATCAGCCCACCTTCAACTTCACAAATTATTTGGCCAATTCAAATCTACTCCTGTGCCTCTATAGTAATGTTTTAAATTTCATTTATTTTACCTTCATGTCTTAAATGGCTCTCTTTGATTGTTTTGGGCAGGGTTTAGTCCCTGTGACATTAGTGGGCCAGCTTGGGGCTACCTCGGACTTAAGTCAGACTAGGCATTTGTTAGATATGCAGTAGCACAGAAATGCAGGCTGCTTTCTTTGTGTTGTCACCCTGAGAAACTTCTGTTTGTGGGTGGGGCCTGTAGTCAGACCAGGTCTCTGTCCCAAGCCCATTGCTGGGGCTGCAATTGGACTTGTGTGTGTGGTTATCCTTCACTATCCCTAAGCAGGAGTCACTTTGTTGTGGTGCTGGTATTTTTAGGGGCTGCTTGGACACTGCTAGGCTTGTGTCAAGGCTTTGGATGGGCTATATTGGAGGGGGCAAGTCCACACAATGATATGAGGGCAGGGCATGCAGTGTTAGCAAAGTTTGTGTGGGTTATTGTGGAAGGAGACCTGGAGATACTTTAGAAAACTCCTGCTTCAGGGCTAGAGGTGGCAAGCCAGCAGGAGATGGAGAGCATAGGGGTGGGGTGCCCAGTGACAACAATGTCTGTGTCAGTCTATTGCAGAAGTGTCCCGTGGCCACTGGGACCAAGGCCAACAGGATTGGAGGGGGTGAGTCTGCAGAAGAATTGGGGGAGGGGGGGCAAGCTATGCACTGTTAGCAAGCAAAGTTTGCTATGGAAGGAGACCTGGAGGTGAGGCCTGGCTGGAGGGGGCCTGTCAGCAGGAAAATGCTGGGACAGCATGAGCTGTTACCAAGTTAGGTGGAGAGTATTGGTGCTGTACTGGTTGCCACAGGTTCCATGTATCTAGGCTGGGGGCTTGGAGAAGGAAAGGTACTTCCCAGCTCCTTTGTTGCTGGAAAAGTCTCCTAAAGGTCCCTGGCCCTCCAGAATGTGGTCTGAGATTTGTAAATAAATCTTCTTCTCACATACCCCCAGCACTTTTCAAATTGCTGCTTCTATGCTGTCTCTCAGCAGGACTGTTTATAGTGCTCTCTCTTTAAGGACAAGGACTCAGTTTCCTATCTCCCTCTTGACTCTCCCAGAGTTGAGCCTGCTAATTTTTAAAGTTCCAGGTGCTAAGCCCTGCTGATTATAAGCACACACAAAATTAGGCCCCTATTTGGGGATTTGTCTTCCCTGTGTGGGTTTTCCGTGCCTGAGGTACTCGATGTAAGGGTCTGCTTCTCTCCTTTCTCTGCACCTGTGATGTCTCTCCCTCCCACGGGTGGTCCAATGAGTTTGTTTAGTTCCCTAACACATTTCTATCCTTCCTACCCTCTTCTATGTGGCCTCTTCTCTACATTTAGCTGTGGAGTGTCTGCTTTGCTGGTCTTGGCCTTATTAACACTAATGTGGTAGTTACCTAGTTGTATCCATGGGACAAGGTGAGCTTAGGATCTTACTATTCTGTGATCTTCCAGAGAAGTCCAGAGGCTTGAATTTTTTATAAATTAACTTTCTTTAGTTTTATTGGGCTGTGAATCAGAGTTCAATACACTGAGGTACTGATTGTCAATCAAGAATCTTTTCTGATGCACTTTTTTTAGGATTTTATTTGAGAGAGAGAGAGAGAGCACGAGCAGGCTGAGGGCCAGAGGGACAAGAATACTCCCTACTGAGCAGGGAGCACCCTGTGGGGCTTGATCCCAGGACCCTAACATCATGATCTGAGCTGAAGTCAGGTGCTTAACTGACTGAGCCACCCAGGTGCTCCTGACGTACTTTTCTAAATTAGAGCCCTTTGTGATACTATCTCATGTATTCCTGTTCAATTTTCTTCCTATATATTGTCATTATGGCATAATTATAAATGTTTATAATAATGTTTTAATGTTAGCCTTCTAAGTCAACCCTAACTTCTTGAGGTTAGAGACTGTGTATTTTATTCCACAACTATATCACTATTGACTAGTACCTGGCTCCTCAAACACTTACTGAGTGAATAGCTGAACACAGTTAATAGGGTGACTAGACTGTTGGTTATAAGAACCTGTGTGTGTACAGAAGAAGGGATAGTAGCAATTTTAAAATGAGTCCAGACCTTCAAACCTGCTAGATAGGGTGGATAGAGACCCTACTGAGTTAAACAGAGAATACTGAACACAAATCATATTTGTGGTGAACTTCTTTAATTAAGTCTGAATACTGAGAGGCATTTTGCATTTTAGTTAGGCTTTTTTTTTTGGCAGGGGGTGGGGGAGTTCTTATTCACAAGAGACCAGGATGAAACACCAGTTTTCAGAAGACCCTGGTTGGGACAAGAGAAGTCATTTTTTCCGCCCTACCCAAGGGGAGTCTTCCCAAGACAAAGGGCCCTCAGGCATTGAAATCTCTTGGCTTACACAGTCCCTATGCCGTTGGGACATTCAGAGAGCTGCATGATTTGGTTTGGTCAGAAGATTAGAGCCAAGGGACAGAAGTTGGAACTCTGGATAGGAACTGGAAGACAGGAATGGTGTCTAAATTTAGGACACAAACCAAAGGACCAGGAGTAGGTCAAAATAAGATTGTGGTTAAGAATGTCAACAATTTGGATCACCTGGGTGGCTCAGTCAGTTAAGTGTCTGACTCTTGGTTTCAGCTCAGGTCATGATCTCAGGGTTGTGGGATCAAGCCCCACATCAGGCTCCACACTCAGCGCAGAGTTTGCTTGAGATCTTGATATTCTTTCCCCCTCACTCTCCCTCTGCTCCTCCCTCTATTTGTGCTCCTTCGCTCTAAAATAATAAAATCTTTTTTTAAAATGTCAATTTCTGAATATAAGTCTGGGAAAGCAAAATAAGAGTTCCATCTTACGTGACCCTAAATCCACTGGGGGCCTGAACAGAACAAGAAGGCAGGGTAAGGGAGAATTCATTCTCTCTGCCTTTTTTTGAGAAGGGACAAAATCAGTCTTCTCCTGCCTTCAGACTTGGATTCAGACTGGAGCTTACTTACATCATTGGCTCTCCTGGTCCTCAGTCCTTCAGATCTTTTAGATATTTTAAGTTTGACTTGAGAATAGAACTTTAGGGGCTCCTGGGTGGCTCAGTCAGTTAAGCATCTGCCTTTGGCTCAGGTCATGGTCCTAGGATCCTGGGATCGAGCCCCACATCAGGCTCCCTGCTCAGCGGGGAGCTTGCTTCTTCCTCTCCCCACCCTCCCACTCATGCTCTATCTCTCTCTCTCTTTCAAAAAATAAAATCTTAAAAAAAAAAAGGACTTTAGGGCGCCTGGGTGGCTCAGTTGGTTAAGTGACTGCCTTCGGCTCGGGTCATGATCCTGGAGTCCCAGGATCGAGTCCCGCATCGGGCTCCCTGCTCGGCGGGGAGTCTGCTTCTCCCTCTGACCCTCCCCCCTCTCATGTGCTCTCTCTCTCTCTCTCATTCTCTCTCTCAAATAAATAAATAAAATCTTTTTAAAAAAAAAAAAAAGGACTTTAACCAATAAATATTGATTGTGTCTCCACTACACAAAACATGGAGTTAGGAACAGAGGGGTCAGTAAGATGGACTCTCTTCATGTCACTAATAGTCTACAAAGGAAAATGGCCATGAGAAGAAAATAATCATCTAAGGCATATACCCTCAGTACCTAATGAGGCATTTAGAAGTAAGTGCTATGGAACACGAAGTAGAAATCCTGTATAGAATAGGAAGTCTGTTCATGTATTACTTCAACAAACATTAATTAGTTACACTTCTCTGGGTTCTGTGCTAGGTGCAGCTGATATATTAATGCAAAAGACACATCTGGCTCCAGACCTTTTAGACATTCCAATCAACTTATAAAAAAAGTAAATATTAAAAAATGCATATAATGAACAAGTATGCAATTGTGTAGCAAAGTGTAAGCTCCTAAGAAAGAAATACTACAAGGATCTAGTTTATTTTAGGATCATGAATGTCCCCTTAGAAGTAATAAATTTTAATGTAAAGGATTTGAAGGGACCTGCTGGATGAAGGGGAAAGCTGTGGTTTTGAAATAATAGGTCAGATGAGTTTTCTGAGAAAAAGAAATACCCAGTGCATAGGAACTAAAGTGAAAATATGTTTGGTTCATTCAAATAATGGGGGAAAAAAACCAATATGATTGGTATGGGGGAGAGAGAAAGAGGGAATATGGGAGGAATGGAGGGAGAGAAGATGAGCATTAGCATCAGGGAAACAAGACAAGGTTGGAGTAGTAAACAGGAGTTTTGTGGAAGAAACAGCATTTGAGGTTTGATGCTGTATTGAATGGTGTCCCTAATATCATGAGGTTGGGGAAACTTGACTCACTCTCACCCTTGGGAAGAAGGCATTAAATTGTTTTCTCTTGAAACAACTCAAAGCTCAGCAGTAGTCTGTAAGCCAGGAAAATTTTATTCATGAGTTACATTCCACCCATCCTGAGAAAATTTCAAAGAAGCTTCTTGCAAAGGCAGAATATGAAAGAGATTAGATCAAACTGTTCCTCAGAGAAGGTCAGGTATGTGCTTATAAATCTTCTCGAGCTTCCCACATGAAAGAATATTTCAAACCATTTTCCTTCAAGTACTCTTGTTCAGGGCAAATATTGTTCTTTGTGAAAGAAAGGCCTTGTAGGGGTTATAGAAGTTGGTTTCTGCAATATCCAATTTTTCAAACCTCTTGGAGAACTGTCAGTGAGTTGCTTCAAACTTACTATTTCTAGGCACCAGTACACACAAGTAGGAAAAGGAGTTTGCACGGACTAATTTGTTATTGTCCAGTGACCTGTGCCCCGCCACCCCCCATCTCCAGGGAAGACCAAATAGGAATGTCAGCATATGTATCCAGAGAATTTTCCTCTTAGAGCTCTTTGCAACAAGCCATTATTCTTTGAGAATGCTGAGAGCACTTCCATTGCCCTTGCCTTCCTAGAGGTGACAAGCTTTGCCTCCAATCTTCTTGAATTACTTTTATAATCTTTTCTTTTTCCAACCACAGTTCATAGGTTCTACAGTTAGAGTATTTTTGCTTTGGAGGGATCTATAACCTGAAGCAGCCTGGGTTTGTTCTGATTAGGGTATTGATAATATCCCTTTTTGAAAATAAATGAGAACTTACATTAACTGTTTGCTCCTATTAACCATGCCATTAGCTATTTCTAGTTCAGATAAGAGGTTACTTTCTGTGACCCAGGTAAAGAAAGCTCTGAGCTGTTAATTTAGTCCTCAGTCTGAGGAAGATGCTATTAATGAATTCATTACAATTGCTCCATTTAAATTTTTCCAGGAAGTTCAAAGCTTTCTACAGTTTCAGAAGTCATTTCAAGCTTGAAAATATGTGCTGTGCTGTGATGTTGATTAACGTTGGAGGAAAGCCAAGCTTTCAGGATTTTGGTTAATTTCATTGCAGGAGACAAGAAAACCATTCCAATAACTCAGCCCTGTTCCAATAGGCAACCTTGCTCTTCAACAATTATCTATACCCCGAATGCATGATATTCCCCTCTCAAAGCCAAGTCACCTAATTTTCTTACAAATTCTAAGGGTCAACTTTCAATATAGCCATCTTTTAACTTTTAAATTATCTTCTTCTAGAAAAAGAAGAGTAATAGTTATTTGTTCGGCATTTACTTTAGGGAAATTAAGTACTGTATGAAGTACTTTACATGCATTATTAAATTTTACAGCAATTTTATAATATGGGCATTATCACCTCTATGATGTATATTAGGATATTGAAGTTTTTAGAGACTAGTAAACCTTCCCAAGGTCTCTCAGGTAGTGTTTGGTAAAAAAATATTTGAAATGAGTCCATTGTACCCATGGCTTCTAAGCTGTCAGGGCACCCATGGAAAGACTGGTGATGGGTGGGAAATATTTGTGGAGATTTGGAGTTAGGAGGACTGAATGTAAACTCCTTTTCTCCCATGTATCCAAGTGACCCTGGGCAACATCTCTTTAATGTGGTTTCTTATATGTGAAAAGGGAAATTATTCCCTTTTGAGAGTGTAATGCATTAATGTTAACAAGAGTATTGGGTATATTAGGGATCATGGCTTGGCTCTGAATTCTAGAAATACCCAACATGTTCAACAACAACCCATACTTTTAGTTCCCTTGAGATCATTTTGCGTTCATGAGAAGTATTCTGTGAGTAATTAAATGCCTTTCAAATAATTGAATAATCCTCCTTATCACTCTAGTGGAACAGTTAATTTCCAGCACAGAGGATGGGTAGCGATGTCTATGTACTGGGAATAATCACCTGGACTATGAAGGAGTTCAGAGAGGATTTGAATTGTACTGATAATGCTTTATTTTTATTTCTTTCAGTTGAGAGTTAAGTATCCACAGATCATTATGTTTTGTTTTAGTTTGTTTTTTGCATATTTGAAAAAAAAAAATGAAGCCAGAGAAAACCAGCTTAACATCTATAGTTTTCAGAAAGAAAGTATTCTTAAGGTCTTTCTCTTCCAGGAGCACACCCAGAGGCAGATACCCCCCTCCCTTGAACTGTGGTCTTTCTCCAAAGTATTTTGTTTAAAGTCACAGTAAGTCCTGTCTGGGTTACCATTTGTAACATATGAGGTTAAGTACCATATGTCACATTATTTTTCCTCATGTTATTAGGCATACTGCAGAACACATGAGACAAAATGTAAACAGGAACAGGAGATCAGTTTGTATTTTATTACTGGATTTTCAATACCTAAGATAAGGTCTATGTATAGTCACTCAACATAGCTGGCTTTTTTGATAGGGAGTATTAGAATTTCTTAAGCCCTTATAACTGAGGATGAGTTCCTCAAATTTTAAACTTTAATATTAAAGTTAATTTTGTTTGAATTATGGAGCACCTGGGTGGGCTCAGTTGGTTAAATGTCTGCCTTCAGCTCAGGTCATGATCCCGGGGGCCTGGGATCAAGCCCCAGATCGGGCTCCCTCCTCAGCAGAGTCTGCTTCTCCCTTTTTCTCTCCCTCTGCTGGCTTGCTCAAAAATAAATAACATCTTTAAAATAAATAAATAAATAAACAAATAGTTAATTTTAATTGCATTAAACAGTGAATATGAGTCAGGGCTAGAAATTACTAAACAACAATAACAATATCATTAACACCAACAATAAATATATTTGCACTTGCTTAGTGTTTACCATGTGTCATATACTATGTTAAGTGATATTACATTTAGTCATAACAAGCAATCATTGTGATTCCTGTTGTTAGGAAAAGGCACAGCAAGTTTAAATAACTTGCTCAAGTCATAAAGCTGGAAAATGACATAGACATAATTTTAACTTAAGCAGTCTGTTGTCAAGCCCCCACTCTTAACCCCTGTGCACCGCTTCCCAGTCAGAATCCATAACAGTTTCTGTAATAAATCTCCCATTTATATGAGACAAAATCACAGAAAGAATATGTGATAACCTTAACTTTTTTCTGGCACTTGTTCCAAGTTAGTAGAATATATCTGTAGATTTCACACCTTTTCCTTTGGCAGTCTGGTTGTGGACAGGATGTTTAGAATAGTATGAGAGTCCTTGTTCAGTCTTATTAGCTGGGTTACTTTGGGCAAATTGTTAACCTTTCCAAACTAATTCTCTGATCTGTAAAATGGTAATGATGGTACCCATTTCCAAAGTGTATGTGAGCCTGGCTTACAGCATACATGCAAAGTACTCAGCATGGAACAGAGAAAACAGTAGGCACAAAATAAATGTAAGTTATCATCATCAGGAATTCTTGGGTTTTCTAGAAGTTCCTTTTGGAACTATTAAGAGAATTTTGACTGTAAATACTGGCTCATTTTGTAGACTTTTGATCAAGAGTACCCTCACATTTCTTTATTCTTCCCAATAAATGGACCACCAGAATAAATTATGTGATTAAAGAGGTTGTATATTCCCAACTGAACAGTTGAACATATGGTCTGATGAAGAACATTTCTTAATTATACTTAAAACTAAAAGCTTACTAAACATTGAAAAGTAAATTGAGTTGTGTTTCCATGGAATTTCCCTTGTTGAGAAAAACAAATCACACAAAATCATAACTATCTGAAAATTCAGTGACCTTATATATAACATGTGGTGTTTATAGGGGTAGATTTTTGTTCTTTATGACTCAATTCTCTATGTGAAATATATTCCTCTTTGTGGTAAATAGATTTTCCAAATACCCATTTGGAGAAGGACTTACTTCCTAGCTGTTAGAAGTGGGGCGTGCACCAGCAGTACAGTACCATATCACCCACGATCCTGCTTTTCCAAGGCAACTGCATTCGGTCACTCAGCAGTGCAGGGTTATAGAGGTTTGGCTGATCAGGATACTCTGATGGGGAATATTCACTCCAGAGCTCCTTACCAGGTTGGCTAAGTCTTTCATTTCCACTTTTTCCTCTGCCCAATCCTGTTTCTCTTCCCTTTTTTCCAAAGCTGTTAATCCCTGACTAATATCTTTCACTTCAACCACAATCTCTGCTTTCCCCTTCCCTGCCACTGGGTGACCCAAACTGCTTCAGTTAGCAATGAAAGTGCAGTTGTCTGAGAACACAGGTAAATGATGGAGTTTTGGAGCTGGATCACTCATTTCTGTACTAGCAATAAGGACCCCTTCATGGCAATGTGGAGCACGGTGATTTTAGTTTGTTGAACTTTCATTAATGACAAAATGTAAGGTTGTACTGGTAGAGGGGATGCACTAGCAAGTGGAATGCATTAGGCATTTTAGGCTATGGAGGAAATAGTAGCTATTAGGATAACAGGATTGAATGGTTACTTGCTAAATGGCATTGATGATCTGAAGAAAGGAAATGAACAGCTTAAATAGGTAGTTGAAGACCAGGTGTGAAAGCCAAAATGGCCTCTTTTATTTGCATACCAAAAAGCACTCTTCTTGCAGAAGCAAGGCTGAGAATGTCAAAGATTGGGCCACAGTTCTAATAGTCTGCATGGGGATATGCCCACTCAAGAAGGTTAAAAGCCAAATCAAGGGAGAGCTGTTATGCCAAAATCAGTACATTGGATGGGAAAAACTGGAACCCTGACATATGAGATAGTGGCATATAGATGGAAGTTCCCAAATATTTTAGATATCCAAGCTCCTTGGAACCTTTAAACTCAGTCCTAAGTAGCCTGACCCTCCTTAAAAAAAAAGAAAAAAAAAGAAGAAGGAGCTACTGTTCCTTGTGTTTCATTAGATAATGCAGAGGACTATGTTCCTCAAAAATCAAACAAAACAAAGCATAAAACAGGTACTCCCCTCAAGCTATTTATTTGATAAACATACACTGAGAAAGAAGATTCCCAACATTAAAAAAATAATAATAAAATATTTTTAAAAACTTAAATTTTCTGAAATATTGCAAGGATAGTAAAATAATTCCTATATATCACATACAGTTTCCCTTATTATAACTTTACATTGTATGGGACATTTTGTTTCAATTGTTGATAAAATATAATTATCATTATTTTAATTAATTTTTAGATTTTAAATCCAGTATAGTTAACATACAGTGTTATGTTCAATTCAGTATTCAACAATTCCATATCTTACTCAGTGCTCATCAAGATAAGTGTCCTCTTAATCCCCTTTACCTATTTCATCTACCCCCCACCACCACCTCCCCTCTGGTAACCATCTGTTTGTCTCTATAGTTAAGAGTCTGTTGTTGGGTTTGTCTCATTTTTTTCTCCTTTGTTCATTTGTATCTTAAATTCCATGAGTAAAATCATATGGTATTTGTCTTTCTCTGACTGACTTATTTCACTTAGCATTATACTCTCTTGTTCCATTCATGTTGTTGCAAATGGCAAGATTTCATACATACTGAGTAATATTCCATTGTGTGTATATATACAAACACCACATCTTCTTTATCCATTCATCTATCGGTGGATACTCGGGCTACTTCCATAATTTGGCTATTGTAAATAATGCTGCAATAAATATAGGGGTACATGTATCCCTTTTATTAGTGTTTTTGTATTCTTTGGGTAAATACCCACTAGTGTGATTGCTGGATTGTAAGGTAGTTCTATTTTTAATTTTTGGAGGACATTATATACTGTCTTTCCTGTGGCTGCACAGTTTGCATTCCCCCCCAATAGTGCACAAGGGGTCCCCCTTTCTCCACATCCTCACCAATATTTGCTGTTTATGTTTTTGATTTTAGTCATTCTGACAGGTGTGAGGTGAAATCTCATGGTGGTATTGATTGGCACTTCCCTGATGATGAGTGATGTTGAGCAACTTTCCATGGGTCTGTTGGCCATCTCTGTATGTTTCCTTTGGAGAAATATCTGCTCATGTCTTCTGCCCACTTTTTAAATTGGATTATTTGGTTTTATGGTGTTGAGTTGTATAAGGTCTTTATATATTTTGCACACTAACCCTTTATCAGATACATCATTCAAATACCTTCTCTCATTCAGTAGTTTTTTAGTTTTGTTGTTTCCTTTGCTGTGCAAAGATTTTTCTTTTAATGTAGTCTCAGTAGTTTATTTTTGCTTCTGTTTGCCTTGCCTCAGGAGATATATCAGGAAAAATGTTGCTATGGCTGTTGTCAGAGACCTTACTGCCTGTGTTCTCATCTAGGATTTTTATGATTTCGGGTCTCAGATTTAGGTCCTCAATCCATTTTGAGTTTATTTTTGTGTATGGTGTAAGAAAGTGGTGAAGAGACTGTCTTTTCTCCATTGCATATTATAGCTCACTTTGTCAAAGATTAATTGATCATATAATTGTGGGTTTATTTCTGGGGTTTATACTCTGTTCTATTGATTTATGTGTTTGCTTTTGGGTCAGTACCATACTGCCTTGATTACTACAGCTTTGTAATATAACGTGAAGCCCAGAATTGTGATACCTCTATTTGTTTTTTTGTTGTTTTTGTTTTCTTTCCTTTTTCAGGATTGCTTTAGCTCTTCAGGATCTTTTGTGGATTTATATAAATTTTAGGATTGTTTGTTCTAGCTCTGTAAAAATTCTGTTGGTATTTTGATAGGGATTGCATTAAATGTGTAGATTGCTTTGTGTAATAAAGACATTTTAACAATATTGGTTCTTCCAATCCATGAGCATGGAATGTCTATTTCTTTGTGTCATCTTTAATTTCTTTCAGCAATGTTTTATAGTATTCAGAGTACAGGTCTTTAACTTCTTTGATTAGGTTTATTCCTAGGTATCTTAAAGGTTTTGGTGTGATTGTAAGTGGGATTACTTTCTAAATTTCTCTATCTGCTGCCTCATTATTGCTGCTTCGTACATTGATTTTATATCCTATGAGTTTACTGAAATCATTTATCAGTTCTAGTACTTTCTTAGTGGAGATTTTTGAGTTTTTTTAATAGTTACATGTCATCTGCAAATAGTAAAAGTTTTACTTCTTCCTTACCAATTTGAATGTCTTTTATTTCTTTTTGTTGTCTGATTGCTGTGGCTGGGACTTCCAGCACTATGTTGAAGAACAGTGGTGAGAGTGGAAATCCTTGTCTTATCATTGACCTTAGGGGAAAAGCACTTAGTTTCTCACCATTGAGTATGATGTAACTTTTGGATCTTTCATATATAGCCTTTATTATGTTAAAGTATATTCTCTCTAAACTTTATTGAGGATTTTTATGAAGAATGGATGCTATACTTTGTCAAGTGCTTTTTCTGTTTCTATTGAAATGATTATATGGTTTTTATCCTTTCTCTTACTGATGTGATATATCATGTTGATTGATTTGTGAATACTGAACCACCTTGCATCCCAGGGATATATTGCCTCGATCATGGTGAATGACTTTTTTAATGTATTGTTGGATTTGGTTTGCTGGTATTTTGTTGAGGATTTTTGCATCTATTTTTCATCAGAGATATTGACTGGCAGTTTTTTTATAGTGTCATTACTGATTTTGGAATCAGGATAATGTTGGCCTCATAGAATGACTTTGGAAGTATTCCTTCCTCTTCTATTTTTTTGAGAAGAATAGGTATTAACTATCCCTAACTATCCTTAAAGTTGGTAGAATTCACCTGTGAAGCCATCTGGTCCTGAACTTTGGGAATTTTTGGATTACTGACTCAATTCTATTGCTGGTAGTAGGTCTGTTTAAATATTCTATTTCATCCCAACAATTTTGGGCCATTGTGTTTTCATTTTCATTTGTCTCCATGTATTTTCTGTTTTCTTCTTTGTTTAGTAGCATATTATTTAACCTCCATGTATTTGTGCTCCTTCCCGATTTTTCTTGTGGTTGATTTCTAGTTTTATTGTATTGTGGTCAGAAAAGATGAATGGTATAACTTCAATCTTTTTGAAATTATTGAGACTTGTTTTGCGAACTAATATGTGATCTACTTTGGAGAATGTTCTGTGTGCACTTGAAAAGAATGTATATTCTACTGTTTTAGGATTGAGTGTGTTATTTAAAGCAATGGTTTCCTTGTTGATTTTCTGTTTAGATGATCTGTCCATTGATGTAAGTAGGGTGTTAAAGTCCCCTACTATTATTGTATTACTATATATTACTTCCTTTATATTTGTTATTAGCTATTTTATGTATTTGGGTGCTCTCATGTTGGGTGCATAATTATTTACAGTTGTTATGTCTTCTTGTTATAGTATCCTTCTTTGTCTCTTGTTAGTCTTTGCTTTAAAGTCACTTTTGTTGTTGGGGCGCCTGGGTGGCTCAGTTGTTAGGCATCTGCCTTCGGCTCAAGTCATTATCCCAGGGTCCTGGGATCGAGCCCCGCATCAGGCTCCCTGCTCCACAGGAAGCCAGCTTCTCCCTCTCCCACTCCCCTTGTGTTCCCTCTCTCGCTGTGCCTCTCTCTGTCAAATGAACAGATAAAATCTTTAAAAATAAAAATAAAAAAATAAAGGCAGTTTTATTGGGTGTCTGGGTGGTTCGGTCTGTTAAGCATCCAACTCTTGGTTTTGGCTCAGGTCATAATCTCAGGGTTGTGAGATCAAGCCCTGAGTCATGCTCCAACTCAGTGTAGAGTCTGCTTCTCCTCTCCCTTTGCTCCTCCCCCTGCTTGTGCATGCAGACACACTCTCTCTCTCTAAATAAAATTTTAAATAATTTAAAAAATAAAGTTAATTTTGTCTGATATAAATAATGCTACTCCACCTTTCCTTTGACATTCATTTGCATGATATATGTTTCTCCATCACTTCACTTTCAATCTGCATGTGTCCTTAGGTCTGAAGTACATCTCTTGTAGTTAGCATAACAGATAGAATGGTGGAATGGATAAAAAAAAATAAGACTTATGTCTTTTCAATGGAGCATTTAAAGTATTTATTTATAGGTATGTATTTATTGCTTTTTTTTTATTTGTTTTATGTTTGTTTTTGTAGATTTTCTCTGTTCCTTTCTTCCCTTGCTCTCTTTTCTCACCATAAGTTGGCTTTCTTTAGTGATATATTTGGATTCCTTTCTCTTTATTTTTTGCATATCTATTACTGGTTTCTGATTTGTCATTACCATTAGGTTTGTATATAACATCTTCTGCATATAGCAGTCTATATCTTCAGTTGATAGTCACTTAAGTTTGAACCTATTCTTTACTCCTTGCCCCTTGACATTTTAGGTATATGGTGTCATACTTGACTTCATTTATTTTGTGAATCCTGTAACAGATTTTTACAGATATACTTATTTTTACAACTTTTGTGATTCCTACTTTTCTTACTCCTGCTTATGGTCTTCCCTATCATCTTAGAGTCTACTGTAACATTTCTTATAGTGATGGATTAGTGACCATGAACTCCTTTAACTTTTGTTTGTTTGGGAAACTCACTCTCCTTCTATTCTGAATGCTAGCCTCACTGGATACAATATTCTTGAACGCACATTTTTTTTTTTCTTTCAGCACTTTGAGTATATCATGCCATTCTCTTCTGGCCTGCAAGTTTCTGTTGAAAAATCTGAGAGCCTTATGGGGTTTCCCCTTTTATGTAACTATTTTCTTTTCTCTTGCTGCTTTTTAAAATTCTTTCCTTATCACTGCCTTTTACCATTTTCATTATTATGTGTCTTGATATAGACCTTCTTGGGTTGATTTTTTGGGGAGGGATTTCTGTGCTTCCTGAATCTGAATTTGTTTCTTTTTCAAATTCAGGAATTTTTCAGTTATTTTTTTTTTTCAAATGGATTTTTGGCCCACTTTCCTCTTCTGCTGGAATCCCTCTAATGCAAATGTTATTACACTTGATGGAGTTACTGAGTTCCCTAAATCTAGTCTCATTTTGCATATTTTTTTCCCCCTCTTACCTGTTCAGCTTGATTACTTTCCATTACTCTGCCCTCCAGGTGACTGATTTGTTCTTCGGCTTCTTCTAGCTTGCTATTTATTCCAGCTAGTGTATTTTTATTTATTATTTTTTGCACATCTATGACATTTATTTCAATAATGAGAATCAGGTACAAATGACACTTCCAACAAGCAACAATCCAGATAGTGTATTTTTAATTTCAGTTATTGTGTTCTTCATCTCTGACTGGTTCTTTTATATGTCTGCATTAAGGGTTGCACTGATTTCCTCTGCTCTTTTCTCAAGCCCAATGAGCATCTTTATGATCATTACTTTAAATTCTCTATCAGGTGCATCACTTATCTCCACTTCATTTAGGTCTCTTGCTATGATTTTTGTCCAGTTCTTTCATGTGGAACATATTCCTCTGTCTCCTCATTTTGTCTAAATCTCTTGCTCTTCAAAGTAGTGGGCAGGCATGCACTTCTAACAAGGTGGTGCTAGGGATGCACAGCCCCTAGAGAGACTGAGGCTGGTTGGGGCTACTCCACAAAGCATGTGTGGGCAAAGGGTGCACTTTTAACAAGGTTTGCATGTCCCCTACAAGAGATGACAGGCTGCTGCTGGTGGGACGAAGGTCCTGCAAAGCATGCAGTTGGGAGATGCAGTGTTGAGGTAATGTGCTGGCTCTGGGGGAAGGGACCCACAGTTATGGAACTGAGGCAGGCCCAGCTGGAAGGGATAGGGTACGGTTTAAGCAAGTTAGGTAGTGAATGCTGGTGTTGAGCCGGTTCCTGCAGGTGGCCATGTGTTTATGCTGGCAGTGGGGGTGGGAGATGGTTTCTGCCATGTCCTTTGTTCCTGGAGAAATCCCTTAGTGAGCTCTGAGATTAGTAAATACCTCTTCTTCCCATATGCCCCAGGCATTTTTCAAACTGCTACTTCTATTCTCCATCTCCATAGGCTGTTTGTCATTTTGTCTCATTACAGGCAAGGGCAGGGACTCCACTTCCTATAGTCCTTCCAACTCTTCCAGAGCCAAGGCCACTGATTCTTTAAGTTCCAGGCTTTAAGTCCTTCTAGTTATACAAACTCACAAAATTCAGCCCCTGATTTTTAAAGCCAAATGCTATGGGATTTATCTTCCCCATACAGCCTCCCCCATGTGATAGTCTGTTTCTCACGCCTTTGCACATCTACCTCCCTCCCTCTGGTGGTCAGACCCATGAGGTATAGCTCCCCACCAGATATCTGCCCTTTCTACCTTCTTCTACGTAGCTTCTTCTCTACATTTGGTTGTGGAGTTCTTTCTGCCAGTCTTGGGTCATTTTCTGGGTTGTTTACACTGATGCCAGTGTTATCTAGTTGCATCTATGGGATGATATAAGTTTAGGGTCCTCCTACTCTGCCATCTTCCCTGGAAGTCCTTGATATATTATTATTAACTGAAGTCCATACTTTATTCAGACTCCTTTAGTTTTTCCCCAGTGTGTCCTTCTGTTCCTGGATTCTATCTAAGACACCAAATTACATTTAGTCATCTTGTCTCCTTAGCTTCCTGTTGACTCCAACAGTTTCTCAGACTTTTCTTGTTGTTAATTATCTTGACAGTTTTGAGGAGTACTGGTCATGTATTTTATGGGATGTCTTTTAATTAGGAGTTGTCTGTTTTTCTTATTATTATACAGGGGTTATGGGTTTAGAGGAAGAAGACCACAGAGGTAAAATGCTATTTTCATCATATCACAGCAAGGGTACATACTATTAAATTCATTTATGACTGATAATGTTGAACCTGACGACCTGGCTAAAGTAGTATTTGTGAGGTTTCTCCACTAAAGCTACTCTTTCTCACCCCCTTTTGTATATTGTACTCTTTGGAGGAAAGTCATTATGCACAGACCACTCTTAAAGGGTGGAATGTTATGTTTTGCCTCCTTTAGGGCTGAGTATCCACATAAATTATTTGGAATTCTTATGCATGGGAAATATGTATGTTCTTCAACATTTATTCAATTACTTATTTATACTACTATGGACATTCATTTTTATACTTTGGGTTATAATCTAAAATTCTTTATATATTCAAATTACTTGAACTTTGGCCATAGGAAACTCTTTCAATCGACTTGTGTATTCCTACATCCATCATTTTGTGTATGTGTACATGCACATGTGCACGCACGTCTGTGTTTTGAGCACTCTAATTTCTGATGCTATAAGGAGCTTTAGGCTCATCGTGTATAGATCCTGCCCCTGTCTTCAAATGAGATATTCAGCCATTTCTCCCAGGAGCACTGTTTCCTTTTGTTGAAGAACAATTAAAATTTAAGATCTGGGAACTAGTTGTGCTCATTACTAATGGAGTGTCAGTGCTTTTAGGCCCTATCAGCTGACAGAATGAGGAAATATGTGTGTATATTAAACTATGTAAATGCACATATCTATAAATATTTCTGTATGTAAACATCTCTATTAAACTAACCCTACATTTATACTGATGTCTCCAGCTCTAATTCATCACCACATTTATAGTTCTAGGACCTCCTCTTACCTGTTGCAATACGTCCTATGCCAACAGTGAGAAATCTGACTCCCAGTATCTGTTATCCCTTTACTAAATTGTTCAATTCCAGTGTGTATTACGCATGCATAGTGGCTTCAGAACTGTTAGCCCATGCCCCTGTGAGAAACACCTTTCTTAACTAGAGTACAATACTTATGTACAATTCATTTTGCTTTTAGTTTGACAGACTTTGGTCATTTTAAAAATTATGTGGGTCAGCACCCTTTTCTCCCACACACTTCAGTACAGACATTTGTAAAACAGATTGTTTTGTCATATTCTGCATTTCATCCTGTAAGTCCTCAAATCCCTATTTATTAATTTGCATCATTAATCATTATTTGTACTATAAGGCTCATTTATTCCTCCACCACCACTTCCTTTTTTTACACAGAACTATCAGTTCACCCTGAAAATCTTTTTAAAACATGTTTTATAGTGCAGGCTTCTAGCCATGAATTCTCTTAGATGCTGTTTGTCTAAATCAATCAATATTTATCCTCCAATTTTTAAGGATAATTTCACTGGATATAAAATTTTAAGCTGTTCTTTTTTTCTTCTTTCAATGCTTGAAATATTTCACTCCTCTCTCACCTAAGGTATTTCCCCCCCCCATCTGAATTATTTCAAGGTTTTTCTCTTTGTCCTTGTTTTTTTTTTTTTTTTTAAATAATTTGAGTATGATAAGCTCAGGTGTCTTTTTTGTTGTTGTTTAATTCCTCTTTGGTGTCATCAATTTTCCAATGTTCTCAGTCATTATTACTTTAAACATTCCACCTGCTGCTTGTTTTTTCTTTCCTTCTGATATTCCAGTTATACACATTACACCTTTTTAAATGTTCTGTAGTTCTTGAATGTCCTCTTCTTTTTTCTCTTTGAATTTCAGTTTGGGAAATTTCTATCAAACTACATTCAGGCTCAATTATTATTTTCATGGTTGTGTCTAGACTACTGTTAAGCCCATCAAAGGCATACTTCATGTCTGTTTTTTTTCCCATCGTTTTCTATTTATTTCCTGTTTAAAGTTTCATATTCTTCTGCATGTTGTCTACTTTTCCATGAAAGCCTGTAGTGGGTTGAAAAGTCATATCCACCCACAACTTGTAAATGTGACCTTATTTGGAGGTAGAGTCTTTGCAGTGATAATCAAGTTAAGACAAGGTCATACTGGATTAAGGCAGGCCCTGAATTCAATATGACTGGTGTCCTTGTAAGAAGAGAGAAATTTGGACAAAGAGATTCAGATACACAGAATACACATGGTAACGAGGAAGAGGTTTCAGTTACATTGCCACAAACCAAGGAACATCAGGGATTGCTCACAACTCCTAGAAACAAGAAGGGAGAGAGGCATGGAACAGAGTCTCTGAATCCCCAAGAGGGAATCACCCTGCCAACACCTTTATTTTATACTTCTGTCACCCAGAACTGTTAAAACAACATTGTATTTTCTAAACCACTTAGTTTGTGGTAATTTGTTATATCAACCCTAGGAAACTAATATTAAAGCCTTATCATGTTAAGCATAGTTATATTAATTTTCTTGTCTCATAATTTCAACATTTGCACCATATCTGAGTCTGGTTTCAATGCTTGCTTTGTCGCTTGAGACTGTTTCTTCTTATCTTCATCATGCCTTGTAATTTTTTGCTGTTGTTGAAAGCCAAACATGTTGGATTTGGTAATAGGCATTGAGGTAATATAACTTTTATGTGAGGATTTATGCTAACTTGGCTAGGAGATGGGCTGTGTTAAAAGTCTGCTGAAGTTATGGGTGCCAGAAACTTAAAAATCCTTTAGTGTCTTTTTCTTTGTCTCCCCTCTTGACTTTTGGCTTCTCTAAGGAATCTACATCTTGCCTCTCTTTGAGTTGTAATCCACTATTATTATATTAGAGCCCTCTTGAAGTAGTGTTAAGTTGTAGAGTAGGGGAAGCATTCTATATTTTTATGACTAAATCTCATTTTTTACTCTCCCTGTGTCCCTGGTCTGTGATACACATGCTTTTCTATTGGCATGGATTTTTTCCTCCTTATGGGAGACAGGAAGGTTAAAAGTTGCTGGAAAGAGATAGATGTCCTTTCTCCCAGTAGAATAAGACTCTGGAAAGTCCTTTACCTTAGAGAGTAGGCCTTTATTATGGAAAATTGCGGGGGGGAGCATATTTCACAATGATTATTCATCCCTACCCCTGCCAGAGCCACAAGGGATCTTTTTGAATCATCATCATCAGAAGTTGGTGGATTCCTATAGGTAAAACCCACAAAAATGTAAGAGCTCCTGTAAATATACAGCCCCCAGAGTTTCTTACTTTCAACCTAGTCTACATCTAGCCTAAGGAAGTCATCATAACTACCACTGAAATGTTCATACAAGTTTATAGCCTCATAGGCTTCTGTACCAAGTTTGCAGAAAGCGAATCTCAGCTGTGACTTTCTGTATTTGCCTTTTCCTTTAGCTTTTGGAGTGGCAGTTTCCCCTATAATTTCTATTCTTTGATGAGTCCAAGAAAAGTTACGGGATTTCAGTTTGTTCAATTTTGTCTTGTTATATCCACAAGAGAAATGACTTCCAAGCTATGTAAGTGTCAGGGCTTTAAGGACTATTGGACAAAGGATGTGATTTAACATTGCTATCCAGAGACCTGAAACATCAACACGCCCACCTTGTGAGAGTAGGGGCATTTAGGATCCAGGTAATAAATGACATCCTGGTCAAAGTTCAGCAACCCACAGTGAGGTTACTATGAACCCCAACAGAGTACACTTTTATCAGAGAATAGATCAAAAGTCCCACTGATGGTTGTTTGCACACTCTGGACTTTTTATGCCTAGGAATTAGGAGTCACCATATGAATAAGGGAATTGACCTTCATCATCCAGAGAAAACAAAGCTACTATTACATAATGAGTTTAGGAATAAATAAGTTTGAGGCCCAGATGATCCATTTTAGTATCTATAAGCATTTCCTTATGTAATCAAGACGATAAATAAACAGGTATGGCAACCCAAACCTTAGAAGAACATAATGACTGGGTCTTCAAATCCCTAAGAAATGAAGGTCTGGGTCACACTACCAGGTAAACTCACCAATACCATTAGAAGTGCCCTCTAAATATGAGGAGAATCTATAATGTATAGTAGAGAAGAGAGAAAATGAGAATCAGTTGTACTCCAGAGCTCAGCTGCACTAGTAGGGGCTCTGCTTCAGTCCTACTAATCTTTGTTTAGGTTTCCTCAGGAAGAGAGATAACGCCAGA
Source organism: Halichoerus grypus (assembly GCF_964656455.1). Classification (NCBI taxonomy): domain Eukaryota; kingdom Metazoa; phylum Chordata; class Mammalia; order Carnivora; family Phocidae; genus Halichoerus; species Halichoerus grypus. The sequence continues at coordinate 20,929,217 of NC_135718.1, read as the reverse complement.
ATTCTGAAGGATCTGCTTCCCAGGCCTATATGGTAAAGTTCATCCAAAAGGTGCAGTAAAGGGGCATGGAGATCCAGAATCTAGATTCCCATCAAATGACAGAACTGTTGCCCCAGCTACTGAAAGTGTTGTCAGGGGTGGCATCTATCTGGAAGCACCTTTAGGGATTGCTTTAGTGGCAAAGTGCTACCTAACCCAAGGTTTTATCCTTCCTGGAGCAGCCTGTATCTAGTGACTCTGTTAAATTGATATCAAGGTCCAGCCTATTTGGTCTGCTATCAGATGCTCTGATGGGAAATTTCACTCCAGCACTCACAGCCAGATGACTGAGTCTTTATCAGGCATGAATCCCAGTTCAACTTCTCTCTTGGCTTCAAAGTTTTCTTCTTCCATTCACAGATGTCTATTCCTAACAAACACTGTACTCCAAAAACCATTTTACCATCTGCTTCCAATGATTTCAACCTATGACACATATTTTTTCAAGCTCAAACTCCCTATTTTTTTTCTAAAATGAATGGTGGATACTTCATTACCCAGCATCATTGCTCCCTATTTTATTCTTCTGGATCAGTAGTTCCAAAGTGTGTTCATGTTCCTGACCCTCAGGGAATTTTCTTACCATGGCCCATATTGCCCCAGCATTTTCCTGACTGTAAGTTACATTACATAATTCAACATTTAGTTCTTTAAAAATTACTTTTTATTAGCCCCTGCATTTATTGCAGTTGTTTCTGCAGCCATAGAGAGCAATTTGAAGAGCCCAGTAGCTCTTCTAGAATCAAAATATGGGATTGTTGTTAAAAGCTCTGTCTCTAGAGTTGGTAGAACATGATTCAAATCTTGACTCTACCACTTTGAATCCCTGTTCCCTCAAGCAAGTTACAATTCTTTAAGCCTATCTTCATTTGTAATTTCAGGATAACAAAACTTCCTAGGGTTGTTTTGAGGATAAAATGAGTTAACATGTAAAGAACCTACCACATAACCTGACACATAGTAAGTGTACAATAAAAACTGTCATTCTTATCATTATCAGTGATATCTCTCTGTATCTATCTAAATAGAATTACCTCAAGCTTTTTTACATTTTATTTTCCTATTGTGTGGACCAACTATAGCCTATATGCAAAATTACCTATTTTTGTAAATGAAGGGATTTTTTTGTTGTTGTTTTTTACATATTGTCTGTGACTGCGTTCACAGTACAATAACAGAATTGATTGATGATTATAACAGAGGTTGGATAACCCTTAAAGTCTAAAATATTTGCTACCTGGCCCTTTAGAGAAATAAAGTATTGCTGGCTCAGTATATACCAATTTTTTTTTACTGATGGATGGTTATGTGGATTTTTTTTTTTTTTTGCTATGATGAACAACACTGCAGTGAACATCTCTGTGCATATCTTTCATTTTGAGTACTTGTCCAATTATTTAGAATATATATGCTTAAAACTAGAATTTTTAGTTCAGAGATAATGTGTCTTTTCCTAGTCTACTTTAAGGTGTTACCAATCTAATACGCACTGGGTATTATATGCAACTAATGAATCATTGAACACTACCTCACAAACTAGTGATGTACTATATGTTGGCTAATTGAACATAATAAAAAAATAAAAAAAAAATAGAAGGAAATAAACTCTGACTTCAAAGTGACCTTGGTATGGGCATTCCACAACTTGGTGAGAAATGCTGATATCTTCAGAAGATGGCTTTTGGATTCAGCCTGGCAGCATTTAGGTGCTGTGGCTTCCAGGCCTGATTCTGGACTCATGCATTTCAGCTGTTGGCCAGGGCTACTCTTGGGACAAGCTGCACTTGGCTACTGCTTTACTCTATGACAGACACTGAGTGATAATCAGGTCTGAATGAATGTTAACCTGGTTCTAAATAGAGTGTGGTACAGGAAAACCATGACATGGTATAAGAAGCATTGACAACATGGTTTACATAATACCTGTGGGAGTATTCAAGCTTCCCATTTAAAGTGTCAGGACTTTTAAATCCAGGTCTTCTTTAGGGTTAAGCACTGTTAAGTCCCTTCTCTGACTTTTATCTATTGATAATGAGTATCTGGGAATTACCTGCATTATTTTTGTTTTAAAATTAGGCCCCAAACACCAGTTAGTCTAATACAGGCTGGATCCTATAGCAAATAGAGTTGATTTTAATGCCACCAGCCATCTCTGTTACAACCACTCTAGTTTTAACACTATAGAGATAGCAAAGGCCCCTTAAAATGAAGTCCTGGTACAACCTTTATGAGTACCTACTATGTATATTTTAAATGTTATACTATGAACTTTATATTTCAAGTTTCCAATCACCTTGCAAGTTAAGTCCTATTTTTAGAATTAAAATATTAGAACACTAGCCAGGGAAAACCAATGAGACTCAAATGCTGGTTTCAGCTCTATAAATGTACCTATTTTCTTGAGTCTCCATTTTCTCACAGATAGAATAAAAAGTTTAGACTTGATTACTCCTGTTTCCTTCAGGATGATAGTCTAGGGGACTATGACTTATGTGAAAAAATCTTAAAAGATGCCTCACTGGCATTTTTCTCTTTCAAATTCTGGACATCTACAAACAAGTACTCAAAGTGTCTATTTTATATGCCTCACATATAACATGAACAGGATTTTAGAAACTTCTGCCAAGTTGCCATACCAGTTCTAAACTATACTGAAAGGTAGATTTATATGTATAGTTTTCCATCAGCCTTATCCAGTTAGACCATGAAAAGCTTTGTGCTATATCTAGTGCAACTTCCAGCATTTCTGCTGCTTCATACATGCTGGTATCTATCTTATAGAAAATTTTAAGATATCCAGATATCTTTCGTGAAGTTTAGTTATCAGAAAAGCCTGTCTTTTTGTGTTCGTGTTCTATTTTGTACCTCCCCCCGACTCTCAAAACACATGTCCAGGATTCTTTATTCATTTGTTTCTTTCTGTTAACTGATTGATTATAACAAGACTCTGGTAGACACCCTATCCCTGAGTTTTTTCAATCTCCTATATACACTGAAAATGTATATGCTGTACCTGCTCTCCCAGGTCTTTAAGTGACTTTTTCCCCCTCAACTTAATCTACAGCAAATGGACCTACAGGAAAACAATGGAGGGCTTCTAGTAAACAGCTGGTTCATCTATTTTCTGTTTTTGACACAGTTGTGGAATAACATGATATAGTGGCAGCCACCTTGTGATCATAGGGGCACAAGTTTGAGGATGGAGGACAACATGCTAAAAAATGCTGAGTAGAAAGACAGAAGCCCCGGCCACTGATGATGCCACATCTCTCCTTAATGGATACTCCCTGGAGCCCTTCACACATCCTGGGTGAGATGATAAATACACTTATTTTAAGTCAGTTTTAGTTTGTGTGATCTTTTAATAGAAGCAAAATTTCTCTAGTTCTATTTCTCAAATTCACTGGAGGCCTTCTAAGCCTTCACTTTCCCCCAACTTGCTATAGTTTCGTTTGCTGTTGCAAAAGAAGATTGATGCCATAGGGGCTAAAAATGGAGACATAAGACTCCTATATGTAGAAAACAGAGAGTTGAGCAATCAAAAGTTTATACAATATTTTGTGGCATTGAAAACATAAATTATGCTCTTTTATATTGTTTGAGTAAAAATCAGAAAAAAAGATGGCTGATTACAATAGGACATTTCAGAAGAACAACTAAAAATCCACACATCTTCCTTCTACCTAAGTTTTGAGTGCAGTATATCACCCTGCTTATATTGTGGATGGTCTTCCAGATGGATTGTGAGTAATTTAGATATGCCAAGCTCTAGCAAGCATAATTCTTTTACCTGACCATATTCACCAATAGAGCAGTTTAGGGAAAATTCATGAAAACATGTTTAAACTAAATTGTGTCCTTAAGTCTTGATTTTTTAAACTTCTTTCCTATTAACATTGTCCTATGTCTCAAAAATTAACTAGAATATTATAGCTATCTTTTTTTAATTCAGGCACCTAAATATAAATTTATTACTATTTTCCACAAGGTCTTTTGATTAAAAAATAATATGTCTTATGGGCGCCTGGGTGGCTCAGTTGGTTAAGCCACTGCCTTCGGCTCAGGTCATGATCCTGGAGTCCCAGGATCGAGTCCCGCATCGGGCTCCCTGCTCAGCGGGGAGTCTGCTTCTCCCTCTGACCCTCCCCCTCTCATGTGCTCTCTCTCTCATTCTCTCTCAAATAAATAAATAAAGTCTTAAAAAAAAAAAAATAATAATAATAATATGTCTTCAAAGGAGTTCATGTATGACATAAACTGCTATTTGAAAACTTTATGACTGAACAAATGAAAATAGAATTTAACACTTCTTTCTAAAAGGGGGCTATTGATTAATAAAAATATTGTTTTTCCTTAAAAATATGTAGTCACAGGGAAGCAGAAAACCAGTTGATTGTTTTGCTTAGATACTCCCACTTCCCATTTGCTGGAATGCTCATCTTTATGCTGGCTTTTATTGCTTACTTGCCTTCTTAGGGATACAAGACTTAGGATGCAAATATAAATGTTTAGTTAACTCTCTCCTCATATAGAGGTTGATTTGCTTCATATCTGAAGCTATAACAAAACTTGACAATACCTTCCTTTCAAAAAAATAAGATATGTAATGTAGGACATGAAATAAATACGTCCATCAAGTAAATATTTTAAGTAATTTTTTAAAACAAATATTTTCATAATCTCTAATTTACTAGAGAAAATCTAAATGCTGAAATTATCTGGCACTTTTTCAGAAGTTACTCAAATAGTTGGAGTATTTATTTCTTCCCTCAGAATGGGATATACTGAATTTCAGTGCATGTTTCATAGGATGTTTTGGATAGTGGTTATTTTGATGTTGTCATCTGCATTTTGGTGTGCCAAAGGGTTCTTTTTATAGAAACTTAAGCCAAGACATTCATTTCAACACATCTTTAGGTATTATTTGCTGTGTTTATGTGAACTACTACCCTTTTCTATCCACTCAAAAGAATAGCAACAAAGCTCAGATTTAAGATCAGCTAGGTGGCTGAACAAGACATCCCTCACATCTCTCCATCAACCAAGTAATTTGATAGTCATCCATGGACAAAGTACCTCTGTGAGAGCTTTGGAATATCATGTACGAGACTGTGAAACCTCAGCAAAGTCCAAAGTTGAGAAAGCAGGTTCTCACCCAGGTGGCTGACTCATGGAACACAGTCCTAGCTACAGACCTGGAAACACATATCTGCATCCCTTAGGACTCAGCTATAGCTGTTTGGCTTTGTCCTGTCACCAATACCACATGTCAAGAGACCTGGGAGCAGTCACACCCACGTGTATATTAGGCATACAGAACTTGGTCCCAGTTATAGACCATGAAGTGGCCCATGAACTGGCTCCATCCCCACTTGGCCATGTCTGGGAGACACTAAAAGTAAGCCCACTAAATTCAGTCAGACTGTAGATTCTGATAAGACCCTACAACTGGGCCCAACCTGTTCTAGCTGCAATCTGCTAATAGGACTGCTAGCACAGGGACCAGAAGACAATAAATCCATCAGAGATCCTAAGGGTCCTATATGAGGTTCCAGTTACTTCACAGCCACAGTCAACTGGCAGTTCTGCAGGTCTAAGGGCCCAGAGGGAGACACTTCTATTGGTGTAACTCTGGAGATCCTAAGTAGCCCCATACTGGGTTCCTAGCCCCATCATAGCTAGAGTCCACCAGGAGACCCAAAAGCTTAGCAACCCAACAGAGACACATTGGTCAATACTCCAAGCAATCCTGAGAAGTCCCTATACTCAGTTCCAGTCTCTCCCCACCATAGTCCTGCCAGCACAGGGACCCAGCTAAAGGCACTCAAGTCTATGCTGAAGGAGATCCACAAAAGACCTCCCACTATAGTCAGAGAGCAGTCTAGCCAGACCAGGGAACTGGCAAAGACATGCTCATCTTTGCCTCCAGAACCAGGTCTGAAGATTTCGATCTTGACTAGGGAACCTCAAACAATCCTTTTACTTGGTTCCAGTCCCTCTCAACCATGGTCCTGGGCCAGTCCTTCCCAGCCATCTATACAATTGGAATAGGCCTCTGTCTGAGGACTAAGCTGTGGACCCTTTTCCCTAGGACCAGACAGTATCCACATCTTTCCGTTTGCAATAACATGGATGCGCTTTGAAGGCATTATGTAAAGTCAGAAAAAGACAAATACTGTATGATCTCATTTATAGGTGGAATCTTAAGAAAAAAAAAAAGCTGAACTTGTAGAAATGGAGACTAGAATGGTGGTTGCCAAGGGCTGGAATAAGCAGGAAGAGAATAGGGAGATGTTGGTCAAAGAGCACAAACTTCCAGTTATCTAATATTTAACAGGGTGGCTATAGTTAACAATACAGTTGCTAGGAGAGCAGATCTAAAATATTCTCACCACAAAAACAAAAAAAACCAAGTTGTAATTATTGAGGCACTGGATTTGTTAACTAACCTTATTGTGGTAATCATTTAGCAATATAAATCATCACATTTTACACTTATACAAAGTTATATGCCAATTATATATCAATAAATCTGGAAAAATAAAAGGTAATTTATATTTTTAAAATGACTATATCACATTCACAGTAAACAAATAGCCACCATTTGCTTAGGGTCCACTATGTGATGGAAGCTTTGAATGTATTATCTCCAATCTTCACAACAAATCTGCAGGTGATGGTAAGCTGGAATTAACCCCCAGATTGTTTTTGTTTTTTTTTTAATTACATGCCACTCTATGCTACTGGACATATGTACATACTAGTGCATACAAGTTAGAACTCAGACACAAAGAAAATTCTTCTCATGCTCAAACTAAGTGCAGAGGAAGAAAGGAAAAAGAAATGAACTCTATCTATAGAAACTGGTGAGGGTAGAAGTCTATGGCGGAAATATATTTTTCAAACCAAATCCTGCAAAGCATCTGTTAAACTATCAGAAAGGATAACTTTGAGTCCAAACATATGAACTCCAGTTTGGGATGCAGTTTGTGTTACTATAAATTTCCTGTGGCCAGGTAAAGATATATTAAGAAACAAACTGAAAAACATCTAGTAAGAACAGAACCTGAACGTTGGTCCTATTAAAATTTGGTGAAAGAATATCCATTTAGCTAATAATTTTAAAGAATGCTTCATCATGGTCATTGGCTATATGTCTATTGTTCATAATTTGCATAAGCCCTTATTTCCATAGTCAATTTTGGACAGACCCATAGTATGCTTATTACTGGATATTCAAAATTCAAACATTTTTATGTTACCCTAAGGAAAGAAATATTTTCACATTGGTTTAGAAAATATTTTTGGTTCGTAAAGGATAATTATAAAAGTGAACATGACTATTGATCCAAATACAACTTAGGAAAGTGTCTAATACTTAACAGTAGCTTAATATTTGCTGAAATAGTCAAGGCATGTCAATGTCAGTATGTTAACCTATCTTTATAACATGCAGAATACTTACTAATGTTCAGAAGTTCAATGGGCATGGGCAAAACATCAATCTCAATGTGAAATTTTATTGAAACATATTGACAAATAATGTTTTATTCTGGTAAGAATGGAGTAAAAAATAGTCTTACATTTGAGTCTGATGTGGGAAACAAAGGCAAAAGAAAAATTAAATTTCCTTGCTACCTATAGCCCACTGATGAGTCCTTAAAACAGGCAGAGTGACATTCCTCTAGGAACTCAGCTACCTCAATGTTAATACTTTGCTAAGGGTAAAAGGCAATCTTAGCCCAACCCCCAGGATCCTGTAAGCTTACTTTAACATATTAAAATTTCCTTGAAAACATTCCTTTATTTATGTTGGCAATCATCCCCCAACACTATGACCCACCAATATACATCTGAAGGGCCTCATGACCCCTTGGTTTTATTAGACAGTAATAAATGACCTTTTCCCAACAATAGATAGACCCCTTCAAGGTCCTAGAAACCTTGCTTCCAAAACTTCTTAGAGACTTAAGCTATCCCTAGCCCCCTCTCAACTTGAGAGTATATAATCAACTATTCCTCATGACCCCAGTGCAGCTCTTTCTGCCCATGGGTCCTGTCCCTGTCCTTTACTAAAACCACCTTTTTGCACCAAAGATGTCTCAAGAATTCTTTCTTGGCCATTGGTTCCGAGCCCTAACATCTTTCCTACATCAAATCTTTCACTAAAATGATTTTTACCCGTCAACATTGACATTTTTCTCAATGGAAACACAGCAGGAATAACCATTAGCAACTATTCCCCAAAGAGGATCTGAAGGAGGGCAGAATGTTTCTCTCTACTTGAGTTCCTTTTCAGAATATTTATTTTCTAGAAACTAATATACCATCTTCCAAAATTAATGGATATTTTTAGTAGACTAAAGATCTCTAAAATAATAATTGAATTTTAGAAGACATTGGGATTTTAACAACACTGATAAACAACCACTTCCTTTGTTCTTTGGGAGAGATTCAGAAATAATCCTATTTCAGTAGCTACTACTCTGGTTTTTATGTAATAAAATTAGTCTTGTTTTGGAAAAATAGGAAGTGAATAATAGGAAATAAGGTTAAGTATGATTCTAAAATAAGAGCATCGTTGCCTACCTGATAAAATAGTGAAAGTAAATGCTGAGCTCCTTTAGATAAATTATTCATCTAGTGGCTTTTTATAATATTATTATTGTTTTTAGAAAAAAAAAGAGTGGGTGGATAATAAAGCTTGAATTTCGGAGTAAGCAGCTTGGTTAAAGAATAAAATTACCTTGTTTCAGAATGCAATTTCTCCACCTAGGTGGTTATAGTGCAAATGAAAGTTTTCCCATTTTAAAATAGGTTTTCTTTTTTGGTTATAAAATATGTAAAATGTTTTAAAAACCAGCATATTTGTATTTATTTGATAATTCCAAAATCACCAGTTTTCTTACTGGATGAATTGAAATATGTTAAGAAAACAACAGTCTATATTATTTAGCATAGCTTGATTAGAAGCTCTTTATTAAGTATTTTGCTATATGCAGAGTTGTGTGTCCCTAGGGGGCATTTAACCTAGGAGGAAAAGGGGACATATATCTCATAAGTTAACTAATAGTCCCAGACAGTGTGAATTAAGACCCAAAGGCGAGGTGTAGCTATCCTCCAGAATTTACAAGAGAAAAATTCTCTGACTTATGCTCTGGGGAACTAAGATTTATCTACTATTAAGGAGTCTGAGCCTTATGCAATACTCAGTTGGAAGGCCTTTACCCGAAATCTTGTTATAGGCAAGGAAAAAAACACTCCCTTTGCTTTTGTATATTTATTGGAGTCCACTTATCAGCCATCCAAGGTTGTTGGTACAACTTCTCAGTGATTCTGCCAGATGAGAGGGAACAGAGGTGGATTAAACAATCTACAGTGTCAGTATATTTCCCTACAATATCTAATGTGTTTTCTTGCATCCAAGTAAGGAAAATTGTTATTGAAAAACTCAAAACCTTTTATCTTAGGACATTTACAAATAACATTCAGTTTTTCATTATATAGATGTCATAGCTGACAAATTGTACTTGATCTAATTGGGTATTTTTCTCATTTTACTTTAAGTATTATGCTATTATAATTAGCTTTCTAGTTTTTCAAAGACTAAAAAAAATTTTTTTGGTTTTTGGTTTATTTTCTTTAAGGTTTTATGACAGTATTTTGTGTTTGTAATGGAATGTTTAAACTGCAAATAAAGATACCCAGGGTCTAAGTAAATAGCTTGGGAATCAGGTCAATGTGCAAATCCTTGATATACTATGTATTCTCTTGAAATGATACTTAATTTCCGAACACCATGCTCCCGATGTTTCTTATATAAAAGAACTAAAAAGACTTTCGTCATGTCACTCTTTTTCCTTCATTGTTGTCTTTATGGATCTGGATTCAAAGGACATTTCAGTCAGTTTGAAAAAAATACAACCAAGTATTTACAGACTTTTTTCTACCTCTTACACTGATTAACTATCTTCTTCCTGTCTGTTTTTTCTTTCAGTTGAGTATTCCCAATTGCCCAGAGTAGTTATGATATGGTTGTGAAGTGATGGGGTTCAGAGCTGACAGCCAAGAAAGAACTCGAGATTTCTTTGGTGCAAAAAGGTGGTTTTATATGAAAGCACTGAGACAGGATCCATGGGCAGAAAGAGCTGCACTGGGTTCCTGAGGAATAGCTGATTATGTACTTGGGAGTTGGGGGAGGTAAAGACAAAGAGAAGTTTCAAAATGACTTTCATATGCTAAAGAAGACTCACAGGATCCTGGAAGCCTAGCTGTTGTCAAGTTAAGGTTGTTTTTCCCTCTAGCAAAGCATTAACATTAAAACAGTTGGGAGTTTCCTGGAGAATGTTATACTCCACCTGCCTCAAGTATTTGTCAGTGGGCTGCAGGTTATAAAGAAATTTAATTTTATCTACATTTCCTTCTTGTCTTTGTTCTCCACATCAGTTATATGTTCCCAAAAGGTGAAGAAAAACACCTACTGAAGTTCATTTCTCTCAACACTGAAGATATGGAATATCTATAGTCACTAACCAAGTCCCTCACAGGGTATAGTATCAGAAATCTATTTTATTGCCTTCCCCTTTCCCCTCCATGCCTCCTTCCTCCTCCTGTTTCTCCTTTCTGTACTCTCTGTGGGTTTTGATTTATGATAGAGTGATAGAGCCCCTACTTTCACTCTCCTTTTGAATTTGAATACCAATAGGTATCTGAGGGCACAGAGAAAACAGAAACTGCAGGGTTTCTTTCATTGTCTTGGCCTTTTGTTTTTCTCAGTCTAATTTATATATATATATATATATATATATATATATATATATATATATATATGAAAATCTCAGTGATGCCCATTGTGCATTCAAACAGCTAAGAAGTTTTGGCAAATGTGGATTTGATAGAGGAGGTTTAACAGATGGAAAATTATAGATCAAAACAGTCTTAGAAATTTCCTCAGTTTGACTAAACTGAAGACAAGTTTTTTCTTGATTGTAGGCCCCTCCCCTCCCTTTCTTAAATAAATTGTAACTTTTCTTAAGTAAATGTTCTATCTGCCCCCTTTGAAATGCATACAAATCTCCTTTAAAGCTTCTTGCCAGTTTAAGGAACCAGGGAATGTCTTTATCAAGGAACTGTGAGTCATTCCTTATTAAATAATTATCAAGGAAGGTAACACTCCTATCTCCCAGTTGCTATGGTAGGATAGGTGCCTAATTTACTGGGTCTCTTGCTCAAAGCTGTGAAATTACTTCCTGTCTTAAAGATATGAGTAAATTAACTTTACCTTTTGGTAAGACCAAACACAGGTGGCCTATGATCCCTTTACCTAGTAGTTCTTAAAAACACTCCAGAAGGGTTCAAGATGTCAGTGTACAAAGACCCCGAACTCATCCCCTCCCATGGACAGCAAAACAAATGAATGAATAAATAAAATAAATTCTAAATATGGAATAATTTTCCTCTGAAAAGGACCTAAAAACTAGATAATTGCACCTTCATAACAAAAGACAAAAGAGTCAAATGGAGAAAGGGTAGGTAAGGGAGACACAGCCTTGCCTGGAACCCTACCTCATATGCAGTGACCCAAAAATTATTAAAAAAAAAAAATCAATGAAACTTTCCCTCAAGGAGTAAGGTGATTGCATACCACATCAGTCACTCCAACCCTGAGGGTATGTACTAGAAAGATCAGTCCAAAATGTCTCATTTTGAAAATCAATGGGTATTAAGACCAGGAAAATCAAAGAACTCACAAACTCACTCACCCTGAGATCCAGTGCAAAAGCAGCAGATAGAAAAGTGACTCGACCAAAAGCAAAGGAAGATCTACTTACTAATTATAAAGCAGCTATCGGAGAGGCAGGAACCTGCAGGGACTTTATCCAGGGCCAGAAATGCTGGCAGGTGCCCTGTTAGGCTGCTAGCAATGGAGAAAGTGTTCTCCCCACCCCCAGCCCTAACTGGGCTGGATTAGTGTCTCACCTCTTACCCACCCATTGGAGCACTCAAACCACAATAGGGCCAGAAGAGCAGTCGGAGTGCTGTCTGACAAGCACCCAGCCATGCCAACCTTGGATAGAGACAAAACTGCAACCAGAATAGGCAAACAGCTGGAAATCTGCTCTCCTCACCAGTGTCTGAGCCACAACCAGACCAGGCAAGTGGGCCAAGCCCCACCTTCTCTGTGTAGCAGTTGCAACCCTATCATAGCCAATGGGCACACACAACCCATGTGAGAGATATCTGGCTCTGGTGGTCAGGGGAAATTTCGCTTCTGAGCTGCACAGAACAGCTCCAACACACGACCACTCCCCTTCAAGACTGAGGGAAGTACCCATTTCAACTAATACATATAGAAAAACACACAGAAGCAAGCACAGAGACTTAGACAAAATGAGAAGACAGAGGAAATTGTCACAAGAGAAAGAACAGGACAAGGCCATGACCCGAGATCTAAGTAACATTCCTGATAGAGGATTTAAAGTAATGATCACAAAGATACTTGACTTGAGAAAAGAATAGAAGACATCAGTGAGACCATTAACACAGAGAAAAAGAATAACAGATACAAATGGCTCAATAAACAAAGTGAGAAACACGCATGATAGAAAAAGCAGCAGGCTAGAAGAAGCAAAGGAGCAAATTAATGTCCTAGAAGACAGAGTAATGGAAAGCAATCAAGCTGAAGAGAGAAAAAAGAATCATGCAAAATGAGAACAGACTTAAGAACTCTGTGATTCCATCAAATGTAATAACATTCACATTATAGGAGTCCCAGAAGAAGAAGAAAAAGAAAAAGGACAGAAAATTTATTTGAAGAAATAATAGATGAAAAATTCCCTAATCTGGGGGAGGAAACAGATATCTAGATCAAGGAGGCACAAAGAACCCCCAACAAAATCAACAAAAGCAGATCCACATCAAGACATATTATAATTAAAATGGCAAAATATATAAAATACAGAAAAAACTGTAAAAGCAGTAAGACAAAAGAAGACAGTTACATACAAGGAAACCCCATAAGGCTACCAGGGGATTTTCAGCAGAAACTTCCCAAGCCAGAGGGAGTCACATTATATATTCAAAGTGCTGAATGGGAAAAATCTGTAGCAAAGAATGCTCTATCTAGCAAGGTTATCATTCAGAATAGAAGGAGACATAAATAGAATCTCCCAGACAAACAAAAACTAAAGGAGTTCATGACCACTAAACCACCTGTAACAAATATTAAAGGGGATTCTTTGAGTAGAAATATTAGTCAAAGGACTCACAAAATAAAAGGATATAAAATATGACACCATATACCTAAAGTATGGGAAGGGAGGAGAAAAGAAAGGTTCAAATTTAAACAACCATCAATTGAATATAGATTTCTATATGACGTGGAGTTTATATGCAAAACTAATGGTAACTACAAATCAAAAATGACTAATAAATATGCAAAGAATAAAGAAAATATTCAAATATACCACTAAAAATCAACAAGCCATGACAGAAAGACAAGAAAGGGTCAGAGAAAATCTTTAGATATGACCACAAAACAGGTAATAAAATGGCAATAAATACATATCAATAATTACTTTGAATGTTAATGGACTACATGGTCCAATTAAAAGACATTAGGTGGCAGAATAAATAAAAAATAAGACCCTTATACGTGCTGCCTCCAAGAGACTTAGTTTAGACCTAAAAATACCTAGCAGACTGAAAATGAGGGAATAGACATTTATCATGCACATGGATGTTAATAAAAGCCAGAAGAGCATTACTTAGATCAGACAAAATTGACTTTAAAACAAAGACTGTAATAAGAGAAAAAGGACACATTTAATCACTGAGTGTACAATCCAACAAGAAGAAAGAACAATTGTAAATATTTATGCACCCAACATGAGAACACCTAAATACATGAAATACTTATTAACAAACATAAAGGAACTAATTGATACAATAAGAGTGGGGGAGGTTTTTTTTTTAAGATTTTATTTATTTATTCATGAGAGACAGAGCAAGAGAGAAAGGCAGAGGGAGAAGCAGGCTCCCAAGGATCAGGGAGCCTGATGAGGGACTCGATTCCAGGACCCTAAGATCATGACCTGAGCCGAAAGCAGACACTTAACCATCTGAGCCACCCAGGCGCCCAAGAATGGGGGAGTTTAACACCGCTACTTATATCAATAGATCATCTAAACAGAAAATCAACAAGGAAACAATGGCTTTGAATGACTCACTGGAACAGATTGATAATAGATATATTCAGAATATTATATCTTAAAAAAAGCAAAATATACATTCAAGTGCACACAAAACATTCTCCAAAACAGATCACATATTAGGTCACAAAACAAGCCTCAATAAAATAAAAAAGATCGAAGTCATTCAATGCATCTTTCCTGACCGCCATGCTATGACACTAGAAGTCAATCACAAGAAAAAAATCTGGAAAGAGCACAAATACATACAGATTAAATAACATGCTACCAAGCAATGGGTCAAAAAGGAAATAAAAGAAGAAATTAAAAAAATACATGAAAACAAATGAAAGTGAAAATGAAAACACAACAGTTCAGAACCTTCAGGACACAGCAAAAGCAGTTTTATGAGGGAAGTTTGCAACAGTACAGGCTTACCTCAGGAAATAAGAAAAATCTTAAATAAACACCCTAATCTTACACATAAGGAAGCTAGAAAAAGAACAAACAAAACCTAAAGCCAGAAGAAAGGAAATAATAAAAATTAAAGCAGAAGTAAATTATACAGAAACTAAAAAACAAAAACAAAAGACAAAACAAACAAAACACAATGGAATAGATCAATAGAATCCAGAGCTGGTTCTTTGAAAAAAATCAGTAAAATTGATAAACCTCTAGCCAGAGTTATCAAGAAAGAAACAGAAAAGATTCAAATAAAATCACAAATGACAAGGGAGAAATAACAACTAACACCACAGAAATACAAACAATTATAAGGGAATATTATGAAAAAGTATATACCAACAAATTGGACAACCTAGAAGAAATGAATAAATTCCTGGAAACATACAACCCACCAAAACTGGAAGAGGAAGAAATACAAAATTTGAACCTACTGATAACCAGAAAAGAAATTGAATCAGTTATCCAAAAATGTCCAAGAAACAAAAATCCAGGACCAGATGTCTTCACAGGCAAATTCTACCAAACATTTAAAGAACTATTAATACCTATTCTTCTCAAACTATTCCAAAAAATAGAAAAGGAAGGAAAACTAAATTAATTCTATGAGGCCAGCATTACCCTGATAACAAAACCAGATAAAGACACCACTAAAAAAGAAAACTACAGGCCCATATCCCTGATGAACACAGATGCAAAAATCCTCAACAAAATACTAGCAAACCCAATCTAAAAATACATTTAAAAAATCATTCTCAACAATCAAGTGGGATTTATTCCTGGGTTGCAAGGGTGGTTCAATATTTGCAAATCAATCAACCTGATATATCAGTATGAGAAAGGATAAGAAACATGATCATTTCAATAGACATAGAAAAAGCATTTGACAAAATACAACATCTATTCATGATAAAAACCCTCAACAAAGTAAGTTTACAAGGGATATGACTCAACATAATAAAGGTCATATATGAAAACCCACAGCTAATGACATCCAGAGCTTTTGCCCTAAGGTCAATAATAAGACAAGGATGTCCACTCTTACCACTTTTATTCAGCATAGTACTGGAAGTCCTGGCCACAGCAATCAAAGAACAAAAAGAAATAAAAGGCATTGAAATTGGTAAGGAAGAAGTAAAATTTTCACTATTTGCAGGTGACATGTGACTACATATAGAAAACCCAAAAGACTCTACTAAAAAACTGCTAGAACTGATAAATGAATTCAGTAAAGTCACGAAAATTTAAAAAAAAAAATCAATGTTTAGAAATAGGTTGCATTTCTACACACTAATAATGAAGCAACAGAAGAGAAATTAAGAAAACAATCGCATTTACAATTGCACCAAAAATAATAAGATATCTAGGAATAAACTTAACCAAAGAGGTGAAAGACCTGAGCTTGGTAAACTATAAGAGCCTGACGAAGTTAAAGACAACATAAATAAATGAAAAGATATTCTATGCTCATGAATTGGAAGAATAAATATTGTTAAATTTTCTATACTACCCAAAGTAATCTACATATTTAATGCATTCTCTATCAAAATACCAATAGCATTGTCCACCAAGGTAGAACAAACAATCCTAAAATTTGTATGGAACCACAAAAGACATCAAATAGCCATAGCAATCTTGAAAAAGAAAAGCAAATTTGGGGCATCCCAATTCTGGACTTCAAGTTATATTATAAAGCCATAGTAATCAAAACAGTATGGGACTGGCACAAAAATAGAGACATAGATCAATGGAAAGAAGAGAAAACCCAGAAATGAACCCTCAATTATATGGTGAATTAATCGTCAACAAAGCAGGCAAGAAGATCCAATGGTAAAAAGATTATCTTTCAACAACTGGTGTTGGAAAAAGTGAACAACTTGGGAAAAATAATGAAACCGGACCACTTTCTTACACCATACACAAAAATAAATTCAAAATGGATTAAAGACCTAAATGTGAGATCTGAAACCATAAAAATTCTAGAAGAGCACAGGCTTGCAATTTCTCTGACATCAGCTATAGCACCTTATTTTTTTTTTTCTTGATATGTCTCTGGAGGCAAGGAAAACAAATGAAAAAAACTATTGGGACTACATCAAAATAAAAAGCAGCTGCATGGCAAAGGAAATAAAACTAAAAAACAATCTATAGGAATGGAAGGCGATATTTGCAAATGACATATCTGATAAAGAGTTAGTATCCAAAATATATAAAGAACATACAAAACTTAAAACCAAAACCCAAATATTCCAACTAAAAACGGGCAGAAAACATGATCAGATATTTCTCCAAAGAAGACCTACAGGTGGCCAACAGACACATGAAAAATTTGCTCATCATCACTCACTACTCAGGGAAATGCAAATCGAAACTATAAGGCAGTATCACCTCACACCTGTCAGAATGACTAACATCAGTAACACAAGAAACAACAGGTATTGGTGAGGATATGGAGAAAAAGGAATCCTCATGCAATGTTGGTAGGAATGCAAACTGGTGCAGCCACTGTGGAAAACAGTATGGAGATTCCTCAAAAAGTTAAAAATAGAACTACCCTATCATCCAACAATCAAAGAAATAGATATTTGCCCAAAGAATACAAAAACACTAATTCAAAGGGACACATGAACCCCTATGTTTATAGCAGCATTATTTACAACAGCCAAGATAAGAAAGCAGATCAAGTGTCTATCAATTGTTGAAATGATAAAAATGTGGTAGATATATACAATGGAATATTAGTCATGAAAAAAGAATGAGATCCTGTCATTTGAAGCAACATGGATGGACCTAGAGGGTATAATGCTAAGTAAAATTAGTCAAAGACAAATGCCATATGATTTCATTCATATGTGGAATTTAAGAAACAAAACAAAGAAAAAAAAACAGATAAATAACAACAACAAAAAGACTCTTAAATACAGAAAACAAACTGGTGGTTGCCAGAGGGGAGGTAGATAGGGGGATGGGTGAAATAAAGGGGATTAAGAGTTATAGACTTTCAGTTATAAAATAAATAAGTCATGGGGATGAAAGCATAGCATAGAGAATAGTCAATAAATTTTAATAACATTGTTTGGTGACAGATGGTGACTACACTTATCATGGTGAACACTGAGTGATGAATAGAATTGTTCAGTCATTATGTTGTATAACTGAAACTAATATAACACTGCATATTAATTATACTTCAATAAAATAAAAAGAAAATAAGGAAAAATTGGCCCTAAATTACACATAATACGAGATAGACTTAGTAGAGATATGCAGAAAATTTCATCCAAAAACAGCAAAATACACATCTTTTTCAAGTGCACATGGAACGTTCTTCAGGATAGATCACATGTTAGGCCACAAAACAAGTTAATAAATTTAAGAATATTAAAATCTTACCAAGCATCTTTTCTGGCCATGATGGTATGAAACCAGAGATCAATTACAAAAAGGAAACTGAAGGGAAAAAATGTGATACTAAACAACATGGTATTGTACAACCAATGGTCAACAAGTCAAAGAAGAAATCAAAAAATACCTTGAGAAAAATAAAGTAGAAATACAACATTCCAAAATCTTTGGGACAACAGCATATGCAATTCTAAGAGGGAAGTTTATAGCAATACAGGCCTACCTCAAGAAACAAGAAAAATCTCAGTCTAACCTTATGCGTAAAGGAACTAGAAAAGAACAAATAATTGGTAGAAGGAAGGGAATAGTAAAGATCAAAATGGAAACAAATGAAAGAGAGACTTAAAAAAAAAAAAAATCAACCTTTAGCCAGACTCAAGAGAGCCCAAATAAAATCAGAAATGAAAGAGGAGAAATTACAAACAATACCACAGATGCACAAAGGATCATAAGAGAATGCTATAAACACTTCATAATAATTTATATAGAACACTATAAACACTAATTTATAAACAAATTAGACAACCTAGAAGAAATGGATATATTCCTTAGAAACATACAATCTTCTAAGACTGAATCATGAAAAAATAGAAAATCTGAACAGCACAATTATGAAATTGACATTGAATCAGTAATCAGGAAAAAAAAAAACCACAAAAATCGAAAGTCCAGATGACTTCACAGATGAAATCTACCAAACATTTAAAGAAGAACTAATATGTATCCTCCTCCAAATCATTCTAAAAAAAAGCAAAGAAGGAACACTTCCACTCATTTTATGAGGCCAGCATTATTCTGATGCCAAAACCAGATGACACTGGAAAAAAAAAAAGTGAGAGAGAATAAAGGCCAATATCCCTGATGAACTTAGATGTAAAAATCCTCAATGAAATATTAGCAGACCAAATTCAACAATAAATCAGAAGTATCACAATGACCAAGTGGGATTTACTCCAAGGATGCAAGGATGTCTTAACACCCACAAATCAATCATGATCCACCATATTAACAAAATAAGGGCTAGAAATCATATCTCAGTAGATGCAGAAAAAAACATTTGACAAACTATAACATTGATTCATGATAAAAACTTTCAACAAAGTAGGTTTAGAGGGATTATAAAGCCATATATGAAAAACCCACAACTAACATAATATGCAGCAATATAGAGCTGAAAGCTTTTCCTCCAGTAGAAGGTTCAGGAGAAAAGATAGCTACTCTCACTTTTATTCAACATAGTATTGGAAGTCCTAGCCACAGCAATTATACAAGAAAAAGAAATAAAAGGCATCAAAATTGAAAAGGAAGACACAAAAATGTAACTATTTACAGATGATATAATACTATATACAGAAAACCTTAAATATTATATCAAAAACAAAACAAAACTAATCAAATTCAGTAAAGTTGCAGGATACAAAATATACTGATATCTGTTTCATTTCTATACACTAATAATAAACTATCAGAAAGAGAGCTAAAAAACAATCCCAGTTACAATTGCATCACAAAAGATATTTCTTCATCTTCACTCATTTTGGGGTCTTAAATACGTGCATGCTGTATCACTGATCAAAGGTTACCAGTATCTGAAATTCGACTATATTTGCCTTACCCTTTCTATGCCTGTTCCTTCTTTCCTTTAGTGTGGAAAATTTTAGCAAGAAATAATGTGGTCAGTAGAGAGTAAGCCCAAAAAAAAAAAAAAAAAAAGAAGGAAGATAAAGACCAAACATGCTTAATCCTCAGGCGGTATACCTAAACCCAGGATAACAGAGTTAGCTCTGCATGTGGTGGTTCTAGAGGGTAACTGATTGTGGCTTATTGCAAAGCAATTTGGAGCTCTGTAGACCTAAATTTAAATCCTACCTCAGCTACCTTGTAACTGTGCAAAATTGGGCAAGTAAATTCTCTCTCTCTGGATCCCAATTTCTTTATCTGAAAATTAGGTTTATAGGAATACCTCTCTGAGAGCTTTATAGGAAAATTGTTTGAGCGAGAGCTAAGAACTTTCACTTTCAATGTTAACCAATTCATCAACAAAAGCAACACAAATAGTAGCTCCATTTTCTTTCCTTTATTCTTATTCTGTGAAGTCATAAAGAAAAGTCATATTGACTGTCTAGTCTCCAAATTAGATATACCCAGTGAGGTACGGGTGATGGCTGGTCTGGAATCGGAGTATGGGTGCTCCATGTTTATGAAACAGGTTTTATCTATGAGAAAGAACCTACCTGGGAATTTTCACTCTATAAATCCCAGACTCATTATCCATAATGCTGAGCTAAACAGCCTTGACCAATCAACATTAAATGTCATCTGGGCTTCAGGAGTAGAGGGAGTGCTGTGCTTCCACAGTCTATCCACCGTGCACTTGGCCATGTGCCAGATGCTCTTTTTAAAGTTCCCCAAACCCCAATGATCCTGAACATGAATACATGTATTGAGCTGCCATAATCACTAATGACTAAAGGTAAATAAGAGGAAAATGAGAGTGTTAAAGAGACCTGACCCAATTTTGGATCCTGGCCAGATGTTCAAGGAGTGCCAACTGCTTTCGACACAGGTCACACCTGCTTAATTAACAGTAATAAGAGCTTTTGGAAGATCACAGGGAAATTAGTTACAGATAAATGATCTAGCAATTCTGTCTCAACCAGAAAAGGGACAGGATGCTATTTAATAACATGATCACAAGTGGAATTACAGGTTAATGACCTTGCATTTTATAATTTAATGCGGCACACACAGTACCAGGCTGAAAGTAAATGGATTGTCAAATACAAATGTATACACTGGCATTTTATAAATAAATTATTATAACACTAATTGCAGTTAAATTGCTGTATTTTAATATGGTCTAATAATTAAGTCATGAGTGGCTTACTGCCTGGTTCTTGCCTGAACTGGCACCAAATAAAACAATTTGATTCAGCAAAAGTAGTTCTGAATATAGTCTCAAGCTTTTATACAGGAATGGAGGCATATGAGATCCCAACTACCCCAATTTATAAAAATTAGGATTGCTTTCATTCCCCCACCTCTTGCCTTTTTGATGACTATTTGCAAAGGAAAATAATATCACAGTGAATTGGATAAACTCGAACCCCTTTTGCATCTCAAGAAATGCTGTAAATCCTGACTTAGTCTTCTTCTGAAATGATTTTTTCCCCCTAAAGATTAGAGCTCCTCTAAGATTATCTAATTTCACCACCCAGTACTCAAAAATTAGTACTGAATGGATAACACCTTTGTCAGAAATACCACAACAGTTGTGAGCTCTGGTTGTGTGTCATGGGATTCCTTTGGATCACTTGCCCCACTCTGTGCTCCCATTATAACATGTTAGCCATGCTAGAGCATTATTTTCCCCACATTCCAGTCATCCATTCATGTGTCTATTTGTGTGGTTTCCTGAGGGCAGGACCATGACCTGTATTTTCCTAAATCCTGCAATATATTAAGCACTCAAAAATATTGATTGGTTAAATGAAGGAAAGAAACAAAAGCTAACTCACAACTCACAACTTACAATCACTAACAGGCAATCCGTAATGATTAAGTCAATTTTTTTTTTTAAGATTTTATTCATTTATTTGACACAGAGACAGAAAGTACAAGCAGAGGGAGCGGTAGGCAGAGGGAGTGGGAAAAGCAGAAACCCCTCTGAGCAGGGAGCCCGATGCGGAACTCCATCCCAGGACCCTGGGATCATGACCTGAGCTGAAGGCAGATGCTTAACCCAGAGAGCCACCCAGGTGCCCCTAAGTCAATTAATTCTTATTTATTTTAGTGTCTTCCAACTGTGAGAGTTTCTGTAGATACAGACATGTAAGTTAAAATCCTGCCCTCAAATTAAATACAGTACATTTGCTAAAAACTATACCCACATAAAGATAAAATCACTTTTTGTAGACACTACATTGAAAACCACGTGAGCACTCCAATTTTCACCATGATGACATAAGTACTGTTATTATCCCTACTTCATATAGGAGGAAACTGAGGCACATAAAGATTAGGAAACTCCCAAGTTCTCTCTCCTAGAAAAATGACACAGACAGGTTTCTCTTCCAGCCCAAATGGCTCCAGAGCCTGCACACTTAATTACCACAATATGTAATTTCAGAAATACTGTAGGTTTAAAGGAGACAAAGTTTACTGGTCTTTATGCATTAGAGAAACTAAAGACACTATCAGAGCAGAAGTCAACAATATCTTAAAGGGTGAGAGGAATTAGATGGAGAAAGAGAAAATGATGCGTGTGCTGAGTAAAGAAAGGACAGGGGCAAAAGTGAACATGGTGTGACTAGAGCAAAGGATTCAGGTGTAACACATGAAAAATAAGACCTATAGAGTTGAATTGGGGAAGACTTTGCTATTCATGGTAAAGAAACCTTCAGATATTCCTGGCATCTGATATTTGCAGCCAGAGACCTCTGGTCACCCAGCACATCTATAAGTGAGATTTCCTGACTAAATAGCCATTGAAGCAATAACATTTTATTTCTCCCCAAGCCTGTCACATGGTCATTCAAGTAAGGTCCAAACAACAGCAGCAAATAGATAAACTCTGCCCTGTCTTTTTATACCCAGCCATACACAGTAAGTCTCCAAAGGGCAGACTGGCAGACACTGAAAGCTGCTTCCTCTTTGCAAGGTTTGACTGGGAGTGTTTCTTGATTTGCTAGCGCTTGGTATGTCAATGCCCCACTCCTATGCTTGAGGCCCCAGGCCTTGGATTAAACAAGGAAGCGATATGTTTGGACAATCACCTCATTTGTATTATTGCCTATCTACTTTGGCCCAAAAAGTTGGGAACAAAAGTTGTTTCATGCATCACTATTTTAATTAACAAGATATTTTATTAAATTAAGGTAAAGTGGGTGACAGAGATGCTTTTGGACCTATCAGTTAGGAGTGAGGTCTTGCTTGAAGAAAACAAGATGACCCTGTCTTGTGAGTTACCAGTTAAGTTGCTGTCTCTGCAAAGACTGGATTTCTGGGTTAGTCTAGGATCAGATCAGATCCTGCCTTGCTGATACAGGCTTTCATCTAATGCAATCCCAACCCTTTATGCTCATCCTGACTCAATAAGAACAGCTCCCTACAGAGCAGGCCCTGACCTTTGGGAAAGCCCTGGGCAAATTTCTCTTAGAGTCAATTTCTTGAAAAAAAAAAAGTGTTCTGTAGAGATACTTGAAGATGGGGTTACTTGGGAATCATGGCCATAGGAATATTTTTAACTACTTCAGATTAATGTTACTACCAATTATACTAATGATAATAGCAAAGTTATTATAACTACAATTATCACCATTTTTTTAATCATAACAATCTCTAGAAGAGAACTGTACAACGCACTGGTTATAACAGAACGTGGTTTGCACTTACCTATTTCAGATTAACTTTTTTAACCTGATAACTGACCAAATTCACTCTAAGTACCAAATCAGAAATAGGTTGACATGGAAAGAAAACATATCCCAGACTTTCAAAAGATAAGCCACTAGTCAAGAAAAAGTTGATCTCTGTACATAATTCAAAATGACATTAACTGGGGAGGGGGGGGAGTGAGGCTTGTCTAATTTTATGAACCTGAAGGATAAATTTTGCTGACAGATTTATGGGTTATAACCCACTAAATTCCTTCTGTTGAAATGTTCACTTGTTTCCTTCAAAGACAGGAAAATCAGTTAATCTTAAGGCCCCTCAGATGATCTTTCCTTAGGATTTGACGAACTGTAAATCTGTCTGAGAGGAAGTTAGTCGATCTGACTTAAAACTACAGATGGTAGTGGTCTGAAAACTTGAGTTGTAGCAGCTCTAAAAGTGACACAGACCTTCCCAAGTGGTGTTTTACATGGAGGACAGAAAGCCTGCAATAATTAATACAGTCCAAATTAGAAATAGGATGGAGGCATTATTTGCAATCCCTAATCTCCTTTGAGGGGTCCACCTCATAAAATAGCTAAGCAACTCAAACCTCAGAACACTGTGACGACTGCTTAGTCACCCTATGTTCTTTTCACAATTTTCAGGAGAGGTGGAAATAAAAGAACTCAGAACCATATAATTCTCATCCTCAAACCAAGGGAATATGACAGGTAAAAAGAGTACCTTAAGTACACACTGAAAATTGGTTAAAAAGTACCATCTGAAAGACAAGTCAGAAGAAATGCTTTTATATCCAGGGTCGGCTGATCTCAAATCGGTATTTAAAAGTTTCAGAGTTAGCAAGTTCCAGAAAAAACTTCAATTTAGTATTGACAGTAATGGGGTGAAGAAAATAATTTTTAAAGTTCCACTTTTTACCTTAGTTTTATTTTCTCTTCCTCTTTGTACTTTCTCTACTTCAAACTTCTTTTTTTTTTTTCATTTTATTTTATTACGTTATGTTAGTCTACTTCAAACTTCTAAAAAAATGTTTAGGCAGAATAAAGAAAAATAGGAATAAGATTTTTTATGACATAAGTCTAAAAAGGTTTAGCAAATTGCCTGACACTAAGTTCTCAACAAAATGTTCCTCCCTTCTTCCTCACATAGGGCATCTTGTTCATCTCTTTGAGAGGTTCCTACTGAGTCAGGTAGAAGGGAAATGGCTAACTCTGTCCAAAGCACTGGGCCTGAGGATTCTTGGAGTCTCTGATAGAAACCTCTTCCCTCAATATGAAAAGGGCAACATTATCATCTGAGTAGTAAGGAGAAATCCCAGCTAACTCTCTCTCAGGACCAGCCTTAGGTACAGGCAGGGAGTGGTGCCTCCAGCTGATGACTGCACATGTTCTGCACCAGGCAAAAGGTTATCTAGAACTAAACAGCACTAATTTTTAACTCCATGGGACAAGGTACTTTTTCTGAACTATATATATAAAATGAAGTGAAAATATCTACTATGTAAGGCTGAGATAAGGAATAAATTAGATGATTATGGGAAGATATTAGTGTAGTGGTTAGCACTTAATAAGTATATATTAAGTGAGAAAATATTCAGTCAGTAACATCTCTGTGTGAATCAGTATCCCAGGTCTGTTTCCTGTATGAGAGGAGCTCACTGATGAAGGAGCAGAGCACTAGATACATAAAAAAGAGGCAGGGATTCCCAAGTACAAACTTTGCTAAATTTTGTAGATTTCTACAAGTCACCAAAAATGTAGTATTCTTTAAGAATAATAATAAAGTTGGCCATTTGCCATATGTTCTCCTATTCTCGCAAATGTGTGCTGAAATGAAAATATTGCAAAGTCCACTGTAGTGCTCAGAATACGGGGTACCAGGAGCTACATGATGGATAAGAGAACTCAGAATTCCAAAGTAGAAAGAATAAAGATAAAAGCTCTAGCCATCATTCTTGATAGGAAAAAACTAAGGAAAAGAAACAGGAATAGAGAGAGGGGGTGGGGGAGAGAGAGAGAGAGAGAGAAAGCATCTAGTCCTAAGGACAATTCTCTGGCATTTAGCTCTGAGCATTAAGGTAATTGGAATGTACTGAGAGCTTGTAAATAGTCCATGTATATGTCTGTTTTCAAATACCTGCCTACAGTTCTGCAGACTATGAGACTTTAGAGATTCTAGGAAGTGAAATAGTGGTTAGACTTCCAGACCTTGGAGACACACTGCATGAGTTTGAACACTGCACTGAAACTTTATCAGCTGTGACCGGGAGAGACACTCAACCTCTTTAAGCTCCAGCTTCTTTCTCTTAGAGAGGAACAAGTAATACTGCTTACACTGTAGGACTGACATGAGGATTTTAATGGGATGGTGCATTTTAAATCCTAAGCCAAGGACTGGACATATGATAAGCACAAAAAGTTTTTTTTAACTTTTAATAGTTATATAATTTATTATAATAATTATTTCATCAACCTTAACTGCCTCATTAAGCAGCATGTAGAGATATTGTAAATAGCCATATATTGGAGAATACTAAAGGAGTGCCTTTAGTGTAAACCAGACTCTATCCTTATTAGCCCAGCTAAACCTTCAGATTTAGTCAGGTTAACGGAGCCTCAGTGCCTCAAAACAAAAAACCAAACAATAGCAAAAACAACAAACTCTAAGTCTAATAAAAGATACAGAGATTTTAAAAATAAGAAATACTTATTTGCATCCAGAAATAGGTATTCCCCATCCTTCTGCCACATACACACTTAAACCCCTTAAAAGAACATCTCCAAATAGAATCCCCCTTATACTGATCCAAAGAATAAACAGAAATCCTTTTCAGTATGCGGAAAAAAAAAAAAAAAAAGATTCCAGAGTATGTAAAATTAAACATCCCTTTCCTAGACAATCAGTCATTTCTCCAAGAATCCCTGTTTTCTTTCAGTGAGGAGTGTTATTTCAAGGTCAAATATGGTTGATTAGAATGTATATTGCTACTGAGTTGTTCACTCCTTTTAGATATTTTTAGTGGATAAAACTAGAAGAGATACATACATGCATGCATAAATACAGAGATAGTGACATAAATTTATTTTGAAACTTTCAAATTCAAAACTATAAATGTTCAATAGGTCCTTTATACCAATCTGTATTTTCTCTTTTCTTATAATAACTTTATATGAGCTTTGATCGAATACCTTCCTTTGCTTGTTTTTATGTAGGATTATTTTTTTTCCCA
The DNA here is from genome assembly GCF_964656455.1 of Halichoerus grypus. Classification (NCBI taxonomy): domain Eukaryota; kingdom Metazoa; phylum Chordata; class Mammalia; order Carnivora; family Phocidae; genus Halichoerus; species Halichoerus grypus. The sequence goes on along the minus strand of NC_135718.1, from coordinate 20,902,496 downwards.
AACTTTTAATAAGCCTGGCTTAGGAACGTTCTTCCAATTCCAGAGTTCCCTCTTCTGTTATTTTTGTTTGTTTAAAAACTGCGGGGGTTGTTTTCCAGAATGTCCTGAATCTGTTCACCTCTCTAACTGTATTCCGGACCTTTTCTTTGTTTATACTGTGCCTAACCTGCCCAGTTTGAGGTCCAACACTTTGCACTTCCTTGTGGGGCCCTGTCCTGGGAGTCCTGTTTTATTGATTTTGAGGAGGCTACAGGCGCTTTAGAATTTTCTGTGGCATGCCCCTCACCCTTGGTCAATATTGGAGAGGGCGACACTCTTCCCAGTTTTAGCTTCTGTTCCTAAATAGACTTTCTGTTCTTTCTAGTCAACACCTGTTGGGTATTTTAGGGTGCTCCTAGTTTCATGTTAGTATTAATGGCAGTTTGGATGTTTCTTTCTTCACACACAGACACCACTGGATATTTATGATTACTAGTCACATACTGTGTTTGTGATTAGCTCTTATATTTTGGAGTTTGTGGGGTAACTTTACCATCTGGTTTGGTGCTATATGTTACCCATGGGTTTTGGTTTTGCTATCCAACTTTTCTGTCTAGTTTTACATGAAGATCCAGTGAGATTGAAAAATGTCATTTTCACATTTCCAGAATCCTTACCATTAAAGTCCCCACCCAATCTCCCTTTTAAATAATTGTTTTAATAAACTTATTTTAGAATAGTTTGCAATTTACATAAGATTTGTAAAAATAGTTCAGAGAGTTCCCATATAAGCCCTTTAAAAAACTGATCTTTAGTCTTCCATTTGATGAGTTTGGATAATTGTAGATAAAATATATAATTGTATACCACCCAAATTATGTGGTTTACATCTTGTTAGCACTGTCTCTCTTGCTGCCACATTGTCCCTTGCCCTTACCCTTACTCACTCTGATGAAACATGTTGCCATATTGTGAAGTGTTCTATGGAGAGGTCCCCAAGGCCTCTGGCCAACAGCTCCTGAGAAACTAAATCCTGCCAACTAGGAAGTAGATCCTTCACAGTTAAGCCTTGAACTGACCGTAGCTTTCTGAAACAAAACAAAACAAAACAAACAAAAACTAGAGCTAAAGGACCCAGCTAAGCCATGCTTAGTTTCTTGACCCATAGAAAATATGAGATGATATTTTTGTTTTAAGCCTCCATGTTTTAGGGCAATTTGTTCTGCAGCAATAGATAACTAACACATGGAACCAACTCTGCTTACAGCTCAGGATACAGTAGTAATTGCCATGGTCCCTGCTTTCATGGCACTTATGTTCAGGGCTGCTGGTGATTCTATAAGAATCCATGGCCCAAGGCTTACCAATTTTCTTCCATGAATGAAGCCCTGCAACGCCCCAAATCACCAAAAAGAAAAAAAAAAGCTAAATAAGAAGATAAAGCATCCTCTCACCAGAAGCTTGCATTTTTCAAATAGGCTGGAAGAAAAGATTCTACATGCACTCACTGCCTGTTTGACATCCCCCTCCTGGTTAATATTCATAGAAACTTGCAGGAATCCCTGTTAATACCCAGATTGGAAATCTCAGAGCCAAATGCTATAGCCATGTGGCCTGATTTGCATCCATGAATATGCAGCAGCATGAGCCCCTTGCTTAGGATTTCTGCCCTTTGTTGGGTGTCAGTATTGTATGTACAGCTGTGAATTTTCCCTTCCTGAACTGAATGTCCAACTCAGGAAATAAAGTCAGAGCTGGAGAGCAGCAGATAGAAGCCATTCTTCCACTCTTCTATTGCAAAAGCTCATATTGGCCTCACCAATCCCTGAATTCTTTTCACTTCTAAATTTTGGAAAAGTTGATGTGACTTTGCAGCTTCCTCCAGCCCTAAGGTTTGAGAGATAGTGAGTAAACTATTTAACCATAGTCAGTAGCTCTGCTAATTTACTCAGAATCAAACTAAAACACACAAATAAACAAAAATAAGCAAACAGTGAAATATGATTAAATTTAAAAGACAAATTGCTCCCTTACAGAGATTAAAGAGAGATGGAGTTTAATATTTGATAATTTCAAGTATTATTATTTTCATTATATATATTCCCTGATATATATGATATATCAGGGAACGCCAGTACCTGGCCTGGTAAAAGCTTCTTCATTACTTCGTCTGCAGAACCAGGGCTGGCCCCATAGGTGAGACCTGAACATTTGGTTTATAATAACTATTACTGAAGTCTCCAGAACATCAATTCTTCTCTAGAAGCAATAAGGAAATACAGCTGTTAAGAACTTTCTAGAACTAATTCCCACCTTGACCAACTATTTGCTATTTAAGTGACCATGGACAAGTGAGCTTTGTTTCCTCCTCTGTAATAGAGCCTTTATAAATTGTAATTTGGATGATTTTAATAGGAACAGTCATTGACAACACTTATTAATTTGTTTAGTTGAAATAAAGGAAGATGGTGACCTTCTGTGAATTTCAAAGAAGCACATCTCTTTTTTTTAAATGAAGAAGTTATGGGTCCTTCATCCAATTACAGAATATGTCAATCTGAACATTTTATTTTTTTTTTCAAATGTATCTAGTAAAGTATATGTCACTGAGGGGGAAGGGAAAAGATGGTGAGGAGTAGGGGACCCTATTCCAAACAGTCCCCTGAATTGAGCTGGATATCTACCAGACTACTCTGAACACCCACAAAATCAGCCTGAGATGTAAGAAGATATATCTGGATCTCTACAAACAGAACATTGCAGGTGGTTGGTTTTGAGGTATGAAGAGGGGAGCTGTGATTCTGCAGACAGATATCAGAAGATAAATGGAAGGGGGAGGGAGCCTTCAGGATCCTGCACCACCAGTGCATGAAAGCCTCCCTGCTGGGGACAGGGCACAGACTTGCAGACCAGTAGCGGTGGTAGCCCCCTGGACTGAAACCTGGAGCGGCAGGGCCACACATGAAAACTGGGGGAGGCTGGCAGTTTTAGAAGCACAAAAGGCAGAGACATGCCCTGACCTGGAGGCAAGGACTGGGAATGCTGCTGAGGGGCTCACAACCCAGGACACTGCAGTTTTTAGCAGCACAGACAGAAACGGAGATAGTGTGGCCTGGAGAGCTCACTGAAGAAAAGAATGCGATCTCTCTGCTCTGAGGCAGAGGGTTGGAAATGGTCTCTTCTGCTCTGACTCTCGGAAGAGACAGGAAAAGCCACCAGGGAAAGCCGCCAGAGAACAGATGCCCCCCAAAAATGGTTTTCACTGAGCTCATCCCCCCCACAGGGGGCAGGGCAACTTGCCCAAACAGGGCTGCCTGAGTAACAGTGTGGCAGGCCCCTCTCCCAGAAGACAGGGACAACAAGAGGCTGACAACCCTAAGGTCCCTATAAAAGAGATACATCTTGCTTGGGTTGTGGTCAATAATTTGGACTCTGTATACTCCCTCAACCACCCCTCAACAGAATGACTAGGAAGAGGAACCCCCAAAATAGGAAAGACTCAGAGACTGTAACTTCCTCCACAGATTTACAAATGGATACAGATAGAAACAAGATGTCAGAAATGGACTTCAGGGTAACAGTTATGAAGACAATAGCTAGAACGGAGAAATTGATTAATGGCAACATAGAGTCTCTAAGGGCAGAAATGAAAGCTGAACTTGCAGAACTTAAAATTGCTATCAATGAGATCCAATCTAATCTAGATACTCTAACAGCTAGGGTAAATGAAGCAGAAGAACGAATTAGTAATCTAGAAGACCAACTGATAGAAAAGAAGGAAAAAGAGGAGGCCTGGGAGAAACAGCTCCAAATCCATGCAAACAGAATTAGAGAAATAAGTGACATCATGAAACATTCCAATGTCAGAATTATTGGGATTCCTGAGGGGGTGGAGAGAGAGAGAGGACTAGAAGATATATTTGAGCAAATTGTAGCTGAGAACTTCCCTAAACTGGGGAATGAAACAAACATTCATGTCCTAGAGGCAGAGACGACCCCTCCCAAGATCAAGGAAAACAGACCAACGCCCCGGCATGTAATAGTAAAACTCACAAATCTTAGAAACAAGGAAACCATTTTAAGGGCAGTTAGGGGTAAGAGATTCCTTATGTACAGAGGGAAGAACATTAGAATAACGTCAGACCTATCCACAGAGATCTGGCAAGCCAGAAAGGGCTGGCAAGACATATTCAGGGTACTAAATGAGAAGAACATTCAGCCAAGAATACTTTATCTGGCAAGGCTGTCATTTAGAATGGATGGAAAGATGCAGAGCTTCCAAGACTGACAGAAACTGAAAGAATATGTGACCACTAAGCCAGCCCTGCAAGAAATATTAAGGGGGGGTTCTATAAAAGGAGAAAGACCCCAAGAGTGATATAGAACAGAAATTTACAGAGACAATCTATAGAAACAAGGTCTTCACAGGCAGCATGATGACAATAAATTCATATCTTTCATTAATCACTCTCAACTTGAATGGACTAAATGCTCCCATAAAATGGCACAGGGTTGCAGACTGGATAAAAAGACAGGACCCATCCATATGCTGTCAACAAGAGACTCATTTTGAACCTAAAGATACATCCAGACTGAAAGTGAAGGGATGGAGATCCATCTTCCATGCCAACGGACCTCAAAAGAAAGCTAGGGTAGCAATTCTCATATCAGAAAAATTAGATTTTAAGCTAAAGACTGTAGTTAGAGACACAGAAGGACACTATATCATCCTTAAAGGGTCTATCCAACAAGAAGATCTAACAATTATAAATATCTATGCCCCCAACATGGAGGAGCCAACTACATAAGCCAACTGTTAACCAAAATAAAGAATCACATTGATAATAATACATTAATTGTAGGACACCTCAACACTCCACCCTCAGCAACAGACAGATCACCTAAGCAGAAAATCAACAATGAAACAAGAGCTTTGAATGACACACTGGACCAGATGGCCCTCATAGATATATACAGAACATTCCACCCTAAAACAACAGAATACACATTCTTCTCAAGTGCACATGGAACTTTCTCCAGAATAGACCACATACTGGGTCACAAATCAGGTCTCAACTGATACCAAAAGATTGAGATTATTCCCTGCATATTCTCAGACCATAATGTTTTAAAACTGGAACTCAATCAAAAGAAAAAATTTGGAAGAAATTCAAACACTTGAAAGCTAAAGACCACTCTAATCAAGAATATTTGGGTCAACCAGGAAATCAAAGAAGAATTTAAACAATTCATGGAGACCAATGAGAATGAAAACACACCAGTCTAAAACCTATGGGATACTGCAAAGGCGGTCCTAAGGGGGAAATACGTAGCCATCCAAGCCTCACTCAAAAAAATAGAAAAATCCCGAATTCACCAACTAACTTTACACCTTAAAGAACTAGAGAAAAAGCAACAATCGATGCCTACGCCACACATTAGAAGAGAAATAATTAAGATTAGAGCAGAGATCAATGAATTAGAAACCAGATACAAAGTAGATCAGATCAATGAAACTAGAAGCTGGTTCTCTGAAAGAATTAATAAGATCGATAAACCACTGGCCAGACTTATCCAAAAGAAAAGAGAAAGGACCCAAATTAATAAAATTATAAATGAAAGGGGAGAGATCCCGACTAACACCAAGGAAATAGAAAAAATTATCAGAAATTATTATCAACAACTATATGCCAGTAAATTAAGCAACCTGGAATAAATGGATGCCTTCCTGGAAACCTATAAACTCCCAAGACTGAAACAGGAAGAAATTGACAACCTGAATAGGCCAATAACCAGTAACGAGATTGAAGCAGTGATCAAAAACCTCCCAAAAAACAAGAGTCCAGGGCCTGATGGATTCCCTGGGCAATTCTACCAAACATTCAAAGAAGAAATAATACCTATTCTCCTGAAGCTGTTTCAAAAAATAGAAACAGAAGGAAAGCTTCCATACTCCTTCTATGAGGCCAGCATTACCTTAGTCCCCACACAAGGCAAAGACCCCATCAAAAAGAATTTCAGACCAATATCCCTGATGAATATGGGTTCCAAAATTCTCAACAAAATCCTAGCTAATAGGATCCAACAATACATTAAAAGGATCATCCACCACAACCAAGTGGGATTTATCCCTGGGATGCCAGGGTGGTTCAACATTTGCAAATCAATCAATGTGATAGAACACATTAATAAGAGGAGAGAGAAGAACCATATGGTCCTCTCAATTGATGCAGAAAAAGCATTTGACAAAATACAACATCTTTTCCTGATTAAAACTCTTCAGAGTATAAGGATAGAGGGAAAATTCCTCAAGTTCATAAAAACCATCTATGAAAAACCCACAGCAAATATCATCCTCAATGGGGAAAAGCTGAGAGCCTTTCCCTTAAGATCAGGAACACAAGGATGCCTACTCTCACCACTATTGTTCAACATAGTACTAGAAGACCTAGCAACAGCAATCAGACAACAAAAAGAAATAAAAGGTATTCAAATTGGCAAAGAAGAAGTCAAACTCTCTCTCTTCACAGATGACATGATATTTTATGTGGAAAATCCTAAAGACTCCACCCCCAAATTACTAGAACTCATACAGCAATTCAGTAATGTGGCAGGATACAAAATCAATGCACAGAAATCAGTTGCTTTCTTATACACTAACAATGCAACTGTAGAAAGAGAAATTAGAGAAACGATTCCATTTACAATAGCACCAAAAACCATAAGATACCTTGGAATAAACCTAACCAAAGAGGTAAAGGATCTATACTCTAGGAACTATAGACACTCATGAAAGAAACTGAAGAAGACACAAAAAGATGGAAAAACATTACATGCTCATGGATTGGAAGAATAAACTTTGTTAAAATGTCTATGCTTCGCAGAGCAATCTATACCTTCAACTCCATCCCAATCAAAATTCCAATGACATTTTTCAAAGTGCTGGAACAGACAATCCTAAATTTTGTATGGAATCAGAAAAGACCCAAATCACCAAGGAAATGTTGAAAAAGAAAAACAAAGCTGGGGCATCACGTTGCCTGATTTCAAGCTATATCACAAAGCAGTGATCACCAAGACAGCATGGTACTGGCACAAAAACAGACATATAGACCAATGGAACAGAATATAGAGCCCAGATATGGACCCTCAACTCTATGGTCAACTAATCTTCAACAAAGTAGGAAAAAATATCCAATGGAAAAAACAGTCTCTTCAATAAATAAATGGTGCTGGGAAAATTGGACAGCTATATACAGAAGAATGAAACTCAACCATTCTCTAACACCATACACAAAGATAAATTCTAAATGGATGAAAGGCCTCACCATGGGACAGGAATCCATCAAAATTCTTGAGGAGAACATAGGCAGTAACCTCTTTGACATAGGCCACAGCAACTTCTTCCAAGACATGTCTCCAAAGTCAAGGGAAACAAAAGCAAAAATGAACTTTTGGGACTTTATCAAGATAAAAGCTTCTGCACAGCAAAGGAAATAGTCAACAAAACAAAGAGGCAACCCATGAAATGGGAGAAGATATTTGCAAATGACACTGCAGATAAAGGTCTGATATCCAAGATCTATAAAGAACTTCTCAAACTCAACACCCAAAAAACAAATAATCAAGGCAAAAAAATGGGCAGAAGACATGAACAGACATTTCTCTGAAGAAGATATACAAATGGCTAACAGACACATGAAAAAATGTTCATCATCATTAGCCATCAGGGAAATTCAAATCAAAACCACATTGTGATACTACCTTACACCAGTTAGAATGGCAAAAAATGACAAGTCAAGAAACAACAAATGTTGGAGAGGTTGTGGAGAAAGGGGAACCCTCTTACACTGTTGGTGGGAATGCAAGTTGGTACAGCCATTTTGGAAAATAGTGTGGAGGTGCTTCACAAAGTTAAAAATAGAACTACCCTATGACCCAGCAATTGCACTACTGGGTATTTTCCCCGAGGACACCGATATAGTGAAAAGAAGGGCCATATGCACCCCAACGTTCATAGCAGCAATCTCCGTAATAGCCAAACTGTGGAAAGAGCCGAGATGCCCTTCAACAGATGAATGGATAAAGAAGATGTGGTCCATATATACAATGGAATACTACTCAGCCATCAGAAAGGATGAATACCCAACTTTTACATCAATATGGATGGGACTGGAGGAGATTATGCTAAATGAAATAAGTCAAGCAGAGAAAGTCAATTATCATATGGTTTCACTTATTTGGGGAACATAAGGAATTACATGGAGGACATTAGGAGAAGGAAGGGAAAAATGAAGTGGGGGGGGATCAGAAGGGGAGAAGAACCATAAGAGACTATGGACTCCAGGAAACAAACTGATGGTTTTGGGGGGCGGGGTGGGGGGATGGGTAAGTCTGGTGATGGGTATTAAAGAGGGCACATACTGCATGGAGCACTGGGTGTCATACACAAACAATAAATCATGGAACACTTCATCAAAAACTAATGATGTACTGTATGGTGACTAACATAACATAATAAAAAAAATGATGAACCTCAAACAACTTGACAAAATGTAAATTGTACCTGTCTTACTCTCTGACTGGGGTAGACTTGAGAGCTCTAGATCTATTTTTTTTTTATTATGTTATGTTAATCACCATTTATTATGGACTCTCAGAAACAATCTAGATCTCTTTTTTTAAGAGACAGCCCAGATGCCACCTATAATTCAAAGGGCTCTGGAAAACCTCATTTTCACAGGAAGGGTATTTCATTTGTGACAAATAAAAATAAATGAATTTGGATTCTCAATTGCTAAATTAAAATTTCAGCGGTGAAAATAGAGTTCAAAATATCTGAAAATGATTATGATCCATGCTCACCCCAGAATGGATAAGATAGCACAATTATAAATTTCAGCTGTAGGAGCAAAGGATAAGGGTTTATAGGTGCTAGACAGAATGTCAAAAGCATCCAAGGCAGCCTTTCAGTCTCTCCTCCTTACCATCATAATTAAATATTCCAGTTTAAAAAAAACTGTTTAGAACTTGATATTGGTCATTATTCTTAAGATTTCTTAAAATTTATATATATATTATAGACTTAAAAAATATATTAGTGGCTAAGTATTTTCCAGAGATCTCCAGAAAGGAAAAGGTAGGGAAGGATTCTTGGTATCTGGGCATGCACTGTGTGTTCTCTTGAAAATCTTATGTACTTGCCTTTCCATACAATTCCCAAAGCATATTCTAGGGCTAATAGTAATGATGAGGGTCATCTCTAGTTCCTCACTCTCACCAAAGGAAGGAAATATCATGGTCTTTGGCATAATCTTTCCCAGCTATATGATGTATAAAATTATTCAAATTGAAGAACATAACAAAATCACTAGTTGCATGCTGGTACTTTTAATTCCATAATAGCTGAATCCTGTTTCCACAAGAGGCTACAGAGAGGACTCAGTTTCACTGGAAAACCTTCCTTACAACACATACATTTCCTTTCTCTCTCCCTCTCTCACTCCCTCCCTTCCATAAAACACCAACATCTAGAAACCTCTTTAAGGTAGAAGAAGTCATCTTTGTATCACAGTTCAGTAATAATGATAGATTCCTGAGTAAGCACTGGTGTAGTTATTTGATTTCAAATATTCTCAATTTGTCACTGATTTTCACAAAACAGGACTTTAATCATATTACTTCCCTCATTTACATGAACATGGTTAACATTTCCCTGCTACCTCCAAAATCCTTAGCCAAGTCTTTTTATGATTTGCCACTATGTTATCTTTCCAGGTAAATCTTTCCTTTGTTTTATTTATAATGGTGAAACTTGATAAATTATTACATATTCATATAATGGAACACCACACTTTATTATTTTTTGAATGAAGAATTATTCTGTATAATGTTCTAGAGTTCTAAGATACATTTAACTAAGAAAAAAATAGAACGAATATGCATGTCTATAAAAGTAGGCGGAAAAGGATGTCTGCTGAAGGATACAAAAGAAACTATTAACAATGGCTTCCTCTAGAGAAGAAAACCAAATAGCTAGACCTGGAGTTAAACAGTAAGAGGCCAAATTTTTGCTTTGCAATGTTTGTACCTATTGAATCCTGAACACTGTATATGCATTATCTTTTCAAAAAATAAACATAACCATATTTAATTAAATATAATTTCAAAAATTAAATTTAATATGAATCATTGTCTTCTTGAATTACCATTTTAGAACTATGTGTTCTCAGCAAATCCTAGGAGAAGGTACCAGGAGAGACTGAATTATAAGGGCAGAGAATGTTTGTGTAGTTTTTAGCCAGCCTAGATAGAAGGGATAACAATTGCAGAGAGAAGACAATAGGAGTACCCTTGGTGAGCTAATGGTGGAGAACTACTTTCCTATAACTGGGAGGCATCAAGAAGTTACTTGATAGCCACACCCCCTTTGAATCATACTTCATGTAAAATAAGAAATAATGAAGATAAAGGCAGTGTTAAAAATTAGTTTAAACTAAAAAAAAAAAAAAAGAAGAAGATAGTAGGAGGGGAAGAATGAAGGAGGGGAAATTGGAGGGGGAGATGAACCATGAGAGACAATGGACTCTGAAAAACAAACTGAGGGTTCTAGAGGGGAGGGGTGTGAGAGGATGGGTTAGCCTGGTGATGGGTATTAAAGAGGGCATGTTCTGCATGGAGCACTGGGTGTTATGCACAAACAATGAATCATGGAACACTACATCAAAAACTAATGATGTAATGTATGGTGATTCACATAATAATAAAAAAATTTTAAAAAAGTTAAAAATTAGTTTAAACTAACCTTTTAAAAGGCAATTAAGCTTTTTTAAAAATAATATTCCTTCAAATATGATTTAATTATGGTACATTAAAAAAAACTGTGGAGAAAGTATATGTATTTAGGCATTTACACCAATGGCTTTCCACTAACAGGTTTTCAAAGATACTTTGTCTTCAATTAATGCCTTGATCCTTGTCAATACAAGTGAACAGCAAAGGAGGTATATAAAGATTAAAAAGTACATATAAAAAAATGAAAGGAAATGGTATTCTTTCAGGTCTAAAAAAGAAACAATATACTTATCTAAGCTATGCCAAAAATTTGACAAAATTCAGATCTCAGAAAACTTAAAGAGTGGTCGCCTAATTTCACATCTACTAGCAGATTTTCTTAAACACTTTAATTTTCATTTCCTATGAAATATTTCTCACATGTATTGAAATTCTAAAAGTTACAAAGGACTATATCAAGATGAAATTAATTATGTCAGTGATTAAGAATATGGTTTAAAATTCACTCAACTTTAACTACTCCTGACTCAGATTAAAACCAAAGAGTTGTTTGAAAGGAATAATTTAATTTCCACCTAAAAATTCTTAAATGGAAGCATGGTGCTGTTACTTTGTTTCATACAGAATCACAACTGCCTCATAATAGACATGTGTTTTATTTTAAATACTTTACCCATAAAATACCAATTATTATGGCGAGGAAAAAGGATGCCACTTGAGTACACAAATTGACAAAGCACATAACTTTCAAAATAAAAATAGGAAAAATGGTTGAGAATGCACCATGAACTGAGATTTGGGTTTCGCAGAGATTATTATATGAAATAATTATTTTATCCCTAATAAAATCTTCATTTATGGTAGCACGAACACCCTGAAAATCCTTGGTTTCTTCAAACTGTCTTTACTAAGCATAATAAAAAATTCTTTACGTGGCCAACCCTCAGTTAATTTCTAGCAATGACAGAAACTCCATTCCTTCTCTAGTGTGGAAAAGATAAAATTATAGCTATGCCCCATGTGACATCTAGCCTATAAATGCCTGCTTACCTTCTGGGAGAGTCTACATTTTAGAATAGCAATATGGAACATATCTGATAAGGGAAACCACAACAGGATTTTGGAGAAGAAGGACAATACAATGGGATTTTTTTTCCTGAGTTCTCACAGTGACAAACAGGTTTCAGTGGCTATTGCATGGTATTACCCTTTAGAAACAGCTGGCCAAACCATTCAAGACAATATACTGACCCCTAAGAGTTATATGCAATTAACTAAACCTATTTCTAGGTAGTGACCTTGTGCTGACAGCCGACAGGACCCACTGCCCATGCTATTGCTCTATTGTTCCTGGCTTTCTTACTTATGATTTTACACATTCAGAGATCAGCCTATTGGTTTTGATAAGCTTGTTGGGCTTCTTTATCTTTTGCTTTTTTCATAGCCCTTAGAATGAGTCAGAGACTTTTAAGTGATAGATTCCCTCCTCTTGCATGCATCATGAAGTCATAAAATTAATGAACAAAGGACACTGAGTCAAGATGAGAAACTGACCCCATGGATCTCACTCATCTCTCCCAAAATGACTGGTATTTCCAAAAAACACTAAATATAGTGAAAAATAACATATTTCTAGACCAGAAAACAAGGAGTGTTTGAAGGACATACAACAAAAAAAATTGGAATAGGAAAAGGGGAAACTGCAAAGGAAAACTACTCTGGGAGTGATCAAAAGGCCAAGTATCACCAAGGTCTGAAGATAGTGAGTATCATGAAAGAAAAAACTTAATGGATGAAAAACAATACGATTGCCAAAAAGAGAGTACAAAGAACAAATTGTCAAGGACATTAGAATATATAAAATCAATATCATAAAAAGAGGATACTGACTGCATTCAATTAAATATGATGAGATCTTATAGTACATAGTTCTGATAATCGTAAGAAATAAGGGAATTAATTGATAAAAGCCATAAAAATTTAGAAGAAAAATAAGCCAAAGTCCAAGTTAAGATTGGCTGGTACTCAAAATTTGTATGTTAAAAGGTCACCTGCAAATTACTCTTAGAGCTGTTAAAAAACCAAAGCAAATAATGTTAGCTACAAAAGTTAAAAGTTTGCAACATAATTAAATAAACAACTGATAAGGAGAAATAGTATCAGGTCTCATAGTGGAAGCTGAGAGAAAATCCTCCCATGGTTTTCATAAAAATAACATTCTCATCAATATCCCTACAATAAATATAGTAACTGTATTCATAAGAAGGTTTGTCAGCACATCCCTTAGGTCAAACATTATTTTTCAAAGTATTTATCCTCCCTCTCTAATTTCCAGGAGCTTTGTGATTCTTGATTTTATGATACTTATTCAGAAGAAGATCCCAGTGGCTTCTCAACTCTACTTACAAGTCTCATTGTCTCTGAGGTCACCAATCAAGCCCTCCTTTGCCACAGGGTTCCTGTAGGGATTCCATGTAATCCCTTTTATCTGTCACTATGGATTCCTGATTTGAGATCATACCACTGAAATAATAACTTTGAAAGTGCCTGCAGTCTCTAGTAGGAACAAAGACTGTTTATGTAGAAGAGAGATGACAGAAATAGAGAGATGGAGGGAAAGAGACAGGCCAGTATTGCAACAAATTAATCCTTAAATAAGATTACTTAGACTATAGAAGGGATTGTTTTAAAAGTTGTGGTAATATGATAAAATGTAACTAAGCTTATTAACTAATTTGCTATCAAATTATACATATTTTATATGCAAATAAGAGGAAAATCAGGAAAAGAAAAAAACACAAACCTGCTATGTTTGGTTTGAGTGTTGACAGCTTTTATAAAAAGTAAAATTAAATCATGATAATTTGATCTCATTGCTAGGGAGCTTCTGGATAATAAAAGTGGAAAAAGTAAAAGATGTAGGCACATTATTATATTAGTTTTAGTTTCAAAAGCCGAGTTTCATAGATATCAGCTTTCCCTGTCTAGTCCCACCCCCAAAGCCTTATTGACATTAAGAAGAGAATTCAAAATTCTATTATCAACTTAATCACTACATGTGGACTCAGCTCCAGTGCATGTTAGCAGCTCAACCAAATTGTCCCTGCACAACAAAGCGGAAATCTTGATTGGTCTAGAGAACATAACCAGCCTAATAGGCTGATCTCTGGCCATAGCTAGTATTTTGACCCCCTTATATGGCCAAATCAAACAAGCTTTAGTCTGATTCTGATAGTCAAAGAAATTTAATCCAGAAATAACAGGAAGAACTCATTTGTAAAGGGGAAGAAGCATCCTGAATCTGAATAATCAGTCCAGTTGTAACAAGGCATCAGTTTGTAGCTGACAATTCAGGAAGAGAATTCACCTCTGCAGAAGGAGGGGATGGTAAGGGCTAGATAGCATGTCAAAGTCAGCCAAGTACACCAGGATTCAGAGCCAGACATTGTTTGGTCTGGAGGTAAAGAAACCAATATAGACAGGACCAGTCATATAAACCAAACCAATATGGCAGGAAGCTGGAGTTAAGGTGATTGACAGTCTAAAGTCTAGTATACAATAAGGAAAACTAATGCCAGATTTATAGCACTAAGACTCATCCCAGACCTTATGATTTGTTGTGCTGGGAAACTGCTGGTAAATGTCCTGTCCTGGGCAAAAATGTCTCAGGAAATAGGCAAGGCATGACCTGAAGGTAGGAAGATCTAGTAATTCCAGCTGAGAGGGACAGTAGAGTAGGGGCTACATGTTACTTTCTATGTAGCAGATACCAAGACCATGATAAGCCTGCAACTGTTTCAGAAGGGAAAAAAAAAGAGGAGAAGGAGAGGAGGAGGAGAGGGAAGAGGAAGCGGGGGGAGGAGGAGGAGGAGGAAGGGGTGGCAGGGAGCCAGGAAAGCCTGGGCTTGTCACACTGCCCCTGTGTGAAAGAGAGAAGATTGGGTGGAAATGACCTAGGAAGGTCCAGCAAGGCTATTTGTGAATCCTTGAGCGAAGGTCAATAGTCAGAAGAGTCCTGTGTCTTACAGACGTGGCTTACCTTATTAATACTGCATTCTGTTATTGGCTGGGTGCATTCTGTTATTGGCTGGGTGAAGTCCCCAAGAAGTGTGGCCTCAGCACAAACAGGGATGGTTTCAGAGAACATTAGCAAGAGCCCTTGTCCAGTTATGTTCCCTGTAGTGGGAAGTCTGCAGGGAGCATTCTTATGGCTGCTCTAGGCTGAAATAACATTTCTTTTAATTGTATGTTTTAAGCTCATAGAACAACATCGTCCAAGCTTGCCTAACACCTATATAGCAAGTCTGAATGGCTACTGGGCAATATAGAGAAATTGTATATAATCTCTTTCAAAATGGAACAGAGAAAGTTTCCAAGTTCAAGTCCACCCAGCTAGGAAGTGAGCAGGTTGGTACATTAGATGAAGCAACCCAACTCTGGAGCCTGCTTGCCCAACCACTGTACCTAAAAAACATCCACCTCTACTTGTTGGGTCACCATCTGCTGGGGATAGAACAAAGAACCTGCTCTCAGGTCCAAATGCAGAATCATTCCTATTACTATTCATTATTTCAAATAAGGATATGTCTTAGCTCTTAAGTATTAATAGAGACTTTATGTGTGTTTCATGAATTGCAGGGACTGTTTTTCCTTTGGGTTCTAGAGCATTTTGGATAAAGAGAAAAAGTAGTCTTAGGTATTGGTGTTCAGTTAGTAACTCAGGTCAAAACCAAAGGTTTTTGTCTCCATTGTATGAGACTGTTACTATTTTCTGTTCACCAGCGGAAGAAAGACCTAGGAAGATAGTAGTAGACAATACCAACCATTTTTAAATCAAGAGATATAACCAAATATGTATTAAATTATGTTTATTTTAACTGTTATGAAATACACCAGGAAATATAAGTCTATTGAACTCAGCATTTAAGATGTGATTATGAGCTACAACATTTCCTCCAATGTATTATTCCCAGCAATAGGGACTTTTATTTCATTTTACTATGGGATGTTTTTTGGTATACTCAAACAAATCTGGGTTTGATGAATTATTTAGTAAGTGCTGGACAACCAAGCTAGTACCTCCACACACAAAGCAACTATGATTTAAATAAATGTATTTTTGATAAATGAATTCTGCCTGAATGATTTATCAACTTAATATGGATTTGCCCCACAATTGTGCAGCACTAGGCTGGTTTTGTATCTGAACCTTTTATTGCAGGCTGAGAAAATGAAGGCAAAAGTATAAGTTATTTCAAATTGGTGGTTAGGAGAGAATTACTTTTGTCTAAGTTGACAGTGTGTGACTCAAGTAACAGAAAATAAAGAAAAAGCAATAAAAACACAAAAACTCTACTTAATCTGCATCTATGGAAATAATCTGTGTCTTTTGAATAAAGTGAAAAAAATCCCATTAGATTTAAGTGAGCTTACTTGACTCTAAACCAAAATGTGAGTCTCCTATCATCAACTTTTTTTTTCTAAGGGACCACCCTGCTTATGTTTCATCAAGTAAGCATTAAGCAGAGTTAAAAAATAAAAAACATCTTTGGTATAGTTTGAATGGGTAGAAATGCTATAGCTAAGAAGCATACTGAGCATATCCCTACAATCAGCTTCAGAAAGATAAAATTGCAGAGACTTATAAGCTTTAAGATAACTAATTAGCTCATAGGTCTCTGGGTATATGAAATGATGGGGTTAATTATATCAACTTGGAACCATATCAGAACTTCATCAACATATATTGTTACATGATTTTAGCCTATGTCAACGATAAACATACCCAGACATAGTTGAAGTGGTGAAAACGGATTTCATGCAGTAGGGGAAAGAGAAGCTTCATTAGATTTGTGCAGACGTGACTAGGTATTTTAAAAGGGGAACAAAAGAAGGGAGTGGAGGACAAGCAGAGACTCAAGGAGAGTCAGTTAAGTGAGAAATTACAAAGAGTTGGTCGGAGTATGTGTAATTCTGCTAGCTGGCAATTATCAACTTTAAGATCCTATTCTCCCACTGAGACTAGAAACAGAGGCCTTATCCTTCTTGATGATTCTATTTCAAAGGAATGGCTTTCAGTTCCTTGACACACTCCTGAGTTGTAAGAGATACATGTATATCTCAGAGACCAAGGAAGTATTTATAATCCTAAAATCTTCCATAGTAAATGTTCCAAGAAATTGAGATCAAGGGCCTATTGCCAGGTGTTGCCGAGAATAAACAATAGGTTCTCCTGGCAGTGTTGAGGTTTATCAGGCAGGCATTTTAATGGGAGGTCATACTAGGGACATGAGCTTATGCTGCAAGAAACCATTCTAGCATTTGGCCCTCTCTTAGTAAATTGGTTTGGACAGAGATATTATATGATATTATGTGCCAAGGGTTCTGAAGTTTACACACAGCTAAGGAAGTAACAGGCACAGGCTTCTTAAGGCAGAACACCAAGATCAGTTTGGAATCCTAAATACATAATGATGCAAAATATAGGATACACACTCATTTATTCATTTAATTAAAGATATATTGAAAATATTTCATTTGATACTATGCTAGTTACTTGGGTTACAGTGGTAAATGATAAAGAACTGTTTCATGTACATATTGAATTTTAATCTAATGGGTGAAACTAGTATTAAAGCATTAATGGTACATATAATAAATATTGTGCTTCCAAAAATAGAAACAACTAGAAATTATGTATTTCCCAATGGAAGTACATAAGATCAGTTACAATATACTTCTTGCAAAAACTGAATGTGGATCTGAAAAAGCCTCTAAAACTAAGCCTCTAAACTTCCCCTAAATATAGGAGAAGATAATATAGGGAAAATATTAGCATGTTAAACAACACCACGAGGATGTATTCAGCAACATTCAGACTGCAGAAGACTTTACAGAGCAAATAAACTAAATTTATTTAACAATTAATGACAAAAATAGTATAGGGAATCAATATATTAAAAGAGTCTCCATAGATGTATGGACATTATCTTGATTCTGATTCAAACAAAGTGGGATGTGGTGGGGGCTGAGTACACATTTGATTCTACTAAGAAAATATTGAGTATTCATAATTTTAGATTTAAAAATAATTTCTGTGGTATTTTAAAAGATATCTATAAATGAGAGGTTCATGCAGACATTTATTAATGAAATATGATGTCTAGCATTTATTTCAAAATATTCTGGGATAATTATACTAATCTCTTCTTAGTTCTAGTGTGGATGGAAAATAGACCATGAAAGAGAGGCACTTGCAAAAAGAAGCTGAATATATAGGTGGGGATTTAAAGCCTTACTAAGGATGTTCGGCATACTTATAAAAAATGGGAAGTTACCAAAAAATTTTAAGCAAAGTGACAAAGTTAGAGTTAGCTTTGTGGAAAAAAAAAAAAAAAGTCAATCTCTTAAGAATGAATTGGAAGAAGGCACAAATGAAGAGGATATGCAACTCTCTACTGAAGAGGTAAGTGATAGCAGTGACAGCAATACAGATATAATAAACTGAGTAGATTAAAAAGATACTTACGTGGTAAAATCATCAGTAATTTGCAGTGCACTAGATACAGAAAACTGTAGAAAGAGATAGCAAGGATAACTCATATGATTCTAATTCACACAATTTAATGTTTGGTATCATTCACCAGACTGTTGAAGAGGGCATGTTTAAGGGGTATTAAGGTCAGTTCTGGACTTAAATTTGAGGTCCTTTTGTAACACCCAAGAGGCTAAGTAAATAGTTTTGTGTAACATTCTGTAACTTAGAAAAGGGATTTTGGCTGGAAAAATGATTTTAAGAGTCTCAAGAAGATGAGAAAACATAGAAAAACTAATGAATATAAAGTGGGCCTTGGTTTAAACTCTGATAAATACCAGAATTTAAGGTCCAAGTAGAGAACTTTTCTTCCAGGGAAGGTCACTGAAATCATTGAGGATTCAATGTACAGAAAATATAAAATGAGTAACATAAAAATCTTAATTAAAAAAAGATGACAATGAAAGAAACAGACTAAATGAATGCAATTCTAGAGAGATCCTTTCAAAGACAACTGAAAGTTTCTTGCTGATTTCTTCCCTGAAGCATTTGCTGATCCTATGTACGGAATGAAATCAGATCTGGCCCAAGAAAATATAGAATACTGGGTGAATAATAAACCAGCAAATCTTTGGTTGTCATGTGTGCCTGAGGTGACAATCTAGAATCTTGAGAAACCTGAGTCAACAACCAGTTTCTTCATTCTTCTACTGTGGGTCTGTGCATGGACACTGTAGGACCACATTAAAAGTAGATTAAAATCTCCTATAATATTACCAAACTTCTTAGGAAAATTCTCACTATGAAGATGTCTGCTTCAGACATGCATCTAATATTATCATTCAGATATTTGCCAGTGTTGAAGCAACAAGATTGTGTGAAAATAAGAGCTAATGTCAAAATGTCAGAAGAGTGTAACTGAAACTCCTTCAATCTTTCAAGAATAAGAAGACTAAGCATCATTAGATTAACAGCCAAAAGGATAGGAAAAATGTGTATAAAAAACATTGTCCAGAGATATATGAAATCTTAGTACAGTTGCTATATCCCATATTGATTGGGGAGAGCTGACCCTCATTTTATCTTAAAAAAAAAAAAAAAAAAGAGAGGGGGACTATCTCTGGAAAGAAACATCACTGGAGCCTCTACACTTCTATTATGCATCATGTCTGCCATAATATTTTTTAATTTATTGGATGTGCAGAGGCAGAAAGCATGTGGCATTATAGAAATGAAGAAAAAAAACATACAATAGAAGTAGACTCCCAGATGACCCAGATATTGGAATTAGCATATGAGGAATTTAATATGACTGTGACTAATATGTGAAGAAAATAGAGAATGATTGGATCAAGTGAATAAAAGATGACAGTTTTCAATAGAGAATCAATATCCATAAAGAATTAAATGAATGTTTTAGAACTGAAAAAAAAATTGGAAAATAAAACTCATTGGCTAGGTTCAATAGAAAATAGAATACAGGATATGTAAAGTTGAAGTTAGGTTAACATAAAATTTCCAAACTGAAACACAGAAAAAAAATTAGAAGAAGAAAATAATGAAAAAAGGTGTAAGAAGCATGGAGAACAAATGAATAAAAAGGTTACATCAGTATAGATTTTACATAATTGAAAAGATATACAAAGGATAGTATGAAAAGCTTTGTGCCAATGAAGTTGACACTTTATATAAAATGGTCAAATTTCTTTTCCTAAGTTTCTTTTTTATTTATTTGAGAGAGAGAGAGAGAGAAATTGTGGGAAAGCACAGAGGAAGAAGCAGACTCCTCACTGAGCAGGGAGCCCGATTCGGGGCTCAATCCCAGGACCCAGAGATCATGACCTGAGCTGAAGGCAGACGCTTAATGACTGAGGCACCCAGCTGCCCCTAAAATGGTCAAATTTCTTAAGGAACAAAATTTGTCAACATTATGAACTTTTTCAGAAGTGAATACTCTATGTCTGTGAAGGAACTTAAATTTATAATTAAAAAACTTAAAACATCAGCAGCAATGACAATAAAAGCAACAACAGCAAAGCCAAAAACACCTAAACAAGATGGATTCACAGGACAATTTTTATCAATATTTAAAGAAGAAACAATACCGGGCGCCTGGGTGGCTCAGTTGGTTAAGCGACTGCCTTCGGCTCAGGTCATGATCCTGGAGTCCCGGGATCGAGTCCCGCATCGGGCTCCCTGCTCGGCAGGGAGTCTGCTTCTCCCTCTGACCCTCTCATGCTCTATCTCATTCTCTCTCTCAAATAAATAAATAAAATCTTTAAAAAAAAATAAAAAAAAATAAAAAAAAAATAAAGAAGAAACAATACCAACTTTACACTTATTTTTTCTTGAATAGAAAAAGAGTACTTCTCAACTAATCTTTGAGATCAACACACTATTGATTTAAAAATCTGGCATGCTATGAAAATGGCACTTTAAAGCGAGTATATTCTATAAATACACATGCAAAAATGCTCAATTAAACAATACTAATCAATAGTAAGCCATTATGATCAAGTAGTTTTTATTCCAGGTATTTAACATTGTTTTCCCATTTGAAAAATCAACCAGTTTAACTAATTATATTAATAAGATTAAATACAAAATGTATAATCATCACAGAAAAATAAAAAAAAATTACTTGTTGAAAATTAGTACTCATTCATGTGAAAATTATGTGAAAATACTAAGAATAGAGAAAACTTCCTTCATATGATAAAGGGAAACTACAAAAGAAAATATAGGAAAGACTTTTTTCTCTATCAAAACACTAAAGGTAATCTTAGAAGCTACTATTTAAGTTGTTTCAGAGTTGATTTCACACATAAAATGACATGTAAAGGATTACAATAAAGAAGTACGAGAAATCCCATTGGGAAGAAGGGTGAAGTAACTCTAAAACATAGACCTTTCACATTCCATGATGAGTGTAGCTGCAAATACACTTCTTAAAATAGTTTAAAAGCCCCATAACAGGGATGAAGAACAAAATTGTATCAGAAAATAATTTTCCAAAGATGGTAGGCATCAATTTTCTCACAACCAGAAAAAGAGATGTGGAATTATCTCCATAATAACAGCTATTAAGTTATTCCAGCATAATATTATTAACAAAAGATATGTATCAGGCAGGAAATATGGCCTTTCCTAAAATTTATTTCAATAAGACATTGACCTAACACTTCTCACATGTAATATAGATGAGACTAGAGTACAGATTACAGTGTTGGTTGCCTAGAGCTCAAGAGAAAAAATAACTGTGACTGGTAATTACTCAAGCCTTCGTGGGGAAAGATCCCAAGTCTAATTTCATTTTTTTAATATAATATACATTATTAAAACCATATTTATAAGAGCCCAGCTGACATTTTCATGTCTTTGATTTTGGGGAATTTTTTTCCAAAAATTTTTGCTGTTCTCTTTCACATTAATTTTGGCAATTAAATATAAGATGTTTTGATTTTCAGTTCTGTCTGCCTCAAAGCAGGAAACATAGAGGCTTCACTGCCTATGTTTTTCTCCTCAAGGGAAATAACTGCCCAAAGTAAATTATGAAAGGGAGTAGTAGTTAATTACCATAGACTAGGGAGAGACTAGACTTCTTACATAGCCTGGTTGGTCACCTGTGCCCACAAGATCCAGCATAAAGAATCTTCCTACTGTGGTGGCTGAATTTGTCATAGAGTTGACTGTCATGACCTTCCTCTGGGTCTCTCTGCTTCCATTCTTTCTCATTGTAGTCCATTATCCACTCAAGAGCTGGGATGAGTTTTTAAAACAAATCAATTGTATTTGTAATAGCCAAAAGCTGAAAAAAATCTCAGGTGTCCTTTAATGGATAAATGGTTAAACAAATGTGGTACATCTATACCATGGAATAAAGTAAAAAAGAATGCACCATTGATAAATGTAACAACGTGGGTGTATCTCCAGAGAATTGTGATGAGTAAAAACATGCCAATGTAACCAAAATGTTTATATACTATATGATTCCATTTTTATAATATGCTTGAAATGACAAAATGATAAAAATAGAGAACAAATTCGTGGTTGACGGGTTTTAAGGAAAAGGTAAAAGTGGAAGGAAAGTGGGTGTGGCTATAAAAGGGCAATATGAGGGATTCTTGTGGTGATGGAAATGTTCTATACCTTGACTGTCTCAAAATCAATATGCTGGTATGGTTTTGCAGGGTGTTACCATTGGAAAAATTAAGCAAAGTGTGCTTAAGAACTCTGGTATTATTTCTCACTAATGAATATGAATATTCAATTTCCTCAAAATAAAATGGTTAAATAAAATAGCACATTTAAATTTAAATGTAAAAGGAATCACGGGGTGAAATATAAAAAAGGCAGAACTACAAAAATATCAACTAAAATTATCTATGGAGATGTCAAAATCCTTTATTTAAATATATAGGGATTTATACATATATTTGATTAAAAGTCATTCCCTCTAAGCTCTAAGAACTCTGGTGTGTGGGACGGAGCTGACATCTAGGGACTTTCCCCAGAGTGCATACATAGAGATGTGAAGCCAGAAAATATCCTCATCACAAAACATTCAGTGATTAAGCTCTGTGACTTTGGATTTGCTCGGCTTTTGACTGGACTGAGTGACTACTACACAGACTACGTGGCCACCAGGTGGTACCGCTCCCCAGCACTCTTGGTGGGGGACACACAGTACGGCACCCCAGTAGATGTTTGGGCAATTGGCTGTGTCTTTGCTGAGCTGCTGTCAGGGGTGCCTCTGTGGCCAGGAAAATCAGATATAGATCAGCTCTATCTAATCAGGAAGACCTTGGGAGATCTCATTCCTAGGCACCAACAAGTATTTAGCACAAATCAGGACTTCAGTGGGGTGAAAATTCCAGACCCTGAAGATATGGAACCACTGGAATTAAAATTTCCAAACATCTCTTATCCTGCCCTGGGGCTCTTAAAGGGCTGTCTCCACATGAATCCTGCTGAGAGACTGACATGTGAACAGCTGTTACAGCATCCGTATTTTGATAGCATCAGAGAAATGGGGGCTTCGGCCAAAGAGCTTGACCGACCGATAAGGAAGACCCTAAGACAGAGCCGAAAGCACCTGCCTGGGTTGCAGGGCCTACCTCAGCTGACCAGCAGTGGCTTCCTTCCAGCTTTGGATAATAAGAAGTACTACTGGAATATGAAGAAACTGAACTACCAATTTCCAAACATTTAAGGAGCTTGGAGATGGATGATGAAAAAGGAGTTAATAATTTGGAGAAAATGAAATGTATACGTTTGCTTGAAAACAATCATGATGTTGAAAGAACATCAGGAGAATACATAAGTAATAAACGGGGGGGAGGGGGCGGGGGGAGGGGGGAGGCCACCTGGCAGAACAGAAAGGGAAATTCCGGAGGCAGCCTTCCAGGCTTCACGATGGTGATCAGAACGGAAAGGAAACACTTGTTTGGATTTTCACTTGTATTTTTGTTGTATCTAAGCAGCTGAGCTAAAGGACAGAAATAAAAACTGTACTTACTACCCCCCCAAAACAAAACAAAACAAAACAAAAAAACAAAAAGAAAATTTTGAATTACATGTCATCTGATGATGTGTCTCAGAAGTGTTTATCCTTAGATACAAAGATGAATGGAAGCTCATATAGAAGCTAGAAAACTTTAACTTTCCTGTGTGCTTATATAAACTCCTTACTACACTATTATGGAATGTGTGAATTAAAGATGGATCATGTAAGACAGGGAGAGGTTCTAAGGGATTCTTAGCAAAATTCCAAAGTAGGTGGAACTTTTTTTTTTTAAGGTTTTATTTGTTTATTTGACACAGAGAGAGAGAGAACACAAGCAGGGGGAGCAGCAGGCAGAGGGAGAGGGGGAAGCAGACTCCCCTCTGAGCAAGGAGCCCAATGCAGGGCTCTATCCTAGGACCCCAGGATCATGACCTGAGCCAAAGACAAACACCTAACCAACTGAGCCACCCAGAGGCCCCAGTAGGTGGCACTTTAATCAGATAATACAAATTCCAATCAGCACTACCATTTTAATGAATTTAATAAGAATTATACTTTACATTGGAAATGTTTCATCTACTCATGAATGTCTCTGAACTACAGCAAAAAGAGTGGTGGTACCATACATAGTCATGGGGGCTGGGATTCCTCAGAGTTTCATTGCCATATAGGATGTGATCCCTTCTGGATTTGTAACAATTGGCCATTTTAAAATGATCAGTTAAGAGGATATAAACAACATATGTGAATTACAAGTCAGGTTGCAGCTCTTCAGCTCTCAGAAAACTTTAATTACTGCAACTTTAAAAAGAGACTTTTTACCTCAGCACTTTGTTACTCTTAATACTGTCTTAGTTGTGTTCACGTGGGCTACTTTTAAAATTTCTCAGTGTCTCCATAGATAAGTGTAACAGAATAGAAAACCCAGAAATGACCCCACAACTCTATGGTCAATTAATCTTCAACAAAGGAGGAAAGAATATCCAGTGGAAAAAGACAGTCTCTTCAATAAATGGTGTTGGGGAAACTAGACAGCAACATGAGAAAGAATGAAATTGGGCCACTTTCTTACACCATAAAAATAAATTCAAAAAGGATTAAAAACCTAAATGTGAGAACTGAAACCATAATAATCTTGGGAGAGTACAAAAGCTGTAGCAACTTCTTTCTAGACATGTCTCCTGAGGTAAGGGAAACAAAAGCAAAAATAAACTGTTGGGACTACATCAAAAAAAAAGCTTCTGCACAGTGAAGGAAACAATCAACAAAACTAAAAGGCAGGGGGTGGAGCAAGATGGCGGAGGAGTAGGAGACCTGGATTTTGTCTGGTCCCAGGAATTCAGCTGGATAGGGATCAAACTATTCTGAACACCTACGAACTCAACAGGAGATCAAAGAAAAGAATAGCAACAACTCTCTGAACAGAAAAGCGACCACTTTCTGGAAGGTAGGACATGTGGAGAAGTGAATCCAAGGTGATATTCGGGAGGATAGATGGCGGGGGAGGGGCCTCCGTCAGCCACTTCTGGCAAGTGACAGAGCCGCGGAGCACAAAATCGGAACTTTTAGAAGTCGGTTCCGCTGAGGGACATCACTCCAGTGGCTAAGCGGGGGGTGGAACCCTCATGGGACAGTGTGGTATCAGGACCCTTGGGGTCCGGAAAGACTGGGGGTGCCTGAGTGCAGCAGAGCTCCCAGGTAGCGGAGCAGGGAAGCCGGCTGCAGAGACGGAGCCGAGGCACGGGCTCTCAGCTCGGGGTTGCCATAAACTGTGATCCATGGCACAGTCAGCCCACTGCTCCTCCAGCGGGGACCCAAAAAGCGGCAGATCCGGGGAGACCCCCCCATCTTCCCCCGGGAGGAGCAGCACGGAAGCACACCACAGGGATCTGCTGGGTTTGGAGACTCCACACAGGGTCGTGTGCCAGAGATAGAAATGCTCAGTCACAGGCCAGGTGAGCACGGAGTGCTGCCGGAGACCGGGGAGACGGGAGTGACTGACTGCTTTTCTCTGGGGACTCACTGAGGAGCGGGGCCCTGAGTTCTCGGCTCCTCCAGGGCGGACACTGGGAGGCCACCATCTCACTCTCGTCCTCCAAAGCTGTACGGAAAGCTTGCAGGGAACAAAAGCTCCCAAGAGCAAACCGAAGCAGATTACTTAGCCTGGACCAGC
This sequence comes from Halichoerus grypus, assembly GCF_964656455.1. Lineage (NCBI taxonomy): Eukaryota > Metazoa > Chordata > Mammalia > Carnivora > Phocidae > Halichoerus > Halichoerus grypus. The sequence goes on along the minus strand of NC_135718.1, from coordinate 20,876,510 downwards.
AAGGGAGGGGCAATTCCGCCTCCGGCAAAGACATTTGGGAACCACGGCAACAGGTCCCTCCCCCAAAAGATCAGCAAGAACAGACAGACAAGACCAAGTTTACCAATCAATGAGAACAGCAAAACTCCAGAGCTAGGGGAATACTGCACATAGAATCCATGGCTTTTTTACCATGATTCTTTAGTCTTTCAAAGTTAATTTTTTTTCTTTTTTTTTAACTGTCTTTTTTTTTTTTAATTGTTCTTTTTCCCTTTTCAACCAACATCTTACCAATCCCTTTTTTAAAAAACATTTTTATTTTCATTTTTAGAGTCATATTCTATCCCTTCATAGTACTTACCCTTATTTTTGGCATATATATATATAAGTAGTTCTCTCTTTAATATTTTGAGATACAGATTCTTCTAACAGATCAAAACATACCCTAAAACTTTAGTGTATGGCTTTGTTCTAGTCTCCTGCCTGATCACATTCTCTCCCTTTTTTTTTCTTTTTTTTTTAATTCTCTTCTTTCTTTTTTCAACCAACTTCTTATCTTATCAATTCCTTTTATAAAATCTTTTATAATTTTCATCTTTACAGTCATATTCCATCCCTTCATCATATCAACCCTTATTTTTGTACACATATAAGTTTTTCTTTCTTTAAAATTTTGGGAGTCACTTTCTTCTAACAGACCAAAATACACCCAAAATCTAGTGTGTGGCACTGATCTATGCACCAGCCTGATCATATTTGATCATATTCTGGTTTTTTTTGTTTTGTTCTGTTTTTGTTTGTTTTTATCTTTCTCTTTTTCTTTTCTTTTTCTTTTTTCTTTCTTTCCTTTTCTTTTCCCCTGGTTTCAGGTCTCTTCTGATTTGTTTAGAGTATATTTTCTGGGGACGCTGTTACCCTGTTAGCATTTTGTTCTCTCATTCATCTATTCTCCTCTGGACAAAATGACAAGATGGAAAAAATCACCTCAAAAAAAAGAACAAGAGGTAGCACTGACTGCCAGGGACCTACTCAATACAGACATTAGTACGATGTCGAACCTAGACTTCAGAATCATGATTTTAGGGATGCCTGGGTGGCTCAGTTGGCTAAGCAGCTGCCTTCGGCTCACGTCATGATCCCAGGGTCCTGGGATCGAGTCCCACATCGGGCTCCTTGCTCGACAGGGAGCCTGCTTCTCCCTCTGCCTGCCTCTCCCCCTGCTTGTGTTCTGTCTCTCTCTCTCTGACAAATAAATAAATAAAATCTTAAAAAAAAAAAAAAATCATGATTTTAAAGATACTAGCTGGGTTTGAAAAAAGCATGGAAGTTATTAGAGAAACCCTTTCTGGAGAAATAAAAGAACTAAAATCTAACCAAGTCGACATCAAAAAGGCTATTAATGAGGTGCAATCAAAAATGGGGGCGCTAACTGCTAGGATAAATGAGGCAGAAGAGAGAATCAGTGATATAGAAGACCAAATGATGGAAAATAAAGAAGCTGAGAAAAAGAGAGATCAACAACTACTGGATCACAAGGGCAGAATTCGAGAGATAAGCGATACCATAAGACGAAGCAACATTAGAATAATTGGGATCCCAGAAGAAGAAGAAAGAGAGAGAGGGGCAGAAGGTATATTGGAGCAAATTATAGCAGAGAACTTCCCTAATTTGGGGAAGGAAACAGGCATCAAAATCCAGGAGGCACAGAGAACCCCTCTCAAAATGAATAAAAATAGGTCAACACCCCGACATCTAATAGTAAAACTTACGAGTCTCAGAGACAAAGAGAAAATCCTGAAAGCAGCTCGGGAGAAGAGATATGTAACCTACAATGGTAGAAACATTAGACTTGCAACAGACCTATCCACAGAGACCTGGCAGGCCAGAAAGGACTGGCATGATATATTCAGAGCACTAAATGAGAAAAATATGCAGCCAAGAATACTATATCCAGCTAGGCTGTCATTGAAAATAGAAGGAGAGAGAAAAAGCTCCCAGGTCAAACAAAAACTAAAGGAATTTGCAAACACGAAACCAGCCCTACAACAAATATTGAAAGGGGTCCTCTAAGCAAAGAGAGAGCCTAAAAGCAACATAGACCAGAAAGGAACACAGACAATATACAGTAACAGTCACCTTACAGGAAATACAATGGCACTAAATTCCTATCTTTCAATAGTTACCCTGAATGTAAATGGGCTAAATGCCCCAATCAAAAGACACAGGCTATCAGATTGGATTAAAAAACAAGACCCATTGATATGCTGTCTGCAAGAGACTCATTTTAGACCCAAAGACACCCCCAGATTTAAAGTGAGGGGGTGGAAAACCATTTACCATGCTAATGGACACCAAAAGAAAGCTGGAGTGACAATCCTTATATCAGACAAATTAGATTTTAAACCAAAGACTGTAATAAGAGATGAGGAAGGACACTATATCCTACTTAAACGGTCTATCCAACAAGAAGATCTAACAATTGTAAATATCTATGCCCCTAACATGGGAGCAGCCAATTATATAAGGCAATAACAAAAGCAAAGAAACACATTGACAATAATACAATAATAGTGGGGGACTTTAACACCCCCCTCACTGAAATGGACAGATCATCTAAGCAAAAGATCAACAAGGAAATAAAGACTTTAAATGACACACTGGACCAAATGGACTTCACAGATATATTCAGAACATTCCATCCCAAAGCAACGGAACACACATTCTTCTCTAGTGCCCATGGAACATTCTCCAGAATAGATCACATCCTAGGTCACAAATCAGGTCTCAACTGGTACCAAAAACTGGGATTATTCCCTGCATATTTTCAGACCACAATGCTTTGAAACTAGAACTCAATCACAAGAGGAAAGTCGGAAAGAACTCAAATACATGGAGGCTAAAGAGCATCCTACTGAAGAATGAATGGGTCAACCAGGAAATTAAAAAAGAATTTAAAAAATTCATGGAAACCAATGAAAATGAAAACACAACTATTCAAAATCTTTGGGATGCAGCAAAGGCAGTCCTAAGAGGAAAGTATATAGCAATATAAGCCTTTCTCAAGAAACAAGAAAGGTCTCAAATACACAACCTAACCCTACACCTAAGGGAGCTAGAGAAAGAACAGCAAATAAAGCCTAAACCCAGCAGGAGAAGAGAAATAATAAAGATCAGAGCAGAAATCAATAAAATAGAAACCAAAAGAACAGTAGAACAGATCAACGAAACTAGGAGCTGGTTCTTTGAAAGAATTAACAAGACTGATAAACCCCTGGCCAGACTTATCAAAAAGAAAAGAGAAAGGACCCAAATAAATAAAATCATGAATGAAAGAGGAGAGATCACAACCAACACCAAAGAAATACAAACAATTATAAGAACATATTATGAGCAGCTATATGCCAGCAAATTAGATAATCTGGAAGAAATGGATGCATTCCTAGAGATGTATCAACTACCAAAACTGAACCAGGAAGAAATTGAAAACCTGAACAGACCTATAACCACTAAGGAAATTGAAGCAGTCTTCAAAAATCTCCCAACAAACAAAAGCCCAGGGCCAGATGGCTTCCCAGGGGAATTCTACCAAACATTTAAAGAAGAATTAATACCTATTCTGAAACTGTTCCAAAAAATAGAAATGGAAGGAAAACTTCCAAACTTGTTTTATGAGGCCACCATTACCTTGATCCCCAAATCCAAGACCCCATCAAAAAGGAGAATTACAGACCAATATCTTTGATGAACACAGATGCAAAAATTCTCACCAAAATACTAGCCAACAGGATCCAACCAGTACATTAAAAGGATTATTCACCATGACCAAGTGGGATTATTCCTGGGTTGCAAGGTTGTTTCAACATCCACAAATCAATCAACGTGATACAATACATTAACAAAAGAAAGAACAAGAATCATATGATCCTCTCAATAGATCCAGAAAAATCATTTGACAAAGCACAGCATCCTTTCTTGATCAAAACTCTTCAGAGTATAGGGATAGAGGGTACATACCTCAATATCGTAAAAGCCATCTATGAGAAACATACAAGCGAACATCATTCTGAATGGGGAAAAACTGAGAGCTTTTCCCCTAACGTCAGGAACACGGCAGGGATGTCCACTATCACCACTGCTATTCAACAGAGTACTAGAAGTCCTAGCCACAGCAATCACACAACAAAAAGAAATAAAAGGCATCTGAATCAGCAAAGAAGTAGTCAAACTCTCACTCTTTGCAGATGTTATGATACTTCACGTGGAAAACCCAAAAGACTCCACCCAAAAACTGCTAGAACTCATATAGGAATTCAGTAAAATGGCAGGATATAAAATCAATGCACAGAAATCAGTGGCATTCCCATACACCAACAACAAAACAGAAGAAAGAGAAATTAAAGAGTCGATCTCATTTACAATTGCACCCAAAACCATAAGATACCTAGGAATAAATCTAACCAGAGTCAAGGAATCTGTTCTCAGAAAACTATAAAATACTCAAGAAAGAAATTGAGGAAGACACAAGGAAATGGAAAAACGTTCCATGCTCATGGATTGTAAGAACAAATATTGTGAAGATGTCAATGTCCACAATAGCCAAACTATGGAAAGAGCCAGTCTACACATTTAATGCAATCCCTATCAAAATACCATCCACTTTTTCCAAAGAAATGGAACAAATAATCCTAAAATTTGTATGGAACCAGAAAAGACCCCAAATAGCCAGAGGAATGTTGAAAAAGAAAAGCAAAGCTGGTGGCATCACAATTCTGGACTTCAAGCTGTATTACAAAGCTGTATTCATCAAGACAGTATGGTACTGGCACAAAAACAGACACATAGATCAATGGAACAGAATAGAGAGCCCAGAAATGGACCCTCAACTCTATGGTCAACTCATCTTCGACAACCAGGAAAGAATGTTCAATGGGAAAAAAGACACTCTCTTCAACAGATGGTGTTGGGAAAATTGGACAGCCACATGCAGAAGAATGAAACTGGACCATTTCCTTACACCACATACAAAAATAGATTCCAAATGGTTGAAAGACCTAAATGTGAGACAGGAGTTCATCAAAATCCTAAAGGAGAACACAGGCAGCAAACTCTTCAACCTCAGCCGCAGCAACTTCTTCCTCGAAACATCGCCAAAGGCAAAGGAAGCAAGGGCAAAAATGAACTATTGGGACTTCATCAAGAAAAAAGCTTTTGCTGAGCAAAAGAAATTGTCAACAAAACCAAAAGACAACCGACAGAATGGGAGAAGGTATTTGCAAATGACATATCAGATAAAGGGCTAGTATCCAAAATCTATAAAGAACTTATCAAACTCAACACCCAAAGAACAAATAATCCAATCAAACAATGGGCAGAAGACATGAACAGACATTTCTACAAAGAAGACATCCAAATGACCAACAGACACATGAAAAAGTGCTCAACATCGCTCGGCATCAGGGAAATCCAAATCAAAACCTCAGTGAGATACCACCTCACACCAGTCAGAATGGCTAAAATTAACAAGTCAGGAAATGACAAGTGTTGGCAGGGATGTGGAGAAAGGGGAACCCTCCTACACTGCTGGTGGGAATGCAAGCTGGTGCAGCCACCCTGGAAAACAGTATGGAGGTTCCTCAAAAAGTTGAAAATATTGCTACCATTAGACCCAGCAATTGCACTACTGGGTATTTACCCCAAAGATACAAAGGTAGGGATCCGAAGTGGTACATGCACCCCGATGTTTATAGCACCAATGTCCACAATAACCAAACTATGGAAAGAGCCAAGATGTCCATCAACAGATGAATGGATAAAGAAGAAGTGGTATATATATACAATGGAATATTATACAGCCATCAAAAGGAATGAAATCCTGCCATTTGCAACGACATGGATGGAACTGGAAGGTATTATGCTGAGCAAAATAAGTCAATCAGAGAAAGACATGTATCATATGATCTCACTGATATGAGGAATTCTTAATCTCAGGAAACAAACTGAGGGTTGCTGGGTGATAGACATTGGGGAGTGTATGTGCTATGGTGAACGCTGTGAATTGTGTAAAACTGTTGAATCACAGACCTGTACCTCTGAAACAATAATATATTATATGTTAAAACAAAAAAGAAGAAGATAGTAGGAAGAGAAAAACAAAAGGGGGGAAATCGGAGGGGGAGACGAACCATGAGAGACTATGGACTCTGAGAAACAGAGGTTTCTGGGGTGGGGGATGGGTTAGCCTCGTGATGGGTATTAAAGAGGGCACATACTGAATGGAGCACTCGGTGTTATACGCAAACAATGAATCATGGAACACTACATCAAAAACTAATGATGTAATGTATGGTGATTAACATAATAAAATAAAAAAAAAATAAAGGCATTTGGGGGGAATTGACACAGTCGACAAAAACAATTTCACTGAATGACACAAACAATTACTCCAGAATCATTTGTTTAAGGAATCTAATCTCTACGAGTGCTGTGGTTGCTGTTGGATAGGAGCCTTCCCTAGAAGGAAAATGGAATGATGAACAAAGATATGCAAGAGAAAAAGTCTGATGACATAATCTGAACTTTTGGACCTACATATGCCTGAAGTTAAATCCACCCGTTGCCCAATATAGAAATGTGCCTTCTACCGCCACACATACATCCAGTCAAAACGTGTCAACTACACCTCTGAAATATCTCTTGGCTCTATATTTTTGTCTTTTTTCTCACTTCTACTTATCAATTCAGGCTCCTTTTACTTTCACCTAGTTATTTCAACAGTCCCAAATTTCCAGTCTTTTCTTCCTCTTCCAAATCCATTCTCCAAACTCTCATAAATCATCTTTCTATATCACAAAATATGATTTAGTTGTTGATGGTACAGGGTTCCCCATTGCCCACTGAAGTGATTTTTTAAAGGCTGGGCCTTTTAATTGAGCTATGGAAGGAGCAGACTCATTTTTTCTGCTGGATATGAATCCAAGAGAAAATAGCTTTGGGCATGCCTGGCAGCCAATTTGTGACAAAGAGGATAAAATGTTCCAGATAGTTAACCCAGAGAAAATGTTAACTGAGTTAACACTGAAAAGTGGAGAGGGAGAAAAAAACAGACCCAGAAAACATCTTTTGAGTCCCCATATCCAGTTGTTCACAAACTCATCCCAAATACTATGCCGGAGTTAGTCTGAGAAGAAACTGTGGATTCTGATTTTTAAAAGCACACAGGTAATTGTCAAATAGGTGTTCTACAGATAACTCTTTAGGTAATTGTGACAGACTCTGCTGCCTGTGACTAACTCCTGACTCATAATTCTCCACCATCCTGTCTTTTTTTGTTAACATTTCATCTCACTTAAAACCAAATTAATCTGAATTGTGAAATTTCTGAACTAAACTCTTTACCATACAATTTACTTGTCCTGTATACCTGAATGTATGCCCGATATTTTGTGTAGTATTTTAAAACATTATCCATGACACATCAGTTCTTGAAAAAGTGAGTTCTGTTATCTTACACAGAAGTGAATGTAAATTTGTGTCTCCTTTCTTTGAAATGATGACTTAAAATGTGCTAAATTCATTTTAGGTACTAAATTCAAATCAACATGGAAGGTTCTGTTCTTTCTTTAATTTCCTCTTTGAAATTTTTGGTGAATATTTGAATATTTCCATATTCAAAAATATTCAAGAACTCATTGAAACAATCTTTTCTGTTATATATGCATTACAATTCAGCTAAAAGTAATACAATCTGACATCAAAGTGTTAATCAAAGAAAAAAAGGTGAAAAAAATGTACCAAAAAAGCAGAATTGTACAGCTAAAGTGAACTCTCTAGATATGAACACAAAGAAGACAAGACTCAGTGAATGACAGACTGATTTAGAGATAGAACAATCTGTGGACCACATGAGTTTTCATATATGGAGGAAATAAGAAAAGTTAGAGAAAGAAAGTGGGAAGAGAAATATCTGTGTGAAAGCAAAAATCTATAGATAACAAGATCTGAGCTGTTAACTGGAATGAAAGGCTGAGGTTTAAAACCTAGGGTTTATCTCCCCTGAATTATATTTTAACAACTTCCACTTCTTGGATGAGGACAGAAAATGTAGTTGGAGCAGGGAATGACAACAGATCAGGAGATAAGCTGATGCCACGGTATTTCTTCTATTTCTTTTTCTTAATAAGCTATGCTAGCTTTTTTTGCTTCTCCAACTCCCCACTTTCCCTCACAAAACTGCACTGTGTGGTTCTTTGACCACAATATATATGATGATTAATTAACCTACTGTGAGTTCAAATCTGAGCTCTGCTATCCCATACTGGGATAACCTTGAGTAAATTACTGCACCCCGTTGAGACTTGGTTTCCTCATATGTACAATAGATATTTTAATAGCATTCCACTTGCAAATTTATTGAGGATTAAATAATGTTACTTCGTATGCAAACACATGTAAAACCATGCCCTCTTTGGATTAACTATTCTATTAATATTGGCCATTTATATGAATTGGACATCCTGATATGCTTTTAATTCTTGAAACTTCAAATTTCAGCCTATTGTAGTTTCTTTGGGCCTTAAAATGCTCTACTTCCTCACCAGGTTCATTACCTTAGGGAATGTCTTTACTCCTTCCTCCTCCTCCTTTTTATTCTCTATTTAGTGATTTCTCCTCTACTTATCATGGCTATGTTTTTCCTGACCTTGACTTTAAAGACAGTTATTTCATTGTTCAGCCCGATATGCCCAGAGAGGAGTTCAACTCTTAAAAGAATTGATCTACCCATTATCTACATTCTAAAATTAATAAGTATATTGTTCCCCCCTCAGGGATGACTGCCAGAAAGCAGTAGTGACAAAGACTTGTAGCTGCAATATTGCTATGAAGTTCAGATAATTTTGAAGAGATTTAGTTGAGTGAAGAACAGAGCTGCTGAGCTTAGGCAAAAGAGGAAATAGCTTTAAGAAATCATTGAGACTTCAAGATGTGATTTCATATGTCTTGGCTGGGTGAATTTTTTCTGTTTTCTGTGAGGTGGGGTAAGAATAATAGGGAGTGTTTCAAGCAAAGTCCTTCCCTAAATTGTTCTAGCAGTCTCAAAACTTGTTTTCTGGGAAAAGTGTAGCTTTTTAAAAGACTCTTTATTCCCACAAGGGCCCCTCTTTTCACATATTTTTCGTAACTTTCATCTGCCTAGAATAATAGTTATTCTTTGGATTGGCAAGGCTGACATTTTGACCACTTTATCGCATTCTTGGGACTGCCATTTTTGTTTTTCATTAAGACAGGGGAAAATAGACGCCCAACTTCATACAACAGCTAGTCAGAACCTGACTCCAGAATTGAAGGCATCTCCCAGTGGGATGCCTCAGTGACTCAGCCTAAGATAGGGAGCTCCTTAGAACTTTTTCTATTTTCTCAAGATACTTAATAATACATCACTGTGACAATGAAGAAGCAGCAAGTTGAACTACTCTGAGTTATCAAGGAGAATACACTTCAGGTTAGGGAATTAAGAATCAGTTTGTTTGCATCATTTTGTGATTTCAACTGATCCATTCTTCTCTATCATCATTCAATTTAAGCTGCAATTTAATAGATTTAAAATTAGTTACTAAAATATACTTCTAGAAGCACCCTCACTGGCCATGAATTGGATTTGAGGTGATGTTTCTTTGCTTCCTTTCACTTATTGAAGTTTCATGCTTGGCAGAAAAATACTGATTAGCAATCATACTTTCCCCAATGCTTGGGCAAAGAGGGATGGTAACAGAACTTAAAGTCAATCAAGGATATCAAATGTCACAGAGTAATGTATGAATAAAGTATTTTTATTTTACATACAGAGTTTTAAAATATTTAGCTTATATGTTGTTGATCCAGTATGAATAAGACATTTACTAATATTCAGTTCTGCCCCAAACCTCAGAAGATGGATTAGGGAGACCAGAGCTGAACTATAGTGCTAATTACTTCAACTTAGCTCTTTGCTCCTTTACTGTATAGTAATAAAGATGAAAAGGATGAGAAGATTTATAGACAAAATTCAGGGGTTTTGTTGTTCTTCTAGTATAAAGGCCCATGTAAAGAGAAGGAAAATTACTGCAATGCTAGAGAGCTTAAAAATCCAAAGAATCACAACAGCTAACAAGTCACTAACAATTATTAAGTTTTCTGCACTGTGCTGAGGACATTAAAATATCCAAAACTTCATTTTTGAAGAGTGTAAAATCTATAGGGGAAGATAAACTTACTGTGAAACAATTAGGATTCAGAAGAGGGTGCAATGACATCGAAGGCTGGGATATTTAAAAGTATTTGGAAGGGTTTGTCTACCAAAATCATATTAAATCAGGTAAGTAAAGTCAAAGTCAAAACTCAAAGTTTGTTCATGTGAAGATACTGCATATTCATGAAAGGTACACGTTAAAATGGCAAGTATTACAATAAATGTAATGCCAACTCCCAGGCGTCAATACACCTTAACTCTAATTCGGAAGGGGCCTCTGGAAAGGGGTAATTAATGTGTTAATTGCTATTTAGTGAGGGTAAGCATGTGCTGTGCTTGGTACTAGATCAATCTGTGTTAAGTATAAGGATCCAGATAGTCAACTATCCAATAAGAAAGTCCTATACTTTCATTGCTCTAAACATTTGCCTATGTGAGCTACTTCACCAGGAATGCTTCTCACCACCTAACAAAATACTTTTTAATCTTTCAATGGCTAGTTCAAATTCTTTATCCAGAAAATTTTCTCAAGTGTTGTACTCTTCATTGTTCATTCACTTTCCTGTGATCATCTTGCTTCCCCAAACTAAGTCACGTGTTTCGAGAGAAAGAGAAAATGTGTGGCAGAGATATTGTTAAGTATTCATCAAACCATCTAATTTACCTCCTGGATACACATAAAGACTACATTGAAGCACCCTGTGACTAAGTAAGGCAATATGACTAATTTTGGTCAGCATAACGTGGATGGATATAATATGTACTATTTTCAAACTTGGCTTCAAGTTTCAAACCATGTCTTATTGTTCTGTCAATTCTCCTTTAAAAAAAAAAAGATTTTATTTATTTATCAGAGAGAGAGAGATCACAAGCAGGGGGGAGGGGTAGAGGGAGAGGCAGACTCCCCGCTGAGCAGGGAACCCAATGTGGGACTCGATCCCAGGACCCTGGGATCATGACCTGAGCTGAAGGCAGACACTTAATCAACTGAGCCCCCCAGGCACCCTGTCAATTCTCCTTTTGTCATAGCCATGGAATCTCTGGGCAATGACCCAGATAGGAGGAGCCTGGATTCCTTAGTTAATAAATGGGGACATGATTCCCAGAAGAAACTCCCAACCAACAACTTCCACACTGGATTTTGAATGAGTGAAAAATAAACTCCTATTGTATAAAGCTACTGAAATTTGTTTTTTATGTATTTTATGGAAACTAGCATTAATTACCCTGAATATCTAGAAATTACAACTTATTTTATGTAGGTTTTACACTAGACATATGAGATTCAATAAAGAGAATTTTAATAGAGATTAAAAGTGTTTTAAGAAACTTCATAAAAAGCATGAAACTTAAAATGGCATAAAGTATTAGTTATGCTTCTGTATTGGAAGAAGAATAGACATAATAACGATGATACATACCATTAACACTATCATGGTGAAGAAATTTAGTAACATATCATTAAAAATGTAATTAAAGAAACCAGGTATTTTTAGACTACAGGTTGAAAGATTAGTGAAAAAATAGAGAGAGGACATAGTAGCTCTCTGTCTGGTAGACCCTAAGCTATTAGGAATCACAGGAGTTGGTTTTTGTTTGGTAGAAGCCTTATTTTCAGAAATCAAAACTGTCTAGGTCAAAAATGACCATACTACTCTAGTCAGTAATGATTTTCCTATATTGGAAGCATTCAAGCGTAGGTCAGCACTGAATTATCAGGGATGTTTTAGACAGATTTAGGTTGGACTAAATGCTACTACTATTACCACCACCACCACCACTACCACCACCACCATTTTAGAAGCTGTCTATATTGGGGAATGTAATAATATTGAACATAACTTTTATGAGACAAAAACCACAGAAAACTCTACTGCCATTTTCATCTTCAACTTTCAGTTCCCAGTCAGCCTTGCCCTTTTGTTACAAAAGTTGTAACTGTCATTCACAGTAATGGCAGTAAACTGTACAGATGCATGACTATGGAAGGGAAGAAACAATTCTCTCAGGAATCTGTAAATTACTGATCTGAGGAATCCCGTGACCTACCTCCTGGGAGGAAAAACAATATTGTCATATGTATGTTAGTACTTACATACTACTCTTTGGGATAATATTTTCCCCTTTTCAGTTCTTTCAAATTTCTTTCAGTTCTTTCAATGGTGGTGGGGAGTCTAGTACTACAATATATACACACTTGCTAATGTCTTCTCTATTGGTTACTAAAAGCCACTTGTGAACGAAAACTCATTTTCTTTTTCTGCAGCTCCTCATTCGTAAGCCACTCCAAATCTACCCATGAAATGACCAGTGCCCAGATTTAAGCACTGTAGCTTATTCTCTTTCATTACTACCTGGTTATTTTCCATTTATCTTCACTTACAAATTCTGACACAGATGTTTGTATTGCACAGTTATACCTACATTTCAAGTCTTAAGACTGACCTTCTTCTTTGTTAGAGGGGAAGAAAATACCATAGTCTGAGAGAGCACAGGTCTCCTTGATCTAATAAGCAGGGTTTCATTTCTATTCTTGAGTCCTTTTCCTACTTAACTTATTGTCTCTGCTTACACAGAACAGATCAATTTCCAAAAACTATAATGTTGCTCTATTTCAAATCTTCTCTTCTCTGCTGACTTTATTCATTTTTATTTCTCTTGTTATTTACAACAAAAGAAACCTCTGACTCTTACTGGAGGCAGCATACTCTGAGAGAATGATTCATTTTGCTTCTTTGGAGTTTAACTCCATTAATGTCGTATTTACACAGCATAGGTTTATCTAAATATATCAGTGTATAATCTTTTAAAGACACCCTGCTTTTTCTTTCAGGTCTGACTAATCTCAGAATGAACTAAGGATCATAGCAGGAAAATGTCAATCTTTCCATTTTGACTACAAAATATGTATCACTGAGGAAAGATATGGCTTGACAATCTATAAATCTTTTTAAATACAATGAATTGAAAAAGGCTAATAGGAAGAACAGCCAGGAGAGCAGTGAGTTTATTGGTTATTTGTAAGTTATATATACATTTATGTTGCTAACTCTCTCTGCTATTGCATTGTTAATTTGAACTAGCCTCTTTTGTCTTTGTTGAAATGAGACTAGTGAAAGATAATGGATTTGAATTTCAAGTTCTTCTTCATGATTCAAAAAAAAAAAAAAAAGTCTTTCTTCAGTTACTAATTGCAGTTACATTTCACAGTATAACCATGAACAGAAATCTTACTACTATATATGTATATAAATTTTTCCTACTGTGAACATCAGTCTCTTTATGATTTGCCTTAAATGAGAGTATAGTGATGTTATCATTAAAGTGGGTGGGAATATCTATTACTTAATAATTCCATAACTTTGGGAAACCACTTAGCATTTCTAAATCTCAATTTCCATATCTATAAACTTAGAATAACAATACATTTGCTATGATGATTAAATGAGATTATACATGCTTAGGTTTTGCAACTTAAAACTCAGGAATTTGTGTCTTCTATAGGCTAGTAATGGGAGCCATCAAAGGATGTTATTCAAGATGGTGCTACAAAGAGAGCTTTGTTTTAAGAAAATTGATCTAGCAGTTAGTACAAAGTTAAAGAGGGAAAAGTTGAGATGTGGAGATGATGCATCTAGGGCAGGTTCAGTGGCATTGGAAGAACAGATATAAATGTGAGAAAATTGTGAAGGTAAACCTATGGAAATTCCTGATTAATGAGTATGGAGACCCCAAAATTTAAAATTCTTAGTGGGAACACTGGAATAGGTACAATTACTAGGCATAGTTTAAATAAATAATTTTAGGAAATACTAAGTTGACATCAAAAAAAGACAAGAAATGTTAGGGAATTAATCAGAATGACCAAAGTAGGAGGACAAGATAATATAATTAAGCAAGATCTTAAGAGACCAATGGAAAGAAGTCAAACAAAATACAAACTAAAAAAGTGTTTGTATTCAGGAAGGCCATAAAAATTTCAAAAGGTAATTATTATATTATTCAACTTAAGTCCAATGATAGTCTCAACAGAGGTTTTTGTAGAAATTCATAAATTGATTCTAAATATTTAGAAATACACAACACCATGAGCATTTTTTTAAAAAGAAAATTAGAGAAAATAAGACCAAATTTGGAGAACTGATATCAAAATGCCCATTAAGGTAAAGTAAATCCTTCTCACAAATGGTGCTGAAATAACTAGATATTCATATGAGAAAAAAATAAACCTTGACTACTACTTCACACTATACACAAAAATTAATTTGAGATGGATTATAGGCCTAAATTTAATGGCTAACACCATAAAGCTTTTAAGAATAAACCAACACAGCAGACCATCTTCATAATTTGTAGGTAGGCATTTTCTATTGCCATAGAAAGCAATAATGTAAAAGAAAAGTACCTGTTAAAATTAAAGAAAAAAACTGACCAAAAAAGTATTAAGAAAAATGAACAATTTAGGAATTTAGAGGAAAATTTCAGAGGAATGTGGTAGAAAAGCAAATTTGCAATTATAGTACACAGACTAAATGATAAAATAGTGGCATTCCCAATGACTGGGATAGCACTTTCATGCAAATGGAACTCTATGGGTTCAAATACCCAGGTGTGAGTATCTGAGTTAAGGGATTTTCATTTAGGTTGGCATACCTGAAGCCTACTGTGTCAGTGGGCATGTTTTAAGAAATGAGATAGAATAGGCACGCAGGGCCTGTTGACATACAAATAAGTAAGACCTTATGAAGGAGATGAGGATTTTTTGTAGGATTCTAAACAAGTGAGCTACATGATTTTACTAGCATTTTAGAAAGACCATTCTGCAGCAATGTGGAGAGCAATGCTGACTAAAAAGTGTGAGACTGATAGCAGGGAAATCATTTAGAGAGAATTTCAATAATTCATGTGAGGCTTAATAAAGAGCCAAACTAGATATTTATAGTATGAACAAAGAAAGGGATAGGATAGATTTTAGAAGGAAATAGAATAGTAGGAATTTTAGGATTCTTGGCCAGAAGTTGGGGGAGAATCCTAAGGTTACTTTCTGAGCAGAGAATACTGTTGTTTACTAAGAATCAGATTAGAAAGGTAAAGGCATATTTAGGAAGGATAAATGATTTCAGAGTGAAAGTAAGCACATAATTAAAATGGCAGCCTGTGGTATTTAAGATGGTGTGAATAAATTCAACTGTGGCCGGGGCGGGGGAAGGGGGATGGGCCACAGGGACTACGGGTTAAAGTGGCTCAAAGAGAAGATCCAGTAGAAATAAGGAAGTGGAAATGGTAAAAGGCACGGAGATTTATTGAAGGCATTTCTTCCTTTTTTTTTCTTTTTTTTTAAAGGAAAAAAGGCAGAAGAGAGGAGGGAAAAAGGACATGGGAGATAAGCTGTATCTTTCCCCTTTAGCACACTCTACTCTACTACTGTATAATAAAATAGCTAATCTCTTGCTATAATTTTATTCTAAATATTAAATTTGAAGGTACTTAGCTCAGTAATTTTCATGGGTCGAGGCATAAAGCACTTATTTTATATCTACAACACATCCTTAACTCAGTCATCATTTTACAGAGTACTTCATTAGTCAGAGGGAGAGCAGAAAAGAGTATATTTCCTCTAAAACTTGCAAGGGTGCCAATCTTTTAATAGAAATTAAGTTCAGTCATCTAGTGACATCTTTTAGTAATTTTGTTGTTCAATTCAGAAGATAAATGTTCGCCCATGTATGTACAAGCAATGACTGAGCACAGAATCAAATGCTCAATTGGGTAGAACAGATTCTCCTGCCATGAGAACTCTCCTAAGTCCTAAATTATGTGTGTAATTTTTATAAGAAATCCTAAATAGTAAGTGTTCCAAATAAGGACATGGACATTTTCATAGTCTGATTAATATAGTCCAAATTAACTCACTAATTTAGATTTTACAGATCAATTTTCATCAACAGTGACACTTAAGATTTGTCTAAGGGATAAGCCATAGGAAATGACAAAGAAAACACCTTCACCATGAGAAACGATGCTGACGTTATTTGCCCCTTATGAGGCACAGTCTATAAAATCAGGATCAACCTTCTTATATACCAGCTGAACACCTAATGATTTCCCCACATTTTCCACTTTCTCATTCAAAATTTTCTTCTCCAATGAGACATTCATTTCTACAAAAGGTTAAGTTTATTTGCCAATAGGTTTAAGTGTAAAGCAAAAACTCTTCTAATTTGTAATCCAATTAATTGTGTTTACTAAGCAACTAAAGCTTATGAGCTTTATTTCAAGCATTTTATAAACTTTAGCAACTTACCCTTTAATACTGGAAAAAACAATGAAAAACATAATTTTAGTAAATTCTTGATTTAACAATTTGCAAATTCACTGATATGTTGCAAAAATAAGGCTTTGTTGTTAGACTAAAAAAAAAAATCATTAGCAGTCACTTCATAAAGTGTGACAATGTCCATGCTTTAAAAACAAAGTAAAGTTTCTTTTAGGAAATAAAGTTTTCATAATGGAATTCACCTTGACTTTTGACATATTTTGTAAGCAGGAAAAAATTATTGAGGAAAAGCACAGGGTTGTGTTATCCTAAGCTTTATACTACTCTAAGGAAAATATTCCTGCCTTTGAATATTTGCTCTTACTGTTTCCCTTGACTGTTTGCTCTGTTTCCCTTGACCACATAGATGATGGTAGCATAAAATATGGGGAATTTCACATACTCCCATGAGGCAGACTCCCACTATTTTTATCTTTTTTTGGTTAATATTTATTTCATTTATTAAAAGAGTAAACAAGACATGAAGAAAATAAAGATGAACAAACTAGATTTTTAATGAGATTACCTTTCATTCTAACTTTCATAATGGAAGGAAAGGAGAGAAAGCCACCATATAATAACTGAAATGGCAAAAGCCTCTCCAACAAAGGCAGATGCTGCTCATGTCTCTCCCCACATTAGCCATGAGATGAGCCTGTAACAAAGAGAAAGAAGAAAGAAAGAAAGAAAGAAAGAAAGAAAGAAAGAAAGAAAGAAAGAAAGAAAGAAAGAAAGAAAGAAAGAAAGAGAAAGAAAGAAAAGAAAAGAAAGAAGGAAAGAAGGAAGGAGGGAAGGAAGGAGGGAAGGAAGGAAGGAAGGGGAAAAAGAAAGAAAACAAAGAAAACAAAGAAAGAAAGAGAGAGAGAGAGAAAGAAAAGAAGAAAAGAAAGAAAAGAAAAGAAAAGATCCACTGGCAAACCAAGTTATTTAAATGACAAATTCTGTTTGTCTCTTCTGTGCGAAACACTGAGATAGCTATTTTGTATATTTTATATCAAAGACTCACCGTAGGGGTGCCTGGGTGGCTCAGTCAGTTAAGTGTCTGTCTTTGGCTCAGGTCATGATCCTGGGATCCTGGGATCGAGCCCCACATTGGGGCTACTCAGTGGAGAGCCTGCTTCTCCCTATCCCTCTGCTGCTCCCCCTGCTTGTGCTGCCTCCTTCTCTCTCGAGTAAATAAAATCTTTAAAAAAAAAAAAAAAAGACTTACAATAATCCTGTGCAAAAGTACGATTATTATTCCCTAATACAGTGAAGGGGAAAAAATCTTTCACAGATATTAATTTCTTACTATCACACAATATATAAATGACAAAAATGGGACTTGAGAATTCATATAGTTTTAAGAGATTCATTTTAATTATAAATCAGTTTTAACCTCAAGGTTGAATAGTTCCATATTCAACTATTCTCTCTCCCCCACTCCTTATTCATTGCCTCATTTTACTCTTACTCATTTAAGAATCTACCTAGACCACTGTATTTTAAGTTCCATGAAATAATTTAACTGTGTGTGTGTGTATTTTTCTGCACAAGACTATGGGAAAAGGGCATCATTCAAGGGAACTAGAACTCTACTTATAGCCTGGACAAATAAAGGCACTGAGAAAATGTTAGAACTTTACATTCATGTGGTAGATAGGGCTCTCCACATAGACAACCAGAGTAGAGTCTTTCAGGTGGACAGAGAGATCACTCATCAAAAGGTTTTAACCCTCTACTGGTCTCACTGGAGATATCTCCCCTAGGTTGAGGACTAACCTGGTATGACTGAGCTGTCCAGTGTTAAAGACAACACCAGGAGAACCATGGATACTGGATTTTTTACCTTTTCCACGGCCCTCACCAACCTCACTGTTTAGCTGTGCCCCTCTGCCTGCCTTATATCATTTCTAACTGCTTACTGCTCACTGGCCTCCTATATCACAGACAGATGCCCATACACATCAATTAGTTACTGTTTACCAATTAGCTGTGATTATCTCACACCCTTTTGGTGCTCCAAATTCCTCTCTTCCAAATCAGGTAAACTCCTACTTATTATTTGAGATATTGTTCAACTATCTTCTCTATGAAGACTCACAAATACCATGATTATGGAAATGCTATTTTTCTCCTTTTCTGTTTCAGTACACTGGATATAGAGCTCTGTGGTGGCAATTGTCAAATAGAATACTTTCTTAACTTGTTTATTCTTATTTTGTGGAAATTGGCCAGATCACAGAGTAGGAATTGATCAAAGAGCAGGACTTAAAGACAGTCATCATTGTCAACTATTCTGCCACTAGAAACTAAATGTTGCTATCACAAGGAGATTTTAGTCTTCATAGATATTTAAAAGGTGCTGATGGATAGAGATGGGAAATTTTCCTAGTTAATTCCTAATTACAACAGCCTTCTGTACCCTCTCACTTCACCATTTTTCCCGGTTATCAGTGAGGCTAATGATTGAAACCAGATAAGGAGTCTTGATAGCCCTCAGAAGTGAAGCCCTAAAAAGATCCAGGCAAAGGGAAAAGGGAGAATCACTAAATGTTCCCTATTAAAAATGTGTGACCTAGAACTGAATCTAAGTATTCTATTAACTTTATGGATATTTCATGTTTTTAAATTTCCCTGTACTAATTTAATTGCCTGCCTCAGGGTAGAGGTATATGGTGTCCCTTTGACAAAGTCAAACTGCAGCTTAGAAACTGCTGAAATAGATACTGAACAAAGCATGACTGCTAAGTATCTACTAGTTTCTGATTGAAAAAAATTAATTCAATAATATTGAGTATAGGGCCCTGATAGTTGAGACCACAACAGTATTATTATGAGGTGCTATTCATTCTTTCCAGGTCTAACAACAGGTCAGATTGAGCTTACAATTGTCAAAATAGCAGGCATACTCACTCTTTCTCTAAATAGGTCTTATATAATGGGAGTCCAATTTTGTAAAGACCCTGTTTTAGTTTATATCATGCTATATTAAGTATTTTAACCATGGGGGCAAGACCATGGGTCAAATTTTGTAAAGCAAATGTAAATGACAAATTTTAAATCTAAATTTATTACTCATTAGGTGAGAGTGGTCAGGCCCAGTTGGGTTATTTTACAGCCGTGAGTACTATTACCATGTGGAAATAAGGCAAGAAAATAGTTCTGATGGTTAAGGTGAGGCATATCTGTTTTATGTTTGTTAACTCTCCTAGGAGTACAGAAAATATTTTGTTTAAATTCAATTTAAATTTTGTGATCCCTGGGTATACTAATAATGTGAGCAGTAATACTGATTAAGCCATGAAAAATTGCCAGTTGGTGCATTTCGGTGTAACTTAAAGTTAATTCAGAACCTAGGTTGCAAAGGATATATATTGCTAATTATCTAATTAGTTTAAACTATTTTTGTTTTTATCTGATTGTTTTCTTAAAGTTCTAGTTAGTGAAGAAACAAGTTTAGAGCCTATAGGGTATTCTAATTACTCTTGAAGAAATTCAAACAGGAAAGAACTTGGAGATGTCCTTTAATAAATTTACAGTAGGCTCGTTAAACTATACAAGGACATTTACAAAGCAATGGTTGGCAAGTTCTAAATAAGTCACTAAAAATTAAACACATAAGGAAGCCACTTAATTTTTTAATGTTATCTTTGAAAGTATATTTTATTGCCTTTTTATTCTACTCAAAGTTGTAAAGATCTTCAAGGAAGTTTGTGAAAAAATAACCTACATCAGAGACACATGTGCCTTTTCTCAATAATGATAATTCATTGCTCCTCTTATTTTATTTGTGCAGTATGTGATCATTAAAATCAAACTCTTGTTAAAATAAAGTTCTACTGGGGTGCTTGGGTGGCTCGGGTGGTTGGGGGTCTGCCTTTGGCTCAGGTCATGATCCCAGGGTCCTGGGATTTAGCCCCGCATCAGGCTCCTGGCTCAGTGGGGAGCCTGCTTCTCCCTCTCCCTCTGCCTCTCCCCCTGCTCATGCTCTCTCTCTCTGTATATCTGTGTCTCAAATGAATAAATAAAAATCTTAAAAAAAAAATTCTACCATTCTTTATCCTAGGCTTCATCTCACTTATACATAAGAAATTCATGAAAAAAAATTCACCATATTAGTGACACCTTGGAATGTAATGTGTTATGTAATGTAACCATGCAACAATTAAATGGGAGTCAACCTCGTGGTATCAACAGATATTCATGAACTCATAAGCAAAGGTAATGAAGGGAGTGTTATTATAATGAATAGTACATATTAGGTTATAATTACCAAAGCAGGAACCTGAACCTTGATGGGTTTTTAATGAAGGGTAGGATGCTTTTGTAATTCAGAATTATTTATCTCAAAAGCTCATTAGCAATCACATTCCCTAGTGTAACAAAATTTATCCAAGGAAGAAATGTGGTAGGGCTAGTTAAAGTATAATTCCCAGAGTAGAAATGGCAGGATTCATAATTTTTTCCCTAAATTGTTATAGTATTCTTAACTGATACTTTTTCCTACTGATAATCTGCCCTCTTCTTGTGGGGCTCTAAAATGTTACCATTTTGCTGTCCCCCCAAAATGGGGGGTTCAGAATAAGTGTAATAATAGTTAAAGCCATTTGTTATGTTTCTATTTTCAGCTAAAAAGAAAACTAGAGGTGTGTCTACTGCTCTGAGGATCTCAGAAAACTCATCAGGTAGACTAATAGAACTCTGAGCCTCTTGGTTTGGACTTGATGCCCTAAATAATCAAAGTGATATTAGAACTCAAAATTAAGAGTTCTATAATCCAGGACATACTTCCAAAATAGTGGAGTAAGAACCTGTGAAAAACCTGCTGCTCCATAAAAACAATAAGAACACAGGTCAAAATCCCTTAAAACAAATGTTTGAGAATTATGAAAATTAATACACACTTGTAAGAATCTGAGCAGAATTTTTTTAAAAAAGGCTAAATTAAAATAAAACAGCAAATTTGTTATGTTTGAATTTGTCCCATTCCCAATCATTTGTCTTCACTTCTGCAGTAGCATTAAAAACAAACAAACAAAAACCAACAGCCTTAAAAATTCAGAAGCTGTGGAGAGGTTAAGAAGATGGCAGTGGGATAGGAGGACCCTAGGCTCACTACATCCCATGAATATAACTAGGTAACTATCAAATCATCCAAAATACCCCAGAAATTGCCCTGAAGACTGGCAGAATAAACTCCATAACTAAAAGTATAGAACAGGCCACATTGAAGAAGGTAGGAAGCACTGGTTTAGGAGAGAAACAGATTGTGGCCACTGAAGTGGGGACAGAGCTACAGTTGCAGAGGAGGACTAGAGACAGACTAGCACACAGGGGAACAAATGGGGAAAAGGAATCCCCATAGCAATTGGCTTCAAAAGCCAAAATGGTCGAACTTTATGACTTCTGGCAACCAGTGGGGCTTAAAGCCTAGAGTTTTAAAGGTCAGCAGACTTGGCTATAATACAGCCCAGAGAGCATTGTGCTGTTCTTGGAGAGAAGGCAGGCAAACAACATGCAGACACACAGCAGGAAAAAAGTGATCTAAAGAATCTCTGGGGCATACAGTAGGGAGGTTATTTGTTCACCTCAGAGCACATTCCAGAGAAACAGCATTAGCTGAGAGACAACTCTTGAAACAAAGGAACTGGCACATTCCATTTCCCTACCCCACCCCTCAGCATAAGCACAGAACCACCTGCAGGAACCAACATAGCAAAGATAAAGGGTATAATAAACAAAATGAGAAAAACACTTGAGGGAATAAACAGCAAGATGGAAGAAGCAGAGGAAGAAATTAGTGACCAGAAGACAGAGTAATGGAAAGTAATCAAGCTGAACAAAAAGAGAGAAAAATAATTATGCAAAATGAGAATAAACTTAAGGATCACAGTGTCCATCAAATTTAAAAACATTTATATTATAGGAGTCCCAGAAGGAGAGAGACAAAAGGGACAGAAAATTTTTGGAAGAAATAATAGCTGAAAACTTCCATAATCTGGGGAAGGAATCATATCCAGATTCAGGACGCACAGAGAACCCCCAACAGAATCAACAAAAGCAGATCCAATTTAAGACATATTGTAATTAAAATGGGAAAATATAATGATACAAAAAAAATTTAAAGCAGAAAGACAAAAGAAAATAATAACTTATTAGGGGAAACCCCACATGGCTAACAGGGGATTCTTCAGCAGAAACTTTCCAAGCCAGCAGGGAGTAGCATGATATATTCAAATTGCTGAATAGAAAAAAATCTTCAGCCAAGAATGCTCTATCCAGCAAGGCTGTCATTCAGAATAGAAAGAGAGATAAAGAGCTTCCTAGACAAAAAGAAAAATAATACAAAAACAGGAGTTCATGACCACTAAACCAGCTCTGTAAGAAATTTAAATGGGACTCTGAGTAGAAAGGAGAGACCAAGTATAAAGGTAGAAAACACAAAAGCAGTAAAAATGCATATTTCTGTAAAAAATCAGTCAAGGAACTAAAAAATAAAAGGATGTAAAATATATAAACATATACTGAAAACATGAGGAGGACAGGAGTAAAGAATGAGTTCAAAGCTAAATGACCATCAACTTAATATAGACTTCCAAATGCAGAAGAGGTTATACATAAACCTAATAATAACCATATATCAAAATCCACCAATAAATATGTAAAGAATAAAGAGAAAGAAATTCAAATATTTCACTAAAGAAAGTCAGCAAACCATGAAAGAGAGAAAGAAAGGATCAGAGAAAATCTTCAGTAACAGCCACAAAACATAATAAAATAATAATAAACTTCTATCAATAATTACTTTGAATGTAAATGGACTTAAATGTTCTAATCAATAGAGACAGAATGAATGAAAAATAAAGCCCATCTATATACTACATACAAGAGACTCATTTTATTTATTTACTTTTTAAAAAAGATTTTATTTATTTGGACAGAGAGATTGAGAGAGAGAGAGATCACAAGCAGGGGGAGTGGGAGAGGGAAAAGTAAGCTCCCCATTGAGCAGGGAGCCTGATGTGGGGCTCGATCCCAGGACTCTGGATAATGACCTGAGCTGAAGGCAAAGGCTTAACCAACTGAGCCACTCAGATGCTCCTAGACTCAATTTAGACCTAAAGACACCTGAAGATTGAAAGTGAGGGATGGAGAAACATCTATTATGCTAATGGATATGAAAAGAAAGCCAGAGTAGCAATACTTACATCAGAAAAAAGAACTTTAAAACAAAGACTGTAACAGACAAAAAAGGAAACCATATAATCATTGAGGGGACAATCCAACAAGAAGATATAACAATTGGAAATATGCACCCAACACTGGAGAACCCAAATACATAAAACAGGTAAAAACAAACATAAAGGAACTAATCAATAATAATATAATAATAGTAGAGGATTTGGGGGGCACCTGGGTGGCTCAGTTGGTTGAGTATCTGACTCTTAGTTTCGGCTCATTTCATGATCTCAGGGTTGTAAGATCAAGCCCCATGTCAGCTCCATGCTCAGTGCAGAGTCTGCTTGAGATGCTCTCTCTCCCTCTTCCCCTGGCCCTCCCCCTGTGCTCTCTTCCTCTCAAATAAATAAATAAATCTTAAAAAAAAAATAGAGGACTTTAATACCCCACTTACATCAATGAACAGATTATCTAAACAGAAAATCAATAAGGAAACAATTGTTTTGAATGACACACTGGAACAGATAGATTTAACAGATATATTCAGAATATTCCATCCTAAAACAGAAGAATACATGTTCAAGTGCACACAAAACAATCTCTAAAATAGATCATATATTAGCCCACGAAACAAGCCTCAACAAATTCAAGAAGATCAAAGTCATATCATGCATCTTTTCTGACTACAACACTATGGAACTAGAAGTCAACCACAAGAAAATATCTGGAAAGACCACAAATACATAGAGCCTAAATATCATGGCACTAAGCAATGAATGTGTCAACCAGGAAATAAAAGAAGAAATTAAAAAGTACATGGATCAAATGAAGATGAAAAGAGAATGGTCCAAAACCTTTGGGATGCTGCAAAAGTGGTTCTAAGATGGAATTCCATAGCAATACAGGCCTACCTCAAGAAGCAAGAAAAATCTCAGATAAACATCCTAACCTTATGTGTAAAGGAGCTAGAAGAAAAAAACAACAAACAAATCCTACAACCAGCAGAGGGGAGGAAATAATAAAGATTAGAACAGGAATAAATTATATAGAATTTAAAAAAACAATATATCAATGAAACCAGGAGCTTGTTCTTTGAAAAAATTCATAAAATTGATAAACCTCCAGCCAGACCTATCAAGAAATAAACAGAAAGGACTCAAATAAAATCACAAATGACAGAGGAGAAATAACCAACACCACAGAAATACAAATAAGAGAATATTATGAAAAAATATATGCCAACAAAGTGGACAATCTAGAAGAAATGGATAAATTCCTGGAAACATATAACCTAGCAAAACTGGAACAGGAAGAAATAAAAAGTTTGAACAAACCAATAACCAGCAAAAAAATCGAATCAGAAATGAAAAAACTGCAAAGAAACAAAAGTCCAGGACCAGATGGATTTGCAGGCAAATTCTACCAAACACTTAACGAAGAGTTAATACCCATTCTTCTCAAATTATTCCAAAATATAGAAAAGGAAGGAAAACTTCCAAATTCATTCTATGAGGCCAGCATTCCCTTGATATCAAAACCATATAAAGACACCACTAAGAAAGAAAACTACAGGCCTATATCGCTGATGGACATAGATGCAAAAATCAATACTAGCAACCAAATTTAACAATATGTTAAAAAAATCATTCAACCATGATCAAGAGGGATTTATTCCTGGGTTGCAAGGGTGGTTCAACATTCACAAATCAATCAACCTAATACATCACATCAGTAAGAGAAAGGATAAGAACCATATGATTATTTCAATAGACACAGAAAAAGCACTTGACAAAGTACAACCTCCATTCATGATAAAAACCCTCAACAAAGTAGGTTTAGAGAGAACATACCTTAAAATAATAAAGGCCATCTATGAAAAATCCACAGCTAATCCACAGCTAATAAGGAATCATTAATAGGGAAAAACTGAGAGCTTTTCCCCTAAGGTCAAGAACAAAACAAGGATGTCCACTCTCACCACTTTTAATCAACATAGTACTGGAAGTCCTATCCACAGCAATCAGACAACAAAAAGAAATAAAAGGCAAACAAATTGGTAAGGAAGAAGTAAAACTTTCACTATTTCCAGATGACATGATAATATATATAGGAAACCTGAAAGACTCTACCAAAAAACTGCTAGAACTGATAAATGAATTCAGTAAAATCGCAAGATAAAAAATCAACATACAGAAATCTGTTGCATTTCTATACACCAACAATGAAGCAGCAGAAAGAGAAATTAAGAAAACAATCCCATTTACAATTACACCAAAATAATAAGAGACCTAGGAGTAAACCTAACCAAAGAGGTAAAAGACCTATACTCTGAAAACTATAAAACACTTATGAAAGAAATTGAAGATGACACAAAGAAATGGAAAGACCTTCCATGCTCATGGATTGGAAGAATCAGTATTGTTAAAATGTGTATACTACCCAAAGCAATGTACACATTTAATGTAATCCTTATCAAATACCAACAGCATTTTTCACAGTACTAGAACAATCCTAAAATTTGTATGGAATTACAAAAGACCCTGAATAGCCAAAGCAATCTTGGAAAAGCAAAGCCAAGCTGGAGGCATCACAATTCTGGACTTCAAGTTATATTACAAAGCTGCAGTAATCAAAACAGTATGGTACTAGCACAAAAATAGATCAATCGAACATAAGAGAAAACCCAAAACTGAACCCTCAATTATATGGTCAATTAATCTTCAACAAAGCAGGAAAGAATATCCAATGAGATAATGACAGTCTCTTCAACAAATGGTGTTGGGAAAACTGGACAGCTACATGCAAAGGAATGAAACTGGACCACTTTCTTACACCATAAATTCTTACACAACTTTCTTACAAAAATAAACTCAAAATGGATTAAAGACCTAAATGTGAGAACTGAAACCATGAAAATCCTAGAAGAGAACACAGACAGTAACTTCTTTGACCTTGACCGCAGCAACTTCTTTCTAGATATGTCTCCTAAGGCAAGGGAAACAAAAGCAAAAATAAACTATTGGGACTACATCAAAATAAAAAGCTTCTGCAAAGCAAACAATCAACAAAACAAAAAGGCAACCTTTGGAATGGGAGAAGATAGTTGCAAATGACATATCTGATAAAGGGTTAGGATCCAAAATATATAAAGAACTTATAAAAGTCAACACCCAAAAAACAAATTATCCAATTAAAAGGGGACAGAAGACATGAACAGATATTTCTCCAATGAAGACATACAGATGGCCAACAGACACATGAAAACATGCTCAATATCTCTTGCCTTCAGGAAAATTCAAGTCAAAACTAATGAGATATCACACCTGTCAGAATGGCTAAAATCAACAATACAAGAAAGAACAGGTGTTGGTGAGGATGTAGAGGAAAAGGAATGCTTTGTACTGTTGGTGGTAATGCGAACTGAGGCAGCTGCTCTGGAAAACAGTATAAAGGTTCCTCAAAAAGTTAAAAACAGAACTACCCTATGATCCAGCAATTGCACTACTGGGTATTTGCCCAAAGAATACAAAAACACTAATTCAAAGAGATGCATGCACCCATTTATAGCGGTAATACTTATGATAGCCAAATTATGAAGGATACTGATCAGAGGCTTAAGTAGTAGCACACAGCAGGAAATACATACTTGTGTAATTAGTCCAGGGAACACCCTAAGCAAAAAATTAGCAAAAATAGAAGCAACAGCAAATAGCAACAATAACCAACTCTGAAGGGGGAGGGTCTGACTTCCACTGTTGTCACATTATATTTAAAATGTCCAGTTCCAAAAGAAAATTACAAGACATGTAAAGAAACAAAAAAGTGTAATCACAATACAGCGGGGGATAAAAGAAGTCAATAGAAACTGTGACTGAGGAAGCCCAGATATTGGACTTTAAATTACAAAAAGGATTTAAATTGGCTACTATAAATATGTTTAAAGAACTAAAGAAAATCATGTCTACATAATATATGAGAAGCTGGTCTCACAAAATAGACAATCTCAATAAACAAATGTTTTTAAATGAAGCAAATAGAAATTTTAGATTTTAAAACTATAATAACTAAAATGAAAATTCACCGTAAGGAATCTAAGGCAGATTTGATTTGGTACAAGAAAAAAAAAAAAAAAAACAGTCAAGGACAAGTCCGTTGAGGTCATGCAGCCCAAGGAGTAGAGGGAAAAAGAAAATGCAACAAATACCTGTGCAACAATATCAGGTGTACCAACATACTCAATAGGAGTCCTAGGAAAGGAGACACAAAATGGGAAAGAATATTTGGATAAATAACGTCCAAAAACTTCCCAAATTTGTTGAAAACATTAGTCCACATCTTCAAAAAGTTTAGCAAACTACAAGTGTGATAAACTCAAGGAGTTCCACATTTAGATGCATTATAAATGAACTGTCTAAAGACCAAGGAAGAATTTTGAAAGCAAGTGACAAAAGAAAATATAGGTAAACTGGATTTCACCAAATTTAAAAAGTCTATGTATCAACCCACAGAATGGGAGAACATTTTTACAATCAGACAATCATATATTTGATAAGGGACTTAAATTCAAAATATATATAAAACCCTTATAACCTAATTTTAACAAGACAAATAATTAAATTAAAAATGGACAAAACAGCTAGTCATTTCCCCAAATAAGAAATATAAATAATCAGGGGCACCTGGGGTGGCTCAGTCATTAAGCGTTTGCCTTCGGCTCAGGTCGTGATCCCAGGGTCCTAGGATCGAGCCCCGCATTGGGCTCCCTGGTCAGTGGGAAGCCTGCTTCTCCCTCTCCCACTCCCCCTGCTTGTGTTCCTGCTCTTACTATCTCTCTCTCTGTCAAATAAATAAATAAAATCTTAAAAAATATATATAATCAATAAGCACATAAAAGATGCTCAATATCATTAGCCATTAAGAAAATATAAATGAAAACCATAATAACATTTACTACTCACTAGGATGACTAAAATTAAAAACACCAACAATAATAAGTGTTAACAAGAATATGGACAAATTAAAACCCTCATACATTGCTCGTGGAATTGTAAAATAGTGCAACCACTTTGGAACTTTATTTAGCAATAAAAAAGGGTAAAATACTGATATATGGTACAAGGCAGGTGTACCTTGAACATGTGAAAATAACCAGGTATAAAAGACCTCCTACTTTATATTCTATATTTATGAAATGTCCAGAAAAGACAAATACAGAAAGAAAGTAGATGAGAGTCTGCTAAAGGACGGAGGAAGGGAGAAATGGAGAGTTTCTTTAATGGATTAGAGTTTTTTAACGTTTCTTTCTTGGAATGAGGAAAATGTTATAAAATTAGTGGTGATTGTTGCACAACTCTGTAAATATAATAAAAATGACTAAAATGTGCACTTTTATATGGTGAACTCTATGTTATGTGAGTTATATCTCTAAAACTGTTAAAAAATAAAAGATCTAACTGATCATTCATTGGGCTTGGCTAAGAATTTTATTTAACTTAATGCTACAGAAAAATATTATATTGAATAAATCAGAGAAAAGTGGCGTAAGATGTTGCCAATACAAAAATAAGAGCATACTCTTCATGGGACTCCAAATAGTCAATGATGTCTCACTGAAAGTGCTGTCTATGCCTCTGAGCAGAGCTCTGCTGTTTTCTAACACTTCCATAAAGTTTACGTAGAATTAGATTTTACAATTTCATTTGAGGGGACATCTATTCTTTTTTAAGATTTTATTTTTGCGAGAGAGCGAGCGAGCACAAGCAGGGGGAAGGGCAGAGGGAGAAGCAGACTTCCCACTGGTCAGGAAGCCTGATGTGGAACTAGATCCCAGGACCCCAGGACCCGACCGAGCCACCCAGGCGCCCTATTCTTTATGTTCAGTAGATCAACAGGCTGCTATTGATGTGTTTTAATTATATAATAAAAAGGAAATTTATTGTAATTCTATCAAGCTATTTTCATGTTTTCAAAAAATTATTTGCATATTTGACCTCAAAGCAAATTATTTGCATATTTGACCTCAAAGTTTTTGATAAGATTCTTATTTTTTTCCAGCATGAAAATAAAATGCAGAACTGTATCTTTAATTAAAGGAAATGTGCAGATGACAACTGAGGCTCCCAAAATGGGCACAATTTCATCTATCATGTAGCAATGGGAAATATGCAGAAAATACTCCCCTTCTAATAATTTTAAGTTCTATAATGGAAATAGATGGTAAAACCTATCTGAAGGTTATACTTTTTGATGGCCAGACTAGAAGCCATCATTAAAAAGATGACTTTTTTTATTTTATTTTAGAGAGAGACAGAGAGAACATGTGAGCAAGGGGAAGGGCAGAGAGAGAATCCTCAAGAAGATTTCCCACTGAGTATAGAGCCCTACACAGGCCTGGATCCCAGGACCCCAAGATCATGACCTGAACTAAAACTAAAAGTTGGCTGCCCAACCAGCTGCGTGACCCAGGCTCCCTGGAATGACTTTCAAAGTGTGGATGCATTTGGAGCTCATTTGCCTAGCCTATTTCCATCATAATAGGGTCCCAGAAATGAGTTCAGGGGTAAAAACAGTCACATTACTGTATTGTTCCCATCAGCACTGTCTTCAGGGCTTTGTCCAGTCTTATTTGAAATTCTCTTCAAAGTTCACCTTCCCTATTATTTTTAGCTTGGGTATTTATATCCTAATGGCAGTGATGACTACTCCACCAACACATTCATCTTCCTTTAAAGATGGAAATAAAAGAGTATTTTTGGTACACTGAGCAAAGAACCGAAATAGCTCACAATTTATAGGTGGACAGTTGATGTTGTACAACTATTTCTGGGGCCTTAGCTCCCTGAGACAAACATTATTTCAAGGAAATGGAAGAGAGTGAAGATGAAGGAAACTGGAAAGTGTACTATTTGGGCTATTTAATGGTGCTGAAGATGCCTTAGAATTACAGACACCTGTACCTCTTCTCTGATTTTCAGGTGTGAAAAATGTGGAGAAAATCACTTCTCTTTTAGAGGACATTGGCTGGATACTTGTTTTCCATTTGTTTGTTTAAGTAGGCTTCATACCTAGTGTGGAGCCCAACACAGGGCTTGAACTCACAACCCTGAGATCAAGAGTCAGATGCTTAACCAAGGTGCCCCAGATACCTGTCATGTTTTAAACCAGGTTTTCAAGATGTGATATCAGCTAGTGCTGGGATTCACTATTATAAATCTTACCAATTTTTCCAGCTATATTCATTAGTAATTATAGCAAAACCAAAACTCAGAAAATACTGCAGTAAAACATCAAGGCCTGATACAATATCTCAGTATTTCTCCATAAAGACCAGCCATGACCAATACATCTTTTGTGATTATTGTTTTTTAAATCATTTGATAGTTGCTTCTTCCACGTCCTGAGAAGAGCCCCCAGGTTCCACAGGTGCCTTCTAATTTCATCCTATTTTCCCACAACTCAAGTGAATACTATTATCTATACATGGTGATAGATCCCTACTAACCATAGCACTGTGGCAGACACAAGGAGAAGCAAGGTACAGAGAGATGAGAACAAAGATCTGAGCAGAAGTATCAGGAATAGCTGAGTCCTTCTGCACTATAGCTTCAGTATCTTAGATAACATATTCCATGGGCAGGAATTCCTATTTAATACCTGTACTTTAATATTTTGAGTATAAACCATTTAGATAAAGCAAATTCCATATAAATCAATATTACAGTTCAGAGGAGAGAGTTATTAGAAATACTTGGATGACTTATGTGATGGATCAAAATGAATACTTCAATACTTTTATAAAAAATAAGGACATTTTTAAGGAAAGGAAGGGGAAGTTGATATATAGCATCAAAACTAGTGAAGGCTGACAACCATTGTAAATCTCATATCAAAAATTTTTTGATATAAAGACTATTGTATTTGGCAGCATATCAGATACATATCTCTCCCAAGAGATTAAAATTTCCTTGATGGCAGGGATTGTGTCATTTACATTTGCATCACTGAACCCAACACAGAGATTACCACACATGAAGCATTTAGTAAAGACTACTTGAGTGCATAATATGCTAAATGTTAAGTAAATCATACACATACACATATTCATATATATATTTCACAGTATCAAAGATTGATCCCTCTCTTCAGTGAGACTGTCATAGATAATATAGTGAAAATCTTCACTCATCACTGCCTTCATTCCCTTGGGCTTACAATTATTAGAGAAACAATATCTGTATACTAGGCTCATTGAACTCAAGCAAAAAAAATAATAAGATGGAAGATTGAGGGGTGAAATGACTTAATTCAAAGGAGAGGAAAAATGAAACTAGAATAATTGATAAGATGTTAGGGTTTAGGTACATATCCTACAAACAATCCAAGCAGATTCCTATCGTGCCTGTGCATAAAGAGCTCTCACATATCATTAGGGTACTGTCTTTTGAAAAATAACAAAATATTCACCTCAAGGAGATACAATATATGGTTAGAAGTCCCATTCAGATAATCATCACTTACCTGATTTAATCATTAAATTAAAAATTCTGTGCCACAGTATATGTTGAAATTCAACCATTTTAAAACCTGATTAACAAACTTCATGCAAGTTAGCAACAGTTCTGGTACTAAAAATTGTGGTGGTTTCTTACATTTATGTAGAATTGGTCTTGAATGGTCTTGAATCCCTCTTCTACAAGGATCTTCTTTGGAAGGTAGAATTTGAGACTTTCAGGAACCATGCTCAAGTAACAGCAGATGTTCCTAAACTGTCATTTAGGAGATGTATATTTGTAGAGGGAGTATTGTGTGTATGTGGGGGGGGGCGGGGGGGTGTTGAAGAAAGAATAAGACAGACAGGACAGCTGTAGGGATACAGGTAACAGCAACAACAAGATAGACACTTTGGGACATTACCCTTGAAATGCATCAATTGTGACTATTTCTGTATCAACCTACCCAAGATTCAGTTTCCTAGGATAGAGTCAGGAAACCTCTGATGGTTTTTGATTTTTTTGTTTTGTTTTTCAAATGTACAAAGTTTACTTTTTTTGGCAATTTAAAAATATATAACCATTTAAACTGACTACACATTAGTGGTTTATTTCCTTACTATAATTGATGTGACAGTTGACTCTTGATAAACACAGGTTTGAACTGTATAGGACCACATATACCTGGATTTTTTTTCAATAGTTACACCACAATACTATAAATATATTTTCTCTTACAATTTTCTTTTCTTTAGCTTATGATAAGAATAACAGTATATAATACATATAGCATATAAATATGTGTTAATCAACTTTATGTTATTGGGAAGGCTTCTGGTCAACAGTAGGCTATTAGTAGCTAAGTTTTGGGAGAGTCAAAAGTATATTCATGGATGTTTGACTCTGTAGGCATCAGTATCCCTAATCCCAGTGTTGTTCAAGGGTCAACTGTATAAGGAACTTTTCCATTCAGTTAAAACCTAAAGACTACCATCAGTTTTTCTGGCTTTTTTTTTTTTTTCAAAAAGAATTAGTACATGAACATATACTCTTGTTATCCTTCTTTAAATGCTTAGAAAAATTATAATATCATAGTTTACATAAAGCTCTTTAAAAATCTGTCACAGGTTGTAGATGTAAAGGGTAAATGATAATCAAACTCCTAGGAAGATACACATGGAAGAGGGATTCAATACTAAACAGGTTACATAAACATAAGAAATCACCAAATTTTTAGTACCAGAACTATTGACAACTTGAAGTTTATTTGTCACATTTTAAAATGATTTGAATTTTAACATAGATACCATGGCACAGAATTTTAAATCTAATGACTGAATCAGGTAAATGATAGTAGTTAAGGGTTATATTCCTAAAATGCAGGGACCTGATGTATTGCTTTATTTCAAGTGTGAATTCATTTAAAGTGACAACTCTCATGGTTGAGGGAGGGCAGGGTACCTCAACTGAGAGTCTAAGCAAGACATAGACTAGAGGAGAGCTGTTCCTTAGATGTAATTTTACAAACTCATTATGTCAGATAAGAGGCTTTTATTTGATTGGCCTCCAAAATGAACAAACACCCAATAGACAAAGGAAGGAATGCCAGGCAGACAAAACATCAGATCCACTACATATTGTTGTGGCAGGAAACTACTACTGGCAAACATTTCTATGATAATATTCATACATAAACAATACTTTGTGCCAGGTCCTGTTCTAAGACTTACTGATATTAACTCATTGAACACTCACAACAACCCTCATTATCCCTACTTTGCAGATAAAGACCCTTATGTGCAGGGAGCTTAAGAGCTGATCCCAAGTTACACAGCTAAGTAGCTGCAGAAACAAAATTTGAATTGATGCCACCTAACTCAAGAGTTTCCACTATTAACCTCTACTACATACTGCTTCTCAAAAGTGTATTGCCTGTGAAATAGAGCAGCCAGTCTTGAGCTAAGAGAAGCCATGCAAAGAAAAAAAGGAAAAATACAAAGCTGCTAAGCTATTTCATTATACCACTTTATTGCATTTATTGGAAGAGTTTTTAAACTTTCATTTTATGAATCAGAATCCAATTCATGGCCTCAATTTCACTAAAGCTTCAAAGATTAAAAAATACTCACTTTCACAAATGAAAGTTCATAACGATTCAGAGCATGTAATTGAGATTTGGAGACAGAGTCTTTCAAAAGTCTACTATCTCCTTTAAAATTCAGGGACTTCCATGCCTAAATGTTATCAAAAAGATACCTTTTGTTACATATTTAAAGATCAGAAGTCCTTCCTTGAAGCAGGTGAGGTCACTAACACCATGTCATTTTAGATGCCCCATCACAATATTGGATAGAGACACATAATTGGAAGCTTAGCCAAGTATAACGGGCATTTAACAGGTGATGGTACAATGGCATACCACCCCTAAGTCTTGCTTGCAAACTCACACAGGAAAGAATTTAGCGACAAAGAAAAAGAGCTTATGAAAAGAATTTTCACAAAGAAAGAGGTATCAATACCTCTAGAGCCTGCAGAGATGTAGAGTTCTATTCACCCAGGGCTTATATTTCACACACAAAAAAAGCGGATGATGTCAAACAAAAGACTCTTATTGGACTATCTTCCAAACCAAGCAAATACAAAATAACAGAGCTCATATACTCTAAGTCTCTAGTGTATGGTTTTTTTCTACTCCCCTGCCTGATCACATTCTCTCCCTTTTCTCTTTCTTTTTTTTTTTTAATCCTCTTTCT
This sequence comes from Halichoerus grypus, assembly GCF_964656455.1. Taxonomy (NCBI): domain Eukaryota; kingdom Metazoa; phylum Chordata; class Mammalia; order Carnivora; family Phocidae; genus Halichoerus; species Halichoerus grypus. Next base: position 20,841,587 of record NC_135718.1, on the reverse strand, counting down.
TTTTTCAAACAACTTATCAAATTCTTTTATAAAATTTTTTATAATTTCCATCTTTACAGTCATATTCCATCCCTTCATCATATCAACCCTTATTTTTGTACATATATAAGTTTTTCTTTCTTTAAAATTTTGGGAGGGACTTTCTTTTAACAGACCAAAATACACCCAAAATCTAGTGTGTGGCACTGATCTATGCACCAGCCTGATCATATTTGATCATATTCTGTTTCGTTTTGTTTGTTTGTTTTTATCTTTTTCTTTTCTTGTTTTTTTTCTTTTTTCTTTCTTTCCCTTTCTTTTCCCCTAGTTTCAGGTCTCTTCTGATTTGTTTAGTGTATATTTTTCTGGGGACATTGTTACGCTGATAGCATTTTGTTCTCTCATTCATCTGTTCTCCTTTGGACAAAATGACAAGTTGGAAAAAAATCACCTCAAAAAAAAACAACAAGAGGCAGTACTGACTGCCAGGGACCTAATCAATATGGACATTAGTAAGATGTCAGAACTAGAGTTCAGAATGATGATTTTAAAGATACTAGCTGGGCTTGAAAAAAGCATGGAAGTTATTAGAGAAACCCTTTCTGGAGAAATAAAAGAACTAAAATCTAACCAAGTCGAAATCAAAAACGCTATTAATGAGGTGCAATCAAAAATGGGGGCTCTAACTGCTAGGATAAATTAAGCAGAAGAGAGAATTAGTGATATAGAAAACCAAATGATGGAAAATAAAGAAGCTGAGATAAAGAGAGATAAACAACTACTGGATGACGAGGGCAGAATTCGAGAGATAAGTGATATCATAAGACGAAACAATATTAGAATAATTGGGATCCCAGAAGAAGAAAGAGAGAGAGGGGCAGAAGGTATATTGGAGCAAATTATAGCAGGGAACTTCCCTAATTTGGGGAAGGAAACAGGCATCAAAATCCAAGAGGCACAGAGAACCCCCCTCAAAATCAATAAAAATAGGTCAACACTTGACATCTAATAGTAAAACTTACGAGTCTCAGAGACAAAGAGAAAATCCTGAAAGCAGCTCAGAAGAAGAGATATGTAACCCACAATGGTAGAAACATTAGATTGGCAAGAGACCTATCCACAGAGACCTGACAGGCCAGAGGAATGTTGAAAAAGAGAGCAAAGCTGGTGGCATCACAATTCCGGACTTCCAGCTCTACTACAAAGCTGTATTCATCAAGACAGTATGGTACTGGCACAAGAACAGACACATAGATCAATGGAACAGAATAGAGAGCCCAGAAATGGACCCTCAATTCTATGGTCAACTCATCTTCGGCAAAGCAGGAAAGAATGTCCAGTGGAAAAAAGACAGTCTCTTCAACAGATGATGTTGGGAAAATTGGACAGCCACATGCAGAAGAATGAAACTGGACCATTTCCTTACACCACACACAAAAATAGACTCCAAATGGTTGAAAGACCTCAGTGTGAGACAGGAGTCCATCAAAATCCTAAAGGAGAACACAGGCAGCAACCTCTTCCACCTCAGCCACAGCAACTTCTTCCTAGAAACATCTCCAAAGGCAAGGGAAGTAAGGGCAAAAATGAACTATTGGGACTTCATCAAGATAAAAAGCTTTTGCACAGCAAAAGAAACAGTCAACAAAACCGAAAGACAACCGACAGAATGGGAGAAGATATTTGCAAATGACATGTCAGATAAAGGGCTAGTATCCAAAATCTATAAAGAACTTATCAAACTCAACACCCAAAGAACAAATGATCCAATCAAGAAATGGGCAGAAGACATGAACAGACATTTCTACAAAGAAGACATCCAAATGGCCAACAGACACATGAAAAAGTGCTCAACATCACTCGGCATCAGGGAAATCCAAATCAAAACCTCAATGAGATACCACCTCACACCAGTCAGAATGGCTAAAATTAACAAGTCAGGAAACGACAGGTGTTGGTGGGGATGCAGAGAAAGGGGAACCCTCCTACACTGTTGGTGGGAATGCAAGCTGGTGCAGCCACCCTGGAAAACAGTATGGAGGTTCCTCAAAAAGTTGAAAATAGAGCAACCATATGATCCAGCAATTGCACTACTGGGTATTTACCCCAAAGATACAAATGTAGGGATCCGAAGGGGTACGTGCACCCCGATGTTTATAGCAGCAATGTCCACAATATCCAAACTATGGAAAGAGCCAAGATGTCCATCAACAGATGAATGGATAAAGAAGAAGTGGTATATATATACAATGGAATATTATGCAGCCATCAAAAGGAATGAGATCTTGCCATTTGCAATGACGTGGATGGAACTGGAGGGTATTATGCTGAGCGAAATAAGTCAATCAGAGAAAGACATGTATCATATGACCTCACTGATATGAGGAATTCTTAATCTCAGGAAACAAACTGAGGGTTGCTGGAGTGGTGGGGGGTGGGAGGGATGAGGTGGCTCAGTGATAGACATTGGGGAGGGTATGTGCTATGGTGAGTGCTGTGAATTGTGTAAGACTGTTGAATCACAGACCTGTACCTCTGAAACAAATAATACATTATATGTTAAAAAAAAAAAAAAAAAAAAAAGAAGAAGATAGCAGGAAGGGAAGAATGAAGGGGGGGAAATTGGAGAGGGAGACGAATCATAAGAGACTATGGACTCTGAGAAACAAACTGAGGGTTCTAGAGGGGAGGGGTGTGGGGGGATGGGTTAGCCTCGTGATGGGTATTAAAGAGGGCACATACTGAATGGAGCACTGGGTGTTATACGCAAACTATGAATCATGGAACACTACATCAAAAAATAATGATGTAACGTATGGTGATTAACATAACATAATAATAAAAAAAAGAATAAAAAAATAAAAAGAACAGACCTTGTTTAAACAGGAGAGAGAAGACTGTGTAGTAGGTAAAATATTTCACTGACCTGACAAATACCAGAAACACCACCCAACTGCATGTATTTTCAACTCATTGTTCAGAACAAACTTTGGTATTATATTTTCCACATGCCAAATTTCCTGAAGTTATTCTAGATTATTCACCAGACAGTTTGGGTAAAAGGCTTCAGTAGGTCTCAATAATAAGAAAGCAGGAGAAAGGAAGAGCAGCAATCTTTCTCCAAACTTAATTTTGTGGTGGTTGTTATTTGGTATCTCTACCTTCAGGATATGAGCTTAGTTCCCCTCTCACTGAGTGTCCACAGAACCTAGAACTTACTTCTAACAAATAGAGCATATTGAGAGAACCTTAGCCAAGTGACAAAAGTTAATATTGACATCACCAGTATTAAGTCATGCCGATACTATGTATTCCCTGATACGATATAATGAGGAGGGCACTTCACTTCTGTGGTATTCTTCCCCTATATCCATAACCTAAGTCTAATCATGAGTAAATAAGTATCAGACAAAGTAAATTCAAGGGACACTCTACAAAATACCTGACCATTAATCTTCAACAATATTGAAACTATAAAAGACATAAAAGACTGATAAATTGTCACCAAGTGGAGCAGATAAGGAGACATGCACACTAAATACAATGGGATATACAAGTTTGGATTCTGGAAAAGAAGAAAAGCATCAGTGGAAAACTGGGAGAAATCTGAATAGAATTTGTAGCTTCATTAATAGTCTGATACCAGTGTCAATGTCTTAGTTTTGATAAATGTACCATGGCTATGTAAAATGTTAACAAAACAGCTGGATGAAGGGTGTGAGACCACTCTATACTATTTTTGCAATTTTTTTCCCAAACATCTAAAAATATTTCACAATAAAATGTTAAAAACATTGCAATGCCAGAAAGTGAAGAATTGATCAAAAACAAAAGAATGAGGGCATGTCAAAGGATTACTGTATACACACACACACACACACACACACACACACATACATATATACACACACACACTTCACAGAACCCTCCCATCCTTATTCTTTTTCTTTTCTTCAGATGTCTTACCTACATTAATGAGATGCTGTCATCCATAAAATAGGCAGGACTATTATTATAAAATGTATAATAAAGCTTTATTTTATATTTGATACAAACTGGAATATGGTGACAAGACATACAAACTAAACTTTGGAGTCAAACAAGTTGCTTAGCTTCTATCCAGAGAACAAAATAGAGAATTAAATAGTATAATGTATGAAAAGTGTTATATAGCATCTAGGGCAGAATAGATCCTCAAACATATATTAATTTCAGTGGCTAAGGTGCATCACATGGTTACTACATTTCAAGCCATATGGGAAGTGACATGCATTATATTCTCGGTTAAGCAGAAAAACCCTGTTGGTGGAAATTGATATTATCCTCAATATCCAGTAGGAAACCAAGATTCTCAGTGGTATCTTTTTTTTTTTTTTTTTAAGATTTTATTTATTTGACAGAGAGAGACACAGTGAGAGAGGGAACACAAGCAGGGGGAGTGGGAGAGGGAGAAGCAGGCTTCCTGCTGAGCAGGGAGCCCAATGCGGGGCTCGATTCCAGGACCCCGGGATCATGCCTGAGCCAAAGGCAGATGCTTAACGACTGAGCAACCCAGGCACCCCCTCAGTGGTATCTTGCTTTAAAGTCACACAGCAGGAAAACAGCAGAACTAGTGACTCTGGGAGCAGAATTGTAATCACAATACTGTATTGTGGTCCATATACTATTACCACTGTCTCTCTCTTTCATTTCTCTCTGATGCAAGGTGGATTGGCTCTGACCTGAATCTGCTCCAAATAGTACTGTGTCATGACAAGGAGATTCTGGTATATGATTACAAATTGTCCACTCTCTTCTACATACTGTCACTAAACAACTATTCTCTGCCCTTTTGCTTGTACCCACTTTAAATGACCAGAAAGATCTTTCTCTCCTATTCTCTAGTTCTTCCATTGTCGTCTCCTTGGCCCCTTTAACAAGAGTCACCCCTCTGGCTTTATTTCATCATTTGATTATTCCTCTCTCCTAATTGCTTCCCTCCCCAACAGCTGTCAATTTCTAGCTATAGCAATGCAGGAGAGAAAGCCTTGTTTTAGTGAAAGATTCACTGGCATCTTCATTTAGATTCAAGAAGAAAGAACTTGATTTCTAAATTCATAACACACAATGCCCCCAAATCTGAAACAAAGTTTTGAAAAATTATGAGGTTACAACGGCCAAAGCAGTGATCACAGATAATGAAATACAAAGGTAGTAAAATATGCAGCCTATGGCATATTTTAGAATGCAAACAACAGGATAGATTAAAGTGCAGTAGAAACATAGAAATACTGTACTACTTATCTTCAGAAATATTTGAATAAAAGTTGCTTAGTGAAAAAAAAAATTCTTCATAACAGAAACATTGAGAATGCTACCCAAGTAAGCTGTCTCAACTCTACTGAATTTTCAAAAGTAAATACCAAATAAGCAATAAAATAGAGGAGCAGCCCTGGTATACAGTGTAACATCATGCTCTTTTCAAAAGGTATTTCTTATACTTTCAAGTTACAAATGGCACAGAAATGATCAGCACTATTCTGGGTAGACTGAGCATGAATAAAAACCTAAACCATGGGAAATAAGAGGAGGGGGCCACAGAGTTACAGCCCAATCTGGAGAGCTATTCTTCAGTGTATGATTTATTAAGCTCTTATTAGGTATCAGACACTGGTTGCACATACATATCTCATTGAATCCTCACAACATTGTAAGACATGACATTTTAAACACATTGTGCAGATGAAGAAAATGAGGTGCAGACTTAAATAACAAATCCAAGATCGGTATTCATCCAGGGAATTCTATTCATAACCACAGTGTAATACAATTTCATACCCACTGTAGTGGCTAAAACTTAAAGAAGGACAATTGCAAATATTATTGAGGATGTGGGACAATTAGACTTTTTAAGTTGGGTGGTTTCTTATAAGGTAAAATTATATTTCTACCCTAAACCTTTTATTAGCACTCTTAAATATTTACCTAACAGAAGTGAAACTGTATGTTCACAAAAAATAAATGTGGAAAAATGCTATGATAGCTTTATTTATAGTGTCCAAACCCTGTAAAGAAATTTATATCAATAACATAATTGTTATATAAACTGTAGTACATTTATATCATGAAATATATAGCAGCAAAAAAGAACAAGCAAGCAACAAATTCTATAGTAAGGGTGAGCCTGGGAAAACATTATTCTTGATGAAATATTATGAGCATTGTTATTCCATTTATATGAACTAAGAGAAAGTAATATAAAGTGATAGTAATCAGAACAGTTTGCTTGTGGCGTAGGGAATCACTAGAAGGGCTTGAGGGAATTTTCAGGGTGATGGATATTTTCTGTATCTTGATTGAGTAGAGGTTATATGTAAAAACATTTATCAAAACTCAGTGAATTGTAAAATTCTTTACTGTGCCTTTCACTGCTTGCAATTTTTTTTCTTTATTGAAAAAGTGATATTAAGTTCTGGGGGTGCAATGTACAACATGGTGAGCATAGTTAACAATACTCTATCATGTATTTGAAAGTTGTTAAGACAGTAGATGTTAAAAGTTCTCAAAAAAGAGTTCTAACTATGTGAGGCAATGGGTGTGTTAAATTTATTGTGATAATCATTTCACAGTATATACATATGTACAATCATTATATTGTACACATTAACCTTACAGAAGGTTATATGTCAATTATATCAATAAAGCTGGGGGAAAAGAAGAGAAAAAAAAAGTGTTAATGCATTTGAGCAAATTAAGCATCTTGCCTGGCACCTTATGCTCAACAATAGTCAGTTGTTACTATTCTCATCTAACACTTGGTATGTGGGTAGGGTGTGAGTATATGTTAAAGATGTTTAGGTAATTCCTCAAGTGAGCCAAGGATAAAACCAGAAAGGGAAACCAATTTTCCACCAAAATTTCTTGCACCCATTAAGTAATAGGTGGACCATACCCATATACATTTATTCTCCTAAGTCCATTAAAACAAATATTTTATTATTCTTTTCATTGGCAGATGAGGTGTTTCTTTAAATCTGACACTTTTATTCAACAAAAATAAACAAAGTATTTTGAAAATTAATACAAATATTTATATCTTATTTTACTTATTAAGCAATTCTTGTTTCCTGAGAAGCATGATTACGCTCATACCATTCCTATATTAAAAATATGATAAATACCACTAAATCAGAGAACATTATCAGTCAAGGATATCAATATAAAATTCATTTATAAAAGAAGTTTTGAGCTCTATTATTCTCTACATAGTATGTTTGCTACAACTTTAGAAATTGTCACACAACCCCTATGTTTAATAACTGTAAGACATAAATGTTAAAAAAGGAGGGAAGAAAGGAAAGAAGGAAATGAAAACTTTGTGGTTCTACTTAACCTATGCAAAATTACAAGTTAAAAATTAAGAAACCAATAAATGAGGGGAAAGATATCCTGACCAGAAAAAGACCAGATGGAGTATTCAATCAAACACTTTAAAAAGTTGAGGAAGCACATCACATATAAATTTCTATATTGTTTTATACCACTTTACTATGTGTACAAATAATTATTTATTGTAAATATTTCAAGGAATATAAAAAATTTAAAGACAAATGTAAACATATCTATATCTATATCTATCTATCTATCTATCTATCTATCTATCTATCTCATCTCTATTCTTGAGGATGAGATCCCCGTGGGGCACAAGAAAGGTGTTAGATGGAAAAAGTCATCAAGGAAACTAACATTTTGAGGGCTATAATACATATTGGGATCAAGCTAAGACCTGGAGTTTAGTGATCCAATTTAAGTATGTGTGAAAAAGTCCAGCCAAGAATTCCCATATACTGAAAATTCTTCTTGATCATTTAAAAGCCAGAGATGATATATGACCACACATAATGCATGCCACATACCCTAATATAGTTCATATTATTGAAATGTTTGTTAACAGTGTACAATTTCCTTATGAATCGGGCCCCAAGGCTTGACTCAGTTGTAATGGGCAAGGTGGAAAGGACAGGCATCTCACAGAGTCAGCCAGCACCAGCACATGGCCAAGAAGCCAGCCAGCCAAGGTTCAAAGCCATCAGCTCTGACTATGATACAGTCATGCATTAAGCGTCAGCACACAGAGAGACCTCATACTTAAGAATCTGCTCTTGAGGAAAGCTCTATGGATTCCCCAGTAAAGTTTATGTCTTTGGATTTGCCCAAATTGACCAAAGTGACATGACAACGTTCAAACTCACACTTTATTATTTAGCATTTCAGGCACTGGATGTGCAGAAAAATCATCAGAAGGGTTTAGCATTATGACTACCTTCCTGACACACTAAACTTACAACCATGATGTTGTGTGGCTACCTTCCTTTTGACCCTAATATCACAGTCAGACAATCTCAAGGAACATGTGAAGAATGATCATAAGAAGCACTACTAAGTTTCAAGAAGAGGCATGGAGTCAGATCTCAGGGATGGGCAAGATGTTGTGAGAAAACTTCCAGGGTCAAGCCAAAGGAAGGCCTGCTATCAAGGGAATAGGGACCAGACTGGGCATACATCAACTGAGTCTCTGGACAATAAGCTGCTCTGTGCCCAACTGATGATGGAATAGGCTACAGTTGTGAAAATCCAGCAGGCTCATGTGGAATAGTTGCTTCAGAATCAGTCAGCCTCAAACCCTGGCACTCTGTGAACAATCCTCTAATAAAGAGGAAGTTAAGTTCCCTATGCCAAAGGACAGTGTTTCAATCCACAATTGTGAGAATGGAGTCAAGGATTCAAGTTTTGCCATGGAAAAATCTCTGAAATGTGATGTTCATTTTATTCTCCCACTGACTGGGGGAAAAAAAATGGTGAGAAGTTGATTGATGTCACAAAGGAGCTTTGGAAGTGTAATGAGAATGCAAATTTTTAAAAGATACTCCATGAAGCTTCAGCTGGAATGGTGAGAATTGATGCATAAAATAGATTGACTGAAACTGGCAGAAATTGTGGAGCAAGTGATAGAAAAGCAAACCATGTGCCTTGAATTTCAAATATGTTAGCTTGAAGCAACAGAGATTTTTCAATTTGAATTATCACTCTTTAGTCGTATAAAATAATTATACTTTTTTTAAATTTTATTTTATTATGTTATGTTAGTCACCATACATTACATCATTAGTTTTTGATGTAGTGTTCCACGATTCATCGTTTGCGTATAACACCCAGTGCTCCATTCAATACACGCCCTCTTTAATACCCATCACCAGGCTAACCCATGCCCCCAACCCCTTCCCCTCTAAAACCCTGTTTGTTTCTTAGAGTCCATAGTCCCTCATGGTTCATCTTAATACACTGTAATTCCATTTTTATACAGTTTAACTATGCTGTATAGATATAAATACAGAAATCACTGGTAGCACAGTATTTTTACAGAAAACCTCAGTTCCTAGAAATTTTCCATTACTTTAAGACGGTTTCTTCTAATGTTTGTAAGACAAGAGATGGTATTGGCGAGGAAGATGTTTTCATTTGTAAATAATATAAATAAACCATCCCTCAGCAGTAGGCGAATAACCAAGTATAGTTGACCCTTGAACGGCATGGAGTTTAGAGGAACCAACCCCTGTGCAGTCAAAAATCTGTATATAACTTTTGAGTCTCCCAAAACGTAACTACTAAGGCCTACTGTTGACTGGAAGCCTTATCACTAACAAAATAACACATATTTTGTATATGTATTATAGATTGTATTCTTATATTAAACTAAGCTAAAGAAAAAAGTTATTAAGAAAATCATAGAGAAGAGACAATACATTTACAGTACTATAGTGTATTTATAAAATAAAATCCAACACCATTTACTGAAGAAAACATCCTTTCCCAATGTATATTCTTGGCTCCTTTTCATGAATTAATAGACAAATATATGCATTGGTTTATTTCTGGGTTCTCTATTCTATTGATCTATGTGTCCATTTTTGTGCCAACATCATACTGTTTTGATTACTATAGCTTTGTGATACAGTTTGAAATCAGGAAGTATAATGCTTCCATCTTTGTTCTTCTTTCTCAAGATTGCTTTGGCTATTTGGGGCCATTTGTAGGCCCATTTAAATTTTAGTAATATTTTTATTATGTCTGTGAAAATGCCATTGGAATTTTGATAGTATTTGTATTGAATCTGTAGATATCTTTGGGTAGTATGGACATTTTAACAATAATAATTCTTCCAATTCACAAACATGGCATGCTTTTTCATTTATTTGTGCCTTCAATTTTTTGAAATTTTTTTTGATGTAGTGTTCCACGATTCATTGTTTGCATATAACACCCAGTGCTCCATTTGATACGTGCCCTCTTTAATACCCATCACCAGGCTAACTCAGCCCCCCACCCACCTCCCCTCTAGAACCCTCAGTTTGTTTCTCAGAGTCCATAGTTTGAGTATAGTTGACAATGTCAATGTTACATTAGTTTCAGATGTATAACAATGACTCAACAAGTTTATATATTATGCTATGCTTACCATCAAGGGTAGCTATCATCTGTCACTATACATTATTACAATATCATGGACTATATTCCCCATGCTGTACTTTTTATTCCCATGACTTGTTCATTCTGTAACTGGCAGCCTGTATCTCCCATTCCCCTTCACCCATTTTGCCCATCCCTCCACCCCTGGCAACCACCAGTTTATTCTCTGTATTTATAGGTTTGGTCTGCTTTTTATTTGTTTATTCATTTGTTTTATTTTTTTAAGGTTTCACATATAAGTGAAATCATATAGTATCTGTCTTTCTCTGTCTGACTTATTCCTATTAGCCTAATACCCATTAGGTCTATCCATCTTGTTGCAAATGATAAGATCTCATGTTACTTCATGGCTGAATAATATCTTCAAACTATTACAAAATAAAAATAGAGGATGAAAAGCTTCCAAATGCATTCTATAAGGCCAGCAGTACCCTGATACCAAAACCAGATAGACACCACACATGTATGCATACACACACACACAAACACACACACACACACACACACACACAAAACTATAGCCCAATATCCCTGATGAAGGTAGATGCTAAATTCTTTATAAAATATTACAAATCACAGTCAACAATACATGAAAAGGATAACTAATCATGATCAAATGGGATTTATGCCAGGGTTGCAAGGATGATTTGACATTTATAAATCAATCAATGTGATACACCACATCAACAAAAGATAAAAATCATATAATCATCTCAATAGGTGGAGAAAAACCATTTGATAAAATTCCATATTCATTCATGATAAAAACTCTCAACAAAGTGGGTTTAGAGGAAACAACTTCAACATTATAAAGTCCATATATGAAAAACCCACAGCTCACATATTCAGTGGTGAACAACAGAGCTTTTCTTTTAATATCAGGAACTAGATAAGTATGTCTAGTACTGCCACTTTTATTCAACCCAGTACTGGAAGTTCTAGCCACAGCAATCAGACAAGAAAAAGAAACAAAATCGTCCGTGTTAGTAAGGAAGAAATTAAGCTGTCAATATTTGCCAATGACACGATACTATAGGTGGGTGGGGGGATGGGGTAACTGGGTGATGAGCATTAAGGAGGGTACTTGATGTAATAAGCCCTGGGTGTTATATGCAACTGATGAATCACTAAACTCTACCTCTGAATAATACATACATATAATAATACACTATATGTTAATTGATTTGAAATTTAAAAAAAGGAAACCCTAAAGACCCCACCAAAAATCTATTAGAATAATGAATTCAGTAAAGTTGCAGGGTATAAAATTAATACCCATATATTGGTTGTGTTTCCATATACTAATAACAAAAGAGCAGAAAGAGAAATTAGGAAAACAATTCCATTTACAATTGTGCTAAAAAGAATAAAATGTCTAGAAATAAATTTAACCAAGGAGATAAAAAAATGTGTACTCTAAAAACTATAAGACATTGATGAAAGAAATCAAAGATGACACAATTGGAAAAATATACCATGCTCATGGATTAGAATAATTAATATTGTTAAAATGTCCATACTACCCAAAGCAATCTATAGATTCAATGTAATCCCTATTCAAATACCAACATTTTTCACAAAAATAAAATTTGTGTGGAATCACAAAAGACCCTGAATAGCCAAAGCAATCTGAAGAAGAACAAAACTAGAGGTATCACAATCCCAGATTTCAAGATATACTACAAAGCTCTAGTAACCTAAACAGTATGGAACTGTCACAAAAATAGACAGATAGATCAATAGAAAGATAGGAGAGCCCAGAAATAAACCCACACTTACATGGTCAATTAATCTATGACAAAGGAGACAAGACAGTTTCTTAAATAAATGGTTCTGGGAAAACTAGACAGCTACATGCAAAAGAACAAAACTAGACCACTTTTCTTACACACAAAATAAACTCAAAATTGATTAAAGACCTAAATGTGAGACCCAAAACCATAAAACTCCAAGAAAAGAACATGGGTAGTAATTTCTTTGACATTGGAGATAGCAACATTTTTCTAGGTAATTCTTTCATCAATTTTCTAGTGTTCAGTGTATATATCTTTCACTTCTTAGATTAAATATGTCCCTAAGTATTTCATAAGGTATTATAAGAGGGATTATTTTCTTAATTTTTTGTAGATAGTTCATTGTTAGTGTATGGAAACTCAGTATCCTACTATGTTGCCAACTTGGTGTCATCCTTAAAATTATTTCTTCAGAAGTCAACTTTCTTTAACAAATCTCCTACTTAGGACAAATTACATTATTTTTGTTATTTTCTGGTAGTGTGAACTACAAATGAGTGAAATATTCATCTGCATTCCCTTGGAATAAAAATTAATCAGCTTTTGGGCGCCTGGGTGGCTCAGTTGGTTAAGCAACTGCCTTCGGCTCAGGTCATGATCCTGGAGTCCCAGGATCGAGTCCGCACTGGGCTCCCTGCTCAGCAGGGAGTCTGCTTCTCCCTCTGACCCTCCCCCCTCTCATGTGCTCTCTCTCTCTCTCTCTCTCATTCTCTCTCTCAAATAAATAAATAAAATCTTTAAAAAAAAATGAATCAGCTTTTGTCAAGGAGCAAAATCTTGTGCTTGAAATTCACTGGACTATGTATCAGTAACTTAAAGACTAGAACTAGCTTTGGTTTCCTTCACTGCCTTTTTTGTCTCAGTATGCATGTTAGAAAATAAAAGAATGAGAGAGGTGTCCCTGGACCCTTCAAAGCTTTAAAGTTCAACTAAACAAATGAAAGCATTCTAATGCAGTGATGATAAATTAAAAACCAGTCATATTTGGTTTCATTATGTATTTTGAAGGTAATTATAATTTTGTTTTTTATCCATTGCTTTACTCAACAATTTATATTTTGTTTAGGCTACTATCAATTCTGCTTGCATTATTAGATACATATAAAATTAATAGGAGGATCCAGACAAATGCTGGAGGTTAACCTGGAATTAACAATGAATGTGGGCATCTCAGAGGTGATAGCACATTGCATTAAAAATTAGGGCTTTCTTCCAAGACTTTCAAAGCAAATATTACATACCTTTAAAGTCAAAAATCTATACCTCTGAGCCAAAACATGACTATCTACTGAATGTATGACCTAGCATAAATTAGACTCTCATAGCCTAAGTATGGTCATTTAAATCATGGGGAAATTTATAAGTTATATTTTGTAAGTTAATTACAAGCAAAAATTTTAGCATATACCTCTAAATCATAAACTACTTCTAAATGTAGGTATTTGTCAGGTTCTCAGTAACATGATAGTTTTTTTTAAATAATAAAAACATGAACCTTCTATTTTTATCATAAATAATGCAGTAAGGGCATTAAACCTCCTATAGACCTTTTACAGGTAGATAAAATCTGAAAAGGGATTTGGATGATGACCTCATTTATTCTCATAGCATCCTGATGAAATACAATTGGTGGGGATTATTCTTTCCTCCGTTTTCCAGATGAGAAAACTAAGGGACATTGGGGAGGATATGTATTATAATAAGCACTGGGTATTATATAAGATTGATGAATCACAGACCTGTACCCCTGGAAACAAATAATACATTATATGTTAATTAACTGAATTTAAATTTTAAAAAAGTAAAAGAATAAGGTTTTCATGTTAAAAAAAAAAATAAAAGAAAGAAAGAAAACCAAGGAATAAGTGTAAGGAAACTTGGCCAAGATGTATAACAAGTGAATGTCAAAGCCTTCAGTTGAAACCAACTTTCCAGTCCCTGCTCCAGGACATTATCTGCCAGTATCACGCATCAGAGGAATTTTAATATCAGTGATATTTAGTTGCTCTAGTAAAGGGACAGATTATTATAGCCTCAAATATCATTTTATCTTACAAAATTTCCAAACTGTTTATTTTTTAATATTAGCATCTAGTCTTGGCTATGAGGCATGAGAATAGGCCTTTGGTAATATATATCAAAAGCCTAAAAACTTATGCCATTTATCCTAATATTTTGACAAATAGGAATTTATCCTGAAAAAACATTACAAATATAATATTTATGAACATGAAATGCTTATAACAGAGAAAAAAAAAACCTAAGATGCTACTGGAAAAATAAATTACAGTACATGGGACTGATGACTACAGCCCTTAAAAATCAAGATCTAGAGTAATATTAAATAACACAAAAAATTGTGTTAAGTGGGAGTGTTAAGTGGGAAACCAGTTTATGAAAGAGTAGACAGTATGGAACACCAATTTTATAAAATATGGCTCTAGATAAAAAACATACACATATACATAGAAAAAAACAATGGAAACGTCTACAGAAAAAAGAAACATTATTGGGGATTTGTTCAGTTACATATATATGTATCATATTTTCTACATTTTTCTTCTGTATTTTCCATATTTTCATAATATATCCTCTATCCTTCTTATAATCAGAAAAATTGTTGAGAATATATTCCAAATCTTCCTTTCATGAGTGGGGATAATTATTGGTGTCCTAAATCTATTTTTTGAACTAAATTACAGCACAGTTAGATGCTGTATATCAGCATCTAAATTCAAAGATTTTTTTTAAACACAAAGTAGCCCTAAAAATAGTCAGTCACCTGTATTGGTCCCTTTTCTAGCCACAGATCCTCCCATTAAAACAGTTGCTCCCTCATGAATTTCCTTCCATGCAGCAATGGCATCAGGCTGAAATACTGTTTTATGCACTAAAGTTGGCAGGGGTTTCAACAGATCTTCAACACTCTAGAAGGTCCCTAGCCCATGTGCTCAGTACAGCTCTTTTCTTCATAATCCAAAATTTTCCCCTTCTGATTTCATCTTCACATACTGATTAAACATACCCACTTTCCTCCCTGAACTTTAACCAAAAGTGAAGCTAGCTGGTCTTCAGGTTGTGAAGCTAGATGGTCTTCAGGTTGTGTAATTACGGTTTGTCATTTCTTATAATTTTATTTTATTTTTAAAGATTTTATTTATCTGACAGAGAGAGACACAGTGAGAGAGGGAACACAAGCAGGAGGAGTGGGAGAGGGAGAAGCCCACTTCCCGCGGAGCAGAGAGCCCGATGTGGGGCTCGATCCCAGGACCCTGGGACCATGACCTGAGCCGAAGGTAGACGCTTAATGACTGAGCCACCCAGGCGCCCCAATTTTAATCTTTATATCATCATCAGGGACAGGAGGCCACTTAGAGAGGTAGAAGGGGGCACAGACAGTTCAATGTGAGCTTGTTTCTCAGTTATATGTGGTTGGACTCCTGCTCAGCTCTTGTGGCCCTAAGAAAGCAATTATCCTACAATATTATTGCATCTGGTTCCCCATAAAAGTTTAATGAACTATATAATTTTTCCTAAATACAATATCTCAATTTATTGTTATTAACTAACCATGAAATTTGTCCCTTCTCATTACAATAAATGCCGTTACTGATTAAAATCTTGTATTTAATAATTTTATTTGAGAAAGAACAGTTTCCACTCTCCCTACACTCATTCTATATCTGTCACAATTTTACCATTTCCTTCTATTGTACAAAACAGAACTAAGAACATGCTGAAATATGAATCCCTTAACAATCATTCCCCCAAGTGGTTCCCCTAAATAAGTTTTATCCCTCCCCACCATAAATACCACAACTACTTCTTGGCTATTAGAACATTTGATAATAGTTATGGTTTGAGGCATCTTGAAGAATTTTAAGTTTAGTGAAAACTGAAAATGACCAGCCTGATGAGAAATCTGGACACTTTTCATGTGGTAATGGATTACAGGATCAATGTAATTTTTTAGTTAAAAATAAATCTAGCAGAGGGCAGTGGTGGTGGGAGCCTCGCGGGCAGCGGGACAGCGCCGAGCGCACGTGGCGCCTTAGCAGTAGCAGCGGCAGCAGCAGCGGAGGCGCCCCGCCGTCACGGCCCCTGCGCTGGTGCAGCCACCCTCGCTCCCTCTGCTCTTCTTCCCTTCGCTCGCACCATGGCTGATCAGCTGACCGAAGAACAGATTGCTGAGTTCAGGGAAGCTTTCTCCCTATTTGACAAAGATGGCGATGGAACCATCACAACAAAGGAACTTGGAAGTGTCATGAGGTCACTGGGTCAGAACCCAACAGAAGCCGAGTTGCAGGATATGATCAACGAGGTGGATGCTGACGGAAATGGCACCACCGACTTCCCAGAATTTTTGACTATGATGGCTAGAAAAATGAAAGATACAGACAGTGAAGAAGAAATTCGCGAGGCATTCCGAGTCTTTGACAAGGATGGCAACGGTTACATCAGCGCGGCGGAGCTACGTCATGTCATGACCAACTTAGGAGAAGAACTAACAGATGAAGAAGTAGATGAAATGATCAGAGAAGCAGATATTGATGGAGATGGGCAAGTCAACCATGAGGAATTCGTACAGATGATGACTGCAAAATGAAGGCCTATTTTCAACTCCTTTCCCCCCTTCTAGAAGAATCAAATTGAATCTTTTACTTAGCTCTTGCAAAAAAAAAAAAAAGTTCATTTACTCATTCTGTTTCTATATAGCAAAACTGAATGTCAAAAGTACCTTCTGTCCACACACACAAAATCTGCATGTATTGGTTGGTGGTCCTGTCCCCTAAAGATCAAGCTACACATCAGTTTTACGATATAAATACTTGTACTACCTTAATGATAAGGAAGCACCTAATGGACTCCTTGCAGTTCCATTTGCTCATGATTAATACACTGTTTGGGCTGGCCAGTTTTTCATGCATGCAGCTTGACAATTGAGCACAGTCAGGCATTTGTATTAAAAACAAAAAAATGAAAAAAAAAAAACGAATTTAAAACTTCTTCAAATGGGTTCTAGTTCAATTTGTTAGTATAAATTGTCATAGCTGGTTTACTGAAAACAAAACATTTAAAATTGGTTTACCTCAGGATGCTGTGCAGAAAAATGGGTGAAGGATAAACTGTCTAGACGCAGCCCCACTTAGCAGGACGGCCCTCTCGTACTTCCGGGCGCCCCCACCCATGGTGACCATGACACTCATCCTGGTGGCATGCCGTGTGTGTTGGTTTAGCGTTGTCCCGTGTTGTCTTAGAGCGAAATGGGTGTCAGGCTATCACCATTCACACACATTTTTTTTTTTTTTTAAAACCTTTACCAAGGGAGCATCTTGGGACTCTCTGTTTTTAAAACCTCCTGAACCATGACTTGGAGCCAGCAGAGTAGGTTGTGGCTGTGGACTTCAGCACAAGCATCAACATTACTGATCAAATTACAATTTACGTCCATTCCAAGTTGTAAATGCTAGTCTTTTTTTTTTTATTCCAATAAAAAAAGACCATTAACTTAAAAAAAAAATAAATCTAGCAGAGATAAGATGGCAGTATCAATAGCTGAAGTTTCACTGAGTCAACGTGAAATATTAGACCAATTAAATAAACTATTCTGCAACAGACAAACAGATCTGCTCATGCACATGACAAACTTGAGACTCATTACAAGTGGAGGGAAACAGATACTGACTCCGTTTAACACAATGTCTTAAACTCAGAAATTGCAAAAATGAAAATATATCACCTCATTTTTTAGAAACTTTGTGTCAAAATCAGAAAATGCATTTTCCAGGAAGGGTGGAGAGAATATTTTTAGCTGGGATGGGTTGTTGAATTTCATGGCCTTTATGGTCCCTCTCAAATTCTAAAATTAAGAATTTTCCAGTGAAAACTATCCTTGCTTCCTTTCATGAAAACAAAGTGTGTTGGAGCCAAATACAAAAAGAATTTAAAAAATTAAAAAAAAATCATATGAGACCAATCTTTTGAATTCTTACAGGCTTGGGTGTTGGAAATGATACTCTAAAGAAGTGGAACATTTTTAATCTGCAACTATATCAGAGATCCTGTGTCCAGAATACTCTGTGGTACCAGAATAATATATAGAAGATCAGATTGGGAGTCAGAAGGCTGAATTCATTGTCCATTGAAGAGCTGAATGACATTATAATAAATCATTTTACTTTTCCAAACTTCATCTTCCTTAACATGATTCTCAGGGTAATGGTACCTGTCAGACTTTCTTCCCAGAATGATAGTCAATTTCAAAACCATGAGATAGTATAAAAATGCAAGAGAATTTAATTATATGAATCTTCTGAAAATGAAATTAAAAGAACATTTGATCTGTGGCTATTACTAAATTTATTTCCAAAGACCTTCCTCACCTCTCAAAAAGCAAAATGATCCAGTTTTATCCCAAAAAATTGACATGCAGTTTATACATGCACAATATGCTTGACTCTAGTCGCCATACCTGTAGTTGATACAGATTTGTTTTTATATATTGAATACTCAATGAAAAAGCCACTTTTATTACCTTCTTTGGTGTTTTGTTGGCTTGCATCCTGAAGTTTTCTTTACAACACCTGTAAAAATAATATACCAATTATGAAGCTATCTGGAAGAGAGTGAAGAGAATATACTGTTTTTTTTAAAACCTCTCTCCTGAATAACTGACACTCTAATAAATGGCATGTTAGCACAATAATATTAACAAAACCATTTTTGATAAGAAAAGACAGATTTTCCTAGAAATTATTATTAAAATAATAAATCATTAACATAATAAAAATTATTATTATCAGACACACTGGGTCAAATATTGATCCACAGCTGAAACAGGCTGAGCATCCATTTCCATACATATTTGAGACATAAGGTGGGGCCCAGTTAAGCCTACAGAACACCATGCTCTTCAATAAAAATATGGATTTTCAACTACTGACCCATGCCACAGAACCATAGATTTGTTGGAGAAATTCAAGAAAATATTGGTCTCATGGATTTTACCCAATCATCCACTTATTTTGTGAAAATGAGTAAAAATTGAAACCCACCACCCAGAATCTGTTACTGATAATCCCAGAGTATACTATAGTTATTTACCTTATTTTGTATGAATAGGAAGACAAGAAATAATGGTGGTTAAGGATAAAAGCACCCTATTTTGAATGTCAAATGTGAAAATTACTGTATGATATTGATCTTTCTAGCTCCTTGACTTTTCTAAAACTCAGTTATTCACTTGAAAATTATTATAGTAAATTATTTCAAGATTATATAAGAATTAAATTAATTCACACTACTGTTGTGCCTATTTTAAGCTGAAGTACTCAATGCATACTAGCCACATTATTATTTGCCTATTCTTCAATTATTCATTCATTTCATGAATTTCATGGATTATTTCATTATTTCATTATTTCATTATGGATAATACTTCATATTTTGGGTTATAATCCATACAACTTTGTTTTATTGTTCAAATTCTTCC
Source organism: Halichoerus grypus (assembly GCF_964656455.1). Taxonomy (NCBI): domain Eukaryota; kingdom Metazoa; phylum Chordata; class Mammalia; order Carnivora; family Phocidae; genus Halichoerus; species Halichoerus grypus. The sequence goes on along the minus strand of NC_135718.1, from coordinate 20,821,817 downwards.
AACTTTGGACTCTAGAAGCTTGTTCACATTTGGCTCTGTGTTCTTTTGACATATTCCCATCCATTGTTTTTCTTTTTGAATAATATATTTTCTTCTGGCACTGTAAGATGTGCCAGCCTTATCTTGGATATATCCTGACACAATCCTAGACTCAGACATTTCTGTAAAGAAACCTGGTTCTTTCTTCATGAAATTGTCTTTGCCTTTTTGTCAAAGATCAGTGGACTCTATCTGTGGCTCTATTTTGGAGTTTTCTTTTCTGTCCCATTGATTGTGTGTCTATTTTGCACCTAATACGCTTTTTTTTTTTTCATTTCTATCACTTTAAAATTAATCATGAAATTGGGTAGTGTCCTCAAACTTTTTATTTTCTAGTATTGTGTTGGCTATTATAAGTCTTTTGTCTTTCCTATAAACATTAGAATCAGTTTGCTTTTATCTACAAAATAGAATGCTGGAATTTTTATTGCCATTATGTAAACTCTGTAGATTAAATTTGGAATAATTACCATCTTAACAATATTGAACATAGATATCTTTCCATTTATTTAGATCAACTTTATCAGAATTTTATAGTTTCTGCATGAAGATTCTGTTAGATATAAATCTAATAAAATTCTATATATAAGTACTACTTTATTTTTAGTATTGTTTTAAATGTTATTTCAAATTCCAAATGTTCATTACTCTTATGTAGGGAAGTAGTTGCCTTTTTGTATTAATATAGTGTCCTGTGATTTTGATATACTAAATTGTCCACCATAAGAATGAATTAAAGTAATCAGAAATAGTTATATTTGACAAAATATAAAGACATTTTATACAAGTGATCCAAAGTTCCATTCTAGCTCATCATTTCTCTCATTATATTTCTCTCATTGTACAAAGAAAGGGAAGCAAGTCATCCAAACATCAATGAATGAGAACCTCCCACATACAGGATGTTGTCCTGAAAGTTTTTAAAAAATAAAAACAAAAAAAGTGTATCACCTTTATCAATAATTTTATAGTTATCTTTTTAGCTAACATCAACTGCATGCCTACCATGTGTCAGGCATTATGGATAGCACTTTACATGGTACTTCATTCAATTTCCACCACAACTTCACAACATAATGCTTTAGTCAGGATCCTTCAAGTGAAAACAAAAACTGAATTCAACTAAATTATGTGAAATAAAATCATAACAAATTAAGAGATTTTATCATTTCAAGGCACTGGAAAGAGTGGGTGAAAATGGATCAGGCATTATATACATAACACCTACTCTTTTTCTTTAACCACTTCTCTATGTTTTGACCAGTTCTCTCATGCTAAGAATGGATTCCTCCATATGGCAGAGAAAGTGGATATTTATAATTATCAAGGAGAATCACCCTTGCATTTTCAAGCAAGTTTCAAGATAGTGTCTTGATTGACATTGATTGGATCATGTATCTATCTATTAACCAATTACCATAGCCAAGAGAATAAAGCTCCCTTATTGGCCAGTCCAAGTCATATATTTAACCTTAAGGCCATAAAGTGGAGTCCCATGATTGGCAGCCTCACCAGAAATGAGTAATGGATGGGGAATTTTAAAAATCAAATGCCAGTTATAGGTAGGTATTATTTTATAGGAACATGAAGTTTAGTGTTTATGTAAGTTATTGAAAGTCATCCATGTAAAGTGTCAGAATGCGATTTGATTCTAAATCTGATTGAATTATGTGTCCAAGCTCTAAATACGTAAGTTACATTGCCTCCCTCATTCCTGCTTTAGTAGTGCTCACAACCTACAGGAAAGAAAGAAGGAAGAAGAAAGAACAGGAAAAGACAAAACTAGATAATCAATACAGGAAAATAAGGTGACCCAGAATCTCCTCATCATTTACGGGAGATGTAATGACAAAATAAGGAAATTTATAAAGAACTTCTTGGAGAAATGAGATTTCAATTTTAAGAAGGATAAAGGATGATGAATGAAAAAAATATGATGCTGTTTTTCTAGCTTCATCTAGAGCTTTATTTCTTGTAAAATAGCATAAAGATTAGAAATTAAAAAAAAAAAAGTCATTCTAGTCCAGGGTTAGCTGCGGATTCACCATGGACAATCTATTCATTCTGTGAAGCTGTTTTTACTCATCTACTATATGGACACTTGTATCTGCCTATTTCATGAAGTTGTCATGAAATTCAAATTGGGTGACAAATATCAAAGCATATTGAAAATAAAAACTAGTCAAGAAAGAGCATTATTTTCATATTATATGCTTCCTCTTGTGCATAACATTGTAATTTTCTATCAACATTCTTTATAAAATCCTAGAGAAATGAAATCCTTATTACAAAAGCAGTTTTTTAACAGGTAGCTGAAGGGACAGATTTACACCAGCTAATTTATCCCTTAATTAATATATCTTAAATTATTCTTTTAATCTGATGGAGCTGTTTTTGCTAACCATTCCTCTTGTGAATTAAATTCTGTGCCTCAGTATTTTTTTTTTTTTTACTTCACCCAGGTGAAATATTTATTTATTTATTTATTTTGTAATCTTCAGTAAACAGGGATATCTTACTTTCTCCACACTGATCATTAAATTCCCCTGAATCTTTTCTTGCATAACTTAAGCCATGCTTTCATTTCTCCTTGTGAGAAATGTCTTTTTTCCCCAAAAAAATAATTCTAATCCTCTTGAGGGACCCTCTTCCTATGCAATTCCAGGTGAGAATGAGGCATTGATTTATGCTATCTTTATCCACAGCCCTACAGCAAAAAGTGAAATGCCTCATTTTGTGAATAATTGGTTTGTAAAACAAACCCAGAGGCAACAGGAAAGATAATGAAATTTGTGTTTCATTTCATTTATTATGACAGTTGCAAAAGTTCAAGTCCAATTATGCATGTTAATATTGTTAAGTAAAGGTACATAAAGGAAAAAAAATTAAGTCAAAGAAGACTCAAACTCACTAGAGCTCAAAAACCATTAAACTGTGACTAAATAGGGCAGCACGTTTCTCATAATTTGGGGATATATTTTGTCAAAATGTTCTGTGGTTTTTTTTTTCCTTTTTTTCCCTGACAATAGGATAAACAACCAAATGAAAGCATTCTCTCAGGGACCCAAAGTTACTGAGAGCAGCAGGCTGCCCTTTGGCCTCAGAGCAGTGCTGTTCCTGGACAGGATACCTGGAAATTAGAAATGAAAGAAAATATCTATTTCTTCAGACTCAGTTTCTTTATGTTTGATATAGAGAGAAAAGGGACATTTTGAAAAAGGGATATGGGGAAAATTATAGAATATAATTAGAATGAATGAATAAAGTGAATTAATCAAGACAGATTTAGAAAAATATTACTGAAACACCATGAAATAAACATACAAAAATAAAAGAAAATTATTAAAATTGGTTATATCCGGGGTAAGAGATTAATGAGATTATATCTGGGGTTCAGTGGAGTGGGAACTTTTCATTGTGGAGCTTTTGGTAATATTGGATTTGTTTTTAACATACACATATTACTTTAGTGATGATATTAACAATGATACCAATAATAAAAAAGCTACAGAGAAGAATTAAAGTTAAGAAGGAATGGCACTCAAATCTACAAAATAATGAAATCATCTTTCACAATTATTAGTCTAGTGAAACATAATAATAACTTTGAATTATTTGAATAAACATCAGGTTTATTATCTCATTATTCAGATAAAGAACTTGAGGTTCAAAAACATATGGATCTCTCCCAAAGTTATATGGCAAGATGGGAATAAAGAAACAGAGATCTTGTCTCCTGAGTTACACTCTAGTGCTCTTTCCTGCTTACCAGATTGAAAAAGATACTCTCAAGATGCCAGTCACAAGACCAAGAGAGATTTAGTACAGAGGGAAGGAGTGAAAATACAACTTCAGCTAGAGAAATATCAATCTGAGAGGTGACAGAGTCAAAATTGTTAGCTGATTCAATCAAGTTTTAAATACTAAATGTGAGGGGCACTTGGGTGGCTCAGTAAGTTAAACATCTAACTCTTGGTTTTAGCTCAAGTCATGAACTCAGGGTCATGAGACCGAGCCCCACATCAGTCTCCACGCTGTGTAAAGATTCTCTCAAGAGAATGCCTAAGATTCTCTCTTTCCCTCTCCCTCTGCCCTTCCCTCCCCAATAAATAAATTGATAAATAGATAAATAATAGAGAGCAATTGTTCCATACAGATTATGAGAAATTACACATAACTGGGCAGAGCCCTGATATTTTAAAAATGTTTTCTCATAAATCAACCCTGACCAAACAAAAACACAAGAACACACAAACACAGAAATGAGTGAAACATAGTCTGACATAACAGGGCAGTGCTTTGATTCTAGATTTAGAGACCATCAAAAACAAATACTACATTTCTTCCACTAAAGTAAGATCAGTATAAATGTGTAACCAATTACTGACTAGAACATAACATCTACAAATAGCTGTAGTAGACCCTTAGCAACTCACATCATCCCCCTCCCCCAACCCATTGCTCTTCCAGCCTGCCATGCAGAAGAAGAGTCCTACTTCCATCTTTTCTATTGTTCTAATTGTGGTAAATATTTGAAAGCATGTCCAGCAATAGGAAAATATTGCAACCTAAAGAATTTGGGTGGGGGATATTCAAGCAGAAGAAAGTGGGATGAACATGAATGAAAACCCTGAAATAGGAAGCACAGAGCTCATTGCAGAACAAGAGATGTTCAAGCTGAGTTGGAGCTTGAGGAGACAGAGGAAGGGTGTGGGACTTCAGAGGGTGCCAGGGCCAGCTCCTATAGGACACTCTATGCCATGTTGATAAATTTCACTCTCTATATGTCCCCATGGTTTACTCCCTTACTTCATTCATATTCAACAAGTCAGGTGCACAGAAAGGCTTTCCTTGACCACTCTACACCCTCTCTTTATCCTGTTACTCTTTCCACAGCCCTTTATTATATTTATCTTGTTTTATTGAAACGCTATTTTTCTTCCCCACAAGGGTATAGACTCTGAGAAGACAGAGACTGTTTCTGTTTTGTCCACTACTATATCCCCAGTACCTAAAATAATAGCATATAATAAGTGCTCTATAAATGTCTGGGAAATGAATTAATGAATGAACTTACTTTTGCTATTCTAGCTGGGGGAACTGATTAATTCATTCAGCATGTCCATATTCACATATGCATGCCCCACTGGGCTGTTGGGCAATAAAAGGACATGTATGTTAAGTATTTACTCCAGGGCCTGATGCATATTAACTTCTCTAAAAACAATAGATTACAGAATCAGAGAGACATTTAAAAAAAAAAAAAAAAGGGCGAAGAGTCAACCAACCTATGCATCCAATCTATTTTTCAGAAACAGCAACTCCATTGCTTTAAATCTGTATCCAAATGGCACAAAAAAATCTCTATCTTCATCAAGAAAAAAAAATAACACAAAGAAATAAAAGAAAAAAAAAGACAAAGCAAAGAAAGAAAAGCAAAAGTTTAGTGAGGAATATCATCAGACATTATTTTACAGAACCAAGCATGATAGTTCTGCCACAATTTTTGCTTTCCCACAATAGTACATCAGATTCTACATAGGAAGAGTGTGTTTTTTATATGATGCTGTGTATGTAAACACATAGCAACAAAAAACACATAGTCAATGTGAAAATGGAGACTTTTCCCTCAGCTTCAGTATAATACTAGCTAGAATCATCATCAAAAAAAAAAAAAAAAAGAGCAACTCTCACTTTTTGGTTTGCAAAAGGATTTTACTCCTGACTCTGAAGGGTTCGAGTTGAATTTATGGACACTTTTGCTGTATGTTTCTTATCCAAAGCAAAAAAAAAAAAAAAAAAGTCAATAATGTAGCACTGATTAACAATGTTCAAGCAGGATGCCCACAGATCAGAGAATCAGAAGCCTGAGGCTTCTAAAATATATTTGGTTTTGAGGTTTATCTATTTTGTTTATAAGAAATGGCCTATTTGCCAAAAAGATTCAAAGTGGTTTTAGGAATACTTGCTTTTGTATCAAGGCTGAGTTTTCTACTATCCCAGGTCTTGCGGGAGAAGCCAGAGCTAACCCTGTTCATCTTATCCAAGTGCACTTGTGGAAGTGAGGGGGGCTGGGAATGGAGATTATCTAATTACTATTTCTAAAGTAAAAATTCATGACAGGTAGCAGCTGAAATATCACATATTTGTATTATCTTCAAATGTACCACAGTGATAGATAAATCTTAGGCCATTGATTCTCAAATTTCTATGTTCTACAGGATCACTCTCAGAGCTTATCAAAAAAATAAAATAAAAGTTGGTTTTCAAGTCTAGCCACCCTCAGCCCACCCCAGGTTCTGATTCAGGGTGCCTTGAGTGAGAACAAGGAATCTCAATGTTTAACAATCACCCGAGGTGTGCATCTTATGGTCTGGGGGCCATACTTTCAGTAGTACTAACATAATGATTACTCTCCCCATTGGTTGCTATCTTGTATAGGACTTGTTCATTGACATGATTTTTTTTTTCATTAATCCCCTGTCCCACACTCCAACTCCCTAAATTTGCTCTTAGCCTCTTGTGTGAGGCTGTACTCGTCCCACCGTAAAGGTCACTTCACAAGACTACAAACACCTATAGCTGGCCCTCCCTGGAAATAAGTAATAGTGTCAAGAAAAGCAGCAGATATGGCAGAGATACAGGAAGACCATCATGCCATTTAATGACTACAGGATTTTTGTGAACATTGGCATTATAGCCATTTTTTTAGTGGTTGAAGAAACTGATCTTCAGAAAAGTCAAGTTATTGGTCAAGTTCACAAGAATAGGGTAGGAAAAGCAGGAAAAGCAAAAATGAGGATGCCAGATTATTATGAACTGGAGGTTGGAGTTTAATTCTCAGTTTGAGGGGGGCACATTATGGATATTAATTATTCCCTGAGGGATTAATGTAGCCCAATAAACTGGCTGTGCTAAATAATATGATAAACTTCCACTTGACTTGAAAAACTTAAAATCAACCTTCTCCTTACGATCATGAAAATAAATGAAAGAAAAATGTAATGCCAGTTTGTAATTTAATCCTGTGAGGTCTGCATGAAGATAGGAATCATGTGTTCTCAGATGAAGAAACGTAGGCCCCTTTGTCCAGGGATCTCATCCATAAAACATGATTGGAATTTAGCCCATTAGCATGAACAGAAAATAGCCTTTCATAAATTTCAGCTTTCATTGCTATGTAAATTTAATGCACTTAAATAATAATTTATGAATATTTATGTTTATATTTATCTATTTTTTTATTTTAAATTATTTAGAAGCACATTATTGCATTTTATAATTTTTTTTTAAGATTTTATTTATTTATTTGTCAGAGAGAGACAGAGCACAAGCAGGGAGAGAGGCAGGCAGAGGAAGAAGCAGGCTCCCCGCTGAGCAAGGAGCCTGATGTGGGACTCGATCCCAGCACCCTGGGATCATGACCTGAGCCGAAGGCAGACGCTTAACCGACTGAGCCACCCAGGCGTCCCCGCATTTTATTAAACCCAGTAATTGACTGTATGTGGAGCTACAAAATAGAGATCCATCTCTTTTTCAAAGAAGAACTACACTAACAACAAAGTCTCAGAAGGAGAAATTAAAAAAAAAAAAAAAAAACAAAAACCTATGAATAAACTTAAAGAGGTGAAAGACCTGTACTCTGAAAACTATACAACACTGATGAAAGAAATTGAAGACAAATAGAAAGCTATTCCATGCTCATGGATTGGAAGAATTAATATTGTCAAAATGTCCGTACTCCCCAAAGCAATCTACATATTCAATGTAATCCCTATCAAAATACCAACGTTATTTTTCACAAAACTAGAACAAATAAGCTTAAAATCTGTATGGAACACAGAAGACCCTGAATAACCAAAGCAATCCTGAGAAAGAAGAATGAAGCTGGAGGTATCACAATTCCAGATTTCAAGATATATTACAAAGTTGTAGTAATCAAAACAGTATGGTACTGGTGCAAAAATGGCACCAAAATAAACCCACAATTATATGGTCAATTAATCTATGACAAAGGAAGCAAGAATATACAATGGGGAAAAGACAGTTTTTTCAGTAAATGTTGCTAGGAAAACTGGACAACTACATGTAAAAGAATGAAACTGGACCACTTCTTTACACCCTACACACAAATAAACTTAACATGGATTAAAGAACTTAATGTGAGATGTGAAACCATAAAAATCCTAGAAGAAAACACAGGTAATAATTTCTATGACATTGGCTATACCAACATTTTTCTAGATATACCTCCTGAGGCAAGCTAAACAAAAGCTTTTGTACAGCAAAGGAAACAATCAAAAAAACAAAAAGATGACCTACTGAATGGGAGAAGATATTTGGGCATGATATATCCAATAAGGAGTTAATATCTAAAATATAAAGAACTTATACAGCTCAACATCTCCCCAAAAAAATACTCCAATTTAGAAAAATTGGCAGAGGATCTGAATAGATGTTTATCCAAAGGAGATATACATATGGGCAACAGACACATGAAAAGATGCGCATCATCACTCACTGTATGTTAACTATACTAGAATTAAAATAAAAATCTAATTTAAAAAAAAAAAAACAGAAAAAAGATACTCAACATCACTAATTATCAAGGAAATACAAATTAAAACTATAATGATGTATGACCTCATACCTGTTGGAATGACTAAAAATCAAAAAGACAAGAAACAACAAGTGTTGGTGAAAATGTGGAGAAAAAGGAACCCTCATGCACTGTTAGTAGGAAAGTAAATTGGTACAGCCACTGTGGAAAACAGTATAGAATTTCCTCAAAAAATTAAAAATACAAATACCCATATGATCCAATAATTCCACTATTGGGTATTTACCAAGAGAAAATGAAAACATTAACTCAAAAAGATATATGTACCCCTATGTTTATTGTAGCACTATTCACAATAGCCAAGACATGAAAGCAACCTAAGTGTCCATCAATAGATAAATGCATAAGAGAAATGTGGTACACACACACTACAGAATATTACACAGCCATAGAGAAGGATGAAATCATGCCATTTGAGACAACATGGATGGATCTAGAGAGTATTATGCTAAGTGAAATAAGTCAGACTGAGATAAGAGAAATACCATGATTCCACTCAAAAATGGAATCCTTAAGAAAATGAATAAACAAGAAGTAGAATCAGAACTATAAATACAGAGAACAAATGGAGAGTTGCCAGAGGGGAAGGGACCTGGGGATTGGGCAAAATGGGTGAAGGGGAGTGGGGGATACAGGCCTCCAGTTATGGAATGAGTAAATAATGGGAATAAAAAGTAGAGCATAAGAAATACTGTCAATAATCTTGTAATAGTGATGTAATGGGACAGATGCTGGCTACACTTGTGGTGAACATAGCATAATGTATAAACTTGTCAAATCACTAAGTTGTACACCTGAAACTAATGTAACATTGTACATCAACTATACTCAAATTAAAAAAAAAAAAAAGCAAATGAAAGTTAAGAAAAAGTAACTACTAAAACCCTTCTAAAACAAAACAAAACAAAAGGAATGATACCAAGCATAAAGTCACCAATATTCAGAAGTACCAAGGAATATTCAAATGACTCCACAAAATGCACATTTAAAAATGACTACATATTTGAGCCATATGAAATATAAAACCAACAACTGAAATGTTAACATTTATTCATAATTAGGTTATACTCTAAGCACCAAAAAATTGATAGTTTTATTCTTTTTATCCTCAGTTTAGCACAATCCTCAACATACAGTATATGAACTATAGGTCCATGTTCATGATGACAGAGACATTTCATCCCACATCTTCTGAAGCTATAGACTGTCTCTGGAGAACCCTGGCTAATACACAACCCAATAGGATATCTATCTATCTATCATCTATCTATCATCTATATACATTTACATACATATACATATATTGTGAGACCTTACTACTCTGAAATTTACAGGCCAGGCCAGCAGATTGGAAATTCTGGCAGGAATTCTGTGTTACAGTCCTGAGGCAGAATTCCTTCTCCAGAAAATCTGTTTTGCTCTTCAGGCCTTCAGCTGTTTGGGTAAAGCCCATCCAGATTATCAAAGGTCATCTTACCTAAAGCAAACTGATTGTAGATGTTAATGACATCTATAAAATATCTGCATAGCAGTATCTAGAATGTTTGACCAAACAACTGGGCATAATAAATAGTCCAGCCAAGTTGACACATAAAGTTTAACCATTACAGATTTAGAGGTAGAAAAAGCATCCTGTTCAAAGTTGAGGGTAACAATTTTTTTTTTAATATGCCTCATTATTTTTACAATTTAATGAAATAGAAACTTAATTTTTAACCTTCTAGAGCCTAATGTGGTATTTCAGATTGGTAAACATTCTTCCTGAACATGGTTGTTCAAAGACTCCGGTTCCTTCCATCTTTTGCCTCCAGTATCCCTTAGAGCTTCATCATCCTCTACATCCAGTCATCAGGGCACGAAATATAATATTGGATATGAATAGCTACTTCTTCACAACTCTGTCCTAGAAGTTCTATTTCTTCCACTCATATTTCAATGGCAAAAACTAGACCTATGGCCATACTTAGAAGCAAAGGACCTTGGGCAGCCAATTGTCAGCAAAAATTACTTACTCTAAAAAGGGAAAACACATTTTTTTTTTTTTAAGCCATCAAGACACCTATAATGTGAAAGGAATCTCAAGAGGTCATCTAAATAAAGTACTTTAATTGTTTACAAATGAGGTTCTGGGTCAGCATATCACTAAGTACGTATGTAGGAAGTTTATTTTCAAATACATGTTCCTGTGGCTCTTGATTCATATGCCACAACTTAAAAGGCCTGATAGTATCCAGAAATGGGTATTTAAAAAAAAAAATTCTCTCAGATCACACCTCTGTGGGATCTAACCAGAACTACCTAATTCAAATCCATTATTTATCTCCAAGTAATGTCACAGTCAATACAGTTGATAAATGGATACCTACCATGGAACTCAATGATTCCCAAACTTAGTAAGCATGTAAATCCTAGCTCCATTTTAACAATCCCCCCCACCCAGCTAATAATGTTAGCTAAACTTTATTGGGCATTTAAGATGTGCTGAGCACTGTTTTGGGAGTATTGCATGAATTACCTAATTTTCCCTGCCCAGAAACATCAAAAGTTAACTATAATATCCAATTTTTACAGATGAGGAACCTGAGACATAGAAAGACTAAATTCTGGAAGTTACACCAGGAGATGAGAGAGATGGGAATTAAACCTCAGCAATGTGACTCTCAATCTTGCATCTTTCTTAGTGCACTATTATCCAGGTGATTCTGATACACATGGTCTAAAACACATCGAGTTGAGGATAAACATAGGCCTTTGATTGAAATTGAGTAAAGTTTTGTGGAGAATCACTGCAATAAATAGTACTTTTCCTCTCTCACTTAAATCTCCATCTAAATAACTTCCCTGAATTCCAAGTCTGTACATCTAATACTTATTCCAGATGTCTCAAAGGCAATCATAATATTATATCATAAAACAAACTGACCATCTTTTTCTAAAAATTTGGTTCCTTCCTAGTGTTACCAATCTCAACAAATGTTGACATCTCCCTCTCCTCACCCCCGTAGTGCAAATTCCTTCCTAGTGTTACCAATCTCAACAAATGTTGACATCTCCCTCCCCTCACCCCCGTATTCCTATACCTGGGAATCATGCTCAACACATTCTTCATCAGCATTCCCCACCATCTCCATACAGCCATAAATCAGTTTTATCATTTTATTTCTAAAATCTCTCTCAAAATCATCTATTCTCCACTTTACCAACTCCCAAGTTCATACCACCATCATGTTGCTTTGGCAACTTCAAGAGCCTTCCAAATGGGCTCCAGCCTTTGCACCTTCTAATCTATATATTTTACAGTGGCAAGATTGATCTTTCCAATGTGCAATTGTTGAAGCTCCAAATACTTAACATTTCCTGGAAAACTCTCCACATATCAGTCCTATCTATCTCACAGTCCTCTACTCAGACCACTCTTCCCATCCTTCCAACTTTCAACCCCTCCTTTTTAGGGTAAGATTTTGCACATATGGGCCTGAAGTTCTCCCTTTAATCCATATTGGATGTTCATTTAACCACTTTAAACCTTGTCACCTCATCTATAAAATGGGGACCAAAATCCCACCACTTGTAAGTGACAAGAGATGAAACAAACTTCCAAACTTTTCAATAAACTTTTTTCCCCTCAATAGTTCTAACTTATAAAATTTTTTTAAATTTTATTTTATTATGTTATGTTAATCACCATACATTACATCATTAGTTTTTGATATAGTGTTCCATTATTCATTGTTTGCATATAACACCCAGTGCTGCATTCAATACGTGCCCTCCTTAATACCCACCACCAGGCTAACACATCCCCCCACTCCCCTCCTCTCTAAAACCCTCAGTTTGTTTCTCAGAGTCCATAGTCTCTCATGGTTCATCTCCTCCTCCGATTCCCCCCCCTTCACTTTTCCCTTCCTACTATCTTCTTTTCTTTTTTTTTTTTTTTTTTAATATATAAAGACACTGGGGAGGATATGTGCTATGGTGAGCGCTGTGAATTGTGTAAGACTGTTGAATCACAGACCTGTACCTCTGAGACAAATAACTTATAAAATTTTATCCAACATACTAAGATCTATCCATTTTTCTTGTTCCTAAAATTGTGATTGTATTGAATCTCTAGGTTGGAAGAACCTTTAAAAGATTTATTTATCTCAATTCATAAATTTATTAAAATCATACTGCATCTTTATCTGAAGGTAGCTACAGACATTTAAAATTACTTTCAAGTTAAAATACCTCTAGCACGTTGCATCTTTGCCAAAGTTTGAACTGCCATAATTTTCAACACTACTGCTTTGTTTCATAATCATTAATGAAATACACATGCCTTCATAGGCTCTGACATGAAAAAAAGGACAATTTCAAATAAACGAGCAAGAAAAAATATTAACTGGTATCTAATTTGAAAGAGCAGAGTGTGACACTGAATAATTTGAAAATGAATTAAACTTTTATATTGGTGTAAAGCTGGAAGCATGGCCAAGTTCTCATTGAGATAAAATTAATGTTAAGTTAATAAACATATTAAGAAAACTGGTTTAACAAATTATATAAGATCTATATCAGTGCACATCCAACTTGGTACAGCAAAAAATTAGAGCATTTGAAGGATATTATAGAACTGTAAAAGTGGAAATGCAGGGAGATTATGGAGATAATAAAACAGCAGCAAAGACAACAATAGTATTATTTATGTTAAGTTTAAATTATTAGAAAAATACATGAGGATGTCAGCTGATGTGTAGATAAAATAAACATAACAATTGAAAGAATTGTTGGTATGTTTTTTTACACCTTTAAGAAATTAAAATTATTTAAACTCAGTATTCAATAGCTTATTAAACTCCCTTGGAAGAATCTTGGTAATTCTCAATTTTACTTACTGGAAAGAGTTTTAGGCAGAGTTATAATTTTATGAAGCAATCATTTACATAGATGATAGAGACAAAGACCTAATTATCAATCATCCTTGTACAGTATCATGGCTGAAGGGCTAAGCTTTACACTCAGACACAGGTTTAATCCCTTGCAGACTGTGCAAATTTGACCAATTACACAAACTTTCTTAGCCTCAGTTTCTGCATCTGGAAAATAGGAATAATATTCCCTAGTCATTGGTTTATGTTTTGGGGGGGCAGGATCAAATAAAGTAATTATGTAAAGTGGCAGAACTGGGATTCCAACCCAAGCATTCTAACTCCAGAACCCCAACTCTAAAGGACAATGTTATGCCCATCTTTGCACTCTTCCTACAGGATTTGGATGGCCTCAAGTGTACCCAAATCATCGTAAATGCTCAGTAGAGGTAGAAATTATAAATGCAGGATAACAGTTTATTTCCTGTTTTTTGGACATTTAACCCAAATTGATCAGAAAATTAACCATCAGACTTTGGCCTACATCACAAACAAATGTCAGCCACTCAAACAAGCACTTGTATAGGGAATCAATGCAGTTTAGCTCAGACAAATTGATCCTTGCCCTATAATGAAGGCTGAGCTTTCAACTCATTTAGTTCTCGGGAGAAATCTGTGGTTTACAAGCCAGTCTCCCTTTTTTTTACTAATTGAAAAAAAAAATTGTTCTGCCCCTAAATTAAGTTTGAGTTTTTGAAAAAAAAAAAAAGTATTTCAAATACCCTAGAGATTACTATTTTAAAAGTTCCTCAGATAAAACATTTTTTAAGGCAACAAAGTTTTATTTAAAAGTACATAATGTTGGAGCACCTGGGTGGTTCAGTCAATTGAGCAGCTTATTCCTGGTTTTGGCTCAGGTCATGATATCAGGGTCTTGGGATTAAGCCCCACATTGGGCTCTGCACTCAGCGGGGAGTCTGCTTGAGGATTCTCTCTCTCCCTCTCCCTCTGCTCCTCCCCACACTCTCTAAAATAAATAAATGAAATATTTAAAATAAAAGTACATAATGGACCACAGGACTTGGCACACAAAGGGCCTGGCCTCTTGGCCTGCACTTTAAAAATGAATTTCGGAGAGAGAGGAAGGTGGCAGAGTAGGAGGATCCTGAGCTCACCTCCCACAGACACAGAAGCAGCATCTACATGTAACACAACTCACTCTGAACATGACCTGAGACTGACAGACCAGATCTTCCACATGAAAGGCAAAAAGACCACATTGAGAAGGGCAGGAGGGGGAAGAGACATGGCAGGGAACCAAACCCCCAGTGCAGCAGCACCCACAAGCAAGAGGGATATCACAGGCATGAAGGTGCTTCCTGAGAAGAAAGGGGATCAAGCCCCAAATTATGTGACTATGGCCCTGGGGAACTGCACCAGGAATATAGGTCCCCATAATGTCTGGCTTTGAAAACTGGCAGGGTTTGGGATGCCTGGGTGGCTCAGTTGGTTGAGCAGTGGACTCTTGATTTTGGATCAGGTCACAATCTCAAGGTTTTGAGATAGAGCCCCACGTTGGGCTCCAGGCTCAGTGCAGAGTCTGCTTAAGATTCTCTTTCCTTCTCCCGTCTGCCCCTCTTGTCTCTCTCTTTCAAAAATAAATAAACCTTTTTTAAAAAAATGAAAATTGGCAGGGTTTAGCTCCAGTTTTGGAAACCAGTGGGGCTTAACTCTGAGAGAGCCAGAAGGCTAAAGGAAATGTAGTCTCTGTTCTTAAAGGGCCAGTGTGCTTTATCACTCAGCCTCAGACCAAAAGCAGCAGTTTTAACAACACCTGGGGTATACATGAAGATTTATTGACCAATTTCAGGAAGTCTGCTGGAGGGACAGAGATCTGTAGGAGTTTTCTCTGGGAATAGAGGTATAATCAGGTGCCATTTTTCTTGCTCTCTTTTAGTCTAGCTAGTAAGACACTGGTGGGAGCCAGTTCTGACACCATCTACGTAGCACTGCATGCCCCACCCTGGGGTTCCTTTGTGGACTTGCCCTGGCAGGCACACCTCCAAAATGGCTCCTGCCTCACCACACCCGTGGGCAGCATCAGTCATGACTGGCATGCCCCCAGAATAACTACTACCTCACCACACCTAGCAAGTAGCCACAGCCAGTACTGGTGCCCCTACAGAATAACTCCTGCCCTGAGAATTAGGGGAGCTAGCTCCACCCACCTATATACCTGCAGCAGTTACAGCTAGCCCTCTTAGTCAGTCATACCAGGGGCAAGCCTGTCCACCAGTGCACCAGCAGTCACAGAGAGTCACTGAAGACTGCTCAGCTAAGGAGCAGCCTCACCCATCAGAATGCTCACATTCTGATGTGGCACAGGAGGGCACACACAGCTCACACAGAGAATGCCACTGGAAAACCTGCTTCTTGTAACCGGAAAGGATTGCACCACCAGGTGCCACAGGAAACCTTCTACATAAGGTCAAGATCAGAGACATAGCTGACCCACCTAATACAGAGTACAAACACAGACAGTGAGACAAAATGAGACAGAGGCACATGTTCCAAAACAAAAACAAGGCAACACCCCAGAAAAAGAGCTAAATGAAACAGAGGTAAACAATCTATCTGATAAAGAGTTCAAAGTAATGGTCATAAAGATGTTCAACAGACTTGAAAGAAAAGTGAATGAACTCAGTGAGAACTGTAACAAAGCGATAGAAAATATAAAGAACCAGTCATAGCTGAAGAATACAACAACTGAAATGAAAATACACTAAAGAGAACTAATAGATTAGAGGATGCAGGAGGACAGATCAGCCATCTTGAAGACAAAGTAATGGAAATCATAAAAGCAAAAATTTTTTTTTAAATAATTTTAAAAGTGAGAATAGGTTAAGAGACTTCTGGGAAACATCAAGTGTATTAACATTCACACTATATGGGTCCCAGAGGGAGAAGAGAGCAAGCAAGGGTCAGAAATTTATTTGAAGAAATAATAGCTGAAAACTTGCCTAACCTTGGAAAGAAAACAGATATACAGGTCCAGGAAGCACAGAGAGCCCAAACAAGATGAACTCAAGGAGGTCCACACCAGGTGGACACATAATAATTAAGATGGGGAAAATAAAAATAAAAAGAGAATCTTAAAAGTAACAAGAGAAAAGCAAATAGTTATATACAAGCGAGATCCCCATAAGGCTATTAGTTGATTTCAGCAGGAATTTTGCAGGCCTGAAGACAGTAGCATGATATATTCAATTTCCTGAAAGGGGAAAAAACCTGCAACCAAGAATTCTCTACCTGGCAAGATTATCATTAAGAATTGAAGGAGAGATAAAGAGTTTCTCAGACAAACAAAGGAGTTCATCATCACTAAACTAACCTTACAAGAAATGTTAAAGGAGCTTCTTCAAGTGAAAATGAAAGTCAGTAACTTAACATAAGAAAATTATGAAAGAAAAAAAAAAAACTTTACTGGGAAAAGCAAACATACAGTAGAGGAAGTAGATCAATCACAAAAGTGGCATGAAAGATAAAAGACAAAAGCAGTAAAAATCAATTATATCTATAAAAATTAGTCAAAGAATATATAAAATAAAAAGATGTAAAATATGATATCATATACATAAAACAAGATGGGAAAGTAAAAATGTAGTGCTTTTAGGGGCGCCTGGGTGGCTCAGTTGGTTAAGTGACTGCCTTTGGCTCGGGTCATGATCCTGGAGTCCCAGGATCGAGTCCCGCATCGGGTTCCCTGTTGTCAGCAGGGTGTCTGCTTCTCCCTCCGACCCTCCCCCCTCATGCTCTATCTCATTCTCTCTCTCAAATAAATAAATAAAATCTTTAAAAAAAAAAAAATGTAGTGCTTTTAAATGTTTGAACTTAAGTGACTATCAACCTACCACAGGCTGCTCTCTCTCTATATATAGGATGCTATATGTGAACCTTATACGAACTATAAACCAAGGACCTATAATAGATACACAAAAAATAAAGAGAAAGAAATCTAAGTGTAATACTAAAATAAGTAGTCAAATCATAAGGGTCTTAAGAGAACAAGAGAAGAAAAAAAAAAGACAACTACAAAAACAACCAGAAAACAATTATCAAAATGGTAGTAAGTACACACTTATCAATAATTACTTTTTAATTTTTTTTTATTTTTCCAATAATTACCTTAAATATAAAGGGACTAAACATTCTAAACAAAAGACCTTGGGTGACTAAATAGATTTTTTAAAAATCATCTATCTGCTGCCTACAAGAGACTCACTTCAGACCTAGAGAAACAGATTTTTAGTGAAGGAAAGGAAAAAGATATTCCAAACAAATGGAAGAAAAAAAGGGGGGGAGGTAGCAATACTTCTACATACAAAATAGCATATAAAATAGATTTTAAAACAGACTACAAAACAGAAAAAGGGGGAATTACATAATAATGTAATAGTAAAGCGCTGATCCAACATGAGGATATAACAATTGTAAAAATCTATGCACCCAACATAGAAGCATTATATAAAGCAAATATTAACAGGCATAAAGGAGAAATGAACAGTAATACAATAGCAGGGGATTTTAATATACCACTTACATCAATGGATATTTCACCCCACAGAATGTTATTAAGAAAACAGTGGCTTTGAATAGCACATTAAACCAGATAAACAGATATGTACAGAACATTCCATTCAAGAATAGAATATATATTCTTTTCAAGTGCACATGAAAACATTTTCCAAGGCAGATCACATGTGAGGCCACAAAAAAGTCATTAACTTTGAGATGACTGAAATCATATCAAGCATCTTTTCTGAGCACAACACCATAAAACTGGGAACCAATTACAAGAAAAAAATAGAAAAAAAAAATACAAACAAGTGAAAGCTATATAACATGTGACTAAACACCAATGGTCAATAAGGAAATCAAAAAGAAAAAAACAAAAAACAAAACAAAACAAAAAGCCTTGAAAGAGATGTAATTGGAAACACAATGGTTCAAAATATTTGGGACACAGCAAAAGCAATTCTATGAAACAAATGTACAACAATACAGTTCTACATCAAGAAACAGTAAAAATCTTAACAATCTAACCTTATACCTGAAGGAACTAAAAAAACAAAAACAAAGCCCAAAGTTAGAAAAAAGAAAATAAAGATTAAAGCAAAAATAAATGAAATGGAGACTAACAATAGAAAAAAAAAATCAAAACTAAAAATTGATTCTTTAAAGAACATTGATAAACCTTTAGGCAGACTTATTACTGAAAAAAGTACCTGAATTCAGAAATTAAAGAAGAAATAACTGACACCACAGAAATATAAAGAATTATTACAAAATTATCTTCTCACAAATTGGACAACCTAGAAGAAATGCATAAATTCATAGAAACACACAATCTTCCAAAACTAAATGAAGAAATAGAAAATCTCAACAGACAGGTTACTAGTAAGGAAAGTCAATCAGTAATTAAAACACTACCAACAAACAAAAGTCCAGGCGGCTTCATAGGCTAATTTTATCCAACATTTAAAGAGAAGTTAATACCTATCCTTCTTTAACTATTCCAAAAAAATAGAAGAGGACGGAATGCTTCCAAATTTTATTCTGTAAGGCCAGGTATTACCCTGATGCCAAAATCAAAGTCACTACAAAAAAGGAAATTATAAGCCCATATCCCTGATGAACATAGATGAGATAGCCCTCAACAAAATATTAGAAAACCAAATTCAATGATTCATTAAAAGGATTATTCACTATGATATAGTGGGATGCAAGGATGATCCATTATTTGCAAATCAATGTCATACCTTAGGGTTAATAAAATGAATGAAAATCATGTGATCATCTCAATATACACAGAAAAAAAACTGGCAAAATTCAATATCCATTCATGATAAAAACTCCCAACAAAGTGGGTATAAAGGGAATACATGTCAACATAATAAAGGCCATATATGACAAACCCACAGCTAACATTATACTCAATGGTAAAAAGTTGAAAGCTTTTCCTCTAAACCAAGGATGGCCACTTTCATCACTTCTATTCAACATAGTAGGGAAAATACTAGCCACAGTCATTAGACGAGAAAAAGAAATAAAAGTCATCCAAATTCTTAAGGAAAATTTAAAACTGTCCCTATTTTCAGATGACATATATAAGAAAACACTAAAGACTCCACCAAAAAACTATTAGTACCAAAAAATTCAGTAAAGGTACAGAATACAAAAAAAATCAATATACAGATATCTGCTGCATTTCTGTACATCAATAGTGAACTAACAGAAAGAGAAGAAAATAATCCCATTTATGATTGTATCAAAGGAATAACATACCAAGGAATAAGCTTAACTAAGGCGGTAAAAGACCTGTACTCTGAAAACCATAGACATTGATGAAATAAATTGAAGATGATACAAATACATGGAACTGGATACCTTGCTCATGGATTGGAAGAATATTGTTAAATATCCATACTATCCAAAGTAATCTACAAATACAATACAATCCTTATCAAAATACCAATAGTATTTTTCACAGAACTAAAACAAATAATCACAGAATTTGTATGGAACTACAGAGACCCTAGATAGCCAAACAATCTTGCGAGAAAAAGAACTAATCTGGAAGTATCATATTCCCAGATTTTAAGATATATTACACACCTATAGCAATCTAAACAGTATGGTACTGGCACAAAAATAGACACTGATCAACAGAACAAAATAGAGAGCCCAGAAATAAACCCATGCTTATATGGTTAATTAATCTACAACAGAGGAGGCAAGAACATGCAATGGAGGAAAACAGTCTCTTCAATAAATGGTGTTGGGAAAACTGAATAGCTACATGCAAAAGAATGAACTACCAAATACACAAAGTAAATTCAAAATGGATTAAAGACCTAAAATAGAAGACCTGAAATGATAAAACTCCAAGAAGAAAACATAGGCAGTAATCTTTTGGGCTTCAGCCTTATTTTTTTCTGAATATCTCCCCAGGCAAGGGCAACAAAAGCAAAAATAAACTATTGTGACTACATCAAGCTAAAAAGCATTTTGCCTAAAAAGGCAACTTACCGAATGAGAGGTTATTTGCAAATGATATATCCGATAAAAGGTTGATACTCAAAATATATAGAGAACTCCTAAAATTTGACATCAAAAAAACATTTTAACCTTATTAAAAATGGGCAGAGACCTGAATAGACATTTTTCCAAAGATGACATACAGATGGCCAACGGACACATGAAAAGATGCTCAGCATCATTACTCATCAGGGAAATACAAGTCAAAACCACAGTGAAATATCTCACATCAGTCAGAATGGCTAGCATCAAAAAGATAAGAAATAAGTGTTGGTGAGGATGTGGAGAAAAGAGAAACTTCATGCATGGTTGGTTGAACTGTAAACTGGTGTAGCCACTGTAGAAAAGAGATGGAAGTGCCTCATAAAATTAAAAAAAAAAAAGAAATACCATATGATCCAGTAATTCCACTTCTGTGTATTTATTTACACAAAGAAAACAAAAGCACTAATTCAAAAAGATATATGCACACCTGTATTTATTGCAGAATTGTTTACAATAGCCAAAATATGGAAGCAACCTAAATGTCCACTGATAGATGGATAATGAAGATGTGGTATACATATATACAATATTACTCAGCCATAAAGAAGCATGAAATCTTGCTGTTTGTGACAACACAGATGGACTTAGGTATTACGCTAGTGAAATAAGTCAGAGAAAGATAAATATCCCATGATTTCATTTATATGTAGAATCTAAAAAACAAAGGAACAAAGATACGATAAACAAAAAGACTCATAAATATGGAGTAAAAAATTGGTGATTGCCAGAAGGGAGGGAGATGGAGGATTGGCAAAATAGATAAAGGAATTAAGAGGTACAAACTTCCAGTTATAAAAGAAGTAAGTCACGGAGATGAAAAGTACAGCATAGCAAATATAGTCACTAATATTGTAATAATTTTATATGGCAGAAAGTAAGTGCACTTATTGTAGTGAGCATTTGGTAATGCGTATGTCAGATCAGCATGTTATAACCTGAAACTAGTATGTCAACAATACTTCAATATATATATAAAAAATAGTTAATAGGTTTTTGTACATTTTGTTACTGCTGTATTCTTACCTATACTATTTGTCATATAGGAGACATGCCAAGAATATTTGTAGAATGAGTGGATGTAGAATGAATATATCTGCAAAATGGTGATCTTAATAGTGTCTCCCTCACATACTTGTAATAAGATTATTTACCTAAAGCATTTATTAAGTGCCTAGATTATAGTAAGTGTTCTATACATTAGTTATTATTAATAAATGCTTTCAGTAAGAGATCCCAATATACGGTTATAGAAGATTAACAGAAGATCTAACAAATAGTTAGATCAAGAAAATATGGCAAGTCACACTCAAGAGTTTATATTTTATTTCATTGGCAGTGGGAGGGTTTTGAGGGGAGTGACACAGTCTATAGTACATCAAAATTATTTGGGCACCAGAATGCAAAATGATTTCCTGAAATTAGAGCTGAAAAGAATGGCAACTCATTTAATTCCTATGATCCTCAATTTCCCTCATCTGTGAAATGGAGATTATAATGTACCACCTATTTCATGATATTGCATGGAAGAAAAATAAAATGGTGCAATTACTTGTGAAGACAAATGTAATGTGGCAGCAGAAAAATGTACAATATAGTCATCTGTGTGGCCGTGTTCATAGCAGTTGTGACTCAAGGAAATATAGTCTCATTGGTAAGTTAGCACGCTTTCCTGCTCTGGACCTCATTTCTAGGAGCCTCCTGGGCAAATAAGGAGAGGGCTAACACTAATATGGCTATAGACAAATGACCATTTTCCTGAAGAGAAACAAGAAGGAGGGGGAGGAGGGTAAAAGATGACTGAAGCTTACATAAGAAAGAAAACTTGCCCCTCAAAGAGAGACTATTTGAAAATGCCCTGCTGGCTTCTAATCACTGACTTCTATACCTGTCCTATCTTCCTAACAAGTTTCTTTGAGCCCATGGGCATTTCAACTTAAAATAATAAATAAATAAATAAATAAATAAATAATAAATAAATAAATAAAGTCTGAAATGACACCCTGAGGTAGCCTAAACAGAGGAGAAAATTTAATCTCCATCCTTATTCAATTAAACTAATGGAAAACTGCACCTTTGCCAAACCTATTAGCACTTGCTAATAAAGTTGTTAACAGAGGTTCAATGGCTCCTTTTTTTTTTTTTTTTTAAGGAAAACAACTTGCTGACCTTTTGCTTTTAGGTTGAGTGCTTATTAGCCTTTCACCTAAACTTCGACCTTTCAAAACTGTGTTTAAAACTATCTAAAAAGGAGAAGAGTTGGGTACAGATCATCACCGGAAGGAAGGCTAGGTCAATTTATAGATGGATGTGTGAGACTAGAGTGGGTTGAGCAAAGCCAAACCAGCAAGAAAATAAAGCGACTGGGCAAGCAACATCTCAGGAGGAGACTGGCACAACAAAAACAAATGAAAAACAGGCCAGTTATGATAGGAGTCAAATTTATGCAAGCAATCCAAGCAGGTAACATCTGAAGGACAGTGAGTCCTGTGCTCTCTCAAGGCCAAGAGACAGAACATGAGTACTCATCCCAAGGCACACATTACTCACCATGCCTTCCACAGATACACTGAGTAAGTGTGAGTGAACAAAGCCAAACCATATGTATAAAGTAAGTGCTATTAACTAAGGCAGATGTGATTCCAGTTTTTCCTATAGGAAGCAAGCATGGCATTGAGAGGAAAGTTATAGCTGGGAAATAAGAGAACTGGGCTTAAATTTCAATTGAAAGACTTAATAATTTGAACCCTGTGAAAGTTCCTTAGTATCTCTGAGTGCCTTTATTTTATTTTCATTTCTTTCCTGAATAAGAATACAAAGTCTTTTGTAGAAAATGTGGAAATACAGAAAGTTAATATAGATTTTAAATAGCCATAATGTGACACCCTAGAAATACAAAGAAGAGGGCTGAAATGCACTTCCTTGAGAGAGGTGCATCACGGACCAGAACCCAGACCTCCGAAGAGAGACTGCTTGCCACTCAGTTCTGGAGTCACTCAACTTGAAAGAGTGATGACAAGGACCTGGGACCTAGACTTTTCAAACACGTTGTCAGGCAGCTGGATGCTGGTACCTGGGGGCTCATGGGGGGGGGGGTGGTCAGTGTGAGAGGATGGTATGGAAGGCATGGGGGAGCTGTGTGCTGGAAAAACTAAACAGGATTCAGCTGCTGCCACAAGAAGGCCCTGCTGCAGAGGGAAAGCAGCACTTTTGGGATGATGCTTTTAAGGAAGTACGAACAGACAAAATGCAATCCAGAGAAGCACTTCCCCTTTTGACAAACCCCGACATACAGGCATCCCTGGGACTAACTCTACCTCTAATTCTATGGTGTGTTTCCCTAAATTAACAAATTTCACCATTGTGTGCTTACTCTTAGTCCAACTCAACTTCTGTCACATGTAATTGGGAGAGTTCTAACACAGAGAAGATCCAGCACTAACACTTAAACTAGGAGAGGTCAGATAGATAGCATTTGGAAGAGGTGGGATCTAAAAGGCATGGAGGCTCCCACAGGTGGACACTGGAGGAGATACGTTTTGGAAAGAGGAAATAGCCTAAGCCAAAGCACAGCAATCAGGAAGAATAGAATGTGTTTTGGGCAAAGAGGCCAGTTAGGCCAGAGTATAAGAAAGAAAACAGAGACATCAATCTCCTATCTCACGGATATTTGCATGGCTGAGACTTTCTTATCTCTCAGAATTCAGCTCAGATATCATCTTGGCAAAGGGGTCTTCTCTGACCACCCTACCTTGTTTTCCTGAATGCATAGCATTTATGCCATATGCCATCATCTTCCTTGTGGGCTCAATGTTTGTCATCTGTATCCCCCACTGGAATGAAAACACTCTGAGGAAAGTGTCCTTGTCCTTCTTCCTCTCAAGACCCCAGTGCTCACAAAGAAGGCTGCACAACACAGACTCTCAGCAAGCATCTGTGAAGTGAGCAGCTGGTAAGCCTCACAAGAGAAGCTGGAGCCAGATATTGGAGGATGCAGAATTGGAACCTTAGAGGACAGAGCTGGCCATAAATTTTCAAAAACGTGCTGTTAGGAGATTCATCTGGTATGAAGGAGGCAGATACTGCAGGCAGGAACAAAGGGCCGAGAGAGCAGTTTAGAAACCCACTGAAAATATTGAAGCAATAGGTAACATTTATTTGATTGAGTGAATGAGCTCAATGAGTGAGTTTCTAAACCTTCCCCTCAGGTGAAAGAAGAATGAAAAATGGTTTGTAACTCTTCCTTTCCTTTTTCTTTCAGAGCTGACTGCTCTGCAGACTTTCATCTTCCTTCAGATAATGTTTTGTAACCATACATGAATAGTGTCTTACACATCAATCTATAAGAGCTATTTTCCCCCAGGTAACAGCTTTGAAAAGAGGACAGTGGCTGCTTGATCAGATAATGAAAGCAGAGGGATTCTCGAAGGTCCAGCAGTAGAGCCTGTATTTCATATGCTGTCCCAATCCAGGCACCTCCAAGTTTGAGCCAGATCAGAACAGTTATACCTTCCGCCACACAACCTATTTCTAGTCCAAAATATTCCCTCCTCCCTAGAATGTTCATTTAGTCTTTTATTGGTTTGTTTGTGTTTTGCATGTTTTCATATTTGACATAAAGGATACCATGTTATATGTGCTGTTTGGAAGTTACTGCTTTTATAAAATTTTGTTAAGTTGAAATATGTAGTACTAGCCTATTCATTTTCACTATAGTAGTTTTCCCTTGAGTGTGTATACCACCAATTATTTAGCTATTTCTTGCTGAGGAACACTCTTTTGGGTTTTACATGCAATGCTACATTGGACATTCTTCCAAATGGTTCCTTGCACAAATATGAAATAATTTCCCTAGGATAAATGGACACACACAAACACAAAATTGTTTCAAAGGTATATAATGAATACTCAACTTTACAAAACACTGCCAACTTGCAAAGGATTTTACCAATTCACATTCCTACTAGCAGTCTGTAAGTTACTAATTTCCCCCATGATTGCCAACTGCTTAAAATTTTGCAAATACATTACAGAATGACATTTCACTGTTAATTTATGTAACCCTGAGAGTTTTAAAAGTGAGCATGCTTTCCTATCTTTACTATTTGTTTCCTCTTTTTTGAATGGCATTTTCATTAAATTGTGCTCCTTTTGTTGACTTGCCTTTTGCACTTTATAGAAATTCTTTGTAAATTCTTTATATAATTATTTGCTAGTGTCATTCGTAGTAAGTCATTATTCCAAGTCTGATTTCTATTTTGATCAAAATATTTTTTTAATTTTCAAAAAGGTCAAACATGATTTTTTATGGATTGTGATTTTTCTGTCTAGTGTAAAAAAAAAAAAATGTCTTTTCAAGTCCTGATATCATAAAGATGGTCTCCTCCACTGCCTTCGTCAAGTTTTAGGGGTTGATTTTCATGTGTAGAACTTTAATCCCTCTATAATTTATTTTGCATTTGATTTTTTTCTGCTGTTTCTCAGGAACACTGCTCTAAAGTACCCTGCATGTATCCCTTTCCTTGTCTACATCCTGATTTTTTATAAGACAACTTAGTTCCCACTTCCTTTGTGAGGCTTCCTCTGACTATTCCAGCCCTCACTGACCTTCTCCTCCCTAGATTCCTAAGGCATCAATCATCAGGTTTGGATTTAATTATTGCTTAATTAGAGATAATAAACCTATAAACCTACAGCACCAGAAAGGTAACCCAAATGGGTGAATGAAACTGAATTAAGACAATAGAAAGCAAAGAGACTGGAACAGTTCCTAACAGTCTTGGCCATGTGGAAATGTAGGCCCAGAGTTTCTAATCATTTGAAATGATACAAATATAAATATTGTTTGGAATCTGTATTTCTATTTTAATAATATTTTTACATGTTGGAAAGTGATTCATTTTAAAGCAATTTGTTTAAAGCCAAGCAATTTTTCTACACTGAATTCACCTCATTGGCCTTTGGTCTGTCTTTATTTTTGTCCCATCATTTTGTAATTTCTAATCACTACTTGTCTACTAAATAAGAACTGAAACCATTCGAGTAAAGAGATTCCCATTAGTGTCTAGGACAGATCCAATCTCAGCAAAAAGCACGTAAATGATCAGTAAATCCATGCTGGTTGGTGGGAGATCTTATAGCCACACCTTTGAACACATAGATAGCTATCTCCACAGCCCAAATAGAGGAGAGGTTTAAAAGATAATTTCACATGTCAATATGATCAAATACCTTCCCACCCAGTTTTATTTCCATCCAGACACGTTTATAGAAAACAACAAATGGACAGAAACCTCCCCCCAAAGCCCTGATTATCTCAACACCCAACAGGCCAGGATGCAGTGTGTTCTGACTCTATCATAATGGATTCAAACTCTGTGTTAAAAAGAACAGTTACACATATCTCAGATATATACCCCCATTGCTTTTTAGGGGGTGAGCACTCGATGCTAAGTCTATCTGAGACATACATACTGCTATTTTATTTCCAGAGCTGGGTCTTTAGTATCTAAGTTATATTTCTCCTTTTACACCTGGTCAAAACATATACAGCTCATTGTCAAGGTGAAATTGACCTGAACTAGGATTTGGGCTTGTCCTGGAATATCCTCAACTAGGGTAATCTCTCTGAACCTCTTTTTCAGAGAGAAAGAATAATCATAATGTCAATTCCAATCTCACAGTATAATATGAAAGTAATAAAATCTACCCATCCAGCTGATCACTCAGAGGATCAAATGAGATTAAGATCAAACCTGTAAAGCTATCTATAAATGTGGGTATAATAAAATTAGTTTGAAGGTATCAGAATATATGAGAAATGTGTGATGCCACTCAAATATTATATATTATTTTTAGGGCTCGTTTTGTCTGCTATTCATGTGTCTATCAGCACTCCACACTCAGAGAGAAAACTTTCAAAGGAATTTCCTTTTTCAATGACAGCTTGAGTGGTCTTCTCCTTCGAGACTACAGTTGCCATCTTACCTTGCACAATAGCCATATAAGTGAGGGATCTGGGGACACTGAGCTGGGCCAAATTATATCCATAGAGAGGCAGCAGATAATCCCCAGTGATGTTCCAAGCAAAGAGGTAAAAATTTCCAAGGTCAATTTTTTAATGTCTCTTTCTCTTCATGTCTATTTATGGCTCCCTCTCTTGTTCTTCTGGATCTCTCTATGGATGATTCTGTGTGTGAATCCTTGACTGTTTTTATTGTGGGCAAGTCTGTGTGCTTAGAACTGTGTCTACACAAGTAAGTGTTATTTGTGTCTGTTTTTACATTAGTCTTTGTGGGTTGTGTATCTTTTTTTTAAAAAAAGATTTTATTTGAGAGAGAGAGAGAGAACACGAGGGAGGGAGGGGCAGAGGGAGAAGCAGACTTCCCACTGAGCAAGGAGCCCAATGCCAGGCTCCATCCTAGGACCCTGAGATCGTGATCTGAGCCAAAGGCAGACACTTAACCAACTGAGCCACCCAGGCACCCACCCTTTGTGTGTTGTGTAGATAGCTGTATCTGTATGTTTGTGTGTTAGTCTGTGCACCTATACTGTGAATGTGTGTGTAAATGCTATATGCTTGTGCCAGTGAACATTCTAGAATATGACTGTGTGTCATATACTTCAGAAATACCTGGGGATATTTGTGTGTGTCTACAAGCATGTTTGTGTGTCTGCCAATGAAACTATCTTTGAACTACATGTACATGCTGGAGTTTTTGTGTAACCAAGAAGGATTGAGAAATTTCTCCTTGGTACAGCAATGCTCCTAAACTGTCGCTTGTTGTTATCAAACATATTCCTCAGAAAGCAATTTGTTCAGTATTTGCCTGCAAAACAGAATCACCTGGAAGCTTTTAAAAGATCCTGATGATAAGACCCTATTTCTATCAATTTTTAATTATTTTTTTCTTTTCTGGGATGAGGGCCAAACATCAGAGATGTTTTAAGCTCCTCTCTTGATTCTAATATAAAAGCCAGATTTGAGAACCACCATACCGAAGAAAAGACTACAATTCTTTATGGAAAACTTCAATGTGCTTCAATGGTAGGTGTTTTTACTTAGGTCACAGTTGGGTAGGAAAGAGTATTTAAATCCCATGTAGAAAAGGATTGATCCCCTCTTTTCCTGCTGAGGCAGTGGAAGCTCAACCAGACTGGAGCCCATGAGACAACCACCCTCGGTTGAGCAATGGAAATAACTGAAGAAAACCCCCTTCCCAGCCTATCATCCAGCACTTGTTTGCTCCTATAGATAGTTCTTTGTAATTAAAATGAGAGAGTGTTTTCTTAATTTACATATAAATTCTTCACATCCGCTATGGGCCTTTGGCAAACAAAAAGATTTATTAGTATAATAAAATAAGTACTACATAAAAATTCAAATGCATGTTTTGGAGCATTCTTTACATAGTAATGAAAAGAGGAAGGACAGTAAATGGAACAAAATTGATAGCCTTCAAGGATGGGGATCTAAGGATACGAGGGAGATAGGATCTAAAAGTTGGGAAGAAAAGAAATAAAACCACAGATGTTTAACCCAGAAAGGCAAGGCTCTTTTCATCCTTAAATACTTTTGCACATATTAAAAGCCTGCTTTCCTCCAGGATTCAGCCATGGTTACATTTTCAGCTTACACCTTTTTTTTCAGTGAACATCCCAGAAGCCCTATTGCAGAGGGAGCCTGCCTGTCTGGTGTCCACATAGCCCTCCTCTCCCTTCCAACTCTTCACACTTAGAGAAGTTCTGCAGGGCAGCAAGTGTTTAGACACTGCCACCCATAAACATGAAGTCAGATGAACAAACTCTTGAATAAAGAAATGTACTACTGTTTAACAACTTAACAATGAATAAGGGACAGGTGGGGCTAGGTAGGGAGAGATAGGTAGTGGGCTATGGGATCAGGCTCACAGAAATCCCAAAAATGTGGAGGTGTGAGGAAATAAGAGATAAGGGAACACACCAGACCACCCTGCCCTAGGTGTGTGTGTGTGGGGTGGGGGGTGGGGGGCTTTTTTTTTATGACAGTCACCTGTGACCAACAAAGAATAACCAGACCCTGAAAAGAAGTCAGCCATTAAAGATGTTATCACCAGAGCACCTGGGTGGCTCAGTCAGTTTGGCATCTGACTTTGGCTCAGGTCATGATCCCAGGGTCCTGGGATCCAGCCCTGCATCAGGTTCCTGGCTCAGCAGGGAGCCTGCTTCTCCCTCAACCCCTCCCCCTGCTCATGATATCTCTCTCTCTCTCTCTCTCTCGCTCTCTCAAGTAAATATTAAAAAAAAAAAAAAAAGATGTTATTACAAGTCCTTGCTGAAACCAAGATATCACAAGAATGTTGAGACCACAAGCTCCCTAGTTGGTTCTAAATAAAAGACTGTCAGTAGAGGCTTATGTTGGCAACCCTACCAGGACCCCTCTCATTCCTGAGAGCTTTTTCTGTATCCTCACTTAATAAAACTCTATCACTTTACCCACTCTCCTTTGTCTGCAAGATTCATTCTTCAACTCTGTGAGACAAGAACCTTGCTCTCCCGCTTCAGTAAGAACTGAAAGAGCAACTCATAAGACTCTTCCAATGGAAGCCAACACAGAGCATCAAAGGAAAGAAAGATTTGTAACATGAGCACAGTTATCACCATAGGGATAGGTCTTAGAAACAAAGTATCCATAGAAAAGCAGGAGGAAGATGTTCTTTCTATGGAGTGTCTCAACTGATGTCTCAACTTCTTGATGAGGTAGGTCCTAAGCCCAAGAAGTTAAATAAGATAACCAAGGTCTGACAATAAATACATAAGTGGGGAATCCTGAAATCCAGTTCAGACCATAAGACTCTAAAGCCTGTGTGCTTAGTCAATATACCACTTGCTTTCCATACACCAGGGACAAGATAATGGAGCAACCAATGAAGATGCATAGATTGAGGCCCACTTCCAATTCTCCCTTATTATGATGCAACTCCCTTTTATCTCATATCCTAAGCTACTTGGGTATACACAAGATGCTAATTGACTCCACATGTTGAGGGATGCCTTTATCAGGGAGATATGCAATTGCCTTGCTTGGGATTTTGACAATAAGAAAGATGAGCACTTCATAGAATGATGATCTGGAAAAGACTCAAGACTGTCTAGTCTGGATCTCTAATATTGAGGAAACTGGTTTTCAATGATGAAAAGTGATTTGTCTGATCACAGAGCTGGTCAATGATGGAACGAGAACCAGTACCCAGGATTACTTTTTCCCTTATCTGTTACTCTTTTTAGTATATCATGGTGTCTCTGTCTAGGATATCTCTTTTTATTATTATTATGTTCAGTTAGCCAACATATAGTACATCATTAATTTTTGATGTAGTGTTCAATGATTCATTAGTTGCCTGTAACACCCAGTGCTGTCTAGGAGATATATATATAATTTTTTTTTTTTTTTTTTAAGATTTTATGAGGGAGCGCAAGAGGCAGGGGAGAGGCAGAGGGACAAGCAGACACCCTGCTGAGCAGGGAGCCCTATGTGGGGCTTGATTCCAGGACCCCAAGATCATGACCTGAGCCAAAGGTAGAAGCTAAACCAACTGAGCGACCCAGGCACCCCTGTCTAGGATATCTTAAAGCAGATTTAGCAACATAAATATAGGACTTACTGACCTCATGAACCTTTTGCTAAACAATTTGGCCCCAAGAAATTCTATTTACCAGATTTACAAGAAATTCATTGATAAAAAAGTTCAAAATAATTTCCTTCCCCCTGTGGGAAACAAGGACTCTTCCTTTTCTCTCCCTAGTTTGTAACCTGTCAATGTTTACAGGTATTGTTATGCAAATCAAGTCACTTAAAAGAAATTGCATTTAGCCTGAAGAACTACTTCAGCTTTTAACTTAGAATGACGGATCTGCATGGTGGTGAGAGCTAATAAATGTCACAGGTGCGTATCCTATGATGAAGTCAAACCTCTGCTAAGAGGAAGAAAATGAAACATACACATAAAAATAAATAAGCTTCTTAAAAATAAACCCAAAGTTTTGAAGTTCATACAATATTTAATCGTTTTAAGTCACCATTGGAATGACAAACTGCTAAACCGATTCTGCTTTTGTATTCAACAGCTTTTTATCTGACCCACAGTTTCGCTCATTTCTTACAATCCACATACTCCCCCCATTACCACCATATATATGTTTCTACATGTAGCTATCTGCAAGAAAAAAAAACAAAAAAACAAAACAGACTGCGACTTACTATTGGAAAATCAGCTCTGAGAAGCAACAGTGAAGGATTTCCAGAGATGGAAATGAAGGCAAGCAAGTGCCAGGTTTTGCCATCAGAGACTCCTCACCCCCAACTCCGTCCTTGGAATTATGCTCTGCTCACCATTCCCACAGTGAGAGCCATTTTCAAGAATGCAAGCTTGAGACAGCAGTGTGTTATATGGGACTGAACCCAGTTCAGGTCTCTAAATAAATTTTTTTTAAATTCTGGCCATCAGGTATGGAAATCTACTCATTTTGTGGCTGCCCAGGATAAGCCTTGTATGTAAGTTCCCTTGCTCATTAAAACTGCCCTCTACCAAGTGGAATGGCTTCTTCCTTTGGTCTCTGCCTGCCCTCCCTGTACGGGGACCTGTTTCAGATTTCACCTGGGAAGTTCCTGAATTTGTGAATCAACATCTTGGCAATGATTTAAAAGGTCCTAATTGCTGGAGTGGAGGGGGATGGGAGGGATAGGGTGGCTGGGTGATGGACATTGGGGAGGGTATGTGCTATGGTGAGCGCTGTGAATTGTGTAAGACTGATGAATCACAGACCTGTACCCCTGAAACAAATAATGCACTATATGTTAATAAAAATAAATAAATAAAAGGTCCTAATAAGAAAAATAACCACTCACACTGGCAAAAGTACTCAAATGAGCAACATTTGTATGCTTTGACTACTCACCCCTAGAACTAGACATTTATTCTAAATAGATGAATCAAATCCCAATGTTTGCTATTAGTCATTTTCTATAAATATTTGCAGAAAGAGAGAAATTACATGAATTATCAAAAATAAACTTACAATGAATTTTCTGGTAAGGACATTTTACTGGAGACTTTTTAACTGCAGACACATTTGAAAGCCATTAGAATGAATCTCAAAGAGCCAAAAATGTGCAATTTTTTGTTTCTAATTTGGGATTTTTATTAATCTATGACAAACTTATCCTTAGGTTTATGAATTTTCCTAATTATTTACATATTTGCTTCATGTACAAGGAACTTTTTGAAATTAAAACTTTCTTAGATTAAATATGAGAAAATGTAGCCAAATCCTCGATTATAGACTACTGAACAAGAATAAGCAAAGAAAATTATTATGTATTGACAAATTTATAGAAGCCAAAGCTAGGAAAAATAAACTATAATGTTATTACTCAATGTTAATACACATCCATTTGTAGATGGGAGTTTTAAAAAAAAAAAAGTAAAAAGATAATGGGTGTTGTATGGAAGTGTTGAATCACCATATTGTACACCTGAAACTAATATTACACTGTATGTTAACTGGAATTTAAATAAAAACTTAAATAAAATACATTAATGTGATAGAAAAGTATTAATTTATTCATTTTTCCCTTTTTCCTATCTGTACTGTGTTTTTTTTTTCTGTTATGGTGATACATGTAAAGTTCAATAAAAGAAAACTCTCTGCCTTATATTTTGGTCATTACTTTCATTGCTCATTTTATGCAATGATAATGAAGTAATTGTCATGTAGAAGAGAGGGCTGCTAAAAAAATGATGCATTCAGATGTCAAACACTAGGTAGACCATCGGGTACTAGGTAGATTGGCAGTCAAAGCGGTACTAGGTAGATTGGCAGAAACCCATGGCTCTGGGTTCTACTTCTATTTTCCCAGCTTCTCAAACTCTCACAGAGAAGATATGATTATTCCAAGTTCCTCCCAGGCATACTGAGTGGGGAAAAATTTAACCTATGCCAGCTTGAGGGAATAAGAGTATTACTTAATTTAGTAAGAGGCAGCAAGGAATGCATTAGCCTCTATGCACAAAATAGCCATAAATTAAAAGATCCTAAGTAGCTTGTGATTGCTTTTCAGCATATTTGTTTGCATTCCCTGAATTCTAATTATACATCATTAATGTAGGACTCCCTGAGGACCTAGGCAAACTGCAACCCAGTTACTGACAACCCTCTTGCCAACACGCTGCCCAGCTGTTAGGAAAGACAGCATAACAGCAAGGAGAATAAAAGACAAACCTCAGTCAACTCAGGGGATATGTCCCTCAAAAGCTCTGGGCAAGCTTAGTCTTTGCTACTAAAATTCTATTTGAAATGCAAAAGGATGCTTACAACTTAACCCAGCAGTGATTACAATGGTAAAGGGAATACTGGATCTAGTTAATTAGCTATACATGCATAGTGTCTGCCATCATTTTTTTTTTTTTTTCTTTTGCCGGTTTCTTGTTAGAGGGTAGAACAAAGACTTACTTCAAGCATCTTGAGGGATATAGGGTGGGAGGGAGTTACTTTTAGAAAAAAAAAACCTCACTAGCTTGACCAGCCTATGAAAAGAGAAACCAAGTCAAAACATATTAAACTTGGGCACTTAAGAAAATATTCAAAGAAAGACCCTTGCCTCCTTGAAGCACTTTAAATCTGAGAACCTGGAGAAATAAATTAGAAGTGGCAAAAGTTAAGAAAAAAAGGAACTAAATTATCTATCAGTCAGGGTGTTTTCAGCTGCAAGTCACAGAAAAGTTCAAACACGGCTATTTAAACCTAAGGATATTCATCATTTATATACAGTCATTTGGAAGAAAGTAGTTCCAAAGTGAGTGCAGTACCTCAATGATGCAATCCTCACCCACAATCTTCTACCTTCTTGTTGGTTTCTTCCTTCCTTCCCAAGATGGCACTTCACACAATGCCAAAGATATTCAAAGCAAAAAGGAGGGGAAAGAACATCTAAGAGTTCTTCCTTCATATTTGTCTTCTATCAGAAATTACAGAATTTCCCAGAACCCTCCTAACAGAGGTCTCTTCATTTCTCTTGCCTGGAATTGGGTCACTTGGACATTTCTAAATACAAGGGAAGATTTCAAAGTTGGTATCTGGTAGAATATAACAGAATTATAACTATATCCCCTTTAAAAAGCCATAGTTGGTTAGCAAGTAAATTGGGAAAAGAGCAAAGAATGACTATTGGTTAACAAATTATCCATGATTCATTTCAAGAGTCTTTCTGGTGGCATCGCTATGATGATTAGGTCCCCAGTTCACTCGTAAATTTGAATGTAACAACAACAAAAAAGCCATCTAAACAAGCTATTTCCAATGGGTTTTAGAGAACAGTCGTCAGCCTGCAAGATGGCCCAGAAAGAAAGAGTATTTTTGATTCACATTACCATATTAAAGGTTTTGTTAATCCTGTAGTTGTAACACAAACTCTTAATCTAATATTTTTCCAATGTATTTATTTATAATTTGTTTACAGAATACATTGTTTTGTGTAACACCCATGGAATGCATTCTGGGCTACATTCCTCTTCCACTTATAGCTCAGTTTTTGGTTGAGTACTTGGTATTTTCCTAGCAGAGATTGTATAATATTATTAATTATACCCACTTACTGCTCACCATGTTGCCCATTAATATTGTCTGAGATATTTTCTTTCTCTCTGAACAAAGCATAAATCAGGAATGAGTAAGCTATCATAAAACTCACATTTAATAAAGATCTAACAGAAACATGAATATAACCATGCAAACACAAAACAATATAAGGCTACTGGCATCTACAATTATAATGTAGAACTAGTAAATATTGTTTAATGGAAAATACTGTTTTCTGAGACTTGGAGATTACAAAAAGTGGAGACAGCCAATTTATCTGTTAATTTCAGTAAATAGTTTCATGTGACTTTACTCTTGCCTCAAATATCTACTCTGCAAATAGTTTAAAACAAAGAAAAAAACGTCACAGAAATAGGGAAGTTGTGGAATTGCAATCTCTCTCTTCTTATACTTTTCCCAACCTTCACTGTTCACTATTCTAGACTTGTCAATCCCTAGGTAAACCAGAGTCTGGAAGGTATGGACGGAAGTCTCATGTTCTCCTAGGTTTCAGTAATACCAATCCCAGCCTTCATGACCTGCAGGCTTATAGCCAACACAAAGTAAATTCTCACCTGAATATACAAATTTCATTTTCCAAAAAAGATTTCACGCTACTATCATTTGCTGGCTTAGGGGAGAGCAAGATCAAAATTTGCAAACCAGTCATATCTTTACAAAACTTTCAAGGTTCCAATAAAACCCATGTAGAGAGCCTCACTACTAATCCAATGTCTCTGGAGAGGACAATCTAGGTATTGTTTAAACTAACCATTTGATAAGTCAAACAGAGAAAGACATGTATCATATGACCTCACTGATATGAGGAATTCTTAATCTCAGGAAACAAACTGAGGGTTGTTGGAGTGGGGGGTGGGGTGGGAGGGATGGGGTGACTGGGTGATGGACACTGGGGAGGGTATGTGCTCTGGTAAGCGCTGTGAATTGTGCAAGACTGTTGAATCTCAGATCTGTACCTCTGAAACAAATAATGCAATATATGTTAAGAAAGAAAAAAAGAAGAAGAATGTAGCAGGAGGGGAAGAATGAAGGGGGGGAAATCGGAGGGGGAGAAGAACCATGAGAGAAGATGGACTCTGAAAAACAAACTGAGGGTTCTAGAGGGGAGGGGGGTGGGAGGATGGGTTAGCCTGGTGATGGGTATTGAGGAGGGCACGTTCTGCATGGAGCACTGGGTGTTATGCACAAACAATGAATCATGGAACACTATATCTAAAACTAATGATGTAATGTATGGGGATTAACATAACAATAAAAAAATTTAAAAAAACAAAAAACAAAAAACTAACCATTTGAAGCACATTCCAGCACACTCTGGGACCAGAGTTCTTCGTGACTCAATTTTTTTTTTTCCTGCAAATACACAAATCCAATTCTCCTTCTTTAGCTGTCAAGAAGACCTAGCAACATTTTACTACATTCATTACAGCAATTAGGATGGAAGGTAAGACTTTAGGGTTTTCATGCTATGAATATAAACACACAGACACACACACACGCACACACACACACCTGGTTCCTCTAGAAACTTCTTCATTCCAGAAGTCCCTCAACTAGGGATTAATTCTGATTAATCTAGAAATTAGCAGAAATCCTCTCTCCTTTATCTTCCATAGTTGTCTTCCTCAGCTTTGTATTGGGCTATGTGGGCCCACTGGAGAACACTCACATGGCTAGAGCCCTAGAGCTAATATACACTTGTCAGAAAGGAAAATAAAGGTGAGGATTAGAGAAACCAGTTCTCAATGCCCACTGGATGAAACTTCCTGATTAACACTGCCTTCCCCAGAGATTCCACCAGTCAGATCCATTGGTCCATAGGTCACCAAACACAGCAGTTGACTATTCCCCTGACTTAGAGTTCCTCCTGTATTCCCTTCTCACAAAGTGCTGCCTAAACCCAAGTAAAGCCTATTAGGACCCTACAGCCCTGGGCTTTAAGATGAGTGGCTCCAAAGATCATATATACTCTTAAATGCTTCAGAGAAAAATAAGACTTGGCATTGGCCTTAGTAAGAGGCAGAATTGGGATTCTAACCCAGGCAGTCTGAGCTCAATGTCCACACCCTTAGCTACCTCACCACCATAGCTTTCAGAGAGCACACTGGCTAGTATAAATCAAACCCACTCACACAATTTCCCCTTTTCAGATTTGTCCCTGAGAGGTTGGTAAGGGGAAGGCAGGGGCACTAAGATGGCAGGGCTGGGGTGTGGTATGGAATTGATACAATCTGGCTGCCTCACGTTAGTGTTTCCACCAAAGAGAAGTCTTAACTGGCAGTTAAAAACCCCTATTTGGGGCATGCCTTAGGAAGGGAATTACTATAAAGTTAAATTCAAAGTCCAGTAAAATGTAACTTAAAAGTTTCACCACAGTAAAAAGTCATAGTTTTGTCTTCACTGCGCTATGTTCACAGGACAAACACATCAAGCAAAAAGCTCTTCTTGCTTTTGACCCTGAAGAACTACAGATTCTACATAACACCAGTTATTTTCTGGAAATCAGAAATAGCTCCTGATAAAAAAAAATAGCCTCTTCCTCATGAAGGTACTGGAAAATAACTCAGGATCAGAACATATTTTAGTCATATCTGTGGTGTCCACTTTCATCTGTTCATAGTTTCTAGTGATATGAATTTCCATGTCTCTGATTAAAAACAGCTATAGGTAAGATTTTAAAAGTTTCCTCAAAATGTCACCAGGGCTTTGGTACTGCCATTGTTAATTTAACCGTATCATAGGTCATTGACCTGGCAGTGAATTCTTTAAAAATTTTGTAATTCCTCCTTATCTCTTGGCGTCACTTCATTTTATCTTCACAAACCTCTTAACATATCTAATAATTAGGGTTTTTTTCTTAGTAAATAAAATGCTCCAAATTTATTTAATGACAATTAAATTATTTAAAAACAATTAAATTTATTAATGACAATATTTTGGATAAAATAGATCCCTCAAGGCATTATATAAAGACTCTTTAGGCTTAGTTTCACCATTTTCTTGTACATTTTTTTATTGTTCAAATTCATACCAACTATGAAAGAACTTCAGTTCTCCCTCACTGCTGGAGACTTTCATAGCATATTATATATTCTTTTCTTATTTATAACTTGCCTCACTGTAGTTTTATTTTTTTTTAATTTTATCTTCTCTACTAGAGAAAACGCACCCTTTTTGAACATAAAATTTGACAAGTATTTATCTTCTTAGTTTCCACCATGTTTAGAGCAGAGTCTGACAAATAGAACTAATGTATCTATTCTGGCTCAAGCAGACTTTGTAAATGCAATAATTTAATAGTCAATATCATGGGGGTTAGTGATCAATCACCATCTAAACAACTTCAAACCATAGAAAAGTAATGTAGCTTAGTAATTAAAATTTAAATTCTACTGGTAGCCTGAGGTTTGGGTTTCTGCCTACTTACAGTGAGAGCTTAGCTGGGTGGTTTAACCACACCATGTCTTAGTATCTTCTATAAAATGAGACTAGGAACAGGACCTGATAAATTTTTCCCCCCATGATTCACAATGAAAAAGAGATGGTCATAAACTGCATATTGTCTAAGAGAAAATATATTATTGTTCTTTTCAATGGGAAGGAAAGTAAATAAAGCCAGTGCTTTCTATATAATCAGGAAAGTAAAACTAGACCTGGGTTTTGCTCAAGTGTTTGCCCCAAGGCTGAAGAGGTTCTATACTTGGCTGTGGGTTAGCATAGAAGAGCAGAAGAAACAAGAACAGTGACAATGATATAACCCAGAAACCAAGACCTTTCTACTTTTCAACTCTTCTGAATTTCTAGAGATGCTGCGGGGGGATGAGGAGGGCGGGCATGGGAGAGAGAATGAGAGAATAAAATAAGGAGGAAGGGAGAAAAAAGTAAGCCTCTGAAAGAAGTAGGGGATAATGAATAATTATTTCAAATAATAGAAAATTGGGAATAAAACAGCTTTAAACTAAAACCCAAAATGAACTGTAATTTATTTTAGGGTCTGCCACTGACTTACCTGAGCAATTTTCCCTAAGACACACCTTGTCCTTTAGATTTCATCAGTTAGATCAGATCTTTTATAGCCTTTTCTAGCTCTAATACCATAGGACTTTGATGCTAATCCTATGAAAATCTAGAAACAATGATGTGTGAATAGAAATAACATGTTTTCCCAGGTCCTCTAATTACAAAATCATGGCCCCAGATTTTTCCCAAAGTCACGTTAAAGTCTGCTATGAAGTACTAAGCTCAGATATGAGACCTCTTAAGAAGGGAGAGGGGGGCAGGTAGAAAGGAGTGGGGGAAAGAAAGAAAGAAGCACAGGAGGGAGAGGGGAAGGGAACAAGGCAAGGAGGAGGGAGGGCAACTGAAAAATTGGGTAGTTAACAGAAGTCATCATGGAATAGGTTCTTTAAAAATAATTATATCCAATTTTCCTTTCTATCCAAGACTGCTGAACTACATGGGGGAAAAGAAGATTCAGACACACATACACACATATATATACATATCCATATATAGGTATATAGATACTATACATAATATATTATATATAGTCACTCTTTAGTATTTCTGGAAAGTGAGCATTAGAAAAACCTATTATGTAGGCAAGAACTAGGATTCCAAGTTATTCACTACAACTACCACCCACCACCTCCAGGTTTCTCCCATCTTTGGGAGATACTGAGGATAAAATAAGCAAACCTAATTTGATTAAAAAAAAAAAATCATACACTACACACACACACACACACACACACACACACATGTCCTGATTTTCAAGAAGAGGAAAAATAAGTCCATTCCAATTGCTGAGTCTGATGAAATTCAAACAAAACATAAGGTTTGTTTGGACAAACATCAGTGACAAGACAAGGGCTCTTATCTGGATAGATTCGCACTTGATTAAAACTCTTATCAATGTGACAATCTTTAAAGGTGTTTCTACACTTCGCTTCAAGTTTCCTTACTTAACCATGTCTGGTAGAATACATTTTCAGCAACTTAAAAATACAAAAGGAGCTTTTTATCATAATGAGATATAAAATCTAAATAGTCATTATGTCAGGAAAAGAAAGATTCAAAACAGAATACTCAGACAATAATTCAGCAAGAAGCACCCAAAATAAAGTTCTACAAAAATATGCACACCTTTTGATCAGTGATTCAAATTAATGATTTTATCCTAAGAAAAATATTAGGTAAGAGTCAATGATATAACACTAAAATTTCTCATTACAGCTTAACTTCAAACAGTAAATTATAGAACCTACAAACCCAAGAGTATAATATTAGTTTTGGTGTATTAATTTTTTTTTTCAAAATTGCATAAAATGGGATTTAGTGATACTATAAAATGGCTATGGTATTTTGGTAAGTTGGGGGTTGGGAAGAAGATATAAAATAGTATGGTATTATGGCTTTTTTTGTTAAAATATGCATTGATTGATTAATTAGGCACAATCACAAAGCTCATGGGCTCTTTTAAGTTGTATCTGATTAATTTAGCTGTGGGGATTTTCTCTGTACTCAAGTAGGGATGGTGTTTTGTTGACCAAAATCCGTAACGTTCACACAATGGAGTAGCATCTGCAG
Source organism: Halichoerus grypus (assembly GCF_964656455.1). Lineage (NCBI taxonomy): Eukaryota > Metazoa > Chordata > Mammalia > Carnivora > Phocidae > Halichoerus > Halichoerus grypus. Next base: position 20,780,942 of record NC_135718.1, on the reverse strand, counting down.
CAATAGGAACTACAGCTGGAAGGAAATAAAGTGAGCAAAAGTCTGGGGGGCAGGTGGGGAACACATGTAACAAAGGTCTGTGCAGCCCAGTGAAAAATACCAGAAGAATCAGGAACATAGGAGATGGAAGAACAAATAGGACTCTGCCACCAAGATGGGAGCACCACTTGGAACAGAACCTGGGAGGGGCAGCCTTCTCTCTTCCTCCTTTCTGCATTCTCACTTGCTTATTATGTGCCCCTCTCTGTCATTTACTGTGGAGGACACAGCAGGACAATGAGACACTAGTGTGCCTGCAACGGTGTTTTAAAATAATGTGTGGAGGTGGTATATGGGGTGGGGAGCGTCAAGGAATATTCATTTGAAACAAGAGAAATAATTAAATGCAGATCTAAGGAATGATGTCTATGTTTACATGACACTTTTGATCTAAATTTATCAAATGGCATTTTATCCTACATTCATCTGGTGGGTTATGTGGAACAGACATCATCATGCCCATTTTACAGATGAAGAAATGCCACTTGTTATCCCCAATGATTAAAAAAACATACTGGTCATCTTGCACAGCACAGGGAGAAACACCTTCCTGTGAGGTGGCCATAATTAGGAAAGTCCAGATAGATAAAACCATACAGCTAGAATATAAATTCTATGAGGTTAAGGACTGTAACCATCTTGTGAGTTACTGAATCATCGGCACTGAAACAATAAACATTCTATGAATTCAGAATGAAGGAATAAATTGAAGAAAGAATAGGTAAACAAAATGCAGGTGCCTGTGGGTATCAACTAGGTGTGGACTCCTACAGATTGTGGTCTGTCCTGTACTCTGACTAGGATGTCCATGAGCAGCTTTAGGCCATGTGGTTTGGGGTCTGCCCACAGAGAGGAGAAGTGGGAGGAGTATTCATTCCCCACCCCACCCTCCGCCATAAGCAAGTAATTTACCTAACACTCACTGTAGGGTAAGTACTGCCTGAATGCTTGGTCTTCTGGCCTGGCTCTGGCCCTCTCAAGATTTCCCAGAACAATGGCGAGGGCTTTGTTGCCCCCAACAACCTCCTTTCCATTTAGGCCTCCAGTCAGGAAATGAGAAGTGAATAAGGCTACTCTCCAAACCTCAAGAGTACATATGCAGTTTTGTTTTGTTTTGTTTTTCATTAAAAATATTAGAAAAGTTTCTGGAGCTTTGTGACAGTTTAAAAATACTTGCAGATGAATCATGTAACCTAGAAATATCAAAACAATTAAGAAAAAGTTGGTATGCTATGAATGCATAAAATATATGTAGACAATAATCTTAACGTTTACTATCCTAAAATACAAATTATAAAAAGTTAAAATTTATCAAAAGTTACTCATACATAAATCATACATGGCACCATTCACAATCAAGATAAATATAAACAAATGTAAAGATGCAGTAATAAATTACAACTGCATAAGAATAACTGTAGTACATACTGTACTATACAATAAATTTGTAGCCACCTCCTGTTGGTATTGCAGTGAGCTCAAGTGTTGTGAGCAACCACTTAAAACACCATGTGATACTAATCATCTCCACGTGAGCAATTTGTTTCTCTAGTAAATTGCTTATAGCAGTAAATAGTGATCTCTCACAGTTCTTGCATATTCTTCATCATGTTTAGTGCAATACCATAAGCCCTGAACAACACCGTGAGACCCATACAAAGTTCCATTAGAGATTCTGGAAGTGCTCCCAAGAAGCAGAGGAAAGTCATGACATTACAAGAAAAAGTTGAATTGCTTGATATGTACCAGTGATTGACGTCTGCCGCTGAAGCTGCCTGTCATTGCAAGATAAGTGAATCCAGCATAAAGACCACTGGGGCGAAAAAAAGGAGGAAGAAAAGGAAATCTGTGACAATATCACTACAGCTCTATCAGCAGGCATGAAAATATTGCACTTTTTGTGAACCATCTTTTCATCTCCTCTTGAAAATGCAGCTTTTATGTAGGTGCAGGGTTGCTATAAGAAAGGCCTACCTATAGACTAATATAATTAGAGAAAAACAGTCATTATATGACAACTTTAAGCAAAAGTAAGGTGAAGGCTCTAAAGCTGGAGCAGTTAATGCCAGCAAAATATGGTTTGATAATTCTACAAGGGGGTCGGACTTAAAAAAAAAAAAATCAAAATACTGGATGCAGCTCCTGCTGACCGAGCGGTAGAAGACAAGTTCCCAGATGCCATTAAGAAAACCATCATGAGAAAGGATGTCTGCCCGAACAGGTTTTTAATGCAGACAAACATGTCCTATTCTGGAAAAAAAAAATCCACAAAGAATAATTATAAGTAAGGAAGACAAATAAGCACCAGGATTTAAGCTGAGAAGGGCTAGGCTAACTCTACTAACTCTACTGTTTTGTGCAAAGACAGTCAGGTTTATGATCAGGACTGTCCTCTTTATTTATTTTTTTTAATTTTATTATGTTATGTTAGTCACCATACAATACATCATTAGTTTTTGATGTAGTGTTCCACGATCCATTGTTTTCATATAACACCCAGTGCTCCATGCAGTACGTGCCCTCCTTAATACCCATCACTGGGCTAACCAATCCCCCTCCCCCCTCCCCTCTAAAACCCTGTTTGTTTCTCAGAGTCCATAGTCTCTCATGGTTCATCTCTCCCTCCAATTCCCCCCCCCCATTTTTCCCTTCCTTCTCCTAGTGTCCTCCATGCTATTCCTTATGTTCCACAAATAAGTGAAACCGTATGATAATTGACTTTCTCTGCTTGACTTATTTCACTTAGCATAATCTCCTCTAGTCCCATCCATGTTGATGTAAAAGTTGGGTATTCATCCTTTCTGATGGCTGAGTAATATTCCATTGTATATATGGACCACATCTTCTTTATCCATTCATCTGTTGAAGGGCATTTCAGCTCTTTCCACAGTTTGGCTACTGTGGACATTGCTGCTATGAACATTGGGGTGCATATGGCCCTTCTTTTCACTACATCTGTGTCTTTGGGGTAAATACCCAGTAGTGTAATTGCTGGGTCATAGGGTAGCTCTATTTTTAAATTTTTGAGGAACCTCCACACTGTTTTCCAAAGTGGCTGTACCAACTTGCATTCCCACCCACAGTGGAAGAGGGTTCTCCTTTCTCCACATTCCAAAATCCTCAACAAAATCCTAGCTAATAGGATCCAACAATACATTAAAAGGATCATCCACCACGACCAAGTGGGATTTATCCCCGGGATACAAGGGTGGTTCAACATTCGCAAATCAATCAATGTGATAGAGCACATTAATAAGAGGAGGGAGAAGAACCATATGGTCCTCTCAATTGATGCAGAAAAAGCATTTGACAAAATACAAATCCTTTCCTGATTAAAACTCTTCAGAGTATAGGGATAGAGGGAACATTCATCAAGTTCATAAAATCCATCTATGAAAAACCCACAGCGAATATCATCCTCAATGGGGAAAAGCTGAGAACCTTTCCCTTAAGATCAGGAACACGTCAAGGATGCCCACTCTCGCCACTATTGTTCAACATAGTACTAGAAGTCCTAGCCACAGCAATCAGACAACAAAAAGAAATAAAAGGTATTCAAATTGGCAAAGAAGAAGTCAAACTCTCTCTTTTCGCAGACGACATGATACTTTATGTGGAAAACCCAAAAGACTCCACCCCCAAAATACTAGAACTCATACAGCAATTCAGTAATGTGGCAGGATACAAAATCAATGCACAGAAATCAGTTGCTTTCTTATACACTAACAACACAACTGTAGAAAGAGAAATTAGAGAAATGATTCCATTTACAATAGCACCAAAAACCATAAGATACCTAGGACTGTCCTCTTTAAAAACTGCTGAGCTTTGAAGGGAAATAAGAAAATACCAACTCCAAGCTTTTGGTGTAAGAAAGCCTGGACAACAAGAACTTTTTTCTGGATTGGCTCCATCAAGGCTTTGTCCCTGAAGTCAGAAAGTACCTTACCAATAGAGGACTGCCTTTTAAAGTTCTTTTGATATTGGACAATATCCCTGGCCACCCCATGAGTTCAACACTAAAGTAGACTATTTGCCCCCAAACACATCTCTAATTCAGCCTCAACTTCAGGTGGTCATATTGACCTTTAAGGCTCATTAAACAGAGTACTCTATGGAAAGGACTGTTAATGCTATAGAACAGAACACTGATAGAACATCATGAAAGTCTAGAAGGATTACACCATTGAAAATGCCATCATTGAAAAACCATGAATGCCATCAAGCCTGAAACAATAAATTTGCACTGTGTCCAAATGTTGTACTTGACTTCACAGGATTGAGGACAGAGCCACTCAAGGAGATCATGAAATACTGTGGATATGACAAAGAAAAGGTGGGGAGTAGAGAGTTTCAAGATATGGGTCTTAGAGAAATTCAAGAGCTAACAGACACCACACCCGAGGGATTAATAGAAGATACCTTGGAGATGAGTGCTTCTGAAAAGTGCCAGACCATCAGGAAGAAGACAAAGAAGCAGTACCAGAAAACAAACTAGACAATCTGGCAAAAGGATTCCAATTATTCAAGACTGCTTCTGACTTCTTTTATGACATGGACTCTTTCATGTTCTGAGCACTGAAACTATAGAATATGGTGGAGGAAGGATTCATACTAAAAGCCAAAACGTCAGACAGAAATTATGAAATCTTTCTATAAAGTTTCACTGAGAGTACCTGCCTCTCCTTCGACCTTCACCTTATAGCTTTGGTCACCCCTGAGACAAGACCAACCCTCCTCCTCTGCCTCCCCAACACAAAGACAACAAAGACGAAGACTTTTATGATGATCCACGTTCCACTTAATGAACAGTAAATAACCTTCAGTTAATAAATTTATCTGTTCTCTATGTGTGTGAGGGTCTTCATGTGAAAACCCAATAGCTGTACAGCAAGAACTGTTTGTCATGCTGTGTCACTATGATCGTCACCTAAGTATTCATGGTGCAGATCATGTGCAAAAGTTATATAGAAGTGGACAGCCTATACTTAAATAGATGTCGAGTGATATTTAATATAAAATTAATGATATGTTAGTTTTCTTACTGTTTTATAACTTTGCTTTCAAAGAATTACATCACTGTATAGTATGCCTCTTTCTCACAAGTGGAGAAACTGCATATTAGCTTATTAACACGTGAGTGTTTTAAGCAGACTCCATGCCCAGTGTGGAGCTCAACACAGGGCTTGAACTCAAGAACCTGAGATCAACACCTGAGCCGAGATAATGAGTTGGATACTTAACCAACTGAGCCACCCAGGCGCCCCAACAAATAAGGTTTTTTTTAAAATATATGTAACAATAATTCCAATACTGTATTATGAATATGACTAATACTGTATGCCACAAAAATTTCATAACAATTCATTCATTAGTGTATAGGTTATGTTACCATGAAGCAATTGTGCCGATTACACTAGGCTACTATAAAGCAACCATAATGCTGCCTTGTTATCAATGAATGAATCATTATACCTATAAATATGAATTTCTTTTTTACATTATCTTTCATTTTTATGTCTAGTGTTAGTAATACATAAGATTTCCAGTTGTTTTGTACATGTAAGACAGTACTGATGTAGATACTGACAGACAATTCATCTTGTAAGACAATGTAAAGTTGCTGTATCGATAAATACAGTATGGTACCATAAATATATTGTCTTCTGACTTTCTTATTAACGTTTTCTTTCCTTGAGATAAGAATACAGTATATAATACATGCAATATACAAGATATGTGTTAACTGGCTGTATGTTATCGGTAAGGCTTCTGGTCAACACTAGGCTATTATTAGTTAAGTTTGGGGGGAGTCAAAAGTTTACATGGATTTTCAACTGTACAGGGCGTTGGTACCCCTAGTCGCCACATTGCTCCAGAGACAACTGTATTCGTCTTCTCCTCCCCGCCCCCCAACCCAGGAGCACAGTGATAGAGCAGGGAGTCAGGGGAGCATTGACCCTTTCAAAAACAGCTCCTGCTCCCCAAGAACACAAGACTTCTTATTTAAAATGAAAACACTTGCGGGGGAGTGGAAGTAGCTTCTTTCTGCCTTGCTCTCCAAGGCATAATGGACCTCTCACTGTTCCCTAAGAGCTAGAAAAGCATTAAACATGAAGGAAATGGGATCTTTAAAAAGCTCTCCTGTCAAATGTTATTTTACTATTTATTTCTAAATACAGTTTAACCACACCGCACTAACAACCACAATCAGAGCATATAAAATGCCTGCTCCGGTCATCAGGACAAATGGGCTTTGGAAGTGAGGGGGAAACACATGAAAGCTACGTGGGCCACAAATGTTAATTCTCCCTTCATGTGGCAGGAGAGTTTATGCATTGGCTCTGGGGCTTTAGGGAAAAGCGGATGTATCTGAAGCTAAAACTGGGATGTTAGGGACATGAAAGAAAGTGAGGAAGAGGACTGAACAGAGTGGAAGGAGGAAACGAAATAGGCTTCTGACTTTAGGGGGTCATGAAGCTAGTGAGCAGTCATTCCCATTCAATACAAAAATCTTACTCTTTAATGCCAAAGTTGGACAATAAAATACCACCTCCTTAGGACTGCACAAAGCTTTTAAAGTTCCTCAAAGGCTTTCCATTGCTGTAATTTCATATCACTCTCACCACAACCCAGACACATGAAACAGCTTTCATTATTTTCCCTTGAAAAGACAGTACGCACTGAGACACAATGTGATTTGCCCAAAGTCACTTCTCAGGGAGAGGGGCAAAGCTGGGATTAACACCTGTATCTCTTGCCTCTCAGATCTGTTCCTCCACTAAGGCCGGGGATGGCAAACTACAGTCCTAGGGAAGATCTGGCCCATAACCTCTATTTGTCAATAAAGTTTTATCGGAACACAGCCACACCCAGACCAAACCTTCTTCTGAGCTACAACAGCAGAGTTGAGTAACTATGACAGAGACCTTGTGGTCCATAGAACCTAAAATATTAACTGGCATATTACTGAAAAAGTTTATTGATTCCTGCTGCACACCAACCCACTTCCTTCAGAGTCATTACATAGTCCTATTAATCCAGAGGTCCGACTGTGATAATGCCTCAAGGGGAGGTTGACCAAAGAATTTGCTCAGTTACAACAATTTAAAAATCTATTATGACCCAGACACCCTGTGTGGAGTGACTCATTTGTAAATTGTCTAAGTTTTTTCAGCATCAACTCATAAATTGAGCCAAGTGTTCACTATATCCAAGGGAGAGTTTGTACGACTTGCACTTCTTCAGTAAAGAATTACAGCTCTAAAAATATACTTTTTCTAAAATTGTATATATGGCTTACGATTTCACATATTTGAATCTGGTACCCTCCCACATCTACCCTGCACATGCATCTTCCCAGCCTGGTTCTCAGCTCAGTCCACCCTCCCTGATTCATCCCCATGGCCTAGCTGCTGGTCTCTCACTCAAGACAATTTAATTTCTTTCTTGCAGGCTGTGAGACTTTCTCACCCAGCTGTATAAGGGGTTTCATTGAGCCATTTTCCCACAGGTTCTAATACTTTATCTCCAGGGACTCTTCCTCCCTGGTGGGGGGTGGGTAGAGAGAGGAATGAAGGAATCAAGGGAAGCCAGAGAAGGTAGAAGGGAGAGTAAAAACAAAGCAAAGAGAGGAATTATTCCTGAACGATATTCTGCCTGTGATGTTTTCATTTGTTTTTCCAGCACACTGCTCGCTCAATGAAAGAGGATACCATCCCTGCTTAGTTCACCAATGACCCACCCTCTAACATAGAATCTGGCACTTAATCAGTCACTAAATACATGTGGAAAAATAAAGTTAAGCAGATTCAGGCCTTGCCAAGGACTGAGAAGAATAAATTTCACCTCAAAAACATATATATATATATATTGCCAGCAATTATGACCATTTACCTAGAAGTAAATTGCTTTGTCTTCAAAAGAAGCTCAGGCTGGAATTTAAAACCAGTCTCAGCAAAGGGGAGACCCTGGACATAGCAGGGAGAAAGCAATACTGAAAACACACCATTCCCAGCCCTATCTTTATGCAATGGCATTTTCTTTTCAAGTAAATTCTCATTTATAGAGAAACCAAAAGTCTAGATAAAAATTCAATTCCCTTAAATTTAAATTTAGTTCCCTTAGCTTGCATTTATTTCAGAGGTTTTGTTTTTATAGCATAGACAAAAAATTCTGAAGAGCACATTAGGTCACACATGCATGAATGGTCAAGTTTTGTGAGGCTGAATGGTAAAACTCAGTATTTCCTCTTACCTTGTATCAGGAGCACAGCAAAGGATCTAATACATATTTGTCCCATGTTTTGTTTTCCAGGGACCTTTCATGAGACGCCTCAGCAGTAGATCAGGCAACCAAACATTTAATCCATGAAGCAGGAAAACTAGCGATGTTTATCCCTCAAGTCACATGGCCAACTGAGCTATTAGGGCAGTCTAGGTGTGGTGGTAATGAGCTTAAATGAACACAAATCAGGGAGTGCCAGCCTGCCATAAATTAACCTACAGATTGGTCCTGAGCAGATGCACCTGTATTGGGTCATTACCTGCCTTTTCTGGGGTCAGATCTAAGCACCCATCATTTACCATGATTCCTAATTACAAAAGCAAGCTTTGAGTCAAGGCAAATTAGGTGTAGGGTCTGTGTCCCACAGGTTCAGGAGTGCCTCTCCTATCAATCAGAGACAGCTACATTAGGACTCAGAATATATTTGGGAGAAAAAATAACTAAGCCAGATGCTGTTAAACTGAACCTAACCGAAATATCCATCAACAACTTGTGAAAAAGTAACTTGTGGTGCATCCAACAGTTAAAAAACATAAAGGAGGCATATCCACACTGATAGTTGCCAGACCAGCTGCCTATCTGATTAATATGGGGACTTTTAAACACCCCAGACTATCTGAATCAGAATCTCTATAGGTGTGAGTGTGGATGTGGGTATGGTTTTCAAAGCTCCTTAAATAATTAGAACGTGTATCCTATGTTGAGAAACATCAATGCCAACTTGAAAAAAAATGAGTTATTATTGAATAAAAAGCATAAGTTTAGAAACAATATGAAAAGTATGATTCTATTTTGTTACAAAAATCAACCAAGTTAATTGTGGTTGTATATTTATGAATAAGAAAAGAAAAAACTGAAATATGGCAAAATGTTAAGTTTTGATAAAGATGGGTTCTTGAGGACAGTAGTGTCCATGATACTGCTTTCTAATACTTTACAGATGATAGTATTATTTCATTTTTTAAAGAAAATTATGTAAAATTACTAAAAACACATTAAACTTAATACTGGATGCTTTTTTGTTTTGTTTTTTAAAAGATTTTATTTATTTATTTATTTGAGAGAGAGAGCATGTGTGCAAGCACAAGCCGGGGGAGGGCCATAGGGAGAGTGAGAAACCAGTTCCCCACTGAGCAAGGGCTGGATCCCAAGACCCAGGGATCATGACCTGAGCCAAAGGCAGACATTTAACAGACTGAGACATCCAGGGACCCCAGTATTGGATACTTTCTAAAAGAGGGGCATTTTTAGTTTTTACACATCAGTGTATTCCTTTTTGTAATTTTAAATTTAATGAAACACTTATTTCCCCTCCTCTCAGAAAGCTAAGGCTGAGATAAGAACAGATAACTTGCAACCACCTACTATCCCCAAAGCAAAAAGACATTGAACCCTCCTCATTGTCTGCTGGGTGTCTCAGGCTGAAAAACTCTTAGGGGCTTTTTACCTTTTGGAGGCTGCTCCAAATGCTCAGGTAACATCACCTCCTATAGTTATCCAAGGAAGAAGGGAAGGGCAGCAAAGAGAAGGGGCTCAGAGTGCATATCCTTAGGGACAGTCCCTCTCACAGCCCAGAAACAGCCCATATAGGGACCATCTTCTCACCTGCACCTGCCCCTCTCGGAAGTCAGCTTCACAATTTTTCATGTCATGGTCACTAAAGATTTGCAGATAGAATTCTATAACCAGGTACTGAGACGAAGAGAGGGCAGAACTGAGTCTAAGAAAAGACAACTGGTACAGTATCTCTAGAATTTGTTAAGCTATTTGGAGGGGAAAAAATGAAATTAAGCATTAAATAAAAGTATGCAGGTAAAACAAGCATCAGTTCTTTCAAGCTAAAAAATTAATTGAAAATCTATTTATTCACAGGTGGGTTATATAGCAGTCCCGCCTTATCCATGGTTTTGCTTTCCACAGTTTTAGTTACTTAAAGTCCACCAGGGTCCAGAGTAAAGGATCTTCTTTCTGATGTATCATCCAAAGGTCAATAGTAGCCTAACACTATATCACAATGCCTACATCATTCACCTCACTTCAGGTTATCATGTAGGCATTTTAGCATCTCACATCATCACAAGACAAACAAAGGATGAATACAATACAGGAAGATATTTTGAGAGAGACCACATTCACATAATTTTTATGAAAGTGTATTGTTATAATGGTTCTACTTTACAATTATTGTTGTTATTCCCTTATTGGGCCTAATTTATAAATTGTTACCATAGGTGTGTATGTATAGGGAAAAAAACACAGTAATATAGTGTTCTGTACTATCTCTGGTTTCAGGCATCCACTGATAGTCTTGGAGCATATCCCCAGTGGATAAGGGGGACTACTGATCTGATACCCTGAGCCAGGGCTGGAGGTAATGTAAACTGACCCAATCGGTTAAAGTGGCAATATGGTAACGTCTAACAAGGGCCATACAAATCAAACCCTTTTGATTAAATTGATGACATTAATTGCAACATTATTGATACAAGGCATGTTCCAAGCAGATGGGATTATTTTAACTATCCAGTCAATAGTGATCCCTGGTGTTTTCCTAAAATTAGTCTTTTTAGGCAGCAGGGAGGCCAGCAGAGAAGAAACTGCTCTAGTTGGAAGAGCCTGATTTATGGTCAACAGTCAGAACAAGTTCAGGGCATTCTTGCTACCTTTCAGAACCTTAGGATGCTGTCAGCTTTCCCTTTAACTAGGCTGCTGGAAACACAACAGTGCATCTGCTGGTTCTTTGGAACCAAAAGGAATAGTGAGTTGGAAAGAAAACTGTACTTGGATCATTTTGCTAAAGTTGGAAATTAGACCTTAAGTCTGTGCTAAGCTAAGAGGGCAAGTGGGAATTGGAGCACTGAGATCCACATTTTAACAAAGTCCTTAGATAATTATTCCAAAAGTAAAATAATCTTCCTGACCTAATGATTTGATATCTACTTTTCTGGGCAAAAGCACGACATCATTTGTTATGTCCACTGACCATAGCCAACTCCTTTCCATCATTCACATTTCAGCCAAAATATCCCCTCCTTAGAAAGTATTTCCTCAACAACCCAGCCTAATGTTTCCTCTTCTGTCACTCTGCATCATATCACCCTATTTTATTAAATATACATAATTTATCATCATCCAAAATTAATTATTCATTTCATGTACTTCTGGTTTTAGCTCCTGTCCTATCTGATCTATGGGATTAAATAATGTTAATATTTGTTGAATGAATATGTTAGTGAGTGAGTGAATGTGTCAAGTAATTTTTATACATTGATTAATAATCACAAATCCTGAAGGGTCTGAGAAGTGAAGTGACTTGCCCAAGACTATTGATTTATTTATTAGCCATATGAATAATAAAACTGAACTTTTTCTCTTTGGCCTCAAAGTTCATGCTCTTTCCAGTACTCTGCACTAACTCTACGGACTGGCATCTATGTATGTTCTTCGCCAATCTCCATCCACTGACTAGCTCAGCATGCACAATGGAAGCTGCTGTTACATCTGTGTGCTGTGTTCATACCACACTTTCTGTGTTTCTCCTTTTTCAGATCTGGATCCCATAAAATACTGGGCTGAGAGCCAGGAATTGGGTCACGGGGTATTCCGTTTTTGCTACTACTGCCAACATGGTGATTGGCATACAGGTTGAACTCAAAAAGTACTGCTGAACCCAGCTGCAGTTCTGATTATGGCCAACACAGTACAGCATTTTACTACATGTCGGATGTTTTATGTGCATGTAGTATCTTCCTTGATTCCTGCCATAGCCCTGGACATGTAACAAACAAAACAAAACAAAAAAACACCTGAGACTCAGAAAGCCTTTCCTAAGAATGGGTGGTAGGATCTGGACTGAAAGTTTTTCTTTTCTTTTTCTTCATTATTTTTCCAACTTCCAAGTCTTCCACTTAACATTGCTCCTTGGTGAGCTGCAACTCAACCTTCTAGACCCAACAAAAAATTTACCACTTCTGTAACCACCTCCTGAAGAGAGTTATAACAGGTTTAGTTATAAAACCTAGAAATCCCCAAGATGTCCTAGAACAGGGTAATGGATAACCAAATTGAAGCACATCCATACAATGGAATAATACTCAGCAATAAAAAGGGATGAGCTGTGACTTCATACAAAAACACAGATGGACCTTAAAAGCATTTTTCTAAATGAAAGTAGTCAGACTTAAGGGGCTACAAGTTGCATGACTGCATTTATGTGGCATTATGAAAAAGGCAAAACCATGAGATGGACGGCTGATCAGTGGCTACCAGGTGTCAGGGGAAGGGGGAAGAAATAGCAGCACAGATGAAATTTTAGGGTGATGGAACTGTTCTTGATGGTCCTGGGTGGTGGTATTCTGTACCATTTCCTAACTGGAATTTCTGATTTCTGATATGCTCTCTTCTCTCTCTTTCCAAGATCTCTCTTTCAAGATATGAAGAAATATAGAAGTCAAAGGGTTAAGGTGTATTTTCTACTTGGAAACTTGGAAAGCAATGAATGGCAGAAGTAATTCAAATCCAAAGTTCTTTGAATCTTGGCTTAACGAGTCTTACATGTTTCAAAAATTCAAATTTTTTGCTTAAATACAGAACTTTGATTAATTACTTAAAGCAGCAGGAAAGTTATTTAATTAGTATAAGAAGATTCAAGTTCAAATTGGAGGATTAATTTTCAGAGTTATGATATGAAAGATATGGTAATTAAGTTAGGAAGTGAAGGCAAAGTCTCTCAAACCTGAATGGAAAGAATTTCTGATTCAATTATTTGATTAAACCATTCCTGGGAATGATATGAAATCATAACCTCTGACAAAAAGGTTGTATTATAGGGTAAACCCTGTGGATGATATCATACTAAATATATTATCATGATTTGCCTTAATGTAATATATGCCTATGTACCAAAAGAAATAAAAATGAGTAGATCATTATTTTTAAATGTGCACAACTTTTAATAGAAAACTAAAATAACTAACACTTTTCTGAAAAAGTTTCTGGCAATTAAAATAGAACAGAAAACACAGAGAAATGTAGCGGCTGCATAACCTGTGCTTTTCCGAGGAAACAGACTGGAAATAAATTTGCTTGCATAGAAGCTTTCTGGATTCTTGGATTTGAAGGAGCCGAGGATGAGATGGGGACGAAGATGGTTTTTTCAGCAGGTTTTATTATTTCTAAGAAATATGGGTGAAGGCTGTAGTTCATAGTGTCTACTTCACCAAATGCAGAAATTTTCATTTCACCCCTTCTCCTTTCCATCTCATTCACCGCTGGCTTTAACCGTCTGCACCCTTCATCTCTTGGCTTCCTGCCTCATCACCCTTTCACCCTTTCTCTATCCACTCTGCGTTTTGTTTTGTTTTGTTTTGTTTTAAACCAGGCTAGTGGACCATGGCTTGTTCCCCTACGGAGTCTTGTTGGAGCAAACCCGATGCTGGTCCGCCTGAGTTCCTCCATAGGGAAGCCGAAGGCTTTGTGCTTGCCTCGCTGACTCGGTGCAGGGGACCCTCGGGGTTCCACGCCCTTCCTCCTCTCCACTCGCTCCCGATAGAGGGCGCCCTGGGCGACGTAGGGGCGTGGGGGGAGCCCTGCCTTGCCTCCGCAGGCTGGGATTTCAGGAGCCTAGATCCAGACCCTGATCCATTCCGAGCTTGGTGGGCGGGGGGGAAGGGGGAGTTAGGTTGGGGCACAAATCTGCTTCCTCCCGTGCGCAGAGGAACGCGAGCACAGAGCAGGCGTGTGGATTGCGGGCGCCGCCACCCCCAGTGACTCTCCCTCTTGGCGGCAGGGGGCCCCAGACCCTCGCCACCGCTTCTCTCTTTGCTGCTGCCTGTCCCTGCCAGGACCCTGTCTCCGGAGCTTCAGGAACTTTGGATGGCGTCTCTCTTGGGTTTTGGGAATTGACACCTTGGTCTGACCCAGAGTACGGTCTGAGTGTCCTACCCCGAGGACATCCCAGAAATGCCAAGCAGCAACAGGGTTTGTGTATACATGTGGTGGGGCGAGGGTAATGTGAGGTCCTGTGTGTGTGTGTGTGTGTGTGTGTGTGTGTGTGTTTGTGTGTTTGCTTGTAGCAAACGGAAATGCCTTCCAGTCTCTTTGCGTTTTTGGAATCCTAATACATCTCGATTTAATCAACAAAGAACGATGCCAAAAAAATACAAAACAATTACAATAAAGTAATACTACTACTTCCACTTTCTAATAAAACTTTTTCTTAATACCTATATGGTAACCTCACAGAAAATCTAATTACTCTCAGTGTAGTTGTTTATCATCAAACATGAAAACTTTTAGGTGATTATCTAAGAAAAATTAATTATGAGAAATAGTATTTTCTAAAAATGGCTGCAACAATTTCACTCATCCCATATGCCCTACCTATCATATGACTTTGACATTCCCTTCTCTTAATCTGGGCAGACAGTGGCTATGACACAAGCGACATTATATGACTCCTGAGGTTACATAGAAGGTGATAACAGATTCTGTCTGGTTCTCTTCTGACACATGACCTGGAGCTCAGCCACCATGCCATAAGGAAGAGGAACAGAACCTAGCTCCAGCTGACAGCCAGTGCCAACTTGCATGCCCTCGATAGCAACTGAGTTATCTCAAATGGAGATGCTGAACACCCCGTGAATCTGCCCCAGCTGATGCTGTGACAAACAGAGAAGAGTTGATCCTGCCAGGCTCTGCCCAAAGGGCAGATTCCTGAACAAATAAATGAGTGTTGTTGTAAGCCACTAAGTTTAAAGCTGGTATCTAACACTAACAGAAAACGGACACATTTAATTGCTTTACAAACCTTTGCGACAATCTTTATTCAACAATCCTTTCCCAAAACTGCTGCAGATGTATTAGCAGATCCCTACCCAAACACAGGACCAAGAATGACAAGAGGAAAAAGAAGAAATCAGTGGATAGAAGGCTAAGGGACAAAGTTGCTTTTGAATGAATTCACTCAATTATCCAATCCTTGATTATTGTTAATCTTGCATAAACCCAAATTGTTTGTCTAACATGAAACACTTCCTGCAGAAACATGGTGAAAATATAGCTGAGATTCTGTCTCTCCATAACGATTAGATCTCCCACGTTCTCAAGCACACTGGCCTCAATCATTTCGTAAAGAGGGAGTGTTGAGAGCAATTTGATGTCAATGTACTTAGACCTAGAGATTTTTTAATGCCTTGTGTTGCTTATTCATTTGAGAAAAGGGTTAATAAGGTATACATTAAATTAGCTTCAATTTTTGGAAATCATTACATTTAATTTTATATATGTCTACAACCCACTGATCTGTGTCAACAAGCAAAATGAATATATCCCAAATTCTCCAAACCAACTCCTTTTGGCCAATCATATTGGAAAGTGAGCTAATCAAATTAGAGGGGGTTTTAGTCCATTAGCCTACTAAGTTTCCTCAGTAGACTTCATTGGTAGAATTAAAATGAATAAACATTCAATGGGAAAACCATTGATGCTATGAACCAAGAGGTGGCAATAGTCATGTAATTCCTGCAATAAATCTCTACATTATACATGAGAAAAATATCTTAAAGTCACTGCCTTTTCAACCTCAGAATTTACCACCACCGGAGCTGAAGCTATCCTCAGTTTTCATCTGCACAACCACAAGAGCAACACGATGCACCTCCTACCTCCACCTACTACTGAGCTCCAGTCTCTTTAATACTATAATTGTCTTCAGCGTGGGTCACATTAACTCACCAGCACCACAGGACAATGGATACAGGATAAATATAATTGAAGTGTTAGGTATACTTACTTTTGTTTAATACAAGTAGAAATGTACTTTTATTAACATTTAACTACTTATTTCATTTGATGACTTGCATATTTATATATTGATGATTTGCATATGTATATATAATTTAAAACAAAGATGAAAGATCCAAACTCTCCCAATGTAGCATTTGGATTGGAGATGACCGGGAGAGGAAATATATTTCCCAAATTTTTTATAGGAATTCTGCAGTCATAATTTTGATTTACTGCCCAAAACTTACACAATTACGTTTCTCTAATCAGATGGTCCTCACTTAACCGAGTTTAAGGGTTTTTTATCATTTATGGTTACTCTTCACAGTTTTCAAAATAAAATGTAAAAAATCTTTAACTTGGAATGTCTTCTTTTGAATATATATTTGCCATGTTACTTGACAATTGATTTAAAAAAAATGGTTTTTTTTCTTTTGAAGCCATCCGTTTGATACCATCATATTGATGAAAAACTGCAAATACAGTTTATAGATCATTACATTTGTAATCTTCTTTCCCCATCATCATTTTTTTTTCCAGCATTAAGCACTTCCAGAGTCAAGTGAAGAGTTACAGTGACAGTGATGAGCAAGAATATTTTGTGCTTTGTCAATTCACATAAATCCTGAGCTAGTAAATGATAAGCTATATTGTTAGCAAGGATTAACATCCAGTAATGTCTAAAGAAGGGACTGTGTGTACACAATCACAGATAGTGCTGAGAATGGGACAGGCAGGACTAGGTAGGGAGAGAGATAGGGGGTTCCATGATCAGGCTCACAGAAATCCCAAAAATGTGGAGGTGTAAGGAAACCAGAGATAAGGGAACACTCCAGACCACCCTGCCCTAGGTGTCTGAGGGGAGAGTCTTATTTATGACAGTCTCCTGTGGTCAGCAGAAAATAAGCAGACCCTAAAAAGAAGTAAGCCATTAAAGATGTTATCACTAGTCCTGCTTACACAAACGTGCTGTCAAGTAGAGAAGCCAAAAAGATTTAAGTTCCCTGGTTAGCTTTCTATAAAAGACCAACCCTAAAGCCCACAGTGCCAACCCTGTCTGGACCCCTCTCACCCCTGAGAGCTTTTTCTGTATCCTTGCTTAATAAACTTCTGTCGCTTTACTCACTCTGCTTTGTCCATGAGATTCATTCTTCAACTCCTTGAGACAAGAACCTAGCTTACCCACTTCAGCACTAATAGTGTTTTTAAAGAATATTCTTTTCTAAAAATCCATCATTCTTTGACATGGTTTGAGCACATTCAGTATCTTCTTTTACCCCAGTTTTCTATCATTGATTACATTTGAAACTGATTTGAAATGCAAGATACTTTCTCTGCCTGATACCAATTAGGAATCAAAAATTGTGTTAATTATTATAAAAATCTTGTAATTACAAGACATATGTGATTCAGTGCAAGATGAAGCCAAATTAAGAATAAACAGCCTATCAGAGGAACAACGGCAAAGGGAAAATGATGTTACCTATTGTAGAGTTACATGAGTAGTTGAGCATGTTAGTTCTTTTCAGTACAATAGCAAATTGATATAACAGATACAGTTTTCCCTCAAATAGTCTGTACAATCAGATTTGTTTGTACAAGGTAACTAAAAATCACCCAAAGTAACTTATGAGAGGGTCTAGGTAAGGATTGTAGAAGCAGTAGCAACATTGCACACTAGTTAAGGGCCTGGCTGTGAGAAAGACTACCTGGGTCAGATCCTGCCTCCTTCACTAACTGATTAGGGTACAAAACATTTTGAGATACTTGTCCATAAGCAGCACAAAAGATGTTTTAAATGTAAATTATGTTACACTACACCTTTGCTTAAACCCTTTCAATGGGTTCCCAGTCCACACAATGAAATTCAAAAATCCTTAAAATGGTCAATGGGATCTTGAGTGAGCTGAATCCTGACTATATCTTCAGGGCATGATGCCCCCTCCATCCCCCTCACAATATGTTCCAGCTGCCTTTCTCTATGTTTTATTTTGTTTTGTTTTTTTATTTTCTAAGCATTTTCCTTTCTCATTACATTTGCACGTGCTGTTCACCTGCTTGGATGCTTTTACTCACATTCTTCATATAGCTGTCTCTCATCTCTTAAACAGATCACCGGGAATAGTAAATGCTCCTTTCTTGGTGATTCCATTTCTAACATCTTAGCTAACATAGATCCCTCACCATTTTTGTCCTATTTCATTCCTTTATTATTTATTTATAAACTTTATTAAACTTTGCAATTACTTCATTTGATTCTGTGTTTTTGTCTGTCTTCCCTACCAGATGGGAAGCTCTTGAAAACAGAAACTATGACTGCTTGCCAACCTACTCTGATCCCAGTGCTTCTCTCATTATCTGGTATGGTCACTAATGACTGACTGACTGATACCTGAACAGCAGCAGCACAATCTACAAAAAAATATTACTACCTAATATTTATTAAATGTTCACTATGTGCCAGAAACTTGCTATATGTTCTACATGCATTATATCATTCATTTTTACAAATACTACCTGAGGCAAATACAAGTATGCAAGGAATAGTAGTACTTTTAAGTACTTCTATTTAACTCATAATGATACTCAAGTAGTATTAAGTTAGTAATTGGCCACACAGCCACCTATTAGAAGAAACTGCATTGGAACTCAGGTAGTCTTTCCCACAATACATGCTTCACTATTATCATATAACAACTACTGGGCAGTTATTATTTCCAGCCCTCATACAAATATTTTGGGTCATTTTTAGTTATTTTGTACAAACAAATATGATTATACAATGCATTTGAAGGGAAAACTGTGTTTGCCAGTTCAATTTGCTATATGTTGCAAGGACAATAATCAAGTAAAGAACATGGTCACTGATCATGTAATCCTACAGTGTGAGCATTAGTTAGCATCATCCTCATTTTGCTTTCCTTCTCCTTATGGGTCTTCCATACTTAATGGACAGTTTGGCTTTACTTGCACTCAAAAACATAATATGTCTTATAATTAGAACAATTTTATAAATAATTAACAAAATACTTGATTCCCAATGGGCATTAGGCAGAGAAAGTGTCTTGCATTTCAGATCAGTTTCAAATAGAACCAATGATAGAAAACCAGGAAGAATAAAGGTATTGGATATAATCAAACCATGTCAAAGGATGATGGATTAAAAAATTACTCTTAAAAATACTATCAGCACTACTTGTGATTGTGTATACACAGGTCCTTTTTTAGACATCATTGGATGTTAATCCTTGCTAACAACATAGCTTGTCATTTATTAGCTTGGGATTTATTTGAATTGACAAAGCACAAAATATTCTTGCTCATCACTGTCAATGTAGCCCTTTGCTTGACTCCAGAAGAGCTTAATGCAGGAAAAAGAAAACTGATGAGGGGAAGAAATTACAAATTATCTGTAAACGGTATTTATAATTTTTCATCAATAATGATGGTATCAAATGAATGGCTTCAAAAGAAAAAGAACGTTTTTTTAACATTTGGTAAATTGTATGGAAAATGCATATTAATGTGAAGATTTTCCAAGTTAAATAAAGGAAATAATGCTTTTTTAAAAAAGTTGTGTTTGAAAACTTGAAAGGACAACCATAAATATCTAAAATTTTAATTTTGTTTAGAGGAGACAATCTGATTGGAGAATTATAAATGTCCAAGTTTAGGAAGATAAATCCCTATATAAGATTTTGTAAATATGTTCCCTCTCCCAATCATCTCCAAACCCAGTGCTGAGTGGAGATAAGATTGTCATTGCAATTCACAAATGATGTTAACCAATAACATGTCTAAATTTGTTTTTTTTTCCCATCTATTTATTATCTCAACATCTAATAAACACCTATTTTGCTACAGGAATGTCTTCTCTAAAATCAAAATACCCATAACCTTGACTATAAATTACATACTGCAATATATTAAAAATGAATTTCAACCAGACACCAATATAAAAGACATGAGAATTTCTAAAACAAGGTTTTAAATCATCATATGCAAAAGTTAAGAAGTGTGTCAACTATACTAAAAAAACAAAAAGGCAATTCTGTAAATCAGTTCTGCAATGTTTGGATTCCTTAGCTAGATAAAATATATGAAAAGGGATTGGTAAATGGAAAAAAGAGAGCATTTTGTGAGAACTATTTGAGAAGAATTTTTCTTTAGAAAGAGCTATTCCTTTGCTCTGATTTGCCCACCACCTTGAAGGAAGGCTCAGAAGTCAGAAAGGAGGGAGGAAGGGAGGAAGGAAGGAAGAAAGGAAAGATGGAAGGAAAGGTAGGAGAAGAAAGAAAGAAAAGAAAGAAAGAAAGAAAGAAAGAAAGAAAGAAAGAAAGAAAGAAAGGGAGGGAGGGAGGGAGGGAGGAAGGAAGGAAGAAAAAAAGAAAAGAAAGAAAGGAGGGAAGAAGAAAGAAAGAAAGAAAGAAAGAAAGAAAGAAAGAAAGAAAGAAAGAAAGAAAGAAAGAAAGAAAGAAAGAAAGAGAAAGAATCAGCTTTAAAATCTTTGAGTCCCAGAGAGCATGAAAAGAGCTTGCTATTGTACCATTTAAATAAAAGATTTCACTTGTCTTTACTACTTTACCCTCACCCTTCCCAGACCTTGACAGTGTCAGAATGTGCCCAGCAGGTGAAATAGGGGTAGAAAAGCACAGATAAAGAATTAAACAAGAAACTGATCATGCTCCCCTTCCTACTACAGGCTTCCATTCTCAATGAAGTTCTTACTGAAGGAGGAGAGGTTTTAATATTAAGAAAAATTCAGAGTTTTAATTAGTATTTTGGATTGGACATTCTGATTTCTGAAATGAGACTTAGTGACAAAGTGGATGTAGAATATTCTTCTTTAAAAAAAAAAATAGTGAGTGTACAAGGCATTTGGTCTGGAAGAGTTTTCATCCAACAGCAGAGGAAGATCATCCTGACTTGAATATATTTTAAAAAGATGGTGGAAGATAAAAATAAAATTGTATTTTGATGATGTCAGTTGTCACACTTCATCAACATATGGCTTTACATGCATTCACACTTAAGAAATTTGCTTCAATTCCAAGCCATCTAGAGAAGCAGAGCTAAGCCAGGTCTGTACATAGAAACCTGTTCCATGGCAAGTCCATGTGTGGACACAAGTACAGATGTGGTAGGAAACATTGAATTTAATTTCAAAATCATTTGTAAAGTTAAGGAATATGTTCACAAGAACAATGTGAAGTAATCGATCTAGACTCCCAATTTTGATCTAGTATTTTCTTGTAGCTATAGGCCTGTTATCTTTTTCATAGACATTAGTTTTTGCATCTGTGCAATTATAGGTTGAACTAAATTATCTTTAGTAGTGAGGGACTATGAGCCTATAATATGCTTATTCAAAAAAATTAATGAGTAAATGGTAAACTCAGTCCTCGTTCTTGCCATCAGCTTGCAGTGTGACCTTTACAAGTTTCCTAATGTCTCTATGCCTTACCTGAATTTATATCCATATATCTATATGTATATATTCCCTTTGTTCCTGTAAGGTGGGTGTGCAGCTCAAATCATCATTATTTTTAAAAATTCCAAAACTCTCTACAAATATAGGATTCAATGGGAATTAAGATATTATGAAATTGTGTCAAATGAACACTGATTCATGGAAACATTCCAGAAGACAGCCAAAGAGAGAAAGGGAGGTTCAAAACTATTCACACTCCACTCTCACACTCCATTTCTCTCATTATCTAAATAGCTTATCACTTTATTATTACATGCACAAAAGTTCAACAGAAGTCCTCTGCCACCAACTCCACAACTTCACAATTCTTATAATTGTACATTATTTCATTTAATCAAACCATGTTAATAAAAAAGTAGATGACAATAATTTTGATCATTAATTGCACCAGAAAAAAAGGAAATATTTGCTGTAAATATTGAAAGAAAAGAGATTCTACCTTCAGCAAGTTAGGAGCTGTTGCTAGAGTGCTTTAATTATTCTTGTTTTTATGTGATACTACTGTTTGCTGGAATTATCATAATATATGAGGCTAAAATATGTTGTAAAATGTGTTTTTCTAGTGGATTTGTGATCACTGCTAACATAGAAACTAAAATAGGAAAATGTCTTTAAAGAATAAAATTGAATGATTTAGTATTCAGAGTGGATGTGGGATAAACAATGATGTTAAGTGCACAATATTCTCTCACTTGACTTATTAAATAGTAATATCCTAGATTTTTATTTCACATATAATTTTCTCTTGGCAAATGACTTATTTGCAAGTTCAAAGTTCCTACAGTGGCTCAGCAAACTCAATTACATTTTTATCTGACTTTTTTTTTTTTTGCTTTCTAATAAGATTCTTAATAAGATAGAAATACTGCGTATTATTTCTCCAGAATTTTGACATATCTGGGTCTCATTTCTCTTATTTCTCAAAGAAATGAAAAAAAATTTTGAACCAATAAACTATTTTTTCCTTCACCCAATTCCTCCTCTTTTAGATTCCATATTTAAAATATAAAATAATATTGTGAGATGTATTTATTTTTTTTATCTCTTAGGTCATCTCTCTCTGAACATTGTTGATACTTATTATAATTCCAAGAATATTACAGTCTTTTAGAAGTAGCTGTGTTTTTTTGGTAATTGGTCAATATTTTTAATTAGTTCTGGGGGAAAGGTTTGGAATGTGTATGCTGCCTAATATTACTGGAATTATGATTTGTTCAGAATTCTCAAAATTGTGAGCTATGATATATAAAATTTATTCCCAGTTTCTCAGTGTTCAGTTTTCTTCCGCTTCCCAGTTTATCCTATACTCCTACTCTCCACTGAAGAGACCTAATATCACCCCTAAAAGGCACAGGTTGACAGAGCTGCAGTATCTCCTGGAGATTTACCCACAGGGCTGGGTCCTTCTTGCTGAGAGGACTACAGTGCTTGCTTCTTTCTTTCCTGGAAGCAACAAAGACCATTGCTGCAATTCCCAGAACTAAACTTTGACATGTGATTAAAAAAATAAAAATTCAGTGACAATTGTTAAACACGGTAAGGCAGACTTTATTCAGGACCATTGTGATTGGTATAGGGACCAGTGCTATGGGACTATGCAGTGGGAAAAGAGTTTGGGCTCAACTCCAAATACAGCACAAGTAAGTGGGAATTTATAGCCAAAGAGCAGGGGGTGAGAGCAGTAGATGGAAAATTACTTAAAAGGAAACCCTAGGGGTAAGAGGGTTCTGGCTAAAACAACAGGGTTCTTGCTGAAAACAAATCAGGATGATAAGATATCACCTGGGAGATGGTGGAGAATGAGAAACCTGATCAGAAATTGATGGTGATCAGATATTGAGGGACGGTGGTTCTAGTTAAACTGATTTACCAGGGTTCTTTTTTTTTTTTTTTTTAATTTTATTTACTTATTTGAAAGAGAGAGAGAGAGCACGAGCAAGGGTGGGAGGAGCAGAAGGAGAGGAAGAAGCAGATTCCCCACTGAGCGGGGACCCCAATGTGGGGCTCAATCCCAGGACCCTGGGTTCATGACCTGAGCTAAAGGCAGATGCTTAACCGACTGAGCCACCCTGATGCAGGGTTCATATTAAAACTAGGTTTTATAACAAAGTGCACAAGTGGGCCTAGGTGAGGGTTCAGGATCCTGACTGAAGTTTGGTCAAGCAAAGAATCTGCCATATGCAGAGATGGTGGTTGCCACATCTGTCTCAGGACATTTCCCTTATAAAGAGCAAGGTGTGAAATATGGAGTCACATTCTTTCCTAAAAAAAATAAACTAAGTTTAGAAAGTTTTCTAGACTTGTTTTCAAGGAGGAAAAGAAGGACTTTTATAAACATAAAAGGCTATTTTAAAAATAGCTGTGTTAAAAAGCAATCCAGCTAGGAATGGCTATGTAATCTAAGAGAGCCATTTTCTTCACTTTGCACATATTTTTTTTCTTTGTTGAAATTATTTGAGTTGCACGAATGTTTGAGAAGTTTTGATTTATTCAGCTCAAAAAATAGTGGGAACTGGAATTACTAATTTTGCTGAAGATATCTTAAATCACTGGGAACTAGAATACTCTCTAGTGGTGGAGATAATGAACAGAATTTAAAAATGTTCTCCATACCCTGTTATCAAGGATTGACTGTTTAGAAGTCAAGAACTTCAGCTCTAGATTCTGACTGACCCAGTTCAGAATTTCTTATTCCCTTCTTCCTTGCTGTGCATACTTAGGAGACTTACTTAATCTCCATGCCTCCATTTATTCCAGAAGCATCTTGGAACACATTGAAGAAACAGCCTCATACATCTAGCACATTCCCCTAAAGTAGTTTCTGTTCAAACATTTTGAAGGTTACTTCTTGATAGAACAGTTATTAAGATCATGATAAAAAGAGAACCTTAAAAACAGAGGGAGAGAGAGCACCCTAGAAGAGACTATCTGTGGGGTGCCTGGGTGGCTCAGTCCATTAAGCATCAGACTCTTGGTTTCGGCTTAGGTCATGATCTTGCCGTGGTGAGATCAAGCCCCATGATAGGCTCCACACTCAGCATGGAGTCTGCTTCAGATTCTCTCTCCCTCTCCCTCGCCCCATCCCTCCCCCCATCTCTCCTCCCACTCACACACATGCTCTCTCTCTCTCTCAAATAAATAAATAAAATCTTTAAAAAAAAGAGATTAGTTGCTGCAATGTTAAGCCCAACTGGAGGACTGGGATTCAAATTTAGGTTTAGGGATCTAAATAATTAAAAGATTTAGGAATGAACAGAAAAGGATTTCTGCCTATAAGGAAGTTACAGTCCAGCAAAGGGAGGACGATCTTATAGATGAGAGATTGTCCCATACATGAAATACAGAAAATTTTGAAAACTCCAAGAAGGAAAAAAGATAACTGCAGTTGAGAAACAGTCAACAGGAGAGCATAATGGAAGAAGTTTTCTTAGAAAGATGGACCATGAAGATTGTATTGCAACTATGAAAAAGAATAATCAATTCTAAGGGGTGTTTGGGATCAGGTGGAGGCTGGCAGTGCAGGTGGTAAAAGAATTCATCTGAGGCAGAACAAAGGAGATAGAAGTTTATTGAGTACACCACAAAGGAGCTGTGGGCAGGACAGCAAAGGAGAAGAGAGGGGGAAGGTGAGGAGGTATGAGAATGTATGGAATTTTCCTTATTTGATACCTGGTCCAGATATGAATAACCGGTTGGTCAGCTAGAGCTTATGGATATTTTGAGGTGGGTCTGTTTGTATTTAGCCAGGGAGTAGGAGGCACTGTAGGCCCTTCCACCTAACTCAGGCTTCCACTGTTCAAGCTGGTTGCCTAAAAGTGGCCTCTACAAGTTCTGAATCATTAGTAAACAGTTTTATTTGGATTAATTAGTATAGTGGATCTAGCAAAAAAAATTAAATCACTTCCTTAGGAGATACTTTATTGGGTTTAACTAGGAAGTAATTAAAAGTAATAGGCTAAGAACCTTAATGAGAATGCCCATGGTACTTACTAGTACTCATAAATAAATTGTGGTCCAAATATTTGTTTTGTAACCTCTGCAATTAGGATTAAATGTACAAATTGGATAAGATTCTTATTTATAACACTTTAGCACATATGAGAATATCACATAATCCTATTGTATGAAATTGGACTTTAGTATGAAATATTGAGATCTCATTGTCATTAAAACACCCTAGATGTTAAGGAAATGGCTCATTCATGTACTCATTCTATGCAAACATTATGCTATTTGGTTAGAATCAAAAATGGCATTCTTTTGAAAGAACTGTACTCTAAAAACTATAAAACATTGATGAAAGAAATTGGAGATAACACAAACACATGGAAAGATATTCCATGCTCATGGATTAAAAGAATTCATATTGTTAAGATTTCCATGCTACCCAAAGCAAATTACATATTCAAGCCTGTCAAAATACAAACACTATTTTTCATAGAACTAGAACAAATAATACTAAAATTTGTATGGTACCAAAAAAGACCCCAACTAGCCAAAGCAACCTTGAGAAAGAAAAGCAAAGCTGGAGGTATTACAATCCCAGATTTCAGGATACACCACAAAGCTGTAGTAAGCATTCTTATTTATAAGAATGTGGTGTGGTACTGGCACAAAAATAGATATATAGATCAATGGAACAGAATAGAGAGCTCAGACATAAACCCATGCTTATATGATCCATTAATCTACAACAAAGGAGGCAAGATTATATAATGGGGAAAAGACAGTCTCCTCAATAAATGACATCTACATGCAAAAGAGTGAATCTGGACCACTTCCTTACACCATAGACAAAAATAAACTCAAAAATGGATGAAAGACCTAAATGTGAGACTTGTAAAAACAAAAATAACAACAACAACCAAAAAACTCCTAGAAGAAAACAAAGATAGTAATCTCTTTGATATCAGCCTTAGCAACATTTTTCTAGATGTGTCTTCTCAAGTAAGGGCAACAAAAGCAAAAATAAACTATTGGGACGACAATGAAAGAAACCATCAACAAAACAGCACACCTACTGAATGGAAAAGATATTTGTAAATGAAATATCTGATAAGTAATTAATATTCAAAATATATAAAGAACTATACAATTCAACAGTGAAATTAGCAGAGGACCTGAATAGACATTTTTCCAAAGAAGATTTAGGGATGGCCAACAGACCCATGAATAGCTGCTCAACATCAGTAATTATCAGAGAAATGCAAATTAAAGTCACAATATTTCACCTCATACCTGTCAGAATGGCTAGTACTAAAAAGACAAGAAACAAGTGTTGGTGAGAATATTGAGGAAAAGGAACCCTTATACACTGTTGGTGGCAATGCAAATTGGTGCAGCTACTGTGGAAAACAGTATGGAGTTCCCTCCAAAAATTAAAAATAAAAATACTATATGATCCCATAATTCCACTTCTATCTGAAGGAAACAAAAACACTAATTTGAAAAGCTATATGCACCCCTGTGTTTATTGCAGCATTATTTACAATAGCCAAGTAATGGAAGCCACCCAAGTGTCCATCAGTGGGTGAATGGATAAAGAAGAGGTGGTGTATATATACAATGGTATATTACTCTACTATAAAAGACAATGAGAATGTGCCATTTGCAACAACATGAAGAGACCTAGAGGATATTATGCTAAGTGAAATAAGTCAGACAAAGGCACATACCATATGATCTCACTTACATGTGGAATAAAAACAAAACAAACAAACAGACTTTTAAATACCGAGAACTGGTGATTACTAGGAGATGGGTGGGGGGTTTGGTAAAATGGAGGGGATTAAGAAGTGTAGACTTTCAGTGACAGAATAGATGTCATGGAGATCAAAAGTACAGCATAGAGAATATAGCCAATAACATTGTAATAATGTTGTTCAGTGACAGATGGTGACTACACTTACCATGGTGAGCACTGAGTAATATATGGAATTGCTGAGTCATTTTGTCATATATCTAAAACTACTATGATACCAAATGTTAATTATACTTTAATAAAAAAACGTATTCTCTCTGTTTGTCTATCTCTCTCTCTAGATATCTGGATACATAATTATATATAAATAAACTATATATGTATAAATAACATGATTATATACACATATATTACACATATTATATATATATATATATAATATATGTAATGTTTTGAAGCAGTATTGATGTTCTAGCAATGGTTATCTGTAATCCAGAACAGAATCTGGAAACTGAGTAAAGCTGACCCAGATGGCAATGGATCTGGCCACCAGGACATCTCTAGATCTCTAAATTATAGCTGAATGAATTTATTAACCACCAGTATGTGTATCATGTTTTCAACTGAGTTAAATTGTTTGAACATCTACCAATAATCTTTTCTCTATTTTTTCATTATTTTTACCACAAATTATATCTCTGAAGTTTCAAAGTCTAATATCCCCGGTTGACTGGCAAAGATCAACTGAATATTGATTTAAAATAGCCTGGTTCTTTAGAAATTGACATCTCAATTGAATACGGTGACTGGCAGACATATAATAAGAGATAAATAAAGGAAAACATGTTATCATTAGTCTATAGTCAAGGTTACCTATGCAGTCCTGCTAGTTTCAATCCTTTATAGTATGGTATAGAAAAACATTCCACTTTTCGTTTCTTGACTTAAGTAACGTCTGCTTATCCTTATCTAAAATGAAAACTCAGTGGCAGCAGTGTATTTTTTTTTCCAATGTTTTATCCCTATGTTCTAGTAAAATATCTAGAATATAGTTTTGTAAATAAATTTCTAAACATTCTATAGAACTGAGTAGGTTTGGTCTCCTAAAAAAAGAATTTATTAACAATATTACAATGAGAGAAAAAGAAAAGGAAAAATTATGATAGTTTTTTAATGAAAATGATTTTAAGCCAATAGAAGTTTCACTATAAGCTCTACTTTGCCTTGAAATTGTAGATTGAAATTACTAAGAAATATTATCAAGCCTCAAACAAGCTACTGACTAAAGTCAGTCAGTGTTTAATAATAACGATAGAGGGCAGTTCTCATTCAGAAAAATTTCAATTTTGGACCTGACATCAAAATTTACAATAAAATGTCACCACTGGTAAATCATCAACCTGCTGTGTGGTAAAGCAAGTTGGAATATCCAGCTTGTATTTCTGACAAAAATTCATGGAACAACAATGTTTAAGACCACTAGAGCAAATGAAATTTACCATTGACACTACTGATTCAACACCACAGAGTTGATTAAAATATTTTACACAAAGACCATGCTGATGGATAATACAATATATAAGAATAAACTTTATACATTGTACATTTTTACAAGCTTTATAATCTTTTTTATACTTTTTCCATACTTTTACCACAATCAGTTAACATATCATAGTAGATTCTACTTCAGGTTTTAATAAAATAATGTTTTCTCAACTTTGAAAATATTCTTGCCTATAATTATTCCATGTGGACTATGCTTCAAGAATAAAGGCTAATTCTTCAATCATTTCAAACTCAGTACTCAGCCCTGGAAAAAATAAATTCTTTTAACTTACCAAGAGTTAAGGAAAACAAGTCAAAATCATCCAGGTTACTTTTAACTGGCTACTGATATTGCTCCTAATGTTCACAACTCTTTAATATTTCTTTCACAAAAAACAATTTTGTTCTCTCTGAACACGTTTCCTTTGCTTTTGCAATCAAACATGATTTAGTTAAGTCACCATTGGTAAAATGTGTTCTTTGTTTGGCTAACAAATGAGTCACTCAGACACTTGAGTTGCCATGTCATTTTTTAAATTTTTTTGAAGAAATTATGATATAATGGGATATTCTGTTTTAAATGTTCTAATTTTTCTAAACATTGTTTTACTGTCAGTAGATGTATGATGAGTACTTAGTTGTGTAATGTCAATGTATATTGTATTATTTTATTTTATTTTATTTATCTTATTTTATTATGTTATGTTAATCACCATACATTACATCATTAGTTTTTGATGTAGTGTTCCATGATTCATTGTTTGCATATAACACCCAGTGCTCCATTCAGTACATGCCCTCTTTAATACCCATCACCAGGCTAACCCATCCCCCCACCTCTTTCCCCTCTAGAACCCTCAGTTTGTATCTCAGAGTCCATAGTCTCCCATGGTTCGTCTCCCCCTCCAACTTCCCCCCCTTCATTTTTCCCTTCATACTATCTTCTTTTTTTTTAACATATAATGTATTATTTGTTTCAAAGGTACAGGTCTGTGATTCAACAGTCTTACACAATTCACAGTGCTCACCGTAGCACGTACCCTCCCCAATGTCTATCACCCAGCCACCCCGTCCCTCTCACCCCCCCACCACTCCAGCAACCCTCAGTTTGTTTCCTGAGATTAAGAATTCCTCATATCAGTGAGATCATATGATACATATCTTTCTCTGATTGACTTATTTCCTCAGCATAATACCCTCCAGTTCCATCCACGTTATTGCAAATGGCTAGATTTCATTCCTTTTGATGACTGCATAATATTCTATTGTGTATATATACCACATCTTCTTTATCCATTCATCTGTCGATGGACATCTTGGCTCTTTCCCTCTAAGGTCAGGAACACGGCAGGGATGTCCACTATCAC
The DNA here is from genome assembly GCF_964656455.1 of Halichoerus grypus. Lineage (NCBI taxonomy): Eukaryota > Metazoa > Chordata > Mammalia > Carnivora > Phocidae > Halichoerus > Halichoerus grypus. The sequence continues at coordinate 20,750,728 of NC_135718.1, read as the reverse complement.
CACTGTTATTCAACAGAGTACTAGAAGTCCTAGCCACAGCAATCAGACAACAAAGAATCGGCAAAGAAGAAGTCAAACTCTCACTCTTTGCAGATGATATGATACTTTATGTGGAAAACCCAAGAGACTCCACCCCAAAACTGCTAGAACTCCTACAGGAATTCAGTAAAGTGGCAGGATATAAAATCAATGCACAGAAATCAGTGGTATTCCCATACACCAACAACAAGACAGAAGAAAGAGAAATTAAGGAGCCGATCCCATTTACAATTGCACCCAAAACCATAAGATACCTAGGAATAAATCTAACCAAAGAGGCAAAGAATCTGTTCTCAGAAAACTATAAAATACTCATGAAAGAAACTGAGGAAGACACAAAGAAATGGAAAAACGTTCCATGCTCATGGATTGGAAGAACAAATACTGTGAAGATGTCTATATTGTATTATTTTAGAATAGCTATAATGTCATTGCATAGTAAACACAATACTTTGACATCTAATTCAACAGCAAAATAATCCTCACTCTAGTGTGCCTTTAAACCACATTATTTTTTTCTTCTTTTTCTCGTTATTTTGACATTGTGAATATGCACTAATAATAAAAATATAAATAAAATATCTTGATACAGTATGCCACGTTTGAGTGCAATATTTGAGGCACCAAAATATTGTCAAGTTATAACTGCTTCACTCCAAGTTGTAGTGTGCAAAACAGCAGTGCAAAATGATGAGAACACTGAGGATGAAAGAAACAACATAGGGAATCCAGTTAATGATATCGTAATAGTGTTGTATGGTGATGGATTGTGACTAATTGTGAGTATAACATAACATATAGAGTTGCTGAGTCACTATGGTGTACATCTGAAACTAATGTAACATCATGTATCAACAATACATCAGTTAAAAACAAACAAAAAAATGATGGGAGCACCACATATGGTCTCCATTACAATTACTCAACTCCGTCATTAGCAGTAAAACGGACATGGACATTTCATAATGACCATAGCTGTATTGCAATGACATTTTATTTATAAATATTTACATCTGAATTTAGCATAATTTTAATGGATCAGGAAATATTCCTCTTCTTTGATTTTGTTTAACCATTTAAAAATACCTCACAGGTCATACAAAAACAGATAGTGGGCGAGATTTTGCCCTCAATCTAGTTTGTAGACCCCTGGTTTAGAGCATGGATTTTGAGGTTGCCACTTTTGCTTCGATCACTTTCTTGAGCAAGTGAGTTCTTGAATAACATGTATAAGCTTCGATTTCATCTATAAAATTGGAATAATAGTAATAACTATGTATAGGGTCATTGTGAAAATCAAGTAAGTTTATGTTTGTAAGATGCTGAACTTGGTGCCAGGTACATAATAACATACATTGATAATAATCATTATTTTTGGTTTCCATCTCTGCTGACTCTAGACTTAAGGGTTAATTTAGTTGGTTCATTATCCATTAGCCTAGGGACAAAGTTGTTTTTATTCTGGAGAATCTTCTAGAAAAATTAAATGCCAAATATTCAAACTTCAATTATTATTTTATCCCTGTTAGTTTACAGACGGGGGAAAAAGCTTGCTTAAAGTTGATGAGACTAGAGAATCTGAGGACACATTTGTGGACAATGTATAATTGATTCACTTTGTTATTTATATCAAGAATCTACAGGGTGGGAAATCTAAAATAGAACATCTTTTCCACCCACAGGGAGGTTTCATCAGGGAACATACATTTTGCTCAAAGTCCGTGGGGTTTGAATAGCTTTAGCTAAGACCATCCCAATACTTTTAGCAATTATATACAAACAAATTCAATATACAAATTCTTAAGTTTGTAAAATTGTTTTTCTAATTGCCTCAGGTTGTATATCTTTAATATGTAAAGTGGTTGGATAGAAAGTTAGTTACTGCAATATGCTTACTTTGAAATATCTATTAGGTCTTGAGTGGAAAACAAAGGTGGAAAGATTGTACTTTTTATTTTCTATATAGAAAAATAAATCCTGAAAAGGAGGTGTTGAGTCCCTATTTATTGGTATAAATTGTCAGAGGACCAGGTGCCATCCCTGGTTTGATCATATGTAATATGATTATGCATTAAAATCAATTACTGTTGAAGGGAGGATAGGCTGGTCTCCAAAATTGGTGATACCTACAGAGTAACCTAGGAGGTCTCTACCTACAGCAAGTCACACTCTGTTCTTCTGTCCCAAACTACCACAAGTAAGTATACAATGTAGATAAAAGCAATGCCTTCAATATGCAAATATATCTCCAATGTATCTTGGAATTCCCACTTATAAGCACATTGTGCTTTTTCTGTATGGAAAATCCAAAATTTTAGTGATACCATGTTCAACTAATATTATTAGAATTTATAGAGCAGCCAAATAGAAATATCCACACTTTGCAATATACTATCATATTCAGCAAGACTACAGGAAGTATACAAAGGACAGATTTTCTTTGTTAAATGCTGTTTAAGTCTATTTCACATTTACTCACACTAGTCTAATATAGCCCTGCCAGTGATAATAGTTTGAATGCAATTATATTTGTGTAACCTTCATTACCTGAAGCCTAGCATAATTTGTTTATAATCAGTTTACATTAAGTGAATTGTTCTCTTATATTTCAAATACAGGGATGGGGATGGTTGGAAGAAAATTTGCCAAAACAACAAACTTGCAGAGCTCAGTCCATCGTGGTATCCAGGGAAAGACAAAGAAAATTAAACATAAATGCACATTGTAATAGCTCAAATCCAGCCTAAATTGGTGCATTTACTTTTCAATTGCATTTGATTACTCAAGTGGTGTTATTACCATGATCATAACTGTTTTAATTTGCCAGTGTTGATAAATGTCCTCCCCCCCCGCAAAAAATAAAACAAAACAAATAAACAAAAAAATGTGGCTGCATATATAAAATAAAGATGATTATTTGCTCTGAGCACCTACTAGGAGGGCAATTAATTCAGGCAGCATTTCACATAAGAAGCTTGAAGCAATGTGTTAATCAGAACCTGGATACCTAAAACCAGCAATGAAGATATGGAAAGAATGTTGAACTTGAAAGCAAGCTCTGCCACTGAGCTTGTTCTTGCATGATATTAGAAAGAGTCACACCACCTTTATGCAATTCATATCACATGCACTTCTATTTAATGTTGCCATGACTATGCTTAAGTTGTCTCCTCTTTGAAGAATGCCATCCTCCCAGTCTTACACAGGTGATGTCAGTATCATGGTGGCATGAATTGTTCCTTTTTTCCTCTTTCCTTTGATTTACAATTAATTGAACATCCATAACTGAAAAAAGAAAGAACACCTTTGCACAGTGTACCAGAATACCCAAGAGATCTGTTCATCTGTGTACTTTAAAGTGGGTAGATTGGGCTTTGGAGGAGGCAGCAGAGCAAGGGAAGTTAGCAACATATGGTGGCAGAAAAGAAGGTGACAACAGGTCCAGCAGTGGGCAAGCACAGCATTTCTGGCAGAGGTGGAGGGTGAAGGCAGTGAGTGGGTGATTTGCCTGGGCACAAATGTTACAGCTGGAGTTGCTCTCTTTAAGGAGAGACCATGATGACCTGGGGGTGGGAGGAAGGAAGTAATCTATAAGCAGATTTCTCCCTAGCAATTCTACAGGCCAGAAGAGAGTTGAAGGACATATTCAAACTATTGAAAGAAGAAAACTGTCAGCCAAGAATATTCAATCTAGCCAAGTATCCTTCAGATGTGAAGGAGAAATAAAGGCTTTCCCAGGCAAACAAAAGCTGAGGGAGTTCATCACCCCTAGGCCTGCCTTATAAGAAATGTCAAAAGGAGCTCTTCATGCTGAAAAGGCAAAAGTACACAAAATTCTGATTAAAGTGATAAATAGAATTAGAATACTGTAACTCTATTTTAGAACAGTATATTAAACTCTAACCATAGCATAAAGTTAAAAGGCTTGATGAACATAGTTGGAAAAATCCTCAACAAAATATTAGCAAACCACATTCCACAATACCTTAGAAGGATCACTCACCATGATCAAGTGGGAGTTATTCTAGGGATGCAAGCAAGGATGGTTCAACATTCACAAATCAAACAACATGAAACATCACAGAACAAAATGAAAGATAAAAATCATAGGATCTTCTCAATAGATGTAGAAAAAGCATTTGACAAAATTCAACATTTGTTCATGATAAAAACTCTCAACAAAGTGTGTGTAGAGAGAACATAGCTTAACATAATAAAGGCCTATATGGCAAACCCACAGTTAACATTATACTCAGTAGTGAAAAACTGAGAGCTTTTCCTCTAAGATCAAGAACAAGATAAGGATGTCCACTCTTGCCACTTCCATTAACATAGTACTGGAAGTCCTAGCCACAACAATCGGACAAGAAAGAGGAATAAAATCATCCATACTGGTAAGGAAAAGCAAAACCATCACTGTCACGTTCAGATGAAATTATGTTGTACATAGAAAACCCTAACAACTCCACTAAAACCTATTAGAATAAATGAATTTAGTAAAGTTACAGGATACAAAATTAATATACAGAAATCTGCTGCATTACTATATACTAATAACAAAGTGGCACAAAGAGAAATTAAGAAAACAATTCCAGTCTTCTGGGACAGATGACAGAATAGGAGGATCCTCAATTTACCTCGTCCTATTGATACAATTAGATAACACTCACATCAGTGTAAATAATGCAGATCACAATCTGAAGACTGGCAGAACAGATTCTCCACAAGTAAATGTAGAGAAGAGGTCACATCAAAAAGGGTAGCAAGGGTAAAGATGCAGTCAGGGGCCAAACTGACCTATGGGACTGTCCATAGGAGGGAGGGATGCTGTGGGTGCAGTGAGGGGAGAGAAACAAGCCCCACACCAGGCACCTCAGGCATGGGGAACTTGTACTGGGAAGACAAATCTCCATATTTGGCTTTGAAAATCAGAGGGACCAAACTTCTTGAGTTCTTAAAATCAGCAGGGCTTAATACCTGGGACTATAAAGTCAGTGGGCTGGGCTCTGGGAGAGCTAGAGGACAAAAGGAAACTGAGTTCATGCCCTTAAAGAGACAGTATAACAAATAGCCCCACAGAGATAAAGCATAGAAGCAGCAGTTTGAAAAATGCTTGGGTCATACAGGAATATTTATTTACTAATCTCAGAGCCTGTGTTGGAGGGACAGGGATCTTTAGGAGACTTCTCCAAGAAAAAAGAGCTGGTGGGCACATTTCCCTCCCCTGTCCCCTAGCCTAGATACCCTGACACTTGTTCACCAAAGTGTAACTATCACTCTCAACTATGCTTGCTAAGAGTGTGCCTGCCCCCATGCACTACTACAAGTCTGCTCCCTCCATCCCAGCCAGCCTTCACAGTTTTCCCTAGTGGCTGTAGGTCCCCTCCACAACAGACCTGCATGGGCACTGCTAGCAAGGGAATTGCCCCTTACCGCCTACCCCCACTCTGCTGTGGACTCACCCCCTCCAGCCCAGTGGCAAGAGTTTTCTATAGTAGTTCCAGGTCCCACCCCACAGCAGACCAGTGCACACCTTGCTGGCATCACGCATACCACCCCTGCATTCTCCTGTGGACCCCCGCTCTGTAACATGCTTTTGACAGGAGTCCATCCAAACTGATGGGCCACAAGCCTGGCAGTGTGCAAGCAGCCCCAATAGGGGCGAAAAACACTCCAAAGAGACATCTTTCCTGAGGAGAGAGGAAGGTAAACACACATACCAGTCCAACTGTGGCCCCAGCAGTGGGCTGGGGGCAGACTTCTGATTTAGCTGCTGGTTCCACCCACCAATGAAAGCTTCTCAGGGGATAACACAGGCAGAACACCCTGCAGTTCAGTGCTATCACAGCTCTGGCAAATGCCTGGTCTGACTTAACTCAAGCCTAAGGCAGCCCCAGACTGGCCCACTAACAACAAAGGGAGGACCTCAGTGAAACACTCAACAAAGAGATAGAAAACATTAAAAAAAAAAGAACCAATCAGAGGTGAAGAACTCAATAACTGAAATTAAAAATACACTAGTGGGAATAATGGTAAACTAGAGGAGGAAGAAAAATGAATCTGTGACCTGAAGGACAGAGTAATGGAAAGCAATAAAGCTGAACAGGAGAGAAAAAACAAATAATAAAAAATGAAAACAGATTAAGGGAACTCAGCAATACCATCAAACATAATAACATTTACATTATAGGGATCCCAGAAGGTGAAGAGAAAAGGGCAGAAAATTTATTTGAATAAATAATACCTGAAACTTTCCAAATCTAGGAAAGGAAACAGAAATCCAGATGCAGGAGGCACAGAGATCCCCCAACAAAATCAACCCAAGGAGCTGACACATAATAGTTAAAATGGCAAAAAGTAGTGATAAAGAGATAATTTTAAAAGCAGTAAGAGAAAAGAAAAAAGTTACATATAAGAGAAACTCCATAAGATTATCAGGTGATTCTTCAACAGAGACTTTGCTGGCCAGAAGGGAGTAGCGTGATATATTTAAAGTGCTGAAAGAAAAAAAATCCACAACCAAGAATACTCTATCCAGCAAGGCTATCATTCGTAATAGAGTGAGAGATAAAGAGTCTTCCAAACAAACAAAAGTTAAAGGAATTCATGACCACTAAGCCAGCCTTACAAGAAATGTTAAAGGGAATTGTTTGAGTGGAAAAGAAAGAAAGGACTAAAAAAAAGTAGGAAGCACAAAAACAGTACACTTAAATATATCTTTAAAAATCAGTCAAGGGATTCACAAAATAAAAGAATGTAAAGTATAATACCATATACCTAAAATGTTGGGGGAGAGGAGTAAAAATTTAGTGCTTTTAGAATGGGTTCAAACTTAAGTGAACATTGACTTAATATAGACTGCTATATGCATAAGATGTTATATATAAGCCTAATGGTAACCACAAATCAAAAACCAGTAATAATATTAGTGCAAAAAACACATGGGTATTTTTTATTAGTGTTTTTTTGTGTTTTTTATGTAGTATTTTTATCATTTGTATTAGCGCAAAAAATAAAGAGAAAGAAACCCAAGTATGTCACTAAAGATAGCTAGCAAACCATGAGAAAAGAGAACAAAAGAAGAAACAGAGAACACCAAAAACAGCCATAAAACAAGTAAAAAATGGCAATAAGTACATAACTCTCAATAATACTATAATGGAGGAGTGCCTGGGTGACTCAGTTGGTTGAGTATCTGAATCTTGATTTCAACTCAGGTCATGATCTCAGGGTCATGAGATAGAGCCCTGCATCAGGCTTTGTGATGGGTGTGGAGCCTGCTTGAGATTCTCTCTCTCCCTCGCCCTCTGTACCGCCCCCCTTCATGTATGTGCTGTCTGTCTCAATATATATATATGTATACACACACACACACACACACACACACACACACATATATATTCTAAAATTTGTACAGAACCACAAAGACCCTGAATAGCCAAAGCAATCTTGAGAAAGAACAAATCTGGAGGTATCAAAATTCTAAATTTCAAAATATACTACAAAGCTATAATAATTAAAATAATATGGTACTGGCATAAAAATAGACACATAGATCAATAGATCAGAATAAAGAGCCCAGAAATAAATCCACACTTAAATGGTCAATTAATCTATGACAAAGGAGGCAGGAATATACAAGGAAACAAATTGTGCTGGGAAAACTGGACAGCTACATGCAAAAGAATGAAACTGGACCACTTTCTTACACCACATACAAAAATAACTCAAAATGGATTAATAACCTAAATGTGAGACCTGAAATTAAAAACAACAAACAAACAAAAAACAACTCTGAAAGAAAATATAGTCAGTAATCTCTTTGACATGGGCCTTAGAAACATTTTTCTAGATATGTCTCCTTGGGCAAGGGTAATAAAAGCAAAAATAAACTATTGGGATTACACCAAAATATAAAGCTTTTGCACAGCAAAAGCCATCAGCAAAATGAGAAAGCAACATATTAAATTGGAGATATTTGCAAATGATATATCTAATAACAGGTTAATATCCAAAATATATAAAGAACTTATACAACTCAACACACACACAAAAACAACAACAATTTAAAAATGGGTGGAGGACCTGAATAGACATTTTTCCAAAGAAGACATACTGATGTCCTACAAACAGATGAAAAAATGCTCCGTATCACTAATCATCAGAGAAATGCAAATCAAAACCACAATGAGATATCATGTTACCCATATAAGAATATCTAGCATCAAAAGACAAGAAATAAAGAGTGTTGGTGAGGATGTAGAGAAAAAGGAACCCTCACACACTGTTGGTGGGAATGTAAATTGGTATAGCCACTGTGAAAAACAGTATGGAGATTCTTCAAAAAAGTTAGAAGTGCCATATAATTCAGTAATTCCATTAGGGGATATTTACCCAAAGAAAACAAAAGCTCTAATTCAAAAAGATATGGGTTTTATTTTATGTTTATTGCAGCATCATTTACAATAGCCAAGATATAGAAGTAACCCATGTCCATTGATAGATAAATGAATAAAGAAGACATGGTATATATTACAATAAACTGTTACTCAGCCATGAGAAAAGATGTGATCTTGACATTTGCAGCAACATGGATGGACTTAGAGAGTGAAATAAGTCAGACAGAGAAAGACAAATACCATATGATTTCACTTATGTGCAATCTAAAAACAAACAAACAACAAAAAAGCAGAAACATACCTATAAACACAGAGAGGAGGTTGCCAGAGGGGAGGTGGGTGGAGAGATGGGCAAAATGGGTTGAAGGTGCATTTTCCAGTTAATGGAATGAATAAGTCATGGATAAAAGGAATAGCATAGGGGATGTAGTCAATGGTCTTGTAATAGCATTGTATGGTGACAGATGGTAGCTACATTTGTGCTGAGTGTAGCATAATGTTTAGAATTGTTGAATCACTATGTTGTACACCTGAAACTAATGTAACATTGTGTGTCAACAATACATCAATAAAAAATAAAAGATAAATCCATTACTCGCAAAGGAGAAGAAGGAGGAGGAGAAGATGATAGCAGGTGCTGGTGTGGATGAGGTGAAATGGAACACTTATACATTGTTGGTGGGAATGTGAACTGGTCCAACCAGTATGGAAAACAATATGGAGGTGCCTCAAAAAATTAAAAATAGATCTACCATACGATTTGGCAATTCCACTTCTGGGTATAAACCCAAAGGTTTATAAAATGAAAAGCAGGATTTCAATGAGACATATGGATTTCAATGAGACATATTTCAATGAGACATAAAGTTTCACAACTTTAAATTGTGAAACAATTTAGATGTGATTCAACAATGTAGATGTCTAACTACATCCCCTATGCTATTCCTTTTATCCATGACTTATTCATTCCATTAACTGGAAAATGCACCTTCAGCCCATTTTGCCCATCTCTCCACCCACCTCCCCTCTGGCAACCTCCTCTCTGTGTTTATAGGTATGTTTCTGCTTTTTTGTTGTTTGTTTGTTTTTAGATTGCACATAAGTGAAATCATATGGTATTTGTCGTCATTCAGCGTACTCATGTTTACTGTAGCATTATGCACAATAGCCAAGACATGGAAAGCACCCAAATGCCCATCTACAGATGAATGGAAAAAAAGGTACACAATGGAATATTATTCAGCCATAAGAAAGATATGTTCCCATTTGTGACAACATGAATGGATCTTGAACACATTACGCTAAGCGAGAGAAGTCAGACAGAGAAAGATAAGTACTATGTGATATCACTATTAATGTGGAATCTAAAAATGTTGAACCTGTAAAAAAACAGAGAATAAAGTGGTGGTTACCAGCTGATGGGGGGAAGGGATAACTTGGCTAATTGAATTTAAATTTAAAAAAATGGAAAAAATTAAGTTTTATGAATAATAAAAACATAAATAAATAAAAATAAAAGTACAAACTTACAACAATTAGGAAGTAAGCCACAGAGATCTAATACACAATATAATAAATAAAGACAATAATATTATATTACAATTATGTAATGTGTTACATCAGCAATATTAGAATATATAAATACATCAAACTAATGTTGTATACCTTAAATTTATACAATGTTACACATAAAATTTATTCAATAATTATGTAAATAAAACATAAAATGTCATAATATTTTTCAAAGAAAAAAAGAGAATAATCTCCTTCCCTTCACCCAACAACCACTTGGTAAACTCTCTCATTTGAAGTTTCAACTCCAACCTCATCATAATATATGTCCTTCTTTACCTTTTCAGGTTAGATTTAGCTGCATAAAGCATTCAAAATATAAAATTCCACATCAGCAGGTATTTTTTTTTCTTTTTTAGCGCTTTATGTCATTTTGTTGTCTCTTGGCCTTCAGTTTCTGATGAGAAGTTACTGGAATTTTTATTTTGTTTATTTCTATGTAATATATGATTCATCGTCTTTCTGCTTTTAAGATTGTTTTTCTCCAACTTTAGTGTACCTTGATAGATTTTTGTTTGTTCATTTATCCTGCTTTGGTTCCACTAGACTTCCTGGACCTCAGAGTTGTTGTCCATGGTGAAATTTGGGGGCAAAAATGTAAAACAATATGACATCACTTACTTTTTGCCCCATTGTCTTTTTCCCATATTTCTTTAATTCCAGTTTCAAAAATACAATATGTTCATTTTCTTATTTTTCCTCCATGTCTTTCTTTTCCTGTGTTCTTCATTGTTTAGTCTTCATGTTTATTATTAATTTGATCTATTGTGTTCTTTAATTCTACCAATTTTTTTTTGCTTTATTATCTCTCCTAAACTCCTAATATATTTATCAATCCATTCGTCATTTCAGTGTACTTTTAACTCACTTATCAAAGTTATTTTAAAGGCTTTGCTAATTTCAACTTTAGACTAATATTCTTCACTGTAGCTGATACTTTCTGTTTTCTTCTCATGTCTAGTATTTTTTTTAATTTATTCAAGGTCTTCTGAGTGATGCATCAGAAAGACTTTGTTTTTGGCAATCATCTTCTGAAGACAAATGATTTTGTTTTTCTATTAGCCAGTTAAGTCACTGGCACATCAAATTGACCTTGTATAGCAGAGAGTGGCAAAATATAATCCTGGACCAAATCTGGACCATCACCTATTTTTATAAATAAAGTTTAATCAGACAGAGTTATGCCCATTTAAGTATTATCTGTGGCTGCTTTGGGGCTAGAATACCAGAGATGAGTCATGCCTACAAAGATTGCATGGCCTACAAAGCCTAAAATATTGAATAACTGCCTTTAGAAAGAAAGTTTATCAATCCCTGTTCTAGGGTATAAGCCTGACATGTGTATTTTGAAAAAAAAAATCCTCAGATGATTTTAATGCATACTCTTGCATAGAAACCACTCTATTAACATATCTATAAGGTCACTTACATTTCTGAGATCCTTTAATTCTGGATATCAATGTAGATGTTGGAGTATAAATTCATGAAATAGAGCATGCAACTTCAATTTTAAAATAATGACACAAAATCCACACTCCCTTATTAATTAACTTATACTGATACTGTTTCACTATTTTAAATATAAGAACAAAAAGTCATTTGGGAAGTCAAAGAAAAATAATCTCAAAGATATTTAAATATAGTTGTGGTCTAAGCTTCAGAGCATATTTATCATATTTTAGTTTTTTGTTTGTTTTGTTTTTGTTCCTTTTGCTTCTTTCCCAAACTGACTATTGTCTGCATGGCTAAGAATACAGCACTTAGCCATAGGCAGCAAAGACATATCACAACCTGAGGAGGCATTCAACATACTTTACTTTGGAACAATGTACAAGAATTTTCAGATGTCAATTTCAAGGATTTTGGACATAAATGAGGTGGGAAATGCTCATTAATCAAGCCCACACTGCCTATTTCTCAAAGGACATAGAATCAATATAGGTCAAATTTTCTATTTCTCCAAAGCCTATCTCACTAAGCACCTTGAAAGAGATTTTATGGGCAGTTTTCTGTAGATTTACTGCTTGGAATGCAAGAACATCAACCTCTTTAAATGTTGGGCAGCAAGAACTTTAAATTGTGAAACACATATGCCTGATTGAAGGGTAAAAACAATCAAACACCAATTCTATTCTCTGGGAATTCATTCTGTAATAAGACAGTGATGTGGGAAGGTGAATTTTGAATTTTGATATTGCAAATATTGATTTTAGAAAGAATAATTCTATCATTCTCCACCCCTAAAATAAATACATAAATAAACAGAAACAATACCTTTTACCAACATAAATGATAAAAAATCAGATGAAAATATTTGAAATATATGAGAGCAAAGAGTTACTATACTAAATATTTAAAGAGCCCCTATGACCAATAAGAAAAAATAAATATTATAAGATAAATATTCAAAACATTTGCACAAGAAAATATATTAAATACTAGTCTTCACTAATATTAAGAGATGTTCAACACCAAATCTGTTATTAATGTATTATACTGGAAAAAATACTATTGATTTTTTCTTTCCTAAAGGTACAGACACATTGGAAGCAACCAAGATGTCCTTTAGTAGATGAATGGAAAAATTAACTGTGATACACTTAGATAATGGAAAATTAATCAGTGCTATAAAGAAATGAGCAATCAAACTATGAAAAGACATGGCATAATCTTAAACGTGTATTATTAAGTGAAACAACCCATATGAAAAGGCTGCACTGTATGATTTCAACTATATATGGCATTTTGGGAAAGGCAAAACTGGAGACAATAAAAAGATGAGTGTTTGCTGGCAAGGGAATGGGAAGAGGGGAGAAACAAATAGGCAGAGCACACAGGATTTTTAGGGTAGTAAAAATACTCTGTATGATCTTACAATGATACAAAAACGTCATTATACATATACCCAAGCCCATAGAATGTACAACATCAAGAGTGAATTCTAAGGTAACTTCTAGACTTTGGTTGATTATGATGTGTCAATGTAAGCTCATCCTTGGTAAAAAGTGCACCATTCTGATGAGCTTTTCTCCATCATGTCTCATAGGATCTTGTCTTATACTTGTGAAGCTTAGTATTCAGCCAAAGATGCAAGGGAAGCCTGACACAGATTTTTGGGCTACTTCTCTGTACAACTCTCTCTGCTCCAAATCTCTTTCCTGTAAAGTTCAACTAGTATCTCAGTCCTTATATCTTATCTTTGTTTCCTGTGCCCATCAAGACCACTACTCTGTGTTTGGGCTTCACCTCTCCGTATTCAGTGAATCCCCCTAGCATAAAGCTTACACAAACGTGGAATTCACTTCATGTGTTTCTCTTCATTCAAGGATCGTATCTCTGGGCTGTTTGTTGTCCACTTCCTGAAAGAAAATTCTTCACATATTATATATATAGTATCATATTTACTTATGGTGGGAGGTTAATTCTGATAATCATTACTCCATCATTCTCAGAACTGGAAGGTCATGTGCTTACATTTTAACAGAAACAACTCATATTCAGAGTTCCATTGTTCAGAGTTTAGTTGTTCCTTTCAGAGAAACAACATGTTTACTATTCGAGGCATAACTTAATTTATTTATGGAGTTCCCTGACATATTCAGGGGACAATCACAGAGCAGCTTTTAGTAAGGGTGGTGGAGCCCTTTTCTTTCTCATTATGCTCTGGTTACACAAAGCTGTGGGTGAAATATTTGCCCATTAGAGCGGGTTGCTATCTCTACCAGAGGATTTAGGTTAGGGAATTACAGACTTTGATAAATGTAACAAAGGACTGACTCTCTTCTTTACCTCATCCATAAAACCTTTTTATATATTGTATTAGTTTCATATTTCTGGTAACAAGGTACCAAAATAGAGTGGCTCAAAACAACATATATTTATTCTCTTATAGTTCTGGAAGTCAGAACCTGAGAGGAGTTTTATAAGGCTAAGGTGTTATCAGGACAAGTTCGTTTTAGAGGCTTTAGGGGAGAATTCCTTCCTTCTGTCTTCCAGCTTCTAGAAGCTGCTTGCATTCCTTAGTGAGAAGCCACCTCACTCCTATCTCTGCTTACATTCTCACATTGCCTTCTCTCCTTTCCTATCTACTGCTTCCCACTTATAAGGACAATTCTGATTATATCAGGCCCATTGGGTAATCCAAGATAATGTCTCCATCTCAAAATCTTTAGTTTAAATATATCAATAAAGCCCCTTTTATATGTATGTAACATGTTCACAGGCCTCATGAATAGAACATGGACATCTTTGGAGGTCATTATTCAGTCTACCATATATATATGAAAAGGCAAATTTCTCTAAAGTCCCAGTTTCAAAGATATAAAAGGTATTATATACATCTTCAAACATATTTTATTTCAATTCTTACATCACATAAAAACATACTAACAACAACAGCAAAACAATTGGAGCAACTTTAAATTAAGGATATAATCCCATGGACTGGACAATTTCCTTTAAATAGCTCAGAGATGTGAATGAACAGATCCTATGTCAATGCAGGAAGACTTTTCTCTCTATGAGATCTACTTGCTGCAATCAAATGCATTACAGATCGAATAAAAATGTCATTCAAAATGACTTTACAATTGGCTTTGGAGCAAAACCTAATACCTGAAGGTAAGATGGCTGTCCATATATTTAGAATGTCCCTCTTTCTAGGAGCTCTTAGTTTCAAATTTTTTCCTCCATGTACAGCAACTTGTGAAGTCACTTCCAACAATTCTCAGATTCCATTCTCTTCGATGTGGACTGGCCTTTCCTGATAGATTGCCATTGTGTAAAATTCTTAATAGTATTCCCCTAAAGGTTTTTCTCTCCCTGCTCTGCAAAATGAAATGGATGTATAGATGTACATCAAAAATTAGGACACTTGAACAGTTTAAATGTCACTTCTTGGGAAATTGTAGTAGTAAGTAAAAACATGAAGTCTAGTTCCAAATAGCTTTAGGTGTGTTTCTGTTTCTTTCTTTACTATTAGAGAATAATATAAATAATACTACTCTACCATTTTTGTAAGATAGATTTTTCTCCCCAATCTGGGACAGGACTTTAATAGGTGAACTGTCCCTTTTTCTTGACATGATCTTAGGTCTGACAAATAAACAAAATGCCATCTTTGAGGACTTTGAAACTCAGGGAAGATTAATAAATTTTACAAACTTGAACAGCTAGCCCATGTACAGCCAGGATTCTAAATTAGGACTTTAAATGCCCCAGTAGCTCAAAATTTTATGTTGCTTCCTCTCAGAAGTATTATGTTTGACCTTTAACCTACACTACAAAATCTTTATAGGAAAGAATGCTCTCTTCCATTCAGGGTCATATGTATCTCCTAGCACAGGGCTAAGCAAAATAATAAACAATGCTTGATGCATTGCAGAACACATTTATTCAGTACTTCTGTCATTGAAGTTGCCATTAAGAGAATGAAACATCAACCCAGAGAAAAATGGAGGAAGGTATACACGTGCATGTGTGTATGTATGTGTGTATATATATATATATGTATATATATACATATATAATGTATGAAATATACAAACACACATATATATACATGGCAAGTATGAAATATACAAACACACACATATATTACACACACACACACACACACACATATATATGTTTTTCAAAGTGGGCATATCAACTTACATCCAGCCCCTTAAATAAAATTTGTACGCAGCCCTATAAATACAAAGATACACAACCCAATGGGGAAAAAATGGACAAAACCCTCAACGAAAGAAAAAAAAGTATATAGATATTTCATTTCATAAAAGAGGATATCTAAATTGCCAATAAACCAATGAAAATGTGCTCAGCTTCATTAATCATTAGGCAAATGGAAACACAAGCACAATACAAAATATTTACACACTCAAGTGTTAGTAAGAATGTGGAGTGACTTTAACTCTTAAACCATACTGGAAGGAATATCAATTGACAAGTTCATTTTGGAAAACTATGGCAGCTCAATGGCATTGCTGCCCTCATTTATTTACCCCAACCTTTGTTAATGCATTTCACCATCAAGAAGCAAAGTATGATCTCTTGCTTTTCAGTTCTGTGTTCATTTATCTGACTTGCTTTGGACAGCCTTAGTGAATGTTACACAAGCAGAATCTTGTAAAAGCACTTGCAGTTTCCACTTGTGCCCTCATATCTTTGCCTTTGTAATGAGAACATGTCTGCTGCTAAAGAATAAGAAGCACAGAAGCAGTTAGGATACTGTTGTTCCAGCCAAGGCTAACCTAAATCAGCCAATCTGTCCCCACAGAGATGAGCCAGTTCATCCATGAACAGAATAACTTAGGTTCGTGAACCCCAGGTGACCCCAGTGGAATATACTACTGAAACTATTCAATGGCTTTCATTGATATCCAGGAAAAATCCATACATACAGCTTGGAAGATACTACCTAATGTAGCCCTTTCCACCTCTTCAGTTCAGTTATCATTCTCTTATTTTTCTCTACTTTCCCTTTTTCCCCAGTTTTATCAAGAAATAATTGACATATATCATTATAGAAATTTAAGGTAAATAGGATGATTGTTCAGTTGACATACAATGTAGAATGATTACCACAATAGGTTCAGGTAACATCCACCTTCTAATAGAGATACAGTAGAAAGTAAAGAAAAAGAAAGGAAAAAAAGATCTTTGTGATAAAATCTCTTAGGATTTCTCTCTTAAAAACTTTCCTATATCCTACAGCAGTGTTAGTTATAGTCATCATATCGTACACTACATCCCTAGTACTTATTTATAACAAAGTTTATACCTTTTGACCACCCTCCTGCAATTCCTCCTACCTCTACCTTCTGCCTTTGATAACCAAAAGTCTGATTTCTTTTTCTGAGTTTTGGGTTTGTTTGTTTGTTGTTTTGTTTTTTAGATTCCAAATATAACTGAGATCATACAGTATTTGTTTTTTTCCATTTGACTTATTTCACTTAGCATAATGCCTTCAAGCTCCATCCATGTTGTCAAAAATGGTAGGATGTTATCATTCTTTACGGCTGAATAATATTCATAACTACTTTATTCATTCATCCATCAGTGGACACTTAGGTTGTTCCCATGTGTTAGCTATTGTAAATAATGCTGCTATGAACATAGGCGTGCAGGCACTCTTGTGAGTTAGGGTTTTTATTTCCTTTGGACATATTCCCAGAAGTGGAATTGTCAGATCATATGTTAATTCTACTTCCTTATATATCCCAAATACAAAAATGTAAAAAGCAATTATAATTTGTCATCTTTATTGGATTTCTTGCCCTTCTGTTTTCATATATGAGCCTTAGTAAAGAGAAGACCCTCTGTAAACAGGATTGGTCTGAATATTGTGTCCATCACTTACCCTCCTCTGAGTTTCTATTTTTTTTACAAACACTAATTTGTTTTTCAACATGCAGATCATTCATTCTCAAAGATTTTTTGCTGTGACTGCCCCTGCCACATTTTACCCCATTCTTCCTCCACTCCATTCCCATTATAACCTGGACATACATTTATAGCAACTCTAACCAACAACATGATAATAGTTTATCTCTTCATCTTTCCTCAGAGGACTGCAAGCATCTTGGGGGCAGACACTGAGCCTAATTCACTTTTGAATCACTAGTGCCGGCATCTAGTCTACTGAAAATGTTCAGTGCACAAGTTTCCTTCTGTGAATTTTGGAAAAAGCAAGGCCCAGCTTTACTAGAGAACAGAATGAATAATCATAGAGGCAAAGGTTGTCAAGGATGGAAGGTTCCTGGCTCAGTGAAGGTTATTCACTCAATTGTCTTCTACATAAGTGACTGGAAGAAGTATTTTGCCAGCCAGCTGATTTCTAACTAACATGTAGAGCTGGTAATTAAGGCATCCTACCAGGATCCTGGGTCTAAATAATTGAGATACAGCCAAGCCTTGGCTCATAACAAGAGCAGGTGATTTTGATTCTAGCCTCTTTATGTAGTTACAAACTCATTTTCCCTCAAATAGTTCTATGTAGCCATTTTCTTCAAATACACTAACTGATCATTTATTGTGGAAAAAAACTGTCACTGAGAAGCCAACATTTTGGAAGAATATGAGAGGTTACCCTCATCAAAACAGCGATGGAAAGTTGAAGGCCTCATTTTAATGAATCTGCCAATGTTTCCACTTTCCAAGAGCAACAGATCTGATTATGAGACATATTACGATTTTCCCATCTGGAATTTCAAAGCAGTCTCTGATTAGTTTGCCACATTTCTCTTTATTACCTCCAGAGTTAAGACTATGATACTCTTAACCTGAGGCAACTTCTCCAGTTTTAAGGTTAGTTTCCACTATAGAGGAGATTTGTTTCCCTTCTTTTAAATTTTTTCTCAGAATATAATAAAATTAAGACTCAATTAGAGTACACATGAGGGGTTCAAATATACACACACATACAAATTCATACAAACATATATATATATATAGGTGATAGATGATAGATGATAAAAGATGGATAGATGATAGATGATGATAGATAGATAGATAGATAGATAGATAGATAGATAGATAGATAGATATAGATAGATAGATAATAGGTAGACAGATGATAGACAATTTTTCCAGATTCTCAGCAAAATTATTTGTCCCACCAAGTATCATCTTCATAAATCCCTACTTTTGCATCTAGACAATGGCATTCCTCTTTGGATTGCTCAGGATTACTTGGCAGTTACTACTGTAATTTTTCTGATCACATGTGAAACTCAGATTTTGACTGTGAGTTTCATTTTGAGTCTCATATCCTAGCCCTTTTCTACTCTTTTCTTTTTTAATCTGACTTAAACCACTTCAGAAACAATTCCCTTTCCTATGCTGTTTTGGTTAAGACAATGTAGGTAATATATAACATTTAACTTTTGCAAAACCTTTCACTTTATGGACAGAGATAATTGAACTGCTATTTATGAACACATATATCACCACTGCTAGGATATTTTGATGATCCTACCCTCTAAAAGAATAAGATACCCAAGTAACAAATTCCAAATTTCCATACTCATTGATTCATGGGATGTTAAACATTATTTCAATATAATGAAAACATTTTGAAAGGAAATCCAGTTGTAAGGTAAATTCAATAAACTCCCAGTAACTCATCATTCCATGTTATGTTGTATTTTTATTTTGTAATGTGTCATAGTGAGGCTTACTGGTGGTAGAAGTGCCAGTATTTGAGGACACAGAACTATTTCATCATGTAAGGATAAATATACCATATAATGGGAATGCAGAGCATCTGCTCAGATGAAATATTGTTAAATAAAGGTCATAAAAATATGAGATAATTGGTAATAGTTGGCATGCATTGGCTAGTTGACTAAACAGGGAGTCCTGAGAGATGTTCCCAGATGCCCAACTTAAATGGAGATTCTCAGGAAAAACTAAATTTTACCTCTGGAAAATTAAGAAAAACAACTGTTAAGGGGGAAATCCTTTATGACCAGCATTCTTGATTCTCTTCAATCTATGTATTCTTTGTAGTCAAGTTACCTGTACTTCATAGTATCTTTGAAACTGATATTATGTTCTGTGATATATGTCATAGTAAGGAGGGCTCAAAATTGATCTCACAATGTGGTCTAAGTGGAAGAAATTGGATGACTAAGTTCAGGAAAAGAACATTCTCTATGACCAAAATAGGAAAGCACACACTCACTTTTGAAGAGCATGAGAAATCATCAAAAGAGAGTCTAACTGTGAATGCAAAGCCAGTAATTAACTAGGTATCTAGGAATGAAATCCATATTAACATGAATTAAAAATATTTCCTTTCTGGAACAACACACTGTACAATGGAATGCATATCATTCTATTATATACCCACAAGGATAAACTAATAAGTCACACTAAACTACAGAAGTGATTTAAAGAAAACATGAATCCTCTCTTATGACCTGAATATTACTCACTGTCTTAGGCTTTTTTGGACAACAGTTAGGAGCTAAGTACAGAGAAAACACTAATGTAAAATTGACCCCTGATTTCAAGATGCATGTATATGGTGTCCAACTCTGACTTCTATGTCTTTCTCTTCCAGGATGGAAAGTATGTCCTTCATCTTAGTACATTGTGAAATGGGTTCTTACAAGCAATGGTGACTTGTGGAAATGGAGACTACTAAGCCAGAGAGGCCCCAAGTCTCATTCCCTTGTAGCTAAGAGCCAATTGGAAGGCCAATTTTAAAAATCTGTATTTGTTCCTTGTGGAAATCACTTTTTTTGCAATGCTGATATCTCAAACTTTGTCACTTTTCACATTCTTTCATGTTTTTTATCTGAATTTCTGCAACATTTACAACTGTTGACAAAGTCATTCAGTCAAAATCAAAATCACCAGCTTTCATGTACTCCCAACTCCCTCCCCTTCCTGGGTCCTTTTTCATGAACATGTTGGCTTTTAACTTAAAATCAGTTTACCTTCTCCTTTATCCAATCAGTCACTAGATTTGTTTCATTTTAGTAAATATCTATTTGGAGCTTATTATGTATCTCACATGATGACGGGCAGAAATCCTGTCTCTGAATTGAGCCTCAAAGGTATGCATCCCCTTCATACTCCTCTTACCCTATGCTAACAATGTCCTAATTGGTCTCCCTATCTCCTTTCTCTCTTCTCTTATATATTTATAAGCAGAGGCCTTTGTCAATCTATCCAGAGAGCTAACTCTTATTTTGCACCATAAAGAGGACATCAATATATCCCAAGACTTTAATAAAGAAAGAGATACCATGGTGTGTCTTAGAGGCCATAGGATTTCCTTGTTGATAACACCCTGAACTGCAGGCGCCCAAATCATCAACAATCAAGTAGCAGAACTATATAACACAATGGCCCCATTGTTCTTTCTAGAAAGATCCTTATCCTTAAATTTAATAGTTTATTTAATCATGTGCAATATATTCATGTTTCTCTAGTCAATATGAGTATGCAGTGTGTGTGTGTATGTATGTGTATTGAACTTGACTCAGCTATTTGTAATCTGCAACAAATTATATGCATCGCTGGCCATTTCTCATGCCATCTTCAAGCATCTCTGTTAAAAGAGCTGGAAGCAACAAGATTGAACATTGATTTGTTGAGAATAAGTAAAAAGAGTGAAGGCCAAGGCCAACTTTTATAACCTGGAGACCATTTCAATTTAGCAAAATTTGGTCTCCTTGTTACAAATGAAAATCCTTCACATTTGCCTTGTCCTACCCTAAAGAAAAGAATAAATTAAAGAAGTGAACAAAATACTCTGCTTAGCACATAGATACTACTCTGCCTTGCTGCCACTGTGGAGATATTGAAAATTAAAATGTTCAACACTTCAAGCACTGCCCCCACGTTCTTTTGAAACAGGTCATTTTGCTTATGTTTGTATTATTAGGTTTGTTTTTTCATATTCATTATGGAGTTTGTGTGGCTCTAAGGACAGCATTCATTAAATGTGGGCAGTCAGCCAAAGCACTAGTAGATAAATAGCATTCTGTTTGGAAAATAATACTTTTTTGTTGCCTCACTTCATCTCCTCTTTGCCCTTGCCCCTTGATTTAATTTACTCATATACTTACAGACCCCACCTCAGTGGCAAGGGGGTAAAAGGCTGCCACAATATTCTTCTGTTTGAGGGAGAAGACATTACAGAATCCGGTGCTTGAATACCTGGCAAAGGTATTATTAGTCTCTTCCTGAGAGTATCGCCCCACCCCATGCCTTATCAGATCCCTGCCTCCAAAAGCAAAATCTGTGG
Organism: Halichoerus grypus; assembly: GCF_964656455.1. Lineage (NCBI taxonomy): Eukaryota > Metazoa > Chordata > Mammalia > Carnivora > Phocidae > Halichoerus > Halichoerus grypus. The sequence goes on along the minus strand of NC_135718.1, from coordinate 20,728,954 downwards.
CAGAGTAAAACACTATGCACAGTATGAGTTAAGAGGTTTTGGAGCAAACCTCCAAATTCAGATTTCTGCTTCTTCACTTACCCCTAAACCTCATGATTACCATTTATTTAAATTTTTGAAGCCTCACTTTAATCATCTATGAAACAGTAAGGATGAGTGAGCATACAGTGAAATAAATATGATGCAAATACCTGGTACCTGGAACAAAGCATTTGCTTAGTAGATGTTCATGATCAGTTTTTTCTTCCTTTTCTGATAATCCTGGGGATATAAGAGGCTTGAGGAGGTCTACTCCAGTGTTTCTGCAGACAGGTGGTTTCAACAGAATCACCTGGATCTGCTTGATAAGAAATGCATGTTTTTCATCCATTCATATATGTACCTCACTCATATTGAACTAGATACTGTGCTTACTCCATGCCAAACCATCCTTCTGGGTGTCTAATGGGCAGTGATTCTTGCAAACCACCATCCCATTCCTCCAACTCTAAATGACATTGCTCAAATCCTTTTTGCAATATTGGTGCCAAGTGTTTCTGTAACTTCTGTTTAAATACTTACAATAGTGAATTCAAAATGCCTCTTGAAGCACCTCTGTCTATATAAACAGCTTTAAGAAGTGATTCTTTCTCCCCAAACAAGATTTCTCTCCAGTATCCTCATCCACTGATGCAAATTCAAACCTCTAGTTGACTCTGTCATGCAGGAAAAAAAAATCAACCCATCTTTGTGTCTGATAGCATTCATCTATTTAAAATCACAGCTATCCCACAAGTCTTCTCTCCTCTAGACTAATACATAGCTCACCAAATTGCCAATTCCAAAATCCCAAATTCATGTTTACCTAATCCTTGCCAAATATATTCTACTGCCAGAGTACCAGCTGCCTGCATACCCCTACACTCTGACCGCTGGACCACCTTTGGAATTTTTCATTGGTTTAATCTAATCTCTCCTTCAGTTGGGAAAAGAATACCAAAAGTGCATATAAGAGCTTATTTGGACTTGTCTGTCATCTGTTACAAAAGGATCTTCAAGTCTTCTTACTTTTTGTTTTATCAAAGTGTTTTACATCTCAGTCAGCTTATAAACTGCTCAAAATCAATACCATGGTTTTATTACGAACATCTGAGATTTTAGATTGAGGCAGGAGTAGGTATACGGAGCATTGGGAGAATAGTCATAGTTGAGGCACTTGAAGCCCTAGGAGGTCATATGCCTTACTAAAGTTGGTATAACCAGTATATATCTTTGTTCTCTAGGGCAGTGACTGTTTCTGAAAACAAGATTTCCTGCTTATATGGTACAGATGTCTCAAGCCAGAAGCTCCTAGGCTTGGTTTGTTGACCTTCATAGACTTAATTCTTTTTTGCTGTTGTTGTTTTAATTTGCACCTATATTTAATAGTTAGAAAATGTCCATTGGACTAAAGATACATGGATTTTTCTGAAAAATTAGAAATCTTATAATTTTAGGTCTGCATTTCCACATAGTAACAATGTGCTATTAGATTAGGCTTATATTTCCTGCCTGGCCTTTGTAGGCACTTAAGTTTGCTATGCTTCCCCCATGGAATAGTATTATGTATTTTTATAAGCACTTCGATATCTTTCATTTAACATGAAATATTCATATTTACTATGAAATTGAAAAGGACTGGCATAAATATATATATATGTATTTTTTACTTGTATGAAGATGTACCTAGGTCCCCTAACATGTGCCAGGAGAGAGCAAAGAAAGTATAATAATTTAACATTGCTGGAGTAAAATTCCCTCGTTTAAAGTTCCCATCTTGGCATTTACTAGCTATTAACATGGGCAAGTTATTTTATGTTTTTGAGACTTGGTATCTTATGTTTATAAAATAGATGAGATAGTATCCATCTGACTACACTTCAGTAAAGATTAAATTAGATAACTAATAAGACTGTTAGCTTAGTTCCTGGTATATGGCAAGCACTTAACAAATATTTGCCACTAACATTTTTTTTTAAGATTTTATTTATTTATTTGACAGAGGGAGAACACAAGCAGGGGGAGCAAGCAGCAGGCAGAGGGAGAGGGAGAAGCAGGCTCCCCGCTGAGCAGGGAGCCCAAAGCAGGGCTCAATCCCAGGACCCTAAGATCGTAACCTAAGCCGAAGGCAGACTCTTAATGGACTGAGCCACCCAGGCGCCCCTGCCACTAACATTTTTAACTTAAGCACTAGAACCTAGATCTCTCAACATCTAATGTAGGGCTTTTCTCATTGTATAAAACTGCTACACGTATTCTGTCTTATGTGCCTCCTTAATTCCTAGTTTCTGAAGTTTCTCAAAGTGAATGCCTCACTGGACGCTAATGACTATTGACTCATGACCAAACACTAGTTGTCCCTCTGAATTGTATCAAAATCCTGCCCTAATACAACCTCTCTGTCCCAAATCTTCTCCTATGGGAAATGTGAAGAGCACCCCATGACCTGGTGACTCAACCACATACTCAGCTTGGATCCTGGTTGGAACTGAATATTTTATGACTAATGTGCCCCAACATTAAGGCATTTAAAAATAGGAATAATTTGCTAAATAAATCAATAAATGGTTGGGATCACAACTGATGTTATTTTCAAAACCTGATAAAATCCTTGAATTAATGACTGTACACCTCAGTGGGTATCATGAGAGTTTTTGCCACTACTGAAGCCACAAGTTGGAAAATCTACTTGTTCCAAAAATCTGGACCATTCACCTGTCTCCAATCTCAGGGAGCCATGTTTCTAGAGACTTCATACTTTTATCAGTCTATCTCCTTTCTATATTTTGGGCAGTTTTGATTCTGTGTCTTATAGCAAATATTTGGGGGCTGCATGGCCACCAAAAATTTAGGCTGGAGGAGCAGAGGTGTAGGCATTTTTTGGGATAGTACTATAAATAGAAGAGGTTGAAGGATCTGTAGAAGGATTTCTCAGAGTTTGGTATTTGATTCACTTTCTTTGGAGTCACAAAGATACATTTCTAAATTCATCCAAAATCAGCTGAATCACGTCTCTGATTTGGAACCCAGGAATCTGCCTTTTCAACAAGTGAGACACACTGAAATTGTGTATGTACTGAGCATTAAGAAATCAATGGAGAAATATAAGCGAGAGCTTGAGGTGTAGAATACCACTGAAGACCATGGAGAATTCAGATTATTATTCCTAGCCTCTTGATATGAGTTGTTGATTAAGGCCTTGGATATAAAAAGAACTCAAGGTATGAAACGAGATAAATATGATTAAGTATTAACATGAGTAATTCCGATGAAAAGTACTCAAAGGTTTCAAGGATGGGTGAGACAAGTGTGGAAACAAATTATCTGGGAAGAGTAATGTGACAGGACGTAAAATATAGATGAATGAGTGGGTGAGGGGAAGGACAATATAGGTAAATGTGAGGAGGTGATAATGAATGCAGTATATAGGGTTGATACAGAATTAGATGGGCAAAATCAGGATTAAAAACTTCATAAAGTCTTCTAGAAGAAGGCTGGCATGATCTGAGATACAGAATTCCAAAGCTTCACTGTGGTGTCCTAGATCAAATGTGGTTACCAGAGCCACGTTAGAATGCATTTATGTCATTCCAGAACAGTATGAATTTAGCTCAAACACTGAACCGTCAGAGTCCTCTTCACCTCAGACTCAACTGGAAACATCTAGGTTACTTTCTTAGAAGGAGATGACAACTCAGCAAAGACAGAATGTGTCATTTGAGAAGCAACCAAAATCCCTACAGTATCGAGGTTTCTCAAAAAAAAATTAAAAATGTTAAACTCATGTCATTCACTGAACAAGCCTCAATTGATATGCTGAAATGTTATGAGTAAAATAGCATTTGCCTATCCTGATTTTTGTCAGTTATTTCAAAAATACCACATCTTTGTTTGAAAAATATATCCAGTATGAAACAGTTTGTTTCATTTAGCTCAATGCTTTTTTTTTTTAAACTTTACTTGTTTACTCAAAGAAACAGAATAGAAAAGTAATTGCCAAGAGCTGAAAATGGGGGGTGGGTAGGGAGAGGTTGGTAAAAGGGTGCCAACTTTTAGTAGTAAGACGAATGAGATCTGAAGATCCAGTGTAAAACATGGCCACCATAGCCAACAACACCATGTTGCATGATTGAGACTTGTTAAGAGAGAAGAACCCAAATGCTCCCACCAAAAATAAATAAATAATAAATATGAAGTGATGGATATGTCAATTAATTAGATAGGAGGAATCCTTTCACGATGTATATATAAATCAAATCATCACGATGTAGAGTTTAAGTACCTTACAAGTTTATTTGTCAGTTATACCTCAATAAAGCTGAAAAAAGTACATATTTTATTTGAATTTTCTTAGTTTTTACCTAGTGTCATTTTTCTGTTCCATGATCCCATCAAGAATACCATATTACATTTATTCACCATATCTCCCATAACAATTTCTCAGACTTTTCTTGTTTATGATAACTTTGATAATTTTGAGGAGTACTGGTCAGTATTTTGTAGAATGCTCCTCAATTGGGATTTGTCTGATGTTTTTGTCATAATTAAACTGGGGTTATGGGAGGGCAAACACAGAGATAAAGTGACATTCTCATCACCTCATATCAAGGATATGTACTATCAACATGACTTATGAATGTGAGGATTGTGTCAAACTGGAGAGGTAAGGTCCCTCTATAGTGGGTAGCTGTTATGGAGCTCCATCTGATGGCTGCTCTTGGGAAATCCTGCCCTGTGTTGCCTGATCTTGATTTTTCAACAGAAGCCAGAAATCTTACTGTTTATGTGAAAAATCCAACTTTTAAATATTGACAACTAATTCAAATTTAAAACATGATGGTTCCATGGTTATGTGGGCCAAATAAAATATGTCTGTCGGCCAGTGTTACTCTATGGTCACTGGTTTGCAAACTCTTTTGCAAATATATGGGCATCATTAAGGTTTTTTATTATTGTTGATGTATAATTGACATACAACATTATATTAGTTTCAGGCATACAACATAGTGATTTGATATTTGTATACATCAGGAAAGTCTAGTTAAAATCTGTCACCATACATAGTTGCAAAAAAGTTTTTTCTTGGGATGAGAATTTTCAATATCCACTCTCTCCACAACTTTCAAATATGTGACACAGTATTACCAACTATAGTTGGCTTTTATTTATTTATTTTTAAAGATTTTATTTATTTATTTGACAGAGAGAGACACAGCAGAGAGGGAACACAGCAGGGGCAGTGGGAGAGGGAGAAGCAGGCTTCCCGCTGAGCAGGGAGCCTGACGCGAGGCTAGATCCCAGGACCCTGGGATCATGACCTGAGCCGAAGGCAGACTTTTAATGACTGAGCCACCCAGGTGCCCCTTGGAGGAACCTCTTAAACATCTATCTGGCTTTAAAGTCAGTGATATTCTTGCAGAATATTACTCTGCCACCTTTTGTTGTTTTGGACCCCTTCCTCTTCCTGATCTTATATCCTACCAGATGTCAAATCTATAGATTCTACTTTATAAGTAGCTCCTATAACTGCTCTCTCCACTCTCGCTTTCTGTCCCTCCTCTCTTCCTTTCTCCTGTTTCCTATACCCTCTCTCTTAACTGAGGTAAAATTTACATACAGTGAAATGCACCTATCCTAAATATACAACTCAATGAGTTTTCATGAATGTATATACCATATTTCCACCACTCTAAATTAAGATATAAAACATTTCCATCACTTTGAATGGTCTTTCATTTCCACTTTCAATTAATCCTTGGCCCCCATAGGCAACCATGCATATGTTTTCTGTTACTGTAGATTAGTTTTCTTTTCTTTTTTTTTATTATGTTATGTCATACATTACATCATTAGTTTTTGATGTAGTGTTCCATGATTCATTGTTTGCATATAACACCCAGTGCTCCATTCAATACGTGCCCTCTTTAATACCCATTACCAGGCTAACCCATCCCCCTACCCCCCTCCCCTCTAGAACCCTCAGTTTGTTTTTCAGAGTCCATAGTCTCCCATGGTTCATCTCCCCCTCTGATTCCCCCCCTTCATTTTTCCCTTCCTGCTACCTTTTTTTTTTTTAACATATAATGTATGATTTGTTTCAGAGGTATAGGTCTGTGATTCAACAGTCTTACACAATTCACAGTGCTCACCATAGCACATACCCTCCCCAATGTCTATCACCCAGCCACCCTATCCCTCCCACCCCCCACCTATAGTTGACTTTTAAATCTCCTTTAGATCCTCTCCTTGACTGTGGACTATAAGCCAATACTTAAAAACTTAAAGTTGCCACTTAAAGAGTCTCCCAATTTAACTCCATTGTAAATCAGAAGACCTTTTTAAAAAATGATAATTACCCACTAATGCATCAGCTTTGCAACTCGGCTTTGCATTTGCTAGGTTTCTTAAGTAAGGGACCTCTCCCCCATAAGACTTTTGGATCTCTGAAGATTGGTGCTGATTCTCCTGTCATTAAGCCATCATTTTACCCTCTAAAATTAAACACATAAAACCCATTTTCTAAATCCTCAGTGATACCTGCAGAATTATAACAATAATATTCAGATTGATTTTTTTCATGTCAAGCTATGTCAGAGCAGGCTTCATATATGTGAACCCAATGGCCAGGGCCAAAGGCTAGTATATAAAATCAGGATCAAATAAATACTTACAATATTAACATTCTTTATTCTACCAGTAAAATGTAGTTACAAATGACAACATCAGGCACACATCCATAATAATGTTATTGCAGAATGGAGATTAACTTCTCCAATAAAAAGAGTGGACAGGGTAGATTTAGAAGGCCTATAATCTTTATCTGACTTTTTGCTAAAATTATTATAGGGAGAAAGATGAAGAAAGAGTAGGTTTTAAGAACAGACTCTTAGAAAGCACAGTCCCACTGGAATAACCTAAGGTCCTCACACGGTTTTCTTATCTGTAAAATGGGAGAAAATTCATAGAATTGCTGTCACAAAATATTGAGAAATGCTAGATAAAGTATGGCACATAGAAAGGAGGCAATCTATAAGAACAATTAACTCAGAGGCTTGATACTGAGACATTCTTGGGTTTATCTCTGATTATAACTTGGACAAGCTACTTAAATTGAGTCTCAATTTCCATATCTATCAAGAAGGTAGAATGCTAGGCATGGAGGACTCTTAAGAGAGGGTCCCCACCCTCTCCTCCTGCAGCAGTCCTCTGATGAGCATGCCAGAGCTGTGGTTCCCTTCTTCAATTTATTTCATTTCACTTTCCATCTGCTTAGGATTCTTCACAGTTGCTCATTCATTGAAGGTTATCTTTCTATATTCAAGAATGCTTATGGATTTTCTCAATATCCTTTTTAATATTTCAAAGGATTTGGAGTAAATGAAGGAGGCTGTATTTTATTCTTAGTTCTCTGTATTGAATCAATTCCAAATGTGTTTCAAAAGGACATTACCCTTAATTCATACCCTTTCCTAAGAATGTGGTGTCATTCTCTGTAAGGATTTTCCTCTAATTGCATGTAACCATTTCCTTGTAAAATAAGATTAGTATATGTTGTCTACAGCTGTTCCCTCCTTCTGCTAGAAAGAGTTTCTCATCTATATCCTGATTAACCAGCTCTTTCAGAATGAGCTTCTTAAGGATTTTGAGTAAAATTTTCATCTTATTTCTGGTATTTCCAGAGTGCAGGGCAGGCTGATATGTCACAAGTTCATGACTAATTGCCCCAAATTCAGCACCAGTAAAAGCTGTACATGGTCAATAAACCGAAAAACAAGATTGAGTTAGTGTTGGCCTTCCTGAAAACAAGTGCCAAGTTTGGTAGAGTCAAGATTCCCTTTCTTGTGAGATGATTAAAGATTGGCAGCCACTCACCCATGAGTCTAAACCATCTGACACAACTGCTACCAAGCATGACAAACCTAAATCAGCTCAGGGTCAGGTTGCCAAACACACAAGCAAACACAGTAGCACCCACATACAATAGCAGAAGAAACTGTGCAGCAACCTCCAACTCAGTGATTCTTGAAACAATTTCTAGAGCAAAAACTCCAGAGCGATGTTGTCATGCAGATGTATACAAATAGACACACACATATATATATACACATTTATGTTATATACATGTATATATGCTATGTATACATGTGTAAGTTATATATACATGTTGAGTTTTATACATAACATGTAACATTTTAAGTAAATATATACTACTACATAGAAACATACATATTCTCAACTCAATACTGAGTAAATTTTAAAAGTCTAATTATTCCACCTAGGAGGGTAGTGTTAGAATCCAACTAAGAGTTCTCTTTGAAGTGAAGTATCTCAATGTAGAAAGATTGTTACAGGACAAAGTCAATTTAGAGAAGCTCACAGTCCATTGCCCAAATCTTTCATGTCATTAGTGTCAGGATAAAAGGTTCAGTAATTCAAGACCTAAGGCTTTATGAAGGGTAGACCAGAAAAAAGGCTGAATGTGTTGCTTGGTTCTATTAAAAATAAAGTTCAAATTTCTGTTATCCCTCCAAATTCTGCGCTCTAACTTTGGAAGTTTTGTTTCATGATTTCAGGCACCCATAGAGCTAGGTTTCCCTACTAATGGTTTGAGATCCATAAACAAAAGGTATCAATAAGATGGCCTAGATTCATAGGAAATTTATTTTCAGTCATCTGAATCAGGGCCAAATTCACATATCCTCAGCTGTGGTATCAAGGTAATGTCCGGGAGTTTTGTGGTTTAGGAGGCAGCTAGTCCAGCTCTGCATGAAGGCAGGTCCACTTTTTTGGATTCACTACACACAAGGCATCCATTCAATTATACATTCATTTATATATCTGTGTGTTTGTTCTTACTAAACATCTACTATGTGCTGAGTGTGGGAGATACCTGGGCCAGCTCAAGTTACTTTTTAGAAGAGATGCTAGTGAAGTGATTGGTGATAAGTAACTGAAGCCAGACAGCTTCTCTAATTAGAAAATACCTCCCACTGTCTCTCCATCACCTTTTTTTACTGAGGCCTGATATTTATAAATATCAATTCCTTTGAAAATATACAGAATGTTCTAGATTACACAAATAAAAGGAGGCATTTTTATATATAGGGTGATAACAACAATATCCTTGCAAGAGGCCACACAACAGACTTAATCATCCTTAGTTTGCTGGAGTGAATTTGTGTTTTATTTTGATTGAAGTTTTTCTTTAGCTATTTGAGGGTTAAGAATTTCTAAGAGTAAAGTTTTGAGATAGAGTGGTCACTCTTCATTGCAATGAAGATTATAAGAACAATAGGAGGCCTGTGGAGAAGGAGTGGAACAGGGAGAATTTTTTCCTCTCCTTTTTTTTTTCTTTTTTTTTTTCACTTTTATTTTGAGGTGTCTCTGGATGTCAAATAGGTGGTGTCAGGCAAATAAGCAGATGGACAGTTCAGAATTGCAGGACTGATGTTACTGGAGATTCAGATGTCAAAGTTCTAAGCATATAGGTAGAAGCAGAATCCAAGCATGTGGATATATTGAGCAGGAAGATTTTTAAAGTGAGAAGAGATGCTCACAAAAATCTTATGAGGTGGATAGTATGCCCCCATCAACAGAGGAAAATAGCCCCAGCGAGGTTATGTAAATTTCTCTTCAACACATGATCAGGCATAAAACCCAAAAGTCCATTTGATTTGTAATTCAGAGTCCTTTCCATTAAGCCATGACATGCCTTGAGTCAACAAGTATTTGTTGAGTATCTACTATGAGCCAACACATACAAGTTACATAGGAAAAACAAAGTAAGGATAAGGCAAAGTCCTTCAGTCTGAAATAGTGTTGCATAAACACTAGTGGATTAGTTGCTAATGAAGATACTAATTCCCAGCCTTGGATGCTCTTGCTCTATTTTTGAGCTTTCTAAGCCCTAGTCATTTATACCAAATCCCTTCATCATCACCTCCTTGAGGAACCCTTCTTACAGCACCATTGGTGATAATTTTGAAGCAAGTATTTTTTAAAAACAAATTTGACACATATGATGTTAATTATAACTTTGTGTGTACATACCTTAACTCTTCAACTAGATAGAAGAGTCTCCAAGGATATCTGTTCAGTACTTTAAGGCTACTACCCTATTCTCTTTTGTATTTTCTTGGTCTGAAATTAGTTTTTAGAGAGTATAATATCCATGACCACAAGAAGAATTTAGCTGTAAAAAAAACATCAGTATCACCTGGTCAAAAATTAATTATAGGGGTGCCTGGGTGGCTCAGTCATTAAGCGTCTGCTTTGTCTCAGGTCATGATCCCAGGGTCCTGGGATCAAGCCCTGCATCGGGCTCCCTGCTCAGCGGGAAGCCTGCTTCTCCCTCTCCCACTCCCCCCTGCTTGTGTTCCCTCTCTCGCTGTGTCTCTCTCTGTAAAATAAATAAATAAAATCTTTTTAAAAAATTAATTCTAGGGAAGGAGGAAGCTGGGTAATTAGAAAACCTCAGGATAAAATATCCAACCATTGGGACATGCCACTTATTTGAGGATAAAAATAAACCTTCCCATGATGGTGCCATACAGAACTCTCTCCATCACAGCAGTGAGATCCTGGTGAGAACAGCATGGGCTCCTGAAAAAGTTACACTGATATGGTGTGTTATGGAAAGCAATATGGTTTTAGTCTTGGTTCTGAAATGTATATAACCTTTTCCTCACCACCAAAGAACAGAAAAGGCAGGCCAGAGCTAGTTCTAAAGATATGGTAGATAGAATTGATCTTTGATGAACAGTGGAATCAGATCCACCTCTCAGTTTTTGTATAATGACTCCCCCCCTCAAAACCCATCTCACACTTAGTGATGCTGCCTCCCCATCCTCCTGCTCGCTTTCCAACCCTCCATTTGATTGAAGGTGCCTATAACTATGTCACTTCTCCCTAGAGTATATCCAACAATATTCATTCTTTTTATTCATTTTATTCCCAATTTGTGTTTATCACTCTGATGGATGCTATGGGGAATGCTGCCCTCCAGGACTAAGTAAGGCTAAATATGGTGAAAACAATATTTGTGGCTCACTAACTATTTAACAGACCCAGGTATGGAATACAGTTGTTATTTATCTTTAATTTAATGTCTATCATGATGGATGAATCATGATACAAGTATCATTGTCTCTATAATTTTATAATGCGAGAGCTGAGATTTAGTGAGGTTAAAGGATTTTTTTAAGGTCACAGATTATTACTGGTAGAACTTTGCTTTAATCCCAGGCCTGCTGACTTCAATACTAACAATTATAGGTGAAAGTGGGGGAGATCAAAAGAGATGCAATTCAGATGTTTTTTGTTCAAAGCCATATTCCTGGTGTCTGGCATATTGTCTTCATAGCATTGAGATTTAATATGTATTTATTGAGTATATGTTCTGGCTAATAATGGCAGGAAGATAGTTTTCAATGAAGTGTGTGTGTGTATGCATGTGTGTGTGTACATAAGTGTGTGTGTGAGATTGGCCTCAAAGAATGGGAAGGATTTGGGTATGTATATATTAGTAATTAAGTGATTTGAAATGATTTCCTATCACACAGGGACAAAACGAGCAAAACTTCAAGGCAAGAAACACTAAAGAGTTTTTGAAATCATGAATAGTCAAGTCTTAATAGTCAAATCCATTATGAGTTGATTTTTATATAGGGATTGAGATAAGGGTTCAGTTTTATTCATCTGCATTTCAACCCAGTTTTCCCAACATCATTTATTGAAGAGACTATACTTTCCCCATTGTGTGTGCTTGGTACCCTTGTCAAAGATCTATTGAACATAAATGTGTGGATTTATTCCTGGACTCTATTCCATTCCATTTTATATTTGTTGTTGTTGTTGTTGTTGTTGTTGTTTGCCAGTACCATACTATTTTTATTACTATAGCTTTGTAATATATTTTGAAATCAAGAAGTGTGATGCCTTCAGCTTTGTTTTCCTTTCTTAAGATTGTTTTGGCTATTTCGTTTCTTTTGTGTTCCACATGAATTTTAGGATTTTTTTTCCTATTACTGAGAAGAACATCATTGGGATTTTGATACAGATTCACTGAATCTGTAAACTCTAAGGAGGTAACTCTTGTCATGCTCTGGGCTTACAGAAGTTAGGTCTTGAAATGTCAAGCTTAAGGAAAACTTTAGTTTTTTTGCTCCCGAGGAGTTGATTTTAAGATCCAAATTAAGTTGCATTACGATCGCATTCTAAAGAAAACAAGCAGGTATTATGCTGAGCGAAATAAGTCAATCAGAGAAAGATATGTATCATATGATCTCACTGATATGAGAAATTCTTAATCTCAAGAAACAAACTGAGGGTTGCTGGAGTGGTGGGGGGTGGGAGGGATGGGGTGGCTGGGTGATAGACATTGGGGAGGGTATGTGCTATGGTGAGTACTGTGAATTGTGTAAGACTGTTGAATCACAGACCTGTACCTCTGAAACAAATCATACATTATATGTTAAAAAAAAAAAAAAGAAGATAGCAGGGAGGGAAAAATGAAGGGGGGGAAATCAGAGGGGGAGACGAACCATGAGACTATGGACTCTGAGAAACAAACTGAGGGTTTTAGAGGGGAAGGGGAGTGGGGGGATGGGTTAGCCCGGTGATGGGTATTATTAAGAGGGCACGTACTGCATGGAGCACTGGGTGTTATGCACAAACAATGAATCATGGAACACTACATCAAAAACTAATGATGTAATGTATGGTGATTAACTAACATAATAAAATTTAAAAAAAGAAAACAAGCAAGCAAGAAAGCAAACAGATAAAAACACTGTTCTACAAAGAAAAGGGAGCACTATGAAAGAGGATATCACCTCTTCCAGGTACATGTTCTTTCCAAAGCACACTTGGGTTTTTTGGGGTTTTTTTCCCTCTTCCTGATGAAATTCTCTCCACATCCCTAACAGAAACCACATGCCCAGAGAGAGGTTGTATGAAGCAGTCACATCACCTATAAAGCAGCCAGGGGAAGAGGAAAAAAATACCGATCATAAAAAAAGGAAAAAAAGGCTTTCAGTGAGAAGAGTTGAAGTCAGAAGTTCACTATCTTTTTGGCTAAATATCATAACAATACTTGATACTTTCATGGCACTTTTTAAGATAAATGAATTGTATAGATTAATGATTGAATCAACAAGTATGTTTTCCTTAACTTCTTTCCTTCCTTCCTCCCACTCTTAAAGACATTTCGAGCACTTACTATGTAACAAGCACGGCTAGAAATGCAATGAATACGACACTTCCCCATCTTCAAGAGGGAGACAAGAGGAAAGAAGATGGCCCATGACATGAAAGAAATGGAAGAGGATGATCTGGGAGTAGGGTTTCCAGAAAAAGGAGAAATCACTTCATAAGTGCTCATGGTGTCCTAAAAAACTACCAGGTGATAAAATTGGAATTCTTATCTCCATTTTAGGTGAAGAAACTGAAGCTTAGAGAAGTGAATGAACTTATCCTAGATCACACACCTAAAAGGTATTAGATTGAGGACTACAAACAGCAATCTACCTTCCTTTTATTACTCCACACAGTCTCAAAAAAAAAAAGCCCATATTTAAAAATGCTAATTTTAAGACTATCAGAATATAGCAACAAATTATACCTGCTCACATCTAATTAAAAGATCCAAAGCTGATGGAGTCTGATTTGTGAATTTTGAATCAAAAGAGGTTATTAATGGAGGGATAATCTTAAACTTTAACATCAACTATTAATATTCTTTAATGCAAGCCTCATTTTCCTTCTCCAGATTCTACATCATCCTACTTTGCTGCCAGAAGAAACAATTAGTCATTGCATAAATAGATAAGTATTTGTCCGTACTGTAGTTGATGAGATCCAAGCTCTAGTGCCCCATCTGCACATTGGCACCAAGCCTGCCTCATAAAATCAGCTGTGGGCATTTCCCTAGTTCTTCATTTCAAAGATGAGGAAACAGCTTCAGCAATAATTATTAACATGACTAATCTCACACAGCTGAGAAGTGGTGGTGTAAGATTCAAGCAAGTCTTTGTGAATCTGAAGCCCTTGTTCCTTCCACTCTATCATGGTCCATGATATCTTTATATTTTATTATTTTTGCAGTTACAGTTACAGCTAGAGACCTTAGGTGCTTTATATCTGGGAATCCAGATATCCCCCTAACTACCACTTCTTTTATATAAAAACTTCTTGATTCTAAAAAAAAAAAAAAAAAATTTAACTGAAAATGACTCCATTTCCTGCTATCTGATGCTTCATCCCTTCACTTCACTCCTTTTAGATGAAGCAACAGTGTTGTTATAGCTGAGCACTCTCACAGTGGATGGAAGCCACATTTGTGCCTTTCCAAACAGGACTTGTGTGAAGATGTGTAGAAGCACTTGGTTATTACTCATATTCTGGCTTTTTCTTATTTCCAAGATGTTCTGTCTATAATAATGTTTGAATTTGAAGAGTTGTTTACATGACCTGAGCCTACTAATGTGAACCATTGACCATCTGTGGATTAGTTTTCAAGGAATGGATTGAAAGTGGACAAATAATTTTACCACCAAGTGTCAGAATAAAGAAAGGGGTCTTGCAAAGCAAAATTTAATACAAATAAATCAACATGACTTATATTTTGTAGATAATATTTCCTTGGTGGAGAAGTGGCTGACAGTAGAAGTGCCCCTCCCTCACCACCACTATTATTTTAATTTTCATATACTATTTTTAGCTTTTAAAATAGAGAATAAACAAAGGCAGAAGAAAAATGAGATTCATAATGAATTAGAAACACAAATGAGTTCCATAAAATATTTATCTGCGGTGAAGTGGGGTTTGATGGTAAGCTCACATAAACAAACATAAACAGGGCATTCTATTATATTATATTATTATATATTATTCTATTATATACAGATTTTCTGTAATAGGATCCTTTTTTTTTTTTTTTTTTTTTTTTTTGCATTTTTATTTGAAGGTCCCAGTTATGGGTAATGAAAAAGAACCTGAAAAAGTCTATACCTATTTTTTTCTCCTGCTCTGTTTTCCAAAAGCTAAATTTCAAAATTTAGTAATGATGGATACTTAGCACTACATGGTAATTTGGTTTATGCATCTAATACTCATCATTCTGATAATTTTTTAAAAGATTTTATTTAATTATTTGAGAGAGAGAGAAAGAGAGCATGAAGGCGGGAGGGGCAGAGAGAGAAGGAGAAGTAGACTCTCCCCTGTGCAGGGCTGGATCCCAGGACCCTGAGAGCATGACCTGAGCTAAAGGCAGATGATTAAGCAACTGAGCCCCCCAGGTGCCCCCATCATTTTGATAATTTACTAATGGTTCTAAGGGTTGATTTTCATAAATCATCACAATTCTGCCACAGGATTGTTGGGGAGAATAATAAACCAGGATATGTATAGCACCCATCCATGACTCCAATGAAGATTGAGAGGAAGAGTGCCTGGCACATAGTAACTGGTTAGTAAACACTGCGTGTTATTTCCATGATCAAAGATTGCAGAGGCCTACAAAAATATATATCCCACTGTTTTCTTTATTTAATGTCATTATGTAACAGTGAAACTTTCCCTATGTCTTTATGATACCTGATTTCTATCATAGGTTTTAAAATCATTTGTGTTCTTTGGACTATATTTTCTTTTTTGCATGACTTTAATTTTTAGAGCAATTCTAGGTTTATAACAAAATTGAGAAGGAGTTACGGATTTCCCATATAATCTCTGCCCCCACACATGAATAACCTCCCCAATTATCAGCATCATTACCAGAATGGTACATGTTTTTACCAAGGATAAATCTACACTGACACATCCTAGTCACCTAAAGTCCATAGTTCACCTTAGGGTTCACTCTAGGTATTATACATTCTATGTGTTTGGACAAATGTATAATGACATATATCTATCATTATAATATCATGCAGAGTATATTCACTGACCTAAAAATTTTTTGTGTTCTGTCTATTTATCCCCCCCCTCCCCCGGAAACCACTTATCTTTTTACTCTCTCCATAGTTTTACCTTTTCCAGAATGTCACGTAGTTAGAATCATACAGTATATAGCCTTTTCAAATTGGCTCCTTTCACTTGTCTTTCATAGTTTGATAGCTCAAATCTCTTTAGCACTGGATAATAGTCCATTGTCTGAATGTACCATGGTTTATTTATCCATTCAACTACTGAAGGACATCTTAGCTGCTTCCAAGTTTTGGTCATTATGAATAAAGCTGCTATAATTATCTGTGCACAGGTTTTTGTCTTGACAGAAGTTTTCAACCTTGGTCTAGTTTAAAATATTTAGTTGGGAAGTTTTATGGTTCATATACTATCACTTTCCTCTCCTGTATCCATGATGGTTAGTACTAACCAAACCAAGCAGTTTCTGAGTCTATACAGGTCTCAGGGTCCTTTTTAACACATGTTCTGAACAGTCACTTAATAAATGATCCCAGTCAGTACATGAGATGTAACCTATTTGCCATTCCTTTCCTGGAAACATTGCCTAATTACATCATTCTGAACTGCAGTTTGAGAGGGAGTTAAATTGTAGGAGGGGGCTATAGTGCTGTGAAGAGGACAATGATGACTGATGCTCTTTTTAGCACCTGCTAAGTCCATTTCTTGTCCTGAACACGTGTTCTTCATTACTCCAGTATGGTGATTTATAAGAACATAAATTAACATATTTCAGAAATTTTCCAATATGAGATTGCAATAATAAAATATCCAGATTCATGCAGGTACTACTGTAAACATGACAGCACCATTTAGCCTCCACAAGGTGGGGGCAAGAATACAGATAATAAGAGCTGACAGTTTCTTTTAACATGTGGTGCAATATTACTACACCCTTGCTCTCACTTATGGGAACGTCAATTAACCTTAAATGTGGAAAAATTACAGGAAGAAAGAAAAACAGATCAATGTAGAATTTATGTTGAGGTGACTAGAAATTTTTGTAGGTTCTTAGCATCAGATCCTTTATTTGAAGAGTATGTAAAAGTGAACATTCTCTCAGTATGTCCTTCTAAGAAAACAAATGACTCCAAATTAAAAACAGAATCTTTTCAAGTGTGATATGAAAGTATGGAATGAGTGCTGGAAGGGTCTCTATTAACCTGTCATCCTGAAAAGCAGGAGAAAACAGACCTGGATTATACCTTCTCTCTGACTCTACTCAGGGTAGAATATACTCTTCCCAACACAGCCACCTTGCCTCACATGAATTTAACAAAGCTAAGAAGTGAGAAAACAGGGGGAGAATAAGGTGATGCTGTGAAGCATTGCCAAAGCAGAGACTCATGTAACCAGTATGCAATTTTCCACTCTCAGCCATACCCGACTTCAAGGAGTATAACAGGTAAACTTGTAGGAAATACCAACTCTCAGCTTCACTACACTCTTGTACAGGTTGGAGGTTTCTACTTTGCAGCATTTTTTCTTTTTCTCCCTCAAACTTGTTGATGTTTACGTCAACCTACATTTCACCGGGACACACAACTGTGGTCTTACTTTTGCTATCCTAAGTATGGTCCTCATACCATGAGCACTGGCATTACCTGCAAGTTTGGTAGAACTGTAGAATAACAGGTTCAAATCAAAACTGCTAAATCAGAATCTGATGTTTAAGAAGATCCCCTCATGATACGGTGCACAGCAATGTTTTCAGACATAGCTCAAAGTTTTGTTCTCATCCATGACGGTCCTGCTTATGCCCTCCCTGTTCATTAATTCTTATTCTTTATATTTCTCTTCCCTCTCCCTCTTCTCTCCTTCTAAGCAAAAGAGTCAAGAGCAGAAGGAGAAAATGACCTATTTCTCTACATGCCTTCATCAAACACACTTACCTCAAATCCTGGTGTCTGATGAAAAGAAATCTTGTGAGAACACTGTAGAACTTCTCATTCTACATGAAAATAAATCTCTCTTTTCCAGACCTTGAGATATGAAGCTTCCATATCTGTCTTCTACCACCTAGTCTAAAGCCTTCATATTCACTGCTCAGAAGGTTTTCCCTGCTGCTTAATCTAACTTGTTCCAGGTACAATTGTTCCTTGGCAAGTCTTGCTCCCACCTCAGAAATTATTAAGGACAGCTGCCCACCATTTTATTCTCCATAAACCCCTTAGCTTGAGTCATTTCCTCATTTGTATTCTTCTCCAGACTATGAACTGATTTAACTAATGCCACTGTCTGCAGATCCACTCTGCTACCCTTCAATGGCTGTAGCGGCTCCTTCCAACTTTATAATTTTAAGCACAGAGGAGGGGATGTTTGCCTGTCAACAGGAATCCCTCTCTCCATCTAATCCCCTTAGTGAATTCCAAACAGTTGTTTATTAGAATGCTCATATAGTCACGCTGAGCACAATCCCAGGTTAGCAATAATAAGCAGATACTAGAACGCATATTTGTGTGTGTGTGTGTGTATATTGTTTATGAGTCCTGAAACCCTTATTTCATTAATGCCTACACAGAGACCTTGAGATCTGTTGGGAATGATAAAGGATCATTCTCATTATAAACCCCCAATTTACCTCCCTTTGCCCCTTTGCCCCATTACCTCCAACTTTATTGTTGTGGTCATCAAAAACCACAGGGAAAGAGAAAAGGCAACCTCTATTTAAGGTGTGAAGTCAGGAAACCTACCACTTTCTCTTTGAGTATGGGATAAGGGATTGAGAATGTAGCATTCCGGAGATACATAAAACCTGCATTATATTCCTTTAAGAAGATAATTGGCAGAGTCATCCATCATGGGGTTATTGCAAGGTTAGAGGTTTCTCTCTCTGAAGGTTTATCTCCTTGAGATGAAAAATAACAGGAAAGGGATGTAAAAGGGAGTCAGAAAGACACACTGAATAATTGACTAATTGATAAAGGGAGGAAAAAGACATGAGAAAGGGAAAGGGCAACAGCTCTCTGGAAAGCAGCCAGTGCAAATAAAATGAATGGTGTTTGGGTAGGGAAGAACTCATCTCTTCCCAGCTTCTAACACTTGAATAAATCTAAATCAGCCTAAGTGAGACAGCACTGGTTTTAGATGTTTCATAATAAATATCGGTCTTTTTCTGCTTTATCTTTTGCTTAGCTTAGTCAGAAATTTGCAAGTTCCCTTTCGTGAAAGTAGAAAAAAAGAAAACTTCTCAGTTATACTGATGTGATATTTGATTTGGTAAGGAGAGTCTTTGTAACAAATGAAAAGAAAAACAAAATTCACCCTGCATAATTTCCCCAGCTCCTCTGCTAGAGGGACCCTCAGCTGTACCACAGTCTACCTTTGTCCCTTCCATTTTCCACACTAACATCAGGACTGTCTTGATTACAGTGACAAAAATCTAATTTAAACTGTGTCCTCAGGCCCTTAAGCTAAAACAAGTAAACAAACCAACGAACTGGGAAAATGCTGTCAGGTAAGGCTACATCTAGATGTTTAACAAAATTATTATGTATCTCCTTCTTTGTAACACCACTTGCCTCCGCATTCCCTGCTTGGACAGTGAAATACCTACATAGAAATTGGAAACTTAGGCATTATGTACACTTTGTTCTATAGTGTAGTCTGGCTCTCTGTAAAATCAGGATAATAATACAAATCACATGGGAGAAATAGTTAAGATAAAGTCTCTAATATAAATAAAATAAGTATGTTATGCATAAGAATATATATCTTCCCAGATCAACTCCTTTAGTTCCAATCCCATCTTCCTAATTCGATATGTGATACATGGGTATAATTGGAAAATTCACAATGTGGGTTGTTCTTTCATCTCAACTACTATCTTTTCTTCAGATACTGACCTTGCCCAACAATAAACACCTCTTTTCACTAACCTTTTTTTTTCTATGTTTCATCTGAATGATCCAGGCTTATGAATAATAATAAGCTACCATGTGTTCTTGACCTTTCACATGTTTCTTCTTGATTTCACAACTACTGGATGGGAAATACCTGAAAGGAAAATATCTAATCCAATGCACTGCCTCCATCCTCCACTCACTATCCAATGAGTATTGTATGCATTGTACATATTGTTTTACATAGTCATCTGTAATATGGGGATAATTAATCCAACCTCATAGGGCTGGCATGAGGAAAATATAGTCAAGTGAACTATACAGATGGACAGACAGATACATGGGAAATATATATAAAAGCATACATTCCCCCCATAGAGACAGAGCCCAAATCTGTTTTGTTGTTGTTTTGGTTCTCACCACTATGAGTTTATAAAACCAGGCATAGAATAGGACAAGCCAACAGGTACTTAATATGGGCATATGAATAATCAATCCTACATTCAGATTCTACTTCTTTGGCCATTTTCCTTATGATGACATGTTAAAATGACTGCCACCATAAAAATTCACTTGCAAAATTTCCTTCCTCAAATTGGGTAGAAAATTAAAGGTTTTAATTTTTAAATGTACAACTCAAGGTCACAGGAAAATGTTTGGAAGCATGTTAAATAAATATATGAGAGTAACAGAACATAGGCAAATTCTCAGTAGTCCTCTCTCTGCTTCTGGCCTCTGAAAATCCATATAAGTCCACCCAAAGGGCAGGTTGGAATGGGAAGGAGTCTGAGCTCCCTGGGCAACTCTATGAGAATTGCCTTCTTTCTCACTGAGTAATGAAAAACTCACTCTTTGGTAAAGAAATGAAACAAATAAAAGTAACTGTTTCTATTGTCAAAAGTTTAGTAGGAGAAAAAATTAGCAAATATTCCTTGTTCTATCATTTGTTTTCTAACTATGGATATCAGCACAGAAATGACTCTATTTTTTGGACCTTTTATTTGCCTTTTACTGTGAGAAAATATTTCTAAAATGTAATGAGTCACTGGAATATTCAATCCTAGAAATACGTGGGAATAATTGAAAGAAAAAATTCTAACATAGATATGAAGAAACAGGGCAACTAAGTTCTTCAAAAGGGAGGTTTAAAACAAAAGAGCACCAAAGGGAAACATTTTGAAGTTTGATGCCCTGGTTTTGGCAACCTTATCATGGACAAATTTGGGGCCCATTTTCATTGGATAGAGGTAAAATTTAAGGATGGGCATTGATGTATATGGTGGGTATGCATGGGTGTAGGGCACCCATATAAAAAATGGAAAAACACATTCTTGCTCTACTGCTTAATTTGATAATGAATCTTGTAAAGGATTTAATAATTTATCTCATTAATTGTGTCCAACAGGAGTGACTACAGAATAGCAATGGAGGACATACACTTTGGAGTCAGACTAAACTGACTTTGGGAACTGTGTTCCATCATTTCCTACTTGTGCATCCTTAGGCAAACTCTCTTCCAATTTAATTTTTCTCATCTATGAAATTAAATAATGCTAGTAGCTTTTATTGCAAGGTCACATGAGAAAATACATATAATGTCTTTATCATCAGGTCTAGAACATAAAATGCATTGAATAAATATTGGTGATGATGTGGAGGTTGATGGTTATGATAACTGTGATGATAATAACAGTGATAATGATGATACCAGATTTTATATCTACAGTATCGTTTATACTCTTAAATTTTTTTAGAAGCATGGAAACTTTTAAAAGTGTTCTTTAATATCTTAAAATGGTGAAGGCTTTATAAAAAGTCCTCTGGAATCCATCAAAAACATTCACGAGAAGTTGTAGAGGCACAGAATTCTGGGACCAACCAATGTTAGGACTAAAAAGAAGTAAAGCCAAACATCTTCATTTAGTAGACATGGAAATTGAAGGTCACAATCTGGTCGACAGCATCTATGCCCCAGACTCCTAGCCCTGTACTCTCTGAACTATAAGACACTGAAAAATATGCAACATCACACCATACTCCCAAAACACTGTGGCAAACCCTTTAAGAGATTAACTTAATAGAGTCAGCACTATAAGGCAATAAGTGGAATCACTGCTTGTAGAAATAGGGTGGAAAATGACCAAGTGAATAGGCAATAAGAATTCTAGTGGGTCTCTATTCTGTCCAAAGAATGAGAAGCACAGCTGCACACATTTGCCACATAGAATGGCAATATAGAATATTGCCATATAGAATACATGGTTTTCCTTGGTTACTTATGAAACACAACAAGTCTTTCATGGGATACTTACATCGATGATAACATAAATATTTCATACTCTGCATTTAAAACATTTACTTTCCCAAGTCAAATTCTTGCTGTAAAGAATACCAGCTTTTAAGAGCACAAAGAACGGTAGTATTAGGAAATTAACATTCTGTCAACAACAATGTAATCAATAATTAGGCAAGGATCATCCAAGGATAGTAGAAGTTGGTGAAAGTCTGAAAAGGGAAAAAAAAAGTCAATCCTTTTGTAGCACATCATGTAAGCTTTCTTCTACAATCCACATTGTGATCAAATGACAACCATTACAGAGGTGACGAGGTTCTGTGCGGCAGCCTGGAGCTATCCAGGAATTTAAGTTCACCATTACACTCTCAGAACTGTATATCAGCCGTGGAGAACTGCATCTATAGCGGCATCTTTGAGACAGAGTTTTGTCATTCCGATAATATGATCCTGGCTAGAAATGCCTGGACCAATCAAGGATATCAGAGGGTATTCTCAATGAGCAGGTGGCAAGCTGTCGAATACATACTGAATGCTACAGTTTTGTGTCACCCAAGCTGGAGTGGTGGGACTGTTTCTCAGCCTCAGATAAAAGTATTCAAGACTTGATATTCTGCCAGAGAGATAAAATGTAAGAGTCTAACCTACACATATTCAGCGACATGTCCCTTCCTTGTCACCCAAGCATTTCCTCCATGACCCACCAGTTCTGTCCTATTAGCCCCATGATGAAAGGAGCAGCCTGCCTGTCTAAGCCTGCTCCTCTGTTTACCATGAAATGTTCCTGGTACTTGACAAAACACATCAGTGAGAGTCTGCTCACCTCGGTAGGCCTCCCTTCCTGCTTGAATGCACATCCACAAATCCAAATAGTGTTAAAGGATATTGATGAAGTGGATGCCTTTCTAAGAATGATGGCCCAGGAGGAAAACAGAAACCATGCATAGTAAGCAATCAAGAAATGTCAGCAGACCTTAGAGAAAACCTTCAAACACACCAGAGCACTGAGACAAACATCAAAACTAATGGAGTGTTTGTAAAGAGATGTGTGTTTGCCCAGAAAGGGAAGTAGGAAGTGAAGTGAGAAGCCAAGCAGGACTATGTGTGTTACTTGGGGGCTGACAGCATGATAGGGGAAGACTACAACTCACAAGCTGCCAGTCTGAAAAAGAGGCTGGAAAGGAATTTGAGGTTGGAGTAAACAGTTGATGTTTTTGCCTGCAGTGTATTCATTTTTCTTTCTGGTTATAGCCCCTTATTTTCCTAGGTGAATTAATTCTCCACTATTTTCTTAACATGTTGTTGAGGTGGGAAGGGGTAAATCCTGCCTGAATATCAGGCATTAACATGTCACTCAGGAATGACCAAGGAGAATGGCGTATACCCCTGAACACAGTGATTGATTTAGGGATAGTCACATGACTCAAGACAGAGCAACCTGAACCCTTGAAACAGAACTCTAGATTTTTAATTGAAACTTGGGATATAGAACATTTCTTTCTGCTTAAGTTAAATAAGGTTCTGGGGGAAACAGAGGGCAAGATGGGATTAGATATACAAAAAAAAAAAAAAAAATGCGTTAAGGGAAGGCTGAGAAATAGGGAGACAGAACTCTTTCCCTAAACTGGTTGTGCCAGACTGCTGTGGAATAATGCCCATAGGGGATTTAGAAGCCTCTTTGTCTGAGAGGAACCACTAGAGGATCATCTTGAGCTTTGCAAAGAATTTAACAAAGGGTCTTACAGCTTTGCTCTTAATTTGCACTTTGCCCCCCAGTCTCATTTCACTTAAAAAATCTTTTACTTCCTGGAAAGACTAAAGATAAGAAACATTTTACCAACCACATAAGCCTTATTCTTTGTATAGCCTCTGAACAAAAAAATAAACTTGAAAACTAGTTTCCTTTCTTAGTTCATTTCTCTCTTTTCTTAATTTTTCATAGGGAGCAAGATGAAGCCAACTGAAATTTGTAACATTCTGCATGGAAATCATCTTTCCAAGGCTCACAAATTCAGTATGTAAATTTATCTTCCAGGTGACAAAGATGATAGTTTTAACTTGCATAATTTGAATTGTCTTTTTTTTCTCAGCTAATATTACCTTTTCCTCACTGCTTTTCTAAATTTATTAAACCATTTGTTCACTATTCTTACAGCCTTGGCTAACATTTTCACTGGATTTAGTTCAAATCTGTATTTAATTACTAAACAAAGTAGATCATGTTTCCAGCTTAGGATACACAGGCTACAGAGGGGGCAATACCCATGAAATAAAATTAATTTGCAACATGCTAATCAAGTGAAGAAATCTCAGCATTTCCCTAGAAAGCTATTATTCAGTCCTATATTTATTTTTTTCCCAAAATTACTGTTTTCCACAAGGATCACTCCAACAGTAATGAAGCAGAAAAATTTTGCAAGTTAAGAAATTAACGTGCTCCATAATGGGTTATAAACTTGTACCTCTTCATTGCTCATGCACTTTTGATAAGCTTGACAAATTTTAGGCCTCTTTAATTTAAAATACAGCAGTTTTAGTTCTTTAAGTTACAGTGGAAATAATCTCCCTATCTATCATCAGAATGGTTCAATGTAGTCATTAATCTACAAGATATCATGCAGAAAGTGATTTTTTTTTTATCTACTCCAATCACTCACTTAGTGGGTTTTAGGAAGGAAAAGGACTATTTTCTGAGGACTTCAAATCTAGACTTGAGGCAAAAACTTTCATAAGCCATTATAATTATAGAGGCAAGATTTAGAGATAGAGCTGCCATTATCATTATGTCTTCTTTGGCATGAATAAGGCCATTGGTACGGGCAGAAACCACGTACAAAGAACTCAGAAGCATTCCACATCGCAGTAGGACATGAAACACTGCTTCTAGGGCACCAAGAGTTCATTTTCTCATCCACTCAATGCGGTCCTGTCGAGCTGCTCATCTTCCTCTTGTTCCTTCTCTTAGTGGCACCATCAGCTATTTGCCAAGCAAATGAGACAGGTTTGAAAACATAAATGAAGAACCTGCAGAGGAAGTTTTATCTACTCTTTCTGAATGAGTTCTACCCATGGTCCTGTTTTTTTAAGTGATCATTTATTAAGATCATTCTCTGTTTTGGGCGCCTGGGTGGCTCAGTTGGTTAGGCAACTGCCTTCGGCTCAGGTCATGATCCTGGAGTCCCAGGATCGAGTCCCGCATCGGGCTCCCTGCTCGGCAGGGAGTCTGCTTCTCCCTCTCCCGCTTCCCCCCTCTTGTGCTCTCTCTCTCTCAATAAAATAAATAAAATCTTTAAAAAAAAAAAAAAAAAAGATCATTCTCTGTTTCTCCAAAGAGCACTTGGATTAATATTCAAAATACATCTGAGAGAAGTAAGAGGAATTTGCAATGATACTGTAATAGATTTGTCAGTCCACAAGTTATGTGGGCCCAATGGACACTCTTCATGTATGATTTCCTAATAGTAGCACATTATAAAGGAAAGGACACTAATAAGTTGATAGACTATCAGAATTCCAGACTGTGGGGCTCAACAAACAGAGACACATACTGTACTAACAGAAAGCATTGAGCATGAGCATTTGGTACCCCTCCCCACCTTACAATTCTAGGGATAATGGATCCCAGCTGTCCTAAGAAATGCCTTGAATCCCAGCACTAGGAAACCATAATTGTGAACTTGGTAAACTGGGGGTGGGGTGTTCAAAGAAGTGAAGGTCACTATGTTAGTGATGGAAAATCCGTACTATCTTCTACCTACAGCAGCCAGCACTAATTTAACAGTTATATATTGTTGTGTAACAAAACACCGGGAACTCAGTGGCTTGAAGCATTTACTACTTTACAGTTGTGAGCTGGGTAGTTCTGCTGGTCTGAGCTGCGCTCACCTGCTCCAGGCCCTGTCTGCTCATACATTTGTAGTCAGCACCAGAGTCGGCTCAGGGCCAACTGAACTAAGATGGCTCAGCTGGAAAACTGTTCTTTGTATTTGCATGGCCTCTCATTCTCCAGGATACCCTGGACTTGTTCAAATGATGGTAGTGGTTAAAGTTCTTAGAGCAAAGGCAGAATAATACAAAGCCTCTTGAAGTCTAGGCTCAGAACTCAGAACAAAATTGCTTTCACCACATTCCATTGGCCAAATCAAGTCAAAAGCCAGCCCATGTTTAAAGATTGGAGAATTAGACTCTGAAAATAAAGATGAGCAAAAAGCTGTAGCCATTTATATAAACTCTAATCTAGCACAAAACCCTTCCCTGGTAGGGAATGAGGAAGCTTCAAAATCATCAGGAGCCCAATCTTCCAAATAGTCACCCTCAATTTTTCAACAAACAAATTTGTCATCCATGGTATATGACAATATCTAGTGTTAGCCTACTCATTGATGACTTGGATCATCATATGATATGATTCATATACTCTAATTGAATAGTACGTCCTATTCATTTGTTAAGTTAGGAATGAATAGAAAGTGGTTTGTATATAAACTATCTCAAATATTTTCTTCTCATTTCTAGAATATGTGTTTAAGCCATCCATTTATCCCTTCATCATGTGCAACCATAGGTGATTCTCTTTTGATGTAGCAAAACTAATGTGTGTGTGATACATCATATTTTATAAATTATAGTTTTTATGTGAACTAACTGCTTTGATCTTTGAGGTAGGCAAGACAGGAATTATCATTCTCATTTTTGGATTAAAAATATAAAGATCAGAGAAACTTAGCAACCTTTGAATTTCGCACATTTAGTAAATAGAGGGCCTACAATAAAAATTTAAATCCTTACCCAGCAAAGTTGGCTTTTGTACACGTTACATATTGGGAAATTTGCCCTAGAAATTGCTTTTAAAGCAACTGCTTACATGCTTGGAAATTGAGAAAATAAGTGACATATAAGACTATTTATAGTTCTAGCACCTAAATATCTTATGGCTAAGGCTAGAGAATGTTTACCCAGTTTTTTCAAGGTCTTCGATATGACCTATATGGAATCAAAAGCCACCTTGCCAAATCCAGAAACCTCCCCCAGCCTTAAAAATATCTCAGAATCTCCAAATTAGAACAACCAATACATAACACAAGAATATACTATGGAATAAGAAATTACTTTCTGGTCCTCCAGGTATTTGTTTTATGTACTGAAGTAAGAACATTTGAATGTTTTCTTAGCTGTCTTATGGGGAACAGCTACAGATATCATTAGGCACCACAGAATTACCTGACTTTACTGAACATGGAGGAATGATGATCCAAATAATCACACCCTGTGATCATGCACTTTGTATCATCAAAATGAGCCACACCATCAGTGGTCACACTGCCAGGTCATGGTCTCAGGAAGAACTTTGGGTCAAAATTTATGATTTGTGTCTTGTCCCTATAGCCAGCAGACTGGAGAGTGGGTTAATATCAAATCTCAAAAACAAACAAAAAAATTTAGAAACTATAAACAGAAAATTAACATTTTAGGATTTATTGAAGTAATGGCACACACTAGATGGTGGTGAGGCTGAAGGTGGAAATGACTAAATTTCTGTTGATTAGACTACCACCTCTTAGTAATCTTGGACCAGTGAAGACCCCAGGCCTTTTCTTAAAATTCCTCTCAAATTTGAGCACTTCTACCATAGACTTGTATTTCACTTCTTTATTTTTACCTAAAATGTTACTTTTGTGCTTATAGTTTCTAAATTCTTTTTGTATATTGGTTGAAAGGAACACCAACTTATTTACCTTACCTGACATCCTTCTATCCTGTCTGAACCTGGTCGTTACACTGAAAATCTCATTTGCTGTTGGAGATGGTTACCAAGAGGATATGACCACTGGGTCAACTAAGAGCTGGACCTGAGCAATGGGAGGCTTCTCACTCCCTCCCCTATCCTTGCAATGTATGCTCCGCTCACCATTCCCACAGTGGGAACTGTTTTCAAGGATACAGCCTTTAGAGAGCAATGTGTTGAGATCTGGATGGTATATGTGACTGAACCTGAACCCAGTTCAGGTCTCTATATGAACTTTAGGATTCTAACAGGCAGGTGTGTAGACCTACTCATCTTGCAGCCACCCAAGACAAGCCTCATATGTAAGTTCCCTTGCATATAAAACCTGCCTCTGGATTGGTTTGTCTCTTTCTTCCATCTCACCTTGCCCTCTGGGTAGGGGTTCAGTTTATGAACCAACACCTGCCCTAAACAAGATGAGTCTTTTATAATGCTTTGCCTTTGCCATACTATTCATTCTTCCTGGAAGCTTTTAAACTACCCCCACCCCACTGGCACCCATATCTAAATTATCTTTCTCATGTTCATTACTGAACTTAAAAGAAAAAAGCTTTTTCTGCTTGCCCTGAGCAAGTTTTGCTCCTTTACAATATGCATTCAGTTCATACCTTTATAATATCACTTACTATGTTGATTTTAATGCACTTGTTTACAAGTCTATTTCCTGTAATAATCTATGAGTTACTTGAGGGAAAGTAGAATTTCTTATTTGTCTTTAAATTCTCAATTCTGAGCTCACTACCCATCACTGGGGATTGGTTCAGTAAATGTTTGTTGATTTAATTGAAAGAGTTCTCTGAGAGAGAATCTGGATTGTATTCTTTTTCCAATTTTATGAAATGGGTTCCAGTCCCAACTGAGTCACTAGGCAGGTGTTTAACCTTGGGCAATCACTCTACTTCTGAGGCATAGTGTTTTTGAAAAAAATAAGAATAATGCTAAGTGTTCTCTCTAGCTCAAATGATTATTTCAAAAATAAAACAGGATAATGTGTGGGAAAATGCTATAAAAATGGAAAAGAAATCTACATGCTAAATTGCTCTTCTCTAGTACTTAACATCATGCAAGCATACTATTAAATACTTGTTAAAATGAATGATGTAGACCCATCATTGATGAAGGTCTATGCTAGAGCAGAAGATATTAATGTGAAAGTCCAAGGTTCTGTCTCCTATCCAAGAAGAGGAACAATATGCAAATATATTTTGGAACCTTGATTCTTCCAAAGAAATTGCCAAAGAAGTGTATCCATTTTCAGCGAGTGCCATAGTTTAGTTCATAAGCATGTTTCTGAGAAACTCTACAAAATGGAATAAAATTACAAGAATTGAATTTGAGAAGGAAGGCTAAAATTGGGCAATATCAACAGAGAGAGAAGAGAAACTTGAGCCAATAGGGGTGTTTGTTTGTTTGTTTGTTTGGGGGGGAATAGGTCACTGAAATAAACATTTCACTTTTTGTCTACACATATGCAGCGAAGTGAGACAATTAGGCATAATAAACCCAGTCATCTAAAAATGATTCATCACTTGGCATACTCTAAGACCATCTCATAATTATTCATTCACTCATTCATTCTACATATCCTACAGTGTTTCTTTCTTTAATATATAGCTATTAAGGACCTACTGTGGGGAAGTTTAAGTGGTAGGTATTAGAGATATAGCATTAGAGTAATACAATCCTTACCCGTAAATATTTCATAGTTTAGAAGGAGAGAATGAAGAGCAAATGAGCAATGACCAGAGAGTGTTAATAAGTTAGGTGTGAGGTTCTTTGAGGGCAATATATGGACCACCTAAGAAGTCTTGGTGCCACAAAAAACATCCAATAAAAGAATTTTTCTAAACTATATCTGATTTCCCTGGATTTCTCATTAAAAATGTCAGTTGTAGACTTTCTAAATCAGAACTTCTCAAGTCAGGGCTCCAAAATACGCATTTTAACTGAGTATCCTAAGCAAGTTCACTGCTAAGAGAACTTGAAAAACACTATTCTAGATAACTGATGTCTATGCTGAAAACTTCATCTAAATAGGAGTTAATTCAACTCTTGTTTTCTTCTTCATTATAATGCAATAACTAGAAATCTGTGTCAAAATGCTGATAAATGAACTTGATATACAGAAATAGCTTTGAATTAAATATAAATTATTGACTAATTTTTAGAGCTAAAATTAGTAACAATGTACTTACAGGAATTGTTCACTTACTTTACAGCATATAATCCATCAACACAGAAGGTCAATAGTTTAAACTCTGCCATCAGACCGCCTGGGTTCAAAGCTCAACTTTGCAATTTATCAGGTGTGTAGTTTTAGGAAAGTCATATAACATTTCTGTGCATCAGTTTCCTCATTTGTAAAATGAATATAATAAAAATAGGTCCTACCTATCCTGCAGGTAGGATAAAGTATATGGCATAAGTATTGCGAATACCATCTGGCACATACATATTTTAAGTGTTGGGTGTCATTAATCTCATTCTGTTTATTTGTTCCCTCTCTGGGCCTAACCTGGGCTCAATACTCATTCCAGGTCAATTCCCATTTGTTACCATGTATTTTCCTGCATTTAATTTTCTTGTTGCCTTTTCAAGTGGTACATACATTATGAACACTGAATAATGTCTTAATGAGGCACTTAAGAAAGGGATCTGATCTTCAGATATTTGTTTCCCTTGTAGTGTTGGCCACATCTGTACTCTGCATGGTCTTTGGGAGGAAATCAGTCAATTTTGTTCTTCAGATAATATATCTAGAAATCTGATGATTAATTTTATTCTCTCATAACAACAAAATTTTCTTCCCCTTAAGTAGCACACTATGCATTCCTCAAAATAAAGTAATTGGAGGGGATCATTTACCAAGAAAATGAATATTAGAAAGTTATTTTATCTTAGCAGAAATCCTCCAAATGTACTGGGCACAAATTAGCATTCCCTCCTTTTCTCCACCCCACACTCCTAATTACTTACATCTGATTACATCAGCTTCTCCCCTTTTTTAGCCTTTGGTAGTTGGTATCCATGGATCTTCATTAGATAGCTTATTGAAGTTCTCTACATTTTGTAAATTTATTTTGCTTCCCCAATTCTTGGTTAAAGGTCTTGAAAATGGGACCTTAACAATTTGCAGTAACATCTTGTACCTAACCACTCTAAAACTCCATAAATTAAAGTGCAATTAAATGAGTTTAAAATTATATAAGTAGAACATTTAATGATCCTGTCCAAGAGCATTTTGGATGCATTTTTATAATGTGCATTACTTTAAAAATTAAAACACTTTCGTTAATTAGTGGAGAGATATTTTAAAGCTATGCTTAGAAGTACATTTAAGTTAAAATATAGTTAAAAGTTAAAATAGAGTCACAAAGTCTTATCTGGCTCAAAAAGCCCAGTAGAAATGAATGTCTTCTTTATACTTAGATATATTTGATGGCATCCATATTGTTATGAAGGAACAACAACAAAGACTGCAACTCAGTGAAAATGTCCAAATCAATTAGAGGTTTTCATTGAAGCTAAATGTATTATCATCATCATAAGCATGTAGGAGCATAATATTATATATATTTTTAATAATTCACAAAAAAATCTCCCTTAGTTTGGAACGTTTATAAATATTCCTAGAAAAAGTTTAAAGCAATTGGAACTGTTTTTCCTGGAGAAGAAATAACCACTGAGTATCTCAGCTGAAAGTACCTTGATAAATATTATATTGTTTATAAAGTTTAAGTTCTAAATTAAATTTTAAAATATTATTATTATTATAATTACCAAGAGCATCAGTATCATTCTATGTTATGCTGTTTAAATAATTTGAAATGCTTTTTTGGAACAAAGTGAAAATAATGAGAAAGAGATGGACAGAGAAGAGGGAAAGAAGGAGGGAGAGAGAGAGGAGAGGAATAGGAAATCAAGGGTTTTCAAATAACCAAAATGTAACATCATGCCAAGTATTAAGGGGGTACAGAAAAGCAGAGATGTCATAATGTAGTTGGAAAGAGAAAATTAACAAGTCTAACATAATGCACGCACCACTATGTACTAAAGAGGTTGCAATTCTTGAGCTTCCATTAACTAGCAAAGAAAGAGCAAGAGAAGCAAGAGTTAAACATCAGAACATGACAAAACTCATCATACAAGCTCCTGTACTGTGTACAAATACAGTTACTTAAAGCAAATTATCAATAACTCAAAAGAGCACTAACTAGACCATATCATAAGATGTTCTCTAGGTATAAAATACATACTATATTTTGAAGACTTCATACCAATAAAGAATGGAAAATGTCCCATTAATATTTTGATATTGATCACAATTGCATAATATATTTTTATGTATACTGAGTTAAATAAAATACATGAATAAAATTATTTCCACCCTTCTTTTTTATGGTGAATATTAGTAAATTTAAATTACATATTTGGCTATCTTAGATTTCTACAGGGTGGCACTGATCCAGAACTGCCTACTTTGATGCATAGAAAAGTGATAAATATGAAACACTAGCTTTTAGGAGATCAGGAGAAAAAGGACAGAGATAAGAATAGAGATAGAAGCCCTCCTAAGTACATAAGGCTTGAGTTGGGAAAATGGAAAGGGAAAAATGAGACAGCACTGAGCTAAGACATAAAGATGGCAATGAGTTTAACATAGGATGATGACTATTTGTTCACCGTTATGACCACACCAAGCAACATCTGCAGAAAAGCTTGAAAGGAAATTAGATTTGAGTAATTTTGTTTTTCAAATGGACATAATGGGATGAAAAAAATAATAATAATACAAATTTCTGATTTAAAATGATAATGAGCAACCAACACTAATCAGAAAATTTCTTTGAACTGACCAACATCTCTTTACAATTTGGTATTGGTTTTGACTTATTTACTTATTTTTTAAAATTAATTTTCACAAAAACACAGCATGAGATTTACCCTCTCAACAGATTTTTAAATACCCAATATAGTATTGTCAACTATAAGCACAATAGTGTATATCAGATTTCTAGAACTAATTCATCTTGCATAATTGAAATTTTATGCACATTGATTAGCAGCTCTTCATTCTTTCCTCCTTGTAGCCCCTGGCAACCACCATTCTATCCTTTGTTTCTATGCATTTGGCTATTTTAGGTACTTTATATAAATGGAATCATGAATAATTTGTCCTTCTGTGACTGGTTTATTTCACCTAGTATAATGTTCTCCAGATTCATCCATGTTGTCACATATTACAGGATTTCCTTCTTTTTCAAGGCTGGATAATACTCCATTCCAGGTATATATCACATTTTCTTTATCTATCCGTCAATGAAAATTTAGGTTTTTTTCTACATCTTGGCTCTTGTGAATAGTGTTGTAATGAACATGGAGTGATAATATCTCTTTGAGATCCAGATTTTAATTTTTTTAGATAGATACCCAGGAATGGATTACTAAAAATAGAATTATTTTTAATTTTTTGAGGACCCTCCATACTATTTTTCATAGCAGCTGCATTTTGCCTTCCAACCAACAGTGTATGGAGGTTCCAATTTCTCCACAACCTCTACAACCTCCCCAAAACTTGACTTTTGTCTTTTTGATAATTTTGTCTTTTTCATAACAGGTGTGAGGTGATATCTCATTGTGGTTCTGATTTGCATTTCCCTGATGATTAGTGATGTTGAGCATCTTTTCATATACCTGTAGGCCATTTTAAAATCTTTGGAGAATAGTATATTCAAGTCTTCAACTCATTTTTAAATTGTTATTAGTTTGTTTTGTTTTGCTATAAATTTGCTGTTAATTTGTTTTGTATTTGTTTTTGAGTCATAGGGTTTCTTATATATTTTAGAAAGTCACCCTTTATCAAATAAATGGTTTACAAATGTTTTCTCCCATTCCATGGGTTCCCTTTTTACTCTGTTGATTGTGTCCTTTGTTATATAGAAGTTTTTAGTTTAATGTAGTCACACTTGTCTAAGTTTACTTTTGCTGATTGTGCTTTTGGTGTCATATCATGAAATCATTGCCAAGACTAATGTCAAGGAATTTTTATATACTATGTCTTCTTCTAGAAGTTTTATGGTTGCAGGTCTTACATTTAAGCCCTTAATTCATTTCAAATTAATTTTTGTGAGTGGCATGAGATAGGGCTCCACTCCAATTTCATTCTTTTGCATGGGAGTATCCAGTTTTCCCAGCACCACTGAAAAGACTATCCTTTCCCCATTGACTATTCTTTGCTCCTTTGTCAAATATCAGTTGACCATATATGTATCTACTTATTTTTTCTAGGATTTTGATTTTGTTCTATTGATCAATGTATCTGTTTTTATGCCAACATAATACTGTTTTGATTAGTATAGCTTTGTAATATAATATTTCATTCAAATAATTAATTCCAAACTTTCTCACACTCTTGAAAAAAGTTGAAAAGTAGAGATCACTTCCACATACATTTTATGAGATGAGAATTACTCTGATACCAAGCCAGACAAAGACACCAAAAGAAAAGAAAACCCCAGGTCAAAATCCCAGATGAATACAGATGCAAAAATCCTCAACAAAATATTAGCAAACCAAATTCAATAGCACATTAAAAGGATTATACACCATGACCAACTGGGATTTATCCCTGTGATGCAGGGGCAATTCAACATATGAAAACCAATCAATGCGATATACCACATCAGTAGAATGAAGGACAAAAATCACCTGTTTCCAGTTTGAGAGTCCATGCACTTAGCACTATGAATGGGGTGAGAGAACCAATGTACCTCTTTGTACAATTTCAGAATCTCAGAATAATGAGAAATCCCTAAAAAGCTTTCGAAAGAGAGGCCAAAGGAGTAGGAACTTAGAATATATCAGCCTTTTCAATCACAGCATTAAAACCAGAGGTAGGTTTTTCAATCAAATGCTGAATAATGAACCTCCCTAAAATTTACTGGCATAAAGAAATAGCCATTTAATTGTGCCTACAAATTTATGGCAGGGTACAGTTGTGATGGTTCCTTTCTTCCCCAGATAACTGAGGCCTCAGCCAGGGGCTCAAATAGCTAAAGATAGCTGAGATAGATTGATTAAGGTCATAAGCCTAGGACCTCAGTTTTTGTTGTTAGATAACTGTTTATTTTGTTTTAGTTCTCCAGTAATATCTACTAAGTTGAAATCTTCAAAATGGCTTCTTCAAAGTCTGGGATCTGGGCTGGAATGGCTGAACCAGCTGGGGACTGCATAAGCATCCCTCTATCCAAGCAGCCTCTTCATATGACTACCTTGCTTGGATTTCTTCCTTACATGGTGGTCCCAGGGTACCCCTTCCCTAGAGCAAGCTTTTCAAGAGGACTAGATGGAAGCCACGAAGTTTTTAATGACCTAACTCCAGAATTTACAAAATAGTTTCTGCCAACTCTATTTGTCAGGTGAGTCACGAAGGCCAGTCCAGATTCAAGGAGAGGGTAATTACACTGCATCCCCTTAATAAAAGGATTAGCAAAGCATTTGCAGTTGTATTTAACATACCATTTGATAGAAAATTATCTTTAACTTAGAATTATATATGCAGCTTAGCTTTCAATCAAATGTGAAAATAGACATTTCATATGTACAGTGACTTGGTGTTTTGTTCTAAGACATCATTTCTCAGGAATTTATTGAAGAGCATTACCCACCAAAGTAAAGGAACTTTAAATCTCGGGAACACTGGTTGTGAAACAAACCTAGAAACCAACCAACCCAGACTGCAATAGGTGAATCAAAATTCCTTGAGAGAGAGCTCCAAGGAAATGTTTTTTTAAAAAAAAGAAAAAAAAACAGATTAAATATTAGATATGTTTGAGTGTTTGGGGGAGGAAAATGCTCAATAGCATTTGATAGATGCATTAAAACAAATTATAGGCATATTAAAGTTTATAAAACTTATCAAAATAACAGATATTAATGAAGGAAAAGCAAAAAGTTCCATAAAAAAGAATACAATTCTGTATCTGCAACATACATAGTCATAATTATGTTATGTATTGCCAGGAATGGCCGGCAATCCCTGCACCGATGGATGAAAGATGACTCCAAACTTTGCGTGAAAGAGAGAAGAAGACAAGGGGGTCAACACTCAGAGATAAGACCCTTTGCTCTTCTTTGCTCCCGCTTTTATTGGTCCTTCAGGATATCCTTATCATTGTTTCTCAAGCATGTGATGTGTGACAAGGGGTCTTACTGACACTGAGAGGATTTATGGGAAAGATAAGATATGCTAATCTGCGTGGTCTACTAAACATAGCCTAAGGGACAATGCATACATTTCTTAGATCACAGGGTGGCTGTTTGGGCTAAGAGAGCTTCGGGGAAGGTAACTCCCAGAGGCGTTTCAACGGCAGAGTGGTCACAAGGCCCCAGCATTCCAAAGGCCCATGCCCTTCTCTGAAACCCTCCCTTGCCCCTAGCAGCCTCTGTGTTACATTTTAGCAAGCCAGGTATTATGGCTGATTTCATGCTCTACATTAACCCCAACAATGTATACAGTGACTATTTATCCAAAAGTATTTGGGATAAATCCATTGGGAGAATGGGAGAATTTAAGTGGACATGAGGTGCTGTAGAAGACTGTTATATCTTTATCTATTATTATAGTATTCCAAAGGATACTGTGAAAACTTGACAAAATAAGAATTTTTAAAAAATCATTATAAATACATTATTTAGAAATATAGAGATAGATACCTAAATAAAGAATCCAAATCACCACCTCACACCAGTCAGAATGGCTAAAATTAACAAGTCAGGAAACGACAGATGTTGGCGGGGATGCGGAGAAAGGGGAACCCTCCTACACTGTTGGTGGGAATGCAAGCTGGTGCAGCCACTCTGGAAAACAGTATGGAGGTTCCTCAAAAAGTTGAAAATAGAGCTACCCTACGACTCAGCAATTGCACTACTGGGTATTTACCCCAAAGATACAAATGTAGGGATACAAAGGAGTATGTGCACCCCGATGTTTATAGCAGCAATGTCCACAATAGCCAAACTATGGAAAGAGCCTAGATGTCCATCGACAGATGAATGGATAAAGAAGGTGTGGTATATATATATACAATGGAATATTATGCAGCCATCGAAAGGAATGAGATCTTGCCATTTGCAACAACATGGATGGAACTCAATCAGAGAAAGATGTATCATATGACCTCACTGATATGAGGAATTCTTAATCTCAGGAAACAAACTGAGGGTTGCTGGAGTGGTGGGGAGTGGGAGGGATGGGGTGGCTGGGTGATAGACACTGGGGAGGGTATGTGCTGTGGTGAGCGCTGTGAATTCTGTAAGACTATTGAATCACAGACCTGTACCTCTGAAACAAATAATACATTATATGTTAAAAAAAAAAAAAAAAGGAAGAAGAAGATAGCAGGAAGGGAAGAATGAAGAGGGGAAATTGGAGGGGGAGAGGAACCATGAGAGACTATAGACTCTGAGAAACAAACTGAGGGTTCTAGAGGGGAGAGGTGTGGGGGGATGGGTTAGCCTGGTGATGGGGTTAAAGAGGGCACGTTCTGCATGGAGCACTGGGTGTTATACACAAACAATGAATCATGGAACACTACATCAAAAACTAATGATGTAATGTATGGTGATTAACATAACATAATAAAATAAAGAAAATAAAATAAATAAAAAGAGATTACCTCTGGGAAGAGGAACTGAGGAGTAAGAAGTAGTGGAGAAAGATTTCCTGGATTTTGTTGTAAGCATTTTGAATTTTAACATATATACACACACACACATGGGAAAATGAGACACATGCTGACTCTATGATGTGTTTTTTTTCATTCAAGAGTTTAAACATTTTTTGACATATTTGAAAAGAATTACAAAGTGAAAAACAGAAGTTTTTGACAGAAATTATCTCACAAATGATTTAATGTATTCCCTAACTCAAGAAGTAGTGATAGATTTCTATACATAATGTTCCTCTGGCAGAAGCATAAAATAACAAATTTTAAAAAAACATTCAGACTTAGCGAAATTTGTATGTGGAATGACAGACATGGAATTATGTTTTGTAGCAAGAATCCAGTCCTAGGGAACATCTAACAAGGTAAATGCCCCTTTAGCTGAAGAGAGTAATGAATGATGAGTCCAGATTGTTGGTAGGTGAGAGGAAATAAGGCTCCATAAGACATTTGTGGGTGTGGGGTTGTGCTTCTGAGAAAATGGGACTGAAAAGCAACTAAGTCATTGAGAAGACTTTTCAAATGTGTTAGAAAGAAGGAAGGAAGGAAGGAAGGAAGGAAGGAAGGAAGGAAGGAAGGAAGGAAGGAAGGAAAGAAAGAAAGAAAGAAGAAAGAAAGAAAGAAAGAAAGAAAGAAAGAAAGAAAGAAAGAAAGAAAGAAAGAAAGAAAGAAAGAATGAAAGAAAGAAAGAAAGAAAGAAAGAAAGAAAGAAAGAAAGAAAGAAGAAAGAAAGAAAGGAGAAAGAAAGAAGAAAGAAAGAAAGAAGAAAGAAAAACAGGAAAAAGACACAAGGTATTACAGGTAAGCCCCTTGGGCTATGGTGTTCATGATTTGATTAGTTTTATGCTGAATAATATTAATGGCTTGATGTGATATAATTAATGCCAAAATACGGTAATTATAAAGTGATTATAATTAACCCAACAATTAAATTTATGAGAAAAAATGAGATAAAGGAAATAACATGCATACTTCATCAATGAAAATATTAATGAATAATTAATCACACACTCCAAAAGTGATGGAGTTTGTAGGAAGTCTTCACACTGTTACCTTTCGCAGCAGGGATAAGGATGAATCTCTAGCATGTGTTTACCAAGCAACTGATTTCTCCCGTCACTGCAGAAAAATCTTTATGTGGAGCGAGTAAGCACAGACATGAAACTCCCACCTGTCTGGCTGACCCTATTTATGGAATACATCTAAATCATGAACTTCTTGTTTATAATTTGGATACTTTACAATAATTGCTACCATTTTGTAATCATGGACTGGGTAGTACTCTGTATACATTTTCTTAAATCATTAGATCCTCTTAGAAATTCTGCAGGAGATACTATTTCCTCCATGTAATTTCTGGAGAGATATGAGAAAACTGAGACTGAGAGAACTTAGGTCACTTGCCCAAGGACTAAGCAAGCAGTGGCAGAGTCGGAACGTGACCCTTGGTCACCCTGATGCCAAAGTCTTTATCTTTCTAACCACCTTCTGCCACCCTGGGCACAGCCCCAGCCTCAGCGCTGTTCACAACCCACCTTCTATATTCTTGAAGACATCCTTAGTAGACTGCCTATGACTCTAAATTAAACTGTTGACTCTCAACCACACCCTCAAATCAGGGCCTCCTGATACCTGCCTCTGGATCTGGAAGGTGTGAAGGAGGCGGACAGGGGCTGGAGCAGGAACTGCAGAGATAGAACCGTCTGTGGGTGAGGCAGAAACAGCTGACAGGCTGTGCCCAGGTCACTGAGCCATCTCTTCTGCCTCTGTGGGTTTAATGGGCACATACCTCTGTGACTAGTGGCCTCTTGTCCTAGCCCTTAAGAACTGATTTAGACCTTTTGCAATAAAGGCTTCCTTCTCCAAAACTGCATTTTCTCATCACTTCTGGCTGTTTTAATGCACACAAAAGACAGTCCTTGGCCTTTCAGATTCTGGGTTGTTTTTGTATTTCTGTTTACTTGACTTGGAAAATTTTTTCATGGTTCTCGAGTTTTTGTTAAATTCTAGAATATGTGTTTACCACTGTATTTTGGACACAGAGAGGTCTGAAACCCCAAGGAGCCAAACCAGTGAAAGAAACTGCTGTTGTCTTCCCAGTGCCCTCTGATATTCACTGGTATTCAAATTTAAGAGAGAACAACAGGTACGATCCACTCAATCAAAGCCCACCACAAAGGCAGAGAATAGAGATTCTGGAAGGAGAATGGGACAGAGTGGGAGGTGGCCATGGAATGTACATGAAGAGGAAGATGATATTTCAGCTAATTCAAGGAATGGATTAATTCCTGATACTGCACCAAAGTTCAGGTTCAGCTGGCAACAATAATATCCCACATCTTACCTGTTAAGAGAAAGCCATCCCAGCAAGAGAATTTAGTGAACAATGGGGAGTTCCCCTCTAAATACGCCAGACATTTGAGTCATTCTCAAGTGAATAAATGTTTTGTGGCCCCGGGTGGGACACTGGGAACTTAGAAATGCTCAAATGAGAACCACAAATACAGCAAAAATTCCATCAGAGAAACAGCACAAAACAGCATACAGGTCACTGTGATGATTTTCATCAAGCTGACTGAATAGGCCTTTGGATGAAGAATCATAAAAATGAACCATAGGGGCGCCTGGGTGGCTCAGTCCCTTGAGCATCCGAATCTTGATTTCGGCTCAGGTCACGATCTCAGGGTCCTGAAAGGGAGCCAAGCATCAGGCTCCAGGCTCAGCTGGGGTCTGCTTGAGCTTCTCTCTCCTCTCCCTCTGTCCCTCCACCCCAAAATAAATAAATAAATCTTTTTAAAAA
Organism: Halichoerus grypus; assembly: GCF_964656455.1. Lineage (NCBI taxonomy): Eukaryota > Metazoa > Chordata > Mammalia > Carnivora > Phocidae > Halichoerus > Halichoerus grypus. The sequence continues at coordinate 20,688,528 of NC_135718.1, read as the reverse complement.
ATGAACCAAATAGAAAGAAAACAGAAATATAAGATTTTTTGAAATTCTATTACGTGAGTGTTTCACAAATATGTGTTTACAGAGGTATTGATAACTGAGTATAATTTTGAGAAAATATGAGATTCTTAATGAAAATTCTCTCCAAAATTTTATAAGGAAACGTATTAGATTCTGAAAAGGGAAAAAAGTCCCCAGTTGTATGAAACTCCTCAAAGGACTTAGTGCTAACTTACGTTAGCAACATGTCAAAAACGAGCTAAGGAGTATTCACACATCTCTCTCTCTGGCAGACACCTTGGTGTGGAGAACCACCATTCATTCCACAATCACTTTCTCTGTCTACTACTTCTAAAATAGAAGCTATAAAAAATAAAAATGCACATTTCCAACTTTCTTAGTAGGTTGGGGGAGGGGGAGATATGACACTGTTCTTGCCAATGGGACACAAACACAGCTTATTCTTTTTGCCTCTTCCTCTTACCTCCCCTTCCTGTTGGAATGTTCCTATGAGGACTGGAGACACAACAGCCTCTGGGAAGCATGAGGTGACAGCCATGAGGATAAAATCCCAGTACACTAAGAATAACAGAGTCAACAGAGAGAAAGATCCTTGATAGTATCACTGAGAAGCTGCACCAGCTTTGCACTGCTGACATCTGCAATCTTTTTTATTTGAGAAAAAGAATATTTTAAATGTTTTAAGCTACTTCAGGAATAGGGAAGTTTTCTGTTCCTTGCAATGAAAGGGATTCCTAACCCATACAACCTTTAAAGTATTATAACTTACTCTCTGGCATAAAGGTTATTTTTCTCTTCCATGAAAGAGAGCTATTAATTGGTTTTAACTAAAAAGAAATCTGTTTAGATCAATGAAACAAGGACAGCACTGCGTACAACCCGCCCTGAGACAGGAGACAGGCCCAGGAAGCCAGGACTGGATCTAGAGCGCCCAAGGCTGCTGTCCTCACTCACTCTGAACCTGCTGCCTGGGGCCTTCTGGACTTCCATCTGGGCTGGGCATGATGGGAAAACCCCAGGCTATCTACCCACCTCCCCAGATCTACGGAGTGCCCAGCCCTAAATTAAAAAAAAAAAAAATGTTTGAATAAAAATGTGCCTCCCTTTTTTGTTCTTTATTTTGTGTGTGTGTGCGTTGGCTTATCTCTAAAAGAAACTCAAAAGTATAAGGACTCTGCCACATCTTGCAATAACATCAAACTCTAACCTTTGAGGCTAGTCAGGAAGAGAATCCTCACCTGATGGCAGAGATGAGAAAAGGAAGATTCTTTAAGGAAGAGGATAATCTTGTTTGGGGTATTCACGAATCAGCTTTCATTGGTCAATCCATCACCCCTTTCTGAGTAGAGATCCTCCCCCATGACAAGGCCCCCTGGATCAAGTTTAATTTGATAAAGAATGCAAATTGCTTCTTTACAAGAGTCTAGAAGGATCTTAGAAGTAAAAATCTAAACTCCTGATTATGTGGGAAGATCCCAAGATATCTATACATATTTTTCAAGGGGAAGGGTATACTCAGAAGGGGAAATACTCAAGAATAAGGAGTACAATAAAGAATTTCAGTGAGATTCTCCTAACTGGGCACCAAGGAGAACCCAGAATATGGCACAGAGGACAAATGCTAGTTTTCCAGAGAGAGCAGGGGGCTTGTCTCTTGCCAGACATGAGGACTCAGCCCCACCTTGTAAGGCTCTGCCTTAAGAACCGAGTCTTCACCTCTTTCCAATCTCTAGCCCTTGCATTCCTTAAGCATGGTATATACTCAAGAAACAGTTGCTATTAAAGATGATGCAAAAGGAATAAAACATTAGCTCATTTAATTTTTTTGATCCACCCAGCAAGGAAAACAGATAGCTTGGTAGTACAAAGAAAAAGGAAAGAATGTTGGTTCTTTAAAACATTTCTTGCACATAATTCATATAAAAAATCCTATCAGTCTTAAAATGAAATGTAAATCTTTTGTGTGTAGGAACAACAGTCTAATGCAAATAACAGCATTCTGAAATGAGTTAATTTAATTCTTCAACCACACTGCTGAACAGAGAAATCACAAATATTAACTTTCTGTAACAAATATTAACAGTTTCATAAAGAGGCACTAGATTAATATTTTATCAAAAATGAGCTGAGTATTTTCCTACCCTATTTCTTTTAAGTGAGGCAGAAATGTTTTCTGACTTGAGAATTAGTTTAAAACAGATGTTTCATTATATGCTTCCTATTTTTCCAAACTACAACTAATTTTATTTATTATATAGAAGCTACTAAGTAATTACCACTGAATATGGTTGATTTGGGGGTTTTATTTGTTTTGTTTTTTATTTTATTTTATTATGTTCTGTTAGTCACCATACAGTACATCATTAGTTTTTGATGTAATGTTCCATGATTCATTGTTTTCGTATAACACCAAGGGCTCCATGCAGAACGTGCCCTCCTTAATACCCATTACCAGGCTAACCCATCACCCCACCTCCCTCCCCTCTAAAACCCTCAGTTTGTGTCTCGGAATATGGTTGATTTTGAATTTCCCTCAAGGAATCTCCTCCTTTATTAGCGTTAATAAAACCATGGTATCTTGGATAACTCAATTTCAAATTATTTTTTACCTGGAGAGCTTTAGAAACTTTTAAAAAATCTAATTTTGGAATCAATTGTTCCATTGGACAGGTTTTTTTTTTTTCTTACTGTAGTTTTGTAAAATAAATATTTGAAAAAGAGACTTAAGGACCAGGAAGAATTATAGTGTTTTTGCACGCATTCTTTCTCAGAAATAGAATAATTACTTTTCTTAAAAGATTTCATGGTGAGTTTTGTTTGCAAATCACATCTAAAGTTAAACACGTCTTTGGGAATAATTTTAATTCTCTGCTGGAATTAGGAAATTCAAGATTGTTTCTTCCTGCCTAAGCTCATCAGATTGAGGCCTCTCTATAAACCACATTTTTAATATTATCTCAAAATACTGACACAGCTTTAAACAGTGTTAATAAATGGTTTGCACTGTCAAAAATAAAAGCTTAATGCAATACCATTGCACTCAGTCTTCTGCCAAATGTTTACTAAGCATCTGCTATGTTCTAAGCAATGTTGTATATAGACTATTTCTCTAAACATAGATTATTGCTCTTCCATGGGTTAGAGAAACATATTTCTTCATCACAAATAGTTAGAAAATCAATAACTTAAAATGAGCCCAACCCTGCAATCTTTCTTGTACTGTGTGTGTGTGTGTGCACACACGTGCTTGTACATGTGCACACGTGAACATGCATTGTTTTTGAAGAATTATATAATTATTAACTTGTCTGTGTGCAATAAAGACAAATTCCATTATCAGTAAGTTACTTAACCTCTCTGGACTTCATTTTCACCTCTGTAAACTGGGGGAAAACAGTTATCTTAAAATGTTGTGACAGTTAGAGATAATTCACTTTAAGTTCCTGTCACCTAGTGGGTAGGCTATCACAAAAGGTTAGCTATGTTTATCCCCTTATGAGAAATGTTATTTGACTTCAATTCTGCCATTGATATGGGTACGGGGGGGTCCATCCCTATGGAATATTCACTGAATTGAATGTTTTGCAACAATTTCCTGTGTAAGAAACCCTTCAGTAATTTCAAACTCAGAAATGAGGTTAATTGTTCAATTACTGATGAAAAAATATAAATATGCCTCCATCCAAGACTGATCCTTTTAGGAATACAATCAAGTAAAATGTCTTATACTAACACTTTGCTTTTCATAATCTTCCTGGGGAGGACATTCAAAGTGACAATTAATTTTAGCACCTACTTTTGATTTCTCACAATCTTTAAGTGAGAGAATAAGAACAGACAATTTGGGGGGAAAAAAAAACTTGTTTTATTTTTGCATCAGAGAGAAGAATAAAACCAATGAAAACTAATTGCATATCTTCTTCTAAAATATTTATATAAAGATATACATTTATTCCATGACTCTAGACCTTGTTATTCTATAAATGTTTAAGATAAAGATTCTCTAGTTTTTACTAGTCATCAGACTTAAAGCAAATTAATTCCTCATTAATTATGGAAAGAGACATTTTGAAACAAGATGTTTATTTTTTAACTGGACTATGATGGGCCAATAAAAGCAATTAAGTAAGACCTATCACCAAAAACAACAGCCCAGCCACTGGGACACGATAGCAAATAATACACTGACTAACTTTCTGTCTGTTTCTCAAGTCCATGTTCTTATAAAAAATATATTTTTTTTAGTGAAATAACTCACCAATTGGGTTCAAAAAGTTATCTATCTATTGATATACAACTATGTGACTGCAACTATAGGAAATTCACAGATGGCCCCAGAGGGTGATGGGTGTATGAGGCAAATTCTGAATATAAATGTATAGATATTATCTCTTCAATACATACAAAAATATCTTACAATAATCATGTGTAACATGTGATGTACCATATATAAGTATCAGATGCCCCAAGCAGCAGCTGATTCTATACATAAACTTATCTGGAAGAAGATATGTTTTATATAACAGCATTCTATTGATGTATTAAGGCCCAGAAGAAAACTCACATGCCAATTATATATTCTGTCTGCAAATATATATATATATTCTGTCAAGAACAAAAACAGCTTCAATCTTTAAGACTATCTCTTAGAAATAAAATAAGTTATCTAAAGGATGATATTTGGGCAAAAGCTTGGGCTGCCTATTTGGACATGTGGTTATTATTTCTTAAATAATTCTTCTCTAGGCACAAAAGAAAATGTAACTCTTCTCGGATTGAGACATATCTGCCTTACACATGGCAGTCCTGAATTATCATCTGTGCCATAGACATAGTAGCCTGTCTCACATAAATAACAGGGGATAAGTCAGGTTTGCATGTCACTAGCTTTTGTCTGGACACAGTCTTCTAAGATAGGGTATTCTTTGTTCTTAAAACCTGGGTAGGGAATTAGAGGTGGTTACTTGTCTAATGATCCAGCACTCAAATATGTCCTTTGTTTTTATTTCTACTTAATCTAAAGAATAATTCTTACAGGTTACAGAATAAGCAAAACTGATGTGTTTTCACATTTAAGTCAACTTTGTGTACTTTTGACAGTTCAATTTTAAATTCCCTTCCCCCACAGTAAATTATGGAGCATATATTGCCATCTAGTGGCATAGCAATGCTATGGAGCATATATTGCCATATGTTGCCATCTTCTGAAATAACACTTCTACCAGGATCATGAAATAAAGCATGTTACAATATACGAAGGGATTGTAAAAAATTTGCAAATAGCTATTTTGGATTTGCATAATGTAGCAAAAGCTTTCAGCTGAAATTCATAGAACAATTAATTAAAGGTGTTTCAAGATCAGTGCTTTCATCATTTCAACGAAAAGATCCAGAGAGTTCCAGATTTGGTTATTTAGGAAGAATAGTAACATCATTTATGACCCAAGTATTTCCATATTACTACTCAGCATCTTTAGCATGTTGGTCTTAGTCCCCAGGCATATGCCCTATGATCACAAAATGGCTGCCACTCTTCCATGCATCATATATTCACCTAAAGATGTCTGAAAGAAGATGTAGAAAATCTTCATATGCATCTCTTTTCCAGAGACTTTCTCATCACCCACCATTGTATGCTTTCCCTCAGGACCCTTTGCATGGATTAGGTCTTATTTTTATGTCCTAAAACCAAAGAATCCTATGAAAGCAAGTGTATTCTGTGGCATTTTCAGCCTTTATATCATGGACTTTAAGCAAAGAAGAACTGGGTGTCAATCAACTGTGTTGGAAACACATAATTATTAAGAAAAGAGAGAGAAAAAGTTCAGGAAACTGTTTCAGTTTAAATGGTACAAGGAATGAATATTACCTTTCAGATTTCAACAATCTGTAGAAGGAGTCCTAGACATATTACAGAGGTATGTGTATAGGGGAAGTGAGGGCACTTAGGAAGAGAAAGATTCTAAATGAGATAAACCTAGAAATAACCCAGTGAAAGCTTTTCTATGACACAATATTACTTACATTTAACTAGAAACTGGAAATGACCCTGAAAGAGTCAGAAGACACAAGTTAGTGGTATCCTGCAAAATGCAGAGCAGATAGTAACATGATAGTCCACTCACTCTCTATTTCTCATTGGCATGCCCTGGTTAAATAGACAGGAAATTCAGCATTGAAGGATGCCTGGAAATACAGTTCAGGGATTTGCATGGCAGTTTGGCACAGAGAGTTCTGAACTCCTGTGGTCTTTATAGTGCATGTGTGATATGTGGGGCATCCGAAACCAGACGCTTTGAGCGCTAGCACTCACACAGCCAGAGTATGGATGTGAAAAATGGAGTCTGAGGAAATCAACATGATTTCTATTAAAGATGAACATTAGCTTATTTTTCAAAAGTAGATATTTCATATTTAAGATTTTAGTGTTCTATTCCAAAGACAGAAAGTACCATTTATCTAAGTTTCTTTTCTTTGTTTTTTGCTAAATTCTGGAGACTGAAATATATTTTGGGATAATTTAGAATTTGAAAATGTACTCATGCATATTTTTATATAAAAATCACAGAATCATACAATATCATGCTTACTGGAAAGAAGAGTAATTAAGACAAAAGGTCTCATTTTATATAGCAAGAAACTTAGACCCATAGAAAAGCAATGACTAACCAGTGCCTCCAAATGATAAACAGGAGAGCTGGGTCTGAAGTTTAGATATCTTTAGTCCAATCCAGTGCTCTTCCCATAATTTTTTTCCTATTTTTTAAAGATTTATTTATTTTGGGGGGGGAGGGGCGGAGAGACAGAATTTCAAGCAGACTCCTCGGTGAGCATGGAGCCCAATGTAGGGCTCGATCCCATGACCCCAAACCATGACCTGAGCAGAAACCAAGAGTCAGATGCTCAACCAACTGAACCACCCATGTGCCCTCCATTTCCCATAATTTTATTCTGAAATTGTATAGGATATTTGTTAAGATCTTGGGTTTTAGAGACAAGCTTGCATGTGAATGTCAGCCCGGCCACTTAGTGGTGGTGTGATCTAGAAAGAAAAACTTTATGTCACTGAGCCATGGGTTTATCATCTATCAAACGAGAATATAAACTGGAACTATCTTACAAGAAATTTGGGAAAATAAAATGTAGACTCTATAGCATGGTATTGGAAGCTGACATGTATGGTACTTCCAAAAGTTAGTCATTAGCTGTGCCAGGACCCTGAGATGTGTGTGACCCTTGGAGATGCTGTGGGAATTTAGGGCCTGTCTAATTTACTATTAAGCCATCATATTACATCATGTGGCTCAGTATAACAATTTGACTCTGTAGCCAGATCCCCTGGGTTCCAACACCAGTGCTGCCATTTTTATTTTTTATAGTTCTGTTTAAGTAACTTTGAGCAGTCTTTGCCCTCGGGTTGTGCAACTCTCAAATGAGTATTATAAAAGCATATATCTCATAGGGTGTTTTGGGAATTAAATGAGTTATGTATGTAAAGAGCTCAGGACAGTGCTTGGCAAATAGTAGGTCTTATATAAGTGTTGCTTTTGCTTTTATATAATTAATTGTGATACCATCTTATTGATATCTTCAGCCTAGCTCCAGAATGGACATTCTGAACAGTTTCTATTTCTCTTTCACTGCAGTGCAAGTCCCTTTAGTTCTAGGAACCTCCAGTCCCCACAACAACACACACTGTGTGGTAGGGGAATGTTAATTCAGGATGATCTATCCTGGGAAGTCCCCTTCTCAGCCACCTTTGACCTTCTGCCCAAAAGCACTGTCAGTCCAGGCTGTATCACACAACTGCTGCTTAGATTCCTCCCCCATAACCAGCAGCCTTCAATCAGAAAAGTGCCCAGACTCCCAGAAAACCTCGCTATCAACTGGGAGAAATGCAAACCACCTTAAGACAGAAAGAGGCAAGTCATTATCAAATGGCTCACATAAATATACAAGAAAGTATCAGAAGAAGACTTGTAGCAAGGCTTAACCTTGAAGAAACTAGAGACTTTAATCTCTGCTATTTCATAAGGCTACTAAATCCATAGCCCCTTCCTTTTTTAAAAATCCACACTGGTACTACATCATGTTCCACTTTAAAACGAAGCATAAAATCCATTATAAGCTGATTACACTTCTACATTAGAGACTGAAGCACCACTGCACTGTTTCTCTAAGCTCTTCTCTGCCTGAGGGTCAGTGTGGTCAGAAGTCAGTGGACAGTGGACCTCAGATGACAGGAGTCACAGCTGCCAGATGAGAGCAAACATATTTCCATCTATGGCCACTGACAGATCTCCATTATGCTGTACAATCTCTATATTCAGGTTATCGTAAAGTAAAAGTTGATTTCCTCCCGATTTTCAGTATTTTGAAACTAAAAATACTAGAAGAATTTCTTTCATAATTTTAGTAACAAACAAATATGGCCCACTGACTTTTTGTAAATAAAGATTTATAGGATGACATGACACTCACTTGTTTATGACTGCTTTTTTTTTTTTTTGCTACAGTGACAAAGCTGAGTAGTTGTAACAAATATTTTATGGTATGAAAAGCTGGAAATATCTGCATCCTTACAGAAAAGCTTTGCTAACCCCTATTTTAAATAGACTAGCATGTCTTTTATCGAGAAATTACAGTTTGTTCTATGATTATACCCTAAGGAGTGAAGCGAGCAAGTGAACAAACATATAGCCCCAGAGATGTCCATTGTAATGCTGTACACAAGTGCAACAAATTTGAAAACAATCTAAAGCACAAATAATTTATCAACATAGATAATAAGAACACATATAGAAGACATATCAAAATAATGAATATTTAAAAATTGTTAAAAAGGGTAAGATAGATCTATTCAGTTTGATACAAAAACACTTGCACAACAATGAAAATATAATGGTACACTTAACTTTTATTGAATGATTAACATTATCCAGATACTATGCTAATCCCTTTCATCTATTATTATCTGCAATTTATAGATTAAAATATTGAGGTTTTGAAAGATTATATTCTTATTCAATTCACACAACTTAAAAGTGGCAAAGCTGAACAGAGATTTGTCTGTTTGCATAACTCCAAAGAGAGACAGAGAGAGGGAGAGAAAGAGAGAGGCACCTGTTAATAGACTATGGGCTATGAAAGAGCCACACTGGCCACTTAAAATACTTTCTATAGCTATAAAAGCAACTGCAAAAGAACTTTTTCTTGCTGAATGACTTGAGAGTGAGTTGCTGACCTGATGTCCCCACAACAGTTTCGTGTTATTCCTTTCAACAAGGACATTCTTCTACATAACCACAACACAATAATTACCATTAAAGCCAGAAATTAACATTGATATATTACTGCCAGATACCAATTGTCCCAAAAATGACTTTACAGCACAAAGAACTTGTGCAGAATAATTTGCTGTATTTCATTGTTATGTCTCTTTCAGCTTTGGAATATTTCCTCAGTCTTCCCTTGACTTCATAACTTTGATACTTTTGAAGATTGCAGGTCAGCTATTTTACAGAAAGATGTTCATGAGTTTGTCTGCTGCTACCACGTCATTAGGTTAGATGCATGTTTAGTTCCCCTTTCTTCTTTTGTCATCTGAATGATTTTAATATATCCCATTACTGATAATGTTCACTTTATTATTACAAATGATGATGTTGATTGATACTTCTCCACTACGAAGCTAACTCTCATTTTTTCAAGTATTTTGTTTGTGAAGATTGTCTTTGAAAGTATGTAAAGATCCCTTTCCTCTTCGAAATTATTTGTTCATTTATTTGTACACCGTTGGATTCATGGTTTCCTATTTTATGCAGTTCGTTGCAATCTGTTACTAGCATTATTTATTTATCTTGATGCTCAAATTATTGTTCAGTTTGGCACAGGGGGCCTTCTTAGTGGCTTGTGTGTCTTTTTGACATATCCCCATCATTCTTTGAGCATTTTGTTACTTTCTTTATGGCACAAAAAGATATCCCTGGTTTCTATTAGTGGATAATTTATTCAGAGAACAAGATCTGGGCATAAGGTGTACTCACTTTTCTTGGTGTCTCACTGCTCCCAGACCCTCTCAATGGACAGAGAAAAGGAATACGTAAAATCAAACACACACATGCATACTTTACAAAGTCATACTGATACTTCAAATTCCAATCTGCCAAATGAAAAGATTCCTTTTGAATCTTGATTTCTTTGAATCTTGGAAGGAATCTTTTCAGTTTTGGGGTTTTGTTTTTTTGGTTATTTTTGGATATTTTATCTACCTTCTCACAGTGAGAAGCAAGACTTCCTTTATCCTTAATTTATTTTTTCCATCAATCACCCTGTATATAACCAATCTTTCACATTTGCCAGTCACCACCTTACCCAATGTGAGCTCCAAAATGTTATGCAGGGCCATGCCCACCAGGGAAGCCCTTATCTTTTATCCATTTGCTATCGCACACTGCAGCGGGGGCTTCTTCCCACACCCACCAAGGAATGTACACCCTCCTCACCCTGCTTCACCTCGGATCCCTGTGCTGGACAGTGTGGATTCCCTTTCTTTCCAGCACAGGTCCTTATCTCATCCTGCCCAATATCACACCTGTAGAACTTAATTGTTCATGAAGGAAAGGGTAGGGGGAGGAATGGAAGGAAAAGGAATGGGAAGAGAAAAAAAAAAAAAAAGAACAAAAACAAAATTCATACCATGCAGTGTAATACAAAGTGGGGAAGAGAGTGAGGCAATATGTCCATAGAATGGAAATTCTCCAAGAGCTGAGAAAATGAGAACAATTTGGAACAATCAATCAAGAAAGATAATGAAATAGCAGCCTTGTTGGCTAATAAAACATTCACTAGAAGAGATGGTTGAGGAGTTGGGCAAAAGAAAAATATGTCTTATACAAAGCAGGCCTTTGATAGTTTTGAATAAAGAAAGAGGCATCTCCCTAGCGATACTCTCCCCGTAAATATAGTGGCTATGCATCTTGGATTTACAAGATAATGATGTTTGTAGATAGTTTTATTCTTCTCAGTTAGTCTTGTTCAATGAAAGTACAACTAAATCTACTATTAAGGGTTGCTAAGCCTCTGTGTGTGTGTGTATGTGTGTGTGTGTGTATTTATACATCAGGACAAAATCTTTTGTCAGATCCTATGATCCTGTTCTTTTTGCTTAGAAAATATGGTCATTATAACCACATAATTTTGATTTGACAATTGACCATGGAAGAATTACACAAATATGAGGCGAATCTAATGATCAAAGGTCTTCTAAATTATTCAGCATCTGTATCTAAATCTCACCCATTGCTCTATATTCACTCCATGACAGAAACACGAAGGACCCATGCTACTTTTATGGTAATTATTATTGTTATTATAAAATAATAAAAGCGTACCTTCATATTATTAGCCTTTGTGCTGTCAAGCAGTATACAGCGCTAGAATATAGATACCCTCATTACCACTTATAAAACAGGAAATGGGGGGCGCCTCAGTGGCTCAGATGGTTAAGCGTCTGCCTTCGGCTCAGGTCGTGATCCCAGGGTCCTGGGATCGAGCCCCGCATCAGGTTCCCTGCTCGGCGGGAAGCCTGCTTCTCCCTCTCCCTCTCCCACTCTCCCTGCTTGTGTTCCCTCTCTTGCTGTATCTCTCTCTGTCAAATAAATAAAATCTTAAAAAAAAAAAAAACAGGAAATGGATTTAGTCAGCTACATAACATTCTTTAATAGCACAACTTTTAAGGGTTCTTGCTCTAACCACCATAGAACAGTACCTCACCATGTTGCCAAAAAGAGATATGGAATTTATAAGTATTTCATGCCATTAGGAGTAAACACTAGAGGAAAGAAAACAGTCCCTCCACATGAAACCTCCTAGGGTATTCTTCTCTTACTTTGAAAGAGATTACAGGCAGTCTTGAGGTAGGATCTGGAGGCCTGGGATCACAATTATGCACAGTGGTTAGCAGGTGGTCCCAGCCATGGACCACCAGGCTCAAAACCCAGTTTGGCAACTTGCTTGGGGCCTTGAGCCAGTTGTTTATTTCCCTGTGCCTCTTTTTGTCACCCATAAATGGGCATTTAATAAATATCTCCTTCCTTAGGACTGAATGAAACAATATATAAAGCACTAGGTACAGTATCCAGCACAGTTAGTGTAACTAATTTTTATTGTTATTATTACAATTGATAATAATGCTACTGCATAGCTTCTAGCTATGGGTTACATCTGCTGCTTTTTTCCTAAGCTTAATCAACATCAGTGTTAAAAGTTGAAAATGAAGGAATGACAATCCTTGACAAGAATAATATATCCTTAATTATGAGAGCTTCTAAAATCTTACTGTATAGAATCCATCAGATCAGCTAATGAGCAAATGTACCATGAGCACCTCCTACATGCCAGATGCTATCTGAGGTATTAAAGATCCAATAGGAAAAAGACAAATAGTTTCCATACCCTCATTGAACTTTCCATCTTGGTTGCTTTTAAGTATGCTTCATATCCCGAGTAACTAAAAAAAGACTGAGATATGGTTTCTGTTCTCTGCCATACATTCTGGCTGGAGACATGTGAATCACACAGGATATAACCAGAGAGTGATTTAATGATAAACCATAGATAGATTATTCTAATACTTCAAGGGTAGGAATGGCCAACCACTTATAAACATGTTTTTTAAAGAAGCAAAACACCTTTAAGTGAACTAAAATGGTGGTTCATTGTCTGCTTTTGAGATGATTGTTCAGAGTCAAGCAAAGGTCACCTACCTAATACCAGGCAATGTGTCAGGCACATTCAGTAAATTTAGTTTATTTAATTGTCACCAAGGTCTTACTATTATTTTCTTTAATAGATAAGGAAACCAAACCTCAAAAAGATCACTCTTGGGCACATGAATAAGTGGGAGACTAGAGGTTTACACTCAGTCGTCCCAAGGGGAAGTCCCTGCTGTCTCTCAATTTGTCACCAACCTGTCCATGGAGGTGTTGAAAGCTTAGGCTCTGCATTCTTTATTTTTTTAATATTTTATTTATTTTTAGAGAGAGAGTACACATGAGCAAGGGTCAATGGGGAGGGGCAGAGAGAGAGGGAGAGAGAGAATCTTAAGCAGGCTGTAGTCCAGTGCAGGTCCCAATGCAGGACTCAATCCCACAACCCCAAGATCATGACCTGAGCTGAAATCAAAAGTCAGATGTTTAACTGACTGAGCCACCCAGGTGCCCCAGCTCTATGGGAATTCTTAATGGAGCTTATCACCAGCTTTATCCCACACTGTCTTTAAGCCTTAATTTCCCACCTACAAAATAGCAGTAATAATAATTCCCATGTTTTAGAGTTGTTTAAAATATTAAATAAAATCATCTATGGTGATTAGCACACAGTATCAGATGCATAGAAGATGCTCAACAAATAGTGATTGATTCTGTTCTTCCTCAAGAGGAAAAAAAAAAAAGATTATTTGAAAATCTTTTGCAAGCTGCACAGTGCTGACCCTCAGTTTGCCTGGGAAGGGCATAAATTGGATGAGAGAGCACCGATTATCTGTAAGAACTCTATTAACATATTTGTACACTTGCGGGACCCCCAGATGACTGGTCTGTGATGACCATGAACTAGCCTCTGACATCATGGCTTCTCTCCTCATTTTACGGCCACAGTCCAGAGTGTCTCACTCATTCCTCCACAGTGAAAATTGTGTTCATCTTCAAAATAACCTCAACGGGAATGCTGGAAATAACCACAACTTTGACCTTGTGGGGGGAGTCTGAGTGATGTGACTGGAGTGGCTGCATGAACAGATTCATCCCCAGATTACAGACTAAATTGACAGATCACTACTTTTTCACCTATTGTCAAAGAGGCAATGTTACATTGTTAAGAGTAGAAAATCTAGGTTCCTGTTATCTTCTGAAGGAACCTGTTAAATGCCTCAGCTCAAGGAATAAAAAAGTAGATTCTTTTAGGGATACAGTTTGGTCTGATGCCTCTGTCACTCTAAACCAAAAAGGATTAAAATGTAAAACTTAAACTATTTGAAACTAATATTTTTCAAGTCAAGAAAGAAAAAAAAAAAAGGATAAAATGGACTATTCCTTGGCAGACCAGGGCAATTTTTAGTTGTCTCCAGTTTGCCATAAAATAATTGCAAAGAGCTCTGAGAGAAAGATTCTCCAGATTCAGACTGGAGGATTTTACTTGTTTTTTCCTGGAGGAAGAACGAGTGTGTCCTCAAGAATCAACCTGTATAGACTCTTTGGCAGACTCACCAACTCAGGTGCCAATAAAAATATTTTTGAATCAACCCAGTGACATTTTTACAAGGAGCATGAAAAATTCTATATTAAGGGAGCCAACTTCCACAAACCCCACAGGCCTTTCCTTGAGCCAAGAACAATATTGAAGTGAACAGAGCATTGGACAGGACAAGGTTTGAAGTGTTCTTTCATGTGCGGAGTGCAGGAAGATTTATCAGCACATCCCTGACCTTTTCCTCAGACACATTCTGTTTGAATATATTTCATATCCAGACTTTGGAAAAGACTTGTTTGAATTTTTCACCAGGATGGGTGGGATGGTAACCCATGGAACTGATGGAACTGGCTGGGACCACAGACCACTGCTGAACTCAGTTTTACTCCTGCATCTCACAATGAAGGTCAGTTAAGTTTCTACACCCCAAGGCACTGAGGGAATTTCTCAGCAAAGGCATCAAGGCCCATTTCTGCACAATAATCCTGTCTGCCAATCCACCCTTAACCCTGCTGCCCTGTGCACGGTACAGCTACACTGCTCTTCTTTCTGGTTCTTGGGTGTATCATGTTTATTGCATGTCTGACCTTCTGCACACTCTTGTCTTCCCTGAAGACTCTTTCCCACACACCATTCACTTCAACAAACCCTCCCCGGCTTTTATTAAACTGGCTTTTTCTCAGCCTTCAGCCAAAAGTTCACTTCTTCAGTGAAGATGTCCTTAAATTTCAACATATGTTTAAGCCCTTTGTGATTCTTTTTTGTGGCAGCTTGTATAATTTCCAACAAATCTTTGATAGATCCTCTACAAATACTCCTACCGACAGGTATCTCACTACTACCCGAGTTGGCCTATTTCCTTTGGACTAGATTTTATCATTAGAAAGTGACTATTAGTGAAACTCTCACTTTTTGCAGATATATGATACTTCATGTGGAAAACCCAAAGGTCTCCACCGCAAAACTGCTAAAACTCATACAGGAATTCAGTAAAGTGGCAGGATATAAAATCAATGCACAGAAATCAGTGGCATTCCTATACACCAACAACAAGACAGAAGAAAGAGAAATTAAGGAGTCAATCCCATTTACAATTGCACCCAAAACCATAAGATACCTAGGAATAAATCTAACCAAAGAGGCAAAGAATCTGTACTCAGAAAAATACAGAATACTTATGAAAGAAATTGAGGAAGACACAAAGAAATAGAAAAACGTTCCATGCTCATGGATTGGAAGAACAAATATTGTGAAGATGTCAATGTTACCTAGAGAAATCTACACATTTAATGCAATCCCAATCAAAATACCATCAACTTTTTCAAAGAAATGGAACAAATAATCCTAAAATTTGTATGGAACTAGAAAAGACCCTGAATAGTCAGAGGAATGTTGAAAAAGAAAAGCAAAGCTGGTGGCATCACAATTCCGGACTTGTAGCTCTATTACAAAGCTGTCATCATCAAGACAGTATGGTACTGGCACAAAAACAGACACATAGCTCAATGGAACAGAATAGAGAGCCCAGAAATGGACCCTCAACTCTAGGGTCAACTAATCTTTGACAAAGCAGGAAAGAATGTCCAATGGAAAAAAGACAGTCTCTTCAACAAATGGTGTTGGGAAAATTGGACAGCCACATGCAGAAGAATGAACCTGGACCATTTCCTTATACCACACACAAAAATAGACTCAAAATGGATGAAAGACCTCAATGTGAGACAAGAATCCATCAAAATCCTTGATGAGAATGCAGGCAGCAACCTCTTTGACCTCAGCTGCAGCCACTTCTTCCTAGAAACATTGCTAAAGGCAAGGGAAGCAAGGGCAAAAATGAACTATTGGGACTTCATCAAGATAAAAAGCTTTTGCACAGCAAAGGAAACAGTCAACAAAACCAAAAGACAACTGACAGAATGGGAGAAGATATTTGCAAGTGACGTATCAGATAAAGGGCTCGTATCCAAAATCTATAAAGAACTTATTAAACTCAACACCCAAAGAACAAATAATCCGCTCAAGAAATGGGCAGAAGACATGAACAGATATTTTTTCCAAAGAAGACATCTAAATGGCCAACAGACATATGAAAAAGTGTTCAACATCACTTGACATCAGGGAAATCCAAATCAAAACCTCAATGAGATACCACCTCACACCAGTCAGAATGGCTAAAATTAACGAGTCAGGAAACGACAGATGTTGGCGAGGATTCGGAGAAAGGGGAACCCTCCTACACTGTTGGTGGGAATGCAAGCTGGTGCCATCACTCTGGAAACAGTATGGAGGTTCCTCAAAAAGTTGAAAATAGAGCTACCCTACGACTCAGCAATTGCACTACTGGGTATTTACCCCAAAGATACATATGTAGTGATCCAAAGGGGCAGATGCACCCCAATGTTTATAGCAACACTGCTATAAACATTTGTCCACAATAGCCAAACTATAGAAAGAGCCTAGATGTCTATAAACAGATGAATGGATAAAGAAGGTGTGGTATATATATACAATGGAATATTATACAGCCATCAAAAAATGAAATCTTGACATTTGCAACAACGTGGATGGAACTAGAGTGTATTATGCTAAGCGAAATAAGTCAATCAGAGAAAGACAAGTATCATATGATCTCACTGATATGAGGAATTTGAGAAACAAGACAGAGGATCATAGGGGTATGGAGGGAAAAATGAAACAAGAAGAAATCAGAGAGGGAGACAAACCATAAGAGACTCTTAATCTCAGGAAATGAACTGAGGGTTGCTGGAGTGGAGGTGGGTGGGAGGGATGGGGTGGCTGGGTGATGGACATTGGGGAGGGTATGTACTATGGTGGGTGCTGTGAATTGTGTAAGACTGATGAATCTCAGACCTGTACCCCTGAAACAAATAATATATGTTAATAAAAAAAACTTATAAAAATTCCATGTAAATGGGAAAAAAAAAAGAAAGAAAGTGATTGTTGACCAAAATAAGACCTCGCTGAAAGCATAGGATAAATCAGCTAAATGAAAGGGTCTGTGTGTAAATTCCAGGCAATAAAGAGCATATGCAAAGGTCCTGAGATCAGAAAGAACTCTTCACACTGGAAGAATTTGAGAGATTGATACTCCTGAGATGGAGGAAAGGAGGCTGGAAAATTCACCAAATGTTTATTTTTTCTATTAATTTTTTTAATTTAATTCTATATAAAAAGATAGAAGGAAAATGATGTAATTTGATGTGATTTTTTTTTTTTAAGAATGCTCTGTAACTTAATGTTGGCTGCATTAGAAAAGGGAAAGAATACACCAACCTTAGAAACATCCCTCAAATTCCATCTTTTTCACCAAGCCCACTGATTCTGCCTTAGTTCAGGCCCTCATAACATCTTTACTGGTCTAATATACCAATCTATGATTTCTTTCTTTTACAACAGGTCTCCCAGCTTCCAATATGTATGCTGTATGTGTATCCCCTCCTTCTCATTACCAGCACAATCACAGGGAGTTACAGAGGTGATCCAGAGTAAAAATCCTGGATGCACTGCCTATCAGTTTTGTGGCCATTGGTGAGTTACTTACCTTCTTTTGCCCTCAGATCCATCATCAGTAAAATGAGAACAGTGTTATCTACTTTAGTAGATATTCTACTCATCTATTAACTTTATGACATCCATAAAGAACCTACTATAGGACTTAGATACATAAGAGGAACATAATAAGCAGTGGTTCCTATAGTTCATTTTAAAATGCCATTATAAAAAGTGGATTGTATAAGCTCTTCTAATAAACAGGACTGTAAAGGATTAACCCCAGACTTGACACGGATAGTACTCTACACAGAGGTCATACATACCTCAAAACCTGCTCTGCGAATGAATGAATGATTTTCTGAGCTGTCGCTACACTCCAGGCACATGGCCCTTCTCACTGATGTTAGATCTCTTCATAACTCCACGTCCTTTGCACATACTGTTCTCCCTTTACAGAATGCTCATCCCTGTTTATTCATCTGGACAACTCCGAATCATCTTTCAGGACCCAGACACATTGACCCTTTCCTGTGAAGACTTCCCCAGTTCTCTTGCAACAAATTAATCACTACCCTTGTCTGTATCCCCACTGCCCTTTGATAATAACTCATGATGTTCATTAACAAGTTGTTTTACATTTTATTTAATTTACATGATTTCATTAGACTGTAAACATTTGAAAGGCAGGAAAACCAAGATTTTCCATTCCCTATATAGGTATCCACAAGGACTAGTGCACGCCCACCAAGCTGAATGTACATTTATGTTTATTTGTATAGTCACAAACATTGCTGAGTACCTGAGTGACCCAAAAATGGGAATTAAACATAGAAATAGCACTAGCTGGGGTAGATCTAAGCCATTTAGACTTAGAAGCTTTGAGTTATTATTGACTTTATAATTATGAGGAAATTCTCTCTCTGAGCTTCAGTTGTGTCATCTTTAAAATGAAGGTATTAATAATTCCTGTCTTGTAGGATTTGTGAGGCACACAAATGAAATAAGACTGTGGTTGGGAAAACCTAAAATTTAATGCAGATTATTAGTTGTTTTTGACACACCATCCTATATCATTATGGAAGGTGCAATTTAATAGCACTATAATACATAGAAAAAACTCAAATAGGAAGACATATATAGAAATATATGCATTAAAATACACTTAAAATATAGACAAGTTCCGGTTCCAGTATAAGGATCCTGGACTCACCTCCTCCTGCTAACACACCAAATCCACAGCGACAAATGGAACAACTACCTCTGAAGACAAAACAAAATATAACAAAACAAAAATCTAAACACCAGCTGAGCAGGGATGCCTGGCTGGCTCAGTCATAGAACATGTGACTCTTGACCTCAGGATTATAAATTCAAGCCCCATGCTGAGGGTAGAAATTACTTAATTTTTTTTTTAAAACTGGCTGAGCAATTTTGCATCAGGCAAAAGAAGAAAGGCCCACATCAAAGTGGTAGGAGAGGCTAAGACACAATCTCACCATAAACCCCATGCCTGGCACAGTGACCTGGGAGGGAACTCAGAACCTGGAGTTTCTCCCTGAGGAATGAAGGGTTTGAACCCCACATCAGGCACACCTAACTTTTAAGACCTGCACCTGAGAGACGGGCCCCCAGAACATTGAGCTTTGCAAATCAGGGGGTGGGCTCCCATCCCTAAGACCCACAGGCTACAGTGATCTGAGAACCACTCTTAAAAAGCTTCCGTGAAGGACTAATCCACCTCAGGATGTGGCACAGAGCCAGCCACTGATAGGCTTGGCTTTGTATGTGAGAGGCTCATATGCTTATCTTGGAGAATAGACTGAGAGGCAGGCACCTGATCTGACACATATTGGGGGGCTTGCATAAATACAATACAATACAAATGCAATACATAGAAATCAATACACAGAAAAATATACACACCAAATATATCAATATCTGTACAATGATAACATTTCAAGGCAAGATACATGTGATGGCATAATTAGTTAATTCTATAACAAGTAAGACAGAAACCATCTTTTGAATTGAGATGGTCAAGGGTGTCACCATGGTAGAGGTGTGACTAAAGACCAGGTAGGGTTCAAACACAGCAGAGAAGACTGCCCATACTCGCTTTTAGATGCAGTGCACTCTGAATTTATGGAGTAGCTGCTACAGATTCTCAAGGGGTCTGCTGCTCCAATTTATTTGCAGTGGTAGGGAGAAAAGGATTGCTATAGTTTCGAGCAATGTCATTCTGAAACCTGAAATGGAGTTAAAAAGCAGTTTGGGTAAGGACACCCAGAACTCACAGGGTGGGGAGCTGGAAAGTTGAACTGCATCCACCTTTGCTAACTGCTTCTGAACCCTTCCACACCCACCCCTAAAGTTGCCCATGCACCTGCCCTTTGCCTTCGAGACAGTTCCTATTGCACCTGCCATTTGCCTTCGAGACAGTTCCTAACTCTCGATTATGTTGACTCCACAGGGTGCAATACTGTCTCTGCTCTCCCTGCCTCCCTCAGTGGTGCTCCTATCCATTCGGAATAATGATGCGTTTTCTGAACGACTTAGTTACATGCTTACAACTAAGTTACATGCACATGGCAAGCCCAGCTGCCCTGACAGAGCCATCAGTGTTGAGGTGTGATCTTCCTAAAGGGTCAAAAATGCAATGGGGGTCTGAGCAAAGCCCTGCCACCAGGAGCTCAGGGAGGCTTTTGTTAATAGTTTTAGTGAAAATGTAGATTTCCTCTAATTCCCCTTCTTCAGCTCCTCCTTCACAACTAAGATCACTTCCAAATCCCTCCAGTTGCCTGCTCTCCAATTACAAACATGAAATCTCATTTTTTGTTGCTATTTGACTAGAGTGATATCCCAATCTCTCATCTATCTGTATCCATAGCAAAAGCACCCAGTACTCCTTGAATTTTCCTTCTGCTCAGTGTTCTTTCCTGCAGTCATTGTCCTTGTCAGTCACCTGCTCAGAGGCCCAAAGACAATGAATAAATAATGGACTTTAAAGAGAAAGAAAGGACCAGAAGAAAAACTTTAAAATAAAACACTGAACATATATCGCAGGTTTTAGTATTTGTTCTGTTTTGTAGCAATTAAATTAAATCAGCATAAAACAAGCTTTGTTTTCCAAGAAGCAGGGAAACTGTATAATCATGCTTTTAGAAAAAACAAAACAAAACAAAACATTTTGTTATTTAAATACAGGGCCAACTGGTGTATCTCCTTTCTCAGTGTGTTTCTTTATTGCACAGAACTGGTTAGAAAATCACAACTGGGGCTAGTGCTTTGCTAGTTTTAAAGAATAAGTGATCAGTCCCAGATTAGGCAAGGGCTACACAACACCATATCCCACCATGAAGGCTCCTAACTATGAGTTTTAATGTGTGTATCCAAGGAAGTGTTATCTATTCTTCAGAGCATTCTTTTTTTTTTTTTTTTTTAAGATTTTATTTATTTATTTCACAGAGACACAGCAAGAGAGGGAACACAAGCAGGGGGAGGGTCAGAGGGAAAAGCAGGCTTCCCACTGAGCGGGGAGCCCAATGTGGATCATGACCTGAGCCAAAGGCAGACACTTAATGACTGAGCCACCCAGGCGCCCCTCTTCAGATCATTCTTTAAAAGAACAAAGTATAGGACAAAAGTATTTTATACGCTTACAATATTACATATTAGGCTCTCCAATGTCTCTGACATAGAGACTCAAATGCCATATTTATATGAGTTCAAACCTGGCTTAAAATATAAAATATAAAAATATAAAAATATTGAATATATAAAACCTGTATATTTATATATATACAAGAAAAGTATATATAAATATATAAATCTATATACACACACAGACACACATACACATACTATTTCACTTTGTCCATGGCACTCAAGAAGCTTACTGTGTAGCATTATATCTCATAATATTACATTCCCCAAACATAGATCTTCTGATATAATGATTCTTTTTTGATTTTTCCCCTTATCATTATTACATAATTCTTGTTTTTTTCTTTTTACTCTGGTTTTAATGCTTTGGTTTTTTTGGCTTTTTGAATCTTCTGGGTGTTCTTTTAATTATTCTGTAATGTTTTCGTATCTATATATTTTAACATATTTTTGAATATGTATATATTGGCATATATATACATATACACACATATACACACATATACACACATATACATAGAAAAGTGTACCTGGCAAAGTATGCAGCTTCATGAATTCTCAAAAACTGAACACACTAGGGCACCTGGGTGACTCAGTTGGTTAAGCGTCTGCCTTCAGCTCAGGTCATGATCCCAGGGTCCTGGGATCAAGTCCCGCGTCGGGCTCTCTGCTCTGCGAGGAGCTTGCTTCTCCCTCTCCCACTCCCCCTGCTTGTGTTCCCTCTCTCGCTGTGTCTCTCTCTGTCAAATAAATAAATAAAATCTTTAAAAAAAAAACCTGAATGCACTAGTTCAACACTAGTTCAAAAATCAGAACATTAAGAGACTCCTGGAAGTCTCTCTTCCTGCATTCCCTCCAGTTACCACGTGTTCAAGGAAAACCATTTTCTTGACATCTAATGCCAGGGATTTTTTTTGGTCTAGTTTTATATTTCATAGACATGAAATCCTATAGCTATTATACTTTTATTTTTAACTTCTGTTGTTCAACATTATATTTGTAATTTTTTACCCATATTGCTACATGGAGTTATAGATGCTCTGATCTCAGTGTTGGTATTTGAATATCTGATACCTTAGTCCATTTTACTGTTGATAATATTTTGAGTAGTCTCAAGTTTTAGGTGATTACAAGTAGTGCTGCTATAAATATTCAAGTGCATGTCTTTTCTATTGTGTGTGTATGTATATATATATGTATGTATGTATTTACTGAATATTCACTGAATGCACAGATTATGTATATGTGTTTTGTAAGTACACACACACACATATATACTGGGCCCACAGTGATGAGATTTCTGATTGTTCAAATTCTCTCCAATACTTGCTATTAGCAGTCTTTAGTCTTTTTCATCTTATTCATTGTGGTATGTAGTGGAACTTCATTATAATTTTAATATATATCTCCCTAATGACTAGAGAGACAATTGTGATATATTTATTGATCATTGATCTTCATGAAGTGTCAGTTCAAATCTTATGTCCATTTTTCTATCAGACTGTCTGGTCTTAAAAATTGATTCATACCAGGAAAAAATTAATTCATAACTTTTTTTATATAACCTGGATGTTCATAGACATGTATTTCACAAATGTATTCTATTCTGTGGGTTTCCTTTTGAAAAATTTTATTTTATATTAGTGTTACATTCACAGAAAAGTTGCAAAGATAGTACAGAATGTTCCCATATATTCCACTACACTTGGTTTCTTGTATTAAAGTTTTACAATGGTTATATCCTCTTCTTGGATCCTTCCCTTTATCATTATGAAGTGTAGGTCTTTGTCTCTTGTTAGTCTTTATTTTAGCGTCTATTTTGTTTGATATAAGTATTGTTACCCCAGCTTTCTTTTCACGTCCACTTGTATGGTAAATGTTTTTCCATCCCTTCACTTTCAATCTGTATGTGTCTTTAGGTCTGAAGTGAGTCTCTTGTAAGCAGCATATAGACGAGTCTTCTTTTTCTATCCATTCAGTCATCCTATATCATTTGATTAGAGCATGTAGCCCATTTACATTCAAAGTAATTACTGATAGGTATGTACTCAATGTCATTTTGTCACTTGTTTTACAAGGTTGTTTTTGTTTTTGTTTTTTTAGTTCTTTTCTGTTCCTTTCTTCTCTTGATCTCTTCCATTGTGGTTTGATGGCTTTCTTTAGTGGTATGCTTGGATTCCTTTTTCTTTATTTTTTGTTTATCTATTATAGGTTTTTGATTTTTGGTTACCATTAGGGTCATATGTAATATCTTATGCGTGTAGAAGTCTATTTTGAATTGATGGTCGCATAAGTTTGAACCCATTCTAAAAGCACTAAATTTTTACTCCCCCTCACTGACATTTTATGTATATGACATCATACTTCAGATCCTTTTATTTTGTGAATCGCTTCTTATTTTTATTTTATTTATTTATTTTTTTAAAGATTTTATTTATTTATTTGACAGAGAGAAAGACAGCAAGAGAGGAAACACAAGCAGGGGGAGTGGGAGAGGGAGGAGCAAGCCTCCCGCTGAGCAGGGAACCCAATGCGGGGCTCGATCCCAGGACCCTGAGATCATGACCCCAGCCGAACGCAGTCGCTTAACCGACTGAGCCACCCAGGCATCCCCCTTGACTGATTTTTATAGGTATGATTGATTTTACTGCTTTTGTGCTTTAAGCTCTGTACTGGTTTTATATTGTAAATATGCACCCAACATGGGAGCACCTAACTATATATAAAGCAACTAATAACAGACATAAAGGAAGAAATTGACAGTAATAAAATAATAGTAGGGGATCCCTTCTATTACCCATCTCAGGATCCAGGATGCCACATTGTATTCTGTAGTTGGGATTCCTTTTGCTCCTGTTGGCTATAATGGTTTTTCAGACTTTCCTTGTCCTTTTTGATGACCTTGACACTTTGAGAAGTTCTAGTCAGATACCATGTAGCATGTCCTTCTATTGAGGTTATCTGATGTTTTCTTTGTGATTGCACAATGGTTATATGCTTTGGGGAGGGAGTTCATAGAGGTGAATGTAATTTTCATCAAATTATTTAATAGGTATAAACTATGGACATATCACTTTGATGTTAATATTGATCACCCGGCTGAGACAGTGTTTGTAAATTTCTCTACTATATTCTTTTTCTCCCTTTCCATATTATATTCTCACTTTCCATACTGTATGCTTGTTCCATATTTAAGGAATGTGGAGGTATGCTTCATCTCCTTGAGGAGAGTATCCACATAAATTATTTAGAACTCTTCATGGGAGACTTATTTATTCCCTCTAATTATATATATATAATAATGTTTGCTTATAATAAATATATTATGTATTATATTATATATTATATTTACTTAATAATATATTTACTTATTTATTGCATACTTTGAGTTTTACTTCAATATAAATTCATTTGTTTTATGCTCAAATTTATTTCACTTTTGGTCATTGGGAACTCTGGTTCCTGTGTCCCTTGACATTTTCTCATCAAAATATATATTTTCCTCTTTTTTAAATGTTTTTTGTTGTTTGTTTTTTTGCTTTCCAGAATTAAAAGATGCTCCAGACTCATCTTTATATTTCCTGCCCGGTCCTAGAATCAGATAACCCCTAGGACTTCTGGTTCCTGCTACTGGAGAATAGCATTAGAAACCAAGAGCCGGGTGGTAGGTATACTTGTTGCTAAAGTGTCTTGATTCTACATACTCTCAGCTGACATAACATGGAAACCTGTGATACTAACAAATAAGTATTTCTATATGCATCTATCTCTATATAAAGCTACACATGAGTTCATTCCAATATCTCCAATTCTGATCCATTGCCACATGTATCAGTTTAGCCTACTTCCCTTGCTTACTGGTAACCTTCTACTCCAATAATAAGAAACCTGGCTCTCATCAACCAACATCCAGTTATTTAATTGTTCAAGTCCAGTAGACACATTTATATCCTCTTAGCTAACAATTATATTTTTTAAATTAATGATTACCCATTAATTTACAATATACCTTTTATCTATTCCAAGTCCGCCTTCAAATAACATTATACCACCTCACATGTAGTACAAGTAGCTTAGAAGAGTGTTCCCACTTCCTCCATCCCATTCTGAGAGACAAGTCATTCATTTCACTTATCCACTTAATACAATTATCCAATATATTACTACTATCATTGCTTTAAACAGTTATCTTTTAGATAACTACATAACTATCTTTTAGATAACTATTGTTCTAATTAACAATAATAAAACATTTTATTTGACTTAAATTTATCCCTTTTCTGATACTCGTTCTTTCTTTATGTATATCTAAAGCTTTTTGCCTATATATTGTTTTCTTTCTGACTGAAGAACTTTTAATATTTCTTGCAAGGCATGTCTGTTAGCTATGAATCCCCTCTAATTTTTGTTTGTTTGTTTGAGAAAGTCTTTGTCTTTCAGTTTAAAATAATTTCACTGGATATAGAATTCTAGATTGGAGGCTTCTATCCACTTCCCTCAACCCTCTAAATTTTCCTTTGTTCTCATCTTTTTTGCATAGTTCCTTATGACAAGTACCCTGTAATTCTAACATCCACAAGTAAGGTGATTTCTCTACAACTGGCTTCTTTCCAGATTTTTTTTTTTTCTCTATTTTTGCTTTTCTGTAGTTTGACTATGATATGTGTCTGTGTCAAATTTTTTATATTCTCTGAGCTTCCCAGTTCTGAGGAATATCATTAATTTGGAAAGTTTTTGTCCATTATTACTTCAAATACTTCTGCTCAGTTCTCCCTTCTTCTGGCATTTTAATTATGTATATAAAACACCTTTTGATATTGTCCCAAAGTTTTCAGATAGTCTGTTACGATTTTTTTCCCATTTTTTTTTTTCTTCTTCTAGTCTGGGAGGTTTCCATTGACCTAACTTCAAGATCACTGATTCTTTCTTCAGCCTAGTCCAGTCTGCTGATGACATCATCAATGGCATTCTTCATTCTTATTATTCTGGCATTTCCTTTTGATTCTTTTGTACAGATTCCAGATTTCTGTTTATATTACTCATCTCTTCTTTCATGTTGCCGACTTTTCAGTTAAAGATCTAACATATTAATCACAGTTATTTTACATTCCCTCTCTGATAATTACAACATCTATGTCAACTTAGTCTGGTTCTGATTATTGTTTTCATTCTTCAATCAGTGTTTTTTCTTGTTTTTTTGTCATGCCCTATATGTCTTCTTAAAAGCCAGACATTATATTAGTTAACAGGAACTGAAGTAAATATGACTTTAGTATAAGGATTTATGTGAATCTGTTAGAAGTTGGGTGTTTTTAATATTTGCTGTAGCTTCAGATTTCTCCAGTGTCCTGATTTCTGTCTCTCTCTTCACCTTGGGCTTCCCTAAGTACTACTTCTCCGAGACAGTTTATGCTTTGCAACTCTCTCTCCTGCAATCCATTGTTTCTGCATCAGAGCCTTGTTGGTGTGGTGGTTAGATGTGGGGTGTGGGCAGTGCTCTATAACCTTCCAATTAAATTCCAGTCTCTTCTTTGACCTGTGTCTCTGGGCTATTCCCTTCCCAAGTGTTTCTTCAGTAGTAAAACCCTCCTCCCTGCCCTCTATTTCCCTTATAATCCTTTCCATGCTCCCAGTATGTTTCCTTGAAGATCTGACTGCTAGTTGATTATGTCTTCTCCTCTTTTTAGAGGAGACAAGAAGCCTGGAGGGGGCTTAAGTGATGGAATTCCCTTCCCTCATTGGGAAAAAGCTCTTTCAAAGTCCTTTCCTGTGGAGAATAGTCTTTTATTATGTTTTTGTTCTTACACCAGTGCCTTACAAAGCCCCTTCCATATAGTGCACCCTCAGTTACTTGTTATTGAAAATGAAATATTTCACTATTTGTTCAGTGCTTTTGGATAAATGGAGGAGGGAGGAAAAGGCCAAATGGTTCTTATTGGATGATTTCATAGTATTGGCATATACGATTCCATATTATACTACTTGAATATTTTTAATTCAAAGCCAGATGGACTTTTGGAGTAAGGTGCCCTGTGTTAGAACCCCAGTTCTATCACTTCCTACCTGTGAGCACTTTGTCAAGTTACTTAACCACTGGGCAACATTTTCAGACCTATAACGTGAAGATTATAATAGTACTTTATGCAAGTGTTCATTTAATCAACATTTATTAAATTATGGCCATGTGCAAGATAACTTACAAGATGCATTTTTATATGGGATAATTTAAATCTCACATAAACCTTCTGAGTTTGATGTTATGCACTTTAATATTGGGAGAAACTAAGTATCATAACTCCAACTTCTCTGAAATGTCAAGCCATGTATCTGCTCTGATTTAAAGTAATTTTTATACAGTCTTTTCTTTATTAATTTTTTGCATCCTGAATGTAGTTTGAAACAGACATTTGTTGCTAGGAGACACACAGAGATTTATAAGAATGTTTATCTAGTATGGGAATTTACCAACTATTAATAACTCTTATCAAAATGACAACATTGCCCTTTTCTGTGACTGTGTCTTCTATCCCTACTCTCAGCTGTGCTTGCTTAGGTAAACATTATCCCCTTTTATGGTTCTGTTTAAGGCATACATGTAATGGGTGAACATGAGAGTTTATTGTTGGTAGCAGAGTTCTCCATCACTGCCCTAATGAGATAATGTATTTATTTTATACTAATAACTCTAAAATGGATCATAAACTATATGATGTACATATTTCCATACTCGATATTTCATCTGTAACTGAAAAATAAATTATCTTTTTGTTTCACATCATCTACTTTCTATTTTCTTCAGTGTCCATGGTATTTAAAAGCAGTCATCATAATTTATACTAATTTCTTATGACAAAACTACACATAGAAATTGATAAATCTTGTAATAAATTTTTAATCTAATATATTGTTGCTCTTTCCAATCCACTCACATGTCATGAATCTGATCAACTTTCTCTCCTTATTAATTATTTTTACTTTATCACATCAATAATTTTGAAGTTTCTCTTCATTCATGTCTTACAGACAATGCAGGAAATTACATATAATAGGTGGACTGATAATCTAATCTATCATCCTGATGATTATCCCTAAGGAGAGGGTGAAAAATTAGTGTTGCAAGTAATAACATAAGATTAAATCTTCCTGATAATATTATTCAAAGGTGAAGGTAGAAGTAGCCATCAGCCATTGGAAGCTATTGAGTATAATTAAAATGACGTCTGCTTCTGCCTATGATGGAGAAACTAGATCTGGACTAGCCTTCCCAACACAAACAATTATAAAACTGGACAAAATATATGTGGCAACTATTATTAGACACTGGACCACAGGGAGCACAGAAGTGTGCTTTCTGACAGAGGAGAAACACATGAGACAGAAGCCTCAGTTCCTCAAGCCTTCTGACTCAGAGTACTTTCAAGACTGGCATGAATTAAAGAATTAAAAGTTCAGGCAGAATATGGCAGCCTTATTGAAATGAGAAGTCAGAAATTGGGCTTGAATTTGTGGGACAGAGTACTAAAGAGAAGAAAGTTGCATTAAAAAGAGGAGCTTCCAAAATTTAAAGATGTCCCATTAGGTCTTTGACCATAGGCTAAGCTGTGTGTGTAGAGTGAGGTTTTGAAGATTAGCAGAGAAAAGCTTCCAGGGAGCTATAAGATGAATGCAGATGGAAGAAGACTGAAGAATAAGGTGGAAAATGTAGTAGTTTTGACTGGCCAGTGTGGAATGGCCTTGATGAACTCTCAGAGCTGGTTACCTGAATATACCAGAAAGACCACCCTTCGTGTGTGAAGCACTTTTACCCCTGAAATAAAGGATTCTCTAGACTTGTCCTAACAAGTCTTAAAATCAAGCCATGAGAGGATCAACATATCCATCAGAAAGTTAACTGTCTTCAGGGCACCTGGGTCATTTCGTTGGTTAAGTGTCGGACTCAGTTTCAGCTCAGGTTGTGCTCAGGGTCCTGGGATGGAACCCAGCATCCTGGGCTTCCTGCTCAGCAGGGAGCCTGCTTGTCTCCCTCTCCTTCTGCCCCTCCCCCCTCTCTTAAATAAATAAATCTTTAAAACAATAAAGAAAATTAACTGTCTTCTGGAACAAAATTCAACTTCCATTAAAAAAAAAAAAGAGAGAAGATTCCCCTTTCTCCACATCCTCACCAACACTTGTTGTTTCTTGTCTTTTTTATTTTAGCTATTCTGACATGCGTGAGGTGATATCCTGTTTTGGTTTTGATTTGCATTTCCCTGATGATTAGTGAGGTTGAACACCTTTTAATATGTTTGTTGGCCGTATGCCTTCTTTGGAAAAATGTCTATTCAGGTCCTCTACCCATTTATTAATCAGATTTTTTTTTTTTTTTGGTGTTGAGTTGTATAAGTTCTTTATAAATTTTGGATTTTAAACCCTTATAAGACATATCATTTACAAATATTTTCTCCCATTCGGTAGGTCATCTTTTTGTTTTGCTGATGGTTTCCTTTGCTTTGCAAAAGCTTTTTATTTTGGTGTAGTCCCAATAGTTTATTTTTGTTTTTGTTTCCCTTGCCTTAGGAGAAATTTTAAAAAATACATGGAGACAAATGAAAATGAAAACACAGTGGTCCAAAATCTTCAGGACACAGTGAAAGCAGTTATATATATAATATATAGCAGTAGAGGTCTACTTCAAGAAACAAGAAAAAACTCAAACAACGTAACTTACGCCTGAAGGAACTAGAAAAGGAAGAACAAAGTAGAGTAGAAGAGAGGAAATAATAAAAATCAGAGCAGAAATAGATGACATCAAGACTAAAAGAAAAATAGAAAAAAAAAATCAGTGAAACCAAGAGATGTTTCTTTGAAAAAATAAACAAAATTGACAAGCCTTTAGCCAGACTCATCAAGAAAAAAAGACAAAGGAAAGCCCAAATAAAATCAGAAATGAGAGAGGAAAAATAACTGACACCACAGAAATACAAAGTACCTTAAGAGAATACTATGAAAAATTATATGCTAAGAAACTGGACAACCCAGAAGAAATGGATATGTTTTATGGCCCAGAATGGGGTATATCTTGGTGGATGTTCGATGCAAGCTTGAGAACAATAGGTATTCCGATGTTGAATTTCTATAAATTTCTATAAATGTCAACTGGATCTAGTTAACTGATGGTTCTAATCGATTCAACTATATCCTTGGTGATTTTCTCTCTGCTGCTCTGTCAATTACAGTAAAGGAGTGTTGAAGTCCCCAATGATAATAGTGGATTAATCTATTTTTCCTTGTCTTTTCATCAGTTTTCATCTCATGTATCTTGAAAAATTGTTGTTAGGTGCATATATGTAAGTATTGTTACATCTTCTTGGATAATTAACCCTTTTTATCATTATATAATGACTCTCTTTATCTTGATAATATTTCTTTTTTTTAATTTTATTATGTTACGTTAATCACCATACATTACATCATTAGTTTTTGATGTAGTGTTCCATGATTCATTGTTTGCGTATAACACCCAGTGCTCCATTCAATACATGCCCTCTTTAATGCCCATCACTGGGCTAACCCATCTCCCCACCTCCCTCCCCTCTAGAACTCTCAGTTTGTTTCTCGGAGTCCATAGTCTCTCATGGTTTGTCTCCCCCTCTGATTTCCCCCCCTTCATTCTTCCCTTCCTACTATCTTCTTTTTTTTAACATATAATGTATTATTTGTTTCAGAGGTACAGGTCTGTGATTCAACAGTCTTACACAATTCACAGAGCCCACCATAGCACATACACTATATTTCTTATTCTGAAGTCTATCTTTTCCAAAATTAGCATAGCCACTCCAGTTTCCTTTTGATTAGTGTCAACATAGTATATCTTTCTCCATCTCTTTCTTTTTATTTATGTATTTACATTCAAAATGGTGTTCTTATAGACAGCACATAGTTGGATCTTATTCTTTTTTATACATGATCTTTTAATTGATGTATGTCTTAATCTGTTTGGGCTACTCTAATGAAATACCATAGGCTGGGTGGCTCATAAATAATAGAAATTTATATCTCAACATTCTAGAGGCTTGGAAGTCCAAGATCAAGGTACCAGCATGGTCACATTCTGTTGAGGGTCCTCTTCCTGATGTAATTTCTTTTCCAAGTCAGATAAGGCTTTGGTGAAATTTTTATTTTTGCTTTGCTGGGTAGTTGTTTTTATAGAAAACACTCTCTGTGCTTACTTTAAATGTGTTCTTTTCACCTGGGTGTGTTTCAAAAATGGTTACTTTTCTTGTTTCCCTGTGCAAATTAGAGGGCATTTTTCTCCCATTTTCACTGTGAGAACCTGATGGGGCTCCTGGAAGTAAAACTCATGAATGTCTCCCCTGCTCCTTAGACTGATCCTCTAGAAATGTTAACCTTCAAGGTAGTCCATATATAACCTCCAACAGTGCATTGAAGTTACCATTTAAGTTTTCCTGCCAGTTACTTGTTCCAGCATCTTCTGCTTCAGGTAAGGCAGCTAACCTGTATTCTGTATTCTAAGTATCTACCTGTCTTCTCAAGTTTTGGGGGTGGCAATTTGTCCTCTGACCTTAATCCTCTGGAAGAGCTAAGAAAAATTATCATTTTTCAATTTGTTCAACTTTTTTCCTGCTATGAGAGTGGCAATGACAACTTGCAACCTCTTTACATGTCACAGTGGAAACTGGCTACCCTGTTGGCTGTTTTTATTATGAAAGAATATTGGATTTTGCTCATGCAAAATATTATGCAACATGTTACTTATACATCTATTGAAATGATCATTTGGTTTTGTTGTTTTTTAATTATTTTTATTTTATTATGTTATGTTAATCACCATACATTATATCATTAGTTTTTTAAATTTTTTATTGTTATGTTAATCACCATACATTACATCATTAGTTTTTGATGTAGTGTTCCATGATTCATTGTTTGTGTATAACACCCAGTGCTCCATGCTGAACGTGCCCTCTTTAATACCCATCACCAGGCTAACCCATCCTCCTACCCCCCTCCCCTCTACATCATTAGTTTTTTTTTTAATTTTTTATTGTTATGTTAATCACTATACATTACATCATTAGTTTTTGATGTAGTGTTTTTTATTCTATCAAAATTGTGTGTTACATTAACTGACTTTTGGATGTTTAACCAACCTTGCATTCATGAGTCAAACCCACTTCATCATGGGATATAAACCTTATTCAGTCAAAACCAGTCAGGGGCAAAGGTCAAGACTTGCAAGTTGGGCCATTGCTACATTTTCTGAGAGCAAAATATTTTGGGTTAGTTCATTAGAATGTGGGAGTACCTGTCATTTCTACAAGACAGATTATGTCCATAGCTCTATTTTCAGTCCTGAGCTCTCCTTGATAGGTGCTCACTACTTGTTTTTTGCTCTATATTTCTATCTGGGTATATGTTGGTGTCTGCAACTCTCTGGGTCCAAAGTGGAATTCACAACATTCTGGTATATATCATATACATGCACAATAACAACACATTGGCTTCCTTTTCTTTACTTTTTAACTTCAGCATGTGAGTACTTCTTGGGATCATTTTCCAAATTGATGTCTTGGCTAAAATTCTTGTCTTAGGATTTGCTAAGGGAGCCCAATCAAGGACTGATTGGCTCAAACCCTGTCCACAGTTTTCAATTACTTGCTGAGTAAAGCCCAAACTACTTTTATACAGCCTTTGATGATTTGCCCTACTTGTCATTTCTAACTTTCTCAACACATTTCCCAGTGGATGCTTTGTTACAACCAGACTCAGTCCTGCCATCCACCTCATAATATCTTGTCTATTACACTCACACTATTACTCATACTTGGAATTTCCCATAGTAGAGTGATTAAAAACTGAAGTCAGGCTGCAAGCATTCATATCCTGGTTCTGCCACTTACTAGCTTTGTGTTCGTCATCAAGTTACTTTGTTTCTCTGTGCTTCCATTTGCTTGTCTATTTTATAGGGATAATAATAGCACCAAACTCATGAAGTAACTGTAGCAGTTAAAAAAAATTACTACTGGGGCGCCTGGGTGGCTCAGATGGTTAAGCGTCTGCCTTCGGCTCAGGTCATGATCCCAGGGTCCTGGGATCGAGCCCCACATCGGGCTCCTGGCTCAGTGGGGAGCCTGCTTCTCCCTCTCCCTCTGCCTCTCTCCCTGCTCATGCTCTCTCTCTCTGTGTATCTCTGTGTCTCAAATGAATAAATAAAATCTTTAAAAAAAAATTACTACTTAGAAAGGTACCTGATTACTTAGTGAATACTCAGTAAATGTCAGCTATTATTATCCTTTCTCCAAATCTTATCCTTCAAAGTCCAACTAAACTCTCTGCCTCAGGAATGCCTTTTTTGAACCCCTAGCTATATATAAGCATTGCATCACCTTAAGTCTCTCTTTACATGTATTTCTGTGTTTGTGTTTATTTTATATCATGCATTATATGTAAATTTATTTTCCTTAATAAAACTGTATGTTCTAAGAAGATAATTCCCTTTCGTTGTATCCAATTCAATGCTTAGCACATAGTATATACTCAATAATATTTAATGAATAATTTTATTCCCACCACAAAATAAAAATAATATGTTAAAGCACATTTAATGCATTTCAATTTATAATATTTTAGTCAAAGTCAACTAACAAAAGCAATAGAAAGTTCCCAATTCAGAACTCTATTTTATTCCCAGGAAATAAATCACAAGTTAAAACTGGAAGTTAAATAATAGTTCAACCTCATCTTCTCATCTCTATTATAAAAGATTGATTCCACTGTGGATTGATTTATATCACAAGAAAATAAGATTTCAAGTGGAGAGTTTGTTTTTTGTTGCTTTGTATTGTCTGTGGTACACAAACCTACAGGCCAAGAATACTGTTTCCAATTATCCCCCATGTTTATGAATCACATAGAAACTCTAACGATCCCAAACATTCAGAAAGAAATATGTCATTCAAACATATGTCTCTTCCCAACCTTTCATTTGCTTCTTGACTTAAGAATCTGCTTAGTTCACATTAAAAAATCCCTATGTTAAGATGGTGATTGGGAAGGCAGTTACATGGAATAGCTTCTGCTCTATAATTGAAGAGATACTCCTCATTTATCTATCACATGAGGTTAAACTTCTAAATTCAAAACACAATTTCTGGGACCAGGCTTCACAATATTTCAAAGTAAAATCTAGAACCATGTTTCCTTAAAAGAAATGGGATAAAAGTTTAGGGGTTTTGTCTGTTCTTTCTTAATTTTCCAAATGAAATATAATTATTATTTTAGAAACATAGAACTGTTGTTGAAATATAATTCAGAAGGTGTTTATACTCTATCTCTTGTGTGTAGGTCACTGAACTGGTTGCTTTAAGGGATTTCATGATGATGAGTCTGCCTTCCATGCGTTTTTAGCTGGTTAAGACAAATGTTCAAACACATCTAAGAAAAAGCACATTATAATAAAATCCACATGAGAAGCACAAGTGCCATTTGGATTTTATTGAGTCAGAGAGCTAATTCACCAAGATAATGAAACTTGAATCAAGATATATGTCATGGAGGAAGTGGCGCTTTAGATGCGGCAGGAAGGAAGTTAGACTCAACAGATGGCGGTGGTGAAGGAAGCTTCTCCACAGAAAATAAAGAACATGTATGATCTTATTTCTTTCCCTGCTGGCATACAGTCACCCTCTTCCTGGAAAAACAGCCCTGATTTTCTTTTGAAGAAGCACCCCTCTAACCCATGTTCTTTGAATAGACTGATGTTACTGGTGGCATGTAACCTAGCCTATCACCCCACCTTACCAGCCACTGTGACTGGCTTAGGAATTGGTTTAAAAAATTAGCATTCTTCTGGGACTTTTGTTTTAGCAACTGAAAGGGAAGCATCCACTTTGGCAATGACCTTGAGCCTGCGGAACCATATAAACCTGAAGCTGCTCTTTGCTATGGACCCTGGAACTAAAGCAAACGCAGAGAGAGGTGAGACTCAGGAAATGAAGGAAACAGTCCAGAAGATGTTGTTGAGCCTGAATATCAAGTCTGCATGGAACTAGCCAGTTCTGAACTTTCCAGTTACTTGGATGAGAGAAGTTCTCCCTCTGTCCAAGATAACTTGGTCAAGTTTTCTGCTGCTTCTAAAACAAATGGTTCAAATTGATGTAGTAAATAAATGCATAGATCTGTAAAATCAGGTAGAGGAGAAGTAATATCTCCCTGGGAATAGAGCGAAATAAGTCAATCAGAGAAAGACATGTATCATATGACCTCACTGATATGAGGAATTCTTAATCTCAGGAAACAAACTGAGGGTTGCTGGAGTGGTGGGAGGTGGGAAGGATGGGGTGGCTGGGTGATAGACATTGGGGAGGGTATGTGCTATGGTGAGCGCTGTGAATTGTGCAAGACTGTTGAATCACAGACCTGTACCTCTGAAACAAATAATACATTATATGTTAAAAAAAAAAAAAAAAGAAGAAGATAGTAGGAAGGGAAAAATGAAGGGGGGGAATCGGAGGGGGAGATGAACCATGAGAGACTATGGACTCTAAGAAACAAACTGAGGGTTCTAGAGGGGAGGGGGGTGGGGGGATGGGTTAGCCTGGTGATGGGTATTAAAGAGGGCACGTTCTGCATGGAAAAAAAAAAAAAGAAAGGTCTCTGTTACGTAGTTATTATCAATAACTGTCAACATCTTGCACAGGAACTGACATTTACTTTTAGTGTCAGACCTCACCATGAATGAAGGTGAATGAAATGAAATGAAATGAATCTCAAAAAGAACAGAAAGTTAGACTAATGCAATGAAAGGTCTTTTACTATGACTGTCAAATTTCTTTCCCCTACTCCGCAACCCTTCCCATCAAGTTGCTTTCTCCACCTAACCCATCAGATAACTGGCACAGAAGACTTGGTTAATGCAGAATCTCCTGCCTTATCGACTTCTATTGAGTCAGAGCAGACATTGTAAGCTGGGGGTTGGTGGCAAGATTCGATGATGATGTATTAGCCACCATTATTGAGGGCTTCCTATATTCCAAGAATTATACTAATAGTGCTAGATGCACAATTCCCTCAAACCTTCATAAAAATCCTGTACATTATATACCATTTCCCTGTGTACAGATGAGGAAACTGAGGCTCATAAATGTTCATTAACTTGTTCTAATTCCCGAAGTGTCAGAGGTCAAATCCAATAAAATCTACCTGATTCCATTCCTCACTCTCAAGCCTCATTTTAGCAATAATCTATGAGTTTATGGTGTACTGGGAACTTTAAGTGCTTAATAAGAACTTGTTGATTGAGTCAATGGAAAGCTTGCCCACTTGCCTCCGTTGGTATGGAGACCAACACACAATTTTCTCTGAGTCTAAGGTAGCTTGATAGATGCTTAGCCAAGTCCAGGGTCTTAGAAAAAAGTTAATTATGGCAGAGAGAGCAGCATTTGTGCTAAACAGTAGAAATTAATACATAATTACTCTGAAGTATGTTATTCTTATTGACCACAAATACAAAACAGATGATGATGCAGTCCAGAGAGGTGAACTCCTCCAAGAAACATACTGAGTAAGGATGAGAACCTGATCACCCTGGACTAACCCTCTGAATAAATCCCTGTTTCCCAGAAAAAGTTTAAATCTGAACCATAACTAGGACCCTGGAGCTGGGGTTAGGATAAAGGGCTTAGCAAAGTCCAGTGGTCAAACTACCACCAGTTCTTATCACTGAATTTTCTAGGACAACTATATGCTGGAGGTTCAGGACGTGTTGCTTCAATGCAGGAAATAAATTAGCATCTATTAAAAACCAGTTACATACTGCTGTTCTGATGCTTTATCTTTCTCAATCGAATGGTAGTGTGTGCACCTTTTTGTTGTAAATAATACTACCCTTATTTTAGCAAATAAGGAAAGTGAGGTTCAAATCAGTTATGCAGCACCCCCAAAACTATCAAGTTTAGTAATTTTCTAAGCAGGAATTAGAACTCTTTTCTATTTGTGACTTTAGAACGTGATGGCAACACAACACATACTCACTCTCACTATGTAACTTTAGATTACATCACACAACACATGCCCACTACCTTCAGGTGGTAAGTCAAAACACACACACACACACACACACACACCCCAGAAGTTATTCCATCAATGACTACATGAAATTTATTTTTTAAATGCATTATAGGTATTTTCTTTGCTGGTATGTTTGCTTTTGTTAGTGAACTTTGTTTTGGTGTGAAAATTAGTTGAGACAGACTTTTCTAACTTTTTCTTCCAAAGGAAACCAAGAAACCAATCTTTATGCATGAGTATCTAGCTTTTGAGTACTGTGGGTTAGAAAGAAGAGACTTTAAAAAATAAAAACTCTTTTTTTTTTTCTTTTTGTTACACAACAGGAACTTTTATCAACTTTCCAAATTATTGACAAAAGGTACAAAGCAGTCACAGGACCCCTCAGTAAATGTAACACTCAAACTGCTGCACAAGAAGACCCAAAAGACAGTTAGGATTCTGATTTTTAGTCCTCTTTTTCCATCAGTTGGATGTACACTCACATGTCCTGAAACATTATAATGGCTGCTTCGTGCATCTTGTCACTACTTTGGGAAAGTCACTATTCTTGTTGCTTTCATCTTTGAGTCTGCAAAATTGGGAAACTCACCTCCTCCAAGCAAAGGACAAACTGCTTTTTTAGAAATAAATGGAGGAAAACATCATCCAGTCAGTCCCCTGGCAGTGAATAAGGCTACACCCCAACCATCTACCCTGTTCTTTGCAAATACAAGGATGGAAAAGCTACAGCAGGTTGTTGGAACTTGAATGCTTACAACAACCAGGCAGGTGATTTAAATGAGTGATGTGAGAAAACAGGGAGTCGTAGAGCACATGATATCTGGAGGCATCCAGAAGGTAATTTTGCGAAGTGTCTAATACTAGAATTTGAAGTCAGAATATCTGGGATTCCATCCTGGCTCTCCTTACTAATTGTGTGTGTTTATATAAGTTATTTAAGTATTTCATGGCTCAGTTATCTCATCTATAAAATGGAAATAATAAGACTAATTTTAGAGGATTGCTGTAGCCATATAAGCTTTCGGCATAGTGCCCGGCAAAGAGTCAGTGCTCAATAGATTTCCTTCCCTTTAAAAAGTACTTCAGGAATACACATATTTCCAGTAAAGTCTCAATTGGCTTGACTTCAACTAACTAGAATGGAAGAAAAAGGATATTTTGTTGGTCCTGGGAAACGTGAAACAGATATGAATCACTTCCATAACCTAAACACTTGCCACTTATTCCAGACAATTAAGGTTTTATTTTATTTCTTGACTATAAATCATGCTTTCCATTTTAAAATCCTAGAGTAAACACAGACATGTCCTTGAGGGGTATAAGAACCAACATGAACTAAGTATGAAAGCAAGAGAGGACCCTGCATAGATTTTGCTAAGTAAAATTTAAAATCCCATTTTTATCTAATTGAGCATAAACTAACACAAGTAGCTCTAGGAAGTACATCAAAGGGCCAAAATGTTTTTTCTATAAAAACTAGCAGAAGCAGATAAACAATACCTAAGGCCAAACTAAATAGACATCAAACTTGAAAAAAAAATTCACAAGAGAAAATGCACTAGGAAATTAAATATATAGAAAAGTGTCTAACCTTCAACAATGTTAATCAAAACAATCATGAGGTACTATTCTGATTTATC
The DNA here is from genome assembly GCF_964656455.1 of Halichoerus grypus. Classification (NCBI taxonomy): domain Eukaryota; kingdom Metazoa; phylum Chordata; class Mammalia; order Carnivora; family Phocidae; genus Halichoerus; species Halichoerus grypus. The sequence goes on along the minus strand of NC_135718.1, from coordinate 20,649,376 downwards.
ACACTGACCATAATTTTTTTAATGCAGATAACCAATGACTAGAAAAATTCAGCTAGCACTCCTGCACTTGTGTTGAGTTTATTGTGCTATAGGGAAGCCATTAGGAAATATGAATACAAGCTTTAAAAATGTCCAAAGACAGACTCTGTAATGTTAATTATGAGAGTCTACCCTCTGAAAATAGTCCAAAGTTACAGAATAAGCTGTATGTGCAAATATGCAAATATGTTCTTTTTGGCCCAGATATTTAAATGAGGTATTTGCATTTTTAATTGATACATAATAGTTTTACAGTGTTAAAACAAAAACTAAACACAAAGAGAAAACATGAGGTGGCATGCCAAGAACATTCTTATGGTCCTTGTCCTCAAGGAGTCTATAATCTAATTGAAGAGGATAAAGCCCATATTGGAAAAAACTTGAGAATAATATAATATTATTATAAAATCTGGAGAATAATATAAAGAACAAAACTTGGATGCTTCAGAAAGGCAAAGTAAAATAACAGATTAATATGTGGATCTTCCTTTTTCATATGTATTTTTTTGATATTAAAAGTCATACATGTCTATTGCAGAAAATTTGAACCATATAGGATAAAGTAAAATAACAAAATATAAAATTGTCTCAATTTTCTTAGATAAATTTCATTTTATTTCTTTTCTCTTTTTGTTTAATTATATTTTTACTTCAAAAAAAACATCCTTTCCTCACTCAGGTGAGATGGACCTGAGAAAGAGTAGGTAGAGATCCATGTAAGTAACAGACAGAGTCTTTCTTTTTTTTTTTTTTTTTTAAGATTTTATTATTTATTTGAGAGAGAATGAGATAGAGACAGAGCATGAGAGAGGGGAGGGTCAGAGGGAGAAGCAGACTCCCTGCTGAGCAGGGAGCCCGATGCGGGACTTGATCCTGGGACTCCAGGATCATGACCTGAGCCGAAGGCAGTCGCCTAACCAACTGAGCCACCCAGGTGCCCCAGACAGAGTCTTTCTAATACACCTGTGATTACGTGGCAATCATTTAGACATTAGACCAGTACCATTCATGGCCCTAAATGATATTTTAAAGGAAAAATTAGAAGGTAAATATGCATTTGCAAGAATAGATTCTATCTAGATATCATCTATTTTATAGGTGTGCCCACCAACCTGTACCCAGGAACCCCACCCCCAAGATACAAGCTTATGGAAGGTTTTAGTTCTTATCCCAGACTTATGTTATCGATGTTGTAGAATAACAGCATAACTGTGCTAACTATTCATAGAATGCTGGTTGAAATTTAGTTTTCAATGGCTTTCAGAAACTATATACACTCCCTGATTTTTCAATACCCCCCCTTACTAGCCCTTTAATAATGTGTTATCAACCTGATCATCAGGAGACTGGGAAATGACCCCCTAGTGATGAAGAGTTCTCGTCAGAGTCCACAGATGGATTTGAGGGGCCTAGAAATTATCTGAAGTCAACTAAAAAAATTTATCTAATCACAGGTAACTCCTCTCACTCTTTCACACACACACATGCTTATACACTCACTCACACTCACTCACCCCCACACACACTCGCATTCACACATGTATGCTCTGACCCGTGAGAGAAGATCCACAGTGATGAGGTGTAGGTTGGCCACCCCAAAATAGGCCACTTTCACATATTGATTATTTTGAATTAGAGTTACTTAAGAAATAGCTGGTGCAAGATGGACATGCTGATCCTCCTCTGTCCTCCTGAAAGCAGGAAATAAATTCCCCATGTGAAGGCTACCATCCTTGTACCTGGAGGGTAGAAAAGATCCTTAATGCCAAAGACAGGGAATTCAGGGCTGAGAGGGCTGTATAAAAACTTTGTTATTTCACTTATTTGCTACCCCAAGCCCAAACCCCTTTATTAATTCTTTACAAATAATTGTTTCTTTGTTTAAAAGATATAAAAACTACCTGCTTTGGTCACTTTGGGAAGCCTCATATTTCTATGAACTCCTGTATGTTCGCAATAAAAATTTGTTTTTCTCCTGCTAATCTGTCTTATGTCAATTTTTTAGGCCGTCCAAGGTACCTAGAAGGGGAGGTTCCCCCCCTACAACGGCTTCCACAGAATACTGAAAATTCCCATAAGCCAAAATATCAGAGCCTTAGGAACCACTGTTCTAGGCCTGAAAACTAATTTACCATGTGACCTTATGTAAGTCACTCGGCTAACCTCAGTTTCCCCTCCTGCCAAATAATAGTAATTTAATTCTATTGTGATAAATCTTCAAAAGGTAAAGGTTGAATGATATAAAGTGCTACATATACATTAGCTAGTATTATTTCTTTTCCCTTTCTCTTTTTCCTTCTGAGATCTTATGAAATTTAGTCACGAAGGTTCTTTGGGGCAAAATACAAAATCTTATCCATGCCATGCTTTATGTATTTCTCTTTTTGAAGATATCTTAGTATTCTGTGCTCACTGCCGACTGAAAATTGTTATTCCAATTTGTCCCAATAGCCAAGAAAAATTTTAAATTAAGGATAAATGAAAACAGTAAATATGCATTTGTGCCCATCAACTTAGAGGTGGAAGACAGTGTGAACAGGTAAACATTGAAATGGCACCCCATCATTCCAAGCTGATTTAAAAACCTCAGCAAGGTGCTATTTAAAGAGTAGAGCAGCTTTTCTAAGGAAACAAGCAATACTATATTGCTTTAGTACTGAACTCCAATAGCAGAATATTTCCACTAGAAAAAGAAATTCCAGTTAATATGATTTTGTCCTAAAAAAAAGAAGGCTCTAGCAAATAGAAAAGACATTACCATAATTGCTCTCATGGCTCTGCTTCTCTGTCCGTGAGAAGCAGTATGTGGGCACACATACATGCACGCACATACACATGCACAAAAATACATCAAAGCAATAGATAGCTCTTAAGGACAACACTTAAGGAACGTATGACAGGGACACCTGGGTGGCTCAGTCAGTTAAGCGTCTGCCTTCAGCTCAGGTCGTGATCCCAGGGTCCTGGGATCGAGTCCCGCATCGGGCTCCCTGCTCAGTGGGGAGCCTGCTTCTCCCGCTCCCACTCCCCGTGCTTGTGTTCCCTTTCTCGCTGTGTCTCTCTCTGTCAAATAAATAAATAAAATCTTTAAAAAAAAAAAAAAGGAACATATGACAGTGTGAGTTCTAGGGATTATGGTCTGGCTTGAATTCCCTGCAGAAGCTCCATAATCAGCCAACATTTAGGAACAAAGTTTTATTTTGTTACCCTCCTAGGATGGATGGGACCCATCTAATGCTGACCTGGGAAACACATGGTTTCTGAAATCCAAGTAACTGGGAGAACTATGGGGGGAAAAGAGAGAGCCACTGGATTTCTTAAAGACATAATATGTTTTCCCCATATTTCCAGGAGGGAGCACCCAGCTCTCTTTTCTCACTGAAGACCAAAGAATCATGTATGGTTGCTTCCTCATAAATTGCTTTATAGTTAGGGGAAGAACATTTCTCTAAAAATTATTTAGAGGGGCTATTACTTATAAATAAAACACATGCTCCAATTTAAAAGAATTTAAGTGAATCCTAAGAAGATTCCTTTAAAGGTCTGTGATAGCTAATTATATGTCAACTTGATTGGGCTAAAGGATGCCCAGATAGCTGGCAAAACATTATTTCTGGGTGTGTCTATGAGGGTATTTCCAAAAAAGATTAGCATTTGAACAGTAGATGGAGTAAAGAAGATCCTCCTTCACCATGGCTGGGAATCACCCAATCCACTGAGGGCCCAAACAGAACAAAAATGCCAACAGAAGGTGAATTCTCTCCTCTCTTCTGCTCATAGACATCTGAAGTTCCTGGTTATTAGGCCTTTGGACTCAGATTGACCTACACCACCAGATTTCCTAGTTCTCCAATTTACAAATGGCAGATTATGGGCCTTTTCAGCCTCCATAACCACATGAGCCAATTCCTAGAACAAATGTTACACACACACACACACACACACACACATATATAAGTGAGATGATACATGTAATATCTCTTACTGGTTTTGTGTTTCTGGAGAACAGTAACACAGGCTCCATGATTAGAATAATCATCTTGTATTATCCAGTTCATTGCCTTTTCTTAAATCTCTGCTATAAAGGCTCATGATGAGTAGGTACTTAGGCAATGTACAACACCTCTAATAATGGGGAGCTCACTACTTTAGAATGAAAAGCTCTGCTCACCATTTATGCATTTACTCAAAAATGCATTAAAGTTCTACTCTCTGGCACTGTGCTAGGGGCTAGGAGCACAACAGTGGACAAGAAATCTCTCACAGAAGCTATGAACTCAGTGGAAGATACAACTAAATCAGAAGTGACATTATAGCACTTCTTATTTATAACGGAATACTCATATGTAAGTCCCACTCACTGTTGTGGATTAAGCCCCTAGCAATACATACAACAAGTCTAATTTATATCCCACAGACAAATTCATCAGGCATTTGAAGACAATAATCACAGCTTTGCAAGTTAAAACTCCCTAATCCATTCATTCAGTTTTTTTCAAGCATCTACAATGCGCCATGTTGTGAAGACACAGCAAATTAAATACTAACACAGCTCTTGCCTTCGAGCTGTCATCCCTCCCTGCATCTACCATTTTTTTTTATAGGTGGAAGTTCTCCTATCCAAATAGCTCTCTATTTTCCACTTTAAATCCTAACCATCAATATTGTATGAGAGATTTATTTACATACAGAACCAAGTGGCACAGTCCCTGCCATCAAGGAACAATAGGCTGGTTGTAGAGCCATGTGTAGCCATTCCATTAGGGATACAGAATATATCTGGTTGGTATATTTCCCTTTTCTATCACTATCCAGGATATCTAAATATATGCAAATATAATAATATGATGAGATTCGCACTTATTAAAAACAGTGTAAAATGATGTCAGACATTGAGCTTTGGGTGTAGAGGTTACATGTAGTCATTCAAGATTACCTAACCCACAGCAATTTATGTTTTATTCCTTTTCCTGGATTATTTCCTGAGACCTAGGGCTGCAGTATATTCTGTGAGGCACCATGCAACATTTTGAGATCCTTCTGAAACACTAAAGCTTGCAGCTTGCCAGGAAAACCCTCTCAGCAGATACTCCAGGTAAATCTATACTCTTTCCTCTCCACGTTAGCTGCAGCTCAGATTACTGTGGGTGCAATCTGTAGCTCTTTTGTTCAGGAAAGTCAAAGAACACAACTAATTGTTTTCTATCTTCTTTCCACCAAAGCACTGCAAACTACATAATCCACTTCCAACATTTTCAGAGGGGCAGGGAACATTTTTATAGTGATTGCGATCTTCTTTATTTCTTTTACTTTCTTGGCATAAGTCTCTGACTTTCACCATCGAGTCCCCCAAGGGCCTCTCTATCCATTTATCCATTTGGTGCTCCAAACACTGTCTTATTTCTTTAATTGGATTACTTTGTTATAACCATTTTTTAATGAGAATATATTAATACAGCCTAAGACAGAAGCATTTCAGTTTCAGGTTTTTAAATTAACACTCAATGAATATTAGATACATCCTACTGCATCTCTCAGGGTCCCCCCAGCCTCATATTGCTAACTCTCAGCCCTGTGGTAGGGTCTGGAGATGAAGGCCAGATTGGGATCATCTAGCAGACAAAGCACAGATATCTTGTCACCTCCTCAGCAAGGTCCTTCTGGTCCACCAAATATAGAGTAGTAACCACAGCATTTGCTTATATCAATTCTTTGTGTTTACTTCACAGCATTTTTTCACAATCTGAAATTAATGTATTCATTTATTTTTAAACTTGTTTATAGCTTGAATATGAGCCACCTTAAACTCACCCCTAACTTGACATAAGCTATAGGAGGAGGGAAGGAGGGGCCCTACTCATCTTGTTTATGGCTGTATCCTGAGCTGGTACAAGCTGAGCAGATAGAAACACTGAATAATAAATGATTGAATCAGAAGATCAGAAGATGTATCTTTCATAGTGGCTCATCTCAAAAAAAAAAAAAAAATGATCAATCATTCTAAGCTAAGTGATTATACTCAGGATTTGCTTCTATTTTACATAGACATCATATCTCGTCTGATTTTTCTCTGACAATGACTATTGAGATACATGTTTTATTTTTATCAATTAAATGAAATTGATAAATTGCTAGATCATTAAGCTGATTCTATTTTTTCTTTGAAAGTCTAGAGTTTGGATGCCTGAATTTCTGTAGGATTTCCAATATTTGTTTAGGTTAGATATTTGTTGAGCTGGCCAAAGATATTTGATTACAAATATCTTTATTAACAGTTCTAGATTTCAGAGGAAAAAAATTCTCATTTAACTTTCTATGAGTTAATACAAAATATTCAATAATGTACAATAATATCAACTTTAATAGAATTTCTTTGTAATGTCTTCAGGATTAGAACAGAGACTGACTTAATTTTAATTTTAATAGTTTCTTCCCACCTCACTGGGTACTTCTCAATTCTCCTTGCTGGTTTTGTTTCCTCTGTCTGACCTAAATCCTTTTATTTTCTCTGTCTATTCACTTCCCCTGGGTAATATCATCTAATCTCATAATAGCTGTGTATCCCTCATTAGGCTTTTCCTTTTAGTTCCGAATCAATATATTTAGCTACTTAATCCACATTTCCTCTTGCATATGCTTAGGCAGCTCTCACTTACATCCAAAATGGAACTCTTGATTTCTTCCCCCAAATATATCCCTCCATCCATTTCCTTAAACCATCAATATTAAAGTTATCCTAATTTTTTCACTTTCTCTCAACATCACTCCATGTCTCACCAGCTCAAAGGAGCTATGACTCTGGAAAAAATTAAAACCAACCATAGTTACAGCCAAGGTGTTGATGAATAATCTACTTCTGAGGGAAATATATTTTAAAAGGTGCTGACTCAGATTGGTAGGAGAATAATGGGAATATTACTGATTGAGCAACCACCTTTCCTAGCTGTGTCTGGACCAGCAGCTTTCAAACCCAGGTGCTTGGGAAAATCCACCTGTTTCTTTTCATATTCCAACAAATATCTCTGATCAGGCACCAAAACAGTGCTGGTGGAAGAGGATACATTTCAGACATACTTGGTTCCTATTTGCATGGCTATGGCTCCCCATCCTGTGGAGTTATGAAACTTGTTTTGCTGATGGGGCAGTGACACACAGGTGTGATTCCAAAAAACAAACAGGAAACAATACCTGAACCTATAGTTAGAACACTCTGTTTATTCTCTAAGACAACCCTTGTTTCCTTTAATGTCTATTGTACCAAAGCAAGAGAATATAAACTCTGAATCTTTCTACAACATTCTGGGAGAAAGTTATTCTATAAACCAGCTGTGTATAGACAATAAAACCAATTAAGATTTCCCTTTCAAATTAATAAAACTCATTCAAAAGAGAATTTGTAATTCACTTGTTATTTAATTTACCCACTTAATAAGCACATATTGAGATCAAAATAGGCATTGAGACAATAAACTACTCCCTGAGAAGAGATAGAAGCCAACTCATAGTTCCTGTCCTCACTGAGTTCACAGTCCTGCACCAAGAGCATATGTGGTTATGAAACAGTGGGATATAAAATATAAAATAAAGGCATAAAAAAAGATACTTTGCATACCTGGAGCAAAAGTGAGAACAGAAAGAAACATTTCCTACAAAAGGTGATATTTGAGTCTAGACTTAGGACAAGACAAAGTAGGAAAAAAGGCATTCCGGGCAGAGAGAACAATGTTTGCAGAGGCCCAGAGAGAAAATGTGATGCTTTAAGGGAAACAAAAGGGGAGCAACATGTTAAAGTAAAGTATGCATGGTGGGGAGGAGTAGACTATGAGGCCCCAAGGCAAACAAGAGTTGGACTATGAAGAATCCTATGTAGCATGGCAAGGAGTCGAACTTCATCCTCAGATTCAAGGAGCACTGAAGTGAGCCACTAAGTTTACACAAAGGATATGCATGATCAAATCTGACTTGTGACACAAATTTGACATTTTGACACAGAAAATAGTATGAAGGATGAATTGAAAAAAGGGCTAGAGGCAGAAAGCCAAACTAAGGGGCCATTTTGGTAATTCAGACAAGGGATAACAAGGGTAGAAACTCACATAGCAAACTATATTGTCAAAAAAATGTAAAATCAAGGGGCGCCTGGGTGGCTCAGTGGGTTAAACATCAGACTCTTGATTTCGGCTCAAGTCATGATCTCAGGGTCCTGAGATTGAGCCCTGCACTGGGCTCTGTACTCAGCGGAGAGTCTGCTTGAGTTGTCTCTCTCCCTCTCCCTTGGCCCCTCCCCCCTCTAAAATAAATAAAAAATTCTTTAAAAAATGTAAAATCAACATAAATTAGTGACAAACTAGAAATGGGAGTTGAGAAAAAGGAAGAGACTGAAATAGGGGCCTCTGGGTTTATGGATTACCATAAATCTCCAGATGTTGTTTATTCCCTGAGGGAGAGAAGTGGAGCTCAGATGGGACAGAGTCAGATTAACCTGCAGGACCTTCAGCTAGAAGTCAGCGACAGGCCTTAGAAATACCAAATAGAGATGTCTTTTTGAAATGTTATTTAAGCTAAAGAAATAACAGTCTATAATTCAATGTAAGAATGAAGAAGGGAGATATCTGACTTGTTAAGTGAGATCAAAGTGGGTCAGAACCAAGCAAATGAGAAGAATGAAGACACAGTGATAGGAGAGGTAGGGAGAAATTACTAACACATGAAGAAATTCAACTTTCTATAACAGCCCCCTGTAGGAAATATCAGATCAAGAAGGCTATTCCAAGCAGTTCTTGGGTAAACTTTAAACAAACATATTAAAGAAAACAGAAACTATTCTTGAAAACTGCTATGTTCTGCAGCCATATACACATTTGGTCTCCTCTAGTTGAAAACTAGTTGTCCCCAGACCCGTGGATTTCATATTTTCCAATAAAATATAATGAGTTTGTGGTGACATTTTCTATAGCCCCATGGGTCAGTCTTTGATAACCTTGGACTCCAGCACAGATGAGACTTCATGCACATACCAAATAGTGACCAGCATTTAGGTACCTCCAGAATAACATGTATAATTGCTCATAAAGTCTCTTTTTTAGAAAACAATAACCACTACCAACTACGGGCAAGAGTGTCAGACACAGAATATGCTCCCAAATCTGATGCATTTCTGTGGCCAGAATTATAGATCAATAAGAAAATTTAGTTGCTTTAGCACATGGCACCCTTCAGGACTCCCTCTCACCATAAATCTCTTCCTGGCTGAGTTACTAAGAGCAAACCCACCAGGAATACCAGTTTTTTATAGGAAAATAAACTTGAGCTACTCCTAAAGTAAAAAACAATGATGGGAGGTTGTCACAGCTCAAAATGGTGGAGAGGAGACAAAATAGACAACAGATCACTGGACCCACAACTACAGGTAAGAGTCATCAGCTATCTTGTGATTTTCCTAAATAGCCTAGCACCTAGATAGGTAAGCAACCACCAGACAGCCCTATGATCACACTAAAAACTTAAAATAGAATAAATTTCCAAACTAGACAAACTGCAGCACTGTAATCACCCACATTTGCCTCACTTGTTTATTGGGATAGGAAAGGAAGTATTATAAAAGAGCTCAGTGACGGCCAGAAAATATGAAGGACACAAAGACTTAATGGCCATGAAACATGAAGGATGCAAAGCTCGTGGTACCACAGATCTTACCAAATTGGTTAGTTACCACCCCCACCTTATTCCAGAAAGGACTGCCATGAGGGTTAAACACTAGTGGGAAATGGACTTTGAGCTTGTTTGCAGTCAGTGTAAAGAGGGAACGTGTGAGTGACATGATGCACAGCAGCACGTGCTCTGTAATTGCAGTTCTCCCTGCATCTAGACCAAAGCACCACGGTGTGGGCAGCAGACCATAACAAGAAATTTTGAGGCCTATATGTCAGCATCATTCCATAGCTGAAAAATGGTGCAAAGTACAATAATAACCAAACCTCTGTAATATAAAAGGAAGAAGTTTAGGACAGTTGAATTGAACCAACTAGGAACAACAACAAACTCCAAAGCAGAAATTTTTACCCAAGATTGAAAGGTAACCACCTTTGCTGCTCATATATTTAGCATAGTCATTTTTCAAATATCTGTCTCCCAAAATCTTGCTTTCAAAGTAATAATTTTTACCCAGCTGTTTTTGTTTTGTTTTCTTGTTACTGCATAGTGTGGTGTCACAAATGCTGCAGCCCACCCAGCTGGGTTTTCTGAGGTTTTGTTTCCTGCCATAAGATTCCCTCTGAGTGTTTCACAAGAAGTGAGAAAGGCAACAGACAAGAGGGATAAAGACTAGGTGTATTTATCTAAAAGAAAAAAAATTAAAAAGGAGAGAGAGGATCATCTGGAAAGATGGAAGTCCTCCTGGCCACCCTTACTCCACTCATTTCTCTAAGCTGTTGCTTCATTTTTACTACATCTTGCCATTTCAGGGAGGAATGAGCCCATGCAGAATATAAAACCCTGGACAGATCACTAAATATTTACCTAAAATTAGATTCTCTACAAAGGAAAGCGGACATCAGTGAAGTACTACAGCAGCAGCAAGGCTCACACTAAATGAAAGAGAATCATTCTTCAGATAACAGGGGTTAAATTCAGGGCCTTGCCCGGAATTGGAAACCACTGGAACACAGTGTTTAAGGAGATAAAAAAAAGGAAGAAGCTTCTGGAGAAGAGACCTCAGTGGTTATCAGAATGATGCTGAGTACTCCTTTTTACTCAAGTGGGGCAATCATGTCCTGAAAAAGTTTGGTGGTTGAGGGAACTGGCCTGGCTCTTACATTTGCTACACAGAGTTAATTATGATCAGTTCAGTAGTCATGTATCGAGTATCTACCATGTGCCAATGGATACACACAGCCAGATAACACTAGCAGTGAATTTCTGCTGAGAAATTACCAAGCAGCGGGCACTGTGCTAAGCAATGTACACTTGTTATCCCTCAACAACAACTCAGTGATATTAGGAATATTATTATCCCCATTTTACAGATGAGGAAATTGAGGCTTATAGAGTTTAAGTTGTATACCTAACATGAAAATTAAATCCTGGAGCTTGAATAAAAAGGCAGGCAGTAAGACTCTTAGCCATTATGCCAACATAGTAGCTTGACATCTTATAGCACTTTGCAACTGCGCCTACTTAAGGAAGGAGGAAAGTTTACTAGTGTATGCACGTGTGTGTGTGTGTGTTTGTGAAAGAGAGAGAGACAGAGAGAGAGAATACTCTAGCCAATCAGTAAGAGGCATAGCCTCCTGCCATTCCGCATTAAGTATGCTCCCTGGAGGAACTAGACATGGGAGACCCAACTCATTCCTTTCATCAGACCCAGTGTCTCTCACAGTGCAATCTTGTGAACTTCTTGGGGATCTTTCCAGTGCCTGAAACACAAAACTTTTTCATACGTTGTGGCCTATGGATGAGCCAACTACTTCATCAGATGGTCAATCACAGAAGGATCCATGGGGTCCACTGGAACATGGCATTTGTGTCTCCAATGTGGCACCTTCTTAAGGGATTTGGGAAGCAATATAACTTTAACTTATGCACCCCTTTAAAACTTAGTGCCAGAGTAAAAGCCACTCCTCTCTGCTTCCAGATGGTACAACTCCTGCTTTCTCTCAGAAACCACATGCTCTTCTTGGATGCCCTTATTTTACTCTAGATTTCTGGGCAGCATAAGATAATGTAAAATTATTATTCAATTGCTCTAGAAAGAAATTAAAAGTGCCTCACCAGGACAGATTTTTTTTTAAGATAAGGCTTATTGTAAGTAATCATTTTGAATAATCCAAGATGATCTCTTTATTTGACCTAGGAAAGTCTCCCTATTACTAGAAAAGTGGATGACTGGACAGATCTCCGAATTGTGATGAGATGATAAAGATAAAGACAGAGAAACAGAGTGAGGGGTGAGACATGAGGGGCTGAACATGAACAAAGATTCATACAAATATAGATAGATGCCCACCTTGTTTCCCTATATTCCTAGCTTTGTGCAAGCAGTAATATAAAAGCTATAGTAAAAGAAAGTATGCTTGAATTATTGCTGTGTCACATATTAGCTCTGTAACCATTATTTAATTTGCTTGAGGCTCTCACTCCACATTTATAGAAAGGTTATCAGCATAGCCACTTAAGAAGTTTACTGGGAAAATAAATATAAATTTATTAGAGTAGAGATAGTCAATAAAAAGTTGCTGCTTCCACAATTCCCTCCCCCGACTTATATCAGGAAATAAGTGATGGGCATCCTAAGGCACATGATCGAAATGTGACTCTGCTGTGCTCCCCAGTTCCCACTCATGGATGTGTAGAGTTATTTTTTCACCAGGTCTGTCTCCATTTCCAGAATGCACACTTCATTTTTTTCTCTTTGACTTCTCAGCAATATTTTTGGCACTTACTGTCTGCATGGCAATATCATGCTCTGAATCAGAGGATTTATTGAAACACTGTGTGTACCTGTATCATGGCAATTACTTGTCATGAGTCAGAATTATATACAGATGCTCTATCCAGAATGGGTGCTGCTTCCACCATATGAACATCACAGAAGAATCACCCACTTCTTGCTAATACCACACCTGCTCCCTGCTTTCCTGAAATAAGATTCCACAATTTCATAGCAACTTTTATTTTATTTAGCCCCAAGTTGTCCATCTGCCTGGTACCATTCTTTTTTTGGTGGTTTGGTTTGACTTGATTTTGCTTTTTTATAGATGGAAACATATAATTTGGAAGAAAAGGACAAAGCAAGATCAGTTAAACTACTTTAATTTGGTGTTTAAATATCAACATCTAAATTTTTAAAAACCAGCACTGTTTTCTTCTCTACTCTAATAACATTAGACTCTGACTGAGTGACTCTAAATCTTAGAAGACAAATGCCTCAGCCCTGTGTTTATATGATAGATATTGGCAAGAAAACAAGCATACAGATAAACCATAATTTCATCTCTATTTGCTTTCAGACATTTTTCTTATAGCATATTTCTTATTTTAACTAAGTTTTATGTAGTCCCTTTAATGTGAAATGGCTTCTGATGCTGAGTACTCCTTTTTACTCAAGTGGGGCAATCATGTCCTGAAAAAGTTTGATGGTTGAGGGAACTGGCCTGGCTCTTACATTTTGCTACACAGAGTTAATTATGATCAGTTCAGTAGTCATGTATCGAGTATCTACCATGTGCCAAGAACTAACCCTTTCCTGGTGGTGAACCTCAGTGTGACCAGCACTTGCTGGGACATCACTCAAGATATGTCATAATACACCATCTTTAGCTTACTCTCTTAGCTTCATCTCAGAAAGGCAAAAACAGATACCCCTTCTTTTCCTTTGGACTGTACTCCTTATCTATGTTTAACTCATTTAGACTTTTTTAAATTTCATTATAGATGTCATGTATATAGTGAAAATCACAGTTAAAAACAACAAATTACACTCATTTTTTAATAAAATGAAGATAATTCACTGTGTCTTACACCAATGCCTCCACTTCCCCAAATTCAGCTCCCAGAAACAACCATTTTTATCTTTTTTAAATAGTTTGTACATATCCTTATTTAAAATAGAACTTCCTCTCGATATCCTTCCCTCCTTTCTTCAGCTCAAGAACTTGGCTATACTGGGGGACACCAGCTCCAATGAATATCAATTCTAACTTAACCCATTGAATGGGGAGAAGGAGAATCAACAGAGAAGTGTCTAGAACAAGCAGTACTGCATCATGTTGTTACTTTCCTTCTCTGGAGTCATACCCAAATTCAACATTAGAAAAAAACAGGAAAACATATTCTTTTCAGTCCTTCTGCTCATATCCACCCACTTCCTCACTTTGTTTACCCCCACACCTAACCCCAAACATCCTCTAGATACTTTTGTCCATTCCTTTTCTTTCTCAGTGCCACTTCCTCTCCCCTTCTTAATCTTCACATCAAGGTTTTGATGAACAATAGCAGCTGCATCAGAAAGGCCACATGGTTTCGAGATTAAGTACATGGTCTTTGGCACCCAAAGATATCGTAGGAATCCTAACTCTATCATAAGGGTGAACTTGGGAAAGTGATGAGTTTGTTATACCTCTAGAATGATGAGTGCATTGGCTCCCTTTCCGGATTGTTGTGAGGAAAATATACAGTACAAAAAGCATCAAGACATAACAGGCATAAAATAATATTTTAAATGTCCTATTATAGAACTATTGCTAAAGAGAAATCAATTTAAAAGTATTTAGTCACTGAAAGGTTGTAATAAATTCTGAGTATTATTGCAGAGGTACTGGCCATGAGTGCACTGGATTTCCTTTCAACTTTGACACTGATGTGTTACTCTTGATCAAGAAAATCTCTTCTGTCCATTGATAGCTTAGCCCTATGTCAGGTGATGCTGATGCAGGAAACAAAGGCAAAAGAAAAAAATTAAATTTCCTTACAACTTATAGCCCATTGACAAGTCCTTGAGAAGGCAAGTGACCTTCTTTTAGGAACCCAACTGCCTTGCTGTTAATATTTCATTAAGGGCAAAAGGCAGACTTAGCCTAACATTAGCCCAACCTCCAGAATCCTGTAAGTCTCCTTTAACATATAAAAATTCCTTTGGAAACTTCCTTTATCCCTATCCCCCAAGATATATATTAGCAATCATCCTCCAAACATATGGCCCACTAATATACATCTGAAGGGTCTCATGACTAAGGTTTTACTAGACAGTAGTAAATGACCTTTTCCTAAAAACAGCTAGACCCTCAAGGTCCTGGAAACTTTGCTTCTAAATTCTTTAGAGACTTGTGCTATTCCCTAACTCCCTCCCAGCTTGAAAGTATATAATGAGCCACCCCTCACAACCCCAGTACAATTCTTTCTGTCCAGGGGTCCTGTCTCCATGTTTTAATAGCCACTGGAGACATCTCAAGAATTCTTTCTTGACCATTTGCTCCTAACCCCAATATTTTCACATCAATGTTACTGTTTCTCAAGGATAGAGTAAAAAAAAAAAAATTAATTTATTACTGTGGCATGTATTGACAAATTTGCATTAAGTGTTTTAGATGAGAGACAAGAGTGCAAAATGGTTACAGCATCAGATTCTCACTCCAGAAAGACAAGCAATAGGACTCCAGCATAACTAGTTACAAGGCCTAGGGCAAATTACTTAACATCTCTAAAGCCCATCTGCAAAATGGGAATAATAGGATTTCCTCTTACTTTATAGGATTTTTTGTGTGAATTATGCAGAAAAAAAACAAACAGATAAATGCTTTATCACATATGGGAAACCCTAATTTTTTCCATCACTATTAGGGTAATGGTGAAGATATTATGATGATGTTATCATGAAATGTCAGAAATATCAAGATATTAAGAAAAAAGATATATTAAGATATTAAGAGAGAGATAGTCTTGTTGGTGGAGAAATTCTTTGGTGGTATCTTGCAAACTTGATTTTTAGTTAGGGAGCTTACTTCTCCAGTTGCTATGGATAAGTAATCAGACTATCCAAGAAGATATAAAATAACTTTATTTCTCTACTAGAGGATAATTGGATCTGTCACCTGTTAATTATGACATTAGTTAAATATTTTGGAAGGTCAGTGGGGGTAAATCACTAAGAGAAATATCTACCACATTTCTTTGGCATGTTTCTGTGTATTGCAGATGGTGACAGCCTCAGCATAAAATTAGTCATTTGTAACTTCAAATGGTGCCTTGCATCCCTTGAGACTCCACCTAAAATGAAATCCAAGGAAAATGACAGTACAAAGGACAAAGGAGATGAATATTTGCAGTAGTTCATCTTTAGTTTGTGCACAGAGGAGATTATCAAACCAGGCTTGTTATTAGAGTAGATGAATATAAATTTCAAATACACACTACAGTTTTTTCTATTCATCTTCAAACTCCTATCTTTTCCCTTCATGATGCTGTAGAGCTAATAAGGCATGAACAGTCACCTGCTATCAGGATCCACATCCTCTGGGGACATGGTGAGTGCAAACAGTGTCTAGTTCACAAGTAAATTGCAGCGCAGGGACAGTTATAGAACAGCATACAGAGTACCCAAATAACGTACAGCTAATCCATCAAACCCCTACTAAGCCATTCACAAAACCTTCCAAAACCCCAGTGTTTGCCCTAGACCCTATTTATCAGATAATAGAACATAGAGACTAAAGCACATTTATGGGGGAAAAAAACCTACAGGTAATATCATATTCAATAATAAAAGTCTGAAAGTATTTTCCTTAAAAGAGAAAAAAAAAAAAAAGATAGCCTTTACTAGTGCTATTCATCATTGTGCTGGGAATTAAACAGAGCAAATTGGGGGGAGGGGGGGTAGTAATGAAAGGCATCCAAATTGGAAAGGAAGAAATACAACTATATTTATTTGCAGATGACATGATCCTATGTATAGAAAATCCTAAACAAAAATCAGAAAAACCCTACTAGAGTTAATAAATATGTTTAGCAAAGTTTAAGACTACAGGATCAATACATAGAAATTAGCTGTGTTTCTATATATCAGCAACGAACAATCTGCAAAGGAAATAAAGAAAATTCCATTTATAATAACATACAAATAATAAAATAACTAGGAATAAATTTATTTAAGGAATTAAAAATGTATACATTGAAAACTATAAAATAATGCTGGGAGAAATTTTAAAAAGCCTAAATAAATGGAAAGACACCCACATTTGTGGATTGGAAAAGTTAATATTGTTACAATGGTAATATTACCCAAAGCAATCTACAGTACAGACTCAATGCAACCCTTATCAAATTTCCAAAAGCCTTTTTTTTGCAGAATGTAAAAGAATTGGAAACCTCAAATTTATATGGAATGCCTATGACTTTTTTTTTCAGAAATGGAAAAGCTATGATATCTTCAGATTCATATGGAATTGCAAGGGGCTCTAAATAGCCAAAACAATATTGAAAAAAGAATAAAGTTGGAGGACTCACTTCCTGATTTAAAAAATCACTACAAAGCTAGAGTAATCAAAAAACTTTGGTACTAGAATAAGGGTAGGCATATAGAGCTATATAATAGAGTTAACAGTCCAGAAATCCATGTGCAAAAAGATACAGCCTTACACTTTATAGAAAAATTAACCCAAAATGGGTCAATGACCTAAATATAAGAGTTAAAACCATACCATTCTAGAAGAAAACATAGGAGTAAGTCTTTCTGACTTTGTGTTTGGCCATAGATTCTTAGATATGACTCCAAAAGTACAAACAACAAAAGAAAAAATAGATAAATGGGACTTCATCAAAATTAAAAACTTTTGTGTATCCAAAGACATTATAAATAAAGTGAAAACATATCCTGCAGAATGGGAGGAAATATTTACAAATCATATATCTGATGAGTGATAAGTATCTAGAATACATAAAGAACTATTAAAGCTCAACAACAAAAAGATAAACAACCAATTTAAAAAGAGGGAAAGAATTTGAATAGATACTTCTCCAAAGAAGATAAACAAATGACAAACAAGCACAAAGAATAATGTTAAACATCATTGGTCATTTGGAAAATGCAAATAAAAACCACAATGCGCTACCACTCTACCCAATAAGATGCCTACAATTAAAGAAGGAAGGAAGGAAGGAAGGAAGGAAGGAAGGAAGGAAGGAAGGAAGGAAGGAAGGAAGGGAGGGAGGGAGGGAGGGAGGGAGGGGAAGGAAGGGAGGGAGGGAAAGGAATGGAAGAAGAAAGAAAGAAAATAAGAAAGAAAGGAAGGAAGGAAGGAAGGAAGGAAGAAGAGAGAAAGGAAGCAAATATTGGCAAGGATGTAAAGAAATTAGAATACTTGTCCATTGGGCACCTGGGTGGCTCAGTCAGTTAAGCATCTGCCTTTGGCTCAGGTCATGATCCCAGGGTCCTGGGATGGAGTCCCACATCGGGCTCCCTGCTCAGCGGAAAGCCCGCTTCTCCCTCCCCCTTTGCCTGCCTCTCTGCCTACTTGTGCTCTCTATCTCTCTGTCAAATAAATAAATAAAATCTTTAAAAAAAAAAAAAAAGAATACTTGTCCATTGCTGGTGGGAATGTAAAATGACTCAGCAACTGTGGAAAACATTTTGATGGCTCCTCAAAAACTTAAGTATAGAATTATGATATAACCCAGCAATTCCCCACTAGGTATATACCCAAAAGAATTGAAAATAGGTACTTAAACAAATATATACATATCCATCTATGGTTGTGTTAGCACTATTAACAATAGCCAAAAGGTGGGAACAACCCAAAAGCTCTTAAATGCATTTAAAAAAATGTGGTATATATATTCAGTAGAGTATTACTCATCCTTAAAGGAAATGAAGCACTGATACACACTACAACATGAATGGACCTCAAAAATATGATATTATGTGAAAGAAGCCAGACATTAACTATTGAGTTGTCTGTTTCCACATATAGTACATACCCAGAATAAATAAATATAGAGACAAAAAGCAGATTTGTGATTGTCATGAACTAGGGAGATGGGGAAATAGAAGATAATTGCTTAATGAGTACTGGGTTTCCCTTTGGGATGATGAAAATATTTTGAAACTTAATATATGTGATTGTTATATAATATTGCTGTATTAGCTTTTCTTCTTTCAATTCTGACAGGGTTTTTTTTCATGTATTTTGGAGCTCTATTGTTAGATGCATACTTATTTGTAATTGTTTCATCTTCTGATGGATCAATCTATTTATCATTATAAAATTTTATTTCTGTTACTAGTAACATTTATCTTGAAGTGTATTTTGACTTACAGGAATATAGCCACTCTACATCGCTCTCTTTTTTTTTTTATGGTATAATTTTTCCATCCCTTTAATCTCAATCTATTTTGTGCCTTTGTCTCAAATGTATTTCTTATACATATTTGGTTGAATCAGATTTTAAAAATTCTTCCAATTTCTGTCTTTTTACTTGTTTAATCTATTTATTTTAAATATAGAATTTCCATCTATCATTTTACTATTTGTTTTCTTTATGTCTTATGCCTTTTTAGTTCTTCTATTCCTCCTTTACTGCCTTCTTTCTTATTAAATAGATATATTCTAGTCTATAACATTAATCCTTTGTCATTTTTTCACTGTAATTTTTATTTACTCTTATAGTGGTTGCCTTGGGGCTGGGGGGGATTTTACTCAGTTGATTTGTGTAAAATTTTGTTTCCAGATTTTCTGCAATAGTTCTTTATGGATTTTATTTTCTTTTTATTCATTTTAAGATATTGAAGTGTTTTTACAAGATGCCAAATCTAATGGTATGCTTTTCTGTCAGGCTAGCAAATGTCCAGATACCTTAATGGTTTTTGTTCTGTGTGTTTTGGTGATGAGGAAAGAGTTGTAAGTTCTTTCACTTTATGGTCTAACACTCTTCATGGTTCCAAGTCTCAAAAACATTGAGAAGGAAGTCATTAGCACAGCTGGTGTCAGTCACTTCATTCTTAAACAGGAAATTTTGTCAATCGGGTGGGTCACACAATAAATGTTATCTATTTAAAAGTCCTTTCTTTGTAAACCAAATGGTACTGGAGGGTAACATTTTAGGAAAAATTGAATTGTTTTTCCCAGAAAATGGAGGACTATTGATCAGAAAAAATAATTAAGAATCCATTATAACTACATATACAAGGGAAGGCCCTGCATCAGCTATATGAGTGCACTTTCCTATAAAACCAGAATACAAAAAAAGGAATAACATGGTACATATAATCAGGCAAAATCATCTTAACTTTGATCATGTGGTCCCACTCTCAATTCCATTTGAAAAACCCTTCCCTAACACTCTATTCTATTTAAATTCTGCACACCCACAATACTCAATGCATTTCCTTTTCCCTCCTTGAAGCTTTTACCAAGTACCATATCCAAAGCTGTCAATCTTTTTCCCCAATTTCCACGATAATGATAATAATAACTTACACATTACATTCATTGATGATACATTGTGTTTATTTTCCACTGTCTTTTATGAAAGACATTATTCTCACATCATCCATTATTGTCAGCTCCTTAAAAATCTTGTAAGAATTATTAGTAATAGCATAGTTAAGAAACAAATATCTTTGCTGTAGCATCAGTAATTTGTACCTCAAACCTGGTTGAACTCCTAGTGAATTTCTGTTTGAGAACAGACTTAGGAAAGAAAGGTTTGACATTGCTTATATGAAGCCCACTGAAAAGCCCCATGACAAGCAGAATAGGCTGACTTCCAGAGTAACTGACTTTTTGCTGAGACATAAACTGGCTCCCAGTATGAATAATATCTTTAAGAATCTTCTCAGGTTAAGTGATCAAACTCCTGGTGTTTGTCATATGCGAAACAGTGCTTTGCCCACCTTGAAGCATTATACTAATAATGATCATGGAGTCAGGAGAGCATTACCCTATTTCCTCTATTATCTATTTAAGGTTCATCTCGGAAGAGGAGATCAAAGGAACATTCTTTGTTTTCCAGAAGACAAAGGAAGTTTTTCAACACAGATTTTTAATGCTGAGGCTTGACAAATGAGGAACTAAAAACAGCTAACATGCCAGCTTACTAATTTTGACTACAGTAACAATCAATTTGAATTTTTTAAATCTCAGAATTATAAGGAATACTTAAAATGTAAAATAACTTAAATCTAATTAACAATATGTAACCAGAATATGCTCCACCCAACAAACTAATCATACAGATTTGGCATGGGGCCATTGTTAGGATATAAACATGGGGCCATTGTTAGGATATAAACAATGATCCCTGCATGACTGAAAACAGCTTGTTCTTTGAAAGAAATCCTCTTTTTTATACCCGTCTATATTATTGTTTGTTGAGTTTTATAATTTTTTTTCTTGAATATCTGCAATAGATTAAAGTTTAAGGTAACATTCTCATTTAATCATTGCTTATCTTCAACAGATAAGTAAGGACATTTTCATGGTCAAACATAGTGAGGCTTAATGGTATTTTGAGACTTCCCTACAGACAGGTGTGTGTAGGGTATGGGGCTACAATCAATAGAATCAAGTTTTTACTAATGACTCAGGTAAGCATTGACCAAAATCTCCCAGTCTAAGTTAGTGAAATCTGAATAAATAATGTTATTTGTTAAAAGAGCTATATATTGATTACCAAATATATATATACATGTATTTTTTTCTATGTTAATTCTTTAAACCCCTAGGGACTTGATACGTGAAGTGTTTGGAATGGGATGTAAGAGTCCATCATCCCTAATTTCGGCTGGGCTGAACTGCACTGTAAAATTTATCATTTATTTATTTGTTGATCTGGTCCAACTTAACAAGAATAATATATGTTAAAATAAATGAATGATATTTCCTTTTATGTCCATCCATCATGACTAGAAAATTGGAACCAAATTGATCTTTTGAAGTTACACTGAGAAACCTCTCTCTTTGCCTCTCTTCTGTACCGCCCCCGTGCAGGACTGTTTATGGAAAAAATTAGATTCACTGTTTGCTTAAACCAATATATTTTGCTGCTAGCTCTGCAAGTCCAATTAACTCTTCTGACAATATGGTAAAATGAGGATACTGGATTATGTTTGTAGCCAATTAGAAACGTCATGGTTGAATACTCATTCTTGTAACACTATTTAAAGTTATGAAACCATGATACTAAAAAATATTTCATGGAATTGGAAAGAAAATTTATGAGCAAAGTGAAGAACAATTAGTTCCTTTAGATCATGATATGAAAATCAAATTCTTATATAGGTTTAGAAGTAGTTTTTTTTCTGTAAGAATCAGAATTATGTGGGACATAAATTAGTAGAAATATTTCTCATTATCATTAACATTATTATTACTACATTATAAAAATTAACATTACTGATGGAAAAGAATATGGTAAAATGGATGGAATATTGGGTTAGGAAATCAATAGACCCAATTCTATTTTTGCTGCTCCCTGAGTCACAACCTCCCTCATTTGAAAAGTGGAAATAATAATTCTGATATCATGAGAATCAAATGAGGTAATACATATGATGTGCTTTGAAAAGTATAAATCAAAAGGTATAATTTTTTAATTTATAAATTAAAGTATAAATTAAAAATTTATAAAATAAAGTTGGAATACAACATAAGTCTTCTAAAATTATTTTAGACTCCAATGCAAGCAAATCTTACCTTATATATTACAAGTATTTCCAAGGAAATATTTATAAAAAGAATATTTGAGAACCAAACTTCACTTCCATTGTGCTGAAGGAGTAGATCTCTCATATATAAATATTTTATAAATATTTTGTGAGAATGGAGTTTCTAATATACCATGGAAAAGTTGAAGAGCTTTTGCCAGAAAATCAAAAAGTCACTATAATTGAGCAGATCAACAAGAACAGAGGGGGCTCTTGGAGTAACTCAAAGCCAAGTGCCAAAAACCTAACAAGTGAGCAATGCTGAACACCAGGACCAAACGACCTCAGTCCTTGGCCCTCAGCACCAGTTCATGCCCTCTCTAGCCTTAGTTCCCTGATTCAACCCTGGTGATAGCGAATCTCCTCAACAATACTTCTTAGATGGCATTATCACCCACAGCTAAATATAAGAAAACTGAGGCTCAAGGAGGTCAAGTAATCTCCTCAAAGTCACAAGACAAGTAAGTGAAGAGTTGTATTTGATCTAAGTTCTACTCAAGATCTCCAAAGTTCATGTATGTTCACTCCTTTAGCCAAAGAAATCAGGTATTTCTTTTGAAGTGGCAAGTCTGTTTCCATCTTTGTAATCATGTATACCTATCACAATTTCCTTCCTTGATCTCTCATGATAGTCAAAACACCACATGTTCCCAATTACATAGTTAAAAGAGAAGTACAGACAGTATCTGGAGGAACCAATGAGGGCAACAGCAAGGACAGATGGGTCTCCTCCATTCTGCAACAGAGAAGGCGGAACTAGATAATGGGTCATCAAGCTGCTTTTAACACTCACATGGCTGACATGAGATGGGAGAACTAGGGGCAGGCACACTGGGAAGTAGCATGGCTACCCCATCATTATCTGTAGACCAACTGGCCAGCCCTCCGGCACAAAGGAGTGTTTAATTTTCCCTTTTGCACAGCTGAAACCAATAAGGAAAAATTCATCATTAATCATAATGAACACCTTTTTCTAAGCTGCTTGGAAACTAGCTTTAATTAGGAACAGTTTTGGGCATAAGCATGCACAGACTCAAAGTAATCTAGTTGTTGAAGGCACTGGAGGTTTCTTTTTTTTTTTTTAAGATTTTATTTATTTATTTATCAGAGAGAGAAGCGGGGGAAGCATAAGTAGGGAGAGCAGCAGGCAGAGGTAGAAGGAGGCTCCCCGCTGAGCAAGGAGCCTGATGCGGGACTTGATCCCAGGACTCTGGGATCATGACCCAAGCTGAAGGCAGACGCTTCACCAACTGAGCCACCCAGGCGGTTCCAAGACACTGGCAGTTTCTAAAACCAACCTTGAAACAACTTGCTTGAAGTTCTCTTACTTGTAGCAATTATTAATCCTTAAATCTCATTAGTTCCTATGCTGGTAACTGGTAAAATACAAGTAAAGCCAGGGTTATGAATGAAATTATTTTGTGGATCACTTAGATTTGTTTTCTTCTTCAGACAGTACAACGGGTTCCCACACAATTACAGAGAGATCTGGGCCAGAAAGTGTGGGTGACTCAGAGAATACCCATCTCTGCTACTAGAAGGGAAGAAAAGTTGTGCTGTAGGTGGGAAAATAGCCTAATAACATTCTATTTATATATAAAGCATTATTTTCGTAATGTTTAATATTGCTATAAGTGTCAGTTGGTGTAAGCGTCTGACCTAAAAGTTCACATAATGTTAGGGCTAGAGCCTATGCCCCATAAAAACTAAGATTTGGGCAAAGAAGAAAGTGGAAAGAGTAAGATGGATTAAAGCAAACGGTGCTTCTCTGCAGAGAGAGTGATTGATACGTGAACAGACAGAAGCAGAAATATTGTCTCACAGAGACAGACACACAGAAATACAAATTGAGACATAAGTTGACAGAGCCAAAGACACACTTAGACACAGGAAAATCTGTAATGGTTTTCAGCTATCAAATTTAATTCCCATAAAATCTGTGAGATCTCTGAATTCTTAAAACAACTCTGCTCTTCTATTTGCATAAATTTGCTTGAGTACCTTTCTTCTTTTTATAAACCAAAAATAAATGGCGTTTTTCATCGTAAGTTTTTGTAAAGAATCTATGTAGTTCACTTGTGCATTGGATTGGAATATTGGAACTCCCAGGATTCTTTTAGCCTGATTCCTATAAAGTGTAACTCCTGGTACAAAAAGAGTCTGAGCATCCTTCAAGGGCATAGAACTATGCTCTCATTGAACTCTATGCTTGGAAGTGTTTAAATATTCAATGGTGATAGATTGCAAACCTAAGTAAAGCTCTTTAAGGAAACTAAAATAAAGAATTCAACTCAAATTTAGAGCAAATTTGGTGCAAACCACGGCCACACCCTTACGTGCAACAGGTAGTGTTTGAATAGAAGGAAGTTCGAGTCTCATCTTGCCTCATCAAATTCATGGGAAAAGAGACAGAATCACAAAGAGACAATATAGAGATGGGACTTTCGGAGAGACTGTGTAAGGAGCTCCACAAATCCTCTCCCCCAAATAGCAGAAATAAAGCTTGACAACAGTTTCAAAAACAAACATTTAAAATCTCTGATAATTATACAACAAATCAAGAAATAATCATTCAAGAAAATCTAAAGAATCTGGGTAAAAACAATGGGAATATGTGGTGTTTAAATCAGAAACTGCGTCATACCCCCAAGCTTCCTCCTCAGAAGTTTTATTCTGGAGTTGCAAGGCAGGTCATGAGAACTGGCAGCTCTAGCCCCCTCTCTGTCCCAGCTCTAGCTCCGTGGGAGAGATTCTACTCCAGATAGTTGCATGGGAAATGAGGGTCAGCAGCTATGCGATCCTGCCTGAGGATGTTGGCTTATTTGGAGTAGAGTATGGAAAAAATCATACCCAGAAGCATTGTTAAAGATAACAGAGATTTTAATGGCAAACAATTAGGAAAGGCTAACACTTCTGTGATACAGCAAGATAAATTATCCGTCCAAAGAATAGAGAGAATATGCAAAATGAACACAGTCACCTGTAGGACACCATTAAATATATAACTCGTTGTTATTCTAACAGTTACTTCAGGCGTTGTAGTGTTTACCAAAGTCTACTGTGACAGGTTGAATAATCCCCCCCAAATTTCTCATGTCCTAGTCTCCAGAACTTGTGAATATGTTACCTTGAATGGTAAAAGGCTTTTTGCAGATGTGATAAGTTAAGGCTCTTGAGATTAGGAGACGAACCTATATTACTCTAGGTGAGCCCAAAATGGTCACAGGGTCCTTATAAAAGAAAGGCAGAAGGTCAGAGTCAGAAAGAAGTGATGCCAAAGGAGAAGACAGAGAGAAAGAAACTTGAAGATGTTACATTCAGGCTTTGAAGACAAGAGGAAGGACTCATGGCCAAGGAATGCCTCTAAAAGCTGGGGAAGGCAAGGCAATGGAGTCTTCCAAAGAGGCTCCAGGAGAAACACGACCTTGCTGACACTTATAGTGTAGCCCAGGAAGAACATTTCAAACATTTGAGCTGCAGAACTATAAAAAAAAAATAAAACCATGTTGATTTATACCACTAAGTTTGTGGTAATTTGTTACAGTAGAGAGAGGAAACTAAGACATCATACTGAAATCAGATTGTACTGCTTCTTGTACAGTGGGTATTCTTAACAGGATCATTTGTTTCCTAAGGGACAATTGACAGGATCTAGAGGTATTTTTCATTGGCACAAATGGAGAGAGGTAGGGAGGTGACAGGAGGATGCTGCTGACATTGATTGGACAGAATGCCGAAGGCCAAGATACTGCTAAACAGTGCACAGCATAGGCCACAATAAAAATAAATAATACATAAATAAATAAATAACCCAGTCCAAAATGAAAATATTAAAACTAAATATTTTTATATCTAGTTTAGAAATGTATAATAGCGCACTTCGCTTTCTCCATTCTCACATTCTATGCTATTGTTGTCATACATTTTATTTATACAAAAGTTATTAAGTAGAGGATACATTATTATTATTTGTATATAGTCAATGAGCATTTTAACAGCTTTATTGATCTATAATTCATATACCATTCAATTCACTCATTTAAAGTATAAAATTCAATGAATTTTAATATGTTCACAGAGTTCTGCAGCCATCTCCACAATCAATTTCAAAACATTTTTATCACCCCCTCGAAAACTCCGTATCAGCAGTCACTCACCAATTCTTACATCCCTCCATGTCAAGCTCTTTGCAGTCAGGAATCTACATTTTGTCGTATAGAATTACTTATTCTGGCCACTTTGTATAAATGGAATTGTATAATACATGTTTTTTTGTGATGAGCTTCCTCCACTTAACATAATATTTTCAAGGCTCATGCATACTGCTGCAGTACTTTTTTGCTTACTAGTGCCATTGAATGGATAAACGAGAGATTTTTATTATCAATCATTCAGTTGCAGGTATTTGAGCTTTTTCTACGTTTTGGCTATCACTGATATTGTTACAAAAATTCAGGGACAGGTTCTGTGTGGATATATTACACACAAAGGAGCAGATTAACTGGGTCATATGGTAACTCTGTGTCTAACATTTTGAGGAACTGCCAAACTGTTTTCCAAATTGGCTGCACTATATTACAATCCTACCAACAAATTTTGAGGGTTTTAATGTCTCCACATCCTAACAAACAATTGTTTATATCTGTCTTTGTGATTATAATCATCCTAGTGGGTATGAAGTGGTAGCTAAGTGTAGTTTCAATTGCATTTCCTAAATGACTACTGATTTGAGAATCGGTAGATCTTCTTTGGAGAAATGTTAATTCATTGACTTTTCCCATTTTTAAATTGAGTTATATGTCTTTTTATTATTAAATTGGAAGAGTTCTTTATTCATTCTGGAAACAAGTCCTTTATCAGATATGTGATTTGCAAATACTTTCTCCCATTCTGTGACGTGTGTTTTCACATTCTTGATGGTTTCCTTTGAAATACAAAATAGTTAATTTTGATAAAGTCCAAATTATTTTTTTTCTTTTGTCAATTTTGCTTTAGTTTCATATCTAAGAAACTATTGCATGACTCAACGTCATAAAGATTTATTCTTGGGTTTTCTTTTTAGTATTTTATAGTTTTAGTTATTACATTTAGGTTTATGATCATTTAGAGTAAATTTCACTGTTTTGTTTTTAAATATTTATCCATTTATTTGAGAGAGAGACAGAGAACACACATGCATGCATGTGCTAAAATGGGGTAGGGGTAGAGGGAGAGAATCTTCAAGCAGACTCCCTGCTGAGTGCCACCCAGGAGATCATGACCTGAGCTGAAACCAAGAGTCAGACACTTAACCAACTGAGCTACCCAGGCGCCCGCAACTTCACTGTTTGGACATATATATTTAGTTCCCTTGGCACCATTTGCTGACAAGACTATTTTTCCTCCAATGAAGTTCACATTTGTCTTTGCAATTGCCTTTCATAGAGAGAATTCTAAGCCAGTGCTTCTACCCTTCCCACCTTTGAGCATGGTGCTTTGAAGGAAGACAGGTGAGAACTAGATGGAAAGTTAATTTTTAAATTATTTTCTTTCTTCAGCTACAGTGCAATAGCACTGTCCCTTCAAACTGCCAATCTTGAGCAAATTAAGAGAGGAATAAATGCAAATTCCCCTGTATCACTGACAAAAAAAGCAAACCAGTGATTTATTCAGGCAATGTCACCTTTCTGTCTAAGGGCCACAGGTGCCAACAAATTCTCATTTCTAGCTTCTGCAGTGCTGACTTGATGCTAAATTCAAACAGCCGCTCAGCTCCCTTCACCTTGTACTCTGACTCAGCACCATTTTCCTAGAGTTGATACATAAAGCATATACATCAACTCTGAATCCCCACTGCAGTGAGTATGCCATATCTACTGACGAAAATATGTATCTTTTCTAATATTTACAAGGTGGGCAGTTAAGACACACAGGGGTAACCTGGATGGTGAAATCTGAAGAGAATTCAAGAGATTTATAACCAAAGATTAACCTCCTTAGACCAAAGTGATTCCCTTTTTATAAGTACTGGAACACTTCACTTATCTGTAACTCTGAGCATTAGTTTGAAAACCCCTGGAAAGTAGACCTTGAAACAAAGGTGCAAGTGCAAGTGGCTTGCCTTTGGGGAGCAAATTTCAGGAAATACAAGTAAGGGAATAGAAGAGCCAGACAGCAAAAGGTAGGAAGCCAACAGAGGTAAGTTATTTTTTTTAAGATTGATTTTATTTATTATTTATTTATTTATTTATTTATTGAGCATAAGCAGGGGTAGAGGGAGATGGAGAAAGAGAATCTCAAGCAGACTCCCTGCTGAGCTCAGAGCCCAACATGAGGCTCCATCTCATGACTTTGAGATCATGACCTGAGTAGAAACCAAGAGTCAGACATTTGGCTGATGGAACCACCCAGGTGCCTCCAACGGAGGTAAGTTATTAAGCAAGCTAGCATTACGGATGACTAGAGAGTATCATAGTAGCGAAGTCTGGGAATCGGCAGGGAATGTACACCTCAGAGTTATTACACATGGAGGTGGGGAGGGAACTGGGTTACTTCTGCACCAGTCCCATTGGTCATTGGGTGAGGGTCCTCCCCTCTTTAGGAGTCATAATTCCCCAGCACATCTGGTCAGTAGAGTCTATGGGCAGAGCCAGTTCTGGCGGTCAGAGAAAGCCCCAGACAGACAGAGTCAGGGATGGCAGCTGGACGCTGGGCCAGCAAACAATGAACAGGTAAGAGCCAAGAGGATGCAGTGAGGGTGCCAACAGTGCCTTCTTGATCACTTATTTGTCAACTTCCTAAAACAGATCTAGATCAAGAAGATAGCTAAGAAAAGTGTCCTTGAGTACTCAAATCTCCTTTCCTTGTGGAAGACGCCATAAATTCCAACTTAAACACATTCACTCACTCCTAGGAGAGGCTTTGAACCTTTACAAAATTTGAATAATGAAGGGCATCTGGTTCCCTAATTCATTTTAGCTTTCATATTAAAAGTAGCAGATGCCTCCTATTGGCAGACATATGCTGAAAACTAAATAAATGGCAGTGGAGTGGTAAGAGCTGAGAATGAAGAAGAAACTGAAAAATTACACAAAACAGACAAAAGAAAACAATGAACATAGATCTTTAGGATAATGAACAGATAGCTTTATACTTTTCAATACTCTTAAAGCCACATTATATTAAGTTCTAGGATCATAAATAATGACAAGAGGCATTTATTAATCCAATCCAATTGAGCATGTTGGTATGCCATTTGCATTTTTGTCCATGCACGGGATACATAATTAATTTTGCCATCAATGTAACAGCCATTATGGAGTCATCACTCTGTGATGAAGGCAGATATTTAAACAAATAGATATGCAAAGTGGTAATGTTCAAAAAGATAGGAAGTAAAATTCATCTTGGAAAAAAAAATAGTCAAATAGAACTTTGTTTTTAATTTTGAGGGAATAATTATGGGCATGCTGTTCCCTAAATAAAGAAAACCTGGTTATTCAGAAATATTCATTCCCCCCAGAGTGAGCAATCATGGGACTTTTATTGGGACTGCCTTGCACTTTCTTGCACTTCTGCTTGCCTTCTGTGTGAAAGGCTTTAGTGAACTATTATGTGGTAAACACGGGACTACACAGAGAAAGGAAACTGACAGAATGAATCTTCAGAAAGGACAACTAACCTTGGAAAACTGCATGTAGTAATGCTGAAAGGACACTGGGCTGTGAGGCACTGCAGAGAGCTTTGGGGTCAGCTATCTAATAACTGCGTAATCTTGAACAAAGGACAAACAGTTCCTCTCTGAGCCTCAATTTCTTTGGATGTAAAATGAAGTTTTTAGTAATATCTAGCTTTAAGAGTTGGGAAATCAGATTGAGATATGAAATAAAAAAATGCCTAGTTCAGCATTTCTTGTCACATTGATAGCACAAACAGTAAATTGTAGTTCCCTTCTAATTCATGAGAATATTCAGTCACCCTGCCAGCAGAGGAGACAGATTTATGTTGATCCATCCACATATTTGAGCCCAAGAGTGCCCCAGTGATGGTGGCCCTGGACTAAGTTTGCATGTGTATTTTGTTAAGCAAGTTTTATCTGGGAGAAGCTATCAACATGGGGATTTCTACCCCACAACTCTACACTTGTTATACATGTTAACCATACTCAGCTCACCAAACCAGACCACCCAAAGCTTAGTAATGTGCTGGCTTCAGAAAGATGAGTAGCATTTTGCTTAGAGTTTATCTAAATTCACTTTGCTGTGTTCCAAGTGTTCTCTGTAAAGGTGCCAAGAACACTAATGTTTCAGAAGATGGAAAAATGTATTGAGCTTCCAGAATCACTAGCAATCAGAGAAAAATATGAGGAAGGAGAGACAGGTGAAGAGCAGAACCCATTCCAGATGCTTAAGGAAAACCAGTTGCTTATCACACAGGTCATATTTGTTTAACTAGCTGTAATCAGAGCCTTACAGAGGTTCGCAGAGAAATCAGTAGCAACAAATAAAAAACCTAAGAAGACTTAACAATTCCATACTAAACACAAAACAGAATCACATATAATAAACAAGATGGCAAGTGAAATTGCAGGTTAATGACCTTGTAGTTTATGCTATAATGAGGCACATACAGTACCAGGCTGGAATAAAACACATTATAGGATATAAATGCATATAGTAGCAGTTTATAAATAAATTATTTTACACTAATTGCAATTAAATTGCCTTGTTTTAATATGACCTTGTAGTTAAGATATGAGCATCTTGCTGCCTAGTGCTTGCCTGATCAGCACCAAATACAGATCTTTTTCTTAGCTACAGTTATTGTGAATAAACACCCAAACTTCTTTATATGAACTCTTTTTTTTGGATGAACATTCACACTGAAAAGCAGATTCTCACAAATTGGGTAAATCTGCAAACACTGCCAATTCTGACTCAGTAGTGTCCCCAGACATTGTATCCAATTGTTTCCAAAATAAGGAAACTCCTAAGCCTTCCAATTTTACCTTTCATGTATCCAATACTACTGTACAGACACCCCTCCAGTCAGAAATGCCACAGCAACTTTGAGCTTGGCTCTACCTATGTGCAGTGCCCACTCTCCCTCCTCTTTGAGTCAGAGTCAGGGCCACGCCCCCCGGCCCCCTGTGTGTGGGTCTCCTACCACTGTGTACAGGTCCATTCCCAACATCCATCCACAGGTGTGATTATGCTGATCCTGAGTACAGAAGTATGAGACCTTTGATGCCCGAGATCACATGCTCTTTCTGGAATTGGATTAGACCCCAGATGTATACAAGGGAAATGAAAACTCCAATAATCCCTGCCTTTAGGGGCTTCAGTTTAGCAAAAGAAATAATGACCTATAAACTACTTATATAAGGCACAACATTAGGTTTCAATAACATTAAAAGAAACAATTTTTGGGAGATGAATGGAAGGTGCAACTAATTAGCTGGGAAAAAAAATAAGAAAGCCCATGAAGGTAGCATTTCTTTGCCCAGGAACTTAAAGGGAAAGACTTCCCATACCAAGGAATTCCTGTGTGAGTCTCTTTTGACATAAATTAAAAGACGTCTTTTCAAAGTACCATTCAATGAAGAAAGAAAACCTATCATGCTTGAAGAACAAATAACTTTATGCTAAGGAGAAACAAAGTAAAAATAAATAAATCCTGGATTGAAGAGAGGGAGTATTTGTGAAGAGAAAGTCAGAGAGAGAGGGGACTGCAAGAGGAAAGAGAATTTAACACTGCTGGGGGATAGTGAGTAGAAGAAAGTCACTATCAAAATAGTTAATTCTCTAAACAGAGAGAGTACACTGGGTGTAATAAGATCAAAGGAAGTATGCAGAGGTCTGTGCATTGCTCTGTACTAATGAGTGAGTAATGGGCAAATTTAAGCAAGAAAAGCTTCCCTAAAGGATTAAATTTGGGGTGCCTGAGTGTTTCAGTCAGTTGAGCACCAGACTCTGGATATCAGCTCAGGTCATGACCTCAAGATAGTGAAATCGAACCCTGCGTTGGGTTCCACACTCAGTGTGGAGTTTGCTTGAGCTTCTCTCTCTCCCTCTGCCCCTCCCCCTGCTCTCTCGCGTGCTCTCTCTCTTTCTCTCTCTCAATAAATAAATAAAATTTAAAAAAAAAAAAAAAAGAGGGATTAGGGTCTCAGGAGACCCAGTAAAGTTCCTCTGTCCCATCTGGTTCTGAATAAAAGAGCAAGGCCCAAGAGAGTTCAAAATATCACCTTTACTATGATAAAATCAAAGCAGGGATACATAATTTAGTATAAAAACAAACAAGACAAAGCAAAACAAATAAGTCTGACAGTTGAACCCTAGAATTAGAAAGACCATCTGGGCACTCAGAAGCACTGGTCCAGGGTGGGCCTCCCCGCACTAGAGGAGAAGGAGGCAGGGGAAAAAGAGAACCCCACCTACCTGCTGGCAGTTACCGCCTCAGAAGAAAAGCCAAGCAGATCCAATACGTTGTTTGCAAATTTACCAATCCAATATATCATGCCATAGGAGGCTCTTACAACTTCATTTTTTACAGGCAGCAACCACTCCCATTGATTCTCCTCACCCCACTCCAAATCCCACCCCCAACCAGGAGTGATTTTCTTGCAGTTTGTGTGTAGGCACTCTTTGAGAAGCAATGCACTACGTACCTCATGCTGTCTAACTCCATGGCTTAATTGTGATCACCCAGCAAGCTAATGGAAGTGAACTATGTCGAATTTTTGATGGTTGTTTATCATTACTAGTCCTATGTAATTGTTCACTGCGTTGTTATTGTTTTAATTCTACTTTCCCAAATAAATATATATACTTTTTAAATTTTTAAAGAAATTCTTCTCATTCTATTGGTCAAAAGAAGTCTAAAGGTCATTTTCAATAAATCAATTGCCTAATGACTTCTCAAGTGAGCTGAAGAGCCCCTCATTAAATAGTTCCCCAAATTACAGTTGTGAGAAACAGCAAGAGAAACAGCTCTTTTTTCCAAGAGCTCTCCACCCCAGCAGAAATGACAGACAAAGGCACTGGGACCCTGGCATTCACATAAATCTCATATGTTTTCTTGGCTAAGTGCCCATTGAAACAGTCACATCTTTCTACCTTCCAAGTGTTTCAAATACTCTTTCAAATAAAGGACCAACAACAAGTAATTAAGCCCTAGCCTTCATTTTCCATGCTGAGCCATGACACTAAACCTACACAAGATTGGAGGATGTGGATTGAGCAAGGAGACAGAGACCTTGGTAACTGCCCATTTTGCTCTTCAAATATTTCACTGAGAATATTTTCTTAGTTTGCTTGTTCTTACGATGTCAGTGTCTGGCTTATTTAACTAAGTGTGGCACTACACTTGGTTCACTATGACAGCGTTTAGAATCAATAGACACTTCAGGCACCACTGTGTTAGTTAACAAGATATTTCATTAAATTAGGTGGCAGATGATGGAGATGTCCTTAAATCTTATCAATTATAAATGAGATATTACTTGAAGAAAACTAAAAGTGTTATCTCCTGCCAGAGGTCCAGGTTCTGAGCTAATGCAAGCATAGTCCCCTGGTCTCAACCTCATCTGTTGAGTAGGACAGCTCCCCACAGAGTAAGCTCTGACCTTCAAGAAGCCCCTGAGGAAATTACCTCTAGTTTGGTCATTAACTGAAGTGCAGAGTCCTGGGAAAAACTAGAGCCAGGCAAAGGTCATGAAGAGTGAATGGGAGATGGGAGCTACCTGGGTGTCCTAAACATACAAAGACTTGTATCATTTCAGATCAACTTCATGCTTACTAATTCAGCAAATAGTAAGAGCAATAAAATTATAATAACCATGACTTGTGGGGACATAGTACGAGTCAGATATGGTGCTCAGTACCGTACTTCTTTCAACCTTCACAACAATCTTGTCACATGGATTTTATTACTAACATCCTTTTTTTAGGGGGATGAGGAAAATGTGGCTCAATATATTAAAATTTCTTGCCAAAAGCCGCATGGCTAGTGATTGGTGGTTTTAGAATTAAAGTCCAGGTTGGTAAGATACTGAAGCCTATGATCTGACCTACCATACTATACCCACCAATACTTTTACCTATCAACACAGTTTAATGCGGGACTGGGAACCGTGATGACTTATTTGTCACAAGCACAATGAGCCTCTATTTGTTGGTAAGATTGGGGGGTATCAAAATTTCCTGGTTCAAAAATCCATGTCTGCAATGGGCCTAAGACTTTTTTTAGTCATCAATGAAGGCTTCTTTTAAATACAAGTTATTTGGGGGGCATCTGTGTGGCTCAGTTGGTTAGCATCTGCCTTTGGCTCAGGTCATGATCTCGTAGTCCTGGGATCAAGCCCCACATGGGGCTCCCTGCTCAGTGGTGATCTTCTTCTCCCTCTCCTCTGCCCCTCCCACTCATGCTCTCTCTCTCTCTCTCTCCCCCTCTCCCTCTCTCTCTCTCTCAAATAAATATTTTTTTTTAATTTTATTATGTTATGTTAATCACCATACTTTACATCATTAGTTTTTGATGTAGTGTTCCATGATTCATTGTTTGCGTATAACACCCAGTGCTCTATTCAATACGTGGTCTCTTTAATACCCATCACAGGCTCACCCATCGCCCCACCCCCCCTCCCCTCTAGAACCCTCAGTTTGTTTCTCAGAGTCCATAGTCTCTCATGGTTCATCTCCCCCTCTGATTTCCCCCCCTTCATTTTACCCTTCCCACGTGCACCCTGATGTTTATAGCAGCAATGTCCACAATAGCCAAACTATGGAAAGAGCCAAGTGTCCATCGACAGATGAATGGATAAAGAAGATGTGGTATATATATACAATGGAATATTATGCAGCCATCAAAAGGAATGAAATCTTGCCATTTGCAACGACGTGGATCGAACCGGAGGGTATTATGCTGAGCGAAATAACTCAATCAGAGAAAGACATGTATCATATGATCTCACTGATATGAGGAATTCTTAATCACAGGAAATAAACTGAGGGTTGTTGGAATGGTGGGGGGTGGGAGGGATGGGGTGGCTGGGTGATAGACATTGGGGAGGGTATGGGCTATGGTGAGCACTGTGAATTGTGTGAGACTGTTGAATCACAGACTGATACCTCTGAAACAAATAATACATTATATGTTAAAAAAAAGAGAAGAAGATAATAAATAAAATATTTTAAAAAACAAATAAATTCAAATTATTTTGTGTATGGGGGAATGGAATTAGGAAGAGGAATTTATCAATATTCTTTGGACTGTTTTCAAGCATTATGTATGGCTTCAGAAAATGGAAATAGGATGAAGAGCAGTGTAGAAGGAGAGAGAATCCAGATGTCATATTATTTAAGGACATGTCAAAATAATGATAGAAGGATTTATCTTTTTTTCTTTTGTTTTCTAGGCAGAAAAAAGTTCCTTAGAAAAAAGTCAAGATTTGTCCTATTTGACCACAGGAAAAAAGGTATTTCAGCATTCTTAAGCTATTTGGTAGCCAGTAAAGTAGATTGAAATAATAAAATCATAATAATAATTCTTACTTGGGTTTTGTAATTTTATATAGTGTTTTATTGTGGAAAAATAGGATGGAGATTATTTACCCCATTTTACAGGTAAGTTAATTAAATTTTTAAAAAATTTTGAGACCAAAAAGCTAAATAATTAGCCTAAAGTTACACGGTTGGTAATTAGCAGAATCAGCACCATCCCCTGATCTTCAGCTCCAAAACTCCTTTCTATTGCAGCTCAGAGATTGATTGAAATAAAAGTAAATATCTGAGGCTAAGTTGTTGGAGACATCTGTGAACAATGATCCTATTCTCTCTTTACCTTTTCCCATTCTTCCCCAAACCTTGTGAAGAGACCTTTAATCACCTCCTGTGATTAAAATAGTTCATGGCTAATTGTGGCTAGGGACACATAAGCTAATGGTCAAAGCCATTCTTGTGTTTTTCATGTTATTATCTTGGCAGTCACAGAGCTGAGAGATCCAAGCATGTTCCAGCCCACGTGCTGGGAAAGTAGCAATGTTGAGAAAACAGAAAGAAGGATATTTCATTGTTTCAACCAGTTAATAATGATAAAAAGATGTTTGAGAGTCTTTCTTTAGTTTAGAAATGTTAATAGGTAGGTGCTACTTTTTCTCACTACTCAGTGCAACAAGGCCAAATGTGTGTTTTCTTTATTTTGGTTTGGCTGGTTTTAGGTTTTTAATTATTGTGCAATTTCCTTAAGTTAGTTATTACCAGCCCAGCCTGGACTGGACAATCACATTTACTGTTTCTATCATTATCAGTTCAGAATAAATGCATTAGGCAGATGATGGCACCCTATTTTTGAGAATTTTTCATATTCAGCGGTTTAGAACTCAGAAAAATAACCCTAGGGGTGCCTGGATGGCTCAACCATTAAGTATCTGCCTTCAGCTTAGGTCATGATCCCAAGGTCCTGGGATCGAGCCCCACATCGGGCTCCCGGCTCAGTGGGAAGCTTGCATCTCCCTCTCACACTCCCCCTGCTTGTGTTCCCTCTCTCGCTGTCTCTCTCTCTGTCAAATAAATAAATAAAAATCTTTAAAACAAAAAGAAAAATAACCCTACATTTTCTTATCTTTGGAAAGCCAATATCAGAGTTGAATAGAAGAAAAATTTAGCTATAGCTTATTTTTGACAAAACTTAAAGCTGAAGAAAAATGTAGATGCAGACAGACAATAAATATATGTGAGCTTTATCTGTGCTTCCAAGTGGGATGTGTTACAGAAGACACTAGAGACATGTATTCTATTGTTCCTGCCCACAGTAGGTTCAAAGTCTAGTTGAAAAGATAAGACTTGAATGTATATTATATATGAAGAAACAGAAAGATGGTTCCTCCTAAACAGGACACTCAATCAGCATTAGGTATTAACTGTCCAGTTTTTAGTCATTTACAAGGGCAATGTTGTGCTTAAGAATACAAGCTCCAGAGTCAGATACATCTAGAACATACTCTGAAAATGGTGCTGCCTTGGGTATCATAGTTACTTTCACCAAAACTTCATACAATTATCAAAAAAATGGGAACAATATTAGCTACCACATAAGATTTTCATGAAGTTAATTGAGCTAACACATAAATTCTGATCTCAAATGTTAGAAATGAGAGGTCCATGAAAGTGGAGATTACCAGCCCATGTACACCACACAGTCATAAAGAAGTCCCAGAAGATGCAGATCAAAGGCAAGATAAGAGTTCAGAGAGATCACACGGAAGAGATAAGTTGAGAGAGCAGAGTGTCTGATATTTTGTACATTTGCATACATGTTCGTAGTAACAGCAGCAGTAGTAGTAGAAGTAGTAGTAATAAGCAAAACATTATAGGAAAAAGATCAAAACAGGGTGTGATTAGATAGGGTTCAAGAATATGTACGGGAGACAGCATCTCAAGGAGTGCCACATAAGAGCTTAGAGGATCACTTAAAATGTTATTGCCAATCCATAAGCTTGTCAGAAAAAGGAGTGATGCCCATGGGATCTACACCAAGGAGAAGAGATAGAAGAAGATGTTTGAAGTGGAGGGTGAGAACAAGAGCATGGAGTAAGTTCAGAGCTGACATGCAGGGGCTGAAGCACTGCTATTATGTAGGTCTCCAGCCACTACCCCTGTAGAATGTGTGCTATACCACAGGACCACATTGTTATTCACCTCTCCCATTCCAACCCAAAGGTAACATCTGAGATTAGAAGTTGTCCATCCATGGACTGGCCAATTTCTGGCTCAAAATCCAGAATGCTTCAATTGGGAATTTGAACAGAGGGAAATTCTGATCTCAAATGTTAGAGATGAGAGGTCCATGAAAGTGGAGATTACCAGCCCATGTACACCACACAGTCATAAAGAAGTCCCAGAAGATGCAGATCAAAGGCAAGTTAATGAGTTCAGAGAGATCACACAGAAGAGATAAGTTGAGAGAGCAGTCACATTCTGGGGCTGTCCTTCTGGAGGTTCTGTTGATGACATCTCTGAGGCTCAGCTCTTTCAAGATTCCCATGAAATCTCTCTGTAGTTTTTCCACGGCTCCTTCTCCAATCCTTTCATTTGTACTTCTTTTCCTTTTTTTCCAAATAGATCAGAACCCCTCAATTAATTGTAAAAGAAAAGATTTGAAGGAACCAACTACACAAAGCTTTTTTTTTTTTTTTCCTAAGTTTCACTTCTGCTGGCTAATGTTTTGGGATTATCCAGGAAAACTATAGGCAAAAGTATCTACAACAGCTTGGGAGAGTTGCAGACAAGCCAACTGGTACCTAATCTGACTAATGAAATGGCACAGCTCCTTTCTATAGAAAGTCTTCTCCGTGGTGCAGTGCAGACCTTGCAGCAGCTGAAGGGAAATAAGCCAGGACTCTGCACTTTCCCAAGACTTGAATTGAGTCTTCCGTTTACTGGTTCTCTGACCTTGGATGACTTGCATCATTTCTATAAGGCTTATCTTCTGCAGCTGTATATTGTGAGTAATAATATTTACCTTATATGAGTTCACGTAAATTAAACCTGATAGTGCATTAAAAAAAATAAAATAAAAAAATAAACCTGATAGTGCATTAAATCTTTGATATGTGGGCACACAGTAGCAAGGCTTCTGCAAATCCATACTACCTTTATGAGAATAAGAAAAATGTGCTTTTTCTTCTGGTCAAACAACTGGCAAGTAGATTAGGGTCTCTGAAGAACATGACATGGCAACCCTGCTTAACGGTCACTAAGTGGTAATTACTATGTTGTAGCACATAACGTACACCCAAGTTTGCTTCTTTTGGAAAAGCAGCATGGCTACATATAACAACTTATAATTTATATAAGTTTTCCTTTGTGATGGTTCATAACCAAGTAGTCGGGGTGGAAAAAAAAAATTGTCATCAGGTTTCAGGCTGATAGGAAAATCGATGCAGGTCAGAGTGCTGTCAATAGCACCAATTACATCTCATTGGTCATGATGGAAGGAGGTTTACACTTCACACAGAACTTTTTTTTTAACTTGATATCTGATTATATGTCACCCTAAACACTGAATCAGAGCAGGTTGACATAAAAATAAAACATATCCCTGTCTTCCAACAGCTCAATTATAGCTGCCTAGGAAGAGTTGGTCTATCTACAATACAGAGTGCATAATTCAAATGACAAGAAAAAAAAGAAGCTTGCATAATTTCATGCACATGGAGGATAAAGTTTGCTGACAGATTTATGGGTTATAACCTGCTAAAGACTCTGTGGAAATGTTTCACTCACTCTTCTTTGCAGACAGGCAAATTCTTTCATCTCCAGACCCTTTGGATAAATTTTCCCCAGGAGCTGTTGGACATTAAATCTGTCAAATACAGACCCATGAAATTTGACTCGATGCTATAAATGGTAGCAGCTCGAAAGATGATACACACCTCTCCATGTGGCATTTTGTGGGAGAGGACAGCAAGGTTGTTAGGATTGTCATTCTCCAAGATAGAAATGTTATGGAGCATTTGTGATTCCTACCCCTCTTATAGGAGTCCTCTTTGTAAAGCAACTGAGTGACACCAACCCCACGCAGCTGTGGTAACCACCCAGCTGAACTGTACTTTGTTGTCACATGTTTCAGTGGTCAAAATGGGTGGATGAAAAAACTCAGAGCCATGTGATCCTCCAGAATTGGTTAATGAATACTACCCAAAAGACTGGGAAGTGGTGATGTTCTTGTTCCAATTTTGGCAGCTGGTGATCAAGCATTCTGAAGGTGTCAGCTTTGGGAACATTTTGATCTAACACACTTCACTGTGTGAGTAAGCCAACAAAAATCCAAGAATGCTTAGCCAACTGAACACTCTATAGTTTGTATCCCATCTGTCTGCTCCCAGAAAGCATTGCTTAGGCACCAGAACCTAATTAAGGAAAAGAGAAATGAGGTCTCTGGATGGTAGGTCAGACTATACCTAGCCATAGGCCTGGTATACAACAGGTGTTTCTTAAGAGTGTCCTCCTTTCTTGCATATCTAAGACACTCTACACTTCTGACTACAGAATTTCTCCTTATGTGGGGGAAGGAAGAATATTAATTCTATCCAAAGGAGAGTTGGGCCTGAAGATTCTCAGGGTCTACTGACTGATGGTATTTCAGAAGCAGATTAATAAGACGGAATTTGGCATGCTGGATACCTATTAGGGATAAACACCTGTGGAAGAGTGTTGGAGGAAGTGAGATTGGTAAGAGGGAGAAGTCTAACTGCAAAGCAGGTCGTGTAAGACCTTGGCCAACCCCACTGGAGGTGCTAGAGTACATTTGGCTTGTTTGAGTTGCCCCTTGTTGGGCCAAAATGGCTAGGGTTTTGGTCATGCCCTTAGGGGAGGTGGCTGTCTGCAGTGAGGCAAATCCTAAATGAGCTGACAACTATAGTCTGCCAGAATCTGGAGCAGCCAGATCTTCCTTGAAAGAGTCCCATCCTTTCCCTGTTAGTCCTCAGCAAAAGAGGCCTCTCTTACTTGGGCTTTTAATCTTCTCTGTACCTTAGCCACTCTGACTTAGTACCTAGTCCTCAGCTTTCTGTGTCCTCCTGTGACCACAGATGAGAGCCTTTACATAAGCTACCAAGGATGCCTTCCTTTCCAGTTCCCACACTTTTATTTTAATTGCTTATTAGCCTCCTGGGACTTTTCTATAATATCATCACCTTCCTTGAATCCTGGCGTACAGGCTATTTATTTGAAGTTAAGTGCTATCAACTGGCCTCTATTTTTAGTGTTCTCTAATCCCATTGCTATCAGTGAACCTAATTCTCTCCAAACCTAGCCATAGCTTCCAGAGAACAAGTCCTGACCATTGTTAATACACAGATGCCTTCTCTGAATCTTATAGCTTGTAAAGTTGTCCATTTTTATTTTTTATTTTTTTTAGATTTTATTTATTTATTTGAAAGAGAGAATGAGATAGAGAGAGCATGAGAGGGGGGAGGGTCAGAGGGAGAAGCAGACTCCCTGCTGAGCAGGGAGCCCGATGTGGGACTTGATCCCGGGACTCCAGGATCATGACCTGAGCTGAAGGCAGTCACTTAACCAACTGAGCCACCCAGGCGCCCCATTTTTATTTTTTTAAAGATCTATTTATTTATTTTGGAAAGGGGGGGAGTGACAGAGGGAATGAGAGAGAGAGAGAATCTCCAGCAGACTCCCTGCTGAGTGAGGAGCCCAACGTGGGGCTTAATTCCACAACCCCGAGATCGTGACCTGAGCCGAAATCAAGAGTTGGACGCTTAATCAACTGAGCCAAAAACATCAGGTCCTAATCCCAGAAAAAGTTGTCCATTTTTAAATTAATAACCTATTTTGGAGATGAGGAATAGACTAGAATGATTAGCAATGTGGACTCCAGAGTCACATGGCTTAGGTTTGATTGCCAGCTCAGCCTATATTTGAGTAACTTTTGAGTAAATTATTTTACATATTTGAGTCTAGGATTCCTTACCTACAAAGAAGGCATAATAGTAGTATCTAAATTAGACTACTAATAGAAAGGATATTTAGCAGAAGGAAGGAAGGAAATAAGGTAGAAAGGAAGGAAAAGAGAAAAAAATCAAAACTGTCTGAAGTCAACTATTGATACAAATGATCTACAATGGAACAGGCTGAAGATATCCTTCCTGGAGCATTCCTACCAGTGCCTGTTCTTATTCTTAAATTTTACTGATAATTCATATGAATTAATTCAATATGAGTTAAAAGGTAGAAGATTATATTAACATAGAAGGAGCATCAGCCTTCTAGGATTATGTGCCTAGAGGCCATCCAAGTGCGAAGCAAATTTAT
The DNA here is from genome assembly GCF_964656455.1 of Halichoerus grypus. NCBI lineage: Eukaryota > Metazoa > Chordata > Mammalia > Carnivora > Phocidae > Halichoerus > Halichoerus grypus. Next base: position 20,607,334 of record NC_135718.1, on the reverse strand, counting down.
CGATAGTAGTAGTGGAGAGAGAAGATGCCAAGTCTTCCTGTGTCCATGTGGCCCAGCAGAGAACATCAGCAGATGAATGCCCTTGCCCTTGCCCTGCAATTACAACACTATTACAAGGGCAAGTGAAAACAAAAACACCTACAGCAGCTTAAATGCCTATCATCAGCCACTCTGCCTGCACACATCCTCAGACCCACTGAGGAGTATGCTGACATGCCTTCTCGTTATCATTTGCCAGCTTCTTTTAGAAGAGGGATATGGTGGAATGTGGTGTCCACTTTGTCCCCAGCAAGGTTCTCTGGCCCCAAGATCATGATTCCCATAAGCCTAAGAGCCTCACTTTGTGGACATATGCTATAGCATATGGAAGGTGGCCATATAATTTATTACATAAACCAAAACATCGTTGAGGGTAAAGAGGGTATATTAATAATTCTATAGGAATAGATTTAAACTAGAACTATTCCAGGTAAATTGGCCATACACTAATCTAATTATAGACACACAGCTGATGCAGGGCATGAAATTAGGGCTTAACACTGCATGAATCCATTTAAAAAGCAAGCATGAAATCTTCATTGGTTATCATTCTCACTTTGGAAACTACTTATGATACATTGAATAATGGTCCCCAAAAACATCAGGTCCTAATCCCAGAATCTGTAAATATTATCTTACATGGCAGACTTTTCGGATGTTTTAAATTAAGGACCTTGAGAACAGAAGATCATTCTGGCTGAGTCCTAAATGCAATAACATATATCATTATAAGAGGAAGGCAGAGGGAAATTTGATTAGACATAGAAGAGAAGGAAATGTGAAAATGGAGCAGAGAGAATTTAAAGATACTGGCCTTGAAGACTGAGGTGATGGCTGTAGTCATCATAGCTGAAAGAGGCAAGGAATAGATTCTCCACTAAAGCCTCCTGATGAAGTGTGGCCCTGTGGCACCTTCATTTTGGTCCAGTGATACTGATTTCAGACTTTTGGACTCCAGAACCATGAGAAAATAAATCTCAGTTGTTTTAATGGTGGCAGTTACAGCAGCCACAGGAAACGCACACACTAATTTATTTTTTCTTTAGTAATGATTTCTGAAAATAAAATAGTTTCTTTTAAACTTTTAACAATGTAATATAAAAGTATACCACAAAAAAATAAGGTTAAAATAAAATCACTGTAAGTTTCACATCCCAAGGAGGGGAAAAACAGAATTACCATTTGTTGAACATCATTTCTACTGTATTTCTATTCATTAAAAATAAATACATGAGTGGAAAAATGGCTATATTGAATAAATCTATTTCAACAGAATTGAAATATATTCGATTTTTAATCAAAATATTTAAATTTAATTTAGCATGCCAAAGGTAATGGAAGTGAAATAAAAGGAAATGTTGCACTTCAAATAAATGCTTCTTCACAACAAGGAAGTTGAGTTTTGATTCCCAAATTCTCCAGGACTCTACAAGACTACATATCTTAATACCTTTACAACATAACCCAAGTCTAGTGTCAGTTTAACGTGGGTTAAAGAGAAGGTTCACCTTAAGCAAGGCAACAGCCTGGTGGTGACACTAAAGAAACACCAAAAATATTCCTTGTACCAAAATATCTTCCCTATGATCTTGGGGTCTGTAATATCCACCTTCAGTCACTTGTTTGTGGAAAGGCCTCTGATAAAATGCAGAAGTGTAGCCTCGAAGGGTTGTGTAGTGCCGTGGGTTGGAGGCAGGGACAGTGCTTGGTAAAGACAGGACACCAAGGCCTTTCATCCTTGTGACTTTTACTTGCTTCTAATTATCACTCAAGTTTTTTTATCGTGGTTATATTTTCTTCCTTTGGAGCTGGTGTTAAGATCAAATGTGAGGCATCATTTGAAATCTTCATAACTTATAACTCTAAGATATGGTTAGTACAGTAGCCCATTCAGTCATTATGCATTTAGGATTTTAACCCAGGAACAAAGAACAAATAGAAGGGCACAATGGAATGAGCCATATTTCTATGGCCTTGATCCCATTTCTTAAAATTCCCGAGCCTCGGTTTCCACATCTTTGAAATGGAAATAGTAATAAAACTTGTCTCATAGGGTTATGGCGAGAATTAAATAATTTACCTTATAAAATGATCATAATATGGATTCAGCATAGACATTTTATAAATGGCAGCTAACAAAATACAACAAAGCAAATTTTCATGAAGAGAATTGGTCAGGGAAACTGCAGGGAGAAGGCACTTCCTGGGATAGACAGGCCTGAATAGGGTTTGGCAATGGGGAGCCAGCACCATGGACAGCTCTAGAAGAGCATAAGGGCCGCCTAGAATGGAAACAGACAGAAAAAGCCACTTTCTCCATGTCACATTTTTACTTCATCCAGCTCCACTGATCATGATTCATATTCAATACTTGCAATGTGCAACCTCTCTTAAAAACACTGTGTGGGATACAGAAATATGGTGGTGAAGAATATGGGCCTTGGATACAACCACTGGCTCTGCTATAAACAGGTTGTGTGATCATGGGCAAGTTACTTAATCTCCCTGTTTCTTCATCTGTCATGTAGGAATAATGATCAACTTAATAAAAAAAAAATGTGGGGAGGATTCTGTTTGTGGTATATCTAGTAGATACTTTACTAGAAGTAGATACTTTACAAATTGGAGCTACTTGTGTGACTAATTTTACTAGAACCTGCGTTCGGAGAGTTTACAGCATACTGGAGGGACAAACTAATCGAAATGAAATAAATGAGCCAGCAATAGGATATGGGAAACTATTAAAAGTTAAAATTAGAAATTGTTTCCCTCAATACATATTAACTATGTATTCTGCTAGTAATTGTATATTATTATGTGTCAGCTGCTGCACAAGGAGTAGTGCATAAAGTAGCAACACTTCCTGCCTGATGGCATTTACAATCCTGGGGTGCTGGTGATTCTACAGGAGTCCACCCCACAGAGACTCCCACTTCCTTCTGCTCCTCCCAAGACCAGAAATAATCAGGAAGAAGGGTTTATTTGGTGTTCTCTGGCCATTTTCCCTCCTGCTCCTGGCTAATATGGTCCAGAGCCACTTGCAGAAATTTCTAATATCCAGATCTAAATTTGCAGAGTCAAAGGCTGCAGCCCTGGAGTCCAATTTGCATTCATGAATATGTAGTAGGATATTCCTTTACAAATGTGGCAGTATCTAAGAAATGATATATATAGAAAGAGTCATAGAACAAATTATTTGGTGTTAGACTTGGCTTGAAAAATGAGCTTTGAATCAAAAGGGAAGCCAGGCAAGAAAGAAAACCATCATTCACTGAGAACTACCCTGAATCAGGCCAGCTGTTTTGAAATATTAGTAATTTGAAAAACTAGTCCATGAGGTTTGCATTATCCCCACTTCACAGAAGAAGAGCCTGAAGTTCAGAGATGTTAAGTGACTTGCCCAAGGTCACAAACCTAGTGAAGGACAAAGGCAAATTTCAAAGCCTAGTCTATTTGACTCTCATGCCAGGGTTCATTCCACTTTATTGTGGAGCCTCAGGAGACAAACATCCTGGCACTGGTTCTGTCATTAACTCACTATAGCCACTGTGGACAGAACACACATTGTCTCTTGGGCTCTGTGTTTGTGAATAATGAGTGGTTTGGACTAGAGGATCTCTGAACTCTTTCCATGCTCTCTTTCTTATCTTCTGGCTAGTGCTTGACCATTAAGACTGAACTGGGAACATCAAGAGCAGGGTGTACTACTTGTAGAATAATTTCTCTGAATATGGTCTCATTATGAACCTCATACTCTAGGTGCCTTTAGATGACCCTCCTTTACCCATGACATTGTTGATGCCCTCTGTCCTAGGAGTTAGAGAATGGCCTTTAAAGAGATCTCTATCTACTGGAGACGATTCTGATTGCAATTTAAGGCAGCATCCTGTGGCATAAACACAGCCAAGATCAATAGTTACAAGCCTAATTAATCTAGAAAGGTCACCTAACCTTGCTTAGCCTCAGTTTCTTCAGCTGTAAATTGGGGGATGATACATATTCTCCCCATTTGGATCTCTTCAATTCCAAATGATAAAATTAAGATGTGAAAATTCTTTGAAAAAGATAAAATGGTCTCAATAGGCAAGTCTATAACTAGAAGAGATCACATAGCTAGTATCAGAAAAGGAATAAATATATTTAAATTTGTATATATTAAAGTTTATATAAGTTTGATCATTTATAAGCTCATATTAATATTCTGTCTGTGTATTTTTTAAGATTTATGTATTTATTTGAGAGAAAGAGAGAGAGAGAGCAGGGGGAGGGGCAGAGGGAGAGAATCTTAAGCAGACTCCCCACCAAGTGCAGAGCCCAATGCAGGGCTCAATCTCACAATCTTGAGATCACAACCCCAGCAGAAATCGAGAGTCAGACACCTAACCAACTGAGCCACCCAGGTGCTCCATGTCTGTGTATTTTAACACAACTCTAAGATTAAGGAAAAAGACCACATTTTCTGACAAATTCATCTATACACAACAATATTCCTCATCATGATCCAAAAACATAAGTCACTGGGGGCACTTACAAAAGCAGATGCTTGGGGCACCAACAAAACCAATTGCTTCAGAATTTCTAGGAGTGGGACCTAGAGATGTACATTTTAACTAATTATTTAATTCCCCAACTGATTCACATCTAGATGACCACAGGATTCCAGGGGCAAAGAGGGTAAGCTGAAAGTTTTTGATGGTGAAGGTTAACAATGAACCCAGTCTGGGATTAACTAAGCAGATGATAATGGGTAGATGGCAGGGGTAGGTGGCAGATGTGGGTGGACCTTCCTTGTATTTCAGGGGATGGCAGTCAGAATTAATCAGGGTGCCATAAAAATCTTCCATTTCTGTTATTCTGTATCTATAGAATCAGGAATGGCCCAAGAGGGTAAGAGCTGACTCATGGACTAGAAAATAATCTTAAATGCTCTGAGGACCTTAGACCATCCATCAAGGGATCATAAAAGTACAATGGGTAGGAATATGGCCTCTGAAACAGGGATGGCTAGGACTAAATCCCAGCTCTAATAATTATTAACTATGTGACTAGGAAGATTAGCCTCATTCACTTCATCTGTAAAATAGGGATAATAATAGTATCTATGTTGTATAATTTATGTAATAAAATATTCTAAATGCGGTACCTGGCACAGAATGAGGGCTCAATAAATGTCAGTCACCTAGTAAAATGGATCATCTAAGTCACATATTTGGATCACAGTCACATTTGGAAAACTTGCCAAGTAAGCAATTGTAATTTCTTGGGGAGATACTAGACACACACACACACACACACACACACACACACACACATTTGAATTGAGAAAACATCTGGAAGTGAATGAAGGAGCCATAACTCCTAAGTCCCAGTTAGGGAATCCAAGAGAAACAAAGACAATCCCCAAGAGCTCCTGGTGCCCCTGTTTCCCTTTTCTGCAATTGAACCACACATCTTGATAATGGTTGTCCAACTCTTCTCCTATCAGAGCATGCAGATTCTTCCATATCTCTTGATTCACAATGAGGAAATGAAAATCATCATCGAGACACACTTACTGAGATTTTTGCCATGTTTCAGGACTAAGTGTTTTATATTATAAAAGATTGCAGTATTTACTTTTTACAAGGACCCCTGTCAGACAGATATTGTTATCTCCCCTGGTAGGTTAGGCACTCAAGACTGCTTGGTCTCCTTCCAGATTTCAAGATCTCTTAGGGGAGCCATGTCTTACCTTCTTTGACTATGCTCTTGAAGTTAGCAAAATCCTTGAATACAGATAGTGTTTAATAAATATCTGTGATAACTCCCAGCAAGTGCTCCCATGAGATTTTAGCTGTGGCTTTCTAGTCCTTACATCAAGAAGCTGTAGTAGCAGCTTCCTGCAGTGGATACATTCAGTGACTGTTCTATGAAGTTCACAATGTTTCTCTCCTCACACAACCCCTTCAAAAAGCTATTAGGCCCCTCTGAACCTGGACAGCTCTGGTGTAGTTGCTTCCACAAAGCAGCTAAAGCATAGCCATAGTGCAAACCCACTAGTAATGGATAGTATGATGCAACTGGTCTTTGCATTCACAGGTGCTCTGCCCCTGTACATCAGATGACTTCTGCCCCCAGTGCAGATAGATGCCCATGAATCCACTTTAGTTTAAGCTCTATTCTACAAAAGTCATGTTTTCCCCCTCGCTCATAAGGTAGGACAGAATTCCATACATAGTCTCAGTTTCCAAACTCTGATGACAGAATTTGCCACAGACCCAAATCTTCCACAAAATTCCCAATATTATTCATAGAGGACCCTATGCAAACAAAATCCTAGAAGTTACTTTATTGCACCTATAATTTAATTTGATATGCAAACTAAATTCTAACAGTGACTCTGAGGTTATGCAGGACTAGGGTTGGAGGAAGGGTATGGGAAAAGATAAAAACTATATATTCCTATTTCAGTATTCTCAAAGTGTGGCCCAAGGACCATCACATTATAAATAAATGGGTGGTTTTGATAAAGTCTAAGTTGAAAACCACTCAACTAATTATTGGATGTGATTGGTGACTGGCTCCCTTCCCCCACAAGAAAAAGAAAAGATACAGGACTCTCAATTTATAAATCCCATCCTTCCCAAACAAGCACACAGGATGATTCACAAAAAAAAAATATACTTTAGGGGCACCTGGGTGGCTTAGTCATTAAGCGTCTGCCTTTGGCTCAGGTCGTGATCTCTGGGTCCTGGGATCGAGTCCCACGTTGGGCTCCCAGCTCAGCAGGGAGCCTGCTTCTCCCTCTCCTACTCTCCCTGCTTGTGTTCCCTCTCTCGCTGTGTCTCTCTCTGTCAAATAAATAAATAAAATCTTTAAAAAAAAAGAAAAATGTAAAATTTAAGTTGATTAATTATGCACTGTTCAAAGCCCATAAATCAATCCTCCCAGCTCACCAATGATATACTCTAGGAATCCTCAAGATGAAGCTGTGGATGTGCTGAATGATATCTGTAAATCCCCCTTATGTTTAGTCTGGATAACAACCAGGGTTCTTTCTATTGTAAATGTCAGAAAATCCATCCCAAATTAGCTTAGCCAAAAAAATTAATGTATTGACTTTCTTAACTGACAAATTAGTTTAAAACTGGATCTGGAGGTTGAAGTGATATTTAAAGGTTTCTGTTATTTTTCATCTTTCAGGTCACCTGTCTCCAGGTGATAGCCCTCAAAATCTTCTGTTTTAGACATTCCTGCTTTGAGTTCAGCAAAGGAGAAGCTTCTCCTTCCTAAAGTCTCCAGGGTAGGCTAAATAAAGTAAAGCATTCATTCCCAAAGTAATCATGTGACTGGAAAAGAAAGTATCCCTTACCCCACACTCCCAAATCAAAAAGGGGAAGGATGTTTTCCCCCCACCAAAAAAAAGTCCACTTGCTTTTGGCAGAAGTATGCATGGATATTATACAGACAAAGAAACAGATTTCATCATCATTCATAAATTTATTCCCCCCCAACCTGAGGAGAGTATCTTTGTCTTTCATCAGTCTCAATGGGTTAAAAAATCTTTGAAGTTAACAACCAATCAAAGCCTATAGTTCTTTACATACAATGAAGATAGTTATAAGATGGAAGAAAGAAGTTCTAAACCAGGAATGAAAAGGTAGTTTTTTCTCCTACATCTTCCTAACAGATTCTTAGGAATTTCTTTTTCTTCATCTGTGTTTACAAAAAGCAAAAATAATAGTATCAAAGAACCTATAAAACTTCTCCTTCCATAACATTCTTTATACTTGTAATTACTTTTTTAATACCTGACTTCTTATTAGATCAAAATTGTGAAACAAAAATTAAGTGTTAGCCACACATGTAATTTCAAATTTTCTATTAATTAGATTAATAAAAATAAAGGAAATTGAAATTAATTTAAATTATAAATGCTTTTAACCAAATATGTTCAAAATATTATTATTTCAAATGAATAAAAAGTCATTAGTGAGTTATTTAAAAGCTTTTTTGATATATAATTTAAATAACATAAAGTTGACCCATATAAAGCATATAATTCAGTGATTTTTAGTGTATTTGCAGAGTTGTGCAACCATCCTGAGAATCTAATTTTAGAACCTAAAAAGAAATCTTATACCCATTAAATTAGTAACCACTCCCCACCCCCCAGTTCTAGACAACTTCTAATATACTTTCTATCTCTATGCATTTACTTATTCTGGATGTTTTATATAATGAAGGGAGAGACTGAATATACAAACACACACACACACACACACACACACACAGAGGCTATATATAAATACAGAGTATAAATATAGAACTCCCAGTCCAAAAAGTCAACCTACTATCTAGAGTAACCAGTTGAGGAAGTCAGATAATAAACCTCATAATGATAGGCCCAAAATGTCTAGGACTTGATTAATAACTAACACTTTTCTAATTCTTGCTCCCATTTCCAACTTAGACCAATCAGAGAAAGCCAAATATTTTCCCCTAATCAATTACTTAGGCTACCCTACTCCTAATTAGCCCACCTACAACTTCCCTATGTCAATAGCATCCAATCAGAGCATACCTGAAATCATCCTTTTTTTTCCATATAAAGTTTCCCCACTCTTCTTCCTGCTTTGACTCTGCCAAATACAAGTGATGGTGGCTGCCTCCCTTACCATAGCAAACTGAATAAATAGTCATTGCTTGTTCTCATTTTGATGGTCTTTCTTTATTTTCCACAGAACCATACAAGGTGTGGCTTTTGTGTCTGACTTCCTTCCTTAGCATCATGTTTCAAGGTTCATCCATGTTGTAGTATATATCAATACTTCATTCCTTATTATGGCTGAACAATATCTCATTGTATGGTTATACATCATACCATTTACCCATTCATCAGTTCATAAGCATTTAGGTTATTTCTATTTTTTTTACTGTTACAACTAATGCTTCTACGAAAATTTCTGTACAAGTTTTTGTATGGACATGTTTTCATTTCTCCTAAATATATTCCTAGGAGTAGAATTGCTTGGCCAAATGATAATTTCATACCCAACATTTTAAGGAACTAATAAACTATTTTCCAAAGGGCTGCACCATTTTAGAACTCACCAGCAATATACGAGAGTTCCAATATCTCTGCATCCTTGTAAACACTTGTTATTGTCTGTCTTTTTTATTTTAGTCATCCTAGAGGTATGAAGTGATAACTTATGGTTTTTATTTGCATTTACTTTATGACTTGTGATATTGAGCATCTTCACATGTGCTTTTTGGCCATTTGTATATCTTATATGGAGGTATATCTATTCAAATCCATTGTCTGTTTTCACATTGAGTTATATGCCTTTCCATTATTGAGTTGTAAGGATTATGTATTCTGGATACAAGACCCTTATCATGTGTATGATTTGCAAATATTTTCTCCCACACAATGGGTTATCTTTTCTCATGTTACCAATAAAGTTGGGAAACAGGTACATTCTATTTCATTCTATTCTATTAATTTGTACTTACGGGATCAAATTATCTGGGGAAAAAAATCTGTGTATTGAAAGAAATGTCAGAAAATCTATATTCTAATTCCAGCTCTTCTATTATCCAAAAGGGTAAAATTTTATAATTATTAACTTCTCTGAGCTTTTATTTTCTCATATGTAAAATATGGGGATTAAAGTGAATGATCCTCAAAATTCCATCCAAATATAAATTATTTGGGTTTGATATACAGTAGCAGAAAGTGTGATACCTGAAATATAGCCACTTCATATATCAAAATCCTGATGTAAAATAATTACTCTACAGTCATATATCATGCATATGAGTTATGACTCCTAGCACCATCCATCATATACTTTCCTCGTCTTCACTTCCTTTCCACTCCTTCATGCATGTATCAGTTACCAAACACTTGCTTTGTATGTGCCAGCTCCAAAGGATATAAAAAAAATTAATTGGATTTCTCTATATTCCTATCTTTAACAAGGGACTTCACCATGGTACCATAATACAGGTCTTCCTCTTCCTTGACTGATGATGGGGTTACAACTGGATAAACCCATTGTAAAATGAAAATGTCCTAAGTCAAAATGCATTTAATACACCTAACTTACCAAACATCATTGCTTATCATAGCCTATCTTAAACATTGAGAAAACTTACATTAGCCTACAGTTGAGGAAAATCATCTAACACAAGCCTATAGTATAACAAAGTGTTGAATACTTCATATAATTTATTGAATATTATATTCAAAGTGAGAGACAGAATGGTTGTATGGGTACAGAATGGTTGTAAGTGCATCGGTTGTTTACCCTTGTGATTGCAAAGCTGACCAGGAGCTGCTGGTCACTGCCACTGCCCAGCATCTCAAGCAAGTGCCGTACCACATATCACTAGCCCAGGAAAAGATACAAATTCAATGCCTGAAGTGTGGTTTCTCCTGAATATGTATCACCAGGCCAGGAAAAGACCCAAATTCAAAATTCAAAGTATGATTTCTACTGAATGTATATCACTGAAGCAACATTGTAAAACTGAAAAAATGTTAAATCAAACCATCGTAACCCGGGGACCGTCTGTACCTGTCTTTTTAGAAGTCTCAAAGCCTATCCATTATACATTTAACATGATAAACTATTTCCTGATCTTGAATGCACGGCCTATTGCATATTATGTAAATTACAGACTATTTCTCCCTTTGTATAGCATAACCCTTTGAGAATAGAACTTTGGACATAATAATATAACCAAATATACATTGAAGAAGGACTCTTCTCTCCAGTGAATTTCTTCCTCCAGTATAGATTAATTTGGCTGTGCTTACTTCCCTGAAAAATTTCCTAGCCCTCAACCATACATTAAAGCTACCCATGCTAAATTGACTTCCATGATTTATTACACCTGGATGTGAAGAAAAAAGTCATTCTTCTGACAATATACTTTATGCCACAGGTACTGCAGCTTTCCCCAGCTTGTTCATTGGTTCAAGTCCATTAATAAAACAATGATCAAATAAAAAGGCCTCAGGCATAAACACAACAAGAGCAAAAATCTAGATGATGGTTTGTACTCATTTGTAATATATTTTTCCAGGATGTTATAAGATTTTTACCTTAAGCAAAAAGAAGTTGATGATTTTATAATAGAATTTTCTTTCTAAATCTTTTTCTTTCTGCTTAAAAACTGCTGACTTTTACCACAGGCTCTCATGCAATTGCTTGCCAACACATCTCTAAATTTAAAAGCTACTTCAATAATGCCTGGTTAATTGTATGGGCACTTGGTGGCAAGCAGAAGGTACAAATTATTAATTGCACGAAATGTAGCATTTGAATGCCGACCGTTCTTCTTTAAAAATCTCATTTTAAATTGTAAATAGCACTTATTTAATTCATGTTTTCTAAAAAAAAAATTACTTTATACTAATAGTGTCCTAGCAATTCAGAACTATAATTATGAGCTTTCTGGTCTTATAGATACAGATTTAAGCCCCATCACTATAATTTTTAATGGTGAAAGTCTGTATGTTACTTAAATTCCTTAAGCTTCATTGCCCTTATCTTTAAAATGGAGCGATAATAGTACCTACTTCGTTGGGTTGTGGTGAAATTTTTGAGATACAGTTTGAGGTGCTATACAGAAGAATCTAATAAAAACTTCACAAATGCACTTAAGAACAGGATCAGTATGAGCCTTGTTCTTGCGAATGCCTGTGTTCCTGCTTTCTCTCCTTTCCACCTCACTTTTGTCATTTTAGACCTTTGGTTCTAGAAGTGATCTAAATCAAAGACAGAAGGAATGCTGTATACGATATGATATGATCGGTTCACTGCCTAGGCCCTTTCCCCTGATCACCCGAACATGTAAGCAGCCTGCCTATATTCCTGGAATGCCTTCTCACACCTGCAGCCAAAGGGACACTGTGTTTGCTTTCTCTTCTGCTTTCCTTCACCTCTATTACTTGATCTTCCCTGGTCTCCTCTCATTTCTGTGCATGGTTCAATCACTTACAGCCCATTTCCATCTACTTTAGACGTTTTCCCGAATCCAAAACAACATAGTTTTAAAATCCCTTAACTCAGGGCGCCTGGGTGGCTCAGTCAGTTAAGCGTCTGCCTTAGGCTCAGGTCATGATGCCAGGGTCCTGGGATCGAGCCCCACGTCGGGCTCCCTGCTCGGCGGAGAGCTTGCCTCTCCCTCTCCCTCTCCCTCTGCCTGCCGCTTGGCCTACTTGTGCTCTCTATCTCTCTGTCAAATAAATAAAAACCTTAAAAAAAATTAAAATCCCTTATCTCACCAAAACTAAAAATGCTAGATTGCCAAATGAAACTTTAGAGCTACTGCATCACAAGTATTAGTCGATTTTCCACCTAAGGTTAGAGATGTTTACTCTGCTTCTGGAGCAATCTTGGCACCATTTTCAGAATCAAAATGCAGACCTGGTTTTCAAGGTCCAGTGAGAAAAATGTGGTTTTGGTATACCAGAGCTAGAACCTATTTTAAATCAACTGTTTCTTTTGTCAGATTACTGTGGGAGGGTGGGGTAGATGCAGCCTTCTATTTTTGTTTGTACATCTTTATGAAATGTTTTTCCCTTTCTCACCGGCTGAGTAGAGGTGGGAGCCCCAGCTACATTATTCTAAAGGAAGTACTAACACCATTTGTTACTTAAAGAACTTTTCTAATACACGTCTCCATTCTCCCAGGAATGCTATTCTAGAGAAATAATATAAAAAGAAATTAATAGAGTTGCCCAGGTGCTATATTAAACTCTGAGCTTTCAAGACCAGAACAGCCACGTAGCCATGATTAATGATTAATAGGTGAAAAGACACATTTATAAATTACAAATTAGTACAATAAAGACAAGAAGGTATGTGTTACTGGACAGGGTGTGGAAAGCAGTCAGCCCCAGTGTTCCACTCTCTTGACTATTTCTTAATAATGCCAATTAGAAGGGCCATATGCACCCTAATGTTCATAGCAGCAATGTCCACAATAGCCAAACTGTGGAAAGAGCCGAGATGCCCTTCAACAGACGAATGGATAAAGAAGATGTGGTGCATATATACAATGGAATATTACTCTGCCATCAGAAAGGATGAATACCCAACCTTTGCTTCAACATGGATGGGACTGGAGGAGATTATGCTAAGTGAAATAAGTCAAACAGAGAAAGTCAATTATCATATGGTTTCACTTATTTGTGGAACATAAGGAATAGCATGGAGGACATTAGGAGAAGGAAGGGGAAAATGAAGAGGGAGAACTCAGAGGGGGAGACAAACCATGAGAGACTATGGACTCTGGGAAACAAGCTGAGGGTTTTAGAGGGGAAAGGGGTGGGGGGATGGGTTAGCCCCGGGGATAGGTATTAAAGAGGGTGCGTATTGCATGGAGCACTGGGTGTTATACACAAACAATGAATCATGGAACACTATATCTAAAACTAATGATGTAATGTATGGGGATTAACATAACAATAAAAAAATTTTTTAAAAAACTAATGATGTACTGTATGGTGACTAACATAACATAATAAAAAAAAATAAAAATAATAAAAAAAATAAAAGCTATGGTTTGGTCATTTATTCTTAAGTTTCTACCATATTCATTTAATTTCTCAGTTTAATATGTTTTTATTAAATGCCTTAATGGTCATATGTCTTCCAGATTTCAGAAAGAGAAAAGCTAGGCAAGGATCCAGACAACTCAACATGTACTTTCTGTCTTTAGCTGAAATTCCGTCAATACATCTTCCCATGCAATTCCTAGAACAGGCTCAAGGAGACAACGCAGATGGTTGTGGACATGCCAAGTACTTCTCCTCCAACACTGTGCTATGGACAGGTGACACTGTATTTTTTGCCATGTGTTTATGAGATACAAAAATGAAGTTGAAATAACCTAGGTGATCAATTGCTGGTTTTTAAATATTGCAGCACTAGCAGATTCCAGTATCTGGGGGAAAGGCTCCAGATTCAATTTCATTAACCACTTACCTTCACATCTTCCATACACATAATGATACACACACACACACACACACACACACACACACAACTGGTTTAAATGATCATATACATACATGCTGATAAGGGCTTAGAGAAACATTATACATTGATGGATGAAATACAGACAAATTAGTACAATTTTTAGGTAGAGCAACTTGGCAATATCTGTTACATGGTAAATCTTTATAGCCTTAGATCTAGGAATTTCTTCTCAGGTATTTATCCTACAGTTATACTACTACATGGCAAATGTTAGAAACAATGTAGAGGCCCATATTAATGCCTGCGGTAAATAAACTATGGCACATTCATAACTTAGAATGCCATACAGCTCTAAAAAATGAATAAAAAAGCTCTGTCTCTACTGATGTGGAATGATTCCCCAAGATATAATGTTAAACAATAACAACCACAAACCTCGATGCAAATTAATATGTATTTTAGAAAAGAAATAAAAAAGAATATGCATATACTTACACATACATACATAAAATATATCTAAAAAGGATATACAAGAAATTGATAATAGTGGTTATCTCTGGAGAGAAACACTGGATTGCTAGGGCTCAGAAGTGAAAAGAGTTTTTACTTTATATCATTTGATATCTTTTGAATTTTGAACCATGAAAATGTATTACCTGATGTAGGAAAGAACATTAGGTTTCAAAGCCAGCGGCCAAGAAAGAATTCTTGAGTTGTCTTTGGTGCAAAAAGGTGGTTTTATTAAAGCACAGGGACAGGACCCGTGGGCAGAAAAAGCGGCACCGGGGTCATGAGGAGTGGCCCATTATATACTTTCAAGTTGGGAGGAGGTTAGGGATAGCGTAAGTCTCTAAGGAATTTTGGAAGCAAGGTTTCCAGGACCTTGAGGGGACTAGCTATTGTTGGGAAAAGGTCATTTATTACCATCTAATAAAACCTTAGTCATGAGACCCTTCAGATGTATATTGGTGGGCCATATGCTTGGGGGATGATTTCCAACACGTATCTTGGGAGCTTTAGAGATAAAGGAAGTCCCTAAAGGAATTTTTATACATTAAAGTAGACTTACAGGATCCTGGGGTCGAGGGGGTGTCAGGCTAGGATTGCCTGTTGCCCTTAGCGAAGTATTAACATCGAGGCAGTTGAGTCCCTAGAGGATTGTCACTCTCCTGTTTCAAGGACTTGTCAATGGGCTGTAGGTAGTAAGGGAATTTAATAAGTTTTCTTCTGCCTTTGTTTCCCACTTCATTACCTATCCAAAAAAAATTTAATTATCCTTAATGAAATATTTTAAATAAGTTTAATATAAACTCTTTGTTCTTTAAGTCCCTCTTTAGAGCAATGCTTCTCTCAGTGGGGCCCGAAAGATGCCTCAGGTATAACAGAATCCCAACCAGGCCAGGAAAAAAAGAAAAGACTAAGGGAAGGAGCACTCAGGGCTATTCATTTGGTATGTTCCTAGTAGGAATCATCCTCACTACATTTTGAAATCATCAAAAGTTACTCTTGAGCCATTTTGGTGAGAACTCTCAGCAGAAAGCATGATGAAGGGGAGCTCAGACATGACATGTCCCGGGTTCCTCACATCCTGCATTCTTGCCCCAGTCAGAGATGGGCTTAGTTTAATTATCCATTTGTCTGTTTGTACCATGAATGAATAGGATAAGTAGTTTGTAGGGTATGAGGTCTTGGACTTCTGTGGGAATGGGAAAGTTGAAGACTCAACATGCTTATCTTTGACTGGATGTGAATTTGGAGACATGTCCTTCCATATTTTCCCTTCTCTTGGGAAAGTTTTATTCATACCCAGAGCAACTGGGCTCAGGCAATCTCAGAGAGCCTGATGTGAACACATGTAAATTGCCAGGGCTTTGGTACCAAACAAAAGTTAGTAATAAGTCTGAGAGTCAAAAGCAAAACAACAGAAAAAAAAAAAAAAAAAGCACAACCAACCTGCATCAGAAACCAAGTTGATACTATTTTTCCTCTTTAATCATAAAAACTCATTTCTAAGAAGAGGTAATTAGAATAATGTTAATTTCCAAACCACTTTAAATGATACTTTAAAAAATAAAGAAGACAGTTCTTCATTTGAATTGGCCTCAATAAGCTTTAATTATGCAATGTGAGCAACTGAGCTAATTAGAAAGTGTATCCTTGTTTAGGTACATTCCCATCAATGTGCTTTTCTAAATGGTTTTCATTTGAAAAGAAATTTCTTAAAATTCTACATAAGAATTTTCTCTTTGTGGATAAGGAGTGAACAAAAAGAGGTGTTAAGCAGGAAAAAAAAATGGACATAACTGTTGTATCGAGGCTTTAAAAAATACAAATTAAATGCTTGTCTGTCTCAATTGAGTCAATTGATTGACCCTACTCTGAGCTCCAAAACATCTGAAAGATGATCTCCTGCCTGACTCCAACTGGGAGATGTTTATAAGCCCTTCAATTTCCATTTAGCAGGAAGGAATGGATTTATTATTGAAGGCTTAAAAGTTGCAAAGGGCTTGTACCAGATCATATTAAATTTTGGATGAATACGTATAGGAATTCAAGTTCTCTTTTACTAATTGTCTAAAGTCAGAACATGTTTTGAAAGAAAAACTTTATAATCTACACTGATGTTTTCATTTCCAATGTTCTTGGTAATTTTATTGCTACATTATTGCAAACTCCTCACCTTGGAGATACATCTGGTCTTATTTTCACTCTAAAATACCCAACATTTTGGAGGGGAAAGAGTGACCCATGGTGATATTCAAATCAGCTAACAAATTACAAAAAATAAAAATAATACTTGCTTCCATTTACCGAATTATGTGTTTGGCTCTATACTTTGCACTTTACATAGATTTATTGAGTCATTTCTTTTTTTTTTTTTTTTTTTAAAGATTTTGTTTATTTATTTATTTGACAGAGAGAGAGAAACAGCATGAGAGGGGATAGGGTCAGAGGGAAAGCAGGCTCCCCGCTGAGCCGGGAGCCCGATGTGGGACTCGATCCCAGGACTCCGGGATCATGACCTGAGCCGAAGGCAGTCACTTAACCAACTGAGCCACCCAGGCGCCCTATTGAGTCATTTCAACTGACCTATGAATATGCATTAATTTTATCCCTAATAAAATTTTTACTTTTGCTGCTCCCCGAACTCCCAAGACCCTAGGTCCTCTTTTCAAGCTACTCTATGCAAAACACTGAAAAACTCCCTATGAGGAAGACCCCAAGAAAATCCTAAAAATATCAGAACTTGCACTTTCCTTCCTCAATCACACACAAAAAAATCAATTTACACCACTATTCCTCTGAATCAGCAATACAGCATATATCTGATCAAAGAGTTCTTTCAATCCTAGGAAAGTGGGGTGAGGGTCATATTAACAATTTTTCCGGATACTCAATGGTATTCTGTTGGACCAGTTTACTACAATCTGCTTTGGAGGCTGGCCCCATACAATCAGTTAGCCCATCTTTGCATAGTACCACATACAACCCAGATTATAAACATATTTCTTGAGATGGCCCCTATTCTCCTTGCTAACCATATTGGCTGCCAAGGCCATCACATCTTGCTTTTGATTTTTAATTAATTTTTTACTGAGGTAATAGTAGAGTTACATGCATTTTGTAAGAAAAGAAATGCAGATAAATTCTGGGTGCCCTTTACTCAATGCTATAGGCTGAATTTTGTCCCACAAAAGATATATTGAAGTCCTAATAACCAGTACCTGTGAATATGATCTTATTTGGAAATAAAGTCTTTACAGATGTAGCCAAGTTAAGATGAGGTCATTGGAATGGGGTCCTAATCCAATATGAACAGTGTCCTCATAAGAAAAGAGACACAGAAATGGAGACACACAAAAGGAAGTCAATCATATAAAAATGAGTAAGAGATTGAAATGATACTGCCATAAACCAAGGTATGTCTAGAGCTACTGAGAGCTAGAAGAAGCACAGAAGTGTCCTTCCCTAAAAGCTCTGGAGGAAGTATGGCCCCACCACCATGACTTGAGACTTCTAGCCACCAGAACTGTAAGAGAACGAATTTCTGTTCTTTTAAGCCACTGAGTTGATGGTACTTTCTTACCACAGTGCTAGGAATCTATTCCACCAATTTTCCCTCAATTAGTAACATTTTGCAAAACTGCATGATAATATCACAACCACTATACTGATCTTGATACAATCCACCTTTCTTATTTATATTTGCCAGTTTAATTTGTACTCATTTGTGTGTAGTTCAGTTTACATGATTTTATTATATGCACAGGTTTTTGTGTCCACCATCAAGTTAAGATAATGAACAGTTACATAACCTCAAGGATCTCTCATGTGGCCTTTTTAGAATCAAACCAATCTCCTAGGATTGTATAGGATTGTACAGGATTCCATCCTTAACCATTTGGAAGCCAATAATCTGTTCTCTAGTTCTAAAATGTTATTTCAAAAAACGTCATATAAATGGAATTATGTAGCATATAACCTTTTGGAATTGTTTGTTTGTTGTTTGTTTCCCACTCAGGTTAAATCCCTAGTGATTCATCCCAGTTGTTTTATGTTTTTATCGGTAAAATCTTGCTGAAATTTTTATAGGAATCGCATTAAACTCATATAATAATTTGAGGACAAGCGGCACCAATCCAATCCATAGAACATTCTATATCTCTGTTTATTTAGGTGTCCTTAATTTTTCTCATCAATATTTTGTAACTTTTATCATACAGATTATGTACATTTTAAGTATGATCTAAGTATTTTATTCTCTTTGGAGCCATTGTCAAACTATAAACCCAGTTTTGCGTTAAAAAAGAGATTCTGATTTCTTAGATAATGAGGATTGCTTCGAAGTTTTGTCAGTGTGTTTTAATGCATCCAAGCTTATTTTGAGGACCAATTTGCCGTCAAATATTACACATACCTTTTGTATATTATAAGGTAAAGTGACCATGCATACCAAATTAAGTTTGTTACTATTGTTGAAATTCTCGAACTTTAAAAAACAATACAATCAAACTCTAACACTTCAGGCCTTCTTAGATTCTTGGACACATAGCAAAGGGATGAAAAAAAAAGCAAGTGACCCCCCCCAAACCCCTTGCTTCTAAGAATGCCTCTATCCACTCTTTTATCACCCAAAAACATTTTGATAGATAAAAGAGAATTCAAAATCCTTATTAACTCATTTGGTCTTAGTTGCAGTGCATGCTGCAATGTAAACGAAAGTAAGAACATGGTACAAAGTAAGAGGAAGAAAGTTTTGACTAAGGTGAAAAAACTGACCAGGCTGAAAGGCTAACTCTTGCATGTAGCTAGCATTCCCCAATAGGGTGCAGATTCAGCAACCTCAGAAGAGTTTCAGACAGATTTTGATATTTATAAATATCTAATTCGGTAGTGACATCACAGTGTTCGATCCAGGTGGGCAGCAGTGCTATGGCTCTGAATAATTGTTCCATTTGCATCAATATGCCAACCTATGACTAGTGATGAAAGGACATAACTTACAGAATAGGATTATGATAAGGTCAGGGTAGAGTGTCAGAGATCCAGGGACATACTTTGTTTTCAACAGAATACCAGGTATAGGGCAAAGAAAATCTAGATATAGGAAAAGAAGCAAAGACTGAATCAATGGTGGTAAGCTGGGTTTGAGAAGGTTGTGTCTTGATGGGTACTCAGGGATGCTGACCACAAAACAGGCACAGTTAATGAGAGATCTGTGGCAGGCAGGTAACCCTATGTCCTGGAGGACTAAGACTACTGATGAACTCAGAGTTTAAAGGTAGAAAGCCTCTGTAACTTTAGCTATTTCTCTTGACCAAATTTTTTGAGGCAGTGGGATCATAACCACAGCATCTCTCACACCCAGCTCCCCATTACTAAAAGTTCACTGAATGTCAGGCATGTATATTTTGTGACTCAATCCTCCCAGGAATCCTAAGCAGTAAGCACTATTACTAATTCTATTTTAAAATGAAACACTGGAAGCAAAGGGAAGTTATGGCATGTATCCATGGTCACAGAGACAAAAAGTCAAGACTGACTCTAGAACCTATACACTTAACCACTACATTATACTGCATTCTTTTTTTAATTTTCTGGACCACATGAGCAAAAACCAACCTACTGGCCCAAATGCAAAGACATCACTGAAACTATCCACTATATCAAATCAACATTTTTTT
This sequence comes from Halichoerus grypus, assembly GCF_964656455.1. Taxonomy (NCBI): domain Eukaryota; kingdom Metazoa; phylum Chordata; class Mammalia; order Carnivora; family Phocidae; genus Halichoerus; species Halichoerus grypus. Next base: position 20,587,131 of record NC_135718.1, on the reverse strand, counting down.
TTGCCCCTGGGTTTTATAATAGCAGGTACTGTGTTTTCCTTTGAATACCAGAGCATTTCAGAGACGTCCTATGAAGTTGTAGTCATTCCTAATATGTTGAAATTCAGTCAGAATCTCAGGAAAAACCAAATATTCTTTCAAATCAACACACATATGAGAGTTTTTTTTTTTTTTATTCATCTCACAGAAGCAAAAAGACCTGGAGTGAGGGCAATGTGTATAGCAATGGAGGTTACCAACCATTCTTTTAAAATATTTTGAGATAACTATAAATTCAGAAGCAATTGTAAGTAATAATACAGAAACTCCATGTGACCTTTAACCAGTTTTCCCCAGTGGTTCAACCATTTTCAAAACCTGTATTTGTAAATAAAAATGTTATTAAATGGTGTGTATCATGCCATTTTGAAATATGCCAGCAACCATTGGGCAATTGGGATTACCATAATAGCTTTATGATATGGCAATGAGCTATAATTATATTTCCTCCAATGCATTAGTCCTAGATTCAGATACTTTTATTTAATTTAACTATGGGTTGTTTGTGAATTATATTTCAAACAAATGAGGGTGTGATAAATTATTAGCAACCTCTAGCTAATAAATACAGCACATTCTTCACAAAAATCTAATTTATTTAAGTATATGTATATTTGACAAATGACTCTTGTTTGGATGATTTATCAGCTTAGTGTGAAATGGTATTACAAAAGCTGGCTAGTAGTCCTATTTTGCATTTGAATCTTCCATTGAAGACTGAGAGAAGGATGGCAGAAAGTATAATTCTTTTTCAAGAGACTGAGATTTAAAAAGAAAAGTTTGTGTTAAGTGCATGTTAAGTACATGTTAAATGAGTACAAGTTAGGAGAATATAGTTCAAAAGATAGAAAAATTATTTTAAAAAACAAAAAGATACATAAATTATTTAAATCAGAAATCATAGAAGTTTTATATGGTCACTGAAGAGAGAAAAAGTATCATTAATACTATATAAGCTTATTATTAAATTATAAACCTCAAAATCACTAGTTACTAATAATAAATCAGTTATTAGTTACCAGGGTTGTTACAAAAAAAAGAAAAAGACCAACTGCTGCAGCCACCCACAAACAATTAAATTATAATGTGTAGGTCTAGGTTCTGAACGGTGATTTATTTTTTAATAAGCACCAGTGATTTTAATGTAGAACCAAATTTGAGAAACACTGGTAGTGATTACATTCTTTGATTGAGAATCTCAATGTATTAATTCACTCTGCAGTATTAATATGTAATTGTGGTAATATCAATTTATGGCAATTAATATATAGATCAATATTGCCATATCTATATACAAATCATATATCTATATCTATCTATATCACACATACATATACATAATATAGCATAATCCACTGTCCTATGGGTTCTATCCCAGCACTATACTTAAACAAGTGATTTAACTTTCATGCCTTCGGTTTCTTTATTTGTAAAATAAATGATTAATCTAAATGACTTTTAAAATCCCTCTGGCTCTAAAACCCTAAACTAAGATTAGTGCTTAATCTTTAGGGAAGTGGGCAGAAACCTCATATTTAACTGAAGGATTATGCTCAGTGCCAGTTGTCCATGCCCCAAGAGATTCTGACATACTATACCTCCCTCTTTACCACTACCAATAACACACACTAACAACAGGCAGAGAAAATAAGATTATAAAAGTCACAAATGATCTTCTATTTTTTTTTCCATTCTTCCATAACATCTCAGGTAAGACTGCCATGAGCAGGTGCTCAAGGAAAGCATTTTCAGGTTCCTAATCAGTTTCCAGATATAACATGATCTTTTAGCTATCAATTGCTGCATAAGAAACTATCCTCAAACTCAGTGGCTTAAAGCAACAACCATATCATAGTATCTCATGATTTTATGGACTATTAAACTAGATGGTTCTTCTACTCTATGAAACACTGACTGAGGTCATTCAGTGATACTCAGTGAGATACTGGGCTAGTCTGGGGGTCCAAATAGTTGTACTCAAATGCCTGGTGCCTTAAGGTCCTTGCAAGGCTGGGCTCAATTAGGAACTTCTTCCTCTTGGGGCTTAGTCTCAGGGCTAAGCATTTTTCATAGTCTTAGGGCTTCTTCAGGTCATCCCTCCAACAACCACATCGGACTTCTTACGTTGTGCCTGAGGACTCCAAGACAGTATATTTTTAAAGACAAGAAGAATAAAGTTCTGTTTTCTTAAGACTTTGGGCCCATAAACTGGCATAGGGTCAATTCCGCTGTATTCTATCAGTCAAAGCAGTCACAGAGTCCACCCAAATTGGAGGGAAGGGGAAATAAAACCCAAAGTCAAAATGGAAGAAATTCAAAGAAATTGCAGCAATCCTGAATCAGTAACACAGTCTATCAACGCATCCATCCAACATAGGGAGGTATTTAATTGCACTGCCTTCACAGTTTTAATCCTAGCTCTACTAATCTCTGGTTCAGTGATTTGAGGCAAACAATTCTCTGAACTGAGCTTGAGATTCTGGATCTGTAAAATGAGGTTAGTGATAATACGGCATACATCACAGGATAATTGTGAGAATTAAATAGGAGAATTTGTGAAGTGAAAAGTACATAGTGTCTGGCACATAGATGATAGCTATAATGTAATTATTAGTTATAAGAAATTCTGTTCAGTATTTCAGGATGTTACAAAGATGTTTCAGATCAGGGTCTATGTGTGAAATGTTTATATTCTAAAGTGAGTGCTCTAGAGCTGAGAGAAAGAAAAAATTACTTTCTGACTTAGGTTCTCAGAGAAAGCTTCATGAAGCAAAATCCTGAAGGCTGGTTATGGTTTGGCAAAGAGAGATGGAAGAGATGGACACAGCTGTGCCCTCCTTTTGAGAGAGAAATATACTGATTTCCCCAATAATATGGGGAAATGCTTAAGTCTTCTAAAAAGAAATTTCTTTTTCTATTAATGAAAAAACAAACAAAACATTTCTATGTGCCATTTGTAACCATATAGGTGACTCTCAATTTTCACCCACATTCTCCCTCATCCACCTTCCTGGAACACTCATTCCCCTTCTTAAAAGAATCTATTCAACATCACATCCTTTGTAAGGATTTCTCTGATTCTCTTAGGCTTAATGAGTCCCCTCACCCTAGAGTCCCATAGCACTTTCTGCAAATTTTCATTGTACATATCACATAATATTGTCATTATTTGTCCAGATAGAGTATCTGCACATATCTCTCTACTCTTCACCACCCTATGAAAGCTTTGAGGGTGGGACCTGTATAATGAGTGCACACAGGAGGACTAAGCACATGCACCTAGTTTGGTAATAACAATACACCAAAAGGGAGCCATATAGATGAACATGCCCTATATCCTTGCTGCTCAAGTATTGTCCTTAGACCAGACACCTCGGAATCACCTGGGTACTTGTTAGAAATGCAGAATCTCAGGACCTGCCCAGCATCTATTGAGTCAGAATCTGCATTTCAGTAAGATCCACAGGCTATCACTTTGTATATTTATATTTGAAAAGCATTGCCCAGGCATAAGCTGCAGAGTGGATGCTCTTCATTAAAATGTACCTCATGTTTCCTGATAGGAAATAACTGAAGACATCTTTCAAACCCTTTCCCCATTTTTGAGGCCAAATAATTAATCTAGTATAATTTGGTTAAAACTCAGAGGTTTTCTTTTTGACATTTATATATACCTTTTTAACTCATGGTTTGTCCCCTTGCCCTGGGGCTGACGCTAACATTATCCTCAATACTTGTGAAGTTTCACACATTATTCAGAGAATGGAAAAGGAAGAGAAAACTCTGCTTTAAGAAAGCATACTTTCTTTTTAGCATTTCATCTTGTTTATTTGAAACTTCTCTCCTGGTTGGTTGTTCACATCCATTGCTTACCTGGGGAAGTGATGGAGTGGGGAATGGACTGATCAGGAGAAATGGATCTCTAGGAAAACATCAACATTCTCTCAAAATGCAAAGCAAAAAAGAATATGTCCTTTAATCTGACTCTGGTCCACAGCAAAAGGTATGGCAGGAGCAATAAATAAAAGTCAGAGACCCCTCCATCTGAGAGCCAGATGGTATTGCTCAGGGATTGGGATTCAGAAGAGATGTCCTGGCTTGGAGCAGCAATCTGCCACACTAGAAATGCTGCCCAGTGTCCTCTCTGGTTTTAGGGAATGTATTTCATCCCAGAAAACACCTTCCTGGTATCAACATGCCTTCAGGAAGACAAGTCTTATTCAAAGCCCAACATGAACAACAGTGATGTGATTTCCTTTCATTTATTGAGTAACTTACTATGTGACAGACACTATCCTAAGTGTTTTACCTACATTAGCTCATTTCATCTTCACAACAACTTCGAAAGGCTGGAATAATTATCCCCATTTTATAGAGAAGGAGATTGAGATTCACAGTGGTAAAGTGGTTTTTCTCAAGGTCTTCTGAAAGAATCATGGTTTTTGATCATCAAAGTTTATTACATTTGATCTTTATGTCTAAAATAAATTGTTGGAACTAATGTTCCAGAAGATGTGGTAATGGGCACCAGAAAAACTTTAATAGGGATGTTGTCAAGAGACACATCAGGGACTACAATGTCCAGTAGATGAGGACTGAGCTATAAAAAAGTCAGTTAGATACTAACCCCAATTTCTGATGACCATGAAATATAAATCCTCCCAAGTGTTTTGATTTGTAACCATTGGCCTCCATAGTGCTTACTAGAGGGTAGACCAATAAGAAGACTTCACAGAGAAGCACTCCAGGACCTCAGAAAGCTGGGCCAGCAGATTCGCTTATAGATGGTCCAAGTGAAAGTGAGATCCCTTTTCTGGGAGAGAGACCCACCCCTCAAGCATCAGATCATGTGTTCTGAGTGAGGAGGTCCCCAAACCCTCCTCTAGCTCACCATTATGGAGGCTGAGTTCTTGCTTCTTTGTTTGTTTGTTTCCAGGTGAAGATGATCAGTGTATATGTAGAAATGTGACAAGCTCTTGTCAGTTACTCTGGGGGTGGAAGGTAGAAAGAGAGAAGAGGCTTTGAATCCCACCCAGAGAACTGTGTATACCTCTGAACAGATCCCACTTAAATGGCCAATACATCAGAATGACAGTTCAAAGTGGATGCCATTTTATCCCCATTACACATCCCAATTATAGTGTCATTTTTATCACCACAAGATGACTGGGTCATCTTTCATGACATTCTACCTTATAGTCATATTGTTGAGTTGTTTCCTCACCTTTGCAAAATTCCTCCTCTACTTCCCTCTGGTTAACAGTTTTTGCTTTGTTTGCTTGTTTTTTAAGTGCTACTATGTGTATTCTCATGTATGGGGTCAAGGCATTTTTTTGGGGGGGTGACCTAAAGCATTATACACAACATAGCCACATAACACATTCCAAGCTGAATGTCTGTCTCCAACTTCATTCCATGTTGGGATTTTGCTGTGAAGGAAAGAAACAAAACAAAAAGTAACTTGAGAAATCAACAAGTTAATTTTTGTTCTGAGGATGAAAAAGTAGTGAAATCCACCTTACTCCACAAGGAAAATCAGAAGGGGATGAAAAGGGCAGAATGGGGGGAGTAGTGTGGCAAGGTGCCAGAGGGTGCAGCTCTCCCATCGGAGAGGAGTAAGCCTGAATCCTGACTCCACCATTTGCTGGCTGTGTTACCTGGAGCAAATCAGTCTTCAAGTCTCAATTTCTAATGTGTCAAAGAGGCATACCTTAGCTAACTTAAAGGGATTTTGCAAAGAGTAAAGAATAAAGGAAGGAAATGGACTAACAACTATAGAGTCTGTGTATCCTAGACTCTCAAAATTATAAGCCGAATTTGTAAAAAAAAAAAAAGTATTAAAGCCCCTTCTTAGGTGGGGTTCTCTGGAAGCAGACTCTGGAATGCAGGTTTTCCTGCATTTACAATCAACACATGTAAGGAAATGAGGGAAGTGAGCTTGGGAGAGGGAGAGGTGGAACTGTGATATAAGCTCAACACAGGACTCTGCTGGTCCCAAGGGAATCTTTGGAGTTTAAACAGTTCATCAGAGTTGTCTAAACTGAGGCAAGGGAACTCAATCTGTTCCCCATCATCCCCATTACTGGAGTCCTTGGGCAGAATTGTAACCTTGGGCAGGACACCTCCCTTCAGCAGAGTACAATTCTGGAGAGGGACGCAGAGGTGAGACTCAGCATTTAACACTCCTGGCAAGTGGAGGAATAAATGTCTCTGTCCTGAAGCAGGAGTCTGGACAGGGTACTATATTATCCACTACAGATCCCAAAGTCCCATTGACAGAATTCTGGTTCCAGGCCCTTGGAAGACTCCACTCTTGTCTAAATCCAATGAGACAACAGAAGCAATGTTTGCCTTTGCACTTCTGAACAAAACCTCAGGGCTAGCCTCTGCCCTATATCTTATCATGATGCAGAATACGAGCTTTGTACACCCTAAAGTGAAAGCATCAGATGTGTAGGAATTGGATCAGTTTTGTCATTAAAAATGCACAGTGTCTCCCACAGCCCCTGCATATAATAGGGGTTCAATAATTACTGAATAAGTGAATGAATGGATATACATAATGAACTGAATTTACTCTAAAGACATATTCCGAAAAAGCCTGTACAAAGGAATCATGGACGTCTTTCTTCACCAAAACACGAGATAGGTTCTTAGAAATTGCTCAAATTGCTTCAGAGTTTATTTCATGTGTTTTAAACAAACAAAAAAAGCACCAAAAGGCTTATAGTAAAGAATAATGAAGAATCCAGGGAAAAATATAATTCTGGAATTTAGTCTGTTTATATCCCATAATGAGTGTAGCAGCAAAGATGCTTTTTACAATAGTCTTTAAAGCTCTGCAGGGTTAGAGAAAAAAAAAAATGTCAGAAATCCATTTCCCTGGATGGCAGCTACCAATTTTCTAGCAATCAGAAAGGAGATACAGAATTAGCTTCATAACATCTGTTATTAAACAATGTCAGCCTAATATTACTAAGAAGACACATACAAGGCACCGGGGACAGTGACTTATCCAGTGTATTCCATGGATACATTGGCCTGGCTAATGCTTTTCACATTAGACCATAGGTTAAGGTGATACCTGCCTAGAGTTTGAGAGCAAATAAATTTATGTAGCTGAAAATTACATGTAGCCTTCCCAGTGAAATACCATTTCTCACATTTCAAATTTAACATGATTTACATGATGAAAAACACATTTATGAGTGCCAGCTAGCACTTCCATGCCTTTGATTTTGGGTAATTATTTTTACGCTGAAAGATTTGGGCAACTGATTGCCCAAAAGTTGATCAGGAAAGAGAGTGTTCTGTTTCTGTAGCCTGAGGAGCATACTCTGATCTGACAGAGCCTGGCTCAGTGACAGAGCCAGAATCACATGGATGTCTGAGTTCTATTTAAATCACCTTCCTGTGTGTTCACTGAGAGCTCTCACCAAAACCAGTGCTACAGTTCTCACTGGGCTCTCTGCTTCCCCTCTTGGCCCTCTTTAATCTACTGGCTGCACAACAGCCAGACAAAGGTTATTAAGCATAAATCAGATTTTGTCAATTCTCTGCTTAAACTGTTTCAATGGCTTCCCCTGACTCTTAGATGAACCCCAAATCTCATGCTATGTCCTTAGTGGCACTCATGACCTGACTCTAAGTCTTCCACCAGGATAACCTGCAAGGAAGATGGGGGAAAGTTCTTATATACTTTTCCTGCAAAAGTGAGAAATAGCACTTTCATTAGAGAAGATAAATCCCAAAATCATCATCCTTATGGTTAAGTTAGTGGTTATTATAGTCTGACTTTGAAATATTTCATTTTGAGTGAATGGTGAAAGCCATTCAACAAAATTTCAGAAGCAGGAGAGCTTTAGAATCATAGTCTTCTGCTCTGGGATTCATGCCAATTCCCTCTCTCTGCAGGATGTAATCCCTTCTTGGATTCACAATGGTGTGCCTACTAAAAAGGGTCTCTGGGGAAATCCTGAAGTGCTTTTGGGAAAAACACCAAAGAAATTATTGATCCTATTCACTACATTGATCCTATTGATCCTAATCACTACAGCTAGAGCACTTTTAGAACTAGACTTTTGATTACAGTACTATTTTCCTTCCACAATACTTACTAAATTTGAAGATTTAGGCAACATATTTAAACTCTGCTCATTTTCCATGTCTATCAAATTGGTTAATAATCCTACATTCTTGGTAGAGTAGTTCTGAATTAAATGAGTAAATAAAATAAAACACTCCAGGAAGATCCTGGCTTAAAGAAAATTTCAGTGGTAACTATCACACTAACATCATCGTCATCATTACCATCATCACCATCATTACTATTGTCATGATCAATCATCAACAATAAATTCTGAGCTACTCAGGGTTGATTTCATGGTGAAGGAAACTTTGATGCCTCAGACAGTAACACTAACTCTATTTCCTGGATATTTTGCTATGTTATATGCTTCCTGTTCTGAGTAAATAAAATGATCTCTACAACTTTGATAACATATGTTTGGACTTATGGGCTTGGTCATGAGCTGAGAGCATCCATACATTGGCAAGATATCAAAATGGAAAACCACCTCTTGAGATGACATGTATGAAATTCTTCCCAACAAGAGTGCTCCAAACTGGATGGTAGCAAGCACACCAATTAAAATCTCCCTTTTTAGAATGTGAACACAGAGAAGCTAGCAATGAGCAGTATGGTCAGTAAGCTTGAGTATAACCAAAATGAACCTGTAAGGTTTTTATGGCTCTAACTGAGGACTTAGAAATCCCAATCTTAGTGCTGATAGCCAGTGTTTTAGAAGAAAACATCTTCTAAAAGACATCTCTTGCTGCCCTATAGTGTGTGTGTATATATATCTATATCTCTGTTATCTATATATCTATATCTATCTGTATGTGTATATATGTATATATCTATATCTGTATCTATAATCTATCTGTATGCCTACGTAGAATACATCCCATTGGTGAGGTGCAATTATATATGTCTCTTCTTTTAAAAGCCTCAGTGGTATTATATTTCACTCACAGTGTATGTCTATTATTCCCTGTCTTTTCACACAATTTCAGCATCTCCTAGCATGTGTATTTCAATGAGAAGCCTTGAATTTTGTCTCTCCCCTTATCTTTCCATTTTTCTGGTATACTTCCCTATTCCTCCATTGCTGCGACTCCCTAGGATCAATCCCAATGAAGACTATCACTATAGTAAGAGGAATTAGTTCAGAAATAATTACTTTGTAGAATTTTTAGAAATTTTCCACTTTTAATCTTTGTAATTCTTTTGGAATTGTCAATCATATGATCTCTATTTTTCCAGCTTCACAGGTGAGCACCTGACTCAGCCTGTCCAATAAGAGTACCCCATCCCCTTGTACCTTATACAGTGATTGGTCTGTTGTTGGGCACTGTACTAATTTTCTAGGGCTTCCATAACAAAATATAACAGACTAGGTGCCTTAAACAACAGAAATTTATTTTCTCATAGTTTTAGAGGCTAGAAGTCCAAGACCAAGATGGCAGCAGGTTTCACTTCTCCTAAGGTCTCCAGCTTACAAATGGCCATCTTCTGTCTTTACATAGTCTTTCCTTTGCATGTGTGCATCCCTGGTATCTCCTTGAATACCCACATTTACTTCTCTTATAAGAAAACCACTTAGATTGAATTAGACCCCTGTGATGGCTGATTACATGTGTCAGTTTGACTGGGTCACAGTGCCCAGATATTTAGTCAAATGTTATCCTGCATTTTTCTGTGTGGATATTTTTGGATGAGATTTACATTTAAATCTTTACTTTGAGTAAAGCAGACTGACCCTCCATCATGCAGATGCAACTCATCTGATCAGTTGAAAGCCTACATAGAACAAAAGGTTGACCTTCCCCAAGCAAGAGGGAATTCAGCCAGCAGACTGCCTTCAGACTTCATCTGTAACACTGGCTCTTCCTGGTTTGCAGCATTCTGCCTTTGAACCAAAAGTGCCACTCTTTCCTGAGCCTCCAGCCTGACAGACTTCCCCACTAGATTTTGTGCTTCCCAAGCATCCACAATCACATGACCTAATTCCTTAAGGCTTTCTGTATATATACATATCCTATTGGTTCTGTCTCTCTGGAGAATCCTAACACAGGTCCACACACATGATCTCATTTAATATTAATTACCTCTTTAACAAACTCACATTCTAAGGTACTGAGGGTTAGGGCTTCAAAATATGAATTTTGGAAGGAAACAATTCAGCCCATAAAATGAAGGCCAATCATAATCCTTTGTTGGCATTGATATAGATACCAAGGGAGAAATATCTGAACTCTTACACTGTAATGATAAAGAACTTATAAACCCAGGTCTGCTAGATGCCATCTTGCTGCCTGATAGCATACTGAGAAGGAAATCAGCTCAAAGGAAATTAAGCCAAGATGTAGGTTGAGAGAACCCTATATAATATCATATGAAAAATGGAATCTAGTTCCATATAAGGTCAAATATTGGACTTTCAGATATGAAAGCTAAAGCTAGAAATGATCTTTCTTTTATGCTCCTAAATATAATCAATCAAATATAAAATTTTTTTCAATTACATGTCTAAAATATCTCTTGACTATTACTATATCCATTTCATCTCAAGTTAGCTCACTTTGGTCTAGTCTCTCATTGTTCCTTGACTAGACAATTGTAACAGCTCTTGTCTCTAGTCCCACTCTCTCCCCAAGATCTATCTTCCATACCAAACTTCCGACAACATGTCCCATTCTCATTTGGGAATCCATCCCTTCCCCTACTCTTTCAATCCATATGGCTCAGAGGTGTTAACTCCATTTCAGCAACCTGGGTGCCACATAATCTATACTTGGCCAGTTAACAGTACCATAGCAACAGTAACTGACACAGGAATGAGCATGTGACCCAGTCAAATCAACCAGAGATGATAATGTTTAATTCTAGGACTTTTTCATCACTATTAAGGGAGAAGGTGTACATTTCAGTCTGGAAATAAACCAGAGGAAATATAGCCCAGGAATGACTAGCACCCAAATATGACCAAGAGGAAAATCCTCACTGGCAATGGAGTTAAAACAAAAGTGATGTTAATAGTGTTAACACTGAGCAACAGTGTAGGAGAAAACCCAGACTCTGAAGACATCTTTTAAGCCCTTGTAACTAGCTATGCTTGACCCTACTGCCAAAGAGTATGATTCAACAGGTCTATGAAAGAGCCCTAAAACTTAAGTACTCAGATATTTTCTATAAAGTCCTTATACAGAGTTTCCTTTGTGAAACCATGACACAGACAATTGTCCTCTTACTTTACTCCTGACTCAAATTTCCCACTAATTCAGCTTTTTGGCCTGGTGTAAAGGCTGAGCAAGCCTATCTGGTTCTCTATCTAGCCCAGTGAATCTGAGTCTGTGGCCTTTTGAGCTGGAGGTTTTTTCACACCAACTTTTATACTGCCTTTTATTTTCCAAATCTATGCTAGATGGTTTCTATATTATTTCTATATCTATCCATTTAAGACAGGTCCTAGAAAAGATAGCATTCATTAACTCACACAGACATGCATATAAATTTGAATTTCTCTTTCTTCAATAGTTTTCTTTCAATGCTAAATTTTTGATAATACATTTAAATAAAGTTGGTGCTGATGATTTTGAGTCCTTTCCTTGATGATTCTAATAGCAAAGCATATGTTCATACTCAGAAATGCTCTCTTTGAATCAGTCTGCGGATTACCCTTTACTTCTTTTTTTGTCTTGTATATTTTATAATAGCCTTTGGCCAAGGATATGCAACGTGACACAACACTATTCATTCCAGAAAGATGAGTAAAGCATAAATGTCACTAAGAAAAAAAAAGAGCAAATGTCACTAAGAAACAGGGAAAACCAGCTAAAAAGTGTATATAGGAATGGCAGGTATAGCCTTGAGGTTTGAAGATGACGAGAGAGACTGTGTTGCAGATGGAATGTTCTCTAAACCTAGTGAGAGTTTTCACATAATGGAAAAATGAGGGAAGTAGAAAAAAGAGAGTGAAGAGAGTGAGAGGCAGAGATACTTGGGAACGTCTATAACTCACAGATCTTTGGGGCTTCTAACATCAAATTTCTGAGCTTATTCACCACCCTTTCTAATTTTTATCCCTTTACCTCTCATACCAAATCAGAAAATAAATTTGGAGTAAAGAGGTAACTTGCAGCTAGGGCAATATCTCCATTTCATAATTAATCATATTAATAACAACACTTTCTTTCATGAATCCTTTTATTTCTATGACTCATCTTTTCCCCAAGACCAGTCTCCAAAAACTGCAAGAAGCTGGTTTTATCATTACTCTATGGAAGACATTTATTCAACCTGTTGTGAGTAAAGGTTTCTAGTCTGAGCCAACCCTATCCTTAGGCTTTCCTGCCCCATACACCACCCAGCCATGAAAAATATTCCAAACCATAATAAATTCAGATTGGGAAGAAATCATATTATGGAAATTGAAATGATGCACACCACTGTAAAGGATTGAATTTTATTGGGACTTCTATCCCTTCTGAATGCCCTAAGTGTATACACTTCCTATCCACATGAAGGGGTGTGTACACATCAACATTGGTCCAACATTGGTTTCTACATGGTAGAAAACATATTTTTATTGAATGAATGCTTGAATGAATGAAATGAGAGTAACTAGGAGGCCAAATCAACATGTAGAACAATCTTTAAAGTTTCTTCCTTAGCTGTGTTCAATTACTATATTATATTGCCTCTCATTAAAGTTGGCTCATTTGTGGAGTCAAGTTTAGAATGGGACAAAAGCATAATTGTCTTAGTTCAGACCTGAGGCCCCCACCCCCAGGAAGCAGGCAAGAGGACAGGATTTGCACGTGATTTATTAAGGGGGTATTCCCAAGAGAAACCAGAGGGGGAGTGAGAGAAGCAGGGAGAGAAGTGAAAGAAGCCAAGCAGCATTCAATTTTAGGCATCATACTAGCCTTCAGCCTGATGGCAGCTGGGGCTCGGCAGCACAATTATATCGCAGAGTTCGTCCCATCTCAAGGCAGGAGAACTGGGCTTTCATACTCCTTCAGGAGTGCCCCACAAGTTTCCAACCAGAATAAAACTCCCAGGCATTTCTGGCTTCTGGTTTGCCTGATCAAAGTAGTTCCAGAAGCCTGATGATAGGCCTCTAAACAGTTTGCAGGTGCAAACCCTTAGGAGAAGCTCACAGAAACACAGGATCACAGGACTTACCCACGGATCTGGGGGACATCAACAGTATTTTCTACAATATTTAAAACAAATGAGAAAAGATGAAAGCACCTACACTATTATCAAGCAGAACTGAATTTAAGTCTTCCCTGAGCACTTAATTGCCTATATCACACTAGGCAAGTTACTGCATCTCCTAGATCCTTGGTTTCCTCATATGTAAAATGCATATGATAGTAATACCTGCCCTACATCTATAGGACCAAATTAGAAAATATATATGAAGCAATGTAAAACTGTGCCTTCTATATGATAACCACTCAATAAATGTTAATTATCATCACCATCCTCCTCACCATCCTCACCATTGCTAGTGACAGAAAATTTTTTCTTAAATCTCAATATTTTGACATTTCTCTAATGCCAAAATTCCAAGCTGCCTTTTTTTTTTTCTGGTCCTAAAGTATGTAATTCTCCAACTCAATTTTTCAACCTCCGGGAATATTTTAGCTCTCCTCCCCCTCTTCGTCCTTCTCTTTTACATCTAATACTCATGTCTGTGTTACTCTTGACCTTGACTTTGGAGCCAAACAACTCACTCTTTAGCCAACACTGGGCTGGTCCAGAGAGGGGTGTGGATCCAAAACTAATGAATATCGTCAGTTATCCACATTCTGAAATTAATGGAATTATTGCCATCAACTTGGAAGACCCGCCAGAAAGGGAAAGTGACAGACTTCTGGCAAGGCAATGCTGGTATGAGCAGGCATTCTTAAAACGCAGCAGGGGAGAGCGTGCAACATGAAACACTTGAGGCTCAGCACTGCTGAGGGTCTTGGAGAGCCTCATAACATTTGAGGCATCATTTCAAGTTCCTTAGCTGGTAAATTAATTTCTGATGCAAATAAGAAGAGATGAGAAGAACAGTGTGTTTTCAGGGGAACATTTTCCTGGGCACTTCCAATACTTAGCAAACTGGAAGCCAAGAGAACTTCAACTTTTAAGGCTCCCACAAGACTTGTCAGGTTCGTCATTGGTTCCACCTCTTGGAGAACAACCCACCTTTTCTTGTTTGGAGAGTCACGTATGTTCACATGTAACACCTTAAACCCTTTCTTGGATTTTCTTGTCCTTGGCCCTAATCATGGAAGGGCCTGACCTTTAATTATGAATTTATGCCCTTAATTATGGAAATACCTGATAAATACAATAGATTCTCAGAACCTGGCCCCAGCACTCAAGACAAGGACTCCACTGGAGTGGCTTAGCAGGGAAAACATTGCCCATTGACATTTGTTAATGTTTTTGCCAAGATACCTAATGACACAATAATTTGAAGATAATGGAAATGAAAACCAAATTACTCATATTCTTAGAGAGATTATGTTTCATATTAGAAAATAAAAAAGAGTTTGGTCTATTTCTCTCATATTCAATTGATCTATAACAGAATCATCGTTAACTTAAGATGCCAGTTTAACATAGACTAAAGATTCTTTGTTGAGAGATGCTTCTTGGAGGCACACCAATTGGATATGTACTGGATTTTATGTGACATTTTACTGCTATTTCTTTGTTCATCTAAGATTCCAAGTTGGCAAAGGAGATGTCAGGAAATAATCACAGTTGCACCAAATTATCTTAAGTCTTGAAAGTGATAGCACTAGAGCTTGAAGCCAATCTTGAATGCACATATAAGCACATATGGCCCCAATCTGTAAATATGGTAGAGCATTAAATGAATAATGTATTGGAACATAAAATATTCAACATTCTGTGGATTACTTGTGGCTGTATGAAAAGGCAGGGTGCGAGGCATCCATCATTTCATAAAATTCAGCTCTGCATCTAGCCTCACAAGATGAGGAAACAACATAGTTTCATGATGGTAACTGCTGCAACCTAGCCTCTTGCTCCCTTATTGATTAGCTCCAAAGAGGAAAAGGATGTGAAGATTTAAATTGATGATACTGCTGTTTTGTTGTTCTTGTGTAAAAATCTGGGAAGAGAAAGTAAGGGAAAAAAACTATAATGCCAAATATTTTCCAAGACCCAGTGAATCAAAGAACCAAAATGTCTTAGTTTTTTACAACTATTATGCCCTCCACACTGTGCTTAGTGTTGAGGGACAAACTATTTTCAGAGAGAAGAGTCTAGTGGAGAAGGCAAGACTATAGACTGAAAGAACACAGGACATAATGAAGTTGTCAGAAAATATTTTGGATGGAGGGAGATACATGACAAAATGCTCATAAGGAGATCAGTAAACCCTCTTGTCTGAAGCAATGTCAAATAAAAGATAATTACATTCCTGATGGGGAGAAAATGATTAAGCTGGCCCCTAGGTAAGGTAGAGCAACTCCAACTTTCAACTTCCAACTTCTAAATTTAATTTTCATTCTAAAGTGTCCTTTAGAAAATGGGGGATACTTATAACAATTTCTATATAGTAGTGATGCTCCTGTTCTGCTCTTTGTGTTGGTATATCAATAATGAGAAATGTCCCCAGGACCAGTGCTTCCCCTGTCCCTCCACCTGTTCTATATTGCCTTCATCCATCAGGGCACAACTGAAGTACTGTTTTCTCCATGAGGTCTTCTCAAATGATTCAATCATTTGTTGATCATTTATGTTTCAAATGGCAATCCTGTTTCTTCCAAATGGATTGTATTATATTTTTTTAAAGATAGAGTCTATGTAAAACAAAATAATATTATATGTTTATCAAACTGTATTATTTCTCTAATGGAAAAATGAAAGACTAAATTTTTTTGCCTCTGGGTGAAGTCATTTGATCACTTTTATCCAATAAAATGTTAGAGGAAGTGATACTCACTATTCCCAAGCCTGATCCCTAAAAATCCACCCATTTATGATTTTCCTATATGTCCCCTTCCCACAGAGAACCATATGTTGAGGATAGCCATGGCCAAAGATTGAAGAAGACTGGATCCTTGAGTCAGTGCTTAAAGAAGAACTATTCAAAAGGACTCCCTGACAGCAACAGTCTCAGAACTATGAGTAAGAAATAAAATGTTATTAAGTCATCAAGATTCCATGATCATTTATATAGTAACTAATATTTATAACCCTATTTAATATAGTATGTTGTTTTTATTTATACTTTTTATTGAAGTAGAGTATATTTCAGTATGTTTTGTTTTAATATGAATTATAACATACACATATGTTGTATATACATACCAAAAAATGCCAAAATCAGTGTACAATTTGGTGAATTGTCACAAACTAAATATATCCATTCAGCTAGCCCCAACATCAAGAAAAATAATATTATCTGCTTCCCAAAAAGCCACCCACATGCCCTCCCAAAGCAATAACCTGTTGGAGTTACCAGCACAATTGCTTCCAACAGAACAGATTAGTTGCTACTTTATAGAAAAGGAATCATGAGACTATAGTTGAATGGGTTACCAGTAGAGACCTCTCCTGAAGCACACAACTCTCCTCACATTGGACTTGGCCTCCCAACTGCAGTCCCCTGAGCACTTTATCCTCTATACTAAAATTAGTGGTTTCTCATGTCATAGACTACAAGGAGAGAGAGAAAGATGGCTAAGCACCAGAACTTCTACGTGGCTGAGTTCACAATTAGAAGGCACTTACGGAGATATCAGGGACAAAGGTGGGTGCAGAAGCACCATCTAAGGCTTTGTTCTCAAATCTCACTGCAATGTGCCAGTGAGCTTGTGTTGCTCAAATGAACAAAGAGAACTACCTCTTCCCAGAAAAAGGCCCTGCTATCTCAGTAGTAATTTATTCTAATCCCAAACCCTAAATTCAGCTCATTGACTCTCACCACCCTAAAAGAGATAAGGTGAAGGCCAGGAAGAATATAAAGCGGAAAAAAAAAAAAAAAAGAGGGAAAATAAAATACAAACTAGCACATAGAGATTAAATATGCAGATGCTGGGGTCATTCAAAGCTAGGTATGAAACACTGTCATACATTCGATTTGTAAACTAATACTCTGATTCATTATTTTTTAGTATCTGCATAATATTCCAAAGTGCAGCTGTAATGTAATTAAGTAAGCCATTGTACCATTGGGATAAGAAGGTGGCTATAAAGCGGGTATCACAAGGGAGCATTTCTGGAATTCTCCATTTACAGACACTCACTTTGTACTCAGTTGCTTGCCAGTAAGTACAATGCTGTCATAAACATCCTGTACATATACCTTTAAAAACCTGGAGCTCTTATTTTTATGGGAAAGATTCAAATAGTGGGCCTTCTGGGACAAAAGGTTTATGTAGTTTCAAGTTTTAACAGCTGTTACAAGATTGCTTTCAAAAAAAGTTCTGTGGCAATCTACATGTTAATTTTTGTTTGCTTTTTACTTTTCCCAACATACAAAATAGAGAAAATAGCATAACAAACTCCCAAACCCTTATCACCCAGTTTCATAGATATACCATCTCTGCAACCTTATATTTTTTAAAAGATTTTATTTATTTTGGAGAGAGAGAGAGAGAGCAAGCATGAGCAGGGGATGGGCAGAGAAAGAGGGAGAGAATCTCAAGCACACTCCCCACTGAATGCGGAGCCCAATGCAGAGCTTGATTCCAGGACCCTGAGACCATGACCTGAGCTGACATCAAGAGTCCAACACTTAACCAAAGGTGCCATTCAGGTGCCCCTGAAGCTTTATATTTTAATTCAGTTTTTGAGGCATCATTTATATCTAGAAAAAAAATATCCTTTTTTGTGTATAGTTCTATGAGCCTTAATGAATGCATACCACAGTATAACCACCCAGACAGTCCTGTTACAGAGCTTACCATCACACTATAAAGTTCCTTTGTGCCCTTTTATAATCAAACATTCCCTCCACCTCCTAGTCCCTGGCAAGCACTGGTATGTTTTTCCCTATATTTTTGCTTTTCCAGAATGTTACAGAAATGCAATCATACAGAATACAGCCCTTTAAATGTGGTTTCTGCAATTTAGCATAATGCATTTGAGATTCATCCATATCATTACTCTATCATTAACATGTTCCTTTTTATAGCTGAATGGTATCCAAATGTAAGGGTGTACCAGAGTTCATTTATCCATTCACCAGTTGAAATTTGGGGTGATTATGAATATAACTGTAATAAACATTGATGTCCAAGTGTTTGTATGAATATAAGTTTTTATTTTTTAGATAAAAACCTAGGAATGGAAGTACTGGGTCATATTGATTAGTATATATTTGACTTTATAAAAAACTACACACCTGTTTTCTAGAGTGGCTATAATATTTTACATCCCCTCCAGCAATGTATGAGAGGTCTAGATTTTCTGTATCCTCACAAGTATGTGGTACTGTCAGCTTTTTTTCTTCAAGTCACTCAAAAACATGAGTAGTGTTCCTTATTGTGGTTAAATTTGCATTTTCCTAATGATGAATGATGCTGAGTACTTTTTTTTTTTGTATATTTGTATTCTTTGCTGAAACATTTTTCAATCTTATTTTTAAATTAGATTGAATGTTTTCCTATTATAAAATTTTGAGAGGTCTTTATGTGTTGTAGACACATGTCCTTTATTAAACATGTGTTTTGAAAATGTTTTGTTTCCTCTTGTCTTTAATTTACTTAAAATGGCTTCACTTTATTTTTAAAATTTATACAAGTTGATTTGTTGGTAGTACAGTTCTATGAATTTCAATAGTATAGAGGTCCATGTTAACACCACAATAAAACAATAATCAGTGCACCAAAAACTCAATTACCAAAAAAACAAAAATAAAAATAAAACAAACTTTATAAACCACTGATGTATTTTCCAAATCTACAGTTTTATATTTTGGGGAATATTATGTACATGTAATCATATAGTAGTACATTTGGAGACTACATTCTTTCACTTGCTACAGTGCCTTCGAGACTCTTGCAAATTGTGTGTACAGCAATTCTGTTCCATTCTACTGCTGAGTCTGAGTTGCATTCCACTGTATGCATGTACCTTAGTTAGCTTATCCCTTCACCTATCAGACATTTGGTCTGTTTCCAGTTTGTGTCAGTTAATAGATGTGCTCTAAACATCCATGTGGAGATTTTTGTATAAACATATTTTTATTTTTTAAGATATATTCCCAAGAGTGGAATTGCTGGGCCCACAGTACAGTATGGTTAACTTTATAAGAAAATGCCAAACCACTTTCCATTGTGACTGAACCAATGCTTATTCCCAATAGCAATCCATGAAGAGTTCTAGTGGCTATGCTTTCCTTGTCAGATCTTGGGACTAAACGTTTTATTTAGCCTTTTTTTTTTTTCTGAGTTTTGCAATTTATTTATTGAAACCTCATACATACATTGTTTGGCTGTAGAATTCTAAAACCATATTTTTTTTGCAAAAGGCTTATATTTAGCCTTTCTATTAGACATGTGGTAGTATCTCATCATGATTTTAATTTGCAACATATAATAACTTTAAATACCTTTTCATGTGCATATTTGTCACCTTCATATCCTTTTTGGGGAAGTGTATGTTCATGCCATTAGCTCTTTTTTAAATTGATGTTTTGTTTTCTTTTTTTTTTTTCAAGTACAGTTGACACACAATGTTACAATACTTTGTGGTACGCAACTTAGTGATTTGATTTAGTGATATATATATATATATGTACACACACACACACACACACTATGTTTTCCCTATCCATTCACATATTAGTGTACACTTAGGCTGATTCCATAATTTGGCTATTGTAAATAATGCTGCACTAAACATAGTGGTGCATGAATCTTTTCAAGTAACTGTTTTCATTTTCCCTGGGTAAATATCCAATAGTGGAATTATTGGATCATGTGGTATTCCTATTTTTAATTTCTTGAGGAACTTCCATACTGGTTTCCACAGTGGCTGTACCAGTCTACATTCCCACTGACAGTGCACAAGATTTCCTTTTTCTTCACATCCTGGCCAACGCTTGTTGTTTCTTGTCTTCTTGATTTTAGCCATTTTAACAGGTGTGAGGTGATATCTCATTTTGGTTTTGATTTGCATTTCCCTGATGATGAGTGATGTTGAGCATCTTTTTATGTGTCTGTTGGCCATCTGTATGTCTTCCTTGGAAAAATGTCTATTCAGGTCCTCTGCCTATTTTTTTAATTAGATTGTTTGGGGTTATTTGGTGTTGAGTTGTACAGTTCTTTATGTGTTTTGGATATTAACCCTTTATTGGATATATCATTTGCAAATGTTCTCCCATTCAGTATGTCATCTTTTAGTTATGTTAAATGTTTCCTTTGCTGTGCAGAAGCTTTTTATTTTGATGTAGTTCACATAGTTTATTTTTGCTTTTGTTTCCTTTGCCTTAGAATACATATCTAGAAAAATGTTGCTACAGCTGATGTCAAAGAAATTACTGCCTGTGCTGTCTTCTAGGATTTTTATGGTTTCAGGTCTTGCATTTAGGTCTTTAATCCATTTTGAATTTATTTTTGTGTATGGTGTTAGAAGTTTCATTCTTTTACATGTAGTCATCTGATTTTCCCAGCACCATTTATTGAAAAGATTGTCTTTTTCTCATTGTATATTCTTTCCTCCTTTGTCATATAAACGTAGGTTTATTTCTGGGGTCTCTATTCTGTCCCATTGATCTGTGTGTCTATTATTGTACTAGTACCATACTTTCTTATTTTTCAGTTTTGAAAGTTATTTATAAACTCCTATTAAAATCTACTGTAAAATATACGGTTTGCAAATATTTCTCTTTGTAGTTTATAGTCTTTTTTCATTCCCTTAATTGTATCTTTTACAAAATTAATATTTCAAATTTTAATGGAGTCCAATTTAGAATAAAACACAGAAGAACAATGTATGTGACTTTGGTGATGAATTTGTATACATGACTCAATGCATAAAAGAAAATTTTTACATTTTACCTTTAAACCAATGATCCATTTGAGATTATTTTTGAATATGTAAGATTTAGGTCAAGATTTTTTTTCTTTTTTTTTTATTGTCTATGTATATCTAATTGATCCAGCATCATTTGTTGAAAAGGATATTTATTGAATTGTTTTGGTAACTTGGTCAAAAACAAATTATCTGTATTCATGTGGG
Organism: Halichoerus grypus; assembly: GCF_964656455.1. NCBI lineage: Eukaryota > Metazoa > Chordata > Mammalia > Carnivora > Phocidae > Halichoerus > Halichoerus grypus. Next base: position 20,565,803 of record NC_135718.1, on the reverse strand, counting down.
TCTTTTCAACAAATGATGCTGGATCAATTAGATATACATAGACAATAAAAAAAAAAAGAAAAAAAATCTTGACCTAAATCTTACATATTGCAAATATTTCTGGAAATTGCAGTCCCAGAGCTCTTTGGGGCATGTAGTCAACTCCTTGTACGGGTGGATGGTTGGAGTGTGCTTCCAAATAAGAAAGACCAGAGACCATATGGATCTTGGTCAAGCCTGGGGCACCATGCCTAAATGGCACTGCCATATTGGTTTGTCCTAAGCACCATACAGGACTCCAAAGTTTGGGGATCCTAAGGCATGGGTCTAAAATCCCAGGATCCCTCTTGCCAGAGCCTAGGGGTAGTCCTGCCACCATGCTTGAGAGTCCAAATAAGACTCTACACAATGTGAAAGGAATGGTTCCCACAGAAAATTTAAGAGCTCATTCCCAAGCAAAGAGATAGGGATGCCTGGCTGTCATAAACAACAGACGACAACTGCAGATGAATATGGTATTATAATAATTATAGTTAACATTCCTTATAATTACAGCTAACACTTACAGAGTACTCACTCCATTCCAAGCACTGTTCTAGACACTTTTCATATTTTAACTCATTTTACCTTCAAAATTTACATTATATGGAAAATAATATTAATATCCATTTTTTACAATTAAAACAACAAAAGCACAGAGAAGTAAATGATGTATTCAAGGTCACAGAGCAACCAAAGGGTGGAGCTAGAATTTGAACCCAGGCCATCTGGAACCAGGGTCTACACCCTTAAACTCCCTTTTTACTGTTTTTTGAATGTGAAGTCCCTCATGAAAATATTGAATAGAGCCACCTAATCGGAGACTTAGCAGAACAGAGTAGGTGTTAGACAGTGATAGTAAAATCAATATAGCTATTCTCTCAGTGCCTGCAAATCTAGGCATTTCACACTAGAAACGATTTACCAGTCTCAGGAGGGACAAAGAAAAAGAAGTCTCAGATAGTATGTTTACAATAGCCAGCATATCAGTATTCCTGAGATGCTACTGCAATCATCAGGGTTAGGTCAACCTAAATCATATGCCAAGGACATACAAAAAAGAATGTCAAATAAGAAAATTTTGTTGGATTGGGCTCTAAAACAGACAGATGTCCAATAGCAGAGTAGATATAAGAACATCATTTATTATTTCTATTCTTCCTAACAGTGAGCATTCATTATGATTGTGACCTTAATTTTGTACATGCTACTCCATTTGAAAATTATATTTACATGTGGACAGCACTGATATTCTTACCCCAATCCCAAAGTTTAATATTAATTTAAAACAACTTTTTTTCTTTAAAAACTGTTCATCTTCATGGACTTTTAAGTCATTATATAATGTATCATTATATTCAGCTTATTCTATTCTAATTGCCAACATAATATAAACCAAAGGAAAAGCTCCAAAAATCTTTAGTAAATATGCTTTCTGAGATAAAAATATTTTTAAGACAATTTGAGTGTTAAAACATCTTCTCAAAGTCATTTCCATATCCATGTAAATCTCATTCATACCCACCCATATGTGTCTTGGAGGACAGAGTCAGCAAGCATTTAGAAAATAAATGTTTTTAGAGAATTATAATATAGATGGGGATGAAATGATGGAGAGAGGAGAGTATTAGATTGAAAACTGCATTTTACTATAAGATTATAGAAAATTTATCTGGCACAAAAAAAGGGAAGAAAGGTTGCAAAGTAATCTTGACTTTTATTTCTCTAATATTATTATCGTATAATAGGAAAGACTTCTCCAGGATGCAGAACCAGAAAAGAACTCATTTTTGAAGGAGAGAGCAGATAGCTTGTGCAGGAAGTATATTCTATTGGTCTGATGAAATCCAAAAAAATCACACTTTTGGTTGCATTTTTATTGTTCAGAGGTTCTCATCTCATCAAAGTAACTCCAATGGCATTCAGCTCTATTGAAGGAAGGAAGGAAGGAAGGAAGGAAGGAAGGAAGGAAGGAAGGAAGGAAGGAAGGAAGGAAGAAGGGAGGAAGGGAAGAGGAAGGGAAGGGAGGGAGGGAAATGGAAGAGAAGGGAGGGGGAAGGAAGAAGGAGGGACAAGGGAGGGAGGAAGGAGGGAGAGGACTCAATGAGTCTCCAGTCTTAAGTCAGCAAAACAGAAGAGCAAAAGCTTTGCCATAAATTATATTTATATAAAATACACATTAAAAGAAAGTATGCTAGAATGAAAGGAAGAGAGAGATCAGGAAGAAAGTTTGGACATGTGAGAGAAACAGAAATCTATGATAAAAGTAGTCAATAAATACTAGAAATGTCAGTTTGGAGATATTTAATTAATTCTCTGCATTAATTAGTAAACATTAGAGAAAAGAGAGTAAGAAAGCTTTCATATCACCCAGTGTCTGAGGGGCATCTTGAAAACTAAGGAAAAAAGCAAGAATAAGCCATCATCTTGAACATCAAGACTCCTGGAAGAGCAGAAATGCCCAGTCACTCATTCCACTCATATTAAACAAATATTTAGTGTCTTCTATGCGATAAGCATTGTGCTAAACACTGAAAATTAAAGAATACAGAAGACAATCCCTACTCCCAAGAACCTTTGGTCCAGATTTTGTGTCCTTGTAAGATTCAAAAGAACTGCCTGATTCTAGATGGTTCGACTAAATATAAAAAAGATATAGGGGAAAGCAATGGGTGAGAGAAGGCTACAAAAATGGAGTTCATCCTGAACACAGTTGCCCAGCAGATCCTATGAGGGGTACGTCAAATCATGTGGCATCTCTGCTCCAAACCTTCAGTGGGCTCCACATTTCTCTTAGAGTAAAATGCCCTTACAGTCCTTAAAATGGGCAGCAATGCCCTATACAATCAAACCCTCGGTCTTCTCTCTGTCTGCAGTTCTTTCTAGTCTCTCCTCCACTCATTCAGTCCCAACCATACTGGACAGAATACATAGTCGCCCCCTCTTCCTTCTGTCTAGAATGTTCCTCTCATCCACATAGCTCACTCCTTCCCACCTTCCTCAAGTCTTGTCCTAAATACCACATCTCAACATGGCATTGCCTGAACAACCCATTGTAAGTGTGACACCTCCACAGACCAGCATTTCTGATCCCTCTTTATTTTTCCCATTTCAGGTATCTTCTAACACATTATATAATGCACATATTTACTGTGTTCTCATCATCTGCCTCCTGTCACTGGAATATAAGCTGCAGGAGGGCAGAGAGATTTTTGTATTTGTTTTGTTTTCTTTCTTTTTTGTTTTTTAATCACTGTTCTATCTGCAGCACTTAGAAAAGGCACTAAAACAGATTATGCATTTAGTAAATATTTGTTGAAACAAGGAATGAATAGTAAAAGAATATATATATATATATATATATATATATATATATACTATATACTATATATACTATATATATATACTTTTATACTATATATACTATATATATATACTATATATATATACTATATATATATAGTAAAAGAATATATATATATATATTATATTTATATAAAATACACATTAAATTTATATAAAATACACATTTATATATATATATAAATTCCTTTTGGGGTGTTTCACGTTGAGAAACCAATTTTAGATTTGCATACTAAGTAAATATCATTTATAAGAATTAAGTGAAACTTCATCCCCAGGGACCCATAGTTATAAGAAAACTGGCTGTTCTGAGTAGTGTGAATAAGCACCTATCAGAAAACACGAACAACAGAGAATTTTCAGGATCCTTTCACTGTTCTGTCCTAAGAGAAAGGGCGATTGGAAAAGAAGTGGATATTGGATACTTCAATGACCACACCTTTTGAAGAGTGTACCTCTGTGCATTAGCATAGCTACTTATAAAGAGCTGTCATTACAGTTGTTCCGTTTAAATATGTCCAGCCCTTACAATGCTGTATTGTTTTCCCACATTACTTAAATTCTTCACTTATATTGATGTCATATTCTATTTTGAAAAAATATTGGAGTTATTATTAGTATAATATAAACGTATTTACTTGTATAGAATGCAGTATGACATGATACAAAAGACAGGATTTGGAGGCATGCAGACTAGAGATGTAGTTTCAGTTTTGCTGTTTACTAAGTGCCTGGTCTTGAACAAATTACTGAACTTCTTCAAGTCTTGCATTTTCCATTCTACAAAAATAGAGGGAGTTGGTAATAACACCTACTTTATGGGAATTAAATAAGATAATGTATGTAAAACACTGCCACAGTATTTGGAACAGAAGGTCATTAACACATTAATGATAGTAGCTACAGTTAATTAAGAATTCTCTGTAACTCTAGTGCCAAGTGATTTCCATGCATTATTTCCTTTCATCACAATCCTGTAAGGTAGAAACTATTATAATCCCCATTTCACAGATGAAACAAACGAGATTCACTGGGATTAACTTGCCCACTGATTACACAGGCAGAAAGCAGCAAAGCGAGGCTATCAGCTCTAGTCTTCCTGAGTCCAGAAATAGAAAAAGGAAACACATATCTACACTGAGCTCCATACACCAATATGCTAACTCCCTCACCCTTAGATTTAAGAAAAACTTACAAAGTCTTACATTTTACTCCAAAATAGATTGTATTATTGCAAGGCTCCAATATATCACCTATCCCCTAACCTGCCACGGTATTTTCAATTTCCTCCTGGTTATTCTCCCTAAATAATCCCTCTTGCCCTTTAGCACTTTCTCTTTATTTTTTGGGGGGGGGGTGGGGGGGGAAGAGATTCAGAGAGCCTCTTTCTCATTTCAACTTTCCTTCATCATCCTTTTTCACAAACTATGAATATTTAATGCCTTTACCCAGAAAGGTCACCTCTCTGGCCTCGTCCATCCATTTTGCTTCCTCCTTTCTCCATTTATTGACAACTTCCAGGTACAGAGATGCTCTGAGATAAAGCCAGGTTCCAAAAAGAGGCTCACAGCTCCCTCATTTCTACTCAAGAAGATTTACTTCTGATTTCTAAATTCAGCCTCCCAGTGCTTCCCAAAACAGGAAAAAAATATTCTAAAACTCAGTTTGGTAGTTATAGTGATGATCACAGATGTAAGCTTGCTTGAATTCCAAAGAGGATTAAGAAGAAGGCCTGAGGCATTTTTCAGATGAGAAGCAAAGAACAGACAAACCAAAGAGCTGGAGATATCTAATACTGCCATTCCACTTATCTGCATAAGACAAATACTTGAATAATGATTGCTGGGTGAAAGTACACACACACACCCTGACATAAATCAAGAAAGTTGAAAACACCCAATAAGTTCTGCTAAGCAGTTAAAATGAGACCATATAAAAAAGAAAGCAGGGAGGCTGCCCTAACACACAGTGTAAACAAGCTTTTTCAAAGAGCTCCATATATTCTTTGAAGCTACACACAGCAAAGAAATTCTATGGAGAGCCCAGACATGAATAAAACCAAAAGGAAAAGGGAAAAGTAAAGAAAAAGGACAGAGGTGACAGAGGGTTGCAGTCCCAAACTGAAGAATGGTCCTAAATACACAACTCGTTAACTTCCTACTGGATGTCAGATACATTTGACATTCTATGTTCATTATCTCAAAACAACTCTATGAGCAATGAATCTACTTCATACAGATTAGGAAACAGAGGTGCAAACCAATACCCAGAAATTATTTCTAGTCACAGGACTCAAACCCAGATCTGCATAATTTCAAAGCCCTTTCTCTTAAGAACTCTGCTGTCCTCCTAAGAAACATCTGTAGACTCTATTTCCTTATTGGAATTATCTTCTGGGGTGAAAGGGTTTCCAATCCAGGGAGAGGTGGCTACACTTAGCAACCTAGAAAGTGTGAATGGTCCAGTGTGTTGTATTCAGTCACTTTGATCTTTACGGCTGCATAATGTTTAGCTACCATGATCTGTTAAAGTGTTTCTGTGCCAGAAGTGGGAATCCATTTAAATATGCAGTTGAGCTTTATTTTTATTTTATTTCTGCCTGCCCCATCAACACACCCTGCACTGAAAAGCAATAAGGCAAATACCATATTTAGTAGGCTTCCGAGTATATGAAAATGTCTATTTTGGCAGGAAAGTCTAACTACAGCATGCAGGAAAAGAGATACTTTCTATTATGACTCCAAATCTCTTCCTAGAATGTGCTGGAGAGCAATGATCATTTAGGCTTTTGGAATTATTGCAGAATGTGGAAAAAAGATCTGTTGATTGATTATATAATTCATCCAAACTGAAACTCTTCTGAAAGAGAAAAGGGATGCTAATTGGACAGGATATTAGTTTCAAACAGACATAAAGTAGGAATTTCCTGGATAAAATGGGAATTTTGGTCCTACTGGTTATTTGTAATTTTGCGTCCAAGGAAAGGTAAAGGGTTTTCAGCCAAATGAAAAATGTTAGCTCTCACCTGGACAAGATTATTTGCAACTTAGGGAGATAACTTGGTTTGCTCAAAAGAAGATGATAGCTTGCTCAAAACCAGAGTAAAATCAACTCTGGGTGTCTGTGTATTTGAATAAAAAGAAACAAATACCCATTGCAGTTGACTCAAATTCTATCAACCCTGTATACGTGACAAAATATGTAAAATTGTTTTCTCTACTTGTTTCCTGTTCTGAAATGCCAGGGATTAATAAGGTTTTCTAAAATTAAAATAGTATTAACCTCTCTACCTACCACCATCCCACCTATATGAGCTTTGTATTCTTTCTTCTAAGCCAACTACTTTAATACGATTCAAATTTCATTAGTCAACGAATATACGTAATTCACCCCTTAATTCCATTTTGTGCCCGCATGTGCATTTCTGGTAATAATTTATTCCCTGTTATGAAAACCATAGGTCAAAAACTATCTAAAATGGTTAACAGCCTCAAGTTCTATAACCCCGTATGTTTAATATGGTGTGTATTCCTTAAGGACAAGGAAACTTGTTTTAATTATATTATTTATCTTCTCAGCACCCAGCATAGTGATTAACACATGATAAGCAATCACATACATTACATGGAATAATGAATTAATGATTGAGAATGGCACTGGTAAACAGAGAGGTCAGAGACTTGAACTGGTACATATTTTCTGCAACAATATCATGCAGCAAAAGTTTACAGATAGATTCCTCTCGTCACACGTTAGATTAACTCCCATTTTTTTTAAGTGGCCAAGATATTTTAGGTATGAAACGCCTAAATTATAGTATGTTGCTTAAAGACTCAACCAAATAGATCCACAAAATCTTCTGAGACCCTGCTAGGTAGACTAATTTATTTGATGGCAACAACTGCAGTAATTTCCAATGACCATATTTAATTCTCATATATGATTTCCCTACTCCAGCACAGTAGGCCCATCTATGACAACAGCAGGGAGCCCACAAGCAAGGTGGCAGGCTGTCAATAGTGTGGCATAGGTAGGAAGAGAAGGGACAGGCAAACAAACTGGCACAATGACTGCTACAGGCTGCAAACCAGGCCATGTCACTCCATAGCATTAGCCTGAGCCCTCACAGTCCTGAACCTCTTTGCTTCCATGTGTGCCCACTAACACTCAGAAACTAATAAAAACTGGGAAAGGAAAACCAATAAAATCCAGGAAATAAGAGAAAATAAGGAAAATCATAGTTATTCAGTTGGAAGAAGAGAGTGAAAAAAGACATAAAATATGCAGGAGTTTTCTGGGTATAGAACGGTAGAGCTGGAAGGTAAAAGTGCAAATTCCTGGTTCTATAGTTGAGGAAATGGGTCCAGATAAGGGCAGAGATCTGTTCATTTCCTGTAGAACTGCTCTGTTCTGGCACCCTAATGACCTTGCATGTCCTCACATAGATGCTTAGCTGCAGCATGGAACTGGTTCCTCAGTTGCCCTGTCACTTGGCCCTTTTGTTTCCATGCCATCCTGTTGGACAAGAGCCATGGAGAGCTAACATTATTGCTGATCTTGCTTTTGCTATTAGTAAGTAAAAAGTAAGTATTAAAATTTTGCTGTCTATAAATAAGTAATAAACTGTCTGCATTTATCTGGTCTCATTGTTTTCTTCCCAAGTGAGTCTGTCAGCCTGTTTGACATGTCTGACTTTGGATTATACACCTAAGAGATTGAGCAACCTCCCCTCCAAATTCATAAGAACCTTTAATTCTTTATCTTCCCTGGAGGGCAAGTTCCACGAAGGCAGAGTGAACTCTCTCTAATACTTGGAACACCTGGCAGACAAAAGGCACTCAACCAGCATCCTGCTATAGGAAGTCAGTACAGCATAGTAGATAAGAGTTTTGAGCCAGACAGAAACATAATAACAGCTACCATCTACTATATGTGCTGCCTTAGGTGAGTTATTGAACATCCTTAAGCCTTACACGAGATACTAAGTGAAGTAATGTGGGTAAAGCATATTACACTGCTTGGCATATAGTTAACATAAATGTTAACTGAAAATATTCCTCCTCATCATCATATACTATCTCTCTGTCGCAGACCATATTACAATTTGTGTTTTAGACTCTCACATGTTAAAACATGTCTTAGTGGCCCCATTTGATGACTGGCAAAAGCAAAGTTCAGGAAGGATAAGTGATCTGTTCATCACTCAAAAAGTTAGGGAGGAAAAAAAGGTTCAAGTTAGTCAGAAACAAATATTAACTTTTAAGATATTTTTGTCTAAGATCATTTATATGGTGGAGAATTTTATGTAAAAAATAGTTTTTTGTGTGTTATAACTGGGAATTTTAAGTAGATGTGAGAGATGACGTAAGAATATAAAAGTTAAATAGCACTTATACATTGATTCTAGATTTCTCTAGAATCAAATTGAGGGCCAAGCAGGCCAAATATTTCTAAGTATTCATCTATAGAATGGTGACTGTCTCTAAGCCTCAAAGGAAGAAGAAACAGTCTCTATGAGAGGGGCAAAATGGTTAAAATTAGGAGCCTAGTTTAAGAAAAAAAAAAAAAAAGAGGCAAAAACCCAAGCTTTTCCCTGGCACAGAACCACTCCTAGACCATGAACCACACAATGGAGGCATAGATGGTTTATGTACTTAAAAAAAAAATTAAAGACAAAGGAAGCCCAATGATTGTACAGGGGACAAACTAAAAAGGCAAGGAAGTCAATAGAGATCCTCCAAACAACCCATCAAAGGTGGCTCAATTTGGCAACAGAGCTGATGAACCAGCAACTCTCTGATCATGTGCTTTTTATCACCATTACTTGAATTAATGGTCTCCTTTTCCAAACTAACCATTTTCTAGGTTTGTTTAATTTTAAGATTCTAGGAAAATCTCATGTGCTTTGGGAGGGAAAGCAGGGAGAGAGGGAGGGAGGGAGAGAAGGAAGGAAGGAAGGAAGGAAGGAAGGAAGGAAGGAAGGAAAGAAGAAAGGAAGGAAGGGAGGGAGGGAGGGGAGGGGAGGGGATAAGCTCAAATTATAAACCATGGCCCTGACTTTCTCAAGAACACCAATTAAAATGGTACAAGGATGATCTCTCAGAAGCTCCACATTATTATTTTTTAAAGATTTATTTATTTATTTGAGAGAGAGAGAGCATGGGGGAAGGGCAGAGGGAGAGGGAGAGAGAAAATGTGGAGCACACAACTGCTGACTACAGAGACTGATGCAAGGCTCCATCTCAAACCCGAGCAGAATCAAGAGTCAGACGCTTAACTGCCTGAGCCACCCATGCACCCCAAAAGCTCCACATTATTAAATGAAAAGATCTGCCTGGTTTCCCTAATTCCAATAAGATAGATGGGAAAAACAAAGCTGACATAGGGATTTCTAATTTATAAGCTTCCTTCCACAACTTTTACCTGACACACCTCAGGTTCCAGAAAACTTGTGATATTTCTGTTCCCAATGACCACTAAGCTAAGGACAGGAAAACTAAATAATAGCCTTGTCCAATTCAGATGTTTTGAAGAATGGTTTGTTATGCAAAAGAATCCAGGTGTTCAGAATGTGAATGGCCCAGTTGAGGGATTCTTGGAAAATAATATATTCCTTCTCAGAAATGGCAGATATTTCTTCATGGAAAATGATAATCTCACTGCCTGCCTCCCTCTGTATTATAACAAATAAGCCAAAATAAAGCTGTCTTTGTATAAAACAAAAGAAATTACCTACATAAAGATAATTCAGATACCTGGAAAAACCTACTGATCCAAAGTACCTCACTTGTCCTTCTATCTAAAATATCTAAATCAAGGATTCACTTCATTCAATTATAAGATATAAGGCTTAAAATTAATATCTATAAGAAGAGAAAATTTCATCATTGGGTATAAACATTTGAGACAATGTTTTTTTCCAAAAATAAATTTTAATTTTAGATCAGTTGTGACCTTGAGCAAGTCACTAAACTTCTATAACCATCAGTGAAATATCTTTCAAAAGTGAAATAATAATAGTAGACTGTGAGGATCAAGTGAGAAAATGAATGCACATAACTTAGCACACTACCAGAAGCATAGTAAGAACACAATTAAAATTAATTGTTATCATTTTTATTAACATGTTGGTGTGCAGGGGTTAGGGGTTGAGGGGAATGAATATGAATGAAAAATAAGTATCCAGTAGCCCAGACTAGAACAACAGCAATAATAACAACATTTTCAAATTTCTGGGTTTTACTCATCTTGTCTCTGTTAAAGAAAAGTCAAGCTATTTCTGTACCTAGTCATTCATCAGGATCTTTTTAAAGCAAATATTTAAATATCTCAGTTCTTCCCACTAACTTTGAAAAATAAAGTGGCTTCTGGTTCCAGTTCTCACATGTAAAGAGCTTAGAAGTTGTCACCATCACTCCTTACAAGTAGGTGAACAGGGACACCTGGGTGGCTCAGTTAGTTAAGCATCTGCTTTTGGCTCAGGTCATGATCCCAGGACCCTGGGATTGAGTCCTACATTGGGCTCCCTGCTCAAGGGGGAGCCTACTTCTCCCCCTACCTGCTGCTCCCCCTGCTTCTGCACTCTCTCTCTCTCCCTCTCTGACAAATAGATAAATAAATCTTTAAAGAAAAAAAAAGTAGGTAAGCAAACTGAAAATCAACTACTTTTTGTGGATCCATCAGAAAATTGAGGTCACAAGGCAAACAGCCACCTTAAAACCTGGAGAATTAGACAGATACAGTATGTGGGATCTACTTACATGGAGCAGAAGGTTCTGGAGCTATAAACTGTAGGAACACTTACATGGTAATTTTGACGAATTGTTGTAACCTAAGCATGGATTAGCTCAAAAGTGAGACACTCCTAGTAGACTCAGTCTTAGGACAGTCCACACAATTTTATAGGCTTTTCCACCAGGAACATCACAGAGTTATCACAGCGAGGATCCAAGAAATATTCCTTTGTAGCTAAGGGCAGGAAACAGAGGAGTGTAACCATTATGCAATACATGTGGAGTTTTCTCCTTAACAAAACCTACTCTCCAGGAAAAAAGATTTTTCCACAGTGCAATTCTGAAAGCTAATCTTAGTTGGGGGAAGGGGATCCCTCCTTCTGCCGGTACCCTTCAGCCTTCTTATCTCATCCCAGAGGGGAAAAAAGATAATCAACAGGGAAACTATATTCAAATAAATATGAGAAACACTGCAGGCAGAGAAAAAGTGGGGAGTAGGGGGAAAAAGTTATACTACTAAATATTACTAAATAAGTGTGGAAACATTCATGAAGACCACAGCTCTGAGACATCAGCCACCAAAAGGATGAAAATTAATTCAAGGCTGTAGAATGTACCCCTCCTGTGTACCTACATCACACAAACAATAATAACAGTGAACTACAGCTGAAAGAACTGCAATAGAAGCTCTCGTCCTCTCTGACTAGAAGACATAGGGAACACAAACTCAACAGGGGATACAAAACCAAATACACTAGAAAAACATAAAGCCTCTGGAACCTACAGCTATAACAAGCAGTAAACACTACTAACTCCCAGCCAGATTAATATAAATTCTCATATTAAAGGCCTATTTACATCATATGGTACTATACAACACAACATATTCAGATATCAACAAAAATTACAAGCCATGCCAAAAAGTAAGAAAAAAACACATTCTTAAGAGCTCACCATCAATATATTCAACATAGCCAAGGCAAGGATCAGGGAACTTGAAGAAAGGTCAGTAGAAATTTACTAATCTGAAATGCAAAGAGGAAGGAAAGAAGAAAACAAAACAAAACATCCAAGAACTTTGGACAATACCAAAAGATGTACTGTACGTATAATTGATTCCACAGACACTATTGAAGCAGGGCTCCTTGGAAAAATGGCTGATTCTACAGCTTGGGCAGGCAATGTACAAGATGAGCCTGGATCATTGTGTAATGCCAAAAAGTAAAGAACACACATGATGGGGGCATTTCAAAGAGACAGAGCCAACAAAAAGAGCTCCTAATGGTCAAAGTTGAAACAATTTGACAAAAAAATTAAGTAGCTTTGAATTATCACCCAAAGTATAAAATAATATTCATAAATCGATACATATATATATGAATTATTGAATAAATAACTAATGGGTAGAATAGACAAACCTGCCATCTGAAAGATTCCAAGTAATTTTTGTGGATACTTTGCCCTCAAGGAGGTAGACCATAACTCTCCTGTCCTTAAGTGTGGTTAGCTCATAGTGACTTCTTTCTAAAGAGCACAGCATGGAACAGGGTAGAAATTTGACAAACACTGCTTCATCAGGTGGTTGTGATTAACATCAAGAGTAATAAGGTAAACTGTAGAATATATCCTTGATATGATATAATGAGAAAGGCATTTTACCTGTGTAGCTTCCTCCCAAAAATCCATATCTATAGACTAGTCATAAGAAAAACATCAAACAACCCTCAAATGAGGGATATTCTACAAAATAACACATCCTCAAAGCTTTCTGTCGTAAAAAAAAGCAAAGTCTGAATAACCGTCATAGCCATGAGAAACCTCAGGACACATAATGACTAAATGTAATGTGGTATCCCAGATGGGATCCTGAAACAGAATAAGAACATTAATTAAAAACTAAGGAACTCAGGGTGCTTTGGTGGCTCAATGGGTTAAGGGGCAGACTCCTGGTTTCAGCTCAGGTTGTGATGGCAAGGTCATAAGATTGAGCCCCAGCTCTGGCTCAGGGGACTCCCATGCTCCACACTCAGCATGGAGTCTTTCTGTCCCTCTTCTTCCACTCCTCCCCTGGTTCAAGCACTCTCTCTCTCTCTCTCCCTCTTCTCAAATAAATAAATAAACAAATAAATGCAATCTTTTTTAAAAAACTAAGGAATTTTAAAGTATGGAACTTAGTTAATAATAATGTAAAAGCATTGGTGAGTTATTATGACAAATTAACCATACTAATATGTAATAGGGGAAATTAGGTATAGAGTATATGAGAAGTCTGTACTATCTTTGCAAATTTTTTGTAAATCTAAAACTATTCTAAAACCAAAAATTTTTTAAAAATCTTTATGATTCCTAATGTTGACATTTTATTCCTAAACATATACACAATGGAAATTACCATTCACATTAACACCTCATTTCCCTTGTTGAGTAGCCTGTCAATTGTGGTTGTTTCTTGAGAAGCATGATGACTCCCCAGTCATTCATACATTTAAACAGGCAATCAGTGTCATTAAATCAGAGAGCAGCTCAGTCAAGAGTATAAAATTTAAATATATCTGAAGAGAGAGGAAACTGCCAAATTTGATTCCCTGTTGTATAACTGGTGTGCTATGAAATTAAGACAATGTCCTCTAACCTTATGTTCATTAGCTGCAGTAACAGATAAGAAAACTCTAGGGTTCCACTTACTTAGAAACCAAGACAAGATGCAGAACTAACAAATGAGGGCAAAGAATCCCAGGCCAGAATTGCTAGAAACTCCATATGGAGGGAAAGAGAAAAAGGCCAGATGGAGTATTCTATAAAAAATAGTTTGTACAGTCAAAGAAGACACAAAGAATCAGAATGTATGTCTCTTAAGGCATATTATCTGTTCTTTTTTTTTCACAATAATATATACTCATTTTAAAGAATTCAAACCACCCCTCTAGAATTCGAAGAAACATATTTAACATCATACTTAATCCCACCACTCAGTGATAATTACTATTAATTTGAATTTCTTTAGACATTTCTCTGTACTTAGAATTACAAATGTTATATTCTACATGTTACTTTTTCTATCTGCATTTGTCAAGCAACAATGACCCATGAGCATCTACCCAGATCAATAAATAAAATTGTATTATTATTTTTATTGGGTTAAAAATATTTCATTATTTTACACATGCTGTTTATGAAAACTTATGCTAAGAAATTTAGTTTTGACATTAAAATCCACACTAAAATCTAAGCTTATAAATATTTTGTACTTTTATAATCTCTTTGGCATATTTAGCCTTTGTCAAAAGTAGCAAAATGGTATAGGAGAAAAGCACTAGATTAAAAATCAAGAGCCTAAATTCTAATATTCTACAGATATATATGGGGAAGAATGTTCTTCTTGACAATCTTCTAATGTATGAATATGAAATGTCTCTCATTTATTTATGTGTTCTTGAACTTCTTTGTGCAAAATTTTGTAGTATTTAGTGTACTGGTCTTACCCTTCTTTTGCTATTTTAATTTCATTTTAAATTGTTCATTGTTAATATATAGAAATATGATTAATAGTGCATATTGATCTTGTATCCTGCAAATTTATTGAACTCCTTTGTTATAATAGTAGAATTTCAGAGGTTTTATTTGATATAATCCATAGAATTTTCTACATAAAGGACCATGTCATCTGCAAATAAAGACAGTTTTACTTCTTTCTTTGCTAATTGGACATATCTATTGATCTATCTATATATCTAATTTTCATTTATTTTCTTATTGTTCTGGCTAGCTGTTCCAATAAACTGTTGAGCAGATATGGCAAGAGTGGGTATTCTTGCCTTATTTTCAATTTTAGGGAGAAAGTATTCAGTCTAATATAATTATGATATTAGCTGTAAATTTGTAATATATACCCTTTATCAGGTTGAGGAATTTTTTTATACCTGGTTTATTGAGACTTTTCACCATTAACCTGTTTTTATTTTTTTAAAGATTTTATTTATCTGAGAGAGAGATCATACAAGTGGGCAGAGGGACAGAGGGAGAGGGAGAAACAGATTCCCCTCTGAGCAGGGAGCCTGACGCGGGGCTCAATCCCAGGACCCAGGGATCATGACCTAAGTGAAAGGCAGATGCTTAACCAACTGAGCCCCTGTTTTTAATTTTGTTTTATGCCTACCCCACATCTATTGAGCCAATCATGATTTTTTGTCACTCACTCTATTAATATGGTGTATTATATAAATTGACATTCAAATGTTAAACCAACCTTGCATTCTTGATATAAATTCCACTTAATCATGGTGTACTAGTCTTTTTGTATTTTGCTCGACTTGATTTGCTAATACTTACTTGGCTTAGGATTTTTACATCCATGTTTAAAATGATTATCATTCCATAATTTTTGATTCCTATAATATTTTTTATCAGGCTTTAGTATCAGGGTAATACTGGCTACATAGAATGAATTTAAATATGTTCCCTCTTTTTCTTCTGAGAGAGTTTATAAAGTATTCATATTATTCTTTCTTTAAATATTTGATAGAGTTCAATAAGTGAAGTCCTCTAGGCCCGGGCTTTGCTTTGTAGACAGATTTATAGTTACTAATTCCTTTTTTTACTTGTAAGTCAACTCAGATCCTTTTTCTTGTTTTCATAATTTGTGTCTGCTTATATTTGTCCACTTCATTTAAGTTGTCTCATTTTTGGTAGAAGTCTGTTTATAAAAGTTCCTTTTAATTTTTGGAGGATTGGTAATGACATCTCCTCCTTCATTACTGATTTTGGTATTTTTTCTGTTCTATTTTTTTTGTCTGTCTAGGTAAAGGTTTGTCAATTATGTTGTTTCTTTTCAAAGAACCACCTCTTCCAAATTTTTCTTAGACCTCTCCCAATGTGGAGTTAGCTAGAATAAGACTTGCACTAGCTCAGGTGATGTTTTTGATGTTTGCAACCATTTTGCATATTTGCATATGAAGGTCAGTGAGAGTAAAAGAGTGAGACATTTATAGTTTACCACAAATCAGGTCTTCAGATTATTTGGTTGGGTTCCAACTGAGCTGTTTTGTACCACTCTTATGGTACAAAGAAGGGTTAAGAAAGAAGTCTTCTTGAACCATGAGAGACGATGGACTCGGAAAAACAAACTGAGGGTTCTAGAGGGGAGGGGGGTAGGAGGATGGGTTAGCCTGGTGATGGGTATTAAAGAGGGCACGTTCTGCATGGAGCACTGGGTGTTATGCACAAACAATGAATCATGGAACACTACATCAAAAACTAATGATGTAATGTATGGTGATTAACATAACAATAAAAAAATTAAAAATAAATTTAAAAAAAGAAAGAAGGCTTCTTATTTTGTCATTTTCTTATATTGTCAGTTCCTTATATGATCACTATACAGTTAATTTTTTATATTATATTTTTATTTAAATTAGCCAATATGTAGTACATCATTAGTTTTTGGTGTAGTGTTCAGTGATTCATTAGTTGCATATAACACCCAGTGATCTTTACATCATGTGCCCTCCTTAATGTCCATTACCCAGTTACCCCATCCCCCCACCCACCTCCCTTTCCACAACCCTGTTTATTTCCCGGAGTCAAGAGTCTCTCATGGTTTGTCTCCTTCTCTGATTTCTTCCCATTCAGTTTTTCCTCCCTTTATATAGCTTTTTCCCCAAATTTACTAACACAAATTGATTTATTTCTAGTTACCAGCTTTTATCTTTTTCCTTCAATTGCATGCATTTCATTTCTGATCAATATAATCCACTAAATATTTTTGTTTGGAAGTAAAACACAATTTTTAGTCATTCTCTTTACATGTCCTTCACATCTATGAACCAATTTTAGTTTCTACCTTTATCATATAAATGACCTATCAAAATCCTTCTAAAGCAAGAAGCCCTCTGTAACTAATTCCCAAATGATTGCTCTAAATATATTTCCATACTCTCTCCATCATAACATTTAAACATTTCTCCACTAATAGCAAATACTTTCAGAAGATCTGTTGATTGCACAATTTGAAAAATATTAAGGATGCAGGCTAAAAAACTGGTCAATATGAGAGTGTCTATTATATGAGGACATACTAGAGTCAAGATATATCAAGGAAAATACTTAGCATAAACAAGACGATCAGTTTCTAATATAAGAAGTGTTTTTAGTTAGAAATGCTGAGCTAGAGTGAACTTTAAATCACATAATCCAAAAGAGCTTCCATACCCACAAGCATATCTCCTCCATGAAATGCAGATGGCTATCTTAAGACAAAGTTGAAGTAGTAAGAGAACCATTTTAATTCATTCTAATAACTCAAAATTACTCCCAAATGAAAAAAAAAATCACTTTATAACTAGAAACATTCCATCAGAGACTGGATGGCATCAGTCAAGCATGATGTAGGAAAGATTTCTACACTGAATAGGCAGTTGAGTTTAATGATACTAAAGACCATCCCATATCACAGAATGGAGAATATTTTAGGGAAAGCTGAGTCCCTCCCTCCCTGCTTCCTTCCCTGAAGCTTATGAGTGTGGCACCCATCTCCTACTAGAGATAGAATATCTGTCTTATGGTATTCAATAAGGCTCCTGAATACCAGAGACATAGTATGGTGATAGCAAAAAGCAAAAAGAAATAGCCCAAGAGCCAGGAAACCTGAATTACTCTACCACTGGAAAGCCATATGACCTTGAGTAATCATATCCTATCTCTGGACCCCAGCTGTCCCTCAGGAATATGGGAACGATAACAATAGCAATAATTAAACCTGTCTGATGTTCTTTTCAAGATTCTTGCAAAAATACTCTTAAAACTATAAAATGAGATTTTGAAATATAAGAGATTATAATTACACAACTTTTCCCGAAGTCAGTTCAAGGGGAAATACTTAATCCTACTATATTCATTTGTGTGGAACCAGTCTTCCAAGAAGCAACAAGAACACCCTCCCATACCAAATGATAAATCTGCAGTTCTGAAAACCTCATAAATGCTGAGCTTATGATACACAATGCATTAGCTGATACACAGATTATATTTGTTTCCAAACAGAATAGTCAACAAAAAAAAGCCACTTTCACTAGCTGCTGCAATCCATTGTTGGCTTATTTTTTAAATTTCTCTATAACATTTGCAAAAGTAATAAAGCAATTATAGAAGCCATCTGGAACAGAGCAGAGAGGAAGATTTACTTTTAAAAGATTCTACTCTGAATAAATGGCACTGTAATAGGTAACATGTGAGAAAAACAAAGATATTAAGAAGCCCATTATCAATAATAACCCACACCACAGAGCCACAGATTATTGAAGGAACACAGCAAAAGGATAGCTTCAATGTTCAACCAACCAAGCCCTGACAGCTCCAACCCAACCTCACCCACCCAGAGGCACAACTGATCCAAGAAAGACAACAAGATCGAAAGCTGAAACTCATCATCACCCTGAGTTTGAAAAAATAAAGCAAATATAAAATCCACACACCAAAACCTGTCCCCTTTAATTCCATAGCCTTTTCTAGCCATATGTACTACTTTGTTTCAATCAAGACACAATGGTGGTTTTGGAGCAATATCAGCTAGATGGAAAAATAAGACATCCCTTTTATTTGGCATCCATCCATGGACAAAAGTGACTTTGTGAGAGCACTGGGATTCAGGTAGGAGATGGTGAAGCCTAAGACCATGGAGAGCCATTTTAAGAAGGCAAGTTCACACCCCAGTGGCTGACTTGTGAATTGTGGTCCCAGATGCATATCTGCAAACAGCTCCATATCCCTGAGGATGCAGCTACAGCCCTGTTTGACACCATGTGTCAGGAACCTAGGAGGAGTCATGCCTATCTTTGTGCTGGATAATAGGAATATAGATCTCCGTCCTAACTATGGACCTCTGTCCCAGCTGTGGCTCATAAACCAGATCCATCCCCCCCCCTCAGCCATGGTCCAAGAGCTTGCGGAGATAAGTCCACCAAACTATAGATTCTGAAAGGGCCCTATAATTAGGCTTCAGCCTGTACCAGTCACAATCTATGAACAATCCTGCTGGCACAGGGGCCCTGAAGAAGGCAATCCTGTCTGTGTCCCCAGAGGTCCTGAAAGAGGCCTATGCATGTCTCCAGCTTCCTCACAGCCACGTCTCATAGCAGTCCTGAGGGTTCCAGTTTCCAGAGGGAGACACTCCACCTGCACATCCAGAGATCCCAAATGAGAACCTATTCTCAGCCCTGGTTCCCTCACAGAAGTATTCATGGGTTGGAAGGATTAATATTTTCCATTCTATCTAAAGTCATCTATAAATTCAATGCAATCTTTATTAAAGTTCCAATGGTACTTTTCACAGAAATAGAAAAAAAAATCCTAAAATTCATATGGAACCACAAAAGATCCTGAATAGCCAGATCAATCTTGAAAAAGAAAAGCAAAGCTGGGGACACCCTTCTCCTTTTTCTTCTCCTCCTCCTCCTTCTAAATTATTGTCACTTTGTGGTTTTGTTCCATTGTTATGTCTGTCTAAATCCACTGAAGCAAAATGCAAATCATTCCTCCTTAACAAGTTATCTTTCTCTGATACAAGAAAATAAATACTGAATTAATATAAAATATAATCAATAAAAAATGAAGAACAAAAAAATTATGAAAAAATTATTAAAAAAAAACAAATAATATCGTTATTTTCTCCCGATTAATGGGAAAATCCCTAGGCCATGAGATGGTTCTAGGCCTGACTCTGCTTCTTGCTTTCTATTCAGGCTTAAATAGCCATTGAATTGTTTTAGTCTCAGCTTTTCTATCTGTAAATTGGGAGAAAACAATATGTGTTTGTTCACCTCCAGGATATTTTGAGTGTTAAACTCTAAAACTTATGAGGACATTCTTTGTCAATTTAACAAGTTTTGTTTAGTGTTTATAATCTTTAATGCAGAAATCTTTTTCCTGAGAATTTATCCTAAAAATATTTTTTAAAAAAAAGGCATGAAGCCATGAATTCAAAGATAGTGATTTTTTATATATATCAAATAATTATAATCAAACAAAATGTTTAATAATTTACTTAATCTTTTAAATAAAGCTCTGTTTTCACATACGTAACCTCCTTAAGAATCACTACAACCTGGAGGGAGATGAGGATAGGTATTTTATTTATCAATGAGAAAACTAAATCTTAGACTCAGTTGCTTATGGAAGGTTACACAGCTGTTAGTGCCTCAGTCCAATACTCACTTCATTGCACTACTTTGATTTGTCTGCCCCAGCATCACTGTAAGTGTGTGGCACTTCTGCAAATTAAGATGGAAGATCAACAATTCACAGAGCAATTAATGGAGCAGGGCACAGGAATGGACACATTAAAACCAATTACTTTCCTAGGAAGCACTCTTAAGAAAAATGCAACCCAACCAGCATCATCATAGTCATCCCTCCAAATGAAATATTCAGATTTATAATGTATGTCCATTAGCTTCTTGTAAAATACAGATAAACACATTTCTTCCCAAGCTACTTGCTAAGCACATTAATATGCATTTTTCCCAAATGTAATGAATGACATACTTAGACCATCAGCAGGTAAAGCCATCAGTAAAAGCCATTCAAGCACAAGAAAGCAATGAATTAGCTAGTAGCTTCTGACAAATCTGTCTATTTAGTGTAGACTTCCAGCATGTACTTTCAGAATAAACAACTTCAGGGAGGTGACTACACAAAAGATTATAAAGCAGAATGAAGAATCAAAATGAGTGCCTGGAAGTGCTATCAAGAAACAGCAGATGTTTGCTGGTAAGCTGGGGTCCTCGGCTTTAATTCATAGAGGAAAATGAACTTTTGAAATGAGAGAAGCTGGTATTATCAGTAACTCTCGTAGAATCTCTGCACAACCAGGAAACCAACAGGGTGTGAAAATCAGCTCCATTCTGTGTGAGGTGGCAGGGAGGCACCAGCTCATTCCTCTTCTTGGGCTGTTGCTGGAATTTGATCTTGCTAAAAAAAAAATCCTCTGGAAAAATAGAATCCAGGAACACTCAAGAAAGTCTTCTAAACTGTGGGCATTGGTAATTAAGGAGTGGGGAAAAAGAGAAGAAAGTGTTCCTAAATTCTTAGGATGGCCTTTTAACGTTAAAGAAACAAGATTGTGAAATGAAAAAAAAAAAATTAATCTTCTAAGAAGTTAATGAGATAAATGGAATTTTATTCTTTAAAACAAGTGTTTATATGTTCTCTTTTTCAAAAGAAGTATTTACAGAGCACATACGGATATGAGTTCAAATCCCCATAGATACTTAATAGTTTTATGTGTATATATACGTATGTATCTGTACACATGAAGGAGAAATGTGAATATATGTACATATCTATGGAATTGGCAATGTGTGTCTATGTAAGTAATATGCATGTATACGTGTGTATACATATATCTGTATTTTAAATTAGGTTCTTTTGTTCACAAGTAACAGTAAACACTGTAAGCAAATAGGAAGGGATAATAGATTATCTTACCCAACTAGAGTCTGTGGCATCAAGGTATGTCAGTTTTTATTGATGGGCCCAGTGCAGTTTATGTAGAGGGCATGCCCACATGCTCACCTCCCTAAAGACAGTCTTGTTGAATTGATGTGTTAAGGTGAGCTTTGGCATGTTTACCACTGGAAGCTCACACACCCAGAAGTGCTACATGGACAACTTCAGCACCTTGGGACATGGCCGGTTCCATGGATTTGCATGACAATCAGGCTGCAGTAGATATGTATCTCCTCTGTTCACATATTCTTACAGTGATAACTTTTCACTCCAGCTAATATGCATGAGCTCAATCATTTGCATTCACTCTAACAGCCCAGACAAACACCTGTCCATAACTACTGCCAACTTGCAATCGCTGAATGTTTTGATTCAAATTACAAAGTCCCCAAGAGAAACAATATGACTAGCCTAGCTGAGAACCAATATCCACTTCTATTCCCATCCATAGTGACCAAGTATGAAAGGCAGAATACAAAGATACAGAGAATACACAGATAACGCTGCTATCCTGTCCTTCTTTGAATGTTCCAGAAAACAAGAGAGATCATTAGGAGCTAGGCAGATGCCTTTAAAAAAATGCTATGGTGAGCACTGTGAATTGTGTAGGACTGTTGAATCACAGACCTGTACCTCTGACACAAATAATACATTATGTTAAAAAAAAGAAGAAGAAGAAGATAACAGGAAGGGAAAAATGAAGGGAGGGAAATCGGAGGGGGAGACGAACCATGAGAGACTATGGACTCTGAGAAACAAACTGAGGGTTCTGGAGGGGAGGGGGGTGGGGGAATGGGTTAGTCCGGTGATGGGTATTAAAGAGGGCACGTTCTGCATGGAGCACTGGGTGTTATATGCAAACAATGACTCATGGAACACTACATCAAAAACTAATGATGTAATGTATGGTGATTAACATAACATAATAAAATTTTAAAAATACTACTATTTTGAAAAAAAATGACTATAATAACTTTCTCTCTTTGTGCCAGTTACTCTACAGAAATGAGAAAAATTACACTTGTCATCCACCACATCTGCCTTATTATTTTTTCATAGGCTCCTAATCTGTTATATATTTTATTTATTAATAAATATTAAAATCCTCTGTTTTTCTCCCATGAAATGTAAGCTTTGTGAGAGGATGCCTTTTTGTCTGATGGCTTTACTAATTTATTTCCAGGGCCTTAAGGAACATCTGTGACAAAGTAGGTGCTCAATAAATATATAGTAAGGTAATGAAATGATTTAGTGTTCTAAGGATGAAATGAGATAAGCAATGTATCTGCCATTACATAGGATGAGCAATAGTGGCTATTCAATATCCTTATATTTAACATTTCTGAAATAATTTGCACCCTTATAAAATAACAGAAATAATTAACTTGCTATAGTAAGTTATAAGATAACAGATCTTCTTATTGAATAATTGAATAAAAATAATAGCTATTATATATCATGCACTGTTCAAAATTTGTTACATGAATTAAGTCATCTAATCTCCACCACAGCCTCCTGTGGCAGGCAAAAGGTTATCTTCTTGTCCTAAATGAGGAAACTTAAGCTGCATAATTTACACAAGGTCATTCAACTATTAAGCAGCAGTGCTAAGATTCGAATCCAGGCCCATGCTGCTTTCCCAAGGCCCCAAATGCAGGAAATAGATGGGGGAAAGATAGATAAAACAGGATGGGTGAAAAATTTAGGGGTAGAAAATGTGGGATCCTGTACCCAAAATAACAACAGTAAAAAAGTCAACAGTGAAACACATATTAGAAGAAACATCAGAGTACATTTCACAGAAGAAAAAAGATTGAAAGAACATCACATAGTTACTGCTTATTGTTAAATGAAGAAACCAAGACTCAGAAGGTTGTATATAATATGATCCCATATTAAATGTCAGACTTTTAAAAGGCTCATTAACATCACTTTGACTCAAAAGACCTATAAGTCAATGAGTCTGCATCAGTTTTATTTTTTCTTTCTTATCACTGACTTCCTGTGGGCATTCTAACTTAACTACCTAAGCAAATATCCTGAAACCTCATGTCCTCACAGAGAGTGAATAAGAATGAGGTAGGCTGAGTATATGTACAATGGGGACTGATGGAGACTCTGGAAAACTGAAGAGTCCACACCCTTGAGAGCTTTTCAGCTCCAGGTGATCATCAGAAGAATTCAAGCCCAATAATGCCAGATCTCCCATTTTTCAAGATATGATCATACTCTTCATCTTAAATAAAAAATTTTAAGTGAGAGTAACTAATTAATATAACACAAACACTACATAGGCAAAAAAAATAGTTACCAAATTTATCCAAGTTCTCTTTATGTTTGCTTCAATGAGTCACAGACTCGAGAACAGGAGATTGTCTTCTGCTTCTTTTATCTTTCCTACAGTCCCTACCACCAAGTGGGGCTCACTGTGAGCCCCCAGTAAAACTAACTGACCTGACAAGCTCAGAGATTAGCTGCCCTCATCCTAGAACAGGGCAAAGCAATTATTACTACCAAGTGAGAACAAACTATTGTGCCATACCCTTGCATTCTGCCTTCCCTGAAGACCAGTTTGCATTCAATCTCATTTCCCCTCTTATGATCTAATCACTGTGCAGAAAATTATTTTGTCCTCATTCTCCACTCACCAACAGGCCCTCCACTGCTGTGCATATGTTTACTCTCTTGACCAGTCTCAAACTACTAACAACCCTAGAAAATATTGCTTTCCCATAGGTGGTGGTATTTTAAAAGTGATAGACATTAAATTGGAAAAAAAAAAAAAAGAAGTAGTCTAGGTATTAATGAAAACAATGAGAAACAGATTAACTCATAAACTCTGTTGAAAACATTATTGGGAATGCCATAGAGGAGTGCAGTCCAGTGCTATATATTAAAATGTAAAATATGCCTACCTTCTAATGCAGGAAAATTTTTAAAAAAAAGGAACAAAACACTCTGAAAATACTTGACATTTTAGACATGCAGTAAAGGAATGATTCTGGTCATTTACTAGAATAGGTTTAGTAGGAAAATTAGAAAAGAAAAAGTGGTCACAGAGAACTGAGGTGGCTTTATGGAGTAAGTAAACTGGGATAAGGAAGAGCCTGGAGCAACCAATGGTTCAAGAAAGCACAAGCAATCAACTGAGTACTAGATTCAAGGCATTGTGAATGGTCCTCACAATCTCACTAAGATGTTCATTCCATAGATGAGAAAACAGGGCTCAGAAAGTTTATAGTTCTCAACTATTTTTCTGGCATAAATATGATTAAACAATTGAAAATGCACAGATCAGAAAGGATGAATTGCTGACAGTGAGTTTCCATGGGAGTGGAAGGGCATTAGACAAACTGCCCTTAGAGTGATTTCATTGGGGTTATAAGGTTGTAGTAGAATCAAATTTGGAAAAGACCTCCAGGCATTCTGATTAGTACCCCTCTCTTCCTTGTTTGAGAACACCTAAATTTTAGTTGCCTTTAACCTTAATCATTCTGTCTGATGCCAGTGTTCTTTGTACCACTAGCAAGTAGACATAAGAGCCAGAAAATCAATTCATTGTATTTGTGAAAACTCAGCATTTAATAATGCAGATATTTATCCATCTTCATTAGTATATCCTATAACCATGAGCAAGAAAGAGTAACATAAGAATAATTTATCACCTTGTCAAGTTCAACAAACACCATATTGATGTGCTAACAGTTTCTAATGAAGACAGAATATAAATTATTAGATTCATGAATGCACACTGAAGGGTTCAGAACACATTTATGGACTCATTTGTTGTATGTTTCTTATCCAGTGCAAAATCGAAAGTCCATAATGTAGCACTGGTCAATGGGACTCCCACAGTGAAAGAGAATTGTGTTAAAATATATATAAAAGTGGGAAAAATAAACAAGTACTTCAATCATCACTAGTGGCTTGGAACTAATAAGGAGATTATATTATTAACCAAAGGAAAGATTTTATTTCACAATTGCTCTGTGGAGTTGGAGCTATTCCAGGGGCTATATGCAGGGTTGGCTACTTATTTGTGAGTTTTCCAACTGCCCTTGGATTTGAGGGTTGGAGGCCTGTGGCTGAATTTAAAGTGCTTTTGTTGTTGCCCTATTTCAAATGTTTATTCATAAGTTATTTTCCACCTGCTTGCTAAGAAGGATCTGAAATGGTTGAAAGTACACTCTCTCCTGAACCAAGACTGTGTTCTACCACTGAGCCAGACAGGGGAGAGCCAGAGCTGGTCTATTCATTCCACCCCAATGTGGCTATGGGGCTATGGCACTGAGGTGGGGAGGGCAGGTAGAGTGCAGGGATGGAGAATTGTCAATTCTGTTTCAAAACTAAAAACTCACTACAAGTAATTGTTGAGTCTTTTGCTTATTATCAACATTCTCAAATCTACTCTAAAACTGAACACATTCTCAACCAGGAATAGCAACTTCCAAGGCTATTAAAATAAAAATAGCAACATCCCAGGCCCTACCTCCAAGAGTGAGTCAATGGGCTTGGATGAGGCCTAGGAATGTAAGGGGAATCTAGTAGGCTGGGATCCAATATAATGAATAATATTTTTGAAATAGTATAGTGAATAGTATAATGAACAATAGTATAGTGTATATTTTTGAGAAATAGTATAATGAATACTCCCAATTGATTAATTAATACTTTCCATTATGTGTTGGTCAATCAGTATCACACATTCCTTTATTTCCACTGACATCTACTCCCACCCACCCCCAATTTTAATCACCTCCTGTTGACCCTATTGGTGAAGGAGCAATTCTCACCCTATAGTTTGGTGATGGCCAAGTATACAACACCTGACAAGGGACAGATGTGATTGATAGCCATTTATTCATCACATATAGTCACAGCCCAGGGAAGGAGGTCTCTGCATACCAGCCAGGGACACAGGGAAACTGAATGAACAACCAGAGTATGTTTAGGAGGCTTTGTGATACCAAGAGGGTAGGGTGATTCCTGGTTCTGTAGGAGTATGTAATTGGTTTGTTTGTATAATTCTGCAGGCTGTCAAGGAACTAGAAAATGCTATTCAGACCAGATGTGCCTAGTCCCTGTGATAAGAGGGTTGTTTGGCTGGGGAACCTTATTTGCAGGAGCAAGGTAGGGAGGCAACCTGCAGTTGAGCCATTCAAGACCCTCCCAGTTCTACTATATTTCAAGGCAGTACAAATTATCTAGCCTTAATTTTAGGCCTTAGTCCACACTCAGCCTCCTAAAATCTGACCTTAGTCAAGTGTGCAAATTAAAGTGGCTCCTTGTGGGAAGGTTACTTTATGTACTAGTCAGTGATCTCCAGAGGAACAGACCAATTGAATGTACATATTGATTTACAGAAAGAGATTATGGAGGCTTCTAAGTCCCAGTACCTGCAGGGTAAGTCAGCATGATGGAGAGTCAGGAAAGCCAATGGTGTCCAAAGGCCTGAACACCAGGAGAGCCAATACCGTATCTCCACTCTGCAGGCTGGCAGACTTGAGGCCCAGGAAGGGCCAATGTTTCAGTGCACATCAGAAGGCAGGAAAAAGCAGATGTCCCAGTTCAAAGGCAGTCAGGCAAGTGGATTTCCCTCTTACTCAGCCTTTTGTTCTACCCAAGCCTTTAAATGAATGGATGAGGTCCATCCACATTAGGGAGAACAATCTGCTTTATTCAATCTTCTGACTCAAATGTGAATCTCCTCCAGAAACACCGTTGCAGGCACATCTAGAATAATGTCTGTCCAAGTGTCTGAGCACCCCATGGCCCAGTCAAGTTAACACATAAAATTAGTCATCACACTCTATAAATCTAAAGTGCCCATTTCTGGTACTGGCCAATAAAGAAATAACTTGATAGGGCAGAAGAAAATGTAGACTCAGAGAATAAAAAAGAGATGATCATCTCATTAATTATCACAACACCTATCTGAACATTGATAATACAACCCGCTTTTTAATACTTGAAAGAACTGATGTTCTGAAAGTTTAAGTACCTGAGCCAAGATCACACAGTTACATGCAAACGTGCGAGGGAGAGCCAGAGCTGTAGGAGAGGCAGGAAGCGCAAAAATAGGAAGGGAGTCTCCTGTGAATTAGAGGCTTGTGGATTGCTAATACTGAATGCCCTATTCATGGATTATAATGACTCAGTATTCCTTGAGGGAGCAATGTATGTCAACAAGCTAAGTCTCCTAACTAACATGGCCTGGAGAAAATAGAGCAGCAAAGAAGTTTGGTTTTGTCACCAAAGTCATAAGTGAAAGATGTAAAGTATATGACAATCCAAAGTAATAGGTCACAAACTTCAGTGTGCATCCGGATTAAATGTGTTAATTGAATGTTAAATGTGTAAAACACAAATCGCTGGGCCTAACCCCTGAGTCCTTATTTAGTAGATCTGGGTGGCACTGAGTAGTAACCTTCAAACAAGTTTCCAGGTGATGCTAACACTACGGGTCAATGGCCCTTACAAATCTTTGCTTTAAAGAGGCAAAGAGGGCACCCGGGTGACTCAGTCGGTTAAGCGTCTGCTTTGGGCTCAGGTCATGATCCCAGGGTCCTGGAATCAAGCCTCACATCTGGCTCCCTGCTCAGCTGGGAGCCTGCTTCTCTCTCTCCCTCAGCCTGCCACTCCTCCTGCTTGTGCTCTCTCTCCCTCTGTCAAATAAATGAATAAAATCTTAACAAAAAATAAAGAGGCAAAGAAAGAATGAGAGGGCTCAACCTCAAATCTACATACAATGTGTGAAAGAGCTTGGTCTAAGGGGGTGTGTGTGTGTATACAATAAACCTCCAGGAAAGGAAATTAACATCTCTCTTTTTTTTTTTTTTTACAATTTTTTTTTAAATTTTTTTTATTGTTATGTTAATCCCCATACATTACATCATTAGTTTTAGATATAGTGTTCCATGATTCATTGTTTGTGCATAACACCCAGTGCTCCATGCAGAACGTGCCCTCCTCAATACCCATCACCAGGCTAACCATCCTCCCACCCCCTCCCCTCTAGAACCCTCAGTTTGTTTTTCAGAGTCCATCGTCTCTCATGGTTCTTCTCCCCCTCCAATTTCCCCCCCTTCATTCTTCCCCTCCTGCTACATTCTTCTTCTTTTTTTCTTTCTTAACATATATTGCATTATTTGTTTCAGAGGTACAGATCTGAGATTCAACAGTCTTGCACAATTCACAGCGCTTACCAGAACACATACCCTCCCCAGTGTCCATCACTCAGTCACCCCATCCCTCCCACCCCACCCCTCACTCCAGCAACCCTCAGTTTGTTTCCTGAGATTAAGAATTCCTCATATCAGTGAGGTCATATGATACATGTCTTTCTCTGTTTGACTTATTTCGCTCAGCATAATACCCTCCAGTTCCATCCACGTCGTTGCAAATGGCAAGATCTCATTCCTTTTGATGGCTGCATAATATTCCATTGTATATATATACCACATCTTCTTTATCCATTCATCTGTCGATGGACATCTTGGCTCTTTCCACAGTTTGGCTATTGTGGACATTGCTGCTATAAACATCGGGGTGCACGTACCCTTTCGGGTCCCTACTTTTGTATCTTTGGGGCAAATACCCAGGAGTGCAATTGCTGGATCATATGGTAGCTCTATTTTCAACTTTTTGAGGAACCTCCATACTGTTTTCCAGAGTGGCTGCACCAGCTTGCATTCCCAGCAACAGTGTAGGAGGGTTCCCCTTTCTCCGCATCCCCGCCAACATCTGTCCTTTCCTGACTTGTTAATTTTAGCCATTCTGACTGGTGTGAGGTGGTATCTCATTGAGGTTTTGATTTGGATTTCCCTGATGCCGAGCGATATTGAACACTTTTTCATGTGTCTGTTGGCCGTTTGGATGTCTTCTTTGGAAAAATATCTGTTCATGTCTTCTGCCCATTTCTTGATTGGATTCTTTGTCCTTTTGGTGTTGAGTTTGATGAGTTCTTTATAGATTTTGGATACTAGCCCTTTATCTGATATGTCATTTGCAAATATCTTCTCCCATTCTGTCAGTTGTCTTTTGGTTTTGTTGACTGTTTCCTTTGCTTTGCAAAAGCTTTTTATCTTGATGAAGTCCCAATAGTTCATTTTTGCCCTTGCTTCCCTTGCCTTTGGCGATGTTTCTAGGAAGAAGTTGCTGCGGCTGAGGTCGAAGAGGTTGCTGCCTGTGTTCTCCTTTAGGATTTTGATGGACTCCTGTCTCACATTGAGGTCTTTCAACCATTTGGAGTCTATTTTTGTGTGGGGTGTAAGGAAATGGTCCAGTTTCATTCTTCTGCATGTGGCTGTCCAATTTTCCCAACACCATTTGCTGAAGAGACTGTCTTTTTTCCATTGGACATTCTTTCCTGCTTTGTCGAAGATTAGTTGACCATAGAGTTGAGGGTCCATTTCTGGGCTCTCTATTCTGTTCCATTGATCTATGTGTCTGTTTTTGTGCCAGTACCATACTGTCTTGATGATGACAGCTTTGTAGTAGAGCTGGAAGTCTGGAATTGTGATGCCGCCAGCTTTGCTTTTCTTTTTCAACATTCCTCTGGCTATGCGGGGTCTTTTCTGGTTCCATACAAATTTTAGGATTATTTGTTCCATTTCTTTGAAGAAAGTGGATGGTATTTTGATGGGGATTGCATTGAATGTGTAGATTGCTCTAGGTAGCATTGACATCTTCACAATATTTGTTCTTCCAATCCATGAGCATGGAACGTTTTTCCATTTCTTTGTGTCTTCCTCAATTTCTTTCATGAGTATTTTATAGTTTTCTGAGTACAGATCCTTTGCCTCTTTGGTTAGATTTATTCCTAGGTATCTTATGGTTTTGGGTGCAATTGTAAATGGGATCGACTCCTTAATTTCTCTTTCTTCTGACTTGTTGTTGGTGTATAGGAATGCCACTGACTTCTGTGCATTGATTTTATATCCTGCCACTTGACTGAATTCCTGTATGAGTTCTAGCAGTTTTGGGGTGGAGTCTTTGGGATTTTCCACATAAAGTATCATATCATCTGCAAAGAGTGAGAGTTTGACTTCTTCTTTGCCAATTTGGATGCCTTTGATTTCTTTTTGTTGTCTGATTGCTGTGGCTAGGACTTCCAATACTATGTTGAATAGCAGTGGTGATAGTGGACATCCCTGCCGCGTTCCTGACCTTAGGGGGAAAGCTCTCAGTTTTTCCCCATTGAGAATGATATTCGCTGTAGGTTTTTCATAGATGGCTTTTATGATATTGAGGTATGTACCCTCTATCCCTATACTCTGAAGAGTTTTGATCAAGAAAGGATGCTGTACTTTGTCAAATGCTTTGTCTGCATCTATTGAGAGGATCATATGATTCTTGTTCTTTCTTTTGTTAAGGTATTGTATCACATTGATTGATTTGCGGATGTTGAACCAACCTTGCAGCCCAGGGATAAATCCCACTTGGTCGTGGTGAATAATCCTTTTAATGTACTGTTGGATCCTATTGGCTAGTATTTTGGTGAGAATTTTTGCATCCATGTTCATCAGGGATATTGGTCTGTAATTCTCCTTTTTGATGGGGTCTTTGTCTGGTTTTGGGATCAAGGTAATGCTGGCCTCATAAAATGAGTTTGGAAGTTTTCCTTCCATTTCTATTTTTTGGAACAGTTTCAGAAGGATAGGTATTAATTCTTCTTGAAATGTTTGGTAGAATTCCCCTGGGAAGCCATCTGGCCCTGGGCTTTTGTGTTTTGGGAGATTTTTGATGACTGCTTCTATTTCCTTAGTGGTTATAGGTCTGTTCAGGTTTTCTATTTCTTCCTGGTTCAGTTTTGGTAGTTGATACATCTCTAGGAATGCATCCATTACTTCCAGGTTATCTAATTTGCTGGCATAGAGTTGCTCATAATATGTTCTTATAATTGTTTGTATTTCTTTGGTGTTGGTTGTGATTTCTCCTCTTTCATTCATGATTTTGTTGATTTGGGTCATTTCTCTTTTCTTTTTGATAAGTCTGGCTAGGGGCTTATCAATCTTGTTAATTCTTTCAAAGAACCAGCTCCTAGTTTCGTTGATCTGTTCTACTGTTCTTTTGGTTTCTATTTCATTGATTTCTGCTCTGATCTTTATTATTTCTCTTCTCCTGCTGGGTT
The DNA here is from genome assembly GCF_964656455.1 of Halichoerus grypus. Lineage (NCBI taxonomy): Eukaryota > Metazoa > Chordata > Mammalia > Carnivora > Phocidae > Halichoerus > Halichoerus grypus. The sequence goes on along the minus strand of NC_135718.1, from coordinate 20,534,057 downwards.
TAGGCTTTATTTGCTGTTCTTTCTCCAGCTCCTTAAGGTGTAGGGTTAGGTTGTGTACTTGAGACCTTTCTTGTTTCTGGAGAAAGGCTTGTATTGCTATATACTTTCCTCTTAGGACTGCCTTTGCTGTATCCCAAAGATTTTGAATAGTTGTGTTTTCATTTTCATTGGTTTCCATGAATTTTTTTAATTCTTCTTTAATTTCCTGGTTGACCCATTCATTCTTCAGTAGGATGCTCTTTAGCCTCCATGTATTTGAGTTCTTTCCGACTTTCCTCTTGTGATTGAGTTCTAGTTTCAAAGCATTGTGGTCTGAAAATAGGCAGGGGATGATCCCAATCTTCTGGTACTGGTTGAGACCTGATTTATGACCTAGGATGTGATCTATTCTGGAGAATGGAAAATTAACATCTTTCTTAAGCAAAGAACAAGATGAGATCATGCTAGTCCAAGGTCAGTACCAAAGATAAGGACTTGATAACTGCCTCAACCCCATCTATAAACTTCTCTTTTTGAAGGGAAGTTAGCATGAGTTTCTCACGTCACATAAATCAATTTTATTTCATTCTGATCTACACACCTCAATTTCTTTCCAACACACTCTTTCCCTGCCTTCTTGGGAACAATTTGCAAATTAACCCTGTGAGGTCTGCCCTGAACTAGAGCTCTCATAGCTTCAGACAGATAGATGGAAAAACTCAGGGCACTTAATCCAGGGACTATAACCATTAAAAATGAGTGGTGTTAAGCCATCAGGGTGAAGGAAAATAATATTTCATACATTTCAAATGTAATCTATATGTAAATTTAGTCAGCCTGCATTTAAAATGAATAATTTGTGAATATTTATGTTTACACCATTACTCTGTGAGAGATTCATGCTTTTAATTAATGGTTTAGGAACAGCATTTTTATATTTTATAAAACCAGGTATTGTCTGAGGAGATACAGAATATAGGCCCATCTCCTATTTAAAAATAAACAAAACCACTAAACTGCATCTGAGCTAATAACGAAAGGATGAGGCTGATCTAAAAGCTGCTGATTTTCAGTAATTTACATTCAAGGTGTATTTGGGAATCTTAAGAAATGTCTTCCAAATGCACAATTTTCCAATACTAAGTACTCAATCAACATAAAAATATAAAGAACAAATCTCAACTGAAATGTTGGCATTATTTAGACATGGGTTTAGGTTACAGGAACCAAATAATAGACACGTTCATCCTTTGTATCCTCAGGGGCTAACACATCGATGATGGTATGATATATTTCCTCATAGGGCTTCTTATGCTATTTCCTCAGAGGACAATACTGCTCTATAGAAGAGCACTTAGGGTCACACTAGATGCTAAAGAACCCCCACAGTTCTATGACTTCACACATTAGAAGTTTACTTCTTGTTCACGTAATAGAACACAGTTTTTTCATGCATTTCAAGGAATCCTAAATTCCTTCCATACTGTGAAAATGCCATCCTCTAGAGCCTAGTACGGCCCACTCCCAGGGAGCCGAAGGGGACTGAGTGAGCAAGAGGGTCAGGGCCAGCTCTCCAAAGCTTTGTCTCCACTCATACTCCATTATCCAAAACCAGCCACATGTGCACCTGACTGGAAGTGTACTCACAAGACAGAGAACCTATTCCAAGCTTAAAAGCTGTACTTTCAAAGAACACAGCCTTTGGTAGATATATAGTTATCTCTGACATAAAAAGAATCATAACACGTCATCCCATGTAGTGTTCCCAGACCTGGGGGGAAGGGGGAGATAAGCACTCCCAGACCCTGGGGAGTTTGTTTAAAAAAGGGAAATAGAGATTCCCTGGGCTCTGGGTCCTGAGATTGGGATTCTGAAGTCTGTGTTAAAGTCCAGGGATAAATATTTTTAAGGAGTTTATCAGGTGATGCTGATGCTACCTGCCCAGAACCATGGGACTCCATGCCATTCTTCATTTCCAGACAGCAGCCAAAGTAGCAGCCAAACCCACAAACAAATTATCCATCCATGTAATGTGATGTGCATAAGAATCCTGGATCGGGTCCCAGGAACTTATATTTTAATATTAATCATCATCATTAATACTGTTAGCTAACTTTGTCAAGTGTTTACTATAGTGAGTGTTATTAGAGCTTAAAATACAAATGGACTTATTTAACCTTCATATGATCCTACTAGTTTGGTATCATTATTCTTATTTCAGAGAAGGAAACTCAAGCACAGGATTAAATAAATAAGTTGCCTCCATTTACAATAATAAACAGAAGAGTTGAGATTCAAACACAGGCTGAGCCTTCATCCTCCCCTAGACTACACTCAGGGGAATCTGACACAAAAGGTCTAGGGATGGACGACTGAGTTATAGGAGAGACCGGCAGAGGCCTCTGCTCAAGTGTCCCAAGCCACACTTTGAGAAACCGATAGTAAATAATGAATGCTTCTTCTTGTTGCTCTCAAATTTGAATGACCCACACAGGTGTTTCCTCTCTGAGCTCCGTGGATATGGACCACCTAGGCTGAATGTACTGCACACCCTTCAAGAATGGACTCACAATTTGCCCATACCACTTACTCCTCCCCTTATGCTCCCATCGGGGGGAACAGCGCCACTTTTCCCTCAGTTATGCAAGCCCCCAAAATCTGGAAATCATGTCTCACACCTTCATCACACCCCAATTAATGATGAGTCCTCTAGCTCTTGCCTGCCTAACACCTCTCAAAACTCTCTACTCCCCACCTCCCTGCCACACCCCAGGCAGTGTGACCAGCATCTCCCCAGACCTGCTGTGATAGCCCTCCAATGCATGCCTCATGTTGCCGTGAGAACTGTCTTTCCCAAACTGATGCATGAAACCCAGGATCCTCAGCATTTTCTAGATAGCCCTATATGTGCCGGCCCTGCCTGCCTCCTGGGCTTAGCTCAGACCACTCTGCCCCCATACCCATGCTCCAGCCCTGGGTCCTTCTGTTAGTCTCCACCATGTTCCTTGGCCCCACTCCTTCATATACCCTGACTGCAATGCTCCCCTTAACCCGCCTTAAAAAAAGTTATTTGATCAGTCTAAGAGTCAGGACCTTCATCTACAAAATGGGAATAAAAGACATCAAATAATTGTTAAAAGATGGAATAAATTATGTAAGTGCCTATAAGTGTTCAAAAATTTCATTTCCCAGCATTTTAATTTCTCCTATTAATCATCTTATCAAAATGATGTATCCATTTCTATCATTTTTCTAGTTACTTTTTCAAAAAATCTAAAATTTAAAAGAACCTATAAAAGAATTACCTCTTTATAAATTCATAAAAATCATAAAATATCTATCTCACTGTGAACTAGTTTTTAATTACTGTCAAGTTGGCAATATCCCTTAGATGAGAGCATCTTATAGGTATTGGACTTTACAATTGTCTAAACTGCTTTTTTCTATAAACCATTTAATGAATGAGTAAAAATAAATAGCAAAATGTACACACTCCCATAAACTCTGATATAAGCAAGAAAGAATCCAAATAAATAAGCATTAATTAGTGCCTAACTGGTAGGAGCAGCACAGGATGCAGAGAAATTTGACCAAGAACTGATGTGTTTGTATAAGGTGTATAAGGTGGAAGCATAGCTAAGGATGTCTGGTATGTGTAAGATTAGTGTCTCCCTAATAAGAATACTATTAAGGAAACTGGTTTGTTGAAAGAGCAAAGGTTTATTATGTGAAAGAACATTAAGAGCAGATTATCTGCCCACTACTGTAAGAAGAGATACTGCTAAATGATCTGTGTAAGAAAAATTTGGAAGTTGAAATTCTGGAGAAAAAAGAATTAACACTATTTTCAAAACAACAATGCTATTTAAGCGTCATATTATTCAAAACCTCCATTTACATGTCATTTTGAAAAATATTTTACAAATTAAAAAATAACTATTTGATATTGAAATGTAGACACTCTGGGTATGTGATGGCTTTCTTAACAAAATCTTTAAGAAATTTCACATTAACTAGTTGAATTCAACATTTGGCAGTGTTATCTAATTCCCTCACGTGAGTCCCTATAATAGCTAGTTATGCTCACTATGAAAAATTGGAGCAGGGAGCATTAGTGTTTAGCAGCAGGTGTGATACCCCGAGGAAGGAGGTAAAGTAAATGAATTTGAGCTGGCAGGTGTGAGTGCCTGAGCAGCTCTGGGACTGAGCCCGGGGCTTCAGACTCAGGCAGACTAGGTCAGTCTCACCACTGCCCCCTATTGGCTGACTCTCTAAGTCAGTTTCCTACAATGTGGAAACAATACCTGCCTCACAACAGGATTGAAAGAATTTTAAATAAAGTGGAGAAGAAGAGTCAGGATTCAAACTCAAGAGGCTGACTCCAGAGCCTTTGACACAATTTGACACAATTGACCTCAATATGCCATATTGAAAGACTGAAACTGCCAGGAAGGCTCAGCAGAAAGTCAGATGATATTGAGGGAGAGAGGGAATGTGAGGCATCAGCCAGGGATCCATTTCTGGAAAGGACCTGCAGAGCCCACACAGGGCATCCACCCCGGACCTTGTTATTTCCTATCCCCATCGCCATCTCTGTTTCCACTGATTGCTGGTTCCTTCACCAAGGAGGAGAAGCCTCTCAAACTAGCACTGGAATAGGAGGTCCTGGGAGCTCAACCCCACAGGAGTGATCCTGGTCCCTGCGATGGGGCCAGTTTTCGCCTCTCACAGTCTTCAGGGGAAATCGGGACTTTACAAGTTGACCTTTCTTTTTCCACACTCAATGCTAAAATGTTTGCATCTACAAGAAGTTTTGGTCAAAAACAGGAAAATCTTAATTTAGATACACTGGAGGAGATTACAAGGCCCTCTGGTAAAACTCTTAGGAAAAGTGCTTAAACACTCTCCAGGATATTGAAAATCAGAAAACCTGGCTTTTTATCCTGAGCTTTTACAGTGTTCATTCAACAATCATTAGTTAAGCACCTACTGTGCGCCAAACCCTAGGGACATACAATCAGATCAAACAAAGTCTGCCATGAGAAAGCCTGAGGGCCAGGGCCCAGAGTGGAGAGGGGAAGCTGGAGTGTTTGCTCTTACCTGGAGCAGAGTAAGAAATGGTCATGAAACCAGCTTCCCAGCAGAGGTAGTGATTGACTTGAAACTTAAAACAGTATGTGCTGCTCAGCCAAGTGGAAAAGAATGGCCCTTCAAGTTGAGTCAAGTGAAGTCATGAAGCAGTCACATATGTGCATGATTCATCTGATGCTAAGTGTTCACTTTCCTGGATGGGGCTGTACAGCACTTTTCAGGTCAGAAAGACCAGGCTTCAGAGGTACAGGTCTGTGATTCAATAGTCTTACACAATTCACAGCGCTCACCATATAGCAGGAGGGGAAGAATGAAGGGGGGGAAATTGGAGGGGGAGACGAACCATGAGAGATGATGGACTTTGAGAAACAAACTGAGGGTTCTGGGCGGGGGGATGGGTTCGCCTGGTGATGGGTATTAAAGAGGGCACGTTCTGCATGGAGCACTGGGTGTTATACGCAAACAATGAATCATGGAATACTACATCAAAAACTAATGATATAATGTATGGTGATTAACATAACATAAAAAAAAAAAAAGACCAGGCTTCACCACTCATCAGCTATATGAGCAGGAACCCGTAAATCCCCCTCCCCGAAATCTGGATCTTCTTTAAATATCTGGGGCGCCTGGGTGGCTCAGGCAGTTAAGCATCTGCCTTCGGCTCAGGTCATGATCCCAGGGTCCGAGATCAATCGAGTCCCGCATTGGACTCCCTGCTCAGCGGGGAGCCTGCTTCTCTCTCCCTCTGCTTGGCCCCTCTCCCGCTTGTGCTCTCTCTCTCTCTGTCAAATAAATAAATAAAATCTTAAAAAAATATATTGTAAAAATCCCTAACCCCCCTTCACTGCTTTATTTTTCTGTCACTTCTAATGTATCATCTACTTTACCTATTTATTTATTCATCTGATTCCATCTGCCAGAATGTAAACTCCAGAGGGCAGAAGTCTGTGATTCTAATTCATTATTATATCACCATCACCTAGAACAATTGCTATTTGTTGAATGACTGAATAAATTAAGGGTAAAGTGGGAAGAATAATATTATCCATTTCATGATTTAGCATGAAAATGGCACAATGTAAAGCACTTAGCACAGTAGCAAGTACATATGTGCTCAATAAAATCAGTTATTACTATTAAGTAAATTGGTGTGGTAAGTGTTCACAGTGTGAAGTGGCAAGAAGCAAAGCTAGGGAGGCGCAAACACCAAGAGCATGGGGGTTCTCACAGGTCACACTAAGCAGTTTGTACTAAGTCCTAAGTTTTAAGTAAACAGGGAACAGAGTAAGATTTGTATTGAATGAACATCAAATTAGCAGCAGTGAGGAGGATGGCTGAAGAGGGAGTGCAAATCATTTAACTCCTCTGAGACACAGCTTTCATCTTGAAGATGGATAGAATAAAACTTGGCCAGTATGCTCACAAAGAGAAAATGACGTGTGTGTGTGTGTGTGTGTGTGTGTGTGTGTGTGTGAGAGAGAGAGTATATGTTAATAACTATAAAATAATGTAAGAAAAAGTCACAGCATCGTCATCACATCCTGGTGCATGTCAGACTTGCTTAATAGGGCTTGCCAGAGTATTTTTCACAAACAAGCAGCTTGAATCCCAAGGAAAATATTCTCAGTACAAATTATCTACCTTGTTCTGGAAAAATTTTCCATCCAAGACCTCATTTTCATTTGCCCATTGCACCCATGAATCCAATATGCCTTGGGCAAAAAAAAAAAAAAAAGATATGGCTGCAGACACATGGGCATTTTTCTTAAAATACAAGCAGTATTCTAAAATGCAAGGAAAAATAGCTACCCTGAGAGATCACTGGCAGTGGATGTTGGAGCCCTCTTGTCCTCCTGCAGAACAGAGCTGTAATACTGAATGGCTCAATGATGGAGGTGTACTCATCCCCATGATAGAGCCAGAATCCAGGTGAGGCAAGTGTCAAAAATTCAGAAGTCAAGATAAATAACATTTTAATTCAATATTTAAAAAAAACAAAATCATGCAGAAAAAAATCTCTGGTAAGCCAAATGTTAAAATTTTAAATAAAGATCAGTGTTATGCTGAATCATACTGGAGACTAAGGCGAAAGAAAAATATGCACCTCTATATACAAGTTTTTATGTAATTTTTAGTGGTTAATTTTTCCAGAATACTAAAGTAGTTAAAAATATTTAATAATGGAAAAAAAGGCATATAGAATTAACTTCATTAAAATTCATTTAATTCATTTAATTTTTTTAATCAGCTAATTCATATAATTAACTTCATTAAAATTTTTTAACATCATTACTCGGTCAAGAGAAATTGTCAAACATGGCAATTCTCCCAATGAAACATGAGATAAGCAATGAAGTAGATTTTGAAAATATTATTGATGAATTTGCTTCCATTAAAGCCAGGAAAGTAAAAGTATAATATATTCTGTTACTGGTATAAATAAAATATATTCTGTTACTGGTATAAACTTAAAATCATATTGTAGTTTTCTTTTTTTACGACAACTTAAGATTCAATATTTTTACGTGTTAGTAACTAGTTCAATATTTTTAAAGCATTTTGAGGGCCAAATTAAACATAACTTTCTACTGGCCAGTGACAGCTATTTATTCTTAAATCTGTAACCTCTGATCTATTTTTTTCTAAAGATGCTATGATTTTTATTGCTATTTATCTTCTCAATTAAAACATAAGTCTCTTATGGACTCTGAAAAACAAACTGAGGGTTCTAGAGGGGAGGGGTGTGGGAGGATGGGTTAGCCTGGTGATGGGTATTAAAGAGGGCACGTTCTGCATGGAGCACTGGGTGTTATGCACAAACAATGAATCATGGAACACTACATCAAAAACTAATGATGTAATGTATGGTGATTAACATAACAATAAAAAATTTAAACAAAAATAAACACATAAGTCTCTTGAGTATAGGAACACACCATAAACTATCACAAAGAGAAATGCTTGCAAAACCCTTCATTAACCGCTGATGAACAGACTACTTTGCAGTCATGCCCTTTGCCCTTGCACATACAATCTGATCTACACTCAGATCTAAGGAAAGGTTTAAAAAGACATTCCATATCAGGTCATTATGACCAGGATGGTGTCCTTAATCTCAAGCCAGACTCAAGCCCACAGAAAATGACAAACACATCCTTACAAAGTCAAGGCTGTACCTTAGTCCCAGCAGTGCTCCAAGAGCCTCTCAAATGGCATCAATCTGCAAGTTGGAAAAAACAGTTCCCAGTCCTCTAGCAGAGGGTTAAAGACAAATAGAGGTCATAAATCCATTTCTTCTAAGAATCCCATCTCTATTTTAGAATAGTTGAGAATATTTTAGTTAGAATAGTTTTAGAATTACTGTTTTGTTTCTAGCCTTGTTGGTTGAGCCTCAAAGTCAAACTTTCCTTTTGAATTTTCTTGAATTTCCCATGCTGGACCTAAGTTTGACCGTGTGAAGTTTTTCCCCATGTTGTTAATCTCCCTGATCCTTTTGTTATCTTTGAAGTATGAAGGACATTGATAACAATTTCATTGCATTGATATGGATTCAGTGTCATCTAGAGGTGAAGAGCGCAGATTCTGAAGTCAAACATATATGTGAGTCTCAGACATGCAACTTACTACCAGTATAACCTAGAGAAAGTTACTTAACTTAGCTGAAACTTAGTCTCCACTCCTATAAAAATTGGGTACAATAATAGCTCCTAACTACTGGGTATTTACCCCAAAGATACAAATGTAGGGATCCGAAGGGGTACGTGCACCCCGATGTTTATAGCCGCAATGTCCACAATAGCCAAAATGTGGAAAGAGCCAAGATGTCCATCGATAGATGAATGGATAAAGAAGATGTGGTATATATATACAATAGAATATTATGCAGCCATCAAAAGGAATGAGATCTTGCCATTTGCAACGACGTGGATCGAACTGGAGGGTGTTTTGCTGAGCGAAATAAGTCAATCAGAGAAAGACGTGTATCACATGACCTCACTGATATGAGGAATTCTTAGTCTCAGGAAACAAACTGAGGGTTGCTGGAGTGCTGGGGGGTGGGAGGGATGGGGGGCTGGGTGATAGACACTGGGGAGGGTATGTGCTATGGTGAGTGCTGTGAATTGTGCAAGACTGTTGAATCACAGATCTGTACCTCTGAAACAAATAATATATTTTATGTTAAGAAAAAAAAAAAAAGAAGAAGATAGCAGGAGGGGAAGAATGAAGGGGGGGAAATCGGAGGGGGAGACGAACCATAAGAGATGATGGACTCTGAAAAACAAACTGAGGGTTCTAGAGGGGAGGGGGTGGGGGGATGGGTTAGCCTGGTGATGGGTATTGAGGAGGGCACGTTCTGCATGGAGCACTGGGTGTTATGCACAAACAATGAATCATGGAACACTACATCAAAAACTAATGATGTAATGTATGGTGATTAACATAACAATAAAAATTTAAAAAAAAAAAGACTGCTATGGTGCTGGTGGAAGCAGCCTAAGGATTTCCAGGTCTAAATTGTGCATTTTTGTTCTCTCATGAAGGAATCTAAATGCTGTTCTGTCATGGTAACAGCATTGTGCTTTGTGTATAATATCATAGAAATTAAAGGTATTTTGTTTTTTTAAAAAAAAATAATAATAATAGCTCCTATTTCATAGGTTCTTCTGAGAATTCTCTGAAGATGGTATCACACCTGTAAAATAGTGAGGTAGTAAAAATCCTACCAACAAAGAGAAATCTCTCCGCATTAATATGGAAATAAAGAAAACTGATGTATTTAGAGTACATGCATATATGTAGTCCACCAGAGACTACAAAATCAGAATAAAATTTCACACAATTTAAACAGCAAAGCAGGTCCAAAATTCACTTGGGATTTGAGGTAGCTATTTGTTTAGTTAATTGACCTTCTCTGTAAGAATAATAAAGCTTCTCTTATCTCCTAGAAAAAAACAAATGGTTATACCTCAAAATAGACTCCCAGAGGTGTATTTTCACATTTCAAGGGGGAATGAGGATCATGACCTTGAACACAACCCTGCATTGCAAAACTGAAGATTGAGCTTTTCTAGTCCCTGGAGAGATTATTCTACATTCCAAAGGTTAGAGAAAAGACTCAACCCAGGCCCACAATGGCCCCTAAAAAGGCATTCTACGAAGGGGAAGGGAGGAAAATGTTCTCTTTCCCCTTTAATCTCTTTGTCACTCTTGCAAAAGCCCCCTCCTCCTAAATCATAAATATGAGAAATTATTTAGTACATATAAAAATGGTGGCAAACTCAAGATGTGTTTATATTTTTAAATTAAATGTTTTTGACTATTTTATTTTGCCATCCATTTTGTTTCTTCTCCAAGGTTGCAGGATCACATGAAGAAAATGTCCAAGTACAATCTACTTTCCATTAAAAAGAAGTATGGGGCCCTCTGAGACTACTATTGCCAACCTGCCTCCCACACTGTCCATCAAGAAAATGAGTCTTGGCAAAATCACATCTATGGAGAGACACATCTAAGCAAATAATCCCACAATGGCACACTAAATTCTGTTCATGGTAAAGACCTATTTAAAAAGTTACTATGTGTAAATAGATATTATATCTGTGTGTGTATGTGCATGGTACTAAATATATATAACATACATAGTAAAATATATTGATACATATGTTATCTGATTGTGTATATGTATATACACACACATAAGTCTAATTTTAAAAAAGATGTAGCTGACTTAATTTCCATATAAACTTTGCACATCCTCTGCAGGTGTTTAAAAAAACAAAAACGATTTATTGGTATAATAAACTAAGCACTTCATAAAAATTTTAATATATGTTTTTGAACATTTGGACACAGGGAAGAGGGGAAGGGAGAGCTTCATGTTCACCTGAGGGGTAGCAGACGTATCTAAAGAAAGAAGAGAGAGAGATTCTGAGTGGGAGGGAGAGAAATAAAACCTCAGATTCTTAATTCCTGGAAGGCAGTGTCTTGACTAATCCATGAGGCCACTTTTTGGGGATTCAAAATGTACTTTTCTGCAGAATGCAGCTCCCATTTATTTCTGAGATGAGCGCCAGACTGCAATTAACATCTCACATACCAGTAGGTGCCATCCGGCTGAAAGGGTCTTATGGAAGATTAGGGAGTCTGAGTGTCCATCTGACTCTTCCTTAACCCTTCTCCCTCAACTGAAATTTCTATCTCTAGAGAACTCTCCAAAGTTCTGAGGATTTGAAGTCTGCAATCCATGAAGATTCATTCATTCAGGTTAATAGATCAACTCTCAAAGACAAAAGGTAAATCCCCAAATATAACTTAGTTCTCACTGCTGCATCTAGCTTGTAAATGGAACACAGTAGGTACTTATTAAAAATTTGCTGAATTATTAACTGACTAAATTACTTTTTGAGAACCCAATGATCCCAAATAGGCAACTAAATGGGCTATTTTTTTGGTGGGGGGGTACTTAAAGGAAACATAAAGCCAATAGTGAGCCTTTCTAGGTCAATATCTTTCTCATCGAGAAGATATTCTTTTATTTTGTTTAAGATTTTATTTATTTATTTGAGAGAGATAGAGCACAAAGGGGGAAGGGGTGCAGAGGGAGAGGGAGAAAGACAAGGAGACTCCCTGCTGAGTACGGAGCCTGACCTGGGGCTCAATCCAATACCAGGACCCTGAGATCATGACCTGAGCCAAAGTCAGATGCTGAGCCCACTGAGCCACCCAGGTGCCCCAAGAAGATATTCTTGAGGAACAAAGTAAGACAAATATGGGCCCTTGTATATTAGCGAGATTTCACGATATTCATTCTAGTAGAAAGAAATATAAAGAAAAAAATTCCTTAATATCTCATTCCTTCAAATAGTTCCATAAATGCAGCTCCTTAGGGGTTTTTTGATGGGTAGCTGTAATGGCTACAATTCACTGCATTTCCACTGTACATCATATATGTGGCTTGTCTTACTTGATTTTCTAAACTACTTGATGAGGTTGATATTATCATAATCCCTATTTTATCATGGAGAGAAAACAAGTCTCAAGAGGTTAAATAACTTACCTCAAATCATTTTATTAACAAATTGGAGGGACACCTGGGTGGCTCAGCGGGTTAAGCATCTGCCTTCGGCTCAGGTCATGATCCAGGATCCAGGGTCCTGGGATTGAGCCCCGCATCGGGCTCCCTCCTCAGTGGGGAGCCTGCTTCTCTATCTGCCTGCCACTCCCCCTGCTTGTGCTCTCCCTCTCTCTCTCTGACAAATAAATAAATAAAATCTTAAAAAAAAAAACAAATGGAGGAAACAGAATTTCACGTCAGATCATATGACTCAGGATCTTTGTGCCCAACCAATACAACATATAGATACTAACTTTTATTATTAGCGATGTGAGCTGCTTGGCTATAACAGAGACATACCCAGAGCCAACAAGTTGGAGGAAAGACTTAATAGAAAAAGTATGAGACTCTCATGCCTAGAAGATTTAAAACAGGAAAAATGTCTGCCTTGCAAATTTTAGAGGAGGCACTGGTCCTAGACTGTCTATCCATCTCTCATAGTGAGAAAACATTCTCTCCTATCATTGAGAAAACTGAGGCCCAGACATATAAAGAAGTAAGTATAATCACTCAGCAAGTCTCAGTAAATCCAGAATAGGAATTCAGGTATGTTCAGACTCTTCATCTGCTGTTCCCCTCATCATATCAAGCTACTTGGTTTCTCTTTAGAGTGGTTCGACCAAAGCCTGTTTGGAGGGGGAAATCCTTGCTGGCCCCACTACTATCTGTACATATGCAGCCAGAGATTCTGTTTCCCTGATGCACTAACATTTTTTAATAGAAATATCAAAATCTCTTTTCCTAAGAAAGGACTAAGAAGGATGTGTTCTCAATTATCTCAAACCCGTAACTGATAACATGGGGAAATGATTAGCAGCATTATATAACCTAACCTTCACTAAGAAGGATTTTAGATTGAATCCCGTTTTTAATTCAGCATCTGGTTCAGAGTGACAGTTTCCTGGAAATAAATAAAAAAACATATTAAGTGCCTTTCTTCTCTAATGCCACCTAATTTATATGCGAAGCTAGGGATAAAATCAAACAAAACATTCTTCTTTTTGTGATGACCCAAATATTCCCCAGAAATAATTGTATACCTTAGGGTTCCCATGGGCCATGTGTTTTGTTTTGTTTTTTGTTTTTTAATCAGGTCATCATAAGCTGTTAGTCAAGTAGAACTGCTAAGTTGACCTTACTTTCCAATAGATTCCGATACCTTTATCTGCCCCATAGTTCTGGTTATCTCTTACACAAGTTTCCCACATACACACTTATCTCTCTTTGTGCTACCAGTCTCCAAAAGGCTTCCACTCGCTGATTAGGATTCAGTTCTTGGAGCTAAAGTGCTGGACTTTGAGACTCTGGAGATGAAGGAAAGCAAATGCCCGGTTAAAGGTCGGCAGATCTTAAAAACTGGCAATCAAAAAGTGACCATTAGAGAAATGTGAAAATTGAATCCTTTGGGGAGGAATAAAAAAAGGATTAAAACAACTGAATAAATTAGGGGAAACATTTAAAAGGAAAATAAAAATCCATTGTTTATTCTTCTACTCTGAATTTAGCACGTGCATACACAACATGTTTCATTGTTTTCCTTCTCTTCAACTAGATTCATAGAAATCCTAGAATTGAAACACACAAAGGATTTGGACTCCAACTAACCATCTTAATATCCATCTATCAAGTCACTATGCAGTTGTTCAACCTCTTGAATAACTCCAGAAATGTGTGTTTGTGCATTGTTTTTGAGGGGTAGCTGAATTGACAAATGTCACCCCAAAATATGCCTTTTTGGCATAAGAATTATTTTAGGTTGATCACTTTTTTGGATAGGAGAAAAACTCTGAAAACCAAATGGAAATTACCCTTTTGAATGAGCAATTTACATTTATAAGGGAAATCTCCATTTGTAAGGGTATCTCTCTCTGTGCACCAAGAAGAGAAGGAGGACTAAGTCTATAGAAATTCATATCAATGGAGAAGGTATGGACTCAAACCTGCATAACAACCATACCCTTGTTTTCTGTGCTTTGCCTGAAAACCTGGCTCTTTCTCATCCAATATCTTCTGTCTTCAGCCATATAGGGGAGTTATTCAGTTTTCCTGGGTATCTCCCATGTGTACAGGAGATATACAGGTTATTAATCTTCTGTTTTTCTCCTATTCATCTCTATTAATTTATTACAGGGGGTATTAGCTGAGAACCTAGAAGGGTAGAGAAAAATTATTTTTCCTCCTTCTATATTGTCCACATAGAAAATTAATAAAATTATTTTTAACTGATGATACCCCAAACATATAAGAATACAATAAAATCATCACTCCTATATACTGCATAGTAACATAAGACATTTTTATCAACTTTCAGGAAAACACTGTGATAAAGAATATAATATGTGATAATTTTTGTCCCAGCTGAGATAGGAAAACTGAAGGCACTTCATTTTTATAAAGGCTCCTTCCAGCTGTTTTTCTGGTAGGCCCTATTTACTCATGTTCTATGTTTTACCTTGCATCTGAATAAACCAAAGAAACCATGTCCCCACTCTAAGGGGGAAACAAGGAAGTTAATCATTCTCTGAGTTCCATCGTAGGCCCCCAAACACCTGATAACATCTGAGAAGAACCAGATCCCAAACACGTTCTAAGACATTAGCTTCAAACAAACATCATCCGATGCTGGCATCAATACCTCCTACCTTTGATGATTTATGAAATAACACCTAATAACATTAGTCACCTGTCACTCAACTTTGATCAGACTCTAGCATGGACTCCTAAAGGAATACAAGGAACACGTAGCCTGGACCCCTTTCCAATATAAACCCCGAAGCCCAAGTGATGACAAGACTCTCCTTTCCTTTCTGAGTCTCCCAGATACCCAGTGTGCTATCATGTCACTTAAAATATCCAATAAGCTCTGCTTTCACCTCCCCCTGCCTCACATTTGATTTTCTATCCTGTGGAAGTCAAGGGCCCTCTTGGTTGGTCCTGCCAAACCCCTCTGGGTCCTCAGACCTGGCCTGCCTACATCATAGTAAATATATTTCTTGTAATTATCATAAATTTTGAGAAGTTATAAACACAAAAATAGCAACTACATGATTGTTTTTAAACTGAGTTACTTTTCTAACAATAGAATAATAGCTGCATCTGTATTGTTGACACAATTGAATATCATGCATTAATTCTAAATTATGGTCAGAAAAATATAGCATCATGGAGTCTGATTTTAATATGATGTTAATTTAAAAGAGCAGCATAGTGTATCAGCCTGGTGTTAGCTGCAATCAATAGTACAAATTCTGGCTAATATCTGCATGTAAAAATTTATGTAAGCAACATTAGTCCCTGGGGACTGGGGAAAATAAGACTGGAAGCTATTCAGCTAGGAATGTGACAGACCTAGTGCAACAAAGATGGTACATTGTCTTCTCTGGGCATACACATCTCACCTGCAGTGCAGGCGGTGCCAACACTAGAGTTTTAACACAAGCCTAGAATCATCTCTGCTGCTTCTGGAAATTAGCTCTAGCTGTCCGACACCTCCACTGCCACCACCCCACTCAATTGGATCTGGTGGAGTCCCTGAAACCTCAAGTCACAAAATTCTGATTCATTCACAGGTGAGAGTGCCTGATTGCTCTCCGACAGCACCTTGGGTTCAGAGGATGTTGTGAAAGCAAGAATATAGCATTTTCAATTGCTATAGTGAGAGGAGGACCCAATCTGGTATGGAATTCTCCAAAGATAAGACCAAGGTTAGATTCCATATGTTTAGAAACAATGACAAATATCCACCAGAGACACAAAATTACATTATATTATGGTTACAACCAGTAAAACTATTGCCTTCGGAAGTACACTGGTAGGAACTCATTTATACATTGAATAGTACTCAGGTTCATACAATGAAGTATGGGTGACTTTTTTTCTTTATTTACCTATATGCTATAATTCTATAATATATTCTTTAATTCCAAATGATTTTTCTGTATATTATTAAAATACACAAAATTTGGGGGCATTCTTTCTTCTGTTGAACTTAACATTAAGCTTCTGTTGTGAGGATATGTATTTCTTTGTAATATGCTTTCTCTTACAGCACTTTGAGTAGGGTTTAGCACATATATTTAATAAGTATTACAGAAAGAGAAAACAGGAGGGATGAGGGAAGGAAATTACACAAGAGAAGAAATATATATGAGTAAATGATTCTACATGGAGTTAATAGAAAATCTGCCACAAGGTCAGAAATAGTTTCTTCCTCTTCCAGCTCCTCCTCATCATCCTCCTCCTCACCATCATCATCATCATCATGATCACTATGATGTTATGATCTATTTCATAAAGAATTTGATATAATCAAGTCTGCCCATGCATCTCAATTAAGTTTTCCTAATGAGTAGCATAACAAAAATAGCTGTAAATCTGAGCAAATGCTGGGGCGCCTGGGTGGCTCAGTCGTTCAGCGTCTGCCTTCGGCTCGGGTCATGATCCCAGGGTCCTGGGATTGGGCCCCGCGTCGGGCTCCCTGCCCGGTGGGAGGCCTGCTTCTCCCTCTCCCACTCCCCCTGCTTGTGTTCCCTCTCTAGCTGTCTCTCTCTCTCTGTCAAATAAATAAATAAAATCTTAAAAAAAAAAAAAAAAATCTGAGCAAATGCTTCCAGACTCAAGGTCAAAGTAATATTAATCAAAACCTTAAAATGTGTGAAAAAGTAATTTGCAATTTCATTAATAAACAATCTTAATATTTTTGAAAAGTTGGTAGATGGGTATATATGGTAAATAGGTAATTAGACAAAAAGTTTAGAGCAGATAAGCAAAGTTTTTCTATTATCAGTAAAAAGATATGTTCAGATGCTGTCCAAAACATTAGAGGGAACCTTTCTTCCCTTGAGGTATGCACAATCTGAAGTGCAGGTTTGGAGAAAGATAGCAAGGTGAAGTGTCATATATCAGAAAGAAAAGAATTTAAAATATGTATCAGTTAGATTGTGCAAATGCTGTGGTGGGTAGATTTATGGCCCTCCAAGGATGTTTACATAATTCAAAAATCATGTGAATGTATTATCTTCTGACAAAAGGAAATTTTTAGATATGACTAAGTAAAGATCTTGAGAAGGGGAAATTTTCCTGGAATTTCCATGAAGACCCAATTTAACCACAAAGCTCCTCATAGAAGAAGGAGGGTCAAAGTCAGAGAGAGAAATGTAGGGATGGAAGCAAAGGTTAGAGAGGAGGAAAGATGCTATTCTTCTGGCATTAAGGACCAATGAATGTGAAGGTAACATCTATAAGCTGGAAAAGACAAGGAAACAGATTCTTCCTTGGAGCCTCCAGCAGTAACACAGCTTTGTGTACACTTTGATTTTTAGCCCCTTGAGATATTTTTCAGGCTTCTGACCACCAGAGATATAAGACAATAAATTTGTGTTGTTTTAAGCCACTAAATGTACAGCAATTTGTTACAGCAGCAATATGAAACTAATACATCTGCCTATCAGTGACTGAAATCATAACAACATCCATTGTTTACCTACCAAGAAATCTGGAAGTTGGCAGGTCCAGCATTAGGGCAATGGCTAAACAATGTTTTTAGAAAATCAAGTTCTTTGTGTCTTTCTGTTCTTCCATCGTTAAAGTATTGATTTTAATTGGTAGGCCTGTCGGTTCCCCAACAAAAGATCACTATCATAGCCCCCAACATCTTCAAGGCTAAAGATTTATTCCTAAATAGAAATACAAACTGCAATCATCACAACAACAAATCTATGAGCAAATACCAAAGCAAACACCTTTGGCATTAACACCAAATTAAGATTAAGTAAAGAACTATCCCTTTATTTCTTTCCCCACGAGGAAACTCCAAAATCCTACTCCTTCACCCCAACTGATGTCCCTTTTCTTTAATTGTCCAAAACTGGGTTACTAAGCCACCCCCAGGTGCAAGGGAAGTTGAGAAAGTGAATATCTGGTAAAGTTCATAAGAGTTCTATTGCTCCTCTATTATTCCCCAGAAGCATGGTTTATTAGCAAAAAAGAACAAATCAGATCAAAGAATGCCCATGAGAGGGCAAATAACTATACCTTCTACAAGATATTTATCTTGGGTCAGTCTCTTAATGACACCAAAGAACAACTATTACAATTAGGTGGGGGCCTTCCATGATGTCACTCTCCAAAGGAGAGGATCATGTTCTCACCTGATTTGTTAATCTATAAACTGCAATATGAAAATGAGCTGTTTAAATCAGCCTTTCCCAGATGGGCACTCCAGAAGACTGGTCCTCAGAGATGGTCTGGGGAAAAAAGGTTTCTGTTGTATGTGTGCATGCATGTATGTATGTATAAATAAATTAAATGAATGAATGAATGAATAAATTCTTTTTACACATAAGCATATTAAAAGCTTTGATACTTAGTTAAATATTTCCCAAAGCAATAAAAAACAACCCAAAATAACATATTGTCTGATTTAATATCCCATTGACTGCACTTTCAGTAAATTTAGTAATTGATGTCTCTTCTCTCTGGTCCCTCAGGAGGCAGACAAGATTCTGGATAGGTATTTAATATGTATCTAAGGGGAGATCTGAAGTTACTACTGATAGCCCAGCTCACTGCTAATTGTATGGCACATCAACATCACTGGTGTTTACTCTTCCCTCTTTGATCAGACCCAGCAAGGCATAAATTAGGCTGGAATGGGTAAATAGTCTTACATTTTGTCAGCTGAGGAGACTCTGACTGAAACTGATGAGTTTAACCAAGCAGAGGCAACACCGAAAATTAAGCAGCTGGCATCTTGAATTGTAATGAGAAAAAAGAAAATGTTTGGGAAGATTTAGAGAGATTAAGAAAAGTGGAAACAGCCAATCTGAGTTGCGCTTATTGTAATGGATGCTTTCATTTAAGCGACTTTAGTGACAAATCTCTTTCCAGTTCTCAGCTCTGTAAATAGCCCATAAGAAAAGAAAAAGTCACAGAGTTAGAAGAGCTCTGAAATTACATCCTGTCATTCGGTCCCCTTTCCAAAACTTCGCTGGTGCTCCCTTCTTACCTTTCACCATTCCTTTTCCTTGAGCATTCAACATGTAGCTCAGAGAGTAATCAGAAGCCAGTAGAGCCTGTCATCCTTTTCTAAAGCTCCATGCTATCTACCCCAAACCTCATGGCCTACATGCTGAAAATACGTTCTTTGAATCTTCCAACCGCACTTTTCAAAGATGTTCCTCACTGCTATAACTAACAGGTACAGGAAGAGATCAAACTCAGAAAGACTGTAAGGCAGACCCTGGACTGACATTATTGGAATTCCAGGGCCCTATGTGTTTCCCAAAGAAATTCTACAGATGCTCCCTCACAGCTGTCAGTCACTGCAGGAAAGAAACATTTTAATCCTTTGAATGGAGACATCAGTGCACACTGTAGCAGCTTTAACTTTTCTCCAAGGCTCATAAGGTTTACTCAACAACTAAACTCCTGTATAGTCAAGAAAACCTATGTCTCCAAGCCTTGGAGCATTGTCCTGTGGATGCCAAGAGCAATCAGGTTGGTGGATCAGAGTTTTAGAGATCAGACTCCATGTATTAAAATTCACATATCCACTAAATTCTTTCAGAGACCTGGAATTCCAAGGACTTGTCAAAAATGCTTTTTCCTTCCTTTTGAATCACCCACTTGACTTTGGGCTCTGCGGTTTTACTGAAGACACTCATTGCTCAAAGAGCCTAGAGGAGGTCTAGTGGATAGACGTCCAAAGTGCAAATACAAGGAATATAAGAATTTGGTTCCCACAGCCAAAATGACCATCGTTACTGAACGATATCCACTTTTTCAGAACATCAACCAACCAACTCATCTATACACTGACTGCCAAGCATAGATACTCAGCTATTAAGTGGCAGAGTTGGGGTTTGAACACAGCCTATGTGCCTGACCTCAAAGCCCATTTATCCCCATCACTGCCTCAAATAACAGTAAATATGTAGCTCACTCTAATAAGAGGTGGCTTGGGACTTTTAACCCAGGAAGCCTGAGCTCAGAATCTCACTGATATTGGTCAGGAATTGGTAAGAGAAATCACATTCACTAACACACAATCTCCCTTTTTAGACTTAAAGCACTAAAATGTTTGTGAGGAGAAAGAAAAGTCACTAGAGAAGAGATTAAAATAAATAACGCAATTGGGACACAAACAGGTAGCACTGCCATCAAAGAAAAGGGCTACCAGTGGCTTCACTGGCAGTTCTCAACCTGTATTTCAGACACGCCCCAGGCAAGGGATTACTATCAAAGTATATTCAAAGCAATGAGTCAAAAGTAGTATCCTCTTTAAATATGTCTCATCTTCATGGTGACATCAGATTCTCTTACTTGGCATCCTGGAGAGCTATAGATTCTTAACAGGACCTGGTTGGTTTCTAGAAGATGCAGATAATGCAAATGTCCTCCCCAAGAGAAACCCAGGTGTGTGAGGTGTCAAAGACACATGGCAACTAAGCTGGGGTGAGGCCATATTTTAAATCACACACTACAGAGGCCATTTTTCTCTCTGTGTACTGTCCAGAGATGCTAAATTCTGTACCTATGTATTAAAAATAGCTAGCAGGAGAATTTAAATATCTACCTCAAAAATCCACCCTGTCATCAGGGATTTGGATCTGCCACAGCTATTTAATTTAGCTATCCCATGGGACATTGAGGGAGCATGGTATTCTTCTCAATGTACTTAATTTCTTGTCATCTCTCCAGAACCAGCTCATTTCATCTTCATAAGCATTTTAACTATCATGCAACTATAAATTAAATTTTATAAGCTACCCCGAGTTCATTTTCAATGAAAATCTTATGGATCAAACCCAATTTCTAAACATTCTATTGAAGGTTCTTCATGGAGTCTCTGTTTCATGATTATACTGTTGCTTTCTTTCATCTCTGCAGATCTATGCACTGTAAAAGCACAGTTAAAAGGTTTTCCTCCAACACCTGAAAGAATTCTTCCCTTTTCTGGACTCCTATAATCCTTTGTTTATCCTTGGTCTATGTCATTTACAATCTGCCTCATTTTAGAGTTATTTATTTATATCTCATCTCCTCTTCAAACTGCAAACCCCTTAAAAACATTGAGGTGCATTATCTTTATGAACTCCTCTATGTCTAAACCAGTCCTGTACATACACCTAATTCAATCAATTCTTGCTAAATAAGAATGTAATTTTTAAAAAACTCAATAAATTTAGTAATAAACATGATACAGAGAATCAGAGAAAAGTAATGTGGTGTGGGTATTAAAAGCACAAACTTTATTATCAGACAGCTTTGCAACTTACTAATTATGAAAATGTGGTAAATAAACTTAAATATTCTAAGTCTTAGTTTCTTAAGACCTATGAGGTGGAGATATCTCTGGGACATGCTTTATAGAGCTTTTGTCAGAATTTAATGAGATGATGCCCTTTCAGCAGTTCAGTGTAGTAAATGCCCAATAAATATTGCTATTATTTTCGGTTGAAAAAGAAAAGGACCAAGACATATAAGAATGTTCATCTATCCCTCTCTCTCTTTCTATGTTTTTCAATCTCTTTTTCTCAAAACACACACACACACACCAGATATTTTATGTATGGTCACATCAGTCAAAATAATGAAATGTCAAAAAAGGATTAATTATCACTTATATTTTATCATTCCTCAACACTTAAAACTTCTGCTAAACAAAAAACAAATCCAGACTTAATTGAGGACAGATTTTTTTCAAGATGACTATTGCAATAGAGCATTCTCTGCTCCAACCTCAGGATCTGTAAGTGTCTCAAAACTAAGCAGAAAAAGGCTTTTCTTTTATAGGGAGAGTTGAGTAGGGCTGGCAGGAATGTTGTTGGGGAAGACAGCAATCTGTGGCAATCAGCAAACAGCATGATTGTGGTGGTTCAAGAGGAAATGTTCTTCTCTGTGATGGGCTGACTCTCAGAATGAGCTGTTAAGGGGATGGAAGGATGGAAAGCTATATTCTGCACCTTATAAGTTGCTTAACCTTGGGGGCAAGCCAGAGTTTAGGGGTCTGTGGGGAGGAGAGGAGCCTGACTAAAATTTGGTCAACCCAAATTAGTCGGTAAGTTATCTTGGTCATTACATACTGCTTCTATTTCACTGGCCAAAGCAAGTCACATAGCTATACCCATTTTAGAGGAGGAAGGAAAGTACCATCTCGAAATGTATCAAATAGGATAAGAATATAGTATTTATGAATAGACCAAGTGACTACCACAGTAGCTCTCAACCTTTCCCTTCCTCTTCATAGAAGAAATAGATCTCTTGCCAGCTGGCAACTTCCACCAGTGTGACCTTGCCTTACATCTGGAAATTTCAAAATGCTATTCTTACAGGAGCTTGACCAAGGTATTTTACTGTTAAAATTGAAAAAATAATGCATTTTCCCCAATGCCCATTAAGAAATTAGAACAACAGATTGAATTATTTGCAGTTATATATTTTTCTTTCATAAATGTTTAACTTCAATGATTGCTATAACCTATAACCTATTAATGTTAGACACAAAGATAATTTATTTAGCCTCAGGTATTCTGTACTACAGGTATTCTGCCACAGATTGGAGTAGCTCTACTGCATCTTAGAGGCCTGGGGGAATCTCTATTTTCTCTATCTGGTAGATCAAAAGCTGTGAATAGCAAATCTAGATAAATCATCCATTCTATTTATAAACCATATGAGTAAGTGGAGATAAGAATATCTGCTTAGGGGTGCCAGAGGGGGTGCAGTGTTAAGCAGTTAAGCAACCTGCTCTTGATTTTGGCTCAGGTCATGATCTCAGGGTTGTGAGATCTTGCATGGCCTCTGTGTTTAGAGGGGAGCCTACTTGGGATTCTTTCTCCCGCTGCCTCTGCCTCCCCACCCCTGAGCTCGCTCTCTCTCTCTTAAAAAAAAAAAGAAAAGAAAAAAAAGAATACCTGCCTAGCTGAAGGGATAGTCATGAGGATGAAAGGATGTGATGTGAATGTGCTTTGCAAATGTGAAGGAGTAAATAAATGGAGGGGATTATTATTTATATGTCAGATTCTGTTCATTAATCAGAGTTTGATTATATGCCAGGAATACTTTCTATATTTATTCTGCTCAATTATTCCTAAAAAATTAATAAGTTACTATTTCTATGCTACAGATGAGGAAACTGAAGCTCGAAAAGTAGAATCCACCTATACTCTTTTAACTCATAAATGGTAAGGCCAAGTTTCACTCAGCCCTCTTCTGATCCAAAAGCCCACAATCATTAATTTATTTTCTTCCCTCTGATTCACACATAGCAGATAAATAAAAAACCTTGAAAGCATTACTTAATTTCAAGAAAACTGGGGAACCTGGGTGGATCAGTCAATTAAGCACTTGACTCTCGATTTCAGCTCAGGTCATGATCTCAGGGTCCTGACATCAAGCCCCACTTCGGGCTCTGTGCTCGGCAGGGAGTCTGCTTGAGATTCTCTCTCACCCTCTCCCTCCCCACACTCTCTAAAATAAATAAATAAATCTTTGAAAAAAAACAGAAAAAGAAAATCAAAAAATTCCAGTAACCCTTACCTGCCACAATCCTCACCCTAGGTCTTGAAATGGTGGTGTGCTAATGAATCACTCATTAAGACCCTGCAGACAATGAGCCCTCTGCCTTGATGAGTAGAGGAGTCAGGAATTATGGAAGAAGCATGTATGTTAAGTAAAAAGGTGCTACCATTCCCCTCTTTGTAACTACACTCCCCTTAACACTCTCATCTCTCACTTACAGAGGTATGGCCTTGAGGAAAGAATTAATTATAATAAGCCATCACTCTTGCCCACTAATAGAACACTTTTCATAAACTTCAGACTACGGATATGTTTTCCTATTAAAGATTGAAATGAGAGGCCATTTCTTCTCTGGTGAGGGCCAAAGGACAGATCTTGATCTACTGCTATTAAGAGATACTCATACGGAAGATATTTGCAAATGACATATCAGATAAAGGGCTAGTATCCAAAATCTGTAAAGAACTTATCAAACTCAACACCCAAAGAACAAATAATCCAATCAAGAAATGGGCAGAAGACATGAACAGACATTTTTCCAAAGAAGACATCCAAATGGCCAACAGAC
Source organism: Halichoerus grypus (assembly GCF_964656455.1). Lineage (NCBI taxonomy): Eukaryota > Metazoa > Chordata > Mammalia > Carnivora > Phocidae > Halichoerus > Halichoerus grypus. The sequence goes on along the minus strand of NC_135718.1, from coordinate 20,509,779 downwards.
ACATGAAAAAGTGCTCAACATCGCTTGGCATCAGGGAAATCCAAATCAAAACCTCAATGAAATACCACCTCACACCAATCAGAATGGCTAAAATTAACAAGTCAGGAAAGGACAGATGTTGGCGGGGATGTGGAGAAAGGGGAACCCTCCTACACTGTTGGTGGGAAATGCAAGCTGGTGCAACCACTCTGGAAAACAGTATGGAGGTTCCTCAAAAAGTTGAAAATAGAGCTACCCTACGACCCAGCAATTGCACTACTGGGTATTTACCCCAAAGATACAAATGTAGGGATCTGAAGGGGTACGTGCACCTCTATATTTATAGCAGCAATGTCCACAATAGCCAAACTATGGAAAGAGCCAAGATGTCCATCGATAGATGAATGGATAAAGAAGATGTGGTATATATATATACAATAGAATATTATGCAGCCATCAAAAGGAATGAGATCTTGCCATTTGCAACGACGTGGATGGAACTGGAGGGTGTTATGCTGAGCGAAGTAAGTCAATCAGAGAAAGACATGTATCATATGACCTCACTGATATGAGGAATTCTTAGTCTCAGGAAACAAACTGAGGGTTGCTGGAGTGGGGGGTGGGGTGGGAGGGATGGGGTGGCTGGGTGATAGACATTGGGGAGGGTATGTGCTATCGTGAGCACTGTGAATTGTGCAAGACTATTGAATCACAGATCTGTACCTCTGAAACAAATAATGCAATATATGTTAAGAAAAAAAAAAAGCAGGAGGGGAAGAATGAAGGGGGGCAAATCGGAGAGGGAGACAAACCATGAGAGATGATGGACTCTGAAAAACAAACTGAGGGTTCTAGAGGAGAGGAGGGTGGGAGGATGGGTTAGCCTGGTGATGGGTATTAAAGAGGGCATGTTCTGCATGGAGCACTGGGTGTTATGCAAAAACAATGAATCATGGAACATTACATCAAAAACTAATGATGTAATGTATGGTGATTAATATAACAATAAAAAAAGTCCAAAAAAAAAAAAAAAAGAGAGAGATACTCATGATTTTAAAGGAATTTCATTTTATGATCAGAAACTAAATTCCTTTGTAATAGAGCTTGAAGTCTGGAATTGTGATGCCACCAGCTTTGGTTTTCTTTTTCAACATTCCTCTGGCTATGCGGGGTCTTTTCTGGTTGCATACAAATTTTAGGATTATTTGCTCCATTTCTGCAAAAAAAATTGATGGTATCTTGATAGGGATTTCATTAAATGTGTAGATTGCTCTAGATAGCATAGACATTTTCACAATATTTATTCTTCTAATCCATGAGCATGGAACGTTTTTCCATTCCTTTGTGTCTTCTTCAATTTCTTTCATGAGTATTTTATAGTTTTCTGAGTACAGATCCTTTGCCTCTTTGTTTAGATTTATTCCTAGGTATTCTATGGTTTTTGGTGCAATTATAAATGGGATTGACTCCTTAATTTCTCTTTCTTCTTTCCCGTTGTTGGTGTATAGAAATGCAACTGATTTCTGTGCATTGATTTTATATCCTGCCACTTGACTGAATTCCTGTATGAGTTCTAGCAGTTTTGGGGTAATCACCACACAGTACGGTACTGGCACAAAAACAGACACATAGATCAATGGAACAGAATAAAGAACTCAGAAATGTACTTTCAACTCTATAATAGTCAACTAATCTTTGACAAAGCAGGAAAGAATATCCAATGGAAAAAAGTCTCTTCAACAAATGGTATTGGGAAAATTGGACAGCCACATGCAGAAGAATGAAACTGGACCATTTCCTTACACCATACACAAAAATAGACTCAAAATGGATGAAAGACCAAAATGTGAGACAGGAATCCATCAAAATCCTTGAGGGGAACACAAGTTGCAACCTCCTCGACCTCAGCCGCAGCAACTTCTTCCTAGAAACATCACCAAAGGCAAGGGAAGCAAGAGCAAAAAATGAACTATTGGGACTTCATCAAGATAAAAAGCTTTTGCACAGCAAAGGAAACAGTCAACAAAACCAAAAGACAACCGACAGAATGGGAGAAGGTATTTGCAAGTGACATATCAGATAAAGGGTTAGTATCCAAAATCTATAAACAACTTATCAAACTCAACACCCGAGGAACAAAGAATCCAATCAAGAAATGGGCAGAAGACATAAACAGACATTTTTCCAAAGAAGACATCCAAATGGCCAACAGACACATGAAAAAGTGCTCAATATCACTCAGCATCAGGGAAATACAAATCAAAACCTCAATGAGATACCACCTCACACCAGTCAGAATGGCTAAAATTAACAAGTCAGGAAAGGACAGATGTTGGTGAGGATGCAGAGAAAGGGGAACCCTCCTACACTGTTGGTGGGAATGCAAGCTGGTGCAACCACTCTGGAAAACAGTATGAAGGTTCCTCAAAAAGTTGAAAATAGAGCTACCCTATGACCCAGCAATTGCACTACTGGGTATTTACCCCAAAGATATAAATGTAGTGATCCAAAGGGGTACCTGCACCCCAATGTTATAGCAGCGATGTCCACAATAGCTAAACTATGGAAAGAGCCAGATGTCCATTGACAGATGAATGGCTAAAGAAGATGTTATACACACACACACACACACACACACACACACACACACAATCTGCCTACTAGGGTACTAAGGAAAGCTGTTCATGGGGAGGTGCTCACTGGAGGCACTCTGCTAATAAAACTGCCTGAGGGGTGGCCAGTAAACTGCTGGCACCTGGAGGCTGCTTGCTGCCATGCAATGCAGGAGCCTGGTGCTAGAAAATCATGAATTCTGCAGAATCCTGCCAAGCAGGCACTTCCCTCCAGAATTGTCTCTCAGGGCCCTCTACAGAAAAGCTTTAGTGCTAGCTGGCAAAGGGACAACGTTTAGAGGGCTCAAATCCATTCTCACAGAGCAGTCAAAAAGAATAAATTCAATAATTGGCACACAGTCCTTCAGTCAATGAAATTTTCCAAATAGATCAACAGCAATTGACCTTTACTTTCCACTTAGTTACACAACCCAGTGACTACTCATTTAGATTTTGGTTGTCACCGGGGAGCGAGTTTGATCTAGGTCTTCTCCAACCCCATTTGCTCCACCTCCTCCCTGTGAAACTCATTCTCCAAGTGCATCCAGGAATAGCCATGGCTACCATTCACTTTGTCACCATGTAATCAGATGAGAGTTAGTGCAGTGGCAGTCATAGTGTAATTTTTCTCCTCAGTGTCTGAGATTTTTTGAGAAATGCAGATTTTCAGGCTCCAATTGAGTGAATTAGACTCTCTGAGAGGGCCCAACCACCAGGTGAGGCTGATGCTCATTAATGCTTGAGAACCACAGATAGAGAGGAAAGCATTCTGATTAGATGGATTCACCTAGAAGTGTGAATGACTGGATTAGAAATTATTGAGCCATTTACTTTTTAAAGGAGCAGCTTCAAAACAAGTTTGGTAGCTTCCACTTCCAACTAGACTGACCCTGTTTCCATGAGAATCAGTGGCAGACAGTATTTCCATCCAAGGGTATAGAAGATAGCAGACCTGCCAGAATGAGAGCAATCTGCGCTGGCCAGGAATTGTAATATTCAGCCAGCTTCTGGGAAGTGGAGGGCAGGGAGGGGGCTGATAAAAGAACTAAGTTATTAAGCTAATTGGTACTTGAAACTTATCTACAAAAATCAAATCTGGCCCCACCGGGGCAATGGTTTGAATGTAATTATAAATCTGATGTCCTTCATGACCTTGGCCCTGGCTTAATTTGCACAGGCTCAGATTCCAGCAAGAGGGTTGGTCTCCCTCACTTTTGAAATTGAGGATAGGACAGAGGAGGGAAGGGAAAATAAATGGCCAAATAAAATCAGGTTACAAAAAGCAATCTACCACAGCTTCCAGGGAATTATAAAGGACATTAAAGGTAAAGACACACTATAGTAACTGAATCCCAAATCTCATTTGTGTGTTTTGGTTTCAATTGCATTTGATATAATTTTATGATCTGTTGTAATTCGCTAAGGTGGTGCACCCAAAGAAATGTGGCTCAAAATCAAAAATAATAAATATGCTATGTTTTGAGCATTCATTTGGAAGGAAACTGGTCGAGCATCATTCCACTCAGGAAACTCAAACTGGTGAATTAATAAGGGCCTGGATACTGGCAGTTGGGAAGAAAGATGATGTGGAAAGAAAACTGACTTCGATGCAAAGACTTCAATGCTGCTGAAGCAATTTCATGACCTTGGACAAGTCATAGCTGTCTATGAAATTCAATGAAGGTACAATTCTACAAACTACTTAATGCTACCAGGTCTTTGCAGATGCTATTCCCTGTGTGAGAAATGTCCACTTAGTAAGCTCTTTTATTTCAAGTTTCAGCTCAAGGACTATCTCATTAGATATTCACTGGTCTCTTCAGGTAGAGGTAGCCGTAAAGTCTTCTCAATAATTATAAGGAACATTTACTAGTATCATGCGTGTAAAATGGTATGTGATAGTGAGTTTCATTTATCACAAAATACTGTAATTATTTGTCTATGGGTCTGTCATCTTTATCAGGCTGATAATGACCACAAAAGAAGAGTATTTAATTATACTTGATGGGAGGAATAGGGAAGTCATTCACTCCATCTTCTTATAAGTAGAAGTCTTCCTAAGAACATTTCATATGGAAGAAATTGCAAATACGGACAGAAACATAAGGTATATTTGTCCTCAAAGAGTGTACTGCTTGATCGACCAACTTGGGACACACAACAGGCTCTACCCCGTAATGTCTACAAGATGGATTGTGAAATCCAGCTTTGAGACTGCAAAACTGCACTGTTCAATACAGAAGCCACTAGCCACAGGGAGCTGTTTACATTTGAATTTAAATTAAATTAAATTAAATTAAATTAAATTAAAAATTTATTTCCTCAATTGCACTAGGCACACTTCAGCTGCTCAACGGTCACATGTAATTAGTGACTGCCATACTGGACAATGCAGATATTCAATATTTCTAGAAATCCCAGAAAGTTCTTTTTTATAACCATTAATTATGTGATACAAAGAAACTCAAACTTAAAATAACAGTGAGGAAAGAACTCCTGAGAAATTGCCATGGTCAATCCCTTGACCACATGGTGACCACTTGATCATTGCCTGTGCTCAGAACTGGAGAAAAGATTATCTTGGCAGGAGGTCCTATAGGAAGAGCATGCTCATTATAAACCAGGGGCAGTGTGGTCTGTTACAGGAGGTTCAAATCTCTCTTATCTCAGACACAATGGTTACAGGGATTAGCCTTTTGCAGGAATAAATAATATTTAAATGCTATGAGACTTAACAGCCAGAGGACTGTAAGACGCTTGTACTTTACCTGTAAATTAGAGTCTGTGCATCAAATAAGGACAGAAATCACGATCTACACAAATGAAACCTAACTAGGATGTTAACGTCTAATAGAGAATCATCTGGCAATATGCATGAGATATAGACTCTTGCCAGAAAGATATCTAAATCAGTAAAAATAATAATGTCTAACTAAAAATATTTATCAATATTTCTCAAAAGTTTGAGTTCTATTCTGCTCCCTCTACACACACACACACACACACACACACACACACACACACACACTCACACAGTTTATTGTTTAATAATAATGTGTGAGTGGGTAATAGGTAAACCCATTAGTGCTTTCCTCTCTCTTGTGTCTGTTATTTCTGGGGTAGGAGATTCAAAGGGCCATTTGGCATAAGCTTGAAGTTAAGGACACCACATGGAAATCTGATAATTACTGACATTTTGAATGCAGCTACCTTCAATCCAAAAGAAAGGAGTGAAAAGTAGTCTGTTTTGGTGTATACCTTCATGATTTATACATGTTATCTTACATAATTTTCACAGCAACCCTATAAAGTGATTATTATTTACTACTTTTATAGATGCTGAATCTTAGGTATAGAAAAATAATGTATTTAACAGGGTATTCAACTGATAATAAAATTTATACAGAACATAAAAATAAAACACAAAGACAGCTGTGTCCTTTCAATATTCAATCATTATCTAACAAGCCCACACAACTATTATCTTCATAGTAAACAACATTAACTTTTTTACTATTGATTGATAGTAATTGACACTGAGTTACATGCTAAATTATAGCTGTTGGTCTGATAGGAGTGCAAATGATTCTTGTCCAATAGAAAAAATAACTCCAAATGTAATGGTTTTATTGTTCTGTGGAAAACCAGCATTTGTGTCTAACTTGCAAACTTATTTTAGCATGTCTTTACTGATAGACTACATCAATCTCTGTTCCTCAAGTAGTCTTTGAACCAGCTTTACCATATTGCTGGTTTCCTCATTAATGAGTTGGATCATCTTTGACACATGCTCTCTCTATATCTATACAACAGTCATGTTTTGAACTTTTTGAAAATTATTAGACTGTGACACAGATGATATTTGGCAAAACCCAGGTTTGATCCACTATTGTTCTGACATTTAAAAAAAAAAGCCCTATTACCTCACTATTACATGAAGCCCTAGTTTTCTTTATTTTCTCAAGTTGATTCATGATATATTAAAACAAAACTAATCATATTGATCTCATATGTCAATCAGTGTGGCATTGAGTCAGGTCTAACTCATCCTTAAGAGAAGTCTGAGATTATATAACACCAAGTTCTTGTTTGTATAGCTTTTATTTAAAGGAAATAAATGACTGAAAAGTGTGATCATAGAAACACAATTCTGTAACAGGTAAGAATCTCAGTGATCTTCTCACTCAATCCCTATGTTTAAGGTAAGGAAGTCGCTATCTAGGAGGTAAAAGGTCCTGCCCAAGGTCACATCACAAACTGGAAGATAAGAGGTCAAGATGACCAAACCCCAAGTCCCACCCCACTGCTTCTATTTCACACTGCTTCTAACGAGGGAAATAAAGAATTTACAGACAATGAGAACCATTTAGTGAACTAGAGGACATAGCACTGGCTAGCTTTTCCAGCTTTCCCTCCCTATACCTGGAAAGGACAGAAGAGATATAATGAGTCAGCCACAATGCAGCAGGGCCCGGAATATGGAAGAAGTAAGAGTAACAAGATAAATACCATCAACATTGAGCACTGGATAGACAGCTCTTTGATACCCCTTTTGCCTTGGTCATGAAGCACCTTGTGAATAGTGGAGCAGATCATGAGATCCTGACAACGCCTTGGTTTTCTCATCTGAACAATGGAGAACTATTATCTGCCTGATAGACTTTTTAGGAGTTTTAAGTGAGACAATGTGTTACCGTATTTACTATAGTGCTTAGCAGTAAAAAGCAGCTATCATGGTTATGATTATAATTATTTTCACTCAACTACCACCACCACCACGACTACCATAGGTCCAGCCTCACTGTACCAACTACAAATACTCCATCTCCTAGCTTCTTCTGGAGAAACCAATGGTGTTGCCTGCTGATTAACTCTGCTCTGGCCTCTTGGTTTCCAGATATGTTGGTAAGTCTGATTTCTAGAAAGACAGGCTTTTTCTCAGAGAATCATACTAGTAGGAAAACTGCAAGACAAACAATAGAAGAAGATTTTTCTTTTTATTTATTTATTTTCCTGAACTAAAGCTTTATTAGCAGGTATTTGCAACTCAGATCAACAAGACAGGAGTTTGATATAAGTAAGTTGTTACTCCAAAAAGCTGCTTTCTCAAAGCCCGGTCAAACACCGTTAGGGGTTCTGGCCTGCGGAGATGACATTGGGTAAGGATGCTAGGGGAAGAGGGATCTAAAAAAAGAGTAGGCAAAATGGATCCAATTCTTGGCTACTCACATAAAGAACTAATTTGTTCAAGTTTGAGGCATAAACTCCAAAAGAATTTGCATTTGCTTTCCTGTGAATGAAAAATTACATGTAGAGAAGGTGCTTTGGAAACTGACTAAAACAGTGTGTGGGGTTATTTGACCAAACATAAACAGAGAATAAGGGATATTCAGCATGTAAAGCTCTGTATGTTCCTAGGCTGAGGTCGCAGAAAGGCTTGAGAAGTACAGGGTGGTACAATGAGAAAATTATGGGGCTTTGGAGACAGATCCAGCACTGTGTTCCAGCCCTGCCATTTGCTAGCCCTGTGTCACTAAGCAAAATATGTTTCCTTTTCAACTCCAAGATCTTCATCTATAAAATGGAGTTAGTAATTCCCAAATTAAAGAGATCAACTAAGAGGATACTTGTGAAAATGATTCATAAAGTATGCATCACATGAGGAGGTCCTATTGGTTTATGGAATCAAAGTAGGTAAGTTTCAGGAAGATCCAGGGATAACAGAAAAGAGCAACCCCTTTTCCACGAGCCCTACCCTAGAGTGCCAGGCAATAAGGACACTGAACTGCCTCAGTGCAGCAACCAATGTTTATATTTAGATATTTTATGTTAAAAGGTTTACAGGGCTACAATGATCTACAAGTCTAGAATATAGAAAATAAGAAGTAGACCTCACTGAAAACTTGTATGAGGAAAACAGGTGTTCTTGTGGGGAAAGTTTTACTGCTTTACTCACTATGGGGAAAAAAAATTACATACAGACACTTCAGGAAGTGATATATAATGAGGAAATTTTGTTCTGAAGTGTCAAAGGATTTTCTCTCCTGATCATGAAATCAGGAACAGGCCTAGAATAAGAACTTAGGTCCCTCAATATCAAATTTCATTTTTGCCAACAAGAACAGGTTTCTTTATAAGAACAGTTTTCTTCTTGAGAGGAGCATCCTGAAATTGTTGTTGTTGTTATTGTTCTAGTTTCTGATGAATTTGGCCAACAGGAAAGCAGTGACTCTTACTGAGGGTAGATACAGTTCATTTCAGCAGGAGTTACAACTCATCTGAGAGAAAAACTGAGCTGAGCATAGAAAAATCCTGTTAGGATTATTTTCTTCATCCCAATATAGCTGAGGCTAGGGCCTTCCTGGCCACATATCCCTGGTTATTTTGTAGAGTTGAGTGTTAAATAACTGAAGTGATTGGCCTCTTATTATTTCTCCTGGGAACTCATTTCACCACATAAAGGAGATGACTCTTATGAAGTTTTTCTTTATATAATATTATCATATATAATTTCTTCATAATTTTTCATGTATTTTCACTTTCATAAAGCAATCAATAAAAATTTTAGAAAGAGAAAGAAAAGAAAGAAAGAAAGAAAGAAAGAAAGAAAGAAAGAAAGAAAGAAAGAAAGAAAGAAAGAAAAAGAAAAAGAAAGAAAAAAGAAAGAAAGGAAACGAGGGAGGGAGGGAGGAAGAGAGAAAGAAAAGGAAGTGGTTGGGGTAGATGAGATGGATGGGGTTGAGGTGCAGTTATTGGTGGATGGGTGAAGGGAGAAGAGGCAGACAGTGACAAACACACTAAAAGAAAAGAGTAGCTGTGCATGTAGGGGTGAGGGGAGGGCAAAAACTCTAAAAGCAAATTCTATTTGGGAAAGGGAGGTGAGGATATCCCTCAGAATGGATTTAAGGAGCTGGCAGCAGTCCAGAAACAACAGTAAATTCCTGTCTTAATTTCTAACTCTTTCTGTGCCTCAAAAGTCTCAATGGATTTGGTCAATTCTCTAATTGCTGCCATTAAAGTAAATTGATATTTAATCCAATTAAAAGTCTATCCATAGCTACCCATGTTAACCTGCACAGCTTGAACACCAGTCCTGAGGAAAGATGGAGAGGGAAGGTGAGAGGCAGCTTAACTTTCTCCAAATTCATAGCTGTTGCTTTTCCATAGAACCCTGTCAGCCTCCAGATTCCAAGTTCACCCCTCCCAAGTCCATTGTTTTTGCAGTTTGGATTCTCAAAGAAGTGAATATCTGAGGGAAGTAACAAGAGGGCATAGAAGCAGTTCACAAGGGGGCTCTACAGTCTCCAGAACCAAAACACTGCCAGACTCTTCCCAACCTCACCTGTCAGGGTCAGCAAGAGTAAAGTTTCCAGATGGATGCCACAAGATAAAATAATGTCTTAGAGCGTTGAAAAAAAAAAAAATCTAGAAGTAGTATTGCTATTCATATAAGTATCCTTCATTTGGCCAAAAGTGGGTATGCTTTCATCAGAATCAAGCTCTGCTCTATTTAAATAGATTTAATGCCACAGTTTCCAGATCCCCAAGGATGCCTCTTAATATGTCACTCCTCTGTTTAACCTCTCACTCCCTAACAATGACTATCCTTATTCTCTGGACAAAATTCAAAATCCTCAACACCATTCACCTGATCCTGCCTGATTTGGCCCTTGTTTGTCCTTCAGATTTGGGATTTTTTTAAAAGTGTATATGAAAAAAAAAAAAAGAGTGCACCATTGATTGAGTAGGAAGCAAAAATGCATTCTCTTTATAGATTTAAGTGGCCTTCTAAAAACTACAGTATGAGAAATGGTGGGAGGAATGACTTTATAGAGGAAAAACCTGGCAAACATTACCTAGCAAGGTGATCAAGGTCAACATCAGCAATGATAGTCATGTTGATAGTAGGTACCCCTAATATGATGTAATTAAAATGGCACTTCATTTCTGTGATCTTTCTCCTAAAACCTATACACATTTATGAGACATTAATGAGAAAACCATCAGATAAATACAAATAAAAGTACATTCTATAAACACAAACCAGTACTCTTCATAATTGTCAAGGTCATCAAGACAAGGACAATCTAAGAAATTCTTACAACCCAGAGGAACCTAAGGAGACGTAACTATTAAGATGCAATGTAGTATCCTATATGAGATCCTGGAACAGAAAGAGGACATTAGGTAAAAACTAAGGAAATCTGAATGAAGTATGATTGCTTACTCATCAGGACCATAGGAGTAATAGGGGTATATCCTCTTAGAAATCTCAAATTATACAGCTTCAGTCAGCTAAGAATAACCTTCTAAAGAAGCGTCATTTATACAACACCCTGACACAGCCCAGCTGACTTGCCTCTGGTGGAATCAGGCTGAAGCTGGATTTCTCCTGAAACATGTTTGCCCAGCTTCTTCTCCTGCACTTTTTTGGTTTTTGTTTTTGAGTTTTGCTCTTTTACTGGTTTCACCTGAGAGCACTTCCTCACTATGTCATTTACACAGTAATCCCTGTAGAATAAATACATACAGGGAACCAGATTTTTTTAAATGTTTTTAATTTTTATTTATTTTTTAAGTAATCTCTACACCCAACGTGGGGCTCGAACTCACAACCCCAAGATCCAGAGTCACATGCTCTACCAACTGAGCCAGCCAGGCACCCCTAGGGAACCAGATTTAAAACATAACAAACTCAAAGTTCCCATGGTTAAATCTAGAGATAGTGACACATCTAAAAAGAATTGCCAATGTCAGTTTTGACACAATTGTGCAAATATAAAATAATCGTTGATTTAAAATTATTTACACAGGGCTAGAAAATGATTACCATTGAATATCTCAGAACTGCACTTTCTTAGTGGGCTACAGGTGAGTGCCAACCCCCCCTTTACCTGTGTCACTCAACTCTGACCTCTATAGGTTTTACTCATGACATTTTTGACCCTGGAAATCTGACAGACCTGCTTTTCAGCTGCACTTGCCAATTTGTGTGCTGCTTACCTCTTAAAAGCCTGAATACATGATCATTGAGAAACACAGAGAACAGTAGAGGTACAGGGGTACCAAGAAGGAGATGTCTCTAAGACACAGAAGACACAATGTTTTACCTTTTGATTGTATTCATAAAAATTGTTGAAAGACAGAGAGATACATTTATAATAATAATGGGCTCTGGTCATCAAATTACAAAGCAAGGAAATGTGACCATCTTTTATCCATGTAATGATTAAACTGAGTGCATCAATGAAAAGAGTCTCATCAATGCTAAAGGTTTCCAAATCAATTCTCTGCACATGAGAATACCCCAGGTTTCCAGGCTTGGGAACCACAGGGCAGTGGAGTACAGAGAACAGTCCAGAAAGATACCTTAACAGCTTTGCACCAGTGTTCTGCTATCTGGGCAGAAGCTCCCATGGATAAGAGGGGTTCAAGCACTTTTTCTAAGTTAAAAGAAAAGGACTATAGATGAGACAAACCAAGTAACCATTGGAAGCAACATATATAGAGGTTTGTATCTATATCAACTTGTGCTTGAAAGCAACTTGATGTAGCCCATAAATAATACACTGGATTTGGGGATTAAGGATGTGTGTCTGGTATATTGATATATTTAGCTTTCGTCATAAGTCCTTAGTTTTGTTGTCATTCTCTCCCATATGTAAAATAGGGAATAATGGCAGGAAGACAAAATGCAAAGTCAGTTTTGTTTCCCTTTCTTTACTTCTCATCACTCACTATCTCATGCGTTATGCTGGTTATGAAATCTTTGTAGCCAATGCCTGCATTAATGTTAGTCTGTATATAAAATAAAATACCTTCTGAGCACTAGTGAGCAACTGATCCTATAGTGAAGTTTTTATAGGAGAGGTGAGAGTGCTTTGGAGAGAGGTGGTTTGGTTCACATGGTATATAGCCTCAGCAAAGCAATGAACCTCATAGATACTCTGTTTCACTATGGAACTTTTTCTTTTTCTACGTAAAAAAAAAAAAAAAAAAAGCAATTCCAAAAGAACAGCTAGCAAAATGTCAAAACCACCAGAAACTCCAAGGGAGAAATTTAAAAGCAAAGCTAGTCTATTTTAAATGACAGGCTGAGATAAGGGAGGAATGACTTTCTGGTGTCCAGTGAGATGTTGTGATTATTAATGTTGGGAGCAAATCTTTTTCACGATGTTTCATCCTATTTAAGCCTTCTATAGACATGACTCAATTTGAAGCAAGTATCTGTTGCAAACCAGATGTTGGCCCTTTGATCTATGATTGTCTACCACCCAAATCTACCCTACTCTGTCTCTTCATTAACCATGTAGCAGAGGTTAGGTATTTATTTCCCAAGGTGTATATTATACAATTCCACAAAACCTGAAAAATTGTAATCTGCAATCTGACCTATCCCACAACACAAATGCGTCCCCCACATTTGCATGTTTCTTCATAAGTATTCTAGGACATTTTCTGGGTTTGTGTTATATAAGGAAACAGACAAAGCATTCCTTTTTTTTTACAAACCTCAACAATTCAATTTGATAAGTATTTGTGATTACTTAACTGTTGTTATATTTATCTTTTATATATCTTTCATAATGTTATGTAACTTTACCACGTATGTATGCTTTATTTTCACAGCAGGGTAACTCTTTAACAACACATATTTATTAAGGGCTTCTGAAGACCAGGCACTTCCTGAGGAGGAGAGATGAGAAGAACCCAGCAATGTCTTTGCTGGGTTTTTAGTAAAGGTCATACCACAGTTACACATTTGTTAATAACATATGCAAAGTCACTTATATTTTACCTACTTTCAAAAGCAGATTTGAGGCTGCCTACAAAATGCTCAAATAGATGTGTGAGACATTAGGTGCAAGAAGTGAGTCTTCCGCATCTATTTCCAAATCAAGGATGATGCCTGGCATAGACTCTAGGGCTCTCAGTAAGGTCTTTCCATGGATTGTCATTGGGCTAAGTCTACATCTGCACAGTATACAGTGAGGAATCCAAAAATATACCAACACAACCACTGTCCTCGTGGAGGTAATGCCAAAATTAGGAACAATACAAGATTCTGTTCACATCAAATTGTTAGTAAATACTGATCTATAAACCTGCCTTACATCATCCAACTCTCAATCATTCAAACCTATGAAGAAAAAGCAGAGCTTACAATGGGAGGCTAAAGCTATTTTAGAAAGTAGACAATGATATGGAATAGTGATTTTGATTTATTCTTAAAACGCCTTCTATTAGGGGCTCCTGGGTGGCTCAGTCAGCTGAGCATCCAACTCTTGATTTCGGCTCAGGTCATGATCTCATGGTTGTGAGATCAAGCCTCACTGAGGACTCTACCAGCAGAGAGCCTGTTGTGATTCTCTCTCACCCTCTCCCTTTACCCTTCCCCCCTCAAACAAATAAATAAATCTTTTAAAAAATGCCTTTTATTAAATCCTTTTTAAACAGTTCCATATGCCTGTACTGAGCTTTACTTTATGTGACATGGATAAAAACAATATAAAACTCACAGATACCACCCTTTCCTCCATTTTCCCTAATATATTTGCTACAGTTTGAATTAGAATTGGAAAACTGCCAAATGTTACATCGTACTAAAGACTCATCAGGAGCCCAGCTCACAGAGCCTCAGCCACAAGCAGAGAAAGCAACTGATATGAATAGCAATAAAGTGGAGTCATTACTGCCCCCCCAAACATCATGGATCTCCTTCTGATTCAGGACCCTAAAAATGTTAAAATGATTTAGCATCCTAAAACATGTGTCGTTCCATTCTATCTAAACATTAATTCCCCTCAGTTTGGGATTATGCTGCATCACTACATGGCAACTATGTGGTGACAAGTAACCAAAGGAAAGTCATTTGTCCCATTGCTCCCAAGCATGCCCTGTGCAAGGATCCTCTAAAGCCTTTCTCATTATGCTCCCACAGGTTTATCTCTCTTGCTTCATTTCCTTCATCCCTCCCTGCCCTGGTTATCTTTATTCCAGTCATAGAAACCTTCCCACTACTTCCCATACTATTCCATTCCTTCATTTCACTGTTGGCCAAATAATTCCTCAAAGGCAAAGTGCTCTAAAGAATGAATTGATCTCTATTCTTAGATCTCATGAATATGTGCACACATATTAAAACACTTCAATGACTACTGTTGTTACATATATAATAATATCCAAAGCCCTGACAATAACCCACAATACATGGCTCTAATTGACATTAATATCTGGGGACCCACAGTATCATTATGCTTCACCCAATTAGAGTAAGATGCCAGTTAATAAATGGAGTTGTGACCCAGGTCCAGCTCAAAGATATACCAGGGGTCATTTCCCTAGTCTCAAAATTTATAATTAGATTGTACATACTTGCTAATTGGCAGAACCCCCGCACTGATTCCTTGGCCTATGGGATGATAACTATCACAGAGGAAAAAACAAGTGAAAGCAACAGAAACTGTCATATTAGGGAGGCATAGATTAATACCACTGATAAAGACCTAAATGATAAACTGTGGTACTTTCCATTGTATGCGTTTAATTTACCAGTCTGGCCATTAGAAAAATCAGCTAGAACCTAAAAAAAAATGACAGTGAACTAATACAAACTCAATCCAGGAGCAACTCCAAATACAGCTATTGTGTCAAATGTGGTCTCTTTGCTAAAGAAATTTCTAAAAGCAAGTTAACATGATCTTTAGATACAGAGTATTGACCATTCATCTGGAAAATCCATTATTTCTCATGAGGAAAAGATTTTGCATTCATTTGGGATGGACAAGAGTACACAACTAAGTCCTGATCTTCTTTGTTAGGACCACTTAATCAGAAGACCTATAAGACCCTCTATTTACCTGACATTGTATAATTTTAAATATCATTGCGAGATGTCGAGGGAATGTTTTATGCAAGAGTGGATTTGATCTTAAGCTTGTAGTAGGACAAAAAATTTCTACTTGTATCCCAGATTGGTCAACTTCAACTGATGGTACTCTTGTATTTTGAAAGGCAAGAATCAAGTTACCTAATACACTAGGGTTACATGAAAAAGGACTTCAAAGATATTTAAAGATAGTTGTGTGCTAAGAGTTAAAATACCTTTTCATTTGTTTGTTTTACTTTTATGGGGTTTTTTTATTTTTCTTTTTTTGCTTGGGTCTATGCTTGATATTTGTTTTGGTCATTTTTCCAACCTGCCTACTGTCTGCATTAGATACAGGAAGCAAAAAGATCTCATAACCTGAAAAATCACTTTATGTATTTCCTCTGGGAAAATGTATTAGAGTTTTCAGAAGTAAACTTCAGAGATGTTGGGTATAAATGATGTGGGAAATGTCCACCAGTCAAACCTCAACTGCTGATTTCTCAAAGAATTTGAAACAATATAGTTGGAATTTTCTCTTTCTGCCAAAGTCTATACCACGAAGCATCTTTAAAGAGACTTTATGAGCAGTTTCCCTGTAGATATATTGTTTGCATGCAAGAACATCAATCTCCTTAAATGTTGGGCAGAGAGAACATACGCTGTGAATTAGGTATGCCTCTTGTCCAGAAACATCGCAAAGATAAAGAATCAAATGTCAAATGTGCTGTTCTGTGGAAACCCATTTTGTAATGCTATATTTTACATCAGCATGTGAACTTTGAGTTTCCAAGCTGCAAATAGATATTTTAGAAAAAATAGCTCTATCTCTTTCTTCTCATTTCTAAAATAATTACACAGACAAAAATACATATCATCTTTAAGCAAACTAGGAAATAAACAATAAACTGGAAGAAATTTTGAAAGACATGAGAGGAAACAGTTATATTAGCCTCAAAACATAAATAATTCCTACATATCAAAATGACAAATTGAACACTATAATAGATATACGTTCAAGATTTGTTCAAAATATATGTACATACAAATCACAAATTAATAAATGCCAAGCTCATAAATAATCTAACATATATATGAAGACTAAAACTTATTTACCTAATTTATTATCAAAATTAATGTAGTTTTTAAAGTTTTTGTAATGATAACACAGTGTGATAGGGCAGTGGGTAGGTGAAATCTTTCTTGAAAGTAATTTGTTGATATGTGCCAAATATCTTAAAAATGTGTATATATTTGACCTAGTAATCCCTCTTCTAGAAACCTGAGGACATAACCATAGATATACTCAAAGTTTATTCTATCAAAATGGGCATTGAATAATTATTTCTATTTTTTTAGGCAAAGAGCTTAAATGTTGATAAACTGATTATGTAAACAGTGGTACATTCTTACTATGGACTTGTAAACAACTATTAAAATTATTTATATGATTATTTAAAGTATAGGAAAAAGTGCCCAATAATATATCATATAGCAGGAAAGTCTGCATAGAATTATGAAACCAAAATAACTGCTTTTTGTTGTTGTTAAAATTCCAGTCAGTTAGCTAGCTAGGAAATTTATGTATTATATATGTCATTAGATATCATTATCTATTTTTATATACACGTATGTGAAGAACCAGAAAGATTTACAAGAGAATGCATTTATCCTTTTCTGGTGGCATTTTGGCGGTTTCTATTTTTATTTGAGTATTTTTCTTTCTGTAGTTTGCAAATACTGGACACTAAATATCTATTACCTTAATGATTATATGCTATAAATAAAAATTATTTTAAAATAAAAGTAAAGTTCCGAGGTGCCTGAGGGGCTCATTCATTAAGCATCTGCCTTCGGCTCAGGTCGTGATCCCAGGGTCCTGGGATCGAGCCCCGCATCAGGCTCCCTGCTCAGTCAGGAGTCTCCTTCTCCCTCTCTCACTCCCCCTGCTTGTGTTCCCTCTCTCACTCTCTCTGTCAAATAAATAAATAAAATCTTTTAAAAAAATAAATAAATAAATAAAATAAAAGTAAAGTTCCTTCCAGGCCATTTTTCCCACTCTATATTACCCATTCTTTCTTTCTTTGAGGCAAAAGGCAAATAGAGTACCACCACAATTTGGTTTTGGACACATAGAGGCATTTGTCATAACCCAAATTATTAAACCCATAATCTCTAAATTCTTGAGGGTGCCTATAAATCACAAGCATTCAAACTCTGGAGGCAGCAGTGCTGTTTAGGAACAACAGCTGAATATTCTGATGAGAGTCTAATGTCTTAGTCTATCTTCTAATAATTGAGTAAATCTTGCCCCCCTTCCCCCAAAGCTCACCAGCCAACTTCTCCATTAAAATCCTACAGTGTTCATCTCATTTGGACAGAGACATGAAGAGCATCTCAAGGAGATACAGAATCTCAATGTATAGGGAACCACATTGAGTTTCTCATCCAAAGGCAAAGCTTCTTAAGCAAGCAGTGGGAAATCCAGATGGGCTTGGATTCTGATGAAGGACTCATATTCATCTGTGGAGATGGATAATTGTTGTAACAGTTTGGACCTCGGTTGCCAGGTAGTCTAGATATTCTAATATCATTGCTACCTCTGACATTAATCTTGTCCCAGATCACATAAAATGTTACTCTCACTTTTTTAGGATAGAAGAAGCATCCATCTCTATGGTGCAATATTGACAAAATCTACACTTGAGAATAGTGTTAGAAGTACCAAGAACCAGCACCTCCAGGGAAAGGATCACCTTTGACAAGTGAGTGTATATGTTCTAGAATATTCCCCTAATCAACTGAAATCTTCCAGGCTTCCAGTTGGAAAGCTCCTTCGGGATATTAGGCATAATAGGATAAGGCTGGCCAAGGATGTCAAGGCACAGAGTTGAAGGAGTTGGCAAGTACCGGGCCTTTGGCAAAGTGTCTATGGCAAAAATAGATAGGAAAGGACCTGGCTCTAGAGAAACAAGATGAGGAAGGTGCAGGCTAGTCCTGGTGATCTGGGTAGGAGGACCTAAAGCCTAAGGATCAGTGCCTGAGAAAAACAAGCTCTGCTCAGTCAACACAGAACACTACAGGCAGACTGGGGCCACAATCAGAGACTATGGAGCCAACCTCATGATTACTGCCTGCTGGGTAAAATGACCTGCTCTTAGAGACCGGCAGTCAGATATCTTTGAGAGAAAACATCTAGACTGGAACAAGACAGGAATGCTGGCCCCTGAGGAGTTCTTCACATGGAGAAGAACTTGGATGTAATATGCACAGAGCAGGCATTTCTATGACTGGGTGGGGGGGTTCTTTCTTTCCAGAAAGTCAGGCACACCAGAGCAATTCAGACATCAGCACCAGTGCTCAGACCTAAAAGGTCCCAATGAAAGGATAAAGGACCTTCTTCCAATGAGAGCAAGGATGTGGTTGCAAAGCATTCATGACGATGCCAAGCATGCTTGGAGACACAGGTCCATGCCTGGGGAGAAGCAAACTCGTACCTTCCTTTCTGCTCAGTCAAAAAAAGAATAACAAATGCATACTAGTGTTTGTCTCTACTGTGCATTACAAAGGGCTGTTGCTATTTTGTTCTGAGCTAGACAGCCTCTATATTTACTTACTCCTCTTATTTATGCTTGTAGCACAGACGGCATGTATATATGAGAAGGAAGAGCTATCCCTCCCCCTTGAAAATGAATGGACATGAAATATCTCTAAACAAGAGGACTCATAATTAATAAATCCTGCTTTTGACAAATAGTTACTTCTCGACCCTCACACTGCCTGTGGGATAAGTAACAGTTTTCATTCTCTGCCTTCAGTGAACAAGAGATCTAGTCACCCAGGAATGACAAATTATTTATTTCAGAATCATACTTTAACCTGCAAAAACAAATGAAAATCTGAATGAGAATAAAATGTAGTAGTGCATTAGCTATCTCTAATAATTTGGCATTACAACAACACTTACACAAAATTGGAAATACCACAGAATGAGAACAGGGAGAACCACATTCTCATCCTAGATCTTTCACAAATTGTGTGACTTCAATTATTCAATCCATTTGAGCTTCAGTTTCCTGAATTAAAAACCAAAAGTGTTACAAGCAGGCCATGATCTCAGGGTCGTCAGATTGAGCCTGGCATCGGGCTCTGCGCTCAGCACGGAGTCTGCTTGAGAGTTTCTCTCCCTCTGCCTCTCCCACTCATGCTCTCTCTCTCTCTTTCTCAAATAAATAAATCTTTTTTAAAAAAATAAAAAAAACCTGAAAGCGTTAAATTTAACAATCTTGAAGGTCCATTCTCCTTTAATCAACTATTAATCTATGAAAATATAAATTAGTAATTGTGTGTACATCACTAAGGTATTTATATGTGTGAATAATGATGTTAGTAATGTTAAGCTGCCTATCCTTGTTATCCTGGATGCTATAATAAGTAATGCAGGAGTATTGTTTCTGCTATAAACTATTTCTGGTATACATGTAACAATAAGGGATATCTCTGGTAATATGACTCAATAATATCACAACATGCATATCACTTCCTCTTTAGTTAAAAGACAAGTCCATTTCAGTCATTAGCATTACACACACTGTAAAAATCTGTGGCATGCTATCCATACCTGCTCAGGAAAATGTTTTTCAGTGAGCCCTCTCCTCCTCTCTCCTTGCTCAGTTTGAGCACTGTTGCAGGATGTTAGTAATCACTTTAACATCTCTATGCCTTAATTTTCACATGGGTGAAATAATAAAGTTGGCTTAGATCTTTGTTTCCCCAAATGTTTTTCATAAGAAGTAGCATATGAACAACAAACTATGAACAACAAGGTTCAGAAAATGATGCAAACTCCAATCCCTCTCAGAGACATGCCATCACATTACCATCCTAGAGGCTCCAAAAAGTCCTACAGGACAGAAGCCTGACTAACTTTAATTCACCTGATTTATCCCAGAAACAACTGACCATGGGATCTTTTATTTCCAAGTGAAAGCCATTTATAATGGTACCTCAGCAGTAACAATCCCTGGACTCACTTTGGGAAACCTCAAACATGATACTCTCCATGATGTCTCTATAGCTTAAATATTCAATGAATTCCTGACAGCCAGATATTTACATGGACTAGAAGAAATATGATGAAGATGCAGTGTAAGACTTCCTAAATTTATGACTCAGAATTCACAAATCCTGATTTTGATTTTTCCCCCAATCTCTCTGCCATAATCTATCACAGGATAAAACTGAGGTGGCATAACATATAACCTAATGAATCCCCTAAGACTCCCATATAAAGCCACGTGCACACACAAGAATCAATAGAATTTGTCCTATTTACCTTTCAAGAATATTACAAAATTTGAAACATAAAACAATATATGGAAAATTTGGAAGAAAGTTAATAGCTTCTCATTCTAGAATGACTGAGGAGCTAAGTTTAAAGGCTATAAAAAGCATGGAAAGTGTAGATGAAGCAAACTTAATTTGGTTCACTGGTTACAAAATACTAGGTATTTGAGGTCCACTTCATATCTCAAAAGACTTCCAGGATAGATGAAAATAAGCCATCAATGAAAATAATTTTATGGAGCTTGTTATCTTCAAGACCATCTACTGCAGTAACTAAAGAAATACAGGGTAAAAGGGGGTCTGGAGGCATCCACGGACTCAAGGATCCCTTACTTTTGGAAGCTGATACAGGAATTATCACAGCTGATAAGGACCATCTAGATGATCTAGAATTTTCCATAATATCCCTCACTCAGTCCCAAATGGTTGTCAACTGGACAACTGAGTTTTCCTGTATTATATCTTTTGGCTCTCTTGTGAGAGAGGTAAAGCAGTTCTGGTCCAACTCGACATGTTCTTATATATTCTTTGGGTGTCACAAAGAGTTCTATTGACACAAGGCATCAGAATGATTAGTGGCTGTAGCCCTGCATTGTCACACCTCAAGAGGAGAGCTATTACACTTACACTGATAAAGCACATACAACATAGAAGGAAAATCACCATTTGTGCAGAGTTTCAGTAAGTTTAAGAAGTGTTTGAAACAAAGCAGGCCCAGGAGTACCTGGGTGGCTCAGTCGTTAAGCATCTGCCTTCGGCTCAGATCATGATCCCAGGGTCCTGGGATGGAGCCCCGCATTGGGCTCCCTGTTCAGCAGCAATCCTGCGCTTCTCCCTCTCCCACTCCCCCTGCTTGTGTTTCCTCTCTTGCTGTGTCTCTGTCTGTCAAATAAATAAATAAAATCTTAAAAAAAAAAAAAAAAGAAACAAAGCAGGCCTGAGTGGGAGTACTTGCCAAGTTAATAGATTCTACTGCATCCTGGCAAGAAGAACCAGGAATCCAATGAGTGGATTTATATACCCATGAACTGTTTTTGTTTCATGCCCATGATATCCCATACCTTTCACCACATTCCTGGGAATAAGGCTTTGTCCGTACCATTGCTTCAAGCTGTGTATTTCTTTTAGATTTCTTCTTTATCATAGTATTGCCTAAATTTTCCTGTGTCTTGTCTTCCCAACTAGACTATCAGCCCTTTAGGGGAACAGATTATGCCTTTTATTTCTCTTGCTTCTTTCACAGCTCCTAGAAGAGCACCTACATAAAGCAGAAGATCAGTACATATTAATTGGATGAAAAATAGATTGACATATAAATGAGTGAATAAATCCTAATTGTACTTTCAGATTAATTTTTAAAAGTTGTCTTATAAATCATTTTAGCCATTTAGAAAGTATAATGGCTAGAGGCACCTGGGTGGCTCAGTCGGTTAAGTGTCTGACTTCAGCTCAGGTCATGATCTCGGGGTCCTGGGATCAAGCCTCAGGTTGGGTTCCCTGCTCAGTGGGGAGTCTGCTTCTCCCTCTCCCTTTGCCCCTCCCCCTGCTCATTCTCTCTCTCTCAAATAAATAAATAAAATCTTTTTTAAAAGAAGTATAATGGCTAATATAAGGAATAACAGGAAAGCCACTACAAAGATCCCCATATTGAATTCCTGTCCTGTGACTCCTTGCTATTCACACTCCCCTCACTCCTCAGAGATGACCACTATATTAAACTCAGTGTTCATTACTTTCCCACATCTCTTTACCCATTACTATGTATGGATCCCTAAGTATTTTCCAATATAATTTTTTTGTATGTTGGTAAACTTTATATTATTATATTCTTCTGTATTCATATGCAAATTGCATTTATAATCAAGAATATAATGAGGTAAGTTCATGTTGATATAAATTATTCTAGTTCAATTATTTTCAATACTGAATTATACTTCATTGGATGAGTATACCATAATTTATTTATCCTTCCCACATGAATAGAATTTGAGCTATTTTCCAATTTTTCAATATTACACACAAAGCTGTTATGAACATTTCTATCTAGGTCTCTGTGTGCACATATGAGTGGATTTTTATAGGGTACATACCTGGGGTGAAATTGCAGGGTCATAAAGAACGCACATTCTCAATTATACTAGGGATCGCTGGAGAACTCTCCAAAAGAGCTATTCCAATTTACTCTCTCATAAATCTTTGTTTTGTAAGATTTTAGTTTTGCAACACTACCTTCTGGCTATTTGGATACTGACATCAAGAGAGGATACTCTTTGCTGCCAAGCTTGTCAAGAACTGTGTCTCAAAGCTGAGACATGCTGGTATCTGTTCAAAGTCAGGGACACCAGGCTTCTGTGGTATAAATGGATCCCATTCCTCCACCTACAGCTTCATGACCACAAGCCACAGCGATTACTCAAGAGTTTTTTCCTTCTAACCCTCAACTGCTAGAGTCCTTTTATTTTAAACACAGATTCCCACCATAATTGAAAGTAGACTTTAATGGCAATGAAAGAGATGCATTTATCTCTTGTTATCTGTGTTAGCAGGACTGATTGCAATTCCTATTCATAAGTTCCTAGTCTCCCTGTGCCCTGATTACATTAATATCCCATCACATTGTGTTGTGGGATCATAGCATCCCTGGGCAACAACATGACAGCTGATTTTCAACATTGGTTTCGACTTACTGCCTCCTCCCTGAAATTGACTAAATATTGAAATGCTTCAGAATGCAGTTCATGAAAATAAATCAGACTGTGTAGTGGCCAGGCCATATTCAACAGAAACTTTAACAGAGAATCATTTCTATGATGGAGACTTGCTGTCCAGAGTAGTCCATCCTAAATTGTGATGTTAGTACTGGTACTTCTTTCACATGTCTATTCATCTCTAGTCTCCTTATGAAACTTCAATCCCTCAAACAAGGTGAGAGTTCTGAGGCTTTTTTGTGTTGTTTTTTGATGTGTTTACTCTTTTTTTCAGATTTATTTATTTATTTGAGAGAGAGAGAGAGCAGAGGGAGTGGTAGAGGGAAGGGAGAGGTAGAGACAGAATCTCAAGCTGACTCCCCACTGAACATGGAGCCAATGCGGGGCTTCATCTCACCACCCCGAGGTCATGACCTGAGCCAAAACCAAGAGTGGGACACTTAATGAGTCACCCTGGTTCCCCTGGGTCTTTTTTTTTTTTAATAATGATTTCAGATGGCTATGTTTTTGTTTTGCATATTTTGTATGACAAAGTTTTCTAGAAGAATAAAATACATATAGAAAAATACACTGTGTATACAGAGTGATTAAACAAGCCTTGTAACCACCATACAGATCAAGAAATAGAATATTGCCAGAAACACAACAGCCCTCCTGTGCCCTTCCAGTTATCCCATTCCTGCCCCAGGGTAACCATTATCTGCTTGTTTGTTTGTTTTTAATTAGATGATGTAATTTATCATCTACACTTAACTGCTTCTTTTACATATGAGTTCAGTAAGGTCTAGTGACCCAAGATCACATAGGGAGTTAGTGCAAAGGATTAGAGCCAGGACTCGGCCCCTTTTGCCCCATCCACACCCATTCTGCCTATGCCATGCAGCCACTGGTCTCCTTTTCTCTTCCACTGAAAAACTGGCAAGAGATTCAGTGACCCATTGAATAATGCCACATTCCTCTCCATTAAGGAGGTCAACATTGACCAGTTTGTACCTTGAGTGGGTTCCCACCTCCCCCCTCCTCCCAGAATTTGGAACTTGGTTTCTCTTACACATGGGTGGAGATCCCTCTCTCTCCTACACACACACACACACACACACACACACACACACATTTCCACAGAAAATGACATTAACACTGAGTCTGAAAAAATAAGAGACAGGCAAAAAAAAAAAGATGACATTTTGGCATGTTTACATTTTCATATAAAGTAGGTGAGAGAGGAAGAGAGAGAGTATGGAAGAGTATGAAAATTTAGGGGATACATATATACTGGAATAGTTGAGAGCAGTGTCGATCTAAGCAGTTTGACGGTTATAGTGGGGCTTCTACTGAGTAGTCCAGTGTCTCCAAGGGAATGATCAGAACTTGGGAGTTCTTAAGAAAATGGTCCAGGATGTGGTCACATCCTGGTACAGAGAACAACCAACTTCTGTGGCAATTGGTGGAGCCAAGATAAGCCTTGGAGAAGCCTTTCCATATAAGCAAAACTCGCAGACCTGTACCTCTGAAACAAATAATACATTATATGTTAAAGAAAAAAAAGAAGAAGAAGAAGAAGATAGCAGGAAGGGAAAAATGAAGGGGGGGAAATCAGAGGGGGAGACGAACCATGAGAGACTATGGATTCTGAGAAATAAACTGAGGGTTCTAGAGGGGAAGGGGATGGGGGGATGGGTTAGCCTGGTGATGGGTATCAAAGAGGGCACATATTGAATGGAGAACTGGGTGTTATATGCAAACAATGAATCATGGAACACTACATCAAAAACTAATGATGTAATGTATGGTGATTAACATAACATAATAAAAAAATAGTCAATAATGACTTCTGCAAAACTGTCAAATTAGAAAAGTCGTTCCTTGATTACTGGTCCCCCAACCACCAGACTAAATTGGTCCATCAAGGTTCCCAGAAGTGCTTTAGGCTTCCAGTTTATGATTTCAACATATTTTTCATCAAAACTCCTATTGCCCCTATAATTTATCCTCAGCTGTTGGAGAATATAAAAGGTCTGATGATTATACTCCTTTTGAGTTTTTAATAGCTGATCAAAGTGTCCTACATCACCTTTCTATATTTCCCTTTAGCAAGTAGAGGTTATTGCCACTGTTATAAAGACAAGGAGACAAATTTCAGAGGTTGGTATAGGATGGCATTCGTGCCACATGGACAGACATTCATTTTCAACTCCTTGCTACTTAGTGAAATGAGACTACTTCATGGCAAAGACACTTTCTCTTACTGCATTAAATACACATACACTCATGCACATACACATATATGTGCACACTCATGCATACATGTAAACCTGTGCACACATATAGATGCACATACTTCATAGCAAACAATGACCCAGCAAGGATTTCTAATAAGTCCTGCCTCATTTCATCATTATACCTGATTTCCATCAGACACAGAAGTTCTACAATTATACACTAGAGCTTTCCAGCCCAAATCCTTTTCTCCCCCAATCCTTAAATAATTGAGAGGAAATTACATTATACATTGAATAAAATAATTTCTTTCCCAGACAGATCTCAGACTTCAGGCATTTATAAGTTGATACTATGTAATAAAGTAATTGTGTAATTAGGAATACATTTGTCAAGTAGATAATTATTATGCTTAGAACACATAAAAATGGCTTTTTAAAGAGAGAGATAAAAAGATGGTATTAAGAATTTTACTGGATCAAATGAAAGCTTCAAGTTTTATTGGAAAGAAATAAGTGGCCTTAACCAGAACTGGTTTTATGAGTCTGTAAATCCATTTTAAAATGGGTCAGATAATGAGTTTGGGGGGAACTCTGATGTGGCTGAATTCTCACTAATATCCCTCTCTAGCATTAAGTTGGCTGTGAACGTCAAAGCCCAAGTCTGTGGGTAACTGTCCTTCTCCTCCTCCTCTTCCTCTGACATCAACCTTACCTTCAGTTTATCACCGAGATTCGCTTCTCCATTCTCCATCTCCACAGTCTAATCCCTAGCCTGAACTAGTCCAACAACCCCCTAGCCAGTCTTCACACCCACTCTTTTTGTTTTTTTGTTTTCTTTGCTTTTCATTGAGGTAAAATTCACATAACATAACGTAACCCTTTTAAAGTGTACAATTCAGTGTCATTAGGACATTCACAGTACTGTGCAACCACCACCTACATCAAATTCTAAAACAACTTCATTACTCCAAAAAACCCAATACTCATTAAACCCCATACTTAATTCCCATTCCCTCCTCCTCCTAGCTGCTGGAAACCACCAAACTGCTTTCTGTCCCCCATGGATTCATCTCATCTATTCTGGATACTGCATATAAACAGAACCATACAATATGTGACTTTGTCAAAATTTTAATTCCAGTATAATTAACATACAGTGTTATATTAGTTTCAGATGTACAATATAGTGAATCAGCAATTCTGTACCTTCCTCAGTGTTCATCATGGTAAGTGTTCTCTTCACCTATTTCACCCTTCCTCCATCCACCTCCTCTCTGGTAACCATCAGTTGGTTCTCTATAGTTAAGAGTCTGTTTCTTGGTTTCTTTTTCTTCCCTGTTCATTTGTTTTGTTTCTTGATTTCTACATATGAGTAAAATCATATGGCATTTGTCTTTCTCTGACTGATTTATTTCACTTAGCATTATACTCTCTAGCCCCATCCATGTCATTGCAAATGGCAAGATTTCATTCTTTTTTATGGTAGACTAATATTCCATTTCATATATATACACACATATATATTATATACATACATAAATATATACACATATGTGTATATATAATATGACATCTTCTTTATTCATTCATCAATCAATGGACATGGGCTCCTTCCATATCTTGTATATTGTAAATAATGCTGCTATAAACATCAGAGTGCATGTATGTCTTTGAATTTGTGTTTTCATATTCTTTGGGTAAATACCTAAATACCCAATAGTGCGAGTTCTGGGTCATACATAGCATAGTTATATTTTTAACTTTTTGAGGAACCTCTATAGGGTCTTCCACAGTATCTGTACCAGTTTGCATTCCCACCAATGGTTCGTGAGAGTTCCTTTTCCTCTACATCCTTGTCAATACCTGTTGTTTCTTGTGTTGTTGATTTTAGCCATTCTGACAGGCGTAAAGTGATACCTCATTGTAGTTTTGATTTGCATTTCCCTGATGGTAAGTGATGATGAACATCTTCTCATGTCTTTGTTGGCAATCTCTATGTCTTTTTTAGAGAATGTCTGTTCATGTCTTCTGCCCATTTTTAATTGAATTATTTGTTTTTTGGGTGTTGAATTTTATAAACTCTTTATATATTTTGGATCCTAACCCTTTTCAGATATGTCATTTGCAAATATCTTCTCCCATTCAGTAGCATGTCTTTTGGTTTTATTGATTGTTTCCTTTGCTGTGCAGAAGTTTTTATTTTGATGTAGTCCCAGTAGATTATTTTTGCTTTTGTTTCTCTTGCCTCAGGAGACATATGTAGAAAGAAGTTTCTGTGGTTGATGTCAAAGAGGTTACTGCCTGTGCTCTCCTCTAAGTTTTTTTATAGTTGCAGTTCTCACATTTAGGTCTTTAAACCATTTTAAATTTATGGTGCAATAAAGTGGTCCAGTTTCTTTTGCATGTTGCTGTCCAGTTTTCCCAACATCATTTGTTAAAGAGACTGTCTTTTTCTCATTGGATATTCTTTCCTGCTTTGTTGAAGATGAATTGACCATAGAGTTGTGGGTTTATTTCTGAGTTTTCTATTCTGTTCCATTGATCTATGTATCTATTTTTTGTGCCAGTACCATACTGTTTTGATCACTACAACTTTGTAATTTATTTTGAAATCTGGGATTGTGATACCTCAAGTTTTGTTCTTCTTTTTTAACATTGCTTTGGCTATTCAGGGTCTTTTGTGGTTCCATACAAATTTTAGGATTATTTGTTCTGTGAAAAATGATTTGGTATTTTGATAGAGATTGAATTAAATCTGTAGATTGTTTTGGTTAGCATGGGCATTTTAACAGTATTTGTTCTCCCAATTCATGCACATTGAATATCTTTCCATTTCTTTGTGTTGTCTTCAATTTCTTTCATCAGAGTTTTATAGTTTTGAGAGTACAGGTCTTTCACCTCCTTGGTTAAGTTTATTCCTAGGTATTTTATTATTTTTGGTGCAATTGTAAATGGGACTATTTTCTTAATTTCTCTTTCTGCTACTTCATTATTAGGGTAGAGATTTGTGCAGATTTCTGTACATTAATTTTGTATCTTGAGATCTTACTGAGAAATTCATTTATCAGTTCTAGTAGTTTTTTGGTGGTTTCTATACATAGTATGTCATCTGCAAATAGTAAAAGTTTGACTTCTTCCTTACCAATTTGGATGCCTTTTATTTCTTTTTGTTGTCTGACTGCTGTGACTAGAACTTCCGTTACTATTATGAATAAAAGTGGTGAAAATGGACATCCTTGTCTTTTTCCTGATCTTAGGGGGAAAGTTCTCAGTTTCTCACCATTGAGTATGTTAGCTGTGGGTTTTTCATAATAGCTTTTATTATGTTGAGGTATGTTCCCTCAAAACCTACTTTATTGAAGGTTTTATCATGAATGAATATTGTAATTTGTCAAATGCTTCTTCTGCATCTATTGAAATCATACGGTTTTTATCCTTTCTCTCACTGATGCATCACATTGATTGATTTGTGAATATTGAACCACCTTTGCATCCCAGAAATAAATCCCACTTGATCGTGATGAATGACTTTTTTCATGTATTGTTGATTTGGTTTGCTAATATTTTGTTGAGGATTTTTGCATCTATGTTCATCAGAGATATTGGCCTATAGTTCTTTCTTTTGGTAGTGTCTCTATCTGATTTTGGTATCAAGGTAATGCTGGCTTCAAAGAATGATTTTGGAAGCTTTCTTTCCACTTCTACTTTTTGGAATACTTTGAAAAGAAGAGATATTAACTCTTTATTTGGTAGAATTCACCTGTGAAGCCATCTGGTCCTGGACTTCTGTTTGTTGGGGGTTGTTTCTTTTGTGTGTTTGGATTTTTTTTTTTAAGATTTTATTTTTAAGTAATCTCTACACCCAACATGGGGCTCAAACTCACCACACTGAGATCAAGAGTCAGCCAGGTGTCCCTGTTGGGAGTTTTTTGATTACTGATTCAATTTCATTGTTGGTAATCAGTCTGCTCAAATTTTCTATTTCTTCCTATATAAGTTTTGGGAAGTTATATGTTTCTAGGAATTTATCCATTTCTTCTAGGTTGTCCAATTTGTTGTCTTGATATTCTCTTATAATCTTTGTATTTCTGTGATGCCAGTTTTTATTTCTCCTCTTTTGTTTCTGTTTTATTTGAATCTCCCCCTTCTCTCTCTCTCTCTCTCTCTCTCTGATGAGTCTGGCTAAATAAAGGTTTATCAATTTTGTTGATCAAAGAAACAGCTCCTGGTTTCATTGATCAGTTCTATCATTTTTACGTTTCTATTTTATGTATTTCTGCTCTAATATTTATTATTTCCTTCCTTCTACTGCTTTTGGGTTTTGTTTTTTCTCATTTTTCTAGCTCCTTTAGGTGTCAGGTTAGGTTGTTTATAAAAAATATGTGACTTTTTGTCCCTGGCTTCTTTCATTTAACATAATGTTTTTGAGGTTTATCTATGTTGTAGCATGTATTAATACTTAGTTTCTTCTGGATGAAGAATATTCTATACTGCATAATACCACAATTTGTTTATCCATTCATCTGTTGGACATTTAGCTTCCAAGCGTTCCACCTTTTAACTATTGCAAACAGTGCTGCCATGAACATTCATATACTTATATTTGTTTGAGTACTTGTTTTCAGTCCTTGGGATATATACCTATGAGTGGAATGGCTGGGTCACATGGTAAGTCTATGTTTAACTTTTTGAGAAATTGCCAACTGTTTTGGATGACCATTGCCCTATTTTACATTTTCACTGGTAATAAACAAGGGTTCCAATTTCTTCATATCCTTGTCAGCACAGTATTTTCATTATTATTATTTTTATTGCCATTCTAATGGATATGAAGTGGTATCTCACAGTGGTTTTGATTTGCATTTACTTAATGACTAATGACATTAAGCATCTTCTCATATGCATATGGCCATTTGTATATCCTTTTTGGAGAAGTGTCTAAGTCCTTTGTTCATTTTTTTTAATTGGGTAGTTTATATTTTTGTTGTCAAGTTGTAAAAGTTCTTTATATATTCTGGATACTATTTGTAGCAGCTAAGTAACTTGGAATTTTACATTATCTCCTCTTTTACTAATGTCTTTCTCCTCACCTAGATGAGGAACCCCATCAGGGCAGGCTCTACTTCTGTTTTTGCTCATCATTTTCTCCTCCACCTATCATGTTGCCTGGCACAGAGGAACATTCACAAATAGTCAATTAATGAGTGAATTAATGAATGAATGAGAAGGCCATTGTCTTCTCATCAAGGTGGGGACATTGCCTTCTGACTATACATTGCTCTCTGGCATAGAGTGTGGGAAGAAAATAATTATTATGGAATCACCTTTAAAAGATAAGCCTGTCTTAGTAGTTCTTCTACTTCCTATTTCTTGTTTATTAAGTATATTATTCCTGTCAATCTCTTATAGACTGGACAACATGCTAGGCACTGCAGAAACAAATGTGAAGAAACTCAGCACTGTTTGCAATAGTGGGTATCTGTAGATCTATTTTACTACTCAGAAACTGAACCTCCTTCTTATGTTTAGGGAATTCTCCATTTCATGCATCAACCATGTAAGATGAAAATGCTGGATACTCATATCCCCAGCCTTCACTGCAGCTAAGATGCAGGCATTTGACCTGGCTCTGCCAATCAGAGTCATCTACACTGACCTTGGATTGCACAGCTGATGAGGCAATGAAGCAGGGTGATCACCAGTTCTGTTCTGGTGAGGCTGATGAGAATAGTAAAAGAGAGAGTACCTCCCAGTATCCAGGGACAGTGATGGTTCCAGTTCTGGAAACACCTTTAGGTGCCTGGGAGGAGAGGCATCTTCATGGGATCTATTATGAAGCATGACTGTAGTGATTTTTCTTGTCTGTGGCATTTAATCCTGGTTCTCTAGCCTCTTAGAGAGTCTTCAAATTGCCAAAATATGCTTTAATAAGTCCATTTTCTGCTCAAATTATGCACAGATGATTACTGTTGCTTGCAACTGAGAAACCTGACAGAAGACTGCCCTCATAGAGCTCAACACTCTAGAGCTAAGACTACCAAACTACTGCCTTTAGGCCACTGTCTTAAAATTTTATTGGAAGATAACCATGCTTATTCATTTTCATATTGTCTATGGATGCCTTAGAGCTGCAACAGTAAAACTGTGCAGTTGACACAGAAACCACCCACAAAGCCTAAAATATTTACTGTCTGGCCCTTTACAGAAAGAGTTTATAGACACACCTGCCTTAGATAGGTAGACAAGCAAATAAACATGCAATTCCAATATAACATTTTCCAAGCTTTTGTTAAGACATGTTTTAGAGTAATCCATATTTTTCACTTGTATCATATCTAAAGGTGACACATTTTATAAGTGACCCCAGAGGCCTCCCAAAAACATGTATCATAAGACATAATTTCTTCAGCAAACCATTTGTTATATAAAATGAGATTTTCTTTTATTTGTTACAAATTTGACTTAAAGAAGGCAGTCCTTGGCCTAGAGATAGGTAAATCAGTAGAGAAGTTCACTTTCTCCTGGTATTAACTTGTGTTATTACCACAGACCCTAAAGATTATAAGTAACTTTAGAGTTTACCTGAATTTGTGCTGATCTAACATTCAAATCTTCTTTATACTATCCAGGTGACCACAAGCGTTTGAATCTCTCCAATAACAGAAAACTCACACATTCTGAAGGAAAACTATCCCCTTCTAGTCAGTCTTCATTGAAACCAGGTTTGTCATTAAGTCAAAATTTGTTTCTATTCACCAGTAACCAAAAAGAACATTTAATCCCTCTCCCACATTAGTGCATTTAAATATTTGACAACCACTACTCTGCCCTTCTTTTTTTTTTTTTAACTTGGAACAACATAACATTATAAGAGATGTATAAAAGGTTTCTGAGGGTCTTATCCACATTTTCTCATTAGCATCTAACAGTGACACTAGGGAGACACAATTACCATCCCTATTAGACAACTTGTCCAATCCAAGTTCACAGCTGGTAAATGATGGAGGGGAGCTTCACGTGGTTTTCCATTATGGCAAACAACATTTTGATTTAAATTTCATGTCATTTCATATGGCAAAAAACATTTTGTACTTTTAAAAGCTCTCCTTTGTCATAGCTCATGTCTTCTCTCAGCATTTTTCTTTCCAAACCAGAAAGATTCTCCATCTCTTCTCTTCTCTCTCTCTCCTTTTCCCTCTCCCTATCTCTCTCTCTCTCTCCACACACACACACACACACACACACACACACACACTCACACTCACACACCTTATTTTTAATTTTATCATGTCCTCATATGACAGCAAGAAACCCCTTAATCTTCTACCCACTGCTTCTACTTCTAGTATGTCCTTTGAGTTGCCCTTTTGTGTCATTTTAATTTTAATGATGTAATTGCTATGCCCAGTAAGCAGTGCCATGGTGTCAGTGGTTCTGTCCCTTACTAACTATGTGACCTTTGGCAATTATATTTCTGACCATATGGACCTCCCAACTGCTTCTCACTTTCTGTGCCTTATTAAAATGGACGCAATATCTACACCTTGAGTACAATGAGAGTTAATTAAGATATTTACATAAAGTGCTAAAAAATGAAAGCCAAGCACATTATTATTGCTTTAAATACATTTGAAAAATACAACCAAATCTTTCTTATAGACATCTCTGCTGGAAGCAAAGTTTCCAATTCTACAGTGATCAAGATAAGGCATTAACATAAGCACTCTAACACCAAAATTTATTTTTATCTTCTTATTGGAACAAAGATTTAAACTTCTGAAGAAGAAGATGAAGCACATAAAAAATTGCACTTCACACGTCAATTCTACGCAATTAGATTGAGGGCATGAGATTTTTTTCATTGTGGAGATAAACCAAGATAGAGACAAGGTCTCTTTTGTACCAAATATATGCCTTTAATCCTAGACTAGAAAACTCTCTACCAGGGTCCAAAAAAATCGTCCTATGTGCATCAGCCTTGTGTATGCTGAGGTGATTTGGAAATGTAGTGTCCTGGGAGACGAGAACAAACATTTCATATCCAGAGAAATGAACCAAACTAAACACTCTCTAATACACTGAGATTTAGATCCCTTTACTACGGTGAAAATTAGGTTGACACTAACAGGGGTGACTATGGACAAGTTGTTTGATTTCTATAAGCCTCAGTTGCATTATCTATAAAATGATAAGCTCTACCTCATTTGTTGTGAAAAAATACCAACATGATATTCAAGGGCAAATAGTAACTTGCTGCTACAAATAGGAAGTGGCAAAATGCAGTGGTCACGATAGTCATATGTCTGGTTAGCTGTGCAACTTAATTAAGTTATTTAACTTGGTTAACCTATGTATCAGTTTTCACATCTGTAAAATACAGATAATAATACTGCTTGTCTCTTTGGTAGTTATGGGAATTTAACTAGGCAGGAGGTATAAAGAACACAGGACAGTGCCTGATTCTTAGTGAACACTCAGTAAAAATGTTAGTTGTTGCCATCACCACATAACATCAAAAACACATTTTCCCTTACCAGTGAGCATTGGCCAAATATTAAAGTCTTCACAAAAATGAGATTTTTTATAATAAATTTTAAAAAGACATAAACTGAAAGTTAAAACTATTGCTAAGAGGAAGATTTTCTCTCTAAGAGAGAAGTCACAGAATGCTTGTAAACCATTTCCAATTCTGCTTTTATCTCCCTGGCTTCCAAATCCCAGACACTGCCTTGTTAGTTGAATCCCCTTGTTCTCTCCAATGCTCTACACTGGGATTGAAGCAATCATACAGATTTCTCAGAATGAGAAGGCTTTATGGTTATGGTGTCTTGTGCATTTGCTGAAATAGTCACTTTAGCCAATTTTAATATAAAAGTTCCTAAATTGTTAATGTTCTCCTAAGTGATATTTGATGACAAAATTAGTATCTGCACGAAGTGTAATGAGTGATTTTTTTTTTGTGAAAATACCATATAAGCTGACAGCAGGTAATAATCACACTGTCAAAGACTACAAGATTCCATTTTCTCAGAGCCATCTATATCCCCAGCTTCAGTTGTACAAGCTGTCATCAAGATGGAAGATTTATTTCTCCTCTTACTGCACCATGGCAGCTAGTTTTATAGGACATATGGCTGTGCTGTCCACTTCTCAAAAGGGTGCAAAATCCCTAGCATCACTTTCATAGGTAATTACATGCACAATGAAGAGAATGGCTTTCATGCCAATGAACCCAGACCCATTCCCCACTGACGGCTTATAGAACCCTGGAGTGCAATCCAGATGTCTAAACATGGGTGACCAGTGACCAATTACTCAGGAAAAGATCCAAAATGGTTTGCTCAGGACCTCGATCCCAAAGGAACTGTCCATCAGGAATGCAAGTCTGACCTCTTTTGTGCAGTTTTCTGTAGTTTGTTTTCTCATGCATTAAAATATGGGGCACGCGTTAAAAATCCTTCAGGGCTGTTTCAAAGTCTGTGTGTGGCTTCCCCTTAAAACCTCTCCAATTTCACACGTGATTCATTAAAGGCAGGTAATGGTGTAGAGCTCAGAAACAGGAATTACAGTCAGGGCTGGCTTCTCACCTTTGGCCACCAGTGTCACCACAGGACTAGCTGGTTGGCTTCTATTTATTCTAACTCCCTAAATGTTCATTTATGCTCAAAATAATTTACCCTACATGTGTCTTGTTTTGTAGTAGGCCCTGGAGCTTTATGCAGGAAGCCAAAGGGGACACACATCATATATCCCAGCACTCAGACTGCATGTATTTGAGAACTAAGGTTTGTGTTCATGAAAAATTAACTTTGTACTATCAGATGTGAACTGAATATAATTAGAGGTGCCAGTGAGTGGCCAGTTACTAAAAGCATAAGATTCAGCATCAGTCTTTCTAGGTCTGAATCCCAATGGCATCACTAACTAGCTTCATGACCTCTGCAGCTATGGGAGAACTTCCTGGTCTGGACAGCAAACCTGGATAGAAACCTGGCCTGGGCATTCAAGGAAACTTCAAAAGGATTAGTAGTTTGATAGATGAAAAGTAGGGAGCTTGGTGTTAGAAGCAGAGAGAGCAGCATGTGAAAAGATAATGGGGAGAGAAAAAGATACAGCAAATTCAAGGAGCACAGAAAGGAGACCTTTGTGACTCAACCTAGGAAGTAGGAGTGTGGCTGGAATTGAGGCAGCAGGGGTGGTGGTGCATATGGCGGATAGCTCTGCAAGCCGTGGTCAGGGTTTTGTTTTGTTTTGTTTTTCTTTAAAAACTAATTATTAATGGGGCATGACTGCATAATGAATATAAGTTGTCCTTTGAAGGGGACGAAATGTTTAGGAACTAGATAGAAGTGATTCCCACACAACACTGCAAACATCCTAAATGTCACCAAATTGTACACTTTAAAATTGTTAATTTTAGGTTATGTGAATTTCACCTAACTGCACAATAAACTTAAAAACTGTCATTTAATTTAATTTAAAAATTAATACATGCATAGCAGAATTCAAAAAGTATAAGAAACTGTCTAGTAAAGGGGCGCCTGGGTGGCTCAGTTGTTAAAGCATCTGCCTTTGGCTCAGGTCATGATCCCAGGGTCCTGGGATCGAGCCCCGCATCGGGCTCCCTGCTCGATGGAAAGCCTGCTTCTCCCTCTCCCACTCCCCCTGCTTGTGTTCCCTCTCTCGCTATGTCTCTCTCTGTCAAATAAATAAATAAAATCTTAAAAAAAAAAAAAAAGAAACTGTCTAATAAAGAGTTAGCCTCCTACTCCTGGTCCCAAGTTACAGTGTTCTTCCCTGCAGACATCTCAGTTATAAGCACATTTTTGTTGGTTATCCTTCCAGATATATTTTGTATGAAATAATTATATATGCTGTTGATTTTCTTATCCAACAGGTTGCTTATCCAACAGTTGCATTCTGTACACACTGTTCTGTGCCTTGCTTCTGTCACTTAATCAGCATCTTAGAGGTCATTCCATACAAGTACACAAAAAGCCACCTCCTCCTCTCCAGTGGCTTCATTGTACGGTTTTGCAGTTCCAATTGCTGGGTATTTCTGTTGCTTCTAATCTTTTCCTTTTACAAGGATGTTGTAGTAAAAATTCTTACTTATGTTTTAGTTTTCACATTTACATGTACCTCTCTGGTCTATCATTTCTATTTACTCTTCTAGTCTTTAGCCAGTAGCTGACTAAAACTCCCCACCAAGAATAATTTTTTTTAATTTTCTCCCCACAATTATTTTAAGATTTGTTCATGTTGTTGCAAGTATTAATAGTTAAGTCATTTTAATCGATGAATAGTATTCCACTGTAGGGATATACCACAAATTACTTATATATTCACCTATTGAGGGACACTCAAGTTGTTTCCTGTTTTATGCTATTACAAACAAAGCTACTATAAACTTTCTTCTACAAATATTTATATAGACATATGCTCTCTTTGTTCTTGGTATGGTAGGGGTATACTTAACTTTTTGAGAAACAGCCAGACTATTTGCCAAAGTGGTTATACCATTTCACATTCCCAACATCAGTGTATGAGAGTTCTGCTTCCCCCATAGCCTCACCAATAATTGATATGATCAGACTTTGTAATTTTAGTAATTCTAATAGATATGCAAGGATATGTCATTGAGTAATGATAATGATCATCTTTGTGTACTTATTTGGCATCTTTGAAGATCCAATCTTGTATTGAATTTCTTTTTTCTTATTACTGAGTTTTGAGCTTTCCTTATATGTTCTGGATACAAATTCTTTATCAGACATGTGTTTTGCAAATAATTTCTTCCAGCTATTGCTCATCTTTTCTTTCTCTTAACAGTACTTTTTAAAAACAAAATTATCAGGACACCTGGGTGGTTCAGTCAGTTAAGCATCTGCCTTCACCTCAGGTCATGATCCCAGGGTCCTGGGATCGAGTGCCGCATCGGCTCCTTGCTCAGTGGGGAGCCTGCTTCTCCCTCTGCCTGCTCTGCCTGCCGCTCCCCCAGCTTGTGCTCTATTTCTCTCTCTGACAAATAAATAAAATCTTTAAAAATTAAAAATTAAAAAATTAAAAAAATAAAAACAAAATTATCTTTTAGTTTTTATGAAGTATAATTTAGCAATTCTTTATGAATAATGCTTTTTTTTAATTTTATTATGTTATGTTAATCACCATACATTACATCATTAGTTTTTGATGTAGTGTTCCATGATTCATTGTCTGTGTATAACACCCAGTGCTCCATTCAATACGTGCCCTCTTTTTTTTTAATTATGTTATGTTAGTCACCATACAGTACTTCACTAGTTTTTGATGTAGTGTTCCATGATTCACTGTTTGCAAATAATGCTTTTGGTGCTGGATCTAAAAAATCTTTCACTATGCCAAGGTAAACTTTCCTCCTGTTTTTTTAGATGTTTTATTAAATTTTACATCTATGTTTATGGCCAATATTTAATTTATTTTTCTATATGGTGGAAGGACTGGATTAACATTAATTCTTTTTGCATATGGATATCCAATAGTTCTACCTTTATTTTTGAAAAAAATATCCTTTCTCCATTGATATATCTTTTTAAATTAAGATGGTTGATCACCCTACTAATCTCTTGAAAACCATTGTTTCGGCCATGTTGCCTGAATTTCTGGTTATTTCAGGTCAGAGAGTAAGTAGGTTCTGGTTACTCTATCTTAATCAGGGGTAGAAGTCTGGAGCTAGTTTTCAAATTTGTTTTTCCCACTTTAAACTGGCTTTATAAGTTTAGTCGACATTATAATCTCTGTGTTGCAGATTTATAAACTGAAAGTCAGGAAAATGAAGCAATTTGCCCAATTTATAGTGTTGTTGCAGTGATTAAATAAAATAAGCTTGCAAAACCCATAGCATGACATATGACATCATAATTGTATGGCAGTTGATAAATAAGGGCTTTTAATCTACTTATGATTATTTATTAAATTAACTCTACTACCATAACAAGCATCCTTCTTTAGTGTATTCAACATCCATCAATATTTTCCTTTGAAAACTCCCCATTTTTATTTCCTTGCCCAGGACACACTGAAAAGTGTTTTTCTCAGCCTGATCAGGGAGTTCCATTTGTACCTCCAGCATCAGCTGCTGATCTTTTGCATTTTTCAGCAACCCATGAACTACATTCATTAGATGCTAAATTACAGCTCCCAGAAAATGACAAGTGAGTGCAACATTTCACCAACATAAAGTTCATTCAATAAAATTAAATGAGACTTAGAGAAGACAGGTTTGGAGGAATCATAAATAAATATATATGTTAGACAGTCTCTGCTTATCCAAGTGTCAGGATCAGTGAGTTAATGCTAAGAAATAAACTGCTTTGGTTAATGAAACAGGCTATTAAGAAAACAGAACTGTTCTCATCGCTTGCCATATAAGAGAGTGAATCTATTACTTTCAAATACAGCCATATTAACAGAAACATTACTTGTTCATATTAAGATATTTCCCAGAGTTGTACTTTTCTTTGTAAAAATAAAGACATCCTATGGATTGTGGAATGTTATCTTTTCATTTTTGAAATCCTTCCAATAGCAGCCTGACTGTGGTACATAAGGATAATGGGGGTTTATTTCGTGAGATGGTTTGCTTATGTGGGATTTCACTGGCATTTTGGAACAAGACATGATGCTCTGAACCCCAGAGATGTCTCTGCAACAGCCTAAAGTCTAACCCCGTGTGTTTTTGTGAAGCATAGAATACAGAAGTAGAAATCCAGACTCCCAGACTCACAAGCAGGGATGCTTGCTGTAGTGGTAAATTCATCCAGCTATCCCCCGTCTCATCATATCACTTCACAGTCTAACTTTTCTGAAGAGTTTTCTCCCTTCCTCACCTCTTTATTACTTCTCTGAGTGCCCAGTACCACTCCATCACTCCACCCCAATGCTATCATCAAAGTCATTAGTGATCTCCAAGTCACTAAACCAGGGGATATATTTTAGTCATCCTCTAACCTGACCCATCAAAAGTATATTCCACTGTGATCCACTCTACTTCTTAGAACATTTTGTCTCTTGGTTTCCATGACCACCAGTGCACTAACTTTCTTTTTTCACTCTTGCCACTTTTCGTCGGATTCCTTTTTAGATTCGTCTTCCTCTAACCTCAATCATTATGGCAATGGTTAGCCCTATTTGCCTGAGTCCCTGAGCAAACTCACCACACACCCAAGGCTTCAACTGCCACCTGTACACACATGGCCCATATGCCTTCCCTCTGAGCTGTGATCTCCCTTAACCAGGTGTCCCAATGGCATCTGATGTCTTAAAGGAATTCCATATTCATCATGTCCAGGTCCAGATTAAAACAAGAGACTTCTTAAAAAAAAAAAGAAAGAAAAGCAAACCTGACATGTTATCTCCATTTCTCCAGCTTAAAATGAACACTTCAGCAGTTTCTCGCTGTTCCTAAAGGAAATATTAACACGATTCATATGTAATTCAGCCAACGCCTATCTGTCCAGTCTTATCTCACACCACACTCCACGTTCTTTGCTTCAAGCACACCAACCACACCACTCTACTTTATGTTTCCCACTTGCCACACTTCCTCCTGTCATGGGAACTTCTACCTGAGCCACTTTTCTCTCCCTTCCCCAATCACCTTCTAGCTAACTGGTACTCCTCTTCCAGGTCCTGGCTCACATGTCACCTCTCAGGTTCACTGACCCCATCCTCCCAGACAAGGTTAATGTTTTCTGTTTTGTGATCTCATGATGCAAGATTCTTCTGAGGGCTAAATTTAATTTAAATGTGTAATTATTTGATTAATGTGAATCTCCTCCCAGAGTCAGAGTTCCATGATAGAGGGACAAATCTTGCCAAACTCTCCAGTGTGTCCTCAGAATTAGCACAGGTGGTGATCAGTAAAATTTGTTAGATTTACTGAGTAATTATAAACCAAGAGGCCTGGGTCCTGGTCCTAGCTTTGCCTTTGTTAGGCTTACTGATGTTCGGCATGAAGGTCCACTCTCTGGATGGAAGAGGTGTCTGTCCTCATCATGGAAGGATTTTAATACACTGTACAAATCCTACCCACTGGAAGGACCCAATGCATTCACTGGTAAATCCATTAAGTATACTTTCAGTCTCGAGCAGCTTGGGTAGAGGCAATCTATAGCCCTTTCCTATTTCATCAAACTCTCAACTTCCTTCCACCAGTGTCTGCAAATGTCCCAAGGTGCAGTTCTCCATAACTGAGCTTTATGACTGTTGTGATAGGGGCAGATACCTGCATTTTCCTGGGCATTCAGAGTGCATAAAGTGCATGATTGATACTCTTGGGGATGCTCAGAGCTTGCCCCAGTTGCTCTATTATTTGGAAAACTTGAAGGAAAGGCTTTAATGGAAAAAAACATAAGAAAACAGGAAAATAGTTGACACCCAACCTTCAGAGAGAAAAATGAATCTCTGGTTAGTATCTACCCAAATTCCAAGGGTGTTTGGCATTGGCAACCCTACTGTCTTCCTCTGCCGAATACACTCTTCTTACACCACACATGTTTAGAAGCAGTCAGCACATACTTATTTTTACTTTTTCTAATTGTAGGGTGCTAAAAATTACACAATTTCATATGGATAGAAGCATTTTATCTTCATTAAACCCAATAATACAGTCTTATCTT
The DNA here is from genome assembly GCF_964656455.1 of Halichoerus grypus. Lineage (NCBI taxonomy): Eukaryota > Metazoa > Chordata > Mammalia > Carnivora > Phocidae > Halichoerus > Halichoerus grypus. Next base: position 20,468,388 of record NC_135718.1, on the reverse strand, counting down.
TGTTCTCATTTTTTTCAGGTTAGGACACTGATGATTAAAGACACCAAATGATCCAGGGTGTATTATCCTTCTGGTGAGCCTGGTTCTAGCTCAGCTGCCTTATTCTAAGAGTTGTCCTTCTTTTCCCCATTACATTAGTTAAAACTTTCTTAATCTATTTTTCCTTTAATTCCTGGACAAAAATTTGTGTCTCTTCTTCCCACATGCACTATAAATTCCTTGGGGGCTACCACACTCGACTATGATTCTATATCAAATCAGACTGCAGCACAAAGCAGGTGGTCTCTCTCTGAACTGGGGCAAGGCAGATAGAAGGAATTGACAAGGCAGCAGACACAAAGCCCTTGACATCAGAGGAGACACAACTGAATTTTAGTTTGCTGAAAATATCAAGGGGGACAGATGATTTATTTATCACTGGGTGGAATGTCTTTAGGTCAGGACCAGCTATGTAATTTGCAGAGCTCTATGAAAAATTAAAATGTAGGGTTCCTTGTTAAAAATCGGGGGAAAAGATTTTTTTTCTTTCTTCCATGGACTTTTTCTTGACTTGCTGTGGTGTTTTTACATGCTGCTTAATGTTGCACACCATTGGACATGGGGATGTTTGCAGGTCGAGTACAGACCCTGCCTGTGCTCAGGCCCCTGCAGAGGGAGGTGTGAGCAGCCACCACAGAGAGGCTAGGGAACAAGCTGAGAACCCATCCAGGAGAGGCAGACAGTACAACATGTGAACAAGACTCCCAGTACCCCGTGCATGGTCCATTGTCCCATCAGATTTCACTTATAAAACACAGTCATATATCAAATTATTAAGAATATCATGACAGTAATTGAACAGCATTAAACCCTGACAGTGGGGGCTCTTCTCTGAGTGTGAAGACCTTTGCAGCTACACTGGTTACATACCCTAGAAGCCAGCCCTGCCCTGGATTCACATATAAATGAAAGCAGGACAGAGTCAGAGGGTCCTGAACCACCAAGTCTTTACCTTCTGTATGCCCTGTGAGATCAGTACTTGGTGGCCTTAAATAGATATAGTATTGCATTGAACTGGAGAGATTGTCAATAAAGCACAAAAGGCAAGATGTGTTTTTAATGAAGCCAGAATTTTCTTAGAGACTCAAAGGGAAAGTTTTTTGGTACTTCTTTCATATTAATACAAATAAGAAGATGAAGTCTCAGGTGCACAGTTTTAACTTCAAATAAAGCAATGGTAGATGAGACTGAGGGCACATCCCTCAGCCCTGATCTTTACAGAGGGATAATGATCTCATCCAAAGCCTGCCCAACATTTGATGGGTAGAATCCTCTGCTGTCTTCAGGGAATGACAGCCAAAGGAATTTAAGCACTAAAAGCCTCAAATGCATTCTTGTTGGGTTAGGATTTCCTTGGAGCCAGGACCATCCTTGATTGTATTTGCCATGCTCCTTAATTTTACTGTTGTCCAGAGCTACTGCAGGTAGAGAGGCAGCTTTAAAAGGCTGACACCCGGGGGTGACTGGAAGAACCCCTCCAGGTTACACCTTAACCTCCTCACACCAGAAGGGTCTGTGGATGAAATTGTGCTTACAGACTTACTGAACTTCTCCTGGGGAAAAGACCCTATTGAGCCACTAATATCCACTCAGTTCTCACAGTGCGGGCTTCACTTTATACAAGAGTTATCAGTCACATTCCTGCTGAGTCAGGCTGGTTTCACGTCCATAAACTCGATTCTATTTTTAATGTAAGGCAACTCAGTATTTGAGAGAATTCTGAGGCAAATCCTCTGGCGACACAGACTCCCCTATTCTGGAGATAGCCATGCTCTCAGGAAGATGTTGAATAACTAGCATGAGTTTAGATTTGCATTTTGAATTGGAGATGCATATGGTTTCTCCTCAGAGCAGTTCTGTTCATTGTTATGCACGTGGTTCTTCATTTAATATGGACAGCATTAGTTTTGTTTTGTGGCTAGCATGCTTCTTTCCTGAAATGCAGTCCTTTACACTGGCATCTCTAATAACATAATACTAAATATTGGGTGTAGTAAATGTCCTATTTCAGATTAAATCCAGAGTAGATGGAGGGATAAGTAAATCCAGTTACCACATGATGTGTCACACACAGAGAGCAAAGCAAAAACAATCGTGTTGTGAGAAATGTTCCTGTATTTGTTCCCAGGAAATAAACTAGGTACACTAGTGCAAAATTACAAACTAGTCAAAGTGAGCTCCTAAATTCACTTTCCTTGTAATTTGGGGTTAGCCTTAAAATGTTTGTTGTTTATGGAATGTACTAGTTTGATAGGGCTGTCATAACAAAGTACCACTGACTGAGAGACTCAACAGAAATTATTTTTCTCACAGTTCTGGAGGTTACAAGTCTGAGGTCAGCAGAGTTTTCCTTCTGAGGCTTCTTTCCTTGACTTGTAGATGGCCGTCTTTTCTCCATACCTGTCCCTGTCCAAATTTCCCCTTCTTAGAATGGCACCAGTCATACTGGATTAAGGCCCACTATGATGACATCATTAAATTAATTATCTTTTTAAGAAGCTTATCTCTAAATACAATCACATTCTGAGGTACTGGAGGTTAGGACTCCAATGTGTGAATTTGGAGGGGGATACAGCTCAGCCCATAACATGGAAGAATAGTAAATATAAGAAAAGAAAGGCACTTTTAGGAAAACTGTCTCTTCTGATTTATTGTACACATGTCTACAATCCAAATATATTTTTAGAGCAAATTTCAAAACAGAGGGAAAAAATTATTTTTTCTATAATTTCTGCTTTAGAATGTTGTCATACAGAGAGGATTTATACTAAAACAGGCCTCATTTTCTGCAGCTCACTCTGAGGGAAATGAAAGGCCCATTATGAAAAATACCTAGTACCCTTAATAGCAGGAGAGTTCCCATATTCAACTCATGTAATATGAATTTCCCTAGGTTTTCACTTTGAGGAAATATTCTGAAGCTATTAAGGATCCCATTAGTCAGTGCAGGCTGAGCAAAGCAGAAAACACTGCCTATTTCCAAAAACCAATATATGGGCTGATATATTCTCTGTCCCAAAGATACAATAAATTTCTGTCAGTGCTAACACAAGAAGAGAAGGTTAGTCAGTTGGCATTGGAGTTGGTTTCAGATGAGCCCCTGATAATGTGCATCTTCAGCTGCAAGGGAAGGGTGAGACCTCAGAGAAAAAGCATCTGTTTGAGGCACAGTTTACTGAGTTGGCCCCACTGAAATTGCCCCTGCTTCTTGGATTAATGAGAGTCTTCCTGACTCCCTAGTCTTTCACTAGGAGAAATCCCCACTTTACAAGCTCTCATAAAACCATCCCCTTTTGTAATATAAATAACAGTTATAAATATGCATTCAATGCCATGGGTAATTGGCTAATTCTATCTCTATCACTAGGCTATAAACCCCAGGACTACAGGACCAAGTATGTTTCATTTACCTTTATGACTCTCACCAACCAGTCCTAGAGACATGAAAGCAAATTCTGGAAAAAAGCAGTGGCAACATAACTCTGAATGATTACTGCTCTTGCTAAGTGACAATAGTTTCAGATTCCAGCAAACAGCTTCCTAATAATCCCTAATTAGAGAAACCAGAAATTATATTCTTTATATGGGGTAAACCAAACCTAGGACAATGAAGGTATACTTTAAAAATATTTATATGCATAGGGGCACCTGGGTGGCTCAGTCGTTAAGCGTCTGCCTTTGGCTCAGGTCATGATCCCAGGGTCCTGGGATTGAGCCCCACATCGGGCTCCCTGCTCTGCAGGAAGCCTGCTTCTCCCTCTCCCACCCCCCCCCCCCCGCTTGTGTTCCCTCTCTCGCTATGTCTCTCTCTGTCAAATAAACAAATAAAATCTTTAAAAAATATATTTATATGCATAATAATACACAAAAACTGCATGTATTTATAAATGCATATTTAATTTAAAATCCTGACAATGTCTCACATCTTATTGTGTAGTGATTATTTTCTCTCTGAGTTCGTACAGCAAACTCCTATCACAGCTTTAATATTGAAGAAGTTCTCAAAGTTCACTTACTCATGGGTAATCATTATCATAATGTAAAATAATAATAAGATCCATTAACCTAACACACTGCTGAGCCCTTAGAACATGCATAGGAAATACTTTTGACATCTAATTTGGCAGTCCAACTGGTAATAAAATCCCCTCTCAACATCTCTAACAAGGAAATATGGTTAGAATTAAATACCTCATTAGCTCCTATAAATTCCCACCCCTCATCTAGATCCCAGACCCACATGCCCCATACCTTGGGCATCTTCACTTGCAGGCTTACCAAATCTGTTCCCCTGCCTGTTTTTATGAATAAAACTTTATTTTAGCATGACCACACTCATTCATTTACATGTCGTCCCATGAATGCTTTCATGCTACAATGGCAGGATTGAGTAATTGTCACAAAGGCCATTTGACCCACTGAGCCAAAAATTTTATCATCTGGCCCTTCACAGAAAAAGTTTGAACATTCTATTCACACTTACCCCCCCACCGAGTTTCCATTTTCTAATCCATAAAAGGGGGATGATAATAATAATAGCATCTATCTCATGGTGATGCTGAGGACTGAACGCAGTACCACCCACAAACCACTTAGACAGCGCCTGCCACACAATAAGCAGTTACCGGGGGCACCTGGGTGGCTCAGTCATTAAGCGTCTGCCTTCGGCTCAGGTCATGATCCCGGGGTCCTGGGATCGAGCCTTGCATCGGGCTCTCTGCTCAGCGGGAAGTCTGCTTCTCCCTCTCCACTCCCCCTGCTTGTGTTCCTTCTCTCGCTGTGTCTCTCTGTCAAATAAATAAAATCTTTAAAAAAAAAAAAAAAGCACTTACCAGTACTGGCTCTCGGCGTTAATATTATTATTCCTCGCATTTCAAGACTCAGACCACATATCTTCGAGAGTATTCTCCAGCTTGCATTACCCCATCCCACCCTATCCTCAGTCTTCCGTTGTACTCCCAACGTTACAGTAACCTGAAGATACCTTTATTTTAGCTTTTTCTTTGTTATGCATATATAGTCTTCTGTCTCCCCTCAGAAGACTGTGAACATCTTAAGGGCAGGGGTTGTGCCTCCTTCATCTTAAATCTGCAGAGCCAGCATCTTGCCCACTGCTGGCATTCAGTGCACCTGAGCTCCTCATGGGAGGTCACACAATGTCAGTGTCCACAGAATGTGTATCTATAGACAGGGAGGTTGCCAGGGCTTTGACATTTTTGGCTTGATGGAAGGTACTCACTCAGTTGACTTGCAAATCAGTAGTTGGAAGTTATATTCTGGCAGGGGAGCACTGATCAATATGGAGAGCTCATAAAGCAGGCACCCACTCTGGAATCTGAATCCAAGTAAGTAATGAAGGAGCCAAGCCCCAGATCAGCAGCTGACTTTGATTCTAGCCTCTTCATGGGATTTCATATTCATTTTTTCTCAAGGAATTCTGAATGGGCAGAAAAGTACCAACTGCTAATTTAAGGGGAAAAAAAAGTCTTGCCACCTAGAAAATGGCATTTTGGGCAAACTTGAGAAGTATTCACCAAAATCAAGATGAAAATGTGTATGCCTCCTTTTTGCTCATTTGCTTATTTTTGAATCTATCAACTTTTTTTTAACTTTCCAAGAATAAACACAAATTGGTACTCACTCCCATCTTTCCACCTAGAATTTCAGAATGGTCTCTCATTGTTTTGGCAACTTTTTTTTTTCTAGAAAAATCACGATCTCTGGGATTAGGAATATGCTATTTAACCTCAAAGAACTATTTGCAGCTTTAAAGCTCAGATCCTCTTAGAGAGAAGGTTGTTTTCCTCTCTCTGCTTTGTCTTATCAGGATGTCCTGAACTTAATCATCATCCATGGGATTCTCTTCAGGGGATCAACTTAAAAAGATATGCAGAGCCTTTAAAAGTTGCAGCAGAAAAATTTCAGTCTATCAAGGATCATTTGCAAAATGCTTTCCTTTTACATTCAAACAACTTCAGTGGTCCTCTCTCCTGATTATTCAGGATTACATGGCAATAACATACAATTATTTGTCAACACAACAGCTTGAGCAAAACTCAGAATCAATTTTCAGTTGGTTCTCAAAACTAGCTTTTCCTCATTCTTTGCTTCCACTGATCTTCCTTAAATCATGTCCATAATGGTCTTCTTCCAACTTTTACTGGATTCCAGAGATATGGGTGATACACAATACTGAATTCAAGCAAGACATTTCTGTTTCTTTCACTTTCTGTACAGGGAGAATGGAACCACTGTTTACGCAAAAAGATTTTACAATTACCATGGTATTTTTTGATGGTTGTATATTTTAAAAGCAAAACACACCAAGTTAGAAATTTCAAATAGTTCTTCTCTTTCATTTTTGCAAAGACAAATCAAATGTCTTATTACATCAGGGTTCTAACACATTTTTTATTATAGATGATGAACCTTCCTAGAAAAAGGAAAAGCCATCATAAGGACTTCTTAATAAGCTTTCCTTACTTCATAGATTATGTTTTATGTTTATGTTGGATTTGATATCTTGACTTACAATGATTTGCTATATGATACTACATTATACATAACTCAATAAAACTAATTTTCAAAAAAGCAAGGATATAAGTAATTAAGGTAAATATAAATTATTTATATTTAAGTCCTAATTATTAGGGGAGGTGAGAACCTAGACACACACACACACATTTTCCTTAACTAGATTCATAGAATATTGAACATTTTCTGACACATAACTTTTGCCTTCCTCTTACATATAAATATATTAACATTTTATGGTCATTCTCTCTCTTCCCCACATCCCAACCTTATACCTTTCCCTACACTCGAGCTGACCAACTTCTTTTCAATTCTATATACAAATATTGTTTAAAAGCCATAGTAAGTTTAAGTTATATCACTCATATCTAAATCAATCCATTTATGTTCTGCTTCATAATGATGTGACTGGAATTCTGAAAACTATATTTCTAGTTCTTTCAGATGGCTTCCTGTTTGGTTCCACCAATATGTGTGCTAGATTGAAACTGGAAGGCAGAAGGCTATGCTTCCCATCAGCTTCACTCCAGCCTCATTCCAGAAATGGCCCTTTACCATCAGGAGCTATTAGCCCTAGGCTCCAGTAATTTTAGTCCTCCAGGAAACAACACCACTGTGTTCCTTCATAAGTACTAGCACTTACTGGGAGATTGCCCATTCCCAAAGGTCTGGACCCAAACTCTGTAGTGCCCAACTTCTGATCTCCTGAGGTATCAAGAGTAGCCATACAGTATTTCCTCCTCAGAGTTTGGACCTTAGCTCTGCAAAGCCCCTTCTCTATGTTCCTGTGCTATTAGCTGCAGCTGCGTAGCACTCCATGCTCAAAGGTCTGAGTCTCATTTCCCCAAGGTGTCTTCTCTAAGTTTCCAGATTCTGGAAACCCCAACCCCTAACCTTCATGCCTCAGTCCTTAGGGGTGTAACTCTGTTTAACTTTAGTGTTCTATTTTGATCTTTCCATCTTCTAATACTTCTCTATCCAATTCAATACACTAACTTCTTTCTATTGCCCTCTTTAGTATGATTTCTCTGTTTCTAACTGGATCCTGAGTAGGATACTATATTGGTACAAAACGTAATCCCAAGAAACAAAACCTCATAAATGAGATTGATGGATTGGTTTGGCTGTATTCTTGACCTTGAAAAATGTGTGGAGCTCCTCACCAATGGGAAAAGAGAAATCAGTAATTCTTACAATGTCATGCATCATGATTAATTAAATTGTCACCTGTGGTTGATTGTTATCACGCATCTAAAGACACTTATGGAACCAAGCATCTGCTTTTGATGCATATGAGCTAGGATATCTTATTACTGTATTAGAGAGCATACAGAAAGACACTGACAAGCTCAAGGCTTTAAAATCTTAGCCCAATTGACAGACAAAGAACAGGAGATCTATATGCCCCTGAAATAATCTCTTATTTCCCTGAAAATCACACTCAAAATTCAATTGTGTGTGTTGCAGAATTAAAAACTAAGTTGAATTCACAGACTCTCAGGACTTGAGAGCCCAAGGCTTGGAAAAAGAGTTATTACAAGATGCCTACAAGTCATTTTATGTTTTTTGTTTGTTTCTTTGGTTTTTTTTTTTAAGATTCTATTTATTTATTTAACAGAGAGAGCACAAGTTGGCAGAGGGAGAGGGAGAGCAGGCTCCCTGCTGAGCAGAGAGCCTGATGCGGGGTTTGATCCCAGGACCCTGGGATCACGACCTGAGCCAAAGGCAGACAGTTAACTGACCGAGCCACCCAGGCGCCCCTTATGTTTTATTTTTAATACTCTTATATCTGCTAGTCACAAAACTTCAGAGTAAGCAGAAGTATACAACATAATGATCCCATTGCACTGCTCAGAAAGGTAGCGTTATCTTGGAGTATCTGCATAGGGATGGTAGGACACAGCAAGTATTGATATAATTGTGCAGAGAAAGTTGATTAAGTGAAAAGAGATTCTCCCAGAAACCCTAGGAAGCAGATGTCTACTGCCCTTGACCTGAGACAGTAAGTGGGAAAATTTGTGGGAGGTGCCAACAGTCCTTTAACTAGTGGAAAAGGCGGGTAGGTCTACTGCAGCTACCCTGTATGGCCCTATATGTAGTTCTTAAGTTCCTTTTGTTTAGGTCTCCTCACTGGCATTAGTTCACTGATTCTGAGGACTAGGGCCCAGTGGCCATGTTTATATCCCTGACTCTCTGGTCACAGTGGACTGGCTATTACCTGATTCAGTGGAAAGATATCCAAAATTAGCCAATTTTATGTTCTTGCAAATCACCATGTTTGTGTTGTTATTGTGCCTTGCACTTATAAAACATTGTTTCCTCATCACCTCAAGTCTTCAGATCTTAATCCCACTCCTCTATGAAAGACATTCTTCATACCTCAATTAACTAGTTCAGGCAGGTTTACATAGCATCTGGCTTGAGGGTTAACACCTGTGTTGATATTCCCCTCCCTCCTCGATCAACATGTCATCAACCCCAATCTTTCCTGCCAAAGTCAAGTGTGGGCACGAGATTCTCAGGTGCTCTTTTCCTCCATAATCCCCACCTTCCCTTCCTTAATTTCCTCTCTTCCATAATCCATTCCACTTGTTGATTATGCCCCTGTTTCCTGAGTATTATGTATAACCCATATAATAGCCACAGAGTAAGAGTTACAATTTCTGTTTTACAGGTGGGTGAATTAAAGCTCATAAAAGGCTGTGTAATGGGCCAAATGTCAAACAGCTGTTAAGTAACACAAATGGAATCTTAACCCAGGATCATGAGACTCCATGGCTCAAAGCTCCTTCCACTGCACCAGATGGAAGTTCCCACTTCCTGTTAGACAGGCCCTTTCATACTGTGTCTTAGGCAGTTTCTCCTGGGATAGCACATAATCCCCCTGTTACTGGAACATATGGGCATGGGAACAGTGGTAGCAGATGAGCCTGGAGATGCAAGGAGCAGAAAGTAATGAGCAGATGTAATTCTGCAGAACCCAGGAGCTCATAAAGAGTTTTAAGCAGGAAAATAACATAACCAGATGTGTTTTTGAGAAGCTAAATTTGGAGGGAGGTAGACTAGTCAGACAATAGAGAAGACAACTATGAGAAAGTAAAAGAACATGAGGACCAAATCTGTGGCAGTGGCAGTGCCTTAGAAAGAAGTTCCTGTATTTAAGAGATATTTTAAAGTAAAATCTTGAATTTAGTATTTATTAGGGGGTAGGAAGTAAAGAAGAGGGGTTAAGTGCAACTCCAAAGTTTCTGATTATGAATGCCATGGAACATGACAGAAAAAAAATAAAGAATAAATTGAGTGTAAAATGAGATAGGGAGAAGGCAATTTCTGTTGTGGATATATTAGATTTGAAATATCTATTTACATGTATCTATTCCCTAACAGTCTTTGCATTTTCTAGGGAAAAGAGAATCTCAATAAATGTTATTAGCTATCTGAGAACTGATAATTAAAATCTCAACCTCAGGAAAATACTATGTATCCATCAGAATGCCTAAAATTTAAAGGAAAAAAAAAACTCAAAATACAAAGAGTTGGCAAATTTGTGGAAGAGTGGCCACCTCCATACACTGTTAATGAATGTAAATTTGTACAACCATATTGGAAAACTATTTGCAAGTATTCACTAACACTAACATATGCATACCTCAAGCCCCAGAAATTCCATAATAACATTTACACACAACAGAAATGCATACATATGCTCACCAAAAAACAAAAATAAGTATATTCAGAGCAGCAGTTCTCATAGTTGCCCAAACTGGAAGCAATTCAAAAGCATACATTAGAATGCTGTGCATCAATGAAAATGAAGGAACCACAACTACACAGAACAACATGGAAAAATCTCACAAATATAACATTGAGTAAAATAAACCAGCCACAAAATACATGCATGCTGTATGATTTCAGCTTTATAAAATTCAAAAACAGGCAAAATTAATCTGTTCTGTTGGAAGGCTTGACACCTCTTTGTGTGGAGGGTTACTGAAAACAGGCACCAGAGACAACTTTGTGTTTTGGTAATCTATTTCTTGACTTGGGTGCTGCTTTGCTGGGTAGAATTTCATTGAGATGTACATTTATAGTCTGCATTTTTTTCCGATTTGTGACATTTAAATTTAGAAGTTTACATTACAAATAGATTCTCCAATCCCTTCCAGCACTAGTCATAAATTATTCAATCAAAAATACTTAATAAATGTTTATATGAGCCAGTTCTTTTGCTTGACTTGAAGATGGAAAGAAAAGGCATAAAAAGCATTGTGTAGATGTAGAAGATTCTTTCTCAGAAGATCTGAGACACTACCTAGTGCACGGCCTTTGCCAGGCTCTTAATCAAAGCTTTGTTTACCTGACCTTGAAAATGGAGACATTAGCAAGACCCACCTCACTAAATTTATTGTGAAGATACAAAATGGTGTGGTTGAGGAAATGAAAAACATTATGCATATGTTATTTGTTTTGAAGACAAGGTCCTTGGTTTTCTTGAAGGTTATACTTTAATTGAGGAGATATTCACTTATGAACCCCAAAAGAAAACTTTGAAGAAAAGCTATAAAATAAAGCAGCAGTTGGAAACGATTTTGATCATATATCACAGGTTTATGGATTTCTCTTCTTGTCATAATTCAATGAAACTAGCATAAAGCAAACTTTGTTTCTTAAAGAGGCAGGGAAATTGAATAAGTATGTTTGGGAACAACACTTTGTCCTTCAAGAACCAGGCCAACCAGTCCGGCTCCTTGGTTCAGAAAAGAAATGATTTCTTCTCAACACCTAATAGCCTGGCAAGTCCCAGCTGCTGCTGAAGCCAGCTGCAGAACACAAAGCCCCGCAGAGAAGCCTGCTCCCATGACTCCACCTTAGCTTCACACCTCTGTTGCTCCTTCTTTAAACCAACTCAATTTTGGTAGAAGAAAAAAAAATCTTCATCAAAATTAACATTAATATTCACTTTATGTGGAATCTAAAAAAAATTTAAAAGTTTGATTTCACAGAAACAGAGAACAGAATGGCTATTACCAGGGGCTGAAGAGTGAGGGAAATGGATGGGGAGATACTGGTCAAATAGTACAAATTTTCAGTTGTAAGAAGAGTAAGTTCTGATGATCTAACGTACAGCATGGTGACTACTCACCACACATGCACAAAGTTAACTATGTGAGGTGACGAATGTGTTAATTATCTTGATCTTGGTAATCATTTCACAATATTTATGTGTATCAAATCATCACATTGTATACTTTAAATATACAATTATAATTGTCAATTGGTGCTCAATAAACCTTTAAAAAGAATCAACATCTTAACCTATTATAGAATAAAAATAAGAGTAATTTTACTAACACATTTAAACACTCAATATTAGCAAGAAGTTATAGTAAGGACTTAATGTGTACATTACTTTCTTCTCACACCATCACCTACCAGTTTATTGCTCCATGCTCATCCCCCCGCCCCCTCCTTACAATCTACCTCACATGCCTTTTTTTTTCTGTTTTTTTTTTTTTTTCTTTCTAACTGTTATATGAACTGTTTCTTATGCCTAGACTCCCTTCTCCCAGACTAATCCCTGGGTAATTAACAAGTTCAAACTTATTCTTTAGTTGAAATATGAGGGAAGATCAGGTCCATCTTATGCACATCCATAGAAACTCAAGTCATCTCTCTGTTGCTCACATTACATAACTAACTATTCAACATCTGTCTTCCAGGACTGTCTGTATACTGCTTGCTCCATATTCTCTGGAGGTGCTTCAGCTAGCCAAAGTTCATTAAAAAAATCTTTTCTCTCGCACTAACACATTCTTCCAAAATGTACATTTCAGTAGACCTTAGGTATGGATATCTATAGAAGAATTGTCTACTTTTAAAATCAGTATTTTGAGTGGAGTCACATGTAGGACATCTACACTTTTAATAAACCTGAGACCTCTTATATATCAGGCGCTTTCATTCTCCTATCATAAAAACTAAATGCCAAGTTTTTAAGAGTTCAGAACTTGTAAAAATATAGGAACATGTTAAAAACTTCATTTAATTTCCTTTTGTCAGGGAAGAAGAGCTGTAGCATATCTCCTCCTACCATACTGTTTGAGTTTTATGGGTTTTTATTTTGCTATTTGTACATTGTATAATGTACTGCTTCTAATGCTTTAAGACAGCTTTTTACAAATAGATAAATAAAAGCTATTTCTAAACAGACATAAATTAATGAACACAAAAACATATACAAGAATAAAAGTGTATGTATCACATGATAGCAGCATGTGTAATTCATTTTTGTGTCTTCCACATTGCCCATCATGGTGCATTCCACATGGCAGGTGCTCAATCACTGTTTATTGGAAATGAGAACTTACACTGCTGAGTCATTTAAATGCAAGGTGATGGGAGAGAAAGCTATATTCCTATTTTGCTTAGAAACAACACCCTTTTCTTACTGGAATCTTCATCAGTCTTACAGATAATAAACTGGGATTTGAATCTGAAGAAAATAGTAGGTGCTTATTAAATATATAATTGATTGATTGATTCAATCTGTATCCACAACCATCCCCACCAATGGAGATGCTGTTAGAATTTACCAGGGCAGATGTTTGCTTGAGAATAAAGGCCACTCTTCCTAATCCAAAGGCAGGAGCTTTTAAAACTTTAATTATGGCACCAGAGGTTGGCTCAGGTCTCTCCTCCTCAGCCTCCATGGCACTATGCATTGTAGAGAGTATCTAAAGTCGGATACAATAAACTTATTACCCATCTGAAATCTGGGTGGTAGTTTACCATACACATTTGTTGTTGGGAAACAATCACACATTTCTTTTCTTTTTTCTTTTTTTTTTTTTTAAAGAGAGAAAACATGAGTAGGGGGACGGGCAAAGGGAGAGGGAGTGAGAATCTTAAGCACGCTCCACGTCCATACCCAGTGCAGAGCCCAGAGCCCAACTCGGGGCTGGATCTCATGACCCTGAGATCACAACCTGAGCTGAAATCAAGAGTCGAATGCTGAACAAACTGAGCCACCCAGGTGCCCCACAACCACATATTTCTGAATAGATTCATTAAGAGGACTCAGGAAACAAATGAATAAATAAACCTTTGCAACCACTGCTAGTCCCTGCATAAAAGGCAACATGTTGCTTTTTGCTGTGACTACCTCTTGATGCCTACAGCCTCTACCCCCACAAGGTCTACCCTTCAACTTCATTGGGTTTAATAAATCTTCTTAGGGTTCCATTTGGGGCATACATGTTGTGGGTGGATATGAGTAACTTATGCTGTATTTATAAAACTGCTGCCCTAATGAGATAATATATTTACTTATTAAAACAATAAACACAGCTGCAAATGAACCATAAAAAAACAGATGAGACAACAGATTTCTCTACCCAAAGTGTCAGTTTTATAATTGAGAAATAAATTAAATAATCCTTCTTTCTCCCACTATTTTTCTATCTTCATATGTACCTATAGCATTCAAGAGCAGTCAGCATTACTATACTAATTACAGAATAACAAAACTCCATATAGAAATTGATTGGCCTTGTAATACAATTTTGACAACATAACATATGGTAGCTCTTCCAATACACTCAAACCTAATGACTATACAGAACTATGTCTACTTACTAACAGCTTTTGCTTTATCATGCAAATACCATTAAGATTTTTCCTTATTAGGGTTCCACAGGCAATGATGGAAATGATACATTGTATAATAAGGGGAAATAATCTAATCTATGTTCCAAGTGGTGATTCTCAGGTATGTGAGTGGAGAAGGAGGGACTATTTCATGTAAATTATACCACAAGACCAATTTTTTCCATTAATATTATTCAGAGGTGAAGGCTGAAATAAGAGACATTGAGGCCATTTAAACATAATTGTATCAATTTATTTTTCCACAACACATGTTATAATAATCCTAAAATGATATAGCATATGCCACTATGAGGAAAAGCCACAATAATTTCATTCATGTTTTTCAAACATCTTAATTTTATTCCTTCCCTGCTCTGAAGCCTTTTTTTTTTTTAAAACCTCCTGGCCCATCCATGTATCAGGTCAAAAATGTTTTAAAATATTTGGGGAGCGGCAAGGGATATGAATCTCTATTTAAATGTCTTTATTGGCAAAATTTATCTTTTAAATTTACATAATTAATTCTCAGTCACTAAAAAAATAGAATATAAAACAATCAAAAAGAAAAAAAAATATTCACATTCCTATCACCCAATGACTGCTACACTTTGTACTGTATAATTTCAGATTTCTCTTCAAAACAAATGGCATAATACTTTTTGTTAGTTTTTATTTTTATTTTTTTAGATTTTATTTATTTATTTGACAGAGAGAGAAATAGCGAGAGCAGGAACACAAGCAGGGGTAGTGGGAGAGGAAGAAGCAGGCTCCCCGTCGAGCAGAGAGCCCAACGTGGGGCTTGCTTGATCCCAGGACCCTGGGATCACGACCTCAGCCGAAGGCAGACGCTTAAAGACTGAGCCACCCAGGCGCCCCCTAGTTTTTATTTTTAATGTATTATATAGCCATTTCATTTTTTCCCAGATTTACTGAGGCATAACTGACAAAAATTATATATATGTAAGGTGTACAACATGATGATTTGATATATATGTATACACATTGTGAAATGATTACTAAAATCAAGTTAATTAGCACATCCATCACCTCACATAACTATCTGTGTGTGTGTGTGTGTGTGTGTGTGTGTGTGTGTGTGTACGTGCTGATAACATTTGAGATCTACTCTCTTCAGAATTTTCCAGTATGCAATACAACGTTATTAACTACACACCATACCGTATGTTCGAAACCCAGAACTTATTCATCTTATAACTGAAAGCTTGTACCCTCTGGCATTTGTGAAGTCCTACTGAGCCATCGTTACAGATTTACCCAACATGAGTCAAGAGTTTCAATACTTGGCATTCAAGGAGAGGAGGATGCTGCTAGACAGAGGAAAGACTACATTCTATAGGAAATACAGTCACCATGAAAGAGAAGTCAATAAGGAGGAGGTAGGGGGACAGAGAGAGAAAAGGAGAGAGGGAGAGAGAGAGAGCAGGTTTCCTGTGGTGTACTTACGTCTACACTCCTAAGAGCTGATGGCTCACCAGGAGTCTTAAATACCTCTACTCCTACTGCCGCCTATGTCTTTGTTGCAACAAAGATTCTGATCCTCGGGATTATAGGAAAAAATTACCCATGGCATGCCTGAGGCACAGCACAGGGATGAATTAAACACAGTATATAAACTGGGAGCCATAAGCATTAAAATCAGCCACCGTCATGACGGAGTTCTCTAACCCACATGATACTGATTTGAGGTTCTCTGGGAGAAGAAATGTATGAATATGAGTAGGGTAGCCCATCCCCATGCCCACAAAAGTATATCCAGTGGGGAAAATAAAAGTAAAAAAGAAAGAAGAAACCTGGATACAAAGGCAGGAAACAAAAACAACAAAAAACTGAAACAAAGATCTGCAATTTGACCCAATTTGAAATCCAAAATTTATTAAAAGAATTAATACAATAAGATCATTGGCTTTGTGCCTCTACAACATAGGTTCAGAATTAACTCCAACATCTGATGAAATGCATCAATTGGCAAACATTCATGGCCTTAATCAACACTAGGGCTCAAATTACACTTAGACTTTGGCATCCCACTAAATTTAATCAAAGAATCCTCTATAATCTTAGGGGCCTTCCTAAATGTAAAATAGATAGGGTGAGATGCCTCCCCCTACCATCAGAACTATTTCTTGGCCTAAATTTCCCATGATCATATCAACCATTACCCTATTATATCCCAAAGTAAGCATGGACACTCTGACTCAATGAGTAACAAATTTAAATTAAATTAAGTCTTAGGGACGTACAAATTGGCTTGATACAATGAGACCCTATGGACCATCTCTCCCAGTTAAAATAATTACTATGGCCCAATCTAAATTAAAACAAGGTCTTCAAGGATTAGAATCTATTATGCAAGACTCATTTAGAGAAGGAATAATAATGCCCACTGCTTCTCCATTTAATAGTCCACTTTGGTCTGTTGTTAAACCTCAAAAGAATAAATGACACCACATAGTAGATTACCACTTTAATACCCTAGTCCCATCCATTAATGCCTCCATACTCAATATTACTAATTCTATCCAATCAGCAATATATTGCTATTATAGATTTGGCTAATGTCTGTCAGTACCTATTTCAACAGCCTCTCAGCCACGGTTTGCCTTCACCTTTGAAAGAACATAAGACATCTTTTCCTGGCTATCCAAGAGGTATCTCAGCAACCTTACTATCACTCACAGTTTTTGCACACCAGGTTTCAACCACATCCACCTTTCTCCAAGAGGTATGACATTATACTGGTAACATCCTCCCCTGAGGAAATTCATTAGAAATACTCATTCAAGAAAAATATTCACAAAAAAAGCTCACAAAGGGGGAAGAGCAATTGCCCTTCACATAATACAAGGTGCTGCTACCTTGGTGAAGTTCCTGAAAATTACTTGGTAAACCAAGGGCTGCTCCCTTCTTGACATTGTCAAGAAACAGCTATTGACCCTTCCAGTACTCATAATGTTAAAATAATACCCAAGTATTTTTTTGTTTTTAGGCTTTTTTTTTTTTAATTCTGGAGTCAACATATTCCTTCTTTACAAATTTTACTTAAGCCAATTTATGTTGTTACTTGCAAATTGACCCACCTTGAATGGGACCTCTGCAAAAAAGGTACTAAAATCTGTCTAAATTGTAATGCAACAGCATTCCTTTAGTGCCCTCTAAAGACTCCTTCACTGTAAATCCTTTAGCAGTCTCTTCTTACACCTTCTGGAGTCTCTGGACCACCCATGATGGCCATAAATTGGTCATGAGCCTTTCATGATGCAAGAAAATGACCACCTCAGCCTCACGCTATATGCCGTTAGAGCAGCAACTGCTGGCCACATACTAGGCTTTCTTGGAAACAGAGTCCTTAAGCCTGTGATCTTCTGTACCCAACTACCTATTACACCTTGGATCATGGAAGCAGCATCCTGCAAACCTGGTACATCAACTGAGGCTTCCTTGCTATAGGATGGAGCCAAATCTGGGCCCTCTATCTCACCTATAGGGGCCCATGGCCTCCTCTGTCTTAGGTCCCTTGCCAGATGACATGAGTCTGGATGAGATCTCCCTTCTCCCAGACCTCTTAAGTACCTGGGAAGTCCATACACTTTACAGACAATAGCATCACCATCAACATGATGGAGCTCAGTGGAATACTGCTGATCTTCATCCCTTAAGAATGGCATCCAGGATAAAGAATGGGACCCAAGGATAAGCAAAACTGGCCAAACTTTACACAGTTATCTCAGCACTGGATGCACTGACCAACAACTGACCCATTCTATACATTTTTACAAACTCTTGAGCCACTGCTAAAGGTTTGGATGTCTGGTCTTGCCAGTGGTCAAGGTTTCCCCCTTGGGGATAAAAAACAAAAACAAAAACAACCCCTCTGAAAGTCTCTTGCCTCACAGATACCAAAATATAAATCAAGGTCACACATGTCTCTATATTTATTAAGGCATCACTTAATAAGTGAGTTCCAAAGATGACTTACAGTGACCAAAGCATTCATTTTACTTCTCAGGATTCACGGTGCTAGGCTCCTGAACAAGACATTCAGTGAAACTTTCACCTTCCTTATAGGTTTGAGATTACGGGCTTTACTGTATACCTTACTGGCTTACTTAAGCTCAAATTCAATTAAATGTAATGTGGCATGTTTCAGCCATCAGTCAAACATCAAGGGTAAATTGTAATAAGACTCTGACTCTCTATTCTTGATATTTGCTGACAACTTCAACCCTCACCACCACCCCCCTTTCTCTTCTGTTCCATGGCTGGTCAAGCTGATACCAAAGCCTGGGGGTCCCTACTTTGGCACCCTAGAAGATCAAACCACAGAAGCCCCTGCCCATGTATGGGAGTCCTCACCCTTGCCACATCCCTTGACCACAGCTTCAGCTTTCATACATTGCTGGTGGGAATATAAAAGGTACAGTCACTTAGGTAAACAATGCGGCAGTTTCTTAAAAAGGTTTGGACATAAATGCTTACAGCAGCCTTATTTATAACAACCATAAACAAACAAAACCCCTCATGAGAAGTGAATGGATAAATAAATTATGGTTTATTTATACAATGGAATACTAGAAAATCAGAACTCCCTATTCCTACAGAGGGCAAAAAGTGGTTCAGTGTATTAATTTATTTACTTTTTTTTAAAACAGCTATTTTTCTATGTGCCTTTCTAAGGTCCCTTCTTCTACCAAGAATGACCAAGGACAAGCTGAATTTGGTCAGGGTGTAGTAAGAAGGCTGGAAGATGCTGGTTTGGAAACAGAAGTGCTGCACGTTATTCCCATCTCCACAGTTTATAAACTCCATGACTGGGGTATTTACTTATCTTCTCTAAGCTTCAGATGGCTCCACAAAATATGACAGATGGGCGTCATAAATCCTACCTTTCAGGTAGGGACTGAGACACCACCTTTAAATGCCCCTAGCATATGGCCTGGCACATAGTAAGAGCTCAGTAAATACTAGCCTGAATAAGAGGACAAAGAAATACCTTGTATATCACGTTCCTACTGAAGCTTTGATAACTGGGACACCTTTGTAATGGTCACCACTCCCCATCTTCTCTATGAGATTTAAAACTGTCTTAGGTTAAGGAGGGCACGTGTTGTGATGAGCACTGGGTGTTATACACAACTAATGAATCTGTGAACACTACATCAAAAACTAATGATGTACTATATGTTGGCTAACTGAACATAATAATAATTTAAAAAAGAAAAAAGACGCTTTGAGAAAAAAAAATAAAACCATCTTAGGGGCACCTGAGTGTCTCAGTCGGTTAAGCAACCGACTCTTGATTTTGACTCAGGGTCAAAGGGTTGTGGGATCAAGCCCCACATCGGGCTCTGCACTCAGTGCAAAGTCTGCTTGAGATTCTCTCTCTCCTTATCCCTCTGCCCCTCACCCCCCACATGTGCTCTCTCTCTCTAATAAATAAATCTTTTTAAATAAAACATAAAACCCTCTTAAATGATTCTGTAGTTTGTTAGCAATGTTAGTGCTTCTTAGTGTCTCCTTCTTTCCTGTAATTAGTTGGGTGATACTGAAAGTGCATCTACTGCTGAGAAGTTTGGTTTTCACAACCTAATCCACCTACAGCAGAGGAGTGAGAGACAGGCATCTACAGTGACACAAATACAACCTCCCTTGCAGGGCAGGACACCTTTCTTTGGCACCAGGAAGATTCATGGATGCTGGAGGAGGGCTTGGGGGAATTCTGTGTTCCCGGCTGGTAACTCTTGGATGAGATACACCTGAGTCTCGCAAACAAGACAGTGAGCACTAAATGATTATTTCCCAAATCTATCTATCCCAGCATGCCTCATAGCATATTCTATGAAAATCACATCCCACGAAAAGAACCTCAAAAAAGGTGCTGGGGAGACTGTGATCAAATAACCTTGGGGAAGCATAAATATACTAACTCTCTACACCTTAGATGGCACAATGCACTTTATAAAGGATTCCAAAAACTCCTGCTATGAGCTATATCTACTTAAATTTAGGAGAATATAGGTTCAATGTACTTATTTAAAAACTGAAGCTATTTTTTTGAATTTCATTAATATATAAATATTTTATATAAAGTAGAAAGTATTTTAGAAATCCCAATCTATATAAATAATATAGATTAAAAGTTTCAGATAGAACAAAATACCTCTGTACTTGGTAAATGACTTGATTTAAATGGGAGAAACCACTTGCTGAAGGAAAAGAGAAAATTGCTTGGCTTTTCTATCCCACACCCTGAGCATATGGGATTCTCTTCTCCCTCTCCTTGGTGAATGAGTTCGGTCACCTATAAAATCAATGTTGACTAGAAGCCCTCCAAAAAATACTCAGAATCTCTCTCTTAACTGTTTATATATGCTTTTCCTTCAGTAACCCAATATGAGTTTTGAATTTTCAAATTTTTACTCTCTAACCACTGATCTAAAGCTCTTATTTCTGAATGCTAGCAGGGAGGGGCTTACTAATAAGAGTTTTTGCAAATTTCAATGATATTTTGGAATTTGTCATTTTTGAAGGAAAAAGAATACTGTTTACAAATATATTACTCCAATGTACGCCCTCTGTCTGCATATTAAATAGGTAAAGTAAATACTTTCTATTTCCTCTATTATACCTGTATCTTATCTTCTATCCCTATATGTAAGTGGTAGGGATATAAGCTAACCAGCTGTGGGCTCCAATTAACAGATTTTATGGTTGAGAAATAGCATTTTGGGGTTAAGATCTGGGTAATATTTTTCCCTATTGTTTTGGGTAGTCATTTATTTGTTTGAACATTGGCTTTGACTCTTAAAATCAGGTTAAGTCAGGTACGAATAGGCAATAGGCACAAACTCCATCAGTGTGAAGAACTCATAGATATGGGTCCTATTGGATGCACTCGGTTTACAAGCTCTGCTCTTCAACTCTGATGACACCTGTTACTCATCACACTTGTTTGGTTAATAGTGTTGGATATTGTCTGTTGCCTCACAGAATGTCTGTGCTATCGTGAGCGCTATGAATTGTGTAAGACTGATGAATCACAGACCTGTACCCCTGAAACAAATAATACATTATATATTAATAAAAAAAAGAAAAAAAGGACATAAATGTATTTTACTTCATGATGATAAAAGAAATATAACCTTCATACACCCAAAACACTTATCAAAAAGCAGTTTAGTCCTTGAAATGGGCATGACATTATTCTTTTTCATAAACACAGCTATTTTAAACCATAGATAATAGCTTTGTTTCCCATCTCACCATTATATATTCATCCAAGGTAAAGCTCTTCTATTCACTTGAATAAAGACAAATATCTTTTAATATTTAGTTGGCAGCTACTTGACTTTAAAAACCAACTGTAACCAGTTACCTGTGGCTGGTAAGTTATTAGGTTATGTCATCCTGAAAGCTGAATTTCACTCTTCTACTGAGAGAAGAGTGGGGAGGGGAAAAAACTGGAACTGTTCTTTGCACTGTGTTGCTGCCAGGCTACAAAGAATGTTCCAACTGCACCCACCCAGTAATGGCTTTTGGTCTAGCTTGGGCAGACCATGGCTTTATCTAGCAGGCCCATTGGGAACACTTAGTGCCAAGGGAGGCCAGAGAGCCTACATGATTAACATAAACCCATGCTGATGGCATCGGGCACTTAATTTGATTCATCAACTTTACATTCATTTATTCATCAAATTTGGCTGTCTACTCTGTCCTGTGCACTGCTCCAAATGTTGGGCAAGAAGCAGCAAGCAAAACAGACTAGATGGTTTTCTCATAAAGCTGGCATCCTGGTAGGGGAGGCAAAAAATTAATACCAGGTAAACAAAATCCGAAGTCCAACGCATGTGAAATTACATGTTCCTGTCCCTCTCAACCTCATCTAGGCAAAGAGGCTATTTCTTGAGGAGGAGGAGCAGGAGGTTAAAGCCTAGGGGATCTGGGGTATCAGGACCAGATTACTTTTTTCTTCTCATCATGTTTCTTCTCTCCTCTTTTTTTTTTTTTTTACCTTTTACTATTTTTGCATACTAAAACAATGATTCTTAGATATTTAGATTTAAGAGAATTTGGGGGATCTACCTAGGATTTCCAAGTATTTTTGCCATTAAAGAATATTTATATATCCTTTTATGATATATAAATGTGTGTGTGTGTATATATATATATATATAATCAAACAATGTAATTATCAGCTAGCTGTTACTGAGGACTTAGCATGTTCCAGACACTTATTCTGTGTTCTAAATATACTAACTTATTTTATCAGCACAACAGCCTTTAAGGTGGGTACCATTATCATTTCCATTTCACATATAAGGAACTTCACGTTAAAAGAGGTTCATACTGTGTCCTATGTGACCATTTAGTAGTGACAGAACCAGGCTATGAATCTGGCACCAGAGCTTGCATTCCTGCCACTGCTTCACTTTGTAACGTGACCATGTCATTAAAAAAATATATCTATTCCCAGAAAAGAAAAACAATGCAAGGATATAACTTTAGAGTGCAGTTATTTTTATAAAGAATTCACTTGTCTTTATTTTTTTTTCCAGTTCATTGTAGACTGCTAAAAGCTTCGTCAAAAACTACTGCTACACCACCACCCTACATTCAGGAGCCCCAGCACCAGGACGTCGCAACATGGAGGTTTCCAGTTCTTATCCCAGACTTACACGCCAGACATTGTAGATTAAGAGCTTAACCATATTAGTCATTGTTAGGATGCTGTTCACAGTTCATTTTGCAAATGGGCTTCAAACACCTATACACAATACCTGAATTTAATCTCTTCTCCACCTTTTGCTTTTGTTTTTTATTTTATTATGTTATGTTAATCATCATACATTACATCATTAGTTTTTGATGTAGTGTTCCATGATTCATTGTTTGCATATAACACCCAGTGCTCCATGCAGAACATGCCCTCTTTAATACCCATCACCAGGCTAACCCATCCCCCCACCCCCTCCCCTCTAGAACCCTCAGTTTGTTTCTCAGAGTCCATAGTCTCTCATGGGGTTCGTCTCCCCCTCCGATTCCCCCACTTCATTTTTCCCTTCCTACTATCTTCTTTTTTTTAACTTATTTGTTTCAGAGGTACAGGTCTGTGATTCAACAGTCTTACACAATTCACAGCGCTATCATAGCACATACCCTCCCCAATGTCTATCACCCAGCCACCCCATCCCTCCCACCCCGACCACTCCAGCAACTCTCAGTTTTGTTTCCTGAGATCAAGAATTCCTCTTATCAATGAAATCATAGCACTTTGCTGGGTTCTGAAACTATCATCCCCTAAAGCTTGACAGAGTCAAGAGTTTGGAACATGACCACCAGGTGAAAAAAGGTCCTTAACACAGACTCCAAAGGCTTCAGGGAGCTGAGAATTCCCTGAAATGAGCCACAGAATTTCACCAATTTATGCAAAATTACCCTCCACCCTACCTGAAAAAGGTCTATAGCTTTCAAATAACTTTTAAAGGTTCTATATCCTAAAAGAGCTTAAGAACCACAGTTGATGGCTTAGTCTCTAAGTTACTAACATTTTGGGAAAATTCACTTGACCACTCTACGTCAGTTATCCCAAACATCAAATTAGAGTAATATGATTCCTGCCTAACATTTTTTTTTTCAAAAGGATAAAAATTAAATGAGGGCATATAGTCATGAGCTGTTCCTATTTTTCTGCTCCCATTTCCCTCCGTGGAGCTTATGAAAGTTAGTTTGCAGTTAGATTAGTGTACTTCGGGGTTTGCTGCATTTGCTGTTTTAGAACCTCTGCCTCAGTATTTTCCATATATACATCTCTGTAGATATTTTAGTATTCTGTACTTACCATTTTCTGAAAATTGTTACATCTGTTTGCTCCCAAAAGCCAATAAAAATTTTAAATTTGCTAATAGGGGTAAACAGCAAGTACTTTAGCCCATCAACATGTGAACAGGATTTAGAGTGAACAGGCAAATTCTCAAATGTCAAATGATAAGCAATAACTTCTAGGCAGATTAAAATATGCCAATAGCTGTTATCTTAAACTAGAGCATCTCTTCTATAGAAACATGCAATAATACTGAGTGGTTGTTAAAGGGTATCTTCTAATACCATAATTATCATTATTATTTTATTCAGGAAAATAAATTTGATATAATGTGCTTTTTTCCTCCCTCCCACTCTTCCTAAAAATAAATTTTTGGGGGGGGCGCCTGGGTGGCTCGGTCGCTAGGCGTCTGCCTTCGGCTCAGGTCATGATCCCAGGGTCCTGGGATCGAGCCCCGCATCGGGCTCTCTGCTCAGAGGAAAGCCTGCTTCTCCCTCTCCCACTCCCCCTGCTTGTGTTCCCTCTCTTGCTGTGTCTCTCTCTGTCAAATAAATAAATAAAATCTTTAAAAAAAAAATTTTTTTTAACTCTTCTGGAACTCAGCACTGAGTACAAAATGTCATCATCATTCACTTCCAACTACACTGTGTCCATACATGCAGCACAATTTTTAAATTTTACTTTAGGGGTTTTTAGAAGCACCATTAAAATTGCATCATTTCAAGGCCAATTGAAGTCCAACTAATGGTCTGTTTCTTTGAGTCTAGAGCCTGCCCTCTGGAGCTTAACTTCACAAGACACCCAGCCCTCTCTCACCATCACTCTCTGCACAAGAATAACCAGAACTTCAGAAAGCCAGATTTAGCTAATGAGAAGACATGATGTCCAGTTACATTTGAATTTTTTTTTAATATTTTTTTATTTGTTTATTTGACAGAGAGAGAGACAGTGAGAGAGGGAACACAAGCAGGGCGAGAGGGAGAGGGAGAAGCAGGTTTCCCGCCAAGCAGGGAGCCCGATGTGGGGCTCCATCCCAGGACCCTGGGACCATGACCTGAGCAGAAGGCAGATGCTTAACGACTGAGCCATCCCGGCGCCCCACATTTGAATTTCAAATAAACAGCAAATACGTTTTTGGTATGATTCACCTATTGCATGAGACATAATTATACCTATAATAAAAAATTATATGTAGTTAATCTGAAATCAAATTTAACTGGGACCCTGTATTTTATCAGCAATCCTACCAATAATAAGTGAGGATCCCATGAAGTGGTCAACATTAGAGGGTTGTGTTGTGACATGTTTCCTGAGAAAAGGCCAGAAATGTGGCAATTTTATGAAGCTAAACCATTAAGAACAGAGACAAAACTATACCCTTAACTTTATGTGTATCTAGGAGAACATAGGTGATATTAAAGGAAGCTGTTTTCCTGCTGACTTTTGTATATTCTTATAGCAAAGGGGGAGAAGTCACTTTTTGCATAAACATCTCACCTTCCAAAATCTGGCTGGGAAAACCAATTCTCTATACCGTGCCTCCCCTCAACCATTTAGACATTAGTAATACTGGTCATAACCTGTATTTAACAAGAAACACAAAATGAACAAAGAAACCTAAACAAATTAAATGGATCTATTCTTTCACTGCACAATGGGTTTTAGTTTTGCCCCAAGGAGGTATTATATTTCATTATTACTAAATATGTCAGCAATATTTCCCTGAGAAGAGCACGAATTTTCCCTCCTATTTTTCCATCTTACTCAAAACCCCTTATTGCATATTGTATGAGTCACAGGAGGTCTTAATTGCTGCTTTTCAGTATTACAAATTCTAAAACCCAAGGTAACCATTTTGTTAAATGCATTTTGTACATGTAGAGTTGTTAAGCATAAAAGAAAAAACTCACAATGAGAGAAACATTCCTGGGCTGTTCTCTTGTGTGTAATCTTCACAAATGGAAATAGTAAGTCTTTATCAAGGAAGCCAGCCAAATTCCTGTTTCTATCAACTTCACACTCTTTCACCTCAAGCAACATAGTCTACAAGCTACTTATCATTCTCTCTCCCTCTCTCTCATGCACACTTCAGTTTTGAGAAATTTGTTAATAAATGTAATGTAGAGAAAAATTATGAGATGAAATTTGGGGTGAGTGTCAAGCCTCCTGCTTCCTCCTTTGCCTTATTCACTGGGGTACTCTGGGTCTTTATCATTAGTGTGCTATGGCTGTCAGAGAAAAAAAATGTTTCCTTTTGAATTGGGGAAGAATTAAGAGGCTGCCTTGGGAAAACGGAACAAAACAGTTGCAGGGAGTTGTTGAATTTGGGAATCTGGGATTTGGGAAATTATTTATAAAAGCTAGGTTTTATGTAATAAATTCTCAGGCAGACTTGAGAGAAGGATTTTAAGAATTAAATGTGATAAGACATGTAAAGTACTACCTATAGGGCCTGGCACCTGGAAAATGCTCAAGAAATGCTCATAAATAGAAGATGACACTGTCCAGTAAAAAGGAATGTAATTTGATGAGGATTGCACTACTTGAGACAGCTTTGCTCAAAAGAGCGCTTTGTCCCAGATGGGCCAATAATCCTGCTGGCCTCTCCAAAACAATGTTGGCTTTGGACTTCCCTAAACAGATCACCTTAGGGAAACGGTGGCAACTCTTTGACTGTCAGCATCATTGACTTGCAGGGTATAGAGCACTGAGAGCCACAGCTCAGTCCTTCAAGTTTCTTTATCTTCTCTTTCCTCTTTCCCTCAGGACCACATCCCAGCTATGCCATAGCCAAAGAAAGAAGGCATTCTCTCAGCTGAAAGAAGAGGTTACATTTATGTGGTTGTACCAGCCACTTTCTTCTTAATAGTTTCAGACCTTAGCAAAACTGAAATGGAATATGTTTTCCTTTCTCTGTCTACCCTCACTCCTTCTCACACCTTTGTTTCTCCCCAAATTCCGGAATCTGGTACCTTCATGTAGCCTGCGACCCAGTGCTGGGGAACACCATTTGGCCTATTCCCACCGCATCCCTATAACTACAAGCAGTGACTTTTCTTTTCTAGTCACTATCCAACCATCATGTATCTTATTCCTTTGGACTCTCAATCAAGACAGTGTTGCTTCAAATTCCGAAATAGTAGGTGATTTGGGGTGGTACAAGGGTATAGTAATAACAAAAAGCAAATCTTCATTGAGTATATCATAGATGCTATACATAATTCGAGTGTTTTATAATTCAGTCAAAAACTATATTAGAAGGATACTGATTTTATCCCCATTTCATAGGTGATAAAAGGTGAGGCTGGAAGAGATGAAACAACTTCCCCAAGGTCAATAGTTTAAAAATTTGTGGAGCACGGATTTGCATGCTTGAGTCTAAAGTCTGAGCTATTAACTAATAAGCTAGCATATCTTCATCCCAGGTAACTTTTGAATTCCTGGGAAATTTTAAAAGAAATAAACCCTTGAGTTCAACAACCTGGAACAACTAAATCAATCCAGGTTACTACCATCACAAGTTGGCAAATCAATACCATCCCTTAAAGAAACTAAATGCAGCCCTAATTTAAACACACTAATGGTATGAAGAGCTGTGGAGACTGAAGAAAGTCAGGCAGATTTGGGAAAGGAGTCAAAATCTGGATGAAATGGCATCTCCTGGATGAATGTCCCATTTATGGGACTTTGCTCTGAGGATAGCTGTAGTTGTGCCATGGTATAGAGGGACTAGACCTCGTCGGGAAGGTCTGCCATGCTTCTGGCCAGGGAAAACTGAGCGAGCTGCCTGACATAGCCAGCATCACCAGCAAGAGCTAAATCCTAGAAAGCAGAGTACTAAAGAATGCAAAAGCCAAATACACTGTATAAACTCTGCTAAAATCTTTGTTTGGCTGTTAAATTATTTATACACAATATAGGCTAGAAGCAATCTGAACTAGAATCTAGGTTATTAACCACTACTCACTCTATCCAAAAGAGTTTTCAGTTTGAGTCTAATCAAACTGATCGCCTGTTTAAATAAAAACAGTAATATTCTTCACAGAAAATTAACAGAATCCAGAGTCTCAAAAACATATCTATAGTATTCAAGATGCAAACTAAAATTACTCAACATAAAAAGAGAAAAGAAAATGTCACCCTTTCTCAAGGGAAAACGATAATTAAAAATCCAATCCAAGATACCCTAGTAGTTGGAATAACTTTTAAAATAGCTTTTATACTTTTAAAATAGCTCTTACAACCTTGTTCAAGGGGGTAAAACAAAATATTCTCATAATGAATGAAAAACAAGGAGGTCTCAACATGGAAACAGAAAATATTAAAAATGAACAAATGTAGTATTGGAAGTAAAAAGTACAATCTTTGAAAAAAAGTTACCTTGAAGGTATTAGGAAACAGTCAGTGAACTTGAAAATACATTAATAGAAAATATCTAATCTGAAGAAAATAATGTTTTAAAAATCAACAGAGACTCAGAGAAGTGTTAGACAATATCAAAAGTTCTTAATATATCTGTTATTGAAATTGCTGAAGGAAAGGAAGTAGAAATAGATAGAAAGAATACTTTAAAAAAATAATGGTAGCAAACTATCCACATCTGATGAAATACATAAATTTACAGATTCAGCAAGCTCAGCGAATTCCAAATGGGATGTATATGAAGAAAACCACATCTAGGAAAATCATATTCAAACTGTCGATAATCAAAAATAATGAGAAAATCTTGAAGCCAGTCAAAAATAAAAGACATGATATAAGGAGAAGAGCAAATCAAAAATCACAGAAACGAGAGGACACTAGAAGCACATCTTTAATGTACTGAATGAAAATAAAATAAGAGATCAACTTAGAATTCTACATGCAGTAAAAATAGTCTTCAAAGAATGAAGGCAAAATAAAGATTGTTTTAGGTGAATGAAACTAAGCAAATTTGTTGCCAGTAAACCTGCACTATGCAAAGTGCTAAAAGAATTTCTTCAAGCTGAAGAAATACTAGAGTGAAAATCAGACCTTCCATAAGAAATGAAGAATATTTAAAATGAAAAATATCTATGTTAATATAAGATTATTTTTCCTCTTAATTTCTTTAAAATGCGTAAGAGGTTAATGCAAAATTATAATATTTTCTTATTGGTTTTTTCTCTATGTAGATGTAATACTTTTGACAACTATAAAATGAAAGACGACAAAGAATGTATTAAAAGTTGAAGTAGAAAAATTTTTTACAGTTTATGAGCAGTATTAAAATATCAATTCTAAGTAGACTATTAAAATAAAGGACATGGCAGCAGTTTTATCCCTACAGAACCACTAAAAATACAAAAAGTATAGTTAAAAAACCAATAGCTAAACTAAAAAGGAATTCTAAAATATATCGAAATAATTCAAAAGAAGTCAGAAGGGATAGGGAACTTCAAAGAAAATAAAATTACAGACTTGACGCCAAAAACACAATTCACAAAAGGAAAAATTGACAAATTGGAATTCGTCACAATTAAATACTTTTGCAAGGTGAAAGATCCTGTTAAAAAGATGAAAAGATAAGCTACAGACTAGGAAAAAATATATGCAAACCACACATCCAACCAAAAACTAGTATCTAGCACATATTAAATCTCTCAAAACACTCTAGTAATAAAACAGTCCAATTAGGAAACAAGCAAAAGACACAAAAGACATTTTACTGAAAAAGATATACAGATAGAAAATAAGCACATGAAAAGATTTTTAACATTATGAGCCATTAAGAAAATAAAAACTCAAACCACAATGATATATTACTACACATCCATCAGAATGGCTCAAAAGAAAAACAGTACCACCACCAAATACTGGTAGATGCAGAATAAATGGATCACTCATACAGTGTTGATGGAAATATAAAATGGTACAATCACTCTGGAAAACAGTTTGGCAGTTTCTTATGTCACATAGCACAGCAACTGCAATTCCTAGTCATTTATCCAGAGAAATGAAGATACATTCACATAAAAAAAAAAAAAAAACCCTATACACAAAGCCAAAATCTTAAACAACCCAGATGTACTTTAACAGGTAAACAATCTAAGATACATCCATACCACGAAATACTGCTCAGCAAAGGAAAAGAGAGAGAGAGAGAGAAGAAAGGAAAGGAAAGGAAAGAAAAGGAAAGGAAAGGAAGAAAAGAAAAAAGAAAGAAAAGAAAAGAAAAGAAAAAAGAAAAGAGAAGGAGAAAGAACAAACTCTTGGCGTATACAACAACCTGGATCAATTTCCAGAGAATTTTAGCAAGTGAATAAAGCAATCCCAAAGGATTACTTACTGTCTGATTCCATTTACAGAACATTTTTGAAATAACATTATAGAAATGGAGAACAGATTAGTAGTTGCCAGGGAAAAGGGAAAGAATGGGGTGTGAGAGAAGTGAGTGTTAAAAATGCCTTTCCAAAGTGAGGAAAAATAAAGATGTTCTCAGACAAGCAAAGACTGGGAATTTATTTCCAGCAGATCTACTCTTCAAGAATTATCTAAAGAAGTTCTTCCAGCAAAGGATATGAACGGAGTTCCCAATGGCCAAATCTGTAATAATTTGTAAAAGAAAATAATGTCACTATGGGATTATAATCCAAAGAAGAAAATAAATTTCCATGAGGATATACTGATATAAACAAATTATGGAATAAGTAAATAAATAGGTAAGAAGTGGTATCTCCTCCTTACAGAAGAATTTTAATTAATATAGAAGGGATGAAGGAAATATAAAAACACTATTAGAATAGCATAGTAATAATTACTATAGGTGAGATCCACTGATGAATGCTAAAATTAGTGGGCAAAAGTTTCAGAAGAAATAGGATATTTGCATAGCCTCAAAGTATCTCTCTCCAAAATATTTATTAATGTCAAAGGGAAAAATGGTAACTTTTCAATAAAGAAAACTGGCAGCTACCACCTTAGTCAAGTGATCAAGGTTTAACTTCACCAGTGAAGTTATACACATATCTTTTATAAGTCTAAAATTATTTCAAAATAACAATTTTTTTTTTTAAAGAAGAGGAGAGGAGAAAGCCAAGGCTCTGAACCGGTAATTTACAGAATATTTTTGCCAAATACATGTGAACATATGTTTAGCACCCCTAATAATCCGAGAAATGCAAATTTTAAAATGTATGAGTTACCATTTTAGATCTACCAGACTGGCAAAAAGTTAAAGAGAACGAAAGCATCTACTAATTGTGAGAATGTCGAAGTGAGGTTCCCCAAAAATGTTCTCTTTCATTATAAATAGAAATGTGAAAAGTAACATTTAAAAGATCAACTTTGTTCTTTTATAAGTGAAAATCCACACTCTTTCACACATCAGTACCTCTCCTTGGAATTTATCTGAAAAAGATTGAAGCAATAGTTTGTGGAACATCATGGTCACCTACCCAATGATATTCAAAGCAGACTTGGTCCAAGTGGCCAATTGAAATCACAATGTCTAAATAAATAGACAAAAACACAATGAATCCCTTAGAAATAAGCAATAAAATAATAAATTGGATCTATAACAAGAAACTAGGAGAAATTTCTAGAATATTTTTTCATTAAAAAAATTACTTCATTACTTCCTTCATTTTTTCATTCATTCATTCCTGCCTGCCTGCCTGTCCTCTACCAGGACCTCATCCACAAGGTAGTTATCATGGATTTTCTGGAATGGAAAGAAGGGTTGATGCAAATGAAAGGGCATGCAGAAGAGAAGCAGTGAAGTAAAATAACAGAAGAAGATTGAATTTTTAAAAAGATATCCCCAAGGGGCGCCTGGGTGGCTCAGTCATTAAGCATCTGCCTTCGGCTCAGCTCATGATCCCAGGGTCCTGGGATCGAGCCCCACACATTGGGCTCCCTGCTCAGCGGGGAGCCTGCTTCTCCCTCTCCAGCTTCCCCTGCTTGCGTTCCCTCTCACTCTTTCTGTCAAATAAATGAATCTTTAAAAAAAAAAAAAAAGATATCCCCAAATATATCATATCTGAAATAATCTCATCTCTGTCAAACAATATATGGATATGGATATGTATCTAAAGAGGATGTAAAAATGTCAACAAATGGCTATTGGAATTATCTCAGGATGGAAGGATTTTAAGTGAGTTTTTAGGATGTTTTATACACTTCTGTGCATTATTCAGATTATTCCAAAGAGCATAAGCTAATTATACAAATAAAAACAACAATAAAGTTGTTTTCACAGTGAGGGGAAAAAATGTACTAGTAGAGGAGAGTGAATTTCAGACGTGTTTGATTCTTAGCTATACAGTTACGCTTCCATCCTTTCAAATCTAGAAACACATTTTTCTGATAGGACAGTGATACATGAAGCCATGATTTCCAATGGAAAAATACTAAAACCAGTGTTAGACTCCTTGTTTGTTTTTTTCACCTATAAGGATGTACTTAGTTTTTAATGTCCATTGTGCCTCAGAGAGAAAAGTAATTCCAGACCCTTCTAAACCTTTAGGTATAAAGGTCATCAAGTTCATGGAGAAATCAGTTGTTCAATAAATATGTAAATATAATAAATAAAAACAAGAAATCTTTGACAAATCAGCAGTTTATTCAAAGATTTTTCATTTTACTCATGAATTCATTTATTCATTCAATCAACATATTTAATCACCAACTATGTACCAAGCACTGAGCTAGTCCCCAAGAAAAAAAGGGCAAAAAATGATTATCTCAGAGTCCTGCAGAAATATCAAAAAAAATTCAGATTAAAAAATACTATAATATAGAGTAAAAAGTAATGCATAAAGGAGGTGTAGTTAACTTATCTTGAGTGGAGTGAGGAAAAAAGGAAGAGAGAATAGTCAGGGAGAAACAGTTCCAAAGGGAGGTGATGTTTGACCCTGATCTTGAAGTCTCAAAATGAGTTTGCTAGATAAAGAATTGAGAAAGAAGCATTCCAGGCAAAGGGAACACCACATGCAAAGGAAGAGTTTGGCAAAACATGATACTTTGGGAAAATATGAGTGGCTCAATATGGCAAAAGTAAAGATGATACAAGTAAAGTGATAGAATCTGAAGCCAGAAAGCAGGCTGGCTGGATCATAAAGAGATCCATGTACGCCAACCTAGGGAGTCTGAGCTTAATCCTATGAGAGTCAAAGAACTACTAAAGGATTTTTTTAGCAGAGAGGCACAATTATATGTGCATTTTAGGAAAACCACACTAAAATTGTGGAAGGTGGATTTGAAATTGGCAAGGCTGGAGAAAGGGAGAACAGCTAGCTAGGTACTATATTAATTCTGACAAAAAAATAAGGGAGGGAGGGATTAAGCAGTAGAGGGAGGATCCAGTTGTCTGACAAGGGGAAAGAGGGTTATGAGAGTCTAAAATTGATATGATTTCATGAGCAATTAGCTGGAGGAGTTGAAAAAGAGAGTGAAAATGGAAAGAAAATCTCTCCCATAGATGACCAAAGAGAAAGAGATGACCGATATGAAAGAAGCAATTTTGAGAAAGAAGAGTTCAGAGGGACATAATGAGTCAAAGGAGGCTGCCACACCTTCATCTGAATATGCAGCAGCAGGTAGAAATACTAGTTCTGAGTGGAGTCTCCTTGTAGAACCCAAATCAGCCATTGCTTCCTAGAAAGCACTGACACATAATTCAAATCAAGAAGGAGAAATATAAATACACTGTCAGGTAAGGGGAAATGAGGAATGGTCATGGAAAGACAACTTAAGAGGAGGAGAAGGACTGGGACAGAGAACAGGGAAAGGCAAGGTACATGAGTGACAAATGAAGCAATTAAACTTTTCACTAGCCTCTCCCTCAACCATCAGGTAGTTAAGTGTTCACAGTGCTCTGTTCTTTGGAGGCAGAATGAGTTATTTTCCTTCTTTAATTGGAATCTGATTTTCTCTTGAATTCTGTACTTCATACTAACGGGGTTTTTTAGGAGGGTGTAATAAATCTAGGATGGCTGTTTTCATGCTACATGAGTCACGTCTTTAATAATCCAAATCCCCCTCCTGTTCCTCCTCTATCTCCACCATACCTAAGCCACCTAGTCCCAAGCAGAGCCTAGCTCTTAAGCCCTTGAAGTTGCCCATAAAGGCTTCCTTAGCAAACAGTGGTGCTACAGACTGAATGGTAATGTCCTCCCAAAATTTGTATGTAGAAGCACCGACCCAAAATGTGATCATATTTGAAGATGGAGGCTTTGGGAGTTAATTAGTGTTAGATGAGGTCATAAAGGTAGGGCTTCATGAGGAGATTGGTGCCCTTAGAAGGAGAGACATAAAGTTTGCTCTCCCTCTACTCACATGTGCAAAAAACAAAGCCATATTAACATGCAGTGAGATGGCAGCCACCTACAAGCCAAGAGAATAGGCCCCAGGAGGAAACTTACCTTGTTGGCACCTTGATTTTGGAGTTCCCAGCCTCCAGAACTATGAGAAATTAATTTCTCTTGTTTAAGCCATCAGTCTATGTATTTTGTTAAGCAGCCCAAACAGATCAAGACAAAAGGGCACCAGAGATGCCAAGAACACCACACAGAGGATCTGTGTCCCAAAAAGCTTAGGTAGGTATGTCACCACCAAATGGTGTGTGATAAAATTTCAACCTAAGGTAGAAGATTTCTCCAAATTAGACAAGTCCCACCTGGTAGATCCCCCTGTGTCTTGTCGACTTGTAATACGTCCTGTAGGGAATGTTGTGTTGCCAATGAGCAAATCCAAAAGGGATAAAGGATATGAAGATGTAGTTCATGAGACCATGAAACTTATCTATTTATTTATTCTTGATACTCAACTTTATTACATAAAGAGTTGTCAACTACGTAATGCATGCTCTTGAAATGGAGGCTACCGTTTGATTTTTGCTTTCTTCCATGCAGTGAAGGGGAAACATTTGTTGAGTGACATAAGTCACCATGATATGGACCTTATTTTCTTTTCACATTGCATTTAAATACAAATAGCTGCATTATGGTCAGCAGTCAAATACAGGCATGGAGGCATGAGAGAAGGTAGGTGTGGGAATGCACAGCAATGAGCTGGTCATAGTTATCTGAAAATAGGATGTCTACAGCTATTGAGTCTGAACAATCATATGTGCCAATCATGAATCCAAGCACGAATGTCAGCTATAACCATAGACCCCCTCAAAAAAAAATTAAAAACAAAAATCAAAAAAACCTCTGACCACAGAAAAGGTTAGTCACATGACAACAATGTGGAAAGAACGTGTGAACACCCACCTGCATACTCACATACCCTCAATAGCATCATCCTCAAACACAAAGACTAGTGACAAATGCATCAAAAATATGTCACAAGCTTTAGAAAGAATCCCATGATTCTCTCAAGTCTGGAGTAGAGAAAAATATGAGCTGAAGTATTAGTCACAGTATAGTCCGTCAATGCCAGCCATCTGATATCAGTGACATGTTCTGCATTAATTAAATCTTTAGTGTACTATATTAAATCTAAAATGTTGATTTCCCCCATTTGTCCTTTAATTTCATACATTTTATCATTTCACAGCAGGAGTCTACTTAGGTTATGTTTCTATAATTAAACCAAAACAAAGATAAACTAATTACCTTTCACAATAGAAGTCAAAGCAGGATCTAATTCATTAATAAATTTTTATCTTCCTCGGGACACCTGGGTGGCTCAGTCGTTACGCGTCTGCCTTCGGCTCAGGTCATGATTCCAGGATCCTGGGATCAAGCCCCGCATCAAGCTCCCTGCTCGGCGGGAAGCCTGCCTCTCCCTCTCCCACTCTCCCTGCTTGTGTTCCCCCTCTCACTGTCTCTCTTTCTGTCAAAAAATAAATAAAATCTTTAAAAAAAGAAAATTTTTATCTTCCTCAATTCATTAATCTACTGAATGCTGTTCCCTCCGACAGACATAGTTTCTTCTTTCACTGCAACATTTTGCAAGCACCAGACTAACATTAAATAAGATAATGTACTATTGAATCAAACTTTTCTAAAAGTAACTCAAATTGTTCAGCAACTTGAATATATTTTTTAAAACTAGATTTGGTGGAGAAGCTTGAATCTATTCTGTATCTTTGTTAAGTAGCATTTTAGTACCTCAGGCAATCTACACATCCAAATACAGTAGGGGCCTCTCTTTGTTTATTTTCAAAAGCAAAGTGTCCTATCACATTGGTGGTTGGCTCTCCTTTGAAGTGTAGTCTGCACATTCATCATCTATTATATAGTTACTGTCATCTCCACTCTTTCAGGAGATGTATTTCTTTTTAGGGACAAGAGAAAAGTAAATCTTAGTTGAGTCAAAATTCTTTGAAAGAGAGAGGAGACTCTTGCAAAATAAAGGTCCTCCAGGCTACTTTTAAGACTTTCATTTCTCTTAGCACCTGCTTTATTTTCACCTCAAGTTTTCAGGTTAGAAAGAAATATGTCCAACTAAAAAATAAATCCCAGCACAGACCACAAACAATTTACCTGAAATCCCAGTCTGTAGGCACTGGAGCAAAAGTTAATGAAATACACTGTCAGCAATCTAAGCTAAATGAAAGAAAATTATTCATTATGCAGCCTGCCAACTCTCAGGTCTCAGTAGCAAAAGTGAATAATGAAGATAAATACCGATGGTGATGTAAGAAAGAGGAAAGAAAGCCCTGGGGAGTGGTGACAGGGTACCAACAGTGGGAAAATATTAGTAGTTAGCCTTAACATAGGCTTAATAAATGCTATACACTTGCTAAATAGTTTACATCTGTTATTTAATTCTTATAACAAGTATATGAGATGTTCTCTAATATTATTTCCTTTTGACACATGAGTAAACTGGGACTTAGAGAGGTTAAGTAGCTTGATTGGGTGGCAAATAAATCATAGAGTCTGAATCCAAATGAGTTATGAGTTAACTTGAGTATGAGTTAACTTGATCCTCATTTTCAAACCATACTCATCTGAGGAATTCGGGTATGGTGAGAAAGAAAGAAGAAAGGAAAGACCTGGATAACTATTCAAACAGTGAAAGAACAGCTCCCTGCATTCTACTCAGTGGCCAAAATGTCCTGGAAAGAGCAAGAGACAGGAACTGGCCGTGCTATTCCCTTCCTCACAGTAGGAGCAGCTCTTGTTATCATTCCAGTGTTCAAAGTTTTAATTTTTGATACATAATAGTCCCCAAAATTAAGCCAACTATTTTATCAGGTTCTCGAACGAATAAACAAATAAAGACATCAGTCCTAACCCAAGAAAATCTTACTGTGTTGAAGTAATAGGAGAAGGCATGCTGGTCTCCAATGTGGTATCTTCCTATGACATTTTCCAAAGCAACTTTAACCCTCATCACACATCCACCTAGAGAATGTGACCTCCCAGTAAGAGGCAGCTCCTCTCTGCTTCCAGGTTCTATACACTCTTCTATCTTAGAAGCCATAGGCTCAACTCAGGTGCTGTCTTAGTTTGGGTTCCCCCAGAAAACAGACCTTGAGAATAGAATGCTAGTGAACGTTGTTGTTTGGGAGGTGATCCCAGAAAACATGGAGTGAGTAGGGGAAGGTAAACAAGGCCAGTAAGGGAAGGAGGCTGATAAATGACTTTTCAAGTAAGTTCCCACTGATCCTCCTAAAAGGACACTTATACACTAACACATTTATTGGTTACTGCATGGAGGGGACACTTAATTCCCTAGAACTGCCAATGTCCCATGCCCATCCTTCATAGACAGTATCAGGCAGAAATGCAGATGTTGGTAGGTGGAAGTCCAAAAAGCTTATACCACAATGGTAAGACCAGAGAGGCACAGACAGTGCTACTCCAAGACTTCTTTTTTTTTTTTCTAAATATATATAATATAGGCCTTGTATTGGTAATGACTTTAAGAAATGCAGATTTGGAGAATTATTATTCAACCAAGTTAAGTTAAAGATAAATAATTTCCCTTATCATAAGGATGGGATTTCCCCCCAAAATCATTCTCAGTTTTCTTCTAATAATGTTGAATGTCCAAAAGATTTTTTTATATTTGGTTGCAATGTGTCCATTTATAAAGACAGGTGGATGGAGAGATTTCCATAGGAGAGAAATGATAAAAAAAAATAATGCCAAGACAATCACAGCTTGAGAGATAGAAACAGATGAAGAGGCAAGAGGTTAGAGAGACATACACAGATAATAATACATTTCCTCTCCAATTTTAATTTCCTATGTGTCTGTTCATTATGCTTAGGTTTTCCTTTACATCTTTGAACCTATTTGCTGAATTTAAAATAGATACTTTAAGTTCCTAGTCTGCTGATTCTATATCTTTCATTTCTGGGTATATTTCTATTGACTTAGTTTTCTTGATTTTGGACATTTTCCCATTTCTTTGCTAAAGTGGTAATGTTTTCTTGGACAGAAGACATCGTGAATTTTACATTATTGAGTGCTGGATTTTTTTATTCCTTTAAAATATGTTGGACTTCGTTCTAGCATGCATGCAACTAAGTTACTTGAGGATGATTTTGATAGTTTTATGGCTTGCTTTTTAAGTGCTATATTGCAGATCCAAACTTCTAACCACCATGCTATATAATGCCTCTCATATTACATGCTTCAGAAAAATAACTCTGGCTTATAGAATTCAGGGAAGTGAGAGGAACATCAAAAGCTTGTGTAATACACATGATAAGAGACAATGACAACCTAGAATGGTGGTAGGGATGCAGAGACACTGTACACAAACTGAGGGCAGGAGAGATGACTCAATGATTTCATAAATCACAAGCCACCTACTTCCCTTTAAGACTCTTTTCCTTACCCTTAAATTTGTAAAGTAGAACTTTGGAAAAATCTGAAGCTAGAAAATTTCAGTGCTCAACACGAGCCCACTTGCCCCATCTTAGCTTCATATGAGACTTCCCACCCAGGTTGCTTTTTCCATAGATAGAATGTGCTCTTCCTTTCTTGCACCAAGAATATAAATTATATTTTTCATGGAAAAGTTTATAGGGAAAATTAGTTATACTACACATCTTCTCCATTGTGGCCTGTGTAACCTCCTAAACCTCAGAGAAAAACATATCCTTGTTTTAGTAGGATGTTCTGGCTGTGTCAAGCATCTGCAAAGACTCTAGCTAACCTTGGGGAAGAGGAAGCATTACCTGTTTGGAGAGCAGTCCATGTACAAGGGTTTAAATCATGATCTGACCAGCAATTGCACTACTGGGTATTTACCCCAAAGATACAAAAGTAAGGACCCGAAAGGCTACGTGCACCCCGATGTTTATAGCAGCAATGTCCACAATAGCCAAACTGTGGAAAGAGCCAAGATGTCCATCAACAGATGAATGGATAAAGAAGGTGTGGTATATATATACAATGGAATATTATGCAGCCATCAAAAGGAATGAGATCCTGCCATTTGCAACGACGTGGATGGAACTGGAGGGTATTATGCTGAGCGAAATAAGTCAAACAGAGAAAGACATGTATCATATGACCTCACTGATATGAGGAATTCTTAATCTCAGGAAACAAACTGAGGGTTGCTGGAGTGGGGGGTGGGGTGGGAGGGATGGGGTGACTGGATGATGGACACTGGGGAGGGTATGTGTTCTGGTAAGCGCTGTGAATTGTGCAAGACTGTTGAATCTCAGATCTGTACCTCTGAAACAAATAATGCAATATATGTTAAGAAGGAAAAAAAGAAGAAGAAGAATGTAGCAGGAGGGGAAGAATGAAGGGGGGGAAATCGGAGGGGGAGAAGAACCATGAGAGACGATGGACTCTGAAAAACAAACTGAGGGTTCTAGAGGGGAGGGGGGTGGGAGGATGGGTTAGCCTGGTGATGGGTATTGAGGAGGGCACGTTCTGCATGGAGCACTGGGTGTTATGCACAAACAATGAATCATGGAACACTATATCTAAAACTAATGATGTAATGTATGGGGATTAACATAACAATAAAAAAATTTTAAAAAAAAATAAAAAAATAAATCATGATCTGATAAGCCCAGGCATAACTTTTTTTATACATTCTGTTTGCATTAGGGATTTTATTTTACTATACAGCACTGGGAACAGTATTTGATGTCCATATTTAGTGTAACTATAAAAAGTATTTACGAATGATGCACCAACTTTTTTTTTCCTGTTCAAATCATAAGACAGAAAGTAAGTCAGCCACTTGCCCTTCTTGCCTCATATTATTTTATCCCTATAAACAAATTTCACCCCTATCCATTGACCCTCATGCTCAAGACCATCATGAATAGAAGTGACCAAAAAACATTTCCTGGGGACCAAAAAGCTTGATTCAAAAGTAGGTAATCTTAAAAGGGGGAGAGTAAGTTATTTCAGTGATTACCCCAGGATGCTGTGGATAATTACAAAGCCACAACAAAGAGTTTAGTACATAGAGAGTTCTAAACCAAAATTGGTTTATACCTAAGGCTGAGCATTCAGGGTCTCTGCAGGGGTCCCACATATGCCTATGCAGTTTTACTGGATAAGAAGTGAAAGCCGAGGGGGCAATAGGGCCTGATATATAGCTCCGCTCCCCTCAACTGTTCTTGAACCCATGGGGCTAAGTCAGCCTAGAAAGAGAGCCTTTTCCTAATTTGCAAAATGGCATCATGAGGCTCAGGATCCAATTTCTAACCAAATTTCAAATTTGCTAAAATAAAAGAAAGGCTTTTTGATTGAAAGACAAAAAAAATAAAACACCTTAAATTTCTTAAACAGGAAGGGAAATTATTAAAGAATGCAGGGATCGTTCATGAAAACTAAGGGCAAGATAATGATTGGATCTCAGGAAATAAAATCCAGCAAGATGCTCCTTTCTGTCTTTCTTATGCTTTCTTATGCTTATTTCTATGTGTCAGCCTGATTCTTCTCTCTCACTGCAGAGCAACTTGCTCCACATGATCAATCATGACTGCTGAGAGCTCCCCAGATTTATACCTTACAGCTTCAGTACCAGAGGAAGACTGGCCTACTGTTCTTTCTATTTCCAAGATCAATTTCCTGGGCAAGAGACTTTGGGTCCAGGCAGGGCTGGATAGCCATGGTACTCACCCTTCAACCAATCAAACATGACCAAAATGGTAGGATCTTATGAAAAAAAAAAACTATTTAGAAGGTATATATATATGAAATGACTAGCTGGAGGTGTATAGAAAGAAAGCCTTCTGGAAGAAAAGAAATATCTTTTACCAAAAGAAAGTAAATTGACAGATACAACAAGTACCTACTAAAGTTATATATAAGGGAAGGCCCCACATCACTTACATTGAATTGAATGTGCCTTTCGAAAAAGCAAAGTCCAAAAAGAAAAAAAAAGTGTCATCTTACAAACACTCAGACAAAAAGATCAACAATTTTGTTCCCTTAGGACTATATCTCAAACCCAATTGAACAACTCTCTTCCTACATTTAACCCTGCTTAATTCCTTCTCACTCAAAAAGGCTTACTCCAAGAAGCCTTCCCCAAGCATCATACACTTCAGTGATCTATTTCTAGCCTCTACTGATATCTTAATTCATATGTCATATCCCTTAGTCAGATCCTGCTCTTATTTCTTAATTATTACATGCATATAGCTCATCTCCTCTTCTGGATTTTAAGTCCTTAAATACTTTTATAACAATTATGGTTCACAAAGCTAATAAATAAAGATGATTTTTATTCTATCCCATGCAACTTGTAGCACAATGTTGGGTTGTGTGAGCCTTGGGTGAATCACGTTTGAATACAGACCCTGGGAAGATGGAATTCAGCATTACTTACACAAAGCATGCCAACAGCACCACAGCAAGCAGATCAAGGGAGTGATGGTTACTGATTTTTTCCTGAGATGTGCACTGAACATGATGCAAGAAAAAAATCTCAAACCACCAAAGAATATGTAAAGTAAAGATCTCGGATATTTGTAAAATATGTGACAGCACCTGATGTCCAATAAAAAAAAGTCATACTAATAATGAGCAAGGAGTGAGGACACATTACCCCCACCTTTGTTTTTCTCTGTTTTAAGAAATCCCCAAGAAAAAGGAAGTTCAGAAGATTTACAGAAAGCAACATTCTCTCTACAAAGCAATGGAAGCTTGTAATTCAACCCAGATTTGCAAATCTGAGATTTCCCAACTAAGGTGTAGAAAGCAATAAGAAGGGCTCATGAATTTGCATTTACTGAATGGCCAACATTTTGACTTTGTGGAGAGTAAAAACTATGAGGCATATTTAAAAGGCATAAAAACTAAAATCTGATTAAATGGTAAAGGAAAATATTCCACAGAGAGCGTCTTGTTTAGTGAACTCATTATGAAAATTTTATATTAGTATAATTTATTGTTAGGTTGTAAACAATGCTCCCAGACTGGATGAAACAGGCTTTTCTGAAAAAAAAAAAAAAAGTAATGCACACCACCCCTTTCATATTTGCTTAAATTATTGTGTCTTAAATTCCCCACACATCTCACATTTGTGCAGTACTTGAGAATTTAGCAGCACAGTATCATGTAACTTTTATATGGCCTTTCACCCCTTTCACAGGTTAAAAAAAAATGAGACTTTCCTAACTTGCTAAAGGTGGATGCAATCTGAACAAATTCTAAGTCAAACAAGGCTAAATAAATATAATTTTACTTTTATTTTGTATTTCTTAAAAGACATGTATGCTCATACAGCAAACATAACAAAGGAGAAAAGAAAAAAAAAGAAAGAAAAACACTTCTCAGTTCTAAATTCCCCAAACTCTTTTATTTAATTCCAGTATAGTTAACATACAGTGTATATAAGATTAAGGTGTACAATATTGTGTTTGTTTAAGGTTTTACTTTTATTCCAGTTATCATATAGTGTAATATTAGTTTCATTTGTACAATATAGTGATTCCACACTTCCGTACAACACCCAGGGCTCAACATATAAGTGCACTCCTTAACCCCCATCACCTATTTAACCTTTCCCCCACCCAAGTAAGGTATACAATATTGTGATTCAACAGTTCTATACATTATTCAGTGTGCATCATATTAAGTGTACTCTTAATTCCCTTCACCAATTTCACCCATTTCCCTTCACCCAACCTCCCCTCTGGAACCATCATTTTGTTCTCTATAGTTAAGAGTCTCTTTCTTGGTTCATCTCTTTTTTTCTTTGTCTTGTTTCTTGAATTCCACATTGAATGAAATCATATGGTATTTGTCTTTCTCTATTTCACTTAGCATTATACTCTCTAGATCCATCCATGTCATTGCAAATAGAAAGATTTCATTCTTTTTTATGGCTGAATAATATTCCATTTATACAAACACACACACAC
This sequence comes from Halichoerus grypus, assembly GCF_964656455.1. Lineage (NCBI taxonomy): Eukaryota > Metazoa > Chordata > Mammalia > Carnivora > Phocidae > Halichoerus > Halichoerus grypus. Next base: position 20,425,060 of record NC_135718.1, on the reverse strand, counting down.
ACACACACACACACACACACCCCACATCTTTTTTTTTTTTTTTAAAGATTTTATTTATTTATTTGACAGAGAGAGACACAGCGAGAGAGGGAACACAAGCAGGGGGAATGGGAGAGGGAGAAGCAGGCTTCCCGCGGAGCAGAGAGCCCGATGTGGGGCTCGATCCCAGGACGCTGGGATCATGACCTGAGCCGAAGGCAGACGCTTAACGACTGAGCCACCCAGGCGCCCCCACCCCACATCTTTATCCATTCATCTATCAATAGAAACTTAGGCTGCTTCTACAATATGGCTATTGTATATCATGCTGCTAAAATTTAGGGGTGCATGTATCCCTTTGAATTAGTGTTTTCGTATTCTTTGGGTAAGTAACCAGTAGTGTGGTTACTGGATCAGAGCAAACCTCCATAATGTCTTCAGTAGTGGCTATGCCAGTTTACATTCCCATCAATAGTGCACACCAGTTCATTTTTCTCCACATCCTCACCAACATTTGTTGTTTCTTGAGGTTTTCAGTTTAACCATTCTGACAGGTGTGAGGTGATATCTCATTGTGATTTTGATTTGCATTTCCCTGACAATGAGTGATGTTGAGTATCTTTTCATGTGTCTATTGGCCATCTGTATGTCTTCTTTGGAGAAATGTCTGTTCATGTCTTCTGCCCAATTTTAATTAGATTATTTGTGGGGGGGTTTGGTATTGAGTTGCATAAGTTCCTTATATATTTTGGATACTAAACCTTTATCAAATATATCACTTACAAATACCTTCTCCTATTCAGTAGATGTTTTAGTTTTGTTGAATATTTCCTCTGCTGTGTAGAAGCTTTTTATTTTGATGTAGTTTCAATAGTTTATTTTTGTTTTTGTCTCCCCTGTCTCAGGAAACATACCTAGAAAAATACTGCTATGGTCAATGTCAGAGATATTATTGCCTGTGCTCTCTTCTAAGATTTTTATGGCTTCAGGACTCTCATTTTGGCTCTTAATCCATTTTAGATTTTGGTTATTTTTGTGTATGGTGTAAGAAAGTGGTCCAGTTTCATTCTTTTACACAAAACTGTCCAGTTTTCCCAACACCATTTGTTGAAGAGACTCTTTTTCCCACTGCATATTCTTGCTTCCCTTATTGAAGATTAATTGACCATATAATTGTGGGTTTATTTCTGGACTCTCCTTTCTGTTCTATTGATCCATGTGTCTATTTCGGTGTCAATATCATACTGTTTTGATTGCTACAGCTTTGTGGTACATCTTGAAATCTAGGATTGTGATACTTCAGCTTTGTTCTTCTTTTTCAACATTGCTTTAACTATTCAGGGTCTTTTGTGGTTCCATATAAATTTTAGAATTATTTGTTCTAGTCCTGTGAAAAATGCTGCTGGTATTTTGATAGAAATTATATTATATCTGTAGCTTGCTTTGGGTAGCATGGATATTTTAATATTATTTGTTTTTCCAATCCATAAGCATGAAATACCTTTCCATTTGTTTGTGTCATCTTCAATTTCTTTCATCACAGTTTTATAGTTTTCAGAGTACAGGTCTTTCATCTCCTTGGTTAAGTTTATTCCTAAATATTTTATTATCTTTGGTGCAAATGTAAATGAAACTGTCTTCCTAATTTCTCTTTCTGCTACTTCATTATTAATGTAGAGAAATGCAACAGATTTCTTTACATTGATTTTATATCCTGTGACCTTACTGAATTCATTTTTCAGTTCTAGTAGGTTTTTTTGGTGGAATCCTTAGTGTTTTCTATATATAGTATCATGTCATCTGCAAATAGTGAAAGTTCTACTCCTTCCTTACCTCTTTACCAATTCAGATTCCTTTTATTTATTTCCTTGTCTGATTGCTGTGGCTAGGACTTCCAGTACTACGTTGAATAAAGGTGGTAAAAGTGGACATCCTTGTCTTATTCCTGATCTTAAGGGAAAAGCTCTTAGTTTTCACCGTTGAGTATAATGTTAGCTGTGGGTTTTTCATCTAAGTCTTTATTATGTTGAGGTATGTTCCCTCTAAACCTACTTTGTTGAGGGTTTTTATGATGAATGGATTGTTGTACTTTGTCAAGTGCTTTTCCTACATCTATTGAAATTATCATATGGCTTTTATCCTTTCTCTCATTGATTGATGTATCACATTGATTGATTTGTGAATATTGAACCACCCTTGTATCCTAGGAGTAAATCCCACTTGATTGTGGTGAATTATTTTTTTAATGTATTGTTGGATTCCGTTTACTAATACATTGTTGAGAATTTTTGCATCTATGTTCATCAGGGTTCTGGCTTTTGTAGTATCTTTTCTTTTTTTAAATTTAAATTCAATTAGCCAAGGTATAGTACATCATTAGTTTTTGATACAATGTTCAATGATTCATTAGTTGCATATATCTTTATCTGATTTTGGTATCAGGCTAATCCTGGCCTCACAAAATGAATTTGGAAGTTTTCCTTCCTCTTCTATTCTCTGGAATAGTTTAAGAATAATAGATATTAACTCTTCTTTTAATGTTTAGTAGAATGCACCTGTGAAACTGTCTAGTCCTGGTCTTTGGTTAGTTTTTTTTATTACTAATTCAATTTCATTGTTGGTAATCAGTCTGTTCAAATTTTCTATTTCTTCTCGATTCAGATTTGAGAGGTTATAGGTTTCTAGAAATGTATCCATTTCTTCTAGGTTGTCCAACTTGTTGGCATATAATTTTTCATAATATTTCCTTATAATCCTTTATATTTCTGTGGTGTTGGTTGTTATTTTTCCTCTTTCATTTGATTTTGAGTCCTCTCTCTTTCTCTCTCTTTTTTTATGATCTTGCCTAAAGGTTTATCAACTTTGTTGATCTTCTCAAAGACCAGCTCCTGGTTTCATTGATCTGTTCTACTGGGGTTCTTTTAGTTTCTGTATCATTTATTTCTGCTCTGATCTTTATTATTTTATTCCTCCCGGTTTGGGGTTTTGTTTGTTCTTTCTCTAGCTCTTTTATGTGTAAGTTTAGGTTATTTATTTGAGATTTTTCTTACTTCTTGAGGTGAGCCTGTATTGCTATAAGCTTCCCTCTTTTAACAGCTTTTGCTACATCTCAAACATTTTGGACTGTTGTGTTTTCATTTTCATTTGTATCACGTGTTCTTTTTTATTTCCTCTCTGATTTCTTGGTTGACTTATTCATTGTTTAGTAGCACATTGTTTAACCCACATGTCTTTGTGTTCTTTTCAAATTTCTTTTCTTATAGTTGATTTCTAGTTTCCTAGAATTGTGGTGGGAAAAGATGCACAGTATGATTTTGATCTCTTCGAATTTATTGAGACTGGTTTTGTGGCCTAATATGTGATCTATTCTGGAGAAGGTTCTGTGTGCACTTGAAAAAAAATGTGTATTCTGCTGTTTTAGGATAGAATGTTCTGAATATATCTGTTAGATCTGTCTAGTACAATGTGTCATTCAAAGCCACTGTTTCCTTATTGACTTTCTGTTACAATGATCTATCCATTGATGTAAGTGACATGTTAATGTCCCCTACTATTATTGTATTACATTGATTACCTCCTTTGTTTGTTATTAACTGCTTTATGTATATGGGTGCTCCTACATCGGGTGCACAAATATTTACAATTGTTATATCTTCTTGTGCATTGCTCCATTTATGATTATATAGTGCCCTTCTTTGTCTCATTACAGAGACAAAGTCTATTTTGTCCAATATAAGTATGGGTACCCCAGCTTCCTTTTCACTTTCCATTCTTTTCTCAAGTCCAGTGAGTATCTTTATGACATTATTTTAAATTCTCTATCAGACATATTACTTCTATCCATTTATTTTAGCTTTCTTGTTGTGATTCTGTCCCGTTCTTTCATTTGGGACATTTCCTCTGTCTTCTTAGAAAACTCCTGTGGCAGGGCTGGAAGGGGCAAGTCTGCAGGAGAGTGTAGGGTCAGGGTGCACACTGCCAACAAGATCAGCCCTTGCCCACTATAGGAGGGGACAAGTAGCTAGCCTCACAGGCCTGGTTGAAGGGGGAGATCCACAGAAGAGTACAAGGGTGGAGTGTGCAGTATTAGCAAGCTGTGGTCAAGTCTGCTGTGGGAGGGGACCTGGAGCTGAGGTCTGGCTGGAAGGGCCATGTCTGCAGGAGAGTAGGAGAATGGGCAGGCTGTAAACAGGGAGGGCAGGGGAGGTCAGTGGCACCTGCCAGCTCTTTTATTCCTTGAGAAGTCTCCGAAAGATCCCTGCCTCTCCAGCACACTCTGAGATTAGTAAATAAGTCTTATTCCCATATACCTCAGCATTTTTCAAATGCTGCTTCTATGCTGTACCTTCAAGGAGCTATTTGTCATGCTGTCTCTTTAAATGTGAGGACTGTTTCCTATCTACCTCCATCTCTCCCAGTGACTTTTAAAGTGCCAGGTGTTAAGCCCCAGAGGTAGTAAGAACTCATGAAATCAGGTCCCTCTCGTTTTCAAAGCCAAATGTTATGGAGATTCATCTTCCCCATGCAAGTTCCCCATGCCTGGGAAGCTTGGTATAAAGGTCTATTTCTCTCCCCTCTCTATACCTGCCATGTCCCTCCCTCCCATGAACAGTATAGCAGGCCCACTTAGGTCCCAACCATGTCTCTGCCCTTCCTACCTTCTTCGATATGTCTTCTTCTCTACACTTAGCTGTGGAGAGTCTGTTCTGCCAGTCTTCGGGTTGTTTTCTGGGTTATTTACGCTACTGTGGGTGTTATCTAGTTGTATCTGTGGAAAAGGTGGGTTTAGGATCTTCCTACTCTGCCATCTTCCCTGGAAGTCTCCTAATACTACATTCTTAAAGACAATATTTATGAAGGATTTCGAGGGTATGGTCAGGAAAAGGGGGAAGTCCATCCCTGTTGATTTTGGCTGAGCTCAACTGCAGTGTAAAATGTATTATTTCCTTGTTGGTTTACTCTTTCCATTTGAAAGGAATTATGTGTACATAAATACATTTTTGTCATATAATGATTTTTTCCAAGTCTATCTAGTAAGAGCAGATAATTGACAGCAAATTGATTTTTTTGAAGTTCCACCCAAAATTTTCTCTTCTTCCTATCTCCCTCAACTACTCCTGCAGAGAGATGTTTTTAGAGGAAATTAGATTCACTGTTCGCATGAACCAATGTATTTAGCTGGTGGTTTTGCAGGTCCAATTAACTCTTCCAACAATATGGGTGAAATGAGGTTATGTTTATGTTTGTAGCCAATTAGAATTGTTTTGATTGAACACTCCGTGTTGTATCTTATTTAAAATTAAGAAAACATGGTACTGAAATGTATTTCATGGGATGGAAGAGGATGCCTGGGGGGGAAAAGGAAGAAAAATATCTAGGTCATGATATGTGTATGACCTCTCATTTATGTAAAGCATAAAGAGAAAGCTTATTCACACAAATTAAAAAATACTGTGCATAACACACTTGGAAGACATCTAAGTTATGACTATCATTATTGCATTGTGAAAAAAATACTATTGATGTCAAACAAAATGGTAAAAGTTGGAGAAACAGATCTGACAACCAATAGGCGTCCCATCCTAAAGTCAGTTCCACCCCTAGTGAGTCACAGCCTCTCTGAACTTATTATTCTTTGTCTGGAAAGAGGAAACAATAGTTATTTAGAATACAAAGAAATGTAAGATACAATTGCTGCTCTCAAACAATTTAAAACACATTTGGCAAAATGAAGTAATTCCCATAAAAGATAAAAATAGCAATTCACTAGGTCTTTTTCTGAAAACAGTATCATCAATTTGTTGATCTTCATAAAAACCCAAAGAGGTAGGCATTATTATTATTATTTCTATTTTACACACAAGAAAACGGAGGCCCACAGTGATTCAGAAACATTATGAGACCTCTCCGTTGGTTAAGTAATGGAGTCAGGTTGCAAATCCAGCCAGCTTCAGAGCATGTGCCCTTAACTACCATATGGTATAATGACAAAAAGTAATGTACATCTAAGGAAGGGAAAGGCAGGATAATTATACACCAAGCGTAGCTAAGAATTCGGGTGACAAAAGAAGGTTCCACACCATAAGAGGATGGTGTACCAAATCTTAAAGGATGAGGAGTATTTGGAATACAGATGGCAGCAGAGTGAGGACATTCAGCATGAAGGTGGCAGTAGGTATGGTGGCAGGAGGGAAATACCCAAGTGAACTGCAGTGACAGATGAGCCTGGACAGGTCAATCATGGAGAACTTTTTCCAAGCTCCCTAGACAGCTTGACCTAGACTCCTGACCCTCTTACAGGTTAGCTTCCACAGCTGAGCTTTGCTGCTTCCAGAAAGCAGCACCTGAAGAGCAAGCAAATACTCAGAGGGTAATCATTCCGAAGATGCCCATCAAGGCCCCAACTGGCCTTCAGGAAGCCTTTGAACTAATTAGACAAAAGTGCCCTCACCAGCTGAGCACACAATTTGGTGAGTGAGGTGTGCCTTTGCATGATGTAGAAAAGGTGAGTCTTAGGTGGATGCAGCCCCATGGTAGGCTTGGCTGGTTCAGCACAGACTGAACTCAGTCCCAAGCACATTCTCATGAGCAGGAACATGCAAACTGCTCAAAACTGTATGAGCCCCATATGAGCCCCAAGGCAATACACAGCCACATTCTCTGGAATCATCCTTCAAATTTGCGAAGGTTTATATAATTTTACATAATTACAAAGATTATACTTAAAGGTGGCAATAATCACTTCTATATGCTCTTTTGGGGGAAGAAAGTTGTAAATGTTTGAAAAACAATCACATATGTCAAAATTTGGTGATTGTACCTATGGTAATCAATATTTTTTTTTTTACTTCAGGAAATTACACACAAATATGTTTACTCTGTTACAGTTTACATTGGAATATAATTAGAATCAGTATGATAATTTGGGGCACATCATTAGATTATAAGGCAGAGATTCAAATGTTTACATTTTATGTTCCTGATTCCAGGGGGGAAATATTTATATTAGGAATTTTTTTAAGAACAAGATTCTACATAGAATTTGATAGCCAGCTATGTATCTTTTTTTTTTTTGATAACCAGCTGTAGATCTTAAATGTATTTATTACTGTATGATTTAAATGAGTACAAGGGAACTTATTTGAATGAAGTATGTGTCCTAAAACTGAATTGTGGTGATTTCTATGAAATCATATAAACTTAGAATTCATTGAACTCTACAAGTACTCTTTTTATGGCATCTAAGTTATGCCTTACTAAAACTGTTTTTAAAAAAGACTAAAACTAGTAACTTTTGGTAGATGTATTACAAATTATTTTCATTTATTTCTTATATTTCCAAGATTGCCCCATTTTTTTACAATGGCATGTACTACCTACATAATAAAAAATAATTTCAATGCAATTCAGTTTAATGTGTCCATTTACCTAGCACACTTAATGTGCTTAGCGTTGTGATGGAATCTAGAGCTGTAAGAAATAAAGATAACACTAAAGAAATGAAGATTTCTTTGTAAGAAATAAAGATAAAGAAATAAGATAACTTAAACTTAAAATTGAGTAAGAGTATAAAAAAGGTAAACAACTACTTATTTATAGCAGAATGAAATTACCTTTTGATCAAGTTGCAAATAACAGGTGTTGTTAAGTTGAATAAAAGAAACAATCACTGGCCAAAGGGAAGGGGCAAAGAAAAGAGTGGTTAGTAGGAAAGTTTCAGTGAGTCACCTGGAGAGTAGTACACATGACTGCATCCTTGGTTGGAATGAATAAATTAACATTTGCTTGGAAGCAAAGTTTAGTAGCACAAGTAGGCATTCCAAATATTTAACACATATACTTATATCTGCTAGAATAAATAACCTTCAGGAGACAGGAAAATTTTATAGAGAATGGCAGAAAGGGGGAGAGTTAATAGGAAAGAGTTAACCATCCTGCAGGAAAACTAAAACCATGTCATTTTGTACCTCATCATTGAAAAAATAAATAAAAACAAAAACAGAAGAGTCTGGTTCAAAATATAGTTGTTTCTCTAACCACAGTGAATGGAGCAAGGGTACTTACCTTCCCACATTGCAGGAAGGTGCCAATTAAAGACCACCCCCCTTTCTGAAAACAGTTACCACACTAGAAAACAGTTAATGGAGCTAAACCAAGCATTCCCAGATGATTCCTTACAAATTTACCAAGCAGACATATTATTCTACTTCTCTTGGGCTGGGGTCAGTTAAAAGGTAGAGAAAAGCCAGGAGCTATACCAAATGGGTTTTTTCCAAAGAAGAGATCATCAGCAATTCTTCAACCTTACAAGTGATGCATAAGACTCATCTGTAAAGCTTGTTATAAATGTGGATTCCCAATCCAAATATATGGAGAGTGTACCTCAGCAGATTCTGAGAGAGACTCATGATCTGTATTTAAAATATGAATGCACCACCCCCCAACCCCAATATATAGAACCTATTACAGTAGGTCTGTAAACCACACTATTAAGACACTACACTACACCACCTTAGAGGTTTGAATATGGAGAACTAACAAAATAATGAATGTTGATACATAAAACCTTAGTATTATTTGCTGTTACCAGTATTATTTTTTTAATTTTTTATTGTTATGTTAATACATTACATCATTAGTTTTAGATGCAGTGTTCCATGATTCATTGTTTGTGCATAACACCCAGTGCTCCATGCAGAATGTGCCCTCTTTAATACCCGTCACCAGGCTAACCCATCCTCCCACCCCCCTCCCCTCTAGAACCCTCAGTTTGTTTTTCAGAGTCCATCGTCTCTCATGGTTCATCTCCCCCTCTGATTTCCCCCCCTTCATTCTTCCCCTCCTGCTATCTTCTTCTTTTTTTTTTTTCTTAACATATATTGCATTGTTTCAGATGTTACCAGTATTATTACTATCAATCACTAAATTAAGATTCTAGTTGCATACTAGTTCCAAGAGTAATAATATATTTATAGAAGAAACGTTCTTCTTTTGATTTGATCCAAAGTAAAATCTAAGGAAGATACTGAATATACCAGGTATTTAAGAACTAATGGTTTCTCAGTGACCTAAAAACCATTTCTTTAAGTGATTCCCAAAATTGTCTTTGCCAGGAGAACTGGCCAACAAGAAATTCCCATCGCATCAGAAATGACATATGAAGCCTTACAATCCCCTGGTCTTATCCCTGGTTTCTTAAATAAATAACATTTTGCCTCTCCCCCAGGTTTGTGAGCTACAGGTAGACACACTTTGCCCTTCCCTGTTCCGGGAAGTCATTCAGTCTAAAGAGGTTGGGGGGATGTGGTTTCCAACAAGGAGCCACAAGCTTTGATAGCTCCCTATATTTCTTTTTGCAGGGGCTTCAATAGGAATCTTTCTTCGGCAGTTTGGTGCTTAAAATGTCATCATCTGACTGCTTTGATTAATTGTGTTACCATGTGTTGGATGAACCAGTTAGGGAAGGACTTTTGTCTCATTCTAAGAGTGACCTTTCATCCTCAGAGGAAATTAGCTTGCCCCAAATGCAAGGCCTTGACATCATTAGCCAGTTCAGGAACCACATGTTACTTTATTAAATTAAAGTGGTAAACTATGGAGGTGTTCTTTAATTTTATCATTTATAATAAGCTATTGTTTGAAAAAAAGGGAGGACATCTCTTGGCAGAGCTCAGCCAGGTTATGCTGAGTCAGGCTTTCTGAGTTCTTCTGTGGTCAGACTCACCCTTGCTCACCCAAGCTTCCATGAAAGGCAATCACAATCATCTGTGCTCAGCCTGACTCACTGAGGGGGAAGCGCCCCTAGAAATCTTGTCTAGACCTTGATGACTGCATTTAATCTCAGAGCTCGGGGAGAAACTAAAGCAGAGGATATGAGATGCTGCCTGAAAGATGGGCGTTACCTGGATGTCCTGCACAAAGACTTTTTTATAACAATTTTACTAATAGGGCAGGCTTTGTAATTGGCAAATGGAAGATGGCATTTTTTTCCTATCTAGTGTTGCTTTGGTCAGGGGGACAGGAGGTGTGAATATAGGAATGCAGAGATGTCAGCCAAGTCAATTATATTTTTTATTCTTACCAAATTATCTCAAGCAAACTGATTGCCAGAAAAGACCAGTGCCCATATAGTTACATTTCCCTTCTCTAACAGGGCCAGTTGCTTCAGAATTTATGTCAGGCATATGGTTTTGCCCATTATCATTAGTAGAAATTTAAGGGTCTAGAGTTCAGAAGAAAAACATTGAAACTTCTCTTCCTGGGAAACCAACCTGGAGTTGAATGGGAAAAAAATAACAAAATGTCATGTAATGTGGCTGAGAACTGGAATACAATGAAGGTCCAGGCAGAGAACAATATTTGAGAACTAGGCTTGCGTCTGAAAAAGTCCAGAGATGAATTTTCTGGGGTAGCTTAGGTGAGGAGACCAATCTTAGACATACATCACAACGGGACAAACAGCCACTGTATGCAGAAAGTGCTGGGTCTTCCATCAAAAAGGAGAATTACAGACCAATATCCCTGATGAACATGGATGCAAAAATTCTCACCAAAATACTAGCCAATGGGATCCAACAGTACATTAAAAGGATCATTCACCACGACCAAGTCGGATTTATCCCTGGGCTGCAAGGTTGGTTCAACATCCGCAAATCAATCAACGTGATACAATACATTAACAAAAGAAAGAACAAGAATCATATGATCCTCTCAATAGATGCAGAAAAAGCATTTGACAAAGTACAGCATCCTTTCTTGATCAAAACTCTTCAGCGGATAGGGATAGAGGGTACATACCTCAATATCATAAAAGCCATCTATGAAAAACCTACAGCGAATATCATTCTCAATGGGGAAAAACTGAGAGCTTTCCCCCTAAGGTCAGGAATGCGGCAGGGATGTCCACTATCGCCACTGCTATTCAACATAGTATTGGAAGTCCTAGCCACAGCAATCAGACAACAAAAAGAAATCAAAGGCATCCAAATTGGCAAAGAAGAAGTCAAACTCTCACTCTTTGCAGATGATATGATACTTTATGTGGAAAATCCCAAAGACTCCACCCCAAAACTGCTAGAACTCATACAGGAATTCAGTCAAGTGGCAGGATATAAAATCAATGCACAGAAGTCAGTGGCATTCCTATACACCAACAACAAGTCAGAAGAAAGAGAAATTAAGGAGTCGATCCCATTTACAATTGCACCCAAAACCATAAGATACCTAGGAATAAATCTAACCAAAGAGGCAAAGGATCTGTACTCAGAAAACTATAAAATACTCATGAAAGAAATTGAGGAAGACACAAAGAAATGGAAAAACGTTCCATGCTTATGGATTGGAAGAACAAATATTGTGAAGATGTCAATCCTACCTAGAGCAATCTACACATTCAATGCAATCCCCATCAAAATACCATCCACTTTCTTCAAAGAAATGGAACAAATCATCCTAAAATTTGTATGGAACCAGAAAAGACCCCGCATAGCCAAAGGAATGTTGAAAAAGAAAAGCAAAGCTGGCGGCATCACAATTCCGGACTTCCAGCTCTACTACAAAGCTGTCATCATCAAGACAGTATGGTACTGGCACAAAAACAGACACATAGATCAATGGAACAGAATAGAGAGCCCAGAAATGGACCCTCAACTCTATGGTCAACTAATCTTTGACAAAGCAGGAAAGAATGTCCAATGGAAAAAAGACAGTCTCTTCAACAAATGGTGTTGGGAAAATTGGACAGCCACATGCAGAAGAATGTGCTTACACCACACACAAAAATAGACTCCAAATGGTTGAAAGACCTCAATGTGAGACAGGAGTCCATCAACATCCTAAAGGAGAACACAGGCAGCAACCTCTTCGACCTCAGCCGCAGCAACTTCTTCCTAGAAACATCGCCAAAGGCAAGGGAAGCAAGGGCAAAAATGAACTATTGGGACTTCATCAAGATAAAAAGCTTTTGCAAAGCAAAGGAAACAGTCAACAAAACCAAAAGACAACTGACAGAATGGGAGAAGATATTTGCAAATGACATATCAGATAAAGGGCTAGTATCCAAAATCTATAAAGAACTCATCAAACTCAACACCCAAAGAACAAAGAATCCAATCAAGAAATGGGCAGAAGACATGAACAGACATTTTTCCAAAGAAGACATCCAAACGGCCAACAGACACATGAAAAAGTGTTCAATATCACTCGGCATCAGGGAAATCCAAATCAAAACCTCAATGAGATACCACCTCACACCAGTCAGAATGGCTAAAATTAACAAGTCAGGAAATGACAGATGTTGGCGGGGATGCGGAGAAAGGGGAACCCTCTTACACTGTTGGTGGGAATGCAAGCTGGTGCAGCCACTCTGGAAAACAGTATGGAGGTTCCTCAAAAAGTTGAAAATAGAGCTACCATATGATCCAGCAATTGCACTCCTGGGTATTTATCCCAAAGATACAAAAGTAAGGACCCGAAAGGCTACGTGCACCCCGATGTTTATAGCAGCAATGTCCACAATAGCCAAACTGTGGAAAGAGCCAAGATGTCCATCAACAGATGAATGGATAAAGAAGAAGTGGTATATATATACAATGGAATATTATGCAGCCATCAAAAGGAATGAGATCTTGCCATTTGCAATGACGTGGATGGAACTGGAGGGTATTATGCTGAGCGAAATAAGTCAAACAGAGAAAGACATGTATCATATGACCTCACTGATATGAGGAATTCTTAATCTCAGGAAACAAACTGAGGGTTGCTGGAGTGGGGGGGTGGGGTGGGAGGGATGGGGTGACTGGGTGATGGACACTGGGGAGGGTATGTGTTCTGGTAAGCGCTGTGAATTGTGCAAGACTGTTGAATCTCAGATCTGTACCTCTGAAACAAATAATGCAATATATGTTAAGAAGGAAAAAAAGAAGAAGAAGAATGTAGCAGGAGGGGAAGAATGAAGGGGGGGAAATCGGAGGGGGAAAAGAACCATGAGAGATGATGGACTCTGAAAAACAAACTGAGGGTTCTAGAGGGGAGGGGGGTGGGAGGATGGGTTAGCCTGGTGATGGGTATTGAGGAGGGCACGTTCTGCATGGAGCACTGGGTGTTATGCACAAACAATGAATCATGGAACACTATATCTAAAACTAATGATGTAATGTATGGGGATTAACATAACAATAAAAAAATTTAAAAAAAAAAAAAAAGAAAGTGCTGGGTCTTTGCTTCAGACAAGTACACTGCAAGGCAGAAATTTATAGGCTCATATGTTTAGACATAAGAGGTTTGAATTCTACCTTGGATATTTAATAGTTATGCTAGCTTTGACAAGTTATTTTACTTTCCTAAAATTTATTTCATCATCTGTAAAATAGGGATAATGCCACATGAGTGGGAGTTAATGTAAAAGTTAACACAAAAAGAGAGCTTAGCATAATGTCTGACACATAATACATCTTCAATAAATGTCAGCTATGAACAGTTACAAATAGGGTCCATAGTCTCTCATGGTTCATCTCCCCCTCCGATTTCCCCCCCTTCATTTTTCCATTCCTGCTATCTTCTTTTTTTTTTTAACATATAATGTATTATTTGTTTCAGAGGTACAAACTGAGGGTTCTAGAGGGGAGGGGTGTGGGAGGATGGGGTAGCCTGGTGATGGGTATTAAAGAGGGCACGTTCTGCATGGAGCACTGGGTGTTACGCACAATGAATCATGGAACACTACATCAAAAACTGATGATGTAATGTATGGTGATTAACATAACATAATAAAATTAAAAAAAAAAAAGTTACAAATAGGAAAAAAATATCAAGACCGGGTACAACTGGGTGGCACTCAAGGTTGCATACAGAAATTAGCAATTTAAGGGATTCCCTGGCCAAGGAAAGCATCTGAGATTTGATTACAACCCACACAGGGTTAGTGCAGGAATCTTCAGCGAAAGAGAATAGATGAGAAACCAGGTCTGAATCAGGAAGTGGGCACCAGGTCCTGGAGTCATTTCAAAGCTAACCCATGGGTGTGGGGGCTCCTTTCTGTCCAGGTTCCCCGGTCACTCTCAAAGGTTGGCCTAAAAAAATTTTTTTGGAACAAGGGAGGAGCAGAGGGAGAGAGAGAGAGAACCTTAAGCAGGCTCCATGGAGCCTGATGCGGGGCTCAATATCACAACCCTGAGTGGGATGCTTAACCTATGGATCCACCCAGGCACCCCCAGCCAAAAATTCTTAAAGGAGTAGTAGTCAAGTACACACCAGAGGATGGAAATAGTCAAACAAATGTTCTTTTTCATTTTTCAAAACCATAGCAGCACTCTATAATGTCTTCCTCCTCACTGTAAGAATTACTTTGTCAGAGTTTATCACTGCAATGGGATAATGGTTACAGCAACTCTTGCTGTGTTTTGAGTCTATTGGGGCCCATCTATTCCCAGTATGGAAACACCCTATCCACAATCCCTACAGAGTATGTGATTTAACTCGTGATACCATTCAATCCCTCCTCCTCTCCAACCAGTTTCAGCTGATTGGACCATGAAGAGACACCTGAGTAGCAGTGGGACATCAATGGACTGAGCACTGACTTTAAAAAAGGAATAAAGTTAATAAGACTCCTTGCATTTGGGGATTTTAACCAAGAAACACAAAGGGAAATTCCAGGTGGTACAGTTAAAAGTCCTGAAAGTGCATTACTGGCTCATGTGCACTCTTAGGAAAGGTGAAGTCTCAGGCAAAGCTGATCAGGTGACACAGAATGGAGCAGAGAGACTCAGAGAAGCCACAAGAAGGAAGAGAACAGAGCCACCACATTATAGAACCATCTTTTGGGAGATTTGCTTCTTGATCTTCCTGGGGCCTGGTGTTTGGCATTTTCTGGAATCTTTGCTTTAGCTTTGCCCAATACCTCCCTCCAATGATTTGAGCTTTTTGTTTTCCTTGCCACATAGTCAAAAAACAAAACAAAACACAGAAGCCCTGCATTGCTTCTAAAAGCAAAAGCAAAAAAGAACTAACTGAATACTAAGTTTCTTTTCTGAAGATCTCTGCACAGTAGCTGATCCTTTGAAAATGACCCTGAAAAAGCCTACGCAAAATATCAAGAACTGGCTGGTTTTAGCCATGGTGAAGCCCACCTTGAATCCAATCCCACTAAGTGAAGACATCTCACTTTTCCCTACCAGCACATCTTTGTGTTGCAGCAGAGAGCTCCCATGACTCGGGGAGAATAAATATAAGCTCTGAAATTACATCGACCATGGTTTGAAACTCAACTATATGAACTTGGGCCAATTACTGTTTTGTTCCAGTAAGGAAGATCTTTATATTATGCTCTGTTTGTTTGTTTGTTTCTATCATTATGGTCTCATGGTTTATTTTATTCAATGGCTAACAATCAATTTTATCATTATTTATTTTCATGCTGTAATAGCCCCAGTTTGGCCAGTGAAGCCCTTCAAGCTGGTTTCTGTGTCCTTTGGCCATGTCCCTATCATTCCTTGAGCACTTCTTTACCTTCTGGGCTTTCAGGCTCATCTTGTACTTTCTTTGCCCTAGCCCAAGAATAGCCATTTCCCCAAGAAGACCTGGTTTCAACAAGTGGAGAATAGTATGTAGAAACAAAGACCTAGATGCTAAATATATTCATTGTTTGTGGCATGTCACTGTTTTTAGCCTACATTTATTTCTTGTATCTATTTTTAAAAAAAAAACAGAAAACATGAGTTCAAACTAATATCCCCATTTCCAATTCAGTACCATCTGAATCCCATCTTTCAACCTCCATCCCCCTTCTCCAATACCATAAAACTAGAGCCAGTGATTTTACCTTTATAAGCCAATTGCTCCCTCTGTAAAGTGAGGATAATAATAAACTCCTTACTCAGGTTTGTGCAGGTTAAATGTAATAGTGTTTATAAACATCATCCCACAGGCCTGCACTGTAACAGGCCTACTGCAAGCCCACACAGTTCCCTGTGTGAAAAGACAATATATTCTTCCTCCAGGTGGACAGCCTGGCAAATGCAGTGTAAGCTGGCTTTTTGCTCCAACTCTCTCCCTAGACTGGAGCATTTGTGGAGTTTGCAATCTGAATAATGGTAACGCATCCCTGCATCATAGGCACTAGGTAGTTATTGTTATAATAGATACATGTGCACATTTTTCATGCAAATGTTTCATAAACAGCAGATCAGCTGGGGTTAAACAAACTTGTCACCAAGGTTTCAGTCTGATGCAAAACTCAGGGCAACTCAGAGCACTGTCAGTTGAACCAAGTACACCTCTAAAGTGATAATGGAAGACAGTGTGCACTCACCTGATACAGGTCATTTTTTAACCTCATGCCTCATTATAGCTCACCTTAAACTCTGCATCAGAAGCAGGTTGAAGTGAAAATAAAACCCAGTCCTCTTATCCAAAGCCTCAACTATCAGCCAAAAAGCAGGTGATCTCACTACATAATACAGAGTACATAAATGAAGACAACACTAAAGGCAGAAAAGTTCACCTAATACCATGTTTGTGGAGCACCATGTTTGCTGGCAGATGAGTTATAATTGGTAAAGTCCCCACTCCTGGAGGGTTCCACCAGCTCCCTTTGATAACAGGAAAATCTGTTCATCCCCAGTTCCCTAAGATGTTCTTTCACAGGGCTTAGTGGATTTACGATGTTGGGGGGAAATCTAATAAAGCTACAAATAGTAGCTCTGAGTTGTAGAGCATTAAAAGTAACACAGACTTACTGGGTGTTGTATGTAAGTAATGAATCACTAAATTCTATACCTGAAACTAATATTATACTGTATGTTAACTGGAATTTAAATAAAAATCTGGAGGGAAAAAAATAACAGACTTCTAAGGTGACATTTTTCTGTGGAAGACAGCAAGGCCGTTATAATAATATCTGTAATTGGAATGGGGTGGACACAATGTGGACAGTCCCCTCTCCTCTGTAAGAGGTCCACACTATACAACGCTACTCCAGGCCACTGTGGCAACTATGCAACCACACTGTTCTTTTTATCCTTCTGAGGGGGTAGAAGTGGAAGATCTCAGAACTATGTTGTCTCCCATCTCCTGAGCCAGGTGACAGGGACGCCTAAGAATGCCTTGGGGGCGGGAGGCACTAAAGAATAACATCCAAGAGACAAAGCAGGGGCAATATTGTTGCTCCCAGAGTCCCCAGCTCCTGTCATGTGCTTTCAAGAGTCTCAAAATCCTCAGACTCAAGAAGTCCTCAATCTAATGCCTTACCTTGTGTGATGAAGAACATGCAAAAGCCAAGCCAAATGAGTTCTGTCAGGTTTGTTTTCAGGATTCCGCTCCCCCTAAACAGTGTTTAGGCACCAGAGCCCTAGCAAGGAAAAGAGGAATGAGCTTTTCAAAAAAAGAAGCCTGAAAGAGCCCAGCACAGAGTATGCATCTAGTAGCTGCTCAAAAAACAGGTCCCCCCCTTCCTCCTTGTGTAGGACCCTGCTCCTCTCCTGCTGAGCATGGGAGAAGGAAACAGGTTCATTCTTTCCAAAAGAGAGCTGGGTTTGAGGATTCCCTGGGTCACTGAAAGAAACCTGCTCCCTCACCAACATCCAGGGTTCAGGAATACCCCTCACCCTCTGCCCACTTCAAGCACCCAGGTAAATTCCCACCCCAGGTGGGAAGAAAATATCCTCCTGGCGATGAGGGAGGAGTCCCAGCCAGCTCTGCGCATGCGGTGGCTGGGGACTCTGGCTGACCATCACCAGGACGCTCTCCGACCACACCTGTGCCCTCTGCCCAGGTCCGCCGTAGAGGCTGAGTGTCAGAGGTGGACAGAGCAGAATTCGAGCCCACTCCCCGCACTTACCTGCTGCGTCACCGGGGCAAGTCACTTAGCATTTCTTCGTTAGTAAAATGAGGGTCTGGGTTCATACGGTTGAGGTGCAGATTCAGTGGGACTGTATAGGAAGTACCCATACTAAATATAAACTCTTACGGCTCGAATCTGAAGTTCGACCGCTTCTCCTCCTCCCATGCACCATCAGTTCACTGCCTCCCGACAGAGGTACGATGTGAAAGTACCAACACCTCAGCATCACTTTCCTACAGGGACACTGGGGCGGCCGCCATGAGAAGTCAGAGGAAGGGCCACATAAACATGATGCTGGAAATTCCGAAGACACCCTTTGTTAAATTTTGCAGAATTCCCGAAGCCTCAAAGCATTCCTATTCCATCAGAAGGAAAATTGGAGGCACTCTTCTCCGGCACCCCTGCCACGTGCCCGCTCTCACCGCGTGCTCCCCCTCGCCTCCGTGCCGCCCGTCCGCGGTGCAGCCGGGGCCTGGGCCCCCTGCGGGCAAGGTGCTGCTCACCGAGCAGGTGGCGTCGCTCTGACGCACGACGCTCCGGCAGGACACCCAAGTGAACAAGCTGCAGCGGCGCCTCGGCCCGGGGCCTGGTCCTGCTCGGCTTCCCATGCAACCAGCGCCGGCATCAGGAGAACGCCAAGAAGGCGGAGATCCTGAAACTCTCAGGACCATAGGACCCCGCGGCGGGTTCGAGCCCGACTTCTGGCTCTTTGAGAATCACCTGGTAAGCAGTGCGCAGGTGCGCCCGCTCCTCCTCCGCCTACGGGAAGCTCTCCCCGCACCCAGGGAGCACGCCGCTGCGCTCCTGGCCCACCCTAAGCTCACCTGGTCTCAGGTGTGGGGAGAGGGCGTCGGCTGGAACTTGGGGAAGTTCCTGAAGGGCCCAGACGGTCCTACTCCTGGGGCTTAGCAGTCACAGCGCTGCCACCTGCAGATTTCATCCTTGATGGTGTTTCCTCTAAACCTGCATGGAGGAACTCCTGATATCCAGCAAAGTCCCCTTACATGAGTGCTGGTCCTGTCCATCCCAGCCCTGCTCCCCAGACCATGGCTCCTCACTAAGAAATTGCCAGGTATCAGCAAGAAGGAGAAGAAGAAGGAAAATTGGGGGGGGGCACTGCCATGTTACCTCATTAACACAAATGAGTGGTAAAGAAGCAATACCCCAAAGCCAATTGTAATGTGAAGGATTGACTGTAAAATGAAGAAAACTCAGATTTCTAAACCAAGCAAGAATGCAAAAATTGGGGCCCAGCCTATCATTTTGGAAGGCGAAAAAAATTAGAAACTAGAAAAGCAAAAACTATGACAAAAAAAAGCATCCAGCACTGAGGACATTCTGTGGATTTTAACTCTGTGCATATAGGTAATTTGATTGCACAGAAAGTCCCTGAAGAACCCATAAGTCAAACTAAACTATAAGCCGCTATTTTCAAAATCCAGCACAGAATTCTGCCTAGACTGTGAGACTCGGTAGACTTGAGGTGCAGAGTGGCTACAAGCTGAATCAGATAGCTGGGTTTGAATGCCAGATTAAATGCTGGTTGAGCAAGTCATTTAAAATTCAGGTTTTATTCTGAATTTTATTCAAGCAAGTTGCACCTGTTTTCTTGGGACCTTAGGGTCCCAAGAAAATGAATTTGTCTTCTATCAGACAAATTAGATTTTAAACTAAAGTCTGTAATAAGAGACACAGAAGGACACTATATCATTCTTAAAGGGTCTATCCAACAAGAAGATCTAACAATTGTAAATATCTATGCCCCCAACATGGGAACAGCCGTATACATAAGCCAACTGTTAACCATATCCCCTGTATGATGGGAATAACAACAGGATCTATTTCATAACATTTTTGTGAGTGGCAAATATGACAATGAATTTAAGATACTTAGCAAAAGGAGGGGGGAAGATGGCGGAGGAGTAGGGGACCCTATTTCAACTGGTCCCCGGAATTGAGCTGGATAACTACCAGACCACTCTGAGCACCCACGAAACCAGCCTGAGATGTAAGAAGATCTGGATCTCTACAAACAGAATATCGCAGGCGGTTGGTTTTGAGGTACGAAGTGGAGAGCCGTGATTCTGCGGGCAGATATCGGAGGATAAACGGCGGCGGGAGGGAGCCTGGACGTGGGGATCCTACACCGCCAGTGAGTGACAGCCTCGCGCGCTGCCGCCGGGGCACAGACTCGCAGACCGGTAGCGTTGGGAAAGAACTTTAGGGCAGCCCCCGGGGTGGAAAACCAGACCGGCGGGGCCGCACGCGCGAACCGCAGGCCCCCCCGGGACAGAAACCGGAGCGAAGGTCGCGCGCACGTGAACTGCAGCCTCCGAGACAGAAACCCGGTGCGCCGGGGTCGCGCCAGTGAACTGCAACCGCCGGGGGTGGAAACCCCAAGCGTCGGAGTCGTGCGCGCGAATTGGGAGCGGCTGGCGGTTTTAGAAGCACAAAGGGCAGAGACGTGCCCCGACCTGGAGGCAGGACTGGGAGCGCTGTAGAGGGGCGCACAACCCAGGCCGCTGCAGTTTACAGCAGCACGGACAGAAACGGAGACCGTGTGGCCTGGAGAGCTCACTGAAGAACAGACTGAGGTTTCTCTGCTCTGAGGCAGAGGGTTGGAAACGTTCTCTTCTGCTCTGACTCGCGGAAGAGACGCGGAAAGCCGCCAGGGAAAGGCGCCAGAGAACAAAAGCCCCAAAGACTGATTCCCGCTGAGCCCATCCCCCGCCACAGGGGCGCAGGGCAACTCCGCCCAAACAGGGTTGCCTGAGTAACAGCGCAGCAGGCCCCTCCCGCAGAAGACAGGCTGGGAAAACAAGAGGCCAGCAACCCTAAGGTCCCAAGAAAACAGGTGCAACTTGCTTGGGTTCTGGTCAATAATTTTGACTCTATACGTTCCCTCAAACACTAGGAGGAGGAGCCCCCAAAACAGAAAAGACTCAGAGATTATGACTTATGCTGCAGATTTACAAATGGATGCAGATATAACCAAGATGTCGGAGATGGAATTCAGGCTAGCAATTGTGAAGACAATGGCTAGAATGGAGAAATCAATTAATGGCAACATAGAGTCTCTAAGGGCAGAAATAAAAGGGGAATTGGCAGAACTTAAAAATGCTATCAATGAGATCCAATCCAATCTAGATAATCTAACAGCTAGGGTAACTGAGACAGAAGAGAGAATAAGCGATCTGGAAGACAGTATAATAAATAAAAAGGGAAAAGAGGAGGCCAGGGAAAAACAACTCAGAATCCATGAAAATAGAATCAGAGAAATAAGTGACACCATGAGGCGTTCCAATGTCAGAATCATTGGAATCCCGGAGGGAGTGGAGAGAGAGAGAGGGCTAGAAGATGTATTTGAGCAAATCGTAGCTGAGAACTTCCCTAATCTGGGGAATGAAACAAACATTTGAGTCCTAGAGGCAGAGAGGACCCCTCCTAAGATCAAGGAAAACAGGCCAACACCCCGGCATGTAATAGTAAAACTTGCAAATCTTAGAACCAAGGAAACCATCTTAAGGGCAGTTAGGGGGAAGAGATTCCTTACGTACAGAGGGAGGAATATCAGAATAACGTCAGACCTATCCACAGAGACCTGGCAAGCCAGAAAGGCCTGGCTTTCAGGGTACTAAATGAGAAGAACATGCAGCCAAGAATACTTTATCCGGCAAGGCTTTCATTTAGAATGGATGGAGAGATGCAGAGCTTCCACAACCGGCAGAAGTTGAAAGAATATGTGACCACTAAGCCGGCCCTGCAAGAAATATTAAGGGGGGGTTCTATAAAAGGAGAAAGACCCCAAGAGTGATCTACAACAGAAATTTATAGGGACAATCTATAAAAACAACGTCTTCACAGGCAACATGATGACAATTAATTCATATCTTTCAATAATCACTCTCAACGTGAATGGCCTAAACGCTCCCATAAAATGGCACAGGGTTGCAGATTGAATAAAAAGACAGGACCCATCCATATGCTGTCTACAAGAGACTCATTTTGAACCTAAAGATACATCCAGACTGAAAGTGAAGGGATGGAGATCTATCTTCCATGCCAGCGGACCTCAAAAGAAAGCTGGGGTAGCAATTCTTCTATCAGACAAATTAGATTTTAAACTAAAGTCTGTAATAAGAGACACAGAAGGACACTATATCATTCTTAAAGGGTCTATCCAACAAGAAGATCTAACAATTGTAAATATCTATGCCCCCAACATGGGAACAGCCGTATACATAAGCCAACTGTTAACCAAAATAAAGAGTCATATTGATAACAATACGTTAATTGTAGGAGACCTCAATACTCCACTCTCAGCAATGGACAGATCATCTAAGCAGAAAATCAACAAGGAAACATTGATACATTGGACCAGATGGACCTCATAGATATTTACAGAACATTCCACCCTAAAACAACAGAATACTCATTCTTCTCGAGCGCACATGGAACTTTCTCCAGAATAGACCATATACTGGGTCACAAATCAGGTCTCAACCGATACCAAAAGATTGAGATTATTCCCTGCATATTCTCAGACCACAATGCTCTAAAACTGGAACTCAATCACAAAAAAAAATTTGGCAGATATTCAAACACTTGGAAGCTAAAGACCACTCTGCTCAAGGATGTTTGGGTCAACCAAGAAATCAAAGAAGAACTTAAACAATTCATGGAAATCAATGAGAATGAAAACACATCGGTCCAAAACCTATGGGATACTGCAAAGGCGGTCCTAAGGGGGAAATACATAGCCATCCAAGCCTCACTCAAAAAAATAGAAAAATCCCGAATTCACCAACTAACTCTACACCTTAAAGAACTAGAGAAAAAGCAACAAACGACGCCTAAGCCACGCATTAGAAGAGAAATAATTAAAATTAGAGCAGAAATCAATGAATTAGAAACCAGAAACACAGTAGATCAGATCAATGAAACTAGAAGTTGGTTCTTTGAAAGAATTAATAAGATTGATAAACCACTGGCCAGACTTATCCAAAAGAAGAGAGAAAGGACCCAAATTAATAAAATTATGAATGAAAAGGGAGAGATCACGACTAACACCAAGGAAATAGAAACAATTATTAGAAATTATTATCAACAACTATATGCCAATAAACTGAGCAATCTGGATGAAATGGAGGCCTTCCTGGAAACCTATAAGCTGCCAAGACTGAAACAGGAAGAAATTGACAACCTGAATAGGCCAATAACCAGTAACGAGATTGAAGCAGTGATCAAAAACCTCCCAAAAAACAAGAGTCCAGGGCCTGATGGATTCCCTGGGGAATTCTACCAAACATTCAAAGAAGAAATAATACATATTCTACTGAAGCTGTTTCAAAAAATAGAAACAGAAGGAAAACTTCCAAACTCATTCTATGAGGCCAGCATTACCTTAATCCCCAAACCAGGCAAAGACCCCATCAAAAAGGAGAATTTCAGACTGCTATCCCTGATGAATATGGATTCCAAAATCCTCAACAAAATCCTAGCTAATAGGATCCAACAATACATTAAAAGGATCATCCACCACGACCAACTGGGATTTATCCCCGGGATGCAAGGTGGTTCAACATTCGCAAATCAATCAGTGTGATAGAACACATTAATAAGAGGAGGGAGAAGAACCATATGGTCCTCTCAATTGATGCAGAAAAAGCATTTGACAAAATACAACATCCTTTCCTGATTAAAACTCTCCAGAGTATAGGGATAGAGGGAACATTCCTCAAGCTCATAAAATCCATCTATGAAAAACCCACAGCAAATATCATCCTCAATGGGGAAAAGCTGAGAGCCTTTCCCTTAAGATCAGGAACACGTCAAGGGTGCCCACTCTCACCACTATTGTTCAACATAGTACTAGAAGTCCTAGCAACAGCAATCAGACAACAAAAAGAAATAAAATGTATTCAAATTGGCAAAGAAGAAGTCAAACTCTCTCTTTTCGCAGACGACATACTTTATGTGGAAAACCCAAAAGACTCCACTCCCAAATTACTATAACTCATCCAGCAATTCAGTAATGTGGCAGGATACAAAATCAATGCACAGAAATCAGTTGCTTTCTTATACACTAACAACGCAACTGTAGAAAGAGAAATTAAAGAAACGATTCCATTTACAATAGCACCAAAAACCATAAGATACCTTGGAATAAACCTAACCAAAG
The DNA here is from genome assembly GCF_964656455.1 of Halichoerus grypus. Lineage (NCBI taxonomy): Eukaryota > Metazoa > Chordata > Mammalia > Carnivora > Phocidae > Halichoerus > Halichoerus grypus. The sequence goes on along the minus strand of NC_135718.1, from coordinate 20,401,061 downwards.
AGGTAAAGGATCTATACTCTAGGAACTACAAAACACTCATGAAAGAAATTGAAGAAGACACAAAAAGATGGAAAAATATTCCATGCTCATGGATCGGAAGAATAAACATTGTTAAAATGTCTATGCTACCCAGAGCAATCTATACCTTCAATGCCATCCCGATCAAAATTCCAATGACATTTTTCAAAGTGCTGGAACAAACAATCCTAAAATTTGTATGGAATCAGAAAAGACCCCGAATCGCCAAGGAGATGTTGAAAAAGAAAAACAAAGCTGGGGGCATCACATTGCCCGATTTCAAGCTATATTACAAAGCAGTGATCACCAAGACAGCATGGTACTGGCACAAAAACAGACATACAGACCAATGGAACAGAATAGAGAACCCAGATATGGACCCTCAACTCTATGGTCAAATAATCTTTGACAAAGCAGGAAAAAACATGCAATGGAAAAAAGACAGTCTCTTCAATAAATGGTGCGGGGAAAATTGGACAGCCACATGCAGAAGAATGAAACTCGACCATTCTCTAACACCATTCACAAAGATAAACTCAAAGTGGATGAAAGACCTCAATGTGAGACAGGAATCCATCAAAATCCTAGAGGAGAACATAGGCAGTAACCCCTTTGACATCGGCCACAGCAACTTCTTTCAAGATACATCTCCAAAAGCTAGTGAAACAAAAGCAAAAATGAACTTTTGGGACTTCATCAAGATAAAAAGCTTCTGCACAGCAAAGGAAACAGTCAACAAAACAAAGAGGCAACCCACAGAATGGGAGAAGATATTTGCAAATGACACTACAGATAAAGGGCTGGTATCCAAAATCTATAAAGAACTTCTCAAACTCAACACCCAAAAAACAAATAATCAAGTCAAAAAGTGGGCAGAAGAGATGAACAGACACTTCTCTGAAGAAGACATACAAATGGCTAACAGACACATGAAAAAATGTTCATCATTAGCCATCAGGGAAATCCAAATCAAAACCACACTGAGATACCAGCTTACACCAGTTAGAATGGCAAAAATGGACAGGGACAGAAACAACAAATGTTGGAGAGGTTGTGGAGAAAGGGGAACCCTCTTACACTGTTGGTGGGAATGCAAGTTGGTACAGCCACTTTGGAAAACAGTGTGGAGGTTCCTCAAAAATTTAAAAATAGAGCTACCCTGTGACCCAGCAATTGCACTACTGGGTATTTACCCCAAAGACACAGATGTAGTGAAAAGAAGGGCCATATGCACCCCAATGTTCATAGCAGCAATGTCCGCAATAGCCAAACTGTGGAAAGAGCCGAGATGCCCTTCAACAGATGAATGGATAAAGAAGATGTGGGCCATATATACAATGGAATATTACTCAGCCATCAGAAAAGATGAATACCCAACTTTTACATCAACATGGCTGGGACTGGAGGAGATTATGCTAAGTGAAATAAGTCAAGCAGAGAAAGTAAATTATCATATGGTTTCACTTATTTGTGGAACATAAGGAATAACATGGAGGACATTAGGAGAAGGAAGGGAAAAATGGGCGGGGGGAATTGGAGGGAGAGATGAACCATGAGAGACTATGGACCTGAGAAACAAACAGGGTTTTAGAGGGGAGGGGGGAGGGGGGATTGGTTAGCCCGGTGATGGGTATTAAGGAGGGCACGTACTGCATGGAGCACTGGGTGTTATACGAAAACAATGGATCGTGGATCACTACATCAAAAACTAATGATGTATTGTATGGTGACTAACATAACATAATAAAATTAAAAACTACAAAAAAAAAAAAGATACTTAGCAAAATGTTTGACATTTAAGTACCTGATAAATGTCTTATTGTTATTATCATGGTCCTCCAACTTGTTAAGCAGGAAACAGAGGCCTTAGAAGTGCTATTACAACGCAAAGTGGCAGGAAACATCAATGACAGCAAACCAGCATCTACCCTGTTACCCCAAATAAACTCTGCTATGGTAGTCAATTAAAGATCGAATAACTCAAAAAAAAAAAGTCTAAGCCTATTATAGTGCATTTAAAAAACTATAGAAATAGAGCAAAAATAGTAATTCAAAATTTGTAACCAGAAATAAAGGTCAACACCACCCCAACTTCCCCACTTCTCACTGCCCAGTGGAGAAGCTGCTCCACATAGAAGGACTCTAAGGAGCCAGAAAAAGCATCATTTAAACTTTCCACCAGCAGAAGACAACTGATTCTAGGGTCCCTAAACCCATACAGCTCTGCAGAGGCCTTTAGAGGTGGGTGGAGAGTTGGTCAGGATCCTCAGCAGGGGAGGCAAGTATTCTATGAACCACACAGGACAGGCTAGTTGCAAGACACTGTGGACATTACTTGTCCTAAGTATTACAAAATTTTTAATGTTGAAACTATATACAAGCATGACAAATGGAGGAACACCAAATGACCATTAGGCTTATAATATGTGTGTGAATAAGCCATCAAAATAGTCTCTGCAAATAAGGGGCCATAAAAATGCTAATATTTCCACCTTTTACTAGTAATAATAATGCATCATCAGGCTGAAACAGTTCCTTAAGTACCTTATGTTCTCTGCTGGAATCAAGTCATTAATCCCATTTATATAGCTAATGGGGAAGCCCTAAGTCCAAATTAAGGTCTTGAAGAAAAGTTGAAATTAATGACAAAGGGGAATCATTTTTCTCTACGGCTATAAGGTGCTTTGCTAAATATGTGCTAAATAGCACTTTTTGCCCCTGAACTTTACTTTGAATACTGAATAATCTACTAAGGAAAGAAACAGTTAATAAACCCACATCAATAGTTTTTGAATTGGTCAACCCAGACGTTGCCTGATCCCTTAATATGTCTCCTTCCTTAAAGTCTCCATGTTCCAGTGTGCCAGAGAAGAGAACAGTGACTCCCATGCCATACCACACTCAGCCCAAATTCTGCAAGTTGATGCAGTTTTAGTCTGCCACCCCCTTCCACATGAAAAATAGTAGCACATAATGGTTATATGTTTTAGTGAAATCCAGGGTCAGACAGACAGACAGACGTGGGTCACATCCCAGCTCTATCAGCATCTGAGGTTTCTATATCAGTTAACATCTTTTAGGATAGTTTTCCTTGTCTTTAAAGTGGATGGGGAAGAAAAAGTACTCTTAGGATTATTTGGACAATTGTTTATTAATATTAGTATTAAGTGACTTTAAGAGAGGGAGGGAAAATAAGGAAGGAAGGAGGGAAAGAAGGAAGGAAGGAGGGAAGGAAGGAAGGGAGGGTGGGAGGAAAAGGAGAGCAGGCACACAGAGAGGACTCCCTGAAGAACCACAGCTTTACTGGACAGATATGAGAGAGGACAGCCTAGAGGATCCTCCCCAGAATCCAGGGTCTCTCCTCCCAGAGTCTGGCCTTGTTCTCTGTCACTGAAAGATTCAAGAGCAAGAAAGCTGTGAAGGCCAGTGGAGTAGCCGCCTCCTAGGAGACATACGTGGGGGCCGGGGGGGGGGGGGGTTCTGAGCTGAAGTGATGGCTTTTGCTTTCTGCTGAGGGTCGTGCAGTCTGTGCTGTGAGCATGTTTAAAGAATACAAAGTGAGGGAGGTGCTGAGTCTGTCTAGTTGCTATGCTCCAAACCAAGAACATTGCTGCTGAACCACAGCATCCTTGCTCTGCAATTACAGTCCTAATTAGAAGGGGAGGTTACAGCAAAGGTTCCTAATGCACCTGAGTGATTGTCATTAGCCATTCTGCTCACACATAACCTCTGAGAGAAGCAGTGGGAATTCTTTCTCAGCATCAAGAGACAGCTACATTTCCAAGTAGCTTCTCTCCCTATTTTGTGTCCAGCATGTGTTGGCACCTTATCCCCATGGGTCTCTCAGGCCCCAGCTTTCATGTGTCCACAAAAATGAAATAGGCAGCCCAGCCTCTGCACTGGGGTCACAAGCTTTGGGATAAGTAGAGTGCCCATGCTATTTATCATCCAAAACACTGGTGAGAAGAAAGCACTCGTAATAATGACACTGAGATAATAGGAATAAACTGGGACTTCCCTAAGCAAACAAGGACATAGGGTCATCCCAAGTGTGAGACACACTGATGAAGTGGGGAGTGATTCTAACTGGGCTTCATACTTTGGGAACCCCCACAAGAAGAAGGAAATGGCCTACATACTAGTTAGCCTTCTCTCTTTGAGAACTATCATAACTGTTTTTCCTCTTTTAAAAAAAGAAAAAGAAAGGATAACATTTTAAAATAAAATATATTAAAATTATTAATATGAAAGTAAGCAATACAGAAAAGCACACAAAAAGAACAAAAAATTACTGAAAATATCACCAGTGAGTGGTGGGGGTGGGTGGGGAATTGTATCATCATTTGGTGAAAATCGTTTTTTCTACATCTCCATACTTGAAGAATAGATAAATTGAAGGATGGATAGAAAAACAAAATAATCATATGACACTAGAAGGAATTACACTACACTAGATATTTTTAATAAAAGGAGCTGAATTTAATTTTAAATGGTATACAGAAAAGGAACCCGAAATGAAAGTAAGGGAAATGTTGAACTTCACATAATTGCTTCTCTATTATAAGAAAGATGAGTTCCTATATCCAAACTCCCCAGATCATCATCATCATAAATAAATAAATAAATAAATAAATAAATAAATAAATAAAAATAAACAAACTTCCCAGGTCCCTACAACACCACATACCCTAACCCCCTTCTAACATGACTTCAGGAATAACTTGGATTAAAGAGAAGTGAGTTTCCAGCTACAGATGGCAGGCAGCCCTGGCAGCAAGTCTGGGGAACACAAAGATAGTCCTTCTACCCCAAAGAACCCCTTATGATCCTACAATCAGGTCTTCCATTTCCCCCTTCCCTCACTTGGTTGGTGAAAGGCATCTGTTCAGAGAAAATATGTTGCCTACAGCGGTTGGTCTGCTGAAGTAAAGAGAGTGCTTGGCTAGAAGTCAGGAGACCAAGTCCCTTCTTCCAGACCCACAACAGAAAGTTGTCACTGGAGGTTTCTGAGCCTTAGGATTTCCCCTAAACAAACAGTTGATATGAAGAACAAATGAGAGACTCAGTGGTGATGAGGAGAAACTTTGAAACTGATGACTTAAAGTTCTAGGTGCAACAATATTACCTCAGGAGCCAAGAACAAGTAGATGGTCATAGTGGGGATAGGTCACATTCCATGACCTTGGCTATGTTACCTGTAACTTAACTTTCCTGAGACTCAGTTTCCATATCTTTGAAATGAGGATAATAGTAGAACCCAACTCATAGAATCATTGTTGGGATTATGACACAGCCTACAAAAAGAGCTCAGCATGTCCTTTGACTCATCAAAAGCATTTAAAAATGCCAACTAACAAAATTAACTAAAACAAGTAAGTTTTTATGATGCGGTCTGGGGAAATCCAGGGATGGGCCACTTCCTGGAATGAACAGACCTGAATGGAGTTTGGCAGTGGGGAGCCAAGGCAGCCTTAGAATAGTTCTGTGGATACTTAAAATGGAAATGGGAGTGAAGCAACCTCCTCCCACTCAGGTCTTTACCTAAGCCAGCCTTGCCAAGCACCGCTCATGTCTGATATTTACAATGCACTTAACTCTCTGCAGACCACAACATGTGCTACAGAAGATTCATCAGTGTGGCTTTGAAGTTAGTACCCTATGCTTTGGACTCAGATATTCATACTTATGAATTCACACTCTGCTATGGATGGGCTGTGTGACCACAGGCAAGTTACTTAATCTCTCTGAGCCTGATTCTTAATCTGCCAAATGGCAATAATGATTAATTTCATAGAGCTGTGGGAAGAGTGAATGAGATTGTGTGTGGGGTATGTCTCCTACATGACCTATTACCAGGAGTACGCACTCAGTAAATAGTAACCCCCATTATTAATAATTTTATCTGTCCCTCCCTTTCAAAAGTTTACAGTATACTGGCAGGGACAAAGCTAATACACTAAAAGATGAGCCCACGGTAAATGGTAGAAAACCATTACATGCTAAAATTAGGGAAACATCTACTTATTATATATTTACTGAGCTTGTAGTGTGTGCCAGACTGTGCTAGTAGTTGGAGATACAGTAATGAATAAAATAGCCACACTCCAGCTATTACCATCCAAGTAGGCTGGTGACTCAGAGTCTGTGGTATGTGGCATCCAGCTCCCTTCCATGGCTGAAGCCCTGTACTACCCCAGAACAAAAGGACTCAGTGTGGGGTCTTCTCTCTAAGAAACATTCATCTCTCTGGGGCGCCCCTAGGTAGCTCAATTGATTAAGCATCTGCCTCTTGATTTCGGCTCAGGTCATAATCTCAGGGTCATGAGATCAAGCCCTAAATTGGGCTCCATACTGGGCGTAGAGCCTGCTTGAGATTCTCAAGAAGCCGAGCATCTGGATTCTGCTCCCCGCTCCCATCTAAAAAAATAAATAAATCTTTGAAAAAAAAAAAAAAAAGAAACATTCATCTCTCAAATAGGCATGAAGAAAGGAATCTTTAGCTCACTATTTGCCATCTTCCTTTTAGCTAATGTAATCTGCAGAAACTTGCAGGAAGCTCAGATAATTCCCAGATCTAAAATCTCAGAGTGAAGAGCTGTAGTCCTAGGGCCTGATTTGCATTCATGAATATGCAGCAGCACGAGCCTCTTGCTTGGGATTTCTGCCCTTTGATGCGTGTCAGGGCTATGTTTGTGGCTGTACATTGTCCCTTCCTAAATGGAGTGCAGTCAGGAAATGCAGATCTCAGAGCTGCAGCGGCGGGAGGAGCCACACCCAATCTCCAGCCCCTGTCATTTCTTTTCTGCAACTGAATCTCAAAACTAGCCTTTCTCATCTTTGAATTTTCTTCAGTTCTGTTTCAAAACACAGGAAAATAATATTTTATTTTCCTCTAGACCTATTTTTGAGTGATAGGAAGCAAATGATTTAACTGTAAACTGCTTCTACTAATAACCTTCTCAGACTCAAAAGGTCCCAGAAAAGACAGACACCCACAGAAATACTGCAATCTATGCTGATCTTAAAAGCAGGACCAAATAGCTTATATTTCAGAGATTCAAGAGAGATGTAGTTTAATCTTAGACATTAGCAGCCAATTCTATTTTCACTGTAAGGACATTTGTGCCCATAAGAGGCTTTCTGAAATAAAACTAAAAGAATACTTGCCTCTTGTCTTTGATCTTGGCAGAAAGGCATTCCCTCAAGAAAAGGTTCAGCAGCCCAAGTCAGCCTTATGGATTCGGCATCACTACCATCATCTGCCTAGCCAACGGAGAAGTTCCCTTTGTTGCAGGACCACAATCCTCTTGGATTTCATTAATGGGGCGGAAGTTCCCTGCATTGTCAGAGGACCTTCTTGAAGGAAGAAGCCAGTTTCTGAGGTCCAGGCTGGACTTGGCCCTGGGTGAGTGCCATACCCAAATGGTGCCAAATCTCCTTCCAGATGCTCGGCTTCTAAGAGCTGAGGCTAGAACCAACAGGGGCAGCAAGAGAGAGCACCAAATGGCCATGGCTAGACATGATATTGTTATTCTTTGGGTGCCCAGAAAGGTATTCCAGAAAACCTCTTACTGACATTACAGATGTCCTTAAAATTAAAATAGAATTTCCAGCTAATGTCAAAGATTCAGCATCAGGTTGCTACTTTACAGCTGTTACCATCTCTAAAGAGACATTTCATCATAGTGGTTAGAGAAGGGTCTTTCTTTTCAGACTAGACCTGAGGAGAGGAGCCATGCCCCAAATTGGGACAGAAAGTGAGGGAACCAGCATTCCCTGAACATTCACCCTGATCAGCAAGGCCAGATGCTGCTTCACAACAGGTACCTTTAGTAGGAATAACTTCCCCATGACTTATGCATTATTATTCTCAATTCATGGATGAGGAAATAAAGCTCAGAAAGGTTAAGCCACTTGTCTAAGGTCATACAGCCAGATGCAGAATGCAAAGCGAGGTCTTTTGACTCCTCCCATGGTTCTTTCCACTGCACGGGATGCCTCAAGAGATATATATCCTGGTTCTAGCCCTACCTCTTACTGGCCACAAGTATGACCTTGTGCCCAGCAGAGGGATAGAAATCAAGGCCAGCCTACATAGGGGATAGAGAGATTGATTACATCCATGGCTAGAAATCCAGTGCTTCTAGAAGGACCTCAGAGAAGCCTGTTCCAAACCTGAGCTGCATCAGATTTGGTTGGAGATGTCAGAGAACAGTTGGTGGGTCACTTGTAAAGGAATGTCTCCAGAGATTGCCTGAATATAAGGTCCTTCCCCAAGGAACCTAAGAGGTGATACCCTCTTTCAGCTGGCCTGTTTTAAGATGCCCTGGGAGCAAGAGAAAGTTCCAGATAGCTTCCGAAGGTCTCTGTCCACCACAGACAAAGATGACCAAGCATTAAGGCAGACGGTGTCTCAAATCAGGTGCCAGAACTATCTCTGGAATCAGAACTGAGATCAATAGCTCTGACCATAAATCACTTAGACAAGTCACCTAATGTCTTTGTGCCTTAGTGTCCTCAGCTAAAACACTGACCATGAATATGCTTTGAAAAGATAAACAGTCTCTAATGATGTAATGTATGGTGATTAACATAACATAATTTAAAAAAAGTAAAAAAGATAAACAGTCTCAACACGCAAAGTACATACAGCTATAAGGAGCAAAAAATGTACAAGGCATAAGATGAAAACTAGAAGGTAAAATATAATTTTAAAAAAGGATAAAACCAAACGGAATAGTTAAGGTTACAAGTTTGATAATTTACATAACACAATGACATTCTCTTTGTGTGTTTGTTTTTGAACACGAACATTTCTGAAAAGATCAGAGGCCATCTTTCATGGTGAGTTTATCTATAAACACCATGTCTCTCAAGATGCAGTATCAAAATACCTGAGTCAGAATCCCCAGGGCACTAATTTTAAAGAGATTCCTGGACCTCACCCCAGACTTGCTGAATCAAAATCTCTGTGGATAAAGCCCAGGACTCTGCACTCTAATAAATTCACCTAATGGTGCATATGTAGGTAGTTGACCTACCCCACTCTGAGAACACTGCCGGAGCATCTTCCAATCACATTGTTAAACCTGGAAGAAGCATAGCCAGCACAGTTAATGAATAAATGAGGGGGGGAAAGGAGTCAGACAGGTGTTAAACAGATTAACTGAGGCCCCCAGGAAAGCTTATCATATCACAGTGGAGGATGCTGATGCTTGTAGTGGAGTACAAGATTATCACACCCAATTTACAGAACCCTGGGGAGAGGCTTCGGGGATAGGAAATGAATCCAGAATTTACACAAGTTCACACATTTGGCTCTTGTTAAGCCCCAAACTATTTTACCTGAGGATGAAAGGGCCTGCTATAAAATAACAACTGTATATGTATGCATGTGTTTATATGTATGTATTTATGGCTTTGTATTTATGCATTTTACAAGCCTCCCCTTTTCTCCATCCCCCTCCTCTATCCCCACATCAACCTCTAGTGAACAAAAAGATAAAATGTTCCCTTTCATCTCCTGCTCCAGCCAGGATTCCTAATATGGAAAGTAACCTGAATGCCTTTGATACTAAGGTTGAAAATGGACACCTAATAGACTTTTCTGACCTTAACTAACCAGACAACTGTGGGCATGTGGAGTGGTGTCCTTAGGTGAGGCCTTCATGTGTTTCACACGAGAGGACTTGAGCTTAATGAATTAATCAGAGAGCCCAACACTTGTCCTGGCCAGAGCATCCAGTTACTGAGAGTCTGAGAACCAGGCCCACAGGTTGAGAGCCGACCACCTGGTACAGAATCTGAGATCAGAGAGTCTGCAGATTCTCATGAAGGCAACACAAAGGCCAGAATCCCAAGTCTCAGCTCTCTTAATTATCAGCTGTGTGAACATGGACAAATAGCTAACCTCTCTGATTCTCATTTTCCTCATCTGTAAAATAGTGGCAATAATAGTGCACACCTCCTAGCACTTCTATGAATGAACAAGTACAATGACCCAGCAAACTTGCCTAATGTGCCACAGACTGAGCCCTCCATTAACGTGTGTTTAATGTAAGATAATGCATCTCAGTCATATATCTGGTCCTACATGCAAAACTTGTCCAGTGAGTAACTATAACTTATTGAGAAAATACTTACAGTTTATATATAGAACACTCATTCAAATTTGGAATGTATCTGGAAACACAAAAGAGCCATCATTTTCAAATAGCTATTGGGCCCCTCCAAAGTTGTGTGGCTCTGAGATTCCAGTAATATTTGATATTTTGTCACAATGGCCTTTCAATGCTCTGCTTCTAAGCACATAACATCTGTTCCTTCACCTCCTTTCTCCTTAGCCCCAACAGGAACAGAGGATCTTGTCTTTACTTGGGCTGGTTGAGTTCTCAGATGAAAAAAATAGACCTATTCTTATACTCCTGAGTTGCAGAGAATTCCCCACATATTCTGTTTCCAAACTCCAATGATAGACTTAGTGTGAGTCCTAAATTGCTTTTCATGCATCCTTATGTGAAGGGAAGTGGTACCTCTGCAAGTCACCAAGCAGGAGCCACTCTGTTGAGCCTAGAATTTTCTTAGCCAGGCCAATTAAGTTCTAACTGTAGCTCTGAGGTTATGGAGGAAGAAGAGGATCAAAATTGGATGATTTTATTTCAGTGTCCTCAAAATACAGTTCCAAGACCATCCCATCAGAATAACCTGGAGGATTTTGAGACTCAGTGATCTACATATTAGAGGTGATTGATGATGAGAATTTCAGAAAAAGAAAAGAGAATAGAAACTGTGATCCATAAAGCCTTCTCCCACCACCCCAAGATTTACACACGATCATCTTTAAAGAAAATATCTCTGTCAGCTCAATTAAGTGTGTGCTGGATAAACCTGGCCCCAGAATTTTTTCTGACTTACAAATACACACTGTGGGGAGGTAGGACCATCTCCTTCTTCATGCCTTCTTTTTTCCAGGATGAATTCATGGGGCTGCATTTACTGTCCTGAAAGATTCCTTGTCCTCCACTATAAATCAGTGCTCTCCCTGCCAAATTGACTTGGATGATGTAGCATGCATGGAAAAGGGAGAGAAAAAAATCTCTAGACCTTAAATTTTATCTCACTTTAAAAGAAATTTTTTTTTCATCTGCAGATATTTTAGATCTCAATAGCTTACCCATTTATTTAAGACCATTAAAAGAAAAATGATCAAGTATTAAATCCCCAGGCATAAACATGACAAAAGAAGGAAATCGATGACTGCTGGCAGTCATTTGTAATATTCGTATTCTGGCATGTTTTAAGTTTTTCAACCTTACTTAAGCAAGAGACATTTTGATGACTTTAATAGAGCTCTCTTTATGAACCCTTTTCTCCCTTTCTGTTTCTGAACTGCTGATTTTTTTTTATCACTGGCGCTCTCATTGTTGTGCACATGTCTAAATTTCTGCTTGAGGATGCTCTCTTCCTAGTATGGGCACTCACAACTATAAGAAGCAGAGACGCTCAAAGACAGAAGTGCTCCCTGCAGAAAGATTGCATCCTGGAAATGCAAGAGGCACATATTAGCTCCAGCTCTCTAAGAATTTAGCTTGATAATAATAATAATCTCTTAGATATACAACATAAGAATTAAGATATTTCTAGTCACATATTTCTAGTCATCCAGTCCTACCCCTGCAGTTCTGGAGATGTGAAATTTGGGGGCACTCATGTAATGTCTCTAAGCTTCAGTTTCTTCATCTGCAGGATGTAAGTGACAACAATACCACCTCCAATGGTTGTGGTGAATAGTAAATGTCATTAGGTTTGTAAGGGCTTAACGGGACCTGGCATATACCACGGGCTCTGTAAACAGTGGTTACAGATCCATGGATGTCTATGCTCTTGCTCTTCTCACCCTGCTTCTTGTCCCTGTGTAAGCAAAGAAATGCCTTTTGTTCTCAGGGTAAACCAAACAGGTAGGGGGAATCCTACTGTGTGACAGATGTTTGGTCCCCCTGGAACCTCCCTCTGGTCCATAGCCAGCCTCCTGACATACTTGGGGCCTCTGCACCACACACCTACACCCCATGGACACCTGCATTCCCTTCCTACCTCATCTTTCTTTATTTCTATTACTTGGTGATCCCCACGATAAAACCCCATTCAGAAAATAACAGGTAAAATGAAAATTCCTTAGCACAGAGAAAGTATAAGACTGCACCATACAAAGAAATTTTAGTAGTATTGATCTGTCTGGTAATACTGGAGAAAAAATTAACCATTTTTTTAAATAGCCAAAGGAGCAAAATCATAACATCGAGGGGAAAATGTGAGAAATCTGTTTTGGGGATGAAGAAATGAGAAGGGATTGTGAATTTTAAAAATGGTGACAGTCTATCAATCAATACTTCTATAAAAATGTAAACATTTACTGCCTATATGATGGTACTCCTTACAGGATCTAAAAAAGTGTCTCTACATAAGACCTCTGATTTCATTTGGAGAGGGCTATATTTATTAATTATAATATTGAGTAAATATCATATTTTAAAAATATAGTGCCATATTAATACCTAATTGTAAAAATCATTGGAAAGGGCTTTCAGTTAAGAGCCCTGTGAGTTAGGCCAGCTCTCTCCCTCCACACACAACTGTCCACAAACTATTCCAATAATCATGTCCCTTATAAATATGTCCATGTGGCCTGGGCTATGTTGTGTCTTGAAAGGCAAAATAAAACAACTTTCCAGACTTCAATCACCAGCATCAAGATTATTAGTTTGTGTGCTCTTGTGACTTGATTCTGACATCAAGTCTTCTCCATCTGCTAATCAACATTCCACAGGAAAATTCATCCTCTTGTGCATAAAAATGTGTCCAGCATCACTTATCCTCTTTTTTCTCTGTTTCTTCCCTAAAGACATTCTTTATCACTTTTTTTGTCCACTCTGACAAAAACCCTGGGATTTTCATGACACCAAAGGAGGTTGGAAATTTAGTATATGTGCATCTCAAAGAGTTCAAAACATAAAACCACTCACATATTCATTGCTCTCTTCTCCTAAATCCATAAATTTCCAGCCCTAGTGTGATTTTGTGATTTTTCAATGTCAGTTTTCTTTTAAATCACTTGCTTTCCCTCTAGGGTTTCCTTATTCCAAAAGATGTAGCCCTCTATTTCTATTTTACATCTTGCTATCTCTCAGATCATGAGCTAACGGATAACATGGCAAAAATCCAAGTGTGGCTTCTTCTTTCACTGGATGGAGAAGAGGTTGGGGCTCCAGTTGCATTACTCTAAAGATAGCCTAAAGCCATCTGTCACTCAAGGGGCCCTGTTACTGCATGTGTTACTGCAGTTCTGTTGGGGATGCTATTTTTGGGTAAAGTAAATTAAAGGAAATGAATATGAGTGTCTATGCTGATCTTCAGAAGTCAAAACATCCAAAGGTATTGTCATGGTGCTGTCTGCAGTCCTCATGGGGAAAGGAGGCATATTTACAAATCAGAGCCTGGTGAAGGAAAGGAGGAAGGCATGTGAATGCTGTCACATAGTCCTCCATCCTCTCTTCTGGCCATGTTCACTTAAGTAAGACACTTCACCTCAAACAACTACTCCTCCCAACCCTGCTGATAGAGCAGTGGAACCCTGTTGCTTTTAATGGTGGCATTGCCTTGTTATATGTAGGGCGTTAGTCAAAAGAACCAAAGCTACCATTTGGTGATTCTTTTAATACTGTAACACTACTTGAGTCCAGTTCTTTCCAGAATCTGGGGTGAGGACTCCAGTGTTACTTTCATTAAATTGACTGTTCACACCAAACACCTAGATATACACATGGACACACTTGGATTCTAAAGATCCATGGTGTCAGGGAACTCTCTGTCACAGCAATGAGTACTATGGCCTCCCAGTTCTCCCTACAGCAACCAGAGTAAACTTTAAAACACAGATCCTGTCACTCCAGCTTCCCTCACTTAGAATGTGGTCAAAACTCCATGCTGTGTCCTATCCACTCCTCATGAGCTGTCTGGTAGCACTCTGAACAACAAAGGTAAGTGAATTTGGTATCTGCCTGTATGGCCATGGTCTCATGGGTTTGGTCTGGAAAGTGAACAACAAGCCTTTAAGCATTGAACCCCCCATTAACCTCTCTGCTCTTGATGTCCATTTGTGCTGCTTATCCATATCTAGAATAAATCTAATTCTTTCTTTTTCCTGACTTGAATTGTCCCTGACATCTGGAAAATGAGCAATAGCTCTGGGAATGTTCACACCTGAAAGGAGCATATTTTTTTTGTCTGCAAGATGCATAATTTTTACTCTGATAATTCTAGTATTTGATTCTTTTACATCTTTTATCCCCGTATCCAAACTGTTTAACCAGCCTGTCCCAGAAAGACACATGACATGGAAACAAAGCAAGCTTATTATGGATCTAAGCAATCGATATGCTGTGGATGGGGCAGTGGTGGTCCTAAGCCCCTCAGTGCCAATTCAGCTGTGCTCCTCATGCCCTAGTTTATTTGTGCCTGGTCCCACAAGCTCTCTGGAACTTCGTTTCTCCTTTATAATTGTCTTGGTCTGCTAATGAAAACAAGAGATTTTTTTGTAGGTCTTATAAAAAAGTGGGTTAGAAAGAGCTCACAGATGGTGTATCACAGGCTATCCACAAAGCTCTGAGGATCCAGGCTATCAGGGCTAATGCTAAACGGGAGACTTTGAGCAGTGGGGCAAGATTAGATCCCTTCATGGAAGCCACGGTAATGACTACTGGAGCAACAGGGCTCAATGAACATTACAAGACATCTGCCAGACCTGTTCATGAGCATGTATAAGACTCCACCTAGGGTCAGCAAAAATATTTTAGGGGACTTTCAGCAAAATTAGTTCTTATGGGAGAAACAAGGATGAGAGACAGTGTTCAATGTGTAATTGCAACCCAATTCAATCTGTAGGCTGGTATAGCTTGTGGGGAACCAGGGCTGCTATATAAGGTAAACCATTGGACTAGTACCATGATTCTAACTCAGCCTGAGCCACAGAATCTCCTGAGCAGTGTTTGTAAAACTACAAATATCCAATACCCAACTCGAAAGATTATGACTCAGTAAGTCTAGAATAAACCCAGAAATCTGTATTTTTATCAAGTTCCACAGGTGATTCTAACAGCCAGCCAGGACTTGGATTCATTGAACTAGATAGTCTCAAAACACCAACACTGACATAGATTGAAAAATCTTATAGTCTACAAAATCATTTCCTCACTTTTTATTTGCTATTTACATATTTATTTATCTATTTTATATCCTTTTCTGTGACCTGTTATCTACACTCAGGTCTCACTATTGCTCTTCTACTCTTCAACTTCACACACATTTTTGGAAAATGCTTCAAAGAGTAAAAGCCCACTGTGAAAGTCACTGACCTATAATACCTTTAAATACAGAAAACCTTTTGAAGAAAAATACAGACAAATTCTTTCCTTCTCTTCTGCCTATTGTGATTTCTTCCACTTCTTGTCAGTTTGTGGCTGCCCAGGATTTAACCACTAGTGTAAACTCTGTCTCATATCTGTTCCTAGAAGGACCTGTTTTTGAAGCTGATGGCAGCAAGAGGTAAGAGGGCAACCCTGAGGCCATCCACTTCGTGGGGTTCCACCCTGTCCCTCGATGCCCCCACAGCCTAACACAGGTCCTGCTCATCATCTCAGAGCTCTCAGCTCCCATGTGGAAATGACTGAAGGAGCCTAGATTCTAATTTTCCTCTGAAACTTAGAATTCTCAAGTCCAATCTAAATCCAAGAGCTCTCCACTGGCACTTACTGATATCATTCTCTGCCCTTACAGGGACTTTGTGGAAATGAGGGAAAGTGGGGGTATAAAATAGAACCATTACCCCCTACCAATGTCTTATGATGACTAGCAGTGTAAAAATATAAATACCCTTCAAAAACATCTAAAGTTAACTGGGAAGATAAAGTCTGATTCAGTAAATGGTCCAGGTGGGTACATTACCCAAGCAGGGCCAATGAGGGTCCCTTAGTTGGACTGACATGAATTCTAGTGGCAAAAGAGCTATACTCTTCCACTGAAATAATGAATTTGCAAACCTATATATTCTGGGTATCATCTCACTGTCTAATGTGGAGCCTTCTCAAAAAGGAAACCACCTTAGTATGAAGAAAATTCAAGAGATGTAGAAAGATAAGAATCTAAAGACATTATCTGAACTAGCTGTGCCTGAAGACCTATCCATCCATTGGACTTCCCACTTATGAGAGGCAAGGCTAAAAAATGACAGCCTTTCATTGCTGGCCTTAAATCTAGTCAATTTGTTATAAAACCATATCTGTACTGCCTTCAAAATATCTCTTGACTTTGTCATTATCCATTCTAACTTCCATAGCCTTAACTCAGGTTTGTGTCACTCCTTGCCTGAATTCTTACAACAACCTGTCCCCAGCACCCCCACAACCATTTCTTTCCTCCTCCTCCAGGCCCTCCTCCATCTTGGAACCACTGTTACCTTCTAAAACCCAAATTAAGTCATTTGTGTCCCTCAGAAATATTTAGGGTTCTTCATTGCTGAAGGTTATGATTTTATCTCTTTCTTTCTCCAGCAGGAGTCTTTTTAATTTTTTCAAATCAAATATTATGAGGACCCTCAATGTACAAAACTGAAATATTATGCAAGTCTCAAGGCACAAAACTGTAGAAAAGGAGAGGGAACAAGAAGTAATAGAGAAGAGGGTAGTGAGATTGCACCCAGCCAATTTCCCCATTCCCCAGGTAGTGAACCCTGGCAATACTTCTAAAGGTCCCTGGTTCTCTAAAGAACTAATTTGAAAACATAAAAACAAATGCTTTAAGCTTTATGGAAAAATCCATTATATTCTTCCCCCCAATTCCTCTAAACTCAGACACACCTACATTCTCAGCCTCATTGATTATCTTTCATGTTGCTTCCCATTGAGCTTCTCCTAAGGATGGAAGGCTGGTACACTGGGCTGTGAGCTCAGGCCCCAAATAATTATTATGCACCTGAGAAATTTCCACAACAAAATTAGAGAAGATGAAAGACAAACAGGAAATAAACACCAAATTAAACCTGGGAAGGAAGGAGAAATATAGACCTCTAAACTGAAAGAGCAAATCAAATAGGAACTGAATAAATTTAATAAAGAGTATATCTGGATAACCAGCAATGAGATCTCTGTACCAGGAATTGAACTCTTTTGAGAACTCACTTCTTGATCACAACTGTCTGCATGATTCTTCTGCTTATGATGTCTTCTTAAGATAGCCAAGTTATAACAAACCATAACAGATGCCATAACTTGTTCCTAAAAGGTGCTCCAAATGATGAAAGTTCATTGTGCAGCCATGGAGATGTTATTGCGTCTGCCTGAAAGGTCATACCTCTTCCTCAGTAAGTTTCTAGTCATTCTTCAAGATCTATTCACAATGTAAAAACTTCCCGAATTCTCCAGGTACTACAGGTTTCTTCCTTTCTGCATATTGTACATAAATTCTTTAACATGTATCCATTATCACTGTGATTATTGTGATGGTCCTTTCTCTTCCCTACTTAATCTAAAGGCCCTTAAAGTCAGAAAGCATTCAACTTATTTTTCTTTCTAGCTCCTTTAGCCCCCAACTCAGTGCCTGACATTTTTTCAGACTCTCAACAAGCATACACTGAATGAAAGCACCATGAGATCATGTATTACATGAGTTTCATTTCTATAAATGGATATCTTTTTATCCTTCACTATTCTCAAACATTTTTTAGTTTAGCAATCCCATTCAGCTATTAATCTTAGTTAGAGTTATTTTTTTATTATGTTATGTTAATCACCATACATTACATCATTAGTTTTTGATGTAGCGTTCCATGATTCATTGTCTGCGTATAACATCCAGTGCTCCATGCAGAACGTGCCCTCCTTAATACCCATCACCAGGCTAACCCATCCCCCCACCCCCCTCCTCTCTAGAACCCTCAGTTTGTTTTTCAGAGTCCATAGTCTCTCATGGTTCGTCTCCCCCTCCGATTTCCCCCCCTTCATTCTTCCCCTCCTGCTATCTTCTTTTTTTTTTTTAACATATAATGTATTATTTGTTTCAGAGGTACAGGTCTGTGATTAACAATCTTACACAATTCACAGCGCTCACCATAGCACATACCCTCCCCAATGTCTATCACCCAGCCACCGCATCCCTCCCACCCCCCCACCACTCTAGCAACCCTCAGTTTGTTTCCTGAGATTAAGAATTCCTCATATCAGTGATGTTATATGATACATAAGTCAATCAGAGAAAGACATGTATTAAAGTTATTTTTTTAAGATAAACAAGAATATGTCGAATAATGAAATCCCACTGTGGTAAAGTTTATTAATTGGTAGTTATCTCTCAAGGCTGGGGTCTGATGCACAGTTCAACACACTTCATTTGTATAATCTTGATTCTGTAGAACCCATCAGAAGATCTAAATAAAAAGCAGTCCAAAATTCAAAGAAAGAAGTCAAGTTGAGGGGATAGCAGATCTGAATCATCCCTTCTTCAGAGTAAATGAAACCCAAAAAAAAGCAGAAGGGAGGAAATAATGAAAGCTAGAGGAGAAACAGAGAACAGGAAAACAATAGAGAAAACCAACAAAACCAAAAATGGTTCATTAAAGAAATAAACAAAATTGATAAACATTTAAGCTAGACTTACCAAGGAAAAGAGAGAAAGAGAGAGAGAGAGAGGAGTCAAATTATAAAATTCAGGAATCAAGGGGACACATCACAACTGACCATACAGAAATAAACTATATCATTGGGGGTTACTATGAACAACAATATGCCAACAAATTAGATAAAACTTAAATGAAACTGATAAATTCTTAGACACAAATTACTGAATCTGGCTCAAAAAGAATTAGACAATCTGAGTTGACCTATAATAAATAAAGAGATAAAATTAGTAATTTAAGAACTTACCACAAAGAAAAGACTAGCCCTCAATGGCTTCACTGATGAATTCTATCAAATATCTATAAAAGAATGATACCAATATTTCACAAATCCCCCCAAAAAAGAAGAGGAAGAAACACTTTCCAGCCCATTTTATGAGGCCTACATTATCTTTATACTAACACCAAAGATATCACAAGAAGAAAAAAATACCA
Organism: Halichoerus grypus; assembly: GCF_964656455.1. Taxonomy (NCBI): domain Eukaryota; kingdom Metazoa; phylum Chordata; class Mammalia; order Carnivora; family Phocidae; genus Halichoerus; species Halichoerus grypus. The sequence goes on along the minus strand of NC_135718.1, from coordinate 20,381,884 downwards.
ATGTGCATTTATAAATATAGGTTCATAAATTCTCAACAAAGTACTATAAAACCAAATCTAGCAACTTATAAAAAGGATTATCCACCATAACCAAATGGATTTACCCAAGTAATACATAGTTGGCTTACCATATGTAAATCAATTAATGTAACACAATTATTAATAGAATAAAGGACAAAAATAACATAATATCAACTGATGTTAAAAAAATTTATACCCAATGTGCTATGGTGAGCACTGTGAATCATGCAAGACTGTTGAATCACAGATCTGTACCTCTGAAACAAATAATACATTATATGTTAAAAAAAAAAAAAAGAAGAAGAAGAAGATAGCAGGAGGGGAAGAATGAAGGGGGGGGGAATTGGACGGGGAGATGAACCATGAGAGACAATGGACTCTGAAAAACAAACTGAGGGTTCTAGAGGGGAAGGGGGTGGGAGGATGGGTTAGCCTGGTGATGGGTATTAAAGAGGGCACATTCTGCATGGAGCACTGGGTGGTATATGCAAATAATGAATCATGGAACACTACATCAAAAACTAATGATGTAATGTATGGTGATTAACATAACATAATAAAAAAAATTTATACCCATCACATAGTAAAATAAAATAAAATAAAATAAAATAAATAAAAAATAAAAATTTTATAGTATGTAAAACCATTTCATAATAATATTCAACAAACTAGGAATAGAAAGAAATTGTCTAAACTTGTAAAGGGATATCTATACAAAACAATGAACATCATATTTAATGGTTAATGACTTAATACTTTCCCCCTAAGATCAGGAACCATTCAAAAATGTCCACTTTTACCACTTCTCTTCACTACTGTACTAGAGGTTCTACTAGGAGAAGTAGGTAAGAAAAAGAAACAAGAAGAGAAAATGAAACCAAAAGCCATCTGGATTGTAAAGCAAGAAGTAAAACTATTTCTATTTGTATGTATGATATGATCATACATACATAAATACTAAAAAATTAATACTAATAATACTAAATAAGTACTAATAAAAACTAATATTAATAAACTCTAGGTCCAGAAAGATTGCAGGGTACAACATCGATATTAAAATTCTATTGTATTTCTTTTCTTTTTTTTAGATTTTATTTATTTATTTGAGAAAGACAGAGAGAACACAAGCAGGGGGAAGGGGTATAGGGAGAGGAAGAGGGAGAAGCAGGCTCCTACTGAGCAAGGAGTCCAATGGAGAGCTCGATTCCAGGACCCCAAGCTCATGACCTGAGCCAGAGGCAGACACTTAACCAACTGAGCCACCCAGATGCCCCCAAAAATCTATTGTAGTTCTATCATATATATTATTTATCTTATTTATCCATTCATCTATCAATGAACACTTGGGAATATTACTTAGCCATAAAAAAGAATGAAATCTTGCCATTTGCAACAATACATATAGACCTAGAGGATATAATGCTAAGTGAAATAAGTCAGTCAGAGAAAAACAAATACCATATGATTTCACTCATGTGGAATTTAAAAAACAAAACAAATGAACAAACAAACAAAAGAAAAATAAAAAACAGACTCTTAAATACAGAGTAAAAACTGGGGGTTGCCAGAGAGGAGGTGGGTGAGTAGATGGACCAAAGAGATAAAGGGGATTAAGAGTATACTTATCTTGATAAGCATTGCAAAATGAATTGAATTATTGAATCATTAAATTTTATATCTGAAACTAAGATAACACTGTATGTTATACTTGAATAAAAAATAATAAAAAAACAAATGAAAAATCTATTGCATTTCTACACACTACCAATAAAAATTTTAAAAATGAAATTAAAAAATGATTCCATCTACAAAAGTATAGAAATAAATAAAATACTTAGTTTTACATTTAACAAAAGAATTGCAAGACTTGTACACTGAACACTACAAAACACTGTTGAAAGTAATTAAAGAAAACCTAAATAAATGGAAAGACTTACCATGTTCATGGATTGGAAGACAATATTTTTTAGATGACAATACTCCCAAATTGATCTACAGAGTCAACACAATCCCTATCAAAATTCCAACAGCCATTTTTTTCAGAAATTGACAAGTTGATTATTCATATGGAAATACAAAGAGCTTAGACTGATAACCATAACAATCTTGAAAAAGAACAAGCACTTCTCAATTTCAAAACCTATTACAAAACTAATGGTATAAAATAGACATATAGATCAATGGAATATAACTTAGAGTCAAGAAATAAACCCATGCATTTAGGATCAACTGATTTTTTACAATGGTGCCAAGACAAATCAATGGGGGAATAGTCTTTTTAACAAATGGTATTGGTACAAATCAATAGCCCCATTAAAAAGAATGAAGTTGGACCTCTATCTCACAACATACTCAAAAACTAGCTCAAAATAGTTCAGAGACCAAAATGTAAGAGCTAAATCTTGAAAACACTTAGAAGAAAACATAGAAATAATTCTTTATGACCTTGGTCAGGCAATGTTTTCTTAGATATAACACCCAAAGTACAAGCAACAAAAGAAAGAATATGCATATTGGATTATATCAAAAGTTAAAATATTTTGTGCTACAAACAATACCACCAAAAAATGAAGATGTGACCCATAGAGTAGAAGAAAATATTTTCAAATTACATGTCTGATAAGAGACTAGTTTCCAGGATAGATGAAGAACATTCACAACTCAAATAACAAAGAGGCAAATAACCCAATTTAAAAAACAAGCAAGGAATTTGAATTGATGGTTCTCCAAAGAAGATATACAAATGGCTAATTAACATCATTAATCATTAGGGAAATACAAATCAAAACCATAATGATACCAGTTCACAAACACTAGGACACTATAATAAGAAAAGAAAGACAATAGCAAGTCCTGGTGAGCATATGGAGAAATTAACACCCTCATGCATTACTCTTAGAAATACAAAATGGTACAGTCATTGTAGAGAACAGTTTGATGGTTCCTCAAAATGTTAAACATAGAGTTATATATGGCCCAGCAACCCCACTCCTATATATGTATATATATCTCCAAAAGAAATGAAAACATGTCCACACAAAAAGCTGTACATGAATGTTCACAGCAGCACTATTCATAATTTCCAAAAACTGGGAAAACCCATCAACTGATGAATAGATAAAATATGGTGTATCCCTATAATAGAATAGTATTTGGCAATAAAAAGAAATGAAGTACTGATATATGCTACAACATTGGTGAAAGTTGCAAGCCTTATGCCAAATGAAAGAAGTAAAAGAAGTCAGTCACAAAAAGATATTCTATGATTCCATTTATATAAAATATAAAAAGGCATATTTTAGAGACATATATTATATTAGTGGTTCCTTAGGGCCTGGGAAGCTGCTGTAGAGGAGAAAGGGGATCGATTGCTAATGGGTATAGGGTTTCTTTTAGAGGGGACAAAATGTTCTAAACTTACATTTTGGTGATAGTTACACAATCCTGTGAATATACCAAAAGGCACTGAATTGTGTACTTTAAGTAGATGAACTGTATAATATATAAATTATATTCAATTCAATGTGGCATATTTACCTTGGAATGGTTTCTCTTCATGACAGGGTATTCTTAGCCTTTATTTATTATTATAGTTATGCTATTGAGATGGTGATTTTTACATGATCACAGAACAAACAGAACCATGACAATGGCTGTTTCATAATATATGTAGCTTGATTCAACATACTTTTGATAGTTCAAATCTACTTGCATAAGTTACTGTCTGTTGTTTTAGTCACTGAAATAAAAAGGGAGAAAAAGAAAAAAAACAAAAATTCCTACTAACTCAGCTTTTCTACTGGGAAAAGACAGAACAAATTCATTTAACTCTTTTAGTGCAAGAGATTTTATTTTTTTTTAAAAATTTTATTTATTTATTTGACAGAGAGAGACACAGCGATAGAGGGAACAGGAGCAGGGGGAGTGGGAGAGGGAAAAGGAGGCTTCCTGCTGAGCAGGGAGCCAGATGTGGGGCTCAATCCCAGGACCCTGGGATCATGACCTGAGCCGAAGGCAGACGCTTGCTTAACAACTGAGCCACCCAGGCGCCCCTTAGTGCAAGAGGTTTTAATTTGTGAGTTTCCTTAGCCGGACATTCTCCTTCACTAACTTTTAGTCTTCCCTGTGTGCCAGAATTCATGCCAAATATTTTGTGTAGTATTTCTAAATGGTATTCATTCAAATTTATTTCTACAAAAGTTTGCTGTCTTATACAAACACTCACAAAATTTGAGCTCTCCTTTTCATATTGGTTTCTTAAAAAAAAAAAAATAACCAAAACCATGGTTGATACTATATTTGAGTTAATATGGTGATGTCATTGTTAGGAATTTTGTTTTTATATTCCCGTTGAAACATTGCATATGTTCACTTTCTGGATTAGAAAAATAGAGAATGTCACTAGGGAAAAAAGAACAGCATATTATGGCTAAATAGATACAACATCTGTGACCCTGGAAAACAGACCAGGGTTATTGAATGAGAGAGACTGTGTAATAGATGATAGAATGTGTAGATAATACATATTTTTTTATAAGGAGAAAATGGGAGTAGTGAGATAAACACAGTGGAAGTCTTGGGCTTATGTACTTTCCTCCATAAATTCTAATCTGTCTCATGTACAGAGGCCCCCCAACAGAGATGAAATCTCATCCCCACACTTAATCTTAGCATCAGCATTTGCACTGGTGGGATATTGTGCTTCTATGACTTTCCCTCTCTCCTATGATGAAGTTCCAAGAATTATAGAGGCCAGTCGGTGGTTCAAAAACTATTATATGTAGCACATTTAACCAACCTATAGTGAGTATAGTTTCTACACTGAATCCTGCGACCACCACTCCCAGCCCCAGATTCTCTGACTGATATACCAATTCAACCATGAAAAAGAGCTCTAAACTCTAAACCCAGATCCTAGGAAAAATTAGACTGGGCATAGTAAAAAGGTTGCACAGGGCCTTAAAGCACATGCAGACAATGTTGCTCTTTTCCCTCTACATTAAGTGCATTTGTGAGCATCTAGAAAGATGCCAGGTACTTGGTAGATACATATGTCTAACCAATGAAGGAATGAATGAATTATGAATTAATGAATCAAGGGTAAATGGTGTGTGAATCCAAAGTATTGAGATAATTTTTAAAGTTTTTTTTATTAGATATTGACCATTAGTATTACAGAATCCCCCTTATTAAAATTGTTTCTTTTTCCAAGGTCAAATTTGGAGTGAGACCAAACCTTATTTGTCCTAATTCAGATTCCCCAGAAACAGATACTGAGACAAATATTGGTGCACCATGACTTATTAGTAAACACTACCAGGAGAGACTGGTGAAAGGTTGGAGTTGCTGGATAAGGACTGGGAAGAGGCCAAGCAAGGCATGATTTTAGGTAACATCTCAGACTCAGTTTGAGCCTATAAAGAGCTCTAGAGATCAACTTCACTGTAGTTTATCACAGTTTAAGAATTGTCCCAACTTGACATGAAGGTGCTGGGTTTTCATACTGCTACAGCAGTCAGTCATTGGTTTGGTGCTACGGAGGGGGCTGTAAATGACTAAGCACTTCCTGCTGTGGTCCAGAGGCTCTAATAGCCCAAGGGTAGTCCTTTAAAGAAAGTTGTAGGGGAAGCACACAGAAGTTAGTAGCTATGCACGCAGAACTGGTAAAGGTCATCAGAGGGGATCTGAGCAGAATACCTACAATGTCCACTACAATATGAGCTAAGAAAAAATAAGACACATACCACATTTTTTTTTTCACATACCACATATTAATTAGAATTAAGTCCGAATCTCAGCTCTGTGCTCATTACCTATGTGGCCCTAGGCAAGCTACTTCCCAATTCCTGAACTTCATATGTTCTAAGTTAACAGCATATACTTCATAGGTATGTTATAAGGAACAGATGAGAAATACATGGAAAACAACTTAAAACTGTGCCCTGACTATAACAACCACTCAATAAATGTTAATTACTGTTATCATCATCATCATCAACATCATCACTATCATCATCACACTTTCTTGGGCCAGACTAGTTCTTTGGATTAAACACCATGGTGAGTCTATATTTCTTTTTACATCTTTACACCTAAATCCCAATCTCTTCTGGTCTTAAGATACTCAGCTCTATGCTCTGCTTTCCAACTTTAGAGGGTGTCCTCCTCTTCTTCATCTTTCATCTTCCTCTTTTCCTCTCTCCTCATTTTTTTAAGATTTAAAAAATCTTGTGCATAAGCAGGGAGAAAGCCAGAGGGAGAGGGAGAGAGAATCTCAAGCAGAACCCCGCCCTGCCCCCCCACATACACACTGAGCCCAGAGACCAACTTGAGGCTCCATCTCATGACTCTGAGATCATGACCTGAGCCAAAACCAAGAGTCAGATGCTTAACAGACTGAGTCACCCAGGCGCCCCCTCTTCATTTTCTGACCGTCAGGCCTGAGTTTCTTCTGACCTTGACCTTGGAGGCAGAAAATTCAGACAGAGCCAGTCCAAGCCAGGAGAATGTGACTCTAAAACTAATGGATTGTGTCAGGCATCTGCATTTGAAATTAATGAAAGTACCACTAGCTCCCAGGAAGATCTGCCAAGAAGCAGTGGTGACAAGGACTCCTGGCAGGAACAGAGCTGCAGCAATAGGGCCTTGATGAAAGGACAGCAATGGACTGATTATAGAACAGGGCTGTTAGACTCAGGCAGAAGAGAAAGGACTGGAGCAGTCCCAGGAATTTTAAGATGTTATTCTACATGTTGGATGAATTCATTTTCTTTTTTTTTCTTTTTCTTTTTTTTTATTATTATGTTCAATTAGCCAGCATATAGTACATCATTAGTTTTTGATGTAGTGTTCAACAATTCATTAGTTGCGTATAACCCCCAGTGCTCATCACCACACGTGCCCTCCTTAATACCCATCACCTGCTTACCCCAGCCCTCCAACCCCCTCCCTTCTGTAACGATCAGTTTGGTTCCCAGAGTCCACAGTCTCTCGTGGTTTGTCTCCCTCTCTGATTTATTCCCATGCAGTTTTCCCTCCCTTTCCCTGTGATCCTCCACACTATTCTATTTGAGTGAGAAAAAAAAGAGATAAAAAAATCTAGGGTGAGTTTAAAGAGAAGTGTTGCTCAGCACCCTTTCAGCAGACATGTTTTCCTCTTACTAAGAGATCTCAACTCTTTAAAGAACCCCTATTTCTCATTAGCTCCGCCTCCTTGGCTGTTCATCATATATTTTCTTTGGGAAGGCAAGGCTACCCTATTTGACCACTTTGCTGACAGCCACTGTGGGATGTCATTTGTGTCAGGCAAATCAGACCCCAGACAAAGGCCTCCAATGGGGTACCTCGATGACTCAGTAGGAGAAATATTGCCCTTTGACCCTTTTTTCTTGCTGTAAAGATGTCTAATGATAAAATTCCTTGAAGATTAAGACAATACCAATAAAACTAATACTGAATCTGAGAGCACATTTCAGGTTAAAGAGTAAAAATTATTTTGAGTCAGTTCTCTTATTTATATTGATCCATAGGTCTCCATTTTTATTTACTTTAAGATGCAAATTTAAGATAGATTAGAAATTCCTTGCTGAAAGATGGTTCTAGAAGGCATGCCAAGTAGACCAAAATTGGTGTTTATATGATAGATTGTTGCTACTTATGCTGACTGAGGCTCCTCAGTTAGCATATTTGATTCCAGGTAACAGTTTGCTGCCTCCCAAAAGACTTAGACCGCAGCTAATGGCACTAGAACAATAAACCATCTTAGACACCCAGCACTCAACCTACAAGGGTGGCAAAGCAGTGAGTAGAAATGTAGCAAAGTATAAAATATTCTACACACCTTGTGTTACCAGTGGTAATGTGAACCAGCAGAATGGGAAGCATCCATCAGTTACCAATGTTCAACTCGGAACAATACCTAGGGAGAGATAGATTGTGGGGTCAGAGAAGGTCCGTGACTTGAAACATTACAACTTAGCCCCTTGCTCTTTTACTGGCTAGTAACAAAGATGAAAAGAATAGGAAGATTTATAGACACAATTCAGGAGTTTTGTTGTTCCTTTTGTATAAAATGTCTGAGTACATAAACTGAAAAGAGCTGCAATGTCAAATACCTCTGAGAACCAATGAATCAAAAAACCAAGAAATCTTGTTTGAGAAACTATTATGTCCCCTAAACTGTACTTACGACTATGGGGATGCAGAACTCTATTTTCAAATAATGTAGAATTTAGTTGATATGACAAGACTAATCTGTATGAAAATATCAGGACACAGTTTGCTGCAATAAGGGAGAACAGCCTGAACTTGTCAAAAAAGATGCTGCAGCTGGCAAGGGTGTTGGTAGCTGACAAAATCCTGCAAAACAGCTCAATAAATCATCTTGTTTGAAGGGTGTTCATAAAATACAAAATGGCCTGCATCCTGTTAGAAGCCATGTTTCAGAGAGAGGGTCTATAACACAGCACAGGGCTGTGAAATCTGAACTGGCTTTGATGTGAGCAAGAAATTAAGTTGTCAAGGATTATTTTTTCTTGCAGCTGAGTCTAGCTTATTCTGATTACTGAAAATACTGCTTCCTATTTTTTTTAGCACAAATCCCAGGCCCGATTCTAATTCTACTGGTTTGAGTCATACGCCTACTCTCGTACCGTTCCCCAAGAGGACCAACCCTAGGAGAAACCAGTTGGTTGCATTATATGTTCTATGGTCTTAGTGGTATTTTGGTAGATAAATTACTATATAGTACTGCCAAATACCTAGAATTCTTGGGATAACCATTGTCCACAGTCCCTCGGTAACTGCAAGGATAACTGCTCCAAGAACAAGAGTGTGGTCTATCACTAACACAGATTCCCTGGATATTTTATAGTTCATTAGCCACATATTTCCTCAGGCAAAATAATTTTCTGTCATCCACATCACCTTTCAGGTCTTGGAGTTAGCACTATTCAATTCAGTGGTCCTATTCAAATAGAGAAGAGCTCTATGCAAATTCCTTGTTTTTCACTTTCACTGGCAGTGATCTGGGCTTTGTTTTATTAACTAGTAACATATTTGTCTATGGGTAAAATTAATTTTTCTTTGAAAATCCTGGAGAATTGGAAAGTTAAACTTCAGATATTGTGATTGATAGTGTTTTAGTATCCTTTCTAATTCATCAGCATTAGTCCCATTTGGGGACCAATTTTCATTATAGAAAATCTTTTTCCTCTTAGTAAATAGAGCAGAAAGTGTTCCTATCCTGATACCACAGGGAAAACCTAAACTAGGCATTTTGCAATGAAATCAGAGAGATCTTTAAAAGCATATGGTTTCTCTCATTTTGAACTTCATATTTCTTTGGAAATTTGTTTCTGTAATTGGACATAAACTTAAGGAACAACTTTTGTCATAGAATAGGTTCTTCCCGTGGTCTGCAGCCATATTTTCATTATGATTTAAATGTTATGAAATGGGAAATATAGTGGTGCCCTAAAGAATACAAATATATATATGTATGTGTGTATACATATATGACATGGAAGAGAAGATATATAGAACTGCATGCCCTGATTTGTGACAAAGACGGTAAGTATTGAAATTGCTCATGCTCTCAACAAACTTGGAAAAATAGTAAAACAAGAGCCCATGTATCTCTCATCTCAGTTCACCACTCTTAATATCATCATCTTTTTTATTAAGTTGGTCCAAATTATTTCAAATTTGACCTGTATAGGTCCCTTCAAGTCAACTCTTAACCCATTTGATAAGACTCCCTCCCCATGGGTCTCCTACAGAAATAGCTTGATATAACCTTGACTCTCAAAAGTGGTAGCATGTAAGTCTGTTTCCAAACACACAACTAACCCAGCCATTCCTCCAAAGTACATTGCAGGAATCTGAACATAACCTCACATTTCGAACTCATCACCTGCACCAAAATTCAAATTATTGCATCGTAACAAGGTGCCACAAGCCTATTATATATATTTTTTGTTTAAGATTTTTTATTTAACAGAGATGGAGAGAGAGCACAAGTAGGCAGAGCGGCAGACAGAGGGAGAGGGAGAAGCAGGCTCCCCGCTGAGCAGGGAGCCCGATGTGGGGCTCGATCCCAGTACCCTGGGATCATGACCTGAGCCAAAGGCAGCCGCTTAACCGACTGAGCCACCCAGGCGCCCTATATTTTATTATATATACTATATTATTATACCTTAAGGCCTACAATTTTCAACAAATTTAGAGGTCAGTGTGGTAACCATATAAAGAAAATCCCTTTGTAAAGTGGTATATGTTTGTTGCAGTACCCACAAAAGTGTGTCATCCTGGGACCCCAAACAATATAATGAGAAAATGCATGTGACTTTATTACTTAGCACAATGACTTACAAGGGCGTAATATGTTGACAACATAATAATTATGATGGTGATCTTTTTCCATTTTTTTCCATTGTGTTTCTTTAGCTATAACTAACCAATATTTAGATAACCAATATCCAGATTTATTCAAATATAATGATCCTAGTCTTTTAAATAGTGAGACTCATTAGAAATCTTTAAAATATGATTCAACTTGCACATGGTTGTCAGGGAACACAGCAAATGTGCTGTGCCAGGTACACTTTCTGATGGATTGTGGGAGAATTTTAAGCCATGGTCTCAGATGAGGCACAATTAGCACCTAGATTTCCTGAACCAGTTTGGAAGCAGCATACTGAAGCATGCACAGCTGTCAAGCAGGACTTTTATGAGAAAAAGCAATTAAATTCTGCCACCACAGGGCAACTCTTCCTCTGACCAGCCCTGCTCCAACAACCAAGCACCTCCTGGGGAGGTGTTTAAAGAATGGAAGCAGAAGTTTTCTTGGAATATTCAGCTGAAAAAATTCCTCAATGCTCCTGGTTAAATATCAGCAATAAATTTTGGCCATGACAAACCAACACTAGAGTCCTCTGCTCCCTTTTAACTCAGTCTTTCAATTCCAGCAATGGAAATGATGGCATCAGTATGAGTATCACTCTCCTAGTCCAGCCTCCCACACATATGTTCACTCATATAAAGCTTTGAGAAAGATTGTTTGCTTGACCAAACTTTACTCAGGTTCTAAACTGTCCCCTAGGCCCATCTGGGCACCGCTCATAAAATCCAGTTTTAGCAAGAATTGTGCTAAGTTAGTTTAGAAAGAACCCTCCCATCCTCAATATCTGATCAGGTTCATCATCCTCCATCACCCCCTGGGTGATACCTGATCACTGTGGTCTGTCTTCAGCAAGAATTCTGTTAGGTCAGTTTAGTCAGAATTCTCCTTACCCTTGATGTTTCCTTTTAGTAATTTTTCAACCCCTGACCTTCACCCTGATCCTTGGCAGCAAATTCCCACTTGCTCATATTATATTTGAACTTGACCCCAGTTCTATGATGAGGTCTCATTTCCTCTATTACTGTCATCTTGAATGAAATCCGTTTTTACCCCTCTAACCACTGCCCAGCTCTGGTTTTTCTTTGGCAACTTTCTCTGAGGCTCACTAGAAACCATTGTTGAGTACCTAAGTAATCTCATTTTTTGCTCTGTGACTGACTTTTACTGAGCTCCTTCCACTTACCCACATAAACTCACTCTGCTCAGAATTTAGCCCAAACTGCATATCCATTTCTTTACTACCTGGTGATTTTCCCCTGTTCATCACTTAAATCCAGCAAATGTCCCATTTCATGATTATCCACATATCACCAACTCTCAAGTCTGGCCTTCTTTTAATACAGAGGAGAAAACACAGTACTCTGAGAAAGCGCAATTCTCCTTACTCTTTAACTAACAATGCGAGGTCTTCATTTTTATTCCTGAATTCTTCTCCCCCTTGACTTTTTAAATTCTCTGCTTCAGAATGGATAAATCCCTATTCAGAAACAATGCTTAACTCTCATTCAAACATTTCAATTACCAGCTCTCTTTTCATTCCCATTTTTCTTGCTGTTTACAATAAAAGAAACCCCTGGTCTCCACCAGAGGCAGCCTCCTATAAGGGAACAATGTACTTTGCTTCTTAAGGGTCCAAATCCAGGAACATATTTATACAACATGATTCATCTAAATATGCCAGCTCATGATATTTTAAGATTCTCCCTTCTCAGAGCTGGCTAAGCCCCATTAGGGTAAACTGAAGATGGCCCCAGGAAAACTCAATCCTCCATTTTGACTATAGAGTATATATTCCTGAGAGAAGGGATATCACCTGTTATTTCATAAATATCTTTAAAGATAAGAAGTTAGGGTGAACATGTGGGGAAGAAATTGAGCAGAACAAAAAAACGTATTTATTGTCCCTATTCTATCTATATTTCCCTTGCTAACTCTCTTCAGTTGTTTTTCTAAAACTTAAGCCTTTTGTTTTCATGGTAATTTGAGAGAACAGTGATTGATAATGTGCTTGGATTTTACAAATATCTTGAGCGATCCAACAAAAACATAAAAGCGGGAGTGGGAGGTGGGGGTGGAGGAGGATCTTGGCTAAGCTAGTAATTACAGATATATTTTACAGGATAACTGAACAGAAATTCTGAAGAAGTCATTCATTTTTCTCTAGACCCTACATATGTTGCTGTTTCCCACTGAGTGTTCACGAGGAACTACCAAGTCTTCTGTTTCCTGCTATAGCAGGAGGTTTAGAGCCTCGAAGTGCAAAGTGGTAAGCTATTACTGTGATAAATGGAAAAATTCCTATCTCCCCTGGAGTCATGCTCTGTTACAGGGAAGGACACCCAAAGAACACTTTTAGGTCCAAAGCCCTTGTAGAACTTCTTTCTGTTTTTCACCACTGTGCTACACTGACCTGATAAATAACTCCTTCAGGGGGTTGGCTCAAGAGACAAAGTCAAGTAATGGGCTCCATTTTGCATATAGAATTGTCACTCACCTCCAACAACGGAAGCTGTCCAGACCATTCTTCCCTTAGACAGGGTTCTCTCTCAGGGGTTGCTTCAGGCCCAAGCAAATAAATCCTGGGTAAGTTCTGCTACCACTAGGGAGGCATGCAGGAATCCCACTCAAAAATAAGTTTGCTCCATCCCCTGCTCTCTACAACCTTTCAGCATCCCCTATTCCCAACTATAAAGTGAAACAGCAATTGTGTTTTCCCTGCTGTTGTTTCTTTCCATTAAGTCTATCTTTGCTATCCTAAATATGGGGCTAGTTAGTTCACTTAATTAGCATAGAACACTAGTGAGGTAAAGTCTTGAATTAGTTGTCAAATGGCTCAGCCTAGTCTGGCCATGGCCCCTAGGCCCAGGTAACAACACGAATCCAGCCACTGTATTATGACAAGCCCCAGGGGTAAAAAGGGAGGCCAGAAAAGAGACAGTTCCAAGGATACCTGATCATTTCATGGCAACCTAGTGGAGCCATCTGGCAGCATCACTGTTTCTACCTTTGAATAGTTTGAAAAGTTTGGGAAGGATAAATTTTCACTGGTGAGAGAATGATTAAACACCCTGGGATAGCACAGACTCAAGTGCTCCACCAGGTATTGCTTTGGGAGTTGCCTGGGATTGACACAGTCATTGAAAATGGCATAGAGGCCAAGGAGGCTGAGCAGGGTCCTGAGGGCTACATACAATTTAAATAGAAAAGAGGAGTGGACGGTCTTCAAAAGTGAGAGAAAAGAAACTTTCACATCTTCAAAAACATAGTGACTCAGATTCTGATGTTTGCTTGTAATTAGTAATGATGACTTTCAGAAAGTATTTAAGTCATTGTAAACCCATGGAAAACAAGGAGAAAAAGCTTCCATATGACAGATGTTGCTAAAGATAATTATCCTTTAAGGACCAGGAACTATGAAATAAGAACCTATCCCTTTCCATGTTATTTAGACACAAAATTATTTCCTCACATTTCCCATCTTCTCACCTAAACTCAAGACTTGAATTTCCTTTCAAACTCAGGACTCCTTTAACACTGGATGAGAGTTAATTTGCTAAAAATTCCAAGTGTGAAGTAAATGCTTTGCTACTTTTAAACCAAATTAGCTTTGCTTAATAAGCATCAAGCCTACAAATCTTTTAACCTTTAATGACCTTAAACACCTTATTCTATAACCCAAGTGCTTTGGCAAAGCTAAGGAAAATCAGTTTGTTTTAATATCCTCTTGATTTACCAATCCAATAAGCTTACTAATAAGGTGCAAGAATAAGTTATTTTTTGGACTAAAACCAGCAACATAATTAGCCTGGGGTACCCTTGGGCTCTTAATCACACAGCAGTAACCTTCAAAAGTGGTGACAATGTTTAATACTTTAACAACTGATGCAGTTTCTGTTGAGGAAGAGAAATTTCTCAATGGACTTCACTTTGACTTGTGTGGGAGAGGTAAGGGGAAGCAAGAACAGAAAACAGTCTTGTTCTTGGAAAGGCAGATACTCCTAGGCTTATATAATTATGAAAGATATTGACCTTTCTTATTAATTACGTATATGATCTTGCTGTTTGCATTTACCACTTAGATAATGATAACATAAAGTATGGAGAATTTAATGCCTCCCCTTATTCAGGCTTCCATAATTTTTAACAATTTATAATTATTTACTTTAAGAAGAAGGAGGGATTACAGAAATAACATTATAAGAAAATACATTAAAAAGCAAGTAGACCTTATTCATTATATCAGCTTTGATTTTAAAGCACCACAATGGAGGAGAAGAGAAGCTATGGGTAAAATGGCAAATCATCAACAGAAACTGATTTTCTCCAATATATAAAATTGGAAATCATCAGACAAGCTTGAGAACTAACTTTGATTCATCTCATAAATATTTGGAGCCTTTTTGGGGCGCCTGGGTGGCTCAGTCATTAAGTGTCTGCCTTCAGCTCAGGTCATGATCCCAGGGTCCTGGGATCGAGCCCTGCATCGGGCTCCCTGCTCCGCGGGAAGCCTGCTTCTCCCTCTCCCACTCCCCCTGCTTGTGTTCCCTCTCTCACTGTCTCTCTCTCTGTCAAATAAATAAATAAAATCTTTAAAAAAAAATATTTGGAGCCTTTTTGTATTTACTATTTAACTTCTTCCCTCACAATCTTGGAAGAAATCCTTTTAAAGCCCCTGCCATATTTACCATAGGTTGCCAGTTGGTTTTCTCTAAAAATAATAGCTATCATTCACTAAATACCTATCAGACCAGTCATAGTGATAAGTGCCACCACCTCGCCCCACCCCCCACATGTTTAATCTCATCACGTCACAATCACCTTGAGAGGATATACTATTATTCTCATTTTACAGATGAGAAACCCAAAGTTTAAAGAGGATAAATTGCCTAATGTCTCATATATGGTGAATTGCAGAGCCAGGATACAAAACTTCATCATCTTGAATGGGTTTACAAAATGTCACAATTTGAATCATGGGTCTGAAGAGTAACACTTAGAACCCTTACCCTCCTATGCTCATTGCCTTGTAAAATTCTGATTCATGTGAGAATGTCTATCCAAATAGCTGACAGAGTACCTATCTGTACTTCAAGGTCCTTGAAATCAGATGCCACCTTGTATTCATTTTGTGATTCCTGGCACAAAGCCCTGGTCACCACCATCCAGCAGATCTCTGATGCTGCTTTTAGTCTGACCCAACAGTGCTACTGAGGAAATGATGGAATCCTATGCTCACTTGTATAATCAATGCTCCTTGTAGAGACACACATTGAAGGCTCCTTCATGTCAGGCAAATCCCTCACCTCTGAGAAGCCTTTGGAGACCTAGAAATTCTATATCAGGGGACAGATCAGTTCCTTAAGACTGAGTTGTATAGGATGAAGGAGCTTATTTGGAAGAGGAGCTTCATTGGTCCTGTATTCTATAACTTTGCCATGGCCCCAGACAAGCTCATTTCTTATCTGCATGCCTCTGGCTTCCCATAATATCCACTCTGATCCAAACAGAGCTCACTGTCTCCTGAATCAGACAAGGATGCCCAGATCTACCAAACTCCCTGCAGTTTACCAATTAAGCCATTAAAAGCTGTTTATATATTTTCCTGTGTTCCCAAAGGACTATGTAGACATTTCTCTTGTGGCCCTTGTTATATGGCAATATTTCATTTTTCATGTCAATTTCTACTACAGGGAGATTTAGCTCAGTTTTTCATAGCTATATGAGTGGTGCTGATGAAAAGAGATGGATAAATATTTTTCTCCTGCTCCCCAATTTTTACAGCTTTTCCTACCGGCTTATCTCACCATTCTCTGTAGTAACTGGTGATGCCAAGATTTGAAACTCAGGTGATGAGTGTCTAAGCCCCTCAGCAGTGAGCCCTGGGGGCAAAGGTGAGAACAATTACCAAGAGCAAAGTTTACCCTGTGTGCTTTAGAACTGCAGCTCTATACTTTATTAGCAACTAAGTGGCCATTTTATCTTCTCCAATTTCCCTGTCCTAATTGTCTGACTCAGAGTCAATGCAGACAATTAGAAAGAACTGCAAGTGTAGTATCTTTCACAACATAGGGAAATGTCGCTCCGTCATTAGGAAGAGATTTCAGAAAATGCCAGTCTTAGAGGATCTGGAAGGCTAGATTTTGTTTTGTTCTCATCCTACAGGCTGCAAAAACATACGCATTCCTAGGCCACTAGGTCCAAGAAGTCAAGGCAAGGTCGCATTTATGAATAGCAGGTGTCATGAAACATTTGTGAAAATGATAAATGAGGAAGCTACAGTACTATCTCCTCAGCTAATCACTTGAACTTGGTTTAATAAAGTCTTTAATTTTTTTTTAAGATTTTATTTGTTTATTTGACAGAGAGAGAGAGAGCACAAGTAGGCAGAGTGGCAGGGAGAGGGAAAAGCAGGCTCCCCACTGAGCAGGGAGCCCCATGCGGCGCTCGATTCCAGGACCTGGGATCATGACCTGAGCCAAAGGCAGACGCTTAACTGACTGAGCCACCCAGGTGTCCCTAAAGTCTTTAATTTTAATAGTATCAGACAAATTTCACATCATATGGAAAGACATGTTGCTTTGTGCTACTAATAAAGAAAGAGAGAAATAGATATCAGGGGAGGGAGGGAGAGAGGAAAGGAGGGAGGGAGTAAGGATTTGGAAGGAATGAGTGAATGAAATCAGTCACAACTGTATAGAGAAAATGGAGAAGACCCCATTCAGTAGCAAGAAACAGCTCTCAGTTTATTATATTTAATGGCATTGCCATGAAACTCAGCACAACTGACATCCAAAAAAAAAAAAAACAATGCAAGGAGGGAAATACAAGGATATAGGTCTTTAAAATGCATGATTTCCTTGGTCCTAAATAATGGAAGCTTATGCTTTCCTATGCTTATGCAAAAAGCCAAAATCAGTTTTTCTGGGAGGGAATATCCCAATTAATCATCATATCTTTTCATATCTTATTCCTTTCTGACCCTTCTCACTTGTCCAAAATAATTTTGTCTTACCTCTTAAATGTTAGGGAAGAGTTAGTTTTGAATTTGTATTAGGTTCTGGTCATTCATGGCGAAATTCAAATCATTGGGACAGTGTGGACACTGCCTTACAGAAATATTCAACCTGGTTGTAGAACTAGACATGTACATATTAAATAACAAAAGGACAATCCCAAAGCAATTGTCAACAAGTGTAAAATAAGATGCTTCCTATTACTTAATTACATATTTATGCTATCTCTTTAGTTTTGTTCTACCATCCTGTTATTCCATTCAGAGTTTACAGAAATTCTTAATGAACATTGCTAAAAATAGCATCCCTCAGAGATACATATGACTTACCTTGATAATGGTGATTTCATTGCTTTTCTTATTTTATTTGTGCAGCAGGTGATCATTGAAATTAAGCTCTTGATTAAAATTACCCAGGGTAATTTATCTCAAGCTGCCTTTTCATTTAACAGGTAAAGAGATTCATAAATACTGATAGGACTAAAGTTTTCACCATGCTTAGTAACTCCTTGGGATAGAAGGTGTTATGTTAGCATAAAATCACAATAATTAACTAGAATAATCCAACCCCTGGGTATCAACAGACATTCATAGAGTCATTGGCAAATGTAATGAAGAAATTGTCACTATTATGCATATTTGATATAAGTTTTAATTAACAAAGTATGAGGCTGGGCCTTAAATAATTTCTTAATGGAGGGTAAGACCTCTTCTTATTTAGCATTATTCATCAAAAAATGTTCATCAGCAGCAATATTACATAGTGTAACAAAATTCTCTCATCTAATAAAAGCAGTAGAGACAATCAAGCTACAGTTTCAAGAATAATCCCGATCAAGATTTGCTAAATATTCCCTGGACTCCAGTATTGCTTTTATCAAATAGATGGAACGCAGTACTATTTTGTCCTACTCTCATTATTCTGTGCAGTATTAACCCTTACTCCTTCAAAAGAAAGGACTCTGAGCTACTCTACATGGTACAAGGCTAGTTTGGTTGCTGCCGACACTGGAAATCATGCCCAGTTGAGAAAGAGTCAGAGCTAGGTCTGTTGCCTCAAGGACTCCAGAGAACTCCTTACCTAGCTTAACACATCTGTAGGCCATTGAAACTTTGACATGGTGACCCAGATGGTCAAAGAGATACGGTTTTATCCAAAATCAAAAGTCCCACAGATCCCTCAATGGATGTAGCCATTAGATGATATTTTCTAACACACTCATTATTTTACAAAAATAACATATATTGGGGTGCATATGGCCCTTCTTTTCACTACATCTGTATCTTTGGGGTAAATACCCAGTAGTACAATTGCTGGGTCATAGGGTAGCTCTATTTTTAATTTTTTGAGGAACCTCCACACTGTTTTCCAAAGTGGCTGTACCAACTTGCATTCCCACCAACAGTGTAAGAGGGTTCCCCTTTCTCCACAACCTCTCCAACATTTGTTGTTTCTTGCCTTGTCAATTTTTGCCATTCTAACTGGTGTAAGGTGGTATCTCAATGTGGTTTTGATTTGAATTTCCCTGATGGCTAATGATGATGAAAGGAGGGGGAGACGAACCATGAGAGACTATGGACTCAGAGAAACAAACTGAGGGTTTTAGAGGGGAGGGGGGTGGGGGGATGGGTTAGCCTGGTGATGGGTATTTAAGAGGGCACGTTCTGCATGGAGCACTGGGTGTTATACGCAAACAATGAATCTTGGATCACTACATCAAAAACTAATGATGTACTGTATGGTGACTAACATAACATAATAAAATAAAATAAAATTTTAAAAAAATGAAAAAAATAACATATTAATTTTAGAAAAGGAGCAGGATCTTGGTTTCCTGCCAATTCTAAAAAAAAAAAAAAAAAATTCAAAAGAGCTGATGGCCTAATCCCTCATGTCTTACTGACCCCAGGCCTTTTAAACAAGTGCTGTCCTGTCCATCCTTCTTATGAAATATACACATTACGCTACATTTAGAAATATATCAGTGTGGAATTTCATTCTTCATGGTGAAAGCATTAAGCACATCTGCTGTTGAAGTTTTCCATCATATGTATTGATAAGGAAATAAACTGTCATCATATTAGAGATGTTTTAATGTTCTTTAAGCATATTATTTGCACATTTGATTGTAAGCCATCAGTAAGTGCTTTCCAGAAGATTTTTTTCTTAGGAGGAAGAAAAGAGATAGAAGTGTATTTGTAATTATGGAAACATGCAAAATGTATTTGAAACATCAAGGTAGGTATGATTTCATAATGCCAAGTGATAAGGAATATATTGAAATAATTATCTCTTTCTTATTAATAATTACTATTTATATAAGGGAGATAGACAGATGGAGAAATTTATCTAGAGGTTATACCTTTAAATAGCTATATTAAAAGCAGTTAGAAAATGACTTCTGAAGTCTGGGTGCAATTGAAGTGGATTTGGCCAGGCCATTTCCATCACAATAGGATTTTTGAAGTGGAGTGCAAAGGGAAAAAAGGGCCCATTACAGACAGATCACCTGATCCAGCCCTAGAGATAATGTGAAATTGTTCCATAAGGTAATGTCTGCTGGGCTTTATCCAGAATAGTCTGAAGTGGATAGTCAGAAAAATGCACAGTTCTAATAACCCTCCTCTTTTATTTTTAGCATGAAAGCCTATTTCCTAATGGCAGTAATGACTAGTCTGCCTATTCATTCATCTTCCATTAAAGATGTAAATGAAAGCAGTATCTCGGGGGACCACCATCCATGAGGAGAGTTGCTTGCAGGTCCTACATAATAAAAAGGTGAAAGCTAAAGTTACATCATGTGCTTTTTAAAGCCCCAACTCATCTGGCATTTGGTAAAATATGCTTTATCCCACAGGGAGCCTGAGAAAATAAAGAAAAGCCTGAAGAACATGGAAGTGAATTGCATGGGTTGTGTCAAGTGTGGGGTGAAGATACCTTGAATTGCACATATATACCTCTTCTTGAGTCTCATCTGTAGAAAAGACTACTGATCCTTGAGCAGGAAAGAGACATCTATGTGTTATGTTCTTTCTACAGCACAGCAACCAAACGCCAAATTAATCAGTCTAAGATCCAGTGTCATAAATCATATCCTAACTCTTGCACCACTGCATGGACAATTAAGTCACAGGGAAAGTAAGATTTAGATGGCACTATTTAAAAATACTGTGGCCTAATACAGGGTCTCCCATATACACAGATACTCCAGGATTGTAACAGTGCCAACAATGGTCAAGGCATTTTCCTTGACATTTTTATGTTATTTAACATTTGATGCCATCATCCCGAGGGAAGATCATCTGGGTTCCCTTGATTTCATGGACTTCTTCCTTTCATTCCATGGATTTCTATTGATTTCACACTCTTGCTTTCTCAAAACTCCAGGAACTACCACCCTCTGTGTAAGATAAACAGACCCTGTCATCTTTAGAAGACACATAAGGAAAAAAGAAACAAATTTGGGAGGAAAGAGATCTGGACAGATATATTAGGTTAGATAGTATCGTTCATAGGCATCACTATTCACAATTAATCTGTCCTACATTCTGAGTGTAAATTGTTTGGATAAAACAAAAATGCATTGTCTGAATTAGTGTTCTGGTTCAGTAGAGAGAGTAGTTAGAAATACAAAAAATATATAGATGCACGTATGATGGACCCCATTTGGACTTCTAAAATTAACTGAGGAGGGGTGCCTGGGTAGCCCAGTCAATTAAGCATCCAACTCTTGGTTTTGGTTCAGGTTGTGATCTTAGGATCATGAAATTGAGCCCTGAGTAGGGCTCCATGCTCAACACAGAGTTGGCTTAAGACTCTCTCTCCCAGTCAAGGTACCTGAGTGGATCAGCTGGCTGAGCATCTGACTCTTGGTTTCTGCTCAGGTCATGATCTCATGGGTTGTGGGATGGAGTCCCACATCAGGCTCTGTGCTCAGTGGGGAGTCTGCTTGAGATTCTCTCTCTTCCTCTCCCTCTGCCCCTCCCTCCACTCTTGCACTCTCTCTCTCAAATAAATAATCTTCAAAAGAAAAAAAAAAAAAAAGATTCTCTCTCCCAGTGTAGCCACTCTGGAAAACAGTATGGAGATTCCTCAAAAAGTTAAAAATAGAACTATCCTACAACTCAGCAATTGC
This sequence comes from Halichoerus grypus, assembly GCF_964656455.1. Classification (NCBI taxonomy): domain Eukaryota; kingdom Metazoa; phylum Chordata; class Mammalia; order Carnivora; family Phocidae; genus Halichoerus; species Halichoerus grypus. The sequence continues at coordinate 20,360,313 of NC_135718.1, read as the reverse complement.
ACTACTTATCCAGAAGATATAAAAATACTGTTTTGAAGGGGCACATGCACCCCAATGTTTATAGCAGCAATATCCACAATAGCCAAAATATGGAAAGAGCTCAGATGTCCACCAACAGATAAATAAAGAAGACGTGGTGTACACACACACACACACACACACACACACACACACACACACACAACGGAATATTACTCAGCCATCAAAAAGAAGGAAATCTTACCATTTGCAATGATGTGGACGGAACTAGAGAGTATTATGCTAAGTGAAATAAGTCATTCATAGAAAGACAAATACTATTTGATTTCACTCGTATGTGAAATTTAAGAAATAAAACATGAACATAGGGGAAGGGAAGAAAAAACAAAATAAGATAAAAACAGAGAGAGAGGCAAACCATACGAGACTCTTAATTATAAGAAACAAACAGGGCTGCTGGAGGGGAGGTAAGTAGAAGGATGGGGTAACTGGGTGATGGGCATTAAGGAGGGCACTTGTAATGAACACTGGGTGTTATATGCAACTGCTGAATCACTAAATTCTACCCCTGAAACTAGTAATACACTATATGTTAGCTAACTTGAATTAAAAAAAAAAAAACCGGGCGCCTGGGTGGCTCAGTCGTTAAGCGTCTGCCTTCGGCTCAGGTCATGATCCCAGGGTCCTGGGATCGAGTCCCACATCGGGCTCCCTGCTCGGCGGGAAGCCTGCTTCTCCCTCTCCCACTCCCCCTACTTGTGTTCCTGCTCTCGCTATCTCTCTCTCTGTCAAATAAATAAATAAAATCTTAAAAAAAAAAAAAAAAAAACCTCTCTTCCTCTGCCCCTTCCCCCACCCCTGCCCTCCCGCCCCTCAAATAAATAAATAAATCTTTAAAAAATAAAATAACTGATTACTTTAATTAACTGAGGAGATTTTTAGGGCCAGGGAATAAGGGCAGAAGGCTAGCAAGAAAGTGGGTGCTAGCCATCATTGTGATTTCTACATTAAACATTAATGTGACCTTATTTGTCCACAAAGCCTCTTGTGGGTGGTAACATACCAGCCACTATCTCTCAAACTAGATTATAAACCTTTGAATTTAAAGGTTGTGTCATTTACTTTTATATCCACAAGCCTAAAACAGTAAAACAGTATTTAGAACATAGAAGAAATCCATTAAATGTTAGTTAAATGAATATGCAAATACTGAATGAATATAAATAATGTACACCTACCTACCATAGAAACTAAAGGGACAGTCTCCACTAATAACTGTGTCTTTATTGTTTTCTGCTAAATTATTAGGGTAACAATCACCCGTTCCTGACGTTCACTGAAATCAGGCAAGAAAACAGTAAGTTTGTGATGGGAAGAAAAAATTCTTCCTCTAGCCTTCAAGGTCTTCCAGCTGGACTAAGAATTAAATTTACATGAGACAGATTAGCAGGGGGAAAAAAAACTGAAGTTTTATTACATGCACACAGAGGCCCAATAATGAAATTGAGAACTAAAGAAGTGACCAAGGCAGATGGTTTTTATACATTTTAGACAGAGACAATAAATTTGTAAGGAATTGACAGGATAAAGAAAACAGGTGTTTAGGGGTGCCTGGGTGGCTCAGTTGGTTAAGCATCTGTCTTCCACTCAGGTCATAATCCCAGGGTCCTGGAATCAAGTCCCACATAGGGCTCCCTGCTCAGCGGGGAGCCTGTTTCTTCCTCTCCCTCTGAGGCTCCCCCTGCTTGTTCTCTCTATCAAATAAATAAATTTTTAAAAAAGAAAACAGGTGTTTAGAAGCTTTAATTAGAAGGCGACTCTAAGCAGAATTTAGGCTAAGGTAGTAGATTAGAAAAAAATAAAAAGTAACATGGTTTGTTTCTACGGTGTTCTTAGCTTTAAAGTCCGACGGGGTAAGGTGATAAGGATGTCTTTTTACTTCTTAGTGCAGGGAAGGTATTTTTCATAGAAAGAATTTGTTTCTTGCTTTTAGGGACACAAAGGAGTATCTGAGTATCCTTGTACTAGTTGTTTAAGTAACTTTTATTTAAAATAATCAACATGCCAAAATGGCACTTGTGGGGGCAGCCTGCCCTTGGCCCCTACATTCAGAACAAGAAAAAGATAAAAATCATTTAAATCAAAGAGGACACGTTTAAAAGAAGTAAATGTCTTTGGGGGATAACAATGTGTCAATGTAAATTCATCGATTGTAACAACTTTGTCACTGGGGTGCTGGATGTCAATAGGGGGAGGTTGTGCGTGTGCGGAGACAGAAGGTATATGAAACTCTCTATAATTTCTATTCAATTTTGCTGTGAAACTAATATTACTCTAAAAAATAAAGTTTATAATTTTTTTTAAGATTTCATTTATTTATTTGACAGAGAGAGACACAGCAAGAGAGGGAACACAAGCAGGGGGAGAGGGAGAGGGAGAAGCAGGCTTCCCGCCGAGCAGAGAGCCCGACGCAGGGCCCGATCCCAGGACGCTGGGATCATGCCCCAAGCCGAAGGCAGACGCCCAACAACTGAGCCACCCAGGTGCCACCAAGTTAATAATTTTTTTAAAAGTAAACATTGGGCTGAAAAGAATGAAAACATGTAGTCCTTAGAAGCAAAAGCAGGCATTGTCCTAAGGTATGCAGGCATTGCTTTTATCATTTTACATATCTTACCTCATTTAATTCTCTAAAAATTCCACGAAGGAAGTGCTATTACCCATATTTTCGTCTCTGTGCTCTTGTCTGATGCCTTTTCCAAGGCATCACAGCTACTTAGAGTACAGGTGGGATTTGAACCCAGGCCACCTGGCCGCAAGGATTATACTCTCAAACTCTACTCTTTCCTGCCTCACAAATGCATGCTGCTTCTCCACAGGAGATGAAGCAGACTACAAAAAGCTTTTTCAGTCCCTTATTACATAAATCAGAAAAAAAAATCACATGGCTCCAATTTCACTAAAGCTTGGAAAATTAAACACACACACACACACACACACACACACACATACTACATGTAATTTGGAGTTTGACATCTGTTCTTTCTCAAATCTAGTATCTTCTTCAAAACTCAGGGACTGCAAGACTCAAATGCTATCACAATTTTCCTTTTGTTATTATTCAAAGATTAGAACTTCTTGGACACCACAAAGATAACTAGCATGTGTTATTTCAAGTTCCTCATCACACTATTGAATAAAATCCCACAGAATAGGAACCTTAGTCAAGTGGAGCAGGTTTTAGCAATGTATGATACAGTCAGATTCTACCCTTATCTCAGTGCCTGCAGCCCAAGCCTTTCTACACTAGAAAGGATTTACCAGTCTCCTGAGGGACAAAGAAAAGTAAACCTCAGAAAAGAGAGTGCTCACCATGGCAGGAATACCAATGCCCCAGCGTGACTATAGCAACAAACAGGGGTTAGTGCATCCAAGGCATACGCTGCCTGACATTAGAAAGTAATATCAAATGAAAGATGTTTATTGAATGGGCCTCCAAAACAGACAAATGCCCAATCGCATAGCTGATGAAAAAAATTAGCTTGCTACTAAACATTAAATGGGTCAATAATCTATTAACTCTAACCTTGTTAGTAGGAGCAGTACAATATGTGACCTGCCTTTTTAAACAAGCTGTCTTCAATGTCTATCTTTGACTAAAATAATTTTTTTCCATATTTGGCGATGATATACTTAATATTCCATATTACAGGTTTCCCCCTTATCTAAAAGTAGAGCTTCCCTATGAAAACTTTCTTAAGCCTTTCAAAATAGCATAAAGAGAAGAAGCAATTACCATTACTTTATATGGAAATTTTTTGAGTGCTCCCAAACCCAAAAAAATAACTTCTCTTAGGCTTTTCTGATACCTTAGAACACATCTTGCTAATGGATGCACAAAATAAATCGAGATAAAGCACAGAAGCTACACAGTCTGGAGCTCTGGCAGCTGATGCTGAGATGCTGAGTGTAGTTCCTGGGGAAGGAGCTTGGTGGGGCCACTCTTGCTGCTCAGGGTACACTGTCTCTGTAAAGGTTTACTACAAAACAATCCCTGAATGCTATTTTTGTCTTCAACCTTTTTTTTTTTTTTTTTTGGAAAAGCAAAAATCCTCTTCGGATGTCTTTTGGTTAGCGAAAACAGGTAAGCAAGGCGGCAGAACACAAACTTTGGAAAAGCAGCACAAACCTGTACATCAAATTGAATTTTTACCTTTCTTCAAAGACTGTTCACCTTCAAGGCATTTCAAGATCATTACATATTATCATTTTATTTGGATGATAATAGCATGATTTTTATTTTATGAGCAGAAACCACAGCAGAGACTCAGACAGTAGTCAGTGAATCTCCACAGTCATAATGAAATGCTATGAAGCCCTTGGTGACAAATCATATTCATAAAGTCATTGTCTTATTAGCATAAATATTCTCATCCACATTCACCTATAGGCAAGAGTGAGAAAAGAGTCAGTAAATGATCATGCAGAAAATGTTCTGACGGGGAAATGCAGGGAGAATGAGAATAGGTTGATGGAGTGAGAGAAGTTTAAGGGTGAAATCTCCATATTCATGCCAGTTAAAAGAGAGTGTATCTTGTAAAATAAAAGTGTGTTGGAGGGGGATGCTTAGTAAACTTGACTGTTTCCTTCTGTTCTCTGTTATTATTTCCCCGCTGTGAGAAATTTCAGGATGGAGAGCAATGGCAAATCCTATGTATAAATGAGTGGATTGTGTAGGCAAGTATACTATTCCAATGATCTGGCAGCAGTTGGGGACACTGCTTCATGCTGGTATGTTTCAGCCAGACCTCTAGCCGCAAATATAAGTTTCTCTTCTAAGTAAACCTTAGTTCCTGCTATCACCCAAACCTACTCATCAGAGTTTCCAATGCTGCCAATCTTAAGAAGGTAGGATAGGAAAGAACAAAAGTTCTGAAATAAAGTATATCCTCATGAAACCAACATAAAATAGAGAGAAGCAAATGGCTAAAATAAAAGCCAGGAAAAGATAAGAAACTTCAGACCAGAAATAAGGAAGTTCCCCATAGCATTTAGAATGAACAAATTTGAAATGACTGTCCAAGGAGGTTTCATAAGCCCTTTGAGCTAGTTAGCAAATATTACAGGGAAGTGCGAGCTATCCTTAACATCAGCCAAATGTTTGTGGGGACTTTTGGAAATTAATGGAGAAAAAGAGAAGATTATCATTGGAAATTTAAAGACTCCCGAGTCCACACAAATCCTCAGGCAACTAGCTTTCAACCAGTATGTATTTGACACCTATCTTCTAGATCGCTATGCCACGTACTAAAGATATAAAAATGAAAAGTCAGCATCCCTACACTCAAGAGTTTAAAAAGTTTGGAGAGGACTGGTTCTTTTGGATGGATGCAGCCACCTATGGCAAAAACGTGGGAAAACAATCTCAAATGGTTTAGACAGTCAAATACAAGGCAACAACAGAATCCAAGAATCATCAGCATCTCCACAGCATCATAAAAGAAAGAAAACTGGAAGAGAAGGAAATATTAGATTCTTCTTTTATAAAACCTGTTGGAAAGTTTAGTCTTTCTGAATTTGTGTTTGTGTATTTTCTGTGTGGTTGTGTGTGTGTGTTGTCATATTTGGAGACTGAGTTAAATCTTTTCAACTGCCAAATTCTTACCTTGTTTTTTCCTGTTTATTCAAATTTCTACAATATACAAATTTCTGTTTATAAAGCAGGCAAAATTTGAGTTATTATAAATATGATATTGACTTTTTAATTTTATTTTTGATGTAGTATAACATGTGATGAATAAACCAAAAATGAATAAGACAGGTTTTGAAATGAGACAGACCATCTAATTAATTTCTGTTATTTACTCAGTATATAGCCTTGAACAAGTACAATTTCTGTGAATATTCAGGTTCCTCATCTATAAAATGGAGGTAATTAAACTTAGGAAGAGTAAGCAAGGTAGTACAGACAAGTGTGGGCATAGTTTCTGGGGCAGAAAATCACTCAAATATTGATGATATTGACCACATTTTATTAAGAAATTATCATATTCATATATAGAGATAGAGACAGAGAGAGAGAAACATTTTCTTCTTTATTCCTCAGAAAATATCACAAAGCAGGAATAATTATTATCCCATTTTCAAATAAGGAAACCAAGGTTTGCAAAGTTTTGATTACTTTCCCTTTTTAGACAAATCTGTTTCTGGAAGGACGGAAGTATCATGTTTGCTTTGAACTTTTTGGAATTGTGGGGGATAATGTACAGTTTGCAGGTCATATATAGTATGGCCTTATACTTTATCTCCACATGGGGATACTTTTGAAAGAGGAAAAGGATGCTAAATGGATGGGATGCCAAGAAAACAAACATGAAGTGTTCTCGGTAAAATAGAACTTGTTAGTAGTTATTTGTAATTTTAAACCCCAAAAAAGTATGAAAGAAGGATGTTCTCTGATCACAACAAAACTATAAATAACAAAATTAAATAATATTTCCAAACTACCCATGGGCCAAAGAAGAAATCACAAAGAAATTAGAAAATATTTTGAATGGAATGATAGTGAAAATCCAACTAACAAAATCTGTGGGATGTAACTCATGCCGTGGTTAGAAAGAAATTTACAGTTGTAATGTTTATATTAGAAAAGAAGAAACCTCTAAAGTCAATGTTCTAATATCTCACCTTAAGAAGCTAAGAAGAAGAACAAATTAAGTCAAAGTAAGTCTATCCAATACCAAAGCTCATGCTCTTTCCTCTAAAAACAAAACAAAGCAAAATAAAATAAATGCAAAATCCTGGGTTCCTCTTCAGATTCTTATTCTGTTGAGGTCTGGCCTTTGATACCTTTTTCTTTAGGATGTCAGGTGGTCTACTGTACAGCCAAGGAGGAGAACTAAACTAAAACAATAGTCACCATATCACCCATATACACAATACATAATATGCAAAGAATATAGGTATTAAGAAAGTTCGGTAGATGATAATTATCAGCAGGAAACCTGGAATGAAACAACTTCCTCTACAACAGATATTTCCCAACCACAAATACTTTAATGTTAATCAACTTGTTCCAAAGTCATAACTTGACTATATAACTTGACTATATGTATATATAAAAATATATATTTATACATATATATTAATAAGAGATTATATTGTATCTTCACAAGTACCATTTCATTTTAAGCATCATAAGAATTAGGGAGTGAGGAGGGGTAGTTACTTTATTTATTTATTTCCTACTGAGAAAACCAAAAGCCAAAATTATTGCAGGTCACACAGCTAACCAGTGACTAAACGCTGTGCTCATTTCATTATTTCACTCTGACTGGCCCACTCCAATATCCCTATAGCTCAGTGACACTGAGGACTGGCTACATTATCTGTGTGACCCAATACAAAATGAAAATTCAGAGCTCCTTGTTCAAAACGTGTCCAGAATTTCAAGATAGCAACTGCACAGTATTAAACCAAGTGCAAAGCCCTTCTAAGTAACTGAACAGGTGCATGCCCATAAAGCTGGTCCAATGACACTACTGCAAATTAAACCATAAAATCAATAATTCAAGGAGCTACTAATTGAACAAGGCAAAGGGTATGGATGCATTAAAAATAATCACTTCTCCAGGAAGCACTGCAAAAGTACCTGTGACAGATGCAATCCAAGCTGTATGATCATAATCACCCTCCTCTAAGTAAATTATTCAGATTAGGAAATGCATGCCCATCAGCTTTTGGTGAAATAAGATAAACGCATTTCTTCCCAAGTTACTCACTGAACACATTAATATGCATTTTTCCCAAATGTAATGAATTGATATGCTTCAGACCGTGACAAGGTGAAGGCATCAGAAAGTTGATTCAAGAGCAGAAAAACCATCAAATTAACTTGTAACTTTCAGCAAACCCACACTATTTGGCCTATGCTTCCAGCATGTCATTTCAGAATAAGCGGCTTCAGAAAGGGAACTAGCAGATGCTTTCACAACAGAGTAAGAGCTGAAATAAACACCTGACAGTGCTAGCAATGAATACCAGATGTTCTCAGGGGAACTGGGATCCGTGGTTTGAATTCCAAGAGTAACATGATCTTCCGGAATGCAGAAAACCCCACTGTTGTCCGTAACTTCTGTAGAATCCCTCAACACTGTAAAACTAATTGGGTTGAGAGCCAGCTCCATTCCTTGTGAAGGAACAGTGAGGAACCAGCACATTCCCCTTCTTGTCTCTTATCTGTACTTCGATTTTATTAGAAAATCTCTGAAATCTGGAAATCCCATCAAGAAAACTCCAGAATGAGTTTTGAACCAGCAAATGTGTAATTGGGAAGTGGAGGGGGGAAGGAAAATTCCTAAATGAATAAAATGTGTCTTTTTCATTAAAAATAAGATAAATGTGATCTAGAAAAAAAAAGAAAAAGCATTTAAATCTATCAAACATGAACAAGGGAAAAGTTACAGAAATGTTTCTTTTATTCTTCAAAACAAACATCTACAGATTATAATTTCTTATTGGGCAGCAATCACCTACACCATTTGGTAGTAAATATAAACAGTTGCCCTTCCTGGAGTTCAACCAATCTGTATTCCAACCCCCAATATGGGTGAGCTTGATTATGGGTATTAGGTTCTTTTGATCTGTAAGTAACAAAACTAACTTAAGCAAATAGGAAATGATACCAGGGTTTATTACTAAATCCAAGAAATAGTTGTATATCCAGGTCATATGATCAGGCTTGTGGGGGGGGGGGGTGATCAGGACAGCTCCAAGGACCTCAAATGGACTTGGTGGCTCTTTCCTCTTGGTCTCTTCCATCACAGCAACTTGGTCTCTGCTGAAAGATTCAGTGGGGTTCATGTAGAGAATATATCCACACTCTGAACTCTTTTAATGCAGGTGTATTAAGTTGAATGCATTTTATTGATAAATATCACTTACAGCTCACACATCCAAAAGTACTAAAATGTTCACAAATACCCAAAAGATGTGGAACACGAATGTTAGTTCTAGGGCAGGAGAGTGTTATTTTCAGGCTCCTTTCACTTGCCCTCCTCATGAGTGGACAAGAAATACATTTGAGTGATTGAAGATGAAAAGAACTTTTGTACTATGGGTGTGCTTAACTAAGGACAGGTGTTTCCCCAGAGATTATTACAAGGAACTAGCACAGCATAGTGATAAAGATATGGATTTTCTGAGACACAGCTGGGTTCAAATCTGAAATGATCCATTCCCTAGCCAGCTGTTTGAGACGGAAAGGTACAAACTATTTATGAATTTTAGTTTTTAAATAATACCATTTTTCTCTGAATATTAAGATAATGCAAAGTCTTTCTGGAGATGTGAAAAACATAGGAAGTTTCAAGGCATACACTGTAATTGTCCTGTAATCTCATCCCCTGGGCCTGTGAGTTAAAATTGCAATTGAATTCTTATAAATTTCCAATCTGTGCATATATGAACATATATATATATATTCCCCACAATCACTGTTTTGGCTGCATCCCACAGATTTTGAAGTTTTGTTTCATTTTCATTCAGCTAAAACTATTTTCCCTGGCAATTTTTTCCTAGACCCATTAATAATTCAGAAGTGTGTTACTTAATTCAAAGTTTCAGGGATTTCCAAGATATCTTCCTGTTATTGGTTTCTAATTTACTTTTGTTGTGGTCACAGAACATTCTCCATATGATTTCAATCTTTATTATTTACTGAAAATTATTTTATGGTTCAGCATGTGGTCATCTTAAGTGTTCCATGTGCACTTGAAAAGATTGTTTTTTGAACCATGAGAGACGATGGACTCTGAAAAACAAACTGAGGGTTCTAGAGGGGAGGGGTGTGGGAGGATGGGTTAGCCTGGTGATGGGTATTAAAGAGGGCACGTTCTGCATGGAGCACTGGGTGTTATGCACAAACAATGAATCATGGAACACTACATCAAAAACTAATGATGTAATGTATGGTGATTAACATAACAATAAAAAAATTTTAAAACAAAATGACAGACCCAAAAAAAAAAAAGAAAAAGAAAAGATTGTTTTTTGCTCTTTGCTGTGCACTATAAACATCAATTAGTTTGGGCTGGTTAATAGTGCTGTTCAGTCTTTTATATTATTACTGTTTTCCTGTAGCAATTATTAAATCAAATTTTAGATTAATATTTTGAAATCTCCAATCATAATTACAGTTTTATCTATTCCTCCTTTAATTAATGCCAAACTTTGCCTTATGCATTTTCAATCTATGTTATTAGGCATACACATTTAGCTTTGTTATGTTTTGTTCATAAATTAACCCTTTGTCTTTATGAAATTTTCCTCTTTGTCCCTGGAAATCTTCCTTGGTGTGAAGGTGATTTTTTTCTGATATTACACAGTTACTCTAGCTCTCTCAAGATTACTCATTGTATTAGATATTTTTTAATATATTTTCAGTCCTTTTCATTAAACCTATCTCTGTCTTTTTATTTAAGTGTTTCTTGTAAATTAAATATAACTAGATCTTTGTTTTAAAGCCAGTTTTACAATCTCCACTTTTAATTGTGTATTTAGATCATTTAGTTATCAACATTGTTATGTGTATACCTACTATCTTTGCTCTTTATTTTCTATACATTAAATCTTTTCTTTGTCTCTTTTTTCATGCCTTTTTTTGGATTAATAGAATGTTATTATATTCCATTCTTGCTCCACTTTGGCTCCTTAATTATACATCCTTGTTTCATTTTGTCAGTGGTGGGTCTTGGTTAAAATATGCATCTTTAACATATGACTGTTGTCTTCAAATACTATAGCCCTTCATGTATGATATAAGAACCTTAGAACAATATCCTTTCATTCCCTCCCTAGTCCTTCATGCTGTTGTTAGACATTTTAACAAGAACTTAATACAAGATATATTCTCCTCAGGTTTTGTACCAAGTCCCTTTCCCATAAGTAGTATGTGAAAAGTACCAATTTTCAACATCCTTACTAACCCCTTAGAATTGTCATATTTTAAAATTTGTGCCAATATGATATTTATGAAATAATACATCATGATTGTTTTACTTTGCATTTCCCAAATAAAATTCTTGAGGCTCAGCATCTTTTCATTATTTATTGGCCATTGTATTTCCTTTCTGACAATGAAAAGTTTATATATATTATACACATTTCCATCAAGTTGTCTTTTTCTTGTTGATTTGTGAGAGTTTTTATTTAATAAACTCTAATATTTATCCTCTATTTTATTCATTACAAATACTCTCCTTGTCTTCACCTTTTGACTTTATTTTCTGAATTTTTAGATAGTTTTTTTTTAATTTAGTGAAGTCATATTTCTTAATATTTTCCTTTATGGTTTGGGCTTTTTAGATCATTAAAATAAATTCTTCCCAGTTCTAATAAAATGAATAATTTCTAGATTTTCTTCTAAATGTTTAAAAATTTTGCTTTTTACATTTAAGCCCTTAATCATTCAGAATTTAAACTTTCTATTACCTTTTGTTCTGCTTTTTATGCACCCTACATAAAAGCACATTCCAACATTGCATCCCTTTTTACCTCAATCCTGACTTTTTTATAGTTCAGCTTAGTTACCCCTTCCTTCATGAAGCTTTCCTTGACTACTCCAGCCCTCAATGACTTTCCCTCCTCAACTTCCTAAGGCATTTATCACTGAGCTTTGCTATTAATTGATGCCTATGCATGGCTGAGAATTAGAAGGCTTTGCAACATTCAGGCAGATAATCTTAATGAATCAAGAGGGCCAGAATTGAAGCCTATAAGCAGAATGGAGAATGGAATAGCACAAGTCTTGTTTCAAGGGGAGTTGCTACTCAGCCCTGTCACTTATTTGTGTGGTACGTAAGCTCAACACGGCCAAGTCTCCCTCTCTCTTTTTTACAATAGAACCTAGGAATGTAAAATTGTTTATGTGAGCTATTCTCACATTAAAATATTGCCAACTCATTTCAAGATATTTTTAAAGCTTTATGTATGTGTATTTCAGGGGTGGATGGTTATCTCCTGGTCAGATTCAGTCATCCCACTACCAATCTCTAACCTCTGGTTTGATTGTTTCTTATTAGTTGATCAGTTTAATCATCTCTTCAATTAAATCATAAACCTCTGAGTATAGGAACACCTACTTTGTAACCACCACAGAAGCTGTCACAGGAAGAAGCTTATGATAATTGCTCTGTAAACCTCTGACTGACTGTTGATTGACGGGAGACATCATTTGTACACCCTGCACCAAAGTCCTATCCACACTGAGGTGCTAGGGAGAGGACTGGAGCAGAACCCACAACAAGGCACTTGTTGACCAAATGCACAAATGCAACAAGGCACAAATGACCAAGATGGCTGCCCACCCAGTGACTGTCATTCCAGTGAGGCATGCTTAGAAAATAGATCTTCCCAAAGCCAGGTCATTTCTTCCCAGGGCTGGGATGCCAGGAGGGACACATTCTGGACAATCTGCCAGGATAAATTCAAGAGTTTTTAGGCACCAGTGGTCTATGTAGTACAAAGAGCAGACACCAGTCCCTAGAGACACAAACAGAGGAGTAGAGAGAAGTAGAAAATACCTCCAACCCCTTCTTCATCTCTTAGGAGAATAAAATCCTGCCTCTGAGGAAAGTTGTGGCATGACCATTGTTTATTTGTAATTCTGGGTCCTTACCCTGAGAATCACCAACCTCACAGTATCAAGTTCACTTACAGCCTGAAGAATGAACCCAAGGTCCATCTCTGTAGCGAAGGTAGGCTTCAATCAGGAACCAGGCACTCAGATTCAAAGCTTCAGTGTATCCCTGAAGAGCTCTAGCTGAGGTGCTTGACCTCTCTGACTCTCTGTCTTCTCACCTTTAAAATAAGAACATTCAAATTACAACTCCCTCTTAGTCAGAGAAGCAGTATTGGGGTGGTAAGGAGCACAGACTCAAGACAAGAATTTTAATAACCTACTAGTTGAGTGACCCAGAGAAATTTACTTAACTGACCTCCCTGCGCCTGAGTTTCCACACCTACAAAATGAGGATATATAGAATATATCTGACTGGGTTCCTTTGGAGACCAAATGACATTCTGCATGTAAAGCTCACTACAAATGATAGGTTTGAGTTCATGGGTGTGTGAGAAATTGATGACTGTAAGGCATCATTATAGGATCTTCTGTTCCATTCTCCAGAACAAAAATATCCCCTAAACAAAGTGGCCATTCCATTGTTATTGTGTTGTTGTTACTGTTATTCCTTCCTTAAGACTGCAGGGTCACGTGAAGGAAAACTTCTTAGTAGGATCTATTTCTGTTGAAAGCTAATGTGTTCCCTCCTCTGAAGCTACACAACGTTCACCCTCCGTGCCTCATGGCCACCTGGAAACAGGCCCAGGCAAAAGCACTTCTGTGGCTAGGAAGAAAATCCTCAATGATGCTTCAAAATATTACACAAAAAAAGTCCTAAAAGTTACTAAAGTACAGATCTGAGCATGTGTCTCTTTGCCGCACAGTGTCTGAATGCTCCCCCATGTACCTCTCCATATCTCTGTAAGCAGCTTTCTAAGGAGATTACAAAGAGGCTCCCTTCGCTCAGGATTCAGCTGCACTCACCTTCAGAGCACGGTGCCTTCTGATTTAACATCCTGCTTAACAAAGATGGGCACCTGTGGGGAAGGGTCTGTGGAGGGACAGTCTATTCCCTACTTGCAACTCCGGCCTCTAGAGAAGTCCTGAAAAACTGAAGGTCTTCCACCCATGTAGACAGACTCATATTTAGGCAAGAGAAAGGTAAATTCTCAGATGGTCCTTGGGAAGCATTACCGCACGTGGCGAGTACCTAGAGCTCAGTAGGTACTCACTAAATACTTGTTGAATGAATGAATTGTTTTTTAGCAACCTGAACAGGCAATCCAGAGGGCTCTCTCAGCCAGTTAAAAGAAGCACAAAAAGTCAATGAAGATACTTTCTCAGGTCACTGACTTTCTCACCCGGGGAACCCTCCTGTGCAGCAAAATACTCATGGAAAAGATAGAGGTAAGGGATATGCTGATGTTCCCAGTAAGAGACAGGTAAAGAAGATATACAACACATTATGTACCCTGAACCTATTTAAGGAAAGATTAATCTTTAAAGATAATGGGGGTTGGATTGCCTGGAGAAGCGACAGACAGGAAAGATGGAAACCTCCCAGAATTTTATTTTATTTTAAGTAGGCTCCAAATTGGGCTTGAACTCATGACCCTGAGATCAAGACCTGAGCTGAGATCAAGAGCCGGACGCTTAACTGACTGAGCCACTTAGGTGCCCCATAAGCCTCCCAGAATTTTGGAGCAGGGATTGGCCCTGGAGACTGTCCAGTCTAACCCTCTTATTTTGTAGTTGGAAACCTGGTGCCCTGAGAGACAAGCAGGAATGCATCCAGTCCCTTAAATGACCAGTGATAAATTGGGATCAAGAACCTCAGCTTATATCCTCATCATTTGCCACCCTTTCCATGTTCTGAGGCTCTTTACCTCCCTCTAGAATGGCTTTGAGCAGAGCAAAGACAAACTTGTCAACTTCACTAACCAGTGTATGGACCTTTATAGCCCTGGGGACTCCGCTTCCTTGAATCACCCAAACCTTTTAATAGAACGATCAAAACTTCCTTTCCTTTGGGAATCGAGAAGAAACCCTCCCTTTCCACCCAGGCCCACTATTTAGAACACGGGTGAAATGGTCACAAGCTTTATGCAAACCTTACTGTTAGCAAGAGGAGTTTGAGGTTACCTTACCCTCCAACTCAGGATGATGAACTCCTGGTGATGTAGCAGGGGAGTATCAGGTGCCCGCACTTTCTGATGAAATCAAATCTCTTCCTGAGAGTTTGGAAGCAGAAAAAAATACATATATAACAAACTTTTTCTTCGGTAGGGTGCCCCCCAAAATGTCCCAGGAGTAATCCTAAGGTTTATGCAGCATGTGTTTTTATAAATCAGTCATCATTTAACTTTGTTCAAGCAAACTGCCAAATTGATGTTGCTATCAAGGTGATTCAACAGCCTTTTTTATCTGCCCCAGAATCCCAGTTATCTCTTACACACCATACTCTCTCCGCCCCCAACCTGCCCTCCACACACATTTGCAACTGCCTCTCTTGAAAGCAACAGGCTGCCACCCACTGGCAAGAAATCAGCCATGAGGATCCACAGGCAGGATTGCAAGACCCTTGAGAAGGAAGAAAAATGTCAGGCTAAAATTTGTTGGCTCTTAAAAGGTGCTCCTCAGAAAGTGACCCTCAGAGAAATATTACCAGGATTTAGTTTGCTAGGACACGAAAAGAAAATATATAAGAAAAAAAAAAAAAAAAGAACATCAAAGCAAAACCTATAAGAGAAAGAATTTTTCCTTGCTGATTCTGCCACTTGAAGCTTAGCGCTTACAGGCACAGCGTGCTTTCTTCTGCATTTCCTTTCTCCCAAGAACAATAAAAAAAAATCTCAGGATTGAAAGACTTTACTATACTTCTTGAATCCCCCGCCCTGACATCAGGACTTCATCTAGTTGCCCAGTCTGCTCAAATAGGTGCAGCGATTTTGGACTTGTAACCCTCCTGAGAAGCTCATCCCATGTTTATATATGTCTACTTTACATTCCTGCGTGGTGAACAGAAAAAAATCAGTGGAAATCCCAACTAGTAAACAAAATAAGGGAACAATGTTATTCTCCCTAGTAATCACAGAAATGAACTTTAAAACATTAAGGTGCTGTTTTTCACCCAGGAGGATAGTAGAAATATTTGTCATTGATAATACCTCCCATATAAATAAAGATGCAATAAAATTAGCACTTACTTACACATATACTGCTGGCAGCAATACAAATTGTTACCAATTTTTAGGAAAGCACAGTGATATACAGAGTTCACACTCTTTGACCCAGTGGACACGGTTCTCGGAATATTCATCAAAAAATTATGCAAGGGAAAAAGAAGTTATACACACAAATATATCCACTGCAGGTTTGTTTTGAAATGACCTACTTTTCTAACAGGTCAGGGATATGTAACATTACAGAATTTGCTTACAGTACAATGTTAGAATTAAAAAGCACAATGCTGTAATCAGCCAGAATTTTCCTTATAAGCACTAGAAATCCACTCTCGTTAGTTTCACCCCAAAAAGTATACACTTAGGTAATTCCCTGGGACCCAAAAAAGTAGGGTGGGGGCCACCTGGCCAGGAATGTGATACGCTAATCCCGGGAAGATACAGTGGATGTTGCTGCCCAGGTCCAAACACCCATGCCCGCAGGGCTGGCAGCCTCAGCACCAGAACCTAGAGTCATGGGCTCCGCTGCCTCCCCGCCTGGGCACAGCCATCCGGTGCTCCGTCTCTGCATCTTCCCGTCAGCCGCTTTCAGTTCAGGTCTGAGGTGGGGTGTGGGTGACCATTCGTGAGCTTCAGGGGATGCTGGGAAAGTGAGGCCCTGGCTTTTGCAGGTGTGACAGTGGTTAGAGGGTCCCCCAAAGATTTTTGCCAAAAAAGATTTAATGCTGAATGATCAGAAAGTAATGAAAATGGCCCACCAGAAACAAACAAAAAATATTATATTATGATCACAACCAGTAAAAATGATTTACACTAGGGAAGGACTGAAAGAGACTAGATTCACACATAGAAGCTTGGGTGGTTTTTTTCTCTTTTTTCCTAATGTTCTATATTCCTAAATTAAATGTCCTATTAAAATGCAAACTATTTGTATTGCTTTCTTAGAGCAGCCATAACTAATTACCACAAACTGGGTGGCTTAAAACAGCAGAAACTTATTCTCTCACAGGTTGGAGGCCAGAAGCTGGAGACTGAGTTGCCAGCAGGGCCATGCTCCCTCTGAAGGATCCAGGGAAGAATTCTTCCTTGCCTCTTCCTAGATTCTCCTGGTTGCTAGCAATCTTTGACATTCCTTGGCTTGCTGCCAGACCACTCCAATCTCTGCTTCTGTTGTCACATGGCCTTCTTCCCTCTGTGTCTGTCTAAATTACCCTCTAATCTGGTATGACTTCATCTTAACTTGGTTATGTCTGCAAAGACTCTATTTCTAAATAATGTGCCATTCACAGGTTCCAGGCAAATATGAATTTTAGGGGTTACATTTTTCAACCCAGTGCAATATTTTAGAGATGTCTTTCTTTTGTTGAGGCAAAAATCAAGCTTCTCTCATCAGGGATTGGACCTTTACTTCTTTGAAACCCAAACATGCCTTCCATTATATCGCCTAGCATTGGGCTCAATACATATTAACACAGAGTAAACACTTGATGAGTAAGAGAGACAAGGAATATATTAGCCATGGAGGGAAAATGCATAAATTCAAAAGAAATAAATAAATGAATCATTCTGTATGGAGCTCATTTTCTTTAAGATTTTATTTATTTATTTGAGAGAGAGCGAAAGCGAGAGAGATCACAGAGGGAGAGGGAGAAGCAGACTCCCGGCTGAGTGAAGAGCCCAATGCGGGG
This sequence comes from Halichoerus grypus, assembly GCF_964656455.1. NCBI lineage: Eukaryota > Metazoa > Chordata > Mammalia > Carnivora > Phocidae > Halichoerus > Halichoerus grypus. The sequence goes on along the minus strand of NC_135718.1, from coordinate 20,342,845 downwards.
CTCAATCCCAGGACCCTGGGATCATGACCTGAGCCGAAGGCAGATGACGCCTAACTGACTGGGCCACCCAGGCTACCCTATATGGAACTCATTTTAAAATCTTCCACAACCTCAGAGATAATTTCTTCAATCTCTTCATAATCAATTCCAATATCATCATCATCATCATCATCATCATCTATTAAAGGATCTGACAAAAATCACATCTGCATGTCCTTCTCATCAGTATCACAGTAAGGACTGCTTCCTAAATAGAACCCATAACAACAACAAAACAAATAATCCATTACCTTGAGCTAAAGTCTCTCAACTCAAATTTAAGGTAACATTAAGAAAAGCTATAAAATAGAGAATTTCATTGATAGGTGATCTTCATGTTTTGAAAAGATAGGTAAATGGGTAAGTATGGTGAGACAACAGTTTCGGCAAGGTAAGCAGTCTAGGAGTGTTGAGTGGGTTGGGAAGATATGTGGGTAGGTGAATAGATATGCAGTGCAGATTAGCAGAATAGTAGATAAAATTTACCTGTAGCCTATCTGCATTTCCCATTTTCCATTTTCGAAGTTTCTTAAACTCCCAGATGACAATACCCTGGGGAAAAGCACAAAACAGGAAAGGGCTATACTGTGACAGGTTGGGCTTTGGGAATCTGAGCACAGGTTAAATTTATTAGAGGGTAGAAAGGAGAACGCTAGCCACTTGGCACTAGCAGTCATAAATTCAAAGCATTCCAAGTATCATGCCCTTACCACACAGCACATTTCAGTTCTTCATTCTCAGAATCCTTAATTTCCCATCACTGTATGCGCTCTTTGATTTCTCATAGTCATTCCCTTATCCCCACTTCAGGAAAACTGAAATCCAGCTCCTGGGATCCCTCTTGCCTAGCTGTATGGGAACAGACATCAGCAGCAAAGAGCAAAAAGGGCAGACCTCTATCAATTCAAGGGCTCAAAGGCTCTGAGTTACTTCATGTTTGCTACTATAATCCTATTTGAAATGCTCCCAGGAAGCTCACGGTAGCTCACAGTTGAACCCAAGAGTAATTACTTTTATACAATGAATAACAGTCCTAATTTATTACTGTGCACAACAGTATGTGCCTATTTTGTTGAATAAATATAAGCTCACCTCAGATACCACTGAGGAACATGGAGATATTTCCATAGAAGCCACTGTCCTGCATGACTACACCAGGAGAAAGAAAAAGTAATTCAAAATAGGCCAACACATTAGTTTTGCGATCTGTAAAAAGTTATCAACATGCTCAGATGCTGTCCCAAACACTCAAAGATAGGTCTTTACTTCTCTTGAGCTACTTATAATCTTAAGAGCCAACACTGGAGAGAGAAAATAAGATGAAGACATATATCAGGAACAAAACATGCATCAATTAGAATGTATTTATTAGGCACGAAAAAGCTCACGAACAGGGGCTTTAATAATAAAGACATTTGTGTTTACATCAACAGGGAGTATGAAGACAGGAGATTCAGTGGAGCAACCCAGTGTCATCTTCAAAAACCTCCATTCTTTGTGTTCTCTGCTCTGTCATCCTCAGAGTACTGGCTTTTCATTCTTAGGTTTGAGCCTTCACCATTGCAAGATGGTGGTCAAAGCTCCAAACTCATTCAAGGCAAAAAGACAATAAAACCATCTATGGACCTAAACAAATGTCTCTAGTCTTAAGGTCAAATAAGGGATAATTCCATTACATCTGTAAATATTTCCCAGGAAATTCATGGACGGTTTCCTCCCACCCCCCACTCCAATTAATAAGAATGAAGAATTTAACCATGCAGAGGCAAAACTGAAAATAAAGCCAGTTTGCATTATAATGCAGCAAAAATAATATTACTTAGTACTTATGGGTATTTATCCATAGAAAACAAAAATGCTGACTCGAAAAGATATATGTACCCCCATGTTCATTGCAGCATTATTTACAAGAGCCAAGACATGGAAACAAACCAACTGTTCACTAATGGCTGAATGGATAGAGAAAAGTACGGTGTATATATATATAGATAGATAGATATAGATATATATATGAATATTATTCAGCCATAAAAAAGAATGAACTCTTGCCATTTGCTGCAACATAGATAGACCTTGAGGGCATTATGCTAAGCAAAACAAGTCAGACAGAGAAAGGCAAGTATCATATGATTTCATATATATGTGGACTCAAAAAAAAAAAGAAAGAAAGAAAAAATGTTCATAGTTACACAGGACATATCAGTGGTTGCCAGATACAGAGTGGCCAAAATGGGCAAAGGGGTCAAAAGGTACAAATTTCCAGTTATAGAATAAATGTCATGAGGATGTAATGTACTACATGGTGCTATAGTTAATAATATTGTATTGCATATATGGAAGTTGCTAAGAGAATGGATCTTAAAATTTCTCATCACAAGAAAAAAAATGTTGTAACTATGTATGATGGCAGATGTTAACTAGATTTGTTGTGATGATCATTTCACAATGCATACAAATATTGAATCATTATGTTGTACCCCTGAAACTCATATGTCAATTGTACCTCAATTTCTTTAAAAACCCAATCAAGTTTATGAGACACAATTCTACCCTCAGAAAACGGACTTTTCTTCACTGGGACCTTTGTTGGACAAACTCATCAGGGAAACAACTCAGTTTGCATTATTTCCTGACACAGGACATCTCCCTTACAAAGCCAGTTATTTTTTGAAAGGCACCACATGATAGAAGATGCCTTCCCATGAGATGACTAGTTCCTTTCCTGATGAGAGTGCCAAAGGTAATATTCTGCAGTAAGCCAGGGCAAGTCCACATTTCCAATCATGAGCTACAGAGAACATTCTCAGTTGTGTGTATTTTCAAGGGCTACAACATTCTGTATCTAAGCATTAAAATAGCTAGAGTGAGAATTTAAACGTCATCCTCAAAAATGTCATCAGGGATTTGATACTCCCACTGCTATACACAGCAGTCTACATATACTATGACACATGGAACCCTGACTCTGCAAGAAATTCCTTGGCGTGCTTTTTATTTCTCCTTATCAACCAGCATCACCCCATTTCATCTGCTTAACATCTTTCTTTACTGTCCACATATTAACCTATATAATTAAGGAGCCCCAAGTAGACCTTTAACTTATATTTTCTGTCCCTGCCAAAAATACTCCATGAAAACAGTAGCCTTGTCCTTGGTTATTCACAATACCACAGCACGTAGCACAGAGGACATGCTCAGTATCTATTTGTTAAGAAAGCTAGTAAAAGACCATGTCAAGTGATTTTCAAACATGGTTCAATTAATAATTACAAATCTGCATTTCAGGATGTGAATTCTGAAGCTCAGAGGGATTCAATCACTTGCCCCCAAATATGAATGTATTCAATGGCTGTTGAACTTGAAGTCTGGAGTGAGCCCCCTCACTATTTGGCTACAAAGCCCATACTCTTTCCTCCAAACCACCCTGCCTTTGCTGTTTGAGTTTTTATCTGTATTTGTTTCACCCCTGTCCATCACGCATCTGCAAATTAACATTTTCAGAGATATATGAGTCCTACATTCAACTCCCTTCCTCGGTGGTTCCCTCACTCTTGCATCTCTCCCTCACACAAACTACCAGGCTCTCAGGCTAGGCATCTTGAAAAAAGCATAAGATAGAAACGTACCCATAGTAGGAGAGCCAGATCTTCCACTCTTGGTGCCCTTGGCAGGGCAGTTCCTGGCACATGGATTGTGTTAAATACGTATTGATGAATCCACTCATAGTTCATGATGGTGACCACCTCTGTGCAGAACTGCCAGCATGAGAAGCGTGTCATAACCTCTCTTCAGATCTCCCCCAGAGCCCCAGGAGGGCGGGGAGTGCGGCACATCTCACTATGACAGAGAAAGAATTTGAATTGAGAGAGAGACCACATCTCAAGGCTGGTTGGCAGAACCAACCTAAATATAGGTTTTCCTATAACAACCTCCAAGTTTCCATCCCAACTTTCTACTTGGTGAGCCGTTTACTCATCCTTCAAAAACTAGTAGATACTTACCTCTTCCGTGACAATGCCTGGAGCATGTGAGCCTCAATCTGCCCTGTGTTCTATCACTCTCGCACATACGTTCTGCAATATTTATCACAGTGTAACGGTCTTTGGTTAATAGGACTCTCGTATTAGACTGAGAAATACCTGGAGAATAGCTTTCCTAACATTATCATCTATGTCTCTCCAGGGCCCAGCACAGAGCCTGAGTACACAGTGGGAGTTTGAGAAAATAGATTTGATATTTTATTAGTTAGACGACACCAAAAAGTTAAAACCAAACTAAGATATTCATAAGACCTTGTTACTCTCTAGTAAACAAGTGTTTGCTTGCTAAAAGGATACCTGCAGATGAATCTCACAAACATAATGCTGAGCAAAAGAGGCCAGATCGAAAATAGTACATATTTACTGGAAGTTCAAAACAGGCAAAATAAACTGATGGTTTAGGAACAGCTATTATCATGATTTGTCTTAGTGCAATCTATCCCTGAACACCAAAGGGATTCAGAAAAAGTAAACTGTTATTTTTAAATGTTCACAAATTTCAGTATCAACTGACAATGAGCCAACAACTAAAAGTGACACCTCTCTGGGGATGTTTCTCGCAACTGCAAAACAACTGAAAACACCATGAAAGGTACTTTAACTTGTTGTTAATGTTCTCAATGCCTGGGGAACATTTTAAAATGGTCTTTAGCTGTTGCATCCAATTTAACTTTCTGGAAGTTAAGTTTCCATAATCAGCTTAAATTGTTATTTCAGATTTTAAAGATGCATAATTTCCTTAGAAACCCAAAACCTCACCTGCAGAGGCCAAAAGGGCTGGCTTCCACCTGCTCTGTGTCTAGCACAAGCCCAAGCATACCCACTCTCCCCAGTTTGGGCCTCCTGTAATCCAGGGATCCCTCTCTTCCCTCCATAAAGCTGAAGGAAGACCATCTTTATTAATGCTATTCACTAGAGGAGGCCAGACAGAGGGGAAAACGGGGGACTTTTGTCATTAGGACATCCTATCTTCCTTGGGCTTGTAACACCAAAGAACAGTGGCTCATCTACAGGCTGGAAAGCTCTGGGTCTGACCACACTCCCCTATGCTAGCAGAAGAGCTGCAGAATTCTCTCTCTGTAATGCAGGTGGTGAGTGCCCAGAAACTGGGAATTTTCTAAGGACGGATAGTCTATTGACCCTCCTCCCCTCCAGAGGAAGAAGAGATGAAGAAGAGACTTCCCATCTAAACTACCCTAGGAACACAAACCTTTCCGGTCTAACTTGAGCCCATCAGGAAATCTAGCGATTGAAGGCAAATTCCCCGGAAGGCAAGTCAGCCTGCTGACATTTAACTCTTTCATCTCCGCTGTCCTGAACTCTGTTGTTCTCAATTCTTTGCCTGGTCTTCAGCGACACCCAGCCCTGTGAGCAGGGAGACAGACCTTGTCAGCTCACTCTGAAGTGTTTTCAGGGTTAGGGTTTAGAAAAGTAGATGGGGATTGGGTGAGATGGAGGTAGGTCTCGCAGAAGATAGGCAAAGGCTCCAGTTTGCAGCACTTCCTGAATCCAGAAGCCCAATCTACTCATTCTCTGTACGAACACCCAGCCCGCTCTAATTCCCGCCCCCTTCAAGTTTGCCTCCAACCCCATCACCTCTTCTCTCCTCGGGCTCCTGTTGTGGCCAGAACAATACAAAGCTTAGATGCGTGTGGAGTCGCCTGTCAAGAGTAAATGCGCTGCTGATTGGCCTTAACTCCTCCAGCTCCAGGCGGGCGGCTTTGCCTGAGTTCCGATCTTGAGCCCTGCACTCTCCGACATCCGCGGTTCGCGTCCCCACCATACCCTCCTCAGTAGAAGGAGCGCGCAGAGAGAGGCAAAGGAGTGGCAGCAGCCTGGCCTTGCCGCTTTAGGTGCGGGCGTCCCCGGGGCGGGGCCCTGGGACCGCGGGACCCCGCAGGAGCCGCCACCGCACCCGGGGCGCCGAGGACCCAGAGCCCCGCGCCGGCGAGGAGCGCGCTCAGCCCCGGGAGGAGCCGCCGCCCGCGCTCACTTTTCCCACAGCGGGAGCGGAGAGCAGCGGAGAGGGGCCCGGAGAGCCGCGGAGAGGGTCCCTGAGCGGCGGCGGCTGCGCGGGGCTTTCCGCTGGCCGGCTGTGCGGGGCAGGCGCGCAGGACCCCAACTCCGTCCAAGTTGGGCCGCGGAGGGGGCGGGCGGAGGCGGCGCGGGGCAGGTGGCGGGGCGCGCAGAGCCAGGCGCCTGCGGACCCCAAGCGCGGGGCTGGGAGTCGCGGGGCCTCTGGCTCCGCGCCCCTCTCTCCCCGCAGCTCGGCGGCCGGGCTGAGAGCAGGCAGTGCAGATACACAGCCACCGCAGCCGGCGGGACACCACCAACCCGCAAATGCGTCCGCCGCCCGGTTCCGGGAGCCCTGCGGCCCCTAGCATCTCAAAGCTTGCACTACCTCGTGGGTGGAGGCTCCCTGCTCTCTGCGGGTGGGGGCCTTGATCTGACCCAGAGCACAGACTATCTCCTGGTCTGGGCAACTTCAACTCCACAACTGGATATTTTACCACTAGTTTGCAGAGGATGCTTGCTCAAACCACCTCAGCTAACTAAGCTTTAAAATGAAAGTGTTAGGTGGCAAAGTCTCCTCCAGGACCTAAAATGCTGATTTGTATGATCATAGTATCAACCCAACACCTCAGCTGCTATGTAAATAGTTCAGATGAAAATCTATGGTGGATGAATTTTTAAATGTGTTTTACATTAGTAAGTTTTTCTTAAAAAGCCCATCTTTTTTAAAAGTAGGGCTTATACCATATGATCCAGCAATTGCACTATTGGGTATTTACCCCAAAGGTACAAATGTAGGGACCCGAAGGGGTACGTGCACCCCGATGTTTATAGCAGCAATGCCCACAATAGCCAAACTATGGAAAGAGCCTAGATGTCCATCGACAGATGAATGGATAAAGAAGATGTGGTATATATATACACAATGGAATATTATGCAGCCATCAAAAAATGAAATCTTGCCATTTGCAACGATGTAAATGGAACTATAGGGTATTATGCTAAGCGAAATAAGTCAATCAGAGAAAGACAAGTATCATATGATCTCACTGATATGAGGAATTTGAGAAACAAGACAGAGGATCATAGGGGAAGGGAGGGAAAAATGAAACAAGATGAAACCAGAGAGGGAGACAAACCATAAGAGACTCTTAATCTCAGGAAACAAGCTGAGGGCTGCTGGAGTGGAGGGGGGTGGGAGGGATGGGGTGGCTAGGTGATGGACACTGGGGAGGGTATGTGCTAAGGTGAGTGCTGTGAATTGTGTAAGACTGATGAATCACAGACCTATACCCCTGAAACAAAGAATACATTATATGTTAATAAAAAATAAAATAAAATAATAAAATAAAAAATAAATGTACAAAAAAAAAGGAATGCTTCTCAACAATAAAAAGGAACATAATATTGTTATATGCAACAATTTGGATGAATCTCAAAGACATTCTGCTGAGTGAAGAAAGCCAATCCCAAGTGATTACTTACTGCATGATCTCATTTAGGTCTCAAAAAAACAAAACTATAGTAATAGAGAACCAATTTGTGGTTGCCGAAGATTAGGGGAAAAGAGAGGGTATGATTCCCAAGGGCTAGCACAAGGGAGCTGTTTGCAATGATGGGATTATCATGTATCCTTATTATGCTAGTGATTACCTGACTCCATACATGGGCTATAATTCATAGAACTGTACACAAAAATCAAAACAAATTTTATTGTATGTTAATTTAAAAATTAAAAAGTGTGGAGACCCTTGAGTGAGACTTCTTGGGTTTAAATCTTGGCACAACCTCTTCCCTTAGATATTTTATTTGTTGTCACAACAATCCTGTGAGTTAGATATTATGTCCACTTTTCAGATGTGGAAACTGAGGCTTATGAAAGTTAAGTAAACTCCCAAATTTGCACAGCTAGCAAGATGTGAAGTACAAATGAGGTCTGATTCACCTTGACACACCTCTGTTGTTGTCATTTATAGAGCTTTTATATAATATGCAGTAAAAGAGTCACAAAATGTTGGAGTTTCCCCTAAGGATGACTTAAGGAAAATGAAGAGGTGAAATAAGAATGAAACTACAATCTTCATGGTTGGTAAAGCAAAACTGGAGGGCACAGCTGGAAGCAGATCCAAAATAGAGCCTCCTATATTCTTCCCCTTGGGATGCACAACTGGGGCAAATCATGTCTGCAGAGCAGACACTTAAGTCCCAGTCCAGGCCTTTCCTACCCAGGCAGCAAGATCAATGCCTGAGGCAGGAATGGAAGTAACCAGATAATTTTCCAGTAATTAAAACAGTGTCTTCAAATCACCCTATATTTGCTTGGCTTTGCAATGAAAGTGTAACTGATGAATATATTGGCATTCTGTCTTCCAAGGTGGAGGTGTCAACACATAGCCAGCTTTGTAAGCCATAATGGCTGAACTCAGTCCTAATCTATAGGGTACTTTCATCAACACTACTACTGGTTTTAGTTGCTGTGGAATTTGTCTTCTTGTCGTTAACAAACACTTCTACAACTGCCTGACTCAGGTACTGATGGCTGATGATGTAATTCACTTGGACCTTCAGCATAAACGCAATCTTGTGGAGCAAACCTGTGAAATGGCTCATATTCACTTACTTTTTTATGCCTCATCTGAGCATGACAACCTTGTCCTTAAACCCTAGAATGTTTACTAGCTGGGACTTTTAGTCTTGAACACAACTAAGAATTATAGGAGCATCTGCAAAGCAGTTAGATATACTGCTGAGTTTTGAGTTCAAAGAGTTATCCAATTTCTTGAAGGTAGCTCTTCAAATATAGCCATGACACACCTCAAATTTCTAAATTCCAATATCAAATATTCATTATTTCTATTTTTCTAAATATTTGCCCATCTCAATGGAAATTTCTAATAACTTTAACTTAGTATAAATAAATTTGTTGTTCGGGTATGATTTTGTTTGTTTTCTACAGCATCTCGCTGCATAGCCACATTTCACATGTATATATTTTAAATGCCCCCTTTTCTGGCCATAACAAGATGAGTCTATCTTGTCATTGATGTTCCTTATATAATTATATCTTTGTTATTTCAATAATTCAGTTTTCTTCATAGCATTTTTTAGGTTCACTACAAAATTGAATGAAAGGTACAGGGATTTCCCATTTAGCCTCTGTTCCCACTGAAGCATGGCCTAATATCAACATCCCCCACAAGAGTGGTACATTTGTTATAATCGATGAACCTACACTGATACATCCTAGTCACCCAAAGTCCACAGTTTACCTTACAGTTTACTCTTGGTGCTGTATATTCTATAGGTTTGGACCAATGTATAATGACATGTATGGATCATTTCAATATCAGACAGAGTAGTTTCACTATCCTAAAAATTTTCTGTACTTTGCTTATTCAACCCTCCCCCCAACTTGATAGTATTGTTATTAAAGTCATTTTAATCTCAATGGAAATGTTACCGCATTAACCACCTTATATATTACCATAAAGGTTCAACTCATTTTCAAATTATTAAGCATTATAATCTCTAATTACAAATTAGATGCTAATTTATTTTCTTTACTTGTTCATTTATTTGAAATCCTTTTTTGTGTCATTGCCTCTAAAAGTGTATACATTTCATTAATTATTTTCTCCCTTTAAATGGGTTGTATAACAAAGCAGTAATTTTGAAAATTATAGCTGTCTAACCCCTACATTTAACGAAGACTCCACATTCTCAGGGATATTATTAACTTACAGCAATTAAAAACCGCAGCACAGATGTTCCACTGCGAGATGTGTTATGATTTAATAAATTTCTAAAATGAAATAAACAAGTCTTTAAGGGTTCTTTCCGACCTTGAAGTCTTATAAATCACAATTAAAGAACATGTGCATGTGAATTTATCTTTATATGAAGATTATTGGAAAAAATTTAAAATTCTAGGGTATATTTAGGGAAACAGATTATTGAATATCTATGTTGTGCCAGGAACATTATGTATTTATTTTATTTCACATTTTTAACAACTCTGATCTATGGCATTTTAATTCCCTTCAAACAGATGGGACAACTAAGACTTGGAGATTAAGCAGATTTCTAAGCCAGGTGGAGGGGGGCATTCCAGGCAGAAGGACAAGCATGTGGTGTATGCAATGTGAAGCCAAAGGAACGTGGGGCCCGGAGGAACTAAAGGCAGGGTCTTGGGGCTGGAGCTGGAGGGAGGGAGGCAGTGGAGGGATGGAGGCAGTGGTCTGAGCTGAGGCCCAGGAGGCAGGCAGCGTGGCTCAAGAAGGATTTAACAGCAAATGCCAAGAAACTGAGCCTTGGTTGTGTTTTCCTCACAGTCATTGCAGCGTGAGGAGTGGTTGGAGGAATAAATAGATGTCAGTAACAGATTGGGGGCTGAGGGTGGCCAGGAAAGGGGAAAGCATATGGTTTCCTGAGAGATTTGGTAAGTAAGAGTCCCGGGCATGACTTACTGGTTGCAGGGTGATGGCGAGTGAGGAGGGAAAGGGAGGTTTGTGGGCGATTCCTGAGTTTTCAGACTTGCCTAATTGTGTAGAAGGTAATACTCTTCTGAGACAAGGAGAAGCAAAAGGAGGGTTTTGTGAATTTGTTCTGAGACATGAGGAGGTGCTTTTGGAATATGCATAATAGTTGTAAGGTATTGGGATCCGGAGTTCAGTGGAACTATCTGGGCTAGAGATCTAAGTTTAGTGGTAAAAGTGAGGACCATTAAAATATTTACTACAGTGTTTCCCACGTTGTGCCTTGGACCACTGACATCAGAAGTCAGAGCTGTTAAATCCACAATCCTGTTAAATCCACAATCCTGTTCTGTAACTCAGTGTTTGCAGAGCATTAGAATCACTTGGGTGTAGCAGAGTGGACAAGGGCATTGTGTGGTCACAGAGGTGCCTGAGCTTGAATCCTGGTTCTGGAGCTAGCCTTGAAACGTTTCTCTTTCCTCTTTGCCAACACTCTGCCTGCAACTTTATTTATCTACATGAACCTGCATAACTGAACCTGTTAGAATAAATGAGACACAGCATGAATTTCATTGCTTTAACCTGCCATATTTGGGGTTTGTGCTTTGATTCAATTACTCACAAAATGCAGGATGGCTAGTTCATATTTATGCCTCATTCTCATCTGAAGTTATTAGGAAGAGACCTCTGAAGATAATAGGAAGTGTTTTCAGGGAGGAATTTCTGCTCAGCTTGCAGAACAAAGGATTTAGGAGAGATGTTTGAGACTTAGAAATATTACCAAGAGGGAGGCATCCAGTAAGACACCTTTGCTTACCGAACACATGAAAACATAGGAAAGTACTTTTCATTTGACTGCAAGAAAAACTTCTTGTTAGACCCAGAATTTATTTACTTATTTACTTATTCACTTACTTACCTATTCTACAATAGTCCTGCTACAGAGGACTGGTTAGCAAAGAAAGCTCTATTAAATTTTAAAAACATTATTTGGGGACAGAATAGAAATAGAGGGGATAAATTATCTCCTGTAAATTTTGCCTCTTCAGCAACCTGTTTATAAAACTGCCATTGCGATATGGTCTCACTTTTCCTCTAATTTCAGAAAGGCTGTCTGAAGAAAAACTGCCCATTTTATGCCCAGGAGGAAACACATAGTGAGACATGTTGATGCAATCTTCCATTCAGATAGTGTTTTTAGCTCTTCAGAACACTTTGGCATTTTCTCTTCTGTTCAAGTATCAGTGAGAACTCTGTGAAATGGTGAAGCAGATGTTAGTGCCCATATTTTGTCGATGAAGATACTGAGACCAGAATGTGAATGATGCATCCATCCAATGTCACATGTGAGTCAGCAGCTGACCCTGGGCTAGACCTCCATCTCTTTAACTCTATGTTGTTTAATATTTTGGCTAGAAAAACAGTTCCAACTAGAACTGGAAAAAAAAATTTCACTCTTAAACATAAGCAAAGCAGTATTTCCTCCTCCTTTCTATTAGCCAATCATATATCCTCTTCAAATCTACTTACATTTTTTTCCTCCATAAACACTTGCAAAATTCATTTTATCTCCTCTAATGCCCCCTATTTTATACACTTACAGAATTCAGAGGAAGAGTCGGATTCTCCTATATCTACTTATGTATTATCCTATATTTATTATCTAGATTTGTATGTAATAAAAATAGTCATGGCAAACTGTAGTAAATATCTCCAAGATAAGAACTAGAAAGACCATATGGCACAATAGTTAAGAGCATGAGCTTTCAATATGTCAAATCTAAAAAAAATCCTGTACTGCTACTTAAAAATGGACAATCTCTCTAAGCTTCAGTATCTTCATTGTAAAATGATTAAATAAGACTTACCTGTGGTGGGCATCCAATGTTCATTTGCCCCTCCCACCACACAGTGCTGTTCTGGTGGGGCTACTAATCCTGAGACTTGGTTCCTTAGACCTCGATTTTGTGACCCAGGACTGGCCAACAAGAGCACTCCATCCCCCCGGCTCTGGAATTGGTTATGGTTAAAGGACAGACATATGACCCAAGCCAGGTCAATCAGTGTTCTTCCTTGAGCTCCCAGCAGAAGCAAGCAGGTTTAATTGCTGCTTAGGGTTGCCGGCATCCACCAGTTCTGCCATAAGGAGGAAGCACATTCGTGAAGGGGAACCTGGGGCCCAAGCAAAAAGAGACAAGGAAGGGAAAGTAAACTTGGGCTGGAACTATTCATTTCTGATCCAGATGGACCCACCCACCCTCCCAACACTTTGAGAGGCTGTTGCTGTTGTTGCTACCACTGCTGTTATGCTTGGGTTAGCTTGAACTGAGCTCCTCATGTTTGTAATTGGAGGAGTCCTGACTAAGTGATACTACCTTGTAGAGTTGTGACAAGGAAATTAAATGAGGAAATACGTGTAAGGTGCTTAACACTACCTGGCACATACCAAGCCCTCAATTAATGCTAACTGTTCTGATGATGTTAATGGCAATGATACAAATGAAGCAAATAACACCTATTATTTTTCATCCTGCAAAGTATCCAGTACCGAGCTGTACTATAGTAAAGTAAAGGCTGCCTGAATTTTTTATTTTTTGGGCAATCTCCATATTGTCTTCCATGAGGGCATCACCAATTTACATTCCTCCTTACAGTTCCCTTTTCTCCACAACCTCCCCTGCACTGGTTTTGGATCCTGCAAATTTACTGAGTTCATTTATTAGTTATAATGGTTTTTTGGTAGATTCAGTAGGATTTCCTACTTATAAGATCATATCATCTGCAAACAAAGATAGTTTTACTTCTTCCTTTCTGATTTGGATGCCTTTTTTTTCCTTTCCTTACCTAATTATTCTGGCTAGGACTTCTAGTACTATGTCGAATAGGAGTGATAAGAGTGGGCACACTTGTCTTGTTCCCGGTCTTAGAGGAGAAGCTTTCAACCTTTCTCCTTTCATCATAAGCATGTCAGTTGTGGGCTTGTCATATATAGCCTTATTATGTTGAGGTACATTTCTTCTATACCCAATTTGTTGAGAGTTTTTATCTTGAATGAATATTGAGTTTTGTCAAATGCTTTTTCTATATTTATTCAGATGATAATATGATTTTTATCTTTCATTCTATTAATGTGATCTATCACATTCATTGATTGTGTATGTTGAACCATCCTTGTATCCTTTTAATGTGCTGTTGAATTCAGTTTGCCAGTATTTGTTGAGAATTTTGCATCTATATTCATCAGAGATATTCACCTGTAATTTTCTTTTCTTGTAGAGTCATTTTCTGTCTTTAGTATCAGGCTAATGAAGGCCACATGAAGTAAGTTTGGGAATGTTCCCTCCTCTTCAATTTTCTGGAAGAGTTTGAAAAGGATTGGTGTTAGGGGCACCTGGGTGGCTCAGTTGGTTAAGCACCTGTCGTTGGCCTAGGTCATGGTCCCTGGGTCCTTGGGATCAAGCCCCATGTTGGGCTCACTGCCTTCTCCACCAGAAGAGTGGGAAGGCCAAATTACAAAGGCCAACCAGAGGCCATTTTTAGAGACTGTATTTGGATGCTGAGTGAGGCAGGGTCTCTTTCTCTATAAGATCACAAGAAGTAATGTAAGATAGGATCTTACTCTTTGACATGGAGAGAGCCTGTCAGAATGGAGTCATTGGGCCAGCAGGAGGTGGGGAAGCAGATTTAATTCTGTATTTTTGACAAATGTAAATTGAGTCTCTAGATTCATCTGTCCTGAAATTTTGAGGTTGATCTAATAAAGGCATATTTCCTATAAAAAAAATGAGTTGGGTTTTTGTCCCTTGTGAACAAAAGTCCTGTGGCTAATATACTATATTAGTTTCTCTTATTATATTGTATTTCAATTCTTGATTCTGATCAAGTATTTACCAAATTGACCCTCTGAGTGTTATTTTACCTAAGATGGTTCACACTCAAGTGAAAAGATAGCCAGCTGTGTGTGTGTGTGTGGGTGTGCGTGTCTTCTGAACAGCATTTAGACTTTAAGCAGAGAGCTCCTATGTGAACTAACTTAAATGGCTTACCTGCTCAGAATCACTAATTTTCTACACTGCCAAAATAAAGTTATAAATATGTCTATATATAGATCTATAAAGGTGAATAACTCAGGTGTCTCCACAAAATAAATAAGTAAATAACTTTACAGAAACTTCATGAAAGGTAAACTTAGATAATTTCATAAACACTGGCCACCCCAAAATTTCTAATAAGTTGAGTCATTTCACCATCAATGTCAATTTTGGCTCATGATTGTGATCTAAAGCACTGCAAAAATATGAAGTGATTTCAGAGCCATCTATGGTAAATGTATATGCACATATGTTCATTCTGTCTCACTCTGAGGAACTAATGGCAGAATGGAATGTAGAAAGACTTTGTCCAGCCCTCTAGCCCCCCATTTTTTTAAATGACAATCCAAGTCTATTAAAGATGAAGGGTTTTATGGGAAGGTGGAGAGTGGCTTGAGTAAGAGAAGGGTGCAAGGATGGGCTTTTCTGAAGAGGAGAAAATAATGCCCCCGTGCTGCAGGAGAGAGAGAGCACTAGATCCCTGGGCAGGTGAGGTGAGGTGTCCTGAGATAGCTCCTAGGCAGGTTCTAGAAAAGAACAGGTATGAAGATGAGACCAACAGCACCAGGGACAGCCTCACCCCAAAGTCTCTCATCCCACAGAAGGAACTGATATGGAGAACCAGAGACAATGAGGATGTCAGTGGCTGCAGCATCAGAAAAGGAGGAGTTATCCCTCCCTTTTCTGGACATTACCTCCACCCTGAGATGATAGAATAGTTCTACAGGGGGAAGAGGTCCCACAGTGACTGAAATTGAATTTCCAACTAATCCAGCTTAATGATACTTGGGGCTAAGTTTTGTTGCGTTTAATGAATGTAAGTAATATTTCTTGCATTTCTGAGCTAATGGGCTACCATGCATAACCATTATAAGTGCTGTGTGTAATTTCTGTAGTCCTAATCTTCGATAATTAGAAATCTGCTTGTGATAATCATGGCAACACTGGCATCATTACAGGCATTTGCTGAGAACCATTGGATATCCACAATATCCATGTCTCATCCCAGCCTAGGCAAGACATAATTATGACATTCCAGAATCAGAAATTAAATGTACATATTTCCATGTACCTTTCAAATAAAGGTCAAAAAATGTGAATGAAAGAGAAACTGATTTTCAAATTTAGATTACGTTTAGGCATGCATGATGGAACCCACTTCCCATTCTCCTTGCTAATACTTGTTATTTTCAGACTTTTTAATATTTACCAACATGATGTCTGTCAGTTGGTTAAGGACTACCATGTCTAGAAAGACAAGGATGTCCTGGTCCTTACGGTCTGAGCCTAGGCAAACAGGTAAAGGCTGGGGGAGGGAGTAAGAGGGAAATACCTAGATAGAGGAATTGGGAGAATTATCTTCTCCTGAGAACTCAGATCCCCAGGGAGAAACAAGAACAAATGTCCATCAAATCCTGACTAAACATAGGCCCAGGACCTAGTATTGATTTATTTCTATTTGGTGAATATGATGGCTTTGACCTGTACCAAGATGGGAGGTGCCAGCTTCTCATGCTTGTCAGTCTTAACTGAAGACTAGGATTTGCCTATGAAGTACATCACACTCTGGCTTAATGCTTATTCAATAAGAAAACGCTTTCCTTTCTCTACTTACATTTGTGGAGAGGATTTCTGGGTTGGGACAGTTTTGGGGTTTTAATTATACTTCTTCCAGCCTTTTTCCACATGCAATCAGTGATTACCACTTTGAAAAAGTATATTCAAAGTAGGGAAATGCATGTCCTCAATCACATTTTTCTCTGTTGATATAAATTAAGTGGTTTTATCAATGTGCTCACCAGCATCTGTCTCCTAGTTTTCCCCTGTCCACATTTTGAAGAGAGGTTTTCTGTTAGACATCCCTCAAATTCCATAGAAGGTGGCAGCACTCTTCAAAGTAGAGGATAACTAGAGAGAATAAAGGGCACAAACCATGAAAGCTTAAGAAACACATAAGCTTGCATGCTTCTCTGCTCACTCTTGATAAATGAAAGGCCATGGGAAGCTCTCTGGACAACGCTAGAAGATAGAGAATGACTTGAAAAAGAAAAGAGTGCAAGAATAGGCTTTTTGAAGCCAAGGAAGCAATATCCCCATGCTATGTGGGGAGAGACAGCACTACATTTCTGGATGGGGAAGGGAAGGGAGTACTGAGACAGCTCCTAGGTAGCCTTTAGAGAAAAACAGACGTGAGGGTCACCAAGATGAGACCTCCTGCACCCAGGACCCAGCCTCACCCCAAGGTCCACATCCCACAGAATAAGTTCATGAGATTTGCTGGCCTCTTCTGAGCTGAAGTTCACATGGCTTTGTCTTACTAGGGTTTTCTAAGCAGCACCCTAGTCACTGTCAATTCCTTGGGAGAAGAGGGGTTGTCTTGTCTGCTTCCCAAGACCCAGTTACCCAACTTCTTGGATTCATTCATTTCCTACTTAATTAACTAAGTATTTGTTACTTGAAAGCCAAATAGAATTTAAATCCAGATCTAGTGACCTCAAGTTGGGAACCCTGGGGGAAGGTGTGTTGTGGTGAGCACTGTGTATTGTGTAAGACTGATGAATCACAGACCTGTACCCCCAAAACAAATAATACTTTATATGTTAATAATAAAAAAAATAAAATAAATTAAAAGAGGAAAAAAATGAGAACTCTGTGTCTTCACGTATAAATTAATGATAATAATTCTTCAGATAATATTTGCAATAGGCACATTTTTGAAGCATTAAATGTGGTGTGAGTAACACTGTTTCATATTGGTTGATTTATATCTTCATAGTTGTCCTTAACATCATTATTTTAATAGATGATACATCTTAAGCATTTAGGAACTTTATCTTCTTTTCTTCCTTATTCTCCAGTTACCAGTCAACAGATGTCTTGACTGTCCTAGGACCAGAAGTCCCCATTATCCTTAAATCTTCTAGAAAAGTAAAATGACCCACCATGGGCCAAAAAGATGAATGCAGTGGCCACTCTCTGCCACCTTGCACAGAATGAGTGAGGTCTCCCATTCCAGAGAGTTCCACAGTGTGCAGAGATTCCACAAAGGGGACCCATAACACTGGACTGTTCTCTGTTTTAGAAAGTCATTTTACTCTGGAAATTAAAACCATGATCCCAGCTCCCTGGCAAACATCTGCCGTGCATTGATAGCACCATCTGGTATTTCAGTTCCTCAATCTATTGTAGAAACTTCATGTAGCTGCCTCCCCAACTTAATTATTCTATAACAACTTGTTTTCTGGAAGCACAGGCCAAATAGGGTAGTTTTGCTGAAAGCTACTAATTCGATGGCTTGCCTGTGCTTGAGTGGGCATCCCTGTGCCTTCCCCTAGTCATGGTCTAAAGTGTTTCAAGTCATTATATTCAGGGGAAATGGGGAACCAGAGGGAGATGCATACTAATGCCCTGAGCTCATGGCTTGGGAAACAAAATATGTTTATCTGCATTTCACAAGCTCATGAGCATGCATGCCCTAATCTAAATAATTTATTTAGAAGGATGGTTATGATAATATAGGCTGAGCTATGTCTGTCATACGAACTTAAAGAGTGCTTCCTAGAGTGGTGATGGCTTTTAACATAGTTGTACCCTTCACCCCATTCAATTAGCAGCTTCCTCCATTATTGATCTCACCATCCAATCTGCAGCAGTGCCATGAAGTTCCAGTGCTGTGGGAGCCGCTGAGTCTAGGTGATGCGATGAAGTGAGCACTGTATGGAGTCACTAACTAGCCCAGTGATGTTCAGTAAGTCACTTAGTCACTCTGGATCTCAGTTTTCTCATTGGTAAATAAATTACCTGCCATCACATCCCAGGCTGTTGTAATACACAAATGACATAAAAATAGTAAGATGCAGTATGATCAGTAATAAGCCATATGCACATTTTACAAACTTGATACTTTTATCTTTCCTTTACAGACCAGAATTTGATGAAGTCAGGGACTCGTTGTTGCAACTCTGGAGCAATATGTCACCTCTAAGTATGTGTGGTTTAGGGGCAAATTGTCTTATCCCAGCTCACCTGCTCTAAATCTTTACAAACTGAGCTCTCCAAAATATACTTTTTTTTCAACATTGGGCTGCACAATGGCAGCAGGATTTGGCACAGTGGTTCTTCACCTTGCTGACACATTAGAATCACCTGGGATTCTTTGAATAGGCCAATACTCAGATCTCAAATGAACAGAATCTCTGATGGCATGGTCCAGGCATCTATATTTTTTTAAGTGTGTCAGGTGATTTAAATACACAATGAAGAATGAGAACAGCTCATTTACAGGGAAGAGCACCAGCTCTGGAATCAGACACCTTTAGGTCTAGCATTCTGTTGACTGTGTGACCTTAGGCTAAGGTCTCAGCACCTCAGTTTATGGTATGTCGAATGCCAAAGGTGAATTGACAACTTTCAGAGTTGTGGTGAGGATACAACGTCAGTTATGTAAATGGCACAGCCCAGTAGTAGCACAGATGTTAATAATCATTTATGATACAAGCCTTTCTCAAGAAACAAGAAAGGTCTCAAGTACACAACCTAACCCTACACCTAAAGGAGCTGGAGAAAGAACAGCAAATAAAGCCTAAACCCAGCAGGAGATGAGAAATAATACAGATCAGAGCAGAAATCAATGAAATAGAAACCAAAAGAACAGTAGAACAGATCAACGAAACTAGGAGCTGGTTCTTTGAAAGAATTAACAAGATTGATAAGCCCCTGGCCAGACTTAACAAAAAGAAAAGAGAAATGACCCAAATCAACAAAATCATGAATGAAAGAGGAGAAATCACAACCAACACCAAAGAAATACAAACAATTATAAGAACATATTATGAGCAACTCTGTGCCAGCAAATTAGATAACCTGGAAGTAATGGATGCATTCCTAGAGATGTATCAACTACGAAAACTGAACCAGGAAGAAATTGAAAACCTGAACAGACCTATAACCACTAAGGAAATTGAAGCAGTCATCAAAAATCTCCCAAAACACAAAAGCCCAGGGCCAGATGGCTTCCCAGGGGAATTCTACCAAACATTTCAAGAAGAATTAATACCTATCCTTCTGAAACTGTTCCAAAAAATAGAAATGGAAGGAAAACTTCCAAACTCATTTATGAGGCCAGCATTACCTTGATCCCAAAACCAGACAAAGACCCCATCAAAAAGGAGAATTACAGACCAATATCCCTGATGAACATGGATGCAAAAATTCTCACCAAAATACTAGCCAATAGGATCCAACAGTACATTAAAAGGATTATTCACCACGACCAAGTCGGATTTATCCCTGGGCTGCAAGGTTGGTTCAACATCCGCAAATCAATCAACGTGATACAATACATTAACAAAAGAAAGAACAAGAATCATATGATCCTCTCAATAGATGCAGAAAAAGCATTTGACAAAGTACAGCATCCTTTCTTGATCAAAACTCTTCAGAGTATAGGGATAGAGGGTACATACCTCAATATCATAAAAGCCATCTATGAAAAACCTACAGCGAATATCATTCTCAATGGGGAAAAACTGAGAGCTTTCCCCCTCAGATCAGGAACGCGGCAGGGATGTCCACCATCACCACTGCTATTCAACATAGTATTGGAAGTCCTAGCCACAGCAATCAGACAACAAAAAGAAATCAAAGGCATCCAAATTGGCAAAGAAGAAGTCAAACTCTCACTCTTTGCAGATGATATGATACTTTATGTGGAAAATCCCAAAGACTCCACCCCAAAACTGCTAGAACTCATACAGGAATTCAGTAAAGTGGCAGGATATAAAATCAATGCACAGAAGTCAGTGGCATTCCTATACACCAACAACAAGACAGAAGAAAGAGAAATTAAGGAGTCGATCCCATTTATAATTGCACCCAAAACCATAAGATACCTAGGAATAAATCTAACCAAAGAGGCAAAGGATCTGTACTCAGAAAACTATAAAATACTCATGAAAGAAATTGAGGAAGACACAAAGAAATGGAAAAATGATCCATGCTCATGGATTGGAAGAACAAATATTGTGAAGATGTCAATGCTACCTAGAGCAATCTACACATTCAATGCAATCCCCATCAAAATACCATCCACTTTCTTCAAAGAAATGGAACAAATAATCCTAAAATTTGTATGGAACCAGAAAAGACCCTGCATAGCCAGAGGAATGTTGAAAAAGAAAAGCAAAGCTGGCGGCATCACAATTCCAGACTTCCAGCTCTACTACAAAGCTGTCATCATCAAGACAGTATGGTACTGGCACAAAAACAGACACATCGATCAATGGAACAGAATAGAGAGCCCAGAAATGGACCCTCAACTCTAGGGTCAACTAATCTTTGACAAAGCAGGAAAGAATGTCCAATGGAAAACAGACAGTCTCTTCAACAAATGGTGTTGGGAAAATTGGACAGCCACATGCAGAAGAATGAAACTGGACCATTTCCTTACACCACACACAAAAATAGACTCCAAATGGTTGAAAGACCTCAATGTGAGACAGTGAGTCCATCAAAATCCTAAAGGAGAACACAGGCAGCAACCTCTTCAACCTCAGCCGCAGCAACTTCTTCCTAGAAACATCGCCAAAGGCAAGGGAAGCAAGGGCAAAAATGAACTATTGGGACTTCATCAAGATAAAAAGCTTTTGCAAAGCAAAGGAAACAGTCAACAAAACCAAAAGACAACTGACAGAATGGGAGAAGATATTTGCAAATGACATATCAGATAAAGGGCTAGTATCCAAAATCTATAAAGAACTCATCAAACTCAACACCAAAAGAACAAAGAATCCAATCAAGAAATGGGCAGAAGACATGAACAGACATTTTTCCAAAGAAGACATCCAAACGGCCAACAGACACATGAAAAAGTGTTCAATATCGCTCGGCATCAGGGAAATCCAAATCAAAACCTCAATGAGATACCACCTCACACCAGTCAGAATGGCTAAAATTAACAAGTCAGGAAATGACAGATGTTGGCGGGGATGCGGAGAAAGGGGAACCCTCCTACACTGTTGGTGGGAATGCAAGCTGGTGCAGCCACTCTGGAAAACAGTATGGAGGTTCCTCAAAAAGTTGAAAATAGAGCTACCATATGATCCAGCAATTGCACTCCTGGGTATTTACCCCAAAGATACAAAAGTAGGGACCCAAAAGGGTACGTGCACCCCGATGTTTATAGCAGCAATGTCCACAATAGCCAAACTGTGGAAAGAGCCAAGATGTCCATCAACAGATGAATGGATAAAGAAGATGTGGTATATATATACAATGGAATATTATGCAGCCATCAAAAGGAATGAGATCTTGCCATTTGCAACGACGTGGATGGAACTGGAGGGTATTATGCTGAGCGAAATAAGTCAAACAGAGAAAGACATGTATCATATGACCTCACTGATATGAGGAATTCTTAATCTCAGGAAACAAACTGAGGGTTGCTGGAGTGGGGGGTGGGGTGGGAGGGATGGGGTGACTGGGTGATGGACACTGGGGAGGGTATGTGCTCTGGTAAGCGCTGTGAATTGTGCAAGACTGTTGAATCTCAGATCTGTACCTCTGAAACAAATAATGCAATATATGTTAAGAAAGAAAAAAAGAAGAATGTAGCAGGAGGGGAAGAATGAAGGGGGGGAAATCGGAGGGGGAGAAGAACCATGAGAGACGATGGACTCTGAAAAACAAACTGAGGGTTCTAGAGGGGAGGGGGGTGGGAGGATGGGTTAGCCTGGTGATGGGTATTGAGGAGGGCACGTTCTGCATGGAGCACTGGGTGTTATGCACAAACAATGAATCATGGAACACTATATCTAAAACTAATGATGTAATGTATGGGGATTAACATAACAATAAAAAATTTTTTTTAAAAAAATCATTTATGCACCGACTTTTATTGTGTTCTCTTTTCCTGGGTGTGAAGTTGTGTGTATGTGTGTCCACAACTGGAGTATAAACTCTTTGAGGATAGAGACTGTGATTTACTCTTCCTCTAAATCCCCCACAACACCCAGCACAAATTGAGCATAAAGTAGGGAGTACATCACAACTCTAACAGCTATTTTTAATCAATTTATTAACAGAAAGGAAATTCAAAATCATCTCCACTCTGCCAAGTGTATTTAAAACAAAATTGTGTTCTAGTAAACTCACCACAGCTTTTAATGAAATCCAAAGACCATTTGATCATCTGAGTCTAAGCCACAGAAAACCTTTTCTATAATCAAACTGTGAGCCATTCAGCTCTGCATGCAGAATAGAGTTATGTTTGCCTTAGGGCATTTCATTTCATACAGGGCTGTATCAATTGTGAAGGCAGGACCTGGCTGTCATTTTTTTTTTTTAAAGATTTTATTTATTTATTTGAGACAGAGAGAATGAGAGAGAGAGAGCACATGAGAGGGGGGAGGGTCAGAGGGAGAAGCAGGCTCCCCGCCGAGCAGGGAGCCCGATGCGGGACTCGATCCAGGGACTCCAGGATCATGACCTGAGCCGAAGGCAGTCGCTTAACCAACTGAGCCACCCAGGCGCCCCTGGCTGTCATTTTTTGAAAGAACTAATGTTGGTGTCATGTCGTAGAAACTGGGAGGATTGGAACACAGTCAGTATAGCCCAGGTGCTTGGGTGCATGAACCTGGAAATTGGACAGACCTGTGAAGGAGTAATGGACACTGGGAACAATGTGGGGAATTAGAGGGTATTCCTTACAGTATCAAAGTAGCAAGGAACTATTTACATCCTTTCTGGCTCAAGCCCAGATTGGTCTTAGAAGTGGAGCAGAGGAATCTGTGGGGCCAGCTGTCACAAGGGGAGAGAGACAAAGCAAAGGAGATCAGCCAGAGGGACTGTGTCCTCTCTCAACTTGACATGCTGCACCACCACATGAATACCCTTGCTACTCTTTGTTCTGGGCAGCAGGCAGAGTTAGAGCAGGCTGGCAGGCGGCAGACATGCTGTGTGTGGTTAGCGTATTTAGTTCACACCATATTTTAAAGCACCATGCAGCTAAAGAGGTGTTACTCTAGATAGTAACAGAATTCAGCAACTTCACCACCTTCTGTGCCACCTGCCTGCCCTTGTATGATTTTGAGTTTGCAAACTTGAGTTAAAGCCTATTGATAACCACAGAAGACAGCTGTTGTCGCTGTCACAAATTGCCAATAAAATGCTCTTCATTCTATTGCACATTCCAAGCTTCAGTCCAGCTTGATTGGACTGGACTTCAGTTCCCCATAAAGGTAATGGTAATTCAAACCAATGAGAAAGTAGAGATTTGGTTCTTATCCTGAGTCATCATCAATTACAAGGCACCCAGATAGCTTTGAAGTATGTGCCATAAGGTGTGCAAGGGGTTTGGAGATCCACGGTGTTGTACAGAAGCATATGGTTGTAAGAAGTCAGGCCAGAAACTGTAGGTCAAGGAATACTAAGGCTCCAAAGTCACGGCTTAAAATAAACCAATTGAAAACTCAAGTCATCTGAGTATGGAGCCATTAAACCAGGATAGGAGGCAAGATCTCCATGTACCTACGAAAAGTTACCTGTGAAGTCTCATATGTACCATTCTTTTTACCAGTGTAAGGTTGACCCCATGCATCAAAGAGCAGACATGGGAGTTTTGATATGTGTTTTACCTGAAAGAGAAGGGTTCTCACCAGCTCAAATTTCAAGTATATTTCTAGTTTTAAGAAGTTGCTACTCTTTCCATTTTCCCTCAAGCCTCAGAAAAATCGCCTTTGTTGAAGTAACTAGTCAAAAGTTAGGTCTTATATAGGAAAAAATATGGAGGGTCATTTTGAAAGAGATGATTCTCTGGGCTGATGTCTTTCTACTTATTGGATTTCCATTAATACCTTATTACCCTGTAACTATTTTCATAATGGGTTTTTAAATTTTGATTTTTACTCCTTTTATAACATAAAATCCATGACTGTAACACCATAGTTTTGTCTTTTTGCATTCCTTTCCCATTTTTTCCCAAATGTACCATTATTATGTTTGTATTATAATACAGTTCTATGACTATTTGCCATATAATCTGTCATAAAATTTATCTCTTAGAAAAATACCATTTTTATATTCATGAAGACAATATTTTTCTACAGCAAAGTTATCTTTTATTAACATTAAAATGACATTAGCATAATAGTCATATACATTAGCACAATATTCATTGATACTAACATAACATTCGATTGCATTTACCTAAGATAAATTACCTAAAACAGATTAAGTACATTAATGCACATTTTGTTACCAATTTTTAAAAGACTCCTTACTTCTTTATAATTATTTCCTTAGGATAAATCCCAAGAGTTAGATTAATAAATCAATGATCTGAATATAAAACAGACCTGTTAAGTTTATAAGGAATGTCCTAATAAGTTGTAGATTTTAATGCTCAAAGTTTCCGGTAAAGCAGGCAAAACACCAATAATTTCACCGATTTTACAAGAAGAAAAACTGAGCCTAAGAGAAGTTAAAGTGGCTTGCCCAAGCCAGATGAACCACAGTGGCAGAATAAGAGTTAAAGGTCTTCTAGTTCCTGGCTTTTCCTTCTAAATAAGAGACATTAAGGAGACTTTCTGTTTGGCTTTGTTTTATTTTCTAATTGCCATTATAATTTCCCAAACTTATAATTTTTCTTCTTTTGTTATAGTCTGGAGAAAGAGTAACATGGGAGGAAAGAGAACAAATTATGTTCAGTGAATTTCAATAATAATGAAATCCAAAACAAAATAATGATAAAATTTATAATAACTAACTATAATAATTGAGCCCTTCGGTATCCCAGGCACTGTGCGAAGTGATGTCCATCAGTGCTGTGTGCTGGGGCTGGCAAGCTATTGTGTGCACACCTTCCCAACTTGAAATGGTCCAGGTGGGAGCACTCACACCATAGAAGTCAGCAAATGTTGACCTTGTCCCCACTTCACCCCAAAAGCTGATGGTTAAACATTTGCTGGCACACCCCATGAAGTGAATTATTTCACTTAATGGGTCCAAACAAGCCAATTTTACCATAATAATCCTCATTTGCCAGTGAAAAAACTGAGAGGTTAAATGATTTCCTGGTAGTAAACCGCTATAAAGTAGCAGATAGTGGAATCTAATCCATACAGTCTGGTTCCAAAAATTAACATTTAATCACCAATTACTGTTTCCTATTCTTTTAAAACCAATGCAGATAGCTAGCGAATATTCTGAGATGACTGGGAACAGATTCTACATTGCGGATTTTGATTTTGCCTTATTTTCCCAACCTCAAATGGATGATAAGACTCAACTGAATATATCTTGCTGTCTTTCAACAAACCCACTGTGACCCTTTGAGGCAGATTGATGGTAAAAACAAACAAATGAAAGTCTCCACTTTTTATGAATGAATCCTATGTTCCAAGGGCATGAGTATCCTGACCAAGGTGACTAAATGAGTCAACAGGCCACACAGCCCACTTGGTCCATTAGACCCCCCTGCTTCCTATGATGAATGAACTGAGAGCCTTGTGACTCAGATAAATATTGAATATGGATGCTCAGCCAGCTTCAGCAGTAAAACGTCATGTAACTCCACCTTGTATCTGGTAGTGAACAACCATGATTTCCCTTATGTAAATCATTCCCCACCCCTTAAAGATAGTGGACTTGTTACTATTATTGTTCTTCATGCATGCCATCTATGACAGGGCCAATTATTCAGGGGAGTTTCTTTGCAGAATTCTACTCTGCTGTTATTCTAAGTGACTTACATGAAATTGGTTTATTACTCTTGCAGATGTAGAGAAACACCAGAATGTAGGCCAACAACGGATAGTAGTAACTAATAAAAGGAAGGTATTTCGTTTGGTTATTTATAGTGTGAAAACAAATACTTTTGGTGTGTCAACAGCAGGCAAAAAAGAAAAACAGCCCGGCATTTCTGGGGGCTTAGAAACTACCTATCAATCGTATGACATGGATCATGTTGTTTCTTGGAAGACTGGGACTTTGGAAATGAGTTTAGTAACTACAAATGAGCATTCCCTTTGAAATAACTTCCAGAAAATGTGTGTAAGTAAAATCACTTCATATTTGTGAAACATTTTATAGCCTTCAAAAGGTTATGGTTATAATCTTTGGAATATAATTCTCAGAGAGATGACAATAATACTCAAAGTCACACAACTCTCCAGTGGCAAAAGAACTCAAGTTTTCTTACACAAATTCTAGTTCATTTTCAATTCTACCAATACCACATTGTGTCTCTGGATACAGGAGACACATTAAAGGCGCATGGGGGGGAAAAAAGTCCATGAAATAGACATTAAAATGCCAATCAATGATTTTTAAGATAGTGGGCATGCTTATCATTAATTTTTTTTCTTATTTACCTCCATCCTTTGGTTTTAGGAAAGTAGGCAAGGTAGAACTTTTCACTGAAATATTCCCAGATGTATGATTTGAGAGGAAACTTAAAGATCATTAATCCAGCTCCTAACCAATATCTGCTAAATTTTTCTGATGAGTTCTCACCAGTCTCTTAATATTTCTTGAGGTAAATTGTTTTATTATATATTTGGAAAATTATTAGCCATTCTTTTCTTAATGTGAGTCAAAATTGGTCTTCTACCTTGATTTAGGACTTCCATCTGTAGTTACACAAAAGATCTACTTGTATATAGCAGAAAGTTATTTCCAACATCCACTCCAGTTCAAAAATTCTACCTGAAAACTCTTCAGATATTAGAATTCTCTCATCTAAACCTGCTATAGATTCTCTCCACCCCCAATACATCTAAATGCTTTTTTTCTACAGACTCCAAAGAATAATTGTATGATAAGGGGTCCAGGTTCCTCACTAAGATGGACACATTTAGTCTGTCACTTAATTGGCCAAAGGTGAAAAACCTTAAAATTCTTTATGATGTGCCAAACCACAACTCCATCTAGGACATCTGCTCTCAGTGGGGAAAGCAATAGTGTGAATTATGATAGTGAGAGGGCAGACTTAAGTAGCCCTTTGGGAGAGCCGCTGAGAGCATCATGACCTTGTTTAATGGTCATGGAGACTGATTTAGTGGAAAGAGAATGAAAAATTGGTCAAACATGGAATAAGTGTGATGAGAGTGAGAACTCTACTCTTTGGCAAACAAAATTGGGCAGTATCAGTAAATAAAGGAGTAAAAGTTTTCAAAGTTAGTAGAAACAAAGTAAATTAATTTAGTAAGTATAGAAGAAATGTGGGGGCACCCGGGTGGCTTAGTCAGTTGGACATCTGACTCTTGATCTTGATTTCAGCTCAGGTCACGATCTCAAGGTTGTGAGATCAAGCCCCGTGTGCGGCTCTGCACTGGGCTTGGAGCAAGCTTGGGATTCTCTCTCTCCCTCTGCCCCTCCCTCCCACCCCCAAACCCCAACCCCTGGCTTGCACCTGAGAGGTCTCTCTCTCTCTCAAAGAAAGGAAGGAAGGAAGGAAGGAAGGAAGGAAGGAAGGAAGGAAGGAAGGAAAGAAAGTGCAGGTTGTCAAGTTACCATGGAAAAACATAAGATACAGTATGAAAGGAGATTTCTAAGTGGAGCAAGCAAGCCTCACTAAAAGAGTCTCTTTTAAAAATAGAGTGGGGAGGCCAGCCAGGAGGTGGAATTTATGCATATCCTCAGTGGAGGAACTATGATCTTTTTGCCAGCTACAAGCCCTCAGGCTGGACTTAACTCCCTCCTCATGAGGACACCTGAGTCCTTCACATTCTTCACTTGGAAAGGAGCAAATGAGAATTGACAAGTTAAATCGCTCATTTGCATATTAACCCAACCAATCTCAGTTAACCCAGTTTCAATCCCAGATTTGCATGGAGGTCCTAAATGACAACTGCGCTCATGACCTTTTGCCTTTATAACTCTGCCCCCTTTTGTCTTCTTCAAAACACGAGTCAGGTTTCTACCTGACTAATCACAATCTGTGTCTTCCGAATTGCAATTCCAATTGCCCAAATAAATGCCTGTTAGCTTAAATTTTCAGTGAATTCTTTCTTGGTTGGCAATAGGAAGAAACCGCTGCAGAATTCCTGCCTTTGGGGCAACAAAAGGGTGGTCCAAACCAAGTAGTCTTAGATTCTGATT
The DNA here is from genome assembly GCF_964656455.1 of Halichoerus grypus. NCBI lineage: Eukaryota > Metazoa > Chordata > Mammalia > Carnivora > Phocidae > Halichoerus > Halichoerus grypus. The sequence goes on along the minus strand of NC_135718.1, from coordinate 20,314,090 downwards.
TATATCAGCTGAACTGCTTCTTTCTCAGTAACTGTCAGAGACCCCCTACCTCTGAAAATGACAGTATAATGCTAAAAGCCATGTAGTTATATAGTAACAGTCAATATGATCAGATAGCGTCCATATCGCACTTTGATCTCTTGGAGAAATGTGTGGGGTGAGTTTGAGAAGGATTCCTGCAGTAACAAGGAGGTAGATTTGGGTTTGTGACAAAGAGTTGCACTGAGCAGTGTTAGGGGAACTTCTTGGATATTGCCGACCTACTGGGGCTCTTGCAGATTGTCCTGATGGTCAGTATAGATATGCTCCACATATCTTGTACTCCACACTGTCTCTCCTGTCATTGACACCACCACTGCATGAAGAAACACCCAGATGGAGCAGCCTTTTAAATCTGAAGGTTCATAAAGGGGATAACGAAGGAAATTTCTTTTATCACTACTAATGTTAGGAGCACTTGGGCTTGAAATTGCTTATTGAGAAGAAGTACTGCACAGTGACTATGTTAGGATAATCCAGGGGAGATAGTTTTTAAAATACTGAAAAGGAAAAATAAAGCATAAAAAAATAACTTAGTTCTTCCTCAGCTCAAAGACAAAAACTGATAACATTTTCTTGTAAACCCTTCCAGTTTTTTCATATCTGCGTGTGTTTTATTGAGCTATATTTTGCAAAATTGGGGGTATACTGCATCTACTATTTTTTAATCTACTTTCTCACTTAAAACATGATGAACATTTTTCATGCCATTAAGTATTCTTTTAAAATTTGATTTTGCATGGCTGCATTATTTCTGTAATTTGTTTAGTCAATGTCCTGTTAATTGGATCTTATGTTGCTTCCTGTTGTTCACATTATACTTGTTCATAAATACTTATGTGCCTATGACTATTTTTTTCAGGATAAATCCTTAGATGAAGAAATACTGGATACAAGAGGATGAACATTTTTAGCTTTCAATACATACTGCCAAATGGCTATTTCCGTGGTCAATTGCCAAGAGTGGCTAAAGCATTTTTAAAAATGGAAATTTGATGGGTTGAACACAACATTTCATAGTTTTTGTCTGATTAAGAGTGAGGATGATTATATAATTTGTCCATTTGGACATTTTCTAAGCTGCCCATTCATGCGCAATAGAACGGTAATAATTTGTCACTGGATTAAAGCACCCAGAGATCCTGACTTCATTATTCCTCTTTAGTCAGTAGTGATGCTGGAGGCTAAAGCTTGAGCCAGGGACAGGAAGGCAGCCACTGTTCTACGAGTGGCTCGCTATGGCCATTTGGTTAAGTTAATTTTTCCCTGTACTCTGTTTTCCCCATCTGAATAAGAATAATCTAAAGCCTATATTCTATGTCATATTCTATTATAGGATAGGATAACACTATCCTAATCTAAATCCTCTGCTCTCCATCTACAAGATGAATTTAGAGTAAATGAGTATATGATCAAGATCCCCTTAAGCCTGAGCTGCTTTCACCTCCTCCTCATGTTATTTAACGGTGGCATCTGGGCGTTTTTATTTGTCCTCTCATGGTCCTGAGAGCTTCCAAAGCAGGAAGAAGTTTACAATTCTAGGAAATATAAGTAAATGCTAAAAAGTTACTGAGCATTTTCTACATGCCAAACACTGCACGAAAGACTTCAAATAACACACACAAGGTCCTATAGCCTTTGAAGAGTATTATTTTTTAGATAAAGAATGTGAGGCTAAAAGAGTTTTTTGTAACCTGCCCCAATTTTTTTTAAAGATTTTATTTATTTATTTGAGAGAGAGAGAGAGCAAGCGAGCACATGAGAGCGAGCGAGCACATGAGAGAGAGCATGAGCTGGGGGAGGGGCAGAGGGAGAAGGAGAAGCAGACTCCTTGCTGAGCAGGGATCCCAACCATAACCACGTGGGGCTCGATCCCAGGACCCTGATCCAAGTGGAAGGTAGACGCTTAACCAACTGAGCCACCCAGGCACCCCATAACCTGCCCAAATTAATGTGGTTAGTAAATAATAGAATTAGGCCTCAAACCTTGGCTTTCTGACACCAGCCCATACTTGCTATGACCATCTTGGAATCAAAGCCTGATTTGAAAGCAACACACCATAACTTCTCAAACACAGTAAATATCTAATGCCAGGTTAAATTCCTTCTTGCACCTAGAATCTCCCTAGGCCATCTTTTCTTACTATCAAGTTGGTATGAACTCAAGAAATACAAATAACATTTGATATGTTATAAATTAATATAGTTAGTGATGTGGAGAACAAAGGTAAAAGAAATATAGAAAAAAGTTAAACTTCCTTATAACTTACAGCCCACTGACAAGTACTTGGACAGGTAGTTACCTTCCTCTAGGAACTCAACTGCTTGAATGTTCCACTTAGACATTATAATAACATAAAATGAAAAATAACCCAAATTTCAATCAATAGGACATTTGATAAACAAGAGTACATAAAAGCCATGATTCCCACCCAACCATTCAAAATGACAATGTAGAGTATTGTTTATTGTCCTACATAGATGAGCATGATGCATTTTTGTTTGGAGAAAAAAAGCATATTACAAAATAGCATGTGTAGCATGGCCCATTACATATGAAATTGCACAGTTACATCTACAGAGGATGTTGCTAAATGATGGGATTGTGATGATATTTGTTACCTCATCTATGTCCTTGATTTAATATTATTTCAATTGCTTATAAGTATGTTATATGAAACAAAATTCTTTAAAATAGGAAAGCAGTTCTTATTCTGTGTGCCTTTTAAAACTAAGCCGGTGCTTCTCAAACCTGAACCATCTGGAGAATCTTGTTACAATGCAGGTTCTGATTCTTCTAAAGGTCTGCGGTCTGGGGTGGGGCCAGAGACACTGCATTTTAAACAAGCACCCAAGAAGACATGAACAGACATTTTCCCAAAGAAGACATCCAAATGGCCAACAGAAACATGAAAAAGTGCTCAACATCGCTCAGCATCAGGGAAATCCAAATCAAAACCTCAATGAGATATCACCTCACACCAGTGAGAATGGCTAAAATTAACAAGTCAGGAAATGAAAGATGTCGGCGGGGATGCAGAGAAAGGGGAACCCTCCTACACTGTTGGTGGAAATGCAAGCTGGTGCAGCCACTCTGGAAAACAGAGGTTCCTCAGAAAGTTGAAAATAGAGCTACCCTACAACCCAGCAATTGCACTACTGGGTATTTACCACAAAGACACAAATGTAGTGATCCGAAGGGGCACGTGTACCCCAATGTTTATAGCAGCAATGTCCACAATAGCCAAACTATGGAAAGAGCCTAGATGTCCATCAACAGATAAGGTGTAGTGTTTTTATATATCTATATATATATATATACACACACACACACACACACACACACACACACACACACACACACACAATGGAATATTATGCAGCCATCAAAAAAATTGAAATCTTGCCATTTGCAATGACGTGGATGAAACTAGAGGGTATTATGCTAAGCGAAATAAGTCAATCAGAAAAAGACATGTATCATATGATCTCACTGATATGAGGAATTCTTTTTTTTTTTTTTAAGATTTTATTTATTTGACAGGAAGAGACATAGCGAGAGAAGGAACACAAGCAGAGGGAGTGGGAGAGGGAGAAGCCAAGCAGGGAGCCCGATGTGGGGCTCGATCCCAGGACCCTGGGACCATGACCTGAGCCGAAGGCAGACGCTTAACGACTGATCCACCCAGGCACCCCTGATATGAGGAAATCTTAATCTCGGGAAACAAACTGAGGGTTGCTGGAGTGGTGGGGGGTGGGAGGGATGGGGTGGCTGGGTGATAGACATTGGGAAGGGTATGTGCTATGGTGAGTGCTATGAACTGTGTAAGACTGATGAATCACAGACCTGTACTTCTGAAACAAATAATACATTATATGTTAAAAAATAAAGAAGAAGAAGATAGTAGGAAGGGAAAAATGAAGGGGGGAAATCGGAGGGGGAGACGAACCATGAGAGACGATGGACTCTGAGAAACAAATTGAGGGTTCTAGAGGGGAGGGGGTGGGGGGATGGGTTAGCCTGGTGATGGGTATTAAAGAGGGCACGTTCTGCATGGAGCACTGGGTGTAATACACAAACAATGAATCATGGAACACTACATCAAAAACTAATGATGTAATGTGTGGTGATTAACATAAATAAATAAATAAATAAAATAAAAATAAACAAGCACCCAAGTGAGGTCAGTGCTGCTGAGTGGAGAACATTTTGCATCGTAAGGATCTAACTGTTCTTGTTAATTACTCCAGCAGGCCTTTTCATCACTCATTCTGTCCACAGTTTCTGGAAATCCTGGCCTGGGATTGTTTTCCCTCATTTATTAGTGTTATAGTGATTTCTAGGTAAATAGAACCCTGGAGTTTTCTTATTTTTCTTGCAGTTTAATAAACATAAACATTGGGGGACACTATTTTAAATTGCCACACACCCATTAGGCAACTGGAAATAATACTCTACATTGTTTCTCCCATCAGGTAATTTTTAACTTGATATCCTCGACTGAGGATGTTCTCTGATTTAATGCATTGATTGTTTAAATATATAAATAGTTGGGGAGTCATTATGGTTAAAAAAATAAAAACAGTAATTGACAGGCTGCACAGAAGTGAAATGAGGTCATTATATGAATGCTAATTTTCAACACATTTCTTAATGTATTTCCATGAAGAAAATTAAAATAAAGCATTTTAAGAATGACTGGGTATGTGAATGGCCTAAGATTTCTTTTATGAAAGCCAAATGCTAAAACCCTGAACCTGGGAAGCAGTTGAGGGAACCTAAATCCCTTAGAAATTATAATATAACCGGCTGTTCAGTAAAATCTGGCGATTATTGTTGTAAATGTTCAGCTTTCATTGAGTGTCGATTAGGTACCAGGCTCATCAAGTTGATTTATGTGTATTATTTTGTTTACTATCTTACTTAAGGTTGATACAAGTTCATTAACTCACCCAAAGTAACACATCTCATAGGGGGTAGACCGTATTTCAGTTCACATCTATTTTACTCTAAACTCAAGATCTTAACCAAAATGTGTACTCTGAGACTCATTCAAAGAATTGAGTGCCTGTGTAATGTGTACCAGGCACTGTTCTAGGTAATGAAGAAAATTTAGTGCATGAATGAAAAGAACCACGTCTTCATGGAGCTTACCTTCCAAAGAAGATAAAGGAGAAATGTTCTTATAGATTTATATGAGATATTAATCTCTTAGCTGCATAATCCTAAGTAAGAAATAGAAGGAGTTACTTGCCTTTGGGAGCCTCCATTTCAACTATAGAATGAGGACTTTACACTCTAATTTTGCTTTAAGCTCCCAAATCTCTATGTCCATGAAATTTCAAACCATTTTAGGTAACATTACATTTCCTGCTTCCAATTCAAACTACCAATAGGCCACCTCACCCAGGCCTCTTGATTTCATACCTTTAATTGGGTTTCCTTTTCCAATAATTATTGTTTTTTTAATATTATCATTACCATTACTAATGGCCACGAATCCCAGGTCATTGTGCTATAAAATGATTTGGCGGCTTTCCACTACAGTGTTTATATCAACTGCACTCCCCCAAGTCAACTCCTCCTACTGAGCAGACTGTTGATGGCCTGTCATCTTGCCTGCAGGATCTCTGCCATGGTCACAGATAGGATCAATACACTGGACTCAGGACCTCATGTATGAGAATCCAGTGCCATCACTGGAAGTTATCGTGCAGAGCTCTTCAACAGTTGCCATGAAATAAAGCAGTGTATCCATCTGGGTTCCAGAAGACTTTGACTGAGTCTTTACCCAATGTTCTCTCCTTTTACACCTAAAGATTTCCTACCCCTTATAGAAAAAAAAACTGAGCAATATTAGAACTGCCATAAAAGGAATCTGGGTACGGATTTGCTAACACTTCTGCAGAATATGGGTTTCATAGGCAATTCAATCCTATCTTGATTTGCTAATGCTTCTCTCAATCATTAATTCACTTACTATGATAATAATACATATGATGGCCCATGATGTGTGAGGCACTACACTGAACCCTGGGAATATAGAAATTATGACTAAAATAAGGCTTTTCCTTCAGAGAGCTCATATAATTTTTCAGACACAAAGAATCATAGGACTAGAGCGGTATTGAACATTTTAGATAATTTTTGGTATGAAAAAGTAATGCCAAGAAATCTGGATGTTTCAGGCACTATGCGTATAAAAGAATGGAGATGCAGTCATGAAATATTTGTATTTGGTAGCCAACAAATTTTGAAACATATAAAAGTGGCTTTCAGGGAAAGGACATAATGAACACCTCCACAGGTGAAGTGATGATGGGGAAGGAGAGGGTATTACTGCCTTTGGGTTTAGAAAACTTATCGGACCCTGAAATTTCAGAGCAAGCAGTAAGTGAAGAAGAGAATGTTACATATGCTGTCACCTGTGTAGAGTAAGAGTAACTTGAGTCATCTTCTATGGAATTATATACCTATTCAAATAAAGACACAGTCTACCCATGTCAAGTTTGCTCCAATTATGGACATACTATCATCCCTTTTGAGCAAATAGTCTCCCTCAGTTTCAAAAATGTAACTAACAGAGGCAAGATAAGTGCTTGTCTTACCAAGAAGACTCCAAGAATTTACAGATTGGTCCCAAACCCTTCACACTTTCTTGGGAGTGGAATAAAAAGCAATAAAGTGACCAAAGTCCCAGTTCACTCAGAAGATGCCCTGTTGACACTTGTTGTCTGGCATCCCCACCAATTTGCAACCCCCTTCTCTTGTGAAAGAGAAAACTCATTTGAATAATAAATTATGTGATCACCCTACGTTTAACCAAGAAATCCTCTCTGCTGGCACCCACACAGTTCCAAGGATCCCAAAGCAATGTGCTCCAACCATCTGTTATACAAAACGGAATTTGTCTGGTCTTTGTCCCAGTTCCTTGCATGGAGATTCTAAAACCCCTGCACTTCCCCAAGTAATGGGAGTGTCTTTATTATTCTTCAACCCCTTAGATCACATCTGATTTTATATTAATGAGATTAGATGACTGAAATGGGAAAAACCATTGGAAAAACCAACCTGTGATTAGAAGGTTGGAGCTTTAAGCCAGCCCAGCTTTTGAGAAGGGGAGTGGGGGAGGTTGCGTTCAATTATGTAGGCGATGTTCAATCAATCATTCTATGCAATGAAACCACAATAAAACCTCTGGACATGAAACTCAGTGGATCTTCTTGGTTGGTGAATATATCAGTGTCACTGCCTGGAGGAAGACAGGCCATGATTCAATGAGGACAGGGCACTGTAGCTCTGCTTTTGGGACTCTCTTAAACCTTGCTCCATGTGTCTCTTCATTTGACTAGTCCTGATCTCTATCCTTTATAATAAAACTGTAATCAGAAGTAAAGCACTTTCCTGAGTCCTGTGAGTCATTCTAGCAAATTATCAAACGTGAGGGGTTTTGGGGACTCCTGAATTTATTGCCAGTCCATCAGAAGTGTGGGTGGTCTGTGGACACCTGGGGTGCAGGTGTAGCTACCTTCTGATGTGAGAACAGTCTTGTGGAGGACTGAGACCTTAACTTATGGGGTCTGCACTAACTCCAGGTGATTAATACCAGAACAGAACTGCAATATACCAGTTGGTGTCAGAATACCATCCCAGGAAGAGATCTGGGACCAGATAGACAGTGCTTTCATGCCTGCTCATTGCCAATATGGACATTATCATATATCCTGAAGCTTACTACTATAATTTTTGCTTTTTAAATTTTTAGCTTTAAAATGAGGGATAGAGATGTTGGCACACAAAAAATTAAATAAAGTTCAATTGCATGCTTAAGTGGATTTCCATTTCTGCCACAGAAAGACACAATATGTTTTTAACAGGTCACAGATAACAGCCATGTGGCCCCAAATAGGAAAATGGCAGAAAACAACAGACTAGACCAAGTGTAGTGGCCTTCCCTGGAGAAGGAGCTCTTCTCCCTCTGAGCTTGATGCCAATTCACAGGGAGCAATGATAACAGAGCATGTCTTCTTAAGAGGGGAGAAGAGCAATTAAGAGCATGGACTATGGGATTCTGCAGAACCAGGTGCAACCTCTGACTATCAAAACAATTAGGTGTGTGACCATGACCCTGTTACTTAGTTGAGGCATGAGCCTCAATTTTGTCATCTGTAAAATGTGGATAATAATCCTCTCTTCTTAGATGATGGTGTGGATTAAGTGAAATGATGAATAAAAGGTGAAAAACTTCCTGAAATTTACAAAGAGCTTAATGGATGGTATATTTAGGACTACTCTGCACCTGGAGGTCACAGCTCTTTGTTATCTGTCATGTCTTCTTTTCATCCTTGTGTCCTTGCCCAAACTGCCTTCCCATGACAGAGTTTAATATTTTGCTGCTGTTGGTAACTTCAAAGCATTTATAGAACATTGAAAAAAAGCACACATTTATATTGGACTCCAAGACAACCTTGCTACTTTCTTATTCCTCTGATGCCTTTTTTTGACAGCTAGGTTGAGTTGAATTCATTTTACATGGGCAGTGTTTTCAACGTGTGTGTGTGTGTGTGTGTGTGTGTGTGTGTGTGTGTGTGTGTGTATGTTTCCCCCCAAACAATTGATATTAAAACACTCCTTTTGCAGACAAGCAGGATAGTATTTCTACATTCTGTGATTTCTCTTGTTTGTTTGCTCTTTTGTTCCTTATCCTAAAAAATGCTTTGGGCCCTCTCTTTAATCCCTTTTGTTTGGATTTCATGCATGCAAACATCTGTGATCCTCCCTATAACCACCGTTGCCCCAAACTGATTTCTCAGAAGGCTTTCTTTCCTGACTTCAGGGTACCTATGTGCTAAATTCAATAGCCAGAGCTCCCTCTGGAAATAGAGGTGGCCACAAGGCTCTTAGAATACAGCCTACCTTTCGAGCATGCCTGGAGCCAGAAGATGTCCATAAATGAGGAGGGGACAACCTGAGAACTGAGAGAGATAAAGACGAGGAACTAGGACAGAGGTCCACTTCCTCTGTGAAGAGGCTAAATATTGGTGGTGTGGGATAAGGAAGAAGGAAAGGAAAGAGGAAGGAAAAAGAAAGAACTCCCAGTGTCAGAAATGAAGTCTAGGCACAAAAGGAATTGCTCAGGGAGAATAAGCCACACAATGTGGAAAATTATGGATGGTGGGCAGATAAATGATACACTAGTATCCTTCAAGAACCCAGTCAGCTTTGGAGCAGATGCAGGCCAGTGAGACACTTCTAAAATCTGCCAAAGAAACTAATGGGGAAGGGAAACCCAGAGTCTTGAGGCACCCAACAGAATTGTGGTCATGTGTCCCGCTCTGCAGTCCAAGAGACCTTTCAAACCTGTTCTGTTGCTTTCTTTTTGCTGTGTGCTCTTTAGGCAAGTTACTTAACCCCATCAGTCTGGGTCTCCTCAGCAATAAAATCAGGATAATTACAGTGCTGGGCTCACAGGGTTATTCTGAAGAAAATAGGAGATACTGAATGTGAAGAAATTTTACTTGGAATGTCATAATTGCTTAATAACATTACCTAATATCATCAATATTTTTGAGGGGCTCCTCTGTCCCAGATAGTACAGCACCATTTTCCATGCAATACCTTATTTAATCCTCCTGATACTTCCTAATAATGGTATTATTATCCCTACTATATAGATGAGGAAATTGAAGATTCATTCAGAAAAGTTTAATAACTTGCACAAATAGCAAAAAGCAGAAGAAAATAGCAGAATTTGGATTAAATCCCATGTCCATCCTTTTCCAAAATATGGACCCTTCTGCTATATGTCAAACGGAACCCAAATTAAAATAAATAAGTCTACTTTATACTTAAAATAACATCAATTCTGCCTGTTTTCTTTAAAAACATCAAAATAGGTTGGAAATATGAATTAAGTAAAAAAGAACAAGGCAGAAATATTACGTATATATAATATATAATTCACATATGCTATATAATTATATAATACATATATAATATTATATATAATACATACATGCATAGTATATTATATATCATACTCTAAGTACACAAAGACAAAAGATTTGATTGTGAAGGATCCAATATTCAGGGTTTTGTTCCAATTTCCCTTCCTCTTAAGCCATCAATCACAGAAATGAAAGGAAATCTGAGACTTCTCAGTTTCAGCGTTTCCCTTTAAATATAAGCTCATCTACTATTTAGAATAGTTTTCCTACCTTTTTTTTCCATCAGTGGCTGCATCCATTTAGAATCTGGACCATTCCTCTCCAGAGTGTAACAGAAACCATAAGCTCTTAAGAAAAGAGATTGTGCTCTCACATCTTTAAATTTTCAAATCTTGACCCAGTACCTGGTGTATAGAAGATACTCACTAAATATTGGCTGAATGTGTGCTGAATATGTGCCTGGACATTTCTGCTGTCCCAGGAGTCTTCTATGCCCCCCATGATCATTTTACCTCTCTTCTTTTCCCTTTTATTTCTTTCTTCCCCGCTTTTATTTCCAAAAGGCCCACAGACATTGACTGATACAAAAAGTGGCCCCACTCCCTCTGGCTTCATCCTACTATTTTGTTCTTTTAACTGGTGTCTGTGGTCTGGGAACATTATTTCAGAATTTCTGTTCTTTCCTCTTTGGTATCTTAAGACCAAAATCTACTGCACACACTCTACTCCCAATGCTTCTGTCAACTGGGTTTGAGTCATTGCAGAAACAGGATTAAAGGTGAGGGAGTAAATCCCCAAACTTTGCCTCTGGAGGATTAGTTGAGAAAAGACTCAGATCAGGCAGTATTCCTAGGATCTATCAAACCTGAGTGGACTACTTTGCCTGCACATACAATCTATGTTCTACTAGGTAAATAAAGTATGCTTTTGCGCCACATCCTGGAGAAGTTCGAAATTTATGAGAAAGTTTTCAAGAATAAGAAGAATCAAAGTTGCTTTGGAAATTTACTCCCCCTTGATTGTACCTTATAAGCTTTCTGTAAGCTGTGTTATAATTAGATGTTCATTATACACCACTGTCTCTGCAGTCACACGACCCCATTGTGACTTCCAATCAAAACTTCCTCTGTGTGGACATTTGCTGACTCTGCTCTGTAGTTGCCAAGGCGTGGGTGATAATGAGACTGGGCATAATGTACACTGATATGGAAATGACTTTAAGAAGACATTTTGTCACATAAGGCTTCAGAACATTTCACCTTAATTCTCTAGATTTACTAGAGATTGTGCAAGTATCTGCTGTGATTTTTATGAGTAAAATAAATTAATCATACTATAAACAATGAGATGATATATACATAACGATCCTAAAAGGCCATGAAGGTGAACAGACATTGAATAAAAGGATTAAGTCATTTTATGTTAATATCCTGGGACCAAGGACAAAGATGTGCACATTGTCCATGTATAAAGCTAACTATTTTCTTCAGAGATAGTGGTTTTTGGGTCAACTATTTAAAAACGCAGGTCACAAAAGCACAGGTGGAAACTTGCAGTGCAACGTAGATGGAGCAAGTCATCTTTAATTGCAACTGAAAGTTCTGGGACAATAGGAAAAGCAGCCACCTGAGAACTGTGAGGTTAATAATAGCAGGCAGACTGGAGAGAGGAGGCAAAACTTGAAGAACAACTGATGTGGAGTCCCTTTCTCAAGTTTTGCCTCTTCTATCCCCCAGGCTGTCCCAGGGGCAACCTCCCTACTCAACTTTGTGGTGAGCAGGTAAAGCAAAAGTCTCTGAGAGAAGTCCTGTCTTTCTGGCAAGAGGACCAGGAAAAGGAGCCCCAGGGAGCCTGAGAATGTGGGGGGAAGTGTTGCTTTTCTTTTATTTTTCTAAGTTTTTTTTTTCCTCCCATCCCTGGTCCTAGCCACAGTGACAGTGGTAAGCAGAATCCTGGAAAAGAGGATGCTTTAATTCTGTTATGAAGCAACACAGTCCCTGATTCAATCTTTAAACAGCTGTTGTAATCAGCTCCAGGAATAAAGAGCTAAAAACCCTTGAAATTAATGGAAAGATAAATGAGTTCTGTGCAGAGAAATAGAAACTATAAAAAAGAACCAAATTGGAATTTCAGAACTGAAAACTATGTCTGACTTTAAAAAGTCACTGAATGGGCTCAATTAAATAATGAAGATGACAGAGGAATGAGTTATTGAACTTAAAGATAGAACAATAGAAATTATCCAATCTGAAAAATGGAGAGAAAAGATCAAAAGAAATAAACAGAACCTTGAGAAGTTGTGAAACAATATCAAAAAGATCTAATATTCTCGTCATTTGAAAAGATGAGGAAGGAAAGAAGAAAACACAGGTATAGAAAAAATTGAAGAAATAAGGGGCAAAAACCAAAATTGGTAAGAGTGGAAAGAGACCATTTTTGCAACTCTTATGTAGCAAAGACACAGAGAATGTGCTTTTCGTTGACTGACCTAAACTGATACTTTTCTTGATAAATTCACAACTTTGGGTGTACTTTTTCTGGATTCACTTAACATTAGGCCATCTTTTGAAGACTAAGAATGGTTAATCTCTTAAATGCACTTTCCTGGACTTGAGACCGTCTTTTCAAGAACTAAAAAGAGCTTAGTGGAATATCTTTTCTTTGTCCTCACACCGGATTCCATTTATCATTCCCATTCCTCATATTCCCCCTTCCTACTGTGTTTAATGAATAAAAATCTTTGCTAACTGCCAGAAGTTTAGAGCAATCAGCTTTTTGGATGGTCTCTCTTACTATAGCAAGAATAAAGCTTTCTCTTCTCACATCTATTTGTAGGGATCTTAATCTAAGATCCCAAACACAGTATGTATCAGTTCCTTATTTATAAGAAGGTACTAAAAACACATATCAGATTTTCTTCTGGTTCTCACTACATTCAAAGAATTCAGAGAATTTTCCATATAAAACTGCCTCTTACAGACTGGGACCTCACCACCTCTTACCCAAACAGCTACTTTTTCATTGTTTCCAATCCTATCTCCTTAAAATTTACCTATTACAACTACCAAACTGATACATTAAAATGAAAATATGACCATGTCATTCTACAGTTAAAATCTTTCTGTATATTTTCTTGATACAAATTCTTTGTCAGATATGTTTGGCAAATAGCCTCAACCAGAATGCAGCTTGTCTTTTCAAATCTTTTGATAACCAGAAATTTTTAATTTTGATGTTTCGACTTTTAAATCTGAATGAAAATTTTAATTTCTAATTTATTATTTTTTTCTTTTGTTGTTAATGTCTTTTATGTTCTAAGAAATCTTTTTCTATTCTAAAGTCAGGAAAATATTCCACTAGGATGCTAGAAGTCTTATGGTTCTTGCACTGATGTTTAAGTGACCCAACTCAAACTAAATTTTCAAGTAAGGCAGGAGATAAGGTTCATTTTTCGCATACAGATATCTATATATTCCAGAACTATTTGTCAAAAAGACTTTTGTTTCCTCATTAAATTTATTTGTGATTATTTCTGGGCCCTTCTGTTCCATTAATCTATTTATCTGTCATTATGGCATTGTGATGTGATTTATGGCCATGAACCTCAGCACTAATTTGTTTGACATAGGGAAGTTGTAATGGATAATATAAAAAATACAATTTCATTTCCTGCTCAAAGATCAGTGTCTTCTCCACAAGTACAATTCAAAGAGAGATACACACCTCTGCAACTCCAGAATAACTTCATCACCCACAAAACTGTCCATAAAACTCACTGTCCAGGTTTCTCAGGGCCCAATTTATTTTCCCAGTCTGCCTTTTAGAATAATGCTTATTGCACCACATATCATTGGACAGAGGCTCCAATGCATTTGTGCAAGCTCAGTTACCATCTTGCCATCACTTAGAACCAGTGAGCCAACTCTCCTCTATGGATGGTAGACCCAAAATATTGCTTTCTTTTTCATTTTAATTGAAGATTTATCAGCTGGAAGACTAGTCATTACTACCATTATGAAATAGGATTTCAAGTAAAAACTAAGATGGGCAGAGATCTGTACGTTTTCCTAAGTACTCTTTTCAGACTGGTATGAACAAAGTACTATACTATAGACATTATTCTAAGGAACAAGTCTACATTGTCTCTAGGACTGGATTGAGTGAATTGTCTGTAAATGGGGCCTATTATTTGTCTGCATTCACTTTAAAATCTTATTATAATAGAAAAAGCCTGGCCAAATCAGCTTTGATTGCATCAAGACATCAAAAGTAATATAATAACTGCTTTTAATCTAGCTATTTAAAAGTATAGGCTCCAGATAACTTTCTCCATCTATCTTCCTTATAAAAATAGTTACTATTAATAAGAAATAGCTTATTATGCCCATATGTCCCTTACCACATGGTATGAAAGCATGCGTCTCTTAAGTGTAAAAAATATAGGGTGCATATTCCATAATTATGAATATACTCCTCTCTTTTCTTCCTGCTGAGAAAAATCTTTCTGGAAAGCTCTTATTGATGGCTTACAATCATTGATTGCTAATGATATGCATAGAACATTACAATAGCTCTACTAGAGTGGCAATATATTTCTTTTTTAATATAAATGATGAAAAACTACAATAACTACTTCCCTTAATGTGTTCACCATAAAGCATCCACTAATGTTATTCTAAAATTTAGTGTTAGCTGTAAATTTCATAACAAAGTATGAAAAAAATTTCATAGCTCAGTCCTCTGAGCTTGCAAATACAGTGGACAGTACTGTCAGGCATCAGGGGAATGATCCCCAGCTCATGTTAAATATTTTCTTCTCTCTCATCTTGGCAGTAATCCTAGCTCTATTCTCTCTGCTCTGTATCACATTAGTTACTTCTATAAATTTGTGAAAAGAATTAAGAATTTTGGAGCCTTACAGTCCATAACAGATCTGTAAAGGTCTTCATCCTTCAGTCTCTCTGTTTCAACTCATTCTCATCTATTTCTTCTCCCAACTCCTAGTTCACCTGCAGAGAGTTCTGGACTTTAATGTGCCTGGTCTCATCTTGTTCTTTTAACAGCTAGTCTTCACCCCTTCACAGAGGGTTTCACTTCCTGAAAGTGGGAACCCTGTCTTTTGTTTCTTTGACAATCACCAATGAGCCTACCCCAGTGTTAGACATGAAGTAGATGGCTAATAGCCATTTATATATTAATTATAAAAACAACCTTAGCTAACATATATAGAGCACTGATATGTTTCAGGCTTACCTAATCTGTATGACAACTGAATTACATTATCCTATTTCTATGGTGAAGAAACTGATTTTTTAAAGATATAAGTGCTTTTATTTATTTTTAAATTTTTTTAAATTTTTATTTTAATTCCAGTTATGTTAGCTTTAGGTGTACAATATAGGATTCAACAATTCCATACATCACCTGGTGCTCATCACAAGTGCACTCCTTAATCCCCATAATGTAATTCACCCATCCCCTCACTCCCTCCCCTCTGGTAACCATCAGTTTGTTCTCTATAATTAAGAGTCTGTTCTTGATTTCTGTCTCTCTTTCTCTCTCTTTTTTTTTCTCCCTTTGGTCATTTATTTTGTTTCTTAAATGCCACATATGAGTGAAATCATATAGTATTTGTCTTTCTCTGACTGACTTATTTCACTTAATATTAATACCCTCTAGATCCATCCATGTTGTTACAAATGGCAAGATTTCATTCTTTCTTAAGGCTGAATATAATTCCAGTATATATATATATATATATATATCTCACATCTTCTTTATCCATTCAATCAATGGACACTTGGGCTGCTTCCATATCTTAGCTATTGTAAATGATGCTGCTATAAACATATAAACATAGGACTGCATATATCCCTTTGAATTAGCGTTTTTGTATTTGGGGGGTAAATACCCAGTAATGTGATTCCTGGATCATAGGGTAGTTCTATTTTTAACTTCTTAAGGAATTTCCACACTATTTTCCAGTTTGCATTGCCACCAACAGTGCATGAGTGTTCCTTTTTCTCCATATACTTGCTAACTCCTCTTGTTTCTTATAGAGGAAACTGATGTTTAATGAGCATAAATGGCTTGCCTCAAATCACATAGCTTGTAATCATAGTGAAAGAGCTATACTATATTTTAAGGCAATAGACACGGAGATTACTGCCAATCACCAGTAAACACTGATAATAAATTTTTGAATCAGAATTTCTCCTTTTTCTAGCATAGACTAGTAATTTGTTGAATTTTAACGGGACAATCCAGACACATTGTCATCAAGTGCTCTCTCAAATTATCATAAAGCAAAAAGACTTCAGCTTAAACAAACACATAATGAGGATTAGCAATGAAAGTATAATAGAACCTAGATATAGAACACTCCCAGCACCACCTCCCATTAGCTTTACCCTAACCTCTCTAGTCCTTAAAGATATTTATAAATCATTCCAGTACCTTCTTTCAGGAATTTATATCATACTATCAAAACAGGATTAAGTTTGCCTGGTGTCATCCTCTGTTCATTCTAGTGGGACTTAGCCAGGTGTAATAGAAGCAGAGATCTTGAAATATCATGAACTGGTCTATTTAGCTGAACCAGGTTGTGTAAATACACCATTTGTGGAGTTATACTCTTAAACAAAACAAATTGTTCCCTTTGAGCAGCACCTCTGGTGGAAAGCAGAGGTTTCTTTTGTTGTAAAAGCAAGAGAAATGAGAATGAAAATAGAGCTGATAATTAAAATGTTTGAATTAAAGCTAACCATTGTTTCTAAATACAAATATAATTACAATATTTGATTTAAAGCTAACCATTGTTTCTAAATACAAATATAATTACAATGTTTGAAATAAAGCTAAACATTGTTTCTAAATACAAATGGATATTAATATCCATTGTGAGCCCCCTGGAAAAAATTTTAAGTCAAATGAGAAAAGAATTCAGAAATAAAAATGAAGACCCTGCACCTTAGTTAAAGAATAAGAAGAACTCTTACTTTCTCAGAGTATGGTATTTTCTCCCCCTCTATCAAAAGAAAAGCCAGACTTGAGACTTGCTGATACAGACATAATTGTGTAATGGGGACATTTGCTGGAATGTCTAAATGAAGAGACGGAAGTCACCAGGTGGTAAAGAAAGGGATATGCTTTGGGCTGATGCTGAGCAGCGTGCATTGTGTATAGGGGGTGGGGGAAAGGGGTAGCATATGGGAGGAGCTCCTTCCTTCCACAAGAAATACAGTCAAAGAGAAAAAACAGAGATGTCTTAGGCACTCATTATCATATACACACCTAAAGAAAGAGCAAAGTTGGCTTAACATCTGAAAATCAATTAATCTGATACATCGTATTAATAGAATAAAATGTCTAAACACTGATGAATGGGTAAACAAAATGTGGTATATTCATACAATGGATGTTATTTGGCAATAAAAAAGAGTGAAGTACTGATACCTACTGATACATAATACAACATGGATGAATCTTGAAAACATTATGCTAAGTGAAAGAAGCCATCACAAAAGAGCACATATTGTATCATACCATTAAATGAAATGTCCAAAACAGGCTAAATCTACATAGACAGAAATTAGAGATTCCTAGAGCTGAGGGGGGATAGGGGTTGAGGTGGATGGGAAGTATTGCTCATGGCTACAGGATTCTTTTTGGGAGGACAAAAATATTCTAAATTTAGATGGTGGTGGTGGTGGTTGCACAGCCCTGTGAATATATCAAAATAACTGAATTGCATATTTTAAATGGGTGAATTTTATGATACAGGAGTTATATCTTAATAATGTTTTGGAGATTTTTTGTTTTGCTTTACTTTAATCTTTTCAGAAATATGGCTAAATTCATGACTGGAGCAGGAAAGGTAATATAAGCATTGAATATTTTATTGGACCAGAAAGCAAGAAGGGCTCAAATATTAATATGTTTATGTCAAATGAATACAGAATTGGCTTGAAGGGGTGTCCACTGGCCAAATTTGAAATAATTTGAGCAAAGAAGCAAAATCATACCATATAGGAAAAACTATAAATAATTTGTGAGTCCATAGTGATATTAAAAATGAATACTACATAAATATATGTAATGCATTGAAAGAAAAGATAAATCAAAGAAAAATTCTGCTCTGTAAAAGAATGTCAGATAGTAAAAGTAGAAGGAAGGATGGAATTAGAAAATCAACATTCTGTAAGCCTTATTATAATAATGATTCAAGCAAGAATGACCAATAAATATAAAAACCACTGGATGAAAGGCATTAAAAAACATATTTGCATTATCTCAAAGTATCACCCAACAGATTACTGACTAATTAAAAAGGTGAAATTGTAAAATGGAGCAATCTGACAGTCACCGCATTAACCAAGAGGTCAGGCTTGCCATCACCAATAATAGAAGGTCCTGATATTCTGTGTCTCCTGATATGAGTGGTATGAGATACACATCACCTTTGTGGGATTATTGCCAGAAATGTGTGATCTAAATTTAACCAAGATCTAACAGTTAGACAAATCCAGAAGATGGGATGTTCTTCAGGACATGTGGCTGGGAATTGTCAAAGGATACAACATCATCAAGAATAAAGAGAGGTGAGAGGAAAGTTCTAGGCTATGGGAGACTAAAACACTCAATAGCAAATGCTATGTATATATCTTAGATCCTTATTTTAAAAATAAATAGAACAATAAAGGACATTTTGGAGATAATATTGAAATTTGTGGATGAACTGCTTGTTGAATGGCATTGTTGAGTTAATGTCCATTTTCATAAGTGTGGCAATGGCATTGTGTCTGTATAGAAAATAAAAAGTATTCTTGTTATTGGTTATGCATACTTAAATATTTAGTAGAGAAATGTCAAGATGTCTTCATGCTACTTTCAGAAGGTTTAGGAAAAGGGATGTATGATCTTACATATAGGCACATAGGTACATGTATGTATGTATACATACACACAGAGAGACAGAGAGAAATAGACCTATTATGGCAAGGTTTTAAGAGTAGTAAATCTATGTAAGGAATGTACAGTCATCCATTGTATTCCTCTTCCAAATTCCTTTGGGTTTGATATTTCCAATACTAGCTTACTGCCCATATTACTAATCCTGGCATTTAATTTGAACATCTGCTTTTTTGTGTCCTTTGTGTTTTATTTTATTCTTTGAAGCACTAATAAAGTTCCCATGCCATAATATTTGAAGTGTAAAATATGTAATTGCAAGAAAGGCAATACAGTGGTTTGATAGGAGCTGCCTTTATATTCTGTTCAATTGTGGAAGTAAAATATTCCAGAGACCTGAAATTCATAAATGGAGAAAACCTATGTTGTGTTTGCATCATAAAAACTCTAGTATGGAGAGTGAATGGGTTTTCCTATGATCTCAGCATGCTAACATTCCCTGTCCTACTTCCTCAGTGCAAGAAAGATTTTCTGTAATGAAAACTCGTCCCAGGATGGGATTAATATAAATGAGATTGCCCAAATATAATACTAATCATAATCTCTGGAGTTTAACAATCCTGAAGGATTTACAAAGAAAAAAATTAAACTTTTCCCCCAAGATAAATGTATTAATATTTAATAAAAACAAAGCCAGATTATAGGGTGAGTAAAAAATAAGAAATTTACATACAGCTCTTTTATATTTTAACAAATACACTAAATTGAGTAGCATAAATTCCCAGATATGAAAAGGGTGTGAATAAGAGGAAAATTTGTAGGCTGATAAAATATTTGATTACTCGGGGTGCCTGGGTGTCTCAATTGGTTAAGCATCCAACTCTTGGTTTCAGCTCAGGTCATGATCTCAGGGTCGTGTGATGGAGCCCCGCATTAGGCTCTGCACTCAGTAGGGAGTCTGCTTAAGGATTCTTTCCCTCTCTTTTTCCCTCTGTCCCTCTCCCTGTTTTCTCTCTCTCTCTCTCTCAAATAAATAAATAATAATCTTTAAAAATTTTTTTGATTACTGAACTAAAAATTTCCCAATTAAACTTTGGCAAAGTGACCAAATCTCCATTTTAAGAATGATTATTCTTGTGGCTCTTGGTGGACATGTGAGCATGTATTTTACCAATGATTCAAGAAATTGGCCATGATATAATTTATTTCCCAAAAGATCAGAAATGGCCATGGAAAAAATACAGCACAACTTTTGTTTTTTCTCATTTCAGATCATACAAGGAATGCTTCCTTCTCACATTTGATTAGCTTTGCTGGAACTATTCTAAAGATGGGCACAAGAGCCAGGCAAGCAGACCAAGAATGGAAATTGGAAAATTAGGGAAGTGGTGTTTGTGTTAATCTGGATAGGCTAGGTCATACTGTAAAAACAAATAAAACCTGAAAAAAAAAAAAAAAAACAAATTAAAAAAACAAATAAAACCTGACATATCAGCAAATTTAAAAAATTAAGTTTTATTTCTTCTTCACACAATGCTTAATTCAAGTTGGGCCACTCTCCACTATACTGTAACTTCTCCATCTGAAACATGAGATCCTTGACCTGAGGCATCATGACAAAGGAAAGAAAATGTGGAGCTGTTTACAAAATCAAGGTCTTGAAGTGTGTTGTAAATCCCTCCTACTCATCTTTTCTTGGCGAGAATCGAACCATTTGACCTCAAACCAACTACAAAAGAGGATTCTCAGGAAGAGGAAATGATTTGGCCCTTGCCCACCACGGCTTCTCCCATGGGGATCTCTCTACTGGAAAACTACTCTCATTAAGATGAACTCCGGGGGTACCTGCTCATCAGTTTTTTACAGATGTGGCAAGCACCTGGCTAAGAGTGAAGCCATCACAGAAGAAAACAAAGCAAAGACAGAGGACTTTTGTTCATCACATTGTTGTAGTCTGTGGACCCTGGCATGACTATGAGCCAAAAGAAAATGTTCACTTCTTCTGTGTCCCTCAATTCAGCTTGAGTTGGATGTATACCTCTTACAACCAAGACTCATCACTAACTCAGAGCCATATGCTTATTGAAGGTAGCTTCATTAACTAATAATTCAATCAATACATAACTTGACAAGAATCATGGGTGTGTACTATACTGTGCCTGGTAAACTTCCACTCTTCTGTTAAACTTTGTCTCAGTATCACCTCTTTTATGAAATCTTCCCATTGCCCTCTGTGCCTGGTTCTGTCAATTCTTAGAGTTCTGATAGGCAGTATAGTGTAGTGGTTAAATGCATAATCACTTGAGTTAGTTTGCCTAGGATTAAATCTAGCTGCTACTTACAGTTGTGTGACCTTCAGCATGTAATTTAACTTCTTTGTGTCTCAGTTTCTTTGACCATAAAATGGAGATAATATAATGTTGTGAATATTTTAAAAGTTAATACATATAGAGTACTTAACATAATGCCTGGCAGTAGGTAATTATTAAATAAATATTAGTAATTATTATCATGAATAGACTGTAAGTCTTCCAAGGACAAAAATGTGACAATTTACTGATTTCATTTCTCTCATACCACCTATATCATCTAGATCACCACCTGACCCATAAATGACAATCAATATGAGTTGAATAAATCATCATAATAATAGAAATAATTGTGATGTAGTAAAATGATTGCAAAAAAATGGCTCCAAAAGGAGAACCCTCTTACACTGTTGGTGGGAACGTAAGCTGGGACAGCCATTCTGGAAAACAGTATGGAGGTTCCTCAAGAAGTTAAAAATAGAGCTACTCTATGACCCAGCAATTGCACTACTAGGTATTTACCCAAAGGATACATTGTGATCCGAAGGGGTACCTGCACCCCAATGTCTATAGCAGCAATGTCCACAATAGCCAAACTATGGAAAGAGCCCAGATGTCCACCAACAGATGAATGGGTAAAGATGTGGTGTATATATACAATGGAATATTACTAAGCCACCAAAAAGGATGAAATCTTACCATTTACATTGACATGGATGGATCTGGAGGGTATTATGTTAAGTGAAATAGGTGATCAGAGAAAGACAATTATATGGTTTCACACATATGTGGAATTTAAGAAACAAAACAGAGGATCACAGGAAGGGAGGGAAAAATAAAATAAGATGAAATCAGAGAGGGAGACAAACCATAAAAGACTCTTAACTATAGGAAACAAACTGAGGGTTGCTGGAGGGGAGGTAGGTGGGAGGATAGGGTAACTGTGTGATAGGCATTAAGGAGGGTATGTGATGTAATGGGCATTGGGTGTTATATGCAATTGATGAATTATTGAACTCCACATCTAAAACTAATGATACACTATATGTTAACTAATTGAATTTAAATAAAATAAGTTCAAATAAAAAAAAAATTTTAAAGAAAAGAAATGGCTCCAGTAGTCTACCCTTCCTTTATCCCTTTGCAATGTGATTTTCAGCATCTCCCTTCAAGAAATTGGGTCTGTTTCTATTCCTTTTAAATCTAGGATGGCCTTATAACTGCTTTGGCCAATAGAATGTGGCAGAAATAACACAGCCAGTTTTAAGTCCAAGCCTAAAGAAGCCATTCCCATGGTGGAAATGAGATGTCTTTGGCACACATAAACCCTGCCCTCAAAACACTTAGAATCCATTTGGATGAGGTAAGATTAACAAAGTCTGTTGTAATTTGAGAAGGCTTAATGAAGGCAATAGAACTTTTGGTGAGCCCAGAAAGGTACAGTAGAAGAAAAAACAATCCAGATGTGCTGACTCACATAAAAGTGTGGGGATGGCTCAGTCAGTTAAGCATCTGCCTTCGGCTCAGTCGTGATCCCAGGGGCCTGGGATTGAGTCCTGCGTCAGGCTTCTTGCTCAATGGGAAGCCTGCTTCCCCTCTTCCTACAGCTCCCCTTGCTTGTGCTCGTGTTCTCTCTCTCTTTCTGACAAATAAAAAAAAAAAAAAATACTCTTCATTGAGAGAGGAAAAAAAAGTGTGAAGGAATGCTGAACTGAATGCTGGCCTCCAGAAAGCTGAGGGAGGTATGAAGAACTGAGTCCTCAAACTGCTCGGGTTCAGACACCTCATCACTGGCCACCCAGATCTGGGCTTCATTATATTTATCCAAGCTTCTTATCTGCTTTGCTCCTTTGGTTAAGAGACCTGCTTTATTCCTTCTTTCTCAGAATTTAAATCTCTTTTTATTCCTGATCTTGGCTTTATTTTTCCTTCCTGCTGTAAAAGTTTCTCATGTGGGTAAAAGCCACTTGGGATATGATTGTAGTACCCACTGGACCAGCATTCTGCCCTCAGGAATTCTATTGTGACCCAGCGCATCATGATTCTCCTTGTCATTGTGTAGGGTCCAGGTTAACAAGCAGAAAATGAGGCTGGAAAGTAGATTGTGGGGGGGAAAGATCACACAGGACATTTTGCAAGACTTCAGGTATTTGAATTTGATTCTAAGCTCATTGTATCAGGAAAAGGAGCCAAGCCAGCTCACAGGGACTAGCAGTAATAAAATCACTCACTGACAACAACTTTAAACTATTGTCCAAGCCTATTGGCTATTCAGAGGATCAAGGCTCTTCCCCCAGCTTGTACCCTCCAGGTGGGTATAGAGACCTCTCACTTTCTGTATCTGGCTAGAAAAAGTCAGATCTAGTTATCTGATTCATGGTCCCTCCCTCGACCATGTGAATGGACTCATTCTTGCTCCTCACAATGAAATTAATAGCTGAGCCCCCTCCTCTAGGGTGAGTAGAAGAGGGTGGAGACTTGGAGCCACTTGTGTTAGTGCCTGTCTGATAGTCCATTGGCCACTTCCCCATCCCGAGGAGAAATCTCTCATCTATATGGCCCATCTTCAGCAGAATCTGCAGGCCCCACCTCGAGATCCAGGGACGCTTCTCTGTGGAGTAATGTGATTGGTGCCATCTCCTCTAGGCACTGTGGAAATCAGTTTGCAAGTTGCAAGATAGGGGTGAGTGGTGGGAGGTCTGATGGCCTTTCTCACAGGTCAGTTCTCATCTACTGATAATTGATGACCATGTTGTGTCCATTGACAACACCCTTATTAGATATTTCTGGTACCTGCTTTTATGTCTCCAAACAAGCCAATTACACCAGATTTTTTCAGACACAAGAATGTATGTGATGATGCATTGACACTCAGATCTGCAGGTCACCCACAACATCTTAAGAAAAATCACTTTGCCCTCCTGAACCATACAATGGGGATAATAATAGGCACCTCTCATATCTGTTCTGGGGAATAAATGAGCCAATGTAGCTAAACACTTAAAACAGTGCCTGGTATTTAGTAAATTACCCGGTAAGTGAAAGCAATTGATACTATTCTGCTGTGACAACAACTTCCTATGACCATGCTGACTCCAGCAGGATGCTCTAAAATCATGGACAAAACATGACACCCTGCCACCAGATAGGCCACAGGATAGCACTGGGGTAGGGAGGGAAGGTGGCACGCAGACCACTGCATGGGACAGAGTCTAGTCTATCCCTCAGGCCACCAGACAACATCACATGATCCTCCGCTTGCTGCACATTTCTGTAACTATGCACCAGAGTCCAAATGTAAGGCATATTCTCAATATTGCTCTGTATTTTCAAGAGTATTCTGTTTTCCACCCACAAAAATCCATTTATTCTGCTCAATGTATTTCCCACAATACCAGTTATCTTCTCCTGGGAATGTTGTGGGTATGAATAACCATCCAAGGGAGCACTTTGAGTAAACAAGATAAAACTTCAGCAAGGATTCATCTTTTCTGAAGAGGAAGTAGGGAAGGAGTCACAAATGTATAAATAATTGTAGAGTGATTAGCACAACAATAAAAATCCGTACAATGTGTGGTGAAAGCACAAATTAGGGAGAAGCTAATTCTGCCTGGGAGAATCAGAAAAGCTACAAGAGGATATAATATTTGCATTGACTCTTTAAGAAGGGGAAAGAGTATCTCAGGCTAAGGGAAAAGCAGGTAGTGTGCAGGTGGGGGGGGGGGGAAGTGCTGCTTTTTGTTGGGACAGTGTTACCCATGAGGCTGATCCTAGTATACAGTAGAGTGGGAAGTCCTTTTATTTCTCTTAGCATATAGGGAAAACTGAATCTGTGGACAAGCAGTTCCATCCATATTATTGGCAAAATCAACACACTTTTTCATCAAAGCAAGAAGGCACCCATGTCCATCTGTCACTATTGTGTCTTTAAGGCTTTGCCTACATGAAGATTTCCAAGCCCTGGGAGAAAGGAAATTCTTCCTCTTCTCAACCACAGAATACACAGAATTATTGACTATATGGTTCATGAGGACATCACCATCTGACATATCACAGCCACCTGCATAGATTAGCACAGTGTACCTAAGAAACATTTTTTGGATGGCAATGAGGCGCTGGCTCTGTGCCAGGCTATGTGCTCTTTGCTTTATACCAACTCTCTTATTTACTCCTTACATACCCTGCAAGGATTATCATCAACCTTGTTTTATACATCAGGAAACTAAGATTTAGGAGAGTACTTGCCTAAGGCATGATTTGTCCTAAAACACATGGTTTGTGAATGACAAAGCTAAAATTAAAACTCAGTTTGTCTAACTTGAAAGTCCAATGACTTAATCGCTACACCATACTAATGGATGAATCCATCTGTCATCTGTCATCTCTGGAAACTTGGCTTAGAGGACTGATAACATTCTCACTTGAGTACTCACTGTGTGCAAATTAATAGCAGTTATTACTGAAGGATTAAAAATAGATTGTGGCTCCTGATTTATAGCAACTTTTGCTTTTCTGTAGTTTCTGCTGCAGAGTTGGTATAGCAGAGATAGGGCAGCGCATTAGGATTTCCTGGGGTATAGGTATGTGGCATTGAAAAAAAGTCCCCAGGTGAAGATGATAGGCCCCTGCCTTCTGCCTTAGGTGGTGCTTTAATCCAACGGTCTTAGATGTGGAAGGTGTGAAAGGCAGAATAATGGCCCCAAAGATATTCACACCCTAACTCCCAGAACCTACGAATGTTACCTTACATGGCAAAAGAAACTTTACAGAGAAATTAGCGTCTGATCTTGAGATGGAGAGCTTATCCAGATTATCCAAGTGGGCCCAATCTAATCACAGGAGTCATCAAAAGTGGAGAACCTTTCCCTAATGCAGTCAGAGATACTAAGATGGAAGGTAGAAGAGTAGATCTGAAGCCAGCAGTGAAAGATTCCACGTCCCTTTCCTGATTCTGAGACTAGAGAGCTATGTGCAAGGACCAGAGAAAAGTCTCTAGGAACTAAAGGTAGCCCCCAAATGACAGCCAGCAAGGAAACAGAGACCTCAGTCCTACAACTGCATAGAACTGAATTCTGCCAACACCTGAATGAGCAAGGAAGTAGATTTTCCCATAGAGCCTGCAGAGAGGAATGCATTCCTGCCAACATCTTGATCTTAGCCAGGTGAGCACGGTATCAGACTTCTGGATTCCAGAACTATGAGATGGTAAATTTGATTGTTTTAAGCCCCTAAAGTTTGTGGTTACTTATTAGGGCAGCATAGAAAATTAATACAGTTGGCATTTTAAAGATATAATTTATTCTACATATTCATTTTCTTTTCACCATCATAAATGTACTCTTTAACCTTCACCCTCTATTTCCCCCATCCCCCCACCTACCTCCCCTCTGGTAAACATCAGTTTGTTCTCCATAAAACAAAGGCAACAGATCCTTTCCACATGGGTCTTTCCATAGGATTACTCACAACATGGCAGCTTTCTACCTCAGTGCTAAGATAGAGAGAGAGAGAAATGGGGGAAGGAGGCAGGGAGATGTCAGGCAAAACAGAAGTCATAGTCTTTTTGTAACTAAATCTTAGAAGGGATATCCCATCACTTTTGGTACATTTTATTATTTGGAACTGAGTCAATTAATTACAGTTCACAATCCAGGGTAGAGAATCCATACAACACTCTTGGACATATTCTTATTTTAGATCAAATTCAGATACTTTAGTTAAACACCCAGTTCTGTGTGACATCAAAGCCCACCCTTTTAGCCCACAGTACTACAAGTTTCCATGATTTCAACTCTTCAATTCCTCTAGAACCAAATAAAAAAAATTTCTGTATAATATACTCCATCTTACTTAGCCACCATCTGGATACTTTAGAATCTCTTGACCTTGGAAGGTGAGACCCATCTATTCTACCTCATCAGAGAGGCAACTTGTCCCTTAACCCCCATATTTCAAGAACCATCTCTTTATGTACTTTCCCTTAGATCACCTTTACCCTGAAGAATTCTCTTTTTACTCATTGTCATTATACAAATTGAGATGATCTTAATCATTATTTCATATTTTCATATTATACATTTTTACTATATTTTAGGTAGGTAATACACATATATAACACAAAATTTTAAAGAACACATGAAAAAAATAATTATTTTTTTGTGCGGTATTTATCCTCCTTACCTGCACTCTGAATCCCATTACCTCTTGCCTTATTAAAACCTTAAGCTGTTAAGTATCCCCTCTCCTATATCTTTAACCTCTCCTTCTCTGCCCAACATTTCACAGTAACTTTCAAACATGTTAAAATCACTTCTATCTTTAAAACAAACACAATTTAAAATAACTTATTTGAATCATATGTTCTCCTCTAGCTACTGCTCAGTTTTCTTTACTTCAAACCAATTATCTCAAAAGAGGACTCAACCTCTACCTCTTCCATATCTTGAGTAGTGGTATTGCCAGTTGACGAATTAGACATCCCATCATCTTCACTTCTTCATCTACCATTCATTACAAAGTTTACTCCTAGTATGGTTTGGACACGTACTGCTTCACCAAAACAGCCCTTACTAAGATCAACAATGACTTTCTCTTTACATCAAGTGAGCATTTCTAGGTCCACATTCTGGTTGACTTCTGAGCCACATTTGACACTACTGAGAATTCCCTCCTTGCCTCATCTCCTTTGGCTTCTGTTTTCCCACTGCCTCTTGGTTTTTCTTCTACCTTCTAGCTGCTTCTTCTAAGTCTTTTCCTGCTTTCCCTTTCCTAACTATATCTTAAAGATTGGGGTTTTCCAGGGCTCAGCCTAGGCCCTCTTTTCAATCTATACTTTCTGCAGGTAATTTTATCTTCATGAAATTCTTAGATTCATATCCCCAGACCAAAACCTTCTTCCAAGTTCCAGATTGCCATATCCCCTCGGCAAGCATTTCTACTTAAATGTTTAAAATGTTTATTAAATCCATTAAGTCTGAGAAATAAAGCCATGGTCATTTACCCCAAACAGGTCCTCTTCCATACCTTGAGGAATTGTACCGCAATCCAGTTGGCGAACTAGAAATCTAGATGTCAATCTTGACCCCTACCTCTCCCTTAAACCCCTTAACCCCCATATATCTAGTCCAGCATGGGATTTACATTTAACCACTTAAATATAACTTGTTTTTAGTTATCAGATACATTACTCAGTATAATTTTCAGGTACAATATTTCCTACTTTCCAAAACCCCACCAAAGTCCGTTAACCTGTGCAGATGCCTTTATACTCCAAGCTGACTCTGGCCCCCTTGGGAATGAGTTTATGATGTGAGAATTTTTTTGTGTGTTTTATAGTTTAATGAGATCAGTTAACTCTAAAGATTTCTTTTCAGTTCTTCATTAGAGAGTTAATTTGCACAATTGTAGGTTTAAGAAAAATTCTTGTGTTTTTATTGCCTTTCCTGTTTTTTAGTTCAACTTTTTAAATCACACACTATTAACTTAAAATAAACCCATTTATTTCCCTTAACCTCTTCTTGGAAGGGAAATATACTCCCCTCCATCCCTCCTCTCAGCCTACAGTAGAAAATCTAAAAAATTGTGAAATAGGACTAGTACCTTGCTGTTCTAGAGCTATTCCACATTAACTTGATAAATCATACAGGCAGAAGTCATTTTTCAAAGAAATACATTTATTTGAATCATATTCAGTTTAGGTGCATGGTGTGCTAGATTGGTTATCCAGCTCTTACTACATAATTTATCAAACTCTGACTTGTTTGAAAAATAATAAGTAAAACCTCATAATAAAATGCTAAAATGATCTTGTATCTTGGACTGTACATTGAAGAAACATAATTATAGCTCTTCACCCTATCATGTACACCCATTATGCTGAATTTAGGAGTGAAGTGGTTAACAGTGTATTTCAAAATAAATACAAACAGTATGAAAGATAGATAGATGGTAAACCAACTGCTGTGGATTTAAAAGTGGTTGATATTCTTTATCCCCATCACTCACCCTCTGCTACCATAAGGTGAAGAAAAAATAACCTTATGTGATGGATACCATTGTTGATATTATTTACTTTTTCTTGAGGTCCTAACTGAGCTCCAGTACCTCAGGAATCAGCATTTTATCCACTCCTCCAATGTTCAAAGGAAAATATTGTATCTGATGTTTATAAAAGCATAGGAACTCACTCAGAACTCAGGAAAAAAAATTCTCTGTTTATAGAAATTTACTCAAGATGGATCAATGACCCAAATTTAGTAGCTGAAGCTATAAAACCCTTAGAAGAAAACAAAGGGTAAATCATCATAACCTTTGATTTGGCAGAGAATTCTTAGGTATGACATTAAAATCATGAGCAACAAAAGAAAAATAAATAAATTAGACTTTATCAAAATTAAAAACTTTTGTGCTACAAAAGACATCATCAAGAACGTGCAAAAACGCGTATTTCCATTTACTGATGTAAATGGAAATCAAAATCACAATGAAGTAACACTCCACACCCGCTAGGATGGCTAGGATCAAAAAGAAAAATAATAACAGGTGTTAGCAAAAGATGTGGAGAAATCCTCAAACAGTGCTGGAGGGTAAGTAAAACGGTGCTAGTGTGTAGAAAACAGTCTGACAGTTTGTCAAAGGATTAAACATAGAGTTACCAGCAATTCCATTGGTAGGGAATGTAGGATTATGGGCTTGGTCTGCCATCTTGAGATCTCTTGAGACTATGAAAGATCTCAGTAACAGGGGAGCATTATCAGGTGAGAACTGGAGAAATAAATTCACCAAGCTCACCAGAACTCAATGGGCCAACCTCTGGTAGTATAAGCTGCAAATCAGAAAGATCATGGCTAGTGGTAATATTCATCAAGCAATGCAGGGTCTCTGCCTGGAAATAGATTTTATAATCTGAATCTGCCTCTTATTGTTGGTCATTGTAGGGCAGTTTATGCATGGGTCAGCCATTTGTAAAGAACCAGAGACATGGCAGGCAATAGCCACCTAGTCCTAATAATCCAGAAAACTTTATTTCTTCATTGACCACCCTCCTCCCATGGATTAGGAGCTCTCTGATCAGACAGCTCCCTATTACGATGTCAAGCATAAACTTCTAGGAGGCAGCAGGCAGACGTATTGAGACTAGGTCCCCTTTGAGGCAAACTGGTGCTTTTTTACTTTTTTCTGTCTGAGGAGGCAGTGCTTTGGGTCAGTTTTTTCTGGCAATTGACTGGGGGTAGCCTCCCTGGAAGGATTTGTCGGTGTTTTTGATGAAGACATTTTTGAAGTGAAGATTCGAGATCTGAGAGCTTCAGTTCCAGTTAAAATAAAGATTTTATTCTAGTGACAAACTTAATCTCTTAGGGCAGCAGGGATGATGTAAAAAATATTCTATGTAAATCCTGGTGCACAGCACTTGGCATATATTAAATACTTAATATGTATTAGCTGTAATTATTTCTACTATTATGTGCTCTGTTATTGGCTTTAAATATTGCAGTGGATCACTGTCAGTCACCCCCTAAATGCCTCAAATGTTCTGAGGTACAGATTTAAATCCAAACTGTCTCTATACTGTAGAGTCTCTTTAGAGTCTGTAGTGAAGTGACTATGATTATATGGGACAAAATAGCCATAGCTACCCTGAAAATGTTAGGATGGGTATAAAATTAGTCTTTTTAAATGGTTCTCTGCTTCAAATTCAGTCTGGAGGATTTATAATAGAGAGACTCTGAAGCCAAAGTCACGAACACAATTTCAGGCCCATATGGAGTCTAGGGCTTCCATACCTGGGAGAAAGCAATTCCTTCCTGGTAAGGGAAGTTAATGGGTTTGAAAACATGTCCCAGCAGGAGAGCAGGCAGAGACCATCCTGACAGCTTTTAGAGAGATCTGAATTTTGTCAATTTGCTGACACAATTAAGACTGATGATGTCTTATTTGTGTCTTTCAGGCTTTGCCACAAAACATTTACTTTCACTTTTTTTTCTTCTCTACAACCCTCCATTTCTGTTCACTCCATGTTAACAAAGATCAAGGCTGTAATTCGAGTCAAAACATGATCTCTTTTGAAATCAAAACAACTTATGAAAATGCATGGATGGGAATGTGTCTAAACACACTGACACACTTTCTGATTAGTTGCTTTGCTGGCTCCCAATGCATAATTGAAGTTCATTCAGGCAAATTCCAAAGAGGAGCATCCTTCTTTTTTTTTATTAAGGTATTCTTAAAATTTTGTGTTAACTGTCAATGTTGTAGTTATTCTTTTTCAGAAATGTGTTATGGATTTTTAAATAGTGAGGGGCTGAGGATGGGGTGGGAGTGGTTTTGGAGGCCACGTAATTAGCCCTAGTGGGTGATGCAGAATTTTTTTCTTATTTTCTTCAAGCTTCCTGCTGATCTTCTCTGCTTACCTGGGCCCTGCTAATTTGCACATGTTCACATCAAACCCTCCAAGATAGCAGAACTCAGGCTAAGGTATAAAGGAACCTTCCCTAAGAGAAAGGAAAAACTTGAAGGGCATTTCTCCAAATCCACACCAAAACAAAAAGCAGGATTGCTGCTTTCTCAACTTCTCCAAGACCTCAAATACAAAACCTAAATCTCACCAATCACTATATTCATTCGTGACAGAAACAAAAATCTGGCTCACCTGATGATTAGAGCAAACAGTGACCATCTCTGGCTGAGGCTGGAACTGGGAAATCCAGGCCAAGAATGAGATGTGAGCTCCCTGGGGATGCTTTCTGGGAAGGCATTTCCTCCCAGCTGGTTTAGGGCCTCTAAGCTGCAATGACGTTTCCAGAAGTGAATTCTGCAAGCTCCCAAGAGTGAACACTTTTCTCTTTCTCCTGGGCTGCCTAAGAATATCAAATCCTCCCTTTGCTCTTACATTCTGACTCACTCATCTGAGACATCACTGTAGGTCCCACTTAGAGAAGCACTTTTCTAAAAGAGGGATGAAAACAAAAGATTTATTTAATTATAATTGTATGTATTTCTTCAGATAGGTATTTCAACCACATAGTTCAAGTTTCAAAAGGTAAACAAGTATATACAGTTCCTTAAAAACATTCTTCCGAGGGGGCGGAGCAAGATGGAGGAGTAGGAGACCTGGATTTCGTCTGGTCTCAGGAATTCAGCTGGATAGGGATCAAACCATTCTGACCACCTACAAACTCAACAGGAGATCAAAGAAAAGAAGAGCAACAACTCTCTGAACAGAAAAGCGACCACTTTCTGGAAGGTAGGACGTGTGGAGAAGTGAATCCAAGGTGATATTCGGGAAGATAGACAGCGGGGAGGGGGCCTCCATCGGCCGCTTCTGGCAAGTGATAGAGCCGCGGAGCACAAAATCGGAACTTTTAGAAGTCGGCTCCGCTGAGGGACGTCGCTCCGGTGGCTAAGTGGGGAGTGGAACCCTCGCAGGACAGTGTGGTCTCGGGACCCTCGGGGTCACAGAAAGACCGGGGGTGCCTGAGTGCAGCAGAGCTCCCAGGTATCGGAGCGGGGAAGCCGGCTGCAGAGACGGAGCCGAGGAGCGGGCTCTCAGCTCGGGGTTGCCATAAACCGTGATCCGCGGCACAGTCGGGCCCCTGCTCCTCCAGCAGGGACCCGACAAGCGGCAGATCCGGGGAGACTCACCTTCTTCCCCCAGGAGGAGCAGCACGGAAGCGCACCGCAGGGATCTGCTGGGTTTGGAGACTCCACCCGGGGTCGGGTGCCAGAGATAGAAACACTCGGTCACAGGCCGGGTGAGCACGGAGTGTGGCCGGAGACCGGGGAGACGGGAGTGACTGGCTGCTTTTCTCTGGGGGCTCGCTGAGGAGCGGGACCCCGAGTTCTCGGCTCCGCCGGGGCGGAGACTGGGAGGCCGCCATTTTCACTCTCCGCCTCCAAACCTGTACGGAAAGCTTGCAGGGAACAAAAGCTCCAGAGAGCAAACCCGAGCAGATTACTTAGCCCGGACCGGGCAAGGGCGGGGCAATTTTGCCTCCGGCAAAGACATTTGGAAACCACGGCAACAGGCCCCTCCCCCAGAAGATCAGCGAGAACAGCCAGCCAAGACCAAGTTTACCGATCAATGAGAACGGCAGAACTCCAGCGCTAGGGGAATACTGCACATAGAATTCATGGCTTTTTTACCATGATTCTTTAGTCTTTCTAAGTTAAATTTTTTTTTTAACTGTCTTTTTTTTTTTTTGAATTTTTCTTTTTCCCTTTTTCAACCAACATCTTATCAATCCCTTTTTTAAAAAACATTTTTATTTTTCATTTTTTGAGTCATATTCTATCCCTTCATAGTAGTTACCCTTATTTTTGGCATGTATATATATAAGTTGTTCTCTCTTTAAAATTTTGAGATACAGTTTCTTCTAGCAGATCAAAATATGCCCTAAATCTCTAGTGTATGGCTTTGTTCTAGTCTCCTGCCTGATCACATTCTCTCCCTTTTTCTTTCTTTTTTTTTTTTTTGAATCCTCTTCTTTCTTTTTTCAAACAACTTCTTATCTTATCAATTCCTTTTATAAAATATTTTATAATTTTCATCTTTACAGTCATATTCCATCCCTTCATTGTATTAACCCTTACTTTTGTACATATATAAGTTTTTCTTTCTTTAAAATTTTGGGAGGCACTTTCTTCTAACAGACCAAAATACACCCAAAATCTAGTGTGTGGCACTGATCTATGCACCAGACTGATCATATTTGATCATATTCTGTTTTTTTTGTTTTGTTCTGTTTTTGTTTGTTTTTATCTTTTTCTTTTTTCTTTCTTTCCCTTTCTTTTCCCCTGGTTTCAGGTCTTTTCTGATTCGTTTAGAGTATATTTTCTGGGGATGTTGTTGCATTTTGTTCTCTCATTCATCTATACTCTCCTGGACAAAATGACAAGATGGAAAAAATCACCTCAACAAAAAGAACAAGAGGCAGTACTGACTGCCAGGGACCTACTCAATACGGACATTAGTACGATGTTGGAACTAGAGTTCAGAATGATGATTTTAAAGATACTAGCTGGGCTGGAAAAAAGCATGGAAGTTATTAGAGAAACCCTTTCTGGAGAAATAAAAGAACTAAAATCTAACCAAGTTGAAATCAAAAAGGCTATTAATGAGGTGCATTCAAAAATGGGGGCTCTAACTGATAGGATAAATGAGGCAGAAGAGGGAATCAGTGATATAGAAGACCAAATGATGGAAAATAAAGAAGCTGAGAAAAAGAGAGATCAACAACTACTGGATCACGAGGGCAGAATTCGAGAGATAAGCGATACCATAAGACGAAACAACATTAGAATAATTGGGATCCCAGAAGAAGAAGAAAGACAGAGAGGGGCAGAAGGTATATTGGAGCAATTTATAGCAGAGAACTTCCCTAATTTGGGGAAGGAAACAGGCCTGAAAATCCAGGAGGCACAGAGAACCCCTCTCAAAATGAATAAAAATAGGTCAACACCCCGACATCTAATAGTAAAACTTACGAGTCTCAGAGACAAAGAGAAAATCCTGAAAGCAGCTTGGGAGAAGAGATATGTAACCTACAATGGTAGAAACATTAGACTGGCAACAGACCTATCCACAGAGACCTGGCAGGCCGGAAAGGACTGGCAGGATATATTCAGAGCACTAAATGAGAAAAATATGCAGCCAAGAATACTGTATCCAGCTAGGCTGTCATTGAAAATAGAAGGAGAGATAAAAAGCTTCCAGGACAAACAAAAACTAGAGGAATTTGCAAACACGAAACCAGCCCTACAAGAAATATTGAAAGGGGTCCTCTAAGCAAAGAGAGAGCCTAAAAGTAACATAGACCAGAAAGGAACACAGACAATATACAGTAACAGTCACCTTACAGGCAATACAATGGCACTAAATTCGTATCTTTCAATAGTTACCCTGAATGTAAATGGGCTAAATGCCCCAATCAAAACACACAGGCTATCAGATTGGATAAAAAAAACAAGACCCATCGATATGCTGTCTGCAAGGGACTCATTTTAGACCCAAAGACACCCCCAGATTGAAAGTGAGGGGGTGGAAACCCATTTACCATGCTAATGGACACCAAAAGAAAGCTAGGGTGGCAATCCTTATATCAGACAAATTAGATTTTAAACCAAAGACTGTAATGAGAGATGAGGAAGGACACTATATCCTACTTAAAGGGTCTATCCAACAAGATCTAACAACTGTAAATATCTATGGCCCTAACATGGGAGCAGCCAATTATATAAGGCAATTAATAACAAAAGCAAAGAAACACATCGACAACAATACAATAATAGTGGACGACTTTAACACCCCCCTCACTGAAATGGACAGATCATCTAAGCAAAAGATCAACAAGGAAATAAAGACTTTAAATGACACACTGGACCAAATGGACTTCACAGATATATTCAGAACATTCCATCCCAAAGCAACAGAATATACATTCTTCTCTAGTGCCCATGGAACATTCTCCAGAATAGATCACATCCTAGGTCATAAATCAGGTCTCAACCAGTACCAAAAGATTGGGATCATTCCCTGCATATTTTCAGACCACAATGCTTTGAAACTAGAACTCCATCACAAGAGGAAAGTCGGAAAGAACTCAAATACATGGAGGCTAAAGAGCATCCTACTGAAGAATGAATGGGTCAACCAGGAAATTAAAGGAGAATTTAAAAAATTCATGGAAACCAATGAAAATGAAAACACAACTATTCAAAATCTTTGGGATACAGCAAAGGCAATCCTGAGAGGAAAGTATATAGCAATACAAGCCTTTCTCAAGAAACAAGAAAGGTCTCAAGTACACAACCTAACCCTACACCTAAAGGAGCTGGAGAAAGAACAGCAAATAAAGCCTAAACCCAGCAGGAGATGAGAAATAATAAAGATCAGAGCAGAAATCAATGAAACAGAAACAAAAAGAACAGTAGAACAGATCAACGAAACTAGGAGCTGGTTCTTTGAAAGAATTAATAAGATTGATAAACCCCTGGCCAGACTTATCAAAAAGAAACGAGAAATGACCCAAATCAACAAAATCATGAATGAAAGAGGAGAGATCACAACCAACACCAAAGAAATACAAACAATTATAAGAACATATTATGAGCAACTCTGTGCCAGCAAATTAGATAATCTGGAAGAAATGGATGCATTCCTAGAGATGTATCAACTACCAAAACTGAACCAGGAAGAAATTGAAAACCTGAACAGACCTATAACCACTAAGGAAATTGAAGCAGTCATCAAAAATCTCCCAAAACACAAAAGCCCAGGGCCAGATGGCTTCCCAGGGGAATGCTACCAAACATTTAAAGAAGAATTAATACCTATTCTTCTGAAACTGTTCCAAAAAATAGAAATGGAAAGAAAACTTCCAAACTCGTTTTATGAGGCCACCATTACCTTGATCCCCAAACCAGACAAAGACCCTATCAAAAAGGAGAATTACAGACCAATATCCTTGATGAACATGGATGCAAAAATTCTCACCAAAATACTAGCCAATAGGATCTGACAGTACATTAAAAGGATTATTCACCACGACCAAGTGGGATTTATCCCTGGGCCACAAGGTTGGTTCAACATCCACAAATCAATCAACGTGATACAATACATTAACAAAAGAAAGAACAAGAACCATATGATCCTCTCAATAGATCCAGAAAAAGCATTTGACAAAGTACAGCATCCTTTCTTGATCAAAACTCTTCAGAGTATAGGCATAGAGGGTACATACCTCAATATCATAAAAGCCATCTATGAAAAACCCACAGCGAATATCATTCTCAATGGGGAAAAACTGAGAGCTTTCCCCCTAAGGTCAGGAACACGGCAGGGATGTCCACTATCACCACTGCTATTCAACACAGTATTAGAAGTCCTAGCCACAGCAATCAGACAACAAAAAGAAATCAAAGGCATCCAAATTGGCAAAGAAGAAGTCAAACTCTCACTCTTTGCAGATGATATGATACTTTATGTGGAAAACCCAAAAGACTCCACCCCAAAACTGCTAAAACTCATACAGGAATTCAGTCAAGTGGCAGGATATAAAATCAATGCACAGAAATCAGTGGCATTCCTATACACCAACAACAAGACAGAAGAAAGAGAAATTAAGGAGTCGATCCCATTTACAATTGCACCCAGAACCATAAGATACCTAGGAATAAATCTAACCAAAGAGGCAAAGAATCTATACTCAGAAAACTATAAAATATTCATGAAAGAAATTGAGGAAGACACAAAGAAATGGAAAAATGATCCATGCTCATGGATTGGAAGAACAAATATTGTGAAGATGTCAATGCTACCTAGAGCAATCTACACATTCAATGCAATCCCCATCAAAATACCATCCACTTTCTTCAAAGAAATGGAACAAATAATCCTAAAATTTGTATGGGACCAGAAAAGACCTCGAATAGCCAGAGGAATGTTAAAAAAGAAAAGCAAAGCTGGTGGCATCAGAATTCCGGACTTCCAGCTCTATTACAAAGCTGTCATCATCAAGACAGTATGGTACTGGCACAAAAACAGACACATAGCTCAGTGGAACAGAATAGAGAGCCCAGAAATGGACCCTCAACTCTAGGGTCAACTAATCTTCGACAAAGCAGGAAAGAATGTCCAATGGAAAAAAGACAGTCTCTTCAACAAATGGTGTTGGGAAAATTGGACAGCCACATGCAGAAGAATGAAACTGGACCATTTCCTTACACCACACACAAAAATAGACTGCAAATGATTGAAAGACCTCAATGTGAGACAGGAATCCATCAACATCCTAAAGGAGAACACAGGCAGCAACCTCTTCGACCTCAGCCGCAGCAACTTCTTCCTAGAAACATTGCCAAAGGTAAGGGAAACAAGGGCAAAAATGAACTATTGGGACTTCATCAAGATAAAAACCTTTTGCACAGCAAAAGAAACAGTCAACAAAACCAAAAGACAACTGACAGAATGGGAGAAGATATTTGCAAATGACATATCAGATAAAGGGCTAGTATCCAAAATCTATAAAGAACTTCTTAAACTCAACATCCAAAGAACAAATGATCCAATCAAGAAATGGGCAGAAGACATGAAAGACATTTTTCCAAAGAAGACATCCAAATAGCCAGCAGACACATGAAAGAGTGCTCAACATCGCTTGGCATCAGGGAAATCCAAATCAAAACCTCAATGAGATATCACCTCACACCAATCAGAATGGCTAAAATTAATAAGTCAGGAAACAACAGATGTTGGCAGGGATGTGGAGAAAGGGGAACCCTCCTACACTGTTGGTGGGAATGCAAGCTGGTGCAGCCACTCTGGAAAACAGTATGGAGGTTCTTCAAAAAGTTGAAAATAGAGCTACCATATGATCTAGCAATTGCACTACTGGGTATTTACCCCAAAGATACAAATGTAGGGATCTGAAGGGCTATGTGCACCCTGATGTTTATAGCAGCAATGTCCACAATAGCCAAAGTGTGGAAAGAGCCAAGATGTCCATCGACAGATGAATGGATAAAGAAGGTGTGTTATACACACACACACACACACACACACACACACACACACACAATGGAATATTATGCAGCCATCAAAAGGAATGAAATCTTGCCATTTGCAATGCCGTGGATGGAACTGGAGGTATTATGCTGAGCGAAATAAGTCAAACAGAGAAAGACATGTATCATATGACCTCACTGATATGAGGAATTCTTAATCTCAGGAAACAAACTGAGGGTTGCTGGAGTGGGGGAAGGTGGGAGGGATGGGGTGGCTGGGTGATAGACATTGGGGAGGGTATGTGCTATCGTGAGCGCTGTGAAGTGTGCAAGACTGTTGAATCACAGATCTGTACCTCTGAAACAAATAATATATGTTAAAAAAAAAAGAAGAAGAAGATAGCAGGAGGGGAAGAATGAAGGGGGGAAATTGGAGGGGGAGACGAACCATGAGAGATGATGGACTCTGAAAAACAAACTGAGGGTTCTAGAGGGGAGGGGTGTGTGAGGATGGGTTAGCCTGGTGATGGGCATTAAAGAGCGCACGTTCTGCATGGAGCACTGGGTGTTATAAGCAAACAATGAATCATGGAACACTACATCAAAAACTAATGATGTAATGTATGGTGATTAACATAACATAATAAAAAAAAAACTAAAAAAAAATGCTGGCAAATCTTATGTTAATCAGCAGGATTCCTCCTACCTTTGGTTCCATTTACCCCTAGAACCAAAAGCATTTCTTTGGATACACAGTGACAAGAGGCTGCGGTGAAGGGGACAGCAAGAACCCTGACATCCACGGATCAGAAACCACTATTTACAGAACATGTCGTATGTGCCAAGCCCTGCTAAGCCCTTACAAGCCTAATGACATTTACTCTTCACCACAACCCTCGGAGGTGATACTGTTGTCACTTACATCCTATAGACTAAGAAACTGAAGCTTAGAGAAGTTAGTGCCCCAAATTTCCCATCGATGGAATGGTTTCTACATGACTAGAAATCTCATAATTCTTAAGCTGTGCATCTAAGAGTATATTTTTTAAGCTAAATTCTTAAGGAGTTGGAGCCAAAGCAGTGCCTCTTATGAATCTAGGGTGCAGGCTTTCTGCATTAAGCAGGGAGCGTGTTTCCAACTCTGCTTTGTCCAAACTTGGAGAGCCTCTGCTTACTGTAGGCTATAGGTGCCCATCCAGCCAACCAAGCATTCTCCAAGTGGACCCTGGCTTTGAAACTCGGAGATGTATGTTGTAAATCAATTGTAAGAGAACTACAGATTAAAAAAAAAAAAAAAGTCAGGAGTTTTAAAGCAGAAAGGAAAAGACTTGTGAAGAAAACTCTATTAAAGTCATCAACTTTCTCTTGCTTAAGGTCAAAAACTTACAACATACTGAAATACTATTTATTATATTACAAATGAGTGCCAGTAGTCATCTATTTCCTTGCCCTTGTCATGTTTCTGCCTGGGGTATTTATATTTGATCATTGTTCTCTTAATGGATTGAACTAATAAACAAGCATGTGAAAGCTACTGTACCTGCAGATCTGAAGTAATAGGAAGATATAAAGTGTATTGTCTGAGGATTTGTTATTTCCTTTCCCAAAGTCTCATCAGGGAAGTCAGTTTGGCAAGGACACCATTGATTTATGGTTGAAGACAAGGGAATCTATTGGGAAACTAAGTACCACCCAATTAATCCATTTTGGAAAAAGGAAGTCACAAAATAGAAGAGGTTAGTATAGAAAAACCCCTCTCCAGTGTGGACTTGGCTATCATTTTTTTTTTTTAAGATTTTATTTATTTATTTGAGAGAGAGACAGACAGAGAGAGAGGGAACACAAGCAGGGGGAGTGGGAGTGGGAGAAGCAGGCTTCCCGCCGAGCAGGGAGCCCGATGCGGGGCTCGATCCCAGGGCCCTGGGATCACGACCTGAGCCGGCAGACGCTTAACGACTGAGCCACCCAGGTGCCCCTGGACTTGGCTATCATTTTGACACCAAAGTTCTATTCTCAGAAAATTATACTTCAGGAAGGATTAGCCTCTGTCATTTTCATAATACATCAAGGTCAGAAAAGAATGTCTCTTAATCAGTTTATGGAATTACACATGGTAGATCTTTGATGGCTAGACTTTGATTGTCATCAAAGACAGAACCTACAGGGCCCAGGTGGGGGGTGCATAATCAAGACAAGGATGTAGATTGATGAGATTAATTTTTAATCATCAACAGAGCCAGAACACGCAGAGCAAGCATTTAATAATTATTCAAGTACAAGAAAGAATGGAAAGAAAAGGAAGGAGGGGTGAAAATGGTGGTCTCCATGGGCAGAACTCATACCCATGACCTACAAGTCTAGTCTAGAGCAATCATTTTATATTAATATTTTAATATATATTTTATATTAATATTTTAATATATATTTTATACTTACATATTATATCATATTATATTTTAATATATATTTGGGGGATCATACTCTGATTCACCACATATCTTAACTAACAGAATTTAGTTGTAATGTGAGAATTCTAGGAATCATCCCCTTCAGCATTTACAGATCAAAAATTGAGGCTCTGAGAGTGTTGATGATTATCTAAGGTCATGACCCTAATTAACAGCAGAACCAGGATTGGAACTGGAGTTTCCTGACATTCCCTTCTGCATGTAATCTGATTTTCTATTAATATGAATCCACAGATTGAGACAATAACA
The DNA here is from genome assembly GCF_964656455.1 of Halichoerus grypus. Taxonomy (NCBI): domain Eukaryota; kingdom Metazoa; phylum Chordata; class Mammalia; order Carnivora; family Phocidae; genus Halichoerus; species Halichoerus grypus. The sequence continues at coordinate 20,272,668 of NC_135718.1, read as the reverse complement.
TTCTGGTTTATCGACTTTTCCCCCAATTCTATTTGCTCCATGTATTAACTCATTTAATTTATATTTCAAGTATTTATTGAGCATCTATCTAATGTATGTCAAGTTCTGTTGGGGGGCACTGGGAATACAGCATTGAATAAGATAGCCATGGGCTTGGCCCGCATGGGTTTTACAGTCTGATGAAACCCAGGCACTCAATGAATAATTATAAGTGCCAGGTCTGCTTTGAAAGGAGGGGCTCTTCAGAGTAAGTGTTGCTTCTGTTTTCTGGGCAATAAAATGGAATGCACCAAGAGGCTCTTAGAGGTAGTAGCAAGAATCTAGGCCTTTGACTTCAAATTCCAGATTCTTATGAAATCACAATTACCTCTAAAGTACATAAAAAGTACCATTGCCTTTTATTGGTTATTGATCAGTTTCTGTGTTGCTTTTTAAATGTATGAACCTTAGTGAAAATTATTGTTTTGCCTGTATAATATCCATTTCCATTTCTGGTAATGCAATAAGAATTTCCTTTCCAGAATCTATTTCTCCCCTGTTCTCTGTGTGTGTGTGTGTGTGCGTGCGTGCGTGTGTGTGTGTGTGTGTGTGTGTGTGTTGGGAGAGCCTTTGATTCAGAAGTGACCACTCAGCGCTTTCATCTAAAGTTACTGTGAAGGAGAACCCTCTCCTTCTGAGTGGAGAGAGTCTCAGACTGGAGCTGGAGTCCAAGGCAGGAAAGAGCAGGCCTCAGAGTGAAGCCCATACTCAGAAAAGCAAAGCCAACAGAGCCTCAAGATGCAGCTATGCCTCGATCTTGAAACTTCCACTTGTGAAAGTTAAAAAAAAATTTTTTTTTTTGCTTAAAACAGATTTAGATGAGATTTCTGACACTTTTGACAGGAAGAATCCTGACAGCTACCCCAACTGAAGAAAACAACTGAAGGTTTAACAGACATGTTTTAATACATCACAGACCCCAGATTACGCACCCCTGGTTTATACAGTTTATAGATTGGGCAGATTTGGGGAGCTTGGTTTCTCTAGCACAAATGATGGATGTAACTCCCACTAGGATAACCCAGCATAGCTGTCTAGGAAGTGGGGGAGGATTTGTAGATCATGAATCCTAGTCCCTTTTGCTTTCCTGGGCTTTTCATTAATTACCTCCAATAGTCAGATCAAAGTTTCTCAAAATTTAATGTGCAACAAAATCACCCAGATGATCCTGATGTGATGGTGCATGGACTACACTTTGAGGATACTGATATAGGAGCAGGGAGTTGGTCGCCTCCTCTTTGCATTATTACAGAGTCATGGTGAGAAGAGCGTGCATTTCTGACAAAGTAAACTTCAGGCTCAACAGAGTGGCTTCTAAGACTTGATTTCCAGGTCCCCGTGTGCAAATAGGAAACTGTGAAGCTGAATTTGAAGCTTTCAGTAAGTCATCTGGTGTTGAGTTCTCTGCAAGCTTGAGAGGAAGGGAAAGGTCTTTTGTTGGTATGAGAGCTCACTCAGTGGGGACAGAGGGCTTTGTCTTTCTTTCTTTTTTATTGTTATGTTAATCACCATACATTACATCATTAGTTTTAGATGTAGTGTTCCATGATTCATTGTTTGTGCATAACACCCAGTGCTCCATGCAGAACGTGCCCTCTTTAATACCCATCACCAGGCTAACCCATCCTCCCACCCCCCTACCATTAGTTTTTATAGTTTCAGTATTCCAGGATATAACTTCTCATCTAATATATATTCATTGAATGATAAATGACTAAACTACCTATTTGATAATGGATTGAGTAAATAGAAAAATGAATTTGGGTTATTAGTAATTAGTTGATCATAATGGAAAATAGTTCCATTTCTGAAGAAAAACCTAAAATATATGCCCTTTTGGCAGTGACCTAATTGCTTATTTGAAGAGGATTTTCTGAAAATTTTAAGAAAACAGGTACAAGTAGATACCAAAGACTATCTTCCTTTGTCTCCCTCACAGCAATGCAGACAACACTCCTCATTTGCAAAGTTCAAGCATTTCATAATTTTGTTACTATTATTAAACAGCATGTATTTAGTGTTATGTACTTTTCTCTGTGTTTCAGAGCACTTAGTTCTTTTTTTTTTTAATTTTTTATTGTTATGTTAATCACCATATATTACATCATTAGTTTTTGATGTAGTGTTCCATGATTCATTGTTTGTGCATAACACCCAGTGTTCCATGCAGAATGTGCCCTCTTTAATACCCATCACCAGGCTAACCCATCCTCCCACCCCCCTTCCATCTAGAACCCTCAGTTTGTTTTTCAGAGTCCATCGTCTCTCATGGTTCGTCTCCCCCTCCGACTTCCCCCCCTTCATTCTTCCCATCCCACTATCTTCTTTTTTTTTTTTCTTAACATATAACGTATTATTTGTTTCAGAGGTACAGATCTGTGATTCAACAGTCTTGCACAATTCACGGCGCTCACCATAGCACATACCCTCCCCAGTGTCTATCACCCAGCCACCCCATTCCTCCCACCCCACCCCCCAGGGCTTTGTCTTTCTTAAGGCTAAAGAGAAAGAAGCTGAGAAGGCAGATGGCAGGGGATTTTGACCCAGAACTTTCAAAGACGAATTGTGGCACAATATCCTTTAGTAGTGGGGCCTCACTAGGGCCTATTGTGGGCAGCTTTCCAGAAGGGAGGAAAATGGAGCTGCCCAGCTTCAGTGGGGCCTACGGGCTGTTTGAAGCCCTTCTTTCTGAGAAGGTGAGAAATACTGGTGCCACCACAGAAACAATCACGAAAAGTTACCATGGAGGGAAGTTGGTACCACAGTCACTTGTGCAAAGATGGGGGAGCCACAGCTCAGGGCTTCGGAGAGCAGTTGCTGAGCATCACCACAAATCTTTCCTGAGCACTGACCTTGTACAAGGCTGGTTCTAGTTGCTGGTGCAAACACATTACCTGGAGAAGGTAGAGAAACTCCTGCACCAAAAGATTGTGTAGCCCAGAAAGAGAAAGACACAGAAGGTGTGTGCCCTGGACACCGAGCAACATGAATAAGCACCAGATCAGGACAAATGAAGTGCTGGGTAGGAGTGGAGGGGAGGGTGGGGGTTGCATCTGGAGAGTCCAGGCCTATGTGGGGATGGGCCTGGAGCACAGAGCTGCCAAAGGAGCAGTGGAAATGTCTACTAGAGTCTGAGAGTGAAAGGCCTTGGCTTCCAGACTGTGGCCACTGAGGACCCACTTGGAGATGTCTGAGTGGTGACATGTGATGGGAAGAGCCGGGTTCTAGGAGAATTAAGTGGGTCATGTGGCTTCTTAATTTCAAGAAACAGGAAAGCTCTGTATTGATGACTTGGAAAGGAGCTTCCGATGAAGATTTTCGTCTCCTAAAGAGTGAAGAAAACACATACCACCTAATGCACTCTCAAGGATGAATTTTAAAGTTTTGACTCAGGTTGTCAGAATACCCATTTAATGCCAATAGTTTCCTCAAGGAAAACGCATATACCTTTGACAACAGCTGACCTCTGGAAATTTTACCTCCAGAAGTACATATAAAATGGTGCATTTTATACATACACATAAAACGGTGCACATACAGGTTGTTCCCTGCAACGTCCTTGGAAATAGCAAAATATTGTAAACAACCTGAGTGTCCTGTAGGAAATTGATGGAATCAGTTATCATATACCCATGCTATGATACATCGTGCACCTATGAAAAGGATGCAAGATCTTTCCAAGTTCTGAAAATAAAAAGATATGCTAAAAGAAACGGTACAGAGCCGTGTCACACTTTCTACGTAAACAAAGAAAAAAAGGACTATACCTATGCATATTTTAGCTGCATTTTTTAAAACCTAGAGAGGACACATTAAAAAAAAAAAACTACTAAAAAGTAGTAGTCATAGAAGGGAGAAGAGTGTAAACTTGAAGAAGGAGAGACAAGAGTGAGAATGGATCTTTTTGTTCGAATCCTTAATTATATTTTAAATACATGAGGGCATTACAGAATCAGCATGTTAAGGGTTTTATCAATCACCCATGAGCAGAACACATTCGGCAGGGGCTTCTGATGTTGGTGAAGCTGGACTCTGATGCACGGAGGCTCCTGACAGAAGGGCTGAGGACCAGGAGCTTCCCTACACAGCAGCATTCATTCAAATGCCTCCAGGAGAACCCAATTCCTGCTCTTTGCCATCGGGCAAAACTACTTGTTCTCCTGCAGCAGAAGTCATGCCTCAGTCACTGACACAGCATCTCCATGATGGCCTGTCCCCTGTGCCCCGTTCTCCTGGTGGGAAGGAGCAGGTCCAGCACCGGCCAGTTCCAGAGCCCAGTGGGCACCTGCCTGCAGGGCATAGGCATAGGCATTTCTACATTCTAACAAATCTCCCATTTTATAGTAAATCTTACCGAATTCGAGGGTGACAATGATCATGAGTGTCACTATCAACAATTCAGGATTTGCTTTCTTTGTCGCCCCTTATGGACCTGACCAATGCCTCTGTCTTCTGCCAACTTCCTCCCAGCGGAAGGGCATGAGTGCCCCCGCCAGTGTGGTAGTGTAAATGTAGGTGCAAACCCGAGTTTGGCGCTTATCAGCATGGCTTTGAAAATGTTGTTTAACATATCCAGCTCAGTTTCCTCACCTAAAAAAAATGGGGTTGTCCTAAAAATAAAAGAGAAAAATAATTTATAAAGTAATATCTCTGTACCTGGCACATTGAAAAGACTCCATAAGTGTGTTGTCAATGTATGATGACTTTCAACTCCTGGTTGTGAAATATCTGGTGTAGAATAATCTAGAAGCATTTGATAGAAAATGTACTGAATACTCCGTATGGGCTCACTTATATCACTTGCAGTAATGAGATGGGTACTCTCGACCAAGAGTTCAGTGTTCGTGTTCCTGAAATAACCTCCCTGAAACCAAGGAGCGAGATCTTCATGTGTTTCTAAAGACGTTTCCAGTTCAAACAACGTATTTGTTTATATATGTAGCCAGAGCAGATGACAGTCTTCTGAGCTGTAAACTCCCCTTCTAATTAGACTGGTAATTGCAGAGCAAGGACACGTTGATTCAGCCAAAACATCTTCTGCAAGAGACTCACACCTCCCTCTCTTTGTAATCTTTAAACATGCTCACAGCACAGACCACACCACTCTGAGCAAAAAGCAAAAGTTGTCACTGCTGCTCAAACAGCACCCCCGGTCTTGGTCCTAGGAGGCAGCTACTCCACTGGGCTTCACAGCTTTCTTGCTCTTGAGCTTTTCAGTGACAGAGAACAAGGCCAGACTCTGGGAGGAGAGACCCTGGGCTCTGGGGAGGGTCCTCTAGCCTGTCCTCTCTCAGATCTGTCAGGTAAAGCTGTGGCTCTTCAGGGAGTCCTTTCTCTCTACCTGTCTGCTTTCCTCCCTTCCTCCCCTCCTCCTTCCCTCCCTTCTCCCTCCCTCCCTCCCTTCCTTCCTCCATTCCTCCCTCCCTCCCTCTCCCTTCCTTCCTTCTCCACATCTTCCTCCCTCCTTTCCTTCCTTCCTTTTCTAATAAAAATAAATAAATCTGTACCTCTGAAACAAATAATACATTATATGTTAAAAAAAATGAAGATAGCAGGAAGGGAAGAATGAAGGGGGGGAAATCGGAGGGGGAGACAAACCATGAGAGACTATGGACTCTGAGAAACAAACTGAGGGTTCTAAAGGAGAGGGGAGTGGGGGGATGGGTTAGCCTGGTGATGGGTATTAAAGAGGGCACGTTCTGCATGGAGCACTGGGTGTTATGCACAAACAATGAATCATGGAACACTATATCTAAAACTAATGATGTAATGTATGGGGATTAACATAACAATAAAAAAATATGGAAAATATATTCTTTGTTAAAAAAAATAAAAATAAAAATAAAAATAATGATGTAATGTGTGGGGATTAACATAACAATAAAAAAATTTAAAAAAAAAAGAAAAACTCAGATGTAACTTTTAATAATCGAAATAAATCTAATATTAAAGCCAAAAAAAAAAAAAAACTAATGATGTAATGTATGGTGATTAACATAACAATAATAAATAAATAAATAAATCTAATAAACCTAAAAGTAGTTACTATTATAGCTGTTTTAAAGGCTCAATCTTTCTTCCAAGGATGAGACAAATTGGTCAGGAATCCATTAAGCAAACTAACCAATGAGGATTCAGATACTGGTGAGCTGGGATACGAAGCAGGCGCGGCTGACTCTAGAGCCCACACTCTTAGTCACCTTGCTTTACTGCCCCATTTTGGAAAAGGGTCATAGGTTAATTGCCTTGCAGAGTTTGAGAGGGCACATCATTGGGCATTCTCCCACTCTGCCCTATTTCACTACACACAGAGAAAGCTGGTTGCTAGGGCCAATTGGAATGTGACTTCTGTGGAAGGAGCTTGTTAATGGACCAGGGTTATTCTGAGGTCCTAGCCATGGGTCATCCAACTCAAAACCATCATGAGCTATAATAGCCACTTCTTCCACGGTCTCATCCAAGTAGAGTTCAGGGGCAAAAAAGTGTTGGGTGTAAAGACAACCTCACATTTGCAGAGGGGAAAAAAAGGATAAAGGATCTCCCCTTGCCTGTAATTCTAATACATCTTCCCAGGAACCTAATTTGGACTCAGGGCTTCCCCATTAACTATATAAATGGGATTAAAGACTTGATTCCAGCAGAGAACATAAAGTACTTAAGGAATGACTTTGGCCAGATGACACATTATTAATAATAATAAGGAGTAGAATTATTTAGTATTTATATGACCCTTTATTTGCAGAGAGTGTTTCAATGGCTTCCTCACACGCATATTATAATCCTAATGGTCATTTTGTGCTTTCCCATTTGTCTTGCTTTTGTGTGTTTGCAGCATTTAAACGTTCGTGATACTAAGTAAAATTAATGCCCATGAAAGCCTGTAGCTGTCTGCCTTGTGTGGTTTGGTTCTTCCATTTATTCATACAACACACGCCTTCCCAGCTGAGAATCCTAAACCCACATCTCCTTAACCATCAAAGATTCCTGCAGGCCATTTGGGGTCCTGAGCCCTAGAACCAGCTGTCTTCTGTTAGTGGAGACTTCAGGGATGTCCTGCTGTGGTTTGACTCATTGAAAAACCTTCTAGTAGGCAGCATCTCCGTTTCTAGCTGCAGATTATTTTCTCAGCTCTATTTCCACAGCCATTCAATGCCTTTGAATAGGTTTGGTTTTAAGGTACCTGACCTTTAATTAACCAACTCCTGACTGCAGGTCTATCTGGAATAATACAGAGTCCACTGCTAGTCCATTTTGGATTCCACTGTTTCCTGTTTCATGAATTAGAGGGTGATTATGATGATGGTGACGATGATGCTGAGGACCACAAAAGAATTTATCGACTACTTAGATGTCAAGCACTTGGCTGAGTACTTCACTTACACATGCACGCTTACTTTCCACAAGAGCCATATGAGGTAGGTGGTATTATTATCATTTATTATTATTCTCAATTCACAGAGGCAGGAGTTGAGGCCCAGGTCACACCACCAGCCAGTGCTCCACCTGATAGTCACACCCACGTCACATGACTCAACCCCATGCCCTTGTCACCATGATGCAACCCTCATTGCGAGCTAGAGAATTTTGTGCTGGTTTTTTAAAACCATTACCTACAGTTTTAGTTTCAGATATGATCTGTTCAGGAAACCTCTGTGTATTCCAATTGCCTGGATGCTGACAGTTAAAAGTCAGAGAATTATTCTGAGCCTTTCATGGGCCTCTGTCTTCCCTCCTCTTCTTTTCCTTTATTTTTCCCTTCTAGAATGTTGGCCTGAGTCTTAGCTTTGTGGTTCTCCTTGTTTAGAATAGAATTGAATTTTCTTCTGTTTACAATCTAGCTCCTTCTACCCCATGCCCTAACAGCAACACAGGGGGCTTTCTATGGGACCACAATGTTGGTAATAATGAAGTAGCATCTGGCCAGGTGACCCAATTTTTCTTTTTAAGAAATATGAATCTGGAGCTAGGGAAATTCTGTGAAATATAACTTACTTCTACTTCCTCTATACTCACCTCTGGCCTCCCCAAGTGCCCAGTTCACTCGTCTCATGTAGGAAAGTGACCGGGGATATTGATTCACACTGGGTGATGGTAACATAATGAGGTTCCTCTGTCGGGTGGACCTAAAATATGTGTGTGGAGGATTTAAGCTAAAAGAATGTTTCTCAACTGGTAGAATTTTAAGTTGAAGCAATAACAGTTAACAGGTACCACATTCTTACTTAGTTCCAAGCACTATACCATGTTCTTCCCATATTACCCCATTTCCTCCTTACATCAACCTTATACAACAGATACAGTGGCCCCATTTTGCAAATGGAGAAATGGCAGATAATTTGGGTCATGTGTCACAGCTGGTAAATGGGGGAAGCAAGTTCAGATTCTGATCTGTTTCATTCTAAAACCACACCTAACCTCTGCAGCCCAACTAGATCGAGGACACAGGTGTGAGCGGGAGAGCGTTCCCTGTGATGGCCTCTCAGAGGTACAGCTACTCCACCTGTACACAGCTGGCCCCAAAAAAGAAGTCGCTGGGATCCCTCTCACTCCCAGGGTGATGCTGTTTCCCTCCCATCTGTGGTGGAAATTTGCCAGACAACAGAGGGTGACAAAGAAGGTGATTCCTGAACCCTGGCTATGGGTGAGGGACCAGCCCAGGGAATCCTCAGCTCCAGCTCTCCTTTGGACAGAATGAATCTCTTTCTCCCATCCTCAGGAGGAGAAGAGCAGGGGATCCTACATGTTGAAAGACAAAAGACCCATTTTTGAACACCTACTGGATGCACATTCTGTGGCAACCTCTTTCAGAATTATCTAATGGAGAGTTCACTCTTCTTTTTCTTCATAGGGATCCAATGACTAGAAAACAAACTATAAAGAACTCATTTGGCTTGGCCTTTGCATAGGCTTCCCCATATCAGATAGGGCATTCGATCCAAAGCCCATGTGATAGGCTTTTTTTGTGCCAACTTGGCTAAGCTCTAGTACCCAGGTATTTAACCAAACACAGGTAGGTATTGCTCTGAGGTGTTTTGTTAGATGTGGTTAACATTTCCAATCAGTTGATTTTAAGTGAAGGAAAGTACTCTCAATCATGTGAGTGGGCTTCATCCACAGCGTTGAAGGCCTTAAAAATAAAAACTGAGGTTTCCCAGAGAAGGAATTCTGCCTCAAGCCTGCGGCATCAACACCTGCCCGAGTTCCCAGCCTGCTGGCCTGCCCTACAAAGTTTAGCTTCCATCATCCCATGAGCCAGTTCCTCATCTACCTACATCTATATTGCATCGTCTGTTTCAGCCTGAAAACTTCTAAACTTTTGAAAGCAGTGAGACGGGAGCTGCCCACTGTGGGAGCAACCGTGTCACCTCTGCTCCGTCTCTTGGATGTTAGTCTTTAATCCTCAGCACCCCCCAAGGCATTCTAAGGGTCACTGTCCCTGGGCTCTGGAGGCGAGAGGCCACGTGGTTCTGAGGTCTTCTACCTCTACCCCATTGAAAGGTTAGAAAGGAATACAGAGCCTGAGAAGTTGTTGCTGAGCAGTTGCTGCAGTGGCTTAGAGATTTGCGTCACTGTAACATTGTGTAGCACAGGCTCCTAAAGAGGAGGGGGACTGTCCACGTTGTGTCCAGCCCATTCCTAATGCAGATGTCATGCTCATAATCTTCTTGCTGTTCTCCACGGACAACGCCAGTTGTGAAGGTCTGGGTCCCAAGAGCCTCCATGTCAGGGCCTCAGACATCGGCAGCATGGAGTCAAATTTTATCTGTTTCTCTGACAGATTTAAAGTCCATCAGGTCCAGGGGAACGATCATCTGAAGGGCCTGAAGACGAACTCATTTGCCTCTCTTCAAATTCAAGTTAGTGAAAAAATTCAGCAGAGGAGTGCTTAGCAGGTTGAAGCTCATAAATCTGTCAGCAAACTTTACTGACCATGTACATGAAATTAGGCAAGGCTTTCTTTTTTTTTTCCCTTAACTTCAGTGTCATTTTGAATTATGTACTCTACATTATAGATAGATCAACTTCTTCCTGGCTGCTAGCCAGACTTTGGAAGACAGGGATAGGTTTTATTTTTATTTCAACCTGCTTCTGATTCAGAGCTTAAGGTGACATATAGCCAGGCATCAGGTTAAAAAAATAATCTGTAATAGGCCCATCAACCCACTTTCATCTATGTTCAGTCGGATATAATTGGTGATATTGACAATACACTGGATTGCATTGATTTTCTCATCCAAGTGGAAAACCTTGGTGACACTTTCTTTTTCATTCCACTACCCTGTTAGTTATGAAAAATTCTCCAAGGAAAAATGATTAGTCATGAGTTCTTTATCCGTATGTATCTATGGTGTTTCCCTGAAAGACTTGACCTTGAGCAAAAATAATTTACCACTTACTATGTTCCAAGCCGGCAGGGCCTCCATGTCACCTTATTCTGATTGGGCACTGCCCAACCAATGCCCGGCCAAGAGGGTGAGCACGAGCTAGAAACCAGTCACATTCAGTTGCCAAGTTTCTACCTTGAGGAAGGGACATCTTTTTCCAGTTCACATGAGGCACCATGTGGTAGGGCTGATGGGGGTTTATCTACACTGTTATATTTAATCAGCACAAATGCTGTGCAAGGTCGAGTTGTAACTATGGAGACAGAGAAGATTAGGATGTCCCCTGTGCTGTGGGGTTGGAATTGGTAGTATGAGTAGGAACTCATGACATTTAGTAGGGAGAGGGACAAACACGGAAATAAATAAATGTAAGCAGTGTGTGTGTGTGTGCGTTTGAACTGTCTGCTTGAAATAGACGAATTGGGGCTTAAATCTTAGCGCCTCATACACATGGCTTTTGTCAAATCACTTAGCAATTCTAACCCTCCACTGTCTCATCTAAAAACAAAACAAAACAAAAACCAGAAAGTAAACAAACAAAAAACAAAAAGAGAGGAAGGAAAATGAGGAGAGTAATAATACCTATCTCACCAGGTTATTGTGAGGATTAAAGGAGATACAGCACCCTTACCATGATGTCTGGCACCTACTCTATAACCCAAACTGTAACATTATTGTTAACTCATTATTATTGTATAATGTTTTCTGAATGATTAGAAATATATGTGTGCCCAGGACACCTAGGGAGCTCCTATCACAACCCTTATCCTGCTTATTTTCCCCCAGGACGCTGAACTGAATTTAAGTGGAGCCACTAAATTCCAGCCAAGACTTCCCCAGGGTTAAAGCCTGCCCTGTGGGGAGCTGTCCTTCTCAGTGGCTCAGGCCAAGCCCAGAAGATTGTGACTGCCTGAAATCAGAACCTGGATCAGCAAAGGTGAATCTGATCATAGAATAAGTCAGAAAGCCTATCCCTGTAGAGACACTGCCTGGCTGAGCTTTTCCAAGAGAGGACCCGTCTCCTTTCTGCCAATCAATACCTCATTCATAATTATGAGATCAAATAACATTCCCATCATCCACCACCCTAATTCATGAAATATGTTGAAAGGACTTTTATTTCTGTGGCCTTTCATTAGGGAAGGTAGAGTTAATTTCATCTGAATAGGAAGGACCACAGTGACAAAATACAGTGAACCTCTTTCCTACTTGGTTCAACCAAAGCATGGTGCCATGTCACCAGGCAATAACCTCTTAAGGCCCAGGAGGAAAATCAAATCCAAGTGAAATTTCTGGAAAGGGAAAAATGGCCAGCTATCAGATTTTGTGATTCCCCATGGAAATCTACATTCTTCCCACCCTCAGTTGACCTAATGTAAAAGACTAGGTTTAAAAAAGGAGCTCAGAGACCCCTGGGTGGCTCAGTCGGTTAAGCATCCCACTCTTTGTTTTGGCTCAGGTCATGATCTCATGAGTTGTGGGAATGGGCCCAATGTTGGACTCTGAGCTCAGCAGGGAGTCTGCTTTAGATTCTCTCTCTCCGTCTGCCCCTCCCCCCACTGGCACGCCCACTGTCACTCTCTAGCTCTCTCTCTCTAAAATAAATAAATAAATCTTTAAAAAAAAAAAAAAAGACTTTGCCTATCTGTTGCTGGGACTTTAACTGAAAGACTACCTAAGAAGCAGCCTGAAACAGGACTCCCGGAAATGCCAGAGCTCCATGGCCTTGCTGACATGGAGAGCTCTGGGGAAAAGATCATCAGGAGGCTTTTTGCACAGGTCCTTGACAATCACAATCCGGGAATTATTTAAAGCAATGTTCTTAGATCACTTGAGGAGTCATTAAGTACTTGATACACTGATTATACTCTTTAGATCTTCTTTTGACCAAATTAAAGCATGAGAATTTCCTTCATAAATATGTAATTACTTTGGGAGAAAAAAATCACAATGCAGTAAATAATAGCAAATTACATAAGGTTTTACATATTGACCTCTATTATTTTATTACATTTCTAGGAGCCTTCCTGGAACTTTCTGATTTTAGCATGTGATGAAGAACTTGTAGAAGCTTTTCCAAAAGCAGAAGGCCAAGCAGAGAAGCAGCCTTTGGATTAGGCATGGGTGGGAAAGGGGAAGCAAGCTTCCCAGAGGAAGGCTGACTCTCCTCTGAAGGAAAAAATGCCCACCTTTTTGGGTCAGTCCAGAAGACCAAAAGAACATGGACTATTATTAGTTCCCCAAGGAGAAACTGGCTCAAATTTCATTTCCTTCACGGACTAGCAGTTGTCCTTAGGCATGTACTGAAATCTTCCTCAGTACCTTATCTGTGAATTGTGGATGATAGTATGTACTTGGAAGTGTTGTTGGGAGGACGGTCCATCACCAGTGTCAGCCCTTGGACTATTGGCCATGATCTGGGACTTCTTGATTGGTCCCAGTGCTCAAAGTTACTAACTCACTAGACCTTTTGCAGGTACAAGCTCAAAGCAGACCTCTCATTTGGCTGCAGGATTCTTAAAGAGCCCCCTCTACTTGTCCTAATGATCTATCTCCAGCACTTGGAGAAACTATCTGCTTTTGCAGAAATAATTTTCCTTTGTTTTTGCCTTTTATAAAGTCCTTTTTCACTTGCAGTATAATTAGGCCACGTGAAGGAGAGGGTTGATTATATGTTTAGCTAAATTAAACTCAGGTTTTGTATATAAAATTTCTGCTTAGGAACATTTGTGGCATTTTTTTGTTTGTTTTGTTTTTTAAGATTTTATTTATTTATCTGACAGAGAGAGACACAGAGAGAGAGGGAACATAAGCAGGGGGAGTGGGGGAGGGAGAAGCAGACTTCTTGCCAAGCAGGGAGCCCAATGTGGGGCTCCATCACAGGACCCTGGGACCCTGGGACCCTGAACTGAGCCAAAGGCAGACACTTAACGATTGAGCCACCCAGGTGCCCTTGCTTAGGAACATTTGTATTGAGAAAAGTAAATCTCCTTGTATATATTTTAAATACTTTCAGAAAGACCACCTAGTGTTCCATCTTTATTTTATAATTTCTAACTTATAATTCATGCTTTTCAAAGCACATGGTATTCACTATATCATTGGACCTTTGGGGCAATAGGATTATTATTTCCACTTTCTAGATTAGGAAAAGTAGGTTCAAGACTCCACAGCCACAGAACTGACATTAAGACTTGGAGCCACTAGTCCCCAGTGCTAAGTTCCTTCAACTTCGCCATATTGTGACCCATTGAAGAAACTTCATTTTATTATGGAATAATAAAGACATTGTCACAGGTAATAATAAAATACCTTTAAAATGCCTTGTGCTCACTATATTTCTTCTATTTCCCCTCTAGACTTTTGCTCTTATGAAGTATATTTCAGTACCGTGTTTTATTAACTTTAAATAAGTTTACAAGAGGGAGCATTCAACCGAAACAACCCTAATTGGCTTGAAACATAATATAATAACCTCTTTTCATCCAATTTGTTAAAGGAGTTAACTGGACCTGCATAGCCAGCAGCTAAACACATTGGTTTAAACGTACAGTGAACCTAATTTCCTCAAAAAACATTCCTCTACAGAAGAAGGACAGATGGAAGGGAAGGAGGGAGGATTCTCAATGGAACTTCGAAGGGTCAATTTAGTTCCAATTATCTGCTCTTGCCAGATAAAAAGGATAAAAGGATAATTTATATAAATGTATCTATCTGTGTATGTGTCTGTATGTGTAAGATAGACAATTAGGCACCTTTCCAATTGAAACAGTCAAAAATAAAGAAATCATAAATTTTACAGTGCAATTGAACTCAGCCAAAATCAGCTGGTCGGGCTCACTATGTTCCCAAAGCATCATCCCTAAGAGCCTAAATTATCTAGGATGGTTTCGCACTTATAATTTTTACCCAGGGGGCACACTTTTCTGTCCCAAAAAAACGAAAACAAACAACAACAAAAACACAACCTTAAAAGTTAATAATTTAGAACTAGTCCAATTCAAATCAGTGGTTACTAGTTGCCTGGTATATTAGAAATTGAGCCTGGGTGGCTCAGTTGGTTAAGCATCTGCCTTTGGCTCAGGTCATGGTCCCCGGGTTCCTTCGTGGGGCGCTCTGCTCAGTGGGGAGCATGCTTCTCCCTCTTCCTCTGCCTGCCACTCTCCTTGCTTGTGCTCTCTCTGTCTCTCTCTGTGTCAAATAAATAAATAAAATCTTAAAAAAAAAAAAAAGAAATTGAATATATTGATTTTTAGTCCATCCCACAACTCAGTGGGCTTCTAACCTCTGGCAAGCCTCAAAACCTGTTTACCTCGGGTGATCAAGTCAAGTTGCATGAGAATGGACTTTTAAACTGTAAAGTACTGCTAAAATGTTAGAAATTCACATGAGGATTCAATCCAACAATAACATAGACATATAGAGAACACATATAAAAGGGAAGTTACTTTTTAAGATTTTATGTATTTATTTACTTGAGAGAGAGAGTACTACCGCATGAGTGGGGGAGGGGCAGAGGGCGAGAGAGAAAATCTCATCAGAGTCCATGCTGAGTGCAGAGCCAGTCCTGGGGCTCGACATGGGGCTCCATCTCACTACCCCGAGATCATGACCTGAGCCAAAACCGAGAGTCAGACGCTCAACTGACTGAGCCACCCAGGTGCTCCAAAAGGGAAGTTACTTTAAGCAAGCCATTTTCAGTCACTCAAGGAGCATTGTTTACATCCTAAAATGAAAAGTTTTCAAAATTCATTCACTAAAGAGGGTGCTGCCTATGGAACATTTTCTGGTGACACTGTTGATCCGTGTTTTTGCCTTTTAATCATACCACATAAATCACATACCACGTAATTCTTTTCACAACTTCAAATTGTCCATCATCAGCTAGTATAAATTAATAAAACTTAGCAAGACTCAGATTTGGAAATCTGTGTTAAGTTTTCCATCACCTTCTAGAAAGAATGTCTCTTTATATACATCTTCTGAACTTTTTTTTTTTTTTGGTGAGATTTCCCTAAGTAGAGAAGATGAAGTAATTGTGTCCTCACTTTTCACAGCAAAAAGCACTGTCTCATATTTTACAAACACTTTGGGTTTGAGCTTTCATCTTGAGATTTTTCATTAACATATTACTCAATGCCTGGAACCCATTTATGTTTCAAGAAAAAATCAGGGTGCCTGGGTGGCTCAGTTGGTTAGGCGACTGCCTTCGGCTCAGGTCATGATCCTGGAGTCCCGGGATCGAGTCCCGCATCGGGCTCCCTGCTCGGCAGGGAGTCTGCTTCTCCCTCTGATCCTCCCCCATCTCATGCCCTCTCTCTCTGTCTCATTCTCTCTCTCAAATAAATAAATAAAATCTTTAAAAAAAAAAGAAAAGAAAAAATCAGTAACCCTGCCACTTATCTGTTCTTCCTGTTGTATAAATATTCAAAGTACTTCATATAACTAATATGAAACCTCATCTTCCCTAAATCTCTTCCCAAATATGTAATTACTTACAGTTTATGTGGGATTGGGCTACAAATTGCAGAGAATCGAAGAAAGGTATTGTCAATTATTCATGTTAACAATAACAATTACTATAAAGATATTTGTGGAGCTTAGAATCTAGGAGAGATGAGTTCTACATACAAAACCATTTATGAATAAAAGACATTGTATGATCAGGAAATGCAGTGGGAGGAAGAAATAGATCAGTGATGACCATGACATTTGGGGAAAGTGAGACATGAAATAAACCCTATGGGTAGGATTTATTTATTTTTATTTTTATTTTTAAAGATTGGATTTATTTATTTGAGAGAGAGAGAGAGAGAGAGCATGAGCAGGAGGAAGGGCAGCAGGGAGTCCCATGCAGTGCTGGATCCCAGGACCCTGGGATCATGACCTGAGCCGAAGGCAGACGCTTAACTGACTAAGCCACCCTGGTGCCCCCCATGGATAGGATTTAAATAGAAGGACACATATAGAGAACACTGTTCAGATTAGGCTTGAGGGATATAACTACAGGAACTAATTTTGTTGATTACTTTGGCTGAGTATATGTAGTCTACTACTCTTTTAAATATTTTCTTTGCTAAGAGACAAACTCAATTATGTGAATGATGTGGGTCCTTCCCATTTTTATATTGTTGTAATAGGCATCACTATTTCATCTCATTCCAGACCACCTTCTCCCAGGAGAAACATTTCTATTCTTCTTGAAGCCTTTCTCTCTCCACACTCATTAAGTAGAGTTCATTTATCGCTTATTTTTATTGAGAGAAAATTTATACATAGTGAGATATACATAGTGTGTGCATTTGTCAATTCAAGCCCTTATAAAAATACCTTCTATTTTCGTTAAATAGGTTTCCCTTTCTGCTTAAGATAATTCAAGGCTTTTTTTTTCCACCTGCAACCAAAAGAGTCATAGTTATACTTTAGGAAATTCACGGTTGCATTGAGAATTGGACTGTCTTAGCCAGCTCAGGATGCTATAACAAAATACCATAGACTGGGTGGCTTAAAGAACAGACATTTATTTCTCATCATTCTGGGACAGGGAAGGCCAACATCAAGGTACCTGCAGATTCAGTTCCTGGTGAGAGCCTTCTTCCCAGCTTGCAGACAGCTGCCTTCTTGCTGTGTCCTCACATGACAGAAAGAGAGAGAGCAAGCACTCTGGTTTCTCTTCCTTTTTAAATAAGGATACCG
This sequence comes from Halichoerus grypus, assembly GCF_964656455.1. Classification (NCBI taxonomy): domain Eukaryota; kingdom Metazoa; phylum Chordata; class Mammalia; order Carnivora; family Phocidae; genus Halichoerus; species Halichoerus grypus. The sequence goes on along the minus strand of NC_135718.1, from coordinate 20,255,548 downwards.
ATCCCATCATGGGGACCCCATTCTCATAGCCTCATCTAAACCTAATTACCTCCCAGAGGCTCCACCTCCAAATACCATCACATTGAGGGTTAGGGCTTCAACAAATGAATTTGGAGAGTGGGGGCCACAAACATTCAGTCCATAACATGGAGCCAGGGATCTAAGACTTTTGTTAGTGCATATGGTGCCTCTTTTGCAAATTAGGAAAAGGTCCCTGCTCTGGCCTGATGGAGCCTCGTGGTCTCCGAGGTTGGTAAGAGAAACAAGGCTGGATTTCGGTGCCTCTGGTAAGTGCACTTGATGGTAAATATGCACAGGGTGTACATGGGAATCCTATAGATATCCTGGATCTTCAGCCTGAGATGTGAGCCCTACTTTGGCTTAACATTTTCCTTCTACTTTCCAAATGTCATCATCTTTCTGTGGCTTTGTCACTGCCCAAAGCATCCTGGGGTGTTCATCAAGAAAAGCTGTCCCCCTGACCTTTATAATAACTACAAAGAGAATAATTTTTTGTGAGGTCGGGGATGAGGGGGGATGCTGGACGTGGCAACATTTGTAGAAGTTAAACAGTATGTGCTAAGAAGTGCATAGGGCCTATTTATCTCTGGTCTTGTGATTCGAATCATCAGAGCAGGAAAAGATAAGTTGGTGACCAAATTATGGATATATTTTTGATTACCCTACTTGGATACCAAAGAGTGTTCCCAGAAACACTGCAAATTGTTATTTACACATGATATTGTGAACATCAAGGAAGTCATAATGCAATCAGAATTCAGCAGCAGTGAAAGTTTTGCCTGAGCAGGTCTGGTGGTGCTTCAAGGCTTCTGCAAATAGGTAATGCCTCCCTGAGGCCAGGTATAGGTTTCTGGAGACACAAAACAGGGTAATTGTAACTCACTACAGATGACCAGAAAATTGTCAAAAATAAGGAGCTGTTTTTCTCTGAGACGTGGAGAAAGACGAGGCATTTTTCTACTGGAAGAATTGATGGTGGGAAGTATCTTCAGCATAAATAATTGCCCATCTTTATAATTCTTAAAAATCTCTATAAGCCTTTGCTGAAGAAAACTATAATTCAAAAGTCAACCCAGGGAAGGAGGAATGCATTTTCCTTGACCTTAGTCTTGCCTTACTGGGCTCTGCCAGTCAGGAGCATTTCTAAATCACAGAAGATGAGAGACTGTCTAGGGGAGAGTGGTTAAGAACTTGGACTCACCTTGAGACTATTGCCTCTGTCACTTTCTCACAGAATGACCTTGGTCACACTGGTTGACTTTTCTGTACTTGAGTTTTCCCTTCCCTGACCTCTGGGTAACAATAGTATTCTCACAGGGTTGGAGTAGTATAGGCAAGTAGTGCATGGAGCATGGTGCCTGGCATCTGGTAAACACTCATCATTATGAAGTCACCCCCAGGTTAAAAGACTCCACTGGCCTCCCACTATGCCCAGCTTCAGTTCACACTCCTAACGGTGATGCCAAGGCCCTTCGAAATCAGGCTTCAGCCTCTTACTCCCCCTTAGCCCCTGCCAGCCTCACCCTCACTCTCATCCTCTCTCAGAACCTCAAAACTCGTCACACACTTTCATCCTCTGAGCCCTGCACATACAGCTTCCTCTGTAACTCTTTCTCCTCTACACTCAGTTATCAGCTACTGATCCTTCAGAGGAGGCCTGGAGAGTTTAGTGATTAGAAGTCTTCAGAAATCAGAGTGGCCAGCGTTTCAATCTTGGCCCTGATACTCATCCACCAAGTGACCTTGGGTAAATCAAGCTAATGTTCCATGCTTTCATTTCCTCATCTGTAAAATGGGCTTAATGCCTGTTATGGTCTGAATGTGTCCTCCCAAAATTCATATGTTGAAAGCTAACCCCCAAGGGGTAGGTATTAGGAGGTTGGGTCTTTGGGAGGTGATTAGGTCATAAGGGCAAAGCCCTCATGAATAAGTACCCTTATAAAAGAGACTCTAGAGAACTCTCTTTTCCTCTTTTACCATCTGAAGAGAGAACAATAATCTTTAACCTGGAAGATGACCCTCATCCAACCATGCTGTCACCCTGATTGTAGACTTTCAGCCTCCAGAAATGTGGGAAATAAACGTCTGATGCATATAAGCCACCCAGTCTATGGTATTCTGTTACAGAAGCCCAGACAAACTCATAGTGTCTCCACAGCATATTTGCAAGGATTAAATGAGACACTGAGCACAAGGAACTCAGCAAGGGTCTGGTACATGTAAAGACCCAAGTGATCATAACTGTAGTTGCAACCCTGCTCCTCCATCAATGCATCAAAGTGCTTCTTATACACTATTATCATGATATTTTATTAAATTTTAGAGTACTGCTTGATCACAGATCTGTTCCTGCATGTACATGTACCAATGTGAATGCAGACCCCTATGTTATATTCATCTCTGTAGACACGGTGCCCTGCACAGTCCCAAAAACAATGTAAGTACTTGAATATATGGTTAATGGATGGATGGATGGATGGATGGATGGATGGATGGATGGATGGAAAAAAAGAAGTGGATAAGAGACATATTTAAAAGATAACTATCAAAAAAAAGGCAATTGTGCTTTAGAGCTTAACAGATAGTCCAGGTTCCCAGGGTTGTACAAGTTCAGAGAAGGGAGAGACTTTTCTTTGCTTGAGTATCCAGAAAGCTTCCTGGAGGAAGGGAAGATTTGAACCAGGACTTAAAGGATGGGTAGTTTTGGGAAGGGCCAAGGATCTTCTAAATGACAGTAATGTAGGGCGCCTGGGTGGCTCAGTTGGTTAAGCAACTGCCTTAGGCTCAGGTCATGATCCTGGAGTCCTGGGATCGAGTCCCGCGTCGGGCTCCCTGCTCAGTGGGGGGTCTGCTTCTCCCTCTGACCCTCTTCCCTCTCGTGCTCTCTGTCTCTCATTCTCTCTCTCTCAAATAAATAAATAAAATCTTTAAAAAAAATTTAAAAAAATAAAAAAAACTTAAATGACAGTAATGTAGCCATCTACTTAGGTATTTCTCAAAAATTCTAAATCAGATAATTCTTAATTAATTGTAGGGGGTGAGGCTGGATGGGAGGTCACAGATAAACACAAAATATGACTAGAACAAAACTAAAGCTGTCAAAATATATTACAAAAGTAGATTTAAAGCAAATATATTTAGTTTTAATTGCAACTGATACTTAGACAACACATTTATCTGTTACAAAACAACTTATTTCTATTTTCTGCATGATCTACTAGGCAGACCAAGTGACCAAACGCAATACTAGATTGTAGTAGTTAGTGTAGGCCACTTGCTGAAATAAATAAACCCCAAAATGTCAATAGTCAAACACAGTAACAGAGTACTTCTTTCTTAAGTAAAAACCCAAGGACTGTGTACATGGTTGGTGGGAGTCCCTCCTCCTCTGTGATGATTCAGGGACTCGAGATTCTTCTACCATCCTCCAGAGTCTCACTGTGACCTACCATTTAAAAGGAAAAGAACATGAAGAGCACATGCTGAAGGACTTTTATGGACCAGGCATACAATTTAGGCACTGCTCTTCTCCTCAGATTCCATTGGCAAGAACTCAGTCACATAACCATGTCTAACCACCCAGCAAGCTGGAAATGAAGTATAGCTGTGTACCCAAGAAGAAGACGACACTGGCTTTACTGAGCAACCATCAGAGTCAGCCACGGGACCACCTGTTTTTGAGAATGAGTGTTTTCCCCTCACTCTCTCAATGGTTTTCCTCCTCTTCTCTAAATAACATCACAATTTCATAAGTACCCAGTGTCTAAAACTCTATATATTTCCTGGTTTATCTATTAGACTATGTGATCTCTACTAACACGTTTTCTCCTAAGAGTAACATAGCCTGCATGTAGTAATGTTATAAGCAGTCAATTTAATGGGTTGAGTGATGCCTAATGATGTGTAAACTAAAAACTTATCCCTAAAACTTGCATGGAACCACAAAAACAAAAACAAAAAAAATGAATGGTCAAAGAAATCTTAAGAAAGAAGCACAAAGCCAGAGGCATCATGCTCCCTGATTTCAAACTATATTACAAAGCTTATAGTAATTAAAACAGTATGATATTGGCATAAAAGCAAACAAAGAGATCAATGGAACAGTTTAGAGAGCCCAGAAATAAACCCATGCATTTATGGTCAATTGATTTATGACAAAGGAGTCAAGAATATACAATGGGGAAGCGACAGTCTCTTCAATAAATGGTACTGGGAAAACTGGACAACCACATGCAAAAGAATGAAACTGGACCACTATCTTACACCATACATACCATAAAACTAACTCAAAATGGAATAAAGACTTAAATGTAAGAGCTGAAACCATAAAGCTCCTAGAAGGAAACATAGGCTGCAAGCTCCTTGACATTGGTCTTGATGATTTTTTTGAATCTGACACCAAAACAAAAGCAACAAAAGTAGGACAGCAGCATATTAAATAGCTTCTGTACACAAAGGAAACCATCAACAGAATGAAAAGGCAACCTATGGAATGGGAGAAAATACTTGCAAATCATATGCCTGATAAGGAGCTAATATCCAAAATGTACAAAGAACTCTTACAACTCAATAGCAAAAAATAATAATAATAATAAAAAAATAATAATAGCCTGATTTTTAAAAACGGGCAGAAGTTCTGAATAGACAATTTTCCAAAGAAGACATATATATGGCCAACAGGTACATGAAAAGATACTCTACATCATTAACCATCAGGGATATGCAAATCAAAACAATGAGATATCACCTCATGGCTGTAAGAATGCCTAATATAAAAAAGGAAAGAAATAAAAAGTGTTGGCAACGATGTGGGGAAAAAGGAACCCTTGTGCAGTGTTAGTGGGAATGTAAATTGGTACAGCCACTATGGAAAAAAGTATGAAGGTTCCTCAAAAAACTAAAAATACAACTACCATATGATCCAGCAATTCCACTTCTGGGTATTTATTCGAAGGAAATGAAAATGCTAACTCAAAAACATATATGCACCTCCATTCCCATGACATCATTATTTACAATAGCCAAGATATGGAAACAACCTAGGTGTCCATCAATGGTTGAATGGATAAAGAAATGGTGGTATGTGTGTATATATGAGAATGAAATCTTGCCCTTTGTGACAACATAGATGGACCTCAAGGGCATTATGCTAAATGAAATAAGTCAGAGAAAGACAAATACCATATGATCTCTCTTATATATGAAATCAAATACAAAACAAAACAGACAATCGGGCACCTGGGTGGCTCAGTCCTTAAGCGTCTGCCTTCAGCTCAGGTCATGATCCCGGAGTCCTGGGATCGAGTCCCACATCGGGCTCCCTGATCAGCAGGAAGCCTGCTTCTTCCCCTCCCCCTCTCCCTGCTCATGCATTCTCTCTCTTTCTCTCTCTCTCAAATAAATAAATAAAATCTTAAAAAAAAAAAAACAGACAAAAAAAAGTTCAGAGATAAAGAGAATATATTGGTGATTACCAGAGGCAGGGGGTGAGAAAGAGAAATGGGTGGAGGTCAAAAGGCAAAAAGGTAAAAGCAAAAAAAATTAAAAAAAAAAAAAAGGAATGCCTAAAATAAACCATGTGACAATAAAAGCATATATACCTACTTAAATCATGTACACATATATTTTACTTACATCGATTCATATATACACTGTCAATATAAATAATGCACGTCATAGATGCATATATATAGTCATCATAGAGTATAAAAAATTTATAAAAATGGGCAGAAGTTCTGAATAGACATTTCAATATCTTTTCTTATTATTTACCATTATTAACATAACCCTGTATAATCATGATTTGACTATAAAAGCCATTATTTATTGTGTATTGTATTCCAGGTTGGTGCTTTATGTTATGCACTAAATCTTGGAGGAAAATCATGACTTAGTAGTTATTAATTTCTATTTTTAAGTGAGAAAGCTCAGGTGCAGGGAAGTTTAGTGACTGGCTCAAGGCCTCTTTCCTAATAATTTCAGAACTGATATTTGAATTCAGCTCAGCTGGTCTTTAGAGCCCATACCGTTTACTGCAAACCATGTTTCCTCCATTAATAACATACCTTCAGTTGGAGAGAAAAGGATTATACTCTATTTCATCATGGGAGTGGTGAAATAATCCAGTTTTTCCATGCAAAATACGTATATTTTGTATATTGATTAGATCTGCATTTTGAAGGTGATATAACCAATTTATAATGAGCATATCGGCTCCATACTAGGGCAGAGCAGGTTGACATTAAATATTAGATCAATGAAGAGTTAAAAAGGAACTAAAATTAGATGGAACTTCTCAGGGCTGTGGAAGCTTCTGAGTGTATTTGTTAAGAGTAGTTTAAGCTGGATGTGATCTGGGCAACCTGGGAATATGCAGCTACATGTCTGATTCTCCCGTGAGCTGGACACATGGAAGACCTATGGACACCAGGTCCACAGAGGACACAGGCCCTGAGAGTTGGTGATCAGTCTAAGTCATGCTTTGTGCATGTACAACGTTGTGAGGGCAAAGAAAAATATGTTATATAATTTAAATACTTTGAAAGTTATTGACATTTATTTTATGGGCCAAAGTAGGGTCCATCTTGCAAATTTTCCATGTACACTTTAAAAAAAATGTATACTCTGCTACACGTTGTTGAGTGGAGTGTTTTTTTTTTTTTTTTTTTTTTTAAAGATTTTATTTATTTATTTGACAGAGAGAGACACAGCGAGAGAGGGAACACAAGCAGGGGGAGTGTGAGAGAGAGAAGCAGGCTTCCCGCCGAGCAGGGAGCCCGATGCGGGGCTCGATCCCAGGACCCTGGGATCACGACCTGAGCCGAAGGCAGACGCTTAACGACTGAGCCACCCAGGCGCCCCGAGTGGAGTGTTCTATAAATATCAATCAGGTGAAATAGGTTGATACTGTCATTCAAATCTACTATATCTCTCCTGATTTTCTGCCTATTTTTCCAAGAATTATTGAGAGAGACAGATTAAAATCTCCTGCTATTATTGCGCCTATTTCTCCTTATGATTCTAACAGTTTTTGCTCCATGTATTTTAAATCTCTGTTATTAGCTGCATAAATGTTTAGAATTGCTATGTCCTCTTGATAAATTGACCCTATTATCATTATGAAATGAACTTCTTTATACCTGGTAATATTCTTTGCTCTGAAATCTACTTTATCTGATATTAATATAGCTGCTCCAACTTTCTTTTGATTCATAAAATGACAAGCCACAGACTGGAAGAAAATACTTGCAAAGCACATGTCTGATAAAGGACTTATATTTAGAATTTATAAAGAACTTTCAAAATTCAATATTCAGAAAGCAAACAACCTAATTTTTTTAAATGGGCAAAAGTTTTAAACAGATACTTCACTATCGATGATACACAGATGGCAAATACACACATGAAATGATCCTCAGCATCATTAGTCATTAGAGAAACACAAATTAAAACCACAGTGTAATAACACTTAACACTTTTTAGAATGGCTAAAATTAAAAAGACTGACCATAACAAGATAGCAAGGATCTGGAGGAATAGAAACTCTCAATGCATGGCTAGTAGGAATGGAAAATGGAAAATGGAAAATGATTTAGCAATTTCCTACAAAGTTAAACATACACGTAGAATATAATGCAGACTTTCCATTCCTAGGAATTCACCCAAGAGGAAAGAAAGGTTGTATTCATAAAAATATGAATGTTTAAAGCAGCTTTGTTTGTAACAGGCAAAAAAATGGAAATACCCCAAAAACTAATAACAGATGAATGGATAAACTGAGGTATATACAGACCATGAAATATTACTCATCAATAAAAAATGGAATGAGCTATTGATATACCCTACGACATGGATAAATCTAAATAATTTTGCTGAGTGAATGAAGCCATACAAAAAAAGAATATATGCTTTATAATTTCACTCATATAAAATCTAGAAGATGAAAACTTATCTATAGGGACAGAAAGCAAGCCAGTGGTCATCTGAAGATGGGAGTGGTGGGGAAGGATAAGCAGGAAGATTACAAAGTAACAGGAGGAGTTGTTTGGGGGTGATGGATGTATTCATTACCTTGATTGTGGTGATGGTTTGACAGGTGTATACATATGTCAGTACTCTTCAAACTGTACACTTTAAATATATTCAGTTTATTGTATGTCAATTACAGTTCAATAAAGCTGTTTTAAAAAATAGTTCCATAACTATCCGAGAAAAATGAAAACATATGTCCCCACAAAGACTTGTAACCAAATGTTCTTAGCATTATTCATAAGCATCCAGTATTGGAAACAACCTAAGTGTCACTGGTGAATGGATAGACAAAATGTCATATATCCATGCAATGGAATACTATTCAGGAATTAAAAGTAATGCACTACAGATACACGCTATGACATAGATAAACCCCAAAAGCATATGCTCAGTGAAAGAAACCAGACACAAGAGACCATATATTTTATGATTCCATTTATTTAAAATATCCAGAAAAAGCAAGGTTATCAAGACAGAAAGTAGGTTAGTGATTGTCTAGGGAGAGGGTATGAGAATGGGGATTAATAGGGAATATGCTTTAGCACTGTTATTGATGGTGAAAATGTTCTAAAACTGATTTATAATGATGGTTGTACAATGTGGTAAGTTCACTAAAATAAATAATTTCAAATTCTGCCCCACTTAGTCCCACTTCTTTCTCAGCACATGGTGAACTCTCAGAATGGGTATGCATAATGAGAACCAAAACCTGAGCAATCTTAACAGAGGGGGCTGCTACAATTGAGACACTGCACTGTGCACTAACCAAATAACTCATCTGACCAATGCCGTTACCTCGAAAACATGATCTTGGAAGATAGATATTTGAACAGTGAGCACATTATAAGAATACAGCCATGAAAATGAACTGCAGCCATTTCAGAAAATTAGAGGGGAGAACAAACATCTCAATGGCTCAGGATGCCAGGTTGGTATCTATCAGAGAACAGTGCTACCCTCTTAGTATATTAAGTGTAAATTCTGAAAAAAAAAAATCATAAGGGCAATGAAAGCAGGGAAGTTATGCTATCGCCTGGTACTTAATTTTTATGTATGCCATGAAGATAGGAAAAAGGAAAAAGAAGAAAACGGCGTATATTTTTTTTTGTTCTGGAAGGTTTTTCTTCTCTCTCTGACAGTGAATATAAATTTCACCGCTAAAATGGAAAGGCGAGGAAATAGAAATATAATTTTACGCATTTTTGTGTCGTCCAGTGGGAAAGTTTATGGACAGGCAGAAATTACATCGTATCTTTCTGGGATTTCTGTCTCACAGAAATATTATGGTATTATATTTATATGCAAAGCAGTGGGGGTCCTGCTGGTGTTGAACTCCATGAGGGAGGGAATAGACTCGCCTCCAGGACAATGGTTGAAGTTAATATCCGCACAGCCTCTCTATCCAATGACATTGACTTTTTGTGTTTGCAAGTAAGCCAGAATTCAACCATCAATGTTATACCTAGACTATATTTTCTTAATGGAAATGAAAGCAGACAAGGAAATTCACTCACAGTTGTGCCAACAAAACTAAGGGGAAAGACTGGTATGGGGTCAGTCTACAGGGTCCTCCAAATGAGGCTCCATGCTTGCCACGATCTCTGGGACCCTCTGTACTTTGATCACTGTTAATACTCAACTAAGGAGATTTACTTTTCTTTGCCCCTGAAAAGAAATATATCTCCAGGAAAAGTGGAGATGTCAGTAACTATACAAGAGATGGTGAATGTACCATTTATGCTTCAAAGGAGAACCAGCCAGCAATGCGACAGGAGCTTTGCTTTTGAAAACATATAAAGAGAAACACCAGCTGTGCTAGGATATGAACATTGCCTGAAACACTTAAAATGCTACTTAATAAAGACGTAGAATAGATCCCAGCATCTCAATCAGATTTACTTTGTTTTTATTTTCTAGGGCTGGACAATCTGAATTACTTTCAATAGTTTGATTCAAAGATAGATTATCCTGTTCAACACTGTTCTGGGGCTCACAAAAATGTTGTAGTTAAAGATGAAACTATGGTTAATATCGATACAAGAGTAGAACATTCAGTGAACTGATAGATTGAGGAAGAGAAATTATTGAATAAATTAATGAATAAGAGGTCTGCTTTGACTTCTGCAACATTCATCTTATGTTTGGGTTAATTACAGAAACATAACCTAAGTGGACTTCAGCTGTGAGATGATAAAATGCATAAGGTTAATACACAAATGTGGGAACACCCACACATTTTAATTTAATAATAGACACTTGTAGGTTTAACTAAGTCAGATCATCTCACCACTAGAAAGGATTGGTTTTGACAAATAAAACTGTGGCTAGTGAATTTGCTCATTCTTCTTCTTTGCTCTGGATTTAAGAAAGCCATCAGTCTGGTAGTGATTCTCATTTGTGATGCACTTGTCATTGCCTTCATGTCTGAGGATGATGCTGTTGACAGTGTTGCCATCTGCGTGCACAGATGGAGCTGTGATGTCAGGTGGGTGTTCACCTGCTCTTTTCATATCATGCTCTGTAGCCAGAGCTGTTGCTAAGGAGTCTTTGTCACAACCACTTTGACATTTGGACTCCTGGTGGACTGAAAACTCAGCTGCCCCATACCTTCTCCTTTCATATTATACTGGCCTAGTTATTGCTTTGAATTTCCACTTGTCACATAGCATGTTATAGGCAAGAGGGTATCTTTAAGATATTGCCCCTCTTTTGACTACTACTCAACCTTTAGCTGTTTAGACAGAAATGGAATGAGTCAAGCCACTATAGTCCATTCTGAAGGGCTGTAGGCATTTCAGAAAAAAAAAAAAATGGAAGATCAAACATCACAGTGGTTCAGAATCTCTTTACACTAGCTAGTAGAAGGCTGAAAATTAAACTTGTAACCCACCTCTCACGAATAGGAATAATCTTAATGTCAATCCTTCCTAGAATGATGTAGAGTGTTAAATAAATAAATTTTTACTCTCTGGGTCAAAATTTTAGGGTTTGTATGAGAATTAAATGAAATGAACACATACCAGAACATTTAAAGCCATATCTAGTACACAAGAAATGCTCACTGAATATTTGCTTTTATGGTTATTGTTATTAATGTATACGTCTTTGTATCAGATAAAATCACCTTCAGTTCCAGAATTTGAGGCAACATTGTCTTAACCGAGGATTGTCCCAAAAGGGATGAAATCACAATAGTTGAGTTGGGTTGCCCAAATGACTTTCCCTAGTTGGGAGATTGAGAACAGTGTTAGAGAATAGGTTTAACGCCTTCAAAAAGTAGCCCCAGGGAGAATGAGGAGGACAATGGAAGAAGTGAGGGATGGAAGTAAAAGGAAAAGTCCCTCCATTCCAGCTTTGCTAGAAAGAGCCAGGATACACATGTGTACAGCACCATTTGAAAGCAAACTTTGGTGTGTGTATGATGGGGGTGGGGATGGTGAGAGGGAACCCCTTTCCTCAAGTCAGCCATGGCACTGAGATGGGGTCCTGAGGGGTAACTGTTTGAACTAAGTTTTGATTCTCTCTCATGACCCTGAAGGTCTACTGCTTGACCCCCCATAGAGCTGCATCACTTTCCCTAAGGTGATCTGTTTGGAGAAAGCCAAAAAACAAATTGATTTGGAGAGGTCATGAGGCTTATTGCCCTCTGAAGTTTGCTTTTGAGCAAAGCTATCTCAAGATACAACAGTCAGGGAGTGGTCAAATCCTCATCAAATTCACTTTCCTTTTTACTGCTCGGTGTCACCAGCTCACCTCAGGTCACCATTATTGGTTCTTGGACTTTGCTCTTGATCATAGATCCTAGAGGCAGGCATATGAGGTGTTCTTTCCTGCAAGTTTCCTGATGCAGTTAAGGCCCCCTTAAAAAGTTGTTTCCCAAATCCCTTTAAAGGGTTTACAAAGAATCACACTCAAGATGTGTATGTCTCCAACCTAATAAGAATAATAATTAACATTTGTTTAGCACTTTTGAGGTGCCAGGCACTATGCTATGCATTTCCCAAGGCTTATCCCATTTTATTCTCATAATCACCCTCTCCAGGCTTTCTGGAAATATCTATTTGGGGGAAAAAAAATCTTTAAAAATGAATTCCTAAAATCTCAATATTCTCCAACTCAACTACTTCTCATAGCTATTTTTGTTCCATTTTCCATGAACACTCTCCATTCTTCCCAACTACAAAGATAATAGTACACAGTGCAGACACACACCGTAAGTTCAAGAAGCTCACAGCACCCTAGTGGGCAAGGCAAAGAGAAAACAGGATACTTCAAGGAAACCCACCCAATTTCAGCTCTTTACACAGCTCTAACTACAAATTTCCCAAAATTGGCAAGGGAGAGAAGTGAGATGAAGCTGTAGCCTGTGATCTTAGCCACAAGTTGGAAGAAAGTCTCATGAAATTAGTTATGTGGAGGAACTCAGTGTGCTCCCTCAATACAGCCTTATTTCTGTTTCTAAAGGTTACCCAAGTATATATTCATCCCACAAATGTTTCTCTTATTACATTTCTTTCTGTAAATGTTCATCAACATTACATGTGCAAAGACCACTTAGCAGAATGCCAACGTAGGCTTTGGAGCTTGTAATTTTTAAAAGCAATAACTAAAAGCTGCTATAACTCATAAAATATGCAGTAAGGGGTTTTGAATAAGATTGAAAAATAGGAGAAAAATCTGTGCTCCCAGCAGGCAAAACATTGATGACATTTTTAATAATAATGAAACATAAGACCTCCATAAGGCAAAACTGAAATCCATTTTGCATGTGAAAAAAATAGGTCCCATTTAATTTGTTTAGGTTTCTTTGTTAGGTTTTACATTTCTTATTAAAAATTTTGAGGATATGAAAAGTATAATAAATGGTTGAGGGGAGGTGTGGAAGAGGGACCCAAATTTGCCAGTAAAACTAGTTAAGACAAGACGTCTTTACACAAGAGTAACTTTACCTTCTGTTCCTCACATATTGAGTTTTATTTTACTTTCAGAAGGCAAGAAAAGAAAACAAAGTATTGGCTTGCTTATCTTTGCATATATAATTTCTAATATTTTGGCAGCAGTGCATACATTGAAAGGTATAGTTTATTTCTCCTTCTAACTCATGAGGTTTATCTAATTCACAGTAGGGAGGGAGAAAGGGAGAGAGGAAGAAAGAGGAGTAGAAGAGTATTTTTAGTTTGTAAAAGGAAATATGATCATTGCCTTTAGACAACAGATGGATTTGTCCTATGGGAGATGGGTTAGATTTATTGTATGTGAGTGAATGGTATTTGCAGTCATGAGAGCTCAGTAAGGAAGAATACAATATTGTAGTTGCTGGTTTCACTTTATCATCCACTCAATTCTAAGGTCCCTGAAGTTGGGACCACATGTTTTTTTTATTCACTGCTGTGTTCCCATTGCCTACTAAAGTAAGTTTTAATAACTGCTCAAGGAGGGACATAACTACATAATGGTTAGAGCTGTCCAGTCATGGAAGCAGTGAATCCCCCATCCCCAGAGATGTTCTAGCATTGTTGATACATGTCGGATTAGAGCAGAAATCCACATATGATGGAGGCGTTGGACAGAATAGCACATGATGCCTAATCTAATGTTAATCTTCTAGGATTCCATTAATTTAAAATCTGTTTGGTCTCTGTGTAACTGTGCCTTTTGAGAGAGTTTTTAGGGAAATCTCCCTCCCTATCTACAAAACATTCCTCAAAGAAAAAGATGTTGTCCCATGGCCCATGATGAGGATGGTAAGCAGGGTGTTTTTTCCTAGAATTTGTTTTGTCTCAAGGAAACCTGATGACTTTCTCCTTTATTCCCTTCACCCCATTGTCTTCTTCTTGACTAAACCTTCCCATTACTATTTGCAGAAGGTGGAGATATTGAGGCCGATGAAAGAAGCCTCACTCCCTGGGTGGTTAATTTTCTTCCTAAATGATATCTAGTTATGAGTTTTTTACAGGAATTCACCATGGGAATTGGGCCATAGTCAATAGAATCACATTACTGAACACTCCATGTGCATTGCTCTTAATTCCCATCTAAATACAAGATGTTGCTCAATATGTGCGTGGCACCTTGCATGGGCCAGCAGTTAGGAGAAAGCAATAAAGATAGTGAGTTCCTTCAGCACCCGCTGGGCCCCCAGATCTACCTCTTTAGGGACAAAGTCACACCTTCTGGAGTTTCTAAGAAGTAGAAATATTTTGATGCCCAAAAAGCCAGCTAGGATTGTCTGTCTCCCTGAGAGCAGCTCTGATTTAAAACAAGCCCTGCCACAGTTTCCTAATCTACCTGGAAGTGATTGTGTATCATTTTGGGTATTCATGAGCTCACTTCATCTCCCATCCATCCTATCTCCCACCCACATGATTGGCAGAAATGAAATATTTACTGTTTTCATTTATTCTTAATTTAGAGGTATATTGGCTTTTGGGAGCAAACAGAAATAACAATTTTCAGGAAGCAGTGAGTATAGAATACTAAATATTTGAGAAGGGGGAACATATAAGGCATCAGAAGAGAACATCTAATGACAGGGAAATGGAGCTGATCCAGGAGAATTGCAGACTAAACTGTACAAGTTCTCTCAGAGGAGAGAAGGAGAAGAAACACATACTTTATCTCATTAGTATTCAATATGTTTAAGTTTTAAATATTCAAATTTAGAGAAGTAAACAAACAAAAATGTGTTTCCCTCAATCATAAGCCGTAATTTTTAAAAATCGAAAGCATTTTCCCAGGATGATGATACCTTCCCCCAACCATGATGGGAGTTTTTAGGATGCAGATATGTCTCACATTAAGAAATCCAATATACAAAAATCTGAGCCTCAAAATAGATTCTTGGGTATAATTAGCCTTTAAAGTAAAGGACTGTATTCAGTTTTCAAAAGGATTCAACCCAGGATTCCTTTAAATTGCCATATTCTTAAGTTAATTTCAAATCTCTTTTAATTTACAAAATCTTGACCTGTATACATTTTTTCAGGTATGTCAAAGGAATTAAGTTATGTCAGGAATTAAATTATTCTGACTTGACAGATGGAGAAACTGAGGTACTAAACAGTCAAGCAATATGCTCAGTATCTTAACTTAGTAACTGAAACTAGAGCATTGATTTTTTAGTTCTTTGGGGTTATAAAAATGACTAAGAATGCTTGAGAAGACTTTCCCTCCAAGGTGTGGGGAAGATGTAGCATTCATTGCCCAAGCTGACAAAATTTTGCAGTTCATTCCCAAGGGTTCCCAAACCCCTGAAGGTCTTGGATTCTGTGGTAAGGACCTTTCCTCACCTGAGGATCATTTCTCAGTCTCCTAATTCCACATACCTTCTGGAACCTGGTAGGGGGGTTAAAATTGAGGTATTTTGTAAATGCATTTGAAGATCACTCACAAAATGAATCATGTATGTTCTTAAAACAGCTAACACTCATATGCTCTTGATCTAAACTCTCTAGAAGGTCACCTGTGATGTGGACTAAAAACTTCTCTCTTGCTGAAGACTTGGAGCCAGGATTCCTAAGAGCAAGTCAGTGGGCCATAACAGGCCTTTGACAAAGCTTTCTCCAGTCCACAATGAAATAAGAAAAGTAAGAACAAGTGAGTTTCTCATAAAGATAACTTTAGAATTTCTGGAATTATGTCTTTCCCACATTTTTGGTGATGCAAGTTTTGTAGGGTTTTGTTTGTTGTTTTCTGTTTTAAAGAGAATGGTGGTGTTGAGAGTCCAAGTGTTGAATGGTCAGGAGTCCAATAGAGATTGGGTTACACTGGGCAGTGTACATAGCCTCTTTGAGCTTCCACTTCATTATCTGTAAAATGGGAATACTAAGAGTTACCTACATCATAAGTGTTGTGCAGACTGAATGGAAAGAGTTAGTCACATACTAACCCCTCAAATGTAACATTAAGAGTAGATCACTATCTACAATATATATAATAGGTGAAAATATGTGTACATTTATAAAATATATACGCATATACACAAAAAACCATGGCAAAAAAAAGTAGGCAATTCAATATAGACCCCTCAAATTATTGTTTTTTTTAATATTACTGCTGTAAAATTCAAATGTCTAGGAATTATTGTTCTAGTGTATAAGAGGAAAGGGGGGGCAGAGAGAGAGAGAGACGCAGGGAGGGAGAGAGGGAGAGAGAGAGAGATGAGGAGAGAAAAAGCACATGCCCAAGGGTAGGGAGAATAAATTTTAAAATGGTCTGATCCCCTCTTCCCTGAAAAATATCTTTCTTGTCTAGAGTTGGAAGGCAGAGGAAAGATCAGGTCATTTTTGATGCACTCAGCCTCTTTTGATTTGAGATCCCCAGGTTATTCTACCTAGTATCTGTTTATTTGTCTCTCTCTGGAACACCAGCCTTATGGCGGCCGCCTTGCTGTCTGACTTACTGTTCTATCACAACACCACTACAGTGCGGACACCCGGCTGTATTCACTGAATGAATGAAGTGAGGCTCGATCATCCACAGGGTCAAACACCTTGGCTGTTCAATTATCTTCATGTTGCAAATGCTCTGTCCTCCCTTGCCTCGGCATCCACCAGCCAAGCACACAGCCTCTGTCCACTTCAATCTGGAAGCTATCACTGCTGGGGGCAGCTTGAATCCTCCCTCAGTTTGTGTAACAGCACAGGACACAAACGGCATCAGGCAGTCCCTCTCTCTCTCTCTCTCTCTCTCTGTCCCTCTCCCCATCCCCCTTTACAAATTTTAATGTAGTACTTCAGCGTCTAAAATGACTTACCCCCTAGTTTATTAGCCACAGACAACTGGTTACAATTGGTTTTTACTGTCAGGTAGCTGTCAGCTCTAAGGTTAAAAGATGTTTGTCTTTATTTAAGTGGAGAAAAAGGCTTTACCTAGTATGAAGATAATGGTGCCACGAGACACATGGCTACCAGTTGTGGTTTAAAGTAACTGTGTTTATAAACAAGAGTAAGGTCATGTTTACTTCAAGGACTACACTGCTCTTTAAGGGGAAGTGTGCTAGGAACAAGAGCAAGGGTTACATTTCTTTCATCGGGCATCACAGAGAGTGAGCAAAAGTCAACACATTCACTGAAGGCACCAGGCAACCATTCAAACACCGTAAGCACAAGTTACTCTGACAAGTGATCAGGAGCTGTCAGAATAGAGCCCACAGTCCATAGGCCAGCATGCACTCCTCACCAGCATCCAAGGGTTCAGATTCAGAATTTGTGCCCATTATATCCCCCCTGACCAGAAGTGATTATAGATAGCTAATGGTAAGGTAAACTCAAACTAATTAACGTGGCCCAAAACAATAGAAAAAAAAAAAAAAAACAAAACCATTAGACCTTAACCTCAGATCAACAAAATACTGAGCTTTTAACAATTTATAATTATTAAACACAGCCCACAGCAAGTTAACTTATGTCCCTATGGTTACTTACACATTAAAAGAGAATATCAGGTTTCCACTTTATTTATCTAATAAATGCCACTGAGAGCATTAGTTGAAAGGATGGATTCAGTAATTCCTATTGTTTGTGAAATGAGTTGGATTTCTAAAAGTGATTGAAATGTGCAAATACTCTGATTAGTAATTTCCCCCTCCTAGCTCTCCGAAATAGAATCTTTCAATCAGCAGGTACTAGAGAAGAAAGACATTAAAATGAATTCAATTATACTTGACCACTGCAAGAAAGGCTTATGTAAGTAGATTTAGAGAGATGCTGACTCCTCTTTAAGGAGTCCATTTGACATCCATTTTACAGATGATCAGCTTCTTCAAATGGAAAGTGGAAGGAGGAAGTAGAGAGCTAGGGCATGCAGTGGAATAGGCTAAGCATATACTTTCTCTCTTTCCATTAGAGTATTGTTTCTTCAGTGGTAACCAATTTGAAATTCATAACCAAGTACAGAAGCTTTTTTTTTGTCTCTAGCTTTCAATCTGTATTATAAGTATAGCTCAGTGCTTCCCAGAAATTTCTGCCATACATAAATTCTTCAGTTGTTAATTAATAGATGTTAACTGAAACGTGGTAGCATTAAATAAAATTTGCTCAATCCGGGGTCTCCCAAACATAAGAGAATGTGCCACATGGCAGGAATTCTGCTGCTTATAAAAGGGAAAATGAACCTCCACAAGTGCTATAAAATGTCATATGGTAGAAAAGCATGGTTCTATCTAATAAAAATTAGCCAATTAAAAAGTCCTTTTGTAAGGCAGGCAGGAGACTAAATGTATATATAATTGTCATGGACTAAATTATATCCCCACAAAATTCATGTGTTGAAGTGTTCACCCCAGTACCTCAGATGTGAATGCATTTGGGCATAGGGCCTTTAAGGAAGCAATTAATTCAAAATGAAGTGGACCTTAATCTAATATGACTGATGTCCTTCTATAAAGAGGTTAGGTCCCAGACAACACAGACCAAGGGGTGACCATGTGAGGACATGGCAAGGAGGTAGCCATATGCAAGCAAGGAGGGAGACCACGAAGGAGAACAAACCTGCCAACATTTTGACCTTGGACTCCCAACCTCCAGAACTGTGAGGAAAAAAATTTCAGTTGTTTAAGCCACCCCATCTGTAGCGTCTTGTTATGACAGCCCTACCAAATTTATACAAGGTCTTATGTCATTGAATCCCCTAAATGACCCTGCGATGAAGACAGCATGGTTGTTAGCATTCCCTTGCACTGATAAGAAAACTGGAGCTCATAAGGCCTTGAGTTTCACTAGTACAAGGTCTGATTGAGTGCCGTATTTTTAAAAGACCCATTTGCTCTTACTCCCATGAATCCCCAGCAGCTCTTAGGTCCCATTCTTCCTAATTCTAGATATCTTTGCTAAAGAAAAAAAGGCTCATCAAGAGGTGAATTGTGGTCTGAAGAAGTGCAAGAGTCTTTACTTTTTCTGCATTTTCCAATTTTTCTGCACCAAACTTGCCTTGGTTCTCTAATTTAAAAATATAAATAAATGAGGGAAGAAAGACTCATGATTAACCCCAGTTATTCTAATTTGTATCCCTGCTGTATCCCCATAGACGACATGTGTCCACTCTCTCACACCTCCTCTTGTTGACCCTTTGCTTTTCTGTTACTCTCAAAATCATGCCAGTGTGTGACCCGCCCTAGCCAACTGGTCAGCAAGCTCCTTGAGCACAGGGCAGAGTCCTGATGTGACAGCTTAGATCTATACCCCTTGTGTTTAGTTACTATTTTAGCATGACAAGAATAACATATGCTCCATAAGAACTTCTTTGACATTATTTATCATATGTCCTCTACTTAAACAAATTTTCTAAATTTGAAAATGGCGGCTGAAAATATCTTTTTGCTTAAAGATCATCCCATACTTAGGGTTTATTTTTTTTTTTTTTTTACTTTCTGTCTTAATTAGCATACTGTCAAGTCAAAGACTTTGGACCCATTCAACATTTGGATCCAAATTGTCCAAGAGCTTTCTTGAAGAGGGGTAGGCTCTCAGCAGTGGGGGAGTACCAGCTGCATCCCTGCCAGCACCGGTCATTTTATTTAAAAAAAAAAAAAAAAATCTTGGCCAGTTGATGAGTGAAAGTGGTATTTCCTGATCGCTTTAATTAGCATTTCTTAAAAGCTGAGCATTCTTTTTACGTGTTTGTTTAACAATATCATCTTTTGAATGTTTTAATCATATTCTTTATCGAGGTCTTAGTTATTTATGTTTGTACAAGCTCTTAGAATGTAAGTATAATAATCTTTTTACATACTTACTGGAACTATTTTTCCCAGTCTGCCTTATAATTAAATGAAATAAGATATTAAATTTTACAAAGCAAAATATTTGTGGTTTTTTTCAGTACTTCTAACTTCTTTTTTTTTTTTTTTTTTTTAAAGATTTTATTTATTTATCTGACAGAGAGAGACACAGCGAGAGAGGGAACACAAGCAGGGGGAGTGGGAGAGGGAGAAGCAGGCTCCCCGCAGAGCAGGGAGCCCGATGCGGGACTCGATCCCAGGACCCTGGGATCATGACCTGAGCCGAAGGCAGTCGCTTAACCGACTGAGCCACCCAGGCGCCCATCAGTACTTCTAACTTCTATAGTACTTCCTTTTTTCAGTTAATTTCTTTTCTATCCTTTCATGATGCTCATATTTTCAGTGTTTTACAACAAATGTTCATGTGAAAAGCACAAGCTACAGACAACAAAAATCAGTTGTCTAGAATAGACAGGAAATAAATAGGGAATGGAAGTGTTGATTCAGATGTTGTTTTTCCAAGGGCTATCTAGACTCCTCGTTTTGCATCTGAAATATCCTTCCCCTTTCCTGCTCACTGAGCCTAAACGCCTTTGTCCTGGATAACATAGTCTAACACAGTCATTCAGAATTTCAGATTTGTCATCCAACCTCTGCAGGCAAAGAAAGAGAAGACAGATAAGGAAGAGAATTCTTAGAGCAGACAATGTTCGTTTCCTCAACATAGCCTTACCTTCTTTCCACACTCTTTTTATTATTTGGTCTGAAATCACAGCTAGAATCTAAGATCTTTGAGGAAAGGGACTACTAAAATATGGGCACCTGGGTGGCTCAGTCGGTTAAGCATCTGCCTTCGGCTCAGGTCATGATCCCAGGGTCCTGGGATTGAATCGCACTTCGGGACAGGGAGTCTGTTTCTCCCTCTGCCTCTCCTCCAACTCGTTCTCTCAATCTCTCTGTCTCTCTCACTCTCACTCTCTCTCTCAAATAAATAAATAAAATCTTTAAAAAATAATAAATAAATTAAAAATAAAATAAATATAGATTGTAGTGACTTAATGTAAAAACTAAAGCTATAACTCTGTTTTTTCTAACATTCTGACTAATTACTTTAAGACATTCTTGCTAATCACCAATATGCTTCTCGCCTATAAACTTCTATGACCCCGGAAGGGACCTAGATTATTCTGTCTCTAAGAGCTAGAAAACTCAAGGTCTCCAAAAGAGGAATCCTGATCTTGGTTGGAGGTAGCCTGAGATGGCCTCATGGTAATTTGGGTGAGCTACTTACCTTTTCTGAATGTTGCCTCACCTGCCACTGTGGGAATAATAATAACTGCCTCTAATTTGATTAAATGAGGTAAAGCATATGTAAAGGTCCGGCCTGTAACTGGTTCTCAATAAAGGGTGGTTCTTTTCTCTCTTGAAGCTGCACTAGCTACGGTTCCAGTTGCCCTAGGAGAATTCACTAATGAGGGCTGGCCTAACCCCAGCCCCAACCCCCTTGTTAATATCCCAGACTTAAACTTGCCCTGAGGAGCAGAGATTTACTTAAAGGACCAGCCCAGAATGAACTGGTTCTAACCCTGACCAAGTTACCAAAGTAGCCTCAACTGTCATGTGGCTTTTAATATAATATGCCTCATTTTATATAATATGAATTATTTTAGGTTCTTCATGAGATTAGAAACAGCCTAAGGATTAAAAGTGTCTTAGTTACCTCTCAACACCATCTGAGGAACTAGCACAGAGCTCAAAACTAGCAGATGCATAGTAAATAAATACTTGTTGAATTAGATTTCCCACCACCCCATATTTAGAGGAAAGGTGTTATGTCTCAGTAGATAAAGTAAGAAAACTGAGTCCCAAAGGAATCATCGGGCACCTGGGTGGCTCAGTCATTAAGCGTCTGCCTTCAGCTCAGGTCATAATCCCAGGGTCCTGGGATCGAGTCCCACATCGGACTCCCTGCTCGGCAGGAAGCCTGCTTCTCCCTCTCCCACTCCCCCTGCTTGTGTTCCTGCTCTCGCTATCTCTCTCTTTCTCTCTATGTCAAATAAATAGATAAAATCTTTAAAAAAAAAAAAAATCAGCCAAAGAAATCATCAACATGCTTGTGTGACTACCCAAGAATCAATCCTGAGTGTTCATCCCTCCGCATGTGATTAAGGGAGCTCATACTGGTTAGCTTCAGCCAAATAACACAGCCATAATTGTTCTTTCCAGGGATTGGTTTAAGTGTGCACCAACCAGGCAGAAAGGGAGGGTCTCCCGAGAAAAGTGTCTGCTATTAAAAAGAAATACATGGGAAGAGAGAATCCAACTTCTTTGAAAAGATGCTGTCATATCAGCATGTGACCATGGGAGCAATGGCCTGATGGACAAGGCCAACACGTTGCGGAGCCGGGACAGGAAGAACTGGTGCTGGGATGATGGAAAGGAGCTGTGCAATGACCCTGGACCCAGCCACCTCAGCACGCCTTGCTATGTAAGATATTTAATGTGTTACTATAAATCAGGCTGTTTCTTGCACCCAAAGGCAGCCCTAACCCTTCCAAGATATCATAGATGCTGAGAAAGAAAAGCCTCTGCCTGGAGCAAAATACAGCACAGGGCTCAATCTGACATATATAAATAAGTGCAGGGGTGTGGATCAGGTCAACAGGAGTCAGAGACCCAGGCCATGGTGGTCCAGGGCAGGAGACGATGGAAATTCTTGGCTGGACAAGCAGGGATAAGACAGGACCTCACTCTTAGGGTCTCTATGGTGGCTGCCAGGTTTCAACAGAGCATATGTTCAGAATTAAACTATACAGGTTTGGGGTCTGACCTAAGCTGAGGGAGCACATCGGTCCCCTGGTCGTTCTTTGTCTTGACTTAAAGCTTGCACAGGGCACACTGTTCTCTATGATAGCTTTGAAGCAAGAGAAAGATTCAAAACCTCCCGCATGGCCTCAAGGAAATGTAAGCCTCCCCAGGTGACCTGCCAGCCCGATGCTGCAAGTTCGAGCAGGCCAGCCTGCTTCCCGGCTCAGCAGTGCTGGGTGCACAGTAGGTGTTCAGGCAGCATATGGGCACTCGTCACTCTTCGGGCAGCACAGTCCCCGGAAGCAGAGGACAGAAGGGAAAACTCGGGAGAGGGAAATGTAACCCCACTTCATTTCTGTGATAAAAAATTTATCCCAGTTTTTGCTTTGAAACATTACCAGACCTCATCTCAGAAATTGGCAGTGACTTACACTCAGAGTTCAGAGGCCCCATGCGAATGTATGAGAAGCAGCTCTTCAATTATACAGCTGAAGCCGGCCGTGGAACTCCTTCCAAATTACCATCTTAACATGGTAATTATTATTTTTTTTGTATGCGTGCCCTGAACTGATTTTTAAATCTGGAAGCAGAGAGGGAACTTTGGAGAAACGTGTGTTTGGACGACAAAAATGCTTCTTTGTGAGAGTTTGAATTCTTTTTAGCTATTATGTATTTCATAAACATCACACAGAATTGGCAGACACTTTGGCTTAGGTGTGGTGGAGCCTTTTGTTTGTTTGTTTTAAGTACAAAGTGAGGCCCTGTCTTCTCATTTGTTATGTTTTCTTTTTCTTGTGTTATATGGAAACTATACTGACCTTTAATAGAGAGGGCAGGTGGGACTGAACAACCATTTAATTTCCACAGCACTAACTTGTGTTTTACTTCCTGTAAGTAAATGCGGGGTTTTCTATTCTTCTCTACCCGTAGATCCTGTTTCTATCACCCTGCTACTGGGCATTCTAGGCCAGAGGAAAACATGGGAGCTACAGCTGGGGCAGAAACAAAGGAAGGCGTGAGTGGAACACAGCAGGGGCTCAATCTGACATATATAAATAAGTGCAGGGGTGTGGATCAGGTCAACAGGAGTCAGAGACCCAGGCCATGGTGGTCCAGGGCAGGAGACGATGGAAATTCTTGACTGGACAAGCAGGGATAAGACAGGACCTCACTCTTAGCGTGTCTATGGCGGCTGCCAGGTTTCAATAGAGCATATGCTCAGAATTAAACTATAAGGTAAGGGCCTACTTGAAAACACAGCCAACTTCCCAGTTCTGTAAGGAAATCACATTGTCAAAGCTAGTGGTCAAGACTAAGTTCATGCATTTGAGATTCTCAGCCTTCTGAGTAAGTGCAATGTTGGTCAAGCAAGCTGGCTGCAAAGTGGGGCCAGTCAAGCAGTGACAGCCCTGGATGGAGGGACTGGGGGGAGCCCAGGACATCCCCATGGATCAGGGTCTCCAGGCCATTTCCCAGGAATCAGGTGGTGCATCGGAGAGTGGGCGTGTCTTCCCAGCCCTCTAACTGCAAGAAGACATTCAATGTGGGGGAAATTTTATCAAACAACTAGTCTTGCCTTTATTTTTTTCCCTTTGCAAGAATTCTTTAAGGGAGAGAGAGAAGACAGAGGTGAAAGATTTCAACTTTCAAAGTAATTTTGTCATATTCTTTTTTTTTTTTTTAAGATTTTATTTATTTACTTGACAGAGACACAGAGAGAGAGGGAACACAAGCAGGGGGAGTAGGAGCAGGCTTCCTGCGGAGCAGGGAGCCCAATGCAGGGCTCAATCCCAGGACCCTGGGATCATGATCTGAGCTGAAGGCAGACGCTTAATGACTGAGCCACCCAGGCGCCCTGTCATATTCTTTTTTTTTAAAGACTCCATTCATTTATTTGAGAGAGAGGGAGAGCACATGAGGAGGGGGCAGGGTGGGGGGAGAGGGAGATGCCCCACTGAGCAGGGACCCCAATGTGGGGCTTGATCCCAGGACCCTGAGATCACGACCTGAGCCAAAGGCAGACACTTAACCGACTGAGCCACCCAGGAGCCCCAATTTTCTGTCATATTCTTAAGAAGAAAGTGGACTCTGTTAGATACCTCATAAAGTGGCATCACTGAGTATTTGTCTTCTGTGACTCACTTACCCACTTAGCATTATGGCCCCAAGATTCACCCAGGTTGTCCCATAGGGCAGAATTTCCTTCTCTTTTAAGGCTGAATAATATGCCACTGTAGGTATATGTCATATTTTCTTTATCCATTCATCTGTTGGAATGGCTGTTTACCAGGTATACAGTTTCTGTTATATAAGATGACTCAGTCCTAAAGATCTGCTGTACAACATCATCACTAGAGTTAACAATACTGCACTGTGCACTGAAAATTTTGTGAAAGGAATAGAGCTCATGTTAAATGTTATCACAATACAAAAGAGAAAAAGAAAGCAGAATTCCTTTTGTCGCAAGATTCTGTTTATTTGTTTTCCCCCAAACCTGTGAAATAACAGCCTGTATAAAACTTCCCCCTAGCTGCTGAGTCAGCTACACGTAACAGAAGAAACAGAGGTCCATGAAAGAGGGAGAGCTGTTGTCCTTCCTGACCCAGCTGCTGCCGATGCAGGGGCCACTGGAAGCTGGAAGGTTCTGGGCCAGTCCGGGCACCCAGGTCTATATTACACAAGGAGGGCAAATGCAGAGCTTGAGGTCAAGTTAGAAAATCATAATCCTCAGCCAAATCTCAGACCTTTTTTTTTTTTCCTGTATTAAACAAAGCAAATTCTAGGAATGGGGAAAATGATCCTGCCCTCAGGCAGAGATCCCCCTTCCAGGTGAGAATGGCCTGCATCTCCATCTCTGCACTCCAGGCCTGGGGGAAGCTATCAGAAACAAAGCAAACATGAATCAAAAGTACGGGCAGGACCAGAATAACCGAGACGTCAGCAATACGGGCTGCTTAAATAACTAATGGACAAGCCATCATTAGAAATGACAACGATGATGTATGTTCATTGACATGGAGAGATGCTCGCTCCACATATTGTTAATAGAAAAAGAAAGAGGTAAAAAAAATAATAATAAAATAAAACACCATTATGGCATTCCAGTGGTTTATAGCGTGTAACGCATATTGTAAAAGTCTGGTAGGAAAAACATCAAAGTGTTAGTGGTGTTTCTCTCTGCGTGTTAAAAGTGCGGTGATTTCTTTTTTAAAAATCTATATATTATATTTTTAATGGTTGAAATAGATTTCCTTTGTAGTTATTGTAAAAAGACTAACCAAAAAAGATACTTTTTAAAGATGTTGACCCCCTCCTTCCAAAGTGCTGCAAGTATTGTCCTGGATGGAAGAGCTGAAGAAAAGCCAAATGTTCCTAAGCAGGAAGGAGTTAAAATTAAAATTCTAAAAAAATGGAAAAAAAAATTCAGCTTTTCTTTGTAATGACGTGCGCTATCTCATGGTGGGATAATTACAACAAGTCATGGGGGGAAATTGGTACAATTATATTTAATTGGTTCCAAAGGTTATTATCTATTTCAACCTTTACCTCTGAATAATATCAGCAGAGAGATGTAACCTGTGTGAACTTTTTTGTCTTCCTATCAAGAATTACTGCAGGGATGAGGGATGAGATTATTGTTCCATCTATTACATGATATATGATTTTCAGCACTATCTATAAAATACAAATACAGTGAAATCTCAGTAGTATTGTCATGATGAAATGAAAACTACTAACCACAGTTCATCACAGTCAGACTTATATATTAAAAAGAACAACAGCATGTTAAATGTTGGCAAAATTGTATCACAAGGCCAATCAATTTTAACAGAGTTTTTGTTAGTGAGTAATTAGTATTAAAAAATGCCAATTGTTATCCTAGGAGCAAGATGGCAGAGGAGTACGAGACCTGGATTTCATCTGGTCTCAGGAATTCAGCTGGTTGGGATCAAACCATTCTGAACACCTACGAACTCAACAGGAGATCGAAGAAAAGAATAGCAACAACTCTCTGAACAGAAAGGTGACCACTTTCTGGAAGGTAGGACGTGCGAAGTGAATCCAAGGTGATATTGAGGAGGATAGACGGCGGGGGAGGGGGCTTCCGTCGGCCGCTTCTGGCAAGTGACAGAGCCTCGGAGCACAAAATCGGAACTTTTAGAACTCAGCTCTGCTGAGGGACGTCGCTCCAGTGGCTAAGCGGGGGGTGGAACCCTCGGGGGACAGTGTGGTCTCAGGACCCTCGGGGTCACAGAAGGACTGGGGGCGCCTGAGTGCGGCAGAGCTCCCAGGTATCAGAGCGGGGAAGCTGGCTGCAGAGACGGAGCCGAGGCGCGCGGGCTCTCAGCTCAGGGTTGCCATAAACCGTGATCCGCGGCACAGTCGGGCCACTGCTCCTCCAGCAGGGACCCAACAAGCGGCAGATCCGGGGAGACTCCCCTTCCTCCCCCGGGAGGAGCGGCGCAGAGTGCACCGCAGGGATCTGCTGGGTTTGGAGACTCCACCCAGGGTCGGGTGCCAGATAGAAAGGCGCGGTCACAGGCCAGGTGAGCACGGAGTGCGGCCAGAGACCAGGGACATGGGAGTGACTGACTGCTTTTCTCTGGGGGCGCACTGAGGAGCGGGGCCCCAAGTTCTCGGCTCCTCCGGGGCGGAGATTGGGAGGCCGCCATTTTCACTCTCCGCCTCCAAAGCTGTACGGAAAGCTTGCAGGGAACAAAAGCTCTGGAGAGCAAACCCGAGCAGATTACTTAGCCCGGACCGGGCAAGGGCGGGGCAATTCCGCCTCCAGCAAAGACATTTGGGAACCACGGCAACAGGCCCCTCCACCAGAAGATCAGCGAGAACAGCCAGCCAAGACCAGGTTTACCGATCAGTGAGAACGGCAGAACTCCAGCGCTAGGGGAATACTGCACATAGAATTCATGGCTTTTTTTACCATGATTCTTTAGTCCTTCAAAGTTAATTTTTTTTTCTTAACTGTCTTTTTTTTTTTTTTTGAATTTTTCTTTTTCCCTTTTTCAACCAACATCTTATTGATCCCTTTTTTAGAAAACATTTTTATTTTTCATTTTTAGAGTCATATTCTATCCCTTCATAGTAGTTACCCGTATTTTTGGCATATATATATAAGTTGTTCTCTCTCTAAAATTTTGAGATAGTTTTCTCTAACAAATCAAAATATACCCTAAATCTCTAGTGTATGGTTTTGTTCTACTCTCCTGCCTGATCACATTCTCTCCCTTTTTTTTCTTTTTTTTTTTTTTAATCCTCTTCTTTCTTTTTTCAAACTTATCAATTCCTTTTATAAAATTTTTTATAATTATCATCTTTACAGTCATATTCCATTCCTTCAACATATCAACCCTTATTTTTGTACATATATAAGTTTTTCTTTCGTTAACATTTTGGGAGGCACTTTCTTCTAACATCCCAAAATACACCCAAAATCTAGTGTGTGGCACTGATCTATGCACCAGCCTGATCATATTTGATCATATTCTGGTTTTTTTTGTTTTGTTCTGTTTTGTTTGTTTTTATCTCTTTTTCTCTTTTTCTTTTTTCTTTCTTTCCCTTTCTTTTCTGCCAGTTTCGGGTCTCTTCCGATTTGTTTAGTGCATATCTCTTCTGGGCTAGTTGTTACCCTGTTAGCATTTTGTTCTCTCATTCATCTATTCTCCCCTGGACAAAATGACAAGATGGAAAAAATCACCTCAACAAAAAGAACAAGAGGTAGCACCGACTGCCAGGGACCTACTCAATACGGACATTAGTACGATGTCGGATCTAGAGTTCAGAATCATCACTTTAAAGATACTAGCTGGGCTTGAAAAAAGCATGGAAGTTATTAGAAAAACCATTTCTGGAGAAATAAAAGAACTAAAATCTAACCAAGTTGAAATCAAAAAGGCTATTAATGAGGTGCAATAAAAAATGAGGGCGCTAAAAGCTAGGATAAATGAGGCAGAAGGGGGAATCAGTGATATAGAAGACTAAATGATGGAAAATAAAGAAGCTGAGAAAAAGAGAGATCAACAACTACTGGATCACGAGGGCAGAATTCGAGAGATAAGCGATACCATAAGACGAAACAACATTAGAATAATTGGGATCCCAGAAGAAGAAGAAAGACAGAGAGGGGCAGAAGGTATATTGGAGCAAATTATACCAGAGAACTTCCCTAATTTGGGGAAGGAAACAGGTTTCAAAATCCAGGAAGCACAGAGAACCCCTCTCAAAATCAATAAAAATAGGTCAACACCCCGACATCTAATAGTAAAACTTATGAGTCTCAGAGACAAAGAGAAAATCCTGAAAGCAGCTCGGGAGAAGAGATATGTAACCTACAATGGTAGAAACATTAGATTGGCAACAGACCTATCCACAGAGACCTGGCAGGCCGGAAAGGACTGGCAGGGTATATTCAGAGCACTAAATGAGAAAAATATGCAGCCAAGAATACTATATCCAGCTAGGGTGTCGTTGAAAATAGAAGGAGAGATAAAAAGCTTCCCGGACAAACAAAAACTAAAGGAATTTGCAAACACGAAACCAGCCCTACAACAAATATTGAAAGGGGTCCTCTAAGCAAAGAGAGAGCCTAAAAGCAACATAGACCAGAAAGGAACAGAGACAATATACAGTAACAGTCACCTTACAGGCAATACAATGGCACTAAATTCCTATCTTTCAATAGTTACCCTGAATGTAAATGGGCTAAATGCCCCAATCAAAAGGCACAGGCTATCAGATTGGATAAAAAAAACAAGACCCATCGATATGCTGTCTGCAAGAGACTCATTTTAGACCCAAAGACACCCCCAGATTGAAGGTGAGGGGGTGGAAAACTATTTACCATGCT
This sequence comes from Halichoerus grypus, assembly GCF_964656455.1. NCBI lineage: Eukaryota > Metazoa > Chordata > Mammalia > Carnivora > Phocidae > Halichoerus > Halichoerus grypus. The sequence goes on along the minus strand of NC_135718.1, from coordinate 20,226,107 downwards.
AATGGACACCAAAAGAAAGCTAGGGTGGCAATCCTTATATCAGACAAATTAGATATTAAACCAAAGATTGTAATGAGAGATGAGGAAGGACACTATATCCTACTTAAAGGGTCTATCCAACAAGAAGACCTAACAATTGTAAATATTTATGCCCCTAATATGGGAGCAGCCAATTATATAAGGCAATTAATAACAAAAGCAAAGAAACACATTGACAACAATACAGTAATAGTGGGGGACTTTAACACCCCCCTCACTGAAATGGACAGATTGTCTAAGCAAAAGATCAACAAGGAAATAAAGACTTTAAATGACACACTGGACCAAATGGACTTCACAGACATATTCAGAACATTCCATCCCAAAGCAACGGAATACACATTCTTCTCTAGTGCCCATGGAACATTCTCCAGAATAGATCACATCCTAGGTCATAAATCAGGTCTCAGCCAGTACCGAAAGATTGGGATCATTCCCTGCCTATTTTCAGACCACAGTGCTCTGAAACTAGAACTAAATCACAAGAGGAAAGTCAGAAAGAACTCAAATACATGGAGGCTAAAGAGCATCCTACTGAAGAATGAATGGGTCAACCAGGAAATTAAAGAAGAATTTAAAAAATTCATGGAAACCAATGAAAATGAAAACACAACTATTCAAAATCTTTGGGATGCAGCAAAGGCAGTCCTAAGAGGCAAGTATATAGCAGTACAAGCCTTTCTCAAGAAACAAGAAAGGTCTCAAGTACACAACCTAACCCTACACCTAAAGGAGCTGGAGAAAGAACAGCAAATAAAGCCTAAACCCAGCAGGAGATGAGAAATAATAAAGATCAGAGCAGAAATCAATGAAATAGAAACTAAAAGAACAGTAGAACTGATCAACGAAACTAGGAGCTGGTTCTTTGAAAGAATCAACAAGATTGATAAACCCCTGGCCAGACATATCAAAAAGAAAAGAGAAATGACCCAAATCAACAAAATCATGAATGAAAGAGGAGAGATCACAACCAACACCAAAGAAATACAAACAATTATAAGGACATATTATGAGCAACTCTATCCCAGCAAATTAGATAACCTGGAAGAAATGGATGCATTCCTAGAGATGTATCAACTACCAAAACTGAACCAGGAAGAAACAGAAAACCTGAACAGACCTATAACCACTAAGGAAATAGAAGCAGTCATCAAAAATCTCCCAAAACACAAAAGCCCAGGGCCAGATGGCTTCCCAGGGAAATTTCACCAAACATTTAAAGAAGAATTAATACCTATTCTTCTGAAACTCTTCCAAAAAATAGAAATGGAAGGAAAACTTCCAAACTCGTTTTATGAGGCCACCATTACCTTGATCCCAAAACCAGACAAAGACCCCATCAAAAAGGAGAATTATAGACCAATATCCTTGATGAACATGGATGCTAAAATTCTCACCAAAATACTAGCCAATAGGATCCGACAGTACATTAAAAGGATTATTCACCACGAAAAAGTGGGATTTATCCCTGGGCTACAAGGTTGGTTCAACATCCACAAATCAATCAATGTGATACAATACATTAAGAAAAGAAAGAACAAGAATCATATGATCCTCTCAATAGATGCAGAAAAAGCATTTGACAAAGTACAGCATCCTTTCTTGATCAAAACTCTTCAGAGGATAGGCATAGAGGGTACATACCTCAATATCATAAAAGCCATCTATGAAAAACCTACAGTGAATATCATTCTCAATGGGGAAAAACTGAGAGCTTTCCCCCTAAGGACAGGAACGCGGCAGGGATGTCCACTATCACCACTGCTATTCAACACAGTATTAGAAGTCCTAGGCACAGCAATCAGACAACAAAAAGAAATCAAAGGCATCCAAATTGGCAAAGAAGAAGTCAAACTCTCACTCTTTGCAGATGATATGATACTTTATGTGGAAAACCCAAAAGACTCCACCCCAAAACTGCTAGAATGCATACAGGAATTCAGTCAAGTGGCAGGATATAAAACCAATGCACAGAAATCAGTGGCATTCCTATACACCAACAACAAGACAGAAGAAAGAGAAATTAAGGAGTCGATCCCATTTACAATTGCACCCAAAACCATAAGATACCTAGGAATAAATCTAACCAAAGAGGCAAAGGATCTGTACTCAGAAAACTATAAAATACTCATGAAAGAAATTGAGGAAGACACAAAGAAATGGAAAAACGTTCCATGCTCATGGATTGGAAGAACAAATATTGTGAAGATGTCAATGCTACTTAGAGCAATCTACACATTCATTGCAATCCCCATCAAAATACCATCCACTTTTTTCAAAGAAATGAAACCAATAACCCTAAAATTTCTATGGAACCAGAAAAGACCTCGAATAGCCAGAGGAATGTTAAAAAAGAAAAGCAAAGCTGGTGGCATCACAATTCCGGACTTCCAGCTCTATTACAAAGCTGTCATCATCAAGACAGTATGGTACTGGCACAAAAACAGACACATAGATCAATGGAACAGAACAGAGAGCCCAGAAATGGACCCTCAACTCTAGGGTCAACTAATCTTTGACAAAGCAGGAAAGAATGTCCAATGGAAAAAAGACAGTCTCTTCAACAAATGGTGTTGGGAAAATTGGACAGCCACATGCAGAAGAATGAAACTGGACCATTTCCTTACACCCCACACAAAAATAGAGTCCAAATGGTTGAAAGACCTCAATGTGAAACAGGAGTCCATCAACATCCTAAAGGAGAACACAGGCAGCAACCTCTTCGACCTCAGTGGCAGCAACTTCTTCCTAGAAACATCGCCAAAGGCAAGGGAAGCAAGGGCAAAAATGAACTATTGGGACTTCATCAAGATAAAAACCTTTTGCAAAGCAAAAGAAACAGTCAACAAAACCAAAAGACAACTGACAGAATGGGAGAAGATATTTGCAAACGACATATCAGATAAAGGGCTAGTATCCAAAATCTATAAAGAACTTATCAAACTCAACACCCAAAGAACAAAGAATCCAATCAAGAAATGGGCAGAAGACATGAACAGACATTTTTCCAAAGAAGACATCCAAACGGCCAACAGACACATGAAAAAGTGCTCAACATCACTTGGCATCAGGGAAATCCAAATCAAAACCTCAGTGAGATACCACCTCACACCAGTCAGAATGGCTAAAATTAACTAGTCAGGTAACAACAGATGTTGGCGGGCATGCGGAGAAAGGGGAACCCTCCTACACTGTTGGTGGGAATGCAAGCTGGTGCAGCCACTCTGGAGAACAGTATGGAGGTTCCTCAAAAAGTTGAAAATAGAGCTACCATACGATCCAGCAATTGCACTCCTGGGTATTTACCCCAAAGATACAAATGTAGGGATCCGAAGGGCTATGTGCACCCCGATGTTTATAGCAGCAATGTCCACAATAGCCAAACTGTGAAAAGAGCCAAGATGTTCATCGACAGATGAATGGATAAAGAAGATGTGGTATATATATACAATGTATACAATGGAATATTATGCAGCCATCAAAAGGAATGAGATCTTGCCATTTGCAACGACGTGGATGGAACTGGAGGGTGTTATGCTGAGCGAAATAAGTCAATCAGAGAAAGACATGTATCATATGACCTCACTAATATGAGGAATTCTTAATCTCAGGAAACAAACTGAGGGTTGCTGGAGTGGGGGGGAGGTGGGAGGGATGGGGTGGCTGGGTGATAGATGCTGGGGAGGGTATGTGCTATGGTGAGCGCTGTGAATTGTGCAAGACTGTTGAATCACAGATCTGTACCTCTGAAACAAATAATGCAATATATGTTAAGAAAAAAAAAAGATAGCGGGAGGGGAAGAATGAAGGGGGGGAAATCGGAGGGGGAGACGAACCATGAGAGATGATGGACTCTGAAAAACAAACTGAGGGTTCTAGAGGGGAGGGGGATGGGAGGATGGGTTAGCCTGGTGATGGGTATTAAGGAGGGAACGTTCTGCATGGAGCACTGGGTGTTATGCACAAACAATGAATCATGGAACACTACATCAGAAACTAATGATGTAATGTATGGTGATTAACATAACAATAAAAAATTTTTTTAAAATGCCAATTGTTTTTATGTACCAAGGATAGTGAAGGAAATTGAGGCATGCATGACAGGAAGCAGATGGATCATCCAATTATTTTTCAATTACAGGTGATATATTGGGTACAAAAACCTGCAAGTCATCTACTTGTCCATTTCACAGCTGTGTTCCATATAATAAGTAAATACATTATTTCATGAGTACAGTATCTTATCACAACCAGAACACTAAAAGCATACCCACCACACAACGTGTATGCCCTGAATGGAACCCTAGGAGGGAAGACTGATGGCCCTGTGTGGGTGGGGGCTATAGGCACCAGGAAAGTTGCTGCTGGTCAGGGGCTATTAATAGTAGGGAAGTTTTCTTTCTCAGGTAGATAAAGCCAGGCTTAGAAACCTGTGTGTTCCCCAGTGACAAATGTGTAGGACAAACCATCATCCAGGTTGCTGATGTAAATAAAGTTCATCACACTCCATTTTAGACTCTGCCACTTGCAGTACCATAGAGCTGAGGGAGAGAGATCCAAGCCAACCTCCAGTACTGTCATTAAAGTTTTTTTTAATTGAAAAATCTTGGGGCGGAGCAAGATGGCGGAGGAGTAGGAGACCTGGATTTCGTCTCCTCTCAGGAATTCAGCTGGATAGGGATCAAACCATTCTGAACACCTACGAACTCAACAGGAGATTGAAGAAAAGAATAGCAACAACTCTCTGAACAGAAAAGCGACCACTTTCTGGAAGGTAGGACGTGCGGAGAAGTGAATCCGAGGCGTTATTCGGAAGGATAGACGGCGGGGGAGGGGCCTCTGTAGGCCGCTTCTGGCAAGTGATAGAGCCGTGGAGCACAGAATCGGAACTTTTAGAAGTCTGCTCCACTGAGGGACGTCACTCTGGTGGCAAAGTGGGGGGTGGAACCCTCACGGGACAGTGTGGTCTCAGGACCCTCGGGGTCACAGAAAGACCGGGGGTGCCTGAGTGCGGCAGAGCTCCCAGGTATCGGAACAGGGAAGCCGGCTGCAGAGACGGAGCCCAGGCGCGGACTCTCAGCTCGGGGTTGCTATAAACCGTGATCCGCGGCACAGTCAGGCCACTGCTCCTCCAGCAGGGACCCAACAAGCGGCAGATCCGGGGAGACTCACCTTCTTCCCCCGGGAGGAGAGGTGCGGGAGCGCACCGCGGGGATCTGCTGGGTTTGGAGACTCCACCCGGGGTCGGGTGCCAGATAGAAAGGCGCGGTCACAGTCCGGGTGAGCGCGGAGTGTGGCCGGAGACCGGGGAGACGGGAGTGACTGACTGCTTTTCTCTGGGGGCTCACTGAGGAGCGGGACCCCGAGTTCTCGGCTCCTCCGGGGTGGAGACTAGGAGGCCGCCATTTTCACTCTCCGCCTCCAAAGCTGTACGGAAAGCTTGCAGGGAACAAAAGCTCCAGAGAGCAAACCCGAGCAGATTACTTAGCCCGGACCGGCAAGGGCGGGGCAATTCTGCCTCCGGCAAAGACATTTGGGAACCACGGCAACAGGCCCCTCCCCCAGAAGATCTGCGAGAACAGCCAGCCAAGACCAAGTTTACCGATCAATGAGAACGGCAGAACTCCAGCGCTAGGGGAATACTGCACATAGAATTCATGGCTTTTTTACCATGATTCTTTAGTCTTTCAAAGTTAATTATTTTTTTTAACTGTCTTTTTTTCTTTTTTTTTGAATTTATCTTTTTCCCTTTTTCAACCAACATCTTATCAATCCCTTTTTTAAAAAAAAACATTTTTATTTTTCATTTTTAAAGTCATATTCTATCCCTTCATAGTAGTTACCCGTATTTTTGGCATATATATATATATAAGTTGTTCTCTCTTTAAAATCTTGAGATAGTTTCTTCTAACAGATCAAAATATACTCTAAATCTCTAGTGTATGGTTTTTTTCTACTCCCCTGCCTGATCACATTCTCTCCCTTTTTTCTTTCTTTCTTTTTTTTTTTAATCCTCTTCTTTCTTTTTTCAAACAACTTATCAAATCCTTTTATAAAATTTTTTATAATTTCCATCTTTACAGTCATATTCCATCCCTTCATCATATCAACCCTTATTTTTGTACATATATAAGTTTTTCTTTCTTTAAAATTTTGGGAGGGACTTTCTTTCAACAGACCAAAATACACCCAAAATCTAGTGTGTGGCACTGATCTATAAACCAGCCTGATCATATTTGATCACATTCTGTTTTTGTTTTGTTTTGTTTTGTTCTGCTTTTGTTTGTTTTTATCTTTATCTTTATCTTTTTCTTTTTTTCTTTCTTTTTCTTTTTTCTCTCTTTCCCTTTCTTTTCCCACTGCTTCAGGTCTTTTTGATTTGTTTAGAGTATATTTTCTGGGGCCGTTGTTACCCTGCTAGCATTTTGTTCTCTCATTAATCTATTCTCCTCTACACAAGATGACAAGACGGAAAAAATCACCTCAACAAAAAGAACAAGAGGTAGCACCGACTGCCAAGGACCTACTCAATATGGACATTAGTACGATGTCAGATCTAGAGTTCAGAATCATCACTTTAAAGATACTAGCTGGGCTTGAAAAAAGCATGGAAGTTATTAGAGAAACCCTTTCTGGAGAAGTAAAAGAACTAAAATCTAACCAAGTAGAAATCAAAAAGGCTATTAATGAGGTGCAATCAAATATGGGGGCGCTAACTGCTAGGATAAATGAGGCAGAAGAAAGAATCAGTGAGATAGAAGACCAAATGATGGAAAATAAAGAAGCTGAGAAAAAGAGAGATCAACAACTACTGGATCACGAGGGCAGAATTCGAGAGATAAACGATACCATAAGACGAAACAACATTAGAATAATTGGGATCCCAGAAGAAGAAGAAAGACAGAGAGGGGCAGAAGGTATAATGGAGCAAATTATAGCAGAGAACTTCCCTAATTTGGGGAAGGAAACAGGCATCAAAATCCAGGAAGCACAGAGAACCCCTCTCAAAATCAATAAAAATAGGTCAACACCCCGACATCTAATAGTAAAACTTACGAGTCTCAGAGACAAAGAGAAAATCCTGAAAGCAGCTCGGGAGAAGAGATATGTAACCTACAATGGTAGAAACATTAGATTGGCAACAGACCTATCCACAGAGACCTGGCAGGCCGGAAAGGACTGGCAGGACATATTCAGAGCACTAAATGAGAAAAATATGCAGCCAAGAATACTATATCCAGCTAGGCTGTCATTGAAAATTGAAGGAGAGATAAAAAGCTTCCAGGACAAACAAAAACTAAAGGAATTTGCAAACACGAAACCAGCCCTACAACAAATATTGAAAGGGGTCCTCTAAGCAAAGAGAGAGCCTAAAAGCAACATAGACCAGAAAGGAACACAGACAATATACAGTAACAGTCACTTTACAGGCAATACAATGGCACTAAATTCCTATCTTTCAATAGTTACCCTGAATGTAAATGGGCTAAATGCCCCAATCAAAACACACAGGCTATCAGATTGGATTAAAAAACAAGACCCATCGATATGCTGTCTGCAAGAGACTCATTTTAGACCCAAAGACACCCCCAGATTTAAAGTGAGGGGGTGGAAAACCATTTACCATGCTAATGGACACCAAAAGAAAGCTGGGGTGGCAATCCTTATATCAGACAAATTAGATTTTAAACCAAAGACTGTAATAAGAGATGAGGAAGGACACTATATCATACTTAAAGGGTCTATCCAACAAGAAGACCTAACAATTGTAAATATCTATGCCCCTAACATGGGAGCAGCCAATTATATAAGGCAATTAATAACAAAAGCAAAGAAACACATTGACAACAATACAATAAAGGTGGGGGACTTTAACACCCCCCTCACTGAAATGGACAGATCGTCTAAGCAAAAGATCAACAAGGAAATAAAGACTTAAATGACACACTGGACCAAATGGACTTCACAGACATATTCAGAACATTCCATCCCAAAGCAACGGAATACACATTCTTCTCTAGTGCCCATGGAACATTCTCCAGAATAGATCACATCCTAGGTCATAAATCAGGTCTCAACCGGTACCAGAAGATTGGGATCATCCCCTGCATATTTTCAGACCACAGTGCTTTGAAACTAGAACTCAATCACAAGAGGAAAGTCGGAAAGAACTCAAATACATGGAGGCTAAAGAGCATCCTACTGAAGAATGAATGGGTCAACCAGGAAATTAAAGAAGAATTTAAAAAATTCATGGAAACCAATGAAAATGAAAACACAACTATTCAAAATCTTTGGGATACAGCAAAGGCAGTCCTAAGAGGAAAGTATATAGCAATACAAGCCTTTCTCAAGAAACAAGAAAGGTCTCAAGTACACAACCTAACCCTACACCTAAAGGAGCTGGAGAAAGAACAGCAAATAAAGCCTAAACCCAGCAGGAGAAGAGAAATAATAAAGATCAGAGCAGAAATCAATGAAATAGAAACCAAAAGAACAGTAGAACAGATCAACGAAACTAGGAGCTGGTTCTTTGAAAGAATCAACAAGATTGATAAGCCCCTGGCCAGACTTATCAAAAAGAAAAGAGAAATGACCCAAATCAACAAAATCATGAATGAAAGAGGAGAAATCACAACCAACACCAAAGAAATACAAACAATTATAAGAACATATTATGAGCAACTCTATGCCAGCAAATTAGATAACCTAGAAGAAATGGATGCATTCCTAGAGATGTATCAACTACCAAAACTGAACCAGGAAGAAATAGAAAACCTGAACAGACCTATAACCACTAAGGAAATAGAAGCAGTCATCAAAAATCTCCCAAAACACAAAAGCCCAGGGCCAGATGGCTTCCCAGGGGAATTCTACCAAACATTTCAAGAAGAATTAATACCTATCCTTCTGAAACTGTTCCAAAAAATAGAAATGGAAGGAAAACTTCCAAACTCATTTTATGAGGCCAGCATTACCTTGATCCCAAAACCAGACAAAGACCCCATCAAAAAGGAGAATTACAGACCAATATCCCTGATGAACATGGATGCAAAAATTCTCACCAAAATACTAGCCAATAGGATCCAACAGTACATTAAAAGGATCATTCACCACGACCAAGTCGGATTTATCCCTGGGCTGCAAGGTTGGTTCAACATCCACAAATCAATCAACGTGATACAATACATTAAGAAAAGAAAGAACAAGAATCATATGATCCTCTCAACAGATGCAGAAAAAGCATTTGACAAAGTACAGCATCCTTTCTTGATCAAAACTCTTCAGAGTATAGGGATAGAGGGTACATACCTCAATATCATAAAAGCCATCTATGAAAAACCTACAGCGAATATCATTCTCAATGGGGAAAAACTGAGAGCTTTCCCCCTAAGGTCAGGAACACGGCAGGGATGTCCACTATCACTGCTATTCAACATAGTATTGGAAGTCCTAGCCACAGCAATCAGACAACAAAAAGAAATCAAAGGCATCCAAATTGGCAAAGAAGAAGTCAAACTCTCACTCTTTGCAGATGATATGATACTTCATGTGGAAAATCCCAAAGACTCCACCCCAAAACTGCTAGAATGCATACAGGAATTCAGTCAAGTGGCAGGATATAAAATCAATGCACAGAAATCAGTGGCATTCCTATACACCAACAACAAGTCAGAAGAAAGAGAAATTAAGGAGTTGATCCCATTTACAATTGCACCCAAAACCATAAGATACCTAGGAATAAATCTAACCAAAGAGGCAAAGGATCTGTACTCAGAAAACTATAAAATACTCATGAAAGAAATTGAGGAAGACACAAAGAAATGGAAAAACGTTCCATGCTCATGGATTGGAAGAACAAATATTGTGAAGATGTCAATCCTACCTAGAGCAATCTACACATTCAATGCAATCCCCATCAAAATACCATCCACTTTCTTCAAAGAAATGGAACAAATAATCCTAAAATTTGTATGGAACCAGAAAAGACCCCGCATAGCCAGAGGAATGTTGAAAAAGAAAAGCAAAGCTGGCGGCATCACAATTCCGGACTTCCAGCTCTACTACAAAGCTGTCATCATCAAGACAGTATGGTACTGGCACAAAAACAGACACATAGATCAATGGAACAGAATAGAGAGCCCAGAAATGGACCCTCAACTCTAGGGTCAACTAATCTTTGACAAAGCAGGAAAGAATGTCCAATGGAAAAAAGACAGTCTCTTCAACAAATGGTGTTGGGAAAATTGGACAGCCACATGCAGAAGAATGAAACTGGACCATTTCCTTACACCACACACAAAAATAGACTCCAAATGATTGAAAGACCTCAATGTGAAACAGGAGTCCATCAAAATCCTAAAGGAGAACACAGGCAGCAACCTCTTCGACCTCAGCCGCAGCAACTTCTTCCTAGAAACATCGCCAAAGGCAAGGGAAGCAAGGGCAAAAATGAACTATTGGGACTTCATCAAGATAAAAAGCTTTTGCAAAGCAAAGGAAACAGTCAACAAAACCAAAAGACAACTGACAGAATGGGAGAAGATATTTGCAAATGACATATCAGATAAAGGGCTAGTATCCAAAATCTATAAAGAACTCATCAAACTCAACACCAAAAGAACAAAGAATCCATCAAGAAATGGGCAGAAGACATGAACATTTTTCCAAAGAAGACATCCAAACGGCCAACAGACACATGAAAAAGTGTTCAATATCGCTCGGCATCAGGGAAATCCAAATCAAAACCTCAATGAGATACCACCTCACACCAGTCAGAATGGCTAAAATTAACAAGTCAGGAAATGATAGATGTTGGCGGGGATGCGGAGAAAGGGGAACCCTCCTCCACTGTTGGTGGGAATGCAAGCTGGTGCAGCCACTCTGGAAAACAGTATGGAGGTTCCTCAAAAAGTTGAAAATGGAGCTACCATACGATCCAGCAATTGCACTCCTGGGTATTTACCCCAAAGATACAGAAGTAGGGACCCAAAAGGCTACGTGCACCCCGATGTTTATAGCAGCAATGTCCACAATAGCCAAACTGTGGAAAGAGCCAAGATGTCCCTCAACAGATGAATGGATAAAGAAGATGTGGTATATATACACAATGGAATATTATGCAGCCATCAAAAGGAATGAGATCTTGCCATTTGCAACGACGTGGATGGAACTGGAGGGTATTATGCTGAGCAAAATAAAGTCAAACAGAGAAATACATGTATCATATGACCTCACTGATATGAGGAATTCTTAATCTCAGGAAACAAACTGAGGGTTGCTGGAGTGGGGGGTGGGGTGGGAGGGATGGGGTGACTGGGTGATGGACACTGGGGAGGGTATGTGTTCTGGTAAGCGCTGTGAATTGTGCAAGACTGTTGAATCTCAGATCTGTACCTCTGAAACAAATAATGCAATATATGTTAAGAAAGAAAAAAAGAAGAAGAAGAATGTAGCAGGAGGGGAAGAATGAAGGGGGGGAAATCGGAGGGGGAGAAGAACCATGAGAGACGATGGACTCTGAAAAACAAACTGAGGGTTCTAGAGGGGAGGGGGGTGGGAGGATGGGTTAGCCTGGTGATGGGTATTGAGGAGGGCACGTTCTGCATGGAGCACTGGGTGTTATGCACAAACAATGAATCATGGAACACTATATCTAAAACTAATGATGTAATGTATGGGGATTAACATAACAATAAAAAAATTTTAAAAAAAAGAAAAATCTTTAAAATAATTGTAGATTCACATGTGCTGTGAGAAACAATACTGAGATTCTTGTATACTTTGCATAGTTTCCTAATGGTAACATCATACAAAACTGTAGCATACTGTCACAACCAGAATACTGACATCTCATTCAATTATTTATTAACTGATCTTTTTCAAATTTTCCCAGTTTTCTTGCTCTCATGTGCAAGTGTACGTGTGTATATGTCCTTGTGTGTATGTTTAAAGTTTGAAAATCTTCACTCACCAGATATGAGTGGCCTTCATTCTCAAGTAAATAGCTGGATTGTGATGTATTCTCACAGGCTTCCCCTATTGGAATGGGGTGGGTTAGGAGTGGGGGACAGACTGAATCATTCATCAAATAGCATGTATTTATTGTCTGTCTGCTATTCTCAGCTAAGTGTTAAGAGTCTGTCCTACTTTTAAGTATGCCATACGGACAAGGATTTATAGAGAGGATGGTGCTACTTACTTTCTAAACACCTGTCTTTATCTCCCACCTGCACCACCCACTCCCTACTTCCCTTGACTGTTGCATCCTTCACTACCCATCCAGAGGTCTCCTTTATTCAAAACCACTGTCCCTGAAAAATCCAAAGTAAACTGAATTTTATGCCCTACTAAGGGCTTGGACTCTGGCCTCAGACAGATCTAAGTTCAAATCCCAGGTCTTTACCTGCCTGGTCTTGGACAATTAATCTAAACTATTCAAGACTCACCTTCTACATCTGAAATATTGGGTTAATAAGAGTCCTTATTTCATACGATTGTGATAGTAAATGAAACACTTCCTGCAAAGCACTTACAGAGGAGTCGGGCACGTTATATACTAAATCCATTATCTTCATATTATGTTTATGTTGTTTGGCTATATAAGCAAATATTTATATTTCACATTATTATAATCTTTAAAAAATATAAGAAAATTTATTTTAAGGAATGAACAGCAAATTCCTCTGTAGAGAGAAGAAATTTTGTGTCACCTGACAAACTCTTTTCTCAGTGCCAGAGTCTTGGTACTCAGGGCAGAAGATTTCCTTAGAGTGGGCCGTTTACACTCAGGATCTGTGTGTGGGAAAAGGGCCGATGTGTCCATGAAGCACGTTTCTCCAGTGAGGCCTGAGCTCCCTGGTTTCCCGCATGGCATGGGGAGAGAGCTGCATAGTGACTGTCAGTTACTGTTTTCTGGGGACTCCAACTTCTATGGGACAGTGTTGGTGGGACTAGGTGATGGGTAAATTTGGCGACAGTATTTTCTGCACCAGGCATTAAAACATATGGTGTGAAAAAAGGATTTTGGAGTCATTCCTAAAAATAAGGGGTAATGTAGGGGAAGAGGTTTGGACACCTGCATATTGGTGTTTAGGAATTGTTCTATGATTTCTGGGGATGACTGGCAGTCTGCCCTAGATGGAGAGTCTCCTCACCAACACTCTCGATCCAGAACATCCAGCTGGGGCATGCTGTTGTCATGGTTGCCGTGTTCTCCTCTCAGAGAGCTTCTTGTTGACCACCTGGTGAAGAGTCCAGAAGGAAGAGGATACTGTTTATAAGCAAAAATAAAGGGAAAGAAAAGGACATAGGCCACCAATATCAAATCAAGAATAGAAAACTTGAGCCTGTCCTGTTTTGCTTTCAATGTTTCAAAGAAGAAAGCAGGAAAAGGGATTCGTGGAATGGGATGGTAGGTGTCAGGGCACTGGACTAGAATGTGCTTTGCTTGTAAATAAGCACAGGGATGTGCTGCTGTACATGAAGGGTAAGCCTGCGCGAAAGCAATGTCCACCAACAATACTTCAGCAAACGCAGGGGTTCAACTTGGCGCCGATCCCTTTTCATTGTGAACTGTCTAATTATTAAATTAACTGCCACCATTTATTGAGCCTTTACTATGTGCTAAGAACAGTGTTAAGTACCTTCACTGAACATGGAACAGGTAACCGGTTTCATTGCACGAACAACCGAAAAGTCAGCCATTTATCTCCGGTCACCCGCAAGGGAGTTACAGACTGGATTTTGACTTCAGACCTCGGTAGGGTGTTGGAGTGCTCAAATGCCTGGATTTCAACAGTTCAAATATAACTTTCTGCTCTTTGCGTGTGCTCCAGGAAATCTCTGTTCTCTGTTTCTGCATGCCCTGGTTTCACACATCCCCCTTGTCTCCCAGTGTTTGAAGAAAAGCAGCCAGGTACTGCAGTACGGGGCCCTTTACCACATGATGCTGCTGGCTCTTTGAATTGGACGGCCAGTGCTGCCACTGATTTACGCGACGGAGACTCATTCATCTGGACTAAGGTCAGGTCTAAGCTGGCATGTGATGGGGCAAGGGCACAACCAGAGACTTAACCGTGCCTCTGCCGTGGTGCGTCCTTCCTTCGATCCAGGGTGAGGCAAGGTGGCTAATCCGTTTGGAATTCTCACAGCTGCTGTGAGGCAGCCCCTAACCACCCCCACCCCCACCCCCGCCCCCGACCCCCACCCCCGCAGCAGTGCTGGTGTGAAAACACAGGGACCATGTTTTATCCTAACAACACACAGCAGGATTCCATTTAGGGAAGGAAATACATGAATGGAAAGACAAGTGTTTGGTGCAAGATGGGATCCAACGACCTGAGAATCAAGCTGCACCAAAGACTTCAGAGAAAAGGCCCATCTGTCTCAGTTTTTTTGTTTTGGTTTGGTTTGGTTTTTTGCTTGTTGGTTTGTTTGTTGGTTTGTTTTTGGACCCAGAGAAGAATTCATGGTTCCAGGCAGGAAGAGAATGAACAAGAGAAGGAAGGAATTGGAGAGACTAGAAAAGAAAATGGATTTGGGGCTGGGTCCTATATGATGACGTTGCCAAAAAGGTCTTTGGAAAGGAGGAATAGACCCCTTTGTCTGCTCTGTGATGTGTGATGTGACACCCACTCTATGAAGTCACGTGTGTTCATGTGAATTGGGAATGTGGGTGGGAGGTTGTTGAGAAATCAATGAAGGGACTGAATTTTAAGTCTGGATCTGTCTAAAGCCCAAGAGGTAGCAGAGGCCACAGAAATCAGTCCCCTAGGTATTTACAGAAATATTGAGGAGGGCTTTGGACTGCCACAAGCCATGGAATTTTATATGTGGTTTTTGTTTGTTTTTTGTTAAGACTTTATTTTTTTACAGCAGTTTTAGGTTAGCAAAATTGAGGGGAAGGTACAGAGATTTGCCATGTACCCTTTGCCCCACACGTGCATAGCCTTCCCCATTACAACATCCCCCACCGGTTACTACTGATGAACCTACACTGAGCCCTCTTAATCACCCAAAATCTACAGTTTATACTATGATTCATCCCTGCTGTTGTATATTTTATGGCTTTGGACAAACGTAGAATGATGTGTATCCAATATTATCATATTATACAGCATATTTTCACTGTCCTGAAAATCCTCTGTGCTCCGTCTAATCATCCCTCCCCATCTGCCTTAATTCCTGGCAACCACTGATATTTTTAGTTTCCATAGTTTTACCTTTTTCAGAATGAAATATAGTTGAAATCATATAATAAGTAGCCTTTTCAGATTGGCTTCTTTCACGTAGTAATATGCATTAAGTTTCCTTCATGTCTTTTCATGGCTTCCGTAGTTTATTTCTTTTTAACACTGAATAACACTCCATTGTCTAGATATACAATGGTTTATCTATCCATTCACCAACTCAAGGACATCTTGGTTGCTTCCAAATTTGGGCAATTATGATTAAGCTGTTATAAACATCCGTGTGCAGGTTTTGTGTAGACATAAGTTTTCAACTCCTCTGGGTAAATACTAAGGACCATGATTACTGGATCCTATGGGAAGAGTATGTTCAGTTTTATAAGAAATCACCAAACTGTCTTCCAAAGTGGCTGCACCATTTTACATTCCCACCAGCAGTTGATAAGAGTTCCTGTTGCCCCACATCTTCCCTAGTATTTGCTGTTGTCAGTATTCCAGATTTTGGCCATTCTAACAGGTCCGTAGTGGTATCTCATTGTTGTTTTAATTTGCAATTCCTTGATGACACAGGATGCGCAGTATCTTTTCATATGCTTATTTGCCATCTGTGCGTCTTCTCTGGTGAGGAGTCTATTAAGGTCTGGCCCATTTTTTAATAGGTTGTTTTCTTATTGTTGAGTTTTAAGAGTTCTTTATATTTTGAATAACAGTCCTTTATCAGCTCTGTCTTTTGCAAATATTTTCTCTCAGTCTGTGGCTTGTTTTTTTTCATTCTCATGTTTTTTGTTTTTTGTTTTTTTAAGGAAGGACACGTGTTCAAAGTCATTTGTCTAGATATCACTGGTCAAAAGCTCTTGCTAATAAGATCTTGTTTACATTTCTTTTTTCACACACCTTCAGTTAGGTGCTTGGTAATAAGCGTGGGCTTTCTAGACACAGATGAGGAATTCTGGGAAAGGAGAGTTGATTTGCTTTAACAAAGGCCACCCAGGAAAGTTCATCACACCAATCTCCATCTCTAGCTGTGTCATGCACAGATAACGTCTTTGTCTCTTGCAAAGCAATGTGCAAAGAGAATGGTCATTCTCTTGAAGATTCTCAGAAGTACAACCCATGCAAATTCTGGGCTCTCCATCCCTGAGAAACCCACTTGCCTTGAGTTTAGAGCTTAATTTTTTGGTGAATTTGTTTTATGCCAATTTTATTGAATTCAGTCAAGAAGAAAAATATACAAACCAATGATATATGATCCTAACTATTTCCAAATACTGATTTAGTTTACAGTTTTTCTTCAAGACATTGCTTTCTCTTTAAAGTACATATTTATTCATTTATTCAGGTCTCTGGGCAGGTGATTGCCAAGGCCAAGGCCTCTGCAGGGAAGAACATTACTGTTAGTGGAAGAAAAATCCCAGGAGTTTTGGATATACTTGTTAGGTATACAGATTGTGAGTTTTCTAGATGAAAGATTGCAATGTCACGCCAATAAACTAGCAACAGAAAAGCAACTTCGTGTCTGTAATTGGAGAATGGTAAAGTGGAGGGATTTGGATGCAATCACAATTTGAATCAGTCAGTTGTTGCAGAAGGAGACGAAGAGAAAGTCCACATTTTTATTAAAACCACCTAACAAAAATCTCAGTTCCTATTCATGGGACCTGGTTCTAGCCCCTAATTTATTTTTATTATATTTGGTGGAAGGCAAACTCACTTCAACAATGACAGTTCAGTTAAGGCAGCTTTGGCTTGCAATTTGCATGCAAACGCCTGGCTAAACAGTTTAGCAAATCCATCACTATGAAGGCAGGGCAGAAGCACTCCCGAGACAGACAGGGAGAGCAGAATCACCACCGTAGCCCACCCTGTTGAGCCAAAGTAGAGGTATCAGAAACTGCCTTTAAGTGGAAGTGTAGGTGGGGCGGGGAACTCTTTGGAGTCAAAGTGCCCAGATGGCTCAGCACCAGGTTCTGTCTCTTGTTTCCATTTCTCCAGCCACACCTCTTCTCATCTCCATGTCCTCACCCAAAATGCCTCAACTGCACTGCAGCTTTCTTAATGCTATAGAGCAACTAGAATTTTCTGCAAGGAGCCTGTTTTTATTTTGTACTTCTACCAGGCCTTCTCTCTCCATCGCTCCACATCAAATGGTCAGGACACCTTTTCAGACTGAAACCAGGTGTGCTGTGAATTCAGTACCAGTAATTCAGTACCTAGGAGCCCCAAAACAAAAGCTGCACAGCCTCCTCACTGTCACTTTGAATCCTACCTGTTTTTCAAGATACACTTGCTGCATGTAGACTCCCCGAATGCCTCACCTCACAGGAATTGTGCCTGTCTTATTTCTCTGAGAATAAATAATAGAAATTTTCTTCAGGCGCATCTTAAAGTGGCTTGTATTATTTTTATCATTTATGTGTGTATGTATTTGTCCTGTTGGGATATATATCTGTCCTTATCTGCTTAATTAAATTATAACCTCCATAAGGACATTGGGCATCATCTTAAAAACAACTAGCATTTATAATGCTCTACAGATCCAAGGCCACATCTCATTGGCCTCCATCCCCTCAAAATTCCATCAGTCAATGTGTTATCTTTACCCACTCCAATGAAAAGTTCAAATAAGTCTATTGGAAAAAGCAAAATATAAAACATTAAATCATAATGTGTCCACGGAGAAGCTCAGACATGTGCTTGTAAATCTTCCTGTGCTTCCAGCATGAAAGAACATTCTATCTGTTTCACTCCAAATGCTCTTGTTCACTTCAGTATTGTTCACAGAGAAAGGCCTTTGGGGTCTGCAGATCTTGGCTTTTGCAATATCATGTTTTTCAGGCCCCATGTAAAAATGTCACTGAGTTGATACAAACTTAGTTTTATTGGGCAGAGACTGGAAAATCAGCAAAAGGGTTTATTTGTGCTAATTCATTGAAGAGCCCGGCAGCCCTCCCTCTAGAAAAGACCAAATAAAAATCCTAGTATCAGAATCTTTAGAACTTTGTTTGAGGAGTTCTTTGCAAAGAAGTCGTTATATCTTATGAACATTTAGAGCACCACAATTGCCCTGGTCTACCTGGGAATGAAAGGCTTTACCAAACTATCTATTGGAATAACTTTAAAATCTTGTTTTTAAGTAGAGTTTGTTGATTCTACATTGGGAACATTTTGTATTGGTGGGACAAAGATGCCATTTGCCTATGCCCAAGCTTGTTCTGATCTAATGCACTGTTGATGTCCCCCCCATAAATAAGAGAGGACCATGATTTACCATCATTAACTATGCAGATGACTGATTTTAGCCCAGATACCATATTAACAATCTGTCCACAAGTGAAAAAAGCCCTAAGTTTTTCATTTAATTCCAAACTAGGGAAAAATGCATCTAGTAAATTTACTTCTGCCATATCACTGAAATTTTTCCTGAAAGGCACAGCTTTCTTCTGCATTTGGATAGAAGCCATTTCAAGCCCTAGGAAAGTCAAACTCTTGGAAGAAAAAGGAAGACACACCATGCGGTGGAGGAGAAAGAAAGTTGAGTGTCCTGTGGAATACTTGTCTGTAATGACAAAAGCAAAGAACGTGGGTCAGACACAGATGCAGTTATTTCAGCCCAGTTCCTGCAGAAACTCTGTGCTCCCTGACCTTTACCCATACCCAAAATCCATACCATTCACCACCCGCATCATATTCACCCAATCACCTGGCAAATTCCATAGATCAGCCTGGAGCAGATCTTCAAGAAAAAGGATAGTGATCATCATAATTCTTTGAGAATTTTAGTAGCATCAGGAACACCACCAAGCATTTTACAGGAGTTATTTTATTTACTACTGTGGTAGATACTACAATGTACCACCCAGATGCCCCTCCTTCAGGCCTGAGATGCTCATGGCACAAGCTGCTGGGGCTTGGTGCTGGTGACTGATGGCTCTCCAGTAACTGATCTTGACCAAAGTGAACTGGCTTATCAAGGTCATATTCCCTCCCCACGGCAGCCCTCATCCAATTAATGCTTAATGTGGGGGTGCAAAAGCCAGCCTTCTTGCTTCAAAGAAGGACCTCTCTGAAAGGACAACCCATTTTCAGAGATCCTTCTAGAATCATCTGAGTACTCCATTGTAATTGCATTATACAGTTCAACTTCTTCCTCTGTCCAATCTTGCTTCCCTCACCTCCCCAAGGTGTTGCTTCTGAAAGTATTCCCCCAATAATACTTGCATGCGAATCTGAGATTTCTAACATCTATATCCTGGGTTACTCAACCTACAACAGTTGAAACCAAAAGTGATCCAAGGAAGCATATTCTAAAATGAAATGTTGGCACTGGATTACTAACAGCAGGGTAGCAATGAGGACCCCCTCACTGGTGGTGGTTGGAGCAACGAAAGCCCCCAGCATACAGGTGCAGTAATTGTTCAGCTGGCTCAGGGGATCATGCATGATGGGAATGCACTGGTGGGTGCAGTATCTCATGCACATAAAAGTTTCACGAGAAACAGTAATTATAAGGATTTTGGATCTGGAGATCTATTGATAGGTACCATGGATATACTTGAGAAAGAAACCACATAAGACAACAGCAGAAATGTGAAAGCCAGAGGACTTTCTTTTGCAGCACATAAACTCTCATCTCCTACAACCAGAGGACAGAAAAAGCAAAGGATCAGGCACAGGACTTAATAACAACAGTAGGAGAGCTACTCCTGATAGTGAGGGAGACCAGGTAATAGACTCTTAACTCCACCCTACTCCGACCAAAGTAATAAATCAAAACCAGGGGGTAGTGAATATTCAGCAAAACTAAACAGAAATGGAGGGGGAGAACCAGGAACTATCACTGGAGTGGCTTAACCCAAGATAGGGTGCATTCTAGGTTCCCCACTTAATTTACAGAGATTCAAAGTCCCTAGCTTCTCTAAACTAAGCCCTGTTGCAAACTCTGGCATTTCCTCAGCTCTTAAAATGAGCCATTTGATGATGTCCTGCATTCTCTTGCCCTTAAAGTTTTTGCATTGCTCCAGTGCAGGGGCAGGTTTGTCGGCAAATGGGCAATTGTCTGATCGAAGGCTGATGGACATGAAGGAGGGACTTAAAGACCAGTATGTATGATGATCCTACAGTCTAATAAGTCATAAGGTGCTAAGAGCTCCCAGAGGCATAGAGAAGGAAACTTCCCAGGAAAGATGTCTCTGAGGGGGGCACCTGGGTGGCTCAGTCATTAAGGAAAGATGTCTCTGAGCTATTCTCTCCTGACACATAATGTAAATTCTCACAGAGCCTGAAGAGGATTAGACTAAGAGGGACTGTATAGTAGTGAAGGGCTTCTTCCTTTCCTCTTTCTTGCAGAAGCCACTTTCAGAATATCCATTCTGGAGTTAAACGGAATATATCAATGGCCTGGCTTCCATAAAAAAATAAAAAAAACAAAAATAACTATACTCATATAAGACTTAATACATGTCAGATATTATATGAAACACTTTTCAAATATAAACTCACTTAACTGTGAGTACAATCCTCTAAGATGTACAGGATTATAATTCACATTTTAAGGTTGTAAAAACTAAAGCACAGAAAGATTAAGTGACTTGCATAAAGTCACACAGCTGGTTAAGTGGCAGAGAAGGATGCAACCAGGCAGACTGGCTCCACACTTTTATACAGGGCATCACGACCTCAATTAAGCCTTGTAAGTCTCTATTAGCCTAGCTAACCCCAAAAGGCCATGCGCATGTCCTTGAAATGAGGTCCTGGCACTAGTAATAAGAAATATTTGTCAGCACCTTCTTTGTGACCACCTTCCATGCCCTGTAGATACTGTTTCACAACTGCCCTGCAAAGTAGCTCCTTTTGTATTCACATTTGAATAGGTGTTGATAATTCTAGCCCAGCTCTCCTGTCCTATTTTAAAACAAAAGCTATTCGGACCAAGGTCAGTGACTCCGGGGCCCACATTTGAGCCAGGCAGTACCCTTCCCATAGGTAACTTTCTGGATGGGCTGTGGATACAAGAGACAAGCTAGAAGCGCTACTTCCCATTCTTGGCTATCTCCACCAGACATGGCGATCTAAAGAACACATTAAAGTAATATTAGCCTCATTTAAATTATAGCTTGAGTTCTGGTTTATTTACCTTTCTGTTTAAAAGTCATTCCCATGGGGCGCCTGGGTGGCTCAGTCGTGAAGCGTCTGCCTTCGGCTCAGGTCATGATCCCGGGGTCCTGGGATCGAGCCCCGCATCGGGCTCCCCGCTCCATGGGAGGCCCGCTTCTCCCTCTCCCATTCCCCCTGCTTGTGTTCCCTCTCTCGCTGTGTCTCTCTCTGTCAAATAAATAAATAAAATCTTTAAAAAAAATAAAAATTAAAATAAAAGTCATTCCCTGCAGATTACGTTCATGATTCTCAGAGATTGCTTGGAAGGTAGTAGCTATTTTCCTTCTTAGCACAAACCTAAATAGAGTTTTGCAATGTGCCTTAAGTCTTCTAAAAAAAAACTATAATAAAAAGTGATCTTCCTCCAAATAAGTTCAAAAATGGCACCATGACATGAGCTGCTAAGAAAAATCTGTCTTTAAGAATGACACATCAGTTTATCATGTGTTACAATGAGCAGATGTTCACCTTGTGGGAGAATGGGTGTGTTTTAATTTCTCCATTTGTGTCACTTCCCTGTCCCCATTATCCATCTGGTCCCTTTCTCTGAATCCCCTAGAAACCATGGGACACCTTTTGGGATACACAGTTGGGATCATTAGATTGATAACTTTTCAAGGCAAAAGACAATTTTCTTTAGTAAAATTATACAATTTAAATGATGATATTTTTTCTGACAATTTGGCCAGATAAAAGGCAAAACAGCGGAATGAGGAGCGGGTTGTTCTCCACAGGTGTCTGGGTGGCCTGTTGGCTGGGCTGCTGGTCTTGCCCGCAGCTCTCTCACTTCAGATGTGAAATGAGGGCGTGTCAGACTTGGGTTCAAAAACAAACAGCTTGGGGGCACCTGGGTGGCTCAGTTGGTTAAGCATCTGACTCTTGATTTCAGCTCAGGTCATGATCGCAGGGTTGTGAGATGGAGCCCCACATTGGGCTCTGTAAGGGGCATGGAGCCTGATTAAGATTCTCTCTCCCCCTCCCCACGCCTGCACACACACACTCTCTCTAAAAAAAAAATGGTTTATTACAAAATTTCTCCATCTTAATTAATGAAGACAGATTAATATGGCTTCAAATCTTACACTGGGTTAAAACTGGACAATATTTTTGTCTTAAAAATTTTAAGAATGTCAATGTTTTAGCATCATAGAATAAATGCTTATAACTCTGTATAAATTTAAAATTAAGTCAGGCAGCTGGTTTTATGGTTTTACTAGTCTGGTTACTAAAAGTTAACATTTTTTAATACTGTCATTGATGAATTATGAAAAATGAAGTCTAAATGTTGAAATCATATGGATATTATTTAAATGGTTGGAATGTCTTCTCCCCAGGAAAAGTGATGAAAAATGAAATATCAGTATGGGACTTTGGATCTGAGCATATTCTGGAAAGGAGTAGTCCTGAGTGGGAACACGTTTTCTATATTTACCAGCAAGTTGAAAACAAACTGGAATCATCTGTGAGATGGGGACTACTGAAGTTTCCTTACACAGAAATTCAGCTAAGAGATTCAACTCAACAAATATTCACCATGTTCTGTAAACATGTGTTCGTAAGAACCCCTCTTCTACCCTCTCCCCCCCCAAAAAAACACAAAACCTGCCAAAAAGCTGAGGTTGGAGAACATTTCTAATTAAAGGATAAAAATACCTACTGTTTACTAAGGAACTATTTTGTAAGAGGTGCTTAAAATGTATTATTTTTAATCCTCACAATAACCCTATAAAGTAGCTTCTTTTAGTCCCATTCTGTGAAAAGTGAAGTCCAGAGAGATTCAGTAACTTGCTGGATATCACTGTCTGGAAGTGATAGATTCAAACGCAGAGCTGCTTTATTCCTTCCCCATGATCCTACTAACCTTTACTGCTATATACACTCACACACACACTCTCTCTCTCTCTATCACACTCACACATACAGCACCAGGAGACTAATAGTATTATCCAGCCCAAGTGCTGTGAGGCCACGGAGAAGGAAAGATGCAGTTCAAATAAAGGCAAATCCTGGATCCTATATGTTGATTTTCACAAAGCACAATTTTGAGACAATAAATTTTGACAATTTTGAGAAAATAAACTCCAAATAGGAATGCATAAAAACTACTGTGTTATGACAAATTTATTGTGGCCAGCAGAAAACATATTCAAAAACAAACTGAATAAATTCACTTCAGACAGATCCAGGATATTCATCTTATTTGGTTATAGAATACTCATTTACTTGTTAATGTTAAGGACAAACATTACATTTTCCTGAGTATCCACAGCTCAGATTTTCCATTCAATTTCAGACTTGAGCAGGTTGGGGAAGGGACTGACTTCATTTGGTTTAAAATGGAATCCTGTAAGAGTAAACGTGACTGTGGAGTAAACAACAGGGAGCAGAAGGCCCAGCATAAAGTGTGGACTTAATAAGGATTTGATGAAACTTGATTGAATGACAAACGTAGTACATTGACCTACTGCTGTATGGTATGTGAAACACTTTAAAGGTCCTAAAAGTTCATTGGGCATAGGCAAAATTTCAGTATCTTGCAATTTTATTTAAAAACAAATATGATCTACGGTGTGGATAAATTCCCACATTTTGCTCCATTTTAAAGCTTGTGAACACCTCCCCCACCCCCCGCAAAAAGAATTATCAAGAAGTCCTTCAAGAAAAGCCATGATTATCTATTCATTAGGAGGGTTTGGAGGAACTAACATGTCCCTGTTTTCCAATCACTTTTCATAATGCTTATTTTACAAAAGCATTTCCCCAACAGACTCCTCCCTCTAACCCTGTGTTCCAGAATTGAATGGATTGTCTAAAGATTTCCACGAGGACAATAATCTTAAACTGAATAGAACAAGACACTGTGGTTTTATTAACACTGATTTTTAAAAAAGAAAAAAAGGAGGTTTTCAGAAATGGTTTTATTTTAGTAATGACTGTTCAGTGGTTTGCATAAAATAAAATCTGTTTTGTTTTGAAACAAGAAGTACACAAAATAAAATAAGGTTAAGATTGATTTCAAAGTAAGACAGAGCTGCTGCCAAGCTAGAAAATAACAGAAGAAAACATTTGGCTCATTTTTGATAAATTATTAATTTAGTTTTTGGAGGCCCTTTTTTTTTTTTAAACAAAATTGTTAACATTTGTGACAGAGAAGGGAGAAATCAACGCTGACTTCTCTATCTAGCAGCCTGGTCAAAGAAGAAGGAAACTGCCTTGCCACAGAATACACTGTTTGCAATATGTTATTTATAATCTAAATAAATAATTTTCATTTTATGACTGTTTTTAAAAATATATGGAAAAGATCTCAAATAACATCCTTTCCTATTCTTTTACAACTGTCAAATCACGAGTTCTTGTGGATGAGTGGGATTCCTTAAAGAAGTTGCATTCTATTCCAGTTGTTTCATATTTTATAATAGCTAAGAACATAACAAATTTAAGGTACCACGTAGGCTAGGAATTGGAGAGATGATAACTGGCATCCTTGTCCTCCAGGGGCTTCCTTCTATCTGGAAGGAAGTGACACATACTTAAATCATAGTTCCAGGCCGCGTGGGCTACGAGCCAGAGAGGCATAGTCATTCTCCAAGACTGCAAGAGGAGCCCCAGGGTCTGCTCTAGGAATTGAGTGGAGGTCCTACTCAGTCCCTCCTTAGGGGGCCCTCCCCTGCCAAGTTCATGTTGCCCCTGGGTAGCTACTATACCCCTAGCTCTTGTTACCTATTTTTATAATCCCTCTTAGAACTTTGTTTCGGCATTCTGGTCCTTCCTAAATAATCAGAAGTTTGGATATTTATTCCCAAGATCCTAGGTTTCTCTCACCTTTGTACATGTAAGAGCAAAATATAACTTACAACCTATATGAAAATAATCATGTTCTCTGGCTCCTGAATATGACAGAGAATGGTAATAGACTAAGAAGAAAAAAAAAAAAAAAACACAATTAACCACAACAGAGTTTCTAGACCTTGACACTATTGACATTTGGGGCCAGATAATTATTTGCTGGGGGTGGGCGGGAGGCTGTCCTGTGTATTGTAGGAGGTTAAGCAACATCCTGACTCCTGTCCATGGACAATTAGCCTCTGGGAGCTGCAGTTTCTTCATCTCTAAAACAAGGAACATAAATTGTTAAGAGGGTTAAATAAGAGGATGTGTACAAAGTGCCTAATAAAATATCTGGTACAAGAAGTGGTAGTCATTATGTAAAAATAATTAAATCTCACCCACAGAAAGCTCAGGCTTCAGATATTGGCAGTTGCAAAAGTACTGGGTGAAGGGTGGGTGTGATTTTAATTGCGCTGTTTTCTCACCGTCCACGAGGACCTTTCTACGCTGAGGGCAGTACGTGCTTCTGTCCACATGCTGGAGACTCCCCTTCCTCATTGTCGCAAACACCCCGATGCAGCACCTTGTTCCTCACCAACCTTCCCATTGCTGAGGTTTGCGTCTTCTTTCCCTCAGATCTTTTTTGTCCATAAATTTCTTGTTGAAATTTAATTATAGGCACTTTATAATTACTGTATCATACTTTTATACTGCATTGTACTGTTTTATACTGTTTTAGGATATTAACTGTCATTACATTCGGCCATTAACAATTTTATTCCGCATAAAACTCATCAAACCATGAATACACTTGGTCTGTATCTGACCTGCAGGAGCCAAGCTCTCTCCATTATTTTTCTTATCTTTCTGACACGCTTAAAAGGGCACTTTAATGATCTATGTGTTTCTAAATCCCATCATCTCAGCAACACCCACAGTATCTTCTGGAGCCGTCTTTCTCCCACCAACAGCCTGGGCTCATTATTAACCTCTCCAGCCAGAGAAGGCCAGAGAGGACACGAGGGTTGCAGAGACACACAGTTTGTGGGTACCTCCCTCTGGGCTGGCCTTTCGCCTTAAAGCGTGAATTTGCGTTCTGTTATTTCTCTTGTGGTTATGCTGTCTGAGTCTAACGTCTTGAGTTCTAGTTTCAGCTCCAAGTCACCAGGAAGCCTGGTGCTAGCTCCATCGTTTCTGAGACGTAAATGTCTTGATCTTGAAAATGAAGGCACAGGACTGGATGATGTGAAAATCCCTTACAGCTCTGACGGTCTAGAATCAAGTCAAACGCACTTAGCCCTTAATCAGTTACAGGCTAAAACATCACTAGCTCAGTGCAAATTTTAAAATGCCTTCTGTTCTGTAACCGCTGGGAAATTGTCCTAAATGTATAGATAAATGTTGATTACGAATGCGAATGGCGCCCTCTAGAGTTTTTCAGTACCTGCGGCAGCTGGTACTAAACCTTATTTATCAGCTACTGTGGAGGCAGGGATTAGCAAGTCACAGGATCACCAGTGAGAGAAGGGAAAAAGAAAAGGTCAGGAAGACGGACATTAGTGCTGATGGGAGACGTGGCGAAAGAATCAAGAGACCAAAATCCATACTAGTTATTTGAACAAAAAAAAAGAAAAACTTCCTATTTAGGGGAAAAAGTTGAAGGTAACCAGAAAGACAAAAAGAGACTAACATCACAGAAGTGGCAATTGTAGGAAGAGCCACTGCCCCTGGGGATGGGGAATAAAAGGGAAAACGTTGGAATAATTAATACTTAGAAGCTGGAGGAGTGGCCCCCTGCAGTTGAAACTCAGACCTCCGAGGGGCACACTGGCTCTGGAAGACGCTATTATCTCTGAGAACAGACCAGGAGGCTGTTTCTGATTCTTAAAAAAAAAAAAAAAAAACTGCAAACTGGATCAGCTGCCACTACAGAAAGGAAGCAGGAAACCACAGAAAATGGGAAGGAAGAGAAAGTCTCTTCCTCCTCCAGCCTTTCAGGGTCCCTGTAGAGTATCAGTAATCCAACTTGCAAAGCAGAAACAGAATTTGCAGATTCTCAACCCAACCATCACAAAAAAGAGCATGGAGGGCTATGGATAGAACTGAGAGGATGATAAAGAGCACACCAGGTTTGCCCTTAAGCAGAGATGACAAATAGATTTCATCTGCATGCCAATTCTAATAATGGCAGCATATTGTGTTGAGAAGGATTCTGAGGTTATAGTTAGGCAGCAGAAGAGAGTCCTGTGATCATTTAGATATCTGCCCTGGGCAGGAGGAGGGATGGTGGCATAGAGTTGCCATTTCTGGCTAAGAGCCACTTAACTGTCCCATCTACCCTTTGGGCATCAGGTTCTGGGGACAGAGACCTGAACTCCTTCTCAGCAGCAGAGAGTGCAATAGGGAATAAATAGCTCAAGGATCCTAATAGAGTTACAAGTTTCTTGACTATGATTGAGCAACTCTAGGGACAGAGAGCTCTTCATCTCCATCTTCATCAAGTTCTGATCCCAGGAACTCTCTTCTTTATAAAAAATTTAGATCAACCTCAGTAACTCTCATCCACTGGCTCTATTTCTACCCCTTTCAGAAAGATAGGGGCTAAGTCAAATTCTCTCTCCACATGCCGTCCTTTCAGACGTTTGAATCTGGCCATCATACCCCATCAGATCTTTCTTCTCCAGGTGAAGTAGTCTTTTTTTTAGAGAGTGAGAGAGAGAGAGCACGAGCAGGAGAAGGGGGAGAGGGAGAAGCAGACTCCCCACTGAGCAGGGAGCAGGGATCCCAGCACACTGGGATCACAACCTGAGCCGAACGCAGACGCCTGACGGACTGAGCACCCAGGCGCCCCAGGTTAAGTAGTCTTAATGCCTCCAACTGTTCCTTATATGGATGGCACAGAGATATCCCTGTCCTGTCTTCTGAGTGCATTTTGACACATCTCAGCCCCTCATCAAGGATGGCCTGAAATCAGTACTCTCCAATAATTAGAATAGCACCAAGGCAGAAAGTGAAGAATGCACTGAACCCCTTTAAAGATCTCAACATTTCTGATGACATCACCCTGAAAACTGCCTGGGAACTTACTTTCACCTGAGATGATCCTCAGGCATTTCAACTCCAGGCTAAACAAGTTCCAGTTGCTTCCGACTTGCCCAAAGGAAAATATCTTGCAGCCAATACAAACTACCAGGAAGCTCCCTTGGAGGAGAAGTCAAGCAGCTTTGTGAATGCTTAAATAAGTTAGAAAATTAAGCTCTTGCTGATGGCACCTGTCATAAACACATGCTCCAATGAAAAGAAGCTTAAATCAATTTGGGTGTTCTCAGTGAGCTGCAAACTTTGTTATTGTTCCTCCCGTAAAATCTAGATGCCATAAACCGTATCTAAGTGTGCAGAAGACATTTACTTCCACTGGTGTTTTCGAGTAGATGAGATTTTATAAGTGGCTCCCTTCTACCTTTTAACTACATTTTAATTTAAATATATTTTTAATCATAGCTTTAAAAATTATCTTCACTAAGCAACCCAAGTTTAATGTAACGGCATATTTTTAAAATACATGCAAAAATCTTAGTCAGGGTCTTTCAATATTCCACATGCATTATTTCTTTTAGGTTCATTTAGTTGCACTATAATTTTATGGAGTTTTAGAGTGGTGGGGCATATGATGTGATTGCCAATTATCCAGGCCTTATTTCAGGCACATTATCAGAAGAATCTATGAAATGGGAGTTTAACAAGAATAGAACTCTCCAAGAAATCACCTGATGAACATTCCATAGATACAGACTTCTGAAGGTTAAGGGAAGAGAAGTAAATATAACTAAATACTAGGAAGGTGGGGATGTGATGTGAAGAACAGGAGAAATTCTGACTTACACACAGCACACTGGAGAATGGATGATCTGCTGAAATTAAATATCAGCCTTCAGATTATTATATTCAAGGCAAATCCTCACTTCCAATAATTTCATTTTAAAGGACTAGGGGGTGTACCACTACGGAGGGAAGGAATTATTTTCTGGATACAAAAGATTAAAATGGGTCAGATACATACTTTTCTAAAGGAAAAAACAGATGGCTCTAAAGACTATTAGTTTTCTATTGCTACTGTAACAACTTACCACTAACTCAGTGGCTTAAACAATACAAATTTATTATCTTGACAGTTCTGTAAATCAGAATTCTGACAGAGATCTCACTGATCTAAAATCAATGCGTTGGCAGGACTTCATTCCCTTTTGGAGGTTCTAGGGGAGGATCCATTTCCTTGCCTTTTCTGGCTTTGGTAGGCTGTCTGCTCTGTGGGTTCCTAGCCCCTTCCTCTATCTTCAAAGCCAGAAACATTACATCTTCTCCTGATTCAGCTGGGAAAGGTTCTCCACTTTTAAGGACTCGTGTGATTACATTGGGGCCACCTGGATGTTCCAGGCTACTCTCCCCATCTCAAGCTTCTTAATTTAATCACATCTGAAAAATCCCTTTTTGCCATGTAAGGTAACAGGTTCTGGAGGTTAGGACATGGACATCTTTGGTGGCCATTGTTCTGCCTGCTACACTGTGTAAAGCAAAGATGAGACAACACTCCAGAAAATAAATCGCTCACAGGAGACTTCCTGAAATGAAGATCAGTTCCTTCCATCCCATGTAATTCTTCAGGACAAAATTCACAACTCACTATGTCTCCCTCAAAAAGACAAGAGGGCAGTAATCCACAAGGAAAGGCATGGTAACTGATAGGAACTGATCTAGAATGGTAGCTGAGTCCAGGTTAGACAGAGGACGTGACAGGGACTCTTCTAAATACTTCACATATATACATTTATTTAGTCCTCTCAGCAAGTCTATATGGTAGGAATCTTATTATCATCCTGTTTTCCAAATGACAAAACTAAGATAATTTGTGCAAAGCTACACAGTTGGTAAGAAAAAGCCTTGCCCCAGAATCTGAACTTGAACCACTTAGAAAACACAACTTCCTATTTGTTGATCAATTAAGGTGTGGGTTGCAAGCAATTTGTGACTAACAATACTTTTTTTAAAAAAGTCAGTGATTTACATTTACATCAAGACTACCTGTATGACAACACTCTTGCTATTACATTCTGATGCAGATTTCTGATTATTACATAGATGTTGAAGAAGGAACAAGCATTTAATTAGTCAATCAATCTAAATCAGTGGTTTTCACACTTCACTGGGCATAAGACTCACGTGGAATACTTTGTTAAAATGCAGATTACTCTGCCCTAACTCACCGAAATTCATTTGGATCTTGGAATCTGTACTTTTAAAAAATATTCCAAGTGTGTCCGATACAGGCTTCCCTGAACATATTATATGCAAAGTAGGGTGTTTGGAAAAACTGTTATTGGATGAACTCCCTGAGGCACCCCATCCAAGTCCTGCAAAGAATCTCACACTTATCCCATCAAAGCACTTACCAGACTATAAGGCTAATGCCTATTTATTTATTTGTCTTCCCCTGTAGACTGCAAGGTCTATAAAGTCAAGGCCTCCCTCTCTCAGTGCCTTATCTCTATTGCTTACCCCACATTCCACAGGTGTAGGTGTCCAGTATTTATTGTTGAATGCCTGGATGGATAAACAAGGCAATGATAAAATAGTCTCAGATCATGCAAAAACATTTTCAGATGAATGAGTTTAGAGTCCCAAACGCCTCATTTAGTTGAATATCTATAGGCAGCATGAAAAAAAATTTTTTTTAATGAAGACCATCATAAGCTAAGTTCACCATTGAAGGACAGAACAGAAGCATATGAACAGGTGCTCTTAGCAGTAGAAATAGGCAACAGTCTCAGCACTGGTGAGTGATGATGTCTACCAGCAAGACGGTCAGCAACCTGGAGACAGACTGTGTCCTGTGTGTCCTCTTTTTGCAATATTGTACTGATTCCAAATTATTTTGCATTTTGGTTTGCATTTGGTTTGCACTTTGGTTTGCATTTTTCATTTGGGTATTTCACAAATAATAAACAAAGAAAAATGTTGTGATATCTCAAAGCAATTGTCTTGTGGAAGAACTAATCTGAGCCACCCAAAGTAACTGCATCATACATAGAGTGACTGTAAAGATCTCAAGATAATTTGTACAGAGTATCTAGCACAGAGCAAGGCACAGGGCAAGTACTCAATAAATATTTGTTGAATAATCAAATCTTAGGAAGCTTTGATAAGCAAAGACCTGTCTCAGCATGACTCCGTTTCTGACATGACAAACTAAGGGGACCCATGCTTATCACTGTAAGAAGACTCACTGAACGATTTCCCTTAGCCACGCCTCCATGAAGTTTTAGGATTTTTTTTTCTTCTGGGATATTTTTCCTCTTATAAGAAAAGTTATTTACTGCTGTTTATGTCTGCCAAGAAACTTCAGCACACAATTTTGGGAGTAAACTGTGACTCTGAGGACAGATTGCAACTCATGAATTTTGACCTGAGGTTCTTCCTGAGACCAAGACCCAACAGAGTGACCACCAAAGGTGTGGTGCATTTCAGTGATACAAAATACATGCAGGCATGCCATGATTTCAGTTAGAGTAAGGCCAGGTAATTTCCTGATGCATATTAGCATTTATAACCATTCCCCATAAGATAGCTAAGGGAATAATCAAATGTTCTTGTGTCAGTACATAAAACAAATGCCTGGAAGATCAGAAAGCAATCTCCTCTTCCCTGGTACATTATTATGTAACTTCCTGGTTTCCTCCCATATTGGAGTGTGGGGATGTTGTTAATTTATAAGGCTAGAATTGAGGCTCCTGGGTGGCTCAGTCATTAAGCATCTGCCTTCAGCTCAGGTCATGATCCCAGGGTCCTGGGATCGAGCCCCATGTCGGGCTCCCTGCTCCGCGGGAAGCCTGCTTCTCCCTCTCCCGCTCCCCCTGCTTGTGATCCCTCTCTTGCTGTGTCTCTCTCTGTCAAATAAATAAATAAAATCTTTAAAAAAAATTATAAGGCTAGAATTGCAGGACTGGATAAGGCAGCTTTCAACTCCAAATTAGGCGCACTCAAGACCTCAGCAAAACCCACAGGTCTCTCTCCAGCCTTGGCCACAAAAGTTCTGGGTGCTAGTCATCAGGAGACTGTCGATAGAATTCATCCTCATGATTTCCAAACTTTTTTTTAGCAACTGACTTCTTAAAATTAATCATGGACAGATTCTTCTGTATCTAAAACAGACAAATGACAAGTACTGTGGTTGATGATCTGAACTCTCATTGTGGCCCCTCTGGCTACTAAATATGTAAAATTAAGAAGTCACTTACCTTCTCTAAGTCTCAGTTTTTTATTTTCTTAATCTCAGAAGGAGAATAATAGTGCTTGCTTTTCCTACCTTATTACTGCTTTAGGATCAGACAAATTAACATTTGAGAGTAGTTTGTAAATAATAATATAAGGTAATATTAATACATGAAAATGTAAGAACAAGGTAGAACATGATAAAATAATAAAAAGTGGTGTAAATTATAGTTACGAAGAAGAAAGATTCAGGTGCAATATCTGGGATTGCCATCAGCAGCAGTAGTGAGTGCTGACTCGCTGTCAGAATTGTGCAGAATGCTGTTCATATGCTTTCTCACTTATGACTCATATAAGTCAATGTATGAGCACCACTATTACCCAGACTTGTAGAGATGGGAAAACTGAATCTTAGAAACTAAGAGATGGTAGAACCAGGTGTCAAAGTCAGTTCAGTCTGATTCAAAGCCAATCAATGATGTTTATCAAGGTGCTACAGTCACTCTCAAAAGAGCAATAAATTGTTGTACATTTTTGAGGCCTTTCATAAGATCCAGGGGTCCTGTAGGGACTTGATTTTTTATTCTCTGACTCAGGCTGCCACCCATGCACATCAGTTCTCATTAAAACCCACCCAGGATCTCTCACCCCCATCCAAGGAGATTATGCCCAGAGACTGTGAATAATAACATTTGTTTCAATCTTTACTTTTCAATCTTAGTGTTTTCCTTAGATGTTCATTGTTTTAAAAAATCTTTCTATTAATAAGCTACTGGTTCTGTCCTCCTTGTCTACGCCAGAAATGTTTTTATTTTGTTAAATTCATTCTTAGGAAATTCCAGACTGTGAATGTCCCAGTGGCTTATAAAAGCATGAAAATTCATAACTAGAGTTATCCATAACTAAAAGCCTAATTAGCTGTGTGCCAACGTCCTTAGTTTGAAAACTAAAAGCAAAAAGACATACTAGCTTTCATTGTATTTCTTTAACAAAACTGAAGATGGTCGTTTCTCCAAGCACCATCCAGACAGGAGAAATAATTATCCATCAGAGAGTTACCAGAGGAACCTGGACTCCCCACCGCTCCCTTTCCCCACCCTTTCCCTCTCCTACAAAGACTTCATAGACCAGAAGCACAAGGAGGACTTGGGAAGAAGCTGCATGTGCTCAGGGCTTATTTATGTTTGTGTTTTGTGCTTTCAGATGTTTCCCTATGACCTTGTCTCCATTTGAGGAAGGAACTTCTGAAAGAGTATATTGATGGCAGCAATTGTTTTAATAAACATGACATTATGTAAAAGGTAACAAAATTAGAATCTGAGTATTAAAATCAGATGGTCACAGACTCAGTGAGTCCCTATGGTATGCTTACCTCTGGCATTACAAGAAAAAAGGAAAAGAAGGCATGTACTCTGTCTTCAGGAAATTTATCATATAAATTATACATATATGTGTGTATGTGTGTATATATATGTACATACATATATACATTATTTATTGCAGACTTGTTATGTGATGAGCACCTCAGAGATATCATCTTATTCTTTATATGAGCTCTATGTAGTTGGCATTATCATCTCCATTTTACAAATGACTAAACTAGACAATAGGTACAAACTATGTATGATCCTGAACACCCAGTCACAGTACTGAGTGTGCACTGTGTGCCAAGGGAGGATGGGCAGGATGTGAAGCCGGATGCACTCCATATAGGACTATGCAATCTGGCTAGGAAACTGAAACTAACACACAGGACATTTCAGAAAAGACCATAGGATGGCCCCCTATTAAGCACCAATCTGGGTGATGTAAACTGCTGTGGGAGTTCAGAGGAAATCAATGAAAGGGTAGAATAAAGGCAAGCTGAGGGGTGGGCTTTTCGGGCGGGAGAACAGCATAAGAACAGGCAATTAAGGTAGGAAACAGAAACATCCACTTTGCAAATTTTCCAATTAGCACTTGTATCAGACATGGATGTTAGAAAGATGAGATGGAAACCAAGATGTCTAATCTGTGGAAACTTTCTACAGAATAGAATGTGTAGTTGGCATCTGTTAAACTTTTTAATATTATTATTTAAGTATAATTGACACACAATGTTACATTAGTTTCAGGTGTACAATATAGTAATTCAACAAGTACATACATTATGCTACGTTCACCACAGGCCAATCTACCATCAGTCCCGATACATCATTGTTACAATACCATTGACTTATTCCTCATGATGTGTCTTTTATTCCCATAATTTATTCATTCCATACCTGGAAGCCTGTATCCCCCACTCCCCTTCACCCATTTTAGTCAACCCTCACCCCCCTCCCTTCTGGCACCCATCAGTTTTTTTCTCTGTATTTATAGGTCTGATTCTGCTTTTTATTTGTTTATTCACTTGTTCTTGTTGTTTCAGATTCCACTTATGAATGAATGATATAGTATTTGTCTTTCTCAGTCTGACTTAATTCACTTAACATAATACCCTCCAGGTCTATCCATGTTGTCTCAAATGACACAATCTCATCCTTTTTATGACTATGTAATATTCCATTATATATATATATCACACACATATATATTATATACATATGATATATATGATATACAAATATATATATAACTCTTTCACATCTTTCTTATCCATGTGTTTATTGGCAGACACCTAGTTCACTTCCATCTCTTGGCTACTGTAAATAATACTGTAATAAACTAGTGGTGCATGTATCTTTTTGAATTATTGTTTTCATTTTCTTTGATCAAATACCCAATAGTGGAATTTTTGGATCATATGGCATTTCTATTTTTAATTTTTTGAGGAACCATCATACTGTTTTCCACAGTGGCTATACCAATTTACATTCCCACCAACAGTGTATAAGGATTTGTTTTTCTCCACATCTTTTCCAACACTTGTTATTTCTTATTTTGTTTTTCTTTTTCTTTTAGCCATTCTAACAGGTATAAGGCGATATCTTTTTGTGGGTTTGATTTGCATTCCCCTGATGATTAGTGATGTTGAGCATCTTTTCATATACCTGTTGGCCAGCTGTATGTCTTCTTTAGAAAAATGTCTGTTCAGGTCCTCTGTCCATTTTTTAATTGGATTGTTTGTTTTCTTGGTATTGAGTGGTATAAGTTCTTTATATATTTTGGATATTAACCCTTTATCAAATATATCATTTGCAAATATCTTCTCCCATTCAGTAGGTTGTCTTTTTGTTCTGTTGATGGTTTCCTTTGCTGTGAAAAAGCCTTCTATTTTGGTGTAGTACCAATAGTTTCTTTTTGCTTTTGTTTCCATTGTCTCAGGAGACATATCTAGAAAAATGTTGCTATGGTCAGTGTCAGTGAAATTACTACCTGTGTTTTCTTCTAGCAATCTACAGATTCAATGTAATCCCTATCAAAATACCAAGAGCATTTTTTACAAAACTAGAACAGATAATACTAACATTTTTACAGAACCACACAAGACCCTGCATAGTCAAAGCAATCTTGAGAAAGAAAAACAAAGCTGGAGGCATCACAATTCCAGATTTCAAGATACACTACAAAGCTGTAGTAATCAAAACAGTATGGTATTGACACAAAAATAGGCACATAAATAAATGGAACAGAATAGGGAGCCCAGAAATAAACCCATGATTATATGGTCAATTAAATCTATAACAAGAGGTCAATTAAATCTATAACAAGGCAAGATTATAAAATGGGGAAAAGATGGTCTCTTCAATAAATGGTGCTAGGAAAACTGGACAGCTACATGCAAAAGAATGAAACTGGACCTGCTTTTAGCACCATACACAAAAATAAACTCAAAGTGGATTAAAGACCTAAATGTGAGACCTGAAGGCATCTGTTACACATTTGATCTGTTCCTTCCTAATGCAAACTTTCTGTCTTCTTCTTCATGTAAATCAGGTACAGCAACCATTCAAGGGGTCACCATTCATATCTGAGAAATGAGTGAGAATATACACCCATCAGCCAAACAGAATACTTCCTAGAGTCAGACTGACAACCCTTCTGGGGGGCTGTAAATTCTAAGGACCATTTAGGGCTGTAGCTCTGGAGATCAGTTTGTAACTAGCAGGAGAAAGAGCTTGGCAGAGAAGAACCCAAGCAAGGCTCACATAGTTACTTATTTTCATGCTTTTATGAGTTACTGGGAGGTTCACAGTCTGAAAAATTCACAAGAATTGAATTTAATGAAATAAAAACATTTCTAGCATAGAATCAGAGACAGACCCAATGATGTTGTTAGAACACGCGAAGGCAAGAGTTGGGCTTCTCAGGTTTATTTGCTCACTTACTTGTTTAGATTAAATTAGTTTGACTTAGGTTTTTGATACTAATAACCAACACAATCCTGATTAACACAGAATGGAAGGAAGGAAGGAACAAGATGTGGAACCACACGTCATGAGCCAGAGCCCTCCAGCAGAAGACCTGGAGAAATTACCGAGAAGTAGTGCCTTTTCTTGCATCATGTTTTGAGAGGCAACTCCTTTGACTTTAACTATCCAATTGATAAAACAAAGTTATGCCTTCACCCCCATGAAGGAGAACTTGCAAAGCTCTAAGCTGATAAAGGACTTCGAGATCTCTAAACAAAATGTAAAGCACTAAAAGACTAATATTTATCATTAAGCATCCAAAATGAATGCTGTTCCATTTTTCTTATAGAGAGAGACATTCAAGTGTGTTAGAAACCAGGAAGAATGCACTTTTCAATAACCAAACATCATTTATTTAACTCAAACCATCTGTTTTATTATTTCTTTTTTAGGAGACATTTCACATCCTGCTGCTTTCAAGAGAGCTGCTGTCTTCCCGGTCTATAATCCTCTCATCTCTTCTGTTTCTTCATTACTTAATTAGTCCATCTGTCAGCCAATCCATCTTTCTCTCTTTCCTCTTTTTTTTTTCTCCTCATTTTCCACCTCAGAAAGAAACTTCTAACTGAACTAGGCAAATGACTCCTCGATAATTATCTTCTAAAAGAAATATAATGTATTTTTTATGTATCCACCAACTGACATATTCTTTATTCCTCAATCTACTCTCTACTGAAAGCAATGACTTGCCTGCTTTTACATCTTAAATGGAAGTAAACTTTATTCTTTAGCTCTGGCTTCTAACAGCCATAACTTATAGTAATAAGGGTTAATATATTGGGTGGAAGGGAAGTAAATTTAAGGTAATAAGGAGAATGATCCTTTATCATTCATGACAGATCTTCTGTAGGCAGTAATTAAAGAAGAGCTTCAGGAACCATAAAAACATAAATAAGATTCCTAGTAAAAACCTTTATTGTAGGTAGGACTTTTTTTTATTGTATTCTGGACTGAGCTGAGAATACCCCATAGGCTTTGTTAAGGAGCTTTTTCAGAAATCACCCAGATGGGAAAGATTGAGTAAACAATGGTGGGGTCCCTGTTAATGGGCAGTTCTGCCCTTAAGTATACATCAAAATATGGAAAGGACTTAGAGGGAGCTACCAAAGCTCTTTAAGTTTGGCCAGAATAGATCCCTGAGGAGCCATAGACACAGGGGCCGTCTGGACCAGTTCAAGAGTCCAGAGGAGAATAAACACAGTGGAGATGGCAAAATGTGTATGGCTCTTGTGAAGAATAAACTGTGGCCAGCCATCCTTAAAATCTGCTGAGGTCTGGGCCATGCAATGAGAAGATGATAGGCTGGCCACAGGGCAACCTTCTGGCCAGGCGGAACCTCATAAAAGGTGATAAAAGGTCTTCTCAGAAAGATTCTCACTTGGGCGCCTGGGTGGCTCAGTTGGTTAAGCGACTGCCTTCGGCTCAGGTCATGATCCTGGAGTCCCTGGATCGAGTCCCGCATCGGGCTCCCTGCTCGGCAGGGAGTCTGCTTCTCCCTCTGACCCTCCCCCCTCTCATGTGCTTGCTCTCTCTCATTCTCTCTATCTCAAATAAATAAATTAAAAAAAAAAAAAAAAAAAAGAAAGATTCTCACTTGAGATGAAAGTTCCTCCAGTGAAATCACAAGATTTCTTCTCTTCACAGATTATAGGGTATGCTATTTAGAGGAAGGCACACTTGGAATGGGTATTTTCCTTTTCCTTCTGACCATAATGCTTGAGGAAGAAGGAGCCAATGAGAAACATTAAGAACAGGAGTGAATGGCCCAGAGAGAGGTGTGACAGGAAGGAACATGCTGGCAGCAGGAAGACCTAGACGCTGTGCATGTCTCATTCATCCTCCCTGCACGACAGGGGGTGTCCAGTGAAGCCAGGCTAAAATACATATCTCCAGACTTGAAGGGAGAAGGATGAGGAAGAGGCAGCATGGAATGCCAACTTGCAGCCCAGGGACAGGAGTAAGTGGAAGCTGGGAAAGAATGTTACACCAAGGCTGTCTGTCTTAGTCCTTCTCAAAGTCAAGGGCATGTCTGGGGAGCTGGACGTTACTTGCCTTTTGCATGAACTCATCCATTCTTGCACCATTTAGCAGTATTACCTTCATTTTTCTCCCTTTTCCTTTCATTAATCAACGCATCTAAGCACACATTCTCCAGAGCATCACAGGGCTGAACCAACCCATCTCAGTTTAACACACTCCATTGAAAGCCACCAATACAGGAGAGAGTATAAACTGGAGTCACTAGGACTGGGTTAAGGGAATAAATTTCCCCAGGGTGGAAAAAGCAAACCCACTTTCAGCTTCACTGGGCATAAGGAAGCAAATGACACAAGTGACTGGGCTTTAGGCTGAGCCAGACAATCTGGGGTTACAATTCCAACTCCACCCCTTATGCATTATTTGGCAATTGGTCCATTTGAGCTTCAATATTCCCATTGGTAAAAGAGAAATAATAACACCTATCTTGATGCTGTTGTAAGGGTTAGTCATAATGCTCAGTCGGGAAAAGAGGCATTTTTTTAAATTTTATTTTATTATGTTATGTTAATCACCATACATTACATCATTAGTTTTTGATGTAGTGTTCCATGATTCATTGTTTGCGTATAACACCCAGTGCTCCATTCAATACGTGCCCTCTTTAATACCCATCACCAGGCTAACACATCCCCCCATCCCTCTCCCCTCTAGAACCCTCAGTTTGTTTCTCAGAGTCTATAATCTCTCATGGTTCTCTCCCCCTCCGATTTCCCCCCCTTCATTTTTCCCTTCCTACTATCTTCTCTTTTTTTTTTTTTTTTTAACATATAATGTGTTATTTGTTTCAGAGGTACAGGTCTGTGATTCAACAGTCTTACACAATTCACAGCACTCACCATAGCACATACCCTCCCCAATGTCTATCACCCAGCCACCCCATCCCTCTCACCCCCCACCACTCCAGCAACCCTCAGTTTGTTTCCTGAGATTCACCAACACTTGTTATTTTTCATTCTATTATTATTATTATCATTATCATTATTATTATTACCATTTAGTGGGTATAGAGTGGTATCTTATGGTTTTGATTTGCATTTCCCTAATGACTAATGATACTGAGCATCTATTCTTGCTTATTGTCTATTTGTATATCTTCTTTAGAGTATATTTATTCAAGTCTTTTGCCCATTTTTTAATTAGGTTGTTTGTTTTTTTGTTGTTATATAATCTGAAGATTAGACCTTTACCAGATACATGATTTGTAAATATTTTCTGCCACTCTATAGGGAGTTTTTTCACTTTCTTGTTAACGCCCTTTGCTGCACAAAAGTTCTTAATTTTGATGAAGTCCAAATTATCTATTTATCTTTTGTTCCTTGTGCTCTTGATGCCCCACCAAGCCCTTTGATGGCTGCCTGCCTCTCAGTTATCACTGGGTCCCGCATTTTCATGACCTTCTAGTCCTCTTCTGGTCTCTTGAGCCTACTCAACACAAACCTCATAGATTGATTTATCCCCGTCCATCCTGTCTTGGAGCCATCCTCTGTCATTCTCCCTTACCTTGCCTGTCAAAGGTCCCTTCATGTTCTCTTTCTCATCCTCACAATCCCCATATTTTCAAAGTATCCAAGCTACTTCTATTCAGAAATTTAAAACAAAGAAATTTCTTTCCAGATATTTTACACCCTTCTCTAGTGAGCTCCTACCTTCTTCCTTCCACCAACAAAACTTCATGAGCCACCCACATTGACATCCCCCACATTCTTACCCCTTTGTAGTCAAGCCTTGGTCACACCACTGAAACTGCTCTTGGACAAGTCACTTGTGACCAGTTTGCCAAATTCTGAGGACACTCTATAATTTTACTGTGGCTGGTCCCCTCTGCAGCATAAAACATGAGTTAACCAATTCTTTTTATATTCTTTTATCCCCCATGTGCTTTTGTGACACAAACTTCAAGAGGCAACAATATCTGGGAAATGGTTACAGGTCCCTAACACTTACTGAACACTCACCATAGCTACACTTTACCAGAGGAAAAAAGGATGTTATCATTATGAGCATGTATTTTATTCCCATTTTATAATCTGGCTTATGGACATAGCCTTGAGATTCACAAACATGAAGCCTCTTTGACATGGTTTGACATAAAAAAGCAATCTTACACACAAAGGGTATAATTCTGTGAGGAGCCCTGAGGATTAGGGAAATGAGTATTATATGTTTCACTAAGTGAGTACCATTCCATATATCCCTCAGTGGGTAATCGATGGCTAGGAGATCAGGAGAAACACCAGCCAGAACTCAAACACGAACAAGTTTTAGGAGTGGTGCTTGCTCAAACAGATAAAAAATAGAATCTACAAAGCCCTTAGTGGTTAACAATTTACAAGATGCCCTGATTTATGATGAGATTTAACTGTGAGCTTCTTTAAATGAGCAGCTTTCCTCACGTCTCTAAGTGTTTATTATTAGCACATTAGCTAGAAAAGAATCTGAGAGAGCTTAAAAGAGTTTAGAACTAAAGTGTAATTATATTGATCCACTGAGAATCAATATAAAACAAAGAAGTAGTATTTCTAAAGTGGTTGATTAGCATCAGAAGAAGCAAATGCTCTTGACTTAAAACAATTCAGCATGCAACCCAACCATAAATGGCTTGAGCATAATGAGACTTCATTTTCTCATGAACATAAAAAGTCCTAGGGTAATAGTTATCACCCCATGTGGCTTCACTCAGGAGACAAATGACATCCTTGTAGCCTCCTTTCTGTGTGTTGACCCCTTTCTCATCTTGTCATGACAAGATGGCTGCAGAAGTTCCAGGCAGCATCTGTTTATTCCAGGAGAAATGAGACACATGTCTCTCTCCTGATCACCTCCGTCAAGTCCTCAGATTAGCTTCCATTGGTTCACATTGGTTCTATGACTATCACAGTATCCAGTTTTTTGTGGCCAAGGGATTGGAGTGTGCTAATTGGCTCAGACCTAAGGTCAGATGCCCACCTCTGGAGTAGGAAGTGATCAGCTTCATCCAAAACACACTCTGAGAGTAGGGAGCTGGGGAGCTCCAGACTATTCTTTACCAAAAGAAGAAGAAATGAAAACTGGGTAGCTAAAAGGAAAAAAAAGAATAAATTTTCACTATTCTTAGCACATAAATGAATTTCCTGAGTTACAGTTTTGGTGTAATGATAGAACCAAGCCCAATTCTCACGCCCACACCTGAGACAGATGCTTTTGCGCCTCCCACTAGCAGTGGAATGTTTAGCCTTGCTACAAGACAGCAACCAGGCAACTCTCCCATATAGCATATGCTTCCAATTGCTGTGGACATCTTCTACTGAGAATCCCAAGAAAATTCTTTAGAGGCTAAATCGGTATATCTACACATACCTTCTATGATCCTACCTTACCACCTAGTGCAATCCCTGAGCAGTACAAATGAACAATAGTAACCTGGCTAGGAAATGGACAGAAGAAGGACAACGTTTGTTTATCTAATGTTCCAAAATGGACGAAGAAAAACATTAAATTAGTCTTGTGTGGATTTTCCAAGTGATCTGGGATTTAGCATAAGAATAATCCAATTCAATAATTTAACGCAACCAGAAAAAAGAATGTGATTCTATGTTTTAGTCTTATTGAAAATGAGTGAGGCTGCCAGTTCCCATGTCAACAGCAGTATTTTGGGAAGCTAAGCTTGGTGGGTGAATCCTGCTGTGTGTGTGGATTACTACAACTCGGGTTTCCAGAGCAGGGGACTGAGTTCTTGAGGCCAGGTTAGAAAGATAAGTGAAAGAAAGTAGATCTCTGGCTTTTGTCTTCCCTCCTTATTACTTCTTCCTCCTCTTTGTATGAGGTTTTGCTTGTTCTCACAAATGCTGCACTCAGTCTTAGCTCAG
Organism: Halichoerus grypus; assembly: GCF_964656455.1. Lineage (NCBI taxonomy): Eukaryota > Metazoa > Chordata > Mammalia > Carnivora > Phocidae > Halichoerus > Halichoerus grypus. The sequence goes on along the minus strand of NC_135718.1, from coordinate 20,183,348 downwards.
CTTACCATCTTTTGCCCAAAGTAGAGCTGGTCCACACATTTCTGGGCCAAAGTCTTTGATGGGAAGAAGAGTCCCAGTGCCAAATGTTCCAGAAAACTACCTGTTCTAGAATGACTTGGGTACCTTCTAGATAGATCAAGAAATCTTTATCTAAGACTCCACAATGCAGCCTTGAGACCCAGCATCTCAGTCTTCCCTTTACTCCTTTCAGAAGTAGCAACATAAAATTATAAACTCTTTACCCCCATCCACCCATCCAATTCTCCATCAAACACCTCTAAACACTGTATTTGTTACCATGTCCTCACATTTACACATACTGCCCCCAATTTTAAAAATTATTTTTTTAATCTCCAGCCATTAGTCAAAATCCTGACCGCATTACCTCCTTTTCAATCATATCACCTCTTTCTGAGATCATTCTTTTCTATACTGGTAACCTATTTCATGAAACCTTACAACATTTATCATCAGGATTACCCATATAAATGCTTACGCATGTAATTTCTTGTTTTGCTACATGTTTCTTAAGTTTTTATGTGTTTAGGGTCTAAATTGCACACCTGTAAGGGGCTGGGCCCATCATTTGGTATCCCCCCTTCCACCTAGTTCATGCTAATATGAATTGCTGGGATCACCCCAATTTTTCTCCCAACTCTACAATGGTTCTCAAGTTGTCGTATTTCTCCAAACACTGATTTCTGGATCCATCTGTTCAGTAATCCTCAAACTTCAATATCATCAAGGGCGCCCTTTAGAAGGCAGACTCCTGGGCTCTACCCCCAAGAGACTTTTTTAGCTGAGTTTGAATAGATTCAGCAATCTGCCTTTGTAAAAAATGTCCCAAGTGGGCACCTGGGTGGCTCAGTCAGTTAAGCATCCAACTCTTGATTTCAGCCTAGGTCATGATCTCAGGGTTATGAGATCAAGCCCTGTATCGAGCTTCACACTGGGCATGGAGCCTGCTTAAGTTTCTCTCTCTCCCTCTCTCTCTGCCCCTTCCCCATCTCCTTTTACCAAAAAAAAAAAAAAAAAAAAAAAAAAAAAGTGTCCCAAGTGATTCTAAGCAAAAGATTCTGATGCAGGTGACAACATTTTGAAAAAGACCTCTAGAAAAGCTTCCCAATTTGGGAAGCTTGGGGCTCCTTGGGCATCAGGAAGCTCTATAGCAAAGAAGAGAAACCTCTCTGTCCCTCTAGTCTGAATGTGTCTGCTGCCACACCGGACCACATAGTCCCCCAAAGGTCTAGCATAGGAAATAGATAAAAGGGCCATAATTGGGGGGATGAGGGGGAAGAACTGTAGAGAATAGGAGTTTTTCCACACCTGGCTACTTCTGCATCTGGGGATGATTAATTGGCCTAAGTTTCTGGCACAGATAAAACTTCCAGTTTGATGATTCAACAGAAGTAAAGCCATGTGTTTAGGTGGCCAATCAATTATGCAAGGCTCTCGGCAGCATATAAAAAGGACATCAACTTGTATCCCATGGCCATTGATCCATCAAGGAAAGCATGAAATGTGATTACCTTCGTTCAACTGGAGCAGGATGTTGAGAAGTTCAGAGGCTCATCTAGTACTCATCAGCAGCCCCTCTTCATCAGTGGCCCCCATGAGACCTCCAGTTTGGGATATTCCAGGAACTGGAGACAAGAAAAACACATGAGCCAGGTTAGGTGTGGCAATGAACCACAATGGGAGGAGCCTGGCATTCAGTGTCTAAAGGCCTAGATTCTTTTTCCCAGTCTGCACAAAATATCTGTTGAGCTAATGTTTTTAAGCATGCTGGCAAAAGTTTCCTTATTTTTCTCATTTACTTTGCTCAACAGTGCTAGGAGGTAGACACGGCCAATATCAACATCTTCATTTTAAAGTTAAAGAAATCAAGTCTCAGAAGTGTTTCTTGCCCATTGTTATACAACTTTAAGTGACAAAATTGAGTGTTTTGAAGCCAGGGAGTTTGGCCCCAGAGGTCCAAGAGGCACTTCACTTCACAACGCCTGCCTGATGCAGGTATTCCTTCTACGTGCATCTAAGATGTGTAAGTAGGATTATACCAGCTTTATCTGTTGCACAGGATCGACCTAAGGGTTCATGTCAAAAGGTAGATATGCAAATGCCTGTAAAGTACCTGATACTATCCCAGTGGCATCATGGCAAATGCAGATGTCTATAGAGGACAAGCAGATAATTTGGAGAATGTGAGCCCCATCTCAAGGCACCAGGCTCCAAGGAGGTCAATCCCATTGTTGCGATGTAGCAATGCAGGCAAAGAATAACACGATTTCCAATATTTCAGAAGAATCCATAAAATCATAGTTTTATGTGAAATTTTTTTTTTAAATATTCATCCATATAAAAAAAAAAAACTTTGCAGATCAGTAAAACAGATCTAGAGGACCCTGGCTTGAGACATATGCATGTAGAAGTAAAAAGACTTAGTGTTAAAAGGATGCCTCACACTAGGAGATAGGAGGTAAGTACTACATACATCTGTACTTGGATAATTCAATTAACCTTCTAGTGCCTCCATTTTCTGATCTTTTTTCCCAGCTTTATTGAAATATAATTGATAAGTAACATTGTGTAAATTTAGGATACACAATGTAATGTTTGATATATGTATATATTGCAGAATGATTACCACAATGTGGTTAATTAACATACTCATTACCTCACATAGTTATAAGTTTTGTGTGTTCCTGAGAACTTATAAAATCTATTCTCATAGAACTTTTAAATATACAATACAGTATTGTTAACTATAGTTACTAAGCTGTACATTACAACCCTAGAATTTATTCATCTCATAATTAGACCTTTGTACCCTTTGACCACATTTACTCATTTCCCCACCTCCCATCCCTCACCTCTGCAGATCACAAACCTGTTCTTTGTTTCTGAGTTTGCTTTTTTTAGATTCGACATATAAGTAAGATCATACAGTATTTGTCTTTCTTTATCTGGCTTATTTCACTTAGCAGAATATCCTCAAGATATATCCATGTTGTCACAGATGGCAGGATTTCCTTCTTTTTTATGGTTGAATAATATTCCATTGTATCTATATACCACATTTTCTTTAATCCATTTATCCATGTATGGACCCTTGTTTACATGTCTTGGCCATCGTAAATAATATTCTGATGACTACAGGGGTACAGATACCTGTTTGAGATAGTGATTTTATTTCCTTTGGATATACACCCAGAGGCAGATTGCTGGTTTATATGGTAGGGTAGTTCTAACTTTAATTTTTTGAGGAACCTCCATACTGCTTTCCATAGTGTCTTCGCCAATCTAATCTTTAAAATGGGTCTGATGGAAGGAAGTTGGGCTGGACATTATCTCAGCCTCCTACCCCCATCACTGTTCTACAACTAAAAATCTTATATTTTTGTATTAAGAGTTTTGGTTTTGAGCAGCTTGTGTTATATCTGAAGAGATGGAAAACAAAATAAAAGAATATGATATTCCTTTTGATGCACCTTACAGAAGAGCATCTTTTGTCTACTCTTGCCAAGGGAAAGAGAGGTTGGGAGTGAGGAATGTAAACTTCAAAAGCAGGTCAGCTCTGAGAAAACAGGATAAGTACAGCAGCTGGGAATCTAGCCATGGGATACATTTGGCAAGGGTTAGATAAGCAGAGGGGGAAATTTGAGAACTGGGACTTTGGTGCAAAACGTGCTCATTTAGAAAAGAGCACTCTAGGGGACATGGACTGTGTTTTCAAATATTTGAAAGGCTGTCAAATAGGAAGAGGGGTAATCTATCCTGTGTGTCCCCAGGAGTAGAATTAGCATCATGGGGAAAAAAGACAGTTTTTGGTTGAGTACTCGAAGCATTCTGAAAGTTGCCAAATATGGACAAGGCTACCCCAAGTAGTAGTGGGTTTGCTGTCCCTTGAGGTATTTAAACAGATGCTAGAAGTACACTTGTTGAAGACATTACAGAAGGGATTTTCCTGTTAAAAGTTGGAAGTGGATGAATGAGGAGAGTAGAAGTTCAAGACCCTCAGCTTTATCCAAGCCTATCCAGCTTCCAAGTCTAACTGCCCATCAAAACCACATGGGAAGTATATTTCCCATGGATTAAGCAGAGAGATCCTGATTCATCAAAGTTAAGAGAGAGCCTGAGAATCTGTTTAGCAAGCAATCCCAAGTGATGCCTGCAGGAGTAGCAACACTCCCGTCTTGAGGGTTAACTTGCCTCAAGGTAACACCCTCCTTACTTGCTGACCTAAGTCCCTTGATCCATAACAGAACTAATTTACTTTCTTTGAGATTTATAGACCATTGGCCTTGAGGAATGAGGACAGAAGTTTCCCAGGCCACAGAGTCCAGCAAGTCTGTTTGAAGCCGCCTCAGATTTCTGATTAGCCCAGCAATTTTTTTAGGAAAATGTTTTTCTTTTTTTAGGTCATACAACTGACTTTACTAACTTCCCTTTGTGCATCTGTAGACCTTGCCCTCCTTTGCAGAAAAAACAGAGTCCTCCTGCACATCACAAAACAGACACCGGACCTCCTCATACAACCCCCGAGCACTAAGATAATGCCCCTAGCTGGCACCATCTAGTCTGTCTATAACCAAGAAATGTTACAGACTACTGTCCTCCCTTTATTGATTAACTACCCTAAATCCCTTTTAAAAACCCCCGAGCCAGGCAGAAGCCTTGGAGTTGGCTTTTGGACAAGAGTCTGCCTTCTCCCCAGGCTGTCAGACTCCTGAATAAAGCTCAAATTCCTTTCCAATCAAAAGTTGTCTCTTGAGTATTGGCCTCTCAAGTGACAGGAAGTAGAACTTGGGGTTCAGTAACACAGGCTTTCTATAATTTCTTTTCTGTTTGCTTATCTCAGTACATCCTCATCCATCCCTGTGTGGTATGTGTGAGAGGAAATTAAGGCTTTGAGAGATATGTACCTGGTGAGTGACAGAGCAGAACTGTCAGATATGTTTTACTCCAAAGCCTCTTATCCACTATATATACACAGAACCACAAGTGTTTCTTGCCTACAAATAAGGTCTGCTCTTAGGATCAGGAGTCGTGGGAAGACACAAAAGAGGTGCCTCCAGGAAGAGAACTGTACCACTCCAGGTCTTTGAGCACCATGTCCTGCAAAATCTTAAAAGCAAAAGTTGTGATTGACAGGATCCAGCTTCACTCTTGGGCTCTGAACAGGCTCTGTGAGTATCTGAGTATAATCAATTCAAAGGACAGGATAAGGGGGAGGGGAAGAGGTGAGAGGTAACCTAAAAGAAATAGATTTTCCAAGTGGGATAATATTTATCTGATTAATGCCTTGGGCTACCTACCCATGTTTAATGAAACTCTGGTTTCAGAGCCGCACAGAGTTTTCTATAAGGAACTGGTTGGGCAGAAATGTGGTGAATATGTAAAGCAAAACCAGTAATACAAATACAACTACAGTGACCTGTTTCAGAGGAGGGGCAGTGCCCATGGTGTTGTAAATTTCAATTTCCCATGCGTCCCCAGCTGCAGAAAGGCAGAGCCAGCCCATTGTGATGATCAGGCAGCTCCGTTCACCTCTTCAGTTTATTTTTCCCTGCAGGATAGGACAATGAAAATAAGAAAGTCAATTTTCTTTTCATCTCAAGCAGATTGAATTTTGCTAAACTAAAACAGGCTCTGAATAAGTAAAGGTCAGCCCAGCCTTGGATCTTTTTCTTCATTAACAAAAAATCAACACCACCATTGTTGCTTCCAGTTCTTTTGACTAAAGATACTTGGAGATGCCATCAGCAGGGCCCACTGAGGCATGCATTACCTTGTCAAAACCATGGACAGCTGAGGCAGGAGACAATTATTACTTATGTCAGTGTGTATATATTTTTCATATGGCATGGTAAATATATTTTACCTCGTTAAATATCATCCTTAATATTAAGACTAGAAAAAATTACTTTCTGTAAAGAACAATGTGACCATTGTGTTATCCAACTCTGCTTACTCAACTGTTTTGTGTCCTTCAGATACAGGAATGTCAACAAAGGAAGTTGGATGAGACATGTTGTGCTACTTTTCTCTTTACCAAAGTTTTGAGCTATGCTAATAGTCTCTTAATGGCACAAAATATGTGTGGGATCTTCAGAGAGACTGCCTTAAAATTCTGTCAGCAAATGTAATCTGGAGACGGAAGAGAAGGAGGAGGCAGAGAGACCGGTAAGGAGACGGCCATGATGGAACAGTAGGGAGCAATAGGAAGAGAAAGATGCAAATGAGAATATAACTTGTTTCAGAGGCAGGTTTTGTGCTAGCCCCAAGGCAGGATCAGGAAAAAGGAAACACACTCAAAAAAGAAAATGAGGTAATGAGAGCTTATTGTATAGGGACTAAACAAACATTTGCTAAATGGAATAGAATTTGGCAGCTCATCAGATAAAGAAGTTAAAGCTGATTTTAAGTTTGAAGTTTACATGACTATAATATTGGTGGTAGGTGACACAGAGAAAATTCAGGTTTAGGAGTAGGTGGAGACCAAAGCTTGGTTTTAACTAGTTGGCTTCACCAATAGTTGCCATTATTGGTGCAAAAAAAAAAAAAAAATATATATATATATATATATACACATATATATATGTACATACACACACACACACATTATAAATTGTGGTGTCACTATAACATCAACCAGATGCTTTCAGTGAAATGTCATTATAACATGTAAATATGGTCTCCATATTTAAGAAATTGGGTTTTAATACACTAAGCTCTTTTTAAATGTCAACTAAGGGACAACTGGGTGGCTCAGTTGGTTAAGCGTCTGCCTTCGGCTCAAGTCATAATCCCAGGGTCCTGGGATCGAGCCTGCATCGAACTCCCTGCTCAGAGGAGAGTCTGCTTCTCCCTTTCCCTCTGCCCCCCCCAACTCATGCTCTCTCTAAAATAAATAAATAAAAAATAATAATAAAACAAAATGTCAACTAAAAATCAGAGAGTGTCATCTGGTAGATGGTAAGGTGGAATTAAACTTAATGGTTATGTAGACAAAGGATAATCATTATTATCAATTTTTTCCCAGCCCATGAAATTATTTTCAAGGAGAATAAAATGATGTTTTAGGATAACACATCATTCAGAGTCCTGTTGGGAAAATTAAAATCACATTCTGTTTCAACAGAATTAATTTAACAGAAGGAACTGGTAAGGTTATTACAAGGTCTTCAAGTAAGGGAAAGCTAAACTTCTCAGACCCAGGAAGGAAGGTCACATCTTCTAGCAAGAGAGGCTCAAAGAGACCCAGGGGACTGCGATTCTCAGCTTCACCTATGTCCAACCAAATATGTCCATTTCACCATACAGGCTCTTAGTCTTTCCATATCAGTGCCCTCTCTTGAATTAGTAAAACTGTAAATTCAACCCAGTTTGTAATTTTACAACATGCACCACAATTAAATTTATGGTGTGATTTTCAGTGAGATTAGATCCACAGCTAGATTATTTCTATCTCTGATTCTTAGAAAATTGCTTTTATGAAATATAATGTAGTACAATAAAATCAAAAATTATACAAAAACATCAAACATTAAAAAATTGCATGGTAGTGGGAGTTTTTTGAGATTGGCTTATAATGGGTTTTCCTTTTTTCTAAAAGGATTCATCATTTATAAGAAAATAGTGTATCAGAGCCCAAATGCACTAAATCATTTAATTTGTTTATTTTTTTTTAATTTGTTTATAAATTAAAGACTAGAGACTTGGAATTCTTTGCTTGGAAGTCTTATTGCCTTACCTTCAAACTTACATGGTGGCTAAAAAAGAAAAAAATTGAAACTATGCATGGTGGTAAATGTTAACTAGACTTATTGTGGTGATCCCTTTACAATTTATACAAATATCTAATTATTATGTTGTATACCTGAAATTAATATAATGTTATATGTCAGTTATACCTCAATTTTTTAAATTTTAATAATAATTCAACTAAAAAAATAAAACCTTACCTGGTGGTGATAAAACGTTTTTACAAAAATAGCAGTTCAGTTTTCCTTTTATAGCAGGTGAAGGGAATCAGATATATTATTGCATGAGTTAATTAATGTTCCCCACAGTCTCTGAAATCCAGACCAAGTAGAAAAGAGGACTGTCCTGGAAAGGGTATGAGGCAAAGTAATAAGGAAACAAAAAAAGAATAAAAAAAAAAACTAAACGTTGTGAGCTAAACTTCAGATTGAAAGCATGGAAATCTGGTTTCATGCAAACCCTTGTTGACAATTACAGCAAGAATTGCCAAGTAATCCTGAACGATCAGAAACAAGGGCCATTAAAGTTGTCTTGTGTAAAAGGAAGACATTTTGCAAAAGATTCTCAGTTAGCTGAAAAATTCCAATGGAATTTTTGGTGGCTGTATTTTAAAAATTTTGTCCCTCAAGAAAATTCTCTGCTTGATAATCAAGCTTAGGGATTTTGAGAAGAAATAAAAGGCAGGAAAACAACCTTCTTTACAAGAGAAACTGGGATTCAAAATTGCAGATACTTCCTCCAGGTTAAATGACATATTCTTAATTCTGGAGATAGTAATCCTCCTAGAAAGAGCAATGTGTCCAGTGACAGCTGTTGTGAAATCCTAATGAGAAGATAATAAATGGAAATGGGTCCCACTCTCAATGTTTGTCACTCTTGGAAAAGTAGAAAATTTAGCAGATTCAAAAAAAAAAGTAAAACCTTCATTTTCTTACATTTACCCTAAATATCAGCTTCTCAGTAGCAAGATCTTTTACATTAAAAAAAAAAAATTATCAGTTAGGACGCCTGGGTGGCATAGTCGGTGAGACGTCGGACTCTTGGTTTCAGCTCATGTGGTGATCTGGGGGTCCTGGGATTGAGTCTCCATCAGGCTCTGCACTTGGCATAGAGTCTGCTTGAGATTCTCTCTCCCTCTCCCTCTGCCCCTCCTGCTCATGCTCTCTCTCACTCTCAAATAAATAAATAAATCTTAAAAAAGAATTATCAGTTAGCACTTTGTTGTTCATGCAGGATTTCTTGTATTTGCAATCATATGAAGTAGCTAGAATCAAGTCACCTTACTGTTGGTGTGATTTGGGGTTTGGCTATGTCACCATTTTTGGATCAGTGTTACCAGATGTCTTTATGTGTTCAGGCTGCTATAACAAAATAACATAAATCAGGTAGTTTATAAACAACAAAAATTTATTTCTCACCAATCTGGAGGCTGGGAATTCCAGGGTCATGGCGCCAGCAGATTCAGTCTGGTGAGAGCTCACATCCTGGTTCATGGATATCACCTTTTCATTGCATCTTCACATGGCAGAAGGGGTGAGGGATGTCTCTGGAGGTGTCTTTTTTAAGTGCACTAGTCCCATTCATAAGGGCTCTACTCTATTACCTAATCACCTCCCCAAAGCCCCACCTCTTAATACCATCACCTCGGCGATTAGGATTGCAACATATGGATTTGCTGGAGCAGGGAGTGACACAAGCATTCAGACCATAGCAGCAGATCTCATGCCAGTGAGTGCTCAGCTGGCAAGATATACCTTTAAAAAAAAAAAAAAAAAAAAAAAAGGATATACCTTTCAAATACTCACCTAGAAACTGACAATCTCCATCCAGCTAGCCAAGAAATAATGTCCTGGCAACCTATGGATATGCATCTTCATCCCTGCTAAAGCTGGACCCTGACATTCTGTAACCTCCCACGAGGAGCTGATGAGCACTGAAAGCCAGCAGTGGACAAGACACTGGCTCTGCAGATTCCAAGATAAGGCACAGTACCTGTCCTCAAGATGTTCATAGTCTTCTGAGGGGAGAGAAAAGGCTGTGCAATGAAGTAAGAGCTAAAATAAAGGTTTCCCGGGTTATGAAGGGAGCACAGTGCAGGATAGAGGTTGGAGTGGGATGGGGAAAGCAAGTCAGAAAATATTTTTAAGATATATGGTCTGATTCTTGAAATATGAAGGGGGTTTGTAAGGTAGATAACAAAGGAGTGATAATATTAATACCAAGAGCCGACACGTGTGAGCACTTCTTGTGTGCCAGGCACCTGCTAAGTGAGTTTCAACAGTACTACATTTAATACCTCACCATTGCTATAAGGGAGACATTATTATTATTATCCTTATTTTACGGATAAGGAAATGGAAGTTCAGAGGAGTAAGTGATAGAACATTCAAACCCAGGCTATCCAGGTCCAACACACCTGTGCTTAACCTCCTGGGTCTTGCCTTCTGTATAATAGTACAGAGGGCATTGCCCTGTGGATATTTTGCAAAGACATTCAAGATCAGATAAATCTTTCAGCCCATCTTCTCATTGTTCCCTGTGTTCTAGACAAGGACAATGAAATAAATACAGAAGTCTAGAACCCGTCCTATCCTTAAGGGTCTGCCACCACCAGGATCTGTCAACAAGACAGAGAACTCCACTGTCCAATAGAACTTTCCACGGTGATGGCAACATTTTATAACTGTACCTGCAATGCAGTAATACCAACTACCTGAGGAACTGAATTATTCATCTTATTTACTTTTACATAATTTTAATTTAAATAGCTGCATGGGGCTGGGGGATGTGTATTGAATATTGCAGGTACAGACCATTTGAGTTGGAATAAGCCATAAATCACTGCTATCCTGTGAACTGTGAGTACATAGTCCCTGCTCTCAGGAGCTTTGTAGCCCAGTAGAGGAGCTAGAAATCACCAAATGTTCACAGTATTGACTATATATTCACAGTTGTTAAGTGTAATATAAGGAGGTTTAAGGTACTATGAGAGCTTGTAAAAGGAGGATTTTACCTGGGCTAGGGAGTCAGGAAAGCTCAAGATCAATCCAAGAAGCAAGGAATAATTTCAAATGAGCAAGCTCAGTAACCACCTGTCGCCCAAATAGAACAGGAAGAAAAAAAAAAAAAAAGGCTCTTGCCACAAGCCAGCAGATGATGGGACCCACTTTGCAGAGAAGGAAGACAGGTTACCTGGCATGCATCTACACCCTACTCCCAGGCCATAGCTTCACTTTCTCTTGTAGAGAGCTGTTTTGTGGGGCAAAGAATTTACTGTATCTTTATAGCAAATAACTTACTGACCCAGTTATGACTTTTGACAGAATAGGCAGTATTTTCTATTTTGCCCAGCCTACGCTGACAAACGACTCCATTGAAATATTCTTTAAAATAAAGGCAAGGGAAGACTCCGAAGTTGGACAAGTTGAATATGGGAATACAAGAGAACAGATTTTGCGTGATTACTAAGACAACTTGAGATTTTTTTATAATGCACCCTTCATTTTCCCTCACAGTAGCTACAAAAATTGGCTCATTTTAGTACCAATCCTGTTTGCATAGCAGCAACATTTCATATTTTTTTAAAAAAAGAAAAAGAAAAACTAAAATACTTTTTATTTTGAAGTATGTACTACAGATAAATTTAGAGTTTTAAGCATAAGCACAATAACTTAGAAACGATTTGGCATACCAAAAAAAAAAAAAAATGCCAACATAAAGACTGAATTTCAGGAAGAAGGAAAAAAAAAGCATGTTGACCCTAAAGCAAAACTAACATTCGCATTTAAAATAAAGAACCTCATGCATAAGAAGGAGTGGAACTGTTGAACTATTGTGAAGAACTGTGAACACTCCCACTCCAAAATGCAAGTCTAAACTTATGCTGATACTTATTCAACGCTTTTCTGAGACCCATAGCTATTCACAGAATAAGAGTTTCCAGGGGATTCACTTCAGGCTTCTCTCAAATAGAGAGTTGTCTTGGATTAAAGTGGAATTCAGCTCATAAAAACTAAGCCACTCCACCCTCAGCAGATTGAACAAGTTCCTCACTTGCTAAGGGTGGGCTATGCAAAGTAACTCCCTTCGGAAGAGTATGGTAGAGAGAGGGGGAAAAAGAGTGACATCCCAAGAGAGAAACCTGGAAAATCATAAAACATCAGATAAATCCCAATGGAGGTCATTCTACAAAATTCCTGACCAACACTCTTCAAAACTGTCAAGGTTATCAAAGACATGTTCTGTCTGAGAAACTGCCCAGCCAATAGGAGCCTATGGAGACAAGACAACTGAGTGTAATGTAATATCCTCAGTGGGATCCTGAAACAGAAAAAAAAAAAGGACATTAGGTTAAAAAAAGAAGAAGAAAACCTGAATAAAGTGTGGCATTTATTTAAGAACAGTATCAATATTGGTTCATTAACTGCAACAAATGCATCATACTAATGTAAGATGTTATTAATAGGGGAAACTGGGTGTGAGGTATATGGAAAATCTCTGCACCATTTTTGCAATTTTTCTGAGTTTAAACTATTATAAAATATAAAGTGTATTTTTTTAATATTTTATTTATTCATTTGCCAGAGAGAGAGCATGCACAAGCAGGGAGGGCGGCAGGCAGAGGGAGAAGCAGGCTCCCCACTGAGCAAGGAGCCCGATGCGGGACTCAATCCCAGGACCCCGGGATCACGACCTGAGCTGAAACCAAAAGTCGGGCGCTCAACCGACTGAGCCAGCCAAGCGCCCCTGTAAGCACTCTTTTATCCACAAGCCTCTGTGATATGAGGCCGATGCGTAGCCCCAGAAAGGTGCTTTGCAATTACCGCCGTAGAAGCCAATCGCTTACAGCTGCTGTTTCACCTGTAACGGCTCGACAGAGGTGAAATTAGTGAACATGGCAAATACAATCAAAAGCAGCCCTAAGGCCACGAAGACCTTCTGCCCACACAGGTGTATTTTCTGAGGCTTCTTGAGATTTATTTTCTTTCTTTGGCTGCCATTCCCTGAAAATGATGGAAGATATTGTCCATCCAAGATTGTGCTGCTTTCTCTGGAAAAACAACATGCCCCTGCTGGCAGAGCCAGAGTGAAGAAGGAGGTCAGGACTGAGGGAGACGCTCTCACAGCCTGGCCTGCCGCTGCTTATAGAAGCTTTAACGTGTGAGTCTGACAGTCCATCTTCTCTCTATTAATGTAGATAAAGAGTCAACAGATCTTTCTATGGGTTTCCAAAGAAAGTTTGGGTTCAGTTAATACTATGATTTAAAATAGCAGAGTTTAGCTTTACTGCTTTATTATGATTCTCTCTGATTTAACTACGTGTCATATTTTATTTAGGACCACCATGGGCTAGATCGCAGGGGACAGAGTGCAAGGAGCCTGGGTGGTCTGGACATGTCTGCTGCATCCTGGATTCAGCAGACTCCCATGGGCGCAGAACCACTGCACCCAGCAGTGAATAAAACCATCTCTACCCTGGAAATGAGAGGTGATTCCATGTTCTACAATCCCTGGAGCCTCTATCTGGGATTGTCTCTCCTTCAACGTGTGGGCTTTGGGTCCACTTGCCTCATCACCAGCTTTATACCCATCCAACCCTCTGGTGCAGAGATCTGACCTGCCGTGTGTCCTAGTCGGCTTTGGCTGCCATAGCAAAACACTGCAGACTGCATGACTTAAACAACAGACATTTATTTCTCATATTTGGGAGGCTGGAAGTCCAAGGTCAAGGTGCCAACAGGGTCAGTATCTGGTGAGACTGCTCTTCCTGGCTTGGAGACAGCCACCTTCTCCCTGTGTCCTCACATGCCCTTTTCCCTGAGCTTGCATGGGGGAAGGAAAGAGAAATCTCTGGTGTTTCTTCCTCTAATAAGGGCACCAGTCCTACTGGATTAGCACCTTACCCTTATGAAGTCATCTAACCTCAGTTACCTCCTTAAAGACCCTATTTCCAAATACAGTCACGTTACGGGTTATGGCTTCAGCCTATGAATTTTGGACAGGCACAATTCAATCCATAACAACATGGAAACATAGGACAAGTAATTTTAAGACTGTAATGGAAAAATCACTAGCTTTGGAGTAAGAAACGCTGAGTTTGAAACCAAGCTTACTGGGGGGGAGGGGTCCACAGAATACAGGCCACTTGGCTTCTCTTATTTGTTTCTAATATGAAAAATGAGGATAAAATCAATGCCTGTAAATCAGAGTTATCATGAAGGCAAAATGTGACAAAGCATGTGAAAATTAATTGTAGTTGTTAGCAGCCCTCAATTATAATAAATTATGAGCCCACTGGTTCTAGAAGTAAGTGCTGTAAAAATGGAGGAAACAAAAGAGAGAGGTAGGGCACCTGGGTGGCTCAGTCCTTAAGTGTCTGCCTTCGGCTCAGGTCATGATCCCAGGGTCCTGGGATCGAGCACCACATGGGGCTCCCTGCTCCGCAGGAAGCCTGCTTCTCCCTCTCCCACTCCCCCCTCTCTCTAGCTGTCTCTCTCTCTGTCAAAAAATAAATTAAAAATATTAAAAAAAGAAAGAGAGAGAGAGAGGTAACAGATTCCAACGGTGCTTCAATCCATAGAGCAAACAGGACAAGCTCTGGGTAGCCCAGAGTGTGACCAGCTGTGCACTTTCTATATCCCTGCAACCCCAGAAGAAAGCAAGCTGCTGCCCCCATCTGACTATCTTCCTAGTACAAAGCTCAGTCAGGGAAAATCTGCCGCCCCCTATAGCATTTACTACTGCTGATGGAGGGAATTTCAGAAATCAGATTGAGGCCATTGAGTGCTGCTAATTTCCTGGACCCAAGCTTCAAGCTTCTAAAACTGAGACCTTCACTTAAAGGACTGATCAATGAATGGATGGGATCCCCCTGTAACCAGCGTTTTTGCTTTGTACAGATAAATTTCAATAATGGAGAGATTTTCTTTGATCCAAGCAAATCCTTTATTTCTAAGGCCATGTAGTCATCCAAAGCAGAGCCAAGACCCGGACCTGGCCTCCTAGTGTACAGTTGTTCAAAGTATCTAACAAACAGTATGGAGCACAAGCTGTGCTGGGTTCTAAGAATACAACAAAGAACAAAGCCAGCTATTGTGCCTACCATCGTGGAGCTTACACTCCGAGACAAGACAAATATTAATCGAGTAATTACACCTATTTTATTGAAGTTTATTATACACAAGTTATTAAAATTTAAAAATAAAATTATTACTTTCAGAGGTATATGGTGTCATGGGGGATTGAGGCGGCTGGCCCTGAGGGCCTAAGTGACATGAGAGCTGGGATCTGGAAGAGGAGTACCGGTTAGCTGGGTGGTGATTGGCAAGGGAGGAGAAAAGTGGACCAGGGAGAAGTTCCCATGGCAGGAGGAAGCAAAGCAAGTGTGAGGCCTAGAGCAGGGTGGTGTGGCTGGTGTGCGTGAAGCAAAGACAGAGGTGGAGTGTGGTGTGAGATGAGGCTGGAGAGGCAGGCTGTGGAAAAGCTACACAGGCCCATACAACTCATGTTACAGATTTTTATTTTATCTAGGAGCAATGAGAAACCATTAACATGTTTTAAGCTGGGGAAAGGAAATGACATGATTGGATTTGCTTTTTTTGGATAGATCCCTTTGCTTATAATAGGGACCACTGTTCAGTTTGTGGGAATGTCGATCGGTGAGGCCCATATTAAGAGGCTCTGGCGGCTGTCCTGGCCAGAGACCATGGCAGCCTGGACTGGGAAACCGTGGGTGGAGATTCATTGATTCATCAAATATTTACTAAGTGCCTCTATGTGCCGGGTTCTGCGTCAGGGACTGGAAATAGGCAGAGGTCGAAAGATTTGAGCAGTAGTCAAGAGATAAAATAGACAAGACAGGCTCATGCCTGGACAGGGAGAGCAAGAAGAGAAAGCTGCTACAAGTCATTTCTGAGCCCCTGACTCATCAAATACAGAATGGATAGTGGAGCTGAAGAGCCCATGTCTGGGTGGAAAGATCGAGCATCTGGACTTGGACCTTTTAAGTTTGCGATGCCTTTGAGACATTGTGGGGCGGTATCAGTGGGACAGCAGGTGAAGGGAGTCCACAGCTCAGAGGGGAGGCGCGGGCGTCACTGGCACCGGGAGGTAGCAGAAGCCACGGACGCGGCGAGATCTCTCAGGGCGAGTGTGTGAAGTGTGAGAAAGGAGCAGAGCTTAGGGCTCACCCTCAAAGGACAGCCAGCACTTAATTTCTGAGGTTAGAGGAAGATGAATCTGGAAAGGAGTCCCCGAAAAAGAGTAGCAGAGAGATGAAAGGAAAACGTGGGTAGTGTGGAGCCATGGCAACATGGATCCAAGAACAGCAGAACTGGATCGACAGCGGAAAACTCTGTTGATGGGTCGGTCAAGCAAGAGGAGGACTGGAAACTATTCCTCATTTTGTAACATGGAGACCACTGATCACGGCAGTGAGAGCAGTTAGAGGGCAGGGAAGGGACCCTAGCCGAATGGCAGGAGGAAGAGCAGTGAAGGACAGTGAGAATATAAGAAAACCCCAGACGTTTGGCCATGAAGAGCAGGGGAAGATGCTTACTGGGCAATTTTCCTACTACGATGCATAGCTTTGCTTTGGCTCTGACATCCTAGGATTTCTACCTCTATATTCCCTGCTTCACAAAAAGCACATGCAACTCAAACCTCAGGGTGTCACGGAGGAAGCCCTAGGGCTCAGCTCAGAGCATCCACCCTGGCTCTGAAATGCAGGTGAATATACTGCAATTGTCAATGTACCTCAGGGAATCAGTCCCCGAGAAAGCCATGGCCCATAGTCAGGAAGCTGCTTGGAAGAGTTCCAAGAATGAGAAGAAAACATTTGACAACCTGTATCTTTATTAACAAAATTGCTACTCTGGGTAATGTTTCCATATGAGCAAATGTTTCTGTGAATGCACTTGCATTCACAAGTAACAAATCCACTGTTTTACATGACAAGCGATGGTGACAGATCTGTGTTCCTAAATACTTCACTTCATTAACTGAAGCTGTCTACCTCCTTAAGCATTAATTCACTGAATCCTGCCACTTGGAGAAACGGCCTGAAGCAGACATATATTCCTTATGATCCCACAAAACTTGCTTCTCTATAGTTCCAAGTTGTTTTACTGTATGAGCATTATGGCGGTAAAAGGTTGCAAACTATTATTTGTTACTGCTTGGCGGCAGTAATTTAGCATCTAATGAGCAAAACTCACAAGCCCCCCAGGCAGTGCAAAAGCACAGGAGCTAAGACTGCAGGCACAAATGGGAGGTATTTCATAAAGGAAGGAAATGTGGCTCAGACATGGAAATCAGGCTGAGAAAAGAGACTCCCATGTGTGCTTGGGAAGGAAATACAAGGAAGCAACTTTAAAGGCAGGTTATTGATGGATGTTGATGAGACTGAAGAGGGAAAGCTGATGTCTTAATAGTAGTAAGAATAAAGTAATAATCACAATATTGATGGTAGTCTCCATTCATCAAAGGTCCCATTCTGTATCCCATGCACTGTGCTCAGGGCTTTGCAAGATGATCTCATTTGATCATTATGACAATCTCATGAATTGTTCAAATAATCCAACTGCCCTGAACTTCAGTTTATTAATCTGCAAAATAAAAATTATAAAGATGACTAGCATCACAAAGCTAACTTCAAGTGTTCTCAGACAGATTTTTTAAACCCAGGTTCAACTGACTCATGAGAACAAATGTGCCAGGGACTGGACTAGAAATAAAGTATCTGAGATTTTTCCTACATGTGGCTACAAATAAATGAACTCTGTGCCTCAGGATCAGAAAGGTAAAATAACTTTTTCTGAGTTTCATATTTATACATAATATGAGGCAGTCGGGCTAAGTGATTTCTGTCCCCCTCTCCAGAATTAACACTAATCATCCTCATTGCCTTCCTACCCAGAAATTGCCTGAATTATGATATGTAACTAGCGATAAAGAGTCAGTTTTAAGACACAGTCCGTCCTTGGGGCACCTGGGTATCTCAGTCAGTTAAGCATCTGCCTGCAGCTTGGGTCATCATCCCAGGTTCCTGGGATTGACCCCTGCGTCCAGGCTCCCTGCTCAAGCAGGAAGTCTGCTTCTCCCTTCCCTTCTGCTGTCCCCCTGCTTGTGCTCTCTCTCTCTCACTCTCTCAAATAAATATTTTTTTTAAAAAAGACACAGTCCATTTCAAGCCTAGAAAAGACAGTTTGTGCCACAATCATTCTGAGACTGAAAGATCCAGTAAACCTTCTTAAAGTGTTAGCTGCACAAATCACACATCCATCTTCTCCTCCCAGCTCTAGCCAATTGATAACAGACATTTAAAAACAAGAACCAAATAAACATGAAATTGATTTCCATGCTAACTTTCTTGCTGGTAAAGCTGGAATGGAGAATGTTTTGTGACCATCACCCCCCCATCTCCAATCTTGTACTTTTATTATTTTAACAGCATTACTGAGGTACAATTAATATAAAATAAACTATACATATTTAAGGTATAGAATTTGAAAAAGCTTGACATACATACACACCCACAAAACTCTCAACACAATCAGAACAATGAGCATATCCAAAAACTTCCTAGTGCCGCCTTGTCATTCCTCCCTCTTGCCCATTCTTCCCCATACACCACCCCAGGTAACAACTTACCTGCTTCCTATTACTACAGATTAGTTTACATTTTCTAGAATATCATCTAAATGGAATTATAAAGAATATACTCTTTTTGTCTGGCCTCTTGCCCTTAGTATAATTATTTTGAGATTCATTCATGTTTTAGTGTAACCCATTCTGTATCCCATGCACTGTGCTCAGGGCTTTGCAAGATGATCTCATTTGATCATTATGACAATCTCATGAATTGTTCAAATAATCCAACTGCCCTGAACTTCAGTTTATTAATCTGCAAAATAAAAATTATAAAGATGACTGGCATCACAAAGCTAACTTCAAGTGTTAGAGACAGATTTTTTAAACCCAGGTGCAACTGACTCATGAGTTTATTTTTATTGCTAAATATTCCATTGAATGGCTATAACAAAGCTTGTTTATCCATCCATCCGCTGATGGACATTTAGATTGTTTCAGTTTGAGGCTATTGCAAATAAAATTCCTTGTATACAGTCATTGTATAGTTAATGTTTTCATACCTAGGAATGGAATGGATCCTATCATAGGTATTTGTTTAATTTTTTTAAGGAACTGCCAAACTACTTTCTGAAGTTTGTGTGCATTATTAACATCAGGACCTGAGATTTCCCATTCCCCCACATCCTCAGCAACACTTGGTATAGTCAATATATATTTTTAAGGGTTTTTTTTTTTTTGAGGGGGGATGGGGCAGGGGCAGAGGGAGAGGGAGAGAGAGAAGCTCAAACCAGCAAGGAGCCCAATGTGGGGCTTTATCTCACAACCCTGAGATCATGACCTGAGCCAAAATCAAAAGTCAGACATTTAACCAACTGAGCCACCCAGGGGCCCCTAGTCAATGTTTTTTATTTTAGCATTCTAATAGGTCTCTCATTGGGGTTTTAATGTACATTTCCCTAATGATAATGATGTTGAGCAAATTTTCATGTCCTTATTTTATATCAATATATCCTCTTTGGTGAAGTGTCTGTTCAAATCTCCTCCCCCCACCTTTTTTTACCCAATTTTATTGAGATATAATTGACATACGACATTGTGTAATTTTAAGGTACACAACATAATGATTTGATATATGTATACAGTGCAAAATGATAACCACAATAGGGTTAGTTAACACACTCATCACCTCACATAGTTACAGTTTTTTTCTGTATGGTGAGAATTTCACCTTCACCTTCACCAATTTCCCCCACCCCTGCCCCCACTGCTAGCAACCACCCACCTGTTCTGTTTCTATGAATTCAGTTTTTTTTTAAGATTCTGCATCTCAAAGTGAGATCATAAAGTACTTGTCTTTCTCTGCCTGGTTTACTTCACTTAGCATAATACCCTCAAGGTCCATCCAGGCTGTCTTGAATGGCAGGATTTCCTTCTTTTTATGGCTGAATAATATTCCATTGTATGTATACATGTTTTCTTTAACCATTTCTCTGTCAATAGACACTTAAGTTACTTAATTCCTAAAAGTCTTTGAGAAAAAAAAGAATGGAACCCAAAATTTTATTCCCAGCCAAATTACCATTCTAGTAAAAAGTCAACAAACATCCTCAAGAATGCAAGAAACCTAGGAATATAATCCCCATGAGTCTTTCTAGAAGGTGACTTTCTAGAAGATTCTCAAGGGCAAATTTTAACCAATTAAGAGATGAATAGAGAAATTATTCTAAATTTAGTCTAATTAAGTGAAGGGATAAAACCAAAATAAATATGGGGATTTTAGTTATAGAACAGAATATAAATAAATGTTTCATAAGCTCTGACACAGGGGAAATAATAGAACAAAGTTGGAATAGGAAGGAGAGAAAAATGGAACATAGTGTAAGCATCTTCACAGCTGATAAATGGTAACAGAAGCGTATGTCAGGGCGCCTGGGTGGCTCAGTTGGTTAAGCGACTGCCTTCGGCTCAGGTCATGATCCTGGAGTCCCTGGATCGAGTCCCGCATCGGGCTCCCTGCTCGGCGGGGAGTCTGCTTCTCCCTCTGACCCTCCCCCTTCTCATGTGCTGTCTCTCTCATTCTCTCATTCTCTCTCTCTCTCTCAAATAAATAAATAAAATCTTAAAAAAAAATAAAAATAAAAAATAAAAAAAAAAATTTTTAAAGAAGTGTATGTCAACATCTATGAAGAGTCCAGATTTTACATTGTTTGCACGCTAACACATTATTCTGCCAAAGTTTCATGGATGCTTACAGAAAACCCCCCTGGGTCTGAGGCAAAGCAGCATGACCTTCAAGCTCACATCAGTTCCTCTTGTGCCCCAAGTCCAACAGGGACAATGCAGAACAGCCTGGAGCAATGCTGTGCATGCAGTGGTTCTGCATCACAGCTGAGAAACCCAGTATTTAGGAAATTTCAATCTTTATAAGGGGTCTATTAGCAAATCTGCCCAATATTTGCCCCAGAGGGAGACATTATCTTTATTATCTTAAGCAGCAAACAAATCTTCCCTCTTCCTGGAGGGTGACACTATTTAGCCCGAGGTTATATGCCATATAAACATCGTTAAAAAGACTGTCCCAAACAAATGTTGATACAAGACATGCAGAAACTCAGAGACCTGTAGATAGTTATCGTTCCTCAACCATATAGAAATACTTAAATGCTGGTGGCATCACAATTCCGGACTGCAAGCTCTATTACAAAGCTGTCATCATCAAGACAGTATGGTACTGGCACAAAAACAGACACATAGATCGATGGAACAGAATAGAGAGCCCAGAAATGGACCCTCAACTCTAGGGCCAACTAATCTTCAACAAAGCAGGAAAAAATGTCCAATGGAAAAAAGACAGTCTCTTCAGCAAATGGTGTTGGGAAAATTGGACAGCCACATGCAGAAGAATGAAACTGGACCATTTCCTTACACCATACACAAAAATAGACTCAAAATGGATGAAAGACCTAAATGTGAGACAGGAATCCACCAAAATCCTTGAGGAGAACACAGGCAGCGACCTCTTCGACCTCGGCCGCAGCAACTTCTTCCTAGAAACATCACCAAAGGCAAGGGAAACAAAGGAAAAAATTAACCATTGGGACTTCATCAAGATAAAAACCTTTTGCACAGCAAAAGAAACAGTCCACAAAACCAAAAGACAACTGACAGAATGGGAGAAGATATTTGCAAATGACATATCAGATAAAGGGCTAGTATCCAAAATCTATAAAGAACTTATCAAACTCAATGCCCAAAGAACAAATGATCCAATCAAGAAATGGGCAGAAGACATGAACAGACATTTCTGCAAAGAGGACATCCAAATGGCCAATAGACACAGGAAAAAGTGCTCAATGCTCAACATCACTCTGCATCAGGGAAATACAAATCAAAACCACAATGAGATACCACCTCATACCAGTCAGAATGGCTAAAATTAACAACTCAGGAAACAACAGATGTTGGCGGGGATGCGGAGAAAGGGGAACCTTCCTACACTGTTGGTGGGAATGCAAGCTGGTGCAGCCACTCTGGAAAACAATATGGAGCTTCCTCAAAAAGTTGAAAATAGAGATACCCTATGACCCAGCAATTGCACTACTGGGTATTTACCACAAAGACACAAATGTAGTGATCCGAAGGGGCACATGCACCCCAATGTTTATAGCAGCAATGTCCACAATAGCTAAACTATGGAAAGAGCCAAAATGTCCATCAACAGATGAATGGATAAAGAAGGGCCATTTGCAATGACGTAAATGGAACTACAGGGTATTATGCTAAGCGAAATAAGTCAATCAGAGAAAGACAATTATCATATGATCTCACTGATATGTGGAATTTAAGAAACAAGGCAGAGGATCACAGGGGAAAAGAGGAAAAGATGAAACAAAACGAAACCAGAGAGGGAGACAAACCATAAGAGACTCTTAATCTCAGAAAACAAACTGAGGGTTGCTGGAGGGGAGGGAGGTGGGAGGGATGGGGTAACTGGGTGATGGACATTGGGGAGGGTATGTGTTGTGGTGAGTGGTGTGTATTGTGTAAGACTGATGAATCACAGACCTGTACCCCTGAAACAAATAATACATTATATGTTAATGGTTAAAAAAAAGACATACTTAAATGTTTAAAGATAGGCGTTAAGAAAAATCTTATGATCCACTATAATCAGGAAGTGGACAGGAAAGAGGTGATTTGAGATGAAGTTAAAGTGTATTGATTTCACTATTGCTTATAAGAAGGAGTCAGTGGTACTAGCCAAAAATTATGAGAGTAAATATAAAGAAACAGCCCAGAGATACACTTGCAACACGAGAAATAAATACAGCATCATTTGTAAAAGCAAAATGCATACTTAATCTTGAAGTTTCAGCTGAAACGTCACTGCCTTGTGGAGGCCCTCCCGGAACACCTGACCAGCTTCGTTGCCCTTAGTAACATCTCCCATAGCTGCCAGCGCCACCCAGCTAGTTAGTGGTGGAGCTGGGATTCGGCCTCACAGAGCTGGTGCTGAGCTCTGCCCTCTTAGATTGCTCGGCTCTGCTGGCCACTCACTGGTGCATCTAAATATATTCCATTCACATCTGATAGCACAGAATTTTATTTTGTCCTCTACATTTTCATAAATATAACCCTTAATTCTGCAATACTCTTGTAAGGTACCCTGAAACATATGTTTCCTGAGCATGGTCCCCAGGACCTAACATAAAACAAGTACCCTTGAAATCATTCAATACGTGATACATTTGGGGAACCGAGGTAAATGCAGATCAACCACACCGCCTTACAGCATACAAGGAGCAGATTGAAGGAGGAAAATCAGGACTGACCCTATCTCCTGGTCCCAAGCACTAAATCAGTATCTGTCTCTAATGAATTATGTGTGAAATTTCTGAGGTTATATGGGAAAGCCACACACAGACCCTGAAATAGCTTTAAAGAGTGAATAATGCGTGCTCTTTATGAATGCATGAGAATGCAGAATGCAGAAAATTGCAAAAAAAGCGGTCTAACTCCCAGTCCCTGCAAAGATGGTGCATTCTGTCTTCTTACCAGTAAATGAATCACTGGTTATTATGTCTTTTTAAGCATCTAAACAGCACCCCAGGGAGTCTGTTCTCTGATCACATTGTTGCAAACCATTCTTCTTAATCATGCACGTAATTGCCTGTATAAGTGATGCCATGGATTTTTGCACCCTTTTAAAAGTGGGTGCCGCAGCAATAGTTCCTATAAAACTGACCACCACATTGCAATTAAAATAAACCTCACCATCTTGATGACAGTCTGTGCAGCTGAAGCTAGGATAGAGGCGGCTCTGAGGAAATGGAATCTTTGACAGCATAATTTTAACACTGTCAAATTATTCAGCTTTTTTTCATAAAATTCACTTAACACTTCACACAGATATTACTTTGCCATCAAATATCACTCTGGGAAAAGTTAATAATTTAGGAACTTTTACATATTTTTTTTTCAAATACAACAAATATATGAGATACTCATAACCAGATAGCCCCGTCGCCCTTTCACCCTGCCGGTTTTATGCGATTGCTTCAGTCGGCATCACCAAAATAGGGCATCCCAGAGAAGGGGGCAGCAGAGAAAGAGGCACTCCCAGGGAGTCAGGAGCAGCATTGCAATGGCTTAGGAGGATACTGTGACTTTTATTTGGAAAAGACACTCTTTCCTATCCAGGAATAGTCTTATCTTTTCCTTTAAAACTTAAACAAACAAACAAAAATGTTGTTATTGCAAAGACTTGAGTCTTGGGGTTGAACCTCATTGATAGGGGAAATGTATTTTTGATGTGATGACAGTGATTATAATAACTGACAATGATAACTGAGTTGATGGAGTGCTCACCACACTGCACATTTTAACCACATTTTACAGATGTAAAAACTGAGGCACAGAGTAACTTAGCTAAAGTCACACGGCTAGTATGAGTCATAGGCACTGTAACCACAACACTTTACTGGTTCCTAGCAACAGCTACCAATAAAGTCCATGCCAAGGGGGCCCATGGTAAGCATTTTCTCATCTGACCCTCACCAGAAAAAAGAAAAAAAAAATGAGGTAGATCTTGGATTCTCATTTTCTGTATGAGGCAAATGAGGATTACAGAGATCAATAACTTGTCCCTAAACACACTGCTTTAATCATCTAACATTTGACTCTGTATGGAAATAGTAAGTCTGTACATTAAAGGGTATTTAATTTTGAGCATATTGTGTTAGGTTCGACTTGTCTTGTTTCTTCTAATGGCACCTCATTCCCAATCCGTCTCAGCACACGCAGAGCCTTTGCGGTAGGAAGGGCATTTCAGGCCCTGGTAGAAGTCTCCCAGCTTCAGGACCCCAATCATATGTGACCTGCCAACTGGCAACCATGCCTCTCCACATCTCTGCATCTCTGCAGAGACCCAGATAGAATCTCAAAAAATGTCTCTGGGGAGATGCAGATGCTAGATGAGACTGTGGCATTGTAGGGGGCTTCCCTCGGGCTCTGACATTTTCATGCTGCCTCCAATTGCCCAAATGACAGCTATGAGGTAGAGGGAGAGGGGACTGAGTGTGCCGGGACACAATCCATCAAGCCTTTGTTTCCTGAGCCTCTGAGTGATAACGCTGTGATACATCCCATCTCTCTCCTCCAATACATCCCTCACTCTTAGCGTTATCTCCATGGCAACAGGCATACATCCATGACCTTGGGGCTCTATTTCTCTGCCTGTCTACTTATCTCAGGGTTAAATTCATTAACCTATATTTGTCAGAACATGACGGTTTCCAGCACATTTTTGAATTGCCTTAGTGATGAATCCTGAAATTCCAGGAATCAAACTGCCCTCTTTCAAACTCCTGCAATGCGGCTGATCACCTGTGTGCAAACTTGAGCAAGTTAAGCCTCAGTGAGAGCCAGCCTCCTTCCTCATCTATATGGTGAGGATAGAAATATAAGAATATTACTCAGACTGGATGGGATAATGTATGAAAAATCAATCTAGAATAATAATTGGTCTTTAGAAAGTGTTCGATGAGCATTAGTGTCAACTTTGGAGAGCATGGGGTAACTCTGCATCCTTTTAGCTCTTATATAATGTGTTGATTAAATAGACATGGCAGATTTGCCCCAGGCTTTTCCTCACAAAGGTTTCCAAAACTTTTCCCTGTTGGGAATAGTGATAACACTTCCCACAGGGTAATGCTCCAATTATGTTTCTAGCTGACTCCCATGGGTCATCTCCGAAGCCTGGTGGGGAAAATCAGAGGACATCCAGATTGGAGAACCAATGCGAGACACGTAGGTTAATAAACCAGCCAAACCCATCCTGCAAGCCAAGTACCTTTGGTGACTGAAGAGAATTGGCTTTAATTACCAAAGTGCCCCCTTCTAAACTGCCTTCTTGTTTCAGAAAATGAGCTATGAGATTGAAGGAAACCACCTCTTTCCTAACTTAGGCTCTCCAGGGATGAAATGAATGAAGCCCTTTCCTCATCACACCATCAAACGGGGGGCAGGACTGTCCAGTTTTCCTCTGGGGAATTTGAGATAAGAGACCTAAGGGAATAATCATGAATGCTCAGCTGCCCTATGAGAGGTGCCTCATTATGAGGCTGAAAATAGGATGGAATTCAGACAAAGCTCCTGGATATGCACTAATGGGAGCAAAGCCCTGTCTGTAACAAACAGTGAAGTTGAAGGTTTTTGTGCTGTATGTTTTTCAAATGGTGATCTATGCCAACTGACAGCAAAGTGATGCAAGATGCGTACTTCCCGTGTTTCCCCAACGCACACCGTCTAGCCTAATCACACCCACTACAACACACTTGACCACCTTCTGTACCTGGGTCTCCACACCTGCCCCTGTCAGCCTTCTCTTCACCACCCTCCACTTCCCATCCTCCAGATCCAGAGTGTCTTCCAACATTTCCACATGAGTTTCTCCAACAGTCCTGCTCTCATTGATGTCTGTCCTCAGAAATCCAGAGGAACTTATCATCTCTACCAAGAAGTTTCTTACACACCGACTGTTGACTCATTTTCTGTGTTAGAAATTGCTTTTCTTCACGGTTATAAACTATTTGAAGACTGTCATATGTTCCTTCCATCTCTTCACAACATAATAGACTGAGTAAATATTTGTTGCCTGGTGAATAGTGATCTCTGTGTAAATATGTGCTACAAATTTTGTAATAACTATCAATTTGAATATTTCACAATAAAATGTTCCTTCTCCATCCCTGATCTTAAGAACACAGCATTTTAAAGCCAGAGGAAAGATTCCTCAACCAGTCTCCTCATTCCTTAGATCAATCGACCGAAGCTAAGGGTGTTAAAATTATTTGATTAAGGTCACACATCTAAATAGAAGGCAGCTTAGGGCCAGGGCCCAGATCTGCAGACCTAGAGTGAGGTACCCTTTCTGGCACACAACACAACACCCCAAGGTTACACCCTATGTGTCAGTTGGTCATCACAGTTCAGTAGAGGGAAGACCAGACTAGGAGTTAGCTGGCACAGAGCCAAGTCCCTGTTCTTTCACTAATTCACTATATGGCCTTTGGAAAATTGTTTAACCCTTTAGCCTCAGACTCCACAGCTGCAAAAGGAAGGATGATAAATCCCACGTGCTCTAACTCAGAGTTCGGTAGTTTATACAGCCCATAAGCCAATCTAGAGCACATCTGTTTTTGTAAATAAAGTTTTATCAGCATACCCATTCATTTACCTATTGTTTATGGCTGGTTTCATACTACAAAGGCAAAGCTGAGTAATAACTAACATAGTGACCATATGGCCCAAAAAGCCAAAATATTTACAGTTTGTTCCTTTACAGAAAAAAATTTGTTGACTCCCAAACTAACCTATATATAGTATGGTTGTATGAACCTAGAATACAGTTAATAGTGTATGCAAAGCCTCTTTTAAACTACAAAGTACTGTGCTCACATTTTAAAAATCAGTATCAGACCATAGTAGTAATAACAATAATAAATCATGAAAGCTGATTGCAACAAGGGGCAACTAAAATTTTCTGTTTATTAGATGGCATCTATACAACAGTCTTGCTTGATTTGAGATTGCCTCACTTTATTCATAGTAATGTGTTTTTTGCCGAAACAAGTGACAACTGTAAGAGATCCAGGAGTATTCCAGAAACAATTAGATCATTTATGTATGAAATACAAAACCAGTACTTTTAGAGGAACAGCTTGTCATCCATGAAGGGCATCTGCCTTCATTTTCATCACTAACCTGACTCCAGGTGGGCACCTTCCTGCGTTGTAAGTACTGTGTGATGAAATTAACATTCACCTGGGAATACTCACTTGACATACACT
The DNA here is from genome assembly GCF_964656455.1 of Halichoerus grypus. Classification (NCBI taxonomy): domain Eukaryota; kingdom Metazoa; phylum Chordata; class Mammalia; order Carnivora; family Phocidae; genus Halichoerus; species Halichoerus grypus. Next base: position 20,155,644 of record NC_135718.1, on the reverse strand, counting down.
GACCTTGGATATTTAGCCCTGTTGCTCTAAGTATATTACACTTTTCCACTGGCATTTTGAGAGGAAGAATGGTAGTTCAAAATGGCATGTACTGTGGGCATGGCCATTAGCCAAGGAAGACAAATTGTTCTTGGGGAGGTAGGAAAATTAATCATTGGCCATGTCCAACTCACTGCCACATTAATGACAGGAATTTTATCCTAAGAGCCATAGGCAGTCAGTGAAGGGCATTAGAAGGGCTCTTCCTCTGAAAGACAAATACCATATGATTTCACTTATATTTGGAATCTAAAAAACAAAGCAAATGAATAAACAAGCAAACAAACAAAAAGCCAAAACAGACTCATAAATACAGAGAACAAACTTGTGGTTTCAAGAAGGGAGGGAGTCGGGGGGATAGGGAGAAAGGGGGGAGGGTGGTGGGAGATACAGGCCTTCAATTGTGGAATAAATAAGTCACAGGTATGAAATGTACAGCACAGGGAATATAGTCAATGGTATTGTAATAGTGTTGTACGGTGACAGATGGTAGGTACACATGTGGTGAGCCTAGCATAATGTGTGCACTTGTTGAATCACTATGTTGTACAACGGAAACTAATGTAACACTGTATGTCAACTACACTTCAATTAAAAAAGAAGAAGAGCTCTTCCTCTGATATAACCACAATGTGGAGAATGAGCTCGGGTGCAAGAGTAGATGTGGGAATTGGCGAGAAGTTGGCAGACTAGCCAGGCAGGGGACATGGGTGGCTTTGAATAGAGTTGACATGGTGATCGGGACATGCAAACCATCATTGACAAGCTGAGAAGAGTGGGAAGGAGGAGGTAGGCAGGCACTGACTTCATATTAGCCCAACCCCAGCTTAGTGCTGCATAAGGGCAGTTAGGGAGAATCCAGCCAGACTGTATTTCCCTCAAATCTATTTCCTGCCCCTATTTAAAATGGACATAGAGGCCCATAAAACCCATTCCAATTAGGGCCCTTTAATCCTTTGCAATAAAACTCAAAACTTCCATTTGATCCAGTAAAATTCTTACCAACATCTTTTTATTTCCCCTTTTTAGAAAGTCATTTTACATGGTCTAAATATAACAATTATTCGTAGTGACAAATATATTCCTGGTTAAACAATTATTTTATTATATATTATCAGCTTAAAAGTGTTTAAAGTCTGAGATCTGTCAAGGAAAGAAATTATTTTATTTATAGGCATGGGGCTGAGAGACCTAATCTTTTGGCACAAATGAAGCAGAAATGACCAGTAGCACATGAGGCAGGATTTGTTAGGCTATGTGTCTGGGGTTTCTCTTTCCTCTGAAATATTCCTCTGCCTATATTTATAGATGCATGTTTGTGTATAGGTGTGTATGTTGTGTGCATATGTGTGTATATGTATATATACAAGACACTTTGCCATAAAAGGTAAGAAAGGCTTATGCATTGTGAATCCTCTCCCATCCCCATCACTAAAATATTTCTCTGAAATATTTGTGTCAGAAAAGAGCCTGAAGCCCCTAAATATTAAAGGCAAATACTCCTCAGAGAGGTGAAATAGGAAACTTTGATCAGCTATAAATGACTCAGTGGGAACATACATATCAGGTCTTTCATCTTCTCCAACAGCTGAGAATAAAACATCAGGACTGTGCTTTGAAGGAAGGTATGCTGAATTATAAATTGGGACCTGGCACTTCCAGGCACCACGATGGAAATATAGAAAGAGACCCATTGGCACTATTAGGCTGCTGATTGGAAGAACAGTAATCAAAGACCAGATTTCCAATTTCACAACTTTGCAGAGGCCAGCCCTGACTCCTAACCAAATCATATATTAAAGTGAGGCTTGGTTTCTGCCCACATGAACAGGCTTCTCCAAGGCCTGTCTTGGCCCAGTCCACTGCCCTGGAAGTTGGTTGTCTTTATATCATGAGAATGAGGGCTTTTCCCTTGACCTTGTGAGTTTGTTTTTAATGACAGAAATAGGCTTGTATACACCTAGCTACATTCTTTTGCCTGGATCACTTCACCATCAAAATCTATATGATGAGGCGGGGACAGGGAATGAAGAGTAGCCTGTAATGAGAAGAATGACCTAAATTGTGCATACTTCTATTCAATTTTTTTCTCATCAGTTCATTCATTTATTCAACTCTTCAACTTCTATTTCCTGAGCACCCACCTATGTAGGTCCTGTGTTAGAGACAGGATATAGGGCCAAGTAAGAGAGCCTTAATTCTAATCTCCTAAAGTGGACCAAGACTGAACTTTACTGGTAATATGTCCTAGAAGGGCAGTGGATAGGGTTACCAATTCTGTGTCACTCTGTGACCTCAGCAAACTCTCTTGGCCTCTGAGCCTCAGGTTCCTCATCTAGACGTTAGACCAGATGCCCTACAAGGTCTATAATTCTGTGTCTTGTGGACTCCAACCAAATATGACCTGCTGATTGGCAGCCATGCTTCTCTGCAACACAGATGCATCTGGATTCCTAAGAAATGCCTCAGGGGGATTTGGAGATATGTTAGATGGTATTGCTAGGGGTAGTTTCACCTGGAACTCTGGCTTTTTTCCATTCCTCCTCCACTTTTCCAAATCCCTGCTGCGCACTAGCTAGAGAAAGAAAGATACATGCCCCTGACACTTTCAGTGTGTTTATTTCTGAGCCTCAGAGTGATAAGAAAGGACAAAAGGGGGTGTATCAAACTTCCTCATTTTTTAGGGAACTAACCTAAAGTCCAGGGAGTGAAGTGACTTGATTAAGATCCCACAGCAGAAAGGAGTCCATCTAAAGTCAAGATGTACATCTCCCACTTGCAATGGCATGCTCCTCCTGACACGAGCCTGGTGCCGCATCATTCCACTGTCCTGGCCATTTGATCCTCATGCTCCAGTAGGGGAAAGAGCAGCCTAGGAGTCCTTGCTCTCTCACTTATCCACTCTGCAGCCAAATCACTTCATACCGATGGCCTCAGTGCCCATAGCTACAGGAGGACAGACACCTAACGCATAATGCTATTGTGCAAACCAAATGCAGGTCAGTGGTCACAAAAAGGCACTTTTAAAGAAGACAGTGCTACATCCCCACAAACCACTGAAATCATAGTTGTTGGGAATGGGAATAGTAATAATAGCCCTAGTAAGTCATGAAAGAAACGTCACCCAAGCCCACCAGGATTTGTGTCCCTTAAATGTGTGACATCCAAACTGCTCCCCTCATGTCCACAAGTTTGTAAAACTAGATGACACCTTTGAAGATTTCTGGATTATTTTAGGAATAATTGACATAAAAGTTTGTATACAAAATACAAGTAAATGTTGTTGAAGCAGCTCTACCCATGGAGGGCGTCTGCCACCACTTCCATCACTAATGTGCCTGCTCACGGGCATCCTCATGTGCTGTAGGTATGTAGGTAGAGCACTCACCTGGGACATGACTCGACAGCAAACTCACTTTCCATGTTTAGATTTGTGGTTGTAAGGCATTGATTATAATATTATCTTATTATTATTATTAGCATAGGATTAGCATTAGCACTTTTGAGAAGGAGGCCTTGTGCCTCCAAATGATTTATTTCTGGTGTGCTAGGGACATGAGTATTATCAGCTAAAGAAAACATCTTTCTCAGAAAAGTAGGAAAATTAATAATTGAACCCACCCAGCTCTTGACCCTTCCAGCCCTTGGAAGAGAATTTCTTTGTGGAAAGTGCTGGCCCCAGAGAGAGAAAACAGTTTCTGCTTTCTGTTCAGCATCCTCCAACCATCTATTTGGGTCTCCGTTTCCTCTTTAAATGCATGGAGAAAATATCTTTTTTCTTCTTCATAAATAGTTTTGAGAAGAAAATGAAAAATAAAATAAAAGTTATTATAAACATGGAATGTTTAAAAAGAACGAAGTACCAGGTAATTGTATAATTTAGAGAGAAACTAGCCAATACTTACAAAGTTCTTATTTTCTGCCAGATACCATTCTAAGCAAATGACATAAAATAAATACTATTGACCCCTATTGACCAGTAGTAATAATAAAGAGTAAATGTAATATAACTTTATCCGTATGGATACTCACAATTTTCAAGCAAAGTATCAGCACTTTTTACCTCTTTCCACGACCACTCTGTCTCAATTCCAGGACAGGAAGTAGAAGTGTCTCTGAGCTTCGTGTGATCTGTAAGAAAAATCATTACAGACCGTTCTACCCCTAAAGGTCCTGGAGTGACTGATTACCGATCTTCTTGGTCCTCAGTTCAGTGAATGGAAAAATAGTCTTCCCCAGAGGGGAAGGCAGTGAAATTGCATCCTCTTCTTCAGATATAATTCTCCAAGTCAGGATTAAGGTACTGGCTGCAGTTGTAAACCCCATGGATAAAAAGATAACTTAAAATGCACACTTCATTCCATTTGTGGGTATTTCAGAGGACTTCAGGGTTGATCAGGGGACAGGAAGGCAATAACACGGTAGTTATTTAAAGAACCAGAGGACTGAATGGCTTTGTTCAAGTATGGCTGGACTGATGTGTCCACAAATAAAAGATTTAAAATGTTGGCTTCCAAGTGCAGGAACTAAATAGACCCTGGCTTTTTTGTTGCTGTTGTCTTTGTTTTCCTTCTCCAGAAGGTAATATCTGCCATGTAAATAACTGCAAGTTTCTCCAAGACAAACACCCACTAACAATTCCCAAATGGGATGGAGCCTGGGTGGGTCCCATAGTCTTATTGGTCATTGGTGGAAATAAAATAAGGACTAAAATTCTGGGGGCGCCTGTGTGGCTCAGTCAGTTAAGCATCCGACTCTTGGTTTGGGCTCAGGTCATGATCTCAGGGTCATGGGATCAAGCCCCTATGCACTCTCTCTCTCTCAAATAAATAAATAAAGTATTTTTTTTAAAAAGAACTAAAATTCTGTAGCTGGTGAGGTGAGTGGTTGTTGTCACAATCATTCATTTTGTTAACTGAGCATTTTTTGTGTGTAAGGTACTCTATCAGGTACTGGGTGAGATTTTAGGGGGAATAATAGACTTTCTGCCCTCAACAAAGCCAAAGTGCCATTCTGGAGTGCCACTATGTAAGAACCCTACTGCACTGTTGTAAGTACCCTACGTGTATTAATAGATTCTCACAGCAGTCCGAGAGAGGCGTTATTATTCATTACTATTTTGCATATGAGGAAACTGAGACTCAGAGAGGTTAAGTAACTTCCTCAAGGTCCTCAGTTCAGTGAATGGAAAAATAGCAACTCCACTCATGCCAGTGAGTGGAGTTGCTGGGATATGAACCCTGGCAATCTGGCTTTAGTGCTTACGAAACTAGCCATTGCACTTGACACGTCTCCTGTGGAAGAGGGGAAATGGCAGGTTATGGGCATGATTATACCCCTGTTCGGTGCCACCCAAATGGTTCGCAAATATGTGCTTCAGGAAAGGGACATGGTTGATCAAAGTAGGCTTCATGGTGGGGGTAGGGGCATAACAGTCTTCTCTATTTCCTTTTTGTTATGTAGCATGTAGGTATTCCCAGGCAATGTGGGTGGATGCCATCTGCGGCTAATGAGAATGGCGTGAGCCAAGTCACCCTGGGACAAAAGCTGGTTGGCTCAGTGCTTCTCAAACTTTGACATGAACACAAGTCACCTGTTTATTGCTAAATGCAGTCCAAGCTGCATAAGGGGTGTCAGTGAGAATCCAACCAGAGGAGACTTTTCCCACAAATTCATTATCAGCCCGTTTATTAAAATGGACATGCAAGCCCAGAAAACCCATTTCTATTAGGGTCTCTTTGTTGTTCTCCAAAAGAACTTGAAACTTTCATTTGATCCAATAAAACTGTAACTTTTTTTATTTCCCTCTTTTAAAATCTATTTTATATGTTCTAAGTAAAATAATTACTCACTGAACATTTCCCTAATTCCAATTACTATCTCAAAATTACCAACTTCAAAAATGCTTGAAGTCTGAGATTTGTCTAGAAAATAAATTATTTAACATGTATAATAATTTTGTCTCAAATAATCATGTAGGGGTTGGAAAGAAGATGAATTGGGCTGAAAAGCTCTTTCTGGCAGAAATCAAGCAGAATTTGTCACTATGAAATGAGGTAGGAGTGATGAGCCTCTGTGGCTGAGGCCCTGGTTTCCTGTTCAGGGTGTGTGTGCGTGTGTGTGTGTGTGTGTGTGTTCATATATGTGCATTATGTGTGTGTGCATGCTTATGTGTGTGTACTCATGGATTATCATAAAAGAGGAAGCTCTTACTTATCTTCAGGCCTCAGATTATTATCATTTCTTCTGGAAAGCCCCTCCATTACCCCTCTCCAGTCTCCCACTACCCAAATTATATTAGACACCCTCCTTCATGCTACCCCAGCACCCTGCTCTCCCTTTATCATAGTTCTTACCTTATAGTATAATTATCTTCTTACCCGAGTTATACAGATGGGGCTGGGAGCCCCCCGACTCTTGAGATCAGGATAAAATTAAATTAAACTTCTCAATCCCATGGGCTAAGGAAGTCTAATCCCTCACAGGTATCTGCTAATACCTGAGTTGGGGAGAGAGGGATGTTTCCAGAGATAGCCACATACATCTTTCTTCTTCATGTGAAAGTTCAGCTGAGTCTTCTTTTGAATATGAGAAAGGGTTCTTGCCATTTACTCTTAAAGAATTGTTATTATCTATCAAATACCAAATAATATTGTTATCAGTGAGACAGATGCTCAAAAAGGAGAATGCTGACCTCTAGCTAAGGTTAGTAAGGAGTCAGTTACCATCTGTTGAGAGCTCTCTGGGTACCAGACACTCTACCAAATGATTCATACACATTATCACAAATGCTACAGGAACCTTATTCTCCCCATTTTACAAATGCAGAACAAGGCTTATCGAGTGGAGGCGACTTGTCCAATGCCACACTGCTCAAACACAGGAAAACTGGGAAGAAGAATGATTTATCTGACTCAAATTTCAAGTTCTTTCTACTGCATCATACTACTCTGAAAGCTCAGTTAATCAGAATGTTCAGGGACTGTTGTCAAGGAAAATGCTTTTGATCTGGATTGCAAAAAATTAGTATGTGTTGACTGTGACCAGATTCCGTGCATATCCAGAGAGTTTTTAAGTGTTGGGTTGCACCACTGATGTGAACCTAACTGTTGTCCTTACTTTCTCCTTCAGAGAGAGGGCACAGAGCCCTAATATGTTGCATAATTGGTTATTTCCATCAGAAAAGTGCTAGGTAGTTAATACTTCATGTTTTGTTTTTCAAATCTTACCCTCTATTCATAGGGTCCTGAAACTGACACACGTGTCCACATATAGCTCTAGGAGTAGACAGATGCTGATGGAAGAGGGAACCCAATGTGGGTGGAAGACCTACAAACTCCATAGTGCACAAAGAATGTGCATCATTCAGGGTCGCCTGGGTGGCTCAGTCTGTTAAGCAACCACCTCTTGGTTTCAGCTCAGGGCATGATTTCATGAGTCATGAGATTGAGCCCTGCATCCAACCCCTCATTGGGCTCTGCGCCCAGTGGGGAGTCTGCTTGAAGATTCTCTCCCTCTGCCCCTCTCCCCACTCATGTGTGCACTCTCTCTCTCTCAAATAAATAAATAAATCTTTTTTTAAAAAGGAAGAAAGTGCATCATCTAATGGGTCACTGCATTTCTTGCCACATTTCAGTGAAAAGATAAAAGAACAGTTGGGGGCGCCTGGGTGGCTCAGTCGTTAAGCGTCTGCCTTCAGCTCAGGTCATGATCCCAGGGTCCTGGGATCGAGCCCCGCGTCGGGCTCCCTGCTCGGCGGGGAGTCTGCTTCTCCCTCTCCCACTCCCCCTGCTTGTGTTCCCTCTCTCACTGTCTCTCTCTGTCAAATAAATAAAATCTTAAAAAAAAAAAAAAAAAAAAAAAAAGAACAGTTGGAGTAAATCATTACAGAGTAGACACTGGATAGGGCCAAGAGGAATTCCAGGCTTTGTTCTTCACAAACTCCTTGTGTGACCTTGAGTGAGTCATTTCATCTTTCTGGCTTTTACTGCACACATATTTAAAAGTGGCAGTTGGGGCGCCTGGGTGGCTTGGTCAGTTTAAGCATCTGCCTTGGGCTCAGGTCATGATCCCAGGGTTCTGGGACCGAGCCCCAAGTCAGACTCCTTGTTCTCAGGGAGCCTGTTTCTCCCTCTCCTCCCTGATCATGCTCTCTCTCACTCTCTCTCTCTCTCTGTCAAATAAATAAATAAAGTCTTTTTTAAAAATTGTCTTAAAAGTGGCAATTTACATATGTGGAGAAAGAAATAAACAAATAGTGATTACCCTGGGAGTGGGGGATAGAACTGAAAGAGAGCATGAGGGGGTCTGAGGTACTGGTCACATTCTGCTTCTTGATCTGACTGCTGTTACAAGGAAGGGTTTACTTCACAAAATATCATCAATTTGTAAGCTTATTATTGGTGCACTTTCTATACGTATTTTATTTCTTAGGAAAAAGGTTTAAATTAAGAACAAATGAAACAGAAAATATACTAACCACTTCAAATCCTAATCGAAAAAAAAGGCCAAGTATAAACATAGAAAAGTGTTTTATAAAATGCTTAAACCCCCCATGAATCTTCATCACATTTGAAGGGAAAAGTAACTAATAGAGGGAAAAAATACCTCTGCTCCAAATCATGATGGGATACTTCAGGCAGCAAGTCCTTATTTACATGCTCGCCTAACACATGTTTCCCTTTTTGAAATATGATCCGAATACTACACAGTCAGACCCTCTATTCTGAAGCAACATGGTTTTTAGTAAATGGTAGGTAGGAGGCGTTCGTGACCAAAACCACAGAATTCTAGCAGCAATATCGTCACCCAGTGGTGCTGTGATCCTACAACACAATATAATGGGATATCGAAGATGTCAGACACAGGGAGACCAGGAGCATGTGAGAGGGATCACAGGCAGTCCTGTTAACACGGATGACATTTAGATGAAGGGAACTCTTTCTTTGCCGTTAAAGACAACCTTCTATTTTGGTGGAGTCTGTGTGTGCAATAAATGGGCTGTAGACAGTTCAAGGTGAGGAGGAAAGAACTCTCGTGCTTTAGACACTGAGGGAGCACAATGGAGCAGTAGGGGGGGAAAGGGAATCCACTCAGACGCCCATGAGCAGAGCCCTAGCTAGCCCTTGGAGAGGCATCAGCATATCTCAGAGGCCCTCACGCAAGCTTTGCATAAAGAGCATCCTCTTGCAGAAGTCACCACCTAAAGAGGCAAGCATTAATGTTGGAAAACCCAAGTTTTATAAATGCAGATCCATGGGAGTATAAACTGGTACAATCACTTTAGATCCTTATCCAACAATCCTAGCAAATTTAAGAATATGCATCCCCTGTGACCCAGCTGTTCTGTTCCTTGGGATGTGCCCTGCAGAATCCTGTCCACAGGTGCCCATGGAGACATGGATAAGACTGTTTGTGATTCCATCAACATGGATAAATATATTATGACATAGTCACACAATGCAATACTGTTCAGCAGAGAAGATGCCTGAATAAGAATGATGTGTATCATCATGCATTTACACACAAATATATTTTTATTATAAATGCAAGTTTATGAGGGATATAAATACAATGATACTTTGTAAATTTTTAAAACAGGCAAAAAATAATGTAGTTTTTGTTAGGGATTCATACATATGTAGTAAAGATACAAAAAGTAAAGACGGGGGATGCCTGGGTGATTCAGTCAGTTAAGGGTCTGTCTCAGCTCAGGTCATCATCCCAAGATCCTGGAATGATTCTAAAATAAGCTGATTTTTTTCATTCACAGGCAACCAGGAGCCAGGAAAAATGAGGGTTGTTGCTTTGCCCTCTGAGTAGGATGAGAAGTGGGGACTCGCTGCCTGCTATATGCAGGATTAATTAGCTACAAGATCCCCTTGTTTAGAAATACTTTATAGGGGCTCCTGGGTGGCTGAGTCAGCTGTCCGACTCTTGATTTCTGCTCAGGTCATGATCACGGGGTCGTGAGATCAAGCCCCGAGTCAAGCTCATATGCTGGGCATGGAGCCTGCTTGAGATTCTTTCTCTCCCTCTTCCTCTGCACCCTCTTTCTCTCTCTAAAAAAAATAATAATAACAATGCTTTATAAAGATCATGCCTATCTTCTGTCAAGGGTAGCATCTGTGCTGCAAAGAAATCAGAGCAGTGGATGCAAGAACCATGAAGCATATCGAGCTCAGAATAAAAGAGCAAGGGCTTTAACTTCCCTTGAAATATACAGTGGAATGACACACCAGGGTGTAATTTGGATTCGTTAGTCAGTTTGTTTGTTTTTAACTGTAGGGGAAAGGGAGATCCAAGATTGCTCTTCCTCAGGCCTGGACCACGTGTCTGTAGACAGGCCTTCGGTCACCATGAAATTTCTGGCATCCCATCACTCACATTGGAAGCAGGTCATTCATTTATCTTCCCACTGATTCCTTTAGGCCTAAGCACTGGTGCAGAAAGCTGAATTGCCCTGGAGCGTACAATGCAGTCATAGAGATGCCTGCCAAATGCTTATGTGGCCCAAGTTCTTCCCCACGTAAGGGACTGTTGGGGGTCCAGCTTTGTCCCAGTCATGGAAAGAGGTCACTACATGCCTCTCACTGGCTCCCAGATCAGGTCATTCCAGCCAGCAGGCAGTAATCCGAGGGCTGGGTCAGCAGCCTCTCCACATGGCTTCGGGTTTAGCCCAGGCACCCTCTGGTGACTGGACAGTGCTTGTTTTCCAAATACATTGATGCCCAGAATTCAGATCCTCCTATTTGGATTGCTAAGATCGGCCTGTGTCGTCTTCTTTTATCTTGGTCCTCCGGACCCAGTCACCTCAGCATCTGTTTTTCACAGTCTCCTGGGATTGGATGAAATGTGCTGCTGATCTTGCACTTAACAGTCTTACCAGGAGTTAGCAGCGGAAGAAGGCATGCAGCTTCCAGAGGACTAACTGCAGGGTCTAACCCTGTTCTGATCGGACACACCATTTGCAGCACCAGCAGGGCCTCTGAACTGAGGCCCACGATGCCACATGCTGCAAAGAACAAGCAGTTTCATATGGACATGACCCTGGCAGCACAGAACATAAAGCCGCCAGACGAGGAAGGCAGCCAGGATGTAACAGAGGCAGGTGCTGATCCCAGATCCCATGCCTTCGTGACTTTCACTCTTTCTGTCCCTCATTAGCTGGATGGCCTTAGGACAGTTACTGAACTTCTTTAAGTCCTAATTGCATTATTTGCAAATAGGAATAATAATATCAACTCCATTTGGTGATGATTACACCTATTACATTTCTTGCTGTGGGGCCTGGCACATAATAAGCTTTTAATAAATGGTGGCTTTTATCATTATTACCATGATTAATAGAACATGTGAAAGTGCCTGGAATATAGCAATTGTTTGTAGAAGGATGCTGGTTATTTCAAACCCTTTTTTTAATCTCCTTATAAATTTATAGGACAGCAGGTGCCCATCAATCTTTTTACTGACTCCTACTACTGTGTCTCTTCTTTTCTTTCCTGTACCATGTAATTATCACTGTGGTTATTCCAAAGTCCCAGAGATCACCATGGCACAGTGTCCATAATGATGCTTAGGCATTTGTGTGACACAAAGCAGTGTTGACATTCCTCATCTCTTGCATCCCCACAGCAGCCTAGTGGGGCTTTTGAACAGGCATTATCCCCATTCAGTTGATGAAGTCATTAAAGATCATTTAACCACGTAAGGTCAGAGAAGGGACCAGAGCCCAGATTTTATGATTTCTCACAAAATGCATAATCATAAAATGCATGTTTTCCATACTATAAGCCAAGTCTATTATATCCTCCAAATGCCCCCAAAACCTGTGAAGCAGATAGTTAAAAGCAACTATATCACCTAAAACTCCTTCCACCTGTCATAAGTCTGTATCGAGCAAAGCCGTTCTGCAGTGCATCAAACATCAATTAGTAGCACACTCAACCCTGTGTAAGGAAGGGGCAGGGGTAACCCTAAAGCACCCTCTCTGTCCATAAGGTGGCTGTGGCCTCTTTGAAGAGACAACGTAGCCATTATGATAACAGCAGCATGAAGTCAAAATAATTTTGCAGCTACAATGTAAAGGAGCATTAGAAAACTTATACTAGAATCTGAGCCCATGTGGATTAAGTGCTTGATTTTGTGTAATTCATTTGTATTACTTAAGTTTCAAGTTACTCATGGGTTGTTCAATTATTCCTCTCCTAGAAAAGACCTGGAAACAAGACAAGCAAAAGGAACACTTTGGCAAACAAAGATAAATAGGATTGCCTACTCAAGATCTGCCCCAGATTGGGAGAAAATATCTCTATCACTCTCTCTCTCTCTCTGTCTCTCTCTCTCTCTCTCTCTCTCTCTCTCACACACACACACACACACACACACACACACACACACACACACACACCAGAATATTGGCATGATGGAGCTAGAAGCAAAAAGCAAAAGATATTACATTATTTTTAAATCTGTCTGGGCCTGGGATGCATCTCTTTTCATCTATTATGAAATCCCAGGAGCTGCCACTTTTCCCAGGCATTCGTGACACACAAATGCCTAAGCATTATTATGGACACTACGTTAAGGTGCCTTTGTTCCTGGTGAACACCCGTATCTGAGACACAGGATAGATCAGAAAGAAAGAAACCTCTGGGGCAATATGGTTATGACATTGCAAGATGGTAACCCATTAAAAAACCCAACCCACATTAAGGGGAATGAAAGGGAAGAATTGTTGAAAGCCACCTATGTCATCGGATCCCTTCACAAAATAAGTCGCTATGCACAGAAGAGAGACATTTGTAACACAAGAGCTCCCGGAAAGTGGAAAGTTCTAAATATATTCACAGCTGTCTCCCCTCAGGGTTTAGGTTTTGCTCCAGAGCCAGTTTCAGAGTCTTATTTCGATTGAAAGGTTTTACCCGATCTGAAATGCATTGAGATTCCATCAGGTAGAATCCATTGAGGGAAATTGCTTCCTGCAATGATATACGATTCATTCATTCACATCTCTGAGCTATTTAGAGGAAATTATCCATGGGTTGTATCATTAGTTTAAAAGCCATGCAGTTGTTTTTCTGTCAGTATAATTTTAAGCCATGTAGGATCATTAGTTGGGAAAACATATTTGAAAAGGGTATATGACTAGTTCTCTCACTGGAACAGTATGATTTATATTGGAGAAACAGAGCATTGGAAATTAAACTTTTAATCATAAATCATTTTTGGGACTAACGTCTGAGCCCCCCTTCTCCCTTGACATACACCACTGCAAAGGTGTCCAAAAAGTGCAAGGAAAACTCTAGGAATACAGAACACTCCTGTGAGGACAACCATATTACAGCTGCAAAGTTATTTTGATGGTAAAACATGTCTCCATTGACTCACTCAGCAAAACACCAGGAAGACGTTCCAAAGCTTCATTACCCCATTCGTCACTATTCCATTGGGCCATTCAGAAGCCTTAGCTTTCCTTGGTTTGGTGGCGTCCTTGAGGGTTGTCAGTATGGGGCTGCTGACAGATTCTTTGGCATGAATTAGGAGGCAGAAGTTCTGCCCAAATTGCTGAAACTGCCATCTTACTTGGGGCTCTGTTCTTGACTTCTAGATCACCTCTTCCTCTCTCCTCTATATAAGGGTAAAACTTAACATGAGACCCATAAATGTTATGTTGTGGTTTTGCCAGCTAGAAACATCAGGGCAGATAATCTTTATCTTTTGTTCTCACTGTTTTTCTTACCACCCAGCACCAGCTGAGCCATTAGAATCTTTCCTGGTAATGGAATATAGTCTGAAATATCTCCATAAATTACTCAAGCAGAGAGATGATGGAAAAACGAAGGGTGAATGCAGCCAGACAAGTTTAATAGAAGGAAAAAATTATCATTTGCTTGGTCATTCTTTGGGCTACCATCAGAACTTTGATTTTTATGGCTTGCACACATTAGGAAACACAGAGAGACATTCAGCGAGTGATGCTGAATCTCAAGGAAGGGAATGTGGTGTCTGTTCCATGGCCTTCCCTGATTCATATGTGTCAAAAAGAGCTGGAGGGGTCAATTTCAGCTTTGTCACCTTAATAGTTTTGTGATTTTGAGCAAATCATTTAATCACTCCACTGCTCTGAGTTTATCATCTTCGTATATAAATCTGAGGACATAAACCAATAGAATTTTGAGAGCTAAAAAGATAACTTATGCAAAGTACTTGGTATAGTGCCTACTTTATATTAAGCAAGTGAAGAGTAGCTATTATCATTGTTAATAATGGTCACATTACTGTTCTATTTTTTTCTTATGGACTCGCTTCATTTTTAAAAGCAGTTTCTCTCCCCAATGTACAAATAAAGAGAAAAAATATATCATCCCCAAATCCAAATTCACTTGATTATACAATAATCAAAGCTTTTTAAAATAGCTCACATTACCCAAATTACATGTTGACAGTAAACCCGAGTCACCCCATATAGCAGTAGTGGGATCTGTAGGATCTGTCTTCAGAGAAAGATGGGCAAAATTGCAAGAGAGAAAGCAGTTAGGGTATTTGCTGCTGGGGGTGTCTTTTATTTTCTCTTTATATCAGAAAACAATTATGTGTACCTATTCAAGATTTATGAATAACACCATAATATCATTTAGAGGCCCCGTATGCAAACTAGGATCATGTATTGCATTTATATGTCACGTCTCTTTGGTCTCATCCAATGTGTAAAAATTCCTTCATCTTTCCTTGTCTTTCATGACCTACACAATTTTAAGAGTACAAGCTAATTAATTCTAGAAGGTCCTTTGTGTTAAGTTTTTCTACTGTTCCGTCATGATTTTTGCATTTTTACCAGGAATCCCACAGAGGTGATGCCATGTCCTTTTCCATGCATCGTAGGAGGCCCTATATCCATGAGCTCCGTCATGGGAGATGTGAACTTGTACCTGGCGCCTGCCAGATTTCTCCATTGTAGAGTTCATTGATAAACATGTTGTACTTTTTTGAAGCTATGTCTCAGGAATTTTGGCTCTGTATCATGAAAATTCTTCTTACTCAGGAGAAAAAAAAGTGTTCCCTGATTCTCAGAAGATGGCCGATTTTAAACAGAGTAATTTTAAACAGAGTAAGGATTACGTAAATAATGTAAATAGGTTAATAAAAAAGTCAGACTTGCCTTATCATCTTGTTGTCAGAACCATTGGATTAATCTTTATCTTCATTTTATTTCACATCTTAGTGTCATTTGACATTTTGCCCCTTCCTTATGTGAAACACTTCCTGTTTGTTTTCTATGATGACAATAGTTAGTGTTTTCCTTCTTAAATGGCTAGCCAGACTTGCTCCTCTGTCTGTCTGCTTATATATCTGTTTGGTTCTTTATCTATGTAATGATATATAATAATAAATACATCTCTAGTTAAATATGTTTTTAACAAAAAGAAGCAGCTTATTCTGGTTACATAATTTTATGTAGATTTCTTTCACTAAGTGACATTGAGAAAGTTTTCCTATACTTTTAAATAGCCGTATAAATAATTTTAATGGTGGCTTTGCATTCTATAGCAGAAATGTACAATTCTTTATCATATTCAAGGATATTTAGGTTGCTCTCTTTTTAAAAGAAATGTAGTAATGTCATAGCAGGGGTCAGGAAAAAATACAATTAACAACAGAAGATAAAAAAGATGTCATTTCCCCTTATTACAAAATTACTACAATGTGCGCGCGTGCACACACACACACATACACACACACACACACACGAAATATTTTAGAAGAACACACACCAGAATATCTATAATTAATGTCTCCAGGAGATGGGTTTGGAGTAAATTTTATTTTTAAAGTAAAATAAAAACTGAGAAGTATTTTATGTTACTGGAACCAAAAGACCAAATCAGACTGCATGAGAGGAACAGAATGAATATCGAAAGAGAAAAACTGAGAAGGTAACAGAGACCTGGGAGGGAGAGTCCCAAATGGGGGATGACCTGTCCATCATTCATGAGTGGTGGTGCTAGACACTTAAAACAAACATGCAAGCTATTGTAAAATAGCTACATGCACCTACACATACACACCTATATACATGGATATTCTGGTAAGCAAGCTGCATGCCAGCATTGAATACTGAATTTTTGAAATATAACATGGGCAGAAGATTTTTTATTCAGTATCATGGATATCTGAAGGTACATCAGAGAGAATAGAGGTGAGTGGGATTAATCATACATCGTGTATTACAAATCTATAATAACTTCTGCTATTACCATCCTACTTGACAATATGTGTTGAGTCTTAAAATGTGCCAGGCTTTGTGCTAAAACTTTTTATCAGTATTATCTCCTTTATTCTAATCAAATACTTATAGGGTAAATACTCTTATTATCCACATATTAAGAGTAAGGAAACAGAGGCTCAGAGAGGTTCAGTAACTTCCCAAAAGTCACACAGTCATTAAGTGGCAAAACCTATATTTGGTCCCATCTAGTCTGACTTCAGAGCCCATGTTCTTAAAAACTATAAATACAACTTCATTAATTGATTTGTCTTTATTTTTTTTTAGGTCAATCATACCCTTGGACTCAGCTAGATAGAAAACATAACCAAAAAAAGCTGAAAAAGATTTCACAATTTTCTTTTTTCATTGAAGTATAATTAACATACAGTGTTAGTTTCAGGCGTCTAACATAATGATTCAACAATTCTATACATTACTCAGTGTTCATATCCACAAGTTTCCACATTAAAAAGCAAACTCACAAACTTTTTTTAACCTTTCACAATTTAGTAGCTGCAATTTGTGGCTTATTTCTTTTTTTTAACTCCCACCCTCTTTACTTATTTTATTATTTTTTGTGAAAATAATGCTTAACATGAGAACTATCCTCTTAGCAAATGTTTAAGTATATAATATACTATTGTTAATTATAGGGCCTATGCTACACTGTAGATCTCTAGGACTTACTCATCTTGTATAACAGAAACTTTGTACCCTTTGACAAATATTTCCCCATGTCCACCTCCCCCCAGCCCCTGGCAACCACTACTCTATTCTCTGCTTCTATGACTATTCCAGATTCCTCGTGTAAGTGGTATTATGTAGCATTTTTCCTTGCAGGCATGGTTTGTTTCACTTAGCATAATATCTTCCTCATTCATCCATATCATTGCAAATGGCAGGATTTCCTTCTTTTTGTGGCTGACTAATATTCCATTGTATGTATACTCCATGTTTTCTTTATCCAGTTATCCCTAATGGACATTAAGTTTGCTTCCAAATCTTGGCTACTGTGAATAGCGCTGCAATGAATATGCAAGTGCAGAGATCTCTTCACGATCCTGATTTCAATTCCTTTGGATAAATATCCAGAAGTGGGATTTGCTGGATTATACAGTGGTTCTATTTTTAATTTTTTGAGGAACTTCCATGCTGTTTTCCCTTTTCTCCACATCCTCACCAGTATTTGTTCTGTCTTACTCTTTTTTTAATAATAGCCATTTTAACAGATATGAGGTGATATTGTGGCTTTGATTTGCATTTCCCTAATGATTAGTGATGTTGAGCACTTTTTTCATAAAACTGTTCACCATTTGTATGTCTTCTTTGGAGAAATGTCTGTTCAGTTCCTTTGCCTATGTTTTAATTGGATTATGTGGGGTTTTTTTTCCTATTGAGTTATAGCAGTTCCTTATACATTTTGGATATTAAGCCTTTATCAGTATGTGGTTTATTTTAGCCCATTCCATAGGTCACCTTTTCATTTGGTTAATTGTTTTCTCTTTGGTGTGTAGAAACTTTTCAGTTTGCTGCAGTCCCACTTATTTATTTTTAGATTTTTTTTTACCTGTGTTTTTGGTGTCATATCCAAGAAATCATTGCTAAGAACAAAGTCAAAAAGGATTTACCTGTTTTCTTTTAGGAGTCTTAGAGTTTCAGATATTATCCTCTAAGTCTTTAATCCATTTTGTATTAATTTTTATGTATGGTATATGATAAAGGTCCAATTTCATTCTTTTATATGTGGATATCCAGTCTTCCCAACACCATTTATTGAAAATACTATCTTACCCCCATTCTGTATCATTGACACCTGTGTCAAAGGTCAGTTAACTGTATATATGTGTGTGTTTCTTTCTGGGCTCTCTATTTTGTTCCATTAGTCTATATGTCTGTTTTTATGCCAGTACCATACTGTACTGAATACTGTGCTTTGTAATATACTTTGAAGTCAGGAAGTATAAAGCCTCCAGCTTTGTGCTTCTTGCTCAAAATTGCTTTGGCTATTTGGAGTCCTTTGGAGTCCATATAGAATTTTGGGATTGTGTTCCCTATTTCTGTAAAAAATATCATTGAGATTTTGATATGGATTTCACTGAATCAATCACTTTGAGTAGTATGGACATTTTAAAAATATTAATTCTTCCAATCCATGAACATGAGATGTCTTTTCATTTATTTGTGCCTGCTTTAATTTCTTTTGTTAGTGTCATGGTTTTCAGTATGCAGATCTTTCATCCCCTTGGTTAAATTTATTCCTGAGAATTTTACTCTTTTTGATGCCATAGTAAATGGGATTTTTAAAAATTTCCTCTTTGGATAGCTCATGAGTATATAGAAATGCATCTGATTTTTGTATGTTGATTTTGTATCCTGCAACTTCACTACATGGATTATTAGTTCTAAGAGTTTTGGTGGAATCCTTAGGATTTTCTACATCTACTATCATCTCATCTACAAACAGAGATCATTTTACTCCTTCTCTTCTAATTCAGATGCCTTGTATTTCTTTTTCTTGCCTAATTGCTCTGTCTAGGGCTTCCAGTACTATGTTAAATAGAAGTGGTGAGAGTGGGCATCCTTACCTTAGAGGAAAAGTTTCAGCTTTACGTCATTAAGTATGATGTTAGCTGTGGGATTGGCACATACGGCTTTTATTGTGTTGAGCTAAGTTCCTTCTATACCTAATCTGTTGAGTTTTTTATCATAAAGGGCGTTGAATTTGGTCAAATGCCTTTCTGCACCTACTGAGATATGGATTCCATGTCTCCTTTTTATTTATCCTTTGTTCTGTTAATGTGGTGTATCATGTTGATTGATTTGTATTTGTTGAACTATCCTTAAATCCCAGTGATAATGAACAAATGAATGAATGAATGAATGAAAAAAATAAGTGGATTGTTGATGTCTCCTATTCTTATTATATTGCTATCTATTTCTCCCTTCAGATTTGTCAATATTTGCTTTATATATTTAGGTGTTCCCATGTTAGGTGCATGTATATTTATAATTACTGTATCTTCCTGTTAAATTGACCGTTTCATCATTATGTAATGATCTTCTTTGTCTGCCGTGGCAGTTTCTGAATGAAATAAATATAACCACTCCTGCTCCATTTGGTTATCATATGCATAGAATATCTTTTCTCATCACTTCACTTTCAGCCTATGTGTGTTCTTAAATCTAAAGTGAGTCTCTTGGGCTCCTGGGTGGCTCAGTCAGTTAAGCATCTACCTTTAGCTCAGGTCATGATCCCAGGGTCCTGGGATCAAGCCCTGCATCAGGCTCCCTGCTCAGCAGGGAGTCTGCCTCTCCCTCTCCCTCTGCACCTAACCCTGGACTCATTCTTTCTCTCTCTCTCTCTCTCCCTCCCTCCCTCTCAAATAAATAAATAAAATCTTTAAAAAAGTAGAGTCTCTTAGAAACAGCATATAGTCGGGTCTTATGTTTTTATATCCATACAACCACTCTGTATCTTTTGATTTGTAAAAGGGAAAAGGCAGGGAAAGTCCTTCACCAATCAGTCCAGCTGGAAATTCTGGGCAGGCCAGTTGGTAGAAACCACTGAGAGTATGGGCTAGAGAGCCCATGGATGAACCTGCTCGCTGGGTCTGCAGGTGAATGGACATGGTGCTGGGGTCCATGGGTTGGAAGTTCCAGTGCTGGGACCCACAGGTGAGCAGGCCCAGTGCTGAGATCTGCACCTTTGCAGATCTGGTGCCAGGATCCATTGGTAGGCAGGCCCAGAGACAAGGTCTACAGTCAGGCTTTTTGCTTTTAATGAATGAATGCCTCAAGGATTTTTTACATCTTTATTTAGTATAACTGATACAAAGAACTGCACATATTTAGTACGTACAATCCATTGTATGTATATACCACATTTTGTTTATTCACTCATTCATCAGTACACACTTGGCTGCTTCCACCTTTTGGCTATTGTGAATAATGCTGCTACAAACATGAGTATAAATAGATCTGTTCAAGCCCCTGCTTTCCATTCTTTAGGGTATATTCCCAGGAAGTGGAATTGCTGAGTTGTATAGTAATTCTACTTTTAATTTTTTGAGAAAATGAAGAGATAAATACATTTTCCTTTTTAAATTCATATATCTTAAATTATTAGTGAGGAATGGCATTTAGGATATTTCTATGGGTCTTGACATTTCTTTATTTGTGACTTATGAGTACATACTAACATTTAAAATAATTTTCCTTTATATTAAGAATAGCAACTATTTCCTCTCATCTAAGTTTCAAGTATTTTTCCACTCACTATTTGCTTCTAAAGGTGATGTGTCTGTTTGTGTTAGTATTTATTGTAAGAGTGGGAAGAGAGGGATGGCACCATTGTTTCTAAAATAAATATTTGCGATGTGAAAATTGAAAGTTCACATTTGGACATGAAGCATAGTCTTATGCAAATGGTTTTCAGAGAAGAGCACATCTGCATTTGATTCTTTGTCTTTAACAGGATCCTTGACAAGCAGACACACCTGTTTCACACCTCAAGTTCCCTCTGCCCAGCATTTAAGAAGGTAGATGTTCTTTCAGGAAAAGCAATAAATCTATGGGAGAGAAGCCCATAAAGTCTCGTTCAAGATGCTTAGTGTGAGAGACTTTGGCAGAAATAGAAAATTCCAACTATATTGTCACAAGCTGTTTGAGAAATAGGCAATCGAGTCTTGATTGATGAGTATTTCCTACATCTTTTATGCCCAGTCCCTCCACAGCTTACTTCTGCAAACTCTAATACATGGCCCCAGAGGAAATGCTGTTTTCTCTGGTTTTGAGATCTCTTCGCCTCCTATGTCTAGACCACCAGGCAGCAGGCAAGTTGGGCAAAAAGACTAAAATTATTATCAGACTTAAAAAACAAACAAAACACAACCAACTCTCAAATATGAAAGGTCTACTTTAGATCTTAGATCACAGATATCTTCAAATTTCTTTTTTTTTTTTTTTAAGATTTTTTTATTGATTTATTTGACAGAGAGAGACACAGCGAGAGAGGGAACACAAGCAGGGGGAGTGGGAAAGGGAGAAGGCTCCCCACTGGGCAGGGAGCCTGATGTGGGGCTTGATCCCAGGGTCCTGGGATTACGACCTGAACCAGAGGCAGACGCTTAACCGACTGAGCCACCCAGGCGCCCCTATTTTCAAATTTCTTTTTTTTTTTTAAGATTTTATTTATTTATTTGACAGAGACAGACACAGCAAGAGAGAGAACACAAGCAGGGGGAGTAGAAGAGGGAGAAGCAGGCTTCCTGCAGAGCGGGGAGCTCGATGCGGGACTCGATCCCAGGACCCTGGGATCATGACCTGAGCCAAAGGCAGATGCTTAACGACTGAGCCACCCAGGTGCCCCCCTATCTTCAAATTTCTTAAAGGTTCTTTTTCATGCATCCCTGGACTGTCAGTTAGCCCTGTTTTTCCTACTCACCACTTAAGAGCAGCATCAGCATGAGTTAGTCAAGCAGAGAGGCAGATGGGAAATGTGCATCTTTGCTTTCATCTTAAGATCAAACACACTCCTTTCTAACAGTGTTCTTTGGAATTTTTTTATTATCATCCCCCAAAGGAGTCTTTTTAGACAATTTTTCCTAATTGTGCCCCTCCAATGAAATTTTAATATCACAGATATACTGTCTATCTCTTTATGTGTTGTATTTATATCTATGCATTTTAAAAAGTGAGGGGTTTTTTTCACCATACCCCTCCTGCAAGAACCAATTTTTGTACCCTCTAAGGTAATATCACCTCTGTTGAGAATGAACGATCTACAAAGTTTTCTCTAAACAGCCCATACTCACCTTTGAATCACAGACTCTCAGAGATATAAGGGAACTTGTTCTGCTAATTGAATTGTCCTCGCCCACTGATTTAAAAAAAAACAAAAAGATTTATTTATTTATTTGAGAAAGAGAGAGAGAGAGAGAGAGAGGGAGGAAGAACAGGTGAGAGGGGCAGAGGGAGAGGGCAAGACAGTGCAGATTCTACACTAAGCACAGAGCCCAACATGGGGCTCAATCTCATGACCCTGCATAACCTGAGCTGAAACCAAGAGTCAGTCGCTTAACTGACTCAGCCATCCAGGCACCCCTCACCCACTGGTTTCTAGTAGACTCATCTGGGAAGGCTCTTTTTTAAAAAATACAAATGCTGGGGCTGGGTGTAAGATGTGCTCTATCAGGTTCTCTGTAGTTGGAGCCTGGATCATTTTTTTTAATGCCAAGTGATTTAAGTGCACACTCTAAATTTTGAACCACTCATCGAGTCTGATCTCTAATAATTAAAGCAGCTCATGTTTATTGAATGCTAATGATGTGCCAGGCCCTATCTAATTCTCTATATCAGATTGCTTAGGTTGACCCTATGAGATAGGTACTTCTATTATTTCTTTTTTACATATGGGGAAACTAAGGCAGAAAGGAATTAAGAAATGAGCCATGATAAACAACTGGTCTAGGCAATCTGAAGCCAGAATCGTCACTCTTTGTCATTAATCCACACACCACACTACCTTGTTTATGCAGAAACTTCTACTCCATGTCCCTCTTGCCCACGTCCTGTGCTCAGAAAGACACCAGGGTCTGTGCCTAGGATATCATTCCCTAAGATGCCAGTGCTAGAGGTGCTGGAGGCATTCCCTACAGAAATTGGGTAAGGGTCCTGTCTCAATTCCAAGCATCACTGGTTCTCCTGCATCCCAAAGAGAAACTGCTTGAGCCCAGAGTCTCAAAGAGCCCCGTCCACAGCTCCTTCACTGTGGCCTCTAATCCTTTCCCCACAAACCAAAACAAGACCAAGAATGGGGTAGGAGGCACGCCTTTCCCTCAGATACCTACTCTCTCTCTTCCTGTGTCAGCCCACAAACAAATACTCTCTTGCCAAAAAAATAATAACAGCAAAGCAAAAGTTATGCATTTCAGTTCATGCAAATTGGTGCCCTGGTCCCAGCCAGGCCTCCCTGCTACATGAGAGCTGAGGCAAGCAACGCTGCTCAGACTGAGGTTTCTGATCCTCCCCAGAAGCTTCCCTGCTGAGGCTGTAACAAGTGAAAATCTGTTTTTTAAGAAAGTACCTTCCCTGCGAAAGGCAGCCCTGTATTTCTCTGTGACTTGAGCAATGTCATTACCACCCAGAGAATGGAGACAGAGGGGATTTACTGCTTAAAAGGCTTCTCAATAAGTCACTGGCCTCAGTAGAGATGCATATCCATAACTTATGGAGGAAGTGATCAATCACTAGAAAATACGTCCTGCCCATTAAAGTGAGCCGTTGGCCTCTGGACTCTTGTCAGCCCATCTCACTGAAATGGAGGGTCTGGGCCAAGGACACCTGCTACTGCGTCTCTCTCCACTGGTGTTCAGGGCACAGACAGGAACTTTCTCATTGCCCCCGAGGCTTCAAGGCTTGTAAAGGAACAGGGGTGTACAAGATAAGTTCATGTAGGGGAAATGGGGGGAAGAGATGTCTGTCCTTCATCAGGTCTGCTGTTCCCACAGGGGATGGGGAAGTGTGCATATCTGTGGCCAGAAATAAGATCTGGAGATTGAAGGCTGGTGAGCAAGCTGGGGATGTTGCACTGGCTTATCTAATCCCCTTGCAAAAGGGAGACTGAAGGGAAAACAAGAGAGCAAGCAAGAGACAGAAGTAACCAATGAAGAAACAAGAAAGTATTTACTATCAATGAACCAAAGGGACTCTAGGTTGAACCCTAGAGTCATCATGTGTCTGTAATTGCTCAGCACTCTGGCAAACCTGGCCCAAGTCTAATGCCATTTTTATTTTCAAACACTCAGGAACTCTAAGAGATACCGGTGTCCTGTCTCCGTAATTAAATAATGGAAAACCAGGCACCAGGGCAGCTCAGCAGATATTCCTAGTCCCACTGACCTGAGCTCCCGCTGGCTCTTCTGACCGCACAGGGGCAACCCGCTGCTTCCTGACCCTCAGGAACTATCCATGAGTGCCTTGCCCCCTTGGAGAGGAGGGAGGCCAGTAGGAACAACTGGGAGGTATTTCCCTCTTCTGCTCCCACTGAGGCATTGCTGTAAGAACCTCTAGAGACTGAAGTGAGAAGCAGCCCCCTAGTATTCTTTTCTCACCCATAGCTCTCAGGAGAGAAAGCATCCACTCCTCCTCCAATATAACCTCACAGAGACATCACTTACACCAAGATATCACTGAAATTTTTTCCCCTCTGTTTTCACATTTTAATGGAGTCCAATCCCTAAGTCTAAAAGAATGAATTGCTAAGGGTGGGATTTTAGTTAATAGCCAGCCTTGTGAGTCAGGTGGGCCCCAGTGAAGTCACCCTTGGTACGGCCTATAAGACACTGAAAGATCCAGTCTCTGCCCAGGTCTCTAACATATCCTATCCCTTGTGACACTTAGCTCCCCCCCTCAAACACACCACCGTCTCACCAACCCCAGGGCCTTTGAACATGCTCTCCTTTATATCTGGAACTCTCCCCTGCAGCTCTTCACATAGTTAATAGTCCAGCTCAGCCTTCACATGCCAGCACAAATGTCACTCATTCAGGGAAATCCTCCCTGCTTCCCCCTGACAAAGTCAGGTCTCCTTATTCTAGGCTCCCCAGCATCATGCATGACTTCTCCACAGCACATGTCATTCATTCCTTCTTTGTCCTAAAGGCCCTAAAGGCACAAGCTTGACAGTTTCCAGCTACTTAAAGAGGGTCAGTGTGTCTGGAGATATAGTGGGAAGGGGGGATGAGTAAGTCAGAAACGCAAATTAGTCAGGCCCATAAAAGCTTAATTCAGGATTTTAGTCTAAGGGCAATCAGAAAATACGGGAGGCTTTTAAGCAATGGAGTGACACAATCTGATTTATATTGTGAATGGTTACTCCAGCTCCTGTGTGGAAGGAGATAGGGGCAACCTTGGAGCAGAGAGATCATTTGGAAGGCTATCATACTAGGGCTGTAACTGTGCTATAGGGGTATTTGGGGGAGGTGCAGAAGAGTAGATGGATTCAGTGTGTGTTTTGGAAGAAGATATAACACAATGTATTGATAGATGGAATGTAGTGTTTGAGGAAAAGAGAAGAATCAGTTTGTGGCTTGAGTAACTAGTAAATGTGGCATTGTTTATTGACATGGGGAAGACAGAAGGAGTAGGTAAGGGAGGGAAATTGATGTTGTTTTGGTGAGTTAAACTTGAAAACTCTTTTAGATATCCAAGTGCAAATGTCAAGAAAGCAGATGGGTCTGCTAGGAAAAGTCAGAGCTGGAAAAGGAGACCCTGCAATCATTGATCTATAGACAGGTTTACCAGGGTCAAGGCTGCTGCCCAAGTACAATGAAGGAGGGGGCTGGCATCAGTGATGTTTGCGAGTGAGTGAGCATATGGAACCATGAAGTCCGGGGGAGCAGGGGAAGAAGGACCTGAGAACAGTGAGAATAGGAGAAACGGAGGGCTGAACATCACGATGAGGTGATGTAATTGCCACAGCGGGAGCTCTAGAGTAGGCGAGGTGGGAGGACCAGAGATGGTTGTCTGAGAGTGGATCTGAGGAGGCAGAGACCTCCACTTCAGACTTAGCTCGTTAGGCGAGCACACACATTCCAGTCCCAAGCCTTTGCTATGCATTGGTGTTGCTCTGCTCCAAAATATCTTCCCTCCTGTTTAGGTACCTGTCCTCCCATGACGGTTGTTACACATTCTGCAACTTTAAACCAGCTCCATGCGCCTGTGGGTTGCCTACACGCCAACCATTACATGAGCGCCAGAAAGGCTCCAAAACCATTTGTGAACACCTTCCCAAACCACATCCTGCATGTTGCTGCTCTGCTTGATCTCTCACCCTGTGGAATTCTGCTCAGCGCCTACACTCTTTGCTCTGGTCCAGATTCAGGGTTCCATGGTCCATGCAAGATCATGCCTTCTGCTCTGAATTCCCTCCAATGTGCTCACTCCTCCAGTTAGTGCCGTGGGACTAAGCCTCTGGCTGACATGGCACCCCAGCTGGTTCTGCCTGGTTCTCCATGAAGGAGAGGATTAGAAAACACCCACGATCCCCTCCCTGGAAGGGCTTCACTAGCAAACTCCATCTCTGCGCTGACGGGCACCACCTCCCATTTTCTCTTTACACCTGAGACTATTTTCCCATCAACTATGAAAACATGTTCCTTCTAGAATGCTTTAATTGTCTATAGGAATGTTATTCTGCTCCTTACTCTCTCTCTCCTTTCTTTTTATTTTTAACATCTTTTTGTGGAATTTGATCTCAATCCTTTTGTTGTTCATTTTCATAGGGATTTTGGTTGCTTTTTCCTTCCTAACATCATGGCCCTAGAGCTCCCTCTTCTGCTGCTTTTGTGAAATGTCCACAATTGGTTTCCGGGTCTAAAAATCCATCTCTGCTCTCCTCCCTTCTTTCATCTGGACTTTCTTTTCTCCTTGTCTCTGTTGACCCCTTTCTCTATTGGATCTTATTCCCAGCAGTTTCCACTCACTGTAGGGCTTCGTCTTGGAAGGGAGTTTTGTCTGGTTAGTTTTGAGGACTTGTGGGGCCCTGACTACCAGGCCCTTCAGATCTCATAGCTTGCCCACAGCCTAGTGGAGTCTAAAACCTCCTCCAGTTCCAGCCATTGTTCTCAAGCTGGCCCGCTACATTTCCAGTGACTACCCGTCTACTTGCTGTGGAGGTTATAGCATCCATCAGATGTCCTGTTGCTCTCCCTTGCTTTCTCCAACACAGATGTTGATACAATTCAGGTCTTGGAGTGTTGGTGGTTTGTCCCCACCTACTCATATTTAGGGTTCATGAAGATACTTTGTCAATTAGCTTTTTTGTGGGTATTGACTATAGATTTTGGGAGTGGGGAGGGGTAGTTCTAGCTAACTGCTTTGCTTTATTTATAGGTGTATGTGGAGAAATTACAAAATCATACCACCACTGCCATTTTTCCAGAATCCCTTGGGTTATCTGTTCAAGCCTTTGAACAACCCTCTGGGTTGGGGTACTTACCATTATTATTCCCATTATATAGATGAGGAAGTAAAGCCTAGAGAGGTTAGGCAAATACCCCAAGGCCAAATATTGTAAGCAGTAGAAATCAGATACAAATCCAGACATTCTGCCTATGCAGCATGCACTAACCCCTCTGCAAGCCTACATTTAAACTATGAGAAGGAAGAGTAGAAATTGAGCAAATGAACAATAGGGAGACACTTGTTCTCAGTTGAAAGAATGGGATAAACAAAGGCCCTGAGGCTTCCCCACTTTTGAGGTATTGAAAGAAGCCTGTGTGGCTAGAGACTTGTGAGATACAGGGGGATCCCATGAGATGCTGCATGAAAAAGAAGCCAAAATAGACTATTCAGGACACTGTAAGCTGTGGGAGATATTTTGCATTTTAACCTATATGCAATGCAATGTCATCCAAGAAACTCTAAGTTGTATGCAACAAAACTCAGGAGGATCACTCTGCACCACTTAAAGAACTCAATTAGGTATCTTTGGACCTAAAGAATAATTTGACCACAGAGAAGGTGAGTGAATGGCATGGTATAGTATATTCATTGCCCATTAGGGAGTGAACCAAGATAGAAGGAAAATGGGCCCCAGGGAGGGGACGAATCACGAGAAAGGAGGGCAGGTAGCTTGGACGGGGAACCAGATGGAGAAAACCCTGGACAGTCCTTGCTCAGCAGGCTTCTGGGAGCAATGGCCTTTCTTCAGATCAGCTGCTTCTGAGAGAATGGTGACAGAGCCACGGAGCCTGTAACGCAATCAGAGCTAAAGAGAGCTACTGCTTTAGGCTGAATAGCACAGCACATTCTTTCAAGGGGCTGCATCCCCTATGACAATTTTTAGGACTCTGCATCAGAAGGTCAGCCGCATTCACCTGTCAAGATATTTTGGGTAGTAATGACTCCCCTTTCTTGCTATTCATATCAGTCTCCTTTTGTTAGAGTCACCGAGGCTTTGTGAGCTGGCTTTGTGATATGACTTCCAGACAATGTAATATTCGGCACTTTTTCTATTCCCATTCAAACTTCGGGAGAAGTATCAGGGAAAATGGAAGAAAGGAGGATGCCCGTGACTCGGGATTATTTTTATCTACATCACATGGAAGAAAGTTGCTTAGATGCTGTGGAATTGTCTTTCTGGGACTTCATATGTTTGATAAATAAAGCAGAATCACTTTTCCATACCCACTGATGATTTAATTTCTAGAGCTGTCCTAGGTTTCTATTTTAAACTCTGCCTTCTTTGGAATCATTGGGCATTATTTGTGGAAAGGCCACTGGGTGATGGGTCACAGGCCATAGGCCTGAGGAAGGTCAGGACAGCTCTAGTCAGCTAAGGGCAATCATGAGGAGATTGCCACTAGTCAACCAGCCAACCTTACTCTCTGTCAACTCCCACCACTAGGATGGTTAGGAATGAGGTGAGGGACTTGGGGCACTTTGTCCTAGGAAAGGACTGACAGCAGCAGTGATGCCATCATAAGATTTGATGCTTACATGAGCATGACTGTTTCCTACTCAGCTGGAGCTACTCTGTGGATGGAAAAATGTGCCTCTAATTCTCTTATACAACCCTACATGAAACTTCCCTGCCTACACCAAATGGGCCAAGGGATCCCCTACTAAGCGTGCCAGTGGTTCTCAACATTACCTGGGAACATTTTAGAATACAAAGTATGGACCCCACCCCAGAACTACCAAATGAGAAACACTGGGAGTGGGGCCAACAGTTTGTCTTAACAAGTCCTCCAGGGGATCCTGGTGCTCCCTGAAGATGAAGAACCTGTGCATCCCACTAAACCTAGCAGCTAAGTAGGAAGCATAGGGTGGTCCCTGAGGTCTCCTCACCTCTGGGGATGTGGCATTGGTCCTGTGTTGCTTGCACACCACACCATGTGCTTTCCACCTGTTCTCCACTCAAGCCACACCCTGTGGAGGAGTCAGAAGTCAGGGTCAGCTGGAGGGCATATCCTGGCGAACTTGCTGTGGACCAAGGGGATCTGTGCTTTCTACACAGTCACAGCAAGCAGGCTTGAGAACGTGCCCTTTTTTCCGAACTCTTCCTCATGCAGTCAGAAGTTTCACCATCCACTGGTAAAGGGGAGCAGACTAGCCACCTTAAAATACACTACTTTGGCATATTGATTACTTTGAATTAAAGTTACTTGAGAAACAGCCGATTCAAGAAGGACACTCTGACCTCCTTTGCCCCCTGAAAGCAGAAAATAAATTACATGTGAAGGTACCCTCCCTATATCAAGATGATAGAAGGCATCCTTATTGCCAGAGATAGGGTATTCAGGGCCGAGAAGGCTGTATAAACAGCCCTTGTTACCTCTTCGCTAATTAGCTACCCCAAGCCCAAACTCCTTTGTTTTGTCAATTCCTCACAAATTTATTGTTTCCTTGCCTAAAAGGCATAAAAGATGGCTGCTTTGGTGACTTCTTTGAGTCTCATATTTTTATGGGCTCCTGTACATATGAAATTAAATTTGGTTTTCTCCTATTAGTCTTATGTCAATGTAATTATTAGGCCAGCCAAAGAACCTAGGTGGGAAGAAGGGAAGTGTTTTCCTTCCCTACGCTGACAACTCCTTGTCCCAGGCTGAAGGTCAGTCTATCTGCATTTGCCTAATCAGCAAAGGAAGGCAATTTCCACAGATGGGGGGTGGGGAACTGGCTCATACACTCCACCTCCCATGTGATGGTGATGATGATGATGTTGATGATATGATCCCACTGGAAAGGCATGTCCTTCATCATTAATGAGATGAATGCACGATGGAGACTTGGAAAAACCTCTTAAAAGACCATCTCCTTTAGAAATCTTCCTTACTACAGGGGCATCTGGGTGGCTCAGTCGGTTAAGCATCTGCCTTCAGCTCAGGTCATGATCCCAGGGTCCTGGAATCAAGCCCCACGTCGGGATCCCTGCTCAGCAAGGAGTCTGCTTCTCCCTCTCCCTCTGCCTTGCTCATGTTCTCTCTCACTCTCCCTCTCTCTCAAATAAATAAATAAATTTTTTTTAAAAAAGGAATCTTCCCTACTACAAAAATGAGGCAACATTTCTCTCCTCTTGCCCATCACTCAGAATCCTTTGCAGAATCACTTCCAATAATGTTTGCAATAAATCCAAGCTTGGGAGGGTGGAGTTTGTTCATGTTGTTTTGTAGTGTTTCATCTTATTTTAAATAGAGTTTTGGAGAAGAGACTTTGGAATCAGAAAGATTTGGATTTGAATCTAAAAATACAACTTACTTGTTGTGTATCTTGTAATCTAAAGCAAACTCAACCTTTCTAGGTCTCTGTTTTCTTATCTGTCTAGTGGAGAGGACAATGTCTACCTTACAGAGTAATGAAAATTATGATAAAATAACTTGTGCTTTCTATGTAAAGTAAGTACCTTTTTGTCTCCCCTGCCGTTTTCTCTTTTACTTGCCTTGTGTAATAATCTTGCACACAGGTACCTCCTGGATGAGACTTCTTTCCATAGGGGAAAATGAAGGACATCACCTTGTGACTTTCCAGTTTTTAATGATCCTTATATTAGTCATGTCCAAATCCCCCATTGGACTAGAACACTTTCATTTCTCTATAAGCCTCTGAAGTTTGTGCCCCATGTCCCCCTGGAATGTTAGAACCAAAAGGGGCCTTAGCATTGGTCCATTTAATGTAATGTTCTCATTTTATAGATGAAAAAACAGTGATCACAAAGGTTGAGATGACCCGTTCAAGGTCATTTGGTTAGGTAGTAGCAAAGCACAGATTTAAGTCTATTCCAGTCCATCTTCTACTCTGTTATCTTACCTAACAGCTGAAATTGAAGACACCACAATTTTCCCTTGGTTACCTTCCTGCTAAATTTTTAACTTAAAAAAAAAATGGGAAAGAAACTGATTTTTCTTCCCACTCAATCCTGCCTCTAGATTATGCACCTAAGTTTTTAAATCAGAGAATAATGGAACAGGCATGATCATGGATATATTTCACAGAGTAGCAAAAGCAAAACAATTCTGTGGATCTCAAACATGTTTTTAAAAACAATAATCTTTGCAGAATTCAGTAAGGAAAAAAATTCAGTAAGGAGCCCTCCCAGACCACGCACATGGTTCTACATCCAGGAACACCCAATAGGAAGTCAAAAACATGACCCAGAAAGGAGGCTAACTGAAGCACACAGCAGGGTATGAAGCTGGCCACGTGCATCATCAATAACCAGTGTTTGTTCAAACAACTGTAGCATTGAGAGAAGAAAAAGTAAAGAAAACTCCTCTATTGTAGTTGATTCCAAGAGAGGCATGCTATGATTTCTTTGATGTTCCACCACAGGATGTCTGCAACAAGCAGCCAGGCCTGAGAACAGAGCTGCTCCATTGGGAGGTCAACATTAAAGCCAAATGATATCAGGAGAGATTGGTAAAATGGACCCAAAGATTACTACATGTGTGACTTGGATGCAGAGTAAGACTGTTTCCAAATGTCAGGTTTGTTCAGCAACCGTGCACTGAGGTGGCCAAAACAGTGCCTGAAGATGGACCATGGCCTCCTTGATCTAACTGGAGAGCCAAAGCAGCCCCACACTAATAGTACTGACTGCCAGAAACAGCAAACCACAGTGCTAGGTGGGTAGAACAGCAGTGAGAGCTGAAGGAGTCCAGCTAAGAAGAGACCTCTGGGGGTGGAGTGAAGGAGGACTCTACTTAGGAGGGAGGGCCCCAACTCCCACTTCCTGCTCACCTCCTCTTGGGCTCATGGGTCTTAACCTTGATAGCTCACTTTGGGCCATACTAGCATCATCTACTACTGACCTCTTTGTGTTCCTACTCAAGATTTACAGAAAAGTTTGGAACATGAGCTCCTGCTTCTGTGCCACCTCCATGTGTCCCCAACACCGGCAGAGGCTGTATGGGAAGCTCTTCACCAACTCAACCCTAACACAATACACTGTGGCTGGTATCATAGTCCTGCTTGTACACTCCTCAGGCCCCCTGTCTTTCTCTCAGAAAACACTATTCACTCCAATCTCTTCAATTCTTCATTTTCCTTTTCCCTAACAATGCCTCTGCAATAGTCTCCTCCCCTCCCCACCCCGCCTCAAGACGACTCACAAATCATCCTGGGCTTCAGTGACTCCTGCAAGCACTGGGCTTTCTACTCACCTGTTCCCTCTATCGCACGTTTGAATGATACGGCTTCTGGAGTATCAGTGATTTGTGCTTATCTACATAATACCAGTGCATCTCTTCACTCTTCTTATCCACATTTAACTTGGACTTAAATATCCCAGTGAGCTATCCACAAAATAAGAAAAATAAAAAGATTCTCTAAGAGCCTCCTAATTTTCCCAAGTCATATGCTGTGGTTGTTACTCTTACGTATTATTGTAAGTGTTATTTAACAGTGCACTAGCTACCGTGAAGAAACAGAGATATATTCCCTTCTCAGTGATGTGTGTGTGTGTGTGTGTGTGTGTCAGGGAAAGTATAACAGGAGAGGAAATAAAATACTAAGGAGATTGGTAATTACTCTGTATGAGTGTTCAAGGTACATGGAGTGGTGTGTGCTTCTGAGCATGTGTTTCATAAACCTGGGAACCCACCAGAAGGTAGTTGTGAGACCCTTGGAGCATTGCTTGGATGACTTAAACTGGTAGCAAACTCATTTCCAACTGGAAAAGATTTCCTTTACTCAGTTTAAACAGTCAGAGTTAATTGTTTTAATCCCTTTGAACAACCACCTCCAGGTCTCTGGATCGTGGTGGTTATTCCTTGGCCATTCCCAGATGGGTCACAGCTTGCTATAAATAGCCTGTCTCTGAGGATGGGCTGTAACCTACAGTCATTTTCCCTACAGAGAGGAGTATATTCCCAGGGTGCACAAGATACTAGCAGGCCCTAGGTCTCTGTCATGGAATTTACGGTCCAGCGGAGTGGACACACTTGCATGTGTACCCACGTGATTATGTGTTTCATTATAGTTGTTCTGGAGGCAAAGTCCTGGGAGAGTTCATGGCAGAGACCCAACCTCTGGGAAGGGAGGTGGTCAGAGAAGTTTTCCCTGAAGATGGGGTGACTAAGTGATGGTATAAGAGGTGAAGAAGAATTAATCAGAGAAACAGAAAGGGACTGAGGGGTTGGCAGCATCTGGAGGCCCATTAGCACAGAAAGGGTGACACATTTGAGTCAATGGACAGTGGTCAATGTGGCTAGGACACAGGCAACACTGGCCAGTCATGAGGCTGAAAAGCCAAACAAGGACCAATCAGGACTGATCAGGCACAGTCCTATGGCTCATATAGACAATTCTGAATTTTATTTCAAGAACAATGGCTAGTCACTGTGGGGTGTGGATTTAACTATGGAACATGGAGCAAGACTTGAATGTTTAAATCATTCTTACCTTTGGCTGACAGGAAGAAGTAGTTCTTTGAATATTTCTCAAATTTGTGTATTCCTTTTTACAAATGAAGAATGTCATGTGAGGCCTTTATCTTCTCAACATCCATCTGGAATCTGTGCTCTAAACTGCCCTGACAGGATGCAGCATGGCGGATGAGTCCGCTTCTGTTTTCTGGTGACAGCAGAGGCCTCTTGTGTGCTACATGTCTGCCCTCTTGTGTTTACTTCAGAATTGACTACTTTGTAAGCCAAAGTTCCAAAATAAAGCAGCGTGGGAGTGTGAATGAGGGAGAAGAGGATGGATTGGGTCTGTAGTAGGGAAAACAGCGTCTAAATCACAACATGAAGGAGAGTAATGCTATCTTCCTCTCCCTCACTCCCCTGTCCTCCCAGGATAGGTGTTAAAAACATGGGTTATGCAGGTTAACATGAATAGCTATGGGGTTTTGAAATGGATTAACTATCGATTTGAAGTTAGCAGCCTAAAAATTGACCGAATCCATACAGATTACTGAAATCAACATCTTGAGGCACACTTTAGTTTAGAGAGAGCTCAATATTTTTTTAAAGATTTATTTATTTATTTTAGAGGGGGAGGGGCAGAGGGAGAGGGAGAATCCTCGAGCAGACTCCCTGCTGAGGATGGAGCCCAGCATGGGGCTCTATCTCATGACCTTGAGATCATGACCTGAGCCGAAATCAAGAGCTGGCCACTTAACTGGTTGCCTGAGCCACCCAGGCGCCCCGAAAGAGCTCAATATTAAGAAGGAAATTTGTTGTTGATCCTGAGCCACTTCTGCCTCCTCAGATCCATTCTGGGGGGCCATTTTCCCCCAAGTAGTCTTTCTGTCAGCATTTCCTGGCACAGCCTAGCTTGCTCTCCCCACCCCTACCAGCCAGCAACTACTCCTCACCTACCCAGTCTATCTCCTCACCATATTTTTTTCTCTTTTTTTTTAAATTTTTATTGATTTCTTTATGGAATGAAATTGAATAGAGGGAAATGTATGAAGAAATTGTACACAATAATATTATATCAAGAAGAACTTCCTAAGAGTCAGCTCAATGACATAGTAGAGTGAGTTTCCAGGAGAAATAAGAGGACAATCACCCGAGTTATTTAAAAATCAACTGGACAAAGTCTCCAAGGATGTGCCGGCAGGAAGGCCCCAGTCTCAGCCCTATTGGAATGAAGAAAATGATCCTAATAGGATTTCTCTCTCCTTGTCTTATTTTTTCTGTAGGCTGAATTCTTCAACTCACACTGAAATCGGTTATATCCAAAGACAGCAAGATTCACTGTTTTTCTATGGTCAAATTCATCAGAAACTAGAACAAAAGCTAGGGAGGGGGATATTAAAGAATCCCTTCTTCAACTATCAGAAAACACCCTGGTCCCATGGGAGCAAATCAATGCAGGGCTTTCATTCTAGGCCTGCTCCTGACTCTGTGATCAAAGGGAAAATCTTCTAAAAAGAGGAGGGTAAATACTGCTAACATTTTGTGGTAAAAACTGCTATGTTATACCTAGCTTCCCGCAGTGTCCGCACATAATTCTTGCCCATCAACAAGTAAAGCTTTATCCTCCAAATAGCACCTGTTTTCCCGTGTTAGGTTTATGGTAATTTCTCTGAAGTCCATTTATTATTTTTTTGTGTACAGCCTTGCAGAACTTTGCAGTAATTTTTTCAAAATCAAAA
The DNA here is from genome assembly GCF_964656455.1 of Halichoerus grypus. NCBI lineage: Eukaryota > Metazoa > Chordata > Mammalia > Carnivora > Phocidae > Halichoerus > Halichoerus grypus. The sequence continues at coordinate 20,120,236 of NC_135718.1, read as the reverse complement.
CATGTGAAATATGAGCATTACTATATGGGGGCAGATCAATATCCTTACCGTTTAGCACTCTAGGGTCCAAGGAAGCATTGTAGCATGCTCAGATAAACATATCCTTTGACTTTACCCAAAATTTCAATGAAAAATCTACCATGATTTGATAATTTGGTTGTACTTCATACATAGAGCACTTGTACTTTATAAGCTCTTTCATAAATACCCACTCTTTTAATTTAATTTGAGGAATATTAAGTCCATTTTACAAATGAAGGATCTGCAGCTCAAAAGGGGAAACGATTTTCTCAATGGATGACACAGAGATGGCAAGAGCAGGCTGGAACACAACCCTGGATCTGTCTCCCAAACCAGAACTGTTGCTGCATAGCAAACTACATCAACTAGAGGCTTAAAACAACACCCCGTTACTATCTCACAGTTTCTGTGGGGCAGGAATCTGGGAATGGCTTAATTGGGTCCCTTACTCAGGGTCTCACAAGATTGCAGTCAAAATGCCTACCACATTGGGAAAGATCTGCTCAAGCTCCCTCGGGTTGTTGGCAGATTTCATTTGCTTGCACTTGTAGAACTCACGGTGGCTAGCTTCTTCAAGACAAGCAGGAGAGAGAGTCTCTGATCCCAAGGAGAGACCCCATTTTAAGAGATTTCACCTGATTAAGTCAGGCCTGCCCAGGATAATCTCCCTTTTGATTAACTCAAAATCAACTGATTTGGGATGTTAATTGCATCCTCAAAAGTGACTTCATTTCTGTCATGTTCTATTGGCTAGAAGCAAACCACCAGTCCTACACACACACAAGGGAAGAGAATACAATAACACAACTCATTGGGAGTCACCTTATGCAGTGCCCAACACAGGCAGGGTACAGTCCGAAAGTTCTGATCAGTGTCAGTAAGTACTTCCATTTAGCCATATTATTTTATCAATTTTCATTAACTTTTAGCACCTTCATTTAGCCATTATTATTTTACCAATTTTTATTATCTTTATGATGAGGATCTATATCTCATACTTACTGCCAGGTGATTCTCTACTAGGTGTCAGCATCCTAATTAGGTTACATTTGAGCACATATTGATTTCAGAACTTATTTAATACATAAAACCCAATTTATAGGTGAACCAAAAGGATCTTACAGTCCCCTAGCTGCTAAGTCTTTTAACATGTGAGTATTATTTAATCTTGCAAGAGGCAAACCTTAGGGTCTGCAACCATAGTGCCTAAGAGTGACTTGAGCCTCCTGTAATGGACCACACTGACCCAGTTCCTGATGAGAGTATTTTTCCCACAGTCTTCCTTCTGTGCCAGGGTGTCTCAATTCTCCATTGTCCAGAGCAGGGACAATGATCAGTGGTCACCAAGGGATCAGAGGATCAGGACCAAGTGTAGGACTCTTGCAAGATTCTTTCTTAACTTTCATGTTTAATTTTTATCTCTTTGGGTTAAATAGTTAAGTGGTTTAGACATACCCCACAGCCTTGATTTCCAGTCTGCCAACAAGAAGTAGGAAGAGGTGTCTGTCCTCTATCCAAAACTGATTAATAGAGCAGGGAAAGACAAACACCACACGGGATCACTTATAACTTAACTGAGTAGAAGAAACAGAGTAGAAAAGTAATTGCCAGGGGCTAGGGGTTGAAAGAAATAGGGAGACACTGGTAAAAGGTGCAAACTTTCCATTAGAAGATAAATAAGGTCTGAGGATCTAATGTATAACATGGTGATCATAGTTAATAACACTGTATTGTATAATTGAAATTTGCCAAGAGAGTAGAACTTAAATGTTTTCTCAAGAAAAAAAAGAAAAGGTAGGGCTACCTGGATGGCTCAGTCAGTTAAGCATCCAACTCTTCATTTCAGCTGGGGAAATTATCTCAGGGTTGTGAGGTTGAGCAGCTCCGCTGAAGCAAGCTTAGAATTCTCTCTCTCCCTCGCCCTCTGCCCCTTCCTCCCCCCCACCCCACCCCACCTCCCGCTCATGCATGCTCTCTGTCTCTATCTCTCTAAAAAAATAATAAAATTTTAAAAATTAAAAAAATCAAAAAGAAAAAAAGGAAAGGTAAACATGTGAGGTGATGGATGTGCTAATTAACTCAATGAGGGAATACCTTCACAATTTTTATGTCAAATCATCACGTTGTATGCTTTAAATATCTTATGATTTTACTTGTCAATTGTACACCAATAAAGCTGGAGGGAAAACTAGTTAATAGAGTACACAGTATTTGGTATTTTTATGATTTGGAGAGGTAATGAATGAGGGAGATGAACCAAATTAACTTTGCTGTAACTTATCCTTTAATACTGTAAGATTCCCAATATTTTTGAGCACCTTCTGTACCTTCTTCCATGGGTTTTTACAGGAGCAAATATCCCTGGTCTGGAGTCACTCTGGCGAGGTTCCCTTATCCGTGTGGTATAATGAGATCCTTTCACGGGCAGTCTGGGAAAAGACAAAAGAAGTGATTGTACAAATCTGGAAATATCCTCACCACCTTCTTGCTCTGAGAGCAAGTATAGAGGGGTGCTTGGGAATGCCTATCTTGCCAAAAGGAATATGGGCACAACAAAATTGGTCAACGAACTGAAAGAGTTAAGTATAATTCATGGGGAAGCTAAAACCTCCTTTCCAAGTCAAAAATATCTAGCCCATGTAATTTATTTATTTTTTTTTTTTAAAGATTTTATTTATTTATTTGAGAGAGAGAGAGCACATGAGAGGGGGGAGGGTCAGAGGGAGAAGCAGACTCCCTGCTGAGCAGGGAGCCCGATGCGGGACTCGATCCTGGGACTCCAGGATCATGACCTGAGCCGAAGGCAGTCGCTTAACCAACTGAGCCACCCAGGCGCCCTAGCCCATGTAATTTACTTAACACATATGTCCTAAGCAGTCACTCTGGGCCAGGAACCAGATGAGGTTCAAGGGCTCCACAATGTGCAAGAAACAATGCCAGGCTCTTAGTGACCCTGGTGATCCTGCTGGGAAGGAAAAGTACATTCCCAGAAAGGTTAACACGTTGAGCTTGATATGTTAGGAAAACCTGGGACCAAATCCAAACTCAGTGGTGTACCAGCCGTATGACTTGAGAACAATTAAGTCACCTCACCCTCTGAGGACAGTAAAAATACCCACTTCCTTGGAACATGTGAGGATATGTAAAGCATCTGACACAGGGCCTAGCAAAAAGAAGTTTCTTTTCTCTTCCTAATCACATCCGTCTTTCCCTGAAGATTCTTGTAGAGAGCAGGGCAATGAGATGACAGAGTGAGGACAGGGATAATTCAAGAATGAGGGTACCTGGGAGGCCAGGCCTAAGCATGGTCTAAGACACGTGGCATTCAGGACTGTGCAGGAATTGGCTGGGACACTGAAAGAAGGACTGAGGGTCAAGTTCACACTCAACAGCATCACTGCAGAACTTCTGAGACTTTGAGTCTGGTCAGCATGGGCTTTTCTGGCAAGAGTCCCTGCCTCCTGGAAAATGAAGTCAGGGCTCTGGGGAGTATTTTAGGTTCATCTTATTTTTCTTAGTGATTTATGTTTCTTTCACATTCTTAACTGCCTGGGAATAGGGCTGGCTTATGAATCCTGGAGTTAATGTCTTCTATTTTCATGAAGCTGGGAATGCATTTTCCTTAGGGACAACAGGTTGGCTGGCCATAGCAAGTATTATATTTCAAGAGAAAATGGAAATGGTATGAATTCTAGGGATGGAATTCACAGGCAGAGGTATCTGTAGGAGAAGGCAAGGTCTCAGTACCCCCCCCCCCCGCCCCCTGTAGTTCCAGGGAAAAGGCCACACCCTATCCTCTGATGACCTGTTAGGACTGTCAAGAAAGGAAAAGGTGACTACCCATTGGAAACCCAATAGGATTTGAGGTTCTGACCCTCAGGCTATTAGATGAATGGCTGAATCATGAAGCCTTAGAAGCCTATGAGCCCCTCAGCTGTTACTTACTTAGGGCAAAATATGAATACAAACAGAGAAGAAAGAGGAATCAAATTTTGTTCACTTGCAATTAGAGGACATCTATTATTTCTTACCATCCAGGATTCCTTCACCCTTCTTTAGATAAAACAGTTGTCTAAATTCCCTTTGATACATCACCCCTTCTATACTCTTAGTCTATGGGTTTTGACTACAGTTGGCTTCAATCACCCTTCCAGGAGTGGATACTGAAAAGTCTAAGTCACTGGTTCTCAAACGTGGGTGCACAGTGAAATTACCTGGAGAGCTTTTAGAAAATGCTAATGCTTGCATTTCATCCCCAGATATTCCGTCATAATTCTAGGGTATGGAAACAACATAAATATTTTTTAGCAACTCTAGGTGACTCTACTGTGAAGCCAGAATACAGAAGCACTGGTTGATCTTATCAACATAACCTATGCTCCTAGCTATAGTGATTGCTTCAGAGATAGGAATTCAACCTTATCTAAGAGACCCTGACGCTAAACACCTGTCTATTTGGAAGGGTGAGGAGAAGGAGACAAAGTTCTCTCTTTCCAGCTGGAGGTAAAGCTAAAATGATAAAATGTTTGTAGATGCTGTGACCCTGAGGAGCATAAGAATGAAACCAACACTTGGAGGAGCACAACACTGAGCAGACAGATGGAGGATGAGGGGTCATTGTTTCAAGCTGCACCTGAAGCTAACGAGAGCCCTAGACTTTGCAGTTCTCAGCCAGTGCATTTCCCTTTAACTTAAGATAACTGGTGGGTGTGGTGGGGGGGAGGGGTCTGTTACTTGCCTAATATACTGCCACCGACGGACTCAGACCAAAAGTCTAGTTTCCTAGGTTGATCTCCACAATAACATATATCAATCAGAGTTATAGATTTTTTTAGGCTAGAAAGAACCCATTGAGTTTCTAGTCCAACACGCTTACTTTATGGATTAAGGTCTACAACACTTTGGGAAAAAGCCCAGTAGGTGACAAGCTATATATCAAGATCAAATTTCTTGACTTGAAATCAAGTGATTTTTTTTTTCAGTACTCCACACTACTTCAATAATACATTAAAAATCTGTTAGTGGGGAGGAGGAGCAAGACAGCAGAGGAGTAGGAGACCTAATTTTCATCTGGTCCCAGGAATTCAGCTAGATAGGGATGAAATCATTCTGAACACCTACGAACTCAATAGGAGATCGAAGAAAAGAACAGCAGCAACTCTCTGAACAGAAAAGCGACCACTTTCTGGAAGGTAGGACCTGCGGAGAAGTGAATCCCAGGTGGTATTTGAGAAGATAGACCGGGGGGGAGGGGGAGGCGGGTAGCCTCCATCAGCCACTACCTGCAAGTGACAGAGCCCCGGAGCACAAAATCGTAACTTTTAGAAGTCTGCTCTGCTGAGGATGTCGCTCCAGTGGCCAAGCAGGGGGTGGAACCCTCGCTGGGACAGTGTGATCTCAGGACCCTCGAGGTCACAGAAAGACCAGGAGTGCCTGAGTGCAGCAGAGCTCCCAGGTGTTGGGAGTAGGGAAGCCGGCTGCAGAGACAGAGCCGAGGAGCGGGCTCTCAGCTCGGGGTTGCCATAAACCATGGTCCTCGGCACAGTCAGGCCACTGCTCCTCCAGCAGGGACCCAACAAGCAGCAGATCCGGGGAGACTCCCCTTCCTCCCCCGGGAGGAGCTGCGCGGGAGCGCACTGCAGGGATCTACTGGGTTTGGAGACTCCACACCGAGTCGGGAGCCAGAGATAGAAACGCTCGGTCACAGGCTGGGTGAGCACGGAGTGCGGCCGGAGACCAGGGAGACAGGAGTGATTGACTGCTTTTCTCTGGGGGCTCACTGAGGAGCAGGGCCCCGAGTTCTCGGCTCTTCCAGGTCGGAGATTGGGAGGCCACCATTTCACTGTCGTCCTCCAAAGCTGTACGGAAAGCTTACAGGGAACAAAAGCTCCCGAGAGCAAACCCCAGCAGATTACTTAGCCCAGACTGGTGAGGGTGGGGCAATTCCGCCTCTGGCAAAGACATCTGAGAACCACTGCGACAGGCCCCTCCCCCAGAAGATCAGCGAGAACAGCCAGCCAAGACCAAGTTTACCGATCAATGAGAACGACAGAACTCCAGCACTAGGGGAATACAGCACACAGAATTCATGGCTTTTTTCCCCATGATTCTTTAGTCTTCCAAAGTTAATTTTAATATTCTTTTTTTTCTTTTTCTATTTTTTTTAATTTTTCTTTTTCCCTTTTTCAACTAACATCTTATCAATCCCTTTCTTTTAATCTTTTTTATTTTTCATTTTTAGAGTCATATTCTATCCCTTCATTGTAGTTAATCTTATTTTTTGGTATATATATATAAGTTGTTCTCTCTTTAAAATTTTGGGATTCAGTTCCTTCTAACAGACCAAAATATACCCTAAATCTCTAGTGTATGGCTTTGTTCTAGTCTCCCACCTTATCACATTCTCTCCCTTTTTTTTTTAATTTCTCTTCTTTCTTTTTTAACCAACTTCTTATCTTATCAATTCCTTTTATAAAATCTTTTACAATTTTCATCTTTACAGTCATATTCCATCCATTCATCATATTTACCCTTATTTTTGTACACATATAAGTTTTTCTTTCTTTAAAATTTTGGGAGGCAGTTTCTTCTAACAGACCAAAATACGCCCAAAATCTAGTGTGTGACACTGATCTATTCACCAGCCTGCTCATATTTGATCATATTCTTTTTTTCTTTCTTTCTTTTCTTTTTCTTTTTTCTTTCTTTCCCTTTCTTTTCCCCCGGTTTCAGGTCTCTTCTGATTTGTTTAGTGCATATTTTTTCTGGGGTCGTTGTTACCCTGTTAGCATTTTGTTCTCTCATTCATCTATTCTCCTCTGGACAAAATGACAAGATGGAAAAACTCACCTCAAAAAAAAGAAAAAGAGGCAGTACCAACTGCCAGGGACCTAATAAATACGGACATTAGGAAGATGTCTGAACTAGAGTTCAGAATGATGATTATAAAGATACTAGCTGGGCTTGAAAAAAGCATGGAACATACTAGAGAAACCCTTTCTGGAGAAATAAAAGAACTAAAATCTAACCAAGTCGAAAACAAAAAGGCAATTAATGAGGTGCAGTCAAAAATGGAGGCTCTATACCATACGATCCAGCAATTGCACTACTGGGTATTTACCCCAAAGATACAAATGTAGGGATCCAAAGGGGTATGTGCACCCCGATGTTTATAGCAGCAATGTCCACAATAGCCAAACTGTGGAAAGAGCCAAGATGTCCATCGACAGATGAATGGATAAAGAAGATGTGGTATATATATATATATATATATATATATATATATATACACACACACACACACACACACACACACACACACACACACACACAATGGAATATTATGCAGCCATCAAAAAGAATGAAATCTTGCCATTTGCAATGACGTGGATGGAACTGGAGGGTGTTATGCTGAGCGAAATAAATCAATCAGAGAAAGACATGTATCATATGACCTCACTGATATGAGGAATTCTTAATCTAGGAAACAAACTGAGGGTTGCTGGAGTGGTGGGGGGTGGGAGGGATGGGGTGGTTGGGTGATAGACATTGGGGAGAGTATGTGCTATGGTGAGCACTGTGAACCATGCAAAACTGTTGAATCACAGATCTGTACCTCTGAAGCAAATAATACATTATATGTTAAAAAAAAACAAAAAGAAGAAGAAGAAGATAGCAGGAGGGGAAGAATGAAGGGGGGGAAATCGGAGGGGGAGACGAACCATGAGAGACGATGGACTCTGAAAAACAAACTGAGAGTTCTAGAGGGGAGGGAGGTGGGAGGATGGGTTAGCCTGGTGATGGGTATTAAAGAGGGCACATTCTGCATGGAGCACTGGGTGTTATATGCAAACAATGAATCGTGGAACACTACATCAAAAACTAATGATGTAATGTATGGTGATTAACATAACATAATAAAAAAATGTAAAAAATAAAAATGGAGGCTCTAACTGCTAGGATAAATGAGGAAGAAGAGAGAATTAGTGATATAGAAGACCAAATGGTGGAGAATAAAGAAGCTGAGCAAAAGAGAGATAAACAACTACTGGATCACGTGGGCAGAATTCGAGAGATAAGTGATACCATAAGATGAAATATTTATGCCCCTAACACAGGAGGAGCAAATTATATAAGCCAATTAATAACAAAAGCAAAGAAACACATCGACAACAATATAATAATAGTAGGGGACTTTAACACCCCCCTCACTGAAATGGACAGATCATCTAAGCAAAAGATCAACAAGGAAATAAAGACTTTAAATGACACACTGGACCAAATGGACTTCACAGATATATTCAGAACATTCCATCCCAAAGCAACAGAATACACATTCTTCTCTAGTGCCCATGGAACATTCTCCAGAATAGTTCACATCCTAGGTCACAAATCAGGTCTCAGCCAGTACCAAAAGATTGGGATCATTCCCTGCATATTTTCGGACCACAATGCTTTGAAACTAGAACTCAGTCACAAAAGGAAGTCGGAAAGAACTCAAATACATGGAGGCTAAAGAGCATCCTACTAAAGAATGAATGGGTCAACCAGGAAATTAAAGAAGAATTAAGAAAATTCATGGAAACCAATGAAAATGAAAACACAACTGTTCAAAATCTTTGGGATGCAGCAAAGGCAGTCCTAAGAGGAAAGTATATAGCAATACAAGCCTTTCTCAAGAAACAAGAAAGGTCTCAAATAACACAACTTAACCCTACACCTAAAGGAGCTGGAGAAACAACAGCAAATAAAGCCTAAACCCAGCAGGAGAAGAGAAACAATAAAGATCAGAGCAGAAATCAATGAAATAGAAACCAAAAGAACAGTAGAACAGATCAATGAAACTAGGAGCTGGTTCTTTGAAAGAATTAATAAGATTGATAAACCCCTGGCCAGACTTATCAAAAAGAAAAGAGAAATGACCCAAATAAATAAAATCATGAATGAAAGAGGAGTGATCACAACCAACACCAAAGAAATACAAACAATTATAAGAACATATTATGAGCAACTATATGCCAGCAAATTAGATAATCTGGAAGAAATGGATGCATTCCTAGAGATGTATAAACTAACAAAACTGAACCAGGAAGAAATAGAAAACCTGAACAGACCCATAACCAATAAGGAAATTGAAGCAGTAATCAAAAATCTCCCAACAAACAAGAGCCCAGGGCCAGATGGCTTCCCAGGGGAATTCTACCAAACATTTAAAGAAGAATTAATACCTATTCTTCTGAAACTCTTCCAAAAAATAGAAATGGAAGGAAAACTTCCAAACTCGTTTTATGAGGCCACCATTACCTTGATCCCCAAATCAGACAAAGACCCCATCAAAAAGGAGAATTACAGACCAATATCCCTGAGGAACATGGATGCAAAAATTCTCACCAAATACTAGCCAATAGGATCCAACAGTACATTAAAAGGATTATTCACCACGACCAAGTGGGATTTATCCCTGGGCTGCAAGGTTGGTCTGCAAATCAATCAATGTGATACAATATACTAATAAAAGAAAGAACAAGAACTATATGATCCTCTCAATAGATGCAGAAAAAGCATTTGACAAAGTACAGCATCCTTTCTTGATCAAAACTCTTCAGAGTATAGGCATAGAGGGTACATACCTCAATATCATAAAAGCCATCTATGAAAAACCTACAGCGAATATCATTCTCAATGGGGAAAAACTGAGAGCTTTCCACCTAAGGTCGGGAACATGGCAGGGATGTCCACTATCACCACTGCTATTCAACATAGTACTAGAAGTCCTAGCCACAGCAATCAGACAACAAAAAGAAATAAAATGCATTATAATCGGCAAAAAAGAAGTCAAACTCTCACTCTTTGCAGATGATATGATACTTTATGTGGAAAACCCAAAAGACTCCACCCCAAAACTGCTAGAACTCATACAGGAATTCAGTCAAGTGGCAGGATATAAAATCAATGCACAGAAATCAGTTGCATTTCTATACACCAACAAGAAGACAGAAGAAAGAGAAATTAAGGAGTCTATCCCATTTACAATTGCACCCAAGACCATAAGATACCTAGGAATAAATCTAACCAAAGAGACAAAGAATCTGTACTTAGAAAACTATAAAATACTCATGAAAGAAATTGAGGAAGGCACAAAGAAATGGAAAAACGTTCCATGCTCATGGATTGGAAGAACAAATATTGTGAAGATGTCAATGCTACCTAGAGCAATCTACACATTTAATGCAATCCCTATCAAAATACCATCCACTTCTTTCAAAGAAATGGAACAAATAATTCTAAAACTTGTATGGAACCAGAAAAGACCCCGAATAGCCAGAGGAATGTTGAAAAAGAAAAGCAAAGCTGGTGGCATCACAATTCCGGACTGCAAGCTCTATTATAAACTGTCCTCATCAAGACAGTATGGTACTGGCACAAAAACAGACACATAGCTCAATGGAACAGAATAGAGAGCCCAGAAATGGACCCTCAACTCTAGGGTCAACTAATCTTCGACAAAGCAGGAAAGAATGTCCAGTGGAAAAAAGACAGTCTCTTCAACAAGTGGTGTTGGGAAAATTGGACAGCCACATGCAGAAGAATGAAACTGGACCATTTCCTTACACCACACACAAAAATAGACTCCAAATGGTTGAAAGACCTCAATGTGAGACAGGAGTCCATCAACATCCTAGAGGAGAACACAGGCAGTAACCTCTTCAACCTCAGCCACAGCAACTTCTTCCTAGAAACATCACCAAAGGCAAGGGAACCAAGGACAAAAATGAACTATTGGGACTTCATCAAGATAAAAAGCTTTTGCACAGCAATGGAAACAATCAACAAACCAAAAGACAACTGACAGAATGGGAGAAGATATTTGCAAATGACATATCAGATAAAGGGTTAGTATCCAAAATCTATAAAAACTTATCAAACTCAACACCCAAAGAACAAAGAATCCAATCAAGAAATGGGCAGAAGACATGAACAGACATTTTTCCAAAGAAGACATCCAAATGGCCAACAGACACATGAAAAAGTGCTCAACATCGCTTGGCAACAGGGAAATCGAAATCAAAACCTCAATGAGATACCACCTCATACCAGTCAGAATGGCTAAAATTAACACGTCAGGAAACAACAGATGTTGGCGGGGATGCGGAGGAAGGGGAACCCTCCTACACTGTTGGTGGGAATGCAAGCTGGTGCAGCCACTCTGGAAAACAGTATGGAGGTTCCTCAAAAAGTTGAAAATAGAGCTACCGTACAACCCAGCAATTGCACTACTGGGTATTTACCCCAAAGATATAAATGTAGTGATCCGAAGGGGTATGTGCACCCCAATGTTTATAGCAGCAATGTCCACAATAGCCAAACTATGGAAAGAGCCAAGATGTCCATCAACAGACGAATGGATAAAGAAGATGTGATATATATACACAATGGAATACTATGCAGCCATAAAAAAATGAAATCTTGTCGTTTGCAATGACGTGGATGGAACTAGAGGGTATTATGCTAAAAGAAATAAGTCAATCAGAGAAAGACATGTATCATATGATCTCACTGATATGAGGAATTCTTAATCTCAGGAAACACACTGAGGGTTGCTGGAGTGGTGGGGGGTGGGAGGGATGGGGTGGCTGGGTGATAGGTGTTGGGTAGGGTATGTGCTATGGTGAGCGCTGTGAATTGTGTAAGACTGATGAATCACAGACCTGTAGCTCTGAAACAAATAATACATTATATGTTAAAAAAAAATAAGATAGTAGGAAGGGTAAAATGAAGGGGGGGGGGAATCAGAGGGGGAGATGAACCATGAGAGACTATGGACTCTGAGAAACAAACTGAGGGTTCTAGAGAGGAGGGGTTAGCCTGGTGATGGGTATTAAAGAGGGCATGTATTGAATGGAGCACTGGGCGTTATACGCAGACAATGAATCATGGAACACTACATCAAAAACTAATGATGTAATGTATGGTGATTAACATAACATAATAAAATAAAATTTTAAAAAAATCTATTAGTGATTTTTGAGAACCAACTATGTGTTTAGTTGTATGGGTCCCCTCCTGTAAATAGTTGGCTACCCAACAGAAGTAGAAGATGTGGTTCCCATTCTCAAAGAATTTACAGTCTATCTATTATGAATTCCCCAGTTGAAGACAAGAGATCTGAACATAGAATTAGTGGTAAAGCATATGGACTTGTCAAGCCCACCCACTTATCACCACTTTCTTTTGACCTAGAATGATATACTTAATCTCTTTTATTTCTCTATTTCCTCACCTTAAAATGTAGTTAATACATGCCTTCATATGGCAAAGATTCAGCTAATTACCTTAGGTTTGAGTCCTTAACACCATATCTGGCATTATTCAGTGAATGAATTAATATTCTTATCATTACATACATGAAAACCCAATGCAATATAATGCACAATTTAAATATCACACATGGAAAACTGAAATATATCAGATAGGACAAAGCACTGGGTGGTAAGTGATGGATGCATGGCCTTTTCAGAGTTTGCAAGTCATCTGCCTATAGGGTGAATCTACTTAGCAAGCATGTTTTATGTGATCCACATGGTGTTTTAAAAAACATTTAAATTATTTTCCAACACCTAAAATTTAAGGCATTTTATATAAAAATCTAGATTTCTCTCTTCACTTGACAAATCAGAAGATCCAAAACTCCTGAAGCTACACTCCAGCATTGCAACAGTCAGCTGGAACTGAGAAGTGTCTGCCCAATTCAGAAAGACCACACCGCCCCCATCCCAGACCCTACTCAACTGTAGTTTCCGTCCAACCTTTGTAGGCTTTGGAGTTTTATGACTCAAATCAACATGTAACAAAGATGTTCTTAGAATCCCCACTTCCACGTTATGCTAACATGCATTTCACACACACACACATACACACACACACACACACATATATATATATGCACACACAGTGTCTCCTTAGTGACATACATTAGGAAATGCTTCATAATAAATCCTCAGCCACCTGAAGCATCACAATTCACTTAAGACTCTAGAAACATTACAGAAAAGAAACCTGTTCAGATTGTTTTAACCTGGTATTTCTCAAATATATTAGACCGTAGAAAATTTTCTCCCGAAGACTTGGTAACACTATCTACCCTAGTGTTTTGGAAGACAGCTGGAGATTATTGGAATAGACTTGAAAGGACCTGTGTGCTCATAAGAAGAGAAGGTTCAAAAGAAGTAGTGCATGTCGTGTCCTCTGTCCAATGTGTAGACATAACCTCCCTACTAAGGCTGCAGAGTAAAGTTAACAAACACTCTAAGAGAGAAGAGAAGTTGGACAAATGGTATTTACAAAGAGAGATACAAGAAAAAAGAATATATTCTGATCTCTCATTAAAGAAAAAAAAATGGGGGGCTTAGGTAATTAAGCCCTGTAAATATTTGGTACCATTTCTTGAAGAGAGGCAACTCCACGATAATGGCACCCAGAGAGCCAGAGCTGCTGCTGGCATTGTAACAGAATCTCCACTTTCATCTGCTGTTTGCTGTGCCTTTGCTTTTTCTCCATATGCTACATTATGATAAGTTAAGAACAGATTTTCCTTTCCTAATAAGTAGACTGGAAAATTTGACTAATGATCTACTTTTCTTCAGCAAACTGAACTCAGAATGATCAGTAAACCTTTAGTTACATGGGCCAGCCTAGAAGTCCTTTGTTCACTGGCTTTCATCAACTCAAAAAGTTGGTTTTGCTCTGTGCCATGGGCTTGGCTTGGTGAGTCATCAAATATTAGTAGTGCCAATAATTTATGGCCAGATTAACTTGGCAAAGCTTAAGTCTTTAATCCCATGAGGTGGTTTCTGTTTGTTTGTTTTGAGTACTGAACAAATAGCTGTTAACTAGAGAAATTTGGAAAGTACAGATGGAAGAAAGACAATTAAAAATAATTAAAGGCAAATAATAATAATAATTGAAGGCATAATTAAGGGTTAATATTTGATATATTCCCCCAAAACCTTTCCAAAGAATATTTAATATATACATAGTATTCTGTATAATGTGAATTTTTTTTTTTTTAAAGATTTTATTTATTTGACAGAGAGAGACACAGCGAGAGAGGGAACACAAGCAGGGGGAGTGGGAGAGGGAGAAGCAGGCTTCCCGCCAAGCAGGGAGCCCGATGCGGGGCTCGATCCCAGGACCCTAGGATCATGACCTGAGCCGAAGGCAGACGCTTAACGACTGAGCCACCCAGGCGCCCCTAATGTGAATTTTTAAACCCATAATTTAAAAGGTTCAATAAAACATTTTTTTAATTTTAAATTTATTCAAACCATCTAAATGCCCATCAACAGCAGAACAGATAATATTCTATTATATATACACAATGAGAACGAACTCTCTGAAATCATATACTTTAGACAAATTCCACAGAAATATAACATTAAGGAAAAGAAACCAAACACAAAAGAGTGCAAACTATAATGCTTCTCTTAATATAAAGAACTAAAATAGACAAAATGAATTTATGCAGTTAGAAGTCAGGATAGTGCTTTCTCTTCAAGGAATGATACCTGGAAGGTACTCAAGAGGTCCACCAGAGCTGCCGGCTGTGCTCTAGATCTGGGTGTGTTTACACAGACGTTTCTGTGTGTGAAGATTCATTGATCTGGTGCTTAAGTGTGCTTTTCTGTATATATGTATATATTGTATATGTGTTTATATACAGAAAAAAATTTTAATAAAAAATTTAAGTTTGTAAAATTTATGTAAGCCTCATCTCAGAACTTATATGGGACATCTGCCTGCAGCTGGGCATGGTCATTGTTTTCTGCTCCCTCTTCAAGAAAGACTGAATACTGAGTCTTTCAGAAAATGGCCCTTTGGAAACACTGAATAAAAGCATTTAAAATGTCAGTGCAACCACAAAAGAACAATAAAAATTCTGTTCCCCCTTCAAATACTTTAAGATGATAAGATTTTGCAGATTTATGTTTATCTACATCTAACTTCCCCAGTCTTCAAAATAGCCTATCTTCTTTTACCCAATTTTTTATTGTGGTAAAATGCATACAACACAGGATTCAAAATAAAAGTAGTTGGTGGAAATACAGTTGAACTATACTTGTTAAGGATCTTTTTAAAGTTTCCAGTTACTCCCTCCTGTTTCCAGTTACTCCCTCATGACCTTTATGCTCTCGTTGTCCTATATTTTAATTTTATGTATGCTATAAACTCACAAAACATTGTTACTATTTTTGCTTTAAACAAGCATGTGTAATTTGGAGTAGTTAAACATAAGCAAAAAAATTGTTTAAATTTTAAAAAAAAGACTGAATAGTTGTTTATTTCCTCTCTCTGACTTTTCTTCCTTCCTTTTTCTCAGACACCATTACAACTATCATTTAATGCAGAATATATTTTACTTAGTCAATAAACTCAATCACAGATCAGATTTAATTCGCAGGTTCTAGAGATGTATGTTAATAGAGTTAATAGAGTTATTTTTTATTGATGTATGATTGACCTATAACATTATATTAGTTTCAGGGGTACAACATAATGCTTGAGTATTTGTATACACTGTGAAATGATCACCACAATAGGTCTGTTTACCACCAATCATCATAAAATGTTACAAAATTTTCCTTTCTTCTTTTTTTTAAGATTTTATTTATTTATTTGAGAGAGAAAACACGAGAGAGAGCAGAGAGCACAAGCAGGGGGATGGGGGAGAGGGACAGAGGGAGAGGGAGAAGCAGACTCCCTACTGAGCAGGGACCTGGGCGCAGGGACTCAATCCCAGGACCCGGAGATCATGACCTGAACCCAAGGCAGACGCTTAATCAACTGAGTAACCCAGGCACCCCAAAATTTTCCTTTCCTCTGATGAGAACTTTTAAGATTTACTCCCTTGGCAACTTTCAAATATGCACTACAGTATTATTGACTACAGTCACCATGCTTTATATTACATCCCCAAAACTTACATATTTTGTAACTGGACATTTGTACCTAATAAAGGTACTTTTACTGGGATTCTAGACTATGTATAGAGGTAAGAAACAACTTGTCTTGACCATAATTTTTAATTTCTTTATCATATAATAAATAATTTCTGAATTATGACCATGAATAAAATTAAATTCTCTATACAAAGTATAATATTATCTAAAAGTTATAGGTTTTTCTCTGGCCATTTTTAAATATACAGTTCTATAGTATCAAAGCCAGAGGTAAGTAATTTGGACCTCTTGTTTTACTTATTTTCAGTGGCCAAAGACAAAAAAATTATGTTTATACCAAGAAACTATTCCTTTTAGCAAGAAATGAGCTGAAAGCATTGGATCAGTAACAATCTCTAAAATTGGATTAGTGTTACATTTGATTCAAGCTGGCTTTGAGGACCTGTTCCAATCTGGCTTAATTATAGCATGTACAGTCAAATGTAAAAGAAGGAGATTTTGCTTCTGGCCATAGTAGAATAACTATGACTTATCCAATCTCTTATTCTGTTCTACAACCAATTTGACCTAATAGATATTTATAGAACATCACACTGAAAACAGCAGAATGCCCATTGTTTTCAATTTCTCATGTAACATTCACCACAATAGACCAGATGGTAAGCCATAAAACAAGATTCAATAAATTTTAAAAGACTGAAATTAAAGAGAGTATGCTCTCTGACCAAAATATAATTACATTAGAAATAAACAAAAAGATATCTTGAAAATCTCTAAATATTTACAAATTTAAAACATACTTCTAATTAACCAATATGTCAAAGAAAAAAACCATAAAAGAAATGAGAAAAATGTTGAATTGAATGAAAATTAAAACACAACATATCAAAATATCTATGATGCAACTAAAGAAGTGACTGCAGGAAAAGTTATAACTTTGAATGTTCACATTAAAAAAGAATAAAAGTATAAAAATCAAGGGTGTAAGTTGTCATCTTAGGAAAGTGGAAAAAGTGAAGCGAATTAACCCCAAAATGAATAAAATTAAGAAAAAAATAAAGACAAGCAGAAACCAATGCACAGAAAAAAGCCAAGGAATAAAGAAATACAGTATAAACAAAGCTCATTGAAAAGCTCAGTGCAGTTGATAAACTTCCAGGTTTAGCAGGGAAAAAAAAGAAGGTAAGACACAAATTACTGATGTCAGGAATAAAAGAGGGGAAATTGCTACAGATCCTACAGATATTAAAAGGATAAAAAGGAAATATTGTGGAAAACTTTATTCCATTAAATTCCAAAATTCTGGTGAAATGAACAGATTCCTAGAAAGATAAAATTCCTAGAAAGACTAAATCATCACAAGAAATTAAAACATTAACAATCTTATATGTGTTAAGGAAATTGAATTCCTTCTTTAAACATTGCTATAAAGGAAATTCAAGCTCCAAATAGCTTCATGTAAACTTTATCAAATATTTAAGAGCAATTTAATATAATATTAAATAAACTTTTTCATCAAATACAGAAGGAACACTTCTGAAATGATTTTATGAGACCAACTTATTCTGATACCAGAAACAAAGATATTATAAAAAACGAAAGCTAACTACAGGCCAACATCCCCTGTGAAGAATAGATTTTTTAAAATTATTTTTTTATTTTTATTTTTATTTTTTTTTAACGATTTTATTTATTTGACAGAGAGACACAGTGAGAGAGGGAACACAAGCAGGGGGAGTGGGAGAGGGAGAAGCAGGCTCTCAGCTGAGCAGGGAGCCCGATGTGGGGCTCGATCCCAGAACCCTGGGATCATGACCTGAGGCGAAGGTAGATGCTTAACTGACTGAGCCACCCAGGTGCCCCTAAATTATTTTTTTTAATTAAGAAAGTTTATCCAGCAATATATAAAAAAGACAATGAATTGTGGTGCCTGGGTGGTTCAGTTGATTAAGCTTCCAATTCTTTTGGTTTTTTTTAAGATTTATCTACCCATCTGAGACAGAGAGAGAGAGTGCAAGCCCATGAGTCAGGGGAGAGGCAGAGAGAGAGAATCCCCAAGTAGACTCTCTGCTGAGTGTGGAGTAAGACACGCCCAATCCCAGAACCCTTAGATCGTGACCCCAGCTGAAACCAAGAGTCCCATGCTTAAGCAACTGAGCCACCCAGGCGCCCCAAGTTTCCAACTCTTGATTTAGGCTCAGGTCATAATCTCAGGGTCGTGGGATGGAGCACTGCATCAGGCTCCACACTCAGAGGGGCATCTGCTTGAGATTTTCTCTCCCTCTCTCTTTGCTCCTCCCTACATTCACTCTCTCTCTCTCTCTCTTTCTCTGTCTCTCTCAAATAAATAAATCTTTAAAAATAAATAAATAAATAAGCCAATAAATTATGACCAAGTTGGTGTTTTTCCAGGAATGCAAAGTTGAGTTAACATTTAAAATGTAATCATTATAATTTATCATATTAGCAGAATAAAGGAGAAAAGGCAGATGATCACTTGCTTAGATGCATAAAATATTTTACCAAATTAAACACCCATTCATAATAGTAACTCTCAACACATTAGGAACAGAAGAGAATGTCCTTAACCTGATTTTTAAAAAGCATCTATGAATCATACTGAATGATGAAAGGTTGAATGCCCTAAGACTGGGAACAAAACAAGGATGTCCACAATCACTTCTACTATTCAACATTGTACTAGAGGTCCTAGGTAATGAGAGAAACCAAAATAAATAAATAATAAGAAAAACTAACAGGCATACAGTTAAGAAAAAAGTAAAACTGTCTTTACTCACAGATGACATAATTATGTGCGTAGAAAATTCTAAGAAATCCATTAAAAAAAAAGCTACCATAACTGACAAGTAAGTCTAACATGTTTCTAGGATACAAAGTCAACATACATAAATCAATTTTATGTCTATACACAAGTAACAAACAATTAGAAAGTGAAATACAAAATAAATAAAAAACACTACCTACAGTAACATCAAAAATCCTGAAATACTTAGAGATAAATGTATCAAAACATATATAAGACCTGTAAAATAAAAATCATAAAACACTGCTGAGAGAAATTGAAGGAACTCTAAATAAATGGAAGATATACCTATGCTAACCTGTAGATTCAATGTAATCTCAGTTAAAACCCAAAAAGCCTTGTTTGTATTTAAAAAAGTAAAAAGCTATTTCCAAAGACTGCTATAGTAAACAATTTTGAAAAAAAACCAATAAATACAGAAGCCTATACTACATCATTTCAGACAGTAATTAAATTGTCTGGTATGGGTATAAACATAATCATACAAATTTTCTAGAACAGAAAATTCTGAAATAGATTCACACACTTATAGTCAATTGAATTTTGGCAATGTGTCAAGGTTCTTCACTTGGGAAAATAATAACCATTTCAATATTGCAGCTGGAACAACTAAATATAAATACAGGGAAACGTACCTTGACTCTGATGTTGATGTACCTCATATATATATAAAATATATATGAATTATATATAATTCATATATAAAAATTAACTTTAAATGGATCATAGATTTCTATAGATAATTTAAAACTTTAAAACTTCTAGGTAAAAATGGATAAAGAAAAAAAGATCTTTATGACCCTGAGATGGGCAATGATTTAAGAAAAAAGGAAAATCAGACTTAATCAAAATTTAAAACTTCCACTAATTAAAAATAAAAATGCAAACAGACCAGGATAAAATGTTTACACTATATACATCTGACAAATCTAGAATTTTTTAAACTTACAAAATAATAAGACAAATAATAAAATTGGCCAAATACTTGAGCAGACACTTCACAGAAGAAGATATGTAAATGACTAAAAGTACATGAAAAGATGCTCAACATTATTAATCATCAGGAAAATACAAATAAAAGCACAATGAGATACTACTCCACATACACTAAAATGACTAAAATTAAGACTAACAATACTGGGGCACCTGGCTGACACAGTCAGTAGAGAATGCGACTCTTGATCTTGGGGTTGTGAGTTCAAGCACCACATTGGGTGTAGAGATTATTTTAAAATAATTAAAAATCCTAAAAAAAAAAAGAAAGAAAGACTAATAATACCATGTGGGTGACAATATGGAGCAACTGGAACTCTCATGCATTGCTCATGGGAATGTAAAATAGCACACATGCTTTAGAGACCATTTGGCAGTTTGTTAAAAATTTAAATCTAGGGGCGCCTGGGTGGCTCAGTAGTTAGGCGTCTGCCTTCAGCTCAGGTCATGATTCCAGAGTCCTGGGATAGAGCCCCACATCAGGCTCCCTGCTCAGCGGGAAGCCTGCTTCTCCCTCTCCCACTCCCCCTGCTTGTGTTCCCTCTCTTGCTGTGTCTCTCTCTGTCAAATAAATAAAATAAAAAAATTTAAATCTATATTTACCATATGATCCAGCCGTTGTATTCATACTCTTCTAAGAAATGTATGTCTACGAAGAAGACTTTTGTTCATAGAAACTTTATTCATAGAAGGCAAAAACTGAAAACAACCCAAATGCTCATCGACAGGTAAATGGATAGCAAATTGTGGTATATTTATGCAACAGAATACTGCTCAGAAACAAAAAGAACTCCTGGCATGCAGAGAAACGTGGCTGAATCTCAGAAACCATATGCTAAGCAAAAGAAGCCAGAAACAAGAATACACACCATATTGTTCCATTCATTTAACTTTCCTGATTAGGTAAAACTAATCTCTAATGACAGAAAGCCGTCATGGCCCAGAGCTAGGGTCCATGCGGGGCGTTGAGTATAAAGGGCATGAAGGCATTATGGAGGATGACAAAAATGTTCTGTATCTTGATTATGATGGTCACATGGTATACATAGTTGCCAAAACATTAAACGGTACACCTAAAAGGAGTGCATTTCATTATAGGAAAATTAAATCTCAATAAAGTTGTTTAAAAAAAAAATGAAGAGTCAGACGTCAGGACAAGAATACTTTTTCCCCTTCAGATTAATTCCCATTTCTCATGTGGTGTGGGTCTCCCAAAAGACAGTGTGCTGAATGTGCTGATAAGCCCGGGTTCTGAGCTAGAAGTTTCCTGTTAGTGACATCGACTGTCAAAAGCAATGCCTGAGATATGTCCTTGAGAGCCCTTTAAAGGGGCCTCAGGTCTTTGTGGCTGTGAAAGTTGGAAGGATGGCAGTTCCTGCCTTGCCATCCCAGGGGACGAAGACAGCCTTCTGATTTAAGGACCAAGTAAGGTACTTGTCAGCATAACCAATGTGTTCTCCCAGTGGCTGCAACCAAGGGAGACTTGCTCTTTGGCCCCTAGCAGTTAGCAGACCTTCACTGAGTTTGTTAGGGCTGCACCAGAAAAGCTGGCAAATTGCATACAGGGACACCAGAGGCATATTATATATTATTGCTGCCACATAATTCTAGCACTTGTCAACATCTAGTAATCCCCTATAATTCAGGCATGCTTCTAAAATGGCAAACAGTTGTTTACTGGAGCCAATAGAGGTCTAGCAATTACAAAACTAGTTATTAAGACCAAAAAAAAAGAAAAAGAAGAAGAAAATAATGAATAAATAATTGTCCCTGCAGTTTTTCCACCTTCTTGTTACCAAGAAGCAAGTAGTTTAGCTGACCTGCACTAAGGGGGTTATGGCATGCTTTTAGAGAAAACATATCCAGAAAGGAATTTTTTCCTGAATGTGTTCCATCTAAATTTATCAGGGATATTAAGAAGTAGGCCAGGAAGAAATAAATCAAACAAAGAAGGATAAGTTCCTGAACTCAAGGATTTACTAAAGAATTCCATAGAATTTTGCTGTGTCCTTAACTTTCTCATCAAGGACGACATTCAGATCAGAATATTGTGAAACAAGGAATGGGAATGTGGGTTTGTTTGGGGGAAATGAGAGGAACCATCTACTCCAAATTTCTTTAAACCTCAGGAGGTTTAGGAGCTACAAGGGACCCTCAGGTCATGTAGCTCTGATGTTCCCCACACTCAGGAATGAGGTGGTAATGCCCACAGAGACGAAGAATCAAAGGCAAACATGGCTCAGCTTCTAAGATAATTCTGTGCACTTAGAAGGTTTCCTACACACACATTATTGTATATTAAAACAAACAGATATACTATTAAGTCAAGTAAGCAATTTGCCAGAATTTTTTAAGGAGGCCTTGTCAAAAAACTTTACCGATTGCAGTGGCTGCTCCAAACCCACAGGTCTTCTCTCCTCTCTGCCACCAGATGTACCCAGGGGAATGTCAGAGAAGCCCAGAATGAACCAATTCCTCACCAATTCTGTGATGATGGAAAGACAGACCCAGGAAATGAAAGGGACTTGTCCAGTCCATACTGGGTCTATGGGCACAGCCAGAGCTTGGTTCCCTTTCTCCTCTTCCAGGGCTCTTCCTCTGACCTACAACAGGGTGGAACCTGGAGAGGGGAGCCTGCCCAACCCCATTTGCTTCAGTCTGGCCTTTGAGGTAAAAACAGATTCCCTTGAAAGCTGCTACAGCCTCTCTGGAAAACAGTGGTGGTTCCTCAAGATGTTAAAAATAGAGCTACCCTATGACCCAGCAATTGCACTACTAGGTATTTACCCCAAAGATACAGATGTGGTGAAAAGAAGGGGCACATGCACCCCAATGTTCATAGCAGCAATGTCCACAATAGCTAAACTGTGGAAGGAGCCAAGATGCCCTTCAACAGACGAATGGATAAAGAAGATGTGGTCCATATATACAATGGAATATTACTCAGCCATCAGAAAGGATGAACACCCACCATTTGCATCGACATGGATGGAACTTGAGGGGATTATGCTAAGTGAAGTAAGTCAAGCAGAGAAAGACAATCATCATAGGGTTTCACTCATGTGTGGAACATAAGCAATAGCACGGAGGACTACAGGGGAAGGGAGGAAAATCTGAAAGGGGAGAAATCAGAGAGGGAGATGAACCATGAGAGACTATGGACCCCAGGAAATGAACTGAGAGTCTCAGAAGGAAAGGAAGTAGGGGGAGGGGATAACAGGGCAATGGGTATTAAGGACACGCGTTGTGATGTGCACTAGGTGTTATACGTAACTAATGAATCATTGAACACTACATCAAAAACTAATGATATACTATACAGTGGCTACCTGAACATAATATTAATTAATTAATTAATTAATTTTAAAAAACTGGGGGGGAGGGGACAAGATTCTCTGGTTGCTGTTTCTCTGGAGAAATCAGCCCCAGGGTGATGGTGCGTGGTCCTTCTCTAGGAGCCAGGTCACATCCATTCCCACCCTGTTTCCAGCTTCCTGCAACACGCTTCCCCTAAAACAGAACTGAGTACTCATCTGTCTTTGTGGGTGGTGTTAAAGAGAGCTCATTCCTTCATTCATTCCTTCACTTTTATCCTATGCATGTTGATGGAAATACAGAGCTAAGTAATTGAGCCATTGCCTCTCCCCTCAGGGAGGTTACAGTCTAGTCCAGCAAGAAGGCAGGGAGAATAGTGTCCATTCACTTGACACTCAATGTGCATTCTCCATCCTAATTCTCACCCCAGGAGGAGTTTTAATGACAGAGAAAATGATTTGTCCTGCCCATGCCCAGCAGCTGCGATTGCTCAGTCCTATCTCCCTGATGAGAGAAAGTAACTGTTCCTTTCTGGTCCTGCCCCCAACTACAATAAAATATATCAACAATAAACAGTGGAACTGAAGCTCTAGAAATTAATCATTTGGGTAAATATTTGCCTGATGATGATGAAGCCTCCAGCAAACTTCAGGAGAACGAGTCCTGGTGCTAAGATGGAGACTCAGGGGCTTTGTGTATCCTAAAGACTTTTTCCCCTTATTTCTAGGTGGTGTATCCTCACCTCTCCCTGCAACGTGTGAAGGCAGGATGGAGATTAAGGCCAAACGTCCTGACCAGCCATAACAGAGTGTGGCCCCAGGGCCTCTCAGCCAAGTGGCTTCCTCTCCCTGCCTCCCTCCATGAGCCACACCCCTTTTTCTGGTCTTCCTGATGCTTCATGTTTCCCTCCATCCTGTTAAAGGAGGAAGCACCATAAGCAGCCCTCCTCTCCCCCTGGGGCCTTCTAAGAAGGAGAAGACCCTAGATGTCAGAGGCCAACCTGCCACCTAAAGTTGAAGAGTAGAGCACAATCAATGTTTGCAAATACAACTGTTGATGGGTAGATTGTGTTCCAAAGCATCGCTCTATCTTGCCATTCACTACCTCTTTCCATACTCTACTTAAAAAAAAAAAAAAATGGCAACATCTTTCCCTTTTTGACTCATGATAAAATGGGATTTTCTTGTTCTGAAGAGCTGCTGAGGCAGGAGACTTGGATTCTTAAAGACAGATTAGCAGACGCTAGCTGGGTTTATGAGCAGCCATGTGATTTCTCATACAGATTCTTCTTGTCCAGTTTGATTTGAAAATGTTTGATTTGTGTATAGTTCACTACTGGGTATATTAATACTTATAATTTCCCTTGATCCTTGCTACAATTCTATGGGAACTTTTCTTATTATACTGGGGAAGAAACTTATTCAGCCAACATTTACTAATTGTCCTCCAAGTGCCATCACTGTGCAGTGGATATAAAGTTGAGCCAGACCCGTCTCCCATTTTTAATATTTATAATACTCTGTGATACATGAGCCTCACCACCCTCATACTATCTTATATACATCATATTAATAAATGTTGATGGTTGTCCTGTCATCTGCTCTTCCTGGAGAGAGCAGGGGAAGATCTAATGAAGATATTCTAGCAGAGACTTGAAGGAAGACAATTTACCAAGTGAGACCTTTGAGGAAAAGAGGCAACAAGACATGCAAAGATCTGGCGCATTAATGTGCATTATAGCATGTTTATGGAACTTCATAGTGGGGAGGTAGTAAAGTGACTTTTCCAAGATCCTGCGGCATCAAGGTTGGGGATCAAGGTCAGCTCTCTTTCCACCATCTCTTTCTCCCCACTTGTAAGCAGCCAGGCTCTCCCTAACACACTGAGCTTCCCAAATGGAATTCTGCCTGACCAGGTGCCCTCTCAATGGGTGCTCACAGCAAATCACCTCTGTTATTCATGATTTCAAGCTGCATCTCTTTGGACAAGCTATCTCAATACACTGGCAAATTACAATAGTTATGATCATAGTAATAACATCACAAGAATAATCACATGCTATTGAAAC
Organism: Halichoerus grypus; assembly: GCF_964656455.1. NCBI lineage: Eukaryota > Metazoa > Chordata > Mammalia > Carnivora > Phocidae > Halichoerus > Halichoerus grypus. Next base: position 20,095,059 of record NC_135718.1, on the reverse strand, counting down.
AAAAATGCACCAATTTAAGCTAGGCTTCAGCCACTGTAATGTGCATTTAAGTTTATGCACATTTATGATTTATGATAAAGATGATGCCCTTTATGATTCCCTGGAAGCTGTGATAGACTGCCCCCTTTGCAATCTGGTTTTGTTTGGCAATTTATCTCCCCTTCCCCATTCCTCAGTTTTGAAAGGGAGGGAAAACAACCCACTGGCTGCAATCTGAGCCTCTGCATACTAAGGCAAGGCTAAAGTCATGATGAACTACTAATTGATAGTTCCCTTCAATCCACTTTTCACTGGCCAGGACCAGATTGGGTTTGTGTAAATAACCTTCATGCAGCAATCAGCTCAGCAGGTTGGTCCCTTTATCATTTTCCTGAGACTGACTGGATACCACATTCTCCTTCCCCATGTCTGCTGGTGTCATTCCAGCTGCTCAGGTCATTTTCAGACTCTTGAAAGCAGACAATGTCTGCCACTGATTTTCTCTGCAGAAAGAAGCTGTCTGGTTGGTTGGAAGTGGGGGCCAGAAGACTTTTTTGAAGCTTGCATATCAAGAACATTGGGTTGACTGCAATTGTGTGCTTATTTGAATTTCAATTTGTTTATCCCTAACAAACCGTAGATGAGCAGCTCTGGATATAATTATTTAAAAGGAAAAAAAAGGAGGGGCTGGGGGAGAGGGGATGCAGGTGTGCTTAGATTTGCTCTCCCCACTCTGTACCTCCCACAGGGGACCACATATTGGGAAGGTTGCTCTGTTCTTCCATACCTATTTTAAATTCCATATTTCCCAGCAGCATTTTCTTCCAGGAGCCCAGGAAATATTTTATTGACAACCAGGGACATAGCCACAGGAGAGGGAGGCACACAGAACTGAAAACCCCATCTCCATCTCCACAGTTACCTTGGTGCTCTTCACCTCTCTGAGTGCCTATTACAGCCTCCAGGTACTAGGATTACTCAGGTTTGTGTGTCTTTTATCTATTCCATGTTGAGCTCTTACAGGAAAGAGTACCATAGTTATCTCTGCCTCCCCCATGTACAACAGGGGTTCAATAAAACCTGGGTAGCTTGTCAAAGGCAAAAACAGGTCAGTAGTATCTCAGTAAATCTGGGGGGAGAGGCAAACACCAAATGAATAAGAAGATTGATTGCATTCAGGCTGTTGCAATAAAAAGAGCACCTGATCCAAAGATCAGGACATCTCCATCGGGTGGTTTTGCCTTAAACTTCTAAGGGAGCAGAAGGAGAGTGAATAAGTTGCAAGTGAGGTGATTTACAGTTGGGGTTGTTTTGCGAGCAGGACAAGCCTCAGTCAGTTATCAGACCAGAAAATGATTTCCTCTGTGGTTAGCTAGTTTCAGGGGGACAAACAGCTCTAATCTCAGCTAATCAATCATGAGACAAAGAACAGGAAGTTGGAGAGGCTGTGTCCAGCCTTGTCAGCAGGTTCAGACAAAAGGGAGAGGGCTGTGTTTGGCTTTGCCCTGGGTAAATAAGGGAGGCACCCCCATGTCTTATGCAAGCCATTAGAAAGAGTGGACTTTGAGTTTTATCAAAGTCACATGGGGAGGGTAGTTCTTTATGATAAACTGTTTACTGGAACACAAAAGGCTGGGAGATTTCTTAACTGTCACTGTTTTCCAGGAGCAATGGGCTCAGGTAAAGTTTAATATTGTGAAACGGAATAAGCAAATATGCTACACAGAGAGAGAGAGAGAATGCTTTGTAGAGAGTATATACATATTATATATATATACACACATATATATCTTCAATGTATCAATCTATATTGGCCAGTGGTCTCTTCAAAGAAAGATTATTCCTGCTTTCTCTTCCTGCCTCTTCTCTCTATTTGTGACCTCCTCAAATGAAGAACTAGAGAGAAGACAGAAAGTCCAAAGGGAAGAATTGCTTTCGAGGTTATTGGATTCTAAAATTTGCAGGATAAATATCACACTGGCAACTGAAGATGTGAGAAGCAGTGAAAAAAAAAGAGTGTTTCTGCATGTGTGTATTGGGTGTTGACGGTGGTCAAGGGTGCTGTGATCTGAAGAGCTGTAGCCAGGGAATCATGAAGGTTTGGCGTGATCCTTGTTGACCCCATGGTGGTCCATTACTGGCCATCACCACAGTTCGGTGGAGCTGAAACCCCACATCCCTATTGTTCTGCAACCACCCACCTATACCTGAGGCTCACTGGGTAGGGCCTGTGACAAAAGAGTGATGCCTGCGCAGGAACTGGCTAAAGATTTCTTTCTTGCTAGGGGCATGGAGCTTGTGCCCATGTGTTTCTAGCCCAGACTGAAGAGCAAACAGAAGGCATGAGCCATAAAGAAAAGAGTTCTAAGGTGAAGAAGTTCTTTGAAAAACAAGCTTTGTTTGAAGTCCCTCCTCTTTTTTAAGTTTCAATTTGTTTATCCCTAACAAACAGTAGATGAGCAGCTCTGGGTATAATTATTTAAAAGAAAAAAAAAAGGAGGGGTGCCTGGGTGGCTCAATCGGTTAAGCATCTGCTTTCAGTTGTTCAGGTCATGATCTGGGAGTCCTGGGATCGAGCCCTGAGTTGTATCAGGCTCCTTGCTCAGCGGGGAGTCTGCTCCCTCTCCCACTTGTGCTCTCTCTCTCTCTCAAATAAATAAATAAAATCTTAAAAAAAAAAAAAAGATAAGCCTGTATGTACAGAAATTCTTATCTTGTGCTATTTGGTGGGGTGCCCTGCTGTTTTTAACTCTAATACCCCATTACCTATTATAGTCTTTGGCATATAGTAGGTACTCAATTGTTATTAGTTGACTGAATTTCAGTCAACTTTCAATGGTGTATCTTATTAGGGGATATAGCCATACCTCCCAACATTTTGTGGGAGCACAGCAAGGTTTATTTGTTTCCGGGATTTTTAAGAAGCTGCCCTTGTCATTAGTGTGGCAGGTGAAAGACTTTACCCGCAGACCCAGAAGATGCAGGCCAACTTGCTCAAAGACAGCACAGGTGGATGCTAATTCTCAGTCAAAAGAAAGAAAAGTTCTCTTCCACTTGCCTGATGAAGGCTGAACTTTTGTTCATAGAGAACGAAGCTTTTCACACCAGGATTCATTTTGGCCTTGGAAGCCAGGGTCCTCCTCCTCCTCCTTCTCCCAGCCCTTGTCACCGTTCAGTGGAGCTGAACGAAGTGGAGGCATAAGATTCACATGCAATCAGGGCATGGTCAACTTGGGGAATGGCCATCATGTGCCCAGGCTTGTGCCAGGAGCCACAAGGTGTGTGGAGCTAAATCCAAGGTTCCTACTCTAGGAGCGGCTGTGAAAATGCAAGGCCCCTGGAGGCAGTGGAATGGGCACCCTCAAAGCCTTCCCCAGAGAGGGGTGTGGGTTTGGGAAGTGCTGGGGCACTTTTCTCCTGTGACGGGGAGTGCTGACTCACAGGGAAATCAGAACTGAGCTGGACAGCAAAGCCCAGAGCTGAAGCCCCGTTCCCACGTGGCCCAGTCCTCCTGAGGCAAAGCTTTCAGAAGATGCCAAGGCCACTGGACATCTCCACCAGCTGCTCTCCCTGAGCTGAGTGTCATTTGGGAAACTTCACTAGCTTGTTTTGCTGTCTGACCCAGTGGTACCACCAGTTTCTAACTTTTCCAGACTAATCTAGAGAGGTTTTTGTTCTTCTTTTCGTTTTAATTTTCTTCTCTCATGCGGTCTGAGCAGATTAACCCACTGGGTACCAGCGTGTTCTGTGAAGCTCAGTCGTTGTGAGAATTTCCTTATCTCCTTGATGCAGCACTTCTCCCTTTGGCCTTTTTGGAGTTTTTCTGACCCCCAACCACCAATTCTCTGATTCTCCAGACACCAACGGGTACTCAATAACTCAATTCGACTCTGATACTCAACTACCCGGAGTGAGTGCAGACCCCACAGGTTTAGGGCTCAGTCCCACAGGATTGCCCCCAACCACTTCAGATGCCAGCTGCAAGTCCTGGACCTCCTGTGCTTCTGACCAACAGGCTCTAAGTCAGGGGCTCCCACAGTCCCTTCCTCAGGGCGGATAATTTGCTAAGTCAATTCACAGAACTCAGGAAAGCACTTTCCTTTCTATGAGCACTTTCTTATAAAGGGTACAACTCTGGAACAGCCAAGTGGAAAAGACACAGAGCAAAGATGCATAAAGAAAAGGGTGCACAGGACTCCCCTGCCCTCTCCAGGTGTGCCAGCTTCTTAACCCCTTGATGTGTTTGTTTACCAACCCAGAAGCTCTCTGAGCCTGTCATTTAGGGGTTCTTACGGAGGTTTCATTTCATAGGCATGATGGATTGAATCACTGAGCATTGGTGATTAATTCAATCTCCAGCCCCCATCCCTCCCCAAAGGTTGAGATATTAGGGCTGAAAGTTCCAAGTTCCTGATCAAGGCTTGGCCTTTCTGGACCAAGCCCCCATCCTGAAGCTATCTAGGGGTCCAGAAAGAGTCACCTCATTAGAACAAAAGAGCTTCCTATCACCCTCATCACTCAAATTCCTTTTTTAGGAGCTCTGTGCCCAAAACCAGGGACAATAGCAGCTCTCTAAATAAAGTATGTCCTGCTCCTTGTTTCAATCAGTTCATAAACGATCAGATATGGCATTTTGAGTGTGCGTAGTGAGAGAGAAGCACAAAAAGATAGGACAGACAGTGTCACTTCCACAGGGAGGCTTATGGCAATGTCACTAGTAATTACTCTATCAATTAAAGAATTATCCAAGGCAATGTCTTATCAAGTGCTGAAGTGGGCATTTTTCCAGTTTCCTGCCCAGCTAACACTGCCTCCCATTCCCATGTCAGAGAAACTGACCCCACCCACAACATGTACCCTTGGTTGGGTCACAGCTGATTGAACCACAGTGGTATCCTGTAAACACCAAAATGGGCTAATAAGAGTGTCCCTTCCAGGGTGCCTGGGTGGCTCAGACTCTTGATCTCAGCTCAGGTCTTTTTTTTTTTTTAAAGATTTATTTATTTATTTATTTATTTGAAAGAGAGCAGGGGGAGGAGCAGAGGGAGAAGGAGAGAGAGAATCTCAAGCAGATAACCCACTGAGCGCAGAGCCAGACATGGGGCTTGATCTCACGACCCTGAGATCATGACCTGAGCTGAAAGCTGAAATCAAGAGTTGGGCGCTCAACTGACTGAGCCACCAGGCGCCCCAATCTCAGCTCAGGTCTTGACTCCAGCGTTGTGAGTTCAAGCCCCATGTTGGACTCCATGCTGAGCATGGAGCCTACTTAAAAAAAAAAAAAAAGTGTCCCTCCCACAACATTGAAATTCCTATGTGTCTCTTTAAACACCTGAACTAAAAGGACATGTAAGAGCAGAGGGATGCTGACCAAGTAAGGGACATGAAATAACACAGAAAACCTTTTATATGGAAATAATGGAGCAAAACACAGAGAGAATCTAAGACCCACAAGAGAGGAGCAACCTTGCTTCCTGAAGGCTTTCAAGTCCCTCATAAGGCCCAGCTACATGACCTGCCCCTCAGTTTCAGGAGATACTTTTGCGTCCTTCTGGTACATTCTCTTCATATGCCCGAGGTTGGAGTGGCGTTTGCTACTTTTGACCAAAGGACATTGACTTAGACAAGTGCTCACCTACATAGTCTAGGCCCTGCTTGCAGTAAGAATTCAAAGAAAGGAAAGGTCTACACAGCCTGGAGCAGCCTGAGATGTCACAGAGATGAGGGTTCAAGTGGGGCATTAAGAAATTAGAAATATTTGGAGAGGAAGGCAGAGGAGGAAAAAGTCACAGACGGTGAGAGTAGCAGGACCAGAGAGGCAAAGGGATGGGAATGGACACACAGAGGGGAGACCATGGGGCCAACCTGATTAACAAGATGTGTTTATGTTATGAGGCTACGACAGGTAAGAGCAGGAACATCAGAAATGTCCATTTTGAGGAAGGTCATGGTTGTTGCCCCTTGTAATGTTGACCTGAAATATCAAGAATGCAACATGGGAGCCTTAACTTTCCATTGCCTTTCCATTACCCCTTCTGCAAAATGCTGTGACCAAACAAGGCAGTCAGTTGTGAACAAAAACACATAAACTTTGGGACCAGCCACACTGGGACCCAAACCTATCTCCATCATTTATCAGTGAGACTGAACAAGATACTTAGATGCTCTGGCTTCAGCTTGCTCATGTGTAAACTAGAGATAATAATTTAAGGCTAAATGAAACAATGTATGTAAACTGCCTGGTACAATCCCTCGAAGATGTTAAAATATGTGCAATTACCCACAACCACTGTACATCAGTATCACTGTTAATTAAGCACACACTCTGCCACAAGCCCAACATTAAATGCGGTATGTGTGTTATCTCATTTGAACCTCACAACAACCCTGAGAGTGAGACAATCCAGTACAAGTTTACCCTTGTAAAACTCTCCAATGAAATTATGGCCAAATGATTATCAAGTTTGGACAAATAAAAGCTTCTCTGTTGTGAAGAGGAGTTGGACACTGTCATGAAAACAAATGCTCTTCCTCAAATCTAAGCTCATCAGGCTCTGAAGAAAATGGCTTTGTTCTCATGAGAAAGGGGGTCAGAGTTCAGAATTCAAAGAGAATTAACTGCTCATAAGTTGGTAATGTGAGGAGAAGGTAGACAAATTATGGAAACAGCCCAAGTGTCCGTCAACTGATGAATGGAAAAAGAAGATGTGGTATATATATACATAATGAAATATTATTCAACCAAAAGAACTAAATCTTGCCATTTACAATGACGTGGATGGAACTAGAGAGTATTATGTTAAGCAAAAGAGGTCAGAGAAAAATTTCACTCATGTAGAATTTAAGAAACAAAACAAATGAGCAAAGGGAAAAAGAGAAAGGCAAAACAAGAAACACTCTTTAGAGAACAATCCAATGGTTACCAAAGGGGAGGAGGGTGGAGGGATGGGTGAAATAAGTGATGGGGATTAGGAATGCACTTGTGATCAGCACCAGGTGATATATAAAAGTGTTGAATCACTATATTGTATACCTGAAACTAATATCACACGGTATGTTAACTAACTGGAATTCGAATAAAAACTTTAAAAAATAATTAAATAAATTAATAAATAGCAGCATAGGAAGGAGACTTTGGTTCTAGATGAAGATCTGCTGTATATTAGGTTCCTTGTGTGACCCTCAGACAAATCACTTGACCTCTCCAGACCTGAGTTTCTTCCCTTGTAACAGATAATGAGTTTTGTCATATATAAGGAATGTGCCTTAGATCAGTGGTTCTAACTCCTCATTATACATTAGAATCACCTGGGGAGAATTGTTTGGGGGTTTTTTGTTTTTTTTAATAGGATGTCCAGGCCTCTACCCAGGCCAATTAAATCACAGTCTCTGGAGAGTGGATCCCAGGCACAGATGTTTTTTAAAATTCCCCCATTTGATTTTAATGTGCAGCCAAGTTTAAAAATCAACAAACTAGATGATTTTTAAGAGTTCTTCCAGATTTAAGATTCAAAGTACCAGACACTTGAAACAACAAGATGAAGAAAAAGTAGATATCCCATTATTTGAATTGAAAGGGGTCAGTGAATATAGTGTGGTACAAATAAAAGTTATGGCTGCCTGGTGATTTGGGGCAACTATTTGAAGAGTTGAGCCCAATGTGATGAAAAGATGTATGAATCTGGACAAAGACAATGGGGTTAGTAATTAACCTAGACATCAGCATCCCAGGAGATTTACTGAATTTATTAATCCATAAATATTTATTGAGCACTATAGGCCAATCGCTGTTAGACTCTGTAGTTGAAACATGGGTAAATTGGACATGGATAGCTAAATATGAGCATAACAGAGACCCTAGCAGTGGCGACATTAATCACTTCTCTGTAGGCATCAGGAATTGCTCATGAAGGAAGTGATAACTGAATTGAACCTGAAGAATGGGTAGAGGCACATGCACATGTGGAACTCAGGTTGGGGGTGGGAAGCACTTTGGAGGGAAGAGGAAGAGGGTAAACAAAGCTTCACACTTCACACTCAGCAAAACTGAACTCCGTGTTTCTCCACACACAGCTCTTTCACCTCTCCATACCTTTAATCAAGGTAATCTGCCTGCCGCTGGTACCTTTCCTCTTTTCACCTGGCTAAGTCCTGTCATTTCTAAGCAGCCAGCTGAGAGTAACTTACTCTAGGACCCCATCCCTGAGGCACTGGTTCTGTCTCCCAATACTTCATGCCTGCCTCCATCGTGACGCTTGCACATAATAGCCTCAGTCACTCTGCGAGCTCTTCTAGGACAGAAGTGTCCTATATATTCATCCATGGTCTGGTTTCCATTGTCTATCACATGTCCTGGCTCATATAGGTCTCCAGTAAGTGTTTATTTAGTTGAACCCAGAAAACAGTCTTTTTAAAAAGATAGATTGTATCATTCTTTAGCCAAAAATTTTGTACTGGTTTCTTGTTTACTTTAAGTAAAATCCAGATTCCTTACTGGGGTCTACAAAGTTCTAGATGATTTGGCCCCTAAATATTTTTCTAACCTTTAGTCACTTTCCTCCTTTTTTCACTATATACCCTAAAACAAGTCTTGAGCCCCATGTAAATTAACTGCCTGCCAGGACCAAATTTAACTCTTCTAACAAGGAAAATGATAAAATACAGATAATCATACTGTGGCATCCAGCATACAACCAAAACTTTCTAGTCATGTGAAAAAGCATGAAAATGTGACCCAAATCCAAGAGAGAAATCAGTCAATAGGAACATATACAGAAATGAAAGGAATGGTGGGATTACCAGAAAGGGCTTTAAAATAGCCGTTAGAGGAGATCAAATAACATACTAAAAAAAGTCTCAGTTAATCTTAAAGAATGCAGGAAAGGAGGGAAAAAGGAACAAAGAACAGATGGCCCAAATAGAAAACAAAAAGCAAGATGGTAGACTCAAACCCAGTTAAATGTAAATAAATTAAACACTCCAATTAAAGGGCAGAGATTGTCTGACTAGATAAAAATAAAATTGAAAATAATTACATGGGAAATGAGAAATGTCCAGTTTGACCAACTCATCAGGTGTGAAAGTTACGTAATGGGTGATACGACTAGGAAGTCTGACTGAAGCCAAATTATGTTGGGTCACAGATGTCAAGTCCTATACTTACTTTAGGCACTTGTGCCTCTGTGTGCAAATAAATAGTCCACCCCATAAAATGGAATGACCTTCTGGAAAAACAAGTATAAAGCTGACTTATTTTCCAGAATGTTTTATTTCATAAGAGAAGCAAAGCTTTCTCCCATCTGATTCTTCTCACCTTCCTCATGAGGAAACAGGGTGGTCATGGTCATGCATTTCAGCTGCCCAAGCTACAAACGCATAAAGAAGCCAGGAGATAAACAAAACGTCAACCTTTAAGCTACACACTATGATCTTTTTTTTAAAAGTGAAAATGTACTTGGACACTGAAGAAAGTAATAAGTCTAATCTTCTCTTGTCATTAAATCAATAAAGAAATTAAAGAAAACATTACTCAAAACTGTGGTTCTTAGAAGATATCGCTATTTTTTATTATTGTCATTATTATTATTTCATTTTTCAGTGGCCACCGAGTATAAAAGTTCCTGGAGTTAAGGGCATAGCAAGATATAGAAAAGATATTGCTTTTGCCTGAGTTTCATGAAGCTGATATCAATCTTTTATTTCATAAACGTCAGGCTGGTTATTGCTTTAAACGCAGGCTTTGGTGCATTAAAAGTGGCGTGACAGGAATACAAATAAGAGAATTCCCAAGGATACTAAGCAGGAGCCAGGGGAAGGACTGGCTTCACTCCCACGCCTGGAGAATGAAATTCAGGAAAGGTCACAGAACAGCCAGACTTTGGAGATAAATCTGAGCTCAACTGACTCAGTGAATAACTCAGAGGTACTGCGTTTGCTCTTGTTTTTTCTCAACCAGAGGAGAAAGGACAAAAGATCCGACTGAGCCTCAGAGGGAGGTCTGGCTGTGGGGAGGTGGAAAAGGCCCAGACTTGCATCAGAAGATCTGGAGTTTACCCCACAATTCAGCCCCCAAATAGCGCCCCCTGGGGGCCTCAGATTAGTACAATAACAGCATTTCCAAGCATGCTCACTCTAAAAATCCTTTCTGGCTTGAAATTTTAAGGACCTAGTACATACCTATACGGAGGAATCGTTGACATTTGGAAAATACTCTTCAAAACAGCAGTTGTCTCCATGCTAATCACAACTTCAAGAGGAATGAAGGGTATAGTTGAGTAAATTGAGTTTTAGCTAAACTAAAGGCTGAGCAATTTTAGCTAACCAGCTGATAGCTCTGGTCCTAGGTTGCAGGTCTTCTGGCTTCAGGCCACGTGTCCTCAATCCTATCCCACACTGCCTTTCAACAAAGAGAATAGAAGGCTTATTTAAAGGGAAGATTCAGAGGCACCTGGGTGGCTCAGATCATGATCCCAGGATCCTGGGATGGGCCCAATTCATGGTCCCTGCTTAGTGGGGAGTCTGCTTCTTCCTCTGCCCTCTCCCTCATTCATGCTCTCTCTCTCTCTCAAATAAATAATTTTTTAAAAATAAAAAGTAAAAGTAAATAAATAAAGAGAACATTCAAGCAGAATGGGGAAGTGGTGCTTTTGAGTTCTGCAGGAAGGATTTGGATCTGAGATCAAACTATAAAATGGGATGGGGCCATCCATCAGGTCAGGATTAAGAATGGAGTTTGCCTACTTTGGGGTATATACTCAAAAGAATTGAAAACAGGTCCTCAAACAAATCATTGTACACAGATGTCATTAGTGTCAGGGGATAAGAACAAATCTTTAGGCAAGACATCTGGATAATTTCACCATTAACAAAACTCTTAACTTCCAAAGTCCCAAATCATCTGCCCACTCTTACCTTTCCTCACTACTATTCCCTTCAGGTACCTCATGCCTCAGTCAACCAAAGGACAATTGTACCTGCCCTACACTCTCCTGACACCATATCCTTGCTCACACTATTTCCTTGGTCCATAATTGCATTCTCTGCCTTCATCTAAACATACCTCCACAATTCTGAGAAGCATCCTCTGATTCTTCCAGATGCAAGGGCTTCTCTCTCTTTCTCCTCTGTACACTTTACTTCTTTCCTATAATTATTCCTGAACTTGCCTTAGCTCCCCTCTTAAACGGTACATCCCTTTAAGGCTAGAGGAATTGTCACAGGACATAAATTTAAGGATTCAAACCAATCTTATCTTGATCTTTAGGGCGCCAAGAGCCACAAATTGTCATCTCAATTTGGATATTAAACAGCCCAATACATAGTAAGTGTTCAATAATATTTGTTGAATGTTATTTCTTTGCTTATTCATTTTATTTTAAGACCACTTCAACATTAAAGCTCTCTTTCTACATTTATTCACTAGTTTATTTTAAAACTGGCTTTTGGAGTAATATTATCTAATACCAAAACAAATTTGCAAAATAGCTATGGACTTCTATGAATTTTTTTTTAATTTTATTTATTTATTTGTCAGAGAGAGAGAGAGCACAAGCAGGGAGAGTGGCAGGCAGAGGGAGAGGCATCTCAACAGGGAGCCGGATGCAGGACTCAATCCCAGGACCTTGGGATCATGATCTGAGCCAAAGGCAGATGCTTAACAGACTGAGCCACCCAAGTGTCCCTTCTATGAACATTTTTAGGGAATTTTCTTCTAGAAAAAAAATGGAGGCTCTAAAGACCAAGACTCAAGATCTCTTTCCCATTGCTGATATCATCAGGAGAACCTTAGCCTTGGAGAATTTTCCTTGTGACATGTTTTTACAGCTCCCAGATGAAAACATGTTGAACTGAAAGGAAATACTTCCATTTCATTGCTTTAAACCCTTATTCTCTTGACTCCTAAAACACATACCTAATCATGGCACATATTTAAAGCCATGAAATATTTACAGTGCACTGCCTAAAGCAAATGATACATCGTATATCCATTCTACAGTTCAGTAAATTCTGGATACAAGGACGCAAGATGATGCTCTCAAGTGATCATGTCAGGGCAAACAAACTTTCCTTAAAAAACAGTTCTTCATCTCCAGAATTTGACTTTCACTCTGAAAGATGGTATTCTCTAGACATGTCTCAGATGACATAAATCGATCTAAGCCAGAGCTCTTTCCTACAGCCATCAAAGTACATTCTGCCTTGTGACTGACTCGTTTCTGAACAGGCGAAGCTCTTCCTGCTGCCCCTAACAGGTTAGAGCTGCCCCATAAAAGGCTACGTCTACGTACGTATTTGCTAAATGAAATAAAAATTCTCCGTTGAATTTCCCAGAGTTTGGAACAACCCCCCACCACGGTTTTGATGTCTCTCAGGAAGTGCTGGCTACCTCAGGGAGTTCGTCATCCTGGAAAACCACAAACCAGGCAGTAGACACGAATGGAAGTGTGGCACGTCAAGAGCCTTGCTTTGTCGGAGACTGAGAGACTGTTGTACTAACCGCCATACTTCATCCATTTGCCTCTTTAAATCATATTGTCTCTGCAACTTTCCCTCTCTGGTGATTCCACCACCATTATGTTTTGGGCTTTTTTTTTTTTTTCCTTCTCTCACTTTGTACAAATAGTCACTAGCATCAGTCCATAGGTGTTCAGTAGATATTTGTTGGATGAATGGAAAAGTATTTGTGAAACTCTGTTACCACGTGTGAGGTACAATGCTAGGAGCCTAGAGGTTAAACTGTGAGAACAAATAGGGCCTCTTACACTGTGGACCTCACAGTCTGGTGGGGAAGACAGAGCATCAGTCAAATCATGACAAAACAAATGTTGGCTTACAGGTGCAGTAAGTACCACATAGAGCAGCAGGTGCGGTGGTAAGAGGGTGTTTTGGGTGGGGAAGGTTGCTCTGAGCTGGTCAGGAAGGTCAGGGAGCACTTCCCTGAGACAATGAAGCTCGAACTGAGATCTGACTTGTGAGTGGGAGCTGACAGATGGAGACAGAGGAGGTGAGCATTCCAGGCAGAGCTAGTGGCATGTGCAAAGGCCTGTGGGAAGGAGTCTGGAAGTTACCAGGGGCTGAAAGTCAGGTTGTAGGGCTGGAGCAAAGGGAGTTAGAAAGAGCTCGAAGAGAGAGAAGCCTAGGGAGGGAGGACTATGTCAAGTCACGCAGGCCCTTAGCTCCACATTCCAAGGTCCTTATCCTAAGAGCCTCAGAAGTCAGTGGAGGATTTTGAGCAGAAGGTTGACATAATTGGATTCAGGTTTCAAAACCAATGTGAAAATTACTGATACCAAAGGAGGAGGGGGCAGCAGAACTGCCCAGTGAGGGGAGAGAAACAGTAACCAGAAGGCTAATATTAACAATATGTTTTCGTGATTGAGTTTTTACTGTGTCCCACTCTCAGTGCTAAATTGACCATTATTCCTAGAGGAATAATCTATTTGAAATCATCTCCAAGTAGATCCTTGCCAACCCACCCTCCTGCACTAACTTGCCGGCCTTCAGAGGCACTAATGGAAATGATGGGAGAAAGAGCATCCCTCTGGGGCCAGTGGTAGTCATGAATTCACTGGGTTTCCACACGTGAAGTGCTCAGAGGCCACATGGTGTGCAGTTTCCTGGGCCACTGGGAAGCACAATGTCGCTGTGCAGCCAGCTCCAAACTGTACCATTACTGAGCAAGGACCTCAGTCACATGCCAGCTCACTCTTGCAGGAACTCTGAGCATGTGACTTTAAGTCATAGGTCCATCACATTAGTTTTGTATATGAACCAGTGGCCCTGTTTGCTTTCCCTCTAGGGTGTTTTAGTGACAGTGACGCCTCACTAAGCCTTAAGATTTAGTACATAATAGGGGACTGTCTGATAAGGGAGGAGGCTTTTGAAATGAGAACCCTATCAACTTGTGTGCTTAATCATCTTTGTGCGGATTACAGGACTAACTTTGGGACTACTGTTTATTTAGGAAGACTCCCTAAATATCAAAGACATTCTACCTAACAATCTGAACCTTTATCCTCAATTCTATCTCCCTAATGAAACTGAAAAGCCTGGTCCTGGGGAGGGGGTCTCACTGATTGTCAAATCTGCTATGTTCACAAATCCAAGCACAACCCTGCAGGGGTTCCCTTTTCTTCTTGGTTGAAATTCCACCAATCATCAGGGTCCATATTTCTAACAATACCTCTTCTGTTGAGCTTTTCCTGATTACTGCCCCTCAAGGGGCCATGATAGCTTTCTTCTCCAAATCTTCCAAAGCTTTTAGAACACAGTTAGCTTTTTAGACCAATGCCCCCGCATACACACTCCCTAGGTGGTAAGTTGTTTGAAGGCAGGAGCTTCAACAATGAGCATCTACTGCATGCTGAAGTTTTCAGGGGGTGGTCCATGTGTTGAGTTGAGCTTTAACTGACATGTAGATGGTCCCTGAGAGCCCCAAACTTAATCCCTGTCCTCCCAAGGCTGTCTCAACAATGTAGGAAAATACATTTCTTATGTTTGAGCTGCTATTTCCATCAGCGAGGCTGGGTCTTCTTATTGCCAAGATAATAATAAAGATGAATCCAAGCCTACAAAAATGAGAGAATTGCAATCTCAAGTGTGTAAATGTGTGAAAATCACTGAAGAGAGCAATGGGTGTGTGTATGCTACTGTATACAGGGGACTTATTTATTTATGTAAGCTGCTCTTCGCTTTCCTTACAGAACTTTATATGCTAAGGAATTAGGTCCACTCTCATCTTTGTACTCACAGTACCCAGAACTATGCCTGGTTGGTAGTAGAAACCCCACAAATATTTGTGGAAAGTGATTCTGGTATGCCTTGCCACCGTGATCAAAGTAAACTATGCTATACAATGTTACCCTTTCCCAGATGTATTTCCATGTTAAAAGAGACAGCTGCAGAAAATACAGCTTAACCTACATCTTTACAAAAGTTGGTTGCTGCTTCTTTGAACCACAGCTATAGGATGGCCCATCCACCCCTCAGAAGGCATTCTGTTTTCCCAGCTCGACTTTGAGTTTGCCAAGAGCAAGGACTGGGTCTTGCATGCATTCCTCAGTCACCGGGCACAGAAGGGAGCACACAGAAAGAATACGGTAAAGATTTGGTATTTCTAACCAATATTTATGGGTGCAATCTCAAAAGCTGATAGGAGAGAGTAACAATGCATTGCCTCCGCCAGTCCCAGCTCCAGGAATGGACCAAGCTATCCAATGCCAAAACATTCTCACCCACCCAGGAAGAAGGCATGTCCAAGTCTTCCAAAGGGCCAGAACTGAGCTGTAAAAAGAGGATCGATAAAACAAGCATTTGGCTGTCACTTGTGAATTTGACTTTTTTTTACCTATATCATTACCAAGAGTGGTCAATCCAGTAAACCTGAATATCCTCTTTTTTTTTTTTAAGATTTTATTTATTTGCGAGAGAGACAATGAGAGACAGAGCATGAGAGGGAGGAGGGTCAGAGGGAGAAGCAGACTCCCCGCTGAGCAGGGAGCCCGATGCGGGACTCGATCCCGGGACTCCAGGATCATGACCTGAGCCGAAGGCAGTCACTTAACCAACTGAGCCACCCAGGCGCCCCTGAATATCCTCTTTATCCCGTCAAGGAAAAAGTCCATCTTTGAACAGTCCTGGCTGTAGAAATTCATCCTGATATTGGGCCTGTCTTCCCTGCAACTTCCTCTATTGGGAAAAAAAAATCAGCTCCTTAAAGACAGGCATTTTTGCCTTTTTTTTTTAACTATTTGTATCCCAGTGTCTAGAACAGAGCCTGGCACAGAATAGCACTCGATAAATATTTGTTAAATGAATGAATGCTGAGTCTTCACTCTGCTTCTCTGAGCCACATGGAGTAAGTCTGCCTTCTTCCACATAACACGCTTTTAGACACTGAGGACCCTCACCTTCCCCTACAATTTCTCCAAGACAAATTTCCAAGCTGCTTCACTATCCTGGTCTGTCTTCTCTGACCACGAAGTCAAGGTGCTCAACAGGCTGGTTCAAGGTGGCTTTCTCCCTCTAACTAGACTACAAGCCCGGTGAGAATGGGGTCATGGTCACAATTATGTACGTAATATGTATTATGTCTACACAGCCTGGTACAGCACATTGCATCACTGCATGCAGTAAGTATTCAATAAATGTTGATGAATGGGGGTACCTGGGTGGCTCAGTCGGTTAAATGTCTGACTCTTGATTTCAGCTCAGTTCATGATCTCAGGGTCAAACCCTGTGTTGGGCTCCATGCTCAGTGGGGAGTTTGCTTCTCTCTCTCTCCCTCTCCCTCTGCACCTCCTCTGGCTTGTACTATAAATTAATTAATTAATTAATTAATAAGATCTTTAAAAAAAAATAAATGCTGATGAATGAAGCTTTCTTTAGGTTTATAGCTCCCTGCATGGCTCATCTGGATTTCCATGGCAAGGTCTTTTGCTCTTTCTTCCTTTCTGTTTTGTCTGTCTTTTCTCCATAGCATTCCTTCCTCCTAGGACTAATTAGGACTTGCCGTTAATTAGGAAATTAACAACAAAACACACTATAACTATAAAATGGAAAATACCCTCTTAAAACCAAGGTTATTCTCCCTACCCCACCCCCATGCTCACACATCATTTCGTTTCAACCTGTAGAGTAGGAGCTAAGAGCCATGGGAGGGAATTAAAATGATCAATGAGGCAAAAGCTGAGATGATGGGGAGAGCGTGGATCCCCTCATTCATGAGTTAAGTGAATTATTTGACACATGTTCATTTGACATGTGTCTGAAAATCATGGCTTTTTTTTTTTTTTAAATATATCCCCTCACACTTTCTAGAAGTACAGGAGGATAATTAATTAAATAAGGTGGGTTAAGGGTTTTTAATTAACCCCAGACACATCTTGCTTTGGGAGGTGACTTGCGCCTTCAGGGAGTGCTGTGTGCCCAGCCCCTGCAGAAGCCAGCGGGGGACACACAGTCCTCCAAGAAGGTGAAGAGCGTGACGCTCTGAGTTGCATCCTGAGCTGAACTGAGCGCGTGTGAACTTCCAGGCACTTAGGCTCGCTGGGTCATTGTACCTCCTGCTGTCCCCTCAGCATGGGAAAACTGAAGCTCCCGTGACTTTCCCAAGGTCACTCAGTCAACCATTAGGAGATCCAGGATTTCAGCTCCAGTAAGTCACTCTGCTACCACAGCCTGGGGCCTCGGTCCCTACACCACGTGGCAGCCAGAAGAGGAGACAGAGACTCGGAGCTCCAGCAACTGGGACAGGCATTGTCCCTCACCCAGCGACGCCATAGACACTGCTGCCCCCGCCCCAGGCCGCAGTCTCCCGCTAGTTAGCCCTCCCTCGCGCCTCCCTGCCTTCAAGTCTCTGTGCAAACCGCCCCCTCCTCGGAGCCTCCCCCATCACACACGAGGCTGAGTCCTTCCTGCCCTGCAGCCTTGGAGAACTGGCCAGTTCCCTGGGGCACTTGCCTTCATCCGCTCCATTTTGTGTCCTGTGCTGCTCTGAGAACGTTCCTGTCATTTCACATGTGCGCACGCGCACGCACACACACGCGCACGCACACGCACACACGCGCACGCGCGCGCACACACTCTTCTACCCAGCTCGGCTTCATGATCCCTCCACGCAGAGGAGGCTCGGCCGGTCTTCGCAGCGCCCCGCTCAGGTTCTGCACGCGGCGACATTCAGTAGCTCCCGGCCTGGACACGCTGAGGGGGGCTGAGGGAGGCTGCGTGGCTACGGACAGCCGGCAGGAGACCAGCAGACACAGGAACAGTGGCAGGTAGCCCGCTGTGAACGAATTATGTTCCAACAAAAAGCAGAGTAGAAAGTGGAGCAGTGACTGGAGAGGTTCAGACAAAGTTCTAGAGAATCCTTCCAATTTGGGGCAGGCTAGAAGGAGAAGGTGACATTTCCCCTTGGGCTTTGAAGAATGGTAGAAGTGGGGTATGTGGGAGGGGATGGGTGTTCCAGATGGACAGCAAGGGCAAAAGCCTCGAGGTGAGTAACCACGGGGAAGACACAAGGGAGAAAGAACAAATCCATTCGGTGCATCATCTGAAGGATGGAGCAGGGGAATGAAGGTGGTTAGGTGGGTGGGGTCCAGATGGGCGGTGTCTGAACCACAGGACTGGGGTTTGAGATCTAGTCTGTGGACAACGGGGAGTCATAGGAGGTTTTAGAGCAGAGGAGTGGTGCAATCAGAAATGTGCTTCAGAAAATATTCATCTGCTATTTACATGGGAAATGTACTAGAAAGGAAAGAGACTTGTAGCAGGGATGCTGGTCTGAGTAGGTCAGAACAAAATGAACAAAGTGAACAAAATGAAACAACAGGGGGTGGGGCAGCTCCCACCCAGCAGCTCAGGAAGGGAAAGAGGGTCGTGAGGGCCCCAAGAGGTAGAACGAACGAGATTCCACACAGAGGGTGTCCCAGAGGACAGGCACCTGGGGAGCTGGGAATAGTAACATTTACTGGGTGTTTATTGGGTACCAAGCACTGTGCTGAACACTGATGTACATCTTAGCCCTCGGGATCCTCATACCCACAAAGTGGGCATCCCCATTCTGCAGGTGTGGTCACTGAGGCACCAAGAAGTTACACAACTTGCCCATACACACACAGCTGCTAAATGGCAGCCCTGGGATTTGAACCAGAGCATCATTGTTGCAGTTCACACCCCTCATCACAAGATTGGGCTAAATCATAGAATTCTAGCAGGTTAGGGCAGAAAAGGATGAAGAGCCAGAGAAGGTGCCTAGAAAGCATTGGAGAGCAAGGCAGAGACTATGGGGAGTCCAGGGGTGGAGGGGGAGGAGGCTCCCAGAAGGGAGCACTACTCACTGAGCACTCGCTCTGTACCTGGAGCCATACCAAGCACTTTTTTAAAATTAACTTTTTAGTGTTAATTCCAATATAGTTAACATACAGTGTTATATTAGTTTTGGGTATACAATATAGTGATTCAACAGTTCTATACGTTACTCAGTGCTCATCATGCTAAGTGTCCTCTTAATCCCCATCACCTACTTTTCCCATCCCCCCACTCTCCTCCCCCCTGGTAACCTTCAGTTTGTTCTCTATGGTTAAGAGTCTGTTTCTTGGTTTGTCTCTTTCTCTCTTTTCCTTTTTTTTCCTTTGTGCATTTGTTTTGTTTCTTAAATTCCACATATGAGTGAGATCATATGGTATTTGTCTTTCTCTGACTGGCTTATTTCACTTAGCATTGTACTCCTTAGCTCTATCCATGTCATTGCAAATGGCAAGATTTCATTCTTTTTTATGGCTGAATAATATTCCATTGTATATAATACACCACATCTTCTTTATCCATTCATCAATCAATGGACACTTGGGCTACTTCCATAATTTGGCTGGTTTTGTTCTTTTGTTGATACATTTGTCTTTGTCCCTGTTTAGCAAATTCAGCCTCTAAATTATATTATCTTGAAATTTGGCTGGGCCCAGAAATCCCCAAACGTGGGCCCTGCTGGTATGAATGAACTCCAGGATTCTGGGTGCTGTGATTCACTGGGCAGAGCTTCTTCAAGACTCTGAGCTTCTTGGTTAGAGCCCCCCGGACGGCTGAGTGTGGAGAGGTCCACAGACGCCCATTGGGGCCTGAGAAGCTGCAGAACTAAAACTCTGGACTTTTCTTAAGAGGAGAATGAAGAGAGGGAGGGGAGGTGTATAGCCCACACAAACTGTGTCCACACAATGATAGTAAACAACAGTGTCAACTTCTCTTTAAAACAGACCAGATGAGGTTTAGTCAGGCAGCCTGAGGAAACGGTGTGTAACCCACTTATAGGACAGGACCAGAGAACAGAACAGGACCACATGAAGTCACGTCTGAGTGTCCCCGCCTT
Organism: Halichoerus grypus; assembly: GCF_964656455.1. NCBI lineage: Eukaryota > Metazoa > Chordata > Mammalia > Carnivora > Phocidae > Halichoerus > Halichoerus grypus. The sequence continues at coordinate 20,075,219 of NC_135718.1, read as the reverse complement.
GGTGCCCAGGTGGAGTTCAGGAAAGAGGAGAGGCCATGGGCTGTGTGCTAGGAGATCCTCAGAGCTGAAGCGGGACCTTGAAGAACCTGCAGGGCCTCATGGCAGGCACTCAGTTAATTAAAAAAAAAAAAAAAAAACTTGCTACACTAACTGGCAGAGGGGTAAGAAAATCCTGTGCTGCGGCAAACAACACCAGCTGTGATGGAATTTGAGTCCATCTGCAACACCTTCCATCCAACAAGAGCACCCAACGAAGAAACCCTTAAAGAAAAACCATTCAGGCTCATTCACTGCCCTGAAGGGAGCCATGAAGGCAATAGGATAAACATGGAAGAAAGAAAAAATGGAAATCCTAGGGTGCCCAGTTCTTAAGGAGATTATGGAGCCTGTGATGAATCTTCCAGCAAGATCTACTCAAGGGGAGGGGTCTTCACGGGAAACCTCAGATCTACCATCCCCACAGGTGCGCAGTTACGTATGCAGCTGAATCTCCTTCAGAACAATCCATTATAAGGCAATCCACTTCAAATCAAGTCAATTTGAGGCTATGTTTCACATCACTAGTTTGTAAAAGGATGCACCAAGAGCTCCTTTTTATAGGTAGTATCCTGGTCCACCTGACATAGGATTCCTTACAAACATAACTTTTTTAAAAACCCTACATATTGCATAAAGCAAAATATCTATCAGTAGCTCTCTACCCTTGGTGTTTTGCCACTGGGTCAACAGGGGGCAGTTTTATTTTGTTGTTGGCTACACAGGCTTCAGCACCCACCATTCCATTTCTGGTAGCCCCTCCATCTCCCGTTTGGGAGAATTCCCCAACTTTCACGGCCTTGGCAGAAGGTAAGTCAGTCCAGGCCCTACCACCTCACACGGCCTCCTATACTAGCAGAAGCCAAGGGGCTACATTGTTTCTCCACTGCCCCCTGAGGCAGTCCAGCAACCCGGCCTTCACAGGGCAGGGTCCTGGGACCCTGAGCCTTGGCCACGTGGTGCTAAGTCAGAGAGAATGCTGAAGGGCAGATTCAGCACAGGACTGCACCCTTTTGGCACCATCTGTTCCTGATGCCCAACACCAGTGCCACCAACCACCCTCCATAAACCTTTTCTCCTTCCACTTTTTTTCCCCTAAATATGGAAAGAGTCAATTTCTGATTCTTACAAATGGGAACCCAGCTGGTACAGTTTCTACCACATGTATAATGTGGCCATATGTCCGCTCAATAAGCTCTATCTCCAAAACATCACAGATTCTTCCATAGTAGAGACATGTTCTATTATCTCTTCCCATAGATGCTCAATGAAAGGGTTGGGCAACACTCACTGATACTAACAAAAGAAAGAGAAAGGGATTCGATGACCTCACAAGTCAAGGTATCAAAACTTAGTATGAAGTTCCCTGAAAAGAGGCCAAATAGGCACCTTAAATCTCCCGGAGTAGATTTGGTTTTAAATAATACAATAAGTTAACATGCTAAAGTGCAAGAATATAAATAACTCCACTTCATGTCCGCCTCATGAGACATTATGTCTTAGGTATTTAATTTTAAAGTCACACTGAACATTATGTTTTAGTTAATGAACCTTGCTTCATAAGGCAATGAAAACATTTCTGCCAATTAGCATTAGGTCTACCTTATAGCCATGTCCTCTAATTCTGCGCTTGCACCCTGGGGTAGGGGGGTAGAAGGTAATGACTTCCCTTTCACTTCATGCACAGGGGTGTTTTCACCCACTGGCACCTCACATTTGGTCACCAAATGTGAGCCAAAGCACAGCTGGAATATTACATCTGCATCTGTAGATGCTATTCCTTGGCCCATGATCATGGCAAATGTAATTCCCTTCAGAGTGCTCCCCCAGGCCCCCAAGACCTCCCATCACATCCAACTTGTGCAAGGAGTGTGTCCAGCTCTGCAAACATCGGCGGCCTACCTGGGATCAGCGTGAGGGTGGGGATGAGGGCAGTGTAGCCTCTCAGATAGGAGCATAGTCTCCAAAGTCAGACGGCCAGGTGAGATTCCTGGTTCCATCACTTACTAGCTGTGCAATCATGAACAAGTCATTTATTTCATTTCCTCTTTAGCTTCTTTACATACAAAATTGGACTCTTAGTAGTACCCACCTTATAGGGTTTGGGGGGAGGATTACAGGAAAGAAGAAATATGTGGTACTTAGAAGAGGACCCACACGTAGGAAGTACTCAGAAAAATAAGTGTTTTCTATCGCTCTACCTCCAATATATGTACTTGGTAGAGATTTTTCTGCCAGTCTTTACTGGAAACTGATAGACCCAGAGGTCATCAATGTCAGGGTTTGGTTTGGTTTGGTTTGGTTTCACAAGCAATGCACCTTCCTTACCAGATGTTCTTTGAACCAGGCACCCAGGATGGTGATGGGCTACATTGGCATCCAGGCTCCCTCACCTGGTTGCAACCAAGTCCAGTGCTATAGAAGTTAGTAAGCCATGTGTCTTCTGATGCCCTTGAGAGAGAAGGATAAACCACAGCAGGGAGTGGCCTGGCAGGATCAGGGATCGGAACTGACCCAGCCCTGGGGCAGGCAGCAGAGCAATGGTGCTGGAGACGGAGTGAGAGGCAGTGTTCCGGGCTAGTGGCATCTCAGCAGAGTCCCGCAAAAGGGGACTGTCCCACCAGGTATGAAGGAACATGGGGTTCTGTAGTCTGGGCGTGAGAAGGACGGGCAAATAGTTGGCACCAATCAAGCTGGAACATTCCAGGTCCCGGGAACCCAAAGACAGAGGAAGTGGGAAAATGGCAACTATATTTTGTGGAAGATTGTACAGGCAAGGTTATTAGCCACTCCCATCCCTTTAAGAAAGGAAGAAACTGGTTCAGAGAAGCCAGGGAACCAAGCCAAGGTCATACAGTGGGTAAGTGGTAGGTCTACTCCACCCCCACCAGGTTAGTACTTCTGCCCTTGTGAAGTCCAGGAGCCACCAGAAGGCTGAGCAGGAAACAAAAGCTGGACCTCAAGCAGGCAGGATCACTCAGAAGCCCAGGCCCTGTCCTAGAAGTGGGCACAAGGGAGAAACCCAACTGGCACAAGAAAGGACTCAGAATCAGCTCAGCATTCAGCTGGGCAGAGGATGGGTATGGTCCTGGAGTGTGGAAGGGGCCAGGCCTGAAGGTGGGAGCTAAAAGACCTCATTTTTAGACTGAAGAGATGGGGATAAAAAAGGAGAAGCCAGGACACCATGACAATGGTGACAAGTTTGAAGGTATTGGCTATGATCATGGAACAAAAGAAATCTACTGGCTCACCTGGGCTCGAAACAAAGGATTCTGATCTTACTGGTGCTGAGCTCCAAATCACTAAACTAACCAGACTTCCTGAGTCCTGAGGCTACAGAGTACAAATCGCAACACATGGAGAGGGCAGAAAAAGTTTCTAGGGTCGGAGAGAACATAACCCTTTAGCCTTTGCTTAGATAGGAAATAGCACTGTAGACGGGAACCCATAGCTGTATATTTCCTGCTACAGATAATGAAATCCACATGGAGTTTTCTAGTTCAAGACAAAAAGGGACACAGTCAGGGGAAAGCCACAAAGGGCTGCAAAGTAAGAGTCCCAGAGGGAGAGGGAAAGGAAGTGAGATTGCTGATGGCAAAGATGAAAAGGCAGCAGCCACTAGGGAAGACAGTTTGGCAGGTCCCTACAAAACCAAACATACTCTCACTATACGAACCAGCAACTGTGCTCCTTGATATTTACCCAAAGGAGTTGAAAACACGTCCACACAAAAACCTGCACATTAATGTTTAACTCATAATTGCAGCCTTACTGATGTTTGTCAAAACGTGGAAGCAGCCAAGGTGTCCTACGGAAGGTGAATGGATAAACTGTCGTAGCTCCCAACAATGGAATATTATTCAGCACTAAAAAGAAATGAGCTACCAAACCATGAAAAGACATGGACGAAACTTAAATGCATATGGCTATGTGAAAAAAGCCAACCTGAAAAGGCTACATACTGTGTGATTCCAACTCTAGGAAATTCTGGAGAAGGCAAAACCATGGAGACATTAAAGATCCGTGCTGGCCAGGGGTCGGGGAGTGGGGGATGAATCGCTGGAGCATGAGGATTTTTAGGGCAGTGAAAAATTCTGTATGATACCATAATGATGAATACATGTTCTTATACATTTACCCAAACCCACAGAATGCACAGCGCCAAGAGGGAAACAGAATATAAACTATGGATTTTAGTGATTATAATGCATCCATGTAGGTTCATCAATTGTAACAAATGTACCACTCTGCGGGGGGGGGGGGTGTTAGTAATGGGGGAGTCAGCACATGTCTGGGGGCAGGGGCACATGGGAAATCTGTACCTGCCTCTCAATTTTGCTGTGAATCTAAAACTTCTCTTAAAATAGTTAAGTCTTTTTTTAAAAGGCCGGAGAGCAAAGCTGTGGTGATTTTTCTAGCATCTGGCATGGTGAGCCAGCTTAGCAGAGGTCGGCTACTTTAGCTGGATGGACTCACACAAGCTGGGAAGTTCGGCTGTGCCAAAGGGCTGGAGCACGGGGCGGGGGGAGCGGGAGGGGTAGAGAGGTTCTATAGAAACCTCCTGGCTGCCCCACTTACATTATAAACCCCCCTGTGCTGTAGTCACACTTGGACATGTGTCTCCGTTAACGCACATGCTCTGTGAGGGGCCCCACGGGACGCATCTTTCTGCACCCATCACACCCAGCGAAGGTCCCATCAGAGCTGTCATTTCAGTCCATCTTTGTTAAATGAACTCTACTGACATTCCTGTCTACAGACGTGGGCTGGGCACATTGATTTCTGAGGGGACACTGAGTGGCAGCCCTGGGAGCACATGAGGGTGCTCCGGAGGTCTTTCTTAGTACCTAGAATTCCATGCACTTCCTCCGCGGCTGGCCATCTCCGCTCTCTCTGAAGAACCACACTGCCATCTGCTGGCGGAATACAGGAGGGCCTCGGACGCCGCGGTGCCCGCCCGCACTGCAGAGGCTTGCTCCAAAGTCGAAGGGTTTGACTCCCAGAGTAATGCCCACCTAAGCCCTGGTGTGCGACACTCTCAACTCTGGAAGCTCCAGGATCTCTCCCTTCTGGTTTTCCAAGCATCTCCTTGGGCGATTCATTCTTTTCTTCAAAAACGTTTCTCTTGGGGCGCCTGGGTGGCTCAGTTAAGCATCTGACTCTTGATTTCGGCTCAGGTCATGATCTAAGGGTCGTGGGATCAAGCCCCACACTGGTCTCCGTGCTGAGTGCAGAGACTGCTTGAGATTCTCTCTCTCCCTCCTCCCATCCCTCTCTCTATAATAAATAGATAAATAAAATCTTAAAAAAAGAAATTTTAAAAAATTTCTCTTGTTCAGTAAAGTGTGTTCTCCCCTGTTCCCCTGAGCATATTGCAGACTCTTCTGACCCTGGGAGGAAGGGAAGAGAGGATGGGGTGGTGGAGAAGCCATCTCCCACTCACTCCTTTTCCAAGAGGCTTTACCACAGCCCCAGACCACCCGAGCAGGTGTAATCAGGTTTTCTGTAATGAGGTTTGTTACACATTCTAACAACTCAGACCTGAGGATGCATCTTAAGAGTTATGTCTCTGTGTGAAAACCTTCTTTGATACCTTCTGGGGAGATCGAGAGAAAGCATAAGCATCAACGTCTCACTTTAAATAGAGAATTGCATATTGTGTGAATTATATCTCAATAAACTGCAATTTCAAAAACAAGTCTCTCTGGCTGGGTTGGAAGTCATGGGCATCCAGGCTGGGCTTACATTTGGGGACATGCTCTGCAGGAGCTTTCCCAATCAGTCCTCACAACCAAAGGACAGGAAGAGGCCACCACTAATCTCCCTTTGCAGAAAGGGACACCGGGGCTCAGAGAAGTTGCGCTCTTACCCAAGGACTCACCGTGAGTACCCGGTACCATCTGCTTTGGAACCAGGTTCCTAATCACTACAGTACCCTGCCTTTCACATGCTATTCCTATCATGAAAAAATAAAAATTCCCTTAGAAAGAAAAAAACTTTCCTTCTTATTAAAAAAATTATGATAGATGGGCACCTAGGTGGCTCAGTCAGCTAAGCATCTGCCTTCGGCTCAGGTCATGATCCTGGAGTCCTGGGATCAAGTCCAGCATCAGCCTCCCTGCTCAGCGGGGAGTCTGCTTCCCCCTCTGCCCCTCCTCCTGCTCGTGCTCTCTCTCTCAAATAAATAATCTTTAAAAAATTTATGATAAAAAAGACATCTTCCAATAGATGAATATATGTATAAACAAACTGGCATATCTATTTGATGGAATATTATTCAGTGATAAAAAGAAATAAGCTATCAAGCCACAAAAAGACATGGATAAATCTATATATTGCTAAGTTAGAGAAGTCAGTCTGAAACAATCTACATACTGTATGATTCCAAATATATGACCTTCTAGAAAAGGCAACACTATAGAGACAGTGAACAGATCAGTGGGTGCCAGCAGCAGGGGAAGAGGTGGGAAGTCCGAACAGGTGAAGCCCCGGGGACGTTTTGAGGGTTTGGGTAAAACTATTCTGTATGACACTGTAGGTGTGGATATGTAACACTGTGCATGCACCAAAACCCAATGAACCATACAGCACAAACAGTGAATCTTAATATATGCACATTGGGAAAATCATTTAAGAGGTTGAGAGAATCCCAGGATGGAACGCAGACTGCGACAAGACACTAACTATATTCAAATGTGTGAAACAAGTTCCCTGAAGGGAGAGGGGGGAGGGTGCTGACTTAAGTCACTTTGGAAATGAGTGGTGTCTGCAAACCAAAGCACAAGGAACTGCACACAAACACTATACTCGAGTTGATAAGAGTTTTTCCCACAGTGGCACAGGCTCACAATCCTAATACTGCCACACATCAGAATTCAACAGTTTGGCAAATGGATGGGGATGGCGGGAGCCAGGTTTCTCATAGGTAGAGGGGGAGGTACCAGATAAGCAGGGGGAGGTGATCATGGATTAGAGCCGGAGACATCAGTACAAACTCACACCTAGCTTCGTATAGACACAGATGGTTACATATAGAAATCGGTAGGTAAATAAATGATAGATAGATAGATAGATAGATGATAGATGATGATAGATGATAGATAGATAGATAGATGATAGATAGATAGATAGATAGATAGATAGATAGATAGATAGATGATAGATGATGATAGATGATAGATAGATAGATAGATAGATAGAGATGCATTAGTGTGCATGTATACATTTCCTTGCTCTCACTGAGAGGGCCTACAATGACAGCCCAGTAGCAAAGCACCCATCTGCTGCCCAGATGGTAATTTTAAATACCTTTCTCCAATAAAAGGAACGAGGGCTCCTTGGAGAAATGGCTGATTCTAGAACTGAGGTGAGAAATATACAAGATGAGCCTGGGGCTTCCTGGAGTGCCAGAAAGTAAGAACATGCTTCACACACACACACACACACACACACACACACACACACACACACACAATTATGGAAGTGTATCAAAAAGACAAAGGAACCAACTGAAAGAGTTCCCTATGGCCAAAGCTGGAACAATGTGAGCAACAAAATAAGTAGTATTAGTTATAAACCAAAGCATAAGTCAATTTGGATATGAAATGATTGAAAAAATGTGAGAAAAGAGACAAATCTTCTACGCAGAATTCCATATAATTGATGCAAATAGTCCACCCTCAAGAAAACTGAGCATAGCTTAGTAGGCTACACATAGTGACTCCCTTCCCGAGACACTATGGAAACGGTAGGTTGAGTACAGCGGAGAAACCTGACAAACACTACCTCAGCCAGATGACCAAGGTCAACAACAATGGGAAAGTCATGTTCTAAGTCTGTACCCTTGATATGATGCAATAAAAATGACCCTTTATCTCTGGGGTTTTCCTCCCAAAAACCCATAACCACAGTCTAGTCATGTGAAAAATCCCCATAGAGGGACATTCTACAGTACTCCTCAAAACTGCCAAGGTCACCCAAAACAAAGAAAGTCCAAGAAACACAGCTAAGAAGAGTCTCAGGAGACATGACAACAAAATGCAATGTGATATCCTGAATGGGATTCTGGAACAGAAAAAGGACATTAGGTTAAAACTAAGGAAATCTGAGTAAACTATGGTCTGTAGTTACTAATAATACATCAACATCAGTCCATTAATGGTGACAAATGTACCATAATACATAAGATGCTAATAACAGGGGAACCAGGGGCAGGGTGTAAAGGAACTCCCTATACTCTCGTCACCGTACATCTAAAACTGTTCTAAACAATAAAGTTTATTTTTTTAAATAATGATATGAGAAAATTAGAGAAGGAAGAAATAGGGGGAAATAAGCAGAGAATTCAAAATGGGCACCTCACCTTCTGCTGAAAAATATAGGTGTCCCAGCTAATTGCGTACTTACTACTTTACCTGCCTAGCACTAGGCTGTTTTGTGCTCAATTTTTCACGTAACCCTCACAAATGTGCTACCGGTAAATATCATATCATCCCTATTTGCAGACGATGATGAGGTCAAAGAAGATATATAACTTGCCCCACACCAACAATTAAGAGGCGGGACCGAATTCAATTCACTGCTGTGGTTCACTCTGCTGTTGTAAACATGTTTGGAATGTCTTCACCACTATATCCATCAATAAATATTTACGAGTACCTACTGTGTGCCCAGTCCTGGCAATAGCTGGTGTTGGACCCGAACGAGCTACAAGTCTCATTGGAGAGACATGGGAAAAGGTTGGTTTTATGAAGAGAATATCCACTACAGTCTGTGAAGAAAGTGCAACAGAAATTTAGAGCAGGGACTTTCAGTTGGAGCAATCAGGAAACACTTCATAGAGACTCTGAAGAAGGGAAGGAATTAGGACAGGAGGGGGCCCCCTGCAGGGAGGCTGGAGCCCACAGCCTGTGGGTCAGGAATTGGGGAAGCAGCTCTCCTTGGTGGAAAGAGCCCCGGATGGAGAGCCAGGAGACCCAGAATCGGGGCCACACTGCTGTGGGCCTACAATCTGACTTGAGTTCCTCCTGTGTCCCTTCTACCTCTTTAAAAATAATAAAATAATAACAATTCTGGATGGCAATCCCACATTTTTCCTATTGTTAAGTTACTGGATCATTTGTTTGAATACTAAAGGATTTATTCTTTTTAAGTATGATAACTTTATTACAATATGTCCTGGTGGTCATTCTGGGTCTATTTATTCAGTTTTGGGGTATTCTCCTGCAATGTGTAATTTCAAACTTTTTGGTTTTCTTTTAATCTTGGGAATGTTTTCTAAAATTATAGTTTTTAATTTTTGTTCTATTTCCTTGCTTTAGTTTTCTTCTTTGGGGAAACCTATTGCATAAATGTTAATTTTTTTACCCATCTTTTATAACTATCACATTCTCTTAAATCCTTTTTATTCATTTTGTTCTTATTTTTCTTCTCCTTATTCATCTTCTATTGCTCTTCAAACATCGTTGCATTGATTCATTCCCATGTTCCTCCTGGTTGTTCCTTCATATTTTAAATGATTGCTTTTTCTAATTCTTTCCTGAGTTCTTAATTTCCCATCTTTTCTAATTCTGTCTTATGTTGTTCTTGCATATTATTTTTAAATCTATAGATATGTTTTTGAGACATTATTGTTTTCATTTATTTTATGGGCATGTCCTGATGATGTGATTTCACTGTAGGCAGGTCATTCTGCACATTATTTTTAAGTTTGCAATAGCACTTTACCTCAATCTTTTTTCTCTTTTGCCCATTTTTAGGTGAAATTAATTCTTCTGAACTTCTGGAAGAGAGACTTGAACTAGGGTAGTTTTATTCAGGGCTCTAGAGCCCCCTTTGCTGTTGACTTTGTGATGTGTTAAAAAATACAGCTCTTACTTTCTGCAAAGTCTTGGCTCTGTTCCGTCTGACTGGAGGGAAAGAGGAGTCTTTCCTTTGTGTCTCCTGCGCCTGCGCTGCTTCCTTCGGGATCCTATCCCGGCAGTTTCTCCTCGGCGTGGGACTTTGCCTTAGGCATTCCTGGTACACTGACCGCTCGAGCCCCAGGAGGCCTTACCGCAAATCCCTCTTGCTCACCTGCTGGGGTGGGCAAACCAAGCCCCAGTTCCAGGGGCTGCTCTCAAATTGGCTCACTGAGATTTCAACTTCCTGATGGTTATTTGGGGGTTCTTGGGCCCACCAGACCTTCGGCTTCCTCCTGCACAGACGCCGATGACATGCTCATATTAAGGGTTTGTGGGGATACTTGTCACCTCTATCTGGTGTAGATCTCCTCCATGAGCTCTGTCTGGTCTAGAGCTCCTCATGAGCTATCCCAGCAAAACCCCATTTTTAGGGCGTGATTTGGGGAGAACCACAAACTACAACACAACTGCCATCACCTTGCCAAGGTCTGCATTTGTGCTTGTAAACACCGACGCTGTGTACTGAATCCTGACGCTGTACTCCCAATACTTTCACACCAAGCAACCACAGCATGGGCTCTACCTGCCAAACCCCCGCCTCCCCTCTGCCGACCTTCCCCCTGCCCCCCTGCATCTCCCCTCTGAGCCAAAAGCACTCAAGCTATTGCATGAAACGTGTCACAAAGTGCTTCTTGTCGAGCCTTCACGTCCTTGCCGGCATAAATCCCCCAGCCGTGGGGAAACAAGAGGGCAAAACCTCCTCTGCGGCTCTCACAGGTACAACCTCACCTCCTGCACAGTTGCCCACTCCTCTCTCAGTACCAGGCAGCTGATGCCAGGACGGGCCCTCAGGCTGGACCAGCACGGAGGGCTGGGTGGCGGGCAGGCCCCTCGCACTGTACACGTGACACGGATGGATTTATTTTACCAGAGGGAAGTCAGCCCCTGACAGCGTGTCCACAGTGTAGGGCCCCCATCTGTACCCTTCCTGGAATCCTCACTACCTTGTACATCAAACTTCACCAAGGGATAAACCAGCTTCCCTGGACTTACTCCATAAATTTAGCATACTGCCTGTTTTTACACCCAAACTTTTTTTTTTTAATCATTTATTCAAAAGTAGGGAAGAGTCTTTTGATTCTCGATTAGCTCATCCTCCCTCTGGGCACTTGCACATTGCAGTTTTATTCCAGTTCTCCATCTTTCTAGGATCAGCTTGCCTAGTTTTATCTCTTGGACTTAATGCCAAGACATGCAGATCCAGGCAGGAAACTCCAGGCACCCGGCACCAGGAACCTTTGCTTCTGGGGCTTGAGCCAATTAAATCAAACTTTGCTCTAAGGCTGCCTTGGGAAGGGACAGGTTTACGAGCCTGATGAACAAACAGTGGAGTTGCTGTCATGCTTGAGTTCGGTCTGCTTGAACTCCCAAACCAACTGCAATTCACAGCTCCCGTTTTCTGGGAGAGGAAAACCTTCGGGGGGAGCAGAGGAGATGATGGTCTGAGTCCTAACGGGGAGGTCTTCTGACTTTTAGAGGGATGACGGAGGAGAAACACGATGAATACATCCTATCATTCAAGGAGAAACTTCTTTTAAGAACAATCCCGTGGGACACAGAAATAGGAGCAAGTGCGAAACAAACACATTCGAGCATGGATCTTTGGTGGATCAAAATACATCCTGTTACTGAGTCCGCATCACAAATACAACCTGAGAACTAGCCGTGTATCTTGCATCCTCCACACAGCAAGCTGGAACCAACGATCCTTCAGAGAAAAGAAGAGAGGAGGGACAACGGAAATGTTGGCAAGGGTTTTAAGGTGCTCTTGTCAATTTAGGCTCATCATATCGGTGAAACTTTCCCTGCTGACACCCTGGTTCTGAATGGTAAAAACAGATTAGCTCACTTCATTTTCTGCTTCCCCAGCTGCAAAGTAATGGACGTTGCCAACCATGCTTTGGTGGATGGCCGAAGTATCTTATATGTATTCATCATTCAAAGCCATTCAAATCCAAGATATGGTTTAAGATTTAATGAGACTATTTAAAAAAAGAACTAGCCATACAACGAAATACCAAAAATAGTCAAATCTAGGAGCGCCTGGGTGGCTCAGTCGGTTAGGCATCTGCCTTCGGCTCAGGTCATGATCCCAGGGTCCTGGGATCGAGCCCCGCATCGGGCTCCCTGCTCAGAGGAGAGCCTGCTTCTCCCTCTCTCTCTGCCTGCTGCTCTGCCTACTTGTGCTCTCTCTCTCTGTCAAATAAATAAATAAAATCTCTAAAAAACAAAAAAGAAATTAAAAAAAAAAAAATAGTCAAATCTAGGGGCGCCTGGGTGGCTCAGTTGGTTAAGCAACTGCCTTCGGCTCAGGTCATGGTCCTGGAGTCCCGGGATCGAGTCCCACATAGGGCTCCCTGCTCAGCCGGGAGCCTGCTTCTCCCTCTGACCCTCCCCCCTCTCATGTACTCTCTCTCTCTCTCATTCTCGCTCTCTCAAATAAATAAATAAATTAAAAAAAAAAAAAATAGTCAAATCTATTTGAGACTCCACTATGTGTAACACATGGTGGACCATGGAAGACTCACTTTTGACATTATACTCACCAAAATATTAGGTTTTCCAGAGAAAAGAAAAAGGCTTTCCAGTTAAGCCAGACAATATGTGGGGAGGCCAGGGATCTCTCCTGAAAGGGGACCTTCTATCTAGAAAATGTCTCCCCCAAAGGCCACCAGTCCTGGAGATGAGCTTGCCTAACATGCGGGGTGGACAGTGCTGAGAGGAAAGACACAGCTGAGACAAAGCACATTCTGACATTTTATTCATTGATCATAAATACAGTCTCATGAATCAAGGTGATCATGAATAATGTACTAGCACCTGGAACCTGACCATCAGAGAGCAAGCACTGTGTTTCACCATCACTGGCCAGAGAACTCACTGCGGCTGCTCGGGGCGTCTCCCTGAGCGAGTGACCAGCTTTGCGGGGACCCTCCTTCTGGTGCAGCAATTTTATTCTCGGCTCGTTCTCAACAATTAAAAAAATCATAAAAGATTGAGTGTTTGCAAGAAAATATCAAAGAGGATAAGAAGATTTCTCAGTTCTTCTTAGAATCTCAAAGTAAAAAGGGGAAGAAGGAAGGGAAGAGAGGAAAGGGGACAGATGTCAGGGATCTGGCAGGCTTCTTCCCTTCCCCAGAGCATTTTACAAAAACAAAAACCAGGGAGGATTAATGCTGCTTGGAGATGGGCTGCGTCTCCCTGATGAGCCACTCGAGAGCTTCCTGGCGGCCCTGCTTCTGCAATTCCTTCCCGATCACGTCCCTGCAGGTCAGGTGGTAATTGTTGAGCCAGTCACACTGCAAGACGGGAGAAAGACAGGCAGTATTCACACCTCTCCCAGAGGCTACATGGGCAAACCGGGAGAGGCCCCCGGGTGCGGAGATCATGAGTTGAGGGCAGAGATACACAAAACCTTTTCCCCCTGCTCAGGGACGAGTAACTTCCTTGGGCTGCATTTCCCTGGAAATCAAGGGGACAAGGCCATGCTGCTTACGGTAAAATGCTTCCAGAACAGTCTACTGCAGGTGGACTGGCAATGACTGTGAAGGAACTATAAATACCTGAGAGCAAGTCATGGCTTCGGGCTTCCCTGGGTGCAGAGTAACCTGTAACCAGGTATCCTTCCCAACAGGACCCCCAAGCCATACTCACAGGACACTTTCAGAGGGACGGGGCAGGGGGTCTGGTAGGTCCTACACCCACCCATGTGGCCTCCTTCCCTCACACCTCAGCCATCTCGGGGTGGCAGTGGAGGGGAGGGGGGCTGAAAACTAGCCCTAGAGGGCTGGTGAAACTCCTGCTAAGAGACACACCTGAAGGTGTCGCACCAATGCACTGAGCCTCCTACCCATTTCCACTGACAGAGCTGAATAAACTGGGATCCGCCAAGCCCCCACGGTCCTGTGAGTGTGGCTATCTAGATGAACCCCAAACCCCTGGGGACCAAGGACTCTGGTGCTGCAGGGTGGGGCCGGGAGCTTCACTTGCAGACACTCAATGGAATGTGCCCACCGCCCCAGGAGATCTTTTAAAAAGAGGTAAGAAGGGAGGAGGTCTGACAGGACGTGGTGCCTGGGTCGGGGCGGATCCACAAGGGCCTAACGGTGAAAGTTCCGCGCCGTAAAAGGGTGAACTCTCCCCTCCCTGGGGTGGGGCAGGTGTGAAGGCTGGAGTGAAGCAAGTTCTCCCAGAGGACGACCACCCATTCTCTTCACTGGCCATGAAGTGGGCCCGACCCGACACTCAGCTGCAGCGAAGTTGGCAAGACGGACCCCGCCATCCGCGCCCCTGCTGCCACGAGCCACACGCCATCTGGGAAGGCAGCGCTGTTACAGAAGCACGGGCACCGGGGACCCGGTACCAAGTCCGGACCAGGTACCAAGGACGAGCTCCGGGGCTGTGATGGGCAGACGGACACGGCCGTACTGCCAAAGGGCTTCCACCCAGCCAGGGCTCCGCTCCCCACGCGTAAGAGCCTACTGGCCCCTGCTGGGGGTGGGAGCGGGACAGGGAGTCAAAAGCAAGCAAACTGCTGCGGGCCAGGCAGGGCTACGAGACAGCCTGCAGTCCAAAGCAGCCAAGCCCGGAGCCAAGGTGAGACCCCCGAGGCCCTTTCAGTTGTACGCGCAGCCTCAGGGGGGCCTGACCAACATTCCAAAGGCCCCGAAAGTCTGCAGCTGCCCACGTTCATGACCAAAGTCCTCAACTGCCATCTGGTGATAAATGACGGGAATGCAAACCCAACCCAAAAAGTCCTTAAAGTAACCAAAAACACTGTCAGTTTGGGAGGTGGTAAGGGGCATGACTGAGTACTTTAAAAGCCAAATAGACAGAATCTGGTTGTGGGGCATTACTGTGCCTTCTGACAGAATGAGGCCCCAGATTTAAGTGGTATATGGAAGGAGGTTTTTTTTTTTTTTTTTGCTAAAAGAGACAATAAATGTACTCTGCTTGGTATGTTAAATACATCTACTGTTTATTTGTAGGAACTTGCTTATGATCTAAGGGTAAGAAGCTATTATCTGCCTTATAAAAACTAATCGGCAGAAAGAAGAGTTCAGTGCTTCGGCCACACAAGGTATAGTAATGAACCACTGAGTACAACAGAGCCCACTGGTCTATGTTCAATGTCATGGGGTGGACGGAGCCAGGTTAACAAAAGTCCTCCCTCAAGGAAGAATGGCCTCACTCAACCTTCCTCACACACTATTTCTGTGGATAAGGTGGAATGTCATTGGGAGGAAGCCTCCTGATGAGCACACTTTATGTGGACAGCAGGGACTGCCTGACCTGGAGCTGCATGGTAGGAAGCCACGGCCTTGGGCTTCTGAGAGCAAAGTGACTTCGAACGGGAGAGCCCCTTGCTAAGACCCTGGAAGCTGTACCCGAGGCCATGAGAAGAGACCCTGGCTCCTACGGAGCACAAAGGACTCAAGCCGGTGGCTTCCACGTCCGCTCATGTGTTCTTGTCCCCTCTCCCCTAAGCCAGGGACCGCTGGAGGGACTCTTCCTGCCAGGCCCACACCGGACACTGTGCCGCTAACAAGCAGTTTCCTGCCCGGCACCCTCGACAAGCTGAATAAACCCACAACGGTCGCCTCGTTTAGGGGCCATGAGCGGGGATGTCTGGCCGGTCAAGGACACTGACGGGTAAGCAGAGGTGCCCACACTAAGCAGGAAGCGATGACCTTTTGCTGTCACCCCTCTGTGAGAGGGTCAGGAGAAGAGGCTTCTGGCTGGGAGAGTCCCATTCCACGGTCCAGTTCAGAGGCACCTTTCCTAGTGCCGGGCATGGGGCCAGGTGGGCACCGCGGAGGATGTCTCAAGAGGCGCTTCCCCGTGGCCGGGGTGAGGTCAGTAGCTGCTCTGGCCACAGGAACTTACTCCTACGGGACCTGCCAGGCTCGTCCTGCCTTTGGCTCCCGCCACTCATTTGCCATTTGCAGGGACTTCCGACCACCTGCCTTGCTCTGAAACTTGTGTCCTTCTGGCTTCTGGCTCCCTGGCTCAGGAACTGTTTGGTCTGTCCAGTGCTAACTCTTCCCGCCCTGTTTCTGACCCGTCTCTGCTCCGATTTTGATCACCTGCCTGATCCCTCAAGCCTTACTCACCCAGGTCCCAGGGCCCGTCACCTCACCTGGCCTTGTGGGCCTGGGGACCCAGCACAGGACTGAAGGGGTTTCAAGACCTGTATCCCTCGGAGCTTGACAGTGAGCCCCACTGTGCTCCTAGCTTTAGGAAGAGCTTCACAGCCCGGAGTGACCAGAAGAGTAGGCACCGCCTCTCTCCTTGTCTGTGTGAAAACTGGGCGTATGATAATAGATTTCGCTTTTCATTCCCTTAATGTTTCATTCAACACAAGAAAACAATCTGGTACATGCAGTGGCCAACAGGCCCTACCACCCATCTGGCTCCTCCTAGGAAGACACATGGCCCATGGTTTGCTAAACGCTCAGTGCAGCCGTGGCTCGTGCCCTCAAGGAAAGCAATGGCGAACTAGTCCCACTCAAGAAACCTTACCGCCCCACAATGGTGCAGGGAGGACTACCTCTACCTAGAGAGCCAACAAATACAGGAAAAGCATCTACAGTCCTCAGCAGACCTTGGATTTTCAGACTCAGGTGGCACAGATCTCTAAATTACAAAGTGAGAAGAGATGAGAGAATGTAAGGTAGCTCTCCACCCCCACTCCCACTCTGTCTCCTCCAAGCCACCCTCATTACCTCTTTGTCTGTAAGAGAATCCACATCTATCATTTTGGTCTGTATCGGAACCAAAGTTAAAGGTTCAAAGGTGAGGCTTCCCCGGTTATTGAAGTTATACTGTTGGAAAAGGAAGAAAACAGAGGCTTTTACTCCGATCTACCCCAATGAACCACCATGAGGTCATTCCCACCAGCCATGACCACCCCCCAGGGCAGGTGTGAACGGGAACCAAGAAGGGGTTTGCTGGTCAGCATCTTCAGGGGGCCCAGGAGGCACGACGAACCCATTGGATGCCACTGTCCTAGAGCTGCCCCGCTGCGCCAACAGCCACCATCGGGGAAAGCCGAGGGGCTCTGAGCAGCAGGTCCCCAGGCTAACGTCCACTGTGACAGAGAAGCAATGGGGGCAGAGCATGGCGGTGTCTGGATGAGGGGCATCACTGGTTTTGGTTCTCAAGACTCTACCAGAGTGCAAGTCCCCAGCATCACTTTTATTTAACAGTTAACCACGTGTCCTGCCTCGACCAGCCAGTCCCATCTGGTGACAGATAGCAGGTTTATCCATGCTACAGAGTACGGACTGGCCAGGGCACCTGAGAGCATGCTGGGTCTCTGTTCCTGGAAAGGCCTCTGGGAGCGAGGTGAGAGGCCACTCTCAAGGTGACTTCGATGTGGAAGCAGAGAGCAGAGGCCCGCACGCTGAGGAAGCCACTTCCCTCCAACTGTTCGATTTCCACCATCACCCACAGAAAAGCAATAAACGGGTCTTCTGGGTAAAGCCTAACACCTAAGCCCTCTAACCTCTTGGTAATAGTGATGGGGAGAAGGTGAAGTGCCTGTCTTCTGGAAGGCAACAGACCCGTCTCATCACCAGCCTGTGGGGCCTGACCTACCGTATAACTAAGGGTTCCTCAGCTTTACCCAATAAAAATCATTTGAGGCATTTGTTGAAAACACAGTTTCCAGGCCGTGGCCCCGGGTCTGGGAGGGGCCTTTAAACAAGCACCTCCCCGACCCCCAGCATCATGACAAGGAGATGCCTCTAGTAAACTCAGAGCCCCAGATCCCATCAGGCAGGGGCCTGCCTTGTGCCCCAGGAATCCCAGTTCTGGGTCCCAGTTCATTATGGATTTTCTTTCTGGCTTCTGCAGAGGAGACTGATTTCTAGGAGACTCCCTTATATTGGGGAGGAAGCTCCATTTTGGCCCCAGAATGGCACACTCTTGGCTCCAAAGACAAGTATCTTCATCTTCCCTCATTAAAAAATAAGGAAAATTTAAAAATAAATAAACAGCCAATTACCTACCTTGGTCTTCACAGGAACCACCAGGACCACATTTTCAATGCGAATTCCAAAAGCCCCATCTTCATAATACCCTGGCTCTAAAAAAAAAAAAAAAAATCAAACCCAGAAATGAGAAGCAGCCCGTGATGAGCACGTACACGCGGAGCAGAAGTGCTTGCTCCCGGGATGACAGCCCCAGCCTGAAGGAGGAGGGGATACAAGCAAACAGCCCACTCAGTCCGGGGACAAGAGCCCAGAGATGCCGCCTCCTCCCACACGGCCACTTCCAACAGGTACTCGAGGAACAGAAAGAAAGGTTCTAAAGTCCCTGAAAACTTGTGCCAGGGTGGGGAGTACAATAGCAGAGGATCCACCAAATAAGTCACGGTGCCCATTCATAAGACATAACGAAGCAGGCATCAAACTCTATGCACAGAGATCTGGTAATGACATGGGAAAAGTACATTAAGTAAGCAAGCTGAATACAAACAATACATCCAGTATAATCTGAATGAGGAGAACAAAAGATGTATGCGCATATAAAAGACCAAAAGCTAATACATCAAAACATGAAGCAATGTTTCCCCTGAGCGGCTGGATTATAAGTGATTTTCACTTTCTTCCACATGCTGTCCCACGGCCTCACCTTTTCTAAAATGAACACGTATCACTTTTATAATCATAAAAAGTTGTTGTTCTTGTTTAATTCAAGGTGACAAGAGGGGGAAATTATATCCAATTTACTTTAAGATAATCAAAAGATAAGCAACAACAGAGAGCCTTCAAACAGGCTCGAAGACCCATGCACACCCTGGATGTGAGCGACACTTACCATCAGTGACAATCATGCCTGCCTCCAAGGGCTCATCGGAGAACGTTTTATAACTGATGCCACAAGGGCCCTCGTGAACATTCAGAAAAGACCCAACACCGTGACCCGTTCCGTGCAGGTAATCCAGGCCAGAATCCCATAAAGCTGAGCGGGCAAACGAGTCAAGAAGGTGTCCTGAAAGACACATAAAGAACCACTTGATGATATTTGTCCAGTACTTTTCAATTTGCAAAGCACTTTAGAGATTAGATTTATTATGTTTGGCTCCAGAACAGAAACCAGCATGTAAAAGTGACTGGAGGGTTCTGATTTCAAGCCAGCACAAGAAAGAACTAACAATGCGAGCTCCCGAGACGGCCGCGCCCCCGCCAGCCAGAGCTCAGTCTAAAGCGGGAGGACTGTGTCCAGGAAGCCAGTAAAGGGGCTGGACGCCTGCAGCACTAAGGGTGTGGCTGAGGCAGACTTTCCCTTCCCAGCTCTGGGACCCTGCAGCTTCAGAATTACAAAGATGAGACTCTAAGGAAACAGATGCCCAGGGGGATGAGTGCAGACCTAACCTAAGCAGATTCAAGGCCCAGGTCTTGTCAACTCCCCGTCCAATGCCCCATCCATCAGTCCTCGAGCAGACCGGCATGTATCTGAAGTCAGGTTCCCAGTAAAATAAATCCCGACAAGGGTCCCAAAAGGAGGCACAGGCCCCGCAAGGCAGGACAGACAGGAGGCTGCACCAACCAACTTCCACCTGGGCCCGGAGGCCTTCATGCGCTGGCCGCCTTCTCCTGGGAGCCACCTGCCTGTGTCATCTGACACCCCAGGTGGTCAGGAGAGAGGTCCACCGCTGACGTTAAGCCCAAACCGAAGCCTGGCTCCCTGGGAAGCCCGCCGAGCTCAGTCAGTGGGTCTAGGAGACTCACTCCACACAGCACTTGCCCTGGCTGGGCCTGAAGGGGCCGGGGCTGACAGGAAACAAAGGACATGTTCTTCCGCTCAGACTTAGACATGTCTGGTGCCTGAACAAGGAAAAGCCTGCCAGATGACAGAAGGACCCACCTACCTTTGGTTCCAGTCGGGAAAACGGCTGCACTCACAGCTATGTGGCCCTTGAGGACATATGTGAAGCATTCCTGCCAAAGAAAACCCAGGGGCATGTTGCAGAACGAGGACAGATGCTTCAGTCCTGGAGTTTCCCGGCAGCTCAGAAAACCCTGCCTCTAAAGGTTTTTAGGAATACCACAGAGAAAATCAGAGTAAAAAGAAAAAACTCTGGTGGAAAAACAAAAAGCTTGGCCATGGGACCAATTTTCTAGAAAATCTTGAAATTAAATTTAGTTAAAAGGAACTGTCAGAGAGATGACCCCACAGGCCCTCCCCTTGTAATGAACATTCTGACACACTCTGGCTGAGCCTGAGAAAGACGAGCAGAAGTCATAAAACTACCGATGACGCGAGCTGACATTTACCGAGCTACTCCTCTGTGCTGGGCATGGTACTAAGCACTGAGCACTTCATCCCACACCGGTGCTGGAGATGCTGTTGTCATCCTCACTTGGCAGAGAGATGAACCAGCCTGCCAGGTGGTGTAGTTCGTAAGTGGTGGCATCTGGCCTTGAAGCCAGGAGTCCAGGATCAACATCTGTCCCCTACCCAAATTAGACTCAGGGGTGATCCCTACTGCCCGGGTAAGAAAAGTGACGCTTGGAGGGTTAGTGGCCAGTAAGGTGCAGAGCCAGCACTGAACCCACACTCTTCCGTCTGGCCTGGAGCTCTTTATCCAGCACAGAAAGGAGTCACACCAAAGGTACGTGGAGCCGAGGTCAGATTCTTTAAGGTGCTCGTGCCTACAAACAGGGCAGGTGCAGGACTAAAACTATGAAATCTGCTCTGCTGCACTGCGTAAAACTCTCTTCCTGTAGGAGCTCCTAGAAAAACAGATTCACTCAGGGACTCAACCAACATCTGCTGGGTAGTGACTGATCCGGGAACTTGCAAGGGTCCTGGAACCGCTATAACCAGCCTTGGAGGCAGGTACTCATATCCCCATTTTTATGGACGTGTCTAAGTGCTTTACTCCAGGCCACAGAGCCAGCAAACAGCAGAGAAGACCTGAAATCCAGTGTCCAGACTCCTACCTCACCGTCATCTCCTCCTCTCCATGCCAGGCAGACCAGAAACTGAGCAGTGTATACCATTTTAGAGGCTTCCTGAGCTAAGCCTATAAATGGAAATGCTGAACTTGAAAGAAGAAGGGGGGGGTGGCTTTCAGAATCAAATGTAGACGCTGTTTGTAAAAAGTATACATTTCACTACCCTACTCCCATCCCCAAAGAGATTTCCTGATTCAAGAGAATACTGACGCTGTTTAAACTTGAATCTGAGTTACTCTGACCTTAGCAGACAGAATGCTTTTAAAATTTCTCCAGTAATTAATTAAATGGACATCATAAAGCAGAGAAGCCTGACTCCACAGTAATGAGCTATTTTACTATCCCACATATAAATTTTCTTTCATTGTACGATTCCTTTTCCTAAGAGCAATGCTGTTGTTAAGAAAGCAGAGAGGGCTCTCCAGTTTCCTGCCCCACCTTACCTTCTCATAGGCTGTAGGGGTCCCAAAATGCATGGTCCGTGTCACATCTGTCGTTCCATCCCTTTCCAAAAGAAAGGACAAATTAGTTTTCACTCAAAATAAGCTTTGGCTCAGGCTGCCTAGGTGGTGCAGTTAGGCATGGCACTCAGCAAGGAATCTGCTTGAGATTCTCTCTCCCTCTCCCTCTGACCCTCCTGCTCGTGCTCTCTCTAAAATAAATAAATCTTCTTCTAAATAAATAAATAAAATGACACGAAGTATGAAAGCAAGGATGGCCTGAGGTAGTGAGAGTGGACTCAGTCGGGCCCTGACACACACACACTCTTGGTCTACAGTGTGAGGACTGTTTCATGGGTGACACTACACGGGGTTATAAACGAGAAGGAGGAGGACAAAGGAAATAGGAGCAAGTAGGAGCCTGATTCTATCAAAAGAGGGCCAACCTCTAATTCTTCCCATCAGGACAGCAAAGGACTGGACCCTACAATTACCCAAAGACATCTCTTAGAATGCACTAATCCACACCCCTGACATAGAAAGGGTAACTTCTGGAATCTTGCTAAAATTTAGACGTGAACCAAAATTTACACCAGAACCCAAACGATCTCAACACCCTGAGCTCTAAGCTGTTATTATGAGTACCGACCCATGTGTCCCGAGGCTAGGCTGTGATTTCCATCTATGTGGTGGAGCCCGCTTAATAATCAGGCTCTCCAGGGGCACCCGGGTGGCTCAGTCGGTTAAACAACTGACTTGGTTTTGGCTCAGGTCATGATCTCAGGGTGGTGGGATGGAGCCCTGCGTCAGGCTCTGCGCTCAGCGCGGAGTCCGCTTGAGATTCTTTCCCTCTTTGTCCCCCCTCTTCCCTTCCCCCTGCTCTCGCTCTCTCTCTCCCTAAAATAAAATAAAATCTTTAAAAATAAAAAAATAATCAGGCTCTCCATCAGCCATAGTCCCAACTGCAATGGGAACGGAGCATTAAAACTGCTCGCGCTATCTTCATGCAGACAACACCTATTCCAGCACCTTCTCGTGGGTTCCACATTGGGACCCAGCCAAATCTTGGGTTCTCCTCTGAGAAACATCCTAGAGGATGAATAGGACAGGAGCGAGACATGAAGATGGAAATTCAGAAATTCAGGGGCAACCCCAGTTTCTCATTTACTCATTTAAAGTTAATCCCTCACTTCCCAAGGCGATGAGGGCGCTACAAGTCCAGAGAACTAGCAGGCTGTTTATGAACTAGGGCAGAAGGCTTTCCAACGGTTTTGAAAGCTTGCTTTCAGTTATTTATTTAGTATTTAACAACTTCCGGCCAAGAACTAAACATTTCTATCAAACGGTCTTTTGTGGGAAGAGTCACCACTGGACAACTTCAAGCAGAGGTGAAAAAAAGGACAAGACATGAGAAGGATTCCATTAGGGGCTGGCGCACAGTGAGATTCCCATCTGGGCACCCTCCGCTGGAGCCTGGCTTGCCCCCTATTCAACTTTTTTGACCCGACACCATCCTGTTCTATGGCAGCCCTAGTTCACTTACTTGTATTGGGCTCCCGAGTCGATCAGGTACACTTCATCTAGCGACAATGTCCTATTCGTCTCAGGGACCGGCCTAAGAAAGTTAATTAAAAATTAATTATTCCACAAATGTACTTGCTGAATCTGGGAGGAGACATATGAGAGTTCCTTATACTATTCTTACAACTTACATAGGTCTGAAAATATATCAAAATTTAAAGTTACCCACTAAATTGATTATTCCAAATAATTTAATCTTCTAGAACTACTCAAAGACCCAGTCAACCTATCTCCCCAACTGGATAAAGAGCTCAAGAGAAGGAAGAATAACATATTTCCTCATATCTATCTCCATTTGTGTCTGGAACAAAACAGGTTAATGAAATAGTTGTAAAAGCTACAAAAACAATCATCATCAGATGCGAGAGGACCAAGCTAGAGTCTTGAGAACTGGGAATACAGCAGCCAGGAGGCACCTGTCTCTGGATGTGGGGTCCCAGGCCCCATGTGCTTCCCAGACCAAGAGACAGACAGGAGGTAAATGTCTCAATTTGGGAGAAAAAGTAAAGGGGTTTTTATTAGGAAAAGGAGTGAATCACAATGTTCTTATGCCATAGCACTTTTTTTTAATGAACATGAAGTATTTTAAAAAAGTGATCTGATTCCCCCATGCCATTTCCAGACAGTACCACTGCACTGGAAAATGCTAGAAGGAGTAAGGGCATTCCAAGTCTCTACCCTGCAGCTGAGAAAGGGACTCGTTCATTTCCAGGCGCCACCCCCTCTCTTCAGCACGAAGGGCATCAGTGGTCACTCCAGCCAAATGACTGGAACCAGCTCCAGGCCCTGCTTCTCAACAGGCTTCCAACAGCCCACGGCGAAAAAATGCCAAAGCAGAAGCAGACTTCTCCCACCTTGATCTGAAATTTTTTAATGTGTTAATTACATGCAAAATTCTAGGATAGTATCCAGCCAAGAAATTCACCACCTGAATTAAACATAAGACAAAAACTGAAAGTCCTTTTTATATTTTAATTTTAGAACAGAAGCATTAATAGGAGAGAACTGCACAATCACATCCGTGACTGTCTCCCACATACAGGTTCAAAATATGCCCCAAGACTAAAAGCTCTAAAAACAATTATTAAGAGTGTGCGGGGAGGGGGGACCCCTGCCTGTGTACAGCACAGTGAGAAAGACCAAGTGTCCCTCCACTGATTGTGTACATCATACACACAGAGCAAAGAACTCAAAATGCCCGACACTAGGCAAAACCATTCGCCTGGGCAAATCTGAAGCTGGTGTCCAATGAGCAAGCCACATTCCACTTCCCACCGTCTCCACAGGCAGATCAATCCTAAACTTATCAGTGCCCATCCCGTCTCACAGCACAGGGAATGCTCCACTCTGTGAGTCCACAGGCTCTTGGAGTCATCTGCTGAAATCCCCCACAGGCTGGGCACCCAGCTTTAAGCCCACAGGGAGGGAAGAAAGGGTGCTGATTACCTCCCTCACCACAGGATGCTCAACAACCTAGTGCTAAGTTTTTCAGTATGGGGATGATGGAGCTCACAAGACGTTTGGACTCATGCATCAAAAAGGCTGCCATTATCAGCAAAGACAAACACTAAAATATTCTGATCACCATGATCAAGAGCTATGAATACACCTCCTGTTGCCTCGGAAAGGAAAGAGGGGGACAATCCGTTTGACTACCTCATGGAGAAGGTCAACACCATACACCTGAGCCTAAGAGGAGGCTCCCAAAAGGCAGAGACTTGGAGATTTAAAGGAAACGAGAGAAAGCAAGTCCTCGTTTCCCATCTAAGAACAGTCTCAACAGACACAGGGAGGTGGGCACTGGGGCCCCTGGTAAACTAGTGTCGTCTTCCCCCCCACCCCGGGCTCCTGCAGAAGCAGCAGCAAAGCCAGGCAGCAAGCTCCTCCGCATGCCTTACGCGTAGTGAATGATGGCGCCATTGGGTCCCGTACTAGAGATCGTTGGGAAGCTCAGGTCCACAAAGTCAGCCTGCTGCCTAGAACAGAAAGACACAGAGAGCAGAGCGGCGTGAAGGATTTTATTGTGCCAAGAACAGGGGCCCTCTCAGCCTCATTTAACTCGCCAAAGAAATGCCCACAAGGTTCAGGCCCCCACACACACACGGATCCTCACCTGCGAAATTCCTCGGCTTTGTCAGCAGCTGAGATCTCTGACACGCCACCTTTGGGCACCTACAAGGGAGTTGCTTATAAATCATGTGGGGTGATAAATTCATGTGCTTCATACAAGTTAAAGGGGATGCAGTAAAAGCTTATTTTTTCCTCACTTCCCATGTCCCAACTGTCCCACCTCCAGGACACAGCCAATGTCTCATCTTTAACCAGGAGGGAATTTCCAAAGACTCTCATCAGAGCTATCTAAAGTAGAAGGATTTCTATCCTTTCAATTTTCCACTCAACTATTTGTCTCAGTGTTATATCCTAAAGCCTCCCCCAAACTTAATCCAGCTAAGTTTAAAAATTCAAAAGCATCTCCTGCTAGGATATCATCCTAAGAAAGTCATCCTGAATAAATAAAAAAGACCAATGCAAAGATATTATTACAGGTTGACTGATAATAGCAAAAAAAAAATTAAAAATGATCTAAACACTTGAAAATAGGAGGAATGGCAAATTGGTCTAAGCACCAAACGCAATCTCTCTACTTGGATCCCTTTTTTTTGTTTATTTTTTTTTTAATGCAAGTAGAGCTGACACACGATGCTATGTTAGTTACAGGTGTACGAAACAGTGATTCAGCATCTCTGTGTTACGCTGTGCTCACCAGAAGTGTAGCTACCATCTGTCACCACACAACGCTTTCACAATTTGGATTCTTTTTTAAAGGCCTCAAAGCACATGGAGAAGGCTCACACTATGGTACTAAGTGAATAAAATAAAATACAAAACCATATCTATACACTGAGAGACATGTAAAAATGATTTACACAGAAGAACAACAGCCAGAGGAAATAAACTAGTTACATAGGTGGGAGTAAGCGTGATATTCTTTTCCCACTTTAAGCTACTTTTAAAGAGTTGTTTATATAATATTTAAAGGGAACATGAGATTGTTTAATAACAGCACAAAGAAATCCCCTGCTGTCAACCGTAAGGAATGAAAAGGCAAGAAACTAATGGCCAAGAATCAATTTACTATCAAAAGTTTTACATCTTAAACTGAAGTCCAAAATGTACACAAAGATCTTTTTCTCTTAATACAGTCAGCTTGCCGATAATATTATTGTGAACCACTTTTCCTTATAATGAAATTCCACTTAGTTAATAAGACAATGCCTTGACCCAAAAAGGATCCTCTCAGTTAAGGAAATTCTTCCTTCATCTGTGTTACTATTTTCTACAATTAAAAAAATTTCTAAATACACACCAAATTTCCAGAAAGAACCACCAAGAGAAGAGTCCTAAAATTAGATCAAGACCTTGGACCTCATGGTCTCCAGAGCACGGAAGGGGCCACGGTTAGAATCACATGTTGACAGTTTCTGAATAACCGAAATCCACGTGTTAAACAAAGACTAAGAACCAACCTCTTTCTCCAGCCAGTTAAAGAGTTCACAGAGGGCAACAGCATCTTTAATCTGTGCAAACAACGGAGACATTTTTTAAAAAGTTATTACTGAAAATCAGCTGGGCAAATTCAGAGCCCAGCCCCAACATGGGACTGGGACGGCTGGAGCCACGGGGCACGACCACCGGCAATCAGGGCTTCCCACGCAGGCACGCCCTGTAAACACGTCTGCAGCAGTCCCCACCAGCAGGGACAGGGCTCCTCGGCTGTTGAGGAGCTCAGGCACAACCAGGAAAGGGCCTACCGGAGAGCAGGGGCAAATCCCTCAGCGGGTTCACTCCCGCCCTCCAGAAGCAGGAAAGGCAAGCCACTGGCAAAAGCCATCTGTGGGCCTCGCATCTGTCCAGACCCACTGCTGGCCTTGAAACATACTCTGGGCCATTTAAGAAGCATCATCATCATCACCTTTTTTGGGGGGGTATGCTATACTTTGTAAAGATGTAGCCTATTGAGTATTCTATTTCATGCTCTCATTAACGCTGAAAGGCTCAAAGAATTTGCCATCTTGTGCCAGGCTCAAAGCCACCCAGCACGCGAGGGACTGGGCCTTCCGACCACCATACACCCCTCCTCTGCACAGGCTGCTTGACTCACGTGAGCTCGCCTCATGCCTTCTGATTCGGCAGAATTCTTCACAGCTTTGGCGATGCAGATGGGGGTGTAAGGCATACAGCATCGACGATCCTAGGGGCAAAAGGGGTAGCATGGGAAATCGAGCCTGGCTCCACACACCCAAGACCAAGGCAATCAGCTCTTCACCGGGCACATCGCACTTAGGACAAATCATCTAAAGAGCTCCCTCTCAGGACCCCCAGCTGTGCCTTTTGGTTGATGACTCTGAGCATGACGAAAGGGGCTGGGGCTCTTCCAGAAAGATAGAGTACATCAAACAAGGTGTTTCTCTTCTCCCCCCCACGTCCTCAGCTCTTTGACACTGCTGGCCACCAGCCGTCAGGAAGGTACTGCTTTTCAAGCCTCCATGGTCATGGTCAGAGTTCACTAACGATCAAAGCCTGACCGAAATAACCCCTTCCTTGCCGCACAAAGGAGGCTTTTTCCCATAGTCTGGGGACACACATGACTGATGAGGGAAGGGCTCCCACTCCTTCCTCCATCTTGCTCAGGAATCACACATCACGTACTCTTCATGGTCTGATCATAAAGGGCTAAGGAAGACCCTTCCCGATTTAAGAACAAGTTAGAACCCCACCCTGCATTACGAGAGGGGGATTCAGGATGACCCTGCACTTGCACAGAGCTTGTTGACAGGTGATCATTCTCTCCACTCTCCTATTCCCTCGCTCTCACATGCATATCCCTCACGAAACTGAGAAGGCAGGCATGATCCCCTAACTCAGGTCAAGGAAGCAAATCTCTGAGTAACTGAGGGTCACGCAGCATGAGAGTGGAAGGGCCAGTGGGCCAGGCCTAGGCTCTTCCCAGGACGGAGAAGAGAGGATACCCCTGGGCTTGGATATCCCCTTGGCAGCCAGAGGCCCAGGGCAGGACAGTCGAAAAGGCTACATCCAAGGTGGCTTGGATTCCAGTCCCGCCCTGAGCCCTAGTTAAAATGAGGAGACAGGTGTCCACTGCTTAGCACCACCCAGCAGGGGCTCAGGAAAGGGCAAGGCTATCACTGTCATTTGACCCCCGACAAGTCCCCAACTTCCCAAGCCCCTCTGGGCCTCCAGTCTCCTCAGCTGTAAAATGTGGTGGGGAGGGGGCACGCGAAGTGTTTCCCAGACTTCAGGCACTCTCCTACCACCTACGCAGCTCGCACCCTGGCTGCCTACCCTCTCGACCTCTATTTACTTAATACTTTTCTTTAGACCATCTTTAGATCAACTTAGTCTGTTAAACCCTGTCTCAAGAAATAATTTTTATAACCTCATGGTCTCAAATGCTAGAAATGTGTTTTCTAGTATAGACTAAATTGCTTTTAAAACAGAAAACATTTAAATAAACCTAAGTTTGAATGTATACCACCTAAAATCATCTCTCATGCCACACTCTGGAAAACACAGAGGACTCCATGAGTTCTAAGGGCCCTCAGACTCTGAATATGGCTCCAGCCCAAAGGGCTCTTCTAGGGAGGGGGCATCTCTGATCTGACAGCTAGTCCCAGAGATCTTCCAGAACAGCCTCTGTTTCAAAGACAAAGCTGCAGGATGCTGGAACTGGGAAGGGGCTGGCAGTTGGAATGTGGCAGGCTTTGAATGGGCATGGGCCTCAGCAGGGCTACCAACCTTGGGGATGGCCTCGCTCACGGCATAACTGGCTTTGTCGCTGACCCACACCTTCTCCCTTGGAGACAGATTGGCACAAAGAGCCTTGAGCTCGCTCAGGATGGATCTGTAGGGAAGCACCTGGATCCTGTATTCTGCTTCCAGGCCCAAGTCAAAAAGCAGGTGCTCCTTCACACTGGGGTCATCTATGCGGTCACCATCAATGAAGAGCCTGCAGAGGGGCGAGAGGTAAGGTGACAGAGAAAGGAGAGCATGTGAGCGAGCGCTGGGGGAACACGGACCCACAGATACACAACCAGCTCCATCTTCTAGCCATCAAAACCAAGCAGCTTCTCCTTCCTCCCCATGCCTTTCCCAAATCCTGCTCTCCAACTTGTGTCCCTATCCCTGTATATGTTATCACCGTCCACCTCATTCCCCCAGCCAGGACCTGGGCACTGTCCCTGATGTCCTTCCTTCCCTCCACTAAGATCTCTGGACCTACAGTCTAAACCCCCATCAAAGCTGTCCAGCTTTGCCTCCAGCCCTCCCCAGTCGGGCTGCACCGACTCTCCGCCAGATTAGTGCCACGGCCTCCTAGCTGGTCTCCCTGCACCCAGTCCTGCCCCCAGCCATCCCATTTGCACAGCCACAGTATTCTTTATGACTTGCCAACCTGATCCTGTGGTTCCTTGTGAAAAATCCATTCAATAGCTCCCCCGTGTCCTCAGAATAAAGGTCTGAGCTCCCAGACTTGGCTCACAGGCCTTCCTTTACGTGGCCCCTGCTCACGCTCCGGCCTCACACTCCACGTTCCAATTGCACTGAACCACTCCAGGCCCTCTGCAGGCACTGTGCTCTCTCCTGCCCAGAGCCACCGCCAATGCTGTTCCCTCTGCTCAGATCACCATTCCCTTTGCTCCCCATTCACCCAGCCAACTCACATGTGCCCTTGATCTCTGCTTCAATATAACTTGTCAGTCTCTCCAGAACACCCCCTGCCAGTGTGGGCTAGGCCCCTCCGATAATACCCGTACCCATCCCACTGTCAAGTCAGTGCCCACTTACATGCCTGAATCCCCTGAAGAGACACTCGTCTCCCCAACTCTAGCCCAGGACCCTGCCTGCCTCATTCGTCCTGGCACCCAATAGAGACCCTAGCCACTTAATAAACGTTATCAGAATAAAGAGAGCCATCCAAATCAAAGAGCAACCACAGGAAGGCCACAGCAATTCTTTAACAGATAGACAGTTCGACAAAGCACAACTGAGGGGGTTTTCCTGTGTCATTTCTGACCTTCGAAATGCCTGGGTTTATGTGAATTGTGGACCCAGGACTGAATAATGGAGCCTGTATATCCCTTTGCACGGGCTGCTACAAAACAAAATCAAACATGTGGCCTGACCAAGACCTTGCAGCAGAAATTTTGTGAACTAACCTCATTCTGGTATTTGTTCTGATGTTCCTGCCTACTTATTTTTTTTAATCTCCTAGTACTAGAGATACTTCCATAGATTTCAAGTCATTTGGGAATTAAGAGAGAGGCAGGATGTAAAAAATACCTAGTGTTTAGGAAGACCAGAGGGAAAGGAAGAGAGAGGCAGCAAAGGGGAAAGGCAGAAGAAAAGCAGCACACCAGGAGGACCTCAGGCAGTGATGGGGTTGACCAGCAAGGAAGGGGAGACAGGCCATCTGAGGAGCTTCGAGGAAGGAAGGACTTTCCGGTGTGGGGCAAACACTCACATGATCGTCTCCAATCCTATGATTGCATAGGAGAAAAACACCGGATTGTGCTCCACATCTGACCCTCGGAGATTGAACAGCCCTTAAAAAAAAAAAAAAAAAAAAAGACCCTGTCACCTGCCTGACTTGAGATTTTAACAGATAGATTAGAGGGGGAGGGAAGCACTCTGGCATCCGTGGAAGGCTTCCATGGAAGGATTCGGCGGCATCTCTCAGAAAAGCAGGAAACCTGACTTCCTGGTTCCCCCACTGAGCTGCAGTTGCTCATGTCCACCAAATGATGGCACCAGAACTGTTTCTCAAGCTGCCACATCACTGTCCCGGGAACAGAGTGGAGGTTAGGCAAAAACTTGAGAATTACCCTCCAAACAAAGAGTTGAAACGGTCCACCCGGTGGTGACCTGCCGGGCCTGGCCTTGCCGCGGGGAAAACCTCTGGCACTCCTAAGTGAAGGGAAAAGAGCCAAGCGCCCTCTCCCTTCTGAAGCAAACGACTAGGGCAGAAAAACTGAGACCCACCCATGATGAGGGAACCCAAATAAGGCCCTCTGGCTAAGAGTCAAGGAGCCCCATGGAGGCGGAGCTTCCAACACAGGAACAAAAGCAGTGAGTCAGCAGGGCTTAGGCCCATGAATGAAACCCAAATCCGAGCCCACCCAAGGGCAGGCCGTGGTACCGAACCAGGGTGGGGGACCCGCCTACAGCCAGTGTCAAGGGGGGTTTGGGGAGGTCACTGCATGTTTAAGAAACTACGGGGGCCAGCAGAAAGCACAGCCTGATGCTTGCTCTCCTGAAGAACACAGTATAAAAAAGACCCTGGTGAGAAAAGTACTGCTTCCATTTTAGAATAATGGCTTCTCACAGTAAAGCAATGCAACTTCTTTTACCTATCAGACTAGCACTTTTTAAAAACGACAGTACCTGGGACTGGGAAGGTGTGGCAGGACAGGCATATTCATATCCACCGTAAACATTTCTGGCAGGTAAATGGCAAGATGGGTCCAAAGCACTACCACGCACACACCCTCTAATACCGTAATACCACCCCTAAAAGCCAGCCACAAACAGAAGAAAATCATCGGAAACCAAGACACAGATTTTGATGCACTAAGATTTTGATGGTAGCATCATAATAAGATCATGGGAAAATCAGAAATAACTCAATGGTCATCCTTAGGGTAATGGTTAAATAAATTATGGTATAACCAGATGATAGGATATTTATATTAACTTAAATTATGATTATATATGCTTAGAGTACGCTGATACATTGGAAAAATCAAGCTATAAAATCTATATACGCACAGAATATTAACAGTGACTATCTCTGGGTAACAAAATTATAGGTGATTTTTTTTCTTCTTTTTACTTCCTCTACATTTTCCAGGTTTTCCACAACAGGAATGCGTTTTCTTAAAATCAAAGGGAGAAATTAACTTTATATATGCTATTTTCTCTAATGTCAAGGTTGTTAATTAATTAAGGATATCAATCACTGATACACGACACACCCGTCAAGCATCACTCATATCTGACAAAGTTTTGGGGCTGGGGATTGGAAAGATAGGACACTGTGTAGTAGGGTCTCTTTCTCTAGTGAGAAAATAAAAAGATAAGGTAGTGCCCATTCTCAGTTAACCCTGGGTCAGATCCAATCAGAAAACAGAAGACAGGACAGGAAGGTTCAACCAGACTCCTTCGGGTTCTGGAGGACAAGGTACTGAACAATTACATAAGGGTTACATAAAGATTCACAAACTGCTACTGTATCAAAAAGGCTGGTGAAGAATTTTTAGTTCCTGAGTTTTCTGACGTAGAAGTATTTCTAGAACATTCTCACTGTAAAGAACTTAGGGAACTAGAGGAAAAGTGTAGAGAAAAAAATAATCTTCTATGATGCCACTTCTACAAATAGACACACATGAATGTCGATAGACTCAAAATGTTAGGAAGAAATGTCCTTCCTCAGCGGTGTCACAGTGCTGAAGAGACTGGCCAGGGGTGGGCATCACCACTGATTTAACGTCAGCCCCTAGCTGTAATACTACTCTGGGAAAAGCCACATTCCTCTCCGCTTTCTCTATAATTCCTTCTCCGTCCTATTTGGTGTATCATATACCCATTTGGTGACACAGTCTTTTGTTTATTCCCTGGCCACTCAGAAAGCTGATTGGCCTGAACACACAGATTCCCAGAGAACCCAGGGAGAGACTGGGTAACATGCCCAAACACTAAAGCCAGAGCTCTTACATGCAATCTCATCCAGGGCAGTGACCACAAACCACACGACGTTCCTCTCAGCCATTTTCAACCGAAGGTCTGCAACCTTGTCCTTCCAGGAGATGCCTGCAAGAAACAAACGTGCTTGCAACTCTCGCTCCAGGGACCCACGGGAGCCGAGTGGAAGAACCCATCTCGAACACTGCTAACCAGAACCACATCCTAGAGAGAGCATATCACTTGAGCAAACAGGAGGCCTGATTCAAGCCTCTGTCCAAGCCTGTTGACTTTCTGGAGCCCTGACTGCCTCACCCACAAAATTAATGCATCTGTTCATCCAACAAGTGTGTATGAAGTATCTAGACTTCCCAGGCATAGATATCTGCCAGGCGCTGTGCTGGTCACTGTAGTTCCAGCTCTGAGCGATGCCCAGCCCCTACCCTCATGGGGCTTACAATCTATCTAGAATCTTCTAGATTGTAAGACAGACAATTCATCCAGCAATAGCTATACTTCTGTGTAAAGACTGACGCAGCTGCAGAAGCACAGGGAGCTATGAGAACATACTGCCTGGCAGAGAAAACTCAGCCGGTCTTGGAGGCCAGGGGAATACCACCCACCACTTCACATTCTTGGAGCCCAGAGACTCCTGCGTCTTGGTGCCAAGACCTAGGAACTCCCTGCCATCTGACTCGCTGTGACTAATGCTTCCAAATCACACTTGCCCTGTCACAGCCAGGGTCTCCCTATGGCTCTCCAGATGAAACTGTGGCCCTGGAGAAGCTCACCCCATCACCACCATGACCACCACCACCACCCCCCCCATGAAACAGCACTTACAACTCAGGTTACAACCCCTGGGAACAGGGTAACCATCTGCCATATTCACCCAGCACCTGGCACAGTGTCCCGCACGTAGTAGGCACTCATGTTTGCTGAACAAATGTCTTACCCCCAACATTTGCTCTCCCCTCTCCTACAAGTAATAGGTCCAAGCCTCTGATTCAGTTAAAAACAATTCAAAACACTCTCACGGAAAATGTTTAGCTGACCCTGGGCCACTCACTGGACCTATCCCCCTCAGTGTGCACTACCCTCCGGTGAGGGCGTCCGTCATAGGGAAAGCAAGCTGGGGGCTGCCCCCACAACCAACACCGCTTTGAAGATCAGCTCCGGAATGCTGTTTAAAACTTGGCAAGAGTCTGGGCTGTAATGCTTTCTTCCCAGGACCCCTCTGGGCAATCTGCCTGCATTCCAGACATCCCCCATCCACCTCTCCTCTTCTGTTTCTACTGCACGGCTCCCTCCCCTACAGCCCCACATCCCTGGCCTCTCTCTGCATCCCTCGCTGTTCCATAAATCCACACTTTCAGCTCCCACGAACAGTTCACAGCGCTCGCTCTTCACCAACCACTATCACACAGGCCAAAGAAACCCACCCACGCCCAAAGGCTCTAAAGCAGAAGGTACTAGATGCAGGGTGGGGGGGGTCTAGGAAGGTAGATCTACAAATGTGGGCAGAAGGAAAGGAAATGGAACCTAGAAACCCGCACCCACC
This sequence comes from Halichoerus grypus, assembly GCF_964656455.1. Taxonomy (NCBI): domain Eukaryota; kingdom Metazoa; phylum Chordata; class Mammalia; order Carnivora; family Phocidae; genus Halichoerus; species Halichoerus grypus. Next base: position 20,040,919 of record NC_135718.1, on the reverse strand, counting down.
CCTGCCCCGGCCATTTCCAGTATCAGATATGTTAGAGAGGCAGTGTGGTAAGAAAGCCATCTTAGCAGCAGCCAAAGGTCTGCCCAGAAGAGCGTGGCAAGAATAAATTATGTAAAATAAGTGGCAAGTAGGTGGCTACTGTGGAAACAAATAAAGCTTCTGCTTTCATCAAATGCCGCACTGTGCCAGGGTGGGGCCAAATCCTGCCATCAGCTCAAGCTCAACTCTGATGCAGAGGACTGGGATGGGGAGAACGGTGACAGGTGGAGGGGACGGTGGCCGGGAGCCCCCGATGGGCGCAGCAGGGTTCTGACCTGTGTAGTCCAGACCCAGTGTGAGGAGGGGCTTGCACGGGCGCTCAGGGCGGTCTGTCCAGATTTTGTCCACGAGGTTCTCCTTGACAGGAATGAGGTGGTGGCCTGCACTTCTCAGAACCTTGGCCATCTTCTTCCAGTAATCTGGGGAGAAATACACGTGGCCCAGCCATGCATGAACCGAACGCCATTTCAGCTGAGGCAGGCAGCAGTGCCTCCTGAAAGGCGATCCTCCCGTGGCCCAGTGCTGGGTTTGCAGGGTGAGGAACGATAAAAAGGTTATCTTCACCACCCACAGCCTTCCCCTGCCTCTCTGCCAGAACTCTTTTCTTCACCTTGACCTTTATCATGACATCAAGTCATGCTGAGCCCCCAAATGATCCAAGTCCCACAAGCAAACAGAGAGTATGGAGAACCATCTAGAAGCCACTTCCTCACCCACGCTGGAAGGACTCCAGCTCACTCACCTGTAGGAATGATCAGTGGGTCCACACCAACCCTGGATCCTTCAGGAAGTACACTCACCAGCCAGTCTTCCTGAGTTGGTGTGTCCTTCAGACCTACAGAGGGAAGAACATAGAAGAAACAATTCCCAATGGACCCAAGCTCATAGTTCTACCCAGAAGGATGCAATCCACCAACAACATGATAACAGGGTCCTTATGAAGCACCTTCTGTAAGGTGGGTTGGCAGCACTTGAAAAATCTGAACGTTCCTTAATCCTGGAAGCATGCAAGGAGAGTAAGATGGTATATTTAAAAGCGTATGATGGGGCACCTGGGTGGCACAGCTGGTTAAGCATCCAACTCTTGGTTTTGGCTCAGGTCATGATCTCAGGTTTGTGGGATCGAGCTCCCGAGTCGGGCCCTGTGTTTAGCATGGAGTCTGCTTGAGATTCTCTCTCCCTCTCCCTCTGCCCCTCCCACTTGTGCTCTCCCCCTCTCTTTCTAAAATAAATAAATAAATCTTAAAAAAAAAAAAAAAAGCATAGGGGTAAGAAGACCAAAAAAAAGAGAAGGAAAGGAAGAAAAGGCAAGATTTTCATTCGACTCCTGGTAAAAATGGCATCCTGAGAATCACTGCAACAATGGTACATGTGTCGTTGCAAAGAACATTCTCTCAGCCTTTGGTCACTTTACCACTACTGGGCACTTGATGAGCACTTGGGTGGCGACCGGTGAAGGCTGGGAGCTGGGGACCTCGCTCACACCCCACACCAGGTAAGGGAAACATGGGCCACGGTGCTCTCCCCTCACTGGAAGGCAGGGTGGGTGGCAGACAGGAGGCGCCCACCCCTGAACCAGGCCTGACTGGATGGCTGAACACAAGTCTCAGAAGCAAAGAAATCTTTCGAAAGATTACAAGAGGGCCGCACAGGTCCCGTCACCATCGTCTCTACGATGGCTCCCTGCCTTCCCAATTCCCAAGAGCAAACAGCCCTTCCCGTTTCCAAGAGACTAGTCCTGGGACACCAAATAAGCTTCAGCAGAGGAACTGAAATTATTTTTGATCTTCCAGTTTTTCTTTAATCTAAGCCAATACCTTCTACGTTTGGATGTATGCTTCTTAACTGATCAGATTTTTACTAAAAAGTTATCATTTTGGTGAAACAGATCTATATTTAGAGTGAAAGTTCGTATATTCTAAAACAGTACTTATCTTTACTGTTTTCCCTACTGACTGCTGATAACCACATAACCACAGAGGGGAAGTTCAAAGGTTTATAAAGAAATGAGCTCATGAATCTCAATTCCAAAAAACTGCCTAAAAACTGGCACTGACTTGTTATTTTGCTATTTGATTCTTTGCTATTTTTTTCCAAACTGCTAAAAAGCCACTTACTAATGAAGTTTCTTTTAATGCCCCTAGTATGACTTTTATAGGATGAAGTCATGCTATTTCCTAGCAGACAGATATCTGGCAAAATCCCAGGGATGAATCACTCCCCAACCAAACCCACCAGAATTTCCCTACACAGGAGAGATGCCTGAGGAAAGGAGGGTTTAGGGAAGACACAGCGAAGTAGAGAGGGACTTGGAAGGAAGGAGGACTCATCCCCCGGGGCCGCCATGTAAGGAACAGGCAGACAGAATTCGCTTCTCTGACACTCTGACCCCCAGAGTGCTGACAGCTGGAGATGTGGGCCCCAAAGAGAGATACCCACACCCCAGGGGTACACTGAATGATCCACTGGGGTGCAAACAGAAAGTATTAAGATGTGTATTTGTATTTTTTTTCTAAAAAATAAAGAAATTAAGCTTTGCTCACATGTGAAATGCAGATGGACACCAGTACGTGTGTATAACCCTATAAACAAGTACACATGTATGCTGAGGGTGCATGAACCATTAACAGAGGCATGCAATCAAAAAGTTTAAAGTCCGCCAGCCTGTCCATTTGTAACAAATGTCTGCCTCTGTGTGTGTGTCTGCATGTATATGTGAGAGAAAGAGGGCTTTCTTGGGCCATGAACTGGATCGTGTCCCCCCAGAATTCGTATGCTGCAGGCATAAGGGTGGCGTTCTCATCTGACAGAACTGGTGGCCCTTGAAGTAGGAGAAGAGAGAGCTCTCTCTCTGCCAGGTGAGAAGGCGGCTGTCTGTCAATCAGGAGGCGGGCTGTCTCCAGAACCTGACCAGGCTGGCACCCTGATCTCCGACTTCCGGCCTTCAGAGCTGAGAAAACAAATTTCTGTCGTTTAGGTCACCTAATCTATGGTATTTTGCTATGGCAGCCCAAGCAGACTAACCCACCCTGAATTCTCAAAAGGGTCCTTGACCTCATCAAAAGGTTAAGATCCAGAAACCCTGAGGCCCTCGAGGGTCCCTTCCCAAAGCTGGCCAGCTCAGGTTGGGCTGGCCATAGGCCTCTACACACCCATCTTCATGAGCATCCAGTTGCTGTCCATCTGCTTGGCCGCCTGGAGAAAGTAGCGTCCGTCAGTCCACATGGCCGCATGCTCTTCTGTGATGATGGCCGTGCCTGGAGCAGGGGAGCCAAAGAAAGCGAAAGGTTTCTGACGACCACGCGGAAGCTGCACACAGCGGCAACAGGCCAGCAAGCACGTGAGAAGCACCGGCTCCTGTGTGGCCCAGCCTCCCACCAGCACTCACTCTAGTGGGACAGATGGGCCTTCGACTCCAGGAAAAACTCTAGGCAAGGGAAGACCATGCCACTGAGAACCAGCTGTGGGTCAAGCTCTGAAGGACTCAGGCTGCAGGCAGCCCCGGCTGCCCGGTCCCAGCCCAGAACCCCATTTGCACAGCACGAGTCAAGGCCAGCAGAACAGGGGACTGTGCACCTATGCTCCAAACAGCCTCATACTCAACAAGACAGAGGTGAAAATGATTCCCGCACAGTGATCACAGCCTTCTGCTCCACCGAATACCCCAAGGGAACTGCTTCACCTTTCTGAGAGAAACCAAGTGGACTCTTAAGTACTCACAGGGACTCACTGGTCACCAGCAGGGAGCCGACACCTCCCACCCCTACCTGCCCAGTTCCTACAGGCCTGACAGAACCCCGGGCTTTCAGCAGAGGTGCCAGCCAAAAGCAATCCTGAGGTGCCAACCAACACAAGCACATATCGGAAAGGAAGCAGTTCTTGCCGAGTCTAGCTAGCTCAACAGATGGGAGTCTGAGGGGCGGAGGAAATCACACTAAACCTCAAGAGCACAACAGTTTTGGACAAGTTAGGGCAGGGCACCAATGTAGCTCGACGTTAACCTTTGTTATTTAAACTGAAAGTGAAATTACTGAGCCCCAAAGCCAAGCACTGAGAGAATTACACAGGACCAGCAAGCTAAGGCAGGGGACCTGGGGTGCTCTCAGTGTCCCATTTCTTGCTAGTTACACAGGTATTTTCAGTTTAATTGATACAGCTTTCTGTATGTATGCTATAGTCAAAAGTTCAAAATATTTTTAAATAAAAATGTTTTAAAACGTTACTAGCAAAAAAAAAAACAACAGTAAGAAAAATAAATAAAACTTTAATAGCAAAAGCACTGAGAAAAGGGCCACTAAAAGGTGAACTTCGAGAGCTGGGGGATGCTGGGAGTTCACACCTTTCTGCAGAGGCTCAAGGGGGGAGTGTCTGGTTTACATTTTCTTTTTGGTTCTCTCACAGCCTGAAACTTGGCCCAGTTATTTTTGGGAAGCAAACAAAAGTACAGAAAGAACAGAGAGAGAATTTAGCAACTCACCCGCAGAGCCATCAAATCCAGAGACGAAGGCCCGCCGGCAGTCACACGGAGCAATGTACTCGCTCTGGAAAACAAAAAGGAAGAAGTGGACCTGGACCCGTCACGTACCGACCGCTCTCCATGTGCTCAGTTGTGTGCGAGGCCCAGCAGGGACACAGAGGCTGGCGAAGCCTTGGCACCTTCAAGGAACAGTCTAGCTTAAAAGTCAAGCTGCACATGAAAAAAAATTAGCACACACTGCAGAAGACCCTAACTAAGTAAGGGCTAAAGAGCTATTCCCACTAGCCTCTCTTTCTTCTTCTAGAGAACAAAGCAAATCAAGACAAAACATAATAAACTGATCTTTCCTCACTGAGATCTTACTCAAAAAACAAACCAACAGCCTTCCCCCTTCCTTTGCCACTGACATTTAGGCATCTGTTGTTTTTCTGAAAGGAAAGGCTGAATTTCTGTTTTAGGTGCCAATAATTCTCTGAGATCTCCTTAGGCATGAGCCTGCTTCCGAACTTCCTGTGTGCGTTCCCCTCCAAGGTAGCATCACCAATCGCTCCCATGTAGACCCTGTCCCTTCCTATTACGGAATAAATGGAAACACTTCCTCTGATCCAGGAGGCTTCAGCAAAAGCAAACGTCATGTCCCAAACCAGGTCTTTGCCATCCCTCGCCTCTAAATGGAAGGGGCTGGGAAACTGAAGAACACAGGCGGTCCTCACTCCCGTGCAGAGGGTACATGGCCACGGGGTACTTCTGCCAACAGCCAGGAAGCACAGAGAGTGAAGTGACTTCCCCAAAGTCACACAGTGGCAGCGGCAGGCTTTGAACTTGGGCTCTGAAGCACCCCGCCACGCTGCTCCCACAAGACACATTATCTCTCATCCTTGTAACGACTCTGCAGGGTAAGACAACTGGCAAATGAGAACACTGAGGGGTGAGGCCAGAATCGTTAAGCAACGTGCCCACTCCCAGGTCAGGAGCAGGCCCGGATGTGATGTACTGGAAACCAGAGCTGCCGCCCCTTCCAGTGCTGGCAGCTTTCTCCCAAGCTAAAGCACCTGGCAGGGTTAGGAACGCTGAGGATGGACAATGGCGCTGCCGGACCAAGGCACTTTTAGGTCACCATGAAGGAGGGGCGAGAAGGCACCCACATCTCACTCCTGCCCCTTTCACCGAGGCAGCTGCAGCCAAAGGACCGCTACCCACGAGATGCCGGAAGAGCTCTTGGGGACCCCTGCCTTCCAGCAGGCCCCGCTAGGTGGTCTGCGCTAAGTCTCACTGCACCTCTCGGCTGGGTTCCTCATCTAAAACAGCTCTCCTCAGATTGCTGTGAACAAGAGCAGGTACATGTTTTACCCCAGAACACAGAGGAACACTTGATCTTAGCAGTAAGAACAAGAAATGGCCGCCAGCAGCACTGATGAGCTGCAGAATTCTCATTTGATTATAACCCAGTAATCACTGGGTGCAAGACTAAAGAAAAATGGAGGGCAGAGGAGAGTTCCCACCCTTCTCCCGGGATTGTCATGAGGAAGACTAAGTTAGTGTTTGGAACAACTCACCAGGAAGCCGAGAATGCGGCATGTATGCAATGGAACAGATAGTATTAGTTTCTTCCTGAATCGTGCGTGAAAAAGCCACCAAGAGGCTGGGCAAATGAGGTCAACAAAAATAATTCTCGTGCTATAACTCAGGGTACACAATGGGGAAGACACAGGGGACACTCCTGATGGAAGAGGAGGTCCCCCTGCTTGGGGCTCACCCACCTATGACATACAGTGAGGATGCCAGCAAAGGGCTGGCAGAGAAGGTCCTGCTCATCTCGGCCCAGCGAGACTCTTCCACGCAGGGACGCAGCTCTCCTGCCTCCTCCAGGGACAGGGCCTCTCAAAGGAGCTGCCTATCAGCAAAGGCAGGAGGCAGGTTTCTCCAAAGGGAGGTGGAATTAACAGCAGGTGAACGTGTTTGGTTTGGGATCAAGACAAGGTCTGGGCAAGAATGTCTAGACATGACCTAAGTAGTCAACACGCCAGGAAGCCGTCACTGACCGAAGCTGTCACCTCCACACCAACGGGCTAGGCAGAGTCCAGACAAGCACTGGGCCTGGGCCTCCCACTCTTCCTCCAGTTGTGAAGCTGGCAAAACCCAAGAACATTCTCCCCAGACAACAGAAAAAGGTCTAAAATAAGCCAAATCCTTAGCATGCCGGGAAAAAGAAACAAGGAAGCAGAGCTATTGGCTTTTTCTCCAAAACCACCATTTCTCTCCATCTCTAAGACCAGCACTCAGTCCAGGCCTCCATCATCTGCCCCTGGACCAGGGACCCAACAATCCATTCTTCACACACACTCAGAGTGAGCTTTCCCAAATGTCTATATAGGCCATGTTAGCATCCTGCTCAAAACCCGCCAATAGCTCCCCATCATACTTAGGGTAAAATCCAAACCCCAGCCCAGTCCCCAAGGCACTGCCTGACCAGGCCCTGCTGTTCTCTCAGAGCTCTCCTCCACTCTCCCAGCCACTCAAGACATTAAAGCCACACCGCCTGCTTTCTGCTCTTTGTACTTCCCAAGCTCGTTCCTGCCTCAGGGCCTTTGCACATGCTCTTTCTTGTGCCTATCAGAGGCTCTCTCTGATCGTGGCTTGGCTAGCTCCTTCTCATCACAGCATAGGTAACACATATTGGTCCTCAACCAATATCTGCTGAATAAACGAACAAGCAAAAGGAAAGATGAACCTGGGGCTCCTGGGTGGCTCAGTCTTTTAAGTGTCTGCCTTCAGTTCAGGTCATGATCCCAGGGTCCTGGGATCGAGCCCCACATCAGGCTCCCTACTCTGCGGGAAGCCTGCTTCTCCCTCTCCCACTCCCCCTGCTTGTGTTCCCTCTCTCGCTGTGTCTCTGTCAAATAAATAAATAAAATCTTAAAAAAAAAAGAAAAAAGAAAAGATGAACCTTTTTCCCTCTATCTAGTTAAAACCTTAGCCATCTCTTTGAAGATGGAGGAAGGGCTACAACCCAAGGAATGCAGGTGGCCTCTAGAAACTGGAAAAGGCAAGGAAATGAAATAGATTGACCCTGGAGCCTCAAGAAAAAAACATAGCCCTACTGACCCACTGTAGACTCCAGAGCTCCAGAACTGTAAGATAATAGATTTGTGTTATTGTAAGCCACTAAGTTTGTGGTAATTTGTCACAGCAGCAGTAGGAAATAATATATTATTCAGACCAGAAGGGATTGTAACTGTGGTTTCAAATTCAAATGTCTTGGGGTACACGCAAGCAAAGTAAACCAGTAAAGCAGGATAAGGAAGAGACTTTTCCAGAGAGCAGCTCTTCTCAGCTCTGATTCCTTTCATGCTGGAATGCAGGCCACGTGTTGCCACCCCTTAGTATTTCAGAAGCTAAATATATGTGTGTTCATGAGAGATCACCTAACTTTTAAGTGGTGGCATCAAATACAAACAATGTAAATAATACACAGTCAAATAAAGCACATCTATAAATAGGAAAAAAAAAGCTTTAGCCACCTCTCAAAATCCAGCTCAAACATGCCCTCTTCCACAAAGCTTTCCCACTCCACTCAGAGAACTCCCACGTGTCAGAATTTCTCAGGACCATCCACACGGGCATTTATCCATGCCCTACCTTAGGTGATGAAAACAAAACTCCTACTATTGCCAACAACTACATTCCCATCTAGGACTTCATTTCCCAGGTCCCCATGCAGCGAGGTGGGGTCACATGACTAGTTCTCACCAATGGAATGTGGGGCCGAAGTGATGTCCGGTCAGGACAGTTAAAAAGCAGTGTGGCCTCTCCATACTCCTCCTCCTGCCACCAGCTGGAATAGTGGCATCAGAGGATGGAAAGAGCCTGGATCTCTGATTCACTCTCTTCCTAGTAGAAGAAAGACACCCACCACCAAGAACACCCACTCCAGACCACTACATAAACAAGAGACAAGCACCAGCCCACTGAAACCGTGAGAGGTGTTATCACAGTAGCAATACTCTAATTAATACAGTGGATAAAATCACTACTCCACCCTAGGAGAGAGCCTGTTTAAGAAATACCAAACAGGAAGCCAACTCCAGGAAGAATGGGAGTAGGACAGAGGTTAGGAAAATCTGATTCAAGTCTTCCAGAAGGAGGAATCATAAAAATAGCCAAAAACTCAAGTTGGCAGAGTCACCTCTGACAGAACATGACCCTCTGATTGCACTACGCCCAAGAGCAGAATATGAAGCCTTAAAGATGCGGAGGATAAAGAACTGGGATTTCCAAAAGGCAGCGCTGGTACAGCTCGGGCCCAACCAGTGGTTCTCCCGGTCTGGAGCCAGTGGTCCCGACGAATCTCGGTGTTTGACTTAGATGGTACACGAACGCATCCAGATTACCAGAAAGAATGGACAATTCCTCACTGTGAAAGTGCCCCTGGGCCCAAACTCACGGTTACCACAACCCTTGTTCTGGGTTTACAAAGAACGAACCCTTAGAGTTGCAGAGGACAGCAACTGGAGTGCCCGGGCCTTGCGTAATTATGCATTTGGGGTGCATTTTCTCGCTAGCACGGAACAGTGTGTGGGTGTGCGTATTTGTGTTTTGGAAAGTACACAAAGGACAGAATTCAAGATTCCCCTTCCTTCTCCAACACCCTCCCTTCCCCACCCTTAGGAGAAATTCCATCAACCCTGAATCTAGCCTGAAATGAAACAATTAGGAACAAGAGCCACAGAGAACAGTAGCTTCTATTACTGAGAAGGCTGCTGCAGCAGGGCACACACAAAGCCAACCCTTGCTCCTTGTCTTCACAGTCCTGGCAAGGCCCCAGAGTCCCAATTAGCAGTCACCCCAACTATGCCCCACCTCGCCAAAGGAACTGAAACAAGGAACTGAGGACTTCTCATTTGTTTCTCTGGATGGCACCACAAACCCTCCCAGGTTCCAACCTCCCCAAGCCCCTCTGCCATCTGCCTGTAGGTCCATACTCAATCTATGTTCTACTGCTTCTCCTCCAAATCCTTCCCCTCTTCTCCGCTCCGAAGGCCAGCACCAAGTCCAAGCCCTCCGTACCCTGACGCCAGGATCCTGCAATGGTCTCCCAATGGCTTCTCAGTTCCCAGTATGTCCCTTCTCCATTCCACACTAAACACTACTCCTTTGATTAATCATGTCACTCTCTTGTTCAAAAGCCCTTAATGGGTCCCTACTATCTGATAAAAACCTAAATTCCTGACTCACGGTTTCCTCATCCAGGGAGAAGCCATCCAATTCTAAAATTCTGGGGTCATTAGCAGGGGATGAAGAGCTGGGAAGAGCCTGGAATATCACCTGTGGTTTGGCCAGTCTCACTACCATTCCCCAGTTTAACAAGGAACTGCTTTGGGCATATTAGGCCCAATCAGGGTTTCAGACTAGAAACAGCTTTATAATGATGGGAAAAATTTAAAAAATGGCTCACAAACAGCACCCAGAACCAAGAATATCAAAATAAACTTGGCTTATCTTGGCTACAAGGACATCCCCTACTAGTAAACATATAGATTGTATCCTAACTCCAGGCAGAAGAATACAAACTGAAATCCCAACCCACCCTTAACCAGAAACTTTCAACTACTAATTCAAATAACATTCACAGTCCAGCCTTTCCTACACCGAGGCCTCCCCTGGAGGTGAAGGCTCACAAATGTAGTAGTACTGTAAGGAGTCTTTAGCTGGGACTCTACAACAGGCTGGGCGACCCTCTCGGAGGAGAGACCCGATTTCACACGACAGAGTGCTAGGGGACTGTGATGGTGAATTTTCTGCGTCACCTTGGGGGTTAAGGCACCCCCAGAGAGGTAGCTGGTAAAGCATTATTTCTGGCTCTGTCTGTGAGGTGGTTTATGGAAGAGACCACATCTGAATCAGCAGACTGAAGATTGCCCTACCATGTGTTCAGCATCCAATCCACTGAAGGTCTGAACAGAACAAAAGTATAGTGGGAAGTCGAATTGGCTCTCTCGTTTGAGCTGAGACATCTGTCTTCTGTCCTCAGAGATCACCGTTTCTGCTTCTCGGGCCTTTAACTCAGACAGGGACACACGCCATCCGTGCTGTCTGCAAGCTGGAGAGCCAGGAACGCTGGTGGTGCAGTTCTAGTTCAAACTCAAAGGCCTGAGAACCAGGGGAGCTAATGTGGGAGCCCATCCCTCAGGATAAGTCTCTCTCTACGTAGATATCTCTATATATCCTATTGGTTCTGTCTCTCTGGAGAACCCAGACTGAGGGACTTACAGAAGACCCCATACCAATTGCCATATAAGGGGCTCCCACCACAGGAACCACCATCCTGCTCAATACTGAGATAAAATAGCTGCAATCAAATCAGTCCAGGGCAACTGCCTGATGCTTGAAAGGCAGAAAATTAAAAACACCACTGGTACATCAGCACAGAATCCACACGACATGAAGCCCAAGCCCAGAGGCTAAAGCCTGGCCCTGACAGGAGGGCGGCGGGGGTGGGGGGACGGGGGGCATTTCCTCAGGGACAAGACTAGAGTCTGCCCTTCTTAAATGCTGGGTGCCTGTTACCTAGACCTCACGACTCAGGCCCAGGCTGTGTTGGCCAGCCTACTTATTCATCTAGTCCTCAGCCAAGATGAAACTTTCATTCCTATGAAGGTGGTGAATCTTGTTCGTCTATCCTAGAGAACAGAGGTGAATGGAAGAATTGTCATCAACCCCCACCCTAAACCGCACCCACCTCCCCCCACCTCCCCATGCTTATTCAATCTAACAGTAATGCACCCCACTACCATAGCTTCCTCACATGCCACCAAACCCCGCTCCAGCCGGATCTGCTACTTCTCCAATACTCACATCTTGCGCTCTCTCGCCTCCCCTTCACCCACTTTTACATGCAGAACCCTAGTCTTCGGTGGCTTCTCCTCTCCTCACAAGGATCTCCCATTCCTCTCACCTCTTCGAGGATCAAGTTCTGACCCATCATAGCATGAAAAGTACCGTTGTGGATCAACGGACCAAGGAATTCCATGGAACACTGAGTCCCTGAGCCTACCCCTGAGAGGACTGTGGGAATTCCATGGTCATTTAAGTCTAGAAAATGCTGAATACTTCATCCTCTCCTTAGAGCTGCACAGTGCACATTAAAGGCCCTGAGAAGTCCTGCAGTTAAGAAACTTGCTCAAAAGGGCAAAGGACTTGAATAGACATTTCTCCAAAAGAGACATACAAGCATATGAAAAGATGTTCAATATCACTAATCATCATGAAAATGGAAATCAAAACCACAATGAAATATTACCTCATATCTGTTAGGATTCCACTATTGAAAAAAAAAAAGAAGTGTTGGCAAGTATGTGGAGAAACTGGAACCCCTGTGTACTGCTGTGAGAATGTAAAATGGTACGGCTACCATAGAAAGCAGTATGGAGGTTCCTCAAAAAATTAAAAATTGAATTACTGGAGCACCTGGCTGGTTCAGTCCATAGAGCATGCGACTCTTGATCTTGGGGTCCTGAGTTTGAGCCCCACATTGGGGGCAGAGTTTACTTAAAAAAAAATTGAATTACTACATGATTCAGCAATCCCACTTCTGGTATATATCCAAAATAATTGAAAACAGGATCTCGAAGAGACAATTATACACCCATGTTCACTGCAGCGTTATTCCCAAGAGCCAAGAGCTGAAAGCAACCTAAATGTTCATAAAAAGATTTTTTTAAATGTGGTATGTAAAAAAAAATGTGGTATATACATACAATGGATTATCAGCCTTTAAAAAGGAAATCCTGTCATAAGCTACACCATGGACAAACCTTAAAGACATTTTGCTAAGTGAAATAAGCCAGTCACAAAAAGACAATTGTATGATTCCACTTCTATGAGGTATATAAAGCAGTCAAACTCTTAGAAACAGAATGTAGAGTGGTGATTGGTGGGAGGCAAGGGTAGGGGGTGTTCAATGGGTATAGAGTTTCAGTTCTACGAGATGAAAAAGTTTTAGAGATCTATTACACAACAGTGTGCACACAGTTAACACTATTGTACTGTACACTTAGAAATAGGCGAGATGGGGGCGCCTGGGTGGCTCAGTCAGTTAAGCGTCTGCCTTCAGCTCAGGTCATGATCCCAGGGTCCTGGGATTGAGCCCCGGGTTGGGCTCCCCGGGGCTCCCTGCTCAGTGGGAAGTCTGCTTCTCCCTCTCCTTCTGCCCCTCCTCACAACCCCACCCCACTTGTGTTTGCTTTTTCTCTCTCACTCGCTCTCTCAAATAAATAAAATCTTTAAAAAAAAATAGTTGAGGGCGCCTGGGTGGCTCAGTTGGTTAAGCGACTGCCTTCGGCTCAGGTCATGATCCCGGAGTCCTGGGATCGAGTCCCACATCGGGCTCCCGGCTAGGCGGGGAGCCTGCTTCTCCCTCTGACCCTATCCCCTCTCATGCTGTTTCTCTCTCTCTGTCAAATAAATAAATAAACAAAATCTTTAAAAAAAAAAAAAATAGTTGAGATGATAAATTGAATGTTAAACTTGTTATTCATTTCAGCCCTTCATTTGCTCCTGAGGCCAGGAAATCTTGTTTCCAGGCAGGGGTCCAATCTTCCTGCTATCCCAGGTTAATGCTGTTGTCACAACCATGGGGTCTGACACCTTTGGGGAGGGGCAGAAAAGAGGCCAGTTAAAGTGGACATCTTTTGGCAACTGCTCAACTTACAGTAATCTCTTACATGCCGCCCCTCCATCATGGTAGACCCTCATCAGTCATGTCTGCACCACATGCCATCCCACATATGCACACACAGACAGACAGACACACGCACACACACCAGGACCAAGGGTAAACACCAAGCTACTGTGCTAATCAAGTTCTCACCCAGGACTCTGGATTTGGGATTAAGGTTCTAGCCCAATCTGGTATCTTGAAAGTAAAAGATCAAGAGATATAAATGTGGGAACTGTTGGATGGCCCCCTATTTACTATCTACCTTGTTGCCTAAAAAAGGGAGAAACAGATCTATGGCGAGAGCTGAAACCCTTCCCGTCCCAGTAGTTCTGGGCCAGCTGCATACCTGCCCTCAGTTTCCATGAGACACCCAATCTGAGGCCCTGACATTCCACAAGTCCAGAGACCACCATTCACAAGCTGGAGTTCTGCCTAAGCAGTGGCCCTGCCCCTAAACCCTTATAAAGCCTTTTTATTGTTCAAAGGATCTCAAGGCGGTTTCTATTACCTGCAACTAAAGGATCCTACAGCACCAGCCAGCTGTATTTCCCATTGCTTATGCCCTCCTTGGGCTTCTGCCAGGGGAATTTGCTATGGTGTTTCTGAAAAGCACTCCAACCTTCCCTGCTTCTCCGCCCTTGCCCCTACTAACCTTCCCACCTACAATCCTTTCCACTTCCTCTATTTATCCAACTCCACCCATTCTTCAACATCCAGTTCAAATGTCTCCCCTGCTCATGAAACCTTCCATCATCTTCCCTCCCACCCTCAAACTTCCATAGTGCTTTGTCCGGATTTTCTTGATGGCACTTCCACATTCCACCTCGTAATACAGACATGTCTTTACTCCATCACTCAACTGTCTGCTTCTTGAGAACAGGACCACTCTCATCTTCCTGTCCTGCACCACACCCAGGGCAGTGCCTTGCACATAAGCAAAGGCTATAAAATATATAGGTACAGATGACTCTATGGAAGAATAGTACTTTTTATGTTGTCTCATCCCTCCATCAAACCATAAGCATAGTGAGGGCAGGAATTCAATCATAAATTCATCTTTGGAACCCTGCAGTCCCATGGCCATGGTATAGGCCTTCAAACACTTGCTAACTCAATGACCTAAAAGAGAAGATACTAGAATCCTTTCACCCTTCTGCCCTTCGGCCCCATCACATGCAGTCTCCACCTCTCCAAACCCGACTCCTCCATATTTAGGTCACTAGTGTTTTCTCAGTGACTTAAGCAACACTTACTGAGTTGCTTCCATCAAAGGTAATGGTTGTGGGTGGAAGGAGAAGAGAGGATGGTATTCAGAATTATCCCTAAAATCTGCTGGGGTAGAGATCCATGACAACTTTCTGGCTGTTTCTCCGGCCATGTGAGAGGGATGGGACAGTCTGGATGGGAAGAAGGGAGGCTGGACAGACAATTCTTGTAAGGACAGGGTGTGGCAGAAGAGATGGGGTAAAGTGTGTCAGCAACACAAAGGCCCAGACCTCTGCTCCTTCAGTTGTCCATTAATGCTTCCACAAGTTACTGAAAGCTGGCTATATTCCCCAGAAATAAGGAAGCCAGGGACAAATCAACACACGTTCGGTAAGACCCTATTAGTCACAGGTCCCTGCGCCAAGCCCTGGAGGACATGCTTAGTTGTGGACTGACAACTAGAATCCTACAGACACACTGGAGATGGGGGAAAAGAATGAAAACACATACATCACACTGGAGATGGGGGAAAAGAATGAAAACAGATGAAAGGCTGATGAGATCCATCACCGGCCCAGCTCCACTCAGTACCTGGTGAGCATCTCCCGATGGGATGATGTAGGCCTGGATTGGTTCTGCCACATACTCGGTGTTCCTCATGGCTTGTCTCAGCTGCCGAAGCAGCTCGGAGGTGATCTTTGGAGCCATTCCGCCGTCTGCAACAACAGGAGAGTTAGTTCCAAAACCAGCCTGCCCCATGCAACTCAATGACTAGTTCAAAGGGAGCCCTAGAGATCACCTATAAATTGTTTTGTAGTGTACTACTGCATCCATTAAAGTTCATTTACCCAATTACGTATTCCCCCCCACTTTTTTTTTTTACTATAAACAAAGATAAATCTCCTCCCTGCTCTGTTCTCTCTCGTTATCTCTGTCTCTCTCTCTCAAATAAATAAAATCTTAAAAAAAAAATTACAAAAGAAGATATATAGATTATTCTTATTTAAAATTCTGTATGTGCATATGCACAGAGAAGTTTCTAGAAGGCCAGTCACCCAAGTGTGGATCGGAGGAGAGGGAGAAACAGACTCCCCGCTGAACAGGGAGCCCAATGTGAGGCTCAATTCCAGGACCCCGGGATCATGACCTGAGCAGAAGGCAGACGCTTAACCGACTGAGCCACCCAGGCACCTTGGAATGATTTTTATTTTCTTTTTCTGGTGTCTTACTGCTTAAGTTTGACTGCATTAAAAGAGGTGTGTTTTACATTTTTGTTAAATAGCCAACCACTGATTAGGAGTAGAAAGGTCAATCCACTAAAAATCAAAGTCAAAGTCATGTGCTCTGGTGAATACCTACTATCAACTGAGGGCGTGCAACCTCAAGGAGAAGGGGATCGGGGCCTTAGTGGTGGTCTGTGTTCACCACTCTAAAATATGGTGGGAGCAGAGTAGATCCAGGGTTTTCGGACTGAGCCCTGAAAAAGTCACAGGGGTCCCTAGGAGTCTATCCCAATAAAGCTAGACTTTTTGGGGATAGAGTCACCAGCTCCAGAAAATACAAAATAGAAACAGAAATATGAAAATCATTAAAAAGAAAATGATAAATGTAGTCTTACTAGAAATTCTTAAACTTTTACTAATTTCTATGTACTCAACAAGAGCATTGCCTCCTAGTGAGTACAGAAGACTTTCTATGTGATAAAGGCACAGATGATGCAAGCTGACCTTCAAATCATTTTTGTTGGTTCTTCAAAAAACCTTTTCTCCAAAAAATATTGATATCAGCGAACAGTTCTGATAAATCATACTGTATGGTAACTACAGATAAATGAATACGTAAGGACTATCTCTAGCTATAGTCCCATGGGTGTATAACAAAACACTTCACAAAAAGCCAATTATAAAACAGTGACCATACATATTTTCCTATATCCCATACAGTAGCACAAAACTATACTATTAGAATTCAGGTAGAATAATGACTTTTTCCAGCTCATTTTTTAAACAGATTTTATTTTTTTAAAAGAGTTACAGATTCACAGCAAAATTGAGCAGAAAATACAGAGAGTGCCCATATACCTCCCTTTTCCCAACACACGCACAGCCTCCCCCACAATCAAGACCCCCACCTATGGAGCTAGAGAGCATTACGCTAAGTGAAATAAGTCAGTCAGAGAAAGACAAATACCATATGATTTCACTCATATGTGGAATTTAAGAAACAAAACAAACGAACATGGGTAGGGTGGGGAAGGAAAGGAAAACGAAGAAACAGACTGGTAACTACAGAGAACTGATGGTTACCAGAGGGGAAGTGGGTGAGGGGATGCGGGATGGGGATTAAGGAGTGCACTTACTGTGATGAGCATTGTACACCTGAAACTAATATCACATTATATGTTAACTAACTGGAGTTTAAATAAAAACTTGAAAAAAAATAAAATAAATTATTTAAAAAAGATCCCTCGCCAGAGTGGTGTATTTGTTATTACTGATGAACCTACACTGACACGTTATTATCCCCCTAAATCCACAGTTCATATTAGGATTCACTCTTGGTGTGGCACATTCCATAGGTTCTGACAATCGCAAAATGTCATGTATCCAATATATAGTATCATACGAAATAGCTTAATAGTTTTCATTGCCCTAAAAATCCTCTCTGCTCAGTCTATTTATCCCTCCTCTCACTGTCCCCAACACCTGAAAATGACTAATTTTGTTACTGTCTTCATAGTTTTGCCTTTTCCAGAAAGTCCAACAGCTGGAATCACAGAAGTACACAGCCTTTTCAGATTGGCTTCTTTCACTAAGCAATATGTATTTAAGGTTCTTTTGTGGCTTTTCATGGCTTGAGAGCTCATTTCTTTTTAGTGATGAATAATAGTCCATTGTCTGGGTATACCACAGTTTATTTATACATTCATTTACTGAAGGTCTTCTTGGTTACTTCCAAGTTTTGGCCATTATGTATGAAGCTGCTATAAACATCCATGTGCAGGTTTTTGTGTGGACGTAAGTTTTCAACTCCTTTGGGTAAATACCAAGGAGCATGACCACTGGATCATAAGGTAAGAATATATTTAGTTTTGTAAGGAACTGCCAAACTGTCTTCCAAAGTGGCTGCACCATTCTGCATTCCTACCATTAATGAATGACAGGTCCTATTGCTCCACTTCCTCACCAGCATTCAGATTTTGCCAACTCATTTTTTTAAACAAATAAAAATACTTTACTTAATCAAAAGCATGCTAACATACAGTGCTGTAAGTAACACAGAGTTACACTGGGGCCATTACACTACCAGTTATCTTCAAGGATTGACACCCTGACTCACTGTAGCTTGAACTCTGCTAGGTATGGATCTTTTTAAGTTTCTTTCTCTTCAACATTTTCATCTGCTTCTTCTCCATCATTACCAGCATCTGGGGCTACAGAAGTCTCAGTCATGATGGTTACCTCCCACAGATTCCCCTATGAGGTACCATACTGATCTTGGGACTCACTGAAAAAGTGCCCCATTCTTAATTTGCAAGGGTAGCTTCAACCACCAGCCTCAGAACTCCATCTCAGAGTCTCCAAAGGACAGACGTACTTAAAAGACAGAGTCATGGGAAAGGGTCTTAGTCACAATTCAAACATGCCCATGTTCCTTGCATTATAGCTGCTTCTGAATACTTTACAGAGGAGCATCCTCTCCTTTTGTCTAATCTACTGAACCTATAATTTCTCATCTAAGAAAGAGAGATCACAATTATCTTATCCAACCTAAGTTTATATGTCAACACCTCCAACTAGGTTCAGAATAAAGCCCATTGTGATCTCGTAAGCTTGCCAGCATCTGAAACTTTTTTAGGACATTTCCAGGGGTTTCAAACCAAATTTCTAAGCAAGTTAACAGTATTAAAGAGGGCACGTACTGCATGGAGCACTGGGTGTTATACACAAACAATGAATCACGGAACACTACATCAAAAACTAATGATGTAATGCATGGTGATTAACATAACATAATAAAATAAAATAAAATAAATAAACAAATAAAAAATAAGTTTAAAAAAAAGAGTCAAGCCAAAATGTAGACTTCCTCTGGAGCAGTATTTCAACCCTGATTACAAAATAGAACTACCTGGGGGACTTCTAATTTAATTAGTCTGGAGTACAGCCTGGGCATGTGGAATCTTAAAAAGCAAATATATGATAGAAGCCAATGTATTTTCTGTCAAGATCATTAATTTCCTTATAGAATTTGGCTTCTATCTGGGCACATTCTGACGTAAGGAATTCGATGGCACTGACTGGGTGTTTACAGCACTGACTATAGTATGTATCAACATTATCAGTCACTGACTTCATCAATGAAGTCAACAGAACCAATGGCAAGCACAAAATCCTCAATTACAAGCTGAAAACCATCAAAGGTGAAATGGAACTGGTCAAAGGCATCCTCTGGCTCCTGGGCACCAGAACCTGCCGCCTCACCACCACATTCTGGCCTTCATCATCGTCTCCTGCCTCACCATCACCTTCTTCCTCTTGACTGGCCTTACTCTAAACAGTGGCATTTCACACTTTCCTAAACAATGCCGCCTGCCATCACCACTGCCCCTGCTCCCTCCTCCTCCATGCCCTTCACATTTGGTTGGCCCCCTGGGTCAGAGGCAGCCACTTCTCTGTCGCCCATATCAGACACAAAGAAAGAACTCGCAATACCACAACCTGCAGTTAGGACGTGGTAAGCGGCAGCAGCAGCAACAGCAAAGGTGAAGAAGACAGTGATGGGCAATGGCCAAAGCAATGGGCTGTGGCCGTGGAGAGAGCTTCCACCAACGTGGCGACAACGCCCAAAGATGGCTGAGGCAGCTGTAGCCACAAGCACAAGAGGCCGTGAAAGTGACCGACTGGGTGAGCAGCTAGCTGAGGAGGGGACAAAGCTGATACAATTACAAGCAGCAGCCAAGAGACAGATGAGTCTTACAAGGATCAAATGGGTTACCATATGCAAAGCACTTAGAAACAGTGCCTGGCACATAGGAAATGTTATGTGTGTTTAATGCATAGAGTTAGATACACAATTAACTAGCCATGAAAGCAAAGTGATAAATAGTGCAACAGGTATATATACTGCTTCTCCTTAAGACAGGGGCATGTCATCCTCATTCCTGAATCCAGGTATCTAGCCCGCCACCTAAACCTACGTATACTCACTCAAAGATGACTGGGGGAATGTCCCACCTTCGTGTCATGATCTCTTCAGACTCAATATAATCAACAGTAATGACTCTTCAGTGAAAGAAGAGAGCTAGGATATTAGACGACGTCGTATTACAGCATCTGCTCGTTCCACATTCCATGACTTTCAGAAATTTAGAAGCAGCCAAGAGCTAATCAGGGTGTGCAGGGAAGTAGGAGGCCAAGAGCAACAAGCCTAGTCCATGATGTAACATTAGCCCATACGCTGCCAGGTATTTTTAAATCATGCTTTAAAGAGAATGACTCATTTCAAAGTCTCTTGCATATGTGGGCCTGCTTTCAGAAATAAGTTCCGAAACCTTCAGCCTTTATCATAAACAAAACTTTTCACTGCTTAGAAGTGCATGAAAAGCACACCGTATTTACCTCACTGGGTGGGCAGGACAATTCAATTTGAAACATGTGTGAAAGCACCATGCACAGCATCTGGTACATATAAAAGCTCAAGAAATATTATTTGAATCTGGATCTGCAGCACCAGCTGGGTTTCTAACGTGCCTTGTTATAAGCCTAGAAGGGGCTGGTTTACTCCAATTTCAGCATCTTAACACACACATAGATGCCAGGCTGCTCTTCCAGCAACAATAGCTTTAGGGACAGTGGTTTGGTTCTCTCTCTCACTGCTGAGCGAGGACCAAGGGCTTTACACACATTAGTGGTTAATTCTCAAAATAACCCTCCCAAGGGAGGTTTCAGTATTCCCATTTTACAGATAAAGAAACAAGAGTTAAATACTCGCCCCAGCCAACTGGATTATCAAGCACCAGGACCCAATATCTATCCAACTCCCAAGTCTATGCTCTATTATACCATATTATCTAGAGGACATGACAGAGGCTCTCTTAAAATATCCCAAGACCAATGGACTCAAAACAAGTGGACTCCACTTTCCAGCTGGATCTGCAACCTCAGACAACTGATGTACCCTGAACCTCTATTTCTTCATACAAACTAAACAGAAGTTCTCTTTAAATTCTACATTTGATAATTCTATCACTGTTTACCTTTCCTTACTTTTTTTCCCCTTCCTTCTTCCTTCTTCCTCTCCTCCCTCCTAATATGGCCCACAATATGTTGGATATCTGTATTTTTAAAGAAAAGGCACCTAATTGCATGCAATTATAGCATTATTCTTCCAAAGAGAGACCAGTCATGATTTATAAACTTCAGGTAATCAATTTTTTTAGTCAACTAAAAGAAAATGCTCTGGTTCTCCTGGGTGGCCTACAGAAAAGCACTAGCTTTCAAGGGATAGAAATACAGTAATATACCACTTTTCAGAATTCAGGTTTCTGGCAACCCAACAATACAAATAACCAGTTCTGGGAAGAGAGCATGGTTCCAGAAATTTTCCCAAAAAAGATTTTCCTGAATGCATAATTTATACAGCAGAGTAATATACTCTTAACTTTTCTCTTTTCAAAATCTTATGACAAAAATTGAAAGCCAACCTCTAAGGTAATAATAAAAGTTTACATTAGAGATGAGAAAAACTAGAATTGGGCTTTTGGGGGGGTGGGTAGCGTGTGCATGAGGGGGGAGAAGGGGAGAGAGACTCTTAAGCCTGGAGTCTGACGCAGGGCTTGATCTCACAAGCCTGAGATCATGACCTGAGTCAAAATTAAGAGTGGGAAACTTAACCGACTGAGCCACCCAGGCAACCCCTAGACCCTAGAATAGGGCATTTTCAGTAATAACCTATCTCCTCCACCACCACTGCCCAAGCCCCAGAAATAGGACATACAAAAATTACAGTTCTCTAACTTACTACCTAAAAAAAGTGGTAAATATACAAAGAGTAACCAACTACCCAGAACCTAAAGGATAAAGTGGTCTTTAATTTCCAGATACATGTCCCCTTAGTCCCAGCCATGAGCAATTATTAATCCTTTACCCTCTATTCTCTCCCAACTTGGGGTTAGGGTACAGGAACCTAAAATTCTTTTGAGACATTCCATCTAATTAATAAGCAAAATATTACCTCTTTCCATACCTGGGTCTCCTGAGTGTGTCACCTCGTTAGGCTCAATTATTCTTAAATTTTTCAGCTGAAAATCCTGATGATTCGCCCTTAAGAAGAGAAAGAAGAGGATATTGCAGACTTTGACCATAGGAAACGTGGCAAGGCTTAGTTAGCAAGTATATCTACTTGACTTAGCAATTTTCCTTCGTGACTCAGAAGGACTCTCACCCCAGTATCATAACGAAATAAGTAAAAGTTTCAGATAAAACTTGCAGCTAAAACAGCACCATGGTAGGCAAACCTTCTCAGATCTAACCTCTAATTCTTGAATTCTCTTCAGCTATGTCTAATCTCCTAACTAGTCTAAAAAGATTTTATTTGCAATGACTGTATTTTTCACATGTATAAATTCTTTTGGTTCTTTTTAAATCTGCCTGCTCTTTCTTCACGGTGTCCCATTCTTTCACTATGTTTTCTATTCCTTCTCTTAGTTTTAATTATTTGGGGCCTTTATTTTAAAATTCATTTCAGACTTCCCATTAGAAGGTCTTGGGATAGTAATCTTCAAGTTTGCTGGGTCTGCTGGCTCCCCCTCAGTAAGTTATTCCTTATTTGTTTTGTAATCTTTTATTAAGAGCTTATCTTCAGTAGAGACTACTTTATGTATGAAAATTAGTCTCTTTGCTAACAGATGATATTTTGGCAGAGTCCTAAAAAAAAAAGTGAGGGATCAAGCCATGTGAATGTCTAAGAAAAGAACGTTCCAGAAAAGGGGAATTTTAAGTGCAAAGGCCCTAAGGCAGGAGTATGCCTGGTATACATCAGAGAAAGCAAGGAGCCAGTGTGTTGGCAGGTGGGGAGATACGTGGTTAGCAGACAAGATCAGAGAGGCAACAAGGAGCCTGTAATAGGTTATACAAAGGGTTTGGATTTTATTCAGTTATGAACTTAAAAGTAATTCTGTTATAATTTTACCACATTTTTATGTGTTAGTAGAGGGAGAAGAGCCCGCATTAGCTCAGTCTACCACACAGAGAACCAGAAGACCAGACATTTTCACTAATCACTCCAGGCCTATTCTCAGAGGGAGAATTTAATTTTGTTGGACAGAATGGGATGTTCTTTACTGAGGGAATCATATATTCTTTCATTAAAAAGTAAGACATATCAATATTTCTTATAAATTAAGTGCAAATATCCTCAAGAAAATACTAGCAAAACTGAATCCAGTAACATATAAAAAGGATCATACACCATCACCAAATGGGATTTATCCCAGGAATGCAAGATTGGTTCAACATACAAAAATTAATGTAGTACACAATTATCAATAGAATAAAGAATAAAAACTACATGACCACCTCAACAGACAGAGAAAAGGCACTTTGACAAAATCCAACACCTCTTCATGATAAAAGAACTCCGTAAACCAGAAGAGAAATTCCTCAACCTGATCAAGAATACTACAAAAATCCCCAGCTAACATCATCTTTAATGTTAAAAGGCTGAATGTTTTCTCCCTAAGATCAAGAACAAGACAGAGGTGTCCAATCTTGCTACTTCAGTCAACATTGTACTGGAGGTTC
This sequence comes from Halichoerus grypus, assembly GCF_964656455.1. NCBI lineage: Eukaryota > Metazoa > Chordata > Mammalia > Carnivora > Phocidae > Halichoerus > Halichoerus grypus. Next base: position 20,017,674 of record NC_135718.1, on the reverse strand, counting down.
TATCCAGGGCAATTAGGCAAAAATTGAAATAGAAGGCATCTAGATTAGAAAAGAAGTAAAATTACCTCTACTTGCAAAGGGCATTATCTTCAGTATAGAAAATCTTAAAGAATCTACACCAAAAAATTAGAACCAACAAGCTCATCAAGACTGCAGGATACAAAATCAATATATACTATAAATTGTTTTTCTATATACTTAAAATGAACAATCCAAAAATGAAATTAAGAAAAGTTCACTTACAATAGCATCAAAAGAATAAGTACCTAGGAATAAATTTAACAAAATAGATGCAAAACTTGTATTCTGAAAACTACAAAACATTGTTGAAAGAAATTAAAGAAGACCTAAATAAATGGAAAGACATTCCATGTTCATTGATTAGAAGACTCAATATTGTTAAAATGGCAGTACTCCCCAAAATAATCTGGAGGCAATCCCTATCAAATTTCAGCTAGCTTGTATATGCAGAAATTGACAAGCAGATCCTAAAATTCACATGAAAATGCAATCCAGAATAGCCAAATCAATCTTGAAAAAGAACGAAGTTGGAGGATTCATCCTTCCTGACGTCAAAACTAATAAAACTACAGTAATCAAGACAGTGTGAGGGGCGCCTGGGTGGCTCAGATGGTTGAGCGTCAGGTCATGATCCCAGGGTCCTGGGATCAAGCCCCACGTCTGGCTCCTGGCTCAGCGGGGAGCCTGCTTCTCCCTCTCCTTCTGCCTGCCACTCCCCCTGCTTGTGCTCTCTATTTCTCTGACATATAAATAAATAAAATCTTTAAAAAATAAAAAAAAAAATAGACTTCTGTACTTCAAAGGATACCATCAAAAAAGTGAAAAGACAACAAAAAAATGAGAGAAAATGTTTGCAACTCGTATCTGGTAAGAGTCTAACATCCAGAGTATATCAAAAGCTATTACAACTCAACAATAAAAAGACCACCCAATTTTAAAATGGTCAAGGGCATCTGAATAGACATTTCTGAATAGACATTTCTCCAAAGAAGATAAACAAATGGCCAATGAGCACATGAAAAGATTTTCAACATCTTTATCCATTAGGGAAATGCAAATCAAAACCACAATGAGATATAATTTCACATCCACTAGGAAAGTTATAATAAAAAAAAACAGACAATAACAAGTATGGGTAAGGATGTGGAAAAAAGTGGAACCGTCAAACATTGCTGGTGGGAATATAAAATGGTGTAGTGACTTTGGAAAATAATCCAGCGTTCCTCAAAACGTTAAATAAAGAATTATCCTATGACCCAGAAATTCCACTAGGTATGGGAAATTTAAAACATTAAGTCCACATAAAAACTTATATACAGGGCGCATGGGTGGCTCAGTTGGTTAAGCGACTGCCTTCGGCTCAGGTCATGATCCTGGAGTCCCGGGATCGAGTCCCACATCGGGCTCCCTGCTTGGCAGGGAGTCTGCTTCTCCCTCTGACCCTCCTCCTTCTCATGCTCTCTGTCTCTCATTCTCTCTCTCTCTCAAATAAATAAATAAAATCTTTAAAAAAAAAAAAAAACTTATATACAAATGTTCATAGCTTATTCATAATATCCAAAAAGTAGAAACATCCCAAATGTTCATCAACTGATGAATGGATAAATAAGTGGCCTATCCATACAATAGAATATTATTTGGCAATAAAAAGGAATCAAGTAATGATAACATGCTACAATATAGCGAACTCTGAAAACATTTTATGCTAAATGAAAAAAGCCAGTCACAGAAAACCATATATTGTATGAATCTACATGCAATGTCCAGAAGAGGCAAATCCATAGAGACAGAAAGTAACTGGCCATTGCCTAGAGCTAGAGTGAAGCTGGGGGGAAATGAGGAGTGACTGCTAACGTGTACAGGGTTTCTTTTGGCAGGGGGATAAAGATGTTCTGAAAACTGATGGTGGTGATGGTTGTACAACTCTAACAAATACTCTAAAAGCCACTGAAATGTATGTTTTAAAAAGGTGAATTGTGTGGTACATGAATTATATCTTAAGAAAGCTGTTGTAATATTTACAAAGTAAGAAACCTCTTTTTTTTGGACAGAGATCCATGTAACATTGTCACCGGCTTTCCTTTGACTTCATATACCTGTTGACAAGATGGTAAGCCAAGGAAGTCAGTTTCTCTATATGTTCGGAGTTAACTGGTCCCAGTGACTAATTAAGACACAGGCAAGACAGCTGGAGGGAAATTATTCAGAAGTAGCTCTATTCATTCACTTTACAAGAGAACAAAGATGACGCCACAAGCCATACACCTCAGCTGCAAAGCCAAGACAAGAAATCAGGTCTGACATGTGATGCTCATGGGAGAATTTGAATTCAAGCTCTCTCCCTTAGCATCACTACCTCTACCTTCCTATCAAGATCAAAGGGGCCATGAAGCAGCTAAACATTATAGTTGTTCCGCTCCAGTCCTACCCTGGTCTCTGCAGAATCCAAGATCCAGCCGCCCTTCACTTACTTGAACAGATACATTCTCAGGCTCTCAGTTGAAGCAGGACTACCATTTAAATGTTAGACCTACAATGTACCTTAGGGACCATCCAACTCAACTCCCTCCTCTAGACAAAGAAACAGAAACAGATCAAACAACTTGCTGGAAGCCTCACAGCTAGCTGGTGACAGAGCTAGTCTAGAACTACAGTCCAGGCCTCCCAACTGCCAGCACAGTGCTCTTCCCCCTTCCAGGACTTCTTCAGCCTACACCTTCTCAACGTCATGATGTGCCATGTGCCAGGAGGTGGGTCAGGGGTAAGAAGCATGCAGAGAACTTCCTGTTCAATCCTTGCATAAGATGGGAAGGGCACATCTTTCTCTGTCTCTCTTTTTAAAGAAATCCCAGCAGGGTTGTGCTTATCATCCCCCTTTCCCTGGTCCATGATGAGAAACATACACATCTATCACTCGGGACAGGGCAAAACAAGGACCACGTTGCTCAATCACACCTCAGGAGTTCAGATAAGGGTAGACTGAAACAAGTTATAGGGTGTAGTGGGAAATGTGGTCTTTTCCCACCCCAAATCTATCCCTCCCTCTTTTGGTCAAAGCACAATGGTTTCCATCTGAGACTGTCTTGTCTCCATTTTCAGTCCACAGAGTTGGGATGAATCTCATCCCCTAACCCACCAAGTTCTGGGACCCAATCTATCCCTGTGGCCACGACTGGTTCGGGAATAAATATAAGGTCAAGTCAGCCCACTGGAAATCAGATCTGGGATTTGTGCTCCAACCATTAGTTAAGAGGGCTCTATTTCTGCTGGGGCTGTCAGCACAGAATGGTCATACCTCCCAGAAGGAAAGTCTGCCTTAGAACGAAGCCTTAAGAAATCAGAGCCAAGAGATGCAAAAAAAGAGGCCAAGTCTGATGCCAGTGTTGGTCTCCTGGACTCAGTTGCACTAGAAGCCAGCTCAACCCCTTTTTACCTAAGTCAATTTTACCTGAACTGCAATAAGTTCTCATGTTTACACTGAATAGCACTTAAATTCTGCCACTAGGGGAAGGGCCTGGGGCAAATGGCCCTTCTCAGCCTCTCAGTTGCCTTCTGTGCGGGATAAGGAGGCTCTGCAGTTGATGCCAAAAGACCCTTCTGCCCCCAAAATGTTGTGATTCTATAAATCTAATCTTGGTCCTCAAAGCTACTCATGTGCCTAGGACCTAATTCATCATTATCCACTTGCCTAACCCCATTGCCAGCACTTAACATAGGGGCAACTCCTTCCACACTAGGTTTGCCACACCTCCTCACATCCTTACACCAAGATAGGTCTGGTTCTCTACTCATCCCCAACCTGACATAGCAAGGCCAAGGCCAGGTCAAGGTCAGCTTGGAATCTGTCCACTCACAATCACAAGTACAAGCCATGGTCTGTGTTCAGCAAGGGAGTCTGGCCATGCTGCCAAGTATATTCATTCAAATCTCAACGGGGTGAGATCCCTGATCCCATGCGGATCCCTGATCCCATGCGGATCGCCAGGGATTCTGGCTTCCAGCCTTTGTGATCTCCAAACATTTCTCAGTCTCCCACTTTGTTAGCTACTGTAATAAGTACACCCTAGTTGTGGGGGGAGTATAGGCTGAAATGTGTTTGAGACCAGGAGATTATCCTTCCCACCTCCCTACCCCCAGGGAGAGCCCAGGACAGGTTACTGGTGGGATCTTTCTAGAGATTATGCCAAAGTATTCCCTTATAGACAGCCTCTGAAACCATGTGGGTGGGGATGGGCCCGCAGGTGCCTATCTTCCTGGCCATGGCAGATCAATAAGGCGAACTGCTGGTGTATTGTCAAGGTTGTAATCTGAATATTATATTCCACGGGAAGAGGGGCGAGGGCAGGGGCTCACCCACTTCCCCGGACAACCGGAGGCGCCTGGAGGGGCCAACTTCCTGCAACAGCGGGGGCCTTCCTGCCAGGCCAGGGAGAGAAGTGGGACACGGCCACCGCCCCTCGGGCTGAGCGCGGCAGCTCGGCGGGCACACGCATCCGGGGGCCGGGATCGGGCTGCCAGAGGATGCCCGCGGCCCTCCTGAAACGAACCGGAACTTGCCCGGCTGCATGGCCCCCTCCCCCTGCTCCCGCTCAGGGGGCTCCCGCTCAGGGGGCTCCCGCAAGCCGGAGCCCTCTCCAGACTGTGATGGGCCGCCTGCCGCTTCTCCCCCTCTCGTTCCTGCCCTCCGGGGTGCAACATGCTCGTCCGGGCCCCAGGGATCGCGCACTGCCCAGAAGCCGGCTCCCCGGCAGAGTCCCTCACCTTACTCGCGGTGCCTTTCTGGAGGCTGCCATTCGGCGGTGACGTGCCCCGACCCACGTCAGGGGAGCGCAGACCAGCTGATCACCCTGGGAAGAGCAGGAAGGAGCGAGGCCGGCGCGCACGCTACAAGCGCGCGAGCCGAGCGGCCACGCCCCCTTCTGTGGCGTGCGCTCGCGCCGCGGCCCCGCCCACCCGCAGGCCCCGCCCACCAGCGCGGCGCTCCCGGGGGGTCGTCAGGGAGGCGGGAAGCAGCAGGCGGGTCTGCTTTCCACCCCAGCAGGCTTTGCCTCTTTCCCTGCCGCGAGTTAAGGGGTGGAGGTCGTGCCGCGGCGCACCATTTCTGTTGATTTTTCTCACTGTTCCCCAAAGAGCAAAAAGGGCCTTTGCCGGCTGAAAGGGCTGTGGCCCGAAGAGCTGCCCTCCAGGGAGGTTCCGGCCTTGAGGAGGGCAGAGAGGAGAGAGACGAAGCCAGTTCTGATAGTACTTCAGCAGGGTCTCACTTCCTGAGGCTTTAGAGATGTCCCTCAAAATCACTTCCCCAGGCAACGTCCAAATCCAGCTGGCCACTCCACTTGGAGAGCTAACAAGCCCTTCAAACTTAACATGTCTGAACCGCGCTCCCGGCCCAAAGCAACAAAACAAAACTGCTCCACCAGTCTTGGCCATCCCAGTCAGTGGCTACTCCATTCTTTCAGGATGCTCAGGCCAAAATCTTGGAGTCATCCCTGCCCTCTTCGTTCAAACACCGCATCTGGTCGGTCAGAAAATCGTGTTGACCTGTTTTTAAAATAAATCCCTAATCCGACCCCTCTCACCCCCCGGCCCCCAACAGCCCCTATTCTGGTCTGGCGCACTTGTATGATTGATTTCACCGGCCTCCCTACTGCGGGCGGCGCTGCACAGTCTCGCCTGAACGCTGCAGCCGCGCCAGCCCTGTCAGCTCTGGGATCCTGTTGCTACTCTGCTGAGCCCTTCTGATGGTTCCTCGTGTCACTCAAGCCAAAAGCTCTGCTCGATCTGCCCCTAACCTCACTTCCTTCTTTTCTCACCTTGTTCACTCTGCTCCAGCTAAACTAGCCTCCTTGCTATCCTTGGAAAAACCAGGCACACTTGCCCCAGGGCCTTTGGACTTGCTCTTCCTGCAAATATTAGGGCTGTCTTCCTCACCTTTCTCTCACCTTTCCTTTGAGTCTTTGCTTACACATCACCTTCTCTCTTTAAAATTAAAAAAAAAAAAAAATTATTTATTTATTTGAGAGAGAACAAGCAGGGAGAGGGGCAGAGGGAGAAGCAGACTCCCCGTTGAGCAGGGAGCCCGATGCGAGGCTCCATCCCAACACCCTGAGATCATGACCTGAGCTGAAGGCAGACGCTTAACCAACTGAGCCACACAGGCGCCTTATATACCACCTTCTCAAAGAGACCTTCTCTGACCACCCTATTTAAAATGCAACTCCACTCCCACTCCTAATCCCCTTTACCCTGCTGTATTTTTTCCATAGTGCTTATCACCTTTTACTACGATAAAAATTTACTTGTGTGTATTGTATTCTATCCCCTCTTATACACACACACACACACACACACACACACACACAAAATAGCCATCAGTGCAGGAATTGTGTCTGTGTTGTTTAATGATGAACAATTCCTGCCGTGTAGTAGGTTCTCACTGCATATTTTCTGCGTGAATGAATGCCCCTCGAATGTGCAGTCCTCAAGGGTAAGGGACCCTGGTGCTTAGAACAGCACCTGGCACAGAGTCAGCACTTAGGAAATATTTGCTAAGTGAAAGTAACCACGTGTTTAAAGGTGACCTACACTTCTTGCTTTGACCTTGGTGAAGGCCTTAATACACCTCATCAAATAGGTCCTGCAGCCTGCAAGAACTCGAAGTTCTGGTTGTTATTCAGTAAGCATTTAGACAAGCTAAATTAGGCCCTGTAGAAAAAGTCTGAAAGAACTAAAAGATGTGGCGCCTTGGCAAGCAGCAGACAGCTGTTCCATATCCCCAAATTTATAGAGCCAAAAAGAGAGAGATTGTAAATAAAATGACTGGTTCCAGCCCACATCTGATAGATGGTGGGAAAGATCAAGCTGTAAGAGAAAAAAGGAAATGTCAGAAAGACGGATAAGGGGGGCATAAAAGAAACAGGTATTTCGTAACCGCACTGCCGAGGAGGAGCCTGCTCAGCATTTACAGCATCTGGCTTCAGCAGAGAAAGAGAATACTTTGTGTTCCCTGGACTGGATTTGAATTCCGGTTTGCTGTCTAACAAGGCATCCCTCCCCCTCTTAAGCTTCTTTTGGGACAAACTCAGAGAGAAGTTGTTGAGCCAAATTATCACAAAAGGTGAGAACACTGGGGTCATGTCAGGCTCTTCTGACTCTCCGGTCCTCACATGTCTGAAGAGGTGGTATAGTCACTAACATTTCCTGAGCACTATGTGCCTGGCCCACAACAACCCAAGGAGTGGACGACTGTTATCCTCATTTTACTGGTTAAGGGGACTGAGGTTTGCAGAGGTTAAGTCACTTGCCCAAAGTCCACAAGCTAGGCAGTGGTGGGGCTCTGTGGGGTACGTTCAGGCAACAGGATGGATTCCTAGCCCCCAAGCTCTTAAACACAAAGGGGCCCTAGAGGTCATCTCATCCAATCTGCTAGTCCACACACCGGCAAGAGAGTAGTAGCCAGATTCATCATTCAAACTCAGACTGCATGGGCTTTAAATGTAGCCAGAAACATTAAGTGTGTAAAGACACATTATAGGTTGAATTGTGCCCCCTACATACACAATTCATATTTTGAAGCCCCAACCCCCAGTACCTCAAAATGTGATCGACTGTATTTGGAAATAGAACCTTTGCAGGTATAATTATTAAGATGAGGTCATACTGAAGTACTGGACCCCTAATCCAATATGACTGGTATCCTTATAAAAAGGGGAAACTTGGACACAGACAGAACACCATGTGACAATGAAGGCAGAGATCAGGGTGATGCATCTACAAGCCAAAGATTGCCAGTGAACCAGTGGAAGCTAGGAGAGGGGCATGGAAGAGATTCTCCTTCTCAACCCTCAGAAGGGACCAACCCCGCCTTGTTCTTGGAGTTCCAGCCTCCAGAACTGTGAGAAAATACATTTCTGTTTAAACCATCCAGTGTGTGGAGGTTTGTGACAAAAGCCCTAGGAAACAATACAAAATGAGTTCTAAATGTTCAAGCGTATGAATTGTGGGACTTATTTTGGCCACGCAATATTCATCCATTCTCCTTCCGGTAACCATCCTTCTTTTTCCCTCGGAAGACCCATCCTTTCCTCCCTCCCTCACCCCTCATTCTCAATCTCTGTTATTCTGGTGAAACACTCGGATTCCAGGAGTCTTTCATGACCTGGGCGTAAGCTGCAGTGAAGACTCCGAGATTGCTATGGGATTAGGGCAACGCGGTTTTCATGGTGAGTGCCGGAACGGAGCTTTGTTCTCCTCTGCCAGGCGAAAACCTGGACGCATGTTCTCTGGAACTGTTGCCTTTACATGCAACATGTGAGTGGCACCAAAGTGCAGAAGGGAGAGCAAAAGGAGAGAGGAAGAGAAGCAGAAACGTCATAACGTTATTTGAGCCCTGAATCCTGCCATGCCTGAAACCAAATCTCCCCCTGGACTTTTCAAATGTCAGCCAAAAAATTTCCCTTTGTGTTTAAGTCACTCTGACATGGATTTTCTGTCACTTGCAATTGAAAGACTCCCTGAATCATTTAAGTAAGTTACATTCCATCTGTACAACTGAATGTTATGCATGAAGTAGATATAATTTTATTAATATTGATAATTAATCATGAACTAAGAAATGGAAAAAGCCGATTATAAAACAATGTAATATCCCATTTTTATAATCATATATGTACATATATCTCTATTAATATAGACACATTTTTTTAGAATAAAAGGAGAATGATCCACAGAATATTAACAATGCTTATCTTGAGGTGGCAAAATTTGGGTTGATCTTAATTTTGCTCTGCTTCTTTATTTTGAGATTGGTTTTGTTATTTTTAAAAAACTCAAAATACTACTCATTTCTCTGACCCTTTCTTCTTGAAAGACAGAATGAAAGACCTGTACCATTCTCCAAATCTGAGCATCACAAGCATAGTAGCCCTCCAATATTCACCTTAATAACTGCCTGATGGCCTGACCATTGATGTGGGGAAGGGAGCAACATCCCTTTTGATAAACCCCCAGATGAAAGGACTGAAAAAATAAAAATTCTTGTAGGATATCAAACAAAATTACAACTTCAGAGGAGGGTTTTAACCTTTTCAAACATTTCAATTTGTTCTAATAAAATTGATAACTATAGAACCAGTGATGAGTGAGGCTCTCATAAATTGTTACAATATGGCCTTATTTTTTGTAAAGTTAAACAAAAGATAGGCTTGTGGTTACACCCTAGAAAGGAATGGGAGAAGAAAAGCCAACTTTGGGGATTGTAGAGTCTGCCAAAACAATGTACTGTAAATTAAGGGTGGGAGAATGCATTTGGCTCAGCTCAGAATCTACTCACCCTTTGTATTCAATGAAAACTGAACTCAGACCTTTTGATATCTGAGTTCTATTTACTCTTGGCAAAATTCAGTTCTTTGGTTCACATGAAAAAAAAAATTTTTTTTTTAACTTAAAGAGACCCAAAGGATTTCTTGGACATCAAATGGTTCTTGCACAAACAACATAATGATGAGCTAAGTGTAAATGAATCAGGAATATACAGAGTAAGTGACTGAAACATGCAGACCTCCCATGCTATAGGAAAAGAGGCTCAGGGAAGCACTGTGTCTGTCTCTTCCTTTAAGGAGGATTCCTTTTTGCCATATTTTATCCTTTTCTCAAGAAGTCTTTGAGGGACCTTTGGAAAATGTGGGAAAAAGATGAGAGTATATCCAGCTGTTCCTGATGTTGACTTTTCACAATCCCTTCCTGGCTCCACCTTGAAATCTGGGCTTTGGATAGAAACAGCATGGCCTAGAGGTAAAGGTCAAGAGACGAGTTCTGGCCCTGACTCTGCCACTAAATAGGCATGTGACTTTGGAACTGGCAGATCATCCTCTTCTCTGGTTTCCTAGGAATTGGGGTTTGACCAGCCCCTTCCAGACCTGCTACGAATTCGATCGAGTTCTAATCAAAAGACTTGAAGTTGGCAGCCTGGTAGATATGTTTTGTGTGGCTCTCACTATAGTCATTTTTCGTAACAGTTTTATTGGGATATAATTCACTTTCTATACAATTTACCCATTTAAAGTATATAACTCAATGGCTTTTAGTATATTCAATTTTAGAACAGTTTATCACCCTTGGCATTTACCTCCCATTTCCCTTGGCACTGACTTCCCATTTCCCTCCATCCTTTCTATTCTAGGCAATCACCAACCTACTTTCTATAGATCTGCCTTTTCTGGACGTGTCATGTAAATGTAATCTTATAGTATATGGTCTTTTGAAACTGGCCTCTTTCATTTAGCATAATGTTTTCAAGGTTTATCCATGTTGTACTATGTACTTGACTCCTTTTTATTGCCAAATAATATCCCATGCAATGTTGATCCATTGATGGACATTTGGGTTGTTTTCACTTTTTGAATATTGTGAATAATGCTGCTATGAACATTCATGTACAAGTTTTTGTGTGGACATGCTTTCATTTCTCTTGAGGAGATATGTAGGCATAAAAATGTTAAGTCATACGGTCACTCTATGTTTCACCTTTTGAGGAAGTGCTAAACTCTTCTCCAAAGTGGCTCCACCAATTGTATGTGCCCATCAGCAATGTATGAGAGTTCCAATTTCTCCACATCCTAATCAACACTTGCTGTTATCTTTCTTTTTTATTTTAGTCATCTATTATAGTAGATATAAAAGGGTATCTCGTGGTTTTGATTTGCATTTCCTGACAGCTAATGATGTTGAGTTTTTTTCCATGTGCTTATCGGCCATTTGCATATCTCCACTGGAGAAATAGCTATTTAGACCCTTTGCCCATTTAAAAACTGGGTTGTTTTTTCAGTATTGAGTTGTAAGCATTCTTCATATATTCTAGATGCAAGTCCCTCATCAGATACACGATTTGCAAATATTTTTTCCCATTCCGTGGGTTGTTGCATTTTTAAATTCTAGTTAGATAGCAACATTTAAAAAAGGAAAGGTTTGCTATTTAAAAATCCCTATCTTCAGCTTCTTTTGAAAAATCAGAAGATTGGTTTGGCAACACCGGCCCTTCCTTCTATGCAGCAACAAGCAGCATGAACAGGGGCTTCTCCCTTAAGATGGGACAGAGAGCCTTCCATTTGACCATGTAGGAGGATCTGTTACCTGCCAAGCCACTATAGACATCCCAGTATGTGACTTCTAGAGAATTTGACAAAGCGTGGCCTGGATTTAAACTCCATTGAAATTGCCCTTGCAATTGAATTAAATCAACTACATATTGCCGAAATGTTTCACCTCTGGCACTTAAACACAGAATGCCCCAAACTGAGCACCAACTAGCAAGTCCTTCACTCTTCCTGTTTAGTGGTTTGGATTTTGCAAGGCATGGGGCAACTCACTGGGGCTTGGCAAGGTCTGCAGAATTTTGGCAGCCCTGTTGGTACTTATGTCATGAGTGTCCCTTGCCATAATGCATCCTCATTATTAACTCAAACAAGCCGAACTCAAACAAATGGAATAAAAAAACAGAGGAGCAATCTGCCTGAGCTTCAAAACACTGCATAAAAATATCAGGAAAATAATTTCATGCTTAGGACCATAGCCAAGAATAAAAATCACAATTTCTGATTGTTAAACATCCCCTCCTCTAACCATAATTTGCCTACTAAAAGCAGCCCCTTCTCAGAATAAAATGAAGAGCTCTAAAAATATGTATTAGTAACTTAACATACTCTATAACATTCTTCTCTTCTATTTCTCATTAACCTTTGTTTAAATTTTTATTCATACACCCCTTCATTTAAATCTTTTTATCCTTAGTATTCTTTTTTAAACAACTTCATTGATATATAATTCACATACCATATAATTCACTCATTTAAAGTACACAAGTAAGCGATTTTTAGCATATTCACAGAGTTGGGCAACCATCACCACTATAACGTTTCATCCCCCCTAAAGAAATCTCATATCTGTTAGTATCACTCTTCACTTACCCCATCCTCCCCAGCCTCATAAAACCACTAATCTGTCTTCTGCTTCTATTGGGTTGCCGCTTCTGAGCGTTCCATATAAATGAAATTATACAATATGTCACGTTTTGTGTCCGGTTTCTTTCATTTAGCATAGTGTTTTCAAGGTTCATCCATGTTGTAGCCTATATCAGGGTCTCAGTCCTTTTTATGGCAGAATAGTATTCCATTGTACGAATATGCCACATTTTATTTATCCGTTCAAATGAATATTTGGGATATATAAGGAAACTCATACAATTCAATAGCAAAAAGAAATAATCTAATTTATAAATGGGCAAAGGACCTGAATAGAGATTTTTCCAAAGAAGCCATACAAATGGCCAACAGGTTTATGAAAAGGTGCTCAACATCACTAACCATCAGGAAAATGCAAATCAGAACCACAATGAGGTATCACCCCACACCTGTTAGAATGGCTATTATCAAAAAGACAAGAAATAACAAGTGTTGGGGAGAATGTAGAGAGAAGAAAACCCTTGTATATTGTTGGTGGGAATGTAAAATGATACAGCTATTATGGAAAATAGTATGGAGGTTCTTTGAAACATCAAAATAGAACTACAGTCTGATCCAGCAATCCCACTTCTGGGCATATATTCAAAAATCACCATCTTGATAAGATATCTGCCCTCCCACATTCATTGCAGGATTATTCACAATAGCCAAGACATGGAAACAACCTAAGGGTCCATCAACAGATAATGGATAAAGAAAATGGAATATTATTCTGCATTAGAAAAGAAGGAAATCCTCCATTTGAGACAACATGGATGAACCTGGAGGACATTATGCTAGGTGAAATAAGCCAGACACAGAAAGACAAATATTGCATGATTTCACTTACATGTGAATTCTAAAAAAAAAAAAAAAAGTTGAATTCATAGTAACAGAGTAGAATGGTGGTTACCAGAGGCTAGAGGGGAGTGGAGAGTAAGGAGGGAAGAGGTAATGTTGATCAAAGGATACAAACCTTAAGTTATAAGATGAATAAGTTCTGGAGACCTAATGTACAACTTGATGAATATAGCTAATAATAATGTATTATATATTTGAAATCTGCTGAGAGAGTAGATCTTAAGTATTCTCACACACAAAAAAAGTAACTATGGGAGGTAATGAATATGTTAATTAGTTCAATTGCGGTAATCATTTCAGAATGTATACATATATCAAAATATCACATTGCATACCTTGAATACATATAATTTTTATTTGTCATAAATAAATAAATAAATTTTTCAATGGACATTTGTGCTATTTCTACTTTTTGGCTGTTATAAATAATGGTGTTATGAATATTTATGTTTAAGGTTTTTTGTAAATGTATGTTTTCATTGCTCTTGGGTATATACCTAGGAGTAGAATTGCTAGGTCATACAGCAACTCTATTTTTAATACTTAGAAGAACTGCCTGACTGTTTTCTAAAGTGGTTGCTCCATTTTATATGCTCACCAGCAATGAATAAGAGTTCCAATATTTCCACATCGTGGTCTGTTCTTTCTATTCTTTATTGATATATTTGTCTTTCCTCCATCTACTCTCTCCATATTTCTTTCTTTTTTAAGATTTTATTTATTTATTTATGAGAGAGAGAGCGCAAGCGGCGGGGTGGGGGGGGGGGCGGCAGGCAGAAGGAGAAGCAGGCTCCCCGCAGAGCAGGGAGCCCGATGTGGGACTCGATCCCAGGATCCTGGGATCATGACCCGAGCCAAAGGGAGACACTTAACTGACTGACCCACCGAGGAGTCCCTACTCTCTCCATAATTCAAATGAAATTCCTAATAACTTTTGCCACTGGCAAAGTGAGGTAGCACTTCATCTTAGAGTGAACCCTTATTTAGCCTCTCCTTTTAGGGAAACCGGCAGGAAAAATTACACCTCAGATTTCCCCTATACTCTAGTAAATTAGATTTGTTTCCCTAGTGCACCATAAGCCTGAGTCTCTAAGCACCTAGTATAGACATTTTAGGTACAAACAAAAAAAGGAGTACTAATTCAATCACTTACGTTAAAGCCATAGATTCATGGAATTTTGGAACTGGAAGGATCCCTTCACCAATGCCTTCATTTAATAAATGAGGATGTTCAAACCAAGAGGGTCATGTGAGCAAGGCTACACAGCCGGGTTACTGCAGAAGCCTGGTCTTCTGCTTCTCCTCTGTTCCTCTTGTTCTTCAGCCCACAGTCTCTCAGTCAGCTGTGCAAACCCAGCATAGCAAACCCTGGATGGTTATAATTTCAAGAGCAAGGGCTACATCCATGAAGTAGAGTGAAAAATTAGGTGATTCCCTGGATAATCTCTACAACAAAACTCACACAAGTGAAAACCGCCATCAAAGGTTGTGAATTGGGTACCCAAGGACTAAGTCTGGCCCATAGATATGTTTAGCTCATCCCACATGGTGTTTTAAGATTTTTAAAAAGTAGTTGTCAACACATAAAAACGAAGAGATTTCACCCCACCACAAATAAAAAAAAAAAAAATCTATTAAGATTGGACCTGTGGTTCTTGCTAAAATTTTGCAACCAGACATGGTGGAGTTGAGCAGTGGTGCCCAGTGCCCAGCCAGTGGGCCTCCTGCGTCATGCTATCTGCCTTGTTCCTGAAAGTATTCAGTCGGGCACTCTTAATCCAGGTGATTGAGACATCCATAAGGTGTTAGTGCATTTGCTGTCTGCAGGAGAGGTCTAGGCAGGTTGACCATAAACATCTTTGCTGCAAGCATTTTTGCCACGTTAACTAATTGGCCATGAGGCAATTTTGCCACACAAGATAAAATCATGAAAAATAAAAGAGGGACATTCACTTAAAAGAACATAATGAAACATGAAAAGTGAACAAAATTTAAAAGACTATTACAAAATGCAAAATTTTTGAATATATTCAAAACATATAGTGTAGATTCATGGCGATACTGCACAAATAACTGATTTTATGTTGTGGACTGTACCTATGCACTTGTTTTCAAAGTCTTGTTAATAGTATTATATATATATATTTTTTTTTTTTTTTTCTTGTTAATTTGTCTTTTCATCCAGCATCGCACTTTTTCTTTTCCACTAAGATTTCTTCCTTCATTAAAAGAAATACTAGGATGGGGCGCCTGGGTGGCTCAGTCGTTAAGCGTCTGCCTTCGGCCCAGGTCATGATCCCAGGGTCCTGGGATCGAGCCCCACATCGGGCTCACTGCTCAGCCCCCCTGCTTGTGGTCCCTTTCTTGCTGTGTCTCTCTGTCAAATAAATAAATAAAATCTTAAAAAAAAAAAAAAAGAAATACTAGGATGGATATTTGTTACTAAGCTCTGTATTGCATTGTGAAAGCCTTCTTTTTAAAAAAAAAAAAGATTTTATTTATGTTTTTGAGAGACTGTATGAGCATACAAGCTGGGGGGAGGGCAGAGGGAGAAGGAGAAGTAGACCCCCCATCCCAGGACCCTGGGATCACGACCTGAGCCAAAGGCAGATGTTTAACCCGCTGAGCCCCCCAGGCGCCCCTTGTGAAAGCCTTCTATACTGACATTTGCTCTTGGCATATTGTCACATGTCTGTTGATAGATGTTCTAAAGTTCTATGGGAGATGTGGACTCAAAAGTACACCACCGTATAGACCATTATGAGGGCTAAGATTTATATAATAAAAAAATGAGAGTACTGCAGCAGTGGAGAAATGAAACCAAACTGTCAACCAACTATTTTTTTCTTTTATGACACAAATGCCTGTGGCCAATTACTTACGCAGCAAAAACGTTTATGGCAAAGGTGTGTAGAGCAGAGATGCTTACAGTGACAAAGCCAGACATGCTGCGGGACTGCTCCCAATCTACATGGCTCTGGTTAATAGAAAGGAAAACAAACACCAGACAGACAGACAGATGCTGGTGGGCAAGTGAGATCCTTGCAGGCTTCGAGGGCTTATCAGAGGAGCAGATGATCAAAAAAGGGCACCAGAGTGCTGAGAAAGTAGGGCGAGGAGGAGGCTGTGGGGCCTCTGTAGGACCTCCTTTTGGCCAAAGTTCCCAAAATACGCAGCAGATGCTGTAAGACCTCCACAGATTTCAAGGAGAACTAACGACAGTGTTGCCTCAGAGCACAAGTCCCCACAGGAGAAAGGCTGGGAATAGCATGTGGTCTTGTGAGCTGGGGCCCTTCCCCTCCTCAGGTGCAAGGAGCTGGGCCTCCCTTGTTTCCAGAAAGTGCCATCTAGTTTGCTCTGCTGTTCAGCACATCCATTCTTGTAATCAATTGCTCATTGCTGATTGGGAAAAAGAAGAGGTGACCCAAAAGGCTCTCTGAAGACTCAACAAAAGAACACACGAGAAGCACTTTGCACTTTATCCGGAACCCAGAGAGAACACAGTGAACGTTAGCTCTGTTATTACTGGTGAACTCCCACAGTGCATTTTAAAAATCTGAAATCTATACATCTTCATAAAATCATGACTGTCAAAACCGGAGTCCTTGGAGACCTCCTAGTTCACTGAACTTACGGGAAAAGCAGTTTCCTCCTCCAGAAGTAAGAGGTGGTGGCCCTGACCAGTGTGTGGCCCTACAGTCTAGGGTTTTGTCAATGCTCGGATTGTGTAGAGCAAGGCACACTTGTAGCTAGGAGGGGGGCTCGGCCCAAGGGGTAGGCTTACTGTTATGCTGAAGAGTCACCTCTCTGGGCAGTTTTGGCTCACTACTTAATAGTCAGAAGTTAAGAGGCCCCTGGGTGAGGCTCAGAGACAAATGAGCTCTGAACACATGGGGGAGGGCATGATTTACATCCTCTCCCTCCTCAGTGGAGTCGCCCGAGGGAGCGTGCGAGGAGTGGGATGGAGGGCCCTCAGGTTGGAGTTCAGCGCAGCTGTAAAAACAGCCTGTCCCCATGATTCCCCCACCCCCAGCTCTCTGGCACAAAGGAGCTGCCGAGCGGCTTAAGGAAGTAAGAGCCAACCAGGAACTGCTCTTAAGTGGAGAGAGAGTAAAACAAAAAGTTTCTATTGTACGACCTCATCACCAATCAGGTCTTTCTTCCTTTCTTTGGAATTAGGAAGAACTGGAATCATGTGGGTGTTAAGTAATTAAAAAAAAAAAGAAAGAAAGAAAAGAAAGTTACAGATTGAAAAGCTCTAGAGAAGATTTTGTTGTCTGTCATGATCACCGGTTCTCAGGGCCTAACAACCACAGACAAGCTTTAAAAATCTAAAAACTTGAAGCTGCTGTGCTGGACAAGGCCCTGATCCACCCTTCACCTCATCGATGCCCCTCTCTCTGGGCTCCAGCCCTACCTTCCAGGTCCTCTAAGGGAACTTCCCTTGTGCTTTGGGACTTTTGCACAGAGTAAATGCCCCAAGGGGCTGCATGTTCCCTGAAACAACAACAGTGCTTGGGGTGAGGGGGCTGGGACTGGCGTGGAGCTTAAAGAAAAGGGGATCCAGCTGATGGCTCAGAGCAGCCGTAGGACAAACTAGAAGGAGCCCTGGCTCTTAGAAGACCTGGCTCTGCCGAGGCTGAAATGTGTGACCTCAGGAACCCATGCCCCACTGGGCCACAACTCAAGGAGCTGTACTCTTATAACGTATGCACTTCCCTGTAAGCATATTATACTTCAGTCAACAACATTTTACTTAAAAATACTTTTAAGGAAGAAAATACAGGAGACTACCTTGGGGTAAGGAAAGATCTGGGGTAAGGAATATTTTCTTTTTTTTAAAGATTTTATTTATTTATTTGAGAGAGAGAGTGAGAGACAGAGAGCACGAGAGGGAGGAGGGTCAGAGGGAGAAGCAGACTCCCCGGCTGAGCAGGGAGCCCGATGCGGGACTCGATCCCGGGACTCCAGGATCATGACCTGAGCCGAAGGCAGTCGCTTAACCGACTGAGCCACCCAGGCGCCCAGGAATATTTTCTTAAATAAGGCACAAAGAACACAAATCATTAAGGAAAAAACTGATTAATCAATAGTATAAAATTTTTTTAAATTAAGAGGGAAGCAGAGATAATAACTGCAGTGAACCTGCAAACAGCTTCAGTCTGATAAGGAATAACATCAGGAGTAGGTAACGTTTATTTTGCCATGAACTACGCCATGCCCTTTGCAAACATCACCCATTGAACCCTTATAATGACCCTGTTGGGTCAGCACTGTGATTCACCCCTAGTCCTCTCCCCCTGGGGGTTGCCCCCAAATGCCAGGTTCATTCCAACCTCTGAACACAGTTTCATAGTTTCTCCTACCTGGAAGTCCCTCCCCCTCCTCTTCAATCTAGTTCTGCAATCTTTCCAGGCCCACCCAGAGCCATGCCTATTCTCCAAAGTCAACCTCTATCACTCTAGGCCAGCACGGCCCAATAGAACTTTCTGCAAAGTAAAAATATTAATTTTGCACTGTCCAATATGGTGGCCACTAGCCACGTGTGGCTAAGGAGTACCTCCTATGGTGAGGATGACCGAGAAACTAAGTTTTTCATTGCATTCCATTTTAATTAATTTACACTTAAATAAATTTACACGTGGCTAGTGGCTACAGGATTGGATAGCACAGTTCTGGACTATGCTGACTCCCTGTATTGCCTTGATTTTTGTTCCTTCTCCCAGAACTAAATACAAAGTTGGTTAGTTCTCTAAATATTTTATTTGCATAAGTCTTACCTTTGGGGCTGGACCATTAGTTAAGGTAGGAAAAAGCTACTTTTGCGGCCCTCCTATTGGTGTACAGTGCTGAGCACAGAGCAGGTTGGTATCCTGCTAAAATCAGTTGTCATTCAGAACAGGGAGAGGGGAAAATGCAAAGCCAAGAGCACTTGGAACCCAAAGTAGAGGATGATCCAGGACGGAGGGGTGGTGCAGGGTGGGGTGAGGTTCCAGGGAAGAAGCGAAAAGCTCCCCTGTCAGAGAAGCTGTGCCTAGAGCCCAGATGAAGGCAGCTTTCGCTCTAGCCAAATACTTAACCTCCTCTGAGGCCTCCTGCATTTCCTGGAACCCTCGTGTTGCACCTCACAAGCGGCTCACACGTTCAGTAACCGTCGGGGTAGAGATGGTTCCACTGCGGCAGGCGGGGGGGAGCCCCAGTGCCCCCCGGTGCTGGCTAGGGGCGTTGGCTGTCTAACACTCCTGTAATGCTGTGAACTCTCTCTTCCTTTTCTCAGCCTCAGAAACACCCTCATTGAGACTTGCTCTCTGAAGTGCTGACTGGACAGCAGGGGTTGGAAGGGGAGGTGGGCCAGGGACACCTTGATATGGACCCAGTCACCGCAGCTTGTCCTTAGGCTCTGCCCACCAGTCCAGGGTGTTTTCCATGGGGACAAGGCATGAGGAAGGGGTCAGCAGGGGCACGCTCAGAAAAGGAGAAGGGGCTCTGGGTCCATTGAGACAGGAAGATGGAAGACATACAGAATGTTCGTCAGATCCGCCCCCGCCCCCCGCCCCGCCCGCAAAGCACAGGCACTCCCACAGGTCAGACGGGGATTTTGAAACAGACAAAGGTTAAGTTGCAAGATGAAGATAGGAGTGAAAGCGAGAGGATTTGGGGAGCCTGGATGTTGTGGCAAGTAGTCTACACATTAGGCAGTCTGGGAGGTCCTTGAGTGGAGCGTGAATGGTCCCCAGTACCTTCCTTTAGGGGAAGGGGGGAGGTGGAGAGGAATGGAGATATCCCACTCTCCCCCAGGATGCCCGGACTGTCACTGGAAGATGTCTCTGGGCTGGCCGAGCGAAAGGAAGAGCAGGAAGATACCTGGGTACCTGGGTGTGTTGCAGATGGGCACCCTGGGGTGCCAAGTGTCCCTACCTAGTCTGGGAGGAGAAAGTATATGGGGTCTGTAGGCTGCGGTCTGCCGTCTGTGGTAAACTCCACTCCACCTGCTACGCCACACTTGTCCTTCCCGCCCTGAGAGAAGTGCGTCAATAGATGAAAGGCCCGATACAAAAAGTTCTTCGCCTCTCTAAGCCCCTATCAGGAAAAAGATCGCCTTCTCCCTCTTCTCTGAATTCTGCCCTCTCTCCCTTGACCTTCGCAGACAGGCTGTGCCGCGTGTGGTGTCCTGACCCTGCCACCACCGCCTCACTTCCCCCCTCTCCTCACGGACTATCCTCCACCTACCGCATCCCTGCACAGGGACCACCAGTGACCTCCCAGCCGCCCTCCTGAACAGGCACTGCTGAGGCCTGATCTAACTTGGCCTCTGAGACAACCCCTCGCTCCTTCATGAACTGCTCTTCCTCTAGGCCCTCTTGATACGGTGTTCTCTCAATTTCTCCAGCCTCTTGGGCCCCCCTTCCTTTTCCCACTGCTGTAGGTGTCAAGGCTTCTTCTCACTCACCCTGCACTCCTCCTGGGCACTGGCCCTGCACTGTCCCTGGATGCTCGCCCTGAGCCCACTCACCTCCACTGTCATGTCTTTAACTACCATATCTATATCACCAGTAAAACCCGATTTTCTGAGCGCTGCGTCCTTATTCCTAACTTTCTACTCAACAGCTTTGCCCAAATATTCTGCAGGCACTTGAAACTCAATAAGTCCAAAACTAAAATTATATGCTCTGTCTTTGAAGTTTGATTCTCATATATTTACAAATATTCAATATCTTTCTATTCACTAATAAAAAGCCAGAGCCTGATGAGATGCATTTTTGCATTTATTTTCCTTCTTTCCTTTGACAATACACGGATTTCCATTCAGGCAAGATCCCTGGCCACCCCATCCCATCTCCAGCCCATGTGTGTCTGGTTAAGATAGTGCCAGGAATGGTCCTTGTTTACCAGTGTATCCCATCCTCTTGGCCCCAAACATAGGTTTAGGAATAAGGAGTACATGGCTCAATTTGAGCTAGTGAGATATGAGGAGATATTCTCGGGGGGGGGGGGAACTACCTCACCCTTATAAACTTGAACAATTGGTTTTATCCTAATGGATGTGACTAAGGAAGCATGAACTGCTCAGAACATTCTGGAAGCCTTCCTATGATCATAAGGCAGCCAGTCTTATGGTGAAGTAGAAAGCCTGGAAGTCCGAAGAGAAAGAGAAGAAGCTGGGTCTTTGGTAAACTTCGGAATCAAGCCCTACCTGAAGGCCACCTTACCACTGGGCTTGCCAAAAAATTCCTTTTAATTTTAAAAACTACTGGACCTGGATTTTCTGTTACTTGCGACTGAAAGCACCCTAAGTGATACAACTAGTAATAAGCCCTTAATAACTATTTGTTGAATTAAACTGACTCTTAAAAATGCATTATGCGTTGACCTCCCAGCAATATAATGCCTTGATCCAGTTAAACTACACAGATCTCATTAAGAAAGCAAGTCAGTGGCAGAGATTGCTCGTTTTAGAGGTTTCCAGAAATAGTAGGCCTTACGAAATGCCTCTAGTCATACCGTGGAAATAACTAGCCATGCTGCTAACACATGAGCCTGGTTTGCTCTCTCTATTTCAATTTCCTTGTCTCTAAATCCAGGTGATTAAAACTTACACTTCCTTCTACTGCCCCAGGTCATGAAAAAGTTCGGAAATCAGAGGTACTAAATTTTGCAAGGTGTTTTTTGTTTTTTTTTTTCCCACAGCAAGAAGTACAGATGTTATCTATAGAAAGCATGCCTAGTAATCTCCTCTTCACCTTTGGAGGGGCCATTTGTTTCTTGGAAACTTGTCAGAAGACCCCTTAGGTTGGCTCCTTACATTAAGAAAACCTCTGATGAGGTATCAAAATCACAAGCAACTCATTATGCCCAAAATAAACTTATCAAGCTATAAGAAAATCTGGAAAATGAGAAGGATGAACTAGATAGAGGTTTTCAATCACACTTTTCTAACATACTGGTAAATCGCAACCCAATTGTAATGTGAGTTGTAAGTAATTTCTTACCAATAATTGTCTAAGTACCATGTTTACTGTAATGAACATCTGTGAGTTTCGCCCACCCAGCCTCCATTCTCCTGGTTTCTGGTAACAGCCCCTCAATTTTCCTTTGGGGAATACCACACACCCACTGTTAGACCATGTGGTTCAGATAAAGCTGACCCTAACTCCACCCCCCATCCCCCATGGTAGAGAGAGAGAAAATACAGTCCCAACCAATTAGCACATCCCACTGACCCAAACCCAGGGCCGGATTCAGAAAGAGCAGGCACTTCCTCCAATGAGTCTTAATCCTGGGATTTATGCTGGAACTATTGGGAAAATAAAGCTCTCTTTTCACAGAGGGTGCTAAGCCTTGCGAAAACAAGCCAGCAGCCGTTTATCACTCATGAAGAGACTCTGTCTGAAAATGTCAATACAAAGAAAAGCAGAACCTGGAGATGGATAGCCTAAGTCCTGATGAAATCATTTGAGCCCCTGGATCCAGCCATGACTGAAGCATCTGCTCCTGGACATTCTTTTATTACATAAGTCCGTAAATTTTATCTGTTGCTAAAGTAGGTTTGGGTCAAGATTTTGTTTTATATAAGGATCCTGAGTTTGTATTTTTGGAAAATAAATTGAATGAAATCAAGGTTACCCTCATAATAACATCTCTCTTGCTTACCTTATGATATGCTTTCTTGAGTGAGAGAGAAAGGAGCCAACACCAGCAATGGCATTCGACCTACAGTTTAGGTGTGTCTTGAAGTGAGAGACCAAAAATCTGAGCCTGCCAAAGTAATGTGTCCTGTTCTTGACCATGATTCATCTGAGGGTCTTCACAAGACAAAGGCTGAAAACCTCTTTACTGTGTTATTGCTTAAGTTTCCTTCCAGATTGTATAAATGACTTTTATCATCACAGCACATTTCTGTCTTTAGCTTTTTTGATTTCTCAAAGCACTTTCCTGCTCAACACATGGGCACATTTGCACTTTACACAACCCTACGCACCCAAGAGAAATTATGATACCACTTGACAGATGAAGAAACTGAACCTGAGAAAGATGCAGGGACCCGCCCAGCCCCGGAGCAGGAGGAACTCAGGTTTGCTCATTCTAACCAGCAACCTTTCCTCATCCTGTGAGGATGTAGGAAAGCACTTGGGAAAGAAGGAAACTCTATCGATGCCAGATGTATTACTATAAAGCCAAACCTAAGTACAGAATGACCTTGTTATCACCCCTGGAGTAGGGATGCTTACAGATCGGGCCTGCTTAATCTCCTTGTCCCCTGGGGAGAGCATCCGCAGTTTTCTCCAGCGGGGCTAAGTCTTGTAAGTTCCTGACATCACTTTCTCCAGAGGGGACCCATCAGGAAGAAAAGAGTGACATCGCCTTCATTCCTTGAAAACATCGCCCCCCTAATTATGCCCAACTCAGGCCAATCCAAACGTCAGAGGGTAATAGGGTAGATGTCAGGATTCAAAATTTATAGACAATGTGGACATGTGTGATGGTTTGTTTGGGGAAATGGATTCGTCATGTACAAGATATATGGCACCAGATAAAACATCCTGACAATATTACACGCTTGGGGGTGGGGGTGCATGAGCGTATTATTTTGAAAGCACACTGTTATGACATTTAAAAAATTCCAGACTGAATGCTGAGCAGATCTAGAGGCTGATGCGATGCGGGAACACGCAGCTGTGCAGGACCATGAAGAATGAGCCGTTTTTGCATCACAAAGTGCATTTTTCAGTTTCTTCTCTCTCAAATCACGGAGTTCAGAGCATTTTAAGCAAATTTGATTGAGGTCTATTTAAAAGTGTGTAATGTAAAGATGATAATAAAGACTCGTTTTTGAAATGTTGAAAATACAAATACTCCGAAATTAAGAATTCGTTCAACATTGCAAAATTTTTAACCTGAGAACCAGTGACTTGGAAACTCTGCTTATTCTCTTGCCAGCTGGCCAACATAAAAGGCCACCATCCTTTGTTAGGAGGAGCCTTGGATCATGAGGTTTGTTTGTTTTTGACTTACAAGAGGTCTCACAAAGTACAACTCTCATATAAAAAACTTCCCTATACTCAGATATACTAAATGTTTTAGAGGGCTTGTTATGTGTAGGTTCTCACACATCTGCTATTTTAAACTTCACAACAGCCTAAGAAGTAAGTAATACCACCCTCATTTTCCAGAGAAGAAAATAGAGGCTTAGAGGAATCGAGTAATTTGCCCAAGGTTACGTGGGCAAGAGGGTGCAGAGCCAGAACCCATAGGTAAGGCTTCTAACCCCTCAGACACAAGCACCTCAACCCTTTGGGGTTGAGATGAAGGACATTCATGCATGCATCCATTGACCTCCAGGCAGGTACAGGCACTGAGCTGGGCACTGAGATGATGGGGACAGGAAGATTCCAGAACCAAGATCTCAGATGGGCAGACAGTGGCACAAGATACAGGGTGCAAAGTTCCAGGCTGGTCCCTCCAGACCTCAGTATCTGGAGATTTTCATGGTAGTAAGACATAGGAGGTAAGGCTGCGGGTATTCCTCCTACCAATTGACACACTTTCTCTAACTGAGTTCAAAGCCCTGAGAGAGAACATCTGTTTAGTTCACTTAATCACTATTAATCCCCTTGTGCAAAACTTTTATACCAGGCTACCTTATAGCCTGTGGGCCAGCCAGTGGACTAGCTGCCTTTAGGACAAGTGTTCACCACTGTTCCAATCAGCTATGACTTTGGGGGTGGAGTGGGATGGTGGTGGGATCCTATAATACAGAACCACCTATCTATGCTTAAGGAAGAGCTTAAGACCATTTCTTCTGCAAGGAACTGTCATTCATCCAACCTTCCTTTCCTGGAATGCTGGGGAGTCTAACCGAGTGGGATGGTGGTGGGATCCTATAATACAGAACCACCTATCTATGCTTGAGGAAGAGCTTAAGACCATTTCTTCTGCAAGGAACTGTCATTCATCCAACCTTCCTTTCCTGGAATGCTGGGGAGTCTAACCAGGCTGGACTTCCCAGGGCTGGGCCTGAGCATGGAGCCAAGAGGAAGTCTGAGACCTGAATGAATGGGGAGCAAGAACCAGATACAAAACCAAGGGTCAGCCAAGAAGATCAGGCAGGAACAGCTGGGGAGGCAAGGCCCAGCGAGACCCTCTGAGATACATGGGCCTGCGTCAAACCTGGGGGCCAGCAGGTAGGAGGGAGGGTCGCTGTCTGGTTTGGACTTTGGTTTGGCT
The DNA here is from genome assembly GCF_964656455.1 of Halichoerus grypus. Lineage (NCBI taxonomy): Eukaryota > Metazoa > Chordata > Mammalia > Carnivora > Phocidae > Halichoerus > Halichoerus grypus. The sequence continues at coordinate 19,992,574 of NC_135718.1, read as the reverse complement.
TTTGATCCTTTTGCAACACAATGCACAATCCACACTTCATATATTGATCCCATATACAAATAAATAACTAAAACGTAACTTCACAAAACAATGTTTACCCTTGCTAGATGGCTTGCCTGCTGTTATTTTCTTACCTTTTTAATCTCATTTTTATGTTTCTAAAAAAATGTGACTCACTAAATTGATTTCACAGCTCATTAATGGGTCATAGCTCACAGTTTGAAAACATTGACTTGATTATATTTACATGCATCCTTTGGCTATTTATTCTTTTCTATGATTGGCCCTTGGCAATGCCAATACCAAAATCTTTCAACAAATGCCATGTTCTTTTTTTTTTTCTTATTTATTTGACAGAGGGAGAGAGAGAGAGTGCAAGCAGGGGGAGCAGCAGAGAGAGAGGGAGAAGCAGGCTCCCCACTGAGCAGGGAGCCCCATGTGGGACTCAATACCAGGACCCCAGGATCATGACCTGAGCCAAAGGCAGACACTTAAACAACTGAGCCACCCAGGCGCTCCAGTAAATGCCATGTTCTAAGATGTATACCCTTCCCATACAACCCCTTCTCTGAGAAGTCTTTCCAATTCCCCCCCAGGAAGGCTCCCCAAAAGTAATGAATCTTTAGATTCATGTGTCTATAACATGATGTTTCCATTCTGGGCATATCTCATTGGACAGGAATGGACAACTGATCCAAAATGGACAACAGTTTCTCCCGGAAATTTGAAACTAGACCACTGAGATGATAGCTAGTTAGATGATGGGTGGTCCTTGAGGCAGGGCTGTAATATATAGTTGTATAGATTGTGGACTACACAATGTTAGGGATTGTCAATCACATAGAGCATAGTGTGAAAGGTGCCCCCTAGAGTTGCTTAGTGTACACGGTGTACAACTCTACATGACAACCCTGCTGGAGCTGGAAGTTAATTAATTCCAGGGATACAATGGCCCTATTCTATCATTTCCATGTGCAACAAAGTGAAAAACATTTTTATATTATCAGATAGAACTAGAATTCATTTTAGGGAAAGAATTATCTCTGTATGGGAAAGTACCTTGATAAGCTACTTATGGAATCTTTCAATAACAAACATAGGCTGGTGCTGAGACATCAGGAGAGAAGGGAAGCCACACTGCTGGACACAAAGAGAAATATTTCTTGTGTTTCTCCTAAAATGGAAAAAAGAGTTGAACAATGCTATATTAGGAGGAAGCTGGTAGGCCACTGCCTAGAATGCCAATCTATAAGCAGCAGTAAAACCCCACATAAAAATGCCACTGGAAACGTGAAGAAAATGGAAAATTTGAGGTTATCAAAACTTCTTTCAGAAAGAGAAATGTAAGTTTGTAACAGATATTTTGTTTAGCCACATGGGTTGGGATGAGTCACCAGAACATGGCTGCACAACAACAGATAATTGGTTTTAAAACAACTTCCTAGGAGAGTGGGTCAAGCTAAACACAATTCTCTTATTTTACCTAGTGAGCTGTGCATGTTTGGGGCTGGAGCGGAATTGCTCAGGAGGACAGCAGAGGCCGAGTGTGAGCCTCATCCTTTGCTTTCCCCCTTATGCCCCACAGAGGACGTTGCCTCCCTTCCAAATATTGGTTTGAGAAACATCTCATTATTAGTATTTCCAGAGTGACAGATTGTTGATCTGTCCATAGTATCCAAGAACTTTTGTCTGGTTCTGGGTATAAGAGGAAGGAGAAAGAGGGAGAGAGAAGAGTGAAAACTAAGGAGAGAAGTTCAGAAGAGGTGAAGTGAAGCGGTGTGTGACTTAAGATTGGCGACACCTACAGTTTCGTTTAAGGTTTGCATCATCAGAGTTGTAAGCTCTTCCTCCATTTCTTCCTCTCCAGTTCCTCCATACAAATTTTCATGCTTGTAAATAACTTGTGTGAGGGGTGTGTATGTGTGTGTGAGTCAGAAAAGGGTTTAAGTTTCATGTCTGGTCACTGTGGAACAGAACAGAGACCATATGAGCTGAAGAACTCAAGAGGGAAGAGAATCCATAAGATCCATTGGGAATTGAGAGACATTGTGGAAAAGGCTTGGGATACCCATAGGACAAGGAAATGAGAGCTTGTTCAAGTTTCACCTAGAACTCAAGGAAAAAGGAAGTTCCAGTTAACATCTGGGTTACATACAGCAGAGCAATGAAAGCCAGCCTCCAGAGAGAGTCAAAGGGTTAAACAGACACACAGAGAGACCATGTTGCTTCTTGTATTAATCAAGTAGGCTAAGCTGTGGTAACAAGTACACAAACTTATAATTGCTCAAAGGCAATAGTTTATTTTTCACTTACTCAACAGTTTGAAGACAGCTCTTTTCCATGTGATGATTCAGAAACTCAGGCTCCTTCCAACTTGTGGCCGTACTATCCCTTAGGGTCCAGGACCTCATCATTATCTATGTCCAGCCAACAGAAGGGGGATGAAGTAGGAGGGGATACACAAACTTCTTGACCTAGAAATGGCCTGTATCACTTCCACTCACATTCTGTTGGCTAGAACTCACTCGTAGACACATCCAACTGCATATGTAACCTGGAAATTGTGGTCTATCTGTACATTGAAGAAGAGGAAATGGATTTTTAGTAAACAGCTGTCAACCTATCACAGTCTGCCCTTCCAGACACAGCTGTCCATTTGCACCCTTCTTCCCAAATAGAGAGCCTACACCCATGTCCTCTCAAGGAAGACAACCCAGAGCTCCACTCAGTCACTACAACCACTTCAAAGTCTGGGACTCTTGAGAACACAATATCTTCTCAATCAGGCCTACATGTGGCTCCTCATGGTCCCACAATTTATTAACTAAAAGACCAGTTATCCACTCCGCTAACTCACATCTGTTATGCCATGGGGGAACAGGGACATGATCATTGCAATAAGACTCTCATTCAGAAAAAGGAAGAATGGGAAAGAGTCCTTGGCTAACAGCATGATGGGATCCTGCTAGGTGGGCAGTGTGAAGACCCTCTGCCTGGTAAGAGGGGAGAAGTGCCTTCCTTACTCCTTTAATCTGCTCTCTGGGAGGATTTCATTGTCTGTTTTTCTCTAGGGCCCCTTACTCCATCCTACTGGATATCCTTCCTTGTCCATTATCCTTTTTGGCCACTTCCGAAGTGTACTCCTTGAAGACCGTGCAGCCTTCAATAGCCCACTTTCTTCTCATGCAAATTTAGGAACAAAGCGTAAGCTTGACCCAATAAAGATGATTTCATCCCAGCTTGTGACTTCTTTAGTAATATGATTCCCTCCAAAACTTAGTAAGCTTCTCATTTATTTGCATCCATTGAATTCCAAGTGCTAGTAACCACACCCAGAACTTTTTCCTGGACATAGTTCTGAAGCCTAAATTATTTTTTTCCTCCTCTCCATAGCTTTCTTGCAACTTAATGGCAGCTACCTTGAGGCCATCTGAATGATAGACTTGAGTGGAAAGGCTATACCTTTAATCTGATTTTTGCTGCAGGGGCCGAGCTGCTATATTTAACTGAATTCTTAATGGGTTTTTGTCCTCTCCAAGTCTAGGGTTTAATTTTTTTTCTTCTTCTAGCCTTATTTCTTTCTGTTTGGGATCCAGAATCAATAGGCTTTTCCAGATTTGGGGGCTGTCTTCATTCCCTTTCATTTCTGCTTATAAACTGGTCAATTATTGCCAGGGACCATATTTTTCTAGGAGCGTCACTTGTTATAAGCAGCAAGGAGCTCAACTCCAACACACACTAACATTCTGTCTCTTTCCGAACGGCTTCCCCAGAGCTACGGGCTCACCTTGTTTCTGCCTTCCAAATGATGTGGGCAACAGCTTTAACAAGGATTTTGCCACTGCATAACATGGGTCACCATTTTTGCGGCTTACTCTATTTTCTTGTCTCTCATGGCATGACTACTAAGTGCTCATATTTCTGTATTACTTAAGGTAGGTAAACTGTAGCTAAAAATAGACCCAAAATGTATAATGACTTGAGGAAAATAGAAATTTATTTCCATTCTCATAACAGTCTGAGGCAATTGTTCCTGGTTGTTGGGTGACTCCCCTGCACAGGAATAGTATTCCTTTGTCCTGTGGCTCTGCACACAAACCCCCCGCCCGCCCCCCCACTGCCCCAGAACTTCCTCATCATATGCAACCAGTCTCAGAAGGTAAAGAGACTGTGAAGGGGCATACCTGCTTATTGAAAGGTTTGACCCAGAAATGCTCCACATAACTTCCACCTGTGTTCTATTGGCTAGAACTAGTCATGTGGCCATACCCAATTACAGGGAAGCTGGGAGATTAGTCCCTGGCCGAGCAGCCATTTTCCATTTTTCCCCTAAAGCACGTCTCCACACTTCCTACCTTCCTTGATGTGGCCTCTTCTCTTCCTCTAGTTGTGGAGTTTGTTTTGTCAGTCCTCAGATCAGTTTCTTGGGGACTCAGAATGATTTGTTCCAGGGACAAGACAAGCCTAGGGTCCTCCTACTATGCCACCATCTTAGCTCCCCTCCTGAGCAGCCATTTTCCAAAAGCAACTGTATAGTTCCAGGGATCCACAAACTATAGCTGTCAAGCCAAATCCAGCCCATTGCCTGTTTTTTAGATAAAGTTTTATTGGGACATAGCCATGCTCATTTATTTACATATTATCTATGGCTGCTTCCACACTTTAACAGTAGTGCTGAGTGTCTGCAACTGAAACTATATGGCCGAAAAACCTTAAAGTAGTTCCTATTTGGCACCTTTACAGAAAAAGTTTGCTGACCCCAGCTTTATACTGTGGGCCATCTTGCCACCACAAGGGGGAGTCTGGAATGGCTGGGGCCCACCACATGACAGCTGAAAATAAGCCAATCAAACAGAAGGCAGAGCCTAGAGATGGAGAGAAACCAAGTCCTGTTGACCTAATTTGAGCCATGAAGCCAGCCACTCCTGAAGCCAACCCAGCCTTGGGCTTTTTAGTTAGTCGATCTGATACATTTCCTTTTTCACTTAAACCAATTTGAACCGAGTTTCTGTCTCAACGGAAAGGGCCCTAACTGATAATCTCTCCCACCCTAGCAGTGGCAGGGAGTGGGCTAGAAAGCAATGCTTATCTTATACTTAAGAATAGTAACAAAACTTCAGTCTGACTTAGCCCACCAATGGGTCAGACTTGAACTGTGGACAAGAGCTACTGAGGTGAGACCAACATGTGACACTTCCCCAATTTAATCCTGCAAAGCTATCGAGTCACGGATCACTGGGAGCTTCCTTTGAATATTTCATGTCTCTGTCTAAGTGGATCGAATTTCTCAAAGCAGGTGAATGTGAAAGGCAAGGGTTCAACAAGGCAGCTGCTTAATCATCCCTCAGCCCTAGGAGACCTTGGATAAAACCTGGCCAAGAAACAAAGCAGAGATTTTTTTTCAGTCCGGCCTGTCCTGGAAAGGCCCTGTGTCATCTACACAATGAAACATAATAAGCAGTCTCTCTTCCAGGACGAGCCCTCAGAGTTCTCTGCAGGTGCACTGACAGAGCATGGAGGGGTTGGCAAAGGGCAGGTGGCTTTGTTCCCCCTGCTGCCTCCTCCTTAGAAGTTGCTCATTACAGAGTGAGACGGCGGTGTTATATAACATAAACTCAGCCTAATTCCACTAGAGTACAAGGAAGAGCAAAATATTTCATTGTCCTCAGTACACAGCAGACAGACCATATATAGGACTCTTTAGACCTTGACAGATGGGCAGTGCATTGAAGTCATGATATGCCCTGGACTTCCCATGAGGTGCCCTTGATGAAGGCAAACACTTGTTCTATGATAAGAGTCTTCTAAGAGTAGGTTAGCAAAGCCTGTATTTCTAATAAATTTTGGCATTGGCCAAGCAACCTCCTTCCACGGATCTCCAAGAGCCTTGCAAACATTTGCTGCAAACTGATACACAAACACATACACGCCCACAACCATACTTACTCTTTAGAATCTCCCTTGTGAATATGTGAAAAATAATGATACACACTCCCTTTTAATTAACAAACACCTACTCCTATAGCCACTTATCTCCTGTGACACGAATAAGAAATACATCCCCCAGGAGATGGAAATGGGTCCGGATGCTTTTTAACCTTTTGTGAAAGTATGGGAATACTGTGTAAACAATGTGGTTTCTGAGTAGGGCAAGAATTTTTACTCCACTGAAGCACAAAAAGCCAGAAGCCCTGGAGGCCGTGAGTGTGTGGACAGTTCTGCATATAGCTAGCTGAGCTCAGTCATATGTGTCCAGGTCCCTCCTCAGAGTCAACTGACGAGGACACAGGATTGGCGGCAGATCAGAGGAGGTTTGACTCAGGAAAATAAACAGTAGGTAGGCCAAAAAGAAAGTTTAAATCATGGTCATCTAGGAGAAAAACACAGGTTGAAGCTAGAGATGTAGAGCTAAGGTGTGAGGCTAGTTCATGTGTCGAAAAATAAGTCAGAACCTGAGAAGGTCGGATGGGGAGGTCAAGTGCAAGGTAAGTCAGGGCAAATGGTCCAGCAAAGAATATGTATATAGTGAGCGAGAGAGAAAAAAGAGAGATTTATTTTCAGAAACTGGCTCATGCAATTGTGGAGGCTGACAACACTGAAATCTGTAGAGAAAGCCAGCAGGCTGGAAATTCAAGTAAGAGCTAGGGTTGCAGTCCCGAGTGCGAAACATGCAGGGCAGGCCAACAGGATCTCAAGGCAGGCAACGTTCCTGTTAGTCTGGAGGCAGAATTCCTCCCTCTCCAGGAAACCTCTGTCTTTGCCTTTGAGACCTTCAAATGATTAAATGAGGTCCACCCACATTATGGAGCATAATCTGTTTTATTTGAAGTCAACTGATCGTGTTAACCATGTCTACAAAGTGCCTTCCTGGCAACATCTAGATTAGTGTTTGACCAAACGCCTGGGCACCATAGCCTAGCCAGCTGACGCATAAAATTAACCATCACATGGTGTTTAATGATACCCAACAGAACCAGATGCTTACTAAGTTCCTTCCATCACAGAGATTTAAGGCTAGGAGAAACTCTATAGATGAGGAATCTTAAAAAAAAAAAAAAAAAAAAAAAAAAAACAGACAGTGGTGAAGAGTGACCCTTGGGTCATCCAAAAGAGAAGCACGGACTTAGGTCTCCTAAACCCCAGTCCAGCACTTTTTCTCAAACTCTGGAGCTAGGAATCCCGAGCCCCAGTGCCAACACCCACAAGGTTTCTTTTTTGATCAAACTTGGTTGGGTGTAAAAACAGACATATGCCTTTAAATGAAAGCCAGCTAGATCGCATTCTAATCATCCAAGTATCTATTTCTTCAATAACTTCAGGAGGAAGTTAGGGATAGCAGAGGCTAAGGACAACAACAAAATGCAAGAGTTTCCAAGAGTCTGGAAAACATATGTGGATTTGGAGCCTTGCCTTTATGGGTTTTAATTCTAAGTCAACCTCATCTAAGCAGCAATTACCCTGGGAATTCTCATTTGCACCTATGTTCATCTATTTGCAAAAATGAGTTTCATCACCATGGGCCTACTTGTCAAGATAGGGTTATTTACTTTTCCAATTTTTTAGGGCTAAAATGGTGAAATCAGCTTGTTTCTGACTTTCTGTGAATGAAATAACAATGTTTGCTCTGTGTAACCATCTGGCCCGTGCACAGCATGGATTGTGTGCATCAAACTCTGCCTGGCATCCCTCTGAGGTCAGAATCCTCCTCTGACCGTGGTGCCTCCAGGAAGTGCTTAGAGCCACAAAAAAATTGGCAAAAATAATCCACAAGAGCATCATGAATGCAAAAACCCTTTCCACAACAGAACAATTATCAGACAAGCCAGGCACTTTTCTGTGGGAACCAGGGTGTACTTGAAGAAATCACTCAGAGACCAAGGCAGAGAGAAACGATCCGCTACCATTCTCCCAATTTGGCTTGCTTTTATTTCTCTAAAATCACAGTTTGCAATGTGTGGGTGTTACCATGCTGGTTTTTTCCCCTAGCAGAAATAACAACCATGAAAACCTCCACACTGCACTGGAACAAGTATTTGTCAATTTGAGCAGTATATATTGAGGAATGACGATAGCTGATTCAGTGTTCATTACGTGCCAAGGAATGTTCTGAGCATTTTACATTAACCAACTCATTGAATCCTCACAACTACCCAGTGAGGTAGATATCATCAGTCCTCTCATTTTTTAACTGTGAAAATGAAAGAGAGAGACGTTAAGTTAGAAGACTAAATTCCCAAAACAAGGGCCATAGTTCATCAATCCTAAAACAAATTTTTGTCACATGTTAGCAACCACTGAAATTAGGACCATGCCCTGCAATAGATGGCACATTCGTATTGTGTTCTCATTTAATTGGCAGCTTTTTCTTCTTTCTTAGTGATGCTTAACACAATGATGTGTCTTGTGGTCAATAACATCTTACATGTGATGAGAAACAGAAGGTGGGAGAGCCAGAGCAAAACCCAGGCAGTTTGGTTCTGAAGTCCATGTTCTCAGGCCACGCGGTGAGAAGCAAAGGGGAAGAATAGGCTTTGATTTCAACCAGGAATACAGGAAGTGCCATGAACAGGATTTCCAAGAAGACCACACCATTTACATTCTTTCTTTTTTTTTTTTTAAAGATTTTATTTATTTATTTGACAGAGAGATTGACAGCGAGAGAGGGAACACAAGCAGGGGGGAGTGGGAGAGGGAGAAGCAGGCTTCCCGCTGAGCGGGGAGCCCGATGCGGGGCTCGATCCCAGGATCCTGGGATCATGACCCGAGCCGAAGGCAGACACTTAACGACTGAGCCACCCAGGCGCCCCTACATTATTTCTTAAATTGGTCATTAAAAAGCAAACCTATTTAGTTGGTTTTGAAATGGAAAAAAAGCCAACGCAGCCTAAGCCAGTTTCTCGGTCCTTTTATTTTTTCTTTAATCCTCAATGCTTTTTGATAAACAAAAAGCTCATCCTGGTTCCCTCCCTCGGACACCCCCAGGAATTCTGATATGCTGAACTTACCGTCACCCCACTCAGAGTGAGAATCTTTGGCCTGAAGAATATCCAAAGATTTTCTTGTTCTGTGTACAATTATGCATGGGATTTGATCCACCTTTGTCGTTTCCTATCTTCTTGAGCATAATAATATTCACATAGCACTAAGCTTAGAATTTTTAAAAAGAGTGAAGGCAAATCAAAGGGTGAAGAGGGAGTTAGGGTGTGTGTGTGTGTTGTTGTTGTTTTTTTCCTTTGCTTTGTTTTATATTTTGGGTTGGTAGGAAGGAAATCACTATCTAAAAAAAAAGAAAGAAAATCTGTAATTTAAACCAATTTATTATTCCTAGTTTTTCTATCAACAAAACATTGATTTTTGTTGTCCAGGAAACTAGAGGGAGTTTCTGGAGAATTAATTACCTCATTCCAAACCAAGGGGTCACTAAGAACTCTCTTTTCAACTCTGTTTTCATAGGAAACAAAGGCCCTTCCTTGTAGCTCACCTGAGTCTCTCTCCAGTCTGAAACCTGAGCCTCTACTCATTCCTGGGATTTCGCACTTCCTGCTGCAAACCATATGTTAGGTTATAACGGGAAAACCCTACAGTTACAGTTGGGGAGGGTGGGGGAGAAAGGATGAGGTCACAAATCCCTGTAGGAGGCAATCACAGCTCTACCCCAAAGCTGCTAGGAAAACATGTTCCAATAAATTAGATTGTTTTCATAGCCCTTCAACTTCAACATTTGGCTCCTAATGGTTGGAAGTGTCTCTCCCTCTACTCTGTGTCGTAAGTGGACTCTTTCTAGACATCTGCAAAAGCTCGTGGCTTACCCGCCCTGACCTGTAATCCGCCTGGATTTTATTCCCTACACCTGGAAAGTTATTTTAATTAGATGTATTTTGATCCTTCTCCTTCCTTTGGTGGAGACACTGCATACAGAGGGCCTGGGGGAGGAGGGGCCTCCAGAGTCACTAACACAGACCGAGGCCTCTTCCCGGGCTTTGGTGGTTCTGAGGACCCACCTGGGATTCCAACAAAAGATGCCTGAGGTACCCGGGTGAGAGCACCGGGGAGAATTTTCCGTCCCCAGGGCACAGGATGGGAATGAAGGCACACTCACGCACACCACTGCTGGAAGGAAGACCCCAGCACCCAGGAGTACTCTGGGTGCCAATCTGAGCCGAGAGAAAGTCATCACCCGGGATGAACACACCATCATTTTCCCATAAGTGGAAGACAACAGGCATGTTACCTTAAAAATGACTGGCAGAGAACTGACCCAGGTCTGAAAGGCGGAGGAGAAAGAAACAGGATTTGAAATCTAGCAGACCCAAATATGAATCCTGGCTCCACCACTTGCTAGCTGGGTGAGCTGCAATGGATTACCTGAGCTACCTGAACCTTGGTTTCCTCCTCTATAAAAGGAAGATTACAGTATAAAGTAGGACTCTTGTGAGAATTAAATTATGGATTTACAGTGCCTGACACAAAAAGGCACTGAGTAAATGGTCTGCCCCTGTGCAGTGCCTCATCCAGATGTTTATGACTTAATGTCTCTGCATGAGGGGATTAGGGCCACACCTTTGCTTGGGAGGGAGCATCTCTCCAAGACAGCAGTTATGCTCTGTTTTTTTCTCCCCAACTAAGCTCTGACTTTTCCCATTCTTCGACGCATCTCAGCCACTTTTCTCTGGAGTCTAGTGGGCCTCAGATGTTAGATCTGGGCTTATTCCACTTCTCCTAACAAGAGACCAGGAATGTGGACATCTCTGGCCTTGTAGGAACTATACGCTATTTGGACCAAGTGGGATTAATGTTGCGAACCATTCACTGTCTTGCGTACTTTCAAAAACGACTTGAAGGGGCGTCCTTTCTTTCTTCCAATTCCGTTCTTTGAATTTATTTCCACAATAAGCACATTTTAGAAGCCACGTGGTCTATGGCTGCTTCCATTAATCCTTTCTATGGCCTAGATGCCTTTAAAATCCCCATTCTGCCTGGTGTGAGAACCCCGTCTCCTCCATGAAGCCCTCTCTGACTGCCCTGCACCCGCTGTGCCCTCCCTTTCCAGAACTCCTGCAACACTGCTAATCAGCACCAGATGGCTCAGCAGGGAGCCCTCCTTTCGCTGCATAGTGCTGTGGTCATTGCTCCTGATTGCTCTTAAGTCCCTCGGCGGGGCTTGCCAGATAAAATACAGGCTGCCCAGTTAAATTTGAATTTCAGAGAAGCAACAAATACCTTCTTAGTATAAGTCTGTCCCAAGTATTGCAGCCGTATTGTCTGCTACCTCTGGCGATAATAAGGCCAGACTATCATGCTTCTGCATCTACAGCGGGATTCAGCGTGGAAGTGAGACTGTTCTAGGCCACATGGTAAATAATGGTTGGTCATAACAACAATAGTAACCGCTGACATTGAGCAAGCATCAAGCACCTCCATTTGCCAGATACTGTGCTGGACACACAGACAAGGTCAAGGACAGGACATGTATACATTACATATTTACATAATGCAAGGGGGAATATTAATTTTTTTTAAAGGCAATGTAGCTTAAAAGATCGAGGGGAGGTCCTCGAAGCCATCTGAGCCAGCTCTGTCATTTAGTGTCCCCGTGACACTGGGTGCTTACCTAATCTTTCCTTATTCTCCTCATTTATAAAATGATGTCTTTCCTCCTGTAACTGTTGAATTGAGACAATACACTGGAGGTAAATAAGATAATATAATAAGGACAAAACACAGCACCCAGCACACAGTGAGGGAAGTTTTCGGGAACTGTTAAAGACATCCTGGTGGTGTAGATGGTGTCAGTCTTGAAGTTTAGAGAGGGACGCTCTTTGGCCTGAGTGGTTAGTAGTCTTCGAGGGCTGGTAGATTTGACAAGTCGAGGGCAATTCCCAAGAGAGCAGGAAAGTAGAAGACAGTTTTAGGAAATGGTGAGGAGACTTATTTGCCAGAGATCAACAAATGAGCTGCTTCAGTTTGCATGGGATTGATTAAAAACTTTCTTCACCATCAAAAATGCTATGTTAGGGACGCCTGGGTGGCTCAGTCATTAAGCGTCTGCCTTCGGCTCAGGTCATGATCCCGGGGTCCTGGGATCGAGTCCCGCATCGGGCTCCCTGCTCCTCGGGGAGCCTGCTTCTCCCTCTGCCACTCCCTCTGCTTGTGCTCTCTCTCTCTCTGACAAATGAATAAAATCTTTAAAAAAAAAAAAAATGCTATGTTAATCTAAAGGAATTTTAAGTCCTCATAGCTAAAAAATCTGCTGTCTTAACTTATAGCAATTTACAGATCTTTAAGCAATTTACAGCAATTTAAGGACACAAGTTTAATATTCAGGGATAGGATGAATTTTTTTAAAAAGGAACCACCACGTACTATTCTAACTTGATTTCTTAGCTTATCAAAATGAGATAACCAAGGCACTGAGATATTTACTGCCTATGATTCTATCAGTTGACAATAAAAAGAGTTGTCCTTTGTTAGTAACGAACCTTGAGAATCCTCTCCAGAAAATTCCTTTCGCCCCTTCTTTCTCACAGGAAGACTCGGGTACAGAATCATGGGCCCAGCACTTGGGACCTTTTGCAGGATCTGGGCTTCCGTTGAGGTTTCTGCTCAGAACTGGGGCTGTGGGAATGAAACCAGAGAGGGTGCCAGATGGCAGGGTGTGGGAAGTCTCGGGCTGGAAAAGGATGGCCAAGATAAACAAGCGACTGGAGGTCTGAAAAATGAATGGATAAACATCCAGACCAAAGTCAACAGTGCTGGAGAATCCAACCCGGTCTCCACAGCCGGGGAGGTTTTGACACATGAGTTCAATCTCAAGTCCTTGAAAGAACTTTTGTGCATCTGATTCTGAAGCATCCCTGCCTTGGGGCACTGGGTGTGGGGGGATCACACAGTTCCTGGAGCAATGCAGGGACTGCTTGATTTTCATCAGTCTGATGAAATCTGTAAGATTGCTGCGTAAAAATCAGCGGATGACCGGATGCTGTTTGATATTAAAGAGATAATGTTCATTTGTAAAGTCTGATAATGGTATGTGTTTGTGTTTTTAAAAGAATCTTTATCTTTTAAAACTTCGTACTAAACGTTTACAGATGAAATGATAGGATGAGGATTTGCTTCAAAATAATCCAGGGTTGGAAGGTGGGGATTAGCCATAAATTGACAATTATTTAAACTTGGAGAGCATTATATTATTTTCTCTACCTTTATATATGATCCTTGAAATCACCCATAATACAAAGATTTAAATAAAAGTTGTCAAAGACATACTTATTTCTTATCATAAAAAAATCCAAACTAGGATCTAACAGAATATATGTCTGGGTTTTTTTTTTTTTTTAACATGAAGAACATTGGTTTCGGGTCTACATAGAGCAAAATGAAATGGCGCCCAGCAAAATTAAGCCATTTGGAGCTACGAAATAAATATCTTACACATCTGAATATTTCGCTGCAGAATGCCTACACTCTCCCGCAGACTCACAGGTAACCTGTGTATCATACTACTGGTATTCTCACTTTCCTGGATAACTGGATTGTATAGACCTAATCTTAGGAAACAGTAAGTTCAAGGGGTAGAATGTGTAGTGTGGATCTAAGAGATGCTTCAGACATCCAGCAGTTATCACTTGGTTGGCTGGTGGCCCGTTTGCAGTTCAACGGGGTCTTAACAGACTGGGGCAAAAAGAGGAAACAACTACTTGAAAGTAAGGAGTCTAACACACTGACCAAAAAATCCCCGCTGGAATTCTTTTCTGACTCAACTCATTTCCTCCCAGTCTTCTGGTACGATGGGGTTTTTTTGTTGCTGTTGTTTATTTGGTTTGTCTTTTCAATTCCCAATAAATTTGAATTATAGTAACTTGATGATGTATGCTATGGGGGGAAAAAAAAAGAAAAAAGAAAAGTATTTAGAACTCTTGTTTAAACAGGATTAACAGATTCATCTTTGAAAGGAATACATGACCATTTCCTGACCAGCAAAAGACCCCAAATCCTGTGTGACCGGGGTTAGTACTTATGCAACCCAAATGCCTCGAGGTTGCTGCCCTTGGGGGCTGGACAGAAATGCCCTGCTGTTTCTCTCAAGAATGGCTGGCACAGCCACGGACGAGATAATCTTACTTAGCTTGCACACGTTGTTAGAAACCCAGCCCATGTCATATCATATTGTTTTTAATGCAGTAAAGGGTCAGATGATCCTGCACAGCTTGCTCAGTGCGGGAAGGCCGTGTGCAGGCCTGGCTGCTCCACTCAACGAGTCCAAATCAATTATGCTCTAATCAGGACTGTTTCCGGAACTGGTCAGAGGGAGGTTCAGAGCGAAAAGGCAAAATGGCTATTTCTCTCCAAATCCTGTTTGCATCAGCCGACTCCATCTCAGACACATCCTGTTTGACCTCTGGCATAGCAGGGGAGGGCGATAGTTGGTTTGACTTTTGACTGTCACTGATCTAAGGGCCTCTGCTCTAAAAATATTTTAGGAAAAGCTTGAATGAGTATTCGAACTCAGTCATCATCCTCCGTCCGTAAGGATACACAGTCTGGGCTATTTATTTTCTCAAATGCTGGTTCCTGGTGCAGCAGAATCCCTGGGAAATGCTTGTTTAAAATGCAGATTTCCACCTCTACCTTAAGGCATGGTCTCTAGGAAGGTGCTAGTAACAAACCACACAGGCGATTCCGAAGAGCAGGCAAGTTCAAGAACTTGCATCAGGGGTGCCTGGGTGGCTGAGTCAGTTAAGCGTCTGCCTTTGGCTCAGGTCATCATCCCAGGGTCCTGGATTGAGCCCAGAGTCAGGCTCCCTGCTCCGTGGGGAGCCTGTTTCTCCCTCTCCTTCTGCTTGCTGCTCATCCTGCTTATGCACATGCTCTCTCTCTCTGTCAAACAAATAAACAAACAAACAAACAAACAAATAAATAAATAAAATCCTTAAAAAAAAAAAAGAACTTGCATCAGGATGTGAACTGCTCAAATCCATGCAGGTCCGACTCCCCTATTTATGCTCTAATGCTGGAAAAATTGTCTTGAAATTTGGGCACCTACAAGGGACCTCCAAAAGAAATGGAGGAACTCACATCCATACGTTCTCAGGGAGTGGTCAGTGAGAATGGGAACGTCAGCCCAAAGCCTACTGTTTTCACCAAAGCATGTCCAAAGGAGAAAAATAAGGGTAAGATTACATTTATTCAAATTGCTTTGTGATTATGTTAACTGTATCTTTCAAGAGATGTTAAAATATCCGTCTCACTCTGTTTGGGCTGCTGTAACAAAATACCACAGACCAAGTAGCTTATCTACTGCAGAAATTTATTGTGCACAGTTCTGGAGGCTGAATGTCCAAAGTCAAGGTATCAGCATGGTAGGCTTCTGTGCGAGACTACTTCCTGATTCATAGCCAGCGCCTTCTTGCTATTTCCTCACATGGTGGAAGAAGCTAGAGACCTCAAGGGAGTCTCTTTTATAAAGCATTAATCCCATTCCTGAGGGTTCTACCCTCAGGCCTTAGACACTTCCCAAAGGCCCCACCTCCTCATACCTAGGGATTAGGATTTCAAGACATGAATGGGGGGTCTGGGGTACATAAACAATATATTTTCTTTCAGAGACTTATTTTCCATTTCTTTATTGATTTTTGGAATATTAGTACATAATGCCCCTTGCACAAAATTCAAAATGTACATATTGGACTATGTGGGACATCTTCCTTCTACCCCAGAATTCTGGTTCCCAAACCCAGAAGCAGCCACCGTTACAGGTTTCTTATATCTTCAAGAAATGCTCTATACAGGTACAAGCAGATATATTTATAGAAATTCGCTTTTGACACAGCAGGTAACATCTTGCATCTTGCTTTTTTTACTTAACATATTACAGAGATACTTCCATATCAGTACATTTGGGGAATTTTTTTTTTATTAAATGACAGTGATGGTATATTGTAGTTGAGCATTTTAAAAATGCCCTGAAGACTACACACACACACACACAAACACACACACATACATTTAGCAGTCTCATACTGGAACCCCAAAATATTTTATTTTATTTATTATTTTTTTTTTAAAGATTTTGTTTATTTATTTGACAGAGAGAGTCACAGCGAGAGAGGGAACACAAGCAGGGGGAGTGGGAGAGGGAGAAGCAGGCTCCCCGCCGAGCAGGGAGCCCGACGCGGGGCTCGATCCCAGGACCCTGGGATCATGACCTGAGCCGAAGGCAGACGCTTACCGACTGAGCCACCCAGGCGCCCCACCCCAAAATATTTTAAATTGTTTTCTAGTTGTGAAATCTGAAAACTGAAGCTGGCATAATATAAATATAAATATAAATATAAATATAAAACAATAACAATGATTATAGTATTATAATAGTATTATAATATAACATTTTGTAATAAGATATTTATGTAATAATGATTTGTTAAATATTAAATGATAAATGATAAGAAGAATAACAAACATTTCAGAATCCAATCGTTCTGGGCTAAAGTCCTACTTCTGTCCTTCTGTAGCTCGAAGAACTTGGGGAAGTTACTAATGTCTCTGAGCCAGTTTCCTCATTTGGCAAAACTGAGGGTAGGATGGGAAGTGAAACGCCCCCTCCTGAAGTTGTGAGGATTAAATAAATAATGAATAGAAATCACCAGGAGCCTCACACCCAGGGAGATGACTGGCGCATGGGGCACAGCCATAGAGCTGGCAACAGACACATGCTGCCGAGAGACTACGCGAGGAAGGGCTGTAAGTGTGCATTGACTTCGGCAGTTGGGAGATAAGTGAAGACTCAGGCAGAGCTCAGCAGAGTATTACCAGCAGAAACCAGAGCTGGGAGGAGGGGAGTGGCAGCTGCTGAAGAGAGCAGTGGTGAGTACATGCACAGTTGTTGAAGTTGGGCACTATGTGGTCCAGTCTCACAGCAAGCAACATCTTGGCCAAAGAAATACCGTCTGGCAACCAAAGAGAAAATTCAGCCTTCTGGTCCTTTATCTGCATTTTCTGAATACCTGGAAGGAAGAGTGTAGAGTGATATTTCTTTTCTTTTTTTTCCCCATCCAAATCCTACTTGTAAATGGGAAGAAATGGAGAATGGGTCCCTTCTGTGTGCAAGTCGATTGGGAAAGACAAAACATTGAATAAGCGCTATTGAAACGAGTTTTAAGAAGTGGCCTATACAGTCTTGAGAAGTGAGATATTGTAAAATATTCTTTTTAAACAATGATGACAGAAGTGATGCATCATGTTCTGTTTCTCATTTTTTGTTTGGTTGGGTTTTTATGGAGAATTTCAAACATATATTAAGTAGAAAGACAGCATGATGAGCCTTATGATCATCTTCAACAACTATCAACTCATGGCCAATTTCCCTGCATATTCCTGCACCTCCCCTCAATATTATTTGAAGCAAATTCTATACACCATGTCATTTCATCTCTAAATATTTCAGCATGTAATCCCTTAACATCATCAAATAGCCGGTAAGTGTTCAAATCACCAGTGGTCTCATGGATGCCATCCTTTCTTTTAACGGATTATTTGAGTCAGGATCCTGATAAGATGCATACATTGCAATAGGTTTTTTTGAAAAATCAGTACGAACTCCCTCCATTTTTCTTTCTCCCCCTTGCAATTTATTTATTGATGAAACATCTTTCCTTCAGAGTTTCCTTCTGTCTGAATTTTGCTGATTGCATCCTGGGGCATAATGGAACACATTCCTCTCACTCTTCCCTAACTCTTGTATTTCCTAATTACATCTGAAGGCTTGGTCAGATCCAGGCTTGATTTTGTGTGTGTGCATGCATGTCAAGACTATTTCAGAGTGTTGTTTCCATCAAGAGGAACTTATGGCTACTTTTCTCTTTTTTGTGCTGTTAGCAGTTACTAGTGTTCAATGCCAAGTATCTCAGTGTGTTTGGTTTTCCTGTCTCTTTTGTTCACCGTCATACAATGAACTGTTACTCCTGGGCGAGGTCAAGTTACAGGTTAAGGTCTCCAAGCTTTGGATTACTAAGAATTTTCAGAAATCCATCACCCCAAAGTTATGCTTTTTCAGGATTTTTTTTCCAGTTTGTTGAGCTATAATAGACACATAACATTGTATTCGTTTACAATATACAACATAATTATTTGATGTATATCTATATTGCAAAATGATCAACACAATAAGTTTACTTAACATCTATCACCTCACATAGTTACAATTTTTTTTCTCATGGTGAGAACTTTTAAGATCTCCTCTCTTAGCAACTCTAAAATATACAATACAGTATTGTTAATTATAATCACCAAGCTGCATATTACATCCCCAGAACTTATGTATCTTATAACTGGAAGTTGATACCTTTTGACCACATTCACCCCTTTCCCCCCCTCCCCACCCCCTGCCTCTGGCAACCACTGATCTATTCTCTGTATCTATGAGTTCAGTTTCTTTAGATTCCACATATAAGTGAGATCATACAGTACTTGTCTTTCTCTGTCTGATTTACCTCACTTAACATAATGCCATAGAGGTCCATCCATGTTCTCACAAATGGCAGGATTTCCTTCCTTTCTGTGGCTGAATAATATTCGATTGTGTATGTATTTGTGTGTGTGTGTGTATACATATATATATACACTACATTTTTTTATCCACTCATTCATTGATGAACACTTAGTTGTTTCCATGTCTTGGCAATCGTAAACAATATTGCTATGGGCATGAGGGTGCAGATATCTTTTCCAGACAATGATTTCATTTCCTTCAGATATATATCCAGAAGAGGGTTTGCTGGATCATATGGTACGTGTGTGTGTGTGTGTGTGTGTGTTTTCGAGGATCCTCCTTACTGTTTTCCATACTGGCACACCTCACGTGTGTTCCCTTTCCTCCACATCCTCACCAACACTTGTTGTCTCTTGTCTTTTTGATGATAGCCACTCTAACAGGTGTGAGGTGATAGCTCATTGTGGTTTTGATTTGCATTTCCCTAATGATGAGTGTTGTTCATGAGCATCTTTCCATGTACCTGTTGGCTATTTGTACGTCTTCTTCAGAAAAATGTCTATTTAGTTCCTCGGCCCATTTTTAGATTGGATTCTTTGTTTTTTGCTATTGAGTTGCATGAGCTCTTTATATATTTTTTATATTTTCCCCCTTATCGATATATGATTTGCAAATTTTTTTGTTTTTCGTTTTTTGGTGCAAAAAGGTGATTTTATTAAAGCACGGGGACAGGATCCATGGGCAGAAAGAGTTGCTACTGGTTTGCAGACATTTTCTCCCTTTCAATAGGTTGTCTTTTCATTTGATTGAGGATCTTTGCCGTGAAAAAACCTTTTGGTTGCTTTTGCTGCCTTTGGTTTTGGTGTCAAATCCAAAAAAACTCACTGCCAAGACCAATGTCAAGGAGCTTACCTCTATGTGTTCTTCCAGGAGTTTTATGGTTTCAGGTCTTATGTTCAAGTCTTTAATCCATTTAAGATGGTCCTTTATCTGCATCTTTCTGAACACCAAGAAGGGGAAAAGAGTGTAGGGTGATATTTCTTTAAGCCCCACTTCTCTCTTAAGAACTTCACCCTGTTCTTGTGTTTCTTCTACTAAAATGGCTCCCACCCTGCAATCTCCTCAAAACCTTTCTTATCGGTTAATGCGCCTCTTCCTCATCTTCCCCTTCCCTTCTGATTCTGTATCAAGAAAGCCCAAAGAACTATTCTTCCAGCAATGACAGAATTCTTCTTAAAGGACAGAATGATTCGCAAAAAACACAATCCGCTTTGAGTGTTAAGAGGGGGGGAAAGGTGGGAACTCTGCTATGCAATCATTTTTGTCCCTTCACAAATGAATGAAAGATCAACCAGGCCGAACTCCAGCTGGGATGCTGAGATCCCTGAAATGTGCCAAGTGATGAAACTTGAGCAAAACCATGAGGTGCTGTGAGAAGTATGTGCCCATGACAAAGCGCAAAGCGCACACTGCATTTCATATGAATTAGTTGATCACAGGCACCTTGCTGGACCAGCCAGAGGGATATTTGGGGACAGAGACTGTTCTGAGGCCTCTCCAGTAATTGTGTTAAGGGAGCCAGTTATTCTCTCTGCATATAACACTGGCATTCGTCACCCTGAACCATAAATCCTGTGGTACGCTACCTTTTTCCATTTCTAAATAAGCCATCCATGGCCAAAGCCCAGCTGGGAAGTGCTGGGCAAGAGGCCCACCGTCCCAAAGTGAGCACATGATGGGCAAAAGAAGACAGGAGCCAAGGGGAAAGGGCCAGTCACTTAGCTCTGAAAGCATTCCAAGCTCCTTGGAATAGAGGCCTCTCCCAGCCTCTCTTCCCTACTCCCCCCTGCAAGAAAATTAGAGCCCAATTTAACAAGGCAGAAAGGTGGAGGACTAGGGCGCCTGGGTGGCTCAGTTGGTTAAGCGACTGCCTTCGGCTCAGGTCATGATCCTGGAGTCCCTGGATCGAGTCCCACATCGGGCTCCCTGCTCGGCAGGGAGTCTGCTTCTCCCTCTGACCCTCCCCCCTCTCATGTGTTCTCTCTCATTCTCTCTCTCTCAAATAAATAAATAAAATCTTTAAAAAAAAAAAAAAAAAAAAGAAAGGTGGAGGACTTGACCATGTGTTAAACTTGGTTACTTTCAAAATGATACTCTGGTTTACTTAAAGGTGCAGTACACAATAATTCAATTGATGTGTTTCATCAACTCAAATGAAAGGTGAATGCCAATGTGAATAAGTGATAACTCTCTTTTACACAGACAAACTCAAGCCAGGAGAGGCAAAACTGGAATTGTGGGGTTGCCCAGGCTTTGGGATTAGACAGACCTTGTCACATCCTGACTCCATCAGTCCATCAGTTTTTATCTGTGTGTCTTTTGGAAATTGCTCAATCACTCTGTGAACCATGCTTTCCTTATCTGTAAATGAGAATAACTAACCATGCCTACTTCATAACATTATTGTGAGAACATGGGGAGGACACTTGGCATTGTGCCAACAGAACATGGGGTTCAATAAATACTTTTTTATTGTTGCTACTAGGAGTTCTTGGAGAATCAGACTTCATGAATGCGCAAGATTTGTTTAATAAACTTTACATTCTTGGAATAATTTTACCTTTGTGGAAAGGTTGCAAAGACAGTCCAGAGAGTTCCCAAATACTCTTCACCCAGATTTTTTTAAATGTCAACATCTAATACTAATGTGGTACATTTGCCAAAACTAAGAAGCCCACCCTGGCACATCCAGATTACTATAAACTATTACTATTATCATTACTATTACTATAAAACTTGACACTTTCCAGATGTCCCAGTTTCCTATTCCAGGATATAATCTAGGATGTCACATTGCATTTAGAAGAATATTTTTAATTGACACAGCAGTCAGCATTGTTAGTCAATCAGTGACTCCGTGGTCAAAAGTTAAATGTGCCTTTTTAAAATCCTTGAGAGGTCTTGAAAATCATTTATTCTCTTAAGTAGTTTTTTTTGCAAACTATTAGTTGGTGTAGTAAATCCTTTTGCATGGTCAGTGAAATACTCAAATGCAGGTTAGCGTCTGCCAGAATTATCACATTATTCGTTTTATTCAGACTTGAAATTCCTAAGATTTTACTGTGCACGTACTCATGGCCTGCAAAGAGATAACAGTGTTTGGCACTCAGTCGGTGTTCAAAAAGTGTGTGTTGATAACCTAAATGTAAAAGGTAATTCAGATCTTCTGACAGCTTGGTCTGCTTACAGGCACAGTTAAGTGTATCTTGCCTTGGGCTGGGTCTTATTCTGAGTGATCTCTTGGAGTTTGGCTTTGCCTTTGACTATAGAACCTGTTTGTACAAGACTATGCAGAATCTGAGCAAATAAGACTCACTGTTTGGCAAACTATGAATTTCTTTACTACCGTTCACTCAGCAAGAATTGTCCCTTGGGGAGATCAATTCTGATGTTGAAATAAATCAGTTTTACTTTTATCTCCAAAAAAAAAAAAAAACTCACGTGTGTGAATTCAATTTCTTGCAGGTTAGTTGTGGTAGTTGCTGTTTTTTATAAACAGTATTAACCCGGGAGGATGAGAATCACCAGGGTGGCTCTGGCGAGGAGAAAGACGGAAGCGAGGGTGTCCAGCCAGCCATGAGTTTCCCGGTGTGATCGGGTGGGTTTGCTGCAGCCACACTGGGACCTCAGGGGTAAGTTATTACAAGATCGTTGTGGCAAGGGCATGTCGTCCTTCCCCAGTATTGACAAATGCTGTACTGCGTCCAAGCCATTCATTGAACCATTCTTGTATTTAATTTAAAAAACCTATCGAGTGACAACTACATACCATTGACTGGATGTCTGTTACGGAAAATGTACCCTGTGAAGCATTCACTTACTTGGAGGCTTATTAGAAACGCAGAATTTCAGGGGCACCTGGGTGGCTCAGTCTGTTAAGTGTCTGCCTTTGGCTCAGATCATGATCCCAGGGTCCTGGGATTGAGCCCCATGTCGGGCTCCTTGCTCAGTGGGGAGCCTGCTTCTCCCTCTGTCTCTCTCTGCAGCTCCCCCCTGCCTATGCTCTCTCCCTTTCTCTCTCCCTCTCTCTGTGCTCTGTCAAATAAATAAATAAAATCTTTAAAAAAAGAAATGCAGAATTTCAGGACCCACCCCAGTCATCTGAATCAGAATCTGCATTTTAACAAGCTCTGGAGATGATTCTCACTGGACTAGATGACAGGGGTAAGAGCCAGAATCCCATCATATAAATGTTATATATTTATTGAAGGGACTATTGATAAAATTTCAGTCAGTGCCAGGATACCAATAAGGAATGGTGAGGCGCACTGGCCTTAGTATTAGCAGAAACCTATTACCATCCTAGCAGGAGCTGCTCAATAGAACCAATGGTCTTTGGTAGCAAAGAATGTGTCTCTGGCAGGGCCAACAGAAAATATCCATCACACCATGAAACATGGCCTCTGTTCTCAATGACTTTGGCCTCTGTTCTCAATGACTTTGGTCTCTAGAAGACCTTATGTACCTGTGGGTTGGTGGTGATGAAAGCCTCCATTGTTGCAACCTAAACAAAAACTACCTTTTCAAAATGACCTTGAATGTGATATTCTAGGATTCTCTTAGATCATTCCTTAACAACCTAACCATATTTCTGAGTAATTATTATGTGAAAGGCACTCACCTAGATACTGAGGAGGTAGAAGTGTTAGATATGGTCCCTGCCTTCAAGAAGTTTGTGATTTTAGGTTTAGCATCGATTAATGCTTCTTACATAAAACTGAAAAAAAGGCTCAAAAATTCAACCAGAACCCAATGAAGCAGGCTATGAAGTTGAGACTCTGGAACCAGACCACTAGGTTTGAACCTCAGTTCTAATATTTACTAGCTATGGAGCTGTGGATATCCTGCCTAGCCTCTCTATGTCTCCTTCTCTTCCTCTGTAAAGTTGAGATGATAAAATCAGTTGCCTGCCTCAATGGGCTATGGTGGTGGCTGTCAGGATTAAATGAGTCAGCATGTGAAAAGTATTTTCAGTGGTGCCCAGCACATCATCAACCCTCTACGTGTTAGTTATTGGAAGCTAAGAAATAACCATGTCCTCAGTGGCAGAAAACCTAAAAAAGCAGAGTACCAAGTCCATGACATAGAGCTGCCCTTCTACATTTATGCATTTTTATTTATTGATTGGTTTTTAAAGATCTATTTATTTATTTTTAGAGAGAGAGAGAGAATGCACAAGCAGGGGGAGGGGCAGAGGGAGAGAGAGAGAATCCCAAGTGGATTCTGCACTGAGCACAGAGCCCAACGTGGGGCTCAGTCCCACGACCCTGAGATGACCAGAGCCGCAACCAAGAGTCGGACACTCAACCAACTGTGCCACCCAGGCACCCCTAAATTTATGCATTTAAATAAGTCGATTAAAGGATAAAAATAATAAGTTAATAATCATAGAGTTGGCACAAGGATAAAGAAGTATTGAAGCAGTTAAGTTTGAGAAACCCTGACCCTCAGTTACTTCTAGCCCCCAGACCCATGCAATGCCTTGTCTAAGTGTTCTTACAGGGTTAAGAGACTTTCTGAAGGGACAGTTTCCCACAAAGCCTTCTGGGTTAAAGGAAAATGAAATGTAAGTATAAAAGTAGGAGTGCTTTTAAGAAATTGAAGTTAGTAGGGCGCCTGGGTGGTTCAGTTGGTTAAACGTCTGCCTTCAGCTCAGGTCCTAATCCCGGAGTCCCAGGATGGAGCCCCACATCGGGTTCCCCACTCAGCAGGGAGTCTGCTTCTCCCTCTTACCCTCCCCCATCTCGTGCTCTCCTTCTCGTTCTCAAATAAATAAATAAAATATTAAAAAAAAAAGAAATTGAAGTTAATTATGTATTCAAAACCAACTAAAGGAGTTGTAAACACATATGGGGGTGCAGCTACCCTGCATATCAAGGTCAGAGGCTCCAAGAGCTACACATATAGTTATGCCCATGGAAGTCATGTACATACATCTGAGGGCAGAGGTCAGCTCCTGAGATTTCATTTAGTTACCTCTTCGTCAGGATTTCCAAAATTTCAGGCTTCTTTTGTTAGATCCAGCATTGTTTTTTTTTTCTTTGCATTCTGATGAACTTGGGACCTAAATTGTATTTCCAATCTCCAGTCATTTAGTGGAAGGCCATTAGTGACTGGTTAAACACACACATGCACGCACACACACACATTCATATATTACATTTTCAGACCAATTAAATTACAGAAGGAGCCAATCTGAAAAGTTATTGAATTAAAACCCTAGAAGGGAGAGATGGGTTTTATTGTTAGGGGTTGCCATGACAACTTGATATGCTAGAGAGGAATATGTGCTGAGTTCATGTCTTGGAGCCTCTGACAGGTTCAGGGCAGGGCTTTTGCCTCTGAATCTTGTTGCCAAGGTAATGCAGCACAAGGCCAGAGTCCACTGAAATGAATACCTCTGACAGCTCATGCCAGCAGGAGCTATCTGATTAAAAGGGATCTTAAAAAAAAAAAAAGAAAAAGAAAAGAAACAGTATTTTAACAAGAGCAGGAGGAGAATGCAAAGGCGGGATATTGAAATATGGACAAGAGAAAATCTGAAAGGAAAGCAGTTAGCGGGTGCCAAGAAGTAACTCAATAAAGGGGTCTGTTTTATTAGCAAGGGGTTGGTGATGTGTGAAGGTCTGCAGGCAGGGATCCCAGCCCGCCGGGCCATTTTGTTAGTGAAATGATACTGCCCCAGTTTGGTTCCCTGGCTCAAGTTCAGCAGAATGATTTCACTTGATTGGTGGCTGCGCCCTTTCCGACTACAGATTTTAATTTGACAGATTTCCTTCTCTGATAATACATTAAAGAAAATGGTTTCTGAGGGACTTTATAGGTCGCACATATATCTCAAAATGAAAAGGGAACCCACAAAAACGTCAACCCAGAGTAGAGGCCACCAAATGCCATGCCTTCAGCCACCAGAAGAAAGAATCCTCAAGTTCATGATCATATTTCCCAGAGGGATTTGACCCAGACTCCAAGTAAGCTGACTCTCTTTCACACTTCCAGGGATTTAATGGGGATAATTAGTAAGTGCAGACATGTGGGTAAGAGGGTAAAAGGTGGAATCTGGACGGAATTCAGAATCCCAAGTCAGCAGTTCTAACTTAGTTCCTATGAATTCAGATCAGAGTATTATTTCATAAACAAATGAGGGAATGAAAATTTACTATCCTCATCCCACCCTATACAAGTAGCGTCGACGGTGTGATCTGTAATGGAGAGGATATTGGCCTTAGAGTTACCAAAATCCAACTCCTGCCTCTGCAATTGATTTGCTGAGTGGTGTTGGCCCAGTATTTAACATGTTCTGTCTCTGTTTCTGAAGCTATAAAGCAAGGTGGATTATCCCAGCCTCTTCCTGTAAGACTAGTTCTCTACCTGGAATGGATAGCCAAATCACAGAAAAAGCTCTTTTTAGAAATTCAGATTCCCTGGGCCCTGCCCCAATTTCTGCTGAGTCAAAATTTAGACCTTTCGAGAGCTCTACACATGATTCTGATTCGCATCTCTGTTCAAGAATCACCAAAGATTGTATATAACTTGTAAAGATGAATAAGCTAACATATGGGAGTTGTCTTAAGCTCCTCAATCAATCGAAAAGGAAAGGTGCTACCAAGTTCAGCTTTTTTTTCCCCAGCTTACATTTTTAATATTTAAAACATGGCAAAGAGATTAGGAATGTAGGAAAGTTGGCATATGTAAGGGAGTTCACATTTCTCTTTACAGTTTGAGGTATTTGGAGATGTCTAAGCTTTAAAAGAAAAGCTCTTGAAGTAACTCTTTTTGTTCATGGTTTCCATGCAATATCCCCCGCCATCTTTATTGATCTGGAGAATGAAAAGTGAGGTTTATCTAATGCTTACTGGCACAATTTTGAGTGTTTTGTTATATGTTAACTCATTTGATCTTGCCCCCTCTTATACACACTATGGAGAGATGAAGTAACCTGAGGCCATTGGTGACAAAGGGTAGAGCTGGGCTTTGAACCCAGGAACCTCACTCCAAAGCCCCACTCCTAGTCACTGTGTTGAAACCATTGGTAGGTCAAACATTTCCATGAATAAATTGTTCAGCCTATATATGGGAGTTTTTCTAGGTCTGAGTCATCACTTCCTAAAATGTGGTCCTTAGACTTCCTATGTCTGGATCATCCAAGGTGCTTATTAAAAATTCTGTTTCCAGGGATCAATCCCAGGCCTCTGGCACTAGCATCTCAGGTATGAATAGATGGCTGGAACTGGCATTTAGAAAGTATACTCCTTAGGTGATTGTTTTTCCAACTTTACTGAGGTGTGACAGGCAATAAAAATTGTCTGCATTTAGGTTGTACAATGTGATTTTTTTATGGTGTATAACACAATTTAATATATACATATATGTTGTGAAATGATTACCACAATCAAATTAACACATCCATCATCTCATATAGTTAACCTTTTATGTGTATGGGTGTGGTGAGAACACTTAAGATGTACTCTCTTAGCAAGTTAGGTGAGTAGGCCCAGTAAAATTTAAGAACCACTGGCCTGGGATTAACATTCGTAGGTCACCATTGTCAAGGATGAGGGTTGGTAGAACATTTGGGAGCCATCAAACCAAAACTGTTTTCCAGAATTAGACACTGGGCACTACCTGGGGTTGTTCATGGATAGTTTGTGGCTGTTGGATAGTTTGCACAAGACACAACTTCTGCCCAGAAAAAAACTGGTTGTTGTCTGTCGTGGAGGGAAGCCAGCAAACTGACAGTATGAATTTGCCTTCAGAGCCCAGATCTCATTTCCCCCCAAGGGGTTCCTACTTATTGGTAGCAGGGCTAGCACTGGACTATAACTTTGATGTTTTCCTTCGTAATATCCAAGCGCTTGGAAGTCCCCGTGTCACTCGCTGCACACCCCATTGCGGACACAATGACAGAGTCAGGGAGCAGACCATGTGGAATGCAGTCTGGCCCCCTTGGGGCTTTGAATTGAGCAGGAACTTGCAGACTCCCACAAGAGATCACTGTGGTGTCTTTTTCAGATGGGCAAAGAAAAGGAGGCCAAGAAGTAAACCCAGAAGGGTTGGGGATTTGTACTTTGGAAGTAGTCCACAGTGATTTTTTTTTTTAATTAAAAATTTTTATGTGAGGCTTCTTGGGATGTAATTTATACACAATAAATTCAGGTGGGTTTTTTGTTTTGTTTTGTTTTGTTTTTAGTGTGTGGTTCAATGAGTGTTGGAAGCTATACTCAACATCATACCACCAACATCAGTTCTGTGAATTTGACTGATGTATATGGTCAGGTAACCAACATCAAAAAAGACAGAACACTATCAATTCCCCCGAAAAGGTCCTTTGTACCCCTTTGCAGCCAACCCCACCCTCTTTCCCCCATTCTTTGGCTACCACTAATCTAATACGCATCCAAATTCTAGAATGTCACATAAACGAAATCTTATCATATGCAGCCTTTCATTGGTGTGGACGTCAATAATTCTTTCCTATTTATTACTAAGTAATATTCCATTGTATGGGTTGCCACAATGTATTCGTTGATTCACCAGATGATGGGCATTTGGGGTATTTTCACTTTGTGGCAGGAACTGAGATTTAAATGAGCACAAATTCAGCAAGCCCACAGATAAGCCGACTCTGGAAAGTGAAATGGTTTATGCCTACAGCCGTTCATAAAAATCACCATCACACTGGAAATTCCAACTAACACCTAAACATCTGTGGCTCTGGAAACCAATGGGAAGGAAGAAAATGCATTAAGTCGTGTTGGTGGAGTGATTAGAAGACATTTGGTGTCCTTTGAGAGCCCTAAAATGATACTACCATGCTGAGACACATGAGGGCGCTCTAACCAGCTAGCATTAGCAAAGCCTTCGTTCTAACAAAGGTTGTTTGTTTTTTAATTTATTGGAATGCTTTGTTGAAAACCCTGGTGAATTCTCACTCCCACCCTTGGTCTCATTGGCCACTCTCGGATGATAGAAAAGAATTTGGCATCCAGTGAATCTGTCTTTGACTAATCCTCAGGGGTTTATTGTACCCAAGCACAGTTTTATGGGGAGGCTCTAGTCAGCTTCCCTACTTAAAGTTACATGGAAAGGCTTCCAAAGGAACTCAAGATCAGAATACCTCATAAATCACAAAGAGAACCGAGATGGTCCCTAAAGTTCCTTTTTAATTTTATTGTTATTTTCAGGCCTTCCCAGAATTTAGCACACGGGTGTTAAAAAATAATTGCTGGGCAATAATTTAGAGAGACTTGTGAGTCACTCCTTTCACATGGATCAACAACTTAGCTGGTTGAGAGTTGTTCATTCTCATCCAAGGAAGCACTGTGATCCATATAGAGGATTGCTATCTTTATAGCAAAGCAGGAGGGAGAGAGGACAGGGTTACTGGTTTGGGTTTTCTGAGAGGCTATTCAAAACCAAAACCAAAAAAAAAAAAAGTTCTGGATACATTTAAAATTTTTTGAAAATCAATGACTCATTTGTTACAGAGGAGTGAAATCCAAAATAAAAGAAACTTCATATAAACTGCATTAGAAAGCTCTGATGGGACTCTAAATGAATTTCATGCTGGGGGTGCATGATTTTCTTCCAAGGTCCGGGGAGTCTTAAGGATCCCTCTCTTAGGGATAGGGGTTGATCCCATCATAGCAAGGATGTTTCTGCAAGGACTTCGTACAATTAACAGAATAAAATGCTTACTTGAAGAAAGAAGTCTTTTACTCAGTCAAAACTCCCAAACATAAAATATGATTGTTTCAAGCAGAAAATTATCTTTGGCTGTTATGTCCAAGTTACATAATAGCATGGCCTTAAAATTAAGAAGACAGGGAAGAGATGATTCTAAGGACAGAGTGTGGCCCCGGCCTGGATTCATGGATGCTTGGCACCAATCAAGAGAACCACCCTGGGGTGCTCTCTCTCCGCATTTGAGTAGAATCCTGAACCGCAAGACCTGGGCCTACACACAGTCCCACTGTAGACTTTCTCAATCCCCCCCTTCAAAAGACATTCTCCTGTTCTATCCTTACCTTATCTCTTGGATCCAAAGCTCCCTGGCTGTCTGAATATGGTGGTTAAATGTTTGGACCAATGAGTCGTAGCTAGCTATGTGATCTTAAATAAATTAACTTTACCTCTCTAAACTTCAATTTCCCGTGCTCGCTTCGGCAGCACATATACTAAACTTCAATTTCCCCCACTATAAAGTGGAGATTGTAAAAGTCTTTATTTTGGGTCTCCGTAACAGTACCCACCAGAAGTTGCTGAGAAGATTAAATAAGATAATGCATATAAAGTCATATAACCCAGTGTTTGGTACATAGTAAGCCCTCCAGAGATTGACATTATTATTTTTAGCATTATTATCATCATCAACATTATTATCAATATTTCTGGTTTGCTCCTCTCAACTGTCACCTCATCCCCCTCTCGTGCTAAACCACCTTCAGACTCCAGGGGGAAGAATCTTCCTAGTCAACCAAGCCCTTAACCTCTCCTGTCCCTGCATCTGCCCCAAAGCAAACTCAGCCAATGCTAACAGTCTTGTCCCATCACACATCAGGGTTGTGCTAAGAATGCCAGGAGCATCAAGTGGCCATCAATCTAGCTATAACCATCAATTTGGGATGGATTTACCTTAAAAGTGACGTGCACTCCTTTCTATTATAAATCCCTACACTATTCACCCTTCCAGGTGAGAGCATATTCTGTCCATCAATAATCATCTTCCTATAAAGGAGTTGCAGAAACAATACAATGGGAGTGGACAGGGGTCCTTTTTAAGGAGAGGAAATACTATCTTATATCATTGCAGTTATGTCCCCAGCAAGCAACAGAGTCAAGTCCCAAGCTGACAACGGTACCTCCAAGTTTTGCAAGAGAACTGGAAGAAGAAAAGGAAATCCAAAGAGATTGTGATCCCAGTTTAACAATGAATGAGGAGAAGCAAAATGCCTCAAAATAGATCTGTTCACATTTCCTTTTTAAGAATGGGAGGGGGAGGGGCGCCTGGGTGGCTCAGTTGGTTAAGCGACTGCCTTCGGCTCAGGTCATGATCCTGGAGTCCCGGGATCGAGTCCCTCATCGGGCTCCCTGCTCGGCGGGGAGTCTGCTTCTCCCTCTGACCCTCCTCCCTCTCATGCTCTCTGTCTCTCATTCTCTCTCTCTCAAATAAATAAATAAAATCTTTAAAAAAAAAAAAAAACAAAACAAAAAGAATGGGAGGGGGAGGTTCCTCCAGACAAGTCAGAATAACTTACAGTCAAGTTGTATTTTTAACAAGTTCTCTCGATTAGCTCACATAGTGTTTAGGATTGTAGATTCTGGATCTGTCCACTGGGGTATTCTGCTTCTGTCTCTTAATCCCCATAGGCCTTGGTTTCCCATAGGTAGAATGAGGATAACAATATTGTGCACCTCACAGCATTCTCATTAGAGTTAAATGCAATCATCCGTTTATACCACCAAGCACAGTGCCTGGAAATGAGAAAAGGGATGGGAGAGGAAGGAGAAGAGAAGATCAGAAAGTGACCAGGTCCAGACTCATGATGAGATTGTGTGAACCCAAGAGTGTGATTAATTCAACCACATGCACCTGAGGTTCAAGGAAAGCAAGAAGGTGAAGGAGCTTTAGCCCATGGACTTTGATGATGTGTTTCCCTGCTCAGCATCTTTTGGCGTATTTCCTCATGTTCCACTGTGTCTGACGAGGTGGGTTTGCTGGATAGCCAAGTTCCAGATAAAAGGAGTAGCAAACAAAAAGAAGCTGAGGCACTTATGCATATGCAAAGAAATAAACCCACAGACTAAAGGGACTTCTGAGGCTCTTTAGGTCAACCTCTGAGGTTGGAGAGGTTACGTGGCCTGCTCAAAGTAATGCAGCTAAGGAGACACCAAGCCAGGACTAGAATCTAAGGGCGTCATAATCTACCTCCCAAGTACATCAGACTGCAAGAGGATTGGAGATACTAATAGCAATGCTACCTTCTTTTATATCTTATGCCCAAGGAAAAATGAAAAAGAAGATTCTATGCAGACACCTTTTGAAGTTCAACTCACAATAGGCCTTACACTTTAAATGGGTCACTCTGTATCACCATGGTGATTCTTCCAAGTTCTCCTGGAATCATCAGCTGTTTTCTAATGAGGGCACTCCCCAGAACTTGCAACTCCACCAAACAGATAACTATTTCCCAAGAGAAAACACTTAGCTCCTTATTATGCAGCTTAGTCAGCAATTATTTTCCCTTCTCTACTTCCCAGGGAAACGATCTAAAGATTGTGCCTAGGGCACCTGGGTGGCTGTCGTTAAGCAGCTGCCTTCAGCTCAGGTCATGATCCCGGGGTCCTGGGATCGAGTCCCACATCGGGCTCCCTGCTCAGCGGGAAGCCTGCTTCTCCCTCTCCCACTCCCCCTGCTTGTGTTCCTGCTCTCGCTGTCTCTGTCTCTGTCAAAGAAATAAATAAAATCTTAAAAAAAAAATTCTTAAAAAAAAAAAAAAAGATTGTGCCTACATTTGCTTTAGAAGTCCCAGAGTTCTTTTAAAAACCTCTTGATTCCACTGATGGCAACTCTGCTTTCCTGGGTTTTGTGTGATTTATATGTTGAGAAACAGCCACCTTCTTGCCTTCTATCTTTCTAACTGAGCAATAAGTATATCACAACTACAGAGCTTAGTAACAGTACGGCTGTTCCTCAAAAAATTTAAAAAAAGAATCACATATGATTCAGCCATTACAATTCTGGGTATCCATCCAAAAGAATTGAAATCAAGGTCTCAAAGAGAGATTTGTACACCCAGGTTCAGAGTAGCATTACTTACAGTAACTAAAAGCTGGAAGCCACCCAAGTATCTATCAATGGAGGAATGGGGATAAACAAAATGTGATACATATAATAAAATAGTATTCAGCCTTTAAAAGGAACAAAATTCTGACGGGGCTCCAACATGGATGAATCTTGAAGACATTATGTGAAGTAAAATAAACCAGGCACTAAAAGACAAATACAGTATGATTCCACTTATATGAGGTATCTAGAGTGGTCAAATTCATAGAGATGGAAAGCAGGATGGTGGATTCCAGGGGCTGGCAGAGGGGAGAAATGGGGAGAAGTTGTTTAGTGGGTACAGAGTTTCAGTTTTGCAAGATGAAAAAGTTCTGGAGATGGATTGCAAGTAATGTGAATATACTTAACACTACCGAATGGTGAACTTAAAGTGGTTGCAGTGGTAAATGTTATATGTATTTTATCATAGTTAAAAAGGTTTTAAATAAAAATAAAATGAGAGAGTGAGAGAGAGAGAGATGGGGAGTGTCTAAGTCCTATATACTTATTACAAGCATATGTATAGTTATTTTAACCGTCATTGGTCTCATTATACTTCTCAGTCATAATTGTGAAGGTTCACTGCTTAGGATTCTCTCTTCCTCTGCCCCTTCCCTCCTCCCCCACACTAGCACGCATGCATGCTCTCTCTCTCTCAAATACATAAATAAAATCTTTAAAAATTTGCTTTCACACAATTCATAAAGGAAATAAAGTGAAAGGAAAGACAACACCACCTGGGCAGACCTCATCACCTCCGCAGAGATAATCTCTGTTCAAGTTGGGTATGTAGTCCTCCAGAATTTTTGGTGCCTATACATGCATGCATATATGATTTGTGCATTTGTTTTTTAAAAAATAAAATATAATCAAATAACACATGCTGTTCTACAACTTGCTTTTCTTCAATTAGCAATATATCCTAAACAGCTTTCCATATTAGTACATACAGGTATGATTCTTTCTATATGTTCCTTATGCTATCTAACCAATTCTCCAATAAAGGATGTTTAGATTATGTCCAGTTTAGTGTTGTTGTAATTAGCACTGAAATGAACATTCTTGTTTCTGTATCTTTGAGCACTTATTTGAGTGTATCTACAGGATTAATGATTCTGCATCCAATTTTACAATGGGGCAGCGGGGTGTCCCCACACCACCAAGCAATTCTCAATAACAGCTGGGTGTCCTACAATTTAACTTGATTCTTTTTTTTTTTTTTTTTTTTTGAAAGAAAGAGGCAGGGGTAGGTAAAGAGCAGGGGGAAGGCAGAGGGAGAAGGAGAGAGAGAGAATCTTAAGCAGGCTCCACGCCCAAAGCAGAGCCTGATGCAGGACTCAATCTCACAACCCCGAGATCATGACCTGACCTGAAATCAAGAGCTGGACACTTAACTGACTGAGCCACCCAGGCATCCCTCAGCTCAATTCTGACACTATTCTGACACATCTGCCTGGAGAGAGCATCAGATTCCACAAGTTAAGGGCTCAGTCCTGCAAGACTGCCCTCCACTTCAGACCAATTGCAATTCCAGATGCTTCTGACCTGTGCTTTTACCCCTCTGCTATAGCTTACAAGTTCCAACAACTCCCTCCTTGGGTTTTATTAATTTGCTAGAGCAGCTCACAGAACTCTGAGACACATTTTACTTACTAGATTACCAGTTAATTATAATAAGATATAACCCAGGGACAGCCAGATGGAAGAGATGCATAGGGCAAGGTATGGGGAAAGGGCACAGAGCTTCCATGCTCTCTGATGTTGCCCTCTCCCCAAATCTCCATATTTTCACCAATCCGGAAGCTCTTGGAACCCCATTCTTTTGGGTTTTTATGGGAGCTTCCTTACATAGGCATGATTGACTAAATCATTGGCAACTGAGGATTGAACTCAATCTTCAACCCTTTTCCCCTCCCTGGAGGCCAGAGGGTATGACTGAAAGTTTCAACCCTATAATCATATGGTTTGTTCACTGCAACCAGCCCCCATCCTTAGGTGTGGTCCAAAACTCATCTCATTAATATAACAAAGGACACCTTTATCTCTCTCATCATTTAAGAAATTCCAAGAGTTTTAAGAAGCTACATGTCAGAAACAGGATGAAGACCAGATATATATTTCTTTTATATTATAAGTCACAATATCTCAAGGATAAGTTCCTAGAAGTAGAATTCCTGGGTCAAAGGGTGTATGCGTTTTACATTTCCATAGATTTTCTCTATGGACTTTATTATCAGATAAATCTGGGGTTGAATCTGGGCTCTGTCACTTACCGGCTGTGTTACTTCAAACAAGTTATTCATTCTCAACCTCAATTTCCTTAGCTATGAAATGGATATAACTTAAACACGAAACAGGACGAAACATGTTCAGTTGATAATGGTTAGCAGTTAGCTCACATACCCTCATCTCTTTCTCTCTCCTTTATTGTCTCCCTCGTAACTCTTCCTTGGATTTTTTTTCAAATATCACATTTCATTTCATGTCAACAAATATTTGTAGTGGTCTAATATATGCAAGGTTTGACAAATGCTGAGGGGACTCTAATTTTTTTTAAAAGACACAGTCCTTTTTGGAGCTTACAGTATTATACAGGAGAAAAACATCTCTCAGGTCTTAGTATATGGCAAGTCCTTACTTAATATTGTTGGAATGAATGAGTAAATGAAGGAAGGAATGTTGCTGAATAACACCACCCAGTCTGGAAAAGAGCTCAGCAGAGGTGCTATCATCCATACAGTGGAACGTGGAATCAGGAGTGATGGAATTGAGGCTTCTCAAAATTTTCTTCTGAATTCCACCTAATGGCAAGGGAGACATTGGGGCTGAAGGCCAAAGCATTTGGCTAGGAAATCATATGGAGTCTTGTATTTTATCTTGAAACTTCACATAAAATTTGTATTCTACTCCTTACATGTTTGCTTCCATATAAATAGCATCCTTCTCCTTGACCCCAGGGTAAAATGGACATGCCGGCAAGATGTACTGTATTTATCAGGTGACTCAAGTTCCTCCTGACATGGTGTCAAGGGTGTGTATACATGAGTTTGAGAAGCATGAGATTAATATGGATGCCGAATGAGCCTTCATTTCATGCTTCACCAACTGTCTCCCCGTCCGTCTGCCCTGCATACCCATCTCACACCCCCAGCCGCCCATCTCCCCCCTGTCTGCTAAACTCTCTCCCTCCCTGTTGTCTCTTCAATCCTGATTTTGTTTTCCTAACTAATCTAAGTGTTATGTTGAAACTCCACCACACAAAAAACATTGAAGAAAAATGACTCAACTGCAAAACTCCTCCAGTAACCATTTGAGGTCATTAAAGTTTCGTGGGACACCCTTCATTTATCCCCATTGTGTTGGCTTTTGGTCTGTCTCATTCCCGGCATCTATGACAATAGACTCTTAGAGGGATGCAGCTTGTTTCATTTAAATCTTGACAAGCACCCAAACTAATGCCGTGGTCAATTAATGTTGCTCTGGTTCCGAGCACTCAGTTATGTGCTCTCCTCTGTGCTTGAAGGACACTGTAAATGGAACATATGTTTTGAATTGCTTCTCCAGAGCTCAGGGTGACTCTGATCTGTCTGCTTCTTCTCCACTCCCACTGCCTGGGCTCTGGGTCAGGCCCTCATCATTTCTCACTTAGATTATTGCTCTAGTTCCCAGTGTGAAATTTCTTGTCTTTCACTTCACCCTCCTTGAAGCTGCTAGAGTGATTTTTCTAACAGAGGTCAGTCCACACCATTCCCCTGCTTAAAACTTAGGTGGGAATGATCTACAACTACGCACAATGACATTAGGTTTCACTTATCAATATGAGTGAAAGCACCAGACACAAAAGAGTGCATCCATTAAATAAAGCACGAGACCCAGCAAACCCACCTGGTGGTGTGTTATACATCCCAGGAGTGGCCAACAGGTACATGAAGAGATGCTCAACATCACATTATCAAGGAAATGCAAATCAAATCCACAGTGAGATGTCCCCTCACGCCTGATAGGGATGGTTTTACTAGAAAACAATAAAACAGCAGGTGTTGGTGAGGACATAGAAAAAAGGAACCCTAAAATACTGTTAATGGGAATGTCAATTGGAGCCACTCCTGTGGGAAGTAGTGAGGCAGTTCCTCAAAAAATTAAAAATAGAATTATTGTATGACCCAGCAATCCTGCCTCTGGGTATTTATCCAAAGGAATTGAAATCAGGATCTCGAAGAGTACCCGCATTCCCATGTTAAAGGTAGCATTATTCTCAATTGCCAAGATATGGAAACAACCTAAGTGCCTATTGACAGATGAATGAATAAAGAAAATGTGGTATACATTACAGTGGAATATTACCCAGCCTTAAAAAAAGAAGAAAATGCTGCTATTTGCAACAACATGGGTGGACCTGGGGAACATTATGCTAAGCAAAATAAGCCAGACACAGAAAGACAAATACTGTATTATCTCACTTACATTTGGAAACCGAAAGAGGCGAACTCAGAGGCAGAGAGTAGAATGTGGTTGCCTGGGGAAAGGTGGGGTGGGGAGATGATATTCAAAAAGTACAAAGTTTCGGTTCTGAAAGATAGATTAGGTTCTGGAGATCTACTACATGGCATAATTCCTACAGCTAACAATACTGTATTGAAAACTTAAAACTTACTGACAGGGTATATCTTACGTTAAATTTTTTTACCACACAAAGAAAGATAATTATAATAAGGCGGGGGGTAACTTTGGGAGGTGTTGGATATGTTTATGGCCTTGATGGAGATGATGGGTACATGGTATAGACATATCCCCAAACTCACTGAGTTGTACACAGTAAATATGCATAGCTTTTTACATGTCAATCAGACCTCAGTGAAGTGGTTAAAAGAAAAAAAGAAGTCAGGATAGCAGTTATGCTTGGCAGGGGGGTGGAGCAGTAGTGATTGGTAGGGATGGTGAAAGGGACTTCTGGGTTGGCATTAATGGGATGGTGTTAACTTCTTGATCTGGGTGCTAGTAGAATTGATGTGTTTGGTTTGTGAAAATCTATCAAGCTGTACACTTATGTGTTGGGGACTCTTCCGTATGTCTACTCCTGCAGTGAGAAGTAAAAACAGACAGTATTGGTTGCTTCCCCTTAGCACGATGCACAGGGTTCCATTTGTCCCCCTTCCCTGCCACCTCCAATCATCTTGCCCAACATTCTGCCACACCAGATGACTCCATGTTCTCCAAACGCGGCATGCTTCCTATTTTTCCCTGATGCTGCTCAATTTGACAGGAAGTCCTGCAGTAGAAAGTTGGCTTATCCTTTGATTCTCTGTTCAAATACCACCTTCTCCACGAGATCTCTTCCTGACCAACCTCAGCAAAATTAATGGTTCTCTTCTCTGTGCTTTCATAGTACTTTGTCCTTCCTTTCCTGCAGCTGCAGTGACCCTACTTTCAATATTTAAAAAGAGGATTCTTGTTCTGAGGAGTACGAATTATACTTACAGGGTCACTAGGATAGACTGCTGGGCTCAGGAATGGCCTGGAACATCCAGGCTGTGTAAAACACAATGTATTATAGTAATCTCTCTGGATCTGTGTCTTCATCTAGACCAAAGGTTCTTAATCTTTTGTGTGCCATGAATCCCTTTGGCAGACTGGTAAAGCTTAAGGACCCTTTTTTACAGTAAATCTTTATGGATAGCTCAATGAATTTGTATAAAGTTAACACTTTCATATTGCTAATATCTGGATCAATAGATAACCCAAAAGCCCCACACACCCCTCCCAGCCACCACCCCACAAAAGGGTAAACTCTATCTTGACTTCTAACTTCAGAGATGAGCTAACCTATTTTGAAACTTTGTATAAACTGAATCATACAGCGTGTTCCCTTTTGGGTCTGGTTTCTTCTTTTCAGTCTTAGTTTGTAAGATCCATCCAAGTTGCTGAATGTAGCAATTGTGTATTCATTCTCATTGCTGGGTGGTATTTCACTGCATGAATATACCACTGCTGATTTATCCATTCTTCTATTGATGAACACGTAGTTTGTTTGCAGTTTTATGTTGTAATGAATAGTGCAGTTATGAACCTCCTCATACATGGAAAACATATATTTTGTACTCACTTCAGAACACTGTTCTTAATGCATAAAGTAAGATACATAGGAGTACAAAATAACTAAACTAATATAAAGCTTTCAAAATATAAAACAAAATTTGAGATATAGTTACATTTGTGCTTTTTTTTATTATTATGTTATGTTAATCACCATATATTACATCATTAGTTTTTGATGTAGTGTTCCGTGATTCATTGTTTGTGTATAACACCCAGTGCTCCATGCAGTACGTGCCCTCTTTAATACCCATCACCAGGCTAACCCATCCCCCCATGCCCCTCCCCTCTAGAACCCTCAGTTTGTTTCTCAGAGTCCATAGTCTCTCATGGTTCATCTCCCCCTCCGATTTCCCCTCCTTCATTTTTCCCTTCCTGCTATCTTCTTCTTCTTTTTTTTTTTTAACATATAATGTATGATTTGTTTCAGAGGTACAGGTCTGTGATTCAACAGTCTTACACAATTGACAGCGCTCACCATAACACATACCCTCCTCAATGTCTATCACCCAGCCACCCCATCCTTCCCACCCCCCCACCACTCTAGCAACCCTCAGTTTGTTTCCTGAGATTAAGAATTCCTCATATCAGTGAGGTCATATGATACATGTCTTTCTCTGATTGACTTATTTCACTCAGCATAATACCCTCCAGTTCCATCCACGTTGTTGCAAATGGCAAGATTTCATTCCTTTTGATGGCTGCATAATATTCCATTGTATTTATATACCACATCTTCTTTATCCATTCATCTGTCGATGGACATCTTGGCTCTTTCCATAGTTTGGCTATTGTGGACATTGCTGCTATAAACATCGGGGTGCACGTACCCCTTCGGATCCCTACATTTGTATCTTTGGGGTAAATATACCCAGTAGTGCAATTGCTGGATCGTATGGTAGCTCTATTTTCAACTTTTTGAGGAACCTCCATACCGTTTTCCAGAGTGGCTGCACCAGCTTGCATTCCCACCAACAGTGTAGGAGGGTTCCCCTTTCTCCGCATCCCCGCCAACATCTGTCGTTTCCTGACTTGTTAATTTTAGCCATTCTGACTGGTGTGAGGTGGTATCTCATTGAGGTTTTGATTTGGATTTCCCTGATGCCGAGCGATGTTGAGCACTTTTTCATGTGTCTGTTGGCCATTTGGATGTCTTCTTTGGAAAAATGTCTGTTCATGTCTTCTGCCCATTTCTTGATTGGATCATTTGTTCTTTGGGTGTTGAGTTTGATAAGTTCTTTATAGGTTTTGGATACTAGCCCTTTATCTGATATGTCATTTGCAAATATCTTCTCCCATTCTGTCAGTTGTCTTTTGGTTTTGTTGACTGTTTCTTTTGCTGTGCAAAAGGTTTTTATCTTGATGAAGTCCCAATAGTTCATTTTTGCCCTTGCTTCCCTTGCCTTTGGCGATACATTTGTGCTTTTTTATTAACACAATTCCGAGATTTGGCAGTGGGTCTAGTAACTATTACAATTTTGAAGTAATGATGTGCATGAATGAAATTTAAAATTTCTGCAAAACTACAACCTTCTATGAAAATGTCCATCATTTCTGTTGGTGACAAAGTCACAGGTAGTGTGAATACCTCTGCAATTTGTTGTATAAATTCATAGCTGAAGGAATGTTAAATTTCAGTTACAGGTTAGTAAAAAATAGAGATGTGATTTTTTTTTCTCATCCAACTTGAGGAAGTCCCTGAATTGACCTCTGATCTAGACTTAACCCCCTTAAAAGCAAGGATCATATACTACCTATATTAAAAATTCAGAATCTGACACAAAACTTGCCACTCAGTATGCTCAATAATGGGTTTTTTGGAATGACAGATTCACAAATGACAATAGCAAGCTTGGGTTGAGCATGTAATATGTGCCAAGTCCTGGGCTAGGTTCTTTAAATGTTCTTCTAAAAATCCCCACAACTTTTGACTACTGGCCCCATTTTACAGATGAGGAATGGAGGCTTGGCGAGGTTATATAACTTGCCAAAATTTAACAATCAGTAAATGTTAGGCCAGGAATTCAAACTCAAGTACTTCTAACTCCAACCCCCCCCCACCCCCCCCACCTGATTGCTTTCACCCCCCACAGCTGATTGCTAACTTTTATGTTGTCCTGCAGACAAATGAATGAAGAGATAAATGAGTAACTAAACAAGAATTAAACAGGATGGTTTCTCAATGCTGAGATCCTTTTTATCCAAAGGAAGCAGATTAACTTTAACCATTTCCCTGGAAAAGCTATTCTCTGAGGGAGGGCTCCTGAAATTTAGGAAAAGGTAACTAAGTGCTTAAACAGATGTTTCTGAATTCAGCTATTCTCATTTCATTGTTTTTTAAAATTATAAAAATAATATTTATACATGTAAAAGCATTCATAAATATAAGCATTTAAAGTAAAAATTTAAAGTGTTCTTCACCTTCCTAATTCTACTCCTCAGAAGTAACTATTAACAGTTGCCTATATAGATTTCCAAACTTTTTTCTAAAACATACATCATATATTTATATCTACACGCATGCACAAATATATACACACATACATATATGTTAGTACGGCATTACTCGTTGCATGTTTTTCTACGACCTACTATTTTCCAGAATAATATATCACGGACATCATGTCAGTTTAGTATATCCAAAGTCAGCATCATGTTTTATTAATGCTGCATCGTATTTCATTTTGTGAGTCTGCTATAATTGTTTTTACTATTCTAGTGAAAGTTTTATATTATTGTTTCTTTATTTGTTATTGGAAAACACATAGTAGTGTGTAACTATCTTGTTCAGATGCTCATACAAGGATTTCTGTAGAGTAGCTTCTTTTAAGTGGATTTGCTTGGTTAAACAGTCACATGTTTTTATTTTTTGTAATTATGGCCAAATTCAAGAGGAGACACTTTGAAGCTTTCATTCCTAAGGAGACTTTCTGTGAGGTTTTAATTGACTGTGAGATCCGTAGCACTGTACTATCTCACTTTTAGATTCACAGAATTCCTTTCACTCCAGTAAAATTAATACTCTCTCCTCCCAGTGCACATTTTAGCTCCTACCCGAACTTTCCCTTATTTTAGAAGCAAATGACTTTTTTGCAGGAAAACTCAGAAGGCCCTCATGCTTCAGAGTAAGGATTAAACTCCACCTCTACTGCAAATTTTTCTCCTAATTGGTCAGTATACATTCAGCTACAAGTTCATAAAGTCCATGTTCAAGCTTCCTTCTCTTTTTCTAGTTGTACAGCAAAAGAATATGTGAATTTATTGGGAAGGGAAATGCAGGGAAATACATAGGAAGTGATTATTTAGGACTGGAAGCAGGGGAAAAGTTAAGAAGATTTCAGAACAAACCATTGGGAAAATGACCTGAAATCATGCCATGAATTCCTCAAGCCTCAATAAATATTGATTTTATTATATTCTAAGAAAAAGAATCCTCCCAGTCTTTTTATTAAGCATTCTCTCTATGAAGGCATTTTATATAAATTATTCCTAATTCCCTCAACAAACTCGCAGAGTAGGTTGCCATTTTTCCATTAGACAAATAAGGAGACAGAGTTTCACAGAACAGATACAATTTGGTTCCGATTCCACAGCTAGTTAAGTGCTTGAGATG
Organism: Halichoerus grypus; assembly: GCF_964656455.1. NCBI lineage: Eukaryota > Metazoa > Chordata > Mammalia > Carnivora > Phocidae > Halichoerus > Halichoerus grypus. The sequence goes on along the minus strand of NC_135718.1, from coordinate 19,950,496 downwards.
GGGTCCAGGCTCGGGTTCACCTGATTCTCTTTCCACTGTCCTATATCATTCAGTTGCCATCAAAGTCACCAACTCAGAACTTCAGAGGAAAGAACCTGACCAAATGAGTCAAAGTCCTGAGGCAGAATTTAGCTCAGCACAAGAGGGATAGGAGATAATGAGTGCCATTTAATGAAAGGGTTGGGCAATTCGTTTTCTGTCAGGAATATTACAGACAAACTTCCCGCAATGGATCAGAGGCTGCTAGATCAAATAATCTCCAAGTCCCCTTCCAAGTCTACAAATGCATAATTTGACTCTCACAACCATTTTACAGAGAGGGAAACAAAAGTTCAGAATTATTAAGTTAACTTGGTCAAGTTCAATAGCAAACTAACACAGAACTCAGGAGTCATGGCGGACCTTTCTACAGAACACACCTACGTCCAAGATTGCAGACTTTTAGCATTTTGAATCCCTTTATTCATTGTTTGGGACTTCAGCTAACCGAGGTTCCACCTTGATTTCCTAGAACAATGTATGATTGGGGCAGGGAGAGTAACGCTTCTGTTTTTCCCTGCTTATCTCTTCTTCACTCCTGCCCACACCCCTTCCCCCTTCTCTTCTAAGAATAAGGCACAAAGGGCAGACGCGCTTGGTGTACCCCACGTTCTTCTTTTTTAACACCTTGGATTTCTAATCCAGCAGTAAAAGTATTAATGCTGTAGCTAAAGAAAGTAATGGCATGGAGGAAGGGGCCTGGCATACTCCTGGATAACAGAAAGGCCAAACCCAACCAGAGGTACATCCTATAGGAACTCGGGCAATCTTTTAAAAGCGCAGTCAAGGTTGGATCAATTCTACGTCCCATCCCATGGAAAAGAAAAAGAAAAGAAAAAACTAAGAAAAGTCTTCAAGAAACTACCACCTTCTAGGCTGAAGCATACTGAGCCGTGGCCAGACTGCAAGGAGACCAGCTCAGAAAATCCATACTGGTATTGGGAGAGCCTCTGAATGTTTGAGAAGCACGTTTCATGTATGTGCCACCCTCGCCGCATGCCACGTTGCTCCCACGTGGGGCCACGTCCCACACTGGTGTCTTAATTACCTCCCTGGCGAAGAAGTAAGAACCACCTCTCAGAGAAAGAACTCACTTTTCTGAGAGAGATTGCCACTCACTCCCCCCTCTCAAATCCACCGTAAGAAAGTATAAACCCTTCAAGGAGTTTGAAAAGCGAAGGCCTTGCGAGTACATTTGGAGACATAGATAAGATCCTTACATTCTCACTGCTTTACTTAATAGAAAATCCGGGTTAGTACACTTCTGTCAAGGCGGCTGGAAAGGCTCGCCATTTAGTTAACAATTAACATCTAAGCAATTAGGCTGCTGGAAAACCTATTTGTTTCGATTACCTGGTTCAAATTAACTTTAAACGTTTAAAGTGAGGAACTTGAGCGCAGGTAGAAGGAAAGACCAGGTGCTGTTTGCCTCTTTGGCCTAGCAGGGTTGGAAGGTGGTCAGAGAAGTCCAGAAGGGTGGTTGAGAGTCCAGATTCTGGAGCCATTTTATTATCTGGATTCAAAACCCAAACCTGCCATTTGCCAATTCTTTGATCTTGGGCAAATGACTTAATTTCTCACTGCTTTATTTCCCTTATTTCTAAACAGAGATAATACGATAATACCTCATGGGGTTGTTGCAAAGATTAAATGAGATATCTACATTATAAAGCACTTTGAATAGGACTTGGAAAGTAGTAAGTGTTCAGCAAATCTTAGTTTTAATGGTAAGAATGGTGATTCTCCCCATCCCCCACCACAAATTTGAAAGGAAAATGATTGGTTATGCAGACTCTATTAGATTTATATCCAGATTTTGTTGTTATTTTTGGTTTTTACAAGTAGCAACCACTATTAAAAATAAAAAAATAACTAGATTGGTTTTTACATTTGAGCTCCATTTACACTGCATATAATCTTCAAGTGATGAGATTTCATTTTTATTAGTGCTGTTAAACTGTAACATGCTCCTTATCTCACCCTGGGTGTGGCTCACACCCAGAGCCACAGAGCAGTGTTGGCTTTGTTTGGGATCCTATCTGTTGTGACTTGATTTCAGGAATCACTACCAATAAGGTTGTGAGAAACTTGTCTTGTCCCAAGACTGTTGCTTATAAGACATGAGTGAAGTCATTCGTTTCTTAGAGTCTTAAAGAGTTATAGGTCTCTTTTTTCAAATGAGGGGGGAGGGGAGAGGTCAACCAATGACTAGGATTTCACCCAAATGATTAAAAGGACAGGATGTTCTTTTTCCCCTAGGGGCCACTGAAGGAAATGAGAACTAAATTTAATATTGTGAGTTCTCATCTTCATAAATTGATGTCTTAGGCTTATGTGGCCTAGTAATTATGCCCTGCTTTGGAAAGGCTTACTCTGAAAGTTTAGTCTGAAGATAGAAATTCCGGAGCAGGGAGGACTAAGCGGAAACTATGAAATAAAAAGGTTTGAGAGTTTCCAGCAAGGTATTTATCTCATGAGTAAACTCGGGGCAAATTCTGAAGTGAGACTGATGTGTCACGTCCCAGCCACCCTTTTCCTTCCTGCCTCATCAGGTAGAACTGATGTCAAGGTTTGGAGCCCTTTCATCAGCCTCTGCCTGCTCAAGTGTGTTATTCAGGCTCTGCTATCAGACGTTTACACTTTAGTGAAAACTTAGGTCAATGTATTACTGCTCCCCAGGAGGATTTGTTTTCAAAGCCTTAATTGTAAGTTGCAAGGTTGTTAATTGCTGTGTCATAGATTATACTGCAAGCAACTGAAACCACTCTAAGCAAACACAGAACTATATTGGAAGAATAAGGTTCACAGCTTGTAGAATTGGAGAAGCTGAACAATCAGGTTTTGGAAAGGACAGGAGCCAAGTCACTTCGGTGAGATCTTTGCAGCAGTATCTAATCACATTCTCTTCAGGGACTGCCCTCAAGATGAACTCTGATCTTTTTTTTTTTAGAGAGAGAGTGAGAGTGAGAGAGAAAGAAGGGAGGAGGGGCAGGGGAAAAACGGGAGAGAGAATCTTAAGCAGGCTCCACACCCAGTGCAGAGCCGAACACAGGGCTTGATTCCATGGCCCTGAGATCATGACTTGAGCCGAAATCAAGAGCTGGACCAACTGACTGAGCCACCAGGCACCCCAGACTCTGATCTTCTTAAGTGTCTGTGTCACTCTACTCAATATTCAATTGTAGGGAGAGACTATCTGGTTGCTTCAGCTTGGAGCCAATGCCTCGCCCAGGGGGAGGCAGGGCCCCAAGACTACAGTAATGGGGTGAGAAAAGTTTCCTCAAAGGAACACTGAAACACTCTTACTGAAAATGGAAATAGACACTGTGCAAACAAAAACATGCATTTACTATAATCACCAGGGAAAGGAGTTTCACTCACCTGTAAATAGGTGTAGGGCACAAACACAAGGATTGGCCCAGCACTTAGGGAGCCATTTTTCTTCACATGAAGGACCCCTCCTAAGAGACCCCTTCCTGGTCTTCAATGATAGCATTGAGTCAAATGAGATGGAAGGGACCTCAGGATTCTTTCAGTGGTTTTTGTCAAAAGCTTTTAAATCAACACCTTATGATTTGACTGTATTTAAGAATACCATTGACTTCTATGAAGCCATACTTTGTAGTCTTTTGGGATGGTGCTGAAATGTGGTTTCTAAGGTAAATGTATGAATGAACACTAGTATATCCGAATTACTAGTTTCAACTGTAGACCACTGGCCATCTACAGTGCTGGCTAAATATGCAGTTTCCTGAGTTCAACTTATTAAAGCAGAGTCATGGTGGGAAGGTGTTAGGGTGGAGGCTGATTTTCTAAATCTTTAATAAGTTTGCGCAGGTGGTTTTGATGTACACTTAAGAACCACTGAACCAGACTCAACAAATCCCATTATTTATTGAGCATATACTCTGTGCCAACCAGCATTCTAGAATCTAGGCATACAACAAAGAACAAGATTAACAAGGTTCTTGCTCTTTTGAAGTTTCTTTTGGGGAGGAAATTAACAATGAACAAATACCCCCCAAAAATTAACTAACAAGATAATTAGAGTAGAATAAGGATTCTGAAGGAAAGAAAGAGGGTAATCTCAAGCTTAACCTGACCAAACAGAAGTGTTCATTTTTACCTGTCATGCTACTTCTCAAGTTTCTTCCATCTCAGATAAGGTGCCCTCATCCACCCAGATGCTCAGACCAAAGGCCTAGAGATCATTCTGGATTGATTCCTCTCTTTCTCTTCTTCCCCTTACCTCCCACGTGCCTTCTATCAGCAAGTCATGTCAGCCCTACCTCCAGATCCCCGAGTCCACTCACTTCTTATCTCCACAGCCACTCCAACAATAAGACCCCATTTCCTCTTGTGTGGATGACTTTAATGGCTTCCTAACTGGATTGGAAGAGTCTCAGGACCCTGAGATCATGACTTGAGCTGAAATCAGGAGTCCAACGCTTAACTGACTGAGTCACCCAGGTGGCCCATTTCCAATAGTCTGTTTTATTTTTTTCATAGCCCTTAGCATCTGAAAATACCTTTATTTATCAGTTAGCACCTGTGTTTTGCCAGTACAATAAAAGTTCATGAGTGCAAGGAAATCTGCCTGTTTTATTCCCTGTGCTATCCCTACCACCCAGAAGAGTGGCTAGCCCATAGTAGGAGTTCAGTAAATACTGTGGTCTCGATGAATGAAAATAAGTGAGTGAATTAATGGAAAATAACTTGAGGTGGGGCTACTTAAACAGGCTGTCAATAAACAAAGGCTGAGTTTTCAGGATTATGGGTTTGGGGATGACAAAATTCTAACTTTGCCCTACACAAACTCTTCATTCCAGACAAACAGGTTTACTTGCTGTTCTACCAACACACCTCATACTTTCCTGTCTCTATTTAGTGAAGAGACCTAGGTCATGCATTCACCATGAGCATGGCCCTGAGCAAAGTGTAGGGGGACCGGACTCAGAAAACTCACATACACACCTCTGCTCCTGCCACCTCCATCATCCAAGGCCCTGCTCCTCCATCTTCCCCTGTCACAGTCCTGCTCTTCTTCCCACTCTGAGATATCCTCCCTGCTTTCTCCAGTAGGAATTGGCCTCTCTCTTCCCTGACTCCTTTTGGACTCTTTGTATATACTACTTACCCTGAATCTGGTATACTTACCCAATGTGTGCCTTGGGCAAGTTATTCGAGCTCTCTGAGCCTTAGTTCCTTCATTTGAAAAATAGGATTAATAATACTGATTTAGCAAGTTTGATAAAATGATTAAATATAACATATATAAAATACCAAGCACAGCGCTTGGCACATAATCACTCATTAAATTATAATGATAACACAAACAATGAATCATGGAACACTACATCAAAAACTAATGATGTAGGGCGCCTGGGTGGCTCAGTTGGTTAAGCGACTGCCTTCCGCTCAGGTCATGATCCTGGAGTCCCGGGATCGAGTCCCACATCGGGCTCCCTGCTCAGCAGGGAGTCTGCTTCTCCCTCTGACCCTCCTCCCTCTCATGCTCTCTGTCTCTCATTCTCTCTCTCACAAATAAATAAAATCTTAAAAAAAAAAAAAAACCTAATGATGTAATGTATGGTGATTAACATAACAATAAAAAATTTAAAAAAATTATAGTGATAACAATTAATTTTTCTTCCTATTGATAATAAAACTATAGTAATTATGTCTTAATAATTATTAAAATGAAAAGTAACATTATTGACGTGCAGATATTTATTGAGTATTCGCCATTTGCTAGGAGCTTCACATTTATTATCTCATATGCGGTGATTTTGCAATCTAGTTGCTTCACACATTTGTATTTTATTTCCCAATTAGATGTTTAGGGCATAGGCTATGTCTTAAGGTTTTGGGTTTTGTTTTTTATTTTAATCTTCCCAGGGCCAGACTAGTGCATAGTTCATAGCAAGTGCTCAAGAACTATTTGTTGCAAATGATATGATGATCTGTCGCTTTGAAATTTAGTGACTTGCATTAGGTTAGAATATAAGCTAATTTGAAAAATCAGACCAATTTGGCCTGCAGTTTAAAACTTGAGTTTATATATGTCAGCTCCTACAATAGCATGCTGGTGAAAACTCCACCTTCCATTCATTCAGTAAATACTTTGAACACCTACTATGTGCCATACTCTGTTATAGGCAAAGGCTTCTAAAATAGAGAAATGATGACATTTGTTTGTCTGTATTTTTGGCATGTTTATAAAGTCCATTTTTGCAGTTGCTTGTTCCTTCCAAGAGACTGGCTCATAAGCTTTATCTAAGCACTTAGAGAATATAGAGAACATACAACATAATGAATAGTTAGGCTCAGGAGTCAGAAAGCCTCAGTTTAAATTGCAACTCCACTATTGTTTTGCTCTGAGATCCTGGGGAAGTTACTTACCCTCTTTAAGCCTCAGTTCCTTCATCTGTAAAATGAAAATAATAATAGTATCTACCTTTAGGGATTATTGTAGGTATGAAAATAACGCATCTGAAGCATTCAATACCGACATACTGTAAGAACACAACATATTAGCTATCATTAAACAACTAGCTCATATTCCTCTACCAAGCATACTAAGGATACTGGACAAGAAGAACGCACCTTTAAACTCATTTTTGAACAAGGAGAGAGGAAATGAACATATGCATAAGTTCCATTATATGTCAGGTATTAGAGTAGAAGTTCTCCACATGTTATTTAATCCTCACAATAGCATGGTGAAACATATTATCTTACAGATGAGGATATTAGGACCCAGAAAGGTTAGTATTTTAACCAAAGTATGCCATAGAAATGGTGGAGCCAGGGCTAGTCCTCCTCTGAATGCTTCTCACATAATGAAAAAGGACCCACCTACATTTCATTCATTGTGACTCTTGCGATTCTACATACATTGCATTGTTCCTATAGGATAGCAGTGCCCAAATTTTGATACATGAGAATCACTTGGGCTTCTTTAAAAAAACCTCAATCCAAGGCTCACCCTAAAAAGGTTCTAATTCAAGGATAGGGCCCAACAATCAGTATTTTAGGAAATACCCCCAGGTATTTCTGTTCCAAGTGGTTACTGATCACATTCTAGAAATAGTGCCGTCAGGATTAAAACAGGATTTAAAATCAGGTAATTAGGACATATATACTAAAGATTAGCAGCTGAAATCTTAAGGCCTATGACCATGTGATGAAATGTAAAGATAAACTGATATATTTTAGGTTTCACACACCAACTGCATACTTTGTATTCATTTTATAGTTTCTCTTCACAGAAACTGATTTTGTATGAGTTTTTACGTCCTACCTGTGAATGGGCTTCTCATTCAGAGTATCTTATTTGTAGTAGTTGTTTATTGGCAGTTATTTATTTAGCTATGGTGATTTTAAAAGTTTCACCAAATGGAAAATGAATAAATGAGGATAAATACCTTTTTTTAAAAAAGGAGACCACTGAGGGTGATATTTAGTTAATGTTACAGAAATTTATCAGGCCTGATTACTTAAACAGTTGTATAAGGATCTGTCAGGTATTTGGTTGAAATAATTTCTTTAAAAGAAACCATATAGGTCACATAGTACTAATAAAATATGTTGATGAATCTTTGAGTATTGTCCTGATTATGTCTCCTCAGGGAATGAAGAACTCATTAGCATGAGTTTCATGTCAGTCCTTCTTACTCTGTTCCCCAAGTACTTTCCAGACAAGCATGGCATAAAAGGGGGATCAAAATGTATATAGCATGGCAAAGTTTCAAATGAATGGCTCATCTAGCCCTACCAATTAAGTACAGGACAGTATGTAGTATGATAAGGCTGTTGTGCATCACTGAGTTTACTTTTCTGTCTGAGAACTTTTTCAAAAAGGTAAATTTTGGCAAAGGGATGGGGAAAGCCATATAAATTCTTAGCTCTTCATATTCAACTGCATATGCATATTCCCCAGTCCAGGAAAAAAAGCCTCAAAGCCTAGAAGTTGTTAAATTGGAAGCAGCAGGGTGCATATGAGCGTGTGTGAACACACACACACACACACACACACACACACACACACACACGGAGAGATGAACCGATTTGCTTTCTGAAACAATAAGTAGTAAAACAGGTTGTTTAGGGTAAAGTCCCTTGAACTACATAATTGCTTTTAAATACATCTGCCTATAATAATACCTTATATTTACATAGTCCTTTGAAAACTTCAAAGCACTGTTCCATTTATTATTTCATTTGAACTTTGCAACCACCCTATGAAATAGATAAAGCAGGTATTATAATCCACCACCTGAAAGATGGCTAAACTGAGGCACAACATAACCAGTTGGTGTCACAACTAGAACTAGAGCACTGGAATTTTGAAACTTAAGCCTGTGTTTTCTTGGCAGAAAGTGTCTCGGCTACTGCTGGATCTACCCAGAGTTCATGTGGAGATTTGTGGCTACAATTTAATTGGAGAATACAAATCAGGCCTGCCTAAAGAGCTCTACAGAAAGGAGATGGTTTCTCTTAGATCATGACTGTGTTAGAAAAGGGAGGTAGAGGATAGAGTCAGTTGTTTTAGACAAAGCAAATTGCAAACAAACAAAAACACTTTGTAATCAGTTTCTGGATATTTTGGGGGCTATTCATTCATTAATTCGTGTATTCATTTTTTTTAAGTATCTATTAAGTGCCTTTATATAAGAGACTGTACTCAGCACTTTTAGGAAGATACAAAGAAATGCATTTAATTGGGAGGGGGTTGAATTATACAGGTAATTGCCATTTTATTCATTGTCTATTACCACCTGGTAAATGAAATGCCTTCCTTACAGAAGAGCAAGATAAACAAAACCAGATGAAGAAATTGGGCAACTAATTTCCTTCGATTCTCTCCCTGTAGGAAGCATGCTTTTTTTAAATCAAGGTGATAAATTGGCCTGCCAGATACACAAAACACCAAGTTTGCTATGTCATCTAATGTAACACAGACTTTAACTGTAATGGCCCCTTGAAACTAGGGAGAGTGGGCTTAGGTCAGTGCCAGGTTCTTTACCAGGAACACCAGATCAGGATTGAAGGGAAAATGTTACTATCTAATAGCACAAAAAGTAACTTCCAAAAAGCATCTCTGAAGGCCGGAATTAAAGTCTATGATACTTTCCCTTGCCTGGCTCTTAAACTTTTCCTCTTGGCAGGCATACTTAAGGATGTAGACAAAAGGGAACAGAGGCACCAATGGGCCCAAGGAAACAACCAACAGAGTTGAAATCCCTGTCATTTGGGTGGAAGATAAGCAAGAGTTTGCCAATGAGTGTTTCCTTGGAAGTCACTTAAAAAAACCCAAAACAACAAGAAAAAAACCCACAACATTTTCCTGGAAAAATTTCTTCACTTTCTAGTGTAAACCCAAAGGCAAAATTTGTGCTAATGTTTGCACACACTGTTAAGTACTTGTTTGATATTCTTTAGTTTATACTACAGGTACACAAATAGTGTCACTGAGTGAAACTATCGTTTTTTGTTGTGGTAGGTCCTGCTCAGCCCCCAGTGTGGGTATATGAAACTGTGTGTATGTTCATACGTGTTGTTTATTTGCCTTGTGTGTGTCTATGAAGAGTGGAGAGTCAGAGTAAAACCCAGTTCTGTCCTTAACTCTGTCCCCATTTTGCTTCTCTGGGTTTCCATCCTTTCCATTTATAAAATTACAGGACTGGAGTCAGTGAGCTCTAAACTTTGTTCCAACTCTACCATCCAGCAATGCTCAGTTTTTAAATGCTTTCACTATTATTAAACATTATGTACTCCACTCAGTCGATACCCTTAGCAATATAGTAGGGTCCTGCTTCAGGAAAACTGGTCATAGTTACGTACAAAATCTTAAGTCAGATAAAATTAAGTTTATTCATTTTATAAAAATGATTATTTGATCTGCAAAATAATTCCCAAAATGGCAGTAAATAACAAACTCTGGTTATACATTTAAAATAAAGATTTATTTTTAATCCAAGTTTTCATGAAAAGTAATCTAGAATGAGACATACTTGCATTAATTAACAAAAATATAAGCAAATAAATGTCATAAAATCATAGTATTTTGGAATGTTAAAGGAAAATTTCAATCCAACATCAGTATTTTACAAAACAGGGAACTAAGGACCAAATAAGGTTACATATTAGCTCAATATCACACCTGTAGTTAACAAAGGCCCTGCAAAGAAAATCAATTGCAAAACATTTTCTATATCTTTCTCTATTCATATTTTGAGGCCACAACTCTACATTTACCTATGAAGAAAATAATCAAAGCTGTCCATTCACTGCTTAAATCAAGGATTATTAATTATTGAATAAAATTTAAAGTTATAATGCAGACTATCAAGTTTCTCCTGTACGGGCACATTACATTTTAATAGTCTAAAAAGTAGATTCACATGTACTTAAAGGCACTTAATCTACTTATTTTCTTAATTTTGCTGATTTTTGAATTGCCACTGAAATAGAATAGTGCTCTGCTATTATTGTTTAGAATTATTTTAGATATTTTTTTGTTTTTCTATAAATAATAAAGTGATTTTTAAAACATGAACACACACTGAAATCTGTCAATAATATATTTTCTAATACCAACATCCACTGAAATTCCAGGTATGCTTACAAGGGTTAGAAGGCTTGACTTCGTTGCTCCCTGTCACATGAATGAGTTTTGTTATTCTTTTCGAATTCTTGTATTAAATGCTAATAACCTCCTTTTATTTGGTTATCATTTTAGTGCAATGATTGGAAATTAAATATTAGCACGAAATACTAACTGGTTTCCAGGCACACGGGTTTGTTTTTGCCATGGACCCCAATGTTTGAAGTTAGCAGGGCTCTTTAAAATATTCTTAAAACTAGTGAGCTTCCAGCATTTCATTGATTCACACTAAATCAGTCCCTCGATCATCCAGTTAATTTTAACCTTGACCTCCCACAGCTGTACTGCTTTACTCAGTCCCAAAAAGTCCCTGCTTCTGCTTCTTATGAAGCAATAGTAGAGAGGAGAAACAAAGCCCATTCCTTTAAGAAAGATTCCGCCTCCTTTTTTTTATAAGCAAGCGCCTAATGGTAACCGGGGAGTCTCTACTAAGTCACACACTTTACTACTCAGCATTGGGAGAAGCTGCTGCGGCTGCTGTCTGTAGCTGCGGCCGCCGCCGCGGGTCTGAGGCTGCAGTGGTTTCACTGCAGAACCCACACCTACAGAAGACACACACGTCTACTACCCTGGACACAAGCAAGCCTTGCATCTTCCGCGGGTAAGCCGATCTTTTATCCATTTTGTCCAGAAACTGTGGGAAAGGGAATGATCATGGAAAAGATTGCTCATCAGACATGCTTAAAATGGATTATGGTAATTTGTCTTCCTTTGGGGGGGGTTGTTTAGATTTGTGACTGGGAAATGCTCTATATAGTGGAGACTATTGTCTGATAAGTGCTCTTAACATACTTTTTTTTTTTTTGCTAGTCATAGAAAGGCTAACCTTGATGCATGCAAAAGCTTTTCATTTTTTGCTTTATAAATGCAAAAAAAAAAAAAAATCCAGCCACTCCCAATATCTCTCTCAAATACTGCAGATATTTTTTAAACACCAAATAAAATGACAGGCTGAGCATTTTCTAAGTATTTTCTCCCCAAAGCCAGGAAGCCTTCCCTCGATCCTTTAGGGGTATTTAAAAATCATAAGGCATGGTTAGGTTTTGAGCAGATGGGAGATGGTGGTAGACTGAAATTTCTATAGCCTTAGTCCAGTGGAGAGAGAAAAGGAGGATAAATGAATCACAGTTTGTGCCAACACAAGATTCATTTTCCACACTTCATATGTGGGAAGAGGAAACTACATTTTAATTAGCACATTTTTAGGGAAGAGGGAGGGGATGAAGATGAGGGGGATGGCATGAAGTATTTGAGGGGGAAGAGAAGAGTCTGCAGAGGAGGAAGGAAATGAAGTGGACTGTCGCCAGTGCCTTGGAAACGAAGGGAGACAAGGGTGGGGAATGAAGTTTGTTCTGTTTGGTAGGGTGGGGTTGACTCAAGGGACCATGAATAACCAGAATGGCGCTTGGAGGGGTGTGCTTGCGAGTGGATTCGTGCCGTGGAGGACACGTGTGCGGGAGGGATGTGCAAATCGTGGGTGGCTGAGAAAGGTGTGCATCGCTGGGAGATCTGTTTCGAGAACAGGCTGGGGTGAGAAATGTGTCTGGGCGACGGGGGGTGGGGGAGGCCCAGTGTCACCTGTGGATGGATCCACATCCCTGCCATTGCACGTTGCAAAGTTAACCCAGCCCCAAATTCATTTTGAAAGCTGGCGCTGCCTCCCTCGACTTTTCCCCTCCAAGAAGCCAGATCTCATAAGGTCACAAGGCCAGGGGCCAAAGTAGGGGTGAAGACCCTCCACCGGTCTAAGTGGAGCAGGATTGAGAGAGCCCCTGCCCTGCCCCTCTGTGGAGGTGAGTAGGGGGAGGAAGCGCCCAATAGGCAAGTATGCTGAGAAGAAAATCTAGGCCCCTCCTATGGGGGGCGTGCGGAGATTGAACCTTAGCCGTGGCCTCCCCCTGAAGACCCAGCTGCCAGAGTAGGCGGCAGAGGTTGACTGAAAGCTGCGGCCCAGCCTCGGGACGGGGAAGGCTCGCTCAGGTTAGGGCGGACGACATTTCTGAGGCTTCCTCCTCCTCCTGGTAGTCGGGTTTCCGTCGGGGTTATTTCCCCCTCCGACCCTCAGGGGACGCCACGGATCGGAACTGCATAGCGGGAGGAGGACGCTGAAGAGGTGCCAGGGAGCTGCCTAGCGCCAGGCCCTCCCAGAGGCCCGGCCGGCCGGTAGGTCCCTGCGCTCGCGGCTACACAGATGTGGTGCTCGCGGGCGGGGAGGGGCCGCAGCGGGTGGAGCCAAGGCTCGCGAGGGGCGCGAGGGGCCGCGAGGGGCGGGGCCTTGAAGAGGCAGGGCCCAGAACGTCCTGTGATTCCGAGGGGCGGGGCCAGGTCGCTCGGAGGGGGGCAAAGGGCGGGACTAGGGGCGTTCGGGGGCTGCGAGGGGCGGGCCCCTAGGGGGTGGAGCCAGAGGCGCTTGGGGGCCTAAGGGCGGGGCTTAGGGGGGCGGAGCCAAAGGACGCTCCGGGGGCGCTCGGCCAGTCCCGCCAGAGCGCGAGCCGCCCGCTGGTAACGGTCGCCAGGGCGAGGGGCGGGAGGGGAAGGAAGGGGCTTTAAATTATTTTCTTTAAAAGCAGTGAGCGAGAGCTAGAGGCATCGCGACCCAGGTGTCTCCGCTTCCTGCTATAGAGGGCTCGGCGCCCAGGTCCCTCCCTCCTCACGCCCCCTCCCCTTCTGTCCTCCCCTGTGGAGCCGTGCGGCGCTTAAGAGGCGGCCGCGGCGGATCGAGCAGCCGCTGCAGCTCCGGCGGCCTCGGAGAAGGAGGAAGGGAAGCACAAAGCCCGCTGCGCGAGGCGAGCTGCGAGGTAATCCTGAGGGGAGAGAAGGCGCCGTCGTTGAGCCCCTCCTCCCAGCGGGGATGGCTGGCGCCCGCGCGGGCTAAACGGCAGAACCCTTCCAGGGGGTCGCGCGGGGGCGGGGAGCGCGGCGGCTTGCAGGGCCGAGGGGACTTCCTATTGGCTGTCCCTGCGGCCTCAGGTGAACCTCTCTCTTCCCGGGGGGCCGGAATGGGAGCCCTGGGCTAGTCCGAGGGGAGTGGACGTGCGGGGGAGGGAGGGCCCCTGGGCGCCGCCGGGTGGGCCCGACTCTTGGGCGTCCTCTGGTTTCCCTCGAGAGTACCGTAGGGAGTTCTGAAAATCGAGAGCTAGTTGAAGCGTTGGTGACCTGGGGACCTTAAGCTCTGAAGGTGTGCCCCCGAGGTTGCCGCGCTTGGAAAAGGTGGAGGTAAGGGAAAGAATGTTGGTTTGTTTTCCTCGTTTAAAAAACTTCCGTTACTAGTTGAAAGCGTTCAGCCACCTTTCTCCTGTAATCCGCGTCCCCATTCTCCTAGTGCGCACACACACCCCTACAAACGCTTACACATTAAGGTTGTGCTTCCTGCCTGGAGTGACAAGCAGAGTTGGCAGCGGGTCCACTTTGCTGGTGTTTGGGGCACGTCCAGCCTTTTTGGAGGTATGCTATTATAGCTGAGGCAAGACCACAGAGACAGGTAGAATAAGCTAGGCCTCTATTAAATTGGCAAGAATGGCCTCAGGTGAACTTTTTTGTTGCAGAGATTTAATTGCAAGTAGTGCCCGCTCAAAATGGGAGCGTAGTAAAACCACTAATTTCTTTGGCACGTGTGCTGTTGCAATCGACCACTATAGTGGTAAGGAGAGAAATGGAATTTAACTCAACCAGGAAGGAGGTTTTGAGTCGGGATTATATGCAAGTGTGGTGAAGGAGTTGATAAGATTCTGGGGGTTGGAACCAGCTACATAAACGTGTGTGCATGTTTATATTAAATTATACAATATTTCAGATTTAGCAGTATGAAATGGTTGCTTTTCTTGGAATGAAGTGCCTCTACATCATGCTTAGTATATCCTAATTTGGGCTTCAGAAGACTTCTAGAGTGTTGTTAAAGAGAGTAAGAGTGCAGGGTAACCCGTCGTTAAGAGCTTGACTATTAAAAAATTTGTGTAATTAAGGTATGGTACCAACTCATTTATAGCGTTACTTTTGGAGCATATGTGTAAAGTTTTTTGTATCCAAATCTTGATTGCATTGTAATTGGCCTCTAACTCGTTTTCCTTTGCTTAGATTGAGCAGATTAATTTTGCAGAGGGAGGGCCAGAAAAATATGGTTGCTTTTGCTACATTTAATTCTTCTCTTTTTAAAGAGTTCTTTTATTTTTTTTAAGATTTTATTTGAGAGAAAGCAAGTGAGAGAGAGAGCATGAGTGGGGGGTGGGGGAGGCAGTGGGAGAGGGAGAGAGGGAGAAGCAGACTCTCCACTGAGCTGGGAGCCTGTTGTGGGGCTCGATCCCAGGATCCTGGGATCATGACCTGAGCTGAAGGCAGACGCTTAACCGACTAAGCCACCCGGGAGCCCCATCCAAAGAATTCACTCTTAAAAATTGACCTCAGGTGCTGGCATGTTGGTAATAGTTTTTTTTTAAAGAAAAAAAGTGGCCTATCAATTTTGAATGTTAAACATAATTTATCTCAATTTAAATGTAAATTAAGAGATAATTGGTTATGGGGCATTCAGTATGTTGTAGCTTTTTACATGTATGATAACAGGAGGTTTGTTGGTAGACATTTGACATGACAGGTGATAATAAGACACCTGGGAAATATTTATTTTGCATAATAGAAGAATTGTATTTTCAAAATATGTTTTACATTCTAAAAGTGAAAAAACTGTACACTTTTCTATTTCTAACCCCTTTTTTCAATAATGCTGTACTGGGAAGAATGTGTGTTCCATTTGGTGATGTTTAAAGTGTGGATTTGGTCTTGTAAAACCAGAATGTCTTTTGAACTAAGAGGACATAGCATCAGCATCAGCTCCTACACACAATCCTAAAATCTAGACTCAAGGTGGGGCTCAACTTCTGCAGTTGTGAGGCTTCCTAAGTAGGTGTATCATGTCTGTTTTTGTTACACCTAAGCCTATACAGGTTGTTAGCTGTTTAATCTGTTCAGTGGCAAAGCAGTTGGTTAGCAGTACTGGGCAGCACTTACACATGTCCTCAGGGTATAAGAAGCATTTCTATTGAGGGAGGAAATCCTATAAAAGCATAGAAACCCATATCTGAACAAATTCAGTTTGTAGAATGTTGGGGAATGATGTCATAATATTAACTGAGTTGTTTTATGTAAAGTGTTTACAATATGGTCTGGTACTCAGTAAGTGTTTTATGACTTTATCATCACTAGTATATAAAATGAGTCTTTTCAGAAGGTGGTTATATCACACTACGTAGCAAGTGAAGACTAAGCAAATATTTGTAAAAACCAGTATTTATTTCCTCTACCTCTGTGCCAGAGTTTTATATGATTTAATTTACTTATTCCTCACGACACCCGAGCGACTAAACAGAGACCTAGGTTTTTGCCCAAGGATTCTAGGCACTAGGTGCCACAGGCTGGTTCTGAACCCAGAGTCTGACTCTAGAGTGAGCCCATGTAACTAGTGGGCCCTGCTATTATACTTGCAGTAGTAGTTACAAATCAGTGAAAGGTCTTCGAAGTATTCCCAAAACTACAGGTATCCCTTGGTCTTGTTTAGCCACACCCTCCTGTATTAATACCACCAACACACCAACAGATTGTTTAAATATGAAGGGTGGTGATTAATCTGCATTAAGTAGAATCACCTTTTGACTTTGGAAGAGGATTCTCTTGATTCCTAAGTTTAGCTAGGATACTATATTTGGGCTAGAGTATGTTATCTTTTTAATTACTAAAGATATTAAAGTCATTTTTTTTTTTTTTTTTTTTTTTAAAGCTTGCCAGATGTGCTGGGACCCACCAGGCCCAGCAGGCACTAGTTTTCCTTGGAGAGATTCTGGTTTTTCACTAAATCAGTAAGGCTGATCTTCTGATTATCAACATTATATCAGTCTAAGATGGATTGTCACTTAAATTTGTTCTAAATTCCGCCTGAGTTGCCTCCTAAGATTAGCCTTAAGATATAACTATGGCTTATACTTTGTCACTCACATTCCTCATGGAATTGTGTGTTGCTGCTTCACCAGTGTAGTTGATAGGTCAAGCAAATAAATTATAACGTAAATCAGGAGCTGGTTTCAGTACTGTTTAGAAATATTGTAGAGAACTGAAACGTCCTTTTGTTGACAGTTTAGTGAAATATAATGTTAGGAAAAAATGTTTAAAAACAAGCATATGTTGAACTAAGAAAGCCCAAGCTGTATTGAAGACACAGGTTACTAATCTATTTCTCACATAAATAAATACTAAATTTTTTGGCTAGAATTAATATTCAGTGCTGTTTCCAAATCCTTTGGAAATGCTAAATATGTAGAGTTTGAATAGAAAAAAAATTTAAATGTCTAATCAGAGTGCTATTCTTTTTAAACATGGACACCTTATTTAAAATTAATTAAGGAGTTGTAGACTGTGTTAGGTCATTGAGGTTCAAAATGAGTGCCCTGATAACTGTCATGTCTTTTGTGTTAATGGTTTATCATTTGATCTTGGGGTCCATTCCAGTATCTTTTATAGATGAGATTGTTATGAGGTCTTTCGGGTTCTGCAAGTGACTAAGCTCTCTTGGCTAAGAGCCAGGACAATCTGAAATTTTTACTGTAATGGGTTGTATATATTCAGAATCCTTTATATCCTACAGGTTAGAAGTCTTTCATTGACTGAGGCTTGAAAGAAAACATGTCTGTTAACTCTTAGATATCCCGTTTATATAATAACTAGATGAATTTATTTTTTCCTTCTAGCAGTAGCTGGTTATGAACACACATGTATATAATTATCCTACTTGGGGGATACTCTTCCTTTCATGTAAAGTTAATAATTCACCTGGCATTCATGCAGTAAATAATTTGAGTATCAACAGTATGCATTGAACAATTTTAACTGAAAATTAATTATGTTAATTTTAATTAAGTGTTGCAGAAAAAAAAGGTTTGTGGGCACTTTATTTCATGCGCATTTTAATAATGTTGATCTTTTATATTTGGACAAGTTTCAAAGTGCAGTTCAGAATTAAGTTAATTGCACAGTTGAACACGTATTTGAATGTTAAGATGGTACTGTTTAACTTACTGTAGAGCCTTAGCTGATAGTACAAATAATGAGAATCAGAGTCTCTTGTTTCCTTAAACTAATTTTTGTTAGATACTTTGAAAAGCTGCATTAATAATCTCTTTCAGGTTTCTAGGATATTACTTACTACACTGAAGGAGCAATTTAAGGAGGAGTATCCTAGAAACCTTAAAGATTGAATGTGGCTTTCGGTGTTAATCTAGTATAACCCAAAAAGTAGTACCATGATCACTGAAAGGTATAAAATGAATGAAACACATCTTTTATATTAAAAGGCTTATTGTTCTTATAAATTTCCTTCTTAGGAAGATAATATAGACTGGTTTCTAACTATGCCAAAGCTGAACTGTTATTGTATAGGCTTTGATGTACAGTACAGCTTTATAATGAGTTTAGATGTAAATTGAACTTTAATCTGATGTCAGACTGATCTGCATTGCCACCATATACCTTACATTTACTTGTTTTTAAAAGTTGGCATTAAAGCTTAATTGGAAATGGTAAGACCTCGCTGGTATAAGATGAACTTTGAAACCTCTTTGTTTCAAATTGTCCAAAACTGGGCCTCAGGATATTGGTGTATAGGCAGTACATTAACTAGCATTTAAGATTGCTACCTCCTCAAACAAGACTGCAGTTTGAACCTGGGTGATGAAACTCACTTTTTCTGCAGCAGACATAATGATTTCCATAGGATAAAAATTTCTCACAATTAGCTAGCCAGGGGTTAAAACACTTTTTGGAAGCTTAAGGGCAAATGACATAATATTCTTAAAACCAGTGTCTTTAATAAAACTTTTAATTTTAATGCTCCCAAGGTGCATTAAGGCAAGTAGACATTAAGGCAAGCAATTGATTAAGCAAGATGGAAATCTAACTCCCAAGTGACATACATGAAATTGTCACTTTATTCTTTTTGCTACCTGTCATACTCCTTTAAATTTATTCTTGTAATTTTTTTTACTCCCCCATCCCCTTACCTCTTTGGAAGAGGAAAGAACCCTGCAGGTATGAGTTCAGGAGACTGTTTAATTCCGCTCCCAGGCTGTTAGTTGGTTGCCTGCTAGGGGAGCTGGAATTCCAACAATGTAGAAAGCAATCAGGTTGGAGAAGTGCTGAATTTTTCAGTATCTTGGGACTTGGTGTATGCCTTTAATTTGTCACCATCAGCAGTGTTCCTGTGACGTTCTTCCACAATGGCTCAGTTATCCTGTACAAGGACAGCATTTCCTTTTTCCATACAATATTCTCATCCTGTCATCTTTTGATCTGCTGGAATGACTAAATGCCATACCAAAAAAAAAAAAAAAAATTGGGTTTACTCCGTATCCTCATGGAGAAGATAATTAGGCTTTCTTGGTATGTCTGAAGATGCATATTTGGGGATCAAGTCCTTCCCAGGGACTCTTTTTTTTTTTTTTTTTTTAAGATTTTATTTATTTATTTGACAGAGAGAGAGACAGCGAGAGAGGGAACACAAGCGGGGAGAGGGAGAAGCACCCGCCGAGCAGGGAGCCCGATTCAGGGCTCGATCCCAGGACCCTGGGATCATGACCTGAGCCGAAGGCAGACGCTTAACAACTGAGCCACCCAGGCGCCCCTCCCAGGGACTCTTTAAGAACGCTCTGTTTTTAATCCTTCAGAAATTAGAGCCAGCAACTGTTAGCTGCATTGTTATTTCTAATCTCATTTGTCTTACTAGTACATGAAAAGATTCTAAGGGCAGCCTTTCTTAATGTCTACGGAAGAGGTTGGGGAATGGTGATGGTCATAGCTCCGTGGAGTTGTGAATGGACTTAAGTGCATAGGACGAGCGGCACAGATAGTGGAAAGGGGAAAGAGATTGGCAATGAAGTTGTTATATTGGTCTTATTCCTTGTCCCCACTCCCAACTTTTTTTTTTTTTTTAACTTTAAAACCATGTTCTTTCCACCTTGCCTTCCTCCTATGACTTTTATTGCCAGAACTGAGTTTTAGGTCCTCTAGAGAAAGGTGGAATTTTCAAGGTGATTCCTATCTAATTGCTGAAAAGTTTGGCTTTTAGCTAGAAAGTTCACTAAAAGGAATTTCCTTCCATCGCTCTCCACAACTGTTTTTTAAATTAAAAAAAAAGATCTCTGAAACAGAAGTGTGAGAAACCTTATCATGTAATAGTTGGGAGCCATTATGCATTAAAATTAAAATGCATATTATTAATGAATCAGAAATCCATATTGTTTAAGCACTTTTTTGCAAAACTAAATCTACAGTAATTTTGTGTTGGGATGTTTCTTTTTAAGTGGGTATCAAAAATTATTTTTAACCAAAAAATGTTGAAAGTAATATGAAAGAAATACATCTTTTGTCTTAGTGAGTGTTGATGATGACAAAAAATCATAGTACTCTAAACTATTATCATTAAATATTCTAATGAAATAGTAGATAGACAATGATTTGGTCACTAGCCACTGAAAGACTGTCTAGAGCAGAATGTAATAGGAAAGGAACATTTTATACCTGAATAAGAACAGTGTATCTGCTTGACATAGTGAAGGCTCTGAAAAGCTGATTACTTGATAATCACTCACTCACTCACGTTAGGTGATTTTATATTGTTTGATGTTTTTATAATCTGAATTTCACTGGGCTCTTTTTAAAAGTGTCTGGTTGGACCATCAGTTTTTGATGGATACATTTCTGGAGGGATGGTGACTATCAGTTAAAGTGCTTTGAAGAGAGAAACCCTGTTTTGTATCCCACCTGACTGTCACAGGACATGCTTCTTGGAGCTTGTTTAATTTGGGCTCAAAGGGAAGAGTGCCATCTACTGAATGGCCAGCATCGAGTTGAGCAGCCCCACGTTTTTCTTACAGAACTCTCAGCTGGCTACTGAAGAAACCAGACCTCACTTCACTGAAGAATTTGACAGGATTTTAGTACCAAGTAGAATTGTTGCTTGCTTAATTTTAATTACACTTTCCGCAGGAGGCCTAAACACATGATAAAGAACTAATTCACCACTTTTTGGATTGCATGGGAAAGGAGAAACTTCAAGAAGTTGTTGAGACTTTATATTAAATAATCTAGCAATGGTGAAATCATTATTAAATCAAAAGTGGTAAAGAAAATTATTTTAATGAGGCATGTTTCATTAGTGGTTCCAGTTATTGATGGCTTCTGCAGACAACAATGATGTTGTTTAAAATTTGGCCCTAGGGCGCCTGGGTGGCTCAGTTGGTTAAGCGACTCCATTTGGCTCAGGTCATGGTCCTGGAGTCCCAGGATCGAGTCCCACATCTGGCTTCCTGCTCAGTGTGGAGTCTGCTTCTCCCTCTGACCCTACCCCCTCTCGTGCACTCTTTCTCTCAAATAAATAAAATCTTTAAAAAAAATTAACTTAAAATTTGGCTCTAAAATCAGACAAATCATTTATTTAACTAGAGGTAAGGGTTTTAAGAGTATTTGAGTTTTTTTTTTTTCTCTTGTCCTTTTACTTTGTCTCCCTTTCTAAGGCCATGATTCCTACTTGAGTGATTTCACTGTTTCAAAGTGGGTTTTGTTGTTGATCTGCTTTACTCAAGTGGCCTCCTGTTTTGTCAAGTTTTTCCTAACTTCCAGAGACTGCCAGTGGTAGTAGTCATGGGGTAGAACAGGAGGTCACAGAATCAGATGTAGGTCAGTGGAGGTTTACAATACCTGGAATAGGCCTGTCGAAGCCAGACAAGAAGGAACTTTGACATTAGGACTTGAAAGGAAGCTTTGAAATTATGATACTATCTTTGTTGTTAAGTATCAGATATAATTAATCAGTAACCATTTTTCTCAGCCCTTAAAACCTGCCAAGGATCCTATTAAGCACTTTACCTAAATTATCTAGAATTTAGTTAAGTAACTAAGATTGTACAGTTGATAAGTGGCAGAGCCAAGGTTTGAGCCCAAGGCTAACTCCTTTAAATGGGATGCTGTACTGCTCATTTATTTAAGCTCATTCTTGTTGGTGACTGCACAAAAGACTTGAACCAAGATTAGAAGAGTATTTATGCCTCTGCGGGAAAATACTGGTAGTTTTTTGTTTGTTTTTTTTAAAAGATTTTATTTATTTTGGTGGGGGGGGGGGAGAGAGAGAGCAAGCGAGCACCAGCAGGGGAAGGGAGAGGGAGAAGCAGACTCCCAGCTGAGTAGGGAGCCCGATGTGGGGCTCGATCCCAGAACCCTGGATCATGACCTGAGCCAAAGGCAGACGCTTAACCGACTGAGCCACCCAGGCACCCCCTGTTTGTTTTTTAAAAAGGTGATGAAATGGGTAAATAGGATTGAAATTTCAGTAGGATCAGGAAGTATGTATGAGATAGACCTTCAAATATTTGCTATTTGGTTTTATCTAAAATATTCATGTCTTTGTTCCTTTTGCTATATTATTTATTTAAAACCGCAAGAGGGGCACCTGGGTGGCTCAGTCGGTTAAGCGTCTGCCTTTGGCTCAGGTCACGATCTCAGGGTCATGGGATCGAGTCCCTCGTCGGGCTCTCTGCTCTGCGGAGAGCCTGTTTTTCCCTCTCCCTCTGCTGCTCCCTCTGCTCTTCTCTCTCTCTCTCAGTCAAATACATAAATAAAATCTTTAAAAAATAAACAAATTTATAATTGAAATAGCGAAATTGTTTCATGTTGCTTAAAATATGCTACTTCATGGGAGGAGGGGTTAAGTTACAGAAGGGTTTTATGCTGGGGTTCTGGAGGGGTTGCAGTTGGGCGGGTAAGAGGGATGTGTTAGTTGCCTTTCTTTATTTTGCTTGCTCCTAAATATTTTTAGGTAGTAGTACTTCTTAATATGGCAATAATATCCCATATCCACAGCACAATAAAATTCAACCATGTGCCAATCTGAGGTCTTGGGGGAACTTCAATTTGTTGTGCACACCAAGTGTGCTCTGAGCACCAAATGAGTACTATACCTCTCATATATGTACTAATTAGTTTTGAATGCATATATCCTCTCAATTAAGAGATATTTAATACCTACTATTGAGAGTGCTTTCAGCTTTTGAAACCTATTTTGACCTTAAAAGGTATCTTTTTTTACTTTAACAGGTTGGAAATCATTGTTTTGGTGTAGCCAAAAGCTTCTAAAATTGCAGTTCAGAGTGCTGTGTATTATAAACCAATCACTCTTGAAGGACCTCTGACTCTTCTCTTTCATATGTAAGAGAATTATGTTTTGCCTTCCAGAAAACCCCTTTAGGAATATCAATTACATAACTCCTTGGATTCTGACTCTACATTCCAGTCAAACATAGAAAAAGTCAGCAACAACTAAGATGACAACACAAAAGATATTACTTGCCAGTGTGTGATGAATGCTGAATGGCAGGTACAGATAACAAAGGCTGTATGGGTCATCTCATCAAGAAAGCAGCCCCATAGATGGAGTGGTCAGAAAAAAATCTCAAGCAAAGAGGACAAGGGTGGGCCTTGAAAGGCAGGATAGGATTTCACTAGGTGAAGGCTAGGGAAAGAGTTTTTGGCAAGACATTACTGTCCATGAAAATAATTTTTTTTTCTGTAGCATGATTGGAGATAGTTTATAATAGTGGTTCACAGTCTCTTCTCACTGTAAGGCACTTGAATGCTACAGTATACTCTTATGAGTAATAGTGCCAAGGACACACCTCCCTAGAAGGTATATTAGAGTATTGTGGGGATGGGAATGAGAGGGTGGTGGTGAAGGGCATGTAGATTTTTTTTTTTTTTTTTAGGAAGGCTCCATGCATGGAGCCTAGTGTGGAGCCCAGTATGGGCCCAAACTCACAACCGCGAGATCAAGACTGGAACTGAAACCAAGAGTTGGTTGCTCAACTGACTGAGCCACCCAGGTACCCCGTCATGTAGATTTCAATAACACTCCTTATGAACCCACATGAAAATGACTGCTTCATAGAAAAATCCTAATACTGTTACTTTGAAGTAATGTTTAGGAAAGTTTGGTACTTGGAAGAAGACTTTAGAAATTCTCATCATTCCCAACACTCAACAAGAAAAGCCTCCTTTTGGGAAGAGGGGTACCTTTTTTAAAAGCCTGAATTTGTCCATCATCTACTTTGCCAAATACCAGAGTATAATTCTGTTCATGGCTCTGTTATATCTTTTAAATCTAATGTATCAATAGATAGACTTGTTGATATTATGAAATATAATCATTTGTACTTAATTTTTGTTAATGTCTGGTTTTGGATTTTAGAGGATTTGTTCCAAGTGTCTGAATTCTTAGATTTTGTAATGCTTATCACTTTTTGAAAAATACTTAGTGTAACTATTTAAGATATTTTGAGCAAGTCACTTATTTCTTTCTCATTTTAGTTTTCTAATGTATAGAAATCGCAGCTGAGCAAGGAGCCCGATGCGGGGCTCGATCCCAGATCATCTTAAAATCCATTTCAGCTTAAAGATTCTGTGATTTTACTTCCAAGGAAGGTAAACTCCCCAGTTAGTGGTTTAACTTGGAAAGTGGCCAAGAAACCTATGATTGTACTGTGTGAAGGTCCTGAAAACAGGTCTAATTGAAGGCGAAGACTATGAAAGTCCTTGGCTCTATGTATATGTGGCAGTTGAGAAAAGGACATTACTCCAGGACCCCCAGAGTTTTAGTTCTTCAGAAGCTAAGGGCCCTTGGCAATGGACAATGGATAGATCCTTTTCAAGAACAATGAAATAAATAAGGATAGCAATTTTTCCTAAAGCAAACTGGAAACATAATGGCATATTTTTCAAAAAATGTTTTTCCGTTACAATACCATTTTTACTATATTTAGTATATTAGTTCCTTATAAATATTTCTGACTTCTGTTTAGCTCTTCTTTTCTGAGCCACTTTGTTTCATTTTATTCATTCATTTAGCAAATATTTATTGAATGCTTATTATGTGCCAGCCCATGTTCTAAGTTATGGGAATTCAGTAAGCAAAACAGAAGAACTGTCCTGTCCTAATGGCGTTTATATTCTTGTAGGTAAACAGAAACAAACAAGTAAAGTGTGTGTTGTAGTGTAAATATTCTGGAGAGATACAGAGCTGGAAATGAAAATAAAGGGAGTATTTGGGTGTATGGCAAGTTTAAATACAGTGGCTAGGTGAAGCCCTTACTGAGAAGATGATGTGTGAGCAAAGATGATATGTAATTCCCTTGTATCACATACATTCTTACCTCCTTCATGGCATGATTCATGGCAGGCAGAGGGAAAAATCCCTGAGGCCCAAGAGTGTCTGGCATGAATGAAACAGAATGAGTGATGGGTGTTGGGAAGTCATTGGATGACTTTGAAGAGGTGGGACATGATCTGACATAGGTTTTCAAAGGATTATTTTGGTTATGTTCTGACACTAGGCCATAGTGGTGCAATAATCTTGGTGAGAGATGATGTATCTCGTAGAGGTGGTGAGATGTGATTTGGATCCTGGATATATTTGGATGATATAAACAACAGGATTTGCCAACTGGGATGTGTGGTATATGTGAGTCAAACTTGAGACCAAGGTTTGGTGTCTAGGCAAAAGTTTGCAGGAGGAACAAGTTTGGGGAGCAAAGGGAATAGGAGTTCAGTTTGAGACCTATTAAGTTTGAAATGTCTATTAGACATCCACTTGGAGATATTGAGTAGGAAGTTGCTGTGAGTGGAAATACAGTTATTGCCCACTATATAAACTTGATAGTTGTCATTATTTTCCTCTTTCACTTTTAAATATTTGCATATTTAATCCCTTTGATGACTAGAAGAAACTTTTCTATAGTAAAGGCTTCATGTCTTGCTATACATCTTAATGCTTTGAAGGGATTTAATCTCTCATGTAAAACCTTGAATTTACTTTAACTTCTAAAGACACTTGGTCCCAAAGGAATTCTTTTTTCTAGGCATAGCACAATTTGCTTTTAATCAAAATGTGAAACTGTTGTTACTGCCCTTTGAAATGTGTGTGTGAATGTAAAATAGAACAGTTTGGCTGTTCCTCAAAAAGTTAATACAGTTTAATGGTTAAAAATAGTAATGTCTAGTTACTATTATGACCCAGTAATTCTCCTAGGTATATATTCGGGAGAAGTGAAAACATATTGTTCACACAAAACACTTGTATGCTAATGTTCGTAGCAGCATTATTCGTAATAACCCAGAAGTGGAAACAGCCTGAAGGTCTATCAAGTGATTAATGGATAAATGTGGTATATCCATGCAATGGAATTTATTCAGTCATAGAAAAGAATGAGATACTGATACATTCTGCAACATGGATGAACCTTGAAAACATTATGTTAAATGAAAGAAGCCAAACACGAAAGGTCACATATTGCTCGGTTCCATTTATATGAAATGCACAGAATAGGCTTATCCTGAAAGGCAGATTAGTGGTTGCCAGGGCCTGAGGGGTAGGGGAAGTAGGGAGTGACTGCTTAATGGGTACTGGGTTTCCCTGTGGGATGATGAAAAAGTTCTAGAACTAGATAGGGTCGATGGTTACACAACATTGTGAATATACTAAAAACCACAGAATTGCACCGTTAAAAGAATGAATTTTATGGTACAGGAATTATATCTTAACTTTTAAAAAAGATACCCGGGAAAAAAGTATATGTGTGCACACATGTGCACAAGAATAACTAAAACAACTTATGTGGACCTTATTTCTAAAATAGAACTGCTTTCCCAGTCGAAAGTTGATGAAGCAAGACTTACCACACTAAACCTGGTTTAGCTTGGTTGGCTTAGAGAGGCAGAGTTAAGATACTTAGATCATTCAGGTAGAAATCAGGAAGCAGTTTGTGATCCTATCCTTGGCAAGTCATAAGTGAGTTTAATTTTTTTTTAAATACCTAATTTCATGGAGATGGCCTAGATAACGCAAAAGAAAGCTCTAAGATGATCATTTCTGTGAGTCTCAGAGAACAGAAACTAGTTGATAAATAAGTTTATTAGGTCTTAAATCAATAAAGATGGCTTTTTTCGCCATACCTATAACTTAAAAATATGGAGAACTCAATTCCCAATAATTTTTTTTAAGCCAACCCAAGATGATATTTACTTCTTAAAAATGTTATTACTATCAAAGAGTTGCCTGCTGAGGAAGTAGATGAAAGGATTATCTTTAACTTTCGTACCACTTCCTACTCTTATTTTTCTTTTTTTATTGTTATTTTTTAAATTAAGATATAATTCACATACCATAAAATTTATCCCCTAATTTTATTTTGAAGAAATATATGTATTCATATATTATTAGAATGAAAGCTTCTAGAGAACAGAGGTCCATATTACTTGGATGGTTTAACATGTTTTCAGCATTTTAAGGGAACACATGAAGCAGACAAGAAAGATAGGGTGGGGAGATAGGCACTTCTGTAGCTGATTCCAACACTAGCTTGAGAGCTATGCTAAGGCAGCAATTTAAAGGAAGTGCAGAGGGGCAAAAAGAAGGGAAATGTTTATCCCACTGAGAGAAACAATTAATGAAGGAGGCTGACATTTAAATTGAGTTTTAGAGGATCTCAAATGTTGGAAGAGAGTGAATTACAGACCAAGATGATAGAAAGGCAGTCTACAGGATAAATGTGGTGGGAGAGGAAACAGGAGAGTAAGGTTGAGAGCACTAGATCATGAAGGCCTTGGGTACTATTTTAAGAAACTGAGATATTATTCTGGGGCACTTATTTTAGCTGATGAGAGGCATAATCAGATGTGTCTGAGATTGGTGGTGTGAAGAATGTTGTCATGGAGGAAGTGTTGGCAAAGAGACAAGTTAGGCATTTAGAGATAAGCAAATGAAGTAAGGCAGTGGCTTTGAGATGAGAAGGGGAGGAATGGGACCTTTTGGAGGCAAAAATATGTACAACTTGCTGAATAATGCAGAGGTTGAAGGAACATTCCATCACCATGGGTAGACATTTAAATGTATTTTACTCCATTTCCAATTCTCTGATTTATGACAGAGGGGAGATACACCTATACTGCTAGAAAGGAGACAGATTCTTGAAGGTATCTTTTCCTTACTGTACATAAAAGACTTTAGAAATGCGACTATTTCTTAATTTTCCTTAATTTTTTACAACTTGTCAGTTATTACCCAATTCAGTCTTTGGATTTGTTTTCATTTGTGTCTTTGGAAATGGTTGAATAGTCCTCATTTTGGTGTAATAGTATTTGTTTCCAAATGAAACTCCCTCCCTATCCTGTATTTTGTGTCTTAAACCTTTGTGGAGTGGAATAATAAAGAATTGAAGATACAGGGCATTTCAGTGTCAAGTATTGCATGCCGTCATTACGGGACATTGTGCCATCTTGAGGTTTCCCTTTATATTTAGTGGTTTATCTTGGAACTTCAGAGTAAACATATGGTGAGCACTTATAAAGAAACAATGAGAGGGCGCCTGGGTGGCTCAGTTGGTTAAGCGACTGCCTTCGGCTCAGGTCATGATCCTGGAGTCCCAGGATCGAGTCCCGCATCGGGCTCCCTGCTCGGCAGGGAGTCTGCTTCTCCCTCTGACCCTCCTCCCTCTCATGCTCTCTGTCTCTCATTCTCTCTCTCTCAAATAAATAAATAAAATCTTTAAAAAAAAAAAAATGAGAAATGTCAAGAAGCACATTCAAAAAAATGTTTTTTGTGTGTGTATAAATTTAGTAGAGGATCCAATCCAGTAAGGTTCTGCGTATTTGCGTAATAAAACCAGTAACGTAAGATTTGTCTCCTCTAATGTTTCCGATTTATTAAAAGGCATGATTGGCTATTTTTGTTTGTGGGTTTGTAGCTCCCTTTAATAAGACATGTAACAAAGAGGATATTATAGCAGGACATAGTTATTTTATAAATGGATGGAAGAAAATACAAGATTTGACAGAACTAACTTCTAAAATATTATAAGATAAAACTTTCATGCTTAAAATTTTAAAGCATTAAAATAGCTTATTCAAAAGCAATTCTTAAAAATAATTCATTGAGGGGCGCCTGGGTGGCTCAGTCGGTTAAGCGGCTGCCTTCGGCTCAGGTCATGATCCCAGGGTCCTGGGATCGAGCCCCGCATCGGGCTCCCTGCTCGGCGGGAAGCCTGCTTCTCCCTCTCCCACTCCCCCTACTTGTGTTCCCTCTCTCCTGTCTCTCTCTCTCTCTCTGTCAGATAAATAAATAAAATCTTAAAAAAAATAAAAAAATAATTCATTGACCTAAAATACTATGACAGGTTTGACAATCAGAAGAGTAAAAAGCCCTCACTGATTTATTTTAAAGCAAGAATTTATTTACTTGATTTATAAGGTAAACTTATTGTGAGGCATATTTTTATAAAATTATTTTCATTTTTAAATATTTGAAATTAATTTTTGAGTAAGAAGCTTAAGGACATGGAACAAAATCCAAAAGGCACAAAAGAGTATACAGTGAGAAGAAAGTTGTTATTCCACCTCCAAACCACTCAGGTCTCCTCCTTTCGTGTATATTCTTCCAGAGATATTTTTCATTGTTTATTTTTAAATTCCTGAATCAAGACTTTGCCTGCCTACACCTGGTGGATGAATTGCTGGATAAGAAATAGAGCCTTAGGCTCAGAACAGCCTGGAGAAATAGCTAGCCCTGTTCTCCTAGGTGTTGTTTCCAGATCCATTCTCTCTCTCTTCTTTTTTCTTTTTTTTTTTCTTAAGAGTGTCCTTTTCTAGCTTCCTCTCCACTTAGAGCAGAGGTATGAAGAGTGGGAGGTGGAAATTGTAATCATCTGTCACTCCTGTCTCATCCTAGGCAATGACAGATAACTTTATGAAAACATACATGCTAACAAAGCAAATTCTGTTTGAGAAGTGTTCCCGTAGAAAAACATCCTCTAGGAGGGAGGGCAAAGAAGGGGTCAGGAATGGTCAGCCTTTACCATCATTGTGCATCTGCCCCATTAGGCCAGCTGTAACTGTACCTTTTCTAAAACTTTTTATTTTTGGTACTTGGCATTATTTTATTGACTCTTGCCTTGGCCACCCACTAAGTCATAAGATTTTCTCCTAAGCCTTGGGATTGCCTGACTCTAAACTTACAGTTACTAGACTTGGTTTCTTTTCTTGTTTTGAATTTAATACAATGTCATTCCTATGCAAATACTATAAATAATAGTCTTATATCTGGGGGGGGTTCTTTTTTAAAATTTCCAATATATTTATTTTTGTACCAGTCATCTTTTATTGGGTGTTAATTCTCAGTTAGGATATGAAAGAATTCAGCACTGATCCAGTTCCTCAAGAAGGGGTGCCAGGCCACCCTCCACACTGTACCCTCTTCAGTGGAACTCGCTTAGCCACTCTTGTTTGAATTCCTTGTAAGGAAGACAGTAGTTGAACAGCACATAAGCTGCCAGCACCATAGAAAGCCCAGCAATGCTTCCTTTCTTCACATTGACATATTTGTAATATTGGTAGTAACCTCTCTGAAGCTCTCCAACAAGTGCCTTTAGGGACAAAATCCTGCATCAGTATCCCTATTTGAACATCTAGGAGTTTCATCTTCATTGGTAGAACTGATACTCACGTCTTGGAGTCCTGGGTGTCTGCTGTCTGCCAATATTTTTTATTGTGGGTGTCCAACATAGAATTTACCATCTTAGCCATTTTTAAAGGTGTAGTTTGGTGGTAATATTGTATAACTACCACCACCTTCCATCTCTAAAACTCTTCATCTTGCAACATTGAAACTGTGTACCCATTAAACAATAATTCCCCACCCCCCTCCTATATTCTTAGATCAAAAA
Organism: Halichoerus grypus; assembly: GCF_964656455.1. Taxonomy (NCBI): domain Eukaryota; kingdom Metazoa; phylum Chordata; class Mammalia; order Carnivora; family Phocidae; genus Halichoerus; species Halichoerus grypus. The sequence goes on along the minus strand of NC_135718.1, from coordinate 19,919,992 downwards.
AATTGTTTTAAGATCAAGGTTTCAGTTGATACAAAATCTATTATTTTTATACCTAATCAAGATTGTCATTTGAAACTCTACACAAATCTGTATCATGCAGCAAAGGTTATGACTGGCATTCAGGCCCCTGGAGTTGAGACAAGGCGCACAGAACCTATAGCCTTTAATTCATATATTAAAAATTTATTTATTTGAGAGAGTGCGTGTGTGAGAGTGCGTGGCGAGGTGGGGCAGGGGGAGGGGAGGAGGTGGGTGCGCAGAGGGAGAGAAAGAATACCAAGCAGACGCAGGGCTCAATCCTGGGATCCCAAGACCCTGAGATGAGACCTGAGCCGGAAGCTTAATCAACTGAGCCACCCAGGCACCCCTCCTTCATATTTTAAAGTGAAGAACTGTAGCCTCATTATACCCCTCAGCTGTGCAAATTCTGTGTTGGTCGGTTGGAGAGGGAGTTTGATAATTATGGGAGAGGTGGAAATCTGCAAAGTGGTGCTAGCTGACCTCTGCCTTCATGACCCAATGAAAAGGAAGTTTCCCCACTAATAGAAGTAGGAGATCCCCAGGTTTGCAAATCTCTTTGGATGCTGAAATTCTGCCTTTGTGTGAATCATTTAGACTTTCCATTAATGCTTGGAAATTTTCCAGAATTCTCCGTAAATTTTAAAGTTTGGAAAGGCATTTGGAGTAAAGTGGGGGATGAAATCTAGACGCACAGAATTTTGGAAACCCTTACCTTATTTTATGGATGAAGGACCTGGTCTGGTTGAGCAAAGTGGCATGTTCAAGATAATGTTACTTGTGGCTGATCTGGACTCACAACTGTGTTTGTGACCCTCAGCCCAATGCCTTTTCTACTTTATGACTTTTCCAGCGATCTTAACCCATTCATGCAATTCTGGGGTAAGGGAGTTCACCAGAATTTCACTTGATCTTCCCTAGAGTAGGGTTTAGACAGGATGAGAGACCTCACCATCTCTCAGTGATTTGAAGCTGCTTTTCAAGAAATAGTTGGTACCTTTGTTTTTTTTTTTTTTTTAATTTTTTTTATTGTTATGTTAATCCCCATACATTACATCATTAGTTTTAGATATAGTGTTTCATGATTCATTGTTTGTGCATAACACCCAGTGCTCCATGCAGAACGTGCCCTCCTCAATACCCATCACCAGGCCACCCCATCCTCCCACCCCCCTCCCCTCTAGAACCCTCAGTTTGTTTTTCAGAGTCCATCGTCTCTCATGGTTCCTCGGTACCTTTGTTTTTTAAATCTTTCATTGAATTAGGAAAAGTTTTTTGAAATTTAAAACTCTGGAATGTGTCATGTACTTTCTTGTTATTTTGACAAAAACTAGGCTGATCTTCTGTATATTGTTCCAGTTTTAGTATGCTTACCACTGAAGCCAGTCATGTATATGGTAAATATTTCTGACATGTTTAGGAACATTATATTGAAAATTCAAACTAGATCTGTTTAGCTGCCTTGACTTTTTTTTTTTCTTTTGGAAAAGAACATATTTAAATGAGAAACAGGTCCACACTCCAAAGAAAAGGGAAAGTTTTAGGTCATTTGAGTAAAATAGATTATAGGATTTATGGCCCCAATTTTCCATTATTTTCAACTGAGTGGGCCATTACATAAGGTACAGTGTTTTGTGTGAGGCAAATTATGCTCAGAGACTAAGATTATCTTTGCTAATAATTTAACATAGGTTCACTGCAGGAATTATAATTTATAATATTTCACAAGCCAATAGCATACAGGATAATGTCTCTTAATTAGCCAATAAAGAAATAACCTACTCCAAAACCAATGATAGATCAATTACACTATTCCAGGCAAAGGGGAGACCAAAGATTTAGAGTCCAAATTTAGTTGAGGTGTATCTTTCTATGAGGTGGTTCTTGGTACAGTCGATCCTTCCAAACAAAAACTTGGGTATCTGCTGCTGGCTTAGTTCCTCACTGCTGGGGCATGTGGCTAGTGGGTGATGGCACCAGTATTGGCAGCAAAGTGGGTTGTTCTGAAGGCTGTTACTCCATGGACCATAACCCGGTTCACACCACTGGCTATGAGGAGTAACCTTGCCAAGGCCAGGACAGATCCCCCTTCTCTTTCTGAGACTGCTGTATGGTTTAACACCACTGTTGACCACATAGTAGCCTGGCCACAGTGGGAGTGTTTCGAGATCTTCAGAGAGCTATTTAGATCAGCAAAGAGTAGCCTTGCCCACACCAAACATTCCTGGTAAGTCCTCACAAATTCTTGGTATTTAAAGTTTAAATGTCCATTACGTCATAGCTGTTCTTCCATATGATCTTCTTCGTAAGTCCCCAGCAGTGCCCGTCAACAGTTGAGCTAGGAAGTGCTTATAAACAACAGATGTTGATGACAACATCCCAATGCAGATTCCTCAATATAAACAGATTCACCCTTAGATCAAAACAACCTCACTTAAGTCCTAAACAAGTGGATTTGAAATACTAATAAACCGGGCGCCTGGGTGGCTCAGTCGTTAAGCGTCTGCCTTCAGCTCAGGTCATGATCCCAGGGTCCTGGGATGGAGCCCCACATCAGGCTCCTTGCTCAGCGGGAAGCCTGCTTCTCCCTCTCCCACTCCCCCTGCTTGTGTTCCCTCTCTCGCTGTCTCTCTCTCTCTGTTGAAAAATAAATAAAATCTTTAAAAAAAAAAACACTAATAAACCAATATACAACACAGTGAAGGAAGAAATCTGTCATATTGGAAATGTTAGTGTTTTAATCTAATTTTGTGATAAACTTATCAAGATTTTTAGCATTTAAGAATGCATCTTATCAATGTTGCATCATACCAAGGACTTTGAATGGAATTTATCAGATTTGTTTTGATTTTTTTTCCCATGTTTTGCTATAACATTTGGTTTCACGACAGTTTTAGAAAGTAATTTACAAGATAGCCTGATTTTTTCAAAATAAGACCTTCAGTAATCCTTCTGAGGAACTAAAAGGATTCATTATTATGGCTGGGGTCTAAATAAAATATAATTGCTTTTGATTTCACTGTTAGTATGTAAGATGTCTTTCCATCTATTTTTAAATGGATTTTAATAGGAATAGGTACAAGGTCAAGGTACTTATTGGAAAACTTTGAATTCAGTGTTTTAATAAGTTGATTTTAAACTGAGTACTAGCTGTTTCATGGTGACAAAATTTGTGGGTTTTTGTGTGTTTTTAAATTCCACTTACCAGTGGAATCATAATGGTTTTTGTCTTTCTCAGTCTTATTTCACTTAGCATAATACCCTCTGGGTCCATCCATGTTGTCTCAGTAAATGGTGGCAATATTTGTATTTAAAACCTTGTAAATCAGTTCTTTTATAAAAACCATGTAATATTTAAGTTCATGATTGATTTTTTAAAAGTTTCTATTGGTACTTTTTCCTGAGATTTTAGTCTATAGGGAATAAAACATTGATTAATAGGAACTTCAATTACCTGAAATTCCTTGAGTCCTCTAATGAAAGAAGACCAAATGATTAAGAATACAAATGGATTTCAGGGATATATTGGAAGCAGTAACTTCTAGGTGAGTCCTAAAGTCAGTGTACGTTGACTTTTAGATCTTCTGTGGTCTAGTACACTTAGAATCAATATTTGGAATAAAGGCCCTAATAATATCTTGCCCAGTTCTTGAGCAGTAAAGATAAATATGTTCATGAAAGTATGTGAAACCAAAGGTTGGAAAGACAGCTTTTAAGATTTTGGAGAGTGTATATGGGGGAGAAGGCTGCATATATTTGGCTTATTACTGTAAGAATTAACATTTATTTGCCATTTCTGATCAGAATAATTACATGAATTTTCCCAGAGTGTTTTTCTTTTGATAGCTCACTGTCTTTTTAAGAGGTTTAATTGTAAAGGTTTGGGCCTTCTGTTCAGGGATGGTGTTTGTACGGGAGGATGCCTTATGTACAAACTATCTGCGTAGTCTGATTTGAAGTCTCATAGGAAGGCCTTAGAATACTGCTGTCCTCTCCCCCAAATACATAATAGAATTTAAAATTTTCAAGCGATGTTATTAAAAAAGGAATAAAATGAAATTTTTGAAATATATTTTTATACTTTATTAAAATTTTATTTTCAATATATTTAAAATATTCTTTCAACATGTAATCAATATAAAAAGCTAATGAAATATTTTGCTCTTTTTTATACATTTTGTGTGTATTTTACACTATGGCACATCTCAATTCAGACTAGCCACATTGCAGGTACGCAGTAATTACGTGTAACTGGTGGCTACCAAATTGGGCAACACAGCACTAGAATATCATTCTTTTGTCCCGCATTAGTGTTGAGGATTCTTCCAGTAGAAGTCTATTTGGGGGACTGTAGCCATCTCTATGTATACTCTTCTATAATTTAATGGAAAATAGAACACTTCTGAGACAAAAAAAATAAATCATTCTTGGTCCTCAGTTTTAGCTATTTTTCCCCTTTATAATTGATAACCAAAAACTAGTACTGCTAAAGAAATGCAAATATTATTGAATGAGAACTTTAGAGGGCAGGTTCAGTTGGTTGAGCTTAAGTGAGGCAAGCTGGAATAGAAAGGGAAGAGTTAGCGCTGGGTTGTACAAATAAGACAGATCTGACTTAAAATCCTGCTGGCCTGGAGCAAGTTACTTCTCTGAACCTTCTTTATTCGTATGTAGAATTGGGATAAAAATACCCATCTCTTAGGTTGCTTTGAGGGTTAAATAAGATGACATGTAAAATATGTCATGTGTATTCTGGTACATATAAGGTGCTCAGTAAATTTGTTTTGAATAAATGATTGTTGCTTACTTACATCCACCACTCCCAAATCCCTGTTTGTGAGAAAAGGAAGAGGAAGGAGGAATGCCTAAAATGAATGTTGGTCATATATTAAAGAAACTTAGCCAGTTTACTAAATTAACTACAGTTCAATGTTTGTCCAAAACACTAAGCTTTGTGGTTAATTGAGATTTTAATTCAGGACCCTTCTCTGAAAGTTTCAGAAAGTAATGATGTGAAATAGTTCATCCTCTGCATGTTTAAATACTAAGAAATGAATTTTGCCATTTAATTTTATTTCCGTATACTTATCCTGTGAATCCGTTAACACAGCATCTGTACATGTTTCTAAATTTCAGCTATTTGAGAGAAAAATCTCAATCATTAAAGATACTTCTTTTTATCTTTTCCTAGATATGATACAAATGCTACAGGGGTTATTGCAATTTTCGAATTTAAATGTGTTTTGCATCTACTTTGAAAGCTAGTCTACAGAGTAACAAGTAAGTGATGATTGTAAATTTTTGTAGTAACAGGAACTAAGGAAAACTTTTTTTTTTTTTAAAGATTTTATTTATTTATTTGACAGACAGCGAGAGAGAGAACACAAGCAGGGGGAGTGGGAGAGGGAGAAGCAGGCTTCCCGCTGAGCATGGAGCCCAATGGGGGGCTCAGTCCCAGGACCCTGGGATCATGACCTGAGCCGAAGGCAGATGCTTAATGACTGAGCCACCCAGGTGCCCCAGGAAAACTTTTCTAAATGGAAGAAAACTGCCACTCATTGACTAAGCTTTATATTATAATGCAAGTGATCTATTGTTCTTGTTCAGGTATTAACATCAATTCGTATTTTTTGATAGAGTGGGGGCTTTTTATGATATATCAGCTGTATGGTGTGTTCTGAGTCTATTTAGGAGGAGGCAGTTTTTAAATCATACATGTATTTGTGATTCGCTCTGCATTTTTGAGAAATTTACTCTATTTGAAAATTTGAACCATCGCTGAAATGTGGGAAAGCATGGAGAGTTCTAAATAGATGATTAGATTAGATATGAACTCTTCAAAACTTTATACTCACCCAATGTGTAGGCCACATCTGTGGTAATATTCTTGGAAATCGGTCACATTTGAAAATCCAGTTCTTTGCCAATAGCATCTGGTTGCACTTTACATTACATACTTTGAAAGTACTTTTTGAATTGCAAAAAAGCAAACCATATGACACAGACTTTTCTTACCTGATTGAAAGTTGTTTACAGTTACAGTTGAACTTTAAACAAACCTAACTGAAGGCATAATTGTCCAAATGCATGAATTATCACAATACCTCAGGAAGAAGGGATTATTATATTAGCTTCAAAAAATTGTTCAGACTTTTACAAATTGTTCTAATGACCCCTTACAGAGGTCATTTACTAAAAATTCTTTCAGGTTTGTGGAATTTTAAAGGTGCTGACCTGATTGGAATACACTCTACCAATGGGCAATCAAGAAATGGTGTTGATTGATGTGATTGGCATTCCTCTACCAATGTCTTACAGCTCCCAGCAGCTGTTACTAGTTATATACTGTGTGTGTTTGTCATAGCTGACTGTGCCAGCTTTTGATACACAGGTATCTTATAGTAATCTAGGGTTTGACAACCTAGAAAGGATTTATGAGATGATTTTAAGTGGCATGGGTCTGAGCTAACCTGTGATCTACGCAAAACACGTCTTTGATTTCCTTAAGATTCTCTTCACAGCGCACCCCCACCTTTTAGTTTTCCTTCTTCTTTACTTCCCAGGTGTGTCACATAATCCCTGTTGAAATGTCCGCTGATGTTTACATTTTATTTTATTTTTTTGGTTTTTATTTTTTGTGTATGTCTTTTTTAAAATTTTTTATTGTTATGTTAATCACCATACATTATGATGTTTACATTTTAAAAGTGAGATCTTCTAACAAGGTTTTTAGGGTCCCTAGTAGAATAGTAGAGCAACAAGTCTTAGAGCAGATTCTTTGGACGGGGCGCAGGCTTGATGCAAGGATTGTAGAGCCCCACTGTTCAATATGGTACCTACTAGCTACATGTGGCTATTGACCATTTGAAATGCAGCTGGACTTAATTGAGATGTTAAGTGTAAAATATATACTAAGTTTCTAAGATTTACTACTACAAGAAAAAAGAATGTAAAATAAGTCAATTTTTAATATTTATGTTGAAATGATATTTTGATATTAGGTTAAATGAACTGTATTAAAATTAATTTCACCTGTTATTTTTTAATGTGGCTACTAGAAAATTTAAAAACAGCTCTGACTTACATTATGTTTCTACTGGAAAATACTTTTATAAAAAGTTAAGAGAGTTTATGTTGTATTCTTACTGTTAGGAGCTTGTTAGAGGTTCAGGGAAATGCTCCCTCAGAAAGCCTTCGCTATAGGTATTCCAGCTGACTTAGCTGAGCCAGTTTGTATCACAGTGCTGTTTTGAGAACTATTGCCTACAAGCAGCCACTACCTCTCCTTCTCTAACTCCCAATCTATGAGATATATTTTTTTAATTTACTCTGCCTACTATCTCTAGTGATTACGGACTCCTGACTAGCTTCTTCTTAAAGACAGGTGATTTAAAAACAATTTTTTAATTGCTACTGTTTATTGGGTACCTGCCATATACTAGATACTGGACCAGGTACTTTACATAAAATCTTGAATCCTCACATCAGTTCTTCCAGATTGATATTAGTTAAAATGAAGAGATTTAGATACATTTTAACTTTGCCCTGGGTCAGCTAGCAAGTAGGAGAATCAAGATTCCAACCTATGTCTCTCTGATTCTAGAGCCATTATGCTCTCGTTGTGTTTTCCATTAACCATGTGTGTCCTTTAGCATGAAGCAGAATGCTGTATTTAAAGGGGTCTCTTGCCAAATGGTGTTAGCTGATCCTTTTTTTCCTTGGTGAACAACTTGAGTGCCCCCATTCTGGCCAGGCCACCCTTTTCCCCTGCTAGTACCTAGTGAGTGGCTCAAACATTAATCAAGAGACTTCACCTTAGTGACAGCCTGTTGAGCAGGATCAATAATCTAAAAGCCTCGTGTGAAAGAACATCTCTCCCATCTTGAAAATCAGTCAGCAAAGAATGCTTCAGATGTCTTCAGGAAGAGCTACAGAAGAGTCTCCTCTAAATGCCAGGAATATCAAATCTGAGACTTCAAAGACCGACCATATAAGGAAGGGGCTTTTTATAGACAAAGAGGGTTGAAGTAAAATAATGGGATAGAATAAGCATATTGAGCTGGATAAGTCTTTAATAATCCCAGGTCGTCTCTTAATGGCTATGTCCTTGATATTGTTGCATTTAGAATGAGAGCATGGGGAAATAGTCCATGTGTTGGCATGCTAGTCTGTAAATTGGAGTAGATGTAATCACAGTTTGTAAGTGCGCTGGACGGCTGGATTCTGCATTTACACGCTGTTGCTTTAATTCAGGCTCAAGCAAGTGTTGGTGATTTGGGGAAGATAAGGGGAGCAAAGGAAAAACAAAAAAGTTCAAGGAGTAAAACTAGATGAGGTGGGCTGCGGGGAAGTTTTGGACAAGTTCAGATTCAAAGCCTTTTTATACACACACATATTTATAATACTAAAAGCTATGTAAGCTGTAAAATACGATTTCAGGAAAGAAACTGATATAGTAGGAAGAAAAAATTTCTAACTAGGTAGTGTGGATTAAATTTTCCCTGCTCTACCATTACCATAACTGGGTAACCTTAGGAAATTATAGAAGATAATCATTGTCGTTCTACCTCTCTGGCTTTCCTTCATGGTATAATAAGATCATGATGAATTGGAAAACCTTTACTGTGTGCTCATATGCTCTATACATGTTGTTACTGTTTTTATACTGTTATTTACTTCATCTGAAGTATTGCTCACCTGAAACTTCTTTCAGAGGAAAAAATATGTACCCCCATGTGATTAAGGGAAGTTAGAGTTAAATGGCCAATTTAAATAGGGCTAATTTGGCTCCCATCCCTAGGCTTTATCAAAGGGACAGTGGCAGCCTTGTGGGTAAAGGGAGTGTGGACCTAATTGCTTATTTAGTCATCCCTTTAACCCCTTTTAAAACCAGACCTTTGTAGGTTGATTATATAATGTGTGAGCGTGCAAGCACCCACGGTGTTTCTCTAAAATGAAAAGCCGTACTGAATGACTATTTTTTAAAAAAGATATTGATATATTCATAGTAATAAACCTGGGGTTTGCATTTCTTTGAGGCTCACGGTCTTCAGCTTCCGACCAAGTTAGTAAAAGGTTGCCATAACTACCAGATGGCAGTCTTTCCTAATCCAGTGTTAGATGCCAACAAACTAATACAGAATAAATGTAAGCAGAATTCAGGCACAGAATTTGAAGTATCATTTAAACTGCTCAGCTAGCAAATTTAGCATAAAGAGAGTAAGTTGAATATATTCATGTTACCATACAATTGCTTGGTTCTCAGGGCAATTCTAGAATGCATCTTTATGTTCTGTGTAAATTGCTGGGTACAGGGATATTTTGCCAAATGCCAGTTTGAAATTTACTTGGGATGCATCCAGCTGGCAGATCAGTTGTACTAATCAGATGAGCCCGTTTCTGGGGAATTCATAGCAGCAGCCGTGTTCTTGGAGTATAGTTAAAAATAAGTTAATTTTTCTATTTAAAATTTGCATGTGCTACGTTAAAATGTATATAGTACAAACATTGTAACATAGTGCAAATACTTCATACATTTTGTAAATAATAAAGAGCAGTGACAGTAACTTCATTGTATTATACTTTTTATTTCTATTTTGGAAAGTTCCTGGGTTCATAACTTGCTTCCCTCTTAATCTCTGTGAACAAGAAAGATCCTGAAGTGCAGATGAATTAAGTTTAATATCTTTAGGCAAGTTTCTGTATAGAATGAGCTCAAAACTAATACTCTGTTTAAGGTGAGCAGGTAGATAGGCTGAATCAAAGACCACTTGGCACAAATGACAAGGAATTCAAACATCATAGGAGATTAGATCTGAAAAACTAATATGGATCCTTTTTAACCTCAAAATTAACCCCATATAAGTGTAATACATTGTCATTTTCATATTAGAAGCCTCATGCCCCAGAGTAACATTTCCCACACTGTGTTCTGTAGGTCTAAGAGATTACCCAGGAAGAATAGTTTCAAATATGTTTGGAAAACTATTTTCTTTACTCTTTCTCTGAAAGGTTCATAATGCACATTAGCATAACAAAGACTGAGAAATATTGCCAGTTACTGAGTTTACCTTTAAAGAACAAAAACAAAAAAACCTCAGTGTATTTCAAATTAAATGTCCCATAGACCAGGGAAATCAGTCACTCTAATAAAATGTATTAATATCCTGTGGAACTCTTGTTTCTTAGAATGTACTTGGGGGAAAACAAAGCCCTTAAGTAATGTGTTAGCAGATTTCAGAATTTTTGTGATTACTCTTTTTAAGGAAAAAAAAACCACAATTACATTTTGACAGTTACAGATATCTTGGGTTGGGGGATATAAGGCTTGTGTTTATAAGTTTCATTTTAAAACCAGTATTATAAGGCAGTTTTACATAGAAATGTTCATTTCCATAGGATAGGTCTTTGATATTGGTATTATCTCTTGGGGGCATTTTGATGCTTTTTGTGAATGTGACTTTCCTTATATTTAAAATTTTACATGGACTTTTGATAGGCCAGGTAATCTCACTAACAAGCTATTTTCTAATTTAAGTTGTATATATTTTTTCAAGAGTAAAATAAAATGTAATTGTTTTAAGTTCAACTATTTGGTAAAGAGATGTTTTAGTAGCAATAGACTGGTTTCATTTGAACTGAAAGGAAAACCAAAGATTTCAATAACTCAGGGTACTGCCATGTAATTAACTCTATGAAATGAGGTTTTAAGACTATCAACTAAGACAGTGGCACTCTGAGGATAAACAAATTATCTGTACCAAAGCCTATTATTTATATTCTCTAACTTGAATATGCATCAAGGATTTTAGACATTTCTTTGCTTTCCATGAATTCCTTAAACATGATATTTGAGCATGCTTTTTTTTTTTTTTTTTTAAATGTTACAGCTAAATGTGGTTCTGGAATCATCACTAGGTTGGAAAATTAGAAAGTTGTGTCATATTGTGAGTAATAAAAAATACTAAATATATTCACTCTTCTAATTGTGAGCCAGTGCATAAATTCAGTTAAACTAAAAAAGTTTAGCCAGCCATGTTTCAGGTTTTGGGACGTATAATGTATAAATGTAGTCTCCTACCAGAAAAAATTCTCTTACCATTAACTGCCAAACCAAACCATGAGATAATATTTTATTTTCAGTTGTATTTGGAAGACCTCATGTCTGTTAGCTTTGGCTTGCCATTTCCTGAATAACTAAAAATGGCATGTTTAATGCTAAGTAGTATTTATGACTAGACCATCAAACCCCAAATGGATTTAAGGGAGGGATTCTTTTGTACCCAAATATAAAATAAACATTTTTTTTCCTTGCGTGTTATGTTAGCATGAGATCCTTACACTTACCCTTTTGTGGAACAAAAGGTAATTATCTCATCCATAGGGTTTCCTTTCTTCAGTGAGTCCATCTACTCAGGGCCCCCTTGATGCTAATAACTCTTCTTGGTTGATACTCTCTTTCCACCTCCTTCCCCAACCCCACCCTATCAGCATCCCGTGTTTTAAAGGAGTTACAGGTAATAGGGAGTAGACTCATCTGAACAATCTTTATTCTAAAGGATATTACTTGGTGAGGAAGTCTAAAGATGAGTGATAATTCTCTACAAGAAAGGAACTGTTCACCAACAGAAATGGGATCAGAAGCTTAAAAGCCAAGTGAGACCAGCTGACTAAACAGGAACTGCACTTGTGATGCTGTCTCAGCTCCCTGCAATGGGACTGGCGCTCTTGCTGCCAGTCGTACATGATCCCTTTAGGCTAGTGGTTCTCTGACTTTAGTTGCTCCAGGAAGTACCTGGAGGGCTTGTTAAACCATTGATTGCTGGGCCACATGCTACACTTTCTAAAGCAGCAGGTGTGGAGTAAGGCCCAATACTTTGCATTTCTAACAGGTTTCCAAGATGCTGCTGCTGCTACTGTTGGTGTGAGACTAATTTTGATTACCATTGGTTTTTTTTAGACTAGGAAATTGTTTGACTCTTCTTTTTCCTTCTGTCCATTTCTTCCCTCATGCTACCGCCGTCCCCATCAAAGCCTGCCATTTTGTTACGGACTGTCCCAGAAGCCGCCTTTTCTTATAAGCTTTTCCTACACGATGTGAAACTTTTGCCAAGACTGAGAGGTGATTAATAGGCCAGCTTACCTGAAACATGACTGAACAAATTGCACTGGCAGGATTACACAGCACATACACAGTTTCACCAATTAATATATGTGTACTTGCACAGTAATTTTTAAATGGTTATCCATAATTAGTAGTTAACCGCAAATTTAAGTACTCATTCTTCCATTGTAGTATAAAGCAGATAATAGTTTTTTTTTTTTAATAGAAAGAAGTAGCATGATTTTATTGAAATGTTTTAGTACATTGTTGGACGATCTTAAAATCCTATATTCTAAACCAATACAAGTACTGCAAATGATACATTCCTGAATCTAGTGGGCATATAAACAAAGGCAGGTTCTAATAGGAGTATCTGCAAGTTGCTTAATACACTTTCAGTTGGAGGATGAGCAGCTTTGGTGTATGTGTATTTCTGTGCCTCTCCTTTTCAGCTAGATACACGTGAGTCCAGCCCCCATTCAGCAGAGCTGGACAGAAATGAGACATTTGGTGGTTTCGCTTAATGTTTGCACACAAGCAGCACGGGCTCTGCAAGTTCTGGGATCGGGCCGTTCCTGAGGCCACTTTCATCTTTCTTGAACTGAAACCATCACACAGTTGAGGTCTACACTGCCACTGTGTATGGCCAAGTCTAGTCAAATTAGTTAACATATCAGAACACTTGAAAGCAAAAAGTGAGGCTAAAAGAATCAGTTGTTAAGTCAATAATGATAATGCAAATTTTTATCTGAAGATTATTTTGAAACTAGCTCTCTTAGACTCAATCTTAAGAGGAAATGATACATTTAAATCAACTTTTTTCAGTCATATCAAGGTGTCTACACTTGTATGCCGAGGCTGTCTACCTGTGCGTGTTTGTAACTATGATAATGCAAATTTTTATCAAAAATATGGAACGCTTCACGAATTTGCATGTCATCCTTGCGCAGGGGCCATGCTAATCTTCTCTGTATCGTTCCAATTTTAGTATATGTGCTGCCGAAGCGAGCATGCAGATAATAGTTTTATAGCAAAGATTATATCATGGAGACATTTACATACCGTGTTAAAGAATTTGGACTTTATTCTTCAATAATGGGTTGCCACTGAAGGATTTATAGGAAGTGGAATGATGTGGTCAGATTTGTTTTAAAAATCTCATTTTGGCAGCAATATTGAAAGTAGATGAAGGGATGAAGGGTTGAAGGCAAAAAAGATCATTATAGTATTCCCTGAGAGAGAGAGAGCGAACAAGTACCTAAAATAAACCAGTAATCCTAGGGATGGAGAGGAAGAAACTTCTACTTTCGGATGGAGAGGAAAAATAGCCAAATCAGAAGGAATTGGTTACTATCTGGATGTGGGAGGTAAAAGTCTGGTTAAAAAAACTCCTAGGTTTTTGGCATAGAGAAAGAAAACTGGGATTGAAGATCTCTTCCCTCTCCCTCCTCCTCCCCTTTGAAGAATGTGTCGGTAATATGAGTTTGATTTTTTTTTTTTTTAACATGTAAAGGTTGAGAAACTTGCATAACAGTAGGAGATATAAAGTGAGCAGCTGGACATATATATCTGGAGCTACAAGCAAGAAGTTTGACAGGCCTGGAAATACAGATTTGTGAATTAGAAGAAATGATAGTTGAAGTTGTGGGAGGCAAATGAGGTTGTCCAAGGTGAGTGTACAGAGTGAGAGAAGTATTCCAAGGATGGAACTTTATTGAATACCAAGGTATAAAATTGTTTTTTTTTATAGCCACTCTCCAGACTAAGAAAATTCCAGCGTAGGCATTCATTCTAATCCCAGCACTGTTTAAGATTATATTGATTGAAGTTCCAGGACTCCTGTGTGACTGAACAAATCACTTCATCTCTGAGCCTAAATTTGTTCTTCTATAAAATGAGGGGGGTGGTTCAAAACGATTCTCAAGCTTTTTGCTGCTGGATTACATGTAACATAGGGAATTCACATGCACAGCATATTTCCATGGCTGTGCTCTGAATTATGGGCTCTTTCTGTCTCTGTCATACAAGAAATGCAAGGAAATGAAAGTTATGTTAATATAAAGGTAACTTTGGGACTGTTCCATTATGTATTTCAAAAAAGCAGATATTTCACAAACTTGGGTACTTAATCACAAAATTAGTTACTTGTGATAGATACTTCACAGCTGATAGGCATGTACCCATGAAACCAGACTTAAAACCCCCAATCTAGTTAGATCACTTCCTAAACTTTTGGAGTCACAGGCCACTTTGAGAATCTGATGAAAGCTATGGATTCACCCAAAATACACATATAGTTTATTTTTTTTAAGTTTTTTTTTTTTTAAGATTTTATTTATTTATTTGACAGAGACAGACACAGCGAGAGCAGGAACACAAGCACGGGGAGTGGGAGAGGGAGAAGCAGGCTTCCCGCAGAGCAGGGAGCCCGATGCGGGGCTCGATCCTAGGACCCTGGGATCATGACCTGAGCCGAAGGCAGATGCTTAACGACTGAGCCACCCAGGTGCCCCTAGTTTATTGTTTTTAATTTGAGAGATCCCAAATTAATTTTTCTGAAGTTTATCTATGGACTCTCTTGGGATTCATGGACCTTCTATTAAATTTCTTATGTAAAAAAATGTCCTCGAAGATTTTGACTTTATGTGTTGCAAAAGGAGGTCTCATTCTTTGGAAATATACTTTGTGAGTAGGTAGTTGTGGGTAAGGAATTCCGTAGTAGTTTATAAATAGTGTTGTCTTTTTAAAGGCATTATTGTTTATGTCAGAGCTTGCGATAATTAAAAAACAGCTTCCTATTCTGCGGACAAGCACATTAACATTAAGAAAAATACGATGATTTAAAACACAACTATATTAAATAACAGTTACTTTAAACTAACATTTTATATTCTTGGGAGGGAAGCAGTGAGGGCGGTGGTGGTAAGGCAGCCAGAAGGAGACAAAGAGCACAGGCATTCAGGAGGTTTGACTAGTGCAAAAGTGTTTTTGTTCATGGCAGTGTGTTTGCGAAAGTCAGTCTTGCCCAAATGACTTGGAAGTGTTTATCGAGGTATATGTTAGGTGAGCTGAGAAATAATCCTATAAATCATTTTACAAAAAACCCTCATGCTTTAAAAAGAGAAAATACAATTCATTTCAATTAAAATACTATTTCTTAAATCAGGAAATATTCTGGAATAACATGGAATGTGGATTTTAGTTTAGAATTAGCACACTAATATGATGATAATAATAATCTTATAACTGAGTTTGCTTTGGTACTTTTTTCCATCAGTTTTTTTTTCACTTCTTAGACTCAGGAGCCAAATCTAATTCTCCTGATAATTACAAATAAGTACTACTTCAATAATTTCCATCATCCAGTTATTTCAAAAGAAAGCTTCTACTAATGATGAAATAATTTGATTTTGTTCTTTGTCTAAAATTATACTCATACTAGAGATTTTAAATTAATGTTAATCTAAACTAGCTATTAAAATTTTGAGAAAGTAGGGCGCCTGGGTGGCTCAGCTGTTAAGCGTCTGCCTTCGGCTCAGGTCATGATCCCAGGGTCCTGGGATCGAGTCCCACATCTGGCTCCCTGCTTGGCGGGAAGCCTGCTTCTCCCTCCCCCATTCTCCCTGCTTGTGTTCCCTCTCTTGCTGTCTCTCTCTCTGTTAACAAATAAATAAAATCTTTAAAAAAAAAAAAAAAGACTAAGAAAAAAAAATTTGAGAAAGTAGAATACATATTTTACTTCAGAGTTTTAATAGGTCAACTTTTATTTTATTTTTCATGAATTGTCATGTATTTTAGCTTTTTGGCAAATTGCATGCACTGGGCCAGTAATGATTAATCTTGGTTCAGTGGTCAAGAATGTTGATTTAAAAAACTTATTTTCAGGCTGTGGAAGAGCCTAGGGGAAGACATAGTGATTTTGTTTACATTTGAATTGTGTGCTGGAGACCTTAGTCTGTGTGGTTGTTGGGCCAGTCCACTTTTCAGTTGAACTGCTTGCTCTTTACAGGTGGATTTCTCTTTCTGCTCTTCTTCCTTTTTTCTCTTGTAGTACCTGTAACTTTACTTGAGGTAGTCTTAGCCTTTAAATCCAGGTGAGTTGTTTTTTTTTTTTTCCTGAAATAATTGTAAGCATTGAAAATAGAATGAATGTATCATCAAACTTTTTTGATATTTTAAAATCATGTAATAGGAACTCTTCAAATTTGCACATTTATATTTTTGAGAAAATGAGTATGTTTTTAGTTATATATGAGTTTTTAAAGAAAATTGCAACATTATCATGTAAAGAAATTGATTCCCCCCCTTTAGTTTTTTCTAATTACCCTACTTATTTTTAAGTATAGCTAGTCTTTTTCTTAGGGCTTTACTGTGTAAGTTGCATTTGAATGTTTCTAGATACTTCACTCACTCATTTGCTGTTACTCCACTTTTATGGTTAAAATTACCCAGTCTACTTTTTTATTTTTATGTTGCAACCAAGGATGAATAGCTCAGGAAGAACAACATGGTAAAAAGAATATACCTTTCTTTGAGGGGGAAGAAAATACCACGTTTGGAACCGTAAGTTTTCACTAAATAAGTTTTCCCAAGAGTAGATTGGGAAATTTTAAGATCCACATTAATCCCTTGAAACTAAGATGCTATTTTCAGGTTATTATATAGGAGTTCTAAATTCTTCATTCAATAAATATTTTAATTCTTGCTGGTACTGAACAGGAGAGAGGATACAAAGATAAATCAGAAATAGATCTTCTCAAGGAATGTTGTGTCACTTGGGGAAGATATGCTGTGTACTTAAATAACTGCAGTATAAAGTACAAAGCGGTAAGAAGGTACAGATCAGGGGCTGTGGTAACTCAAGAGGAAGGACTGATTATTTTTGGTTTGGGAAGAATGAGAGAATTAGGGAAGATATTCTTATGAGTCTGGTATGATGCAATTTGTTAAACAGTAGGAAAAGGAAACTTCTGGTTATATAAATTAATTTTATAGTTTGTATATCCTATGGGAAACTTTATGTGAGAATTTATGATTTGTATTATTGTATCTTCTGGCCTATTAGACCATTGGCTCCTTCACAGTAAGAGTCATATATTTTATATTTGTTTTTACAGAACTTCATACTTGATTGATGTATTTTGCATGTATTTTTATATTTTATTTTTATACTTACATATTTTTGTACTTATGTTTTATATGTATTATTGCATGATATTTGCATGTATTACTGCATGAATTTAGAGAATGAACCAGCAAGGAACCCAGAAATTTCCACTGAATCAGACAAGTATTTCATGTAGTTTTATGTTGTAGTGTGACAAAGATGCTGCCCTCTGTAAC
This sequence comes from Halichoerus grypus, assembly GCF_964656455.1. Lineage (NCBI taxonomy): Eukaryota > Metazoa > Chordata > Mammalia > Carnivora > Phocidae > Halichoerus > Halichoerus grypus. The sequence continues at coordinate 19,902,528 of NC_135718.1, read as the reverse complement.
ATGAACTTCAAAACATTAAAAATATTCACAGAACATCCCTAGTTGATAGGTAATACTAATGAAATTTTTATTTCAGGGATAGTAATGTCACGGAGAGGGGAAAAAATATACTCCTTCACAATAAAATTGTAAACTACAGAAGTAATAATACATCAGAACAGTAAGCAGTGAAGTCTTCAGATTTTTTCCATGATATTAAGAAAATAATGACCTCTTAATTAAAAAATGGAAAATGATTGTTATTTATACTTTGGAACTAGATAACCTTACTTACCAAATGCTATTTCTAAAAATGCTGTACTTACAGTACTCGTGTGTGAGTGGGGGGTGGCATAGTTAATGTCTCAAAGTAGTTTACTATGTGCATTTGGCGAGAATTGGATTTTGACTGCAGTCTTCCAATGGAAGCCTACTGTAAAGCACTCTCTGGCCAGAGGAAGAGCACAAGGAGATAACAGATTGCTTTCCTTGAGGACTTTTTCCAGCATACAGAGTTTGAAATAGAGTGCAGATGTTGATGTTTCTTTTTTTTTTTTTAAATTTTATTTATTTATTTGAGAGAGAGAATGAGAGACAGAGAGCACGAGAGGGAAGAGGGTCAGAGGGAGAAGCAGACCCCCCGCTGAGCAGGGAGCCCGATGCGGGACTCGATCCCGGGACTCCAGGATCATGACCTGAGCCGAAGGCAGTCGCTTAACCAACTGAGCCACCCAGGCGCCCTATGATGTTGATGTTTCCACCAGGACTTTGTTCCTAATGGTGAAAGTATAGATTGTTTTAGGGTCATTTTGTTGCTACTTAGCATTTTTGAACTATTAGTTATATCAAGAATCTGTATAAATTGTATCTATTTATATAATTCTAGAGATGAGGGATCAAAAGCTTTGAAGAACACGAACTCCTGTCTAAAGTGAAGTTTTTATGTATTGGTTAATTGGAAAGCTGTAATTATAAGAGCATGGGATTCAAATCTAGTGGTTACTTGGTGATACAGGTCTTAAGGGTCATGCTTTCCTAATGCACCAGAATAATAAGGATAGCTAGTTCACAGTAGCTAACTGTGTTGTTCATTATTCTTTAGTATTTACCTTTAGGGCAGTATTGAGAGTCTTCCTATTGATAGATCATTTATCTGTTTAAAACTGACCTAGATAACTTACAATCTAAAAAGGACATTTACCAAATGAACACACTTTTTGTAACCTTGTAAGTAATATTGGGCTTAGACAGTTTTGTGTAATAAAGTTGTAGGACTTGGATTCTATTACATGACCTTGGGCAAGTCACTTGGCTAACTTAGCCTTAAGTTGGTCATCTATAAATGCAAACTGTAACACAGAATTACTGCATACAGTTGTCATGTCAAATGAGTTCTGGTGGTTCTTAGGGAGATACATTAGGATCAGATTCTAGCATTTTACAAGTCTACGTATCTGGGTCCCATTCCATTCTAAATCAGAATATCTGTGGGTAGAGGCCTAGATAGTTTTTATATGGATCCATGGTTAAAAACCATTTTACAAATGAAAATTTGTACAAACCCTATCTTATAATATTTATTCTTCTTTGAATCTTAAATTTGTATTTTGGAGCCAATGGAGAGAAACTCTTGTTATGCTACATATTGTTGATCTTTGGGAAAATCAGAAAAGACAACCATAGGAAAAAGACTCAGTTGCGGAGCAAAAAGTTAATGAGATAGCCTCTTAGAAGCAGAAATGAAAAAACAATTTAAATTCCAGTGATTTCTCACTGAAAAAGTAGTTTTGTGTGATCCCCAAAGAACATCTTGGGAATATCTTGGGTGGTAAGGTAAAAATGAGTATGTTTTAAAATTAATATTCAGCTAATGAGAACTACCACCCCATTTGAAACAAACATTTTACAAAAATATTTACCTAAGTATGATACTTACAAACCTATTAAAATACTTAAGAAGGATATGAAATATATTGTCTCAAGTCATTTTACTGCTTTCAAAAATATCTCTGGATGATATGGAGTATGAGTCCCCTTATATATTAGCAGGAGTATAAGTTGGTATATACACTTTGGAGAGCAGTTTAGCACTATCAAAATTAATAGTGTCCCAGAAATTAACCCTCACATGTATGGTCGACTTTTGACAAGAGTGCCAGTATCATTTTATAAGTAAAAGACAGTATTTTTCAACAAATGGTACTGAGAAAACTGGATCTCCTCGAGCAGAAGAATGAAGTAAACCCTTAGACCATACAGTAGTCCCGACACCCACCCCTTACTCACTTTTGCTTTCCGGGGTTTTAGGTTATGGTCAACCATAGTCCAGAAGCAAATGATCCTCCTAGCATATGGTGAGAAGATCAGCAGTAGGCTAATACTATGGCTCATTGCCTACGTCATTCACTTCATTTCTTCACATCATGTAGGCATTTTATCATCTCACATCATCACCAGAAGAGTAAATACAGTAGACTAGTACAATATTTTTGAAAGAGAGTGAGAGACCACAGTCATGTAACTTTTATTACAGTATATTATAATTGTTTTATTAGTAAATTGTTACTCTTACTGTGCCTAATTTATAAATTGAATTTTATCATAGGTGTATATGTATAGGAAAAAGCATAGTACATATAAGGTTCAATACTATCTGCAATTTCAGGCATCCACTGGAATGTATCCCCCACAGATAAATGGAGACTACTATATATAAAAAATAACTGAATATGAACCAAAGACCTAAACTAAGAACTAAAACCATAACACTCTTCAAAGAAGCCATGGGAGGAGATCTTGATGACACTGGATTTGGTGGTGATTTCTTGGATATGACACCAAAAGCACAGACAACAGAAGAAAAAAATAGATACATTGGACTTTATAAAAATGAACTTTTGTACATTACAAAATACTGTCAAGAGTGAAATATTTGCAGGATGGGAGAAAATATTTGCAAATTATATATCTGATAAGTAATCAATATCCAGAATATGTGAAGAACTATAACTCAAGAAAACCCAATTTAAAAATGGGACTCGAAAAGACATTTTTCCAAAGAATATACACAAATGGCCAATAAACACATGAAAAGATGCTCAACATCGCTAATCATTAGGGAAATGCAAATCGAAACCATGAGATACCACTTCATGCCCATTAAGATGGCTGTTATCAAAACGGTAAATAACATTTGTTGGTGAGGATGTGGAAAAATTGGAAATTGCTGGTGAGAATGTAAAATGGTACAGCTGCTGTCAAAAGCAGTTTGTTCCTCAGAAACTTAAACATAAAATTACCATATGATCCAGCAATTCCACTTCTAGGTATATATCCTAAAGAATTGAAAGCAGGGATTCAAACAGAAACTTGTACACCAGTATTCATAGCAGCATTACTCACCGTGGCCAAAGGATGGAAGCACCTCAGTGTGCATTGACAGATAAATGGATAAACAAATCTGATACATACATACAATGGAATATAAATCAGCCTTTAAAAGGAATGAAATTCTGATACATGCTACAACCTGGATAAACCTTGAAAACAATATGCTAAGAGAGATAAGCCAGATACAGAAGGACAGATATTGTACATATATCTAGAATAGGCAAACTCATAGTGACAAAGTATAATAGAAATTACCAGGGACTGGGGGGGGAACAGGAAATAGGAGTTATTAATGTGTATAGTTTCTGTTTGGGATGATGAAAATGTTTGAAAGTGGGTAGTAGTGATGGTTGCACAGGGTTGTAGATTCAACATTGTGAATGTATATAGTGCCATTGAATTATACAGTTAAATGCTTAAAATGATAAATTTTATGTATATTTTATCACAATAAAAAACTATTTTTTATAATCTTTGATCTGACAATCCCACTTCTGAGGATTTCTCAGAGATAGACTAACAAATACATGCAGAGAAGTACATTTAAAGATAATCGGTGCAGCATTATGAAAGAAAAAAGTATGTAAAATATGAATGCCTATTATGGGGGAATGTAAAAAATGATATCCATAAAATGGATTACTGTGCAACCATTTAAAAATAGGTAGATCTATACATTCTGAAATAGAATAGACTTTAAGATATGCTGTAAAGTGGAACAAAGCAAGATGTAGAGAGCATGCATTCTATAATTTTTATAAAAATGGGCAAGAGATATATGGAAAGAATCACAAGAAAGTGGCAAAAGTAGTTTATTCTAGAAAGGGGTGCAAAGTTAGAAGGAAGACTAACTTCATTGTATATACTCCTTAATACAATTTGACCTTTTTTGGTACCTTAAGATGTTTCACCATATGCAATATTATTTATAAGTAAACAAAAAAAATTTAAAATACACCAACAGTGTGTTTTTATAGAGAGGTCTTTTATATAACCTCTTTATCAGTCTGGAAAATGAGTAAGAGCTAAGGCCACCTCCCTCTTAAGGAAAACAGGAAAGAATCACTGCTCATAGAATATCTGCTTCATTCTAATGGACTGTGCTATCAAATGTATAGGGTAAAACATTAACTTCCTGAGGCAGGTTAAAGTGCAGGCTCCTTCTTTGCATAAGTATACCATGGCTATTTTGACAAATAGCTTATATTAAAAACAAATGAATGGTTATCTTTTTTAGCTTAAAAAGCATTTCAGATGTCATATGTATATTTGATAATAAAGTGACAGTGATTCAAATGAAAGGGACTATATTAGGATCCTCCAGAGGAACAACCAATAGAATTACTTGTCTGTCTGTCTCTATCAAAAGAGATTTATTGTGAGGAATTGGCTCATGTGATTATGGAGGCTGAGAAGTCCCATGATCTGCCATCTGCAAGCCAGAGACCCAGGAAATCTGGTGGTATAATTCAAAGTCTGAAATCTTGAGAACCAGGAGAGCCAGTGGTGTAAATCCCAGGCCAGGGGCAGGAGATGAGATGAAATGTTCCAGCTCAAAGAGGTGGAAAAACGTGAATTCCTCCTTCCTCTGTTTTTTGTTCTGTGCAGGCCTTCAAAAGATTACATGATGCTCATCCACACTGGAGAGGGCAGTATACTTAATCCACCAGCTCAAGTGCTAATCTCATCCAGAGACCTCTTCACAGACACACCCATAAGTAACGTTTAATCTGGGCAATCTATGGCCAGTCAAATTGACATGTAAAATTAACAGAAGCACTAGGGCCCTTTCAGAGGCAGTGTTACTGGAGAAGTTGAAGTAGAAAAGAGGAATTTCCTTAGAGCTTAAAGAAACCATTGTTCAAATATAGCACAGCAACAACCATATTGTAAGATGTATAGCATATTCTGTTGAGTTCACAAATGAGAGTAATATTCTGAGGTGGGCGAAATATCTAGTTTAGAAAATGAAAAAAGCACATGGGAGTAACTGCAAGTACAATAGGAAAGGTAGAGTTTGTGCTTTTTCTAGTGAGCAACTCTACTTTTCCAGTAGTACAGTAAATACAGTCCGGATGGCTGAGAGCATAAGATCATAGCAGAAGGGGGGGAAAAACTCAACAATTTACCATACCATAGTGATCATTCTACATTTTTTTTTTTTTTTTAAGATTTTATTTATTTGACAGAGCGAGATACACAGCGAGAGAGAGAACACAAGCAGGGGGAGTGGGAGAGGGAGAAGCAGGCCTCCTGCAGAGCAGGAAGCCCGATGCGGGGCTCGATCCCAGGACCCTGGGATCACGACCTGAGCCGAAGGCAGACGCTTAACGACTGAGCCACCCAGGCGCCACCACATTCTACATTTTTGCATTTACTTCAGTGGTAATAAAAAGAATGCTTTTAGATTTACTTTAAAGTAGGTGAATTTAAATAATGCCAATTTCTGCTTGAGTTTAATGTGATTTCTTTTGTAGCAAATTATAATGGCACATAATATAGCTTTTCACTTTTTAATGAGCATTTCTCAGTATATCAACTGTCCATGTGGATTCTTTAAGGTCACTGTTGGGTGTTTAGATATATTTTATGTCTGTATTTCTAGTAATACTCTTAAAATCTAGTACATATACTCTGATACCCCAGACTGTTCTTTTTCTGTATATAAACTTAAAGTAGTATAGTTTATGTCACAGAATGTACTTCAGTTATTCATCTGTTTTTATAGCTTGATTTCTTGTTACTGTTTTTAACTAAAGTAAAAAAAAAAACCCACCCAGTAATTAGAACTAAAAAACCAAAACAAAACAAAAACCACTTAGTAATGAAATTAGCAGTCTAATCTTGCTGTGAAGTTAATAGAACCACTGATTCCTTTTCCTTAAGCATTAATGTTTTCACTGAGTATAGAAATAAGAGTGGGTGAGATTCCCCTGGAACAGAAGTTGTAAATGAAACATTAATTCTAATTTACACACTGTTAAGGAGACTGTTAATAAGTTCAAATTTCATTGAAGGCAGTTTGTCAATATCTATCAGACTAAATGTGCTTTGACCCATCAATTATATTTCCAGGAATTTACCTTACATTTTACTTCCAAAAAATGTGCATATGGATATGGCTACATCATATGTATAGGGATAACTATCATTGAAGAGTTGGTTTAAAAAAAAAGAACTGAAAATGGGGGATGACTATACACTGTAGCCATTGAAGAGTGACCTCATTCTGTGTATACGGACTTAGAATAAAATATCCACTATAAAATTGTTAATTTAAAAACTAAGGTGTAGAACAGAATATGTAATGCAAGGAGGTTTTTTGTTTTTTTTTTTAAAGATTTTATTTATTTGACAGAGAGTGAGAAAGCATGTGCGCACAAGCAGGGGAAGTGGCAGGCAGAGGGAGAAGAGGAAAAGGGGAGGGAGAAGCAGGCTCCCCATAAGCCTAGGATCATGACCTGAGCTGAAGACAGACGCTTAACCAACTGAGCCACCCAGGCGCCCCAGCAGGACTTATTTTTTAAGTGTCAGCAAGAATGTTTGTTTATATATGCAGAGAAAATGTATGAAAGAATACCTGGTAAACTGATTAAAATTTACTTCTGGAGAGTGGTATGTAAATATGAGTGTGTATTATTTTTATAATGATCAGAAATCAAGAGTGTAACATCAAGATTAAGAGCTGTAAACTTAGTCACAAAATATTTTAATACTGCCAGATAATGCTAGTATTATATGTGTTTAGTGGATGGAGCACTGGGTTTTGAGTTAGAAGTAATAGAAGTAATAATAGAATAGGACTAGCTCAAGACCTTGGAAGGAAGCTAATCTTTTAGGAGCCAATTTTTTTTTTTTTTTTTTAAGATTTTATTTATTTATTTGAGAGCGACCACAGAGGGAGAGGGAGAAGCAGGCTCCCCGCTGAGCAGGAAGCCCAATGCGGGGCTCTATCGGGGCTCTATCCCAGGACCCTGAGATCATGACCTGAGCTAAAGGCAGACGCTTAACCGACTGAGCCACCCAGGCACCCCACAATATTCTTGTTTTTAAATCCACATAAAGTATTTAGCATCTAGTGAGTGCCCAATGATATTAACTGTTGTTACAGTGCTACTGAAATCTTCCTTGATTGACATAAACTGGAAAAAATACCAAAAGGACAAGAAACAGGAATAAGCTATGGTGCTAAAACAACCAAGGAGATGTACTCACAATATTTGACCGAACTGCTGAACTTCTTGCCCAAGTGTTCTGAATTATTTTGGTATGGTGTGGATATAGAAAATAGTGGTAAATCATTCTTTTCATAGACCACTTAGCTGCTTATCACAATTAACCTTAATTTCAGAAATACGACATGTGTTGTTTCTTGAACATTAAATATGTATATGTTAAGTGCTGAATATAGTGTTGGCAGAGTCATCAGAAATCTGGGTTGCCTCCAAGTGTCCACTAACAGATGAATGGATAAGCAAAATGTATATACATACATGGTATATTCATCAGCCTTAAAAAGGGAGGGAATTCTAACATACTCGAAACTTGGGAACATGCTCAATGAAATAAGCCAGTCACAAAAAGACAAAAACTATAATGATTCCACTTATATGATATACTTCAAGTAATCAAAACTGTAGAGACAGAAAGTAGAATGGTGGTTGCCAGAGACTGGGGCAGGGAAAATTGAGTAGTTGCTATTTAATAGGTATAGAGTTTCAGTTTTACAAGATGAAAAGAGCTGTGGAGATGGATAGTAGTGATGGTTGCACAGCATTATGAATGTGTTTAATGCAGTGAACTGTATACACACAAATTTGGTCAAGATGGTCAATTTTATGTTACATGTATTTTATCACAGTAGAACAAAACTGAAAAAAGGGATTGCCAAATTTCACAATATAAGTTACTGAAAGGATAGTACTAAGGTCCAGAGTCTTTATAAATATTTACAATATTAAGAACTTAATGTTTTTCCATGATTTTTCATATTACAAGTTTAAGAAAAGCCCAAATTAACAAAACCAAGAAGCTAAAAGTTTAAGTGACTGAAGTATGGCAGCTCACCTACCTAAGAATAAAGAGGCAGATGTCAGAACACTTGGATTCCAGCAGCCATCAAAAAAAATGAAATCTTGGGGCGCCTGGGTGGCTCAGTCGTTAAGCGTCTGCCTTCGGCTCAGGTCATGGTCCCAGGGTCCTGGGATCGAGCCCTGCATCGGGCTCCCTGCTCCGAGGGAAGCCTGCTTCTCCCTCTCCCACTCCCCCTGCTTGTGTTCCCTCTCTCGCTGTCTCTTCTCTGTCAAATAAGAAGTAAAAATCTTAAAAAAAAAAAAAAAGGAAAAGATTAAAGTTAAAAAAAAAAAATGAAATCTTGCCATTTGCAGCGATTTGGATAGAACCAGAGGGTATTATGCTAAGTGAAGTAAGTCCATCCCAGAAAGACAGTTATCATATGATCTCACTGATACGCAGAATTTAAGAAACAAGGCAGAGGATCATTGGGGAAGAGAGGAAAAAATGAAACAAGATGAAACCAGAGAGGGAGACAAACCATAAGAGACTCTTAATCTCAGGAAACAAACTGAGGGTTGCTGGAGTGGTGGGGGATGGGGTGGCTGAGTGATGGACATTGGGGAAGGTATGTGTTGCGGTGAGTGCTGGGTGTTGTGTAAGACTGATGAATCACAGACCTGTACCCCTGAAACAAATAATACATTATATGTTAATTTAAAAAAAAAAAAAACACTTGGATTCCAGTCCTAATTCTGCCATTTACTAACTCTGTGTCTTTGATGGATTTTAGTCTGTATAATGGAGGTATCATTTTACAAGTTGTTTTGAGCATAAAATGAAATAATAGATAGAAAAGTGTATTGTAGCCTAGAAGGCACTATACACCTAGAAGGAGCTATATAATCATTTTCTAATCTAGACTTCCTTTGCACAGTATGTTTCATTAGATGACATTAAAGCCCCTCGTGCCAATTTTCTTAATGGAATGAGACTGTAATGGTAAAATGGAACACTTACTGTAAATCCATGCTAACCACTATGAAAGCTTTGGGCCTAACTGAACATGCAGACTAATATAATGCCTGTGGTAGTGTATATGAGCTTATGACCTGAAGACTGTTAAATTGCAAACAGATTTTTATCAGTACGTGAAGACATTAATCCAAAATCACATCACAATTGCAGATGTTCTTAGTGAGATGACTAGCTGCACAACTGTCACCTTCTCCCAGTTCCAACGTTTAGGGTTGGAAGGGAAGCCTTAATCCTTGAGCTGACATAATTCAAGAAGAGTTCTGATGAACCTCAAATGTATGTAATATGTAGTTCCATGAATAAGTTGCATATCTAAGTTATTTCCATTTTGCACATGTAAACTTTCTATTCCTTAATTGAAATGTTTTCTAAACAATTGGTTCTTTAATGATCAATTTATGTATATAAATCCAATAAATATAAATTATGTATTATAATATTTATAAAAAGCAGGAAAGTGTAAGTGAGAACCAGCAAGGATTTAAAAATTAGTCTTTATCTCCTTTTATACTGGGAATTAAAATTATTTTGAAGATGACAGCCCAGCTTAAGTTGAGGGTCGCCCCCCCCCCCCATCACAGCAACAGTAGACATAATTTTTAGAAGTAGAAGAATACTTCAACTTTTGGAAAGAAATGAAGTTTTTTTTTTTGCAGAATAATTCTAGGACTTGGAGTAGAGAGTGAGAAATGAACTTCATAGTTTGGAGTGTTAATTTGCTTTAACCAGGAGTTAACAGAAGGAAATGGAAAATGGACAAAACGGATTTTTTGTCTAGTCAACACTGAATAGATTCACAGAAGTATTGAATGTGAAACCACTGGCATGAATTTAAAATCCAAGATCTTTATCCCCAACTCCTACCAAGTGAAACTTGATGAGGTTACTTGAAGTCTGCCTTCCTCAGAAGTACCCTCACCATGCATCTAGAGCAAATGGAGAACCCTTTCTTTTGATTGGTGGTGTTCAGCCTTCAAGAGGACTGTTTGGACAGTGGCTGTCCTAGTGGGAAGATGGAATTATAATCAGATTACTTTTGATTCTTTTCAGACCCACGTTTTTATTAGAAGGTTGTTTGGATTCCTGTAGTCAGTGGTATAAGGAAACACTAGGTTATTAACAGTTTCCAATGATTTCCTCAACAGTTCCTTTGGTTGTAAAATCTTTTGATGCCTTTGTGGATAAGAGGTGGGTGAAGTTAGTGACAGTTGACACAGACTCTTAAGAAATCTATGATACTCTTATATTCTTCCCTCAAACCCCCAATTCTCCCCTTCCCTACCCCATTCCATTTATACTTTTTAAATTGGATATTATGTGACAACCAACTTTTCTCTGTATTGAATATATTACATTGTTGCTATGTATCAAATATAATTGCCAGTAATTTTCCCTAATAGTTGCTCTGGAAAATTCTCATTTCCTTTGAAAAGATGAAGGAAAGCATTTTTACTTAACAAAGAGGTGTTTTGTTTTTCACACTAAATCTCTTACTGTTGTATTCATAGATTAGAGGCCGATGTCTTAAACTTGGAAGGTAGTCTTTGTAACATGTGTTGAACTGTATACATAAACATTACATGTTAAAAGACATTAAATGTATTGTTAACAAGCAATACACTATAATGAATGGTTCTACCTTCTTAGAAATGGGGATTTTGTATTTTCTGTTTGTGTATGATGTTACTTCTACGTTGTTTTTTAATCATGGACAATATATACTTTTATCAAGTATATTTTTGGGATATACTGAGGGGCATGCTTAAAGCATTTAGAATACTCATGTAGAAGAGAAAAGTGGTGTACTAAAAACTCAATATGGTGGATATTACAACATATGGTATAAATATTGAGAAATACTTGTGATTCATCTGTGAGCTGAAAACAGCCAGGAAGGAAGGGATCCGTGACATACCTGTGCTAGTCCAGAATGGGAATTCTTTAGAATTTTGTACATAAACTTTTAATTTCTAATGATATATTTAAATTCCGGGAATGCCCTTATGTGGGGGAAGATTGAGTTCCATTTTGCTTTTACTAGTTGATTTAAATTGCTTTTTAAATAAACTTATATAGAAATATGGAATTTGGGGCGCCTAGGTGGCTCAGTCGTTAAGCGTCTGCCTTCGGCTCGGGTCATGATCCCAGGGTCCTGGGATCGAGCCCCACATCGGGCTCCCTGCTCCGCAGGAAGTCTGCTTCTCCCTCTCCCACTCCCCCTGCTTGTGTTTCCTCTCTCGCTGTGTCTCTCTCTGTCAAATAAATAAAATCTTTAAAAAATATATGGAATTTAAAAGGACTATATTTTGTTCTATGAAGGACTTTAATTTTTGTTAGTTTTTTGGCTTATGTTCCTTAATTCCACAACATCATTAATAATACCTTTGAGTTAGGGCATTTCCTAATGCCTGCCTGTATTCTTCCCACTGAGAACCAAAACATCTTGATTTGGGATTATTTGATTCTTCCCAAACATATACTTGAGTATTGGTGCCTAACCCATTCTTGCTAATTTCAACCCTCGTGTGACTTTTTGACCCCAAGATTTAAAAAGTAATAACATAAGCAGAATATTTTAAACAATTAAAGTCTTATGCTCTGATTATTATATTATGGAAGCACCCCTGTGTGCTTCATGTGTGTCCACATATCTCAGGATGACTATTCTGTCCCCACTTTGTGTAGCCTAGATACGCAAGCTGGAAGCAGAAATGGCATGCTTGATAGCCCCCTCTGCAGAGATTATATTTCGACTAAGGTGAGGAATGGGGAAGGTGCTATTGTGGATAGCAAGTACATCTCCCCTTCCCACAGAGTAAACTGTCCTGTACCCCCAGTGAACCTTCTGACTTGGTTGGTATGATAGGGAGAAGATAGAGGAATATATTTCTAGGGATTCTTTATTTTTATTTTCCATTCCTTCAAAGGCCCAAAGTTGAGAACCAATGCTCTAATTCATGAGTACTCGATATACTGTTCTTTGGAGTCATCTAGGAAACTTGAAAAATACTCATATCTGAGTCTTACCCCAAGATCCTGATTTAAAGGGAATGGGGTGTAGCTTGGGTATTGGAAAAATTTTTTAAAGCTCCTCATGTGATTCTATTTGCTGTAAAAACTGTAAAGTTTGAAATCCACTGCCCTGTCTGTAAAGCGAAAGTAGGCAAAGGGATTTTTAAAACTTATCCTTCACAGTTGTGAATAATGTAAGCTCCTTGAGGGCAGGAAATTTGTTCTCCACTGTGTGCCTAACATGAACTGGTGTCTAGCACTTAGTAGGCACTGCCAGAATACTTTTTGTAGAATGAAGAAGTATGCTTAAGAATCAGTGTATTTTAGGGGCGCCTGGTGGCTCAGTCATTAAGCGTCTGCCTTCGGCTCAGGTCATGATCCCAGGGTCCTGGGATCAAGCCCCGCATCAGGCTCCCTGCTCAGCGGGAAGCCTGCTTCTCCCTCCTCCACTCCCCCTGCTTGTGTTCCTGCTCTCACTGTGTCTCTCTGTCAAATTAAAAAAAAAAAAAAAAGAATCAGTGTATTTTAAAGAACGAACCATTCAAGCCTTAATTCTTTGAAATAATCTGAATTATATGAACTAGTGATAAGTTAGTGATGAAACAGATTAGATTTTTTTTGTGTGCATGTGGAAGAAAAGCTGAAACTAGGTATTTATTAAAATAGCGATAAGAATCCCTGCATGAAGTGCAAATATGTTTTTGTTATTCCCCTTAAGTGTATTTGCACTTGAGCTAACCCTCTGGGACAAAGTGATTATCCCACTGAGGCTAACTCCTACCATGTAATGTTTCCTTGATACAGTTATTTTATCCTTTATTTCTTGAAAAAGATTTTTTCTGCTTGTTTACATGTGTTTTGCTTTTCCTGTGTGTGTATTTAAATGCAGTACTGTCTCCTTCCTTCAGGAAACACCTTTTTTTCTGTGTGATGATATAGTTTTTGTCATTTCCACTTTAATGTGAACTAAGAAGTCCTCCTTTTCCTGTGAAAAGGAAATTTCCCAGCTGTTCATAAATTGTGGAGCCTGCTGTGGGAGAGGGGAAGATCTCAGGAAGAGCTCCTTTTCTCTATTCCATGTGTTCTTTTATTGCTTTTTCCATACAGCTTTTCTTTTCATTTCTAATATATACCATCTAATTGACAAGATGATGACTTTCTGGTGACTTCCCAGGATGGTTTGAGGGTTAGCTGTGTTTCTGTATAGTCAGACCTGTGGTGATAGCACTTTGTGAGAACTGTGGCAGCACTGCTTTGCTCTCCTCCAATTGATTGAAAAGGTAAGCTGGGAAAATCAAAAGACTGAAAGGGGTATTATTTTGGAAGTGACTTTACAGTGTTCTCTTGGTTAAAATGCTCACCACTTCCTCTCTTCTGTAAACACACCCATTTGAGCATATCATAGTTTCCTTTGTTTTGAGCCTCTCCTATATGTATGTAGAACTACCATTTTGAATATGACCTCCTGTTGATTTAATGGGAGCACCTCTAGTAAACATCTGAAGTATCCAGCTAACTGACTTAAAGTGGAGCTGTAGGAAAGATTTGCCATGCTATTAAATTATTGTTGGTCCCAAATATACTGCTGCTTTTGCTCATGTGGCTTCTAATTCCTGGAACATTGTCTTAACTGCTTCTTTGCTTGGCTTTTGTCTTTTTAAATTATAATTTATAAATCACATGTTAGCTCCATTATGAAATTCTTCTTTTCCACCTCTGTTGCCTTGGGCCTGGGTAAGGTGCCTGATGTTTATGAGTTTACATAGTATCCTGCAAAGGATAGAAAAGGAAATTCTGGGTTTTTTAAGTTATATTTTGGTGCCATAGAAACAACTTTCAGAAATGGGAGACTAAGGATCATACATAGAAATACAAACTTCTTAAGAGCCAAGGCAGGTTTTGTCATTTTTGTTACAACCTGTTTCTTCAGAAGAGTACAGCCAACACAGGTTTTTTATTTGGGGACATCATGATTAAAGGTTATTCTGTGGACTCTCAAAATACTTGTCATCCATATGTTTACTGACACTTCATCAAGGCTGTTTGAATGCGTGTATTACACAGGCCTGGTCAAAGGGTGAGTAGGTGCTGGAAATGAGAAGTGAAGGGAATAGAATTGGGGCTTGGGAACATTTATGTTTTTTTAGATTGCTACTTCCTGTTCAGCTAAGGAGAGTCCTGTAATTTTTCTTTTAGTTAAGGAGATAGCCTGTAAGCTTGACAGATGACATATCACAGCTGTATCCTGTACTTCATGTGAAAATGCATTTGCTTTCTCTCCTGTTCATTTTATTTTTCTAATTTCCTAATATATTAAAGTTTATTCTAGTGTTTCATGGAGGAAGAGGTTGGACATGTGCCCAGATAAGAATGTGAACAATGGTTAAATACTAGGTTATAGTCAGAGAGTGAATTAAATATGGGTATGTGTGCTGCAAAAACTGAATGACAAGGAGAAACCCCCTCTGAATAAATTTTTAAAAGAAGGTCCCAAGAGCATTTGAATGTTTTAGACTAGTGCTGTAATTGAAGTAGTTTTTTTTTTCTTTTTATAAACCACACAATTCCTTTACGAAGAATTAAATACTTTCTCTGTATTCTAACCATTCCACTATTTTATTCTCAAAGTTTTAGAACAACCTCAGGATGTTATTTCTTTCATCTAACCATCCTAAACATCTTTGATTGCCACTGGAACAATATTACCCAGAGCGCCTTCCTTCCTTGAAATTTTATACTCTAATGTCTGTTTAAGTTTAGTACACTGGTAGGTTATGTACATTAGCACAACTTCATTTTTGACATTGGTCAGATAGGTTCGAAATGTTTTTTGACATCTCTGTTGACGTGGATGTTTCATTGATGATACAAAGGAGTGACAACATGTTCCGTAGGAGAGAGGGTTCCAATTTGAGCATTTTCTCCTAAGCAGCAAGTACCGACCTGAAGTCAGGAGATAAGTGCTTTGTATGACCTTAGGTAGTGACCTTAGGCACCTCTGAAATCTCACAAGTACAAAGAGAATTGGATGAGATGACCTTTAAGGTCTTTTCAGCTATTTTTTTTTTTTTTTTTTTTTTTTCTTTTCAGCTATTTTTGCTATTCATACAGCCTGAGCTCTGCTAGCACAAAATGCAGTTGTATCTCTCCTATTAGTGTCTGTTACTCTCAAAGACTCACTATATAATATGAAAGATAAAAAGAAGAATGAAGCCAAGGGCACCTGGGTGACTCAGCCGGTTGGGTGTCTGACTCTTGGTTTCCGCTTGGGTTATGATCTCAGGCTCCTGAGATCCAGCCCCAAGTTGGGCTCCTTGCTCAGTGCAGAGTCTGCTTGAGATCCCCTCCCCCCCACCACTTGCACAATCTCTCTCTAAAATAAATAAATAAATCTTTAAAAAAGATGAAGCCATAGTGTTCCAGCTGGTGGGGCTCATCAAGCAAAGCCGCATACTACAGCCAAGGTAGACGCAGGTAACGTTGATAGCTTCCTGACAGTATAGATAGTGGACAGGGGCTTATAGGTTGATTTATTCAGTGACACTCACTTTTATTGGTGTAGTACAGTCTAGAAAAAGATCGTATTTTTTTCTCTTACTGCTGGTTGGTCTTGGAGAGGTCTAAGTGAGGGGACTGACTAGAGTCAAGCCTTTGGGAACTTAAAATGAGAGCATCTTCAAAGCAGTACTTTTGTAAGGAAGGAAGCAAATTGGTACTGTATTTCAGAGTCTGTCTGTAGGGCACGTAAAAACAATACATAGGTGGAATACAAGTGCTTGTAGAGGAAAAAGAAATACCAATTGCTTGAAGACCTTCCATAACAAATAGACTGGTTAATGAAGGATTAACTATTTGCTTTTTCTTTCGTGTAACTGTGATTAGGTAGTATAATCAATCCATGTAAATTTCTATTCCGCGATACTTTTCTTCAATAGACTCATCATAAAATGTTAGCATTGTATGAAGTCTTTGACATCCGATTCAATCCTCTCATTTGTAGTTGAGGAAACTGAGGCCCAGAAAGACTGAGTAACTTGGCCAAAATCATGCTGTGAGTTAGAATCAGAGTTAGAACTGGAACTAGAACCCAGTTCTGCTTGCTCTTAGATTTTTTATTATTGAGAATACATATCTATTCTTTATATATTTGAAAGTATGAAGTGTGCCACAAAAATTTTCAAAATAGTAAGCAATTTTAGTAAGTTAGTGAATGAGACTAAATCTTCCACTTTTTTTCTGGGAATCCTCCCCCTGAGCCTTTGCTCTTCAATAACATCAGAAAGTAGCATTCAGCCAACGGATAAATTTTCATGTCACATTCTCTATCAGATTCTTAGACCATGAGATAAAACAGTGTTAAGCAAAAGTAAGATAACATGAAGGTAATGTTTCTGTGTAGTAAGAATCAGAAAATTCTCTTATGATAGGGCAAGAGTGTAACACTGAAATGTGTTGGTTTTATTTTATTTTATATTATTTTTTATTTTATTTTATTTTATTTTTTATTTTATTTTATTTTAGAGAGAGAGGGAGAGAGAGAGCCCAAGCAGGGGGAGTGGGAGAAGCAGGCTCCCTGCTGAGCAGAAAGCCTAACATGGGGCTCAATCCCAGGACCCCAGGACCACGACCCGAGTCAAAGGCAGATGCCCAACTGACTGAGCCACCCAGGTGCCCCATGTGTTGGTTTTAAATAGGAATTTCAGAATCTTAACCCAGCAGAGATGGGTTATACAGGGGGAAATAAAGAATTCCTGATTATTTGTTGTACATTAGTAATTACACAGTTTCTTGCTTTTATTTTACATAATGACTTAATTTTGAACAATGTCTTAATTTTTTAATCACTGTGAACCCTAATTTATATTTAAATGTATTGGGAATGTTTCTACTCACTGAAAAACGGTAACGCATTCTGAAGATGGGAGAAGCTGTTGAAGAGGTCAGACAATGGAATGTGTTAATACTTAACATTGCTGTTGACCAGTGTTTGAACATTGTGATCATTTCAGCTGTACTGTGCATTTCAGTCTGTTCACTCTGTTAATGTGAAGAAGTGGAGTATGTAGTATACTGATTTGAGACCTAAATTCTGTTTGAGAATCTCTCAATTTTATTCCTCCATGCTGAATAGTTAAAATTATATGGATTACTTAATTTGTTCTTGTTTTTATAGGAAATAGACAATTCCAACATGTGTGAGAGAGCTTGCATTACAACTTAAAGAGTTTAGATTAGGAAAATGCTTTGGTTTTGTGAGAAAGAGGATTTAAGTTTTTCCAGAGAGCTAAACTAGCCAACAGAAAAGATGGCATCAAGTTATAAGTTCTTGCTACAGAAGAAAGGGAAACTTTCCTCTCTCGTAGATTATCTTAATTTTTTTTAGGTAAACCACTAAATATAAGTTTAATAGATCTATGGAAAAGTACACAAATCATAAGCTAGAGTTTGACAGGTGTGTTCATTGTATAATATCACCTAAATGAAGACCTGGAACACCAGCAACCCCCTGGGGTGCCTGCCTTCTTGGGCAGTATCTCCTCCTCGCAAGGGTAGCCATAATCTTGGCACCTCGTAGTTTAGTGTTGCTTGCTTCTGAGTTTATATAAATTGAATCATTCAGTATCTGCTCTTTTGTATCTGGCTTCTTTCGCTCAACATTTTTGTCTGTGAAATTCATCCATGTTGTTGCATCGTAACAATAGTTTATCTCATTATTGTTTGTAATCCTTGATATGAATGTACAATAATCTATCCTTTTTGTGGACGGTCATTCAGATTGTTTCAAGTTTTGGGCTATTAAAAATAATTCTGGGGGCGCCTGGGTGGCTCAGTCCGGTAAACGTCTGCCTTCTGCTCAGGCTCAGGTCATGATTTCAGAGTCCTGGATCGAGCCCCTAGCCCCATGTCCCCATATTGGGCTCCCTGCTCAGTGGGGAGGCTGCTTCTCCTTCTCCCCCTGCCCCTGCACCCCACTCGTGCTCGCTCTCTCTCTTTCTCAAATAAAATCTTTTTTAAAAAATAATTTTGCCATGAATATTCTTGTTTTTAGTGTTCTTATATATATATATATATATATATATATATATATATAATTTATTGTTCATATATTTGTGTGTCTGTGTGTCTGTGTATACACATGCATGCATCTGTTGAGTGTATTCCTGGGAGAGATGTAGCTAGATTACAAGGTATGTGTGTGTCCCAACTTTTGTAGATAATGCCAAAAAATTTTCCTAAATACTTGACTAATTGGCATAAGGATTTGTACTGTTTGAGTTCCAGATGCTTCACATCCTTGCCAATACTTGGTATTAACAATTTTTTTTGTTTGTTTTCATTTTAACCATACTGATAGGTAGATAGAATATCTCCTTGTGGTTTTAATTTGTATTTCCCTGATGACTACTGATGACACGCATTTCATTCATTTATTGGTCATTTGGACATTCTCTTTTGGGAAGTACCTGTTTAAGATCTTTTACTAATAAACAGATTAGGTTGTCTTTTTTTTTTCTTTTTTTAGTGATTTTTAAAATATATTCTGGATAATCTTATCAGATTAAAGTTTTATCAGTCTAAAGTCAATAGTTCTTTCTCCCCTTCTGAACAATACAAGGATCTTAAAACATTTTAACTGTCATTCTCTATTTCCATATTCTGTGATATTATTTATCAGGATTTTAGTTCCACTTTTTTAACCTTCTACATTTGTTATTGCTATTCTTTTATATGGTATTTTAAAAACTATTCACTTGTTTACCATTTTCTTTCCTCTTCCATCTCCATTCTTCTAGTTTTAATTTTTCTGAAATTCATCCCCTAAAAGCTTCTTTAATGAGTTTATAGAACTCTTTAGTAAGATAGTTTTTTTGTTTTTTGTTTTTTCTTTTTGTTTCTGTTTTTGTTTTTTTACTTACTCTTGATAGTTCTGTTTGATTTACAGTTCTAGGCTGACTGCTATCTTCTCTCAGCACTATTATTTCTATGTCTTAATGACTTTTTTCTTTTGAAATCTATTGCAAATGTAATTAACAGTCCTTTATAGGTGATTTGTCTCCGAAGTTTCTAGCCATGATTTCCTCATATACGACCTCTCCCCTATTCTGTTTCCTCTTTAGAAACTCTGGTATGTTGGACCTCTTTGCTTTCTCTGTTTCTTAGCCTCTCTTTTACACATTCCATTTCTTTGTCTCTCTGCCATTCTGGCTAGTTTTTTCAAATTTAAATTCCAGTTTATTCTCTCTACGTGGGTCTAGTCTACTCTGTTTAATCCATTCACTATGTTTTTTCGATTATTCTGTAGTTTTTCAGCTCTATTGGTCTTCCTTTATAACATCTTGTTTCTCATGCTTCCAGTTCTATCTTTAAGGATTTTGAACATTGTAAAAAAAAAAAACTTATTTTATATTCTGTGTCTTAGTATTCTGTTGTCTGCAGTTCTTAGGGGGAAGTATCAAATTCTACTCTCTGTTGTTTCTGCTGACTTTTGTTTAATGTGGTTTGTTACTCATGTGCTTTGTAATTTTGAATTTTTAACTTGGCAGAATTTTATCTGTGGAAATCCTTAGGCAGTCTGTTTTGAGAGCACCTTTCTCCAGACAGAATTTATGTTCCCTTTTTGTGGGGTATCAGTGGTGCTACCAACCTAAGGCCACTTTGTTATTCTGTGGGCTTAGGATTTTTTGGACCATGTTGGGGAGTATGTGTGTGTGTATTTTTTTTTTTTTTTTCAAATACCAAATTCTTTGAAGAGTAGGCCTGTTGTTACAGATTCTCAGGGGAGACTTTTTCTTTTCCCACTCAGCATTCTGGAAAAGACAGATTAAGATGTTTTGGTTTTTGGTTTTTGGTCTGTGTGTGTGTGCTTTTTAATTCCTTCTGTTGGTGGGTAGATTTTTTTGGTCTACCTTTTAACTGAGGGTATCACCCTCTAGGATTCTGGATTTATTGTATGTGTATGGTGGGGGTCTATAACAACTCCCTACCTTGTAGAAAGAACTCTCCACCCCCGTTATGACTTGAGGAAAACCTGCTTTTTAATTTAGCAATTTTTTATTCACAACATTGAGCTCATCATCTTCAGAAGACCAAGCAACTTTTATTTTTTACTTCTGATCTTACTCATCGTAATAAATCAACTATGACTATGATTAGGATTCCTTCATAAGTTTTAAGCACTTATTTGTTTATATTGTTTTGTGATATAATTTGTCTAGTTATTTTGGAAATAACTGAAATAAGAGTATTTCCATGAGTATTTTCTAATAATGGTATGATCTCTATAACCGCTTTATATTAAGATTTGCATGTTTAGATTCCTCTTTCGAGCCCTAGCTACAAATCTTTGTTTTTAAACCAGTGATCCAAAACGGTAAAGCTGTGGCTGGTTGCTCTGTTCTCACTATACTAAAAACATTGGTCTAGATGCACTGATTGTTTACTGGTTTATGTACATCTTGACTTTTGTGTCATAGCAAAGGCAAACACTTGTTGAATGCACAATGTCCTTCTTCCAATTCCTGTAGGAAGGTATTAACTAATGCTTACAGGAATGAACAGATTTGATTAATGTAGTAAATCATCTGCAAAAAGCTTGAAATATATTTGAAATATATCTTTTTTTTTTTTAGCTTTCATTTCTGGGGGTGTAGCAAAGGTAATAACTGTTTAAACTTGAAATTGAAGAAAGTAATTTGCTTCTGGCAGAAGGCCTTTCCAAATTCCTTTCTGTCGTTTCCAGGCACATGATTGAAAAATATAGTAGTAAATGTGTATTATCGTATTGCTTCCAGTTTTTTTTTAAACTTAAAAGTAACTCCAGAGGTACTCGTTTGGGTCTTCTTTCTTCCCTCTCCCTCATTTTTATTTAAAACACCATATCATTTGTTATATTGGGCCAGCAGGAATCAGTTTAAAGGGGTTGAGAGCTGTTTTAGATTAATGACTTGGCAACTTGGAAATAGCCCACAGGAGTCACAGTCCTGCTTATCTTGGAGTGAGTTTTAAAAACTCAGCCATTAAGAATTGTTTCCATAAGCTGCCACATTGAGAGTTGGAGTGAAGAAAAACCTTACACTGCTTCACATACCCCAACATTCTTGTCAGTGTGCTTTATGGGGATCTTGTTGTTTGAAGGATGGCATAGTCCACAGGATAAAAAACTTTGTCATGACAATCAATAAATAATGCAGCTCTGGGTTTACATAGACTTTATATTGCTTTTCCTCAAAGTTCTCAATTTTTCATTTTTATATATTATAAGGTATTCTCTTTTGTTTAATATTTTTTCAAGTGATAGCCATTTATTACATCCTAGCTTTCTATATTGGAAAAACACTCCTTTTTCTTTTTCTCATTTGTAGGATTGCACAGCAGCCTTTCAGTTAAAGAAAATAAAAACTGTCCACTTGTTCTCAGTGTTCCACCCCCTTGAAATAAGCCACATAGCTCCCTGTGGGTATGCCCAGCCTCATGCTGCTGCCACAGTTACTTGATCCTCCTCCTCTCTCGTCACTCTTGGCCCCTTTAGGGTGTCTCTTCATGTGCTTTCTTAGCTCTTCCTCTGCCCTCTTCCACCCAGTTTTTGTACTGTTCTAGTCACCTCCCTTCTCAAAGGCTCAGGAGTAGTTCTCATGAGGCTTTTGGTTGTTGTTGTTGTTGTTGTTTTTTCTTTTCTCTAACTATTCTGAGAAAGTTACTTACTACACTGTCCAAAGGTATGTGTTTCACTGAGGAATTCCTACTCCAGGATCAAACCTTTCAGTCTGAACATTTTGCAACAGTTTTTTTTTTCTTTCTTTGTCAGAGCTTAGGTATTATAGGTGTGAATTCATGAATATAAAGTACACATGGCTCTTGCATCCCAGTATAATGTGTTAAACACAGGGGAGATTACTATCTGAAAGAACCTGGCAAAGAATCTTTAAAGAATTCATATAATATAAATAATCCTACCTTAATTTCTCCGTTTTAGATAATTTTCACTTAGGTTGTCACATAGTGTGTGCTGTAAATAATGATCTTCATATTGTTCTTCATAAAAATGGAAGATTTGTTATTTATGTGTACTTTCATGTGGAAACCTATCTTAAACTTTAACCTTATGACATTTTCACATCGGTAGTAACGTGATCAAAATGGGTGATCTGTTCTCATCAATTTAATGTGGCATCCCTTTAACTTTTGTCAGATTAGCCCTTTAATTTTTGTCAGATTAGCCCACAAAACCTTTCTCATATGTATCAACATCTTTCTGAGCCTTGAACTTGAAAATTTAGGCGACTTACAAACACAATACTTGTGATTAGTTGTGTTTTTCTTTTTTCTTCCCAGCCCCTCCCATTAAATCTCCCGTCCTTGTACTTGATACCTTTAAGGATTTGAGCACACAGAGTATGGTGTGCCTGTTCCAGGTTGACCATGTCTTTGTATACTGACTTTGGTATTAACCTAGAACATTCTTATTCCTCCTTCCATGAGGATGTGGTGGCAGATCAGAGTATGACTGGCTTCAAGATAATTGGTCTTAATTATTTCTAAGTCATTGGTTAGTGCAGCTTAAGAACAAACATTGTTCCAAGAAAGGATACAAATGGCTTTTGAGATTCTTTTCTTAGCGCACAAGTCAGAAGATTAGCAAAAGCTCATGACACAAAACTATATGGTTTGCTAGTAGATTGTAGGGTTCCTATAGTTTAAATTATACAAACCACTGTAAGTTGTTAACTAGTGACAATTTTTATTTCCCTTTTGTATTAGTTGCCATTAGTGGTACTTTTATTTAAAGTAAAGCCAGGTGGGGTGCCTGGGTGGTTCAGTTGGTTAAGCGTTCGAACCCTTGATTTCAGCTCAGGTAATGATCTCAGGGTCATGAGATAGAGCCGTGTGTTGGGCTCCGTGTTGGACATGGAGCCTACTTAAGATTTTCTCTCTCCTCCCTCTAACGCTCCTACTCTCTCTCTTACTCTAAAAATAAATAAATAAAATTTAAAAAATAAAGCTACATGTTAAAATACAAGTTTATTAAGAAGCATGTTGTCTTTTCATATCTTTCTGCCAGAGTTGTACATCATCCCCCCACCAAACCTTTTAAGACCAAGCTCAAGTGTAACTCCTAGGAACCTTTCAACTTGGCTCTTTTCTCTGAGTTCATAATATGTCTATTATAATACGATAACACAGTGGGCTAATATAATTGCTTAAGAAGCTGTCTCTCCCTTCTTCTCCCCCCAGCCCACTAAGTTGCGTTTTAGGATCAGAGATAACGTCTCATTCATTACTTACATTCTCCACCATATTACATCCTCAACTGTAGAACGTGATAGGTGTTGAATGAATTATTGTTAAAAGAATAAATGAATTCAGCCAGAAGTAGGAAGATTTATTGATTAATTGACTTACCAACTTTGAATTTAAAGGTAAATTTTTAAAATCTAAAATCAGAGTAGATTAAAATCAGTGCAGCTGTAGATTTGGCACAGAACAAGTTGATATTCTCCAACTAGAGTAATACTTGGGGGCAGAAAATAAACTAAACTGAAAGTGTTTCTAAAATGATAAGAAGAGATGTGTTTATAGGCCAGTTTTTGTGTTCATTTTTGTTTTATTTTTTTAAAGATTTTATTTATTTTGAGAGCAAGAGAGAGAGCACAAGCAGGTGGAGGGGCAGAGGGAGAGGGAGAAGCAGACTCCCTGCGGAGCAGGGAGCTTGACTCAGAGCTCAATGCCAGGAAGGCAAGATCATGACCTGATCTGAAGGCAGACACCCAACTGACTGAGCCACCCAGGCGCCCCTCGTTTTTGTTTTAATTGAACCTCCTATCATACTACCGGTTTGCCTAAGGAAATAGAAAGGTAGCAAATCTACCAACTATCTACAGATACTTTCACTGAGGGCAGGTGGAACTGGAGGGATTGAACAATGGGAATGAAAAGGAGAACATTTCTAAACCTGTCTCGTGCTCTGATTTTTATGGTAGCATTTGGGGGATTTGGAACTTTTTGTTTTAGAGGATAGGATGTATTCTTTTTTTTTTTTTTTTAAGATTTTATTTATTTGGGGCGCCTGGGTGGCTCAGTTGGTTAAGCAACTGCCTTCGGCTCAGGTCATGATCCTGGAGACCCTGGATCGAGTCCCGCATCGGGCTCCCTGCTCAGCAGGGAGTCTGCTTCTCCCTCTCCCGCTCCCCCCTCTTGTGCTCTCTCTCTCTCTCTCAAATAAATAAATAAAATCTTTAAAAAAAAAAAAAAAAAAAAAAAGATTTTATTTATTTATTTGACAGAGAGTGAGAGAGAGAGAGCATAAGCAGGGGGAGTGGCAGGCAGGCAGAGGGAGAAGCAGGCTCTCCGCTGAGCAAGGAGCCCGATGCGGGACTCGATCCCAGGACCCTGGGATCATGACCTGAGCCGAAGGCAGCCGCTTAGGCGACTGAGCCACCCAGGCGCCCCAGGATGTATTCTTGTAATGAATAGGGAACATGTGTTCCAGAGCTTGATCTGAGAGAAGATCGTTAGTCCTTTAAGTCATGTGATTTGTCAGCTTGCCCACCTACCTACCTTATAGCAGTGTTTGAGGCTAAGTACCTGAAGACTTTTTTTTTGGATGAGAATACTTAAATTTCTGAAGATTAAAAAAGAAGACTTTTTTTAATTGGGTAAATTATTTGAAATGTGAAACATTTTTTCAACTAAAGAGATTTTTTTTCTCATGTTTAGAAAAAGCAACAATTAAAAAATGTCTGCCCTGGTCCCCCACACCCTTGGATGGAACCAATCAAAACAACAGTAATGGGCGCTTGGGTGGCTCAGTTGGTTAAGCGACTGCCTTCGGCTCAGGTCATGATCCTGGAGTCCCTGGATCGAGTCCCGTATCGGGCTCCCTGCTCAGCAGGGAGTCTGCTTCTCCCTCTGACCCTCCCCCCTCTCATGTACTCGCTCTCTCTCATTCTCTCTCTCTCAAATAAATAAATAAAATCTTTAAAAAAAAAAACAACAGTAATATTTTTAACAAAAAATTGCAGAAGCACCTGGGTGACTCAGTTGGTTAAGCGTCCAACTCTTGATTTCAGCTCGGTCATGATCTTGGGGTCGTGAAATTGAGCCTTGCATCAGGCTCTGTGCTCAGTGCAGAGTTGACTTGAGATTCTCTCTGTTCCTCTGTCCCTCCCTCTGCTCATGCCGTGCTCGCTCACTCCCTCTCTCTCAATAAATAATTAAATCTTAAAAAAAAAAAGAAATTGCATGTGTCATGAATGTCTAGGTCATGTGGCCATAGTGCATTTACATTTACTTGTTTTCTGTTCCTTTTTTTTTGGACTTTTCCCCAAAGCAGAAATTATTTGTGAATGCAGGTTTTTTAATAGCACATAAACATTTACTCTTCACTTTTTAATGTTTTGGTTTTTTTTTTTCCCATGTAGTCTTTATCTTCCTCTAAGAGGTGGTTAATAAAATGCATTGTTTTTGGAAGTATTATGCCCTGGGAGAGTCAAAGCCACATACTGTTTTTCCATTTCAAGTTTGGCAACTTTCAGATACAATACAAACTCACCAGTTTGGTTAATTTTTATCTTAAATGGGGATCATGTCCAATATTTAGACCTAATGATTTACCGAACTTCTGCGTCAGCTTTATTAGGCTTAACTTGCCAATCATTGTAGGTTATGTTGTATACATTTTTTTATCCACCAAAAAACCTAATTTTGAACATTAACCATATTTCACTTATTCCCAACCTTGCCTTTTCTGTAACTGCTTCATCTTTAAATCCTGGATTACCTCTTTTAACAAATAACCATCTATCAGATATTAAATAGGCAAAGGATATTATTCATTTACCATCCATATTTTTTGAACTTGCCCTATGCTAGGTGCTTAGGGGCCCTGCCTGCCAGTTGCTCACAGCACGTATGAGAGCTATACCAGCAAACAGAAAATTGTGAGTCGATGTAATGAGTGCTATGTTGGAGGTAAGCCAGAGGGCTGTGGCACTTGAAGCTTTGAACTTCAACGCGAAGGCTTTCCTTCACAAATCCATCTTTGCAAGGGAAGCAAAACCAGGGTTTTCCTAAATGGGAAATTACGGAATATAGCCAGATGCCTGCAGACAAGAGTTGAATTTCACCAGCTTGGCAAGGCTCTCATTATCTTCTGAAGTATGAACACCATGGTTGGCATTTTTATCAAGGAGTTATCCATGTATTTATTACTTCTGAGAACAGTTGGTTTGGGTTGGGAGTGTCATAAGAGTAAGAGCTATGATTTAGCACTGCTATGGTTCTAGGGCCATTTCTGACTTAGGTTTCGTAACTCCAGGATGGCAGACTGTTCCATGGAGTTGAGTCCTGCTACTCTTAATTGTCTCAGCTTTGGTTTTTTTGTTTTTGTTTTGTTTTTCTTGGCCAGGCCTTTTTTCTCCCCTTGAGTTTTGCTCCCTCAGCTGAATCTCTAGTGCTATTTGGTTGTCCCTCCCCTATCTGGGTTCTGTTAATCCCAGAGCCTCCCCACACTCTGTAAAATTGGCCTATTATGAAAATCACTTGTAATGAAAAAAATCACTTCTTTATTTTATCTCCATTGCCACGAGTTGTGTGACCTTATATGCTTAACCTCTTGGAGTCTCCGTATTCTCATATATAAAAGGAACCTAGTAGTACTGCCCAGTGGAGCTGTTGTGGGTGGTACACAGGATAGGTATTTAAAGCACATAGCAGTTTGAATTATTCCAGTGGCACTTCAACTGCTTAGCAGCAGTTACTTCTCCAAGAACACAAGAGTTTGCACACAGTTGACTTTTAATCCCTTTAATTTCATGCCCTGTGATCATCTCCCTGCCCCCCACTTTTCTAGCACTTTGCTTTCCTTTTTGGTGAGTGTTTGGGCTTAGTGTTTTGGTTTGGTTTTTTTCTTTTTTTTTTTTTTGGCTACTTTGATCATAACTGAGTACCCATTATCCAGGCATATCCGTTCAGCACTTACGGACAGTTTCCATGTGCTAGGCATTGGAATACAAAGATTCTCCCATTGAAGTAAGGGAAACTAATGGAAGCAGCCATCTGGTGTGAGTTCTATAATGCTGTTATTTAAAGCATAATGGAAACACAGGATGAAGAAGCTTTAATTTTGTTCTGAGTAGATTAGGAAAGTAGGCTAGATTTTAACTGGGCCTTGAATTCTCACTTGGTGGTTAAAAGGGAGATCACGCTAGGGAAAGGGAGCTCTTTATACAAAGACTGGTGGAGATATAAGTATATATGGTGTAAGTAGTCACTACAAAGTCAAAAGTCTATTCTTCCCTCCCCCTGCCATTCCAGTTCTGTCATAGTAGGAAGGCAAAGAGAAAACAAGTAGCATTTTTTTTTCCCAGACGTAAAAAATCGCTTGCCTCTGTAGCGAATAAAGAGTTCTGCTTTATTTGCTATTTTTTCTTTGCGTATGTGAAATGAGAGCAAACATAGGAGTAGCACAAAAGCTTCGAAGCAGTATGTGAATGGGCATATGCTTGAACTATGCCCAGAACTGTTGATTTTGCTTCCACTTCTTGTGTTTTCTTCTTTGGATCACTTACTGCATGCCAGGCACTTTTCAAAGGCTATCTCTTTTAAGCCGTACAACTTTTATGAATTAAGATTTTCCTTGTTTTACATAGGACAAAACTAAGACTCAGAGGAGTTTAAAAAACCAAAACCAAGAAACTTTCCTAAGATGTATAGCCTGTAAGTGGCAGAGTTCTTCCTCTGAGCCAGCATTCTCTCCCAAGCTTCTGTTCTCTTCATCCTAAAGCCAAGTGTAGAGCTGCTGCCTAAGAACCTTAGACTAGGCCCAACCAATAAATTACTGACCAGCTGGCTGGCTGGTACAGGCAGCCAAAACTTTTGAAGTTTTGTTTCCTTCACCTAAGAAGTGGAGTAATTGGAGCAGATGAGTCTACACTTCCTTTTAACTTTATAATTTCTTCTTAGGCTTCTTCCATCTGTTTCATTCACGCCTGATCACTTTGTGCAGCCAAGTTATGTGACGTAGTGGGGAATGTTCTAACGCATAGGTTGCAAAGGCATGACTATTTAGAGTTGTTTAAAATCAACTCTTTTTTTAAGATTTATTTATTTTAGAAAGAGAGAGCGCATGGGGTGGGGGGTGGTTTGGGGAGGGACAGAGGGAGAGGGAGTGAGAGAATCTCAAGCAGGCTCCCTGCTGATCACGGAACCTATTAACAAGGGCTTAATATCATGACCTGAGCTGAAATCAAGAGTTGGATACCTAAAATCACTTTAAAATCAAAATAATGATTGCCTCTGAGGAAATGGAAGAGGGCATTGTCTGGGGAGAGGCATGAGGGAACTTTCTGGGGTTGAAAGTAATGTTCTGTATTTTGATAGGCGTTTGTACAAGTATACACTTACATTTCTGCATTTCATTGTATATAAATTTTATATCATAAGAAAAAAGGCCATAAGCAAATATTGAACTCTGGGTAACGGTGTGCATGCTGAAGTATTGGGGGATGTATATGGATACCTGTCACTTACTTCAAAATGCACTAAAAATAACGTAGATTAATGGTTGTATAGAAGAATGGGTAGATGAGGTATGTGATAAAATAAGTATAGTACAATGTTAATGGTAAAATCTAATAGGGCTTGTATAGTGCTTACTGTAAACTTCTTTCAAATTTGCTGTAAATTTGAAAATCTAAAATAACAAATATTAAGATATTATAATTGTCAGGGTGGGGAAATCACTTTTAAAATGAGTCAGCAATTTCCTATCAATAGTCACCTCCTCACTTTTGAAGAGTCTTTTTTAACACCACCTCAGGCTCTAGTTGGATTACCATGAATTTAACCTGATTTAAACAGCTCAGAGAGACCTTTTCATTCCTTAGCCAGTCCTGTAGATGGGGAGCTTCCTTCCCATAGACATTTCAAGTTAGTCTGAATGTTCCACAGAGCTGAAGCTTGCCAAGCAAAGCTCATCTCTGTGGCTCTCTGAGTCACTAATAGTTATACCATATTTCTAGAATTTAATGTCACCATCAGCCAAAGATTAAACTTTTCTCTCCCTCTCTCACACTAGAAATATCCTTGATCTGGTGATGTTTGTCAAGGGAAAAGCCCTTTTTTTGGTTTTGTGCTTTATTTTCAGTCAACCACAAGTTCGAGATTTGAGATGCCTTGTGTTTCTTTATTCTTTAACAAATGACCCTTCGTGCTTCCCCAGCGCTTTAGTTGGAGACAACTTCTCATTGTGCTGGTTTGAGTTCTGGCACTTGAGAGCATCTTCATTCTGAAGCTTATGGAATGTCCCTCTCGTATTTGAAGCAGAGTGCTTATCTTCTCTTCATTGGTTAAGCCCCAGCCCCTGGTGGTGCCCCAAATGAGTGTCTCATCCAAGTTGTGTTTGAGAATGTGTATGGGTATGAAGAGTACATGAACTCTTGTGCAGCAGAAGTGAAGGGGAGAGTCCTTAGAACAATGAGTTAAATCATGGGGATACCTAATTTCATAAAAAAAAACCAGTAAGATAGCTAAAATATGTTTTGAATTATTTTCTTCTAAAAATGTCATCTTTTTTTGTAACTTTAATAACCGTTTGTTACAAGTCACTTTACATACTGAAAGCACAGATTATTTTACAATATTGTGTGTTTGAAAATATAACAAAATGGCATTTAAATGAAACAAATATTTGAAATAAAATTGGAGTTGAAGGGCAGAGGGAGGGGGATCAGGACACGTTTTGAGTTGTGCAGGAGCGCGTACTATAATTTTTAAACCTCTGGCACTCAGTAGACAATGTTTTTATTTAAAATCCACAAAGCTGATATGGAGAGGGAAGGAGAAATTAATTGCTTCTGAGAGTTACCCTAGAAGATTGGATCATTAAATTTACATGAATCCCTGAAACAGGCAGGTGTATGTGAGTGCCAAAAAATGTCTGAACTAACCAAGAAAAACTTGCTTTTCTACATCACTGTGGTGAAAGCATTGGTTCCCAACAACTTTCACGTTTATGAGGATTTTTTTTTTTTTTAAAGGGCCTAATAACTACACATTGGGCAAGCGACTGTGTAGTCCAAAAAGTATTGGCTGGATTTAACATACTGGGGGCATGTGGATTCCTAAGAATGTCACACCTTGTCTATGCCAATAAATCAGAGTGTCTGTTCCTGATACTAAATCTGATGGCACTGGCAGATTTTCCCCTTTATTGGAAGGACAATAGTCAGAAGGGAGATTGTTTTTTCATGTATTTTGCTCTCTGATTGGGGTGTTTTTATGATTTTTTTATTTTTTTATTTTTTAGCCATGAAATAATACTGGCAAGTCCCAAGAAAACTAGATCTGGATTTCATTTTGTCTTTTCAACTCTGTGTGATCTTGTGCACATTCCTGACATGTTACAAACAGCTTGTGTCTCTGAATGTGCAGTATCAATTTTCAGTGGTGAAAGCCCCAAAAGGAAACAGACTGATTCTTCCATGCACAAACAGCTGGGCAGTTGTGGATGGAATTAATTGCTGATATATATTGGCTTTGTTTTTCTTCTCTTGTCATTTCCTTTGCAGCTGTGAAAGTGAAGTTTGACTTGAAAACAGACATTTCCAGCAGTGCAAATCCAAAAAGTATCAAAATGGGATTCTTCAAATATATCTGACTGCTACCTTTGAGTTCAGTTTGGGGCTGAGATAGAGAGCAGCAAGGGATGGCAGGCAATTCATAATTATATATATGGTTGAAAAATAATTAAAACAGTGCACTAAGTATTTTTGAATGGGTTGATTTATTTTATGGTAAAAGCAACCTCATAATCAACAAAAGGCTAGATCAGTCAGCAAGCACCCCTTTTCTAGGATCCTGGAAGTTGTTGTTATAGGCCACCTCTGAAAATATGGGGGGCGGGGGGGAAGAAGAGGAAAATACCAAAATGTTCAGTACTGCAGACTGATTTATTGTTCCAGTGTGAGGAAGTAGCAGTTGGCGCAGAGGGTAATGTGACAACATGTATCATTAAAAATAATATTTTCCTGCTCTTCTCCAAAAGCCTTTTCTTTGTTCTAAATTCAATGTAAATGATTATATAGCTTTTTTTTTTTTTTTTTTTACCTGTGTGGGTATTTTACTAAAAAAAACCCTATTTTTTATTCCATGAGTTATAGGAGTTCAGTTAAAAGTAACTGTTGGTTGTGCGTCTGAATGTGCATATACAGGAAGTAGTATTGATTGAAGTCACTTTGAACAATAACCAGATGTTTGGTAACAGTTTCAATAACTGATTATTTTAGACACTAAGCTTTTTAGGCAGTATGTATACATCTTACAGAATATCTTATTTGTAAATCAGAAAAAACTGAAAATCAAAACTCTATGAAACTATTTCAAAAGCAGGTGCCTATAAAATTTTTTAAAGTCTGGTATGTATATTAGTGATTTCCATCAAAATAATCCTCCCTTGTATGTATTTTAATATTCTACCTAAAACAAGTTTATAAATCAAATCCTTTTTTTTTTTTTTAAGGCAACTCTTGCTAGTTAGTTGATAAGAAAATGCTTTTATTGTTTCTGCATTACCGGGAGAACTAGAGCATTGATAGAGAAGGATAAGTAATGCTTATGTTCATTATTGGATCCCCTATTTTGGCCAAATAGGCCAAAAGGTTAAGTTCTAGAGTGAGCAATGTTGCCAACACCTTGAGATATGCAGAAGCTGCTGTTGCTAAACTTAGAAGTTGGCATGGTTGGACTTCCTTTATAGTAGTCCACCTCCACCTTACATTCTGCTGGTTGAGCTGCGTGATCTACCTTGCATTTTATCTTTACTTTCTTCACAAAAAAGGAATGAGTCCATATTTTATTTCACAGCAGGAAAGCAGGAGGAACTGCCCTCCTCTCCCCTGTTTCTTTCAGGAGGATTAACCAATTAGTTTTGACTCTGAGGCCCTGAAAAATGTTGTGGCAGTATTAACGTGCAGTTTGCTGTCACTGAAGTCTGCTTTGGGTGTGTTATTTCCCCCAGAGTGGGCTCCACCCTTGCTCTAACCGCACCGAGTGTGGATATCTCACTGTTTAAAACAAAGTTCATTTTTAGGGCAGCATTGCATCAGAATTGCCACACAAAAACCAGCTTAAGAAATGTACAGCAGCTTCAATTTTTTTTTGTAAGTAATGGGCTTTCTATTGTAAAACTGATAACGCACAGCTTAGGGGGAAGCATAGATAAGATAGATGGCTAGTTTTGTGCTATCTGCTAGTAATGTGCAGTATTCTTCTTGGGAAGGAGCCTGTAGCTTTATCAATCAACTAAATTTTTTCCTGTTCACTTGCTTTTTTGTTGTTGTTCCTTAAACAGTTTACTAAACTGTTGTTTTTAATTGTTTGGGGGAATGACAATGACTGTTTAAACTAAGGAAAATACTGGTAGTTTCCCAAATGTGCTAATTACTTAACATAAAAATGCTTGAAGTAGTGTTTTGCACTGAATTTATTGGACCCATTAACAGCATAATCTGGCAATACTGTATTTCGAGACATCGTGGCATGAACTTTGTGTGTAAGAGTGGGTTCATTGAATTAAAAAAAGCCAGCATCTAAAGAGCCTTTATTTCTGTTATAATGATGCTTTGTCCTGCTGCTGTTGGGTATTTGTCAGAAGAGTTGGGGAAGGCTGCAGCCCAAAGTTGTGTTCCATGCCTTGTCTGTGCCTCTGTGTTCTTTCTAGAGTTTGTGACGTGAGTGGTAAGTTGAACTATAGGAGAATTCAATGAGGTCCACATTCAGCAACTTTTCCTTTGCAAATGGATCTGACTTTTTTTCCCCTTACATATTGGGGTTTCATTTGTAGCTGTGTTTTAAATGCCTGTGAAGTGTTTAATTATGCACTGACCAGAGTAGGCATGTTGAGAGAGAGGCTGTGCTCTGTGATCTCTTCTGTACTGACTATTGTCTTCCTCTCAGGCATGTCCATTGTGTACCCTTTTAGGATAGACACACCCATTCAGTACAAGCAAGTTGAAGCACTTGCTTCAGTTGAAATCAAAGCTGAATGTTGAAAATGGCAGATTTTCATAAAGCTTGCAGGGGTGACGTTGTGTCATCCTTTTTGGACTTAGACTTGTGAGCATTTCCTTGTTTTAGGTTCTTCTTTGAAACTTGGTAGTAATTGTGTTTAGCCATTTTCTAACATCACAAGGATGTAAGAAAAAAGTAGAAGCTTGGTGTATCAGATAAAAGCACTAGGCTGGGAATCAAAAGGCTATTACATTGGACAGGTTTCTTCACTTGTAAACTTGGGAATTTGGGTTAGCTAAGAACTTTTCCAGTTGAGAATACCTTAATTCTCATTGTAAAGACACATGCCTATTCTAAAAATGCTAAAGGGGATGTATTGGAATTGAGGGGAAAAAATGTTTAGATGTTAACCCAGAATCATTCTTATCAATGACATGAAAACTAAAGCTTTACTTTAAACTGTGTATATCAGAAATTTTAGAAATTTACTCTTTGATTCTATTCTGAGCAGTAGAATTCACTAATCATCACCTCAACAAAATAAATTTTCAAGTTGTTTTGCATCCCTACCCAATACACAAACCACATACACACCACTTAATTTCTGAAATAAGTTTCCCTTACAGCACAGAAAACACTTTTTTGTTCTTTTTCATTTTTAAAATGTTTGTTTCACTCTACTGAGCTAGATGATCTCTACTGTCCCTTTGAACTCTAAGAGAATACACTTACTCTTGATGTTTCTATGGTTGCTCCAGAACAAAGCTTGCCAACCACTTTGTTGTTAAATACTGAAATCGGGAAATTTTCTAAATAGATTTTATATGGAACTTTTGTAGAAGGTCAGTAGTTAATACCTCCAGTAATACTCTTATTCAAAATATTATTTAAAAATCTGGGGCACCTGGGTGGCTCAGTCAGTTAAGTGTCTGACTCTTGATTTCAGCTCAGGTCTTGATCCCAGGGTTGTGAGATCGAGCCCCACGTCAGGCTCATGCGCTGGGCGTGGAGCTGCTAAAGAATCTCTCTCTCCCTCTCCCACCTCTCTATAAAAATCATCATCATCATCATCATCATCATCATCATCATCTTATTTTTTCTTGTAATAATTATGTAATATAAAGAAAGTGGAGTGATTTTTTTTTTTTCACCAAGCTCTATATAGCTGCCCTTAAATCCTCTCCTGCAACCCTAATCCCTGAGCCCTACTCCCTGGGGGGGGGGCGGGGTTCTTCTCTATTTTTCAAAAAATATTTCTATGAATGAGTGCACATCTTTTTTTTTTTTTTTTTTTTAAGATTTTATTTATTTATTTGAGAGAGAGAGAATGAGAGACAGAGAGCATGAGAGGGAGGAGGGTCAGAGGGAGAAGCAGACTCCCCGCCGAGCAGGGAGCCCAATGCGGGACTCGTTCCCGGGACTCCAGGATCATGACCTGAGCTGAAGGCAGTCGCTTAACCAACTGAGCCACCCAGGCGCCCTCTTTTTTTTTTTTTTAAAGCAAATTAAATTTACAATGCACACCATTGTGTATCTACCTCATTCTTTTTAATGGCTGTATAGTACTTCAGTGTATGGATGGATGTACTATAATTTATTCATTCATCCTTTGATAGAGATCTGGATTATTTCCAAATTGTTCCCTTTCTCCCCTATCAGATATACTTAATCAGTCCTCTCTCCTACCTCCATTTTGGAGCCAGAATCCAGGTGCTAAAAGGGGTAATAGTGCTGTGCAGAAATAGAGAAATCCCTCATCAGTTTCTCCTCCTCTGGCTAGAACACCAAGGATAGGCCCCACTGTCCCAGCCATTCATGAGTGAGTAAGAACTGCCCTAGGAGTCATTTTTCAGCAGATTAATCAAATAACATTGGGTTCAAAGTCTGGTAACTTGAGTGTAAGATTATGGGCAGGTCAGTTAACCTCCTTGATCCTCAGTTTTGCCACCTATAAAATGAGAGGTTAAAATAGATGCTTTTTTTTTTTTTTTAAGATTTTATTTATTTATTTGACAGAGAGACCACGAGAGCAGGAACACAGGCAAGGAGAGTGGGAAAGGGAAAAACAGGCTTCCCGCGAGAGTGGGAGAGGGAAAATCAGGCTTCCCCCGGAGCAGGGAGCCCAAAGCAGGGCTCGATCCCAGATGCTCAACAATTGAGCCACCCAGGTGTCCCAAAATAGATGAGTTTTAATGCCCTTTCCAGCTGTAGTATTTACCTATATTTTTGTTGAAGTATTGATTTAAGCTATATAACCCAATCTATATTAGGTTTCTGTTACTTAAATTGAAAACATCTTTTGTGTATATTGTGTGATGTGTAATTTATTTGGGCTAAGCTATTTTAAAGTGTAAGACTATAAAAAAGAGAAGTTGAATGTTTTATTTTATATAAACTCTCCTTTTCTAAAAAGTCCACTTCAAAAGTATAAAATCCATTCCAGAGAAAAGCAGATCCTTTTATCAAGCTTGAATACTTGAGAAGAAGATTCTGAGTGAGGCGGTGTTTGTTTTTAAAATGGATCCTTGTAATTTTCAATGAATCCAGCCATTCAAGGCTAATCCTCAGGGCTTTGAAACTTGGCTTCAGCCCCCTTGTTTAAATTGTTTTCACATTCTAGTCCTCTAATCCATCTCCTTGTTTCATTGAATGCTAAAATTGATATTGCTTGACATAGCTAAAGTTGTCTGATTTGGTGCTGAGGAAGCAGCTTAGAGGTGAACTATACACTATTATCCAGCCAGCAAAGTTATCAAGTTACACAGCAAAGTTATAAAGTAACAGAAGCAGGAGTTTTTGCTGCATCACACATAAGATGTTTAGGATTGCCTGTTTCACAATTTTATTCTTGCAATTCTGTCAAATGACAGCTGTCCTGAAAGCAGAATGGTAAAGAACTTCATTGTTTGATTTGTGTAATAACAAGAAGATAAAAAGATACTTTCTCAGCCTGGAGGTAGGGGAGTCTGTGTGTTCATATGCTGGTTTAGCCTAGCTTTGTGGCAGAAAACTTGATATACCTTGGTTAAGTATGCTTCTCTGAAACCTGAGATGTTATTTATTAATCGAAGCAATGCTGCATAATTACTACCGGTATTCTGTGTTGATTTTCATATCAGTTGTTTGACATATGGTTCAGTTTAGCAAAATGTATTGAGGACCATCTAGGAACCAAGCACTGCATTAAGCAGTGGAAGTACCTAAATGACAGAGACAGTCTAGTCTTACTGGAGTCTATTAAAATGACAACTCTTGTTTCTTCCATTGATAGAATTTTGGGCAGAGAAAGTTCTTCAAATTTTGAGTCTGTGAAAATAGATAAAAACAAGGTATATTTTAAATAATTAAAAAGGTTTTAATGTCTTGTTAGGACAGTGTTAA
The DNA here is from genome assembly GCF_964656455.1 of Halichoerus grypus. NCBI lineage: Eukaryota > Metazoa > Chordata > Mammalia > Carnivora > Phocidae > Halichoerus > Halichoerus grypus. The sequence goes on along the minus strand of NC_135718.1, from coordinate 19,865,709 downwards.
CTACTGTGGAGGCACACTCTCCTGTGTGTGGATCTGCTAAGTGACATCAATTTCTCACTCATGAGATTCTAAACAAAATAAAGTTGTGGTTGGACTAATTGAGCCTTAATTTTTGCCCACTTACATGTATCTAACATATAAAAACCTGTTACAGTTATTGTACCTCATATATTATGACTTAATCTATTGCTTGTATGACACTAACCTTTGAAAGTGGTCACACTATGTCTTGATGACACATCCTGATATCTTTGTCAAGTTACCCCATCCATTGTGACATTTACGACTAAGGAAATTCTCTATAGTTAGAAATATACAGGATACTGCTGTCTACAGGATGTTGAACAACTTTGTCTAAAACATTTGCAATCATTTTAAGAAAAACAACCCTATGATAGCAAAATCAGTCCAGTAGATTATAGTTTGAGCTGAAGCAGAAAGCCATTTTAAGTGTGTGTGTGTGTAAAAGAGAGAGAGAAGAAAAAGTCTAATCATTACTCTGCTCCATTATGCAATCCTAGAAGGGACTGCTGTTTCTTCTTTGGAGCCCAGCTTTTGGCTGGGGTCCTGTGACACACAGTGGGAATTCACTTCCTATCAGGAAACACTGTTTTTCAATGTATTATCTTGTTGAGACAACCACAGTGAACAATAGGCTATTAATGTATTAGAACAACAAGTGTCATAACTAAGCCAATATTTGCTTTGTTTTGAGTGTTACCCTAAAAAAAAAAAACTTTGGCCAGCCTTCAGAATACATATGACCATCAGTAACTACTGGGCATAGAAGTCATGACAGTTAAAAAGAACAAAGAAGAAAAAAAAAATGTGTTAATAGCAGTGATGAACTTTTTGCAGGTTTACTCACTTCCCGCAGAGAGACAAGAATTAATTAAATGGTTTCAAATACGTCTTTCAGCTATGAAAAATGTCCACTTAAAGGCCTGTTTTGAGTTCTGAAAGCTACACCAAGAAGCTAGTACAAAGAAAAAAGCATCAAACTCAGGGTCTTTAGGAACTAGCAGATGTTCTTACGAGATATATCACATTTGATTTTGGATATTTATATTTAAAATAATTTTATAATACTTCTTATTTGAGGACTGTCTACTTTTTCAAAGCTGTGTTTCTTTCATAACGATTAGGAAGAAGAAAACTCCATTCAGGGGATGGTCAATATCAGGTCACCACTATAATTATGTGATAAGAATATAATAAAACTTCAGAGGTGGAAGGTAAACCTAGAAGTCATGTGATCAAACCATCACCTCATTTTATACATGAAGCACATCAGAACTTACCTTTCATTTCAGTCTTCCTTTACTATCTTAACCCAAAATTCTGTTTAACAGCCATTCTCAACAACTCTTGGGTATTTTATATTTATCTTTCATTTGGTAGTTGTCATAAACTGGTTTTTACTGTTTGTTACCTTTCCATGTGTCATGTCTTAGTTCTTCTGTGATAAAACTGAGAAGTCCTTAAAGGCAGGACCTAGGCCTGTGTCTTATATTTCTTTATAGACTTTACCTAACAGCTGAATTAGTGGTTGCTAGATTGATAGGATCAATAGGGTTTGTTGGTGTTTTTTTTTTTAATATTTTAAAATGACATTTTTGTACCACAACTTGTACCTCATTTCAAAACCCAGGAGTAAGTATAGATTTTTTTTAAATTGCTCTTTTTATACCTTCACTTTTTTGTGATTACTTTTCAGTCAGCTTAAGACATTTATATGCAGGTGAAATTCATTACCTCAGCCATCTTGGGTACCTGGCCATTCTGAACAAACCATGATTAGCCCAGTTTTCAAGGGTTGCTCTAAATTCTCTGCCCTAGTTTATTCTAAGTCAAGTAGAGAATGGGATATTATGATTCAATAGCCCTACTTACCTCACTTAGTTTAATAAACCCTTATTGCATAATTGTAAGTGGACAGTAAAGAAAGAAAAAAGATGTTGACCCAATTGCTGGAGCAGACAGACCTACTCAAATAATTTAAAGGCAACACAGACTATGAAAAAGTGCTTTGGGAGCAATACTGGTGGAAGGAAAGGCTAATTCTTGTGGAGGAGATTGGGGAAGCCATTATGGAAGGAGTTGGCTTTTGAATAAGACTTAAAAGTATGGATTAAGATTTGGAGGGTTGGAGATGAGAGGGAAAAGAGTTCAAGTACATCAGAAAGAAGGTGAGCAAAGCATCAATCAGGGAAATGGCTTTTGTTTGGGAGAGTCATCATTTTCCTCTAAGTCTATGAGGGACACACTTGGAAGTCTTTTCCATCCTATTTTCAGAGCCTGAATTTTAGAAACCCCCAGGCTGATTCCTAAGTGTTTTTTAAAGGTAGGACTCCAAGGTGCTTTTTTTTTTTTCCTTGAGGGAGGGACTAAGAAAATTGTGTTTTTTGGAAAATTATATAGTAGGTATCTTTGTGCTTCTCAGTTGTAACCATGAACCCCAAAGGTTGTAGTGTCCATACTACCTTTTAGATGTTTAAAATAACACTTTCTGGCACTTTGCAACTCTATAGAACTCTTCCTTGACAATAGAGATCAAATGTAGAAACAAAATATTTAACAAACTCTGTGGAGAGCTACTTAAGTTACTAAGCTCCATGAAAGTTTGCTTTTTATTTGACAATAAAGTACTTGATGTAGGCTTTAAGTCCAGCTAAATAGGCACTATAGAACTAAGCTGTGAGTCTAGTCTTTGTGACTAGACAAAAACAAGAATTCTACTCCAAGCCTGAATTTAAAATATGGCAAGCAATTTAAGGGGACCCTTCAGGCATGTGTGAGTGGGTACAAAAAGCTGAGTCATAAAGTTTATTCTCTCTAGTGAATTACCATTAAAGCTTGAAAGAGCAGCATTCTCATTATTTTAAAAAGTGGTTAAGTCATTCTAAATTCTTATGAAAATACATAAAAAATCTGTTTTGTGTGTTGTTAACCCTGAATGCTACTTAAAAACTACTTAAAATCAAGAAATTAGAGCTTAAGACATTAGGTGACTTTTCTTTTTCATGAAAGGTAACATTTAATGCATAGTAGCTTCTGAAATTAGTTTATTGCCATAATCTTTAAAGGAATTTTTTAATGCAGTTTCTATTTTAAATCTTTTCTTACACTGACAGATCATATGATCTACTTTCTGTGTATCATATGCTATTCTAGTAATGTGAAAAGTCTCAAAATAAATTGAGGAACACTTGAGAAGTCACATTCTTTTTGGGACCTGTTTCTTCATATGGACAATTGAGGGGGTAGGATTAGATGTAATAATATCTTAAAGGTATTAGAGCTTAGTAGGACATAAGTTCTTAAGATGCTATTCTTATTTTGGTTCTAATTAAGTAATATTAGGAAAGAGCAGTATATATTTCTTGGGACAGTTGTTATTTGGGTTTATAAATGTTTTGTCTCTCTGTTATCCTTATAAAGGTATTCTTCATCCTTTAAAAATCTGCACTTCTGGGGCGCCTGGGTGGCTCAGTCGTTAAGCGTCTGCCTTCAGCTCAGGTCATGATCCCAGGGTCCTGGGATCAAGTCCCACATCGGGCTCCCTGCTCGGCGGGAAGCCTGCTTCTCCCTCTCCCACTCCCCCTGCTTGTGTTCCTGCTCTCGCTATCTCTCTGTCAAATAAATAAATAAAAATCTTTAAAAAAATAAAAAAAAATCTGCATTTCTGATGTCTTTGTTAAGCTTTCCTTCGTAAATTAAATGATGAATTAGTTTAATGCTTTCTCTTTTTCCCTGATTTTGACCTTAGACTTTTTAGGTCTTCTTTCAGATTTTCTTTTTATTAAGACTTCAGGTTCCAGCTGTGGTTTAGAGACTTCAATTGTTGTCTCTATTCTCTCCAGTCTCCTCAGTGTCTCCATGTCAGAAAAGGATCCCAATCTCTTTTCTCTTATATGCATTAATTGTCCTAAAAAATTAAAATGTATGCATACATTTTCAAGGTTCTTAATCATATTGACTAAGCCTACTTTTCAAGGCTAAATCTTACTTTATATTTGGTCAGAGCCTAAACCTCTTTAAATGACAATAAATGACCAACACAGTTCTAGATGAAATAATGGGGCATATGTAATCTAGTTATTAGGTTCCAAAGAACTCACCCACCACCACCACCTCTTCCTAAAGCTTATAATTATAGTTGTAGTTTATATTATACTTGGTGGAAGATTAAATTTGGTGAATTACCAGGAAATTTTGCTTGTTTATTATTGACTTAATAATCCCTGAGTGTCAGTCCATCAACAGATGAATGGAGAAAGAAGATGTGGTATATATATACAATGGAATATTATGCAGCCATCAAAAGGAATGAGATCTTGCCATTTGCAACGACGTGGATGGAACTGGAGGGTATTATGCTGAGCGAGATAAGTCAAACAGAGAAAGACATGTATCATATGACCTCACTGATATGAGGAATTCTTAATCTCAGGAAACAAACTGAGGGTTGCTGGAGTGGGGGGTGGGGTGGGAGGGATGGGGTGACTGGGTGATAGGCACTGGGGAGGAGGGTATGTGCTCTGGTAAGCGCTGTGAATTGTGCAAGACTGTTGAATCTCAGATCTGTACCTCTGAAACAAATAATGCAATATATGTTAAGAAAAAAAAAAAAGATAGGAGGGGAAGAATGAAGGGGGGAAAATCGGAGGGGGAGACGAGCCATGAGAGACAATGGACTCTGAAAAACAAACTGAGGGGTCTAGAGGGGAGGGGGGTAGGAGGATGGGTTAGCCTGGTGATGGGTATTAAAGAGGGCACGTTCTGCATGGAGCACTGGGTGTTATGCACAAACAATGAATCATGGAACACTACATCAAAAACTAATGATGTAATGTATGGTGATTAACATAACAATAAAAAATTAAAAAAAAAATCCCTGAGTGTCAGACCCTGTATGACATGTTTTCATGTTCAAGTAAACTTCATTGTAAGAAAAATCTAATCTATGAAAATACATATTTTGCCAAACAGTTCACATTAGAGGTAGGGACTTAGATGGTGTTCACTTAGGTGACTCACTCAGATTTGGGGACTGGGGTAGGGGAGGAGTTGGAAACATTTACCAAAGGATCTTAACAGGTGTAAATTCGAAATGACTCAAAATTTAAAAACATCACTGGGGATTAGGGAGAGGAATGGGATGGTGGAAGGTAGAGATACAATATAGCACAGTGGTTCAGAACAGAGGTTCTGGAGCCAGTCTCCTTGAATTTATATCTCAGCTAACACCTACTCCTGTGTGACCATGGATAAACAACTTCTCTGTGCTATTTCTTTTTAAAATGAGTATGGTAATAGCACCTACCTTTCTAGAGTTATTATGGGGATTAAAAGAGTTAAAACCTGCTATATTCTTAAGACCATGTAAGACAACATTAGATGGTCAGGAAATGTTGACTATTGGCCATTATCCCTCTCTTCACATAAAAACATTTTCGTCAAAAAATGTGTTTTTAAAAATTCTAATTAATTTCTTTAATGAAGACACACACAAGCTAAATTACTAAGAAGAATGGTGTAGGGAATGGAGTTGCAGTGACTGAAACATGCCTGACAAGGATTTGGAATCTAGGCAGATCCTTTGAGGCCTCGGCAGAACCCTAGCAACAGGCAATAGGGAAGAACCCAGGTGTGTGGACTGTCAGTAAGAGGGAGGTTCAACAGTAAGTGTCCAACCCTGACACATGGGCAGAGCATGGGGACAGGGTATTTTGGTAATTGGGAGAAGGCTAGATGGGGAACTCTGCATGGCATCAGAAATCCCCTGTAAGCCGAGGTACGAGCTGTCAGGTGACCTCAGGGAACTATAGAAACTGATGGAAGGGTCTAAGACTCAGACCTGACGTATCAGGTTCAGGTATAGAGTTTCTATTTTGAAAGTATTTGGAGTTACCTGACAGAGAAACAAGAAAGGGATTTAGGCTGCTTTATAGTGAGTGGAGGGGCTGAGAGACCAACAGAGTTTGATCTTTAAGGATTAGATAAAAGTATTGCTCAAGTGAAAGTCAGACAACAGAGTAGAAGCAGCAGCAAGACTAACTTGATGTTGAGCTGCTTAACTAGTTTCTTACGGTTTTTCATAATCCTAGGGATCCAGGGCCCGTGGCATGACGTTGAAACTGCAGGTTAGGGTTCAGTGGTCCCTAGTGTGGGTAGATGAGCAGAAATACTGCATGTATGTATGCATGGCAAGAACCTGCTAACCTGAGCAAGTGGCTTTTTATTTTTTATTTTTTTTTTTTATTTTTATTTTTTTTTTTTTTTTAAGATTTTATTTATTTATTCATGAGAGACAGAGAGAGAGAGAGAGAGAAGCAGAGGGAGAAGCAGGCTCCCAAGGAGCAGGGAGCCCGATGCGGGACTCGATCCCAGGACCCTGGGATCATGACCTGAGCTGAAGGCAGACACTTAACCGTCTGAGCCACCCAGGCGCCCCGCAAGTGGCTTTTTAAATCCATCCTTAGTTAAATGAAAAAATATTCCATCAGAGTAATATTTTATAGTTTGATAATTGCTTTAACACTGTTTCAGCTATGATAGAAGTAGTAGAGCCCACTGCATCTTTTATTTGTGGGTAGCATTCATTGTGAGTCTTCATGGAGTTTTACAAAGAAATTTCTGTTAAGCTTCTGATGTGACAAGAACATTTCTATTTTCTTGGCTTCAGATTTTCTTGGAAACATTGTTTCTCAGTCTAAAATTGTAGTTTGCAAAAGTCATGCCACTGTGGAATATATTTACCTTGCATTGCCCTTACTTATTATCAATGATGTCTGTTATTTCTAAAGAGCCAACTTTGATTCTGCAAAGGTGTGCTATGTGTCCACATTGTTATCTACATTGTTAGGATGGCAAAATGGCTTGTGAAAAATCAATATTATCAGGATGGAAATTCCATTGGAACAGCGTGTGTATTTGTTTCCTAGAACTACCATAAAAAAGTGCCACAAAACAAGTGGCTGGAAACAGCAGAAATTTATTCTCTTATTCTCTTGAGGCCAGAAGTCCAAAATCAGGGTGTCAGCATGGTTGATTTCTTCTGGGGGCTCTGAGGGGAAACCTGCTTTATGCCTCTCCTGGCTTTTGGTGCCAGGAGTCCTTGGCATTCCCTGGCTTGCAGCAGCATCACTTTTATCACTGCTTCCATCATCACATGGCTTTTTCCCCCTGTGTTTCTTCTGTGTCTGTGTCCACATCTCCCTCGCTTTTTTAAAGACACTAGTCATTGGGTTTAGGGCCTGCCCTAATCCAATCTGACTTCATCTTAACTTGATTACAAATTAAGGCCCTATTTTCAAATAAGGTCACATTCTGAAGTCATGACATGAATTTGGGGAGACACTCTTCAACCCAGTACAGTACATAATATTGAACTCTAGATCTAAAGGATGATTCATTTGAAAAAGGTTTCACAAAAAGTTTTTGTACAAAAGCAGACTTCTGAGGTTGATGAACATCTCTTTTCATGGACTGCCACTTATAACAATGATCACATTTCTAAAATGGCAGGGTCTGACCAAGTATTTTTCAAAGTGATTTTCAAGTACTGTTACCTATGCTTAATAAATTTCATTTTCATGGCTCACTGTTAGACTTCCCATAGAAAGAAAACAGATGGGGTTGTGATGATCTTGAAATCCTCCTTACTAGCCAAAATCTGAAGGTGGGAACTCCTTCAAATCAGACTTCCTTGCAGTGACAATGTATTGAGTTACCTACAGCTTTTGGATTGGCTTTTGCAGCTGTATTTTACATCTTATAACCATAAAAGCCAAAATTCCTTAGCTGGAATACCTGAAATAGTAGATCAGAATGAACTCTTGGGACTTAGTGATACCCTAGGTTCTTTAACTATTTATATATTTTTTTCCTTCAAATTTTACAATAAAGAGCTCTGCCTTATGTGTGTGCGTGCGCGCATGCGCGCCCTTCCAGGCCCCCTCCTGTTTCTCATTGGTCACAGTGACCCCCATTAGGAATGAACCATTAGAAGTATCATCCACAGTAACAAATCCGTTTTCTAGACTAGACTTTTGGGTGATTGTTTAATTTTGCAAACTCAACTCATTTTTAATAATGAGCTTTATAGTGTTGTTTTTGCATTTCTTCAGAGTGAGGAACTAGAATTTCTTGACTTCAGAATCCTTGAGAAATAAATAGACATAAGATTGGAATTTGGGGGAGTTAAGTTTTCCATATTACTTATATTCTCATATTCATTTTGGAAAGTTTCCTGAGGTTTCTAGATACATGTACCATATTAGGTAAGAGTGAATTTGACCTCAAACATTGTTCTCAATAAAATGTCAAAAGCAAGGGCTTTAAATTTTTCAAGCTCAGTGCTGCACATATTAAATAGACTTTAGTGTTTCTTAAAAACAGAAACAAAAACCTTTTGCCCAGAAGGACTACCATATAGTCAAGAGCCAAAGATTTAAGGTTATCTCCAGAAATTGAGAGCAATGAATCTTTTTTTAAAAATCACAATCTCCACTGATTCCACTTTTTAAAACCTCTCATTTATCATGAACTGTCAAGTTCTGGAGAGTTTCCTGGATCTCAGTTTTAAAATTTCACTGATACCAGGGGACTCAATAACAGAAACTAAATGTCTGAGAGGCACATTCAAGTAATCAATCCACTAGTCTCTGTCAACTTTCTCTTAGGAGAAGAAAAAAATCCTCCTTTTGTTTTTTCCCCAATCATTTCCAAAAGCTCCATGTTGAAGACAAACGAATACTGAGGGAATATATACAGAACATACATTAAATTTTGTTGTAGAAAAGAGGGTAAAGGCACCAAGGCCATCTGTTTTTGGATTCTGCAAGATACTTGGGGAATTGCCTCTCTGTGGTTGATTGTTTTACTGACCATTTTATAAGGCTATATGTTTATTTATTTAAAAATCAGTTTCATATTTGTTTTTCCAGATGATTCATGTTGGGAACAATTTGAGCTAAATCTAGATAATGATTGAGTTTGGACTTCAAGAAAATACACTTTATTTTCTTGAACTTTTTATACATATTTTCAGGTTTGTAACTCTGCCTCTTGCATGGCCATTATATTTTGTAAATTTGATCTATTTATAATGAAAGGTTTCTTTTCAAGTTACCAGTAAATGTTATTTATTTATACTCCTGCCAATGCCTAAGCAAGTAACTGTCCTTCTTCTCCCCAATCCGTCCTCTTCAAATACAGGAATCCAGCACACTGTTCCTTGCAACAGGTAATGTTGATCAATGAAATATTCTTCATCAAGTATCGGTACCTTAATGAGAAAAACGTTTGATTATTCCTATGCTTTCATCCTGCTATCCAGCAGTTGAATGAATACTTTTAGTCTTTGGCTCACCCTGCTGAATTTTGACCTAGCAAACACCTGTTCAAAATTTTTGTACTTACTGCTCTGCACTTAGATGTCATCATAATATACATTATTTAAAATATAACTACTATATTCCAGTTGTACAAGCACAGGATGTATTTTTCATGTTTGCTAAAATAATTTATCTTAATTAGCTGTGTATTATTTTTCTTTTTTTTTTAAGATTTTGTTTATTTGACAGAGCACAAGCAGGGGGAGCAGCAGAGGGAGAGGGAGAAGCAGGCTCCCTACTGAGTAAAGAGCCCGATGCGGGGCTGGATCCAGGAGACCTGAGCCAAAGGCAGACACTTAACCCACTGAGCCACCCAGGCACCCCTATTTTTCTTTATAAAACAAAGTTTGAAACCAGAAGATTCTCATAAGTATGCCCTCCAAATGACTGTTTTCTTTTATCTGTTTTTGTTTTGTTTTTTAATGAGTACTGAGCCAGCTATCAAATTCCATTAAGCACGGGACATTTAGCAGCATGATGAGGTGGTGTTACCATTACCAGTTTATTTGTTTTTTTCCTTGACTTTAAGTTTTGATTTTAAGGCTAAGGCTCCGATTAATAGTATCTTTTACTAATCAACTGTAGATTCATTGTTTCCTGACTTTTATATAGAAGTTTAGAATTTATAGTTTTAAAGATATACTCAACAGAAGTCATTTGAAAAGATTCTGGCACTAGGCCAGAGAGAGTTAAGTTTCTACATTTATACCAATCTGATAGCCATACGAGACTTTTTAATCTCACTACTTTCAGAACACTTGCCATTTCTATTTTGGTGGTAAATATTGTGATCCTGTAATGTATTTCCAGGCACCACAATAAAGAAAGGTTGTAATCAAGGTTGTGATAGCTGTATATACTTCTAGAAAATGGCAGTCTTTGAGCCATTCCATCTGTGGTCAACTCTCATACCTATTGAGATCTGTAACCATGAATAATTCCACATTTGGTGAAGAACATTTGGTAATCTGAGGCAAATTATTTCTTTTTTTTATTTTTCATTTTATTTTATTTTATTATGTTATGTTAATCACCATACATTACATCATTAGTTTTTGATGTAGTGTTCCATTATTCATTGTTTGAGTATAACACCCAGTGCTCCATGCAGTACGTGCCCTCTTTAATACCCATCACGAGGCTAACCCATCCCCCCACCCTCCTCCCCTCTAGAACCCTCAGTTTGTTTCTCAGAACCCATAGTCTTTCATGGTTCGTCTCCCTCTCCGATTTCCCCCCCCTTCATTTTTCCCTTCCTGCTATCTTCTTTTTTTTTTTTTTTTTTAAACATATAATGTAGGGGCGCCTGGGTGGCTCAGTCGTTGGGTGTCTGCCTTCGGCTCAGGTCATGATCCCAGGGTCCTGGGATCGAGCCCCGCATCAGGCTCCCTGCTCAGCAAGAAGCCTGCTTCTCCCTCTCGCCCTGCTTGTGTTCCCTCTCTCGCTGTGTCTCTCTCTGTCAAATAAATAAGTAAAATCTTTAAAAAAAAAAAAAATATTTAAACATATAATGTATTATTTGTTACAGAGGTACAGGTCTGTGATTCAACAGTCTTACACAATTCACAGCACTCACCATAGCACATACCCTTCCCAGCGTCTATCATCCAGCCACCCCATCCCTCCCACCCCCACCACTCCAGCAACCCTCAGTTTGTTTCCTGAAATTAAGAATTCCTCATATCAGTGAGATCACATGATACATGCCTTTCTCTGATTGACTTATTTCGCTCAGCATAATACCCTCTGGTTCCATCCACGTCATTGCAAATGGCAAGATTTCATTCCTTTTGATGGCTGCATAATATTCCATTGTATATATATACCACATCTTCTTTATCCATTCATCTGTCAATGGACATCTTGGCTCTTTCCATAGTTTTGCTATTGTGGACATTGCTGTTATAAACATCGGGGTGCACATACCCCTTCGGATCCCTACATTTGTATCTTTGGGGTAAATACATATATTTAGTATAGTGTGCAGCAATTGCACTACTATAGAATAGTAGTGCAATTGCTGGATCGTATGGTAGCTCTATTTTCAACTTTTTGAGGAACCTCCATACTGTTTTCCAGAGTGGCTGCACCAGCTTGCATTCCCACCAACAGTGTAGGAGGGTTCCCCTTTCTCCACATCCCCACCAACATCTGTCATTTCCTGACTTGTTAATTTTAGCCATTCTGACTGGTGTGAGGTGGTATCTCATTGAGGTTTTGATTTGGATTTCCCTGATGCCAAGCAATGTTGAGCACTTTTTCATGTGTCTGTTGGCCATTTGGATGTCTTCTTTGGAAAAATGTCTGTTCATGTCTTCTGCCCATTTCTTGATTGGATCATTTGTTCTTTGGGTGTTGAGTTTGATAAGTTCTTTATAGGTTTTGGATACTAGCCCTTTATCTGATATGTCATTTGCAAATATCTTCTCCCATTCTGTCAGTTGTCTTTTGGTTTTGTTGACTCTTTCTTTTGCTGTGCAAAAGCTTTCATCTTGTTGAAGTCCCAATAGTTCATTTTTGCCTTTGCTTCCCTTGCCTTTGGCGATGTTTCTAGGAAGAAGTTGCTGCGGCTGAGGTCGAAGAGGTTGCTGCCTGTGTTCTCCTTTAGGATTTTGATGGACTCCTGTCTGACATTTAGGTCTTCCAACCATTTTGAGTCTATTTTTGTGTGTGGTATAAGGAAATGGTCCAGTTTCATTCTTCTGCATGTGGCTGTCCAATTTTCCCAACACCATTTGTTGAAGAGACTGTCTTTTTTCCATTGGACATTCTTTCCTTCTTTGTCAAAGATTGGTTGACCATAGAGTTGAGGGTCCATTTCTGGGCTCTCTATTCTGTTCCATTGATCTATGTGTCTGTTTTTGTGCCAGTACCATACTGTCTTGATGATGATAGCTTTGTAATAGAGCTTGAAGTCCGGAATTGTGATGCCACCAGCTTTGCTTTTCTTGTTCAACATTCCTCTGGCTATTCGGGGTCTTTTCTGGTTCCATACAAATTTTAGGATTATTTGTTCCATTTCTTTGAAAAAAGTAGATGGTATTTTGATAGGGATTGCATTAAATGTGTAGATTGCTCTAGGTAGCATTGACATCTCCACAGTATTTGTTCTTCCAATCCATGAGCATGGAAGGTTTTTCCATTTCTTTGTGTCTTCCTGAGGCAGATTATTAAACCTCAGTTTTCCTATCTGTGAAGTGGAGATACTACCAACATAATCTTTTTCTGAAGATTAATTTGTTTCATTATAAATAGTCAGAGACCCTCAACTCTTTCAAAATGATGCTAAATTAACTCTGGGGTAAGAGTGTAAATTTGAACAAAATTTATTGTTACCCAGGGCACAGTCAGTGTCATTTTGATAACCTCTAATTAAGACATTGTAGTCATTTGGGTTAACAGAACTTCCAAAGTACTGATCATTGCCCGTTTGGCGGTTTCTTCAGATGGATTTGATCCAGTTTAAGGGCCTTTACTCTGCATTTCATTCCTTTTTGTTTGGAACTCAAAATTGTGTTGAATGTTCCATGATATTTTATGGTACCATTCATCTTTTCCTGCCTCATGAAGCTTCTTGATCAGCCCAGCTCCCAATACTCCTTGTCTTTATGCATCTTTAGATCTGGCTTCCTAAGTACTGATGGAAAAGACCAAGTATATAGGGTGGCAAATTATGAGGAAGCAATATTGTGTCATGGAAAGAGCCCTGGACTAGGAGAACCTAGATCACCCCGATGATGCTTGGTATATGGTCTTGGGCTCGTCTCTTTATGAAGACTTCTTCCATTAGTTATCTAATCTGGAAGATAAGAGATTTGGACCAGATAGTCTCTTAATTCTTGCTTCAAAGAATTAAATGAAAGACACTTCCTTGACTTAGTGGTACTATGTTAGTGAATACTTCTTAATCTTTAGAAGTCTAGTTACTTAAATAAAATGTGTTCCTTTTGTATTTAAGTGAAGCAGATTACCAATGAAAAACCTAATTTGTTTATCTACTTTTCTGTGCATGCTAGAGGGACAGTCATACAATTAAGTCTGTTTACATGAGCTAAAATGTGTGGCCCTTCTTTATAGCTTATTCCTCACAGTCAGTGATATTTATAAAATTCCTGCATAAAATGTATGTGATAGGCCTGGGGTTTTTTCATATATTTCATTGGAAGAGTAAATTTTGGCCATGGGGCAATCTGTGAATGATATGATGGTACTAATACATGTCATTATTATGATTTTATAGCAATATCTGATACTGGAACATGGTAGCTTTAGAAAAAGCACTCAACACCTCTGAGTGTAATTTCCTCTCATCTGTAAAATGTGATCCTTGAATCTAGTCTGAAATATTCCAAGAGAACTCTAAATAGAATCCATAGCCATTATAACAATAAGACCCTAGTGCTTGTGGGATAATTAAATCTTCTTCCATTGGGGCACTTGGAAAGTTTTATCTGTATTACTTGGTGCTACTCAATGCCTGTTGTTTGGGTTTTTTTCTTTTCTTTTTCTTCACTTTTCTCTATGCCTAATTCCATTTTCCCAAGTCTGTTGATTTCCATGTCAGTTGTATATAAAATCTTGGCTTGCAGTTGAAAGTAGTTTATGCCTTTTAGAATTTAAGATTTTATTTGTCAGAGAGAGAGAGCACAAGCAGGGGGAGTGGCAGGCAGAGAGAGAAGCAGGCTCCCCACTGAGCAAGGACCCCCAATCCGGGACTAGATCTCAGGACCCTGGGATCATGACCTGAGCCGAAGGCAGACGCTTAACCAACTGAGCTACCCAGGCATCTCTATGCCTTTTAGAATTTAAAATGAATAAAACTTCACTGGTCAATCTAAAGTTGTGGCTTGTTACAGTTTGTGCAGGGTCCAAATTGTTTTCTAAAACTTTAAATATCCTCATAATTTTACAGTAAATTTCATTAAGAAAAACCCTAACTTAATAAACCAGCGTTTGTTGTTGTTGCTATTGTTGTTTTTAGCAAATATGCTGCTTTGAAGTCGTGGCATATCTTTGATTTTTGTTTTAAATATGGAACAATAGGCCTGGGACTTGAAAGTAAACCATCTTTTTGCTTCTGTTCTAGAAGAAGATGTTAAAGTCTTTCCAAACTTAATTCTTGGGAGTTTTTTTTAATAACTTTTCATAAGATTGTTTTTTACCATTCCCAGCCTAGAACTAATACAAACCAGATTGATTTGGGAGGAATTGTGAGATAGTAAACTAATTCAATTTATCCACCACTTACGGAGTCCCCTGCCTGTGGGAACTACAAACATAAGCAAAGAGATCTGGAAAATTGAACTAGAAATAGATAAGACTCAAGAAAAAATGAAAAACAAATGGACATTGAGTAGTACAGATGGCACTAACTGCCCAAATGGAGGAAAATGTAATTATCCCCCAAATCACTAGGATCTAACTGCTATAGTCTGCCATAAACATTTTTTTAAAAATCTCAAGGAAGCATTTCCAGTTCCCTTCCATCTCTAGCATATATTGAGTCCCTCCTCCCCCATCTCATATACAAACACACTTCTTTTCCTTTCTGTTTTCCATCTGACCATAACTTAGAGTCTCTACAATAGTGTTTTTCAAACTGTGGGTCACAACCCATTAGTAGACCAAGAATCTATTTGACCAGTATTTTTTTTTAATGAAAAAGATTAAAATAGGAAATATCAGAATGTACCACATAGTAAGGGAAAGTACCATGAACTTATTTCAGTTATATTATCTCATGTATGTGATTACACTTATGTATTTCTTATTGTGGATTGCCATTTTTAAAGAGTTTGAAAGCCATCGTTATGGAGTATTTCATCTCTTTGTGCCTTGAACCTAAATTTCTTTAAATATACATGTTGGGTGCTTATTTCATAAATATTTGGATAAGATTTTTTAAACTAGAATTTTTGCTTATGCCTGATACCTTGTTTCTAATCTATATGGCCAGAGTGAAACCCATGGTGTTGACAGTAAGTTTTATAACTTTACTTTGTAAAAAAAATCTGTTTCCCTGCATTATTTTCAATTCAAAGAATCCTCTTAGAAGATGAATATTTTTCCCGGTAATGGAGTTCATACTGGTTTGCACTGGTTTATGTTGCTTTGAAGTACTAGAAAGCATGACTGTATATATGTAACATTAAAAATAGGATTGGTTGTTAAAACCACAATGAGATGTCACTTTACACCTGTCAGAATAGCTAAAATCAAACACGCAAGATGTAGCAAGTGTTGGCAAGGATGTGGAGAAAAAGGAACTCTCGTGCACTGTTGGTGGGAATGCAAACTGGTGTAGCCACTGTGGAAAACAGTATGGAGGTTCCTCAAAAAAATTAAAAATAGAATTATCATATGATCCAGTAATTCCACTATTGGGTATTTACTCAAAGAAAACAAAAGCAATAATTCAGAAAGCTATATACACCCCTGTGTTTATTGCAGCATTATTTACAATAGGCAAAATATGGAAGCAATCCAAGTGTCCATCAATAGATGAATGGATGAAGAAGATGGATGTGTATGTGCACATACATGTGTGCGCACGCACACACCCCCACACAGATGGAATATTACTCAGCCATTAAAAAATGAAATATTGTCATTTGCAGCAGCATGGATGGACCTAAAGGGTATAAGGCAAAGTGAACTAAGTCAGGAAAAGAGAAATACCATATATTTTCACTCATATGTGGAATTTAAGAAACAGACAAACAAAAAAACAAATCCTTAAATAGAGAACAAACTAGTAGTAGCCAGAGAGGAGGGGAGGGGGGTTGAATAGATAAAGGTGATTAAGAGGAGCACTGAGAAATGTATAGAATTGTTGAATCATATTGTATACCTGAAACTAATATAACACTGCATGTTAATTATACTTGAATTAAAAAAATAGGGTCAGTTAATTTTAAAGGGAAGGAGCCGTGGAATTGAATTGTTTCCATATCCTCTAGAAGCAGAAATATGTAGCTTAGTTTAGTTGTTTAGGATTAAGAAAAACTTTATTCCCTTAAAATAAAGAATCTATCACTTTATTCCCTTAAAATAACCCTCCTTGGGAAGCAGTATAGTGAAGATGCATGACTCCCTTCCAAA
The DNA here is from genome assembly GCF_964656455.1 of Halichoerus grypus. Taxonomy (NCBI): domain Eukaryota; kingdom Metazoa; phylum Chordata; class Mammalia; order Carnivora; family Phocidae; genus Halichoerus; species Halichoerus grypus. Next base: position 19,849,207 of record NC_135718.1, on the reverse strand, counting down.
CCATGGCAATTCTGGTACTTTTCGTTTGTTTGCTTGCTTGTTTGTTTGGAAAGGTTTCACCAGTCTCAGAAACAAAAAATCATCAGTGCTACTGAGTAGCTGGAATTGGCATTTGAAAAGAAGTACTAGCTTACCTCTGGGTCTGGGTTGTGATGAAGACCACTGACCCTAGAGAGCTACAGACTAGATTTAAATCCCTGGTCCACCACTTGCTAGCTCTTTGGCCTGGGACAAGTTACTTCTCAATGATTTTATTTCCTCATTTGTAAAGTGGAGATAACACCTACCTCATGGGATTAAGAGAAGTAAATAAACTAATGTATATAAACTTCAGTAGCTAGCATATTCTTGCCTTCTTTGTTAAAGATTAATTGTATAATTGCAGGTTTATTTCTGAGCTTTCTGTTCTCTTCCATTGATCTAAGTGTCAGTTTTCGTACCATTATCAAACTGTTTTTATTACTACAGTTTTGTAGTATAACTTGAAGTCTGGAATTGTGATACCTCCAGTTTTGTTTTTCTTCTTCAACATTGCTTTGGCTATTCAGGGTCTTTTGTGGGGGTTCCATATAAATTTAAGATTGTTCTAGTTCTGTGAGAAATGCTGTTGGTGTTTTGATAGAGATTGCATTAAATCTAGGTAGTATGGGCATTTTAACAATACTTGTTCTTCCAATCTGTGAGCATGGAATGTCTTTCCATTTCTTTGTGTTGTCTTCAATTTCTTTCATCAGTATTATAGTTTTTGGAGGTCTTTCCCCTCTTTCATTAAGTTTATTACTAGGCATTTTATTTTTGGTGCGGTTGTAAATGGGATTGTTTTCTTAATTTTCTGCTGTTTTAGTGTATAGGAATGTAACAGATTTCTGTACATTGATTTTTGTATCCTGTGACCTTACTGAATTCATTTATCAGTTCTGGTAGTTTTTTGGTGGAGTCTTTAGGGTTTTCTTTATACGGCATCATGTCATCTAATGCACGAATTTTTAATCTTACAGTTTGCTTGGTCTAAGTTGCACCAGGGCAGCTGTAGAGATGAATTCTATCAGAGAAAACTGTTATTAGAGACAAATACAGTAATCTCACTGGTTGTTAACTGTGTTTTAAAGATGAGACCAGGTATCTCTGGTTTTTATCAGAGATTCAGATCCCTAAGAAGAAAGTGGCCTTTACCTTCTTCCTGAATCTGTCTAGAGAAGTGTGATTATCATGATAATTAAGTGACTCAGCTGTTCACGTGGTTTCAATAGCTTTTTACTGTTTCTTGAATTTGAAGCACTATCTGCTGTAGTCTGGCAACCTTAGTAATTCCTCCTAGGAAGTTGAATCATTGGAAGAACTTGAAAGAAAATTTTTAGACTTAAAAAACTGTTTCTCTCATATGTTAGTAAATTACATTCTCTATAAAATGTAGGGTCATTAAATATGGCCAAAGTTTGGCGTAACATAAAAAAGCATGAGTAAGAGAGAAAAGAGGAGCTGTAGTGACAGTACTCACTAATTGTGGAAATTTTGCCATTTTAGATGTGAGGTTTTACTTTCAGAGATTTTGATTGTTCCTCCTAAAGATTCAGTTAGTAGTTGATGACATTATTATAATTGAAGAGTTTTCATTACCTTTGAAAATATCAGTTTCCAATTTAGCACTTTAAGAGACTTTTACCTTAATAAAAAATTGTTCTAATATTTTTTGAGAAGCTACTTTCTAAAGAAAGTTGCCACTGGTACTTTCTGGGTAAAAAAAAAAAAAAGTTCTGCTTAACCTCCGTAAAATCTAATTTAATACTTATCATGAATGTCCTCGTTTGTGTTTATTAATGCAGATAACAAGGGGAGTCGCTGACTTGAAGCATGAGTTCAGATGCCAGCCAAGGCGTGGTCACTACTCCTCCTCCTCCCAGCATGCCTCACAAAGAGAGGTATTTTGACCGCATCAATGAAAATGACCCAGAATATATTAGGGAAAGAAACATGTCTCCTGATCTACGACAAGACTTCAATATGATGGAGCAGAGGAAACGAGTTACTCAGATCCTGCAAAGTCCTGTGAGTTGAAATAATTAGAAGGCTATAATCTTTCTTCTCTCTGGAAACCTTGATACAGTGAGGTAGGAGGTATACTTAAAGTATGCTCACATTAGAGGGGGGTGAAGGAAGAGTGACTGCTAGTTGCCCCCAATCTTTCAGAGGTAAAATGACCACCTAATTTATATATTTAATTTGCAAAGCTTTAATAACAAACTACTGTTGTCTTGGTGGTGTAAATTTTCTTTGTGTGATTTCTGAGTGTAATACTTCATTAAAGGAGGACAAAAGATCCAGCTGAGCTAGGATACCCAGTTCAGAGTGAGTATCTGTGTAGAAAAGAAAGGCATGACTGAATTGTTGCGAACCAAGAAACGAGTTAGGTACATCCCATGCACATATTTTCTTCTTTCTTTGTGTACCTTGACACTCAGAGCAGCGTAGGAAGACTTAAGGTTTTTGAGGTGGTCTTTGATTTGGCAGCCTAATGTTACGTACACCTAATGCAGGCACACATATATGCATACATACCAAACTAAATTAAAAGTGGATTATAAACTTAAGCTGAAAATTATGTCTGCACAGTAATATCGAGACTTTGTAAATCATATTTAAGTGATTTGTTAGTTTTCTTACAAACCCTTAGTGGAATTGCAAAGGTCATATATCAGTGATGGAAAATGAGAGAATAGCTTGATTTAAGATGCAAAATGAATTAATAACCTTATGCATAATGAAGAACATGGACCCCTTAAGGTAGAGTTCAGCAAACATAGACACATGATGCCTATGTTGGGATTATATTAGATTTTCAACTTCAGTACCAAAATAAGCACCAAGGCAGGGGCACCTGGGTGGCTCAGTTGTTAAGCGTCTGCGTTCGGCTCAAGTCATGATCCCAGGGTCCTGGGATGGAGCCCCACGTTGGGCTTGCTGCTTAGCGGGAAGCCTGCTTCTCCCTCTCCCACTCCCCCTGCTTGTGTTCCCTCTCTCGCTGTCTCTCTCTGTCAAAATAAATAAATAAAATCTTAAAAAATAAATAAATAAAATAAGCACCAAGGCATAGAACTGCCTAAGGTGGCCCTGGTAAATCATTTTTGTTGTGCCCTTGTGAATTTAATCACAGAGGTTGAGCCCAAAGCCAAAGGGGAATTCCACTCTGAGTAATCCAGCTATACCAGTGACCTAGATAAAAGCAAGTACAAGTTATAAAAGCAGTGCGAGCTTTGAGGAATTTAAGTATAGCTTAACTTTAAACCTATCCTTTAAATAAACCCATAAAGAAATCCTTTCCCAATGGAAAGGAGATTAACCAGAGGATTCATCATGAGGGAGTAAATGTTCAGTGCCTTCTTTTATGCAAACCTAAACTTTCTGTGTTTATAAATACTTGAAAGACACATTAATTATTTGGATTAAAATAGATATATTCCCTCTTCTAAAGAAACACACCCCACTTTTAAGAACTAACTTATTAGCCAAATGATTACAGTAACATATAGTATAAAGTAACTGAGAGAATGAGATGAAGTTCAGATTTTGTTAAAAGTTGTTAAATACTGAGATTTCTTTTAGAAATGTTCCAAAAAGGACCATTCAATTTTAACTATAAAGTTTAAAAGGAAAAAGTACTAAGCAGCATTTCTATGCCAGGGCTTTCGTTTTAATTTCCCCATTAAATAAAGACAGCATAACTTTGAGTAGATGTTCTAATTTTTTTATACCTATGTATTTTCGTTTGTAAATTGGCTAGAAGTATCAATTTCACTTATGCCTTAGGGAACTAATGAAATTATGGGAAAAGCCAGACATACCGATTGTCATTTCCATATTCACATAGCAGGAGTGGTAATTTTCAGCCCAGATAGGAACAGAGAAGATTTAAAAGAATTGTGGATTGATCATTTTTTCCCTAGATCTTTGCTGGTGAATTTAAAATCTCATTTGTGAAAGACTTAGAAAAGTGTATAAGTTTTGTCTTCTGTGTTTTGGGACAACAGTTGTCAAATTTCTTTTAATACAACAAACTTTTCACCACGGGATATAACCTATGGTGACCTGTGTTAGTATCTGTTGCTAAATAACAAATTACCTTGAAACTTTACAACTTAAAACAACAAGCATTTATTATCTCATCGTTTCTGTGGGTCAGGAATTCAGGAGCAGCTTAGCTGAGTGGTTCTGGCTCAAGGTCTTACACAAAGTTGCAGTCAAGACATCATCCAGAGCTGCTGTCATCTGAAGGCTTGACTGGCTTGGAGGTTTCCACTCTTGAGATGGGTCACTCATGTGGGTATTGGCAAAAGGCCACAGTTCCTGGCCACGTGGACCTTTACCTGAGGCAGTTTGAGTGTTCTCCTCCAGAGCATGTATCTGAGAGAGAACCAGGAGGAGTCTGCAGTGCATTTCATGACATAATCTCAGACATTAAACACCATCACTTCCACCATATTTATAGTTAGAAGTGAGTCACTAAGTTCAGCTCATACACAAGGAGAGAGGAATTAATATCCACCTTTTGACAGGAGGATTTTCCACTCTCTGATCACAGTTTAATTTAAAAGCACTGCAGTCTGCCGCAATTTATTTAACTTCCTTCCACATGCAAAATACACTCACTCTCCTAACACCCCTGCGGAAGTCTCATCTCATTAGACTGTTTTCCTGAATCCAGAATCTTACTAAATCTGGTCCAGCTGCAGATGATGCTCCTCAGGTGTGATTCCTTAAGTACAGCTCCTTTAGTACAAGTCCTCTCAATTGTATACACCAGAGAACTAAAGAGACAAGTTATCTGCCCTCACACACAGCCAGTGGTGGGGAAAGCAAAGATAACTGTTACACACATTCCTGTTCAAAAAGGAAATTAGTGGTACAAAAGAATAACTGGTCCATAGCAATTGTGAAATCCATCTGGGAAATGTTTGGAAGTTCCCTTGATGAAGACCCAGTCCTTCTGCTTTCAAGGGGGTGACTCTCTAGCTAGTGGCTCTGGGCTTTTCATTCTACCCCCTGAATCATCTTTCCTTTTCTTTGAATGGTAGCCTGTGTTTGTTTTTTTCCTCAGCCTTCTTCCTTCTTGTAGAGGTTTAAGGTTCAAAGACCTCTTTTCTTTTGGAACTACCTTTGTTCCTTTATGCCCAAGCTTGCAGTGTTTCTGCAAATATAATTCTCTTAAAACCTATGTGTCTTCTATGATACTGGGGTTCACTCTGTTAGACAAAACCCATAACTAATAAAGATCAAAATCAACTCCGAAAACTGTAGAATACTCATGGAAGAAATTGAGGAAGACACAAAGAAATGGAAAAACATTCTATGCTCATGGATTGGAAGAACAAGTATTGTTAAAATGTCTGTGCTACCTAGAGCAATCTGCACATTCAGTGCAATCCCTATCAAAATACCATCAACAGAACTGGAACAAATAATCCTAAAATTTGTATGGAACCAGAAAAGACCCCGAATAGCCAAAGGAATGTTGAAAAAGAAAACCAAAGCTGGTGGCATCACAATGCCAGACTTCAGGCTCTATTACAAAGCTGTCATCATCAAGACAGTATGGTACTGGCACAAAACAGACACATAGATCAGTGGAACAGAACAGAGAACCCAGAGATGGACCCTCAGTTCTGTGGTCAACTAATCTTTGACAAAGCAGGAAAGAAGATCCAATGGAAAAAAGTCTCTTCAAAAACGGTGTTGAGAAAATTGGACGTCCACATGCAGAAGAATGAAACTGGACCATTTCCTTACACCACACACAGAAATAGACTCAAAATGGATGAAAGACTTAAATGTGAGAAAGAAATCCGTCAAAATCCTTGAGGAGAACACAGGCAGCAACCTCTTTGACCTCGGCCGCAGCAACTTCTTGCTAGACATGTCTCCAAAGGCAAGGGAAGCAAGGGCAAAAATGAACTATTGGGACTTCAACAAGATGAAAGCTTTTGCACAGCAAAGGAAACAGTCAGCAAAACCAAAAAACAACCGACAGAATGGGAGAAGATATTTGCAAATGACATATGAGATAAAGGGCTAGTATCCAAAATCTATAAAGAACTTATCAAACTCAACACCCAAAGAACAAATAATCCAATCAGGAAATGGGCAGAAGACATGAACAGACATTTCTGCAAAGAACACATCCAAATGGCCAACCTGAAAAAATGCTCAACATCACTGGGCATCAGGGAAATCCAAATCAAAACCTCAATGAGATACCACCTCACACCAGTCAGAATGGCTAAAATTAACAAGTCAGGAAATGACAGATTTTGGTGAGGATGCAGAGAAAGGGGAACCCTCCTACACTGTTGGTGGGAATGCAAGCTGGTACAGTCACTCTGAAAAACAGTATGGAGCATCCTCAAAAAGTTGAAAATAAAGCTGCCCTATGACCCAGCAGTTGCACTGGGTATTTACCCCAAAGATACAAATGTAGTGATCCGAGAGGACACGTGCACTCCAATGTCTATAGCAGCAATGTCCACAATAGCCAAACTATGGAAAGAGCCAAGATGTCCATCGACAGATGAATGGATAAAGAAGATGTGATATATATACACAAAGGAGTATTACACAGCCATCAAAAAATGAAATCTTGCCATTTGCAACGATGTGGATGGAACCTAGATGGTATTTATTATGCTAAGTGAAATAAGTCAGAGAAAGACAACTTATCATATGATCTCACTGATATGTGGATTTAAGTAATAAGGCAGAGGATCACAGGGGAAGAGAGGGAAAAAATGAAACAAGACAAAACCAGAGAGGGAGACAAACCATAAGAGACTCTTAATCTTAAGAAACAAACTGAGGGTTGCTGGGAGGTGGGGTGGGGGGAAGGGGTAGCTGGGTGATGGACATTGGGGAGGGTATGTGTTATAACGAGCACTGGGTATTATGTAAGACTGATGAATCACAGACCTATACCCCTGAAACAAAAAATACATTATATATTTAAAAAAATCAAAATCAAAGATATTACTAATTCTTATTTGTAAGAAACAGGTTTGTAAGCCTTCTATTTAAAATGTTGAGTTTAGGGGCACCTGGGTGGCTCAGTCATTAGGCGTCTGCCTTCGGCTCAGGTCATGATCCTGGGGTCCTGGGATCGAGCCCCGCATCAGGCTCCCTGCTCTGCAGGAAGCCTGCTTCTCCCTCTCCCACTCCCCCTGCTTGTGTTCCTGCCCTTGCTGTCTCTCTCTCTCTGTCAAATAAATAAATAAATTTTAAAAATAAATAAATAAATAATAAAATGTTGAGTTTATTTGAGAAGAAAGGGAAATAGAGAAACTAATAAAAGCAAAGTATAATACTTTTTTTATTAAGCCCCCTATTAACACCTGTTATGGGCAGCTGTTATGTATCAAATCCTATTTAATCCTCAAAACAACTCAGTCAAAAAAGTATTAATCTCTCTAGTTTACAGTTGAATAAACTGAAACTTTAGAGGTCTTAGAAAACTTGCTGAAGTTTTTACAAGTTTGGGCTCTGAATGTAAACTCCAAAACTCACGCTCTTAACCAGTAGGCTGTACCACTTAAAGCATTCAGTAACAATGAAAAAGCTCCACCCATATATTATTATTGCTTTATTCATCGTCAAATTCTGTTGCTAAGGTTAATTCAACCCAACACAAGAAGAGTTTTCAATCATAAGACATTTTGGTGTCTGTAAATTTGGATGACAAACACAGTACCTTATTGCCTTCAGCTAAGAAAATAAAAGAATGTCTCATCCTGACTCCCAAGTATTACTTCTTTCTAGGAATTTCACAGTCTTTTGTCAAAACCTAAACCAGGTTTAGCTAGAGATGTTGTTAATGCACTAAGGAGAATCTACAAGTTTTCTTTGACCAGTAATATATATGTCTATGGAGACCCTAGATTATCATTAACCCCCTTATCTCAGAATGAAGGGTCCAGGGCAAACTGTTGAAACTAAATGATGCTTCACCAACATTAAAGAAGCATGTTAAGTTGAAAAACTAACAGGACATTGTGCATATTAGATATTTAGTTAAAATTCCACATACATACATGGATGGATGGCTATATGAATAGCTGGGTGGACTTTGAGTCATTAAACACTCGAATGTTGTCCACCAAGCTCCTGCTGAACTTGACAACCTAATATGGAAAACATTTGGTGGGTTTCAGAAAAAGGATCAATGTTCTTAAACCTTACCACTATGGGAAGCAGTTTAGACTGATTGATGGAAGTGTGCAGTGTTTTTCTGAAAGTTAGAACGACAGGAGTATATAGGTGGTGATAGCTCAGGCACATGACACACTAACATTTCTTAATAGGGCAATGTGTAATGCTACAAGTTTACTTCGAAGATAGAAACTTCAAAGCCATATACATTTTAGAATATCACTCTAAGGCCTAAAATGTTAACAGGGCACCAGAGGGCGCCTGTGTGGCTTAGTCGGTTAAGCGTCTGAACCCTCAATTTCAGCTCAGGTCAGGGTTGTGAGATTGAGCCCATATCAGGCTCCGTGCTGGGTGTTGGAGCTGCTTAAGATTCTCTCTTTCCCTCTCCCTCTGTCCCTCCTCCCCTCACTCTCTAATAAAAAAAAAGTTAACAGGGCACCTTAATTAGATTAGTTGATCAAAAGCACCATGATTTATCTGGTTGCTTTGGAAGTTTAAGATACAAGAATTCTTTATTAATTTTGTTTGCGTTTTTATTACATGCCAGCATCACGAAAAGATATTATTCTAACCTTTAGCTTCATATTAATTAAGACTTAGGCTGAGGACAAAAACCATCCAAAAGAAAATTTGGTTTATTTGTTTTTTCTCCTTTCAACAGGACCAGTGGTAATCTATTTCCAAATGAATACATTTCTTAATGGAGAAATTCTAAGTAAGTTTGTTATGCTCCTAATCCCACTTTGGGAGAGATCTAATAACATAATTGCAGGGTGCCTTGGGAGCAGCATGCTAGTCTGTAATCTTTTTTCTTTTTGCTCCAGTTTTTCGCTCTAGTAATTATGAGGTAGAACATCCAGATGTGAATATTAAAAATCTATCTATGATATTTACCAGCATTCTCTTGTTTGATGTCCATAAGTTAAACATTATTTATAAATCAGCCTGTGTGATTTTCTTTTTTATTTTATTTTATTTTTTTTTAGCCTTAACTGAAATAATTGCATCAGGTCAGTTTCTTTTATCAAATTGATCCTCTTTTCTGTAATTTAAAATACCTTTCATCCAATACCACTTTCTCATAAAAGCTCTGATCCTAGGTACAGGAGCTAAGATCTGATACTTCAAGATAATTCTACCTTTGGTTTATAGGATACATGAGTATGTTTGTACTTAAAGTATACTCTTACCTACATGAATGTCAGGTCTCCAAATCTGTCATGTTTTTATAATCATGTTTATTTTTATTCATACCTTATGAATTCAGAGTTTATAGGATCACTCCCTCAGTATTGACAGACGATGTATAAAATAAAAGGGTATAAGATTCAGATAAGGCTTTTAAGGTACCCTCTTTTAACTTAAACATTTTGTTTTTCATCTAGTGGTTTTTTTTTTTTTTTTTAACCATACTTTTTTGGACATGTGTCTAATGAGAGAGCTGTCCCGAAGTATAATGCTCTGGGGACAAACCAAGTTTTCAAGTAGGATTTTGTTGTTTGAGTTGAAGAATTAAGTGACTTTTCAAAAATCTATAACATTTAGTGAAGATTCATTTCTTATTAAAAAAAAAAAAAGATGCATTTCTCCCATTAGATGATGTACATACCTAATTACACAGGAAGAATTTCTCCTTCAAGTAACAGACTCTTAAGATGGTTTTCTAGAGCTTCAAATTCCAGTGCTAAAAACCTTTGAAATGGATTTTGCTATCATTAACTCAATCAAGACTGAGATCAGGTTCTTTACTTTCTTTCCTTATATTCTAGGAAAAGAAGAAGAAAAACAAGTTGCCTGGGTGGTTCAGTCAGTTAAGCTTCTGCCTTTGGCTCAGGTCATGATCCCAGGGTCCTGGGATTGAGTCCCGCATCGGGCTCCCTGCTCAGTGGGGAGTCTCCTTCTCCCTCTCCTTCTGCGACTCCCCCTGCTCATTCACTTTCTCTCTCTCCCTCTCTCAAATAAATAAAATCTTTAAAAAAAAAGAAAAAGAAAAACTCTAATTTACTATTTTATTAATTGAGCATTGAACTAGACACTCAGGGAGACTCTAGCAATGTGAAAGTCACAGTCCCAACCATCCAATATCATGGTGTAGTAGAGTAGGAAAAGTAAATCACAATCTTATGACAGGTACCCTAAGTGTAGTAAAGGTAAATGTTAAAAGAATTTAGAGGAGGGTGGAAAGAGAAGAAATTGGAGATCAGATCTAATTGGGTGATTAAAGGAGAGACTTCAAGAAGAAGGTGGCATTTAAGATGAGTGTTAGATAAAGGTTGAGAACTGATTAGGTAGAGGAACAGAGGAAGCCAGCATTTCCCTTTGATGAAGTAGAGTGAGCAGGGATAGAAAAGTACAGGTTGTGATCAGAGAGTGATGAGCAAACCTCATAGGCTAAACCAGAGCATAAGGTAGTAATGGTAGATACAGCCAAAATGTTATATTATGACAGATTATAGAGATCCTGGAGTACCAGACCATCTTGACCTGTTAGGAGTCAGCCCATTTTCTCATCACTTCCAGTTTTAATCTGTTTATATGAATGTTTTTATATGTACGTATATGCACATGGTGCTTGCTTTGGATCTGGGTTCACCACCACATATTAGCTATGTGACATAGGAAACTCACTTAACTTGAGCTTCAGTTTCCTTGTTGGTAAAATGAACCTCGTGGGGTTGTGACAATTAAATAACATCAAAGCAAGCCATGTAATGACTAGCACATAGCAGGCAAGTATTTCTGTGAAAATTGTATGCATAAGTTATATACAGTATTGCTGAGTGAAAGCATTTTATGGCAACACTTGGAAGATTATATATTCACAATTCCTTAGACTATATTTTGGTTTTCTTGAAGGTCTCCAAAGAATCTATCATCCTGATGGCAGTCTGGCTTATTCACGTTCATGTATTCATGCATTCAAGGTGTAAAAACTCCCACAACCTCCTCTGTTCTGTTTCAGAGAGAGATAGAAGACATGGTTTATGCTGTGGCTTTATATATATGTTGTTTGATCTTTTAGCCTGACTCCTCTAGTGGACACTCTAGGGAATTGTTGGTTTAATCTGATTTTAGAAGCCCATCTTGCTGCCCCGTGTATAAATTAGTTTTTCATTCTGCTTTGATGGGAGAAGTCCCAGCTATAAGAGGGCAAGTATTTGGTACTTGTGGATCATCATCATCTGCTGCTATATAAATTTTTTGCTCCATCATTACAACATAATGCTCTAATCTAGCCTAGGAAGTTTACCCTGTATTTCTGATCACAGTGTGCCTGCTGCCTTATTAGTTGTATTTGGTTTCAGTGATACAACGCATCTCCTATAAAATTAGGGAAAGATCCTGTGCCCAGCTGAGAGTTCCAGATTTCAACCTTTACTCCATTTACTTATTAGCTGTGCAACCTTTTTTTTTTTTTTTTTAAGATTTTATTTATTTGCGAGAGAGAATGAGAGACAGCATGAGAGGGAGGAGGGTCAGAGGGAGAAGCAGACTCCCCGCTGAGCAGGGAGCCTGATGTGGGACTCGATCCCGGGACTCCAGGATCATGACCCGAGTCGAAGGCAGTTGCTTGACCAACTGAGCCACCCAGGCGCCCTAGCTGTGCAACCTTGAGCAAATCATTGCCTATCTCAGGACTTTGTTGTGAGATTCAAATGAATCAACTATAAAGGATTATTATATTAACATTGGATTTTAGTAGAAATATGATTAACTGTCATCATAAAGATAAGTATGTTTTTCTTTTAATACAATATTTTAAAGCTTAATATGTTTATAGATACATTTTTAAAACCAGCTGAGATAATTTTTTATCATTAGTTTTTATAATGTCTTATGACTTAGGTAATTATCTGAATAATATTTCAAAAATATTTGAAACCTTCAAAATGAGTTATAAATATGTTCATGACAAAAAATAATAAATTTTTTGTTATAGAAGAATTCTTATCTGTTGAAGCACTTACAACTGTATAAAAAGGCTGGGGAAATTTCATTTACTTTGAAAATTGTTTTCCTATACTGTGTAGAAGCTATTCACTAGCCTTATAGGGGAAATTCATATATTTCTCTTAATTGATTTTAGAGGGCTTATATATTTCCCCTTATGACACTGGATCATCCCAAAATTTTAGGATGGTGCCAACCATATTGTGGGATGTATGAAAGTGGAAAAAGCATTTTCACTAATGAAAATAGCATTTGACCTGAGTTTTTGCCTTGGACAATTACTGCCTTGGACAAATTTTTCGACCTTTCTCATTTAGCTTTCTCATCCCACCCAGCAGAAGTGTCTCATCAATTCATAAATAGTTGTGATTCTCTTGAACAACTGCTTGGTTTTTAATCTTAAAGCCATTGTATATTAGCATACTGAGCAGATTATCTTAATTCATGTTGGCTGCTAGAGAGTTTAGATAAAATTTGGCCAATCTCTAGCAAATGCCTACAGTTTTATAGCATGTACTTTGTATCTTAACCTCCTTCCTGGCTCTGACTAATCTCCTTATGCTTATTTCTTCCTTAGCTTAATTTTTCTAACCTATATTTGTTTTTGTATAATTTTAATCTGGAATCTCTTAAATTCTTCCTGGAACATTGTGAGGTGGGATACTCAGTAAAATGATGCCCATTTCTCAGAGCTATTGCAATGTAAATTATGAGTGATACACATTGTAGGTATTATTATTATTAATTATTATTTTACTGAATAAAAGAATATTGGTTATAGCTGCTTTCAGCTGAAGGAAGGTTTAAACAGGATTTGGTTTTGAAGGGAAGATAGTTTCAGAAGAGTCGACTGGCCCATTGCCAATGTCCAGAAGTTTTCTGTAGTTTATATAAAGATAAATGAGTATATATAGAAGATTCTTTTCCTTTCAGCCTTAAATATGGTAAAATACTCATGTTACTCATTTGTATGAAGCTCACAACCATTTTATGTTCACTAAGTCTTAGAAATGGAGTCTTCTGATCAGTGTTATGTGTCTTTGTAGAGGATATTTTATAGGATAGTTTCTGTGGTTTAAATCATATATTTAAATGAACTAGGTACAGTCAATGGAATTAGATGTTTAGAATTTGTATCATTGTGCTGATGATTTACATTTAACAAGCCTCAAATTTGTAAAAGAAAAACCATGTTTAACTGGTATAAACTGTTCCATGAACTCAGAATTCAAATATGGTCACTAGGATTTTTTTTTTAAGATTTATTTATTTATTTGAGAGAGAGCACAAGTGGGAGGGGGAGAGGGAGAGAGAATCTCAAGCAGACTCTGTGCTGAGCGCAGAGCCCAATGTGGGGCTTGATTTCACAACCCCAAGATCACGACCTAAGCCGAAACCAAGAGTCGTATGCCTACCTGCACCATCCAGGAGCCCCTGGTCACTAGTACTTTTTAAATCACTCAAACATCCACCTGCTGTATTAGTAGAAAATACAGCATCTTCCTCTTGGAATTTCTACTCCCCTCTAAGTTGTCCCAAGAACGTCAGTGGCTTACATAGTCCAAAAGCGTTCATCAGTGACTTCTATATCCAAAATGTGGTGTGTACATATGTCTGCATGTGCGTACGTGAGTCATGCTAAAGTGTATACAGCCCATGGCCACTGGACCTCCCTGGTGTTGAAAACTACTCTTACTCTGTCCAGTAGAAGATGCAGGTTCATTGTTGACCCAGATGCCTGTGCAGGCCACCATGGTGCATTAGGGAAGGATGACCTCCCTCTTCCTGTGCTAAGCTCAGTTAGGGTGTTCCATGGTGCCCCATGGTTGAGCTCCCAAGATTACAGCGGTTAGCACTCAGCTCTTCACATCACAGATACCTCTCAACTGTTGTTCTGAAAGCAGCACAAGCATTGAGTCAGGACTGGTCTTAATATCTGCAACCTCATAGCTTCAAACCACATTTCTCCTTTCCTCCATGGGGTTCCTGTGCCTTTTTTTTTTTTTTTTTTAAGAAGTCCTTTCTGAAAACCTCTGAGTTATGCAGCTATCCTCTAAGCAAGGCTACATCTAAGCAGGGACTCCAGGAGATCTTATTCCCAGCCTTACAAGAAGGCTACTGTTGGTGACTCAAAGGAAATTCACCCTCTGATGAAGATTATTCCAATGGTCTCCAAGGGGTTAGTATGTACTCCTCTTGGAGGTAGTGATTCCAAGGCAGTTTTCTGCCTTCTGCCTTTTAGGTGAAGTGGAAAAAATTGAACTTAATTTCTGGCAGGCATTCTGCTTCACATGTAACCAAGAGCAAGGTTTAGAGAATTTATATCGCAAGAGCTTTCATGTTTAAAATGAATGAAAAAAGGCTTGAGCAAGAGAACAAATAATGAATTTAATAAAATAAGTACTGGTTGGGTGTTATGGAAATAAAAATGAGCTATTTCAAGTAATGTGAAGGATTGAGAGGTTTCAGATGATGAATCATATTAGCAACTCAAGGGTTAGTAGAATAGAGAATTTCTCTTAATGTTCAGAATTCTTATTTATATAAACACTGTTTCTGACACATGTACATATGCCTGCAAAAGAAAAGATACAGCAGAATTTGAGAACAGGAACATACAGTACCCAAAGTTGGGGAAAAAATGTCCTTTCTTTAGCACAGTGTTGCAGAAGGGGAGTAATCAGTTCTCCATGCTTATCAGTTTGCTTTCAGTGTTTGTGGAGCTAGGGGATTGCAATGGAAATCATAAAATGGAAGCTGTGATATACTTAGTATGTCTTAGTGAAGACTTCTGCTGTGAGGCAGTCTGTAGTCAGAGCCTTGCCCCATTCAAATAGGGACTCTAGCCTAGCCTAGATAATGAGGCTGCTAGATAAGGAATGGCTCTCTTTCTCCATCAGTCTATACTTGGTACTCTAGTTCCATATTGTTAACAGGGTTGTTTCCTCTATATCTGTCTATTGTAGATGTTATAGTAGCTCATTTTCTTTGAGATTAAGGATTCCTAATTTTTCCCTCCCCTGAAAGCACGCTTCTTGCTGCTGCTTCCAGTGCTTTATTATTTTGTGTTTTATATCTGTTTTAAAGTAGTGTAGATGAAAGCTTATTTAAAAGAGGGATGGGGAAAAGATTGATTATAGAGAAAGTTATGTTTGGATCGTTCTGCTCCAAGTGAGATGTATGTGCTTAGTGGTTATTTTTGTGTGTTTCAGGCCTTTCGGGAAGACCTGGAATGCCTTATTCAAGAACAGATGAAGAAAGGCCACAACCCAACTGGATTGCTGGCATTACAGCAGATCGCAGATTACATCATGGCCAATTCTTTTTCAGGCTTTACTTCACCTCCCCTCAGTACGTCAGTTTTGGAAAGTTTATTAATTTTTTTTTATTTTTATTTTAATTCAATTAACATGTATTATTGGTTTCAGAGGTAGAGGTCAGTGATTCATTGGTCTTATATAATACCCAGTGCTCATTACATCAAGTGCCCTCCTTAATGTCCATCACCCAATTACCCCATCCCCTTACCCCCCGCCCCTCCAGCAACGCTCAGTTTGTTTCCTAAGATTAAGAGTCTCTTATGGTTTGTCTCCCTCTCTGGTTTTGTCTTGTTTCATTTTTTGCTCTCTTCCCCTATGATCCTCTGCCTTGTTTCTTAAATTCCACATATCAGTGAGATTATATGATAATTGTCTTTCTCTGGCTTATTTCGCTCAGCATAACACCCTCTAGTTCCATCGATGTCGTTGCAAATAGTTTTGGGAAGTTGAAAAAATTACGATTTTATCTCTACTTTGAACACTGTACATCTCTGGCAGCCTACTCTGCTCTGGTTCAGTCCTTAAGTTTATAACGTCTAATACTTAGAGTAACAAAGTGTTAAAATCTCTTACCTTTTCTTATCAACCAGGCATTTACTAGGCTTTGTAAGATTATAAAATAGTTATAAGACAAGGGTCCTGTCCTAGATAAATGTATATTTTTGGTTGAGGAGACATTCCATGAATGCAAAAATGATTAAAACTGCAAGATAACTATAGAAGAAAAACTTACAAAGCAGTTCATAAGAAATTGTCTAATGACCTTTTAAAAGGCTATGAACTTAGAGTTGGAATTGATTGTTGGCTGAAGTGGACTGAGAAAACTATGGAAAAAGAGAGGCCTGAACTAACCAGACTTTAGAAGATGGAGTAGTTAGAATTTGGTATGAAAGAGGAATGAAGACATTTTACTCATTTAATAAAGCTCTTTGGTGAGAGCACCAGTTTGGTGAGCTGAACGCTATAAGCACTTTATATCTCAGCAAGATATGTACAGAGCTCACTGCAGTACAGAACAGGTACGGAGTACCGGCAGGTACTGTGAGGGACTGCTGCATGTCAGAGCCAAGGATTGTCTTTTTCTTCTCTTTCATTTTCCTTCTCTTCCTTCATTTCTTCCTTCCTTTGTTTCTTTTTGGTTAAAGATTTATAAGTAGGAGTCAGTGAATTCAAGTACTTTCCAAATAGAGGAATGGCATAAAGAGAGACATGATGATGGAAACATGCTAAGGTTAGGGTGTGTTTGTAGAACTCACAGTGGACCAGCATGTTGGCACATACATATTGTTTAAAAAGTCTTTTGAAAGAGTCCCAGTGTGATGTGTAAGTGTTTGAACTAAAATAAGAGTGTGGGTACAAAAAGGAAGAGATCAATGAGAAAGGCATCACCGAGGAAGAGTAGAGAAGACTTAGTGACAGGTTTGATGTGGTATTGTGGGGATGGAGTGGGAGAAGAACTGTGAGTTCCAAAATCACTCTTGTAGCTTGGGAGAAACCTTCTATCAGAAGGAACAGAAAAATTCGAAGGTTGAGCTAGTTTGTTTTGCTCTTTCTGTAATATTGAGTATCTATTATGTTCCAAGCACCCTGTTAGAGATAGGGCATACAGTGATAAACAAGATGGGCAAAGTTTCCTGTGCTTGTGGAGACAGAAAATAGACTAAAGAAAGTGGTCAGATAATAGGAAGTGCTGTGCAAATAATTAATAGATGGTGATTTGATAGGAAGAACTAGGTAACTACTTTAGATTGGATGATGAGGGAGAATCTCTCTGAGAAGGTGACATTTGAATTGAAATCTGAATTGTAAGAAGGAACAAACCATACCAAGATCGAGAGAAAACATTCCAGGTAGAAGGAATAAGTACAAATGTCAGGTGGAAACAAGATGAGAATGAATTTGGTGGTCTCTTCAAGGAATAAAAATTAAAGATTATGGCTGGAGAGCATGGGTTTGGGGGGACAAGTAGAACAAAGTGAGGTCAGCAACATAGGCAGAGGCTGAATTATGCAGGGTTTCCCAGCCAGAGTTGGAAGTTTGGATTCTATTCTAACTTTGAAAAGCCATTTTAAGCAGGAGGGTGATACAGAAAGACCTCTATGGTTTCTGTGTGAAGAATTAACTGGGAAATTTTGCGGTATTATTAGACAAAAATAGGAATGTCCAGAGTTGGGGATCTCTTTGGCTTGGGAAATGGAGGAAGTTCAACTTTAGGCATGCCAAAGTTGCCAAGAGCTGCCAAGACATGGCCGCAGTTGGAAATACAGTCCTAGAGCTTAAGGGAGTAGCTTGGGAGATGGACATGAAGAAGTATTACTCATAGCTGTGTATGTTGATTAAATAATCATTCAAGAGGGTATAAGCAGGAAAGAAAAGAGTCTAAAGAGAAAATTTCGAAAATTGGAAGAGGAAGACAGGTCAGGGAAGACCAGAATAATAAGAGGAGCTATCCTGTGAGTGTCCTAGATACCATAGCAGGAAAGAGGAGCTGAGCTGCCAAGGTTGCTGGCTGGAGTATACAAAGGCATGGCAGTAGGAGATTTGTGCTCCGTGGTTCAGAGGTCAGGGACTAGAAATCAGCCAATTTGGCTGGAATATTTATGTTGTGTTGTGGAAAGTAGAAGTTAACATTGGCAGGGAGAGTGAGAGATCGATTCACAGCTGCCTCTGAAATTTTGTTAGAAATTGTACTGTTTTGAATGTATGGCTTACATATTGAAACTCTTTCTTTGAATTAGTTCAGAACATTTGAGAAGCTCTCACATTCGAGTGTTGACTTGAGACTTCTGTTGAAATGTTCGCCCCGACCTCCAACTCTCACATGCTAGCAGCCGATCGCAGCGCGTCAGCTGCCCCTTTCAGCCCAGGCTTGTGGCCTCTCTAGTGCCTACAGTCTTCAGCAGGCCCAGTTTCAGCCCTTAGGTGAATCTCCTGGCACCTTGTAGGCCTTCACGTTGGGCTTTTGCAAAACTTAGAGCAGGGGAGTAGTGAGGCAAAAGGTGACTTTATATAGAATGGATTTACAGAGAGGGGCTACAGGCAAGGACAAAATGAGGCGGCCTATTGAAAGCATTACATGTGAGGCGAACTCAGGGATGGAAAATGAGGAAACCTGGAAGGCAAAGGATGACGGAACACGGTGATGAATTACGTATGGTGGCCCAGGGAAGGTTACTTCCTGTGTGAGACTGTGGGAATTGTAGTACCAGCGCATCAGAAGACTGAGGAGGAGTGAGAAGGTCAGAAAAAGTGGGGAGATAAAATCGCTTTTAGACCTTTTTAATGTGTATGTTGTCGCGTTGCAGGCTGTTAGAAGCAGTAGGCTGGAGGGTGGGCAGGAGGCCCTAGTCACAGATAAAGCTCAGGGTGTCTTCCACACGGAAGTGACAGTGAAAATTCAAGAGTCTGTAGTGTTTTCCTGGGGAAAAGTAAAATGAGAGGGGAGCATAGTGGGGGACTGAGCTTTGGGATGGAGCCACAGAGGGCAGAAGGGAGGAGAGCTGGTTGGAGGAGAAGGAAGCAACAGGTGAAAGGGGAATGGGAGGTCCAGGCCGTGTCACACAGGCCTGCAGAAGAATTCCAGGGAAGAGGTCGTAAATGGTGTCAAGGAGAACGAAGACTGAGAGAAAGTGGAACATGGTCACAGTTGAAGTTAGCGGTTGGGTCACTAAAGCCCAAGACTAGGTTTTGTTGCTTAGTGACGGCTAAAGGCAGACCGGTTTGAATGCATTCTTCTCTATCTTAAATAAATTTTTTTAAATAAATGTCAAAAGGGCTATTAGAAAAGTAGCTTTCTGTTGAGATCTTTTCATCATAACATTAGCAGTAACCTCAGTATTGATAACACTTTCGCCATTAGGATCATGTGACCATTTTCCTACCAAGTCCCTCCCTCACAAGTCCAGTACTAGATGAAATAGCGAAGATTGCTGATGCGCATTTTAGCTCTGCGGGTACTCGTGTGAAGGAAGATAAGCTAAGGAACATTGTGTGGGCTGAGAAGTTTCACATCATTATTTACAAGGCTGGAACACTCGCAGACTCAGGCTGCTTCCAGGTACCGCGTTACTTGACGTGAATCTCTCTCCACAACTTTTCCTTTTAGGTCTCGGCATGGTCACACCTATCAGTGACCTTCCTGGGGCAGATACAGCCTCATACGTGAAGGGAGAAAAGCTCACCCGCTGTAAGCTCGCCAGCCTCTACAGACTCGTGGACTTGTTTGGATGGGCACAGCTGGCAAATACATACATCTCCGTGAGTTCCTTGGCTTTCGAGTCCTTTTCTAAAAAATCCCAGCCAGAAGGCAGCTGTACTCCTCTCACCTTTACTCCTAAGTCCAGTCAGACTTCATTTTCTGAACCTAGCATGCTGGGTTACAGCCAACTCCTGATTTAAACCTTATCTCCAAGGGAGAGGCTGCAGTTAACCTCGCTTTCTTCTCCATTTTCTGTCTGTGGTGTCCCTTTTGTTCAAACCAGCTGTAGAACCTATCCAAGAAGAAATTCTTCTGGCAGAATTTTCTTTCTCCATATTAATTCTGTTTGAGCATGAGTGTCACTAAAAAGCAGTTGGGTTGGGGCAGGAAAAATAGAGGGGGTCAGGGAAGTTTCCTCCCTGGGCTTTATTTTTTAAGTATATTTTTTCCATTATCTGTTTTCATGTTGTCACATTTGAAAGCCAGACAATATTTGGAAGCTTATGAAACTGTGGTGGTGGAAGTGGCTCAGGTGCAGTCTTCCTTACACCTCTTCTTCCCTCCCGGCCGCTCCTTAGTTTCCCCTTCATCTCCACTTCAGCTCCTTCCCAAGAAGACACTCTGTTCTCTTTCCTTTGCCCCTTTTCCCTTAATTTCCATGTTGTAAATCGAAATTATAGTCATTACCACATTCAGTTAATCTTTTCTCGTGAATGTAGCTGACCCTAAGCAACCTTAGAACTCCCGGGATAACACTTCAGGTAAGTTCAGTAAATGAGAAACTAATGTCAGAAATTTTTAGCAAGTGCTTGAGTGTTGAGGTAGGAAAACTTTTCAAGGAAAGTTTCCTGTTGCACACCTTTAATTTCTGCTTTCTTGCTTCCTGTCAACCTCCCCCCACCCCCGATCTCTTACAGTTATTCACTGCAAATATATTCCCCATCGTATTTACACTGCAAAATATGAACACCTCACAGTAATTCCCTATTTTTTTTTTTTCTTTCTCTCAGGTGAGAATAAGTAAGGAGCAAGACCACATAATAATAATTCCTAGAGGCCTGTCTTTTTCTGAAGCCACAGCCTCCAATTTGGTATAATTTTCATTCCTATGTTACTTTTTCTGTCCTTCTTTGGGCTTTTCTTACAGCTTTTAGTTTTTAGTACAGGACAGAACAAGAGAAGGTATGGATGGGAAAACATTTGCTAATGAACAGGAAAGAGTTTGGAAGGTTATGTTGATTTTTTTAAGAAAAGCTTTAGGGGTCAAGAAAAACAAGGTAGTTGAAGAGACTAATAAATAAGTTGGTCTTATCAGTGAACCTATCCATGCTTTGAAGGGAATCTTTTGAATTTTTTTCCACCCTGTACACTCTGGAATTTTTTTAAAACTCACACACAAAGTCTATGTGTATTTTATAGATAGATTTCAGCAAAATTCAGTTGGTCTGAGCAGAGGGGCTGACTGTGTAGCATTCTATTTTTCCACGATTGTGCTCATAACCAGTGTCATTGGCTTCTAGAATGGCAGGAACTGCATTGGTTCTCGGTGCTGCAGTGTTAGCAAACGGACATTTTCCAGCCAGTTTAGTGAATGCCAGACCTTGTCCAGACCTTTAGTGAAGAGTTTTAAGTTATTTGGCTTTTTAGAAACTACTTCTTATAAATTCTAAGTTTTGTTGCAGACTGCCTGTTCTTTGTAAATAAAGTTTAATGGGAACAAAGCCACACTTTTTTTTTTTTTTTTTTTTACAGTTCTTTATGGTTCTACATAAAGTGGCAGAGTTGAGTAGTTGCATCAGAGGCCCACAAAGTCTAAAATATTTACTGTTTGTCTTTGACAAAAAAGTTTGCCACCCCCTGGTTTAGCTGGTGGACCACAGGCAGACTTTGTTACATGTCTTTGATACATTGATACCAATTAAATATGTCTCTCTGATTTTTTCCAGGTGAAAGTCAATATAATAGGAGAAGTGGTTGATCAGGGAAGTACTAATTTGAAAATTGACCACACAGGCTTCAGTCCCCATGCTGCAATCTATTCCACACGTCCTGATGTTAAGTGTGTGATCCACATCCATACTCTTGCAACAGCAGCTGTAAGTCGCTGAAGACTAAACCCAGCAATGGCTCTGGGAAGTGTATTTAATTTTCATGGTTTTCCTTATGTGATGCTTTACTATCTGCACGCTTTCACACCCCATCATTCAGAATTATATTCAAAATATTAATCCTCTGAATACCCAGAAAGCAAAAGTTCCTTTGGACCAAATGCTGACATTGTAGGAAACACCTGGAGAGATAGCATTGGCCTTTTTAACTAATCAGCTAATAATTGGGTACTGAGTTCTTTGGAGCAAAGTTTCTTTCATAATATTTGGCACAACATTTAAATTGACTTGTATGCCCTAAATCCTTTTTTTCCCCCCCTCTGGAAGAAGTGACGAGCTGAAGTGGGAGATGGGCTGGAATGGTGAACACAGTGAATAGGCCAGTGCTTCCTGAGCTGACTAAAGAATCAGGTTCCTAGGAGAGTGTAATTAATTAGTAACTAAATGTGTCCTCTTGACATGGACCCAATCAAATAGGTATCCTCCATGAAGTGTGGGATCCTTCCAATTTCTCAAGAGTCCCTCATCCTGGGAGATATTGCCTATTATGACTACCAAGGGTCCCTTGATGAACAGGAGGAGAGAATTCAACTGCAGAAAGTTCTGGGGCCAAGTTGTAAGGTATGTAAGTAGAGTTTCTATTGAAGGAGCTATTTTTGTTGCTGTTGCTGTTGATGAAAACAGTGTGAGCTATGCCAGTTATTTAAAGTGATTGCTTTGGGATTCTATTTTAGGTGCTGGTACTCAGAAATCATGGTGTGTTAGCCCTTGGAGAAACAGTTGAGGAGGCTTTTCATTATATATTTAACGTGCAGATAGCCTGTGAGATTCAGGTAGGAAAAATTATCCTCCCCCCCACACACACACTTTTTTTTATTGCTTTGTAATTTGCTTATTGAGATGGGTTTTGTATTTACTTATTTTCAAAGTCCTATTGGCTTTTTGTTTTGTTTGTCTTTTAAGAGAAGTTCTGTTTTACTTGAATAAAAAGGGTCAGCTCAGTTATCTCTTGAATTGAAAATAGGGTGGGAAAAAAGTGTCACATATAAATACACACAAATCTGAGTGCCTCATAAACATCATTTTCCTCATAATCCTTCTTTTTAAGATAGTGTAACTGTACACATCTCTGTTTTTACCCTGAAGTGGTGTGGTACTAATTGAGAAACAGAGGCAACTGTCAGTCCTCAAAGATCAGATGTATTATAGCCACTTTTATAAAAAGTGTAAGAGCAAGACCAGAAGTCTTACTAACTTGTGCAGTTTCTAACAATTGCACGGCCTCAGATTTATTATAATAGGTTGGATAGTTATCAGCCACTTTTTTCTCAGAGAAGCTGAATGTATTTTTAACAGACCTAATTTCCATCTTCAAGAAGATTCTCTTGAAGCAAATGGTAATAATCTTAATTTATTGGAAGGGCCACAAAAAAGGGGAAAAAACTTTTCTGTCAATTTTAATGTCTTAACCAACCTTTTTTTTTTTTTTTTTTTTTTTTGCTTTAGCAGTACCTCCTCTTTTCAAATGAAGCTATGAAAAGCTTAATTAAGATGAGCTGACTTCTTCTGCCTAAATATCCTTAAATTCACAGTATAGTGTCTATATTCCTTTAAAATTAGAACTTTCAGAAAAAAAAAAAGGATAACCATGGGAAAACTGCAAGATAACTTTAAAATTTGGCAAGAGAATTCAGTTTCTTGAAATACGTTAAAAGGAATGGCTCTAAATGTGTTTTCCATCAGGGAGGGTCAGAATCCTGGAAGGTATCTTTTTCAGATAGGTAGAAAAGATACTTCAGCTGCCTTTTTTCCCAAGTATATTGCCTTATTTTTGTTGTTAGTAGCCTGAACAAGTGTTATAGGTATTTGCTGAATTAAAATTATACCTTTTTAAAGGTAAAATACTTATAATCTTTACAGTCTTGTGCCTCTCTATTTTGCCATTGATTACAGGTGTGGGCATTAGCAGGGGCAGGTGGAGTAGACAATCTGCTTGTGCTGGATCCTCAGAAGTACAAAGCTTTCACTTACACTGTGGTAGCATCTGGAGGAGGAGGAGTGAATATGGGTTCCCATCAAAAATGGAAGGTTGGCGAGATGGAGTTTGAAGGGCTGATGAGGACTCTGGATAATTTGGTAGGTGAAAAATTGTACATAAACTTGGTTTTCATGTCTTCAGATTCAAGAGCAAATGCCTCCATCCCCCTTTGGACTATCTGGGGCCCTCCTTATGCCTCTGGCATTCCAGTGTAATTTTATCACATTTTTAAGAATCATACGGTGAAACATGCAGATGTCATCTTAAGATTTTACCCTCTTCCACTAAGGGTCAGAGATAGATTGCCTTCAGACCCTGGAACAAAGACTTAAATGAGCACTGAGATTTGGCTTCCACAAAACTGGAAAATAGCTAGGAAAATGTTTCTGGTCAGCAGTTTTGAAATTACCTTTGTCAGGAACAGTTGTGTGAGTGGAAATAGCATTGTCAGCTGGAATCTGTTTTAACCAAATCTTGAAATTTGCTTAATTTCAACTCTAGTGTTATGTGGAGGTTATGTGGGGTTTGAAAGATAACTTTCCCCTCTGTTTTTCAACAAAGGAGTCTTTTTGATCATTTATTTAAAGAATTAGAGTCCAGATGCTGTGTTCGGTACACGTTTGATTGCTTCAGATGTGGGTCTTTTTTTTGTCCCTTAGGGGTATAGAACAGGCTATGCTTACAGGCATCCTCTCGTTCGAGAGAAGCCCAGGCACAAGAGTGATGTGGAGATCCCAGCAACTGTGACTGCTTTTTCCTTCGAGGATGACACAGTGCTACTGTCTCCTCTCAAATATATGGCACAGAGGCAGCAGCGGGAAAAAACAAGATGGCTGAACTCCCCAAATACTTATATGAAAGTGAATGTGCCTGAGGAGTCTCGGAATGGTGAAACCAGTCCCAGGACCAAAATCACAGTATGTCACTATTTATATGGTTCGCCTTTACGAAATATTTCGCCTAGTTACTCATGAATTGAATGTTCTCTGTTAAAAATACTGGGAAAGCAGAATATAATAATAATAACCTGTCATTTATCAGTTATAAACTTTGTAACAAGATACTTTGTTTTATGGACCATAAGTGAATTCTCAATTAATTCTCTTAATATGGAGAGGATGCTATTTTTCTCCCCCATTTTATAGATGTGAAAACTGAGGCACAGAGGGATTAACTAATCATTTGTGAATAGTAAAGTCAGTATTTGAATGCATACAAAAATGACTCTGGAGCCTTCTTCTTAATCCACTATTAGCTACTGCTTTGCAGTTTATATTACACCAGTGAATCAGAGCTATAAAAGTTACCGAAACGTAATGGTGCCAAAGTTTCATGAATTACTGCACATATTTATCCTTAGGCAAGATCTTGTAGAGAGAGAAATGGGTTGTCTTATCTTTTTCAACATTTTGCTTCAGATTTGGTTTAGTTTTAGAGTGCTTATCACCAAATATCCTCTAAATACTCAAAATTGTTCATCCTATCATACCAATCAGTACCATTCAATATGGAAGTGCCTAGACATCAAAAGGTTTCTCCCTAGTCTGTAAGATTTCTTATCTCCTGGGGCGCCTGGGTGGCTCAGTCGGTTAAGCAGCTGCCTTCAGCTCAGGTCATGATCCCAGGGTCCTGGGATCAAGCCGCACATGGGGCTCCCTGCTCAGCAGGGGAGTCTGCTTCTCCCTCTGACCCTGCTTGTGCTCTCTCTCACTCTCTCGAATAAATAAATCTTAAAAAAAAAAAAGTTTTTTTTTTTAATTTTTTTTTTAAGATTTTATTTTATTTATTTGACAGAGAGAAAGACAGCGAGAGAGGGAATACAAGCAGGGGGAGTGGGAGAGGGAGAAGCGGGCTTCCCGCCGAGCAGGGAGCCCGATGCGGGGCTTGATCCCAGGACTCTGGGATCATGACCTGAGCCGAAGGCAGACGCTTGCAACGACTGAGCCACCCAGGTGCCCCCCCAAAAAGATTTCTTATCTCCTAGGAAAAGAACATAATTAAACTCCTTAGTTTCCCAGAATTAATTTTATTGACAGACTGATGGCCAACCATTATTAATCTTGATGAATATTAGCCTTCTTTTAGGGATATAATATGGGGTGAAGAAGAAGAATTCTATAAGGTTCTTCCATCCCTATCATTCTGTTATATTATGGGTCACTACCAGATTACTCTCTTTGTAAAATGCTGGTCAGGGGGTCCTTGAGTCCTTTTCGGTGATTTAGCCATCATCAGTTGAAGAAACTTCAATGCAGGCGCCATCTCTGAATGTGAGTTAATACGAGATCAAGCTCTGTATCTGTGCTTGGAATGTTTTGAGCATCATATTTGAAAATGCCAAAAGGGGAAAATTTAAGTAGCCATATAAATGAGTATTCATGTAAATAGTAATCACATTTTTTTAAGTGAGTGCTGATCGTGAGCCTTTTTCTAACTAGTATGAGATATACAGTAATTGCCCACTAAATACTGCTTAGTGAAATTCTTTAAAATATTGGCAGTGTATGCTCCCTCGCCTTGAGTCAATAAACAGTTACCAAGAACCTACCCTTGTTCCTTAACACAAAGCTTCATTCTATAAAATTTTTTATTTTTTAGTGGATGAGAGCAGAGGATTCTTCTAAAGTTAGTAGTGGAACACCTATCAAAATTGAAGATCCAAATCAGTTTGTTCCTTTAAACACAAACCCGAATGAGGTACTAGAAAAGAGAAATAAGGTAAGATGTGGTCTTCTGTGGCCAGGGGAGGCATTTTGTATACTGTTTTATGTTCAAATCACTAGTGATTAAATCTGATTAATACCAAGCTTGGGGGTTTGAATAAAAAAGATTTTGAAACTCAGTATAATTGTGGCTTGTATTGAATACGTCCAGCTCTGTGCTAGTCACCGGTAAGCGGCTACACAGGGAGAAGCACTAAACATATTGCTGCTGGGTTAGTGAGAGTGAGCCCCAGCGCTAGTGGAAAATGTAATTCTCTAACCACATAAGGCAATAGAAATCACACATCAGGAAGAGTGGAGGAGATGAATGTGCGTTGTTGGGATGGGTGGAGACAGGAACGAAAAAGGCTCTGGGTGGTCAAATAGCAAGCCTGTGGGAAAAGAGAGAGTAAAAATCATCTACATAGTTGTCCCCAAGAACTTCTTATTGTATTTCAATTCAGATTCGAGAACAAAACCGATATGACTTGAAAACAGCAGGACCACAATCTCAGTTGCTTGCTGGAATTGTTGTGGATAAACCTCCTTCTGTAAGTCCATGAAGCAATATGATCTTTGATTTATATCTACCACATTAATTTCTTTGTTTTTTATATATGAATATTTATTTTTACTAAAGTTAATATAAGCACAAGTTGAAAAGTCAAGTAACTGCCAGACTTAAAATATCACCTTCAACTTCCAATTTCCAGGGGCAAGGACTTTGTTCTAGCATTTACCTTCACGTTTCTAAAGAGTTCTTGGCCTGTTAATTTTAGATCTCAGTTGATTTCATCGAATCTCTGTCATCAACTGTAAGAAGTACCGTTGTTTTGTATATCACTAAAAGAGAAAAAACCCTCACAATTATAATTGTAGGAAGCTATCAATCATTAGATGAATCCCGATTTCAGAGATGAGAAAATGTGGGGGAAAGATTATATTATAGTTTCCTGGTTAAATCAGCTTTCAGTGTTATTATTCACAGTATTCAGTGTTTACTGCTGAGCCAGGTAATATCCCATGATTACAAATCCTTTCTTATACTAGTCTCTGACCCCTCAAGTTAATAAGTGCCTCCTTTTTTTGTTGGCTTAGTATTTTAGGTACATTGGCTTAGTTCTTCCCAAACTTTTCAAAGGAATTTTAAAGCCCTTATTATTTTCCAAAGGGTCGAAGGTAACAGGTAATCTCCCGTTACTCTGTCTTTCCGGCCCAGATCTGGCCTGGTTGCTCTTTAGGCCAGCTGCACAGTCTCATCCTGAGGATTCCTCTGATTCTTGACTGTAGTATCCCCTGTTTCCTGCATCGTGTCTTCCAGTTTCTTGATTTATTCCTTTATCGATGAGCATATCCTCTTCCTAGCTTTCTGAAAAGGGGTACACAGAAGGTAACAGCTTGAAATCCTGTGTCCTACCCTCAGATGTTCATATAATAGACATAGAATTCTAGTTTAGAATAATTTACCTCAAAAATATGGAAAGCATCACTCTGTTGTCCCCTAACTCCATGTTACTGTTGAGAAGTAGGAGAGGAGCACTGTGATTCATGTGACTTTGTGTAGGGCCCTTTTTTATTCTTTTAGATCTCTTCTACATCCCTGCTGTTCTGAAGTTTTACGATGATGTGCTCTGTAGTAGATTTCTTTTAGTCTTTGTTCTTAGCATTCAGTAACCCTTTTCAATCTGCAAAGTCCTATCCTTCAGCTCTGGGAATTTTTAAAATGTATTTCTTCAATAGTTTTTTCCTCCAATCTCTTTTTCTGTCAAGATTTGCTGTTAGTTGAACCTCTTCGATTTTTCTTTCCCATTTTCCATCCCTTTGTCTTTTTTTCCTGTTTTCTGGGAGATTTGCTTGACTTTATTTTCTTATCCTTCTGTTTAATTTTCTGTTTTGATGCATTTTTGAAAAATTTTCAAGACTTCTTATTCCCTGAATGTTTCTTTTTTAAATAACACCTAGGCTTGAGCGCCTGGGTGGCTCAGTTGGTTAAGCGACTGCCTTTGGCTCAGGTCATGGTCCCGGGGTCCTGGGATCGAGCCCCACATCAGGCTCCCTGCTCTGCGGGAAGCCTGCTTCTCCCTCCTTTATTTTCCTTGTTTCTTCTGAGTTCCCTTTTTTTTTTTTTTCCCCTGGTTTCTCCCTTCCATGTTGGAAGCGTTCCTCAGGTGTCTAGTAATACATGGCAGTCTGTTTATATTTAAGAACAGGGCACTGAAAAGCCAGTCAGATGCTCTGGGTGTGTGCAGAGCTTGGGAACTGGTGAGCTTCATTCTAAGGTCATTGGTTGTTTCTCTGGAGAATCCCTAAATGTTAATATCTATAGTTCTTTTATCTGAGGCCATTTATCTGGAGAATTCTTCAGTCTCCTACAATTTTTCCACCATCATTCTGGGAGCCCTCAAAACCCCTAACCCAGTTCTGAAGAATAACCTCTGATCTCTCAATGTTTTTCTCTGCAAGACCATGCAATTTGAAGATGACGATCAGGCCCCACCAGCTCCTCCCAACCCCTTCAGTCATCTCACAGAAAGAGAGCTTGAAGAGTATAAGAAGACAATTGAACGTAAACAGCAGGGCCTGGAAGGTTAGTTCATTTTCAGATTAAGCCTGATAACCATACTACTAACAGCAGAACACCTTGAGTTGGATGGAAGGCAGTCAGTGTTTTATTTTTTTTAAATGTTCCTTCTGTAATTGATTGTGCTATGTTATCTCTCCCAGACCTTACTGAGTGTGGGTGGAGCTAAAATGCAAAGAGCCACCATAGTCCATGTATGTTAACATGTAGAAGAAACAGTTTTCTTCCGAAAGCAATCTGATGGCTAGCAGAAAGTCTTTCATAGCAATGTGAAATCCACAGATAAGAATTATCAGCTAAAGTAAATACAGATACAGTAATAGATTTAAACATTACAGCATATATTGTACGTCTTTAAGACTTTGTAAAATCTCTCTTGTTTTTGGGTGTTGCAAGGTGCCAGTATTATAATCTCAAAAGTAAACTGCCAAAGTTTTGAGGTGACTTTCTTTAAGCACATGGTCACTCTCATGAGGTTGAGTTTTTCTGACTTCAGAACCCTAAGTAAGGATTATATTTAAAAGTTGTTCATGAAACCCCAGCTAATTAAATGCTAGCTCCCTTTTTCTCAAAAATAAGAAATTCTTTATAGCAGGGGTTCTCAATCTTGGGTCTTTGGATAAGCTCCAGACAGTCCATGAGCCATCTGAAAAATATGTGCTTAATTTTATATGATATACATTTGGGGAAAGAGGGCACTCAGGGTAAGGGACAAGAAGTCTGTGACCCCAAAAAAGGGTAAAAGCCTCTGCTTTAGAGCATCTACAACATACAGTTGAAATTTTTACCCAAAGCAGAACCAATAGATAAAGAATTTTTGTCCATGTTAGGTATCGTGTAGAAAGAATTGACAGCTGGATCATCCAGGGAATGATTTTTATCAGTATGTTAGTTGGTGCCTTTGTCACAAGAGGGAGTCATCCTGACTCATTAATGTGATTATGCTAAATGTTCTAAGTGGTATTAGTGAATTTATTTATTCTAACCTAAGGTTGGAAACTTTGTTTTTCTATTTTGTAAAATGGTCCCTCTTTAATCTCTCATTTTTTGAAAGCCTAAAGATGCCAGGTAATAAATACTGCACTCTAGAACCGTCACCTTTTATATATGTATTTTTATAAATAGTTTCTTCCACATTCATTATGGCCTTCTGAATTAGCTCACTAATATTGCTCTGACAGGAATCACTAATAGGATATTGTTCAAAAATTCAGTGAGGCATTCTGCCTCATGAATGTAGCATCACTGGTGAGACTTCATCATTCTTTTCACCTGGCTGCTCAATATATTTTGGTTTTCTAACACTCTAGCAAAAGCTAAATGCATACATACTATTTGCCTGGCCAGTGAGTAGCCATGCTTCCTTACAGTAAGCATGTATGTAAACTTAATATTAGCAGCCAGAAATGTTAACACATTAACCTCCTCTTAATGCGTAATTATTGATATATGAGATAGCTGTTAGCATGCTCAGCTCATTGCTGAAGTTTATCATATATCTGCAGGTGTTCCAAGTATGCACTAACCTCCCTGAGATCTTATGCTTCTTTGTTTTGCATGGCTTTTAACTAAACTCTCATCCGACAGATGCTGAGCAGGAATTACTCTCAGATGACGCTTCATCTGTTTCACAAATTCAGTCTCAAACTCAGTCACCGCAAAATATCCCTGAAAAATTAGAAGGTATTCACTGTAACTTCCCATAGCATTCACTGAGTTAGTCTTAAGAGTTTGTCCTCTGTCGTTTGTTTTCATGTAAAGAAATTGAATGCCTGATTGCAATAAGTTTGCCATGGATTTTACTTAAAGCTCCCAATAATTTTATATCTCTTTTTTTATTAAATGGTGTGCTACTTTTGTTCATAGTTTATATTGATTTACCTTAATTGGGATTTTGGCAACCAGTAGTTCTTAAGAATTTGTGAAATTAAAAGTGGTTTGTCCCACATCTTCCAATCAGAAGCATGAAATCTTTTTCAGTTTTGATTGCCAAATGACCCCAAAATTAAAGAAAAATACATGTTGTCTTCCTCATTTATACTGACTTGATTTACAGTGCAACTCAAATCATCAAACCAGACTTATCTATCCTTCATCCTTTGGTCTAAAAACTTTGTCCCCTTCCCCTTTATACCATGTGAGAAAATCAGCTTCATGCTAATAGATCCATAGTCTATTAAGATAATGATTTATCTTTATTGAAATTAAAGTAATGCCTTAGTACATTGCTGAAACGTTTCAGTTTTGTAAAATAAAGCAAAGATTTTAACTATATAAAATAACAAAAAAAAAAAAAAAAACCCTCCCCTTTTGTAGAAAACCATGAGCTGTTTTCCAAGAGCTTCATCTCCATGGAAGAGCCTGTCATGGTAGTGAATGGCAAGGATGATATGCATGATGTTGAAGATGAGCTTGCTAA
Organism: Halichoerus grypus; assembly: GCF_964656455.1. Classification (NCBI taxonomy): domain Eukaryota; kingdom Metazoa; phylum Chordata; class Mammalia; order Carnivora; family Phocidae; genus Halichoerus; species Halichoerus grypus. Next base: position 19,817,703 of record NC_135718.1, on the reverse strand, counting down.
GCGAGTGAGTAGGTTAACTACAAGCACGACCATAGAGAACATCGAGATTACCATTAAGTCTCCAGAAAAAATTGAAGAAGTCCTGTCACCTGAAGGCTCACCTTCAAAATCACCATCCAAGAAAAAGAAGAAATTCCGTACTCCTTCTTTTCTGAAAAAGAACAAAAAAAAGGAGAAAGTTGAAGCCTAACTAAAGTCTTTTTATAATTATTATTATTACAATGTGACATTGCACATTTAAATACCACATTTAAGTTGCTCATTAATATGCAGTGGTAGATAAGATTGGGGGTATGTAGCAAACCGGACTTTAAGAACTGGAAAGAGATTTTACTAAAAGAAAAACATTATGAAAAAAAATCTCAAATTCATCTCTCATTTTATATGTCCAAAAAAGGTTTTTGAATTTTTAAATACTTGCTAGTTTTAGTTAGCTCTGCCCTCATGAAGTATTACTATAATTCACCACAAACAGATATCTGTCTGAATTACTTCAGGCCTTCTGCATAATATCTGTTGGAAACAAATTACCAGTGAACAAGCGAGCGAATTTTTATTTCTCAACACCTGCTTCACTGGGTAATCAGATGATAATTTTTTACCATGATCATTGACTGTACCTTTTGGGTTCCCATTGTTTCAGTGGGCATTAACAGACGCTTTAAAAGCTTCTAAGAATCTATAGCATTAGTATACACTGGCACATAATTTTTTTTAAAAAAAGTTTAGGAAAAGATTCATTTGGAATTTTATTCATAGTATAAAATTTCCTCACCTGAAGTAACTTTCTTTGCCAAAAAAAATCATTTTAGTAAACTATAATTTTTGGAAACTTCCTTTTTTATTAGTTTAGAAAGCCCCTTATTTTTCAACAAAGGGGATTTTGTACACGTAACATGGGTTATTTAGTTTAACTCTGGCAAAAACGATTTTTGTATGTTGAGATGTTTGTATACCATTCAATTTAAGCATCATAAGCATATTAGCCAATCATATAACCGTAGAGCATATTTGAGGCTGCTTGGTACTAAGTATACTTAAATATAATTCAAGAATCCAGGGACTTGGTATCAAAAGGGGATTAGAGCATTTCAAGGTATAACTAGATTCATATTTGAACCTTATCATGTATTTTTCTCTTAGTATTGCTAACAAATGAAGAAGCTCTCATACGGTAACCAAATGAAAAGGAAAAGAGAAAGTGAAAAATGAAGGGAACAAAAGTGGTGTCATGCAAAGAATTCTAGTTTGATAAAGACTCATAGTCACGATAGGATTTGAAGCGTAGTTTATTTGAAACATGTCCCAAATTGCTAAAATTCTGCTTTGCCAAAATCATATTTCTTCGTTGATATTTGAGTTTTAAAAGGGTCAATTCCTTTTAATTTCTGTATCTTTAGAAGGCAGTACTAGAAGAAATCAGTGGGTCTGATCCCCCAGTGAGAAAACCTACCACTTCTTGATTTTTACAAAATTTTCTTATCTTGTTTCAGTTAACTTTCTTTCTAATGTAAATACAAATTTAAACCTAGACTTAATATAGTTTTTTGCCCCCTTCACCCAAGTGATGTCACAAATCAGTGTAAAATCAATGATCCAAAATGGTCAGTGGGTAAAAATAATCCAAAGTGTTTCTGGAGGGTGAGTTGGCATGTAAAAAAAATCACATTGATTACAGTGTGTTCTGGGGCTGGTTCTGTTTGACTGTATGTGTATGATGATGCAAAGTTGAAACAGAGCCTGGAAATTTCATTCTAGATCTCACTAACTACTGGAATCAGTGTTTTAATCTCTTAGTGGAAACTTTCAGTTGCTTAATTCTGTATTTGAGGACTTTTTTTATGTTCTACATCATTTATGTTGTATTACAACGTATGTAGAAACAGTAACCTGTGAACTATGCTTTTCCATAACTTTTTAAATATATATATATATCTTAAATGAATGCAGTGTGCATAAATATTTTTTAAACGCAACAGTGAACTATTTGCACCTTTTGCTAATGCCTCTCTTTACTTGCTTTGGCATAAAGAATGAGCCAATGAACCTCTGTGTCCTGTGGAAAATGTATAAATGTTATCTGATATTGCTCTTAGATGTAATGCTAATTAATGTTAAATCACAAATAAACAGTATTTTAAATAGATGGATTTGGTATCACGAACTTTCAATTCAGGGGTGGTTGCTTAGCCTGAATTACTTTGTGGAATTTTGATTTTTTTTTTTTTTTAACCACAGTGAGATTTTGAGTAGGACTATTGCTTCTGAATAAATGATGTCCTGGTATATTTATTTTCAAATTAGTTGAAAATTCACTATATAAAAACCCTTCTTGTTTCAGCTCATATTAGAAGAAATGTTCCCCAAGTGACCTATTTTTTGTCTTGACAGTGTATGGTGACCTTAACTATATCTCTGGGATCTCAAGATCTTGGAAGGACTTAGGACTTTGATTCTCAGTCTCAGTTCTACTGTCCAGATCTATGGATGTAGAATAGAAAATGTTGCAGAATATGTGCTGAGTTTATTGTATACGTTACCCTTGTCTATGACTTTTATTTATGTAACAATGTGACAATAAAAAGAATAGAAAATAGGTTACAATTCCAGCACATTAACATTGACAATAAATCTATTCCCTTCCAACTCTTGATGATTTATAGGTAGATCTCATATATATTGCTTATCATGGTGTGAATGTAATTTTTTTCTGGGTTTTTTCTCCTTAGCAAAATTCATCCTAGAAGATTTTCAAACCCAATCCTTCATAGGAATGACTTCTTGTGATTCTTTTTTCCACTTTGTCCTAAAAATAGAGTGCAAGAGGGGAAATCATGTTAATTGAGGGTTCTGGTTAATTGAAGTTTTTACTATAATTACCCATTATAAAAATGAAGGGTTTTGGGCAGAGAAGAATAGATTCATAGTCTTGGGCATATTATTACCTTGGCTTGTAAATAACCCAGTGGTGAAAAATTGCTGCTTTAGAAAGATACTCATTTCAAAATTCCCTTCCATAAAGCAACAAAGACCATTAACTTCAGTTGCATTTGAGAGTCATTGTGGCAAGAAGGTGTGCCGCCTGCCTGTTCCTCTAGTGTTCAGTGTTTTCACGGAGCGGTGAAGAGAGAGAGCCGAGTGAATCCAGTTGTGACAGCACTGGCTTCTCTTAACACTAGCTTTTAGGGTGTTTTGTTTTGTTTTGTTTTGTTTTGTTTTACATAGGCAAAAAACACATAAAGGCAAGCTGGTTATTTTTTAGACTCAAGGGTGTTACATACACACATCCAAATTGCCATCTTGACCAAACTGATTTTTAAAAGAACAATCTTCTTTTTGGCCACTAGAGGGTGTAATAGACCTAACAATCCACTCTGTGGATTCAGTTCTTGCCCTTAACTTCCCCGTTCGTCGGTAGGCACCATGTTTGTTGTGAAATACCCAGAACTCAGAAGACATTTCCTTTGTTGCTTATCATTCTCTTCGCTAGATTGTTCTCAACTTTGTTGTCTTAACAAGTCCCATTTCACTAATACAGACACCACCAGCAAGGACTCTAATGCCTATGGTGGAAAACACATTGAAACAATATTTGAAGTGAGGTCTCAGGAAGAAACCATGGTAGAAAATGACTCCTTGTGCCTCTGAGTGGCAATATAATGCTTTCTTCAAAAATTGGCATGTTTTGACTGGGGAGATTGATAATCTCTTGTTTCTTAATGCCTTCTGTTATCAAAAATTATGCTAAGTGCTTTTCATGTATTACCTCATTTGGCCTTCCCAACATCCCAACAAAATAGATATTATCCCCATTTAGTGCATAATGAGACTAAGGCTTACAGAAAATGAAAAGGGAGTACTAGCATTTCACCCATCAAAAGTCAGATATTTAAAATTACTAGTGACACCTGTGGGCCAGACCCAGTGTGGCTCCCGTGTATGTTTTTTGAGTTTTTTTTTTTAGGCAGTTTCCTTAGTTTGGATTAAGTCCAACCATGCTGAATTCACGTTTTGATATAAGATGGGATATAGGTTTAGGATAAAACATTAACTTTTGATTTGGAAGACTTTTCTTTTTCTCAACAACTCACCCCAAGAATGAAGAAGTTGACGAATACCTGCAAAGTAGGAGTGACCTGTGGTGACACTGTCCTTTAATATAAAGAGCACCCCTTGAATCTTTACCATGACACCTGGAAGACAAGGTATCTCTATATCTTTGCTTAAGATGCAAAAAAGACTTGGGTAAAAGCCCCTTTATCTTTTCCTTGTGTTTCCTTTTTGATTTTCAGTGTTGGGGACAAGGAGAAACATTCCAAGGAAAGTGTTATTTTAAAAACCTGAAAAGACTGTTTGGAGAAGTAGTTTTACTTTTTTTCTTAAACCTTGACCTTTTATTTTTTTAATTTTATTTATTTCTTAAGTAAGCTGTAGGCCCAGTGTGGGGCTTGAACTCCCAATCCTGAGATCAAGAGTCTCATGCTCTACCCACTGAGCCAGCCAGGCGCCCCGAGCTATATAAGTAGTTTCAAAGGTCAGAAGTATACTTTTATTTACTTAAAACTTTATTTAAATAAATATACTTGGAGATGATCTTTCTTGGAGAAAAATCTAGCATACTTGCTGGAGATCAGAACAAGGATAAGCCTTTTGGGGAACTTTTGATAGAAAAAATAACTTTCATTTCTAAAAGATGACCATTAGAGGGCAATCCTGGGTCTAAATTTAGTTTTAATTAATCATGAGAACTTTCATTCAAAATATTTTTGAGCTTCCATTTAGGACTTTATTCTGATTATGCATTGCTAGATGTGCTTTAAGGTTGAGGAAAGTTTAGAGATACCAAATTACTTAATTTATTCCTTCAGCCTCGTTTTCTCGTTCTGACTTAAGAAGGATCAGTCCTTCAGAGAAGCTGTGCTTGCCTAACATCATGCAGCTCGTAGGCAGCGAAGCCAGGAGTTAAGCAAAGGGCTTCAGGTCTGCACCTCCTGCTTTTCTACTGTGCCATAGTCTCCCCTGGAAGCTCATCAGGTCGTAACTTAGGGATAAATACAGTTTTCTGAAGTTCTCGGCAAATTCGTATGTTGTTACAGAAATTGTTAAGAGAAATCTGTTGCAGGACTGAGCCTGTATATTATGTAAACAATAATTGTTTTTCCTAAAGTGTCAAGTCTGCAGAGAGTTTTGTGTATTCTCTCAAATTAATCAAGGTGCTGATTTTATTGATGCAACCTGTAATATTTTAAATGTCATTTATACCTTAAATGATAAACTGGTACCTTTTGATATGCCTTGCATAGCAAAGAAGTTATATGTTTTATCTAGCAGAAAGATAGATGGGTATATATGCAGTCCGTAATTTTTCTAAGGCCTGTATAATTTCTGGTTGGGTAAGTCCTGGTACTGAAGCAATGGTGAATGTTACTGATTAAGCTACCTTTTGTTTTATTCCTACACAAAGTACTTTAGGTTTTGTCATTCTCCGGGCCAGCTTTGACCTTGCTTACAATAGTAAAAAAAAAAAAAAAAAATTCCCTTATTTTCAGTCCCAGGTAATTCCCATCACTAGACAAAATACTAGTTCCTTGCTAAATTCCATACCTTAAAATCGATAACATTGATTTTATTAATCCAATTTTGTAAAAAACAAAAGAGGAACCAGAGTAGTATTACTAATCTAATTTGGATGTGCACTGATAAATACTAAGTTTCTAAGAAATTATTCCAAAACTTTTTAGCTGTGCTTTTAAGATGACAAAGTACATAGAACAAAATCTTGTCTATAATCTTGTGTCTTGTAGACAAGACTTTGTCCTCATTGTTTGTCTACTTGTAGTAGGCTGCCCCTCAAAAAGCCACTAAATGTATGAGCCCTATGGAAAGACCAATCTGGAGTATTACTTAATTGGACTTCTTAGACCAAACAGTGTCCTCTCAAGCTGATATTTAGACTTGAGATTTTTGAAGAAAAACTTGGATGTCCCACAGCAGTAATATTTTAACAGATGGGTTGGAAATGAGGAAAGTGGTATGATTATAAAATGCAGGAGTTAAGAGGTAGACGGTTTTGTGAATTTCCCACTGGTCCTCTTTTCTGGGTTTAAAAACAGATGTTGGTAGTGACTGTCCCAGCCCGGACCTAGAGCTGCAGTGCTGCTAGACCCTCTTCAATGATATGCCAGTCTAGTGTCTGTCCTTAATGTTAGAATATTTTCTAATTGGTTTTTCCAAAAGCAATAGCTTCTGAAGATTCTCACTGAGCAGGAGCTGTGGAGGAAGTCGTTGTTGCGTTCTAGAACTCACCCTTTCCTGTTGAGTAATGCTCTAGGGGCTGGATTTCAGTGGTGGCTGGCTTGGTAGACTGACTCCAGAATAGGTGACCCACTGAGTGTTAGGGGCAGTAGGGAGGTATGGCCAGCTGGTTGGCGGGCAGAGGCAGGCTCCTCAGGGGTGTTCACTGGACTCACAAGTTAAGGCTATAGATTACTTCCTACCTGATTTCTGTTTTGGAAATGTCGGCTTCAATTATTTCAACTTAAAGGTAAACTGAGGCTATTCAGACAACCAAAAATGTTTTCCAAGTATTAGCTACCGGTCCCCGGGGGTGGCGTTAGGCTCCCGCCGCACCTGATGTTTGGGTATGTTAAGCCTTTTAAAATATGTTGTGTGGTAACTGAGACTTTTCATTTTTAAAATATCTTTTAAATAGTTTTCTGTCTTCAAACCATGTATGTGAAATGATTTTGTATAAGTATGGTCTCATGTCTCCATTTTGACCTTTAGGTTAATATTGAGCAAGAGTACATGCACATATCCTTGCTAAAGTCAAGCTGAGCATGGCTCAATTAACTGCAGAGGGACAGGGCAGACTGGGTGGGGCAAGCTCTGGAATTCTACCCACTCACTGAGCAAAGTCAGGCGTGGGGAGAGCAGCTCGGGCTGAAGCAGCTCGTAGGAAGTCCAGCCCGGCAGGGGAAACATGGAATCTGGAGGACATGGCAATCAACCAGAAGCACAGTCTGGTAAAGTGGTCTCCGTCAGGGAAGTGTCCGTCCCAGTCAGGTGTCCGGAGCAAAAGCAGGACTGCAAGTCTCCCAGCCTGTGTAGGAGCCCCAGCTCAGGCTTCAAGGGCAGGGCTTCCTCGGCTTCCTGTGGGGCAATGGCAAGATCAGGGCAGGACCTCAGGCTTAAGGGGCAGGAGATAGTGCCTCAGGACAGGAACCCAGATGTAAGGAGGATGACAGATGGGGATCCTGTTACCAGACTTGAGGTACATGATACCACTCAGAATTCCAGAAGCAAGGCAGTGCTGGAGCCGACACAAGGTCGTGACTGGCCTGGAGACAGGCGTGGCTTAATGTTGAGTGAGTCGCCAGAGCCGCCTGAGTTCCTCGTGCCTCATCAGGGCTAGTGCAGGAGGCCACAGCTAGGTGAGGGGGTCCAGGGCCCCAGCCGTGGAGGGGAGAGGAGTGCTGCGGGGCCAGGAAGGGCCTGACCTGACTTTCACAGTGGAGGCAGCCATGTGAGAGTCCTGCAGGGCAGCAGGACTGGGCTATTGCTGTTCACACCAGAACCTACCTGGGAGGACGAGCACCGGATAATGAACAGGGGCCAAGTGCTACCAGCACACCGGCTGTGAAGACGGCCAGATGTTCCTTGTGAGCTCATTTGCCCTATCTGAAAGTACAGTTTCACCACAGGGAAATTACTCCAGTGATGACTCTGGCCCCCCTCCTGGGCGTCACTAGAAGACGCTCCTCACGAGTACTGACTGGGTTGAAGAGAATGAGTGGTCTGTGTTTCTTCCTCCAACTGGAATAAATGAGGCTGTAAGTTCAGACGAGCAAAACAGCTTTGATTCTACAAGGTACATCCTCCATAACCTCCTGGTTGTGGTAATTACCTTTTGCCACTGAGTCAGAAGGCCTCTCTGATTCATCTTGCCACACTTGCCCAAATAATGACCTCTCCATTCACTCCTCCAGCCTGCCACTAGAGAGAGAATGGCTTCCCTGGGCCCCACTTGCAGAAGCTCAGATCTGTCATCAGCATCTGCTTGAATCACTCAGTCCCCTGAGCCAGCAGTTGTCCACAGAGCACTCCCTGGCCAGCAGACCCTCATTACACCCCTCTCCCTAACCTATACACCTGGCCAGAGGGCTTCCTAGCTCTCCAGGCATCCTCTACCACCTGGCCCCACCGATGTTTCTCTCATCAAAATGATTTTTCTTCCTTTACCAAACTCCAGTGGCACTTTAGGATCATACCTCTCTTGGCCTGTCTTAAATTAACATTATTGATTAGTATCTATCTCCCCTAAAAGGTTGTGAGCTCCGGGAGCACAGAGACTGAACCTTGTTCATCCTTTTGTCCTCCATCATGCTTGGCCAAAAATAGAATCTGCATTTTTGTTGCTCATGGTAGACAATACTGTTCGTGTTGATGATATGGTGAATAATATGTACATAGCAAAAAGATGTTCTCCTATATCTTAATAGTGAAAGTCAGGAAGTGGCTTGGGATACAAATCCTAGTTGAAGTTCCTAGTCTGATCTGTAAGGCAAATGACTGCTACAGTTTAGGCATTGGGTAGGCATTGTATTGCATGTTTAAATTACATTATCTCATTTAATCCCCAATCCTGCACTGTAGGGCTAACTCCACTGAGGGGAAACCAAGGTTTAGAGAGAAGCCAAGTAACTTATCCTACATTCGCATCTGGTAAGTGGTGGATCTGGGATTCAAACTCCAAGTCTGTTTCTTATTGTCATGCCAGGTTATTCACCAAAAGCAGCCTGCTTATCAGCTGGTAGGAACATCAAGTGTTAGAACTTAAGGCAGTGTCGGAGAAGCTTTCCCCAACCTGTCTCATGGTAAAGTGGCTTCTAGGTGAGGCAGAGTTTTACCCCAGGGCAAACTGCCTGGGTAGCCGCGCTGGCGTTCACTAATCCAGTGTGGGGAGGGGCTTCCTGTGCAAGGATACAGTGAGGTTCTGGTTAGGAACCCAAGGACGAATTGGATCTACAGAGAGTATTTGTCTAGCCTTAGCAAACCCTACGGTGATAGAGCGACTACATCCTGATCACCAGCGTGGTTTTTCAATTCTTGTATCGCCCATTGGATCTTAAGCAATTATTTATTTAACTGAAGGCCGCGGTCATTGATAGACGTCATTGGCACATTATAACTCTATGGGTTAAATGTAATAGTAGAATTTACTGAACACCCAAGTGCCTTAAATGGATTCATTAAGTTAATACTACAAACCTCTGAGGTAGAAGGTAGTATCCCATTTTACAGATAAGAAACTAAAGTTTAAAGCAGTTGCCCAAGGTCACATAATTAGTAAGTGGCAAAACTGGGGTTCCAAACCTGCATAATCAGATTTAAGAGCTTATACTTCTACTGTCTTTATTTCCAAAAGATAACTGCTGTCTTATCTTCTTAATTTACATGAATCTCTAGAGACAGCAGACATCAATTAAGTACATTGTACTGGGTTCACGTTTTCTTTCTCATTTGTCATATGACATATTACATATCTTATTAAACAACTATACCAACAATACCCTAAAATTTCCACTTCTGACATTGTTGTAGCATTTTTTTCTTTGTCCAACAATAAAGCATTATAGTTTAAAATTAAGAGTTTATGCCCTGGAGTCCTAGAAACCTGACTTTGATTCCTAGCTCTTCACTTTTTTATAAAATGGGTATAATTGCACTAACCTCTTTGGGTGGTTATAAAAATTAAGCAAGATTATAATGTACACGGAACTTAACCCAGTATCAGTAAGCCCTGAATTAATGTTGGTATCGTTATAGTGTTATCACTTGCTTGGTCTCCTTTATCTGCTGGAAGAAAGTGCATATTAGGGAAAAGATAAAGGAGTAAACTACATCTGGTTTGCCCTTTCCACTGTTATCCACTTGAATGTTGTCATTCCTGGAGCACCTGGTGGCTCAGTTGGTTAAGCATCTGCCTTTGGCTCAGATCATGATCCCGGTGTCCTGGGATCGAACCCCAGCGGGGAGCCTGCTTCTCCCTTTCCCTCTGCAGCTCCCCCTGCTCATGCTCGCTCTCTCAAATAAAATCTTAAAAAACAAAACAAAACAAAAAAACTTGTCATTCCTGTTCTTTCCAGAATTCTTTGTACAACTGTGACCAGATGTCTAGTCTTTGAAAAAGAAGTACAGGATGAGAAGGGATGAATAGATAACCCTATGTAACTTGCCCTTTTCCAGTAAGAAATCTCGCTGGAAAGTGTGGTTTGTGCCCTGGAAGGTGAGGGAGAGGAAACTGTCATGTCAGGTCCTCCCAGGCAAGGATGCTCCAGAGCAGCAACTTCCTTCGAGATCAGTGGGGATGCCTCAACCTAGGGCAGCTTCCTGGAGAATCCCATGGGACTCGGCCGATCACTGTAATTCTAAGTTGCGTTCAGGGCAACAGCTGACTTTGGGGCTCTGGTTGGCAAGGCTGACCTCTCCTAGCTCTCTTTGCTCCTTGAGAGCTGAGTGCCGTCACACGGGGAGTTGGCCGTCGGCAGGCTCTGAGGCCCCAGCTGTCCCATGTTGGCAATCCGAGAAGGTCCTTTACGAACGTGCTTCAGTGATGCCTCACGGCCTTGGTTGCTCCTCTTGCAGATGCTCTGGTGACGGAGGCTGGTCGGAGCTGTTCTCACAGCAGCCTGGAGAAGACCCACAAAAGGCAGGTTCACCTCAGTCCTGCGCTGGGCGGAGCATTACTGAGAAAATAAATATGCCCCTTAAGAAAAACCTGAATATACTTAAAGTATAATGGTAGTGATAAGGGAGAGGGAATGGGAGTATGTAAAAGTAAATGGGAGGAAAACCCCAGAATATGAAATTCATTCCACGGTTTAAAAAAAGTACACATATTACACATCTCATATTCATAGGGGAAAGACAGGAAAGAATACGCCCAAACAGTAGGTATTGAACAGCAGCGACTTCTTGATGGTGGGATTACAAGTGCTTTTTATTTTTTCGACTTCTTTACATTTCCCAAGTATGAATAATAAAATATCAAAAGCGCAGAAAATAAAAAATTAGGATAATTAAGGGAAATGTTATCTTTAAGTCCTGTATCAATATTGAATAATAAAAGGCACAGGACAGAACCACACCCATAGTATGCTACGGTTTGTGTAATAAAGGGAGCAAACAATATATATTATTTGTGTGTATATAAAATAAATATCTCTGAGAAATTAAACCAGAAATCAGTCACAGAGGGTTAACCATGGGAAAGGAAACTAGCCCATGGGGGACAGGGGTGGAATGGAGACTTTTCCTATAACCTTATTATACCTTATTTTTTATCTAGTACCTACATAAAAAGTTTGCAAAATACAGTGTACATTTCTTTCCTAACTTTTGTAATGCCAAGAGTTTCTGAAAACTGTCAGAAAGTGCATCATTATAAGTGAACTATATGTTCACTATTTCAAACCTCGATATGATCTACAGTAGGTGGAGTATCTGCGGGATACCAAGGTGTCATTCACCATACGGTGGTGCTATTTATCTAAAATCCCGCATGTCAAATGTGTTATCATTATTCAAAGCCAAAAGAAAAAAAATAGTTTTAATATGACCCATTACGTTCCCATTTTTACCTTGGCCTGAAAGAAGCCTTAAAGGCTCTATTTTGTCTTTAACCAGATTTTCTAATTGAAGGAAACAATCTCTTCCCTAGACCCACCCCATTTATTACTTCACTCCCATCTTTCAAATCTTGTTCTGATAGCTTTCCATGTTGTTACAGCTTTGCCCTTATGCAGTTTCAGAGCTTTTCTGGAATTCAGCAGATACATATTAATCTATTGCTGTGTAACAGGTCACTCTAAAATGCAGAGGCTTAAAACCACAATATGCATTTATTATATCTCATAGTTCCTTTGGGTTCAGGAGCATTCTGGCTTGGGGGGTCTTTCAAGAGGTTGTAACGAGGTATCAGCCAGAGCTGCAGTCATCTGAGGGCTTGACTGGGGCTGGAGGATGGTTAGTAAGTTGGTGCTTGCTATTGGTGGGGCACCTTCCATCTTCCCCGCCTGGGCCTTCCCTACATGGGCTGCTCGAGCATCCTCATGACACGGTGGCCCAAAGAGTAGATTCCAGGAGAGAACAAGGTGAAAACCACAATGCCTTTTATGACCTCAGACGTCACACACCTTCCTTCTGCTGTATCCTCTTCACGCAAAACCAAGTCACGAGGTCCAGCCAGTCTCCAAGGGGAGGGTTTTAGTCTCCACCTTTTGAAGAGCGGAATGTCAAAGAATTTGTAGTCAAATTAACAGCCACCACAGGGCATCAGAATTAGTCAATAATATCAAATCACTCAAACGAGAAGGTAAAGACAATGAGAAATGAAGGAAAGAGGGGTTTTAGGAGGAAGGAACACCTACTGAGCGCCTACCGTCCGATGCTCTGTACTTAACACACATTATTGTGCTTAATTTCATAAAAACATATTCTCAGTTTTACAGATGAGGAAAATGAGACTGTGAGAAGACTTACAACTTGTCCGAGGTCACACAATGTCAGAGCATGTCAAGCACGTGTCAGCCTGAGGTCAGAGCTGTGCCATCACCCTCCCTCAGTGGGAAATGGAAAGCATTCTCCATTACTTGCTGCCTGGATGCATCTAAGCCATGACCATTTTGCCACCAGGGAGAAATATGATTAATACTTTCAGTTGAATGAATTCCGACAGAGCCGTTTAACTCGTTTCTAAAGCCTCCAGAATCCAACAGGTGTTCATTCTCCTTCAGAAGCCCCTCGCCTGCCTTCTGCCATTACCAGGATTTGCCCAGTCTGGGTAGTGCCAGGCCTCTGCTCACCCCTGACTTTGAAAGCCAGCCAACTTCTCTTCCCATTGCAGCTGGCTGTGACATGGAGGCCAGTGAGATCAGTGGAGTAGGGTGACACTGAGCACAGGGGTGTGTGAGGACAAGGCCCTCCCTCTTACAGGGACTGAGCCAAGTCCAGTAGGGTGGAGACTGGAGAGCCCATCTGCCCTGACGCCATGCTGGACTGCAGGGCCTTGATAAGGCCCGGGAACCACCCACCCAACTTAGCGTCCTCTTCCAAATTTAGACTTCTCCCAACACCGCCCTCCCGGCCACATGGGTACTTTCCTCCAAAGGTAGCTGGTGGCCTTTGCCACCATGGGACAGGACCCAATCCAGGGCAGGACCAGCTCTCTGGGGTGCCGGGTGTTCTGGCCACGGGCTGTGGAGAAAGCACTGTGAATACTTACCTCCTCTGTCCCCACTTCTCAGCACTGGCCACCCCATTCCTCTTAGGAAACAAACTCTTCTGATGGATTCTCTAGTCAACACTGTCCTCTCCTCTGAGAACTTATGGCTGGAGAATCCCTGGAACTCTGCTCCACTGGTCCTCTCAGCTCCTAAGGCACGTTTGCTCGTGCAGAGAATTTTCCTTGGATTGGAAGTTAGAGGAACCAGGGCCAGAACCAGACCCGGAGGAAGCAGTAGGCCAACTGGGCATTAACCAGGGCTCCAGTCCATACGGGGACTAAAAACCATCCTGATAAAGGTGAAAAGAATGAAGAAGCTCGACTTAGGAAGTAGCTTTCAACCATTTGGGATTAGCAGAACACTACGATGAAATATTCTGAGGGGAGGGAAGGCATTGAGACCTACGTCCTGTATCGATGTGTTGCCAGAGGGGAAGATCTGGCTGACATCAGGGCTGCTTTTCCCAGGTGTGGTCTGTGCATTCAAAGACCATTACTGCTCCCACCTCACCCCACTTGGTCCTCCACCCTTCTGTCTGTGCTCAGCCTCCTCTTTCAGAAAAGGAGTAACAAATATTGAGAGGTTATCAGCCGGGAGCCACCACCAAGTTGTTAGTTCGCACGGGACTGAGGAGCAGGGTGTGCACAGGGCAGGCTGCCCTCCGAGCTCGGCCTCTGGGGTGGATCAGCTCCGCCGCTCCCTGGGACAGAGGGAGACCCCGGGAGGGACTGGACCCATAAAGCAGCTGCTTGCTGTCCACCTTTTTCTCAGATCTCCTTCTGGCTTAACGGTCTGCAGTTAGGACTGAATTTCCCCTTTCCTCGTAGCTGGGGCTGATCCCTCACTTGAAAGTCCCCGGGACATCCTCATTGATGAACAAAGCAGGGTGAGCTCACAGTCCTGTCATGAGGGCAGCCATGAGCCAGGCCCAGTCGTGTTCTGTGCAGGTGAGTGAAACTCCTGCGTCGTGGCCTACAGCCCTGACCATCAGCGATGTGGCCCTGTGACCCCAAGAGTGTGTGGTGTGGCCCTGGGAGAGGTCAGCCTAGAAAGTACAGGAATGATAAACTCCACTAGTAGGCGTGGTGCCCCTGCCGCGTCTAAGGCAATGAGCTGGGTGCTTTACCAGGAAAATGGCATTTCCAACAATGCCCCCCACCCAGGGGCTGGGGGGCAGGCTCCGATATTACTCACCCTGTCTTAGGAGTGACGAGCCTCAGGCCCATAAAGGCCAAACTACTTGCCCAAGAGATCAGGAAGTGGGGATCAGGAATCAAAGCATCTCTGAGCCACTGGGTCTCTCCTGAGAGAAGAAGTTGCTTCCGTGTTTGGGACCCCCAATTCTTGCCTCTCCTCTGCCTCTGCCTATTCCAGCCCCCTCCAAGGATGAAGGCTGGGCCCTCTCGCCCTGGGAAGCTGTTGGGCACTCAAGTGATCCCCGTGTGAGACAGGCTTTTCCAGACCAGATGTGGGGCGCGTCCCTCCAGAAGGCAGAGCCCAGCTTGGTGAGAGGACACGGGGCTGAGCTCAGGGCCCACGGGCTCCCTTCCAGAACGAGGGGACGAGGCGAGGCAGACCCTGAGTGGCCGGGAAGAGAGCAAGCACGTGAACTTTGGAGCCAGAAGCTCTGCCACAGGCCCGCTGAGAGACTTGGGGCCAGTTTCTTGCCTGAGCTCAGTTTCCTCAGCTCTAAGGGGAGGAGGAGCACATTTGCCTCGTAGAGGTGGTGCTGGGGCTGGAACAAGCGCGACTCAAGCGCCTGGCTCTGAGCTGGCCCACTCCCGGCGTCCACATGCGGTCACCCCGGGCAGATGGGAGGCCCCTCCTGGGAACCCCCGGCCCATGCCCACGGCACCTCTGCTCCTGGCTCCTTCCTCTTCTTCCACCTTTCTCCTCCTTCGTGGTTGGAGGCCTCAGAGCGATGAGACCAAGTGTCCAGCAGCGCTCAGGGAGAGGTCACTGGCCACACTGATGGAGGAGGCTGACTGAGCCAGGCCCCAGGCGATCAGGGAAGTGCAGCCTCTGACCCACCCACCCCTCCCTCACGGGGACCCGCTGGCCATCACCCTCCTCACCCGGACTCCCACCCCAGGACTTCCAGCTCTGGTCTGCGAGAAGCAGCTGACCGCTAAGAGACCACAGCCACGGTCGCTTTCAGCTAAAGGGGAGACTGCAGCTGCCTTCCTCCCTTCCCACCCCGACTTCTCCAACCTGGAGGAAAGAGAGGCAGGGGGAGGGAGCCCAGAGATTGCTCTCTGTGAGCAGGGGACTGAGGCCTCCTAACTGACAGAGTAAACATGGATAAAGACCCTAGGGCAGAGAGAAGGGGGTAGTTGGGCTGAGGCAGGCCAGGCTCTGGGGACCACGCGGGGGGGGGGGGGGGGGGTGGAGTTTTGAGGGTCTTGGGAGAAGACCAGATGGCTCCCTGCCCTGTCCCCATCTGGGCCTCCGCTAACTTTAAGCTGAGTGAGCAGGACCTCGCAGACAAAGGCAGATGGGCACAGGAAGGGAGCCATGGGGAGTGCGGCCTGGGGGAAAGTGGAAGCAAGGGGTTCCCCCTCTGTGTGAGGCCTGGCAGCTTGGGACTCCCTTCCCAGAGCGCCCTCCCCCATTCTGCTCCTCGGTGCCCCTCAGCTCACCTGCTTCTGTGAGGCAGACCAGTGCGTGGGTCTCCCAGGCGGGCCGGGACAGTTCCCCATGCTGTGAGTGTGGATTTTTCCACCAAGGGGTTGGAGTCTCTTAGTCCTGCTGAGGGAAGTGCTCAGGGAAAGGCCTGAGGCTGCTTGGGAGATTGGCCCCAGCCACCAGCCCAGTGACAACCCCCCTTCCCCAGGATAGCCCCAAATCCAGAGGATCTAGGCTTCTGGCCAAGGATAGGGTTCTGAATGAGGGAAGAGGTGGGGATCTGCCTGTTCTCCGCCTGGGCCAATGTGCCAGCCTCACTCCAAACAGGGCTGGCTGGGTCATGGTCTCCATTCAACACACTTCTGTTTCCAAGGCTGCGTGTTGTGCCCTCCCCCGACCCCCGCAGGAAGAGAGGGCATCCGAGACATCCCAGCTCCTGTTGGGCAAATTCTCTTGTTTCACCGAGTGCCTCACTCCTCAGAGAGGCCCGGCAGCTGGACTGACCCACCTGAGGTCCAGGCCTCCCACCATAGCGCTCCCCTGCTCCCTCCCTCCCTGCTCCCTCCCTCCCAGGCTTGACTGCCTAGCTAAGTCCTTCCCAGGAAAGCAGGCAGACCCAGGGGCAAATGTCATCCCTCTGTTAGGACTTTGGGCAAATCTCTTAACTTCCTTTGAGCCTCAGTTTGCGAACCTAGAACTGGAAAAGCGGGTAGCTCCCTGCAGAGCTGTGAGATTTTAAAAAGATGAGATCTCTAGGGCAGCCTGCCATGAGAGGCCACAAGGCCCGTCACATCCCATTGATGCCATCTCCTAAATCTCTCTCCCTGTGGGCCCCTCCTGCGATGCCTGTCCTCACGGCTCTAGTCTGACTCCTCATTTTTCACCCAGATTCATTTAAACAGCCCCCTGGGCTGGCTGCTCCTGGCCCAGCCTCTCAGTCCAGCCTCACCCTGCTGAAAAGGGAGCTCTTTAACACGCACCGCACACCGTGGCCCCGCCCCTCTGAGCCTAGAGTCTGTGACTTCAAGGAACAATGGAACTTCCTTCCCGCACAAGGACCCCCTTGAGGGGGTCTGGCCCCGTGGGTTCCTGACTTTATTTCCATGCTCCACCCTCTCCCCTCACTCTGGCCACGTGTTCTCCCTCCCCTGTCCTGGCACATGCTACTTCCTCAAGGGGCATGTCCTTCCCCAGCTCATTGGAGAGTCAACCCTTCATCCTTCTCATGGGGAAGGACAGAGGCCCTGCTGTGTGCCCTGCACTGTGCCGCGTGGTTTCCTTGCCTTATGTGATGAGGCAGGTACCGTTCTCAGCCCCTGCTTTACAGGTGATTGAACCAAAGTCTCAAGGGGTTGATGGTTGCCCCCAAAGCCACACTCTGATGTCACAACTGTCTCCCAACCCAAACAAATGCCTCCTCCTCCACAAAGCCTTCCCTTGCTCCAAGGACAAAGTCTGGGTTTGGCCTGGTGTTTGGGGGGTTGGATTATAGAGATGAGTTTCAGAAAAGCAAAAACTTGCTGTTTGGGGAAAGCGCATGATCAATCTAGCAAACGTGGATTCAGCAGTTCCTATATTCAAGGGACAGGTCTGGGGTTAAAAACCAATTGGTGAACAAAAGTAAATGATGGCCAGGATGTGGAGAAATTGGAGGATCCATACTTCGCTAATGGAACGTAAAATGGTACAACCAATTTGGAACAGTTTGGCAGTTCTTCAAAGAAGTTAAACATAAAGTTTACCCCTATGATCCAGCAATTCCACTCCGAGGTATAGACCCAAAAGAATTGAAAACATATGTTCACATAAAAACTTACACAAAAATGTTCACACCAGTATTATTCATAACAGGCAAAAAGTGGAAACAATGCAAGTGTCCATCAACTGATGAATGTATAAACAAAATGCGGTATTACCCAGTGAAATATCATCCAGCAGCAGAAAAGAAAGACCGATACATGACATTATAAGGGAAAGAAGCCACACATCGTACAATTCCACTTATATGAAATGTCAAGGGTTAAAGTAGAATCCATACAGAATGGAGATTAGGTCTCTAGGAGCTAGGGAGTACCATGCTGGCTCATGATTATGGGCTTTCTTTTGGGAATGATGAGAATTTTCTAACACTGGACAGTGATGATGATTGCAGAACTCTGTAAATACACTAGAAACCCCCGAATATTCACCTTAAAAGGACTAATTTTCTTAATAAAGCTGTCTTCTAGAAAAGAACTAGATACAACCTAAAGGCCCAGCAATAGGAGCCTGATAGAGAAAACTGGGACGTAGCTGTCACAGGACTCTCTGCAGTGATCCCAATGATATACAATGTTGAGAGGAAAATATCTTAAGATTATTGAGCAGGCCTATAAGGAGTTAGGGAACTCGAAGTAGAATAGATTCCACTCTAAGTAAATGTGGCCTGTGGGGCTGTTTGTGTCTGCACAAGAAAATGGAAAGATCACCAAAATGTTATAAGTCCCACCGGGGCATCGTGGATACATTTTATCCTTTGGAAGTAGGGGGAGGAGGGCTCCCTGAATTTTCTGTTTCCAAACGGTAAACATATATTAGTTGTGCAATTTCTAAAAAGAGTGATTCAGTGGTCACCCATGCCCCTCCAAGGGCTTACCATCTAGCAAGGGAAGACATGTAATTATAGTAGCAAACGGAGGCTAAGAGATTGGGAGAGGGTGAAGTCTTGCTGAGGGGCTCCAGGGAGATCTCTTGGAGGGGTTGGAGTTTGAAATTATGGCTGGAAGCATTTGGGGTGTAAAACAGAAAAATGGGCCAATGACCCTTGGTATTCCAGGGGACAGATGGGGAGAGGCAAAGGGCATTTCTCATAAACTGTCCCCAAAGATCCTGTGTCCTGTGACTCCGTCCTCACCCACACTCGCTGAGTGAGTCCAGATAGCAATTATGTCTTCCATAGCCCCACAACCATTGGTGGGGGTGGGGCTACATTTGTCAAAACCCGTAACCAACATTCATCCAGGTCGACCCTGGCAATGTTTGATAGGGTCTGGACCCGAGTTCCCGGGGCTGCCACACTGCTGGGTGGGAGGGGGGGTCCCCACTTTTCCAGCAAAATGGATGAAGAGAGGCAGGACATCGCCCCTCAGCACCCGCTGTTTCCCACCTGCCATCTTCTCTTGGTCTTTTTAAAATGCTATTTCCTCTCAAGCTGGGGGAGGGCCCATGGGCTGTGCCCAGAAGTCAGAAGCTCAGAAGTAAAGCGAACTTCAAGATCAACAGGAAGCAGAGAGATAAACCACGAGGAGAACGACGTGCGGAGGGCATGTGTTGGGTTTGGTCTTATTTTGAGTGGTCTTGGTGGTGATGGTGGTGGGGAATTGAGGCCAGAAGCAGGAAGCTGGGTTTCCCAGCCTCAGCTTTTGATGGTTTCCGTGTCCGCTTGGGCCTGCAAAGAAGGGACCCGGCTCTGTGATGAACCAGCTCTTTTAAGTTGCCTTTGTCTTTGAGGGGTTGTTAATATGTTCTTGTGAAACTGTCGTTCCTGTGAGGGGTCCCTCAAAGCACGAGCAAAGCAGAGCAGGTTAACTAGAGTCTGGGCATCGCCCCCAAATCATAGCATTGTGAATGAGCCCCAGCGTACACACCGGGATGTTCCCGCTCAGTGTGGGGAACATCGCTTTCATCAGATTCTCAAAGGGACCCACAATCTGCCTCAGGTTAAGAACCACGACTAGGAGGAAAAGAGCACTGGACCAGGAGTCAAAAACGAAGTTGGAATTGCCTTGCAACACATATACTGTATGATTTTAGGCAAGTTATTTAATGTCTCTGGGCCTCGGTTTTCTCAGCTGGAAATAATATCTAAATGAGCTATGGCAGCTGAAAGCATCTACTCCTGATTCTTAGGTGCCAAGGAATATTTGCTGTATGTGAGTCCCTCTGGAGAGGGTGGGAGGGCATTGGGGGGCAAGCAAGGCAAGCAAGCCCGCAGCAGGAAGTAACGGGGCCGCTACAGGGCTCAGAAAGTGTCGTGAAGCACTGCCACAAAGGACCGCTTCTGTGTCTTCTGTTTGTCCCCCTCCTGCCTTCCCCCACCGATCTTTCACCCAGCACCGGTGCATACACCCCGCGCACTAGGCATCCTGCTCCTTCCTTGCGGGCCTGTCTAGGTCCCGCCTGTATTAGTGTGTGTCCTGACTCCTCCCGAGCGCAGTGAGGACTTCCAGGGTAGAGAGGTGGTCCTGGGAGGAAAACAGGCCGAGCGGAGCCGGACAGACCTTGCTTGAAGCCTACGGAGCTGTGGGGTCTTGCGTGACTCCATCCCGCGGGGCCTCGGAGCTGTCATCTGTAAAGGAGAGCTCACGAAGAGTGCCTTCCTCAGAGGACCTCATTTTGAAGCTGAAAGCAGGGGCTGCATGTAAAGAACTGGAACGAGGTGAGTTCTCGCTGAGTCGCAACCCTGGCCTTCTTTGCCCGGGCCTGGGGATGCTGCGCTGGGCAGGGCCCCGGCTCCCAGATTCAGCCGGGCTTATTCCTGCCCTGTCCGCACGCTGCATTCCTAGAGGGCACTCCCACAGCCGGCTTGTTCCAATGCGAGCGCTGTACCCTAAATGCCCCTTCTAGATCTCTGGGCCCCAAACGTGGCTACCCAGCAGAATCACCTGGGGAAACGATCCCGAGCCCGCATCTCACCGCACGGAATTCTGGAAATGGGGCCTGGGAATCTGCACTTTTAAGACTCTGCAGGTGCGGCGCCTGGGTGGCTCGGTCACGGTCAGTTAGGCGTCCGAACTCCTGACTGCGGGTCCGGTCATGATCTCAGGGTCTTGCGATCGAGCCTCACGTTGGACTCCACGCTCAGCGGGGAGCCGGCCGCAGATTCTCTCTGTCCCTCTCCTCTGCCCCTCCCCTCGCTGGCGTAGGCGCACCTTCTCGCTAAAATAAATAGATCTTTAAAAAAATAAATAAATAAAACACTGCAGGTGACCCTGACACCACCAGGAAATCACTGTTTAGAGGAAAACAGCCTTCTCTTCACTCTTTTTTTTAAGACTTCACTTATTTATTTGAGAGAGAGAGTGGGGGAGAGCACAAGCAGGGGGAGGGGCGGAGGGAGAAGCAGGCTCCCCGCGGCGCAGGGAGCCCGATGGGATGGGGGGCGCGATCCCCCAGAACTCTGAACTCCCGGATCATGACCTGAGCCGAAGGCAGACGCTTAGCGGGCTGAGCCCCACAGCCTCCTCTTCTATTAAAGCTCCTGGTCAGTACGCCTTGCGTCACTTGTCCCATTATTCCCATCCTTGACGATGACAACCTGTGTTTATTGTCTCATTCATTCAAAAAATGTTCATGGAGTGCCTCCTGTGTAGAATAGTAGTTAAGAGGTTAGGCTCTGGGCCACTTCACACCCCTTGGGATGATTATAAACAAAAAGACACTAACAGAGAGGCGCCTGGGTGGCTCAGATGGTTAAGCGTCTGCCTTCGGCTCAGGTCATGATCCCAGGGTCCTGGGATCGAGTCCCATATCGGGCTCCCTGCTCAGCAGGAAGCCTGCCTCTCCCACTCGCCCTGCTTGTGTTCCTTCTCTCGCTTTGTCTCTCTCTGTCAAATAAATAAATAAAATCCTTAAAAAAAAAAAAAGACACTAACAGGTGTTGGTGAGGATGTGGAGAAACCGGACCCCTCGTGCCTTGCTGGCGGGAATGGAACAAGGTGCAGCCGCGGTGGAAAATAGTCTGGCAGGTCCTCCCGCAGTTAGACACAGAGCTGCCATGTGATGCAGCCATGCCACTCCTAGGTATAGACCCAAGGCGAAGGAAAGCTCAAGCAATCTGTAGAGACGGAAAGTAGGCTATTGGTTGCTGGAGCACTGGGGGACGGGAGGAACGGAGAGCAACTGTTCACGGATCTGGGTGATAAAGAATGTTCTACAATTAGATAATGGTGAGCGATGCACAACCTTTTGAATACACTATAAACCACTGAATTGTACCTTTTCAATGGGTGAATATTATCTCAATTTTTAATGGAACAATGTGTATGTGGCTCAAATTTTTAAGGTCTATTTTTAAATAGTTTATTTTTTTTAGAGTAGTTTTAGGTTCACAGCAAAACTGAATGGAAGGGACAGCCTTCACACAGAGTCGCTGTCACCTGACCCACACACAGCCTCGGCCACTGCCAACAGCCAGCACCAGAGTGGTGTGTTTGTTACATTTGGTGAACCCACCCTGGCAGATCATTATTATGACCTGGAGTCCATAGTTTATATCAGGCTTTGTTCACTCTTGGTGTTGTGCATTCTACTGGCTGGGACAAATGGATAATGACATGCATCTACCACTACAGTGTCATACAGAGTCATTTCACTGCTTTAAAAATCCTCTGTGCTCGGCCCATTCATCCCTTCCTTCCCGCCAACCCCCCAGTGACTGCCCCTTTTAATGTTCCCATAAGTTTGCCTTTTCCGGAATGTCAAATAGTTGAAATCCTACAATATATAGCCTTTTCAAATTAGCTTCTTTCACTTTGTAATATGCATTTAAGTTTCTTTCATGGCTTTTCATGGCTTGATAGTTCATTTCTTTTTAGCGCCAAATGTTATTCCATTACCTGGATTAACACAGTTTATGAATCCATTTGCCGACTAAAGAACATCTTGGTTGCTTCCAAGCTTTGGCAATTATGAATAAAGCTCCTATAAACATCCATGTGAGGGTTTTTTTTTTTTTTTTATGAACATAGATTTTCAATTCATTTGGGTAAATAACAAGGAGGCTGGTAAGAGTATGTTTAGTCTTATGAGAAACCACCAAACCGTCTTCCAAAGTAGCCGTAGCATTTTTCATTTCCCGCCAGCAATGAATGAAAGTTCCCGTTGCCCCACATCCTCGCCAGCATTCGGCACTGACAGTGTTCCAGATTTTCATGATTTTAATAGGTGTGTCATGGTGTGCTGTTGCTGTTGTATGGCACTGTTTCCATCGAACGGAGCTGCTCTAGATGCCAGAATACCGCAGTGAGTGAGACCCCCTAACCCCCGCCCATGTGGAGATCCTGTTGTTGTGGAAGGAGATGATAGAAGCAAGCCACACAGCTCAGTTCACTTCTCCTCCAGAACAAGACCAAAGACCTGGTCCTAAATGAGAAGTGTCTCCAGAATGGAGACAAGACAAGGGAGCAAGAACAGTTTAGTGCTGCCCTTCCCCGCCACTGGAAGACTCACCGAGAGCACATTCCAGAACCGGGGAGAGTAAGAAGCTAGTGCGTCCCCATGGCTTGTGCTCCAACACCCGATTTTACAAAGGCAGGAAAACATCTGGGGTAGGTCTGTATCTTACCTAAGGTCACAGAGCTGGTTGAAGACAGGGCAGAACCACACCCCATGTTTCCCGAGGCCAGTGGCAATGCATGAAGCTGGCTGGATAAAACTTCTAATGAGAAAGGGAAACCCCACATCTCTTCCTGGGATCCCCGCGCCGGAGCAGAGCCACCAGGCAGCCCCTAACACCACCTAAAGCAGTGTTGGTGCCTTGACCCAGGGGTTCCACGCCCGGGACTTTATCTCCGCCCCACCCCCGACACACGCGGTGGGCATGATTATCCGCTGCAGCATCAGTTCTTTTTTTTTTAAGATTTTATTTATTTATTTGACAGAGAGACACACAGCGAGAGAGGGAACACAAGCAGGGGGAGGGTTAGAGGGAGAAGCAGGCTTCCCGCGGAGCAGGGAGGCCGATGCAGGGCTCGATCCCAGGATCCTGGGACCATGACCTGAGCCGAAGGCAGACGCTTAACGAGTGAGCCACCCAGGTGCCCCTGCAGTATAATTTCTAATAGAAAGCACTGGAAGTAGTCCATATCCATCATGGGGAGGCTAGTTAAATACATTATGATGCATCCATAAAGGGCTATAATATATACATAGCCATAAAAAAGAGTAAGAAAGCTTGTGTAGTAAAAGGGAACAATTTCCAAAATCCATCATTAAGTTCAAAAGTAAAGTGGAGACAGTGTGTGCAGTATGTTAATTTACGTTTAACATCTAATGTGTGGGGCACCTGGGCGGCTCAGTCGTTAAGCGTCTGCCTTCGGCTCAGGTCATGGTCCCAGGGTCCTGGGATCGAGCTCCACATCGGGCTCTCTGCTCAGCGGGAAACCTGCTTCTCCCTCTCCCCACTCCCCCTGCTTGTGTTCCCTCTCTCGCTGTGTCTCTCTCTGTCAAATAAATAAATAAAATCTTTAAAAAGAAAAAAAATTTTTTGAACGTCTAATGTGTGTACATGGGGCATAATACATATCTTTGTTTTTTAAAGATATATTTATTTATTTTTAGAGAGAGCGCGGTGCAGAGGGAGATGAATAGAGAGAAGCCTTAAGCCAGCTCTGCCCTGAGTGCACAGAGCCTGACACAGGGCTCGATCCCACGACCCGAGATCATGACATGAGCTTAAACCAAGAGTCAGTCACTTAACTGAGTCACCCAGGCGCCCCTGTGTATCTTTCTTTGCAGATGCGCAGATACTAGAAACCCGTCCTTGGTTGGCTCTAGAGAGAAACTGGGTGATGAGACAACCGGGACAAAGAAGAAATTTCTTCATTTTCTAGGAGAAAAAATTTTATTATATATCCCCGTGTTTCTTTTGTATCCAAAGAAACACAGGACATACTCCAAAATAATTAATAAAAGAAACCAACGGAGCTGTTTCAGGAATCTGAGCACGGGTTCCTCAGCCAAGCTTGAGCTGAACCACAGCAGGAGCTAGAAGCCGGGGGAGCAAGTACCTATTCTGTCTGCACCATGGCTGGTGAGGTACTTGACCCCGTTCAGGAGGGGAGGGGGCATGACAAGGCCCCCATCTCCCTCTTGCCTCCAGGGAGACTGAAGAGCCAAAGGGCCTTCGGGCTGAGCTCTGGGCTCCTGGGACACTCAGCCCCCTTCCACTGCCCCTGCGTGCACGTCAGGGTGGACGGATTTTCTCAGCCCTTCTGGAAAGTAGCCCTTCGGGATCATGGGACTGCCCGAGGGCTCCCCCATCTGACTGAGAGTCAGGAGGCCTGGCTCTGGCCCAGCTCTGGCCCTGACCCCATGTGGGGAATCAGACAAGTAGGTGAACTGTCTTCCAACAGCATTCCCATAACACCTGCTTCGCTGGCCTCTCAGGGACAAAGCAGAATGTGAAGCAGTCAGGCCCTGACTGGTTTCTAGAGAGCACCAGTGTTCCCATAAAGGGATAAATGGCTCTGTGGTCAAAAAAGTCTGGGAAAAGCTAGATAAAGAGAGTCTGCTGGTCCTTTGCTGCAGACCTTCTCAGAGCCTTGAACAGGCGAAGTGCATGTGGCACGTCAGGTGTGGCTGTAGTATCTGTCATTTCCCAAACTTGTCTGGCCACAGGACCATTTTGGAGGAAAGTATCTATTAAAAATCTCTCAGAATAAAGGTAATCCATGGAACAACGGTTTGAGAAATGCCAGTTAGATGAATGTAGGGTAAACACACAACGTAATTCAAAGGCCCAACGGTAACGACAGTGATTGCAGTATAAATTCCTGTCACTGACGCTTCCTACTCAGTTTCCCTGGCCCTTCTCACACGGCTCGATGTTTTTTAAACTGTGGATCGTAAACCATTCGTGGTTAGTGAAATCCATTTAGCTGGTCATAACCAGCTTTAAAACAAAGGAATTTGGGTAGAATGGAGAACAACAGAGTGAACTGCATTTAACACAGGCAGGTATTGCTTTCTGAAACATACATACACGCAGGTCCGTGCTGGGTGGTGACAGAAAATGTATTTCTTACATTTGGAAAATGCTGCTGTCGAGCCCCGTTCCAGACAGAAGGGCAACTACGAGGGAGGTTCACTCTCGTCTTCCGACTAAACCTTTATGACTGTCTGCTGAGGGCTTTGGGGACAGAGGCCTCTCCCCGGCCGGGTGATTGTGGGATAGATTCTAGGATTAGCAGCGTCACCTTGCTGGACCCGGAGAACGACAGAGGCCCCCTTTGTTAGTCACCGTGTTCCAGAAATGCAACTGATCTTTCATTCCTTTTTCAAATGCTGCTTATCCTTCCCAGTCAGAAAGCACCTCTCTGCCTGGGAAAACAGGCTGGCTGAGGTGCCAACTCCTTGGCTCCCCTTAGACATTCGCAACGCAGCTTAAACACGGAGATTCATTTTGACCTGCTCCCAGCTGGATTTTTCTGTTTTTTAAAATGCTGTGCCTTGACCTAAGTCATTTCCTCATTCTGGTTCTAAATTCTCTGTGACAGGTGAGTACTGTTTAAAACTTTGGGGAGTTTCACATCGACCAATTAGAGAAAATATCCCACGGATCTTTATTCCTCAATTAAGGTGTGCTGCTTCGTCAAAGGCCCAGCTCAGCCAGTGACAGCTATGTGACTGGGCAGGTGACCGGCTCCCTCCGTACCTCTGTCTGCTCATCCCTCCAATGGGAGTAATGAAATCGGCCCCAAAGGGAAGTTATGGGGTATAAATAAGACCGTCTCTATTAGACACTTATCACAGTCCTGGTGCACAGTAAGAGCTCAATTAAGAACGAATTTAGTCACCACTCCTCCTACAGCTTCTTGGAGTGTAATTCATCTCTTTACTTGAAACTGGAGATGATCTGGTCCAGCCCTCTGTGTCTGTCAGTGGACCTTTCAAGGTTTGTAAAAGAGCCCGGAGTATTCAGAAGTGGGTCCCCAAACCTCCAGACCCCCCAGCTATCCTTCACCCCCTGCCTAGTGGAGAGAGTCCGGAGTCTTAGAAGATTCTTCGGTGGGCTCTTCTGTGCCTTGGGGGGGGCTCTCCAGGCCTTCTGAAGGGAACCTCAGCCCACCTGCCCTGCAGGGTCTGCCCACTGAAAGTGAAACCCCCTCCATCGCTGGCAAACAGGTGCGTTCGTCACCCTCCCCGGCAGCTTCCTCTGCAGTCACCTCTATGCCCCCAATGGTCATTCGCTGTGGCCTCTCACTCAAAACCACCTCCCTCCCCAGCCCCCTGCCTTCCTGCCCCCTGGGCTGTGCTCTGGCTCCCACAGTCACCTGGGTTCAATGCCCCAGGTTCATTGACAGTTCTTGCTTGACTTGTCCACCACCTTCTCAACTAGACTCTGGGTCCCTGGAGGCCAGGAACTATGTCTTGCCCTAACAAATTCAGTCTGTTATCCCCCCCCCACCCCCACCTCCCACCCCCGGCAGTTCTCCTAGCTCAGAGCAGAGACTCTTGGAAGGAGGCTGGGTAAAGGCCGGTGAGTGGAGGCAGGGGAGAGAGGAAGGACGGGCCACTGCTAGGACTCAGGGCGGCGGCAGCTGCAAAGAAGTTCCAGGAGCTACCCCTCCTTTCTGTCTGCTCAGCGTACAAATCCCCAAGCCCCTGCCCTGTGTCTCTGGGATTCTGACCCGATGCCATTGCCCCAAGCGTGAGTAGAATTAACCAGGAGTCCTCCTCTTGATTACAGCTGCCAGCAGAGCGGATAATGTGGACTCTGACCTTGGTCAGTCTTTGTCAGTGGGCCTTTATTAAACACTTGAGGCCTTCATTGAAAAAAAAAAAAACTCCGACAAACTTAATCAGAATCCTTGGGGGTGGGGCCCAGGGATCTGCTTTTGAACAGGTGATTCTGATGTAAACGACAATTTCAGACACCGGTGATCTAGCTGTAGCACTTCCTTCACCTGCCCCCCTCCCAGATACCCTCCTGGACTGGACCCCTGGCTCGTTCCCTACCAGAGAGGCAAATGCAGGCCCAGTAACTTCGGGGCAAGGGGGCAGGTAGGAGATGGAGTTGCCCAATAGCATGGTCACTCAGAAAGCAGGGTGTGGCCGGAACTGACCTTTTCGCCAGACTTGGGGTAGACCCCGGAATCTAGAATTGGCGAAGAGGCAAAAGCAAGCTTCAGAGCAGCCTGGCCAAAGGCCCCAGGCATGCACTCTCCTCTCCCAGTACCTGGTCTTCCTGGAAGCATAAAGTTTTGAGTTTTGATTTAAAAAAAAAATTGATCCTGGGGCCCCTGGGTAGCTCAGTCATTGAGCATCTGCCTTCAGCTCAGGTCACGATCCTGGGGTCCTGGGATGGAGCCCCGCATCAGGCTCCCTGCTCAGCGGGGAGTCTGCTTGTCCCTCTCCCACTCCCCCTGCTTGTGTTCCCTCTCTGTGTCTCTCTCTGTCAAATAAATAAATAAAATCTTAAAAAAGAAAAAATTGATCCTTAGGTATTGTTAACCTACAGCTGGACCCCAAAAGAGGATTTCAGACGGGGCACCTGGGTGGCTCAGTTGGTTAAGCGACTGCCTTAGGCTCAGATCATGATCCTGGAGTCCCAGGATCGAGTCCTGCTGAGCAGGGAGTCTGCTTCTCCCTCTGACCCTCCTCCCTCTCATGCTCTGTCTCATTCTCTCTCTCAAATAAATAAATAAAATCTTAAAAAAAAAAAAAGATTTCAGAGAGCCCCAAATCCCCTGATGGAGCACATGGTTGTGTGGGGGTGTAGAGTACGTACTTCCCTGGAATAAGGCAGGATAGAGTAATTGTTAATAGTGTAGACTTTGGAGTCAGACTCACTGAGTTTGAAGCCTAGTTATACCAGTTTACAATCTTTGGCACAAGTTACTCAACCTTTTCAAGGCTCTGTTTTCTCATCTGCTAAATGGGGATAACGATAACACTCTGCTGGGAGGTTGCCCGGATTCAACGAATCAGTACAGGTAAAAGGCCCGAGAGCAGGACTGGCTAAATGGTGAATGTCACTGATCATTAGCTGTCAGGACAAGATAACAGCTTTGGGCACATCTTCAAAAGTCAATGATCTGAAATGAAGTTCAGAAACCCTGAAGTCCTCTGGGGGCTGGTTAGGAGTGCGGCCTCACCGTGGCGGAGAGCTGAAGGCTCTGCCGGTCATTGTGGGGCTGGAGACGAATAACCTCTCTCCCTCAGCATATTAACGCCTCTGTATAAATGGGAGCAGCTGTGGTACGGATTCCGTGAGAACCTGTGAGGATTAGCTGAGGGGCTGCGTGCAGGGTGCCCAGCGCAGGGCCTGACACAGGAGAAGAATGAGCACTCCCAGAGGCACAACAACCACGCGCCCCATTTTGGAACCCTGGGGGTTCTCTACAGCATCTCCTCGGCTCGTCCTCCGGAAGCCACCTTCCATCCCTCCAAAGCAGTGGCGGAAATGTCCCATGGAAACCTCCTACTGTCCATCCATGCTCTCTGAGAAGGGATCACTTTTCTGCAAGGGAGGGGGGCAGCAAGGACCAGCCTCCCAGCTGTTGGCCTCCGGGTGCAGAGAATCAGAGAATGCCCCTCAGAGTCCTTCTTCCCGCTCCGCGCCCCCCCCCCCACCCCAGTCAGGGAATGTGGCTTCCCTCCACTTTCTTCTGGCTCCCAGGGCTCTTCCCAGCCCTGCTCCACCTATCTCTGGGGCATCAGGGCAGCTCTGAAGACAGCTCAGGTGCCCCAGAGCCATCAGAAGGTGCCAGAAAGTCTGACACATTGATTCAGGAAGGACCTGCCTAAAAATAGAATCACATACGCTCAGGCCACACAGAAGTTGGGAACCCTAAGCGGGCATCTGGGTCCCGCTTCCTTTTAGTGCAGGACTCTCTCAAGCCAGGCTTCCACATCTTGCTTAGTGCTTCTCAAAAAACAGACTCTGGGGCCCTCCCCAGAGATTCAGCTCTGGTTCTGGGGTGAGGCCTGGGCAGCTGGATGTCGAGGAGCCTCTCGGGGGATTCCTATGATCAGGCATGTTACAGCATCCCTTGAATACCTCTGGGAATGGGGAACTCACCCACCCCTCTCAAAGATGGGGGAGCAGACAGACCTAATGATTAAAGTGTGTGGACGTCTCGGCCAGACGTGCGTAGGAACCTCAGCTTTCCCACATGCAGGCTCAGCCACATTCAACCAGTTACTTAACTTGACTGAGCTTAATTTCTCATGTGTGGTGTCGGGACACTAATGAACTGCAGGCATCTCCTCCCAGGTGGTCAGGAGGGGTGCGTTAGCCCGTGTGGATGGAAGCGCTTAGCCTAAGGCTTGGTTGGCACGGGCCTCCGCACGTGGCCGCTGTGAGAATATTAGCAACGTCAGCAACAGGAAAGTAGTCTTCCGTGCTGTCCTAGGTTGGGCTGACATCTGCCCCCCCGGGTCGTGGACCCAGGCCCCCTCTCCGCGCTCCGAAGTCCCACTTCCTGCTCTCTTCTTCGGGATCGCTCTTCAGGCAGATGCTACCTTTTTTCTTTCCAGCTTTATTGAGATATGATGGACACGTGTAAGTTGTATGTATTTTGGGTGCACAACTCAATGTTTTGATCCACACGTAAACTGTGAAATGATTGCCACGGTCAAGCGAGCTAACATATCCATCACCTCACAGAGTGATCCCTGGGTGGGATGTGCGAGTGTGATGAGAACACTTGAGATCTACTCTCCTGGCAAATTTCAAGGGTACAATTTGGTATTGGCAACTGTAATCACCAGGCTGTACATTAGGTCTCGAGAACTTACTCATTTTATAGCTGAAAGTTTGTGCCTTCTAACATCCCCCCACCCCCTCCTGTGCCCGCTCGAGCCCTGGTAACCACCATTCTACGCTTGACTTTTTTTTTTAAGATTCCACATGTAAGTGAGATCATGAGTCTTTCTGTGTTTGGCTTATTTCAGGTTAGCGTAATGTCCCCCCGGTTCATCCACGTTGTCTCAAACTGCAGGATTTCCTTCTTTTTGAAGGCTGAATGATATTCCATTCTGTATGTGTGTGCATATATACAAATATGTATATAGTAATTACATATATATGTTTTATACATACACACACACACAAAATACAACACATTTTCTTTATCTACTTTGTCTACAACACTTAGGTTGTTTCCATATCTTGGCCACACCCCACTTCCTTTCCTCCCCCTCCACAGGGTTTTTTCTGCCCCTTGAATATAAGGATCCTCAAGGCTGGGTGGCAACCTCCCGGGTTCAATCGGAGATCTTCCCTCAGACCTCCTGTGGTGCCACAAATCCCCAACACTTCATATCTTTACTTCTAGAAGGCCCCTCTGCCTGGGATCAGCATCCAAGGGGGTCTACAGAGGCTGCCAAGCCAAGGTGGATGGATCCCGAGTGGCCTCCTGGCGCTGAGCATGGGCCCTCCCCTCCCTCCCCTCCCTCCCCTGCCCACACCCACTCCCCCGCCTGGCATTAACAGGGGCCCCGTGATCTCTGGAGTGACTGCTTCCTCTTTTCCCAAGAGGGAGGGGGGTCCCTGAAAACTTCTCACTGGCTGGTCATCACCATCGGATGGAAGGCAGGGTGGATTTTCCGCAACCCTGAGAGGACCCCAGTATCTGCGCCCTCGGTGTGGTGGTGGAGAGGCTCTGAAGCCAGATGGCCTGGGTGCTCATCAGTGCTTTCACCACTTTCCACTCTAAGCCTCAGTTTGTTCCTCTGCAAAAGGGAATCATAACAAGTATCCCCCTCACCTGGTTACTTGAAGAAATAAGACAACCCCCGTAAGAGAATCTAGCAAGGCTTAGCTACTGTTCCTACGAGTAGGAGCTAAAGCTAGCCTGACCTATGGGGAGAATCGGACAAAGGAGAGGTGTCTTTTGCTTTGTTCCCCATGGTGGGACCAGCCAGAGCAGCTTTGCCTGTTTCCACATTTGGGAAATATTTGGTCTAGAGTATTTGGTCATTCTGGGTGTCAAAGCATCACACAGCGTCCCCTAGAGACAGCAGGCTGGCTGGGGAGACTGGAGAGGATGTTTGTCCGCAGAGAAAAGTAATTCTGGACCAGAGGCTGGGGTTCCGCCAGCAAGGCCCCTGACCCCGACCAGCAGCTCCTGTGAGGCACTGAAGCGGGGACACCTGGGGCTGTTGCTGGAGTCGCCCCCCAGAGCCCTTTGTGACCCTGGGCTCTGTCCAGGCAGAGGGTGATCGGTCTCCGTGTCCTTTGCTTTGCTCTGCGCTTGCGGTGGGAGGCTTTCGGGGCCCATGTGCAGGCCTGTTCCTGGGGCCGGAGTGGGCATGGCTTTGCAGCAGAATAGGATTTCTGGCGACCTGCTAGCTCCCAGGGAAGTGAGGGGGTATCTTTTCTCCCTCTGCAACAGCCTGGAGCCAGGGATCTGACACCACCCAGGGCTGATTTTCCTTGTGTTTGCTCTCACACTATGGGAGGTTAGGCCTGCTGTGTGGTCCTCCCAGGGCTTCCCAGAGAGGACCCCCGCCTCGCTGCCTTCCTCCCAGCCCATGTATTGTATGTGTAGCCGCTGTGGGCTGCTGGGGCCACCAGTGGCCAAAAAAAATTTTTTTAACTGCTAACAAAGAAGACTTCCCCTATTCCACACTGCACTGAGGTTCAGTAAACTTTCTGACTGAGATGGGAGATCAGGAGTCAAAATAGGAAATCAGAAAAAGAAATCCCATCCTCCTTCCCTGGTGGGTTGGCTGGGACTTGCTGAAGTATTCCCAACTTTCTGAATGCCCATGCTCCCCTCCTATGCAGGTGTGAGGGAGGGAGCGCGAAAGCCTGGCAGGGGGTAAGGAATGTCCTATCTCATAATGGCTGCTGGTGGGGAGGGAGCAGTGCCTCTCGGAGAGCAGGATCTTCCTTTCGTTCAGGTCCCAGGATTCCACACTTGAGGTCTTGGTAGGCTCCTCTGGGCTCTGGGCTGGGGAGGAGCTCTGCATCACACAGAGGGCCCGGGCCTACTTTCATAGATGGGGAACCTGAGGGGAAATGACTCACCGAGATTACAGCCAAATGAATCCTAGGGGGCAATCACACCTCATATTTCAGAGTTGGACAGAGCTGCGTCCAAATCACACTGTATGATGCTGGATATACGACCCATCTTTCTGAGATACACGGTCATCCATATAAAAGAATACCTCCTTTTGCAAGGTTGTTGTGAGGATGAAATTACTATTTACCGTGCTGGTCTGTGGTAAGTCATCAACTAATCATCCTGCGAGCCCCACCCTCCCCATAGCCCCACACAGACTTATTAGTCATTCCCTTCTCTGCCTGGTTCCCACAATACTTGTGTTTCTCCCTCTTGGGGCAGTTTTCATTATTTCATTATAATAATTTATTTAAGTCCGTCTCTTCGTCTCTAACTGTGAGTACCTTTAGAGTTAGATCAGAGAGGATCAAACCCCCATTCCATTTCTGCTCCCCTCCCAGCCTGAGTCCCCAAACTCACACACATGAGTGCCCACGTACACATAACCCCAGTCCATTCTTAACAAGATGGCAGATATCATACATCATTGGCCAATGGTGACAGAGATGGCATCAGTAAAGTTGGGTACAAAATCCTTGGCTTTCTGGTCTTGCCCTCTCCCCTGGGGGAAGGGGACCTGCCCCCTCTTCCTCAGTATCCTGTGCTCTTCTATTCGTCCTCCTCCCTTTTGTTTCCCCACTAAAATATGAAAAT
The DNA here is from genome assembly GCF_964656455.1 of Halichoerus grypus. Taxonomy (NCBI): domain Eukaryota; kingdom Metazoa; phylum Chordata; class Mammalia; order Carnivora; family Phocidae; genus Halichoerus; species Halichoerus grypus. Next base: position 19,784,363 of record NC_135718.1, on the reverse strand, counting down.
GACCCACAAAGCTTTAAGGAGGCAAACAGGGTGGTAAGGGCTGGGTTAGAATTTGAACTTTTAAACAAATTGAAATGGTTTAGCCGAGTGCTTCTCGAAGTATAGTCCCAGGACCACATGCATTAGCATCACCTGACAGGCTTGCTGGCAAATAGTTTGTGGTCTGAATCAGAATCAGGTGGTGGGGACCTGTAATCCGTATATTTATGCATCCAAAGTACATCTCAGACTGAAGTTTGAGAACAGATGGATTGACTCTCAGGCTGCACATTTTGGGGGACTAACCACAGGCTAGAGAAAGAATTTAGAGGAGATAGATGAATTGGCCTCCCTTTAGCCCCCAGAAACAGCCTACACCGAACATCCTGATAATAAAACTTGGCTTCTTTGAAGCAAATGGGATGCCCAGGTCATCTTTGTTCTTCCTCATCATTATGTCGTGTTTGCTGTTTATATTTAAAAACAAAACAGAACAAAAACTTGAATGCAGATTGAGGACTAGCCTTCCACGTGATGAGTGAGCAGCTAAGTTACTGATGTGATTTGAAAGGCGCCAAGGAGACCTCCCTGCGCTCCAAAACTCTCCCCCAACATGCTGGCCATGTGTCTGAAACTCATCATAGGACTGCTAGTGTTGAGTATGGCTTTGTGTTTTGGGGTCCCCAGAAATGTCCATAGGAGTGCCATCTCAGCAGTGACCCATCATTAGGCTACTCATAATGACGTCCACAACTTTTCCTAATCCCCCCGCCCCCGTGGTGCTCGTTTTCTTCTCATCTACACTTGGTGTTTTGCATAGTGTTCTGAAACCCAGATGACGTGGCTCTCTCATGCCACTTTCTGGATTTTTCATTGTATGTTAAGCAAACATGACCCAAAAATTACCATCATGCCCGTTTACCTTAAGACAACCATTTTTATTCTGTAATGTTTCTCTACAGTCATCATCACTGTGCACGTAAGACCTTATACAGATGTCACCAAGGCTTGGAAGCTCTTTCTGCATTCTTTGTTTACCTGATATTATTTCCTATGCATTTCTTCATGGATCCGCTTAAACTTCACTATTTTCCCTCTTAATGGTGAAGTAATATCTCATCAATTTGATAAAGCAAAGTTTGCTTAACCAATCCTCCTTTGTTGGGCATTTGGGCAATTTTCAGATTTTGATCACTCTGAATCACACTGTTATAAATATCTTTATACAAATGGCTTTTTAACTTTTGACCAATTTCCTGGAGATGGCTTCCCCAGAAGGGCATTTCCCAGGACCCATTTGGATTTTGAGCTCCTAGAAGTCAAGAACTGCATTTACTATTTCACTGACATTTTGTATCCCCTATGCCTACCTCTCAACCGCTGATCTCACACGCACAGAAATTTGTCCATTGGGAGGTCATGTGCTTGCTGTCTGACTTTGCAGGGAAGAAGGAAGTAGCCCTGTCTTTCCTATTGTCCTTCCTAAAAGGAGTTGACGATCTTTTTTTTTTTTTTTAAGATTTATTTATTTTAGAGAGAGAGAGTGTGCGCACACAAGTGGAGGGAAGGGCAGAGGGAGAGGGAGAGAGATCCTGAGGCCGACTGCCTGCTGAGCACAGAGCCCAATACTGGGCTCCATCCCAGGACCCTGAGATCATGACCTGAGCTGAAATCAAGAGCCAGATGCTTAATTGACTGAGCCACCCAGGTACCCCAAGAAAGGAGTTGATCTTTATTCAAGAAATACATGAATCCTTGAAAGACTCAACTGCTGGGACACATTGTCCAATGGTGGTTGGGGAGGGCCCTCCTAGCAAATGCAGAAGGAAGGACCCTCAGTGCACTAGGCTGACTGCCTACATGTCAGCCTCAGAGTTTAAGTTGGTCCTTTTCTTTCCTAGCAGTAAATGATGAGGACAAGGAAAGATTCTTCACCCCAGAAAAAAGACTCCTGGACTGAAAGATCCCAAGATCTTTGTGCTGAGCAAAGGTGAGGTCAGAGTTATTTCCAGGAGATCAGGAGTATTTCATTTTAAGCTATATGCATTCAATAAACAGATGATCAGAGATTAATTTCCCATTAGTGGGACTCCACATGGGTGGTCAGTGATGTAACAACTGATATATTGGGTGCGCATGAGCCCTTGGAGTCCCAGCCCCACCACTCACCAGTTGTGTATCAAAGGGCAAACCACTGACCTCAACAATTTCCTTAGGAGCTGTGCAATGAGGGGCACCTGGGTGGCTCAGTCGTTAAGCATCTGCCTTCGGCTCGGGTCATGATCCTGGGGTCCTGGGATCGAGCCCCTGCATCGGGCTCCCGGCTCGGCAGGAAGCCTGCTTCTCCCTCTCCCACTCCCCCTGCTTGTGTTCCCTCTCTCGCTGTCTCTCTCTCTCTGTCAAATAAATAAATAAAACCTTTAAAAAAAGAAGAAGAAGAAGCTGTGCAATGGGAACAATGCTGGTCCTCAGGGGTTCCACAGAGTCATTGTGAGAGTCAACAATGTATGCATGAAAGTGCTTCGCAAACACTAAGCAAATGGCATGGATTTCTACTGTTTATTGGTATTTGGATTACCATATCATTGGCTAATTGGAGAACATTTCCCTTGCACTTTTGAATGGGGCTATGACCTGTATCTTTGCTTTAGAGCATCAGGTAACTGAGCTTAACAGCTCAACCTAATCAAGAGAAGTATGATTTCAATCATCATGTATTGAATGTTACTTTATGTGCAAGACACCCGAGCTTCCTCTGGAAAGGGGAGAGTCTGGGTACCAGACTGTTCCCCATCCATTGCTTTATTTAATCCATACTACAACCTTGTATGAAGTAGGTATTATTCCCATGTTGGAACAGAAATGACTTGCAACAGGTCCTATCTCTGTACATGGCCAGGGTTGAGATTTGAACTTTGTCCGTCTCTCTCCAGGGCCTATCCTCTTGCCCTAATACCTTGCTCTCCACCTGTCCCTAGAGTCTTACTTTAGTGTAGATAGGTAATAGATCAAGGCATATAGACAGTGAGTACTAGAGGAAGGAGAAAGTACAGTAAAAGTTTGCCATGTGCATCGGCTAGTTATTGCTGTATAACAAACCACCTCAAAATTTAGTGGCTTAAAATAATAAGCACGTATTAAGCTCTTGAGTCTGTGGGTTGGCTGAGTGGTTCTTCTGGTCTACAATGGCCTCACTCATGCTCCTGTGGTTAGTTGTGGGTTGCCTGGGGGTTGACTCATTGATCATGGCTGGGCTTTCTCACATGTCCAGGGCCTCAGCTGGGACAATAGGGCTAAGTCAGCTCTGCTTCATTTAGCCTCTTATTCAAGAGGCTAGCCTGGGCCTGTTCTCATGATGGAGGCATGGAGGCAGGGCTCCAACAGAAGTAACACTACTTGGGGCATAGGTTCAAAACTGGCCCACTGTCACTTCTGCTGGCCAAAGAAAGAAATAAACTGGCTCTCTTTCAAGGAGTGGAAGAATAGGCTCTTATTCCTGATGGGGACTCCTACAAAGCCACATTGCAAAGGACTAGATGCAGAGAGGACATTAATTGAGACCATCCATGCAATAAAACCTATAGTCCAATAGCTCTGTCCTACATATCTTATCTACATTAAGGTATCTAATCCTCATAACACCTCTAGGAAATGGAAACTTCTAGTAGCCTTCCTTTACAGATGGGGGCATCGAGGTACAAATGGATTAAGCAAATTTGCCCAAAATGGTACAACGGCTAAGTGGCAGAGGCAAGATTAGAACCCGGAGCCCACTCTCTTAGCCATCCATGCCTCATAGTGAGGTGTGTTTATAGCACAGTCCTCCCCTGGGGAGGGACAGAAACCAAGGCCATCAAGGGAGACTGGACAGATTACACAGCCCTGAATACCTCATTGTGCAGCTCCAGCAGGTGGTCAGGTTGGCCGACTTAGGTGAGCACCCTCTCCTGAGAAGGTACTGAGGGAAGAGAGGTAAGCAGTCCTGGAGGATGGCTCAGTTCAGCCTGGAGCATCGATCCCCATATCACTGACAAGGCTTGTTTTGTTGCATTTAATTTTTTAGAAAGGTCCCCTGGCTGGGACTTCCCGTGTCTGGCTCAGTCTGTGAGCTGTTTGTCTGGGAAGAGCCGGGAAGCCCTTGGACCTCTGAGACCCAGCCTGACACGTCAGCTCAGCATTGTCACAAAAATAGCCCTTCTCAGGGAAGGCAGGTACTTCCTCTGGCTGTGTTCCCCGCCCACCCCCTCCAAACCCCCCCTGGCCTTCAGAAAAAAAAGGGACAAGAAGCAATTGCACAAAGATTGGGACTGGCTGCGAGGGGGCTTTATGGGGACTCGGCAGTAACAAAGGGAGGAAATGAATATGCAGTATTAGTAATTACACTGTACACATCCCAATTTGTATTTCAATATGTCATTTCCATAATAAAACTGCCAAAGCAGTAACTAATGACACGGACTCATGTCAGGGAGCTGGCAGAGGAAGGGGGGACAGGGGCTTTCTTTTCCCTAATAACAAAATTGCCTTCAGTGAGAGACTCTTTCATGGCAGGCTGGCTGTTTCTGAGGTAGGTGTATTCCTGGAGATGAAGCTGCAGCCCAAGCCTTCTCTGGAAAAGGAGTCAAGGTCGACTGGCCTAACTGTTGGGAGCTCCCAGAGTTCCATAACTCCCCAGAGTTGTATCCCAGGGAAGGGAGGCAGCCTGCAGGGCCCCCAGACCAGATAAGAACACACTGAGATGGGCTTTGGGCCTTGGAAAGCCCGTAAGCTGAAAGTATGAGCTTGCACCAGCCTTGTGAATCTGACTGTCAGGTCCAAGGCTCCCCAACCTGTTCCGTTGCTGAAAACCCTATGTTGTTGCACATGCTGTCTCTTCCACTAGAAGCACCCTGTTCCCTTTGCCCACGTGCTTGTTTACACTCAGCGTGTGGTCGCCTCCCCAAAAAGCCAGCCCCGGCCACCGGCCACCGGTCCTCAGCGTCAGATTCCTCTTCTGGAGAGATCTGCTCTCTACAGATTCGGATGACATCGCAGCACTTACCGCAATACATGGCAATTGTCACTGGTCTTCGCCTCTGCCCCATGGGACTGCGGCACGACCTTCTCCGCCTCCCCCAATGGCCAGGTGAGACTTACCTCATTGGCCCAAAGCTCATTTCCCCACTTATAGATGGAATAGAGTGTGATATTCAGGAAAAAGAACAGAATAAGTGTCTGGGCATGAAAAAGTAATAGTGCCCATAATTGTATGGTGCTTTCCCAATTATAGGGCTCTTTGTGGACACTTGCAACTGATTCTCTCACAACAACACTGTGAAGTAAGCAGGCAGGTATTATAATTATTCTTGTTTCACAGAGAGGAAGCCAAGACTACAAGAATAAGGGATCCATCCAAGGTCACAAATGTGTGTGTGTGTATGTGCGTGTGTGTGTGCGCGTGTGGAGCTGAGACCTGAGCTCGGGTCTTCAGTTCCGCTTCCAGAGCTCTTCCCACCAATCTGAAGTGTGTCAGAGGTGGTTTCATAAAGTAACCTGGTCCTCAGGCTCTGATGGCCTGGAGCCATAGGCCTTCGGTTAGCTTTAGCTCGTATGTTTTTGAAGAAACCAAGACAAAAAGATTTGAAATAATATATGCAGGAAGAACTTGCCTTTTCTGGAACCTGACATTGGGAGAAAGTTCTTTAGAAATACCATCTACTGAATTTGTTATCTTAGAGCCAGAAGTTTCGGCAGAATGAAAGAAAACAATGGAGGTTCTCTAGCTGAGAGACTCCTCAAACACAAGTTTTTTAAGTTAAAGACTTCATAATCTTAGTTCAATCTTTAATTCTCCAAGATCTCCCTGATTTTCATCCATTGTCTCATCCCCTCAGCCAAAAATCACACTGAAGCCCTTTGTTTTATTATAAAAGGTAAAACAAAATCAACCAATAAGCAAATAAGAAACATCTTCCCTTAGCTCCACCTTCCTTTTCTGTTCTGCACTAGACTTCTAGAAAGGTCTTTCTCTAGGTCTCCACATCTCTCAAGTCCACTTGTCTGCTCCATCTGCAAAACTACCTGCTTCATTTGAACGCCCTCTTCTCTGTCCTGGACCACTGTATCAGCCTCCTTAGGCTCTCCTGACACAGACCTGTCCTCCCTGATGCTCACAAAATGAGCTCCCCTTAGGCAGAATAAGGCTACATCCTAATATGCCTGCCCCCTAATCCCTGGGACCTGTGAATAAATTACTTCTACATCTACTTTGCAGATGTGATAAAGCTAAGGTTCCTGAGATAGGGAGATTAACCTGGGTTATCCAAAGTGGGCCCAATATAACCTCAAGGGTCCTTATAAGTGAAAAAGGGAGGCAAGAGAGAAAGAGAGAGAAAGAGGTGGATTTGAAGACAGTACTCTGCTCTCTTTGAAGATGGAGAAAAGGGGCTACAGATAGACTGAGAGATGCAGGCAGCCTCTGGAAGCTGGAAGAAGCAAGGGAAAGGAGCTTGTCCTAAAGCCCCCAGAAAGAACACAGTCCTCTGGGCACCTTGATTTTAGCCTAGTAAGATCATTTCTGACCGCCAGATCTAGAAGATAATAAATTTGGGTTGTTTTAAGCCACTAAGTAATTTGTTCCAACTGCACTAGGAAACTGATACAAGGCCTTTCATCATTTTCCCCTGATTTACCTGGCTAACTGCTTCTCCTGGTGACTGCCCTTCCTGCACCATCAGCCTCTCAGCCCTCAGCCACTCAGACTTCCTTCAAGTACACTATTCTCTTTCACAGCTCTGTGCCTTTGCAAGGGCTGTTCCCTCGGATTCAAATGCTCTTCCCCATTTGGCTGCCTGTGAACTCCTCCTGGTCCTTCAAGACTGATCTCAAGGGTCATCTCGATGTGTAGCTGTTTCGGGCTGACCTAGCTGTCCCAGCCGCTATGCATCTGTCTCCCTTTATTTGAGCCCGTGAGGTAGATTCTATGCATTTTTGTCCATTTGGTTTAGTGATGAATCCTTTATGCCTAGAGTAGGCACTCAATAAATATATGTTGAATGGCTGTGTCTTTCTCCCCTAATCGAATGGAGGATCCTGGCGCCTAAACTTTTCCTTCTTTGTATCTCAAGCCTTGAGCACACTGCCTAGCACCTGGTAACTCCTCAACAATATTCTTGATTGATTAATAGCAGTAAATCATGGTTTGAGAATCGATTGCTCTAAAGTCGCATCTGGTTTCAGCAAAGTAGAACTTAGACTTCTGCCCTACTTTCTGGAAAAGCTGTCATCCTCCCCACCAGGGCAGGACTCAGAGCCGCTTGCAGAGCATCCCATCACCTGTTCCAACTGACGGTGCCCTGACCACGTGTCGCTGGCTTCCCCCCACACTGCCTCACAGTTTCTGCAGAACAGTCCTGTGTGGCGCTCCCATTGTCCCCCACTCTGTCTGGAAGGCAACGACGAAGTCAGCCCTAGAGGCCGGCCTGCAATCCACGTCTCCTTGTGCCAAAGCCATGATTCTTTCCACCCGATCTTATTGCTTGTGGGATGACCAGCACTCCCATGCACTTAGTTCTCTCTCTCCCTCAAAGCTTTGCCCCCTGCAAACTTACATGGAGGGAAGAAGATGGTGAGGAGCTGAATTTAAGCCACAGACTGCATTCACAGATACGCTTGTGTGTGCACAGAATATATCCAGAAGGATACACAGGAACTCCGGTGGCTGGGTGGTTGGTTGTCCAGGAGTGAGAAAGAGATACCCTTTGTTTACTGGATCACTATGTATCGGGCACTGTTTAAGGCACTGGGGAATACACCAGTGGACAGAACAGGCACAATATATTCCCCTTTGTGCTGTTTGGCATTTTCTAGGACATTTATTTTTTTAATTTTTTATTAGATTTTATTTATCCTTTTGTCAGAGAGAGAGAGCACAAGCAGGGGGAGGAGGAGAGGGAGAGGGAGAAGCAGGCTCCCCGCTGAGCAGGGAGGCCGATGCGGGGCTCGATTCTAGGACCCCAGGATCATGACCTGAGCCAAAAGCAGATGCCCAAGTGAGTGAGCCACCCAGGCGCCCCTGTTTGAAATTTTCTGTGTATATATTCTCCTTCAAAATAAAAACAAAACCATTTTAGGGCAGCTGAGTGGCTCAGTCAGTTGAGCATCCAAACTCTTGATTCCAGCTCAGGTCATGATCTCAGGGTTGTGAGATCAAGCTCAGTGCTGGGCATGGAGCCTGCTTAAGATTCTCTCTCTCCCTCTGCCCCTCCCCCCTCTAAACTTTTTTTTAAAAAAACCATTTTAATAAATAGAGAAGGGGAGGGGCACCTGATGGCTCAGGTTGGTTAGGCGTCTGACTTTTGATTTGGTTCAGGTCAGATCTTGCTGCAGTCCTAAGATCGAGCCCCCAATCAGGCTCTGCGCTGGGCACGAGGCCTGCTTGGGATTCTCTCCCTCCCTCTGCCCTTCCCCCGCTCTTTCTTTCTCTCTCTCTCTCTCTCAAAAAATAATTAAAAATAAATAAATAAATGTGGGGGAAATCACATTCATACTATTGACTACTATTTACTTATTCAAAAGAATACCAAGGTATATTTTTGTGTGAAAAAAAAGTCACAATTTATACTATATTATCTTTTGTGCATAAAAAAGTATACATCTACAAAATTCCATATGTTTATGTTTGCAAAGATGAATGCAAATATCTGAAAAAAATCTGGAAGGATTGTGGTGAGTGATCTGAGGGGGGTGTGATAGGATGAATGAGAATTGTACTTTTTACACGACTTATCTCTGTATCATTTCCAACGTGTTTATGTGTAAAAATATATAATTTTTAGATTAAGAAAGGACCCCAAGCCCCTGAGGCCATAGCTGGTCTCAGAACACGGATCCTGGTGGAAGTCAGGTTCTGGAGACCCGGGAAGCCTGGGGCAACTCCAGGTTTGGACTGGCCATCCCAAAGCAAGTCAGGGCTGAAAAGCATCCCCTCCTCTTTTCTGGAAATAAAGAAAGCCTGCTGGCTTTGCAAACTGATAATGCTGTACCTGAAGATAAGACCAGAGCCCTCCGGAAGGCTGGAGGGGGTGGGAGGACCCGGGGCTCTGCCACAAGCCGCATTGTTGACACGTCACCCGGGCCCCTCCTCCAGGAAACAACAATGAAAAGATATTGGCAACTTTGACATGGAGGAAATTGCTTTCTTCTGTAGGAAAGAGGAGTTCTGTTTTGAGGACAAAAAGCCACTTGCCCTGACAAAATGCTTAATTAGGAGATAAGCCAGGGAGCAGTGGGAGGGGTGTTGTTTGCCAGGGGTCCTGGGGAGCGAGTACACAGACGCTGTCCTGGCGTCGTCCCACTGTCACCGAGGAGCAGGGCTTTGCAGGCCGCTGGAGAAGCCATGTGTGAGGATCATGGTCAAGGTTCTCCTGGCGCCGGGACAAGCCCTCCAATCTGTTTCAGGACCTCAGTTTACTCATCTGTAAAGTAGTGACTGTCGTGCCCACTTCACCAGGAGCGGAGAAGATCCGGCGAGACCGCATTTCAAGTTCTCAGCGCGGCGCCAGACACCTCGTGTACCTGCTCAAGGGCTTGTGGTTCATGCCACCGTGATTATGATATGGGCAGTTCCACGCAATGGCTAGAATGTGGGCTCCGGGCTCAGGAGGTTGTGAGGTCAGACCCCCTACGTCAGATTCCCATGTCCCTCACTTACCGGCTGCAAACCCGGACTATCGCTTGACCTCTATGTGCCTTAGTTTACTTACCAGTAAAATGGGGGTAAGGCTAGTACTTACCTCATAGAATTGTTGCTAAGATGAAGTGAGCTAATACCTGTTCAGCAGTCTGTGCCTGGCCCAGGGTGGTCAGCACTTGGCACATAGTAGGGACTATTAACAAGACAATGGTAATAAACACAAGGTAATGTGTCCTGAGGGCACAAGATCCTCTTTCTCACCAGACATTCTCTTGTCCAATCCTGTGAGTTGGAAGAGACATGGAATGGGACATCCCTTCTTCCTGTCGCCCAGCTGGACGAAACAGAGAGAGAGAGGAGGTTTTACTCCAAATCCCCAGCTGCCCTGCTGGAGAGCGAGACCCAGCTCCCCCCCCCCACCCCCGTTTCCCTGGTTTCAGGATCAACATTTTCTCCATACGGGGCTCTGAGGTGGCCCAGCCAGACAGGCAGTGACGGGGAATGTGAGTAGGCCCCCCGAGAGTGAGGATGGCAAGTGTGGGGCCTCCTGAATGGGACTTGACACTGGAGATGACCTAGAATCAGGGGCTGTCACTCTGAAGTTGGTGAAATTGGATGTCTGAGAAGGGACGATATACATGCATCTGCGCTGGTGGATGGTCACTCAGGAGACTCGGGCTTGGCTGTTTTTAATGGAATCACTCCTTCCCAGCAGGGGTGGGAGAGGGGTGCTCCTGGCAAACCACCTTCCAGAGTGGTGAGCAGTAGTTGGCCCCCCCCCCAAGATACCTCCTCGGATCTCTGCCCGCTGCAGATGTTAGAGGCGTGGTCCATTATAGGGGCCGCAGCTCCCACACCACCCTCCTCAGACCCCCACAGCCGAAGTGCAGGTGGCCACCACGGGAAGGGTCCAAACATGGGTCCTCAGCCTAAACTCCTTTTGCTTCAGTTAAGAGCTAGTGAGGAATTAGGTGGCAGCTCCTTAAGAAATCGAATGACACCTGAATGGTGGGGACGCAGCATGTGTGTCAGGGAGAGGGGGCAGGACATTTTCACAATTTGGGAGCAAATTAACTGCAGGACCATTTGACAAAAACTTTTTATAACCTTAAAAATGTGCAAACGTATACCCAGCTATTCCCTTCCAGGAATGTATCCTAAGGAAATAATTAAGGACTTGGCGCAAAGATTTTTGCTACAGGATGTTTATTGTAACATTGTTTACAGCAGCAAAAAATATTTGGAAACAATTTAAATGTCTACCATTGGGAGCCTGGTTAAATAAATTATGGTACAGTCATACAATAGAATATTGTGCAGCCATTAAAATATTGTAAGAGCATATTTATTGACCTGGAAAGATGTTCATGATTCATTATTGAGTGAAAAAAAAAAAAAAAAGAGGTCACAAAACAGCCTTACAGAATGACCTCATTTTTGGTTAAAAAATACATATAAATATAAATATATAAAAATATATTCATGCATATAGTATAGCTGGGAGAACACTTTTTTAGGGAAGACTGCCTGAGGTACATGTAATACAGGGCCTTTTACAGAATGTTTCTGGATTATGGAAACAAAGCTTTTCACTTAACATGTTTTGACTTTACTCTGGAGGGGAAGGTGGTACAAATTAAGGGCCCAAAGTGGGGAAAGTAGGTGTGTTTGTGCGTATTTATCAACCAAAATGTCATCAGTAGGAGCTGGGACCTGGGTCATTTTTATTACCTTATTTTTTTCTTCCCTGTATTTCTGTGATGATTATTCACTTATTTAAAAAAACTTTAAGTTACTAAAAAAAAAAGACTAAAGGAAATCCAAGCTAGATGGCTGAAAGACCACGAGAGATAGAGGGAGGGGTGAAGGGTAGAGAGAACAGCAAGGCAAACTCCAGTTGCTTCAGAATCAGCTCCACGCTCTCTCAGGGACAATGGCCGTGATCTTAGCTGGGACACATGCCACCAATCACCAGGCCCTGGTTTCTGTAGTCATGTGCCTTAGGGCAATCCTGTGGACACATGCTAGATTTCACTTCTGTGCAGACACTGCTGTGTGCAGGCAAGCTCTCCCAGGACACATGAAACAGAACACCAACCCAAGGAACAGGATAAGATTCAGAAAAGAGAGCTCCTGCCTGGTAACATCTTGCAAATACACATGTGTTTATGTATCCATAGAGTAAGTCTTCCCCCCCCCCCCGGCTTTATTGAGATATAATTGATATATAACACTGTATAAATTTAAGGCACACAATGTGATGGTTTGATATACATATCTATCGTGAAATGATTACCAGAATAAGGTTAGTTAACACACCATCACCTTACAAAGTTACCTTTGTGTGTGTGTTTTACTTCTAAGATCTACTCTTTCAGCAACTTTCAAGTATACAACAGAGTATGGCTACCTAAAGTCGCTGTGCTCTATATTAGATCCCCAGAACTTATCCACCTTCTAACTGGAAACTTGTACCGTTAGACCACCTTCACCCATCTCCCCCACCACCCAACACCCACCCTGGCAACCACCAATCTACTCTTGGTTTCTAAGGGTTCCGTTTTTGTTGTTGTCGTTTACATCCCACATATACGTGAGATAATAGGGTGTTTTTCTTTCTCTGTCTCACTGATTTCACTTGGCATAATACCCTCACGTTAAGTTTCATCCGTGTTGGCAGTTTTCCATATTATATGTGTATATATACCACGCTTTCTTGATCCGTTCATCTGTGGGTGGACACTTAGCGTGTTTCCGTGTCTTGGCTATTGTAAATAATGCTGCAATGAACATGGAGGTACAGATATGTCCCCGAGATAGTAATTTCATTTCCTTCAGGTATGTACCCAGGAGTGAGATTGCTGGATCATATGGTAGTTCTAGTTTTAATTACCTGAGGAACCTTCATACTGTTTTCTCTAGCGGCTGCATCAATTTCTATTCCCACCAACAGGGTACAACCTTTCCTCTCGGGCACTTCCCTTTTCTCCACATCCTCACCAGCACTTGTTTTCTTGTGTTGTTGATTTTTAGCCATCCTAGCAGGTGTGAGGTGATATCTCATTGCAGTTCAGGTTTACATTTCCCTGATGATGAGTGAGGTTGAGCACCTTTTCATGTACCTGCTGGCCATTTGTATATCTTCTTTGGAAAAGAAAGATATGGAAATGGAAAGAAAGAAATGGAAAATGCTTTGCGCATTTTTAATTGGATCATTTGGGGAGGGTTGCTATTAATTTGTATGAGTTCCTCATATATTTTGGATATTAACCCCCTATCGGATACATGATTTGCAAATATTTTCTCCCATTCCATGGGTTGCCTTCTCATTTCGTTGATTTTTTCTTTTCCTTTGTGATGCAGAAGCTTTTTAGTTTGACAAATTCTACTTGTTTACTGTTGCTTTTGTTGCGTGTACTTTCCGTGTTCCTGGCTCCATATTCTGCCTTCTCTGACATCACTCTGGCAGGGGGTTTGGGGGAGGCTTTTTACAACCTGGCTGGGTTAACCGTCAATTCTCCCCATTTGGCCTTTCCTTGTGTAGGTGTGGGTGGGTTACAGTTTTACTGTGGTGACCTGCCTCACCATAACCGAGTGGTTATTTTTTTTTTTTTTAAGATTTTACTTATTCATTTGAGACACAGAGATAGAGAGAAAGAGAGAGAGCACGAGCAGGGGGCGAGACAGAGGGAGAGGGAGAGGGAGAAGCAGGCTCCCTGCCGAGCCAGGAGCCCGATGTGGGGCTCGATCCCAGGACCCTGGGATCAGGATCTGAGCCGAAGGCAGATGCTCAACCATCTGAGCCACCCAGGTGCCCCATAACGGAGTGGTTCTTATCTAAAAGTTTTTTATCATGCCAGGCTGCCCCTTTACTGGTCCTTTTGTCTGGCCTTTTTCTGTGTGCACTTGGTGCTTCCAGGTTGCTGACTTCTTCAGCTCCAAGATAGAGGTAAATAAGGCAAAAATAAAATCCAGAGAGCTCACCAAGGTGTTGTTCCTTGAATCCTGAGATCGCTAGCCATTCTGCCTTTCTCTCTCTGCCTCTAAGAGTCTTTTTTTAAAATTTTATTTATTTATTTGAGAGAGAGTGAGAGAGGAAGAGAGAGCACAGAGGGAGAGGGAGAAGAAGACTCTCCGCTGAGCAGAGAGCTCAATGCGGGGCTAGATCCCAGGACCCTGAGATCATGACCCGAGCTGAAGGCAGACGCTTAACTGACTGAGCTACCCAAGACACTCTTAAGAGTCTTCGTATGTTTGTCTTCTATATAATGTTCAAGGTTCTTTGTTGTGTTAGTAGAAAGAATAGAGAAAAGTGTGTCTACCCCATCTTCCTAGAAGTGGAAGTTCTTTCCCCCCTGTTTTTACTTATACCTCTTAACCAATGCAAAAACCTGCTGAAATTTTGGTATCATGCTAACTTTTGGCATAACTCACCAACATTTTTAGGTGATCAAAGTCCTCTGCTAATAGAATATCTCCATGAGATTTTTTTTTTAAAGATTTTATTTATTTATTTGACAGAGAGAGAGCACAAACGGGGGCGGGGGTGGGTAGGGAAAGGAAGAAGCAGGCTCCCCGCTGAGCAAGGAGCCAGAAGTGGGGCTCCATCCCAGGACCCTGGGATCATACCTTGAGCCAAAGGCAGACACTTAACCAACTGATCCTCCCAGGCGCCCCTCCATGAGATATTTTGAGCCCATCTTTTCAGAGAGATAATAGGGCCTAAATTATGTAAGGATCCTCTCTAGGTAAATCTGTTATCACAGTAAAATTAACCCCATCAAAGGATGTTAAATCTTGACAGTTCAAAGGGGGTGAGGAGTGGAGATAGTTTTACACCCAGGATGGCACCCCTAAAAACACCAACATGACCAGCTGTTGGGTCTTCCTATACCATGCAAAAGCTCTGGTGGCTGATGATGTCCCCCCACATTAATTATCTGCAACCCCCTCCCCCATCCTTTTGGGTTTGATTTCCCAGAGGTATTGACCAAATTCCCATTTTGGTTCCTTCTTCACAGCAAGTCACCAAAACCAAATTAGGAACGAATCTCTGAATATTATTAATAAAGGAGGAGTTTCCTTTGAACTAGAGTCTTTTTAACTGTGTTTCCCAGAGATTTCCTGTGTAGCTTCAAAAGGAGTTCATGACCACTTTGATTAGGACTTTATTTCAAGCCCTAATGGAAATAGGCATGCTCTCAGAATATCCAGCAACATGATGTTAGCCCGTTATGTTCCCTTGTAAAAAAGCAGTACGGCCCCTCCTTGGGATCCACACTAATAAAATGATTTACTTCATTGGAGGTGAGAGTCAGCTCTTTCTCCAGCTCTGAGCCCTGTGGCAGGAAAACTTCTGAAAGCCAAAGAAGATTTTTCTGTTGTTACCTGGTTTGCTCTTTGGTCCGTCCTGATACTGAACACGCATGGACTAAATGCTGTCTGTTGCAACTAGATTCTTTTATTGCACTATTATTTCAGTCATTTAGGGGTTTGGAGAAAGATGGGGGGTGGTATGGCTAATGGAGACAGATGGCCAATGCAATTATCACTTGAAAAACAGGTTTGTCCTTCAAAAATGACAACAGCAGTGGACTCTCAATGGCAGGTGAAATTTGGAAAAGGATTAGGAAAGGATTACCTCAGAGAAAAAGAACAGGTGTATCCAGGGTGTTCCAGTTTGTGGCCTTCAGCTTTTGAATGATGCCCTCAAAATAGCCCCTTCACATTTCAATTCCATTTGCACCCAGGGACTATGGCAAAGGTCAGTGTTGGTTACCTTAAAGAAGGACCCAAGAGAGAGTGAAGGTAAAATTTCCCTCCATTCTTTGAAGGGAAAACATAACTTAAAGGAGAGGGTATGTTGTACTTTTTAGCAAAATAGAAGTATATCCGTACCTGAAGAGAAGCAGGAAACCCGCAAGTCTCAATCTCCACCCTGCATGAACACTCCTGTTCCACTTCAGAACCCTGGGAATAGATAGAAAAAGAATCTTAATTCTCTGGGGAGAGTGTCTGTGGAACCAAGGCCAGAATTTGTACAGGGAGCTGAACACAGAGTATTATGAATAGAAGTGACCATCTGCCCTATATCCATTTTATAGGTGAAGAAACTTAGCCCAGAGAAGTGCAATGACCTGCCAAAGATCATGACAAGTTAGTGACAAAGTCACAACTGGAATTTAGCCCTTTCCTTTATGCTATGAGTAATCCTATCTTACAAGGCTTGGTCAAGAGCTCAAAGACAGAAAGGTGAGAACAAGGGGGTCTGAGCCCATGTTCTGTCCAGGAGAGGGACTCCTTGGGGAGTTCCGGGTTATACTGCTGCCCCCCGCCCCATATTATTTCTTTTTGCTGCAGAGGGCATCTGGGAAAGACAGCAGCAATGAAATCATAATGACAGCTACTTATCGAATGCTTCATCCATGCTAGGCACATCGCTAAGCTCTCTGGGGGCATCATCCCACAGGATTCTTGCAATCACCTTGTGAGCTAAGTAAAATCATCATGCCCATCTTGTAGATGAAAAACTGAGGTTCAGAGAGGTTATATAACTTGCCCAAGTTTATATACCTAAATAAATGTCAGAAAGAGAATTGGAACCCATCTCTGCCTGGCTCCAAACCCAAACTTTTAATTCCTGTGTTGTATCGTTTCTCAAAGCAGACTGCACTCTGAGCTCTCCAAGTCACAGTAGAAGTTTGGGTCCCTGATTAACTTAGATACACAAAGGAAATGAAATCTGATTGGCACTAGCTTGGCTGTTTGGGGGTGGAGGGGGTAGAGGAGGATTGGTGCCTCTGGAGGGGGTCAAGCTCCCTAGAGATGGTACTGAGCCCCACGGTGTGGCCATGAAGACGTGAAACTGACCGTACCGTCCAGCTCTGCACTGATTGCGCCTGGCTTGGTTGCTGGGATGGAGCCCAGCAGAGCCCTAGGAAGGCACAAACGTGGGTAGGTAAGGCTTGTTCCACGCTTGTTATATCTCCTTCACTTCCTCCTGGGGGGTAGCCCACCCTGGGCCAAGCTCAATTTCCCCTCCATTGCCCTCCAAGATGTTAGGTGCCCTCTAGCAGTAATTCTCAAACATAGCTGCACATAAGCATCACCTAGAAGCTTAAAAAATTTTTTTTAAAGATTTTATTTATTTATTTGTCAGAGAGAGAGAGAGAGAGAGGGCACTAGGAGCGGGAGCCAAAGGCAGAGAAGCAGGCTCCCTGGTGAACAAGGAGCCGGATGTGGGATTTGATCCCAGAACCCTGGGATCATGAACTGAGCTGAAGGCAGCCACTTAACCGACTGAGCCACCTAGGTGTCCCCACCTAGAAGCTTTTTAAAATTAGTGGTGTCTGAACCTCATTTCCAGAGATTCTAATTTAATTGCACTTAATCTCCTCAATTAAAGTTGCCAGATAAAATACAGGATGATCATTTGAATTTGAATTTCAGATGAACAACAAATACTTTTTAGCCTAGGTATGTCCCAAATATTGCAAGGGTCATACTTACACTAAAACATCGCTCCTTGTTTATCTGAAATTCAAATTTAACTGGGCATCTTGTGTTTGCGTTTGATAAATCTGGCAGTCCTATCCCTAGGTTGTTCTAATGCACAAGCACAGGCTGAGAACCTCTGTCCTATGGGACCAACAATCCTTCCAAATAGACTACGTGTTGCTCTCAGCTTCACAACCTTTGACTCAGGCAGCAAATACATGTGGTTTCTCAGCACCTCCTGTCTGTCCTCTAACTCAGCAGCAGAGTTAATTGTGTAAAAGGGAGCACAGACCATGAGAGGTTAGCCCGTGGGAAATTGGTTATGTCTGATAAATTACACCAATGGTACTTCCTACTCCCTGAGTGGGGACTGTGTGCTGAGCTCCTAGTGGTCAATGTCCATTGCACAGTTTTCTGTGCATGGCATTTGTTAAGCACTGCTAGAGATGCCATGGAAGCTCTGGAAGAACTCACAGCCTGGGAAGGGAGAATCCAAGTGTCCTTTATTGGAGAAATTTTCAGTCTGTAATCAAATAAGGATTTGGAACAAGCACCCTTGTTATGCACATAAACCCAATTAGCAAGACCACATAAACTATTACCTGACAAACGTGCAGCTGGACAGAACTGAATGAAGGTAAGTGGGATAAAAACAGGAAGAAGGAATGTTCTGCTGTACCAGGTTGGAAATGATGGAGTGCCCACCTCCGCCACGTGGCAGCTGTGCCCTCTGGGGCAAGGCACCTATTTTTCCTCTGTCCCCATTTCTTCATCTGGCAAATGGCGGTGAGAATAATCGCTCACGGAATGATTACGAAGATGAAATAAAAATGTGGTTGGAGACTAGGGCCTGGAATATCATGAGCATTTTATGAATAGCGGCTCTCGTACCTACAGCATCTCTAAGACAGTGTGCGACCACATCACATGTTTGTATAATAAACTCAAAAGCATTCATGGCCGAAGGTTGTAAAACTAAAACTAATGAGATGAGAAAACATTTTCCTTAACATCAATTCAGTCTACGATTTGGTAGTGCCCAGTTCTTCCAGGACTTTGAAAAGTGACCAGGAAATGAAGAAGAATTTCCCAATTCTAACCTCTGCGCTAGGGATGTTCTACTCAACTCAACTTTAACAATGATGCAATTAAGTATCAAAAGTCTAAGACAGATTCTTGCAACTCTATACCAACATGTTATTCGCCTGTGCCGGCCTGTCTGGGATGGGTGTTTTTAGGGTGTAGTTACATGGAAATAGCCTCTGATTACATTTCTGACTTTTCCAGGTAGGTTATAATTTTAGACAGTTGTTTTGACGTGACTCTTTGGAAGGCCACACATATCTGCGAGGTCTTCAGGACTCTGTGAAATAAGATGACATGAATTTTTTTTCTGATACATAATGTAATATTCCTTACTACTGTGGAAACACGCAAAGGGTCAGTTGTGTGCAAATAAAAATTAATTTCCAACTTAAGCTAGAAGAGAGAAAGGGAAACTAGAAGGCAAACCTTCCTCACTCTTGTTTATGACTATTTCTATGATGCGTAAGAGGATGTCATAGTTCCTCTGGAGGAATCCCATATTCTGGCTCCAACTTAAGGTTTCCATTTCATTTTCTGAAAGACACAGGAGTAAAGAGGCCTGCTCTGGGTGCATATACGGGACTATCTATCTATCTCTCTGTATGCTTACAACTGGTCCTATGTCTTCTACGTATATACCCGGGTGAGAGATACCCATGAGGGTGGGGTTTTTGGCTTTTTGCTCACTGCTGTGTCCCTATACCTAGAGTGAGCCTGACACATGGAAGGCTATGTCTTCTGATGGAATGAATTAATCCATATGTTGAGTATGTGCTCATGTATCCATTATTCCTGATAAATGTACCGCTTCATTGCTCATCGACCTTTTCACCCTTGAGAACTGAGCTCTGGATCAGCAAAGAGAGAGGGCAACTTGCAGGTCTCACACAGGAGAGATGAAACAAGGAGAAAGAGAAAATAGGCTAGGTGAGGACATCGATGCTGCAGGGCCCGAAGTTATATATATTATCCAGAATTACCCAGTAGTGCAGTGGAAGAACTGGCCCAAAACTCTGGGTTTCTAACTCCCCCCACCCCACATTTTTGTCATTGTTTTTGTTTCCCCTGAAAAATCTTTCAGGACTCTCTTTGCCTAATACTATGCTGACATGGGCACAACACTTTACAGTTTCCAAAGTTCCCTTATATACACCCCATCATCGAGGTAAACGTTGTTCTTCCCACTTGGTAGGTGAGAACCCCAAGGCTCTGAGAGGTCAAGTGACTTACACGAGTTCAGCCAGCTAATAATCAAGAGGAGGACCCTTTGCTGCCTGAATACTACCTTCTCCTTCCATCTCCTGATGCCTAACATTTCACCACTGGAACTTTATTCCTTTAGCTTAAAGCACTGGCCATCTTTTAATTCCAAAATCCTCCAGGAATGATCATATCTAAGCTAGTGTCCGTCACTGCTACCTTAATATACATGAATTTAGAATCTTTGCTGAATGTATTTTTTAAAATATGGAGATGTTAAAGAAAATAGGGGCCTGAAGGCCCGCCGCGCCCCCCGCCCCCGCCCCGGGCTAGAAGAAACCCTACGATGAGAATATGTGGAGGGGAAGCTCCATATGGTTCCCACTTTGGTCTCAGGCCATTGCTTTCAACATCTAGTGATTTTTGAAAAATTTCCATCAGAGGCATCTTATTATCAGATATGTAGAGCAGTAAGGATGGGGGACAGAGTGACCGCGCCTCTGCACTTTTGGGGAAGGGAACCTCAACCATGTGACTCAATGGGTTTCTGGCTTCTGGACAGACAACATTCTGATATTTAAACTTTAATGCGAGTGACTCAGGAATAGTTTTGCAGACAGTGTCAAATGCCTCCTCTTGCCATGCAGGAGCCAGGAAGCCAGGAAGGACCAGCACCAAGGGTCTAGTCAGGCAGGAAAGGGCATTCATGACTTTGACCCTCAGGGCCTAAGCCCCTGTTTTGTGCCATGCATGCTGTGCTAGGGTGCTGGGGGAGCAAGGCGTGTTCCCCGCCCTTGATGAGCTCATAATCTAAAGAACCCTATAAGTCCTGAGCTTTGCATAGGAGAAGCCCAGGAGATGCCTGAGACAGGAAGAACTGGCAGGCTTGGAGGTCCAGGAGAAGGGAGGGCAGAGTCCAGAAGAGCAGAGATAATGCCCCAGGAGCAGGTGACACCCGGGTGAGCTCCAATGTAGGGTGGAGGCTATTTATCCTCTGTCCATGTCTACACCCGCTGGTGAATGTGCGGGTGGGGGTGGGGGCATGGGGAGTGGTTGGAGGGGCCTGCTCAGCACTTTTAAAAGCTGTTCCAGGAGCCAGTGGGAGAAGCAGAACCACACAGTTCTTGTTCTTGCCATTCTGCTTGTGTCTTACCAGTCCCTAAACCTCTATTCCTGGGCTTTCCTTGAAGCCACTTCTCCCTCCTAGTAGGTGAAACCAAGATGCGGGCTCCCAAGGAAAGAAGAAGCCAATTCTTTAGCTCATTGCCCAAGGGAAAGGTGCCAAGGAAAAACTTGGCTAGGAAAGCTCTGGGGAATTAGGACTCAGGTGACAATGCAGGGGAGAGAAGATCTCTTGATGGTGTTTATCAAGCCTGAGTACAAAGACCACAGGTCAAAGAGCAGGGAAGAACCTGACCTGGCCATGCTGGCAAGGTCCAAGGAAAAGCTAGATGTTATAGCAGGAAGGGCTAGGGAAGGGAGAAGGGGGAAGGAGGAAGAGCAGGGCTGAGGAGCCTAGGAGAGCCCAAATGGTCCAGGACAGCGAAGGGCATCCCATCCAAGTGCAGAATGGGGAGGTGTGAGGGCCACTCTCCTTGAGTTTCAGTAATTAACCAGTCTCTGTGTACCTGACTACAGAATTAACAGGCAAAACAAACTCCTTTGATGTAAGCATATGTAGAATGTCTGGGGAGAAAGAGGGGCAAACACATGAGAGAGTGATCTTGCATTAATATGCAAACAAGTTTGATGGAAAAATATTACCAACAGGCAGAGAGACCAAACAAAGAAATAGAAGTTTGGGAAAACAGGCCCCTGACTGAATGTGCCTCCAAGATATCTTGGGCCCCTGGAAACATCTTGTCTGGTCTCGCTGGGCACTGCAAAAAAAATCACTACTTTTTTTTTCAAGGAGTTCACATATTTTTCGCAGGCCAGCTGCCTTCTCATCTCCTACCTGTTCTCTGCAAAAACTGCCAGCAAGTTTCCAAAGAGGCCTGTTTATTTATGGAGTCAAAGCCCCGGAGAAAGTAAGGTGCAAAAGGCTTGAATACCTCCTCCTGGGAAGCAAAGCTAACGGGGAATGGAGCTGAGCTTGTAACCCAGCATCCTGGATGCCTGTCCTGTGATATAACCCCTGAAACGCCACTTTCTGTGAAGGCCAACTTTATTAGAGGAACTGATAATTGAGGGATGGTGTGGGAAGGGGGAGAGAGCAATAAGATGCCGACATGATTTAACACTTGATGGGCTCTGGAAAGGAAAAATAAGGAACGGGGCTTGGAGCTTTAGCTTGGCGCCTTCCTCGCTCCACATACATGTTACCGAAATGAATATATGCGACTGTACTCTCTGGGCGCTGGAGTCTGGGGCACAATGGCACAGACTTAGTGAAACAAAAAGGCATTTCTCCTGCCTCCACTGAGTCTCTTGTGGTACTATTGTCTGATGCTAAGAACTCACATAATAACAAAAAACAATGCCCCTATGAAGGGGGGGAAATTGATTTGGCACCAGCAGTGGTGTTTTCCATGGGAATGACGGTGGGGGCTGGGGCTGACTGTGGGAATAGTGCAAATCAGCACTTTTTTGTAGATTTTCTTCAAGCCATTGTTTATTTTGGCTTTGGTCAGATCCGTGGCCCAGCTTGAAGATTCCCACTGGGCTTTCTGAAGCTCACAGACCTATGAGAGATGAAACGGGGATAAATAAATAATTACAAGACACCCTAACCCCCGCCCCGGCACTCATGTGTGGGGTGTGCCTATCTCGGTGAGTGTGTGTAGACATGCGTGTAGGACACTGTACTGCGTATGTACACATTTGGTGTGCCCACCGGGGTGAAAACTCAGGTTTTCTTCGGGCGTAGTTGGTTCATGGTCTCACTATCATCTTTCACTTGGGGCAAGGGAGATCGGGGCTATTTTACACAAGTGCTAGTTTTTGCAAGATAGCATTAGATAAAACTTGTTTGAAACTATACATTCCTAAAGTCCTTATACTTATAAACACTTTTAAACATGAGTCACTCAGGTTGTGGTCCCAACAGGAAAAAAAGTCAGTGGTTGTTCTGATAATGGAAGGTAAACTTTTATTTCACAGCTCTTAGGAGCTTCTACTCTATCCTAGCTAAAGGATGCAGAGATCAACCATGCAAAATTTGTCACAGGACAGAAAATGGACAGACAGTATGTGTAGTATGATTATATTATGGTCCAAAATGTGAATACACTGGCTTTAAAATGCCGGTTACTGATTGCTCCTGTCATATCAGCAGCAGGTTATTACATTCTGAAAGTACACAAGACTTTCTTGAAGGTTCTGTGAGGGTATGTGTATTCTAAGTTTTACATAATGAATGTTTTACAAAGAAATGTACTTTCTCTCCTTTTTAAAAAAGTTTCCATTTCCAATAAGGGTCTTTCAGACAAATGTGTATGAAGCTGCTTCTGAGCAGGGTGGTGGGGTTGCTCAACGGCAGGGGGCGGTATTTAATGTGCTTCTGTGTAAATGGTTCCCCTGGAGGAAAATTCCAGTTGGCCTTGCAAGGTGACAATATTTAGATGGGTTTGTTGCAGAGATGTTTTCCAACAAAACGCAGAAGAGTCTTATTTGCTTCAGCTTGCCATCCCCGCCCCCCAACAACTTAGAAGCAAGTAGGGGACCCGGGCTCTTATCTGGGTCTGAATTGAAAGAAAAAGATCTTACCATGGGCCAGGTAGTGTGCTAAGTGCAGATATGATTTAATCAGCACAAGAACCTTATCAGAGTTTCATGGATGGGGAAACAGGCCAAGAGTGGTTAGGGAACTTGCCCAAACTCACACAGCCTGTGTGCTTCAGAACTGGATTTGAACCCTTCTCTGTGACACTCCCTAATGGCCTTCAGCTAGCCCTCTGACCCCCACCATACCTCCCAAGCCTGGAAAGCATCCCCGTTTCCCACAGATCCTGACTGGGTGATAGCAGCGCAGTAAAAACAACGGTGTCAACTGGGGTAGGAGTCTTCAGAACCAAAAGGTGGAATTCAGCTGGGGTGGGGGTGGGGGTGGGGGTGGGGGTGGGGGTCCCGGCCTGCCATTTCTGCTGCTCTGTCAAATAAAAGGGTGCCAGGTGTGGGGGCACCCTAGTGTGAGCTTTGCACAGCTGGACCAAGGCTGGGAAGAGGAGTGTGGAGAGAGATGCTTACATCTCCTCCCCCTTCCTGGAAAATAACTTTGCATTTGAAGGGAGATAGAAGGAGTGAGTAAATCTGTAACTGGGATTTGGTGGCCTGGGGATTTCATTTGACCCCGTGAAGGCACATGCCTGTGCCTGTCTATGTGTAGGGGTGTGTGAATTGGGAGGAGGAAACTTCAGGTTACATGCGATGGGGTTTTTCGGATTGGGTTTTTATTTAAAAAAAAAAGTCATAGCAGCTACCATTTAATGGGGACCCACTCACTATGTGCGAGGCATTGTGCTGGACCGTTCACGAGGTCTTAATTTTATGTGAAGAAAAAAATAGCTTACTAGTTTGTTTCTATGCAGGTCCACTCAGAGGCATCGAGTATTTTTTCCCTTAGTGTTGAAATACAGTGCTCTACTCTGAGGTAAGATTTGGGGAGAGGCGGGGAAGGGTGCGGGGACGGGCAGAGGGCGGTCCCTGCCTCGCTTGTCTCCACCTTTTATTTTGACCGGTCCGATGGCGACAGGCTCGCACTAGGACCCAGGCGCCAGAGCGCCTCCGTCTGTCCTGTAGGTTCATTCAATCTCCCATACACACAGACCCACTGCGAGACCGACACACACTCACACACACTCACACAACTGCACGCAGCGAGGCTCGGGAAGTCAGGTCGCCTCCTCGCCTCGGCGCCTCCTCCGCTCCAGCCAGCCGGGTCTCCTCTGGGGACCGGAGCTCGGCCGGGCAGCGCAGCCCCAAAAGAGGACGAGCTCAGCGGACCCCGGTTCCTCCATGGGCAAACGCGGGCGGCCGCGCAAGGAGGCGCGCTGTGAGGGCGCGGGGCTGGCCCCCGCCGCGCCCCCGGCGGTGGCCGCGCCCCAGCCCCCGGCCCAGCCCGAGGAGCCCGCGGGGGCCAAGCTCAGGTGCCCCTTCTCGGACATTTTCAACACCAGCGAGAACTCGATGGAGAAGCACATCAACACTTTTCTGCAGAACGTGCAGATTCTGCTCGAGGCCGCCAGCTACCTGGAGCAGATCGAGAAAGAAAACAAAAGTAAGTTTAGGGGCCCCGGCTGCTCCTCGGCGCCCGGCTCTTTCTTCCTCAACCACTTGGGCGACCCCTGTCGCCTGCTCGGCCCGCGCCCCCCTCCCCCCAACACACATCCAGCCCTCGGCAGTAAAGCCGATGACACCGGAGAAAGGACACGCACGCACAAAGCTGCTAAAGATGTAACAAAGACGAGCGGGGGGGGGGGCGAGGGGGGGCTGTCGGTACGTCCGTCCGTCAGTCTCCCGGAGGCTGGGAGGACCGCCGGGTGGACAAGCGGGGGAGTGTTGTTTGCTGACAACTGAGCCCAGAGCTCATCTCTTCGAGGTCGCCTTTCTTCCTTCTCCCACCTCCCCCCCCCCCCCAGCCTTCTCGGGCAGACAAGTGTTGTTTTTCTGTCGCTCGTTCCTGGGTGGGGTGGGGATTAGAAGCCGAAAGTTGGAAATCGTAGGCAGAGCTCAGCGGTTCGAGAAAAAAAACACACAAGAGACACACACGACAACAATAACAACAACAACAACAACAACCAAACAGCCCTCCGCGGCAGGGGCTTGGTCTGGCTGGCTCGGCTCGGCTTCTCCCTCCTGTCTACTGTGCTTTTTCCTCCCCTCTCGCAGCGGGGCTCAGGCCATCGCGTCCACGGATACAGTCCCCCAGCACCTCTGTTGCCCTGGGGTGCCGACACCCCCCCTCCCCCAAACAGGCCGGCTGGGCCAGGCAGCGCCAGCAGCTCGCCCCGGACCCGCCGTCCTGCGCCCGGGAAACTTGGCGAGGGGGACACAGCTAAAAGGAAACTTTGGGATCTCGCAGGAAACAATAGTTGGGGAAGAAGGTGTGGGCTGTTGTGTGCGGTTTCTTTATTTTCCGGGAGGCGACTTACGAGCGAGCGCGCCTGGCAAACGCCTGCCTTGTCGATTTCTGCCGTCCTCCTGCCCCCCCCCCACCTCTCGCGGATTCAGGTGGAGAGCAATGTTTGGTGGTGGTGGGGGGGGGGGTGCTGGGAGCCCCACCCCGGCCTGGCCTCCTTTTTGTATTTGTTTGTTTCATTTTTGCCCCTGCCTGCTGGGTCCCCCAGTCCTCCCAGGCAGTCGACTCAGCGTCCTAACGGGGGCACGCGTGTGCGGCGTCTCCAGCACGGTCCTCACAAATAAGAGCTGCGAGAAGGGGGAAGGGGTCGAGGCAGATAAACCGATGGACTGGAGAAAACCAGACTGTTTAATCGGTCCGAACAAGTAGGAAGATCCATGAGACGAGGGGGGGGGGCGGGAATGGTCCGATTGCAACGTGTCAGATCTTGCAACCTCCTCCCCCTAAAACACAACAACAACAGTCCTCAAACACAAAAACACCTTAGCTGACCAACACCCCAGGCCTCCAGGGTGAAAGTAACCGTGTGTTGCCAGCGCCAGTTGTGCAGTGGCTGAAGGCAAAAACAAGGATTTGTGTTGGGAGGACGGTTGTGTATGTTCTTTTCTTTCTCTTCTCTCCTGTTTTCTCGGAGTGCCAGGATTGCGAGAAAGGCGCATCGCTGGCTGTGTAGCCTGCTCAGTTTGCGATTATTCATGGGGGGGGGTGCATTCGTCAGGAGGGTAGTTTCTGAAAAGCCAGAGCTGGTGGGGAGCTGGGTGAAGACGTGGTTTTGTTTGGTGTGTTTGCTTTTGTTGGAGGGGGGAGGGGCGCGATTTCTTTAGCTACCCCTCACCCCGGTCCGGGGTTCTCCGGAGTCTGTCCCGTGGTGACGACTCTGGCGGGGGGTGCACCCAAAGAGGGCACCTTGGCAGTGTGTGGCAAACCTGGTCCCCCACCCCCCCCAAGCATGGTGTACTAAGGAGGTGGCTGGAGCTTCCACCGCGTCCCGCCCCCCGCTTCGCACCCGCAGACAATCAGAGACCTCCGCCCCCGCCCCCGCCGCCTCCCCCGCGGCGTCCCCGGCCGCCCTGGCCGCCGCCACCTCCTAGTTTACCCCGTGCCGGGGCTCCGGCGTGGCCACCAGTCACGTAAGCAGAGGGCCGGGCGCGCCGGGCCGGGCTACCCCGCACGGGGCGGGCCAGCGGCAGCGGAGCGGGGCTCCTGTGGCGGAGGAAGCCAGGGGGCTTCCTCCCGGTCCCTCTCCCGAGTGACCGCACTGCAAGCCCCGCAGCCCCCGAGAGGGGTTCGGGAACCTCAGCGCCCCAGTCAAAGTCAACTTCGTGTGCGTAATCAGCCCCTCGGCCCTACTGCCCCCCCGCTCCGGCCGGCTCCCCGCGGGAGTATTTTTAGCTCTCTTGCCTCTATTTGCCGCCGCTGTTTGGCTCTGCATGACGTGATGCCAACGGCCCCCAGATTTCCCCGAGAGCGTGGGCCGCTGCGCCTTGCCCGGCTTGGCTGCAGGGACCCAGCTCCAGGCCCTCGCCCCCTCCCCAATAGCTCTCGCTGGCGAGGGTGACCTCCAGCAAACTACGGGCGACCATCGCCGGGCCCTCTATTATGCCCCTTGCAAACAGAAGCGGCCCGCAGGGGCTGCTTTATCCTCCCCACTTTCGGTACCCCCCCCCCCACCTCCCGCCGGGTCTGGGTTTCCTGGTACGGAAAACGGCGGGCCCTACATCTGCCTCATTTTACTGGGGGCGCTTCTTCGCGCTGGCGGCGCTCGCCGTTGTTTTCTGCTCGCTGCACACAATGCCCGCGCGTCACGGCGGTCCGCGTGTGCACAGCAATAACGCGAGTTGGGGGGCGGGTCGTGCGTGCGCCGGGCTCGGGCACTGCGGGTCGCTCCGCGCGCGCGGGGCTTGTTTTGCTTCAGAGCCCCGCTTTCCGAAACGCTTACATCATTCAGTTGTTGGGGGAGGGAGGGGGATCTGGGCGTTCCGATAGGACTCCAGCATTTCTCAGGTCCCTGGTTTTTGGAACGAAGCAGGGATCCTAGTTGTTTAATTATTATTATGATGGGAGGGGGCTCAAGCTTTGTTTGTTGGGCAAGTTTTTTTTTTTTTTTTTCTTTTTAGGTCACTACTGCAAAGGGCATTGCTGGCCGGCTCAGGTGCACAACCTCCCCGCGTTCATTTCAGCCAGTTCCCCTGTAATCACTTGATCTCAGTTTCTCCGCCTCCTCCTCCTCCCCCTCCCAGCTAGAGACACATGGTTTCCACATGGAGACAAACTTCTTTCCTCTGACTGGACTTGACCTAGCTGCGTTGTTCAGCCTATCGCCAGCTTCAGCTTTCTCTGACGTCACGCGTTGCTGAGGCCAGAGACTGGTGGGTGGGGCCAGGAGGCAAGCCAGGAAATCTCTGGGAGCTGTAGTGTGGCCAGCTGGTACAATTCCTTCTTAAAGGGACGCTCTTCTCCCCTGAGATGGGTGTCAGCCTTGATTCTCCATTTCGGGTTCTGTGAGACCTTCCCGAAATGCACCAGTAGACCTTGGTCACGAGTTCACACGTTTCGTTTTTACTGTTGTTTGCAAAGTACTTACTTGGCAGGAGCTCGCCTTATTTTCCATTGTTGCCAGAACTGCTTTTCGTTGCCTCTTTGAGGTTTCCGTAGTAGGAGTGCTCACCAAGCTGTGGCCCCAGTGTTGAATTATTCCCAGTAGATATGGTGAGTCTCCTCAGGGAGAGGGTGTTCAAATTAAGTCACCCAGTATTGCAAGACAAGGATTCCCAAGGATATGCGGGTACATTTTCCTGACGTTCTAACTGATGTGAATCCTTAAGGATCTCAAATTAAAGGTCTCCAGAAATATTAATCATGGAGACTAGGATCGGTTATCACAAAATCAGAAGTTATATGTAAATCACCTCTGGCATCATCTATATCCATTTGGGGTCCAGTGAAGGGGTGGCAACTTAGGACCGACTGATAGACAAATATTTACTTACTGTTTTGGAAAAGGTTAAAACTGAAAGGGAAAAAGAACCAGACTCACAGAAAAGCTGCTCAGCGGGGCAAGTAGAAGCTACTCTAACAGGTAATGTCCAGAGGATAGAAATGGGTTTCTCAGTGTCTGCAGAAGGTCGCTTTGGGGGCAATGCTTCTAAGAAGAGAAGAATGATTACATGGGAGTAGACGGCATGGATTGCTCTCTGGAGTGGATTATGTGGGGTTGAGGGTGAGGTGCTTTCTTAGGGGCATGGACAGGCCAAGGAGCAGCCTCTTCCTCCTGATGGAGGAAGCTGCTGCTTTGTGGTGTCATTTGGCCCCACCCCGCCTTCCTCTCTTAATCTTCTCTGCTCCTGTCCAGCAGGTCCACCAGCAAGCACGCTTCGCAGTCATGACTCCGTGCTTGACTCAGACTCTTCCCTCTTGTCTAGAATGGCTTCGTTCTCTTATTCCTCTGAGGTTATCTGTATCTTACTCACCCTTCAAGACCTAGGTCAGCTCACACCTCCTCTAGGAAGCCTCATCTGGCTATTTCTTAATTCCTGGTAGTTGAGAGACAAAGCTTTACAGTTACCCAAAGCAGGGCCCAGATTCCTCCTTTGCCGCTTACTGGCTTTGTGACTTTGGGTACAAGTTACCTAACCTCTCTGAGGTTCCATTTCTTTTTTGTAAATTGAGGATAACAGTAGAACCAGTCTCACATCATTGCTGAACAACTAAATGAGGTACTCCATTTAAACATTTAAAGTCCCTGGAATATAGTAGGTGCTCAATAAATAGCCTCTTCTCTGAGCTTTGATAATCAGTAACCATGCAATCTTCTACTTGCTTCCTGTGTATTAGCTTTATCCTCCCGGGGAGGTGATTAGCATCCTAAGGGAAAAGATCACCTATAGCATTTCAGTATAGGCCACCATTGCATATAGCACAGCATTGGGCATACAGAGACACTTAATATACATTCTTTGATTGGTTGGATTTATCATTTACTGGCTATGGCACAGTGATCAGGTTTGAAGGCCAGGAGACACAGTAAAGACTTTCTGGGGACTTGGAGAAGAGTTGGAAATACTGATCTCTTCCAAGGAAAGAGGGTCTCCCATAATCAACACAGACTGCCCTTGGCCTGTAAAGACCAGGGGCAGCACAGAGATGGTAGGTTAGGCCTGGAGAGTTGAAAGTGCCCACTGTCATCTGCTGTGACCCGGAAAATGAATCAGTTACTAGCAGGAGACTAGAGGACTAGAGCAGGGGACTAGGGCAGCCTTGCTAAAATTGAGGGCTTTGATGGCAACTAATGTTCAAGCAGGTCACATTTCTACATAGCAGCCATCTCACGATTCATTCATTCATTCTGCAAATATGTACTGAGCATCTACTATGTGCACTTGCTTTTCCCTGAAAACTCTGTGGGCTGATTTACGGTGGGGGTGGAGTGGGATATTTGGTTTTGGGGGCTGTGTGTAAAGAACATTCTTAAATCAGGTCTTTATTTTCGCTGCATCCTAAATTATGTTTCTCAGATTCAGTTTTTTTTTCCAGTTTTAAATATGATTTCTGCCCACTGGTAAATGCCAGAAGTAGACTTTGAGGATATTGTTGTGGCTTTCAGAACCCCAGAGCTCCCAGGGACCGGGCACCCTGCAGAGGCGACCCAAGGGACCCTTAGAATATTGGAGAAGTTGAATTGAGCCATTCCTGGTTTGGGGGGAAAAAGGAGGTCCCATCAGTTCCAAGGGAAAACAATAGCTGCTATTGACCCTCCCCCGCTGATGGAAACACTCTCCCATTGACATACCCCGAAATGGGGATTTTTATCTGAGGATGGCTGGTCAAGAGCTTGGAGGGAAAACTGAGGGAAATGAAGAGGGTTGCGTGGTGCATCAGCAACTAACTGCATTACGCAGTATCAGTACTGGCTACCATCTTTGAGCACAGACTCTATACCACGTATGGGGCTAAATGTGCATTATCTCCTCCAGTCTTCACAACAACCCCATGATGTGTGCAATTTTATTACCCCATTTTATGGAGGGGGTAACCAAGGTGCAGGGATGTTGAGTAACTTGCCCAAAGGTCATATGGTTTAGTGAGCTGAGTTTCGAACCTAGGCCTCTGATTCCAGAATGAGCCTGCAGTCTTAACCATATATGCATGTACACATTTTCCAGCCAAGGAATGAAGTCCAGAGAGGTAAAATGACTTGCTCAAGGTCACCCAGCAACCCATAGCAGAGCTGGTATTTGAAACACTCTGTTGATTGTTCAAGGTCTTCCTGTACACACCCTGCTTAGAAAAGGCTGAGAAGTGAGGCCGAGGACAGAGGAGCCGACCAGAGAGGTTTTTTTTCAGACTTGTTCAACTCTCCTGGCCCTAACTCAAGTTTAGGCTCCTAGGAAACACCACCCCCTCCTGCTGCCTTTCCCAAGTCTGTCCTCTGGGCATATCAGAGGGCTTGGGCTGTTGCTATGGTACTGGGGCCAACAGCAGGTTCATCAAAAGCCGGGTCTTTTGCCTTAAAAAAAATGCCCAGCCCTGCAGAAACGAATTGGCCACAAAGATTTGCATCAGTCATTGTGGCTTGTTCTGTTTTAGATCCCCCCTGCCTCCTTACCCCATCCCCTCCTCCCTACCACCACCACTTTCTATAAATACAGTTGGATAAATATTGATTTAAACTGGGTTTCTGGAGGAGAAGCTCATGGCTGCCCTGGCCTGGTCTTCACTTAGATACCACCAGGATGCCAGGCCTGACACACCTAACCCCCGACAGCTCTGGCTTCCAAATGACCCGTTTGGGGAAGGTGAGTTGTGGTTTTGTGGCTTTTGAGTTAAAAAAAAGAGAGAGAGAGGGAGGAGAAAAAGGAGCAAAAAAGCAACAACCCAGCAAGAAATGGGAATCTTCTTGCAGAATGAAGAAAGCAATTTTCAGCAGGCAGAAATCAGCGGGGGGGGGGGGGGCATGTATTGCTGTCTCGCCTTCTGAACCATTCTCTTGACTTTCCCATTCTTCCTTCCACTCCATTTTAGGTTTTGTTTTTAAAGGAGGCAGGTGGCAAGACAGAGTGTCAGGGCTAGAAGGAGCCCCAGAGGTCACAGAGTATCCATCACCCTCACTGTGTAGATGGGGAGGCTGAGGCCCAGAGAGGGCAGTGGCTTGCCCAAGATGATGCAGCAGAGGCAGGACCAGACTCTTCTGGGCCTCTCGCCTGGTGTGAGACTGGATTACAAGCAGAGCCCCAAATTGGGCTTTTGTTTTACAGGTCAGGTGCTTATAAAGTCAGCAGTTCTCAAACCTGGTTTACTGATCCTAGGGTGTGTCCAGTTATTGCAAAGGTCATTGCAACATTCTCAATGGTCTTTCAAAATGAAGCTAATTTGAATTTGCCATTTAGAAAAAAAAAATTTTCTTTTACATTGGGGCTGGGGGAAGTAGGAGCAGCCCAAAGGCAGTGACAGTGACAGGATGGCTACCCAAGCCTTATCTGAGGAGGAGAAATACAAGTCTTCCCAGAGGGGCCTCCTTTGGGAGTGGTGGGGGGAGCTCTGGGCTCGCACTGGAGAGAGGCTTCAATTCCACAGGGACAGACACCTGCTCTCTGGCTCTTCTGCTACTAAGGGGAAGTAATTGTCTCTGATATCATTGTCCCTGAGTGGCCTGGCTGGAGGTGTTAAAGCTGTCAACAGCTGACTTGATCTCCCCGGCCAAAAATAATGGGAATTTGCCGCCATCCTCCAGAGCTTGAGACTTCTTTACTTCCTCATCTTGGCTGAGTTGTGTTAGGCCCCTTGCTTGTGAAACATTTTGAAAGTTCAGGTGACCCTTGCTTTGAGCAATAAATCTCCAGGAAATATATGTAAATAGGATCCCTTTTTAAAAAAATTTAGATTGGAGACTCTCTATTTAAAAGGCCCTCATGGCAGGGCGCCTGGGTGGCTCAGTTGGTTAAGCGACTGCCTTCGGCTCAGGTCATGATCCTGGAGTCCCAGGATCGAGTCCCACATTGGGCTCCCTGCTCAGCAGGGAGTCTGCTTCTCCCTCTGACCCTCCTCCCTCTCATGCTCTCTGTCTCTCATTCTCTCTCTCGCAAATAAATAAAATCTTAAAAAAAAAAAAAAAAAAGGCCCTCATGGCATATCCTTTTATAATCTGTGGAACTATGTTGCTTGTCAGGAATTCTCCCTAAATTTGTTCTATGAATGTCTTCATTCATTCATTCATTCATTCAACCGATATGTAAGGAGCACATACTGCTGCTTTATGTCAGGTACTTTGCTAGTCCTGGAGCCACAGTCCCTGCCTTCACGCATGGAGGGTTTACTCTATTCTAGTGCCAGGTTTTAGAAATTCACTTGTCTTAAAGTGAACCCCAACAATGTAGAATTGCATCTGACTTGGACTTGGTGTCTTTGGTTCTAGCCATCATTACAGACGGGACAAAAATTTATCTTAAGCTTCCTAAAAGGAATAGTCCCTCCCCTCCCTGCACCCCCTACCCCCACCCCTGTGTTTAAAATCTTCTGTGTTTTGTGTTTGTAATTTTTACAGATCTGAATTTTTTTTTTTTCTGCCTGAGCTTAGGAAACTAAGTACCCTATAAGCAGCCTTGTAAATAAACACATTCCACTCTCAGCTCTTTATAGATTGGGGCATTCTGTACTTGGAGGATTGTCCATACCAGCGTTCCTACCAAGCCCACTCTCCCATATAACATGCCCTTGGCCACATACCTCTTATATCCAACTCCAGCATCTGCTAAGGAAATTTAAACACAGCAAAATTAGAAAGATAAACATAGTGTCCTGGGGGAGACTGGGACATTCAAACTAAAGCCAATAAAAAGGGATTTGGATTACCTACTATTTGAGATACTTTACTCTTGTGTCTTTATGGCCATTAGCAAGAATACTTGAATAAAGATGATTTGGGACAATTTTAATACTGTTGTATTAAAATGGAGGGCATGCCCAGGGCTGCTGTGTTTGTGGCCATAGGTGGCCGGTGGGAGCTGGGGCGGCCTCTGTTTTTCTTTCTGCAGGGGCCCAGAACTGCCTTATGACATCCCTGTGTTAATCTCCGTCTTCCTCTACCACACCTGACCTCCCATACCATATTTCTTGACTCCTAAGACTCTGAGTGCCTTGCATACAACTTTCTTTAATTCTTTTCACCAGCTGTAAAATTTAGCTCAATTCAACAGATAATGTCTAAAACCTGCCAGGAGCCAAGCCCTGTGCTTGGTGCTTTCAAAGTGCAGGCGGTATGGTCTCCAGTTCGAGCTCATATTCCAGTACAAATGATAGACAAATAGAGACCAATAAATAGTTCTTGCCTGTCTCCTAGGAGTCTGATAAGCTGTCCCCAAGGGGACTGCTGACAAGTGCAATGTTGTCTCTGTTTTCCAAAGGCATAGCGATAATGGCCCCCTTTACTGAGCAGTTACTATGTACTAGCACAATGCTAAGTGCTCTGTATTAAATCCTCACAACCATACAATAGGAGGGTGCTAGAATTATCCTCATTTGTAAATGAGGAAAGCCTTAGCCTTAGCAAGGCTAAGTTCCCCAAAGCCACATGCTAACATAGAGTGGAGCTGAAACTCAAACCTAGGTTTTTCTTTCTTCTTATGAGAAGTTAGGCCTCAAGGGGCAAGAGGAAAGGGATGGAATCTGGAATGTTTGAAGTCCAAGCTGAGGGTCCCCTGGGGGATGCCTCCCCGGAGTGACTTCCTTTACTTCCCATTCATCCTAGGGCGGAGAGAAGGCAGCCCAAAGCTTCCAGGGCTCTTTGGATATTGACACTAAAGTCAGATGAGGGCCCTTTTTCTGAAGGACACTGGTCTAGGGTGCTGCTCCTTCCATGTGCAGTCCTACCTTGCCCAGCAGCCCCTGGGGAACTCACCCAACCAGTAGAGCCCCTGTGGCTCTGCACACTAGGATGTCAGGGGTATGAATCCACACCCTCCCAGGTTGTGCTGGGTTTCCTGAAGGCGTTCGAGATTGTAAGGCAGCTGGTCTGGCCCTGCTTTGAGCCAAGGGCTTCTGCCAGAGAAGCCGGAGGGGAGAAGCACGTGTGAGCTGCAGAGATGAGCTATAGACCCTGGCTGCCACCGTGACGGTGTGGGCCAGCTGGTTCCGGTCAAGCGGCGTAGGTCCAACCTCTTCCTCTCCTCAGTGGAGATCAAGGAAACGAGAGTGATCTTAAATATAACTGGGTTCATGTCACATACTTGTTTCAAACCTTTCGATAGTTTCTTTCCTATCTCACCCTTACTGTTGAGAGTGAGTGTGGTCCTAAGATGGGCAGCCTTGGCATCTGCTGGGAGCTTGTCAGAAAGGGGACTCTCAGGCCCCGCCCCAGACCTGTTGAATCTGAATCTGTATTGTATCACAATTTCCAGGTGGATTTGTGTGCTCATTAAAGTTTGAGAGGCCAGCCTAGACAGCCCTTGTGATTGCCCTGGTCCTCCTATCCACCCGAAGCCACCCCGCATTTATTATTTATCCTTTATCCTACCTATCACAATTTACTCTGATTTTGCTGGCTTGTCCTCAGTGTGTCAGGCTAGGATACAAGCACCTTGAGCCCTGGGTTCATTAAGTAGTTTCATTCCTTTTTCTATCTTCAGCATCTAGCTTAGTGCTCAAGATGCTTAAGGAATATCCGTTGAATGAATGATGAGTTCTCTCTCTTTAACCTTCTGACCTAGTATTTCTCAACAAGGGAGCTACTGGTGAGACAGTTCTTCTTGTGCAGATTAGTCCAGAATACTGCAGGATGTAACATCCTTGGTTCCTACTCACTAAATGACAGCAGAACCCCCCAGTCATTGTGACACTCAAGAAAGACACTCCTACTTATTTCCAAAGGGGATCGCCTTACTCCTGGTTGAGACCATTGCCCTAACCAGTTTTGTTTGGCTGATCTGATTAAACATACCTTGATGTATGCTGTGGGGTCCCAGAATTAGAAAATCTAAGTTTGAATCTGGTCATTACCTATGTGACACTGGGCAAATCTCTTAACCTTTCTAGGCCTCATCTGTGAACCAGGGAATCTCAGAGGTGTGCTGAGGAGTCCATGAATTGACTGTATGATGAGCACCGTGTACAGTTGGCTCTCATTATGTGGAACCTAGTATACAAATGGAGGCATATTGTTCTAAGCTCTCTGGGGAATCTCAGAATCCTAGAATCAGAATGCTGGGGCTGGAAGAGATGGAGAGATCAGTCTTGTCCTTGAGGAGCCAAGGAAGGGCCTGGTGTCTTCATTCTAGATGGTGCACCTGAGGCAGAGAACTCAGCCCCAAGGCAGGAGGCTGGGTGTGTGGCTTAATAGTCTCCAGGGCCTGGCTGAGCCTAAGAGTGACCTCCACAAGTTTCTGCTGTCTGGAAGGGAGTGTTGATGCCAGTGGGTGGGGGCAGGGCAGCTCTAGCCAGGCTCCTGGCAGGGGAGGGAGGGTTACCCAGGGCTGTGGCAAGAATGTGGGGCATCCTCTTAGCAGCAGGGAAGGCCTCTGGCAATTTTTTTTTTTTTTAAGATTTTAAAATCAAGTTGCATCTACCTTTGAAAGAACAGATCATTGCATCCAAAACCTGATACATGCAACAAAAGATATATATAGTATATTCTTGCTTTTGAATATAGATGCAAACATTCTGAGGAAAATATTAATTCATGAAATGAGCGATGTTTCAAAAGAATAACATACCATGGCTGAGTGGGCTCTATGCCAGGGATGCCTGAAAGTCAAGAAATCTACCAGTATAAATGATTATAACCACAAATTAAAGGAGAATAATAAGGGACTAGAGCAACAAATGATGAAATGTCATTTGAAAAAAGTATTCAGGAGGCATTCCTGATGAAGGAAACCATTTCCATACAATAAAGGTTATTTACCTGTGGTAGTCTTTTAATTAAACTGGTGTAATGAGGTTAGGCCCATGGCTTGTCATCACCAGCAAGGGAGTTGATTCCAAGGCCACCCTTTCCTTAGAGAAGAATGAACCTTAAACAGAAAACAAAAGCAGGCTTTGGATCCCTTTGGAACGTAACCTGATATTTAAAGATTTGGGACTCCACAAATTTAAAAAATCAGAAAACTTTTTCTAATTTATTTATTTGTTTGTTTGTTTATTTATAAGAACACCAATCAACCAGAAGAAGAATTATGGAGATGGGTAGAGAGCACAGGATGAGAGTCTGTGGGCCTGAATCCTAATCCTTGCTTGGGGGGTTTGATAGATAGCTGCTCTGTGGCCTTTTGGTCAGTTACCATACCTCTCTGGCCCTCAGTTTTCTCATCTGAAAAATGGAAAATGGGAGACTAGATTGAGGAATAAGCTTAATGATATAAACTTATATGAAATTAACCATGAAATGTTATTTGGTGGGGGGCGGAGGGCATTAACTTGGCATGTCCCTAGCAAAGTCCTTTTCCAAAATCCAGAATACCTTATCATTTGTACCCCCAAGTGGGATGGATGCTCCAGGGGCAGCAAATGTCTTAGATGTGCATATTAACTGAGTCCTGCAATGCAGATTTCTTCTTGGATCCAAGTTAATGCAAAAAAGAAGCGAAAGGACATTCGAGAAATTAACACATCCATTATAATCACCGGAATAGGCTGCTGTAATAAGAGCCATTTAATAAAATTGTAAGAAGCCCTTTTCTAAGGGGGAAGAGATAGGCCAGGATGGAAGTCAAGTGCAGCTGTTTGAGCCTCTGCCAGTGGCCTGATCTCACCAGAAAACTGAAGTTAAAAAACAACAAACTTCAGATTCAGCGATCTCAGATGAACACTGCCTCCCCCTGCCGTTTCCTCCCGCCCCCACGTCCTTACTCTCCCTGTCTCCCCAGCTCAGGCACCTGGGTGCTCGGTGCTTTTCCGTGTGTTGGGGATGTCAGCCCGCAGCCCTGGCGACTGGAGCCTTGGGAGGCGGCAGCCACCTCTCGGGTTTAGCATTACGTCATCCTTTCTAGACCCAAATTTATCTCGGCTGCACGCAGACCCGCAGCTCTGAGCTGCCGCTGACTTGAGGAGAGCTTACGCATGAAGTTAGGCACGGCTGACTCACTGGGCAGAAGGAAAGGTTTTCTGCTGCTCTTCACGTTTTGGGGGCCCTGAGGGCAGAGGTGGGAAGGAGGCTGCCATTGTCATTTTGGGGTGGAGGATGGAAAGACGTATAACTGTGAAGGTTCTCATTTAGGAGCTCAGGACTCACCCTTCCTCCATCTTCAGCCTTCATTACTTGAAAACCCCCATTCTTAAAGATAATGGCAGAAAACAGTGCCCTGTACAGCAAGCATTTTGCACTTTCAGGGAAGTTCTCTTAAGCACCAGGTATTACCAATACAGTGACTTTGGCCTTGTAACTTAACCTCATGGTCCCTTCCCCTCTTTCCATCTCTCCTGTCTGCAGAAAAGATGTAATACAGACCAGTCTCCTCCATAGTTCATGAATCTGCAATAAGTCGTTTGGAAATTTGCATCGAGTAAACCCCTAAGAACGGAGAGCTTTGCCTGCTTGCTCCAGAGGGCAGCTCGTCCCCATCTGGGCTGTGTTTGTTAGAGGCCTGGGGGATTCAGGAGGACTTTTTCCATCTTCAAATGAGGCTCCCCTGAGAGAGATCTTTAGGGAGAGGACAGAACCGGAGACTGCGGGTAAGATTCCAGGTTCTTTGGTCAGAAGACTTTGGAAGCCTTGCTTTTCCTCAGTTTTTCCATCTGCATTTGTAGGGCAAACTGGATTCATTTGAGCAAAAGAAAGGCCACAGCTGCTTCTAGGTTCCTCCAGGCTGGGACTGGTGCTGAGGGATGGTTTGAGAAGAGCATTCCTTTCCTGAGGCTAGAGCCCCAAGCTTTGTGCTGCGGGAGGCCTTTGTGACCAATGTCAAAGCAAGAACTCTGGGAGTCAGCCAGAGCAGGGAAAAGGAAATGGCACCTTCAGTTGCTATTAGAAAAGACTGACTATTCCTGTACATAAATCTGCCCTTAACACTGCCCACTGCCCTCCATCACCATCAAGTCTGCTATTCTTCAACATATGCAGGTGGCCTTTTTGGTGACTCTCGCCCTACTTTCCATTTCCTCCTCTCCCTCTTGGCCATGACTCTAAAAGAAGGGCTGGTTAATTCATCTGGAGGTCAACTGTGAAAGGTCAGGCAATGCACTGAGCATCCTGCTTTCTCTTAATAACTGCTAGGACTTATGATCTATGGATTTAAACCCCTGTGTATTTTCAGTTG
The DNA here is from genome assembly GCF_964656455.1 of Halichoerus grypus. Taxonomy (NCBI): domain Eukaryota; kingdom Metazoa; phylum Chordata; class Mammalia; order Carnivora; family Phocidae; genus Halichoerus; species Halichoerus grypus. The sequence continues at coordinate 19,745,605 of NC_135718.1, read as the reverse complement.
GTACATTTTTTTTTTTTTTAATTGCATGTCACATGGTTTATCTCCCATTGGGAGACTTTTATTTGTCATTAATCTACCTCTTTCAAATTCCTGCAGTAGCCCTTAGCAATTTGGGATCTAAAGCTTAAGGCGTCTACAAGTGGTAGAAACTAACTTTCAACCTAATAATTTCTGCCCTTAACTAACAGATCTTAGTGAATAGCTATTTTCTTTTAAATAATTCCATTCTTCCCTTTACCCAACATGCCCCTTGTCAAGAGTGGTTGTTACCAATACCTAATGGGAAAGCCCAGATCTGAAGTGACCTAGCCAACAACAGAAAAAGTAAAGTCCCTATTTCAAAGTCTTTACAAAAGAAATAAACTCTCCTGTGAACAGCGTGGGAACACCTCTCATTTTGGGTCTCCCTGCATTTGATAGAATATCTATTTGGTTCTTAAATGTGGTGCCAAAAGTGTAATATTTAAAAGGGCTGGCATAATTTTGCAGCTTTTGACCTCATTGGAAATCTTGTTCACTTTGAAAAAAAAAAAGAAGAAGAAGAAGAAGAAGAGAGAGAGAGAGCATTAAAATGCAGCATGAATCTCATGACATTTTTGAGAGTAAGATTTTCATTCTGAGATGATATTTTCTGCAGTAGCCACTGGAATGACCACAGGGAAGGGGAAATTCTCCCCTCACCAAGAGCTTCCTGTTATTTTGGATGTCCACCAGCAGGTTAAAATAATCAGGGTGGGAAAAAGTTATGGATGTTTATACAATTCCCAGCTTGCTCCTAGAGCATTCAACAGTTATGACCCTCTTGCCCTTCCTCTCCGTAGACCAATGGTTCTCAACTGGGAGTGATTTTTGTGCCCCAGCAGACATTTGGCAATGTTTGGAGACCTTTTTGGTTGGTAGTGTGCTACTGGCATCTAGTGGGTAGAGGCCAGGAATGCTGCTGAACATCCCCCAAAGCACAAGTCTGCCCCCCCAAAGCACAAGTCTGCCCCCCCCCCCGAATTATTTGCCCAAAATGTCAATAATGCAGAGGTTGAGAAACTCTGGTCTAGACTTTGAGGGCTTGTTAGATTGAGGACTTGGAATGAGAATGGAAGAGAGGGCAGCCATTGGCAATCCTTTAATGTGGTCCCTGCTCTCTTTAGCCCCTGCTTTCAGTTCCCTCTCTATGGAGGAGAACAAGAGAGGAAACAATCATCATAGCTTCCATTAACTGAGTGGCATGTACTAAGTCCTGGAATTTTTTCGTTTAATCTTCACAATAAGCCCTACTGACTATAGACTCCTTGAGAGTAGAGTCCATATCTGTTTTCTCATTACTGTACACATTATGTCTAGTACAGTGCCTGGCACATGGCAGGCCCTCAATGTTTGGATAAATGGAGTAACTGTATCTATTTTATACATGAGGAAAATGAGGCCTGAAGAGTCCAGACAGGTAGTGTAACTAGCAGAGTCAGGATTTAAACTGAACCCTTTGTGACTTCAACCCCAAATCACTTACCCACTGAATTATGTCCTTCACTGGCAACACCAGAGAGGATTTCTAGCCTCTAAAGACACTAGCGAGGGTCCGGAGCAAAATAAATTTTTTTTAAAAACGCACGAAATACAGAACTACCTCTACGTGGAAACCAAGGTGGAAGAAGGGCCTCATGGAAACTTTCTGTGGTACGGATGGGATCATCCCCTGTTTCTGAACAGTGATCTTGGCTTTTCAAATGCTTGTGTGTGCGCCAGCCGAACAGCACATTTTGCGATGGGGGAACTGAGGCATGGAAGTTACATGAAAAAGTGGTAGTAGATAGAGGACTAGAACATGGCACTTCAGATAATGAATGCTCCAGGTCCTGGGCACCCGCCGGAAATCGCTGAGAAAAGAGCTTCCCAGTAACTGGCTCAGATTCTTCCTTCCCAGAAGTAAAGCCCAGATAACTTCTTAGTCTTTACACCCTAGAGACAGAAGTCGAACGGGACTACATTTCCCAGCTGCCATTGCGGAATTCGGCAAAGCGCAGGCGCACTGACGTGGTGTGTGTACTACCAATCTCGGTGTGCAGTGGGAGGGGGCGGGACTACATTTCCCAGGAGGCAGAGGAAGGGGCGGGACGGGGCGGGCCTCGGTGCTGCGCCCGCCCCTCCCCCGTGCTCGCGCGGAGAGGTAAACAAACCGCGCGCGGGCTGCCGGCGGCGGCGGGCGCGGCGGGCGCGGCGGGCGCGGCGGGGGCGGCGGGGGCGGCGGGGGCGGCAGGGGCGGCGGAGAGCGCGCCGAGCCGCGGCCGGGCTGGCCCGCCCGCCCGCCGCACATGTCCCGGGGCGGCGCGGGCCTGTAGCCGCCTGCGGCGCCTCCTGTCGGCCGGGGAAGGGAGCACGGAGAGGCCCCGGTCGCCACCAGCGGTGCCCATGGAGAGGGTGCGGATGATCAACGTGCAGCGCCTGCTTGAGGCGGCCGAGTTTTTGGAGCGCCGAGACCGAGGTAACGGCTGGGCGCCCCCGCCTCCGCCACCACCCGAGCCCGCGCACTCCTCCGCGCGGGGAATGCGGTGCGATGTGTGAGGGGAGGGAGGGTGCGGGTGTGAGGAGCGGGGTACGTGCGTGAGCAGGGGAGGCAGGGCTGCGTGCGTGAGGGGTGCGTGTGTAAAGAGGTGCGTGCATGAGGAGTGTGAGTGAGGAGCGCGTGTGTGAGGAGAGGGGTGTGTGAGGGGAGGGAGGGTGCGTGTGTGAGGAGCGGTGCGCGGGCGACAGGTGCGTGCGTGAGGAGGGGTGCGCGTGTGCGGGGAGGCGGGGGTGCGTGTGAGGAGAGGAGCGCGTGTGAGGGGAGGTGCATGGTAAGGGGGGGTGTGAGGAGGGGTGCGCGCCTGAGGGGAGAGCGGGTGGGGAGGGGTGCGGGTGATGGTGGGCGCTCGGAGCCGGCGAGGGGAGGGGTGCGGGAGGGGCCGCGCGGGCCTGTGTGTGCGGGGAGGACGACGATCTGGGGGCAGAGGGGAGGTGGGCCAGAGCAGAGGGACGGAGTGTGTTGAGAGTGGGCGCCAGCCCGAGGACTTGGGAGGCAAGAGGGAAGAAAGAACTGAAGCAAGGGGGTAGGCGGCGGCGCAGGTAGGGGTGGAGGAGGCGAGGCTGGCGGCCGAGGAAGGGAATGCCTGCCGAGGAGCCGGTGGGGAGGAGGATGCACACCTGTGGGGAAGGGACCTCTGAGAAACTGAGGTGGGAGGAGGCGGGACCCCATTTAGGGACCGAGACTCGAAGAGATGTAAAGAGACTGGGGAGTGAAGAGTAGGAACTCTGGAAATGAAGGTGTCGGGGGAGAAAATGTCCTCCGAGATGAGGCAATTGAATGGTTTGAAATACGTGAAAATGGAGCGCTTAGTGAGAGACCTAGAATGGAGAGAGTTAAAGGGGGATTTCGAGGCGGGTGAGATAATTGAGGTGGATGGCAACTAGTCTCAGAAATCAGTGTGTTTCAGTCAAGAGTTCTTGGAGAAAAGGATTTTGGAGAGGATGGAGAAATTACTTGGTTTAGAAGAAGTATCTGTACCCCTTTCAGGTGATGGGTTGGGTCTGTATATAATGTTACAGGATCGATGTCCTGGGAAGGACTGAGAATTTTGCCTTCCAACCAAAAAGGGGAAAAATATTACCTCCTTTTCTTCTGCTGTTTTCAGCAACATTTTACTGCAGGGACTTTAGATCTTTGGATCCATGGATTTGGGTACATTCCTGTTATCATGTCTCTCTCTCTCTTTTTTTTTTTTTTTTTTTTTTGCTGTCTCTTTAGAGTGTGAACATGGCTATGCCTCCACGTTCCCCTCCATGCCGAGCCCCCGGCTGCAGCATTCAAAGCCCCCAAGGAGATTGAGCCGAGCACAGAAACACAGCAACGGGAGCAGCAACACCAGCACTGCCAACAGGTAGCAAGCTGGGAGGTTTAGAAAGGGCAGCTGGAGGGAGGGAGCACACAGGCAAAAGGGCAGGCCCTACTCGCCTCAGTTCTCTAATACCAAGTCTGGAGCAACACTGAATAGCCAGATGAGTTCCTTTACCACCATCCCTGGAGATTTGGCCCTTTTAAACTAATAAAGTCTAGATATCATAACCTGACTTTGTGTGGAAGGGAAGGAGTAGAATCCAAAAGAAAACCAAAGAGTTGTTGCTGGGTTTATTAAGTGGGGAGATCTGTGACTGAGAGGGACAATAAATTAAGAGACTTGACAGCATGTGTCCATGCATGCAACCACATGCTAAAAGTAATCTTGGGCCAACTTTAAACTTGGACGATCCAAGAAGAATTTTTAAAAACCAGAAATAGCTCAGGCAGGATATAAAGCAGAATCAAGGGTTCTGTTAAAGGAATAAAAATATTTGGTTAGAGTAGGAAGTTAGTGGGCAAGGTCTATTTGTTGTTTAAGGGTGAAAGGGAAGACCATGCTATGAAAGTTGTATCTCTTAACTTGATAAGATTGAGTTGGTAAGGGAGCTTTTAAAGAAAAAAAAAAAAAACACAGAGAAAGAAGATGCTTATTTTTCAGTCCAAAGAGATCTCTAGAAAATGCTTGTCTGGATGTACTCAGACATAGTTGACTTCCATTTTTTTGAAAACTTTTGGTAGTGCCTGGCTGTCTTTTCAGTGTTTTGTCCCAGAGGGTCAGTGAATTCTAAGGATTCAGCTCATAGGAACTTTTCAAAAGGCCATCTTTAAATCAACAGATGCTGTTTTTTCCATTGACAAGAGGAATTAAATGAGACCTTTTTTTCTGATCCCCAAAGCTTTGTCTAGAGAATGTAAGCATTTATTTTGGAGAGGCACAGAGCAATCTTTGGGTAACTAAGGTTGCCTGAAGAGTTTGGGGAACTCCAGACAGGTAGTTGGGTAGTCACTTGGGGAAGTAGATTGGGGAGAGAGCAGGAATAGGGGCTCTTACTAATAGATGCAGGAAACTTGAGGTTCCTACAGATAGTAATTAGAGCTCAAAAGTTTGGATCTTCCCACTCTGCATTTTTGACATTGCTGAGGCAAAACTAGGATTCACCCTTCCCCCTTTGACTAATCTTTAAAGCTGTGTGTTTCCTTTTTTGGCTTCTTCATTAGGAGTATTCTGTGTTTTTTTGTTTTTGTTTTTGTTTTAAAGATTTTATTTATTTATTTGACAGAGAGATCACAAGTAGGCAGACAGGCAGGCAGAGGGAGTGGGAGAAGCAGGCTCCCTGCTGAGCATGGAGCCCAATTCGGAACTCCATCCCAGGACCCTGGGATCATGACCTGAGCCAAAGGCAGACACTTAACGACTGAGCCACCCAGGCGCCCCTATTCTGTGTTTTTTAAACTTAATTTTTTTTTTCTTTTTAAGATTTTATTTATTTATTTGACAGAGAGAGAGACAGCGAGAGAGGGAACACAAGCAGGGGGAGTAGAGGAGGGAGAAGCAGGCTTCCAGCCGAGCAGCGAGCCCGATGTGGGGCTCGATTCCAGGACCCCGGGATCATGACCTGAGCCGAAGGCAGACGCTTAACGACTGAGCCACCCAGGCGCCCTCAAACTTAATTTTTAAAATTATAAAAATAGTTAGCTATAAGCTTAATATGCTGTATTTATGTTTATGTGTTGGTCGGTCTAGAGGGTTTTTTATGGTATGATAGTTTTGGAATGAAAATATGTAATATGATATGCAGCATTTGAACAAATAAATATGAATTTTTTTGTTCTTCACAGTTTCTCTGGTTCAGTGTCAGCAACTAGGATCTATATTTCAAGAATTCAAATTCATGGGTTTTTCAATCCTGTGTAGATTAAAAAAGGTTTTTTTTGTTTTTGTTTTTTAATTTAGAGACATGCAAAGAGTATCACATAGGAAACCAGACCTGGGTTTTGTCATGCTACAAGTATTTACTGAGTCTTTCCTATTTTGTAGAAATCAGGTAAATGATCTTACTACATTTTTTCTTCGTCCCTCTTCTCATCTGTACAATGAAGGGAAGGACTACATATTTACCAAGGTCCGTTTTTCCTCTGAAGTTCTATGGCACTGATTTATTGACAGTTCTAGAGATCAATTACAATATTAGTTATTCAGTATACCACTCCATCATTGCAGATGTGACATTGTTACTAACAATTCAAGGATTATGGATGCATAAATAAGATACACGTTTCTAGATTTTACCAGTTATGTTACAGGTCATTAGTAAATCTTTGTCATCTATTGACTTATACTTTGCTCAGCTTGGGGTTTTGACTAAGTGGTGTTTCTGTTTCATGGTAGTGTTCCTGTTAGGATTCTACTATTGTGTGTGGGACCACAGTGCTAATTACTGTATGTTTTAGCACAGCATATCAGAAATTCTGGAGAACTACAGGCATGCCATGTTCTTATAGTACCCATGGGAAAATAATTATGTGTACATTGGACCACCCAAGACTAAGGAAGATAATTTTTCATAGGAATATAAGTAGTAAGAAGAAAAGAAAAAGAGAGAGCAAGAAATAGATTTTAGAATATATTAAGGTCCACCCGTGTGTGGGGTTTGACTGGGGCCTATAGATGAGAACTAGTATGTTAAAGTCAAACACTAGAAATTATTATTCCTTACCATTTGTTTAAAACTTCTGCTTCATGGAATACAGGCGCCAAGGATCAATTTCCAGTGCTGGGGTATATGGGAAATGGGGTTGTTAGTCCATTTGAAGGAGACCTTATGGACATCTGTTAACTTTAGGCCTATTACTGGATTTAGTAGAAATTTTATTATATTGGTTACATAAAGCAGAAAGAAAGAAGACTTGTAAAAATTTTCCATTTATTAGTCATCTGAAACAAGGAAAGGAATAGAGTTATGAGCATATCTGTCTTATTTCCCTGATCAAAAAGCTACTCGTGTGGAAGTTGCTGTTACTATTATGCATCTTGGACGTTGATATCTTGTTTGTCATAAGATGATATTTGTTTCCCTGACATTTTAGCATCTTTCAGATATAATGTTGGTTGGCTTTTCCCCCCTAATATTCTCAGGTGTAATATGATCTCCCTGATATAACTCCTAATATTTTAAGTCTTGAAATCTTTTTTCACATAAGTACAAAGAAGAGAAAAAAATAAGTGATATGATATTACAAACATGTACCTTGAAAATCCCAGTAATTTTATCATTTGATATCCTTCTAACTGACAGTTCAGAAGTGGGACCTATAATATGTAATTATTTTTTAAATACATGGTTGACTTTACTGTAGTCTTGGTCATGACCTTCTGGCACATTTCCTAAAATCACCCTTCCTAAGATGTTACTGCTATTAGAAAACCTGGCTGCAGTTGCTATCTGGCTTACTGAGGAACGTCACATAAGCTCAAATTCCCAGCTTTTTACTGTTTGGTCTCACAACTGAAAAATTTAAAGATCTGTCATCTTTAAAACTCTACTAATGCTACTCTACCTGGCTTCATTGTAACACTGATTTTCTCCTAAGTATCTCTTGAATCTGCCTTCTTTTCCCTTATCTTCATTACTTCCCTCCTAATGAGATACCATCTATCTTTCACCTGGAGAACTGTTGTAACCTCCTAACTGGTATCCATGTAACTACTCATGCCCCATATACAATTCTGATGAATTATATTGGCTAGCTTTCTTTCAATTTCTTCAATACACCATGTTTCCTCCTACTTCAAGGTCTTTGCACATATTCTGTTCTTTCCCCTTTTGCCGAGTTGTCTCTATCTAATAACACTCTTATTTCAACTCAATCATAACTTCTTCAGGGTAGCCTTTTCTCATGAGCCAAAGTAGATCAGGTGTTCACATGATGACACTCCTACTTTTCCTTCGTGGTGTTTATCATAGTTTGTAGAAATACAGTTTTCTGATTGATAAATTCATGTCTCAGTCATTGGACTAAAAACTCCATGAAGGCAGAAATTGAATCTCTTCTGCTTAAGGATTTATCCCCAGTATCTATCACAATGCCCTGTACATAGTAGGTGTTTCTTAAAAAATGGAAGGTTTTCAAACTCCAGGTAGACTACCCTCTGTGGAACTGAATTTCTCTTTTGTGCTGAGTACCATATTAAAGTCTGGAAGAAGAAATGATGCAACTCTTACTTTGGCAAACTCTGATTACATTGTATTCTAAAGGATGTTAGCGATAATATATTTGGAAAGGAAGATAATATGTAGTATTTGAAGACTAAAAATCTCCAACTTCTTTTATTTAAAAGAATTATAGTATAGTATACTATAGTATAATATATAAGTATATTATAGTAGACTATAGAATGTTGCAATTAATTTTAAAGAACACTCATTGTCATCCTGTCGTGAAAATAAAATATTAAAACGTATCCGCAAGAACCATATGTGTGTCAAATATTGGCAATAAATGTTGGTATGAGTCTGACACATAGTAATTGCATTGTTTTAAGGTGATGTAGAAAGTGATAGTAAGTACCAATTTATGTTTGAATTTTAAGTTGATGAAAAATTTATTCTATTTGATATCTTTTGGATATTAAAGAATCTCACAATACCAGCCACATTTCAATTCCACTTGCTAGGATTGAGGACATTAAAAAACAAAACAGCTTTCCTTTTGCTTATAAGGCTTTATTTTAACTTTTCTTAAACTACAGAATTATGAAATGTTTTAGTCTTGAAGGGAATGATTGTATTGTTATATTTTTAGCTTTAAAGACTTTTTGGTTGTCTTCTTCATGGATTATTAGTTTTTTGGGGAAGTAGTGGTGAATTCTTTTTTTAAGAAACTATCCTTTTACCAGTAGAAGTAATTTGAAATTTGTTCTATCTTCTATTTTTATTCTTAAATATGTACCTCTTTGTTCACTGAATAGTTGAATGAAACCTTATTTTTATTGTGAAATTTCTTTTTACTATTCTATGCTTTTCAGATTTTCTGTATCAAGAAATTGTTCCTGAGTCTCTATCAAATAGATAACTCCTAGAGTACCAGGACAGAAGTAGAGATTAGTAGCAGTTAAACTCTTTGTGATGTTAGTATTGTTCTTCAGTATTTTCCAAATGTTGAGTGATTAACACCTCCTTTGTGATATTTTAGTGATATTCTGTCTTCCCCTAAAACTGAGTTTAAATGAAAAATTATCAAGAATTATGGGGTGCCTGGGTGGCTCAGTCATTAAGCGTCTGCCTTCGGCTCAGGTCATGATCCCCGGGTCCTGGGATCGAGTCCTGCATCAGACTCCCTGCTCAGCAGGAAGCCTGCTTCTCCCTCTCTCACTCCCCTTACTTGTGTTCCTTCTCTCACTATGTCTTTCTCCGTCAAATAAATAAATAAAATCTTAAAAAAAAAAAAAGAATTATATATGTACCTCACTCTAAACAAACTCAGACTTTCCATTAAATGCTTCATTGAAGCATAAGTTTGCTGTTGGAGTTTCTAAAGGACATATTCCCTTATGGAAGTGTTTCAAGGACACTTGATGATCATGCCTTGTAAGTCAGTAGGATAGCTGCTTCTGTTCCTATTTGATTAGCGGCCTTTTTCCAGAATATTGAATACATGGTGTGGAAGATCACAAATTATAAAAAGGGAATTCAAGATTTCATTCAGTATAGTTCTCTGCTTTATGAAGGTAAGATATTATCACTCATTTTATGATTAAAACTCATGTGGCCTGGAGATGGTAAGAGATACCTAACTATAGGTGGTTGATTTAATATCAAGCTGGATTTTCAGCAGAATGTGCATCATTCTAACCAGATGAGACTGTTGACCCGAAGAAAGCTTTTTCTTCTAGATTTCTCCTTGCAAAGGAAACAGCATTGCGTTCTTTTGGACATAGCATGATTCTTTGTCACTTCTTAAATGAAGACAGTTTTGAAGATACTAGTGTAATCAAAGAGCTTTGATGGTATTGTTTGAGAAAATGTATTTCCAGATCCCATTTTTGGTCAATAGTGCTGATGTAATATAAGCATGCATATTTTTTTGTTAGATTGTTTTTATTTTTCATTTTGGCTTCCTACATTTTAAAATACTGGCAGCTTTCTCCCCCCTCTGCGTAAGTATGTAGGAGTGTGTGTGTATGTGTGAGAGAGAGTGTATGTGTGTACACCATCTTCATTACCATTTGATGAAGGAAACACATGTTGTCAAGTAAACATAAGCATATTATTTCAAACTAAGAAGAGTTTAATATAGGAAAAATAGATGATCCTATGAGGAGTATAATGGGGAGGACCTGATTAATTTTGATAGATGAAGGAAGGCATCTCAAAAGTTGAACCTCTTGCTTTATCTTATCTTGAACATTTTTTTCATGTTCATACACATTTGTTAAATCATGTTAAATTATAGCATGATACTCTGTTTCATGTATATACCATAATTTGTTAAGCCAGTCATCCATTGATGACATTTAAGTTATTTTTAGATTTTTTTTCATTCAAAACAGGGCTACTCTGAACATCTTTTTGCAGATACCTTCGTACATTTGTCCACCTAGATTCTTAGGAAAACATGAAGAATTAGAATTGTTGGGTCAAAGGGTAGGATCCATCTTCAATAATAATAGTAATAGTAACCCCTTGCGTTTAACATACTACTTGTCTATAAAGCCCTTTAATGTATATTATTACCTCATTTGAATTTCAGAAGAGTTCTGTGAGGTAAAATGAAGATATTTTCCTTATTTTTTTTAAATTTTTTTATTGTTATGTTAATCCCCATACATTACATCATTAGTTTTAGATATAGTGTTCCATGATTCATTGTTTGTGCATAACACCCAGTGCTCCATGCAGAACGTGCCCTCCTCAATACCCATCACCAGGCTAACCCATCCTCCCAACCCCCTCCCCTCTAGAACCCTCAGTTTGTTTTTCAGAGTCCATCGTCTCTCATGGTTCTTCTCCCCCTCTGATTTCCCCCCCTTCATTCTTCCCCTCCTGCTACATTCTTCTTCTTCTTTTTTTCTTTCTTAACATATATTGCATTATTTGTTTTTTCCTTATTTTTTTTGATGAGGAAACTGGACTGGCATGCAAGGTAACTTGCACAGGTAGAACTAGGAGATAAGACAAGTCCCTGGGATTTGTTTCTCTGGGATCAGCAAACAGCCCTTAGTATAATTTTTTTTTTTTTGAAGATTTTATTTATTTATTTGACAGAGAGAGACACAGCGAAAGAGGGAACACAAGCAGGGGGAGTGGGAGAGGGAGAAGCAGGCTTCCCGCCGAGCATGGAGCCCGATGCGGGGCTCGATCCCAGGGCCCTGGGACCAGGACCTGAGCCGAAGGCAGACGCTTAATGACTGAGCCACTCAGGCGCCCCTGCCCTTAGTAATAATTTCCTTAAAAAGTAAGACTTAGTGACTGTAACCTGAAATTTATGTGTTAGTACTCTCCTTTTCTGCTCTGCCAAATGTCTGAAACGTGTGGTCTGCATCTGCTGCTTTAATGCTTTCCCACCAGTGCTTTTTCAACTTTTGCAGTTTGCTTCCTCAATTTGCTTCCTTTTTCATTAGTTATTGATACTGCTTTCTTAAAGGTAATTAGTAACCAAATTTTCTGAACTTATACTATGTACGTAGAACATGCTTCTCTACCATAGAGGAGCTTATGGTGTATTTGGAAAAATATGTGTGTAATGAAATGGTAAATTAAACAAGTCAGTAAGATGTTATAAACATGGCTATATTTGTCAGATGACAGTATATAGATTAAATTATTTAAATTCACAGAAGAGATTACAATAGGTTATTGTAGAAATGTTATAGATTCACAGTATATACTTATTCATTAACTTTGACATACATTGAAGGAGATACAGGGATTCCATAACTTAGTATAAGTGAAATTCCTTATGTGTTATCTAAGTAATTTCTTATAAGAGAATATATTTGGTTTGGTAGATAATTTTGTTATTAGTGTTACTACATACATTTCAGGGGAAAAGTGTTGTGGGTTTTCTTTCTATTTAGTTTTATGACATTGGATAAAAAGGTTTCTGTGTGGTATTTATTTCATTATGTTTCTTTATTATGGGAAATATTTTTGATAGTCTTTTGAAAATACTATATAAACACCATTTGTGGAGGCCACATGATGAGAGCTTCGAAGCCGTTTGAAATGGGCATTTTTAAATTATAGAAGAATATAATTTTTTATTTATTTATTTTTAAAGATTTTATTTATTTATTTATTTATTCATGAGAGACAGGGGCAGAGGAAGAAGCAAGCTCCCCACGGAGCAGGGAGCCCGATGCAGGACTCTATCCTAGGACCCTGGGATCATGACCTGAGTGGAAGGCAGACGCTTAACGACTGAGCCACCCAGACACCCAAAGAATGTAATTTTAGTCTCAATGTATTTTGATAAAGCAACTGATTTTCCTTTATTCTTATTTTGATTAATTAGACAAGGACAATTAGGATTCTCTTTTAGAAACTGTAAAGAACCTTTCTTTTTATGTAATAAGAGACTAGAGGGTAAATAAGTTTGTCTTGGTATTAGAGGAAATGTAAATTTTGAGGTTTTTAATTTTGATTACCATAATTTTGTGTGGGTGTATATATATCTTCAATATGAATAACAGGAAAAAAAGTGATCTTCAGATTTCATAAAAACTCTGGATGACATATTGTTGTTAATACTGAATCTGCTAGGGGGCGCCTGGGTGGCTCAGTTGGTTAAGCGACTGCCTTCGGCTCAGGTCATGATCCTGGAGTCCCTGGATCGAGTCCCGCATTGGGCTCCCTGCTCGGCAGGGAGCCTGCTTCACCCTCAGACCCTCCCCCCTCTCATGTGCTCTCTCTCTCTCTCTCATTCTCTCTGTCTTAAATAAATAAATAAATAAAATCTTTTAAAATAAAATAAAAAAAAAAAATACTGAATCTGCTAGGATTGGTTTCTATAGTCTTTGTTGGTAACAGTCAATGCATAGAAGTTACAATCTAAAATTAGACTTCTAGCCTGGCTCTAAAACCATTTGGTGTTCTTAATATTATCATTTTAACATGTTATTCAGTCAGTTGTCCTCTGGAAGGCTTGTTACTTTCCTGGAAATAGTACTATAAGCCAAAAAGAAATATTTGAATCTCATTTTTCTATAGAACCATTGCTTATTAGGGAGGTTCCTAAAAGCTCAAATTTTAATATTTTTATGGAATTTATCACAAATATCATATTTAATCCATTTAAAGAAAAAACAGTATATAAAATGTGCATTGTATATATATGTATACAATGTATATGTATAATGTATAAAATTTATTATATTATATATATGTATTATATACATATGATGTATAACATATGTAAATATATAATATATACTTATAAAATATATATAAATATATAAATATAAATATTACATATTATATTATTAAGATTTATTATTGTATTGTATATATACAATGTATAAAATTTGTGTATAAATAATTAAATAGAATTACATGGTGGTAATCTAACAATGTAAGGTTAAAATGCCATAGTGTATGTTATATAGTTGTAATTTTCTTAGTAAGTCATGCCTTATTTCTTTATTTCTTTATTCATTCATTGGCAAAAAGTGGATGACGGAATGTGAACTATAAGAGGACAGGGACTTTGTAATTTTAGAGTATTTATATTCCTAGTGTAGGTACTCATTAAATACTGAATGAATGGCTGAATACTTTGAGCACGATCATGTACATCTGAAGGTATTTTTTAATGAAATGTTGACATATTTTTTAGAAGACTTTTATTTATTTATTTAAGATTTTATTTATTTGACAGAGAGAGACACAGCGAGAGAGGGAACACAAGCAGGGGGAGTGGGAGAGGGAGAAGCAGACTTCCCACAGAGCAGGGAGCCTGATGCTGCCAGATCCCAGGACTCTGGGATCATGACCTGAACCAAAGGCAGACGCTTAATGACTGAGCCACCCAGGCGCCCCTTGAGAAGACTTTTAGAGAGACTTAGGCACAATTGATTGCTTTGTATGAAGTTGATCTAGGGGTGTTTAATATCATTAATCTCATTGTCAGTTTATTTGTGGCAGGTATACTTACTGGAGACAAAGTTATGTTTGTGTTTTTATTTATTTATTTATTTATTTATTTATTTATTTATTTATTTTAAGATTTTATTTATTTAGAATGAGAGAGAGCACATGAGGGGGGGGAGGGTCAGAGGGAGAAGCAGACTCCCCGCCGAGCAGGGAGCCCGATGCGGGACTCGATCCAGGGACTCCAGGATCATGACCTGAGCCGAAGGCAGTCACTTAACCAACTGAGCCACCCAGGCGCCCATGTTTGTGTTTTTAAAATTGAAGTTGAAGCCCCTATTATTAGAATAGCCGAGTAAGGTGTTTCTTTTATTCTTTAAACAAACATTTAAGTATCAGTAGGAATTTAATATTCACTTATTAAGTACCAGTATGTGTTTCATTTTGGTAAATAGCTTGGGTGTTAATGGTAGAGTGTAGCAAGCGTGAGGTCCTGTCCTGTGGGATGAAGGCCCCCTACTCCACATGTTCACAGGAACACTTGAATGTGGATGGTCATAGCATTATTCATGACTGCCAAAAGCTGGAAACAAAATATCTGTAAGCTGCTGATGGACAAGCAAAATGTAGTATGTTCATGCAGTGGAATGCTCTCCAGCAATAAAAATAAACAAACCTGGTGATGGGTATTGAGGAGGGCACGTTCTGCATGGAGCACTGGGTGTTATGCACAAACAATGAATCATGGAACACTATATCTAAAACTAATGAGGTAATGTATGGGGATTAACATAACAATAAAAAAATTAAAAAAAAATAAACAAACCACTCATACATATAACAAAGTGGATGAACAACAAACACATTAAATAGGGTCAGATACATAACAGTACGTATTGTATAATTCCATTATGTGAAATTAATTTTAAAAAAGGCAGAACTATAGAAATTAGAAAGCAGGTCAATGGTAGGCGAGGGGTGGGAATGGAGATTAACTACAAATGGGCATGAAGGAACTTTTGGGGTGATAGAAGTGTCCCAAAATTGGATTGTGGTAAAGGTTATGCAACTGTGTAAATTTACTGAAGCTCATTGAACTGTACCCTTAAAATGGGTGAATTTTTTAGTATTTTTTTAAAAAGATTTTATTTATTTATTTGACAGAGACATACAGTGAGAGCAGGAACACAAGCAGGGGGAGTGGGAGAGGGAGAAGCAGGCTTCCCGTGGAGCAGGGAGCCCGATGCGGGCTCGGATCCCAGGACCCTGGGATCATGACCTGAGCTGAAGGCAGACGCTTAACAACTGAGCCACCCAGGCGCCCCTTTAGTATGTAAATTATACCTCAGTAAAACTGTTAAAAAAATTGTCTGTTGCTGTTTACTGCAGTAAGATAAGAAGAGTCTGAACATGTGACAGGTGCTAAAAAGAACTAAAGGTGGAATGAATGAATATTAAACAATTAGGCCTTCAAAACTTGAAATAAACCAGTAAGGGGTTAGGAGTAGGGAGTGTAGCTGGTTGGAAAAATTACCTCCTCCATTCTCCTGCAGCTGCCAAAACGAGATTCAGCTATCCTCCCAGCCTCTCGTCCCTTACTTCCTTTGAGAGTCACTTTTCTGTAGGATGTACTTGCCTTACACAGTAAGATTCTTTGAAATAGATGTACAATATCTTCTGCTTCTAGTACTATAGGGAAGAATGGAATATATTAACACTAAAACTTGGGATCAACTTCAAAAAAATGGGCTTTATATTTATTATAATTAATGCTGTTAATTATGGTACTGTTCATTTCCCTCCAAAGTATCTATTGAATGTTTATTTCATGCCTGACTCTATCCTAAAATATCAGATTACAATTTGGAAGTCAAAAGATTTAGGAAATCACTGATATTTTCTGCATTTTTAAAGGTTTTTAGAATATTGCTCTGTTATCATATATTATGTGTTATCACACAGTAAATGTCCTGTTTTAACTTTTAGAAGTATGCTTAAGAGCAATAATTTTAATTTTCAAAATTCTTTGTAGTTTTTAATATTGCTCTCTCACCTAAAAAGTGATGATTTCATGAATAATGTGTAACTTTAGTATGTATTAGATGCTTCTTAATTTCTGGCACTACTAAGAATAGAAAGTGAAGTAGTTATCTTTTATTTTAAATTCATAACATTTAAAAAAGAAGTAACAGATGTATATAGTTGTAAGAGTCTGCTAATACTAAATGGCTTATAAAGAATAACATTCCTCTGCCTCATCTCTCCCCTTCCAGTTTCTACTTCCTAGTGGCTACCACTTCCAGTAATTTAACAGTTCGTCGGCTGTTCGCTTTATTTCTTTTTTTTTTTTTAAGTTTTTACTTATTTAAGTAATCTCTACACCCAACATGGGGCTTGATCTCACGACCCTGAGATCAAGAGTTGCATGCTTTAACGACTGAGCCAGCCAGGCACCTGTGCTTTCATATTTCTAAATAAGAAGCTTATTCTGGGGAGCACTGGGTGGCTCAGTCGATAAGCGTCTGCCTTCGGCTGAGGTCGAGCCCTGCATCGGGCTCCCTGCTTGGTGGGAGGCCTGCTTCTCCCTCTCCCACTCCCCCTGCTTGTGTTCCCTCTCTCGCTGTGTTTCTCTCTGTCAAATAAATAAATAAAATCTTAAAAAAAAAAAAAAAAGCTTATTCTGGGAGCTCTTGGGTGGCTCAGTTGGTTAAGCATCTGACTCTTAATTTCCACTCGGGTCATGATCTCAGGGTCATGAAATCAAGCCCTGTGTCAGGCTCTATGCTCAGCATGGAGTCTGCTTGAGATTCTCCCTCTGCACTTCCCTCTGTTCTCTCTCTCTATCCAAATAAATAAAATCTTAAAAAAATTTTTTTTAAAATAAGAAGCTTATGCTATTTATTATCTGTTGATTTCCTGTTATGGAAGATGAAGACTTGACTGTGTATATGCTTGACTAACAGCAGATTAATCATATGCCGGAAATGAAAAATTTTTAAAAATACACATAAATATAGATATTTCCCAAAGGAATGAGGCTTTTAAATAATGTATTTTCTAGTACTTTGTATTATTAGTCTCCCACAATAAGGAATTAATATTTTATTCTCATTTTTGAGTATTTTGTGGTACATTAGATTATTGCCTCGATTTCTGGATGAGGCTTATTACTTTTTAAAAAAATAAGCTTTATTTGGATATAATTTTTTTTTTTTTAAGATTTTATTTATTTGACAGAGAGAGACACAGTGAGAGAGGGAACACAAGCAGGGGGAGTGGGAGAGGGAGAAGCAGGCCTCCCGCCGAGCAGGGAGCCCGATGTGGGGCTCGATCCCAGGACCCTGGGATCATGACCTGAGCCAAAGGCAGATGCTTAACCGACTGAGCCACCCAGGCTCCCCTGGATATAATTTCCATACAATAAAATTCCCCAATTTTTAGCATATGAGTCAATGACTTGACATATGTATACAGTCACCTCCAGCAAAATTATGATATAGAACATGTTTATCACCTCAAAACATTGCTTCATGCCTCTTTACAGTCAGTTTCCTATCTCTGCCTCTTGGCCCTCGCAGCTTCTCATCTGTTTTCTGTCACTGCAGTTTTGCCATTTCTAGAGTTTCATATAAGTGGAATCATGTATATACTCTTTTTGCATCAAACTCCTTTCACTTAGCATAGTGTTTTTTGAGATTCATGTTTTTCTACGTTTCAGTAGTTCAGTTTTTTATATTGCTGAGTAATAATCCATTGTAGGGATCTATCACAATTTGTTTATTCATTCACCAGTTGATAGACATTTAGGTTGCATATAGTTTTTAGCTATTACAAGTAAAGATGCCTTTACTTTCATGGACAGGTCTTTTGTGTTTTCATATTTTTTAGATAAATACCTAGGAGTGGAATTGCTAAGCAATATAACAAATATATATTTAACTTTATAAAGAAATTGTCAAACCATTCCCCAAAGTGTCTGTACCATTTTACATTCTGACTAGCAGTGTAGGAGACTTCCATAGCTCCACAACCTGGATAGCACTTGGTATTGTCAGTCTTTTAAATTTTAGCCATTCTAGTGAGTATGGCATGATAACTTGTGGTTTAGATTGCATTTTCCTTATAACTAATGATCTTGAGCATCTTTTTATGGACTTGTTTGCTATTGATGTATCTTCTTTGGTGGAGTATCTAATTATATTTTTTGACTTTTTTCTTTTGAGTTGTTTGTTTTCTTGTTGAGCTGTAAAGAGTTCTTTGTAAAGTCTAGGAGCACCTGGATGGCTTAGTCGGCTAAGCATCAGATTCTTGGTTTCAGTTCAGGTCATGTCAAGGTCTTGGTTTCAGCTCAGGTCATCTCAAGGGGCTCAATCAGCAGAGAGTATGCTAGGAGTCTGCTTGAGATTCCCTCTCCCTCTGCTCTTCCCCCCCAAATAAGTAAATAAATAAAATCTAAAAAAAGAGACTGTTATCCAAAATATACAAAGACTTTAAAAAAGAGTTCTTTGTAAATTCTGGATACAAGTTCTTTATTACATATTTGTTTTGCAGATGTTTTCTTCTACTTAGTGGTTTGCCCTTATTTTCCTAACAGTGTCTTTTGAAGAATCAAAGTTGCATATTTTGATGAAGTTCAGTTTATGTTTGTGTTTTATTATTCATGCTTCTAATGTCCTAAAAAAATCTTTGCATAATCCAAAATCATGAAAAATTTTCTCTTTTCTCCTAGCAGTCTTATAGTTTTAGGTTTCATATTTAGATTTAAGTTTCATATAGAGTTAATTTTTGTAGAAGGTGTGAGGCAAAGGCTAAAGTTCATTTTTTGGCAAATACACTTTTTTTTTTTTTTTGAAAGATTCTACTTTCTCCATTGAACTACCTTAGGATCTTTGTAAAAAATCAGTTGACCACATACGTGTGAATCTATGATTGGTCCATTGATCAGAATATTTATTTATTATTTTTTTTTTCAAAGATTTTATTTATTTGACAGAGAGAGACACAGAGAGAGAGGGAACACAAGCAGGGGGAGTGGGAGAGGGAGAAGCAGGCTTCCCGCTGAGCAGGGAGCCCGATGTGGGGCTCGATCCCAGGACCCTGTGATCATGACCTGAGCCGAAGGCAGACGCTTAACGACTGAGCCACCCAGGCGCCCCCATTACTGTAGGTTTTTAAGATTTTATTTATTTATTTGAGAAAGAACGAGAGAGAGAGAGAGAGAGAGTATACGAGTTGGGGGGAGGGGCAGAGGGAGAGGAAGAAGCAGACTCCCTGCTGAGTAGGAAGCCAGATGCCAGCTCAATCCCAGGACCCGGAGACCATGACTGGAGCCGAAGGTAGACACCTAACTGACTGAGCCACCCGGGCACCCTACTGTAGTTGTTTTTTTTGTTTTGTTTTGTTTTGTTTTAATAAATCATGAAATCAGGTGTGTAAGTCTTCCAGTGTCGTTCTTCTTTTTCAGAAGTTCCTTTGACTATTCTAGGTCTTTTGCAATTTAATATACATTATAGAATCTGCCTGTCAATTCCTACAATAAAACCTATTAGAATTTTGATTGGGATTGCACTGAATCTCTAGGTTAATTTAGAGAGGCCTCACACATCAGAACAATACTGAATTTCCTGATTTATGAACATGGTATGTCTCTCCATTACTCAATTAGATGTTTTCATAGTTCAGCAATATTTTGTAGTTTTTCAGAATGTGAGTAATGTACATATTTTGTTAAATTTATCCTTAGGTATTTATTAATCTTTGATGCTATTGTAAATGGCAATTGAATTTGGTATATTAGTTCTAATAATTTGTATATTCCTTAGGATTTTCTAAATAGATAATAAATCTGTTTGCAGTACAGATATTTTTACTTCTTCCTTTCCATTCTGTATGATGTTTCTTTTTTCTGCTTTATTTTATTGGTGAGGACCCCTAATACGGTGCTGAATAGAAGTGGTGAGAGTGAACATTTTTTGTTCCTAATCTTGAGAAAACTTGCATTCTTTCACCATTGAGTATGATAACTGTACTTTTTGTAGATGCCTTTTCACCGGTTCGGGAAATTCCTTTCTTTCCTAATTTACTGAGGTGTTTTTTGTTTTTTTTTTTTTATCATGAATAGATGTTGAATTTTGTTAAATGATTTTTCTGCATTTGTTGAGATTATATTTTTCAAATTATTCTGTTAATGTGGTCCGCTACATTGATTGGTATTTTTGTTGAATCTTAAGTCAATCTTGCATTCCTGGAATAAACTCGGTTTGGTCGTGGTGTATTTTGTGATACTGACACCAACCACCCATAGTTAGCGCAGTGTCCACAAGTTTAAGGGTGCAGTTCTCAGCGTGACTGCCCTCACTACAGATGCCAGCTGTACTAACTGGCTACAAATCTGGGGGTCCTTAATCCCCTCAGGTTTGGTAATTCACTAGAACTACGCACGGAACTCAGGAAAGCACTATACTTATGACTACAAATTTTATTGTAAATAATATAAATCAGGACCAGCCAAATGAAGAGAAATATAGGGCAAGGTCTGGGAGAGTTGGGAACATGGACCTTCTGTGTCCTTTCCCTGTGGAATCAAGATGCTTTACCTTCCCGACACATTGATGTGTTTACCAACTAGGAAGCTCACCTGAGCCTCAGATTCCAGAGTTTTTATTTCAAAATCATTGTAGTCATAATTGATTGAATCACTGGCCACATGATTGAACTCAGTCTCTAGTGACCGTTCTCTCCCTGGAGGTTAGGAAGTCAGGTGATGCGAGTGGCTCAAAGCCCCAACCCTCTAACCACACAGTTCGTCTTTCTGTCGTGACCAGCCCTCAGTTCGAGTCATCTCTTTAGCATAAACTCAGGTGGTGGTCCAGGGCCCACCGTGAATAATGTAGACACTCCTATATCTTTGGAAATTCCAAGGTTCCACGAAGTTGGGACAAAGACCAAATTTTTAATTATAAAACTGATTCTTTCTATTTGCTGTTGGCTTCAATTTGCTAATAGTTCGTTAAGGATTCTTGTGTCATGAAGGATAGTAATCTGTTTTTTTATTTTGTTTTGTTTTTTCCCAATGTCATTTCTTTGGTTTCACTACCAGGATAATACTGGCCTCAAAATGAGTTGGGAAATGTTCCCTCTTTCTTTATCTTTTGAAAGATTTTATGTAGGATTGGTATTATTTATTCCTTAAATGCTTAATAACACTTGCCAATGAAAACTTCTGGGCCTGGAGTTTTCTTGTGGGAAGGTTTCTGATTATGAATTCAGTATCTTTAATAGATATAAGAGTATTCAGTGTTTCTAATTCTTCTTGAGTCAGTTTTAATAATTTGTATTCTTTCAGGAAATTTGTCCATTTCATCTAAGTTGTTTGAATTTGACTTAAAGTTGTTCATAATATTCTCTTATCATCCTTGTAATATCTGTTGGATCTATAGGGATGTGCACTCTTTCATCCTGATATGATTTTTTTGTATTAGTAATTTCTGTCTTTTTTTCATCATCAGTCTTAGAAATTTATCGATTTTACTGACTTTTTTAAAGTTAACTTTTGGTTTTATTGATAGTCTCTATTGTTTCCTATTTCTTATTTTGTTCATTCCTGTTCTTGGCTTTATTATTTCTTTCCTCTACTTCAGAGTTTCTCAGCCTCGGCATTATTGACAATTTTGACCGGATAATTCTGTTTTGAGCATCATAGGATGTTTAGCAGCATCCTTTACCTCTCCTCACAAAATGCCAGTAGATTTCCTAGTTGTAATAGCAGAAAATGTCTCCAGACATTGCCAAATATCTGCTGATGAGCAGAATAGCCCACAGTTGAGAACCATTGCTTATGTTCTTTCAGTTTAGTTTCTTTTTCTAGCTTCTAAAAGTGAAATCTCAGAGCATTGATTTTAGACTCCACCCCCAACATAAGGATTTAAAGCTAAACATTTCTCTTGAAGCACTGCTTTAGCTGCATTGAACAAATTTTGATATGTTGCATTTTCTTTATCATCCTTCTGAAGATATTTTCTGATTTCTTTGTGATTTGTTCTTTAACCTGTGACTTCTTACTTCCTTCCTCTATTTCTTTGGGTCTAACTTGCTCTTCTTTCTGTAGCTTCTTAAGGTGAAAGACCATTGATTTTGAACCTTTCTTTTTTTTCTAATAGGAGAATTTAAAGCTAAACATTACTGTATGAGCATTGCTTTAGCTACATCCAACAAATTTTGATATGTTGTGTTTTTATTATTCAGAATATTTTCTAATTTCTCTGCATTTTGTTTTCTGATTTGTGGATTACCTTCCAAATATTGCTGTTTTTCTAGATATCTTAATTATTTTTGATTTCTAATTTAATTCCATTGTGCTTAGAGAACTTTGTGTAATTTTAGTAGTTATAAACTTATTGAAAATTATGCTTTACAAAGTGTATAACTTGCATGTTTATGTAGTGAGCCAAAAGATTTATCAGAGGCTTAAATTAGGTTGTTTGGTATATTTGAAATAAGAATTTTTTTTACTGAATTCAGTTCATATGTAATTAAAATTTTTTCCCCTGTTTATTGAAAGTGTACATACAGGGGCACCTGGGTGGCTCAGTTGTTAAGCGTCTGCCTTCGGCTTGGCTCAGGTCATGATCCCCAGGGTCCTGGGATGGAGCCCCACATTGGGCTCGCTGCTCCACGGGAAGCCTGCTTCTCCTTCTCCCACTCCCCATGCTTGTGTTCCCTCTCTTGCTGTGTCTCTCTCTGTCAAATAAATAAAATCTTTTAAAAAAAGAGAAAATGTACATACAGAAAAATACAGATTCTAAGTGTACAGCTGGATGAATTTTCACAAAGGTGAAGAAATAAAATATTACAGACTCTTAGAAACCCTTCCCTTTGACTCTTTCCAGTCACTGTCAACCCCTCCCTGAGGTAACCACTATTCCAACTTTTGATACTGTAAATTAATTTTGCCAGTTTTGAACTTTGTATGAATGGAGTTATGCTGTGTGTATTTTTGTGTATCTGCCTTTTTTCATTCAGCATTATGTTAAAATTATGAAGATTCATCCATGTTATTGAATAATAATTTATTTTCAGTGCTCTGTAGTATTACATTGTATGAGTATTTCACAGTTTATTCATTCATTCCATTATCGATGGACATTTGTTTCCAGTTTTTGGCTAGTATGAAAAGAAATAGCATTCTTTTGTATGTCCTTTGATGAACATACATTAGTTTGATATATGCCTATGAGTGGAGATGGAGTCCTAAGGATTGTATATATTCAGCTTTGATATATAAGTTTTAAGGGAAATTTTATTGATTGTAGTTATTGTTATGCATCCTTTTTAGACACTTGCTTTTTCTGTGGCTTTAGTTATTGTGGTTATGTTTTTGTCATTGTTAAGGAAGAAGCAGTATGTTTCTTATAAGGGAGTTTTCCTAAAAGCCTGTAATATTCAAGGTTTACTATTTTTAATGGTTTTTATAAAAATGTGTACTTTTGATAGAAGCAAATATACAAAATTACTGTTTTGAAGTAATTACTTTAATAAGGTATGAAGCTGAGCCTGGGTGGCTCAGTTGGTTAAGTGCCTGTCTTCAGCTCAGGTTATGATCTCGGGGTCCTGGGATCAAGCCTCCTATTGGGCTCCCTGCTCAGCAGGGAGTCTGCTTCTCTCTCTCCTTCTGCCCCCACCCCCCACATGTGCATATGCGCTTTCTTTCTCTCTCTCAAATAAATAAAATCTTTAGAAAAAAATAAGTCATGAAGATGAAGAGTATGACATAGGGAATATAGTCAGTAAAGTTGTAATAATATTGTTTGGTGACTACACTTATTGGGTGAGCACTGAGTAATGTATAGAATTGTTGAATCATTATGTTGTATATCTGAAACTAATATAACACTGTATGTTAATTATATGTCAATAAAAATTAATTTAAAAAAGAATTACTTTATTGTCAGCATGATCTTCTATTACAGTGTTTTTCAAACTTTATTGAACAATGTATTATACCACTAGCAGCAAAAAATTCTATATTCTTGTCAGCCCCCTTCAGGAATATACTTCGGAGATCCCTGCTCTAATGTAGCTGAAATTTTCTGTTTTTCTTGCCCTTTGAGTATATGTAGAGGAAATATAAACTTTAGGATACAATTGGAAGATGCTTGTTTAGCTTCAGAGAATGTGTTATTTTCATTGTGTGGAGGGCAACATTTATTTTACAAAGCAAGTGAAACAAAAATGTTAACAGATTTGGGTTTTGCTCATTAATTCAACAAAGAGAGAGAGGTCTTTTCTTTTGCTGGAAGAGAATATTAATTCTGGGAATGGGGGCTTTTATTTTTCTTCCATGGTGGCACTGCTCTTGAGCCAAACTGTACTATTTTGTTCAGTTTCAATTCTATGCTTCATTTCATTGACTGCCACCAAACTACACCCTAAAGAATTAAAAGTTTATGTATTAGAGCTGTGTTGTAGTCCGCAAAAAGTCACAGATCTGGTTGAGATAATGATTCCCATTCAAATAGTGAATTCATCAGCGTGTCTCTCTTAAAGGGATATTATTTGTGGAGAAAGATTACCTGTGATTCAATGATAAAATGATAGAAATGTCTTTTCTCTGTGCTTGGAAGTTGTTAAGCATTCAGAGTAAGGGTGTCTGAAAGGCATACAATTCATTAGTGTTTGCTTTCAGAGGGGCATTTTATTTGGAGAAGAAAAGTGGGCTAACCCAGTGGATTATTAGAACTTCTCAACTTTACAGAGAACCAACTTCCCATAATTGAATATAGCAATGGTACATTACTGGAAGGGTTTGGCTGGACACATAGGCTCAGAGAAGCAAAGAGGTTGTTTCCAAGTGTGCTAGTATGTGATACTCATTTATTGCCAGCACTATTTGGATCATTATTTTCTTTGTGTTTCTATAATCAGTCATCTTTCTCTCTGTCATACCCTAAACCTTGAACTGTTTTCACAGCTGACTAAATGACCAAAACACTTATCTTTTCTTTCAGTTTATTTTTTCATCATTATGGTGGTTTGTTTATTTCCAGGTTAATTTCAAGTGTTATTGAGAATTTATCAATTTATTAATCCGTGTAGTATACTTGATTGTTTTAGATAGTATATTTTTAGTTTTGTTAAAAATAATACAAGTAGGGGCACCTGGGTAGCTCATTCGTTAAGCATCTGCCTTCTGCTCAGGTCATGATCCCAGGGTCCTGGCATCGAGCCCCGCATCGGGCCCTCTGCTCCACGGGAAGCCTGCTTCTCCCTCTCCCACTCCCCCTGCTTGTGTTCCCTCTCTCGCTATCTCTCTCTGTCAAATAAATAAAGAAATATCTTTAAAAAAAGAATAAAAAAAATAAGAGTAGTTGGAATGGCTAACATTTACTGAATGTTTTATGTGTTAGATGCTTTTACATATTTTTCTCTAATTCTTACAGTAATCCAGCCAAGCCACATGTTATTATTCCAGTTTTACAAATGAGGACACTGTTAATCAGAGAAGTTAAATAATTTGTTTAAAGTTACACAGCTAGGGGCGCCTGGGTGGCTCAGTCATTAGGCATCTGCCTTCAGCTCAGGTCATGATCCCAGGGTCCTGGGATTGAGCCCCAATCGGGCTCCCTGCTCCTTGGGAAGCTTGCTTCTCCCTCTCCCACTCCCCCTGCTAGTTTCCCCTCTCTCGCTGTGTCTCTCTCTGTCAATACGTAAAAAACATCTCTAAAAAAAAAAAATAAAGTTACACAGCTAATGTGAGTGATAAGAGTTAATAGACTCAGGACTTTTTTCCTCTAACACCACAGATCTTTATGACCTATATATTGTTGTTCTCTGGTTTTGCTTTGGACTTCACAGCTCTGCTTATTTTATTTTATTTCTTTTTCTTCCAAGTTTTTATCTAAATTTCAGTTAGTTAACATACAGTGTAAGTTTCAGGTGTAGGGTTTAATGATTCATTACTTACATCTAACACCCCAAGTGCTCATCACAAGTACCCTCCTTAATATCCATCACCCATTTAACTCATCACCCTGCCTACCTACCCTCTAGCAACCCTCAGTTTGTTCTGTATAGTTAAGAGTCTGTTTTATGGTTTGCCTCTCTCTCTTCCCTCCCCCATGTTCATCTGTTTTGTTTCTTAAATTCCACATCTAAGAGTGAAATTATGTGGTATCTGCTTTTCTTTGACGGACTTATTTCTTTTAGCATAATACTCTCTAGGTCCATTCAAGTCATTGCAAATGGAAAGATTTCAATCTTTTTTTTATTGCTGAGTAACATTCCATTGTATACATATACCACAACTTCTTTATCCATTCATCAGTCGATGGACATTTGGGCTCTTTCTATAATTTGGCTATTGTTGATAATGCTGCTGTAAACATCGGGGTGCATGTGCCCCTTGGAATCAGTATTTTTGTATCCTTTGGGTAAATACCCAATAGTGCAATTGCTGGATCATAGGATAGTTCTGTTTTTAACTTTTTGAGGAACCTCCATACTGTTTTCCAGAGTGGCTGCACCAGCTTGCATTCCCACCAACAATGTAAGAGGGTTCCCCTTTCTCTGTATCCTTGCCAAGATCTTTTGTTTCATGTGCTGTTAATTTTAGCCATTCTGACTGGTGTGAGGTGATATCTCATTGTAGTTTTGATTTGTATTTCCCTGATGATGAGTGATGTTGAGCATCTTTTCATGTGTCTGCTGGCCATCAATATGTCTTCTTTGGAAAAATGTTCATGTCTTCTGCCCATTTTTTTAACTAGATTGTTTTTTGGGTATTGAGTTTTAGAAGTTCTTTATATATTTTGGATACTAACCCTTTATCAGATATGTCATTTGCAAGTATCTTTTCTCATTCCAAAGGTTAACTTTTAGTTTTGTTGATTGTTTCCTTTGCTGTGCAGAAGCTTTTATCCTGATGAAGTCCCAGTAGTTTATTTTTGCTTTTGTTTCCCTTGCTTTGGGAGACATAAGAAGTTGTTACGGCTGATGTCAAAGAGGTTACTGCCTGTGTTCTCTTGTAGGATTTTGATGGTTTCTTGTCTCATATTTAGGTCTTTCATCCATTTTGAATTTATTTTTGTGCATGGTGTAAGAAAATGATCCAGTTTCATTCTTTTGCATGTTGCTGTCCAGTTTTCCCAACACCATTTGTGGTAAGGTCTGTCTTTTTTCCATTGGATATTCTTTCCTGCTTTGTTGGAAAATTAGTTGACCATATAGTTGTGGGCCAGCTATGCTTTCTTACTTATGCTCCCTTCCACTTGGTATGTCCTCCCCCAGGTCCAGCCTCTACTAGTAGCAAATAGTCATCATTTAAGATCCATACCAAATGATACCTTTTTCTAAAATTTATCCTGAAAACCACATTTGGAAGTAAATTCTGTCTACTTTAAACTCCCACAATGCTTTGTACCTTTTTTCATATATTTATTTTGCCTTGAATTATAATAATTTCTATACATGTCTTAAATTTACCAACTAGAGACTGTCTTTGATTCCTTGTAGCCTAAGACAGTCTTAAAGAAACAAAGTATATGTTAACTTAAGATTACAGGCAAAAAAGCCATCAAAATAGAAGTACTACTGATGAATTTTTTAAAAATTGGAAGATTGGGGCGCCTGGGTGGCTCAATCGTTAAGCGTCTGCCTTCGGCTCAGGTCATGATCCCAGGGTCCTGGAATCGAGCCCCGCGTCGGGCTCCCTGCTCCGCGGGAAGCCTGCTTCTCCCTCTCCCACTCCCCCTGCTTGTGTTCCTGCTCTCGCTATGTCTCTGTCAAATAAATAAATAAAATCTTAAAAAAAAAATTGGAAGATCATGGCAGTGTGGTAAAGATTAGTACATACATGATCATTTTTGTTTTGTGGTTTTTGGAAATGTTGTTAAATGTTACTAGTGGTATAACTAGATATGACATGCATTTCTTGGTTTGGTGGAGAAAAGTTCATAATCTTGGCTATCATTTTATATTTTTTTAGAAAGAAGATAAAAGTCTGAGAGAGGTGGGAAGAACTGCCGTTTTAATTTTGTTCACAGCAGTGGGTGACAATAGGCTTAATACAATATTGGAATTCAACAGTTGGTTATCTTTGGGTATATATAATTTTGCAGTTATGGCCATATGTGGGATTTCCAAACTGTTTAGGATAAGTTTATGGTAAATAGTCTACCTCTCTCTAAATAGATTGTTTCCATTTATTACTTACTTTATATTCCATTGTTTTTGTTTTACTTGTTCTAAGTTTTCTTCAGATAAAGACAGTTAAACCAAAACTTACTACAAGGTGGTAGGGAATTTCATTATTGAATGCCCATTCAAATTTTGAACAATATTTTTTGTTTTACATCTCTTTAAGATATGTCCTTTTCTTCTTCTGATTTGCTGATTTACTTTGACAAACAAAAAAGAACTTAAAACTTTGGTTTTAATTTATTTGGTTGTAATTTATTTATTGGGTTTTGAGCTCTTGAGTCTCTGTTAAACTAAAAGTTCTATGTTTTTATGATTTCTTTCACCTGAATTATACATATCCTTGCTGTTAATTTGGCTGAACTCTTGAAGCATCTTAAGATTTTTTTTTTTCTACCTCTTAAGGGAGAAATGCTTTTATTAAGATAATCTCTTGAAAATGAACATTAGACTTTTTCATCCTGTGTCACTTGGACCTTATAAAACTGTTAAGAAAGCAAAAAGTGGACAAGATACAGTAACTCAAAGAAGACTTTTGGCTTTTGAACTAAAAAACAGTGGGTAGGGGCACCTGGGTGGCTCAGATGGTTGGGCGTCTGCCTTCGGCTCGGGTCATGATCCCAGGGTCCTGGGATCAAGTCCCGCATCGGGCTCCCTGCTCGGTGAGAAGCCTGCCTCTCCCTCTCCTGCTCCTGCTCCCCCTGCTTGTGCTTTCTCACTCTCTCTGTCAAATAAATAAATAAAATCTTTAAAAAAAAAATTGGGTAAAATTTCTACAAATTATGAGACTGACAAAAACACTCCTATTGTTAAAGTTTAGAAATGTGATTGTTAAATATCCACTGGAATAATAAATCAGATTAAAGTAATCAGTAATGTGATATTCTGAAGACATTTGATATTAACCAGGATATATTAAATGATTAAAGTTTTAGATCTGGTGACAGGAACTTAAATTCTCTTTTATAAAATTCCTGTTATTAATGCTAAATTTTTATAAAAGTAATACATGTTCATTTAAGAGAACTCATATAACATAATTCTAATAATAGCTAACTTTAGAGTTTGTTATATTTTGCTGTTCAGTATAAATTTGTTTATTCCTCATAACAATCACATGAGGCACGTACTGTTACTTTTCCTATTTTATAGATGAGGAAACTGAGCACAGAGAAATGAAGGCACTTTAACTAGGCCACACACTATTTGAACCCAGCACTCTGGCCTTATCGTCTGTGCCCTTAACTACCAGGTAGTTAAGAATTTGGGTTTTGGGGGTGCTTGGGTGGCTCAGTTGTTAAGCGTCTGACTTTGGCTTAGGTCATGATCCCAGGGTCCTGGGATTAAGCCCCACATCAGGCTCCCTGCTCCGCGGTGAATCTGCTTACTACTCTCTTTCTTCCTCTGCCCCTTTCCCTGCTTGTGCTTTCTCTGTCTCTCAAATAAATAAATAAAAACTTAAAAAAAAAAAAAAAAGAATTTGGGTTTTGAAGTAAGAAAGACCTGGGCTTAAATCATGGTTGCTACTTCTACTCTGGGGACAAGAGCCTATCTCCACCTCTCTGAGGTTCAGTATTCTTACTTATAAAAACAAGGGTCGTTTGGGGATAAAATGAAATAATATGTTAACTGCGTAGCACACTGTTTAACAGACACTATATTTGTTCAGTAGTTGATAAGTATTATAACAAATACTGATAAGCAAAATGAAAA
Organism: Halichoerus grypus; assembly: GCF_964656455.1. Taxonomy (NCBI): domain Eukaryota; kingdom Metazoa; phylum Chordata; class Mammalia; order Carnivora; family Phocidae; genus Halichoerus; species Halichoerus grypus. Next base: position 19,715,743 of record NC_135718.1, on the reverse strand, counting down.
AAAGTCACAAAAAGAAAATAACCATTGTTAGCATTTTGAGGTATATCCCCAGTCTTTTAAAGGTGTGTCTCTTGATTTTATTAATGTATCTTCTTTTATTTATATTATTTTCTTCTTTGTATAACTTTGTTTATATTTTACACAAAGGTTAGGAAAGCTTGAATTTGTATCACTTAACAGTAAGGCAAGCCTGTCAGCTTCTGTGCTAGCCAAAACTTTTTTCTCCTTATGTTTAGGAGTTACCAAGTGGAGGTAGAAGAGGACATAGAAGTACATTTTTCTTTTTAAACAAAAATGGGATAGTGTTTGAATTAAAAATCTACAAATAAACAAAATGTAGGAAACTAGAAGTAGGCAAGAGAACATGTGCTAGTATTAATTTTATTAAAATAACAGTGAACACCAGTGTCAGAAGAGTTAGTTGTTAACTGAAGACACCGTATCCGAATGAATAGTTCTAATGAATGTAGACTATTTCTTCTTGATGAGTGAGGTTATAGAAGTCTGACTATATATTGCATTGTTAAAGAAATTCACTGGGTGTGGTATAGCGGTAACTAATGCCCCTTTCCATAGCCTTAGCAGCAAGTGGCTAAATGGTCTTTTTTGTTTTCCTTTTAGGTCTACACACAATGAGCTGGAAAAGAATCGGTGAGTCAGTGATGAGTGCAGTTTTCATTTATGTTAAAAAGCAAACTCAGTGTTTTACCTGTGAAAATAATATAATAGTACATGTGTAGTTATAATTTTATTTTAAATGTATAGAATCTCATGATTCTGATACATATGTATTCCAAAAAATGACTTAAGTAGTAGGTTTATACTGTCTAAACTGGAGGACATCAGTAAATTTTTAAGCTCATTTGAATTTTGAGTTTATGGTATAGCTGCCTTTATGTTTCTGAAAACAGGTTAATTGTGATAGGCTCATGACTTAAATATGGTCATGCTATAGGTAGACAGAATAAAGGTTTCTATGTAGTGTAACTAATAAGTATTATGACAAATTGTAGGTCATTGAATTTCTCTTTCTTTGCAGTTTATTCATTCATTTGTTCATTTATTCATGCATTCAACAGATCTTTACCAAGCATGAAGTATATGTCAGCGCCAGGCAAGCATACTGCTTTAGATAAGAAATACAAGAATGTGTGAGATAGTTTTTGTCCTTAAGGAGCTTACAGCTTCCTGGGGGAGACAGACAGGTAATTAAAATCCTATATAGTGTGGAAGTATGGTAATGGAGAAGCAGAAGGTGCTGAAAGATCGCTTTGGAAAGTCATCTGATTTTCTTTTGAGGGAGTCTTGGGAGGCTCTACAGAGGATGGTGAGTGAGTACTGTGTATTGAGGAAACTGCAAGAGGTTCAATATGAGTACTATAAAAGATTGTAGCACGATGCAAGCCAGGCCAGATATTGACAACTATGCTGAAGAGTTTGGGCTTCTTCTGAGAACAATAGGAAGCAGTTGAATGATTTTTAAGATGGGTTGTCATGTGATCAGATTTGTGCTTTGGAAAATCATTTTGGCCATAATGTGGAGAATTGGTTGATTGGGAGAAGGGATCTCAGAGACAAGAACACTCTTTTGGAAGCTATTGGAAGCTTCCAACATGAGGGATGATGGTAGCTGTTGGAGATAGAAGTAGACAGAAATAAAGAGACTCTAGGGAATAGAATCAGTAGAAATTGGTGGTTAGTTGACTTTGGAAGGTTAAGTTTTAGATGGTATTAACCATTTACCAAGAAAAGGAATGCAGGAAGAGGACAAGTTTGGGAGAGAAGATGAGGATTGTATGAGTAAAATATTCTCTTTTTGATACAGAAATTAGATTAATAAACAAACTGGAATAATCTGCATCAGCCATTTTTAACAAATAAGATTTCCATGACCTTCAATTTTTTGTCCTTTTTTTAATAGAAGGGACTTTACAGATTGACTAACCTAACTACCTCATTGCAGATGAATTTAAATGTCAAATCCTCTTCAATAGGCTTAGCATAGTCCTCCAGGCTGACTTAGTGGCTTTTACTACTTTGTTTGTACAATGTTCTCTTCATATTTCTTATTGTAAAACTTAATCAGGTAGTATTGTAATTATCCGTTCATATGTCTCTTTCTGCTCAATGACTGTGACTGCCTCAAAGGCAGAGATTCTGTTCAGTTTTGTAACCTCAGTACCTAGCATTTGATGCATTTATAGTTGATAGTGGCTTTAATATTGAGTGAAGCCAATATTAAAACTGGAGCAAAGTTCAGTGGTCTAGTAAACTGCTTTGCGGCAAAGCAGTTTGGCAAACCTTTCATTTTAAAGAATCTCTTCTCTGCCTTGTATTTCTGGTGTATTAAAGGAAGTATCTGGCTAGTTTAAACATGGCAAAAACACCAAGAAATGACAGCTCTGAGGATTCTAAAATTAAAACCTTATATTGTATTTTAAATTAGAGCATAGAGTATATTTTGGGCCACATGTTTTAAATACTGATAAACATGTGGCTTTCATAATTATTTCACCCAGTAAATGTAGTCCTTGGGAGACCCTCACTGGAAACCTGGCAAAAACCTTTAACACTCTAGAGACTCTTTAGTCAACTATTTGGAATGGAGATTTTTAAATCTTTGAGTAAATTTTGTTTATATGCATTCTGTATACCAATTCTGATAACTTTATCACCTGTATTATTACTTTGATATGTCCTAAAGTTGTTTAATTTAGTATCTGTCTGTGGTACAGGTATAACGTGTAGCTTTTGATTGCCTGGACGTTATATGACCTCCAGTGTCTCCAGTGAAGGCTTTTTGTTCCCATTTTATTTACTTAGGTCTAAGACTTTCTTTTTTTTTTTTTAAAGATTTTATTTATTTATTTTAGAGAGAGACAGAGACAAAAAGAGTGAGCAGAGAGAGAGGGAGAAGCAGACTCCCTGCTGAGCAGGGACCCCCCCCCCATGTGGGGCTCCATGTGGGGCTCGATCTCAGGACCCTGAGATCAGTACCTGAGCCAAAGGCAAACGCTTAACCGATTAAGCCACGCAGGTGCCCCAGGTCTAAGACTCTATGGCTGATTTCATACCCTACTTCACTTAAGACATGATTCCCTCATCCTCTTCTGTCTTCTTCTTCCTCCCTCCTTTTCTTTCTCCCTTCCTCTCTTCCTTGAGTCTTAATTGAAAGGTAATATAGAATTAACCTTTCCAGGATGCATTTGTTTTTAAAAGGGGTAGTTATCAATATAAATAAATCTCAAATTTAGTGGAATGTGTCAAAGGGTGAGTGCCAAAGGAAGAATCCAGCTTAATAACCTGCATTCCACTTCTGAAAAGTTAGAGGCTGTGATCTAGCAAAAAACAAAAATACTGGTAAACACAGGATGATTTATTTATTTATTTATTTTATTAAAGATTTTATTTATTTATTTAGACACAGAGAGAGAGAGACAGCGCGAGAGGGAACACAAGCAGGGGGAGTGGGAGAAGGAGAAGCAGGCTTCCCACTGAGCAGGGAGCCCAACGTGGGGCTCCATCCCAGGACCCTGGGATTATGACCTGAGCTGAAGACAGATGCTTAATGACTGAGCCACCCAGGCACCCCAACACAGGATGATTTAAAGGGAGGGAGATGTTTTAGCCAAATAGCAAGAAGGCAGCACAGGAATATTTTTTAAATTTAAGTCTGTATTGTTGTTACATTTTTAAGCCCCTTACCTGTTCTATTTAATGGTTCTTCCCCCCCAAAGGCAACATTTTTATTTGATGTATTAAAGAAAAAAGATAACCTATGTTTGCCTTTCATTTGCTTTTGAGTGTGAATTTACATGAGGAAAGTAATTCACTATCAAAAGGGTAATTTGATTTTGTCTTCATTCTGAGAAGATATTCCTGAAGTAATTCATATTTTTGAGATTTTGCACTTTACATATGACATATTTATGTCAGGAGTTACTTTTTTTAACTTGGTTTAATATCTTGCATATAAAGCAGCTCTGAGTTAGTGTTTTTTTATGGGGCAAAGCAGTGAGAATTAATGTAGATGATTTTAAATTGTTAGTGAATAACAGAGGAATTCCAAATTAAGGCTATCCCAAAGCCCTGTGATTGTTGAAGCTCTGGGTCTGGCCTTGAGGAGATAGTAGCCAGCAAATGTTGAGGTTCATGCTCCCAGATCTCAAAGGAAAGTCTAATGGTGGAGATTTGGAGTCTGGCAGGCCAATTGTAGTTTGGCTTACAATTACCCCAATATGCAGATAGGCTAGTAGGGAGCTTAGGGTAGTTTCAGGACTGATAATGGGATTCAGGTTTTCTTGGATAAGTCCTAGGGGCTTATTTCTGCCTAAAACCTTGATGGTTACACTGAGTTTACTCTAGATGGTTCAGAGCATTTATTTGTTAACTTGTATATTCACCTTGTCCCCCTAGACCCATAATAGCTTATAACTGGCTCTGGAGGTGGAAGTAAAAGAGAAGCAGAGTACCTTTAGATGTTCTGCATTCCTCAGGAATCTGTATGTATCATTTCATGGTGAAATTAATGAGTCTTTGAGATTTAAGATTTAAGAATTTCACATTATCCATTGGCTTATCTTATCCGTTGTGTCCTTACCGGAGGAAAAAACCATTCAGTACAGATATTAGATCACTTCATTGCTTTTTCATTTTCTTAATTGAAATTACTGATGATGTTTTTGAAAGAGTCAACAACTTTAACAGGACTTTAATGGTCAAGAACCTTGGTGCTGACAGCAAGAGAGGCCATTCAACCCTAATAGCTGTCATTCCTTTGAAACAAAAGGCTTACCCTTATTGCAATTTTGGCAAAGCTAGTCGGGCCAAATGAGGATACTGGCAGAGCAGAAGTGCCTGAGTATTTGGGATAAAAGAGAAGCAGTTCCAATGAATGGTAATAGGTGTCCTCCATATAGAGACTTTCTCATATTTCTGAGGGAAAGATGAAAATGACATTTATACAGTACTTACTGTATTCCCCCACTATGCAAGACTATTATGTAATCCTATAAGGTAGGAAGGCGAAAATGTAGGCCAAAGTGTTATTGAAAACTAGCCATTTTGACCATCATTAACTACAATTTGAAACAAGGTGATGGGAACACAAAAACAGTCCTAACGATGGTTCTGTCTAATCATAAATACGATAGCTGTATGTAATATCAGTCTTTCTCTCCAGTAATGATTAATAAATACTTTCTTTGGCATTGTGGTAGATAAAATGATGTATGAGATACTGACTTTATCCTATCCTTGAGGTTAAGGTCATTATAGTTTGGTAATTATGGGTTTCATCTTTTAGTACCAGGATCTAGTTTAGTTACCAGTGAATGTCTAGAAAGGTGTACTAAAAGTGTTTTTCAAGTTGAAGGTTGAAACCCACTAGTAGTCTATGCAATCATTTTAGTGAGTCATTTTGAAAAAGAAATTGAAAAGACTAGAAAATACCAAAGTGTATTGCTTGAAGTAAAGTTAAATGTAGAATTATGAAACTTGTACATACTGGGTTATGATATAAAATACTATGGTCATAGTCAAAAAGCCACTGCTCTGAATAGTGAAGGAGAATGAATGTATGCTGAGACATGAAGAAGAGAGAGAATTTGAATCTATGGAAAAAATAAGGGAAGAGGTCAGTGTGATTAGAGCCATGGAAGCCATGGAAGTGATATCATAAGCTGTGTTCAGGAAAGAGTGAGTAGACCATATTGAGTGGAAGAGTAGAGTCTATCAAATTAACAATGGGAAATGAGGCCAGAAAAGTGTTTTGGGATTAGATTGTGCAATGTTATTGAATGTTAAGGAATTTGGATTTTCTTTTGTTGGTAGTAGTAAGTTTTTGAGGCTTTTGAAGCAAAGAGATAGGTATGATCAAAGCATTTATAAAGAAAAAAAATACAGTCTAGGTATAGAAGCAGGGAGACTAGTGTGGATCCTTTTGAAGTAGCTCATGTAGTAGTAGGCTGTAGGAACCAGCACTCAGGTGATGGACTTGGGAACAGAAAGGAGGAGAGAGAGGTCTAAGAAACACCATAAAGAAAGAACGTTATTTTTAATTGACTGCTACCATTCAGTTTTCCTTCAATTTCATTCTTCACATAGCAGCAAGAGTGATCCTCTTAAAGGACATATCAGATCATGGCATTTCTACCTACAGTCCTCCACAGCTTCCCATTGCAATTAGGTAAAATCTATGACCTACAAAGTTCTACCACTCTATCCCTTGTCTCTTATGATCCAGCTGACACTGCTTGCTTTCTTTTCCTCAAACACACCATGTTAATTTTCATCCTAAGGCTTTTGCGCTTCTTCCTTCTGCTTGGAAAACGCTTGCTCTACTAGCTCTTCATTATTATTTAGTTGTCAGGTCATCTCTTTAGAAAACAGTAATCATTCCCCAGTCACTCTCTATCCCATTGCTTTTTCTGTCACCTTAACATTTATCTGTGTGTGAATTATTTATGTTTGAGTTACTGGACTACTTTCATAGAATGCAAGTTTCAGGAAGGCAGGGACTTTGTTTTATTTACCCTTCACACATAGCAGTCATTCAGTAAATATTTACTGAATGAAAAAATGATTATATGTGCTATTGAGTATATCTGTAATCAACAGTATATGTACTTGAATTTTAATGGCTTAAGTGAAAAATGACAACTATATAAAATAGAGTTCAACAGATTTATTATTATAGTAAAATAATTTCATGGGATGTATATGGAAAACTTAATGAATTCTTAAAACATAAATTATATGAAAAAATTTGATAATTGGGAACATCTTATGAGGTTTTTACCATGAGGGACTTTATCTTGCTTATAAGAAGAGAATCAATAACTAATTGATTCTTTCAGTTCATTAGGATATTATATAGTGCACTAAGACAAAGACAGGTAGTTTTGTAAAGAGGAATAGTTTATCTGATGGAGTTCATGCTCCACTTATGACGTCTTTATTTCTTTCTCATTCTATGTGTTGAAAATGGCAAGCAATTTTACAAGGTAAAGATTTATATATACTTGGAGACTAAAATATCATAAATAATTTCAACTTTTTTGTGTTAGAATTTTTGATTTATTAGTTACATTTATCCCAATGGTTTGGACATGATAAAGAATACAAAATTCTTCCTAGGCTATCTATATATCCAATCCCCATTTGACATGGCTAGTTTGACAGAGTGATTGTTTTGATCTACCTTATCCTAGAACAAAACAGAATACTAAAATCTTTGTGACCATGGGTTAGGGAGTGGCTTCTTAGTATATTACCTGATTATTTAGGATTCCTTGGAAGGAGGAGCATATAATAACTGGTTTTGGGTACTTGTATGACATTTGTTTAAAAAGAACATGCACTTTTATATATAGTGTGTACATTTTAGAAAAAATTTACATTTGTTAGGAGGAAAAGAACTTACAAGATTGGTTTGGCAGAACTTTCACTGAAACTTTTACATCAACTAATAGTACCTAAGGATATTTGATTAAAGACAAGTTATGGGGTTAGGGAAACTAAACTTTTATTGTAGGTTGAAATATATGACTGTAGCTGGATCAGAAGTCCACAGTTGAGATTGGGTACAGTAATTTTGGGAAGTTTAGTCAAAAACTCTTCTTAGCCTTGGTTTATTACTAAGATATAAATCTCTGTATGAAAATACCTTATAGTAAATCTCAATATGAAAATACCTTATAGTAACTTCCTTAGCCTCATAAAGGGCATTTATGAAAACCCACAACTAACATCATACTTAGTGGTAAAAGACTAAATCCTCTCCCCCGGGCGCCTGGGTGGCTCAGTTGGTTAAGCGACTGCCTTCGGCTCAGGTCATGATCCTGGAGTCCCGGGATCGAGTCCCGCATCGGGCTCCCTGCTCAGCAGGGAGTCTGCTTCTCCCTCTGACCCTCCCCCCCCTCATGTGCTCTCTCTCTCCTCTCATCCTCTCTCAAATAAATAAATAAAATCTTTAAAAAAAAAAAAAAAAATCCTCTCCCCTAAGATCAGGAATAAGACAAGGATGTCTGCTCTTTTGGCTTTTACTCAACATTTTTCTGGAGGTTCTAGCCAGGGCAGTTAGGCAAGAGAAAGAAATAAAAAGCATCAAGATTGGAAAGCAAGTAATAAAACCATTTTTATTTGTGGATATCATAGTTTTATGTATAGAAAATTCTTAGGAATCCACATATACAAAAAAAAAAACTATTAGAACTCATAACCAAATTTAACAGAGTTGCAGGGTTCAGGATTGACACACAAAAAACAATTGTGTCTCTATATACCTGTCTGAAAATGAATTTATGAAAACAGTTCCATTTACAGTGACATCCAAAAGAATAAAATACCTAGGAATAAATTTAACCAAGGAGGCAAAAGATTTGTATACTGAAAACTATTACTTAACATTGTTAAAGTGGCAATACTCCCTATACTGATCTACAGATTCAGCGCAAACCCTGCCCAAATCCCAGCTTCCTTTGTAACAGGAATTGACAACTGACTTTAAAGTTCATATGGAAATGCAAGGTACCCAGAATAATCAAAACAATCTTGAAAAGAGCAAAATTGGAAGACTCATACTTCCTAATTTCAAAACTTACTACCAAGCTTCATAATCAAGACAGTGTGGTATTGGCCAAAGAATAGACTTACAGATCAATGGAATGAAGTCCGGAGGTAATAACTCACATTTGTGGTGTGCCAAAGACAATTTTTTGACAAGGATGCCAAGACAGTTCAGTGTCTTTTCAGCAAATGGTAGCTGATACACTGGATATCTACATGCAAAATAATGAAGTTGGATTCCTACCTCACACCATATGTAAAAATTAACTTAAATGAATCATAAACCTGAATTTAAGAGCTAAAACTATAAAATTCCTAGAATATGAGAGTAAATCTTTGTAACTGTGCTCTAGACAGTGATTTCTTACATATGACACAAAGTACAAGCAACAAAAGAAAAAACAGATACATTGAACTTTATCAAAATTAAAAACATTTGTACTTCCAAGGTTACCATCAAGAAAGTGAAGACAAATCACAGAATTGGAGAAAATACTTGTAAAGCATATATCCAGTAAGAAACCTGTATCCAGAATATAGAAAAAACTCTTAAAACTAAGCAATAAAAAGACAACCCAATATAAAAATGGGCAAAGGATTTGAATACCTATTTCTCCAAAGAAAATATACAAATGGCCAATAAGCACATGATAAGATGTTCAACATTAGTGGTCTTTAGGGAAATGCAAATCAAAACTATGTAATACCACTTCACATTCACTAATGGCTAACTTAAAAAAACTCACCAACTTTGTAGTCATCCATTCATCAGATCAGTCACCACTGATTGGTAGAAAGGTCCAAAAGAGTTGACTGACATCATAGTTTGGCACTTAAAAGTAGTGATGTCATTATCGTCTGATGGCACTACACAAATGACTCAACACTTTGTAATTACTTAAGACATGTAATTAATCACAGATAAGTTTCCAATACATTATATGGTGCTACTACCTAATATGGTTTGGGTACTTGATGATAAGTCAAGTTTGAGCTCTGTCACATATAAGAAGGGTATATTTAAAGGTCTTTAAGAACCTCTAACAATGAAATCCAACAAAATTAAGACCATATATTGAAAGGATGTACTAATTGTATAAGTTTCATTTGGGGTGTAATAAAATACAACTCAATTATGTTTTGGGGGCCTCAAATAACAATTTTTAAAAGTATAGTTGTAGAGGGAAGGAGAAATAGCATTGTCCAGAGACCAGGAAATAGCTACTGATCTAGTTTTCTGATGAGGCAAATAAAATAATGGCTACTTTCCTTTTTAGTCTAAAGTTGGAAAACTGACACCCTTAGTTTTGATTTATGTAAAAGTTCTGAAGAAGATAATTTTATTCTTTGTACTTTTTTAGATAGTAGGAGTCCAGTTACAGTATTGAGTTATTGAGAGAACTGTAGGACACTAAAAAAGTAGTTATGCATTGGAAAGTAAGGGATACTTATTTAATAGAGTTTTTCTATTTCTGAAGCTGTAGAACCAGATAGATGTGGATGCTAACATTATCAAGCAGTATGCAGAGTACCCATCATTATTTGCCATGGTGGCATATAATTGATGCATTTATTTTTGTATGCAAGAAAATGAATATTTTAACCATATTTTTATAGGGATAGGAATGCTGAAAACTGCAGATAAACTAAAAATAGCTGTCAGAGTGCAGAGATAGGCACCTGTTAGAGTTAGAATTAAATGTTATATGAGATAGAGATGAAGTAATTGGTGGGTTTTGGAGATAAAATATATGGTTAATAAAGGAAGCATAGCCAAGATAAAATTACACATCTAAAATGCAGCCTATGCAATTAAGTCATTGCATTAGTATCTAGATGGATTCATAGTTCCTATATTGACCTTTGTCAGAAATAGCTCATTAAGGTTAAGCTTTCTACTCCCTGACCCAGGCTGCAAGGTGATAGAGGCGGACTCAGACAAGGATTACATGCTAGAAACCCAATGTTCTCAGAACGTAAGCTGTACAGTTCCTAAATGTTGAAATCACTTCTACAACTGATAACATGGGAAGAGATGAGATCATTAGGTCTTAAAAATAACCCAGAAAAATTATAACTTGAAACTCTAAAATTATGTCTAGAAATAGACTTTAAATAATTGACATAGTGAATATTATTTACCATGGTGAAGTTGTAGTACCTTTTTATCCAAGTGATTGCAGAGTGTGTATCTCTGTGCCGCTATAACTTAAGAAAACACTTCCTCTCAAACCATGAATTTGTATTTTTAAAAAAGGGAATAGTTTGATTAATAGGCTTTCCTGATATACTTTAGATGGTAAAATATACAAAAATTTATTTTATATGCATCTTTGAGGAATATGTTTGATCCATAAAACTGGCTGTACCTTTTATACTCATGCTCATAATAATTAGACAGCAGCAGAATTCTACTAGACTTTAAGGCCATATGCTCTTGCTAAATTCCTTTGCCGCATATAGTAATTAGTACAATATAAATGCTCTGATAAATATTGGTTTAATAATAATAACTGCAATTCAAGTACTTTTTCTTAAGCCAGCATCTTCTTCATTTAAAGAAATTTCTAGGGGCGCCTGGGTGGCTCAGTCGTTAAGCGTCTGCCTTCCGCTCAGGTCATGATCCCAGGGTCCTGGGATTGAGCCCCACATGGGGCTCCCTGCTCTGCGGGAAGCCTGCTTCTCCCTCTCCCACTCCCCCTGCTTGTGTTCCCTCTCTCACTGTGTCTCTCTCTGTCAAATAAATAAAATCTAAAAAAAAAAAAGAAAAAGAAAAAGAAATTTCTGTTTGGGTAGAAATTTTGGCAATTAAAGCATCCCAAGAAGTATATCAGTAAGAAATCCTTTTATTATGTGAGAGATTTCTTATCTTGCATTTCTTTATCTTTTAAAATTTGGATTCATTTGATACATTTTAGCTGTTGCAGAGAAGAGAATATTTTGTATTTGCTTATATTTTTCTATTTATTCTAGAATAATGCCAATTGCAAGTCCCATGGGTGTTACTACTGGAAAAACCACAAGTCTAAAGAAGAATTCAGTAATGAGAATAAAATTTTCTAATATGGTTACTTGCTAACCAGTTCTTGAAGGACAGATTTGCTTAGAAAATAATTAACAGCCCTGGGATAAACACATGACATGTTTCTTATATCTTCTAGCTCAAGAAAAGTTGAAACTTAATGAACTCATATGACTACCTTGTTTTGTTGTTATCTTGGGGAAAGCTAATAGAGAAAGGTAGATTTTAATACCAAATATGGTTTAAGAGCTAAGTTGTTGAAAAGGATACCTGGAATCCAACACAGATGACTTCTTTGTGGATTTGTAATCTGTTGATGTGAGAGTTGTACCAGAAGTCAGAAAATAATGATTTTCCTTTCGTCTCTACTACTGGTAGGCTGTGGATGTTATATAAATTATTTGATTTCTTTGGGTCTTGCTTTCCTTGACAGTAAAAAGAAAGAGACCTAGATTTCTGAATTCCCTTCTTATATGAAAAGTTTTAGAGTTCTATAAATTTTAAGTTCAGCAGTCATAGGCATATTAGAAACTTTATTATTATTCTGTTGTCTGCAAAGCATTTTCCTGATATAATGTCTGTATGTATGCATGCAACAAACCCCACCCCCACACACACGCGCGCGCACGTGCACACACACACACAAAACGAAAGAACAGCTGGAAAAATGAGCTTAGAACTCACCTCATTCAAACTTTGGGATTTTGTAAAATATCTAAAGATTATTGTAACATATGGTGCTATAGCTACAGTGATAAAAGCCTGTTTTGTAAGTACTTATTTTGTAATGATAAATAGTAAATAGCTCTATAAAACTAGTAGAATTTACCCTGGGAAGCATATGTGTCTGTGTGTATATGAATAATATAAATACATTCCTCAAAGCTGTATACATATACACACACAGAAAGATAGGTGTGAATTCTGAAATTTAAATACTATTGAATATTTAGGACCTTGTTCCTTTTGGAAAATTGCTTACCATTGACTTCTAAGGAAATGTAAAAAGTTAATCTTTAAACATTATTGTGCTAAATTGGTCACGTTTTTGTTTTTGTATTCGTATTCTCTAAGTAGTTTATATCTGCTCAGACTCCAGAAAATCCTGTTTTATGATTATATCTGTATCGTATTGCTGTATCAGATCAGTCATTTTAACAGGCCCCTGTGATCACTAAATGAGGTCTGCCACACCAGGAGGAAAAAGCACAGAGCTGTTAAACAGAACTTTAAGGAAGGATGGCTTAGCTTATTTAAAACATTTTGTCTATAAACAATCTGTAGAGAAAGTAGCTGTAGGTCAATATATTGGTATCTTTTTTCCTTACCATTTGAAGAATCAAACTAGCTTTTCAGTAATGTTCTCACTGCTTTGATGGTATGCCAAACCCTAATTTGGAGACATCTTAACTGTCCGTCTCCCTCTTCCCACCCTGTTTAGAGTTGCTAAGGGTTGCTGGAAATCAAGAGTTGTGCTAAGTCCACTAGAAATTTATGCTTTCTTTAACTGTAACCTCCTTATGGATCAGCCGTTCTCACTTCTTATTGTCTCCTTCCAGCATTTATCAACAGTGACTATTCAACCTTTTTTTTTTTAATGCCCCCAGCAGAATGTGAGGCAAAAGCACAAGCTAGGAGTCATCAAAATCACATTCTAGTTTACAGATAAGGCTTCGGTTTCTCTAAAATTAGGTGTAGAATTAAATGATCCTTAAGATCTGTTCTAGTCCAAACAAATTCTGAGATTTCAGGTGCCCAATCCCACTTTTTACTCTCAGTTCTAGTTTTTGAACCAGGAGTTAGGACCCGTATCTCCTCACTCCTAAAGACATTTCCAGTATATTATTGTGACTCCTCCTTTGCTGAAACTGTGGACACCTGGTTCAAACTTCATCTCTGTTTTCTACCATTATTACTTTTGGCTCAAATTCCTTGACTCTCCCCACCCCCACTTCTCTTTTGAACACCTAATGCACGCATGAACAAGATGCATGAACAAGAGTAACAAAGTTTTTACAATAACCAAAAATAAGTAACCTGAGTTTCTAGCAATAGGGGGAGTGGCTAAATAAATGATAATATATTCATAACTTGCAGCAGGTAAAAAGAATGATATAGACCTCTATGTGTGTATATGGAGAGATTTCCAGGCATATTAAGCTAAAAAAGCAAATTGAAAAATACTATTGAAAAATAGTATTTCCAGTATGATCTCATTATGTTAAAAAAGTAACACAGTCCTATATGTAAATACATTGGAAAATTTCTGGACAGATATATGTGAACTTGATATACTTGTTACCTCTGGGGAAGAGAGTGGGAGTCAAGGAGAAACTATTGTGTTGATTTTATTGTTAGAGTTTTTGTAGTAAAAATGTGTATTGTGAACTTAAAGATTATTAAAAAGGCAATACATATAATTGTACTAATATATTTCCATAGATAACAAAGCTGGAAGGGGCCTTAGAAAATCATTTAGTCTGATATCCATATTTTATGGATAAGGAAACCTGAGTCCATCTCTACCAAGTTGATTAATGACAAAGTCAATATGAGAGCCTGGATTTTCTGATTCCCAAACTGGAACTTTTTTACAAATGCCGTCTAAGTACAGCTAAAATAAATATTTTTCATGAAATCTTTCCTGGTGATCCAAAGTGATATCTTCTCTAAATTCCTATCTGTTCACTATTTGTATCACTTATATGAATTTTAACCCACCCAACCTTATACTATAATGTCCTCCCTTTCTAGATCATTTATATCCCTCCCGTGAGGGGAGGAACTTTCACTTGCTCATTTTTGTATTTGACACAGCATCTTGTATCTAACAGGTGCTCAGTGAATTAATAATTAATATTTTTGTTTGATTTTTATGGCAGACTATGCACCTTGCGTTAGATTAAGAGAAAAAAGTTAAATGCCAAACCAAATAAATAGCTGGGGGGGGGATGGTTTTTGTTTTTGCTGTTTTGTTTTGTGAAGCCTGCCACTTCAAGATAGAAAGTATTTTAGGAAGGCACATAGTGAGATATTTGCTACCCTGCAAATATCTTCCCTTTCCAAGGAAAATAGTTTGTTCTCCAATAGTGCTTCAGAGAGAACAGTTTGTCCCCATAGGATATTCTAGGTAATATGACCCACTTAGGAAATATGCGGTGATTGTGCTTCATAATGGGACCTCTGCTAAAGTTGTACCATGGGAGGAATGCCTCTTGAGTGTGATGGTTTTACAGATGAAAGTACATTTTTCTCTGTATTTGAATTGGTACGGCAGACCAAGAAACTCAATTGTGACTTAAAGTTTGACTATAAATAGCATATAAGCTATGACAGATCTTTTTTTGTTGTTGTGAAGATATTTCCTCAAAATGTTTGGAGTTGATACAAATGTCTTGCCCTTGATGTATTGTCACCCTGTTCTGTCTAAATAGCTCTATAAATTGATATTAGCATCTCACTAAATTTCAGCTTGTTTTTTGAGATATAGAGTCTTTTCTATGATTTTTATATGTAGTTGTGTTAATTCTGTTTTGCTTTCGGTTTTTTGGTAACTTGGTTTATTCTGATAGCTATTTAATTTGACATCATTAAAATCCTGCAGAATTTTTAAAGCAGGTTCTTTCATGGAAGTTCCCATTATCAGCTAGGACATTGTGCTTGGGCAGAGCCTTAGGAAGACTTCCTCTTTTTTGGAAGGCTAATATCTCTCTTAGTTTAGAATTAATAGCTTTAGGAAAATCTCATAGAATGCTGACCATTTCCATAAATGCTTCTAGCCAAAGAGATTGTTATTGAAATGGCCAGTTGGTGCTCATAGGTTTTCATCTAGAGTCATTCTTACTGTGTCAGAATTTAAAAATCTGTGTGTGGGGGCGCCTGGGTGGCTCAGTCATTAAGCGTCTGCCTTTGGCTCAGGTCATGATCCCAGGGTTTTGGGATCGAGCCCCGCATCGGGCTCTCTGCTCAGCGGAAAGCCTGCTTCTCCCTCTCCCACTCCCCCTGCTTCTATTCCCTCTCTTGCTGTGTCTCTCTCTGTCAAATAAATAAATAAAATCTTTAAAAAAAAAAAAATCTGTGTGTATGTGTGTGAAAGCAATTATGAGTTTGGCTCACTTGAAAACTATGAAGTAATTAAAATAGAGAAGAATTTATTAAATAGGAAGTGATCTGTAACAAGTAAATTTCAAATGTGGTGTATTGAAACTTGTTCTTTGTTGAGCATTTTATTAGAAATTTTAAAAATAATTATGTTTAGCACAGTTTGATCTGCTATGCTTGGAAGGAAAGATTTTAGTGCTTAGTTTTTCACTGTTCTTGAGATCATAGAATTTTTTTAACTTTCATACAGATAAAGATTTGTAGATTACTCATGATAAAGTTAATAGGCCTTGACTGTCATTTTCTAAGTTTTTAATTGGCCTTAGAATTTGCTATAAGAAAATTCCTTTTATTTTAAATTGTAGTCAGCAGTGCTTAGCTTAGTAATATTTGAATGGAATAGGAAAAAATGGATTTTTATTTTTAATTCCAAGTATAATTAGCACAGTGTTATATTAGTTTCAGGTGTACAGTATAATGATTCAGCGATTCTATCCATTACTCAGTGCTCATCATGACAAGTGTACTCTTAAATTTTTTTTTTTTTTTTTAAGATTTTATTTGCAAGAGAGAGAATGAGAGACAGAGAGCACGAGAGGGAGGAGGGTCAGAGGGAGAAGCAGACTCCCCGCTGAGCAGGGAGCCCGATGTGGGACTCGATCCCGGGACTCCAGGATCATGACCTGAGCCGAAGGCAGTCGCTTAACCAACTGAGCCACCCAGGCGCCCCGACAAGTGTACTCTTAACCCTTCACCTATTTCACTCATTCCCCCCCCTCACCACCAGTTTCTTCTGTGTATTTAAACATCTGTTTTGAAAAAATGGATTTTTTTTAAAGATTTTATTTATTTATTTGACAGAGGGAGACACAGCGAGAGAGGGAACACAAGCAGGGGGAGTGGGAGAGGGAGAAGCAGGCTTCAGGCAGAGGAGGGAGCCTGATGCGGGGCTTGATCCCAGGACTCTGGGATCACGACCTGAGCTGAAGGCAGACGCCTAACAACTGAGCCACCCAGGCGCCCCCCAAAAATGGATTTTTAAATGTTAGCTTGAGGGCATTTTCTGATTGGTGCTTTAATTTAAAATTAATTTTTTTCAGGTGGTAGGTCCTTATGGAGAAACATTTTTGGAAATGATATACTTCTATCTGTGATTTCTTATTTTAGGCGTAGCAAAGCTAGAGCTCAAACATATGTTTGAAATTGGCAGCTTTAATTTGAAAAATGGCCCTACCTTTCTTGGCAAACGAAGGTTAATTAGAGGTTTCCCAACCTTTTTGATAGAGCTTTGAGTACTTTAGTAGAGAGGGGTTAGATGCTAGTATATAGGTCCAACAGGCAGAGGTTAGGAATAAATAATTGTTTTTTTTTTTTTTTAAGATTTTATTTATTTATTTGACAAAGAGATAGAGAGCACAAGTAGGCAGAGCAGCAGGCAGAAGGAGAGGGAGAAGCAGACTCCCCACGGAGCAGGGAGCCCGATGCGGGGCTCGATCCCAGGACACCGAGAGCATGACCTGAGCCGAAGGTAGACGCTTAACGACTGAGCCACCCAGGCGCCCCAGGAATAAATAATTGTTAAGAATTATCCATCTTTTAGATGCAATTTTACTGTTTCCACTAAAGTACAATTTGACCTCTCTCTCCCACCTCCTCCACCCTTTGCACTTTTACTGGAGATAACTAAGAAATATGTTGAAAGTTAAAGTTTGGTTTAGGATTTGTTTCAAACTTCCTTGATCTTGAAAAATTTAGGATTTGTTTTGAACATCAATCTAAGATGACGAGTATCAGTCTAAGATGACTTATAAGTAATAGTCAGATGTCCATGCTAATTTCTCCTAGCAGTCTTATATACCATTAACCCGAAGATCATGTTTTCTAATTTAGAATCTTTGGTGGAAATGGGAGTTCATTTGAAGTTACTTGGTCCTGCCACTGACCAGGGACTCCTAAAGATAATTACAAACAACTGACATGCACTTATTAGGTATTGACAGTGTGCTGGGTACTAGGGATAGGATGAAAGGAGAAGTCCTAGACTCTGCTTTTGAGGATTTATAGTCTAGGTAGAAGACAAAATATATGATTATAAAGCCCCTAAAGGCAGTATATAATTAAGTGTTAAGTTGTGTATGTCCCAGATGGGAGTTGAATTAAACTCTTAGCAGCAGGGTATCATAGGCCAAAGCTAGCATAAACAGCTTAGTTATGAGTGATTATTCCTGTGACTTGCATGCTTCTCTCTAGGAGTTTGCCAAAATTGGTTTTATCACATTTTCAATATGTTTGAAAGGGCTTTCAGGAGAAAGGCTGCATCTGAGGCTTTTTTGCTCTTTTAATCATTAAAATATAGTTGTCACTTATTCTGAAGTGAAATTGAACTTCAAGCTATTAAGCATGGATAAGATAGATATGGGCCTGGGACTACATTTAAAGACTGTGATAAAGCCTTCTTTTTTTTTAAATTTAATTTTATTATATTATGTTAATCACCATACGTTGCATCATTAGTTTTTGATGTAGTGTTCCATGATTCATTGTTTGCGTGTAACACCAAGTGCTCCATGCAGAACGTGCCCTCTTTAATACCCATCACCAGGCGAACCCATCCCCCCACCCCCCTCCCCTCTAACACCCTCAGTTTGTTTCTCAGAGTCCATAGTCTCTCATGGTTCGTCTCCCCCTCCAATTTCCCCCCCTTCATTTTACCCTTTCTACTATCTTCTTTTTTTTTTTTTTTTTTTAACATATAATGTATTATTTGTTTCAGAGGTACAGGTCTGTGATCAACAGTCTTACACAATTCACAGCGCTCACCATAGCACATACCCTCCCCAGTGTCTATCACCCAGCCGCCCCATCCCTCCCACCCGCCCCCCACTCCTTCTTCATCTATAGTTGCTTTCCTGGTATGTCTCTAAGGGCAGCTAAAATGCAGTGTTGTTTTTAGTGGCTGTTTTTCTTACGGAGGGGTGTCTACTATGGTTCTCTCTCTTCTGTAGTGGCAGTGTTGGTGAATACCCAAGTGGTCTTGTGAAAAGACTTTGTGAAGAAATTTAACTGGGACAGTTCAATCTGCTATAGCTTTGGGTAAATAAGGAAAACAAAAGCCCATTTCCTTAGCTCTCCATAATCTCTTATATGTCATTTTGTTTTGGAATACTGTTGAAGATGTTAATTTTATTATAGTAAGCCCTGTATAAAGTCTTAGTAACTTTTGTGATCATGTTTTCCCCTTGTAACTTATATTTCTTCTGAGTGCTTCTCAATTTATCCTTTAATAGAGAACCCCAAATAGGATGTTTCTGTAGGAAAATTGTGCTTTTGTAAACTTTTCTCTGTACATCAACCTTAGATTACTGAGTTTTAAAAATTTCAACATAACTGCCTATCTCTGAAGTTTGCCTAAAAACTGATATAGGAGGTTGACATGGGATTTTATGCCATTACAAAAAGTCTGTTTTTCATAGCATGCTTTATTTTCTAATACTTTTATCCCAAAGTAATTAGAGCAATGTTAACCCTTTAATATAAAATTAAATGAGAATATTTGGGTTTTCTAATTTGGAAATGGAATAGCTAAATTAGAATAAGGAAGAAATCTAGAAATTAAGGAAGCATACACTAAGATTCGTTTCACCAAAAACATGATGACTAGAATTAGGAAGTATAGTCCCTTGAAGTTTAAGAGAGGGATTTTTGGATTTGAAAAATAAAATGGACAGTCCTGCTTTACACAGGGAAATCCTTATAGGGATTTATTACCCTAATAAAAAATGGAAATAAAATCAAACCACTTTAGATCAGTTCTTTAATAAAACATTGCTACTGGGCTTTAGTAAGAAGGTGTTAGGGGTATGTTTGTTTTATGTTATATATTATATATATATATATTTTTATTTGAGGGCATTTTTCTGGTCATATGTATATATGACTAGATATATGTAGTCATGGAGGACAACCGTCATAGTTTTCCTGAGCCATCTGTTGGTATTACTGACAAAAATGTACTCTTTGGTATTTGGATCATTGGTGTGACCAATTATGACATTTTTATCTAGGGTTGTAATGTCTGTATGGTTTTTCTATCTTGTTTCACTTTATTCCAGTCTGATTCACAATTATTCCTTTACAGAACAGCTTGTATTTGGCATAGCTGTAAAAAAAAAAAAAAATCCAGTCTTTTCTAAATAAGGTTCTTTTTCAATTGGAAATTTTGTCTTTGTAGTTAAAACATTTGTAAACATAACACAATTTAGACAGAGCTGAATGACTTTGCAAGACTGCTATTTTTGTAATGCAGGAGGCTTTTCCTAAAGAGCAATTTGGTGATACTGGGCTCCTAGAACTCCCTTGAAAGCAGTTGGAATTTACTGCCATATATATTGGGTCAGATGGAGGAGGAAACATGCATCTACTGGCTTGCAATGTTCAGGAAATATTGGTGTGTTTAGAAGAAAATACTGACTATGTTTTGGGTGTTATTTTTCATCACTTCAAAGGATCTTTCATATGTCTTTTGTCTCCTGAGATTAGAGACGTTGGTGATCCTAGAGATATTTCAGGACTTTCATCCTGTTACATCTCTAATGTCTGAAAGGAAATACAGCCAAGTTGGGCAAACTTATCCTCCAAATTCTACCACCTTCTTTAGTTGGACCAACAGTTTTTGTGTTCTCATTGGAATATACTTAAGTGAGCCATACAATCTGTCCTGCAGAAAAGCCTAGATTTTGATTGGCAGTGGTAAGAAACTGGAGCCTCCGCCTGGCTTCTTCTCCTTCTCAGACTCATAGAACAGTATAGATTTGCTCTGGAATCAAGATGGAATGGCCTTGTGCAGCAGTCCTTCTTGGACAGAAAGCTATACTGGGATTGGGTGAAGGCTGGAAGCATAGAAAATAACTATTAGATCTCTGATTCTTCTCTCATTTAATTTTTTCCTGGGTTTATCCAGAGGAGAGTCAAACTAAGATTTAGACAGAGATAGAAACAAGTCATAAATTTGAACCCAGTTTTTTTTACTGATAAAAGTTTATCTTTTAGAAGACTGTTGCAATTGTTTTTACTCTGTTGAATACCTTTTCCTTTTCAGAAGGGTCTTAAAAAGTAAAGTTCATATTCTACCTGCCTAAAAATGCTCAATGCCTTAACACAACACTGAAAAAATTGCTCTTTTATCAGAAGAGAAAATGTCCAGGATTGGAGCCAGGTGTTAATGCAAAGCTGCCTCCAGAAGTAACTTTCAAAAACTACACTTCATTTGGACTCTTTGTGGTCAGAAAAAAATGTGACACAGTACAATGAAAGAGAAAGATCAGAAGGGTTAGGTAACTTTGAAATAAAGATAAACCAAAACAGTAATTCTCTGTCATTGTCAGGACTGTGGCATGTTTAAAATTATATGAGTCTTATTTTTTTTTAGAGATTCTCAATTCCCAGTGAATACCTCAGGGTTATTATTATTTTTTAAAATTACACATTGGTCAATAATTGCTCTTTGTTACCCTTTTCCTGCCCCAAATTTTACTCCCCCAAAACAAAAAGCAAACAACCCTGCATTTCAGTTTCAGGGAAATTTTTCTGAAATGGGACTCTAAAAATAATCCCTGGCTAACTTGACTGAATTGGCAGTTGTCCAGCAATGCCAGACCATTTGCCCTCTGCCAATAGTAAGCATGGTCCCTACTTTTAATCATTTAGCTCCCTATTTCAGGTCACTCATATTCAGTACAAACTGTGGATATTCATCTTCCAGAGATGTGTTAATTCTTAGGCCAGAGTGTTCTTTTTCCATTTAATAAAATGTGTCTTTCCTCCTAAGTGAGTACACCCCCTTAAAATGAACTATTATACGAATCACATCTTATTAGTGGGGCCATGTTTAAAAGCATTATGCTATTTTCATTTTATACTTCTAAATGTACATTTACGTTCCAAAGTGTTCTTCAAGTGTGTTGTTTGTGCTGTTGTAGGATCATCATTTTATTAAAGATGAGGAACAATATTTCTTCATTTCCCTCTACGATCCTGGACTGTAAATTGATGTAATAAAAGAGTTGCACTGGGCTATGGGTAAGAGTGGGGCTGTGAGTATTAGACTCACACTTTTATAGAAGAATAGACTAATGCTTTTGTGCATTTTATGTATAAAACTAGGGCAGTGTCTTACAGAACGTTATCACTGTGTCTCAGATCTGACTTGCCAGCACGTAGGAAGTTTGTTTTGGTTTCAGAATGTACTTTACCCCATGGTGGCTGGCAGGGTACAATACTATTGACATCACTGTGTTTCAAATAGAAAATTAACAAGTAGCTACTGTTGTGATTGCGGATTGCCTTCCCAGTCCCTGTGGGAGAATGCTTTTTCTTTGGACAGCAACACTTCTCAGCCCCTTGGTACCATTAAATCAGCCCATGGGGGCTGCCAGAATAGGGATGAACACCAAAAAAAGATGAAGAATAGGAAAACTCTTAATAATGCAAAAATCTTTAATCAGTTTCCAAATTGATGTGAAAGATAAATAATTGTTAAAAATTCCTCTCCCACTCACAGCTAAGTTTTGACAGTAGGCCAGGTTCAGAGCCTGATCTCTCCAGAGAGGAGTATCCTTTCCCTCCACCCAAACCCCTGGAGAGTTGCCAAAGGAAAATAAGCTATTTTGTATTTAGAACAAATTGCCACTGTTTTCTCCAGTGATGTAGCCCTATTTCCCAGACTTTGAAACTTGGAATACAGAAAGTTCTTGTGTGACCAAAGAAGAAATATGGTGAATGAATGATCAAGTTTTTTTGTTTTTTTTTTTAAACCAAGTACTCATAAACAGATAAGAGAGGGGATGAGATATATGCAGGGAAGCTAAATTTAGCATAGAATGGACATCAAGTGAACAATTTCTGTTAAATCACTTTGGAAGTTGGGTTCCTTGTGGGGGTTTTCAGTGAAGAACATATGCCTCTGGAACCATATTTTATTTTATTTTATTTATTTATTTATTTTTTAAAGATTTATTTATTTATTTGACAGAGAGATAGCGAGAGCAGGAACACAAGCAGGGGGAGTGGGAGAGGGAGAAGCAGGCTTCCCGCAGAGCAGGGAGCCCGATGTGGGACTCGATCCCGGGACACCGGGATCATGACCTGAGCCGAAGGCAGACGCTTAACGACTGAGCCACCCAGGCGCCCTGGAACCATATTTTAATATTTTTTTTCAAATGTCAAGTTTTCCTTAGAGATGAATGCAGGACAGTTCAAAGAATTGTTTATGTGTTCTGCGCTATAGGCTTCAACTGATCAGCTGTCGTGTGATCTTTAAAACTGGGCAGATACTAGTTTCTTATGTTATCCGATGGGTTAAAAACTGTTTTTTTTTCTCTCTCTCTTGCATTGTAGAGTATTTCTTTTTAGACTTTCCTCTCTCATACTTGGGTTTTCTTAGATGTGTCTTTTCTATTTTTTTCTTAGTAATTGTCTTCCTGCCATTTATACTTGTTATTATTATTATTTCTTGAACAACAGCTGGAACAGAGGCCAAAGTTAATTCGGTGAAATTTTCTACTTGCTAGGATGCTTATTCATAAGGTTAGAAAGTTGAAATTGGTGACCAAAAAATTGGATTTAAAAAAATTATCTGTGAATTCCATTTGACATTGTTGTCTTAGTCCTCCATCACCGTAAGTACTTTGATAAATCAGTCTAATGGCTGCAATTCTCAGTCCTCTGCTTCACTGTTAAAAGAGATGTAGATCCTAATCAAGAGTGAGGTTGGGGATTGTCAGTTACTCTACATGGTGCCAGTCACCTTTGGTGGTAACCTCGGCTGCACACACAAATTCCCAGTGTACGGTTCTGGCATCCATAAGCAGTTCTTTCATGAATGTCGGCCTGGCATCTGAATATACTGTTTGGAGGCCCCAGTACTGTTACCTCAACTTTGGTGAGTTAGAGAGTCCCAGAAATATCCACTAGAAATTATGTTACATCCCTCCTCCCCACTGTGTGTCAGTTACTCTGTTTGTTATTGGAAAAACTGAGATGACTAAAAGTATGGATTCAGTCTTACCTAGAAAGTAACTAAAATACAGAGTGATTAGTGTGAAAATCAAGTTTTAATTTTCTGAGGAAGGGATATAGCAATGAAGGCATCATAGAAGAAACAGTAGTTTGGCTGTCGGCTGATAAATGAGTTAGATGCTCACTCAGTAGACAGTGGAAAGGAGGACATTCCAGCTAGAGAAATGGGTAAATATAAAAGCATATTTGGTTTGTGGAAGAGGTTTGCAAGGGTATGGGTAATGGGAAGTGAGGCAAGAAAGGTGGTAGGCAGAAGGCCAGATTATAGCATCTTCAAACATAAAAATCACTACTGGCATCTTTTAAAATTTTTACTGCATCTAGTTCAGTGACATAATAAGGAGCAGCTCATTGTTTACTGGTGATCATTGCTGTTGACTGAATAGCACTTCATCCTCTTCGTATCTCTGAGATGTAAAGACTAAATAAAATTTCAGCCTACATGGAATCTGTGGAGTTTGAGAAAGAATATTATCATTTTTTGTCATCATTAATTTATTGACTACACACTTCTCTCACCATCTCTTCTCCCCGACTCACTTTCCATCCCTCTCTAAACCTTTGAAAATCATAATCCCAGTTATGATTCAGAAATGATGTTCTGAATTCTAAAGCTCTATAGTGATCTGTAGTAATTTGCTCTAGTAGTTTGAACATAGATTGCTGGAGGTCTTAGGATATGGTGTAAAATAGTGCAAGATTTATTTGAAGTCATTTTTTTTTTGGCCTTAAAAGTACACTTTGCGGGGCGCCTGGGTGGCTCAGTCATTAAGTGTCTGCCTTCGGCTCAGGTCATGATCCCAGGGTCCTGGGATCGAGCCCTGCATCGGGCTCCCTGCTCCGCGGGAAGCCTGCTTCTCCCTCTCCCACTCCCCCTGCTTGTGTTCCCTCTCTCGTTGTGTCTCTCTCTGTCAAATAAATAAAATCTTTTTTAAAAAAAGTATACTTTGTATTATTTGTGCTTATTTTCATATAAACTAGTGTTTTCTTTCAAACCTTTGAGGAAAAGTATGACTTCTGGAGGCATACTACTGTATATTTAACCTTCTGGCTGTAAATACTCTCTGGCTTTCCACCCTAAGAACTACTTAGATTTTATTGAGAGACAGTGATTTTAAAAAGTCTTCCAAGAGTGAGCAATGTTTATCTCAACTTTAACTGATTTTGTTTAATTACATATCGATAAGCCCTTCAGTGCTAAAGTGGACAATGTGACTATAGAATAATTCATATTATTATAATATTACATGGTGTATATAATTTATATAATTTACCGTTTCATTATAACACTTGCTGATATTTCTCTCTGGTTATTTTACAAGATACCAATTGAATTAAAAGGAATATAATGAAAGCAACTTTTTTTTTTTTTTTTAAATGAGAAGGGAGTCCTAGCTATTCTCCTGGGTTTTTGTTTTGTTGTCCTCAAGCCCCATGACACCACAGTCAGCTCTGATGCTAGGGAAATGCCATTTACTACCATTTACCAAGTTACTACCTGACAGTTAATAGCTTATTTATTTTTTGTGAAGCAGATAATATGTAAGTTGTAAGTGAAACATGTATTTAGCACATACTATTTTACAGGAATAGCTTGTCTAAGTTTTCTTACTTCACAAACAGAATAAGCTGAACAGCAGAATATGATCATATTTGTTTTCATAAATAAGACAGATCCATGAATAGCATGATGTACTTGATATCTGGATTCATTTTGAATGTCCTTTTTCATAAAAAAAGAGATAGGCATATATTTTTTTGTGTATCTTTAGAGATTTTCAGAAGATTCTCAACACATTATATATTAGAGAAACATTGAAATAAGAATGTGTAGGATAAGCAGCTAATTGCTGATTGCTGTCATGTGCAGAAGTGTTGTGTAGGGAGTTGGGAAACCTGGCCACAAGCCACTGCAGCTTTGAAGAATGTGGCTCAAGGGAGGACTCTCAGCCATTGCGTAACATTCAGCGGAGAGGAAAGTACAAGTACGGTCCCTATCACTTGACTTGTTTTCCATTTTGATTTACTTGGCAAAGTCTTGGTATCCTGTAGTGGAGGAATGAAAGACAAGCAAGTTCCAGTGAAGGACCGTACCTCCAAGGGCATCAGCCAATGGATGGTTTGTGAGGCCAGGCAGGTGTTAAATTTCATATTGTTGTTGGGCAGAGGGATTCGAGTTTCAAGAGACGACTTGAAAAACATCATCCTATGGTACTTGCAATTTTTTTTCTGAAAGGGAATTCTTTCCTCTCTCTTCCCTCAACACTGTGTGCTGTTGTGGTTGATAGACCTATGCTTTAAAATATCACAGCTACTAGGAGGGGGCATTTTATAGCAAAATCATTTCCCCTCATGTTCTGTGATATTTCAGTTTGGCAGTAGAGTTTACAAGGTTTGAAATCAAAAGCAGCGTTGGTTCCTTCAGGGAAAAATGATCCCAATCTACCAAAATAAAAGCCAAACAGACTCTTAATTGTTCCTTTTTCCACAAGAGGCTTGCCCTTTTTGAAGGTGTGGGTTAGTTTGATAGGACCTTCTCTCCAACAAGGTTAGTCACTGGAAATCGCCTCTTCCCCTGGGTAAAATCCACTTTTAAATCTATTTTAAAACAGACCTCAAAGTGTCTTTGAAAATAAAAGCGCTTTGGCATTTCTCCATTCTCTTGCCCCCTCCCTCTCAGCAAGGAGATTCCAGTTTTCTCACAGGGCACCCCTACTGCAGTGTCTAATCCTCATGCTAAATTAGGAAAGATTTACATTTTATAGTTTTTACTGAGCTCTCCATGTGTTGTGAAAAGTTAAATAAATGCTAACCAGGGGGCTAAATTATTTTTCTCGTTTTCCATCAAGGCTAGTTCCATAAATTTCATAATGTCAGGTTTTTCTATTGGTTGTTAGTCTGGTGTTCATCGAAACATTCAGAACATCAGCCTTAACTTTCCCCAACCTTTTTTTTTTTTTTTTAATTTTAAAGATTTACTTATTTATTTTAGAGAGAGAGCACCGGTGGGCACGAGCAGGGGGAGGAGCAGAGGGAGAGGGAGAGAGAGAATCTCTCAGCAGACTGCTCACTGAATGCAGAGCCTGACACGGGGCTCGATCTCACAACCCTGAGATTATGACCTGAGCGAAACCAAGAGTTGGATGCTCAGCTGAGCCCCCAGGCACCCCCCTCACCCCCAGCCTTCTTAACCTGCTTTGACTAAAGGTGCAGGACTATGCCATTCATGAATCCTTGTTCTCTATATCAGCTCTTCTACTCCTTGGAGATTTGAAAAATACCACCTCATGCTACTTGCAAATTTTTTCTCCGTGCGTAAGGATTTTCAAATCAAACCAAGGTTGTTGGTTTTTTGTTGTTGTTTTTTTCTGTCTTGTCCTCTTTCCTTCCTCCAGTGTCTTACGGCCCATGATTTGGCAACCCCATACAGGAGGCTCCTGAGCCACCAGTCACATGAGAATGAAGGCAAGAAAGAAAGGACCAGATGGCATCAAAAGATATGCCTTTCTAGGTCGTTGGTGGTTAAGCTTGCAATCTGGTTTACCAGCAGGGAGACTGTGAGGGAAAGGGTGGAGGGCAGCACAGCACCATTGTAAGGGAAGAAGAGTTCTGCCATACAGTGTGCTTCAGTAATCTGCTGGGGAGAAGAGAGTTACACGTCAAGGTGAATGAGTTTTCTGATTAGACTTCCCAGTTTACAGTCACAGGGTATCACATTGCTCTTGGAAGGGTGAATTTACCTAAAACTGGCATAATAAGCACATGTGGAAAACTGTGTGCAGTATTTGGATGGCAGCTTTGAAAAGTGTGGCTCCCACTTGGTCAGTTTCTATCCTTCAACTGCAATTAACCTTTTGTTACTCTATTCTCCAAATGTCTGATTGTCTTACAAGTATAAAAACTGGAGGAAATGACATTTGGCTCTCACAGAGAGACCTTTCCCCACAGGAGAGCAAAGGACATCATTTACCATTCATTCTTCATACTCTTACCTATTTTAGAGGATTGTATGTATAAAACATGGAAAATGGCATCACTGGTCTTTGTGAGACATGATAACTCAGGGTATGTTTTCTTAAGCTGTAACTTGGAGCACATTTATAATTACTTGACTGAAGAAATGTTCAGTAGTGGCTAATAAAAAATATTTTAGAGGGCAGTCTGCCTTTGCTGTTCA
The DNA here is from genome assembly GCF_964656455.1 of Halichoerus grypus. Taxonomy (NCBI): domain Eukaryota; kingdom Metazoa; phylum Chordata; class Mammalia; order Carnivora; family Phocidae; genus Halichoerus; species Halichoerus grypus. The sequence goes on along the minus strand of NC_135718.1, from coordinate 19,687,799 downwards.
TCTAGCCATCTTACACGTTGACTCCCTTGGCCTGGGCAGATTCTGATTTGTCAGTGCTATTGCAGACCACCAGACTGCTGAACTTGGCTGATATTTCCATACAAAATTCCAACTTCGTTGTTTTCCCCTGAAAGAAAAAAGTAACTTGATTTCAATATATGAACTTGAGTCCTATACTCTTTTAATTACCTTGAAAAGCCTTGCTTTTTCATAGACAAATTCAGTATCCCTCAAGTCCAAAGTCAAGTTTCAGCTTCTCTTATAAGTTGCTTTCTCCAGTTACAATCTCCCATTTTATTCAGATTCTGTTGCCCTGGATTTCTGTATGACTCATTTCATTATGAACGAAATGAAACCAAACAATATGTTTTATTCTGTAGTCTAGATTACAAACTCTTAGAAGTTCACGTTTCTTTTTTGACTTCTACCACTCAAGCAAGTGTGTGGAATATTGCTGAATACACAAAGTCATGTAGTAAATATATATCTCAAGAAGAAGAAAGAGAAAAAAAATAGACATTTTAATATTATGTTAGTTGATTTCTACCTAGATTTTAATATGACTTAGATCTCACAAAGCAAAAAGTGACACACCCATTTTTTTCCTTGATGTAAAACTCTCGTAAGGAGTCATTCTGAAGTTCCTTAAACTCAATGTAAAAGATATTTCCTGTATATGCACTGAATTTCTGGGGTTAAGTAAATAAAATTGACAAGTTATTCTTGTGGCAACATGTTAACTTTACTTGTTAGTTGCTCTATTAACTTTTTTAGATGACTGAATTCAGAGCCCCCTTGGGAGCCTCTAGTTATTAGCAAAACAACCACCAGTCTTTCTCTCCATCCTCCAGTCACATCATACGAGTGCAGTTGTGGGGCATATCCTATAATAATTCTAATGAAGAGTTTAAAGGCACTTTCTACTATGGATTTTTTTGTTTTGTTTCTTGTTTTAGTCTGCTCAGCCAGAGCACTCAGTGATCATGTGAGTCCTCACTTGAGAGGTTTTCCAGTTAAAAATGAGAATTTTACTAAAGGTTCTATGATTTGGGGTAGCACAGCAGGAGAGCAGATGACTTTAAAATTGTTAAATCTCATTAAGGGGAATCCATTGATATACCTTTAATTTAGGGGAAAATTTAAAATTCCTTTATCTACATCAGATATGTCAGATTTCAACCTGGAGCCAACTATTAGATTTGAGTTACTGAACTCAGTAAAGAGATTTGGAATGGAAATACTAATGGACCCCTAACTATAGCTGGGGTAGTGGGTATTGGAAGAATCTTGACAGTTCATTACCAAACCTCTGACCTCACTACCCTTAATCATCCTTGCTTGTCAGTGACATAATTGGTTGCTTTTTGTCTTCTCCTGCCCCGCTTTCAAATTGCTAGCATTTGAGAATTTCACTTATTATTTCTTGTGTATTAAGACCAAGAAAGCATAGTTTGGTGGGTGAACTAGTAAAACCATTTTGGCCCTCTTTGAGAGGATGATGTGTTTTGTTCCTGGTGCAATTGAGACAGTTGCTAAATGGTCAATTATAACTCTTTAAGGAATAAGGATAACCTGTGAACACGTTTGTGGATTTTCTTTTCAGATATACTATTTATTAATTGCTGAATTATGTTATGCCTATGAAGCACAGATCCAAAGATGTGTACTAGCATTGTTTTAGTGTACAATTATGTACCCAGAACTCTCATCATGGTGATCATAGCACCTTTAGGATATAGGGAAGGTAAATCCATGAGACTGTGTGCTGAAGTTGCCCATAGGATGGGTGGATTAAAGAATGCAATAATTTTAGTAAAGAATTTTGTCAGGGTGCCTGGGTGGCTCAGTCGTTAAGCATCTGCCTTCGGCTCAGGTCATGATCCCAAGGTCCTGGGATCAAGCCCCATGTTGGACTCCCTGCTCAGCGGGGAGCCTGCTTCTCTCTCCCTCTGCCCTCCCCTGCTTGTGCTCTCTCATTCTCTCTCTCAAATAAATAAACAAAAATCTTTAAAAATTTTTGTTACCTAGCTTTTTCCCATGTGTAGAAAATTGGAGGTGGGATAATGAGAGAGGGAGGAGAGGGAGAGAAATAAAAATTTAAAACTAATGAGCTGGTACACTGAGATATTAGGAAACAGGTGTTTATGGGTTTTTGTTTCAGTGGCTGAAATTGACCACAGAGCCATATATTTTGCCTAACCCTGTCCTAGCTGATGACACAATTTTCCTGTTTCTAATGTGTTGAATCATATGAAGTTGCCATTTTTTATAAGTGAGAATTGTATATCAGAAATTTTCTGTGGTTCATCCTAATACGTAACGTGTAACACTGTAGGATGGCTACAGTTGTAGAGAGAGGTGTGTGTAAAAGATGGGAGAGGAGAAATGGAAATTCGTGAGCAATTTATACCCCGTGGGGGTACTCCAGCTGAAAACTGCTACTCTAGCCTGTGGTTCTAGGCATTCAAAATCAAATACAGTTAATTGCCCTAGTATGCTTTCCTACTTCCACATTAATACAGTTGGAGACAGTTTATGGGGTGGCTTAAAAATTAAATCAACTCTGACAGAGATTACCACTGGGGATGATGATCTGAAGTGACCGTGTCTGCAGAGTACAACAGAAATGGCAGCGACTGAAAACCAGTAGGCATGCCCGTACTTGTACATACTTTGAAACTGAAGAATTAGGGGTGTAACATGGATTGAGACTAAATAATCTGTGAATTATTATTTGTCTTAAAATGGGTTTTAGGATGTTTCTAGTGGAATATTCAGGCTGTGCTGATTTGGTTTTTGTTGTCTTTTGTAGACGAGCTCATCTGCGCCTGTGTTTAGAACGCTTAAAAGTTCTGATTCCACTAGGACCAGACTGTACCAGGCACACAACACTTGGTTTGCTTAACAAAGCCAAAGCACACATCAAGGTGAGAATTTCTTTCATATTTGTACATGATTGTCTCAGCCCTTGTTTCATTATAAGCAATGATTCCTATTCATAAACATCAGCTAGCTCACTGTGCCCTCCTTAATAACTGACCTCAAGAGGAATCTTTCTGAAAACTTATCAGCTAACCTGATGGGAGCAACGTAACCTGATTAAATTGTTTTGACAGCATGGTCATTTGAGGAGCTGGGAATACTAGGAAACTAACAATTACTCTGCTGACCGGCAGAAGGAAGGCAGTTGTGCCCTCTGGTGGAGATGACTTTATTTGGCTGTGTCCCTCAGTATTTTTCCATCGAACTACCCAGTGCAGAGCAAGTTTCTCTTTCATGGAGATAACTTTACAGACTTTGAGAATTTCATACCGTTCTAGTAGTGTAGCATTCATTACGCACACAGAAAAAAAAAGTGAAGAAAGAACTATTTTGGTGTTTAAAAATATGTTATTTATGTATGTTTTTATATACACACACACACATATATACTTGTATATTCATTCATATTTTCTCTACCAAAGAAGAAATCTTTTAAGTTGTTAGGTAAAAATGAATTTTATTGTTTGTACTGGACTGTACACAAGTATCATTTTATCATTTTAGAAACTTGAAGAAGCTGAAAGGAAGAGCCAGCACCAGCTAGAGAACTTGGAACGAGAACAGAGATTTTTAAAGCGGCGACTGGAACAGCTGCAGGGTCCTCAGGAGATGGAACGAATACGAATGGACAGCATTGGATCAACTATTTCTTCAGATCGTTCTGATTCAGAGCGAGGTAGGCAGTTTGCTTCTTCCCTAATGAAATACTAAGCATCCCTGTATCTAAATTTAGGCAGGGTAAGTTGGAAAGCACTGTATTTGCTTTCTTCTCTTTAGCCAGTACTGCACCATTCTGGATTTTGTGCAATCACAACATTGTCTAGCAATGCCTGAATGAACTATAAAACTTTTTTTCCTTATTATGTAGGTATATATTTTTAACTTTCTACTTTGAAACAATTTTTTTAAAGATTTTATTTGAGAGAGAGACAAAGATAGTGACAGAGAACGTGAGCTGTGAGGAGAAAGAGAAGCAGACTCCCCGCTGAGCAGGGAGCCCGACGCGAGGCTCAATCCCATGATCCCAGGACCCTGGGATCATGACCTGAGCCGAAGGCAGACGCATAACCAACTGAGCCACCCAGGCGCCCCTCTACTTTGAAACAATTTTAAACTTACAGAGAAGTTGTGTCTTCTGTAGAAAATTGTAGGGTTCTCATATACTCTTCACCCAGGTTTCCCTACTGTTGACATCTTTTGTAGACATAATACAATCACTGCAACCAGAAAATTAACATTCATGTAATTTTATTAATCTATAGACCTTACTCAAATTTCACCAGTTTTCCCACTAATGTCCTTTGTCTGATCTAGGATCCAGTGCAGGATCCAACATTGCATTAGATAGTTCCTCCGAATCTATGACCGTGACACTTTTGAAGAGTATTGGCCAGTTATTTTATTTTATTTTTTTTGGCCAGTTATTTTATACAGTGTCTCTCAAGTGTCTGATGTTTTCTCATTAAGTTGAGGTTATACATTTAGGGGGAAGAAATACCACAGAGTCATTTGTGCCCTTCTCAATTCATTATATTAGGAAGATACATGATGTTGATATGTTTTATAATTGGTGATGTTAATTTTTATGTCTATATTTTATTTTTTTTTAAAGATTTTATTTATTTATTTGACAGCGAGACAGCGAGAGAGGGAACACAAGCAGGGGGAGTGGGAGAGGGAGAAGCAGGCTTCCAACAGAGCTGGGAGCCTGATGTGGGGCTCAATCCCAGGACCCTGGGATCATGACCTGAGCCGAAGGCAGACGCTTAACTGACTGAGCCACCCAGGCGCCCCGATGTCTGTATTTTAAAGTACCACACACTTCATTTCTCTTTCCATCTGTCCCAGAACATTTGTCTTTGGCAGAATGAAAGACCAAGAATCAACCAAAAATTTTGTTTGAATTTTACTGATCTGTTCATCTAAAGCTCCCACCACATCAGGCCTCACAACACAGTAGAAGATCCCAGAGGTGAACTCTCATGATTTTAAGCCTTATAATTAGGGAAAATAGAGCTCACGAGATCTTGAGGTTTCTAAAACAAAAAAGGAATTGTTTGTAAAATTTGTTTTGACTTTTTATCATGGAAATTTTCAAACATACACAAAAGTAGAATAGAATATTGAATTCTCATGTACCCATCATCCAGTTTGAACAGCTGACAACATTCTGCCATTCTTGTTTCATTGATTCACCACCCCCTCATCCTCACCGTTTTTTCTGGAATGTTTTAAGTCAAATCCCAGATAACATTATCATTTTGTCCCTAAATACTTCAGTATGTATCTTTAATAAATGGGACTTAAAAAATAATCATAAGGCTATTATATCCCACAAAATTAATAAAGTCAGATAATCTTATTTAATGTCTAATACCATCAATTTCTGATAGATTTTCTCAAAGACGGCATTTTACCATTGGTGTGTTTGAATTAGAATCCAAACAGTCCATATTGCATTTGTTTGTGCCTTTTAGGATACTTTTCATCTATAATAGTTCTCACTTCCACATTTTTTTCTCCCCAGTGCCATTTATTTGTTGTAGAAACAATCATTTTGGGGCACTTGGGTGGCACAATCGGTTGAGTATCTGACTCTTGGTTTCAGCTCAGATAGTGATCTCGGGGTAGTGAGATCAGTCCCCCATGTCAGGCTCTGTGCAGAGTCTGCTTGGGATTCTCTCTCCCTCTATCCCTCTCCCCACTGTCCGCTCTCGCTCTCTCATATAAATAAATAAATCTTAAAGAAATAAAAAGGAACAGAGTCATTTTTCTTATCGAACTTCCCATGTTCTAGATTTGGCTGATTGAATCCGCATGGCATCATTTAACATATTCTTCTGTCCCTCCTATTTCCTGTAAACTGGTTGGTGGATCTAGTGGCTTGATTAAATTCAGGTTCTTTTTTTGAGGCAAGAATACTTCATAGGTGGTGCTGATACATTTATGCAAATCTCAACCTTTCACTTGATAGTTTTAGTAATCATTAATGATGGTCCCCATTATTATTTTATTAGGTATTACAAATAGTATTTTCTAATCCTGTCATTCTTTTTGCATTTATTAACTTTTTTAAATAACATTTCCTCATCAACTTTTTTGGTTACCCTGAAATCAAGTCCATATAGGGAAGATGGGATAAATGCTTTTTAAAAATTTTTGTGGTTTTTTTTTTTTTGTCAATTTTCTGAATTAATGAATCGGTGTCTTAGCAACCTCCAGAGGTAACAGAGTTTTTTTGTTTTGCTATTTGGTTTTGATTATCTTATGAACTCCTAGGTTTTCATGTTTTGAATGTGTTCCAATCCATTGTAGTCTTCTTTTTATTCTCTTTAATACTCAAATTTCCCATATTCCATAGAAACATTTCAAATTGATTTTTCATCCCTTTTAACACAACCCTAGGAGTCCTTGGGTTTGTTGTTGTTGTTTTGCTGTTTAAATTTGTTTTTATGTGGCACTCAGTTTTAGAGAACAAAAGTTTAACCAGAGGCAGCAGCAGGAACCTCAGGGACATGCTACATTTATGAATGACAGTGAGGTGTAGAAGGAATGAACCCAAATTAAGAGGCAGACCTTGATCCTAGTCTTTCTTCTGCTGGTTACTAGCTGTGTGACTTTGTCAGGTCTGCAGGCTTTAGCTGCCCTTCCTGCTGTTAACTCCTCCTTGTACCCACCCCACCTCCAAATTTGAGAAAGAGTGTGTCTTCATCATTATAGTTCTCATTTTTTTAGTAGTCCCCATGTGTTACTACCTCTTTCCCTGTTCTTATCTTGAAGCCCTCTTTCCCAGTGTTACAAGGGACTTTTAGTAATATCTCTAGTTCATTTGGCTAGTGCAGTCTTTCATTTTACTTTGTTATGATTGAGTACAGCAAGCTCTGTTGGATAGGGTGTTTTGATTCTATTTTCCAATTGTAGGTTGGATGAGTATTCTGTGATACCGGGAAACACCAAATAGCCTGTGAAGCATTATGGATGTAAAACAAATAGTTATGAATTCATAGGATTGTTTGTACAGCTTGTTTGGACAGATGCCTGCATTTTAGAAACAGATTTCTAAACCTTTTTGAAGCAACAAGTCCTTTTGAAAATTATACTCTTTGAAATAACTTACTCTGTCTTCTTGGGCTCAGCAAGAATTCACTTTTCCTAAAAGCAGTTGTGATCAGTATGAACTCTCAGAGTCAGCGCCAGATATGAAACTTCAGACTTTGAGCTTAAGAGAATTGAAGGATCTTGAGTTCGTTCTAGCTGTTATGCGAGAGAACAGTTTTTCAACTGCCTCTTGGTTTTTAAAATGTATTTTATGTAGTATTGGTGATTGTATATGTAGTATTTAACAAACTGTTGATAGCTGGTCATATGTGTTTAGCGATTTTTTTAAAAAATCATGTTTGATTTTGAAGTAAAGTTAAATACCATTACTGAAATGCCTTTACTGTAATCTTTGCTATTGATCTCACTATATAACTCAGAGGCTTTTAAGGCTCACACCCTCATTTCAAGCTATATTTGATGCAAGAAAATTAAATCAAATTGAAGACAAATCCCTCAGAGTTCACTCTATAATGACTGGCTTAGTTCCGTTACTGAATAGTCAGAGGTCTTTATGATGAATCCTCAAAGTCTGTAGAACTGTCTGTAGGATGAGACTGCCAAAGGCAAGAATAAACGGATAAATTTTCTAGTTCACCTATACTGTTGATGCTTTTTCTCCTCTTTAAGGCAAGTCTGATTAATAAACAACACTGAGAATTAGCTTCTAGTTTAATGCAAAACAGATGTTGTTAAACCACTTGGGGTTGGGATCTTTTAATATTAAGCACTAATTCCCAAATAGGCTGAGTGCTTTTGGTGGGAGGTCCAGACGGACTGGCGTCAAAGGCTTTAGTAAACTTGCTGATTGAGACCACCACTGGGTACCAGACATTCCCCTTGGCAAAATATACCCGTGTGTCTGTTCACCTTCAGTTACTCCTGGTGTCCAGAGATCACTGATAATAAGCTTGTATAATAATTATTTGACACTACAAAAACTAATCACTTTTTCTTGCGCCCTTTTCTCATTAGTTCTTGAAAGTGCAGATTACTAACGCTCTTCCTTTCGCTCTCTGGCAGAGGAGATTGAAGTGGATGTGGAAAGCACAGAGTTCTCCCATGGAGAAGTGGACAGTATCAGCACCAGCAGCATCAGTGACATTGACGACCACAGCAGCCTGCAGAGTGTCGGGAGTGACGAGGGTTACTCCAGCGCCAGTGTCAAGCTCTCGTTCACTTCCTAGAACCCAGCCTGACGTAGCAGTGCAGGGCAAAACACCCACTGGGCCAGTTCAGTCCAAACAATCTCTGAAATTGGGTTCATGATGCAGTCTCCTCTTTAAAACTAAACAAAACTATACTTGAACGAAAGGGTCAAAAGACCTCTATTTAAGCAATTACTTAGCAAAAAGTGGGGCAGAGCCTCCCCAGCAGAACAAATACTCATAATATTCGTATTTGAAAATCACAGTTTCTAATGGCAGCAGAAAACTTGGAGAAATTTTCTTGATTTAGTTGATTTGAAAGAGGACATTGGAGATTCTGTCCTCTTTTTCTTCTGTAGTTTGCTCACAATACAATGAGTAGACACATTTAAGGATGGGGTTATGAACCCTTCCTGAGTTTTATGGTCCTAAAAACAAAATCAAACCTATAGTAATGAGAAGACAAGATAATCAGGCATTAACTTGGATAGCTGAACAGCTATTAAAACTCAGCCTGGGACAGCTTATCATGAAGCCTGTGGATGATCAATTCTTGAAAGAAAAAAAAAAAAAAGCTCATTTCATGCTCTGCAAAAGGAGAGACTCCCATGAAGCCTTTTGAAAGGGATCATCATGCAGCTCAGCTTTCTGTTGGATTCCATGCTAAGCAAGCTAACCTTATCCTGCATTGTTAGCAGTAGGGCACCCAACCGCCAGCTCGACAGTCAGCTGCCCTTAGGCCCTTGGGCAGCATGGGGCAGTGTGTGTCTAATAGCCTCTACCACACAGGGCCTAGGAATTCGGATTGAGGGGCCAGAAGGAAAAAGCTCTCCATGCCTCTGTGTCTGCGTGGGCCAGAAGAATTGTGCACGCAGATTAGCAGGCCAAGGTCTGAGCCACGGCAGCATTTTTATTTCAGATTTTGATAACTGTTTGTATGTGTTGAAAACCAAAATGACATCTTTTTAAAGCTTGTCCATAAAAAAACATAGATGTCTTTTATAGTGGAAAAACACATGGGAAAAAAATCATCTATTTTGATGCAGCATTTGATAATGATAAAACACCTCACACCTCACTCTTTATAGTGCACAAAATGAATGAGGTCTGGGCTAGGTAGAAAAAGGGTCAATGCTGTTTTTATTTTCTTTTAGAATCATTACCTTTTACCAGCTTTTAACCATCTGATATCTATAGTAGACACACTATAATACTTAACATAGTTAAGTTCGGCACTTGTCTCGTTTTATTGTGAAGATCTGCGTCCATTCTCCTACAGGCAGTCTCTCTCCTTCCTCACAGTCCCACTGTGCAGGTGCTATTGTTGCTCTTATACCAATATTTCCAGAAATGTTTTAAGTGAAATTTCTTTTCTAGCCTGCACTTTGACGTCATGTGTTCCCTTTGTCTTTCAAAATCCAAGGTGTTCTCCACTCCCCACCCCCTACCCCCCTTTACCCCAGGAAGCCTTCTTGGACCCCTTACCCCTGGCTCTTTGGACTTTGTATACTTTGAATAATTTAACTACCCTTAATTACTTAAAAAAAAAAAAAGCTTTATGATTTTCATAACTTATTGCTGATTTTAATGGGTTGTTAATTTCAGTCCTGTAGTTTTATTTTGTTTAGATAGGGCTGGCCAAGGAAAAAGAAAATAAAGACAACCATATTTAGCAGTGCAGTTGAGTTGTGTGTGTAATGTTAGACTATCCTTTGTAAGTAGCACTTTAACAGCTTTCACTGCTTCTATGTATGAAGTGTACCATCTTGGTCCCACACAAGGCCTCAGCATATACTTACTTGTTTTTGTGCTCTTCCTGTGCCTCCAGAAATATTTTATCCTTGATTGTGCTATGTTTGAGTGGAAGAAATTCTTTGAAGTAGATGTGTGAAAAACTGCATGCCTTTAGAAGCCCATTATTAGAACTTGCTACTTCAGGTGCTGGGGACTTAATGAAAAACATGATAAATTCATTTCTCTGGCCCAGGTAAATTATTTCTGGTTTCACTTATAATTACTCCTGGCTGGGTCAAAATGTTGCTCTATGTATTTGCTTACTTTTGACTTTCCCAAGGGAGACAGTTTAAAGACTCTGCTAACTACCATGGAAAGTAAGTGGAAGCAAGGATTAAGCTTCCATTTTGTTATTCCCATGGCATTCACTTGCATCACTTGCCTAGGGCTGAAATTTCGGACTTCATTCAGGAGAACTTGAGGTGCTGCCGTTTTGTTGTTTAGGTACAGGCTGGTGGGCTGGGAAGCCTTTGTCACAAATCTATAGTACTATTTCAACTGCCCTCTAAATTACTCCTTCCCTGGGTTTGTTTTCCTTGTGGGAGGGGAGTGGATTGTATGATGAGTAAGAAGTATTAATTTTTTAAAAGACAAATCGACTTTGAAGATATAAAAGTTAATTGCAAGAAATAAAAATTGTGAATGAAGAATACCCGAGTGCTTTTTGTACCACCCTTCTCTATGAAGGAAGAAATAAGAATGAGCATCCACACCTTGAGAAGCAACTATGTCCTAAATGTTTAAGTTGATACACGACTTCAGTAGTCCAGAATTAATGGCAATTTGAGTCATTGCCATTTCCTGTTCTATAAACAGGTGCCTTCTTGACTGATAACTCCACGTAACCCAACTGCAGATGGTTTAACATACCCGATAATCTTAACTGCTTCAGGTAGGACACAAAGCCATTTATTATCTGTTAATAACTTTTTAGCGTATCCCTTTGGCTACAACGATCCATTTAAATTTAAAATAAGTCTGGAAGTTCCTGTTTAGTCCCCACCCACTAACCTGAGTTAAGGTACCCTTTATGTAAGATGCCTGAGTAATGTATTAATAGATAGAGGTAAATCTTCAGTGCATATTTATTACCAAAGAAGATTCTGATGGAGTCAGACTAGTTCCTGATTAGAATAGGTATGAGAACTCTGGTAGAAATGCCTTTTCTAATCCCCGTGGCAATGACAGCTTTTAGCCTTATGAAGGGATTTTAAAAGGCAGTGGAGATTATTGAGGCAAAATTTCCTAACGTAAGGCCACATTGCCTCCTGGGTCATTTCTCACGAGAAAATTGTTTAACCTCTTGGGGAAGGTTCTTTGTTAAGTTTTCTTCCACGTGAAGAAGCAGTAGCTGCCTTTTTTCCCTTTATTATCCTTCCACCTCAAAAATTCCATACTCCCTACCAACAATAGCATAATGTGGGAAGAACAGGGTTTTTTGGGTCACATTTAAATCCTAGTTCTAATATTTGCTAAGGACTCTGGGCAAGTTAATTTCTTCATGGAGCCTGTTTCCTCCTGAAAAGTTGTTACAAATACTACCTCTATCTTGAAAGGTTTTAAGGATTAAAACTGATATATGTAAATCCCCACACATACTCAATCTAGGAGTTTGTAGCACCAAAATAAGAGGTTTGTACTTCTCCTTTCTCTGATGAATGCAACCTTCTAATTTCTTCATCCTTAATCTTGAATTTTAGTTACTCTGACTCTGGGTCTTGCAGAAAAAGACTATTTCTAATAAATAAAATGGTTCATTTTCACAGAATTCCATGACAGGTTATACTTTGTAAGAAGTCAATTTTGATGTCCTATAGATTTTTTTAAATAAAGACTTTATAAGATTGATGTATCAGCGGTTTTAGTGATTACCTGGTCTTTCTAAAAAAAGACTAACCTGAGCTTGAATCTGTTAAACACTAGTAGTAACCACTGCATAATGCCCTAGTTAATATTTACTGCTGGCCTTGCCAAGAAGAAAAGTCTTGGCCCGTGTACTAGATCTAATAGGAAACTGGTTTTCTTGTGGAATACATCTGATTCTTCCAAATAGTAAGTGTGGTTCAAAATACATGTACTGGCCGACAACCTCACTTCTTGGTTCTGTTTTACCTTTCTATACTGTCATAAATTATTAGGGGAAATGGCTTAGATGAAGCTCTTTTAAAGTACTGCCAACTACTTATAATTTTGAAATTTTTTTCCATTTCCTCAAGCTCTTAGTTCTTTGTTACGGAGGAATGCTTGAAGTCTTTATTGGTAGGGCAGTAACTGGGATATTTATCTCAGATTTTCACATCAGGGCAAAAAAACAGCATTGTAGAGACATAAAAGCCGTAAGATAGCTCTAAAATGCATATTAAAAATACAAATTTAAGAAGCTAGTTGCTTCTAAACTAGCAGCTTTATCACACTCTGAAAGCTATGTCAACTAAACCTGACCGTGCTTTTGGAGGGAAAAACCTGGTAAAAGAACCAAAGGGATACTTACTCCTTCCTGCATACTTCTGAGCAATGAACAATTGGACAATTACCATCTGTTAAAAACTACCCTAGCTGCAGGTCTCAGGCTTCAACTCTAGTTTTCCCAGGATATAGAGTCAAGTGTCTTCCAAGCCTGAATTCTGTTTCTCTGGTCAGAAATGCACTGCATCTTGCTAAAGTGAGTACAGGGCTTGAAAGGGGAAAAAACAAAAGCACATCAGTTTTCACCAAGAAAGGCAAAATCATGAGCCAGCAAAATAATAAACATGACCCTGGGCCTCAAGTTGAGAAAGTAGCTCTTCAAACAAAAAGCAACCTTTTCTCTTAATGCATGTAACTGTGGCTTCTTTAGCTGTGATCTTAAGAAAGTAACCGGGAAAACAAATTACAATTTTAATAATTCCAGTAACTTAAATCTGTACTGGTTTCATAAAAGTGAATTGGTGAAGTGCCTGGTGTAAGTAAAATATCCGTTTTTATTTCCTGGGAACTGAAAGATGACTCTATCCAAAATTTGGTATTTTTAGCTAGTCCAGCTGTCAACTACCACAAACCCAATAGTATTCTCAGATCTGCTTTACCCCACTCAAGGCCACAAAAGAACCACCTTTATATATACTTAAGCTGAAAGGCAAAAAAGGCAATCAAAGAACCTCACAGAACTCTTAACACCTTCATCTTAAATTTTACTTTCTGTTGGCTGGGCCAAGACAAATTCTTAGAATGCCAATATTAGTCTCTGCACATTTTAAGGTATTTAAAAACCTATCTATACATAAAAAATCATAGTATAAGGGGATTCAATTACTTGTGTTTTGTTTAAACTATGGTATTACCTGTTCTATTGCCTGCTATGTTCTTCCTCTCCACTGTAGTAAAAATTCAGTTTAACTTGCAACTCTAAAACCCTAGATATAAAGAATGTTTACATTTACTGTTGAACAGGTGAATTACCATTTATGCTAACTGGTTGCTTCATAGTATAATACAAATAATACAATTCAGCATATATTTATTGAACTCTAAAGATTTTAACAAATATAGAACCTTACTGCTTTTAAGATTTTTTTTTTCTTCTTTCATCTTTCAATGTCCAAGTTGAGGCAAAAAGTCAAACCAAAACTCCAAAAATATTTTTTGGCTAAATTTGCACAAGTGACATTTTTCACCTTTTATAATTACAACTACAGACACAATTTATAAAACTACGATTTTCATTTGTTACCAGATGGTTTTCTCTTGCTATTTTTTTCTTAACATTTGAGAGCGAGCGAGCACATGCACGGGAGTGGGGGGAAGAGGGGAGGGGCAGAAGGAAAGGGAAGGAGAATCTCAAGCAGACTCGAGCTGAGTGTGGAGCCCCACACAAGGCTCCGTCTCACCACCCTGAGATCATGACCTGAGCCACAATCAAGAGTCGAACGCTTAACCCACTGAGCCACCCAGGAGCCTCTTCCCTTGCTATTTTAAAGGCAGATATACTCAGCATTAAAACTGCATTGTAATGGAAAACACCCACATACACATATACTGTGACAAAGCATATTAAAATAATGAGTTATGACAGATGCATTTCATTTTGGTCTGATGCCTAATCTTAATAATTGGGCTAAGGAAATTGCCCATTAGTAATTTTTCCTTCATTTCAAAAATCAAAGTGTTTTTACATTTAATGTAAAACATGGTTCTAGGCCAGGGATACACATCAGAATCACCTGTGGTGTTTGTCAAAAACAGACATACTTTGGCCTAAATAGGTCTGGAATAGGACCCAGATCCAGAAATCCCGCTTTTAATTTTAAGCAAGCATTAGGGTAACTTTATTATAACCTGTACTCCCTTCCCATCAGAGACATGCCCTAAAATATTCTAATATAAAAATTTTAACTTCTACTGGCATGTACTTAATATATAACTTTGGTAATTTGACAGCAGTTCAGTAATACATTTATAATTAGAGGCTTCAAATTATAAGCAATGGGCATTGTTAATGTGAATTGTCATTGTTAAGGTTAGGGAAAAAAAGTCACCATTACCACTTGCACAGTAAATAGCAAACACTTCTACAGTGTTTACCATGTCAGGGATTGTAAGCAATTTACACATATTAACTCACTCATCCTTACAACCTAACGAAACTGGTATTTTCATTCTACAGCTGAGAAAGCTAAGACAAGTTACACACACAGGTAAAAATGAGGGGCCAGGATTCTAAAGCAGTCTGGCTCCTGAGTCCTTGGCTCTTCCAGTATGGCCTTTCTACATGTTAATTAAAAAAGCATTTATTGTCTGTGATACTAAAATGTAATTATTTGGGGGGTATCAGGACTGTTCTTCCCTTGAAATGATCAGTAACAAAGTCAAATGCCAAATTTTGAGAAGATCCATGCAACCACAGCTACTTGGGGGCTGTACATGACTCACATCATGAACTCATTCTGAGTTTCAGAGCTTCAAGACTCCCTTCTTGATGGGGAAACTACATTAAATTTTATAACAGAGTGTTATATATATAACAAAGTGTCATATTTGGTTTTAGAGTATTGAACTTAGCCACCTTCACTTGTAAAATATCGCTGGTTATCATGCTTCTCATGAAAGCATCACACTAGGAGACAGGTGCTCCATCCCCCTGGGGATCCTTTGAGTTTAGTCCAGACACATGATCATTATCTTGACACCAGGACTTTTCAAAGTGCCACATCTAGGTCTTTTGACACAGGGATTCCTGATCTCATATAATTTTTTAATGTTTTATATAGTATGGTCACCTTTATTCCTTTTCTCTCTCCTGCAAAGCCCCTCCAGGAAAATTAATGTGCAGAAAGGAAGCCCTTGGGTCAAAGGAGATACAAGTTTCAACATTAAGAGTCTTGCCTATACAAGTAACAGGTAAATTCCTACTCCAACAAACATACCAAGGTAATCTCACCAAAACCCATTCTGTGTGGTCACACCATTGGACCAAATTTCTTTCCAAGTGCTTTTGAATTTAAAGGGTTCCCTTGCAACTCTTCAAAGATACCATTATTAATTCTTAAGAGATTTGTTACACTGGTAACAAGAACAGTGTATTTTTTAGGAGTTCTTCAGACTAAGTAGTCCTATTCTGCTGTAATTTGTGCCTTGTATTTAAAAAAGACTTCACCTTTCATTCTGTCCTACATGTTCTACCCTGTGGCCATAAATTATAGGAAGGAAAACTGATCCTCCTGGGTTGGGAGAGAGCTGAAGGGGCAAGATAAAGAATTCTACTTCTCGTCACTGTCCTAAGTTTCAATTTGCCAAAATATTTAAAAGTCATTAAAATTTTTATTTTCTCCTTTTACCAAAAATGTACAAACACCTCTATACACAGCACAAGCCCTTAAGATAAAAATAGTTTGTCCTTTAGGATCCAATTTCTATGTCTAATGGAAGAAGTACATAAGAATTTATTGAAACCTTTATCACATACTCAGTATTCTCTTCTGTGGAAATGATGAATGCAAGCAAGAAGACTGAAGCAGTGCTGCCAGCTAGGACTTCACCACCCTTCTGGTAACACACCCCGGAGATTTTAAAAACACTTTATTTAATAAAAGTTAAACATACAAAAACTGAAATTAACACATACCCTAAAAATCACCATCTTCCATTAATAGGAAGACACTTTACTATGCATATATTTGGCTTAAACTCAACTCAGGATAACTGTGATGTTCACTTATACCAACAAATGCTGACAACTTGATCTAGTTAACAAAAATTACAAACTCAGCTACATGAACATAATATACAAGGAAATTATGGTCAGATTAATGCACAAGAAATACAATAAATTTTTAATGATGAAACATTCAGTACTCTTGTTCATTAATTTAGCCTTGGGGATTTTTTTGTTTTTTTACAAAAATAGTATCTACACTGTATACAGGGCTATACATCAGCTTTTTGTTTTCTTATATAAACATTACACATCCAAAAATGGTACCACTACCATAAGGGAAAAATCAACACAGGAAAAGAGCATATGTTAAAAAAAAAAAAAAAAAAAGAAACAACACAACAACAGAAAAAAACCCTTAGAAAAGGAAGCTGGTCCTAAACATGGTTCTTATACAAAATTAAAATTCCATGAAAAAATTTTAAGAGCTGGATCAATTTTAGAGATAGCCTAAAAGGCTTAAGAAACAAATTATTGAAGGAAAACCCTCAAAACAAAGTTTGTCATTTTAAATTAATCAAATTAACCTATTTTTAGGCTTAATTAGCAACAGCTATGGGTTTAAGTTGAAGAAAAAAAGATCTCTTTAGCAGGTTGGTATTTTGCCTTGATGTTCCAGTGAATTGCTACAATATGTGGCAAGTTCAAAGCATCTGAAAATTCCAAGTTAGGACTTTACAAAAAGTACACACCATCCATTAAGTAAGGGCCTGATATTAGGAAGATCAACAATTCATCTAGTGCTGTATTTATGCAGCATCTATCTAGAAAAGTTGCTTTATTCAACAAACTTTGAGGAAATCTGTGGTAGTAGTAACAAAAAGTTAAATGAATAGCAGTTATCAAATGCAATTTCTTCAAGTTTCATTCTATTGAAGTCAAACAAGGACGACAATGGTATCTTCCTTACTCATCTAACAAATAATTTACCTTTAGAAAAATATAAGGATAAAAAGGTAAATGTAAAGCCCTGCAGAGATGAAATCCAACAGTTTTTCTGATTATTGAGGCATCAAATGCCTGACATTGTATTTAGAGGTATCTTGATATTGTGTCATAGGTTTATCAGCAATTCCACAAGTTCCTACTCCAACTTTCCCGGTTACACTCTCAGGTGAAGCAAAAATACTCCTTTTTACCTAGTGGAAATGAAAGAGAAACCATTCTGATTTGTTTTATGGGGAAAACATTTCCAAAATACACTTAAGTACAGTACACATCAAGGGAACTGGAGCTTTTAAATAAAATCTACCAGTGGATGCCAGCATATAAAACATGTTAACAAAGCAGGTAGGGTTCATCACACTCCCTCTAAGTGGTATGTAAGGTACCAAATGGTTTTTCAAATTTTAGTTTACAGAAGGGTAAACAATCTAGATTTTTTGTAATTTATGATATAAACTCTCTCATTCATAGTGTTTCTATGGCAGAGAGACAGTGGCTAATGGAGATATTTTACAATAAGCCAAACGGAAGATTAAAGAGGATTCTGAATTCAAGATCCAGTTATGTATTTTTTTAAACTTATGTACCTATGTACCTCCCTTTTGCATTTTAAGGTTATTTTAATGACAATTACACTTTTCAAATTTACGAAGTACAATGAAAGGATTTACTAACCTGGCCTTTTTTGTTTTTAGAATAGGCTCTGTTGTTGAACTGTTGCCATTTAACCTTCTGGTCCTCTCTTTCCTGCTCAAGTTCTTTTATTCTCTGGGCTTTTTTCAAAGCTTTCTTCTTTTTATATTCACGCTGTTGGGCAATCATTTCTTTTCTGTGTGGATATAACAGCTAAATGTCAACTCTTAAGATTTAATAGATGATTTCCTTAGAGATATTTAGCAGTACAAAAAAACAAAAAACAAAACAAAAACATCTGTAATAAACTTACACATTACATGAATAGAAGCACTAACACCAACAATGTCAATCACCCAGTACTAAGAAATGTTATTTGAAATACACAGCATCCCTGGAAGCTTTCAAACCAGATCTGTAATCTATTACCTATTCAAATCAAATACATTTTTTTTAAGATTTTATTTTACGGAGAGCAAGCGAGTGTGTGCAAGTGGAGGGAGGAGCAGAGGGAGAAGCAAACTCTGTGCTAAGTGCAGAGTCTGACGTGGGGCTTGATCCCAGGACCCTAAGATCATGACCTGAGCCGAAATCAAGACTCAGTTGCTCAACTGACTGAGCCACCCAGGCACTCCTCAAATCAAATATTTAAACTATGACTTTTTGATGTTTACATTGCTTTTGCCAGGTGCATTTTAGAAATGAGTTTTAACATTAATAGCTATCTAAACCTTTATCCATTTCTAAATGGACAGTTAGCAAGGTTAATGTGCTGCATTTAGAAAAGAGATGCAATGCAGATAAAACTATTTCACCTAGACAGGAAGAGCACAGCAGCATACAAGGAGATCACAGCTTAAAATTCTTAAAAACAAAAACTGGAGTCTTTCAAAAAACACTCCTCTATATAGGATCAGAGCCTAAAGCTTTCTCAATAATTTCTGCTCAGTTAACATACTGACTTTCTCACCAAAAGGATGAAGAAAGAGGTCTTTAAAAAAGAGGCAATACGATCTAGATGCCTCTGTATCATATAATCACCACTATGAAGCTAAGTGTAGCTTTTTTACACTGATGTCAAAGACTAAAAAAAAAAAGAGATGTTACATTGTTCTACAATCTGATTTTCTCATTGGGATACTCAGGTGATGTAATTTTTCCAAATTCAAATATATGTAGCAACTTAAGTTTTAAAAACTCGTGACAAATCCGAAAAAGAGAAAATTGTGGCAAATATGTGTAAGTTAAACCAAAATATTGTTAATTCTACCTCTTAAATACCATTCAAACCATACACTTCTCCTACCGCTGCTCCCTGGGTTCAGGCCACATTATCTCACACCTGGATCACATCAGTAGCTGCCTTCCCTCTGCTGTTAGTGATTATTTGGAAGTTCAACTGTGATCACATATCTCCTCTATTTGAAATCCACCAGTGGTGGTCAAGCTCTGTGATCTGGCCTTGACCTCTCTAACCTCCTCTCTTATCAAACCACCCACCTTTAAAAGTCCCAAATTTTCACCACAGGAATTTGTTTCTGTTACCTCTATGTTCCAACCTTGTTTTCCTTTTTAGAAGTTTTTTAAAAGGTCTTAAAAACATTTACTGAACTCTTACTACATGTCAAGAACTGTGCTACATGCTTATAAATGCTAACATTTAATCCTTACAACCCTACAATGTAGATACTATCAACCCTGTTTTACAAATAAGGAAAGAAGTTAAGCAGTTTGCCCAAGGTCATACCTTCAAGTTCATTCATTACCTGGCTAACTCCTTTTCAAATTTCAGTTAAAAAAAATTTTTTTTTAAAAATTTGTTTATTTGAGAGAGAGAGTGCACGCACACACAAGCAGGGGAAACAGCAGAGGGAGAAGGAGAAGCAGGCTTCCCACTGAGCAGGGAGCCCGATTCGGGGCTCGATCCCAGGACCCTGAGGATCATGACCTGAGCGGAAGGCAGTCGCTTAACTGACTGAGCCACCCAGGCGCCCCCACATCTCAGTTCAGATGTCATTTTCTCAAAGACATTTGCCCTGATGACTAAAGTGCAGTTTAGGTGTCTTTTCTTTGTTCCTTAAAGTACCCATTATGTTCCCTTCGTAATTTCTATATTTAACTATTAAAGTTCTCCTTTAATTTTGTGTTTTGTTCTCTAGACTATAAACTCAATCAGGACAAGGCCCAAGCTGGTTGTCTTCACTGTGGTGGAAATCCAACACCTGGCTTAGTGAGAGGTACACAGTATCCTCTTAATAAATATACTCAATACCTAAGTGGGCCTAGGCATACACATACAGACAAGGTTGACCCTATATTGCTAATCTTCAAAATAATGGTAAAGAGTATTACAACCTTTTTACCTTAATCTAGCCTGCATGGATTCTGTGGACTACCTCAACTACCAAAATGGGGAAGATTACACTTAAACTACTGAAGTCAAAATCACTTACTTTGACATGGGTTTGTTGCCACTGTCCTCCTTTGCCTTCCTTCCTTCTTCTACAGGCTTGAGGTTCAACAGTGGGGTCACTTCAGCATTGCCGTAGCCAGCAAAGGTGATTGCAGCAGTGCCATTTTCTTCATCTATCTCCTCGATCTCCGCTTCATAACACCTGTAAAGATATCATGACTGTAAGCAGGTGAGTAAAGGTTTAGTACTCAGCCTATAAGACTTACACTGCAGTGCTTCAACTATTACATGTGTCTCAAATGGAACTTCTGTCATCAGTTGGCTCTTTAGTAAAGGTAATACAAAAGAGTGGTTGGAGTTAGCCATCTACTATCAAAAAAGGGGTCCTAATCAAAATATTGTCAGGAAAGTCTCTTAAATGTCTATTAGATGTACTTTAGTCAGTATCTTTGAGAAAAGGTTTTTTTTTTTTAAGTATTTTATTTATTTGACAGAGACACACACAGCGAGAGGGAACACAAGCAGGGGGAGTGGGAGAGGGAGAAGCAGGCTTCCCGTGGATCAGGGAGCCCGATGCGGGGCTCAATCCCAGGATCCTGGGATCATGACCTGAGCCGAAGGCAGACGCTTAACGACTGAGCCACCCAGGTGCCCCAAAAAGGTATTTTTTACAGGAATAATTTCAATGTATGTGTTTTACCCAAGTCTAAAATAGCCAACCATTCACTCAATTTTCAATTTGAGGAAAAAATTTAAGATTATTTAAGCTATCCATTCATTTTCCTCAGCTTTGATTTTTCTCTCCTCTAGGATCCAAGCCCTTCAACTGCCCCAAAATGTAATCTAAAGCTAAAAACTGGGGCACCTGGGTGGCTCAGTCGGTTAAGCGTCTGCCTTCAGCTCAGGTCATGATCCCAGGGTCCTGGGATCGAGCCCCGCATCGGGCTCCCTGCTCGGTGGGAAGCCTGCTTCTCCCTCTCCCACTCCCCCTGCTTGTGTTCCCTCTCTCACTGTGTCTCTCTCTGTCAAATAAATAAATAAAATCTTAAAAAAAAAAAAAGCTAAAAACCGAACTGCATTAGTGGTAACCTCCCAATAATCAAATTGGCTCTACAAATCATATTGGCTACATAGAAAGATTAAAATAGGGTAGTTCAAACTGAATAAAAACTTCTTACCATTGTATTTTATTATTTCATGTTATAGTTAGAGTTTTTTTCTACACTTACTGTCCATCTTCACTCCAGATTGCCATACACTTGTCTCCTACTTTCCATGAATGAGTGGGCTGAGTAGAAGCAAAACTGTCTGAACTTGCAAGAGTTTCTGAAGGCTGAGTTGACAGAAGGTCTTTGGTTAGTTCTATAACTTCCTAAAAAGAAAAAACAAAAACCATAACATTACTTTTATAATTCGCTTATCACCTACTTTCAACAGGTTTTCAGGTTTTGATGATGATAGCTCTCACACCATATACCATTTATTAAGTACACTACACATACTTATTTGTAGTTCATAACAATACTATGATATAGGTACTATGATTATCCGCACATAGAAACTAAGATACAGTATTTTATACAGTGGTGGAACTGGGATTTAAACCCAGACAGCTGCCTTTCAATTTATTAACCTCAAATACTAACAAAAAAAGGTAGACTTGAGCTTATACCATGCATGATTTCTTTTTTCAAGTAAGCTCTACACCCAATGTGGGGCCTGAACTCCCGGCTCTGAAATCAGGAGTCACCTGCTCTACTGACTGGGCCAGCAAGGTGCCCCTACCATGCATTATTTCTAAGTGCCTATTTTAGCTACACAGATCTAATATGAGAAATAGTCAATTATGAAGGACTAAACTAGGTTCAAGATCACTTTTATCTCATATCTTGTCACATATATTTCATGCACCTGGACTGTTTTACAGGGCATTACTTGGCAGAAGTATGAACTCTCTAGCCAACATGTTCTTCTCTACCCCTGTCAAAAAAAACAAACCAAAACAAAACCCAAACCTCTTGAAGCAGCCTTATTAGTAATAAAAATGTTCCTGCTCATACATACTTCTACTAAAATACTATAGGCCCATATAAAAAGCCAGTAGTCTTCCTATTCATTTATTTTAAAACTTACCCCATCCAGGTAAGCAAATTACCAAGTTAGGTTTAAAATATTCTAAAAAGCAGGGACGCCTGGGTGGCTCAGTAGGTTAAGCATCTGCCTTCGGCTCAGGTCATGATTCCAGGGTCCTGGGATGGAGTCCCACATCGGGCTCCCTGCTCGGCAGGGAGCCTGCTTCTCCCTCTCCCTCTGCCTGCCGCTCCCCCCTGCTTGTGTTCTGTCTTTGTGTGTCAAATAAATAAATAAAATCTTAAAAAATAATAATAATAAATAAAATATTCTAAAAAGCACATTAGCACAGCTTCATTTAAAAGGAAAAAATAAAATAAATGTAACACACAGGCAGGCAATACCTTCCTGTGTGGCAAGTATTTTTTCTCCATCAGGTTTATACTTACTGGCTTCATTCAAGGGTATTTGGTAGGGATGGTTAAAAAACTTAATAGTACGAACTGATAGATTGTGCTACCTATCTGCTGTATTTTTACTCTGATGAAGACCTATAATGCATCACCTTAACTGATTTATTTTAAAAACTTGCATACCTGCCCCCACTGTTGCATATAAAATACCTTAAAACATCACACTGTGTTTTGGGAGAAAACTTAGCAAAGTTAAACTTTATACTGAGTTTCTTATGGCTCCTATTGAAGTTTTATAATAGTTTGGTTCAGAAGCCAAGAAATTATATATTACCTTTCCCCTAAAGATTCTAGATCTTCATGGCTATTTCTGAAAAACTAGTATTTGAGCCTTCAAAAAAAAAAAAAGGAATATTAAGCCATTGGGAGAAAGGCCAGTTTTGTGAATTAAAAAACTAGACTAACTCAGATTTGAGTTAAAAATTCAGTAGAGTAGTATCTTTAATGAGATTTTATTAGGTGCCAAAGAGCCATTTAAATACCTTTTAATTAGACAATCCTTTGCAAATAAAGCAAAGAACTTCCACATAAATAGATCATGTACTATTACAAAGAAGGAGAGAATTATCCAGTCTTGTTTTTAATCAACCACTATTAGGGCCAAGAATATAATCCAGTAAGCCTGACTCAAGAGCCAATATAATCCCTATCATTAAATAATTTCATTTAACTAAAGCACAAACATGATTTCTATATTTGTAGGTCTCAGATTTAGAACTCTACCTCTCTTAGCATAGAGCATCTTACCATTTTATTTTCATAAAGAAATACATTTTCAACAAAGGGTCCTGAAAAGCTGTGCATGTTACAATTTTCAGAGCCCAGCACTGAAGTGACACTTTAAAAAAAATCAAAAGCATTTATCCCTAGTTGTCCTTTCATTTTGCCATGTTTCACATACCCCTCCCAACAAACTATGAAGACCCTTCTCAATGTTTTCTTTACATGTGCATACGGACCAAAGTATTAGAGAAACTATTTTATGTATGAGGGGGTTCTTAAAGGTACATACCATTAATTACTTTTCCTCCCCCAAGTCTGAGTTCTGAAACTGCTCCTTCATCGACAGATGGGCAGCAGTTACAGTAATCGGCAATTCCAGGAAGCATCAGATGTTGTGATCTACATATCAGCAGGTCAAAGGGTGCACTCAAGCACTCTGCTTACTGAAGGAAGGCGTTTCGGGGATGCAGAGAGCCACTGTAATATATGAGACAAGTGACTTGACCCCTGCCTCCTTTAGAACCAGTTTATTCAGCAAAACAGCCTAATAAATTGACTATTTTTGTGATTATCACAGACTGCCTGGGGAGCTAGTTGGGTAGCTAGCCTAGATCTTACTATACCCACTTTTTTAAGTGAAAAGAGGCAATTAGGACTTCAGTAGATTAATGTGCTGCCCGCTGAGTAACTTTATGTGAAAGACAGTACATAAGAAAGATAAACATGGAAGCCTTACTGGCAAAATGAAGTCACTGAAAAAAAAATGCAGAAAAGCATTTTGTCATAAATGAAAGGGCAAACAAATTCATAACCAGGGTAAAGACATTCCACTAAAGGAACACAAAACAAAGGAGGCCACAAACTCAGTCATTAGTCTGAACAAATTTTCAGCAAATATAAAAGGCAGAATTAAATATCAAAGGCATGAGGCATATATCCCAGAAACAGAGAAGAGATAAAAAGGAAAAATATTTTTTAAAAATCCATGATAAAACAAGATATAACTGTAATCAATGGAGACAACAATTACTAGGTGGAAGCAGACACCCAAACACTTTTCAAAACTTTATCTAATCTTCAATGATGTCTTCTATCTTTGAGTAATTTTCAGTTCAAAATAGACCTATATCTAGGCAAACCGAAATGAAAAATATGTTTTCATGACAAAGAGGAAAAGAAACCGTGATCAAGATTGGTCAGGAAAAACATTCTGCATTACTACTATCTGAAGTTTTAGAACTTAAGCTTCTAAATCTGTGCTATCCAATATAGTAGTCACAAGTGGCTACTTAAAAAAAATTAAAAATTCAGTTCTTCAGCTACCCTAGCCATATTTCAAATATTCAGTAGTCCCTCGTAGCTACAGTACGACACAGTAAATATAAAACACTTTCATCATGACACAAAGTTCTACTGGACAATGCTGTTCTAAATGGTTATAGAAAAGAGGACACTTACAGATAAATGACCCCAGGTCATTATTAACTGAACACTAAGTAAGCCATTTATGTGCTTATTACAATACCTACCACAACAGTCTCTCTCCCTACAATACTTCCACTATAGATCATGTCATAGTGAGGCAATTCTGCCTAGACTCTTGACAGTTTATTCTAGAAATATTAAAAAAAAAAAAAAAAAAAACCTCACAATAATGTTGAGTTTCAACCTTCACTCCCAACTTCCCCTCTACCAGTTCCACACATAAGCTTCTTCCAACTGCCCAGGAAGCAATATACATAATACCAACAATGTTTATTTTCTTCAAAGAAAAAAAAGGACCGCTTTTAAGCTGGTAAAAGAAGATGCATACCAGAATCTCTCTTTGAGGTAAACAGAAAGTTGGCCTGGGGTGGGAGAAATTGCTCCCCAAACAAATTTTTAGTATTGACTAGCACTCTCAAATTCACTGGCCTGACTTTTACATACTGAAGAGGGGTCCCATATTCTGTGTTTTTAAAAATTACATACTATTGCAAC
The DNA here is from genome assembly GCF_964656455.1 of Halichoerus grypus. Classification (NCBI taxonomy): domain Eukaryota; kingdom Metazoa; phylum Chordata; class Mammalia; order Carnivora; family Phocidae; genus Halichoerus; species Halichoerus grypus. The sequence goes on along the minus strand of NC_135718.1, from coordinate 19,662,290 downwards.
TTCAGGCAAGTTTATCCTAATTCCACAATTTGAACCTGAAAATATTCAACTAATTTTAATTATGCCCAGATAAACTCTTTCAAAGTCCTTGTATCTGGACCCCATTTCAAATAAGTTTCATTTATTTGCAGTTCTAATATCCCTAAAATATTAATTTTAATGGGCAAGAGGATGATAAAGGGAGGGAAAGGATTTAGACAGGATAAAGATGATTCTAGTTTTATACTAAATCAGTAAAGAAAGACCATCAAATCAAAACACCTTTTAAAACTTTCAAAAAAATCAGGCTCAAAATTTTAAGCTCTCAAATTTATTAAAATGAAGTGATATATATGTACATATATACAGTATTTTTATTAATCAACCTCATGTTCTGAGAAACAACAGATATTTACTATAATGGTTTTATGCTTGTCTTGAAACCCCACTGCAGGTTTTAAAAAGGCAAGTGTCATACCTACTGAACTTTCCCATGACAAAACAAATTAAGATCTCCTTTCCACATCCATTCAATTTAACTTCAACAAGTGTCAAGAACTACAATGTAAAATCTAGCCTTAAATTCAAACATTATGTAACACTTATGCAGAAAACAAGTATCTCTTTATATATCTTTATAATGTGTTTTTCAATACAAGGTGTTTACCTGCTAGCTTTGAAACACACACACACTCATTTTCAAAGAATCTTGTGACATTAAAAAGAATCTTAATCAGGTTGTAATTTTCTCATTGTTTTTATCACTTATAAAATGCTTCCACATTTGTTTTTTTTAAATACCAGCATAGTTAACTTTTTAAATCCCATGTATTTTTCTTTTAGTTACCTCTCAAACTAAATTTCCTTTGCCAGATCTTTAAAAATAAAAGCACTTTGCACTGTAAAGTTGTATGTACCTATTCTCTAGAAGGTTTGACAGAGACTTCTAAATTCAACTCTTATTTTTAAAAATTATATGGAGACAAGATTTACATAAGCACAATGCTTTACTCATTTTGATGTATACAACTGAGGAAGCAACCCTGCCTCTGTGAGCCATGTACATGTGCATATACACATGTACACACAACGGAGGACAGTGGAAGAAACACTCCCCTCCAAATGGTGCTTTGGATCCTAAGCAGTAAATCATTTGAAAACCAAAGAAATACTTTTTCTAAGCAATGTAACTATTAGTGTCCTCTTATACTTACTTGTAAATCTTTCTTTAATTTTAGCAAATCTTCATTTTCTCCATTTCCAGACAATGCAGCTTCAACTTGCTGGAGTTGAGCTTTGTAGCTTGCCAGCTGCTTTGCTAGATCCTCTGACATCTGGGGAAAATAAAAAAGGTAAGACCATGAAAACTGAACCAAAAACACCATAAAAAATAATTTCCCTGTCTGCCTGACTTAATCCTTACCAGTTTTGCTCCCAACTCCTTAATATAATTCATTGCTGCAGCTTAATTTAATACCATTACCTTTACTCTTAGTTCTGAGAAAAGCTGTGCGTCAAATCCAAGCTTCAAGGGAATGGATTCCGCAGATTATAAACTTGTTTTGTTTCTGTGTGGAATTTATCGGACAAGAGCTAAGACAAAAGGAAAAAGGAGAATTTCTAATTTTCTTTAAACTCCTGTAACAGGGAAGAGACTGTATTTGGCTCAATTAACAGGGCTGTTACATCTTCGCCAGGCGGGGGGGGGGGGGGGGGGGGGCCCTAATCTGTTGGAAGAGTCAAGAATTAAGAAAAAAAATACTTTTAAGCACTAAAGAATACTTCCAAAACAAAATATAAATGGCTTTTGTATTAACTACATAAATAATACTCTCTATGTGAGCTATTAATCAGTAAGTGTGTTCAGAACCTCTTCTCCAGAGCAAAAATGTTTCACCCGGCCACTTAAATATTGCCGATGCAGCGTCTTCATTAAAGAAAACGGCACAAACCCTATCCCATTTAGGCATTGTCAGGAGTGTGCCTTTCACCCATTCTGGCTCATTCTCCTCCGGAAAATAAGATACAAGAATCCTTTCTCGATTTATAAAGCAAACACGCGGGGTTTCCGAGGACCCTTCTCTGTCTTACAATTCCCGTCCAACCACAGCCTGGAATCTGGAAGGGCTCCAAAGCTAGAGCAAGCCAGGCACCCAACACCTCAAAGCCCGCCACAACTGGTCGATTATTTCAGACCTCGAAATTCAAACACAAGCTCCAGGGAAACGGAAAACACAAACGGAGAGGACCCCAGCAGTGCCGGAGCCTCACACCCCCAAACGCGCTCCGCAGGGGACTGCTGAGGGCTTCCTCAAGAGGCCTCGCCATCCCTACCCCACCCGACCGGTTTCCTGGGTTAGCCCGGGTCGTCGCCACCGCACGGAGGTCCCAGCCCCGTCCGGGGCCGCTCAGGGCCCAACTCTGGGTGGCAGAGGAGGCCGGGCCCCTAAGACTCTTGCCGGCGCCCAGGCCTCTCCAACGCGGCCCGCTCCTCGGCCTCAAGCCTCCGCTTCAACCAGGGAGAGGCCGAGGCCCGGCGAGGCCCTGCTCTCTCCCTCGCCGGCTTCGTTACCTTGTGTGGGGCTGGGGGCAGGGCGGCAGGAAGGGGTCGGGGCAAATGAGCCCAGTGGTGGCGGCGGCGACAGTGGCAGCAGCAGCAGCAGCAGAAATCTCCGCGGCAACAACAAGACGACTCCGTCCGAAACGCGAGAACTTGGTCGGCGATGTGGGGGAGGGGAAGAAAGCCGGGCAGTGGAAGGAGGAAAAGACAGAAGCGGTTCAAGTCTCGCGAGAGGTTAAAAGCCTCGCGAGACGCCGCCCTACCCACGTGATGCCCAGCTTTCTCTGGGCAGCCCAGCCTTACTCGCGTTAGGGACGCGGAGTGGGCGGAGCTTCATAGAAAGGAAATGGCGTAGCTAGGTTGCGCCAGACGCCGGATGTAGGTTTGTCTTATCCCAATTTCTGCTGCGAGTGCAGGGTGCTTGACTTCTTTAGGAGTGGGTGTTGTTGGACCTGTCCTGAAGTTCCCCAGGGAGTAATCGCGTGTGCCTTCTTAGACGAGCGGTGCTGGGAGGTGGGAGGAACGGAGTTTAATGCGGCGTGCATCATAGTGGTTCGTTCGCAAAATGTGGTCCACGCAACCCCTGCGTCACCATCGCCTGGTAATTTATTACGAGTGCCAAATTCTCAGCACGCACTCCAGACCTTCTGAATCCGAAACTCGAGGTGGCTCAGCAACCTGTTTTAAAGCGCTCCAGGTGATAAGCAATATCGGCTCAAGTTTTAGAGCCATCGCTTTATATAATAAAAGCCTTGGTAGCAATAAAAAGCTAATTGTGGCAGAACCTGTTGAAGAGAAGGTTGATTTATTTAAAACATTTTGTTAGAACCTGCTTGGTTTTAATAAAGTAAATTATATAGGTTAATCTCGCCTGAAAGGGAACAGTCTCCAAGTTATTGTCTTGAATGATAAGCAGGGTGATGTGAATACTTCCATTTACGTTTAGAAAGAAATGTATGTTTTTAATGATATATACTGTATATATACATAAACCTATCGAGAGATTTGGAATAGAAGCCAAATGTTTTTACTGATTATATTTTTCGCTGTTTACCCTTTCTAAATTTTTTCCATACGTGTATCATTTTTTCCAGTTAAAAATATAAAATCCAGGGCGCCTGGGTGGCTCAGTCTTTAAGCGTCTGCCTTCGGCTCAGGTCATGATCCCGGGGTCCTGGAATCGAGCCCCGGATCGGGCTCCCTGCTCCGCGGGAAGCCTGCTTCGCCCTGTCCCACTCCCCGTTTCTGTTCCTGCTCTAGCTAAATCTCTCTGTCAAATAAATAAAATATTAAAAAATATATATAAAATCCTGTGATACAAAGAGGCTATATAAATGCCAGGAAAGAACCTTCTCTGGGGGATTGGGGTCTGTTGCAGGACCCTTAAGGCCCTCCTCTTAGATGGACTCTTTTGGACTGTGACAACATCTTGCTCTAGTGCCTTCTTGCTTTTTTGAAGGGGCCTTCCCTTTTCTTCTCTACATACACAGACATATCCCTCTCATTGAGTCAGATAACCTATAGAGATGGAAACTAGGTTTGTGATAATTGGGGTGGCAATTTGGAAGAACTGAAATGCAGAGGGCAGCAGTGTGTAGCTAGAATTAAGAAGAAAGACAGACCAGAAAGGATGTATTTCCTTAACATAATAGAAATTTGTTTAAAATATAGTGTAGTTTTAAAAAACTGCACTTACTCTAATTGTGTATGAAGAACTAATGCCAGGAGGATCTTCCTTGATATAAAGTAAACTTTACAGTTGTGTAAAAGTCTTTCAATTAAGAGAACTCTTTGTTTTATTTATTTAAGTAATCTCTACACCCAGTGTGGGGCTGAACTCAACGACCCTGAGATCAAGAATTGCATGCTCTTCTGACTGAGCACCCCTAAAATAGGAGAACTCTTAATGAACCACCTCCAGATCAGAAAATAGGAAAATATTTATTATAAGCTCATGTATGGATTTCTATATCATCTTGATAGCTTTTGTTTTCAGGATTGCTTTTAATCTCTCACTCCTCTGTACAACATAGTTTATATTTGGTGGGGAAAAAAGCAATATAGTTTTAATTTTAATTCTCATAAAGAAATAACAGTTGTAGGGCGCCTGGGTGGCTCAGTTGGTTAAGCGACTGCCTTCGGCTCAGGTCATGATCCTGGAGTCCTGGAATCGAGTCCCGCATCGGGCTCGCTGCTCAGCGGGGAGTCTGCTTCTCCCTCTGACCCTCCCCCCTCTCATGCTGTCTGTCTCATTCTCTCTCTCAAATAAATAAATAAAATCTGTTAAAAAAAAAAATAACAGTTGTATATACCAGGCGCCATTCTAAGCACTTTACATGTACTCATTTAATTTTCACAGTGGTTCAATAGCTGTTAGAGACAAAATTGGAGCAAGTATAAACTTTGACCAAGAGTGATACTTCAAATAAGCGTTCGTACTTACCACCTCCATTGAAGTGTGAAAATCTACTTCAGTGTCTAATTTTTCTTAAAACGCTCTCATTCAAATTTGATCATGCTTATTCTTCAAAAAGAGCAGTATCTTAAAACCTCTAGTTCTTTAAACCTGGTATTTATTTTACTGAAACCTAGTAGGTAAAATAACATTTGAAGACTCCAAACTGTCATTAGAATATACAGCCATTTCCTTTCATTGAAGAAAATTAAATTATAGCAGCTGCCTTTGGAAATGTGCCAGCCCATTGCAGAGCACAAGAGTATGTGACAAATTACTGGTTAAATGACAGATTGCATTCTTTTTTTTTCTTTTTAAGATTTTATTTATTTAAGAGAGCGAGAATGCGAGGGGAGGCGGTGGGAAGAGCAGAGGGAGAGGGACAAGCAGACTCCACTGAGTGTAGAGCCTGACTCGGGGCTTGATCTCAAGACCCTGACCTGAGCCGAAATCAAGAGTCAGATACTCAACTGATTGAGCCACCCAGGCGCTCCATGAGATTTCATTCTTTAGCTTTTATTACCTCCCTTCCTGACTAAAAGTAGCACCAGATTTGCCCACATTTTTTGCAATCTTGACAAATGCCTAAGATGATGAATTAGAGATGTGTACACAGTCATAATAACTGCTTGTGCCTTTGCCCTCTTTAGTCATAATAGGTGTTTTGAATGTTTGCATGGAGAGTTGCTGCAGAGCAGGCTACTGGCTTTTTGTACTTATTGAGTGTTTTTGCACACAGTGCATTGAAAATATACCCTGAGGTGATTCTTAGGTGCCATCATTCATTTAAAGGTGACAGAAAAACACCCTTAAGTGGATGCTGACCAATGCAGGTGCTCATCAGTCATAGCAATTCTGGTTTGTTCACTTATATTTGCACTGCCTTGCTTATCTTAGGATGTGCATTTTCAGCTATTCCTGTGTTTTACATGTACCACTAAAGAACTGAAAACATGCCACCAAAAAGAGAAAACAGGATTCCTTCAGTTTGAAAAAGATTAAACCTAAGGCTTTACAAGGATCAGAAATGGCAGTCATTCAAAATTCTTTAGACATATTTGAAAATGATGTTTAATAATAGTCTTACATATGTTCTTAGTGGGATATACTCTGAGGGCAAAAAGAACCAAAACAAAAACTCAGATGTCACAGATTTATTATAATAGTACTATTGGCAATGCAATTTTGAAACTTTATATTCTACTATAAAGTGAATCACATGTTAGTTAGCAATCTAAGAGAAAAGAAATGAAAAATATAAAATAAAAGAAGGTTTACGGGGGAAGCCCTCTGATGTTAAATTTGAATTAGAGCTGTTTTTGTATATATTTCTTAGAAGTATATATTATAATTTCTCCCAATGGAGGGTGCCCATATCTTGATATCTAGATCCCTTTCTCCACAAAAGAAACAGCACTTCTTGGAGAAGTGGTTGTTTTCAGGTCTCGGGCCCAGAAAATACAAAAGTACAAAGGTGAGCCTAGAACACCTTGCCAGAAAGCCAGGAAGTACCCCAAAACTAATAGGATCAAGTCAAAAAGCTCACAGAATCAAGTTCAATTCCTCTGGCCAAATGTGAGTCAAGTTGGGCTAAACAGAATAATGACTGTGATAGATGATCGAAGCACTGAATGCATTTTTAAAGTTCCTAAGTCTAGAATGATACTCAAAATCAAGGGTGAGGGAAGGGTTTTTTTTTTTTTTTCCTTTGTAGGAAAATGCCAGCTAGTACCTATAGATGGAATAATACAATTGGAAAAATCTGTGCAGTCCCCAATAATTGAGGCAAAGATCATCAATGGACGCTAGAACCTATCTTGTAAAAGGGAGTAGGGAAAAGGGGATGTGTGCAGTGTCACAGTATCACCCCACAGATTACTTAATTATAAAGTAATTAACCTAGTGATCACACTTAACACCACTAATGGTGAACAACCTGACTTTATAGGCCTTTTGATTTGATGCAACATGAAGTAACAGCATCACCAATGAAAGAACTCTGCCAAAAATGCTTAACCTGAATATAATCAAGCCTTTTGACCTAAATTTCTGTCTATAGGAAATAGAGGTAGAGGAACAGATAAAATGACCCTGAGGGAAGAATCTGATCCAAAATATGAGACATTCTATAAGAAAATGCCTAAATTCTTCAAAAGGTCGGTGTCGTTAAAAAGAGTTGGGGAGGGATGCTTGGATGGCTCAGTTGGTTAAGCTTTCGACTCTTGATTTTGGCACAGGTCATGATCTGAGGGTTGTGAGATTGAGTCCCATGTCAGGCTCCACGCTGAGCTGGGAGCCTGCTTAAGATTCTCGCTCTTCCTCTCTCTCTCTGCCCCTCCCCACCTCAAAAAAGAAAAAAAAAAGTGGGGGACTCCTAGATTAAAAGACAAAAGACCAAAAGACATAACAATAAGTGCAATGGGTAAATCTTGATTGGGTCTTGGTTTGAAAAAGCTATAAAAGAAATTTTGAGGATACTTTGGAAAATTTGAATATGGACTGGGTATTAGATGGTATTGTATTATTGTTAACTTTATTGAGTGTGAAATTTACTTAGGTTGTGAAATCTACTTAGGTTACTTAGAAGAATGACCTGCTCAGGTATTTAGGGATGAAGTGCCATACATCTGTAATTTATCTTTAAATGGTTCAGCCAAAAAAATTGTATGAAATTTCATGAAATTCATGTGGGTGTGTGTATGTATATGTATACATATGTATATATATATGTCCATGTGTGTATATACACACACAGTAGTCTCCCCTCATCCACATTGGGGGGGGAGCATATGTTACAAAACCCCCAGTGGATGCCTGAAACCGCAAATAGTAGTACCAAACCCTATATATACTTTTTTTTCCTATACATAAAATACCTTTAATAAAGTTTAATTTATAAATTGGGCACAGTAAGAGATTAACAATAATAAATAATAAAATAGAACAACTACAACAATATACCATAATAGGGGCACTTGGGTGGCTCAGTTGGGTAAGCATCTGACTCTTGGTTTCGGCTCAGGTCATGATATCAAGGTCATGAGATTGAGCCCACGTCAGGCTCCGTGCTCAACTCAGCATGGAGTTTGCTTGAGATTCTTTCCCTCTCCCTCTCCCTCCCCTCCCCCTCCCCCTCTGCTCTACCCCTTCCCACTTGCACACCCTCTCTCTCCCCCAAATAAATAAATAAAGTCTTTAAAAAACAAACAATATACAATAATAAAAGTTATCTGACTGTGGTCTCTCTCAAAATATCTTCTTGTACTGCACTCACCCTTCTTGTGAGGATGTGAGATGATAAAATACCTATGTGATGAGATGAAGTGAGGTGAATGACATGGTATTGTGACATAGTGTTAGGCTTCTGCTGACCTTCTGACTATACCTCAGAAGAGGATCATGTGCTTGTTGACTGCAGTTGACCACAGGTAACTGAAACCATGGAAAGTGAAACTGCAGATAAAGGGGAACTACTGTGTGTGTGTATATATATGTATATGTATATGTGTTTAAATGTATGTGTGTATATACATATATACGTGTATAAATGTGTGTGTGTGTGTTTATATATATACACATATGAAGAGAGAGAATTAAAATGTGGCAAGATGTTAGCGGTCATCCCAGATGATATATGTGTTCATTGTACTAATCTTTCAGCTTTTCTGTATGTTTCAAATTTTTCAAAATAAAAAGATGGAGAAAAGTATTCGTAAACTAGCTAGAATAGTTTTAAGTGGTAGTGTGTGTGTGTGTGTGTGTGTGTTTGGGAAATGGGGGAAAGCAGAAGATAGATAATTGAGAGGATCTCTAGGAGCTAGCAGTAGTTTTAACAAGCTTAGAAGTAATATGAGAGATTATAAAAGCATATGTGATTGTCAGAAACAAAAGGCTGTAGAAAGCTGGATGGGTCAAGGTCTAGCAGGAAGATGTGGGCAGTGGAGGCTGAAGCAGTCACAGGAGCTCTTTGAAGGCCAGGAAGAAAAGCATGAGAATGAATTATTTTGACTTCCCCACAGGCAGGAGAGGGTCCAATGGGCCTTGCCCTCTGATGTGGTGACAGGAGCTTTTTTCATTTTTTGGGCCCTGTTTGGCTTTCTCATGTAACAGTCTCCAGTGGTAGTCTGAAGATGGTCTTAAACTCGGAGTTAATTGGATTCATCTGCATCCTAGCCCCTGAAAATACCCTCTTTATCTGAGTGTTTCCTACCCCCATATTCTCATTGACTATTTATCTTAGAAAAAGCTTAGTTATTGCAGAAACAGCCTGGAATCTCTCTCTTTTTTTTTTAATTTGAGAGACAGAGACAGAGCATGCATGAGCAGGGGGTAGGGGCAGAGGGGGGCTGAGGGAGAAGGACAAGCAGACTCCCTGCTGAGCAGGGAGCCCCACATGGGGTTCAATCCCAGGACCCTGAGATCATTACCTGAAGGCAGACGCTTAACCAACTGAGCCACCCGGAGCCCCCGCCCTTTTTTTTTAAGAATACTTTACCAAACGGGCGCCTGGGTGGCTCAGTTGGTTAAGCGACTGCCTTCGGCTCAGGTCATGATCCTGGAGTCCCTGGATCGAGTCCCGCATCGGGCTTCCTGCTCGGCGGGAGGCCTGCTTCTCCCTCTCCCACTCCCCGTTTGTGTTCCCTCTCTCGCTGTGTCTTTCTCTGTCAAATAAATAAATAAAATCTTTAAAAAAAAAAAAAAAAAGAATACTTTACCAAACAACCTGGATGGCTGGTTATTTGTACCCAAATGTAAATAGGAAAAAGGAGACAGTTAACACAACTTCTTTCCAGAAGTCAAAATAAGCCTCAGTGTTTGCCCCGTGAAAACTAGTGGCCCATAGTTTGATATGGTCACATTTAGCCATTTTATTGACATAGTGTTAGCAGTTGAAAAAAAAGTACTATTCAATTATTCAATGGAGGCTTCAATGCTCAAAGAACCCATTAGGTGGCAGTGGGGACACACAGGCATCAGTCCGATTACTGCAGGAGTCCGTCATCTCCCCCCCACCCCCACAATGATTGAACCTTAGGGAAGTAACCTTGTCAAGCAGCTTTTCAGGGGAGGAGATAGGCAAAATGAACAACCAGGGGGAAAAAATCATGGTTTATAGTATCTAACAGACGAAGAACTGCTAGTCACCTGGACTCAACTCCTGTTCTTGGTTTTAATATATATGTTTGTATTTGTTCTTGCTATGATTCTTTCATAGTTTGGCTATTATTCTTGCTATGATTCTTTCGGTAAAATAACTTTGTATTGAAAGTCCTGTAAGTCACTTGTGTGCTGTTTACAACATCTCTGTGTTGTCAGTTTTAGAACATAAGCTAGAATGTAAGTAGGGAGTATGGCTCATTTTGTTCAAGACCCCAGTACGTTTAATACATACTTTTATAGTGACACTCTTCATTCTGTGTAATTAGTGCTCATGGAAGGTTTTTTGTGGTCCTGGTAGGTGCCATAGGTTGGGATTCCTGGGAAACAGACTCCGATTTCCATGAAGAAGTTTATTGGGTAGTGCCCTTGGGAATATCACCTGTGAGAATGACAGGAGCAGGGCTGGGCAGAGGGAGAAGAAGCTGCCACACAGCTGTAGCCAAGTCTTTAGCTATTCCTAGGGGAGCTCTGGAGCTGAATGGCCTTTTAAAGATCCTCTACCCCTTATGTGAAGGGGGGCAGGACTTTATACCCACCCAACCCCAAATGATCAGCCAATAGATGTGGGCTGCCCCTGTGAAGGGGGCTGAAAATAATTCAGCTGAAAACCATCAGCCACCAACACGCCCTAGTTCTGGGTGAATGAGCACCTGAGTCCCGAAAGGGGAATCTGGGCAGTGCACCACAGCATGAACGGTAGGGAAAAAGGCATACTTCCTCTGTATCACCCCTATTTTTAGGCACCTCTGATGCCTCTCTTGCAGAAGCTGTATTAGAAGCTGTGAAACGGGGGCCCGAGCACTGGAGTCCCTGTGGGCACTGGTGCGGAGGAGGGTATGGTGCGGGATTGCCCTGACAGAGCTGCAGCAGCTCCTAGTGCAGGGGGCAGTCGACTCCATGGTGAAGAGTCTGGAGCGAGAGAACATCCGGAAGATGCAGGGCCTCACATTCTGCGGCAGTCCGGCTGTCGGGAGGACAGCCAAGAGTCCATGCAGCAGGTGCACCAATGCATTGGGCGCTGCCATGCGCCTCTGGCTCAAGCCCAGTTGGAGAAGTTCCAGGACCACCTGGCCCAGTGCACCATGCATTGTGATGACAAAGCCAAACATTCAATAGATGCAGGAAGTAAAGAGCTTCAGGTGAAGTGGCAGCTGGAGACTTGTGTGTGGATGACCACATGCACCTCATCCCAACCATGACCAAGAAGATGAAGCAGTCTCTTATCCATTGGGAAATAGAAGTCTTTGCAATTGGCCATCAGGGTTGACAGCAGGAATCTATTTAAAAAGAGAATTGGGAGTGTTGGTCTTTTAAGTGATGTTCCTGAAGAAATTAAGGATGGTATCAAGTTTGAGGCATGTGCCTCTTCCCTCTGGATATGGGTTCCTTTGTTTCAACCCTAGAAAGTGAAATGGAAAAAAAGTGGTGCTAAAATTTGGGTCAGAGATAGCACAGGAGAGTTTTTGATAGCTTAAGTTTCCCATGCTTGTCCTGGCACGAGCGATCTCCCTTGTACCAAGCCAGAGCCCTCCAAGGTACCAGATTCTTCTCAGTACACAGGTATGAACAGGCTGGCAGCTTCCTCTAACCTGCCTGTGATCTGGTGGAGTGTGAGCAGAGGTGTTTCTGTCTGTTGCCAACCTCCTGTTTACCAGAAGGATCACCAAATCATTTTCCATAAGCTGTAAAACAAAATCTATGAGGTCACTAATTTAGAAGGGAAAAAAGGGTTTCTGGCTCTTTGTTTTTATTGGTTTTGTTTTATATACAAGGGCATGAGGTTGATATAAGGTGTGGAGTTGGGAGAGGTAGTTTGGATAAGAACTTTGAACAGTTCCTTGTAGGTATGTGTTTCAGGCCATTAAGATGTGGATATATATTTCTTGAAATACACATTACATCTTTCAGCTAAGAGACCTTGCAAAACCATGAGAGGCGATATTAGACTGGGTATGGGAAGCAGCCCTTTCCTCTCACTGGCTGCCGTGGTGGGCCCTGAGGCTCTCTGCAGCAGAACCACAGGACAAAAATCTTGGAGTAGTAACACTCTCCCTTGAAGGGAAAGGGGGTTTTGATTGCACTGTATACCAGTATCCAGGAAATGAACATTGAAGGAGGAACTTCTTAATTAAGAGAGTTATTAAGTACTAGATTTAGAAAAACCTGGTTTTTATAGAACAGAATGGAATGAAAGCCTGAACTCAATATTATTTAGCCTCCTGAAATAACAGAGCCCTATTGAGACAATCCCTTTGCAATAGGAAGGTCAAAGGAGAAAAAGTAAGCAACTCGGGTAAGCTGTGATTCCTTTAAAGCAAAAGAGGGACATCCCCCCCATTACCAAATACCACTTGTGCCTAAGGCCTTTGCAACAAGCAGCGTTCCTGCCCCAGCTCTAGCACCTTATCATTTTGATAAGGATCTCGTTGTTTTACCAACTTATTATTTAAAGTGATAATATAGTCTGTGGTTGGTGTTTCAAGGCTGTGATATACTTCCCTAGTGGTTCAGTTTTAAAAAATAAGGCTTAGTTTTTCCTCAAAAAAAAGGAAAGAAAGAAAGAAAGAAACCATGAAACAATGTCACCTTCTCATTTTGTTTTCCTCACATTGAAAGCTAATGGAAAAAATGCCTTGGTACTTCCTGCAGATGATACCGTGTTTGTTTTAAATCGATTTCTGATTGTGTGTGTGTGTGTGTGTGTGTGTGTGTGTGTTTGTGTAGAGAGAGAGAGATTAATATATAGATGCTATTATATATATTATGCTGTAGGAGACCTTGCTTATGCATAAGCATCTCAGATACACAGATGAGGCATTTCTTCTGTTGAAGAATTTCCTGAAATTTTTTGGCACAATTGGTGATTATTTACTCCAGCACATCAAAAGCCATTTAAGCATGAATTTTATAAACAGAAAAACCATTAGGGTAAATTTTATTTTTAAAAAAAGGAATAAATTATTTTTTTCCTGAAAACAGACTCTTCCTAGATAGAAAATGATTGACTATTATAAAGAAGTTTTTAAAATTTTTAATTTTTTGCCTGACTTCATCTTCTGTATTCTATGACACTGATGCTCTTACTAATTTTTTTTCCAATTTCAGCTAAAAGAATTACTTTCTCTCCCTTATAGTCATTTGCCTAATTCTTCCCCCGGATGTGTTTTGGATGTATCCCTTCATCTCCACTCTAGTGCCGCAGACCACGCTGCCATCATTGTCTCTCCTAGCCTGATGCAGTAGCATAAGAATGGGGCTTCTTCCCTAAGATTCATCTCCCACACTTGGCTGCCAGATTGGTTTTCTGGAAACACCAGTCCAAGCATGCCCAGACCTACCTGTAAAATCCCAACTTGTTAGCCCACCCTACAAGGCCATTGGTGATATGGTCACAGCCTGCTTCTCATCCTGAACACTGACCACACAGTGGTATCCATATACAAACCTGCCCCGCCCTTTCATGCCTTACTGCTTTGCTGCTAGGGTCTGTTCCACGTCACATGCTTTTCCTCACTTCCCTGTCTGGAAGGGTACCTTTAAAGACCCAGTTCTGAAAGGGCGTTGGTGACTGCTCACCAGCTTTCACTAGCAGAGCTTCTTGCCTCCCTCTTCTGCCCCCTTAGTATTTTCACATCTAGGAAGAGCACCCTAGACTAGTGGTTTAGAACAGAGCTCCTGTAGGCATCCTATCCAAGGGGCCAGGTGTGCCTGGCCCTAGTGGAATTCTATCTCCTTGGGAACATGGAGGAAGCAAACTTTCGACAGCAATGGACATTGTTTTTGATTTTGGAGAATAGTCTAAGGATTTCTTGTAATTGGTGTTATGATATTTCTCTGACACAGGCACAAGATAACTAGTTTCTTCATAAGGCTATTACTATAATAAGATAAAAGGAGTTAACGTTTTGAAGCATTTTCTGGCTGGAGAGAACTTTTGATTGATCCTAATTAATGATCTGTCTCTGCAGGCATTTGAAGGTGATTTCTACATCCGTGTTTGCTGATAAGGATATAGATAGGAAAAACAGGACTGTAATAGCTTGATTATGAGAAATTTGATCAATGTACCTCTGGTTTACTTTTTTCAGTGCTACTTATTAGCTGCCTAATTTGATGATTTCTCCACAAGCAGGGGGAATTAGAACTAGTTAACCTGACAGTTAATGGAAGAACAAAACTAAGGTAACTGCAACAAGAAAGTGACTATAATTTGTAGACATACGTGGCCGTTTGTCTTGTGGTTTAGGAAGAGAAAAGTATTGAACATGGAGCCCTTGTTTATTGACTCTGTCTTGCTATAACTTGTAAAGTGTCCTGGGTCAAGTCACTTTACCTTTTTCTGTCCCAACTGAAAAAAAAAAAAGATGAGGATAACATACCTGCCTGTAGCCTCATAAGACAAACAACTAGATGTGAATATAATAACTGCATCCAACAGTTTGTGAACCCAGTTTAAATGGTCTTGGGCCTCTTTTGGTTGTAATTGAATTTCTATTTTGTCTTACTTGACTTTTCCTTTGCTTCACTCTCAGACCTCTATTTTATGATCAAAAGAAGACATGTCAACATGCTTTGAGTGGCAGCTGGAGCACATTGGGTCTGGGAACTATAGTTCTAGTATGCATTCTGCCTCTCACTAGCTGGGAGACCTTAACTTGGGTCGGCCTCTGTTTCCTTATCTATGTTTCATTTGTGATTCTTAGATTTATAGCAGGTCAAGAAAGTCGACATATGGTCTTCCCTGATTAATCCAGTCCATAGTTAACTCGATCCTGCCTCCATCTCTCCTTCCTCTGAGTTTCTAAGGAAGTATATCAGGGTTACACAGTCTAACCTGTATTAGTCCTCTGATGGTAAGCTCTAGTAAAGCAAGGTTCTATGTATGAAATCCTGTTTCACCACCCCCCCCCACCCCAGCCAACTCCTAGATCTAGGCATTTGTTGTGGACTCAATTAATACATGTCCCCTACAGGAGGAACCTCAGGGACTCCACAGTTATCTCTTCAAAGTTGACTTCTCCTTTTACTTTACAGAAAAAAGAAAGATCACTTGGCAAGAGTTTCCTTTGATAACTTCCCCCTCCAGCACACACACCTAAAAATTATTTGTATTGATTCATCCTTGAAAAGATTGAAAAAATATGACTATATTAAAATGTAAATCATGTATGCAACCAAAAGCATCATTAAAAAATTAAAGACAAGCCACAAAGCACAAGAAGATATTTGCATTAAAGAATCAGTAACCAGAATTCAAAAAACACCCTATATATCATTAAGGAAAGTGAAAATAATGAGAAGGAAAAGGAAAGGATATGAACAATTTACAAAAGAAAGAACCCCAAATGGCCAATAAACATATGAGATATACTCAAACTTATGCATGATCAGGAATATGTCAATAAAAACTATAACCTATTAAATGGGAGAAAACTTAAAATGCTGAAAAAAAAAAAAACAAACCAACCCAGAAAATGGTAACCCTCATGCATGGCTGATGGCAGCACATGTTGCTATATCCATGGGGAGAGCAAGTTGGCACCATCTAGTAAAAAGAAAGTGGGCACCCCTCACAAACCAGCAATTCCACTTTGAGAGAAGCTCTCGATATGTAATAAGGAGACACATAAAATTTATTGCAGCTTTGGTTTTAAAAACAGAAACCTTAAAAACAGTAACATATATGTCCACCAACAGAGAAATGGAGAAAAAAAATATGGGACATTTAGTCAGTGGATGAATAAATATTCATGAAATTAATGAAAGCAAACTAGAGGTACATGTATCAACAGGGATAACTCTCAACATGGGTAAATATTCAGCAAAAATAAATTACAGAGTAATATGTATAGTAGGAGACCACTAATACAAATTTTAAAGTCATGCAAAAATACATTGTTTATGGGAACACATGTATAGTAAAAGTGTAAGACCATGCATGGGAATGAAAACAACCAAATTCAGGATGGTGATTATATCTGGGGAAGAAGAAGGGGCATTGGGACCACAGAGTAGTACGCAAGAGGCTTTCCACTATACCTGTAATATTTAATATATAAAGTTTAATACATATATTTCTTTAAAAATATATACGTTCCATACAAGGCCTCCTTTGTAAACCTTACAAAAAGGTACACAGCACCTCAGAGGCATGGCTTGGATACTACATTAATAAAAGCTGCTGACACAGCCCCGTGTCAGGGCTTAGAACTTGGAGAGCAGAATGGCCCCCTCTGTCAGTGGTCCTCAGATGAGACGTAACCTATACAACCGTATGTACCAGCCTGACTCTGTACATCAGACAAACAAACCCATCTTATCCTCCTTCCTAGCATCTCAGAGTCCAAGGGTGAGATCTTCCTTCTGCCTAAGGCAAACCCCTCCAGCTGAGCTGAGCTGATTTCTCCTCGACTTTCCTCTATCATTAAACCCTCATTCCTGCAGCTTCAGCCTTGCTTGCCTACTTGCCCTTTCTCCCAGCCTTTAACCCTATGTTTCTATTTACTGCTACTCCATCCCACTGTGGTCTGGTTTTCTCTTCCACCACATCACTGAAGTAGCTGTCATCCATAAAGTCATCAGCGCCCTCTAACTCTCAAAGACAGAGAGCCACTCTGTAGTTCTTGCCTCATTTGATCTTCACAATATTTGGCACCTTCCTTGGAAATTCCTCTTTTGGCTTCTGGGACCTTATTCTCTCTTGAGTTTCCTTCCCTTGCCTGCTAGTCTGTTTTATAGGCCCTTGTTCTATCACCCAGCTTGTGAATACTAGTGTTCCTTCCTCACCCATGCTTCTCACTCTCTTCTAGTTAAGTAGCTTCAACATTCACTTAACAAATATTTATTGAGGGGCGCCTGGGTGGCTCAGTCGGTTAAGCGACTGCCTTCGGCTCAGGTCATGATCCCAGGGTCCTGGGATCGAGCCCCGCATCGGGCTCCCTGCTCCGCGGGAAGCCTGCTTCTCCCTCTCCCACTCCCCCTGCTTGTGTTCCCTCTCTCGCTGTCTCTCTCTCTCTCTGTCAATTAAATAAATAAATAAAATCTTAAAAAAAAAACAAAAACAAATATTTATTGAACACCCACTCCATGCTAGGCTCTTTTCTCAGTGCTAGGGATTTAGCAGTGATAAGGCCCTACCCTCATGGAGCTTACACTCCAGTGAGGGGAGATTGGTAACAACAGTTTAAAAAATAGATCTATAATATTTACATGTGATAAGTTCCACGGAGAAAAATAAAGGAAAGGAAGGGGATACATAGTGCAAAAGGAAGGGGCAGGTTGTATTCATTGTATAGCAAATGGTCAGGAAAGCCTCATTTAAAAATTGACTTTGCAGTTGACCTGAAGGGAGTAAGAATTGTGAACCATGTGGATATTTGGTGGAAGTGCAAATGCAAAGACTCTGGAGTGAGAGTGTTCCAGTTTGGGACATGTTGAGTTTGAAAGGCCTATTATACATTTAGGTGCAAATGCCAGCAAGAAGATAGATAGGTAGATGATGATAGATAGATAGATGATAGATAGATAGATAGATAGATAGATAGATGATAGATAGATAGAGAGAGAGATAGATAGATAGATCTCCTCTAGAATATAAGCTCCATTAGAACAAGAGCCTATAAAATAGACCAAGGTCCCACAAGCCAAAGGGAAGAAATCCAAAAGAGAATAATGTCATGGAAGCCACAAGAGGAGTTTCCATAAGGAAGGTGTCAAATATTGCAAAGATTGAGGTGAGGACTGCAGAGTAGCTCTCTGTCTTTAAGACTTAGAGGGCCTTGGTGACTTTTTGGATGATAGTCTTTTCATATATACATATGATATTTATATGTATTATATATATACAGTAAAGTAGATTTGGGGAGGAACAGGTTTGCTAGGGGTGAAGAGAGAATGAAGAGTAGTTTAATTTGGATAAGGTCAAGTGATAGTGTCTATTAGAGATCAACATAGAGATATACAATAGGTACTTGAATTTATTCAAGAAATACTTATTGGGTACTTGGAATTCCATGTCTGTTAATAGCAGAGTAGTTTATATTGGATTAACCCTTTTGCAAATAATAATTATAAACTCTAGAGGAAAAAAATTACCTAAAGGTATTAAAGAGAAACCAAACTAGAAACTAGAGAAGAGCTGACACTTAGAAGAAGAGAATGGCACTAGATGAGTTTCCTGTTTGTTTTTTTTAATGGCTTTCTGCCTAAGGGCAATCACCAGTCAGCGTCATGCTGGGGCATTTAGAATGTGGATAGAAACCCACAGTTTTGGGGTGCCTGGGTGGCTCGGTTGTTAAGCGTCTGCCTTTGGCTCAGGTCATGATTGGGATCGAGCCCCACATCACATCAGGCTCCCTGTTCTGCAGGAAGCCTGGTTCTCCCTCTCCCACTCCCCCTGCTTATGTTCCCTCTCTCACTGTGTCTCTCTCTCTTAAATAAATAAATAAGATCTTAAAAAAAGAAACCCACAGTTTTGATGAATTTATTTGAGGAATTAGCAGACAGAGTTTGAGGTTATCGCAATTGGAAAATGGTAGTGCTGGTGGGGTATCCTAGAAAGGAGAGAATCTCAGAGGAGGGTTTCCAGAATCTGTGCATTAAGTTTTCCCAATCTCTGGCTGATCTCTGAACTACACACATGTAGGGCAGACTTCAATCAGCCCAACTAATGATAAAAGAACTGAATGGAAATTTCAACCCTTGCCCACTACAAAGGAGAATAATTTAGTAACCAAGTTAACTCTTCAGTAAAAAAAAGATTCAAAGCTTAACATAACAAAAACCATAGTCTCTACAATGTACCATTTACAATGTGCAAGCACAATCCAAAATTACTAAACAATCAAAAAAGCAGAAAAATGTGACCAATAATCAAGAGAAAAGACAATAGATGGAAATTGATCCTAAGATGATGCAGAAATCAGAATTAGGACACAATTATTTTAAACTAGCTATTGTAACTGTTCAATGACACAAACAAAAATATGCTCATAATGAACAAACAAGAAACTGCAGCAGAGGGAAAGAAACTGTAAAAAAGGAAATAAACAGAAATTCTAGAAGTGAAAAATTTAATATCTGGAATTAAAAATTCACTTAATAAGCTTACCAGATGATTGG
This sequence comes from Halichoerus grypus, assembly GCF_964656455.1. Taxonomy (NCBI): domain Eukaryota; kingdom Metazoa; phylum Chordata; class Mammalia; order Carnivora; family Phocidae; genus Halichoerus; species Halichoerus grypus. Next base: position 19,643,016 of record NC_135718.1, on the reverse strand, counting down.
AGATATTGCATGGAAGAGTCAGTGAGCTTGAAGGTAGATAAATAGAAATGACCAAAACTGAAGGCAAGAAAACAGTTGAAGAAAAATTAAGAGCACCTCAGTGACTTGAGTCAACATCAAAAGTTCTAACATAGGTGTAACTATAAGCCCCAAAGAAGATGAGAGAGAAACTAGTTCAGGATTTTTCTTTTTAGAAAATAGTGGCTAAAATTTTTCTAAATTTGGCAAAAAGACTTGAAATTACAGATTCAAGATGCTTAGTAAACCCCAGGCAGAATAAGTAAATTAAAAATAAAATTGAATTAAAATAAAAATAAAATAAATAAACCAAACCAAACCAAGACATATTATACTCAAACTACTAAGAATGAAAGGTCCTTAAGAATATTTATGGAGCGCCTACTGTGTGCCAGGCAGTTTTGAGCAGTGGAATAAATAATACACAAGACAGTTGTAGTTCCTCTACTCACAGCCAATACAAACGTCATTCTCTAAAATACACTTTTTTACCGAGAAAATGGGTTTTTTTTTTTAAGATTTTATTTATTTATTTGAGAAAGAGATACAGAGATGGCAAGAGAGAGCACAAGTGGGGAGGAGAGGGAGAAGCAGACTCCCTGCTGAGCAGGAAGCCTGACGCAGGGCTTCGACCCCAGGACCCTGGGATCATGACCTGAGCCAAAGGCAGACCCTTAACCAACTGAGCCACCCAGGCGTCCCAAGAAAACATGTTTTTAAATATCAACTGATCATGGGGCACCTGGGTTGCTCAGTCGGTTGAGTGTCCAGCTCTTGGTTTTGGCTCAGGTCATGATCTCATGGGTTGTGGAATCAAGCCCAGCACTGGGCTGTGTGCTCAGTGGGGAGTCTGCTTGGGGAGTCTCTCCCTCTGCCCCTCCCCCCACTCATGAGCTCACTCTCTCTTTCTCTAAGATAAATGAATAAATCTTTTTTTTTTTTAATAAATCTTTAAAAATAAATAAATAAATAAATATCAACTGATCATTACCTGGGTGACCCATAGATCATACACATGTCTAAAATGGAATTTATCTTTTCTCCAAAGTTACTCCTTTCCTTATATTTCCTTTTTCAAGAAGTGATACCACCTGCCACATTCTCCCATAAGAGAGAAGACTGGAGTCCTGCTAGACTCATCCTTTCTTTTCTTTACCTCAATGAGACATAGATTCCGGCTATTACGCCATTACATAGCTCAAACCTCTTTCCCCCTTCACAGCTGCTGCCTTAGTTCAATCCTTTATCATTTATGGCCTGGAAGCCTCCTAAGGTGTCATCTGTTCTTTCTTCTTTTAGCTGCCAGAATTGTTATTTTAAGTCCCAATTCTTATCATGTCACTTTCCAATATAAAATCTTCCAGTTGTTTTCCATCCCTTTGGAAATAAACTTTCTTCACCTCAGCATGACCTACAAGGTCCTTTAAGATCTGGGTCCTGCTGAAATCTCCAGCCTTAGTCATATCAAATCATTTGCAGTTCTCTAAATGAGCCATGGTATCACACCTCTGTGGCTTTGCCAATGTTGATCTTTTGTGTGTGGTGTGGGGGAGGTTTTTCTTCTCTCATTTCTCTGGCTAATCTGTACTCATCCTTCAACCCCCACCTCAAAGATCACCTCCTCTTGTAAACCTTCCCTTACTCCTTTTCCCAGCAGAATTGGATGTTCCCATGCTCCTCCAATTTTTAAAAAATTTTATTTATTTATTTATTTATTTATTTATTTATTTATTTATTTGAGAGAGAGCATGAGCAAGTGGGGGAGGGGCAGAGGAAGAGGGAGAGAATCTTAAGCAGACTCCACGCTGAGCATAGATCATGATGCAGGCTCAATCTCATGACCCTGAAATCATGACCCAAGCCCAAACCAAGAGTTGGATGCTTAACCAACCGACTGAGCCACCCAGGCACCCCATCCATGCTCTTCCTTTTTGATGTCATGGCATCCTGTGCTTATTTACCTCTGTTATAGCTAGTGTTCCACTATACTCTCACCATTGATTTTCCTATAGGATCAGGTCTTATTCATCTGTAGATCTCCAGAATATGGCATATAGTAGATACTTGATGTTTGTTGAATGAGTGAATGCCTGAGTAAAACAGAGTTTGAATTGATTATCTAAATGGAGCCTATCCATTTTTTAGCCACTAAGATCTTCTTTGCCATGATAAACTTTCCCAAGATAAAAATATCCACGTGAAAAAAAGCAGAAAAGAACTTGGGGCAAAAGCCCAAGGAGAGGGACTTTGTACACATGCTTAGGTAAGGAGACTTGAAGATGCTGAAGCATACTGGGCTCAACGATGACTTGAGCTAAATGATTCACCTCCTTAGGTGACCACCTTTTTGTATGATCATTAGCGCATGGGTAGACCAGCTGGCCTAAATTGGGAGAGCAGTCTTTTTCAGTGAAATTATTTTTGTACTCTTTTCAACCATAGACTACCCTTATTTGCTTTTTATACCACTTGTTGTGCAATAGTCCTCATGCCCACCATTCATATTCTTGGGGACTTCGCTTCTAAGCTAGATTTAGGAGGCTCTTTTATGAGCCTATTTCATAGACTCACAAATGGATTTAAGCAACTCATTTGCCAAAATAAGGCCTAAATTTCTCCAAAATATCTTTCGTTTGCAATCATTTTCAGCTCATCAGCATTATTGATCTCAGATCCACCATGATGGGAAATGATTCTCTCTGAACTTAGAGGCCAGCTCAAACCAGGAAGGTGGAACCCACAGAAAGGTTTGACTCTCACAGCTGAACAGGTGTGAGTCATCTTTAACTTTGTAGGGAGGCCTCTGGTACTGCATCACTCTGATATCAGCTGCTCTTGCTTCTGCTCCATCTTCCTTCTGCCAAAGCTGGCTGGGTACAGGGCTAGAAACCAGGTGAGCCAGCACTTACCTCTGCTCTCACTGGTTTATACCAGTCCTCTTCTCTGTGGCCTGGTGTTCTCCTTCTAGGAGCTTCCAGACAAAATCATTCTCTTATAAAGTTTCTAATATGACCCCTCCTTGAAAAGTATGCACATATTTTGTTTTTCTTGTTTCTGAAGCTAATTACCACATTAGTATTTTCTGTAAATACCTCTTGACTTACCCAGTATTCTTGCCCTGAACCCACTTAATAGATAACATAGGGAGGGCTCCTGAAACCCGAGAGAGGCAATATTCCTCCAGAATGTCCAGCCCAAGCCATATATAGCAAGTCTGTTGCCAACTCTCTACCTCTCAGAAACTCTGTTAGAATGAGAGAGACCCCTTTAAAGTTCACTAAAAAGCAATTTAGATGCAGCAGAAGTATCAACTAACAAAGGTATACCAAAGAAGGAAAATAAGTTGTCAAGAACAGTGAGTAATGGTAGAGTTTAAAAAAAAATCAATATCTGTTCACATATTTCTATGCATGGGGTGCATCCATCAAAGTGAGTGGGTGACATTTGTCCCAGCCTGACTGAGCCAGCCAGTGCTGCATGACTCACCTTGTGCTATCAGCAAACCACCAAGCCTCTTGCCTGGGAGTTAACAAACTCACTAAAGAAACTCTATTCTCAATCTGTCATTAATTGAATCTTTAAATGTAATCCAATTGCCAGCCAATTTATAAATCTCCCCCATATTCTCTAGCTTATTTCTAAGTTTCCTTCCAATCACTTTTGCAGCCTGGCTGGATTTGTTTGGATTTATCTTAGTTTGCTTTGAGGAGGAATTGAAATACCTCTGTCTCTAAGAAGATCACTGTGTCTCCCCCACAGAGGTCAGGTAGAGCAGAGAGGTGATCTCATAGGGTTTTTCCACCCAGTGATTTTGATTTTTAAAACAGATGTGTGAAAGCCCCAATCATTGCCTCTTAAAATCCCCTTTGTGCTCAAAGAGGAAGCTTGGCAAATAGTTCCAGCAAAGTATCAGGAATATCAGATAGCACTGATTCACCAAGTTCTGGAAACAAACCTCAGTTTCTCCAATTATTGGTTCAAGATGAGAAAACTGAAGATGAGAAAACTTCCCTCTCTCAAGTACCAGTGAGGTAACAAAACAGAGATCAGCCTGTCCTGTGACGAACATGACACATGAGTTGACAAGTGTTCCATTTTTTTCCACCCCAGCTCATGCTGTGCCCTTCTGGCTACATTGCTTCCCTGGGTTCTCTATTTAAGTCTTACTCATCTTTGGAGGTCCCACTCTCTCTCAAGAACCTTTCCCAACTTACAAGCTCAGAGGGAGCTTCTCTGGCACATATGCCAAAATCTCTTAAAGGACACTTAGTGTAGGTTTTCCAGGGTAGGGACTGTGCTGAATTCTTATTTGTACACTGATGGGATGATGGTGCTTAGCTTACAGCACTGGTATGCAATGCAGGCTGGGCATCAGAATCACCCATGCAGCTTTTAAGACATTACAAATGTCCAGGCCCCACAACAGACCTTCTGAATCAGAATCACTACTTAGGTGATCTTACAGATCTTCCTCAACTTACGGTGGTGTTACATCTTAATAAACCCGTCGTAAGTTGAAAATACCACAAGTTGAAAATGCATGTAATACACCTAATCTACCTACCAAATATCACAGCTTAGTCTAGCCTATCTTAAACATGTTCAGAACACCTACATTAGCATATAGTTGGGCAAAATCATCTAACACAAGTGCATTTTATAATGAAGTGTTGAATATCTCATGTCATTTATTGAATACTGAAAGTGAAAAACAGAATGGTTGTCTGGGTACAGATTGGTTACAAGTGTAGCAGTTGGGCGCCTGGGTGGCTCAGTCAGTTAAGCGTCTGCCTTCTGCTCTGGTCGTGATCCCAGGGTCCTGGGATTGAGACCTATGTTGGGCTCTCTGCTCAGTGGGGAGCCTGCTTCTCCCTCTCCCTCTGCCTGCCGCTCCCCCTGCTTGTGCTCTCTCTCTCTCTGTCAAACGAATAAATAAAATCTTTTTTAAAAAGTGTAGCAGTTGTTTACTCTCATGATCACGTGGCTGACTGGCATCACAAGAGAGTATCCTATGGTATATTGCTAGTCCAGGAAAAGATCGGTATTCGAAATATGAAATATGGTTTCTACTGAATACATATCATTTTACACCATTGTAAAGTTGAAAAATCGTAAGTCAAACAATCGTAAGTTGGGGACTGTCTGTATATAGGCAGGCACTTTTTAAAACTCTAGACTTTCATCATAAATCTTGTGATGCTGTGTGGTGATTGCTATGGCAACCCCCTTCCCCCCACCTCTAGGTCCCCAGTTCCTACTCCCTTCCTTTCTTACAGAACCTGCATGTATTCAGAGAGCCACCCCTCCTCAGCATAGTCCCCTTGCTTCAGAGGAAGCATCCCCTCACCTTCAGCATGAAGTGAGGACCGAATGGTCTGAAGCTAAATACCATGGTTCAGTAATAGGTGTGTGACCCAATTCTGGCCTTTGAGAGAAGGAAGAGGAGTGCGGGAGACTTCTGGGAAGGGTCTTTCTCTTGTAGGAAGCTTTACTCTTTCCTGCTGTTAAACTAGTGGTTACTGGCAGCTACCCTATGATCTTTCTCTCTCCTCTCCCCTCTCCCCCAGAGGGAGTAAGTCTTAGGATGAGAAACTGAAAAAACCTGGATCCTTGAGGGTGGATCAAACCAACCTGAGTTGATCTAAATTTAGACTGCTACTTATGTCCATTAATAAATGCCTAATTGTTTAAGACAGTTCTCTTACTCATGCCTGAAATATCCTCCTAGGTACACTTGTTTTTATTCCTTCAATCCCAAGTATCACCTGGCACAATGCCCTCTTTAATAAATGCTTAATAAGCATTTGTTGAATGAGTGAATCCACAGTCATTGAGCACTGATATATGCCGAGAACTGGAGATAAAGTAGTAATTAAACAAAGTTCCTGTCATCATGGATTTTACACTTTGGTGGGAGTAAAACTGCCTTTGTGGGTCAGGTTAGCAGCCTCTGTAGAGAAATAAGCTTTTTGTTTCTATTTGTGCAAGTAGATGGGTTCAACCAACATAAGTGGTTAGAATGAGAACACTTGTGACAAAGGATCACTGCTAAGGAATTCACCTGACCACCAGAGTGACTTTCTGCAGTTAAAGAAAAAGGAAATAACAAGTGGGATCATGAAGAATACTTTGTCCCCAAGTTCATGACTCAGAGGAAAAACGACGGTGCTCTTATTACTGTATCTCAGCCACAGAGCATACGACATGTAATTGCAGAGGACCAAATGGGGAGTAACAATTTGAAAGGGCTAAGAAAACTTGATTTTACTAAATAAATGGAATTTGGAGAAGGGAAAACGGATGACCTACTGAGTGTCAATCTGTGAGTATATGAAAGGTAATCACGAGGTAGGGATCAACTCACTTCTAGCTCTTCCCTCTGTATGATGCCCATCATTGAAGATTAAGGAAGGAATGACCTGGTGAAAGAAATGCCTGATGTGAAGGCAGATGTTGGGTAGCAGCAGGCCTGGTCAGAAAGCAAATTCAGAGGGGTAGGGTAGGAAGGAGCAGTCCAGCACAATGAGTTGAGGGGCAAAATCAAGAAGACTAACAATGATGCAAGGCAAAGGGAAACATTCCAGACCTAGAGAGATGAGGGCTTTATGGACCAGGGCTCAGGAACTTGGAGGCCTGACACCAGAGAAATGAGAGTCTAGGACATTGACCCTCCTGTCCTGAGGTCAGGCCTTAATCATAAACTCAGTACCAGTGGACAGACAGGAGACTAACAAAGCATGACCCCTTCCAGGGCAGGAGGTGTCACAAAGGCCTTATGAGATAAGGTACACGAGATGGTCAGTGTTGTGTAAATCTTCAGTGGGTAATTGAGCTGATCAGGCTGCCCTGTAAGATGGCAGCAGTCAGACCATTCTTGATCCTTAAACATTAAAATCATAGGTTATTCTGGAACTGGCACAAATTTCAGCTCCCTGAAACAAAAAGACAGTTGTGATGGACATTTTTTTTTCTCCCACAACTTGTATCTCTGCCCCTGGTGATAGCATTGAAGTTTTTGGGGAGAGGCCACTCTCCTCTGCCCACAAACCATGTAGCCCAGGTGAAGCCAATTCCCAATCACATGATCCTGTCCAGGAGTGGGTGAGCAACTTGGCTTGACTAATTAGCATGTTCCTTCTCCCTAGACACAGTGATTGGTTCAGGGATGCGCATGTGATCCAAGTTGGTCCAGTGAAAGTCAATTCTGAGATTTTTGCCGGAAAGGCTGGGAAGAGGCAGCTCTCTTTCTACTGGGTTGCGGAGCTATACAATGTAGAACATAAACACAGAGCTGGCAGGAGTCACTGCATGGGGAGGGCTTGCCAGCAAGTGGAACCGATCCAGAGGAGGGCAGGGCTAAGAGAGTGAGAAGGAGAGATTGCAAGGCAGTAATTCTGGCAGTTTTGAGTCAATGGTACCAGCCGTGCCTAAAGACAGACCTATTCTCGATCTTCTCTGTTACTATTGCTTAGGGCAGTCTAAACTGGTTTTCTGTTACTTGCCACTTGGTGTCCTGAAATGATAAATAATGGGAGACCATATCACGATAATTTGCTTTCCCATCTCAGGTGAGTTGATGAGATCCAGCCAATCAACTTACATAGTGCTTTCTATCGCTAAATACTGTTCTAAGCACTGGGGATAAAACCATGAATACAAACTGGAGGGTATTATGCTGAGCGAAATAAGTCAAACAGAGAAGGACATGTATCATATGACCTCACTGATATGAGGAATTCTTAATCTCAGGAAACAAACTGAGGGTTGCTGGAGTGGGGGGTGGGGTGGGAGGGATGGGGTGACTGGGTGATGGACACTGGGGAGGGTATGTGTTCTGGTAAGCGCTGTGAACTGTGCAAGACTGTTGAATCTCAGATCTGTACCTCTGAAACAAATAATGCAATATATGTTAAGAAAGAAAAAAAGAAGAAGAAGAATGTAGCAGGAAGGGAAGAATGAAGGGGGGGAAATCGGAGGGGGAGAAGAACCATGAGAGACGATGGACTCTGAAAAACAAACTGAGGGTTCTAGAGGGGAGGGGGTTGGGAGGATGGGTTAGCCTGGTGATGGGTATTGAGGAGGGCACGTTCTGCATGGAGCACTGGGTGTTATGCACAAACAATGAATCATGGAACACTATATCTAAAACTAATGATGTAATGTATGGGGATTAACATAACAATAAAAAAATTAAAAAAAAAAAAACCATGAATACAACTGAGTCCTTGCCCTCAGGGAACTTAACTCCTAGCAGGAGGAGATAGCTATTAAACAAGTCAAAATAAATACATAAGAAAAGTTTAGGCACATATAAAAAGAATCAAGAGGAATACATTGAATCTTGAGCAGGAGAGGCTGTTTTTAGTGGGTGTAGGTCTCTTGAAGGTCTCTTGAAGGAGGTAGTGACACTCGAGATGAGGTCATAATAATAAGAGGTGCCGCTCAAGATGAGAAGAATGCCCCCACCAAAAGAAGAGCAGATATAAAGGCCCTCAGACTGGAACAAGACTGGCCTATTCAGGAGACAGAAAGAAAGTGAGTGTGGCTGCAGTGCCCTGAGTGAGGGACAAGTGGAGAGAGATGAGACTGGACAGGTAAGCTGGGGCAGCCCATTGAGCTTCTGAGAGTTTGGGTTTTATTCTGAATGCAGTGGGCACTCACTAAGAGGACCTGACTTACCTTTTAAAAACATTATTCCCATTGTCGGGTAAAGGTTGGACTAAAGGAAGACAAGAGGGAAGTAAGACCTATTAGGAGATAATGCAGGAGTTCAGGTGAGAAATGATGGAGGGACCCTGGACCAGGGTTAGAGCAGCAGACATGGAAATGGACAGGTGGTGGATTTGGGATACATTTGGGAGGTGGAGACAATAGGATACACTGATGGGTTAGAAGTGAGGTGTGAGGAAAAGGGATGATTCAAGCACAATGATCAAGTTTTAGCCCAAGTGGTTAGGTGGATGATGGTGTCACTTACAAAAGTGAGAAATCCAAGTTGGGGAGCAGACTTGGGGTAGGAAAGAATCCATATTTCTGTCTTAGCTGTGTGAGACGTTCCAAGTAGAGATGTCAAGTGGGCAGCTGGTTAGTCACACCTGGAACTCAGCAGAGATGTTTAGGCTGGAGATAGTTACTTGCAAATCATAGACGTGGATGGACTGGATGAGGACACCCAGCTAAAGAAGAGAGGTGCTAAAACACAGAGCCCCGGGCCTGCACCAAGGGGAGAAGGAGCAAAGGGAAATGAGGAATGGCTGGTGAGGTAAGAAGAAAACCAGACAAACATGATGTCACAGAAGCCTAGACAAGTGTTTCAAGAACAAGCGAGTTGTCATCTAGGTTGAATGCTGCCCTGAGGTTGAGAAAGATGAGGACAGAGAACGGGCTGGTGGCTTTGGCAAGATGACCCTGATAAGGGACTGTTTCGTGGAGAGATAAGGACAAGAGGCACATGGCGGTGCAATGAAGAGAAGAAAGCCAAAGGAAAACACCCAGGTCAGGTGGTCAGTAAGGCTTGCCGGCCAGGTACTGTAGGGTTAGATGTGTGGAAGGGATTGACAAGACTTTGTTAGGGATATGCTGTCTTTAAGAGTTGAATATTTTTACAATTTATTTTTAGTTTAAAATTACATACAATGAAATGTACATATCTTAAGGGATGAGGTTTTTTTTTTTTATTGAGGTAGAATTCACACAGCAAAATTAACCATTTAAAAGTGAACAGTTCAGCAGCATTTAGAACATCACGATGTTGTGTAATCCCCACCTTCACCTAGTCCCAATTTTCATCACTCCCAAGGGAGACCCCATACTCCTTAATGGTATGGGGTTTCCTTTGGGGAAATGCTGTCTTAATTCACCATTTATTTCACTCCAATTCACATTTATTTTTTAGGTCTGAGTAGCTAAACTCCATGTAACACAGCTCTTTATCGAAAGAACCTGGGCCAAGCCAAAGTAACCCGTGATGTTAGAAGTCAGGATCACGATACTTTTGCAGAGAAGAGAGTTTGTAGTGAAGGGAAGCAGGACACCAGCGGGGCTTCTCAGGCGGTCTGTGTCTTGACCTGGGTGGTGGCTGCATGGATGTGTTCACGTAAAGATAATTACTCAAGTTGTACACTCATGATACATATGCTTCTCTGTGTGTATGCTTCAATTTAAATTAAAAAAAAAAAAAAAGCTAAGGAATCAGGAGGCCTGGGTGGCAGTTCCAGCGCAAGAGGTGAGGAGCTGTGTGACTCGAAGCAAGCCTCTTAACCTCTCTGGACCTCAAACTCCCTCATCTGTAAGTGGAGAGGATTGACCAGATGCCCTTCAAGGTTCCTTCCACCCAACATGGTTCCCACGAGCAGTTTCCTCCGATTGAAGTGGGGCATTTGTGCTGCTGAGATCAGCCCGAAGCCCTCGCTGACCTTGGCAGAGGGAGAGTCAGGCCTTACTCATGCTCTTCCTTTCAGAAACTAGCAGTTGCAGCTGATGTCTCTGTGGTACAACTTGTCAGCGGCAAGGCAGCTGTGAAGTTAATGATAGTGCAAATAAAAAGCTGCTAGTAATTAGGCGGCTGGATGTTCAAGCATTATTGTTATTTTAAAAAATCAATTAGCTGAATAAGAAAATGCCATTGAGACAAACATTTATTTTTCTCCCTAGCACAGTTCCAGCTGGGTGGGAGGATAATGTGGTCAATTCCAGAAGTGGGAAATACGGTGCTGACATATTGGAAATTAATTTATATTTTTTAAAACTGCATAGGGGAAGATAGAGGCTTTTCAATTTTTGTAAGCTTTTGTAAGGGAGAAAGAAGCTTCACATAATCACCTGTGATTTGTACCCGCTACTGCTTTATTAGGAAGCCTCCAGCTCTGGCAATGACCACATCCCCATTTCCTCCTTTTAGAAGGCCTTTTGTAACAAAAAATGCTTTTAGGACGTCTGGGGTTATTGATCGGTATTCCAATCTCTGGGATAAGACCTGGGGAGTCTATGAAGCAAATAAATGAAGAAACAGAAATTTTTTCCTATCCGTCTCTTGTTCATTGTTCAAATAACTGCATTTAGCCAAGCAGATCATATAATATGGTTGTGTTTGTTTAGAGCACTCTTCTGAAGACTACTTGGGTCTGTGTCCTGCATTAACCAGGTAACTCTGGGGCCAGTTATGAAAATTTCCTGTGCTTTAGTTTCCTTATCTGCAAAAGGAGATTCTGTTAGTACCCACCTCAGGGTGTGTGTGTGTATGTCTATGTACGCACACGTGTGTGCACACACATGCACACAAAAATGAGTGTGCATAACCCATGGAAAATGCTTTGCCCAATGCCTGCCATGTAGCCGGCACTCAGTAAATATTAGCTATTTTTACGCTGGGGAAAAAGAGGGAGTTCTTAGGCCTGTGGGGAAGGGGCAGGAAGCGTCAGGCAGCAGAAGGTGGATCCAACTGTTTGCCTTTTGTGTGGCCTTGTGGACTCCTGCACGCAAAGGCTCTTGACCACTGTGGCTCTCATAAGACCCCCAGCAGGGCTTTTAGACTTCTCTGGGCTTATCAGTTTTGAGTCCCTGCTTGTTGCACTTTTGGAACCACAAATAGCCCTGGAGAGAGGGAGTCGGCAGATCTGACTGTTCCCCTGTGATGGATGATGACCCCGCCCCCTGCTGCCACAGCTGGTGACACAGGCCTTTCGCATAATGGAAGGCATGTGGGGATCTATTTTTCTCTCACTGCGTAGAGGATTACTCACCTCACTCCTCTGTGTCACAAGGAAGGAGGGGTGGGGGGAACACAATAAACTGCCAAGGATGAGTCAAGTTTTAATAGAGCATCTTTGCTCTGAAGGCAGGGACTGCTGCTTGTTACGCATTCCTGAGATTCAAATTGCAAAGCAAGTCTCGAACTCACGCTCTTTTACTTCTTTCTTTTCGGAGAAGGGTGGCAACTGGAACTGTATTTTTTGGGAACTGTATTTTGACTGCGTTCTTTCTAGGTTAGAGAATGAGGGAAGGTGATACTCCCAGAGCTGGCTCCTCTAGGGCCTCTGTGAGTCTTGATTACGAACCCAGGCTGGTTCATGCTGCTTCAGCTCTTACCTTCTCCTAAATCATCCACCCCCATCTGAGCATTTCTGCCTTTCCCGTCCAGGAGTGGCCACGCTCAGCTGGCTCTGGATTAGAAATGAGTGTGGAGAACGTCTCCTTCCCTGACCAGTACACTGCTGTGGTCTTCCTAGCAGGTGTGTCATCTATCCACTGCTGGGTCTAGTCCGGTCAAGAAGCCGGTTGATTCCCACATGGATGTACACCCCACCACCTGTGGCTCCAACCTCCCTATAAAGCTCTTTCCTCAGGGTGGCGTGGAGTATTTCCCCAGGAGGTGTCAAGGGAGAGGAATGCTAATGAGAGAGAAGCGATGTGATCAGTCCTACGATCACTTAGTGTTGAAGCTAAAGGATATTTCTTATAACACAGTGCATTTGCATATACTTATTTCCATGGTATGAAGCAGTGGAACAATCAGAAAGAAAGTAAAAGGGTAGGGTCAATTTCAGGGTACAGGGCAGGAGAGGAGAACATAGGACATTGTTGAGTTGACCAGCCAATTAGCAGGAGGCATGTTTTGAGCATCTCCAAAGACCATAGGAAACAACATTGCAGAAAACATTGATTTTAACTGAACTGGTGTGCTTGAGGCCAACAGTTCCCAAAGTTAGCTGAGCATGGGAGTCATGGGGAGCTTCCGGTGATACATGTTCTGGGCTGTGTGCCGGGGAATTCTGAGTCCCCGGTCTTGGATGGGAATCTTCATTTTAGAAGTTTTCCCAGGTGGTTCTGATGACCAGTCAGGTTGTTTAATTACTAAGTCGTGCCACATTTCGAGCGGAGATGGTCCATATTATCTACCACCAACAAGGCAGCTCAGGCTTATTTCTAAACCTTTTGTTATGAAATGTAACACACAAACAGAAAAGCACACAAAACAGAAATGTGCCTGAAAGCAAACACCCAAGTGTCAAATAGAATATTGCCAACAGATATGTTTTTTGGCAACTAAATAAAAATCTTCAAAACTCCCATATTTATAAACCACTGGAGCTATGCCATTTCTCCAGCACCCGAATTGCAAGCCTCGGGTTTTCGGTATATCTCTGATAACTCTCGAGCTTTCCTCTGGCTCAGGAGCTGACTTTTCACCCTTCATAATCTTGCATTTGGATCCTGTGATTTACCAGGAGTCAGAAACTCATTTCAAACCCCAGCTAGTTCCTCTACTTGCCTGTGATCTTGGACAAGTTCTTTTACATCTCTGGCCCTTAGATTTCTCATCTATGAAATAAGAAAAATACCAGTATCTACCCCATAGGATTTTGTGAGCATTAAATTTATTGAGCAAACTCAATATTGCCTGGAGATCTACAATTTTCCTATCAGACCCTGTTTTCACTTTGCTCCTCTCCAAAACGTCTCTTCCCAGAAATTATCCCCGTGCCAGAGGCTCGTGCCATTTCCACCTACATAGAGACATGCTCTCTTATCTCTTGTCTTAAAAGGAAACAAGCAAAAAAACAAACAAACAAAAAAACCAAAAAAACCCTCCTTGACCCCACATCTTTCTCCTGCTATTATTTTCCTGCCTCCATTCCTGGCAACATTTTTGTAATTACCGTCTCTGCTTATTCACTCTATGTGGTCTCCTCTGTGCTCTGCAGTTGGGCTTCTGTCGTCCCAAAGCCACGGAGACCACACCTGTCAAGATGACCAAGAATGTCTGCATTGCCCCAGTCCAGCAATTACTGCTCTATTCTGAACTTAGTTGGTCTTTCAGCAGCATTCGACAGAGTAGACCATGCTGACAGCTGGAGAGAGAAGCTTCTGAGCAGAGGGAACTGAAAGCCCAAAGGCTCTAAGATGGGGACAAGCTTAGTGGGTTCAAGAAGCAGAAAAAAAGGCTGATGTGGCTGGAGCACAAAGAGGGAGGAGTATGAGCTGGGAAGGCAAAGGTCTGCAGGGGCCAAATCGTGTGGCACCTTGTCAACTGGAGTGAAGCTTCTGCGAGGCTCCTGGCATAGAGCAGGTGCTCAGGGTTAGCTATTATCACCGTTATTATTAAGATATTTTTTTAAGATTTTATTTATTCATTTGAGACACAGAGATACAGAGACAGAGAGAGCATGAGCAGGGAGAGAGGCAGAGGGAGAAGCAGGCTCCCCGCTGAGCCAGGAGCCCGATGTGGGGCTCGATCCCAGGACCCCGGGATCATGACCCGAGCTGAAGGCAGACGCTTAACCACTGAGCCACCCGGGCGCCCCCGTTATTATTAAGATCTTAATAGTGCCGAGTGTGACAAAGAGGGGAAGGGAGCTGGGTAGGGAAACGAATTAAAATTCCCAAGTCTTGAAGAGCTTTCAGCCTATTTTGGGTCTAGATCATACATAGGTAACTGAATGAGAGCTCACAGGCCGATTTCTTAATGGTCAATTTGTCATCATCCCCCCTCCTCCTACCACACACACTCTCTTGGTGAATTGTGTCCCATCCTGTGATTCTTTCTGGATAATTAAGGTTTAGTTTTTCACTTGAAAAGGAGCAAAAGTGGGCTGTAAGTCCCTGTGAAGAAAGAGATGACTAAGAACCTGCCAGCCATGAGATTACCATGTGGGCTGAGGACAGACCCTGGCCCCGTGTCCTCTCTCCTTTTCCAGACTGCTCAAAGCAATCACCTCCAAATAAATAGTAGCTGGTCTGCTGTTTCATTTGTGCCAAGCTGCAAACTGCACAAAGGAAATCAGACTCTGGAGCAGCCCTTTGGTTTCCCGATGCAACATGTGTGACCTAAAGCAGGTGTGTTTTTATCCTCCTGGTGTCCTTGCCACACACATTCCTACTGTGGGCACCTGCAGGCAAACACACACACACTCAACACACATTCCACATATAAACACACACACACACTCAGTGCACCCCCAGATACTTGATGCAAACACTCAACACACACACATCTTTGTCATAGCTAAAATTAATTTGCTTTCATTTCCAAACTCTGACGCTCGCAGAGTTCTTCCTCAAAATGATAAGCCCATAGAGCATTCTGGGTAATGGCATGTAAATGAGTAAGATCACTGTGTTCCCTGTTTTTTATTCTGGTAGACCATTCATATGGCAAGAAATATGCTAGGGTAGAATGTATTCCATTCTTAATCTGATTGTTTTCACACTTTTGTGCTTGAGGACATTTTGTCATTATACTGGTTTTCTGGTGTTCCTTTTTCGTGTCTGGAAGCTCAATATTCTTTTCTGTCATGCACCATTTCCAGCACTCCAGGCCAGTGAGATGTCTCTATCCTCTCCATTTTAGATTCGAAAGCATCTGTCGAGTGCCTGAATGTGTCTGGCTCAATACAGGTGCTCCACTTGAAGAAAACCTAATAAAGTATGAAAAGTCAAAGCCACAGAAGGATTCAGTAAGATTTCCTTCCTGTCTTAGTATTTTTCTTGTTTTTTAAAAATTTTGCTCTATGTTAATAATCTTATTTTATTTTAGAACCTATCAATCGCTCCCTGATGGAAATGGAAAAAAAAAAAAAATGGTCCATCACCCACAGATCGTTTGAGAAACAATGAAATAAATACACAACATTTGAACCAAGAAATTCTATTCATGAAAAGACACAAAGGATGAAAAAACAAGCCACATAATGGGGGGAAATGTTTGCAGCACATTAATGGTTAAGGGAGCTTTAAGAATCAATTCAAGTCAAAATGGGTGAAAAATCACTTTACACGAGAAATCCTAATGCCTGGTGAACATGTGAGGCATGCCCAACCTCACTATCACCTCACTGTCAACAAAAGCCATGGATTGTGAATAGGGGGTAAAATTTTAGATCGACGAAGACTTAGAAGTCCATGCTGAGCAGCAGGAGCTCTCTGATGGGAGGGTAAACGCTTCAAAGCCTTTGGAACACTCTGGCAGCATCCACTGAAGCCGAACACAAAAAGCCGGACCCGTGAACAGCAATTCAAGTCCTCGTCCTAGGAACTGACAGCGTGCGCACAAACCCAGCGATGAAAGCAGCATGATTTGTGATGGTTGCAAAGTGAAAACGAGACAAATGGCCACCAGTAGCCGACTGGATAAATAGATGATGTGCCGTCCACACTACGGCATCGTTAACAGCGGCAAAGACCATCAAGGCGTGGCTTCAAACAGTGACGTCAGGGCAGCTCACAGACCGTACCCTCCATCCGTCCCAGGCTCCAGGCACTCCAGGGTCAGACGCTCCTATACATTCAGTAACTTCCTAGTGCTGGACTGAGTCCTGTCTGCAGAGCTCGTGCCTGCTTGGTGCCCAGACGTCTTGGGGGTGAGAGCGGGTCCCTGAAAGGGTCTTGGGTAAGTTCTCCTGGGCTCCCCTGGGCATTGCTGTGGTTGGTCCTGTCCCTGCTGTTGAGAACATTTGGCCTGCTGGTTCTTGAATCCCAGGAGCTTCTTCAGTTGGGTCGTACGTCCCTCCTGCTCCTCAGAGGCCAGATACCTGTCCTTCTCAAAGTGTGTCCCCAGGTCCCGCTGCTGTGCCCTGCGGTGGACCCCACGCTCCTGGTGACACCCCCTTGGGGCCCTGGGGACAGACGGTGCAGGGCCCATGAGGTTCTTAGGTTCTTACATCCTTCATTCCTCTGTTCCCACCTCTTGAGCTTAATACATTTGTAAATGTTTTTTCTCGTATAGGATTTCAAACCATATACCTGTTGTCCAAAATAAGGTTAATCCTAGAAGCATTGGAGAATGAGGCCATCCTGGCCCTGGTGTCTGCAGACTTAGCCCAGATCAATGACTGGGAAGAAGACACACAGTAGAAATATTAAGACATTGAATGAATGCTAAGTACCAGGAATCTGCCTTTTCCTCCAGAAAATCACCAGCCACCCCTTTTCCTTTCCAGCTTCAGGTTCCTATAGCCCCACTCCTTAACTACGTCTTTCAGCACCCCCAAAATTGACTCATTCTGCCTCAGCATCAGCACTTCTTAAAAAAAACCTCAAACATAGCGTATTACACACACAGTTTGCCTTTTCACCTGTATTGCTTGGCAGTTGGATATTTAGGTCGGCCTCATTAAAGGGTTCACACTACTCCACTATAAAGAGGTGCTCATGGCTGGACACTTGGGATTTTTTCATTGTTTTTGTCTATTAAGAGGCTGCAATGGAAAAGAACCTCCCTGTTTAATCATCCTTCCCAAGACTGAGTTTCCTGGGATAGTTATTAAAATGTTTAACTTTTTCTTTCAAGAAAAGAGGATGTGGGCAGAGAGGAGTTTTCTGCAGGCCTGCTGGGAAATCGGGGCTCTTCTCTATAGTAGCAGGGTCATCCTGGGAGAGCTGCTTATCACAGGGAAGTGACGTGGGAAAATTCCCATAAGAGTGGTCTGGATGAAATGCAATAGCACATTTGTCAAGATGCTTTAAGAAGTTGAAAACATTGTAGGTGTAACTAAAGTAATTGGGCAGATTTGACTGGAATCCTATACTGCAACCAGTCACATATCTTTATGTTTGGATAGATTATACCCAGAAGACTGAGAACACCTAATCCAGACAGACTCAAGAAAAAACTAGAAATGTATGGTCTCGTGTAGAAGTCCACGGGGTAGGCTGGCTTCACACACTGTGAGATTCAAATGCTCAAGTGATGTCACAAGGACTGGATTTCTTTTCTTGGTTCTGTCTTCTGACGTGTTGGCTCTCATAAGTCTTCTTGTTGTGGGGACAAGATGGCCAAAGCGGCTCAAGCCTCATGTCCCCTCAGGCTTTGGTACAGCAGGAAAGGGAAAGAATCTTCTCTAGTAGCTGAAACCTGTCCCAAATGGAGTCTTCTTGACCCTAATTGGCCAGTCATTGCTCAGGAGGCCATCCCTGAACCAGCCAGAGAATATCACTCTCTGGCTCTCTCAGCCCCGATGTAATACCTTTTTTGGGACTCAAGGCAAAGTCAACTCCACTAGAATCCTGTGGACTGAGAGGAAAAGAGTAGATATCTGAACACAAACCCAGTGCTCTTCTGGCATTAAGTGAAATGGACATCGGGCCATCAAGAAGCCACAAATTTTTACTGCCTTTAGAGACTTGCCATTCATGAGCCTGTCATTTCAAAATTCTGGCTCAGCTGAGTTTCCTTCAGGGAATATCTCCACATTTTGTTTTAGGGGGTGGTAGAACCAACAATTAGAGGCAAGTGTGCGGCAAGAGAAATGTTTGCATATTGAAAGGGCCTTTAAAAGTGTTTCTCTTTTGGTGAGATAGCTTTTCCTCCTGTCATGTAAAGAGGTTTCCGTCACAAAGGTCTAGCGAAAGGAATGGAGTTCTTAATCAGAGTTGCAGGGAAAGCAAACACACCAAAGCTGAGCATCTTCCTCTGCACAACCGAGAAGCGATTAAGTGCAGAAAACCCCCCCATACATGCAAGGTCATTTAAATCAGAACGAAGAGGGGGGGGAACCCAATAATTGTTTTTTGATCAAACGTGATTACATTTAAGATAAGCTCAGCCATGCTTTTACCATCACAAAGGGAAAGTGGAGGAGGTTGCCAAATAAGCTCCCCTATCTTCAAGTTTTGAAAGAGCCAATTATGAGATGCAAATGACCCAAAATTGGGCTAGGAAATTAACACTGAAATAACCAATAAGTGTGTCAGTTCTCTAATCTTATTTTCTCAGGTTATGCATCTGCTTCAGCTCCTTTCTGCATCATCTGTTTCTTTTCCCTACTCTCCCTCACCCTCAAATCTTCATGTCTTCTTAGCTTGCCAGTCTGCCATGCTTGCAAGCCCACGGACAGGTGCTCCTGAGCTACGCATAGCTGCTCAGGGCCCTTTGCCCAGCTCACCATCCGTGTGAGTCAGCAGGTACTATCCTGCCCTCGGCTCTGCTTTTGGAGAGATTGGGGTGACCCTGGGATAGGTGAGCCCCAGGAGGCAAGCTGGAGGGGGCCACCAGGAGCATGTGTACAGAGCAGACCATCTGACAGGCACAGGGGGGAATCAGGACCAGAGGGGCTTTCTGGGCTCTTTATCTGGCTCTTGGCCAAGCAGTTCCCAGCTCCCTCCACCACATTCCTTATTTCCAGGCACCAAGTTCCCCTGTAATCAAGTACCCAAAAGTGTGGTAGCCTTCAGATTTTGCTTTGTTTGGCCAGTAACAGGTTTTAATGTATTTTAAATTTAAATACCTTTGGGTACAGTACATGTGTATATATGGAGATATATATATATATAAAATCCTTTTGTTTTCCACAGTCCCTACTACTCCCTATTGCCTTTCACAGGCCTGCTTCATTATCCCTTGTCTGACTGACCTTCAGCTAGTGGGTAACATATTAACCCTTTCATTTTTATCACCTTAATTCTCTCTCTCCTTTCTCTCTCTGAGGTAAACAGTCATTGAGGAATGACTCAGTCTTGAGCGTATGCCCCCTCCCATGCCTCCACGCTTCACTGAGCCACACTGGGTCCCACTTTCCAAGTCTGCCTTTCATGTCCCCAAAGAAGCCACCCCCGCTCTGAGTCTGCACACATTTTGATGCCTCTTCCTGCCATGCCCTCCAGCCTCCTCCTAATTAACTCACACGTGGCCTCCAGAGCTCCACCCAAACGTCACTTCCTCAGGAAAGCCCTTCCTGACTGCCCCAGATTAGGATGGATCGCATCGTGTGCTCAGAACACCCTGTACTTCTGCTTCACGGCATTTACCTGGACGGTCTTGCAATAATTACCTGTCCACTTTTCTCCCTCCCCCAAACACCTTCAACCTCCAGCATCTCCCAAACGTGAGCGCAGGGAGGGCGGTTACCCAGTTTGTCTTGCTCATAGTTTATCTCCAGCTCCAAAGGAGCACAATCTGAGTGCTCCTTACACGTTGATCAGTGAGTGAGTGGATTAATGAAAAGATGGTTAAGGCATCAACAGACTGAGACAGCAGGGAGGAGAATTTCAGGGGAAAGACTGCGTGAACACAGGGTCCAAGGGAACATAGCACGGGGCATATGACGGTACCATGTGGAGTCTAGTTCATTCATAAATTCCAGCCTCCGTGAATGAGCTGGGCTTCCCCAAGTTCCTTCAGAGTAGGTTCTTTCCCCACCACTGTGTTCCAACAGCCCACCATGTGCAGGAGGGTTTCCCAGCTTCGGTGGATCCTTTCACTTGAGCCCAGTAAGTCCCCTCTTGCACTCCCTCTGGTAAGCTGTCCTCACCTTCCCCACTCTGTTTAGATTCCTCACTCCATTCCCTCTTGAAATAAAAACGATTTAGTGACATCTTCCTCGGTTTCTCTCTTTTTTTCTATATCAACTCTGGCCTTCAGCAGCACTTATATTTAGTGGTATAGGGCGAGCAGTCTTCCCAGGAAAAGTTTTTCTACGTGTCTGTGGTTTTACCTGAATAGTTTTTGTTTGAGGTTTAAATGGATCTATTGATTTTCTGACCCATTCAGGAACTTTGCTATTTTTAAATAAAAGAGGGATGTGCCAAGTAATAGCAAATCGAAACCATCTCCATTGGTGCAAATCACCTTCAGGAAGGACAGGTCACCTTTTGGAGGCCTGACGTAGTAGGGGAGGAACTCCATTCTGAGTGCAGAGAGCTAGGTGCTGAGCCTGCTATGACCCCAGCCCCTTGTTGGTGGCCCTGCACCAGCCCTGTCTGCACTATGAGGGGGTCTGTCCGGGGATGGACCTCAAACTCTGATGACTCACCTGGGTCCCTGAGTTCAGGGTCTCAGTGGATGTCACTCTTTCCCCCTGCACTGAAGCCCAGGAAAGCCCCAGGGCAAAGATCACCAGGTGGCAGCCCAGTGAGCTTGCCTGTGTCCTTGAAAAATCTATGTGCCTGTCTGGGAAGGGGGTGCATTGTGAGGTCCAATTTACAGGAATAGAAGGAGACTAGAGAAATGGCTCTTTCTTTGTTCTGTGAAGACCCTAAATGAGCCAACCTCTTACTTGCACCCACTGGGCCTGTGACACAGGAGTGGGCCTCATAGTTGGTGTTAAAAGATTACGTTTGCGTCCCCCGCCACCACCCAAATTCATACGTTGAAATCCTAACCCCCAATGTGGATGGTTTTAGGAGGTGGGGCTTTTGTGAAGTAATTAGGTCATGAGAATGGAGCCCTCATGAATAGGATTAGTGACCTTATAAAAGAGATCCCAGAGAGCTAGCTCACTGTCTTTCCACCATGTGAGGATACAGTGAGAATTTGGTTGTCTGCAGCCTGGAGGAGGGTTTTCACCAGAACCTGACCATGCTGGCATCTACGTCTGAGTTTTTAGCCTCAAGAACTGTGAGAAATAAATGTGTATGGTTTAGGCCACCCAGTCCATGATAATTTGTTATAGCAGCCTAAACTAAGACAGTTGGGTTGGAAGAGGTATTCTCTGCACACACAGGGGTCTCCCCATAGTCCCTCATGTTCTTTTCCCTTCCCCAGTCCTTGCCACCACTGACTAGAATATGCCAGTGTGGTCAGGCAGGAAATGTGAGGTCTCGTCCTCTGCACCCCAAACCTGACCAGGGAGGCATATTAATCCCCAAAGGGGACATAGAGCTGGTCAGTCATCAAGTATTTTCCCTCCCCTGGGAACACATCAGAGTGGAACAGAAGAAATTCCTGGAAGGGTCACTGGCTCAAGGACACTTATGGCCTACGCAGTTAAAACACCAGGACCTCCCAGGACCAGAGAAACTAGGGTCCGTTCATCCCAGAGCCCCAGGAAACAATGGCAACCACTCAAGGAAGCTTAGAGCTTGCTGAGGGTTTGGTGTTGGGCATTTGGAGGAGATGGTGGGTAAAGGCTCAGGATTTCACGTGCTAAGTAGTGTGAGTGCTGCCACCAAGTCATGCTACCATGTCTTGCTTCTGAAACAGGACAAGATTTATAGCTCCAAGTATGGCTGGCCTTCTGGCTGCAGGCTTGACTCATCCAGACCCTTTCACTCTTCCTAAATGCTTTCATTAGCCTTTCCCTGCTCAGAAAATTTTATGAGTCTCTAGTTTTCTAAAGAAAAAAAAAAAAAATTGACCTCCCTTGCCAGGCCAAGGCTCAAGGCTACTACGGTCTTTCACGATGGAGCCTCCTGAGCCCTTTTCCACTTCTGCCTCCGTAAAACATCTGAGGGCATGAGGCACAAGCCTCCATTCCCACCCACTCCTTCTCCTCTAGTCCTTGCCCCTTTTCCAAGGTCCATTCCTGGGTCATCTTTCTTCTTGAAGCATCATCCCCTATCCACGTGGTCCCTGTGGGTCCCTTCTCTCTCTGAACTCCACTATAGGAATGAGGTGCTACAACCCAGTTCTGACTTTCTAGATTATAAGCTGTATGAGGGCGAGGACTGGCCCTGTGCTGTTCACCACTGTATAATCTAGGGCAGTAGCTGGTACATAACAGATGCTCAATAGATACTTGCTGATTTAATTAATTCAATTCCATTTTTTATTATTTGTCTTGTTTCATGTATGCAATTTGGTTGGTCCAAGTAGACTGCAAGCTCTTCAAAGCTTAAACCTGGTTCCATAACAGGTACTTATAAAATTTTTGTCTATTGATTTAGCTGGCCATCAGTGCCCAGAGAGAGTAGTTACTACGTAGGATTGGGCAAGGCTGAGTGTCTTTGCAAATGCTTTTTCTGGAATGTAATTTGACAGTACAAACCAAGAGCCTTAAAACTGTCTACATCCCTTGACTTGGGAATAATTCTTCTATAAATCCATCCTAAGTAAATTAACTGATGTTAATTTCATCAATTAATGCCATCAATATTAATAAAACAAGAGTGGCTGCAATTTACAAGACTGCTAAGCACTTATATGTGCCAGACCTTCAGCTACCAGCCACTTCACATACATTCTTTCCTATGATCCTCTGAATCACCCCATGAGATAAGTAGTATGATCCTCATTTCACAAATGAGACACTGAGGCCAGAGAAGTTTATGGAACTTGACTATCATCACATCCTTGGTAAATGAAAGAGTCAGAATCTGACCTGGGAATGTGTGACTCCCAAGCCCATGCACTGTATTCTTATTACACCAGTAGAAAATCATGAGCAATATAAATGTCTAGCAAGAGGAAATGAATTGGTTATGGTATATCCACAATATGGGATATTATTAGCCATCAAAAATAATGTTTTTGGAAGACCGTTCAATGACGTGGGAAATACTTTAGATAAAAAGTTAAGTGAATGGGGCACCTGGGTGGCTCAGTCGGTTAAGCATCTGCCTTCGGCTCAGGTCATGATCCCAGGGTCCTGGGATCGAGCCCCACATCGGACTCCTTGCTCTGCAGGGAGCCCACCTCTCCCTCTCCTCTCTGCTTGTACTCTCACTGTCTCTCCTTCTCTCTCTCTCAAATAAATAAATAAAATCTTAAAAAATAAAGTTAAGTGAAAATAATAAGATTCTGCAGTGGGTTGAATGATGACCCTAAAAGATATGTCATATCTAAATCCTTGGAGCTTATGCGTGTGATCTTATTTAGAAAAAAGATCTTTGCAGATGTAATTAAGTTAAGGATCTTGAGATAAGATCATCCTGGATTACCCAGGCAGGTTCTAAATCAAATAACAAGCATCCTTATAAGAGATGGGAGAGAGAAAAGACACAAATGTAGAAGGCAATGTAAAGATGGAAGCAAAGATTGGAGTGATATGTCTACAAGTCAAGGAATGTTAGCAACAATGAAAAAGAAGAAGAAACAAATTCTTCCCTACAACCTCTGTAGGGGGTACAACCCTGCTGACACCTTGATTTCAGACTTCTGGCCTCCAGAACTATGAGAAAATAAATTTCTGTTGCTCTAAGCCACCAAGCCTGTGGTAATTTGTTGCATCAGCCCTAAGAAACTAATACAGATTTCTAACCATATATGCCTTTAAAAACCTTACTCTCTGTCATGGCAATCCAGACCTACTGCACTCTGACCCCAACCTACATCTCAAGCTGACAAGCATTCTATAGATTCTACCCCAGGAAATGCTATCCTTTCTCTCTCCTGGGCCTGTCCACTGAGTTCTCCATCTGCCCAAGAAGATCAATACAGATACAGACACGTACCAATATGTCTGTTATAAAAATCGGTACTTAACACCACTACTGGGATTCAGTGCAGTTAATGCAGACCAAGTGCCAAGCACTATCCTAAGCACAGGGACAGCATGAAGACCAACTTTCATTATGTAGCACTTTAGAGTTTGCAAATCACAACCACATGCCTTGTCTATTTGATCTTCACGCCACCCTGTAAAGTAAGTAAAGCAAAACATTTTACACCTGTTTTGTAGGTGAATAAGCTGAGGCTTCACAGATATTAAATGCCTTGCTCAAAGTCATGCAGTAGGGCAGAGCTTAAACCCAGTTTTCCTGCTTATTGTTTCCATGATACTAAGTTCCCTCCAGACCCAATGTTTTGGAAATTCAGGGAGAGGAAAGTAAATCTTAGAAGAGGTAGAATTCAAGCAGAGTCTTGTAAAATGATAGAATCCAAATAGATTGGTGGTTGGCAAATTGTGGTCTGTGGGCTAAATCTGGCCCGCCTCCGATTTTTGTAAATAAAGTTTTATTAGAATACAGCCTTGCTCATTCATTTACACATTGTCTATGGCTGTTTCCATGCTACGACAGCAGAACTGAGTCGTTGTGACATAAATCATATGACCTGCAAAGTCTAAAATACTATTTGAGCCTTTACAGAAAAAGCTTGCTGACCCCTGCAACATATGGTTCCATGTGTATGGGAAGAGCCTGTGGGAGTGCAGATTGCCTACAAGATAAGGAAATCCATAGCTTCTGGTTAAAAGTAATATTTGATTCCTTCAAATAACTGTCTTTCTGGTCTTAATAATAATAGCAAACACTTATGTGGCACCTATTATGTGCCAGGCAATATTTTAACTGCTTTATACATACCAATTTATTTTATTTTATTTTATTTTATTTTATTATGTTATGTTAATCACCATACATTACATCATTAGTTTTTGATGTAGTGTTCCATGATTCATTGTTTGCATATAACACCCAGTGCTCCATTCAATACGTGCCCTCTTTAATACCCATCACCAGGCTAACCCATTCCCCCACCCCCCTCCCCTCTAAAATCCTCAGTTTGTTTCTCAGAGTCCATAGTCTCTCATGGTTCGTCTCCCCCTCTGACTTCCCCCCCTTCATTTTTCCCTTCCTGCTCTCTTCTTTTTCTTTTTTTCTTTCTTTCTTTTTTTTTTTTTAACTATAATGTATTATTTGTTTCAGAGATACAGGTCTGTGATTCAACAGTCTTACACAATTCACAGCGCTCACCATAGCACATACCCTCCCCAATGTCTATCATCCAGCCACCCCATCCCTATTGTTGTCGTCATCATCATCATCCCCCTTTTACAGATGAGGAAGTAGGGCCAGAGAGATCAAGTAGCCTGCTCACACGTGCACAGCTAGCAAGCAGCAGATACTCTGTTCAGTGCCGGGTGGTACCTGCCAGAGGCTCTGTGTGGAACTGCCTCCATATTGTTTCTCACACCCTTAGGAATCCTGGGAATTCCTTCATTCATTTGACGAGAATGTCCAGAGCCCTGCTGTGATGTAGGCCCGGCACTAGATGCTATAATAAGAGCCACTGTTTCTTTCTGCTCTGGCATTTCCTACCATCTTCCTGACAGCCCCCCACACCCTGCCACTCACCTGGGAGCAGAAGCACTGTTTGCAGCATGGTGACTCTCTTTTGATGCACTGGCCTTGGGAGGTCAGGGAAGCTATGACAGAGCAAATGTAAAGGCTTTTCCAGAACAGAGACAAAGTGCTAAAGCCATGATGCAGTGATCAAAGACAAAGTCACCAGCTGAGTAAGGAAGGGAGGGAGGCTGCGGAGCCCTGTTGTGATGCCCAGAGACTAGTCACCTTGGCCGTGAGGATGTCTTCTATCCACAAAGGCTGCAGGACTCTACTGTAAGCCGCATCGTGATGAACTGGAGAACAAAGGCAAGTCAGCTAGCTCCAGGATTGTAACCTGGCCCAACCAGACCAATCAGCTTCGCTCAGTGGCCTAAACATCCTATTGTGGCTTGTTTTTCATCCCCCTTCAAAGGTGATTGATTGGTACAAAAAAATGAGACACAAAATTTTGTACTGACTATATCATCCAAGATTCGGGGAAGGGGAGGGCTGCTCTGTTGGGGTATGTTTAAGAGCAAGCAAGGGGCACGCTGGAGCAGGTACCCATCTGCAGGGGTGAATGTACCCGTCTCTGGCCTCCTGCCCTCCACCCCCAGTGGATGGGAGATGGGAGTGGGAAGAGAAACTGTCTAGAATCAGTATCAGCCCCCTCCACCCACAACCACTGCTCCCCAGGCATCAAGCCTGGGAGGGGAGGGGAGGGGAGACCAGCTTGTACCTCACCCTGTGCCTCTCTGTCCCATGGATCCCTCCCCTCCTCACCCCACAGCCCAATACTGAGAAGAAGAAGAAAGAAGAATTGATCCAGGCTCCCGGCCCTTGGGAGGTGTTGCCCACAGCATCAGTCATGAAGTCCTGGGTGTCAAGTTGAAAAAGAAAAAACAAAAGCATACACTCCACCCCAAAGAAAATGGAATGAGAGAGAACAGACTTGAGTATGAGTAACAGGCTGCCCTCTCAAGATAGCTCCATCATCTGGAGGTGAGCCCAGAAGGCAGGAGAGAAAACCATTTCTGAGTTTCCTAATCATTCCTGGAGTGCTGCAGCCCTCAGGGGACGCGTCCACCTCGGCCATCTGCCCATGACCTCAGCTGACACTCCCTGGCACAACGGCTGGTGAGCTAGCTGGCAGGGGGCTGGGGGACCCTCGGAGTTCAAAGAGGTGGGCTCTTGAGAAAAAGGCAGAGCACCAGGCTCCACTTCAAAGGCACACAGAGGCCGGCTTGTATCTCAGGCCCCCTGAGCCTCCGCTTGGCTGGTACCTCTGCTCTGAGGGGCTGGGCACCATTCATGGTACTGGCCGCCCACTCCTGTTCCCTTTGTGTCTGGTGCTGAAGCTCCCAGCTGCACGCAGTCCTGGCCAGGATCTCAGGAATGAGCTGGCCCACAGGCATTTGTCCCAGGTGCCCAGGTCCAAACCAGCAGATGCCACCATTCACTGAAATTAGCACGGGATTCGCGAGAGCCTCCATATGTCATGCCCAGGGCCCAGAAGCACCAAGGGCTCAGCCCCTGTGCACTCTGAGCTTAATGGCTAGTTGGGGGACACAGCCCCGAAACAGATAAATAGAGAACCGTGAATGACGTTATGGGCTCTGAAAGAGCCGAACCAGGTGCTGAGAGGGGAGGTGCCAGGAGACCTAAGTCAGCTGGGGGCTCAGGGGAAGTGTCAGGCCGCCGAGCGGGGAGGTGGTGACTGGGCAGCCATGACTGCAGGAGGGGGGAGCTGCACAGGCAGAAGGCACCACGCCTGCGAAGCACGGGGCTCAGGCCACCAAGGGGCCACCAATGACCTGAGTTGGGTACAAGGGGAGAGAGTAGCTTGGGAAGAGGACGGGGCTCAGGCGGGGCCCAGTCTGATGTGATTTTGCTGGGATTTCCCCAGGCTCAGCTCTCTGGGCACCGAACAGAACAGCACCAGCTCTCTCGCAGGAGATGCAAATGTTGTTTACTTACTGTTTTTCTCCCTCTCTCAACTTTAAATTTCTCGTTGCATTTACACCCAGAGCCTGCAACTTCCCCCCACCCGTCCATGTTTATTCAATGCTATCATTTCTGCCCTCTCTGAGCTACGCTGAGCAAAAATACATGTCTAGGACAGAAACCAGAAGACAAGAGAAGGACACTCCGAAGGGCCCTAAATTGGGGTTTCCGTCCCCAGGGACCCCATTCTGTCCAGTGCTGGAGGCAAAGCTGTCACAGTGCAGGAGGTCGGGGGGAGCCGGGGGCTGGATTCGAGTCCTGGCTCTGCTTCCTGCTGACCATGTGTGACCTTGAACAAGTCACCCCCCACTCTGGGTATTTGTTGCCTCATCTGTGAAATGAATGGATCGCACTAGGTCAGGGGAGCCCTACCTGGGATCCATAGGTAAGCTTTCTGGGGGTCCAAGAATCCCTGGAATGGTCTGGAAAGTGTAGTGGATATGAGTATTACGCATTTTTCTGGGGAGGGTCCACAGCTGTCATTCAATTCTCAAAGGAGACCAGGACCCCCAAAACAGCCAGGGACAGC
This sequence comes from Halichoerus grypus, assembly GCF_964656455.1. Taxonomy (NCBI): domain Eukaryota; kingdom Metazoa; phylum Chordata; class Mammalia; order Carnivora; family Phocidae; genus Halichoerus; species Halichoerus grypus. Next base: position 19,614,767 of record NC_135718.1, on the reverse strand, counting down.
TGTGCTGGGTGGTGTCTACGTGCCCACAGCTCTCGCGGTTGTCGGACTGTCCACTCTGAGGTCCCACCGGAGGAACACTTACTGTAAAGTTGACTGGCTTCTGGGGCCCTCAGAGCTGGGAGAGGCTGGGAGGGCTCCAAGCAGGGAAGGGGCGCAGGGTGCAAACAGGAAGTGTCTACGATTGCATTTCCAGTAACCTGGTAAGGAGGTCTCTGAGGAACCGGCCCTGAATCTGTGCGGGGTCAGCAATTTACCGTGGTCCCCGCCCCCGCATCTAAATAAATACTCACTTTTGTCCTTAACTTTGTTTTCAGAATTTTGTGTTCTTTTTATTAAGGAATGCCCCCCAATTCTAACTCTGGATGCCGCACACCCGAGCTTGGCTCCCGGGTCCCGATGTGCACCAAGGCCAGGATGGCCCAGCGGGGGTGGGGGTCCCGCAGCAGGCGCCGCTCTGGCGGGCCGACTCTCCCCGCTCTTGGCCTGCTGAGCCAGCCTGGTTTCTGGGCTTTTCCTCGGCTTGCCTTTCCTTTAATGTGATTCCGGGGAGTGGGTCGGAAATGACCTGAGTGAGGGGCCCACCTCCCTGGGACAATGGCCCGGTATTTTGGACGTGGGAGTGGCATCTGCTGTGACTCAACCCTGTAGCAGCCCAGGGACAACACCTCCTTCAGAGCAGCCACCGTGTTTCGTTTCCAGCAGCCCAGCTGTGTTCTGCATGACCGAATCGGACACCTCTCACTTCCTCTGTGAACGGAACTCGGTGCTGGGATGACGTGCAGGCAAGTCTCTTGTGCAAAACAGCGCATCTCCACCTTTGCTCTCCCACCCCAACCCCCCGAGCTCTAAAGGAAAGGGGGACAAGAAGGAGGGAAAAAGCCACCCCGGAACGGAACTGGGCTTCAAACCAGTGGAGACCTGGAGGAGAAGCACAAGCGCTGCTCTGGGGACTGGAGCGTGAGCGCATGCGCCCCTGAGACCTGTGCAAACCTCAGATCAGCCCCCCCCCCCGCCCCCCGGGCTGGCTGCGTGAGCCAGGCCAGTAGGTCACTGGGCTAACTCCGCCCTCAGCTTGCCCAGCAATAGCCCTTGCTCTGCACCCCTGGATCTTCATCCTCACAGGGACAGCGACTTCCATGTTTGGGGGGTGCACCCGGGCAGGCACAGGTGGAGGGCCAGCACCCAGCAGCAACCTCCTCCTGCAGAAGTCTCGGCTGCAGGAGTCTCGGCTCCCCAACGTTACAAGACACATAGGGGATAGATGTTTGGGTCTCTGAACCCGCCTATTTCCTTCCTGCCCATGGGCTCAGTAGCTAGACTGTGACACATCGATGAACAAATCCTCCAGGAATGATGCTCCTTTGAAGTTCTTGGCTGAGTTAGAATAAGCAAATAAATGAAAATATCGACAAGTCATGTGAGGCAGCAGTGGCCTGCGTCATCTCACCCGGCAGCGGAGGTTCTGCAAGGCTGCCCTACTCTGCAAAGCGCGCGGCTCTCCTCCACAAGTCTGGTGGCCTGAAGATAGGCAGACAGCAGGGCCCGGGGTGACAGTTGGAGACCTGCAGCCTAAGAACCGGGCCGAGTCACAGATGCTCTCTGGGCCTCACCTTCCTGTTTGGGGGGGACTCTACCACCCACGCCGGAGAGATGTTTGCAGGATTAAAGGAACACTCCTTAGCCCAGGGCCTGGCTAAGGCGCTCAGGGCGTATTCATCCCCCTTCCTCTTTCCTTTGTCTCTGAGCCCCTTCCTCTTCCTCTGGCTGTGCCGGCTTCCCCTCCGGCCCGGCCAGCTACCCTTCACCACCTCCTGCAGCAGCTACAGGGGCGTGTGGCTCCCCCCTTTCGTGCCCAGACCTACCGCTGAGCCGGGTCTCTGGCCTGCACCCCGGCCGCCACTTCCCACCTGCTCTGGGGGGCTCTGCTCTCAGCAGCATGATGCTGTTCCGCCAACTCATGGCCTTTGTGTGCTGTGTTTACAGCCTGTCCCTCTCCCCTTGCACTGTGAGCTCCCTAGGGTCTTTTCCAGCTGGGGACAGTAAACCTAGCCGGGGGTCAGGTCCACAACAGGGGCCACTGAAAGCCCCCAACTGAAGGACCCAGTCTCTGGCCACGTGCCCATCACAACATGGAGGCTCCAGGAGAGAACACTAGTCAGTCAGCTGAGCCCCCACCCCCACCCCAGGGGACTTCCTCATAGGAGGGAGGGGGAGGAGGAAGAAGCCACAGCTTTAGGAGGCCTATTCTTGCTGGCAGGAATCTGAATTCTGTCTTCAGGGGCTTTGTGCAAGAAGGCCTGGGATGGAGTGGGGTCGCTCACTGTCAGCCTCCATCCTGGACCCAAGCCCCCCACCCCACGCCCTCTGCCTCGGGGCAGCCAGGCGACAGTCCAGCCCGCTCGTGCGGAGCACTCCATATTATCATCAGCTTGTCTGCATCATAAGCCTTGCGTTTGACATCCTGGAATGACTTCTGAATCTGTCTGAGTAATATCTTCCTCTGGTTTTGAAGTTTCTGCCAAGGAGGAATGTCCCTGGAATGTGGCCTCTGCTGACACCTGGGCTGCCAGTCCTCAGCCGTGAGGCTGACCCAGTGGCTCACCCGTCGTCACCCAGCGGATGAGGCGGCTTGCCAGGTGCGTGAACCAGCCACGCTCTCCCATGAGCATGTCTCCAACTCAGGCTGCCCAGGATATGGCTAGGAGTGATCACAACACCCAGAACGAACACTAGTAGCCGGCCGATTAAAGCACATACAAGGCTCAGCCCGGCACAGCCCATGCAGGATCTAATTTAATCATCCCAGGCAACCCAATCAGGTGTTAACGTCCCATTTTACAGATAAGAAAACTGAAGCTCTAAAATTAAGCAACTTGCCTGAGGTCACAGAGTGGCAGAGCCCGTGTGCCAGGCAGCCTGGAGATTGTTCTTCTAACCACTGTGCTCAACTGCCTCATGGAAATGGAGTGAGGCTGATTCTGAGCCCACGTAGAGGTTCTGAACGGCAGGTTTCGTCCGCGCCAATGATGATTTGAGCAAGGCTACGGGCAACCAGCAGAGGGATTCCCTTCCACCAGGGCTCCAGGTGGAAAAACAAATAGGAGGCCCTGGGCCACTCCTTGCCTGCCCCTGCCGCCTCCCCGTTCCAGCCCACTTTCCTTCCCCACGTGTTTTCCAACCGCCCTCCCACCGTCCTCCGCTGTCTAGCAGCAAGGAAGAGAGAGATTTTTGAGCACCTACAACACATCAGTGTCTCTTCGTCATCCACTGAATCCTCATCCCAGCCTTCTGAGGTTGGGCGTCATTCTCTCCATTTTGTAGATGGAGGAACTGAGGCTCCAAGAAAGCCAGTGACTTGCACAAGATCACTTTGTTGGCACAACTGGGCTTGAGACAAAGCTAACCCTGTACTTGGTCTGCCACACCACGAAAGGAAAGAACTCCTCAGAAGTAGCAGAAACAACTCTCGAACCTTGAGAGTGGGGCTGAACCTGTCTGGGAAGGAGGGCATGGCGAGGGAAGGAGAGTGTGCCCTCCTCTGGTAGGGCCCAGCCCCAGACCTCCCCTGCTCAGACCAGCGGATCAGCCCTCTGACAAAAAGAAAGGGGACACCAGCCCTCCCAGCAGACAGGTGTCTGCAGGGGAAGCCCTGCTAGCCTCCTGCGTAAGACACTTCGCACAAGGCATCAGGAAATACCAGAGCAAGAGGGGCGCCTGGGTGGCTCAGTTGGTTGGGCGACTGCCTTCGGCTCAGGTCATGGTCCTGGAGTCCCGGGATCGAGTCCCACATCGGGCTCCCTGCTCGGCAGGGAGTCTGCTTCTCCCTCTGACCCTCCTCCCTCTCATGCTCTCTGTCTCTCGTTCTCTCTCTCTCAAATAAATAAATAAAATCTTAAAAAAAAAAAGGAAATACCAGAGCAAGAGGCTAGACTTCCGGATGCTCAGCCTCCCGGGACCTTGGATTGCACTCGAGCCGTCCACCAGGCTCCCCCAGCAGGTCACCCTGCCACCAGCCAGAGGTTCCCACGGCCGAGGAGCTGGGTTGGGCTCTGTGACTTCCCTTTAGGGAGACGCCTTGCCTGGAGCCACCCAGACCAGAGGCACTGATGCCCCCGCTTGCTGCCTCTTCCTGTGAAAACAGGTGGGCAGGAGCAGGCCTATTGCACAGCACTTGAGAAACTTCAAGGAGGGGCCCCTAGCTGTGGAGCCAGGTGGCTCTGGGTTAAATCCCAGTGCCTCCTCTGGTCTGCCAGGTGACCCGGGGCAGAACCATAATGCCTTGCGGGCTTCGGCTTTCACATTTGTAGGTAGTTTAGGTTGAATCAGAACGTTAACATAAGCATCTATCCCAATGCCTGAAATAGTAGCGAGTCTTTCAGTTAAAGCTTTTGATTTTTATTATAATACTAAATGTCTCCGAGATGCATGCAGTTGGAAAAAGAGTTCCAGAATAATCCCAAATGATGGAGCAACAAAAGCCACTGATTGAAATGTTCTGTGTGACTAAGAACTAAAGGATGGTTATTTAGTCTGGAAGTCAGAGGACAGTGATGTCAGGAGAGGAAAGGGGACAGATCCATCTTCGGTGTTGTACTTACACCACTGTGTGTGTGTGTGTGTGTGTGTGCGCGCGCGCGCGCTCGCCAGAAGAGGAGGGAGCACTCATCAGTACACTAAAATTTAATCCCCATCCTCAAGGCATTTACGGAGAACTGAAATACCAAAACAAAAACAAAAGCAAAAACCCAGCATGTCACATTTGGCATTTGTGAGATACAGAGAGACAGGAGCATTCACTTCCGGCTCCGGTGGGGTCATTTGTGGCCTGCGGTGCTTCCTGGAGGAGGTGCTGTTTGAAGCGACCTAGATGACAGATATGATTTCAACAGTGGGGGTCGGAGAGAGGGCAGAGAGGATTGCTGAGAAACGCCATGAGACAGGAGAAAGCAGAGTGTGCTCAGTGAATCTCAGGTAATGTGGAAAAAATACCAAATATCAAAATATTCTTACTAGTCCCACTACACTAGACCTCTGTGTGGTGGGACTGATTTTTATTTTTCTTGTACATTTCTAAATACTCTAAATTCTCTAAAAGGAGCATGGATGATTTTTATATGCAAGAAAGTAATTATTTTTTAAATCAGCATCAAGGGGCGCCTGGGTGGCTCATTCGTTAAGCGTCTGCCTTCGGCTCAGGTCATGGTCCCAGGGTCCTGGGATCGAGCCCCCAATCGGGCTCCCTGCTCTGCGGGAAGCCTGCTTCTCCCTGTCCCACTCTCCTGCTTGTGTTCCCTCTCTCGCTGTGTCTCTCTCTGTCAAATAAATAAGTAAATCTTTAAAAATAATAAATAATAATAAAATCAGCATCAATAGCAAAATCAGGAAAAGATAGTTCCTTTGAAGCTGAAGACAAGGAAATGAGAATTTTTAAAACTCCAGGACAGGTGGCAGTAGAGAAAGGAGCTGGTGTCCAGCTGGGGTCTCAACCGTAGCACTGTTGACACTTTGGGCCAGATCATTCCCTGTCCTGTGCTTGGAGCCTCCTGGACCCTACCCACTAGATGTCTCCCCACCCTCCCCTCCCCCACTGGAACAACCAAAAATGTCTCCAGAAATTTGCCAAAGGTCCCCTAAGGCGAAAATGGCCCCTGGGTGAGAACCGTTCCTTTCAGCACTGCAATCTTCGATGTGAGGGAGAAGTCATCCTTCCGTAGCTTCCTACATGTACAAAGCACGGAGTCCCTTTACCGCGTCTTTGCTCTCCTGACATGCTTCTTATTTTCATCCAATCCCCCCCCTGCCCCAGTTTAGGAGACAGAAAGCCGGAACTGAGGTCTCAAGTCTTAACACCACTTAGCCCACATGAGTATGGGTGAGCTGAATGGCCACCCCGCGCCTCAGTTTACCTATCTGTAAAGTGACAGGTAAACTAGATGAGCTCTAAGATTCCATGAGCTTGTCAATGCCGCCTTATTTTGTAAGTGAAGAAAGTAACGTTTGGAAATGTTTTGCTCAAGATCACACACCTAACCATTGGCTGAGCCATTACTAAAACCCAAGTCTCCTGCCCCCTCCACCCCATACTCTTCCTTCCACGTCCTCTGGAATGCAAGCATTGCTTCCTGGTGCCACAAAAGAAAAACGGGGAATGACTGGGCCAGGTCCCTTCTGTGCGCCATTGAGTGGGCAAGCCCACAGAGAAACCTTCTCTCATTAAGGAACAACGACACCAACGACATGACTTTCCGAATGAGCCAAAGAAACAGGCAAAAACACAGGACTAATTGGTTCTTTCAAGACAGCGGAGAATCTGGGGGTGATGAATTGCGTGCTACTCGACGGGGGGTGCTGTGACAGAGGGCTGCAAATGCCACTCTGGGGATGTGTTAATGAAGGCTCTGCGTGCACACACGAGAGGCAATTACTCTGTTCTCCCTGGCACTGGCTCCTCCTGGCAGGAGGGCTGCCGACAGGGTTGGAAGGAGCTCAGCAGAAAGTTCAGCAACAGAGCCAGATGGAGAAGGAACAGGACTTGCTGTCTGGACCAGCCATGGCCAAACAGACGGAGTGCGTGTGCGTCTGCGTTGCCCTTCTCCTGGAGGACGTGTGGACGACGTGGCATGGTGGGAGGACGAGGAGGAGGCTCAACTGGCGGAAGGAGAGAGACCTGGGCTGCTGCTGGCCTGCTCAGAAACCTCCGTCTCTGGCGACTCTACAGCCTCTCGGGCTGCCTTCCCCCCTGGCCTGGACATACCAACCCGATGGGCGGCCAGCAGCCGTCCCGAGACCCAGCCCGGCCGGGCAGGTGAGGCAGGTCAGTTTGCAGATGGGTTGCACGGCGTTCGCTTCCAGGGGAGAGGTTCTTTGAAGTGCCAGAAAGCGGAGTTTGTCACCTTCCTCCTCTGCCTGGGACCAGCCTGGTGAGTGGAATCGTCCAGGCAGATCTGGTCCCCACCCCACCCAGGTGAAGTCAGGTTAAAAATAACATCCAGAGCAGCTGTGAAGACCAGCTGAGTCACGAGGGCTTAGAGGAAGTGGGTCCCACACATTTCCCAGGGTGATGTCGGGGGGCAGGAGCAGATTATGGAGTCTGTGGGGGGGCATATGGGCCCCGGCTATTAGCAGGCTCTCCCTACCCTACCTGCTGGCATTTCCAGGCCGGGAGGGATCGTTCTGCATCAGTGTGTTCCCAAGGTCTCCTGCTGCCGCCTCGGTGAGTCGGGAAGGCCTGCCTGGCTTGTCGTGTGTCACTAGGCTTTTGCCACACACCTCTCCTCCCTACCTCTCACCGTGCCTCAGAAGACAGCGGGGCCACCTAACAACCCCACCAGGACATCACTGTCCCTGACTCCAGTCGCTGTCACTCGAGTGAAGATCATCCTGGGCTGGTGACCTGCTTGGAAGAGTGGGGCAGAGAGCACAGGCCGGTGGACAGCATGTTCGCAGGAAGGAAGGAGAGGAGGCTTCTGGGGGCAGCTTCTCAGAATGGACGGATTAGGGGGGTCAAAAGCTGGCAAGGGGGCCACAGTCCTGGCAAGAACTCGGGCTAACGTAATAGAAGCACCCCCCAGGCCTCCTGTGGACCTGGAGAATTCAGGCCTGGGGCTAGGAGCTAACTGGCCAGGCCCCAGCTAACACAGATGGGATGGGAGGACAACCACCACGGGCTGGGGGAGCTCTCTGAGGGATGCCCCTGTCACTGAAGTAACTCCAAACTGTGTGCCGAGCGTGTGTCAAGGAGGACCCTCTGCGCCTGGGACCTTCTTACCTCACACTTAGTGGACAGTGGAGCTCAGCACACGGGGGACCTCAGACTTTGCAGTCCACCTGACTGGAAGGTCGTCTGAGTCCTAGCTTCCAGCCCCATTCCCTGAGGTTCTGATTCAGCAAACCCCGGCAGGACTCCAGACACCGCATTTTGACCCAGCATCCTGGGAGTTCCCCAGGCAGGTGGTTTCCAGACGCCACTGTGAGGATCCTGGTTCCATGGCCAAGGGCTCAGACTCTGAAGTCAGACCAGAGTCCACATCCCAGCTCTGCGGCTTACCGCTGTAGGACCTCTGAGCCTCGGTTTCCTCCTCCATAAAATGGGAAGATGGCAATACCTTCCTTGTGTGGTAAGGATGAAATGCAATGGTTGATGTAAAGGTCCAACAGACTTCACACAGTAGGAAGGCAGTGAGCACTGAATCAATGCTAGATCTTCTTGCTGGTGGCATCCTGGCTGTCCCCTGCCCCCCACCCCTCCCACACACACAGGTGCCCAAGGTACCATGACACATGAGTGGCTCTGACTCAGAGCTCTCCTCTTCTTTAGGGGAGATGAGGCAGGGGGCTGTGGGGGCGGCCTGTTCCCTGCTTGGAGATCTAGGGCTCTTTTCCAACCCTGAGGGAGGACCCCATTTTTCCACCCCAAGGATGAATTAAAACCCTGTGTTTGACCATTTCCCCATGGTGCAAAGAAATGAAAGACTCTCTCCGAGCACCTCCACCCAGCCCGAATGTTGGAAAAGTCTCTTTGACAGCTTGATGTCTTTTTTGGCTCTGAAAAGAAAACAGAAGTCAGCTTGTGAATAGTACCACGACTACACTTGGAGCTCAAGGGAGCGGGTGTGGGCTGGGCAGAGCCAGCGCTGAGGCAGGCACCTCACGAGGGGTGAGGCTCTCCTTATGGAGGCTGTTGGCCCCTGAGCCCTCGCCCCACCCTCCTGGGCACCCTCCAGGGCAGAGCCCAGGCTCCACTGGCCTGGGTTCCTCACTGCTGGCTGGGCTCACACCTCCTTCTCCTCAATGGCTGCTCCTTGGGGCCGCAGCTCGGGGGCCCATCTTCTGTGCTCTTCTTTTCCTCTTACGCTACTCACCTTTGATCATGGGAACCAGGGTCCAAAGACAGCAGCTTATGCACACCCCAGGGCATGCTGGCCTTCTCCAGCGGCCAGACCCAGGGCAGGGCTCAGCAGACTGAGGGCTCCAACGCTGGTGGTTCTAGAGGTGGACTATTTCTTCAAGGATCAGGGCATCTGGAAAAGCCACTAGACAGGGCAGAGGTCAGAGCGACTGAGGGAGGTGGGTTAGCTCACAAAGTCTGCTCAGAATTACTACTTGGCAGTCAGACCCTGGCAAATTTTCTCACGCTTCTCCTGTGGGTCTCCAGTGGAGTCTAAGCTGTAAGACCTCCATGCAGTCACAGAAGGTGATGAACCCATGGCCTAAAAGCACCCGCCCCATCTGCGGCAGGAAACTGGCCCATTGGAGCACGCTGGCTCCCATGGGCTTTGGGTCCCATTTAACTCCTCGTGATAACACTGTAAACTCCTACGTACAATAAGCACTTAATAGTTGAAAGCTAATAGCAGAAGCAGTAAGTAGTGGTTCTCATAATCATCTTTCACACTTTACTATTGTTGAACTTCCAGTTCTTCGCAAAGAACGCTTTTGAAAAAAGACAAAAGAAGAGAGCCTTGTGCTTCTGCAGGAAGGAAGAACAGGACTCTGCGACCTGCTCCGAAGCCTGGCTAACCTGTGTGGCCACCAGTCAGCCACGTGTCCTGGGCCTCAGTTTCCCTCTTGCTATAGTAGTATACTGGTTCTCTTGTCCTCTGGCTCTGAAAACAGTTTTTTGAAGACAAAATGAGGTAATAACTTTCTATGGGTTCTGGAACCCTATCCCCCCTTATATAGAGCTGTAAGAGACTCCGCACAGGGGTCAGCATGCCGATTCTGCTGTTGGCTCCACAGTGTGGGGACACAGAGCTTCACACAGCTGCGTGTGAAGACCAGCTGACCACCATCGACATGTGGCAATGGGGCACGGAGGCCCCAATTGCAAGTCCCAGCTCCTGCCAGGGACTGCCACGCTGGAAGAGAAGCCCCAGGAGGAGGCATCTCGTGGCAATGTGGTGGGTGGTGCGGGGCACAGAGTGCGGCACTCAGGTCTCCACTCCTCCACGAACCAGTGGTGTGGCCTCGGGCAAGCCCCTTACTCCCTCTGAGTCTCTGTAAGATGGGGATCCCCACTGGCCGTGCCCGGCGTTCACGGAAGGCCCGCGTGGACAGTGCTGAGCGCAGAGCCTGGCTGTACTCCTCGGAGGAAAAACCGTAAGGCTCCTCAAAGGCTTCCCAGGGAAGAGACTTGACTTCTCAGCAGTTCGTGGAGCATCCTGAGAAGCTCCTGGGGGAGGGAAGAGCTGATATTTGCCCTGAAGGAAGCAAGGGAGTGTTTCTTCTTTGAAGAAGGGCTGCCCTCAATGTTTTCTTGTCTTGCTCCCTCAGGGTCCAGGGAAGTGGTGTGAAGCAGTTCCTAGGGAGAGTCCAGGGGCCCTGTCCTCGCTGGTCCCGCAGGCCCGAGTGTTCTTCCCGACCCTGGGCTGACTCATGTCCACAGAGTGCCCTGGGGACAGCTGCCCTTTCAGAGAAAACCCCCTCTGGGTGTGGGGAAAGGGGAAATAGAAACTCGCTTGACCTTTACCTAGAAACTCCCTGTTTACGCTGTGATTGGTTGTTTAATGCCTCTCTCCCCTCCAGGCTCTTGAGAGTCACCTTGTTCACCCCCATCATGCCCATAGCAGCGGGTGATCCAGTAAATATCTATGGAAAAAATAAATGGACGGATGGATCGGTAGCCAGATGGATGGATGGAGAATGATGACGCCACCCCTGTCCTGAACATCTCACTCAGAGGCCAGTTGAGACGTCAAGATTTACCCAACACCATTTGCAAGGGCAGAAAACAAGCTTTGCTGGAGCTTCAAATCGAGGGTGCAATGTGTAGAGTCCAGTGCTTTGGGGAGGCCAGCGAAAACGAGCCCCACAGATCTCCAGCTACAGGGAGTGTGGAATCTAAAATCCACTCTGCGGAGGCCACGCTTCCCTGGGGCAGCAGGGCTACGTCGGCAGGCCGCTTCCTGGAGACAGAGCCCCTGAGTGCTGAGCACCCCTGGCAGTCTTTCCAGGCCTTCCTTACAATGCATGACAGTCTGGGATGCTTCCACACAGCCGGACTTCTCTCTGTCCCTCATTTCCAGTGAGACTTACATGGAGGTTGGACCTCCCTCCAAACCTCTCTGGTTCCCTCTTCTTTTTTTCTCATATAGAGATTTCTCCAAGGAAATTCCTGGCATGTCCACTCCTGCTTTGGCATCTGCTTATCAGAGGACCCGGATTAACACAGCTTTAGGAGTTTAAAGTGTTCTGTGGGCCAGGGAGTCAGAATAGGCTTAATGAGGAGGTGGCCCGTAGTGGCCCTTCCTAGCAGAGGGCAGGAGGCCGAGGGGGCAGATTCCTGGTTCGGGCTGCGGGAGGCACAGGCTGGGCTGCCCGTGCTCTGAGCAGAGAGACCGTGTCTGCACCACTCACTGCCTGTCTCCCGCACCCAATGCAGTGCCAGGCTCCTAGTGGTCCCTCACTGAATTCTTGTTGAATAAATGAATGAGCAGACTCCTTCTCCCTCCTCTACAGCGTGCTTTGTGCTTACCTATGTTCCAGAAACCATCACATTTTATGTTACAGAAATAGTTACTCATTGATCTATTTCCCTAGGCAGTTTGCTTCTTGAAGGCAAGGAGGTCTTATTCTGGAGACCCACAGACCTGGCTTATATTTGGTGTCCAAAGAAGGAATTCATAAGAGTGAAGAAACATGGCGCAGGGAGAAGTTGGTCTTGAAGTTATGGCTCAATTAGTTATCATATCTGAGAGGCAGCTCCTGGTTAAGGATGAGGGCAGGGCTCCTGGGAGCTGGCTAGGGCATCTCAGTTTGCACAGTGTTCAGAGGAGGATCTGGCTGCATCCTGGCACCATGGCCAGCTCCTTTCTTCCCAGCCGACATTCTGTGGTCTCATGAGGATCTTCTACTGAGCATCTCATATTTTTAGAAGTCTTGCCACACACGTGATTTTGTGGGAGTCACACAACTCCATGGCATGGAGAAGTTAGCTGTTATTCCAATGTTACAGCTTGTGGTTTTAGGCTGTCCTCACCCACCAACACTTCTGCAGGTAATAGCACCCCAATTTTGCTTTGAGGAATGAATACCCTTCTCCCGTCGGATTGTCTTGTGGGACTGTCCACTAAAGTGTCCCACCCTTTCCTGCCCAAGGGAGGCATACTCTATGTCCACATCCCCCTGGTGTCTGATCCCTGGAGGGTCTTCCATCCCTTCCCTCAGTACAACCTCGTTTCTGAAGATGCTCTGAGCTGAGAAGTAGCTACAGGGATGGGTTACAGGGAGGAAATCCCCCAGCCCCACTGGAGGGAAAGTCAGGAGTCTAGAGTTCTCAGCTGGAGACCCCAACCATGGCTGGGTCCCTTGGTCTCTCTGTACCCTGGTGTCCTGGTCATTCCACATTTACTAAGCACCTGCCAGAAACACCAGGATGGACAGAACACAGTTCGACCCTCCAGGGATTCTGTGGGGATGTCTCTGGTGCCTGTCACACACACCCTGGGCCCACCCTGCTTCCAGCCACAGCTGTGTAAGGACAGTGCCCCACAAGCCAACTGCGTGCCATCTGGCCTTTTCAGTTCCTGCCCCGGGGCTCCCCCCCATGCTGCAGGGGCCCGCTGGGTCTACAAGAGAGTGTGCAGCTCATTCCCCCAGGGCAACCCATCACCAGTGGGGGACAGAGGCAGGGGGTAAATGCAGTGGCCTCCCTCCGCCAAGGAGACAATTCTGGCTGGCCTTCTGAAGATTTCTTAGGTGCTTCCTGGGAAGCTGAGCCACCATTTCCCACAAAGGCCACCTTGATGACACACCCTTCTATGGGCTTTTCCTCCTTTCCCATCTTACTTTCGCCATCTTTTACTCCCAGGATCACCTTTCACACAAATTATTCACACTCAGGGCCTTATTCAGGCTCTGTTTTGGGGACATCTAAGACAGGTTCCTCATCTATTATCAGGGTGATGAGTCCTAAAATCAAGATAAGGGTAAGGTACTAGGGAGCACAGAGGAGGAAGGACCAGCCACCTGGGGACAGGGAAGGCTCCCAAAGGTGGTGACATTTGGTCTGAGTCTTGAAGGATGAGAATTCTTTAGCCACAAATGATGGATAAAAGGCATTCATTCCAGGCAGGGGGCCAGCCCACACAGAGACCACAGAAGTGAGAGAGAATGTGAGGGACCTTCAGTTTACTTGCTGGAGTCAAGGACCCGTGCAAGCGGGTCCTGGGCCAGGAAAGAGCCACACACAGAATGGCGGCAAAGGCCCAAGGTGGTAATGGACAAGAACCACCCGTGGAATGGCCACAGGTACAGGAGGGCCTGTGGCCCCGTCTTCCCAATCTGCCTAGGATCCTACTGCAGGGCACAGGGCAGCCTCACCCACTTCCTGGCAGCGCTGAAAAGGTGGTGGAGGCCATGACTTGAACCCCTTGGGGCAGCTTCATTCAGCAAAGCCCTCCTGGGAAATTTCCCCAACACCCCCTTCCCTAGCCAACCCTTGTGGCAGCTCAGGCTTCTTCCTTCACCCTCACCCCTCCCCAGCCAGAGGGGCCCACCCGGCCACCTTCCCCAGCCTGCCACCTGCTGACTCACCACCACAGAAATCTCCTTGGAAGGCACCCCTTCCCACAGGTCTCTTTCCCCTCAAAGAACACTTACCCGGATGCCCGACACCACTTCATGATGTTTATATGGTTGTTAAAAGATCACAGAGGGGCCAGGTAGGTTTTTTAATTGCCTTTTTGTCTTCTTATAAAAGAAACTGCTTTATGGGGCAAGAGACATCCCCAGGGGCTTGTTATCTGGAGAGGTCATCCTGTTCGAGGAGAGGAGAGGAGAGGTCGGCCAAGGAGGTCAGGAAGGAGTGGGAGGAGGGGCTGCTGGTCTCCCTCTCACTCCAGTGCCACCAGAGGGCTGGGACTCAGGATCCACCTTGGAAGGCAGTCCTCGTGCAGCCTCCAGGCTCAGTGAGAGCTGGTGTCCCCTCCACTCTCCATCCCTCAGGGCTAAGAGTCAGACAGACCGCCTGCGGCCCTGCTGCCCAGCCTGACAGATTCGCACCCAGGCAACCTCCCCTCAGAGCACAAGCACAGACAATCTCCCACCACCAAGATCATTCAGCCAGCAGGGGTGGCAAGGGGCTCTTAGGTCCTCTGAACCCAGGACAGCAAGTTGAATGTGGCCGTGATTGGTGGCTCTCTGGCTCCCATAATTAGGGAGAGAGGAGGGACACGTGTGAGTGGAGTGTGGGCGAGCAAAGAGGGAAGGCCGGGTATGGTAAAAGGAGTCATCAGCCTAACACCAGAGGATTTACTGCGCCCTTCATGTGTCCTGGGCTTGGTGCTTTATGTGTCCTTTCTCACCGTGATAAGGTAGGTCATCATTAGGAGAGGTCCTGCCTTCCTTCCTTTCTTGCTTCGTTCATTCACTCATCACTCCCTGACCCCGCACAGGGTGGTTGTCCCCAGACGATGGTCCAGATGCTCAGCAGGAGTGGTCCTGCTTTGGCCTGAGTCTGCTATAAAGAGACCTTCCCTGGGCCACCTTCAGGGGATGTGACCTCAGCTGCCCAATACCCCAATACGCACATGTGGAACATCACCATCTCCATCTGTGTCCTCCTGGCCCAGCTGCCCTCCCAGGCCCCGCGGCTCCTCCTGGCCTCCCAGGCTCCTATGTGGGCTCTCAAGTCTGGGCCTTGCTCGCCCAGCAGCCCAGTCAGCTCCTACCCTGTCCAGCCGGCTCACCATGGTGCAGGGCCAGGGGCCAGGCACACATCCCTCCCTTCACCCAGCCAGGAGGCCCAGCAGAGCTGAGGGCAAGTGGGAAGTTCCTCCGGCCCGGCCCTGCACCCAGCTTGCATCCCTGAGGGCATATGCTCCGTCAGGTCCTGGGGATCCCACTGCCCCCACCCCGCCCTCCTCCCCAGGGCTCAGCCTCTGGGTGTCCAGCCAGGAAGTTTGTCCTTCCTCCCCGGGCAACCTGGCCTTGGCCAGGGAACATCCCAGACTGTGATTTCCGTCCAGCTCTATGCCATGGAAACGCCACCTCAAGGCCACTTCCCGCGCACCCTTCCTGCTCCTGGGATCGGAGTCATGCCCACTCAGGCGGGCTTGGGTCAGCCCCTCTCTCTCCCTCCCTCCCTCCCTCCCCTGTCCCTCCCACTCTCCGGAAGAGTAGAAGGTCTGTCACCAGGCCCCACAATTGATTAATAGGCCAGCTTTCACTGATAATTCCAGCCCTGAGGGCTGTAGCCCGAAGCTTTGAGTAAACATAGTGATTTTCCTGAAATAAACATCCTCCGCACAAAGTAAAGCCGGTGGCCAGGCCCGCTGACCCGGCCACTCTTCCCCCTGCGCTGCGGTTCTCCCTGCCCTCCCCCAGCCCTCGCACCAGGGTGTGGGAACACCCCGAGAGTTAATGCACAAGGGGCCCCGGGCTCTCCCTCTGCTTTCGCCTCAGCCTCCGGGGCCCTCTCTTGGGCCTGAGGAAGCTCCCCTGCCCAGCACCGCACCCCTACCTGCTCCGTGCAATCTCGAGCTCCTGCTCCCTCCGACCCTTGCAGGGGCTTCAGCCACGCGGCCCATCGGGGGCAAAGGTAACCCAGACTGGCCTCCTGCTCGGGGCGCTTCCATCTTCATCTCCCTTCCTGGCTGTCCTCCGGGCCCTCTTGGACCGGAGAGGCCGAACATTCCTGCTTCTGATCTCCCACCCTCCATTTCTTCCCCAGCTTGTCTCCGGAATGTGTCTGGACCCGCTGCCCTGCCTCTATCCTCACGGCCTCAGTTTTGCAACCTCCCCTCCAATTCCCTGCCCTACTGCGGAGGGGGGTGGAGACCTGGGGGACCCCGGCGGCAGGGAACTGCGGACCACTGAGCTCCTGGCACCAGCTCGCGACAGACTTAATGACGGAGGGTCACCCGGCTGAGTGATTCTGGGCTTCTGCTCCTCAGAGGGACCCTCGAGGGGCACCTTCACCCTGGGACCCGAATGACCCCTCAGACACTGTGGTCCCTTAGAACCTGGATATTTTGGAATATTAGTTTTTCTTTTTCCTCTATACGTATCTCCTTTCCTTTCTCCTGTTCAAGCAGGAGTAGTTTGTCTTGCTGGGTCTTTGCTCAAAAACTGAGGATGATTTAGGGAGTTTGCAGAGGAGATAAACGGAGAAAATGTACTGAGAAGGACAATGTCCCCGAGCGGCGGAGAGCAGATTCCCCTGCGGAGGCACGGGCCCTGACAAAGCCTTGACCAAGACTCCGGTGCCGCGCCGCGCCGGGGAAGTAAGCAAAGACGCGGGACGGCATCTCCGTGCTAAATCATGGGGACCCAGGCTGACCCCACGTCCTGGGGCAGTACAGGCTCTTGGAACATCTCACAAACCTAGAGACACCAGAACGGAGGGGGCTGACGCTTTCTGCAGCCTGGAGAAATGGGGCTCAGAGTCAGAAATGAATTCCACTTACAAAAAACGACTTCTGAGTTTGTGCACCAAGGTTTATACCCCTAACAACCAGAGGACTTGAAGTGATCAGTCACACTGTTTCCTGTCTTCAGGCCGGACCTTTGCACATGCTACTCCCTCTGCCTAGAAGGCCCTTCTTTCCCATAGTCTGTTTGGTGAATCCTGTCGGCCCTTTAAAACCAGGCTCAGATGGTTTCTTCTCTCTGGGAAACCTCCCCATAGAGGCATAATTGTATGGACCCTGCTTCCCTCTCTGTATTACTACCTCTACTGTTGCATTTTTGTCTTTATTCCTTTTTATTGATATGTAATTCACATCCCGTAACGTCCACTCTTCTGAAGTGTACAATTCAGTATTTTTTAGCATATCCCCCAAATTGTGGGACCATCACCACTATCTAATTCCAGAACATTTTCATCACTTCCAACATAAACTCCACACCCATTAGCAGGCATTCCTCTTTCTCCTCTCTCCCTAGTCCCTGGCAACCACTAATCTCTTTTCTCTCTATATGGATTTGCCTATTCTAGATGTGTCATATAAAAGGAATCACCCGATATTTGTCCTCTTGTGTCTGGTTTCTTTCAATTAGCATAATGTTTTCAAGGTTCACCCATGTTGTAACATGTATAAGTACTTCCTTTTTCTTTTTAGATAACAATATATCTTATTGTTTGACCAAGCTATTTTTCAAAATCAGGCAGTTATTACACAATAGAAAAAGAATAGCTTCCTATTCAAAATGAATCGCTCTAGATTTATTTAGCAAGTCTTATTTTTATAAACAAATTAAGTATCGGGTTAAATAAATTTTATATCCATTTCACAACTTTTTATCCTTTCCTGCCTGGGTGATGATTCAGTTTCCATATAGTTGTTTCACTGTATATAAAGATTGGTAAAATTGCAAGTAAGTATTACAATTTGAATTCACAGAAAATATGTACAATCTGAAGAGACCAGAAACTGTTTTGAACACATGCTCCTGTTTTTGTAAATATTAATTCACCATCACATTTTTCTGTGTGTTTCTGCACCTACCTTTTCTTGGAATTTAGAGGCAGGAAATGATAGGAGAAGGCAGGAAAAGGATACTTCAAAGGCTTTTTGTGAAAGACTGCATTTCCTAGGACTAATCAGATGGATGACTTCCACTGTAACGCTTTGGTCACCAAAGGAATAGGAGGAATAATAAATTCTCAGTATAGTTATTAACCTCATGCAATATCATCAGAGAAGTAAATAAAGAGATAAAGTGAAAGATTCAAGTTAAAAGAATAAAAAGGCAAAAAAAAAAAGACCCAAAAAACAACGAACAAAGAATAAAAAGTCATCTTCATAGACAATCCTCTGATATTCCTAGTGCTCTCATTTATTAACCTGTGTGGATTTTCTTTTTCTAAGATAAACTGGAAGCACAATAAAAACAATCCAATGGAAAGATGACATGTATAAAAATAGAAATTGGATAAACATGTATTTTAAATATTAAACTCCATTTTTTTTCTGTTATGAAGGAAAAAGAGAATACATTTTCAATTTAAAGTCTTGGGTTTTGTTTCTTTTCCAAAATTTCACTTATTCATAACTTTCACATCATATTTTTGTAAGTTTAATTTTTTTTTAAGATTTTATTTATTTATTTGACAGAGAGAGACACAGCGAGAGAGGGAACACAAGCAGGGGGAGCGGGAGACGGAGAAGCAGACTCCCCACCGAGCAGGGAGCCCAATGCGGGGCTCGATTCCAGGACCCTGGGATCGTGACCTGAGCTGATGTCAGATGCTTAACGACTGAGCCACCCAGGTGCCCCTGTAACTTTAATTTGTTTTTAATTAACTGCTTTACATTTCCCACGGTGGAAAAAAGAAAAACTTACTACACTGCATAGCTTCACTATTACCAGTTGGATGCACTCTATTCATATTTATAGTTGAATAACATTCTGTTGTATGGAGAGACCATATGTTACTTATCTGTGATCATTTGGATTGTTTTCATTGGGGTCATTCTGAATAATTCTGTGAAGAACATTTGTGTACACATTTTTGTGTGGATATATGTTTTCTTTTGGGGTATATATACCTAAGAGTGGAATTGCTGGGTCATGTGTAACTCCACGTTTAACATTTTGAGGAATTGCCAATTGTTTTCCGAAGTGGCTGCACCATTTTACATTCCCCCCAGCAATGCACGAGGACTCCAATTTCTCTACACCCTTTCCAGCACTTGTTATTATCTGCCTTTTTGAGTATAGTCATGCCAGTGAGTGTGAAGTGGTATTTCGTTGTGGTTTTGATTTGCATGTCTCTAGTGACTCGTGATGTTGAGCATCTTGTAATGTGCTGTTGGCTATTTGTATATCTTCTTTGAAGAAATGTCTATTCAAATCCTTTGCCCATTTTCTTTCTTTCTTTTTCTTTCTTTCTTTCCTTCTTTCTTTCTATTTCTTCTTCCTTCCTTCCTTCCTTCCTTCCTTCCTTCCTTCCTTCCTTTCTAGAGGAAGGGGAGGGCCAGAGGGAGAGGGAGAGAGAGAATCTTAGGCAGGCTCCATGCACAGCGCAGAGCCTAACGCAGGGCTCAATCTCACGACCCTGAGATCATGACCTGAGCTGAAATCAAGAGTCGGATGCTTAACCATCTGAACCACCCAGGCACCCCCTCCTTTGCCCATTTTAAAATTCAGTTATTTGTCTTTATTGCTGAGTTGTACGTATATACATTTCTACTTGTGTATTTACCACGCAGTTCTGTAATTTATATTTTCCGTGTCTGAGTGTCCTGTAGCCAAATGGGGGCGGGGCCTGAGTCTGATTCAAATCCGTGTCTTCCTCACGGGCACAGTGCAGGGCACCTATGATGGGCCCTTGTTAAATGCTTCAGGACGAGTGACCCCAGATCTTCATGGAGTCACTGTGGTCTCATCCAAGGTTCTTCCTTCTCAAAGTACTTACATTTCTAGGTTACCTATATGGGGAGGCCCATGGTGGGTCTGGGGTCCTACCCCCTTTCCTGATGGGCCCGAAAGCAGGGGCAGTAGTCAGGCTCAGGTGAGTGGGTGTTGGCAAATGCAGGCCACAGAGTGCTGAGAGCTGCAAGGAGGCTCCCACACACCCATCTGTTCTTTCATTTGCTCAACAACATTCGAGGAGAATTTGTTAGTGCCCATGACATCCTAGACCTGTGTCAGATGCAGGGACACAGCAGGAAAGAGATCCAAGTCCTGGTCTGGAAAAGATCACAGACACCTTGCATGGTTAGACCAGGTTCACCTGAAGGCCTAGGGCTGTCTCATGAGCTCCGTGATGAGGGGGAGGGACAAATGACCCGGGTTTTCTGGACCTTTCCCTCATCCGTGGGGACAGCTCACGGGGTTGACTGGAGGCATAACAGCATGTGAGATCATGATGGAAAAGATTTCACATTGCCTGAGAGCCAATACATGGCAACTATTTTATTGACATTCATTCATGTATGCTTGTAAATTTAATAAGGAAATACAAGTTTTTCTAAAGAAACACTTCTACGTACATATGCACAAAGAGGAATTCACCTTGAGTTGTCTGTAATAGCCAAATACCGAAACAGCCTAAGTGCCCAACAGCAGGGGAACGTTGAGTTGTGGTGTGTGCGTATCTGACACACAGCACAACACCTTAAAAGAATGGGGGAGCTCACAGGAACTGACACGGAAAGATCTGTGACAAATAGCATTAAGTATAAAGGGCAAGTTGCAAAATAGGACAGAATGGTTCCATTTCTGTCAACCTACAAAAGAAGATCTAGAAGCATTCACACAAAGTGATTTCACTGTGGTTACCCCCGGAGGAGGGGATGTGGTTAAGGAAGGTTGCCTAAAGGGAGTTTTACTTTATATCATCTAAATTCAAGAACACCTGTTATGCTTCAGATAGCAAAAAGGATTTGAAACGAACGGCTTTTTTTTTTTTTTTTTGGCACCTCTCTGAGCCTCAGTTTATTTCTCTGCAAAATGAAGGGTTTGCACTAGGAGATAGTTGATGCTCCTTCCATTAAAATTTTGTCATTGTGGTAAAAAACATGTAACATAAAATTTACTGTGTTAGCTGTTTTTGAGTTTACAGGTCAGTGGTATTAAGTACATTCATGCTATTGTGCAACCATCACCACCATCCATCTCCAGAACTTTCTCATCATCCCCAGTGGAAACTCTGTGCCCATTAAACACTAACTCCCCATTCCCTTGTCCCCCCAGCCCCTGGCAATCATTATTCTGCTTTCTGTCTCTATGAATGCGTCTGTTCCAGGTATCTCATAAATGGAATCATATTTGTCCTTTGTGGCCTGGCTTATTTCACTTAGCTGTAGCACCTGTCAGAACTCCATTTCACTGGAAGCAGAATCGTATCCTATCGTAGGTATAAAGCACCTTTTTTTATCTGTTCATCTGCCAGTGGACACTGGATTTGTTTCCACCTTGGCTATTTGTGAATAATGCTGCCATGCACATCGGTGTGCTGATCTCTCTTCCAGCCCCCGTTTTCAGTTCTTTTGTGCGTATACCCCGAGGTGAAACTACTGGATCATATGATAATTCTACCACTAATTTTTTCCATAGAGGCTACACCATTTTAAATTCCCACCAACAAATGTGCAGGGTTTCAATTTCTCCACATCCTTGTCAACACTTGTCATTTTCTGCCTTTTTTGATAATAGCTACCAAACGGGCGTAAAGTGGTATTTCACTGTGGTTTTGATTTGCATTTCCTTGGTGATTAGTGATGTTGAGCATCTTTTCATGTGCCTGGTGGCCATTTATGTGTCTTCTTTGGAGAAATATCTATTCACGTCTGTCACCCATTTTTGAAATGGGTTGTTTGCTTTGTTGTCGTTGGGTTTTAGGAGCTCTTTATATAGTCTGGGTGTGGATATCTTGATTTGTAAATACTTTCTCCCATTCTGTGAGTTGCCTTTTTACTCTGTGATTGTGTCCTAGGATGCATGACATTTTAAGTTTTGATAAAGCCCAATGTATCTGAAGGAATGACTTGTAAAATATTTACAATAAAAAAGAAGAAAAGAGAGAAAGGAAAAGAAAGACCAGGAAGACGAGGTACAGACCGTGGAACAAAACATGGATTCTGTGGGCCCTAGCCTTTGTTCCTTATCCTACATCACCTGCATGTCAGACCCCCCAGCCCAGGGGCACAGCCCAGGAGAGCAGCCATGGAGGGTGAGGCTGGGGTGGGCTCCCGGAAGCCCCAGCTTGGACCACGGGCCTGTTCACTGGGAGTGGGTGTGCATGGAGGACCATGTGACCCTGGGGTTTCCCTGAGACCTCTACATGGCGGACAAGTGGGTGGGCTCGTGGGTGGGCTCAAAGGCAGGAAGTCCTCAGTCAGGAAACCCGTGGGTGTGCCCACCTGCCTTGCAGCCTCGTTCACTGAAGGTAAAATTCCAGGCCCCAGAGCCACGGTTCCTAAGGAGCATCTGTCCCTCTGCCCTTTGCCCCTTGTGGTCCTTCCTCACCTATCCCACCTCGCCTTTCTTTGGTTTCAGGCGGGTTTTTTTTTTTTTCTTCCTTTTTCTGATTCTAAAAATATTATGCCTCCAGCAAACTGACCAGAATAGAAAAGCTCAAAGCTAACCACAAGGCCAGCGCCCTGAGTCACCGAGTGTGAACCTTGTCAGGAGCTCCCCCAAAGCTCCCCTCCAGCCCCCAGCCCCTTCCCATAGACACGCGCCCATTAGAGCACCAAAGGAACTGAGCCAGAAGTGAAGGGCTGGTGTGAGCAGATCAGCTCAGGCTTTCTGCTTCGAAAGCACATTTCTATTTTAGCCTCTATTCTGCTACTGTTAATATTTGGATTTATTTTCTTTTTCTAGCCTTAAAAATAATTGTTTTACAGTGGCTCAGTCGGTTAAGTGTCTGCCTTCAGCTCAGGTCGCGATCTCAGGCTCCTGGGATCGAGCCCCGCATCGGGCTCCCTGCTCCACGGGAAGGCTGCTTCTCCCTCTCCCACTCCCCCTGCTTGTGCTTATTCTCTCTTTGTGTGTCAAATAAATAAGATCTTTAAAAAAAATAATTGTTTTGGGCGCCTGGGTGGCTCAGATGGTTAAACGTCTGCCTTCGGCTCAGGTCACGATCTCAGGGTCCTGGGATCGAGTCCCACATCAGGCTCCCTGCTCCTTGGGAGCCTGCTTCTTCCTCTGCCTTTCTCTCTCGCTCTGTCTCTCACGAATAAATAAATAAAATCTTTAAAAAAAAAAATAGTAATTGTTTTACATTTCAAAACTCCCCCTAGACATGTAGAGTCATTTGGATATTTTAGGAGCAATAAGATATGCTATTTATAACATCGTTTACTCATAAAACCATCACATCAAATATTATTTAAAATTGTTTTTTAAAAAATCAGGTGCAGGGGCGCCTGAGTGGCTCAGTCAGTTAAGCGTCTGCCTTCGGCTCAGGTCATGATCCCAGGGTCCTGGGATCGAGTCCCACATCAGGCTCACTGCACGGCGGAGAGCCTGCTTCTCCCTCTCCCTCTGCCTGCCATTCTGACTATCTGTGCTCTCTCTCTATCTCTCTGTCAAATAAATAAATAAAACCTTAAAAAAAAAAAAAATCAGGTGCACCGTTGTGCCACGGTTTGCTCCTGCTGAAACCCTGCTGCCCTGGGCCTTGTGGGCCGTTTTCCTCCTTCCCGTAGGTCTCAAGGGGGCAGCTCAGCCAGGTCTGAGGCCTTGCATGTCCTCTAGATGCCAGTCACTGGGTGAAGTGTCCTCATCCCACTACATTCTGGAAAGGGGTGAAATTATGAGTTTCCCAGAGCCTGCTGGGAAGGTGCCCCATTGGTCTCTGGAGGGTCTATTCCAACCTCCAACTCTAGACAAGGCCCCAGAGACACCCCAAACACAATGGAGTCCCTACCTGGTCACCCGGGCTTGAAATGGGGCTGAAGATACCACATCTCCAAGACTGTAAGACCGGAGATGGCAGCAAGGTTTTTCTTGTCACATCAATAATATAATATGAAGCTACAGAGGAACAAAAGTAAAATAAACTCCACCTTCAATCTCATGACCTAGAAAGAAAACTAACATATATATTGTGATACATATATATGTGCAGGGCAGGTGGGGTGGGTAATGCATGTGTTTTTATTTATTTATTTATTTTTAAGATTTTATTTATTTGAGAGAGAGAGAAAGCACAAGCAGGGGGAGTGGCAGGCAGAGAGAGAGGGAGAAGCAGGCTCCCCACAGAGCAGGGAGCCCGATATGGAGCTCCATCCCAGGACCCTGGGATCATGACCTGAGCTGAAGGCAGACGCTTAACCCCAGGTGCCCCAATGCGTGTGTTTTTAAAGCAAAAAGAAAGAAAGAAAGAAAGAAAGAAAGAAAGAAAGAAAGAAAGAAAGAAAGAAAGAAAGAAATTATACTCTCTGTACTGTGTTCTTACCTTTTTTCTCTTAGCAATATATCAATGTCATCAGCATCTTACCGGCTATGTGAACTTGCAGAAGTTAATCAAACTCTCTGTGCCTCGACTTCTTCAAATGTGAAATGGGGGTGCTCTGGGGATTAAGGAAGGTTATTATATATAAAGCTCAGAGCTGAGCCTGGTACATAGTGTGCCCTCAAGAAGTGTTAGTTGTAATTATTTCTATTATTATTTGTCATTCTTAATGGCTGCATAGAATTCCATTTATAGACCAGGGGATTTGTGTCTCAACTGGGTGATTTGCAGTATCTGGAGACATTTTTGGTTGTCACCCGGGGTGGAAGGTGCTAGTGGCATTAGTGGGTGGTGTAAAGGTCCTACCGTGCACAGGACAGCTTCCAACAAGGAGCCAATAGTGCTGAGGTTGAGAAACCCTAGTCTAGATGATTCCTGGTTTGCTTAACCTGCTCCCTATTGTTGGACTCGTACACTGGACTAATCTTGCTTGTTCCACACCACAATGGACATGCCAGTGGAGGCCTTAGGTGGGATGGAGAAGTGATCCTGGCATGCCTTGTGGGGGGTGGGGGGGAGTAATATGGCGCTTCGGGAAGGGTACGGAGTGGCTGTGCCCATATCCAGCCCGGGACAATGGGTGGAAGAGCAAGTCTGAGACGCATGTCCTCAAGACCTTGTGCGCCCCTTGTGACCCCACTCACAGTGTGGTGAACCGCAGAACTGGGTCACGTCGTGACAGCAGAGAGACAGATCCACCAAGAGCTGTCTGGCTGAGATAAGGGAGGGAAATACAGGGGCGGGGAATGTTATGTTCTGGGTGAGCTGTGTGCGTGTGTGGGCGGGGGTGGGGTGAGTTGGGGATGTCTTCCTTGTCTTGTCTCCTGACTATACACTAAAACTTATACACCTTGATTGGACACCAAAAAAACCCCACATTTCAAAAAGCACTTCCTTGTTGTTAGATGAGCCTGTAGTTCTCATAACAGGGTCCCGAGGTCCCAAAGGTTTTGACAGGCGGGGCAGAGAAGCCCCCGAATGCCAAACTTCCAGAGCTCTACCACAAGGCCCCTTTCTCTGGTCCGGTGGCTCCCTGCCTCCCTCCTGAAGAACCCCAGCCTCACCCGCCTGAGTTTCTAGAACACACGGGATGAGTTGCTCCTCCTCATGCCTGCATCCCTCGGAGTCCTCAGGTCTTTATATCCTCAGCCTCTCTCCACCAGGCACTGGGACACAGTGAACAACGCCGACATGGCCCCTGCCTTGGTAGGGACAGACCACAAACATGGAAACAAGTCGGTAAGCCGGTGATTCTGAAAGGTGGGATGACACACCAAGCATCTGCTCAGAGGAGAAGACAACTGGGCGGCAACGGGATGATGAGAAGCATCGGCACATGAAGATCCAGAGGAAGAAATTTCTAGCAGGGGAAACAGCATGTCCAAGGGACCCATGCTCAGTCGAGGAAAAGAAGGATACATTCTATAGCAGAAAGTGTCAAGCACCTTACCCAAGGCTGCCATGTTGTGGACAGGGGCAGGAACTGGTAGCTAGACTTTCTCTCTCCTGGGGCAGGTCTGCAAACCCCCGTCCTGCTTCGACGCAGCCTCAGCGGGAGCACAGAACACAGTCCCGGGGGGGATCCCGCGTGCAGATGCGGGGAGCTCAGGGCGGCATCGAGCTGGGCCTCCTGGTGCGTCCGCGGGGCACCCTGGCGATCAGCAGCTTGCAGGCAGCCCAGCCCACAGTGGCCCACCGGACGGGGTGCAGAGACGCCGAGGCTGAGGGAGGCCCGCGGGGCTGCCCGGACTGACCGCGAGGCTCACAGGGGTCCAGCTCCTCGCCTTCGGGTGAGAAAAGCCAGCCCGAGCTGGAAGAATCAAAGGACTTGGGGTTCTGACAGCCCAGCGTCCCAGTTTTTGCGTTAAAAAACCCAACAAACTAAACTCTTGTTTAGGCCTTCATCTGGTCCCTGGGAAAGCAGAATTCTGATTGGCCAGTAAAGGTCCACCACGACCGCGCTGACAGCTTTCAGGCAGCGGTTGGCGGTTTAAACGAGAAAAGTCCTTGAAGAGTGAGATGGGGATCCCGCATGAAACACCACCGGTGCTTCAACAGAGAAAAGGTGTTCCTCGATTTACTGTGAAGAGAAAGGGAAACTAAAACTGCTCTCAATGCCAGGTTTCCCTTGTCAGTTCGGGAAAGACCAAAATGGGCTGACGCGGGGGGGGGGGGGGGGCGGAGGGGGTGTAGATCGGTACAGCGTGATGCAGGGCCCGTGGGAATGTGCTGTACAATTACCTTGTACTCCGACCTGGTGATGCTCCTTCTAGGAATTTATCCCGCAGATAGCCCCCCAGGTGTGCTGTCTGTAAGAGCCGCTGCCCACCTGAAGGTTCGCTAGGAGGGGGGTGGCTAAATACGGACGGGATGGCCACACTTCAGAGGGCCACACGGCTGTGCAAATGCAGGAGGAGGCGGGCCCGCTCTTCCTTCACAGACTGGTCTCGGAGATCACAGCCCTCCGAGGGCCCCCGGCCCCCGCGTGCCCTCTAGCCGGGCCAGCTCAGCGGGCTAGAGTGCTGGCTTGGCCTACGGAGCCAGGGACACCGGAGCACCAGTGACAGGCCACGGGGACCTCAGCCCCACGTAGCCCTGCTGGGGGTTGCTGCTCCAGGGCGCTCACTCACTGGCCCTGAACCCTCAGGCTGCTGGTCCTTCCTTGCTCCCCTCTCCTGACTCTTATCCTCAGGCGAAGCCAAGACTTTGCTCCTTCTCTCGGGGAATATCTTCTCTGTACTCAGCTTTCCCCAAATCCGGGCTGTGCCGTCTCAGGGAGTCCACTCTCGGGCTGGGCTAATTCCCCTGGAACACTTGCCCTGTGGCTCACCTTCCCTGGGATGAGTCACCCAGGCCCCTGAGATGCTCCTCTGTCCCCTCCTCACTGTATCTCACAAACCCACCTTTTCCTGAGAAGCAGGGTGGTCTGGTGGTTAAGTCCGAAGGCTCTGGTAGTCAGCTGCCGGGGCTCCTGGTTTGGCCCCAGGATCTCCTAGTACATGTGAGCTTGGTAGAGTCACATACCCTCTCTGTTCTCAGGAATGGAGCTGCTAATAGCTTCTCTTTAAGATCTCCTTAATAGCACTTGGCACAAAGCATGTACCCAATAAATGTTACTATTATTTTATGGGCCACTGGGAAGCTAGCTGGAGTCAATCCACAGCACACTGAGAGGAAATGTATTTCCTCACGGCCTCCCTGAACGGAACTCAGGAGGAGAAAGTCATCTGGCAGCGCTCTGCCCAGCGACCAGCAATGGGGTTGGCTTTAAGAGCTGTGACTGGAATCCAGATAAGGCCCCAAAGCACTCCCTCCCAGATGGGCAGGAGTGAGGAGTGAGGAGGCCAGTCCCTGCTGGGGTCTCTGGCAGGCGATGGAGGAATTAGGAGAGGGTGGGGCTGAAGCCTGGTAAGGTCCACGCAGCTTATGTCACCCAGTGGGGCCTTTTAATTCTAGCCTTAGGACTGCCATGCAGGTGAGAGCATCTGAGAGGGACTTGGGTGGGGGACGAAGCCCCCTCCCCTGTCGTCTCCCACTGCAGCTTCTTGGTAGAGCATACAGGACCCCCCAACCCCTCACTGCAGCCCCCAGGCTTCTGCTTCCCCACCCCAGGCCCAGAGCCCCTCTCCACCTGCCCCTCCCATTCACCCGCCTCTCCTTTGCTCCTCCCCGCCCCCGCTCCTCCTCCCCTCCCCTTGCCTCCCCCTACCTCTTCCTGCTTCACTTCCTCCCAGCCTCACACAAAAGCACAGGCGGTTCTTGGCCATATGGCTCTATTATTCTAATATTCCCCAGATTTATGACCACAATGCCGAGAAATCGTCAGGTGCTCCAAGACGCAGTCTGTGGCTTGAAGACACATCTGCGACAAAAAAACCACTCTCTGGAACCCGGCACGGAAGTGTCACCGGCGATTTTCCTTGTAAGAAGCTGGTAACCGCCACCCGAGGGCCTTTGTGCTGCCCAGCGCGCTGCAGCTTCCTTCGCTCCGAGAGGCCTGCGGGCTGGGAGAAGCGGCCCAAGGGGGCACGTTCCACTCCCCCGGCTGCGCTATTAGACTAGTATTAACTGGGAATTAATTGAGGACAATGAGCCCCGAGGTAGGAACCCCCGCCCCTCCTGCCCTTGGGGCCGTCATGAGCGCCGCCCAGCTGCATGACCCGACCCTGGGGGGACGCGCTTTGCCCACCCCCTCAGTGGGCTGGCCCTCAATGCGCAGTCCTCACGTCACTGTCCGGCAGGTAACCCACCTATTCACATCCGCCCACCACTCTTGGCTACACGCTGCCCGCGACCCCCACATCTGACAGAGCCGCTTCACATCTACACACCGAACGGCTCCCTTGGGCAACAGATAATTCTCCACTCACACCTCCTGCCGCTCTCACTTCCACCCACACCTGCACACCCGGCCACAGATGCAGAGGTGACTCCCAGCCCCCACTTGCCCCTGCGCACCCGCCCCTCTCACACCCTGCCCTGCCCCACATTTTCAGGCCCAGACCCAGACTGTCACAGCTGTCCCCCACTGGGCCGTGCACAGATGTGCGAGGCGGCCGGCCCACCCCGGGCAGGCGCACACAGGCACACTCACGCCCTCCCTCGCAGCTCTCCGAGGGCAAGCCCCGGGGGTTGAGGATGCTCTGGGCTTCTAGCAAGCTAGCCGCCACCCCCCACCACCACCCCGCCCCGAGGATCCGGATCTTGCACCTGCACTCCTACCCCAGGAGCACTGCCGGCCGCAGGGTGAGCTCCGGAAGCCTCAGGGGAATAGGGGACTGTCTCATGCAGGTCTGCCCATGTCCTAGGAACCCTTCTGTCCTGAGCCAAGCCGCAGGGCTGCTCACCATCTGGGGGAACCCATTTTGGGCCTGGCTCAGTAAAGGAACACCTGGCCATCAGCCTCTGCCTGGAGGCCACTCATTTCCCCTGAGTTTGCCCCCCACCCCTTTCAGGCCGATAACATGTAGGGAGGCTTTACCTCAACAAGTGGCCTTGGGTCCCAGCTGCTCTCCTCCATCCCTGGCCACTGGTTCCTGTCTCCTGAGGCCTCCAGCCTGGAGGCAGGGACATGCTCAGGCAATCCCGTGCACAAACTGATCCCCCCATGCCGTGCCCCAGGTTGATGGGGCCCAGAGCTTCCAGCAAGAAGCCTGGGGGGCAGGGCAGGCCTAGCTCCAGGAGCAGGACACTGTTCCAGATGTGCTTTGAAGGGAAGGTTCAAGCTGGAACCCTCCCCCCCGCCGCCTGAAATGTCATCCCTGCTTGGTTGGACATTTCCCCACCCCCGCAGAGGCCATCACATCCCTGGGTTGCCTCCATCCTATTCTTCGGGCCCAGGGAGGGTGAGGTGGCTGGACAGGAGAGGCAGGAAGGAGCCAGAAAATAAATCCTCCCTCCACCCCTCTTTGCTGAAAATGTTAAGCATCGCTCCATGGCGACCCTGTGGCTTACAGGACAGAACCAGGCTTTCAATCAGACCCACCCAGCTCTAGAGCTTGTCTTGCCACCTGGTAGCCGTGGGACCTTGGACGGGTGTCTTTATCTCTTTGAACCTTTCTTCAGCTTTAAAATGGGGTAGAGAATAAATTGGAGGAGAGTTCCTCAGTGCATGTGAATGTTCAGTCCGTCGCTGGCCCACGCAGGAAGTAGCGTCTGTGGTTCTTGGCATCTTTGAGCCCCAGGGTGGGAAGCCCTAGCCCCTGCCTTTTCCCAGAGCCTCAGGGATGCTGCATTTCCACCCAGAGCCCGGGCTGGGAGTGCAAGCCCAGGCCTGAGGGCAGCCTCGTTGGCATTGGCCAGCTCGAGCCAGGTGGAGGCTAGGCCCCTGGACCCCTGGCCCCTCTGTTGGAGAGCAGATTCTGTGAGGGGGCGTGGGGAGGAAGGCATGGAAGCCAGGGGGTCCCATCTGCAGCCTCTCCTGCAGGGACCTCCTTCCCAGCGGCAGGCTACAGATCTGCGTGTTCTGCGGATTTAAAAACTTTTGTATCATAATCTCACCAATTCTCACTGCAGCCCTTTGGGCGTAGGGACTTGGAATCTTCATTTTTTATAGATGAGGACCAGGGAAGTGAAGGGACTCCTCAAGATCACACAACTCTAGTGATCACACACGTGAGACTCCAACTTGGATCTTCTGGCCATGATGCTAACCCTCTGCCCATCACGCCAGAGTGTCCCCAGGGCTCCCAAGGGCAGGGAGCTTAGCACGGATGTGATTTGTCTCTCAGGAGTGGCCACCATGGGCATCTACTTCATTCAGTAATAAGGCGCCCCCTCCCCCCAATTGCCCCTCCCCGTCCCCTTTACTGTCAGTCCCTTGGGGAACATGCAGGGTTGGGTGGGGGGATGCTGGCAACGGAGTCTCAGCTTCGTGTCATCCCGGCCCACCAAGTCCTCCACTTTCTTCCCCACCTGGCCTCTCCCCATGCCCTGGGCTACCTGAGAATCTCTGTAGGACCCTGGGCCCCTCATGCTGCTTCCTGGCGCCCTGCCTTGGCTCACACGCTTCCCTCTGCCTGGAACACTCTCACCTGCACTGCCCACCTGGCTAACTCCATTTGTCCTTCAGACTCAGGTGCCATCTTCTCTGGGAGCCCTTCCTGACTGCTCTCCCCCAACGAGCCTCATTCTGTCAGGCCTTTACCTGCTCACCATCATAATGGCCCTTTCTTGTCTTCCCCTGGAGTAGTCGGTGGGTGAGCTCCACAAGGATGCAAACCTCGCCTTACTCTCGGTTCAGCAGCACCACGGAAAGGAGAGGTCTTTCTAAGTGTCAGCAACCCATCATACCCTGGCTTATATGAACTGGAAAGCCAAGAGGGGTTGCTCTGGCTTTGGACAAAGCTAGAAACTCCAAAGATGTGATCAAGAATTTTCCCTCTGTCACACATACACACACACACACACACACACACACACACCCTGCTCCTCTCTGTGGGGCTTCTGTTCTTAGATTCTCCACGGTGGTGACTAAGATGGCGACACCCAGCTCCCGACTTCCATCCTACAGCAGAATAAAGGCTGTGGAAAGAGAGCTGTCTTTCCCAAGGGTTCCGGCAAAGTCCTAGAACTTGCCCCTCAAGTATCTGGAAAGCAGATACGCACATTCAGCTGGGGAAGGGAGGGGGTGGGGCATGATTTTCCCAAAGAAAATAAGATCATTTTTACCAAAAGAAGGGGGAATGCACCTAGGGCACACGAAAACAATGTCTATGAAAGCATGTCTTTTTTAACTTCAGTGAACACACAGATCTCTTGGGGATCTTGTTAAAATGCAGGTTCTGCTTCAGAAGGTCTGGGGTGGGGCTTAAGAGTCTGCATTTCTGGCAGGTTCTCCAGTGGCTGCTCCCCCGGAGTGGCAGAGGCCTCTCTGAGTGGCGAGGGCCCTAATGCACCTAACACCTGCCCCGACCAAATAGACCACGTGCAACAGGTGAGGGGCACCAAGATGCTGATAGGGCTTGGCGCCCACCTCGGTCCTTCCCGCACCCCAGGCCCAGCTGTGCCTCTCGGATTGTCCCTCGCCGTAACCCGCCGAGGCCTTCCTTCTTATTCCTATTTTGCAGACGAGAAAACAGAGGGTCCAGGGAATTCTGCCATTCTCCTAAGTCACACCCGTGGCAAGGAGTTGGGCTGGGTCCCGGCTACCTGTCCCTCTGAGGGACTCACCAGAACCCGTCCCAGGCTTAGAAACAGGAAGAGAAGCGGCCCACCATGTTATGGTCACGTTTCCCCAGGATTGGAAATTCCCGGGCCCCGGGCAGAGGGTGTGTCAGCTGAGGCCGTGCTGAGGTCTTTATAGCCAACGTGGACCTGGGTGACCTCCTGGCTCTGCTGTTTGTAAATCAAAGTTGCAAAGGGCAAAGTTCATTTGGGCAGCCCCCCCCCCCCACCATTGGTTATTTTTAACCTCTCCTTTATCAGTTTTCTCCTCCCTGCTCTCCAGTTGCTGTCATTACGTAATAGATACGGTCTCACCCAGGGTGGGGCCGGTCACACTTGGGCTCCAAGGAATGAAATGTGGGTGTCCCTGGCACCTGATGCCACCTCACAGGGGTGGGCTGGGCATTTGCAAGTGATTTGAAGGAGCAATTCTTAGAGGATCTATGGGCTGGCACCAGAGGATGATCATTAGGGAGCTCGAATATGGAATGAGCTACTGAAGAGGGAGTGAGTTCCCCATCTGTTATGGGTTGAATTGTGTGCCCCCCAAATTCATATACTGAAGTCCTAACCCCCAGTACCTTGGATGACCTCAATTAGAGAAAGGGTCTTTGCAGCTGTGATTAGTTAAATTAAGATGAGGTCATACTAGACTAGTGTGGGCCCCTAATCCAATAGGACCAGTGTCCTTAAACAGAAGGGACATTTGGACGCAGACGCACACACACACACACACACACACACACACAAGGATGAGTGCAGAGATGAGGGGATGCAGCAGAAGCCAAAGAACTCGAGGGATCACCAACCAGCCTCCAGAAGCCATGGAAGAGGCCTGGAACAGAGTCCCTCACGGCCTCAGAAGGAACCAGCCCTGCTGACATCTTGACTTCAAACTTCTAGCCCCCAGAACTGTGACAGTACATTTCTGTTGTTTAAGCCACCGAGTCTGTGGCACTTTGTTAGGGCTGCTCTAGGATATGAATACACCATCTCTAGAGGTGCTTGAGCTGAGGCTGACAGACACTTGGCAGCGTATCGTCCCATGGAAATATTATGAAAACCACCTACATAGTTTTCATTTTCTAGTAGTCACATTTGAAAAAAAAGAAACAGGGGCGCCTGGGTGGCTCAGTCGTTAGGCATCTGCCTTCAGCTCAGGTCATGATCCCAGGGTCCTGGGATCGAGCCCCACATCCGGCTTCCTGCTCTGCGGGAAGCCTGCTTCTCCCTCTCCCATTCCCCCTGCTTGTGTTCCCTCTCTCACTGTGTCTCTCTCTGTCAAATAAATAAAATATTTTAAAAAATTAAAAATTAAAAAAAAAGAAACAGATGAAATTAATTTTAATCATATATTTTATTTCATACAATATGCCCAAAATATCATTTCAATAGGCAATAAGTCCTAAAAAGAGCTATTAATGAAATGTTTTATATTTTTTGTTTTGTATGAAGTCTTTGAAATCTAGTGTGTTGTTTTCCACTTAGAGCATAAGTCAATTGAGATTAGCCATATTTCAAGTGCTCAATAGCCATCCATAACTAGTGGCTACCATATTAGATAACGTCAATCCAGTTCCTTCTCTCCTCTGTTTGAGTGGTTTTTGTTTTTGTTTTTGTTTTGGAGGGAGGGGAGAGAGAGAATCTTAAGCAGGCTCGTGCAGCCCAGAGCCCAACATGGGGCTCCATCTCACAACCTTGAGATCATGACCTAAGCCTAAATCGAGTCGGACACTTAACCAGCTGAGCCGCCCAGGTCCCCCTCTATCTGTGTGGCTTTAAGCATTTTACCGATCCTGTTACAGCCTGTTTCCTTACCTGTAAAAACGGGAACAATACTGACACCTCCTCCCTAGGGTCGGTATAAAGATTAAGGAAGAAGGTGTCTGTTTAGTGGGTTCCTGACACCGGGTAAACTTCTAGCCAAACACTATTACCAACTTGTTGGCATCAGAGCCAGTATTTAAGGACCTTCCCACTCTAGAGGATCACACAATCACCACATTTGTCCCCAGGCTCATCCTGAACCCCCTCCACACTCATACCCACCTCCAGGCTCCCCACTCAGACCAACCTGAGTCCACCTCCTCCTGGAAGGGTCCCAGCTCCCATTTTAAACTCTCAGAGCACCCAGGGAGAGTCTCACAAATTAACTGTTCTGTTAATTGTGTTATTACATGTGAGTGAAGTTTTAAGTCCCCTGAGGGCTGGGATATGCCTTCTCTGGTCTCTCCTCTGGCCTCTGAGTTCTGGGCCCATTCAATCACTCAATCAGGCAACAAACCTCTACTGAGTGAGCACCCATCCCAAGTCAGCCGATGGACCCTGCCAGACCTAGAGCGGTGTCAGTTAAAGGTGTGCAGGCTGATTTACGTATGCACACCTCTCAGACGCCCGCAAAGGGGTGGTCTCTGGGCACCAAGAGCCACAGAAGAGTGTAGAGTAGTAGCTATACCTCTGGCCGGCCCAGGGGGTGGAAGTCCTAGAACTTCCCAGAAGGGCCGGCGGTCATGCTGTCCAACACGTCTCAGGGCTTGCAGGAAACGTTTCCTGCCATTGGCTGGCGTGGGCCTCACGGGGAGCCCAGCACGGCAGGCCCAGGATGAGACTCGGGTCTGGCAGGAGACCGATGGCTGCCCTTTGCGCCACCTGCCCTCCCCATCTCTCTCGTGCCTGATGGCATGTCGTGGCTTGTTTACTATGAGTCGCACCCTGATAGAGGCCCAGCTGACTGGGTAAATGAATCACCAGCACCTCCAGGAGAAGCTCATGTGGGGGAGAGTCACAATCATGCCAGCCCCGCCCAGTCCCCCCCACCGACCCACTGCTCCCACCCCCAGCACACACAAACAGTTCTGTTGGTTAGTGATCACGCCAAGGCTGAGCCTGGCCCGGGACAGGGAAAGGCCGGCTGACCCCATGCGTCCTGTGGGCAACACTCCCCCGCTTGTGCTTGCGTGAACAGCTCTCTCTTCCCTGTCAGGGCTCTGACTCAGCCATCTTCCTTACAGACTACAGGGGAGGCTTTGTCCTCTAGGTCCATCCCATCCCCATCTCCCCTGCCTGCTCCTCTCTTCTTCATGGAGGTGAAAGACCTGGGTATTAAATCAGACTATGCCGCCTACGAAGTGTGTGGCCCTGGTCAAGATGATCAACTTCTCTGAGCTCCAGATTCCTCAACCATAAATGAGGATGGCAATAACGTCCACCTCATCGGGCCGTTGGGAAGTTTAAATGAGACAATTTACCTCCCGTGCCTGGTGTAGTGAGGGGCACGCTAGCAAGCGTACAGCTTAAATGTTCCTATCCGGTCATGGCGGTGATTACCATTTGCTTGGACAACGTGGCAAAAAGCTTATTCTGCTCCAGGAACGCACATTCCAATCCACGGCAAAGCTAGGAAACACGATGTCAATTTTACCTGCTTTGCCAGGATTTTGCAGCCTATGACTTCTTGTTGAGGAATTTGAGCTGATACAAGCAACTCATTCATTCTGCAAATATGTACTGAGCATCCGCTAGGAAGTGACGTGTTCCTGGCGGTCCTAAGAGCAGAACTGGGGGGTGTGGACAAGAGGCCGTGCCTGCAGCTGCCCGGACCCACATCACGAAAGTTCCTTTCATGCTTTGTTGAGGTGACGGCAGGTTCTTTGCCTGTGTCAGTAGATAGAGGTCCTAGCGTGGCCTGGCGCTGATAATCTAGGGAGATGAGGCAGGACGGGATCATGCTTAGAGATGTGGACCAGCTCTGGTGTTGGGGTCCCTGCTTCACTTCACTCTCGTGATCCTGGGAAAGTCAATTAGTCTTAGAGACCCTCAGTTTCCTCTTCTCTTAAATGGGCAGAACAATACCTAGCTTGTGACCTCATAGGGCGGATGTCAGCTCATGTGTGTGGAGGCCTCCCACTAACCATATTCTTCCTTCCTTCTTCCCTCCCTCCCTCCCTCCATCCCTCAACCATCCACTCAGCCATCCAACTTTTTTTTTTTAATTACCTACTCTCTTTCAGCTACTGTGGAGGAGGTAGGAGGGGAGGGGAACAGACTCAGGGAAATACTGAGCACCAGGGTTCAACAGTGAGGAGCCTTGGTCCATCGTCCAGCTCCACACGTTGATATTGGTACACGCAGACCAGTCCTTGGGAAGGGCTGACCCTTCTTCAGTCCAGCCCAGGTGACTGGTCGCCCCTCTGGGCCCCAATCTGGTCTAGGTGAGAAGCAGCACAAGCTCCTGGGCAGATGGCCAGGGTGGATCTCCCCACTGCTTGGACCCCAGCCAGCACCCCCCACTGGACTCATGACCTTCTGTTTCCTGGAGCTTGGCAGGAAATGAGTTCTGAAAGACAAGGGCTGTGTGGGCTCCAGACAGCACACCCCCGCCTCAGGCAGAAAGTAGGAAGAAGGGGAGGTCCCGGCCATTTCTACTCGCTTCCCTCAGAAAAGCAATGCTTTTATACAAATCTCCCCAGCAGATTTCTGCTTAGTTCTCTGGAAAGAATGGGAGCATGTGGCCACTGCCAGCCACAGGAAAGGCTGGGAAAAAGGGAGCAGGATTATCGTGATGGGCTTACACCGGGGATCAGCACCATTTCCTAACGAGGGCTAGAGAGGAAAGAGTTTAGACTTCGGGGGCCACGAAGTCTCCGCTACAAGCACTCCACTCTCCCTGGGGGCGTGAAATCAACCACAGACATAGCCGCGAATGGGTAGGACTGCGCTCCAGCATGACTTTATGGACACTGACACTCGGACGTCATGTCATTTTCATGTGTCGCAAAATACTCTTCTTTGATTTTTTTCAAAAACCATTTTAGCTCATGGGCCAAACCAAACCAGGAGGCAGTCAGATTTGGCCCTCAGGTTGTAGTTTGCTAGTCCTTGGCTTAGACCAGTCATAATCTGTCGCCTGGGGCTGGGCACACCATCACTCCAAGGAAGGGTGTGTGTGTGGTATGTGGCATGTGGTGTGGGGTGTGTGTGCGCGCGAGCTGTGTGTGTGTGTGGTACATGTGTGTTTACCAACACCCACTTGGGGATGATGGGAGTGGGGTGTAGTACGTGAGCAACTAATGGTGTTCCCCACAGGCCATATTGTTACCGCACAAGAACAGTAGGATTTGAACCCAAACCGTCCAAACTTGAGAGCCTACCCTCGTAGCCTCCATGCTAACTAACATTCTCTGCTCAGAGAGCTCAGCTCGCTGTGAAGGTAAGTCTGGGGGAGGAGGCATGTGATCAGGCATCAGGATTAGGATGTCACCAAGAGGGCTCACGCAGGGACCCAAGCCTATACACTCCCGAGACTTTCCAGTGGCATCTTCTCTTGAGAGGACCCGGATGGGAGATCAGAGGAGCAGGATACGGGAGGAAGGAGGAGCTCCCACCTCCCATCCTCCCCATGGGAATGCACATCCCCAACCCCCCCAACTGTGCGGATCGGGTGGGGGCTTCCCTCCGGCCCTGGAGCAGGATTTCCGTTTCCCTTGACATTGGTAGACCAGAAATTGGGTCTTATTCTCATGGTAGGAAGAGAAGCCCTCCCACTCTCCCTGACTTCCTTTTGCTCCTGCTTTTCCCTTCTGCCTGCCCTAGTACCCAGGAGATTCAGGGAAGTATCTAACAGCTGAGGGAGCCTGAAAGAATATGGAAGCTCAGAGGTGTCATCCTTTCAGCCATTAAAAATTTTCTTTAGCTCCTACCATATGATTTATTTTTTAAAATTCATTCAGTTTCCACTGAACATGAGCTAGGCTCTCTTCCAGGGAATTTCACATCCTTTGGTTCACGTAATCCTCCCAACAACCCTGTGAGGTAAGTGTCGTTAAACCCATTTCACGAAGGTGGAAACTGAGACCCAGAGAGTTTACTTACATAATGGCAGAGCCAGGATTTGCCCCGGGGCCGACCAACTCCAGAGCCCCTCTCCCTGCCGTCATACACTGGCCCACGGAAGGCCCTGGAAAGAATGGGGATCGGGGTTCAGAGCTCGGGTGCTACAGTCAAAGAGACTTGAGTTCAAATTCTGGATGAGATGTACACCAGTTGCTTTCTTGGGCGAGTCATTTACTTTCTCTTCACCTCAGTTTCCCCTCCTGTGGTGGGGGGAGAACGATTCTCTTTTCCTCCGGCGCCATGATTTCCCCGGGGAAACCACTCTTCTCCCTTCCTATGGTTCTCCTGGCAATGCCCTCACTTGCCGGCCGCAGGGGTGGGCACACGCCCCAGGCCCTGCCAATTAGAGCATCTTGTTCTCCCGCCTTAGTGCTGAGCTCAGGGGTAAGTACGTGCGACTGAATCCAGCCAGTGAGAATGAGGCTGAAGATTTTTGCTGGACCCGCTAAGAAAGAAAGGCTCTCTTTTCGGTGGTTGGGGTGCAAGCCCATGTGGCTATGTTGTCACCACACACGAAGAGCCTGCCTGAGAGAAAAAAAAAAAAGCAAAGCAAAAAAAAAAGCAGCAGCAGCAACGAGAGACCCTAAGAGGAGAAGATTCTCAATGACTTCACCTGAGCTCCTGGCTCCCATTATGCCTCAGAGGGACCCGTTGTTGTCTTAGTTACAGAAGCCTACCTGTGCTCGAGTCTGCGGAGGCCGGGCTGACATGTCCCTCCGACACTGGCTTGCGATAGAATGAAAGCTCAGGAGGGCAAGTCCATCAAGTCAATGCTGTATCTCCAGCACTGGGCACATAGAACGTCCTCAGACCCGAAGAGCACCAGAGACAACACCCCACCCCATGGGACGTTGGGAGGATAAAGTGGGGATGGATACGCAAGGCTTGGCCCCCGTGCCTGGCACGGTGAACCTCAACAGCCACGGCCCTGCCCTCCCGCAGCCTCAGGCCCGGCCGCCTGTCCTCCCCACCGTCCGTAGGCAGGTGCGGGGAGGGCTGGGTCAGGAGCAGGGATCGAAGACCAGCAGTGGAAACCACAGTAGCCAAAGCTACAGGGAACACAGAAAACACTGCAGACCTGGTCCCAGCCCTCCAGGACTCTGTTTGGCACCGTCCAGTCTCTGTGGCTCCCCGCCACGCGGCTCCCTGCGACCTAGGGCCGGAACCACTGTGCGGCTGTCGTTAAACACCAGGCCAGGCCACCCCCACAGGCCTCCGAAGTCAATAGTGGACACTGCCACAGCCTGCTGCATGGGTCACTTTTCTAGTCCCCGCTGATGTCTCTGTGCCCCACCCCCAAAAGCCTTGTTTGCGGACCTGCCCCATTTCCACCTCACTTCCTGGCAAGCGCTGCTTCATACTCTGGCCAAGGAGATGTCTCGAAAATCCTGGACACCCTT
Organism: Halichoerus grypus; assembly: GCF_964656455.1. Classification (NCBI taxonomy): domain Eukaryota; kingdom Metazoa; phylum Chordata; class Mammalia; order Carnivora; family Phocidae; genus Halichoerus; species Halichoerus grypus. The sequence goes on along the minus strand of NC_135718.1, from coordinate 19,575,902 downwards.
CAAGGGCTGCTGATCACTACCAGGACAGAGTTGCTAGGAGCCCTCCCAGATCTGTCCCTTGCCCACTCCTCCAACACCGACACCTGCAGGGCCAGGTGAGATGCCCAGGACACAGTATCAAAGGAGGCGCTCGCCGTCAGGCTTGTGCAAGTGCCTCGGGTACCTCCCCTGCCTCTCCCTGGCCCCAGCCCAGACAGACTGCAGGGTCACTCCAGTGGGGTCCTCAGGAGGCCCCAGGATGCCTCCCCTGCCTCTCCCTGGCCCCAGCCCAGACAGACTGCAGGGTCACTCCAGTGGGGTCCTCAGGAGGCCCCAGGATGCCTCCCCTGCCTCTCCCTGGCCCCAGCCCAGACAGACTGCAGGGTCACTCCAGTGGGGTCCTCAGGAGGCCCCAGGCTATCGCAGCTTGCCCTGCTTCAGTTCATGGTGATCTCTGGCCTGAAATGCCCCTTCCACCTCCTTCGCTGCCTAACTTTTTTTCCTTTAAGATTTCCTTTAAATATCACCTCCTCCAAGAAGCCTTCCCTGAATCCTCCTGGTGCAGTTGGTCACCCTCAGCTCAACACACCCACTACACCCCATTTTCTACCACTCTACTGTAGCCCCTTGAGAGCAGAACCCAAGTCTTTTTTTTTAAAGGCTATTTTAAAAAGATTTTATTTATTTACTTGACAGAGAGAGACACAGCAAGAGAGGGAACACAAGTAGGGGGAGTGGGAGAGGGAGAAGCAGGCTTCCCGCAGAGCAGGGAGCCCAATGCGGGACTCGATCCCAGGACCTGGGACCATGACCTGAGCTGAAGGCAGACGCTTAACGACTGGGCCACCCAGGCGCCCAGGACCCAGGTCTTAATTTGTATTTGTTTCTGCAACACATAAGCGATGGGTGTGAAGCACTGGCACAGTGTCTGGGTCTCACGTAAGATGCCCTGGGCTACAAGAAACAGAAAACTTTACTCAAGATGACTACAGCCACATAGAATTTATTACCTCACCTCACGAAAGGGTCTTGGTAGGGTGTTCCAGGATTGGTTCATTCAGGGGCATTAGGACCCAGGTTCTTCAGGCTCTACCATCTTCAGAATGTCAGCCACGTTCTCAAGGGGATCTCTGCATGGTGAAACTCTGGCTGCCACCCAGTCCCAGACCTCAAGTCCTCACACCAAGATACAACAATACCTAGTGGAGAAAAGGGGCATCTCTTGTGTGTCTCACTTTGAGAACTAAAAAAAGACCTTTCCCAGAACCCGCCCCTTGACTTTTTCCCACAATTCATTGGCCGAGATGGCATCACATGCCCATACCTACAGCAACCTCTGTAAGGAAAATGGGGGATGGCCCCAACTGACCACATAGTCAGGCACCTGGCCGTGTGGCAGAGGCAAGATTACCCACGTCCAAACAGGAAAGGGGAATGGCCGTCGGGGGCAACTGTGTTTACTCCCAGCTGCCACGTAGAAACTATACAGTGAAGACTAGTGATTGACATTTGGACTTGGACGGACATGGTGACATAGCCCAAAGAGCAATGGGTTGAGTGAACTGATGAACAGCCTTCATTCTACTGTTGAGACCTTGAGGACAGAAGGTCTTGGACTGGGTCCTCCTTCTGATTTTTGTGCTTGGGTAAGACTGTCCAGCCGAAGCCTGGGCTTCTCCAGTGACCACATTTTCTGCTTCCTCTCTGACCCTGTCTACTGCTGAGCTGGGCATACTGTGGGCCTGCTGGGCAGCCAAGACATGCCCCTCAACAGCCTTCTGAAAATACATCTGCTCCCCATTCCCAACAAACACCCCAAAAAGTTACCCCTGAATCCTGTTCTCCTTGTCATTTTCAATCTGAGTAATTAAACTCAACACCTCCAGGGCGATTAAAAATTAATTCTGCATTCAACAGGCCTGGAAATGAAATGCAGTGGGAAACACACTTGACGTCCCTGGCTAGATGTAATTAGAAAATCCTCCTGCTGGGGGAAGGAGGGTAACTAAGGCTCTGGTGCAACCACAGAAGGGGCTGCTGACGCAGCAACAAGCCTCTTCTTGGCCTCTGTTTACTTAGGTCTATGAGGCTGTTGCTGATGGCGGCAGGGCACAAGCAACTGGTTTACACGAAGGGTCTTTACCTCCAGATCGGCAAGGGATCATGGGCACCGCTTCTGCCCAAGCCTGTTTGGTCCCCATTGTCTGTGCAGCGCCCCTCCCCCCTCTGCCAACAGCCCCTGCCACCCCTCCCCTCCCCCTCAGCCATGCCATCTGCACTGTCCCGGCACCTCCTCACCTGCTGCCCTTGATGCCCCATCCAGCCTGCTCTGGTCCTCTCCTCAGTGCTCCCTTCACTTCCAGCAACTATGCCCCAGGGGTGGTCCCTACTGCGGGCCGGCCACCCCAGGAAGTCTTCAGTGCTCCTTGTCTCCCAGCCCGGAGGCTGGCATTCCAGGATGCCACAAAAGGGCATTTCCTTTCCCCGTCGCAGAAGCCACCAGGGGCCTTCGCACCTCCCACACCATCCAACTTTCCCATCTGGTGCCTCTCAACACCGTGGGCAGCAGGAAATATCTCTTTAACCCTCGAGGGCTAGAATGCCTTACTATTTTGAGGAGCTCAGTAGCCTGTGGCAGAAACCACGTTTTGCATAAGATGGATCCTGTCCCTAACTATGAACCATTTAACTGCAACAAGGCATGAAGAGAAGTTCTAGGTCTTTCTTGACCTTCTGGAAGGACTAGGACAGTGCTGTCCAACATGGTAGCTACTACCCACATGTGGCTATTAAATTTAAATTATTTTAAATAGAATAAGATTAAAAATTTGGTTCCTCATCTGCATATGTGGTTTGTGGCTACCATATTGAGCATTCCAAATATAACATTCCATCATCACAGGAAATTCTATTGGACAGAGCTGCCCTAGAATATAAGTTCTGAGAGTGGGCATGGAAGTTGGACAGACCCTTGGCCATCTACACTGTGAGCCTAGGCAACACATTTAACTTTCTGAAGCTCCCCTCTGCTTCTTCCTCTCTAATAATAGCTAGCTCGGAGAGTCATGAGGTCCAAAGGAGAGGATCCAGGTACATGCTCATCATAGTACCTCATAATAGGAAGAGTTGATACATAGAAGCTATTGACTCTTGGGGTAGAGGACACAGCCTGATGAAGCAGAAGGATTTCCAATAAAGGAGACTGAGTTCTAGCCCCAAGTCCATCACTGCCTGTGAGCCATGCATGAACGATGTGACCCATACAGCCTAAATTTAAAAGAATGAATCAGAAGAAGTCTAAATGAAATGGAAAATCCAGCAGAGATTTTTCTCTGGATCCTGGGACCCAACATCCAACCGCCTGCTGAGCAGCTCCAGTTAGATGCCTTACACAGGGTCCTTAGAATCAAGAATCCCAAATGGGATGAGAGCATCTTCCACCCCAATCCCACATGCTCTTCCTTCACTTCCCAGCTCAGGAGCAGCACCTGTTTTCCACCAAGCTAGACTATAATAGCTCAGTCTCCTCAACCTATAATCCTATGATGTAAAGTTATTATCACCATTTTACAGACAAGGAAACTGAGGCCAGGAGAGGCTACATACCTTGCTAGATAGTGGGAGAGTCAGGTCCCAGAGCTTGTGCTCTTAAGCAGTATGCGGTGCTGCCTCAGCCCACCAAGAAAGCCCCTTGACATTGTCTCCTCAGATCTGTTCCCTTCTCTTTAACCCCGTGGCCAGCACCCTAATCTGGCCACCAAGGCCTCTGAGGGGCTCAGAGCAACAGTGCCTTCACTGATCCCCTGTCCCACCCTACCCCCTCTCCGCCTCCAGCTACAGTCCTGTATATAAGCTGAGTATTTGGTAACATCACTTTCCTGATAAGAGTCTTTCATCATCTTGCTCACCATTGTGTCCCTGGAGCCTGGCACTTAATGAGTGATCCCCAAATACTTGGTTGATTGATTGTATGAATCTTTTGAAACAGTCCAATCCCAGAGACTATTGGGATTATATGTTTGAAATGGTTTGGTAACACCTAGACTCTAAACAAGGCAATCTGGATGAGATGTCAGAAATGATGTGATGGATGAACATCGAGGGCACAGGTTAACAAATTGTGCAGTGTCCCTTCCGAGAAAGAATGAGCCAGAGGGGATAAGGGAGAGGGACTGGTCTGCAGGGGGGACAGGAAATGAATTCAAAGAACAAAAAGATGGCACTATGCCTCCTGGAAGGAAGGTGTGCCAAGCAGCCTCCAGGGAATGACGAGATGGATTCACTGGACTCTTCCCTTGCCAATGCCATTAATACGAGGGACTCTGGTTTAGACTCTGGGCTCCAGAATTTGGCTAATATCAGCCAAGTCCAGGGTGGCAGTCACCTCTGGGTGTCCTCAACAAATCTAGTTTCTGCTTCTGGGAACTGAGGAGCAGACTCTGACACATGGGGTATGTTCACGGGCTGTGTCCATTCCCCACTCGTGGCTCCCCCACGAGACCTTCCTAGGCAGCCGGTCTAACCCACTCCCACCCCTGGCAGGCGTTTTGAGTTCATGAGCCCTTGGACAGGTCATTTCATTACTCTGGGGCCTCAGTCTCCTCTTCGGGAGATTGGGGTTGAACTTGATGGCTTCTAGAGGTTGCTTCATGTCAGTGTTTGGGGCCTGGTGTCCATGGAGCATGGCCGTGGCCCCTCACACAGTCTACCCCTTGGTGTTTCACTCCTACCCCCAGTCAGAAACAGACTTTTGGGCTGAGAACTTGCCAAGACATACAGACCCTGTCCCAAGGAAGGCTCAAAGATTAGCCCTTCTTAGCATCTGCACAGATAGGGTCAGAGGCAGGGCCTGAGGTGGGCACTGAGCTGGGGGGGGCCTCAGGAGGAGGTATATTTATGAGGTAATATTATTGCATCAACTTAAATTTATTGAGTGTGATAAGAGTTGTGGAGGAGAGTGTCCTTGTTTTTCTGAGATAATAGCTCATCTGGTCAGAGGTAGACTGTCATCAAGCTTGCAGCTCACTTCCTAAGAGAGGGAAAGAAAGCAAATGTGGGAAAGTGCTGACGGTTGATGAATCTAGGTGAAAGGGAGACAGGTGCTCATTGTATTCCTATTTCAATTTTTCTGTAGGTTGAAATTTTCCAAAATCAAAAGTTGAGAGGGAAAAGAGCTTCACAGAAATTGTATCCAGGATATGGCTGCTTTGAGTTAATCACTAAGAAGCAAACATTTGTTGAGTTTTTACCACATGCCAGATACTGTCAAGCACTTTATGTGAATTATTTCACTTACTCCTCATATCAATCTTATGAGGAGGGACTATTAATAGAAAAGAGCATCCAAGGGCACAGAGGGGTGAAGTAACTTGCTCAAGGTCACACAGCAAGGAAGCAGCTGAGCTAAGATATAGTAGCTTTGGGTCTGTTCCCTTACCTACCTTATCCTAAATCAAGTCCCTCAAAGCATGGATTCTCCAGGATGAAAATACTAAACTTCTGGGAGAAGAAAAAAAGATCAGTGATTCCCAGAGGTTAGTGGTGAGGGAGGGATGAACGAGCAGAGCATAAAGGATTTTTAGGGCAGTGAAAATACTCTGTATGATACTATATTGGTAGGTACATGTCATGATGCATTTGTCAAAAGTCATAGAATGTGCAGCACCACGAGTGAACTCGAATGTAAATAGGGACTGCGATGACTATGATGTGTCCGTGTAGGTGCATCAATTGTAACAAGTGTCCCAACCCAGTGGGGGAAGCTAAGGGGGGATGAGGCTGCACCCGTGTGGAGCCAGGGACTCTACGGGAACTCTGTACTTTCTGCTCAACTTTGCGATGAATCTAAAATTGCTCTACAAAATACTCTGTTTTAAAAACACAACTGCATTTCTCCTAGATTCCAGATACAATTCAGGTCTGACCACGTGACTCACAGGAGATGTGAAAGTGGAAGGATGATGGGGGCCAAACTTCTATTTCTCCTTTTGCTGTCAAGCCTGCTTTTACCTCAGTGGGGTCAGCAAAACTCAAGGGTCCAGTGGCTGGCTTGGTGGGTGTTGAGAGGCCGAACGTGGGCACCAGTGTGTCTGGATAGAAGAAAGTTTTCATGACTGCAGTGTCTTCTGATGGTGGCCCAGTTCCTCAGTGTGACTTCCGGGGTCCTTCCTAAAAGCTCAGCCTAGAGCTTCAGCCTTCCCAGTGATTCTGTATGTCATGTAATACCCAGTCATAAAGCCCCTCCTCCTTAAAATGGCTAGAGCGTTTCTCTTCTCCTCAGGTAAATCCTGATACAACTGGCAGGGGGCTAGATGCATGAAGTTCTGAATAAACACTTTAGTCAATTGAAAGCATGTCATTGGCACCTATTCTCTTCCAGGGGCTTTCCTAAGAGCTCAGGGTCACACAGAGGGTCCTTGGCCTCAAGGAGTTTGCTGCCCACCAGAGATGTCCAGCAGAAAAACAGGAATGTTGGGGCGCCCAGGTGGCTCAGATGGTTGAGTGTCCGACTCTTGGTTTCGGCTCAGGTCGTGATCTTGGGGTCCTGGGATCAAGCCCCGCATTGGGCTCCACAATCAGCAGGGAGTCTTCTTGGGATTCTCTGTCCCTCCCCCTCTGCCTCTGCCCTTCCCTGCCCCCTCTCTCTCAAATAAATAAATAAGTTTTTTTTTTTTTTTAAGATTTTATTTATTTGACAGAGAGAGAGACAGCGAGAGCAGGAACACAAGCAGGGGGAGTGGGAGAGGGAGAACAGGCTTCCTGCCGAGCAGGGAGCCCGATGTGGGACTCGATTCCGGGACCCTGGGATCATGACCTGAGCTGAAGGCAGATGCTTAACGACTGAGCCACCCAGGCACCCAATAAATAAGTCTTTTTAAAAAAGCAAAACAGGAATGCAGGAATTCAGAAAAGGGGAATAGTAACAATAGCTTGTGGAGATCCGTGGTTTTGCCATCAGCATCCCCTCTCCTGTCTCCTGGTGAGCACAACTCACTTTCCCTCCAGAGGGTAGCATCTCCAGAGAGTCATGTGATTTAGGTCTAAGCTAAGCCGTGGACTCTGACCCCCGGGACATAAGACTGGTTCAGGAATGGGCAACTGACCCATCTCAAGATGATCAGAGATCATGTGTCTCAATCCAGGCAGAGCAACGGTCCATGGAAACCCGTGGAATGGGGTTCCCATAAGTTCTTGAAGACCCAACATCAACTCCTGGCTCTACCCCCTGGTAGCCTTCTAACTCTTACTCTCTCCAAGCCACAGTGGCCTCTTGAATCAAATGAGCTCCTGGCAATTTCCCAGGGCCATGGAGATAAAGATAATTGTGCCTGGTGCAAAGTAGACTCTCAGCACATGATTGCTGAGCAAACAAGCTGATCATTTTGGGTAGAGAAGGGAATGAAACATGAAAGTAATATGTGATAAGGTGTGCAAGGACAGGAAGGTTCATCTATTGACCCCTGCTAGGAGCTTTGCACTTCTTATCTCCAGTCCTCACAGCCATCTATAGGGCATTACCATACTGTTTCCAGATAAGGAAACTGAGGCTCGGAGAAGTAAATTAGCTTGTCCAAAATTGCATAGCTGACCAGCACAGGCGCTACAATCCAGTCTGACTCCACACCCATGACTTTCCCACCGTAATGACTATTCCCTGCGGACAGGGTCTGAGACCCCTGGGGGTCCTCCAGTACCGGCCAATCAGAATGGCCTTTCCTCGGCAAGGAAGAGCAAGCTGCCCAGCCTGGGGCAAATATGGAAAAGAAGTGTTTACATCCAGTACCAGTTGATTCACAGGTGGACTGAAAGGCCAAGCATGGCAGAGAGAAGACATTTCCACCTGTCAGCTCTCCAAGAGGCTGAATCTGGCAGGCCAGGCTCTGGCATGGGAGTGAGGTGGTGTGGACACCAGATCGGGAAGAGTACAGAGGGAACCCAGGCCTTGGAGAGTGGATGGTCTGAGCTACCCACAGGGCGGGAAGAGGCCTGGGTCCCTGTGACCAGCTGCATCCTGGGAAACATGCAATCCCCACCCAGAGGGCCCCGCTGTTGGGCTTTGGGGAGAGGCCAGGAGGAAGTGCGCACTGGGGCCCGTGCACACTCCCCCAGTGCTGAAGAGCAAGATTGGCATCTGTGCTGGGGCCCGTGGGAGGAGGTTGTTTGTGTTCGCTTTTCCTTCTCTCTCGAGCCCTCCCTTCTCCAGTCAACAACTGGTAAAACCTGCAGGCTGATGCCCAGCCTGAGTCCCTTCCTCTGACTCAGTGGCAGGGAAGGGGAGTGGCCCAGAGAGCCGCCCACATCCCTGGCTGGCAGCCTGGCCCCCGGGGTCTCTGGGGCCACCAGCTTCCCCTGGGCACTCGTAGGGCTTGTTCTTCTCGGCTTTTCCTCTTGATGAGAATGCCTCCAGGCACAAACGTTCGGCCCCCGTCCCCCTCAGGCCTCCAGCAATCAGGATAAAGAGGGTTAACAGGCACACTTTAGCCTTTCCCCATTTCATCTGCCCTGGCTCACCTGATTCCCATGTCAACTCTTGAGGTGGTTGATAACACTCCTATTTTACGGAGGAGTAAACTGAGGCCAAGCAAGGGAGAAGGACTTGCCCAAGGCCACATAGCTAACAAACAGTCTGGCAATGACCAGAATCCCAATCTTTTGACCCCCAGACTGAAGGGTCATAGCCAGCAAAGGTACACATACCAAGGACACCGCCCTTTTCTCCCACAGGGGACCCCAGCGTACTTGCCACCCCATCCCCCATCATCTCTGCAAGTTCCTTGGGGGTCACATGGGTGCCCACGGCCAGTCTGCTGCCCTTGTTGTCTGCTAGGTACCGGACAACTAAGGCAGGGACCTCGTCTCTCTCACTGCCTGGGGTACTCCACGAGGTCCCTGCTTCCCTGAGAAGGCTAGGACCCCTGCAGCTGGCCGAGGTGGCAGGCCCTTGGTCCTCCCCAGCGCAACGCCGTTCTGTGCTCTGAGCCGGAATAGGCGGAAGGCCCTTCTCTCAGTTTGCAGCCCAGGCCCCAGAGATACCCTGGGGTTTCTCTCTACGGAGAGTAAGGGGTCAGTGTTTCTTCTCAGCCTGTTCCCATTCACTCACTTACAGTAACTCTACTCAGGTTATGATTCCAGAGAAACTGCCCCCAACCCACCACGATCAAGCTCCCTTTGCGGATCCCCGTCCCACACAGATCCACCCCAGCTTAGTATACGCCATCCCCCTGGCCTTCATTGGTTAAGGGATGGGCACATGACCAAAGTCAGGCCAATCAGAGCCAATGAAACTCAGTTCCAGAGTTTTGGGCTCTCGGAGAAGCACAGTGGTTCTTTGCCCTGAGGAGAGAGTGAGAGGCTTGGAGCTTTTGCAGCCATCTTGCCCCCAGGGTGTGGAACCTGCCCCTGCTTGAGCTGTTACCTGGAGAAGAGCTGAGCCCAAAGACAACAGGGAACAGCAGGCCTTGATGACATTGTTTAGAGTTCCTGATGAAGCCTTCTCTGAAGCCAACCACGCTCCCTTGCACTTCATTTCCAAGGCCAATACATTCTGGTTTTGCATTAAGCAAAACATTGTGTTTTCTATTACTTCCAACCAAAATTTTAGTGATATAGAAGGTCAGACTTGGGCCCCTTGCTTCTCTCCCTGCCCCACCCCTACTACTCATCAAATTTCCTCCTCAGAGTCCTACCTACCGCCATGCAGATTAACACATACAAATTGATACCCAGGGCCACCGCTACTGGCCCATAGCATTATCTATCTATTTATTTATTTAATTTTTAAATTTATTTATTTATTTTAGAGAGCGTGCATGAACGCACAAGTGCACAAGTGGGGGAGGGGTAGAAGGAGAGGGAGAGAGAATCCTCAAGCCGACTCCATGCTGAGCACGGAGCCTGATGTGGAGCCCAATCCCAGGACGCCAAGATCACGACCTGAGCTGACACCAAGAGTCGGCAGCTCAACCAAATGAACCACCCAGGCACCCCTGCCTCTGCACTATTTAAAACTATTTGTGCCATATAAAAGAAGTTGTCCTGGTAACAGTCCCCAGCTGGCTTGGTGAGGAGGGGGCGGGTGGGGAGGAGAGTAGGGGGTCGAGAGAACAAGACATGATGGCAAAACCCTGGCTCTGCCTGCCTCCTGGGGGTGGTGCCCACTGCGGGTCTCACCCAGGGCTCAGGAGAGGTGTCCTGCCTGACCTGGCCGGTGGGGCCTCCCACCACGCTTCCAGTTGGAAGGATGGGTCAGAGGAAAGCAGAGACCACCAGTGCAGTTGTGTTTTTAAACTGGCCCCTTCCTGGGATGATTTGTCCCTGAGTTAAGAGGCCTTGGAGCACCCTGTTTTTCCCTGCGCCCTCTGGCCTGGCTCCCTCCCAGCCACACCCCCAAGCAGATCCTTTCTTTCTGAGAGCTGGAGCCTGAGAATGAGTCACAGCCTCATTCTCATCATTCCTTCCTCACGGGTCAGGCCTCACCCCTTCTCTCCGTCAGCACCTCCCCTGGGCGGCCATCTGCCCCCTGTAAGTGCAAGCTGTGCCCCACAGGGCCGCCCAGAGAGCCCTCTGAGTGTGAGGCCAGGCGGGCAGGGCAGACCTCTCTGCTCCTGGAGTCTCTTGGGAGATCTGGGGCCTCCAGGGATGGGCCATGGTCTCCGGGGTCTGTCGCAGCCCCTACAGGACATTTCCTGGGATCTATCCCAACAAGCTCTGTCTTCCTCAAGAGTGTCAAGTGCATTTTTGTATCTGTCCCAAAGAAGAGGAACGAAAACCCCGTTAGAGAGTGCCTACCATGCCCAGGCCCTGCTGTGAACCCTGAGTTGTCGTCCCCCGCCCCCCCGCACTGCGAGCACGACCCACACTGCAGAACGAGGAGTCGAGGCTCCCGGGTGCCAGAGCTCATACCTGCGTTGCCAGCACACCACCTCGCTCGCCCGGGCCGTGCGGCACGCTCCCCAGGCCTCTTCCGTTCCTCTCGCCCTCGCCTCCAGGAGCCTTCTCCAGGCCCGAGCCTGGCAGGCCCCAAGCCAAGAGTGGATTCTTTCATACTCTTTGGTCTGAATCAAGCAGGAGCAACCCCCACTGGTCTTCCTGCCTCGTTTGGAAGAAGAGTAAGAAACCAGACAAGAAACTGTCTATGTACCAACACATCTCCTCTCGTGGCCATACCATAGGCCATACCATAGCCATCCTTCTCCTCACAGTGGGCAATCTATGCCCCAGAGGTCCCTGAGCTGGGACGTCAGAAAGAAAGAATAAAACCAAAGGGCTGCCAGGGCGCCTGGGTGGCTCAGTTGGTTAAGTGTCAGACTCTTGATTTCGGCTCAAGTCATGATCTCAGGGTCCTGGGATGGAGACCCCCATCAGGCTCCACGCTCAGTGGGGAGTCTGCTTGGGGATTCTCTCCCTCTGCCCTTCCTGCCCACGGTCTCTCTCTCTCTAAAATAAATAAATGTATCTTTAAAAAACAAATAAACAAAAAACCAAGGGGCTGTCTTGCTAGCCTACAGAAGGGCAAATGTTTGTAGGAGGTAAGCAACTTCTCTCAGCCGTTAAAGGAATGCTCTACTTTAAAACAAATCAAAGTTAAAGGGGACTTGGAAGCCATGGGGAGTCCCTGCAGGGGCCCTGGGAAAGTTATCTGGCAAGGGGGTCTGTGAGGAGGGGTCCATTCAATCAGGGGCGAGTCCCTGAGCAAGGGTTTACCTCAGGCTCAGTTCAGGCCCTCCCTCCACAGTATTAAATCACTAAAAGAACAATTTAATAAGCACCAGGTAATCCTGGTGGCTCAAAAGAGATACAGAAAAACAGTCTAGGACCTTGTAGAATCTTCTGGAATCAGTTCTAATCCTGTGCTATACATTAAAATCACTCTAGGAGCTTTTAAAAATACTGATTTCTGGGCTCGCTCTAGACCAACTGAGTCATAATCTCAGGATGGGGGCTGGGCAGCTATATTTTTTAATCTCCTTAGGTGATTCCACTGGTGTTTCTCAAATTTCTCTGATAAGAAAAATCACCCAGGGGGCACATTAAAAAAAAAAAAAAAAAAAAAAAGATGGCCGGGCCCCCAACCAGTCAGTGAGGCCCAGGAATTTGCATTTCTCACAGAGTCTCCCCCTTCCATCCTCAGCGCTCCACAGAGGGCTTCCCTGGGACTAAACATAACACCCACTTTCTTCACACTACTTACCACTCTTTGTGCTTGTATATTCCTTTCTCTGTGTGTTTCCAGCCCGTCTCCCCCTAGACTGTCAACTCCATGAGGGCAAGAACCACAGCTGTTCTGTTCTACACAGCGTAGGGGCTAACGGTGTGGGCTCTGAGGCCTGGCCTGCATGGCCTCCAACCGCAGCTCCACCGCTCACCTGTTCCGCCATCTTGGTCAAGTTCCTTCTCTTTCTCATGCCTCGGCGCTTTCTTCTGTCAAGTGGAAATTAAGATAACAACACCTGCCTCACATGGTTGATGTGAGAAATAAAGATAATACATGTAAAACATTTAATATAGCTCCTGGCACATAGACAGTGGTCCATATGTCAAAATGTTAATTACCTTGATTATCTTTTGCTCCATAACAAACACTCCGGAACAGTGGCTTAAAACTAGAACCATTCAATGGCTCACAATTCTCTGGATTGACGAGTTGGGCAAGGCTTGGTTGGGATGGCTTGTCTCTGCTGCCGGCGGTTTGGGCTGGACCCGCGCTAGCCTTGCAGTCAGTCTGCTGGGGGCTGGGGGCTGGGGGCTGGGGACCCCAGCTGGCCTCACCCACGTGACTGGCAGCTGGCCAAGGCTGTCGGCGTGGGCACCTCAGTTCCCTTCCGTGTGACCACTCCAGGAGGCCGGCTTAGGCTTCCCCAGGTGGCAGCTGGGCTCCAAGAGGGTGAGAACGAAAGTCACATGTCACTTTTGTAGCATCCTGTTAGTCAAAGCAAGTTACAAGGCCATCCCAGAGTCAGGGGATGGAGAAATAGTGCCAGTGTTTGAGAGGGAGAAGTGTAGAGACTCCCTGGACATTCGAAATCCTCCATCATTGTTATTTTCCTGTGTCTAGCATGGAATGCACAGGTATGCATTTAAGGCCTATTTGTGGAAGAGATTAAATAAGTGGATAAACAGAGGAGAGACTGGAGACCAGAGAGGAAAATGGACTTGCTCAAGGTCACACAGCCAGTCACTGGCAGAAACGACTCCTGGTGCTGGTTCTGCCTCTTCCCATTACACCGATCTGCTCAGACAGCTGCCTGAGGTAGGGCAAATTCTCCAGATAACTGCCTCACTCCTCAGCTTCCGTTGAGCCTCTGGAGATGTATTTAGAAGGCCAGGACTGTGCTTGCTTCCTGAAGAGCCTGGGATGGGAAGAAGTTTCCCTGGGCACAGAGCCTGGCAGAGAATGGTCAGGGCATCAGCAACTCGCCTGCGGTCCCATGGCAGGTGGGCGGGGGGCCAAGGTGGGAGTCAGAGGCCAAGGCAGACCACGGTATAGACACCGCCTGGCCTGTTTCTCCCCCCGCCCCCCAGCCAGGTGGGGATGAACACCGTCCCACCCGCACACCCCTCGCGCTCTCCTCACCCTTTAAGCCCTGCGAGAAAGCTAGCGCAAGACTGGGCCTGGAACAGCAATTTCATTTTGAACAGTGAGTCTGGGGGAGGGGAGCAGGGAGAACTCAGCTCGCCCAGGAGGAGTTGCAAAATATATCCTATGTTTCTGCCCCTGTCCATCAGCCTTCCTGTTGTTCTGGCACTTGGGGGAAAGCAAGGCCTCCCTTGCTTTCTCATGTCTTCTCTGCCCAGGAGCTTTCCCAGGGCTTGCTGACTCACCCACCTGCTGCAGAGAAGGCACTATTTTTAGCCTGAGGTAAATGAGCTCCGCAGTCACCCAGACCACATTCCCTAGTGGCTCTTTGTCACAGCTGGTGCGACTGGATGGGGGCCACGTCACAGGGGGACCCCCCCATCAGGGTACCTCCATCTCCTTCCTCTGAGATGCTGCTCTGCCCGGCAGTCACTGTACCCCACACACCCCCTTCTTGTGCCCGCGTGGCCACTCCCACGACTGCTTGGAAGTTAAGACTGTGGGGTCCGGAGGCCAGCGGACCCACTCCGACCCCTGACCTCTCCCACGTCCCCCAGACTGCCAGTCAGTTACAGGACATCAGAACAGGAAGGGCACCCTTCCTTGATGTCGTCAAGTCCAGCCCCCCCCCTTACTGATGAGGGAAGGGAAGCGAAGGAAGGAGCAGGGGCTTGCCTGTGCCACGCGCCAGAGACCCCTCTCCGACATTGTTCATCCACAGCCACCCCATGGATGAAAAGCCAGCAAAAAGGAAATGCTTATGAGAAGGCCACTGCTGGTCAGAAATATTAGCGCCCCAGTCCAGTATCCCAGTCCCTGGAACCCTGTACAAAGCAGTGAAGGATTTCTTTGTGATCACCTGAATCACCTGGGCAGGTGCCGGTCCCTGGGCTCCACTCTGGCTTGGGGTTTGAATCCTAGCACTACTGCTCACGAGCCGCAGGACTCGGGGTGGGGGGGGAGGTGTAAACCACCTCTGCCTCGGTTTCCTCACCTGTAAAAGGAGACTAAGCCTCCTCATGCAGATGTGAGAAACAGTGCGTGCCCGCGGGGGAGGTGGCAGGCCGCACCTCGGAAGTGTTTTGTTTCTGGCCCCAGGCCTGGGTGCCTGAGCCATGGCTCCCGGCAGCTGCAGGGAAGTTCTGTTCCCTCCACTCGGGCGCTGAAAGCCAACCCTACCTCCTGCAGATCAGCCTAGAGCTGTCACCTGCTAGTGACTTCCAGAACCGACCCTGCGAATCTCTGCCAGTCAGTGGCACTGCTCTGACTAGGATCTCAAGATGTTCCACGATCCGCTGGGGAGCCCCCACCCCTGTCCCTCAGCGCCGGGGCCGGACACAGATGGCATTCCGCAAGAAGCACTGGTTTGATCCTCCTGTCCCCCTGTGGTGACAGAGCCTGATGCCTGTCAGACCCTTTGTCCAGACAAAATTCGGCAGAGCCCAGGGCCCCAGTGTAGGCAGTTGACAAGAGCGGCACTGAGTTTATTTTCTAAGTTCATTTCAATTTATTTTCTAAGTTCGAATTGGCAACATATTACCGTGCTGCTAAGGAAATCGGTGTGAACACAAGTGGGCTCTGACGTGTGAAAATCACGTGTCACTTCTAAATCTACACATTGATGCTTATTACAAATATTTGAGTCCTTTAAAATATGTTTTGGAAATCATATTTGAATTGAGCATGGGTAAAAGCCACAAAGCTCCCCAACCCCTCCAAATGCCAGGGTTTTGTTTAGCACAATTTGCCTCCCTGGAGAATTTTATTGGCCAGGGGACTGAGGCTCAGGTAGCAGGAGGGACGTGCCCTGTAAGTGGCTGCAGGAACGAGACCCCAGGTCCACCGAGTCCCAGGCCACATTCGCAGCCTGAGCAGCGGGGCGCGCTGCCCACAGGCTTGGGCGGCTGGCACAGGGGGCTCTAGCTACCGGCCAAATTGGTTTCTTAAGTGACAAAGACTGTCCGTGACTCTCAGTGTCTGTGGCTGATAGTGGGCCCGCGGGGACAAAGCCTGCGATGAGGAAGGTCGGAGGTGTGTGGGCCCCACTGGGGAGCAGGAAGGAAGGATGCAAGAAGGGCCTGCGTTGCCTGGCCCTGGGTGTCCTACCTAACCAGAGAAGCCAGGGTTCAGCTGTCTTTCCCACCACATTGGCCCTCGCACCTGCCGTGCGGGACACAGCTTCTTCCTGTGGGAGACGGGCTGCCAGGGTACCCGCTCCCTGCGCCTTGTTGTTGGTTGGTGCTCCTCGGCCTGAGAAAGTGCCCGGGAGGGTATGGCAAAGCACCCCGTGCAAACAGGCCTGTGATGACCTGCCTTGGGTGGGGAGGCTCTACCCCAGGCCGGAGGGGTGCCTGGCCAGCGGGGGGGATCGCTCCCCAACTCACAGCCCCAGCTCCCTCTGGAGAACATCTCATGGGGCCTCCGTGCACAGGGTCCTCGTTGGAGTAAGGGGCCAGCTCCATCTGCAGAGGTGGAGCTGGGCGGTGTTTGCTCTCCACAGCCCCCGCCCCAGGCCCATCAGAGGGAAGGACAGAAAGGGGAACCAAGTTGAGAGTCCACCCACTTACTCAATAGTGGGGAGCTCTGGGATGGCTACTTCCATTTTGTTTCATAAGTTGTCCTTCTTCTTTGTCAGAGGTACATGGAAACAGTTTTTTAAAACCAAGCAGAAACAACACTCACAACTCCTGATCCCTGTTACCCAGTTCTCCTGGCCCCTGCGTCCCTTCCTTAAAGCAACTGCTGTTACCAGTTTGAGGGGGATCCTTCAAGAGATACTCTCTACATATATAAGAGTGTGTGTGTGTGTGTGTGTGTATCCTTTTATTTTTTATGTAAATGTGAACAAACTACATATATTTTTCTGGAACTCTTATTTTTCATTTAATGACAAATTTTCAAAATTAGTTCATAACGGCAGCTGAAATCTATGTCCTTCTTCCTAATGGCTAACAGGCAAGCCCCTCGACCCACCATGACCCATTTAACTAGGCCCCCACGGATAGACGTTTAATGAGTCTTCAATGTTTTGCTCCTTTGATAAATACTATTGTGAATGTGTCTATCTTAACTCTGTTCCTCCTACATTTCTGGGGTGTCCAGTACACTCAGGGCATTGGGTAGGGGGCCACCGGGGACAAGGGGGATCATGCTGCGTGAGTGAGAGACCACCTGGCTCTCAAGCGGGGATGGCAGCCCCACCCATGACCTTTAGGGAAGCCTCAGGTGAACAAAGAAACAGAAGGGGTTTAAAGAGGAAAGAGGAAGTGGGCAGGGTGGATGAATAAGATTCTTTTTTTAAAGTTATTTTAACAAGTTCTTTTCTGATTCTACAGTAAAACATACTACAGGAAATTTGGAAAACATTTAACAGATGTAAAAATAAGTCACCTGGAATCCCATTCATCCAGAAGTAACCACTAGTCATGTTTAGTATATTTCCTGCCAGGCTATTTTCTAGATACAAAGGGTTTCTGGAGGCCAAGGGGAACATGAGTGAAGGGCATGCAGGGGAGGGTCCTCTTTGAGCTTCAGGGAGCACTAGATCTTTCAGAAAACAGAGTCAGAAGCAGGAGGAGACAGGAGAAGATCATGGCAGATGGGCACAGGGATGGGGGGGTCCATATTGCAGGTCAGCCTGAGGGTGGCAGGGAAGACTTTACCCCTGGATCAATAGGCACTGGGGGGCCACCACAAACGTTGGAGCACAGGACTGGTAAGATCCCCCTGGCAAGAGATCTGAGGAGTCTGGCTTTGAGATTTTAGAAGGATAGCTAAGGGGCGCCTGGGTGGTTCAGTCGTTAAGCGTCTGCCTTCGGCTCAGGTCATGATCCCAGGGTCCTGGGATCGAGCCCCGCATCGGGCTCCTGGCTCAGCGGGAGCCTGCTTCTCCCTCTCCCACTCCCCCTGCTTGTGTTCCCTCTCTCGCTGTGTCTCTCTCTGTCAAATAAATAAATAAAATCTTTAAAAAAAAAAGGATATCTAAGAAAAAAATCTCATCATGTGTTTGGAAGAGCAGGTCTGAAGCTCCAGAGGGAAGTCACCTCTGAAAATATTAAGTTGGGAGTTGTAAGAACACAGATGAGTCCTGAATGTGGATGAGGCAGTTAGGAGAAAGGTGTGGATCTGAGGCTAAGAGCACAGACTTACAAATAATATGAGCACGATTGAATCCCAAAGACACCACTTACCAACTATGTGGCATTGAGCGATTTACTTTTCCTCACTACGTCTGGGCTTCTCCATCTGCAAAGTGCAGATAAACTAACACACCCATGTCAGAGGGTCATTCGGCGTGAGGATTACATGAGGTGACACAGCTAAGAGCCTAGGATGGTGCCCGGCACACAGAAAGTATCCAATAATTGTTGAGTTCAGGATGAGAACAACAAAAGGGCTAAGGTTAAAACTGTGGTAGAGGATGCTGGGAGAAGGAGAAGCCATTAAAGTTTCCCAGAAAAGAGCATTCTTCTAGACAGGAAGAGAGGGCCCCACCCCCGCCCCCAAGCAAGGCCTCAGGGGTTTTAGGAGGAAGAGTTGGTGACAGCACCAAACACTGCCTGGGGCCTAGGAAGGGCTCAGGGCCCAAAGGTCCCTGGTGAGTGACAACTTCACAGCAGTTGCCGTGGTGACGTGTGTGGAAGGCAGAGGCTGAGAGGTCAGGGGGTGGCAGGAGATGAGGAAGTCCAGAGGGTGAGTTTACAAGTCTTTCAAGAAGTTTGGCAGAGAAAGGAAAAAGGGGAGTCCTAGCTCAGGGAAATGGTGTAGGGAAGAGGGAAAGAGGTGTTTTGTTTGGGTTGGGTTGGGTTGGAGGGCATTTCAACATGTTTATAGGCCGAAGAGAAGAAATCAACAGATAATTCTCAAAGAGAGGAAGTGATGAAAGATGTACTCCACTTCTCTAGACTTCAGCTTCCTCATTTTAAAAATGAGAATGTGGACAAGGGATCTCTGAGGTCCTGCTTGCTCTTCAATTCTGTTATCCATCCATCCATCCATCATCCTTTTGACACACACTGTAGATAGACTTCGCCCTCGGCTAAGTCGGGGGAGGGGTGCAGGGAGGAGTGGAGGGACACAGAAGCAATGGCCCTTCTCTCCAGGGTCCTGTGTTTAATGGGAAGAGTAGACAATCGGGCAATGACAACTATATCACAAAGTGACCTCAAAACCCACACCCTTGTAGCCCTTTAAAATGACATTCCAGCACTTACCCAAGCCCTCGCCTCCCCCACCCCCTTTCTTCTCCACCTTTGAGAACCTGCCCTAGACTTACTGTTTCATTGAGTAGCCCCCATACCCAGCATGGTGCTGGATCCATATAAGCAATTAATGAACTAGTATTTTGTTGTTGTTGTTTCAAATTTTTATTTAAATTTTAGTTAGTTAACATATAGTATAATATTGGTTTCAGGAGTAGAATTTAGTGATTCATCACTTACATGTAACACCCAGTACTCATCACAAGTGCCCTTCTTCATACCCATCACCAATTTGGCCCATTCCCTGCCCACCTCCCCGCCAGCAACCCTCAGTTTGTTCTCTATAGTTAAGAGTCTGTTTCCTGGTTTATCTCTCTTTTTCTCCCCCGCAAAATGTTCATCTGCATTGTTTCTAAAATTCCACATATGACTGAAATCATGTGGAATTTGTCTTTCTCTAACTGACTTATTTCGCTTAGCATAATACTCTAGCTCCATCCATGTCATGCAAATGGCAATACTTAATTCTTTTTGATGGCTGAGTAATACTATGCGTGTGTGTGTGTGTGTGTGTGTGTGTGTACCACTTCTTCTTTCTCCATTCATCAGTTGATGAACATCTGGGCTCTTTCCATAATTTGTCTATTGTTGTTAGTGCTGCTATAAACATTGGGGTGCATGTGTCCCTTCGAATCACTATTTTTGTATCTTTGGGTAAATACCCAGTAGTGCAACTGTTGGGTCGTAAGGTCGTTCTATTTTTAACTTTTTGAGGAACCTCCATACTGTTTTCTAGAGTGGCTGCACCAGCTTGCATTCCCACCAACAGTGTAGGAGGGTTCCCCTTTCTCTGCATCCTTGCTAACATCTGTCATTTCCTGTATTGTTAATTTTAGCCTTTGAACTAGTATTATCATATCCACTAATTCAGTTATGTTTGTTGATCTTGTATGATGTGCCAGACACGGGGAGACAATAGTGAGCAAAAGAGATCCCTGCTCTCCTGGACTTGGTTGGGGAGCAAGATCATCGAATAGTTCTATATAAATTTATAATTCCAGCTGTGATGGCAGAGAGCAGGGCTTTTCCATGGGCCCGAAGCTCAGAAAAGGTCTCTCTGAAGAAGTAACTTGGGATCTGAAGGAACAGGTGTTCACCAAGTGAATAGCCTTCCAGGTGGGGACACAGTCAGGACACAGCCTATGCAAAGGTAGGAAAGTAGGGGGAGGGGGAGGGAAGGAGGGAGACAGAGAGGAGGGGAGAAAGAGGGAGGTCAGGGGCCTGACCGAAAGGCGGTATAGCTGGGAGGGTCTCACTAGACCAGATAGGAGAGGCCACAGGGCTTGTAGCCAAGGGAGGGAATGTTCTTTATCTGGGAGCAGAGGGAAGTTGTGCAGTGGTTTCAGCATGGAAGCAACATGATGGGTTCTGGTTTCAAAGAAATGTCCTTGAAAAAGCTGCCGGCCAGTATGCGCAGTGTGAGCCTATCACACATGCCGGGTACGGGGGTAGGGATGGGGGCTGCCCTTCACCCTCTCCTCTAAACCTGTCATATTTTTTAATAATGAGCCTGTTCTGCTTTTGTTATCAGGAAAAAAAATACTGAAGATTATAAAACGGTAGAACAGCTTGGGGGAGGGTAGGAGTGGATGCTCAAGACCACTGAGGGGACCCCGCCCCGCAGGGTGGTGTGCGTTGTACCCAAGCCAGACAGGGGGGGTGGGGATGAGCTGGGCTCTCCTGCCGGTGTATCCACCAGACCGCCTGTCCTCAGAGGGCTCACCCAGGGTGCTTGGGGCCCAAAGGGGGCTCTCTCTCTGCCTGGGTAGCCCACCCTTCCTAGAGGAGTGAGGAGAGGAGGGAGGAGCATAGACCTGAAGAGGGGATCACATTTCCTGAAGGCTGTTCCCAACACGGAGGCAGCAGGAGTCGCCTCCCAGTTAGCCCCACTTCTCCCTCTGAGCTAGCCTTGGGAAATGGGGCTGCTCCCTGGACACCCTCGTTCTCAATCTCCAGCAAGGGCTTGGCCTGTAGGGAGTGTTTTGTTGATGGTGCCCGGCAACCAGGGCTACTGTTTTAGCGGGAGGTGGAGTCCCAGGGAGGAGTGCCCTGCCCAAGGAGTCCCCAGCTTCCATGGAGCGGAGGGCAAGCTGATAGAGCCCAGGTGGGGGTTCCCTTAGCTCCCAGCTGTCGGCAACCTCCTCGAGAGGAGCCAGGCTGGGCTGCTGGCCAAGGGAAGGGGAAGGACGAAATGGGAGTTCTTCCTACCAGTTGGATCCCGCTCTGCTACGTGATGTTTGAGAAGTCACCAGGAGTGCCCACCAAGGGGTGGGGAAGCCAGGGATCCCCGTGTTCCAATCCCATGGGGGGCGGGGGCAGTCAGGCTGCCTGATGGTTTCACTGGCTCTGTGTGAGGGGAGATGAGGCTTCCAGAAGCCTGGCTGGGACACTCCAGGTTTGTGCCCTGCCGAGAACAGAGCAGGTTGTCTGTCCTGGAATCGAACTCTGTGGGGAGGAACAGCTAGAAGGGCTGTTGGTTATCTCGAGTCCCCAAACCTGAAGGCTGTAGCCCGGAGCTCAGACTCTGGAGGTTGAAGGAAGAAGGACGACAGGGGACGACTATTTGACAGACCTAGTTTGACGTCCCAATCTGCCTCAGTTTCCTCA
This sequence comes from Halichoerus grypus, assembly GCF_964656455.1. Classification (NCBI taxonomy): domain Eukaryota; kingdom Metazoa; phylum Chordata; class Mammalia; order Carnivora; family Phocidae; genus Halichoerus; species Halichoerus grypus. The sequence goes on along the minus strand of NC_135718.1, from coordinate 19,554,479 downwards.
CCTGGGAAATCGGAACAGCGCTGCCTCCATCTCGTGGCGTGGCGATTGGGGCTGACTGGGATAACGTGGTGAAGGGCCTGGCATGTAGCTCCCCTCCCCACCTGGGTTCTTGCACCTGCATTCTCCCTCCCCACCTCCTGTATGTCCAACAGACCCAGATTCTGACCCAGCGGCCAGGGGCAGGCCTTTCGTAGGCCACTTCCTCTCTGGCTTTCAGTTTCTTCATTCAATGAAACTGGGAGCTCTGTGGAAAGGCCAAAGGCAGGACAAGCAGTCATTTCTGGTCTGCAAGCTGTTTTAGCCTCATCGGAGGTAGAGGAACGATGCAGGCTCAGGCATGGGCTGAGGGTCCAGATGCTCCTCAAACGGCTGGAGCCCTTTGGTTTTCCATGAGAACTGCTAGCAATGACTGAGCCATACACAAGAGGCATTCTAGTTGCCCCAGCCTGGCCCAGATTAGACATTCTCTAGAAAAGTGCTGGCTTGGTGGAGGGAAGTGAGGTGGGAGATAGGGAAGCTGGACGGATCATCTTGCAGGTGGGTAAGGAAATCACCAATGAGTCGTTCCTGAACTGTTTTTGTCTTCACTCTGTAGAAATCTTCCTTCTAGGACTCTGCTCTACAACACACTAGCACAAATACACAAAGATATACCCAAGAGAGGGTTCGTTACAAGACTGCTTGTCTTGGTAAAAATGGGAAGCAATCCCACCCCCCAAATACACAGCATGCTGGCAAAGATATCATATCAGCCTGGAAAGTGGTCCGTGATAAAGAGCAAGTAGCAAAGTTGATTGTATGATGTGATCTCATTTTATTACTATATATATGTTGTAATATGTAACTGAGTGTGGTGTATGAACCAATTCCAGACACACACACACACACACACACATACACTTTGAGGCACAGAAAAGAAAATCCTGGAGAACACAGTAAAGTGTTAACAGTAGCCACCACTAGGGTAGAAAAAAGATGTTTAAAATTTTTTTAAAGATTGATTTATTTATTTGAGGGAGAGAGAGAGAGCAGAGCGGGGAGGGGCAGAGAGAGAGGGAGAAAGGATCTTAAGCAGACTCTGCATTGAGCACAGAGCCGGACCCTGGGGCTCAATCTCGTGAGCTGAGCCAAAACCAGGAGTCGGATGCTTGACTGACTGCATCACCCAGGCACCCCAAAAGATGTTTAAATCTATGTGATACACTTCTGCACTGCACTGTTTGTATTTCTTAAAATTAGCACGTGTTAGCTCTGACTTAACATCCTGGAACTGGAAAGGGTCAGGCGGTCAACCTTCTCCTAGGAGCAAGCAGAGGAAGTGAGACTATAGGAGGGAGGTCCATGTTGCGGGGCAATGCTCCAACCACAATGAAGTGGGGTCCATGAAAACAGGGGGGAGGGGAGACACCATTCATTTCCCTGGTGACAGGGATCCTAGCAGTCTACACCTCTGTCCTCCAGCACCTGGCCGGGGCCCCACGTAGCATTCAGGGTCCGTGCTCCTCAGAGCAGCCGCTCGGCTCTCCGGGAGACAAGGCGCATGACCGCTAAGCACTCTGCAAGTCCTGGGCAGAACTGAAGCATGCTGGTTCTTCATTCTGGGATACCCACTAAAGGAGCCCCTGCCAATAACTAACCTGGTAGCAATAATAACGCTCACTATTTTCTAGCCTTTCCATGTGCTAAGTATGTGGCATGTATCATCCCATTTTATCCCAGTCAGAGTCCCATAAAGTAGGTAGTTCCAACTTTTAATTCCATTTTACAGACAAACAAACTGAAACTCAGAAGGGGCATATAACTTACTGAAGGCCTCCCAGCCACAGAGGGCAGATGCTGAATCCAAACCCACGCACTCTGACTCTGAAATCGACCTCAGAGCCACCATTCAGTGACTTCTTAGTGACACGTAAGGCAAGCAGACCCCAGTGGGTTTTTTTTTTCCTGAACCATGTCTTCTTCGTAGTCACCATTATCTTAACTGCAAATGTTTCACAGGAAGAAGCTGGGGGTTTGGTTTGGTGATGTCAGTGGTTGGGGTCTGTTGAGCCAGATTATCACTAGAGTGTGACGCCCGATACTGACCATGAGCCGGTTACCACCCACAGTCAAAGAAAAAGGGGAAAATAAGAATTCTAGTCCCTTACGTGGTTCAGCTGGCCATAGTGTTTACTTGGTTATAAAAGGTCAACTATGAAAAATGACATAACCAAATGACCATATATTACTGTTCTTGGAGGAAGGGAGTGGAGATGATGCATGAAGGAGGTGAAAGAACTCATCTCCCAGGGAAGAAGTCAAAATTATTCCTAAAACTGGGGGTGCCTGGGTGGCTCAGTTGGTTAAGCATCTGCCTTTGGCTCAGGTCGTGATCCCCAGGGTCCTGGGATGGAGCTCTGCATGGGGCTCCCTGCTCAGTGGGGGGCCTGCCTCTCCCTCTCCCTCTGCCTGACGCTCTCCTTGCTTGTGCTCTCTCTGTCTCTCTCTCTGTCAAATAAATAAATAAAATCTTAAAAAAAAAAGCGGGGGGGAGGATAAAAGTTTAATGAAAAAAAAAAGAAAAAATTAAATAAAATCCAAAGCAAAAGCAAGAAGGACAATTCTGGCCCCAGGTGGGGTGGGACAGAGAGGAACGGGGGCCTGGGAGACGGGGTCTCCCTTGTCAGTGGAACAAAGACAACTGAGGGGGCCCGAACTGAGGCAATGGCTTGGCAGGGAGATCGTTAGAATGGTTGCTTCACATGGAACCAATGAAGATACGAGAAGGCAGGAGGGTTCAAAAAAAAAAAAAAGAACAACAACAACAACAAGAAAACAAAGAAAGAAAGTGTGGTCATTCCACAGACAAGGTCATGCTCTTCTGAAATCTCCTGCCCTTTGTTCGGGGGAAATGACCAAATGGGCCCTTTGGTTTCACAAATGTAAAACACAGGTGTGTTCTCCCCACCAAATGGGGAAGTTTCCACCATGAGGCCAGTGTGTCATTGAGCAATATGAATTGTTGGACTCAACCACCCACCATGAGGCCCACACATTGGACTCTGGGGAGGTTGCATCCTGAGGCCCTGAGGGACGTGAATGCGACATCAGCCTCTTCAGAGAACAAATGGCTTACATATGTAAGTATCAAAGGTCTCATAACAGCGTGTGCCCTTCCAGACTCCTGAGGACTGCACACCCAGAGATCCAGAAGGAATCCAGGTATGAGGAAGGAACAAGCCTGGGTCAGGGCTGTGTCTTTCTGGAAAGACAGCTTCCCTACCCTTGAGGGAACCAAGCAAGCCCAGAGCTTGGGCCCAGAGAGGCCAAGGCCTCCAGACTGGCCTGCCAGTTCCCTCCTCCAGAATGGCACTTCCTCCTCCAGGAAGCATTTTCTGGTGAGCTCACCACCTCACACCTTGCCCTTACATAACTGGCTTCTTAGTGTTCTGCTCTCCAGATGTGTAGCCTATAAAGGACAGCCCAGCCCCTGTCCGAGCGCTAGGTGCATGACACGGTGGGCGAAAGCCCAGCCCTTAGCATCCAAGGCCATCACATCCAAGGTGTGAGTCCCAGCTTTTCCACAAGCTAGTTGTGTGGACTCCTTGATGCTCTTTGTTCACTGGGAAAATTAGGATTGAAAAACTCACTTCCTGGAGTTGTGAGGCTTAAAGCTGCTGGGTTAAGCAATGGCCCCAAGTGGACCAAGACTCAGGGGCTGGGGGAGGATTGGGGGGTGTTGGTAGCCCTCTTGGGGGACACTGCAGGAGTGATTCTTGCCAAGGCAGGAAGTTGGACTGGACACCCTCAGTGACCGCTCTGGACCAGCTCATCCTCACATCACTCTTGCCCAGGGCCCCTGAGCCCCTCTGGCTGGAATGTCTCCCATAGTCCTCTCCAGCTGGAGAAGAGGCTTCTGCTGGTCAAGCCCTCCCTGAGATGCTGGCTCGGGGCGGCTGCCCGCAAGGCTTTCTAGGAAACAAAATTCCGCCCATTGGATCTATTCAGATGGAGAAACATGTCAGTTTGCAGTCTTGCTTCAGATGAGCCTTTGAACTCTCTGTCTCTGTCTCTGTCTCTGCCTCTTTGTCTCTCTCTCTGTCTCTCTGTGGATTCAGATGACACATGCCTCCTCCTACCCTGGTCCTGTGTCTTCTTTGGATGCCCCTGTGTCTTGTGGCTGTGCCCCTGGGGTCTCCAGCCAAAGTGCATCATTGTCCACACAGCTCCCCACCCCCTGATGCTGACCTTCTCTGTGTCAGGGGTCTCACCAACACCCTCTCCCATTTTCCAGTTTCTTCCATCTTCACGATAAGCCTGTGACAAATGTCAGGGAGAGACAATTATCTCCATTTTATTTTATTTTTTTTTAAAGATTTTATTTATTTATTTGACAGAGAGAGACACAGTGAGAGAGGGAACACAAGCAGGGGGAGTGGGAGAGGGAGAAGCAGGCTTCCCGCGGAGCAGTGAGCCCGATGCGGGGCCCGATCCCAGGACCCTGGGATCACGACCTGAGCCGAAGGCAGACGCTTAACGACTGAGCCACCCAGGCGCCCCAATTATCTCCATTTTAGAGATGAACAAACTGACCCAGAGAGGTGGAGTGACTCACCATTCTTGCCTGTTTGGCCTCCTCATCTGCATCCAACCCTGTTTCTCCAAAGTCACCTTCCCGAAGCCAGATCAGCCTTATTTCCCCATTCAGATCTTTCTGGTCATTTCCCCGTGCCCACCAAGTAAAGAGGCCTTGGTGGACCTTTCTTGTGTGGTCACTCCCATGTCCCTCCCTACACCTTCATTATGACCCATCAGCCCACCCACTGTTCCACACAGTAACGTGTTCCCCACCTTGTGACGTCATTCACCTTGTGTCCTCTGCCTGGGATTTCCCTCCTCCTTCTTCTCCTTTTTTTAGAAAGATTTATTTATTTGAGAGAGAGATGGGCAGGGGCAGGAGATGGAGAGAGAATCTCAAGCAGACTCTGCACTGAGCTCAGAGCCTGATGCGGGGCTCGCTCTCACGACCCTGAGATCATGACCTGAGCAGAAATCAAGAGTCAGACGCTTAACTGACTGCGCCACCCAGAACCAACTGACCCCTCCTTCTTTGAATATCAAAATTGAATTCATCTACCAAGATCCAGCTCCCAGCTCCAGTGCCTCTACCTCCCTTGGGGCCTCCGCCAATCCCCCCAGTAGGCATTAACTGCTTCTTTCTTGGCACTTGCTGATAATACCAGCTTTTCCTGGTTGGGGTGAGGGTTAATCAAATCACGCAGCCCAGAGCCCCCAAGGCCCACTTGGAGAACGTTGGGGAACAGTCACTGTGAAGCGAGTCAGTCAGACCAGGTAGGGCTGGGCCCTGAGCCACTGTTCACCCCCTTCCTTCCCCAAAATACATCAACCAACCTGGGGATGTGACACTGCTGTGGTGCTTAAAGGCAACCACCTATTGTGTTAGCATCCCTTGGGGAGCTTGCTGAAAATGCAGAGTGCTGGGCCTCACCCCAGACCTTCGAAATCAGATTTCTGGAGCTGGGGCCCAGACACCTGTGTTTTTAACGAGCTTCCCAGGAGATTCAGATGCAACAGCTCCGGTCACACTGGGCCATAATAAATGGAAGGCGGCAGGGGTGGGGACATGGTGCCCAGAGCTTCCTATTTGCTCAGGTGATAGTGGAGGTGGATTTAGAGGCTAATGGTGATGACAGCCAGGGCCACCTCCACTCCCCAGCCAGTTTCTCTTTGAGCCCCTGTCCAGGGCCAAATATAGGACTGATCCTCAGTCGGACTCAGTTACAGGATTCACCTCTGTCTCCCTCCCCTGCCATTGGCAAAGTACCTGGCTCAGCCTGGGTGCTCAGCAAATATTTATTGAACCAACTGAACTCCCCTGGAGCCAACTCTGGCAGGAGATGGAGGACCCAGCCTGCTGAGCTAGACCCCAGCCACTGCCCTTCTTCTGGGCCTGGCTGTCTCCCCGTAGATCCAACATTGGGTTGCCAGACTGGCTCCATGAGGAGGGTGTATATGTATTGGTCTTCAGCCCAGGGGGCCATTCCTCAAGGAAGGGAATCTGAGGGCAGAGAGGTAAATAGCTGGGGACATCCTCCTCCCCGCCCCCCCAAGCCGGCCCTCAATAAGGAGTAGTAGGAATGGACACCAGGTAGCCAGAATTTACTGAGCTGAGACCGTATGCTTGGCTTTAGAGCTCACCCAGGCCTCAGTTGCGCATAAGAATATCTGAAGAGATTTCAAAAATACCCATATGTTTGGTCTCACCTCAGATCAAAAGAATCAGAATCTCTGGAGTGGTATCTGGGCATCAAGATTTCTGTAAAGCAACCCAGGAAAATCTGTTGTGTGGCTGGAAATGAAAGACTGCTGGGCCCACCGGTCCTTTCCTCTCCTTTCTCCTCCTAGCGTTGCCATCTGGTGTGACCCAGGCATTTGTAATAATGACTGCAAGTCACGATTAGCGAGTCCCTCATGTGTGCCAAGCACCACACTGGTTACTATAGATGTAGCAGGGAAAATGCTAGACTTGGCTCCTGCCCTCATGGGGCCTGAGGAAGGACCCCGCTTCAGCCTCAGAGGGTTGGCAGGGACAGGGGAGGCTTTCTGAAGGATGCGGAGCCTACACAAAGGTCTGGTGGACAGATTGGACAGGTAGGGGGTAGCCGAGGAAGGCAGACTGGGAGGAGGGAGGCAGGCAGGTGGGACAGCACACGCAAAGCCCTGAAGCAAGAGAGAGCTTGGTTCGTGGAAGGAGTGAGGAAGGTCGGTCCACTGCCCAGTGGGGGGAGGGATTCCCATGGGAGGAAAGAGCAGCGGGAGAGGCAGACAGGCATACATGGTACAAGAAGTTTGTAAGCTATGTTAAGGAGGCCAGTTTCGATCCTAAAAATAAGAAGCCAGGATGGATCTGTAAGATGGGAGAGTAGAGGCTGGCCTGCGCAGATTCATGTTTCGTTTGCAGCTGGGGCAGAATGGACTGGAGGTGGGGGCGGGGGGGGGGGGGGCGGTGGCGCGGGGCTGCAGCTGGGTGCCGGATGGGGGCTGCCTGCTGCCTCCGTGGAAGGCGGTGGGCAAATTCAAGGCTACAACGGAGGTGGCCTTAACAGGGCCTAGTGATTGCGAGGACAAGGGGAAGGAGGGGTGCTCGGGATGATGCTAGAGTTTCTAGTTTGCACAGCTGGGTGGATGGGCTACTGTGTCTTGAGCTGTAGAACCAGGTAGAATTGCAGGTTAGAGAAGGAAGAGGATGGGTCTAGTTCAAAGCCTGTTGAGTTTGAGGATCAAAATTGTTCTGGAAACAACTGTTCCCAACAGGCACAGGAAGATAATCAGGGAGGCATGGAGGAATGGGAATGAGATGTCCAGAGACCCCGGTCTAGGTTTATCTCCAGCACGACTCCCCTTGTGACATTGGACAAGCCCCTCGCCTTCTTGGGGGCCCTCTTGTAACAGGAGGGATTGGTTTCTGTGGCCCATCCCACCAGCTGTGCTCCGGGGATTGCATGTCACCGCCTCTCAGGGGAAAAGGGCTGCTGTGCTTGGTCCTCCCATCCAGGATGTCAACCAGGAAGGAGGCCTGTGCCCGAGGGAGCCAGTGAAGTGCAGACAACTCTGAGTTGGCAGCAGGGCCCTATTCCTCCAGCAGAGCCTTCCCTCCACTCAGTCCCCAGGCAACCTTGCCTCAGACCCAGGAGGCCCAGAGTGGAGCCCGGCTGCCAGGGCCGTGGAGAGCAGGGCCCAGCCAAGTCCTACTCCTGCTCCTTCACACACCTCATCCTCATCTCCCTCTCCTGCATGCCCCAGAGTTCGGATTGCCAGCTTTAGGGGGTAGAAAAGGGGCACCCCTCTAAATCTGAGTTTCAGGTAAATACCAAAGAGTTTTTTAATATCGGCATGCCTGGGTAGTATTGGGGCTTTAGTTATAATAGGATATAAATTTGGCATTTATGTAAAATTCAAATTTAACAGGGCAGAGCCAGCCAATTATCCCTAGAGAGGACTGGGATGGTGCCTTCTGCCCCTCCCCCGGCCAGGCCCCACTGGCTCCAACCGGAGGCCCCGTGAGAACATGTCATTCCCCAGGTCCTTTGCCAGATGTTAGGGCTGGCTTTGGAGCCAGGGTATCTTTAGAAAGGTGTCGCGTCCAATTAAGCTAATAAGTAGGTTGTGAGCTCTGACCAGAACCGGCGGAGGATTCACCATGACAGATGGGTAGGAGTGGGTCAAGCCCGCTGCAGGCGGCTGGCTGTGGCCTGCGGAAGAGCTAATAGGCGGCCTTGACTTCACATCAGATACAGGGCAAGCAGAAGTTACACCAACATCATATTAACAGGGACAATAACTGCCATTTATGGAGCCCTCACAGTGCACCAAGCTCTGAGCAAGCATTATCTCATTTAATTCCCACATCAACTCTAGAAGGCAAAAACTATTATTATCCCCATTTAACAGACAACAACATGACAAAACTGAGGCCCTAAGAGGTTGAGTAACCTGCCCAAGTAAACACAGCTAGAAAGGGTAGAGATGAAGATTCAAACCCAGCCATTTGGACTCTGGGGTCTGTGCTTTTGGCCACTGATACCTTGGTTCCTTCCTCGACCCCTAGGAATTCCTAAGCCATTTGGCGAATGACACGTAGACCATGAGATGGAAGGAAATCCATTCATTCCTTCTACCAACTTGGAATCATTTTCTGTGTTTGAGACACACCTGCCTCCCCCGGCCTCAGGGAAACGGTAGTCTGGTAGGAGAACCAGATGTCAATACATTATTGTTAAAGAAATGAAACAAAAATACGTTCAAAGAAACAGCATAAGCATTAGAACATGATGTTGCCGTCAAGAAAGGCAGTGAGGGGATGGTGGTCAGAAGCCTGGGCCCTGGATGTGTGCCTTTGGGTAGGTTACTTAGTTTCTCCGTGCCTAAGTTTCCCTGTCTGCAAAATGGGAATAATATTGCCCATCTCACAACGTTGTCAAGTTGGATGCGTTAATATCTGTAAAGCACTTAGACAGTGTTCAGCACATAGGAAGCACTTTATTCAACATACACCCTCTGTGCGCCTGCAATGTGCCAAACACCGGCCTAGGCTATTGGGACACATCAGTGAACAAAACAGACAAAGATACCTACTTTTGTGGTTTATATTGCTCCTTACATTCTAAAGACGGTTTTTTTTTTTTTTTTTTTTAAGATTTTTATTTATTTGTCAGAGAGAGAGAGCACAAGCAGGGGGAGCAGCAGAGGGAGAGGGAGAAGCAGGCTCCTCACTGAGCAAGGAGCCTGTTGTGGGACTCGATCCCAGGACCCTGGGATCATGACCTGAGCCAAAGGCAGACGCTTAACGACTGAGCCACCCAGGCGTCCTGGTTATTATTATTTTAAAATGAACTATTTTGTGTCAGTAACGTTAACTGTTAACATTTTTAAATTGTTATTTTAAAACGATCTGTTATTGGGACTCCAGGGTGGCTCAGTCTGTCAAGCGTCTGACTCTTGATTTCGGCTCAGGTCATGATCTCAGGGTTGGGAGATAAGGTCCCGAATCGGGCCCCACATGTGGGGCCTGCTTAAGAGTTTTTCTCTGCCCCTTCCCACTTCCCCTCTTGGAAAAAAATAATAAAAATGAAATGGTCTGTTATTATTTAATAAATCTTGCTCTGTTGATCGTGAAAGGGCATGAAGCAGGGAGAGATTTAATCCCTTGAGTTGGCACAGACATTTCCTGTGGTTTCAGAGATGGGTAGCTGACTTTAAACCCCGGGCCTGGGGTTGAGGTTCTTGATAACCTGCCAGCCTCGAGGCAGATGGGCTGGAAGCTGCAGATCACCTGGGCCTGCCAGCACCTAAGTCTGCCAGCAGAAAAGCATGGGGCTGAGCAGATGGGAACTGGGCTTTTTCTGAGACTTACTTGTGAAACTCTGGCCTGCGAAGAATGCCTGGCCCCAAGCGTGTGGCTCATGTTCATAAGAGCTAATGTGGCAAGGGAACCCAGCGTGGGGGCAGGGGAGGAAATCGGCCACGGCTTCTGGCAACTCCGACTGACTGGCTGCTCAAAACAGGGTTGCAGACATGTGCCCGTGACACTCCAGGGCTCGACAGACTTCTAGGAACTCCTACCCCAAGCCTGGCCCCCCGCCCTGCCCCCCAGCCCTGGCACACACCTGTTCAGGAGAGAATGACTTTGGCTTTGTCACCTGTCCTGCTGCCCGCCTGCTCCCGGAGCGGGGAGAGGGTCCCGGAAGCCCCGTGGGAAAACTGAAGCTGCTGTGAAGATTACAAGGGGACAGAGGGGGGGACGAGGCCGGTGTGCCCGGGAACAGGTGCTCCGTTCTCACATTCTCACGGTGCCAAGAGAAAGAGCCTCTGGCTGAGAGCAGGGACGTCACGTGTCCAGCTGGGTGACCAGCCCATGTGTGGGGCACGGGCACTTGGGGCACTGCAGGGGCGCTCATTTGTCATCGGGGAGGGCCGGGGAGACCCCTAGGACTGCTTTTGTGTGGAGACACACAGTGGACACTTTGGTCAATGGAAGGCTTCTGGTTGAGAAGGAAAAGGGGGAATTCTGGCCACCGGTCGCGGGTGCCTGCACCCGGAAGGCCACATCTGCTTTACATGTCTGGGTGTCTATGTCTCTGTCCATCTCTGGGTGGGTCTGTGTGCGCATGTCTGGGCGCCTGCTGTCTGGAAGTCTGGGTACTTACACGAATATGGCTGTGTGTCGAGTTGGGGTGGGCAGGAAGGAACTCTACCAGGCAAGGCAGAAAAGGTCAATTCTAGGAGGTCTTCTCCCAGCTGGGCCTCTCATGGAGTGGGCCCTTGAGTCTGTCCCTGCTGCTCTCTGGGCATCTCCCCCTACCCCTATCCCCCCACAGAGCCTGTCGGTCAAGCTGCATTGGCTGGTGCTGGTGACCCTGAGTGTGCTGGGTTCCCGGTGCCGTGGCCTGCAGTGGGAGAGGATCTGGGGCTCAGGGAGCCTCTGTGGATTGGCGGCAGAGTCATGGGATGCACCCCATGACTGGCTAATTGGTCCCTTAGCACCAAGCTCAAGCATCATCGTCCTGGCACTGCTGCCCCGGCTGCCTGCCACACCCTCTCCACCAGGCTGCACCGTGGACGGAAAGAGAAGCTCTGTCATGTCATCCCATGGGCCCACCCAACTGCCAGCCAAGCCAGGGGATAAAGCCTGGCCCTGTGGTCTGGGCCTGCTCTGGCCACTTCCTGCTGGAGGCGGCCCTTTTGCTCCCTGATCTCACAGTGAGAAAACGTTGTTTCCAGAGAAGCTGCCCAGCATGGCTATTAGCAGGGAGGGAGTCGGAGGTGGTGGCCATCCTTGAATCTGCTCTGCAAAACAAACAAAAAAATCCATGCCACCCACCCCTTTCTGCTCAGACTTCCTTGTTCTTCATCACTCCCTCTCATTCCCACCGGTTGTCCTTTTGGGGAAACTTTAACGCAGTGCTGTCCAATGGAACTTTCTGCAATGATGCCAACATTCTCTCTCTGTGCTATCCAATATGGTAGCCACCAGCCACACGTGGCCAGTGTGATTGAGGAACTGGGTTTTTATTTTTATTTAATTTAGGACAGCACAGCTCTAGGGAACCAGTTTCTATCAAAGGGACTACAAATGGCAACATCCAGCTGCATGCTTGACACCATGCTAACAGAAAGCTCTTCCATGTCCATTGGTGCCCGTGACCCTCACAGCAACTCTGCCAGACCAGGGCAGGAACTACTCACCCTGCTGCCCAAGGTCTCCCGGCCTGCAGGCAGGGGGCAGCCTGGAGCCCAGGTCTCCTAGTTGTGAAAGCAGGGCTGGTCTCATCCCAGAGGACCTGTAATCCGGCACTGAGAGTTGGGCCACAAACAATGACTTATGCTGGAATTTCAGACCCAGGCTTGACCTGTGGAGAAGAGGGTTAAGGTGTGGTAGATGGAAGGGTCATTGGAACCTAAAATTTCTCCCTTCATTTCTAGATAAGGAGAGAAGAAGATGGATATATGGCGGGGGGGGGGGGGGGGGGCCCTTACATGCCCCGCACTGTGTAAGGCTCTTAGAAACATTATCTCATTTACCTTCACAGGTCAGGTAGTATTCTTCCCATTTTACAGATAAGGAGACAGAGGCTCAGAGAGGTGGCTTGACTTGTTCAAGGTCACACAGCAAACAAGTGGCAGAGCTGGGCTTTGAACCAGGCACTTGGGCTCTGAAGGTTTCTCTTCTGCTAGCACCCGGCTTGGGATGAAGGCCTGACATGGACAAAGCTGACTGGTGGGAGTCAGACAGCACGCTGAACTGGGCCCCCACTGTGTGCGGAGCCCTGGCCAAGGCTTCTGGTGGAGTGGGGGCTTGGGAGGGGGAACAACAGGGAACCTGCTGCTGCCAGGGCTCGGGAAAAGGACACAGTGAGTCAGTTAAAGGCACTGAACAAAGAAGAGCAGCTGGAGTGGCCTGGGTGAGCCTCTCTGGTCCACCTGGAACAGCTTCTCTGACGAAGAGAAAAGCATCTTGGTCAGTGACCCATCGGGCAGTGGATGCTTTCATTCAGCACTTCCAAGAACCAGTTTCCTGACCAATTTCCTGACTTGCTGTCGAATCTCTATTGTAGGTAACAAAGCACCCCCAAACTTAGTGGCTTATTTGTCCACGGTGCTGTGGCACGGGCAGGACGTGGTGGAGACACATCATCCCTGGGCACCTCGCCGCGTGGCCTCTCCACAGAGGAGCTGGACTTCTTACCTGGAAGCTCAGGGCTCGTAGGAAGCTTCCAGGCCTGACGGGCGGCGTCGCTCTCTTTTTCCCCAGTTGCTCAGAGGTGACAGTGGCTCACCCGCGCAGTGGAAAGGCAGGGCCCGACGCTTCTAGAGGCTGGAGAAAGCAGCCCTGGGCGGAGGCTGCTCAGAGGCCTGGCCCTGACAATGACAGTGGGTCCTGGTGGCCAAACACAAGGAGGCCAAACACGACTCTGGAGCCGGGCTCTGAGGTTCAAATCCCACTTACAACCTTTTAGGCTGTAACTTTCAGGTACCTCTGTTTTCTCATCTGCACAATGAAGATGAAATGGTACTTAGCCCCTAAGTGTTTGTAAGAGTTAAATGAGAAAATTACATGGAAGCCACCTGTGTCCAATGCGTGGCAAATGCTCCTTAAATTTCTGCTCTTACTGTTAATATGTGCTCCTCGTAGGCCGGGCTGTGGATGTCTGACTCGCTCGTGAGCTGGGAGCACCTCAGCCGGACGCAAACAAGGCTGACCCCACTGTGACCTTCAGCCCCCTCCCCCAGCCCTGGGAGGGCAGCTGGAGCCACCGTGTGAGCTGACACAAATGTTCCGTTGCTGAGCACCCCGTCCTCACTCCTCCAGTCAGGGCCTCTCTGCCTGGACCCCAGTCTAGGGGATGTCCACGGGAGGCCACAGTCCTCCAGCAGCCTGGGCTTGGGGACCTCACGGGCCTCGCCGCATGCTGCAGACCACGAAGGGTCTGACTCGGAAGGCAAAGAGGCTACTAAAGAGAGTGGGGGTCGTGCCCCTCTCCAAAATCTGGTTGGTGGCTTGGTGTTAAGCTCACACCATTTCTCACAGGGCCTCAAGACGAGTTTAGGGAGCATCAGCCTTGGAGCATTGGTGGAGGGGTCATCTAATTAGCTTGCCAGCCATTTTTGCTGTCCATTCTTTTCTTTATTCCACAGAGATTATCTGAGCACATACTATGTGCCAGGCACTGTTCTAGACACTGGGGATACTGAGAGAACAGGCCTCATAAAAGCAGACCCCAAGAGAAGCATGCCTGTGCCTGTGAGTGGGCAGCCCCTTTGTGGCCTTGAGTTCTGGGGGCCCAGTTTGGTCCCCACCCGTGCCTGGCCTGGGGGCAGAGCACGAGCTCTGAACTCCGCAGTCAGACTCCAGTCCTGGCTCTGCCCCTTACTCACTGAATAGCAAATTGGCTCAGCTCTCTGAGCCTCAGCATCCTCATCTGCAAAGGGGGAGTGCATCTGGGAGGGCCAAGGAAGCAACACCTGCGAAGGAGCAGCGCTGCGGAGCCGCCTCCCAGCATGCTCCGTCAGCCCTCTGCCCTCATCTGCCGTCAGCACAGCCCCACCTCCTTAGGCTGGAAGCTTGCCCTGCCTTCAGACTTCCTGGGGCTGCACGCAGGTTTGCTGACAATAGCCAAGTCACCTTCTGGACCCCGGAGGATGCTAGAGACCTTTCCTGTGGGCCGTTTGCTCCCTGAGGCAGGGGTCACAGAGATCTTAAAACCTGAGGTCAGAGAAAGAATAGCGGGAGGGGGACAGGGGCCATATATCAGGGGGCTGTCCCACTGTTAGCAGGGATTCCTTCCCAGCCAAGGACAGATGGGTCCAACCCTCCAGAGTCGGATCGATTGAGCACCTGGGGTGGGAGCCAACACCGAGGGTGAGGAATTCGTGCGACCCTGTCATCTCCTGTCAGGAGACTCCCACGGTCCTCTTCCTGCAGCTGGGAAGTGAAGCGACAGGTCATTCTGAGGGGTAACTGCTGACAGGCCCTTCTGTAACATTAATTTAGAACCAGTGGCCCTGCCTCCTTCCAAAAGGGGCTAAGGGAACACTCTGGCATGTGTGGAATGCCTCCCAGCTAACCAGGCCTTGCTTCAGGCCCACTCCCGTGGAACCCCCACCAGGATCCTCATTTTCTCCATGAGAAAACTGAGCCTCAGTGAAGTGAAGTGACTTGCTGAGGTCACCCAGCAAGTCCAAGCCTGGGGAGCACAGGATACCTGGTTCCTCTGACTAGGAATGCAGATGTGATAGGACAAGACAAAAATACATATAAAAATGAACTATCAAAGGACAGAGAACAACACTTCTTTTTTTTTTTTAATATTTTATTTATTTATTTGACAGAGAGAGACACAGTGAGAGAGGGAACACAAGCAGGGGGAGTGGGAGAGGGAGAAGCAGACTCCCTGCTGAGCAGGGAGCCCAATGTGGGGCTCGATCCCAGGACCCTGGGATCACGACCTGAGCCGAAGGCAGACGCTTAACGACTGAGCCACCCACGGACCCTGAGAGCAACCCTTCTTAACTTCTGGGAGAACCTTCTATGAATAGGATATAATAATGCATTTATTGTTTTTAAGATTTTATTTATTTATTTGACAGAGAGAGACAGCGAGAGAGGGAACACAAGCAGGGGGAGTGGGAGAGGGAGAAGCAGGCTCCCCGCCAAGCAGAGAGCCCGATATGGGGCTCAATCCCAGGACCCTGGGATCACGACCTGAGCCGAAGGCAGACGCTTAACGACTGAGCCACCCAGGCACCCCTAATAATGCATTTATGATGCTTACAAACGCATTAAACCTTTTCTGGAGGGATGTAAGACGCCGTGAATGGCACAAACCTTTAGGAGGAGAAACCTGAATCTGGGAAGGAGCAATGGGACAGTTTTACTTCACATTCTGGGTCTTTCTCTAGCATTTCAACTCTTTTCCAAATGCATTTAAGAAGCAAGAACAAGGGGTCATCTGGGTGGGAGGAGTATGGATCATTTTTTAATTTTCTTCCCGATTCTTTTCTAAAATAAAAAAGAAAGAAATATGTTACTTAAAAAAAAGAGAAGCTGATGAAAGCTGACTGAATCCCCCCGCAATTTTACAAACCCACTTATTCATATAATTAAGAACTCTTAAAGGGCACCTGGTTGGCTCAGACAGTGGAGCGTGCGACTCTTGATCTCGGGGTTGTGAGTTCAAGCCCCATGTTGAGCGTAGAGATCACTTAAAACAAAAACAAAAACAAAACCCAAAACTCTTTGTAGGGGAGATTAGAGGGAATAATTCTAGTTAAAACCTGGCTGAACCAAGATTTTCATGACTGAGAGCAGGACGCTGATATCTGTACTAAAGCTTCTGTCATCAATCATTAAAAATGGAAAAACAAAAACCTAGGCTAATGCAGCTTCTGAAACCAAGCATTTCATTTTACTTTGAGCTCCTTGCCTTATATGGAGCCTTGAACCCAGTAGTAGATGCTCAAAAAATCTTTTTTTTTTTTTTTAAAGATTTTATTTATTTATTTGACAGAGAAAGACACAGCGAGAGAGGGAACACAAGCAGGGGGAGTGGGGGAGGGAGAAGCAGGCTTCCCGCGGAGCAGGGAGCCCGATGCGGGGCTCGATCCCAGGACCCTGGGATCATGACCTGAGCCGAAGGCAGACGCTTAACGACTGAGCCACCCAGGCGCCCCGATGCTCAAAAAATCTAATGGATAATTTGCCTATTGTGTTCAGTGGGTCCTGAAGCAGGTACCCAGTCAATATTCGTTAATGGAAACCGATAATAAAATACTGTTGCTCCCAACCGCTATTCCTAGACCCCAGCTACAACCCTAATCCAGGTGGGGGCAGGGGAGAATGGTCAGTGTTGGGCTGCATTGTGAGCCTGAGCTCCCCTCCCCCACAAAGGGCCTGGGTAATGGGTGGGGCTGACCCCCATCACCTCCCAGGGTCTGGGAGTGGTGGGCACAGGCGAGGTCTTCCCGTCCCGACTGCCATTTCAATGTAGTGCACAGAGGATGTGCACACTTCCCTGACCCCCCACCCTCCAGCCTCGGCCATCCACACCTCCCATTATTTCCCCTCAGTCCTCACCCGGTGCTCTTGTCCACCATCCGGATTGCCAACCCTCTTATGGAGTCCGTATAGATGCTATCTTCCCTGTTCCTCGAGGGCAAAGAGAGAGGATGTTGCAATTCTCACATAACTCCCATTCTAGCTCATTGCCCCAGAGAGCTGGGCAAACTGGTGAGACTGGACCAGTGAGGCAGGGAGGGCTTTTGGGCTTCCTGGAGGAGGTGGACATGCACCGACTCCTGGGCCCCGCAAGGGGAGAAAGAAGGGCCCTACGGACTGGCCCCTGCTTGCCTCTCCCACCTTGTGATCGCCCTGTTGCCCTTCTCACAAAGGCACCTGGCCTCTTCCTTCCCATCCTAGAGGGTGTAGCCCCCAGCTGAGGGCCACTGTGCCACCCGGGAGACTAAGAGCAGAGCCAGTACTGGGCATGTGCGGAGCTGAAAGGCCTGATGGTACCATCTGAGTGGCTGGGCTCAGCTTGTCTGACGCCAGCTCAGTTGGGTCTGTTACGGATCCCAGCAGTTCCAATAGGAATTTTTTGTCACTTGCAACCAGAAGAGTCTTAAGTGGGATGTCACTGCCCCATCTGCCCCCGCCGTGCCACAGAGCACTGTGTGTTCTGGATGGATGCAAAAGAGAGACGCCTTGGGACCTGGATGACCAGGAACTGGGGGCACCGACAACAGTCAGCGAGGGGTCTGGAGAGATGGAGGGCTTGGGCACAGCGGGCTGAGCTCTGGCAGGATGCCTGGATGGAAATGCCCAGCAAGCGGGGAAGAAGTGTGGGTGCACATCTGGAGGGTGCTGGAGCCTCTGATCCAGATACGGGAGGTGTGGGAGGACGCGAGATTGTGGAGGGGTGGGCGTGGGGACACGGCTGGAAAGAGGACCGAGAAGACAAGGGAGGCCAGACCTCAGGGACTGGGAATCTTCCTGCAGTGGGAGGAACAGTTAGGAATGAAGGGCAATCAAGGCGTGGAAGGGGGGCAAGC
Organism: Halichoerus grypus; assembly: GCF_964656455.1. Taxonomy (NCBI): domain Eukaryota; kingdom Metazoa; phylum Chordata; class Mammalia; order Carnivora; family Phocidae; genus Halichoerus; species Halichoerus grypus. Next base: position 19,536,872 of record NC_135718.1, on the reverse strand, counting down.
TCCTGAGCCACACTCTTCGTCAGTTTCCTTTTCTGTTAAGTGGGTTCACAGTCTCCCTGTGTCGTGCTGCGGCAAGGATGGGGAAGGCGTGGCAAGCCCTTCTCTGAACGCCAGAGCTCAAGAGACAGGAGCCGGCATCAGTCAAACGGGAGACCAGACAGAGTTCAGTGCGGATGTGGAAGGAGACGAGTTCCAGAAGGGGTTGCTTCCTTCGGTGTTCCCCAGACACAGCTCTCAGCGCCTGTTGGGTTGAGCTGCCGGTTGCCAACTCTCTCTGTGCATGCCACTGGGAGCCCCGCGAGTGGGAGCCTTTGCACCCCAGAGCCGGGCGCCGTGCGGGCCAGAGCGAGCGCGGGGTGAGGGGTGAGGGGCGGGAAGCAAGGGCTGGCCCGAGCTGAGGCTGCAGAGGTGGAGGAGGAGCAGGACTGTGGACTTGGGCTCCTGAGAAGTCACTGGGAACTCTTGGCTGTTGGGCCTCACAGGGTTCACCTGGGATCTGCAGCGGCTCCGGGTGTCCCTGTCCCTCCACAGGTCACTATCCACCCTCCCCTGCCCCCCAGCAGGCGAAAGGAACTGGGGGCCAGGGCGCTGCCGGGCTGCACCCCTCACTGAGGCTCTCAAGGGGCAGACCGAACAAGCCTTCCCCGGGCTCGGCAGGCAGGTAGCCACGGCTGCTGCCCCTCTATTTGGTAAGGGCTCTTATCTCTGCCTCTGCTAGAATCTGGCACGGCCGACCCTCTTTCATCACTCCCGGGGCAGTTGAGCAGACAAAGCAGCTCCAAACAATGGCTGAGCTCATCCCCAGAAGCGCCTCACACACACAGGCCCCCCTCCGTGGTGGCGCCCAGGGCACTTCCCCCGAAGCGAGCCCCCAGGGAGCCTGCATCTTTATGACTCCCACTGAGGCCTGAAGAGAGATTCCAGAGGGCAAGTCTGATGTGGCTTGGGGTGGAGAGGCCTCTAAGAACCCACTGCTCCTGAATCCTGACCTTGCACAACTCCACTAGCCCTGAGGCCCCGCATTCCATCCTCGGGGTTTAATTCACTGGGGCTCTGAGTCCTCCCTTCAACTACCCCCAGGGTGGGACACATTCACCGCAGGGAAGAAAACAAACCCACAGCTGCTCCCTGTGGACATAGGGAGAACTGGGACTTGCTGGAGGGCAAGAGGCAGAAAGGGAAGGAGTGGAAAAGTACCCCAGAAAGCCTTCCCCTGCTTCCAGCATGGCGTCCTCCAGCCTGCAGGGTGGGGCTAAGCTTCCACCTTTCTGTCCTTTAACGCACATTCACTGGGCGCTGACTTCGTGCCAGTTGCTGGGCCGGGTGCCAGGGACACGAATTTGTTCAATCAAGTTCCTTGAGGGGAGGGGAGGGTGGGTAAGACCCTCTCTTTCAATTCACAAGAACCTCAGAGCCTGGAAGATAGAAAAGGGAAGCTCAGGGGCTGTAGAGCCCCTCCCTTACCTTTTACCCCTCCCGTCCTTGCCTCTGTAGCCCCACCTTCGGTCTCAGTGCAGAGGGGACGCATAGGCTGATGGGACAGGAAGGAAGCTTGGGGCGGGATGATCCCCTTCTGCTGAGACAATCAAAAGTCTTCCAGTGCAGGCATCTCTTAGTCCTAACCCCTAAGAGTAGAAGATGTTCCCCTTCTCCCTGCCCCCACACGAGTCCCCAGGACTTTCTCCTCACCGCCACACAGGAGAGGTGACAAGCCTTTGTTCCCCACTGGAGCCCCTCTTTGCATTCCAGGTGAACCCTAAAAGGCACAACTAATGCCCTTTACCTAGAGCAGTGGTTCTCAAAGTCGAGCAGGAGGATCCATCATATCCAATTACCTGGACACTTGTTAGAAAAGGAAATCCCAGGCCCCACCCTAGGTGGGGGGGTGCTCTAGCAATCCACTTTAACAAGGCCCCCAGGTGATTCTGTTGCCTCTAGTTTGAGAACCACTGGCCCAGAGGACGATCAGGCAAGAATTTACTGGGGGCTGGGTGGGAAGCGGGGAGAAGGGAAAAGGACACCCCAGTGGCCTGGCTGGGGCAGGAGGTGGGCTTCTCCAAGGGAAGGAGCTGGGTCAGTTTCAGGACCGGGACTCCGGTCCTCCCCCCAGCCTGGGGATTCTTACAGTGGGCAGGTGCACAGGTGGAGATCAGGCCCGTGGTTTTCAGGGCTTTTCAAAGGGATCGGAAACCCCCAAATATCAAGAGCCTTTCTTTGAAAAGCTGTTAACTTATTTAATCCACAATTAACATTTGAATACATTGTTACTGTAAAAAGTCAAACCATACTAAAACATAGGGAGCATCAAGGAAAGTGCTAGACCCCTCCCCAGAAGCAGCCACTGTTTTCTGTTTATACTTTGGGAGGTCTCTGTGTATATATATATATATATATATATATATATATATATATATATATGCATAAGTACACAGTGGGTGTTTTTACACAAACAGGATAATGGTGGGTGCGTTATGCTTCAACTCCCCACCCCCTCCCATTTAATAATACATCTTAGAAAGCCATCCCAGGGCTGGACCTCTTCTCAACAGTGTCTCTGGCATGGTGGCTACTGAGACAAGAGAAAAATACATGTTCACACCACCTCAGGGTATCCTCCTTTTCTTGGGCCCTCCACATCCACCCCCCTCCTCAGTGATGCCTACCCTCCCCCGGAGCGTGCACATGCACACACACACACACACACACACACACACACACTGGCAAGGATCCAACGTGAGGAAACCCTCCTTGGCCCTTGCCCAGCCTGACAACCCCTGGACCCGCTTTTGGCTCCTGGGCAGGCATTCCTTAGCCCTGAGAGGATCCTCCCTGGAACCTGCGGGCAGACGGACAGACAGGCCCTGGAAGGCTGTGTCGCCACTGAGAGCTGTGTTTGTGCATGCGTTTATCCTGAGTGGGAGTCCAAAGCTTTCCCTCAGATTCCCAGAAGCCTCTGAAACCCCAAAAAGGATGAAAAAAATCACAGTTGTAAGTGGATTGCCCCTTAATGGGGAAGAGCATGTCAGTAAAAATCATTCCTGCCTTTCTAGAGTGTTTTCTTGCTAATTAACAGCTGTGGCTCCATGGGATTGGGACAGGGGCAGCCTTATCCTCGCTGTCCGCTCCAGCCTGGGTGCAGGGAAGTGGCGGCGTGAGAGGGAGGAAACGTTAAAGCTGGGAGTAAGAGCAAGGCAGGAGAGCAACCCCACTTCCCCGGGTCCGATAGTGTCCTCCCCAAATCTCTGTCCTGCCTGGAACCTCGGAATGCGACTTTATTAGGTCCCAAATAGGGTCGTTGTGGATACAAGTAAATTAAGCTGAGGTCATACTGGAGTAGGGTGGGCCCTTAATCCAACGACCGCTGTCCTTTCGGAAGAGACCAAACACGGGGGCCACGGAGGGGAGAAAGCCGAGGGAAGAGGGAGAAGGAGGACAGAGGATGTACCTGCAAGCCAGGAACCTGCAGGACGGCTGACAGCCTCCAGAAGCCTGGAGAGAGGCTCCCTGGGGCATCAACCCCGCCCCCCCCCCCCAATCTGGGACTCCCAGCCTCCAGAACTGGGAGAGCGTGCATCTCTGTTGCTTAAACCCCCAGCGGGTGGCACTTTGTTACGGCAGCCCTAGGTAAATACTACACAAGACAGAGGTGGCAGAAAGTAGACTTGGACCCTGGAGCCGCCTTCCCAGATTGCCCCGCTCTCAGGAACTAGAAGGGCCGAGTGTCTTGGGGTCAAGGAGTCGGCACTGTGTGCGACACAAGCTGGGGCTGCGCTCCCTCAGGTGTGCAGGCAGCCCTCGGCCTGGACAGACGTTCCCTACTAAACAGCCAAACCAAACACATGTTCCCCTCCAGGCCCCCGAGTCACCTGCCACTTGGCAATGAGTGGACTTCAGCCCAGTTCCTGGCTGGCAGCACTGACAGGCGCCCATCTGCTCCGGAAGCGCCAGCCTGGATAAACACAGCCAGGCTCTGCCTCCCACGGTTGGACCAGCCGGGCCAGGCCGGCCGTGCGGAAGCCCTGGGTCTCAGGCCTTAGACCCCCAGGGTCACTCTCCACCCCTACCTGGCCACGCTGGCTACTCCGCAAATGGGAGGAAAGACGCAGGAAAGGAAAGCTCATTGCAGGTCTTAGCCCACCTCCCAGGTCACTTCCTCAAATCCCTCCCTGCTGGGCCCAGGGTCACTGCCCCCTCCCACCTGCCCTCCCCTCACTCACGCCCACATCAAGCCATCTGCCACCCTGCCCCCCACCCCGCCCCCCATGGCAGGCACCAGAGCCTTATGACTCAGCGCCCAGCCCTGAGGCTGCTCTGTGGGTGGCCACTCCGGAACCCGCGGTAGGGAGGGACATACTGGGACGGGGGCCTGAGCTGGGGGTGGGGCAGGGGGAGAAGACACGTGCAGACCCCAGGCGGCCTTTCCCGGAGCACCAAACCCTGACGGCACTGCCTTCATCCGGTCCTTAAAGCAGACCGACTCTCCGGCAGAGGTGTTGCCTAAAACATAATGGTCTGATTAAAAAGCACCTAATTCGGTTCCTTTTTTGCCTCCAGGTTCCACCACCTGTTCTTCCGGCCCTGACCCCAGGCCTGATTGGGGCCTGTTTCTCTAGTGTATTCCGCCAGGATCCCTTCAGGGGCCACTCCCAATCCCTTACAGCCCCTGGAACAGGACATTCACTCCCGCACGCCCTTGAGTGGATAAATTCCCACGAAGGTATGAGACATTTCATGGCAGCTCCCTGCAGACTTTGAACAAAGGATCTGACCTCAAGGGCTTATCCCAAGCACTAGCAGCAGTGGTGAGATTGTAGGTGTCCTTCTGGGGAAAGGAGTGAGTCAGGGTGGAGAATGTCACCCCTACAGTGTGGCAGGACAAGGGGCTGCATCTTGGGCAGGTGGCTCCAGGTGTGGTTCTGAGTCAGGCATGGCCCCTAAAACTTAGCTCTAGAGGAAAAACCTGCAGGCTGCGCCTGTCCCTCAGCTGGAAGGTTGTGATTTGAGGCCTGGCTCCGCCCCTCCAAGGTCAGGACAGGGCTGGAGGATCCAGCCCCAGAAGGCTAGGGTTCCCAGCCTGTGGGAGCCTGCTTTGGGCAGCTCTGTTCACTTGGGCCGAGCCCCTTCCAAAGGCCCAGCTTCCTCCAGAGCCTCTTGTAAGCTGCATGGAGATTAGCCACCTCACCTCAAAGCTTGAAAGCAGGTTCTCTGGGTTTGGCCCTGGTTCTCTCCCTTACCTAGCGGCCCCTGGGCTCCGCCTGAGGATTCTCCTGCAAAGCCAGGCAGGGGTGCTCCTTCTTCTTCCGAGCCCTGTTCCCTCCAAAACAAGCCAACAGCCCCGGTTCCATTTCAGAGTGGTTGTTCTCCTGTGGGTAACTAAAACGGAACAGATCGGGCCGAGCAAAAGCCAAGAAGACTGGCAAGTTCTGAGACACCTCAAAATTGGAAGAGCCTGAATGTGTTGAATCCTGGCTCTGCAGCAAGACTCCTTCTCTGCCTCAGTTTCTTTAGCTCCAAGCGGGGTTCCTAAGTGTACCTGCCCCAAAGGCTGTCGTGAAGGTGAAATGAGGCAGAGAATTGTGAAAATGCAGTTCGTTCGACATGTCTGGTTCCTTCTTTCCTGGAAGTGCTCGCGGCCTAGCGACAGTAATAATAATAGTCACGTTCATCATTCATTCTTTCTGGGTCCCCACAGTGAGCGTCAGACATTGTCTGAGGGTTCAGCCTACACCACCTCCCTGAAGTCTGAGTTCCTTTACCCCAGTCTTTCTTTCTTCCCACACTCTTTTCCAGGAGACAGTTCAACACCCCCAGGCATGCCTCTCCCCTCCCCCTGGGCATTGGGATATTTTCCAGGCCAATGCTCCCTCCCCGGAGAGTCTCCCAGGCACATGTGCTGCTTCCCAGAGCAGGAAGGTGGGCAGAAAATGGCCCCAGCTGGAAAATCAGAGTCTGTGTTTCTGTGCAACTTCTTTAGAATAATAGACTTGGAGAAAAAACCAAAACGCTCCACTCAGAGAGATTCTCTGTTTGCCTGGGTACTCCCAGCCTGCCCCATTTCACAGCTGCTGAAATTGTGATTTTCCTGAGGCCACACAGCAAGTAAGCAGCAGAGATTCCACCAACATGGAGCACCTGCCAGGTACTGCGTCCGCCCACTTAGTAAACACGGCTGTCTCACCAGGCTCCAAGCACTGCCTAAAGCACCATGGACGTAGAGACAGGGAATGGCATTGAAATTCTCTGGAGAAAGATCAGACCCCAAACAAGTCGCAAAGGTCCCTGCTGACACTGGTAAATACTATAAGAAAACAAATCGGTATGGGATGGAGTGGTGAGTGGATTTAGGGGAGGGGTGCCCTGTTTACTTAGAGTAGTCAGAAAAGTAACACCGAGCAGAGAACTGAATGATGAGACGCAAGCACGCAAAGAGCGAAAGAGGTGTCCGGTTAGAGAGAACGGCAAATGCAAAAGCCCTGGGACAGGAATACGCTTGGGTCTTCAAGGAACAGGAAGAAAGCCAGTGTGGCCGGAGCAGTGAGAGTGAGGGGCAGTGGGAGAGGCCAGGAGAAGAGGGAGGCAAGGGTCAGGTCTTGCTGGGCCTCACAGCCATGGTAACGAGGCTATATTCTAACGGCAATAGGAAGCCACAGGATGGGTTTTAAGCAGGGCAATAGCTGTTACGACTTACGGTTTAGAAAGATCGCTCAGGCAGCTGTGTGAGGAGTGGATTGAAGTGGGGCAAGCAGCTGAGGAAGCTACAGAGACCTGGACCACTGTGCCAGCTGTGGGGATGGAGGGAAGAAAAAAGCAAATACCTTGACACTAACACTGAGCCTGAGGCCTGGCATCCACCAAGTAATACTCAACACAAAGCTGGGAGCCCGAGAAGAGGGTGCTGGTGGCCCAATGAGTGGCCAGGGTTAGGAGATGGGGTGGCAGTGGCAGGGGGCTGGGGAGGCTCCCTTTCCCGGGCTTAAAGCCACACGAGACCAGCAGCTTTGTATGGGCAAGGCCAAACTTTGGGGATCCCACATCCTTCTTTCAGTTCCCTAATATGTATGATGTCTTTCCATTCTTAAAAGGTCATTGTCAGAGCCACTATCTGTGACATATATATGTTCCAGACATAAAAACCTGGGAGTAATTAGAATAAAAAACAGCCTATATTCATTTTTATATTTCAAAATTATGTTTAACTCCTACCTACACAGGACAAAAACTTCAGAGTGCAAGAGCACACAGCAAGAAATAACTGTCCCTCCACCCCATGCTCATCCCTAAAAAATATTCTGTTATCTATTCATCTTTAATTTGTCTAGAAATACTGTCAGCACATACAGACATGTATATTCCATATCCTACTTTAAAATATGGAGCTAGCATAGTATACGATTTTGTACCATCTTTTCACCAAACAATATTCCATGAAGATTGTTTCATATGAGTCCGTGAATACCACCTCATGCTTTTGCAGCAGCTGCATGGTACACCATTGCACGGCTGTATCTGATAGAAAAATAGGTATTGAGATAATTTGAGATAATTGAGATAGTTTGGGCTAATAGAAACTGGATCACCACAAACACTTTCATATATAGGTCTTTGGTGTTTCCATCAAACAAATTCCTAGAAGTGGAATTTCTAGCTCAGGAGAGAATTACATTTTTTTTTCTGTTTAAATACATATCAACAGATTGCTATTTGGAGCAGTTGGAGCCATTCACTCCCTAGTCACAGCCCTAGCTGACCCTGACAGCATCCCCATCATGATGTCAACGCAAGACATTGTCCAAGGGATTCATCTTCCCCAATCTCATGACGCCTGACGATGTGTGCACATTAAGTGTAAGCCCACCTTCACTGGCATGGTGGATATTTTCACTCCCACACTGTGGATCAGAGAGCTGGCCCCAGGACAAAGTCAGTGTCCCTGTAGAGAGGACAGAAACCATAGGCGGGAATAGTATAGGCAGGGCCAGCCGTGAGGAAGCCAGGGCCAGAGAAGGCCATGGTCGCCTCCACAGACATGCAGGCTCCGGCCATCAAGATGCGGGAAGGAGAGACACAGGTCAGAAGCCAAGAGACCAGTCAACAGTCAGGTCCATAACCCTCTCCACCAGGACCAGACACAGCGCTGCCTCATCTGCATGCCTGGGCCAGCCTGAGGCCCGGATGTGAGTGTCATGGAGCCATGTTAGGGCCCTGGGAAGTAGGTCACTTGCTGGAGGAGTAGGGAATTTAAGGGCAGAGATAAGAGTGGATGTTGACATCTGGGACCAAAGCCCCAAGTTTCCTTTCTTCCCACTATAAACAGGTTGGTGGCTGTAAAGCTGGAAAATGCAGGCTCCATTAAAACTGAGAGAGAGAGAGAGAGAGAGAGAGAGGTTTCTGTCAATAAACCACAGTAGCCACATGAACCTAAGTTTAGCATCTCTTAGCCTGTTTGGGAGCCTCTTGACTGCCGACTCTTCTAATGGGCTCCACTTCCGTGAACTCAAAGGTGATGGAATCAGCTTCAGCAAAAACAATGTGCTAAATAAAGAAATGCAATCAGAGCTGCTGACCTTCAACAGAAAACTCTTTTTGTAGGCCTTGGACTTGAAGTGAGGAATGTGTGCTTTGAGAGGGTGTGTGTGTGTGTGTGTGTGTGTGTGTGTGTGTGTATGTGCTAAGATTAAGAATTTCCGGGGTGGCTGGAAACAGAAAGTTCTACCATGTTACTAAGACTTACCTATTAAAAAAAAAAAAAAAACTTAAGAAGTTAGAGTAAAGAGGGCAAAGAAACCTGAATGCTTTGAAATGGACATTAGGGCCCATATGGATGTAGGGGGTATTACTCATAGATAGGATTCCCAAGGGGGTGGGTTTTTAAAGTCCTCTCCCAGGCTCATGGGACATGCCTGAACAGGCATTTGAAAATCTTCCTCTGGAATGCTCCAAGGCGGACACTGCCAGGCACGAGCTCCCCAGAGCAGGCCCATGCTAGAAGTTTGTCTCCATAAAGAGCTTGCTGAGACCTGAGGGTCCGAATCAGGCAGTCATGAAGGCCCCCAAAAGGGTCCCAGGGCATTGGCGCAGAGAAGCCCAGAGAGCAATCTGCTCAGCACCGACCATCTGAGATACTGGGGTTCTAGTTGTTCACCTTTCTGGATGAAGATGGTCTCTACATCTTCTCCAGCTTCCAACTACGTCTGTCTTTCATGCTGCCTCCCCATCCACTCCCCTGTCTCAGGCAATCAGTAAATGAACCATTTTTGATCCTACGAGTCCAAAACCCTTTTAGGTACAGTGGGGGAGACAGAAGTAGGGTACCAAGTTGGTCAAGATGTTGGCAGTGGGGGCTCTTACATAAGGTGGTGGTGGGGGATAAGTAGGTATAATCACTTTAGAAAACGATTTGGCACCATCTTGTATGGTTGAACTTGCACACACCAATAACCTAGCAAGGAATTCCTCTCCTAGGTTTATACCCTGGGAACTCTTGCACCTGCGTGAAAGACATGTACAAGGATGTTCAAAGAAGAATTGTTTATAATAGTAAAATTATGAAAAAGCCAGATGTCCGTGACCAGGAGAAGGAAAAAATTGTGAATTATGGTCTATTCCCACGATGTAATATTACACAGCAGTGAAAATAGATGAACTATAGTTACATGCAGTAAGATGGATGAATCTTAGAAATAAATGGTGTGTTAAAAAAGCGAGTTTCAGAAGACTATGTACACTAAACCATTTTTTCTAAAGCTTAAAAACAAAGCTAAACAACTTTTTTCTAAGGAGGTCATACAAATTTGTCCTAAAATTGTTCTAGAGCAAGAGAATACTAAGCATAAAATTTAGGACAGTCGTTACCCCTGGGGGCAGACAGGTTATGGATGGGGAGGAGCCCACAGGCAGGGTCATGTCTGAGTCATGTTCTAGTTCTTAGGCCACATAGCAGGTTATAAGGGTTAATTTTATTATTATGTTTTATTTGTTGCCTATGTCCTTTTATATCAAAAATACACAATAAACATTTTTTAAAAGATTTTATTTGTTTGAGAGAGAGCAGTGGGGGGTGGGGGGAGAGCAGAGGGAAAGGGACAAGCAGACTCCATGCTGAGCACAAGCACAGAGCCCACAGATCCCACAACCCTGAGACCATGACCTGAGCTAAAATCAAGAGCTGGATGCTCAACCAACTGAGCCACCCAGGCACCCCCACAATAAACATTTTTAAAGAAACAACTCCTGCTCTGAGTGAGATGGCCATCTACATGAGAAGACAGAAGCACAGACCCCCCAAAAGACATTTTGTATGTGATAGTATAAGAAAGAACCCTATGAATGATTGTACTTGTTTGGACTCTTGGTTGCAAGTGCCAGAAACCAAATTCAAACTAGTTCAAGCAGAAACAAGTTGCAAGTAAATAATAAGTAAATAAGTAAATCTGGCTCATTCATTGAGGTGGGGCCAGGTCCAGGAACTCTAAAAACTCAAATAATGAGCAACTCACATCTTTCCTCTCTCTGCTTCTCTCTGTGTGTTGGCTTCATTTTCTCCCACCGTGGACGGGTAGCTTCCATCTCATAAGGGGAGAAGGGGTGCATGTAGATAACCCCAGCCTGGCTTGCATCATGCCAGTTTAGCAAACCCTAAGGAAAGACAGAGAGGCTTTTCTCCCTATGTTCCATATCCAAAATCCCAGGCAAGGATTCTGATTGGCATGCTTTGGGTCATATGCCCATCCCTGGGCCAATCACGATGATAGGAGAAAGGACATGACGGCCCCATCTAATCGCAGGGAGTGAAGGAGGTGTGGCTCCCTAGAGAAAAGGGCATGCCCTCATCAGAGGAAGGAGCGGAACCAAAGTCCACTCTCAGGGCTCAGACAAAAGGGCAACAGGAGCTCAAGGAGCAGAGACAGCAGGGAGGCTCTTTGGAAGAGGAGGTCCTAACAGTGTGCGCTGAAGAAGGAGCAGAATTGGAGGCCTTGGGTAGGGAGGCGAGGAAGCTCCTGCCAGACCCTGGAGGCTGGAGACTGACTGTGTAATGCAGGAGTGGCTCTGGGTGACCCTGGGGGAGCCATTTTAATTGTTCTGTGGGTTGGTCAGCTCCAGGGTGTAAAAACAAACCCTAATGGGAGGGATTCCCTGGTAATGGAAAGTCGGTTCGCAGAAGGCAGAACACAGGATGTTGCAGAAGCCCGGAGGACGCCCCCACACGGGCCTCGGGCTGACTCAAGCGGACGCCTGGGGCCATGGAGGGGGCAGGCTGGGAAGAGAACACAGCTCTTCCTTCTAGAAGGAGTTGCCTAGAAGAATGGTTTCCAGACAGGCTGATTTGGCTCACCACCCCCAGACCATAGCCCTCAGCTAGTTATGTTCCAGAGGGGCGGCTCAGCATGGCGACCAGTGCCCAGCGGGCCTGGGGACCACTGTAACGGCCTAAGGAGAGGCAGGGACCACCCCAGGCCCAAGAGTTCCTGCTTTAGAGAGATCAACAATGCCACACATCCATTATGAGTCCAGGGCTGTAGAGTTTGCCATGGATTGGAATCCCCATTCTTCCGTGTGACAAGTAAGTGACCTGAACAATTTGCCTCACTCTGAGTCTCAGTAAAATGCCCCAAATACAGTAGTTGTACCTACCTGAGGAGTGACTGTGAGTCTCAGATGAGAAGAGGTTATGGTTGGCATGAGGTTCTCCATCAATGTTTGCCATGGTTATAGCCATGATGTCATGACTTACAGAGTCTGTTAGATGAGAGCTGTGGGCCCTGGACAGTTCAGACAGCCACTCAGAGGCCAAATGACCCCTTGTTGAGGACCCTGTAGAAGACGCTGTGTTTTACATCTGAAGCACTTTCCCAGCTCAGGGCCTTTGCACTTGCTGTACCCTGCACTTGAAATATACTTCCCTTGGACTCTACATCGCTGGCTCCCCATCATCTAGGCTTAGGATAAATGTCATCTCCCCACAGAAGCCTTCTCTGATTGCCCTAACTAAAAAAGGAACACCCCGCCCCTCCCCCCCCCCACTGTTCTATTACTCTCTTTTATGGTCTTCCTATCATTATTATCCTCTGATTTAAATTTATATATTTTATTTGCTTTTATCTAAGTCCCCTTTGGAATATAACCTCACCATGGACAGACACCTGTTTTACCTTTACTCCTGGTTACCATGGCAGATGACAGATGCTTACATGTTTGTGAAATGAATAAATGAAGAATGCTCTGGTAACACTCAGACCTTGCATTTCAACTGAGGCTCAGAGAGGTTCACTCACATCTCCCAAGCATTTATTTGCATCTGGCTCCTCAGAGTTCCTGGCTGTGAGGTCTTTGTTCAAGCCAAGCAATGAAGACACCAGAGCTGGGCACTTACCTCCTGGCCCCCCCATACCAACCTGGCCCTCGCTGGAGTTCACGTGGTCCATCCAGAACCGCCGTGTGGGGTTTACGCTAGCTAGCTGGGGATTAGCGAGAAAATCCATTGGTCTATTAATGCACATTCGCAGAGTGCCTGAGTATCCGCCCTTGGGGAGTGTCCTAGGCTGATCTGGGGAGACAAGGCCTGGTGGATATCCTCCTTGGCTGCTGTCCCGAAGCCTTCTCCATAGCACCTAGTAGGTGGTATAATGTCTAACTCTGAAGGACGATTTATGATTTCAGACTGATAAAGATCACTGAGATGAAAGCCTGACCCTCCAGTTTGCTGATCGGCTTGACCTTCTCTCCCTGCAAGCCACTGTTTTCAAGGTAAAGTCTATGCTCCATCTATAATGCATCATGAGATGCTTGTAAAATACAAAACAAAACTAAACTAAACAAAAAACACAGGCTCCTAGCCAGCCTGGACCTGCTAGATCAGAATCTCTGCAGTAGGTTTTGAAAGCTGCATTTTTCTCAAGATTAAGTAACTGGGCAAGATCACACAGTGAGTGATTGGTGGAGCAGGATTCACATTCACACAGCTGGGCTCTAGAGCCTGTGCTCCTAACTTTTGCCCAGTGGTGGCTCTCCATTCCCCACAGCCGCCTGCCCCACCAGGGACTCCGCAACGATTGTCTCACTCACTTCCATCTGCACCTTTCCCCTTCCAACATGCAGGTCCAGTTCCCCTGCTCGTGGCCTCCTCCTTTCTTTGGTTGCATGCAGTGAGTACGTCTGTCTCCCCGGTAAAGTCAGAGGGCAAGCAGTTATACGGGTCACTTCTGCAAATCCCTGGAAGCCAGGACAGGGCCTGGCCCAGACCAACTCCAGTGTCCGTGGGTGGCTAGAAGGATACAGTCATCCAACCAATACTTATTGCGGCTACCATGGGCCAGGCCCTTTTAGGCACTCAGGATTCGGCAGTATAACACCAAACAAAAATCTCAAGGAGCTCACATGCTACGGGTGAAATGTACATGTGAAACAATATTGGCTTCTGCAAAGCCTGCTGGGAAGTAAATGAAACAAACTGTAAGTGTGAGAGAAAGGTAGAGCTCTGGGAGCTGAAGCAATCAGGGAGGGCTTCCTGCAAGAGGCGTCATTGGTCCACCTTCCTTATTGTTGAAATCACCTACGACAAGGTCTTCTGAAGACTTGGATTTTCTCCCTAGAGCCTCACTCCTAGTGGCCAATGCTAAGGCCCTGGTATATCAGGCACTGTTCCTATAGTTCACAGCACCTTGACCAGGGTCAGCAGGAAAGGTTTCGAATACTTGGCTAGAGGGGCAGAAGGACAGTTATTAGCGGTAATGTTATTTCAAGTTAAATCATTGTTGGAATCCAATCTTGACCTGCTTCTCTTGGGTTGCTTTAGGATTAAATGCTTAACTTGGGCAAAGGAGGAGAGTCAATTAATAGAAGGCATCATTGCCGTTTCGGGTAGAAAATGGTCTCAAACAGTCCCAGCTCCTGTCTTACCTTAGTAGTCAAGAAGGAGAGGTAGGAGATAATCTGGGAGATTCTCAGATTATGCAGCACCTTGCAAACTATGGTGAAAAAAACTGGATTTAACTCTGAGATGGGAAGCCATTGGAGGGTTTTAAGCAGGGTGATGATGAAAAATCACCAGCTGTTTCGAGAATGAACTGTAGGGAGGATAGGGCAGAAGCAGAGATCAGTTAGGAGGCCACTGCCAGGGTCCAGGTGGGGGGCGGTGGCGGCTTGGACCAGTAGCAGGAGAGGAAGCTGAGAGAAGTGGACAGACGGGACTTTTGGACGCATCAGATGTGGCAGGGGTGGGACACAAGGGAAAGAGGAATCAAGGAGGACCCCAGGTTTGGGGTAGATAAATGGGGGTGCCATATTCTGAGATGGGGAGGAACAGGAAGAGCATGTTTAGGGGAAAAAATCAAGAGTCCTGTTGTGTCCACGTTGGTGGAGGCAGGCTGAATAATGCCCCTCTAAAGATGGAGACTGTGAGTATGTGACTTCAATGGCAAAACGACCTTTGCAAATACGACGAAGTCAAGAATTTTGAGGTGAGGAGATTATCCTAGACCCAATGTCAACACAAGGGGCCTTAAAAGTGAAAGAGGGAGGCACTGAGTCTGAGTGACTCAGTGTGAAAAGGACTGAGCCCACCATTGCTGGCTTTGAAGATGCCGGAAGGGAGCCATGAATCAAGGGAGGCAGACAGACTCTAGGAGCTGGAGAAGGTAAGGAAATGGCTTCTCCCCTCGAGCTTTCAGAAGGAACACGGTCCTGCTGACAATTTGCTTTTAGCCCAGTAAGACCCATTTTGAACTTCCAACCAAGTTCTGTTCTACCTCTCTCTCTTGCCCACAAAATTCCATCCAGAGGAGCATCCGTGAATACTCAAACGGGCCACGCTGGTCCTGGCCTTTGGACCTGGAATGTTCTTCCCCTGATTCATACATTGCTGGCTCATTTTAATCATCCCATCATCAGTTCACATGCCGGCTCTTCAGAAAGACCGGTCTGGCTCGTGCTCTGATTGCTCTTTCTTTTCTCCAACCCTGACCACAGAGGCTGGCTTTGCTGAGTGCATTCGTGTGTTTCCTGTCTTCCCCACTACCAGGAAGGGCCATGACAGCAGGGAACTCATTTATCCTGTTTACTAATGAATTCCTAGTACCTGAGCCAGGGCCTAGAATATAGTAGGTGCCCAATAAATCAAATCAAAACAAATGTGATTTAAAGAAGAAGGGGCACCTGGCTGGCTCAGTCAGTGGAGCATGCAACTCTTGATCTTGGGGTTGAGTTTGAGCCCCATGTTGGGTGTAGAGATTATTTTAAAAATAATATCTTTTAAAAAATAAAAATAATAAAGAAGAAGAAAAGCCAGTCCTTGGTTTATGTCTGCAGAAATCTAGAATCTGAATGTCATCAATTAGCTCCCCTTGAATTCACTGAGCCTACTTGGTGCTGCTTCCGTGGGACAGATGGGCAAAAGCCAGCCTCACTACTTGCAGGAGCTCACAGCCCAGGAGGAATGCGTCAGAAGGAAGGGAAGGCTGAGAACTCAGATACAAGACCCTTCTGACAAGTGCCGCAGAGCAGAGGAACTAGAACCCCGGGAGCCCAGAGACGTCTGACTCCACCTGGGAAGAGAAAGGAGGAGATGCTATTTGAGGAGGCTGGGGGTCTGCAGGCTGGGAGAAAGGTCCAGAGAAAGCTCTTTTAGCTGTTTCTGAGAAGGCAATTCCCATTAATAGAAGACATTTCTGTCTGAGGAATACAAGCAGCCTAAGATGCAACTTTTGCCCTCAATAGTTTGTCATCTAGCTCTGGAGACAAGCAGTAGACGTGCCCCGCACGGCGTCAGGAGGGACGCAGTGCAGAGAGCTTAAGGTCCCGAGTTTGGGGTCAGGCAAGCCTGTGCTACATTCGCTCCCACTTCTGCCCTGACTGTTGCGCCTCAGTTTCCTTATCAGAATTTTCTCTCCTTCACTGGGTTGTTGTGAGGCTTGAAGCAGATAATAAATGCAGCACAGAACCCTGCACCCAGTAAGTGTTCGATAAAAAGCAGCCATTATTATTAAAATAAGTAGGTGGGACACTGGGTGGGACTGTCTTCATGTTTTTGAGATTTCAGTGGTGGGAGGGAGGGACCTCTCTAAGAGACTGAGGCAAAGGGTCTGTGACAGGATCCAGAAATCTGCAATTTCACGCCCCCCCCCCCATAGTGATGTTTAGGCCAGTTAAGGCTGGGAACCCTTGCCCTCCGCGTGGCCATGTTCAGCAGGCCAGACTCCTCTGCTTTTGCCCTTCAAGGCAGCAGCATTTGGCTGCCTTTCTCTTGGAGGCTGGATGCCTTAACCTTGCCCTTTAACATGTAGGCGTTGGAGAAATACCTGGGCCACAGATCCCTGGGTGCAGGGTAAAATGCAGGCTGTGGGACCTGAGGAGACCTGCATAAGAATCTATAAGGATGAGCCCCAGAAATCTACAGAGAATGGAGTTCCTGAAAACACTGCTTCACCCTGCCCTCTGCTTGGGGTGCTTGGGGTGCCTGCCCCACCATAATTCACCTGAGCTTTGTCTTCCAAGGCCCAGATACCACCTCTCCTGTCCCCCTTACACCCAGGGCTGAGCCCCGTTCTCTCGCCAGGGTCCACACTCATCTGTGATTGCAAGTATCTCACCACGTCGCGGGGTCTGGGTATGTCATCTCCCAGCCCAAACTCCCTCCCTCACACAGTGTGTTCATTCACCGATCTAACCTCAGCTTCCAGCAAGTGGTGTGCACTCAGCAGGACCTGCGTGAATCTTCCACGTATCAGTGGGGGGGTTAATCTTTCTCCCCTCCCCCCATCTCTCAGCACAGTAAAAATTTTAGAAGGCAAGATTTACATCCAATCACTGGCCTTGCACTACAACCAACCTACTTGGTGAAAGGAAAGGCTCACTTCCTTGATGAAGTCAGGACTTCTCAGGGCCGCTAGCGACTAAGGCTGGGCTATTCTCATCTAATCCAGATTAACAACTTCCTAGCAAAACTGGGTTTTTACATGCTGATCAGTCTTACTTAATGACTGGACATTCCCTGTTTTCCACTTTCCAGCCCCTGAGGGCTGGCCACACCCAGGAAGCCAAAGGGAACCAGCACCCGGAACCAAGATCAAGGACCATTGTCCTTAGGTTTAAGCTACAACAAATGGCTTAGAGTCAAGTCTTTATAGGCCTGTAAGGCTCTAGGCAGTCTCCCTCCCCACCCCCATCCTCTAATCCTCTGCCTCTTATTTCTTGGACATGATCTCCTGCAACTCATTTCAGCAAGGGTTTCTCAAATTTGGCCCTAGTGATGTTTGGGGCTGGGTAATTCTTTGAGGAGCAGGGGAGGCTGCCCCATGCACTGTAGGATGTTGGACAGCATCCCTGGACACTAGTAACGCCCCACCACAAGTTGTGACAACAAGTAAGTTCTCCAGACACCACCAGCTGTCCCCTGGGGGCAACTTGGGGAGCAAAATCACCCCCTGTTGGGGCCCGCTGGTCTCATCTACCCCATTCCAGCCCCATGGCCCTCCTTGCTGTTCTTGCTCCCAGCTCAAGGTCTTTGTGTTCGCTCTTCTCTCCACCTGGCTAGTGCAGGGTCTCTCCTGCACTTCCAGATCTTTACTCAAATGTTATCTGCTCATCAAGACCTTCCCTATTTAAAATCGCAACCATCCTAATAATACCTACAACCCTTCTTTGCTAATTTTTTTCCATGACATTTATCACTATCCCACACACCACAAGTCTTACTCATTTTGCTTAGTTGTCTACCAACCTCCAGAAGAATGGAGCCCCCTGATTACGGGATTTCATTTGTTCCTTTGCTGTTTTATTTAGGTCTTCTCTGCCCACTGCTTCGTCCCTGGGCTCAGATCTGTGACTGCCACACGGCAGCACTCAGCAAGTATTCATTGAACAAATGAATGAATTAGCTCTGATTCCTTCCTGCCCCAGAAGCTCCTGGCTCAGGAGACAGGACAAACCTGAGTCACTTTTCCAGCTCTCTCGCCATCTAACCCTGTTACTGGGTACTGTTGGGGTACTGTTGGGGTGGGGGTAGACTCTGCTGGGCCTGTAAACATTTTACCCTTTCCTGAATCAGTGTTTCCTTTAACTGCCCCACTTTTGAAGATAGAGAAGATCACATGGGGCAAGGGCTTTCAGAGCTGGCTATTAACAAGCAGACGTTCTCTTTTCTTTTCTCGCCTCCGTTTTTCTGAAAGATTTTATTTATTTATTTGCGAGAGAGAGAGAGTGTGAGCAGAGGGAGGAGCAGAGGGAGAGAGACAAGCAACTCGGCACTGAGCACGGAGCCCTACACACAGGGCTCCATCTCAGGACGCAAGATCATGACCCGAGCTGAAACCAAGAGTCAGATGCTCAATGGACTGAGCCACCCAGGCGCCCCGGTCTGTTTCTGTTTTATTCCACCGTGGGTCTTTGTGCCAGAACCATAGTAGTTTATTTATTGTAGCATTATAATATTGAGCCTTTCAGGCCATGAACATAGTATATTCTTTCATTTAATTAGGTGTTAATTTCTTTCAAAAATATTTTGTAGTTTGCTGTGTAGAGGTCTTGCTCATTTCGTTTGAGTTATTCCTAGGTATTTGATTTCTTTTGATACTGTGGTAAATTGTATCATTAAATTTTCTACTTTCAGTTACTAATTGCTAAAATCTAGAAACAAAGTTGACTTTTGAATACTGACCTTCTATCCAAAGATCTTGCTTAATTCATTTATTGATTATAATAATTTTTATAGACTTCTTTAAATTTTCTGGGAACATAATCATGACATGTAGGAATAATGACAGATGTATTATTTTCTTTCCAAAGAGTATACCTTTTATTTCCTTTTCATGCCTTTTTTTTTAATGAGTAGATACTGAATTTGTATTTATTTATTTATTTATTTATTTATTTATTTATTTATTTTTGATGTCGTGTTCCATGATTCATTGTTTGCATATAATACCCAGTGTTCCATTCAATACGTGCCCTCTTTAATACCCATCACCAGGCTAAAATCCCCCCACCGCCTCCCCTCTAAGCCCTCAGTTTGTTTCTCAGAGTCCACAGTCTCTCATGGTTCGTCTCCCCCTCCGATGTCCCCCCCCTTCATTTTTCCCTCCTACTATCTTCTTTTTTTTTTAACATATAATGTATTATTTGTTTCAGAGGTACAGGTCTGTGATTTATCAGTCTTACACAATTCACCGCGCTCACCATAGCACATACCCTCCCCAATGTCTATCACCCAGCCACCCCATCCCTCCCACTCCCCACCACTCCAGCAACCCTCAGTTTGTTTCCTGAGATTAAGAATTCCTCATATCAGTGAGGTCATATGATACATGTCTTTCTCTGATTGACTTATTTTGCTTAGCATAATACCCTCCAGTTCCATCCATGTCATTGCAAATGGCAAGATTTCGTTTTTTTGATGGCTACAAAATATTCCATTGTATATATATACCACATCTTCTTTATCCATTCATCTGTCGATGGACATCTTGGCTCTTTCCATAGTATGGCTATTGTGGACATTGCTGCTATAAACATTGGGGTGCACGTACCCCTTCGGATCACTACATTCATATCTTTGGGGTAAATACCCAGTAGTGCAATTGCTGGGTCATATGGTAGCTCTATTTTCAACTTTTTGAGCAACCTCCATACTGTTTTCCAGAGTGGCTGCACCAGCTTGCATTCTCGCCTCTGTTTTTATGGCTGTGATTGTCACAGGAAGGCATGTGCAGCCTCACAATGCCCCTGCCCTTGTGCCCAAGCCATATAAATATTTATATGCATATATGTGTGCACACACACACAAGTTATACAAATAATAATAACAGCTGACCTTTTCTGAGTGCTTCCTGAATTCCAGGCATTGTGCTAAGCATATGCATCTCCTTGCTTAACCCTCTAATATCCCAGTGAGGTTGCTTTTGTTATTATTGTCATCCCACTTTTACCAATGAGCTGCAAGAGCTTCGGTGCCTGA
Source organism: Halichoerus grypus (assembly GCF_964656455.1). NCBI lineage: Eukaryota > Metazoa > Chordata > Mammalia > Carnivora > Phocidae > Halichoerus > Halichoerus grypus. The sequence goes on along the minus strand of NC_135718.1, from coordinate 19,516,927 downwards.
TGCAGAGACACAGATCTGAGTATGAAGCCAAACAGGATGGTCTGACTCCAACATCCCCTCATTCCTAACCACTACAATAACTGCCTCTCTCAAAAGATGTGTTCATTACCAGAAAGGCAAACAGTAAGCAGGGAGAGCACACTGCGCTCCCCAGAAGGAACTGCTGTTAGCTGATAACTTTTATACTAGAGAAGTTTTTATACCAGCACAATGCATGTAAGTGAGTTAAAAGGTCACTGGGTGGCTCAGGCATCTGCCTTCGGCTCAAGTCATGGTCCCAGGGTCCTGGGATCGAGCCCCACATCGGGCTCCCTGCTCAGCGGGAAGCCTGCTTCTCCCTCTCCCACTCCCCCTGCTTGTGTTCCCTCTCTCGCGCTCTCTCTCTCTCTCTGTCAAATAAATAAATAAATAAAATCGTTAAAAAAAAAAGTCTATAGCATATGAACACACACCTGTCTGGGTAAGCGGGTTTCCCCTTTTCCTACAGTACTAGTGCCAGACTCTTTGTTCCACTTGGTTTTTTCACTCTAATAATACATTTTGGACTAGAGCTTTCAACTTCACTAAGGTGATGCCTCCCCTCCTGGGAGCTAGCTTTAGGCTGATGGGCTGGCGGCTAGGGCTCAGGATGAAGTGATGTAATGAAGACAAGCTAAGGCTGAAGCAACACGTGCTGGCCAGACAGCAGCTGTACGGGTTTGGATTCTTAACGAGGTCCAGAGGTGCCTTTAGAAGGGGTGTTTGGTTGTTGCTGCTTTTGTTTTTAGCTTAAGTGGCTCAGGGTACCATTGCCTTGGCTGAGAAATGAGTAGGCTTCCCTGCCTGAATAAGAAATTCTCAAAGGAAGCCCTTGGAGACTGGGCTAAGGGAGCCAAGGGCTTCCATTCCTCAGATCTTTAAGGATGAGAAGCATGACTCCCTGCTCAGCTTCCAGGCATAGCCACTGTGCTAGGCGCCCGACTCCTGGCAGTTAGTTCATTTCATTCGCACAATCCTACCAGGTAGGTCTCACTACCCCCATTTTAAAGATGAGAAACTGACGCTCAGAGAAGTTCATAACTCACCCAGGAGCACAGAGCTAGTAGGATGCAGCGCTGTGTCTTTCTAAGGCCTCGAAGAATCACAGCAGAAGGCTGGAGCTGTTTGAAATCTTGAGACTCCAGCTCCTTATTCTGGGTAAATGAAGCACACAGCCCGGGGCCCAGACAACGCTGGCTGCAGGCGGCACGGCCAGTCTAAGGAATTGGCTCGGGCTCCGGTTTTTCAAACTACATTTGCTGTAACAAACCTCCAGGGAAGTTGGTGGAATTGAATGAAAAAGAGTTAGTTCTGTATCCTGGTGGCCCACAGGCATTGGAGTAACTGACTTCCTGAAGAGGATTTGCCCACAGCTAAACAGGATTAGCTGCCTGTCAATATGAATCAAGGGCGGGGGATCCTAATCGGTAACTTCCCCCGAAGAGAAAAGCTCTACACCTGCCAAGGAGGGTCAGCTGATGGAGCTGGCCCAAGGGGAGTGTGGGGTGTAGGGCTATTATTTCCGGAAACCTAAGACTCCAGAGAAACTGATCTTTCAAACAGACCCACTCACTCCAGCAGGCTGCTTACCAACAGGGACAGTCCTTGAATCTGGAGCGCTCACCCCAATCTGCCAAAACCACGTGTGTAGCCCCTGGGAAGTCCTTTGTTTCAATCCGTTCTTGAAAGAAATGCAACCCTCTGTCCAGAGGTGTGTAGGGAAAAATGTCCCTCAATGGGAGACCCAGGTAAATAAATCATGCCAAATCTGTACTGTGGGATTCACCCGAGGCCCCCCAAAGAATAAAGGACATCCACAAGATGACAAGATCACTGAGACCTACTGGTAAATGGGAAAAAAATGAGTTGCAGACTAATGAACAGAATAAAGAACTGAAAATTAGGAAAAGATACAAAAAGGGTATCACAACTTCACGAGGAAAAATTTAGAAAATACAGAAAAGTAGGGGGGATCACCCCTACCCCACCTCCCACCCTGAAAAAGAACACTTGTAGGGTTCTATAAATTTCTCTCCCGTCTCCTTGACAGATGTGATCATGTCATATAAGGTGGGGGTCAGCACACACCGGAGTGGGACCAGGGTGCAAATCCCAGGGCTTCCCCGCCCTCACCTGGGTGAGCCTCAGTCTCCAAATCTGTTCTGTGGGAGTAACTGCACCCGCTCAGGGCTGTTGTATTGATTATATGAGGCCAACAGGGAAAGCACCTAGGCAGTGGCTTTAGGAAATAGCACTCAATAAAGGCGGCTATTGTTATTATGTCTAACCTGCCATTTCCCTTAACGTTTTAACATAATTGATTCTGAATGTTATTCAGAGGCTTTGAAAACATCACATTTAATGGCTGCTGGATATACCAATTTCTTTGCCATTCTCATGAGAAATGTTTTGGCTGCTTCCATTTTTACCTTCTTATAAATAGCTCTGTGATGAACACTGTTGTGAATATAGCTTTACCTCCCCCGGATTTTGGAGATTTTCCTTAAGATCATTTCCCAGAAGTGGAATTACTAGGTCAAAGGGTAATAAACATTTTTAGACTCCATATACATAATGCCTGCTTGCGCGAAGCAGGTGTTAGTTCCTAGACCTAGCCTCCCCCCACCTTCTCTCTGGTCCCAGAACTCCCCTGCCCCTCACCAGGGTGATCTCCCTGGAGATGACACCTGGCTGCCTCCCCCTCCCACCCCTGTGCTGTCTCCCATTCTGTCTCCTTCAGCTACAGAGCCTTTCTCCTCTCTCCCGAGTAAATGCTCCCTGGTTTTCCCTTCCTACACATTTCCCCAGCCTGCCCTGACTGCTTGGGCCCTCAACCATCTCCTCTCCCCCTGATTTTAACCCCCACCCCTCCTTGAATCTATAACTAAGTCCAGCCTGACTTGTGGACCCTCTTTCTCTTTCAGAGTCAGGTCCGTAACAACCGACCGTAGGCCCCTAAAGTCAGGAATGAATTCTTGAGCTCCTCTTCCTTCCCCACTCAGCCCAGAGCTGAGCGGTAGGGTGCTCGGACCATACTGAATTTCATGTATTCATTGGGCCAAGTGGAACTATGGAACAGGTTACAGCTATGGAACAGGCTAAAGCTTATGGCTGCAAGGGCCTTAAGAGCTGGCTCTTTGGACAGAGGGAGAGAGAGAGATGTAAATAATCAAATGTAGCTGTGAAGGACAGGGCCTTTGATGCAAGTTTATAACAGAGGAGAGAGAAGGAAGGGGTCAGCCCAACCTGGTGGACTTTGCTCAGGGGATGACACTTGAATGCCTTGCTGTGTGACCCTGAACAAGTCACTTAGCCTCTCTGAACCAGAGTGCCCCCATCTATACTAGGCTCACCTTCGCTGGGATGTAATTCACAGGTTAAATAAGTTATTCAGCTAAACTTGCCCAGCCAGAGGCATGCAGCTGGTACTCAATAGATGTTTCTCATGGTGAAGTCTCAGCACAGACATGTGGGTTAATAAACTGTCTGGGTAGCACTGACAAGGTGCTTAAGGCCATGGGACTCATGCATTTTAGCTGGCCTGTTCTCACTTGGGATCTAAGTTGCTGGGTGCCCATTTCTTCCAACGAGAAGCAAGTTTCTTGGGGGATCTAGCTGCCTGGGTCTTGAGTCCAGAGTCTGGAGGGACATGCATAAGGGCAGGCATCTGCCAGGTGTGATATATGCTTACAAGGAGTTTGGTCATGAATCATCTTTGCCTCCAGTGTGGTTAAGCAGTGGGATAGAATGTTGAAAATGTGTCTTTTTAACATCCTTTTCCTGGGCACACAGCAAACTCGCTCCCACTTAGGCTGCAAATCATCCCATCCTAACAGGGAGGACTTCGGACAAGCTGGCCAAGGAATGGAGGCTTCCGGGGGTGATGTCACCCAGGGCTCGAGGAACGCCAAGGGCACCAGGCTGAGCTCTCTAGTTATTCATCTTCCCTGTAGTCAAGGCAAGCTCAGAGCAGGCCCATCCCTACAATAGATGCAGCTCAAGGTTATGGCCAAGGTCAGGCCTGTTAGCAGTGTCTTTTGGTGGGGGTGGGAGGGGTAGAGCAGGGATTACTGGCCTCAAGTTTTGATTTAAAGCTAAGCAAATACTTAGACACCACCTAATTCAATTCTCCTTCCCTTTTGAGGAGGGGGAAACTGAGGCTCAGAAAGGTTAAGAGATGTGCCCAAACTCACACAGCTATGGCAGGAGTTATAAAGCTAGGACTTGAACCTGCCTCCTGGTACCTTGCTCTTTCCAAATCCCACTGATGCAATAAGTCTCATCATTCTCTCTTCTATCTGGGGTTACCTCTTAACCCACCCCTACCCCCCATATATACTAATCACTATAGTATTGACAATAGAGCTACTATCTATTGGATACGTTCCTGAAGTAAGCCCCACGCTAAATGTTTAGGACGTATTACCTAATTTAAGCTTCAACACCTCTAGGCGTTAAGTACTAATAACTCCTTGCTACTCAAAGTGTGGTCTTTGGACCAGCACCCGCAGCATCCTGTGGGAGCTGGTTGGAAATGCAGAATCTCAGGCTCCACAATGACGATTTGCATTTCAACAGGTTCCTCTGATTTCATGCACATCAAGTTTGAGAAGTGCTGCCGTAACCGATCTCCCTTTGGAGGCCAAGGAACTGATGCGCAGAGAGGAGAAGAGGCTCCCGCGGTGTCCCACGGCAGGGCAGGTGTCGCCTTAGCCAAAGACCTTGCTCTGAACGCTTGAGGTTTAGGAATGCTTTCCACTCGTTCTGGACCAGGGGAGATAGAATTCCAGACCCCACCTCTCCCAACAACAAGGAAATGACTGATGAGAAAGAATATCCCAAGCGCTTTACGAAGTACTTTCATGTCTGTTATTTTGTTTCTACTTTACAACTTATTAATTATCCCAACTTGATGCAAGAAGAAACTGTAGCTCAGAAGATACAGTTGCCACTGGCCACTCTGCTCCAGAACCCAATTTGTTGGGGTTGGCGCGGGGTAGCATCCTGACAGCAGGAGAGACTACTGTAGGTAGTACGCAGATGAAAACCTCCCATCTCAATTGTCCTATATTTTAATTTCTGCTACAAAAAAAATAGAATTAGATTATCAAACCTCAGATTCTTTCTTTGGTTTAAGACAGAATAAGGGTTTTTTGTTTGTTTGTTTGTTTGTTTAAATGAGTCTCTGTAAAGTTAATTTCGGGAATGACAGAGGAGGTAGTATTCAGATATGACAAAATCCATGAAGGTGGAAAAAGACTGGAGTCTGGGAAACATCTTCAAACACCACAAGACACACAGGGAGGGGGAAAAGAGAGAGGGAGGATGGGAGGAGAGGGAGAGGGAGGGGGAAGGAGTGGAGGAAATAAGCAGCCAATATCTCTACCCAGAGGCTGTTGACATTTCAAGTCTGGGTGGTTTCTCCCATCCTCCTTGCCCCCAGGGTGTCTTACTGTGTAGCTAATACAGGCTCACTCAAGGGTGCGCACGTGCACGTACACACACACACACACACACACACACACACACACTCATACTTGCACCAGCTATTTATCTTTCCGGCTTGAATCTAGAATTTCTAGGTTGAAGTTCGGGAGACCACAAACTTGCTCCTTCTAACCTCCTCCCACCCCAGCCCACTTCCTATGGCATTCAAAAATGCCCCTGCCTTATCAAGACCGAATTTGAAGAGCAGAATAGGCACTGGGATGAGGCTGGCCTGGAGGACAGAAGTCCTGCTCCCATCCTTCAGAGACAGCCCGTGGCTCCTCCATGGAGGGGAAGAACTGCATCTCTTTGCTTTCAGGAGTTTGCTCTCCCAAATCATCTCTTCCTTCCTCTAACCATGTCCAGGAATTTTTTTTTTTTTGGTAGAACCCAGGAACTGTGAATAAATGGACATTCTCTGCTGCACCCTGGTTTCATTCAGGGATCACAAGTAAAGAGTTCTGGCAAATAAACAAAGAGTTTTCTAGGAGTTTGGAAAACCATTATTGTGAGGAATGAGGACTATTGTCTTAGAAAAGAGACAGTAGAGAAGGGACAAGATGACTATTCACATATTTCAAACAGGGTTTAGACTTATACAGTGTATTTCTCCAGACACAGAAGGAAAGTATGGAAGATAACAGGGAGGTCGGCTTCAGTTCTGTGACCTGGGTCAACTATAAAATGGAGGCAATAGTACTTACATCATAGGGTGGTTGTAAGAATAAGTGAAGTGCTCAGGATATCCCTGGCATCTCATAATATCTCAGAACATGCTTGTTTCCTTTTTTGGCCTCATTCAAAAATGTCTCCTGAGGCAGTAAGCTTCCTTTCTGGAAAATTTCAAGGTAGAATTAAAATTCCTTACTGCCAAGATTCTGTGCTTCGGTGCCTCTAATCACTTTTCATAAAGAAAAATAATGGCTCGCATGGAGCCCTCACCATGCTCCAGGCACACAGAGGAGGGCTTTTTGTAGGCACTTTATTTAATCTTATCATCCCTATGAGGTAGGGACTATTATTAACCTCCCCCCCCCCTTTTTTTTTCTCCAAATGAGAGCATTGTGGCTTAGAGAGGTGAAGTAACTTGCCTAGGTCACACAACGAGTAAGAGGCAGACCAGGGACTTGAACTTCAGGATGTCACACCCCCAAGTCCTTGCTCTTAGAATTGGAGGGGTTATTTATCAAGTCCCCACTCCTCTTCCAGGCTCACCTGCTCTAATACTCCAGGCTTTAGCCATCTCTTTTTGTAAAATGTCTTCATTTCTCAACATTTTCAAAACCACCCAATTTCGCAATTATTGTGTGAACAGCATCTTGTCTCTCCTGCCTTACTATAAGTGGGTCTGGTGATTTTTACTCTTAACTATCTCCCTATACTCAGTAGACTTTCCGAAGAACAAGTTCATAGGCTTCTAATAATTCTTTGATTGCCAGCTGCGTTAGGCAGCTCCTCTTCCCTGCCATGCCTACCCCCATCTTTTTTTTTCCTGTGCTATTAGAAAAGTCTTTTCTTGGCTGGAACAAATACTACAGTCTGTTCAACTAGCTAACATTCATTGAGTTCTTAATAGGCGCCAGGCAGTGTTCTAAGTACTTTACATATATTAACCTATGAGCTACAGAAGAGGAAACTGAATGTACCAGGGCACCAGGATTTAACCGAGTAAATGAGTAAATGCTTTGCTGATGGATAGTATTAGCAACAGTGGCCATACAAATATCTTTGGCCTCCATCATGCAATACAGCTTTATGTACATTCTGTCATCATCAGTCACCATCAGCAAACAGACATTAATGTCCCTATTTTATAAAAGAGGAAACCATGGCTCTAAGAAGATGAGTGATTCTCACCAGTCACACAGCAAGTGCCATGGACTCATGAGGAAACACTGTATTGACCCCATTCCAAGAAACCTGGGGGCAAGGGAGAGAGAGGTCCATGGGGAGAAAAACACCCACGCACACAAAAGTCATTTACAAATATTAACTCAAGAAGAGGGGCACCTGGGTGGCTCAGTCGTTGGGCATCTGCCTTCGGCTCGGGTCATGATCCCAGGGTCCTGGGATCGAGCCCCGCATCGGGCTCCCTGCTCAGCGGGGATTCTCCCTCTCCTGCTCCCCCTGCTTGTGTTCCCTCTCTCACTGTGTCTCTCTCTGTCAAATAAATAAATAAAATCTTAAAAAAAAAAAAAAAAAAGGAATAAAAGCTGGCCACAGCAGAGATTGGATGGGAATCCAGATCTTTGACTCCTAGTCCAGTGCTCTTTCCTTTATGCAAGATGGTGGGAAGCAAGTCTAGGGTCCAGACCTGACTGGCAGCCTTGATTTGGGATCATAAGCCTGAGAGAGCAGAGAAGAAGGAGGAGGAGGAGGAGGAGGAGGAGGAGGAGGAGGAGGAGGGGAAGAAGAAGAAGGCGGCAGCATTTTTACTTCCCTCCATTTTCCACAATGAGCATGTGCTACCTGCATAATCAGAAACAAATAAATGAAGAGGGGGGCAAAATTCATCCTTCTGAGAGGATCCTTGGGCAGGCCCTGGGGTTGCCCTGGGCCCCTCCCTGGCATTTTTGGGTCCTTTCTGATCCATCGTCACTGGCCACCTGGGCCCACCTTATGGGCAGGGGGCTGGGAAGCAGGGCTGGGAAGAAATCCCAGAAGCTCCTACTGAGGCTGAGATGAGCCGAGACGGACACAGGAGTTCCCAGGTCTGTGTAACTCCCTGACACTGGAAGCTGAACGCTGTAGGCCCACAACATTTTTAAAAGGGTGACCCCGACCCTCCAAAGGGTAAGAATCCCAGATCACAACGATGAACCAGGGCGTCAGGGTTAGGATGACTGCTCAAACGAGCACCGAGAAACCTAAAAAATCTTCTTGTCCGGGCGCCTGGGTGGCTCAGTCGTTAAGCGTCTGCCTTCGCCTCAGGTCATGATCCCGGGGTCCTGGGATCGAGCCCCGCATTGGGCTCTCTGCTCCGCGGGAGGCCTGCTTCTCCCTCCCCACTCCCCCTGCTTGTGTTCCTGCTCTCCGCTATCTCTCTCTTTGTCAAATAAATAAATAAAATCTTAAAAAAAAAACAAAAACAACTTCTTGTCTCCCTTTGAGTATAATTGGCAGGGAGAAGAGGCCCTGCCTCATGTACTCACAATATTAATTTAAATTCTGCTTTTTTTCCCTGAACCCATCCTCACCCCCATTCAAAGCAGTAGGGTGGACAGGCATGAGTATTTACATAATTCCAATCTCAGACACCTTCCTCTCCCTGCTAGGCCTGTGGCCGATGAAGCCCAGTTCCTGACCCTAGGAAACCGTGTGTCCACAGCTTCTATCTTGCCTCTTTACCCAGGGTCTAATGCTGTGATTTATATACTGTGGCCAACTTTCTTCCCAGGTGCTTCCTAAAAAGCCAGCTGCAAGTCTCAGCAAGCACTGAATTCCATCCTACCACATGGATCGGGCTCCCACCACGTGCTGGATGTTATGACGCAGGCACAGTTGGTGAGATAAATCCTCAGTGTGGCCTGGGAGGTTAATGGCAGGACAGATGACACTCACGTGTCAGGTTGGGGGAGGGAGAAACTGCACAAAGGTGAGACCCTAGGAGGGCAACTGATTAACAGGCTGCGGATAAAGGGGGTAGCTTCTTGGAGGTGCAATGGTAGCTCTGGAGCTGTGTGTGAAGGTGAAGGATCCCTATACAAAGGAATGAGTTGTGGTCCTGTCGAAAAGCAGCAGTCAGTAAAATGCTGGGCAAGTTTAGGAAACAGGCAACAACTGGAGCCTGGGGGAGGGGCAGAAAGGAAGGAGAGAAACAAGGTTAGAGATGGGTTCTGGCCAACTGGCCAGAACGAGGAGGACCTTGGTGTTCTACTAAGGAATCTGGACTTTATCAGACAGTGTGTAGGTGTCATTGAGGGTTTCCGAGCAGAGCAGGTGGGCTTTATGCTCAGATCCATGCTTAAAAAGATCACATTGCAGAGGATGAGAGAGCAAGGAGAAGGCTTGGAGGTTGGGAAACAGGACACTACTATACAGCCCAGTATGGGAGATGATGGGGCCTTTTAACTATAGCCATGGGCGGAACCAGCTACATAATTTATGGGAGCTGGTGCAAAAAGAAAATGCAGGGTTCCTCGTCCAAAAATTATTAAGAATTTCAAGAGAGTGACAGCAGAGCAGTAAACCAAGCATGGGGCCCCGTGTACCAATACAGGTCAGACACCCATGAAGCCAGCCAGCCCTGCCCCGGGACTGGAAAGGGCAGAATCCTGGGACCTGGTGATCTGTTGGACATGGAAACAGAGGCTGACAGATGACTTTTCTGCACTGGCTGCCAGGCCACCCCCCCCCTTACTGGGTACCCCCTTGAGTGGTCCATGATCACCTCTAACTTATTAACACGTCTGAATGTCACCCCCCCTCCTGCTGCTACTCACCCAGATCTGTTCCTGTAGGTTCTCTATCTAAAGGTGTCACCATTCACCCAATTACCCCAATTACCCCAGTTGAAAACCTTGGCGTCCCCTTTACTGTCTCCCCATCCCATCCCTTCCGGCAATTTACTTCCTAAACGTTTCTCCCATCTGCGTGGCCTCTTCAATCGCTGCTATCACTGCCAAGTTCCGGCAGGCCCTTATCAGCTCAGGCCTGGATTACCCACAAAAGCCTCCTATCTGTCTCCCTGACTCCAGTCTGGACCCCTACCCCCACTCTCAAATAAAACATCCTCCACAGTGCTGCCTCAGAGAGGTTCCCAAATGTCACCTGACCAGGTCACTGAGTAAGACCCCTCATCCAGGGCTGCTCCAGCCAAAGGATAAGATCCAAATGCCGTAAATGGCACACAAGGCCCTCCGTCATCTGACCCTGCTTAATTTTCTAATAAATGCCAGAAGTGCCTTGGTCTCCCACACACCAAGCAGGCATTTTGTTTTGTTTTGTTTTTCTTTACCTCTAGCAGTTTCCTCTGCCTGGAATGCCTTCCACCCTCCCCCTTCGAGGCCTGGCTAACCTCAATTCATTCTTTGAAGTTCCCCTCAGCTCTCCCCTGCTCTGGGAGGCCTTCTCCAGGTCCCCACTCCCTACAGCCTGGATGCTTTTCCATACTGACTGCAGGACCTTACAGAGGCCTGGTGCTGCGCCAAGCCTCCTCTCTGGGCTGGGGCAACCCGAGCAGAGAGTGGGTCCTGCTCACTTTGGTGTCCAGCCCCCAACACAGAGCCTGGCCCTGTGGGTGCTCCAGGCTTGCGTGGCTCTGGCTGAAATGTCTGGTGGTGGATGTTGCTGGTGACACTGGGAGACAACTGCAGGGAAGGCTGGCAGGAATAACCCCACAGAGAAAGAAAACCCCCACATCCCATCTTCCTTAAGTCTCTACTGTCTGGGCCAGGACAGTGCCTCTGATTGAATGCCGCTGTGACCCAATAGCAACTATCTAGCGTCCGGTTTGATTGCCTGTGATTTCAGAATTTGATTTCTGCTTCCTTCTAAAAACCTCATTCTCCTCTGTCTGTAGTAAACAAGCACCTTTCTAGCGGAGGCAGGCTGTTTTCCACTGAGCAGCCCCCTCCCCACTCCGGTCACGGGTTAGAGGGTAGAAGCATGTTTCCCTCACACCTGTCCCTGCAGCGAGCAGAGCCCTGGCACAAAGCTGACCCTCAATAAATACTTGCTGAATGAGGGAACGTGTCCAGTTCAGTAAGACTGGGGATGGGAAGCCTGACGTTGCTGGGGACTGGTGGGGGCAGACAGCCTGGGATTAGACTTGATCCACAGATAATCCCCCAAATCCAGAAGCCACCTGGATAGTTGCCTGGACTGAGCTCCATCAACGGATGCATGTTGATGCTGCAGCTGATTCCGTGACAGACTTTCCAGGGGCCAGAAAAGAGCTCCTCAAAAAACAATTATTCTAATTATTATTGAAGTGTGACGGAGAAAAGGCTGTTAATCCTTTGCTGGCTCTTCTCTCCATTTTTACTTTTAGGTACTTTTATTATGGATCATTTGAAGCAAACAGAAAAGTGGAGAAAACAGTATCATGAACCCAGTATAAGGTACCCATCACTGAACTTCAACGGTTACCAACACAAACCCAATCTTGAGTCATCCATAATCCATGCCTTGAAGCCAATCCCAGCTATCATCTCGTTTCACGCGTCAAGACTTGGGTGAAGACCAAAATCCATTTCCGATTCATCTGGGGGCACTGGCCCTGGGCTCCCCTCGGCCCGGCCTTGGCTCGGTGCCTGGCAGGCCCCCACCCAGCAGGTTCGGCACCTACGTCTATGAAACTCAAAGCCGGATTGTGCGGCGCCAGGCCCTGCCTCCTCCGCTTCCTCCTCTTCCCGCACAGCGTGGGTCACCTCGGCCTCGTGGCGTTCCTGACACCCCACCGGCAGCCCTCGGTGATGCGCGAGTGAGTGTCTCTCCGCGCAAAGCCTCAGAAAGCGGAGGGAGGCGCCTTCCACTTCCTCTTTCTCCGGCTGACTAACGCCCGGCGCCCGCCCCACGCCTCCGGCTCCCCGGGGCGTGGCCACAGCCCGAAGGGGCGGGGAAATACCCATATTCGGCCTTATATGGGCAGCCACGTCACAGGCCGCACAGTCATTCACATAAAACGCGGCGCTGCTGGCGGAATCCCCGGCTTCTGGGGCGGCGAGTGGCCGGGCCGGCTGCCGAGCGTCCGGGGCGGGAAAGAAGAGTTGAGCGGCCGCACCGGCGCCGGGCTCGCTCGCTCGCTCGGCCGGCCGCAGCCTCGCGGGTCGCCCTCCCGTGCCTCGCCAGCGGGCACCCTGGCCGTGGGCACCTGCGGGGCGCGCGGCGCGGGACCGCGGGGCGGCGGCATGAAGGTCACGTCGCTCGACGGGCGCCAGCTGCGCAAGATGCTCCGCAAGGAGGCGGCGGCGCGCTGCGTGGTGCTCGACTGCCGGCCCTACCTGGCCTTCGCCGCCTCGAGCGTGCGCGGCTCGCTCAACGTCAACCTCAACTCGGTGGTGCTGCGGCGGGCCCGCGGCGGCGCGGTGTCGGCACGCTACGTGCTGCCCGACGAGGCGGCGCGCGCGCGGCTGCTGCAGGAGGGCGGCGGCGGCGTGGCGGCCGTGGTCGTGCTCGACCAGGGCAGCCGCCACTGGCAGAAGCTCCGCGAGGAGAGCGCCGCGCGGGTCGTGCTCACCTCGCTGCTCGCCTGCCTGCCCGCCGGCCCGCGGGTCTACTTCCTCAAAGGTGAGCGCGTCGGGGCCGCCGAGCCCCTGTCACCGCCCTCCCCCCCCACCCCCGCCCCCCGCGCGGCGAACGCCCCGGGGCTCTGGGGTCCCCTCCTCGTGCGGGGCGCCTTCCGCGACCCGGCACCCGGTAGTCTCCACTTGCCCGAGTCTGCGCCCTGGGGCTTGACGGGCGCTAGGGAGGGCGCTGCCAGTGTCAGCCCTCAGAGCTTCCCCCTCCCCACCCGCGTTCCTCGAAAGCTCCCGGCCGCCTGGGTGGGTGGGGTTGGTTGCGCAGCCGGGGGCGCCGCTTCTCAGCCGCGGGGGCCGTCGGCTCGTGCTGGGCGCGGGCCCCCGTTTGCTGGCGCCGGCTTAGCCGCCCTCGCTGGGGCCTGGGCTCTGAGCCTTTCTGACAGGCAGATCAGGCGGGATCAGCAGGTCGCGACCCCCCGGAGCGTGGCGCCGCGGCGTCCCCTCTCCTCCCGCCTGGACAATTAACGTGTGTTAGGCTGTCTTCACCGACCCCTCTTGCCTTTTTGACCCGGGCCAGTCCCTCCCCTTCCTTTCCACTTCATTTTACTACTTTTTATTGTTTTCCTCTGGCCTTCCCTTCTCCCCTCCCAGGCCTTTCTCTAGCTCCATTTGGAGCTGACAGCCTTCCCACCCTTTTCACCTTTTCCCTCAAACCCTCCCCCCCCACCACCCCCGCAGATCATCCCCGGGGCTGGCCTCCTGCTGTCTGCCAGGGGTGGGAGGCTGCCGGCCAGCGAGCCCCAGGATTTAGGAGAGGTGTAGCAGGGTGGTGGTGGAGGGGATTCCGTCGCCTTTGGTTTGAGATGCCCCAGAAGCTGCCCCACCGGTCCGTCCATTACACCTGCTGGAGAGAGGACTTCGACTTCCCCGGCCCGGGTAGTGAGTGACTGACTTTCAAATTACAGAGCATTGATTTCTGGGTCACTTCCTATGACTTCTCCCGCCTTGTATTTAGGTCCTTTGTAACCTCCAACGTACGGAAGACAGTCCACAGTGCTGAGATGAGTGTTCAGCCCAAGCTGTGCCCCGAGGCCCTGCCAACGCTGTTGCAGACACCTTGAGAAACAGCAGTGATGTGGTTCAGAACTCGGGTGCAGTGAACTGAGCGTTGAGGGCCCTGTTTCAAAACCACGCAACTTGGGGAATTTCACACACTCCAGACCTGGAGAGCACACTCGGAGCCCCCACCTCTATTAGCACCTCTTGCAGACTGTCCCCTGTTGATTCCTGTTAGGGAGATGACAGGCAGAAGATGATCATCTTCCTTCTCCACCAGCCTCAGCTTGCAGGAGAAGGAGGGATGCCCTCCAAGCGCTGCAGAAATTTCACACTTAGCCCGGGATTTCTTTCTCTTCCTGATGGTGGTTTTTGCCTCCCGTTCTTAGCCATGAGTACAGGAAAAGCTACTGCCTTCCCAGTAGCATGAAAGATATAGTCCAGGAAATCCCCCGTCCTACCTCTGCTCCCCACCCCTCTCCAGGGGGGGTCATGCTGACTGTTTAGAAGTTACTGCCACAGGAAGTAAGCGGCTCTGTAGACTCACATCTCGGGAAAATGCATGTCTAAAATGTTTTTTTTTTAAAATGACAGTAACACACACAGGTAAAATTTTTAAAAGCACAAAGGCTGTACGATTAGAAGTGGGTCTTCTGCACGCCCTTGAACCCAGTTCCACTCTCCAGAGACAGCCACCAACTATTTTTTGTTCGTCTTTAGACAAATTAGTTTTCCACCAGTATCTTTAAAAAATAGAATCGTTTTGTATATTTCCTGTTCCTGCTTCTTACACTTAACTAGATCTTGGGAGATTTATCCTTATCAGAGCATACGTGTCCATTTTACTTATTTTTTTATTTTTAATATTTATTGGAGAGGGACAGAGAGGGCGCATGCAAACAGGGGAGGGAGAAGCAGACTCCCTCGCCTTAGCAGGGAGCCAGGAGCCCGGCGCAGGGCCCAGGGCTTGATCCCAGGACACTGGGATCATGACCCAAGCCAAAGGCAGACGCTTAACCTACTGAGTAAGGTGCCCCTTACTTCTTAAACCAGTCCCCTGGTGGTAGCCAGTAGGTTGCTTTCAACCTCGCTATTTGAGGCAATGTTGTTGGGTATATTTTTTGTTCAAATGCTTTACGTGTGCAGTCTTTCAGTGAGATTCTGAGAATTGCCAGGTTGATAGTTGTGTGCATTTTAAATTTCAGTAGGAATTGTTGGATACTTAACAGTATCTTTTATCTTTTATCTTTAGTGTTACTTTATAACACTACAAATGTTAAATTGTTGTCCAAGAAAATTTTTATTTCTTCATCTACCTCATGTCCAGATATGATGAATTCAGGTTTTAATCTAGCAGCATTTCAGATCTTGGGGGCAATAATGACTTTTATACTTCCCTTTATCGTCCTCCACCCCCCCCAAAATAACACTAAAATGGGATGACAACCGAATGGCATTGTCAGTGTGTATTTATATACAGTGTCCATGCAGCTTCTCTGCTCCCTTGGTCATGCAGCGGTGATCAAAAGCAGAATCACTCTGAAGAGGATTGAAGCAGCCAAAAGAATTCCCACAGCTCTTGCAGCTCAAGTGAGGCACCAGAGAACGGTCGTCTCTCCCTGCCTCTGAAGGGAGTGGGTGAAAGAGACCATCTAATCTGAAGGACTCCTGACCCCAGCTTGAAGAGACAGCCCCTTGTTTATCTGTCCCTCAACTACACTGAGCAGCTTTGTCTGCCTGCCTTATTTTGTCAACAGGCAGGCAGGACCCGGCCCACACCCGCACCTCCTGTCTGTCCTGACAGCCATCTCTTTTAAGTGTGCTATTTAAAGACAAGAATTGGGGTGGCCTGAAGGCTTGTCTTTCCCAAGCCTCATTCTTGGGAAAGTTTGGGAGGGCCTGGGCCACTCTTGACTCCATATTCCCATCCCGTATCACTCAGTTTGTGCCCTGGAACCCAAAACATTGGAGGCCCGGGCACAGGAAGTGACTTACTAACTAGGGTCACCTCTTCCAATGAAGCTGTGGGTCCCTAAGTGTGACCTTCTGTCTACATCCTAGGAGGGAAAGGGTCCAGGGGCTACGGTGGGGGCAGGAGGAAACTAAGCCACAAACACCACCACCTCCCACCTCCGTTACTCCCTGGCGTGTGGTCTCCTATCATGACCAGGAGGACCAGAAGCTCATCTGGGGAGGGCCCAATGGGCTTTTTGTTGAAGTGACCACAGAGGAGATTTGAGTGTACTCAATGGGGGCGGGGGCAGTTCCAGCAAGCTGGGAGGAAGCAGTAATGGCAAGATGACTCATTCTAGGAATTGGCTGCAGCTTCTGGGAGGGAGCTGGAGACCGCCATGTTATCCATTAACCATTTGTCTACTGCAGGGGTTTAAGGCCACCGTGGGCTCCACTGTGGGCCTATCACACCACTAAGAGACAGAAGAAAGGGGACTTTGTGGAAAATACATGGGCTCGGAATGCATATTTAATTGATGATTTGACCCTAGGTGAATTCTCTGGGTCAGAAAGAAATAGCAGGTTTTCTGGAGGCTCTCGGAAGTCCCTTGGGTCCTTTTGGATTGGGAGTGAGGGCTTCCCCAAGTGAGACTGTCCTGTTCACCTGGCAGCACTTGGCATGTTTTTCATTTGGTTCTTTCCCATTGAGTTCTGGGCCTGAGACTTCTTTAATATGCCCAAGTTTCTGTGACTTGGTCAGAAAGTATTTTTTACCTTAAGTGACCCATCTGGAGAAGTTTAAATGTAATATTAAGGATTTTTACAGTCATACCTGCTGGTAGTTACCATTTGAGGACTTGTAGGGAAGAAAGATCAGGAGGGGAAGCTAAGGAAGATAGGAAGGGTAGGTGGTCTTGAAGGGGAGAGAAACAGTTTTTACATATTGGGACTGAGAATTAAGTTCTAAAGGCCTCGTGCCTCCAGTTTGGTTTGGAAGGTAATTAACTAGATTGATTACTCAAAATTGGACCTATAGAGAGGATTGTCAGCAGTGTTCTTTAGCTCCTTGGGAGTGAGAAAGGGCAGGGCTGTTTTATTGCACTGAGTTTAAACCTCATATTAGCCCCCATTCCCTTATGAATAGAGGGGATTGCATCTATAGTCCAGTTCAGAGCTAATGGGCTAGGGATGAAACAGACCAATTCAGGAGTCTCTTCTTGCAAGTGAATGCAATTTTGCATAATCACACCTGCATTTTAGATAAGTAAGTGAAAATAGCTTTTGTTTTCTGGAGGGATTTTGTTAATATTGCCAGATGTCAGAGTTCCTTTCAGCTGCTTCTGATAGATGCAAAAATTAATCATTGCCTCTCTGAACTATAACTTTTTAGAAAAGAGGGAATGTGTGTTTGTGTGTGTGTGTAGCCCATTTCTGCTCCAAAGCTATTAGTTGGTTTGGCTCAATTTTTTTTACAAGACCAGAATCTATGTTAGCTTAATATTGACTCTTCCACACTTAGGGTATTGATTAATTCTGGACATTTTCTAAAAGCCTGAGAAATCAATGCTTAACATCTATCTTCCTTTTTTTCTTTTTTTTTAACCTTGCAGGAGGATATGAGACTTTTTACTCGGAGTATCCTGAGTGTTGTGTGGACGTACAGCCCATTTCACAAGAGAAGGTTGAAACCGAGAAAGCCCTCATGAGCCAGTGTGGGAAACCAGTGCTCAGCCTCAGCTACAGGCCAGCCTATGACCAGGTGAGTGGTTTTGGAAATGCCGTCTTGGCTGCGGACTCCGTTCCTTCCTCGGCCCCCTGGCTCTCCCTCTCCCCGCTCCGTAGCACTGGTGCGTTCTTCTGTGGATCCGGGTGTCGGCAGAGCCCTCTAGCTTCAGAGAGCTGTTGCTTGCCAACTTGAGTTTCCATCCAAGAGTAAATGGGCTTCTTTCCAGCAAACAAGCTGACAAGAGCAAAGGAGCCACAGGACGCTTGACAGCTTCTGGAGAAACGGGGAAGTGAAAGATACATTATTATTAGTTGGCCTAGGAAGTGCAGAGAAGCTTCAGAATATCAGTTTAGGTTTCCCTGAAGATGTTTCAGAGCTGACTTTCAGGCTTCCTGTGTTAATCTTCTTTGTAATTGTTCATGCTCTGCAGTTTCTGCAAACCAACCTAGTACCTGTGGAGGTGTGTCTTTTTGTTATTTTTAACTGAAACGGGACTGGGGGAGGGTTGTGGGGAAACTACCCTTTGGATGGCTAAGCAGGCTCTAAGGGTTTCTGCTGCTTACAATTCCATAAATTCTGAAACCAGAGAAGATCAAGAGACACTGTAGAGGATTTCATGCTCCTACAAATATGTAGGTTTTTTTTTTCCCTTCCAGGAATGTTACTTTCTGGCAACTCTTTAAAGCCTGAAAGTGTGTGAAAGGCTCAGTCAGGGGTCCCCTTCAGTGCTGGAGGATGAGGGAAAGGCGGGCAAGGACCCAAAGCTGGCAGAAACCAGAGCTCAAAGCCCACCTTCCCATTTTACAGAGGGGAAAAAATGTGTCTCACAGCTGGAGTTGATCTCTTTGCAAAGAATCCTGTAGCTGGGCTGGCAACAGTAGGCCCAGAACGCCTCCCTTCTCTTAACTCTGGTTCTTTTCAAGGCCTCGTTCTGTTTTCCACAGAAACAGAACCTCTTTTGGAAGGGGCCCATCCTAGGCACCTGACTTGGTGGGAGGAGCTTTTCAAGTATTTCCCACAACATGTACTTAACATGTCCAGATCATAAGAAGGAAGACGTCTGGATGCTGCCTGGCATGAGCAGAACTCTGCCCCTGGGAATAAACTTCCCAGTAAAGCCAAGTGACTTCCCTGGAATGGGATCCCTGGTCAGGAAGTCTATTAGCTTGGCAAGGTGCCAGGGTTATTATTTTGTTTGTTTTCCTTTATTGAAAAACACAGCGTATGATGAACCCTCAGCATTCAAGCCATGGGCATGTGGTTTAGCTGGATTTCTATTTTCTGTTTGTTTGGGTGGTGTTTTCCCCTCACTCCTCAGAAAGTGAAAGAGAAACGAGAATTGTCAGGATGTTGCAAAGGCACAGCAGACCTTTGGCCAAGAGAGGACTGGGGAGGCCCTGATGTGTCTCCCAAGGTTCATCGGGGAACCCCCTAGTGCTATTTCTTAGAAGCGCTCTGCATTGAGAGAAGCCAAGCAAGGTTGTGTTAACCTTTGGGGTTTCTGAAGTCCTTTGGTTTCTTCCTCTTGAGTCTAAACAGAGGATTCAGAAAAAGAAAGACACATGGTTTCAGGGGTGTGTTGTTCTAGGCTTTAGAAGTACTTGGGTAAGATTCCAGGCACTAAAGAGAGGGAGAGATCTATGTAGGTACATCGAAAGTGTTAAGTCCAAGGGCCAGCTCTAGTAGGTGCTAATAAAAATACTGGTTTTTGGGGCACCTGGGGGGCTCAGTCGGTTAAGCACCCAACTCTTGACCTCAGTTCAGGTCTTGATCTCAGGGTCGTGATTTTGAGCCCCTCACTGAGCGTGGAGCCTACTTAAAAACAAAAACAAAAACAAAACTGGTTGTTACTCTTACTATCTTTGGTAAAATCCTCTATGACTTTCTTCTAAGTGGCCAAACTGGCCTTTGCTTGAACACTTGATTTCTCAGGAAAGAAAAAGCACACACCACATGCCAGGTAATTTAAGCGTTGCCTTCGGCCAGCCCTCATCCTACACCCCTTTCCCTATTACGAGTCCGGCAGAGTTTCCGTTCTGCTTTTATTCTGGGACAGGAAATGGGAACACAGGAAACGGATGGATGATATGAGAAAGGCTCCCAGAGACTCAGCCATTGCCGCCGCCGCCCCCCACCCCCAAGCCCAGTGTTTCTCTCTCAGTCTCTGGGGCCTCCCATTGTCCCAGTTATCTCTGGTTTTTCTTGCCACCCTGGAGCTGCTAAGGCTGCCAGAGTCTGACCAGCTAGCTGTTTTTAACTTTGCCTCAGGGTAGATGGTCTCAGCTTCTAATTGGGATCCTCCTTAACTGGAAACCTGGTGTGTGGGTGGCCTTCCGAAAGGGTAATGATGTAAGCATCTCTCACAAACCCTCAGTCCCACGTGACAAAGATCAGGGGGAGGAGGAACCCCTCTCTCCTTGGCTTAATAGGTTTTCTTTAGGGATTCCAGGTAAACAGTGGTCATTTCCACTTCCAAGAAGCAACCTTTCTGGGGGGCACACTTTAACATCTCTGAAACCCACATGTGTCTTCGGATCAATCATCGGGGTCCTAGGTTTGATGAAATATGCCATGAAAATATCAGGACTGTAAGGTGGGGGCACTCGTCTTGAGTTTTTACCTGTTCCGTCTTGAAGGAAGCCAGGGCTGCCCCAAGGTTAGAAGGCTTGCCCTGGTGCTGCTGGGGCAGCTGGAACGTGAGCATAAGCCTCTCCGTTCTTCCCCTTCACGCACATCTTCTCCTCCTTGTCGGCACAGGAAGGCTGCTAGCGTTCCCTACCTCGATATGTGTAAGAAAATGAAACATCTTTGCTGCGTGGGCTTGGCTGTCACTGAGTCAGTCACAAGGCAGCCATGTCGGGTAGAGCGTTTGCCAGGCTCTCCCCACACTCTGAGCTGAACTACCCTGGCTCTGAACTCTCCACCTGGAAACCAGAAAGGGAACCTCCCACCTTACAACAAGTAGGTCGGGGTTGTTTTGCTTCGTCTACTAAAGGAGCAAGCTAATCCGATATTTCCCGGCTGTCCTTTTCCCCTCCCTCCAGGGCGGCCCAGTTGAAATCCTTCCGTTCCTCTACCTTGGAAGTGCCTACCATGCATCCAAGTGCGAGTTCCTCGCCAACCTGCACATCACGGCCCTGCTGAACGTCTCCCGGCGGATTTCCGAGTCCTGCACCACCCACCTACACTACAAATGGATCCCCGTGGAAGACAGCCACACAGCCGACATTAGCTCCCACTTTCAAGAAGCAATAGACTTCATCGGTAGGTTCAGTCACTCGTCCTCAGTCATTCGGGGAGCCCAGTAGGGGCACCTGTTCTCGGTTCTGAGGTATCGATGGAGGCTGCTAGCCTTTGCCAAGAAGAAAAGTGTCTCGTCTATGCGACCACCAGGAGTTGGAGCCAGGAAGGGCTGCAGCCACCAAAGAGGCAGAGGGCAGGATTCGAGTTGCTATTAATAGGAGTTTTAATTTGCAAGATAAATGAATTAATATAATTTTATGGCAATACTCACTGCCGCTCTTGTTATTTTTCCTAGCTGGGTGGGAAGCAGAGTGTGTCCGTGCGTAATGCTCCACGCCAGGGAAGCAAGGGAGGGAAAGAACGATCCTCACTGTGCTCCTACGTAGGTTGGGGCATTTTTAGAAAGCCAACAGAAGGATTGAGAGAGCACTACTTACACACCGAGCCCCAAGGGCCCTGGCAGCTTTTCACAGTCTTTGGCAGACTGCTTTAGGGGCAATTTGTTTTGCATTTTCAGCTAATTTTGGATTAGAGATAGCATTTGATCAAGCTCCATGCTCTGTGCATAGCAAAGTTGGCATCTTTCATGTGTGTTGGGCAGTTATCATTTAGTCCCCTGGACAGGCCTGGAAACCTCTGGCCTCTCTGCCTGGAAAGGGCTCCTGGCCTTGGGTTTCCACGTCTTGAGCGTAGGCTGGATTGTTCCCTCGTGTGACAGCTTCTCTTTCCCCCCTCTCTCTGCCTCGGTGGCTGTTTCAGGTTTGCAGGCACGACTCCCCAACCTTGTGGCCTTGCCTTCTTCCCCTGTAACACACGTAGGTGTTGAAGCTGAGATGTGACTTTCCTTATCTTGTTTTGAGGGCTTTTGGAGGGGGAAAGGCAGGTGTTGGGCACAGCAATAACTGTTCAGGGCAGGTAGCAATTAAGGGGACCCCCTTCAGCCACATGGTGGGCCCTGTGCTCATCACACGTGGTTTCTCCTCTATAGGAAACCCACTGGGAAAGTCTCCAGAGGCAGAAGGCTGAGCCTGTCCTGGTCCTCTGAGCTTCTGGGCTGACAGGATTACTTTGGATCTCTGAGAGGCAGCCCAAATGATGGGTTCAGAATGGGAACCCCTTGACATTGTCTCCCTGACCCTGGGAATGCCTTGCCCTTCTCTGCCTGTTGTTTAATTACCTGGATAGCTACTCAGTGAGGTCATGAAACCCGCCCCCATCCATTTCTCAGAAGCCTCCCTCTCCATCCTGTGTATTGTGTACGCAACCACACAAACCCACAGCCTTTTGAGAGCACACGATGCTTTTCCCCAGACTCCTTGCCCTGCTGGTGAAAGGGGGGCACTGAGCCCATACCATGCACTTGACCCCTTCCCAGGGGAGGGCCTGGGAGGGCACGTGGTAGACAAGCCCTGAGGGGCAGAGCAAAAACAGCATACTCTAGGCCCTTTGCTTTCTTGGATGTGGCACTGGGCAATTAAAAGCTAGTCTACAAGGAGCAAAGGAAGATCGGAGTCATGACTGTGCAATCCTAAGGGTTGGGGTCCCCTTTGAACTAATTTACAGGAACTTTTTTTCTTTTCAGTCAGACTAAATTGGGGGTACCTCTAATGAGCTACACTGTATCCTTTGGGACTTTTGTTCTGTTGAGGAAACTCCGGGGTTCCTCCTTGACTCTTCAGAAACTTGATCTTTTAGATCTTACAGATTCATTTGTAAACTTCTTGAACTTGAGGAGGGAGCTGCGTAAGGGAGCTGACTTTATTTGCCCTTCAAAACCTTAAGTGTTTTTGCACACTGTGGCTTTACATTGTACCAGGTACATCAGACTTCCTGTGTTGTAATGTTGTAATTGTTTCCTCACTAGCAAGAGAGGGAATTGGAAAGACTGTTTTTTGTGGTTTTTAATTGATGTGTGTATATATATATGCGTAACCTTTCGCCCCTCGTTTTTAACTGTTGTAGTTCTTTTGGGGGGAGGAGTGGAACAGAAAAGGAGGGAGACCTTGTCATATTGAGCTAAAGAATGCTAACTGATGGTGGTAGCTTTATAGCAGTGAGTCCCATTGTTGTGCAAGATGGAGTTTGTGAAAGCCATTTATATCTTCCAGTCTAGTAAGCGTCACTTAGCTAGGGCTATAATTAGTGGCTGTGCACTATTTATTGTATGTTTGGTGGTGGGAACCCTGGGAGCTGAGCCAAGCATCCTGCCCTGGCACAGCCAGACAGGGTACCCAGGGAGGCTGGCAGGCCTCTAGCAGGAGAGGGCCTAGGTCCTCCCCATTAGAATCAGATCCCAAAAGGCAGGAATTGCTTTTCTGAGTCAGTCTTTGACCCTGGGGCGCTCTCAGAAAAATGTACCTACCCAATAAATTTCCATGCAATTGTCAAGGATTTTGCAATGTCCTCTTGAAACCCATCCGTGGAACCCAAGTTAGGATGGCATCTCCAGGAAAGGGAGTACTACCCCAGATCTAGCACCTTCAGGGGCAGAATCTGTGCAAGTATCCTGGAAAACAGGGAAGCACGTCTGAAGATTAGAAAGGCCCTACGTGGGGATAGACATTGGGGAGACCCCATGAGCTCTGTCCTTGCCAGTGGGCATTAAAGACTGGGAACCTCAGCTCTTGGACAGATGTGACATTATGATGACTAGGTTACTTTTGTGTTGAATCCTTGTATCTTGGCATCATTGCCTTTGGGTTCCAGTCCCAACTCGTCCTCACTGTCTTGTCTTCCTTCCAGATTGTGTCAGGGAAAAGGGAGGCAAGGTCCTGGTCCACTGTGAGGCTGGGATCTCCCGTTCGCCCACCATCTGCATGGCTTACCTCATGAAAGCCAAGCAGTTCCGCCTGAAGGATGCCTTCGATTACATCAAGCAGCGGAGGAGTGTGGTGTCGCCCAACTTTGGCTTCATGGGCCAGCTCCTGCAGTATGAGTCTGAGATCCTGCCTTCCACGCCCCAGGCTCCCTCCTGCCAAGGGGAGGCAGCAAGCTCGTCATTCATAGCCCATTTGCAGACACTGAGCCCTGACCTGCAGGGTTCCTACTGCACCTTCCCTACCTCGGTGCTGGCCCCGGTGCCCACCCACTCGACAGTCTCAGAGCTCAGCAGGAGCCCCATGGCCACAGCCACCTCCTGCTAAAACCGGGATCGGGGAACGAGCCCAGCCCCAAGAACAACTGTGATTCTGCTTTTTTGAAACTCGTGGACATTTCATACCTGTGCAATACTGAAAACCTCACTCTGTCCTGCTGCCCCGGCGGGACAATGAGCGGTCACCAGGCTTGCAAACGTGCTTGACGCTGACGGCGGGGATAGGTTTTGGGGACGGAGGAAGGCCAGGCCATGATGAGACCACAGCGCGTGCTGACTACTGTACTTCCAGACCCCTGCCCTCTCAGGACCGCCCGGGCCCAGCACCTCCGAGCTCGCCTTTCCATTTCCAGCACAAGGCAATAAATACCCACAGCAACGTGGGAGAGCGCAGTGGCTAGACCGGGAGAAAAGGCAGTGATGAAGCCAATTCATTTTGAAGGAAGCACAATTTCCACCTTACTTTTTTAACTTTGGCAGTCTCCGTATCTGTCTGTTGCTTCAGGGCATAAGCTGATCACCACCCAGTCAGGAAAGCAACCCTGTCCAGGGCTTGGAGGGACGCCATCTAGATGCTGATTTGAACCCTCCCATGTTTCCGAGACTCCCTCTTGGGTCCAGGTGGAGGCGGATGGTTGAAGTAGCAAGACGTCGACCTCTCTGGGTGTCCTTTCCACTGTGGGTTCTTCCCTGACTTCGGACTTCGCATGATTTCTTACTCATACTTGAACCTTCCTCGTCACCCCTCTCCTCAAAGCATCTCTTGTGTCGTTTGAAAGGAGTTCTTCAGACCTTAGACCAAAAATCACCCCTTTCAGGGGGTGGCAGCGGGTGCCAAGAGAAAGAGGGACCCGCCACGTCCGGGTCAGTGGCATTGACACGGTCGTCTCCCCAGCTTGCTGTCCTTAATGTGTGCTTGTCTCGTCTCTCATGACACACGTTATCTTCCCTGCCCCTGGGGGTTGTCTTCAAGCTGTGGACTTCTGGGGTTTGCAGATTTTGTAATGTGGTACTTCTTTTTTGTCTGTAGGTTCTCTCCGGGGGAAAAGGCAATAATTTCCTAAAATCCATATGAATGTGAAGAAAAGCAGTATGTTACTGGGTGTTGTTGTTGTTGTTGATGTTGTTTTTTATAGTGCAAAATAAAAAGATGAAAAGAAAAAAAAGCACTGCTTCGTGTTGGTGAGTTGGGGTAATAAGGTAGGAGTACATTTAGGTGGGGACACAGCATATTTCACTGGATCCAGACGAGCACTAGGGTGACGGTGGCTGTACCACTGTAGACTGAGTCTGCATCTGCTCACGGCTGGTGACCTTAACAATGCAGAATATTGCTTTCCAACTGAGAGGCTTCCCTAAGCTCACTTGCAAGAGGAGTCCTTAGGTGCCGGCCACACGGAGAGGTGGTCAGAGCATCCACCCATTCAGGGCTCTCGACTCCCATGAGCCCAGGCAAATTGTTCTCCTTGAGCCTCAGATGCTTCATCAGTGAAATGAGCTAGAGGATCCCCAAGGTCCCTTAAAGCTCAAGGCCCTTGATCGCAGCAAACCTGAATGCCAAGCTTGTGGTCAGCCTCCTTTTAGTGCCTGGCACATGGCAGACACACTTAGAAAAGGTTGGAAAAATGCCCAAGGGACAGAAGTGAACTAGGTGACAGTTCACCATAAGTGCCTGCCCCGGTTCTTTTTCACCCTTGGGACTAATTCTGCCAGGTAATTCCCTCAGTCAATGAGTGGGTTTATTTTATTTTTTTTTAAGATTTTATTTATTCATTTGAGACAGAGATAGAGCATGAGCAGTGGGGGGAGACAGAGGGAGAGGGAGAAGCAGGCTCCCTGCTGAGCCAGGAGCCCGACGTGGGGCTCGATCCCAGGACCCTGGAATCATGACCTGAGCCGAAGGCAGAGGCTTAACCATCTGAGCCACCCAGGCGCCGCAATGAGTGGGTTTAAATCCCAAGCTGGATCGACTTGTCCACTGAGTTGTTTCCTATGTTGGTGGAGGAAGGAAAGAACAATATTGACTTCTCCCCACACCTGTCGAGGCCTCTGCCTCAGCCTAACTCTTGGGGCCTGTTTCCTAATCAGGACCTGATGTGGGAGTTCCAAACATACCCCTCGGTTCTGGGGGGCCCAGAGAGATGGCCTGCTCCCCCGCTCAGGCACTATGTCCACAAATAGCAAGATGGTGGCCTAGCCCAGGGTAGCTCAGCTCTTTCTAAACATCTCACCTCAAAGGCTTGGCTTGAGGCCTTGTTCTCTGCAAGCCTTTCCTTTTCGCCCCTCTCCCTCCACAGATTCCTTGGCAAGTCCTCAGGGAAGAATGCCACCCACGCCAGAGAGGCTGCATTTCCTTCACCTCATGCCCCTCATCTGCATAAGCCAAGCAGGGCTTTCACGGAAAGTGGAGTGAAGAACGTCGGACAGGGAAGAGGGAAGTCCTGGCTTCTAGCCCTCACCTTGCCCCTAACTCTAGCACTTTGGAGCTAATCTAATAACCTCGCTGGACCAAAATTCTCCAGGGTTTGGTCATGTTGATGCCTGAGTTCCTTCTGGGGCTTCAAATCCCTGAGCCTCTTGGAATGTGACCCGGAAGCCTGTCCAGGTGCTGAGTGGCTGGAGGGGCCTGGAGCAGGGAGAGACGGGGTGGGAAACTGGGTGCAGGCTGGAGTGATGTGCTAAGCTGCGTCCCACTTGCTGACATTTGCTTTATTGCATTAAAGTCTTTCTCTGAAGGGTGAGTAAGTCCTCTAAATCAGGCATATGAGGATTGCTCATAAGCCAGTGAGTCACTGGAGGGTAAGCCAAGTGAAGCCCCACAGCTGGGGATGGCTTTTGACTCTCACTCCCTTAATAATCTCATTAATTACACCTCCATTTGTGTCAAGACCAACTTCTCACTGGCTTCCAGTGCCAGGTGGGGAGTTCAAGGTGGTGGTGTCTGGCTCCTTCATCCCCAGTTTGTGAAGAACCACCTCTGTTGGTCTCTAGCCCCAGTGCTGGGAGAACAGAGATAGTAGTTCTCCCCTACTCTGTGTCCCAGCTGTGGCTGTGGGTGAGCCCCTTCAGGTCCACCCCCGCTCCCGAGCTGGGCCCAACGGGGGCAGGAAGTGTATGAGCAGTCACACACCAGCGCACTGGCAGAAGCCCTGTGCTCCCGTGGGTCTCCTTCCTGTGAGGATCCAGGAAAAATGCTGCCCCGGTCTCAATACCCTCAGAGGCTCTATCTCTCTGAATCGCTGGTGGTTTATCTTCTGCACACCATAAAGCTCACGCCTGCCCTGTTTCCCTCCTTGCTCAGGCCATGAGGCAGCCCAGAAAGAAAGTTTTTGCCTACCTTGTGACAATTATATAATTGTCTGCAATGACTTTATGGCATGTTATTTTGTTTCCATTAAAATTTCCCAATTTTCTTCTATTTCCATTTCCACAGTGACTTACAAAAAAAACAAACCCACCCTTGGGTGGTAAAGATTAGACATACCACGATGCATTTATGGAATGAGGTGGTGTATAAAAACATGGAAAGAAGCCTGTTTCTCCTCAGTGTTGCAACTCTCCATCTCACTCTGAAGGATTCATCCACGAGACTGGCTTCCTTTGCCTTCTCAGTAACTCTGCCAAGATCTGTATTCTTTCTGGGATAAACCCTGTCCAGACCCCAAGCCCCATGGCTAGGGCCCTCATTCCTTGTCTCTCAATCTCTGGCACTGCCCTCCACTTCAGCCCTGTATTCTGCTGCTGGTAACATTTAATGGGCAGAACCCTGGAACAGATGGACAGATTGCTCAAAGCCACAATACAGCCCCTCCTGATCTCTACACACCAGATGAGAGGGATGTGACTCCATGCCTAGATACCCATCACTGCTCCATCCACTCAATGCTGAGCACCTGCTAGAACCTGGGGGAATGAGAGCCAAGTGGTCCTACCCTCATGGAGTTCATAAGCACTAATGACTGTCACTGGACTTTCTGTCCCAGACTGGAGCTGGCCTTTGAAGCCC
Organism: Halichoerus grypus; assembly: GCF_964656455.1. Taxonomy (NCBI): domain Eukaryota; kingdom Metazoa; phylum Chordata; class Mammalia; order Carnivora; family Phocidae; genus Halichoerus; species Halichoerus grypus. The sequence goes on along the minus strand of NC_135718.1, from coordinate 19,489,163 downwards.
CACACAATCCCCTTCCCCAGCTCCCCTCTTCTAGGCTCCAGCTTCATCCTCTCCCCTCTGGTCCCAGCATACTTCATGCCCCAGCTCCCTGGACATGGCAGCCTGTACACATTGCTGTGTTTACCTGTGCTAATAACTGAGCTCCGCCTTGGTGCATCCCTTATTTCTTTTCTTTTTTTTTTTTTTTTTTAATTTTTTTTATTGTTATGTTAATCCCCATACATTACATCATTAGTTTTAGATATAGTGTTCCATGATTCATTGTTTGTGCATAACACCCAGTGCTCCATGCAGAACGTGCCCTCCTCAATACCCATCACCAGGCTAACCCATCCTCCCAACCCCCTCCCCTCCCTTATTTCTCTTGTATTGTTTACTAACTTGTTTTGAACGCTGTATTTAGTCTTGGCCCCACCTCCACTCTCACTGGAGTACAAAAAAGAAGTGAGTTCTTATTGAGCCCTAGTCTTCTCTCAGTCATTTGGCTAATACCAAAAGTGTGTAGGAAGCACCTACCATGTACCACAAACCAACCTAGGCGGGCACCCAGTCATCGTCAAATCTAATGCTCACCACCACTCCGTACATTTTTTACTATATCCATTTCCAAATGCACAAGCTGAGCCTCAGAGAGATTAAGTAACTTGCCCAAGGTCACACAGCTAGTAAATTGTAGAGCAAAGATGAAGTCATTTCACTGAACTTCTACCCCTCTGAGCACCTGGGATATATACTAGATGCTTTTGTCCATTGGGCTTTTGTTTGCAAGGAAGAGTCTCCTCAGACCACATTAAGGAAAAAGGTTTGTGGATAGATGCAAATTGTGTCTATTTGCTCTTGACACACTGGCTTTCTGACAGCCACTACACACGCCATGTTCCCTCCTGCCTCAGGACCTTTACACATGCTAGTTCCTCTGCCTGGAACATGTTTCTCCCCTAAATTCACCCTTTAACTAAATAACTCCCACTGGTCTTCATGTCTCAGCTCAAACTTCCCCTCTCTAGGGAAGCCCTCCCAGACCAGGTCAAATGTCTCTGTTCATCTCTCATAGCTTCCTATCTATATTTTTTCTTCATATTTCACCAAAGCTTAAAGATTATTTATTTATCCATGATTATCCTACTGTCTCTCTTCTCCAGACAAGCACCAGGAGAGCAGATTACATTGCATTTCAAGAGGGCCCCAAGGGGGCACTTGGGTGGGTGGCTCAGTTGGTTAAGCATCTGACTCTTGATTTTGGCTCAGGTCATGATCTCAGGGTCCTGAGATCTGAGATCGAGCCCCACATTGGGCTCCCTGCTCAGCAGGGAGTCTGCTTGAGACTCTATCGCTCTCCCTGTGCCCCTTTCCCCCAGCTCACATGCTTGCTTGCTCTCTCTCTCTCAAAAATAAATACATAAAAGAATATAGATCTTAAAAAGAGAGAGAGAGAGAGGGACCCACCATGGGCCTGATTTATAGTGGGTATTTAGTAAGTATTGATTGAGTAAAGGAGTGAATGAATAAAAACTGGGAAGGAAAAATGTCAGGACCAGAAGCTGGGCTCTCCATCTCTCCACATAATCTCCTTTACCCCATGCCATTTGCCAATTCTTTCCCAATCCTAGAGGAAACAAGTTTCCTAGATTTAATGACTGTCACCCTATTGGTCAGAGTTCATGTCACCACACCACCCTGTTAGTCACGGATCAGCTGCCCTTAGGTCAGGTGTCCATTCTGGGACCAACCAGTTTCCTCTAAGTTCAGAGACCTGCCTGGATCAGCCTCCCTGAGCAGGGCTGTAGATAGGGCAGTTTCAGCTAGAAGGGGCAGGGACCCTGCCGTATACTTGGCTAACTTGCCATGTAGAGTGCTCAATTCCAGCAAACTGAGTGTTGGATACGAAGGCCCAGGAAACCACCACATAGCCTGGGCACAATGAAACTCAACCCTTCTGGTCTCGTTCTACTGCCAGTGAGCACCCTAAGGTGATGAATTATGGTACCTAAAGTTAATATTCTGGTAGTATGTATTTATAGCAGTAGATCAAATTGCTTCCCACCCACACACCCACCACCATTCACTTGTAAAGTTTACAGAAACCAAGAAGCCACTAGGTGGGAGCTTAAAATAGACCCTAGAAGCATCTGTACACTTTTCATTCCAGGCTTCTCTAGCAGCCCGGAGAAAATGTGCCGCTTGAGAGGAAAAACCTCTCAAATATATCTCTATGGGAGGAAGATGAAAAAAATTATTTCCAGTCTTCAGGTAGACTTAGAATAAGGAAGCATAGCTGCCAGGCCCAGGGAACCTAATGAGTTTAGAACCTTCAAAAAGATCTTTTAAAAAGCACTTACGATGGGCAGGCTATATGCTGGGTATTTTGCGTATGTTCTCTTACTTAAGGGCCACAAAACCCCAGCAGAGTGGGTACTGTTAGGCCTGTTTATGGGTGAGAAAACGGAGAGGTGACATACCCAGCCTAAGGTTACATAGCTAGAGCTTGTGGGTGTCAGAGGCAGGATACCTAACTCGCATTGGACTCCCAAAACCATACTCTTTCTCTGTACCACACTTTTCCAGAAAACGAAGTTCAGAAGTGTCTCGGTTGTGTGTCTCCATGTCTCCATCCCTTAAAGGTGGTTATGACATCTATTTGTTCTTTAGAACTGGGTTTCAAGAGATCTCATGGCAAGAGTTCATTAACTTGACAGCCTTCTCTTCCAACATGATTACTGGGCCATTAGATTTGGGAACTGAATTTCAAGAAGGATGTGGACAAACTGGTGGGTTTACAGATAGTGGACAATGAAAGGATTGGAAACTATGTCATACGAAGAAGAGCAGGGAAAGGTCAAGATGTGTGGCCTCCAGAGGAGAGCCAATGAATGGTCTGACTGAAGTTGTAGAGTGGTGTCTAGGAACTCAGGGGCTAGAGTTTCATAAGCCTGGGTGTGAATTCTGGCTCTGGCTTTTGCTAAATGTGTGGACATGGACAAATTACCTCATGTCCCTAAGCCTTGAAGTTCTTATCCATAAAAGAGCTCTATTGATTGAATCTACCTTGTGGGTACAATTTTGAAGAGTAAACGTCAGGAGGAATAATTGCCTGGTGTGAAGTCAAAGACACAGTAAGTCTTCAATGAATAGTGGTCATGATTATTAATTACAATAATTGCAGCAGTGAACTACCCACTGGTGTAAGGGTTGGGCAAGCAGAGTGGGATTTCTATTGGCAAGGCTGCTGTGGAGAGGATTCAAGTCTCAGGGCCTTTGCACACATTCCTTCCTCTGCTTCATTCTTTCCCTTCTTCACCTGCTCATTTTTGGATCTCCTTGGTACCTCACTCATGATTTCACTTCTTCAGGGAAACCTTCCCAGATTTCAGGATTCCATATTAAATGTTCCCCTGGTACCTATGGCTTCCCTTCAGAGCACTATCACAATGGGAATTAAATAATGATGTTCATTATCTTTAAAAATTAGCTTTATTAAGGTATAATTTACATGGTATGAAATTCACTTATTTAATTTTTACTGTTAAATGAGTTTTGACAAATGTATACCTACAGCCATGTTAACATCGCCGCAGTGAAGATATGGGCTATTTTATTGACCTGCAAAATTTCCTTGTGCCCCTTTGCATTCTCTGGGTTGTTTCCAGCTTTTGGCTGTTATGGATAAAGCTGCTATGGACATTTGTGGACATATTTCCAGTCACATGGTAAGTTGCATTTCTACCATCAAGGAACGAGAGTACCAGTTGCTCTATATTCTAGTTTACACTTGGTATTAATTAGTTTTGGTTTTTTTGTTTTTTTGTATTTTTGAGTTTAGCCATTCTGGTAGTATGTAGTGGTAACTCATTGGATTTTTGAGTTTCTATTTCTATAATTACTAATGATGTTAGCAATTACTTCATGTACTTACTGGCTATTCATAGATCTTCTTTAGTAAAGTATCTATTGAAAATTTTCTTTAAATGAATTATATGTTTTATTATTGAGATTTAGTAACACTATCTTGATTACTTTAGCTTTGTAGTAAGTTTTGAAATTGGGAAGTGTAAGTCTTTCAATTCTTTGTTCTTCTTTCTCAAGATTGTTTTGGCTATCCTGGGTCTTTTGAATTTTAGTAGCAGCTTGTCAATTTCTGCCAAAAAATCAGCTGGGATTTTGATAGGGTGTGTGTTGAATCTGTAGGTTAGTTTGGGGAGTACTGCCATCCCAGCGATGTTAAGTCTTCTGGTCCATGAACATGGGGCATCTTCCTATTTACTTAGATCTTCCTTATTTCAACAGTTTTGTAGTTTTCAGTATGTAAGTCTTGCACTTCTGTCATTAAATGTATTCCTAAGTATTTTCATGCCGTTGTAAATGAAGTTCTTTTCTTAATTTCATTACATGGATTGATTTTTTTTTTTTTAAGATTTTATTTAAGTAATCTCTACACCCACTGTGGGGCTTGAACTCACAACCCCGAGATCAAGAGTCAGAGGTTCCACTAACTGAGCCAGCCAGGCGCCCAGACGTGGATTCATTTTTGAGTGCTGATCAAACCTTGCTTTTCTGGGATAAGCCCCATTTTACCATGACATGTTATCTTTCTTAAGTATTGCTGGGTTTGACTTACTAATATTCCTTTATAGATTTTTGTACCTGTGTTTATGAAGGATATGGTCTCTAGTCTTTTCTTTTGTTGTCATGTATTTGTCTAGTTTTTGTATCAGGATAACGCAGCTCTCATAAAATGATTTAGGAAGAGTTCCTTGCTCTTCCAACTTCTGTAAGAGATTGTATAGACTTGGTATTATTTCTTCCTTAACTATTTGGTGGGACCTACCAGTGAAGTCACTGGGGCCTGAAGTTTTCTTTTTTACGAAGCTTTTTAACTATAATAAATTCAGGTTTTTTTAGTGGATATAGAGCTATTCCAGTTATTTATTTCTTCTTAAGTGAGCTTTGGTAGTCTGTATCTTTCATATGACTTGTTCATTTCATCAAAGTTGCTGAATTGTTTAGCATAAAGTTGTCAATAATGTTTCCTTACGATCATCTTACGGTCCTTGGATCTAGAGTGGTGTTCCCTGTCCTATGCCTGATACTAGTAATTTTTGTCTTTCCTTGTTTTTTTCCTGATTGGTCTGGTTAGAAATTTATCAATGTTATTTATATTTTCCAAAGAACTAGCTTTTGGTTTTATTGATTTTTCTGTACAATGTGTCCATATTCTACTTCATAGATTACCACTCATATTTACTTTTCCCTCCTCTCATTTACTTTGGGTTCAATTTGCTCTTCCTTTTCTAGCTTCTTAAGGTAAAAATCTGTCATTGATTTTATACTTTCTTCTTTTCTTTTTTTTTTTTTTTTTTTTTTAAAGATTTTATTTATTTATTTGACAGACAGAGACACAGCGAGAGAGGGAATACAAGCAGGGGGAGTGGGAGAGGGAGAAGCAGGCTTCCCGCCGAGCAGGGAGCCCGATGCGGGGCTCGATCCCAGGACCTGGAATCATGACCTGAGCCGAAGGCAGACGCTTAATGACTGAGCCACCCAGGCGCCCCTCTTCTTTTCTAATATAAGCATTTAGAGCCATGAATTTTCCTGTAAACACTCTACAAATTATTGATAGGTTATGTTTCCATTCTCATTCAGTTCAAAACATATTCTGATTTCCATTATGATTCCCTTTTTTATCTGTTCAGTTAATTTCCAAAATTTGGAAGATTTTCTATATATCATTCTGTTATTGATTTCTAGTTTAATTCTGTGGTGGTCATGGAACATATTTTGTGTGGTTTTGCTCCCTTAAATTTATTGAGACTGATTTTATGGCCTCAATATGGTCTGTCTCGGTGAATATTTCATGTGCACTTGGAAAAAAAAATGTGTGTTCTGCTGTTTTGGGTGGAGTGTTATGAAAGGTCAGGCCAAGCTGATTAACAATGTTATCCAAGTCCTCTCTATCCTTGCTAAGTCTGTCTACTTTTTTATCAATTACTGAGAAAAGAGTGTTTAGGTCTTCAGCTACACTTGGAATTTAGCTGGTTCTCCTTTTAGTTCATTTTGTTTGTTTTTGTTTGTTTGTTTAAGTAGGCTCCACACCCAGCATGGAGCCCAATGCAGGACTTCACCCTGAGATCAAGACCTGAGCTAAGATCAAGAGTCAGATGCTTAACGGACTGAGTCAGCCACCCAGCTGCTCCTCGGTTGCATCCGTTTTTTGCTGCATGTATTCTGAAGCTCTGTTAAGTGTAGCAGTGTCTAGGTCTGGTGTGTCCTCTTGACGAATTCGCCCCTTTATCACTGTGAAATGTCTGTCTTTATCTCTGGTCATATTCCTTGTTCTGTAGTCTGTATTTCCTGATATTAATATCGCTACTCTAGCTTTCTTTTTCTTTTTTCTTTTTTTTAAGATTTTATTTATTTATTTGACAGAGTGAGACACAGCGAGAGAGGGAACACAAGCAGGGGGAGTGGGAGAGGGAGAAGCAGGCTTCCCGCCGAGCAGGGAGCCCGATGCGGGGCTCGATCCCAGGACCCTGAGATCATGACCTGAGCCGAAGGCAGGCCTCTAATGACTGAGCCACCCAGGCACCCCTCTAGCTTTCTTTTGATTAGTGTTTGCATGGTGCATCTGTTTATCTTACTTTTAATCTATCTGTGTATTTATATTTAGAGTCGTTTTCTTGTACACAACATGTAGTAGGGTCTTGCTTTTCTTGTCCAATCTATCTCTCTTAAATTACCTTTAATGTAATTATCAATATGTTGAGCTTACACCTACTATTTTCCTGTTGGTGGTTTATTTGTCCCCTCTGTTTTTTACACCTGTTTTCCTCTTTTCCTGACTTCTTTTAGACAAATTGAGTGTTTTCTTTTTTTTTAAGGTTTTATTTATTCATTTGAGAGAGAGAGAGAGAGAGCATGAGTGGAGGGGAGAGGCAGTGGAAGAGGGAGAAGCAGACTCCCCACTGAGCAGGGAGCCCGACACGGGGCTCGATCCCAGGACCCAGAGATCATGACCTGAGCTGAAGGCAGACGCTTAACCAACTGAGCCACACAGGCGCCCCGTTGTACTTTCTATAATTTCACATTTTCTCCACGGTTAGCTTATTGATTACACTTATTTTGTTGTTGTTGTTAACGGTTGTGCTAAGGTTTAAAATATACAGCTTTAATGCATCACTACCTTCAAATAGTACTATTGTTTTGCATATAGTGAAAGAACCTATAATAACATATTTACATATCCCCCTCCCTACTCTTTGTACTCTTGTAGTGAATTGAGTTCTATGTAAGTTATAAACCTCATAATAACTTGTTATACTTTCTGCTTGAAACAGTTGCTTATCTTTTAAATAGATTGAAAAATGAGGGGAAAAAATTACATCCTTGATTCATATAATAATTGGCTAGCCCAGGGAGTATGAGGATGACCTCACTGTTCTATCTCAGGCATGACTTCCAGTGAGAACACCAGAAAGTCTCTGAGTCCCCAGCTGCCTACAGTCCCCAGCTGCCTACAGACCTCCCTTGGGCGATAGTTTATCTTGGTTCCTGCCCTCATAGTGGACAGGGCTCACACAGCTCCATAGTCGGGCTTCTAAATCCTTCTTCCTTACAGATGTCACAGTCAAGGACAGCTGTGATGTGCCCTTAAGCTCTTTTTAAAGCTTACGAGGACATTGACCTTCAACACCAGAGCATTAATAATCATGATGCCTCACATTTATTGAACTCTTTCCATATGACAAACACCTTGCTGAGCTCTTGGTGTGCATTATCTCTTAAATCTCACTGCAATCTGATGTGGTAGATATTGCTATTCTTCCCTTTTTACAGATGAGAAAATGAGGCAAGAAAGTTTAAAGTGCCTAAAGTCATGCAGCAAGATCAATAAGGGAACCAAGATTTGTTTGGTGTGTTTGTGGTCTGACATCAGAGCCAACCCCTCTCAAGTACTCTGTTCTATGCCGTCCCCGTGACCTGCCTGAGGACATTTGCCGCCCTCCTAACACACACAGCTCCAGTAATACTATATACCTGGAGAACCGCTGGGTTTGGGGCCTCATCTCTCCCTGTTCCTTTCAACACATCAGGGCCTGTGGCTAAAGAGCATATCCACAGTTGATCGGTGTGGGTTAGTGGCAAGAGCACTGGAATGGGAATCAGGACTCTGTTCTCATTCCAGCTCCGTGGCTCACCAGTCATGCCTCTTTAGGCACATTAGTTAATGTCTCTGGGTTTGTAGTTTCTCAATACCTAAGTCAAGGGGATGGAATTAGATCATCTCAAAGCCTTCTTTAAGACCAACATCCTGTGAGTCTATGAATTAGCGACCTTGCTGATAGAGAGCTAATAATTACCTAACCTGGCAGGACATCTAAGATTTATTTGCTTTAATAATATTTATCAAAACCACAGAGCTTAGCCACTCACTTTATGCTCATATATCTTCTCTGGCTTCCTGTTTATCCCAAAGGTTATCTTTTCAAACTGCCCTTTGGGCTTATAAAATTTCCTTTGTGTTCACTACATATTATTAAGTGAACAAAAAGCAGGTTACAAAACTGTTGTATCCCATTTTATTAAAAAAACAAATGTGTGTGTCTACTTACATATATAAAATACATATACTGTATATACAATATATACAACAAAATATATAAACATATATAATATAATTATATAAATACATAAATATAAGTGCATATATACTTATATTTATATTGATGTTTATGTAGTCTAAAAGGATGTACATCAAATGTTAGAATGACTTTTTCTGGATGGTAAAAAAACTGGTGACTTTCATTTTATATTTTCTTTATACTTTTTTGTCCTTTGTAATTTCTTTTTTAAATTAAAAAAAATTTTTTTTTATTTTTAAGTAATCTGTACACCCAACATGGGGCTAGAACTCACAACCCTGAGATCAAGAGTTGCACATTCCACCAAGTGAGCCAGCCAGGTGCCCCTGTCCTCTGCAATTTCTTTTTTTTTTTTTAAGATTTTATTTATTTATTTGTCAGAGAGAGAGAGAGAGAACGCGAGCACAAGCAGGGGGAGCCACAGGCAAAGGGAGAGGGAGAAGCAGACTCCCCACAGAGTGGGCAGCCTGACCCAGGGCTCAATCCCAGGACCCCGAGATCATGACCTGAGCCAAAGGATGATGCTTAACCGACTGAGCCAGCCAGGCGCCCCTGTCCTCTGCAATTTCTGTCTAGTGGAATTGCTTATATGTTTAATATTTATTGCTTATAAATACAAGAGCTTACAAACCAGTAAATAATGTCTCTTTTGGACTCGGAATCTCCCACCACCACCACCCCCCCCCCCCCCGGCTTTAACTTCGTCTCTAGTGTCTTCTCCTGACTACATATCTTTCTGTCTTAAGTGACAAGACAAGGGGGACAGGGTACTTGACACATGGGACAGAGTAATCGAGGAGTCAACCTTCTCTAGCCCCAGCTTTTGGCTGTCCCTGCACCACACCCCCTTCCCTCACTCTCCTCTTCTCCATATGAACCAACATCTCCATATGAACCAAGTCTTCCTGCTTCCAGTTTCTCCCTCTACAATGGATCTTGAGCACTTCCAGCGTTCATTCATTCGTTCACCAGCAATTATGCATCAATCAGAGTAATAATGGAATAAGTGTGTAGTTTAGAGATGAGAACTGAGGTTTGAGTCCTAGGTATACCAGGATGGTGTAAAAAGCACTTGGAAGGGGCACCTGGGTGGCTCAGTCGTTAGGCGTCTGCCTTTGGCTCGGGTCGTGATCCCGGGGTCCTGGGATCAAGCCCCACGTTGGGCTCCCTGTTATGTGGGAAGCCTGCTTCTCCCTCTTCCACTCCCCCTGCTTGTGTTCCTTCTCTCGCTGTCACTCTCTGTGTCAAATAAGTAAAATCTTTAAAAAAAAAAAAAAGCGCTTGGAAGACTATAAAGACCAGATCAGTGGGAATTGTCATTGCCCTGTACTGAGCCCCATGGGGAAATGATAACGAGGAGCCTCTGCCTTTAAGGACTTTAGACGCTGTTTGAGAGGATCAAGGGGTAAAATGCAAAGGGGGAGGAGGAGGACAGGGAGAGATGCAGAGATAATATCCATAGGCATGGAAAGAACAACTGGATCCTGCAGAGGAGGAAGAGGACAAGTCAAGGGGCCAGGGTGACTGAGAACATGGTAGTACCATTTATCCATTTTTTATCAATCCACTTATTCATTCATCCCACAAATGCACATGGAGCATCTGCCACCAGCCCAGTGCTGTCCTAGGTGCTAGAGATGAAACCGCAAACAAAATAGGTAACAGTGCCCCACCTACCTCATTTTGCTTACATTCTAAGGACAACAAGAGAAAAAGGAAGTAAACAAGTGCCTAAACAAGTTCATTTCCAAGCGTGATAAGTACTATAAAGAAAATAACAGCAGGTAGTGTGTCAGAGAGCAAGCCCGGGAGGTGACTTCTGTGCTTATATATATCATTAGCTGACATAGAAGTCAGCGGCTGGACTGAGGAGGAAAAGGTGAATTTCATGGTAGGGTGGCTGACTCGGAGATGTGAAAATTCACCTCCTGGTGAAAGTATTTTACCTCTTCTCAAACTCTGCATCATCTCATTCTCTGGCTCAGAAACATTCAGTGGCTTTTCTTTGCCCTCTGGACAAAACCCCAGTTCTTTAGCTTGGCGTTCAAGGGACCTTCAACCTCACCCAGCCAGCCCATCTGCCTGTCCCTGTCCTCACGTGCACCTTCCATTCTGGCCTCAGCGGCAGCTTCACTGTCTCTACTGAGGCCGGGGCCCTTTGCGTTTCCCTACTTGGGTCCTAGGAAAGTCTCCTGAATTCTCTAGTCCACAACTGTCCTACTCTTCTTGGGGCTTAGGCCTTTTCTTCGTCTGTCTGACCTCTTACATTGTTTAAGTGTCTTCTAAGCAAGGGAGGGTCCAACTCTCCAATAAGAATTCAGTCTCCTTGAGGGAGGGCCTGGCCCCTTCATGATCTTTTGTCTGTTGGATTTGCTCTGTACACCTGCCCAGAAACACACGAAGCAGCTTTACGGATCAATTATCTTGCCTAAAATTTGGAGGGAAAGACAGAACAAAAAGAATCCAGAAAACCAAAGAGTTTCTCACCCAAATTCACAGAGCCAGGAGATGACAGAATTCACCATGGTCAAGTGTTCGAAGCAATCAGCAGAGAATCCTTCAGTTTGCTAGAGGAATTAGAAGTCAGAGTGAAATCCATCTACCTTGCACACCTGGGGATGAACCTCCTCGGCACTGCATGCCCTGAGCCAGAGAGTTCTAGAATTCCTTCCATCCCTCAGTCCACAAGAGGGACAGAGGCCTGGGTTCTGGGATAAACTAATCCACAACCCCTGTCTCCAAGTCTTCTTACCTCGCTTTTCTCAATTTTGTCATAATTTCCTCCTTTTAACCGGGGGAGGGGGGAAAGGGGCACCTCAGTTTACCCATCTGAGATACAGGATGATGGGGGATCCACTGTCCCCTGCCCTTCCCTCCTCCCCTTCGGCAGGATTTGATACTGACATTCAACTTCGGGGGCTCTGAGGCCAGGATGTCAGGGCTGGGGGAGGTTAGGAGAGGAACACGTGATTGTCATGATGGGTGTTTGGGATAAAAGCCCGTACCGTGAACACGTGTTCATGGTGACACTCCTCTGCCATGTCTTTCATCTGGGGAATCTCAAAGCTCTGGACAAATGGTAATTAATTTTCACAGCAGCTCCACAGGGGGGTGCAGTGCTGCCTGCTGGAGGCCAGAGGGGCATTTTCCCAGCACCCCTCCCCCAACCCCTGCTGCTCCCTCCCAGCTGCTGCCCCCTCCCCCCCCCCAAGGGGACAATGCCAGGTGGATAGGATATCTCTGTCTTAGACTCCTTCCCAGGACTTCTCTGCCTAGAAGGCTGCAGGGGTAGATGGAGACTCCCAACTACCCTCCGGCCCCCACCCCTACCCTGCTTTCCCAGAGGATGACTAAGAGTGAACCAGGGCAGGAGTGGGAGCATTTCCTGCTTCCACTGGCAGGCTGGGGCCAAACAACTAGTTAGTTGACTCAGCGGGAACCACAGGGCTCCAAAAATACAACTGCCTCTGCCCAGTTCCACCTCGGGCTCCCTTGGCCCTTTGGACACACTCACCTGCTCCTCCTCCCCCTCCTTCCCAGTCCAGAGAAGCTACTGAAATGAGGTTTGCCTTATTTCTGATTATAGAAGAGCTATAAGCTCATCGCAGAACATTTGGAAAATATGGAAAGATATGAAGGAGAAAAGTATTTTATTAATTCCACGATTCCACCACTCCCCAAATAACCACTTTTGAAATCTTGTTATATTTCCTTTTTATTTTTTCTGCATTTGGGGGTTTTTATTTACAGATTAATACATAATCATGGCAAATTTTTTATTTATATTATAAGATGATTTATTCTCTATTTTTTATATGTATAAAAATAAGGGCAGAGGTTATAAAGGGAAAAAGTCGAAGTCCAACCCAACTTTCTATTCCCACACAAGAGGAAACCACTGTTAAGAGTTTTCTTGCATATCCTTCCAGAAATTGCCTATTGCATGTACAAGCATGCATATGCATACTCATTTCAAATGGCTGAGGTCATACTGTATAAATAATTTAGCCTTTTCTTCACTTCACATGAATACATGGCCATCTTCTATTCTGTTAAAAATTTTGGTTAAGCCACATTTTTATTGACTTCTTAACATTTTCTCTTATTGGTATGCCATAGTTGATTTAACCTTTTCCCTACTGTTGGATATTTACTCAGGTGAGGGGCAGGAAGAGGGAAGCAAATCAAAATCGAGTATTGGGAGGAGGAAGCAAGCTGGGATAGACTGAGGCTCCTACAGTGTCCCAACCACTGTTTCTGTTTTCCCAATCACTTGGGGTGAGAGTTTAGCTACTATCCCCATGCTGCAGATGAGGAACCTGAGGGTCAGGGAGGTCAAGGAAGAATCTGCTTGGAGGTAAGAGAGCCATGGCTTGAAGCAAGATTTGTCAACTCCAAAGCCCGTGGTGGTTCTATTTTGCCAAGATGCTTTTGACAAGTCCCAGGGTTTAAGGTTTCCCACTGCTGGGTGTGGGGAAGGGACAAGCCCTTCATTCATTCATTCCAATAATACTGATGTGCTAGACATGAAGGATTCAGGGGGAAAATGTCCAGTGCTTGTCCTCTAGAAGTTTACAGTTGCTTGGGAGGTTGACCTGCAAACCAACTATCATAACCTGGCGTGGGTGCCATGGGGATCATACCCGAGGTTCTTCTCCCAGACGCCAAAGGTCAAAGAAGGCTTCTGGGGGAGGAGACCCCATTCTGAGTCAGTTCTCTGGCAGCAGTCAGGAAGTACCGGTGGGGCTTGAACTGCCTCTCTTCCTTTCCTTCCCGGGTCCCATGGTAGGGCAGTCACTGGAGACTGGCTTGGCTCCTCTCTGACCTGCCAGGGCCCCGTGGCAGCAGGGTGGATGGTGGGGCCTTTGTTTCTGAGAAAAATTTCCAAACGATATTTCTGGTTTGTTTTCTAGAAGTTCAAGAAATGTTTATCATGCGCTGGGGAAGAGTGGGTAGCACAGGAGGATTGGTTAAATGTTTGAGCTCTGGATGGACAGGTCTGGACTGGAGTCCTGCTTCCACCACTTGCTCTGGAACTGCTGGAAAATCACTGATATCAGTCAGAGCTCTTGGTAACAAGCCACAGAAATGGACCCTGACTGTCTTAAACAAAGAAGGGTATCAAATACAATGCAGTCGGCAGGGGGTCAGGAGGGGCTAGTCTCAGGAAAGGAGCAGAAGTGAAGGCAGCTCTCCAGGCTCAGAGTGGTAGGAGACACAAAACTGGCCCTTGGCCAGGAAGTGTCTAGTCGGGATGTTGACACCACCGCAGCTAGATATCACAGCAAATGGAGTTCTAACCCTTCAGCATGCAGGGGTCCAAGGCCCAGGCCCCAGGCGGGAGCATCCACCCACCGTCCGCCTGAGGTGGGAGGATTTGCTCTTGGACCTCAGGGATAGGAGGGGGTGGGGAGTGCTTCCCTCCTTCAAGCCCACACATGAGGGCAAGTCTTGCACGCTAGCCAGGGGGCTTTGGATCCAGGACAGCCAAAAACTCAATGTCTAGGACATGCCCTAATATCTCAGAGGCTTTGTAAAATAGAGACATTAATAATGTCCACTTCACAGGATTGCTCTGAGGATTTTTTTTTTTTTTTTTTAAAGCAAGTAAAGTGCTTAGCACTGTGCCTGGCACCCAGTATATGCTCAGTAAATGCTAGTTTACTATTGTTGTTGTTGTAATTATTGTTATATTACTATTATCATCCACTTTCTCTCTTTTAAAGTAAAGTATGGCTAGTTTCTACTATAAAGTAATATATGCCGTAAATACTGGAAAGTTGAAAGAAGAAAAAGAAATCACCTACCACCCACAGAAAACCACTGTCAACATCTGTGTGTTTCCTGCTGGTCTGTTTTGTATGTATTGGTTTGGGTTCTTTCATTCTTTCTTCCTTTTTTTTCTTTCAAATAGCTGTGATCGTCCTGTGTGTACAGTCTTGCCTCCTACCTTATAGCATATGCATTTCCTTATGTTATTAAAGACTTTTCATAATCATTATTCTTAAGAACAGCAAAATATCCTGTGGAGTAGATAGAATTATTCCCCAAATGTTGCTTCCACTTATCCAGGAAGTGGGAGAGGACAGGGAGTGGTATGCATTTATAAATGGAGTGCTTTTTCACAAACTATTTCTGATTCTGGAACGCTTCTTTGGAATACTAATTGAGGCTTAACTGTCATCAATTAAGCACTTTGTTCCAAGGAACTTTTAAGAGTCTGTCTCTTAAAATTCCCACAATTCTGAGGCAGGTCAGGGGGGCATGACCTTCCTGGATGCATACCACCTCACTGTGTTTTGATGGGACATTTTCACTGCCACCAAGAGTATGAGTCCCACAGCCCCACTGACACCCTGACATGGCTGGCCTGCCCACTGCTTTCTCACGTTCCCAATATGCTCAACCACTGATTAGACCAGGGTGGTTAATCCTGCCTGTGCAATCACCTGCCATTAGTGTAGTGGGAAGTGACCCAACTCTGCCTCTTACCAACTGGGGACTTGGGGCAATTTTCTTACATCTCTCAGCCTCTTCTCCAAAATGAGGAGAATCGCGTATAAATTTGCTTGGACAGTAAGTTTTTCTTCTTTCTTTCATCCCCAAGAGTTTCACATTCTCCACTTCTCCCATACTCACCCCCACCCCACCCCAGCCCCCACTGGCCTCCCAGCACTTGCCACTTGCCGGTGTCAGGCTGGGTTCCAGGAAGCGGCGCTGGCTTAAAACAGAACAAAACAAAACCAACCACAACACAACAGCGGGGGCGGGGGGAGGGGGTGTCACGTGGTCTGCCCCCCCCACCGGGGGTGACTAAAATGGCAATGATGCTGATTATTTGGATTTCCTGGGCAGGGCCCGGCACCTGCCAGTGGTGGGGCTTTGGAAGCAACAATAATTAATATTTTGCCGAGCGTGATTCTGATCGCCCTGCCAAGAAGGGGGTCCCACCCTGAGCTGGGAGCCCCGTGGGAACTGCCCGGGCTGCATTCCCGGGGCGGCAATTGTGCAATAGGCACCCGCGCCCAGCCAGGGTGGCTCTGAGGGTGGGGCGGGCAGAGGATGCGCCCCAACCGAGCCCGGCTCCCCTGGGCCGGAGGGGCGGAGCGCTTACCTTTACCCCCACCCCCACCCCAGTCTCGGGGGGCCCGGACACCCACGTGCTCCTGAATCCATCCTGGGCCTGCCCAGGGCCCTGCTCTGGGGCCTGGTCCTGTGGGGGTCGCCTGTGTGAGAGTGAAGAGACCAGAACGGTTATCTAAGAAGGGCAAAGGGAAACGCAAGACGCCTCTTCCCCCTCCTGCCCTTCCAAAGCACCATCAGAATCTCGAAGATGCAGGGGGCTCAGAGGGCAGCTTGTCCAACTCGCTCATTTCATGCGGGAGGAAACTGAGGCCCAAGAAGAAGTGAATTACTCTTGAGGAGAGTGGCTGGAGCTTTTGGAAGCACTATCCTTGACATTGTTTATTGGATGTGCCATCAGTGACTCAGAAAAGCTCTCCCACCCCCAAAGCCTCCTCCTCCCGGCCGCACCTGAAATTCCACTTCACTTCCTTTACTTTAAGGCTTTGGTGCCAATTAAAAGTTCAGCTTCCCCTGGTGGGGATCACTTCCCATGTCAGTAAGAAGTCGTTTCTGTTCCTTTTTCTGAGAGCAGGTGCAAGGGAGGGAGGGAAGGAGGACGTAAAACTTCATTGTGGTCGGAGGAGTCCACGTGTGGCTTCCCAACTATGGTATTTGTGTATTTGTCAGTTTTCGGTGCCCCAGCAGGGGCAGTCGCCAGTCACTCCCACAATACTGTGAGGTGGGAGAACCCTGACCTGTCATTCCCACTCATCAAATGAGGAGATGGAGGCTCTGCAAGGTTTAGTAACTTGCCCAAAGACACACAGCTAGGAAGTGGCCAGGCGGGGTTGACATCATGGCACTCAGCTGCTCCCCACAGCCCAGTACAAGGTGTGATGTTAGGATTTCCTCTTCATTCATTCATTCATCCATTCATTCATCTAACCTGCAGGAAGTCTGCTGGGGCTCTGGGGATGCAAACAAACAGGGCAGGGAATAGTGTGAGAAGAGTGGGGCACTTGCTTTGAGTACAAAAACCTAAGGGGGGGGTGCCAAAAAACTCAAGGACCAACATAAATAATATTTTAATGCAATATTTTTAAAAATCAAATCAGCAAACTAGGGCCCATAGGCCTGCAGCCTATTTTTATAAATAATTAAGACTAAATCCCAGTCCCTGTTTTGTCCACGGAGACAGGCCCACATGGAGTCTTTATTTAATTCCCCAGGAATGTTCTCAGACAGCGAGCAGGGGATGCAGGAGTATTTGAGGCAGGGAAGGAAATGTGCAGAGGTCCAGATGTAGGACACCGCCAGGTATATTGGGGGAAATTGCAACAAGCTTACTGGTGTAAGAGAGACAGGGTCAGGAGCCAAGGGAAGGAGTGGTGAGTGACCAGGTCTCAGAGATTAGGGAGAGAGGTAAGAGTGATTCTCCCACTGCGCTGAGAATGTACCCCGAAGATCTTAGACTTTACACCACAGACCTGGCGCCTATTCTCAGGCTGACCCTGAAACTGAGGGGATCAGAACCAAACCAGAGAGGGCAGGTCTCCTCTCAGAAATATGCTTAAAACCACAATGAATGTATTTGACTGGTTGTCCCCAGATGTACCTGGGGTATCTGTCCCCCATCCCAGTACTCTGTGGCTTTATCTGAGACTGGACGTCTCCTGAGAGTGGAAGCTGCCCACAGGCTGCTACCGCCTTGGGTGAGCTGCCAGAAGCCAGGGAAAACCCTGGAAGGATGGAAGCTGTTGAGGAATCCTCCTCGCTTGCTGAGAATACTATAAATGCAGATTTAAAAATATTCCCTGTAAATCACCCAGACGAAAGCTAGGCATAAAATAAACACTCAAAAAAAAAAAAAGGTGGCTATTATTAGTACTTTATGTTTATTATAAAAGTATTTTTAATAATTTTTTAAAGATTTTTTATTTTTTATTTAACAGAGAGAGACAGAGTACAAACAGGGGGAGCAGCAGGCAGAGGGAGAAGCAGGCTCCCTGCTCAGCAGGGAACCTGATGCAGGGCTCAATCCCAGGACCCTGGGATCATGACCTGAGCCGAAGGCAGATGCTTAACTGTCTGAGTCACCCAGATGCCCCAATTTTTAATAATTTTTTTTAAAGTTATGATTTGCAAGACCCATTTTTAAAAATATTTTATTATAAGTAGGCTCTACACCTAACATGGGGTTTGAACTCACCACCCTGAGATTAAGAGTTGCGTGCTCTACCAACTGAGCCAGCCAGGCACCCCTGAAAGACCCACGTTTGACTGACATTATCCTCTTCCCCTGTATGTTTGTGTCAATTGTTGATAGTTGCAGAAGTACTCGCTCGAGCAGGTTGTCCACTAATAGCTGAGAGGATACAGTGTCTCAGAGGGATTAGAGTTCTGGTGGAGTTTTAATCCAGGAGGACTTCCTGGAAAGGGAGGACAGCGAGGGCAGAGTTCTAGAGAAATTGATGAGAAGATGGATAGAAGCATTCTGAATGACATGGTATCTGAAAGATGGAACAATTTTGCTTACCTTTTAACGATGTTAATGTATGTGATATTTAACGATATCACATACATAAAATGGTTGACACAGTGAATGGTGTGATGAAGAAGGAGGGGTGGGGAAAGGGGAAGAGAAAGAGACAAAGGGGCTGAGAAGCGGAGACCTTTGTTCTAGGCACAGCTGTGGAGACCCTGTGAAGACATCAGTTCCCTTCTTGACACTTCAGATTTCTTTTCTTTAAAATGGATTATTCAGGCTAAGATTTCCACCTCTGAGAGTCTCTGGTTATAACAAACACAGAATAATAACAGCTATTGTTTCTTACCACCTACCCTATGTCAATCTCTCTTCAAAGTGATGATCATGTAACATCTCATTTGAATTTCACAACAACCCGCTTAGTTGTCTCCATTATTATTTCCATTATATTGATAAGGAAATAGAGGTTCAGAGAAGTAAAGTAACCTGTCCAAATGGCAGCTCTAGTAAGTTGGGTCTCTGACCCTGGGAGGTCAGGGAGATGCTGCCTCCCGGGGGCTGTCCCACCCCTACAGAGAAGCATTTCCCCACAGGGCTGGGATCTGGGCTGGCGGTGGCCCCCTGGAGATACCAATGTCGCAGGAGCTCTCCTTCCTGGTTTCGCTGCCCAGTTTCTGTGGCAGGACCAGCCCATAACTTGAACATCTCTCTACCCACCCCCACGCCCACCTCAGCACAGTGACTTTCCCCAAATGCTGTGTCACTCCTAACAGACAACGTTCAGGGAAAAGCTCTGTGGTTGAATCACAGTGACCACTTCCTGTCCCATTCAGGGCCCCCTATTCTCCAGAGCCCTCTCTCTGCCATACCCTGTTTAGTAATAAGAGCCATGATATTTATGACCCCCCGGGTTGCTAGAAAGGCTTAGTCACCCCTTCTTATACCCTCATCCTACCAGGCTGAGGGGCACCAACTCTCAACATCAGCCCCATTCCACAGCCCTGCTCTGGAGAGCCTGGGGTTGTGTAAGGAGGTGAAGGGATGATCCCCATCCCTCCAGACTGGTGATGTAAGGCTGATGGGGACAGGTGGGCGGATGTGCAAGCTTCAGCCATGAAGTAAAGGAGTAGTCACTGACTCTGGGGGCACTGTGTGGGCACCCGCTCGGGGGTATTGTTGTCTCCTTGTACATGGGTCAGGACACCGAGTAAGACAAATACAGATGGGGTTGTGTGTCTTGGGGGAAACCCCAATTCTCTCCCAGTTGCTCAAAAAGGGCTTCCTGGAGGCTGACAAACTGCAGCAAAGTTGAGTGTGAGAGTGGAGGAAGTCATCAGATATTTGAAAGCTATCTGAGAAGGAGACTTCCTTTGAGTCAACGCAGAATCTAAGACGACGGAGCCCATTCAAGATCTTTAGGGGCCGTCAGCCTCTAAAGATTATGATATCTCCTGCCCACCCTTATCCCCATCCTAAAAACAAGTATAAGGAAGTCTAGTAATGTGCTGATTTTTCCACTGATGACCACTTCAGTGCTTTTTTTTTATTTTATCAATTATCAATGTTCTTTGAAAAAAAAATTATTTTTTCAGTGGCCTCCACTTTGCTGATTCCATAAGCTGTATTTGGTGTGTCTGTTGGATAATCCTGCACTGGGGACAGTGGATGGTTGTCAGAGGGCCACATGTGTCAGCTAATAAAGGGAAGATCTTTCCAGCCCTTTGTGTTGGGTGACCAGTCCAGATGTAGGCTGCCCCAGGGAGGGAGTATTTGTTCACTGGTGTGTTCCCACCCCCACCGAGGCCAGAAGACCCTATGGTGGGGGAAGGATGTGTGGGAGGGGAAGTCTGGAATGGAGATGGGTCACTCTCTAAAGTCCCTTCCCACCCAATGGTCGTAGGGTGGGAATTCCAAGCACTTTGGAAGGAAGTTGTTCATGAGGCTTACTCCAGGCTAGAGGTCACCAGCTGTGGGAGTGGGCTTCTGGGTTCCTGTTGGGGACTTTGAGGAGAAGAATTTCCCTTTCCACTGGGAAGGCAAGCTTAGCCCTACCTTGGAAGCCTTAGACCAGCCCTGTATGTAACTACGTCTGGAAAACCAGCCATTGCCACAAGATGGCACCAGTGGTGGATGGGTCAGGACCAAATGGGTGGGACTAAGGAGCATCTGGGCCACAAATCCAAGAACTCTGTGTTCAGTCCTGTTTACACATAAGCTCCCCTCTGCTCTACTATGAGCTCTTTGAAAATCACAACTGCCGTATTTGTCCTTGAATCCCTGGTGCCCACCCTCCGTTGACTTACTTGAATGAATAGAGTCAGGAAAAATGGGATGGCATATTTCCTTTAGACAATACATAAATACATATTCTATAGACAATAAATAAAATACCTTTGATTGCTTAGTAACTTCCCAAAAGGATACACAGTTAACTGGTCATCATGTTTGCCTCTGGAAAGAGAGACCAAGGTACTAGGGTCTGGGGGTGGGGTGGGAAGGAAATTATTGGTCACTTAATATCAGTTTTAACCATGTGTATTTATTAATTACATAAACTTTCAGCAACCACAGTGGGTATTTGAGAGGTATTAGATGTGAGTGCATGACACTCCTTGGAAGAGACTCTCGACCTTTTAATCTACTTTATTGACTTTTAATTTACATTTTCACGACACTGAAATGTTTTCCAGGATGGCACTCATTAAACACATCAAGTTAAAAGCCGGCTTGTGATAAGGGCAGCCAAGCACGCTTTCCCCAAGAGAGGAGTCGGAAAAGCGATTGTTTCATTTTGGGTACATCAAATGACAGTCACAAATATGACCAGGAGTGATTGGCAAAAGATTACCAAGTATTCATATTTTTTAAAGAAAATGAGTCCAAATGCTTCATAAAATCAGCTATTGCAGACAAGCTATAGACTTCGAGGCTGGGCAGGTAATCAGAGAGAGTAAATCACTGGACCCAGCTAAATTCTAAATTCCCAGAAGGTTTTCTTAAAATCTTCAGAATAGACTTCACTGAAGTTTGCAACCATCCCTGGAAAAGTGAAAATTTCCACTTCAAGGTCCAATACCTGGAACCAGATCCCTTCCTTAGCCTTTCTTGGACTCCACAGCAAAATCCCAATTTCCTTCTGTCATCTGTGTTAACACCAGGGTGCTTGTCCTCGGGGCATCGCTCAGACTCTCTGGACCTCAATTTCCTCAACAGCTAAATGGAAATTAAAATTCCTACACTTCGTTCTGCATCCTGATTGTGATGCTAGTTACATGAATCTATACGTACTAAAATGCACGGAACATACATCAGAAGGAAAGAAATCAATTTTACTGTATAATAATTTTTAAATAATTTTAAAAAAAAATCCTATGCTTCAAATAAGAAGCTCCTTACATATCCTTTTTTTACCTGTTTATTTTCTGTGGCATCCAGTACAAGGCTTAGCCCATAGACATTCAACAAGCTGAATATTTGTGGAATGAATGAATACTAGAAAGAGCAGAATGCTGATCCCAGGCAGGCACTCAAAAATTGTTTGATTCTGTCACCCTCCCTTTAGTCATTTTGGATAGTAGGAAGTCTTCAGACTATACTAGCGGCTTGCTCAGTTCTCTGCCACTTGGACAATGTTTGACCTAAGGGGAGAGAAGAGGAAAGCTGCTGGCTGGGAGAGTGACCTGGCTGATTCCCTGTAGCCATGGATACATTTTATAGTGACGGAGTGTCTTCTCCACGCCAAGCACTGTGCTAAGTGGTGTGGAGACTGAGACCATTCAGATACATCCCTCCCAGGTCGACTTGCACAATGGAAACTGAGCGTTTATCTCAATGCCCTGGGTTACCGCATGCGGGGGCGGGGGGGGGGGGCGGGGAGGGGGCGGGGATCACCCAGCTTCTGGTATTTATAGAAGCCCCAGCTTATTTCAGATGACCCACTGGGAGCTAGAGTGAAGGAGGCTAAGCAGGAAAGCCGCTAGGGTAGCAGCGTCTGCGAGCACGGTCCCTGGGCCTTGACCCACCAGGTCCCCCAGCCCTCATCGGGTCTGGAGGGACCCATGTACTCTAAGGCATAACAAGAGTGGGAATGAGGAAACAGGAAATGAAGGTATTCACTTATAAGGTGATTCCTGGAGTCCAACAGCAGAACTGTTCCCTCTCCTGAGGATAAGGCAAGCCTAGGCTACTACATAAGCTGAGGGTTGCTCCGACCACAGAAAGAGCACAGAGAGGACTGGCAATTCTTCATGGGGGAAGCAAGTGGTGTCGTAGAAAGAGGGTGGCCTATGAGCGCGAAGGAATTGGTTTGAAATCGTGGCTCCGGCACTGATTTAACTGTGTGACCTTGAGCGAGTTGCTTCAAGTCTTTGTGTCATTTTCCCGGTAGACAAAGTGGGCATAATAACACCTAACTCATACTGTTTTGTTTTTTTATTTTTTTAAAGATTTTATTTATTTATTTGACAGAGAGAGACACAGCGAGAGAGGGAACACAAGCAGGGGGAGTGGGAGAGGGAGAAGCAGACTTCCCGCTGAGCAGGGAGCCCAATGCGGGGCTCGATCGCAGGACCCTGAGATCATGACCTGAGCCGAGGGCAGGTGCTTAACGACTGAGCCACCCAGGCGCCCCCCATACTGTGCTAAAGTATAAATGGGGTAACGTATGGGAAGATCCAGGCACAAACTAGACATAACCAATCGGTCACTTCCTTTTAATTATTGTTTATAGATAACTTTCATTTGCAAAGGTAACACATGCTAATGATTGAATATCAAAAATATCCTATAAGCTAAAAGATAAAACACTAAAACCTCCCATAATCCCATCATCCAAAGGGTGCTATTGGTAGCATTTTAGTAATTGTCCTTCCAGGCTTTGCATGCTTTTTAAAAAACAAAACAAACAAACAAAAAAGATGGGATCCCACTCTCATGCCATCTTACAACCCACTCTTCAATTATGAGTGTGTACTAACATCTCATGTCTTGAAATGGTCTTCGACATTTTATTTTATTTATTTATTTTTTAAATATTTTATTTATCTATTTTAGAGAGAGAGAGTGAGAAAGAGCATGAGAGGGGAGACGGTCAGAGGGTGAAGCAGACTCCCCATTGAGCAGGGAGCCCGATGAGGGACTCGATCCCGGGACTCCAGGATCATGACCTGAGCCGAAGGCAGTCGCTTAACCATCTGAGCCACCCAGGCACCCTGGTCTTCGACATTTTAAATCTGGCATAGCGTCCTACTACATGGCCATACCATCATTTATTTAACAATCCCATATTGCTGAGCATTTGCACCAATGATAAACAATGCTAAAATGAACATCTTAGCAGCTGAACATCTTTTCTTTGTCCCCTATGATGAGTTTCCTAAAGGAGAGTTGTTGGTAGAAACTAACAAAGAGCCTTCCGAGAACTTGATGTCAGGTTGTGCTCCCACCTACCAAGTCCAGTAGGGCCTGTTTTCTTGATCACTGGTGAACCCTTTTATTCTCTCCAGCAGCAGTAGCCTATTTTCTCTTCTCCATTCTAGGGATATTCCTGTCCAAATATGTAAATTTGGCTTCCCAGCCTCGCAAGTCCTCCTCTGCCCTGTCCAGTTGTGGAGGCACAAGTTCTGATGATTGTCTCCTACCAATTTTCCAAGCCAGCCACCACATCTTTCTCACAGAGGACCCATGACAATTAGACAACTGCTTATCTGCTATTGGCTACATTTCCCAAATCTCATCAGCCTTGTTCACAAATCTCATCTAGGGTGAGTTCTTTCTTGAAAAGATTTCCAGATAGCTAATAGCACTCATTTCCTGTTGGCATTCCTAGTTTCCACTTCCGAGAGTAAAGCTCTGGCTTTGTCTCTAAAGGCGGGGGTGGGGAGGAGGGCACTTCATCAAAGCTGAAAGTAGCAAATTTGGTTCCTGGGACAATCAGCAGGGAATGAAGGCTCAGATCAATGGAAGGGCACCCGTGGAGTAAAGGGGTATGGGGAAATCAGAGCTCCCTGTTCACACATGCACGGGTTCCTTGAATCATTGGCCCCACATCAATCCAACTCCTGTTTCTATCATCACATTGACTTCTCTGACTCTCCTGTTTCCTTCTTTCCCTTACAAGGACCCTTGTGATTACATTGGGCCCACCCGGAAAATCCAGGATAATCTCCCCAACTCAAAATCCTTAATTTAATCACACAAGCAAAGTCCTTTTTGCCATGTAAGGTCACATAATCATAGGTTCTGAGGATTAGGACTTGGACATATTTGGGGGCTATTATTCTATTCACCTCACCTGACCTGAGTTTTCTCATCTGTAAACTGTGAATCTTTAACAAAATATTCTCCAGGGTCCCTTCCAGGTTTGGCTGGTGGGACTATTTCAAAACGTGAAATGTAGGGGGCCTGACATGTAGGAAGTGCACTGAATTTCTTTGGGTTTCCCTATTTCTTCCTCTAGGACTCCACCCTCTCCCCTGAATGCTGCTGTCATTTCTGCTTATGCTTCTATCGACTGAACAAGCCCACATAGTTTGCTTACCATGTGCCAGTCTGTTCTAAGCACTTTGCAGCTACGAAACCATTCAAACTTCATAACAATCCCATGAATGAAATGGACTGATAATCCCCATTTTATATTATTTTACAGAGGCGCAGAGAGGTTAAGTCACTCGGGTAAGGTCACAGAGTGGCAGGGCTGAAGTCTGACTGCAGAGTCTGGCCTCTCCTCAAAGCCCTTGACACACAATCAGGTAGCCATTGTTTAAGTTTTGTAGATTGTGAGCAACTCAAGAGCAGGGGCCTTGTCTAATTCTGTGAATCCCAGCTCTAACAGCCTGGCACACAAATGAACAAAAAATGAAGGAAGGAAGGAAGGAAGGAAGGAATATGGGCATTACTACTTATCTACCTGAGAGTCTCTTATAGATCAGAGCCGTGGTTGTAGGACATGCTAATAAACATTTATGGGTCACTTCAAAAGAGCTTGATCCTCATACCAGCACCAGGAGCTAGGTACTATTATTATCCTCATTTTACAGACAAGTTAAATGCAGCAGAAAGAGGATCAGTAACTTGCCCAAGGTCAGGAATTGGATTTGAGTTGAGATAAAGCTGCTTGACTTCCATGTTTGCATCATGAATGTCAGCATGAACTCCCTGAGGCTTGCATTTTTAAAGTTAGGACCAGGGCACCTGGGTGGTTCATTCTGTAGAGTGTCCAGCTCTTGATCTCAGCTCAGGTCTTGATCTCAGCCTCACATTGGCCTCCATACTGGGGACAGATCCTACTGAAAAAAAAAAAAGAGAGAAAGAAAGAAAGAAAGAAAGAAAGAAAGAAAGAAAGAAAGAAAGAAAGAAAGAAAGAAAGAAAGAAAGAAAGAAAGAAAGAAAGAAAGAAAGAAAGAAAGAAAGAAAGAAAGAAAGAAAAAGAAAGAAAGAAAGTGAGCCAAATATGACTCTGGACAACCAAAGAGAAGAAAGGACCCAAAGGAACATTTTATTGGGCAACTACTATATGCCAGGCCCTGGTACCAGGTGCTTTACAGAATATCTCCATTTAGTCCTCAGAACAACCTGATTGTCCCATTTCACAGATGAGGAAACTGAGGTTTAGAGAGATTAAGGGAACTTCCTAAAGTCCAGGGGTAGAGTCAGGATTCAAACCAGGTCTAACTCCAAAATCTATCATCTTTCCACCATTACTAGGCTACTGGGCCTCAGTTCTCCCGTCTGTAGAATGAAGTGGGGTAAGATGCACTCTGAGCTCCAGTTCAGCTTTATTGTGTGCTTATTGCATGCCAGGCACTGTACTGAGAACTTCACATACATTTTATAATACCATCCTTACAACACCCTTTGAGGATGTTGTTTCCACTTTAAAAATGAAGATAGTGGGGCTCAGACATACAGACATTGTGCAAGGTTAGGGAGCTACCACGGGGCACAGCCTGGGTTTTAACTAAGGCTTGTTTGATTCTTAAGCCAAACCCTTACCCATACCCTACACTGCTCCCAGAGGTCTCAGCCCGCCTTCAGAGTGAGGACATTCCCGTGTTCCTACAGAATCGGAAAAAGGCTGGAATAGACGTGGGATGAGTTCCTCAAAGCGTGGGCCCCTCTTCCTTTGGATCTCAAAGAATCACTTCAGTGAAGTTCTGTTAGAGTCAAAAGGTGACATCCTGCCACGGACAGTGGGCCAAGGCCGAGTCCAGCCCTGGCACCTCAAGGGCTTGGCCATTTCCCCTGATCTTGTTGTCAAGGCAACCCTAGATCGCTCTGTGGTTCTGTAGCTCTTCTCCCTCTTGCTTCCTTGTCTCCCCACCTTCTCAAGAGAACGCTTGAGAAACAGCTCCAAGTGGCCCACTTGCCAGTGATTGAAGGAGATGCAGGACCTTCAAGGCCCCAAACAGAAAGAACTATCTTCTCTAAACACCTTGAGGCAGAAGCTCATTCACAGCTGTCCTCCAGAGCCTTCCAAGGTGCCTGGAACAAGGAGGTAGTCAGTAAATGTTGAATGAACTGACTAATTATGGAGAGAGGGGTCCTAAAACAGTTGACTTTGGAAAAGTAGGGTAAAGCAATACCAGAATAAAAGTACATGTGTGTGTAAGTGTGTGTGCCCAGAAAAGAGGCTCAACCGCCCCTGTGATGGGTCAGCCTGTGTGTCTCCACTTCTCTCCACATCTTGTGAGCTGGAGTTGTCAATGTGGATGGTTCCTGCCCACTCCAGGCTTCTGGCCTGAAGAGTCTCTCTCTCTCTCTGTCTCTCTCTCAGTGGTGGGGAAATACACATAATACAAATGTTACCATCTTAAGCATTTTTAAACGTACAGTTTGGTAGTGTTAACTATACTCAATAAATGGTCACTGGGTAATTGTGCTTGCTCTGTTTTATTGTTTCCTACATGTTTCAGTCTCTTGGTTTAAGAGCGATTTTGGCTTTAAGATGCACCCACAATTGTAAGTACTTCTTGACTGCCCTCTAGTGGGAAGCATGAAAAAGTGAAACCCCAAACAGCTCATCTTTCCTGCAGGAATGAGTGGTCCCTTTCTGTGTTTTGTTTTTTGTTTTGTTTTGTTTTAAGCCCACAGCACCTAGTATTCCTAGGCGGAATCCAATCTAAGTACTACTCAGGCCTGACCCTGCTTAGCTTCCCAGATCAGACAAGATTGGGTGCATTCAGGATGATATGGCCATAGACTGAGTGGTCCTTTTTTTCCTAACTCATTGGACTTTACACCATCCAAAACTGTGTTGGATTCAAGTTGGCAGTTTATCCTAACCTTACAGATGAAGGTGACATGTACAGAGCTTCTCACACTATGGTGAAGAACCAGTATTTAAAAAAGATTATCTGTTGCAAATCAATCCATTTGTAAAATTCAAAAAAAAAAAATGAGTTACTAGATAAATTATATTACATACAAAATTTTTAAAAACCTAATATAATATAATAATATAATCAAAACATAACATAGGAAAAAGTAAAATAAATGCAAAATCTCTACCTGTTGTTCATTCAATGTGCATATTATAGATGATTAATATAGAGAATTGCTATTGCGCTGACATTTTGTCGTTCTGCATTCACAATTAAACAGAAAATTATAAGTGAAATACAGTGATTCCCTACTTCAAATAAACAGTATATCAAGATTATGGGTTTTTAATGGACAAATGCACATTTTTATGGCTTGTTAGCCTATTTAGTCCATGCAGAATGGAATATAATGCTACTCACAACGTACAATGGTCGTCAAAACTGCTTTTATGTTTTGTCTTAATAAGAGCTTTAGTGGAGAAATCAGTCTCATAGAGGTTTGTTGATGGGAATGGAAGAAGACATTTTTTAAAAGATTATTTATTTATCTTGGGGAGAGAGAGAGAGTGTGAGCACACTGCGGGTAGGGGAAGAGAGAGGAAGAGAGAGAATCTCAAGCAGACTTCCTGCTGAGCACAGAATCCAAGTTGGAGCTCTATCTCACGACCCTGAGATCATGACCTGAGCTGAAATCAAGAGTTGGACGCTCATCCAACTGAGCCACCCAGGCATGCCTGGAAGAAGAAATTTTAAATCAATTTCACGAAGCTCAGGATTTTCATATTTTACTTTTATCCAAGATGAAGCAAATGATTCTGATTTTCAAAATACATCTCACCTCTCCATCCTTTGCCAGTTCCACCAATTTATCCTGTAAAGTGATACAGCTGACCCTTGAACAACATGGGGGTTGGGGAACCCCATGATGTTGAAAATCCATGTGTGACTTTTGACTTTCCCCAAAACTTAACTATTTATAGCCTATCGTCAACCAGAAGACTTACTGGTAACATAAGCAATTAACTTATATTTTGTATGTTATATGTATTATATACTGTGTTATTTATAATAAAGTAAGCTAGAGAAAGGAAAATGTCATTAAGAAAATCCTAAGGAAGGGCACCTGGGTGGCTCAGTGGTTAAGTGTCTGCCTTCGGCTCAGGTCATGATCCCAGGGTCCTGGGATCGAGCCCCGCATTGGGCTCCCCGCTCCGCGGGAAGCCTGCTTCTCCCTCTCCCACTCCCCCTGCTTGTGTTCCCTCTCTCGCTGTGTCTCTTTCTGTCAAATAAATAAATAAAATCTCTAAAAAAAAAAAAAGAAAGAAAATCCTAAGGAAGAGAAAAGACATTGACAGTACTGTATTTACTGAAAAAACTCTGCATAGAAGTGGACCTGCACAGTTCAAACCTGTATTGTTCAACAATTGTACAGTTAAATCAAATTATCTTTTTTTAATTCTAATTAGTTGACATACAGTTCAATATTGGTTCAGTAGTAGAGTTCAGTGGTTCATCATTTGCATACAACACACAGTGCTCATCATAACAAGTGCCCTCCTTAACACCTATTACCCATCTATCTCATCCCCCATTCACCTCCCTCCATCAACCCTCAATTTGTTCTCTATAGTTAGGAGTCCCTCTTGGGGCCCCTGGGTGGCTCAGTCAACTAAGCGTCTGATTCTTGATTTCAGCTGAGGTCATGATCTCATCAGGGTTATGAGATAGAGCCCTGAGTTGGGCTCCACGCTCAGTGGACAATTTTCTCTTTCCCTCTCCCTCTACCCTCTGCCTTTCCCACCTAAAATAAATAAGTAAATCTTAAAAAAAAGAGAGAGAGAGAGTCTCTCATGATTTGTTTCCCTCTCTCTCCTTTTTTCCCACCTCCCAAATGTTCATCTGTTTTGTTTCTTAAATTCCACATATGAGTGAAATCATATCGTATCTGTCTTTCTCTGATGGACTTATTTCGCTTAGCATAATACACTCTAGCTCTATCCGTGTCGTTGTAAATGGCAAGGTTTCATTCTTTTTGATGACTGAGTAGTATTCCATTGTATATATACATTTCTCACATCTTCTTTATGCAGTCATCAGTTGATGGGCATTTGGGCTCCTTCCATAGTCTGGCTATTGTTGATAGTGCTGCAAATTATTTTTCAATGAAGGCAATGGTTTCAGGATCTGTGAATTTCCCATGCACGGATCTTCTTTTGATGGAAATAAAATTGAAACAATTTTGTCAAATCTGTAAGTCATTTAGCTGTATCATTTTATAGATGTGCAATAACAAGATCATCACCTACTTTTTTGGTAATTGCTGTTAAATGATGGAGCATGGTATAACAGTGTGGAAACTCTTTTCTTCCAAGCTGCTTTTATTCTTACTCTCTGATCTTATTTGCCGTTGAAAATCATATTGTAGTCTTTCCTTGCTTAGAAATAGTAACATCATCAAAAATGCCAAAAATATCACACAAATAAACAAGTCTGTTGTTCAAACCACATTTTCAAAAGGTTGGGCCCTTATAAGGGTGGGTGGTTTTTACTTTCTAGAAACACCAAAAGTTTGTTTCACATTCAAACATTCCCAATAGAACTTTCCCCTTCAGGAAGCACCCTATCTTAGTATGCAACAATGGTTGTTGATGATCAGCTTCCATGTTATCACATAAAAAAGAGAATAATCTCAAATTTAATACATTAGCTTTTGCATAATTCATAATTTTTTGATATGAACTAGACCCTGTTTAATTTAACTGAAATGTTTTCATTGTAAAATTTTCTTTTTTTTTTAAGATTTTATTTATTTATTTATTTGAGAGAGAGAGAGAAACAGCATGAGAGGGGAGAGGGTCAGAGGGAGAAGCAGGCTCCCCGCTGAGCCGGGATCCCGATGAGAGGCTCTATCCAGAGACTCCGGGAGCATGACCCGAGCGGAAGGCAGTCGCCTAACCAACTGAGCCACCCAGGCGCCCCTCACTGTAAAATTTTCTTGATGAACAAAGCAGTGTGTTGATTTACATTCTCATGCAAGCTATTTAATTTGGGTAATAATTTCAGGATGTCTTTCTGTCAAAGCAGCTGCACCATTAGAGCGTATTCCTACGCCAAACTTAAACTCAAACCACATTCATTAACAACATAATTCTTCATAGTTTTATATGGTTCACTGTTAGTTGTGTTTGTCATCAACGAAGCTGAAAAAAATTCTCCCTTGGGGCACCTGGGTGGCTCACTCCCCCTGCTTGTGTTCCCTCTCTCGCCGTGTCTCTCTCCGTCAGGTAAATAAATAAAAAATCTTAAAAAAAAAAATCTTAAAAAAAAAAAAATTCTCCCTCATATCTCCACCATGTTCAAATTGCCTATACACTAAAGTAATTGTCATGTTAGCAGTATGTGAACATTCAACAACTTGCAATGAAAAATACTTTACTAGCTGTATTTCTTTGGTGACTTAATCTGCCATGTCATTAGCTGGTTGATAAATTTATCTAGCTATGAAAAATAATACTTGACTTACCTTCTTTTGCACAGATTCAGCCATAATTTCCAAGATCTTTAAGACAGTCCTCACTAATGTCTATTTTTTTAAATTTTAGCATCTCAAAATGCTACTTTGTAAGACACAAATTTCCAATGTTTATATGTGAAATATGGAACCTCTGCTTCTATCAGTTTTTTAAATTCAATGGTCTTTCTTCCCAAGAGTTCTTAAAAAAAAGAGAGCGAGCGAGAAAGAGAAGAGAGTGAGGCTCTCATGATTTGTTTCCCTCTCTCTTAAGGTTTTGAATGTATTTCTTTTGTTTTCTGTGTAAATGCTACCTAAGTTCGATGACTTTATTTATTAGCTTTATCAGCTAATACAACTCTGCAAATAACACACTAGAGTTTCAGCACTTCAGTAGCAATTGTGGCTACAAAACTGAGCTCAATATGTGAGGAACCATACTTCCAAGTAAAACCGGTACAAATTCTTTTAGTTTTAATTTCTTCAGAACCACTTTCATTAGTCATTGTTGTTGTACTATTGTTGCTGCTTGCATGGTAGGAAAAGTATGTTTTTTCTTGATTAAAAGCAGTTGAGTGAAGTTTGACACCTGTAAATTATAGTTAAATATTACTATGAAAATTTGCTTCCCTAATTTAGCTAATATTTTTATTAAAGATTTTATTTATTTATTTGTCAGAGAGAGAGAGAGGGAACACAAGCAGGGGGAGTGGCAGGCAGAGGGAGAAACAGGCTCCCTGCTGAGCGAGGAGCCCAATGTGGGACTCGATCCCAGGACCCTGAGATCATGACCTGAGCTGAAGGCAGACACTTAACTGACTGAGCCACCCAGGCGTCCCTTAGCTAATATTTTTAAATGATAAATTTTAAATATAGTTTTTACAAAAGGAAGTTACCTTTAATAGGTAAAAATAATCTAAAGAAATACTTTTATTTTCTCAGATTTTTACATGTGTTCAGTTTACCGTTGACCAACTAACCTTGAAATATCACACATGGTAACATGGTCTTACTACATACACAGCTCTCAAAACACATGACTCATGGACAGTACTTGGTCTAGCCCTTGTTCAACAAGATAAGTTCCCTGATCATGCACTTGGATATTAAATGATTATGAACTTTTCTAAAAGCCTACTCTTAATTCTGTACTGCTTTCCTTGTGAACTGGTAACGAGCAGTTCATAGGCTTCAATGATTCGGAGTGCACTTGAAGTAGTACCGACCTGAAGACCTGCATGGCTTACCCAAGGTTCCCAAGGTTGTTGAGGACTAAATATTATCCATGAATTGTTTAGCACAGTCTGGTATAGAGTAGATGCCACAACTATTATTTTCAACTCACTGGTGTAAGGGAGATGAGATCTCACCCACCAGCTTCCCAGCCTTCAATATCTTCCCCAGGGTAAAGTCATGTGGGGAGGGGTGAGTTACTTGGCACCATTCAATGAGCAGAGACACCTACCAAACTTCTCTTCTCTCAGTCTTTCCTGTTTGAGAAGGAGCTTCCATTTGTGATTTTTATCTATAGGTCTCCATACTGCACAGCTATGGGAATGGTGCCCCCAGGAGCTGTGCGGTGCAGTCTACACAGCTGTACTTGGTGGCATTGTCTAGACCAACTAGGATGAAACCTGGGCACAGGGACACAGTCCTCTTCCATATAATAGACTCACCAGCTTTCCTCCCACAGAAGTCATTATTAAGACTATAAAACCAGCTTAGATAATATAATCAGGACCCCAATGACCACCCCTTTCTCCTTTTAACAAATCAATTGAGAAGGTAACATATTTCAGACATGATCTGCAGACGGCAAAGATTTCATTTCATGACTTCCGATTCTTTCGCCCAGTACACCCCGTAGCTAATGTTCACCTAGACATCTGGTCTAGGGCTGAGGAGACTGTCTAGTTTCCTTCTCTGGGATGCACAAATGCTGGGACGGAGGCAAATCCAGGACCCTGGACAACAAAAGGCAAGGTAGCTAGGTAAAAATTCGAAGAGTGTATCTTCCTTTCTTCTTCGCAGAACCATGATCGTCACATTTTGTGACGAATGCACGAATGAATGAAAAACAATCAACAAGTGTGTGTATGTCATTATATAATCCCAAGAGACTGTATGATACACCTTAGAGTGGACAATAGTCCAGCCTTTAAGGACTGTGAAATCCAGATGGTGAGATAAGACAAAAGCACGTGGAAACATTCAAAGCCAATAGAAGACTAAAGAGTAACAACACAAAGGCCACACATGCTCTCAGTGCAGGGGACTAGAGATCCCACACATGTCGACAGACTCTCTCCTCAAGGGTTGGCCAGTACAGCTGTCTGGTTTTCTGCCTTCAGTCTTTCTCTGAGGCTGGGGAAGGCTGCACAGCTAACTACAGGTGCAGTTCCCAAGCATGGGTGAGGTACGCATCCAAGGGTGCTTTTCAAGCAGTGGGAGATGGGAATTGGCAGACGAATGCCTCAGTCTCTCTGTCCTTTGGTGCGACAGTCCTGAGGCATGTGGTACATGTTTCCTCAGGAGTCTCCCAGTGGGATTGATCATCTGTGCCCACGTGAGCAAAAATTTCACCATTGCACACGTTCTCGACTTTTCTCCCTTCCTGTTCTGTCACTTCCCACTCTATCACTTCTGCTCCCTGGGATCACTCCCTGCCCCCAAATCCTACTCTCAGGCTCTGCTAGTGCAGGGAAACTAAAAGAAGGTCCATGAGTAGCTGCCAAGGAAGCTAATCCTTTCTTCTCTATATTTTAGCCTAGGAGATCCCCTTCAATTAGGAGGACTCTTTTTAAACATTGAAAAGTTTCATGGAGCCTCTGTTCACCTTCTCATAGTTGTCTCCGGTAGTTATTTTTTATTCATTCAACAGGCACTATTCCAAACCCTGATAAAGTACAGAATGACCAAACTCTATGACATCTATAATCCTTTTAAAGAAATGTATTTACTTATTAAAATAGCATCTATTGAAAACAATGATGTTTATACAGAAAGAAATAAAGATGATTTTTAAAAAACCATTTTTACTTATTTATTTTTAAGTAGTCTCTACCCCAATGTGGGGCTCAAACTCATGACCCCAAGATTAAGAGTCGTATGCTCTACCCACTGAGCCAGCCAGGAGCCCTGATGATTTTTTAATGTATGAGAAAGTGCTAAACCTCACTCACAGAAATAGAAATGCAAATTGAAAGATGTTTAAATACCATTTTTCATATTTCAGATTGGCAAAGATGAAAAAGTTTGTTAACACTGCATTGGAGATTTGAGGAATCATTAACAAAGTATCATTGATCACCTATTACAAGTCTATGCTGGGCACTGAGTAACCAACAGTTGACAAAGTAAACAAAAATTCCTTCTTTCCAGGAGCATACATTCCAATGTGAGAGTGAGGTATGCAATAAATGAAAATGAAAAAGAGGAGAGACAGAGAAAGAGAGAGAGAATGTCAGATAGAGAGTGCTGTAAGAAAAATAAAGCAGTACCAAGGATGGTGAGTAACCAAGGGGTAAGTTACTTTAGATCAGGTAGTCAAAGGAGACCTTCCTGAAAAGTTAAAATTGAGCAGAGGCCTAAATGAGGTGAGGGGTGAGTACTGGAGATTTCGGGAGAAGTGTTTTCCAGGCAGTGTAAAGTTGTCAGCTGACTCCTTTCATAGATATCAGTTATCAAAATTGGACTAAAATTTAGGCAATGATTTCTTAGATATGACACCAAAACCACAAGCAACCAAATCAAAAAACAGATTAATCAGATGACATTAAAATGTAAAAGTTATGTACTTCAAGGGAGATTATTAAGAAAGGGAAAAGACAACCCAAAGAAATAGAAAATACTGGGTGCCTGGGTGGCTCAGTCGTTAAGCGTCTGCCTTCGGCTCAGGTCATGATCCCGGGGTCCTGGGATCGAGTCCCGCATCGGGCTCCCTGCTCGGCGGGAGGCCTGCTTCTCCCTCTCCCACTCCCCCTGCTTGTGTTCCTGCTCTCGCTGTCTCTCTCTCTGTCAAATAAATAAATAAAATCTTTAAAAAAAAAAAAAAAAAAAAAAAAAAAAAAAGAAATAGAAAATACTTGCAAATCTTGTATCTGACCTAAAGATCTAGTGTCCAGAATGTATAAAGAACTCTTACAATGCAGCAAAAAGACAAACTTAAAAATGGACAAGGTATTTTCTCCAAGTAAAATACATAAATTAACATGAAAGACATGAGCAGATGCTCAACATCATTAGTCATTAGGGAAATGAAAATCAAAATTACAATGAGATACCACTTCACATCCACTAGGACTGTTAAAATAAAAAAGACAACAAGAACAAGTTTTGCCAAGAATTGGAACCTTCACACATTGCTGGTGTGAATATAAAATGGCACAGCCTGGGGCACCTGGGTGGCTCAGTCAGTTAAGTGGCTGCCTTTGGCTCAGGTCATGGTCTCAGGGTCCTGGGATCGAGCCCTGCGTTGGGCTCTCTGCTCAGCAGGGGAACCTGCTTCTCCCTCTCCTGCTCCCCCCCGCTTGTGTCAAATATAAATAAATTAAATAAATAATAAATAAATAAATAAAATAAATAAATAAAATGGCACAGCCCCTTTGGATATCAGTTTGGCACTTCTTCAAAAAGTTAAATGGGAGAGTTACCATATGACCCAGCTCTTCCACACCTGGGGACATACTCAGAAGAATGGAAACCTATATCCACACAAAAACTTGAACATGAATGTTCATAGCCATTTTATTCCTAATAGTCAGAAAGTGGAAGCAACCCATATGTCCATCAGCTGATGAATGGACAAACAGAACGTGATCTATTCATACAATGGAATATTATTCAACCGTAAGAGGGAATGTAGCCTGTACCATTACTATATGCTACATACAACATGGATGAACCTTGAGAACATTATGCTAAATGAAAGAAGCCAGGCACAAAAGGCCACATATTGTACAGTATCATTTTTATGGAATATGAAGGCTGTGGGGATTTGGTGCAAGTATAGAGGTAATTATGGAGGTTAACCCAAGGTTTATTCAGGCAATTATTTTTCCAATGACTAAGTTTTTCATTATAGCTCGAATTTCCCCCATGTGATTGATTCTATGGAGGGACAGTGACTGTACATTTTGTAAGGTGTTGAGAATTTGGTCCTTAACTTGTTGGGAATATTTAAGGTACCCAAGAAAGTTTATCTCTAAGTTTTATTTTTATTCTCAAGGTCTTTATTCCGAAAAATGACTCCAAACTTGGAACTACAGGCAAAAAAAAAAAAAAAAGATTGCATGACCTTTTAATGTTACTAACAACTTAGTATTCACAATTGATTAGGGCCCAAATAGTTTACAATTTTGTAAAAACTGGAAGAAAACCGATAACCTGTGATGAATCTCTTTTGACTAGTAGACTAGATTATCTTAAAGGTTATAGTTTATCACCCTGTGTTTACCAGTTTTGTGTCTAATTTAGGAATAATATTTTAGCATTCTTTTTTTCTCCCAATGACTATCTAAATTTCAGTTTTTGATCTTTTAAAGCAGCTTCGTCATCTTATTGAGCTTCTCATTAATGAATTAAATAGAATGTTAACACATGCTTACATGAGAATTTGAGTTTTTATTTTTTTTATTTTTTTTATTTTTTTATTTTTTTTAAGAATTTGAGTTTTTAAAAATAAAAATATGAAGATTACTGTGGCATAAAGATAACACAAATAGGGAATCGAAGTGAAGGTTATTGGTGGTTTTTCAGGAGTTGTTTTTTGAATGGGTTTTTCCAATAATGACAATTTCCCCAACATCATCCAGTAGAGGGATGAGAATGAGGGATGAGAATCTTTACTTCCTGTGAGGTATTGATGAAGAATAACTGGAAGAAAGGCAGGCGGGGACGAGGAGGCCTCCTGCCCTAAGAGGAAACCACCCTTTAAAGGATTTTACACCCACCCTGGAAGGAGGCCTCCACCCTTTTGCATGTGATAGATAGATGACAAAACCCTGATTGGATGACAGGTACAGGGAGGGTTAATCAGGTTAAAACAGCCCTCCAACAAAGCCCATAAAAACCCCTAGACTTAGAAACTCTGATGGCAACCCTCTCGGGTCCTCTCTCTCCTCCTTTGTGCTATCACTTTGATATTGCTCAATAAGCCTGCCCACCACTCTGTCTGGTCTACCTCTTTCATTCTTCGAAGTGGGGTGACGCGGGCACCAACAGAGAAAAAAAATCCTGCAACAGTACCAAGTGTTTAGTCTTGGCTTTTGGGGCATGGTACCTGAAAAGGCTTCCTCCCAAGTTTTTTCCCTAAAGAAGTTTTGCAATGTCTCCCATATATCCAGGAGGGAAGCAATAAAAGATTTTGTCTTTCTTTTGAATCTCATCTTCCCACAAATGCTATAGTTCTATCTTGCTTGGATGAGAGTTTTCTAGGTTTTCTTAGGTGATTTGGGACTTGACCAAGGAGTCACCAAGAGAAAACTATAATTTGGGATCATCTCTGCTGTGCTAGTTCTATCTCTTAGGGACCCTAAGAACTGAAAATGAACTGAGTGATAATGAGATATTTCCTTCCTGATCATTGGACTGGAAGGTACCCATAGAAAATCTGTGTAGCCTAAGAATAGATAGGGCACACTTTAAAAAAGAATCTTTTTTAAGAGGTTGGGAGAAGTAACTTAGAGATAGGTAAATTCAGTCTGTGATCCCTTCCCGGGATGATAAAAGATTGTGAACTGACAATAGCTTAGAGATAGAGCTTTATTTTGGAATGTCTTAACAATGGAGGAGTATAAGGAGGAGAATGAGAAACTATGACATCCAGGGTCTTATATCATGTGTGTACTTAGCCCTTGCCCTACGCTTCACCTTCAGGGTCCTTGGAGTCTTTATTGCTCCAGATACTGTAAACCAGGTTGAATATTTGTGAGAAAAGGTCTACAGCCTCAGAATTTTTTGAAATACGGTCCTAAGTCTGAGCAAAGCATAATTGGGTCCTCTCCTCAGGTGTCATTAAGCTGAAATCAAGATGTCAGCCAGACTGCAATTTCATATAAGCCCCAGGGGCATCCATCTCCACAATTTGAGTAAATATAATTATTTTATAGATTCTATTTTTAATTCTAAAAATTAAGTGATTTTTACCATCCTCATTTTATAGAATAGGAACTGGAGGTTTCGAACTTTATTAACATGCCTACAATCCCACAGAAATTGACAGTGTAGGGACACTAATCCTGGAGAAATGTTTAAGAGATTTTTTTTTTTTTTAACCCCAAGAGCTGTAAAGGATTGGATTCTGCCAGCACCAAGGAGTGCTGACAAGGATGAAGTTAGCAGGCTATTAAAAATAGTTCCATCTAGAAATAATTGTGGCTGGAACTGCCCACAGCTGCGGGAGGGGCAGCAAGGACCGCCAATTTGAATGGCAGGTAATTTCACAGCGGCCCAGAGATCCAATTTCTAACTAACTAAAGTTTTTCCCTTAAGACTGATGGGATTAGATACATCTAGGGTGCTGCTAGCACCTATTATCTTTCAGGCTGTTAAAAAAATAGAAGAGCTTTTATTCTTACCTAAATTTCTTTTTGTTGCAATTGTCCATGTCTGACTAGATTTACAACAAATGGAAAAGTAGTAAGAGCTCCCAGGGTATTAATTACCACGTTATTAAAACAAATTTTCGAGCGTCAAGCCCCTTCCGGGCTGTGCTGTGAGTGTGCGGTCCCGAGCCAGTAGGGGCCATTCTAAGTTTACACAAGTTCCCAGAGCGAGGGAGAATAAATAAAGCAACAAGGACTCTGCACGCCGAATCCCAGACGTCCACAGCGCTCCGCAGGCTCGCGCACAGGCGCCCGCGGCGCGGGGTGAGCATTTTTAAACAGCCAGAGATCACGTGGTCACCGGCAAGCTCCGCTACTGGCCCTCGGACTCTCACACTTGGCTTTGGCGCCGAACCTTTCCCCCCTTGTGGACGCAACCATTAGCTCCGCTCTCGGAGGGAATACGAGCCAACCTCACGATTAAGGCTTTTCCGAAAGAAGCTTCCAGCGAATTCTCAGGAAAAATTCAGCTACAAATAAATCAATCAAATGAAACCCACTTAGGGACGCCGTAGAAGGCTCCTTTGGTCAAAAGGAA
Organism: Halichoerus grypus; assembly: GCF_964656455.1. NCBI lineage: Eukaryota > Metazoa > Chordata > Mammalia > Carnivora > Phocidae > Halichoerus > Halichoerus grypus. The sequence continues at coordinate 19,450,001 of NC_135718.1, read as the reverse complement.
AGAACAGACCTGACCCTGACTCCCCCTACGCTCTGTAGGGGCCGCGAGGATGGTTCCGTCTAAGGCGCGGACTCCGCCTCCACGGGCGCCGCCATTTTGTTTGGCTGGACGGGAGCGAGCGACGCTTTGGGGGAGGGGTCTTGTAGGCGCCTCACTGGACCCCACGGCCGCGCTGTCGCTTCTCGGGGGGAGTCCTCCCCGGCGAGGGGCGCGGAACCATGTACATAAAACAGGTGAGGCCTGTGCGTCCCGCCCACCCCCTCACGGGCCTCTGAGGAACACTCCTTGAGGCTAGGGTGTCGCGGTGAGACCCGAGGCCTCCCGCCTCCCGGCAGGGTGGACCCAGAGCTGGACGCGGGCGGCGGGGGAGGGGAGAGGCCCCGCCCCGCGAGCGCGGGGGGCAGCGGAGAATTGGGGCGCCTGCCTGCAGCGCGGGCCTCCTCGCAGGGCGTTCGTCTGACGGAGCAGTCTCTCCGAGAGGTTTGGAGGGCGCGGGCCTTCCCGGGTGGGCCGGGTGCGGGCTGAGGGCCCCGAGCTGGCTGGGGGCCGCGCCGGGGGCGGCAGCGGCGGGGCGGGAAGCTGTGTTGTCCTGCGCGGATGGCCCCGCGCGGGCCATTTGCGTGGGGTGTATGGAGAGGTGGCCTCCCCGGCCCGGAGGCGCCTCTGGGGGGCTCAGGTTGGGGTGTCAGCTTAGCCCGGGGTCTTTGTCCCCGAATTACGGGAGACGTGAAAGGGACCCTCCTCCTTGCAGAATATGTAGCGCCACCTCGTTCACTTGTTTACTCCTGTCAAAATGGTCTTCCCGCGCAAGAGTCCACCGCAAAGATGAGCCCATTCACGCTCTTGGAGAGAAGTTTCTCTGTTGGGTGTGTTGGACTTGAAGCACCCTTTTCTTGGAACGGCTGCTTACTTTGGCTGGCGGGTGTGTCCGAAAGAAGCGCCCACCGCTCCTGGAGTAAGGGAAGCGGGGGCCAGCCTGCCTGCTTGACACATTTTTATTAAAGTAATGTAATGTTTAGCATTCCAACGAATCTTATACAATGTACTTGATTTTGAGAGTTCCTTAACAGGTTACTAATTATAATTCCTAAAAAAACAACAATGCCAGTGGTTACTAATAAACGGACTGTTTTTTAAAGAAGATTTTTAATCACCACTTTTCAGAATGAGTTTCTCTTACAAGAAATAGAAAGTTCTCTATCTTGCATTACATGAGAAACCAGAAAGAGAAGAGCAAGGAAAAATGTTAGTTTAGGAGTTCTTTTAGTATGTATTCTCTGAAAAGTATCTTTTTTATTTATTAGGTTATTATCCAGGGTTTTCGGAGTTACAGAGATCAAACAATTGTAGATCCCTTCAGCTCAAAACATAATGTTATCGGTAAGTGTTGATGGTTTACAAAATCAGATTGATATGTATAGACCATTTAAATTCTGTCTAGGCTTAAGGAAAGAGGAATTGGGTTGGAATATTACATGAATTTATACATATTTTTTCTATATGAAATAGCATGTCTTTTATCTACACTGATGAATTGCTTATTTATACATTTAAAATATTTGCATAAGACGATCATTAGTTAACTCATTTTTATTTAGGTAGCCTTGTATGTGTGAAAGTGTGTCTATGATTATAGCGAATGACACTAAATTTAACATTTGAGCTATTCTGTTCTTGATATGTCATTTCCTAATTAAAATGCCCACTGTTGCCTTATTTCAAAGATGACCATTATTTATTCACAGATTGCTCCCAGATTTTTTTTTCTGTCATACTGTTTAAAGTTACACCATGCAGCTTGTTGGGAAGAGCATAAACTTTGGAGCATAACAGAATGAGTTTCAAATCCCAGTTCTGATACATACTCTTTCAAACTTGACTCCGGGAGGGGCTTTAGTTTTCTCATTTGTAAAGTGGAGCTAATGATACCCATCTTATAGGGCTGTTGGGAAAATTAAATGAGAAAGTATATGTGTGAGGATAAAGAGCTACAATGATTACTGTTCTGAAATACAGTATTTAGGGGCACCTGGGTGGCTCAGTCGTTAGGTATCTGCCTTCAGCTCAAGTCGTGATCCCAGGGTCCTGGGATCGAGCCCCGCGTCGGGCTCCCTGCTCAGCGGGAAGCCTGCTTCTCCCTCTCCCACTCCCCCTGCTTGTGTTCCTGCTCTTGCTGTGTCTCTCTGTCAAATAAATAAAATCTTTAAAAAAAAAAAAAAAGAAATACAGTATTTAGTATAAGACTCTTCGGATGAGAGTGTCCATTTTTTGCTGATACAGCCAGCAAAAGTGTTTTTTGACATCCTGCTGAATTTTTAAAGGCTAGATGAAACTCTTATAAACAGACTTCTATACGTTGTCCCCCTTATGTGGTTTATTGGTATATTAGACTGCTAGGTCTACCACTAAATATAGACTGGGTGGCTTAAAGAACAATAATTTATTTTCTGTTTTGGAAATTCAAGTCTATGATGAGGGTGCCAGCATAGTCACATTCTGGAAGTCACCATCTTCATCATCATGCTCACATGACCTCTTTGGTTCTGTCTCCCTCTTCCTTATTAGAACACTAATTCCATCATGAAGGCCCCCCCCCACAACCTGACCTGATCCTGATTTATCTCCCAAAGGCCCCCATCTCCAAATACCATCACATTTGGGATTAGGACTTCCAACATATGAATGGGGGGGAGGGGAATGACACAATTCAGTGTGTCGCACTCATCGAGATTAGTAAAGGGCAAACGTTATTTAGGGGTGCCTGGGTGGCTCAGTCGGTTAAGGGTCTGCCTTCGGCTCAGGTCATGATCCCTGGGTCCCTGCTCGGCGGGGAGCCTGCTTCTCCCTCTCTCTCTGCCTGCCACTCTGCCTACTTGTGTCCTCTCTCTCTGTCAAATAAATAAAATCTTAAAAATAAATAAATAAATAAATTTTAAAAATTGAGGGCAAGAATGTCAACTATACTTCAGTTAAAAAAAAAACTTAGGGCAAGAAAAAAACCTACCCTCAGTACATCACTTGTAGCTTGTAGTTGGAAATAAATTATGAAAACATTTTCCTCCCTGCTGTACCTATTGAATAGTTAATATAATTTGTGTGCCATAAGGATAGCTTGATCCAATATTTTACTTATATTTTGATTACAAGTGCCTTCTGATTCTCATCAATCAGAAAATCTTTAGAAATGGGAAAAAATGAATAATTACTAGATTTATATTATTTCTTACAGGTTAAAAGTAGGTGGATATCTTAATTATATCAATGGTATAATTTTATAAATGAGCTATAATGATGACCATTATTACCTATGATGATTAGATTATGTCTGTAGGATCTATCAAATATTTTTGTTTTGGCTATTTTCAGATAGCTGTTTACTACTTTGTTCGCAACATTAGTGTTGTTAATAGTTACAGTTACAAAGGAAATTGTCTAAGTGTTCTTTCTTTTCTTTGTTTTAACAAACCTAATATGATTTTACTGCTTAAACATGTTTTAAAAACAGGTACCTTAATAATATAAGAAAGATCCAAAATAGTATAGACTGAGATGGACATTAAAAATATCCTGTAAAAGCATACTACTTTGGTTATTTAATGATTTTGACCGTGAAAAAAAAAAGATTGGGAGGCAGGTATCTCTTGTGGTGATGTTTGATGTTTGAAACTCTTGTTTTAATAGTTAAATGATGCTTGAATGTACCAAGCATATACCTTTTTTTTTTTTAAGATTTTATTTATTTATTTGACAGAGAGAGATAGGGAGAGCAGAAACACAAGCAGTGGTAGTGAGAGAGGGAGAAGCAGGCTCCCCGCTGAGCAGGGAGCCTGATGCGGGGCTCGATCCCAGGACCCTGGGATCATGACCTGAGCTGAAGGCAGACGCTTAACCATCTGAGCCACCCAGGTGCCCCCAAGCATATACCTTTTTCAGGTTACCTTTTCTGTAGCTTTTTAACAAAAGAAATATATGTTAATTATAGAACATTATGGAAGAGTTTAAACGCTAAAAGGAAAAAAAACTATAAACTGTAATCCTGCCCAGAAATAGCCATTATTAATATTAACAATCTATCCTTGTGTTAAACTTGGTTTCCTAGAAAACAGTGCAAGGCGCACTCAGCTACTAATAAGCTTTAATGGGAAGGTGCAGTCTGAGGGCAAGAGTAAGTGGGAAAGCTGGTCATAGCTTTATAAAGAAGGCGCAGCTAGTTTGTGGTCAAATTAGATAACTTCCAGACGGACTTTGGGAACCCACCATGTGTGGGAAAGATCAGATGGGAAAGGAATAGTCTCTGTCTCTGATTGGTCAAAGTTTACCACACAGGGCATTAATTTCCCCCATGCTCTTGGATGGTGTTACTCTGGGGACTAACCCCCCCTGAAGTAGTCCGGGAACTATAGCCTCCTTTGGTTTTTCACAGATCTGACCTGAGTGCATACTTAGGGTAGGCTGAAACAACCTACGGTGATGGATACTGAGCCTCTTCATTGACAGGCAACCAAGACTTGGGTTGGGGCAGGTGAATCTGGGGCACATATAAACTGGATCTACCTTGTGTACATCTATATAAATATAAAAATGGGCTTGTGTAATCTGTTGGTAATCTTTTTTTTCTGTTTAAGAATAAGTCTTGGGGCGCTTGGGTGGCTCAGTCGTTAAGTGTCTGCCTTCGGCTCGGGTCATGATCCCAGTATCCTGGGATCGAGCCCCACATCGGGCTCCCTGCTCCGCGGGAAGCCTACTTCTCCTTCTCCCACTCCCCCTGTTTGTGTTCCCTCTCTCGCTGTGTCTCTCTCTGTCAAATAAATAAAATCTTTAAAAAAAAAAAAAAAGTCTTGAATATCTTTTTATAGTCATTAAATATTCAACATCCTTAAAATTATAGTATTTCACTCTGTGGGTAAGAGTAATTCTTAAAGGGAAATTTAAAAATTTTAAGTTATTTATTCATGAGTAGATTATGGTTTGAACTATATGTAATTCTTTTAATGATAAATTATCTTTTTAAACTTTTATTTAGAGATAATTTAAGATTTATAGAAAAGTTGTATAAATAGGAACAATACAAAGAATACTATCTCCATTACCCTAATCTACCTGTTAACATTTTCTTCACTTGCTTTATCATTTGCACTCACTCTCACACTTTTTTTTTTCATAGAGTAAGTTATGTAGGTCATGGTCCTTTACCTTTGAAATCAATGTAGACTTTCTAAGAATAGGGATATTTTCTTACATAAAACACAGTACAGTTACCAACTTCAGTAAATTTGACATTAATAAAATAAACTGCTCTTCATTTTCCAGTTATACTGATTGACCCAAAAACGTTCTTTGTAGTATTTTTTCCTCCTCTACTACAGGATCTAATTTAATTTAGCGTTAGGTACTGCCACTAGTCGTCATGTCTCTTTAGTCTCCTTTGATCTGGATCAGTTCCACAGCCTTTCTTTGTCTTTTATAACATTGTTTTTAAAAAATACTACATAAATGATATTACATCTGGAGGTAAAGAATCATTCTTTCTACTTCTTTTTAAATGATGTTACTTTTGATCACCCAGTCTAGGTAGTTATCTGGTTTTTCTACTGTATAGTGTTTGTTCTCTTGCAAATAATAAATAGTATGAGGATGGGAAATACTTTTGGACCATGCAAATATTGTGCTCCTTTTCAGAATTTCCCCCTAGATTTAGCATCCATTGATAATTCTTGCCTTTATTCTGATGGTTACAAAATGATGATTTTCCATTTCCAGCATTCCTTTCACATTTACTGTGTGGTATTCTGTGAGCAAGAGTTCTCCTTCCTTAGCTCTTTGTCATTTTATTATCAGTTTGGAGTCATGGATTATTTCCCCCTTCCAGCACAAATTTATAATTCATCCAATTATTTTGGTGCTCAGATTGTCCTAGATTAAGCCAGTGGAAATCTTTTTCAAGCTGGCCTCTGTGTCATATGCCTTTTTTATTTTTTTTTTTTAAGAATTTTTTTTTAAGATTTTACTTATCCATTTGACAGAGAGAGAGAGCGAGAGCAGGAACACAAGCAGCAGGAGTGGGAGAGGGAGAAGCAGGCTTCCCCCCGAAAGGAGGGAGCCCGATGTGGGACTCGATGCCAGGACCCGGGGATCATGACCTGAGCTGAAGGCAGACGCTTAACGACTGAGCCACCCAGGCGCCCAGTCATATGCCTTTTTTAAAAAGCGATTTATTACTTTCTGGCACAACAGAAATGATTTTTTTTTAGGCTTTACTTTGCACTAAAGATGATAACTGTAAGGGCTAATTTGTTCAGGATATCTTGGTCAAGATGAGAGAGATTGGGAATTTTGCTGAACAACAAAATTCAAATGAATTCATTAAATCTGAAACATTTGATATCTTTTTATGTATAGAATTGTTTATTTTTGAGTTCAGGTAGTTAAAAAAAAAAGTGCCTTATACTTAACCTATACTTTTGTGATTCTGAGATTATACATGATATGTAGGGCTGATCATAAGTACTTTAATAAGCAAATAGTTTGAGAATTTAAAATGATTATTTAACCATTAAAAATTTAAGTAACATGTGAATCTTTAAATTATTAAAAAGATTCCATTATATATAATTTATTTTTTTATTTTTTTCCATTATATATAATTTAAAAAGAATTATATGTCCATAGTAATGATTGTAAATTATGAAAACCTGGTAACGTTTGGTTATTCCTATTAATTTTAAACTATTAGAAAAGAGCAAAAGGGTGCCTGGATGGCTCAGTCGTTAAGCATCTGCCTTCAGCTCAGGTCATGATCCCAGGGTCCTGGCATCGAGTCCCACATCGGGCTCCCTCCTTTCGGGGGGAAGCCTGCTTCTCCCTCTCCCACTCCTGCTGCTTGTGTTCCTGCTCTCGCTATCTCTGTCTCTGTCAAATAAATAAATAAAATCTTTAAAAAAAAAAAATAGAAAAGAGCAAAAGAATCAATGAAATAAATACAAGAAAAAACCATCTGATGTCTATACAAAAATTGTACTCATTTGGTGATTGAAGCTGTTTTGTTTATTGATTTCTTTTGTTTACTCTTTTGTATTTAACTTCAAATATTAAGATGTTAAGTTAGTAGAATATAAATTTTTTAATACTTTCAGTAAAGTTTTAATTTTATTGGTTTCTATGCAAAGTAACATGTACTTTTTGAAATTTTATAGTGGGAAGAAATGGATCTGGAAAAAGTAACTTTTTTTATGGTAAGTATTGTTTTTTAAATTCTAAATATGTTAAGACCTGGGTATCTTCAGGTAATTTATTTTAAAAATTGGTTTTCTAAAAAATAAAAATAAAAATTGGTTTTCTGAGAGGCTCCTTCTGAGGGGTGCCTGGGTGGCTCAGTTGGTTAAGCATCTGACTCTTGATCTCAGCCCAGGTCTTAATCTCAGGGTTGTGAGTTCAAGCCCCTCATTGTGCTCCATGCTTGGTGTGGAGCCTACTTAGAAAATTGGTTTTCTGAGGTTGTGTCTGCATGAAACTCAAAATACTTCTTCACACAGCGTTGTAGTTTAGTGTAGAGGATTTCAAGTATAATGATATAATAATCTGAGTTCTCTATACCTAGTGATTAATTAGCTGAAAAACTGGGCAAAACAATCTCTTAAGGTACTCTTTGCACTTTAAAAAGAGGTCTTTGAGGGCGCCTGGGTGACTCAGTTGGTTAAGTGACTGCCTTCGGCTCAGGTCATGATCCCGGAGTTCTGGTATCATGTCCCATATTGGGCTCCTGGCTCAGCGGGGAGCCTGCTTCTCCCTCTGACCCCATCCCCTCTCATGCTGTTTCTCTCTCTCTCTCAAATAAATAAATAAAATCTTTAAAAAATAAAAATAAAAAGAGGTCTTTGACCTGCCTACTTTGATGGGTTGTGAGAATCATGAGATAACACAAATGGAAGTGCTTTTTAAACTTGAGTGCAGTATCTAAATTTTGCAAATGCATATATATATAAATGTATGTATATATAAAAATATAAATGCAGTAGAATAGCTAATACTGTTTTGGAGAATGGCTTATCTTTCTGTTTCGTTTATTTATTTATTTTTAAAGTAAGCTTTGTACCCAATCTAGGTCTTGAACTCATGACCCCAAGATCAAGAGTCACATGCTCTACTGACTGAGCGAGTCAGGCACCCCTCTGTTTCATCTTCTAGAAAAATGCTTTCTAAATCATTTTTTTTGAAGGATGGAGGGGTGTAAAAAATCACAGATTCAACAAAGACTGTTGTCAATTTGAAAGTAGTTAAATAGGGGCGCCTGGGTGGCTCAGTCAGTTAAGCGTCTGCCCTCGGCTCAGGTCATGATCTCTCGGTCCTGGGATCGAGTCCTGCATCGGGCTCCCTGCTTAGCAGGGAGTCTGCTTCTCCCTCTGACCCTCATGATCTCTCTATCTCATTCTCTCTCTCAAATAAATAAATAAAATATTTTTTTAAAAAAAGAAAATAGTTAAATAGCTTTGAAAATTAAGTGGGGCACCTGGTGGCTCAGTCAGTTAAGCGTCCAACTCTTGGTTTCAGCTCAGGTCGTGATCTTGGGGTTGTGGGATCAAGCCCCCCATTGGGCTCTGCACTTAGTGCAGAGTCTGCTTGAGATTCTCTCTCCCTCTCTCTCTCTCTGCCTTTCCCCACCACACTCTCATTCTCTCTCTCTCTCAAATAAATAAATCTTTAAAAAATGCAATTAAGTATAATAATGCCTCTGTTAAATCCTTTGGAAAGAAAAAACATTTTAACAGTTTTGGACTATACAAGAAGCAAGTTGAAAAATATTGAACCTCTTAGTTGAGTAGTGCTTGAGGAATAGCGGGGAACTTAGTAAGTATCCCTTCTGTGCTCACAAATCAATAGGCCTTCAGTGGTTGTAATTTGGTGATAAGAGAATGGGATTGAAGTAGAAGTACTTCATGATCTCCAGGGGATGAAGGCAATTTGAATCTATCCTCCCAAGGTGATTATAAAAGATAGGTGATTATAAAAGATAGGTGATTATAAAAGATAAATCACTCCACCCTTAGTGTACACATTCATACATGCACACTCAACTCTTAGAATGTCAAAGGTCTCCTGGGGGTGGACTGGAAACAGGACAGCTGAGTAGAGTTTCATTTCTAGGACAGGGTGGTCTAGTTAGGTACCCTATATAGAAGCAGGAATAGTTTCTTACAGCAGATAAGGGCAGTGCAAGCATTGCAGTAGAAGGTGGGAATCTGAAATAATGTCCCTGTATTTCCCACTTAGTTCAATTTCTTTTGACAAAAAGTATCCAGTTAAGGATATTCTAGAAATATATTCTATTTTGTTAATAAATATTTTGATGTATATTATTTATATCTAGTGGGTACAAACAAAGTGTTAACCACTCAGTGTATACTTTGATCAAGAGGTAGACTTTAGTTTGCATGTCTCTTTTTGTTACCTCAGTGTTCTCTTTTTCTTCCCTTAAATGTTTCAGTGGAAACTTCTTAGTATTTTTCTTATCATTTCCAAGCTAATTAGTCTGAAATACATGCAAATCTTCTGCATATATGGAATAGATAATCTACTTTATCTGCCTTGTTGATTACCTGGTAGAAAGTATGGGGAGTTATAAATAAGGCATAGATGTTTGTTTGGACTGTACTAATAGTTACGTTTTTGTATTTTTAGCAATTCAGTTTGTTCTTAGTGATGAGTTCAGTCATCTTCGTCCGGAACAGCGATTGGCTTTGTTGCATGTGAGTGAAATTGCGTTGAGAGGTTACTGATACTATGTATTTTTTAAACTACACTGTTGATTCTGATAAATAAAATAATCTGTTCAGGCTTCAGATCTTTTGTAAACATGATACAGTCTCTCTTTAAGTGTATTAATTCTGCTGTGGAGTTTAGCCTGCTATATTAATGCATGACGAAGGCCTAATTTTTATATAATGGTAAGAAAATTATAGGATTTTTCTATAGATGGGTATGTCTTCCATATAAATTATTTATTAAGAGTATGGTCTGGTAATGCTCAGAAGCAGGTTTGCTGAGGAGAAAAAAAGAGTTTGAGATTGGGAATTAGGAATTTTGAGACTTAGAACCAGAAGTTAATTGGGAGCATAGGGAAGCAACAGTTGCAAACTAAACAACATACTTGTTTTATTTTTGGCCGTATTTGTAAGTCAAATGGTAACAGCATTTTCCAATATGAAAGGTAAGTGTATTTATAGTAAATAAAATTGTTAGAATTTTTCATTGAATAATTATGAATAACGAACTAAAGAAATTTAAGGGTAAAAAATTATAAAAGGCTATAATAAAATGATAAGATTTCTTTTTGGTTTGAATGTGGCTTATAATTAGTTTTAAGACCAGAAAGTGAAATTCCTTAGTATATCTCAATAGAGTATCTCACAGTTATTAGGGAGGTGTTTTGGTTGTTTTTGTTTTTTTAACCATTATCTTTTATTTTGCTCTCTTAAACTTGAATTTTTAGCCCAGTAATCAGAACTGGTTACCTGTAGATGAACTTTTTTTTTAGGTTTCTAAGATTGGCATTGAAAGAATAGCCTCTTTAAGTATCATTCTTTATTGTGTTGAATCACTATGTAGTAACAGTTTCTAAACTGGAAATTCTCTGGACTTGGTATAGCAGTAGCTGGGTCATAAGTTGGTCTATATGTGACACATGTTAAATGTGTGTCTTGTCATAGCAGATTTAAGATTATGTACCATATTGCAAATTGTTTAAAAAAGCTGAGTTCCAGTAATTATATAATTTGTTAGGGTTCCTTTCCAGCATTAAATGAGTCTATAAGAGAAAAGCCTCAAGTGTTATAGGTATTAGCAAATAGGTAGAATTAGGTGTGCCTGGGGTCTTAGGTTCTAATAAAGTGGTCTTCAGAACAAGACCTAAATACATCTGACTTTGATATCTCTTGAATAGTTCTCATGTTTTTAGTTAGAATCTAAAGCCATTTGGTTGAGAAGTATTGTTATCCTAAGCCAGTGTCTTTGCTCTTTTGACAAGAAGGGTATATACTAGTCTGATAGAAATTTTTCTCCATTGAATTAGGTTTGTTACCATGCACTAAATTTTAAAGGTATTTAAAGGAAAAAAAAAAGATAAAGAATGTGAAAATACCAGTTAAATGATGTTTATTTTTTGCATGTTTTAGGAGGGTACTGGTCCTCGTGTCATTTCTGCTTTTGTGGAGATTATTTTTGATAATTCAGACAACCGGTTGCCAGTGAGTAATGGCTTTTTTCCCCAGTAATAATGTTGAGAATTTTATTGATGCAGCTGATTTTCTTCCAAGCTTTGAAACATTTACAACTGTACTTAAGGTCTTATAATTTAGTTTTTGCTAAAATAGCTATACAGTTTACATATTAATTTTGTCTTAAAATTATAATGAACATTCTAGTAAACATGGGGGTGTGTAAGCTGTTGTGAAAAAGTGTCTGTCTTAAGAATTGATATTCATAGCATATCTTTAGTGAGAATTGAAGTTTCAAAATAATTGTTATGGTTAGGGACTCTAGAATGACCTTATTAATTAAAAAGTTTCCCACTTTTACTGTGAAATTAATTTTAGGCTTTTACATTTTTTCTTAGATTGATAAAGAAGAAGTTTCACTTAGAAGAGTTATTGGTGCCAAAAAGGATCAGTATTTCCTAGACAAGAAAATGGTCACGTAAGCATTTTCTTTACATTTTAATTTCTTTACAAAAGAGTGAAAGTACTTTACTTAGCTCATTATATGGGTTTTATATATGCCTCGTGTTCAACAAACCAGTATTTAGAGCATTAACATAAGAAAAAGGATTCTCGGGGCACCTGGGTGGCTCTGTTGGTTGGGCATCTGCCTTTGGCTCAGGTCATGATCCCAGGAGGCTGGGATCGAGCCACACATTGGGCTCTCTGCTCAGTGGGGTGCCTGCTTCTCCCTCTTGCTCTGCCTGCTTGTGTGTGCGTGCTCTCTCTCTCTCTCTCGCTCTCTGTCAAATAGCTAATATCTTTTTGGGGGAAAAAAAAATCAGGATTCTCTGAGGCTGATACAATAGGTGGTTTAATGACTATAGTCCCTCATGCTCCTTAACCCAGGAGTCAGCCTTCATTTTTTTGCTTATTGGGTTATTTATCTGAAAAAATTTTTTCAATGTTTATTAACAGGAAAAATGATGTGATGAATCTCCTTGAAAGTGCTGGTTTTTCTCGAAGCAATCCTTATTATATTGTAAAACAAGGAAAGGTAAAAAAATTGTATGTCGTTTTTTTATAGAATTTGTTTTCTGAGTATATTCCCTTGAATGATGAACTTGGCTTATTGTTTTTAGTGGTTAAGTTGAAGCAAAAATGGACCTTACTGTCTTTTGTTTTCATTGATTTATTTTGTATTGATAGTATTACCTTTTATGTGGCCATAAAGTACAAAGTAGATCTATTGTGTAGTGGGATGGAATCATTTCTGCAGTTGGTGGATTTTGTCTTCTTGGTGGCCTATATCACTTAATAAGATGTCCTGTACTGGAAGATGTTTTTGGTTTGTGAAAGTCACAACGATCTTATTTAAGAATAGTATAGAGGGGTGCCTGGGTGGCTCAGCTGGCTAAGCGTCCGACTCTTGATGTCAGCTCAGGTCTTGATCTCAGGGTTGTGAGTTCAAGCCCTGCGTTGGGCTCCACGCTGGGCATGAAGCCTAACTTAAAAAAAAAAAATACTATAGAAATTCTATAAAAATAACATTTGAAAAAAATTACTTCCTAGGGGCGCCTGGGTGGCTCAGTCATTAAGTGTCTGCCTTCAGCTCAGGTCATGATCCCGGGGTCCTGGGATCGAGCCCCGCATCGGGCTCCCTGCTCCGCGGGAAGCCTGCTTCTCCCTCTCTCACTCCCCCTGCTTGTGTTCCCTCTCTCACTGTGTCTTTCTCTGTCAAATAAATAAATAAAATCTTTAAAAAAAAAAAAATTTACTTCCTAAAATTAATGCTTTGTTACTTAATATATCACACAGCTAAAATAGTTAGAAAGCTTACATTGCCAGAAATCTGCCATAATGCCACATATTATTTTTTCTTGTAGAGATTATATTTTCTATAGTTTTTAGTAGTTACATACTTTTACTGTTTCTTCATATACTTTAAACTATATCTAAGATAATTTCTTTTTTTAGAACATAGCCTGCAGTGTTCTCATAGTTTGTTGTAGTGTTTTTTTTTGGACTAGGGGAAAGTTCTTTTTAAATGTCCACTTATTTCATATTGGAGGATTTTTAGATATGTGTTGGAAAGGTAGCATCCAGGAGAAGTGATTAGGAAGAGTATGGTGTTTTGCATTTGGGAAATGCAGAACAAGTTTTTGAAAAGACCAGCTTTATAAGCAAGGAATTTCTTTAAAAGGAGGCTGATTATGAAAGACTATTTATCTGAGTCTTCCCTACGCACATACAACATAGGCCCCTATACTTCATTTCAGTTTCTACTTATATGTCATTTCATATAAGCCATCCAGGAAGTTACCTCAACTAAAAGAGCATTGCCTTTACTCCAGCCCTACATGTTTTCTCTGTTCTCTGTTTTTCCTAACAGTTACACTGTACTGGTGTATATTTATTTCCTGTTGTCTTCCACTTAGAATGTAAGTTCCAGGAGGGAAAGACCTTTTCTTTTCTGTATGTTCATTGCTCCTTTCCCAGTGCCCAGCAGAGTGGCATAATGTTGTAAGCATTTGTTAAATATTTTTTAAGTGAATACGTTGAATGACCATATTTGGGGTAATCAGGGATAAGGATCTGACAGAGGGGGTGCACCTGGGTGGCTTAGTCGGTTGAGTAGCCGACTCTTAATTTCAGCTTGGGTCATGATCTCCAGATCCTGAGATCAGGCCCTGCGTCAGACTCCATGTTCGCTGGGAAGTCTGCTTGGGGATTCTCTACCTCTTCCCTAGCCCCTCCCCCCACTTGAGTGTGCGTGCTCACTCTTTCTCTCTCTCTCTCAAATGAATGAATCTTTAAAAAAAAAAAAAGGATCTGAAGAGGGATTCTTTGATTTATATGCTTTTGATAGACCATACTGTCTTAGTTCAGAGCTGGTTCTCTTTTTATGTGAAAGTGAGAGTAACTCACTTCACTTTTTTAATGCAGTGAGAGCATTTTTTGCCTTTAATGATTAGTTTTATTTTTATGAATATGGTAAACTCATGCTTGTTGTTTAAAGTTGCATGACACTAGTTTGTACCACTTTCTGTGGTTTTTTGGCCATATATATTTTTTCAAGATTTTATTTATTTATTTTAGAGAGTATGCGAGCAGGGAAAGGGGCAGAGGGAGAGAGAGAATCTCAAGCAGATCTGCCCAGCGTGGATCCCGATGTGGGGCTCCATCACATGCTCTTGAGAGCACGACCTGAGCCAAAACCAAGAGTCGGACACTTAACTGACTAAGCCACCTGGGTGCCCTGCCATATATTTTTAAGATTTTATTTTTTTTAAATTTTTTTATTGTTATGTTAATCCCCATACATTACATCATTAGTTTTAGATATAGTGTTCCATGATTCATTGTTTGTGCATAACACCCAGTGCTCCATGCAGAACGTGCCCTCCTCAATACCCATCACCAGGCTAACCCATCCTCCCACCGCCCCCCCCAGAACCCTCAGTTTGTTTTTCAGAGTCCATCGTCTCTCATGGTTCTTCTCCCCCTCCGATTTCCCCCCCTTCATTCTTCCCCTCCTGCTACATTCTTCTTCTTCTTTTTTTCTTTCTTAACATATATTGCATTATTTGTTTCAGAGGTACAGATCTGAGATTCAACAGTCTTGCACAATTCACAGCGCTTACCGGAACACATACCCTCCCCAGTGTCCATCACCCAGTCACCCCATCCCTCCCACCCCACCCTATTTTTAAGATTTTAAAGATGCTTTTGCTTATTTTATTTAATGGTCACTACCCCTGTTAGTTATTTTTATCTGTCTCTATTTAAAGCATACCAGTTTTGGGGTACCTGGATGGCTCAGTCAGTAGAGCATGTGACTCTTGGGGTTGTAAGTTTAAGCCCCATAATGGGTGTAGAGTTTACTTAAAAAGTAATAATAATGCATACCATTTTTGTTTTTTATATATATTATTTTTTTTTAAGATTCTATTTTAGAAAGAGTGCACACAAGTGGGGGCAGGGACAGAGGGAGAGAATCTCAAGCAGACTCTGCCCTGAGCACAGAGACGGACTCAGGGCTTGATCTCACAACCCTGAGGTCATGACCTGAGCTAAAACCAAGGGTTGGACGCTCAACCAACTGAGCCACCCAGGTGCCCCTGTTACATTTTTAATAGTGTCATTATAGCTTTTTAAAAATATAGAGTGATAGGTTCCCCCTTGTAAAAATACTTTGCTCTTTCCAAGTGGAGTTCATCTTTTGTACAACTTACAGTGTTGACTGAGAAAAAGTAGGGTGATGGGATGTTTATTTTTCCTTCATTTTTAATTTAGAGTTTTATTCATAAATTAGATTGATGAATGTATCAATTCTATTTGGATTTTCATTTGATAAATTTCATTTAAATAAAGGACATATAGGTGTGTAGGTATATGCACTGCACAAATTACATTCTTTAAGTGATACTGAAAACTTAGCATGTGAAAACTCTTTCAAGGTAGAGTTCTTAAAGAGCAATCTGTAGCTACGTAATAATTATTTTTATAAAATTTGTAGATCAACCAGATGGCCACAGCACCAGATTCTCAGAGACTAAAACTATTAAGAGAAGTAGCTGGTACTAGAGTATATGATGAACGAAAAGAAGAAAGCATATCTTTAATGAAAGAAACAGGTAAAGAAGTGTGATTCTGCCTTATTTTATGAATTACTTTTTCATTGTGTTATTATAGTTGAAAGGGCTTCTATCTTTTCTCACCGGTATACTGTTTGGTAATTGGCCTATGTACTGAATGGAGAGAAAATTAGTTCGTGACATTTTAAGTTTTGAGATTTCAATATAAGCTCTCTTTAAATAAAGAATTGCTGTTAGATAATAATGCCTTTGTAGGTCAACTATTTTGTGCCTCCACTGTCCTCATTGTTAGTGAGGATAACAGAATTGGATGCAGTCCTCAAAAAAAATTGCTGGGAGTGTCAGCTGGCATTAGGTTTTAAGTTGTTCAGGAGCAAGTAAATGGAAAACTTTGAATCTTCTTTAGTACATGTATTTATGGAAACCCTACTTTGCTTTTCAAGTTCTGTGTTCTGTCATGTCTTAAGAGTCAGACAGTCTTGAGTTCAAAATCTGACTAATAACTAATAATTAACTGACACTGTGACTTGATCTCTCTGGTCTAAAACCTCTCCATCTGTAAAATTCTTTTTCATAGTTTATGGTGGTGAGTAGAGGAGCAGAGTAGCACCATGATTGGAATATAGTGGGTGTTCAATATATGGAAGTTATAGATAATGCTATTACTATAAAAGTTGAAAATCAGTGACATCAATGATATTAGTAGGGTTTTTTTAAATATTGTGGGAAGGCACAGTTGCCTTTAAAGGAAGTTTGAACTGAGGCCCTTAACCACATGTAATAAAAGAATTAGTGAACACTGGTTCAAAAAGATACATGCACCCATATGTTTATTACAGCATTACGTAACAGTAGCCAAGAGGTAGAAGCAACCTAGGTGTCCATCAATAGACGAGTGGATAAAGAAGTTGTGGTATATGCATACAGTGGAGTATTACCTAGCCACTTTTTAAAAAATGAGATCTTGCCATTTGTGACAACATGGATGAACCTAGAGGGTATTATGCTGATGAAATAAGTCAGACAGAGAAAAGCAAATACATGATTTCACTAATATTTGGAATCTAAAAAAAACCAAGCAAACAAAACAGACTCATAAATACAGAGAACCACCTGGTGGTTGCCAGGGTGGTGGTGCAGGGGGAAGATGGGTAAAATAGGTAAAAGGGATTAAGAGGAAAAACTTTCAGGTATAAAGTAAGTCACAGAGATGAAAAGTACAGTATAGGGAATATAGCCCATGATATTGTAATAACATTGTGTGGTGACAGATGGTAACTACACTTACAGTGAGCATTGTATAATGTATCGAATTATGGAATCACTGTACTGTGTACCTGAAACTGATATAACATTATATATGAACTAAAATAATAAAAACTTAAAAAGTGTCACCATGGGGCACCTGGGTGGCTCAGTTGGTTAAGCAACTGCCTTCGGCTCAGGTCATGATCCTGGAGTCCCGGGATCGAGTCCCGCATCGGGCTCCCTGCTCAGCGGGGAGTCTGCTTCTCCCTCTGATCCTCCCCCTCTCATGCTCTCTGTCTCCCATTCTGTCTCTCAGATAAATAAATAAAATCTTTAAAAAAAAGAAAAAAAAGTGTCACCATGTGTAACGTTCTCTGATGCTTTTCATAATAAAGCATTTTGTCATTTTAGTATCTTAGATTTGGTTACCACATACTATTCTATAATGCTGTAGTTCTTAAGATTAATTTTAACTCACGGTATATTTGAGAATAGATACTATTTACATAAAAATTTTATTCAACTCCTTCACCCCTCTCTCATTTCTTTTTAAGAGGGCAAACGGGAAAAAATCAATGAGTTGTTAAAATACATTGAAGAGAGATTACATACCTTAGAGGAAGAAAAGGAAGAACTAGCTCAGTATCAAAAGTGGGATAAAATGAGACGAGCCCTGGAATATACCATTTACAACCAGGAACTTAACGAGACTCGTGCTAAACTTGATGAGGTAAAAGAATTTTGTTATTTAAATTCAGAGTGATTTTATTTAATGACTAGGTTAAGCTCATTCTATATTTATACTTTTCAGGGATTCTTAAATAGAAACTTAAAAAAAATTTTAAGCCTCTTGGGTGCCTGGGTGGCTCAGTCGTTAAGCGTCTGCCTTCGGCTCAGGTCGTGATCCCAGGGTCCTGGGTTCGAGCCCCACATTGGGCTCCCTGCTCAGCGGGAAGCCTGCTTCTCCCTCGCCCACTTCGCCTGCTTGTGTCCCTGCTCTCGCTATCTCTCTCTCTCTGTGTCAAATAAATAAATAAAATATTAAAAAAAAAAAAATTTTAAACCTCTTAATGAAATCATTGGTCAGTAAATTTGTTCTTTCAGTTTATTCCAAGGAAAATGCCTAGACCTGTATCGTCCTTGCTATAGTTTTATCTGAAATGTCATCAGATGGTGGTGCAAGGCAAACCAAAATGAGGGAAGCCATCTTTAAAAGCTTCATGAAGGGGTGCCTGGCTGGCTCAGTCAGTGGAGCATGGGACTCTTGATATCAGGGTTATGAGTTCAAGCCCCATGTTGGGGGTGGAGTTTACTTAATAATAAAAAACTTCATGAATTTTTTTCTTGGCTTTTTAGTAATACTTAAAACTAAAGGAGCTTTTTACTTTAAAACCACTAAAAATTAAAAAAAACTTCAAGTGAATGATTTTGTTTTAGCATACAGTTTTACTACATGTTATGAAGTATTAAACAAAATACAAAATGAGTTAGAAATTACAGCTTTTTGTTCCCCCCAGCTTTCTGCTAAGCGAGAGACTAGTGGAGAAAAATCCAGACAATTAAGAGATGCCCAGCAGGATGCAAGAGATAAGATGGAGGTAAGATTATAAACTAGGCTTAGGTTAACTTATGTTTTTTGAGCACAGTAAATCCTTTTGTACCAGAATTATGGAATGGTAACTTCAAATGCATGTCATTGGGATTGAGTATTGGAAAGACAGAATAGTACTGAAAGTGTAAATGAAGGAAAAAGGGACAGAACTAATGGTGTAAAAACTCTGCTTTTATACTTCTAATTGTCTGACTCATTTCTATTTCATACTTTTTGACTAGGATATTGAGCGCCAAGTTAGAGAACTGAAAACAAAAATTTCAGCTATGAAAGAAGAAAAGGAGCAGCTCAGCGCTGAAAGACAAGAGCAAATTAAGCAGAGGACTAAGTTAGAGCTTAAAGCCAAGGATTTACAAGATGAATTGGCAGGCAATAGTGAACAAAGGGTAAGTTAAAATGCTAAAAATGAAAGACGTAAGTGTTCAGTTGAATAGGAATTACAGAAGACCATCCTTTCTGTGATGGGGGTGCATGCTTAAATTTTGTAGAAGATCTGGCACATTAAAATAATTTTCACTTAAGTAGCAACTCAGTACTGTCTCCTTGTTTCTTTTATTTAAAAATTAGTTTTGTGTTGCAGGATCAGTTTTCTCATGAATTTTTTTTTCATGAGAAAGTATTTTATGCTAAACTTAAACAGAAATTTTTAAGGTTGCATTTTTACTTATCCTGCTTTATTTACAGAAACGCTTATTAAAAGAGAGGCAGAAGCTGCTTGAAAAAATAGAAGAAAAGCAGAAAGAACTGGCAGAAACAGAACCTAAATTCAACAGTGTGAAAGAAAAAGAAGAGCGAGGAATTGCTAGGTCTGGGATTTCTTTCACCAATACTTCTACCTTTCTACATAGTTCCTCTGTGAAAGCTAAATAGTTATGAGTTAAGAAGACACAGTAAGGGCAAAAGTTAAATCCAATTTCAAAGTAATAGCCTGTGTTAAACAGCTACTGTGGGCCAAGCGTCATT
This sequence comes from Halichoerus grypus, assembly GCF_964656455.1. Classification (NCBI taxonomy): domain Eukaryota; kingdom Metazoa; phylum Chordata; class Mammalia; order Carnivora; family Phocidae; genus Halichoerus; species Halichoerus grypus. Next base: position 19,430,391 of record NC_135718.1, on the reverse strand, counting down.
GTATACATATCACGTACATTTTTTTCACTTAGAAGCCCTAAGAGATTCACATTATCCTCACTGTAAGTTCAGACTTGAGGCTCTGGGAGGTTAAATAACTTGCCTAAGATAAATAACTTGCCTAGATGTTGTTGGGCTTTTTAAAACATGGATGATGGTTTGTTTGTTTTGTTTTTACCCACATGACATCTTACTGTTTCATCCTGTTTCCTTTTTTTATTGCTGTTTTAGCATCTGGACATTTTAGTATCTATATGTAGATTGAACATGCCAACTTTTGCTGATTTCATGGTTTAGTGCATTATTATGTTTTTATGCCACCAGTATTTTTTTTAGTGAATTCTTTATTTCCTTTGCCCCTTTTTTTCTGATTTTTTTCTTATTGTTTGATAAGGTTGTCTGTAATCTGTATTTGTTCTAGTATTTTGTGTATCGTAAATATTTTCTTTGTCTTTCTCTTGCCTTTTAACCTTGATAGTCTTTTATTATAAGGAGTTAGAAATGTTTATATAGTTAAATATAGTTTGAAAATTCCTGAGATAGGATATTAGAATTGTCTCTAGCTTTACTGACTAACCCAGAACTGGAGTAAAGACATTGCCCAAAATCCTTAGGATATGGGCTGTTTCACATGACTTTAACTGTGACTTTTCAAAATGAAATTTATATAGTACTAGCCCAAGGAGCTCTATTAGATACCAGTTGCTTTCTATATTTTTTTACGGAATTTTGAAAATGACTGTTATCTCTGTGTTCTTGACATATCGATTGTAGTTAAACTTGCTTATTTTCTCCTTTTTAATCCATTCTTTTCTTCTGTCTTATATAGATTGGCCCAAGCTACCCAGGAAAGAACAGATCTTTATGCAAAGCAGGGTCGAGGAAGCCAGTTTACATCAAAGGAAGAAAGGGATAAATGGATTAAAAAGGAACTCAAGTCTTTAGATCAGGCTATTAATGACAAGAAAAGACAGATTGCTGCTATCCATAAGGATTTGGAGGACACTGAGGCAAATAAAGAGAAAAACCTGGAGCAGTATAACGTAAGAACTTTTATAGCTGCTTTGTGAAAATTTTTCAGAAGACACGTACATTTTACCTATTTCTTTAAGTTTTATTTTTGAACAATACACTGCTGCTCTTAAAATATATGAAACAGGTACTTATTTAGAAAAGACCAGCACAATTTAATATTTATATACATAATATTTATAGATATACATTAATATTTATATGGTAGTTCTCCTTTTCAAGGAAGATTTTTTCCATATCTGTGAGTGTTCATGTAGATTGAGTATATTTTAAAATATATTTTTATGAATTGGTAGAATGTTCCTGAACTACCCTTAATTTTAATGTGATAAACAAGTCTAAAATATAATTTCAGAGTAACTAATTTAATTTTTTTTCCATTTTTACAGTCTTTTACAATTCTGTCAATTTAATAACTTACTGCAGAATATATTTTTTGTTGGTTAAGGCAGTGGTGATTTTATAAGATTTTCTAAATGAATAAAACATTATGTACTGTGCATGTTTAGTAGCATTTTCTTAAAAATTGAAGTAGAAGATAAAATCACTTCCAGAATAAGAAAGATCTCATGTTATTTAAAATGAGAAAGGGGGAAAATGCTTTGTGAAGTGTTACGTGTGGCTGTATATAAGATGATAGAAGTGATGAGAAGGGATTATGTAGGACAAGTGTAGGGTGAGGAAGTTCTATATGTACCTACACAGAGGAATTCTCTTACCTCATGAGATCTGTACCAGTTGGTTACTGGTTTATATCAAAGTCACTAAATGCATAAAATCTTCATATATGTATGTGTGTATATTAAATTTTATATGTAATAGTATTTGTGTTTATACACATGTAAACATACATATATTTATATATATCGTAAGTATTTTGGTTAAAAAGATAAATGTTTGCTCATGTGCCAGTCTTTTTTTAAGACCATTTTTTAGAGTAGTTTTGGATTCAAAGCAAAATTGGGAGGAAGGTACAGAGGTTTCCCATATACCTCCTACCACCACAAATGCATAGCCTCCCCCATTATCAACATCCCCCCACCAGAGTACATACCAGTCTTTTCATGTAGAGCCCAAGATGTTTCTTTTGAGTATGAGTAGTGACTGGGAGTTCTCAGGGGACCTTTTTGTTAGGAGCCACATATATAAATACAGTTCTCCTTAAAGCTGGATGAGAACAGAATTCAGGATTCAATCTAGGATCATGTATTGCATTTAGTTGTCATATTTCTGTTATCTTTTGTAATCTGGACCAGTTTTCTAGTCTTTAACTTTGGGATTTGACATTTTGAATTATGATTTTTTAGTATAAAATACATATTACTATATGTGTTTATGTATTATGTTATTTTTCGATCTTTTAGAGTTGATTTCCCCACTTAATTCAATTTTTAGTGTGTCACCATTGAGTGTATCCAGAACTAAATCAAGTTTTTAAAGAAACAGCTCTTTTCTTTGTCTTCATATTCTGTTTAATATTTAATGTAATCACAGCATAAATGAAAACATAGTGGGGAGCAAACCCAACTGGCTCTGTAATCATAAATAACTGGGAGAAGAGTGACCAGGAGTAATAGACAGTAGCCTCTAGAGTCCAGTGTGCTTGGTCAGGATATTTTATGGAGGGAATGGAAAACACAGGTTAATTCCAGGTAGTTATTTGGAAATTAATATAGTTTCAGCTGTGATAGCTACATGTCCTTTCCTAAAAGAAAGAAAATGTGTTTGTCATGAGTTCATGGAAACAACCTCAACAAATGCTCTTTTTGAAACAGCCTGGTGAAGAGCCAAGATTTTTCAGTAGTTTTTATTCATTCTTTCTCAAGCTTGAACTTCATTATATTTGCAGTATTTCAGCTACACCTTCCACTAGTGAAGTCTGTCCTTTATACTGGATAGAGATGATTTTATAGTGCTGATTGAATTATGTAGAATGGCCTTTTGCTTCTTAGTATAATTTTCAATCTATCGTATGTGTGTGAGGGAGTGGTGTAAAAACTATTGAGCACTATTTTGAGATTGGTGTGAATGTATTGTTTTCTTCTAAAATTCTAGTAGAAAGGTTTAGATCATTAGTGAGTAAATTCTATTTTAGCAGTATTTTATAGAGTAATTCATTTTATGGTTTATGTTTTCTCTTGATGTGTTCTTTTGCCTAAAGGCATTTTAAAAAAGTTAGAATTGAATTTTTTAATAGCTTTATTAAGTTGGCATAACGATAAATTGCGTGTGTTTAAAATGTATCATTTGATAAGTTTTGACATATGAGTGCATCTGTGAAATCATGACCACACTTAAGATAACAAGCCTGTTCATCACCCCAAAATGTTTCCCCTTCCTTCTTCCCCTAGCAACTACTGATCTTGCTCTCACTATGGACTAGTTTGCGTGAAATTGGATTTTAAGTTTAAATTATTTTTATTTCCATAGAAACTGGATCAGGATCTTAATGAAGTCAAAGCTCGAGTAGAAGAACTGGACAGAAAATACTACGAAGTAAAAAATAAGAAAGATGAATTACAAAGTGAAAGAAAGTTAGTATAGACTAAAATATGCCTTAATTTTTTTTTTTTTTAAGATTTATTTATTTGACAGAGAGAGACACAGCGAGAGAGGGAACACAAGCAGGGGGAGTGGGAGAGGGAGAAGCAGGCTTCCCATGGAGCAGGGAGCCCGATGCGGGGCTCGATCCCAGCACCCTGGGATCATGACCCGAGCCAAAGGCAGATGCTTAATGACTGAGCCAGCAGGTGCCCCGATGCCTTAATTTTTTTGAGTAACACTAATTACTAGCTGTTAAATGGTCTTTAAGTTATAAATGAGCTAAGGGTACCTGGCTGGCTCAGTTGGTGGAGCATATGCAACTCTTGATCTTGGGGTTGTGAGTTCAAGCCCCACTTTGGGTGTAGAAATTACTTGAAGAAAATCTTGGGGCTCCTGAGTGGCTCAGTCGGTTAAGCGTTTGCCTGTGGCTCAGGTCATGATCTCGGTGTCCTGGGATTGAGCCCCGAGCTGGGCTTCCTGCTCAGCGGGGAGGTCTGCTTCACCTCCCCCAGACGTGCACATGCTTGCTTGCTCTCTCAAATAAATAAAATCTTTTTAAAAATCTTAAAAAGTTGTAAATGAACTATTCAAATTTGATATTTTTTTCAGTATTTTATCCTAAATTATATACTGTTGGTGCATCTTAATGCTTTTAAAATTAAAGATAGTCTAATTTTTATTGATTAGTTACTTGTGGAGAGAGGAGAATGCAGAACAGCAAGCACTCGCTGCTAAAAGAGAAGATCTTGAAAAGAAACAGCAACTTCTTAGAGCAGCAACAGGAAAGGTGAGCAGGTTCTTTTCATTACTTCAGTTTACATTGAGCCAATTATTACACAAGAATTTGTTAGTTTTCAAGCTGTAAGTCCTTGGTTTCAGGTGATAAATAAGAGTGTAAATCACTTGTCCTATAAATTTAAAATGATGGGTCTTGTTTAAGCAGCCTTACTACAACCCATGCATTAATGATAACACTTGATTTTTAGATGAAGAGTCCCATTTTTAATGTTAGTGTCAGAACAGAACCCATAAGAAAGTGTTTCATGTAATTGGCATTTTTCAAGGGGGTGATGTGGCATTGGGGAGGATGTTTAGTTTAATCTCTGAAGTATTTTTTAATGTATAAAGTAAAGGATTTGTTTCTTACCAGCAGGAGTGCCACTGGAAATATTATTTTAATATTTTTCATCTCTGACAATTTAACAGGCTATTTTAAATGGAATAGACAGCATAAACAAAGTACTGGACCACTTTCGTAGGAAAGGAATAAACCAGCATGTTCAAAATGGCTATCACGGCATCGTGATGAATAACTTCGAATGTGAGCCCGCTTTCTACACATGCGTGGAAGTCACTGCTGGCAACAGGTAAAGTTTTTGTTTGATATTTTGAATTTTTGAAGGAAAGAAGGAATAAGAATAAGCTTTTTGGAATTTTAGTATAATCTGTCTCCCATTACCTTCTTTTATCCTAGTTGCTTATTTAATTTTTTAAAGATGTACATGTTAAGTATTCCTAACTGTAGAAGCTAGAACTATCCCTTTTGGGGCTTCCTCTCCTTCTCCTCATTGGAATTTTCTAAGTAGTTTCCCTCCCACCCTACCTCAGTACAAATTGGGTCGCAAAGAAAAAAAAGTGAATTGTTTGCCTAAATGTTTATAGCACTTTAAAGTCTAGCAATAAAGATGTGTCTTGTTTTGTTTACATGCAGGTTATTTTATCATATTGTTGATTCAGATGAAGTCAGCACAAAGATTTTGATGGAGTTTAATAAAATGAATCTTCCTGGAGAGGTCACTTTTCTTCCTCTTAACAAGTTAGATGTCAGGGATACTGCCTATCCTGAAACCAATGTGAGTTGGTGTGTGTGAAGGTCTATCTTTCTTTCAATAGGTTATTTCTTCTTGTGGTTAGCACATGCTAGTGCACAGGCACTGTACGTTAGGATTCACTGGTCTGTGAGATAAACATGCTTCTGTTACAGCATAGTCACTACTGGGTAGGGATGGGAAGGGAGACAGGTCACAGGCAACACATGAAACAAATCACTGCAAATGTGTAAAGTGTTAAAATACATAAGTACAGGATACTTTGAGAGATTATCCCAGGGTGACAAAATTAAGGAGAAGAAATCCCTAAGGAACTGTCATTTGAAGTAAATTTTTTTTAAGTTTTTTGAATATACTTTTTAAATGGCTTATAAATTAAATAAAAATGTTTAGTAAGATAATAGGCCCTGAAAACAATGTTGCTTTTGTTACTTGCTGGTATACGTTTAAATGGATTAAGAATATTCCTCAGACAGTGTTCTTGAGAAAAATATAATTGCTTTGAGGCGTTTGGTTTCAGAATGTTGATGGTATTAGCAACTATTTTACTATCCTAGTCTAAGGTTAGAGCTGAAACTCTATGATAATGGTAACAATTTAAGTGGAACAGTGAGAATCTTTTTTTTTTTAAGATTTTATTTATTTATTAGCACGAGAGGGAGGAGGGGCAAAGGGAGAAGGAGACACAGACTCCCCCCCGAGCAGGGAACCCCACGCAGGGCTTGATCCCAGGACCCCTGGATCATGACCTGAGCCGAAGGCAAGATCCTTAACCAACTGAGCCACCCAGGTGCTCCTGGTACAGTGAGAATCTTAAAAGCTGCTTTAAAGGGTCCACCTTTTTCTTCTTTTAAATCTATAAATTATCCTTGAAGTTTTGGGGAGGAAAATGTAATCACAGATGTGATGCTGTGAATGAAGCAAGACTCAAGAATGCATGTAGTGGGGCGCCTGGGTGGCTCAGTTGGTTAAGCGACTGCCTTCAGCTCAGGTCATGATCCTGGCTGGAGTCCCAGGATCGAGTCCCGCATCAGGCTCCCTGCTCAGCAGGGAGTCTGCTTCTCCCTCTGACCCTCTCCCCTCTCATGTTCTCTCTCTCTCAAATAAATAAATCTTTAAAAAAAAAAAAAGAATACATGTAGTATGGTTCCCTTTAAACACACAGACAGGGGCACCTGGGTGGCTCAGTTGGTTAAGCGTCTTACTCTTGATTTCAGCTCAGGTCATGATCCTCATAGTCCTGAGACCGAGCCCCACATTGGCTGAGACTGGGCTCCACGCTTAGCGGGGAGTCTGCTTGAGATTCTCTCTCTCCTCCCTCTGCCCCTCACCACTCTCCCAAAATAAATAAATAAATAAATCTTATAAATAAGTAAACACATAAAACTAAATTTAGATGATAGAATTTGAAAGAAGTACAAGGAAATGGTTATCACAAAAATTATGATAGTGGTCACCTCCAACAGGTAACCACTATGTGATTAGGAAAGGGGCACAGTTCTTAGTGTCAGCAGTGTTCTATTTCTTGTCCTCCATGGTAGTTACATTGGTGTTCTCTTTGTAATTACTGATTTAAGCTTAACATATTTATTGCACTGTTTTAGGTTATATTTCCTAATTTGAAAATTAGAAAAATCCTTTCCTAATAGTTCAGAAGAATTAGAAGAATGTAAAAAGGGAAAATTTTATGTAAAAAATATTTTCCTGAATACCTAAGACATACATATAATAAAATGAAAACATTTTGAGGAAATAGTATTAGTTTACATTTTTTTAGCCTTTTTTAAATTTTTAAATTTTTAGAAAGAGTGCAAGCCAGCAGGGGGAGCAGGAAGGTGGGAGGTGGGGGGAGAGAGAGGGAGGGGGAGAGAATCTTAAGCAGGCTCCATGCCCAGCCTGGAGCCCTACATGGGGCTTGATCTCACAACCCTGAGATCGTGACCTGATCCAAAATCAAAAGTCAGACGCTCAACTGACTGAGCCCCCCAGGCTCCCCTATTTAGCCCTTCTGTGTGACAGATGCTATCCTATGTGTTTCACATATTATTAGTTTGTCTGGTCTAGTCTAGTCTTAACAACTTTATCAGGAAAGTACTGCTACTGCAGTTCTGTAGAGGAAGTAACTATTAAATGGAGAAGTTAAGCAACTTGTCCAGAGCATATGTCTGATGAGTGTCAGAACTAGGATTTGAACTTGAGCTGTCTGACTCCAGAGCTCCTAAACTCTTTGTCATTTTTCTCTGCTCTTGAAAACTTGGATGATTACATGAACATAATTTCCAAGATATTTCAGTAGAGTGATTTTTCTAACTTCTTAAGAATAAAATGAAAGCATTTGTGTTTATATTTCATAAAGATGTAATTCATAATTTTGCTAACATGTTTTAATTGTGTTGTGATCTCTATCCTGACAAAATATTCATTTTTAGGATGCGATTCCTATGATAAGTAAATTGAGGTACAATCCCAGATTTGACAAAGCTTTCAAACATGTGTTTGGGAAAACACTTATTTGTCGTAGCATGGAAGTTTCAACCCAGCTAGCCCGTGCTTTTACTATGGACTGCATTACCCTGGAAGGTTTGTAATAGTAATTCTCAGCTTTGAACAGATAAATTCCATTTTAGTTTTAAGAGTATTTCAAAATTCATGTCCAGTTTTTTATCATTTTTAAATGGTTTGAGTCCAGACAGGATCCACACTTTATATTTAGTTGATGTCTCTTAAGTATAATCATTTGGTCTGTAGTAGGGATTCTTAACGTTTTTTGCACTGTGGACTCCTTTGGCTCTTTGGTAAAGCCTGTGAGCCCTTTCTCAAAATATTTTTAAGAGCATAAAATAAAATGCTTTGGATCACAAAAGAAACCAATCATATTGACATGGTAATCACAATATTTTTTCAAATATGACATAATAATTTATTCTTAAAGGTATTCAAAAACAAGATTTAGCAGTGGGTCTAATAAATAAAACTTTGAACTACTGATACACGTAAACAATATTTTGAGATTTGCAGCAAATATAATCTGATAGAAAATAGCTGTTATTTTTCTTGGTAACAGAGTTACACAAGTACTGATAATACCACTGTGATTCTTATTTGTTATAACAGAAGGATTTGCTAAATTTCATTTTGAAGTTAGTATAAAAATAAAGATGTAAATTTTTTTTCCTACCTAAGTCATGGATATCCTGAATTTTATCCATGGAGTCTAGGTTAAGAACCTTTGGTATATAAGTTCACCTACTCTCATTTTTCAATTTTTTCCTTTTCTTTATAATTTATTTGTTGACGAAAGAAGGTAACACACCCCCCCCAGCTTTATCTTTATAGATAATTTTTTTGCTGTTTTGAACTACCTCTGAGAATAAGTTATAAAAATTATGATGCTTTATTTCTAAAAGTTAAGCATGTATATCTCATAAGAGTAAGGACACTCTCCTAAGTCCCAGGTATCATTGTTACACCTAAGTAATTTAACATAACCCAGTAATATCATCATTTAAAAAGTACATTAAAATTTTCCCAGTTGTCCTAAAATATTTTTCTGTCCAGGATCCGATCAAGGATACATGCAATGTTCTTTGGATTCTTTCAATATAGGACAGCTCCTGTTCCTTCCCACCCTCAGGAAATTGACTTTCTCATAGAATGTCCCATTTTCTGGATTTGTCCTACTGCTTCCTCATCGTGAGATTCAGTTTAAACATTCTTGGCATGAGTGATGTATATTCTTACTGCATCACACAATGTGTCCCACTGTTAGTGGTGCTAAGTTTGACCAGTAGCAATCTCTCAGTTGTAAAGGTGTCCTTTCCTCTTCATAATTAATAAGTGATATGTGGGACTATGCTTTAAGAAAACATGAATATCAGGTTCCCCAACAACTTTGGTTTTTTTTTTAAGATTTTTTATTCATTTGAGACAGAGAGCTAGAGGGAGCATGAGCAGGGGAGAGGCAGAGGGAGAGGGAGAAGCAGACTCCCCGCTGAGCCGGGAGCCCCACGTGGGGTTTGATCCCAGGACCCTGGGATCGTGATCTGAGATGAAGGCAGACACTTAACCATTTGAGCTACCCAAGCACCCCACCCCAACAATTTTTTTACCAGTGGTTTGACTCAATACACTGGGGGTTTCCAAATGGTGATTCTTAAATTCTTTCAAGGCTTCTGTATTTTTTTTTTTTTAAGAGAAAGAGAGCCAGCAGGGGTGGGGAGAGAGGAAGAGAGAGACTCTCAAGCAGGCTCCATGCTCAGTGCAGACCCTGACACAGGGCTCAATCTTAACACCCTGAGATCATGACCTGAGCTTCAATCAAGAGTCGGATGCTTAACCAACTGAGCCACCCAGGCACCCCTATCTCTATGCTTTTAAAAGCATTCAAAAAACTTCTCAAGACTTGCCATTATTATCATCGTTGATGTTCACATTTTCCCAAATACGGCCAGTGAAATTCCAAACTCCCAAGTCCTGTGTCCTCTTGACCTGTCCCCGTTGGTCTTTAGCACTTCCTTCCTTTCTGGCAGATGTTCAGGTTCACCTAGAAGGCACCTTTTTTAAATGCAAATTTTAACAGTTGGAAAGCAAAAGTTTCTCAGAGTGGCTTAAATCCTTTTAAATTCTCATTAAATAGGTAAAGCCTTTAAATTAGTTGTTTGATTATAAATCAGTTTATCACTGAATAAAGAAATTGTTATACAGAATTTCTACCTTCCTTGTGCTTTGTTTATAGGTGACCAAGTTAGTCATCGGGGTGCTCTAACCGGAGGTTATTATGACACAAGGAAGTCTAGACTTGAATTACAAAAAGATGTTAGAAAAGCAGAAGAAGAACTAGGTGAGCTTGAAGCAAAGCTCAATGAAAACCTGCGCAGAAATATTGAAAATATCTTTTTGTCTTGTGCCACGGTGGAGAACTGTTTGGGTTGAAATATGTAATCTTTTACATGTTAAGTGTGTTTTCTCATACAGCGGGGAAAAAATTCCACATTTGACTTTTATTTAAGCATGGGAGCTTATATTGTTGTCAAAAGTTAACTTCTGAAGACAAGGAAAAAACTCTTGTAACATTGATTCTTTCCTTAGCTGTTAATATTTAAAGCTGAGAGCAGTGAGTCAGTCTATTTCTGAGAGCAAAGAACCTGAGGTGCACTAGAATTTAAAGTTATAGAGGAAACTGAGGAGGATTGGTCAGCATTGTAGAAAGAAAATGAGGTTAGTGTTTCAAAGAAGGGTTGGGGGCCTCTAATGCCACATACTGCATAGAAGTTAAACACAGGGGTTGAAAAATGTGCATTAGATTTTTATTTCAAGGTCATTTGGTGCAGATGTATTAGTGGACGAAGGCTGTCAAAATCCAAGTCTTAGTAAACATAGTACCTTCACTTCTTTCAAATAAAACTGGTGTTCCATGAAGAGTGGCTAGTTTAGCTCACAACAGAAACATTGTACCTCTGCATTTTCTTAAATTAACCCCAGTACTTTGGTATAAGGCAAAAGTGTTTTATGTGTACTTTGAATTACATCACACAATTTAAAAAATGTAGATACTTGAGGGGCACCTACTGTGCTCAGTCGGTAGAGCATCCAACTCTTGATTTCTGGGTCATGAGTTTAAGCCCCACATTGGGTGTGAAGATTACCTAATAGGTACTCAAGCATCAAGAAAAACCATTTTTACTGAGTCATTGGAATATTCTTAATGATTTCTTTTTTTTTTTTGGAGATAGTGAGCTAGAGAGCAGGAACAGGGGAGGAGAGGGAAAAACAGACTCCCTACTGAGCAGGGAGCCTGACGTGGGGCTCGATCCCAGGACCACGGGATTGTGACCTGAGCCGAAGGCAGACACTTAACCGACTGAGCCACCCAGGCACCCCTGGGATATTCTTAATTGAAAGTGGCAATTTTTTTTTTAAAGTGGGTTTATAGCTTCTGTGCCATCAGTGCAAGCAGCAGCACAGAGCAAAAGGTAAATAAACATGTTAGTTTTGACTTTGCAGGGGTCTGCAGAGCATATTTAGAGCTGCCCAAATTTGGCAAGATGTTGGCGCAAAGAAAACATTGGGAAACATAAGAAAAAGAAGGATATTGACAACATACATCAACTACCTTCCTGTATTTGATAATCCAGCTAGGTGGTATTATTTTTCTACATTGGACAAGGCCTCCTCTTCATACATAACTACCTTCTATAGTGCTTTAAGCATTAATAGATAACACAGTAAATATTTCTTGAAAAGATACAAAAAATATATACCTCATTCAGATTCTCTTAGGGTTTCCCAAGAATTTTTGTTTTTATATAGCTTTAAGTAAAATATATGTTATTTTGAGAGAAATGGTGGGGTAAAATGTTTTAAGCTTCTTTATGATATAATACAGTGTTGTAGTTAATTTAGCATTGTTATGGTCCATAAATTTGAGGAAATAACTTTTATTTGGAGGTAAAGAAAAGGAAGGGAGGGGATACACATGTTTTTAAAAGAACTAGAGAGAATTTTCCTTAGCCTTGTATATGGATTAATAATGAAATTGATCAGTTGATGAACCAAATGCAGCAGATAGAGACCCAGCAAAGGAAATTTAAAGCATCTCGAGATAGCATATTATCAGAAATGAAGATGTTAAAAGAGAAGAGGCAGCAGTCAGAGAAAACCTTTATGCCAAAGGTTCGTAAGTATGTCCCTTTTGTTACAGATCTATTTTAATTATTTAGAATTGGGATGGACCATATATTACATAGGTTATTATCTGGAGTTTATATGTTCCATTTTTTGTAGACCTATACTTTTGGACTTCCCCTATCTATACTGTACTTACACCCATGGGTACCCAAAGTCTCATTCTGTAGTCCGCATTCAGATTGTCCAGCTTCAGTGAACAAGTAGGCATTTTGAGCTATAGCATAATAGTATTTTCTGATGATCATTAATTTGTTAGTAATCATTTTTGTCTGTTAAGCACTATTTATGGAGTTGTTTGAATATTTTATCGAAATTCTACTAAACAGGGTAGAAGCCAAACTATTACTGCTAAATTACAAGTAATAACACGTTAGTCTCATAAGCTTTGACAAAAACTGTTTAGTTCATCAGTAGTACTAAAACAGTAGTTTTTAATTGTCCAACTATACCACCCTAACACATTCCAGCAGTCTTTTCTTTTTGTTCTTATTAACATTTAATATGTAAGAAGATTTTTATATGATTCAGTCGTGGAATATGATTGGTCCCATATACCCTGATAGTATTGTATCATAAGTATTTTTCTTACTGCTATTTAGTTATAATTATCAAATTAAGTGGATACCTAATAGTTACTTGAGTTGATATGATTCAGTTCACTTTAATATCAAATATAGATTGTTCTCAATTTTTCACTATTAATAAGTAATGCAGTGACTAACACCTTTATTAATAAATGGATGATCTGTCACATAGCAACGTAGCTTACAAAGTTTGGAGGCAAGTTTGCATGCTATGGAGTCCACCAGAGAATCGTTGAAAGCAGAACTGGGAACTGATTTGCTTTCACAACTTAGTCTGGAAGATCAGAAGAGAGTAGATGCACTGAATGATGAAATTCGTCAACTTCAGCAGGCAAGTACAATTTATATAAGTATAAATTTTCATTTATAATTGGCTGTTGTAAAAAGTTTCTTGCTACTAAGGGAATGCAAAAGAAGGGAACTTTGAGAAAATAGAAAAATGAGACTTGAACTTCTCATACCTGTAAGAGTAAGTAAGTTTTTCTAAACCATTGTGGGTATGTTAGGATTATACAAGAAGTCTTCATTTTCTTCATCTTATTTAATGCACTTTTATTATTAGTAAGATTGAGCTTGTTAGCTTTGCTGTCTCTTTTGATCTGACTGCCTTTATATAATTAATACTGTTTTTGATTAAACTTTTTTTTAAAGATTTTATTTGTTTATTAGAGCACGAGTCGGGGGAGGAGTCAAGGGGAGAGGGTCAAGCAGACTCCATGCTGAGCATAGAGCCTGACCTGGGTCTCAGTCCCAGGACCCTGAGATCATGACATGAGCCAAAATAAAGAGTTGATGCTAAACGGACTGAGCCACCCAGACACCGCTTGGTTAAACATTTGATTTTTGTATTACAGAGACGTAAATACTAAGTCCAAAAAATGAAAAGTAGATAAATATTTTTGGCAGGATGTCTTATAAAAAGAACCAAGCACACAAACTTAGCATTCTGAATAGGTAAGACAGAAAATGAAGAAAATATAGGGCTTTCTATTGCAGGTCCTTTGAACACAAGTAATGGAGAGGACAGCAGATTAACAGCATTCCTGTGTGTGAAATGTGCGTGCCTATGTAGACAAATAATTTTCTTTTCTTCTAGGAAAACAGACAGTTGCTGAATGAAAGAATTAAATTAGAAGGTATCATTACTCGAGTAGAGACATACCTAAATGAGAATTTGAGGAAACGCTTGGACCAAGTAGAACAGGTATGTTCTTTTTTGGGGGTTTGTTGATGACCATAACCTTTTGAAAGAACTTAAACACGAGTGGCTTTGATAGCATGGGCTTTGGGGACAGAAAGCACATCCCCTGAGTTGGGGTTCTGGCACTGCCACCTAGTGTACGATCTTTTGCAAGTAACGTATTATTCCTAAGCCTCAGTGTCCTCTTGTGAAAAGTGAGCATAACAGTAAAACCTGTTTTGTATGAATATCCTGGCCCATTCTAGGTACTCGGTAAGTGTTAGTAACTAATGTTTTCTCAGTATAGTCAGTCGCTGAGAAATTTTCTAGTTATTACATCGTTACCTTTTTTTTTCCCCTTTAATGGATACTTTAAATATTTGCAATTATACAGAGTGTACTTTCTATCTCTCTTGAATGCTTATTCAAAATAACAGCTATTGGGGAAAATAATCTATAGCAATAGAAAGCAGAATGATAGTTTTCTGGGGCCATGAGTAGAGGGAACTGATTATAGAGGGTACAAGGGAGCTTCTTGGTTTAATGAAAAACTGTATCTTCATTGTAGTGGTACTTATGTGGGTGTATACATTATCACAGCTCACTGAGCTCTGCACTTAAAATTGGCTCATTTTATTGGATGTAAATTATACTTCATTGAGGTTGATTAAAAAGACAAGAATATTCATAGCATTATTTATAATAGTCAAAAACTAAAAACCGTCCAAATGTATATCAACAATTGGATGATTAAGTTTTTATATATTAATGCAAAAAAAGTAACAGCTATTGGAAACTGTTGACGTAATTATTTTGAAACTAACAAAATTCATATTCTGTGGTTTAATGATCTTAAGTTTCTTTTATCTTGCAGGAACTTAATGAACTGAGAGAGACAGAAGGGGGTACTGTTCTCACTGCTACAACCTCAGAACTTGAAGCAATCAATAAAAGAGTAAAAGATACTATGGCACGATCAGAAGGTGAATTTTTATTTAGTAAAAATTTTTTTTTGTATTTTGTTAAAAGTTAGCTTATTTATTTGATAAAATTGTTTACTACAAAATGAAATACCCAAATAGGCAAAAGCATGCACTTATGATTTTGTGTGTTTTCCATCACCATAAATAATTTATGGTGAATGGAGTTTAGTGGGTTGATTATAAATAGTAACCTTTGTTTTGTTGAAATGTTTGTGACAATTTTATGAGAGACCATAATTATTAATTTTGTTTCCAAAAGTGTGAAATAGCTGAATTAAGTTTATCACCTAGTTGCTGAGAAGAAAATTTTTAAAATTTTTTATAAACATTTAATAATGAGAAATATATACTTGACTAATGTACACTCCTATTTTTGTCCTGAATTAAATGTTTCATGGATTTACACAGTACAATTTAAACAAAGAGAAAAAACCTAAAACCTATTTATTTTGATCGATTTGGCCATTAAAATCTTCAGTCAAATAGTACTCTAGCTTTAAAATAGGCATTATGGCTTAATTTTTTTTTTTCCCCCTATTTTAGATTTGGACAATTCCATTGATAAAACAGAAGCTGGAATTAAGGAGCTTCAGAAGAGTATGGAACGCTGGAAAAATATGGAAAAAGAACACATGGATGCTATAAATCATGATACTAAAGAACTAGAAAAGATGACAAATCGACAAGGCATGCTGCTGAAGAAGAAAGAAGAGTGTATGAAGAAAATTCGAGAACTTGGATCACTTCCTCAGGAAGCATTTGAAAAGTACCAGACACTGAGCCTCAAACAGGTAAATTGTGTAGTTTTAAATTTGAAATCTTATTGCAAATTTCTCTTCATGTGAATTTATTTATACATTTATTTTTCTCTTTGTAGTTGTTTCGAAAACTTGAACAGTGCAACACAGAATTGAAGAAGTACAGCCATGTTAACAAAAAAGCTTTAGATCAGTTTGTAAATTTCTCTGAGCAGAAAGAAAAGTTAATAAAACGACAAGAAGAGTTGGATAGGGGGTACAAATCAATCATGGAACTGATGAATGTACTTGAACTTCGAAAATATGAAGCTATTCAGTTAACTTTCAAGCAGGTATGTTTCTGTTTGTATTTAATGCATACACGAGACAAAAGCCTCAGCTGTTACTCAGTTTATTACTCAATTTGTAAAGGTTTTTAAGTTTTTTCCCCCACTGATAGTTGGATCTAATACAAGTGAACAAATCCAGCATATAGTTTTCTAACACACTAATTAGAATATCCTACACAGCTCTTAAAAGGATTCAGTCTGTTGCTCTGGTTAAAATGTTTGTGATTGCTTTTAAATATTTGTCTTTGCCTTAAGAAGTAATACGTGCAGTGCCACCTAAGCAGAATTTATATTTGAATCACCACGTAGTTTATTCATTTGTTTGTTCATTCATTCTTTTTAAAGGTGTCCAAGAACTTCAGTGAAGTATTCCAGAAGTTGGTACCTGGTGGCAAAGCTACTTTGGTGATGAAGAAAGGAGATGTGGAGGGCAGTCAGTCTCAGGATGAAGGAGAAGGAAGTGGTGAAAGTGAGAGGGGTTCTGGGTCACAAAGCAGTGTCCCATCAGTTGACCAGTTCACTGGAGTTGGAATTAGGGTAAAATACCTTTATATCCAATTTTCCCCAGTATTACCGTAGTGGCATTTGTAGAATATTTTACAAATTGGTGCACTGTATGTGATTTAAGAGGTGATGGTGATTCTACCCCTTTTGGGTATTAACTTAGTTAAATGTTCTCTTAGGTGTCATTTACAGGAAAACAGGGTGAAATGAGAGAAATGCAACAGCTTTCTGGTGGACAGAAATCCTTGGTAGCTCTTGCTCTGATTTTTGCTATTCAGAAATGTGACCCAGCTCCTTTTTACCTGTTCGATGAAATTGACCAGGCTCTGGATGCCCAGCACAGAAAGGCTGTGTCAGGTAGTTTGAGTTTGTACTTAACAATGAGAACTTGCTTAAAAATGATAACTTGCTTCTTTGGTAGTGAATTCTTGTTGCCTAAGATATTTGGGGGGACTAGACAGGGTGTATATTCTGTAAATAAAATTTCTTTTAGTAAGTTTTTTAGAATTTAGTATTAGACTACAAAGCTTAATTCTGTGAGAGGTCGATGTGTTTGTCAATTGAAAATCCTTCAGTTAAACTTTTACACAGAAGTCTCTCTTTTTAAAACTTGTTTTTCTCAATGTTTGAATAACCCCTGACATTAAATGTTGATTCTGTATTTAAAGAATCTATATTTGGGGATGCCTGGGTGGCTCAGTCGGTTAAGCGTCTGCCTTCGGCTCAGGTCATGATCCCAGAGTCCTGGGATCAAGCCCTGAGTGGGGTTCCCTGCTCAGCGGGGAGCCTGCTTCTCCCTCTGCCTCTCCCCACTACTCATGCTCTCTCTCTTTCTCAAATAAATAAAATCTTTAAAAATAAATAAAGAATCTATATTTATATTTGATCTTTAGTAAATTCAAAAGATCTTTGGGGACGTGGGTAGCAGGGGAAGGTTGTTCTTGTTTTGTGTGTGAGAAAAGTTGTTTTGCTCTGACAATTTTAATGCTGTGTTATGAGTAGCCGCTACTTCATATTCTGTAACTTTAAGATACTGGGTAAAAGATCTATCCCTAATGTAAGAGAGTAAGTTGGTAATTTTGCATATATGCATGAAAAATAAAGTTACAGGCTGTTTTGAATTTTAGGTAAGAGTGAAGATAGTTGCTTTTTAAATGTTCAGATCTACTCAGAAAATGGTTTTATTAAATTACTATTTCTTTTTATAGATATGATTATGGAACTTGCTGTACATGCACAATTTATTACAACTACTTTTAGGCCTGAACTGCTTGAGTCAGCTGACAAATTCTATGGTGTAAAGTTTAGAAATAAGGTAAAAAAAAATTTTTTTTACATTGAGTTTAAGTTTGTATTGTATTTGTCAAATTCTTGTTTTATGTTACTTAAATCATAAAGGAAAACTGAGAAATTTGTTGCTTATCTTATGAGTTTGTAAAAAAAAAAAAAAACAAAACTTTTCTTTCAAATGCCTGTGAAGTTTAGTTTTTGTGGCATTCGTTGCATTGGTGTTATTTTCATTGGCATTAAGAGACAATATCTTCCTGTCTGGTCTATTCAGTGCACAGTCTTTAAGTTATGTACGGTCATTTCTATTTGGCTGGGCCACACATCTCTTCCTGATGTCTTCAGCCTTAAGATTCTTTGAAATAGCAAAATAATAAAAACTGAAAAAACATGGTTTGATAATTAGACGTTAGTACTTACCCGGATCTTCAGAGATCTAAAATGCAGAATATTTTTTAAACTCATGCTTTCAACAAACAACATTATAAAGGTCTTATCCATCAGTGTTTTAGACTCATTTGACTTGATATGTAAAATTTATAGGTGATAGGCCATATTTTTAAAATATTACTCTGAACAGTGAGAACACTGATATTTTTTTAAGGTTTAACACAGTTTTTAACATTTTTTTCTTCAGGTTAGTCATATTGACGTGATCACAGCAGAGATGGCCAAAGACTTTGTAGAAGATGATACTACTCATGGTTAAACGGAAAATATTGTCCACTGGTTTGGAAGTTGTGTATAGTAATATGAATCTCATACCCAGGAACTGTACATTTAAATATGTAGTCACTACTAATAGTTTTCAGACTTAGAGCATACATAGTCCTTTTATATTTCTGTCATTGTATTTTATAAGATACTCTGTAATGTTACATTTCTACTTATAGTTTAAGAATTTTATTTCCCACACAACTTTTTGTAAAGTGTCCTGCTCCTGTTTTAAATCTTTTGAAACATGCTAAATATTCTTTCCTAATTATTTTATCAATTATATTGCCTCTTTTTTTATAGCTTCAATTAAATAATTGGTTTATGACTACTTTAGTATTTTATGTGGCTTTTTATTTATAGTTGTATGATTAGAAACAAATTTTTCTTAAATATCTGCTTTTTGTTTTGCCTAAGAAAGGTCTGCCTTTACCTAAAAAGATTCTTTAAACGTGGCTTCATATTCTTTTGAAATACATCCACGATTCCCAGTCCTGGCTGCATGCTTAAATCCATGTTGGGGGAGCTTTAAACTGCTGGTGTATTTCCCTAGACCAGTTGAATCAAAATCTTTATGGAGTGGGGTTCTGGTTGTTGCTAGTTCTTAAGTTCCCCCAGGTGATTATGACCCTTGGTGAGGATTAGAACCCTGGCTTTAACTCATTGTAATGGTTCTTTAAAAATAGTTTTTAATTTAAGAGAGCAGTGTATTTATTAGAATTTAGGAAGATAGTTTTAAGAGTAGCTAAGAACACTAAGCCAAAAAATTGAGTCATAAAGTTTCCTTGTTTTTCTGATTAAAAGTTTGGAAAACTTAATTGTTGAAACTTTTTTTTCCCCCCTCAGATGAGGTTTTTGTTTTTTGTTTATTATGTTTATTAAATCACTTTACTGAGATTTAATTCATAGACCATAATATCCACATATTAAAATTATGCAATTCAGTACTTTTTTAGTATATACACAGAATTGTGAAACGATCTCTACAGTCTAATTTTAGAACATTTTCATTACCCCAAAAAGAAACCCCTGTACCTATTAGCACTCACTCTGTATCTCCCGCCTCCCTCATCCCTTGGCAGCCATAAATCTAGTTTGTGTCTCATACTGTGGATTTGCCTGTTCTGGACATTTCATATAAATAGAATCTTACAGTGTGGGGCCTTTTGTGACTGACTTGTCTCAGCATGTTTTTAAGGCTCATCCACGTTGTAGCACATATTCATAATTCATTCTTTTTTATTGCTGAGTGATATCCCATTGTCGGAATATATACTGTGGTTTGTTTATCCAACCATTAGTTGGACACTTGGCTTGTTCTCACTTTTGAGTATTATAAATAACACTGCTATGAACATTCATGAACAAGTTTTTGTGTGGATATGTGTTGTCATTTTTCTTGGATTGGAATTGTTGGTCATATGGTAACTTTTTCACATTTTCAGGACTGCCAAACTTTTTTCTTTTTTTCTTTAATTTTTTTTTTAAAGTTTATTTAAGTAATCTCTACACCCAACATGGGGCTCAAACTCATGACTGCAAGGTCAGGAGTCTCTCATGCTCTTGTGACTGAGCCAGCCAGACACCCTAGGAACTGCCAAAATTTCCCAGAGGAGTTGCACCATTTTAGATCTCCACCAGTAATATATGAGGGTTATGGTTTTTCCATATCCTCACCAACGCTTGTTATTCTTTTTTATTATAGTCAGCCATTCTTGTGAATGTGAATTGGTATCTCATGATCTTAGTTTGCATTTGCCTGTTAACTAATGATGTTAAGCATCTTTTTATGTACTTATTGGTCATTTGTATATCTTCTTTGGTGAGATGCTTATTCATATTTTTTGCACATTTTAAAATTTTGTTACTTATTATAGAATATAAATAACAGGGGTGCCTGGGTGGCTCAGTTGGTTAAGCGCCATGTCAGGCTCTCCACTCCGTCTGCCTGCCACTCCGCCTGCTTGTGCATTCTCTCTCTCTGTGTCAAATAAAATCTTAAAAAAAAAAAAAAGAATAACAATTTGTAAGAGTTCTTAAATATTCTGGATACAAGTCCCTTACCAGGTATAACTTGCAAATACTTTCTCCCAGCCTGTGAATTGTCTTTTTGCTTTCCAAATGGTGTCTTTTGAAAGATAACATTTTTATTTTTATTTATTTATTTTTTTAAAGATTTTATTTATTTGACAGAGACACAGCGAGAGAGGGAACACAAGCAGGGGGAGTGGGAGAGGGAGAAGCAGGCCTCCCGCGGAGTAGGGAGCCCGACGCAGGGCTCAGTCCCAGGACCCTGGAATCATGACCTGAGCTGAAGGCAGATGCGCAACAACTGAGCCACCCAGGTGCCCCTGAAAGATAACATTTTTAAAAAAATAAAGTTAGGGGTACCTGGGTAGCTCAGTCGTTAAGCGTTTGCCTTCGGCTCAGGTCATGATCCCAGGGTCCTGGGATCGAGACCCGCATTGGGCTCCCTGCTCCCCGGGAGGCCTGCTTTTTGTCTCCCACTCCCCCTGCTTGTGTTCCCTCTCTCGTTGTGTCTCTCTCTGTCAAATCAATAAATAAAATCTTTTAAAAAATAAAGTTACAGGTTCAAATTTCTTCCTCACATAAGGACACCAGTCAGATTGGATTAAGGCCCACTCTTAATCACCTCTTTATTTTTTTTAAAAGATTTTATTTATTTATTTGAGAGAGAGACACAGAGAGGGAACACAAGCAGGGGGAGTGGGAGAGGGAGAAGCAGGCTTCCCGCGGAGCAGGGAGCCCGATGTGGGGCTCGATCCTAGGACCCTGGGACCATGACCTGAGCCTAAGGCAGACGCCTAATGACTGAGCCACCCAGGCGCCCCTTAATCACCTCTTTAAAGGCCTTTTCTCCAAATACTGTCACATACGGCAGTACTGAGAATTGGGACTTGAACATACAGATTTTGGGGAGGGTTGGGGGAGACAGTTCAGCCCAAAACAATTACCGTGGTACATTTGTCACTCAACATGTATACATTTAGTTTATCAACTAAGCTCCAGATTGTATTCAGATTGCACAGTTTTTCCACTAATGCCCTTTTTTTCTCAGATCCCTCAAGGGGATTTCCAGTACATTTAATTGTCATAGCTCCTCTGGTCTGTGATAGTTTCTCAGTCTGTTTTTCCTATCTTGACAGTTTTGAGGAGTACTTTTCATGTGTTTTGTAGAATACCTCTCATTTTGGGTTTCCCTGATTATTTTTTTCATACATAGACTGGCATGAAATAATAGCACCAGGGGTAAAGTGTTTGCATCATATCAGTGGCACCTGTTATTAACATGTCTTACCTTGATGTTTACTTTACCTTAATCACCTGCCCAAGATCATTTCCCAGTGTCTTTCCTGTAAAGTTACATTTCTTTTTCTTTGACTCTATTCTTTGGAAGCGAGTCACTAAGTACAGTCCACACTGGGATATTCCTATGACCTTGGAAATTGCATTTATGCTAGTAGGGCCTTTTGGAGAGTCTTTGGACAAATCATGTTCTCCATAAATACTTTTTTATTTTTATTTTATTTTTTTTTTTAAGATTTTTATTTATTTGACAGAGATACAGTGAGAGAGGGAACACAAGCAGGGGAGGGTCAGAGGGAGAAGCCGGCTTCCCGCTGAGCAGGGAGCCTGATGCGGGGCTCGATCCCAGGACCGTGGGATCATGACCTGAGCTGAAGGCAGACGTTTAACCGACTGAGCCACCCAGGAATCCCTTTATTTTATATTTTTAAAAGATTATTTGAGAGAGAGAGAAAAAGTACAAGTGGGGGAGGAGGAGGAGCAGAGGAAGAGGGAGAAGTCAACTTCGAGGTGAGCAGGGAGCCCAACATGGGCCTCGATCCCAGGACCCTGAGATCATGACCTGAGCCGAAGGCAGATGCTCAACTAACTGAGCCATCCAGGTGCCCCGTAGAGACCATTTTATTTCTTCCTTTTCAAAATACATATACCTTTTTTTTCCTTGCTGATTTCTCTCCCTAGAGTTTATAGTTGTTTAGGTAACAGGAGGGTTGGTTTGTTAGGAGCTACTTTGTTAGGAGCTACTCCATTAGTGGAAGCCAGAAATGCCTAAAGAGGCATTTTTAAAATAAGGAAAGTTTTGTGAATTTAAATTAAAAATGTATATTCACTTTCATTTTGACTAGTTAAATCTGTAGAGTTTAAATGTTAAGTCATTGTTTATACTCTAGTTTTGCTATAATACGATCTTCCCAGGGTCTCCTGGGTGGTTTAGTCAGTTAAGCGTATGACTCTTTTTTTTTTTTTTAAGATTTTATTTATTTATTTGACATTGAGAGAGACAGCGAAAGAGGGAACACAAGCAGGGGGAATGGGAGAGGGAGAAGCAGGCTTCCCATGGAGTGGGGAGCCTGATGCGGGGCTCGATCCCAGGACACCGGGATCATAACCGGAGCCGAAGGCAGACGCCCAACGACTGAGCCACCCAGGTGCCTCTAAGCATATGACTCTTGATTTTGGCTCAGGTCATGATCTCAGGGTCATGAGATGGAGCCCTGCGCCATGCTGCACGCTCAGCAGAGAGTCTGCTTGAGATGCTCTCTCTCCCTCTCCCTCTGCTTCTCTCCCCCACGCATGTGTACGCTCTCTCAAATCTTTAAAAATATATGTATATATTTACAAATACATATAAATATATATATAATTGATCTTCCCTGACAGACTTTGGTATAAGAAATATTGTATGTAGGTCCCCATCCAGAGGGTTCTGTAAGCATAATATCTTTCTAATATTCCTAAAATGTTTCTTAAGCATCTCCCCAAAAATACTCATTATTGGTCACTATGTATAGAGGTTGAAATGTCTAGTGTATAGTTTATGATAGATAGCTTTGCTTTGATATGACCAACCTCCATAATACGGATTTTGGCAAGGGATGTTACATGCATAGCATCATTCTAGAACTTAATAATGTTCTTAAGCATCTCATGAATATCCATATAATGAAACTCCAGTGAGTTTGTAGCAATAAGCACCTAAATAATGAAACATAGAATGTAAATGTTTTTAAAACCCATATTCTTGGGGTGCTTGGGTGGCTCAGTCGGTTAAGCACCTGACTCTTGATCTCAGCTCAGGTCTTGATCTCAGGGTTGTGAGTTCAAGCCCCTCATTGAGCTCCATGCTGGGTGTGGAGCCTACTTAAAAAACAAAAAACCCCATATTTTTTGCTATATCATAGTGATGACATAAGATTATTCTAATGAATAGAAATTGTTAATTCTAATGAACAGAAAAATGGAAAAGTACCAATTTTTGAAAATGATGCAATTTGGGGCGCCTGGGTGGCTCAGTCAGGCGTCTGCCTTCAGCTCAGGTCATGACCCTGGGGTCCTGGGATCGAGTCCCGTGTCGGGCTCCCTGCTTGGTGAGGAGTCTGCTTCTCCCTCTCCCTCTGCTGCTCTCTCTATCAAATGAATAAATAAAATCTTAAAAAAAAATGATGCAATTTATAGAAACAGTTTACTCTGAATAGTGTCTTATAACAGCAGTATATAAAAGGTGAAAGATGAGTTTTGGAGGATTTCTTTTTTTCTTTGTTTTTTAAACGAGGCAATAGCAACTCTGTTTTTAAAAGCATTTGGTTAATTCTTCTAGTATTACACTATATGTTAACTAACTGGAATTTAAGTAAAAACTTGAAACAAAAACAGTAACAAACATTTGGTTAATTCTTAAAGGAGTTTCCCTCCTAACTCTGGATAGAGGACTAGCACTTTCATTTAGCTTCCCACAAACGGAAAATACCAGCATTGAGGAAAAGAGAACAGTATTAGGATTCTGCTGTCACCCAGCAGATGGTCTCCTTAAACAAGGAGCAGCATTGCATTGCTGGGATCTTGCCACAGAGGTGCAGAAAGTATGTTCTGTCTTAAGGATTCTAACAGTTTTAGGAATAGTATTCATTCTTTCTCTTTACCTTTTACTCAGGCCTAAGTCCTTATCCTGAAACACTAACCCAAGTTTTGCATATTTATGTTGTATCTGCTATGTTAAGCACGGGAAGAGTAAATAGAAAACAGATGCATATTAATGCAGTTAAAATTGGTGACAGCACAGTGTTAACCCCATACCTAGAAAATAGGGAGGTTTTTCCCTCCCTACTTGAGGATTTTTCCTTTGTTTTTAATTATATGTAATTAGGTAGAAATTCTCTTCTGTGTGGAGATTAAGCAGTAGTGAAAGCCTTGTTCCCTAGGTTTCATACTTCTTTTGGGAGAAACAGGTAGCTCTTTCTTTTCCTCTGCGATAAACAATGGAATCTATTTCCAGAAATTTCTAGGAATATGTTATGGCCTTTGTTTTGGTCACATTAAGTAATTTTAAACAAAGTAGATTAATTCAGTTACATTTCTAGGAAGAATATTAAGTATAGCAGGAGCTCAAGATTTTGTAAAGCATTTGCTCTTAAATACAGCTTTTTTTGGTCAACACTTTCTCTAAATTAAAAATATCAGGACCCTGCACATAGGATATATTTAGATCTAAAGATACAAGATTTTTAAATTTTTAGTCTAATACTTTTATAGACGAGGAAATTTGAAGCCCGGGTTAACACCCGGGTAAATAGAACCCAAATGACTTGAGCTGAGCACACACAGCTGACCTTCCTAACTAGAGCCAATTTTCTAATCCCTGAGTACTTTGTTCCCCCTACTTAACTATGAAAATGAAGATGTGTCATATTTGTACAGTGCTGATTGATCCTCTGTGTTATACAGCGTTAACAGATTTTAAGGCTGAGTCACTACCTTCTTTTGTTTTCTTCAGCCTTTCCCTCCATACCCTCCTCCCTTTTTCTTTAGACGTCACGTATTTAGGTGGAGTCTGATCATTTGTCTCACTTAATGTCCTCGGGGGACTGGATTACTCCTGGCTGCCAGTCTTGCTCCATAAATCTTCCACCGCGTGGCACTGCGTCTCCCCTTGCTAGAGACGGAGAGTCTCCTGGGTGTAAGAGCCCTCGTGGCTGCCAGTAGCACATAGGGATACGAGGCAGCACCGAGATTAGGTTTGCGAAGAGAACACGGGTATATTTACTCTCAAATCATCGCATTGGCTGGTTGAAGGTCTATTGCAAAGGGAACACTAGCATTTGAGTGTTCTCTTTTATGGATTCCGTGTGGTTTCAGACCAGCACCTGGTGTGCTGATTATATAATACACAAACGTTCAAGTGTGCAGTGATACCAGGTCCAGCGTTAGCCTCATAATTTTAGTCTGAAATTATTCAGCCATTAAAAATGCTGGTTTTAAGAACTGGTGGCATGGAAGTGTACATACAGGTGAAGGAAGAAAAGAAAGAAAATTGAACTTGAAGGACATGGGTTGAAGGCCAAATCATTTGGGACTCAGGTCTCAGAGACCGTCTGTAAAGGACCAGGCCATGTCTAAGGCAGAAGCCTTTGCTAGGAGAGGTTGCAATATCCTAAATCCCGAGTTACTGCATTTATTTCCCGGACCGCTAGAGGGGGCTCTTGATACATGCCAACACCTCGGCTTTCTCAGTCCAGTTTTCAAACTCCTTTCCTCTCTGATTCCTCTTTAGTAGAGTTCCAGCAGCAATGAGAAGGTCGAGGTGTGATATTCTTGAGATTTCTCTGCTACAGGAGTTTATGAGCTAAGTGATAACTGCTTGCAACTCAATCACAAACTGGATGTTTTAGCCGAGGGACCTAGTGCTGGCAACAGGTGTATTGCTCTTTCGAAAGCTGTGCATCAGCCCTTTAATGGGACCTTATTAACAAAACGGCAGCCCTTTTTTTCAGTTGTCCTACTTGTTTCTCAGAGCAGTACTGTTTTCTGCCTGTGCCTTCTGAATCTCATCTACACCCGAAGGGACTGCCTTCGTGTTCCTTATATACTATTTCTGACTCTAACCTGGCCTCCCTTAATTGAAATAGCGTCACCCTATTAGGTTGCTTTTCATTTGACCATTTCAAAGTCACCTCCCCAGCAAGACTGAGTCCGAATTAGGGTCTGTTAATTTGCTCACAGAATGACAGGAATACTTGCTGATTTGTTTTCTTATTAGAGACCTTATTAGAACCCCGGTAGCCTTGGAGAAAATCCTATCTTTAGGATTGTTCCAGAAGTCCAGTTTCTACACTACTTACGAACCGCGTTCATCCGCTTGTTGAGCAGGTGTGCATCCAGCCCCGCCTTCTGTTCCTCAGCTGGGGTTGCACGCGGCCTCAGTCTTACCCCGCGTGATGCTGAGTCTGTGGCACAGCTGTGAGTGCTGGCACGGAGCACGGATGGCCTCACGATGTTCAAGGGACAAGGAGATAAATACGCAACATGGTGTTTCAGTTCTGAGAAGGAGAGTGTCTGTCTTTCATCTCACGGGTACAACTAAAGCTCAGAGGAACCTCCTAGAAAGTGAAACTACTGAAGTGGTTGCCAAAGAGATCTTTCCTGTGACCCTTTGTTTTCTTTTTCCTGTGGACATGCTCCTGGGGTGTCTGTGTAACCTCTGCCTTTAGCTGAGTAGAAGAAAGAGCCCTTTGATTTCAGGTGGTTATCCTGATCCCTTGGGGCAGAGGCGTGAGGATTAGCCACAGAGACTGCCTTTCCTGTGTCTCGATCTATACGGCCAACCTTGTGTGTGAGACTTAATAGTTATGAATTACCTACTAAGTACCAGACAGGCCCTTTGATCTTCTCACTGAAGCACAGAGGTGGGTGGTGGTAACCCCAACCTCCAGAAGAGGAAATTGAGCTTCCATGAGGGTGAAGTAACTTGCCTAAAAATTCCAGTTAGAAAGGGTGGAGCTGAGAATAGAATCGTGGTCTCTCCAGGGTCCACCAGACCTCTCTGGCTTCCTTTTTAAAACTCAAAATGCCTGACTGGCTCAGTCGGCAGAGCATGTGACTCCTGATCTCAGGGTCGTGAGTTCAAGCCCCACCCCCATGTTGGGCGCGGAGCCTACTTCAAACAACCCAGAGCGAAGATGGGGTCAATACCTGCAGGCTCCAGCAGCCATAATACAGAGTGGGAGGCGCCTCTGAACCAGCTGGCTTCAGAGCTGTCTACACATCTGAGGAGTATTTGTGGAGCTTTGTTCTTTCCTGCAGCCTCCCCCCTCCCATCCCACTCCGTCACCCCCCCCACCCCCCCGCAGAGATGCCAGGCCACAAAAGCAGAGGTTTTGTTGTAACAAGATCCTGGGCTATGCAGGCTCTTTCAGATGGTACCCAAGAAGGAGTTGCAAATCCCAAACCAGGAGCCCCCTTCTTCCTCTCACTCTGCATGACTCACATGCACCTTTGCAGAGTGGGGAGCTGGTTGAGGGCTTTTGATTCTGGGATTCTCTAGTGTTAACCTTCAACTCCTCTCACCTCCCCCAACCCTATCCTCTGCTCCCAGTTTTCAAAAGGCTGAGCCCCTGCCACTACCCCACTCCCTTCCCTGACCGTGCGGCTTAGAGCTCAGCCTTCCTGGAGGGGAGCCTGGGTTCAGTTCAGTTCTCATTCATCTTCCAGTTCAGAAGAGCAGGCCTGTGATACTGACCCCCCACCCAGTGCCACACTGTCCCTTTTCTCTTTTGGTCCTCAAATCCATTTAATTATTCCCCACTGGGGCGTCTGGGTGGCTCAGTTGGTTAAGCGTCTGCCTCCAGCTCAGGTCATGATCTCCAGGTCTTAGGATGGAGCCTTGCATTGAGCTGGGCTCCCTGCTCAATCGGGAGTCTGCTTTTCCCTCTCCCTCTGCCTCTCCCCTCTGCTTGTGCTCTCTCTGTCTCTCTCTTTCTCTCAAATGAATAGATAAAATCTTTTTAAAAAAATTATTCCTCACTTTGTAGTTCGCACATGTAAGAAGGTTTTTAAGCAGAAACTTGAGACATTGGAGGTAGAGAAGGATATAGAAGTTGATAGAACTAAGAATAGTTCCAGGTCACCAAGCTGTTAAACATAGTGGTGCAGAGGCAGGTGGAGTGGGTGGCAATTTTATTTGTTCTATGAGGCTGACGGCTCTGGGGTCTCAGGAAGTCACATCCCCTTTTTGGGACCTCCACAGTCTATTCTTGCTCCAACAGACTGAATCTAAAGCAGGGGCAAGGACAGAGCTCTCGTCTTCTGAATCAAGCTGGTCCTCTAGCCCCATACTTCCCCCCCGCCCCGTCACTTTAAAAACAAAAACCTGGTGGCGCCTGGGTGGCTCAGTCGTTAAGCGTCTGCCTTCGGCTCAGGTCATGATCCCGGAGTCCTGGGATCGAGCCCCGCATCGGGCTCCCTGCTCTGCGGGAAGCCTGCTTCTCCCTCTCCCACTCCCCCTGCTTGTGTTCTCTCTCGCGCTGTGTATCTCTCTCTGTCAAATAAATAAACAAAATCTTTAAAAAAAAAAAAATAAAATAAAAAAATAAAAATAAAAACAAAAACCTTTGTCTTCTTTTATTTACCTTCATTCAAGTGAAATCTCTTTAAGACCCTTTACCCTGTAAGCGCCATGAGGCCTGGGACCATGTCTGTCTGTTTTTTGTTTTGTTGTTTGCTTTTGTCATTCTTACCCAGTGAGTGTTTGTTGAATGAATGATTGATAACGCTGCTGGTGCCTACTGAGCACTTACTATATGCCAGGTTCCGTGCTGAGTGATTTATATTCGCTGTGGCAGATAAGCCTCATAACCTGGAGAGAGAAACTATTGTCCCTGTTTTCCAAAGAAAGTGACTGAGCCTCAAAGAGGCCTTTACCCACCCACGGCCTTGCAGCTCTCAGGGGTGGCAGCGGGCCCCTGCAGGCCAGTCCTCCTCTCAGGTCCAGAGCATCACGGTACCTCCCCGTCAGTAAGCCTGCCACCTGCCAGTGGGCCCTTTCCTGTCCCACCCGGTGCCCCTCAGTGACTTCTCCCACAGACTCTATTTCTATCTTCACCACGGTTCTCTCTGACGAGGTTCTCCCCATAGAGGAGGAGTGGGTGTTCGAGAGAAGCTGTGCTCTGTGGGGTCTACTTTGCCCCACCCGAGGGATAAACCTGGTGGCTAGGGAAGGATCTAGAATAATCTTCGTCTAGACGTGTGTGCGGGACCCCGTAACCCGCTCATTAGCACACTGGAGCGGTTCTAGCCTAAACTGTTAGCTCACCGGCAGGGGCGCTTGGGGTGGTTGTTGGAGGTGCGCGTTCTCCAGGCTTCGTCCCCGGCGGGTCGGACTCAGCGGGTCTGCGGCAGGGCCCAGGGGGGCCGCGGGCCAGGCCTGCTACCCAGGGAGCTCAGCCGGCCTCGGAGGTCGGGCCTGTTGAAACCTTGGGCCTGAACCTGAGGCCTGAACCCGGGACACGTCCTTCCTGAGGCATCTATGCAAAGGAAAGCGCCACATTTTTTTTTTTTTTTGGTTTTATTTTTATCCAAACGGGAACTGAAACTCACATCTGTACTAAGGTAAACCGTGTGCAGCCTCCGGTTGTGGGAGCTGGGGGTCCCTGAAACGGGCAGAACCTCACACAGAAAGGCCTCCAGTCTAGAGGGCTGGGGCACCAGAGACAATAAGCCAGAGTCGTCCCCATCCTGAGCCGCCACGGTGGGTGCCACCTCCCCCATTTTACTTGGGGGCCTGAAGCGAATTCCCGTCTTGGAGGGAGAGTCGGTTTAAACTCACCAGCTTGACTCATCAGCTTCCTTAATAGAAGGGACGTGGAAGCTCCCAGCTGAGGGCCGATGCCTGCTGGCAGTTTGGGGTGGGACTTGGGGGATAATCGCAGCCCCGGAGTCACAGTACATGCACTGGAGGACCTCACGGTTCCCCGCCATCCTGATACCTCCCGTGTACACCAGAGGTTCTAGGGAGCTTCCTTTTACGTGCTGACGATTTCCTCTGAGATCTCTCAGCCTTGAAACCCTTTTGATGGAGACCACATCTTCTCCCCTACCTCTTCTCTCAGGTTTAGGAAGAGGGACCACTGAAGTCCTGGCCTCAGCACTGTTGCTCAGCAGTCGATTACTCCTCGGACTCAGGACACGCGTGCACTCGCCTTTAGCTCAGCCTTGCTCGTCTCTCCATCCTGAGGCCGGTCGTCATCCCCAGTGGCTTTGACCTTCTTCCCAGTGTTCACCCTCACAGGTCTTCCCACTCCAACTCTGGCCTCATCCCAACGCATGAGATCTGTATTGAAGCATGAATTTTGAAAAGTTGGACACACAATTCTCATACACACTATAGAAGCGTGTAGTTGAGATTTATTTGTCTCCTTAGTGAGGGAACCAGCAGGACGACCAGACTTCTGTAGGTGAATCCAACCATAAGCTTTGGAGTATCTTTCTAGGCTGCAGAGGCATTTCCAACTTCCTAGTGCTCTATTTCTTTGTAAGCTAACATTTAATTTTACAAAGTCTGGGCCCTATCAGTAGAAAATAGTGGGTGACCATCCCTTAGAGAGTCAGATGACCCTCAGGGAGCTGTGCGACAGCACTCTAGTGTGGCTTTGAAAGAGCATCCAGTGGGTTTGTTGCCTTATTTCCAAGTATCAGACACATTTTCTAAACACCCAAAGCTTCTCTAAATACCCACTCCCTAGGGGCGCCTGGGTGGCTCAGTCGTTAAGCGTCTGCCTTCGGCTCAGGTCATGGTCCCAGGGGCCTGGGATCGAGCCCCGCATCGGGCTCCCCACTCTGCGGGAAGCCTGCTTCTCCCTCTCCCACTCCCCCTGCTTGTGTTCCCTCTCTCGCTGTGTGTCTCTCTGTCAAATAAATAAAATCTTAAAAAAAAAAAAAACAAAAACCTACTCCCGTCAGAAGCGTGACCTTGAGGAAGGGGGCTCACAGACTTCGGGTTACCAGAGAGGAGTAACACAAAGTAGCTGTGGTCAAGCCCAGTTGCGTCTGTGTTGGGGAGGTGGGAAGGGCGGGGAGGGGGGAGGAGAGTGGGAGTCAGGACTTGCACCAGAGGGAATGAATGGATA
Source organism: Halichoerus grypus (assembly GCF_964656455.1). Lineage (NCBI taxonomy): Eukaryota > Metazoa > Chordata > Mammalia > Carnivora > Phocidae > Halichoerus > Halichoerus grypus. The sequence continues at coordinate 19,399,016 of NC_135718.1, read as the reverse complement.
GATTCGGGGGATGACGGGCTTTACTGAACAAGCATTTGGCAAGGACCTGGTAACCTATAAGCTGGGTGCTATGAAGAAACGTTTCACAGCTGAGGAAACAGAAGCTTCGGTTAGGAACCAGCCCCGAGTCACCAGGTTAGGAACTGCTGAAGCCCTGAGTTAATCCATGCCTGGGTCTCCTGAGCCATAAGCGTGTGGGAGGTAGAGGTGACTTCCTCTGTGCGTGTGCACGTGTATGTGTACTGGGCGGGAGGTGGGAGGTGACTTCCCCTGCGCGTGAGCACGGGTACGCATACCGGGTGGGAGGTGGGAGGTGACTTCCTCTGTGCGTGAGCACGGGTACGCGTACCGGGTGGGAGGTGGGAGGTGGGAGGTGACTTCCCCTGTGCGTGTGCGTGAGCACGTGTACGCGTACCGGGTGGGAGGTGACTTCCTCTGTGCGTGTGCGTGTGCACGTGTATGTGTACTGGGTGGGAGGTGGGAGGTGACTTCCTCTGTGCGTGAGCACGGGTACGCGTACCGGGTGGGAGGTGGGAGGTGGGAGGTGACTTCCCCTGTGCGTGTGCGTGAGCACGTGTACGCGTACCGGGTGGGAGGTGACTTCCTCTGTGCGTGTGCGTGTGCACGGGTATGCGTACTGGGTGGGAGGTGGGCGGTGACTTCCTCTGCGCGTGAGCACGGGTACGCGTACCGGGTGGGAGGTGGGAGGTGACTTCCCCTGCGCGTGAGCACGGGTACGCGTACCGGGTGGGAGGTGGGAGGTGGGAGGTGACTTCCCCTGCGCGTGAGCACGGGTACGCGTAGCGGGTGGGAGGTGGGAGGTGACTTCCCCTGCGCGTGAGCACGGGTACGTGTACCGGGTGGGAGGTGGGGGGTGACTTCCCTTAGCAGCAGGTGCAGAGCCCAGGCCTGGCGGTCCTTACACGTCTAAACAAAGCCAAGTGCAGGATTCCACACGGCCCCACTGCAGGGCCCCCATTCCTGTCCCTCTTCAGTACCAGCCGCCTGAGACCTCTGGGAACGAGCTCAGAGGGCGGGGGCCGCAGGCATGACTGCCGCGGACACTGCCTTTGACAGACTCATCCTCCGCCTTCAGCGTTGTTCCCGGGCAGGATGGGCCTCTGCCATCGCCCGCGCGCAGTGGCAGGAGGAGGGGCAGCCGGGGGCTCTGGGGTCTGTAATCGGATCGGAGGCTGTGACGGTGACAGCTGCGGTGGTGGAGGCCTGAGGAGGGGGCTTAGGCAGATGGAGAAAGGCTGGGCGCGGGGTGGGTGCTCAGTCGTCATCCTGGAGGCAGCTCTCCTGGGGCGCTGGGACCCTCACTCCAGCATCGAGGCCCCAGCCCTTAGTGCCACCAACAGCGCCTGTCCAGGCATGTGGCCTCATATGTGGGGAGGGTCCCGGGGACCTCCAGCCAGCCAGGCCGTACTGGGAGGCTCTGGAAGAAAGGCAGGTTTGTGAATCCCAGCCCCGCCGTTCGCTAGCTGTGCGGTCGCGGGCAGGTTTGCTAACTTCTGTCTCTACGTCCTCTCTAGCAGAATGCAAACGCCGCATGACACTGAGAAAGGGGAGTGTGTCCCCGCTTTAGAAAGGACTCAATAGCCAGCTGTACTGTTCTCTGGTATGTTCGAAACGCAACGTCATTGTACGGGCATCTATTACCATGTAATAAATGACACCCAAACTCAGTAGACTGAAACCACCACCATTTTATTCTGCCTCACGATTTGCTGGGTCAGGAATTCGGGCAGGACTCAGCTAGGTGACTCTTCACTCCACGCGGTAGCAATGGCAGCTGCCTAAGTGAGAAGAGCCTGGCAGATGGGCTGACCTGGAGGCTACAAGGTGGCTTCCCTCCTGTGTCTGGTGTGATGCTGGGGGAAACCGGCCATGAGTGGACATCACTTCCACATTAGTCAATTTGTCAAGCAACTCAGAAGCCCAGCCCAGTTCCAAGGTGAGGGGAACTGGCCCGCACCTCTCTATGGGAGGAATGGGCACGATTTTGCAGATCTTTAATCTCCCACAGACACCCTCAAATAGGACCTTATGAAGTATTTCTTTGTTTAGAACTTTTCCAGTGCCATCTTGGGGGAGTGGAAAGGGTCTAGGGCTGGCCACCAGGAAACGTGGGTTTGAGTCTCGCCCACCATCCTTTGAGCCCCTGTTACTCTCAAGGCCTTAGATCTGATGTCAGGAACCCAGAGACAGGGAGAGAGTATTCCTGGGTTTTTGGCTTCAGCCTGACCTGCTCCTCAAGCGGGTGACGTCAAGCAAGTCCTTCCCTTCCCAGAATCCCACTTTCCTGGTCAGTGGAGTGGGAAGGAGGTTGCACTGGGTGCCATGGAATCTTTCCCAGGGACCAACCCCCTGAGGGGTTAACTGGCACTGCTGGGGAAACTGAGACCTGCCTGGCTTCATGCCGGCTTCCAGAGGTGTCTGTGTGCCTCTCACCTTCAGCAAAGCCACAGAAAAACAGCTTTACAGAGCTCAACAGGGAGGAGGTGGCTGGTCTGTTTAGAAATGGATTCATAAAAATGGATTCCCAAAGCGTAAGAACAGGAATGGGTATACAAACACAGGGATTCCCGGATGCTTCTCGGAAAAGCTGAGGCCTGACGTGCACCCACCCACTCTGTGAGCTCCAGTGTGGAGGGACTTGAGATTTGCACCCCTGGCTGAGCCAGGCTGTGCATCCTTTTACTCACTGATTCTAGATCAATCTCCTTACCTAGAAAGGTCCCCAGAGTGGGCAAGCAGCCCAGAGGGGCTTGGTCTCCAAAAGCCCAGCAAAAACCAGGGGCTTCTGGTTTCTCCCTTCTGAGGGAGAAGGGGCCCAGCCTCTGCCCCAGACCCTTCAGGACCATCCTGGAGCCCTTGATGCTCTGTGGCTACCCAGGGCCTGGGCATCCATGGGCCGGGCCATCCTTGGGAAAGAGGGGGCAGGGCTCTGGCCATCAGTGGAGGCTGTTAGGGAGGGTGGGCAAGGAGTGTTCTGGCCCAGGGCCAGGGCTGTGGGATTTACAGTCATCCTGGGGCCTTGGAGCAGCTTTTTTATTTTGAAGCCATGAGTAATTGAGCCAACTGTGTGGGATCCCACAGCCGGCCCTGCCTCTTCCCACTCACACACACACATATATTTACACCTGTCTCATACGCACACACACACGCACCTATACACACATCATTTGGAGAGACAGAAGAAGCATCTTGTATGGAAGTCCTGTGCTAGGCCTCCGCCAGGTGCTTTTCCTACACCATCTCACGGAATTCTGACAACTCTTTAAGCTGGGCCTCATTATCCCCAGTTTGCAGCTGAGGAAACTGACCGAGCCAAGGTGAGGCGAGGTAACTTGCCCCAGGATCCACAGCTAAGAAGCAGCAGAGAAAGGGCTTGAACCCTGTCTCCTCACCAGCTCAGGCCCTTCCCACGCTCAGTCCAACACGGCTAGACCTTGTCTGAAATCATCTTTTTCTGGTATCTAATGGGGAAATTGGACTTAAAAATGACTCTACATCATAAAAGAAAAGATTGATAAACTCAACTGCATTAAAAATAATAATAAAAGCCTGCATGGCAAAAAATACACCATGGGCAAAGCCAAAGAAAAGACGAGCTAGGGGAAACATTGCTATTGATATTAAGGCAAAAGGCTAATCTTCATAATGTATAAAAATTTCCTAGTCATTTATAGGAAAAGGACCAAAATCTAATTTTATTTTATTTTATTTTATTTTTTATTTTTTTTTTAAAGATTTTTGAGAGAGCATGAGCGGGAGGGGCAGAGGGAGAGGGAGAGCAGGCTCCCTGCTGAGCATGCAGCCCGATGCAGGGCTCGATCTCACAGCCCTGAGTGAGATCATGACCTGAGTGGAAATCAACGGTTGGATGCTTAACCAGCTGAACCCCCCGGGGGCCCCACGTGGTTGTACCATTTTATATTCCCACCAGCAGGGTATGAGAGTTCCAGTTCCTCTGCATCCTCAGCAACATCAGATATAATCAGTCTTTTAAATTTAAGCTGTTCTTGTGAGTGTGTAATGCTATCTCATTGTGGTTTATATGTGTATATCCCTCGTAACACATGATGTTGAACAGATTTTCGTTACTTATTGGCTATCAGCATATTTTCTTTCATGTTCAAATCTTTTGTCCATTAAAAAAATTGAGTAATTTTCTTTCTTATTACTGAGTTATAAGAGTTCTCAATACATTCTGGATGTGAGTCATGTGTTAGATTTATATATTGTGAACATTTTCTTCCATTCTGTGTCTTGCTTTTTCATTTTCTTAATGGTTTATTTTATTTATGTATTTATGTATATATGTATGTATGTATGTATTTATATTTTAAGTAGGCTCTACACTCAATGTGGGGCTCGAATTCACAACTCCAAGATCAAGAGTCACGTACTCCATTGACTGAGCCAGCTAGGTGTCCCTCATAATGGCTTCTTTTGAAGCAAAGCTGAGGTTTTAATTTTGATGAAGTCTAATTTACCAATTTTTAAAATTTGTACAGATTTTTCCCGTGTTCTCCTTTTTTTTTTTTTTTTTTTTTTTTAAGTGGGGAAGGAGCAGAGGGAGAAGGAGAGAGAATCTTAAGCAGGTTCCACACCCAGCATGGAGCCCACTGCAGGGCTCAGTCTCACAACCCTGAGATCATGACCTGAGCCGAAATCAAGAGTTGAACCCTTAACTGACTGAGCCACCCAGCTGCCCCTCTGTGTTTTCCATTTGAAGTTTTGTAGTCAGCAGTTACATTTAGGTATGTGACTCATTTTGAGTTAATTTTTGTGTAGAGTATGAAGTGAAAGTCAAGGTTTATTTTTTTCATACAGTTGTCCTGTTGATCCAACACCATTTGTCAAAAATACTGTTTTTTCCCTGCTTTGAATTATCCTGGTGCCACTGAAATCAATTGACCATAGATGTACGGACCTATTTCTCACTGTATTCTCATCCATTGATCTATATAGCTACCCTTACACCAACACCTCATTGTCATGATTAATATCACTAAACAGTAGCTCTTGAAATCTATAGTGTTGGTTTTCCAAATTTGTTCCTTTGTCAAAATTGTTTTTGTCTATTCTGAGCCTTTTTAATTTCCATATACAATTTACAATCAGAATATCAATTTCTACAAAAAAAATCTGCTAGAAATTTCACTGGAATTGCATTGAATCTGTGGATCAGTTTGGGGTAATTGACATCTTCAGAACATTGAGTCTTCTGATCCATGAATTTTTTATATCTCTCCATTTATTCGGATTTTTAATTTTTCTCAGTAATGTTTATAAGTAATCTGTGTACCAGTCTTGCACATATTATGTTAAATTTATCACTAAGTATTTTCTGTTTTCAGTGTTACTGCAAATGTTATTTTTAGAATATTATTTTCTAATTTTTTTTGCTGGCCTATATAAATACAATTGATTTTTTAAAATATTTTATTTTTTTGTCAGAGAGGCGGGCTCCCTGCTGAGCAAGGAACCTCATGTGGGACTCGATCCCACGACCCTGGGATCGTGACCTGAGCTGAAGGCAGACACTTAACGACTGAGCCACCCAGGCGCCCCTTGAGTTAGTAATTTCTGTCTTTAATAGAATTTATCTGTTTTCATCAATGTTGTCATTTTATTGTCATAAATTGTTATATTGTTTATTATTTTTTTAATTTATTGAAGTACAGTTGACATATAATATTATATTAGTTTCAGATGTACACATAGTGACTCCACAATTCCATGCGTTACTCAGGGCTCTCCGTGATAACTGTAGTCACCATCTGCCCCCCAGTGATTTTTTTTTTTTTAAGATTTTATTTATTTATTTGACAGAGACACAGTGAGAAAGGGAACACAAGCAGGGGGAGTGGGAGAGGGAGAAGCAGGCTTCCCGCTGAGCAGGGAGCCCGATGTGGGACTCGATCCCAGCACCCTGGGATCACGACCTGAGCGGAAGGCAGACGCTTAACGACTGAGCCACCCAGGCGCCCCCCCAGTGAAGGTTTTTTATTATCCTGTCAGTGTCTCTAGCATCTGTACTGTTAGCTTCTCTTTCATTTCTAACACTGATGATTTATATCCTCTCTCTCTCTATTATTCTAGCTAGAGTTTTATCAATTTTATTGATCCTTTCAAAGTAGTAGCTTTGGGTTTAATTGAATTTTATCCATTTGTCCATTTCTTAGTTGATTTTTGGTCTTGTCTTTATTACTTCCCTCCTTCTATTTATTTACCTTGAATTTAATTTGCTCTTCTCTTAGTAGGTTCTTAAGATGGAAGCTTAAATAACTGACTTTAGATCTTTCTTTCTAATATGAACATTTAAAGTTATAAATATCCCTCTAAGTACTACTTTAACTGCATCCCACGAATTTTGATATGTGGCACTTTTATTTTCACTCAGTTCCAAATATATTCTAATTTCCCTTGTGATTTCTACCTTGACCCATGGATTATTTAGAATTGTGTTTTTTTTATTTCCTAAATAGTCTGTATATTCTTAATGTTTTCCTACCACATGAATATATTATCTATTCAAAAATAAATTAAGGGGGCGCCTGGGTGGCTCAGTCGTTAAGCGTCTGCCTTCGGCTCAGGTCATGATCCCCGGGTCCTGGGATCGAGCCCCGCATCGGGCTCCCTGCTCGGCAGGAAGCCTGCTTCTCCCTCTCCCACTCCCCCTGCTTGTGTTCCCTCTCTCACTGTATCTCTCTCTGTCAAATAAATAAATAAAAATCTTTAAAAAAAAAAATAAATAAATTAAGGAAAGGGCACCTGGGTGACTCAGTTGGTTAAGCGACTGCCTTCAGCTCAGGTCATGATCCTGGAGTCCCAGGATCGAGTCCCACATCGGGCTCCCTGCTCAGCAGGGAGTCTGCTTCTCCCTCTGACCCTCCCCCCTCTCATGTGCTCTCTCTCCCCCTCCCTTCTCTCTCTCAAATAAATAAAATCTTTTAAAAAAATTAATTAATTAAGGATAAATTTAAAATAAGAATAATGACTTTGGGGCGCCTGGGTGGCTCAGTTGGTTGAGCGGCCAACTCTTGATTTTGGCTCAGCTCATGATCTCAGGGTCCTGGGATCGAGCCCTGTGTCCGGCTCCTTGCTCAGCCAGGAGTCTGCTTGAGATTCTCTCTCTCCTTCTCCCTCTGCCCCTCCCCCCACTCACACACGCTCTCTCTAAATGAACAAACAAAAAACAAATAAATAAAATCTTAAAAAAAAAAAGAATAATGACTCTCAAGTTGGAAATGAGAACCTACACACAAACTGAGCTTTCCCTGACTGCTCTCTCTCCTATTTACCATACTCACCTCCATCACCCTGCTGCCCCCTTGACCAGAATATTTATCATGATGAGCTTCTCCCTCTCTCTCATTCCTCATATCCAAGCAACTACCAGGGCTTGGATATGGCTTTTCTGTCCTGAATTTTATGAAATACGCCCCCTCCTCTGCCATTTTGCCATTATCCAAATGGAAGCCACCATCGACTCTCATTTGCACGAATGCAGTAGGCATCACAATGGCTTCCCTACAAAATCCTTAGTTACCAGGGGAAGAGAGTGATGTAACGTAGGGAAGACTGGAGGATGCCCTCTTAATCACGTGATCAAAATGAAGATCACTGTGAATGAGACAAATGGAAACCATGCACCACATGATAAGATACAGTGAGAAAAATGCCACCTAAATATGTCATTTAAAAATTTATGCCAGACAATCCTATTATTTTAATTTACTCTGTACTAAATTTTCCTCTCTATTGTTTGATTTCATTAGCTTTCTTTCTTAGGGTTAGATTTTTTTCATGGGCTTAAAAATGTTGATTTTCAGACTCATTTTGAGTGGTCCATGGAGATGTTCATTGTGCTTTTGAGCAAAGATTAATTTTTAAAAATATTTTATCTATTGGGACACCTGGGTGGCTCAGTCGGTTAAGCATCTGCCTTCGGCTCAGGTCATGATCCCAGGGTCCCGGGATTGAGCCCCGCATCAGGCTTCCTGCTCAGCGGGGAGTCTGCTTCTCCCTCTCCCTCTGCCACTCCCCCTGCTTGTGCTCGTTCTCTCTCTCTCTCAAAAATAAATAAATAAAATCTTTAAAAAACATTTTTATCTATTATTCTTATGTGCTTAGAGGAGCAATAGTGCCTTAGAAGTATTGAATTTACAAAGCAATCATTTAAAAGCCAACATTCTGGGGGCACCTGGCTGGATCAGTCAGTGGATCATGAGTTCAAGCCCCATGTTGGGCATAGAGGTTACTTAAAAAAAAAAAGAAAGCCCAACAGTCTGTGTCTAAATTCCAGTGTAGTAGAAAGAGCCAGGCTCTTAGGAGGCCAGAGTCCCAGTCTTTAATCCTAGCTCTGCTGTGTGATCTTGTTCAGGTTTCTGAATTTTTCGGAGACCCAGTTCTCTTGTTTAAAAAAACAGGCATAGGGGCGCCTGGGTGGCTCAGTCGTTAAGCGTCTGCCTTCGGCTCAGGTCATGGTCCCAGGGTCCTGGGATGGAGCCCCGCATCGGGCTTGCTGCTCGGCGGGAAGCCTGCTTCTCCCTCTCCCACTCCCCCTGCTTGTGTTCTCTCTCTCGTTGTGTCTATGTCAAATAAATAAAATCTTTAAAAAAAAATAAAAAACAGGCATAGTAACACCTTCCTTGCAGAGTTTTTGTGAGGATTAAGTGAAAGTGCCTGTCAGGGCTTCCCAAGTGTTGCTGGCTTTGTAACTGAAGTTATGATTGACTCTCCCATGCGGTGTGAAAGAAGCGAAGAAAGCTGATAATCTGCCAAATGTGTGCAGGAGGCTGCTGGCCTTTGCAAACAAAAGGACTCCAAATACACGTGACTGTTCCCATTCAGTAGGAGTGGTCCCTTCATCCAGTTTCTGTCTGTGTGTTCTCAGAGGGAGTAAGGGGGACACACAGAAGCCAGAACATGTGTGTTGTTCTGGAGGCAGAAAGTGGCACATCCAGTGGCAGGAATCAGGCTCCCGAGCTGACGTAGTAGTAATAGCCTGGGGGCCACCGGAGGCTTAGGTAGGTAGGAGAGGTGTTTTTTTTTTTAAAGATTTTATTTATTTATTTGACAGAGACACAGCGAGAGAGGGAACACAAGCAGGGGGAGTGGGAGAGGGAGAAGCAGGCCTCCCGCGGAGCAGGGAGCCCGATGTGGGGCTCGATCCCAGGACCCTGGGACCATAACCCGGGCCGAAGGCAGATGCCCAACGACTGAGCCACCCAGGCGCCCCATGTAGGAGAGGTTTTTAAGCAAACAATGCTGGGGAAAACGCCACAGGTGAGTCCCAGTGAGGATCAGAGGCTGCTCCCTTCCAGCGTTTCTTTTGAACATTTCTGAGTCATTGATGTCATTTTCTGAAGCCCTTCCAAACCCAGGACCCAGCACCGTGGTTTTGTCTCCATTTGGCTGTCATTCCAAGCTGCGCTCTCTGGGCCCCTCTGCCCCGGAGTGGCTCATGAGCTCCCTTCCAGCTCTGGCCACCGTGACCCCCATGTCCTGGCCAGCCCCACATGGATTTTCACTTGAATTAAATTTCATGACTCTCCCTTTTTGTTCAGGGTCTCCCTCGTGGCCAGTACACCCTTCGCAAGGACACCAGAGGGGGACGTGAAGGGAAGAGAGAAAGAACTGGAAAAGGTAGGGGACTACACTCAAGGCATTTGCACATTTGGAAATTCATTTAATTCATTGAAGCCCTCTAAAGCAAATAAGACATAATATCTATTTTTACTTTATTAATGAGGCTCAGGGGGCTGCTAATAAACCCAAGTCACTGTTACTTTAATGACAAAGTTTTTGAAATTATAGAAAAAATATTTAGTTACATTGAAAGAAATGGTTGAAATCTGTTGTTTGATTAGTTTTTTTTTAAGATTTTATTTATTTATTTGACAGAGAGAGACAAAGCGAGAGAAGGAACACAAGCAGGGGGAGTGGGAGAGGGAGAAGCAGGCCTCCCGCTGAGCAGGGAGCCCAAGGCAGGGCTCAATCCTAGGACCCTGGGATCATGACCTGAGCCGAAGGCAGATGCTTAATGACTGAGCTACGCAGGCGCCCCTGTTTTTAATCTAATATAATTTTTTAGGTGGAGGAGGGGCAGAGGGAGAAAGAATCTTATTTTTTATTTATTTATTTTTAAAGATTTTATTTATTTATTTGACAGAGAGACAGCGAGAGAGGGAACACAAGCAGGGGGAGTGGGAGAGGGAGAAGCAGGCTTCCCGCGGAGCAGGGAGCCTGATGCGGGGCTCGATCCCAGGACCCTGGGATCATGACCTGAGCCGAAGGCAGACGCTTAACCGACTGAGCCACCCAGGCTCCCCTTATTTTTTTTTTTAAGGTTTTATTTATTTATTTGACAGAGTGTGTGCACAAGCAGGGGGGAGGGGCAGAGGGAGAGAGAACAGCAGGCCGGACCCTGGTATCATGGCCCAAGCAGAAGGCAGACGCTCAATTGAATGAGCCACCCAGGTGCCTCGAGAAAGAGAATCTTAAGCAGGCTTCACGCCCAGCACGGAGCCTGACACGGGGCTCAATTTCACAACCCTGAGAAATTAAGAGTCGGATGCTTAACCCACTGAGCCACCCAGGTGCCTCTGTTGTTATATTAGTTATAATCAGCCTAAAATAATTATTTTCATTCTGTTTTTTTTCACTTCCTATTTTCGTAAATGATAACCACAAAAACACTACCGTTTATCAAATATATGCTCATGGAAGGCACTCTGCTAAACATTTTGCCTCTTCTGTCTCATTTAAATGTCAGAACAAACCAATATAAGAGATGTTAATTGCCCCATTTTCCAGGTGAGGCCAAAAGGAATTTACCTTGTCTATCACTTAATGTTCTCACATAATTATTTTCCTAAGTTCCCACATACTGTTCATGATTGTTGTTTTTAATTGCTACATGCCCATAATGTTTCCTAATTTACTTAATTCCGTTTCCCTGGTTAGGTATGATGATGAAAAGAGCTGGGAGAAGCATTACTCGTTCGTTTATTGAACAAATATTTAATTGGCACCTCCTGTGCTGTCAGGCGTCGTGCTAGATCCAGGGGACACAACGGTGAGCAAGACTTGGCCTCCACAGAGCAGCTCACAGCCTCCTAGCTGATGCCGCAGCAAGACAGGGTGGGGACGGGGGAGGTCCCGGGTGCTGTGGGAGCACAGAGCAGGGAGCCTTGACACCCCCCAAACCGCAGCACTGTCAGAAGAACAGCTGCCGATTAAGGCCAAGGACCACCACTCTAGGAAGACTAGGATAAGCCTAATGGCCACCATTTCATCATCGGCACAATCAGCGATGGCCACCACACATGAACCACTCATGGCCCTCTAATGGAACCTGGGAATTCAGGGGCTCCAGGGGTTCCGATACTTTAGGATTTAGAACCCCAAACTATGTTCATCCCCTGGTAACTTTATCAAAAGCTTGTTTGCCATTCCCTAAGCCAAAGGGGCCCTAAAACAGCAACGTTCATGCTCCATTCAGTGTTTCTGTGTCTGTTGTCCTTGTGGTAATGACGTCGGTGGTGACCAGGATGATGGTGCTGGGGCTGATGATGGCTTTGAGAGCTTTCATCCCCTGAGCATCTCCATGCATCAGGGACTTCATGAATGTTATTTAATTGATCTTCACAATAGCCCTAAGAGGTGGTGGTGTTATCTTCGTGTTTCTTGGGTCAGTAACTACATCAGAGAGGTTAGGTAATTTGCTCAAATTCAGCCCGCTAGTAAACATAGAAGGAGCCAATTCTTTAACTACAAGAGTTATTGCTTAGTGTGTTAAGAGCAGTCAGAGTGTGCTGGTTTTACCCTAAAGGGGCTAATTGTGGGTTATTGATTTTAATTTATGTATACTCTGCCCCTTTTAATAGAAGGCTCAAGGTGGCTTACAATAAAAGCCTTCCAATATGGCTTAAAAATAGGTACTATTGGAGGCGCCTGGGTGACTCAGTCGTTAGCGTCTGCCTTCAGCTCGGGTCGTGATCCCGGGGTCCTGGGATCGAGCCCTGCATCGGGCTCCCTGCTCAGCGGGAAGCCTGCTTCTCCCTCTCCCACTCCCCCTGCTTGTGTTCCCTCTCTTGCTGTCTCTCTCTCTCTGTCAAATAAATAAATAAAATCTTTAAAAAAATAAATAAAATGCTTAAAAAAAATAGGTACTATTGGGGACTCCTGGGTGGATCAGCCAGTTGAGCATCTGACTCTTGGTTTTGGCTCAGGTCATGATCTCAGGGTCGTGCGATCAAGCCCAATGTCAAGCTCCACCCTCAGCGGGGAGTCTGCTGGAGAGTCTCTCCCTCTGCCCCTCCCCCCACTTGCACCTGCTCTCTCTCTCTCAAATGAAAAATAAAAATAAACAGGTACTATTGGATGGGAATTCAAGCCAATGTAAAGTGGTTGCTGTGATTGCTCAGTGAGGGCTCTGAGCTTCCTGGCAGCCATGGTAAAAATAGAGGTATTGTAGGGGCCCCTGGGTGGCAGAGTCAGGTTAGCATCAGACTCTTGGCTTTGGTTCAGGTCGTGATCTCAGGGTCGTGAGATCGAGCCCCACAGCCGGCTCTGCGCTCGGCAAGAGTCTGCTTGAGATTTTCTCTCTCCCTCTCCCTCTTCCCCTTCCCCCTGTGCTCTCTCTCTCTCTCTTAAAATAAAAAAATAAATCTTAAAAAAAAGAGGTATCGTAAATTGCAAAGCTATTATTTTGGAGATACAGTGCATGTTCTTCCTGGCACTAATTTAGAAATTCTATACAGATTCTATGAAAACCAAAGGCAGGTATCTTTGCTCAGGTTTCTCAAAAAGCAAACTGAGACGGAGATGCGTGTGCAGGAGGTTTACTGGGGAGGACTCTGTGTAAGGAGGGAGGGAAGCAGCATTGTGCAGAGGGAAAGTGGCACTCCAGTGCACTTGCCATGGGGCCTCGTCCTCCTGGTTCTGTCAGGAGCTCTGGAGCTTGAGTGGCTCTTCAGAGATGTCCCACCTTAAGTCAAGGGGCTAGGACCTTATACTCCACTCATGTAGTGACTCTATTGGATGTGGGCTTCCCCAGGGGAGGACACTGCCTTCAGTTTAGGGAAATTCTGGAAAGGGACTCAGTTGGGAGCCACGGGAAGCCAGTGCCTCTGGCCGCGGGGGGAGCGCGTGCCGTGGTCCTGAAAGGGAGACGTAGGTGGTACCACGCCAACGACGACAGTCCACTCCTTGCCTCTGCCAGTTCCACCGGCTTTGTATAATCTACTTGTCCCATCTTGGAGCAGCTCCCTCAGGGCTCTGGTAGTTTCTTTTGGGAAAAAGACTTGCAAGAGAAAGGTTAGTAAGACAAACTACAGACCCCACCGCTGAAATTGGTTTTAAAGCTGCAACTGAACGCATGGGTTGCGGTAGGCAGATAATGGCCCACCAGGCGGTTTGCCGACCCGGGAGTGCTCTCTCTGAGGGGGGCACTGTCTCGGGCTCCGCTTTGGTCTCTGCCGTAGGCACGTTGGATACCTAGCTGTGCAGTAGCTAGCTAGCTCAGTCTCCAGGACTGAGAGCCGTGCTGTCGGTTTCATAAATGACCTCCATCCCTGGTACTCTGGACGCTTCGCTGACACACTCAGTGGACGGTGCTGGGGTGACTGATGACAGAAGCTGACTGAGAGCCACCCCTGCCCCCCGTCATTCTGGGTACTTGGCCGTTCAGTGCCTCCTCCATGGGGAATGTCTCCTGGGGGGCGCTTTCATATGAGGCAATGATCTTCACACTTAATAACCACATCCACAGGTTCGTCCACACGCCTCTAGCCTAGGCCTCCTTGTGCCTGATACTCCATTCTTTCCCTTTCCAGGACCCTGACACATCAGCCATCTCCCTCACCACTGCCCAGGAATCCATGCACATTCTTATCCTGGGCTACTTCTGTAAGGACACAGAGTGGGTGACCACATGTACCCCCCGCAGCTCTCCCCATTGGGGGGATTTCCTCTCGCCGCTCTCACACTGCCGCTCCCGAGTGGAGCGCATACAGCAGCAGTTCATTTTGGGCTCCATGTACCAAATGCCCCACCTGGGAGGCCTCTTCCTCCTTGTCGGCTGGTCCTAAAGGACCTTTCCCTGGGACCACAGATACAAGAGCTGAGGGAGACACACTGACACAGCAGTGACGTACGACAGCTGTTCTTTGAATTGCTTGTTTCATTTGATATAAGAATGAAAGCCTAAGTGTTCCTGTTTCTGAAGATAGCCCTAAATGTGCACTTGGACTTCTTACTGAAACAACGTTAGTTACCTGGAATATGGGCTATATTTAGGTAATGTTTAGAATGACACGTTAATAAAGTAATCTGTTAAAACAGGGGAAAAACAGCACTTCTCAATTTTTGTTTGGTCTCAGGACACTTTGACACTTTTAGAATTTTTGAAGACATCCCAAGAGCTTTTGTTTATGTATTTATTGATTGATTGATTGTAATCTCTATACCCAACGAGGGGCTCATACACATGACCCTGAGATCAAGAGTCACATGCTCTTCTGGCTGAGCCAGCCAGGTGCTCCTGTGGGTTATATTTATTGATATTTACCATATTAGATATTAAAAGTGAGAACATTAAAATAATATTTATTTTAAAAAACAAATAAGCCCATTATATGTTAACACAAATAACTATATTTTCTGCACACAAAAAATTAGTGAGAAGAAAGGTTATTGTTTTATATTTTTCAGATCTTTTTAATGTTTGGCTTAATAGAACACAGCTGAATTCTCACGTCTGCTTCTGCATTCAATCTCTTGCTAGATGTTGTTTGGTTTGAGAATGTAAAGAAAATTTAATCTCATGCAGATATTTAGTTGTAAAGAAGGACTTTGCAGTCACCGTTAAAGGTTACAGAGACCCCTGGGGGTCCTCTGGCCACTTATTTGAGAACCAATTTTATAGAACAGAAAAAGCTATCAAAGATCTGTTTTACATGTATATAGTAAGCTTTAGGATCACATGATTTCCCAGGGGAATTCTTGCAATCCTTCAGAGACCAGATAATCCTAATGTTAGAAAAAGAAAGAAAATTCCCTCTTTTTATGAAGTAAGTATAACATTGATACCTAAATACAATAAATAACGAAAAAAAAAAAACCCCAGAGATGCCTGGCTGGCTCAGTCAGTAGAGTGTGTGATTCTTGATCTCAGAGTTCGAGCCCCATGTTGGGGGTAGAGATTACTTAAACAAAACAAAACAAAAACAAAAAACAAACAAACAAAAAGTATAGATCATTCTTTCCTTTTAAGTTTTTTTTTTTTTTTTAGTTTATTTAAGTAATTTCTACACCCAATGTGGGGCTCAAACTCATGACCCTGAAATCAGGAGTTTGCATACTCTCTGATTAAGCCAGCCAGGTGCCCCTAGGTCATTCTTACTTACAAATATTTATGCATAAAATCCAAGCATTAGCAAATAAACTCTAAGAGGACATTAAAAGCAATATACCATAATCAAGTGGGATTTATTCCAGGAACACAAGAATGGTCTGATATTATTCATTAATGTAATTCACCATAATAATAAATTTATGGGGGCGCCTGGGTGGCTCAGTTGGTTAAGTGTCGGCCTTCGGCTCAGGTCATGATCCCAGGGTCCTGGGATCGAGCCCCGCATCGGGCTCCCTGCTCAGCGGGGAGCCTGCTTCTCCCTCTGCTGCTTCCCCTGCTTGTGCTCTTTCACTCTCTCTCTGTCAAACAAATTTAAAAAATCTTAAAACACTACTACTACTACTAATAAATTTATGAAAAAATATATATCTATAGATATTGTAAACCTTTGGACTAAAGTAAATATCCATTCATGTTCAAAACATTAAATAAAAACAGGAATTAATGAATTCATTTTAATATAATAAACGTATATATTCAGAATGTATACTTCATTCCTTATTTAAAGGATAAGCACATGAGGTCAGGAACAAGGCAAGGATGCCCAGCATGTCCACTGCTATTGAACATAATATCAGAGGTATTAACCAATGCAACCAGACAAGAGAAAACTATCAGAGGCATAAGATTTAAAATTAAAAAATAAAACTATCCTGGGGTGCCTGGGTGGCTCAGTCGGTTAAGCATGGGACTGTGGATTTCAGCTCAGGTCATGATCTCAGGGTTGTGAGATGGAGCCCCTTGACGGGCTCTGTGCTGGGCGTGGAGTCTGCTTAAGATTCTTTCTCTCATCTCCCTCCTCTGTCCCTCCACATCCCTGCTCATATGTGCTCTTTCTCTCAAAACAAAAAAACAAAAAAACTTGTGTATTTCCAACTCTACTATCATATATATAAATATAGTTTTATTTATTTATTTATTTATTTATTTATTTATTTATTTAGGGGGAGGGGCAGAGAGAGAATCTTTTTTTTAATTATTGCAATCTCCTAATACATTTTATTTGTAATCCAACATCCCCTGCAACATTCAAATTCTTCTGCTCACACCACCATTCATTGTACAGTCACATACTGAGCACCAGCAATGTGCTGGACAGTACGGTGTGTCCTTGCAGATACAAGTATGTATATTTTAAACTTTTTTTTTTTAAGATTTTATTTATTTATTTGACAGAGAGAGACACAGCGAGAGGGGGAACACAAGCAGGGGGAGTGGGAGAGGGAGAAGCAGGCTTCCCGCGGAGCAAGGAGCCCGATGTGGGGCTGGATCCCAGGACCCTGGGATCATGACCTGAGCCGAAGGCAGACGCTTAACGACTGAGCCACCCAGGCGTCCCACAAGTATGTATATTTTAGCATTCGTGCTTTGGAGATTACATTTTAGAGAGAATAACCAGGTCTGATCCTGGCTAACTTGAGACAGAGAATCTTAAGCAGACTCACGCCCAGCGCAGAGCCCGTCAAGGGGCTCCATCTCACAACCCTGAGATCATGACCTGAGCTGAAATCCACAGTCCCATGCTTAACCAACTGAGCCACCCAGGCACCCCAAGGAAACTCAAAAGTTTTAATGATAAAACTCACACAAACCAAATAATTCTATAGGCTACACATATATGTGCACATTTTTATAGAAATGAAGAAAATATAAATACGCAAATATGTTTCTATTTCTATGAACAATAACCAGTTAGAGGAAATAATGAAAGTGAAACCTTTATTTAGTATAGAAACAAAAAAGCAGAAAATATTGAGGAATAAACGGGTAGCTATGTGAATGATGTGGACATTCTAACATAATCTGTGAGGGAGTTGTTTACCTGATATTGTGGTGCTAGGCATCTAGAAAATGAGTGAGTTAGTCATAGAGAAGGAAACATAGTATATAATAGGCAGGCTTGGCCCTGGAAGTAGCCACCTACCTAAGTCATCTGGAATCCCTCCAGCATCACAAGCCCAGGTACCAGGAGGGTGGTAACCTGTCCCAGGAGGGGAGTTTTGGGTGCCATCTTCTGCCCTGGCTGATTCTCATCTGGCTCCGGGTCCCTCATCCCTCTGGGCTGGGAAACTGGCAGCTGGTGTCAATGTGGTGATTTGCTTGGCTCTGTTCTCTCTTCTAGTATCAGTTTTTCCATAATAAAACTGCTTTGATCTGCTAGAGTGTCAAGTGTTTTATTTGCTACTGCTAAAATCGTCAAAACCTCTCTGAGGAAAACTTTAAAACACTCCCAAAAGGCGTAAAAGGAGACTTGAGCAAAGCAAAAGACATCCCTTGTTCTTTGACGGGACAACTCAACATCATAAAGATATAATTCGCATCAAGTTCATCTATAATTTTAACATGATCCTAATAAAAATACCACATTTTTTCCCAAGAGGAGTTGATTCCAGAACTCATATAGAAAAATAAACATGCAAGAATAGCTATAAAAACCCAAAAAAAGAAGAGCTGTAAGAAAGTAGGTTTGTCAAGTAATAAGTGATATTAAAAAGAATCTATAATTAAAACTGGTAATTGAATGAAATAATTGGTAAATGAATAGACAATTAGAATAAAATAGAAAGTTCAGGAATAGACCTAAGTGCATATGGAAATTTAGTATATGATAAAGATAATATCTCAAATCATGGAGGAAAAGCTGGTTCTTTTAAAAAATGATGTTGGGGCAACTGGTTGGCCATTTGGAGAAAGATAAAATTGGATCCGTGCTTCACCCTGTACACCAGAATAAACTCCAAATGAATCAGAGGTCTCAGTGTAAAAAAAGAAAGTCAGACTGGTACTGGAAGAAAACTGGAGAATTTAAAAAATAATCTCAGGGCGGGGGAGCTTTTTAAACTCTAACTCAAAATCCAAATGCAACAAAAGAAAAGGTTGATGAATTTCTCTGCATAAAAATAAAGCAACACTAGCATTTCACAAAAATTTAATAAGCAAAATCGAAAGAGAAATACTAAACTAGGTGGAAATACTCACTCCCTATATCAGAGATAAAGATCTAGGCGCACCTGGGTGGCTCAGTCGTTAAGCATCTGCCTTGGGCTCAGGTCATGATCTCAGGGTCCTGGGATCGAGCCCCGCATCGGGCTCCCTGCTCCTCAGGAAGCCTGCTTCTCCCTTCCCACTCCCCCTGCTTGTGTTCCCTCTCTCTCGCTGTGTCTCTCTCTGTCAAATAAATAAATAAAATCTTTAAAAAAAAAAAAGATCTAATTGCCCTAATACATGAAGAAGACTTAAAATTGAGGGGGAAGAAAACTCTCCAAGTATAAAAATATAAAAGAGGGCAATATAAAAATGGACAAAAGAGACAATTTTTTAAAAAAGGCGTACAAGAGTCCTGAAATACCTTTTGTGAAAGGTTAAATAAGCTACGTGGGTATTATACACACGGGAGAGAAAAGGAGGGGGGCAAGGAGGGAGAGAGGGAGAGACAGAGAAGAAAGGCAAGACAGAGGGGAGCACAGAGTATGCTCTTTTCTTTACAAAAGAAATCATCTAGTAAATGTAGAAGGATTGATTCAATCAGAAAACCCTCATTTATGGCTGGTTGTGGCAAGGACCATCAGTGGATGCTGAAGCCACCAGGTGAATACTGGGGAATGGGACACTGACCTAGTCTCAAAGTAGCGTGCCAAAGGTGACTTGTAGCTACAAAGGTAAAGGGATAGATCTACTTTAAGCAAGGGTGGCAACTTCGCATCACCAAGTAATGGAACAAACCGTCACAACGGGCCACCTCTCCTGAGAAATGGAAAATACACGATGCCACTTACGTGGTCTTCTTGATAAAATATTTTAACCTGAACCTAGTAATGAGAAAATGATACAGATACAAATACAGAATATAGAATAGAAATTCTGCAAAGCCTAGAGTCTTCAAAAATGTCAATGTTATAAATGACAAAAAAAAAAAAAAAAAAGATGTGGAAACTATTGTAGGATAAAGCAGACTAAGGAAAATAAAAAATGCAGTGCATATAATGTGTATCTTAGATTTAAACAAAAAAGCAAATATAAAAGACATTATCTAGACAATTGGCAAAATTCACATATGAAGAGAAAATAATACTATATTATGGTATCAGTGTTAAATTTCTTGTGTGTCTTAATGATATTGTGGTTATAGAGAAAAACATCCTTGTTCTTTGGGAGTGCTTGGTGTTAGGGAGGAGCTGTTATGGTGCCTTAACTAGTTCAGCAAAAACAAATGAACAAAAAAGTAGCTATCTGGATCCTGGAAGCTTAATTTGAGACACACATTTATAAAAACTGGGGCTGTGATGATCTTCATGACACACCCTTAAAAACCAAAATCTGAATGGTTGAGAGTAGGGAGGTTATAGGGACACTCAATTATCATAAAAATCACCCTTGATGAGGTTGTTCTTTTTTTTTTTTAAGATTTTATTTATTTATTTGACAGAGAAAGACAGCAAGAGAGAGAACACAAGCAGGGTAAGCGAGGCTGGATCCCAGGACCCTGGGATCATGACCTGAACCAAAGGCAGACGCCTAACCGACTGAGCCACCCAGGCACCCTGATGAAGTTGTTATTGAACAGCCAGCAATAGAGAGGCTGTAAAGACTAGAACATGAGGAAAGAATGCCATCTTATTTATTTCATTTTATTTATTTAATTTTTTTTAAAAAATTATTTCTTTATTTGAGAGAGAGAGAGAACACGAGGGGAGGTAGGGGCAGAAGGAGGGAGAGAAGCAGACTCCCCACTGAGCAGGGAGCCCAATGCGGGCAGGCTCCATCTCACGCCCCTGAGATCATGACTTCAGCAGAAATCAAGAATTGGCCGCTCAACTGACTGAGCCACCCAGGCGCCCCAATTTATTTTATTTTTTTTTAAGAATGTGGTCTTATTATCTGTGCTGTAGACTATGGAAGATTTCTTTTTTTCTTTTAAGATTTATTTATTTATTTATTTTAGAGAAAGAGAGAACAAGCACATGCGTGTGCAAGCCAGGGGAGGGGCAGAGGAAGAGGGAGAGAGAATCCTCAAGCTGACTCCCTGCTGAGAGAGGAGCCTGGTGTGGGGCTGGATCCCAAGACCTTGAGACCATGACCTGAGCTGAAACCAAGAGCCGGCTGCTTAACCAACTGAGCCACCCAGGTGCCCTGCCACTTTTTTTTTTTTTTTTTTTTACTTTTTAAAGAAAATTGAAAGGTATAACAGATGCAGAAAGAGACACAAATCACAAATGTATAGCTTGTTGAATTTCTATGATATATCCAGATAAGAAACAGAACAATCCAACAGCTCAGAAGCCTCTCTAGGGCTAAGACTCAAAATGGTTTGAGGATCACCCAGTGGATGATTTCCACCCACTGTTCAGTTGGCATATTTATTTAATTTTTTTCAGCAAACATGTTTTGAATACTTTCCTCTGTGTCAAACACCCTAAAATGCATGTTGCATTCCATATCACGGTATTCATTCTCAGTATGTACCTGCCATAACAGAAGCTGTTTGTATATTAATATCCTTTTCAGTTAAAGAATAGATGTTTGTTAGGCTTTCACAGTCCAGCTTTCACTCATTCTTGGCACCCTTAGACTTTCCATTAAGGGGATCACAGACTCTCAACTTCCTCCCTTCCCCCCCTTCCTTCCTTCCTTCCTTCCTTCCTCTTTTCTCTTTCATCCTCTCTCTGTGTCTCTCTTCCTTTCTTTCACTTCAACACCCAACGTGTGGCTTGAACTCACCAGCCTGAGATCAAGAGTGGCATACTCATCTGACAGCGCCAACCAGGCACCCCCCAGACTCCCTAATTTTCAACATGCATGCTTCAGGTGGCATTCATGTTACATCTGGTACCAGACGTGAGCATGTGCCTCTGGCTCGGCCAATGAGAGTGTCCCATTTTCTGGCCATAGATGGGTTCGTGAATAGGAACATGATCCAGTCAGAGCCAAAGAGATGTAATAAAGATTTTGTTAGGATCATTGGGTGAGGCACACTCACTTTTCTATTAGACGTGAATGGCGTGGGTGGGGGTGGCATGGGGATGCAGACGTGGAAATGCCGAGAACCATTTTGCTGCTTCTGAAGGGTTACCCCAGCTTCAGAATTTCCGTGGGGTTGGCTGAGGTCTCTCCTGAGACTTGAGCACAGCCCACTTCTCTTTCTGCCCAACCATGCTTCCTTCTCTTTGCTCCCACAAGGATTGATTCCCTAAGCAGGAAACCTGCTGTGCCCCATCTCTGCCTCCGAGGCTGTTTTCTGGGGAACCTAACTTTGGCAGACATGGTGCGAAACACTTCCATAAATTATCCATTCTGCAGATGAGTTCTGAAGGCATATACTATGTGTCATACACCCAACATTGTGACTCTCACGACAGCCCGTGAACCTATGAACCTCACTGTGAGGAAATTGAAATACACAGTAGTTGGGTAAATCATCCAGGGCCACACTGCTAGTAACACATAGAGTCAGGATTTGAACTCGGGTCTGTGTGATTCTAAAGCCAATGTCCCTAATGCTACTGCACAGACGAACCAATAGTGGAACTAAAAACCACCCCAGATTTCCAGATCTTCGGAGGCAACATCTTTGTGCAGAATCCTCCCCGGCCTCCTATTATCACTTGGTCCAAACATCTTGCCTTCCTTGGTGGCCCTGGAATTGGACTTGAGCTCAGCCCTCAGAGGCTCCTCAGGCTGTGCATTCCTTCCTCTGGTTTTCTGGGCTCTCAGATCAAGGGAACGAAATCCCTCAGCTCCCCCCTTTCCCCCAGTCCCTGTCCTCCCTGTGTTACTTTACTCTGGTTGCTGTAACAAAGCACCACCAACTAGCTGGCTTAAAACAACGGAAATGTATTCCCAGGGTCGTGGAGGCCAGAAGTCAGAAATCCAGGTGTGGGCAGGGCCGTCTGAGACGCGGGGTAGAACCCCTGTTAGCTTCTGGGGCTGGCTGCCAGTGCTCAGTGCTCCTGGACTTGCTGCGGCTGTCACGTGGCCTCCTCCCTGGGTAATCTATGTCTAAAGGGCCCTCTTCTCGTAAGACACCAGTCATACAGGATTAGGGCCCACCTAATGACCGTATCTTAACTTGATTATATCTGCAAAAGCCCTATTTCCAAAGAAAGTCACATTCATGCGTGCCAGGGGTTAGGGCTTCAACAGATCTTTTTGGGGGACACAATTCAACCCATCACACCCCCTTAGACATTTCAGGCATGTGTATTTACTCTTCTCCAGGGAGAGGGGAGCAGACTGAAGCAGACATGGGTTGAAAACCCTATCCCTCCCCTATCCTAACAGCACTTCTTCGGGATTCTTTAAGTCATCAGAAGTCAATTTCCTCAGTGAGATGTTCCAAGGAGCAGGCAACCCCCCAGGAACCCCCATCCCCAACAAACCCCCCACCTCCAAAGACCAAACCCAACCATACCCCTCACCCTCTGCACTCTCAGGTGCCCTATTCGCACTGGATTCGGATTTCCTGAGCTGCCTGGTGTGGTGTGACCAAGCAGGTCGTCATGACAGGTGACTCTGGGCCAGCCTGGTGCTCAGCCTCACAATGAAAAGAAGGAAACATTTGTTATCTCCATCTCATCGCTGAGGACAAATGAGGACGGGGAGCTGTTGAAGCAAACCCAAGGGCCCGAGGCTGGCAAAGGGGCAGGACCAGGACCCAAGCCGAGGCCTGGGAGTCTCTTACCCACAGTGTTTTCTTCTGACAATGCTCCCTTTCACCCGCTCATTCCAGATGGTTCCTGCAAGTCTATCCTTTCACCCTGGGGTCTTACATGGAGGAGGTGACTGACATCCTGACTCAGAGCACCTCCTCCTTTCAAGAGAAGACTGTGTATTATGATCACTGATTCCCCAATGTAATCATTCCATTAAAAACAGCCAATAACAGGGGCACCTGGGTGGCTCAGTCAGTTAAGCGTCTGACTCTTGGTTTTGGCTTAGATCATGATCTCAGGGCCATGATCTCAGGGTCATGAAATCTAGCCCCCCCACCCAGTCCACGTCCACCCCACTGAGTGGGGAGTCTGCTTGAAAAATTCTCTCCCTTTGCCCCTCCTCCCACTCATGCTGGAGCTCTCGCTCTAAATTAAATACATAAATCTTAAAAAAAATCCTATTAAAAAAACAGCCAACAACATCTTGTCGAGCCCCATTCATATGACAGATGACACTGGCCTACGTGTTTTACATTTAAAAAATTCAGCTTTATTGAGGTGTAATTGACATATAAAGTTGTAAGATATTTAAAAGTGTACATCGTGGTGATTTGTTGTACTTATACATTGTGAAAGTGTTCTACCCTCTGGTTATAATAACCGCATCCATCAGCTCACATATTTCGTTATCAACTATTGTCACCATGTTTTACATTAGATCCCCAGACCTGTTCATCTTTTCTTTGCTTTTTCTTTTTCTTTTTTTTTATGTAAACTCTATCCCCATCATGGGGCTGGAACTCATGACCACAAGACCAAGAGTTGCATGCTCTACCCACTGAGCCAGCTAGGCGCCCCAAGACCTATTCATGTTATAGCTGAAAGTGTAAACCCTTTTAACCAACCTCTTAAGTGCTTTTTTTTTTCTTAAGATGGTTTACCTTTTGGGCGCCTGGGTGGTTTAGTCAGTTAAGCATCTGCCTTCAACTCCAGTCATGATCCCAGGGTCCTGGGATCGAGCCCTGCATTGGGCTCCTTGCTTGGTGGGGAGCCTGCCTCTCTCTCTCCTGCTCCCCCTGCTTGTGCTCTCTCTCTCTGTCAAATAAGTAAATAAAATCCTAAAGTAAACTATCTCTTTTTTTATTAAAGATTTTATTTACTTATCTGAGAGAGAGTGAGAGAGAGAGCACGAGAAGGGGGAGGGTCAGAGGGAGAAGCAGACTCCCCGCTGAGTGGGGAGCCTGATGCAGGGCTCAATCCTGGGACCCTGGGATCATGACCTGAGCTGAAGGGAGATGTTTAACCAACCAACTGAGCCACCAGGCACCCCCTAAGTGCTTTATATTTAATCCACCCAGTAACCTTACCAAGTGGGCACTATTATTCCCATTTTTCAGATGGAAACACCGAGGCTCAGAGAGGTAAAGTAACTTGCCTAAAGTCATGCCACTAACAGATCATAGGTCCGGGTTTCTAATCCAGCTCCTCTGACTCCGGAGTCTCTACCGAGAGGGGCTAGGCAAAGTCCCCTGCCTGGGGTAGCCCTGGGATGACCAAAGGTGCCACATCAGGGAGTGGCACCCGTCCAGCCCACCAGCTCCAGGCCAGCTGCATGGGTGCCCACTCAGTGAGGTCAGCACATCACAGGCTCTCACTGTTCCTGGCATGCAAAGGCCTCCGGTATTGCCTTCCATAACAGTCACCTGATCCCTGAGCTGGTGGGCAAACAGCCTGAGATGTTTATTCCCTGATGACCAACTGGTCTGACAGACAGACAGCCCCGGTGATAAGAGAAGACAGAGGAGATGATTGGGGGGAGGGGCTGGATGAAGGAATCCTCTGACTCTGAGAAGTGCTGTTTTGCTTGGCTGGGGCCGGGGGTCACACTACCGGCCTCTGAATGACAGTGACATTCCCCAGGGATTAAGCACGCTGTGTAGACGCTGGGTCTCCATGGGGGGTGCTGAGCCCCATGGAACTTAAATCATGCAATTAGCCACCAGCAAACATTTCTCCCACATTCATTTCATACCGGCATCATTTCCCATCCCTCCTCCAAAAAAATTCAGCTGCAACTTGTTTTATAACAGCCCTTATTGTACCCAGCTGCTTTGCTTTCTCTTGGAAATAGCAAAGGAGATCGAGCCATTTTCTGGATCCTTCAAAGCATAGCTCAAAATTCTTCTCCAGGAAGCCATGCCCAGGTAACCCTGCCCTACCCTGCTCTGAGCCCCCTAGGATTCTGAACTCAATCCACAGTGTTGCTTTGTGGCCAGGTACTGAACAAGTGGTGGAAGGACAGAGCTGAAGGCACATGAGCTTGGGGCAGCGATGCTTTTAGGGGAGACGAAGATGCTGATGTCACTCCTGGTTTGGGACAACTGCGTTTCTGTTTAGGGATGATAGATACACCTCGTGGTCCAGAACTTGGATTTTCTGACTCCCAGTCACCTGCTACATGGATTATAACACAACACCTGTGCAGCTCATTAGAAGACAAGGGACCGAGATGGTAAATCACCACCAGCAAGATGGAGGCTAAGCCTTTCCTCGCAGCCAATGAGGGACATGCTCTGTGAGTTGTTAGGCAGAAAAGAACCTCCTGGGTCATGTCCTCACTTTTCCTCAGCTAAAGTTCCCTGACTGTCTCCTTCAAATTCAAATGTGAATCCAGTTCCATGAGTAACCATATTATTTTTAAACAGCATCCTTCAGCCACTGCCTCTCCTGGGTTTTCAGAGAGGTAATCCTTCGTGAAACCAGCACAGGATTTTATTTTATGATTGTTGGAAAACATGTATAGGGATTCCAAGGAATTCCTGTAAATTCAAGTAAAAGATTATGCTGTAGCTCTGAGAGAAGCGCCAGCATAGAGATAAAGCTCAGGGGGGTGGGGGTGGGGTGGGGATGGAAAAGAGAAGTTGGGTCCTGTGGAGAGAGAGACCGAAGAGAGAGATATTAGAGACAGATATTGGAGATACCCAGCCAGGATTTAGTAGAGGAGCATCTGGTCTCAAAAGCCCATTATACCAAGAAGCACCCATGCCACCACGTGGAGTAGTTAAAAGCTCGATCCCAGGAGTAATGAAGACCAGGATTAGATCTGCAGCCCTCCACTTAACAGCTGGCCAGGTGGCTGACCTTCTTTGAGCCTTAGTTTTCTTATCTGTAAAATGGGCGTAAAAACAACCACCTGGTAAGGAAGGTGGTTGTAAGGATTAAGTGAGAAATAGTGTGTGCTTAAGACAGCGTGGCATAGAATAATACTCAAAAAAAAAAAAAAAAGAAGACAACAAAAAACCAAACGCAATAACTGTGATCATTAGCCCCCTGGGGCGCCTGGGTATCTCAGTCGTTAGGCGTCTGCCTTTGGCTCAGGCCATGATCCCAGGGTCCTGGGATCGAGCCCCGCATCAGGCTCCCTGCTCCGCGGGAAGCCTGCTTCTCCCTCTCACACTCCCCTTGCTTGTGTTCCCTCTCTCGTGGTCTCTCTCTCTGTCACCTGTCTCTCTCTCTGTCTCTGAATAAATAAATAAAATCTTTAAAAAAATAAAAATAAAAAATAAAAAATAAAAATAAATATCCTATTAATGTACTAAGTGTTGTTAAGAATTACTAGTTGAAGAAATAAATAATAAGATTTTGTTGTTAGTTAATAAAAAATAGCACGTGTTCAGGGTAAAAAAAATTTCAAACCATATATATGCTACAATAAAATTTTATTTCAAATATTCAAACAATATAAAAAATCACAAAAGGATAAAATTCCTGCTCTGTCCCAATTTCCAGAGGTTATTACTGTTAATAATAAATTTCTTATATAGTTTTCTATAAATATTTTATGATCTTTGATTTTATATACATCGAATCATACTGTTGTGGAACTTAAATTTTCTCCTTAGTAACACATCTTGGAAATTTCTCCCGAGCAGTCCACATAGATTTGCCCCTGTTTTTTTAAGGTCTACATTGTATTCCCTTGTATGTAGGGACCACCCTTGATGTAGCCTGTCCCCCACTGCTTGGCACTATGGTTGTTTCCAGTTTTTGCTATTTTGAACAATGCCACAATAAACTCCTTTGTACCTGGGGCTTTGGTTGTTGCTACACATAAACCCATAGGATCCTGAGCCGGAATCAAGAGTCAGATACTTAACTGAGCCACACAGGTGCCCCTATGCAATTTTAATGGATGGTACCAACTCACCTCCAAAGGCGTTGTAGCAACTGACATTTTGACCCATAGTGTATGAGAATGTCTGTGTTCTGCAGATTCACCAGCTCTGAGTGAAAATTATCACACTTTACAATCTAGTAAGTAAACTGTTATTAAAAAATAACAGTAATAATAGACATATATGGAGTAGCAGTACATATTAAGTGATCTCATCTGCAAAGATGAATGTTTACAATCACCACGGAGAAGTGGGCTAGTTCCCCTTTGAACAGAGGACAGGGAGGTTGCAGGGACTTGGACCAGGGTCTGAAGATTTGCTCCACTGTTTATTATCCCAGTGACCTTGGCCACAGGTTCATCAAGATTCTCTGTCTACAAAAGGGTGATATTAAATGAGATAAAGCATGAAAAACCTCCTAGAACTAGTGTCTGGAGCCCAGTAAACATTGATTAATATTAGGAAGCAAGCGAGAGTGCTAGAGTCCCTGGCAGGTTTCAGAAGGACCCGACTCATAACAGAGACCTGGGTTCTATTTCCCTCACCTGACTACTACCTTGCCACCCTGCTTAGTTTCTTTGAATTTTCTTGCCTGTAAGATGTCAATTTGGATCCTTCCCATTCATTTGCTGATCTGGAGAAATGTGAGTGGGGAGTTGAGCCACCACGCAGGTGGCAATTTACACGGACTGGCAGAGACAGGCAGCATCACGGCAAAAGAAGGCGGGTGGAATCTCCGCTCCACATCTGTCACTGAGGCAGCAGAGAGAAGTCTGGGGCCAGATCCACCTACCTGCAGTCCTGCTTCTGCCCCTTAGAAGCCAGATGAGCTGGGGCAAGTTCCTGCAGCCATCAGAGCCTCAGTTTTCTCAATTCCAAACATGGATAACAGTAACTACCTCATGCGTTATCGTGAGTATGAAGTACGAGTCTATGAAAGCACTTAGCAGCTGACCCCTGTTAAATGTTCAATATATTCATAGAGAGCAAAAAGTCTCACTGTCTGATCCTAGCTTCCTGGCAGATCAGGAGGGACAGGATGCTTCCGCAGAGTGGAACAAAGAGAAATGTTAGCAGCCCTCATCTCCCAGTCACGCTCTCCATTTGTCAAGGTGACTCACACAGTCCTTTTTTCACTTTGGTATAACTGTGAACGCGCCCTGGTGTGGTGGTGGGGGTGGTGAGGGCACAGGCAGACAAAAGCAAGACTGCTAGGGTTTCTTAAATGGCTGTAACTCCAGCTGGGGATCTCTTTCATTCTTCCAGGAAAGAAGTGAGAAAACGTAAATTAAAAAATATTTTTCATCAGAACTGCTTAATACACTTAAATGTTTGATTTGCAAAGTGGAAATGCTCATTCGCTGCTATCCTGGACAACACTGTGTGGGGATTGGAGGGAGAACATGAACAAGCTTTGGGTTTTTGCTACAGTGTTTCCCTCTTGGTTTGCATCTGCTTCAATTCAAATTTCCGATACGATATAACATATAAATTGCAAATATTAAGCTCTAAATGGGATTTCTGAAAAACACCTTGTGAATTATTAATTAAAATTTTTTTATTTTGAAAATTTCAAATTTACAGAAAGGATGCAAAGAAAAGCCCAATGAATACTTAGATGTATCCACTGTTATTATTTTGTCACATAGGCTAATACATTATTTTTGAGATGTGGAGAGCTGCATTCATATAATATGGTCTCTCTCTCTCTCTTTTTGCCAATGAAAGAGTAATAGGCATGGATATAGTTATATCAATAGTATGACTCCTAGATACTCAGCTTCCTGAAGTTTGAGATCTGTTTTTCTATATGGCTGTAAGGTTGGAAGGTAAGGGATCATGTTTGTAATAACTGCTGGATTGATACTTCCCACACCAAATATGCAAGATACATGACCCCTAAGTCCGTTATCCACGGTGCAAGCCAGGTCTCATCACTCCCAATTTACATATTTGGTAACTGACACTCAGATGTTGAATCACTCCATTGGTAAACTCAGGTTTGTCTTTTTGACTACACATCCCTTTTGGGGGATTCTCAGAAGGACATTTTAATGACAGCATATGGAAAGTTTTAACTTGAGTTTCTGGTAGAATTGCAATGTTAATTTCAGGTAATTCCTTCCACTAAGGTGGGGTTGGGGAGGGGGGCAGTGGAAGGTGGAGTTTTATGGAAACCATAGTCAGGACTTTAGTGATAGAAACCAGAAACAATAGGGGCGCCTGGGTGGCTCTGTTGGTTAACTGAGGTCGTGATCCCAGGGTCCTGGGAGGGAGCCTGGCATCAGCTCCCTGCTCAATGGGGAGTCTGCCTCTCCCTCTCCATCTGCCTCTCCCCCTCCCCTCATGCTCGCTTTCTCTCTCTCAAATAAATAAATAATAGGTTAAAAAAAGAAAAAAGAAAGAAAGAAGCCAGAGATAATGACCTAACCCCTAAGCCTCAGAAGACTCTTTTTGGGATGGCCTCTTACTAGCCATGTACTGTGGGACAAATCGCCCTGACGCCTCCTCATTTGTGAAATGGAGACAGGAATCAATACCTCGTTACCTGGGTTTTTGGTGAGACTCAATTTTTATGAATTTTGACGATATTTATTAATACAAGGAATTGGCATATCATTTTATTTGTAGGAGAAGGAGGGAGAGAGAAAGGAAGGAAGGGAAACTGGATAGGACATTTTTATCTGTAGGAGAGAGAGGGAAGGAGGAGTAAAGATCTAGGTAGGATGGCAGAAATCAAGGGAAGCTTAGTTTCCTGAGCCTGGAGGGGGAGTTGACAGAAACTCACAGTCTGGGGAGAGAAGAAAGCATCTTTCAGGGAGTTCCGTTAGTTGCCACGTTCCAGAGAACCCATCCCCAGAATGTTCCTTCATGTGGCTGAGGGAGGAGGAGGCGTGGGCTTTTGAGACCCCGGCAAACTTCTTTCCAGACCACGGGGCGCCCTGGCCTGCGCTCTGGCTTCCAAGGTACCCAAAGGACGCTTTTTCCTTGTTTCCCCGGGGCGGCCAATGTCAGGATTTAGAAAGCTAGTGCGCCCAACGCACGGTAAGGATCTTCTGGATAACCACTCTCCGTGAGCTTTGCCCAGCATCTAGATGTTTCTGCGCCACCAGGTGCCTCCCCAGACCTCGGGCCAGAACATTAAGCTGCACCTTGAAGGGTAGCTCCTTAACGCAAGCTGCCTGCGCCCACGCGGCGGGCCGGGGTGTGCAGGTGTGCAGGTGAACTGGCGCGCGCCGGCGCTCCGACAGCGAACCGAACTGCAGAAGCGGTGACGGCGGCGCGAGGTAGGCGAACTCTCTCCTTTTCATCCTTTATGTGTCCACTAAGATCTCGCCGATAAATAACAAGAATAAAACGTCTGCTTGGTTTTGTCTTTGCGCTCCCGGGATCGTAGCGGCTCTTTTAGAGAATAGAGAAAAATGAAGAGAAACCACGGCGGCCCCACCGGCTACTTCTGGAGACCCCTGAAATCAGCAGCTGGAACTGCCAGTTTGGAGAGCCCTCCGGCCTGGTCATCTAAGACCCGGGGTAACAGGTCCCCCCGAGCTGGGGGAGGGTCCGGGCTTTTCCCCCCCGCCGGGTCGGGCCCTTCAGCCAAGAGTGGCGCTGGCCAGGCTCCAGACGCGGGAAGGTGCCAAGCCCCGCTCACTTCGCATTGGGGATGTGCGCGGACGGCCCGGGCGCGCTCTGTCCGCCCCTCTCGGCAGGAGGGCGCGGTGCGGCGCGCGCGGTCCCCGGGGACAAGCCCAAGGCCGCCAGGCTCGGCGGGGAGGCGAGAGCCCCGCGGGCGGCCGCCGGCCGGTGTGCGTCTCGCCGCCTCACGCAGTTGCGCTGCGCTGCGGGGAGCCGGGCCGGGGACCCTGAGCGCGCACGGCGCCGGATGCCGTGCGCCAAGCTGCCTCTTCGCTCGCGGCGCTCGGGGTCGGCGGGCAGAGCTACCCGGACCACCCCGGCGCCGAGCAGCCCCCGCGGGCCCCCGCGGCTCCCGCCGGACGGGAGACGCCCCCCGGCCCCCGCCCCCGCGTGGCCCGGCTGGGCTGGCGGGAGCGGCTGGAGGAGGAGGAGGAGGAGGCGGCGCCGCCGGGACTGCCTCCTCCCCGCCCCTCGCGTCTCCTCCCCGCGCCACCGGGAAGGACGAGGGGACTGGGCACGGGGACCCCGGCCAGTGAGCGCCCGTGCCCCGGGGCCGCCCTTTGCACGCGCTCTCTCGCCTCGAGCCTGGGGCCGGTGTCGGCTCACATGGTGTTGGCCGCAGCCATGAGCCAGGACGCGGATCCCAGCGGCCCCGAGCAACCGGACAGAGATGCCCGCAGCGTGCCGGGTGCTCCGGCGCCTCCCGCGCCCCCCGCGCCCCCAGGCCCGAGAGGGATGCAGCCGCCGCCGCCGCCGCCCCCAGCCGGCCTACCGCAGATCATCCACAAGTAAGAGGAGGGAAAGCGGAGAGGGGACCCCGGGTGGGCTTGGGGGACACGCCCCGGGCGCCCCGCTCCGTGCCTTCATCTCTCGCGTCGCTGCTGAGCTTCGCGCGGCCGCCTTGTGTTTGAAGTTTTCTTGTCCTCTCTCGGCAGAGTCGGTGTCATTCTGGCTGTTCGTGAGGTTGGGGACAGGGAAGCCAGGTTATTTGGGGAAAATAATTTTGTTTTTCCTTATCCCCTTTCTCTTCAGGGACGTTACTGGATATTTTGAGCTAAAGTAGCTCAAACTGGGGGAAAATGGCCCAGAGAGTATGGTTCATCTTTCCGGTCCCGGAGGCCGCAGGAATGTATGGAGAGCCGGGTGTGAGTGGCTGCGCGCCCGTGAGGGTGTGTAAGGAAAAGACCACCACGGGCAGCCGCCCTTCACCGTGGCCCTGGAGTAGTCAGCCCGTGGCAATGGGTGGAAAGGATGGAGAGGGTTTGTAAACAGCACATTTTGCTTTGCCCCGAAAGAAGTGTCTGTGCTTTTCAAGGAGGCCCTTGCGGGGAAGAGTTCTTAGCCGCGCCACCGTTGTGCATGAATGTTACCATCTTGATTCTGGGGCTGTGCGAATCTTAGGAGCTGGCCTTCCCAACGTCTGAGTACGTCGGGATGGTCAACAGGCTCTGAGAAGGTCTTTCAGCCCATTTTGGGGGGCGTAACAGTAAAACAGGGATGTGTTGTTGGTTCTTTGGAGATTTTGTTTGATAGTTTAAGGCCTAGAATGTTGGTTTGTTTGAAGGATCTTTATTCTCCTGAAGGCTTCCCTCAGCTTGTACTGAAGTCAAAACCGGTTTAAGAAAGTGTAGGAAAGTCTGAATGATGAATGCTTGGGTGAAATTGATGGTGCTGGAGAAAAGCACTAAGTACAGAAAATCAACCGTATGGGGGGGGGCAGCGCTGCTGTCTGGATGCTTTGAGTTACATAAACGTTTGAAAATGCAGTAAGAGGAATAACCAGTGATGGGTTGTAAGTGGAAGTAAATGGCACTTAAATACTGTTTTAAAGACTGACTTTAGAAAGAATAGTGAAAATTCAAGTTTGACATAAAAAAACGCCGGCATATTTCTGAACAAAATGGTTCCCCTTTTTTGACTAGTGGACTGCTAAAGTTTCCATTTGTGACAACTTTCTGCTTTAATTCGATTTTATCTGACTTTCAACTACTAACAAGTTGTTAACTACTTGAACATGGAAATAATTTAGATTATTTTGTTCCTATTGTTTTGCAAATTATTTAAGCTAAGATTTAACTAAATATGGACAGTTTAAGTACATCATTACTTAAAATGTATCTTTAGTTCTTGATACAAATATAAACTAACAGAGAAAAATATATTTAAAACCTAAAGTTTCTTTACTTAAAAAAAAAACAACTAATTGACCAATTACTAATTGGAAAACATCTAACGTGCTACTGGGCCAGTGTTTTGTGGCTTGAGATGAGGCTACCCATTAAATTTATTGAGTTTGCTTTGGTACTGTAATCACCATGCATTTTCCTGTCATTTCCTTTTAATTAGGAAAAAGCTGGGAATTTTATGTTCACAGAAATATCTTTGTAGATAGGGGTCTGATTTACCCTGTTAGCCCCATTTTGAAAATTCTATCTCTGGAATATCTTACTTTAGTAGATAAGAGCTTTTCAAAGATGTCCCCTTCTGTCAATGGCCCAGAATGGAGACTTCAAGAAGCGCCTGATGGCTCTGCCTCGTTTTGCATTGGTGACAGATCAGTGTTCAGAGGCCAGGTTGAAGGCCGGTGAATGTGCCCATGGAATTGGATGTTTGTGCACTTATGTTTCAAAAACGTTCTTTATGAGGACGATTTGGGGTTTGGTCCCCTCAGAACCCACTGAAATTACGCTGGAACCAGGCATAACATGGCAAATGTTTTGCAGGTCCATCTTCAATGCGCTGAAACTTGAGCAGGTTATTTTAAAACTACATTTGCATAATTTAATCTGAGCAACCATTTTTAATGTAGTTATGAGGTGCTGTTTGCGTCAGCCATCTTTGAGAAAACCTAGTGGGGAGATTGCCCTCAGCTGCAGAATCAACTGCCCGCATTTTGATTGAGAATTTTGTGAGCTAGAGCTTTGGATAAAATTCTTCTCGGATTCTTTGGATAAAATTAATATGTGGATCACATATTAAATACATTTTATTGGGGAACCTTTGTTTATTCTAGCTATTTTAATGAGGTCATTATGTAATTCGTAAGAGAAGTTTTGAACTCTTTCAAAATGATGACGATATCAATCTTTTTCATGTGCATAGTGTATAAGGATTACGAGAATTGTTTTCACTTCTTAATGTCCTTGTTCATGGTTTTCATTTATATCGGCTTGCATTTTGGATAAAGTCAAGGACTATGATAAAATAATAGTCATGATCATAATAAAAGCCTGTTCCTGTTAATGTGTGTCATATTTGGTCTTGGAAGAACTGCTCTATACTACATTTAAGTAGCTAAACACATGAAGTATGAGGACGAATAATGAGACTGATTTTGATACTTGTTTTATGGATGCCAGTCTCTGTACTCAGGAAAAATGCATCAAAGTTAATTTCGGTAGGGTACTTTTGTTCTACTCAGGTATACTTAATTTTCTTATTACTGCGTTCTTAGTTTCAGTAAAGAATTGCCCATGACCTTTCTGCTCCTATCAACCCCTGACTCCTGGCCAATATTAGCATCACCTATAAAGATTATCAGCCATGTTTAGACATAGAACTAGTATTTTGTAAGATCTTTGTTTTAAACTTGTCTTCTCTGAGTTGGCCAATGTGAAGGTATTATTGGGTCAGATGTAAAGCATTGTGTAAACCATGTGGGCAGTACAAAATATAAAATAATATAAATAAATATAAATAACTTAAGAGGAGATTTAGAATGAGCTTAGGAAATCAGAATAATTTGATGACTTAAAATATATATATTAGCAGAAGTAAAACAACATTGACTGATGTGTTTTGGTGAATGTTTTATAAGGACTAACCTCCTTAAACATTCACAATATTTTATTTCCAAAAGTATTTTGTTTTAATTTTGTGCTTTCAAATCAAACCTAATTCTTGATTCATGAGAAGTTATTTATTAACCTTGATGAACAGCAGAAATGAAAATTTAGGTTGTAAATTTTAAAACTTTCTTCCAAATGGAAATAGAGTCAGTCAATTCTGTGTGAAATATTGAAGTCAGTTGTCAGATGCAACTATAAAGTGTCACTGCTCATGGTGAAAATTAACCAAACAAGCACACACACCTTTTGTGAGGCGAACACATAGGTGATTTTCCTAAATTATTTGACTTGCGGCAAAGTATTACTATCTATTGCATGATATCAGATTGTGCATTTGAGTATAGGTGAGTTATTTTATTTCCTTTCCAGATTATTTTGATAAGCAATGAATAAAAATCAACTATAAAAATAGAAAAGGTTTTGGTTTAGAATTGATATCGAGTGTCACCCGCACGTGTTCATGACTTAGGAGGGTATAAATCCAACTTTGATTTCTTAAGGTTATAGTTTTCTGCATTGCGTAGGACACGGGCTGACTGTTTTCAGAGCAAAGGCTCCCCTGATTCAGTATAGAAAATGTTACAAGTACTCTGCTTGCAGATAATTTTACAGACACTCTGCATTTGGAAGGAGCTCCATGTAACTCTCAGGGAACAACGTGGAGGCAAGCTGTGTAGGATGTCCAGGCACTTTGATGGGCATGCTGACAATTACATCCAGAATCGGGGAGGAAATAAGAATTTTCCAAAAACGGACATTACCTCACACTCATACTTGGTCCTTTTCTGGAAAGAGGATGGAATTTCTAACATCTGTGCCAGTTTCTAACATCAGTTTGAGTCCATTTTTAGGGAAAACAAGGATACACTTGTAGAAGGAATTTTGAAAATTTTGAACACAATCTTAAGCTGCACGTAGGACAAGTATTCAGCAGGAGAAAACATCTGAGAGGATTAAGTGTTTACCCAAAACAGGAAAGGAGAGAGTGAGTTCTTTCCTTAGCATTCTGAAAAGTTTCTTTGCTTCTCTAGAAAGGTATTTTTTTCTTAAAAAATTTTGCCTTAAAGTTTTTGTGATAAGTATTTTTAGATAGCAAGTATAGCCATCCAGTTATGAGTTTTTTTTCAAATTGCCAAAGAGATCAGTATTATGAAATGTAGTACATTATTCCCATTAGTCATGGTAAATGCCTATACACATGGTGAACACAGAGCTCTTCTAATGCCAGTGCTGGGAGGGGGGGAAGGAAAAAAATTATCACCCATTTTATTCTTCTGTCTACTTATTCTTTTGTTACCTCCTTAGCAGTTTGTCAGATTAATAATTTTAAAAGCCCAGATCGGTCTGTTGGAATGAATTCTGATCTGTTAAGATCTCTTTGCCTGTCCTTATAGGCACCAGGGGGGAAAAACCCCACCAGGCTTGACTCACAGTGAAATGAGCCCACATTTTCCAGTTTCTCTCTCTTTCTCTGATTTATTTTTCTTGTGGCTGCAGGTTTCTTGATTCCAGTTAAACTAATATTTCTTCCCTGCCCATAACAGCTAATCCTTAGGTAAACAAACCAGTATAGTCCAATTCACAGCACTGATAAACAAGAATCTAAAAAACGTTAGGAACTGGGGTCTAACTGAGGGATAGAATTAAAATGGACTGAACTGAACACGGAAAGCAAGAATGGAAGAAGCTTGAGAAAGTGGACTTAAAACTCCAGAGAGATACTGGGAGGCAGGGCACCCCTCTCCCTTCCTCCACCCTGGTCCCCCTGCCAGACAGAAGCTTGAAGGGGTCTCCTGTGTCACAAAATGCCACTTAATCTGATTTTTATTTCCTGCCACAGTAATTATCTTGTTTAGGATGGTCTAACTGATATGATCTTGTATATTTTAATAGGGAAGGTTGCTGTGGATCCACAGCTGGTGTGAGTGACTGGTAGCTGTATTTAGAATTAGTGCGTTGAAAAGTTTTGCAGAAAGTAAAGTGACCCGTATTCCAGAATCAGGGCAAAGACGGTAATTAGTGGTTTGTACAAGGGAGCAAATGACAATTCCCTTTCTGGTTAATGAAGCTGGCTGGATCTTGCCTGATATGTGTGATAGACTGGAAGCCTACTATTGCTTGTTCCCGCCAGTGGGAAGACTGGGAAATCCTAACTTTAATTAAAAAGGCACATTTTTGAATCAGGAATGTGAATTTGGCTTCCAACACCACCTACGGGGTATTGGTGGTAGGCTGATATTTTGCCTGGCTCAATGGGTGGTCACTTTAAATTCCACCCAACTAAGGTTTCAGTCTTCAACACTTACAGGCAGCAAATTTGGGTACAAGTCAGCACTGTCCACTGTTTGAGGAGGAGGTGGAAGGGAAGGCCACCCCCCCCCCCCAGTATTTTGGATATGACACGTATTTCCATCTAATATGATAAAGTCTTTATAGTGGCAGAAGTTATAGCCAAGTTAATTGATCTTACTCTTTCCTACAGTTCCTGCTGGATTTTATAAATAAGTCCCCTGATGGTTTACAAGGCAACTTTTCCAACTCACTGACAGCACCTCTGTCGGGGAGATGGTACATATTCATGTGACTGTACTTTATGAGCAAAAGGAGCCGTTAAACAACTTGCATGAGGATGTGTTAATAACTTGCAGTTCAGTTTGGACAATAAATCTTTCCATGTGTTCAGAAACAAGAGGCTGGGGGTCATGCATGTGTTTAAGCGTGGTTGTCACCCCATGAAGATAGTCTTCATGCCACGTTTCCCTTCTTTAATGTGGGTATTTGCTTTAAGGGTGCACCAGGGCCCTTTGCTGCTGTCCTTTCTAGGCACCTGCTTTTTCCCCATCACGGTAATAACCCATCAGTTCTCAGGTGCCCCTTCCCGCCCAAACCTGGAAACCTCCACTCACGGTGGGCTGGACATCTTAAAATACTTCTCTAATTTTGCAGCTTGTCTGTAGGTTGTCTCCCAAATATGTTTTTGGCTCTTACTAGATCTGCCTTTAAACCTGACCTCCAACATTATGAAGCTAAAGGAGTAGACAAGGTAATCTATACAGTATTTTAAAGAGGTTTTAATTCTGCTGAGTTACTTCCTTTAGTTTACTTTGAATTTGTTAATGAATAAAATGATCTAGGATTTGCCTGGTGTAAAATGCACATCCTTGCTCTAAATTAATTATTGGGTCTCTGATGAAGAGGGTCAGAGCTGAAAAGAAAACCCTGGACTGGGAGCGAGTGCCCTGGACAAGCCCATTAACCTTCTTAATTCAGCCTCTCCAGGGATTGGAAATGATCAATGGCAGTCTCTTCCAAGAATAAAATTATGTGACTCTCCAGGAATATTGCTGAATTATCATCAATGTAGAATGCTTCCCCTCTGCTATACATCTGATACAGAATATATCCCGGATCAGTTACATTTAGCCATGGGTATAGTACATGCTTGTGAGACTGCTCATACATGAAAACAGCAATGATTATGAAAAGGAATTAAATGCTTCCTCTAACATTTGCAAAGCATATTTGGATCAGTGTTACAATTTTAAGTCAGAGGGGCCCCTGGGTGGCTCAGTCGTTAAGCGTCTGCCTTCGGCTCAGGTCATGATCCCAGGGTCCTGGGATCCAGCCCCGCATCGGGCTCCCTGCTCAGCGGGAAGCCTGCTTCTCCCTCTCCCACTCCCCCTGCTTGTGTTCCTGCTCTCGCTCTCTCTCTCTCTGTCAAATAAATAAATAAAATCTTTAAAAAAACTTTTTTTAAGTCAGAAAAGTAGATAGAGATGTCAGTGAAAAGACAAACATTTTATGCTGTTTGCTGATCATTAGAAATTTTTAAAAAGAAAAACAGTTATTTTGGAATGTTAATTACTTGGGAAGGTTGAAGTGACTACTCGAGTTTGCAAAAAGTGAATACTCGAGTTTGCAAGTAGAGTTTTCAATGCGGGAGGCAGATGCAGTTATTTTCATTTGTCTAAGTTGGATTGTATTCAGCACAGTTTGGTGGGACTGTGTTTGGCGATGGTATTGTTTTCAGAAGCACGAACCGTAAACAGGATGTGCGAGTGGCCTTTGGGGCCCGGCTGCGCGGGCTTGGAGTCGGCAACCCTGTGGCGCGGGCAGTGGGCAGCCTGGGCGGCAGATACTCGCCCCGACCTTGCGGCCGAAAAAACACTTTGCGGAGAGATCATGGGTGTCCAAAAGCTGAGCCTCAGGTTTCTGTGTGGCCTCCTTGAAGAGACCAACTGTTGTTTGCAGACCCTCCCACGGACTGGGTCTCCTCTGCGCCCTGCGGGCTCGCACTAGCAGCGTCATCCATAGACTGCCCTTATGGAGAGCCTTTATTTGGTACCTGAAAAGATATTTTTTTAACCTTCTGCATAGAACGGGAATGCGCTGTGTGATTCAGTCTTGATTTGTAGACCTAGGGTAAATACATAATGAGGATGGAACATAAGGATAGTTACTGCAGCATTGTCTAGAAGAGCAACAAATTAGAAACCATGTGAAAGTTTTCCAGTTGGGAAAATAAACTGTGTGCATGTAATTTCATTATCTTATATTTATTAATATGGAACATAAAATAATATGGAATATAGTATTGTTAACTAAACTAAAAATGACAAACAGCATGTACACCAGGAATCTCACAATTAAAAAAAATGTATGTGGTTGTGTGTGTGGGAGCCCACAATTCCGGAAAACCACCTAAAGAACAAATATAAAGATGCTAACAGTAGTTCTAATTCTAGGTGATTCAGTTATAGGGTTTTGGGTTTTTTTTTTATACTTTCTACTTTTTTTTTCAGTGAGTATGTATTAATTTTATAATCAGCAAATAAAACTTTCTATTTTTAAAAAACAAAACTAGGAATAGACATTTCATATTGGCATTACACTATCTTTAAGACAGAACTGCCCTTTTGTGTCTTAGACTTTAGGCCTGGAAGGCATCTGAGGGCTGCTTTAGCCCAGCCTTCCTGTTTTTCTAGGGAAGGCAAGTGAGCATCAGAGAAGTCAAGTGAATTATTCAAGGTCACACAGCAAGGGTAGTGGTAGGTTGTAGGAATCCTCACCTCTCTGTCTATTGCGTTTTCTGCTAGGCTTCCCTTTTGTGTGCCTGGAGTTGGGCAAGGAAGAAATAGGGAACATTCATAAACTCTCCATTTATCAACTGGCTCAAGTCTGCTCAGATCCCCCCAAAGGGACTTGAATAACATCCTTAGGTATGTTATTGCCTCCCCATTACCCCCTGCCCGTAGGTTTTTCTGTAAGTGGCAGTAGACTGGCCTCTCCAGAGCATCTCATGCCCTGTTCCATCCGGCCAAACAAGCCGGGCATCACATTTTTTTTTTTGTCCCTGAACTATTGGAAAGTAAGTTGCATAACTGTAGCTCTGTTATTTGAAGGAAATTAATCTTAAATAATTTTATCTAATGAGCACTAGACTTTTAACTTTTTCCATTTGTCAGAAAAATGTCTCCCAATAGCTCTTTTTAAAACCCCCTGGCTCAGATTCACAAGTGCATTTGTTTATGATGTCTTTTTAAAATTAGCAACTGTACCCACCTTTTTCTGTTCTTCATGACGAAAGACTCCAGGCTAGTTGTCTTGTAGAACGAGCCATGATCTGGATATGTGTATTATTTCCTCATGACGAGATTTAGGTTAAGCATTTGGGCCAGGATCTGCAATGGGTGCTGTGTGTCCCTTAAGTTTGATCTGTTGGTTAACGAGGTCACCTCCAGACCTCCCCATTGTAAC
The DNA here is from genome assembly GCF_964656455.1 of Halichoerus grypus. NCBI lineage: Eukaryota > Metazoa > Chordata > Mammalia > Carnivora > Phocidae > Halichoerus > Halichoerus grypus. The sequence continues at coordinate 19,358,515 of NC_135718.1, read as the reverse complement.
GGGACATTTTTCTCTTTGTGATTAGAGAATACTCACAGTATGAGTAATGAGATACTGTGAAACGCTCTGAATATACTGTTTCCCAACAAACTTTCACCTCGTGGATTTATCTTTTTTAAAAAATATATTTTATTTACCTTTTTATTTATTTATTTATTTATTTTTTATTTATTTGAGAGAGAGAATGAGATAGAGAGAGAGAGCATGAGAGGGGGGAGGGTCAGAGGGAGAAGCAGACTCCCTGCCGAGCAGGGAGCTGGATGTGGGACTCGATCCCGGGACTCCAGGATCACGACCTGAGCCGAAGGCAGTCGCTTAACCAACTGAGCCACCCAGGCGCCCCTTTATTTATCTTTTTAAGTAAGCTCTACGTCCAACGTGGGCTTGAACTCATGACCCCAAGATCAAGAATCGCGTGCTCTACAGACTGAGCCAGTCCGGTGCCCCTCATGGTTTTATTTTTTAATTTGACCATATTTTTAAAAAGTCCCTTCAGTGAAATGTGGAACTGAGATGATAAATTAATATTACTTTAGAATGGATTAGTTCGGATATATAGTTTAAATCAGTTGGCCTTGCAAATACGTGTGCATTTTACCAGCCCCTGGATATTATTGGAGACTCTGGATTTTTCTAATCCTGACTTGCTAGGAACCTAACTGATGGGCCAGCCACTTCCCACTTAACCTCTGCGGCAGGCCTTTTGTCACGGGCTGCAGTACTATTTAATGTCCATACAGAGGGAATACAAATCCCTTTTCATGCTAATGGCATGAATGGGTGCTAATGTAATTTTTGCTAGCTCACACAACGTTTTAGGCGTCCTCTTGAAGCTAAGTCAACTCTTTGCAGAAACCTTTTATCTTCCTTTTCAAAATCACTCTATGAAGCGGACTTTAAAAATGACTGATGACTTGCCCTGGAACCTAAACTGGGTGAGTCCTGGAGCTGGTCTGTGACTACTGGTTTGTTCATGCTTTTCAGATTTAAATTACATAGCTATTTTTGCCTCTTCCAGATTGGTACTCTTATTTTCATGCACAAAATATGTATGGGTGGGGAGAGTGGTGTGGAGTAGTGAAAAGAAACAAGAGCAAGCCTTCCCTATGTTCTAGAGTCAGCTTTGCCACCACTAACTAACACTGAGCCTCAGTGTTCTCATCTGTAAAAGGGAACAATAGTAAAGTGAGTAACAACTAGCATTCGTTGGGTGCTTCCTGGGTGCCACCTACTATTCTAAGCACCTTTTATATGCTAAATCCATTTAATCATTTAATCAGTCTATAATCCTGTGAGGAAAGTACTGTTATTCTCCTCATTTTACAAGTGAGGAAGTCAAGTCAGGAACTTACCGGGACTCAACAAAACTAAGAAAAATAATATTTACGAAACAACTGGTGGTATGAGGCTGGGTGAGAGAATGTTCTGTAAATTAAGATCATATCCTCTCTATGTGAATATCTGTGTCCTCAAAATAATTTCTAGAAAACCCATCATTGGGGCGCCTGGGTGGCTCAGTCGTTCAGCGTCTGCCTTCCGCTCAGGTCATGATCCCAGGGTCCTGGGATCGAGCCCTGCATCGGGCTCCCCCCTCAGAGGAAAGCCTGCTTCTCCCTCTCCCACTCCCCCTGCTTGTGTTCCCTCTCTCGCTGTGTCTCTCTCTGTCAAATAAATAAATAAAATCTTAAAAAAAAAAGAAAACCCATCATTTACAAAGAAAATATTATAGAAAAAATTGCTGAAATAAATCTGAAGTAGGTCAAATTGAATTTGAGTTAAACTAAACATTCCAGTCAGAAACATTCTTTCTTGTTTCTTTTTCCCTTTTTTTCTTGTAGCTTTAAGTGTGCCTTTTGGTTTAAAGTGAAATCCATATCCCAGTTTAAATTCCATTAGCAAATCGGACTCTGGCATTTGATTTGCTGTCTTACTCTGCTTATTATGCATGTTAGGCTAGACCTGAATGTGATGCTCACAGAGAGTATATAAACACTTATAATCCTCTCAGCATGTGCTAAAATCATAACAGATACGATAGTTTGATTCACAAAGAGAGCGTCTGCCAAGTTCTACCACACCATTTTTAAACCAATTCAAAAAACCAGGATTCAGCAATGATTAAAGTATCCTAGGTTCCTATAAATAGCAAGAAGAATTCCTGACTTGAAACGTGGCAACATCAAGCTTGCTTAGTCTCCAGCAGACATATGGTGAATGGTTTTAGCAGACTTGGTCACAGGTGTCCTTTTGCCTTAAGACACCATTGTGTGCAGAAACCAGACTTAATAGAGTCAGTGAGTTAGGAAAGGATTGTTTGCTTTTGACCTGTGAAAGGTTTTACAGTAACGATCCTTTAAACAGTGAGTTTCTCAGTGTATTTCAGATAAAAATTTAATCAGTCTAACAATTCAGAGGTCCAGTGATAAGTTTTAAAACACTTTTTTGTCTTTTTTTAATTTATAGAGGTATAATTGAAATACACAGAGCTGTACATGTTTAAAGCATCCCTCAAATAATCAAGATAATAAAGATTTTTATTACCCCTGAAAGTTTTTCATACCTTTTATGATTTATCCTTCACTCTTTCCCTTAATCCTCTTCCCTCCCAGGTAGCTGCTGATCTGCTTTCCATCACTGTAACTTGAGTTTTTGCATTTTCTAGAATTTTATACAAATATAATCATAGTTGTTGTTGTTTTGACCTGGTTTCTTTCACTCAACATAATGATTTTTTAGGAAATATATGTATTTTTTAAATTGTGACAAAATACACATAGCATAACATTTACTATTTTAGCAATTTTATTTGTTTAATTTATTTTTATTTTTTTAAAAGTAATCTCTATGGGGGTGCCTGGGTGGCTCAGTCGTTGAGCATCTGCCTTCGGCTTGGGTCATGATCCCGGGGTCCTGGGATTGAGCCCTGCATCGGGCTCCCTGCTCTGCGGGAAGCCTGCTTTTCCCTCTCTCCCTCCCCCTGCTTGTGTTCCCTCTTCGCTGTGTCTCTCTCTGTCAAATAAATAAATAAAATCTTAAAAAAAAAAAAAGTAATCTCTATGCCCAATGTGGGCTTGAACTCACGACCCTGAGATCAAGAGTCATGTGCTCTACTGACTCAGACAGCCAGGCACCCCCATTTTAGCTATTTTAAAGTGTAATTCAGTAGTACTTAGTACATTCACAAGGTTGTGCAACCATTACCACTATCTAGTTCCAGGGCATTTGCATCACACCAAAAGGAAAACCTGTCCCCATTAAGCAGGTATTCTCCATTCCTTCCTCCCCCCAGGCTCCTGGCAACAACTAATCTGTTTTCTATCTACATGGATTTGCCTATCCTGGACATTTCATATAAATGGAACCATACTATATGTGGACTTTTGTATCAGGTTTTCTTTCACTTAGCATGTTTTGTTGTTGTTGTTGTTGTTTGTTTGTTTTTAAGATTTATTTATTTATTTGTGAGAGAGAGAAGGAGGCAGAGGGAGAGAGAAAATCCTGAAGCAGTCTCTCAGCTGAGCACGGAGCCCAACTTGGAGCTCGATCCCAGGACCCTGAGATCATGACCTGAGCCGAAATCAAGAGTTGGCTGCTTAACCGACTGAGGCATCCCTAGCATGATGTTAAGGTTAATCCATGTTGTAGCCTGTATTAGTACTTCATTCCTTTTTATTGCTGGATAATATTCCATTGTCTGGACAGACAATTGTTATCCATTCATCGGTTGGTGGATTTGGGTTTTTCCTACTTTTCAACTATTGTGAATAGTGCTGCTCTGAACATTTATGTACACGTTTTTGCTTGGACATCTGTTTCTAATTCTTTTGGGTATATATCTGGGAGTGGAATTGCTGAGTCATATGGTAATTCTGTGTTTAATTTATTGAGGAACCTCCAAACTGTTTCCCAAAGTAGCTGCACCATTTTATATTCCCATCAGTAATGAATGAGTGTTCTTATTTCTCCACAACCTTGCCAACACTTGTAATTTTCCTTTTTTTTTTAAATTGTGGCCATCCTAGTGTGTATAAAGTGGCGTGTCATTGTGATTTTGATTTGTATTTCCATAATGACTAATGATGTTGAGCATCTTTTCATGTGCAAGAAGACTATTTGTATATCTCCTTTAGAGAAATATATATTCAAGCCCTTTGTCCATTTTTAAATTTAGTTGTTTATCTTTTTTGTGAAATTGTAAGGGTCCTTTATAAATTCTGAATACTAGATCCTTAGCAGATACGTGATTTGCAAATATTTTCTCCCATTTTGTGGGGTTTCCTGCAGCATATGATTTTAAGGTTCATCCTTTTTTCTTTGCATATATCAAAAGTTTGGTCCTTTTTATTGTTGAGTGGTATTCCATTTTATGGGTATATCATAAATGGTTTATCCATTCACCTGTTGATGTATATTTAGGTTGTTTCCAGGTTTGGGTTATTACAAATAAAGCTGGTATGAACATTCCTTGACAAGTATTTATATACTTGGGTAGTTTTCTTGGGCAAATATCTAGGCCAATGATCATTTAAACTTTTAGGAGCAGAGATGTTATACATAAGAGTAATTTTTGGGTGAAAACACCTTTGAATTTTTATTATTGGGTCTTTGAACAGAGCATGTTAAATATGACCCTTCGAGGCATTTAAAGAACACACGCTTTTTCATCTTAGTTTTCAGGGTCAGTCACTCATCATAGTTTCTTTTTTTCTCCTATTGATGACTCTTCTCCCAATATTTTTTCATTTGACAAATAATTATTACTGTGGAAATTGGGACACAAGATGAGTAAGATGACAAAACTGCAGAACTTCAAGCTGGAAAGGACCTAGAAATCATCTAATTCAATGCTCTTGCTTTACAGAAAAGAAAGCCAGGTTTAGAAGGAAGGCCATATTTACCGAAGGCCATTCAGCCATTAGAGAAATTAAGTGGGCAGAGGAATGCTGCCTGTGAGAGTAATTTTAAGGCTTCTAGTGATGAGGTGTCTACAGATGTAATAGTGCTGGGGTTGACTGAACGGCACCATATTCCTGCTGTGCTGTAGGGTTCACAGGGCACCTTTTCCTTCCTAGTTTAATCCCACTCAATTCTCCAACCACCCCGTGAAACAGGTAGGGATTAGGTAATTACCAGTGGTTCAGGGTTCCGTAATCAATGACTGGAGAGCCCAGGCTCAGAGCCAGGCCTTCTGCCCCTTTCCAACTTGTATGCCCTCCTTCCTTTCTGGTGAGCCTTTCCCCAGCTCTGTGCTGGCTACCACTGCCTGAATTCAGCCCTCCCAGCTCCTCCCCCTGCCTCCGGCTGGGCCTGTCCTCACGTCTTCCTCTTCTCCACACCAGTTCAGCCTTAATCTTATTGTCTATTTGCTCAAAGCCCTGCCTTAGGATCTTGTCTGTAGGTTGAGATTCAGACTGCTTAGAAGCCCTTTCTGGATCTCCCCTGACTCAGCTGTCTACGCCTGACCTTGCTGTCTGTCCAGCTCCCTCCTGCTCTCTGCCCTACACCAGCTTTTCTCTTCAACTCAAACATTCCTTTCATCTTTATGGATTCTGCTTAGACCTCATGCCTTCTAGGGCGCTGTCCCTGACCCCACGCAAGAAGGTAGGCTGGGTGCCCCTTTCCTGTGAGGCCCTGTGGCCCCCAACTGTAGCATTTACTCCATGTTTACCTCCTGTAGGTCTCCTCTAAAGACTCCATAAAGTGCTTGAGGTTGGGGCCAGTGTTTTTCGTCTTGGTGTCTCTAGCATATGGCAGGGTCCCTGGCACATAGTTTGCCAAATACATGAGAGAATGAGCAAGTTGACTGCAGCCTAACTATAGATCTAATTGATTTTGTGATGAGAAAAACCACTTAGGAAGTGGTCTCATGGGTGAGAACTGATATGAGAGCAAAGCTTGGTTTTCCCCACTTACGTGTCATGCAACCTGACCGTCTGGAAGGCTAGAGGAACACAAACACCTTACCTTTATGTTTGGAGAGGGGGTATAAGGGAGCACAGACCCCAGAAGTAAGACACCCAAGCTCTGGTCTGGCCCTACCTGCAAGTCACTGTGTGAGCAGAGATAGGGCCCTTCGCCTCTTAGGTCCCACATTTGTTAAAGGAGGACCAGGATGTGGACTTGTTACAGGACATGCGGTTTGTTATAACCATCAGTGAGATGACGTGGGAACATGCTTTGATAAGACTAAAGTGCTGAATACACGTGTGTCATAATGTAACCAGGCTTCATCTCCTGCGGCCATCTCCAGCCAGGGACCTGATTACGCCTTTCAAGGTGAAAGCAGTTTCCAGGCTGAAATTCTTCTTCCGATCTAAATAGGAGAAATGGTGGAAATGGCCACTTCGAACACCCCTTAAGTCCTGTTGCTTCAAAGCTTTTCACAACAGAAGTTTCTGGATCACAAAAATGGTTTTTTAAGCCCTGAGCAAATACTACGCCTCTTTCAAGCCATTGCTAAAACAACACAACTCACGACAACTGCAGCACCGAGACACTTTATTATTACCTTAACATTTGCTGTCCTGACAATTTAATTGTAGCAACGATAAGGACAGTTGACCAGTGGTAGCTGCACAAAGGAGATGCCCATCTGGCCTTGGAACTCACAAACGCTTCTGTTTCCTCTTCCTGGGATGGTGTCAAGAGGCTCTCAGAACGGTCCAGTGTTTGACAGACTGTCCTACAGTCTTGGCCTCTGACCAGACAAACTGGGCTGTCCCTAAGCCCTGATAATGGAATTGTTTACCTTTTCTTTTCTTTTCTTTTTTTTTTTTAAAGATTTTATTTATTTGACAGAGAGAGACACAGAGGGAACACAAGTAGGGGGAGTGGGAGAGGGAGAAGCAGGCTTCCCGCGGAGCAGGGAGCCTGATGCAGGGCTCGATCCCAGGACCCTGGGATCATGACCTGAGCCGAAGGCAGACACTTAACCGACTGAGCCACCCAGGCGCCCCAATTGTTTACCTTTTCAAGAAGGTTGGGAAAGCACCAGAATCCACACGGGGCGCATGCCCAGGCCAGCTTCAAGGAGTTGGTGCTGGGAGACCTAAGGTTCTTAGGAGGCTGCTTAAAACGAGAGAACACGTCAGTAGGGCCTGTGTGGTGGCTCGGTGTGTGCTGAGTACGTCCGTGACAGGATCAAGCATGCTTTCCTTACTGAGGAGCAGAAACTCGTTGCCAAAGTGTGGAAGGCACAATCACAGAGTCAGAAAGCTAAATAAACAAATGAAGCTTTTTTGAGTAATTACAAAAAAAAGTTGCCCGGAAAATAAATGATTGCCCGTGATTTCTCCATGAGACCTGCTCCGGCCACCCTGTTAAAATTGCATCTTGTGGGGCGCCTGGGTGGCTCAGTCGTTAAGCGTCTGCCTTCGGCTCAGGTCATGGTCCCAGGGTCCTGGGATTGAGTCCCGCATCGGGCTCCCTGCTCAGCGGGAAGCCTGCTTCTCCCTCTCCCACTCCCCCTGTTTGTGTTCCTGCTCTCGCTGTCTCTCTCTCTGTTAAATAAATAAATAAAATCTTGGGGCGCCTGGGTGGCTCAGTTGTTAAGCATCTGCCTTCGGCTCAGGTCATGATCCCGGGGTCCTGGGATCGAGCCCTGCATCGGGCTCCTTGCTCTGCGGGAAGCCTGCTTCTCCCTCTCCCACTCCCCCTGCTTGTGTTCCTTCTCTCGCTGTGTCTCTCGCTGTCAAATAAATGAATAAAATCTTTAAAAAAAAAAAAAAAAAAATAAATAAATAAATAAAATCTTTAAAATAAATAAATAAATAAAATTGCATCTTGTATCTTCCGGTCCAGTCTCCCTTACTTTGTTCTGTTTTCACCATGGCACTTTCTCTCTTACAAGATGGTATAATGGACATACATATCTCACTTACTGTGTATTTACTGAATGTGTGTCTCCTCCCTCCCCGCCAGTGTCATGTCCGCTCTCCAGGAGTGGAGGCGTTTTATTCACTCACTTACCCGCCCCCCCACCCCCAACCTAAGACCACTACCTGGCACCTAGAAGCAGCTCACTCACTGTTTGAAGGACTGGCTGAGCTGTTACTAAAGATGTCAAGCTTACACACTGTCACACCCACAGCTTCTGCTGCTTCCCTGAGCCCATCTAGGCTGTGAGCTCTGTGCAACTCCGGGATCTGAGTTTGGTGGTGCAGGAAACTGAAATGAAAGTGCAAGGGGTGGGACGATCATATCCTCTGCTCCGGTGTGATTCGTGGGAGTAAAAGAAGGTGCAGAACTGGGCTGCTCCTCCTGGTCCCAGGCATCAGTTGCTCAGTACTCCTATCCCAGCCTGGCTCTGACAGTGACCAGTCTCGTTGGACTCCCATTGGCAGAGACTCGAGCTGTGCATTTGCGGGGATCTTGATGTGGGATGACGAGCAGGAAGGGCTAGGTCTCACTCAGTCCCTTGCAATAGGGGCCCAAAAGAGTAGCACAACCACATGCCCAGCAATAGGGGATTAGTGAATCGATTCCTCTGCATCCTCCCATGCAATGAGGACTATTTCTGTGTGCTGTTATAAAGAAATCTCAGGGATATATTAAGGGGAAAAAGCAGGGTGCAGAAAATGTGTATACATTGCTACCTTTTATTTAAGAAAAGGGAGAACAGGAAAATTATTTCATATAACTTTTTATTTTTTTTAAAGATTTTGTTTATTTGAGAGAGAGAGAGCAAGAGAGTGAGCGAGAGAGAGTGAGAGAGCACAAGCATGGGGAATGGCAGAGGGAGAGGGAGAAGCAGGCTTCCTGCTGAGCAGGGAGCCCAATGTGGGACTCTATCCTAGGACCCTGGGATCATGACCTGAGCCGAAGGCAGATGTTTAACGATTGAGCCACCCAGGCACCCCATAACTTTATTTATTTCTTTTAAGATTTATTTATTTGAGAGAGAGAGAGAGAGGAAGCAGGGAGAGGGGCAGAGGGAGAGGGAGGCAAGCAGACTCCCTGCTGAGCAGGGAGCCCGTCAACTTGGGGCTCAATCCCAGGACCCTGAGATCATGACCTGAGCCAAAATCAAGAGCTGGGTGCTTAACCAACTGAGCCACCCAGGCGCCCCTATTTCATATAACTTTAAAACACAATAATTTGATTATATATCTCTAGTGGAATGTATCTTAAGGTCAAAACAAATTCCAAATAAATCTTAAACTGTTTTCAGTAATATTTTTAGTGATAGTATTGGTATTACTATTCTGAAACAATTATATTGGTAGTATTGGTAGTATTGATAGTATATTGGTAGTATTGATAGTATTGGTATTACTATTCTGAAACAATTATATATATTATGTATATAATATATATATAATAAGTAATTATGTTAGGGGCGCCTGGCTGGATCAGTCGGAAGAGCATGCGACTCTTGATCTTGAGGTTGTAAGTTCAAGCCTCACGTTGGGTGTAGAGATTACTTAAATAAAATAAAAACTTAAAAAGAATAAGCAAATGATGTTAAAATAATCAGAAACAAATATTTTTAGTATGTTAAAAAAGAACAGTTTCATAATTAAAGGTGTTAAGTAAAAATCCTGTAATCCTGAATTTGAATTGGAAATGTCAGTATGAATTCCTGATATAATTTCTCTTTTGCAAATGAGAAAGTATTTCCTAAGTTTGTCCACTGAAAAGCCTAGAAATAATGACCAACTCAGTAGCAATAAGCACCTCTGACATCTAGATTGTGGCTTCTAAATACAACCTCCCACTAAAGAAGACTAAGATTCCTCAGAAAAATGACTGATTCCAGGGAGGGGACAGGAAATTTACAAGATGTATTGTAATGTCTTGTATCAGAAAACAAAGAGGCTATCAAATACCACTTGTGTCCCAAGTTGAAGGGCCTCCCAGTGCCCAAATATGGAACAATTGGAGCATTAAAGAGAGTATGTATAGTGGATTGACATACATCAAATATATGACAGTGTGTAAAATCCCTAAGTTAAAAATTCAATGGTCCGCACTGTAAGAGGTTGGGGAACCACCTCGTGCTGAAAACTGGTCAAGGAGAGGAAAGAATCAGACATTTATTCTGTCCTTTTTAATTGGTTACTTTAGGATATCCAAATTGTTGAAGAAAAGTTTTTTTTTTAAAGAAGAATACTATCTAATAAATACAGGAGGAATTACAGAATTGGAACATCATCATTTTGTATCCTCTAGTGAATAATGTGTTTAGACAACATGGTTGGTAAATTCCTGCTAAAACATCAGGCGAAACTGATGGGAAACTTTATAATGGATGGATCAGGCTGATACAGTCCAACCCACTGATCAATCTTAATGTCAAAAAAGAAAGACTTCAGGTATCATGTACCCACTGAGGGAATGGGGTAGGAAGTAAACAGCGCTATCAAAAGAGAACCTGAATTTGTCTGTGCCACGCTCAAGGTCTAACTACCAGTTTATAGAAAATAGGGGGGACAGAGGAACATGTCAAAACAATACCATGGAGATAAAAATCGACCAATTGGAATGTGGGACATCCTTCAGACCCGAAGACCAGATTTTTTCAACAAGTAAACAAGGATTAAAAAACAAGGATAAGAAGAGCAAGAGGGGTTCTCTATAGATTAAAAGAGATTAAAAATACTTATCCAGTATATAATCCAGTCTGTAATCTTTAATCTATAATCTTTATTTGGATCCTAGCTCAAAAAAATTAAGAAAAATGATTAGATTACTTAGGACACTTGAACATACTGGATATTGAGACTAAAGAATGATTTATTCACGAATCATTTACTTATAGTTGTGGTAATGATATTGTGATTATGTTAAAACTAAAAAGTTATTATATTTTAGAGCTATATACTAAAGTATTTATAGATGAAATGATGTCTCTGGGATCGGCAAATAATAGTGTAGGGGGTGAGAATGGGTAGGGTACAGAGTAAACAAGATTGACCAACAGTTAATACTGTTGAAGCTGGGTGATAGGTAAATGAGATTTCATTTTACTATTCTCTCTACCTTTGTATGGTTAGAACATGTCCATAACAAAAGTAAAAAAATAAAAAATAAATAAAACCCACCAGCTCAGTCAGTTGGCCAGTTTTGATTTCAGCTGTCCCTGAATTTAATTTTGGATTGTGGAGTATGCTCTTGAAATCACACAGCTAGCGATGGGAAGGGCTAGGATGCTAATTCACATAAGTCTGGCCCCAAAGCTCAAGGTCTTAACTTCTGACTCCATAGAATTTATGTCCCTCTGTGGCTTAGACTATTGTGGGATTGTTTAGATTGAGAGTTTATAGGGTTTTACAAGCAGTCATAAGATAAACTGGGGCAAAAGCAAAAGAACCAAATCAGAACCAAAACATCAGAGTTGGTCTTCCTTTGAAGGAGGGAAAGGTGAGAAGATAGACGGCATACCTCCCATCTAGACCTTGGTTGGGCCTTTCTTGTTACACCAGCCTGGGTTTTGGATTGAGAGAGACCTGGGTTTAAGTAGCTTGGCCTGTCACTTACTAGCTGTGTGAGTTTACCATGCTGTGCCTCTGTTTCTTCAACCAAGCTCAGCTGGTTGTTGGGAGGATCACATAAGCTGTAAATGTTTATTTAGAAGAGAAAGCAGAGCATAATTAGTTCACAGAGATCCTAAGAATCCTGAAGCTGGGTTGGGGATTGTGTGTTTAGAAATTCCTTATCGTCTTGACACCCCGTCTTGCCCCAGCCCTAACACCTTCTCCAGCACTTTCTCTAGGACCTGGGGACAGGCTTGCCGAAGTTTGGAATTACCATTTAGCCTCCGTGAGGAGGGTCAGGGCTCTAAGGGCGGTAATTTTCCCATCTGGCCATGTTTGAGTTTGTTATGTGGCTTGATAACCAAGGGCAGCTAGAGAAGATCCTCCTAAGGTGGGTCCATAGAAAAGTCCAGTCAGATAGCTGGAGGCCAACTTGAACTTTGTCATCTTTGAGATTGAAGGGAAAAGATGAAATTCCTTATCCTTTCTGAGGGAAGCACCCCATTTTCTTTCCCTTCTACCCTGTTTACCTCTTAACCCTAACCCGCCCCCCTTTCCTCGCTAAATCTCGAGACACACAGGGTTCCATCCTGGCAAATGGCGGTCTTGTCATGAGCCTTTTCAGTTACTGGCAAATGCACTTGTTGAAACACTTGGTCATCTGGGAAGTATGTAAGAGCCACACTTTGGTCTTTGATCCCTGGGTGTCCAGCTTACTTTCCCCCACTGCATGGGACCTGTTCCACTTGCTGGGGGCTTGGGTGTGAGGGAGCTGCTGGCCCAGGGAAGCTAAGCCAGAGGGAGCCCTGATTTACGAACTGTCTGGATTTAACTGAGGCTACAGCACTTTTATTAATAGAACATGCTGCATTTCCTTTTTATAAAAATATGAAGATCATTGCACTCAGGAAAATGCCTGGTGACTTTCTGTCTTTAGGGCATGTTCATCACCAGGCTAAAATTAAAAGTGAGGTCAGGCCCTTCTTGAGTCTATTTTTAACTGAGTTTAGCATATGAATGTGAACGTGAAGTCTTTCTTTAGATCTCCCTTAACTCAATTACTTACTTATGCCAAGCATCCCGCCTGGAATTCCTGAGCTGTCCCTGGGTCTACCTAGAGTGGGAGGCCCAAGGGGGAGTTAGGGACAACTAGCCATCCTCTGCTATCTGAGTTTCTGTGTCTTCACCCACCCCAACTTCACTTATTCTGGAAGGTTAAGGAGGCATTAGTCATTATACTAAAATAATAATAATAGTGATGATAATGACATGAGAGAAACAACAATCAACCAACCAACCTATGGCCATTCTGTGATGCATAGGTATTAAGCAGCCCCTAATCGGTACATATTTTTCTAGGGGCTCCAACTTAGGAGCAGCCACTTGGGTGGAAGGGGAGACCCCGGATTACAGAGAAGACTGTGTCATTCAGGCAGAAAGTGCGAATGGCCCTGGCTTACCAGGGAGACTTGGGACAACAGGTGGAGGGAGGGAGAGGGAAAAAACGTTAGCAAGTGTCATTCCTGTCCAGAGAGTTCCTGATGAGTGATGAGAGTGCTGGGGAGAACTTTCAGAAACCCTCTTAAATTCCCTCTTTGAAATCTTTTTAATGTCTGCTCTTTGAGGACTGCGGGGGGTGGGGGGGGCAGAGGGCGGACTTGATCCTAACTCTTAAGATCCTTTCGCCTAAGGTTTCACTTGAAGGCAGGGACTGACAAAGGCTCTTTTTTTGAACTTCTTCTTAGGGCATTTCCCTGTGGACATTTTTGGAAAAAGACTTAAAAAAAAAAAAAAAAGCCGGTTTATCATGATAAAACCTGGCCCTTGTTTTGTGTTTTTGAAAAGTGATTTTTAAAATGGCCATTTTGGGTGAGTACGTGCCAGCTGTGTAATTTTTCTTTGCACTTTCCCATGAATGAATATTTGGCTCGTGGTGTCCTGAACCCCTTTAAGGTGTCATTTTTAAGCAGAAGAAAAACTTCCTTCTATTTTTTTTTTTTTTTTGGTATGACAACAAAGCCGTTGTTGAGGCTAAACAGAAGATTAATTTAAAATGCCAATTACTTTTGCTAATCTGCTGATGGTGAGGTTGTTTATGGCCGGAGAACTGTGAAAATAATTCCAGATAGAATCTGAGAGGGGAGAACAGGAAAGGGGTGTGTGGGGGAGGGGGTTGGGGAGCTCGGTGGTCCTTTTGGGGACTAGGAATGATATTTAAGCAACAAACACCTTCCTTATATCACATGTTCTGTTAAAAGCAGTCAAAATGAAGTATGATGTGTTTATAGGCCACTACCATCTGTCTGAAAAATCTCTTATGGGTTTTTGCCTGCAGTTCAACAAACCATTTACTTGCTTTAATGATCTTTTCAATAAAACTTTGGATTAAATTACAATACTTTTAGGCTCAGAAGGTTTTCAATTCTGAAAACTCGGTACTTTCATTTGGTTGCAGGAAATTTTAAGGGACGGGCTCTCCTAGCCAGATTGATATTTTTGGGCATGGCCAGTTAGTAAGCAAGGTAGGGGTAGGGGTGGAGAAAGGTATGTGTTGCCACAGTCCTTAAGCACAGTGACCGAAGGATGCTCTCCGGCTTTGGGTAAGGCAGTTGCTTGGGACTTGGAGAATGGACAAACCCTGATAGAAAAGAGTTGCTGAATTCAAAATACTAGGCCATTACTTTAAAACCATTCAGTTTCACCCTGATCGGTTATTCAGATATTTTTGTCTTGGTTTTTGCCTGGACTCAACTTTATTCCTTAGTGAGTCTAATGATTCATCTCTCTGAACCCTTTTAATTTCACCTTGGTTGGTTGTTCCTGTTAAGGAGAACCTTTTTGTCCTGTTTTTTTCCTTGCTTCATCCTGACGCCTGAGGGAGTCTAAGGAGTTCACATCTTGGAGTTTCTGGGTAGATCCAAGAAATGGTCGAGATCACTCTTGTCTCTTTCTCAGGCACGGTTGGGTGTTACCTAGCCCAGGTAGATGAGGAAGCGAAGAATGTGGCACTTCTTTAAATTGTCCACTGAGGTGAGATCTGAGCCTCAATTTCTCACGACTAGACTGTGTTTCTTTAGATCGCGTGCTGGTGTGTGAAAAGCCTCTGGCTTTGCTTCTTTCACTGTTGCCCTGATTGTGGGATTGAGGTTAGGCTGGAATCCCCACAGAGTTCCTCTCAGCTGGAGTTCCGTAGCCCAGCGGCTGAGAGAGGTGTTAATTCCAGCTGCCGCAGGGGCCTGCTCCTTCCCTGGCAATTGGGAGCCCCTTGGAGAACGTTTAGATATAATAGAACCCGGCTTGTTGCACATTTTCCTTTGAATGCTCATGGTTTGTGAAAATGTAGCTTATTCTCCTAAATACCTTGACATGCTTCCCTTTCTCCGGGTGTCATCTTAACAGCACTACCGTAACAACCTAAAGGGTAATTTTATTTTATTTCATTTTTTTATTTTAAATTGAAGTAGAGTTGACTAAAGGGAAATTTTGAAAGAAAGAATAATCACCAATAACCTCTTGGTTAGACTCCATCATTTGCCTATCTTGTCTTCATTCTTTTTATGTTGGGTCGCAGGCAGATATTCTGAAACATTACATGCAATGCATTATATTCTGTTTTTTCTCCTTAACGATGTATTGTAAAAGCGTTTTTTTTTTTTTTTTTTTTGCGGCTGTATCATCTTCATAATTTAATTTCCCATGACCATGCTTGATATCCATTAAACTGATCTACCAGAATATAGCTAATTATTCACCAACTGATGGACAGTTATGATTCCCAATACTACAGTAATGGATATCTTCATGCACGTAGCTTTGGAATATTTCCCAGGAATGGGATTAGTAGGTCAAAGGGTAAGAATATTTTTATTACTCTTGATACATTTGCCATATTGCTTTACAATAAAGTTGTACCAGTTCACAAAGTTAGCAGTAAATTATGAGGGGATGAGTTTCACTGTGAAGCTCATGACAGTTTCATGAGAGGATATGAGAACCGTTTTGCTGGGGATGGAATCCCAGCTTTGGCATTTGCCTCCAGCTATGACCTTGGGCAAGTTCTTTAAACTTGCTGTGCCTCAGTTAACTTTCTCTGTAAAATGGGGATAACTCTTATTAGGAATAAGCGAGTTAATATTTGTATAGTGCCTAGAACGGTGCCTGTGTAAGTATTACGCTGTGTGTTTGTTAAACAAACACATCTCTCTAGTTCAGGATGTAAAAATAATAATTTAATAGCAATAGTGACTTTTGGTAAAACTATTTTTACATATATTAACAGTATTTCTAAGAAACACTCCTTTTTAATCTCTTTTTTGGAAAAGGTAAATTTTAAATGCTAATTTATGGAACAGATCAAATCTGGTGATTCATATTATGTTGGAAATTCTTAAGTTTGTAAAAGAGAGTCCTGAACCCCTTTAGGATGGGGTCTGAAGGTCAGTAAGGTTAGTGGGCCGGGGCCGGGGGGCGGGGAGGGGGGGGTGCCTGAGACAGGCTGCTTCGCATCTCTGAGGAATTCCGCGTGCTTAAAATCAGGCTTCCCCCCTCAAGCTTTGGGGCAAATGTGGGTATTTTAGGGCCTGTGTTCGAGACTCTTCTTCCTCTCCCGTTTGATGACTGTTAATGTAGGATCCGGTTTTGAAGCTGAGATGGTTTTCACCTGGGGGACTGCGGGAGCCCCTCCTCCCTGAACCCCGTGGTGATGCCCACGACCCTGCGGTAGCGGGGGGCGGGGGCGGGTGGCGGTGAGGCGTCACTTGGACCCTTTGGACCATCGGAGGCTGGCGGGAGGGCGGCAGAAGTGGCAGAACTTGTCGCGTCAAGGCTGGATCAGCTTTCCTTTCCTTAATCCTGGTCGTTTCTGCTGAGCTCTCTTGTGTGTGTTTCAAAACCAGAAGCCCGAGAGGGGCGCCTGGCTGGCTTAGTCCGCAGGGCATGCGACTCTTGATCTCACGGTGAGAGCTGGAGCCCCACGTTGGGCGTGGAGACTACTTAAAAAAAAAACAACAAACCCCAAACAACTGGAAGCCTGAGGAATCTCAGCGAGCCCGTGAAAGGGGAGGCTCCCCGTGCGCCCTATGTCACCTGCGCCGGGAGCCTGCGTCCCCACTCCGCAGACACCTCCTCTCCTGGCTGCCTCCCGCCCTCTCTCTCCGAACAACCGGGAGTTTTGGGGGGTTGCGGCCAAAAGCCCCGGGGCCAGTGCGGGGCGCTCTTGCGATCTTCCCACCTTCCCGGCAGCGCGCGAGGAGGTGAGCGCGCGGCCCGCTGGCTTCTGCAGCGTCCCGAGGCTGCTCCATCCACAGCTTCTGTCCCCTGCGAGGAGACTGTTCCGGGCCTGGGGGGTCCCAGCGACTCCGAGAGGGATGGTCGTCTCTCCTGGAGTGGGAAAGCACCAATGCTCCCAACATACTGGGATGTACCCTGAACCTGGACCCTTTCAGTTTGTCAGACAACACGTAAGACGTGCCTATTCTATCTAGGACAGTAGAAGGAAGTAGGAAAAACCCTTCAGGGTTCCACTCTCCAAAATCAGCTTCTTGTTCTAGACATAAATTAGTTTTCTCTTTCTTTCTAGTTTGAATTGTACTAAAATGTTCAATATTGAAGCCTGCTCTTTTCACTTAACATTATTTTACAAACATCCATACTGGTTGCATAATATTTTGTTAAGTATCTATATAGCCGTTCCTCTGTTGGATATTTAGGTGGTTGGATTTTTCTTTTTTCCTCTTTTTAAAAAAAATAATTCTGTGGTAAACATCTTTTTGTCCAAAGGGTTTTCCATATTAGATTATAGTCTCATTATTGTAATTATTTGGGGCAAAGTGTGGGGATATTTTTAAGTCTATCTATCTATCAATCTATCATCTCTCTTTCAAACTGCTTTGTAAAAGGTTAGTACCAGTTTTCACTCCTGCTAGCTGTGCTTTAGTGTACATATTCCACACCAGTCGAAGAATCCTCATGAGATAGTGAGGCCAAGGGCATGGGTGAGGAGCGTTAGATACTGACTATGGAAGCCTGCTCTGGGTAGCCCACTATTTCCCACTCTCTGTATTTTGAGGACAGTCGTTTATATTGAAATCGGGGGAAAGAGATTTGGTTATGTTTCAGGGCCTGAGGTGGTTCTTGAGGTTCCCTTGGGTTGGTATGTGTAAAGGAGAGCACTATCCCACATTGTCATGGCTTTGTAAGCCCTGAGCTTGAGTCACATAGAAAGGGAATACCATTTTTTTATGTGTGGGGCACCTTTTTGGGCTTGGCTTCCATTTTGAGGAGAATGAGTCCACAACATCCCTCAGCAGTTTGGCTGTATCTTCTTAGAGGGCAGGGGCTGGACCTGACATGGTTTTTAGCATCCCCTTACTTTCATATTGCAATTGTTTGTTAAGGTTGTTGCCCAGAGAGAAAGGGTTTCTCTCTTCAAGGGTGCATTTCAGTACTTGCGTGCGTCTGGTGGGCGGCAAGGAATGCAGAAGTCGCTTATAGCCATTAGTCTGCAAATGTATTGCAAGGGCTGAGTTTCAGTAAGTGGACTGTTTGGATGGTATTCATGTTTGAGTTGTTCATGGTCAGTTCTTACGTTCTATAGAATCCATTAGAAAGCCTGTAACTATCACCATTCATTTTGTGCCTGACCTTCATGTTCCTGGGGCTTTGCTTACAACAATGAGCTCTTAAATCCAAGGCTGCTGTGTTTGCCCTACTACTTTTGGGTTAGAGCAGGATTCCAATGTCCTTCAGTTTAAACAAGTTCTGAGTGTCTCCTTGAAATTATTCTCAATTTCCAGCCCATTTCCAGATGACGGGCAGACTTAAATTATGCAACGTGTAGCTGGACATTTGTGTCATGACTACATAAGCTCAGTGATGTCTCCTAAGTCTTTGTGGATCACTTAGAAGCCCACTGGATCAATAGTGTTGAAGGTTTTTAATCCGAATAATTTTAATTGCATTCAGAAACCTGCATATTAACAAGCTGGTAGGAAGGCAGCTTGGCATTCAGAGTGATACTGCTTTAATCTTTGAGATAAAATACATGGTCTGGTGTTTTTGAGGATGTTGATGGACTGTATTTTTTAGATATTTTTTTTTAGTTCATTTTCACTGTTGGAGATAATTTAATTATCTCAAATAATTATTTTTAAATGCCTTAAAATAATATAAACCAATAACTTTAGGATTCTCCCACCGACGGATATGCCTATTTTATATGGCGGTGTGTGTGTGTGTGTGTGTGTGTGTGTGTGTGTGTGTGTGTGTACATTAGGTCTGTGTCCTTGCCTGTAGAGAATATAGAAGTATCTCACGTATTATCTTTAAGGAGCTTGTAACCAAGTCATGGCATAAGGCAAAGAAAGCTGAAATATCTACTGAATGTTTCAAGATAGTATATAATTCTATATTCACAGTGTGTTGCTGATTGATGATGACATTCTAAGGGCCAGCACTGTGGGGTACAAATGGTCTGAAAGAAGAAGACCAATGGGGCCCCAGTGTTTGGGAAAGACATCCTGGAGGGGTGGGATTGGAGGGGTCTTGAAGGAACGAGCAGGTTTTGGGTGGGTGGAAGTGAAATTACACTGAAGTTATATGCCGAGAAGACTCTGGTGGGATAAAGGAGACGAGGGTGGTTAAGAGAATAAGAATTTTATTGACTTGTGATGGGTAAAAGATTAGATAGGATGGTGGGTCCAGGTTTGGGAGGAGCCCAAAGTCGAGAAGGGAGGCTGACCCTTGAAACCACCACTACGTTGTCATCATTACCGACAGCATATTATTAGCAGCTAACTTTTGTTGTGTGCTGACAACATGGTTCTAAGGGCTTTACATATAATTTATTTAATCCTCAAACAACCTTATGAAATGGATAACAGTTATTATGTCCACTTTATAGCAGAGGGACTGAGACATAAAGAAGTTAAGTAACTTTCAGCTGGTAGGAGGCAGAGTTGGGGTTCAGATAGACTGAATCAGGCAGCCTGGTTTCTTTCAGAGCCTGTGATCTTCACCATGAGAGTTCCTAGTGAGATTGACGTGGTCTCCCTTGGGTTGTGGAGGAGCCCAGCCTTTTGAGTCCGAGAGGCCTGGACTCACATTCTGGCTCTACCATTTATTAGCTCTGACCTTGGAAGTTACTTCTCTGAACCTCGATTACATTATTTATGAAGGAGGGATAATAATACTTCAGGGCTGTTGGGAGGATTAAATGAGATAACATACATAAATCACCCAGCGGAATGCCCAGCAAGGAGTAAGTGGGCAGGAAATGATAGCTACTGTGAGCTTATATTTCTCAAATGTATCTAGGGCTATAAAGAGGTTGCTGAGAAGAAGAAGAAGGAATGGGGGTAAGAGATGATTCAGGTAGAATTTACTTGGTGTCACTTGCAATAATAGCCAACCCAGATACCAGAAGCGGAATTCCTTCTTCTGGAGCATTCCAGGAATGGACTGTAAATTCCAGATGTGGTTCTGCATTGCTCCAAGAACTAACTGCAATTTTCTTTGTCCTCCAGAATCTGGAGGGTAAAACCAGGACATTGCCATTGTACTGAAATCGAGCACAGAATCTGGTGCCAATTGTGCATTCCAGGGGCTGAAATCAGGATCTGCTGAAATGGGTGTCCTCGCTTTGCCGCCTCCGTCTTCCTAATGGCGCCGACCACAGATAATTGCCCTGCAGCTCAGAGAGAAAAAGAGATTTTTGAAAGTAGCATACTTAATAACTGTCTATAAAGTAAAACAATGCATGGGATAATTATAAATGAGACAGAGACATTTAAACAACACATTTAAGAGAAGAAAAAAAGAACAGCAGAAGAAAAACTGTGCCCTAAGATGAAATGTTAATTAGAAATATCACTCAGAGTCCATGAAGAAACAGTACTTAGTGCTTCTCACATTGGAGGGCTTACACATTCCAGACTTTTACATGGTAGTTTTTTTCTCTCTCTGGCATTCTGGGCTTGTAGAGTTTCTCTTAACGTTATGTCCTCCAAGAATTTCAAAAGTCATGGTGCTAATGTCTACAAAGAACAGTTTCCTTTTCTGATTTTCAGTTTTCTTGGTTGTGATAAACCTGTTTGGCTCTTATCTCTGTGTCCTTGGTATCATCCAACTTGGCTTCCCTGGAACCACTGAATGTTCTTTGTTGCTTTTAATCCAATACTGGTTTTGAAATTTGGAGATGTGAGAAGCTATCAGGAAAAATAAAAGTTAAAAAAAATATGTAGTGTGTCAGGCGCCTGGGTGGCTCAGTCAGTTAAGAGTCTGACTCTTGATTTTGGCTCAGGTCATGATCTCAGGGTCATGAGATCGAGCCCCGTGTTGGGCTCTGTGCTGGGTCCAGAGGCCTGCTTAAGATTGTCTCTCTCTCTCTCCCTCTGCCCCTCCCCACCTCCTTCTCTTAAAAAAAAAAGTAGTATGTCTGAAAATGTGAAAATTTTATCAAAATTCCAGAGTTGCTGTAGAATTTTTAAGTTTTCAAATAAGGCTAGAATCAGATTGCTACTTGCAGACCTATTTTGGATATTTTGGAAAAGTGATATTTTGGAAAAGCTGGAGTATTGCCTATTGTTTATTTTGTAGATTTTCTTCCTTTCTCCTTCTCTCTCTTTTTTTTAGAAGTTTATTTATTTATTTTAAAGTAATTTCTATACTCAACGTGGGGCTGGAACTCACGACCCGAGATCAAGAGTTGCATGCTCTTCTGGTGCCCCTTATAAATTTTCTAATAGGTGATTTTTAGAACAGGGGCTCTTAAATAGTTGGGCCTCTGTTTTATGTTGCTGATCTTCATGTGATGGATGTCTGTCCAAAGGTAATGAGGTCAGTCTGGCTGGTAAAGTAATGCCTTTCCAAATTGTTTTGCCTGAGGTGTAAAGGGGGTTCAGATCCTCCAGAGCTCACTGCTTCCCAGCCTAACCTATCGGACACTTTATTCCTAGTTCGTTGAACTAAGAGATGTATTTATTGACCACCTACCATGTGCTAGTCGCTGTCATAGCTACTGAGTGGTGAACAGAACAGGCGTGATCTTTATGGGTGGAGCCTATAGTCTAGTGAAGAAAACAGACATAAACCAAAAACATACAGATAACTATTATGAAAGCATAAATTGAGATAAATAATATGAAGGAAAGAAAGGATTTCTTCCAAACCAAGGTAGGGAAATGGAACTGTGGGAATACTGAAAAGTTTATTCATACAAAACAGATTCCTATGGAAACCTAAACAAAGAGCAAAGATTAAAAATGATTATACAAAGCAATGTGTAGGTGTCAAGGCATTTAAATACATCATGTTGCCATTAATTGGCCTTGAGGGTGTCCCTAAAAAGAATTCTGTTTCAGGACATGTTTGAGTCCATGGCCATGCTAAGACCATGAGCAGTGAAATCTTCTCGTAATCTGGTTTGCTTTAGTTAAAGCAGGCTCATACCCACGGCAGTGTCACTGGGGAACAGACCCCCTGAGTCAGGGCCATCATGGAAAATGTCTGATTGAGTGACTTCTCCATTATTGTTCATTTCTGAAAAGATGTGGTTCGATTCTGGAAAGCATTCTTGGGCGTGCAAGGCCAGAGTGATCTGGGTTCTGCTGCTAGCTCCTTCAGTCGGTGAGCTTGGCTTCCCCGAGACTAGGAGAGGTGGCATAGGAAGGGTTGAGCTTGATGACCTTAAGGAGTTTTTTTTTTTAGGATCAAGTTTTATTTTTTAAGACATGGGCAGTAGAAAAATGTTCCAGTAGAATCACTTTATACTTAATCAAGACATGACATTTTTATGGTGCAATGCTGTAGGAGCACTAGATTGGGAATCTGAAAGTTCCAGGCTCTGCAAGACCACAGATGCCTGGAATGTACTCTTGGAATGATCTGCTTTACACTTATTCAGACCCAGAGTGCAGGTGAGTTCATATTCCACTGCGATCCTTGCTCAGAGACAAGGAGGCTCCATAGTGGGTCAGCATGCAGGTTCTGGGTTTAAATCAAGAACATTCCACTAAGTAGCCATGTGCACTTGGGCAGGAAACTTGTCCTTCTTGAGCCTCAGTTTTTGCATCTATAAAATGGAAACTCCGTTTCTCATCCATACTCTTCCAGAGTTTGAGCAAGGATGAAGGGTGTATAAAGTGGTTGGCACAGTGCCTGGCACGTAGTAAGTGCCCAATAAATGTTCACGGTCACTTCATTTTCCTTATTAATCATTATTATGGCTTCTGTTCTTGTGGTCTTTCAGTTGGGCATGTCACATAAGCCCCTCTGTCTCGGAATCCTGCCTGTGGTGCCTGCTTCAGCAGGTCACTTAGAAAGTCAGCTGTAACTAGGGTGGGGTGAGGTGGTAGGACTGGCAGGTGGAAGCAGAAGGCTGGAGGTCTCCCTGTCTGCAGTTTGGCTGTTTTCTTAGGGCGGGTTTGGTGGAGGCTGGAAGGCAGGTCCGTCTTCCTGCAGCCCTGACGGACTGAGGCACATGCAGACACATCGCCCATCCAGGCAGACAGGCCCAGCCTGCAGATGGTTCATTTGGTGACTGTCATTCACAGCTCATGCCATCTCATGCCAGAGGCAGCCGGAGGGCACCTCCATCTCAATTTCATCTCCAGACTGACCCTGCCCCCCTTCAGCTGCCTTGTTTGAAATTGCCAGAGAAGGGCACAATGGGACAGCACCATTCTTAAAAACAATGATATAAACTAATTAAACACAATAAAATCCAGAAACTGTGAGTGGTGTGTGAGAGCTGGGCACCTGTTGTCACGCAGGCTGTCCTGGGGGAGAGAAATTAGTTTGTTTGGCCAAACCGCTGGAATGTTCTTGGTGGGGGTGGAAGCTGGGGAGTGGGTGGTGGGTTTGTCCTTGGGTGTGTTGCCTCCTTCCGAGCAGATGGGCCTAGAATTTCTCGGGGGAGGAGGGATGGCACCAGCCGGGGAAGTCCAGAGGGCTGTTTTCCTGTCCAAATGGCCCATTCATAAAATGCCTCCTCTTCCTTCTCCAGATGGCACCGGCCACTGCCCAGCTTTTCTGCACCTCAGGGGTTCATTGCTCTTGAAGCGGGGAGGAGGAGCGCTGTCAGCTAAAAGGGGGGTAGGAGCCTCCATCCCTTTTACTACGTGCGGGGCATGATAGATGGCCTTGGCCGCTCTGGGTTGTGTGTTCAGCTGTGAGCCAGCATCTGCCAAGGGTGTCTGGCCAGTGGCAGGACTGACACACACGGTTAACCAGCCTGGCCCCCAGTGCTCCATCCCACGGTGGCTGTCACAGCGACAAGTCACCTAGGGTCGGGAGCCGTGGGCACTTGGGGGAGGCCCGACCGACCATCCATGGCTCAGCTTGGGGGGGCCATTCACCTTTGCCCCAGTGTGGTCCACTTAGACTGGGGCCAATCAGTAAGGTCAGGAGGAGATGGGGGTCCTGGAGGGTCAGTTTGCCCGGTGGTTACATGCAAGGTAGAGCTGCACCCCCATCTTTTTCTCCTGTGTACTTTTCCCCGCTGTTCCCCTTTGCTTTGCTTTCCATGTCTTTCTTGCAGTCTGTGTCTCTGATTCTCTCTCTGAGTTCTGGCATAATTGTAGATGTGATTTGTTAAAAGTCATGATCAATCTTGACTCCGTGTGCCATGTGTCTGTCCGAGGGCAGTTGCTCGATGGGAGGGAAGCGGGGTACCTACTCTCAGTTCCTCACTGACCATGTAGGGATAGTCCTGGAGTGACTGCAGAAGGGATGCCTCTGCAGAAGGCATTTCACTCAGGGCCGCTCGAGGAGCTGGTGACAGAACTGGCCTCACACCCCGGGAACACAGGGAACGCAGCAAACACACGATCTCCCTTCACTGTCTGCACTGGACCTTCCCTTCCCCCGCTGACACCTGCAAGGAACTCTTCGTCCACCTATTTCTTACCTTTGAGTTCAGCTTCGAGAGGCCACAGGGAGAGATTCAGATGTCCCGTTCATCCTTTTATTGAGTGCTTCATATTTAAGGGTGGGGATCCCCAAGCTATACTGTATTTTTAAAGACAGTGCTGGTTAAAACAAGGAATGCTCTCCGCTAATCCTGTCTGCCTTCAGGTCACCTGCATGAAGTGTCAGTGATGTTGAAATTATTTTCACAGTTAACCTTTAAGGGAGATAAAGACAAACCTTGGAAGGCGATGTTGGCTCCATCAGCCTCAGAGTCAGGCTTGGGAGGTCATCACGATGCTTTTTTTAACTTTTTATTTTGAAATAAATTGGCTTACAGAAAATTCGCAAAAATAGCAGAGTTCCTGTATACTTTTCACCCTTCTGTTAACATCTTACATAACCACGGTACCTTTATCAAAACCAAGAAAGGAATATTAGTACAATACTAGTAACCAAATTACAGATGTTCCGCGGCCCCCGCCCCCAGAATTTAGCAATTTCCCACTAATGCTCTTTTCTGTCCCAGGATGCAGTCCAGGATCCCACCTGGGATCTAAGTGTTGTGTGTCCATCCTCTCCTCCAGTGTGTGACAATTCCTGTCTCCCTTTGTCTTTCATGACCTCGACACTTTTGGAAGAGCCCGGGCCAGTCAGTTTTGTAAACAAGGATCAGCTAGCTTTTCCAGTCAAGGGCCAGGTAGTAAATATCTTCAGCTTTGCCGGCCACATGGTCTCTGGTGTAGCCCCCCAGCTTTGCTGTCTAGCACAAGAGCCGCCCGAGATGATACATACATGAATGAGCGCGCAGTGCCCCTGTATAACTTCATTTTTGAAAATAAGCAGAGATCCAGATTTGGCGGCAGTTTGCCAACCCTTGTTGGAAAAAGACCCTGGATTTGAGTTTGTCTCGTGTTCTCATGATTAGGTGTTCTCATCATGAGGTTTTGCATTTTTAAATAAGAATCCCACAGAGAGGATGTACACGACTTAATCACTTGGTTGAGGTGGTGGTAACTGTAAAGTTAGAAGGTGCTTTTTCCCTTCCTGTGTAATCAAGAATATGTCAAGGGAGATCCTGTAAGATGATGCAAATACCCTGTTTTCTCTCAAACTCTCACTTGCTAATTTTAGCACCCATTGGTGGAGCTTACATGCAATAGTTATGACTATAGTGTTCCAATGGTGAATTTCTGTTCTACTCATTTCTTCTACATTTATTAATTGGAATTATTCCGTAAGGAAGAGCTCTTCTTTCTCCCCTATGAATGTGTTCATCAATTATTTATATCAGTGTGGACTCATGGTTATTTCTTTTGGTTTTTTATTATGACGATCACAATTTTTGAAGTGGCTGCCAAATGTCATCTCTTTTGGACTTCTTGGCCACCCTCTTGATTTCATAGTTAGCTTTATTCTAATTACAACTCTGTGGGCGTCCAGTAGCCTCAGACCCAGTAGGTCTGCATTTCATTAACTTGTTAATGGCAGAAGGCAGTTTTATTTTTCAGCCAAAGCACTGGCCAAGTTTACACTCCCAATCTACCATACAGCTGGGGAGTCGCAGTGGGAGGTCAGCCTTAGGGTAACAGGAGCCAGTTGGGAGCTGGTAATTCATTTTCATTAATCTTTCAGGTGGAAGAGGAGTTTGTAGTATTTTCTGGTACATTCTAGGTCAGGTTTAAATTGTGAGTGTAGTCCAAGTTATGAGTTCTCCTTTCCCTTTTGCTCTTTAAGAGCTTTCTTTTTATTCTACTTGTTAGGAAGCTTTATTCAAAGGTGAAAAACCTTGCTTAGGTGCAGGGTTTAAAGTAAATAGAGTTTCACTGCTTTTGTGTGCCCATTCCTAGATTAAAGTAAAATGTTAGTTTAAATGGCTCAATTAGAAAACGAAACAGATTTCCAAAATATAAGGCATCTGATCTTCTCTTAAGCGCACAAGGAATATGCTGAGTCAGCTTTCTCAAGTAGGAGAAATTTCTATTATTCCTTATAATTAAAATTACTCCTTTAGTAACTCTATGGGAGATTAGGTGGACAGTCAGTGAGTATGGCTCTTCCATTTTTGTTAGCCCTGTAGATGCTTTTAGAAAATGTTCTTTATTTAGGGCTCTTTGGTCAGTGATGATAGAAGGAAGAGAGAAAAATCAAGGCACGTTCTGTGACTAAGAACAGGGTTGTATTCCTTACTTCAAAAGATTTTTTAACTACTTAATTTTTGGAGAAAGGGTGAGTAAACTCACTCAGCTTTTAAAAAAATCCATAGAAAGATTTCTCCTACAGTGTCAATTAAGGAAAAACAAAAAGAAAAGAATTGTCATTTGCCCAAGACATTGTTAGAGTCAAAAAGAAAAAAAAAAAAAAAGAAAAGAAAATGGGAACTTCTGATCTTGTCCTGGTAGAGAATTCACTAAAGCGGAACCTCATTACCCACAGCGTAATTTCTCCCTTCGTTAGGGTAGAAGTGTGTGTGCTACGGAGTCCTGTGGAAGTTCAGACAGGTTCCAGCTAGTAACGGAGAAGATGCATCCAAAACTTTGGCATGCTATGTCTACATAATTTGTTCATCTTGCCCAATTGTAGAATTGGGTGAAAAGCCGAGGTATTAATAATTTTGTGTAATTCACAAAAAGGAATCATAGACTTTTTCACTATGTGTTTATTTCACTGTCTGTGAAGCAGCCTAATTAAGTTGTTTGAGTCAGATGTAGAGCTCTTGATGCTCAGGGCCACCAAAACAATCACTCGCAAAAAGTAACGTGAAGGAGACAAGAGAGCTGCTGGTGGTATATCTCATGACTGTGGTAGATCCCCCAGCGTCTTGAGAAGTGAGTAGATTAACAAAAGCTCTAGCACAGCTTCCCAGATCTGCCTCTCGGAGCCTGAAATGAAGCGGTGACTTCATTTGTGAAATGTATGGTCATTTGTCAGGGTGCCTGGGTGGTGCAATTGGTTGAGCGTCTGACTCTTGGTTTTGGCTCAGGTCATGATCTCAGGGGTTATGGGATCAAGCCCCCAGCTCTCTGCTCAACAGGGAGTCTGCTTGAGATTCTCTCTCCCTCTGTCCCTCCCCCCACCTGCACGGGTGTGTTCCCTCTTTCTCTCTCTAAAATAAATAAATAAATAAAATCTTAAAAAAATAAAATGTATGGTCATTGGTAAAAGGAGGTGATTGGATCAGCTGTTGGCTTGGGAAAGACATCGTGTGGGCCTTTCCTGGAAGCTCAGCCCTTTCACACGTGACCTTATGGATTCATTGCCATCCTGTCCTTGGCGGGCCTGTCAAAAAGAAGTTATTTCGAAAGCCTGTTGCTGATTGTACATTTCATTCCATCAACTGCTCCATGCATTTCATGTAACTGCCGGAGGCCTCTGAGATAAGAGTGGAAACTTATGTACTGCCCTTCAGAGAGGTGGGTGATCTATTTTCGACTTGGAGACTGGTGACAAACCTGTCTTCTGTCAGGTCAGACTCGCAGGGACTTTCTTGTTTTCTGTCCTCTGATGACAGCTCTGTCTGTGTTCAGAACGGTCATAGGGTAGCTGAAAGATAACTGTGGCATTTAAACACCTAGATAGGAAGGGGTGTGGAATGTATTTTTCTTTGCTATTTTAGTTAGTAAGTTCCTAGTAGTCCATAGTGAGAGGTGAAGAGGAGGGACCTCTGGGAGGGTGGGCACGCAGAGATGCCAACTTCAGGTTTGGCAGGCATAGAGGGAGAGACATTTCTACCATTGGTGAGTTTAGTGCCCGGAAGGGAATGGCTGGAAGGAAAATGGAAAATAAAGGTAGAGTTTGAGGTGGCCTTGGGTGGGGAAAATATGGAGGTAGGATAGAGGTAATGAGAAAGGCAGGGCTATTTATTTCTTTGCATGCTGCATAAAACATAAATTACAACTCTTGCACCAAAAATTTGCATTTCTCTATATGATACATAATGTGAGAGTTTGTTTTAAAAACATAGAGGTGCAGGCTATTGTGATGACGAGGTCTTCAGTGCTCAGCTGTACTTAACAGAAATGGCCACGTAGTTCTGGTGGGAACCGTTTTAAATGCAGTCTGAATTCCCAGCGTCGTGTGTCCACATTTATTAGCCATGGAGCCTTGACAAGTTCTTTACTTTGTTTATCTGCAAAATGGAGTCAGATCCACCTGCCTGCCTCACAGGACTGTTATGAGGGTCCACGTTACAGTGTTATACTATGTTGTCAGGGCTCTTTAGATATTTTGTAAAACCTGTAATAGAAACTGGGGGGGGTCTCACATCCAGACCTTACTTCCCTCTATTTATTTATAATAGCTAGTGGTTATTTCCCTCACCTCTCCTTTATTGAAGGTCATGGCTTCCTTTGAGATTCTTTTTTTTTTTTTTTAAGATTTTATTCATTTATTTGGCAGAGAGACACAGCGAGAGAGGGAACACAAGCAGGGGCAGAAGGAGAGGGAGAAGCAGGCTTCCCGCCGAGCAGGGAGCCCGATGTGGGGCTTGATCCCAGGACCCTGGGACCATGACCCGAGCCAAAGGCAGTTGCCTAATGACTGAGCCACCCAGGTACCCCTTCCTTTGAGATTCTGATTGAAGTATGGGTCTCCTACACACGCGCCCACCCACCCACCCACACACACACATACACACACACACACACACACACAAATTTAGCATAGAATGTCAGGGATTCACAGTCTGAAGCCCAGCTACGAGCCTCTGATTTGACTGGTTTTCTTTTATGGAAATTCCAGTTTGATCTGTGAGAGAACTAGGTTTTTACAGATGCCTGACATTTGGAATTTTCTGCTTGTATGCATTTTTCTAGATCATTTATTTTTCCAGTGGAAGAAAGCATTATGTGTATCCCAAGTATAAGCTCATTGCTTTTCTAGTACTGCCCTGGCTCAGCTGCATACAGCAAGACTGTCAACTAGCATAAAGCAAGACTGAATTTAACAAAAGGAAAAGCTGAGTGAGTCATAGCGTACTGAAAGTAGTAAGATATTAAAAATACATAAATTAAAGTCACTCAAATCATATTTCCTTTTCCAACCTCAAAAATGTCATAGCTATCCAGAAGGTTCACACTTTTTCAGTGATGAGCCCAATCAGTGCGATTTAAATCATCCATGATATATTTATAGCTCAATGATTAAGTTGGATGATATGACAAAACACTTAAATCGTATTTATGGTCGTTGATGGTTTTACGCATTATTAGACAGGAGCATAGTTACACCAAATTAAAGGGAGACATCTGATCCAGACATCAGTTCAGTCATTTCATGGGAAAAAATAAATCTAAATGAACAAAAGATGTTGTGGTATTAACTCCAATGTGATGGTATAACAAGTTTCCCCAGTTAATTAATAACACATATTGTAGAACAGATGTTTGAGACAGAAGTCTCATGTTTTTGCATAACAGAAAGAACCCTGTACTAGAAGTTGAGCTGGAAATCAGCTCTGCCCCCACATTGCTGTGTGACCTTGGGCAGATCGCTGCACCACTCTGGAGCTGTGCTGTACAAGGAATGAGACTGCATCTCTCGAGGGAGAGATATCTTGCAGTGCTAACATTTTGTGACTTAAATCTAATTGTGTGATGGCTGCTTTTGAAAAAAAAAATGTTCCATCAACATTAACATAGATACAGAAAAATGGCCAAATTGTATGGGCAGAGCTCATTGAATTTTTACCCTTCTGAAGAGTCCTGGATTAAGAAATAAAATGTTATCAGTATTCTAGAAGTCCCTGCTTGTTGTCTCTGGTTCTTGAGGGTTACT
Organism: Halichoerus grypus; assembly: GCF_964656455.1. Lineage (NCBI taxonomy): Eukaryota > Metazoa > Chordata > Mammalia > Carnivora > Phocidae > Halichoerus > Halichoerus grypus. The sequence continues at coordinate 19,328,363 of NC_135718.1, read as the reverse complement.
CCTAAATGGAGAGAGATGGGGGGAGAGAGAAAGACAGAAAGGGAGAGGGAGAGAGAAAGAGAGAGGGAGAGGGAGAAAGGGAGAGAGAGAGAGAAGGAGGGGGATAGAGAGAAAGGGAGGGAGAGATGGGGGAGAGAAGGAGGGGGGAGAGAGAGGGAGGATGGCAGAGGAAGGGAGGGAAAGAAAGGGAGAGAACTGAGGTGCTAGTTTTTAGAAATTTGGGAGTCTAACAGTAAAAATCAAAAGCTTTATTCAGGGGCGCCTGGGTGGCTCAGTCGTTAAGCATCTGCCTTCGGCTCAGGTCATGATCCCAGAGTCCTGGGATCGAGTCCCGCATCGGGCTCCCTGCTCGGCGGGAGGCCTGCTTCTCCCTCTCCCACTCCCCCTGCTGTGTTCCTTCTCTCGCTGTGTCTCTCTCTGTCAAATAAATAAATAAAATCTTTAAAAAAAAAAAAAAGCTTTATTCATTAGGAATCCTATTAATCCAGTCCACAAACGCCTAGCCACCATTTTAAAATCCAAATAGCTCAGAAAATGGAAAGTTTTTAGCAAAAATTTGGCAACAAAATCTTACCTGGAAGGATGAGCAACTGTTTGTAGTCTTTACTTATGCTACACCATGTGACCGTCAGGCACACGTGTGACGATAAGGTGCAGCCTGGCCCCCTCAGGGGTGTAATGTACAACGTATGTGTCATGCTGCTTCTTTGAACTCAAATAGATGTCAAATTCCAAAACAAATCTGGCCCCAAGGATTTCGGATGAGGGACTATGGATTTAAGCCACAGCATAATTATTTATAAGAGTGAACACTTTACCTTTTTTATTGCTTAGATTTATATGATTTTTATCTAAAAAGTAAAGCAGATGCAGTTCTAGTTAACTACCTGGTACATTATTAGACATTTCTCTTCCAACCCTACATTTTTTACAAATAAACTTTTATTTTGGAATAATTCTATGTTGATTGAAGTTGCAAAGAAACTGTACAGAATTCTCATACAGTTTTCACCCAGCTTCCCTTAATGTTAACAGCTTATATACGAACATTTGTCAGAACTAAGAAATTAACGTTGGTATAATACTATTGGCTAAATTATAGATATTCTCATTTCCCCAGTTTTCTCACTAATGTCCTTTTTCTCTTCTGGGATCCCATGTGACACTCAGTTGTCCTGTCCCCTTTAGTCTCACTCTGTGACAGTTTCTCAGTCTTTTCTTATTTTTCATAAGCTTGCCTACTGGACAGGAATATTGTAGAATGTCTTTGAGGCATTTGTTTGCTTGCTTGCTTAAATTTTTTGTTTGTAAGCTTTTTAAAATTAAACTTTTTATTGAAATCACTGTAGATTCACATGCAGTAGTATGAAGTAATAGAGAGAGGTCCTGTGTACCCTTTACCCACTTCCTCCCAAGAGTGACATCTTGAAAACTATAGTCCAGAGCACAACCGGGTCATTGACACAATCAAGATAGAAATCAAGATACAGACTCAAGATACAGAACATCTGTCATCCAGCCCAACTCTTGCACCTCTTGGTTCAGTGCATGTTGGCTGAGGTCTCCCAGAGGTGAGGCTCTGCTTCAGGGCGGACAGGGATGAGCAAAAGAGGCAAAACTGTCCTCATGGAGCTTAGCTTCCAGAAGATAGGCATGGACCAAAAAAGGCATGTACAGAGAATAGAATGTCAGCTAAGAAGTGGTTGAAGAAAAATAAAGCAGACTAAGGACTCAGAGAGAGGAAGAAATCCAGAATATTAGCTTCTTTTGGCAATCTTGAGCCTTGGTCATATGGGACCAGCCTTCCCTCCTAGCATGGGGCAGGCCCGGGGTTTGGGGTGGGGGTGGGGGGCAGGAGCTTTAGTGGAGAACTGCTTAATCTGTGTTTTGCATTGAAGTTATGTACAACTGTTTAATATCCTGTTTGTTGGAAATCCATGGTAGTGTTCTGTGCTGTTAGTGGGTCTTTAAAAATCTGGTGAGTTTGTTTTAAGTAAAATTGCATTGAGAGACTTGCTTCTGTTGTTTCTAGTTCCACACTGTAGGGTCTGGCCAGACAGTGATGGCATTTTGTGAATTTGTTGTTGTTCTTTTAAGTACACTCTGCACTCAACATGGGGCTCAAACTCACAATTCCAAGATCAAGAATCACATGCTCTACCGACTGAGGCATCCAGGAGCCTCGGCGTTTTGTGAATTTGGGACAACAGACATAGTGTATACGCCCAGGTAGAAACGGTGTTTCTCTTTCTCGGTATTCTTGGTATTATCAAGAAGCTGTGACATAATCAAAGGGAGGGGGAGGTTTGGGAGTGCAAATATTTAGAATGGGTTTTTTACCTCTTTGTCAAATCATGTCACTCATAAAAGAGATTTTGTCATTTTAAGTGCTTCCAGATGATGGGTATTAAAAAAATACTTAAGTAGGGCTTTCAGATGACTACATTGAATGGTATCAATTATTTTAAAGCCCTGGAAATGAATGATTTCAAATGAACAGCCATAGCCATTTTTTTATTGTGGCAAAATACATGTAACCATTTTTTTTTTTTTTTTTTAAAGGTTTTATTTATTTGACAGAGAGAAAGACAGCCAGAGAGGGAACACAAGCAGGGGGAGTGGGAGAGGGAGAAGCAGGCTTCCTGCGGAGCAGGGAGCCTGATGTGGGGCTCGATCCCAGGACTCTGGGATCATGACCTGAGCCGAAGGCAGACGCTTAACGACTGAGCCACCCAGGTGCCCCTACATGTAACCATTTTTAAGCTTACAATTCAGTGGCATTAAATACATTTACAGTGTTGTGTAGCTAGATATCCACACTGTTTCCTTAACTTTTTCATCATCCCAAGTAGAAACTCTGTACCCATTAAAAACTAACTTCCAGTTCCTCCTTTCCCCAGGAGGCCCTGGTAACCTGGAGTCTACTTTCTGTCTCCGTGAATTTGCCTAATTTAGGTATCTCATATAAATGGAATCATTAAGTATTTGAACTTTTTGTGTCTGGCGTATTTCACTTAGCATAATGTTTTCAAGATTCATCCATACTGTAGCATGTTTCAGAGTTTATCCCATTTTGTGGCTGAGAATTTTCCATTGTATGTATTTTGTTTATCCAGTCATCCATTGGTGGACACATGGATTGTTTTTCTACCTGTTGGTTATTGTGAGTAATGCTGCCATGACCATTGGTATAAAAGTATCTGTTTCCATTCTTTTAGGTATGTACCTAGGAGTGGAATTGCTGAATCATATGATAATTCTATGTTTAGCTTTTTGAGGAACTGCCAAACCATTTGCTACAAAGGTTGTACCATTTTACATTCCCACCAGCAGGGAACACATCCTCAAAAATACTCATTAGTATTATTATTTTTTTAAAGATTTTTTTATTTTATTTATTTGAGAGCGAGAGAGAGCATGAGATGGGGAGGGTCAGAGGGAGAAGCAGACTCCCCGCTGAGCAGGGAGCCCGATGTGGGACTTGAACCAGGACTCCAGGATCATGACCTGAGCCAAAGGCAGTCGCTTAACCAACTGAGCCACCCAGGTGCCCCAGTATTATTATTTTTTAAAGATTTTATTTTTAAGTAATCTCTACACCCATTGTAGGGCTTGAACTTACAACCCTGAGATCATGATTCTCATGCTCTACTTGACTGAGCCAGCCAGGTGCCCCCAAAATACTTGTTATTTTTATTTATTTATTTATTTTTAAAGATTTTATTCATTTATTTGAGAGAGAGAGAGAGAGCACAAGCCAGGGAAAAGGCAGAGGGAGAAGCAGACTCCCTGCTGAGCAGGTTAACCCCTACCCCCCACCCCACTCTGCGCTGCAGGGCTCAATCCCAGGGCCCTGGGATCATGACCTGAGCCAGCGGGAAGGCAGATGCTCAACCACCTGAGCCACCCAGGTGCCCTTGTTTGTTTGTTTTTATAATGGCCATCGTAGTGAGTGGTAAGTGTTACCTCATTATGGTTTTTTGATTTGCATTACTCTAATAAATAATGATGTTGAGCATCTTTTCATATGCTTATTGGCCACTTATATATCTTCTCTGGAGAAATGTCTGTTCAAGTTTCTTGTCCTTTGCCCATTTTTGAATTGAGTTGTTTGTTTTTTGTTATTGAATTGTAGGATTTTTTTTTAAGATTTTATTCTTTTTTTTTTTTTAAAGATTTTATTTATTTGACAGAGAGAGACACAGCAAGAGAGGGAGCACAAGCAGGGGGAGTGGGAGAGGGAGAAGCAGGCTTCCCGCCGAGCAGGGAGCCTGATGTGGAGCTCGATCCCAGGACCCTGGGATCATGACCTGAGCCGAAGGCAGACACTTAACGACTGAGCCACCTAGGCGCCCAAAGATTTTATTCATTTATTTGACAGAGAGAGAGGGAACACAAGCAGGGGCCATGGGAGAGGGAGAAGCAGGCCTCCCGCCGAGCAGGATTTCTTTATATTTTCCGGATATTAATTCCTTATCAGATATATGATTTGCATATATTTTCTCCCATTCTGTGGGCTGTCTCCTCACTTCTTGATCATGTCCTTCGATGTGCAAAAGTTTTTAATTCTTATGAAGTCCAGTTTGCCCATTTGTCTCTTGTTGCTTGTGCTTTTGGTGGCATATCCAAGAAGTCATTGCCAAATCCAAAGTCATGATGTTTTCTCCGAAGAGGTTTGTAATTGGGGCCCCTGAGTGGCTCAGTTGATTGAGTGTCTCACTCTGGGTTTCGGCTCTGGTCATGATCTCGGGGTCCTGGGATCGAGCCCCATGTCAGCTCAGCACTGCGCGTGGAGTCTGCTTGGGATTCTTTCCCTTCCCTTCTGTTCCTCCCCCTGCTCATGTGCTCTCTCTCTCTCTCAAATAAGTAAATAAATAAAATCTTAAAAAAAAAAAGAGGCTTGTAGTTTAGCTCTTTGATCCATTTTGAGTTATTTTTTTATATATTGTATAAGGTAAGGGTCCAACATTTTTTTGCATGTGGACATCCAGTTTTCCCAGCACTGTTTATTAAAAAGTTGGCCCTTTCCCCATATAAATGAGGTTTCCTCCCTGGACTGTCTATTTCATTCCATTGGTTTATATGTCTGTCTTTATACCAGTTCCACACTGTTTGGATTACTATAGCTTTGTAGTAAGCTTTCAATCAGAAAGTGTGAGTCTCCCAGCTTCATTCTTCTTTTTAAAGATTATTCAGGGTCTGTTGAGATTCCATGTGAATTTTAGGATGGATTTTTCTATTGCTGCCAAAAATTTCATTGAGATTTTGATAGAGATGGCATTGAATCTGTAGATCACTTTGGGTAGTATTGACATCTTAACAATATCATTAGGTTTTCCAGTCCATGTACATGGAATGTTTTTCCATTTATTGATGTGTTCTTTAATTTTTTTCAGCAGTGTTTTGTAGTTTTCAGTGTACAAGTCTTTCATCTGTTGTTTTTGATGCTATTGAAAATGGAATTGTTTTCATGATTTCCTTTATGGTTTGTTCATTGCATAGTGCATGGAAATGCAACTGATTTTGTGTGTTGATTTTGTACCCTGCAACTTTATTGATTTGTTGATTGGCTCTAATAGGTTTTTTTGGAGTGTGGAATTTTTAGGGTTTTCAACATATTACATAATTCCATCTGCACACAGAAATAATTTTACTTCTTCCTTTCCAATTTGAGTGCCTTTTATTTCTTTTTCTTGCCTAATTGTTCAGACTAAAACTTCAGTACTATGTTAGATAGAAATAGTGAAAATGGGCATCTGTCTTGATCCTGATCTCAGGGGAAAAGCTTTCAGTCTTTCATCATTGAGTATGATCTTAGCTGTGAGTTTTTCACAAATGCCTTTACTTTAATAGAAGTTCCCTTCTGGTCCTAGTTTATTGAGTGTTTTTATCATGTTGAATTTTGTTGAATGCTTTTTCTGCATCAATTGAGATGATCATGTGCTTTTTTTCCCCTTTATTCTGTTAATATGGTATATTACATTGATTGATTTTTGTATGGTGAGCCATCTTTGCATTCTGGAAATAAATCCTATTTGGTCATGGTGTATAAGTCTTTTAATTTGCAGCTGAATTCAGTTTGCCAGCATTTTATTGAAAATTTTATATCAACATTAATAAGGAATATTGGTCTTTAGTTTTCTTTACTTGTAGTTATCTTTAACTGGCTTTGGTATCAGGGTTATGCTGGCCCCATAGAATGAGTTAGGAAGTGTTTCCCCCCTCATCAATTTTTTGGGAGCAGTTTGAGAAAGAATGATGTTACTTTTTCAAATGTTTGGTAGAATTCCCCAGTGAAGCCTTTTGATCCTGGGATTTTCCTTGTTGGGAGGTTTTTGATTAATGACTCAATCTCCTTACTTGTTACAGGTCTTCTCAGATTTTTCAGTTTCTTCATGGGTCACTTTTGGCAAATTATTTGTTTCTAGGCATTTGTCCATCTCAATTATGACTGTTTTAAACTGAACTTTTGGCAAATTAGTTACTTTTTTTTTTTTAAAAGATTTTATTTATGATTTTGAGAGAGAGAGAAAGAAAGGAGAGCATGGGCGGGGGTAGGGGGGAGAGAAGCAGGCTCCCCGCTGAGCAGGGAGCCCGATGCGGGACTCAATTCCAGGACCCTGGAATCATGACCTGAATCAAATGCAGACACTCAACCGACTGAGCCACCCAGGTGCCCTAGGTACTTCTGTTTTACTGAATTACTTTCTTGCCTAACAGTGAAACTCTCTATGGTTTGTTATTTCTTTACGAAGTAAAGTACCAAGGAATATGAGGGTTTCACTTGTTTATATTGTTGATGATGTGTGTTCTATTTTGTCAAATATATAATATTTTACTGTGTGTCTTATGTCCCATTAAAAGTAGGAAAGTGTATATAAGACTATCAGCCTATATAAAAATGCTTCCAAACATACTAGTGACTCATAGTTTAGATTACAGGGTTTCTGTGGCATTTTGGGGAAAATATCATTATTGACTGACAATTTCCCTACTCTTGGTAACTGACCTTGTTTTTTTTGCTTGTTTGTTTATTTTTAGTTTACTTGGTACAAAGGAATGAACCAGTGATGTATTTGGCCCCAGTTTAAATTTCTCAGTTTCTTTTCAGCAAATGGGTCAGACAGAGCCAAGAGGAGCAACCCCCATCTGTGTGGTACGAGAAGCTTTGTGACTCTCCTCTGTGCTTCCACCTGGTCCTCATGGTGGGTGTTTTCTCATAGAGACTTACTCGTTTATCAGTTATTTATTGAGTACCTGTCATGTGCCAAACATTGTTGTAGCCATAGACTTCCCAATGATATCCACACAGAAGTACACAAAACAGGCAGCTTCCTGTGTGGTTGGAAGAACCGGGGGATAACCAAAACCAAAAAGCAGCACTGGTCCTCAAAACGAAGATGGTTCTGCCATTCACACTGTTCTGTTCCTATGAATGGAGTCACTCCATTCGGAGGCACTGTTATCTTGGCTGGGGCTGGGTTGGCCCCTGTGTTGGAGGCTTGAGTAGCTACCTTGAAGGGGAAGAGGACCCTGATGAAGCAGTAGGGGAATTTGTTCAGGGCCTTGGAAGCCTTCCAGGCTTATGTGTGAAAGGTGATATTCTCACCATGGAGGAAAATCCAGTGGAATGGGATCTAATCATTTCACTGCACTCAAGCAATGACTGCAGAGAGAGACAGATGGAGAGAAGAGTTGCGGTTTGGATTCTGAGTAGCTCTGCTTGCAGTGAAGAGCTGATGATGCTTTGGGTTAAAATAGTCATTTCCAAACCATAGGCCTTTCAACAACAGCACACTGGATCTTACCATAAGAGGGTGATTAGTTCTATTAGAATGTACCTTAGTATTGCATCCTAATCTGATACCACGAGAACTGACTGGTGCTTAACTTGAGAGTTCCTACAATTTTGAAGTACATTTTACTCAAGGAGTAGGAATAACTCTGGCCAGCGGTCTCCTACAGTGAGTCACACGTGTCAGGAAAGATATACTAGCAGAATATCATGTCCATGGTTCAAAGATTGTGCCTTTACCCCTTGAGTTACATGTTCATTGAGAGGACAGGATTGAATTTTTCAGGTATTGTTGCTTCAAACGGTTCTTTTTATTTTTAAAGATTTTATTTATTTATTTGACAGAGACACAGCGAGAGAGGGAACACAAGCAGGGGGAGTGCTTCAGAGGGTTCTTAAGACTTCCATATGTGATTGAATTTCTTTAGGACATTCTTAGACAGAGACTGAGATGATATCCCAGGGTGCAGAAATCACTAAGTTTTCCAGCTCCGGCTAAGTTGATGACCTAGAGTCCCCTGCAGTTTAACTGAGGTGCTTTATTCATCTGCTGCCTGGAAGCCCAGGACTGGAAATTTAACACGGAATAAATAATTAAATCTCGGCTTCCACAGGTATAGAGGGCATAAATAATCCAACTGCCTGCTGCCCGGGCATTCCGTATCTTGAGCCATTTAGATTTAATGCCCAGGCATTCACTTGTAACTGAATATGTCAGAATGCGGCTCCTGCCCAGGACAGGGAAGGGGTGTTGTTTCAAAGCAGTGTGCTTGCTTGTCTGCTGGAAAGATGCCTCCATCCTCTGACTCCTCTGGAGACCCTTTGCTGGTTTGGTCTCCAGGGAAATTCATCTGTTCCCTGCCCAGGTCTGAATACCAAACACTATAACCCAACTCCTCTTCTGGTTAAATGAGGGAGGTATTATATTGAAGGGAGGCCCAGGAAAATAGCTCATTTAATTGGAGATGTTTGGGGAAACAGATGAGTTTGCTGTTGAGGGAGGACCTTTAAAACTTTATTCTCAGAGTTAAGAGTTTGAACCTGAGACCATCTGAGCATTAGGGAGTGGCTGAACATTGGTGTCATTTTCTGCTTCAGTAGCAAATCTGGCAAAGGGCACTGAGGGTGAGTAATCCATTTTCTGGTGACCAAGGTGGGAATGCAACTATTGGTTCTAATTACGTTTGCATCATTTATACGGCTTTGCACATGGTAGAAATATAATAAAAGTCTGTTCAATGAGCAAGAGAAAGAACACTGATGCATTGTGATGATTGGCACTTACTAGCTGTTGTTCTCTCTGGTCCAGTGTCGCTCCCGGGGACGTCCCCAGACCAACAGCATTGGCATCGCCTGGATGCTAGTTAGGAATGAAGATTCTCAGGCCCTGTTCCAGACCTGCAGATGTGCATCTCTGGGGAGGATGCGTTTAAGAAATCCTCCAGTGATTCTGATGCCCATTAGAATCTGAGCACCTGTGGCCCTAGACTTGTGTCAGGCAGGCAGGGCACTTACGAATGCTACATATACTCCTTCCCTCTCTCAGTAGGATGTTAGTGCAGCTGATTGCAAGAGAATTATATTTCAAATCTTACATGTACATGTTTCTTCCCACAGCTTCTCACTCAGGACACAGTCTCCTGGCTATTTTCTCCAGATCTCATGTTTCCAGATTCTATGCTCTGTCTTTTCTAGGACAATAGTGATGGGTGGGGTGGGAAGCATCCTTCTATTTGCTGATTGCCAGAAGGAAGATGAGCTATCATGTCGGATGCCCACTGTGTGCTAGGCCTGGGCCACAGGGAACAGGGCACAGTCCCTGTCCCCAGGACCTCAGGAGCTCCAAAGGAAGCAGGGAGGCGATCAGTGCTGGGTCAGGTGAGGAAGGCACTCACTTGGCTGTGTCTGGGAGTGCCGAGATTGGCCAAGCTCAGCCTTGGTCCAGGTGGGATAGGAGAGGCTTCATGGAGGAAGTGCTGTCTGGATCACCTCTTTTAGGACAAATAAGGTGGCAGCAGGGTGCAATGAGGTAGGGGCAGAAGGGAATTTTAGGTGGAAGGGGCAGCACCCCTGAAAGCAAACTCTAGAGAGGACTTTATTCAGCTTTTGGAGACTCTATATTTACTTATCAGTTTTACCTTTTTTTAAGATTTTATTTATTATTATTATTATTTAAAGATTTTTCTTTATTTATTTGACAGAGAGAGAGAGTGCACAAGCAGGGGGAGTGGCTGGCAGAGGGAGAGGGAGAGGGAGAAGCAGGCTCCCCGCTGAGCAGAAGCTCGATCCCAAAACCCCGAGATCATGACCTGAGCCGAAGGCAGACACTTAATGAATGAGCCACCCAGGCACCCCTTAGTTTTACATTTAAATTGAGTTATAACGTGCATGGAATAGAGTGCACAACTCTTAGGTTTGCAGCTCGATGGAATTTTAAACATGTCCTCACCCTTGTAACCACCAGCCAGATCAATATATGGGACATTTCCAGACTCCCAAGAGGCCCTTCTAGTACACAGGCTCCTCCCCCAAGGGAAACCCCATTCTTACCTCCATCTTCATATATTCGTTTGCATTGGGGACCTTTTTAGACTATAAACTCCAACAAAAAATTTGTCCTGGTTAGCCAAAGACCCTTAACAGGCCAAATACGGCTCCAGATGATGTGTTTTGCTTGGCACGTACATTTTTTTTTTTAAATTCATTGCTAATGCTTAAAAATTGGGATTTCACATAACAATAAAAAGATCTGGCAATACTGGGCTCATGTACCTTGGTGGCAGCACTGCGCTAAATCAGGTAGGGGTAGTCCCCCTGAAGATGGGGCATCCACTACCCACTGCTCCCCATTGCTCACTCCTAGCTGTACTTGTCACCTGCCTGGCCCTGTGGGCATCTGAGTTTGCAGTCCCTACTTTTAGGTACGATTTTGTTTCTTGGTTTGGGACCTCCTTAACCATTTTCATTCATTCACTGGCATTTATTGAGCACTGACTATGAGCTAGGCACATGCCGGGTGTTGGGAATACAGAGGTGTTCACGGCAGGAAGATGATGCATTATTTGTTGGCTTGCGATGCAGGTGACCAGATGCGTGACAGAGTCCCATCTTTGTGAGTTCACTGCTCACTGCCCCCTCACATGCCTCCCATGCTGCCTGTGTCCTGGTCCCCGAGCTCACCTCATCCTTTATAACCAGCACACGTGTGCCATCCCTCTCTCCTTTCTGTCTGTCTGGCCCCCACCCCTCCCTCATGTACTTCCTCAGGTCCTACCTCTTCCAACAAGTCTTTGCTGACTGTCCCTTTGTCTTGTGACACCTACCTCCTCTGACCTCCAATGAAGGCATTTCCCACATCACCACTCAATTGATTCTGTTGTTGATTCCCTCACATTAAAAAAAAAAAAAGGTCTTTTTTCTTTCTTTTTTTTTTTTTATTAGTTTCAGGGGTAGAATTTAGTGATTCAGCAGTTGCATATAACACCCAGTGCTCATTCCATCAAGTGCCCTCCTTAATGCCCATCACCCAGTTACCCCGTCCCCCCACCCCCTCCCCCCCAGAACCCTGTTTTTTTCCTAGAGTTAGGAGTCTCTTTTTTTTTTTTTTTTTAAAGATTCTATTTATTTATTCATAAGAGACAGAGAGAGAGAGGCAGTGGGAGAAGCAGGCTCCCTGCTGAGCAGGGAGCCCGACACGGGACTCGATCCCAGGACCCCGGGACCATGACCCGAGCCGAAGGCAGACGTCCAACCATCTGAGCCACCCAGGCACCCGAGTTAGGAGTCTCTTATGGTTCGTCTCCCTCTCTGATTTCATCTTGTTTTATTTTTCCTTCCCTTCCCCTATGTTCCCTTGTTTTGTTTCCAAAAGGCCCTGTCTCTTAACCTAGATATTGCACGCCCTGTGGGCAGAGTCTTTGCCTTGTATTTCCTGCTCTTGCCCCATAACGCCCTGCCGGGTCCCGTCAATACAGGAGATGGGCTGGGGAGCAGGGCTGAGCCCCAGAGAGGCCACAGCTGGCTGTGCTGGGGTGAGAGGCTGGAGAGAGGAGCACTTCCGAGCTGCCCCAGCCTCCTGCCTGGGAGCTGTCCTTGCTGGCAGTTGTCCGTTAGGAGTCCTGCCTGCCTGTGAGGACCGTGAGTCCTTGTGAGAGCATTGACACCCACAAGGAGGGCACAGACACTCCGGTCGCTGGGCCGCCAGCATTCCGGACAGTGTCATGTGAGGTGGCATTTGAGGTTATCCCCTTACAGCCTGACAGAGTGTCCCTGGGGGTGGCAGGACAAGGTTCACTGAAGACAGCTTGTGGCTGGAAAAGGAAGGTGTTTTGCTTGGCACATACACATTCTTCAGCCTTCAGCCATGCTCCATCCAGAGCCCGGGGTGCCTGCCCCGTCCCACTTGCCGTTCCGGGTTCAGTGATGCAGATCGCCCAAAGCAACCCGTTGCAAGTAGCCCCCCACCTTGCAACTGTCCCCCTATGAAAAGTACCTTAGTTGCTGGCAAAGAATGGTGACCTTTCTTGAGTAGACATCAGCTCCCAGCCCCACAGGCCAGACCACTGCCGTGGAGGTGGGAGGGGTAAGAAGAGCCTTTAATTTAAGGGCAAAGAGCCATCCCCTTTCCTAGGGTTCTGTTATATGTCACTTGCTGTGCAAGGTTCCAAGAACTATTTGGCCTCTCGACAGGGAACATGATAGAATATCAAGACCTAAGCTAATGTAAAATATGTTTTGCCCCGCCAAGTCAGGCCCAGGCAAACCAAGAAGCCCATCGGTCATTCACACGTCTCCGCCATGTGGCCGAGGGTCTCTGCTGATGGGCGCTGGCCTTTCCAGAGAGGCGAGGAGATGGAGGTCAGGCACACAGGGGCTTCTTACTCCGAGCAGGCTGATTTTGAAAAGCATGTGGGCATCCCTTAAAAAAATGCACATTTTTAAAAGGCAGTTGTTTCCTGTCTCTCTCTTTTCCCTTATATTTTCCCCCTTGCTGGTTTTTTTTTTTCCCCTCTCTCCACCTTCCTCCACCCCCCCCCCTTTCTGTATCTTTGTATTTATCTGTTGTGCCTTCGGCACCAGCCCCAGATTTCCAGGTGACAAGGCTGGCCAGGTTTATAGATGCCGCATTCTAGTACTTGGGGGCTTGAGATTTAGATACCAGGACAGAGAGACCTACAGCGTGCCAGGGTCGGTAGGGAGGGCGACACTGGCCATCGTAATACAGCTGTTGAGCAAAATCATCATGGGCAGGTACAACCCACGGGAGGCTGAAATAGGACCAGGGGACAACGTCACACTTCACACACCCTGGCCCCAGTACAACAAGAAATGTTTGGCTGCCAGCAGAAACCCCAGCAAATAGTGGCTTATACCAGAGGGACGTTTATCCTTGACTTGATACAAAGTCTGGGGGCAGGAGGCCCAGGGTTGGTTTAGTGGTTCAGCAGGGACTCCAGGGGCCCAGGGTCTTTCCATGCCTCCACCTCACCATGTCCAGTGATGTACTTATTCTCACATCTGTGGCCTCCTCCCGATGGCGCCAAGAGTCTCCGTTTACCTCTCTCATCTGCGAGTGGAAATTTTGGATCCTTGTTGCAAAGGAAATGCTGTTTAGGTACGAAAACTGACACGTGGGCCTGAGTCATTTTAGGCTGTCGGTGGTGGGGTGAGCTGAGAATCCATTTTCCTAGTGACCTTTCCCAGTTGTTTTTTCTCAGCATCACAGATTGTGAAGAACTTCATTTCTCCGTGGTTTCTTCCAGCCCAGAGTTCACCGTGCGGCTTAATTTTCATCGACTGATAAACCAAGGCTTAACTGAGAATTTTTATGAGCTGCTGCCATAGAGACCAATAAAGTCTGGCCCCATATCCCCTTTTTTTCTGGCTGGTTCATCATATCAGGCTGGCCCATTGGTAACAGACTGTTCATATCATTTACCCAGTGGGTTGGTGTTAAGTTATAGGGCCCTCTGGTTGGAAGTTTATCTTTTGAAAAGTTTGTGTCTAGTGTTCATTTTGCCCTTTCTAGCACCGAATCTTGGGAAATGATTTCTCTGCTAAAATAATTTTGATTTTTAACAGGCATGTCCATACCCCTGCATCTGCTCTCCACCACTCCAGTAGGAAAGGGAGACTGCGGTTTCATGGTAGCTGTCTTTTTGATGAATGTCGCCATGTCCACCCAGACGCCGTGACATTCCTCTCTTCCCCACTTGATAATCTGAAAATCTTCCGAACCAGCTTGTCCTGTTATAGGCCTGTGGCTCTGGAATGCCACAGAGGTTCTGGATTTCAGTCCCCAGGGCCCACGCTGGCTAGCATGGGCCCGAAGCTGATAAGGCAGTGAGCTAAAGACACAGCACCCTGGTGACGGGGCGGCAGGACCGTGGACTGGGGCCAGGGTGTGTGAAGTGTGACGTTGTCCCCTGGTCCTGTTTCAGCCTCCCATTTTCATCGACTCCCAAATGCATTTTGCTTTTTAGGACTCTTCACTCTTTCCCACCGAAACGTGCTCCCAGATGTGCCCAACTGTTCCCTTCGTTTTCCAACCTATGGAGGAGGAGTGGATGTTACCCTGTGGCAAACCGTTCTTGTCACAGGTACTCATCCTCCCACGGCGGAAGATTTTACATTAAAAGCCAGTAATTCTGCTTACTTCCCTGAAAGTTGACAGCCTGGGAGGTTCTTGATTGGCTTTATAATCAGAAGGATTTGTCACACTTTTCGTTTGGATTTGGGGAATCTTCCAGAATAGGTACTGTTGGGATTAAGGGTCTTGTCTGCTTGGTGGCCCCCAGCATCTGAGGGTGAAATCAAGAGATCTCCAAGGGGAGGGTTCTGGATCTAGATTACCTGCCTTGGAATCAGATTCCAACTGTTAACCTACTTGCTGTGTGTCCTTTGGATAAGTTGTTTAAGCTCTCTGTACTGCAGTTTCTCCATCTGCAAAATGAGAATAATGCATAGTGCATGTCACATACGGTTCTTAGGAGTCAATGAGTTAATGTATAGGTGCTTAAAATATTACCTGGCAATTGGTAAGCACCATATTATTTGTTAAATAAATAAATCTTACTAGTTTGAGATATTTTTGTTGGTTTACTACTTTTCTAACTGAAGTTTTTGTTGAGATCATTGTAGATTCAGATACAGAAATAATCCAGAGTTCCCAAGTACATGTTCCATTTATTCTAGTTTCCCCGTACTGGTAACATTTTGCAAAAATACAGTACAATATGGCAACCAGGATATCAACACTGATACAATCCACCTATCTTATTCAGATCTCCCCAGTGTTGTGCATACTCATTTGGATGTGTTCGTGCAGTTAGTTGTGTGTGGTTTTATCCCTCACATTGCCCTTTTATGACCACACCCACCTACCTCCCTTTCTCAGCAAGCCCTGGCGATGATTAATCTGTTCTCCATTTCTAAAAGTTTGTCCTTTCAGGGGCTCCTGGGTGGCTCAGTCAGTTAAGCGGCTGCCTTCAGCTCAGGTCATGATCTCAGGGTCCTGGGATCGAGCCCCGGATTGGGCTCCCTGCTCAGCAGGGAATCTGCTTCTCCCTCTCCTACCCCTCCCCCCAATTCATGCTCTCTCTCTCAAATAAATAAATAAAATCTTGAAAAAAAATAAGTTTGTCCTTTCAAAAAATGTTATATGAATGGAATCATACCATTTGCAGCCTTTTGGGATTAGCTTTATTCACTCAGCATAGTTTCCTGGAGACTTACCCGAGTTGTTGAGTGTATCAATAGTTCATTCCCTTTTCTTGCTGGCCAGTATTCCGTGGTATGTACGTACCACAGTTTCTTTAACCATTCACCAGTTGAACCATTCACCTATTTTTGGCTATTGCAAATAAAGCTGCTACGAACATTTGTGTATAGGTTTTCATGTGAACATATGTTTTCATTGCTCTGAGATGAATGCCCAAGGGGGCAATCATCAGGTCATATGGAAATCACATGTTTAGATTTCCTACTGTAATAGGTATAACTTTGTTATTTAAATTTGTGGCTCCCAACAATAAGTTTATGTTCAATTCTTTGACTTATAGTAAGTATTGTATTAGTACTTGTTAAATAAATTAGAATGAGTCACTGGCTTTTACAGTGTGTCCAAGACTGTGTAAGGGATAGATGAGGGAAGGAGATCCAAGTGGTGTGGTGATGGTTCTTGTCTTCAAGAAATATTCACCTTTGGTCTGGGGAATTAAGTAGTTGCAAATAATAGCCAATGTAGATTGTGTGCTATCAGATTACCGAGGGCTTGAAAAAACCCAGTGGACAGCTTGGTGGGCAGTGCAGGGTGGGGAGAGAATGAACGTCTGGGAAAGGGTGGTCAGTGTTGATGCCACCATGTCTGAGATTGGGAATTTTGATGGTCTTTGTATTTGAGAAAGATTTGGAAACATGTGGATTTGAAGAAAAGCGTCAGTTTTGCACAGAAAGTGTGCTTGGGTCAAAGGTAAGGATCGTTGTGGAATCATAAATTTGTTTGTAAGAGCATTCTTCCCAGGAGAGAACAGATGTGTGGTGTTGCTGGACAATCAACTGGATCTAACAGTTCACCACTGTGGACTAGGAGCTGGATTGCTGGCCGGCCACACTTTTCCCCGGTTCCGGCAGGATGCTGTTTCTGCCTGTGGCGTGGGGTCAGTTTGGTGGAGTGCAGTGAAAGCTCAGCCAGCACGCTGGACACCTGGACAGATAATTTTTCATATTCCTCTTCCGTGAGTGACGAAATTATTTTCGGTAAAAATCACGTAGGCAGCAGCCATTATTTTCTTGATTTTTTCCCTTTACTTTGTAAGGATTAAAAAAAGACACTGAAGTTTTAAAGATACTGGTCAATTTAATACAATATTTCACAGCTGAGTTAAAATTTGCTCATGCCAAGCAAAATGCAAGATGTATCTTGCAGTTTGTGGTTTTAAATTTTAAATACAAATGAAAGCTCCACATGGTCACAGAGGGCCAGAACTGAAGTAACTCTGTGCTCTCACTGTTGATGGTAAATCTGTTTAAACATATGAATATATAGTACTGCCGAGATTGGAGACGGAACTGTGTCGAAAGTGGAATCAGAAGATTCTGACCTATTATTAAGTTATTTCTGAAATCAGTTGATGTTTGGGTTTGCATGGGGTGGGACCACCTGCAAAGGTAGGAGTTCTTCAAATTACTTTTCCTGTAAATACATTGTTTATCAAAGGGTAAATATGACAGATATGCTCATTTGAAGTTTCCATATGTAATATTCGAACTCTACAGTAACTGTAGGAATTGTTTCGAACTTAAGCTCACAAAATATTTTGCTTTCCAGGAGGAATAGCTTCTCACTGACATTGTTTAGAATTGCTGATGCTTGGTGATAAAAGAAAAAGAGTAGATGACTTTTAGTGGTTCTGTTATTATTCTAAATTCTATGGAGACAAAGCCCTGCCTTAATTCCTGCCCTGGGGAAACCCCACATTGGGTTTCAACACTAAGGAAAAAGCAGGGGATTTGGGAAGTCAGTTGACTGGAATTTGAAGCCCAGCCTTGCCTATTTGTAGCCCTGTGACTTTGAGCAAGTTACCTTACCAGTTGTGGTCAGCTTCCTCATCTGCAAAATGCTAAGATTTTGTTTGGGTTAATAATATAATGTGCACAGAGGTCCTGGGGGAGGTTCCAGCATACAGTAAGATCTTAACGTGAGCTGTCTTCCCCTCTCTATCTGGCATGGGCAACATCTGTGTGTCTTGAGACTAGCCCTGGACCCTGAGAAGGGAGCTCAGGCTGATGGTCCTCTTTCGGACCCCTGCCCCTCCCCCCCGGCCCCGAAAACCTGCAGCAGTTGCAGTTAGACCGCATTCATTGGGTGACAGTGTTGAACCCGAAGGGAAGCTTGAAGAACTCCCCCGGGGCTCTGAGATGCATCCATCAGGATTCAGGTTTGGGTATGGAGAGCTATTCTGGTCTCTCCTGGGCTCAAGGGTGGGGAATTTAGGACCCTGTGTTCAATTTGTCTGTCAGAGGTTAAACCTCAGGAACAAAAGTGGTTCTCCCTTGCTTGAGAGAGAAAAGGTTCTGCAGCTGTTTTTCCTAATGGAAGAGGCTTGGTTGTTGTAGTCCACGCCTTTTACAGACCACTTTTCTCCTCTGTCTTTGCTTCCTCCTCCTACTGATAATTGCCAAGGAATGTGGCCCAGGCCTTTTGTTGGCTTTTGCGAGCCTTTTATAGCAGTTTAGAAAGAATTTGTGGTATTCCTATCGTGTATTAAAGATCAAGCTATTCTTATGCATGCCCCAGCTCAAGTTAAACATGGAAGTATGTTCAGATGACCCAGGGAGGTGCTAGGATGACTACTTTATGCAGCAAATTTTTGTCGTAAAACGAACTTTTTGCACTTTAAAGGGGCTAAAGAGAATTCTTAATTTTATACAGTTTAATCTGCCAAGTGATAAGGTTTTCTTTTCCTTTATTTTTGTGGGAAGTCTATTTAGTGACGGCTTATTAGAGTATAGGGGAAGAAGCACATAGTTTGTTATCAAAAAAAAAATTGAAAGCATATTCCAAAATTTATCCTAGAAAACTATCTCATGTTGTAAATAATCTTGGATGTAGATTTTTGGATGTGAAATGGAGCTTAAGATTTTATTTTGGCTAACCTGATATTCCAGAGTGTTTTGTATTTCTACAGTATTAGCTGCATAGCCAATTCATTTCAACTGGAAAATACATCAGAAAACATATGATTTAATCAAGGTCAAGCTAAAAATAAACTGGTTTTTTTTTTTTCATGTTTTTTCCTGGCCTTATTCTCATCTCGCCAATTTATTCCTTAGAGAAAGCTGAACCTTTTCAGAAAACGCAATGAATGATCTTAAAGGCAAACATGATAGATCTGAAGCCTTAAAAATACAGAGTAAACACTTGGTGGTCATGGTTAAATTAATGTGCATGAACAGGGCCGGCCGCACTGGCATGTGACCTGTGTGTGAGGTTTGCAGTTTCTTGCTTAGAAAGGCCTGTCCTTGGTTTAATTCTCTGTTGCTGCCATTTTGAAATTCTTAATCATTTTTAAACAAGGGACTCCAAATTTTCATTTCCCACTGGACGCCACAAATCATGTAGCAGTTTCTATGTATTGGCCACCCTGGTAATTCAGTTCAAATTAGTTTTGTGCTTTTGAATTTCCAGCTTAATCCCAACTAGACATTTATCAGCTTTTTTAAAAAAAATTCTTTTCTGTTACATGCATTTGTGAGAACCAACTTCATGACCTTTTATTTAGATACATGTTTTTCCGACAATTTTCACAGTTGTAATTATTGGAGAAGGTGATATTTTTTGAACACTTTAGTTTTGCTGCATATGATCTAAAACTAAAATCTCATTTCTCTACTAGTATCTATTCAAGTATGTAGGTTCGATGATTTTTTTTTTTTTTTTTTTGCTGGATAATAAGTGAAATGAAACTCTTGTTTCTCAAATTATTAATAGCGGCTGTTGTCAGAGGCTGAGATTTCAGAAGGTGTTTCACTTTTTCAATTTTATAGCTCTGAATCCAAGCGTCTGTAACAAGCAGGAATTATTTTTATCATTCAGGAGAAAAAAAAAGAACAATAAAGGTTTAAAAAAAACCACCCTCTTAACTTGTAGCTTTAAAAAGAGAAGCCACTCCTTTCGATGCTGGTAGACAGCCTTGTGGAGCTGGGGCTCTGGGGTTCCCATTCTTGCAGGGCACCCACAGAAATGTGCGGACGGTTCAAGATAATGGCTTGGGAGGAAGCGGGGCGGAGAGTAGGCGGCACTATTTGTGGCAGAATTGTTCAGTGGGTGTTTGTAAACTTGGGGATAATCTGGATTTGGCATCTAATTTTACGTGAAGCCCCGATGGAATCTCATTTCATTTTAAGTCCTTGGCTATCAGTTGTGGTGTTTCTTTGTTTTTCTTGTTTTAAAAGCTCTTCTCAACTCTTCAGTCGCAGGTCTGAAATGTGGCCCTTTGGGCCAACGCTGCAGCTTGCCTTTGAACCAGGACAGGGCTGTCCGTCCTTCTTCTGATGAGGGGTCAGGTTCAGTGTAAGATAAACAGCTTCAGCCTGTAAACCCTTGTTGACACGTCTCACCCCCCTGTCCACTGTGGCACCATGAACGCCCTCCTGCTGCTTGTGATACAGCCAGGATTTAAATGCTGGGGTCAAAAGTAAAAGAACCAATGGGTGACCCTGGCATTCCTTTGCTGGACGCCTGCCTCTGAGAAGGCAAGCCTGCAGGCGTGCTGGGAACGCTGGAGCAACCAACAGGCCAGTGTGGGACAAGCCCCAGCCCAGCCAGCTCTGCCCGGCCCCTCTGCCCTGATGGCGGCGGGGGGGGGGGGGGGGGGGCGGTCACCTCAGAGTTTTCTCTGTGTGCTATTTATGGGCGGGGATGCTTTGAGTGAAGGACCTGACAAGTCTTGAACGTAATCTTGAAGATAAATTATAATTTCAGAACTTACAAGGCTCAAAGTAGAACAAAGTCAAAGCCTATCTGAGTTTAAGAGAATGTGATGTTTGATCCATTTGGCTTATTTATTTATTTATTAAAGATTTTATTTATTTGAGAGAGAAGGAGAGAGCACAAGCGGTGGGTGGGGGCGGACAGGCAGAGGGAAAGAGGGAGGGAGAAGCAGATTCCCCGCTGGGCAGGGAGCCCAAAGCGGGGCTCGATCCCAGGACCCTGAGATCATGACCTGAGCCGAAGTCAGACGCTCAACCGTCTGAGCCACCCAGGGGTTCCTTATTTATTTATTTTTAAAGATTATTTAAGTAATCTCTACACCCAGGGTGGGGCTCGAACTCACGACCCTGAGATCAAGAGTCACATTCTCTTCCGACTGAGCCAGCCAGGTGCCCCTCGGTCAGTTTGCTTTTTAACTTGTGTCCCTTGGAGGCCCAGGGACTGCCACAAAGGGGACAGGATAAGGTGAGTGTCCCCATCCCACATCTCCCGGACCTGCTTCAATCACATCAGCATTATATTTTAGTCTTCCACCTAGTATTTCATACGAAGAGAGAGTTCACGGCTTAGAAGCCGGAAGTGTGAAAACCACACAGGCTGGTCCATCTCTTTCCATGCTGTTTCACCCTTGGCATCTAAGATCTCTTAGTTCTAACATTTGTGCTGATGAGTGAACCAAGATACCAGTAGTTAAGCTATGACCGTATTGAACATTTTGCTTTGTCTCTGAGGCAGTCTTTAGCGGAAGAGGTTGGTGGCTGTGCTGAGCAGGATATTCCCAGATGATCTGGAAATTCAGCCAGGACTGTAAGTGATGACATAATGCACGCACTTCTACAGCGTACACTGTGTGCTCAGCACTGGGCAAGAAATGCCCACGTGTTCACTCATTTTCTTCACAACAACCCCATGGGTCAGCACTGTCCTGTCCCCTTTGTACCTCCAGTTCTGAGTTTAGAGAACATCTGAGTTTGGGGTCTGCCCCTTTGGGTCTCCTGAAAGAGCTGCTTTCCACCTTCAGTTCTCAGCCTCCCAGCCTTAACTGGAACCCCAGACCATTCCTCCCCAACAGGGAGAGGCTGAGAAGGAGAGAGAAGCTCACATTTTTTTGAAGAGAGGCTGGTTCCACTCTCCCTCTCCCTCTTTGGGGAGAAGGGGTGGGGATTCCTTTCCCAAAGTCTCTTGTGAACAGTGGGCACCCCAGTGGCTAGTTTCTCAGGTAGACATCTGCTTGGTTAGGAACTGCTACCTGCTCTGGGCTCCCCACACAGGAGAACTTGAGGTAGGACTGTCACCTGGAGGACAGGTCCCACATGAGCCCCTGATCCTCAAATGTGGAAGAGGGCTGGTGACACTGGGGCCACAGTCTTCTGGGGCTACTGTTGCTTGGGGAACAAGGAAGCTTCCACATAGAGAGGTTGTCATGAAATGCCATTCCTGGAAGACGCCATCCAGATTTCCCAAGGTTACTTTAGAGGAGTGTCTTGGGACGGATGCTCTTGTCAATCTTCCTGAGCCCAAAGACCACAGAGGAGGACGTGTGTGTGTGTGTGTGTGTGTGTGTGTGTGTGTGTAGTATAGTAGTATTTGCAGTTGTCGTAGCTGTAGTAGGTAACTGGGCTACTGCAATAGTCCAAGCGTGGCATGAGAAGACTTTCTAGGATTTTTCAATCTTTATTGATTAAGCTTAATGAAAACTATTCTAGAGACCCTGATAATTACTCTTCTGTTATGTCACAGGTAGATACTTTATCACCTGGACTCAAATAAATGTTTCTGTTTGGCTGAAACCGTATTTTTTCTGTAATTCCCCAGCACATCTATTATGTTCTCTATAGAGTAGCTTAAAATGTCAGTCATTTTAGGTTACCCTCACTTTGGCTTCCGTTTTTTGAGTGTCTCTTTCTTCCTCTCTCGTGCCTCAGTTGCTCCAGGCTACCTCCTGTAATATTCCTTTGTTGGGCCCGCTGTTTCAGTTCTTTTCAGGACACTCAGTGTGAGAATCACAAAAGAGAAGCATTTGACAGAAAAGCTCAATGAACAGGGCAGATGCAGAGAAGTAGATCTATATATACTCATGGAAATACTCCTGGCCAAGGAGTCTGGACAACTGGGGTCCCAGGCCCAGGCTACAGTCCTGCTGAGGGTTGTAAGCAAGTCTCCGACACAGGAACCACACAATAAGTGCTAGCTAGTCTTATAGCTGTTGTTGGGTATTAGTTGGTTATTAGTTAACCTCAGTTTCCCTCCCTATTAAGTGAGGGATATGGCTTGGATGATATTCTGAGTCCTCTCTACTGTCTTTAGATGCAGCAAGGTTAAATTAGATTATAATCCCCACTGGGCTTAAATCACTAGGAGAAAAGACTAGGCCGTAAACCTTGTTCTGTCCCTCATGATACTTTGTACACTAAAGGGACAGGGTGGTTATTGAGTCATTTGGTACTGCAATCTGAGCATTTATGACACTGATAAGGAATTTCTTATTGTATGCACTTCTTGCAAATTAAAGAATAAATGCACTAATATATTAACTCAGCATCAGTATAGTGTTTTAAAAGAGCTTTCACCTCCATTAATTTAATGTCAGTCCCACAACCATTCCCTGAGGTAGGTAGAGCAGATCTAACATCAGTTTCTAGGTGAAGAAACTGAGGCTTAGGGAGGTGGTTATTTTTCGAGTTTCACAGCTGCTGAGTGGCAATCTGGAAGCAGATTCTGGGGCTCCTTACTCCTGTGCCAGTATATTTTCCAATGCACTAAGGACTGCCTCATTAGGCTGGTAGGGAACAGTATGAAATACTTCTTTGTGAACACTGATGATATTTAGATACGTTAATCCCTAGAAGATGCAGGTCCCACAGGATCATAACCCAGGAATATCATGAGGATGAAACATACCCATCTACTGGGGATTAAGCAGGTCAGGGCTTGGGGGCAGAGTCACAGAAGTGCTCCTGATCCTGAAGATGGGTTGTTGGGACTTCTGCCAAATGCACTGAGTAGACAGTTGAGCCTCAGCACACTTAGGACTGAGGAATAGTAGGAGACCCTCTTAAGGGAGAGAGAGTGTTCCCTGATTCAAGAGGCTCATGACCCTGGGTCTTGCCCGTGCTGGGCAGCTAGAAGTGTAACTATATCTGCAGTCCTTGGAGGGCGGTGGAAAGGTTTTGTAAAGGAGGAGCTCTTTGATATGTGTCCCTGGTACCATTGCTGCAAACCAGGAGGCTGGTCCAGCACTGTCCCCTCTGAAGTGTGCTTGGACACGTGCTTGGCCGGCTAGCTGGCCATCCGGGCTCCTAGGAGCTGCTGGAGGGGCAAGATCCTGATGACCCCAGGAGCTGCCCCCCCTTGAGGCACCCCTGGGAGATCACATTCCTTGAGAGTCGCCACTTTTGCCCCTAGGATTGTTGAGCGAACTGCTCACGAGCGCTGCCCTCAGAGCGGGATCAGCTGCTAGGAGCTGTGGGAGGCCTGTGGCCAGTGGAAGCCACGGGTGGGAGCAGCAGAGAGGGCGCCAGGCTGAGGAATCCCTCCCAGGGGTCCCCAGCCCTGTGGAAATCTTGAGGAGGGGCAACCTGGTCCGGCTTCCCACCTCGTAGAAAACATTAGGTGGCCTGGTTGGAGACCCAGCAGCCCAGGGCAGGGGTTCCCGCTGGCTTGAGTCATCACCTGGTCTCCAGGTTCCTGGGAGGAATGGCTCTTAGAAAAAGGATTCCCCTTGTAGGGACCTTCCCAAATGAACTTGAGAAACGTCAGTAACCCAGCAGATTGTTTTCAATATTTATGTTGTTAATATTTACATGTCCTCTGCTCCATCACCCTTTCCGGATTAACTCCCAAGTGGAAGTGAATGTTTCCCACTCTTAGACTCCCATCTGTCTATACCACGGTTATGTCATCCATTTATTCACTCCTTCGCCGGACATTGGTTGAGTACCTTGGTGGGCTAGGCCAGTGTCAGCCTTCCTTTATTGCATTTTACGTATTTGTGTACATATTGTAACCTTTCACTAGACTAAAAACTTTTTCATTAAGTCACAGTAGGCTTAGGCTATAGCCAAATTCCAGAGGCTTAGTACAGTAAAAATGTATTTGTCACTCATCCCCACATCCTACCTGGATTGGTGGGGCAGACATTGGGGGGCTGTTCTATACAGTCCCTCAAGATGACAGAGCCCCTACCATCTCACGGCTGCACTAACTGGAACATGGGACCTTCTTGGTCACTGAGACAGGACAAGAGAGCACCGAGGGTCTCACCCAGCAATTAAATGCTTCAGTCAGGAGGTGGCATGACTGCTCCTCGTAGCGCATCTGCAAGAATGAATCACCTGGGCCCACCCGACCAAGAGGGCCGAGAAGGGCAATCCTCCCGTGTGTCAGAAGAAAACCGGGTAAGGGCGAGCGATACAAGTGTTGACATTGCTTTTAAGTATGTTCTTGGTTCTTTCATTGGCTTGAAGCCAAGTTGTCTTGGGAAGTCTCATGTTCATTTGTAGGAAGGGGTGTAAGTGATGAAGAATGAAGTATATATAGCTAATTGTCCAGCTTGGAAAAGACTAGTAATAAGTAGTTTAGGCATTCTCTGTGTGAAGGTGCCTGTCTTCTCCCTTTCCTGGTAATGGAGAGGTACGTGGTTAAGGATGGAGAAAGCTGTCTGAGCAGGCCAGCACCCCAACCCCTCAATCTAAGGCAAGGCTGGACCTCATTTCCTACTGTGGAACAAGAGCGAGGACCGGCTGCTACCACCCCAAGCCCGAGCACCAGAGTGCCTGGCTTCTTTTTCTCTATGGGCTTGGGTAAAGACCAACTTAATTATGTTGCAGCCAACATAATTAAGAAATGCATTGTCTACGTTTATACATTTGACCACCATTGAAAGAATGTGGTTTGGGATTGGGGTAATCTGGTTGATTCAGTCATACAAGATGTAGATCAAGTCCTCATTTAGAATGAGAGCACAAGGGTGGGCAGGGTTTCAGAAGGCAGTGGGTATTTGAATAAGTGAATATTTGTGGCATAGGTAGGTGGGGTTTTACATTTTTTATGAATTCAAATTTGATAGGCTTTTTCTTACAGCTTCTGAGGTTTTTTTTTTAAGATTTTATTTATTTATTTAAGAGAGAGCACGTGTGCGAGCACGAGCAGGGGAAGGGCAGAGGGAGAGGGAGAAGCAGACTCCCCAGTGAGCAAGGAGCCTGACGCAGGGCTCGATCCCAGGACCCTGGGATCATGACCTGAGCCAAAGGCAGATGCTTAACCGACTGAGCCATCCAGGCTCCCCAGCTTCTGAGGTCTGCCTGCATCTTGCTGGGGAAGACCTTTCCCACCCGAGATTATAGATTTCTCCATGTGCATTTTTTTTAAACGTTCAGTATTTTGTCCGCCATAGTCATCTTTATGGTGGTTTCTTCATCTATAAATGAAGATAATCAGTATCTCCGGAGGATTTAATGAGACACTGTGTATAAAGGGTCCTGCCTGCCTCCCTCCCTCCTAGCTTGCTAGGCATGGCATTGACAAGCCTTCAGGGCTGTTGCTTTGATGCCAAGGAATTTGGGCACAGTGTTTGGAAACCGTGTGTTCACCTGCCCCTGGCGGGTGACTGGCTGCTCCCAGGGTGTGCTCAGGACCTCACTGCAGCGCTGCTTTCCTGGAACAGCAGAACATTCCTCAGATCCATGATCTTGGTCCACAGTCGGCTGCACAGCCTTGGGACCTGAATGTGTTCTCAGACCTGAAACCTTAGAGGCATCCTGGCCTCTCCTCTCCTTCTCTCCCGCCTCCATCTATCAGCAGATCCTGTCACTTTACCTTAAAATGTGTGCGGAATCTACCACCCCCACCACCTTGTCTGCTGCCCGTGAGTCAGGCCACCGTGGCCTCTCCCCCAGATACTGTGGTGTCCTTCCGTCTTTGGCCGCTCCAGTCCGTTCTCCCCCAGCAGCCGAGTGACCTTTGAAAATGCAAGTCCCATTGCTTCCCTCCTGTGCTCAGAACCTTCCAGACCCTCCCCATGTTACTGAGAATAGAATCCAGAGGTGTGGCCTGTGCGGCCCTCCCTGGCCCTGACCATCATGTCCTCTCCCTTCCTCTCCTCTCCCTGACACTCTCCCCTCTGGCTATCTCGCTCCTCCTCTGGTGTCCCAGGCCCTTTGCTCCTGCTGCCTGGAGCCCTCTCCTTCCGGATGTCTGCAGCATCCACACCCTTGCTGCCTTCCCTGCCCGGGGCCCAAGCAGCAGCCCCCATCCCTCTCTGCCCCTCATTCCTTGTTCGGTTGTCCTCTCATCCTTGTCATTGCCTTGGGACATTATGCATTTGTCTAGTGTTCAGTCGGCCTGTGCTGGAATGCAGTTTCTGCCAGAAGAGAGACATTGTTTCGTTTCCTGCTGATGAATCTCCGGCCCCTAGCACAATGGCCGGTGTGCCCAAGTCCCTCACCTCTTAGTTGGGGGACCGTGGGAATTTGGCACCTGCACTGTTGCTAGAGAGCCCCGAGTCTGCCGGGAGGACCCCGGCTACCTTCTCACGGTCAACTCAGGGTGGCCAGCGTGACGGCCGTTTCCCGGGGGCTCCTGCAGGCTCTGCGGGACAGGAGAGGTCAGTGTCCCTCCTAAGTCCCCGGGCACAGACCCTGCCTTTCACATGACCAGAGGGCAAACCCAGCCAACACTTTAGCAGCTTCCCTAATTGGGGGAAAACAACCTGTGGCTTCCGACTCTGG
This sequence comes from Halichoerus grypus, assembly GCF_964656455.1. Taxonomy (NCBI): domain Eukaryota; kingdom Metazoa; phylum Chordata; class Mammalia; order Carnivora; family Phocidae; genus Halichoerus; species Halichoerus grypus. The sequence goes on along the minus strand of NC_135718.1, from coordinate 19,301,347 downwards.
TTTTGCTTGTGAAACTGTCTCCCTACTTCTCAGGAAACATCTTAATGTAGCCGTGTATTTGGATCTCCCGCACCTTCTCATTTCACCAAGCTATAAAATGAAGGCCTAAAAATAGGTGTGATGAGCAGATTAAGGCAATTTATTGCAGAGCTCTTCCGCCGCCCCCCCCCCCCCACTTCACTTACAGCTTAAGCGCAAGGTGCATGAGCACAGCGCCCAGAGCAGCCTGGGGAGGTGGGGGAAATGCATTGGAATGAGGCGTATGGGGAGTCGAGCTTTGCCCCTCTCCCTGCATTGGGCACCTGCCCCCTCCCCCTGCTCCGACTGCTGCTTTTTCTCTACCTTTGGTTAGTGGGGGGGGGGGGGGGCGTTGGTGTACTTTGTAATTTGGAGCAATGAAGCTAATTGTATTAGAAATAACTTTCTTTTGATGACAGCATTCTCTCTATAGAGCTTTCCTGCCTTTTAGTTGCTGTCAGTGTTTAAGTATGGTTGTTAAGCCAAACGATTTGAAATGATTAATAGATTTATTTCAAGCATAACAGCAGGCATTTTAAAAATTAAAAAATTTTTAAATTAAGCTCTACGCCCTACGTGGGGCTCGAACTCGCAACCCTGAGATCAAGAGTCGCACGCCCTACCGACTGAGCCACCCAGGCATCCCAAAATTAATTTTTTTAAAAAGATTTTATTTATTTCTTTGAGACCGCGAGAGAAAGCATCAGCAGGGGGAGGGGCAGAGGGAAAGGGAAAATCAGACTCCCTGCTGAGCAGGGAGCCAGATGCAGGGCTGGAACCCCGCCTGGGGCCCTGGGATCATGACCTGAGCTGAAGGCAGATGCTTAACCAACTGAGCCACCCAGGTACCGCACAAAATTAAATTTTAATTACACAGGTAACATATGAATACATTCTACTTTAAAACATTAAAACATTACCTATAAAGGTACAGGGTCTTTTTTCCCACCATCTCGTCTCAGATCCTGCCCCAGAATCTGTCACTGTTGTCCATTTGTATCCTGTCCTTTGCTTCCCAAGGAACCCTGGAGCACGGAGTAATGGTGCTGATTTCCCCCGGAGCCCTAGGGCCGGGGTTCAGGGGCTGCACACTGCAGGCTGGCAGAAGCTTCCCAGCAACCCTGCGAGCTAGGAGGTGGCTACCTTGTGGTTGAGAGCAGCTCCATTGAGATATTTAAGTCACATCCCATAAGATTCCCCCTTTTAATGTGTGCCACTCAGTGATTTTTTTTTTTTGTATGTTCAGAGTTGTACACCCATCACCACTGTCTCATTCCAGAACGTTTTCATACCCCGAAAGGAAACAGCACATCCACTAACAGTCCCTCCCCATTTGCACGCGGGCAACCTCGGTGCCCACAGGTGTCTCCCAAGGCCTCATCTTTTTCACTGGCAGCTCTGCAAGAGGGCTTAATCAGGATTTCCCCAGTTCTGTTTCAGGAGCAGAGGAAAGATCACTGAGTCATGGGATCACTGACTCACTTCGAAGTGCAAGTGGGGAGAAGGGGTCAGTTATTCAGCCTGCCCAGCGTTCTTCCCGAAGAGCTGCTGCAAAATGCCTCCTAACGTTGCTGCGGCCACCGGCGTTCTGGGTCATCTTGTTGCCCTGCTGGTGGTCTGGCCCTTGGAGACCTAGAGAGGGTACATTCTTTCTTTGTAGCCAACGCAGATATTTTTGCTGCGTGTGAATCATCTGAGGAGTGAGAATAATCCTCCCAGCAGGCAGGGAACAGGATCACCATTATCACCGAAAAGCATTTATCAAACACCTATTGTGGGTGCGCCTGGTTTAGTACAGCCGTGCCCGGCATTCCTTCCAGGAACTTGGCCTCTCGGACCCTGAAGCCACCCCGAGCATGTGCTAGGTGTTCAGGGAATGCGGTTCAGTCTGTGATTCAAGGAGTTTTAAGTCTTCGGGTTGGAGGAACACCCGAGGACCGCCACATTTACTGCACGGTGGGCTGTGAGAAGCATTTACTAGCGTTGCTAATGAAGTGACAGGTGCACCGTGAACTTGGGCAGTCAGCGCCCTTTCCCTTCCGTGGAGCAGGATGATCATTCTTCCCCTGTTTAATTCACAGGGATGTCTTGAGAGCAAATGAGACCGAGAATGTGCTAGATGCTCTAACATTTTGGGGTCAGGGATCCCTTTAAGGAGCTGATGAAAGCTTTGGACTTTCACCTTAGAAGAATTACTCTTGAGCGCATGACTTTGCAAACGGTTTCAATTTCATGGTTTTTATGGGCATCCTGACACCCAGGCATGGACCCCTGCAGGGCTGTAAGTTAATAGCACTCTTGCAGAGCTTATTCCTTGAAGGGTGTTTTTGAAATTCCAGATGCCAGATGGTAATTCACATTGCTATTATTAAGAATACTATTCCTCAGTTATTTCTGTGTTAAAAAACCTTCTCCTTTCTCCTTCGCTAAATGTCCTTTATGATGAGGTGTTATTTAGATTCTTGAATCCCAAGGATAAAGCAAAAGCAAGATAATCTGCTTGACCGGATTTTTCTCCTGTTCTTGTACACGTGTACAAAATAAAATAGCAAACAGTGGCATAGGGGCAGACTTTTTTTTTTTAATATACAAACAAAGCCCAGCAGTCTGGATTTTGTGTGTGCCATCATGCTTGGCTGTGTTCTTTGGGGACTGCAGAGCTCACGACGCTGTTTGTGGGGGGCAGTGTTAAATCCGCCGCTCTTGTAAAACTAATTTTATGGCACATAGCTGGGGTTGCGTGTGTGTCGGAGGCCGAGGGCAGTGGCCACGCCAGGCTTCCCCGAAACGCGGAGGCAGGATTGACAGGCACAGCTTGGTCTCTGAGCTGGGGCGCGGGGGGGCGGGGAATCTGCTGTGTGTGCAGCCTCCTTCCTGCCCCTCCCCGTGCTGGCAGGCAGACGCGGGGGGCAGAGGTACCATTGGTTGCCCCCTCCGCCCCTCCTGCCTGAGTCCTCTCCCTGCACACCCCTGACGTAGCCCCTCGACTGGCCGGCCTCTTGGTGGAATGTCCTGTCCCGGAGGCATTGCATCACTGCCGCCCGGACTCCTGCTCCGGAGGGCTGGCGTGTCTCTGACCATGAAAGGGCTGGGGTTTAGGTTTCAGGGCTGCTGGGGTGTCTCTGTCCTAGGTGGCCTGACTCAGAGTTGGAATGGTAAGGTCAAGATACCACTCAGCATCTAGAGCAGAGTTCTTTTTTTTTTTTTTTTTTTCTTTTTTCCCACTAAAGCACTTTCTAAAGTCTCCCGTTATCCGCTCATGGCATGAGCTGCGGTTCAATGCAACAGCGCTGAGCCAGGCCCTCTGTTCGCCGTCTGCAACTCTCAGGGTAGCCTGAGATGGGCCAGCAGATGGTGGCAGGACCACCGAGAGCCCAGGTGATGCCACAGCCCGCTGATTAACCCTAGGGTCCCCACCCGCTGGGTGCGGGCTCATGGGCAAGCGATGGCCCCTTTAAGCTACTTTACTCAGTCTCCTTGTCTGTGAGGTGGGAATGGAAGACTTCCTTCCTTGGGTTTATTTATTTATTTATTTTTAAGATTTTATTTATTTATTTGACAGAGAGAGACAAAGCGAGAGAAGGAACACAAGCAGGGGGAGTGGGAGAGGGAGAAGTAGGCTTCCCGCTGAGCAAAGAGCCTGACGTGGGGCTCGATCCCAGGATCCTGGGATCATGACCTGAGCCGAAGGCAGACGCGTAACGACTGAGCCACCCAGGCGCCCCACCTTCCTTGGGTTTAGATGGGGATTAAATGACAGTGCCCCATTTGTCCCCAAGACCACCCTCCCTTCTGACATGAGTTGCAAATTCAGGGGTTTCTGAGACCACACTCAGGTGTGATAATTCATTAGGAGGATTGGTAGAACGTCCTAGAAGCTGTTACAATCACAGTTATGGTGAAAGGAGACAGATTAAAATAAGCCGGGAGAAGAGGTACACAGGGCAGAGTCTAGGAAGGTTCCACGTGTGGAGCTTCTGATTATCTTCTCCCCTTGGAATTAGGCAAAACATTCCCTTTCTTCTCCAATGGTGTGTGACGGTGCACAGGGACTATCACCCACTGGGGAAGCTCCCCTGAGCCTTGGCGTCCAGGGTTTTTACCGGGGCTCAGTCACGTGGACGCAGGTGAGTGCCTGCCTGGCTGACCTCAGTCTCTGGCCCTTCTGGAGGTTAAGCTGATGCCGTGTGGCCTGGAGCCCCCACCATAAACCACATCGATAGACCATCTGGTATGACCTAAGACTCCTGGTTGAACAGACACCTGTCAGGCAGGACAATCCAAGGGTTTAAAAATCACCTCCCGGAGCCAAGGGCAAGGAAAAAGCCAGACATTTCTTGGGTAAAGTTGATTTTTTTTTTTTAAGATTTTATTTATTTATTTGAGAGAGAGAGAATGAAAGAGAGAGAGCATGAGAGGGGGGAGGGTCAGAGGGAGAAGCAGAATTCCCGCCGAGCAGGGAGCCTGATGTGGGACTCGATCTCCAGACTCCAGGATCACGACCTGAGCCGAAGGCAGATGCTTAACCGACTGAGCCACCCAGGCGCTCCGGTAAAGTTGATTCTTGACCGCACAGGACAGTGCCTGGTATGTGGTAGACTTCAGGGGGTTGCTGTTAGCTCTCATTTTTTATGCCCCAGGGTCAAGGTGAGGGTAAGTCACTTCTTTTGTGGATTTTCTTTCTTTTTCCCTTCTCCTCAGTTATGTCTGTGGTCTTGAAAGGGTGTCACTCACCTTGTCTATTTGAAGTTAGTCTTGGGGTATATTTGGGGTATATTTTTGCCTCTTATTCATATAGTGCTTGAAACCTGTCAGGCTCGCATGTGCTTGCTTGAACCTCACAACACCTGATGAGGGGGGTGGGCAGGTGTCATCGTCCCAATCTGACAGGGGAGGTGGTGCCATCACAGGAGGCTCGCTGAGTCACCAGGACTCAGGACTGACCATAGGGATGAAGGTGGCAGTCCTGGGTACCTTTTCATCTCCTTCTGCTGACGCTGAGCCATGCCATCCTGGTTCATGCGCCCAGCCTTGAAGCAGATGGACCTGGGTTCAGATTCGGTCTCTGCGACACCCAGGCTGCGTGATTTTGGGAAGATTCCGCCATCGCTTTCCCGTCCCATAGGATTGTTGTCAGAATCACATGCGATCGAGCATGTGAAGGGTAGGCTCATAATACTGTGAGCGCATGTGGAATAGTAATACAATACTAGTTCCCTGTTAACTATTACTGCGGCAGCGCAAGCACCGACTTCTCAAGGATTTTGCCAGGTGTGGAGAAACTCAGAATGAGATTTCTTGAATACAGAGAAGGCGGTTTGTGGCAGTCATTTATCCTTCTTAGATAATTGCCAGATAGTTATCTACCTTCAATTCCTGGCACCTGGGCCTCTCCTCTCTGCCCGTCCTGCGCCTCTCTTTCCTAGGAAACCCCACACCTCCTTCACGTCCCAGCTCCTCTCTGACCCCAGCGGAGGCTCACACCCCCCATCTTACTCTTTCCTTTGAAGGATTTATCAAGTCACAGTTTCTCATTGCTTTGACAGTGTGATTAGTATCTATCCCTTCTGCTGGGCCTTGAGCCCCGTGAGGGCAGAAGCTGGGATCTTATCTTGTAGACCCAGCATGATGCTGGCACAGTCTATATAGTCATAAAAGCCACGTGGGATCTCTCTGAGGTTCCAACGGTTGATTCCCAGCCATATCGCTCACTCTGGTGAACACCGGCCTTGTGCACTGACTGCCTACAGCCCCTGGTGCCCACAGCTCGGACCGCACCCATCTGCACCCCACGTAGGATATTGGAGTCCTGGAGAGGCACTCAGCTGACCTCCTCTCTCTGGGGAACATTCATGTCCTATCCTTTCCTTTTCAAGACTAGTCCCAAGTGCCACCTGCTTGTCTGTGCTCGCTCTTACTTAGCTCTGCATGCTGCCTGGGAGGAGTAGCTCCCTGGAGGGAAGACAGCAGCGAGGTGGTTGCTTATAACACATTTGACATGGTTTCTGAGGACTCGCCTTCTCCCGATCGTGCGTTAACATAGCAGTGCCCAGGCAAAGCCTCTGTGGCCTAGATTTCAGAACATCCACCTTGAATCCCCCAGTTTTACCCTCATTAGTCCTGGCTGGGAGTCCTCCCCATGTCCACCCTTTCAATGGGTGTCTAACTCCCATCACCCCCAGCCTTCTGCAAGCCCTCTGGCAGCAGTGAACACACCTCTGGTCCTGAGCATTCCTTCTTGAGCCTGGAAGAGGGAGAGCAGTGTTGCACGGACTTTGGATTCAGACAGGTTGGGGTCTCCTTCTGGCTGTGCTGTTACCTCTGTGGCCTTTCATCACTTAAGATGCTAGGACCTTCATCTGTAAAATGGGCGAGCGGCTGGCCCACGGTCAGCCCTCAGGCCCTGTGGACGTCACTTCTTCTCCGAAGCTCATCAGGGTGGGAGGAATGCTCCCTCTCCAGTGCTTCTGGGGGTCCTGAGCGGGGACCACATGCTCAGTCTCTGCTTCCCCTTCCCAGTGAAACAGCAATGCTAGGGCAAAGTCATGTGTGAGAAGCCAGCATGCAGGGAGACAGGAGGATAGAAGGGAGGCATCCTTTTTGATTTCTTCGGCCCTCCCCACACTCTCCTTGAAGGGCCCAGCCCCCTCCCCATCCTGCTTAGAGCCTGCACGTGGGGCCAGTCCCCCAGATGTCCCAGTTAGAAACCACTCGGCTCGACCTCTTCTCTAGTGCTGTAGCTTATATGCTTTGTGTTGAGCTGTTTCTGAGAAGTGTTCCAGTGTTTCCTTCAATGACTAAGGTACATCTGAGGTGTGAAACTGTTCTGTGTTACCCTTCCCTGGTGTGAAAGGTCACCGTTGCCTTCATTCCTCTGAGACCAGTTCTCAAATTCAGGAGCTGGTTGTTATCCTTGGAAAACAAATCAGGTTCCTTCCTCCTTCCTCCTTCCCTCTTGCCTCCCCCGTGCCTGCCCTCAGACTCAAGCAGAAAACAAGCAAGCAAGCCAAGAAACTGCTCCTTTTCCTGCTTTAGTCCTTTCCGTGAGAGAATGAAAGAGGGAACTCCTTTGATTCCTTGGTTAACCATGAAAGGATGCGGTGGGGGGAGGGGGAGGTCAAAATGTTTGGAATTTCAATGAAAGAAGTGAGGTCCCCTCCGTGTTGTCTGATGCTTGTGCCACAGGTCACAGATCTCCTCTGCCATGGCCCAGATCTTTCCAAAAAATCCAGGTCCACCCCGTTCACTGAATCTGTGAGTCGGCTTTAGTCACAATTCTGTCATTTTCTACACGTGCCGCCATATTTATCTTGATTCTTAAATTTTCAGCCGCTCTTTATCTTATACATTTGGAAAACAGTTTCCTCCTCATTTTGTTACTGAGTCTAGTTCACCTTAGATTTTTCTGTGAATATGCTATTGAAGATAGAAGTCCTAATGAGAGGGATGCCTGGGTGGCTCGGTGGGTTAAGCGTCTGCCTTTGACTCAGGTCATAATCTCAGGGTCCTGGGATTGAGCCCCACGTTGGTCTCCCTGCTGAGCGGAGAGCCTGCTTCTCCCTCTGCCTGCCGCTCCCCCTGCTTGTGCACACTCTCTCTCTTTCTGAAAAATAAATAAAATCTTAAAAAAAAAAAAAGAAGTCCTAATGGGAGAGTGGCTTCCAAAGGCAAAAGCAACCTTTCTTTGTCCACTCCAAATTGCTTTCCTTGGAGTTTGGACTTCTGCAGGCATTCTTCTTAGATTGACACTCAGAAGAATATTCTCTTCCACTGAATTTGCAGAATATAAGTGTGTTTGTTTTTGCTCAGTTTACCATTGTAGTAAGATTCAGGGTATAAATCTGGTCTTTCAGAATCCTCTCGATTTGCACTTGGCATTAGACGCCTCTTAATCTCACATGAAGATGGATCCAACCCCACGTGTGCACTTTACCCACTTAAAAAATATTTCTATATTGTAATTTTGTTGGCTTATCTGTTTAATGGTGGTTGTCTCCACATTTCGCCATTCTTCCCTCGGCTCTTCCCTGCCACTTTTGTTTCAGGAGTGAGTGTTGACTTTCTTTCCCTGATCTCTCTTTCATTGCTAGCTGTGTTTCTCTCCAGGTTCCTCTGCACTCTCTTCTTTTAAAGTAATCTCTATACCCCACGTGGGGCTCGAACTCACAACCCAGGACCAAGAATCACATGCTCCACCAACCGAGGCAGCTGGGCGCCCCTCTGAGAATTATTTCTGCTGCTGACAGGACCTCTTCTCCTAGTCTCCTCTCTCAGATTTCTTTTAAGAATTCAGGGAAGCTTTCATTTCTCCATCAGATACAAGCATGTCACTTGCCCAGAGATCCTGACTTCTGACAAAGGTAAACTGAGGTTTTCAAGGGCACATGCAGTTGGCTGCTCTGTGCCCATCAGCTAGAGTTCGTTCTTTGATAGGTTCTGAAATCATCCCCTAAATTTATTTTCTTTCCCCAAATCTAGTTTTTCCATCTTCAGGTATAGGGGCTTTCTGGGCTGAGTGTGAGTCACTGACACTGAAACCCCGTAGTTGGGTTCCAGAACAGAAAGTCTGCGGGGAGGCTTGCTCTTTTTCTTGCCCAGAAAAGATGGAGATGGTGTCCAGAGTGAGAGAACTTGGTCTTCTGAGTCTACAGGTCTTGAAGACCTCACTGCAAACTTCTGACCGTGTTGACCCCTGGAACCATTAGCACCCCCTCCCCCATATCTGGTTCCCCATAATGGACCCCAGGAAACCCTAAGAAATGTTCCCAGGCAGCAGGATCTGGTCTGAAATCAGTAATGGTCCATCTTAGGCACTTGTGTTAATTAGGGCTCAGAGTCACCAGCTCAGAAAACCTCCTTTATGTCAGGACTTCCCTTATGGGATCAATTCCTCCAGGTGCTAGGATCCCTGCTGGACATCCTGCTTCTGTCAGGATTCTTTACTTCTTCCCTTCTTGTCTATGTCATCATCACTTAAAAATACAGTAAGAGGGAAGTTGGTAAGGCTCCGAAATAATGCCTATACATTGACAAACAATGCTCTTTGGGGAAATGGAGTTCTGTACTACTAACTTGAAGTCATTCTTTTTTTTTTTTTTTTTTTTTAAGTAATCTCTACACCCAACATGGGGCTCAAACACCTGACTCCAAGGTCAAGAGTCACATGCTCCTCTGACTGAGCCAGCCAGGCACCCCTGCTTGAAGTCATTCTTGAGACCTTCTTCCGTCCTTCTAGCTCTGGACCTGGTTGGTACATGGTGCCTCAATTCTGTCCATCCCTGTCCCACCCTCACATTTATTTACAGCAGGTCATTGACCATTTGCTCCTTGCTGGGGATGCTTCTTGTGTAGGGATGAGCAGAACTATGAGGCAAAACCACGAGGCCCAGAGCCAGGTGTATGGCTGAGAGGATTGTCAGTGTGGCTTCCAAATACCTACCCAGGTGGGTGTCTTTTAGAGGAGGCTGCCTCTGGATAAGTAATCTCCAGATACACAGAGGAGGCAAACACCATGATTTGTGATTACTGTGGATAGAATTGCCCATGCAAGGCTAGTTCCTCAGTGTGTGTGCTTTAATTAAGATCATGGTAAATCAGGGGTGCAGACCCTTTCCTGTTCCTTGGGGATCTTGTCTGTGGTTTCTGTTTAGCCTGAGAAATACTGGCTTAGCTTGAGCCACACATTTCCCACACTTTTGTGACTCAGCACTTTCCAGCTGCCTTTGACTTCCTGATGCCTGTGACTTCACAGAAGGCCCAAGAACGACTCACTCGGCTACTTTCACTCACACTTTAAAGGTGATCACCTCTTAAGCGAGGTCCTGGACATATTTTATCCCCAGCAATTTGGTTTGCTCTTATGGAGTGCTTTCTCAAGAGAAGGGACTGTCACGTGACTTTAGCTAATCAGTTTGTGCAGGTGCGGCGTGTAGCCTGCCTTTTTCTTGTCTTTTCAGTATACCTGGGAACATCTGTTAAACCACATTCACTAGGTTCGTTCCTTCCCTTTTTCCATGAAAATGAAATCAACCCTTCCCTTCTGTTGGATGAAGAGCTAATTTTCCTCGTTCACTGAAGGTCTGCATTCTGTCTTGAATTACTGATCTTTGGGCAAAAACTTGAAAGAAGCATGGTAATTCAAAAATATCTTCTCGATTGGTTTGTTTTCTTGTAACATCATAGAGTATGATACGGGGGTCTCATTTGTGTCCTTGGAGAGATTGGTTTGTGCTTCCTTTGATGCTGATCCACTTGAGAGGTTGGGCAAAAGGCTGGTGAGGTTGTGGGAGAAGAAAAGAGGAATAGAGGAACTAAGAACAAGGAAAATCAGGGTCGGAAATACTGTCTTCTCTGTGTGGAAATGAACTCAAGTTGGCCTCAGGAGCTATGCCCATTTAGCTTTGAAAACTCACTTATTTTCAGATATAGTTTTGAGAATTCTTTGAACTACAAATGTCATTGGAATTGATTCCCTCTCTCCTCCATTAAAACTGGATTTGTCTTTGCATAAAATTTCATGTTTTAGCCTACCTTGGTACATCCTGTGGATGAAATCACTTTATCCTATAAGCCAAGATGTTAAAACTTTGGCATGGATCCTGTATGTTAAGATTCCCTCACATTCACATTTTTAAGAGGATCCTTAAACCTAGACCCCAACCCACCAAGAGGAGTCATCTTAATCTTAATGGTGGATATTCTCTCATTTGTAAAATTGGGTTGCTGAGAGGGAGAGATGAGTTTATGTGTGTCCCTGGCACACCTCTCAGGTAATACCATCATTACCACAGTGGCCCTTACTCAGCCCAGCTTAGCCACTATAGTGAGGGAACTCCAGGCCGGGCTGTCTGCCCTCTGGGCTTTGGACTGGGCTCAGGTGGCTCTTGAGGCACATCATGGCTGGGCTTTGTCTCTTCTCTCTCTGAAGCTGAGTGTCAGAACTGGCTGCTCCCCTCCTCTTCCCCAGCCCCTGTGGTAACCCTCAGACCCTACTGGAAACCCAAATGGAAAAGTGTTGGGAGCCAGGCCCACTTCCGTGTTAACCATCGTGGTCCTCAGGAGCAGCTGGTTCGGTGAGGCAAGATGGAGAAATATGATGAGGATTACGCCCTACCGTTCCCTGAGCTCTAGCTTTGTCCCAGATTTCAGGGCGCCGGGCTAAGCAAGTTTACTTACAGGACCTCATTTAACCTTCATGATGGGCCCCACGAGGAAGTGTTATTCTCTGCACCTTACAGAGGAGGAATCAGAGAGGGCCATCTGCCTGATGACACATGGCGAGTAAATGGCAGAGCCTGGGTTTTTCCCAGAGCCCATCTGGCTTTAAAGGTGTGTTCTTAACTCTTCCCTAGAGAAATGTGTATTTAATGAATGTAATAATAACACCAAGATACCCAAGGCCAGGAGGAAAAGTGGGTTGGGCTCTTTCACAGGTGACCAAAGATATAAAACATTTCATAGATTTGTTATAGATTTTTTGGGGGAAGGACAGTCTAATTGTGTCATACCCTCCAGGCCCTGCTCAGAGCTGACTTGCTCTTGGAGGCACCCTCAGATAATCCAAATAATGCCACTTGGCTCCAGCCTCTGTTTTGATGTTTCCTCACAATATATGCTGTTAGTTGCTTTATAGCAACTTGGGGACAAATTAAGTTTGTGTGTTCTAGATGTATATTTTTCCAGTAAATAAAACAAAGTGAAATTTATTATTTGAAAAAAAAACCCTGCATGCATATGATAAAAATGCAAATGATGCAAAGCTATCTATAATCATCAGTAAGTCTCCCTTCTTCCTGACACTTACTTCACTTCTCTTGTTTCCCTCTTCAGTTTCTTGGGTCTCTTTCCAGGGATATTTTCCACTTATATAAACATGTATCTGCATGTATAGCTTTTTTATGCAAAAAGAAACCTATGTACAATAGTTAGCCACCATATTTAATTCTGTCGTAACACTGTTGTCTCTGAAGACATTGTTGCCTGTCAGCCCGTGCAAACCCCCCTTGTGCTTTTGTCTTGATCCAGTAGTATTCCACTGTAGGAATTACCCTAATTTATTTGCACAGTCCTATTTAATCTAAGCTGTTTCTTCTGTTTCACTGTTAGCTACAGCGCTGGGGTTGTATCGTTGCACTTGCGTCTTTGCGTGTGTTAGAAAGAAAACCATGGGCCCCAAATGGTGTCAGTGTGTATGAGCCCATTGGAAGGATCTAGTTTCTCTAAGTAGGATTGCTGAGTCAAAAGTGTACGCATTTTTATTTTGATAAAAATCACCACCCAGGGTATGAGAGTGCGTGTCTGTCCCACCAGTCGGCCATCATCTCTAGAGTTGATGCCTCCTAGTTAAACTTCTGCTACCACCTGTAGAACCCAGGACACTGCCCCACATACAAAAGGAATGAAAGCAGAGTTGCTAATGAACATGCATCTGAGCTGGAGTTTGGGATATTTGCCAAGGATTGCCAGTTTTATGGCTTGAGCTTCAGCCCAAGGAATGAGAGGCTTAGGAGTTTAACCACAAGCTTAGACTATTAAAGGTTCTGCACAATGTGTATGTGGATTTCTAGCACCAGCTGAATGTCCTATAATTCAGCTCAATTCTGACACTATCTACCTGGCACTATCTACTGCTCCCCCTGCTCCCTTCAGATGCCAGTTGCAAGCCCAAGCTGTTACCTGTATGTCATCGTCGTCTTGTTCTTTTTCTTTCTCCTCCTCCTCCCCCTCTTCTTCTTCTTCTTCTTCTTCTTTTTCTTCTTGTTCTTGTTCTTCTTGTTCTTCTTTCTTCTTCTTCTTCTTCCCCCTTCTTCCCCCTTCTTCTTCCCCCTTCTTCCCCCTTCTTCTTCCCCCTTCTTCTTCCCCCTTCTTCTTCCCCCTTCTTCTTCCCCCTTCTTCTTCCCCCTTCTTCCCCCTTCTTCTTCCCCCTTCTTCTTCCCCCTTCTTCTTCCCCCTTCTTCTTCCCCCTTCTTCCCCCTTCTTCTTCCCCCTTCTTCCCCCTCCTTCTTCCCCCTTCTTCTTCCCCCTTCTTCCCCCTTCTTCTTCCCCCTTCTTCTTCCAGATTTTGTCTATTAGAGAGAGAGCATGAGCAGGGGAAGGAGCAGAGAGAGAGAGAATCTCAAGCAGACTCCACACTGAGTGCGAAGCTCAATGCGGAGCCTGATCCTATAACCCTGAGATCATGACCTGAGCCAAAATCAAGAGTTGGATGCTCAACCGATTGTGCCACCCAAGCGCTCCTATCTGTACCTCTGACTGACCCACTATAGATCAGAGCTTCCAGTGGCCTGCTCCTTGGGTTCAATTAATTTGCTAGAGTGGCTCACAGAACTCCAAAAACATTTTACTTTCTAGCTTACTGGTTTATTATAAAAGGTTGTAACTCAGGAACAACCAGATGGAAGAGACATAGAGCAAGGTATAGGGAAGGGGTGAGGAGCTCCCATACCCTCTTCAAGTGCACCACTCTTCCTGAATCTCCACGTGTTCACCAACCTAGAAGCCTTTAAACCCTGTCTTTTTAGATTTTTCTGGAGGCTTCATTACATAGGCACAATTGATTAAATCATTGGCCATTGGGTCCCAACCCTCCAATCACATGGTGGGTCCTCCTAGCTACCAGCCCTCATCTTTAGGTGTCCACTATAAAGCCAACTTATTAATATAACAAAAGACACTTTTATCTCTCTCATTACAGGAAATTCCAAGGGTTTAGGAGTTCTGCACTGAAAACTTGGTTAACACCATGTATACATGTATTATAAATCATAATAACACAGTTATGAAAAAACACTATTCCCCACCCTTTGTCCTGACAGCTGATTAACTGGGCAGTGGGCTAGCCCGAACTTCCCTGGGCCAGCTGGCTTGTCTCGGAGAGCACAAATGCATTTGCACAAAATGTTCACACTTTCAGCCCCAGAGAGAGTGAAACTCAATCTTTTGGCAGCAAATACCAAATAACATGCATTTAGGATTACAAAGTCACAACTTCTTTGCAACCAGAGGGCTTGAGAAGAAGTTGCTTAAACCAAGAAAATCATAATGCAGTTTTTGCAACAATTAAAGAGATCAGTCCATCTTCCCAAATTACATTCCTCGTCACGTGCTTATTTCTCTACAATGTAGTTTGCATGGAATACACCCAATTTGCACTGAATTCCCTTACTTATTTTCTTCCCAAATACATGCTCTATGTGTTTGTCAACACATTTAGAGCTGTATAGAACAAAGTGTTTTGTTCTACTTTTTGCATTAAATTTCATACATTTTTCGATTAGGTCATTCGACAATAATCCTGTTTTTGCTTTGTATTTCTTGGGAGAGCAAGAAAAGAGAGGGACATGGTGGTAGCTAGTGGCCCATGTGTGCTGGGCACACAGAAATGCACCAGGAGCCTTGGAGGCTGTGCTCCTAAACCCTAAAATACCCCCTTGGCCCATTGAGGTCCAGCGCATCTAATGAAGGAATTGTCTTTCCTTTTTTTTTTTTTTGCTAAAGTAGGACATACCTATAGAAATAGTAAGTGAACATTTGATGAATTTTCATACAGCGAACACATCCCTAAAAATCTGTACCCGGATCAAGAAACAGAACATTACCAACACCCTAGGAGCCTCTTTGCCCCCTTCCAGTCTTTACTCCCCCTCCAAAGGTGGTTATAACTTTGAACATACTGACCTTAATTTAGTTCGCCTGATTTTGAATTTCATATAATTATTATACATTATGTTCTTTTTTGAGTCAACTTTTTTTTTTGCTCAGTGTTAGGTTTGCATGATTCGTCCACATTATATCGAGTAATCGTACTTTCTTAATTTTCACTGCTGTATAGTATTCTATTAAATGACTGTCTACTTATCTGTTTTACTCTTTGTGGATATTTAGGTTGTTCTAGTTCCTGACTATTACAAATAATACTGTTATGAACATTTTTATACATGTCTTTTGAGGAACATATGTGCACATTTCTGCCAGGTATACACCTGGGAGTAGAATTGCTGGGTCATTGCGTTTACCAGGGGCCAGAGGACCAGATCTTGCTAATTGCCAGACTCTCTGTGGCCATTCATTCATTCATTCATTCCTTCGTCCATTCATGTGCCAGGCACTGTGCAAGACAATGGGATCTGGTAATGAGCAGAAATAGAAGTGGCTTTTTCTCTGGTGCAGACATTAATCAAGCAAAGACCAAGGTGAGGTGGTGTAGTTGTAATAGAGATCAGTGTTCAAGAGGAAAGAAGCAGGGTTCCAAGAGAACATATAACATAGGAATTGGATCTGAACTCAGAAAGAGTGGTATGTAAGAGAAGACTTCCCTGAAGACGATGAGATGTGAAGGATGAAAAGGAGTAAGCCAGGGGATGGGAGAAGATTTCCAGGCAGTTGGAAGAGCAGGTGGGGAAAACTCCTGGAGCTGAAGGAATGCCAAGGTGGCCAGAGTGCAGAGCCGGGATTGGGGGGCTGGAGAGAGCAGTGAGGAGGGGGTTTCAGGCCTTCGTGTTTTTTCTAGAGCAAGGGGAAACCATTGAAGTGTTTCAGAATGCAGTCCTGGGATCTGTAGGAACCATGAGGACCTGCTTCTTTGTTCTTCTGTTTGGCCTCCTCCTTTAAAACAAGGGGAGGGTGGCCTGGCAGGACTGAGTAGAGAATGAAAGCTTTCAAAAAAGACCGTCAGCCAACTGGACGATCCCTCTTGGGCCAGTCTCCTTATCTGGCCTGGGCGTTGGCTACTGGTCCTTTCAGGTCTGTGTGGGTTTCGCGTCTGACCCTGTGGACAAAATCCTAACACCCTGTCTCTCACCATCCCCTTGGTTTTTGTTTGTTTGTGTGTTTTGTTTGGCACCTTCTCCGTAAAAAAGGCCATCAGTTCCCATCCCAAAACCTTCACTGCCCCTGTGACACAAAAAGTTCTTTATAGATCTTACATTAATAAATCCCTTCAACTTTATCTGGCCCTACAACACACTTTGCAGCATTCCTGCCAAAGCAAGAATCCTGCCTGGCCCCAGCATTCCCAGAGTCTTTCTGCCTTCCTTCACTAAGTTCCCCTTGCAGAGACGGTATTCCTGTTTGTCAGTTTAACCTGTTCTTCAAGTCGTAGGTGAGCTCACCTCCACAGGAAGCCTTCCCAGATTACTCCCACTCCCACCTCCTTGCCTCTTTCCAGTTTCTAACAACTACTGTTGTTCCTGGGCACAGAAGCAGTGCTGGAACATTTCTTTGGATGGATTTCCAAAGGGAGGTTTTGAAAAAAACCTGCTTAATATTTTAACATAATTTGATTATTGATTAATGAAACAAACTCCCCCTTTTGTAATAGAGCCTGTAGGAATTAAAGCCAAGCGGATGTTCTTGTCTAGTGATTCTCAGTGGGGTGGATGGGGTATCAACATCTATGTGTGGGGCATCAGAGGGTATGGAGGTGGAGAGTGTAGGATAGGAAAAGGGGCATAACATTATTGCTCATTAGGAAAAGGCAAATTACAGCCATATAGGAGCGACTACTACACACCGGCCAGAATGAGTAAAATTTAAACAGACTGACAATACTGAGTGTTGGCAAGGATGTGGAGAAATTAGAGCCATCATTCATTGCAGGTGAGGTTGTAAAATGGTACTCCATTTATTTATTTATTATTATTATTTTTTAAAGATTTTATTTATTTACTTGACAGAGAGATAGGAGAGAGCACAAGTAGGCAGAGTGGGAAGGAGAGGGAGAAGCAGACTCCCCGCTGAGCAGGGAGCCCAACGTGGGGCTCGATCCCAGGACCCTGGGATCATGACCTGAGCCGAAGGCAGCCGCTTAACCGACTGAGTCACCCAGGAGCCCCATGTACAGCCATTTTGGAAAACAGTCTGGCAGTTCCTCAAAAGGTTACTCATAGAATTACCATATGGCCCAGCAGTCTCACTCCTAGGTGCATCCCAAGAGGAATGAAAACATAAGTCTTCACAAGGACTTGTATAGGAATATTCATAGCAGCATTACTTAATAACCCAAATATGGAAACAACTCAAATGCATAACAACTGATGAACCGATACACAATGTAGTCGGCCCATACACTGGAGTATTATTTGGCTTTAAAAAGGAAGAAAGTTAATACATGCAGTTGGAACTCTGATCCACAGCTCATGGAAAGGTAAAATGGTACAACCCTTTTGGGACACAAGTAGTTTCTATTAGTGTTAGAAATATGTCTACCCTAGGACCATGACAATCCACTGCTAGTTATATATCACAGGCATTGAGTATGTGCATCCACGAAAAGACTTGTAAGGATGTCTGTAGCAGCCTTGTTCATAACAGTTCCAAACTGGAAGCAACTTGGTTGTTTCCATCAATTGGCACATGGATAAAGAAATTGTAGTATATTTATACAATGGAATAGCACTCAAGAAATTTAAAAGAATGAGCACATATGCCATATGAATGAATCTCAGAGATACGTTGCATGAAAGAAGCCAGACATAAAATAGCATGTGCAATACAATTCCAATGATATGAAGTTCAAAATCAGGCAAAATTATACTTGATATTGGAAGTTAGGAAAGTGACTACTTTGCTGTGGGGTGTAGATCAGGGAGGGAGGTACATGCCGGTGCTGGAAATAGTCCATATATCTTGACCTATATATGGTTAGATGGGTATTATGTATATCAACAAGATTAGTGCCCTTTCTGTGCTTTATTGTGCATTTTTAATTTCACAATAAAGAGAATTAAAATTATTTTATTAAAAATGTAAATTATTTAAAATTATGTTTAAATATATTTTTTAAAATTATTAAAACACTTAAAAGCCAATTTTAAAATTATCTTGGTTTTCAAATTAGTTGTAAGCTTCTTGAGCCAGGGACCTTGGCTTATTCCTGTCTGGGGGCTACTCCCAAGCTGATAGAAGGCCTGGCTTTTTAGTTGTGCTTTTCCTTCAGGTCAGCAGAAGTAATGTGGGGGCCCGGGGAGCTTGCCCAGTTTTAGCAGGGCCACTGCAATCGGTCTGTTCTTCTCCTAAAGGAAATAAGTGGTGTTGCAGGATCTTCTGACATGGCATCCCTTAAAGGGAGTCTGGCCGAGGAGTTTTGTGAGTCACGGCGGGGCGTCCGATGGACCTGTCATTCCTCAGCGGGACACAGGAGACTGCTGGGAACCCAGACCAGCAGCCCTGAATGGGAAGGGCCCATTGTGCTACAGAATTAGTGAGAAGCATTTGAAATATTCCACGACTGCTCAGAATCCTTCGGGGAGCTGATACATAACTGAAAGGACCTTGCCTTGTCTTTAGGGAAGGGGTTTGACTAAGAAACCATGAAAACTTTGGGAGACTCTGCCATCTGGAAGGGTGTTTGTTCAACACACACTTATTGGGTACCTGCTCTGTGTCAGCGGGTAGCAGGTGCTGTCCTAGACCTGGGCATCCAGCAGGGAACAAAACAGAATCTCCATCCTCGTGATGCTACACTCACCCATAGTCTTCTCTCGGAATAGGATTGTTTTGTCAAGCTGCCTGGTATCTTGACATCTCAGAGAATTTTACATGAGAGACAAGTGCTTATGTATAGGCTTAAGGGAGAAAGAAAGTAGGGAAGAAATTTCAAGAGCCTTCCAGATAGAACTTGATTTGAGGACTGATCTGGAGGGGAGCAGAGTAGAGCCTGAAAGAGCATCAGTATCGGTTTGAATCCAGGCTGGGTGACTTCCTGGGCATGTGGCTTTGGGCAACTTTGATCTGCAGGACTTTGATCTGTAAGATGTAAAATAATCCCCACCAGCAGGATTGTTGGGAAGATGAATGAAGGTCACTGAACTGAGGGGCGCCTGGGTGGCTCAGTGGTTAAGCGTCTGCCTTTGGCTCAGGTCACGATCCCAGCGTCCTGGGATCGAGCCCCGCGTCGGGCTCCCTGCTCCGATGACTGAATTGAGATCATGTAGGTCAAGCCCTTGGCTACTGGTGCATGAGGCTTTGCAAATACTCCCCACACAGCAATGAGAAAACCTCACCCAGTGCCCTCCAGATCTGGGTGTTCTCAGCTCCAGCCGTGCGGTCTCCCTCTTGCTCCTGCCTCAGGGCCCCGACCTGCTCCAGCCTCCCCTGATCCTCAGCAATGCAGACTTGTCTGGGAACTTGGGTGCTAAGGCACCTTGGCATTTCTGGCCAACTGCTGAGCTGAGACAGGTTCATGATCAAAGCTGGGCCAAGGAAGGAAGTCTGGTTGGAGGCCCCAGGGCCGGCCGCTGGCCCCAGAGTTTTGGAAAGAAAGCGCTTTAGGATTTGGTAAAAGTCTGTTGCTTAGCTATGTGTTTGATGGCCTTGGCTCTGGGTCAGGGTGGAGTAATGTTGACCTTGGAAAGTTAGGATGCTTTTGTTTCTGATGGAATCATGTAATGTAGATTGCCAGGCTTGGATGTTAGAGAGAAAACTAAAATTTTTTTTTTTTTTTTTTTTCTGAAATTGTGTGTTTTCAAATGAGCCAAACCTGTATGGGCTGGGCAGACCTGGGCCCCTGAGTTAGTACTAGGTAAATGTGAGTGTTTCATGGCGGATGGTGGGATCTGGGAAGAGAAGGCTGGCCAAGGTCCAGCTGGAGAGGGAGGCCATGGCAGCTAGTGGGAGCCCAGTGTGGGGAGCTGTCTTTCTGTAGAGCCAGGTTAAGGATCTGCCAGAGAGATAGAGCCCACCTTCCCTCCTGTGCTCTCCAAGGCTTGGGCTTGGTGGGGAGTTTGTGTCAGGGGTGGGGGGCAATTTGTGGCCACCTGGACCTCCACTGGGAATGGACTGGGGACCCCTTCCTGGGCTAAGGTGACTTGGCTTTTTCTTACCTCTATTCGTCTCCTTACTCAGGAGGACAGCAACAGATACAACACTACCTGTGTGAAAACACGGAAACATATTTGCTCCAGGGGCAGGGTTCAGCGGATGCACAGCACATCCATGTTAGCTCTCGTGAGTTCAGAGAAAGGATGCAGAAGCCAGCTAGATCCAGCCTGGGAGAAACATCTTTGGCAATCCCCCGGTGCTAGAGCTTCTGTCCAGGACAACATGGCTGTCATTATCTGGGGGGTCAGGTCCTTCTCTACCTTACTGTCTGCATTTGTCTTTTCCTGTGATCCTGTGGTATTCAGTTGGGCTTTCCTTAACTTCCTGACCATCCAAGATGGCAGCCCTCATTACTGCTTGGACTGTGCATCCTTCAGCAGCTCCCCAACACTTATTTCAGCTTATCTTGCTTCTCTAGCATCGCCTATCTGCATCAGCACATTCTTTATCCTTGCCTTCTGTGCCACCCTGTCCCGGGTCAGGGGCTGGGGAGAGGGAAGACCTTCGCCTTCCATTAGCTTCCTGCGCCATTCCTTCCTTAGCTTTCAGCCTGGAGGCCCTTCCTCAGTCCCTCCTCTGCAGAGCTCCAGGCGTGTCCAAAGACAAGAAAACAGAGAATGTGGACAGTGTTGCTGTTTGAGCCACAGAAGTCTCTGGAACCTTAGCAACATGGACCCCTGGACCTTGGTCTGGAGGGTGGGGCTTGGGCCAGTTCCCTTGCAGTGTGCTCACCTGCACTTTCGCTGGAGGTATTAAAGGCAAGAAGACCAGATAAACATTTTTTTTTTTTAATTCACCTACAATGGTTTTTTCTCATTTTTTTCTTTACCCACAGACTTCCTTAGACAGAAGTTCTAATTTCTCACAACACGATTTCTGTCTTTTATGATAGATGTATTAAAAGAAAAAAGAAGCTGAACTTTACACGGAAGATCGAGCAGTACTGCTCAACTGTTCAGGCGCAGCTGGGCTAGAAACTGCATGTTAGTAACTCCTAGCATGTTCGATTTTAAAAGCACCTGGGCAGAAGCTGGGAGGCTCTGTTAATGTTTTAAAACCCCCAAAGCAGGAAGCAGAGGCTCTTCTGGTTCTTAGTACAGGGCTGATGCTGGAGACATGGAAAGATTCATTTCCACCTTCTTCAGGCACATTCTTCACTTCAGCTCCCCCTGTGGAAGATCTGCTTTCTGGTGAGCTTGGATCCTGGAAAGACAGGGTAGCGGGCACAGGCCTTGGGCTGCTGGTCACACCAGGCGCTGGACACTTCCTTGTGATGACGCAAGCCATCTCTCTCAGAGCGGCCGTGGCCTGTGAGGGTTCCGACAACCGCGTGGTTCCATTGCCGCCTTGTTTGGGGAGCTGAGACAAACTCTACCATAAAAAACGTTTCTGAAAGGTTTATGGTAAAATGGTAAGTTTTATGTTGTGTGTATTTTAGCAAAAACTTTTTTTGGAAGGCTTATAAGTAGAAGTCTTCACATATGTCATCTCACTTAATTCTCTCCACCTCCAATGGGGAAAAAGAAGACAGATTTTATAGATTATTAAACCAAGGCTCGGAGATGTGAAGTGGCTTGTATTCATGAACTAACTGGGTCAGCTTTACTCCAGAGCTTGTCTTCCCACCTTCCCCCAGCCTGCTGACCTGTAGATCACACACACACACACACACACACACACACACACTCTCACTCACTCACTCACTCACATTCAGTGCCTGCATTGTCCCTTTGTTTTATTTTCATTGGGTTTTCCTTATTGGAGGAAACCAGTTTCTCTTCACCAGAGAGATTTGTCAGCGTGATCCCTGGCAGGAGCTCCAAAGCCCTTTCAATTAGGAGGAAACAGAGCAGAATGATTAAGACCACAGGAGCAGGATTTCATGGGTTTGCACCCTAGCTCTTTCACCTGCCTACTGTGTGACTTTGGGCAGGTGATTTCACCTCGCAGAGCCTCAGATACCTCCCCATAAAAAGGAAATGCAAGTAGAAGTATGAGGGAGATTAAATGAAGTGGTACCTGTCAGTCCCTTAGAACAGTGCCAGGCACACAGTAGGCCTGCAGGACGCCCTTGGTTCCTGTGGTCCTGATGCACCTTACTTGGGGCCTCTGAGGATGGCATTCTAGACCCTCAGAATTTGGAGGGGGCTGTGACTGGGAGGCTTACACACTTTGCTGATGCTTATTATTGGGATGGCGGGAATGGCTTACCAATGTGATGAGAAGGGTGACTTGCTATATAAAGTAAAAGGGCTGGGAGGAAAGTTATTACCTTAGAACAAGTGTGGTCCCAGACCAGCAACAACAGGGTCATCTGGGAACTCGAGAGAATGCAAATTCTTGACCTTACTCCTCCAGACTTCTTGAATCGGAAACTCTGGGGGGTGGATGCCAGCGGTGCTGTCCTTAACATGGGAGGCCTCCCTGTCCGGGTGATGATGCTTGCTGGAGTTTGAGCACCAAGCCTTAGAATTAAAGAGCCAGTGCTTTATTTGCTATCAGATTTGTTGAGATGTACTTGTAGCCATTGGGGAAGAAATCTCAAGATCCATTCACCTGTGCCAAGAAGACAAAGGAATCCATGGGTACGGGGGCTCAGCTGTATTTCTGGCAAAGGCAGTGAGTCCATCCCAGTCCTTTGCTTGTCCTGTGGTGAAAGGCAGTGGCCGGAATGTGGAGCAGAGAAGCAGTGGATGGATGGCAGGGTGGCCGGGCCTCCTCCCCTTCGCCCAGCGCCAGCAGGAGCCCAGGGCCAGAAGTCCTCTCTGCCTCTCGAGAGCTCCCAGGCTCCCTCGCTGATTGTACCTCCGTCACACCCCCTCTCTCATCCTGTGGCTCTGTGGGTTGGTGTTCTCAGCAGCTGCTTGAATACACACCCTCTGCCTTCTCATCCTTGTTCCTCTGGGCACTCTGAGCCCCCGTGGGGACTGCGGGACATCTCAAAATAGTCATGTTTTTCTGACCGTGTCTCCCACCCAGTTTGGCAGAATACCCCCACCAGAGCACCCACGAGAGCCACTTCCAGCGGGTGGGATCCCCTGTCACTCCTGTTACAGGACACATATCACCATGCTTCCCGTGGAAGATAAGACCCTCCTAACACAGGAAGAGCAGCAAAGGGGCAACGAGGGGAGGGATGTTCTTTACTCCGACTCCTTATATGTCCTTCCGGCTTCTTCCCTCTCCCTGAGGCCATGATACACCTGCTGCGCGTTTGTGGGGCATCAAGAATCTCTTCGGCTCCCTCGCCTGGTTTTCTTCTTCTCTCACTCTTCTTACCCCCCAAATTTCTGGACAGAGATTTTCTGAGATTTTCACTTCTACTTTTTTAGGGCTAAATATTTATTTCATCCTTTCTTTTGTACTCCCTCACTCAGAAAGCTTCTCTATTCTTTTGCCTCCTCACCCCATTTGAGATATTCCCAGAGCCCTCTGTGTGTTATGTTGAGCAGGTGGGAGCAGGCACAGGCCTGGGCAGGCGCGTCATACCTGGGGGGAAGCGGCTGGCTCTGAGGCTATCTGGGCAGGGGCCAGTCTCAGCCGTCTGGAGTGGCTGGGTGAACCCCAAACCACTGACAGTTGGTGTTGGAACTCAAAGCCTTGGGTAGCCTAAGATACCTCTGGCTTGTTCCAAATGAGTAGTTGGTGATAGGGGAAAATGTTCCTTTTTTGAACTCATCAAAGCTGTAAAAATAGCAATAATAGCTCCTGTTTCTTGAGGGTCCGTTCTGTTCCAGCTCGATGGCTGGTTCTCAAAGTTTAGCAGGGCATCAGAACCCCTAGACGGCTCATTCAAACACAGATTGCTCCTAGCGTTTCTGACTTAGTAAGTCTGGGGTGAAGCCCCAAAAGTTTCAGTTTGCTCTATCAAGTTTTCAGGTGTTGTCGATGCTCCTGGTCCAGGAACGCCTCTCTGAAAGCCCCTCCATAGATCATCCCACAGGTGCTCAAGGGGCTCTCTTCATCCTCAGGACAACCCCGCAAACTAGGAATGATTGCCCCATTTTACTGACAAGGAGACAAAGGCTAAGAGAGAGAACAACTTCCTGCAAGTGATGCGTAGCAAGAACCGAGCTGGGATTTGCACTCGGAGCCCTGGTAGCCCCTGTCCATCACCAAGCCACGGCGTCCCCCAGATCTCACAGGTTGCATGGGCTTAAGAGGTGCTCCGGGTCCTCTTCCTGGCTCGTCGAAATGTGAGACTGGAGGAGCCATTAACCCCATTAGCCATGCCCCTCATTGTTTGGGGCCGGGGCCGGCGGTTCCCCTGGCTGAGATCTAGACTCACAGGCTAGTGCTCTGTCCTCTATCCCACATAACTTAATGCTCCTATTCAGGTGTTTGTTGGGGGCACCTGGCTGGGTCAGTCAGTAGAGCGTGTGACTCTTGATTTCAGGGTTGTGAGTTCAAGCCCCACATTGGGTGTGAAGCCTACTTTAAAAAAAAAAAAGTTTGTTGGGATTCTCCTTTGAGAAGGGCCCCTGTGGGACCCTGATACTGCTCTTGGGGTGGAGGAGGGGAGGGGGAGGGAGGCTGTGGCAGAGAAGTGTGTAGGGCATGAAACAGCCCACAACACCCGGTGGCAGATGCTAATCCTATTTGCCGTCACCCTTTTCCTGCCGTGTTCCCAGGGTGCTAATGCCGGCAAGCTGCATCTCCTAGGCTCCCATTAGGTCTGGCCAATGCAAGGCACTGTGGGAGACTGCAGGGGGAGGAGGGGAAATGCAAGGGTACCTCTGCCCCTTCTCCGTGGCTGGTGGTGTCTTTGGCAATAGCTGCTCACCCTCTTCCAGGGCTCTACCCGCCCCCTCCCACAGCCCCTTGCCCCAACCCACAGGTAGTCACTCCTCCGTTCTAACCTAAGACATACTACTCTTTGTTATGATGTGTTTGCACATGTGTCTTTTCCAATGTGACCTCTTAAAAGTAGACATCATATCTAATTCAGTCCCAAGTCCTTAGAGTCTCCCCAGGAGCTATGACTTATGACATGCTCAGTTAATGTTTGATGAATGGATGAAAGATGAGGTGTGGCAGGGTCTAAAAATGCATGAGAAAATCAAGAGTATGCAACAGTCAAAATTTGTGTAACACTCAAGATTCACCATGTGGAAATATGGATGTATGCTGCCCCCACCCCCAATTTAAAATAGTAAGAATAAACCTTATGTGTATTGGCCAGAATGCAGATTTTTTTTAAATTTTTAAAAATATTTTATTTTTAAGTAACCTCTACACCCAGCGCGGGGCTTGAACTCACAACCCCCTGAGATCAAGAGTTGCACGCTCCACCGACTGAGCCAGCCAGGGGCCCCTGTAATACAGATTTCTAAAGTCATAAATTTGAGAGTGTGTGTTGGTTATTTACTGCTGTGTTACAAGCCACCCAAAATTTAGTGGCTTACAAGAACTTGTGATTCTGTGAACTAGTCTTTGGGTTGGCTTTAGCTAGACTTCCCTGGGCTCACTCATCGCTGTCTTTGGCAGTGGTTCAGCTTTGGCTGCCTGGTCCTGGATGGCCTCACTCACTGGTCTAGGGCCTCAGAAGAAATGGCTGACACAGCTGGGCCTTTCTTCCTCCTTCCAGGTGGAGTCCCATCCTCAAGGAGGCTAGCCTGGGCTTGTTTGAAAGGCAGCAGTGTTCTGAGAGGGTGAAGAGGGAAACTCTGAGACCTCTTGACGTGAAGGCTTGGAAATTATGCAGCATCATTTCCTGTGCATTCTGTTCCAAAGCCAGTCACTGACTCAGCCCAGATTAGAGAGATAGGGAAATAATCTCCACCTCTTAATGGGAGGGGCTTCAAAGAATTTGTGGCCATATTTAATCAACCACACAGGAGTCTTAGTACAAAACATTCTTTATTAGAATATTCAGTACAAATGTACCTTAAGTAGAGCCTCTTGGAGTAGATGTAAAGGTGATTGAGTAACTCAAGGCCCAGAAACAGAACTACTACCCATGATCACTGATTTTCTTAGTTCTTTGTGTGACCACCAGATGGCGGCATTGCTCAGTGGACCTGGAGCATTTCAAGGCCCACACCAAATTCCACCTGGAGATGCTCTTAAGGCAGAGGGAATCCAGGGGCGCCTGGCTGGCTCAGTGGGTGGAGCATGTGACTCTTGATCTCGAGTGTGTGAGTTCAAGCCCCACTTTGGGTGTAGGGATTACTTAAAAATAAAATCTTAAGAAAGGCTGAGGGAGGGGCGCCTGGGTGGCTCAGTCATTAAGCGTCTGCCTTCGGCTCGGGTCATGATCCCAGGGTTCTGGGATCGAGCCCCACATCGGGCTCCTTGCTCGGCGGGAAGCCTGCTTCTCCTTCTCCCACTCCCCCTGCTTGTGTTCCCTCTCTCGCTGTGTCTCTCTCTGTCAAATAAATAAATAAATAATCTTAAAAAAAAAAGAAAGAAAGAAAGAAAGGCTGAGGGAATCCAGTGATTTTGCCTCGGTTGATTGGATGGTGGATCAGGACCCCTTGTTATGCTCATAGAACTGTTGGGGGAACAAGGATCACTGAAGCCCCTTCAACTCCTGGAGTAAGATGCTGTAAATATCATCCCATCACAGTGGACACAATCACAAAGAAACATTGTAATAAAGCAACATTTGCCTGCTCAGGAACTGCCTATCAAAATCATGTTGTATTGATTTCATTACAGAGTTGTAAATAATTTTATACCAGTGCTTTTTCTACCCTCTGCACTATTATAGTCATTTGTAAGCTTAAAAATGAGAAAAAAGCTGATGACCTCTGATTAAGATCTGTAGTCTAGTTCATTGTATTGTGCTGTCGGTCCTGGTTTTGATAAGGTAATATAGCTACATAAGATGTCTGAGTCTGCACACATATAATGTGCACCTGTTAGACCAGCTGATCAGCTGTGCAGAGGAAGGTGCATTCACTTCCCTCCTTCCCCTCTGGACTCTGAAGCCTGCTATTCCAGGTGCCCCCTACATTCAGGGCTCTGTCCTTTACCGAGCTCTTCCCATTTGGTCTTGGTGGTGTCTTCCATCACTTCTGTCTGGCTCGTAGGAAGGCACTTTTTATCCCCATTTTGTGGATAGGAAAACTACCCCTAGGGTTCAAGGGATTTGCCCAAGGTCATTAAGTGGTGGACCCAAGGTTAACCTTGACTTTTAGCCTGGGTTTCCCTTGCTAGTTCCTAAATAGACTAAAAAGAGAAAAAAAAAATTCAAGTGAAGTAATAAAACTTGTTTTTAAGTTGACATGTTTAAACTCTAGGCCATCATGTCACATGTTTTTATTTATTGGCTTGCTCTATTAAAATGCAACCTATAATATTCACACAGTGTTTGAAGTAGAGAAATGAAACTTTCTCTTACGAGTAAGTGGGTACAGTGGTGTTAACTTTTTTCCCCATCAGTGAGAAAACAATAGGTAGCTATTGGCTTAGTACTTCTGTGACAAAAAGGCATTTCCTGAGATTGAATCAATGCCAAAAGGAGACTCTGTTATGTTTTACTGAGCAAAAGAACGTGGGAACTTTTCAGCCAAAATACAAGACAAAACTGTGAAAACTATAAACGGCATCCAGCATGCTTTTCGGTGTCCACCACACCAGTGACGTCAGTAAGCCCCCTGGGAAGGCTCGGACAACAGGTCCTGTCCTCAGAGAGCGCGCAGTCCAGCCGCGGGGACAAAGACCAGCATGTAAGAAGTCACCAGAAATCAACACAGGGCACAGATGCCTTTGTGCCAGGCTGTATACCATGGATATTTCTGGAAACAAGGGCTACCAAGGCCTGGATCACTCAGGAGGCATCAGGTGGAATGCACCAGACTTGGGTAGAGACGTAGAGGGATAGCTCTCTGTTGACTCTTAAAATTGCAGTGAAAAACCAGGCTCTTAAAATCAACTCTTATAATCACTTACTAGCTGTGCACCCCTGGAATAATTATTTATATCTTCTCAGCCTCGGTGTGTGTGTGTGTGTGTGTGTGTGTGTGTGTGTGTTGATAAAATACCCAGAACACAACACTCACCCATTTTAAAGTATACAATTCAGTGTCATTAAGTACGTCACGAATGTCACACAATGTCACCGCTCTCTAGTTCCAGAACATTTTCATTGCCCACAAAGAAGACCCTGCACCCATTGAACGGTCACTCCCTCCTCCCCCAGTCCCTGATCTGTTTCCTCTCCCCCTGGGTTTGTCTATTATGGATATTTCAGATGCCTGGAATCATCAGTCTGTGGCCTTCTGTGTCTGGCTTCTTTCAGTCTGCAAACAGTGTTTGTTTTCAAGGGCCATCCTTGTTGTTTGGCCTCAGTTTTGCATTCTGAAGACTTGCTGTGTTAAAGGCACTGTGGGCCATAACTAGAAGAATAAAATACGGTTCATGACACAGAAAGGAGCACCCAAGTCCGGGGGCGAGAGGCGCATGGTGTTCTTGGGTAAATGCAGGTGGTCCGTGGCTGGTAAGCGAGGCCGGTGGGGAGACAGGATGGGAGCTAAACCCAGCTCGGGACAGATGCCTTTCTGAGAAGTCTGGACACAGTGACAGGTTGGAGCCACTGAGGTTTTGAGCAGAGGAGTGAGGTGCACCACCTGGTCAGGCAGGATGCGGCTGGGTAGCACTCTGGGGCTTCATTTGGGGCTGGGAGTGATGCGAGCGGAATAAGAATCATTCCGGCAGAAATGCTGACCGGGGCCTCGGCTGTAGGAATAGCACAGGGTGGCTGGATTTGCCTTTGCCATTCATAGTGGAGACAGACTCAGAAGATTCAGGCCCTGCATGGATGTGGGGGCTGCGGGAGAGGAGGAGGTGAAGATGGGCCCAGAGGGGTCCAGTCCAGCCGTCCTGTTCAGCCTCTCTCATTTTTGCTGGTTGTACCCTGAGAGGCTGCTAAGTCATAAAGTCATTGTAATGACACTGTAAGGGAAGCCTTTGTGGGTCTCCCTGGCAGAGCCCAGCTCACGGCTTATCCCCATTCTTCTCGGCTTGCCCTGGTCCTTCATGCCATCCATTCAGGGATTTTCAGTCTCTAGCCTTCATACAAACTTCCTTCAGGGACTTTGGGCATTTCAGAGACTAAGCGGACTGTCCCTCATCTGTGGTCCCTGCTGTGACAGTACTTGAGGCCATTGTGTCTGTCCGCATTTTGCAGATGAGGTACTTAGAGATGATATTGCAAGGAAGTGGCAGAGCTGAGACTTGAACTCAGGGCCCCTGCTTCACGAGGAGCACAAGCTTCTCTCCATTGCCCATGCCTGCTCCGGCCTTTGCACTTCTTGCTGCGGAGGAGGGGGTCCCTGCCTTCGTTCGTTCTGATTTTACACTAGAGATTGCAGCACCCAGTTTTCCGTCTTTCCAGCAGTTTGCTCAGACGAGGCTGAGGAGGCCTGGGGTGGGGCCACAAGCCTCTCATCCCCTGACATTTACATTCCTCCATGAACCTCAGGCAGGTGAGCTTGAGGGTTGGGAAAATGACTCAGGAATGCCGCTGATGGCTCCATCAGTGAAAGGGAGGAGGAGCTGGAGCATAAGAAGGAAGGATGGCCCGCAGTTCTGTTTCTCCCTTCCTCACCAGCAGCGTTTTCTCGTCAGGACTGAATGCAGTTCCTGGTGGATTTGCGGGTGCAGCTATGGGGGGCTATGCTGGCCACATCCCCAGGAATTGCGTTCTTGCTGAGAAGCCAGAAGCTGTGTGGCATCACTCCAACTGAAATGTATGAGCAGCCCCCTCCTGCCCCTGGAGTTGCGGCTCTGCACAAAGGAATCAGTCCTTTTGTTTCCAGAAAAGTCAGTGAGCCATTCAGGGGCCAGTTAATCTCCAAAAAATCCTCATTCACATGGGATGAACAAGGAGGGAGAGGATAGTTTTCAGAGGGTAATCAAATCCCAAATCCCTGACAGAATTCACTTCAGCATCCTTGGGTGCCTGGGTGGCTCAGTCGTTGGGCGTCTGCTGTCGGCTCATGTCGTGGTCCCGGGGTCCTGGGATTGAGACCCGCGTCCGGCTCCCTGCTCAGCGGGAAGCCTGCTTCTCCTTCTCCCTCTCCCCCTGCTTGTGTCCCCTCTCTTGCTGTGTCTCTCTCTGTCAAATAAATACAATCTTAAAAAAAATAATAATAATAAAAACCAGCATCCTTTGTTTTCTTCATGAACTCTCAGAGCCTCACTACATGAGCCTTCTTCTCTGTAAGGTTAAGTATGTGCACACATGCGTGCACACACACACACGCATGCATACTTGAAGAGCACTCATCTTAGAACCATCTAGCCAAATGTTGCTGCAGTACCTACCACATTTGCTGGGGTCAGAGAAGCAGGAAGTGTCAAAAGAAACACCGAGTAGTGGAGTTTGGAAACATATAAGCAATAAGCAAACATTTATTGTGCATTTACTGTGTGACAGGCACTGTGCTATAATGGATGGAAAGATGCGTGAGATTTAGATTTTGGCCTTGCTCCAAAGGAGCTTAGTAGTTGAATTTTTTTTTTTTAAGATTTTATTTATTTATTTGAGAGAGAGAGTGCGCATGAGCAGGGGTCGGGGGGCAGAGGGAGAAGCAGACTCCCTGCTGAGCAGGGAGCCTGACATGGGGCTCAATCCCAAGACCCTAAGATCATGACCTGAGCTAAAGGCAGATGCTTAACTGACTAAGCCACCCAGGTGCCCCAGGAGCTTATTAGTTGGGAAGATGTCATCTGAGAACATGAAAAAAGGCAACTGTCATCCTATGGCCAATATCATGCTTACTAAGGAAACCTTAGAAGCAGTCCCAATTAGAGTCAGAAATAAGAGTAAAGATACTAGATATCACCACTGCTGTTCAATGTCGTACTGGTGGACCTAGCCGATGCAATAAGATAAGAAAAATAAATGAAGCATGAGGATGGAAAATAAGAGACAAAATTCTTGTTATATGAAGATTATATGATTGTGTACCTTCAAAATTCAAGAATTTTCAAAAGTATTATACATAATAAAAGAGGCAAACATAATTGCAGAGTACAGTATCAACATACGAAAAGCAATAGCATTTCTGTATAATAACAGTAACCTATAGGAAAAAGGATATTGTTCATAATAACAACTAAACTATATGGTACTTAGGAATAAATGAAATAAAACATAGATGAGGCTTTGATGAAGAAAATCATAAAATATTATCCAAGTATATAATAAACAGACAATGATATGTTCATAGATGGGACAATTTATTAGCATAAAAGCATCTCATTTAAGACAATTCTGATCAATTTTCCAATAGGATTTCTCTTAGGATTACACAAACCAATTCTGAAATTCATTTGGAAGAGGAAGATACATAAATGGGTCTGATGCTTCTGGGAAAAAAAAGTTTTAAAGAACAAGGAGAGCAATAAAACAGATTAGAGAGCAGAGAAACAGACCTAAGAATCCCTGTGAACTTCTGGCATGGGTAGCCATGTATTATAAACCAGTGTGAAAGCCTGAGCTCTTCAATGACTCATGCCAAGACAACTTGCTTTCTATAGAAAAATATTAGATCCTTATCTCAGAGCATACATAAAGATAAATTTCAGCTAGCCCTAAATGTGAAAATCAAAATTTTGACACTGTGAGAAGATAATCCAGGGGAATATCTTTATGACCTTAGGGGTTAAAAATAATTCTTTAGAAAAGACATCTCCCCCAAAAAATTCCAACAACTCAGAAGTTAAAAGGTTGATAAATTTGACTGTGTTAAAGTACTATGACTTATGGATGTATAGTATGAGAATATGGCTTAGAAGTATACACATAGATGTTGCCTCTGGACAGAAAGGGAGGGAGGAGGATGAGATGTTTATCTTCAGTGTTAAAATGGAGGAAATGTTAACCTTGGTTAATTCTGGATGGTGGGAATATGACAGCTTGCTATATTTATCCATATTTTTGTATTTAAATTTTTTTTTTCAAGAAAACACAACGAATGCTCACTTCAGCAGCACATATACTAAAAAAGAAATCACAAAGCAACCACCAACCCAGATCAGCATGCAGTGTGGAAGCTATAGCTGTATTAGGAGATTGCCTGGCCCCAAAAGTCTGATTCTGGTCCTGGCACTGCCATCACCAAGCTGTGTCTGTGGGTGAGAATCTTCCCTCTCAGGGGCTTTGTACTCTGGAAGACAAGAGGATTGGACTGATCATCAGCTAAGGTCCTCTCCCTTGGTGGCTCTCACATTTTCTCTTCTCTCATGGGAGAGGTTACCAAGCCTGGAGGAGCAGAGAAGGAAGAATACACGGGGAAGAGCCCTCTCATAAGCATAAACTCTGTACGAGTGCATGGAAGTGATTATCATTACATTCAATTCATACTTGCTTGACTGCTTAGCTCATAGGCGCTGCCTGATGACTCTGAAGCCCTAGATTTTTCTGTTTTCCTTGGCAGGGTGGATCTGGGTGCCCTATAGTGGTGAGTGTGCTCCCTACCAAGTGGCAGAGATTCTTAATTAGCTGGGACTGAGTAAGAGTGACATGTTACTGACGTTGATGTACCTGCTTAATTGGACTCCATTATTCTCCATTACTGCTCTGGAGTCATAGGATGAAAAAGAGCCAAGAAATACACCCTGTATGGTATAGTGTTGGGGTGGGGGCAGGCACGGAGGATGGATGTCAGGGGTGTCTAGGGAGATACCAGTGTTTTGGTCAAGATGGTTGTCTGTGGGCTGGTAATTTAGAAACAGGAGCCTTGGAATCTTGCCTTCCCTATGGATCTGCAGGCCTGTCTGAGTTTTCCCATCTGTGAAATGGGATTGACCTGAGGAGACCAGAGTGTGTAGGGGATCATTTCCTTTTTGCCTGCAGAGAGAGGGCTTTTTTTATTTTTTATTTTTTATTTTTTTTAAGATTTTATTTATTTGCGAGAGAGAGAATGAGAGACAGAGAGCATGAGAGGGAGGAGGGTCAGAGGGAGAAGCAGACTCCCTGCTGAGCAGGGAACCCGATGCGGGACTCGATCCCGGGACTCCAGGATCATGACCTGAGCCGAAGGCAGTCACTTAACCAACTGAGCCACCCAGGCGCCCAAGAGAGGGCTTTGAAAACAAAAGAAGGGAAGGGTTGGTACAGTTTTGCACTGAGTATTTGGAATTACCGTTGTCACTGCTCTCAATCCAAGCAGGGATTACTACCGAGATGTTAGTCATCCTAAATAATTTGTGTGTGTGTGTGTGTGTGGACAGATTCTCTTCAAACTTTCAAACTGGTCTGGATGCTAAATGACAAGGAAATCAGAGTTGAAAGGCAGGGAATCCTATCATGGCCCCTCTTTGCCACAGGCATGAATTTTAAGAGACTTGACCGAGTATTTAAATTGAGAGGCAGTTGTAGCAGGATCCGATTGGGGGTGTAGACACACACATTCCCTCTATTCACCTTGGCCTTCCCACCGCATGTACTAAAGACGTTGATTTTCTATCACAGCCTATCTCGTATCTTATCCTCTCTCTTCTCTGTTTCTCCCACTTTTCATTTGAACATCTCCCCTTTGCCTCTTCTGGGTTTTTCCCTGAAAGGTGGTTTGAGAAATAAGGGGCTTTCAGAGGCTCCATTCTGTGGTCACAACAATGGTTCTTAGGATATATCCTAAAACGAACCCACTAAAGCTCTCCGTGACCTGAACCATTCGAGAGAAAATGGCCACACCTTTTGAAACCCACGGTTCCCGACATGTTGGCTGGGACTTGACTGTGTAACTTTTAACTTCACCACTAGCTTGCCGACATCCACGAAGAGAGCGTTCTCATTTAAGAGGGTTCCTTCCAGTGATGGTGTTTGTGAGGGATCCCAGAAGAGTGGACTTTGCTCGGAGGCAAACATGAAGCTCCTGTGTTTTCGGTGACCAGTGTTGAAAATCTGGTGCTTCATGGCAGTTGTTTTAACCTGTTAGACGATTATAGAGAGAATTAGCAGTAAACAAAGTAGTTCTTTAAACATTTATTTGTATTAAGATGAAGCTGGTTTCTTAAAAACTGTGCAGATTTTCTTCTTAAGCCTCTGCTGCCGTCTGTTCCTCTCCTTCTTCACTGTCCCTGCCCAGCCCCCTAGGCTGGGCGATGTTTCCTCTCGAGTTCCTTGGTCTGGGGCGATGGTTGCTCCCCGTGGTGTGGTGCTGTCTCCCAAAGCCTGATGCATGACTTGTGGTTTTAGCAGCATTGTTTTTGGTGAGCATCTCATTGGGAAGCCACCCTCAAGTCCAGGCTTGATTATGTGTCCTGTTTTCTTAATCCCTGCTCTTGCACCATCCAAATTGTATCATTGCATCAATATTAAGGGAGAGACTTGCAAAAGCCCTGTTAATTACAGGCGCTCACACTTTTCTGGCCACTAGCTTGTCTTTCTGAAATATGCAGAACAGAGTCCTGGGTATGCAGACTCAGTTCTGGGCCTATCTCAGTGCAAGAGATACAACACCAGGAAATCTTTCCTATGAATTTGTAACATATGGAGTGGGTGTACGGGGGGAGGTGAGTTAAAAATAGAATTTGCTTTTTTGTTTTGTTTTGTTTTTTTGAGAAATAGAAGTAAAAGTAATTCTCAATTAACTCTCTGGATGAAATCACTATGGCCTTGGATAAATCAATCAAGTTCGTTAGACTTTAGTTGCATCGTCTGCAAACTGGGTATAGTAAGCATTTACTTGGCTGTAGACAGAAGGCTGGATGAGATGGTCTTTGGAGAACTCATTTAAGGGGTTTTTGATTTGCTGAACACTGAGCTGAAATAGAAAAGTCTGGACATGGAGTATAGTTGAGAGGGATAAGTATGTGATTGTTGATGTTTTTTCAATCATTTTCAATTGTAAAATATGGCGCACACACACACACCCCAATTTTTAAAGCATGTATGCAGAGTTTAACAAATAAGGCAAACACTTGTGTTAACTATCCTGGGTCAATAAATGGGATGTTGCTGGATCCCAGAGGCCTCTGAATGTCCCTGACCCCTCCCAGCCTCCTTCCTCACTTACACTTTTGTCGCTGCTTTCCTACCTCTGTTTCCCTCTACTAGGAAAGTCACACACTCTATTCTAAAACTTACGCTATTTGTACTTGAGGTTTACCAAAACTTTCATTTCCCGTTGGGTAATACCAGGCCTTTGGAACACTCTAAAAACATTTACCCCTCCAACCTTATTTTCTCTCATCACTGTGTGTTTTCATTCTGTATGGCTTAAAGAACACCATGAAATATTTTGTCCTGTCCACTCACATTCATTGGGATTTCGTCCGTGCATTCCTCACTGTTCTTTGCTCTTCCTTCCATTTCGTGTTCCTCGCCTTCCATCTGGGATCACTTTCCTCCTGCCTGACCTGCAGCCTATAGGGTTTCCTTTGCCAGTAGTGAACTCCCTCGGGTTTTGTCTGCCCGAGAAGTCCTGAAAGTGCCTTCATTGTAGAAGGATAGTTTGGGCAGATGTGTGTGTTTCCCATGGCTGCTAAAACGAACCTGGTGACTTAGAACAACACACATTTATTCTCACATGGCTCTTGAAATTCCTTTCCCTGGGTTAATGTACAAGTGTCAGCAGAACTTCACTGCTTCGGAGGCTCTAGGGCAGAGTCATTTCCTTGCCCTTTCCAGCCTCCAGAGCCGTATTCCTTGCCTACCTTGGTTTGCGACTCCTTCCTCCATCTTCAAAGCCAGCATTGTAACATCTTCACATTTCTGTCTTCTTCTCTCACATCACCTTCTCTTCTGTGTCAGATCTCCCTCTGCCTCTCTCTTGTTATAACGCTTGTGGTTGCATTTTGGGCCCACCCACATAATGCAGGATAATCTACCCATCTGGAGATCCTTCACTTAATCATTCTACAAAGCCTTTTCTGCTGTATAAGGTAACATCATGGGTTCCAGGGACGATGACTTGGCTATCTTTGGGGGCCATTCATCTCTGCACAGAGAGTGTATGAAATTCTAGGTTGGTC
Source organism: Halichoerus grypus (assembly GCF_964656455.1). NCBI lineage: Eukaryota > Metazoa > Chordata > Mammalia > Carnivora > Phocidae > Halichoerus > Halichoerus grypus. The sequence goes on along the minus strand of NC_135718.1, from coordinate 19,265,581 downwards.
ATTATTTTTTTTTAGCATATTAAAGATATGATTCAACTGTCTTTGGGTTTCCATTTTTGATGTTGAGACATCATTTCTCAGCCTTATCATTTGTTTTAAAGTAATCTATATTATTTCTTTAAGATTTTACTCTTGCTTTTGATCACTGTGATGTGTCTAGGTGTGCATTCCTTTATATTCTGTTTGGGCTTCTCTGGGTCTTTTGAATCTGTGGTATCTTTCAGAAGTTCTGGAAAATCCTCAGCTTATCTCTTCAGTAGTTCTGGAAAATCCTCAGCTCATCTTCCCGAAATTATCTCAGTCCTGTCTTAACTCTATTCCCCCTACGCCCCCCCCCCCCCCACCAGTGAAATGTACTTTGGATCTTTTTACTGTGTCCTCCATGTCGTAAATCTACTCTCCTGTGCTTCCCACACTTTTGCTTTTCTGTGCTCTATTCTGAACAGTTTCCTCTGATCTAACCTCTGGTTTCTAATTCTCTCTTCTATTGCTTTTAATCTGCTGACAGCCACTTCTGTTGAGATTTTAATTTGTTACTGAATCTTTCTTCTCTAGAAGTTCCATTTGATTCTCTTCCAGATCTGCTAGGTCATTTTTTTACAATTTTTTTTCCTCCCTGCAGATATTTGCAAACTTGTTTCCTTTTTTCATGTGGTAAGCATATATAAACTTAATGAGTCTGTGTCTGAAACTGTCCAGGTGTCTTTCTGCACTCAGTCTCCCTCATGTTGCCTTGTTCCCTATGCATCTGATTATCTTAAACTGTTTTGCTGGTTATTGCCCTTAAAAAATTATTTGTGGAGATTCCTTGAGGCTTGGAATAAGTGTACTTTCCTCCTTCTGGCTGCTTTTTAGGGGCACAACTTGAGGACCACTTTAAACCCGATTCATTGCCCATTTCTGCTAGAAAGTTCCTGGGGTGAAATGTGCATGAGGGTGGGTCTGTGGTCACATCTTCTCCAGAATATTTTATCTCCCTTACTTTTCCTTCTCCTGTTCTGCTTAGGTACAGAGCAACTTTCTTTCTGGGCCTGTGGGGTTGGGGAGGAACAGGAGGCGACAGATTTGTTCTGCTTCATCCTAATCCTGAGTCTGTAGCCCTTTGAAACCCACCTTAATGCAGGAAAAGGTGTCCTTCAAGTCCTTACATTGAATGCACCCTGCACCTTGCCTTCTGTCACCTGTACCCCTCCAGCATCTTCAAGGCAAAAGCAACGTTGACATTCAAATAATCCTCCAATCTCTTTGGGTTCAAACTTCTTCCCAAAATTGGCCTGGCAGGACTGCTCTATCTTTTCAACTTCTCATTGCTTTTAAGGTGATTTCTACAGAGTTATTTTCAGCCAGAGGGTTTATCTGAATATCCCACTACCTAACTGCCTTATGAGAAATAGCTATTACATTTTTGTTGTATAAAATTATGCATTTGTGTTTAACAACTATGATATTTGCCTGTAGGAATTTTACAGTGCAAAAAGATCAAGGGAATATAGGCCCACAAGTTTTTATGTGTTCTAAGAGATTGGCAGTAACCATTTGGAAGACTGATCAGGCGTAGACTTCGGGATAAAAACGTGAAACTTGTGATGGACGGTGGAGCCCATCTTGCTTGATGCCACTTGTTCTTCCTCAAGGGGTCACTTCAATTGGTTGGCCAGTAAGTTGCATCCTTGCCTTGAAAAAATAACCACCAAAGAAAAACCACTCTTAGCTGGTTTCCCAGCCACCTCGGCCTGGTCCTGTGCGGCCCTGTAGTGGTCCAGATCCAGCCTCTTCAAGTTAGGGGTGGCTGGGAGGGCAGCTGGCTTCAATTCAGATGGGAAAGACAGCATTAGTCAGCCGCCTCTTCTCTCATGGCCTGAGGCCCTAGCACTCCAATGTGTGTCAACAATGGAGGTGGATTCCTGCCTCAGGCCATGGATAAGTGAGTGCGCTGGGGACGGGTTTGTGAGTCCAGTCTTTAGCCCACCCTCAACATTACATTTTGACTAGCTGGTCTTGGATCAAGTTTTTATAACTTTAAATCCTGAATGTCAAGAATGAATTTTTGACCCCGTGGTCCTCCTATCCCAAATATGGACAGAAACCTCTGAAATTATAATCAACAAGGGGAAAAGCCTATAAATCATTTGTTGATTCAGAAAACATTTAATGGACTTCTACTGTCTGGAATGCAGTGTGCTGGGTATTGTAGAGTCCTTGCCATCAGAATGCTGATAATCTTGTCCTATGCAGAGAGCTCAAAGACTTAAGAGATAAACTGAGATTTAGAGGGGACCCTGGGGCTGGTTGTGAGTGATCTGTGATGTTTGTCATCCCATTGATTTGGCTGATCTGCCTGGTGTTCTCTTCCTTCCCCATACCTCAGTGAGTATCCCTCCTAAATCTGGGCTCATATCAGTGAGAGTGACCTTCCCACCTGGAGGAGGACCATCCTTGGGTCAAGGTACAAAGGTGGCTGTGCTTCTCTGTTGAAGACTCAGCAAGAGGCAAAGTGGAGAAAGCCTGAAGTTGGGAACCAATCCTGCTGCCTATCACCAGGCTCCAAGCAGTCGTGGCCAAAGAAACAAAAATTAATTCATGATTTATATATCAGAATAGACTCAATTTCTTAGAAATCATTTCATAATGGATATTGGAGTTTGGTTAATAAAAAAGTGGCTGTTTTCCTTGCCAATTCTCTCAAAAATCCGTTGTCCTGCAAGGTTCCTCCACGAGTGAGGTTGGTACATTTATTAGCTAATGCCACTAAGACAGCAGTTAGAGCTTTGGCCAACAATTGCCATGTGTGCCTTGAAGAGGAAACCAGCTTAAAATCAGATTCGTTTCCTTAGTAGGAATTAGAGGGTACACTGCTGAAGCTTCTCCAAGCTGCCTTCTCTTCCTTGGCAAGCTGTCAAGCTGATCACTTCCAGCCCCCCAACTTCCTTGACTGTGGGAAGTCCCTTGAGTGGATTGATTCTGAGCAGATTCTACCTGCTCTTATTTTTGCTTTCTATTTGCTTATTATTCTCCTTTCATTATGTGTGTTCTTTTTCCTTGCCCAGCTCCTCTGATTAGGGTGACTTCTGTACTCGGCCTGTAATGAAAGTTCAGTACCGTGACACATAATTTATATCTTTATACTCCTCTAGTGCTTAGCCATGGGGATCATGTTTTGCTGAATGTAATACTCTTGCCATTCAAACATATGTTAAAAATTTTATTTATTTACTTGAGAGAGAGAGACAGAGACAGAGAAAGAAGATGAGCAGTGGGGAGGGGCAGAGGGAAAAAGAGAAGCAGACTCCCCACTGAGCAGGGAGCCCGACGTGGGACTCGATCCCAGGACCCTTGGCCTGAAGGCAGATGCTTAACTGACTGAACCACCCAGGCATCCCCTTGCCATTCAAATTTTAATTGAAGTTAATAGTAAAACAAAGTTGTAGTGACATCCTCCACCTCCTCCTATTCCAGAGAGGACATCAGAAAGCATTCATAGAGTATGCAGAGTATTAAAATACCAACAGGTCAGGGCACCTGGGTGGCTCAGTCGGTTAAGCATTTGACTCTTGGTTTCAGCTCAGGTCCTGATCTCAGGGTTGTGAGATTAAGCCCCACATCGGGCTCTGGGTTCAGCATGAAGTCTGCTTGACATTCTTTCTCTCCCTCCCTTTCTGCCCTTCCCCATTCTAAAATAAATATATAAATCTTAAAAAAATACCAACAAGTCCTTAAACTTGGGATCCCATCTTATCGCCTACTTTTGTATATGCATGTGAAGGAAGAGTGATCATGTGTTGGAGGTAGAGTTTGAGGGTATTTTGATCTTTTGCAAAAGCAGAGGAGGATATTACAAGAGCTGGGCCCGGCCCCATTGACTGACTGATGGAGGTGATGGAAGGCAACTGTGCTCCTGGAGGAGAATCAGGACCAGGCTAGGTTTCAGCCACCCTGCTTCTACCGGGTGCTCCCCCAACACCCAGCATCCCAAATGCTCTAAGTGGGGCCCATGCTTAGATATTGTCTTGGTCCTTGGGAAGATAAGCAGCAGCGGTCTTGGGTAGCTGGTGTCCTCTGATCCCACAGTGGTGGAGTAGACTCATTTATTGAACAATATTGACTTGAGTTTCTGTTTGTGTCAGATACTGTTCTGGGTGTTAGACATGCAGCAAAGGGGCAGACAAGCTCTTTGCTCTCATGGAGCTTGTATTCCAAGGCTGGGACAGGCAATAAAGTACAAAACAAAAAAACAAGGTAATTTCAGATAGAGATCAAGGTAGGATAAGGGGACAGAGAGCCGTCATATGTCCTTTAGGTTCCTGGGTCTGCGGTGGCCTCTTTGAGATTTGAGAGGGTGACAGTACCACAGGGACCAGAGGTTGAGGGAGGAGCCAGTTACATGAAGAGCTGCAGCAGTGCTCTCCGGGAGAACTTTCTGAATGCTGGACATGTTACATACTGTGTGATGCAGCATGGTAGCCGCTGGTCCCAGGTAGTTACTGAACACTTGAAATGTGGCTAGTGTGACTGAGGAACTGCGTTTTTAATTGTATTTAATATTAATAACTTAAATTTGAAAGGTACCTGTGGTTAATAATTGCCCTAATGGACAGTGCGTATCTGGAGGAAAGACTTTCAGGCAGAGGGAATAGATTGTGCAAAGGTCCTGAGGACATAGTCACCCTGAGAACCCAGCGTGGGATTTATGTCTGGAAGCTATGTTCAGTCTTTACAGAGCAACTCTGGAAAACTTAAAAATGCTTCCTGCTTCTGTTTTGGGGGCCCCTGGAGAACCTCCTGAGGAACAACAGTTACCCAGAAGGGAATTAAAAACACCTGATCAACAAAGAACCCGCTTCCTTTTCTAGGAAGGGCCCATTCCCACATCGTGTGACTCACAACTCTTGACTGGTTTCCTCTGCTAACGGGTTGTGGCTGGCCTTTGTCTGTGCAGGAAGTAGCCATTACAGGGCCGAGCTTGTCCATTCTGGGGCCGGATCCTGTCTTTGTTCTCTCCTTTCATCTTACTGTGACAAGAGCCTGAAACCTCTGCCCTGGCTCTGTCCAGGGGTCACTTGCAGCCTTCCATCCATCCCAGGGGCCTGAGACCTCGTCTTTTTTGGCAGCACTTTTCTTTTTCTCCCCATTGCTAAAGATGGCATAAGTCAGCCCTGGTTACAAGGAGAAAGTGGTCTTGAGAGATTGACCAGAGTTGCCCACAGAGTGGAGAAGGAAGTGGTCACAGCAGGGACCAGCTCTGCCCATCCAGTGTGGGCTGAGATTCGGCTCTAGTGGGATTCCCAACCTAAAACAGAGATGAGGTGGCCCCTTCTGGCCCAGTGTGCTGAAAATTAGAAGAGGCAGTCTGTCATCCTGGGCTAGCCCGGATTAGTCATTGGTTAGCATTCTCCTTGAACTTGCATTCCCAAAAGAAAACACAATTACTTAGCACTGCCCTGAGAAGTATAGAAAACTGAGCCAAAGAGATCGAAATGCTAAATCAGAGACCCAAGGCCCAAGCCCCTCCAGGGCTGTTCTGTGACCCTGCCTTCCCCCGCTCTGTCCTGCCTGACTGCAGTTAGCTCCTCCTCCCTGCCCCCAGACCAGCAGCAGTTTTGGGGGCAGGCCAGGGGAAAGGGTAGAGGCTGTTGACTTTAAACTGTGGCATGTACCAAGAAGCTGTCTTCGTGTTAATGACTTTGATCTCTCTGGTGAGAAGTCAAGGTCATAAAATGAGCCTTCGTTTACCCCTGGACAACATGCTGCATGTTCCGCCCACTTTGTGTGCAGTGCCTTTTTGGAATACAGGTGTGAAAACCCCCCTGAGTCATGTGCTTTGGCCTTCAGGAGAGGATGAGCCTCATTCTCCCATGTACCTTGCCCTTACTTTTGGCATGTGGTTCTCCAGGAGAGAAGTGTCTGCTATGGCAAGGGGCTGGGTTACGCTCCGTAATATGAAGGGGTCATTTGAAGGTCCTCATAAGCTAGATGGGCACCATTAGCCTAACTGAATTCATTTTTCCCTAAAAAATTACTTCTAAGCTATAAACATGTTTATGAAAGAAAAATTAAAATATTTACAAAAGGAGAATGGAAAAACAAGTTACCCAAGTTTCACTGTCCAAACACAACTGCCCCTTGTTGACATTTTGATGTGTTCTGTATTGTTTTTTTTTTTTTTTTCTTTCTTCTACCTAAGGGTTATTTTGCCTTTTACATGTCTGTAACCATAATAAACACGCAATTTTGTGCACTGGTTTTTAATTTAAAGAGTAAGTGGATAATCATCGCTTTTAATGGCCACACGGGCATGCCCGTAAGTTCCTGCATACTTGACATTGGGGTGTTCTGAGCCCCCAGGACACGGTGGCTGGCTGGAGGTCACCCAGTGAGCTGGTAGGAAGCAGGCACAGACCCCGTGTTTCCCACTCCAGCTGAGTGTTCCTTACACTCACTGGTTCTCAACTTTTCTCTGCCGTCATTCCTCACACATGAGCTGGTGACTTGTGTCTCTTGTTATGTTCTTGCGTAAGGCTTCGCCCCCACCTTCCACTGAGGATCACTACCCCACCTGCTCTGGGGCATCTCCTCAGGAGCGGGGGCCAAATTATCCCTTTCCATTGTGTCACCCAAAGAAACTCACAGTATCATAATGACTAGCAGGATTTGTTTGGACCAGACTTTGCCTCCTGCTTCTCCCAACCCAAGAAGTCCCCCCCACCCCGGACCTTTCCCATGCCCTTGCATCAATGCCAGCTCTGCAGCAGGAGAAAGAATGGCCAAAGGAAAGAGGGACAGGCTCAGATGTCCAGCAGAGGGTCCTGGGCTGTGGTGCTCTGGGAACTGCTGCGGTCAGTGTGGACGGATGACGGAGCTCACACCCCACCCCCAACCTCTCAGAGTTCTTCCCTCCCTTTCAGGACTGGCTTCATGGACATCTGGTCACATAAGGCCCTTTGATTCGAAGGGTTCTGCACTTTGATGCTCTGCTTTGCCATCTTGAAATTCTTTTTTTTTTTTTTTTTTTTAAAGATTTTATTTATTTATTTGAGAGAGAGAGAATGAGAGAGAGAGAACACATGAGAGGGGATAGGGTCAGAGGACGAAGCAGACTCCCTGCCGAGCAGGGAGCCCGATGCGGGACTCGATCCAGGGACTCCAGGATCATGACCTGAGCCGAAGGCAGTCGCTTAACCAACTGAGCCACCCAGGCGCCCCCATCTTGAAATTCTTAATAGTTTTTGAACAATGACCCTGCGTTTTCATTTTGCACTGGACCCCACATACTATGTAGCCGGTCCTGTTCTCATTCGACTTGGAACACACCTTACCTGCCACATTCATCTTGTTTTACTCTGTTATATACACTTATGACTCACCTCGCACCTTGGGGGATGTTTTAGTGGAAGGACAGGACTTTGGAATCAAATAGACCTTGTTCCAGATGACCATAGATTGACTTTGGGACTTTGGATTAGTTACACTCTCATTTTGAAGCCTCAATGTTCTCATCTGTAAAGTGGACATAGTGATCTTAAATTTTTAAGACTTGTGGTGATCAAGTATGTGAAGTGGGTAGCATAATACCTTGTGCATCCACACTCAGTATTACCCTGTGTTCCTCCTTTCTTCCTTGTCTGACACAGTGTTGGTATACAGTAAGTGCTCAACATGTGCTTACTACATTGTAGTTTGTGAGGGTCAGCTTGTGCCTCTTCATTTCCAGATCAGGCCAGGATTTGTGTCCTAATCTCTGGGTAAGAGCTAGGGTTACACAATTAGAAGGGCTCATTCTAAGTACTGACTTTTCTTCTCCTTCAGATTGGGGGAGATGTGTGTGGTAGAGCGCCTTTTTTTTTTTTTTTTTGAGAGTGGGTTGGGGGCGGGGAAGGGGCAGAGTGAGAGGGAGAGAGAGAGGGAGAATCTTAAGTAGGCTCTATGCTCAATGCAGAGCCTGAGACAGGACTCAGTCTCAGAACCCTGAGATCATGACCTGAGCTGAAATTAAGAGTCCAACACTTAACCGACCGGTCGCTCGGATGCCCCTGGTGGAGTGCTTTTCAGTAAACTCTTATCCTACGAGCATCGTGAAATAAGACAGAGACAGAGGAAGGGCAAACGAGCAGTCGCTGATTGGAGCCGAGCCTTGTGCCTTGGGGAAACCTGGTAGATCATGGGCGGGTCCCACAGCCTGAGCAGAAATGCAGCTGTGGCCAGGTTGGCTGGTTCCTGTAGGTCAGGATCTGGGACTGGCGCCTTTGCGTGTTTGTGACTGAGTCGGTGGCAGAGAGCCTGGCAAGCCTGGGGCAGCCTGTGGGCTATGACTAAATTAGGAAGAGTCCCCGGGCTCTCCCCGGAGCTCACTGGGCAGGTGGGCAGTGCTCAGGCGCTGGTGGGCAGCTGGAAATGGGCTGTTTGGACGGACATGACTGGCTTTCACTTTGACTTTTCAGTGGGCTGCAGGAAGTTCACACCCTGAGTCCTAGCAGAGAGAAGCTTCCCTCATGCCAATGGCCATACTCGCCCCCCACCCCCCTGCCTTTAGGGGTGGACGTAAAATAGGAGAACCCAGTGAGCTTTAATACTTGGTCCTGTACAAGGCCTTTGGGGAGGTTTTAATTTGTAAACAGCATACCCTCCTGAATAATTTTGAGAGGAGATTATATTGGATACTGGGCATCACAGATGAGCACCAGACCATCCGGACAGGACCAGCTGGGCTGAGAGCTGCTTTACACGTCATGGCAGTGGGGTACTCGTGGACAGCTGGTTTGGACTTAGAAGCTCACCAAAAGTGTAGTTTGGTCTGACTGTTTAAATATTACAGGGTGAGATTTGGAAACAGAAGAGGAAAAAAGTGGCAGAAAGAACAGTGGCTCCTGGAGGGAAAAGTGAGCAGGTTCCTAAGTAATTAAACCACAGTTCAGGCGAAGCCCGTCCCTGGACCCCACAGCTTTGTCAGCTCCTCCGAGAGAGGGGCGTCTTGGCTTTCTTTTCTTTTCTCCTTCTTCTTTGTTCCATGTCATGTTTTCTGTAAGACCGGTGGAAGGGCAGCAGTTTCTCAGCGGAGCTACTGTTGATGTCTGGGCTGGGTCATCCTTGTTTGACCGGGTCTGCCTTGAACGTTGCAGGATTTTGGCAGCATCCCCAGTTCTGACAAACAAAACACCTCCAGCACATCCGGGCCGTGGGGAATCACCACGGTGAGGAGCCGCTGCTTAGAGCAGAAGACCGTCCGTTTCTCCTGCTGAAAAGCACTGCAGTTAGCACCGGGCAGGTGCTCCATCTAAACCCAAGAAGGGCCAACTGTTCAGGAGGTTTGCTGGCGGGAGTGCGCGTGCGGTGCTGTCTGATGTGGCTACATTGCTAAATGTCCTTTTGGCCACCTTCAGAGTCAGGTTCATGAGCCCGGCGGGGAGTGCTGTGTTAGAATTCAGAAGCTCGGGATATTTTGCTCGTTGCCCCTGATCGTTGCCCCTGAAAACCCAGGGTAAAAAACAAAACAGGGCGCCTGGGTGGCTCAGATGGTTAAGCGTCTGCCTTCGGCTCAGGTCATGATCCCGGTGTCCTGGGATCGAGTCCTGCATCGGGCTCCCTGCTCCTTGGGAGCCTGCTTCTCCCTCTGCCTCTCTCTCTCTTTCTGTCTCTCATGAATAAATAAATAAAATCTTTAAAAAAAAAAAGAAAAAAACAAAACAAAACAAAACAAAACAAAAAAGCAAGTGAGGAAACAAACCACCATCACTCCCACTACCACCAATGAAAAAATAGGAAAGTAAACCGGGACAGGAGGCTTTGGGATTTTATTAAAAATGGTGGCATGATTAGCGCAAGACCCCGTGCTTCAGAGGCGCTCTCAGGAGGCCTGTCTGTGCAGAGCTGGCTTGGGTGTTGATATGTGAAGAGGCTGAGAACATGTGGCATAAACATCGACTGATATTGTTTGCCATTTAACTCAGCATGTGTAATGCAGCAGGAATGGTTCCTGGAGGCATGTGACTCCCCTTCCAGCCGGGTACGCGGTGCCCTGGGGCCTCTCTCTCTCTCTCTCTCTCTCTCTCTCTCGCTCCCTCGCCTGCATTCCCCTCCTCTGCCCCTTCCCTGACTCTTGAGAGTTTAAGTGGATGCTTGTCACGATCGGCGAGCAGAAAGCTGGTAGACTGTCATTAGAATTTTCTAGGGAGGCACATGCACAACACCCAAAATGACTCCCGGCTTCGCTGGCCTCAGGTGAGCGCTCAATGCCAGGCTCCTTGGTCTTTTTCAGAAAGGTAAGGTTGCATGACATCATCCTACCTTTCCCGGGCACAGGAAGGAAGCCGAGGGTTTTCTTTTTATTCTCTAGTCCAGGCGGCACTTCTGACCATGTTCTTGGCGCTAAGCATCTGTGCATGAGTATGCGATTTGCCTGTATCCCCACCCCCTGCTGTTTAAAAAAAAAAAAATTGTAAGAAATGATTCACAACGGCAGGGTGAACATGTGACCTGAAACAGCTCCCCATGACCCCAGTGAAATCAGTGATCCCAATGTCAGCAAGTCTAGATGCTCTTTTTATGCTGGGTACTAATTCTTTTAGAAAGACAAGTTGCGGGGCCGCCACTGGAAGACAGATTGCGCTATCACCAGACCTGAGGGCATGGAAGGGGACATTTTCGGAATCCCGAAACCTTAGGAGTGATGGGGGTTTCTTAAGGTTGAGGTGTTTTGTGTTGATGGCTGGAATTTGTGAGCGATGGAAAGTGAACCTAAAGGCGTTTGAAGTGTCTTGTGTCCATTGAGGGCAGAGTCAGGTTCATGAGCCCGGCGGGGAGTGCTGTGTTAGAATTCAGAAGCTCGGGATATTTTGCCAAGAAACGGTGCTTGAAGGTTGCTTCTAAGAACCTCTGAAGGGACCATGATACGCACTTCTGCAACTATTAAGTATCTCTAAGTAAAGTTATATTTCAAAACAAAGCTATTTTAATAGTCCCCAAGCAAGCAAGTGTATAAACATCTGTTGTGAGGGTCAGGGAACATATTTGGACATGAGTGTGATGATCTGTGAGCAGGCTCAAGCACAACCAAACATGACTCACCTCGTTTCTTTATCTGATGCAGTAAAAGCAGCTTTGACACATTCGGGTGAGGACTCCTGGTTTTCTTCTTGCCGGTGTGAAAGCAAATCCATACCCATAGAATGGTGTGTAAAATGGCGTGTGTGATGTGTCTTACCTCATGGGAATTTTTTGACTTTAAACAAGTCCATCATGTAGCTTTGCCATTGGTTTCTGCCTTATATGTGTTGGAATCATTTCTTTCTTCTTTTTTGCACGGCTTTGCCAAGATGTCAGAAAACTGAAGGGTAGATATTTTCACACACTCGCCCCTCCCCCACGTGCATACACTAACAGCTGCCATGTATGGTTTCATGGAATTGGATCTTTTGAGCAAAATGACTTCCTTATTTTCCATAGTAATATAATAATCGATTTTACCATAGAGGACTGCGTACATGTCCAGTGTGGGCTGCTCCTAATTAGCAATGCATGGGGTAGCAGAGGAAAGTGCTGGAGAGCAGTTTTGAGTGAAAGAAAAGTCAGCCATCGAGTTTTAAGCATTCTTTCTTGCCTCAGCCAAGGCAGTTCTCAGTCTCCGTGGATCTTAACCACAGGTTTAGTTGGTGGTGATCTGAGAAAATATCCAGAATGGCACGAGCAAATGTAACCAAGATGGCTACATCTGACTGTTGCTGTTTTTTTGTTCTTGGGGTTTTTTTTTGTCTTTTATCCACTCTCCTCAGTAGCTTTCACATAGCCACAGCTGTGTAACATAAAGATGAAAGCCAGAAGGAACCTATATGTAATATTCTCTGCCTTGGGTGGCACCTGTGTTTTATTGTCTGTAGTCAGAAAGGTATGTGTCTAAAAGCACCAGAAACCTCCATCCGCTTTGGGAAATGGATGCTTTCCTCAAATAAATACTTATATGGTATATCTATAATGTTCCAACCTTAATATTCTCATTTGCTCTAAGGAATTTAACAGAATGAGACAGTGTATGTTCCCAACACACACACACACAGGAAACATAAACCTCATACTTCACAATGAAACCCTGAGCGTACTCTGCTAAGGTCTGCGTTTCCCTATGCTTAGAGACAGTCGTAAATTCAAGTGAGTTGAATAAGTATTTGTTCAGTGCTTCTAACTGGCCCAGCACTGAGCCAGACAGACATTCAGGAGTTTGAAAGATTTTAGGCATCACATCAAAAACTAATGATGTGGGGCTCCTGGGTGGCTCAGTCGTTAAGCGGCTGCCTTCGGCTCAGGTCATGATCCCAGGGTCCTGGGATCGAGCCCCACATCGGGCTCCCTGCTCTGCGGGGAGCCTGCTTCTCCCTCTCCCACCCCGCCTCCTCCCCGCTTGTATTCCCTCTCTCACTGTCTCTCTCTTTCTGTCAAATAAATAAATAAAATCTTAAAAAAAAAACAAACTAATGATGTATTGTATGGTGACTAACATAACATAATAAAATAAAATTAAAAATAAATAAATATGATGTTCCTGAAAAAAAAAAAAAGATTTAGGATGTGGATGAAGTCTTCAAGGTGCTTATAATTTAGAAGGCAAAAGTCACCCCTGGCCACCGGCAGCTGGCTTTCTGCAGCAGAGATTGTATGTGCACTGTGGAGAAAGTCTTGCCACAAAAAATATTTATTGAACCGTGTTAAAGATGCTTCAGTGTAGATAGCTAAGAAAAATTGATTGCCCATTGTGTTTGTGACTCTTTGTGGGCTTATAAAAAGTTCAGTGTTTATTCTTAAGTATAATTTAAGACAAATGGTCATGCTGTTTATAGTGACAAAAATGGCTTGTGGGGCTCAAAGTAATGAAGAACAGATCAATTCTATTCCTTTATAGATTGGCAAGCCTCAGACTTTGCTTCACAAATGTTCTCCTGGGGAGCTATTAAAAATCCCAGTGCCTAGGGCGAATCAGAATCTTTGGAGATCTGATCCAAACATCAGTGTTTTAAAAACACCCCAGGTGATTGCAATGCCACAATTTGAAATTTAATGATAAGGATGATTTGTCGAAAACTTTTTTTTTTTTTAGCCTAGGGTGAGTTTGAAAGGTGGACTTTCTCACAATCTTGACTGAAGAATTTTTGGCATTCTGGAGTCTGATTCTTCTATTCTCTGCCTTAGTGAGCTAGCTTAAATGGAGCTATGCTTTCTTCTATTCAACAAACCTGATAATATGATGCAAAGCTAATTATCAAACTAATTAGATTACCTGAGGTTTTGTGAACCTAGAGTGTTTTGACTGCAGGAGGCCAAATGTTGTTGAACACATTCATTGAATCTCTCTCTCTCTCTCTCTTTAAAGATTTATTTATTTATTTTAGAGAGAGAGAGCAAGAGAGCATAAGCGGGGGGTGGGGAGGGACAGAGGGAGAAGGACAGAGAGAACCTCCAGCAGCTCCGTGCTTAGTGCAGAGCCCAATGTGGGACTCCATCCCACAACCCTGAGATCATGACCTGAGCTGAAATCAAGAGTTGGACGCTTAACCAACTGGAGCCACCCAGGCACCCCATGGATTGAGTCCCTTAAAGGAAGGTAGGTATAAAGGTAGCTGCGTGCCCTTGAAGTTGTTTTTGCAGGGTCTGAAACCCTTATGAAAAAGGAAGGCCCTTCTTGGTGTACTGGTTACCTAGTAGATAGAAGTGGCTTATTAAAAATACAGTTGTTACTCAATTCTCTATAACTCACCATAGATTCTTAGAGTTGCAAGTTAAGCTCAAGACATTCTAGTTCAGGGGTTCTCAAAGCACAGCATCCTTATCACCTGGACTTGTTAGAAATGCAAATTCTCAGGCCCCAACCTAGACCTCCTGATACAGCAGCTGGGGGTGAGCCCAGCATCTGTGTTTTAAGAAGCTCTCCTGATGCCCACCTAATTCGTAAAAAAGCTCTGGTTTCACTTTGTTATTTTACAGACAGGTCTGTTGAGTGCAGGTTAAATGCTTCTCCCTGAAGTCACCCAGAACTGGAGGAGGGGTAGAGGCTAGAAACTCAGACCTCCCAAGGCTGAAATCTATCACGATATCACGGCCAGATAATCTTAACTTTTCCACGTGCCATAAATAAGAGCTTTAAGAAAACACCCACCATCCTCAAATCAGATGTCATAAAGGAACCTTAAAAATGTTGTCTCGGGGCGCCTGGGTGGCTCAGTCGTTAAGCGTCTGCCTTCGGCTCAGGTCATGGTCCCAGGGTCCTGGGATCGAGCCCCACATCAGGCTCCCTGCTCAGCGGGAAGCCTGCTTCTCCACGTGCCCCCCCCCCCACTCCCCTTGCTTGTGTTCCTGCTCTCACTATCTCTCTCGCTCTCTGTCAAATAAATAAATAAAATATTTTAAAAATGTTGTCTCATCTGACCCTTCCATTTCACAGATGAGAAAAACTAAGGTCTACAGGGTAAACTGACTGCAATGAGATGTACAGTTATTGGTGGGAAAGTCTGTTTAAGAAGTGGGTCTACTTATGGCCAAAACAGTGCTACACCCTCCCTCCCCAACTACCCCATACTGCCTGTTGAGTTTCATATGGACTCCTAGTATTTGGCTTAAGTCACATTGGTTAAAATGTCCGGGTTAATAGGCAACTCTAGGAAAAGACCAGCTATATTGACTGAGAATCTTAATTTTTAAAAATTATTCTAAAATTTTGGGCGCCTGGGTGGCTCAGTTGGTTAAGCGACTGCCTTCGGCTCAGGTCATGATCCTGGAGTCCCTGGATCGAGTCCCGCATCGGGCTCCCTGCTCGGCAGGGAGTCTGCTTCTCCCTCTGACCCTCCCCCCTCTCATGTGCTTGCTCTCTCTCATTCTCTCTCTCAAATAAATAAATAAAAAATCTTTAAAAAAAAAATTATTCTAAAATTTTATTTTGATTTAAAATTGTCCTAAATTTTATTACCATCCTTATACATTTAGCAGAAAAATTTCAGTGATAAAATCTACTGAAAATAAAGTTAAGAGAACATAGGGATTATTCTCAGAGCATGTGTTTTATCTGCGAATCATGCAGATTAGACTCTTACATCTTCTCAGATCGCACACTAAAATTGCATTTTCTTCAGAATTCGTTAAAAGGAAAAATGTGGCAACAAGTCTATTTGTTGAATATTTTAGAATTTTATACATGGTGTGGCTGGTGGTATTTACATAATTTGGACAGTGTTCAAAGACCAAATCTTATCCACATTCTCTGCAGAGCTTCATCTTTAGAGCCTTGTAGCAACATACACATGGAACATGTAGCCAGGAAACCCAACTGAGAATGTGATACATGACTACTAAGTCCACACACACACACACACACACACACACACGGAATGGATGTGCACATGTATAGAGGTGTTTATTGGTTCCACACCCAACCATTTACCAGGTACGATGACATGAAATGGAACACAATTCCTGCCTTCAAAATAATCACAGAACAGTGAGGACATCAGATGAGCAATCGAGTAGACAATCATGAGAGAGGGTGGTAGGAGCTAGAAGAGCATAACTGAGGCTAACGGAGCAGCAGGGCATTACGGGGGGTCACAGAAGGGGCAACGACACACACTGGTGGGGGCAGGAGTCAGAGAAGGCTGCCTGGAGGAGGTGCCATCTGAGCTGCATGTTGAAGGACCCTGAGGGGGAATAGGGCAGAGGTTGTCCAGGTTAGGGAACAGTGTATGCAAAGGTGTACATGTTTGTGTACATATTGTCCTTCACAAGGGCAGTTGGGCCTATGATCCCCTAAATATTTCATTTGCATGTATAAATATTAACATTTGATACCTGAGAGAATTTGTATAGTATATAAGTATTTCAAACAGCTTGTTTTTCCATCTCCAAAGACTGAGGTTCTCCAGAAAAGTTTGTTGGTTGAGAGGTCACCCTATCTTCTGTCACTGAGAAAACAGAAAGATCTCTCGTAACCCCAGAAATCAAACCAACTCCTTCAATTTTAACGTGCACAAAACCAGTGAAATTCTGCCCAACATGAATTTTCTGAAAAATTGTGTGTCAGGCAAACCAACCGCAGCCCTGAATGGATTTGAACTTCATTTTACTGTGAAAGGTTCCTTTGGCCTGTGGAATGCCTTCCTAGAGGAGAATATCTTACAATGAGGCACTCTTGGTGTTTTGTTCACTAAATCCTCATGGATAGAGTTAAAAGAGAGCCTCTTCTTGTGCTAACTGACTGCCCAAGAGAACAAAGATGGAAGAAATTAAATGATTTTATGCTGACTGGCCAGCAACATGTGTATCTGAACCACGCCATATATATAAAAATCGTTTCTTTAAAAGCATTTCCAGGAGCTTAACAATAGCGTAATTTGTGAGAAGTAATAATAAGAAATTATAAATTATATTATTTTACAGTATTTATTATATATCAATCATGCTCTATTATGTTATTAATAATATATAATATGTAATATATGAATAAGAATAGTGTACTATTAAATAATGTTCATTTTATAATATTTATATATTATTATTCAATATTATTTGATTCTATCCACAACATCATCATGCTTTACAGAGTGCCTGACCATCATGTTTGCTCTTTACAGCAGCTAGCAAGGGCAGACATCCCTGTGCCAGATGAAATTAAACCTGGGATTTATCAGATTTCAAAGGTGGAAGAGATCTTGGAGGTCCTTTCATCCAGCTTTCTCATTCTACATAAAAAGGGAAGTTGACTGGCCTCCGGTCCCACAGGGAGTAAGCAGAAATCTTCTGATTTCTAGGTCAGCAGTTTTTTCACACCATCACCCTGCCTGCAGTCCTCAGTGTGTTAAAAGAAACTACAGAGGGGACACCTGGGTGGCTCAGTTGGTTAAGTGTCTGCCTTCGGCTCAGATCATGATCCCAGGGTCCCCGGATCGGGCCCCCGCATCACATTGCACTCCCTGCTCAGCAGGGAGTCTGCTTCTCCCTCTCCCTCTGTTCCTCCCCCAACTCGTGCTCTCCCTCTCCCGCAAATAAATAAATAAAATCTTCCAAAAAAAGAAAAAAGAAAAAGAAAAACTACAGAGAATGTGCATTTCTTTCTTTAGGAGAAATATTGTTGAAACCAGTCCTACATGCTGGTTTATAAGCACATGCAGGTATAGAAAAATCTCTTATTTTTATACTTTTTCTATGTTTAGAGAGATACAGACAGACAGATATATAAATAAATAGGCACACACACCACACGTGGATGTCACTAGGGAGACGGAGGAATTAGACTGCGCCAAGTCTCAAAGGGGACTTCAACTTTGTATAGTTTTGTGTTTTTTTTTTTTTAATAAAAAAATGTCTGAGGCAAAAATGACCATAATCATGGCATTTGTGAATTTGGGATGATGGGTAGGCAGTGAACTTGTAAAGATTTGTTATATTCTTCATATTTTTATAGTTTTAAAGTTCAAAACAAAAAGAAGTGTGATTAAAAATAAGTTACCACCGACAGTACTGTTGTTCTATAAAATATTGATTGATTGATTGATTGATTGATTGATTGGGGGCAGAGGGAGAGGGAGAGAGAGAATCTTAAGCAGTCTCTACGCCCAGTTGTGAGCCTGCTTGACCCTGAGATCATGACCTGGGCCAAAATCAAGAGTCGGACACTTACCCGACTGAGCCATCCAGATGCCCTTCATTTTATAAAATAAAGGATATTTTACAGAAAATAAATTGGTACAGAAGAAGGAAAAGAAAAAGAACAAATACATGGTTCTTGGTGGATACATTGACATTAATTCTGTCTCTGCTGTAAATCTTTCCTGTTACGATGCTAGCAGAATGTGTGTTCTTGGCTCTGCATTTGTGGCATTATCAGATCTCTTTTGCACACTTTGAGCACTTCTAATAACTCCAGCAGGAAAGGCAGGCCTCTCGTGTCAGTTATAGAACTGCTAGCTGCCCCTTGGTGACTGCATGTCCCCTGGTTTAGAGAATCTTATTCTGACTGAACGAACATGGAAGAGAGTACAGTAGACCAAAAAGCTGGTCATTTAATAACACCAAATGTGTCATTTAAAATCACATCTTAGATTGTTAACCAAACTTATTGTGGCAATCATTTCGTTAATATCTACATATACCACACCATTACATTGTACATCTTAAACTTATACAATGTTAATATCAATAAAGCTAGTGGGGTGCCTGGCTGGCTCAGTGGGAAGAGCGTGTGAATCTTGGTCTTGGGATGGTGAGTTCAAGCCCCATGTCGGGTGCAAAGATTACTTAAATAATTAAAAAACTTAAAAATATATCAATGGAGCCGGAAAAAAAAAATACTGTGACAAATTGGGAGAAAAACCACAGAATAAAGGAAAATGCTTTATATTTTAGTATCTTTAAAGAAACAAACCAAAACCCTGACAAACAAATCACATCCAAAGAAATAAGAGCCAGGAATGTGGTTTGAGAAGTTCCCTTTAATGAATGTGTAAGCAGAGGGTAGAATCCTGGAGTAAAAAGACCCTCATTCAAGTCCCTTATTGGCTGGATGCCTTCAGGTGTTTTACTAGACCTTTCTTGGTCTCAGTCCTTTTAACTAAACTGGAAATGGGCATATCTGGCTTACCTTCCCATTTGGTTGTCCTGGAAATCAGATAGCAAATGAAGTGAAAACACTGATTATACTTCAACTAAAAAACACGCAACAAAAGAGATACAGTAGGATTATCATTGCTGTTATAAATGCCTCCAAGAGGTGTCATGGTGATATGAATCATCCTACGATAATGTCATGGCTAAAGCCCACACATGGGAGAATGCCAGCATTGATCCAGTAATCTTTTTTTTTTTTTTTTAATTTTTTTTATTGTTATGATCCAGTAATCTTGAAATTACTCACAGAGGCCTCGCTAGTGATAATCCAGTAGCCCTATTGTTACCAAGTAGATAGCACTATGAAAAAAATAATTGTGACCTCCCTCTTCTCCTCACAAAGGAGAAGACCTGGCAGGAATGTTGATGGGGATGCATTCCACCGAAGCAGCTACATTAGCCCTGAGGGATGAGGAGACGTGGGCTCCAGTCCCCGCTCTCCTCTAGCTGCTGTGTGACTTGGGGTGATTCACATATTACACCAACTTCACAGGGTTCCACTTTTTTTCCCTCTGTAGAATGAGTGGGTTAAACTTAAGCTGTCTCAGGGTGCCTGGGTGGCTCAGTCGTTAAGCGTCTGCCTTCGGCTCAGGTCATGGTCCCAGGGTCCTGGGATCGAGCCCCGCGTCGGGCTCCCTGCTCAGCGGGAAGCCTGCTTCTCCCCCCCCCCCCGCCACTCCCCCTGCTTGTGTTCCTGCTCTCACTCTCTCTCTCTCTGTCAAATAAATAAAATCTTAAAAAACATAAGCTGTCTCTAAGACCTCTTCTTGCTCTTAACATTTGTGATAATCAGAGTGTGAACCTTAGCCTCGATATTACTGCGGTATTATCATTTTCATCTTTGTAACCTTCAGGGACTGTTCGCTGTGGCTCACATCCTGACCTAGCTTCTAAGAGTGTTATGGTAGAGTTAAGAATTGATGATTTGAAGTTCAGCTCCCAGGAGACAAGGGAAAAGCAGGACTGAGCAATGACCGGACCCCAGCCATTGCACTTGATTTGATTTGACCACACGGTGAAGGTGTGACCAAACCTGGAAAACATTCTCTTCCCTGGTCATGAGCTGTCTTGCCAGGATTATATTTCATATCTTAGCATGTAAGAAGAAATGACACCTTCATTGCTTGGCCAGGAAAGGGAACTGAGTCGAACTGGAAGTGAATTTAAATTCCTGATGGGTTATCTTGAAAGATACTGTGCTTAACTGAAAATGTGACCGTTCGGGTTGGCCTAGGCCCTCCGGTGCTCTGGGCTGTAGTTCCTGGCTTCAGCTTCTGGGTGGCTGAGCATTACCAGTGAAAAGCTTGCTCTGAGTCCGCACACATTCATACTGCTGGACTTCATTCAGCTGCGTCCTTGTTGTTAACCCATAGCCCTTTAAGTGTGTTGCTGACTACTTACCCAGGTCACCAAGCAGCTGTTGTAACTCTCTCTGTTCCCCCCAAGTCCCAATCTGCACTCCTGGTTTCTCCTCTCTCAGCAGGCGTCTGCCCTTATTTTCACTGCCCTTCTCTCCGTATTGACATCTCTTTGTGTTTCCCTCTTCCATCTGTCTGTAAGGAAGATATTTCTCTCTGCCCGGGCAGAGCTCACCTGCCATCTGCACTGATGATGACAATGACAACAGTGATGATGATGATGATGGTGATGGTAATGGTGATGGTATTGGAGACAGTAATAGTGATGATAACGATGATGGTGTTAGTGATAGTAATGGTGATGGTAATAGTAATGGTGATAGTGATGGTAATGGTGATAGTGATGGTAATGGTAAGAACAATGGTGATGGTACTAGTAATGGTGATAATAGTGGTGATAGTAATGGCGATGGTAATCGTAATGGTGATAGTGATGGTGATGGTATTGGAGATGGTAATATTGATGATAGTGGTGATGGTAATGGTGAGAACAATGGTGATGGTAATAGTAATGGTGATAATAGTGGTGATAGTGATGGTGATGGTAATAGTAATGGTGATAGTGATGGTGATGGTGATGGTACTAGTAATGGTGATAATAGTGGTAATAGTAATGGCGATGGTAATAGTAATGGTGATAGTGATGGTAATGGTGATGGTAATAGTAATGGTGATAGTGATGGTGATGGTAAGGGTGATAGCCATCATCATGGTTATGACGATGGTAAAAAGACTAGTAGTAGAAATGGTCGCTGCTGCCCTGCTCAGTGAATGCTTACTGTGTGCTAGGAACCATGCAGACCAATTTATGTACACCCTGTCGTTTAACTTTCAGGAAAAGCCTGTAGCTTAGATATAGCTGTCCCTGCTTTAATGATGAGGACCTTGAGGCTGAGAGAGGATAAGTATTTGCCACCATCCCCAACTGGAATTCACACCCATTCTGATGCCACCTCGGAAACCTGTGGCCTTAGCCTCTGGGCTGTGCTCCTTCCCATCCACCCCCCCCCCCCAATCTGGGGTGCAGAGCACAATCACATTGATATGGCTGAACTGATTTTAACTCATCCTAGTGGCAATGAGGTTACCCCCAAGGACCTGAGTGACAAATATCTCTTCCTCTGTGGAGGAATGTTTTCAGAAAGGGAAGGATGTGTTTTGTGATCACAGGAAATGTTCTTTCCAATAATGTTCCAGACAACGCCACACCCTTCCCTCTGTGCAGCACCTCACAGTTTGCAGAGGGATCCAACAACTCTTTACTTAACCCCATGTCAGCTCTCATAACGTAACCAAACAAAGATTGTGACTTCTCTTTTTATAGATGAGGACACCGAGGCTCAGAGAGGTGGGGTATCTTGTTCCCTATGACACAGCTGACAAGCCTCAAGCTAGGTCTAGAACCCACAATGCCCGATTCCTACCCCTGGTTCATACAGGGCAGCCTGCAGCCCAATTGTCACTCGCTATGTACTCTCCTTTCCTCCAAGTGAGGGAAGACTAAGAATCATTGTATCTTAAATAAAGATCCTTTTCTCCCAGGGGGATAACTAATGCCTTTTATAAAGCCAGTTCTTAGTATACCCAAACTGGCCCGTTAGGTGCTGAGAAAAGAGTAGTGTTAGACAGAAACTGCCCCCTGGTGAGGGCCACAAGGCATGACATCCCCTGCTCATGACATCCCCTGTGGGGCCTGAGATGGACCTCCGCACCTGGAAAAGGTTGTCGGGCAGCCCGTACCCTTGTGGGGGACTTTACTCCTGCATCCCAGTCACACCCTGGCCTAGTGACCAGGATGTGGGGCTCTTATTCCACCAAGAATGGAGGAGCATTCTGTGTCCCAAACCTCCAAGAAACAGGTGTCCCTGGTCAGCAGAGAGTCACAGCGAAGTGACTGCCTGAGTTTCCCCTGCTGCTGGGGACTTCCGGTCAGTGCACTGTGTAGAGGAAACTGGAGAGTGAAGGGAACTCTCAAGTCAAGGTGGGGCCGTGGAGGGAAACCATCTGAATTACAAGCAGGTGGTTCAGGTAGGTTGGCTTTCTTATGACATTATTATGTTTATGAAGCAAATAAAGGAAAAGCATTGATGCATGTACAGAAATGTCCAAGCAGATGCAGGGGAAACTGGTTCAAGGCCTCCCTAGGAGGTCGTTCAGGAGCTGCCTGTGCTGGTCTCTTTGGGCAGCGCCTTTGGGTTGGCTTTATTCTCAAGCAGCCTCTCCTTAAGCGGTGGCTTAAATTCAACCAGTTTAGCAACCCAGGCATGGCAGGACGAAAGAATGTCTCTCTCCCAGTTGCTCCAACAAAATGTCAGGGAGTGTCCATCCCTGAGCCAGTCATTGTGGCCAGCGGACTCTGATTGGCTGGGCTTGTGTCCCATTGGATGGAGGTTACTGTCCCATTTGATAGATGAGAAAATTCTGAGTGTCGGAAAAATTAAGTGACGTTTCCCCATCATACAACCAGTAAGAAGCAGGGGGAAACCTGGGTCTCTGACCACAGTTCACCCTACAGCTGCCTTTCACCAACAGCTGATACATCTTTGCACCTGTAGGTGCCTTAATCAGTCCAGAATGTTTGTCTTTGTTCAAAGTTCAGGGACAGCCCTTGAGATGGCCTTTTCTTTCGTTGGTTACATTTCTCTAAAATGTCTGAGGCTTGAACGACCTCCCCCTGTGCCTTGCTGTCTCTGTGCTTACTGGTGTCGGCATACTCATCATCCTTTGTTGATCTGGCTCCCCTGTGCTCTCAGCAAGATTTCTCTGCTCATCTCTGTGTTCCCACCACCTGGCAACTTTGCCTGGCGCATTATAGATGCTCAGTCCATGTAGGCCAAATGAACAAACACATTATGTCCCATTGGCCCCTTTGATGGAGTCTCATTCTGAGCAGAGGCTCCTGCCTGTGTCTTGGGTGCTCTCCCTTCCTTTCAGAACCCGATGGGTTACATCACAAAAATCTTGCTGAATTTCCAGCACCCGGCCTGACTCAAACCAAGGAAGGACACTGCCTCACTCCTTGTGCCCAAATACTAATCCATCATTGCAGCCTGCTTGGACTCAGAATAAAATATGAAAGCGCTTTGGGACAAATAATGAGCTTTGGGATAAATAATGAGCATTTTCAAGCCAAGACAGCTGTTTCGTTCTCTGGTGAATACAATATGTTGCACATCCTTTCAACACTACGGAATTAAACCATTAGAAACAGTTTTCATTTGGATCTCCTAAATATCCTGGCATTCTAAAGGCAACTAGTTCTCCTTTAAGTTATATTTTATTTTTAAAACTCTTGAGAGAAATGCTGCTTTAATTAAAAAATGCTGTCAAAGTGAGCAGGGAACCAAAGTTTTTAATGTAATTATGCACCAAGAATTCCTTGTAACAATTAATGGCTCAGAAAGGCAACCTCGGCTCTGGGGGGGCAGTTAGTCTTGCAGAGGCCCGGGTGAGTCACAGTGGCTGTGCTGAGTGATAAGCTGTTCCTGTTCCGTGCCAGATGCCCAGGCTACAGAACTCCCTGTGCGGCACGCCCTCCTCCCTGGTCCACACTTCCACTCCTTGGCTGCAAACTGTGCCACTGCACAGTTTCAGGAGAAGAAATGCAGCAGGTGTGGAGGACTTTGCCCCTCCCCCCTCACCAGACAAGGGGGCATCCCCGCTACCACGTCCGGAGTTGTGGGGATCCCAGAAGGGGACTGCACGTTGCATCTCCCTGGTGCTTGGCGAGTGCCTTGTGTATCGAAGGTAGTCAGTATCTCTCTGAACAGAGTGGAGAGATAAATATGGATGGAGATGATAATTTGGTGATGAAATAGATAGTTCTGGGGCTTAGTTAGGCTTTTGGAGGCAAGGCCATTCTGTCAGGCACTAGAAGCTGGTTGGATGATCTGGGCTCTCGCTAAGATTTTTTGCTGTCACCCAGCTATGTGGCTCTGGGCAGGTCACTTTCTCTTCTTGTTGTGGGGCTGGGAGGATGATTTGATCCCTAAGGGTCTGCAATTCAAAGCTTTCCCAGGTTGCCACTGATCCAGGTGGGTTAAAGAAAGCTGACTTTGAAAAGGAAGAGACCTCTGGGTTTTGCTGGCTTCTGGCAAGGTTCCCAGAGGGTGTTGGGACACCCAGTCAGAAGGTCTGTGCTTCCTAGGCCCTTGGGGGGCATGAGTCTATACCAACCAGATCCAGCCAATACCCCTATACCCACCACTGCGTCTCTGAGTGGAAGCTTCTCTTACATCTAATTTTCTTGCTGGATTATATTAGTTTCCTATTGTTTCTGTAACCTACTACTGGAAATTGAGTGGCTCACAACAACACAACTTTCTTATTTTACAGTTCTGGAGGTCAGGAATCCAAAATCAGTCTCACAGAGCCAAAGTCAAGGTGTCAGCAGGGCTGGTTCTTTCTTGAGGCTTAAGGGGAAATTCATTTCCTAGCCTTTTCCAGTTTCTAGAGAGTTCCTGCATTTCCTTGGCTCGTGGCCCCTTCCTCCGTTTTGAGAGCCCCAGCATTGCCTCTGCTTTCATCTCAGACCTCTGCTTTTGTCCTTGTATCTTCTCTCTCTGACTCTGATCCTCCTGCCTCCATTTTATAAGGACTCTTATGATTACATCGGGTCCACCCAGATAATCCAGGATAATCTCTCCATCTCACGATCCTTAATTTAATCACATCTGCAAAGTCCCCTTTACCATGTAAGGTTACATTTACAGGTTCTGGGGATTAAGATTGGATTATTCAGCGTACCACAAGGATTATTCATTCAATTTCAAAACCTAGACTTGGGCAGGGAGAAGGATGTGTTGGAACTCCTGCTTTGGAATGGGGAATGGTAGGCACTCTTCTGGGCAAGTGACTCTGTACCTGATTGGGGTTTATGCTGTATACAACAGCAAAATCCATTTGCTTTCTGGGTATATTTAGATTCTCTTTTTTGAATTGTTCGAAGGTTTTTATCCACAGAGATGTCTACTGTCAAATGAGGGGTCCCCATCTTAAAGCCACCAGGTTCGGATGAGCCACATCCATTATGTTCCTTCTTCATTCCGTTCACTGAAGTTACTGAGTGACTACCAGGTACGAGGCAGCATGCCAGGATGATGCGAAAATCTCCATGCCATGCCCTGTTCCCTTGTGGAGCTTATGTCTAGTAGAGGGAGAAAGGTACATAAGCAATTATTTTTAACACAAAGCAGGATGTGTTAAGTGAGGTAACAGCGACAAACGGAGATGGCAGGAATACAAGAAGGTGACATTAGTTCTAGCCCCTAGAGATCTCAGATCATATGGCCCAGTTTGGGGCTTAGAAATATGATTGCTATATGTACCTGACTTTTAGGTTATTAACTCTTGTAGGCTAAGGATTTTAGGGCTTGCTTTTTTTCTTTCTTTCTTCCTTCCTTCCTTCCTTCCTTCCTTCCTTCCTTCCTTCCTTCCTTCCTTTCTTTCTTTCTTTCTCTCTCTCTCTTTCTTTCTTTAATAGGATGATGTGTCTCTTCTTTTTTAAGGATCTTTGGTTCAAAAGAGGTCCCTCACTCTGGTGACTCATATGAAATCACTTCCACTCAAAGTTGGTGAAGGTTGGGGACAATATGAATTTGCGAGGCAAAGCAGAAGTTGGGAAGAAAATCTGTGAATCTTCTTATTTCATGCTGCGTCGGAATGGGTAAACTTCTGTAACCCGCGCCACTCGGAAGAGCACTTGTTTCTCGTCGCTGACCTACAAATACCCAGTGAGGTTGGCTTTCCTAGCTGGAAAGACAGCTTTTCTCGCGTGTCCTTTCAGAGGTGAAGGGGAATCTCCTGCAAGAGCTCCCTCCAGTCCAGAACACAGTTTTAGAAAATACAGCTGACTTCTCTGGGAAAAACAAAACCAATCTTGTGTTACCCTGGTCATGGAAATTAAGTTGGCACCTCATTATCGCCTTGTTAGCGGGGACAGGCTGTGTTGTGGACAAACCTGGTAGGAAGGGTTGGCCCTGTGTGGGCAGGGTTTTGTGTTAAGCTTAATTGCTCTTCTAAAGCTCAGCTACTTAATACTACACAAGTAGAAATCTTTCATCAGACTCTTGACCAACCTCTTTTCCCTTCATATTCTCGCCTACATAGACAATTAGTGCCTCCCTAGCTCTGCTGCTGTCATGATTTGTGCTCCGGACACACTGGGGCACCAAGGCTTGGCTGTAACCAGCACAACTACTCCAGAGGAGGAAAGCTCTGTAACCACCTTTAACCATGACTCCCCCCAGCCCCCCAATGTCTTAAAATACAGCCAAACTCTTCTGTCCTGGGAGCAGAGCAGGGCTGCTGGCTGGGTGAAGGTAATGTCTCTTCAGTGACTTATGGAAAATTCTTGATTTCTCACTGAATGGGAAAGAGTAATCCAAAATCATTTTTATCTGGCTCTGAAGTGTGTTTTATACTTATGTTTGAATGTTGGTGTGCCTGATGTTCTGAGAACTCACTTCAAACAAAGCAGTGCTGCAGCCCATGAAGAGAAGGTGTTCTCAGGGAGGGCTGAGACGCTGCTTACCTAACCACCTATGCCCCTTCTCTTCTTTTCAAAACCTGGCTGGGGTTTGAATCCCACGCCTGTATTCACCAACGGTGAGTGTTCGTAAGAAGGTCACCTCATCTTTCTGCACTTTAGATTCTTGCCTTGCAAGATGGGGTGAACCTTTTCCACCCAATAGGACTGATGGAGACATCAAAGGGGATGACATAGGCTGAGCACTGGTCACACAGGAGCATCGCGCGCAGTAAATGTTAGGCTCTCTCCTATTCACCTTCCCCTCTACCACCTCCACACCTCCTCCCTGCCTCCCACGGTTCTCTCAGACCAATGCAAAGTGCCAGCCTAAGCAGAAGCCCTCTTCCCTCAAAACATCTCCACAAAGTGGGAGAGCTGTGACATGGCCCATACTTTCCTTGTCTCCCCTTTTTTCCTCACTGGGTCCACCCCCAGCCTCTCTCTTCTTTGTTTCATCAGACTTACTCTGTCCAGAGCCTGTGACAGTGGAGACCTTGTCTGAAGGGTCCCAGCCTTGCTATTTCTGCCCCACACTCCCATAGGCATGCTGAATATAGAGCCTGGGTTGTCCATGGTAACCCCATAACCCCAGTTTCAAATGCTCAGTCCTCTTCTTCCCGTTAACATTAACATGACCTGGGAATTCCAGTTCATCAACATCCCAAACACATTTCCTCGATCACCCACTACCCAGAAGGAGAGTTGAAGACCCAGAAAATACGGTCTTACCAAAGAGCCCTGACAATAGTAACCACATATCCAGACTTTCTGGGAAAGTCTGTCCCCTTTCCAGATCGTGCATCCTGGTTTTTGGTCAAGAAAACACCACAACCAACTAACAGAGGTCACATGAAAGGCACGTGTAAGACAGAACACCGCCTCAGTAAGCTTCTGTGAGCGCCTACCACTGCCTACGACTTCAGATTCAGAGTCTTCACCTGTAACTTTTTTGGTTATTCCTTATGCTAGTTGGGTTTGAGAGTGGATTGAAGGGAGCTTGATTACTGTTGCTTTTGGATGTGAAATGAGGATTGGGATGAAAATGTGTTTGGCACAAATATACACATAATTTACTCTGGATGTGAATGTGAAGCCTGCTTTTTTTTTTTTTTTTTTTTGCTTAACATATAGAGTATATGGATTTGCTCATGTCACTAATTTGTTGTTGTTGTTGTAAACAATGACCTTACCAAATTTGAGATAGTATCTACCATTGGCAGTGATGGGGTGCGGCATGGATGGGGAGAGCGGAGACCAGGGGATTTTAGTATGTTGGAATGTTTCCTATTTTAACCTTGGTGTTGGGTATACTTTTTTGAATGTTTTAAAGATTACATAATAAAGTAGAAATTTACATCAATAGTAAATGATTCCTTGACATTTTATTATGTAGATATATCATAATTTACTTCGTTTAAACCGTCCCCTAACCCCTGTTATCGGAAATTGGTAATTTTCAACTTTGGACTCTTAAATGATGTAGTATTATTAAGCACCTTTGGGCATCAAGTTTTGTCTGCATTATTTCCTTAGGACAGATTTATAGAATTGAATTATTAGGTCAAAGAGTATGGCTGTAATGAGTGCAGATTATCAGGCTATCTTTTAACAAAGTTGCACAAGTTTAGACTATCACTAACATTGTGTCCACTCTACTTTATCTTATCAGTACTGAATGCTCTTAGTAAAAAATATATATTTTTTTGCTATTTTGCTAGAGAAAAAATTTTTTCTAATGGTTTTAGCTTGTGTCTCTGATTACCAGTGAGATTGACCATTCTGCCGTAAAATAATTTTTTCTATCGGAGTTTTTAAACAAATTGGTGTATGTGTGAGTACAGGCTTTTTGCAGACTCACTTGTATGTGGGGTTTGCGTGGGTGGGTTTTATAGGAGATGGGGGACCAGGGATAAGCGAAGAAAGAGCCCCCGGCGCCCTGGGTGAAAACTAGCTGTGCATCTGGATTTTGTGTTCCTGTAGTGCCGCCAAGCTCCTGGACAAGAACCCGTTCTCGGTCAGTAACGCGAACCCTCTGCTTCCTTCACCTGCCAGCCTCCAACTGGCTCAGCTGCAAGCCCAGCTCACCCTCCACCGGCTGAAGCTGGCGCAGACAGCTGTCACCAACAACACCGCGGCCGCCTCAGTCCTGAACCAAGTCCTCTCCAAAGTGGCCATGTCCCAGCCTCTCTTCAACCAGCTGAGGCATCCGTCTGTGATCAGCGCCCCCCACAGCCAAACTGGGGTGCCCCAACATGCTGCAACCGTGTCCAGTGCCCGGTTTCCCTCTAATGCAATTGCCTTCTCGCCCCCCGGCCAGACACGAGGCCCAGGACCCTCCGTGAGCCTTCCCAGCCAGCCCCCCAATGCCGTGGTGATGCATCCTTTCAGTGGGGTCATGCCTCAGACCCCTGCCCAGCCAGCAGTCATCTTGGGCATTGGCAAGACCGGGCCTGCTCCCGCCGCAGCAGGATTCTACGAGTATGGCAAGGCCAATTCCAGCCAGGCGTACGGCTCTGAAACAGACAGCCAGCCCAGCTTCCTGCCAGTTGTGGCCTCTACCACAGGCAGTGTGACCTATGAAGGGCCCTACAGCCACTCAGGGCAAGATGGCCAAGCTGCCTTTCCCAAGGACTTCTACGGACCCAACTCCCAAGGGTCGCATGTGGCAGGTGGATTTGCAGCTGAGCAGGCCGGGGGCATGAAAGGCGAGGTAGGTCCGCTGCTGCAGGGTCCAAATAGCCAGTGGGAGAGCCCCCACGGATTCTCTGGCCAGAGCAAGCCCGATCTTACGGCAGGCCCTACCCTGTGGCCTCCACCCCGCAGCCAGCCCTATGAGCTGTATGACCCCGAGGAGCCCACCCCAGACAGGACCCCTCCTTCCTTTGGGGGTCGGCTTAACAACAGCAAGCAGGGTTTCAGCGGTGCCCGGCGGCGGGCCAAGGAGGAGCAGGCTCTGCTGTCCGTGAGGCCCCTGCAGGCTCACGAGCTGAATGACTTCCACGGTGTGGCCCCCCTGCACCTGCCACATATCTGTAGCATCTGCGACAAGAAGGCGTTCGATTTGAAGGTGAGTCCTCCACGCCAGCCCGGGAGCCACAGCTGGAGCCTGGGGGGCTCACGACCACAGCCCAACACTCGCTCCTCGGGAGCTAGGAGCGGTTCCATCTGGGGACTCGGTGGCAGGATTTTGCCATCGGTACCCTTGATCAAAATTATAGTTATTAGAACGCAAATTCATCTCAGAAATGTATCAGGGCCACTCCCTTGCTTTAAGGCAAGTAAGAGATCCTTACCCGTGTTTATCAGAGAGAAAGCTGCGGCCGAGTGGGGGTTCAGGTGACCCCAGCTGCGTGACAGAGAAGGGACTCAGGAACTGATCTCCTGCCTCCTTGAGGAGGGCTCTTCCTCTCTGGTATGCCCAGAGTACATCGTACTGAGTATGGAAGGGGAGGAAAACGCTGGCCGAATTTTGGATGAGGGCCAGAGAGCACTTCTCAGGTGAGACCGAGACACATCACTGTAGAGCGCTTCAGTTTCCCATCTGCAAGACGGAGATGGAGCCTCATCACACCTTCCCCGTGGTCATAAGATGCTTCGGGCCCATGTAAGCAAAGGTCTATTATAGTATAAATGCCCCCCCAGAATGTATTAATGATGCAGGGAAATATTCCAAAGCGATAATATTAAAAGAGCTAACATATAATAAATCCTTTCCGTATGCCAGCAGTAACGCTGTGAGGTAGATCCTATTATCAGTCTCATTTTGCAGATGAGGAAACCGAGGCCCAGAAAGAGGAAAGGACTTGTCCAGGGCCCCGTAGCTAGAGAGCGCCAGAGTGGAGACTCGAACGTGGGTCTGGTGCTCCCGAACCTGTGCGGCTTAAGCACTCTTAAGCAGCCTCTCTTCGCCCACACTGTCTGCAGAGCACGGTGATCCCGGTGTAGTGGGAGTCACACCACAGTGTCCTTCGCCTCTGCTTGGGTCACACTGTGCAAGTTCACCCCTGCCATCAGTGGCGGAGGCGGGGGTGGCCGACACTGCGAGGCGATGGCCGATTTTGTCCCTCATAAGCCTTTCTTAAGCTTGGCAGCTCACTGTGAGTCCACCTGCCAAGATTTCCCCAACCAGTCATAGAAATGGGTGGGGTGTCTCTGGGGGCGGGAAGGGAGGGGGAGGTGGGAGGTGCCATGAGACCAAGGGTCCACTGAGAGGGGAGGAGGGACTCTGCCTTGGGATTCTGGGCTCCTGTCCAAGATGGGTGCAGGATGTGGGGGCTGGACGGACGGATGGATGGACGGGAAGGCAGGTGTGGGGAGGAGCCCAGGAGGGAGAGGTGTTGGCAGGGTTGGTCCTATCTCTGGGCTCTGAGCCGCCCCCCACCCCCCCAGGCCCCAGCCTGACGGGGAAGCCTGCCCTTGTCCCTTTCCTTCTCATGGACTCAGTTCTACTTCGGTCACTTTCCTTTCCTTCTGGTCTAGGACTGGGAGCTGCATGTGAAAGGGAAACTACATGCTCAGAAATGCCTGGTCTTCTCTGAAAAGTGAGTGCTGGCCAGGAGAACAGGTGCATGCAGATGCTCAGGAAATATTCATTGAGCACCTACAGCATGTTCTGTTTTGGGTGCTGGGGAAGCAGCAGAGAACAAAACAGGCAACGTCCCTGTCCTCAAGGAGCTTATACTTAACGTGGGTGAGAGGAGCAGATGATAAAATAAACAAGTGACTTCGGTAGCATTCCTGGTGGTGAACCTAAGCAGAAAACAGCGTCAGGACAGGGCAGGAAGCATGTGGGCGCATGCATGTGCCCTCCAGGGGGCTGGCCCTTGCATTTTAAATAGGGTGGTTGGGGAAAGGCCTCTCTGAGGACACCTCAGGAGGGAGTGGAATGAGCCCATGGCTGTCTGGGGGACAGGTACTCCCAGGGCGGAGGGAACAGCAAGTTTGAAGGCCCTGGTGTGGCCCTGGGATGCTCAGGCAACATCGGTGTGACGAGAGCGGAGTGCTGGGGTGAGGAGCCAGGGAAGGTGCCGGGGCCCAGATCCTGAGCTCCTGGGCTTCTTGTGAGGACTTTGTGCTTTGAGAGTGAGTAGAGTATCGGAGAGCTGAACAGAGGAGTGATGCTCTCTGGCTCCGCCGAGCGGGGCTGTGGCTGCTGGGCTGAGAAGAGAAAGGGGCGGATTGAGGGCAGAGCAGTAAGCAGGGGGCTGGGGTCCTCCAGGCAGAGGAGAGGGCACATGGCCCAAGATGTGAACAGCAGACTGGACTTGAGTGTTTTGAGAGAAGTACATCGAAAAGGCTTCCCTTTCTTATTCACAATAGCCAGTGGGTGGAAGCAACCCAAATGTCCACTGACAGATGAACAGATAAACAAAATGTAGTCTATCAATACACTGGAATATTATTCAGCCTTAGAAAAGGGACCTCTGACCTCTGTGACAACATGACTAAACCTTGTGGACATTGTGCTCTGTGAAGTAAGCCAGTCACAAAAGGACAAATACTGGGTGATTCCACTAACAGGAGGTAGCTAGAAGAGTCAGGTTCATAGAGACAAAAAGCAAAATGGTGGTTGCTGGGGGCTCAAGGGAGAGGAAGTGGGGTGTTCGTTTTTAATGGGGGCAGCTTCAGTTTTGCAAGATGAAGAGTTCTGGAGATGGATGGTGGTGATGGTTGTACAACAAGGTAAATGTGCTTAATGCCACTGAATTGTACACTTAGAAATGGTTAAGACGGTAAATTTTGTGTTATGTATATTTTATCACAATTTAAAAAAATAATTTTATAAGGGTCTCCCTTTTCTGGCTCCCTCTTTTTTTACTGTGGTAAAATTCACTTAAGATTCACCATCTTAACCATTTTATTTTATATCTTTATTTTATTATTTTTTTTAGTATGCTCCACAGCAAGGGTGGAGCCCAATGTGGGGCTTAACTCACAACCCTGAGATCAAGACCTGAGCTGAAATCAAGAGTCAGATGCTTAACCTACTGAGCCACCCAGATGCCCCCATTTTAAAGTGTACAATTGAGTGGTATTTAGCAGATTCACAAGGTTGTGCTAATATTATCACTATGGAGTTCCTGAACATTCTCATTACCCCAAACCCCATACCCATTAAGTAGTCATTCCCTTTTCCCCTCCCTTGTAGTCCTTGGCAACCACGAATCTGCTTTCTATCTCTGTGGATTTGCCTCTTCTGGACATTTCATACGAATGGAATCATTTAATATATGACCTTTTATTACTGACTTTTTTCACTCAGCAGAATATTTTCAGGGTTCACCCATGTTGTAGCATATATAACCTTTTCATGCCTGAATAATATCCCATTGTATGTAAGTACCACATGTTGTTTATCTGTTCATCTTTTGATCTCTATTTGGGTTGTTTTTACCTTTTGGCTATTGTGAATAGTGCCGCTATGAGCATTCATGTTCAAGTTTTTGTTTGAACATCGGTTTTTAACTATTTTGGGCCCATGGCTAGGAGTGGAATTTCTGGGTCATATGGTAATTCTTCATTTAACTTATTGAGTTCCTGGTTCCCCTTTTCCACCTCTCTCCAGTGCTGGTATCCGGTGTGTACTCGGTTCAGCAGAGGGAACGCTGTGTTCCTCTTCAAACAGCACAGCCGTTTATAACCCTGCTGGGAACTCTGAAGGTGAGTAAGGCCCTTTGGGTGGGCAGCTTGAAGCAGAAACCAGCGTTCCAAAGGCTTATGATGTCAGGTCTTTAATAACTAAACTTCCCTGCCGATGTGCCCTATCCGCCCCCCCCCCACCATCTATATGTATATATGTAAAGCAAACAGATCCCAAGACACTAAAATGTATTGGCATTACTGTCTAGGCTCTTAGAGACATAAATCTTTGTTGTCAATATGCCCAGGGGTAAAAATCACACCAATCACTTATCAATATATTAAGAGGAAATTTTAATTTTTTTTTCCAACTTACATCCTAATAATGACTTTTGAAGGTAAAGTAAATGACTAGGATTTCACACAGCTGGTGTAATTTATCATTTAGATTATGCCTCAAATCTTGGATCATCATACGCGGCCATTCCAGCAAGGTCATTTGCTCAGTCAAATCCCGCATTTCCTTCGGCTTCCCCTGGGACAAATGTGAGTACAGAAGCATTTTCTCCATTGTCATTGTCCACGCATTTGTATCACCGGCTCCGCCTGGGTATAGAGGTACACAGAGGAGGCTGGGATGAAGCTGGCGCAAATGTGACTTTATGTAGTACAGGAAAACCCGTCCCGTGGGCAGAGGTCAGTTGTTTAATTCAGCTAGTATTGAAACACATAGATAAAAAAACTAACATACTTAAAATCAAAAGCATGCCTAGACTTTCTATCATTCGATATTTGTTTTGGGGTGGGGGGGAGGTTTGAGCTTTTGTATGTGTGTGTGTTTTTAAGACTTTTTGTATTTTATTCAAGTTGGTTATTTCCTATGATTGGGTAATTCTGAAGGTTGAACCAGAAAGAGAAAATGCGTTTGAAAGTAAGGACCGTGTAGTCATGGTATTTGTTGGCCCTTTGGGGAAATAATTGCTTCTATGAAATCCTTTTTGGTTGTGTTTTTGTTCCTCTCTCTACAACCTGCTCTTCAGTCCCCCAAAGCTTCATTCCTCCTTTTCCCACTGATGGTGACAGTTTCCTTTCCCTCTTGGTTTTGCTGTTTGCCCACCGCGTTGTGGCCTCTTCCTCCCGAAGCTGTCGGGCACCTCCTCTCCTGAGAAGACGTGGAAGGAGGTGGGAGACGCAGAACCAGACCGGCTGTAAAACAAAATGTGTGTGGCCGGACCCTGCTAGAGGGTGCGTGTCCGTGTGTTTGTGGCCATGCCTGTATTTCTTCCAGTTTGTGGCGGGGGAGCGGCTCTTTCTCTCCTCTCCTGCGACCCACGAGCACGAGCTCCTGAGAGCGGGCCCCGCGTGCCGTCCCCTGCATGCTGCTGCTTTGGGGTGTCATGCAAACTTCGGGAGGGCAAGCTGAGAAGTGTAGGTGTTAGGCCCTGGGGGATGAGTGAGTGGGGAGGCCTGCCTGGGCGGAGATTTCCATTTGTTTGTGTCTGTCTGTGTGTGATGTTTAATGGGAGAAGCGCTCCGAGGCGGAGCTCTGGGCCGACAGCCCACGCACGTTTTGGTGAAAGAGAATTTTGTGGTTTCCCACTCTGCACTCTCCATGCTGAGGGCCACGCCGGGGCAGTGCAGCTTTGGGTCAGTCCCAGGAGAGCAGAATGGCTGGGTTCAGTGAGGAGACCTGTCATTTGTCTTTGACCTTGTGTCTGGATGGGGGTGCGGGCAGTGCCAGGAGCAGCCCCACCCCAGGGCCTGTTTCCCACTGTGGATCATGGAGGCATGTCTGTGCCCACAGCCCTGCTCTGACATCTTAGCCCTAGGACAAAGGGACTGTGACCAGGCTGGGGAGGCTGGATGAGGCGGCAGGTGGGCCAGGGGTCGGGGCAGGGAAAGGGAGCCAGTGTCAGCTGAGCCCCTTTATAAAGGGGAAGAGGCTGAGTGGTGGAGGAGAAGCCAGAGCGGGATGCCTGCGCGTCTGTTCCGTGCCTCAACCCCGCCCTCCAGCACTGACCCGTGCGCCGGAAGCCCTTTCCTGTGCGTGTGGAGCCAAGAGACCTAAGGTCGAGCCCTAGTCTGGAGCCCACCAGCAAGTCACTTTATTGCTCTGAGGCTCCGTTTCCTTAAATGGGGGAATCACCCCACTAATAATGACTTTGGAAAGTAAAGCAAACAGCTGCATCTTTACCCGACTTGTGTAATTGATCATTTGGATGATGCCTCAGATCTTGCAAGCTTCACACCCTCCGAGCGGTCTCCTGAGGGGTGGTCGGAGCTGGAAGGTGGTAGCCAGGCTGCACAGAGACCAGAGCTGTCACGAGGATCACGCATGACACGGACCCACGGCGGCGTGGGAACTGCGCCTGCCGCAGAAGCACCAATGGCGGCGACGGAGCAACTAGTCCTTTTGACCCCCTGTGGGGAACCTATCCCGTCCAAGGCCGTGCTGTCACGTGACTGCCCCACGGCCAATGGCTGGCCGGGGGGAGGAGCCCCGTGGCCTTGGGCACGTGTCGGTGGTAGTGTACCTCCCTCCCGCGCAGATCTGTCTGGTACTTCCTGTGGTCGTGTCTACTCCTTCTTAGAGACGTCGCCAGGCTCCCATGAAAGCACTCCACTTATGCGTGTGGTGGGCACAAGCGAGCTGATGATTCCTGTTGATAATGATTCCATGATAACTCGTGTCAATACACGAGCAGAAGCTCTGAGTGCAACTTCCTCCAAACGCCTAGAGATGAGAGTTCATCCGGCTTGAGTCTGAGGAGGGGCAACACTAGGAGCCCTTCGCTTTCCGCACTGGCAGCCAGCAGGAGATGGAGACCCCAGACATTGCCGGCTGACGATGCTGACCATAGCTGACATTTATATAGTGCTTAATAGGTTCTTAGCATTTTCATATGTATTATGGCATTGAATCCTCCAGACAACCCCGTGACGTGAGGAAACTGAGGCGCAGAGAGACTAAGTGCTTTGCAGAAAGTCACACAGCTGATAAATGGAAGTGTTGGGATTTGGCCTGGCTCTAGAAGCCTCTCTTGTAACCACTGAGCCCTGCTGCCCCTTTTTGAGGGTCTCTGAATTCTCTTCCTTGCTATGATTCTCTCTTTAGTGAGCCTTTTCCTCCCTCCCTGCCCCCCATCCACTTCCACGCCACACACTGCTCAGCAGGATCTGAAGCTGCCTTGTGGATGGCAAGAACTTCTTGGGCTTCAGCTAGCCGTCAGCCTTGGAGCAAGGTGAAGGGGCCAGTGAGACCTGGTACCCGAATTCTTCTGCATTGTGACAGTACCCCAAGATGAGCTGTTTGGAGACATTTCCTACAGATCCAGTGGATGGGGAGGGGCACCATGTGACTGGTCTTACTGTTGTAAGTTCCGTGAGGTCTTGTTGGTCACATGAACCTTCCCAAGGACGTCTGGGGGACAAGGACAAAGCCTGCCCCAACCAGTCTCTGTATCATCAGTGCCTGGATGGTCACATTTTCTGTCAGATTCTGGTCCACCGAATGCAAGTGTGTCTGTCTTTAGGAAAACTGGAAGTACACAAATACTGACATTTGGGGAAAAGACGAAAAATGAAGAGCTGATTCATCTGCTACAGAAAGAGACTTTGCAAGGCTCCTTTAAGTAGCAGAGGTGTCCCTCAGAGAAATTATTGTTTTTTCTGCCTACAAACACTGACCTCCAAAGATAAGCAGATACATCAAGGGGTGATTACTCTGTTACCAAAAGACACTTTGTGAGGCTCCAGGAGTGCCCAGTGGGCTCCTTTTGTATATACATTTCTATTCTTTTTTTCTGCTTACATAATTTATGCTCTTAGTGAAAACTCAAACAGAAAAGAAATATTTCATGAGGACAGGGAAATTCCTCCATTATCCCCCTCCCAGCCCTCATAGAGAACCCATAAAAGCTTTGATGCATTTTTTTCTTCAGAAATGTTTTCTGGTCCTGTGCCAGGGCTTTTTCAGGCCCATTCCACTTACATACAGCTTTTCAGAAACACATTTGGTTGAGTAAAACCAGAACCAGCCAGGACTCTGCCATTATAATATCACTGTTATTCATGGAGCAAAGAGCAATTGCTGTCTCTAAAGCTCCCTGTCTTTAAGCAGGAAAACAAAGCGACGCAGGGCTCTGGGAATGGGCTTTCGGAAGGTCTCTGCACTACTGCAAAATCTAAAAGGACCAAACAACCCATCTACCACCTGCACCAAGCCCAGGCTGGGCTGAACGTTCGCTTCTGTCAGCTCCGTGGGAGTGTGAGCCTTTCATTTCTGTGTTTATTGTTGACAGAGATGGGACACCGAACTGACAGTGGTGTGCTGGGTTTGCTGCTTCTGGTGGCGGTGATTTGTGCCCGTCCCTCCCACCCCAGGGTCCCAGGAGAGGGGTGTTCACTTTCACTTAAGCTTTTGCCATTTGACAGAGCAGAGGCACTTTATCCTTGGCTGCCTGAGTAGTCATAAACAGAGTAATCAGGTTTCTGGAAGGGGCCACTGGGGCCTTCTCAGGCTGTAAATAGTTTTCTTGTGCTTGTCCAGGATGCACTTTGCATGCTGCCATTTCCACAGCCACCTCGGAGCTTATGTAGTGCTGGTGCTGCTGACAGGCTGCCCTGGCCTGGGAGGCCAGACATCTTGTTCAGGGTTTCTTTCTCACCGGAACCCTGCCCACCAGAAAACTTGTATAAGTAAGGAAACTGAGGCACAGAGAAACATACATGTTTGTGGAAGGCCAGAGGTTTAAGTTGCTCCTCAGATGACTGGCAGTTCCGGAACTTTCCTCTGTCTGTCTGTCTGCTGTGGCCTTCCTGGTCCATGGCTCAGAGCACCCTGGTCTCCTGACTTGCAGAGAGCGTGAAGAGCAGTAACTGATGTGGCAAAGGATACCTGTCCCTCCCCCGCCCCTCCAGCTCTGTCCTTGCTCTTGGGCCCTGGGTGGGGGTCACCTTGTGCATTTTCAAAGCGAGCAAAGAGCGAGGGGGAAACAGGATACCTGAGTGGCTTTTGTTTTCTGGGGTTTTTTTCCTTTTCTTTTTACAAATCTTAAGTATTTTTTTTTGTTGCAAAAGTAGTACAAACATAGTATAAAAAATCCAAATAGTAACAGAAATATAAAAAAGAGAAAATCCAGCTCTACAGGGAAAACTGACAGTAAATGTCTTATACTGTTCATCTCTAGCTACTGTACGTGTGCATGTTTAATTAGAAAAAGTATATATTTTTGCAAACGTCAGAAAATGCCGTATAATATTGTGCAACTTGGTTCTTTCAATACGTATTTTAATTGGTGTCTAGACGTCTTTCCATATCTAAACATAAAACCCTATCTTATGCTGTAACACCATCTATTGAATGCATTTACCTTGATTTATCAAGTCTGCGAATGATCGATTTTTCGGCAAGACCAGAGTTGTAATCACAAATCAACTGCTGTTTAGTTGCCCACGGTTAGTTTCTCCTAGGCGTCAGAGTGTAAGATTCTGTGACTCCAAGGTTTACAGGGATATTGAAGTTACTTGGCAGGTGAACCACCCAAGACCTGTAGGCAGGTCTGGCACCAATAAAAGTAGATGTACTTAAAGTCAAAGCTAGTATGCTTTATAAAATATATGAAAGTGTCAATAAAGATATCTGTGTCTCCCCTCCAAGTTAAGCCAACATCCATAGCTATGCAACCCATGCCCATTTGCTATCTGCATAGTATGTTCAAAATCCACACCATAAGGAATAAATATTTGCCCTGTGTCTGTCCTCAGGTGTGTTTAGCACAAAACCAGAGGCTGTGTCAGGTGAAATTAGGGTCACATCCAAAGGAGATCAGGCTGGAACACAGAAATTGTTTATTGAAGATCCAATCTATGCTTTGTCGCCCTAGGAAGGACTTGGAGAGACTCCTCTCATTCAGCAGGCCCTTTGCCCTAAGCCACATTTTCATTGCAACTTTGTGGGTTATTGAACTCAGTCTCTTCTTTGAACTCATCTATGAAGCCTGTTCCCACCTGCGTCAGAGGGCATGGAAAGGTCTCAGAAAGTTCCTACACAGTCTGTTTGCTGCTTTCACATTTCCATCCATTTATAAAAGATTGAGTGAGTTGAGAGGCCTGGGACTCAGCCACATGAACCATTAGAAGCAGCATCTGGTTTTAAGTAAGTGACTTTGGCGTGTGAAAATGGCCAGCCCAGGCCCCTGATCGCACATGGGGGCATTCCAGGTCTGAGCGGGCCTGCAGGCCGACTGAAGTGACCCCCAGGCTGGGAAAGGATGACTGTCCCTTTAGGTTAGTAGTCAGGACTTTGGTTACAACCCCTGACACCCTAGCTCTCTCAGAGATTTGACTTTGGGCTGATAGTTACAGATGCACCTGTGGCATGTGTGCCCTCCAGGCAGAGTAGTGGGTGGGATGTCAACGCAGCGCATCCAAAAGTCAAGTTGGTGAAGTCTTAAATGATTCTGTCTAAATACACCTACTCTTCTGCCCCAGAGCACATATACACTTAATACACATCTTTTAAAGTGTAGTTTTTGTAACTTTTACTTTTAATATATTTCAGATTTACACAAAAGTTGCCATAAAGGTGTATCTTTTGCCCAGATTCACTACTCCTTTACATTTTGGCCTGTTTATCATTCTCTATCAATCTCTCTCTTGTCCTTCTGTTCATCCATCTTAATCTATCTGTCTATTCATCCATCCATCCGTCTAATCATTTATGCATTTTTTTTTTTTCTGAACCACTGGAGACATTGTACCTCTTCACCCCTAACTATGTCAGCAGGAATTTCTTAAGAACACAGACCTTCTCGGGGCGCCTGGGTGGCTCAGTCGTTAAGCATCTGCCTTCAGCTCAGGTCATGATCCTGGCCAGGGTCCTGGGATCGAGCCCCGCATCGGGTTCCCAGCTCAGCGGAAAGCCTGCTTCTCCCTCTCCCACTCCCCCTGCTTGTGTTCCCTCTCTCGCTGTGTCTCTGTCTCTCAAGTAAATAAATAAAATCTTAAAAAAAAAAAGGAACACGGACTTTCTCTTACATAATCACAGTACAGTTGAATTTTTTTTCTCAGTCGGGGACCATCATAGCATATCCTTTAACTGTTGGGGGAATGAAGGAGACATACATATTTTAAGGAGCCTGTTGGATGCCAGGCATCATACCAAGGCAATTTACATACTTTATAGCATTTTTGTCTTCTAAAGGGTCCTGTGGAATCAATTTTTATTTTCCCTGTTTTATAGATAAGCAAACTCAGGCTTGGAGAAATTCAGAAACTTCCCCAGGGTTAGTCACTGGGGTGTAGACGCAGATCCAGGTCTTGTCTGATGCTCACTGCCCTGGCCTTGGTCCCTGGAGAACTTACGGCCCAGACTTGGTGTGTGCCTGTCCCCAGGGAGGCACCAGGCCTGCCTCTTTAGTTCATCCCAATATATCATCTCACCTCTCCTAGGCGCTGCAGACACAGAGTCATTCAGGGAGTGGCAGGGCTCTTCAGCAAGGTGCTCACTGCTTGGAACTTATCTTCAGCCCTGTAAAGATGAGACCACCCCCAACATAGGCACGTCTGCAGGATGAACATGCTTGTGAACGTGTGCATATGCTGAAACCAGCTGATCACATAGAGAGGGAGGGCAAAAACATTACATTCACTGGGACTGCGGGTAGGAAAGACACAGGTTTCCTGCTTATGCCCAACACAGTTGGGGAAGGTTATCATTGTCTTAGATCCTAGGGTTTAGCTGGGCAGGTCTTCTGGGAGGAGTGGAATTGTAGAATTTAGAACCACACAAACACAGATATTTCACATCTGGAAAGGACTCTCGACGTATAGGTTACCTCCCTCATTCCAGACATTGGGAAACTGAGGCTCAGAGAGGAAAATGAGTTTTTCCCTGTCATGCCCCCAACCAGTGGCCAGGCTGGGACTCGGATCCAGGTCCCCTGTCTCCCACTACATCTGGAAGCCCCACGCTTCTTACAGCCCAACCCCTTCATCATCGACTCCTACCTACCTCAAGCAGCCACTGCCCTGCATGCCATGTTTGGAAAAGTACTGTATCTGCCAAAGAAAGTACTTATATTAGTGAGTAATTAACTAGTTACCCATTTTTATTAATCAAAAACACAGACATACCATTCAGAATTTCTCATCAGCTTAAGATCTAACCAGGGTTACCATATTGATAGAATAAAGAGACTCAACTCAGGTTTTTTAAATGTCAAAAATCATGACCCTCCTTTGAAATACTCTTACCTTCAAAGACCCTTAAGGACTCATTAGAAAACCCAGGCTGGGAATTAGTGTATAGCATCATATGGCATGCTCAAAGGCACTCAGGGTCATCTGTGGCCCCTGTGGACAAATTTTACTCTAGCTGTTCCGCTGAAGACCCCATTCTCCCGTCCTCTCCCTGTCCTGCTCTCCTCCCTCCCTTTTTCTGCCTCATTGTTCGGATCTACCATAGAGCATAAAGCAAATAATAGCCGCGTTTATATAAACGGTCTCAAGAATAGATTAGAATGCTTATGCATATAACTGGACACCTGTTATGAATCAAATATGACTTTGAACCTAATTGAGTTTAATGGAAAGGTATTTTAGATTTATGACAGAAAAGAACGTAGACCAAACTATCCTAAATCAAATATTTACAAAAGAATATAATACATAAAAAATGTTGTGTTTTTTTTTTTTTTTCTAACCAGATAGGGTTTCTCACTTGCCCTGAAGCCAGACACAACACAAACAAACCATTAACATGGTGATTCTCAAGATTTTTCAGTCCTCAAAATTTTCATTTCATGGGTCACTTCAGAAAATGAGAAATGGAAGTAAACCGGTTGAAGTGAAGAGGCCGCTGGTGGTCCACTGGAGGTCCTTGGCCTCCACCCTGAGTCAGTCAAGTGCAGACCCACGGGCCCCACCACCAGTTGAGAAGCTCCAAATTAGTATAAGTAGCTGGGAGGCTGCTAAAAGTCTCATGAC
This sequence comes from Halichoerus grypus, assembly GCF_964656455.1. Lineage (NCBI taxonomy): Eukaryota > Metazoa > Chordata > Mammalia > Carnivora > Phocidae > Halichoerus > Halichoerus grypus. The sequence continues at coordinate 19,223,437 of NC_135718.1, read as the reverse complement.
GATGTGATATTAAGTGACAACAAGGGAATCGATAAAATCCAACTTTTATTTCTGATTAAAAATCTTGGGAGAAGAAAGTGCTCATGAAATATATTTTTAAAACTTGAGAGTAAATCTTAACTGAGACCCATTCATTTTAGGACCGAACAGTGTCCACGGCATGAATTCCTCTTGCGCTTTGGTGACTGGCAGCTGAGGGGGTGCTTACTCTTCAGAAGGCCTGTTCCCCTGCCCAGCAGCTCGGGTACAAGCCTTGTGGGCAGCTTTTCCCAGCCCGGAGACCCACATCAAATGTAATTAGATGTTGAAGTTCACTTTATCATAGAATATGGTGATTATGCAAATGTGGGCTATGCTATTAGACCATGTTTCAGGTTTGGAAAATTGCATCCTTCTCTTCCACACTGGATTAGCTTCTGGGTACTAATTCTTGAACCTCCCAGAGACTCCAGGCTGATTCAGGTTTGCACAGACAAAACAGATGCACTTCCTCCCAGAGCTTTGATTAGGCCCGGGTCTTGGCTTCCAAACTGTGCTCCTCAGAGGTCCTTTGGGGCTGCTGGCTGGTGGCGGCGGCAGGGGGTTGGACCCCGGGGTTTGTCCAGACCCTGGGGTTTGTCTCCTCTTATTTGTGGAATACATTGGGCTGGTGAGCAAGCTTGTATTTGAGGAGAGGATTCAAGGCTAACACAGTTGTGAAAGCCACTGCCCTAAACCACAGGTTGTTGTCGTGGACGTCTATATATAAGGCTCCCACAAATCCTTGCTGTGCTCTTTTTTCTGTAGTCACACAATATGAGGTATGTAAGAAAAATGTTAAAAACCTCTTTCCTCCTACTTCTTTCCAGTTCTGCTCTTTGAAGATAACTAGTGTTGACAAGTTGATAGGTATCCTCCCCTGCCTGCCTTTCTCTGTCTGTGCTAATATCCTTGAAAATTTTTTCATTATGAAAAATTTCAAACGTACAGAACAGTACAGACTAGTATAATTTAACCCCGAGTTCCAACAATGATCAAAACTTCACAACACTTGCTTGATGTGTCTCTTTCTCATGTACTGATTTTTTGTTTTGTTTAACAAAAAAGGCATTGTCCTACGCGTGTTATCTGACAACTTGTTTTTTTTTTTGCTTAACTATCGTAAAATTATTCCTTCTCAGTTCATTTACCTCTGCCTTTTAATGGGTCTGTCGTCTTCCATTGTATGCTTGAACCATCATTTACTCAAACATTCCCCTATTCTTGGACACACAGCCTGTTTCCAGAATTTTTTGCCACCTTATAAATAACTGCAGTGTCCTTGAACATAGGTGTTTATATATTGGTGCATTTATTTCTGTAGGATAGATTTCCAAAAGTGGGATGGCAAGATCATGGGCTATCTGTACTTTGAGTTTTATTAAATATTGCTCTTAATATCAGGAGACCATAGCTGTACAGCCTCCCACCAGGGACACACGGATAAGCCCATGTGTTCACATCTCTGACGGTCCTGGATGTGATTGTTCATTAAAATGTTGCAAATCTTTTCTGTAATGGGGTGGCATAAAATTGATATACATGTCTGGGAATGGATTCTTTTTCTGCATTAATTTCATAAGTTATCCTTTTGCAATCATTATTGGGGTGAAGATGGTCATTAGGAACATCTGGGGCAGAAGGCCAGAGGGAAATGTATTTTGAAGACTAGCCACAGCTCTCTGTTCCCATTAGTTTGCGCAGCGGAAAACGGGTGCCGGGCGCGTGGTGCACATCTGCAATCTCCCTGAAGGAAGCTGCACGGAGAATGACGTCATTAACCTGGGGCTGCCCTTTGGAAAGGTCACTAATTACATCCTCATGAAGTCCACTAATCAGGTTGGTCTGGGCACTTTCACACGTACCAGATAGACCACACATTGGTGGAGGGAACTATATAATTTTTTTTTAAAGAAGCTATCCTTGGGGGACACCTGGGTGGCTCAGTCAGTTAAACGTCTGCCCTCGGCTCAGGTCATGATCTCAGGGCCCTGGGATTGAGTCCCACAGTGGGCTCCCTGCTCAGCGGGGAGTCTGCTTCTCCCTCTGCCCGCCACTCCCCCTGCTTGTGTGCTCTCTGCCTCTGACAAATAAATAAATGAAATCTTTTTTTTTTTTTAAAGAAGGTATTCTTGGGGCTCCTAGGTGGCTCAGTCCGTTAAACGGCTGCCTTCAGCTCAGGTCATGATCCCAGGGTCCCAGGATCAAGCCCCATATTGGGCTCCCTGCTCAGTGGGGAGCCTGCTTCTCTCTCTGCCCCTCCCACCTGCTCTGCTCTCTCTCTCTCTCTCAAATAAATAAATAAAATATTTTAAAAAAAAGAAGCTATTCTTAAAATAAAGAGGTAATACACAGCTGGGCCTCTTGTTGGTACAGCACAGAGGTTTTTGTTTGGTGGCGGTGTTTTGTTGACCCTGTCTCAACTTACCCTCCTTGTGATGGGTATGGGCCTCTGTGAGTTGCCTGGAGGTAAGGAGGTACTTTGGAATGAGGGACTCATTAACATAGAAAAGCTAACTGGCCCCCAAAATAGAAACCCATGGACTTGAGTCTTTTCACTGTGTTACAAACCCCCTGAGCTAATGCTACGGTTTTACCATCTAAGCTTCTTGTATCTGAGAGCCTGGATTTGGAGCGAGCCAACAACTGACTGAACAGATGTTTTCACAGATCTTTGGTGTTAGCATCTGAGGCCCTTGGGTCTTGTAGCAGGAGAGTGGGTGGGAATTGATGGGTGCCTGGTGAGTCTAAAGGAAAAAGAACCCTTAACCCGTGGGGGTTGAGTGAGAACTTGAGGGTTAATATATATGGCTGTCTTTGTTTCTAAAGTCAAAGGAGGAGTTTATACAGAGAAATGGTCAGGAATAAGAATATTTAATCTTTTACTGTTAATAATAAATATTTTTACTTTATGAACCAAAGGAACAGACATAGACGTTCTTTTTTTTAAGATTTTATTTATTTATTTATTTATTTAGAGAGAACGTGTGTGAGCAAGGGGAGGGGCACAGAGGGAGGGAGAGGGAAAGAATCTCAAGTGGACTTCACACTGCACACAGAGCATGATGCGGGACTCGATCCCACCACCTTGAGATCATGACCCGAGCCAAAACCAAGAGTAGGGCACTCAACTGGCTGAGCCATCCAGGCTCCCCGGGAAGTTCTTTTCTTAATGAATGCATGAACTTTAGAGACTCTGAGCCACATCAGATCATCGGTGGTCTTCCTCCATCAACATGGGCTTAGACTACTCCCTTAGTCCCTTTGTTCTGACTGCTCAGAATTCTATTTTGGGTAAATGTACAAAATTCAGCTTGTAACATTAATGCAGTGAGATTCCCTGAATTAGTATTATTTCCATTTGACAGTTGAGAGCTGGAGGTGCTAAAATGTTTGCATCAAGCAAGAGGCACTTAGAAAGCTGGGTGGCAGGATCTGAAATAAAACCCTAAAGAATCTTGACTTCTTCATCTCCCACATATCTGCCATAGACTGTGACAGCAGGGAAAAGCATCTCTGAAATTCAGAAACAGATGTGAGGAAAGGAGGGAAGACAAGCTTGGTTAGCCCACTCTGTTCAAGGAACTGGGAGTGTAGGGGCTTGCAGTGAGGACTCCCTTGTCACAGACCACTTTCCCTTTTCAACATTGAGGGATTGTGTGCTGTCCATAGAGTACAAACCAAACAAATCTAAGCAATAGTAACAGGATGAATCCACCACAGCAGCTATTGGGGTAAACTAGCGGGTCAGTCAAAACAGTCTATTTAGACACTCTCTGGAGACACTGATTGAATGGAATGCAAAAGCCCATTTTCTTGTGTTTTATCAGAACAGTTAAATAAAGAGGGAAAACGCTGTAGAGCTATAACTGAGGGTTTTCTTCTCTCTGAAACTTAAAAAGCCACGGCCTTCTTTCAAGCCTTGGGAGCCCCTGAGTTGTTTAGTATTTTTCTTTCTTTGCAAAGAAAGTGAGAGCTCAAAGACTCATGGCTGGGTCTCTGTCTCCTGCCCTCATTGTAACAAAATAGCACATTTTGCAAGGATCAGCCCAAGGTCACTTGTACAATAGACTTGCTCTCCCCACTACAGCGCCTCAGGGAACTGTGGGTTAATGGATCCTCCCATCCCAGGGGGCTCCTGTGGCATGATGCAGCCCAGGATGGATATACATAATTTACGAATTATTGGTAACCAGGGGGATCAGGAGAGGGGCCATCTCATAATGAGCTCTTTGGGTGAAGTTAATAAATAGGTCTCTTTGAACAGATGGGATCAAAGACAGCTTCTTGTACTGATCTTTTTTCTTTTTATTGAGGTATAAAATACATACTCTGAAGTGTACTAGTCTTAAGTGTGCGACTCCATTAATTTTCTACATGGTACACCCATGTAATTACCACAAAGGTCAGGATAGAGAACATTTCCAGAGAACCTCAGAGGGTTTCCTCATGCCCCACCCAGTCAGAACCCCACCCCCGCCCCAGAGGGAAGCTCAGCTCTAACTTCTATCCACATTGATTCATTTTGCCTATCTTGATCTTCATAGACATGGAATTATACATAGTACTGAATTTTGTTTAAGACCATTCAAGTCAGGGGCGCCTGGGTGGCTCAGCGGGTTAAGCGTCTGACTCTTGATTTCAGCTCGGGTCATGATCTGACCCGCATCAGGCTCTGTGCTGGGTGTGGAGCCTGCTCAAGATTCTCTCTCTCTCTCTCTCTCCCTTTCCCTTGGTCCCTCCCCCGCAACAAGAACAAAAGACCATTCAAGTCAACTTCAGCTTATGTCCTTCCATTTTTTCCTAGGCCTTTTTAGAGATGGCTTACACAGAAGCTGCCCAGGCCATGGTCCAGTATTACCAAGAAAAATCTGCTGTGATCAACGGTGAGAAGTTGCTCATTCGGATGTCCAAGAGATACAAGGAATTACAGCTGAAGGTAAAGCATTCTCATTGTTTAGTCATTCAACAGCATCAGCTGAGTGTCTCCTTGTGGGGCACTGGCCTGAGTGCTGGCGGGAAGGAGAAGACAGGAAAACATCCAAAGATTACCTACTGCCTTTGGGAATATCACATGGGAAGGCCAACCTTTATAACATGGCAAGAAAAATGCTTATTGAGGTAACTACAAAATGCAAAAGGATGCTGGAGACAGGATGACTAGCTACATGGGATCCAAGGAGGATTTTACAAGGGAAGTCTTTTGAAGGATGAAGGAAGAAGGGAAAGGTGATTGCATTTCAGAGGTGGGAGCTCCAAGCATAAACCTCTAAATATAACCTTCTTCTCTACCCATAGAGATCTTCAGTAACTTTCTCTTCCTCTCTCATCACCACCCCACCTTGATCTCTTATTCTCTCCTCTGTCCTCTATAATTATGTCTTAAGCCCCATAGAAATCCTTCTAAGCAGCACATGACTGAATTGGCCATTGTCAGAATGACTGTCAGGGATGAATTCAGGTAATTCCAAATAGGGCTTTTGTTTCTGTTTTAGCTTGTTCTACATTTCTCTCTTTTTTCTTTTCTTTCCTTTCTTCCTTATTTTATTCAGAAAAATGACTAATTATGTACTGTATAGTTTAAAAAGTAATAATGGGGGTACCGGGGTGGCTCAGTCAGTTAAGCCTCCGACTCTTGATTTCGGCTCGGGTAATGATCTCAAGCCCCTTGTTGGGCTCTGTGCTCAGTGTGGAGTCCGCTTGTCCCTCCCCCTCTGCTTCCCCCACTCCTCAAATAAATAAATAAATAAATAAATACTTAAAAAATTTTTTTTAAGTAGTAATGGTTGAAATCCCATAAATCCCATAAAACCACCACCAAAGTCAAGAAATACAACACCAGCGGCACCCAGAAGTCCCTTTGAGTCCCTCGTCAAGCTCCACCCCTCCCTCTCCACTCTCCTGACTTTGAGGATGATCCTTTCTTTGCTTTTCCTTATAGTTCTACAACCCATTTCTGCCTCCCTTAACATTATCATTTAGTTTTGCCTAATTTTGAACTTTACATGAATGGAATTACACTCTTTGTGTTCTTTCATTCAACACTACCATCCATGCTGGGTGTGTCTATTTATTTTCACTGTTACATAAATTTCCGTTGTATGACTATGAATTTATTTATATGTTCTGCTGTTGATGGACATTTGGGCTGTTTCCAGTTTTAGGGTATTAGGGACAAGTTACTCCTGGTACATATGTACACAAGCATATAACTAGGGGCACACACATAATTAGGAGTGGAATTGCTACATCTCAAGGCATGCTTACCCTGAAGTTTACTAGCAAGCCCTTTTCAAAATTAGTTGTCCCAGATTTACATTCCTACTAGTGTAAAAGTTTTTAGTGGTATGCATTGTTACTCACATTTTGTTATATGACTTTTTAATTTTTGTCTGTCTGGGAGAGTATATTGGTTTATCATGGTTTTCTTTTTCTTTTCTTTTTTTTTAAGATTTATTTATTTATTTTAGAAAGAGCACACACGAGTGGGGGGAGGAGGAGAGGGAGAAGGAGAGAAGCAGATTCCCCGCTGAGCAGGGAGCCTGACACGAGGCTCCATCTCAAGACCCTGAGATCATGACCTGAGCAGAAACCAAGAGTCGGACACTTAACCGACTGAGCCACCCAGGCACCCCATCATGGTTTTATTTTTTTATTGTCCTGATTACTAATTGAGGTGATCCCTTTTTCCTATGTTCATTGGCCATTCCATTTGGATCTTCGGTAGTGGAACGTTTCTTTTAAGGTCATTTGCCCATGCTCTTCTTTAGATTGTGTCTTCTTCATGGTTTGCAAGAAGTTCAATTAACTGGAGCCCTTAGTCCATTTGGATTTATTGTAATTAAATTGGTATATTTGTATTCAAATCTACTTCTTATTTTGTGCTGTCTACTGTCCCATTGTAATAGGGCCCTACCAGTTTGCTTCAGCTTATCCCACATTTACTGAGGGTCCATTTTGTTCAAGACCCACAACCTTGAATCTGCCTTTAAGATTGAAGGCAGGAGACAAAGGCTCAGTGGTTGTTGCTAGCTAGGAGTGGCATTCTGACAAGTCTACATGTGTAGATGGTAATGTTGCCAAAGCCTTGATTCTGCTTTGCTTGCAGTATTGCTTCTGAAGTTCCTTTGCCAACAATTCTAGCAGAACCTGGCATTTTTATTTTCCCCTGGGGAATGAAAGCATGTTGCTTTTCTCAGACAAATGGAAGATCCCATCTCATTCTGTTTGCAGCCAAAGTTTCTATTCTCCTGGATTCTCCCCTGGAGGCTAGAATTGAATTTCTGCACTAAATTCCCAGTGGATCTTCAGTCTGTAAATGAGATGTTGTTGTAAGATTCTAATTAGGATTAGCAGGAGTACTCAGCTTTTTAAGGTACTAAGGCACCATAGTACCTTACTGTGGGAAATGGTTTGGGGTGGTACAACACCATAGGTTAAAGAGGTCAGATGGTCAAGGTCTGTATTCAGCACATGTTTGCTGAGTGCCCACTGGGGGCAGGAACTGGGCCAGGCACCATGGTTATAGACCTAGCAAGCTGGTCGAGGAGCTCACAGTCTGGTGTGAGGAAGAACGGGAAAACAGAACCACTGACAACCATGTGACCTATTCCAGATGGGAGGGTGCTTGTGCTACCTTGGTTTTACCTCGTCCTGCCTTGATGAGCTTGGACAAGGTGCTTCAACTGTGTGAACCTCAGTTTACCAGATCAGGAAAGGACTCTACCTTGAGCTTTTTGGTTTTAAGCACTTTTTTTCCCCCATGTATTATCTCTTTGAGTCTTGCACTCACCTTCCCCTGTGAGGTGTGTAGGGTGGATAATAACAGTAATTATAACAGTACAACAATAGTAACAAGAATAGGTACTTTTAATTGAGTCCTGGTGCTCTGGGTCAGGTCATGCCCCAGACACTTCACGTACATTATCTACTCTAATCCTGACATCAGTTCTGTCAGAAGGATATTTGTTATCTCAGTTTTATAGATAAGGAAGAGGAGGCCCAAAGAAGTTCAGTGACTTGCGCAAGATCATAGGTACTGGAAGAGCCATGATCAAAACCTGGGACTGTTTTGGCTTTGCATATGTCTGCATCTCTATATTGTGTTGGTAGGATTGTCACTGTCCACATGAGAAATCAGGTAATCTGCTTATAGTCATCCAGCCCGTAAGCAGCAGATAGTATTCTAACAGAGCTTCTCGAACTTTAGTGTGCGTACAAATCACTTGCAGGTCCTGTTAAAATTTTCTGGCAGGGTTGTGATTCTGCCTTTCCACCGCGCTCCCAGGCGGTGTGGCCGGTTCTCACAGCACACCGTAAGCAGCAAGGGTCTAGAACACATTGTTTTCTGCCCTTTACAAAGGATTTTCTGCTCCCAAGCTGTCACAGTGCCTCTCCTGTGAAAGCATCTCAAAACCCACTTCAGCTGCATGGGAATGCATGCATCATGGTCCCTATGTTGACATGAATCAGCTAGGACTTTCTCTGCAAGTGACAGAAAATGATCTCATTTAAGCTTATGGACTAAAGTAAAAAAAAAAAAAATGATTGAATTTATTGGCTCGTGTAAATGAAAAGTCCAGGAGTAGCCCTGGCTGCGGATGCAGCTGGCTTCGGGGCCTCAGTGATATCATTAGGGCTTGGCTCCTCTCCACTCTGCCTTCTGCTCACTTTGCTTCGTTTTGGGGGGGGGGGGTCTCCCTGGGATGGCCCCGGGCAGCCCCACCTCCCTCCTCTAGGTGGCGTGATGGCTTCATTGACTGCAGCAGGTCTGGCTTCTCATCCTCCTGGTTCCTTCAACAAGAGAGCTGGAGTGTTTCCGAGAAGCTTCCTCAGATGTCCTGAGCGGCACTGTGATCGGGCTCGTTTGGGACACATGTCCTTCCCTGAACCAATCTCTGTGGCCAGGGAAGGCCATGCTGTGGTTGGCCAGGCCTGTGTCACCTCAGGGCAGGGGTGGAAGAGGGGCAACGCTACTGGGGAAGTAGACGGCAAAACACCGTATCCGTCTGTGTCTCTGGGCCAAGGGGGCCACCACCTGGGGTCCCACCAGAGCTTGCAGAGGTAGGGGGAAATTTTGATGGGTCTTCCTCTAACTTTACCTTTGGCTCACCAGGCAAAGTGGAGGGAGAGAAAGGAGAAATTTAAGGTACCTCTCCTCTCCTATCCTCATGCTGGCCATCATGTCTCCCTGTACCCTCTTTGTGGCAGAGGCTCTATTCCTCGGGGCACTTGGGGCAGAACCTTTCACATAACAGGTGTCCCGCAAATACATGGAATAAATGAGAAAGAGCAAATCTGAAGGATCAATAAAAAAAGTGAGTTTTTTCTTGTGGCAGACCTAGACGAGAAGAATGAGCTGTTCTGGGTTGTTCTAGAGAGACTTCTCCAGAACCATAGCATCTTACATGCGGAGGGGAACTTGGACTAATTTGAACCAGTGTCTCCCAGTTATTGCATCAGAGAATCGTCAGGGGAGTTTTCAGGTTCTCTTGACCAGAGATTTCCCTTCAGTGGATTTGGGGTGGGGTTGAGGGTCCTAGGTGGTTTGGGGGCAGAGGGCCTGGTTTCAGAGTCACTGGTCTTGCCAGCCTCCCAGCCACAGAGAGGGTCTCTTGGGTATGTTCCATGGTGCTCTCAGGAAGAGTCAGCAAATGGTAACTGGGGGTCTTCTGCAGGTAAGACGTGGTGCTGAGAGCTACAGGGAATAGGAGGCTTGGTCCTCACTTGGGAAGAGTTTGCTGTGTAACTGAAGAGACAGGCTATTCTTGTGGAAATTATGTAAGACTTGAACATGAGTGAATCAGTACGGAGCTCCTAGAAGTCCAGGGGCAAAAGGCAGTGTGACTTGCTTGTGTAAAGAAGGGAAAACCATTACCAAGTAGGGCTTGAAGGCTCTGGTGAATCAGCTAAACAGAGAGGGTATCCGGGTGGAAGGAGTCAGGTGAGAAGTGATGGAGACCCTGGAAAGCACAGTAATGTCGAGAAGGATCAGGGCTGCTCTGACAGGGCCTGGCTGTGACAGGTTCAGGGCTCATACTGAAGGTTTCAGCATCTTCCCGGGACTTTTGAGGCATGGAAAACAGCCACAGAGGGGTCAGAGGAAACCCTCCAGCAGCTCCTTTTATGTAGGCCCAGCGCCTGTGACTTTTCTCAGCATAGCCCGCCATGCCCCGAGGCTACTGGTGGATGCCAGATAGGCCTCATTATCTCACCTTTACAGGTGGAGAAAGTGAGTCTCCCACAGACAGCAAGCCTTGACCCCAGATCACCCAGCCGGCTGGAGGCAGAGCTGGGCTGTTCTCCCTGGGTTGAGATCCTCAAGTCCAGGTCCATCCCTCTAGTATGCCAGTGCTTCCCTGGGACAGTATGGGACTTGGACTCTCACCCTTGTCTGAAACGCAGCAAGATGTGTTGACCATGAGCACCGTGGATGGTCCCCCTGTGAGGTTATTGAGCCACGTCAGTGTCCTCATAGGATGGATGAAAAGATCCTATGTCTGGGATTTGCTTCAAAGTACTCTGTGGGGTGGGGAAAAGGGTGGGGGTATAGATGAACTAGACTGGTCAGAACTGTTGACAACAGAAATGGAGCATGAAAGTTCAATATACCATTCTCTGTGCTTTTGCCTATGTTCAAAATGTTCTATGATAAAGAGGCACCCAAAATGTCAGGGCCACTCCATTCAGCATTATGCTAACCCTCCTCATGCCCTGGATTAAACTTTTTCTTCCTCTAGGAAGGTACTTTTTCCCTTTGGGTGGACCAGGCCATGGACCCAAGTCCTCGTTGCTTCTCTTTGGCGTTTGTATGGCCATCTCTGGTCTGATGATGACCTCTCTGACTTTGCCTAGAAACCTGGGAAAACTGTGGCTGCCATCATCCAGGACATGCATTCCCAGAGGGAGAGGGACATGTTCCGGGAAGCAGACAGGTGAGGCCCTAGCCCTGGATGTCAGGGCAGATTCTGGGCAGCTGGGACACTCTCCTATGTCTCATTCGTAGAGGTAGTGTGCCCTGCCCTTGCCCCTGTCCTGTCCATCAGCCTTTCTGGGCCCTACTTTTCCACGTGCCTGATAGAAGGCATCAGTCTAGTCCAGAGTGCTGCTCCAGGGTAGGCCTCAGGAAAATGCAAGATGGTAGGCTTCCTCTCATCAGCCCTTCCTTTGTTGGAAAGGAATATATAGAGGAGGGGTTCTGTTGATATTTGGCCCTTTGGGGCAAGTCTACGCTCTGCTAAAACTGCCTGAAAGTAAGTGTGTGTGTGTGTGTGTGTGTGTGTGTGTGTGTGTGTTCTATTTAGAGCCACCTGTTGATTTTTCATGGGCTGAATGTAGATGTGGGAACACAAATGTAGATGAACCCCCCCAAAAAGTAGGGACTTGATCAGTCACTTACTCTGAATGCATTCAGTTTTAGAACTCATTTCTTTCGACTGGATTTGTGACTAAGTTGGGGCTCCAAGTTTCCCACTGTTGCTGCCCCACAGAGATAGTCCCCGTGGAGAGCCAAGGTCGAACACAGTCTGTGGATCTTACCCCCTGCCGCCACGGGTGGCGCTCTAACGTCACTTCAGAGGGCTGAGTCCCCACAGATGGTCAAGGCAGCCTGGTCCAGTGAGCCACATCTGGGTGTCCCCTGGTCAGTCAGGGCTGCATGGGTTTCCTGTATTTGGGAACCAAATGAAAATCGCCCATTCTTTTTAGAATAATAGGTATATATATATATGATTAAGTGGATCTGCCTAATAACCAAGCAACCTTCAGAAAGAGAGAGAGTGAGAGTGTGTGCTTATGTGTTTGTGTATCTTTTTATGTAGCTGCTTGGGTTTGGGATTTCCATTTATTTGGGATTTTTTTTTTTTAAATGGTTGTTTGAGTTTTTTAAAAAGATACATATAAAGCCATACCATGCTGCTTGCAGCTCTGTGGTGGAGTGTCAGGAGAACTAGGAGGTCTTGCTCTGAATCTTAAGCAGATTGAGGTCCTTTTCTGGGATTCAGTTTCTTCATCTGAAACACAAGCATGTCGGAGCTCTAAGGTTCCAAACCTCCAACCCTAAAATGCCTTCCTAGTTCTTTCTTTGGTTTGGGATCTCTGAGCCTGGCCTCCTCACTCTCGTTCTCCCCAGTAATTAGCCTCCTTCTACCATGCCCAGGATCTGAACAAACTGAGATAAGAAGTAAACGAGACAAACGGAGGCCAAGAGGTTGCCTTTATTACGGTAGAGGCCAGGTGGGGTGTGGCTTTGGTCTTGTAGCCAAGAGTCTGGGTCATTGAACCCCAGGGTCAGGCAGCCTTTGCCCACCAGGCTGGACCAGGGCAACCTCCCTACACCCCAGGAGGAGAGTTGCCCGCCCCCTGAGCCTAGCTTCCTTCCAAGAGGAACAAAGATGGAACGGAGCCAAACCAGTCCAATTATTTATCCCAGTTCCCAGGAACAGAATGGGTAAAGGGGCGGAGATGACCAGGACTGTACTTAGGGAAAATCCCTCCTCTTAGAAGCCCAGAGGGAGGAAAAGCTTTCTCCTGTTCCACTCTGTTGTCTATACGGTTGTTGTGAAGAGCGTAAGGCCACACAGAGTTATGTGTGCAGTATGTCTGTGTGAGGGACTGGGGTGTATCTGTGCATGGGGGCTGGGGGACGTGCAGATTCTAAAACCCACTCCTTTGCTCCCTAACAGATACGGCCCAGAAAGGCCACGGTCTCGCAGTCCGATGAGCCGGTCACTATCCCCGAGGTCCCACACTCCGAGCTTCACCTCCTGCAGCTCTTCCCACAGCCCTCTGGGCCCCACCCGGGCCGACTGGGGCAACAGCCGGGACTCGTGGGAGCACTCGCCCTATGCCAGGAGGGAGGAGGAGCGAGACCCGGGCCCCTGGAGGGAGAACGGGGAGGACAAGAGGGACAGGGCAGACACGTGGCCACATGATCGCAAACACTACCCCTGGCAACTGGAAAAAGCCGAGTTAGAGGAGCGGCTCGAGGGAAGGATGGGCCACCGAGAGAAGCACCTGAGGCCTGGGTCCCCCCCGCTGCTCCACTCTGCATCGGGCTACAAAAGCCGAGAAGACGGCTACTACCGGAAGGAGCCCAAAGGCAAATCGGACAAGTATGGAAAGCAGCAGCAGGATGCTCCTGGGAGGTCCAGGAGGAAAGAGGAGGCCAGACTGCGGGACAGCAGACACCCCCACCCCGAGGACTCAGGCAAGGAAGACGGGCTGGAGCCGAAGGTCACTAGCGTCCCTGAGAGCACCAAGTCTAAGCAGAGTGAGAAAAACAGAACCAAGAGACCCGACAGAGACCAAGGAGGAGCTGATGACAGAAAAGAAAGGATGGCGGGGAACGAGGTAATGACGCAATCTCTTCCCCAGGTAAGGAGAGGCAGGTTCCCGAGCAGGGCAGTATTAATATAATGATGATGCGCTTTTACTGAATGAATGAAACACTGAAAGTTGACTCCGTGCCAGGCACTGGACTAAACACCTTATCTCAATCAAGGTATTTAATCTTCACAGCAACCGTATGAGGTAATATTGGTACTAATACTACTATGGCTATAGATGAGGGAACTGAGGCACAGAGAGCCCAAGTTAGTTGCCCAAGGACACACAGTCCAGAAACAGCAGAGCGATGGGGCTCCAAATCCCTCGGCACGCTGCTGCCTTTGCTGGAAGTTAGGCAGCGATGTGATGCAAAGGCCTTCTGGGGTCCTGTGTGTGTCCAGGGCAGAGGGGCCCCACGGTGTTTGCACCCACAGACTCTGCCCAGGGAGATGAGATCTTTGGTCTGATCCATCCTTTCTCCTGCCAAAAGCATCTGCCAACCCTGGAGTTTGATGAGAGGTGGTAAAGAGAAGCAGCCCCCACCCTCTAACGTACCCTGGGTGTCCAGGGCTTGGTGTGGTGCTCTGGACACTGTCCAGAGCTTTACTTCCACTGTAATAAAAGTGCTCGGCAGTTGGCTGGTACCTTTCATCCACGCGTCGGAAAGGGCTTATAATGTACTGCATAACTTCAGTTCACACGGTGGGTCGTGAGGACTCTGGGTACAAAATTCACACTCTCACTGGGCTTACACTTCCTTCTGGCCCAAACCACCTCCATTTAAGTAGAAGCGGGATAGTGGAGGTTGGGGAGCGGGGTGGGTCTGCATAAAGAACCCAATTTTAAAAATCCTACATGTGTATCTCCTAGTCTGACCCAGGACTTGGTGACAGGGACTAAGTCGAAATAAGAGCCCAATTCTCAACTCCATGGACACTGAAGAGTCACCCTTTTGTCCACTACTGCATTTACTCTTGTATGCACTTTGCTATTTGGCCAGGCAGTGTGTTAGGCACAGCGTGGGGGGGTGGGGGGGTGGGGTGGGGTCCAGAGGTGAATGGGACAGGGTCCATGCTGTGGTGGAGACCCAGGTCTAATGGTGGAAGGAGAGCTACAAAATGATTGACATTCAGTGGGGCCCATGCTGGAGCAGAGTAGTGGATGAGCTGCTCCGGGGGCCTTCCCTCTGTGCAAGGAGAGGGGGAAGCTTCACAGAGGAGGTGACGTGTGAGCTGGGCATTGAAAGTGGGGGGAAAAAGCCATCTGGGAAGCAGCGAGGGCAAAAGCGAGAAGGGAAGACTGTTTTCAAGAACTTGCAAATAGGGGCGCCTGGGTGGCTCAGTCGTTAAGCGTCTGCCTTCGTCTCGGGTCATGATCCCAGGGTCCTGGGATCAAGCCCCACATTGGGCTCCCTGATCAGCAGGAAGCCTGCTTCTCCCTCTGCCACTCCCCCTGCTTGTGTTCTCTCTCTCGCTGTGTCTTTCTCTGTCAAATAAATGAATAAAATCTTAAAAAAAAAAAAAAGAACCTGCAAATACTCGGTGTGGCAGCATCTTTAGGGCATATTAAAGAATAACGTTTTTAAAAAGTAAAATCATGGCTCTCATGCAAACAGAAAATGAATACATGTCAAAGATGTTATTTAACTCATGAATTAATGAGGGAGCCAGGAAGACGTAAACGCTGGTCTAGAGGAGAATCCAGAGAGCAGGCAACATGGAGAGGCGATCAGGAACGCGGAAGTGAATTTGCTAACAGATCGAAAACTGGCCTCTTCCAAAGTGGCATCTCCACCAGATAAAATTCCTTTGCATCTCTATGAACGAGAATCATTTGCACTACCCTCGGTCTTCTGCAGTTTACAGGGTTGTAAATAGTTCAGCTCATGATAACGAAAAGTGCAGACTCTGTGGGACCAGACCTCCTGGAGGGGTGTGCTAGACAACGAACTGCCCAGCGTTCCATGGAAAGAACACCCTGTAGTCTTTTTGCCCATTCTCAAAGTCTGCCACAGTTTCTCCTGACTGGAATAGCAGGGGGAGCATTAGGGACCTGGGTGGGCCCAGGAAGACCCTCGTGTGCCTCGCTGAGGACTTGAACTGGATCCCGAGGACCTGTGAACCAGAGGATGTTTTTAAGAAGCATGTCTATGCTTGGAGGGATCTAAGGGGCTAATGATGGGTCAGTGCCCATCCTCTCAAGAAGAGGCTCAGAGGGGCAGAGAGCAACAACCCCTTGGGCAGGGGCTCCAGCCTGGACCTCATACACATGCCACCAGCCTAGAACCCTGTGTCCCCATGGCAAAGGGGTGGAGCTGCCCCCTCCCAATCCTACCCATACTTCTGCTATTCCTCTTCAGTAAGCTTACTGCTCCTACTGTTTTACCCACTTGCTTTTATCGGTTTGCCCTTTTAAGGTGACACATACTGTGGGTCATCCCAGAGCCCTGATGCAAAAAAAGATGCCCAGAAAGCCCCATGGGCTTCCCCAAATTCTGTCTCTCTGGCTGGTTCTGCCTCTAATAGCCCTAGAGTGGGGTCAGTAGGGACTTGTTGGGGTCCCCAATGGATTGTTTCTGTGTGGTTTCGGAGCCAGGAAGCCCAAAACCAGTTGGTGGAATATCAGCAGAACAAAGTCTTCCTCACTGATGTCAAACTGTATATCACAATCTTGAGAACAACCCCAACCCCCCAGGGCTGCCCCAGGAGTCAGATGAGTTCAGTGACTGAACTTGGAGCTGGAAGGCAGCAGGGCTGAGGACGGTGTCCTTGCCTTTTTCCTAATACACTGGGCACCTCCCACCACAGGGCCTTTACATGTGTTCACCTGCCTAGGCGCCCCGCCCTGCTGAAGTCTGCCTGTCTCCCTCCTCCCCTCCTTTGTGTTTACTTGTTGTCATGCTCACCCCAAGTATATTCCTGGCCAGAAATACCTCTACATAAAACCACAATGTCCCAACCTGCTTCCCTTCCTTCTCTGCTTACCTTTCCTGGTCCAAGCTATCCCTTGATGTCTGTCTTTATTTAGTGTCTATCTCTTCCACCCCCCAGAGGTAACCTCCACAAGGGCAGGAATTTTTGTCTGCAGTGCTCACTAGATCAGGGCTTGACACAGAGCAGGTGTTCAGTAAGTATTTGTTGAAGGAAGAAAGGAATGACTGCACCTGGACCCTGGAGATAGGCCAGGCTTCTGAGAACCAGGTCACACCCTGTTCTGCTCTGCCTCAGTTTTCTCATTTGTGAAATGAGTGTGATCACAAGGCTGTGGTAGGACTTTAATGAGCTTGTGCTCATTTGAAATTTCTAAGATCTCTGGAGAAAGTGCCTGTGCTGGAGAAGCTAGTGTGTGTGCTGCTCAGTGTTGGTGGGTGGCCAGGTCCACACATGGGGCCCAGCCTTGACCACAAGACCACAGAAAGAAGGAGAGAAATCAAGTCGCTGAGTACGGTGAACATGGGAAAGAAGGGTGATCAAGGGTTACAGACCCAGGTGCTTGGAGAAGGGAAGCCAGGCAGGGGATATAGACCAGATACTAGGAGTGAAGCCAACGTGGAGAGAAGGGGCCATGGCAGACCAAGGAGGAGGTACCTGTCAGGGGCAGTTAGCCACTGCTCAGCTCCGTTTCATGGCTGCCATTCCAGACTGCATGCCCTGTGCTGTGAGAGCCCCCACTTTTTGAGGAGCAGCACCAAAGTCCAGATATCTGTGAAATTTCCCACATTTTAGAAACTGTATAGGCCAAAACATGTCTGTGGGCCAGATGGAGCCCAGGGGTCCCTAGAATGCAGCCCCCAGTATAAACAATCCATAGGAGGGAGAAATAGAAAAACTATTTATGCTTAGTTCGGAGCCTAGACAGAGACCCAAGCATGCCAGAGGCAGGTGTGAGCTAGTTAACGCTCCACCCCCTCCTTAAAGCCTT
Source organism: Halichoerus grypus (assembly GCF_964656455.1). Classification (NCBI taxonomy): domain Eukaryota; kingdom Metazoa; phylum Chordata; class Mammalia; order Carnivora; family Phocidae; genus Halichoerus; species Halichoerus grypus. The sequence goes on along the minus strand of NC_135718.1, from coordinate 19,206,172 downwards.
CAGGTCTCCATTCTTCTATTGACTGATGTCCACAGAGCACCTAGTACTGGGACTACAGTTCTGAGTGAAGGCTGAAATGACCCCTGATCTCATGAAGCTCATGGTTTAGTGGAAAGACATACTAATCAATTGCTCATATGAGTAGAAGAGCATGCGTGTTGAGTGCTAAGAAGGCGATGGAGGTCTACAGTGCTGTTAATGCCTGTGATGAATCAGAGGCTTCCCTGGGTTAGGATGGGACTGTTGAGATTTGAAGGAATGGTAGGTTTCACTGAGTGAAAAAGAAGACCAGATAGAACAACATGTGCAAAGGCCCTGTGGCTGAAGGCCAGTGTTGCTGGAACAGAGACACCCAGGGTTAGAATGGTGGGAGGTATGTCTGGTTTGTCAACAGGGTCATATCATGCAAGGCCTTGTAGGCAGGTTACAGATTTTTGTCTTCATCCCAAGTGCAAGGGGGAGCAAATGAAATATTTAAGCAAGAAGGTGCAGTGAGGTTATGATAGTTTTTGCATTTTGGAGTGATCATTCTTGATTGCCTTGGGGAGAATAGACTTGGGAGGAGTCCACAGAGCAGAAGGGGGAGAACAGTTAGGAGGTGTTTATCAGTAGCCCTAGCCCTGTGGAGGCAGAGCTCTGCTTGCAACAGTTAAGACCTAATATCTTCCTCTGTGAGCTGGTGTGGACAGCTGGGTGCATTGGTTGCATTTGTTGGTTTCCCTTAAGCTGCTACTCTCACATGATCCCAGGGCACAGGGTGCACTGAAGGCACTGCTCCGTTTCCTTCGTCTGCAGGGAGGAAGCACCGGGATCCTACTGGCAAGATGCTTCCCGCCAGCCATGCTGTCCCTGCCTCTCCCAGTTTGGACTTGGGGGGTTGGGGGGGCAGGGGGTGGTGGTTCCTCTATTGTGTTAACCTAGGAGTGTGGCTGTAGGAATTGCTTGGGGAGGGTAAGGATTACTTACTTGGACAAGGGAGGGCCATAGATAGTTTATTCAGGGAGATAAAATAAAGAAAGAGGTCTGTTGGTAGACGCTATGGATTCTGATGGCTAAAAAGGCATTTGGAGCTGCTTTGCACTTGGGTTAGCTTAGAAGACTAGAGCAGAGCTTACAGTGCAATCTTCTGCTCCAAATGCCAGGAAGAGCAAGGACATAAGGATTTCAACTCTCTTCCCCTGTCTGGTAAATAACTGGTTAAACCAGTCAGCCCTGAGCTCCTGCCCCAGCTGGCTCCTTGTCAACTCAAGAGGGGTGTGTCTGCTCATAAGAAATCAGAACTAGAGTCATTTACTTAGAGCCAACCTCACCCAAAATTGTTGAGAGAATGCAATGTGCCCTTGAGAAACTCCAGAAAGAGTCATTGATTTGGTGGCCAAAGTTGAAGTCATGGGAGAATATCCTCCCAAAACTTCTAAAATGGGGGTTGGCAAACTTTTTCTACAAAACACCAGACAGTAGATATTTTAGGCTATGTGGGCCAAGAAGCCAAAGTGAAGATAGTGGGTACTTATGTAGTCATTTAAAATGCAACTATTTAAAATTTGAAAAGCCTTGTTAATTCACAGATTATGTAAAAAGGGGCACTGGTTCAGATTGGCTTGAGGATGATAGATTGCTGACCCCAGTTCTCAGGCTGCTCAGAGACCCTGATTTCCCAAACCAAACACCTGCTTTCAGTTGTTCAATTTCTCAGACATGAGCACTAACTCTCATGAGGGACTGAATTTGCGGGAGGGAATAGAAGGAAGGAAGAAGGGAAGGGGGTTGTTAATTTGGGCGATAGCTCTAGGTCAGAGAGAGGACGAAAAAGGGGTGAGGGGGGCACTGGTTGACTAACAACCCACTTCCTACACATAAGTGGCCTGGATGTGATTTTTATGGCCAAAACAGATCTTTTGGGGAGATGTCACCACGATGGTTGTCAACCCCCGGGCCAGTTTACCCTTGGTCCCTTTACTCACCCTCCCTGCCTGTAGGTTTCACAACTGCAAAAACACCCAGTTTGCCAGAGATTTCTGCCCCACTAAAGATATCAGTCCAACCACTGAGACATTTCCGTGCCTCCACTTGTCTGTGTGACCTTGAGCAAGTTACTTAACCTCTCTGATCCTTCATTTCCTCATCTATAAAAGGCAAGGCACCTGCCTCCGAGGGGTTTGGTGAGGATCAAGGAAATGTGCCTGTGAGACACACCTGATGACTGTTAGCTGCATTGTTTTCTCTCTTGGCACTCCCTCTCTCCTCTGCCCCTGCTCACCCCTCTGTTGATTTGGTTTGTTCTGTTCTTTTTTGGTAAGGCTGGAAAAGAAGAGCAGGAGGGCATGGAAGAAAGCACCTCATCAGCGACCAGGCAGGAGAAAGAAACAGAGTCCTCAGATGCAGAAGACACAAGGACAAAGAAGGTAAATTTGGTCCCAGGTGCTGGCAGGACCACCACATCTGCATGACGGCCCGTGGGCACCGCGTCTCAGGCATCCCCATCCTGCCATGGGATGCCCCACTCGCTGCATGGGCTGTGTCCAAGACCCCACCTGGGCTGCCACGAATGAAGCCAGCACTTCTTGGAAGAATGGTTTTGCCTGGGATCTCTGCAGTCTTTATTAAGGAGATCTTTACTGCATGCCTGGGCTCTGCCTCAGTCTCCAGCACCTTGGCAGCACTCATAAGAGAAAACATGTGCCCAAAAAAGACTCAGGCTTCAGAGCCAGCCTCCCAGAATAGTTCCCTTGGGAGGGGCTGGGGGAAGAGGGGAGCTTCGGATGCTCAAGCTAGGGCCCTGACCTCAGCATGCCCAGACCCTGGGATTAAAAAAACATCTACTGCGCTTGTAAAGATTATTTTACTTAATTAAAATTTAAATATCCAGTTATAGTGCTGTGGCTGCCTCAGCAAAAAGAAACGTGTTTGGAACGCGGCCAGCTTTGTGCCTTTCTGGTCAGGAGAGGTGGAGAGATGAGTATTGCTGGCGAGGAGGCTGATCTCCGAAATCTGGCTCCTGGGGACATGACAGAATTTCAGGAGGGGCCAAGTGTGAGCCATGGCTATGAAAGTTGCACCCTTGTGGGAAAGGGAGCTTGGGGGACTTTTGAGGGGGACTTGGCTACAGTTCCATTTAGTGATGGCCTTCATGCAAGGAAATAGCTCCAGCCAGTTGATTTATTTAGAGTTTATAACTTTATCATTCATTCATTCGAAAACTTTATTGAGCACCTATTATACACCAGGGTTTGAAATTCTTTGTGCCATTTTTAAACGTGGTAGATTCAGCATTAAGGGCTGATTCTAAACGCTGTTTTTGAGCCTCATCCTAGGGATGAATCAGCGATGTGGGACTTGAGTGGTTTACAGCTCCTGATTACCCAGTAAGTGTTCCCAGGCAGAAGCCCGAGTGCTCAGGATCTTTCTGATTAGAGGGGCCCAGTGGTCAAGGTTCGCGCCCTCTGGTTGAATACCAAGACCTGCTCCTCCGTCACTCTCTGACCTTTCTTCTGCGTGTTTGTTCAGGAGCAAGAGTGGGAGAGTGGAAGTGAGGCCGAAGGGGAGAGCTGGTACCCCACCAACATGGAGGAGCTTGTTACGGTGGACGAGGTTGGTGAGGAGGAAGATTTTATTATGGAACCAGACATCCCAGAACTGGAAGAAATTGTGCCCATTGACCAGAAGGGCAAAATCTGCCCAGAAATATGTCCCTGTGTGATGACCACCTTAGACCTGGACGTAGCCAAGGATTTCACCAACGAGGGAGGGAAGCCCGTAGGGAACGGGGCCACGGAAATCAGCCTCAAGACACCCAAAGACCTGCCTTCTGCCCCCACGAGCTGTCCCAGTGACATGGACGTGGAAATGCCTGGCCTAAATCTGGACACTGAGCGGAAGCCAGCTGAACGTAAGACAGGCCGCTCACTGGAGGGTTCAGATTGCTACGAGGAGCGGGCAGAGGGAGGGGAGCGTTCCGATGTGCGTCTGGCCCCTCCACTCCAGCAAATGTCTTCCCCCGAGCCAGCAGAGGAGGGGGCCCGGCAGCCTAGCCCACCTCTCGATGACTGCAAGGCCAGGGGGACCCCTGAAGACGGGGCTTGTGAAGGCAGCCCCCTGGAGGGGAAAGCCAGCCCTCGCACCGACACCAGCCTCCAAAGCCAGGCTTGCCAAGGAATGTCGACCCAGGGTAACTACCTCCCTTTTCTCCCGTGCGGTTGGGTTGATGGGACCACTGCTCACCTAGGGAGGTGTGCGGGCACGTGCAGGCTGGAACGAACATGAGCAAGGTTTCAACCAGCATTCAAGCTGGTTCAGAAAGCCAGCTTCCAAAGGCCTGGTTAAACGGTTAGCGCTTCTCGGCAAATGGTGTGAAGGAAATCAGATAGGAGGCCACATGTTTTCTGAGAAGCAAACTCAGACAGGATAGACTTCTCTGAGTTTACGGGAGCCCAGATAGACCCTGACAACTAAAATCAGCGAAAGCTTTGAATCATCAGGCCAAGGGGCTCTGGTTCCTTGGATCAGCAGACGGCCTCTCAGGCCTGCCCAAGGGCGGACCACCCGGGCTGTTACTCCTGTGAAGCCCGGGGGAGGGGGCAGGAGAGCAGGAAGTGAGAAAGGAGCACTGAGCGGGCAGAGGGTGGGACGGGGGCGGGGGGGGGGCTCCCGGGGGGTATGGCCCATTCCCCTGGCTCCCGGTGCAGACCCCCTCAGTCTCCACGGCCTGACGGGGAGGCGAGGCCTGTCCCAGGCTGTCCTCCGCCTCCGCTGCAGGTGATGCTGTGGGTGCCCGGCGCTATGCCATCATGAGAGACAGAGTTTAAAATAGGCTAAGCCCTGTCTTCTCTGCCAAGTGGGAACAAAGATCCGGCAAGGGCTACGGTGCGGGGAGGAGGAGCCCTCAGCCTTCTCCGCGGGAAAGTAACTAGCGCTTCCTTCCCCAGAGGGCCTGCAGCACGTTGAAGGTGGCAGGGAGGGGGACCAGAGTCGGGGACAGAAACCGTGGAGTAGAGGCTTGAAAAGAAACCCTCCGCCCCGTGCCCTGTGGCTGGCACGAGCCTGGCGGCTGCTGGACACTCAGGCTCTCCTGCATGGCGGGCTGACCTGAGCTGTTTTTCACCTGCGAGTCTCCATGGAAACTGCCCTGAGCACCTGCCTGGTTGCCGGAGCAACGCGGAGGCCTGGGCTGGGTCTCCGGAAGGCAGGACTGGAGAAGGAGCAAAACGTTCACCGTGCCCCGATTGAACCCCTTTATTTTGCCGTATAGGTCTCAACAAGTACTGGTGTTCATGGCTGACTTGCTTACCCAGTGTTTGGAGCTCGTATTTAATAACACCGCTCGACAAGCTTGGGGTGAACGTGGCATTGTCTTTTGCGCCAACCTCTGCGCCTAGACACGTCAGCACGATGTTTGGCCGCCGGTCATCCTCCTGCCTGCGGAGAGGGAGTGATTTCTGAGTTGGGGGGCAAGGCGGGGATCATGCCAACCGAAGGAGGCGGCAGCCCATCCCCCACGGACCCAAGGCGCGGAGTTGCCGAGCGTTCGTGTGTGTGGGGGCATCCTTTTGGCAGGGGAACAAACTCTCAATTACAGCGTTTGGGCTCTAATTAGCAGTCCTCGCCCTCGCTTCATGTTATTAAGCAGTGCGAGGGACCATGCCTGATCACACAGTGCAAGAATAGGATGGCAGAGAGTCTTTGAAGTACATTGTGCTTCCTTAGTTCTCTACCTTGGCCCATGTTTTGCAGACAACCCCAAGTACGTGGAAATGAAATCTCTGGACGTGAGGTCACCAGAATACACCGAAGTGGAGCTGAAACAGCCCCTCTCTTTGCCTTCCTGGGAACCAGAGGATGTGTTCAGTGAACTTAGCATTCCTCTAGGTAGGTGAAGTACACAGTCCTTCCTGAGCATTCAGCTCCAGGAAATGATAGCGCCATGGTAACATCTAAGAGGTCCCGAGGGCTTTTTTGTCATTTTGTTGTTGTGTTTAACGTCGGATGTAATAACCGGGATAGGTATGGTGCGTATCTTGAAGGTTTCTTGCAATTTCAGTCTCCCGATAGTAGAGCTGATACCTCATGGCGTCAGGCCCTGAACAGGACTGCCCTGGGAGCCAGAGCAAAGAGAAACTCGCTTTCCCTGTTCGGGAATGCTTTATTCCTGACCACACAGCCTTTATTCAGGCAGAGATCAGAGGCCCCAGTGGCCGCCCAAAGTCAACAGAAATGAACTTCTTCTGCTCCTGGCTTCCCTACCCTCCTTGCCCCAGCCCTTCCCAAGACAATGCTACATTTTTTTCCTCTTTGAAGGACCAGCTTCTCTGAGGCAATGATGCTGAAGAGACTGCATCTGGGGAGACACTCTATATTTGGTAGAGGGAGCATTGAACAGAGAGAGACCGGGGCCCCTTTCCTTCCTGTTTCACTTATTGGATGACTGACTGCATGACCTCAGACAAGTCGTACCCAGGAATGTATTTTGGTTTTTATTTTTTCCAGTCACTACAAGTCCTTTATTAACAAGTCAATAAAGAGAGAGAGGGAGAGAGAGATGTAAAAATACTTTTCTCGGAGGCCCTGGGAATGGAAGGTACTGTCAGAACCCACCTGGCCAGAGAAGGCAGCCCAGCCAGAGGCAGAATGGAGATTGGGGGTCCAGGGGTGCGGCTGGTGGGAGGCACTGAGAAGGAGGTGGCTCAGGCTTTGGGCAGGGAGTGTGCAAATGCAGAGGCCACAGTGGGGTTCCTGAGCCTTAGTTTTTTTCACCTGTAATATGGAATTGAATCAGATCAATTCCATAGTGGAATTTGCAATAGCGGAAGTGGTGGGGGGTGCAGGAAGGGAGGTTAATAATAGAATCACCTAGGACACATTTATAAGGGGGGAGTTAACTAGAACCTTAGGGTAAGGAGTGAAGTTACTTCAATAAAGTACCCTGAGAGCTTCTGATAACCACCGCTAACCCGGTGACTCCCACTCCACGTCGTCCTTGAGTCTTTGCATTGACTCTGAGAGGTTGGAAAGCAATGAGACGAAGGAGTAGTAACAGCCACTAGAGAGAGAGCTTAGGAAGGTGTCATTTGGGAAAGCGTCCCAAGGAAGCACGAGAAAGACGGGTTATGTGAGGACTGATGACCACACGTCTGCTTACTCAGGGAGGGGCTGGTCAATATGGAGGCTCACCCTTTCCATCAGGTTTCTCTTTTTCTTTTCATCTCCTTTTAAACATTTCTTACTGTTTCTGCCCTCCAAATGTTCCATTTTCATAGAGTACCCATTTTTACTGAGCAGCACTTTCTAGACAACATGGCACCATGCAGGGCACTCAGGGGCGGTTGAGAAATGTAACACAAGTCTCTTGGCATCCAAGAACTTGGAATCTGTGCGACCCACACAAGCAAAAATTAAGAATAAGTTCTGCCACCTTGTCATCTGTGTCTTTTTAAAAATTGTTTTTCATTCCAAAAAGTGTGATAGATTATTATGACAAGTGTAAAAAATAAGAGCCACGTAAAGTCAATGTTAAATGTTGTTATCTCTTCACTCCAGTTTCTCCCCAGCTCCAGAGGTAGTCACGATCATACCCACAGAGACTAGGTCACACCATACACAGAATGTTCTACAATTTGCTTTTTTAACTTAACAGTGGGAGTCAGAGACCTTTTCACGTCAGTACACAGACAATGCATTCTTCTTAACCATTGCAAATATTGCACCCTAAAAGATGTACCATAAATTACTTATCCATTTCTCTACTGGTGAACATTTAGCATGTTTTCAGTTTTACCCCATTATTAAAATGCTGTAAGAGTTAAGCTTTTATGTTTATGTCACTTACCATGCAAGCACCATTTCTAGTGCTTACTTCATTATTTAACTCTCTCAAAACACCTATGAGGTAGATAATATTTTTATCCTTATTTTATAAGTTAGAAATCTGAGATGCAGGGTTACAAAGCTGATGATTTGCAAAGACTGGAGTCAGGATTCAAATCCCAGTAATTTGACTCATAGGACCATGCTTCCTCTATGCTCTGCTGCCTTCCAAACATGCCGTCACCTTTGTGTGCATGCCAGGGTTTCTGCAGGACAGCGTCCTAGACTGGGAGCGGGGAGTGGGGGCTGTGGTGTGATGTATATTCGCAGTTCATCTTTTCATAATTGCTGCTAAATTGCACTCCAAAAAGATTATACCAGTTTTCCCTGCCGGAGTGAGAATTCTCATTCTCTGTTTCCTTACCAACTTTGGACGTCATCAGTTTTGAATCTTTACCAACCTGTTAGGAAAATGGTATCTCATTCTGCTTTTTAAAAACAGTTCTAATGAAGTATAATTGATGTTAAAGAAGTGCACATGTTTAAAGTGTATGGTTGATCAATTTGGACATATGTGTACACCTGGGAGACTAATTACCACAGTAACATAGTGAACGTATTCACCACCTCCCAAGTTTCCTGATGCTCCTTTGTCATTCCTCCCTCCCCACACCTCGGTCCCCAGGGAACCATTGATCTGCTTTCTGTCACTAAACATGAGTTTGAATCCAAAGGGAATCATCTGGAATATAGGGTTTTTGCCTGACTTCTTTCACTCAGCATAATTATTTTGAGCCCTTGATGGGCATTTGGGTTGTTTCCAGTTTGGGGCTGTAACAGATTGTGCTTTTGTATTGCATGTAGTCTTCGATGAGCTTTGAGACCCATTATCTTATTGATCTTAGGGGGTGGGGGTATGGCACCATTCTCCACATTTGACAGGAGAGGAAACAAGTGCAGATGCTTACCCAAGGTCACACAGCAAGGTCAGGTCAGAGCTCCGGGTTTCCAATCTGAGACCACTCTGCCCTCCTGTCCCTCTAGTTCAGGAAGCACAGTGTAGGAAAGGCAATTTTTGCGCAGCGGTTAAGAGCACAGACTGTGGAATCTGATTCCCCAGGTTTATGTCTCAGCTGGCTAGGGGACAAAGAGCGACCCTTTTCAGCTCTCCTCATTGATTTATTGACTTTCTTCATCAATAACTAAGGGTAGTAATAGAAGCCTACCATGCATAGTTAGTTTGAGGAGGAAATGAGTGAATACGTGTAACGTCTGAGTGTTTTCCAGGAGGAGGGTTCTCTGTTGTTACTACTCGTTCATGAAGTAATTATTGAGCCCTACTCTTTCCTCTCACTGGGGCTGCATGCCCCTTATGCTCCAGAATCCAGCACTCCCGCAGGGACTTCTAGGGAGGGAGGGAACAGCCTTCGGGCTTTGTCCTTGTGGAGAGCAGGGAGGCAAATGGGGAATGCCAAGGATTCAGAGTAAAGGGAGGTGAGGTCCCAGTGCTCGGGGAATGGGGTGGACATGGGGTGGGGGGAGCGGAGAGAGGGCACGGCCCCATGGGTTTGAGGCCAGCTCTGAGTGACCCCAGCCAGCCTGAGCCTGCCAAGGTCTGCGCTTCCAGAACCAAAGGGCATTGCCTACAAAACGCAAGCTCCCCCTCCACGCATCACAGGATTTGCCAGGATGATGTAGTTATAATTACCCGGCCCAGGAGCTATTATTAGAAAGCAAATACAGCTTTAATTGTCATGCTTAATAGAGGCTGAAAAATGGGAGGACCGAGTGGCTCCAGATGGGTTGGGGCAGTGAGAGTTTTCTTCAGTTCTGGCCCTCCCATTCCAGAGGCATCCTGAGGTGGTGTTGGCATGTGGTGCCCATGGCCACTCCCAGTTACTGGGGGGGGGGTTGCCAGGCGTTTGGGGATCCTCCTCAGACTTCTCCTTCCTCAGTGCTTTTAAGTACCTGGTACCGCTTCACGGCTGGACGTCAGGCGGGGGCAGGGAAGAGTTGCTGCCCACCTTCGGGGCCCGGGTTAGGGGGCAGGAAGGCCTCTGTGGAGAACTGTTTAACCCACGGCAGGAAATGAATATTTTTTGAGCACCAGGCAAAATGATAACACCGTTTGTGGGAGTATTATTTCTATTTTATAGATGAGGAGACTAATCTCAGAGAGTTTAAATAACGTACCCACGGTCACACAGTGTACGTAAAAGAGCTAGATCTTTCGGACTCTAAATTCCATTTTCTGTCCACTATACTGTGGCTTCCAAGCCTTTTTTTTTGCAGGGGGGGCAGTGGAAGTCGTTGTTCCAGTGAAACCTCACCCAGAACCCCTCACATGGCCGCTGTGCCGCTTGGGTCGAAAGGGCCCACAGCTCAGGCCCTGCTTTACGCTCTGTGGTGGCTTCTGAGGCAGCGGTGCCCCTTCTTGGGGACCCAGGACATGGGCTGGAAGGCCTCTTGGAAAACCTGGAGGATGCTGGAGGCCTTACCAGGGCCCTGCCGTGAAACCCCAAGGTTTCTTTGCTGGGACCACCCACGGGCCCTCCTGCAGGGTCGGGGGCAGGATAGAGGGAGCGGCTCTGATCACAGGCTGTGTCTGCTCCCTGTGGCCTCCGGGTGGTGGTCTCCTTCCCCAGTGGCCTTTATCTTGTCTTGTGTGGACATCTCCCTACAGAGCAGGCTGGGGAGAACTGTTCTGTGGGAACAGAGGACCAAGGCATGCCTTGCTTACGGCTCCTCTGCTGCGGGCCTGTGAGTGAGGTGGAGGGACCAGCCGGCCACCCACAGGCAGAGCAGGGCCAACTTTTCGGTCCTTTGCCGTGGGGGTGGGAGGAAGGTGAGGAGGGCAAGGGCACAGACTCTTTCTGGGCAGCAGGCCCAAGAGAGGCCCCCTCCCTTCTGGGGGCTGCTGTGGGCAGGGCAGCGAGCTGCGTGGCAGTTAGAGAAAACTGGCTGAGGAGGCTGCCAAAACCAGGCCCAAACCACAGAGGAGCAATCAGTCAAAGCAGGCCTTGGGCAGGCCTCCCAGGCTCCCGCCTCCGTCCAGGCTGGCTGCTGCACACTGATAAGTGGCTCTTTTGAAATGAAAAAAAAAGTTGTAATTACCAGTCTAAGCGGCCGCTCAATGGCAGGGTCTCTGTCCCACAGGACACGGCAGGAGGAAAGTGAAGGAAGCCCAGGCTTGTGGTCCCACGCAGCGCCTTGATGGAGCCCTGGGCGGTCTCCCTCTCTGCCAGAAGCGGCCGCAGTCCCCCTGGAGGGCGGCCCCCCTGCCCTGGGCCCCCCTCCACCCGCTGCGGCCTCCCCGGCCCCCCGCAGGGCCACGGGCTCTAAGCAGGTGGGCAGCAGACCAGCCAAGTGCGGGCGTGCACACGCCAGCCCCCCAGCCTGAGAGCAGGAACCGCCGGCCCCGTTCCCGCAGTTCCCTAAGGGGTCCTGCTTCTCACGGCCCTGATGCCCTGCTCTTCTGCTGACAGTTCCGACTCCCCCCAGCTTCCCACAGGTTCTTACTGGAGTCTGGTCTGTGCCCTCTCAGACCTGCGCTCCTTCCACTCTGCCAACCATGGCTTCAAGAGGAGAACGGTGACCCCAAACACCTTGGCGACGGCTGGAGCAGCCACCGTGCCTTTGAAGATGCATCTTCTGGGCTGTGACACCGTCACTTCTCTCGCCATCGGGCCACCGTTTCCTTTCCTCAAAATCAGAAGGCAGCCCAGAATCCTTTGACTTCTATTTAGCAAATCCCATAAGTAAAATGCTATCGCTGGGTGGTTCAGATGTAAACACTGGACGATGGGAAGATGTTTATGATACACGATTACATGAAAAAGAGAGGAGACAGAACTATACTTAGGGTATAATGAAAACTGCCCCCTAACCGAAAAAAAGCTCTACATAGAGATAGTATGGAAGAAAATGTTTTGATTGGAATGACTCTAAGTGATTTTTCCTCACTTTTGTGTATTTTTAAAGTTTTCTTTAATGAGTATAATTCTAAAACAAACAAAAATGACAGCATCCTTCCCAAGTCCTGGCCCTAACAGCTACAGAGAGGGGTACAGCGTGGAGAAACGAAACGCTTCCTCCTCGTTTCCCTAGAAGCAGGCTGATAACAGGAGGGTCCGGGCCCCATTCCCAGGAACAGCTGCAGAGCAGAGAATTGTGAAGCACTCCCTCACAACCACCTGGGAATGGAGTCGGCCCTGTTCTCAGGCTTGTTTTGCAGATGAGGAAACTAGGCTTGGAGAAGCTCCATAACCAGCCAGAGTCAACAGCAAGCGAGGGATGGAGCTCAGTGCTCCCATTTCCACCCGCCAGCTGGCAGGACCACAGGGGCCTCATGTGGTCTTCCTAAGTCCTGCCTGTCCGTCCCCCATCCTCCTGCAGGGGTGGAGTTCGTGGTGCCCAGGACTGGGTTTTACTGCAAGCTGTGCGGGCTGTTCTACACGAGCGAGGAGATGGCGAAGATAAACCACTGTCGCAGTGCTGTCCACTACAGGAACTTACAGGTAAGGGAGCCTTCCTTGCCCAGGACCGGGGGGCTCCCCAGTCGATGTCCTTCCACCACGTGGAGAACAGCTCTTTCCCCTGGCCCGTCTCCCCCAGGCTGCTGCTCCATGTGCTGGCGCCTTCCCTGTGCTCTCAGGACATCTGTCTCCCCTGGAGTACTTACAGCATTCTGTTGGGGGCGGGTTTTGGGGTATCTGCTTCTCCCCCTGGTCTGAGTAACTCGAGTTAGGGATCACCCGGCCCATGCTTGAGGCTGACCCCTTTTCACAAGACCTGGATATTCTAGATGCAGGCATTTCTCTGTTTCTGTTCCCCCATGCTGTTCCCCTGTTTGCTGCAATAAAAATCACCATTATGTTCTATTCAAATGTTCATCTGCCACTGCAACTATTTATCAGAGGCATGCTATGTACCAGACGCTGTTCTAGGTCTGGAGATAAAACAACAAAACCACACACACACACACACACACACACAGGGGCGCCTGGGTGGCTCAGTCAGTTAAGTGTCTGCCTTCAGCCCAGGTCGTGATCTCAGGGTCCTGGGATCGAGCCCTGCGTCAGGTTCCCCGCTTGGCAGGGAGTCTGCTTCTCCCTCTGCTTCTTCCTCTGCTCCTGCTCTCTCTCTCCCTTTTTCTCAAATAAATAAAACTTAAAAAAATTATAAACACACACGCAAGCAAAAGACAAAAACCCCTGCCCTCTTGGAGCTTCCATCCGAGTGTAGGAGATAAGCAATAAAATAAGTTTTATGGTATAGTAACAGGGGACATATAAAACATACTACTGTGTTTCATCCAATCTGAGGTCCCAGCCGTTATAAGACACACTACCACTTTTTGGATACCAAGAGGAAAAAAATTGTTGTAAAGTAAATGGTGAGACTCCATCAATTGTAAAATGCGTCTCAGTTTCAGAGATGTTAACGTGTGGGGGAAGAAAACCTCATCTTAGAATCAATGAAAGACAGTAGTAAGTTCTGTAATATATACCTAACTGACATGCAGCATGTTGCAACTTCGGGTGTGGGGGGGATCTTCGGGACCTTAATAGAAAGCATGGTATATCAGATGCCAGGGATAAGTATTCCAAGGCACCTTATGTTTTTACTACAAGGAGCCAGACTAGTTTTTTGGCACATGAGGCCTCACCTAGGGCAGACCCTCGTGGTGGCAGCATGTCCTAATGCCAGAGCAGACATTGCTGTTAAATTGTTAGAGTGGCTGATCGAGGATTTTTCAGCCAGAGGTGTGAAATAGAATCACCGGGACAGTGTTTTGAAAGTATACATATACATACATATATATATATATATATATATACACACACACACACATACTAGGTGAGCTAGTCAGTAGAATGGGGGGAGGTGATCCAGGAATACATAATTTGAGAAAGTTCTCCATATGATTCCAATGTGCATCCCTAGTTAAGAGACTCAGATATGGGCCAACTCTTGTTTTTTGTTGAGGATATTGAGGCCCAGAGAAGCTATGTGATTTGTCCAAGGCCATGCAGGTGGTGAGTTACCAGGCCCGGAAACAGATTGCCTGATTCTTAATCACTTGCCCTTTTTTAGCCTGTTAAGCTGATCTTGCAAATCAAGACCCATAATGGCATGGCCTGTGTCACCATCTGCAAGGGATTGTCATTGGCTATGCCTGGACTCATGTCATTTAAGCCTCTTGATTTCCCTCTGCAAGCAGCTGCTCTGTGACCAAGGAAGCTGTGGGGCCTGGGGCCCAAGTCCTGGCCTCTCCTGGGGGAGCGCAGTGAAGGCCTGACTTGACCAGACCAAGCATCCAGACTGGGCTCTACAGAGCCAGCGGAGGGTGTCCGTCTACCCTAAAGACATCATCATCCCCCACCCCAACAAGATAAAACCTATAGAATGGCAGCATCGGAGATCATCTAGTCCTGATTTTCCCCAACTGTGGTCCTCATACCAGCTGGCATTTTTAAACATGCAGCTTCCTGGACCCACCCTACACCCGCTATTCATTCTCTCCAGGGCTGGGCCTGAAGATCCTCATTTAAAAAAATAGCAGGTTCTGATACCTCAGTGTGCGAGCTCTTGATCTCATGTGGTATTCTCGGCTGGATTGTGTAGTTCTCAAGGAGACCACGCAACTCAAGATCACTCAAGAAGTTAGGATGAGTCCAGACTTGCCAGGGCCTCTGATTCTAAATCCTGTATTTTTTTTTCCAGGACAGTGGACTACACTGTGTTCTGGGCCTATGGGCCAACCCCCCAGGCAGACTCACCTCCCCAGAGCAGGCCAGAGCCATTCCCGTGGTCCCCAGGCACGTCAGGGCCAGACATGGGCTAAGCCTTTCAGGCCTGCCAACTGCAGTTCAGGTTTCTCTGGCACACCTGTTGGGGAGCTGGGGGCCTCCACCGCGGGCTTCTCAGATAAGGTTTCTGTCAGTGGCCTTGACAGAATGTCTCTTGTCCACACAGCCTCACGCACCCCACACTACCCCACGTTACATGTGTGAAAAGTGAAGAATTCAAACCTGAGCAGCAGGTGTTGGTTCACACCTAAGTCAGGCAACTTGTAAACTTAGCACCACCGGCAGGCCTGGAGGTGGGGGTGAGGGATTGCTCTTTGAGGCGGGGAGCAGGTGGAAGGAGCCTCCTTTCTCCCTGTGCAGCTTCTGCTGGGCCCCCACTGCTGGTCATAACCCGAAGAGAACCCATCCAGAGTGACCCAAAACAACGAGGGGAGTCAGATAGGTCAGATAGGAAAACTAGATGCCTCCCTGGCTCCAGGTCCAGAGAGGAGTGAGCCCACATTTCCCTTCCTGGGGTGAGGTGGAGAACAAACCGGGCCCTCCCTCAGCAGCCTGGCCCGCAGGGACCCACGGTCGGTCTGCCGCTCTCCGCATCAGGCTCACCCACCTCTCAGAGCCAACCGGTTTCTTCTAGAGAGAGCAGGTCATCTTACAGGCATCACCTCGTCTGACCCTCAGAATCGCCCTGGGAGGAGGAAGGCACCGTTTCTCCCGTTTACCAGATTAGGAGTCAGAGGCAGAGAGAAGACGAGTACTTTCCCAGAGTCAGAAGGCTGATGCCCCTCACGATAAAGGACAACATGACGGGGTACTTGTCCTGAGCCAGGCGCTGAGTGCTTACCGTACCACCCGTGGACCTCACAGCCACCTTACAGCGGTAGTTGCTGTTGTTAACCACACTGCATGGATGTCAGAGAGCCTGGGTGGCTTGCCTGCCGAGAGCTAGGATCTGAACCCGCGTCATCTGGCAGCAGAGCCCACACATGTGACCACTTGCCCACTGACTCCTAATCCAGTGCTCTTTGCACTGCCCCCTGCTGCCTGGGCGATCAGAGGAGCCCGCTGGGGCCCGTTACGTCTCACTGCACGGAATCTAGAATCCCAGGGGCGGCCTGCCGTGTGGCCGGGGGCCGGTGGTGATAGCAGCGAGTGTCCGGGGGCGGTATGAGGCAGCCCCCCGCTACAGAACAGGAATCCAGCGACAGACCTCCGGGCTCTCGGCCTGCCTTCTGCCCGCCAGGAAACAGGTGGTTACAAGAGGCGGCAGCCGGCTTTGGCAATCCGCGTAGGACAGTGCTGCTCTCCCCCCGTAGGTCGGCCGGTCCCCCTGGCCTCTGGTCCCCCCTGCCTGTCACGCGCAGACATGCCCCTGGGCGCTGAGGCTCTTCTGGAAAACAAGTGGAGTCATTGTGAGCATTCAATGAGTTTCTATAAGGAAAGAGAAGAGCGCTTGCACAGGATAAGGGCCTTGGAAGTGGTCCCGTTGTTAGGATCTGTGTTTTCGAGGACAGCCCTGCGGTACTTGTAAACTAACAGAGAGAGAGGAGGGAGCTGAGCGTGGGTCCTGTAGCCCCAGAAGGACTGGGGGGGGAGGGTTGGGAGGGGGTCCCACACCCTGGGAGACATGATGCGAGAAGGGGCCCAGGTACATCCTGCCCTCCCGTCCCCTCCCCTGTCCCGCCAGGTCACCACTGACCCTGTCCCTTCCCTTTGTCCCTCTCTCGCCACCGCAGAAGTACTTGTCCCAGCTGGCCGAGGAGGGCCTGAAGGAGACCGAGGGGGCCGGCAGCCCCAGGCCTGAGGAGGGCGGAATCGTGCCGCACTTTGAGAGGAAGAAGCCTTGACGCTGCGGGAAGCCGGGAGCCGAGGTGGGGCCTTCCTGACCTCGGTGACGGAAGCTAAAGCCAGAGAGGAAGGAAAACCAGGCCAGCCATGTTGCCTCGGCTCGTCCTCGGAGACTCGTGAAAATGCCCTTGAAGTGTCTCCGCAGTGAAGCTGTCACCTGATGTGTCCAGCGGCTGAGGGTCACCCTCTCTCCCCCGACCTCCCTGATTCTTGTTTCCTTCAATTTGCTTCTCTCTTCTTCCCCCTCCCTCCCTCTCTCTCACCTTCTGTGCCAAGGGTCATTTATTTTTCATAAAATCCAACTTCTCAGGGATTTTCAGTGTTCAAATTCTTGATGGGACAGGACAGGTCAGGCCAAGGAAGAGCTCTCACGGAAACTCCCTGGTCAAGACCCACTTTGGGGGGCCTGGAGTGTTTTCTGTGCCTGGCGTCCTGAGCCGGGGGAGTTGTCGGGTCATGCAGGCCTGGAGGGGGGGCCCCCTAGACCAGCAGTTGGCAGAAGCTGGGAGTTCCTCCAGCGGGACCATCTTTTTGAAAAGCCCCCGTTTTTAATAACTCTTTCAACCTCTCAGTTCCTCTAGAAGTCCACCAGATTCATGCCTTAACATAAAAGCAATGAATTTCACCGAGGAGGAAAAGAGCTCTTCATTTTGGAAGCTCTATTAAGTCCTCCCCGCCCCCCAAACTTATTTCCATCCTCAGGATTTCAGGAGGTGCCAAGCTTTGTTCTGTCCTGGACAATGAATTTGGTATAGATTCACTTCAATTAAAAATGAAAACAGTAGTGTCTTCTCCCTTCCGCCAAAACAATAGTTGGTACGGGCTTGGGTCGAACGCTGGCTTCCCAGCCCCATGTGGCACTGGCTCAAGGGACCCGAAAACACGGCATCTGTCCTCGACTTGCTCCTGGTGCCTGTGCTCTGGGCTCCAGCAGCCTCTCAGTGGGGTGGTTTTTAAAACGGTCTCTCAGTGGAGAGAGAAACTAAGGAAAGAGCAAGGCTGCAGGAGTGAGGAGCAGCATTTGAGGATTGCCAGGAATTGGTAGGTGGGCAGGAGGTCGAGGGCATTTCAGAGGACCCCTGTGTGCACACTTGGGTGTTGAATGTCATGAAGAACAGAACTCTTCTTCCCGTAGGGTTTGCTGGTACTGGAGGTGAGTGCCTTCAGGCCCCAGACTAGAGAGTCTGATGTTCCACGGGAGCGTTTGGGACAGAGGTGCTGGGGGGACAGGAGGCTTGCTCACAGCCCCGAGGAAGACCTCAAGAAGGTCAGAGGGGAGCCTTGTGCTGTTTCCACAAGCTGAGCTACTTCCCTGGCTCAGCCCTGGGAAGATGGTTCCTGTGTTTCTATTCCTGACCGCAGATAGATAGACTAGGAAGGGATTGTTTGTTTTATATTATTTTTTGCATTTTTTATAGTAGATCAGATTTTTTTTTGTGGTAGATATGTATACTGCACATTCTGTCCTCTGCACCAATGGCAGAAGAATAGAGAAATTATCTGAGTTCGACACTGACATTTTATCAGTGAATCTGAGGCACAGAGAAGGAAGAAGTGTAGGACATAAAATGATCCTGTGTAAACCTCGGGCACATGGTTACTGGTGAGGAGAGAGTTGCAGGGAACCTGCGAAAGAGAACAGAGAAGGCCAGCACCGGAGGCCAATCAGCCAGCCTGGGCTCGCGCCGTCAGGGGCTGGAGGAAGCGGGAAGCCTGACCGCGGCGTGACGCCATCCGGGGGCCTCGGAAAGGTTGGTGTCTCAAGGAGAGTGGGCTCTGAAGATGGCAGCTCAGCTCAAGCTGCCTCCACAGGTTTTTACCTGGTGTTCTGGAGAGCGGCCTCCCCCATTTCTGGGAAAACCTCTGGCCCTATTTGTCATCCTTCCCACTCAGGGGATGTCCAGGGCCAGCTCTCTGGGCACCTTGCTGGGAAGAGCCTATCACCTCCACCGGAGGCTGGAACTGAGCATTTTCAGAGAGGCTGGCAGACTTTTCTTCCCGCAAAGTGAAAGCCGACCCCACCAGCCCGTCCCCGCGCCCCTCCCCCACAGCACCGTTTCCATGGAAATCAGGATGGCTGTTCAAACAGCCTCATTCCCAAGTAATGGGATGGTTCCCTTGCTGATAGACTGACCTTCTCCATACTGGACAGCTGGTGAGAGCCTCTGGGAGGGATCGAGCAGAGGCTCTCTGCATCCAATCAGAGCCTTCACTTTAAAAATCATCTAAGATTCTGCATTTGTGTATATATTTGTATTTATTTGTATTTATTTTTATACAATTCCATTGGCATGGTCCTTCACCCACTCTATAATTTGCACTTTTTATTCCTACATGTGTCGTACACAAAGCAATATTACAGGCAACCAGGAAAATACGGACTTATTTTTTAAAGCTTTTCTTCAGTGTTTGTCAATGATTTCAAAGTGTCTTCCCAAAGAGCTTGTTTAAGAGCATCTGCTACCGTGAGCAACAGATTCATTTGTACCCTGGGTTAAGGTAACAAAAGGCCTAGGTAATTTTCTTTTCATCGTAAAACACCCCAAATAAAGTATATACAGGCAGTATTCCCAAAGAATTTGGTAGATTTGGTGTTGGTGTGAGGACAGCCATTACTGTCCCTTCCTTGGACAGTCTGAGGCCGTGATCTGTTAGATTATACTCGAACTGGACCAGAGTTTGCTTTTTGAGCTTATGAGAAAAAGAAAAACACTAGTTAATTTAAGTTTGAACTTGTAAAGTATTAGAATTTGTTGAGTGTCTTATAAATCGTCATCACTTTTCCTGATCTGTATAATTGACCGCAAGTGTTTGTTTTTACAAAAGGAAAAAAAAAAGGATTTTTAATAAAGAGAATTTGAAAGCTTGTGAGTAGCTGTCTGTCATGCAGGGGCCCCTCGACATTTGGCTGGGGGGAGCTCGCTGAGCCAGAGGTTGGGACCTGGCCCCTCTCTGAATCTAGGAGGTCTCTAAAGGGTTGAACAGAGAAGACACAGCAGCTTCTCTCCGGAACTCTGGGGAATTGGGTGAGCCTCCCAAAGGGTGAGTCGGGCAAAGTGGAGAGCTGCTGTCCCTTTTGAAGTATCAGAAAAGTCTCTTGGCCTCTTATAAACCTGCTGCCCACTGCCCCGAGTCTTCTCCCGGGCTGAACCCCGTTGTCCGGCCCCAGGTCAGGTCGGGTCGTTTCTGACCATTCCATCCGCTGTGAGGTGGTTGATGCCCAGCCCCGGCTCTCGTTAGCCCTGTGACTTCTTGAGTCCCGAGTCCTTGGGTGTCCAAGGGGATAATGGTGTACATCACCTCTGGGTTGTTTCAGGTTTAAGGTAATTGCTGGTGAAAACACTTGGTACGCTGTCTGGTACTGAACCTTGTTTGCTTTCAGAATCCTAAGCTCTTTCTCAACCATTTCTTCTAGCAAAACAAGGCCAGTCTCCTGAGCCCAGTTGGCCAGTCCTTTGAACGTCCTGGAACCTTCCGTGGGCCCTTCCCTCCTGTTGGCAGTGCTCCTGAGTCAACGGGGAGGGGCTGGGCAGTCTGGCCCTAGAGGGCAAAGTGAGTGGGGCCGCCTGTAATTAGCAGGAGCAGATTGTAGATCTGAGGAAAGTTCCTGTCGAGCCTGTTGCTGGTCCCCCGCCCAACCCTCAGCCTATTGTGGCCATCCGGGCACTGAGCTCAGGCCTCCAGTTCCCACCAGGAGGGGTGGAGAAGCATCCTTCCCTGCCACTGCTGGCTGGGCCCCAGCTGGCCAAAGTAGTGAAGGGGCCTGGAGCTTGTCCTCTGTGCCAAGTTCAGGATCCAGAATGCATGACCGTGTCCCCGGTCCCCAGGCCCTGCATGTCCCTCCGGGTGGCATAGCTCTGGGGGGCACCGTGCACCTTGTATTCTGTCAGATGGCACTCCCCAGGGCTGTGCAGTGGAGATATCCTGTCAGGGGACCCCCTGAATTGCAGTCCCCCTGCCCTTGCCTGGGCGTTCCCATTTTCTCTCCAATATTCTTTAAGGCCCTGGAACCTGGATCTGAGCCAGTCTACCAAGCCAGAGCCCTGACATTCAGACCCACTCTCTGTGCTCACTCCTCTTCCCAAGGATCAATGGCAGACTGCCCCTGGTTCCACTCTGCCATGGCCTGGACATTGATATTGCTTCTCACTGTCCCTGACTAGGCCAGACCATTTAGATACTGACCTTGGCCCCCATTGGAACATCAATGGCAACTGTTGACTGTCCATCAAGGCAGGGATGGGACATCTAGACTCGCCCCTTACACCCCTCCATTTTCCTTTCCCATTCCACAAAGGAGCCCATCCCAACCGGATTTCCAAGTGTGTTGGAACAGGATGGACCCAGGGACCCTCAAGTCCTGGCCCTTCCCTTTGCAGGTGAGACAACTGAGGCCCAGAGAGGAGAAGTGACTTGTCCAAGGCAACACAGCTTATTGGTATAAGATCAAGACGAGAATCCAGATCTCCCGGGTAGTCCTGCTGGGTACACACAGGGATAGAGGCTGTTTCAGTTAGATTACTTCGTGAATTTTCCAGGCCGATCCCTAGCTGGACTTTGACCCTCAGTGAAGATTCAAGACAAATCACTGTTGGTTTGTTTTTATGTTTTCTGTGCATCCAAATCACCTGGGGAACTTGTTAGAAATACAGATTCCGGACCCCTCCGTGGAGATTCTGTCTCAGCAGGTCCCGGGAAGCACGCAGGCGGGCACGGGGAGCGCGCAGGCCCCTGCACTTGAGCAAGCCTGGGGCTGATTCAGGGCAGGTGGAGTCCTCTGCTCACACTCCGAAGTTTTCGAACACTTCCCTAGAAGTCAACCAGGGACTTCCCCGGCAGCTCCTGGAATAGAAGGGGCATTTATTTTGCTGGGGGAAGGGCAGGCAAGAGTGAATGGAGACCATTCAAGGTAGAAGAGACTCGAGCGGGAGAGAGGCTTGAAGGAGGACCCTCACGGCATGGCAGATGGAGACGGCGGCAGCTGGTGGTGGCAGGGCGGTCATCACACTGGGCTTGGGGCACGTGTCAGGACTTCTTCAGTTGGATTCATGCTGACTGTGCTTCGGCAAAAGTCTGTTTTCCAATGGTCTCTTTATCCTTCTTAATGGCTGAGAACACTGGTTATTAAGAAGACTCCCTGAGATCTGCGGATAGCCCTGGCCCCCTGTGCACAGTCATCAGGCCTTCTGGGGGACGGGAGTCCCACAGAACAGGGGCACCCCCCAGGGCCATGTCCCTGCCAGCGACGAACCCTGAGGCTCGCACACTCCTTCTCCCACCCTGTGAGCCGCCACCAATACCAATATTCTCCCCAGAGACTGCTGAGCAGCTCTACATGCCACACTCAGTGTGTACTCTATGGGGACCTTGTCTCTTGGCCTCGTCAGTTATTCTCCCATTTCACAGATGGGGAAAATGAAGCTCAGGGACCCACAGAGGTTTGCCTGGGGTCAGAGACCAGGAAATGGCAGAGTTGGGATTCAAACCCAGGTCCATGTGACTCTCAAACCATGCTTTCTTTTTTTTTTTTTAAGATTTTATTTATTTATTTGACAGAGAGAGACACAGCGAGAGAGGGAACACAAGCAGGGGGAGTGGGAGAGGGAGAAGCAGGCTTCCTGCCGAGCAGGGAGCACGATGCGAGGAGCCTGGGATCACGACCTGAGCCGAAGGCAGACGCTTAAGAACTGAGCCATCCAGGCGCCCCTCAAACCATGCTTTTAACCACCATTCTCTACTGGCTGTCTCAGGATGGGGGTCTTCTGTTCCTACATCTCGTTAAAGCCTCTAGACCAGGGCCACGAGGCACAACAGGGTAGGGATGATTCAAGGGCCCAATTTAGCTGTTCTCCTGTCTTATGACTGACACCTGGACTGCTAAATTCCTGAAACTGATCTCCTCAACACCTGCCCTCCCTAGAAAGTAGCTGAAGGCAGGCCCCCACCCACTGTGGTGCAGAAAAACAGGCACCAGAGAAGCAGTTTCTTCCTGTCCTTAGGCTGCAGAGTTTGCCAGGGGAGCTGGATCTCGGGGTGAGGGCATAGCAAGGCCCAGGCATGGGGACTGCTCCAGTTCCTCCTGCTTCAGGGAGGGGAGAAAAGCGCCCTGTTCTCTGTTTTCAGGTAATTTGGGTTACAAGGGTGTGATCAAAAGGGGATTTCCCACAGCCCCAGAATGTTGGCCAGACTTTGCACTTTCAACCTCTCCTTCCTGAGTGAAACTTCATTGTTTATTTACCTACCACCTCCTTCCTACAAGGAGTTGAGATGATCTACAACACAGGCCATGTGTGACCAGAGTAAACCAAAAGAAAAAAAAAGATTTTATTTATTTATTTGACAGAGAGAGACACAGAGAGGGAACACAAGCAGGGGGAGTGGGAGAGGGAGAAGCAGGCTTCCTGCTGCGCAGGGAGCCCAATGCGGGGCTCGATCCCAGGACCCTGGGATCATGACCTGAGCCGAAGGCAGACGCTTAACGACTGAACCACCCAGGCGCCCCCAAAAAGGTTTTTTTTTAAGTTTATTTTTTAGTAATCTCTACACACAATGTGGGGCTCAAACTCACGACCCAGAGATCAAGAGTCAGGTGCTCTTCTGACTGAGCCAGCCAGGTACCCCTAAACCAACAGAAATTTTACGTGAGGGCTGAGACAAGTTGAGGGCAGCAAGGATGGGAGCAGTAAGGGCTGATGGAGTGGTGGTGGATAAGCGTGAGATTTGACTGGGAGCCTCCTGGGAGCCAAGGCAAAAGGAGGAAGCAAGGTCCATTACTTGGCTTTCTCTTTGTTAGCAGAGAAAGAGTGTTGCAGTTTATCTGGGGAAATTGTTCTACTCGACTCGGTATTCTAGAATTCTCCTGTAGGACTGTCCATGATGTGGGCAGAGGCACCGAGAAGCTTGGAGAAAGTCCTTAGGTAGCTGGAGAACAGAGCAGTGGATGATTTCCGGTCTGTGTGAAGTGGTCCCTGATGTCAGGGTGACACCTCCCAGTGTCAAAAGACCTGATCTCTGTGCATTTCTGCCTAGCCCACTAGCCAGTGTGCTGGCTTGAATTTGTGCGTTTGGGGTTCGTTTTGTTTTGTTTCCAAACTTCTCCTGTTACTTAGCTGAGCTCCCAGGAGCCGAGTCCGTAAGACAAGGCGGAAGCTGCTGTCTCCCCAGCCGCCCAGCCGGCTTGCACACCCACCTGACGACACAGCCCTCTGGGTGGGGATCCCGTTGGTCTGGGTTTTGGGAAACAACCTGTGGACATTTGCTCTTTGGGGTTCTCCCACGGGTTAACATGGCCAGGAGGAAACCCGGCCTGACTGGGAAGCTCTGACTCCCTGAGGCTGAGCCTGGGCCACCTCAAACCTGTCTGATAAGGACCAGCCCTGAGGAGGATGGGTACCGGGGCACCTCCTGTGGGTTTGCAAGGCAGGAAGGGAGAGAATTTTCCAGTTCAGGGACAGGTCCCCGAAGCTGGGAATCCAAACCCCGATTCCCTGTGTCAGAGCCACGGTGGATTCACTCAGACTCGGGCGAATGTCTACCCCCTGGCACCTCGTCTGCCCCTCTGCACGTCCGGCCCGTGCCTGGTGCTTGCCGGAGCTGGATGGAGCCCAGGTGAGAGGTGGCGGGTACAGGACACAGTTCACAGTCCCCAGGGGGGGCAGTCCCTCTGTCCCAGTGCTTCGCACGGCCCCAGCGCTACAAGCCACAGGCCTGTCCGGAGATGGGGTTCTGTTCCCATCCCCCACCCCTGGCTGGGGCTGCATGTGCGGGGCACCTGGTCTCTGCCGGCCCCCCGTGTGGCCTGCCTCATCTCCACCCACTTCTCACCCCCACAGCTGCCGGCCGCGGTTTGGCCCCGCGCCCCGGCTCCTCGGCCCCAGACAGGCCCTGCTCAGCGCCTCGGTTTCGCCCGTGGTCTTCCCGCCGGCCGGAATGCCCTTCCCCTTGCCCTCCGCTTGCAAACTAGGACTTCCTTGAACATCCTAGGGAAGGGTTACCTTCTTTCTGCTTTCTGTCTTTCTTGACCCTCTTTGACCTCCTCTCCCCCGTGTCTCAGGACACCGTCCCCCACGCCACGCACACACACCCAGCGGCCTCTCTTTGACAGCCCTTGGCAGCCTTGTGATCGGTTTATAGGTTTGTCTCTACATTGGCCATTGCATCTACAAAGGCGCCGAGTGTGTCCTGCTGCCTCTGGGCCCACCGCAGAATAGCTACCACCGGCTCAGTTGAAGGAGGAAGTGGCCTCCTTGCCCATCCCTGGGACGACCTGAGTCCCCAGTCTCTGCCCGGTCACCAGCTGGCTGTCAGAGCAGGGTGTGTCCTTGGACTGGTGCCAGGGAGCACCTGCCTGCCCCCCACCCTCCCTTCCCCCCACCCATGGCTTGGTCCATCCTTCCATCCAGGGCGCCCACCCACCTCGGACCGGGAGGCAGCTTGACGGTCGGAGACACAAGCCCTGCTTGTACTGCACGAAGCTTGGCCTTTTAACAGTTGGATTCTTCTATAGCCACAGAGCTAGGCCTCCTATGCCAGCTCCATCCCTCTGTGTTCCCAGGGTCATCCCCTCCCCAAACCTCTCTGTCCTCACTCTGCATCCCTACCTAGCCAGGCCCACCCAGTTCTCAGGGACCTTCCCAGGCAGAGCTGGGAACAAATCATGGTTTATGACAGTTGTGTCAACACTGGGTGGCTGGCCTTGGTTCACCCTGCATCTTGGAAACCACGCCTGCCTCCCCAGTGCCCACACCTTATCAATGCCTCCTGAAGAGCCAGGGGCTGCAGGGAGCCTCCCAACACCGTTTTCTTGGAGCATCTAGAAAGCCCTAGGGGCTTAGCCCAGTGAGTGGGGATTTCACAGCCCTGGAAGAGAGAGACCTTGGTCTAGATCGATTAGGCTAACCAGATGATTAATAATTAACCCTGACCTGTTGGTGAAATAGCCTCTCACGAGTCTCAGGGCTCCTCCTTCCCACCTACCAGAGGTCCTCTGTGGTCCTCTGAGTCCACTGCCTAAATAAAGCCTTCCTGACTTTTCCCACAGGCTCTGAGCAGACCTTGGGCAACTCGTAGGGTGCAAGCAGCCCAGTGGCTGCCCTGGGCTGGGGTTTGCAGATCAGATCGGACTTCGGCTCTAACTGTGTTGACGCTAGATTTCCCCAGCTCCATTGTGAGTTCCTCCCGAGTGGCCTCTCCCCTTTCTTATTTATGTTCCCACTGCCCAGCGCTCTGCAAAGGGCCAGGCACTCCCAGCATTCAGCTCAGACAGGGGGGATCTAGTAGCCAGGATGCATTCCACCCTCACATCAGGGACCCCCTAAGTTCTCCCAACGTCCTTCTCCAGCCACAGGAACCCTGAGACTCTGGGTGGCTGCTGGACACCTTGGAAGCTGAGGACTCCAACACCAGGGCTCAACCAGGCAGTCAAAGTGCAGCTCCCCCATTCCTTCCCCGCTCTGCAGATTCATCCTTGTGGCTTCTCCCTGATTTTTTCCAAGGCCCCAGGGAAGCATGATCTCCTCCCTAGAGGCCCCCTTCCCAACCCACATCTGCCCAGAGCGAAGAAGCAGCCCCATGCAGTAGCAGCCATTCTTTTAGCATATTGACCAGCCTGTTGTGGTTCGTTTTTATTTGGGTCGGTGGGGAGGAGAGGGGTCTCCAGTCTTTGGGGTGCCTTGGCCTCAGGCCAGCCAGCCAGACCTCCCGCCCTGGAAAACAGGCCATCACCCTGGCCCTGCCTTCCTCCCTCCTAGTGCTATGTGAAATAGGCCTTGGCTTATTGCTTGAGCACAGGTGCATATGTTCCTATGTGTTTGCACCTGCGTCCATGGGTGCATGCTGGTGTACATGTATGTGAAGCTTCGGGCAAGCAACGGTCACAGGTGGAGGGTCAGAATCTGAGCCTTCCCAGTATGTCCTATCATAGTGAATACTCCTATTCTACCCCTTGCAGCTTGGTGCACCCACACTGTGCTCTGCCTCTTCTCTTGCCCCTGGCCCAAGAGTTATTCCTGTGGGATTAGCCAAAGCTTCTCTCCCTTTCCTTGCTAAAGAAAAATCTAACTGCCAAGCATTTGCCCCTTCCTTTCTTATCAGGTAGAACAGGTCAATCTGCAGGGCTGGGGAAGAGAACCTTTGCAGATGGTGAGATGGACTCCCACAGAGAACAGGGAAGGAGGGCAAGAGCAGGAGGGAGAGGAAGAAGGGAATATACTTTCTCTGGGGAAGATGTCAGGGAGGCTCTGTCTCGTCTTGGTAGAGAGCAGAGATTCCAGGAGGGAGGGAGAGAGAGGTTTCCAGCCAGCTGTATGGTCTTAGAGAGTTAGAAACCAGAAGAAATGGATGCAGGGATTTAAGGACACGGTGTTATGGATCACAGGTTTGAGTGACCCAGATAACATTTTTCATTTTTCATTTGGTCTAAGACAGCATCAATTGTAAATTTCGGCTTGATTTTTTTTTTTTTTGTTCAATGAGGAAGGAAAAAACCCCTGCCAATTAAATTCTAACAAAGTGTTCTTATCTAATTATTTGTTAGATATTGTCTGACTTCAGAGAGGTTAAAATGTGAAAAATTGCATGTGTTTAAATGTTTGAATATGGTGTTCTTACCTTAGATTCTTTAAAATTCCGTGACCTGCTGGGAGTAGACAGTGTGGGGCTCTGAGATTTATTCTGACTGCAGTCATGCAAATGCTTGTCCCGCAGCCCCACCCCCACCCATCCCAACGAGGGACACTGACTCTCACCCTGGTAAGCTTCACAGCACCTACTACGGGCGCCTGGCACATTGTAGGGACACATGTACTCAATGGAATTTTATGGAGCAACCGCATATTCTCGGGGGCGTGGGGGGCTGCAGTCGGATCCTCTCCACTTACGTGACAATCTGAAAGATGGCCAGACAGGTGTGTGCATACACATGCGCACTCCGCAGTCTGGATGACCGCAGGACCTGGTTTCAGTGCCCCTGTGTGTGTGTGGAGTTTCCATGGCCTTGGTGCCCCTAGTGTACCAGTTACTCCAATTGTCTCAGGCTCTCACGGAAAGCACAAATGGGCACTTAGCACACAATGAAGTTTGTGCGTGCTGCGGGAAGGAGGGGGAGGTTTTGCAGCGGTTTTAAGAAAGAAACGTGGTGGGGCGCCTGGGTGACTCAGTGGGTTAAGCGTCTGCCTTTGGCTCAGGTCATGATCTCGGGGTCCTGAGGTCGAGCCCTGTGTCGGGCTTCGTATTCAGCGGGGAGTCTGCTTTCCCCCTGCTTGTACTCTCTCTCTCTCAAATAAATAAATAAAATCTTTAAAAAGAAAGAAATATGGTAGTAATTGAGAGCATGGGGACAGATCAGATTGCCTACTGAGAAGAAAGGGGGTTTTATGACAGCACCCCAAAAGACTGTCATCATTTAAGGATGTGCAAAGAAGTCAAAGAAAAAGCAGCCAGAGAATCTCCCAGGAGGAAACCTGGGAGAGGCCCACCGAGGAGACCCAAGAAAGAATATTTCAAGAGGGAAGTGCTGGTCGTTGAGGGTGAATAGTTGTACTGCTCATCTATAACCCTGCTAGATGGCCCGCGTTGAGTGCTCGTTAGCTGAGTGAGTCACTCTGAGGATAAACAAGTAGAAGGTGCAGGGTGTTCGGTGGTAAATGTGGAGAAGGCTAGACAGGCAGAATTGCATTTGAACCAATGCCATTTTAAAAACTGCGATCTCCCTCGATTTACGGAGAGTGTAGACAGTCGCTCTCCATCCCCAGCTTATGACCCATGAATCCCCTCCGCCCTGCCCCCCTCCCCAACCCTGAGGGCCCACTAGGTTCCAGTTCCGGAGTCAAGCCTGACCAAGATGGGAAACGTAAAGGGTCTCAGCTCCCGGTTGTTGAAGGAGCTGCAGCCAGTCCCTGCCCCCGTAACACACACACGACCGGACCAAACGTGAGGCCTGCTCACTCGGGCCGCCTGCAGGCCTGAACTGCTGTGCGGCCGGTCTGCTGCAGGCCCTGGTGCTCTCAGGGGCCGGGCTCCTGCCTGAGCACCTCCTCCTCCACTGGGATCCCTTCTCCTGCCTGACTCCGGCCTCAGGCTCCCTCGGGAATAGGACCGTCCCATGGCCCGGACGCCTACTGCCCACTCCTCTTACCCTACTGAACTGAACTGTACAACCGGTTGTTTTGCCCATGTAGCATGCCGTCCCTCATCTTCCTGCGAGAGAGTTGCTCCTCCTTGTGGGAACCCATTTGCTGTGATTTGGGCGGGCTGAAATGTCCCCTCCTTCTGGGAGAGGTGTTCACGGGATCGAGGCCTGACCAATCAGAATACCTCGTCTTCCTCTTCATGGTGATTGATTCAGGGAGAACAATGTGACCCAAATGGGATCACTATCTTCCCTGTGACTTTTGCCAGAAGCATCCGGAAAAAACAAAACAAAACAAAAACCCTGGCATCTTCCGATTCTGGGGTGGCTGTCTGTAAGTCTGTGATTCTCCCACTGGGGTCTGTAGATCTCTGGGGCTTCCTGAGCTCATTTCAGTGGATTTATAAGGTCAAAACTATTTTTATAACAACATCGAGATTTCACGTGCCTTTTTCTCTGAGTTGACATGTTCACCGAGAGTGCAAAAGCCAATCCTGGGCCAAATTCGTGGCATGGTGGCCTGAATCCAGGCAGTGGCCCCAAATCAAACGTGTAGTCACTGTATTCCTCATGGCCACCCATTCGCAGGGAAAACAGAGCCACGTGCACTTAAGAAATCTCTTGATGAAGCAGTGAAAATGATTACTTTTATTAAGCCTTAACCCTTGCATATACATCTTTATCCTACTGTGATGTGATGACATGGGAAGTACCCATAAAGCTTGTGGAAGCTGTGAAAATGCTCTACTCAGGTCTCCTGCCGGGGGGTGGGGGGGCATCTGCTGGCTGCCAGTCCCACCCCCTGGTTGTTGCCAAGGCGAAGCTCCTCTCGGTCTGCTCCCAGCTGATGACCGAGCACTAGTGCAAGTCCATTCTGGAGAGACATGAGACTCCTACCCTGGGTGACTTTGGCTGGAGGGCTCTTCATTGGTCTGACTGAATCTTTGTTGATGCTGCAGCCTGAGATGTTTCCTCCCCTCTCTCCTTTCCCGGGTTAGACCAGCATGGTGGTCTAGAGTCTTCTTTTTTCTCTAGCTCTCGCCCTTTTTCCTTCACAGGTGATTTCCCCATCAGGCCCATCTAATCTCTCCTTGGTATCTGTTTCTGGGAGGTCCTACATGCACAGAAAGCATTTCTGCATAACCAAATATCCTGACTGTCTCATGAAACACACTCATGTGATCGTTGGAGGCAGGAGCTGAGTCAGCTGCTTTTTTTCATAGAATACCATTTTGAAAAGAATGACTGACTGGCAAACTGGTTATTCAGCCTTGGTATTTGGCAGACATTTGCTCAAAAATGAATGAAGTGAGCTTGCCATGTCAAGGAAAACAAATGACAGTTTTGTTGTCAACAGTAAAATTTGAGCTGGGAAGCAAAAATTGGAATTTTGAGAAATCATATATCTCCACTATGAACTTAACAGCTTTCTGATGCTTGAAGGCTTTTCTGGTGAGATTGGTGGTGATACTGAACAATGGGATAATGTGTAATGAGAAGGGTCAACACTGGAAGATTCTGCAAACCTCAGTGAACCAATACTTTCCAAATGACGGATCCATGATGTTTTAAAATCATTCACGGGGGGTGGGGGGTGCCTGGGTGGCTCAGTCAGTTAAGCTTCTGACTCTGGGTAAGCTTCCGATTCTTGGTTTCAGCTCA
The DNA here is from genome assembly GCF_964656455.1 of Halichoerus grypus. Classification (NCBI taxonomy): domain Eukaryota; kingdom Metazoa; phylum Chordata; class Mammalia; order Carnivora; family Phocidae; genus Halichoerus; species Halichoerus grypus. Next base: position 19,175,926 of record NC_135718.1, on the reverse strand, counting down.
GGTCATAATCTCAGGGTTGTGAGATCAAGCCCCATGTCCAGTTCCATGTCTATCGTGGAATCAGCTTGAGATTCTCTCCCTCTACCCCTCGCTCCACTTTCTCTCTCTAAAATAAAAATAAATAAAATCTAAAAAAAAAAAAATCATTCACAGGTAGAAGACTTATTCACAGTGAAGGACAGATCAATGGATTTTATTTTTATTTATTTTTTATTTTTAAGTAATCTCTGCACACAACATGGGGCTCGAACTCACAACCCCGAAATCAAGTGTCGTGTGCTCTACTGACCGACCGAGCCAGATCAGTGGATTTGAATATAACAGAGTATGAAAAGTTGATTGATATGGTTTCAGACTCCACATTGCAATTACCCTTGAATAAACTACTATCAAGGAGCAAAAATTCCTGTTCCCTTCAAGGTCTGTCTAGCTAGACTAAAAATCAAATTGACATGAGACAGATTAGCAGGACAAAATGAAATGTAATAGCATATGTACAAGGAATCCCCACAAACGTGGAAATTCCAAAAACAGGCAAATGGGGAATATATGTCATTCTGAACTGAAAAAAAGGAGGTAGGGGTCTGGGTGTTCAAAGGGAAGGAATACAATCCTCAGGAAGAATGAAAAAGAGTAAATGTTTGGTAAACAAATGTTTGCTGGACCACTCAGAAACAATGGAGAAAAGAGAGGCCAAGGCCTTGCCAGATTCCTTCCTGCCCATCATACCTGGTTCTTATCATAAAGCAGTGATCTACCACTATAGCTCTCTTCCTGGAGAGGGTCCTCTATCTAAATTCTTTTTAGGCAGTTGTTGGGGGAAGTAAAGAACTTTTCCTGAATCTGCTGGGTTTTGATTGCTTTTTAACTCAAAATAATCTTCATGCCACAGTGGCCCATCTTGGGGCAGCCTGCCCTGGGCCCCCAACACTACCATTTTTGAATTTTGGTGTGATATCAAAAAAGCACAATTATCTGAAAAAGTTATTAAAAGATTCTTCCCTTCTCTACCTACCTATCCTTGTGAGGCCAGATTCTCTTCACATACTTCAACCAAAACAACATATTGCAACAAATTGAATTCAGAAGTAGATAGGCAAATCCAGCTCTCTTCTCTTAATTTTAAGATTAAAGAGATTTGCAAAAATGTAAAAACAATGAGGGGGCACCTGGGTGGCTCAGTTGTTGAGCGTCTGCCTTTGGCTCAGGTCACGATCCCAGAGTCCTGGGATCGAGCCCCGCATCGGGCTCCCTGCTCTTCAGGAAGCCTGCTTCTCCCTCTCCCCCTCCCCCTCCTTGTGTTCCCTGTCTCGCTGTGTCTCTCTCTGTCAAAAAAATAAACAAAATCTTAAAAAAAAAATGTAAAAACAATGACACTCTTCTTAGTAAATACTGTTTGTTCTGGAAAATATAATTTTCTTATAGGAATGTGTTCTTTATATTCACATGTAATAGGTTTCTTATTGTTTTTTTAAATGAATTAATTACATGTTTTTACAAATTTCTGTTTTATTTTCTACTACAGTTAAATATTTATAGCTAGAGTGCACATAAACAAAAGTTCTTTGGGGTCCTGAATTATTTTTAAACACTGTTAGAGAATGACTATTTATAAGGTTAGACAGTCAGCTGTCCTTTCGTCATTATGTGGCAAGAAGCAGCCTGAAAAAGAAGGTAAGCAGAACTGAGAAACAGAGTCAGAGTCCAGATATACAAATAGTTGGACCAAATTCTTAGAGGGGGCATACCTGCAACGCTGAAGAAGACTTTCCAGTTATGAAAGGCAATACATTGTTTGCTTTGTTTTAGCTGGAGTGAGTTGGGGTTATGTCACTTGTAAACAAGGAGACTGACCAATAGCCTCATGTGTCCGGTGGGCTGGCCCGGGGCTTTCTGTCCTTGGCTCCTGCCTCAACTGGACACCCCTGGACTCTGTACTTTTTGTTGGTTTTAATTGATAAATGTTTAATTTTTAAATACTTACAGAATATGACATGTCAACTAGTCTATAATTCAACTCCTCTCGTATGTAGATATATACATTTTATTGTAATGTGGGATTATTGCAATGTGGATTGGGGCCTCTAAAGCCCCAGAGACCCTTAAAATGTCCCCCAAATTACCTTCTTGATCTATCACCACTGACTTCATAATGGGCCTGTGTACGGTATCATCTGTAATGGGACCCTCCACCCCATTTCCCCTGCCACCTTCCATCATCCCGGTACAAACTTTAATGTGCATATGATCACCTTAGGGATCTTCCAAAATGCAATAGGTCTGAGTGCCACCTGAGACTGTAACAAGTTCCCAGGTGATCCCCCATGCTTCTGGTCCATGCTTGGAGTAGTGTGGCAGTAAGCTCATTATTCTCGGGTTTGACATTTGCAGTTTGTACTCTTCCCTGAGTCCCAAAGGCCCAGAACATGTGGTGATTTGTGCTTTTATTAATCCATGAACTTTAATTGGGGAAGCTTTGAAATTGATGAATGGCATAAGCCACTTAGCCAATGACAACCTGGTTAACAGCCTGGTTTAAAATCCCTACCTTTTTTTTTTTTTGAAAGCAAAAGAGAGAGAGAGCGAGCAAGCGGGCACAAGCAGGGCAGAGGGGCAGAGGGAGAAGCAGACTCCCCACTGAGTAGGGAGCAGAGCTTGCTTACACTCTCCCTTCTGAACCTCCCTTCCTCCCATTCCAAACTGGTATTTGTGTTTTTGTTGTAGTTAAATAGATATGAATCACTTCTGGCAAACTGTGATCACGTTGCCTTTCTTATATATATATATTTTTAGTTAATAATTACCTCTTCCTGCTGTTGTTAGTTTCCTTCAAACTCATGGATAGGTCTTCTCGTTCTATAACTAAGATTTTCCACAGGGTCAGATAGTCTCTTCATTCCTTTTTTTTTTTCTCTTTTGCGTGGAGCTTCCCTCCAAGACTCTTTCCCTACTTCTGTCCCTTCATCCAGTTCCAGTTGAGACCAGTTACCCTCTAGGCTTACCTTGCAGCTGTTGTCCTTAGACTGTCCCCGCCACCATCCCAGACGCCCTTTGGATCTCTCCGGTTTGCATCTCCTGTTTCCGGGAGCCCATACCTTTCTCTTTGTTTATTTCCTTTTGTTTTCAGTAGAGCAAATAATTCCTGGAAAGCATGAGAGGTAATATTTTTGAGACTCTGCAATTCTTGAAATACCTCTATTCTCAAATTGATTGGGAGTCAGGCCAAGTAGAGATTTCTGGCGTGAAAATCATTTTCATCTGGAATACTGCAATCCTGGATGCATTGTCTTCTAGCTTCCAAAGCTGCTTTTCAGAACTCCATGCCGTTCTTAGAAGTGTCCCTTTGTGTGTGATCTGCTTTTTGTTTTACCTCCCTGGAAGCTTTTAGGGTCTTCTTCATTTATTTATTTTTTTTTAGAATTTAAACTTTTTTTTAAAGATTTTATTTATGTATTTGTCAGAGAGAGAGCACAAGCAAGGGGAGCAGCAGGCAGAGGGAGAAACAGGCTCCCCACTGAGCAGGGAGCCTGATGCGGGATTCGATCCCAGGACACTGGAATCATGACCTGAGCTGAAGGCAGACACTCAACCGACTGAGCCACCCAGGTGTCCCTAGGGTCTTCTTTATATCCTCAGAATTTTACATGTAGCGGTGCTGTGTCTTGGTGTGGTTTTTTTAAAAAAAAATTTTTTTTTTTTAAATTCATTCTGCTGGTTTCTTTCTTTCATTATTATGTTATGTTAATCACCATACATTACATCATTAGTTTTTGATGTAGTGTTCCATGATTCATTATTTGCGTATAACACCCAGTGCTCCATGCAGTACGTGCCCTCTTTAATACCCATCACCAGGCTAACCCATCCTCCCACCCCCCTCCCCTCTAGAATTCTGGTTTCTTTCTGCCTGGAGACTCTCATGAATGTTGTGCTTTGACCTCTTGGCCACCTTCCCTAAGGCTATCTCTGCAAGTAGGTCAGTTTTCCCAGCTGCTGAGCACCAGCCTGCCAGGCCTGTTCTGAGGGAGGGAGTTGAGCAGCAGGGAGCTGAGTGACAGCCCTATGAACCCTGTGCTCCCCATGCTTTGCCCTGTAGTTACAGAGATCAGGTCCATCAGTCAGAAGACTCTAGGGCACCTTGGATCAATGATCTATGTGAGAGGTCCTGCTAAAACTATTCAGCGCACAACCTACACGACTGTACCCAGTGGTCCTGAGAGCCTTCCTACCGTAACTGTGTTCCAGGTGACTCTGGTGCCACAAGACGGAACTCACAAAAATGATGCCACAGTTAAATAAGCCTGGGAAGGCTGCTTTCTGTATATCCGTCTCTTGGAGATTCTCAATGGAAATCTGCATGCTAAAGGTTCGAAAGTCTCACAATAAAGTAACATGATTGACTTCATTTAATTTCTCCTTTCCCCCACTATTTTACCACGGAATTATGTTACTTCAAGGAATACTTAGTAATATGCCACAGAATACTGAACTTTAGCAAATGCCATTGAACAATACTATAAACTCCAGGAGAGCAGGAACTGTCTGATTTTCTGCGGTATGCCCCGGGCCCAGTACGGTGCCTGGGACATAACAGGCCCCTGAAAGTGATTCGTTGAGAAAACTAATAAGTCAATGAATGATCAGTGCTTTCACAAGTCTCTGATCTCCTTTGTACTCTCTATATTTACAAAAAGGGAGGCCCTTTTAGTGCATTATTTATGTCATTTTGCCAGCATTGAATTCTGTACTGGGGTCAGTTGTCTTTTCCAAAGTGATATGTTTTTCAGGATGCAATGAGATTTTAGGTCTCTAAATTTGTTCCTTCTGTGCACAGGGCTGGGCGAGCACAGCTGTTTCCCATTAACGCAGGGGCTCTGAGGCCTCCCTCCCCTCTGTGGTTTGGGCTGGAGCAGAAACACAGGCAAGCCCTTTCCAGTAGTTTTCTGGTGGTTGGCAAAGAGCTAACGCCACAGCCTTGGGAAAGGAAGGGCACACGGCCGCTCTGACTCCACTCTGTGATTCTGGGCGTTTGGGCAGTAAGGAAACTCCTGACCCCCTTCTCGGGAGGGCTTAGCCCACGTGGCCTCCTTTGAGAAGGAAAGGGCACCAAGAAAGGGAGTGAAAATGTCTGGGAAACCTCAAGGTTTTGAAAGTGTAGGATTTAGGGGGCTGAGAAAGTGTAGGATTTAGAAGGCTGAATGAGAATATCCTACTTTCTATTATCCTTGAGTGCAGGAATAATCAACTATAGCCTGAAACCAAACCCAAACCCAGCCCACTCCCTGTTTTTGTGCTGTTCATGCCTAGCGTTATTGAAAATAATAATAATAATATTTTATGATACATGAAAATTATATGAAATTCAACTTTTATTTTCTTTTTTTCCCCTAATGTTTTGATGAGAAGGAGCTTATTTATTTATTTATTTAAAGATTTTAGGGCGCCTGGGTGGCTCAGTTGGTTAAGCGACTGCCTTCGGCTCAGGTCGTGATCCTGGAGTCTCTGGATCGAGTCCCGTATCGGGCTCCCTGCTCTGCAGGGAGTCTGCTTTTCCCTCTGACCCTAACCCCTCTCATGTGCTCTCTCTCATTCTCTGTCTCTCAAATAAATAAATAAAATCTTTAGATTTTATTAATTTATGTTACAGAGACACAGCAAGAGAGGGAACACAAGCAGGGGGAGTGGGAGAGGGAGAAGCAGGCTTCCCACGGAGCAGGGAGCCCGATGCGGGGCACGATCCCAGGACTCTGGGATCATGACCTGAGCCGAAGGCAGACGCTTAACGCCTGAGCCACCCAGGCACCCCAACTTTTATTTTCAAAGAAAAGGTATGTACATAATATCTCATTACTTATCAGCATTAATAGATGAATATTTGCAATAGATTTTGATGATAGAAGACATGGACTTTGAAAAAAAATTTTTTTTAAGTTTATTTATTTAAGGAATCCCTACACCCAAAGTGGGGTTCGAACTCACGACCGCCAAGATCCAGCTGCGCGTTCTACTGACTGAGCCAGCCATGTGTCCCAGAAGACACTGACTTTGAACCCCAGTTAAGTGAAATGTCATTCCTCAAAAAGATTTTATTCTTCTCATTAGGAGACCTGTATTATAAAAAATATATACTCTATTATAATTTTTGTTTTTTGAATTTTATTAATAAAAATCTCAGGAATTTGTTTTCTCTTGCTTTTTGAGTAACTATATAAGAGCCTCAATTTTGCCTCTTGCCTGCAAAGTCTAAACTATTTACTCTCTGACCCTTTACGGAAAACGTTTGCTGATCCTGCTCAAGTGGGTTATCTCCTGCGTTGGAATGACTTAAGCTGTCCTACGTGGCCAGGGGAGAAGGGAATTTAAATAGATTCATCTAGGATTCATTTAGTCAACAAGTTCTAATGGGAGCTTCCTATGTGCTCGGCCCTGAGTGGACAATTAGTGGACAAAGCTGTCAGGGTCTCTATCCTCGGGGAGCTTACAGTCCAGACTCAGGTCACTGGAAATTCACCAGCCTGCATGCACCATGTCTGTGAGGATGATGGGTCAGTGACCCCTGACAGTTCTAATGTGTCAGCTTGTCGGAAGGTCACCTTGGCCAGGGCACAACTGCCCAGAAATGCTCTGTTGAGAAGTTCTGGAAGGGTGGATAAGGAAGGCAGGATCAGGTGAGCAACACGAGACCGGCAGGGGAGAAGCCAAGTCTAGGAAAGTCAACCAGGATAGGTTTGCTCTGTCATATTGGTTCAGGCAAGGGGCCAGAGAGCCAAAAGCAGTATGGGCAGATGAAAAACAAGGAGGTGAGCGGTGTGGGAGCAGAGCTGCCTGGGCTGAGGGCTCCTTTATGTTGTCCACAGATGGTAACTAAGGTGGTGTCTTAACCTCTGCGTGCTCAGAGCTCCTGAGCACAGCAAGGGCCCAGGGATTGTTCCCTCAGGAGGAGGCTCCTTCCGTCAGATCTGGAATTTCTCTTTTCTTATGGCTGCGGCCCTCAGAGGGGTTCACGGGGGAAATTGAAGTGTCCCAGGCTGTTAAAGCCCAGCCACCTTTGTTCTGAGGCGGCATCTGCTGATGGTCTTCTCTGTGTCCACATTGACAGGCAGTAAAACCTAGTCTAGACTGTGTAACCTTCACTCAGAGAGAAAAGCATCTCAGAAAGATTGTCCTGGTGCCTCAATGACCACCCCCCAGAATTCTGAGGCACCTGGAATTCTGAGGCTCCAGGAACAGGGGCAAAATTCAGAAGCAGAGTACCTCCCCAGGACCACCCTGCAGCTCAGCCCCAGAGATGGCTTCAGGGCTAGTCATAGACTTAATCCTGCCTGCCTGGGTCCTGAAGAGCCCAGGCAGAACCTTGTAGGCTACTCTTGCTAACCGACACTCTCAGAGCAGCCTGGCAGAGAACCTGGAAAGAACATGGACTTTGGGGCCACGTGAACCTCCTCTGGAGTCTGAGTTCTGCCACTCATTAGCGACTCTGTATTTGAACTTAGCAAGTGACAACTTCTATATGCTGGGGTAAACTTACATGTAAAGCTAAGATAGTAATTGCAACTATTTAAAAATATGTAGGGGCAACGGGGTGGCTCAGTCGGTTGAGCATCCGACTCTTGATTTCAGTTCAGGTTGTGATCTCAGGGGCCTGGGACAGAGCCCGAAGTTGGGCTCCGTGCTTAGCAGGGAGTCTGCTTGAGATTCTGCAACAACCCCCCCTGCCCTGCTCTCTCTCTTTCAAATAAATAAATAAAATCTTAAAAAAATAATAAAAATGTGTAAAGAGGAAAGTAAAAGTTCTCTTCTTCACCAGTCAAATCCTCCTCCTCTGACATGCATTATTAATATTTTGGTTCAAATACTTCCAGACTTTTCCCTAGGTTTATACTGACGCAGATATGTATGTATACACACTCATATTTTTACAAACCAAATATTACTGTACATACTGGGCTGCAACTTGATTTATTTCTATTCGACAATCCATCATATACATTATTTCAAGTGTACACATATAAAATATGACTCTTTATACCGACTACATAGTGCTGCTTTATATGGATATGTGGTAATTAACACAACCTACTGATGGATATTAGGTCAGTTCAGATGTTTTTCTTTTTTCTTCTTTTTTTTTTTAAAGATTTATTTATTTGTTTTAGAGAGAGAGTGCGGGGGGGCGGGGGCAGAGGGAGAGGGAGAGAGAGACTCTCAGGCAGACTCCACACTGAGCGCAGAGCCGGACACGGGGCTCGATCTCACAACCCTGAGATCATAACCTGAGCCAAAACCAAGAGTAGGTCGCTTAACCAACTGTACCACCGAGGTGCCCCAGTTCAGATTTTTTATCTGTTACAAAATGTGCTGTAATAGACATGCATGTTTAGGAATCTATGTCGTTGTTTCTGTAGGAGAGAGTCCTGAAAGGGGAATTGCTGGGTCAAAAAGTACACACATGGCAAGTACATATATTCGATTCTAATAAATCACCTTCCTCCCAAAGTTGTGCCATTTACCCTTGGACTTGGAATATAGGATAGCACACCCTCCCACACAACCCTGTAAGCACCAGTTCCATTAATTTTTTCGTTTTTGCATTTCCCTGACAACAGTAAAGTTGAACATCTTTTTATGTTTATTGGCCATCTGCCTTTCTTCTGTGAATTCTTTGTGTATGTTCCTTGCCTATTTTCCTACTTGGATGTTTGAGTGGTTCTTACTTGTAGGCACTCTTTGTACGTTAAGCATCTGTTGGCAGAAAGAAAGGACACTGTGTTTTGAAGCCCTGTTAAATGTCTCAAATATTTTACCCAGGTCTACTATTTGGTTTTAAACTATGCTGTTTTTCATCATGTAGGAGTTTTAAATGTTTCAGTATTCAAATGTGTATTTTTTCTTTCTGGTTTCTGGGTTTCCTGTCTTACTTAAGAAGGTGTCCTACTCTGATGTTACATAATGAGTCTCCTCTGTTTTCTTATCATCTTTTTAAAGCTTCATTTATTCATACTCATATTGTTAATATTTCAGGAATTTCTATTTGGAGTAGATGAGGATTGTATGTTCCCAGTATAGATGATCTGTCTCTGAGGTTTTTCTTTTCTCATTCACTCTGAATGTGTTAAGGGACCCATATTTTTTTTTGAGTAAAAAAGACCCATGTGCTGTGTGATCCTATTAATGTAGTCATTTACACAAACAACTCCACAACTTGTTAATATTGGTTATTAATACAAATGTTAATATTGGTTATTTCTGTGTGATGTGATTGAAGATGCTTTTAGTTTTTCGGTCTTCTCATCTGTACTTTCTTGGGTTTTTTGCTTGTTTGTTTTTTTACAATTTTTTTAAGTAGGCTCCCCGTGCAACCTGGGGCTTGAACTCACGGCCCTGAGATCAAGAGTCACATGCTTTACCGACTGAGCCAGCCAGGTACCCCTCATCCATATTTTTTTTGTTTTTCTACATAAGCAACTGTTATTTGTGCAGTGAAATGTATTTAAAGAAAAAAGCATCAGGAGGAGTGCTGATTACCCAATACCTCATATTGACCTAGACCCTATCCTTGAAAAGCAACTAGACTACAAGCTTCTTGAGGGCAGCCCCATCCTTCTCGGGTGCCCCTCTTTCCCACACACCTAACACAGGGCCTGACCAGCAGCAGAAGCGTGGGCCTCAATTGGTTAAATTTCTCTGCCAGCCCACAGTGTTCACATGGACCTAAAGACAACAGCTTGGCTCATTGAAAAGGATGTTTTTTCTGATCAGAAATGTTATTTCCTGGTTCCCGCTCTCCTTCTTCCCACAGTGGGTATGCCACACATACAGGGAAAAGTTCACACTCTAAACATGAGTAAAGGCAAAACGAATTTACATTCCAGGCTAACTCATCCACAGACATGTTTGTTAGAACCATTCCTAAATAGTTGTCTTCAAGAACAACTGAGGCCAAGGGATTATTCCCCCTCACTATCCCAACCAGTAATTTGGATTGGGTTTCATACATTTTTGGTAGCTTCTCCATTCCTACTATTTGATTTGAACATTGATATGCAGAGAACAGGTATGACCGTGTCCTCTAGAGCACTCCTGGATTATGTACATCTTTCCCAATGTCTGAATGTTCAGAATGCCAAAGAGGTTTCCTTTTAAGGACTAAACCTTCATTTATTTAAAACATTTGGAAGGAAATTTTTCTAAAATAATAGTTTGTAAAGCCCTGTTTTGGTAAGTCCTTGTAAGTAACAATTATCACACGAGGCTCCTAAGCATGATGACCTTTGGAACTATTAACACATGTGAGTGTGTTTGCCATAGAACTAAATGTCTTGTGTTGCTTTTAAAGATCTTGTTTCTGCCCTACAATTTTTCTTTCTCCTTCCTCGCTCTCTTGGTTGCCTTCTATGTTTTTGTCAGTCATCAGTATGTCTATCTCTAGCCGACCAACCCCTGCTAATCAATTGTTTGTCATCTGTGGTAGGCCAGGAAGCCAGAAAACCAAGCATACCCTCATTATACATCAACTAAGAAAACACAGGCTCCAGGAAAAGATCTAAAGGGCTTTTCTCTGAGTAAAGAATATGAGACAGACTGACAGTTGGAGTAATTTCTTTTGATTACTCAGAAGTGTTTTGGGATTTTCTTTCTGGTTTGCCCATCGATAAAAGCATTAGCTGCATTTTACAGATGAGGAAACAGGTGCCAGTAAGACAAGGTGACTTGGTCAAGGTCACAGGGTAGCTGAGTGGCAGAAGAAGCGCTAAAACCTGGGGTCTTCCTCGTCTCCAAGGCCCTGTCAGGCTCAGCTGTGTATATGCTTTCTTTGAGGGGCCAAGTGGCAGGAGCCTGGCTGGGGCAGAACTCACCATTGCCTCTTCAGTGTTTCTAAACACAAGGGGCCTAGGGATGCCTGGGTGGCTCAGTCCATTGGGCGCCTGCCTTCAGCTTGGGTCATGATTCCAGGGTCCTGGGATCTAGTCCCGCAACGGGCTCCTTGCTTGGTGGGGAGCCTGCTTCTCCCTCTGCCTCTGCCTCTGCTCTCCCTGCTTGTGCTCTCTCTCTCTCTATGACGGGTGAATGGATAAAATCTTAAAAAAATAAAATAAAATAAACACAGGGGTCATAAACACAGGGGTCCTAAAGTGTGGGCCCACTGCTGACCCTTGCCTCTCTGGGAAGTTCAACCAAACCCACAACCCACCTGGATCCCTTCTGCTAATATAGAGTGTGATAAATTGCTGTGTTTACAACCCGGAGGGCTAGTTTATTGCTGCTCAGTCCTGGAGAGGACTGTTTGTCTTATCTTCTCTGGCTATTGATGGACTGAGGGCTGCTGAGTTCTGACCCAGACTGAAATTAGCTGCAAAACACCTAGTCCTGAGTACATACACACACATGCACGCGCGCACACACACACACAAACACACACACACACACACACACACACACCCCTTCAGGGAAATTAAGCCAACTGCAACTCACTGACACATCCTTTCCTCAAGAGGCCGACTCCTTCCCAGAACTCTGTGAGCTGGGCCAAGGCAAACTGGTAGGGCAGCAAAGGTCCCAGGGAACACTGTTTGTTGAGCCAGGACTGTTTCCCTGAGCTGGGTGCCTGCCTCCGGCCCCATATGCCTCAATCTCATGTCTTTCACGCAAGGAGAGGGCTGGCTGAGAAGGCCCAGAGGAGAGACATAGTGGGCATGGGGCTGGAGTATTGAGAATAGAAGGCAGCTTTTGTCCACTGCATGGTTTAAGTCCTGAACTATTTCATTCAGAGAACAAAGCCCTTGTAACATGGTGGAGCCTGAGGCTCTCCCTTTTAGGAATTCCACAGTCTGGTTGCTTCGGGTGCTGGAGGTCTAACAAAAGGCTCCAAACCCATGGCTCTGATCTGCCCACTGCCCTGGTCAGAAGCCTTTAATGGCTCCTAACAGTCTAGCCCTATAAAGTCCAAACTATCATTCAAGACCCTTTACGGATTGGCCACAGCTTTACCTCCCTCCTAGCCCAGAATCACCCCCTCTTTCTGCTCTCAACCTTCATGGTCTTATCTGTACCCCTCCTAATACACTTATCACTTCCCAGGGCATACTATACTTACTTTTATGGGTCTTATCATTCCTACTGGTTTAGTCTATGAGCTCCTTAAGGGCAGGGCCTATGTTTATCTTTGTACCCTGAGTCCTTAAAAGAGTACAGGATGTCATGGGGTGTTCAATAAAATTTGTTGAATTAAACCAGGAACTCTCCCACAGGGCTGAGTTCACCCCGAGAGAAACAGGACATCCAATGTCTCATCCACTGTCTCATGAGTAGGAAGGACACCTCCAACCCAGCCTGCATAGAGAGCATTTTCTTTTATTTCGTTTTTTATTTTTTATGTTTCTTTCTTTTATCTTATTACTTTTCTTTATGCCCACCCTCCCCTCCTATGAGAGCATTTTAGATAGAAACCTCAAGGTCATGTGGCCCAACCCTTGCATTTCAGAACTAAGGAGACTGAAACTCAAGCACTGGACTAAGAACAGTGGATGTTACTCGTTTCGTTTATAGTTGAGAGAGCTGAAGAGCTGCCAGCAGAAGTTACTTTCCTAAAGTCACACAGCTAGAAGGTGGTAGAGCTGGGATTTAAACCTGGGAATGCCTGACTCCAAACCCACTTTCTGCTGTGAAGCCCCTTTACCCCCAGCTCCTGCAAATTCAGCTCTCCTGTCGGTTTCCCAGAAAAGGGCTCTGGGGGGCCAAGGCCAGGGAGGATTTAGGCACCAAGGCCGGCAGCGCTTGGCTCCGGTCCAGCCTGAGCTCCATGGCTGGAGAAGCTCTTTATGAACTCTGCCTGTCCCAGGCCTGGCAGCCCCGCTGCCCCAGCTGGGTCTTTTCACAGAAGACCCGTCAGGCAGATACTCCAACTTCACACACAGCCTTTGTCTGCAGGACACAGTGTTTTCCAGTGAGAAGTTTGTGTTGGCCGTGCACGCGGGGGCCGGGGAAGTAGAGGCCTCCAGCCTTCTGCCTGCAGGGCGCCGCTCCAAAGGAGCAGAGCTTGTGGGTCCCAAGAGGGAAGAGGTCAGAAGGGAGGAGAGGGAGCTTGGGCCAAAAGGAACCCAAGTAGCAACTCGGGAGAGGAACAGTCTGGGTGGTATTCAGGACAGCGGATTAGGAACTCCTCAAGAGTAAACTGGGTTTTATGTTGCCAGGCTGCAGTGGGCGGTGGAAGCAGCTCAGGCTAATAGGTCATTAGGTCCAAGTCCTGCCCCTTACTGCTTGTGAGGCCTCCGACAATTTTTTGATCTTTCTGAGCCTCAATTTCCTTATCTGTTGTCTGAGGGAATAATAGGAGTATCTTGCTGGGTGTGGAGAGGACCAGACACCAGTCACTCAGTGAATGGTGGAGGCCTTCTGAATTTTTGTAAACATTCCCTCAGTTCCCAGATTTATGAACTAATAAAAGGACAGGGCTGCAGAGAACACCCAGGTAATGGTGTCGGATGACTGTTGACTGAGAAAAGGAAACAAAATCACCACGAATAGACCCACATTTAGAGGAACTCTGCCCCAGAAACAGCTGGGGGAGGGAAGACTCTCTGTTTCCAATTAGGGAGCAGCCAAAGGAAGAACTGTGAGATTTAGAGTTGTTGATTCATAAATGTTTTAAACTTAGCATGTGTATGGATTTGTGGCGTGTCTGTGTTGTGTGATATGTGTGTGGTATGTGTATATGTGTGTGGTGTGTGTGTGTGGTACGTCGTGTGTGTGGTATGCATGTGTGATGTGTATGTGCTATGTGTATGTATGCGTGTGGTGTGTACGTCTAGTATGTTGTGTGCAGTGTGTATATATGTAGTATATTGTGTGTGGTATGCATGTGTGATGTGAGTGATGTGTGTATGTGTGTGTGGTGTGTACGTGGGTGTGGCATGTGTATGTGTGTAGTGTATCATTTGTGGTGTGTAGGTGTGTGGCATGTGTTGTGTGGTATGTGTATGTGTGTGGTGTATGTGTATGTGTGTGTGGTGTGTAGGTGTGTGGCATGTGTTGTGTGGCATGTGTATGTGTGTGGTGTATGTGTATGTGTGTGTGGTGTGTAGGTGTGTGGCATGTGTTGTGTGTGGTACGCATGTGTGATGTGTGTGATATGTGTATGTGTATGTATGTGTGTGGTGTGTGTATAGTATGTTGTGTGCAGTGTGTATGTACAGTATATTGTGTGTGTGGTATGCTCTTGTGATGTGAGTGATGTGTGTATGTGTGTGTGGTGTGTACGTGGGTGTGGCATGTGTATGTGTGTGGTGTATGTGTATGTGTGTGGTGTGTAGGTATGTGGCATGTGTTGTGTGGCATGTGTATGTGTGTGGTGTATGTGTATGTGTGTGTGGTGTGTAGGTGTGTGGCATGTGTTGTGTGGCATGTGTATGTGTGTGGTGTATGTGTATGTGTGTGTGGTGTGTAGGTATGTGGCATGTGTTGTGTGGCATGTGTATGTGTGTGGTGTATGTGTATGTGTGTGTGGTGTGTAGGTGTGTGGCATGTGTTGTGTGGCATGTGTATGTGTGTGGTGTATGTGTGTGTGGTGTGTAGGTGTGTGGCATGTGTTGTGTGTGGTACGCATGTGTGATGTGTGTGATATGTGTATGTATGTGTGTGGTGTGTGTATAGTATGTTGTGTGCAGTGTGTATGTACAGTATATTGTGTGTGTGGTATGCTCTTGTGATGTGAGTGATGTGTGTATGTGTGTGTGGTGTGTACATGGGTGTGGCATGTGTATGTGTGTGGTGTATGTGTATGTGTGTGTGGTGGGTGTGTTATCTCCTACAGTGGGATTTCACCTGCTTCCTGGAGGCCTTGTCTTTCACCGTCAGTGATGCTGAATAGTAAGGGAAGGAGAGAAACTTACTACATAAATGCTCGATCCTTTGCACGCGCTTTTTGCTTAAGTCTCCCAAAGGCTCCCAGACGAGGAAAACGAGGCTCCGAAGGGTCACTTGTCTAAGCTCAGCCATGTGGTCGGGGGCAGAGGCTAAACCTAGATCCCGTCTGCCTGACAATACTGGTAGTACTATTGACCCGACTCCTGAGAGGACCCACCCCTCCAATAGAGCCCGGGTTTCGTTCTAGAGTCTGATTGTCAGGCAGCTTTCTTGTGGTGTGTCACCTCAGTACCTGAGCTCTGCGCCGGCTCCATGGCCTGCCACTTCCTGCACAGCCCTTCACCACTCTGGTTTTATTTTTGTTAGCTCTTCCTCTGAACCAGTCCTCACCCCAGTGAAGCAGGCTCAGTGAGAACACAAACAGCTCAGGGTGTTGGGCCTGGCCCCTGGGCTGAGGCAGAAACCTCCATCCCACCTCAGCCATCAGGCCAGAGTGTTCCCGAGACAGCTGGAATGTTACTCTGCACGTTCTTCCTGGGATCCGGCGTGCCTGGGCCCCCGGAGAGTTCCAGCTTCCTGCCGTTCCTGGAAGCCCCTACAAATGGCCGCAGTTTCCCCTCCTTGGCACATTCTCAGCAAAGTCAGGCTTCAGCTGCAGGCACCGAAGGCCGCTTGTTGTAGTTTATTCTCCTGAGCAGCTCCCTGCGGACCCAGGAGAGGACAGGCAGGCATCTGCTGGGCTAAACCAGGAAATGAAACTCCCACTGACAGCCTCAGACGTGCTCTTGAACAGAAAATCAAAATGGTATTAGTTTCTTTACTCCTTCACCAAAGAATTTATTGTCAAGCATCTACTAAGTACCTGATGCAGGGGCAGGCTTGTTGCCCCTCTGGAGCCTACAGTCCAGTGGGGAGCCCCAGTGAAAACGAAGAGCTGAGCCTGGGAGACCAGCACGAGACCAGACAAGCATACCCTGGGAGTGATATCTTGTGGCCCCAGTTGGAGACTAAGGCACACACACACGGTCACAGTGGTGGTTGGAGAAAGCCCTTCCATGGAACAAGTTCCAACTTATCTCTGGCTTGGTTGCCTGCAGCTCTGGGCCCCTGCTTTTTATGACATCTTCCCTGTGTTATGCCCGCAAATTTTTTATAGAGCTTCCATGCCTAGGATGCAGAACGTACATGTAGCCTTAATACTTGCCCACCAATTGTGTAAGAGCTCAAGACCTTCACAGGTAGTACTTAAGGTGCTCCCAGGCCTCTAGTATTCCCTGGGAAAGCTTGCTGTCAGGGCTGTTACTGACTCAAACACCTTTGAAAGTGAGCTAGAGTCAGCACCCCTTTTCTCTGAGATAGAGGATTCTCCCAGAGGATAATAATGCCTGTGGGAATAACTTCGGTCCTTTGAAAAGAGGCATTTGCTCTTTAGGTCATGTGGTCATGCTTGGTAAAATCTTGCTGGCTTCAAAGAGGCTGGGTAATTTCCAAAAAACCCAGCCCCATCACCAGAGCTACTGGGGTACTGGGGAAGGTGTAAAAGGTTATACCGAAAAATTCTCAGGGAGAGGGTGTTGCTCAAAGAAGTGCAGTCTTTCAAACATACCTGAAGAGGAAGAGGAGAGGGAAGGATTTTTCCACCAGCAGGGAGCCCCAAGAGCATCCCATAGAAGCTGTGCAATTGTGTAAACTCAAGTCACCTGCCTTCCTCAAAATGAAGAAGTATGGTAATCCTTACCTACGTACAGTGTAGAGCATTCTCGGAGCCCCAGGATATTTTCATATTTCCTTTATGTGAATTTTTAAGGGGCAAAACTGATGGCCTTAATTTCCTTTTTTGACACTGAAAGTTCTGTAAGAGAAATCATATCCATATACTTTGTTGCAAAATGTGAATTGTTGATATTGAACTAACTGTGTACTGTTTGGACAGGGTCCCTCAGATTTCCTGACATTTTTTTGTATGAGCTTGTGTTTTTAAATTCTTATGAGAAGGGGAGGGGAGAGTAAACAAACACGGTGTGTCTGGGTATAATTTGAAGATTGCTCCATCTAGATTGGCCAATCTGCTCTTGATGATTCTCTGCTATATATAATGGTCCTGTGAGAAGGGGGGAAAGCATTTTTTCAATATACTGAAGTTTTGTATTGATTTTTTTGTAATAAATAATCAAGGCTACAAAAATTTCTTTTAAATAGAAAAGAGACATTTTATAAAAGCAATATTAACCTAATCATCATGTAAGCATTCTGGACATTCTGGATGAAGGACACTATGATTATTTCTTCTCTTAGATTCTTCATTCATGAGGGGGATGGGAGTAGGGAGGTGAGGGCAGGAAGAAGGGTTTCTCTTAAAATACATTAGTTGTGTTTTTTCAGATAGTGTAACTTGCTTAAATTCCTTATGTGACATTAACAAATTAAAATGCTGTTTTACTATTAAAATAAAACCAGTCCCATCAAACACCCATGACCATTAGTTAGCTGCCTTTGTGTTGAATAAGGTCTATGACTGATTCAGCTTTGCAGTGTTGGTTCTATTCTGTTCTAGTGCCTAGACATTTACCTCATCTCTCCAAAGGATTCTTTTCTTTAAAAAACTGAGGTATGGTTGACACTTAATGTTACATTGGTTTCAGGTGTACAACATAACGTTTCAACAATTCTCTACACTAGGCTATGTTCACCATGAGTGTAGCTACTGTCTGTCACCATATAATGCTATTACAATACCACTGACTATTCCTTGTGCTGTGTCTTTTACACCTGTGACTTATTCGTTCCATAACTAGAAGCCTGTACTTCCCACTTCAAAAGGACGCTTAAGAGACAATGGCTTATTAGGGTAGCAGGTACTGTCCAGTCTCCTGAATAAAAATATGTATAATCACAGAAAAAGGTTATAAGCAGGATCTTAGGCCAGCAGCCAGCCCAGAGATCATATTGGCTGGATCACAGCCCAGAAAGAATCTGGAAGGCCTACACTTTCAGAGCAGTCAGAAGACCTATGATCACACAATCCAGTAGCAGAACTAGGAGTAGAATCCGGGCCTCTTGGCTTCTAGCTCAGGTCCCATTCTACTATATAAGTGCTTTCTGGTGTGTATTTCATAAGATGTGAATCAATATTATGTAAAAAGGAGTGCCATGGTCAAGTAAGTCCAGTAAACATTGGGTTAAAGAGAATTAAATGGATTTATTTATGATAGATTTCTCAGAGTCTTTAAAACACCATTTTTTATGTGAGCCTCCAAGAGAGATGATAAGGAGTTTTCCCCAGGTTAATTCATCCTAGAATCCTTTTGCAATGGAATATCTGCAAAGCGTATTTTGAGAGACACTACATACTCTTTTGTCTCTTAAATAAGCTGGAGGTTTTTTAACAGATAAATTCATGGCTATTGGAGCTATGAATCTAGCTTAGGAAATGTTGGGAGATTATCTAGCTTATATTTCTGGTCCATTGAGGTCAACATAATGGAAGGTCTGCCATACCCGACTGGAATGACTATTGGGACGTTCCAAGATAACATTCTATCTCTTTTTAGGACCACTGTTATCCTAAAAACCAAGTTTGTTTTGTTTTGTTTTCCTGTTGTGGTTGCTTGGAAGGTGTTTTGATTCCGTACCTGGTTTGACATACAGAGGAGTCCGCTGGCAATTCTTGTTGGAATATTCATTCTGTAGAAGGGCCCAAACATAATAACATGCTGCATTCCAGAAGTTCTTGATCTTTTCTGGGACATGACTCTTTCAGGGGTCTATTAAAAAAAGTTACAGACTTTTTGTCTGTGCTGAAAATGCAAATTCACAACACAATTTGCATAAAATTTTAGGATGGTCTGGCACCCTTTGAAGCTCATCAATATATCACTGGCCTAGATTCATTGCCCTCAAAGAGAACTTTCTAAAAACAAAATGCACACAAATGCACATACACACAAGAAATGCATAAGGGTAAGACTTTAAGTTGCCTCTTAGGAGTTATTTTCCTCTTTCTTTTGAATTCTTGGTTCTTGGTGTCTTTTCTATTTCCTATTTCGATGCTGGCTTTGTCCATGGTGCGGAAGGGCTGCCAATCCTATTGCTTTAAATGCAGGGTTTGGGGATTTCCTAGAGCTGCTTTAAAATGTCACTCCTTGTTTTTCTTTCTGGAAGCTGCCCTTTTTGGAAAGAGAGAGAGGCAGAGAGGGAGGAGAGAGTGGAGGCTGAAGGGCAGGACACAGGCAGAGAAGAACTATATGGAAAAAGGAAGGCAGCTGCATATAGTAGGTTAGAGGTACTACTTCTGTCTATAACTTGCCTGGAGCCAGACCTCTGCTCCTCTCTGGGCTTCAGTGTTTATATCCTTATTCAAGCAAGTTGGCCTCACTAGGCCATCTCCTGGAACTTTCTTCTGTCTCTGACCTTCCATGAAGCTAACTTCATTTTTATTATAAACATTTAATAGTACAAAACAATATCTCCCTTGGCTTGCCCTTGACCTCTTCTTATTTTCCACTACTTTTATTTCACTCTGTCCAAAATAGAGGTTTGATTACTTCCCTTCAGTACTTCCTTTTCTATGCATGTCTTCGTCTACCCAGCACTGGCCTCTTGAGCCACCCTCCAGCCCTCTCCAGCCTTCCCTGGTTGTGTTTCCCTGTGGTTCAGGCTCTCTTAATGACACCCCACGATCATCCAGCCCTCTTTTTTTCCAGTATGAAGAGTCTCTCATTTCCATACGAGGCTCCCTGTGCTCTACTGGGAGATGAGCGGAAAGTAGTGCTGCACAGACAGGAGGAAGGCATACTCGCCTCTTCTGTGAGCTCAGCACTCACTCGAGAGAAGAGGATGAATTCTGACAAGTGTGCAGCCTAGCTGAGGGTCCTGGGTTCCAGAAGAATGCAAATAAAGCCCCTGGAGATACAACTGAGAAGAGCTTCTCTACACTGACTCAACACAATTAATTCAATGCAGGATGTGACAGTTGTAGGAAGTACTGGAAAAGCAGCTGGCTGAAAGGTCTTGTGATTGCAAAATTCTGGAGTTTTTACAGGCTTAGAACTCAGGCCGGGTTTGGGGATGTGTCAAAATATATGGGCTTTTGGGGAAAAGATGATCTGTTGTAGCTCCTGAGCCCAATTTAGCTTGCTTCTACATCTTAAGGTGGCAGGAGCAATTTGGTGCCAGGGTGGGGGTGGGGGGCACACAAAGACAAATGCACCAAGAAAACCTCCCGAAACTTGAATTGGGGAAGTAAAACCTTATTAGCTTTTCTTGGTACATACTATTTAAAAATATTGCGTCTATTTCTTTGTGCTATGCTTCACATTTGTCTGTTTTTTAGTCTAGGAAAGAGATTTTTGAAAAATGTCCCCATCAACAGCTTCTAAATATCATACTAAGCCTCCCCTACCACAATTCCCCTTCCTTCCTCACTTCTCGGGCCTTAGATGGACTTCTCTAATAGTAGAGGAGGAGGAGGTGACCAGAAATGGCTAAGACATTTAACTTTTATTCAAGAGACTCAAAGTTGAGTGGCAGAAAGAATCCAGTAGAGGCCTAGGTACTAGAAGATCTGGACCCCCCCCCCCCCCGCCCACCACCTGCTTAGCCTGTGTAAGGGACACTGAGACTTCATTCGCACTCTGGCTCTGCTAACTAGCTACGTGGTTCTGAGCAACTCAAGTTCTTGGGGTCTCTGTTTGTAAGTGAAGTGTTTGGACTAGGGATCCCCACTTTTCCTTTATCATAAAAGTCCTATGATTACCAGTGACCCACTCAAGCCCCATTTTCCTCATCTTTAAAACAGGGAGAGTAATATCTGCTTGTCTACTTGTAGGGATGGGGTAAAAGTATATGTGAAAAGCTCAGTGAGCCTTAAAACACAGTACAAATGTCAGTTATCATCATTATCATTAGAATTCTTTACACAACTCTCTCCATGTCTTCTACCATTTCTGCTAAAGAGCAATCCAGTGCCTTATAGGAATTCCTAAAATTCAGTCCTTGGTTTGATGAACTAGGAGGCAGATGTCAGCTCAAGGAGATGTTGCAAACAACAATGGTATCTGAAAGTTCTTCTTAAGGAAGTGGGCTGGTTCCCTCGGTCCCCAGAGAGAGATGGCCTCTCCTCGATCTTATGCAAGGGCATGAACAGAGCTTACTAACAAACTTGTGTTCTCAGATGGGGCTTTGCCCAAAGAATGAAAAGGCCTTGGAAGTTCCAAGGGCAATAACGGTAATTTGAGGTGCTTGTCTTTTGCCTAGCATCTGTGCATTTCCAAGTCTTTGACTGACATTAACTCATCAGTACTTCCAACACTACCTCAGCCTTCAGTATTGCCTTTAGGGTGGCAGGAAGGGAGGTTATCCAAGCTTTGTATTCAGAGAAAGCCCCTGGGCTGAGAGTGATAGTTCCTCTGTCCACGCCTGGTGATTAGTTCTTCCGTCACCAGTGGCAAACCGTCTCATCTCTGGTCCCCCACTACCAGGACTCTGGTGGTGCCCTCCCAGCGCCTTGCCCAGCATCATGGTGTCAGAACTGAATTGACTCCTTAAAGACTACTCCCTGCAGGGGCCAACTCCTTTGATGGTGAAGATTGAGGCATTCAATCCACCCAGAGAGGAAGTGAAACAGCCAAGGCCACAGAGCTAGCTAGAGACGCAGTCAGTAACCTGTCTTAAGAGGCAAAAACTAGAAACTACCCTCCACCCTCACACCCCCATATACCCTAACAAATTAAACACTCTTGGTGTCCCTCGAGGAATCAATAAACCTGAGGGGTACGGGGAAGAGGAGAGACATTATGTATGTCTACCTGATCACACAGTGTGGTTTCTGTTGCCACCTCTGAACAGCTGTCTCATCCTAGGCAACAGTGGTGGCCCATCCTCTCCTAAATTGGAATGGGTCATTCTTAAAATAAAAGTTGAGCTTCCATCATTCTGGATAGAAGGAGTTAAGATGAAGGGCTTCTTCCTCTCTCATCCAACAGCTAAATTATCATAAGCCCATAAGCACAGGGCGTTAGGAAACAGAAAGTCAGGTTGTGAGCAATTAAAATGTGAAATGAAAGTGCACGTTGTGGCCCAGAGGCCTGGGCAGCTCTATGCTTCAGACACTACTTACCCTAAGGTAGAACATAATGCCTTTTGCCAAGAACACAGCTGGATCAGCTC
This sequence comes from Halichoerus grypus, assembly GCF_964656455.1. Lineage (NCBI taxonomy): Eukaryota > Metazoa > Chordata > Mammalia > Carnivora > Phocidae > Halichoerus > Halichoerus grypus. The sequence continues at coordinate 19,153,897 of NC_135718.1, read as the reverse complement.
TGTGTTTTTCACAGAATAGGCACATAATAAATATTTGCAGATTGATTTGATGGACAAAAAATTCCTGGTACTTGGATACTTTTCTATTTTTCAGCTTCTTATTTTTTAATGTTTGGCAAAGGTGCAGGTGGCCAGTGTTTAATACACCTGGAAGGAATGTTAATGATAGTGGATGTCATCTATATTTTCCAAACTGGTCTCTAAGTAACACTGACTCTGGGGTATCTTGGGAAAAAAAACCTCTGTGTTTAAATAGGTTGGGGAGTGTTACTTAGCTTCCTACTCTGGTCTCTCAAGATTCTCAAGGCTCATTAGCTTATTAAAAATACTGAGAAGAGTTGGGGTCCCCCAAAAACCAGCTTTAACTTTACTAAAACAATTTCTTTCCAGGTTGATTTGATTATGGAACAGTCCCTCCCACATATTTTTCGTGATATCTATTAAAGTTCCACAAAATTCATGTTCTTTGGAAAATACCTTGGGAACTAGTAATTAAACCCAATTTTTGAATTTTACTGGTGAAAAAACAGAGGTCCTGAAGTAGGGCCTAAGAAGAAGTTCTTACAGGTAGTTAGTGGGGGAACTAGGACTAGAATCCCATTTTTGGGGGGGGGGGTCTGGTCCAAACTGGTCAACCAAACCCAGCTAGAGGGGCATTTTCTAAGGTGGGTCCTGGGATGTCAAACATCATGTGTAGAGATGATGGGTAAAAAGGATATGAACATTTTACTCCATAATGGGTTCTTTTGGGGTAATTTGCTGAAAGCTTGAGGTTGTTTTAGCTGGGCTTTTAAATATGGGTAATCATATTCCTCTCTTTTATTATCTCATAGATCTTCAGGTGCTTGCCCATTGCAGCCTGCATATGCCATAGGTGTTTAATAAATGTATTAAATGAATGAGTAAATGAAAGAACCCAGCAAAAGTCAGAGGAGGTTGGTGGCAGGGAGGAAGAAGGAAACAATCAAGAACTGAAAAGGAGGGAGAAAAGGAAAAATGTGGAGAAAGGCGGATGGTTGAAAAAAAGGAGCCAGCAGTTACTGCTCAGTGGAGGATCGATGAGCCCTGGCAGAGAAAAGAAAGGAGACAGCTGCAGGTGATGGAGAAAACAAAAACAAAACCAAACTGAGTGACCAGGGAGCTTTGTTTTTAAAAAAGTAAAAGTGACTCATAAGGCTAATTCAGATGCTGGACATGCCAAGAAGCTCTTGCCCAGGAGGTGGGGATGAGCAGGAAATGCTGAGAAACTTTGTGAACTCAGATCAAAATATCTTTATTGCACCAGTACAGGAAATGTGCAAGGCATCTTCTTAAGACCTACAATGATAACAGATGAGTAAGACACAAGTCTTGCCTTCAACAAGGTGACAGTTTAACGGGGAGAAGAGTTAGGACAGGGACTCATAACATAATGCCAGGCAGAATGTTTCAATGTCCCCAGAGCTACAAGTCATTACTGAGAGGAATCAGGAGACAGGAAATTCACATCCAGTCAGGAGGCTCAGGGAAGCCTGCGCGGGAGAGCCGTGAAGCACGGATAGGATTGTACCAGGCAGAGATGGGGGATAAGAGAGGCATTTCAGGGTGATAGGGTAAAGAACCCTCAGGAGGTGGGGACGCATATGAAACAGTGAGAGGTCCAAGTGGGTTCCAGCCAAAGGGGTGTGTGGATTGGGAGGTTGTGGAGACATGGCCAGAAAGTCTTGAAAGTCGGAAAGGCCAGAGAGTCACACTGTGGGGCCTTGAATGCCTGGCTGAGGTGCTGACGCTCCAGGCAGGCAATGGGAAGCTACTGAAAGGGTTTTTTTTTGTTGTTGTTGTTGTTGTTCAGAGAAATAATACCATCAGAGATGACTCTCAGGCAGGGTGACTGGGCAGAAAGGGGTAAGTCAGGGGAAGGAGCTCCCTGGTGGCGGAGGAGGCAGTTTGGCTGCTGAAAGACCAACAGACAATTCAGGTGTTGCACGTCAGACAATCGGAAAATCTGGCCAGAGATAATGGCTGAATCCTTTCCTGAGAGCATAGGCAGCGGAAGGTTCTGGTCATTTCCTCAGGGGATAGGGAAGGAGGAAGAATGAGAGCACAAGATAAGCCAAAGAAAATGCAGCCAAGGAGGAAAGACACCAACAACAGCCAGGCGGGGTACAGGTTTCAATAAAGAAGTTATAGCCATGATTGAGAACCCCAGTCTTGGAGTGGGACTGTGGGAGTTTGAATCCCAGGAGCCTAACTAGTGGTGATTAGCACAGGGACTTCAAAGAGTTTTTGAGCGTTTATTTCCTCATCTGTGAAATGGGAGTGATTTCTATCTTCAAGGGATGAGGGCATTCACTGAGATAAAGTTCTTAGTGTACACAGTAGGAGCCAAGGAGTGAACAAGACCCGCGGGAGAAGCAACCCTAGAGATTAAGGGTATTCGCCTGAAGAGCGTCTGGAAATGGAGGCAGGGACCCTCCAGAAGCTCAACATTTAGCCGGGATTGCTGACTGCCCTGGGAGAGGAATGGGTGAGCAGGTCAAGGCAGCCTCAGGCTGGTCCTCACCCCAAGGCACTGCCCTGTCGCCTACGCTCTTATCCTGCCGCACCTCCCAACCTCCCGCCCCCAGCTTCCCGCCCGGCTCCCACTCCCGCCAGTTCCAGGAGCCCGACGCGCATGCGCCTTCTGGCGCCCCTGCCCAGCTTTCCACGTTTCACTTGCCTCCCTTTTTTCTCCTCAGCTTCCGCTCCACCGCCACGATTGGCCAGCGGGCCTCCTCGCTTCGGCCAATAAACGCCGCTCTCTCGCCCCCGTGTTACTGGGTAGAACTAAACAAAAACAAACAGAGCGAGAGGGGGCAGAGACGCTCTGAGGCGGCGGCAGAAGCTGAGCTGTGGGGTCTGGGCCGGCGGACCAGGGACCTGGGCGAGCAGCGGCGAGGGCGGCGGCCCGAGGGGTCAGTACCAGTGAGGCGGCTCGCACGCTCGGAACGACTGCGCTCTCTCCCTCAGCCCCGTCTCTCCTCGGAGGCCGCCGCACGTTGGGAGGGGGAGGGGGCCTGAGGCCGCGGCCGGGTCGGGGCCGGGTCGGGTGGGCGGGGGTCCGGCCTCCTCCTCCGAGCCCCGCAAGCAGGGCCGCGGGCGCCCCAACGCCGCGGGCTGCGGAGGGCGGGCCCCGGTTCCGTCCCGGGCCGGGGCACGGAGCGCGGCGGCGCCGGCCCGCCCCCTCCCGGACCCTCTCCCCGCTTAGCCGGGTGTGCGGGGCGCTAGCCAGCGAGGGGCTGCCCCTCATCCCCGCGAAGGCCGAGTTTTCATTCTTACTTTTGAGGGGGGACGTTGGGAGGCGTGTTTCTGGCCTGACTGAAATCCTGTGAGGAAGGTTCGCGCCCTCCCCGCCCCCGTGGCCTCCCTGGGGGACCCCGGCCCGCGCTCTGGAGCCCAGGCCCGGCCGCTCCAGTCCAGCATCCCCCGGGGCCGGCCTGGACTGGGGCCCGCGGGGTCCCGGCCTGCGCCCGCTGCGGAGAGCAAGGCCCGCCGCTGCGGGAGGGGCCGCTCGGAGGCGGACACTTGCCCGCCTCCCCGGCCCTGCGCGGACTTCGGGCGAAGGGTCGCTTTTTTAGTTTAAGTGAAAATCTCCCAGAGAAAACAAAGACAGGAAGGGAGCCCTCTTTCTGTGAAACGCAGGCCGGCCGTTTCTGCTGCATTCGTCAGTTTGGTGCTGCAGTGTACGTGAAGAGGGGTCGTGTGTCCCCCCCCCCCCCCCCGAGCTTCGAAAACTGTCTGCAGAAGTCAGTATCTCCGGGCTCCCATGCCCTGTGAGCACTGGCTATGTAACCAGCAACTGTGCAGTATCTGCAATGATTAAAACGATCAAAAATGTAGCGTCGTGTGAAAAAAAAAAAAAGTCACCGCCTGTTTTTACTTGTATTTTTACTGCTAAGTTTTAGAATTTTGGCATTCTTACTAATGTAATTTTTTTAGAAACCACCGTATACTTTTCTAAAAGGGGAGCACTGCAGATGCGTTCTAAATTTAATTACTGGTATTTATGTCCTTAACCTTCCTTCATTGTAGGTTTCTTAAATCGCTTACTATCTCATCAGGGATCTTGGAGTTATATTTTGATTGGTTCTTCTGTTGTAGTCATGAGAAAGGAAAAATAGTTGCCGGGAGTGCAAAAATAAATGACAATTTGATATTTTCTGTACTGCTTGATTTTGCATCATTGTGGTTGAATACTTTTAGCTGATTTTATTTTAAGTTGCTAATTAGCTGTGATTGTAGCCCTGGAATGAATACAAATAATTTTCTGGTTAGCATATGGTCTAAACTTGACTCCAGAAACTCAGAGTGGTTTATGAGGTATATTTCAGGAAACAGATTTTTTGGGGGGGGGGGTGGGGGGAGGGTGGGAAGGTGAGGCTCTGTCTCCTGGGGAATGTCATGACATTTGAATACTTCTGATTGTATGTTTCTGTAAAACACATTGAAGAAATGAAAACTTTAATGTTAGCCTTAATTTTGTCAAACTTCTGTGTATACTTTTGCTTTCTTATTGAAAATTTATTGTTTAGTTTTAAGGATGTGGCGTTTAGAATTTTTGCTTTATGTTTTTGCTAAGTTTGGGGCAAAAATCTTATGGATTGTTAAGTAAACTGGAAAAAAGCTCCACTACTTTGAAGAGAGGAAAAACATGCAATGTATCTTTATCTTTCTCTAAAATCTTAAAATGTCTGTGTTCCTATCAAGTGTGACTGAGTTCTTGATTGCGTTATCATTGCCTAAAGACACAGACAAGGCTTTTTTTTCCCCCCCTAGTTAGGATTACTTAATAAAAACAAATATGGTAAGTTATAGATGATAGTCATACCTAATAATTTTCTTTGCCCAACTGAATGTCTTTTGTGTAATAGTTTAAAATAAATATTATTTTTGGTGTTTGGAAAGTAGTATTTAAAGATTTGATACAACAATAAGAGTCTGTGTTTTAATAAGCTTCTGTCTGTTAGCCCTAAAAAAGAATCTTCTTGTGGGATATTAAAATCTCGGATTGAACTTGTGCAAGCAGTCCTGGATTGAGAAGGTCTGGGTTCTGGTTCTTCCATTGAGCAGCTGTCTCTCTTTGGACAGATCACCTACCTTCTCTGAATTTGTTTAGTTGTGTGCAAAGTGGAGTAAATAGCTCAAGATTGTTCTGAGAGGTACATGAAATAATGCCTGTAAAATTCTCTGTGAATTATAAAAGGCCTTATAAACATCAGTTATAATAATTTCATTTCCTTTAGTAGCTAGGTTCTGCAGAAAGTATTCTCTCAAAGACTTTTTAATGTAACTCTAGTTTAAAAAGCTCATACACACATTATAAGACATTTTCACTTTCCTATAACATGTAACTCATATAAAATGAAACAGATATGGCATTTTCAGACATGGAGAACACTAAATGCTTAGGTTTGTAAACATTTTTGTTTATATAGTTATATGAATTTCTATATACATATCTTTAAGGGTCATTTTTTCTCCCCTAAATCCAGAGTTGGTGGAAATTATGATATTGAAAAATCATTATATAGAATCACTTAAGTCTGTTTATTCTGAGTAGAATTGGAGAGTGGTCTCACCATTTTCTTAATTTCTTAAGTGGTATGATAGCATCCTGGTAGCCTAAGGATTATGCCATATTAAGAAGTTTATCATTGTAGCATTAAGGTGTGTTTATTTTTGTTTTACAAAATAATACCTTTTTCTGGATCAAAGGACTACAAACTTTTAAGATGTTAAAATAGTTTATATTAAGGAATTTAAAAGTTAGTTGAGGGGCGCCTGGCTGGCTCAGTCTGTGGAGCATGTGACTCAATCTCCTAGTCATGAGTTCGAGCCCCACATTGGGCGTAGAGTTTACTTAAAAAAAAAAAAAAAGTCAGTTGAGTCCCAGGAGGCATCATATATATTATGGTTAAATTTTCATTAATTTGTTCATTTTATATCTTGAAAGCACACTGCTAGTGAAATGATTGTAAGTGATTGGGAGGGCTTATATCTAACCTGTATGACTTGAACAGATCAATCAGTGCTTAAGTACTGTAAAACACTATTTTAAAAATATTTACAGAGAGATTCTAAAATCATTTGGTTACACCTTCTGGTAAAAGTTTTCATCAAAATGTATTTTGATAGTCTTTCAAGTAAGTTAGATTTATATCACTAAGTTAAATAAGATTTCATCAAAACCTTCAGCATTGATAATTTTTAAGCCATTTTGAAACTGAGGTCTATAATACTGAGATGCTAATGCCATTGTACTTATTTCTTTTTTAAAGGCGAGGGCTTTGTTTATTTTATTATATATTTTTAAGAGAGTGGGGGAGGCACCTGGCTGGCTCAGTCTGTAGAAGATGCAACTCCTGATCTCAGGGTTGTAAATTTGAGCCCCATATTGGGTGTAGAGATTACTTAAATATAAAATCTTTAAAAAAAATTTTTTTTAAATTAAAAAAAGAATGGGTTTTTCAGATTATGAAAATAATACTCTCATTGTAGAAAACACCATTTATAAAAATTTCTCCAAATCTCAAAGTCTTCTAACTGTAATTATGGACGCGTAGTTGATAAAATGGCAGACCTGTCTGCCTTCAGATACGTTGTAGTGTGAAAAATTAACACAGTCATGTGATATGCTTGATTAAAACTGTTGCTTGCATTTTGTAGTAGTTCTTACAATTCATTGGTAGTGAACTATCCAGTATTATGTACATCAGATTAATTATGAGTCCTGGTAGTCCTAAAAAATTTGGAGTATGTATATACTGCTTTAATTTGAAATAAACATGTATATGTTTATACATCTTTTACTTCCAAGTTAAAGGGGTGCTTTGGCACATTCAGAAACACGGGTTTTTTTTTTTTTTTTTGGACCCAGATACATTTGTCAGGAAGATTGAAACCAAATGTTAATAGTGGTAAACTATTTTTCAAAGTAAAGAGAGCTCTTTTTTGAAAAATGAAATTATGTGCTGATTTTTTTTTTTTACAGTGATTAAGTAAATTCAATTTACCTTAATTATGTCAGTTTGGAAGATACTGAAATTTTTTTCTTTTTAAGGAAATAGATTCCAAGGGAAGACTTCCATTAGTAATTTAATCAGTGCAAGTGACATTAAAGAACAATGGATATAGAAAATGAGCAAATACTGAATGTAAACCCCACAGGTAAGTAAGAATATTTTCAACCTTGACTGTATTATGAGCATGTTTGAGGTCTTACAAAATTTTATGAAAACATAGTATTAAAACCATCTTTACTTTAAAAACCATCTTATTCATACTACAAGAAAGTGAGTTATATTATTTTTAAAATCAAGTTTGTGATTTTTTTTAATATTTATTTATTTGAGAGAGAGAGAGAGAGAACAAGCTGGGGGGAGGGGCAGAGGAAGAGGGAGAAGCAGACTCCCTGCTGAACAGGGAGCCTGACTGGGATGATGACCTGACTGGGATGATGACCTGAGCCGAAGGCAGACGCTTAACCAACTGAGTCACCCAGGTGCCCCTGTGATTCTTCTTTTTATAGAAATTCTTCACATGTCCTTATTTTTCTGCCTATCCTTTCACATTCCATACATTCTTATTCTCCACTATTTATAATAAACTGTATTTAACAGAATGGAGAATAGTGAACCTGTTCATTAATATTTTCAAATGAGCTAGTGATTTCTATAATATAAACTCTTACTGGTATCTTTGATCTCTTTCCTAATTAATAATTTATATCTTATATTACCTATGTTATTTTTCTTGATTTTCCATGATGCTTCAATAGCACATTATCATAAAAATGGTTTTGTGGAATAGAGGCTTAAATGTTGAGTAACTTCAGACAACTTAAAATGTATTTATAACTTTCACAATAATCTTAATTAGGATTTTGCGATATTCTGAATGGTGAGAGCTTTTCCTATTGGTATATTTTAGATAATTCTTTGCTTTATAATTTTATTAGTATTGAAAAGATCACTGTTTTGTAATTTAAATATATTTATCATACTTCATTTTTTAATACTATAGTAGTTTTATTTTTTCAATGAATAATTCACTATGTACAAATTAATATAGTTTTCTTTGATCTGAACAGACACTTTGAAGTTGAAACCTCTTGCCATTTTGTAAGTGTGCTAGAAGATTATAGTTGAAAAAATTATTGCAATAATTAATGATTATTTTGGTGCTGCTATATACAATAGCTATGTGAATACTTGTTTTTAGGGTTATAAATGGGCATCATATTCCTGCTTCATTAAAGTGAGGATGGTAAAAATATATTTTAAGAATATATTTCACGTATAGATAATTGCTACTTTTCTGTACTGCCCAGTATGATAGCTACTAGCCACATGTGGCTATTGAGCACTTGAAATGTGACTTGTCTGAATTGAGATGTACTGTGGGTGCAAACACATTCCAGATTTTAAAACTTCATATGAATGAAAGACCTCAGTAACTCCCCCCCTCTTTTTTTTTTAAAGATTTATTTATTTATTTATTTGAGAGAGAGAGTGAGAGAGAGAAAGAGCACAAGAGGGGGGAGCGGGAGAGGGAGAAGCAGACTCCCTGCCGAGCAGGTAGCCCGATGCGGGACTCGATCCCGGGACTCCAGGATCATGACCTGAGCCGAAGGCAGTCGCTTAACCAACTGAGCCACCCAGGCGCCCCCCCCTTTTTTTCATTGCACTCTTTTTTTTATTATGTTATGTTAATCACCATACATTACATCATTAGTTTTTGATGTAGTGTTCCGTGATTCATTGTTTGCGTATAACACCCTGTGCTCCATGCAGAACGTGCCCTCTTTAATACCCATCACCGGGCTAACCCCTCCCCCCATGCCCCTCCCCTCTAGAACCCTCAGTTTGTTTCTCAGAGTCCATAGTCTCTCATGGTTTGTCTCCCCCTCCGATTTCCCCCCCTTCATTCTTCCCCTCCTGCTATCCTCTTCTTCTTTTTTTAAACATATAATGTAGTATTTGTTTCAGAGGTACAGGTCTGTGATTCAGTAGTCTTACACAATTCACAGCACTCACCATAGCACACACCCTCCCCAATGTCTATCACCCAGCCACCCCATCCCTCCCACCCCCCACCACTCCAGCAACCCTCAGTTTGTTTCCTGAGATTAAGAATTCCTCATATCAGTGAGGTCATATGATACATGTGAAAGACCTCAATAACTTTTTATATTGACTCTGTGTTCAAAGTCTATAACATCTAGTAGATTAAATAAAATATATTAAAATTAATTTCACCTGTTTCTTTTTAATGTGGCTACTAGGAAATTTAAAATTACATATTTGGCCTGCATTATATTTCTGTGAGACCACACGACTCTAAGTTTTACATATTTTGTTTTCTGTCTGTAACAAGTCCTAGTTCTTTTAACCCTGTTCTTGATGCCTGGCCAGAACTACCTTAATATAAAGGACTTGTAGTTCTTCAATACTTGGATGGGCCTAAGACAGACCTTTGCTATAAATTCTTCCTGTAGCAAATAGTCCCAAGTCAGACTAGTGTATTAGTCTGTTACTTTGGGGAAGTAGGTTGTTTGCTCTGACCTTCAGTTTTCTCATGTATAAAACTGGGGTACAAATGCCCTCTCTGTAGGTTTATTGTTAGGATTAAATGAGATTATAGTGTATGTGTGTCATGCCCATAGCACATATTTTGTATGTAACAAATGAAATGTGTTAATATTGTTAATTCTAATTATGCCAGTCAGTGGACCATTAATTGAAAATTTGATTATTGGCTTCTGTAATACTGTAAGTTAGATTGGTTACTACTGAGATACCAGAGGATTTAGAAGGGGAATTAGTACACAGTGGAAAACAATTTTGAAGTCACCATATTATGTACTCAGGTTTTTTATCTTTTATATTTTGGTTTTCTTAAAGTAAGATCAGTAGTGGTTATGGAACCCTAAAACCTAGGTAAATATGGGGCACCTAGATGGCTCAGTCGGTTAAGTGGCCAACTTTTGATTTCAGTTCAGGAGATCTTAGGGTCCTGGATTGAGCCCGGCATTGGGCTCCATGCAGACTCCATGGGGAGTCTGCTTGAGGATTTCTCTCCCTTTCCATCCTGCACCCCCTGCTCGCGTGTGCACTTTCTCTCTCAAATAAATCTTAAAAAAAAAAAAAACTAGGTAAATATGAATAGCAAAATACAAAAGAGTAATTGATAGAAACATGGGTTAAAAATAAGATCTAATAGATAAAATATACCTAGATGTGTTCTGCTGCAGTCGTATGAAGATATTTGAAAGGATATTAAAATAGTTGAAAATTGTGGGAAATGTGTTGAAATTGAATACTTTAGTACTCCAAGTGACAGTTTAAAGTGACATTTTATTGTAATTTGATGTCCTTTATCTTCTGGATGAGTTTAGTGGTTTTCCGTAATTATAGAATAATGAAAGCAATATGTTACAGGTAGATGTTTAATGTTTTCTTCAACGGCCTGCTCTTACTTGAAATTCCATCTAACTTGTCTGATCTCTGGTCTTTTTTTCTCCTTCCTCTTACTCTTCTGCTTCTCTGTCTTTATAATCACTCACTTGTCCTGTCTCTTTAGCTGTGACTACTCTGCTGTACTCTAGCTCAGTATTTTCTACAGTTATAATCTGAGATTTAAATGTGGATTTGAATCCTGGCCACAATCCTTTTTAGATACATAACTTTTCTATGAAACATCTTCTATCTGTAAATTGAGGATAAACAGCTTCATTATAGAGCTTCGTGAAGATTATAGACCATGTATGTTAAGTGCCTAGCATAGAACCTGGTATCTAGTAGTAATAACGATGACGGTAATGACAAAAGAAGTTGCACTACTGCTGTGACTACTACCGCTACTAGTAGTTGCAGTCGTTTAGTTATGATGGTGGTTGTGATGATGTCTCAAACTCACCCTCTAACTCTAACTTCCTGTCTTAGTCTAAAAACTTTTTTAAGACTACATTTCATGCTTCTTCTGTTTAAAAGCTCTTTATTTTTTCTTTGAGTGTCACTTTCTTATTTACCCCAAAGTTATTACTCTTGATCTTTTCAGTTAGTTAGTAATGGATTATTGTAACATTTTCTTTGCTGGTCTTCCATTTTATACTTTCTTTTTTTCCTAATATATTCTGTATTTCTCTGCTAAACTAATCCCCCCATCACTACCTATGATATCAAATCTAAGCTCTGACCGTTTGAATGTGGGAGTGGTCAGCGATTACTCTGATGATGTAAGCAGGGGCAAGATCATGAAGGATCTTAAGTTACAAGGTAATGAGTTTAAACTTTATTTTGACCCAGTGGGAATATCTTCAAAGGGTTTTCAGTGGGGGCATGTTTTAGAAAATCAGTTTTCATGCAGTTTGGAGATGGTTTGAAGATTGAAGGCACAGAGACTAGGAAACTAATGATGTAATTGGACTCTACTTACTGTTATGTTTGTTTTTTGATTACCAGAATGTTCTTAACTTTTATACTTTTTGTCAAGAATTATAAAGATTTCAACACATTTGTTTTTTATAGGTTGATTTAAAAAATTTTCAGTTTTAACATATTATCTTAAAGCATGTTAAAACCTATACACATGGACTTGACACAGTCTAATTACATTTAGGAAATGTAAAACCATTTGAGGGATTCAACTCTGACTTGAGTTAGCCATAATGAACAAAACTCTGGCTCAAGGGTAACTAATTCAGTAGTTCACTGACTTAGAAAATTTTCAGAGCGAAGCCAACTGTCTCCATGCCATTGATCTCCACAGATATTTGAGTTGATAGTATGAAGGATACTCTGTTAGGTGCTGAGTACAGAGAAGTACAGGTAAAGGCGTGGTTCCTCTTTTGAGGCTTATGACTTACTTGGAAAAGCAAGACTGCTACATAAATTAGAAATAAAGTGGTTTCCGTAGTGTAAATGAACGGTGTGTGGGCATTAGGGTCATTGTGGCTAGAATTGTTAGGAAAGATTTTTATGGAGGAAATAAAACTTGAGTATATCCTAAAGGATTTTGATAAGTGAAAAGAGCAGTGGGGATGACATTCTCAACGGGACCATTGGAAACTCCAAATATGTTGCTATCTTTCAAGGAATAATGTATAAATTTTATGTAGCCTGGAAGATTGTCAGAAGATGATAAGTGATATAAGTCAAGTTTGGAGAGGTGAATTAGAGCTTTGAAAGCAAGCTCCCTCCCCGCGCCCCCCCCCCCCCCAAGCTTTACCTTTGAAAGCAATGAATCCTCAACAGATCATTTATTTACCAAATACCTTTCAGGCTCTTTGGATTAGTAATATTTCCTAAGTGTCTGTAATTAATCATGAGTTGTTTGGGAAGTTATTTAAACACTCTCAACCTTAGTTTCCTTATCTGTATTAATGACCCTGTGTGTAATAAATAGCTCTCAAACTTGTGGGTAAATGACAAAACATCCAGCACAGTGCTAGTAGGCATTCTGTAAATAATAGTTTATCTTTCTTCTCTCAAGATTCTTAGTATTTTCTTACTATCTCCAATTGCTTAACTCTCTTAGCTCACAGAAGTCGAAAGGTTTTATCTGTGGTTGTATATTAACATAGATTTTATTTTCTAAACATATAACATGCTTTCATTAAACTTTGCTCACCAAAATTCACTGTCTTAGTTTACTTTCTATGATAATGTGAAAAGTAATCCTGTTTAGTTGTCATTTATTAGATCAAATCATATGAAATTGCCAATATGTGACTGTTACCTAAAAAATAGTAATTTCATGTGATTCAACCTAATATAGCTTAGGATGATAACTGATATAACAGTGGATGATTAAAGTACTTATGTAGTATTTTCTTTCTTCATTTTCCTCTTTAAGATCCTGATAATTTAAGCGACTCTCTCTTTTCTGGTGATGAAGAAAATGCTGGGACTGAAGAAATAAAAAATGAGATAAATGGAAATTGGATTTCGGCATCCTCCATTAATGAAGCTAGAATTAATGCCAAGGCAAAAAGGCGCCTGAGGAAAAACTCATCCCGGGACTCTGGCAGAGGCGATTCAGTCAGTGATAATGGAAGTGAAGCCCTTAGAAGTGGAGTAACTGTACCAACCAGTCCAAAGGGAAGGTTGCTAGATAGGAGATCCAGATCTGGGAAAGGAAGGGGACTACCAAAGAAAGGTTGGTATATTTCATGTCCAAAGAAACAAATAGAAAACAATATAACCTGATACTTAAATTATGGTTTCTTTGTTCTAGGAAGGCAAGAAATTTAAACAATGATAATGTAAGATTTTATGATTTATGTATGTTTTTACAAAGTAATAATCTGAGGACCATCCCACTTTTTCTTTAAGTTGAGCTTTTTTTCTGGAGGAGATTGTTTTCTTGAGCAGAACTTTATTTTTTTCAGCAAAATACACATGGATTTTTTTGTACAGTTATGAATTGTGCATGTATTCTCTAACTTTGCTTGAAAGTGGGGTCAGAAAATCATCATACCTGGGGGACCTGGCTGGCTCAGTCAGTGGAGTATGTCACTCTTGATCTCGGGGTCATGAGTTTGAGCCCCACATTGCAGGTAGAGATTACTTAATAAATAAAAGTTAAAAACAATTCATCGTACCTATTATCTAATGAATGTAATTATGTCCTTGGTTAAGAATATAGGATAAATATAAATTAGATTGGTAATAAGTGGATCAGAATTTTAATGATTTCGTAGGTCTGGTTCCGAGTTCGTTCGTTTGTTTGTTCTTTCGTTTCATTCATTCATTCATTCAATTTAATTTATTAAAAGATTTTATTTTTTAAGTAATCTCTATACCTAACATGGGGCTCGAACTTACAACCCCGAGATCAAGAGTTGCATGCTCTACCAAGTGAGCCAGTGAGGCGCCCCCCCGAGTTCTCTTCAGTTCTCTTTTGGATACTGGAGTGGAATGATCTATTTTTTTTTTTTTTAAAGATTTTATTTATTTATTTTGAGAGAGAGAGAGAGCATGAGTAGGGGGAGGGGCAGGGGGAGAGGGAGAGAGAGAGAATCCTCAAGCAGACTCCCTGCTCAGCGAGGAGCTGGACACGGGCTCCATCCTAGGACCCGTGGGATCATGACCTGAGCCGAAGGCAGACACCTAACCGAGGTACCCTAGGAGTGGTCCATTTTTTCACTGCTATGTCTAGTGCCTGGAGTAGTGACTAGCAGTTGTAGATACTTAAGTATTTGTTGGTGAGGGATGTTAGCTTTGGTCTGTGGTAGGGTTTTGATGTAATTTGGAGATTTCACAGCTTCTGAATGGTGTGAACTTCAATTTATAGCCTAGGATTCTTGTAAAATGTTTTTGTGATTGGTCAAAAACTGTTATTCTTGTTGAATGGCTCTACAACCATTGGTTAGATCAAAATGAATCCTAATAATCAGATTCTGTTTTACTCTAGTGTTGATATAAAATACAACCTCAAAAAAAGTTGGTGATACTGAAAAGTTCCTTAAAAATAATGTAATCTATTCAGCATTATAAAAATATTTCAATAAGTTTATGTAGAAAAACCACTTTGAAAGTTGGGATTGTTAAACTTCATCTGGTTAGTTTGTAAATAGAAGTACAGAGAAATAACGATCAGTGCAGTCAGTGCTTAAATAGCTTAGTTATTCGTAACATATTGCCAGTTGTCAAGTATAGTTTAATGTGTACTATTATATTTAAAGAGTATTTGACTTTGAAACACTTACAGTGGAAACTGTGCTTCTTTGTTAAGTAATTTCACCCTTACTGAGTTTCCTATGCCACATCTTATTGGCTCAACATACTTCTTTTTGTTTTGGTCTTATGAAATGTCAAATAAAATTTAGAGGTCAGCTACATTGTCACACCCTTTGGGGTCCCTGATATACATATTTTTCTGATCTTTATTTGTTTTGTTTTTGCTTTCATTTTAAAGCATCTGCCTTTTTAGTTTTAACTTTATAAGCTATTTCAACTTGATGTTTTAGAAATAGGTTATAAAATATATAATATCTAATCATGACTGAAAAAGCAGTGATCCAAGAAAAAAGGTTTAAAGTATAATTCAACTGGAGAAAAAACTGGCATAGAAATTAAAATGCAGTTTTTTAACTGTTAATTAATATCTGAATATCTAGAATTATTTCAGATTTCAGTTAAAATTTATGAACTATGAACTTTATGTTCTTTCTCAATTCTAAACTTTTTCAGGTGGTGCAGGAGGCAAAGGTGTCTGGGGTACACCTGGACAGGTATATGATGTGGAGGAGGTGGATGTGAAAGATCCTAACTATGATGACGACCAGGTATCAGTGTTTTACTTTATTTTTTTAATCTTATGTTTAAAATGCTAGTAAGTTTTTTGACTTCATGTCTGTAGTTTACTCATACATTTGTCAAATTATACATTCTATATCTATACTCTGTACCTGTCAAATCATGTATATATGATTTATAGTGTGTATATATATATATTATATGTATATATATACATATAATGTGTGTGTATGTATATGTGTATACACACATTAGTATCTGTATCTAAGTCATACATATACTCAGTCCTTTTGGACTTTTAAGTAAATTTTAGATTAGGAAACCACATTAACTGATAATGATATTTGTGTAATTTTCACTTCATTTGTGAAGTGAGTTAAAAGTAGGTCTTTACAGATTTACTTAGGATTATTGAGTTGATTTTTTTTTTTTTTTTTAGATTTTATTTATTTATTTGAGGCAGGGAGAGGGGCAGAGGGAGAAGCAGGCAGACTCCCTGCTGAGCAGGGAGCCCAATGTGGTCTCAATCCCATGCCCCTGGGATCATGACCTCAGCCGAAGGCAGACACTTAACGGACTGAGCCACCGAGGTGCCCCAAGTTGACTGTTTTTTTAAAAAAATATTTATTTATTTGAGAGAGAGAGAGAGATTGGGAGAGGAGCATAGGGAGAGAATCTTCAAGCAGGCTCCCTGCTGAGTGTGGAGCCCGCCGTGGGGCTCGAACTCAAGACCCATCACATCATGACCTGAGCTGAAACCGAGTCAGATGCTTAACCAACTGAGCCACCCAGGCACCCCCAAGTTGACTATTTTTCAATAAATTCTGTTGAATTAATATAGTTTCTATAGTAATGATAATTGAGAAGAATATATATTCTTTTGAGTATCATAAAAGAGTTACAGATATTAGGTTCCTTTTAAAATATTACTCTTCAGGATGGTAACTCTATGGTAAATTTTATTTTGGGAACATGACCATCTTTTTTCAATGTTGAGAATGTAAATTTTGTTTTTCTTCCTTCTGCTGTGCCTTTTATTCCCATGACTTACTCATTCCATAACTGGAAGCCTGTATCTCCTACTCCCCTTCACCAATCTTGCCCCTCCCCTCTGGTAACTGTCAGTTTGTTCTCTGTGTTTACAGGTCTGATTCTTTTTTGTTTATTTGTTTTTGTTTTAGATTTCCACATATGAGTGAAGTCATGTGGTATTTGTCTTCCTCAGTCTTATTTCACTTAGGTCCATCCATGAGAATGTAAATTTTTAATAGATTTTATAATGAACATATATATATTTATTTTTTAATGGAAAATTTCTAACTTATACAGAAGTAGGATAGTGTAACGAACATGCTTGTACTTGTCTCCCAGCTTTACCAACTTCAGTAATTAATAACTCATGGTCAGTCTTGTTTTATCCTGTACCTCCGTTTATTTTTCCTCTTGTATTCCCCTGCATGCACTCCCCACGCCCATGCTCTGAATTATTTTGAAACAAATCCCAGACATTATGACATCTTTTTTTTTTTTTTAAGATTTTATTTATTTATTTGACAGAGACACAATGAGAGAGGGAACACAAGCAGGGGGAGTGGGAGAAGCAGGCTCCCCGCTGAGCAGGGAGCCTGATGCGGGGCTCGATCCCAGGACCCTGGGATCATGACCTGAGCCGAAGGCAGACGCTTAACGACTGAGCCACCCAGGCGCCCCTATGACATCTTTTTTAAAGTACTGTCTTTGCATGAGATAATTCATGGTGATGAGAATTTTAGACAGGAAATTACCAGGGTATATGTTAGATTGTTTTTATTCCATATTGTTTGTATATACTTATCTATTTTAGCTAATTGTTGGACATGGAAATATTTCTAAGAACATAAAAAAAAATAAGTAAAAAACTAAAAACAAATTTCAGTTTATATGAATATTTTGTTCATTAATTTATAACTCTTTCACCTCCTTTCCCTCCTAGGAGAACTGTGTTTATGAAACTGTAGTTTTGCCTTTGGATGAAACAGCATTTGAGAAGACTTTAACACCAATCATACAGGAATATTTTGAGCATGGAGATACTAATGAAGTTGCGGTAGGTTTAAAATTGCAAGTATGATTTATTTAATACAGGAAAGAAAACACTATTAAAAGCAGAACATCATATCCAAAATGATCTTGGATCACTGAATAAGTTTAAGCATTTTCTTTTTTTTTTTTTTTTTTTTTTTAAAGATTTTATTTATTTATTTGAGAGAGAGAGAATGAGAGAGAGCACATGAGAGGGGGGAGGGTCAGAGGGAGAAGCAGACTCCCTGCCGAGCAGGGAGCCCGATGCGGGACTCGATCCAGGGACTCCAGGATCATGACCTGAGCCGAAGGCAGTCGCTTAACCAACTGAGCCACCCAGGCGCCCCGATTTAAGCATTTTCTTTTGCACAGATGAATTTCTAAGAAATGGAGTAAAATTTCCTTAATATAGATTAGTTCTTTCCTATTTGGGATGTGATGAGGGCTATATGCCATTTCTTTCCCTGAAAAATGGCAAAGTAATATTTTAATAATTTTTGCAATTATATATTTTTGTAATTGATAGTGTATAAAATAATATTAACAATTTCAGGCATCTGTGGACCTTCTCAAACCTCTTCAGGGATCTCAGTTAAAAATGATTGATTTAGTTCTCTTTTTTTGACGTTTATTTCAATGCTCAGGATTAAGATAAAATTTATCTTTGTATTCTGCCCAAAAGAAAAAGAACACAAAGATACAAAGATTTGAATAAGAATGTATACAGAAACCAAGAGAACAAATGTGTTTTTGAAACATAATTTGCATGGGAACATTTCCTGTGTTATGAATTGTTCATAAAGTAAATCTAAAAAGGAAAATAAAACTACCTAACTAGAATTATGGACTTAAAGTACTAAAATTGCAACTCTTTTTATTTTTTATTTTATTTTTTTTAATTGCAACTCTTTGAAAGGCTTTTATAATTTACACTCTTATACTTCAGACTGGGCTTTCTTGGTTTGTCTGATACTGTGAGGTCTGATATCCTTAGATTTGTAGGATTTAAATATAAAACAAATATTTTTTCAGTGCATACCATGTGAAGGAATTTGTAATAGGTGATTCCTGCCCTTATGAAGCTCAGTCAAGTGAGGGAAGTGATATATATAATGTGAAGCCTTCTATTTTAGAGGAAGAGTTTAAGTCCTGTAAGGGTAGACTATTGAAATCCTATCTACCTAGCATGGGACTAGAGGTATACTATGTATTTATTAACTGAGTAGTACTATAAGCAGAGTGTTATGGAAGCATAAAATGGAGAGTAATAGAAAAGATGATTCTGAGCTATGTAAGAATGATGAGAAGTTTGCCAGGGTAAGATGGTTGAAGAGTTTCCCAGAAAGGAGAAGTATCATGTTTAAAAGCAGTGAGTGAGTTGTTCAAGCCCAGTCCAGGACACCAGTTAGGTGGCTGTGACAATAGTTTTAGCACCGTTTTAGTAGTATAACATGGTTTAAATACTCTGAGAACTGTAAGTAAAAAGGAAGGCACTCTAAGTAGCTTGTAGGGTCATACTGCCTGTGTTCCACTTCCAACTTGGCCACTCCAGTTATATGTCTTCAGCAAATACTTAATTTTTCATTGGTTTGGGTATGAGGACAATACCTCCCTGAAAAGGGTTGTTTTGAGTCTTAAATAAGATCATAGAAACTAAAGTGGCTGTTACAGTGCTTGATACATTATATACCGTAGTTAGTATTAGCAGCTGCTATTATTATTATTATTATTTTTTAAGATTTTATTTATTTGACAGAGAGAGACACAGCGAGAGAGGGAACACAAGCAGGGGGAATGGGAGAGGGAGAAGCAGGCTTCCCGCGGAGCAGGGAGCCCGACGCGGGGCTCGATTCCAGGACCCTGGGATCATGACCTGAGCCGAAGGCAGACGCTTAACGACTGAGCCACCCAGGCGCCCCAGCTGCTATTATATTTTTAATAGGAAGTTTTAACTTAATCCCAGCATTTAAAGAAATAATTCCACTTAAAAACAATAGTTTAAGATCTCCTTTTAAACTTTATATGAACAGTATAAAGTAAGCTTTAGTGTGAAGAGAAAACTTAGAGGAAAAGTAGATTATATAAACAGCTTACGATAATGTAAAATGAGTCTCACCACAAATATTCATAGAAGAATATTCCTAGAAATGAGGAGCGCCTGACTGGGTCAGTCGGAAGGGTATGTGACTATTGATCTTGGGATCGTGAGTTTGAGCCCCATGTCGGGTATAGAGATTACTTACATAAAAAAAAATTTAAAAAATTGTAAGACACAGGGGTAATTAATTCCTAACACCAAACTTATTAGCAATATATAGTTTAATCCTGTTTTAGGTGTAATTCCCATTCTTGAGTTTAGTGCTGTTCAGATAGTAAAAGCTTGACAAAGTGGATCAATATCTAATTTAGATGCACAGAAAGATGTATTTATCTTATCCTACAAAATTGACTGCTTTTCCGATTATTTCCAAAGGGGAAAAGGTAAGGATATATGGATAAAATCTTGAATTTTCAAAAATAAAGTTATATTGAATTAAAAACAGTGACATATACTTTTTAGTTAGGTTTTTTTTTTTTTTTTCATAGGAAATGCTAAGAGATTTAAATCTTGGTGAAATGAAAAGTGGAGTACCAGTATTGGCAGTGTCCTTGGCATTGGAGGGAAAGGCTAGTCATAGAGAAATGACATCTAAGCTTCTTTCTGACCTTTGTGGGACAGTAATGAGCACAAATGATGTAGAAAAATCATTTGACAAATTATTGAAAGATCTACCTGAATTGGCATTGGATACTCCTAGAGCACCACAGGTTTGTATGACTCTTCTTTTTATTCATTCTCTCCCCCATTACACTTCAAATTATAGAAATAATACATGCCCCTAGGAAATTTTAGTAGATAAAGAGGACAAAATGACCCATATTTTTTACCACACAAAAAGAGCCCTCTGACATTTTAGTGTATTTTGTCTAGCTGTTCTTCTTTTCTTTTTCTAATACGGTTTTCATCATACTATAATTTTATATCCTGCTTTTCCACCCATGCTCTGTATAGTTTGTAGGTCATTTTTTTTTTTTTTTGCTGACTATATTTTCTGTTACATGTGGTTAAGCCGTTGTATGAGCTAGGATTTCAAAAATATGTAGATTGTTATAATTGAAGATTGAATTGGCTTGACTGATATTTATTATAAAAATAATCATAAATAAGTCTGTACCCTTTTGTAGCTTTGTGGGGAAATAATTAGAAAATCATGAATTTGTTTCTATTTAGATTCTGTCCTCAAAGTCTTATGCTTTTATTAGATTTAATACATGCTGATACTATAATGTGACTTTCTGGTTTGAAATTGAAAATGTGTGAAATTGTTGCTAATTACTTAACCAAAGTTTTAAATAAGGTAGGAGCATTTTACTTAAACATCAATTTAGGAATAGGGATAGGTAGGTTAATTCCTAAATGCTGTTTCTGTTATACTTTTCTATGACAGACAGTAGTCTGTGTAAGGTATTGAGCAATGATTCAGATGTGGACTTTTTTTTTTTTCTTTTTATAGCAGTACTCATATATTAAAAAAATAATTACATAAATTCATATAATGGAATTTTTGAAAAATAAAGGTCAAAAGGAAGCAAGGCCAGCAAAAATAACCACTGTTAACATTTTGGTGTTAAATCTATTTTACTTTCTGTGGGTATATATCAATGTATGGTTTTTATATATCCTTGCATTTTTTGTTTTAAAGAAAGTGGAATTATACTGTATATGCTATTTTATAAACTTGATTCTTCTTACACCATAAAATGTGGTAAACGTATTTCCTAATGGTCACATAATGTACCATCTTATGTATCATTTAACCACACCTTTATTGTTAGACACTAGAGTCGTTTCCAATTTTTATAAGAAATAATGCTATGAAAAGGAGTGCCTGGCTGGTTCAATCTGTGGAGCGCATGTGACTCTTGGTGTCAGGGTCATGAGTTCAAGCCCCACATTGGGTATGGAGCCTACTTTAACAACAACAACAACAAAAAGAAGTAATGCTGTGAATACACTTTCAGACAAATTTCTACACCAAGTTTTCTCCATACAATAAATTCTTTTAATCAGTTTTTGAGAAAACCTAGTCCCATTTTTTTGTTTGTTCTCTTGAATTTAGGCCATTGGCTTAACAAGTAATTTTGATGATACACTATGTTCCAGGCAGTGTGCAGAGGTGTTGGGGGATTAGAATTGAACAATGTGCCCCCCCCACCATGGTGCTTATCTTGAGGGGTGAGTTGTAGGAGAGTATGCTGAGCATAACTAGCAGGTGCTAAATAGATGTCTTTGAATATTACAGTATATCTTAGATATTGACTGTGTAGTTCAGCCAGTCTTCATCATTTATGCGTTTAGAAATTGTGTCCTATAAAGGTTTTAGATTTTTTTATATAGCTTTTTTTTTTTTCTTATTGTAGTTGGTGGGCCAGTTTATTGCTAGAGCTGTTGGAGATGGAATTTTATGTAATACCTATATTGATAGTTACAAAGGAACTGTAGATTGTGTACAGGCTAGGTAAGTAAATTAATTTTTCTACTTAGAATTTCAAAAGAGGGGAAATTCTACAGGATTTTATTGAAATGACATTTGGATTATTCAGACATTGTGTTTGTCATTTGTGTGCATTCTCCACTGCTAAAACAAAATTGAGAGATTGTTGACATGATATAACAGGAAGAGGACAGTACTATAATGTAGAAATTTGGGATTAGCTAAACCTAGCTACCTTTATGTCAAACCACTCTTCTCTGGGCCTCAGTTTCCTTATTTATAAAATGGAAGGATTGGACTGAGAATATTTAAGGTCTGTTCAAGTTTTTACATTCTGTAATTATTTCATATTCTAGTAGGATGGACAGTATTAACAAAGGAACCCCATTTTCTATTTTATATTTATCTGCTACAGTAATATTAGGAAATAATGTTTTTCACTCTTGTTCTTTGGTATAATTTTAGGCTAAATGTAATATTTGGGAGTCATCCTGTATGATTTTTATAACTTTCTGGAAACTTAGATTTGGTCTTAGCCATGTGTTAGGTTTTCTCAGGTGTAGATGTTAACTTAATTTTCTAGGACTACTCAGATCAGAGTGGAATGGTTGCCCTGGTGGGAAGGCATAGATCTATGTAAAAGTTTAGTTTTATGCAAAATGTTTCTCCTCAGGATAGATGAATTATTTTGTAATAAGGTTTTAGATTTTTGTGGATTGAGAAAAGAAGAGAGTATGAGAATATTAACATGAAAAGCAACTGTTTTTTTGTTCCCAACTTTTTATTTTAAAAAGTAGTTTTTTAAAAGACCTTTGAATTTTAGGTTGCTTTTAGGTTACGTGAAAGCTTTTAGGTCAGCCTCAAGCATGTCCAAGTTGCCAGAATTATTTATTGTTGTTATTTATTTATTTATTTTGGTAGAGCTGCTCTGGACAAGGCTACTGTGCTCCTGAGTATGTCTAAAGGTGGAAAGCGCAAAGACAGTGTGTGGGGTTCTGGAGGTGGGCAGCAGTCTGTTAATCACCTTGTTAAAGAGGTAACTACTGGGTATTGTCTTTAACTTAATTTACATGTATTTCTCTAGGGAAGTAAACTATGCCCTCTAGCTGGTATTTCTGCAGACAAAAATTAAGTTCAGTCTTAAAGCTACACATGGAAAATTGGATAACCTTTGTATATTTAGCTTTATACCCTAGTGCTATAAATTACACAAGAATTATATAATTGTTACTAAATTTTTATGGTTTCCCTGACTTAAAAATAAGACTGAGTTAAGTTAAAAGGGCTTTCATAAGAAGGCTGTATTTGAACCTCAAAGGAATGCCTGAAGTCTTTTCTTATATTGGTGTTTAAAATTTTTCAAATACTGTCAAAGTAAGACTTTCTATTTTATAGTTACTCAGTAAATAACTACATTTTTATTTTTTTTTATTTTTTATTTTTTTAAAGATTTTATTTATTTATTTGACAGAGAGAGACACAGCGAGAGAGGGAACACAAGCAGGGGGAATGGGAGAGGGAGAAGCAGGCTTCCCCCTGAGCAGGGAACCCGATGCGGGGCTGGATCCCAGGACCCTGGGATTATGACCTGAGCCGAAGGCAGCCGCTTAACCGACTGAGCCACCCAGGCGCCCCAATAACTACATTTTTAAATGAGTAATTTGAAACTGGATACTCTGAGATCATAAGTTATGAATTATGAACACTAGAGTAGATCAGAGTGGTAGATTTTTGTAAGGAAGTTCGCTACCTGTATGCATGCTTTAAAAGTAAAAATGATTGATTTTTGCATTAAAATGCCAGATTTATTCTCTGTGGATCTTTTTTTCTGGCAATAAAGTAATGTTGTATAACAGGAAACCAGAAAAAGTGTTTAATCTTATTTGCGGATTGTTAAGAAAATTAGAAGATTTATATAGCTCATGTGCTTCTGATTTTTGAGTATATTCTTTTCATGTGACTATAGTTTCGATATTTAATCTTTTAGTGATATGTGTACTTAGTTTGGGGGTTAAGGAGCTGAAAGTATAGATTTTGACCAGTTTGCTTTTATATATCTTAAAGTAGATAAGTTGGTGTTTGTAATGTCATGATTGCAACATCTGGTTTTAAAAAACTTTTCAAGTTGTTGGGAAGATTGGGTATAAACACAGTCAAGATACCAGGGCATTTTGGCAAGATTATGACATAAAAGGCATCTAGATGGGAAAGGAAGAAGTAAAACTTTATCTTTATTCCCAGATGACATGATCTGCATATAGAAAATCTGAATGAATCTACAAAAAAACAAAAACCAAACTGTCAACTAATAAATGAATTCAGCAGGGTTGTAGGATATAAGATCAATATACAATATTCAGTTCTAGTTCTGTACACTAGCAATGAATGTTTTGAAGTGAAATTAGGAAACAATTTCTTTTTTTTTTTTTTTTTTTAAAGATTTTATTTATTTATTTGAGAGAGAGAGAATGAGAGAGAGCGAGCACATGAGAGGGGGGAGGGTCAGAGGGAGAAGCAGACTCCCTGCCGAGCAGGGAGCCCGATGCGGGACTCGATCCAGGGACTCCAGGATCATGACCTGAGCCGAAGGCAGTCGCTCAACCAACTGAGCCACCCAGGCGCCCAGGAAACAATTTCTTTTACAATAGAATAAAAAATACTAAAATATTTAGGAATAAATTTAACAAAACAAGTGTAATTCTTATATACCAACAACTGCAAAACATTGTTGAAATAAATTAAGACCTAAATAAATAGAAAGATACTCAGATATCCTACATTTATGGATTGGAAGACGTAATATTGTTAAGGTGGTAATACTCAGGGCCCTTGGCTTTCTCAGTTGGAGGAGCTTGTGACTCTTGATCTCAGGGTTGTGAGTTTAGCCTCACGTTTGGTGTAGAGATTACTAAAAAAAAAACAAACTTGAAAAAAAGATGGTAATACTCCCCTAAAATTAGTATTTTGAGAAACTGTCAAACTATTTTATGTGAATTATCTCAATCAGAAAATAGTCAAGATAAAAATTGGAATAAAACTACCAATATGAGTTTAAGGTTCACATTATTTGGATATTCATGTCTTTTTACATGGAGGGATGAGTTGGACAAAGAGACTTTTAGAAATGTATACATGTATTTATAATTTGTCATTCTCAAAAAGATTCATGGAACTTAACGGGAAGCATTTAAATACTTAAAGTTGCATAACAAAGTTACAGAACTCTAAATGATATAATTTAAATAATAAAATGTATTAATTTACAAGTATAAAGTAAAAACATGTTATTCAAGTGCCATGCTTTAAATATTTACTTTCCTAAAGCAGGATAATAGGAATTACTCATTAGGATGTATTCTACTGATAAATTTTACTTTACCTTTCATGAAAATACATTGCAGAAGTTGAAGTCAAAGATACTTAAATGAGATTATTTACTTCATTCAGCCAACATTCATTGAGTGTGTACTAGGTGCAAAGGTGATTTTAACAGGCAGTGTATTAGGAAGAACATTCTTGTTGAAGTTCTTATGCTGGAAAACTTTTTCCTCCTTTTCTCTGGAGCCATAGAGGTTATTGTATTTGAACAAGAAAGTCAAGTCTTGCCTCTTTAGCTACAACTAGAAGCTGAACTACTGATGAACATCTTAGATAATTGGTTTCAAATCCTTAGCTGTAGAGAAAAGAGAAAGTATATGGATATTTTGCTCTGTTATCATCACTCATTTTTTTGGCTGCCAGTGCACTATTATTAAGGTCATCCTGATGGAAGTGAAAGTTTGTGACACTTTATTAAAAATATATCTTGAGACTTTCAGTCAGTGCCCTCTAGTGGTCTTTAAAATTCCTTGTTTTATAGCGAGCATTGAAGCATTATGGTCACAACTCAGGCCATGTACATCTTAAGTCTACTCCTAGATCTCAGTGATTATTAAGACACACTGAAGCACTGCATTTTCTTTATAATTATGAACCACTTAAAAATCGGGGGTTTACTTGTTAATTATGAAAAAAAATCTGTTGTGATAGTGTTGTGTCAAGTCTGTATGTTCTTACACTGTTTGTGATCGTCTTTGGGAGTAAGTAAATCCTATGGGCAAAAAGCAGTTTTTTTTTTCTTTTTTCTTTTAAATTAGGAATTCTAGGGGCGCCTTGGTTGCTCAGTCAGTTGAGCATCAGACTCTTGGTTTTGGCTCAGGTCCTGGTCTGGCAGTTGTGGGATGGAGCCCCACCTCGGGCTCTGTGCTTGGTTGGTGTGGAGTCTGCCTCATCTCCCTCTTCCTCTGTGTGCATGTGTGCACTCTCTCTCTCTCTAAAAATGAATAAATAAAATCTTTAAGAAATAAAAAATAAAAACTAGGAATTCTAACATATCTCAATTTTTAAATTTAATAGATTGATATGCTGCTGAAAGAGTATTTACTCTCTGGAGACATATCTGAAGCTGAACATTGCCTTAAGGAACTGGAAGTACCTCATTTTCACCATGAGCTTGTATATGAAGTAAGATTACTTGATTACTTTGACATTCCAAAGAGAATTATTAAGTGTTCCTTTTTGTACCACAATGACTTAATGCTTCTTTAATAGCATACATCTTTTTTTTTTTTTAATTTTAATGTTAAGGGAGTATGTTGTTTTTAAATTTTTATAATGATTATAATTACATATCAGACAAAAGGAATCTGATACATTTAGGAGCAGTTTCTTTATATGAATTAATGACCAAACATTTGTTCATTCATTCATTCAATTTTTAGGCCATTGTAATGGTTTTAGAGTCAACTGGAGAAAGTACATTTAAGATGATTTTGGATTTATTAAAATCTCTTTGGAAATTTTCTACCATTACTCTAGACCAAATGAAAAGAGTAAGTATAACATTATTTTGAACAATTTTAGGCTTATACCTTAAATGTATAATGATTGAATAAAGATTATGAATTATCAGTGAAATGTTCTTTTAGGTATGTTTAATAGTACTGTGCCTGTAGTTTGTTTGTTTTTTTAATGGTTGTGATTATGTTTGACCTCTTGTAGCCATTTCTTAAAAGTAACACTTTAGTGGGTTTTTTGAAGATGTGATTGTTCTTCCTCAAGAGTTCTGCTTTTAAAGATACGATAGTTTCTATTTTATATCTAGAAACAAACATGAATGTGATCTTTTAACAAATATACTTTAAAGTATTTAATTTATTCTGATTTAAAATATTGGTGAGGTTCTTACTTGCCTTATATTTTTTAGAAGTCTAGTAAATGTATATAGAGAAGTAGATGGTGAAGAAGTATGTCCAGTGTCTGATGGATGTCTACCTAAACTCTTTTGAGAGAAGTTTTAAAGAAGACATTCTATAACAAATATACCTGCTGTCTATACTTTTCAAGGATCAGATCTGACTTCATTCTAATTTTATGAACAGTTAAGGCCTTAAATGCAGCTTGATGACAATGATGGGTTGTATGGCATTATGTATTTCATACGGGCTAACATTCTGTATATAATTTTATTGTTTTAGGGTTATGAGAGAATTTACAATGAAATTCCAGACATTAATCTGGATGTCCCACATTCATACTCTGTGCTTGAGCGATTTGTAGAAGAATGTTTTCAGGCTGGAATAATTTCCAAACAACTCAGAGATCTTTGTCCTTCAAGGTACTTTATTACTTTTTTCACATAAGATACTGGCTGAGTGCTTGGGAAGGCTAAGCTAATTTTCTGTCATTCCAGAAAAATTCTGGAATTCTGTCAGAAAAATAACATCTCCCCTAAAGCCACTCAAGAATGAAAATGATCTATTTTGAGTTTATGGAAAAACAAGGGCAAAGCTTATTTTGCCCCCTTGTAAATCTATACAGGGCTACTTCATGAAGCCCTTGTTCACTGGAAGGAAACTAGCTTTGTGTAGTAGTTCTGTGTACCAGGCTCTGTTCTAAGTACTTGAAATATTATTTCAGAATAGATATTATCACCAATAAGAGGAGAAAATTGAGGTTTAAGGAAGTGTAGTATACTTTTCCTAAGGTCACACATGGTAGAGGCCAAGGATGAATCCAGACCTTTCCTGGCTTCAAAGATCTAGGCTCATTCCTGTACTCCATGTAACTAACTTCCTTTTTCTCCTTCATGGAATGGAGAATTAAGGCTAATTGGATCTTATCTCATTCAAAGTGGATGTGTGTGATTCCTTGGAGATGATATATTTGTGCTACTAGAATCGTAACTCTTTAGGAGTTGCTGAGTTTTTTTTGTGGTTAAAATGAAGCTTATAATGAAGTTTATAAATAGATATGTTAGTAATAGCTAAACTTGAGTATGGTGTATGTCTGCTTTATGTGCATTTTAAGTTTTTGTAATTTTTAATCTGAAAAAATTGCAAAGCTTTGTTTTTATTGAAGTTGATTGTGAGAATTAAGTCTTAGAAAAAATAGTTCCTAGTAGTGTCTTTTCCTCTAGAAAGTTTAGATGCCGTTGAGAGAGAAGGAGGAAGATAGAGTTTAATGGCTCTGATAAAAATGTTTTAAAATACAGATCTCTAAAAATACATACATAGATCTCTGCTTGGTGATGGCATCATTTATGTGCCAAGTGGTATACATCAGTAAATACTGTCAGCTTTGGTAAGGTTCTTGATACTTACTGCTTTGTTCCCCATCTCAGTCTCTAATATTATAGTCTGAAGCCTTTATGTGCAGGAAAATGTAGCTGATTTCCACTTAGACTTAGTATGAAAAGGGGTCAACACCTTGGCACTAGCTTTTTAAACTTCTCAGCTTCTGTTCAGAAGTCTAACTGGTCATTTCTATTGTGGCTTTACTCTAAGGATCAGTTGAGGAGATACCTAAATGTTCTTTGTTTGCCATAGAACTGTGACTTTTTATCCTCTACCCATTAGCTTATTTGGGTGAAGTGCACATTTGTATGTGGTCTTGAATGCTTGTGCATGTTGGTTTATGGTCAGAGAATGAGGGCTAATCCTGAGCAAACTCTGTTTTCCACTTATTGCTTTAGGCTGCTGGTCAACTATTTCTCCTGGGTTGTTGGCTACTGTGTATAGCTACATATACAGCATAAGTGTGGTTATAATTATGAAGCAAGGTCTCTTGAGTTTGAAATAGTAGGAATTCCAAAATGGGGCATAGACTGCAATTAATTGGATTCTGATTTGTTTCTGCATGGACAGGTTATGGCTTTTCTACATTTGAGAAAAAAACTAAAAAAAATTTTTAAACATGGATATTTTCATGGGTTCTGTAGCTCTAGTTTGCATAATTCCAAGTCATGTTGGTGTTTCTTTGGCTCACTGTTTAGTTTTCAAATAATACTAATAACATAGTAGGAGTAAATATTAAAATTCTAAATAGCATGTTTGCTTTATATTTTAACTTTTTAACATGACTCCATTTGGTCAATAACTTGTTTTAATAAGCTTTTATTTAACTAAAAACTGCCTAGATTAGCGTTCATTTGATTTGTTAATATCCTAGGATATGTATGTAGCCTTTGGGAAAGAGTCTTTCTCAAAAGAATTAGAGGTATGCTCACTTTTTTTTTTTTTTTTTTTAAACAATGAAACCCTTCAAAACCTAATGACTAACAAAAGAACCCAAAGGTGTTTTTGGTTTTGATCTGTAGTCAGAATTGGTATCCATTTTCATGCTTGTGTTCTTTTCATTACAGGGGCAGAAAACGTTTTGTAAGTGAAGGAGATGGAGGTCGTCTTAAACCAGAGAGCTACTGAATATAAGAACTCTTACAGTCTTAGATGTTATAAAAAAAAAATATAAATATATCTGAATTGTAAGAGTTGTTAGCACAGGTTTTTTTTTTGTTTTTTTTGTTTTTTTTTTGAAGCACTTGTTTTGGGTACAAGGCGTTTCTGAAATTTTATAAACTTACAATTTAAGGGGAATTTTTAAAGGAAGTGTTTTCTTTTTATCTTTTTCTTTTTTTTCATTTGAGGGTGTTAAGGAGGGACAGAAGAGTAACCACTTCTTAAGTGGAATATTCTCATAAGCTACCTTTTGTAAGTAAGTGCCATGTTTATGACCTAATCATTCCAAGTTTTGCATTGATGTCTGACTGCCACTCCTTTCTTTCAAGGACAGTGTTTTTGTAGTAAAATCACTGGTTTATACAAAGCTTTATTTAGGGGGTAAAGTTAAGCTGCTAAAACCCCATGTTGGCTGCTGCTGTTGGAATACTGTGCTTTGGGAGTTAAAAACAAAAAAAAGTTATTTGTTTGTCTTAAAGAATTTTAAGAAAATGAGTTAGTCATAAGACTTATCATTTTTCCAGGGAACATATTGATTGGTCTTAAAGACTAGACAGTTAAATAAATGGTGGCTGGAACATCTATTTTTCTACAAAACTGGAAAAATGAACCCGGTTCTTAAAAGAATGTATGACAAAATAAAACATGTGAAGCAGTGTTGATTCTTTATTGGGAGTACATATATTTTAGGTCTTTTTAAAAACTTTTATTTTACACAGCAAATTTTAAATCCTGTAAGGGAGCATATTTGAACCTAGTGAATTTAAATTTTGTTCTTTGCAAACTTTTAAATCAAAAGTACAGTAGTAAATTCTTTTAATATTATCTGTGGGAAATGCATACATACTTGTTTTTTGATCTTCTCTAAAGCTCAGTGATATTTTTAAAATATAATACGTTTCATCATTCTTAAGTTCTGTTACCAACTAATGTTTATGTTACAAAAAGTTATTCTTCAGAGTCTCAAAAAGTTTTTACATTTATCCAGTGTCTGAGAAGATAGTAGCTACCAATAAATAATAGTTCTGTTCTTATCAGTTTAATAATAGTTCTCTAAAGAATGATCACATTTCTAACCTCTTTTGCAGAGCCTAATTACTCAGCAAGGCCTCCAAGTCTATGCTAATTTAAATTGTCTATTATTGATTGTAGCAACCAGCCAAGAATTATATTCAGATTAACAAACATATTCTTAGGAATATGCCCATTACAGGTTTAGGCAGTCTCTTAGAACTGAAACCCCAAATTTAATGTTCATATTTATCTCATGGGCTCTTTCAAGTCCATATTTTTTTCTATTTTTAGGGTTTTAATTGTGTTTGATACCTGGATGATAAAGATAGCCCGGTAATTCTTTAGTCCTTAAAGTCAATTATCATTAAAAGCTCAGGGGACTACTTGATAAGTGAAGGTTTCTTAAAAATCATATTTGTTTAAGAAATACAGTCTTGTCATTACTGGTAGGACCAGTTGGTCAGGCAAAATAGCCTTAAATATGAAACACAAAATTCATAAGTTTTAAAATTAGATAATAATGTAAAAGCCCCAAAACGCTTTGTACGAGATTAGAATGTATCTTCAAGTTGTTTTTAATAAACATGTAACGATTATCTGAATATAAAAGTTGCATTTAGTCACTTGTGCCTAAGAATGTTATCTGAGTCTTAACAGTAATAGGAATGGTGAAACAGTAATTTACAGTTCTAAAAACTTGGGTAAAAAAAAAAAAACAATAAAATTTGGGTTCAGTTTTTTAATTGCTCATGTTCAATATAAACCAGAGTGTCTAAATTCACAGGTTTCATTAGTCTTGGGTATTTTTATTTTATAAGCACTATCAGTTTTATTAACACACACCATCTTCAGTATACAGATGCAAGTTATTGTCTAGCTATTGTTAATAGTAATGCAGGGTATTCTGTAGAAGTGCAAAGTTACCATTCAGTGAGTTATTTGCTGTTGTTCCTTTTCTGCCATTTCTTGTTGGCGAATCGTATCCTGGGCTGCTTGCTGCATTTTCTCCAGTTTTTCCAGAGTCAGAGATTTTAAGGGCAAAAGTTTGGGTTTACACAGCACCATTGTGGTTATATCTTCCACTGACAACTGCCCTAAGTTTAAAAAGAAGGAATTTAGTGAGATGGCCCAGTTGTATGGTGGTTTGGATTTGCAGCTAGAATGAAGGTCTAAAAGAATTAATCCATTGTTAATGAAAACTCTTGTTTTCAGTTATTTCAAATATATCAACATTTAATTCTAGGGAGTTCATAAGGATGACATTTTGAACTTCCTACCTAAGATTCTAAGCTACCTATGAGACACACAACATTTTGTATCAGATGTCTAGTCTGCAAAAAGATTTGGGAGAATACATAGTGCATACGAATACTTACATAGTGAAAGTATGGTATTAATAGTAATGAATATTCATTAACATGAATGTTTAACTTAAACCATCAGCCTTTAACAATTGCTTGACTTAGGTTTCTTTCTCCCCACTTTCAGACCTTATTTAACATTAGTGAATTACAGTACTATTTTTTCACTGAAAATTTCATATTTTAATCTGCAAATTTGAGTATAACGGGATTTCTAGGTTTAAGAAACAGTGCTTCATTTGTCATCTTTTTACTGGGGAAAAAAAGGATGAGTTCTTTATAATCTACTCCTAAAAGAAACCTAGTAAAAGTGGACAGTAAATGTGGCATACAGGATACAAAATAGTTACAGATGTTTGGCTATCGAGCCTGCTGCTGTGTGTCATGCCTACTACTTTGTATTTTGGTCCCTATTAATATTCTGTGACCTAAGTATTTGTGATTTAGATACCTTGTTTTGGAAGAACTTCCCGGAACATTGACTTCACTTCCGCCATATCTGAATTGTTGGATACAGCTAAGTTTTTTCCTTCAATGAGAAATCAGTTATTAATATTCAAGAATGAATTAACAAAGCATATTGCTTGAGATATTTCCATTGTAGTTTAAGTAAAATCACAATTCCTATAGAAAACGAAATACCCTATCCTTGCATAATTTTCCCATTATCATCTTGTGGGTCTTTTCATTGAAACAAAGTTGAGAGAGTTCACGTAAGCATCTAGACCTTGTCAACATTCTTTAATCAGTGGAGGTGTCAATTTGGAAGGCTACATGTTCTAAATTTTTTCCCCTTGTGAAAAATTAGGTAGGACTTCCATTTTTTTTAGACATAATTACCTAATAGATATCAGCTGAGGAAAACCAAAAGCATTTATGTGCGGCTATTTGGTTCAGTGATAGCATCTCCCTAAATGGTGGATGAGGTATAAAAAATTACCATTTGGGAAGTGTGGGGTAGGGCAGGTAGTTAGGAAAAAGGGGAGATAGTAGTAGGTAAGTATTTCCTAACATTCCCACTTCTCAGTAGCTAACAGCTGG
This sequence comes from Halichoerus grypus, assembly GCF_964656455.1. Lineage (NCBI taxonomy): Eukaryota > Metazoa > Chordata > Mammalia > Carnivora > Phocidae > Halichoerus > Halichoerus grypus. Next base: position 19,120,832 of record NC_135718.1, on the reverse strand, counting down.
TTTCTACTTTAATCCCTTTGCTGTAATGACAAAAAGCATCCTAAGGATCAGTTACTGGCGACACAGCTGACATTTGTAAGGAAGCAACACAAACAGGTGCAACTGGCTCTTGAAGAACAGAAGTGAGAGGTTTGCTTTCAGTTTGCTACTTTCCTCTAATACAGGGATACTATATGCTAAAGTGCCAGCAAATACCTTCATCTTGAGTATTTTGTTTAGATACCAGCATATATACCAACTGGCTAATGACATTTGTTTCCAGTGTTAACATTCCAGATTACTGCTGTGCTGTATATTCAAGGTGTTCTGGGCTGTAATTTGTAGCACGATCCTTTTCCAAACAGATGCTTCTCCAGACAGTCCCACCGGTTTTGTGATATTTCACCATAGTGATGCAACCTTACCATGTGCCTTTCACAACATCACCACAGAAGAAAGATTTATTATTATAAAGTGGTGATGCTGGCATGGCGCCTGTCTTTACCGCCCACTGCAAATTAGTTATAATCAAGTGAAGTTGCTTCTGGTCTCAGTTATTCCCACTCTACACACTTTGACATTTGTAATAAAATTTTCCTGCTCTATCCACCAAGCTTCTTGTTCAAATTCCTTTCTGGAACATCTAAAGTTCCTGAGGAACCTCTATCCGTTTTCCAGAACTTTGTCATCAAAATTTACCCCTACGCTGATCTTTTCGGGAGTGAAGATGAAATAGGGAATGGACCAGGAATGAAGCAACTCATCACTAACTGAATCTAAGTGCAATATGCAGTTTCCTTACAACACACAATTTCTTCTGCCACATTCTTTTCTTGTTAGTTAGGCCTGCCAGTGGTACCTAGTAATCATTTCCCTTTTTTCCCCTCCAGATTATGTTGAAGGCTAATAGCATTGCAAATCCCTCATTAGTCTGAATATAGCTATAATAAAAAAGTCTCTCCATCAAAATAACACAATGAAAATATTTAGTAGGCCCTTATTTGGTGCACGTCTGACACGATACGCTGCCAAAAGGGAGGATAGATACTACAGATGTGGATAAATGTGAAGGAAATAACATAGTAGCTAAGAGTTTTTGTATCACCAAATTTATCAGCAAAAGAGTGGATGAATACTTAATGTTTTATAGACTAGCAACTGCAGCTACTCAAAACTCAGCCACTATCCTTTGCTCTCTCTCTCCTGTATTTCTTTCACAGCCAAAATCTGGCCCCAGGAAAACAATGAAACTTGGTGCTCTACCAAACCTTAGTTCTCTGTTTCACTAAGCTGCCATTGTTACTGTAAAGGGTGTGGGGCCAAAGGCCTGGTAGGGAGTGGGTTGGGTCTGGTGTGGGGAAGATCAGAGCCGGCAGTCACTTGCCTGGGTGGAGTGTCTGCTTTACTAGGGTTGGTTATTGTTCCTAGGCTCCCCCCCCCCCCCCCCCCCCCCCCCCCCCGGCATTGGCAGGAGAGAAACAGGAAGGGAAGGGCTAAAATAAGCAAGGTGGTGGTTGGATGGCCCTCATTGGCAAGGCTACATTGTCTTGATAATCAACTGCCCAGGGAGTCCACAGAAGTAAGGAGCATTTCTTTCCTTTACCTGGTGGCCTGCTAATAGCCAAACCTGGGTGTTTTGTCTGGTGTAATGTGCCCTAAGGAGTTGTGGTTGCTCCTAAGGGTACTTTCTTATTATGACAGGTAAGATACATGCAACATTAGGGACATATGGGTCAAAGAATAAACATACCAACCATGACTGAAATTCGTATATCTTACAAGTGCCATGTCATTCAGTTCAATAAATGTGTCTGGGAGCCTGGCTGGCTCAGAAGAGCATGCAACTCCTGATCTCAGGGTTATGAGTTTGAGTCCATTGGGTGTAGATTACTTAAAAATAAAATCTTAAAAATATGTGTCTATCATGTGCAAAGCACTGTTCATTAGTGAACAAAACAGATAAAACCCAAAACCTTTTGAAGCTTAACACTCTAGAGTAAGGGGAGAGAAATAATAGAATTTTGTAAGGCAGTAAGTGCTATAGAATATAAAATAGTTTAAAGGAATTTAGGAGTGCTGAGGGGGGTATTGTAGTTTAAGGAGGAAAATAATCATGGACTCATTAAAAAGGTGAAAATCACTGTGACGTCATTTTGGTGTGCATGTTATATTTTCTGAATTTGCAAAAAAGTCAAAAGCCTAATAGTATCCAGCGTTAGGGAAGGTATAGGGAAATTGGCATTTTCTGTTGGTGGGTGGGGTTTTTTGGTACAAATTTTTTAGAGGGATATTTTGTAGTATCCATTAATAATTTTGTATTATCTACTAATGCAAAATATGCATTTTCTTTGACCCAAATGTTCTACTCCTAGTAATAAGCCCCAAAGAAAACAATGCACCAGTGTACAAAGATCTAAGAATAAGAATGCTCATTAAAGCATTGCTTTGAATAGTAAAATGTTCAGCAGTATATCAAAGGTTAAATTACGGAATAGCCATACAATGGACTACTATGTCAGATTTTAAAATGTTACATTTGTCAAGGTATATTTTAAGAGAAAACATAATTGCAGAAGTAAAATTCTTACACTAATAGAACCCAGACTTTTAATGCTTAGAGAATACAATGTCAATCATTTTTCGAGGCTCTTCGTCCGGGTAATTGGAAAATAATCTGCTTCCTCTTTCCCCATAGTTTCTTTAGTTTGTAATCTGTCTCAGAGATAATGGTTTTAATAGATAGTACATTTCAAAGTCATGACGAAGTAAGCAAAACTGTCAGAGCCACTGAGCTGGATGCCTAAAATTAATGCAGAAGAACTTGGAGGGAAACCAAATCTTTGTCATGAAAGATTTACTAAGCTGTAGGAGTGGGAGCTGAGAGACACTTTAGGAAGGATTACTACTTTAAATCAATCATACCCATATTGATAACATAAATTAATCTTACAACTTGGACAAGTTAAAAATTTCTGGGGTGATTTAGTTTGATACCTGATCTAAATTATGTGTGGGACTGCACAAGAACACTAAAGTGTACTTCTGAACCCTGAGAATATATGTCAGTGGTCCTCAGATTTTATGCTTACATAACACCCACAGAGACTTTTAAAAACTAGATAGAAAAACTAAGTACCCCTTTAAACATTTCTAAATTGACATATGAATTTATCATTAAGTTCAAGTAGTTATAATTTCCAGCATATTTAAAAATACTGTTACATCAGTCTTTTAAAAACCTATCCAATATAATATGAATATAGAAATTTGACAGCTATTATCATCCATTAATAAAAAGAATGAAGAACTCTTTAAGTCAGAAATTTTATATCTTTTTCTCCTTAGACCTCTATTACCATTCCACTTAACTTTATTGTAATATATTTGCATGCTTACACATATTTTAATGGTTGACTTTCCTACCATATTTCTCTACAAAAATGTTTATAAATTTATTTACTATTTATTTATTTTTTAAAAGTAGGCTCCACACCCACTGTGGAGCCAACATGGGGCCTGAACTCATGACCCTGAGATCAAGACCTGAGCTGAGATCAGGAGTCAGACACTCAACTGACTGAGCCACCCAAGCACCCCAAAAATGTTTATGAATTTAAATGAAACACAAAAATATTCTGGATTGAGTTATTACAATTATTAGTAAAAAATGAACCAAAACAATTTACATACACATTGATAAAATAATTACTAAAGACGAAAAATGAAGTTAGTGGCTATATATCTGTTAATAAGGACAGAGTTTTAAAAGTAAATACTGGACAGTAAAGACTGGAGTAGAAAGGATGCTCTTTTCAGGACAAGGGCATTAATTCTTTCAGAATGGAAAATAAACATTAATATAAGAGGAATTTGGGATCATATGTTGCTTTCCAAACACATTTTTTCTTTCAACAAACATACCAAATGTCTATAAGTGCCAGCCACAACTAAATGAAGGAGATACAGTGGATAAGAACCGGTTCTCTTTGGGGAACTTGGGGGAGGTGGGTAGGGGAGGGAGAGACACACGTAAATAAATAATTATAAGTGAATACAACCTACTTTAATAAAAGCATGTGTACTGTGCCTTAAGAAACCAAAACCATAAGTAACTTGGTTGGTTTAGGATAGGTGACAGTGGCTAGTCTTTGAAGAACTACTAAATGTGATACTAGAATTAGTCCCACAAGGATGAATGGGGGTTTACTATGCAGAGAAGTAGCTGTGTAGCAAGGGGACAGTGTTCTAGACAAAGTGAACAATATGCTCAGAGTCATTAAAAGAAAAAAATCTAGGCAAACGGCTAGAGAGTACAGGGTACATACAATATATGTATGGTGGCGGGACTGACAAGGTGAAGGCCAGTTCATACTCAGCCTCAAATGCCACGCCTCAGAGTTTGGGCTTTATATCCTATAGACAGAAGGGAGCTAACTGGATGGCTCTGAGTGGGTATATGACATGTGATTAGGTTTTTGGAAACACATTCTAGACAAAAAGGAAAATCAGGAGATACTAGAGGCAAGGAGATCAGTAAGGAAGCTATAATTATTTAGGTAAGATGATGAGGGTATGAGCAAAAGCAGTGATAACAAGCATCAAGAGGAGAAGATACAAAAGGTATTCAAGGATATAAGAAGTTGAGATTCAAATATCCTCCATTATTCCCCCTCATCCCCCACAACCTCTGGGTGATAAAGAAATGATCAAGGATGACTGAGATTTCAAGCTAACATTTTTGCGTGGCTAATGCAGCTACTAATTGAAGTTGAGAACACAGAGGTGGTACAGGTTAAGGAGGGGAGGGTACAGACCACTGGGTATGGAAGTTCAACAGGAAGGCAAAAAGGACTGGACGCCCAGAGAGTCAATGGTACAGTAGTATAAGCTATAGAAGTGGATATAATCACCTAAGAAGCATATGGAAAGATGGCAGATGGTGGTAGGATAGGTGGTAAAAAGAGATGAGTGTACACATGTAGTGGGTGAGAGAAGGATCTGGAATCAGGTTATTTAAACAAATTAATTTTCTAAGCCTTAGTTTCATCTGTAAAATAAAGCTTATAATGGCACTGACTTTAAACAGTATATTAAGTGACATAATTCATAATTCATTGTCAGTCCCTACCACCTGGTAAGAAATCAATGGATATCAATGATTCTTAAAGATAAACCGTTACAATATTGTCATAAAATTAGATTCTTAGAAAAAAGAAGTTTATTGATATGTATTAAAGTTATAGAGGCTAATTATTAAAACAGAGTGGAGAAAACCTTATAGGCAAGCAGGAACACTTAGAATTCTCCACCCATCCCCTTTGCCTTATAGGTCATCTTTTTTTTTTTTTTTAAGATTTTATTTATTTGACAGAGAGAGACACAGTGAGAGAGGGAACACAAGCAGGGGGAGTGGGAGAGGGAGAAGCAGGCTTCCCACTGAGCAGGGAGCCCGACGCGGGGCTCGATCCCAGGACCCCGGGATCATGACCTGAGCTGAAGGCAGATGCTTAACGACTGAGCCACCCAGGCGCCCCTGCCTTATAGGTCATCTTAAAGGAAGAACAGTTTCAATGCCCAGGAATCTATTTTAGCTTCTTTCCTTTAGTCTAGCATAGTGGCCCTTAAATTTTAGTTTGCTTAAGAACAACAATAACAGGGGTGCCTGGGTGGCTCAGTTGTTAGGCGTCTGCCTTCAGCTCAGGTCACGATCCCAGGGTCCTGGGATTGAGCCCTGCGTTGGGCTCCCTGCTCAGCGGGAGGCCTGCGTCTCCCTCTCCCACTCCCCCTGCTTGTGTTCCTTCTCTCCTTGTGTCTCTCTCTGTCAAATAAAACAAACAAAAAGAATAACAATAACAGCACAGTGTTTTAGTACCAAATCATCTACTTTAACTATACAGATATTTTAAGGGATTTTCTACAGTAATTCTGAAAATAAACAACTTTTACCCTAAGAGGTGATTTTAGAATTGAATTAGCCATTTACCCACCTCCCACGGCATCTCCTAATACATATATACATATACTAAATTTAACTAAAACCAGGTCTAGGAAAAGTTATTTTGTCAAACATCACATAATCGGTAAGTGAAGAAACAGGATTTGAATTCATGTCTGCCTGACTCCAAAGCCTTGGTCTCTTCAGTTTTCTCTGTGTTGCATCTGTAGGACTGGCCTAAAGACCCTAGATGGATTTAGTACGGAGCCCCACTGCAGGAACATGAACATTTAAGAATATATTAGATAAGAGGATAGTAGATTATGGTATGTAGAAGCCAATGAAGGTTAAAGTAACATGGCATCCTCAGTTTCTACTAAAATGGGCAGTTTTAAGCCACTAATGACCCCTGCAAAGGAGGAGGAACATAAAATATTAGTCAAAGAGTAAATCTCAGGATAAACATGTAAGTGCAGCATATTGACAAAAGCACTGCATTTTTTTCTCTTTACTATAGCTTTAACCAACATGTTTTTCTATTTCTCGATTTCTTTCTCCTTAATTTGAGGGTTCAGCATTCCCAACTGTCATGTTTGATACTATCCTGAAGAAATCTCTTAGTAGCAAAAAATACTGTTTTTTTGTCTGTGGATTTTATTATAGCATTAGTATTATTTTTAAAAGAAGATGCCACTGGAACTTTAAAATCTCAAGCTTAATTAGAAATATGCAACACTTTAAAAGCTTACAAGTTTTGCATTTTTTCCTCTGGCAGATTAGTTTATATGAGAACATACTGATAAGACCAAGATCATGGGTCAAAAAGCCAAAAAAGACTGTCAGCTTTAGATGGTACACTATTTTCATCTAGCCATCTGGAAAATGTAGGCTATCATCTTATAGGGGGAAGACAGAGAAGGGGGATAGATTACTAAAATCCAAATTTCATTCATGGTAACTCAAAGCATATACATATGGGTTAGAAATACCGAAATGAGGGGCATTTGGCTGGCTCAGTCAGTAGAGCATGCAGTTTGAGCCCCACACTGAGTGTAGAGATTACTTAAAAAAATACAAGCTTAAAAAAGAAAAGAAATATCAAAATGAAACATACTGTGAATGTCAATGCCAACTCTTTGTTTCTAAAAATGTTTAGAACAGGATTTGGATGTTTTTAAAACTGTCCTCCTAGGTCACACTAAAGTCTTCTTAGTCCAATATTTGATCTTTGTTAGGAGCCCCAAGGAGCCATTTTGTGGATCAATGTGGTCAACTTCCTTATGTGCCTACCACTCCTAACTTGCCATTAGCTCTTCATCATAATTCTTTTTTCTCTCCATTAATTTATCTTAAATTTTTTGTTAAAGATTTTATTTATTTAAGAGAGAGAAAGGGGAGAGAGAGAGAGTGACAGAGAGAGAGAGCATGCAGAAGCAGGGTGGAGGGCAGAGGGAGAAGCAGACTCCCCGCAGAGCAGGGAGCCTGATGCAGGACTCAATCCCAGGGCCCTGAGATCATGACCTGAGCCGAAAGCAGTCGCTTAACTGATTGAGCCACCCCAATTTATCTTAAACTTACCAGCTTATCCTAATTGTACAAAACTCCATTTTTAAAGTTTGAAATTGAATGCTTCAGAGTATTCTAGGATTCCAAGTATTTTAAACAAGCTGTGATAGTAAAATCTAGTGTATGATTTAAAACAGAAGCTTGTACTGGAGGGTTTTTTTTTTCTTTTTCTTTTTGGATTAATCTATTTCACATTTATACTTCAAATGGGATACAGGGTTGTACTCTAGCTCTATTGCTAACTAGCATGACCCTGAATACATCTGTTAACGAATTATAGGTTTGATTTTCTCATAAAAAGCATGTTTAGTATCTGTTCTGGGTTGCAAGGTTCAAATCAAAAGTAGATGTAAAAGTGCTTAGAAATATAGTGTGACATTTATTATTCCAGATTTAATTTTCCTATCACTATAAAATAAGAATATAATAATCCTGTTCTAGATTTCCCATTAAGTACCTTCTGACCCTAAAAATTCTCACTCCTTATCAACATTATAGTACTTATAAGACAGCATGAGCTATTTAAAGATGTTTTCCTTTAAAAACCTGTTATATTTATTTACTTTTAAAGAGCATGTGCTGCCAAACTGTGCTCTTAAGAAATATGTTTTTAAAAGATTTATTTATTTATTTGAGAGAGAGAACACATGCATGCGTGGAGGGGGAGGGGTAGAAGGAGAAGAGAATCTTTTTTTTTTTAAGATTTTATTTATTTATTTGACACAGAGAGACAGAGAGAGAGAGAGAGAGTACAAACAGGGGGAGTGGCAGGGAGAGGGAGAAGCAGGCCCCCGCTGAGCAGAGAGCCCAATGTGGGGCTCGATCCCAGGACTCTGGGATCATGACCTGAACCGAAGGTAGACGCTTAACCCACTGAGCCACCCAGGCGCCCCAGGAGAAGAATCTTAAGCAGACTCCTCCAGGAGTGTGGAGACTGATGTAGGGGCTCAATCTCACAACTCCAGCTGAACCTAGAGTCAGATGCTTAACTAACTGTGCCACCCAGGCACCCTTCTTAAATATATTTTTAAGAAAATATGATAAAGCAAATCTATTTCACAACATAAGTCAAGGCTGAGAAAATGTGGACAAGTTTTTAAGCTGGTGGTAAAGAGTAAAAACCTTTAAAATTGTAATTGAGGGAATGGAAGCTTAGTGTACATTAGAATCTATCCTGAATTTTTGATGGAGGTGACAAGTGGCTGTTGCCTAACCTAGAAAAATAAATGCACCTGAAATATGGCAAAAAACATTTCTAAAGTATTTTCAGATTCTAGTCTTAGTATCAATCCTGTTTTCACATAAGAAACACAGGTCATAAACTGGTGGCCCTTGGTCCTATCCAGTTAAATGTTTTGCTGGCTTGCTAAATGTTTAAAAAATATTTGAACCAATGTTTTAAAATTAGAAGACTTCATATAAAGTCCAAATTTCAGGTCCTCTCGACAAAACTAGCAACACTGGGCCCATATTCCTGCATGGGAAAATTCGGCTACAGCTGGGAAGTAATGTCCCATTTAGATGAACACGGGGAGTTCTCTAGTCCCCTCTACTGCCTATTGTTCTCTTTCCCTTATCATCCTCATTGCTACAGGCACTTGACTTCACAACTTCAGTAGAATACAGAACCACTATAACACATTATATGCGAAATGCCCTATTTTATCATTAATAGGTATTAAGAAACAAAAATACAATCTTTGAGAACTGAGGGAGGCACAGAAGCAATCTGTTTATGTAAAGGACAGTAGAGGATATTTTTTGGTGACTATTTACGAATTTAGATCCTTTTAAGTAAATTCAGTCTGCCTATTACAGGTTGTGGATGGGGTGGCAGGAATGGTAGGAAAAATATGAAATATTTTATTTGTTTTATTCAAGACTTTTGATAGATGAATTTTCAAACACGTATTAGACTTCTGAATGTAAACTAACATGAAGAAAACGTGAAAGAGGGGGCCCAAAAAGAAAGTGTTTTTCAGCAGACATAAAGTAGTAATGTTCATTCTCACTCACGTGGCTGCCCACATGCTAGCAGAGCTTAATCTGGACTGATAATATTCATCTGGAGATGCCAAATAACATCATATGTCATGTGGTTGGAAACTATAGTAGTTCTATTCTGTTTTGCTATCTGGCATCTGCTAGTAGAAAAATGTTGCAACATGTTCAATTTGGCTAATTAATTTAGACTCATGTGAATAAAATGTGCGGTGTCTAGCTTCTGAACTGTGCCTAGGCCTAAGAACAGGGACTGTTCTTCTTGGATGAATTTGGATGATGCCACTGGTTCTGGTATACTTCACCAGCAGACACTACTATTAAGTTAATAGAAAATGACACATCCTACTCACACAAAATACCAGATGGCCAGCAGTTGCCTTGGTATCTGCTTTGATAACATCAAGATTCATCTGTCTTTGAATTGCAGGGCCCACACATCTTTCATCAACAGTCCTCAGGGTGCCAGGACTTGACACTCATGAAACTGTGCTGACATCAGTACACTGCTGCAGATTGCATCACATCAGCTCCAAGTGTCGGTGAAGTAGCAGCCACACTTCACTACAGGGAGACAGTCCAGGACACTAGCACTTACTCTCCACAGACAGGAGGATTAAATGCTAACTCTTCTTTGTAGGATACCAAGGGTGTGTGTGCAGAGAAGTGGCATGGATTTAACTAACAACTCATGACAATGGTAGGTATAGTTACATTTGCAAAGGCTTAATCATTATTGGTGAAGTATGAATACTGTGAAGTATTCTTGCAAAATACTTTACATGGAATTTAATTAAGCCTCTAGATCAACTTCTGACTTATAAGAAATAAGAAAAAAGGAAACATTCAAAAACACCTCTGGCCTGAACTCTTTAAAATGACAATGTCACAGGGGTAAAAAAAACGATAGGGGAATTGTTCTAGATTAAGGCTACAGAGTTTTAACACCAAATACAATACACAAACATTGACTGGATCCTGAATTTTGTTGGAGGAGCAGGGGAAAAGGTATAAAAGATATTCTTGGGTCAAAAGAGAGAATATACATACAGAGTAGATTTTAAATATCACAGAATTATTAATTTCCTTAGTTGTCATAATGATACATTGTTTTTCAGGAGAACTTTATAATTCTTAGGGAATACGTTTTGGAAATTTTAGAGGTGTCTGCTTAACAACAAGTGTCTAACCTATTTCCAAATAGTTTAATGACAATGAAAAAAGCATGAGAAGGGATGAAATAAATATGGCAAAATGTTAACTGTTGGATCTACGTGAAGGGTATATGAATATTTATTATAGTCTTTCGACATTTTATATGTATGATTTTTTTTTTTAATTGAGGGAAGAAATCATGTTGGAAAGACTTCAGAGGGGCAATCTAAGAAGAGGTTGAGTAACAAGAACTACACTGAATTTAATCAACTGAAGCTGGCAATGTCTTAGGCACCCGGGAAACACCAAATATATTCAATCTTTTAGTAAGTATTTACCAAAATCATATGTGCAGGATAACATGATACAGAGATGAAGACAAACCATTCTATTTAGATGTAAACATAGCAGTAAAGCTAAGAACTTAAGCAGCTGTTATATAAAATAGTGGTTGTCATAAAAGAAGTACAAAAAGTGCTAGGTAAGCACAGAGTAAATTACTTCCTGTTGCAGAGAATCTGGAAATACATCTCCAAGGATAACTAGGACATGGAAACAGAGTCACAAAGGTTAGTGCTTCAGTGATTAATCTTGGAAGAAACAAGAATTGTTCATTTTGGCTCAAGCATGAGTAGTATGGAAATAGAAAGAAATTAAGTAAAGAAGGTAGGTTTGCACCCTTGTTGACTGGCTGGGTAAATACAATTTTCAGTTTACCTGAAAGTTCTCCCGGTCTTTTTCCCGGCAACGTTAGGCATCCAACCAGTATTACCAAGATGACTTACAGTTCTTGACTCAAGCCTACAGAAGAAACTACATGAGATAAATGAGAACTCTTGAAAAAAAAAAAAAAAAACATATAAAAGTATTACGGTATTTTTAAGAACATTCACAAACATTAAGTTGTTTAATAAAATGTAGGCATGGAGGATAAGGACGGTATAGCTTCACCCAGAAATGCAGTCATTGCTTTTAAGCCCCCAAAGGAGGAGAAACAAAAGAAGAACATCCCTAATGTTAAGACCGGAGGCGGGAAAATAAGACTCAGAGGTGTTGCCGAGGCGGTGGCGGACCACCTTCCTCCTTTCTAGGTGGTAACGGAAAACGATTTCCACAAGCTCCAGAATTCTCCGTCCTCCAGAGATCGGGGTGAAAGCACTTAATAGGAACTTAAGGGGCGCGGTCAGGAGCTCCATGTTGCGGGAGTGAGGAGCTCCGCCCTGCGGCGCGCGCCTAAGCCCCCTTCGGACCCGGCTGGCTGCAGCTGGGCGCGAGGGGCCGATGGAGCGGCCTCGCCCCACAGGGAATCTCAGAGGGGCGGGGGGTAGGGCGGGCAGGCCAGCCCGGAAAGAAAACCTTCTTCCAGCGGAAGCGGCTGCGAGCCCCGCTCACCTCCTCGGCTCTCCGTCTCCCGCGGGCCGTCTAGCTGGGGGCTGCCTCACGGGACAGGACAGACGGCCCCTCACCTCACTTTGCGACTCCAGCTGGAATGGGCACTCCCTGGGGTGCCGGGGGCTCTGGCTATTCCCACCCTTCCGCCATGACCCCATTCAAAAGTGCCAAATGCAACTTCCGGGCAGGACAGGGATTTTCGGAACCCTAACCTCTTGTCCACCTAGGTAAGTGACCAGACGTCCCAGCAAAATAAGGGCCAGGAAACCTGCTTCTTCCTCTCCCCCATCCTGGGCAGGTAGTTCTGAATATGAATTAAGTTGTCTAACCTGGGATGTCTGGTCACCTTTGGTCCTTTTTCGGGCCTACTTACAGATTTATCTTCCCAGACGGCTCGACTGTTGCCCAGGGCAACGGTGAGATTTGGGCGAAGGGAAAACTACGTCACACTGGAGACGGGAGGCCGGGAAACTCCCTGCCATTATCAGTTATGGCTGCCTTAGCTTCAACAGTAACTTCCGATTGCTAGTTGTCACTCTACCCTGCTGGAGGCTTACTCTGTGGCTCCGCTTGCCAGCGGCACCCAGTGGGCCGGAGAAAGGGCGTAGAGCAGCTGAGGAAAGGAAAAGGGCGGAGCGAGGGAAGCTGGCGCCAATGTCTCACTCTGATTGGACAGCGTCGTTGGCGCCAGTGCCTCACTCTGATTGGGCAGCGTCGGTATGCTTGGCTCCGCCTGTTTTTCTTCCCCAGCGAGTGACGGGCCTGCGCCGGAGGGGTGGGGCGGGGCGGTAGGAGCCAGAGTGTGTGGAGGGGCGGGCGGGGCGGGGCGGGGCGGGGCGAGTGGGGGAGGGGCGGGCGGGGGGCGGCGGTTGGGCAGCGTCGCTTCTAAGGAGGAGGAGGAAGGAGGGCGAGCGAGGAGGATGGCGGAGTTGGGGCTCCTGACGGTAACCCGGGGCCGCTGAGGCGGGAGGGTGGTTGTTAGTCGGTTCTTCCTGCCTTCCTTCCTACCCGTCGGGCGGTCCCGCTGGCTGTCGATAGGGGGAGGCCCCGCGCGCCCTGGGGGGCTAGAGCCGGCGGGGCCGGGGCGAGGCCCGAGGGGCTGGGGCCCTGGGAGGCGCCGCCGCCGCCGTCGCTTTCCTGGGTGCTGTCGCAGGGAGGGCCGGGCCCTCGGAGCCGGCTCTCGTGCGGGTCCCGCAGCCGGGCGCCGAGAGTGAGCCGGCCGGCTCTGACAGCGGCCGGGGCCGGGCCTGCGGTGGCGGCGGGCGGGCGGCCGGGGCAGCGCCCGGGTGAGGGCGAGCCCGCGCGAGGGCGCGGGCCGGGGGCGCCGGGCGGACGGCCTTGCTCTGCTCTGCCCCCGGGGGCACCTGGCTCAGGCTGCGGGGCGCCCCGTGGGCGTCCGGGAGGCGTGTAAATCGTTGGCGGGGGCCTTGGCGCAGTGCTAGTGATGCGGGGTGGGGTATTTCCTCGCCCCTTCCCCAAAGCCCACCACTCTCTCCCCTTCTTCTGTCCTTTCGGTGAAGAGTGGCGAGTTGGCTTTGGGTATGTTGCCTGGTGAGGCGAGTTGTAGGCATCCAAGACCGCCCTGTTGGACTTGCTTGGTGGCAGCTTCTTTCCGCGGTAGCTTTTAGAAATAGAGGAAAAGTACTCTATCTCCTCCCCTCCTCCCCTCCTCTTCTGCGGCCCCCCCCCCCCCAGGTCTTAACGCTGGAGGCTTCAGGACCAAACGATTTTCCCCCAGCCCCTCAGTATCCATTGTTTTGTACCATCCCCCTCCCCCGCCCCAAGCCTAGGTAGAAGCAGCATGACTTCAAACCCTTAATTGCCCCCTCCCCCCCGTTTTTAGATCAGCAGAGGTTTTGTGTTATTATGTTAGTACGGATTTACAAACAGGTGGAATGAATACCGATTCGGGAGTTGGAAAAAAGATGCTTTTTTGTGTGTTTTTAAGCTTTCAGTCCTTACAGTTGGTGATTTGATTTTCTTGTCTGTAGCTTTGTATCTTAATGGGGGTGATGAGAATAAAAGAGGAAGCAATGTTTTGCAACCTACCCAAAGAAATGTTTTTTAAGTCTCTGGGGATGCTGAAGCAAAATTGGGTTGTAGATGTGTACTGTATAGTATTTGCTTTCATCATAACTACCAACAGTCTGTAGCTTTCACCTGTGCAATTTTGTACACTTCATGAATGTCAGCTTCTAGTATCTACTGAGAGGGATTACTGTATCTAAAACTTATTTTTTGTTCTTCAGAATCCTAGGGTATACTTGTGTAACCAAGTATTTTTGTATTTAAGTATAGCATTAACACTGAAAAATTACCTTATTTTAAAGACCTCGGTTTATTAGTGTACTAATTTCTACCCTGGCCCTTCCATGCCATACGTCTTATAACTGTTAATATGTATTTGAAGAAACTTAGCTGTTGGGTACAATTTGTAACATTCATACATGTATAGTTTGAATTTATCAAGTGTTGAAGACCTTCTATGTGACAGTGACAAGTATTTTTAGAAATTCTATATATATATAAAACACCATTCTCTACCTATGGAATTTAGATTGAATATGATAAATCTTTTTAAATACTTATTTGGACATAAGGTACACTGAAGCTTTTATTTAATTATGAATATACATTTGAAAAATCTTAGACAAGTAAAGGCTTTAAGGTTTGTAACTTTCAAATGGCTTAAATATAAAGCTAACGTAAAACTATATTCTTGAAATGCCAGTTTTGAGGGGTGGACCTAGCCTATCTGTAAGATTACTACTTTTTCTTAGGGTGTTTGTTTAGTTTTTGAAGAAACAACTACATTTACTCTCAGGTTGGCATTTGCTTATTGATCTCTCATTGTTAATACAGTTTTCAAGTGTTTTTCTCTTGTTAAAAGTTGTTACGGATAAAAGAGTGATATTAAGAGATATATTAATAGCTTGCAGCTAGATTTTTAAAAAGTTTTTAAACTACCATATTCAGAAAGTTGATCAGAGCTATGTTTTGATAATTGTAGCCAGACTTGTAAAAAAAACAACTTTTGATTTACAAACCAGTTAGAAGTTTGAAACAAAAGGAACACCAAAATGATAAATTCTAGTGTTATATTGCTGGAATTGTGCTTTTTAAGTATTACTGTTTCTTCAGTGACTTGGGACAGGCCTTGTCCCATGTTCAGTGAGACATAAACTAGAATTCTATGTGGAATACTCCCAAAGATGCCTTCTGAATAAGCTGCTGGGGGGTGTGTATGTGTATTTTTTATTTATTTATTTTTTTAAAATAATTTCTACACCCAGCATGGGGCTTGAACTCACAACCCCAAGATCAAGAGTTGCATGCTCTTCTGACTGAGCCAGCTGGGCGCCCCTCTGCTGGTATATTTTTTGACTTGCCTTACCCATGTGGGGGAAAGGTAAATAATATTGAATTTCTTTGTTATCCAGGCAGTCCTATTTGTTTTGAAATGCTGGATTATCAATATCTGTTGTGTGTAATTTAATATTTCTGTAAGACTTGTGTTCTTTAAACAATTTAATTTTTAGATTTTTTCTAGTAAGTTATTTAAATATAAAAATAAACTTATGTTTTTGATTAAAAATAAACCTTAATTTGTGTGTGCAGATATAAGGATGAGTATTTTTTGGAGGTTGAAAGAATATATCTTTAGAATTCAGTTTACTATATTATGTATCATTTATGTATCATTCATGTATGAAAACAAAATCTATGCTTATAATCAAAAAACCAAACAAGAGCAGCACCCCTCCCCCCCCAACAAAACACAGTAAAACCAAACAGAATGACCCGTAAATCCTTCAGTGAGTTCTGAGGTTTATGTTTTGACCTTGGTGGAAGTGTTCTTGAATTAGTTTATAAAATATCAGTTCAGGGAGGAGAGGAAATTTAGATATAGAATAAACACTTTCCTAATAAGACTAGTAGGGAATTGGTAAATATTTTGTTGTGCATAAATTAGATAGAAATTAGCTGTAATTTAGCAGCAGAGTGATATATTAAGTACTTTCACGTGGTACTTGAGAAATGAGTACTGCAGATATTAAATCGGTTGCTTTTTTGCTTATTGTTAGACTTACACTTCATGCATTTTATATTATGTATTGGCATATTATAATTTAAGGCTAAATCTTGCATAGGCTGAATTATAAAAAAGTTGCTATCCCTGTGTTCTGAATTTTGTTTTGTCTGCTAGTTATACCACATCAAATTTAGGCCATATAAATCTTTCTGAAAAGATTTTCTCTCTGACAATATACTAGTTAAAATTTTGCATTTTCCTAGCTCTGTTTACACTGACTTTTAAAATCTGAAAAATTTTTAAGTCACAAGGTGACCTATGGAATGCTTGAACTTTATATAGAGTGTTCTGAAATGTAATTGCAGTCAGTGAAGGTTGAAAGAAACAAGGATAAGTTGGAAAAACTGATTTATGTTCTAAAATATGTAATTGCATTATTTTTTGGGTAAACTAATGCTCATTCCTTGGTACTTTCCCCTGGTTCCCATCTTTTTAGTACAGCATCTTTAATTTTGCAAATCAAAATTGTAATACATAAAAAGAATATTCTAATTACAAAGGGCTCTTTAGCTTTTGAGATGTTGTTAACATATGTGCTTTCTGAGAAAGTATGAAATTCCCATTATCAAGATTTAAAAGAACTAATTAGATTTCACACTATATATCTCATTCCAACTTCTCTAAAGATCAGAACTGATTGCAAAAAGTGGTGCATGTTGTAAAAGGTAAGGGTTCTTTTATCAGAAAGAATGAACATACTGCTTGAAGCTAAAACATTAAAGGAGACCTTAAAAGTGGGTAAAATTGGTCCCTATGTGAAATGAACCTGAAAGACTTTTATGAAGTATTTTGGCTTGTCTACCTTCCAATGTTTATAGCACTGTGAACACTTAAAATTTAAGCACTTTATTTGCCCTCAAATACTATTTGTAAATTCTACAATTTTAATTAAGTAATTTCACAGTTGATAAAGATAAATCTTTTTTTCTTTTGTTTTTTCTAATGTCTTGGAGGTAAAGTAGAAATTACTTGTTCTGACAATGATGAGATTAACTCTAAATTCTAGATATTATCAGTTAAATTTGCACTTTCTCAGTTTCCAGTTTTGTGCTGTACAAAACTTCTTCCTGCTTTCAAGACTCACAGTTTTGTAAATAGTCGTTAACTTTAAAATTTTGTTCTGTAAATATTTCTTACTATAATTTCATATTCATAATGTCATTGACCTTCTACTAAGTGCCATGTATGTCCCAGACTGAGGATAAATAGATAAATATGTTATGTTTTCTGCTTTCAGAAAGTTCAGTTTGTTGCCTGAACTGTACAAGTCAGTAGTAAATTGTTTTACAATGTGACAAGTGCTTTGATAGCAGTATATGCTGGAGAACTCAGATGAGTTAAAACATAAATTGCATGTATAACCAGCAGTGCTTGCTGGAGGATAGGACTTGAACTAACTCTTGAGGGATAAGTAGGAAAGAGTGGACAGAAAAAGCATAGAAGTTAGAGATGTTAAGGTCCATTTGGAGAATTGCAGGTGAATAGCAATTTGGATTCTGTGCATGATTTAGTATTTTATTTTATTTTATTTTTTAAGATTTTATTTATTTATTTGACAGAGAGACACAGCGAGAGCAGGAACAGAAGCAGGGGAGTGGCAGAGGGAGAAGCAGGCTCCCTGGGAGCCCGATATGGGGCTCGATCCCAGGACCCTGGGATCATGACCTGAGCCGAAGGCAGATACTTAACGACTGAGCCACCCGGGCGCCCCTATGATTTAGTATTTTAGTAGGCATTCATGAAAGCATATATTTTTAGAGATTGTTATTTCTTGTGGGTTTTTTTTTTTTTTTAATTTGGGCCTTGAACTATGGATCTGCATGAATGTTGGAGATCTTCAAATTATTATTTAAACCTTTTAACTAAGTATATTCTTCGTTAATATTTTAATTAAATATAAGAAGAATGTATCAGCCTGATGCGGAATAATCCCCAGGTTTAGACCTTGGATAATTATGTTTCAAAGACACATTCATATCTTTTTCTCAGCATTTATGCATCATGTTAAGAGTAACATTTGTGAACCTCTTTAGAACTCAGTGGTGTTTACTGTACAAACATTTAAAATTCACTCTTCTGGGGGCACCTGGCTGGTTCATTTGGAAGAGACTGCCACTCTTGATCTTGGGGTCATGAGTTCAGCCCCCTCCTTGGGTGTAGAGATTACTAAAAATAAATTAAAAAAAATAAAATTCACTCTTCTGAGAGCATTAAAAACCACCTCTTTTCATACTTATTTCAAAGTGCTGTTCTTTCCTTTGGGTATAAGTCAGACTATCATCAGCAGTTATATCCTGGTAGAAGTCTCTGTGGCTTGTATGATTTATAAGTTCTCTGAACTTGAATATTAAGTAATTTTCCATACAGTATGATTTGATGATACTCCTTTGAGGCTGTTTTTTTTGCCATTCCAAACTCTGTTCCCTCAAAAGTGCCATGGTTTCTCTTTTAAAACATTTGTCATACTGCTTTTTGTCCGTTGTTACTTTTGATCCTTCCAGTTATTTTTGTTATAGAAACTTGAGAAATTCCTTTTTAAAATTTTCACTGTTTAGTAATTACATTATACATTTAAAAAAAAGATTTATTTAATTATCTTGAGAGAGAGAGAGAGGGTGTGCAAGAGCCAGCAGGGGGAGGGGCAGAGGGAGAGAATCTTTCTGAGCAGACTCCCTACTGAGCGAGGAACCTGATGTAGCTTGATCCCACAGCCCATGAGATTGGGACCTGAGATGAAACCAAGAGTCAGATGCTTAACTGACCGAGCCACCCAGGTGCCCCTACATTATAAATTATATATCACCTCATTTATCTCAAGGTTATTTATTAGGAAACTAAAACTTTCTGGTTTCATCTCATTGGATAGATGCAACTCCCTGCATTCTCACCTGGCTAACCCAATCACCCTTCTGGCCTCTCTATCATATCCTTTGGGAGGCCTTCTTTGATCCTTAGAGTCTCCTGTTCTGAGGTTCTTTGGCACCTGCACTTACTACTCTCTTTTAACATTTTTGTAATGATGTTTTTAATGTCTGTCTTTTTGCTGGACTGTAAGTTTCATGATAGCATCAAGTATGTCTGTCTTCTTTACTACCATTTCTCCAGTATATAATGTCTAACCTTTGTAGGCTCCTAATAAAAAAATTAATAAAATTAACAATCTTGAGCCCCCAAACAAACAGACCACTAAAAAGGACAAAGAGATGTCCTAGTGCTTTTGGTCTTAAACGTATTTTCTTGCTGAGCGAAATAAGTCAAACAGAGAAAGACATGTATCATATGACCTCACTGATATGAGGAATTCTTAATCTCAGGAAACAAACTGAGGGTTGCTGGAGTGGGGGGTGGGGTGGGAGGGATGGGGTGACTGGGTGATGGACACTGGGGAGGGTATGTGTTCTGGTAAGCGCTGTGAATTGTGCAAGACTGTTGAATCTCAGATCTGTACCTCTGAAACAAATAATGCAATATATGTTAAGAAAGAAAAAAAGAAGAAGAAGAATGTAGCAGGAGGGGAAGAATGAAGGGGGGGGAAATCGGAGGGGGAGAAGAACCATGAGAGACAATGGACTCTGAAAAACAAACTGAGGGTTCTAGAGGGGAGGGGGTTGGGAGGATGGGTTAGCCTGGTGATGGGTATTGAGGAGGGCACGTTCTGCATGGAGCACTGGGTGTTATGCACAAACAATGAATCATGGAACACTATATCTAAAACTAATGATGTAATGTATGGGGATTAACATAACAATAAAAAAATTAAAAAAAAAACGTATTTTCTGCTTTTAGACCCCCTCAGGCCTTAATTGAAGGCTTTTTTTTTTCCCCTCATAATGTACAATTTAAAAAAGTTTAGTAACCAAATGTAAAAAGGACTGGGATATCTCCTAGAGGTCATAAGAGAGTTGAAAATGAGAGCAGGGGAAAAACACTTAAAAATCAGGTACAAAACTTTTTAAAAATGGCAGTTTAAGGCAACTTAATGTTGTGATAAACAGAATCTTTCAAGGCACCATTTGCTTTATATATAGTACAATATAACTAATGCTGATAGAAGATCATGAAGAAGAGATTAATTGCTGTTAGTAAATTTTGTTAAAGATTACACAGGACTGTGTGTTGTATTTGGGAGGGGTTTTTATCTAAAATGATGCAATTAAAAAATTACAATGTCAAGCTTTTGTTATTGGAAAGATTTGCTTAATGAGGTGAGACATGGTAGGCACCGTAAGTATTGAGTAAAATTAAGTTGAAGCAAATAATTCTGTGAAAGTACTGAATCACTGCAGTGTAAGTACTTTATAATTTGTAGAAGTAGATTTTATACCTACCATGTTTCTTTCCTTACTTAGCTATGAAATATGTAAAATTGAGTAACATGTTTTTCTTCATTAGTTTTGAATAAAAACATACCTGTTGCAATGATATGACAAAATGACATAAGTATTTCTGTAACTTTTATTCTGTTAAAAAGAGTAAGCTTTATTGTTTTTGGTATTTGTTGGTAACCTGGACTGGAAAAATTAGGTTGGGGGTTGTAATTACTTCTTTGTTAGGAGCATGTGGAGTCTAATAGATTGGGTGACCTGAAAGAGATTATATTTAATTCCAATTTTGTTTATATATCTTTTGGGGTAAAGAATTCAAAATTTCACCTAAGGGCTTTAGTTCTTACTCAGATAAACTGCACTTTATCTTAATATTGTAATCTGTTGAATTCTATGATTCTGTAAGTATGGGTAGAAAAGCTGGTTATTTCTTGTTGCTAAAACAAATACTGGTTTATCTACCATGTGTTAATTAGCATTTTAAGCTCATAGAAATAGGATACTTATATACTAGGCAGCTTAAAATAGTAAGGTTTTATGATTTAATCTTGAAGACATTTATTTCTGTACTTTGGAAGTAGTGATTTGAAATTCTTAATACTAGAAATATGGCCTAGTTTCAGAACACCCACTAAGCAACTGTGGGAACTCAGCATGCTAAATGGCTTGTAGTGCTGCAGTATTTTTTAATTTTCCCCACCCCCTGTTATATAATAGCTTAGAGTAGTACACACAGAACATGAGTATTTGGGACAAGAACAAAGTGTATTGAAGTCTCCAAAACATGTGAGACTGTCAGGCTTTGTGTTGAGTACTAAGAAGCTAAAAAGATGATCAAATATGATGATTAGTGAGTAAATGACACACGTCAAGTGGTGATGTTTTCGGTTGGAAATAAGGCAAGAAAAAGCAAGAATTGTTTTTGGGCTTGAGAAGAATGACTTTAAAAAAAAGTCACTATTTTTGAGACAAAATTTTTAAAAGTTAATTAAAATTTTTATTTAAGAAGTTTGATAGCTCTGATTTAAGCATTTCCATGATGCTTGTGTACAGGACTTAAAAATTTCGGTGGAAATAATTCTAAACATTTCCCCCAGAATGTTGTGCAATGGAAACATTACAGCATTATGTCAGCCTATGAGAACCAGATACTGAAACTGATTGGCTATTAACTATGAAGAATGAAATCTACTAGTTCATATTCATTGTTCGGGAAAGTATGGTTGTAAAGGCATTTGATAAAACATAGCTTTGCCATCTCATTTTGTTAAAGGGACTGAGTTGATCTGCATGAATTTTAAAAGCATGCAGATGGATATTAGAGTTAAATGTTTCAATTTAAAGATTTTTATGATACAGAAAAGGAAAGACTTAATAAATTTGCTTTAGAAGTCGGCTATGTAATTCTTGTTGAGTTAGCTCTATGAGTAGTGCCTTAATGCATAACTAGTTGTATACAAAAATAAAAAGAATTGAGGCGCCTGGGTGGCACAGTGGGTTAAGCGGCTGCCTTTGGCTCAGGTCATGATCCCAGGGTCCTGGGATCCAGCCCGGAATTGGGCTCCTTCCTCAGCGGGGAGCCTACTTCTCCCCTGCCTGCTGCTCCCCCTGCTTGTGCTTGCTCGCTTGCTCTCTCTCTCTGTCAAGTAAATAAAATCTTTAAAGAAAAATAATTTATCTAGCCTTTTCTCTACCGGAATTCAATTATACCTGATATTTCTGTGTGTGCATTTAATGATAATTGATAAAATAATAATGATCCTGTGGCAAGATCTCGAAGATTTTTGTTTCATCAAAGAAAGTTGAAATTAATAAAATTGAAGTTTTGCTATATTTTATTACATTCAGATTCTTTAAAAATTGATAATCTACCAGTGGTAGATTCATGTGCTAAAAATAATTTGTTAATTAGTTCATCTTTTTCCTGACTATATCATTATCCAGTTTTTATAACTAACAATGTGATAATATTTGCATTGCTTCTGAGAGTAAAATTAAGTATTGCCAAAAGTTTTTTTCTTTCTGGCATGATTTAAATATCCTATCACTTGCTACCTGCAAATTACTAAATGATTTACATCTTTGTGGTATAAGAATTTTTTATGTCGGGGCGCCTGGGTGGCTCAGTGTTGAGCGTCTGCCTTCGGCTCGGGTCGTGATCCCGGGGTTCTGCGATTGAGCCCTGCATCGGGCTCCCTGCTCCGCGGGAAGCCTGCTTCTCCCTCTCCCGCTCCCCCTGCTTCCCTCTCTCGCTGTGTCTCTCTCTGTCAAATAAGTGAAATCTTAAAAAAAAAACAAACGAATTTTTTATGTCAAATTTCTGTAAACTATGTGAGAACCATTTTGGGATTATAGTCACAAGATAGTACATACTAGTTGGGAACTGGTTGGATTTAATGTGTTAACCTAAAAAATAATGTCCTTTTATGTCTCTTCAAAAATATAAGCAAGGGCTGCCTTTCAATATTTTGAGTAGCTTCTGATGGGAGAAATTCCTTATTAACCTTAAGTTGGGCCTGGCTGCTCACTGTATTTCTTTTTATCTTGTTTGGGGAGTATTTTTATTTTGGGATATTTAAAAAAAATACAGAGAAAATGACATTATATCCCTAAAGCCCAAAATGCATTCTGTAAATCCTATTTTAACTGACAGGGTAAGTAGATAAAATAGGTGAGCATACGGTCTTCATCTAAATAGTCTCAAAAATGGACTGTATAAATGTGAGAAGGGATATTTGCTCTCTATTTTTTTTTTTTAAATATTTTATTTATTTGACAGAGCACAAGCAGGGGGAGCAGCAGGGGCAGAGGGAGAGGGAGAAGCAGGCTCCTCGCCGAGCAGGGAGCCTTACGCAGGGCTTGATCCCAGTACCCTGGGATCATGACCTGAGCTGAAGGCAGCCGCGTAACTGACTGAGCCACCCAGGCGCCCCTACTCTATTTTTTTTTTAAAGTAGGCTCCACACCCAACATGGGGCTTGAACTGACGACCCTGAGATCGAGTCAAATGCTCTATCAACTGAGCCAACCAGGTGCAAATATGCTCTGTAATAATGGCAACTTGCCAAATACTGATTCTTAAATTTAAGATACCTACCTTGAGACCACACATCCTCTAATCTTGCTATGTATAATACATTTATTTTTGTTTACATTTTTTCTGACAGTTTCTGATAATTTATAGAATGAGTAATGGAAAGGATTTATAATCAGATAAGACCTAGTGAAGGAATGTGAGTTTATACATATAAAAATGAAGCAGTTAGAGAAAGTTAACTTAATGTTTAGCTTTAAAATGCTGAAAATCAGTTTTTTTAAATTGAAAATACTTTATTGAATACTGTAGTCATCTTAGTGCATATAAACTAAGATAGCAATTACATTTTCTCTTTTTCCTTTACACTGATAATTAGGTAATCAACTTTTTTCTTTATTGCCCATTTGCACATGGTAAATGAAAAGTAACCTATATTTGGAGAATACTTAAGTTGTGTGTGACATGTTTTGAGTTCCTTGGCAAAAAAGGCAGTTAAAGCAAACATTCACAGGTCAGTCTTTTTAGGAGAGTTGTTTGGGTGGCATAAGAGCTTTTAAGAGAATGTTTGGCCAAGGTATTTGATGTTTACTATTGTCTCTTAGGTCCATTGAGACATTTAAATCCCTCCTACCCCACCCCTGGCTTTTATTTTGAGGCTTTGCTCTAGAATCTTGCAATTTTTATATATGGTGAGTTGAAGTGTTGTCCAGGAGAGCTGTAATCCCAATTATGGCTTGTATTGTGGGTTGGGTAAACAGGAATTTGCAGTTCTTTGCTCAAAACTTTGCCCAGAATCAAAATTTCATAATCCTAGGCTTTTCCATAAGAAGAAATGTAGATTTCGGGCGCCTGGGTGGCTCAGTTGGTTAAGCGACTGCCTTCGGCTCAGGTCATGATGCTGGAGTCCCGGGATCGAGTCCCGCATCGGGCTCCCTGCTCGGCAGGGAGTCTGCTTCTCCCTCTGACCCTCCTCCCTCTCATGCTCTCTGTCTCTCATTCTCTCTCTCAAATAAATAAATAAAATCTTTAAAAAAAAAAAAAAAAAAAGAAGAAATGTAGATTTCTTTAAAAACTCTTACGTATTCGCTACTATGTAAAATAAATTAGTCCTATGTCTCCCTTCCAGTCCAAACAATTCATCTTACCTCCTCACCAAAGGGGAAAAAAGTTAAATGAATGAATTTGAAGGTGCTATAATTCTATACTCTTGACATAATTCTTATTAGCATGGGTAGTATAGAGCATTTTATTTTTTCAGTTATTTCTTTACCCTCCATGAAAACTACCCTTATCTCAGGTTCATTCACGCTATTTAAGAATGTATTTTTTTCCATTTTTGTATGAATAATAACATTCCTTTGGGCATGTTAATTTTGGGTGCTTTTTTGATCTTTGGTCTTCCAGTTTTCAAGATTCCTTTTTAACTCTTTAACTACAAAAAAAATGGATATGTGATTTGGAGGGGAGAATAGTTTATTTTTGTCCTTTAAACTTCAAAAATAAGGAGTGTTTCAGATACTTATAAACAAAGGAAAATACAATTGAAATCTTGTCATTTTTAGGTGTTTATATCAAAATCGGAGTGACTTAGAATTAATTTTAAGTAGAATTTAGGGAAACTAAGCATGGGACGAGGGTTTTGTCTATTCGACTGTCTTCATTTAACAAGTGCTTACTGAGCACTTATTGTGTACTTAATAAAAAGTTCGTAATATCTTTGAAATTGTAGAGTAAAAATTGCTTTTTTATGTAAGGTGCCTGCTGCCTAGTAGGGTAGATAAAACCAAGGGAATAGATACTTATAATTATTTCAGTAAATATAACTGCTATGTATACTAGGTATTGTTTCTAAGTACTAGAATGCTACTGTGAAAAAGGCAAAAGTGTCCCTATTTTCCCATTACTTTAAATGAGGGAGTCAAGATAGCTAACCTGGCGCTTATACAGTGTGATAAATATTCTGATGGGGCAGTTTTAAGTGGGAGCGAGCTTAGGAGGGTGTATTCAGAAAGGCTTTTGAGTGATCACAAAAGTCTTCCCAACCTCTAAGCTGAGATCTGAAGAATGAATACATGAGAGTTAGCTCAGTGAAGAGCTCAACCTATGTTTCTGACAGGAGGAAATAACTTGCGTAGAGTCTTGGCAACAGGAGATAGCAGGACCTGATAGAGGATCTGAAAGAAGTTCATGTGACCTGAATGCAAGGTGGGAAATACTGGAGTTGTAGCAGAAGTAAGTGGGGGGGACGCCTGGGTGGCGCAGTCGGTTGTCTGCCTTCAGCTCAGGTCATGATCCCAGTGTCCTGGGATCAAGTCCCGCATCAGGCTCCTTGCTCAGTGGGGAGCCTGCTTCTCCCTCTGCCTCTGCTGCTCCCCCAGCTTGTACCCACACTGTCAAATAAATAAATAAAATATTTAAAAAGAAAAAAAAAAAAGTGGGGGCCAGGTCTTGAAAGGCTTGGTAAGAATTTTGGATTTTATCCTGAGGGCTAGGTTTGTGGGGGACCACCCACTCTCTCCCAAGTGTTTTAAATTGGACAGTAACCTGATTAGATTTGAGTATTTGAAAGATTACTGTAATTACAGTAGTGATTAGGTTAGGAAAAGGATGGCGGGGTTGATGTGGTGAGACCAGTTACAAAGCTGTTAAGAGAATTTAGTATACCCTGGAGCAGGGTAGTGGCAGTGAGAATAAAGAAAAGTTGAAGAGTCAGGAGAACTTTTAGAAGGATGGATAGATAGGAGTTGGTGATTGTTAGGATATGAGAATTGGAGAGAGAAGAGTCAGGGTGACTGCAGGATTCTGGACTCGCTCCCACCCTTTTTAGTTGATTTCTCCTAAGATGTTATCTCTTTAAGGAGCCTAATTTCTCCAACCTCCAAGACTGGTTTAAGTTCCTTCTCTTTGTGCTTCAGCAGCTCTTACCACACTATGTTCTTGCCTTTTCCACTTGTTTATAAGCTTACAGGCAAGTACTGTGCCTTATTATTGCATACTTTGCACCTTGCACAGTGCATAACACTTAGTATGTATTAAATAAAATACCTGAATGAAAATATAGTTTTTTTGGGTATGGAGCCCAACATGGGGCTTGAACTTGGGACCCTGAGATCAAGACCTGAGCTGCGATCAAGAGTTGGACCCTTAACTGAGCCACTGAAAATACAGTGTTTATATTTACAGCTGGAGAAAAAAAGCTGTTTTTCTGAAGTGTCAGTATCCAGAAACTTAGTTTATAACTTCAGTGTGAATCAGACCAGTCCATGCACTTTTGAATATCTTTTGTAAAGATGTTATAATTCAGATCTGAAGTGCTGGATATATTCTTCGTGGGCTGTCATGAACTAATGCATATGGGCTTTGATTATTACGTTGACCTCCTCTTGTATTACACATTCAGGTTTTCTTTAAAAATAAATTTTTAATTCGCTTTATCCTTTGTCAGTTTAAAAGTCAACATAACCAAACTATCACTGTTAGAATTTTTTGTTTCAAATGAAAATAGCTTTTTTTCCCTCCCTGATTATAAAAGGAATCAATACTTACTTTATACATTTAAAAAAATAATAGAGATAAAGAAAAGTGACAAAACATCCTAATACTTACCAAGGATAAATATTGCTATCATTTGATGAGTGTTGTAGACTTTTCAGATTTTATATATATTTATGAATGCTATGATTAAGTTAAAAGCCATCCACAGGGCACCTGGGTGGCTCAGTTGGTTAAGCGACTGCCTTTGGCTCAGGTCATGATCCTGGAGTCCCGGGATCGAGTCCCGCATCGGGCTCCCTGCTTGGCGGGGAGTCTGCTTCTCCCTCTGACCCTCCTCCCTCTCATGCTCTCTGTCTCTCATTCTCTCTCTCTCAAATAAATAAAATCTTTAAAAAAAAAAAAAAGCCATCCACAGAGAGGAAATATATATGACATAAATATGTAAGAAAAGGTATTAGTATCCTTCATATGAAGAATCCTGATAATTAGTATATAACCAAATAACTCACAGAAATGGGGTCTTTAATTCCTATGGGCAGGTAACATAAATGAGTGACCACAGTAAGGTTGAGTTGTGGGGCACAGCTTCTATTCAGTACCAGTTGTTTCTTGTATTAAGAAATGTTGACCCAGTGGTGCTCCAATTTTTTTTTTTTTTAATTTTTAATGAGAAGTAAAGGTCTGGATTGTAGTGAAGTTTACAATTATTAAATATTGGCAAATGAAAAAACTATGTTTGTTAAATGTAGTAGCCATGGTCTGTGTTTTGTTAATACTACAAACAGTGGAAGAATGGAAAGATTTGGGGGCACCTGGGTGGCCCATTCGGTTGAGTGTCTGCTTTCTGCTGGGGTCGTGATCTTGGAGTGCCTGGATTGAGTCCCGCATGCAGCTCCCTGCTTAGCAGGGAATCTGCTTCTCCCTTTCCCTTTACTCCTCCCCTGCTTATGTTAGCTCACTCTCTCTCTCAAATAAATAAAAATCTTAAAAAAAAAAAAATTGTTTGCCCTCACTAACCAAGGAAATGTAGATTAAAATATATCATTTTTCATATATCAGGTTGATGGAAATGAAAAAGATTGAAAATAATGGCAAGATTGGGAGAGTATAAATTGATGCAGTCTCTTTCAAAGAGACCAATTGGAATTACCTATAAATATTAAAATGCATATTAGTTTTGACCAAATACTTTTGCTTTCAGGAATCTGCCTTACAGAAATATTAGTTCCTATATGTGAAGATTTATGCTCAACAAACACTATTTACTGGCTAAAAAAATTATATATATATATATAATTTATATATATATATAATTTTTTTTAATTTAAAGTAAATGAAGGGGGGTGCCGGAGTGGCTCCGTTGGTTAAGTGACCCACTCTTGATTTTGGCTCAGGTCATGGTATCAGGGTTCTGGGATTGAGCCCTGTGTATGGGGTTGAGCCCTGTGTTGGGCTCCACGTTCAGTATGGAGTCTTCTTGGATTCTCTCTGCCCCTCTGCCCCTCCGCCCTCCAGTGCGTGCACACACGTGCACGCTCTCTCTCAAATAAAATCTTTAAAAAAAAAAAAGTAAATGAAAAAAGGCAAATAGAAACAAAATGTCAGTTGATATGAGAATGATTAAGTAAATTATGGTATAGTTACAGCACAAGTCATAGCAATGAAAAGAAATGAAGTATATCTGCATTCTTGTATGGAAAGAGTCCATAATTTACTGTTTACCATTTAACGCAAAATGGACAGTTTTATACATAAATTATACATTATATACATTATATATACATTATATACATAAATTATACATATATAATACAATATATGTATGCTATTATTTTAAATGTCTGTATGATATTCTATTGTTTTTTTTTATTTTATTATGTTAGTCACCATACAATACATCATTGGTTTTTGATGTGGTGATCCACGATCCATTGTTTTCATATGATATTCTATTGTGTGGCACTATAATTTATTGAGACTATTGTTGTACATGTAGATTATTTCCAGTGTTGTGCTATGTATATGCACATTGCTGTGAACACTTTTTTTGCAAATGTCTTTGTAGTGTTGTCTCCAAAGATAAATTTTTGTATTTTATATTGTAACATTACACATCTGAACTCTTGTAGATGCTTTAGGGAAATACATTTGTCTCTGAGAGTATAATTTATGACCTCTGATCTGAGTAAATGTACCTTAGGCAGAGTAGTCGGGGAACTAACCAGAAAAGTAGCACTGTGTTCAGTGAACTTAAATTCTTTATAGAGTTTTTAAATTTAAGTAGTAATTTTTATCTAGTCATTACATGCTTATGGTACAAAATCTAAAAGATACAGAAGTGTAAAGCAAATCTTTCACTCTGCAACCTCTTCTGCTTAGTTTCCCTTACTGGGAAACCACTACCAGTTTTGTGTGTACTTCCACAGATATTTTATACATATATAGGTATAGATTTTTTTTTCATAAATGGTAGCTTATGATGCTGTTCTGCAGCTAGATTTTTCTCTCTTAACTATAAGAAATCTAATACTTAAACAGTCCTCTGTATGTTGTAGGTCCTGTACTAACACGTTTTTTGGTATTCATTGTTAATCTTTATCACAGCCTTGAGAGGCAGGTAATATTATTATCCCCTTCATACAGAGAAGGAAACTGAGGCACAGAAACTTGAACATGTTAGTAAGTTGGGAAGCTGGAGGGTTTGGTTCTCCCAAGAGTGGCTGCAGAGCCTTTACCAGTAGTAGCTAGTATGCTTTGCTGTCTCACTTGTTTCATACTGGTACTTGGTTGTTGCAGCATTCTTTTTTTTAGTAATTATGTAGTATATTAGTGAATAAACTTAATTTATCTAACCATAACAGAGGGCCCTTGTTGATGGACATTTAGATTGTTTCAATATATTGCTGTTACAAATAGTGCTACAGTGAGTATCTTTGTGTGGATGTAATGCCTGTGTTACTTGAGTCTGCCTGTGCTTCATTTTCATCCTTTCAAATTGGGGCAGGGGGAGTATGGATCTTTTATTCGTACGGTTATGTTTTGTTTTATGATCTAACCTGAGACTTTTAATGAGTGTATTTAGCTTGCCTATATTTATTACAGCATTATTATTACAGCTCATTTCCTCAACTTTTAAGAACTAAATCAAGGTGTAACAGTTGAAGTATATGTAAAGGTGTAAAGCAGCATAAAGCAGTGCGGTATAAAGGTGTAAGCATAACTCGGTCCATTTCCTCTCCATTTTTGGGGGTTGTAACATTTACATTATACTCTGTAGCCATAAATTTTTCTTTCTTTTTTTCCCCCCAGTCTAAGGCCAATAAATAAATGGACTCTGTGCTCAAAACTTGTCATTTTTTCGTGGTTTTTCTTTTTATCCTTTGGATAGTTGAATTTTGTCAACTAGTATTTTCAAGAGCAGTTCATAGGAAAGGTATTCCTTGAGTTCTTTCATATTCAATGCTATTTAACTGTTGCTTTTATGCTGAACTGTATTGTTAGACTGGATATATATTCTCGAGTCATACTTTCTTCCCCTTGAAGTTCTTATAGGTATTGCTGTACTGTTTTTAGCATTGAGTCCTTCCTTCTCTCCATTTTTTTTGGGTAGTAATGATGTTGCCTAGGTTCTCAAAGAATTCTATTATTTATTTATGTATTTATTTTTAAGTAATCTCTACGCCCATTGTTGGGCTTGAAATCACAACCCTGAGATCAAGAGTCACATGTTCTAAAAAAAAGTCGCATGCTCTATGGACCAAGCCAGCCTGGTGCCTCACAAAAATTCGCTTTGAAGTACAATAATTTTTTGCTTAGGAAAAGATGTACCCCTTTTCTTGTTCAGTTCTGACTCTCCTGTGTCAATAATGTCAGATGAAGTCTGTGAAACCTTCACGTGTGTCAGACAAGGGGTTGTTGGGCTTACCCTTCTGGCTATGCCATGTACACTTTAGAGAACTGAGCTGTGATACTTTTGAGATGTGAAGCTGCAAACCTCCCTCTTGCTTGAGATCTGCCAGCATCCCTCTCTACCTTCACTGCATATGGCAGCCTTTCTCATATATGTGGTTAGGGATGTCTCTTGGTTAGGGATGCAGATGTAGATTTTGCTTCTGTTTCTCATTGTTCTAGTTGTTTTGAGTTTTTTTTTCAAGAGGAGAAGGTGGCTACACCATCTATACATTGCCATTTTCACCAGAAATTGTAAAGGCTGTAGGCCCAGTTTTATCAGAATTAAGATCATTTATAAGTATAAGGAATAAAATGTATGCTGATGTAGTTTTCTGAAAGCCAAAACCAGTTCATTTATAGAAGTTCTTTTCGATCAAATATTTTAATTAAAAAAATCACAGGGCTCCTGAGTGGCTGAGTCCATTAAGTGTCTGCCTTCAGCTCAGGTCATGATCCCACAGGCCTGGGATCAAGCCCCATGTTGGGGCTCTCTGCTCAGTGGAGAGCCTGCTTCTCCTTCTCCCTCTGCCTACCCCTCCCCCTGCTTGTACTCTCTCTCTCAGTCAAATAAATAAAATCTTTTAAAAAAATCACAATGTGGGTGCCTGGGTGGCTCAGTTGGTTGAGCAACTGCCTTCAGCTCAGGTCATGATCCTGGAGTCCAGGGATCGAGTCCCGCATCAGGCTCCCTGCTCAGCAGGGAGTCTGCTTCTCCCTCTGACCCTCCCCCCTCTCATGTGCTCTCTCTCTCCTCTCATCCTCTCTCTCAAATAAATAAATAAGATCTTTAAAAAAATAAATAAATAAAAAATAAAAAAAATAAAAAATCACAATGTAACATTCAAGTTTGATTATATCACTTAATTTGTATTTATGAAGCCTTGTACATTACAGAGCATCAAGAATGAAATTAAAAACTAATGCCTCTAGTTAGAGTGTTCATTAGTTCTTTAATTTTAGGTGTTGATTCCTTTTTCAGTTGGATTTGAAAATCAACTTTTTTTTTTTTTAAAGTAAGCTGTACACCCAGTGTGAGGCTTGAACTTACGGCCCTCAAATCAAGAGTTGCATGCTCTACCAACTGAGCCAGCCAGGCACCCTTAAAAATTGAACTTTTTTTATATATACATGGTAGAGTTTTATTTATTTATTTATTTTTTAAAAAGATTTTATTTATTTATTTATTTGACAGAGACACAGCGAGAGAGGGAATACAAGCAGGGGGAGCCCGATGTGGGGCTCGATCCCAGGACCCTGGGACCATGACCTGAGCCGAAGGCAGACGCTTAACGACTGAACCACCCAGGCACCCCCGTAGATTTTTTTAAAAAATTTTAAGTCTTTTGGTGTAATACGTTTTAGCTCTGGAATAATCTGGTATTTTGAATGGCATCTTGTTTTTTTAAGAGAAATGTCTATTTTTTTAGTGGCTCTATTAAAAGAAATATGTTCAAAAAAATCTTGGTAGCTGGGGGACAAGCTTTCTTCTTTTCTGATTTGAACATAATCTTGTATTAATTTGACCTAGTTCTGTTTTACCTATCCTTTGTCCATTAGCAAGAGCAGGGTGACTGCTCAGAGAAACGAATTATTTTTTCCATCCCATTCCTTCTGTGTGATGGAATATATTACTTTCTTAGCCTCAAATACAAATACATTCCAATAGCCTCACAAAATTTTAATGCCTGCTGGATTATTGGAATAGATTTCAGTGTTAAGTCTTTGTTATTCCAGTTATTTTTTTAATAAATTTTGTTTTTTTTAAAGATTTTATTTATTAGAGAGAGAATGAAAGACCGAGCAAGGGAGCACAAGCAGGGGGAGCGGCAGAGAGAGAGAGAGGGAGAAGCAGGCTTCCCGCTGAGCAGGGAGCCCAATGTGGGACTCAATCCCAGGACCCTGGGATCACGACCTGAGCCGAAGGCAGACGTTTAACTGACTG
The DNA here is from genome assembly GCF_964656455.1 of Halichoerus grypus. NCBI lineage: Eukaryota > Metazoa > Chordata > Mammalia > Carnivora > Phocidae > Halichoerus > Halichoerus grypus. The sequence continues at coordinate 19,087,961 of NC_135718.1, read as the reverse complement.
AGCCATCCAGGAGCCCCTGTTACTCCAATTATTGATTACTCCAATGTTTTTTTAAAATTTCAAATTAAAGTTTTGTAAAATTCTATCAGTGTTCTAATTTCTCTCATGCTGACCTATATTTATTACTAAATATTTGCACTTAGGGCACTTGAAACTCTGAGATTTTATAGATATTCCTTAGAAAAGGTTTTTTGATCCAAATGTATTGGGAAATCTTGTATATTCTATTCTCCATCACAGAGTTCATTATTATATCAGAAGAGGAGAATTTCTGCTATAAAGACACAGTATAGTTATGTTTGAAAAACATCTCATCCTAACTATAAACCTGTTTAACCATGGAAGTAGATGTTGTAGAAATACATTTCGGGAAATGCCAAGAATGTATTACAGACTATTTTCAGGTAAACATATTAGGGTATTCCAAAATATCTGTTTAAATATGGATAAATGGTAACTACTGTCCCAGTTTGTGAACATACCCAACACAATTATGATAGTATCTTTACTATAATTCTAAGTGTTTGTTTTTTGACCTGGACGTTTTGTTAGAATTGTTCTTCCAGTCTGAAAGTACTTCTCAAGTACCTACTATGTGTTGAAGACCCAATATTGGTCCTTAGAACTACCTTCTGCTAACACTTAGCAGTAGGAGTTTTAGAGCCTTAAGGCACCTATGAGATCATGTAGCCCCTTAAACTCATTTTTCAGATAAAAAATTGAGGCCTTTGCGCCACCTGGGTGGCTCAGTTGAATGTCTGACTCTTGGTTTTGTCTCACGTCATGATCTCGGGGTCATGGGATTGACCCCTACATCGGGCTTCACCCTTGGCCAGAGTCTGTTTGACCTTTTCCCTCTGCTCCCCCCTCAACCCTCTCTGTCTCTCAAATAAATAAAATCTTTTTAAAAATCTTTAAGAAAAAGAGTTAATAAAAAATAAAAAAAACTGAGGCCTTTAAGTATAGTTATGCTCAGAGGGTCACATTGCAGTTTGTCAAGGAATTTGGAATCCAAACTGTACAGCTCCAGATCTTTTGGTCTTTTTTTTACTGCGTTTTCTTTTCAGTATATTACTTTTAATCACATTCCTTTTGAGATAGAAATTAGGAAGGAGATAGATCCATTTAACATGAAAATTGAGGGTAGAGTTTGAGTTAAGTTATAAGATGGGTCATATTTACTATAAATATAATTTAATACTTCCCAAGGAAGTTTCTGGACATCTGTGTCTCCCTTCACATACTGAATTATTCTCTTTCTTTTAGTTAAGAGAAAAATAGTTTTAAAATAAGCATGTACTCTTAATATTACTAATAAAGACTAGGTAGTACTCGTTTTTTTTTTTTTTTTAAGATCTACTTATTTTAGAGAGTGTGCAGGCATGTGTGAGTGAGGGGAGGGGCAGAGGAAGAGACTCTTCAAGCAGACTCCCTGCTGAGCATGGAGTATGTCTTGGGGCTCAGTCTTGTGACCCATGAGATCATGACCTGAGCCAAAACCAAGTGTTGGTCGCTCAACCAACCGAGCCACCCAGGTACCGCTTAGTACTAGTTTTTAATAATTGGTGCATGGGTCAAGGATGCATGAGTCAGGTTCTCTTCTAAATTGAGCTGCATCATCACTTCCTAGTGGTCAGTTATGGAAACAATTATTTATATATTCTATTAATGGAAAAGTGGACCTAAATGATTATAAAATTAAGCTCTGACATACTGTTTAAATTATAAAATACATTCTTTTTGTCATACTTTTCAAGAAGATGCAACTCAGTAGAAAATAATTGAACTCAAGGTTATGTGAATTATGCATTAAGACATATAACATATTATTGGAAGAAATTTATCTTTTAAGTGCCGGAATGTTCCATAAAGTACTAGTGTGGCCTATAGAATTAGGTCTTAGATGAGAGGGAGATAATTTTTTAAAGATATTTAGATTTTCTGTATTTTGTTGGTCTTTTTAGCCAACATTTCCTCAAACTGTAGAAAGCAATAATATCTTTTCAAATCTTGTTCTGTCAAAAATTTTCCTTGGTTCATGTGTCAAATCCTGGTTATTTACATCATTATTTATACTTATTTAATGTATTCTGAAATAGTACAGACATGGGTTTTGGAATCAGAACTATGTTAGTCTCATGACTTTGCTTTATGGTCTGTGTAATCTTTAACAAGTCACTTGATTGCTCTTGAGCCTCTGTTTCCTTATCTATAAATGGGGATTAAATTGCCTCAGAATTGTTGCAAGAGCTTAATGAAGTAACAGCTGAAAGCACCTAGCACAGTGCCTGGCATATAATAAATACTCAGAAAATATTATCTGTTGCTGCTCGTGATGTTATTGTCAGATTCACACCATACTATTGGGCAAATAATTTAACTTCCATAAATCTTGGTTAACTTATCTATTAATGGGAAGAATACTACTTTGGTTACGTACTTCACAGGGTTATTTTGGAAATCAAGTGTTATCATGTGATAGTAGTTTATAAACTCTCAACCTGTTCTTGTACCATTAGGAACTGGGCAGGTAAAAGCAGAGCGAATGGAGATCTGCTTTTTGGGAAAGGATTTAGCTGAGGGCTTGAAGACATATCTGTCTTCCTTCAGTACTGGCAAACTGAGGTACATGCAGACACATAACTTCCTTACCAGGTCAGTCAGGCCCAGAATACCTATCTGTTCATCAGTGTCTTCCATAGAAGATCTAGATGAAGAATCTGTGGCAGAGTCCAAACTCTTAGCTCACTATCCATTGCCCTTTATGATTTGGTTTCAATATCCATTTACTTTACCTTATTCCCTGATATTCCCTCCCTCCCTCCCCTCCCCCACCCCCATTCCTTACATCACTCCCAACTCCCATGTCTTTTCCTGAGGGATAAGCACTTAGATGAACAGTTTGGGATATATTTTTGTAACCTTCTGTAAATGTAGCTCTCATATACATTTACAAAATTTCTTCTAACAAACAAAAACTTCCAAATTATATTATGAAGAAGCCACATTTTGTAAAAGCTTTACTTGAATCATATGCCCACCAGCTGTCCATGAGATGTCCGTTTCTCTGTATCCTTACCAGCACTGTTTTATATTTTCATCAATTTGATAGATATAACATTATTTCTCATTGTATTTTTAAATTTCTTCTAATGACTAGTGACGATATCTTTCTAGATCTTTCATACAGCCAAAGGTAGAACTCAGAATTCATTTAAGCATTTGCTTTGAAATGGAAATATAAATTTGAACTCTGAAATCAGCTTATTAAACAATTTATCAAACATTGGTTTAGCATACTATCTTACCTTCTGTTTACCCTCAGACATAGTTTAGAAACCACTGTTCTAAATTTGATATTTGTCTCAACCTATGTATCCACAGTGTATAATTTTGTATGTTTTAAAACTTTATACAAATGGAACCATTCTTTATAATTCTGCAGCTTGTATGTTTCTTTGTTCTTGTTCACCATTGTTTCTGAGATTTTCCCATGTTGCTTCCTCTAGGTGTAGTCATTGATTTTTATCATTGTGCAGTGTAACCTTGCCACAGTAGCTTCTTGTGCAGGTGTGTAGAAGTTTTCATACTGTAAATACCTAGAAATAGAATTGATGATTGGGTGGGTGGATATAGGCATTTTCAAATTCATCAGTTTTTGCCAAATTGCTCTCCGAAGTAGCTTTAACAGTTACTTTTACCAGCAGTGAGAGTTCTCATGGCTTATATTCTCCAACTAGTTGGTTTTATCAGACTTTTTCACTTGCTAGCCTGATGGCATTAATATCTCTTCATATTTCCTTAATTACTGGTGATACTAAATAGTTTTCAAACAATGTTTATTGGCCTTTTAAGAATTTTCTTCTGTGAATTGCATGCTCATTTTTTAGCACAGTATTTCTTTTTCTTAGCAATTTATTATGTTTCTTTATATTTTCTGGATACGAATCCTGTTTTAGAAGTATGAGTTACAAAGATCTATTCCTAGTCTGCAGCATGTTCTTTTATATTTTTTGTTTTTAAAAAATTTTTTTTAAGATTTATTTATTTGAGAGGGAGCACGAGTGGGAGGGTGAGAGGAATAGGGAGAGAGAATCTCAAGCAGACTCACCACGCTGAGCTGGAGCCTGATTTGGGGCTGTATCCCATGACCATGAGATCATCACCTGAGGCGAAACCAAGAGTCTCATGTCCAACTGACTGCACCACCCAGGCACCCCTGTTTTATTTCTAATTAACCTTAAAAATTACTAAATTATCATAAATTTAGAAGTTTGGAGTTCAGTAACATGACTTCTTTCACTTCTAATTGAGAGTAAATTGTCCATCTGATTCTCCATTATCCCTGAATACTTGGGTGTAGTAGTTCTCTAACTTTCTGGCGTTAGGACAACTTCACAGTCTTAAAACATTATTTAGAACACCAGAGAGCTTTTACATATGGGTTATATTTATTCATATTTATTATGTTAATAATTAAAACTAAGAAATTTTAAAAATAAAACTCATTACATGTTAACCTAAAGTATTTTTTGGGGGGGGGAAATTTTCAAAACAAGTGAATTTGTTTCACATTTTTGTAAGTTTCTTTAATGTCTAAATAGATGGTGGCTGAATTCTTATAATTGCTTTAGTCTGTTACAGTATATTATTTTGGCTGAAGAATATGAAGAAAATCAGGCCTCATACAGCTATATAGTTGGAAAGAGTAGGAATATTTTAATAGCCTTTTCAGATAATTGTAGATATTCACTGATACTACTTCAAATGATACTAATTTCTTAAAGTTTAATTGCAATGTAAAATCTAAAACTATATCATTGAACTTTTTCCCCTAACTTTTTATTTAGAAATGATAGACTCATAGGAAGTTGCAAAAATAGTACTTCACTCAGCTTTCCCCAGTGTTGGCATTTTATATAATTATAGTGCTTTATCAAAGCCAGGAGATTGACATTGGTATAAAATTGTTAACTAGACCATAGACCTTATTCGGTTTTTTGCCATTTTTTTTTTTAAATTTAAAGATTTTATTGATTTATTTGAGAGAGTGCAAGCATGGGGAGGAGCAGAAGGTGAGGCAGAGGGAGGGGGAAAGAATCTCAAGCCTACTCAGTGATCAGTGTGGATCCCTATGTGGGGCTTGGGACTTGATCTCATGACGCTGAGATCATGACTTGAGCCAAAACAGAGTTGGACGCTTAACTGACTGAGCTACCCAGGTACCCCAGTTTTTTGCCCTTTTTTTAGGTATTCATTTGGGTGTGTCTATAATTCTATGCTTTCTAATCCCATGTATAGATTCATATAGCCACAGTCCAGATACAGAATGGTTTCATTATCACAAAGAAACTCTCCCTGTCCACCTTGTCCTGACATGACAATTACTATTCTGTTCCTCATCTGTATAGTTTTCATAATTTCAGAAATGTTGTATAAATGGAATTACAAAGTATGTAACCTTTTGAGGTTGACTTTTTCACTAAGCAAAATACCCTTGAGATCCATCCAGCTTGTTGAATGTATCAATAGTTCATTCCATTTTGCTGCTGAGCAGTGTTACATTGTATTGACTATACCAGAGTTTGTTTAACTATTCACTCCCTGAAGGACATCACTCAAGGGTTGATTCCTTTTTTTCCCCATTACAAATCAGTATTATGAACATTTGGTGTACAGGTTTTTTTGTTTTGTTTTGTAAGCATAAATTTTCACTTTTCTGGGGTAAATGGGAGAGTGAAATTGCTGGGTAATATATAAAATTAACCGTATACTTACCGGTTAATTTTATAAGTAACCACTAAACTATTTTTTCAGAGTGGCCATACCCTCCTCTGTTTTACCTTCCTACCAGCGATTGATCAGGAGATAATCTGGTTTCTCTGCATCCTTGTTAGCATTTGATATTACCACTGGTGCTCTGATAGGTGTGTAGTGATAATTCATTGGTTTTAATTTGCATTTCCCTAATGACCAGTGATGTCAGACATCTTTTTGCCATTTGCCATCTGTATTTCCTCTTTGGTGAAAGGTTTGTGTGTATCTTTGCCTATTTTCTAATTGGGTTGTTTGTTTTCTTAAGATTGAGTTTTGAGTGTTCTTTATGTGTTTAGAGATAAGTCAGCAAAGATTGCCTGTGTGGTTTGCAAATATTTTCTCCCATACTTGTCTTTCCATCTTCTTAACAAGGTCTTTTACCGTGTGAAATTTTTAAATTTTAATGAATTGGGATTTGTGAGTATTTTTCTTTTATGAATTGTGCTTTTGGTGTTATGCTTATGAAATCTTCATCTGACTCTAGATCCCAAAGATTCTGTCATTTGTTTACCTCTCAAAGTTTAGTAGGTTTACATTTTACTATTCATGATTTTGTATTAATTTTTTTAAAAAGATTTATTTATTTTAGAAACAGCAGGGGGAGGGGCAGAGGGAAGGGAGAGAGAAAATCTCAAGCAGACTCCCCACTGAGCATGGAGCCTGATGGGAGTCTCCATCTCACGGCCCTGAGATCATGACCTGAGCCGAAATCAAGAGTCAGATGCTTAACCAACTGAGCCACCCAGGTGCCCCTTTAATTAATTTTTTAATTAATTGAATTAATATTTTTTACAGTGAGATTTAGGTTGAGGTTCCTTTTTCACTTTTCCTTCTGTTTTTATCCTGTGGGTGTCCGATTTCTCTAGTACCATCTAATGAACTTTTCATTCTGTTAAAATAAAATTCATTGATCTGTCTTGTACTTTGAATGGATTTTTTACCCATGTGTGATTTTTAAATAATCAACTGGACAATACCGGTTTCCTAAGTTATGCAGATTTTCTAAATGTTGACACATTTTATTATGCAATATTTATAAAAACCCACATTTGTTAATGTCACTTTTTAAAGAAAAGTCTTTAAATATTGAGTAGGTTTTGAAATTCGTGGTAGAGGATACATATTTTCAAAGTTCTAATTTTTGTTTTAAGGTCTAATTTTGTCATTGGATACAAGTATACTCAGTTTTCTGTGAAGTGACAGGCTCAATTCCTTCATTTTCCAGAAAAATCTCTGCCAAATACTCAGTTTACTCATCTCTTGTTATAAAATGTTCTTTGTTTCTAGTAATAATTTTTGTCTTAAAGTCTATTTTATCTGATAGTGCGTAGCCATGAAGTGGCTCCCTTTTGGTTACTATTGGCATGGTATACCTTTTTCTTTCCTTTTAATCTGTTTCTGTTTTTTAATCTATAATGTGTGTCTTGTTGACAGCGTTTAGTCGAATTGCTTTTTTTCATCTCTTCTACCAACTTTTGCCTTTTAATTTGAGGGTTTAACCCATTTACATTTAATGTAATTATTGGTAAGGTATAATTTACACCTGCAACTTTTCTATTTGTTTTCTATATGTCCTATCCCTTTTGTTTTTCTGTTTCTTCATTACTGTCTTCTTTTGTGTTAAATAGATATTTTCTTTTTTTTTATTATGTTATGTTAATCACCATACATTATATCATTAGTTTTTGATGTAGTGTTCCATGATTCATTGTTTGCGTATAACACCCAGTGCTCCATGCAGAACGTGCCCTGTTTAATAACCATCACCAGGCTAACCCATCCAAATAGATATTTTCTAGAGTAAGTTCACCTTCACTGAAGAATAATGCTGGATATAGAATTTTTTTTCTTTTTTTTTAAGATTTTATTTATTTATTTGACAGAGACACAGCGAGAGAGGGAACACAAGCAGGGGGAGTGGGAGAGGGAGAAGCAGGCCTCCCGCTGAGCGGGGAGCCCGACACGGGGCTCGATCCCAGGACCCTGGGATCATGACCTGAGCCGAAGGCAGACGCTTAACAACTGAGCCACTCAGGCGCCCCTGGATACAGAATTCTTGATTGACAGTTCTTTTTTATTTTTTTCAGAACTTTGCATATGTCCTCCCACTGCCTTCTGGCTTCCATATTTTCTGATGAGAAATCTGTTAATCTTTTTATCTCTTATACATGATGAGTCAGTTCTCTTGCTGCTCAAGATTTTCTTTGTCATCTTTGTCATTTAGCAGTTTGGTGATGATGCCTATGTGTAGATTTCTTTGAATTTATCCTATGTGGAGTTTGTTCAGCTTCTTGGAGGTGTAGATTAATGTGTTTCTTCAAAATTGGAAAGGAACTTTTTGGCCATTATTTCTTCTTATATATCTGTCACTTGTCTTTTTCTGGATCTCCCATTATATATATGTTGGTTCACTTGATGGTGTTCCACAGATTTCTGATGCTCTGTTCATTTTTCTTCATTTTTTTTTTTCTGTTTCTGTTCCTCAGGCTGGGTAATCTCAATTAACCTATTCTTGAAGTTCACTGTTTTTTCTGAGTGTTTATACTTGTTGAACCTTTCTAGTGACTTTTTCATTTCAGTTACTGTACTTTCTTTTTTTTTATCTTTTTTTTTTTTTTTTTGAGATTTCATTTATTTGAGAGAGACTGAGTGTGTGTGTGGGGGGCTAGGGAGAGAGAGTATGCAACAGGCAGGGAGAGGAGTAGAAGAAGCAGACTCTCTGCCATGCAGGGAGAGCGATGTGGGACTCTGATCCCAGGACTCTGGGATCATGACCTGAGCTGAAGGCAGATGCTTAACTGACTGAACCACCCAGGCGCCCCCAGTTATTGTATTTTCAATATGAAACTGTTTGATTTTTTCCCCCAAATAATTTTTTTTGTTGTTAAAGATTTTATTTATTTTAGAGATAAATGAGCAGGGGGAGGGGCAGAAGGAGAGAATCCCAAGCAGACTGCGCTTAGTGCAGAGCCTTACATGGGGTTCAATCCTAGGACCCTGAGATCATGACCTGAACTGAAATCAAGAGATGGACACGTAACTGACTGAGCCATCAGGCGCCCCATCCCCAAATAATTTTTATCTCTTTATTCGTGGTCTGTATTTGATGAGACATTTTGTTGAAAAATTACATTTGGCCTTTTTATTTTATAAGATTTTATTTATATTGACAGAGCACAAGCAGGGGGAGCGGCAGGCAGAGGGAGAGGGAGAAGCAGGCTCCCCACTAAGCAGGGAGCCTGATGCGAGGCTAGATCCCAGGACCCTGGTATCATGACTTGAGCTGAAGGCAGTCGCTTAACCAACTGAGCCACCCAGGTGCCCAATAATATGGACATTTTAAATAACAAAATTGTTTAAAGAACAGTGTTTTAAATAACAAAACAGGGCAACTGGAGATTTTGCCCTTTCCCAGGGTCTATTGTTGTTGCTGCTTGTTGTGGTTGTTGTTGATTTAGTGACTTTTCTGAACTAATTCTGTTGTGTGTGGCCACTGAAGTCTCTACTTGTTTAGCTTAGTGGGTAGAGCTAATGACTGGACAGAAATTTCTTTAAATGCCTGGAGCTAATAAATCTCCTAGTCTTTGCCAAAGAACTCTGTTGCTGGGATGTGTCTTCCAGCACTCAACCAGGCATCTGACAACTCTGCCTTAGCCCTTAACTTCCTGCTTGTGCAGGGCCCCATGGTTAAAAATAAGAGCTTGGGGGCATTCTCAGGTTTTTCCTGAGCATATATACAACCTCGGGCATGCATACTGCCTTAAGCATGTATATGAGCTTCTAGATTCCCAGTGATGTGTTGGAACTTTTCAAAGACCCCGTGGTATCTCATTCCTAGTTTTGTTTTGTTTTGTTTAAAGCTTTTTGATTAGTCTGTTGTTTGGTGCAAATGTTGGCCACCATCTCAGGCAGCTGTGAGTATAAAACACTTGCCTGTAATTGTTTTCAACAAACCTTTTCCTGGGGAAAATTTATTTTGCAATGGACAAGCACTGAGTCAGGTCAAATATGGATAGCATTGCAAGTGGACTATTTCTGGGAACTACCAGACAGGTCTGATAGTAATAATTTGGGGGCAATGAAGCTTTCAGTGAGCTTCAGCTTTGTTTTGCTCCCTCTAGGGGCTGCTAGGCTGTCTGGGAATTTGGGCTATAATTTTTCAAGGCTACCATCCATCTGGAAAGCAGGGAATGGGACTAGGACAAGTTATAATACCACAAAGCTTGTTCCTACTGAGATTCAGTCCTTCTTTCCTTCGACTTCCTTTCTAAATGCACCCCAGGTGCAAGCTTTTGGTTAATTTCCAGAGTTCTGATAAAATTTATTCCAACTGGTTTTGCCAGTTTTCACATTGCTTTTGTGGAGTGAATTTTTGGAGTTATTTACTGTGCTATTTTCTCTGATGTTCTCTCCACTTGGGCTTTGACATCTTATACTGACAGGCCTCTATGTTTAGATGTGCCCCCAAACCCCCAGATAACTTAAAGGTTATTATCTTAAAAATTGGAGGCTGTGACAGAGTTACAAATGGTGGAAACATATTAAATATATAGGTGACATGAAACTTAGTACTAAATTGTGGGTTTTGTAGAGTCACCTGGAAGAGCCTCACTACTGTTGAGTCCATATATGCCTAATTGAATGAAGCAACTTCTGTGGGCCTGACAGGTTTTTTACAATCCATTTTTTTTTTTAAATAAAGATTTTATTTATTTGACACAGAGAGAGAGGGAGAGAGCAAGCACAGACAGGGGGAGTGGCAGGCAGGGGAGAAGCAGGCTCCCTGCTGAGCAAGGAGCCCGATGTGGGGCTTGATGCCAGGACCCTGGGATCATGACCTGAGCCAAAGGCAGCACCTTAACTGACAGCCACGCAGGCGCCCCTTTACAATCCGTTCCTTTAAGATCACTCTGTTTCTTCAGATATAACTGCTTACAATTCTGCCTCTTTGCCTGTGGCCTTTGACACTTCTGCTGGTTTTATATCTTTGTGCTTCACAAAGTGTTTCTTGTCCTAAAGAATGTTGAAATTAGAGGCCCTGGGTGGCGCAGTAGGTCCGAGTCTTGGTTTCAGCTCAGGTCATGATCTCAGGGCCGTGAAATTGAGTCCCCACATCGGGCTCTCAGAATCCACTCAGCGTGGATTCTGCTTGAGTTTCTCTCTCCTTTGTGTTCTTCTCCCCTGTGCATGCTCGCTCACTCTCTTTCTAAAATAAATCTTAAAAAAAAAGGAAAGTTGAAATTAAGGTATAAAAATTATCTCTAAGATTTCTTACAGTTCGAAAAATTTTCTTACCTGTTTGAAAAATTATTTTTATTCTTGTATAAAGTTTTTTAAAACTTAAATTTCCTTTGACTTCTTTCATCTTTATGAAAAATAAAGATTTGGCTCTAGAAAAATCTTTTAATAACAATGCATTCTTTTTAATGTATACATATTGTCAGTAAAATACCTTATAAGTAGCTTCCTTTTGTGAGAAAGTCAGATGTAGTTGTAGCTTGTTTAATTGAAAGAAAAAGTTTTAGTTGACCTGCAGAATTAGACATCTGGGTAACCTTTTCAGGTGAGCTTAGAATTTTGTTCAGAGATTAAGAAAGCAAGGTATTCATTGGGCCCTTCTTCATCTACCTATTCTTTTTTTTTTTTTTTTTTTTCATCCACCTATTCTTAAATGTTTATCTTCCCCAAGGTACCAGTATCTTTTTATTTTATATGCTCTCTGTGGATTTTCTCATTTCAAACCTTCAGGTGCCATTATGCTGTTGATACCAAGGCCATAAGTTTATTTCTAGCCTGGACCTTTCTGCTTTATTCCAAATCCTACTTTCTTTTCTTCTTCTTCTCCCCTTCCCCCCTTCCTCTTTTAAGATTTTATTTATTTGAGAGAAAACCAGTGTACAAGTAGGGGGAGGAGCAGAGGGAGAGGGACAGGCAGACTCCCTGCTGAGCACGTAGCCCTGCACAACTCGATCCCAGGACCCTGAGATCATGACCTGGGCCACCCAAGTGCCTCTCCAAATCCTATTTTCAAGTGTAGACTAGAATAGGATAGCCTGGATATTTTCCCTGGAACCTCAGTAGAAGCCTGTCCAAAATTTTACAGTTTTTTCCCTTTCTGGTTCCCTAACTTGAATAATTCATGTTATATCTATCTGGTTGTTTAAGCCAGCAGTTTGACATTACTCTGGATCTCTTACTTCTCCTTAATACCATTCATCTCTAACTACTTTGATTCTGTCTCTAAAATGTCTCTTGAGTTATTCTCATGCACTACTGTTAACATCTGTTTGTAATTTAAACCAGTGGTTCTTAAATGCCTCAGACCTAATATCCTATTTACATAACAAATTATTTTGTAAAGCCCCTTTTACTATTCTGAAAGGATGGTTTACACTGAAACTATAATACACTGGTTAATTGAAAGGAAAAATAAGATACACATTTTGTTTGTCAATATGAAAATGCCCAGGCACAATACTAGAAAATAAGGAAGACTAAAGGCTTGTACATATATCATCATAACGGTTGCAAATGCAAACTTATATAGGTGTGTTGTGTTGGTGACTCAAATGCCAAGCTCTGTATGGGTGTCAGTGATTGTCAGAGTAATGAATAAAAAAAAAGAAATAATAATTCTTGAAGTACTAAGCTAAACAAAGTAGCTTTCCTTCTAGAATGTGGACGTTGTTATATTTCCTTAAAAGTATAAAAATAATTGGACTTCATATGTAAAATGGAGCTAGGTTCTAGGGGCGCCTGGCTGGCTCAGTTGGTAGAGCATGCAACTCTTGATCTTGGGGTCATGATTTTGAACCCCACATTGGGCATAGAGATTACTTTAAAAAATGGTGTTAGGTTCTAAGCACTCAAAATTATAAATAGATATTTCAACTAGTTATATACCTGATGGGCATTTAAAGGTTGTGCAACATGCAGGGATGGTTTTTTATACCTTCATCTCCTGCCCATTAAATGCCGACAGCACTTCCCTAAACATTGAGACAACCTAAAATGAACCAGAAATTCCAAAATACTCTTATTAAAAGTGGTTGAGGGGGCACCTGGGTGGCTCAATTAGTTAAGCATCTGATTCTTGATTTTGGCTCAGGTCTCATGAGTCATGGGATGGAGCCCTGTGCCTTGGGCTCTACCCTCAGTGGGGAGTCTGCTTCTTTCCTCCCTCTCCCTCCCGCGCTGCCCCTCCCCCCCCAGCTCGCTCTCTGTCTCTCTCAAATAAATAAATAAATCTTTAAAAAAGAAAAACGTGGTTGAATTTACCATTACATATTTCACATGGCTTTATTACATGGTTTCCAAATTTGGTCCTGCATTTGGAATCACCTGGAAAACTCTTTGAACGTACAGATTGCTATTTCCTACCCCAGATATTTATTTTGGTAGCATTCTTGGGTTTAGGATTTCTATGCTCCCCAAATGATTCTTCTAGAACATGTCTGGTGCTGATTTGAGAGCGTTTGAGAATCAGTCATTAGATTTTGTAGTAGCCCTCTAATTTTTCTGTCTTCCTTTTGTACCTCTGATCTTTTAAAATCATTCAGAACAGTATCAGGTAGGTGTTCAAAAATAGTTCTGTGAGATGCCCTCTTCTTTAGGAATACTTTAATGGCTCTTCATATTTACTCTTAGCAGCCCCTGAAAGTACCCTTCTGGAATATTAGGGTTTGAAAATTGTGGTGCTGCAGAATAAAGTCCAAATTACTAAATTTGAATACTCAGGTTTTCAAGATTAGACAGTCTGGATTTTCAACCTTATTTTGGGGCCTAAACTCCAACGTAGAAAAACTGCTTATGGTTCCTGGGTCTGGATGATATTCCTGTGCACACAGTATCTGCCCATCCCTACAGAATGAATTTGTGAACCCCTATTCAATTTTGAGGATTCAATTGTAGCCTCATCACAATACTTTCCTCCCACCCCTCCTTCATCTCTGTGCTCTCATATTACCTTTCCCAAAGTTTTATAACTTGTCTGTTTCCCTCTCTTTGTAACATCACTGAAAGCAAAGATTTTTTTTGTTTGATTGGCTTTTCTAGCCCCAGATATAGTTTAGTACCTGACTCATAGGTGCTTGGTGAATGAGTGGGTGATTGGAAGGATGATAAGTTTGTACTAGATGATCTCACAGGCTTTTCTAGTTTCAATATTGATGATATGAAAATGATTGATAATTTCTTTTACCAAGAAAGTATGTGCATTGTTTACCTTTTAATTTTTATTTATGTACTATGTAGCTTTTAATCTAAAACAAGACATGAATATTTTTTATCATGGTGGCTATACGGGTGAACCATATTGGCATAACACTGAGGTAAATAATATTAGATATAATGGATCATGAATAATATTTACATGGCAGGTATTGAAGGTTAACTTGTACACAGTGCATTGAAAGAATATAATCTATTTTCATAGGTCTACTTTGACATGGTGAGAGTTTATTCTTTTTAATAGAGTACCAAACTGTTTTCAGAATTGGGAAAACTTTTACAATTCCACTAGCAGTGAGTTAGGATTCCAATTTTTCCACATCTTTCTCAATACTTGGTATAATCAGGATACCATATTCTTTTGATTTTGCTTCCTACCACTCTAGCCCATCCTTTAGCCCCAGGAAGAAACCTTTTATACCTTATCTGTAAATTTTGTGGTTGCCTAGGATCAAGGTCTTTGTTACAGATGTCCTGAGTGTAGCCCTGAACTCACTGCCCCCCTTTTTGTATTGTTCATGCTGATCATGGTCTTATGAGCTATCAATATGCTGATAATGTCCACATTTGTTTTTTTTTTTTAAAGATTTTTATTATTTGACAGTGAGAGATACAGTGAGAGAGGGAACACAAGCAGGGGGAGAGGGAGAGGGAGAAGCAGGCTTCCCGCGGAGCAAGGAGCCCGATGTGGGGCTCGATCCCAGGACCCTGGGATCATGACCTGAGCCGAAGGCAGTTGCTTAACGACTGAGCCACCCAGGCGCCCCTCCACATTTGTTTTTATCTCAGGCCTCTTAGCTCCAGAATTCTCTTCCTCAACCTCTCTGGCCACGTAGAATATATCACCAAGTTTGTTAGTTTTCCTACTAAAGATTTCTTGAATGTATCCACTTTATCTATTGTGTAATATGTTAGTGTAAGATCAAGTCCCACCTAGTTACTGTAATAGTCTTCTAATTGGTTTCCTGCTTCTACTCTTTCCCTTGAAATCAATTCTCTGTACAATACTTTGAGAGATTAAAAACATAGATCATGTTACTCTCTTAAAACCATTGAATGGTGTAGAAGAAAATCTATGCGCATTATGGCTACAAAATCCTGCATAATCTTGTTCTTTTCTTAACTACAGTCTGATCTCATATCAGTGAAACATTGGCCTCCATTTAGCTCCTTTATCTCATAATGTTCTTGCATATCTCAGCCTTTATATCTTATTTTCTCTTTATGGAATGCTTTTTTATCGTTTTCCTACCTGACTGTAAGCACTTTGAGGACAGGAACCATGTCTGTTTTATTTATTCAGCACTTAGCATGATGCCTGGCACACAGAGGGGTTCAATATATATTTTGTTAAATGCTTATATGAGGTAATTGTAGTATTTCTTTTGCTTGAAGTTGTCTTTGGACTGCCATTTAGGAACTGTTTATGTATGTCTTACTAGTATTCATTTTCCATACGTATATTGTTTATAAAAATGCCTGAGTAAATAAAGTTTCTGTGCATTGCTTCTTTACCATATTGCCAGAACTGTGCTCCAGACTAGTCTCTGGCTCCCTACCTCCTAATATAGTTAGAACTCATTTACCTTTTCTTCTTCTTTCTTTCTTTTTTTTTTTTACCGTTTATTTTTCTACAGTAATGTTCACCTTTGATTCTGTAATACATGTCAGTTATATCACTTACGTTTAAATCTTATCAGGTGGATTACAAAATAATGAAATTCTCTATTTCCAACAAAGGAACTATTGGAACTGTCCTTTTAATTTGACCCTCAAATTCTAAGAGCAATGGTGTGACATTAGCACAACACTACTTACTGGATATTGGCAGGTTGTACCTCAGACTTATGGTAGCATGTCTGATGACACTGCAGATGTTTTTCTCAATCCATTCCATTTAATTTTTCTTTCTTTTTTTACTAAAAGGTCAGTTTATGTTAGATATGGTGACAAGTAAAACTGGAGTTACTGAGTATTTTGATGTATAATGGCCAAGCTTTTGAACTAATTCTAGTTAAATTATCTTTTAACTTTATCTAGAAGACAGAGGGGAATGTATGCTTAGGGTGTTCTTGATTTACTCACCATTATTTTATGAATGATAATTATATTAACTAAAGTGCATTTAAATGTATTTGTACTTAAAAGAAAGAATTTTTTCTTTCCTGGTAATGTTTATGAAATATCTACCTTCCCAAATTGAATGGTATCTGTGAATGGGTATATTTTTTATCTGATACTGAACAAGATTGAGAAAAATCTTTTTTCTAGCCAATATGAATTGTTATTCATTTATTTTTTAAAAATTGTTATTTTCAAAAATTTTTTTTTTCTAAAATGTGGTTTTTAAACTTCCATTTTATTGAAAAAAATTCAGTGTGCTTTTTTATAATTTACATATGGTAGATTTGTATTGACCATTGTATTTTATTGTTTACATTTTTCTTTTGAAATAATTGTAGACTGATAGAATTTTTAAAAATAGTACAGAGAGTTCCCTTGTACTTTTCACTTATTATCCACCAATAACAACATCTTATGTAACTATAGTACAATTATCAAAATCAGGAAATTGACATTGGTACATTACTATTAAGTAAACTACAGTCTGAGATTTTACCAGTTTTTCCAGGCAGTCTTTTTTTGGAGGGGGGATGTTGATAGTCCTATGAAAACTTATACAGATTCTTTTTTTTTTTTTTAAGATTTATTTATTTATTTTAGAAAGAGAGAGAGAGCAGGGGGCATAGGAGCAGTGGGAGAGGGAGAATGAGAATCCCAGGCAGGCTCCCTGCTGAACGCAGAGCCCAATGTAGGGCTTGATCCCAAGACCCTGAGATCATGACCTGAGTTGAAACCAAGAGTTGGATGCTCAACTGACTGAGCCACCCAGGCACTCTGAAAACTTGTACAGATTCTTATAACCACCACACAAAGTACACAACTGTTTCATCAGTTCAAAGAAACTCGCACATGCTACCCCTTTATAGTCATACTCTCACCCAATCCTAAGCCATAGCAACCACTGATTTGCTCTCCATAAGTATAATTTTGTCATTTAAAAATACTATATGGACAGAATCATACAGAATCACACATATTAACTTTTTGATACTTTTTCACTCAGCATAGTGCCCTTGAGATCCATCCCAGTTTTTGTGTGCAAGGATAGTTTGTTCCTTTTCCTTTTTATTGTTGAACAGTATTCTATTGTGTGGATGTACCACAGTTTATCAGTTCACCCAATAAAAGGCATTGGGGTAACTGTTTCCACTTCTGGGGCATTACAAATAAAGCTGCTATGAATGTTTGTATATATATTTTTGTGTCAACCTAAGTTTTCACTTCTCTAGGATAAACACCTATGGGTATAATTTCTGGGTTGTATGTTTATGAGAAATTGCCAAATTTTTTTCCAGAGTGGCTATACCAATATACATTCTCATCAGCAATGAGTGATTGATCCAGTTTCTCCACATTTTCACCAGCACTTGGTATCATCCATATTTTTTATTTTAGCTCTTCTAACAGACATGCAGTTATATTTGCATTTCCCTAACGACTAATGATATTGAACATCTTTACGTGTATGTCTTTAGTGGAGTGTCACTACAAGTCTTTCACCTCTTTTCTAATTGGATTGATTGTTTTCTTACTATTTAAAGGACTCCTTTATATATTTCGGATACATTTTCTCCCAGACTGTAGCTTCTTTTCATTGTCTTCATAGTCCTTTGACTAGAGAGAGAGAACTTTTCTTGGACCTTTTTTTTGGTAGGTACTTACTGGTGTTTTTGGATTATGCGCTTCTCTACTGCCAGGCCGGGATATGTAGGAAACAAGAACAACAACAACAAAAAAAGAACTCACCAGCAGGTTATCTCTCCTTCAGCCAGAGTCCCTAGCCACTGTACCTTCTTTTCTCTACCTTTCAGAATCTTCTGCTAGTTGCTTTATGTATTTTGTCCAGGGTTTTAGGTTATAATTAATGGGAGGAACAGGGTAAAATGGGCTTATTCCATCTTGTTTGGAACCAGAAGTCCTGTTCATTATAATTCAAGATCCAATATTGTACAGCTTTCACATTCACATTTAAGGTAAGACTAAGGAAGATATTTAGTGTATGTGGCCTATTGATGTGTTTTTTAAAAATAATTGTTACATGTGATGATTATCATTGTAGTCTATACCAAGAATAGATTTTGTTAGGCTAGTGCTTTCTCACTTCCATCTCCCCTCCAGTCCTCCTTCCCCTAGATTTTAGGAAATTGTAGCTATTTTAGAAATAGCTAAAAGTAATGTTGAGTGTATTATAAGAACAAGGACATTTTTTTTTTACTTCTTACATCCAGTTTGCATACAAGATACAGTTCCTGAAAGGAATGATTTGAAATACGAAACAGCGACCTGGAAAACTGTCACTGGAGGGCCAAATTCAGTATGTGGCCTCTTTTGGTAAACTTTTATTGAAACACAGCCTCATGTAGTCATTTACAACTGTCTAGCTGTTTTCATGCTAAAGTGATGGAATTGAGCACCTGTAACAGAACTTCTGGCCCACAAAGCATTTAATATATGGCCCTTTACAGGAAAAGTATGCTGACCCCTGGCTTAAAAGGTATTGAGGCCTAAAGTATTATAATCAGCATCCTCATGCAATTATGATTTGGATAGCTGTCTTTGAAATACAGCATGGTATAGTGGAAAGAACATATATGGGCTTAGAGTCAGTTAGACCTGGTTTTGAATTTTTCCTTACTTACCAGGTATCTGACTATAGTGCCTCAATTTTCTTGTCTATAAATTGGAAATAGAGGAACTCTTCTACTTAAGAATTTGAAGTTGAGAGTTTTCATAATTTAGAACATAACTAAGTACCTGAGAAAAAATTTTATCAACTAAGACTTCTGTCAACAGATAGAATTGGTAATATTTTGTATCATTTTTGGACAAATGATAAAATGGACTCAAGAAACCAAGTGGAGACACTTTTAATATCTTTCTTGATGTGGTTGTGAAAATTTGAAATAAGATAAAAGTTCATGTCAAGTGCTCTATGTATGGTAGTTATTAGGTGGTAGGGAATAGAGGAATCTTTGGGAGTGATGAAGATCCCAATATAAAAACACCATTGCTAGCCTCAGCTTAGTAATTGGTGCAATTTTACGCTTTTTCACTAGATTTTAAGCATTTTTAGAATGGGTACTGTCACTTTCTATTACATAACTGGGTGCAAGAGTCAAATTTTGTGCAAATATAACCGTCTCCCACAATGTTATAAAGGGATTTTTTAAAAAATCTGTTGAATAGTTTATTTCCAAGAAACATGAAAGATTACTCCCAATCCTATTTTTCTTGTCCAGAAAAGTTTAGTGGTGTCACCTGATTCAGATCTGGATTAGACCCAGAACTTAATTTGAGACTGTCAAGTCATTTGTTAGTTATCTTAGACAACATATATTTTTACTGGATGTGAAAATTTTTTAGTTAATAGTCAAGCCCAATTAGTTAGTTAATTCCTTTCAGTATGGTGATGTCAAAGTCCAAATTCAGTTCTCTGTAACTAGTTATATTTTTATGAACAGTACCTGAACTGTATACCAATAAATCTCATTAGGTATAAGAATTATAGGATGAGTATGTGGGGTCAGTTCAAATCCATCACTCTTGCAGGGAAACTGTCAAATAGTTCAAGTATCTCTAGAATGAGCTTCAAATATATTATGGTATTTATATATTATGGGAAGTCTCTTTTCAAACTTCAGTGGAAACTAAATTATTAATAACTTGTTTTGTCATTAATACAATTTCTTCCCTGACCCACTCCTTTATCCTCAATTTTCATTTTTATTTTATTTTTTTATGGAACCATTTTTAACATAGTAGTATCATGTATATAACATACAAATATTTATGTAGTTCTTGGGTTTTCATTTTATTTTTTTTAAGTAATCTCTACACCCATTGTGGGGCTTGAACTCACTGGCCACCCCCTCAGTTTTCATTTTTAGAATAATATTTAAGAAATACAATAGTAAATATACCAGTGTTCAGATGTTCAGTGTTAAGATTTGGTTATATCCTGTATTTCCAAACTTGATAAGCATTTGCTGAGACATTTCTTATTAAAACAGATGTTTCCTAGATTCCTCTTCCTAAAGATTCCAGTTCAGTGGTTTAGGGTAGAGCCTGGGAATTTATCTTTTTTAAACCAGTATCCCAAGTTTATTTTATTTTTTTATTAGGGAAGTTTGGGAAACCTCAGAATAGGAGATCAAGGATTCCATCTTTAAAAATGCCAATTGTGTGTTTAGAAAAGTGTTATTTTTAACTCATAAAAATGCTTTTAGATCTAATTATTAAGCAGAAGCATTTAGTTTTAGCATTTAGCATTTAGCAAAACTTTAGTTTTGCTAGTATACTTCATGAGAGGCTAGATTTGTTCTTTAATATGTAACATCTTTTTTATACCATCTTTTTTATACCATCTGCATCTCGCTTGAGATTTAGTACATACATATCTTGCTAAATAGAAATTTGATTTTCAGAAACTTGGCATAATGACATTTCTTACATACAAATTGATAAGCAATGTCTGTATTCTGTCATCTGTGTATATATACTCCCATTATTCACTGTTGTATCATTTTAATAAATGTGCTTTCATTTTGGCTCATCAGCATTGCTTTCTCAATCAGTATCTCTGAAGGTTTTCTTAGTCTTTCTCCATTGTAGATCAAAATAATTGTTTTCTTTTTGAAGGGGTGGTGAGTAGTGGGGAGATAATAACTTTTCTGATGCGCTAGCAAAAATCATCATGTTTATTTAACTGTGGAATCTTATAGGCTGATAAAGTTCAAACTCTAGTCTGGAATTTACAGATCATTAATCTTCTACCCAGCTCCTATTATTACTGCACCCCTGAGACTTTGCTTCATCAAAGTTCCACCTTTTCACTTTCCTGTGGCAAACTAAGATCATTCTGTATTCTTGGCCTAAGTTACCCTTTCATTGTATCTGCCTGGACTGATTTGCCACCTTGTCTTTACTTGCTTGTACTTCTGTACACAACCTTTCTCAGACATTTTGACTGATGTCAGTTTTCTCAGAAGAGCAATAGCGTATATCATTGTCTGAGGATTTACTATACTATTTTATGTTGTTATATGTGAGTGTTTTGGCTATCTCATTAAACTGTAACCTTGTATAAGGGTAGGGCTCACATCCTCTGTATAGAAATTCTTAGCAGGATCCTGTGCACTTAGACTATCAAATACTTTTGGTGGTTTCATAAAATTTTAACTTTTTTTAACCCCTTAAGCTAATCAGGTAGGATGTTAATCATTTTGTCTTTAATCTTTAAGCCCTACTACCATATAAAGATCAATTACTTATAAAATTAATAACAGAGTCACAAGATACAAATTATATTTTAAATTTCAAAATGCTTAGGGAGGACTGACTCCTTCACAAAGATTTTACTCATCTTTTCAGCCTTTGTAATTCCTTTTGGTCAGTCATTTTACCAGTGAACTTTTTCTACTTTTTAGAACCCTTAAGAATTCTTATCACCATTCAGTTTCTAGTTCATAGACATAACTGGAGATTGCTCTTTGTTACTGTTTCCCAAGGTGGTCCCTAGATCTACCTGCATCGGAATCACCTAGAATGCTTATTAAAGTACAGATTCTTAATGTCCTTTTCCCTAAACTATTTGCTGTGCTCCGTACGTATTTCACTTTGCCATTTTGTTCTTTTGTGAGACTGTTCTTGATTCTATCATTATAGCCTTTGAAATCCTTTCTGTTACCTAAAGCTGTCAGGCAGTTAGTTGCAGATAGAGCAGTTTTAGTGTAGTGGTTAGGAACACAGGCTGTGGATATATACATTGGAATCTCAACTCTCTTGCTTTTCCAAGATCACAGGACTAGTTACTTAAAAGTATTTCTGTGCCTTGGTGTCCCTATTTTAAAATAGGGACAACAGTTGATCTCTTGGGCTGTTATGTGTATTAAATTAATATTTGTAAATTTCTTACAGTAGTGCTTGTACATAGAAAGCACTCAAACATTAGCTGCTATTATGATTTCTCCCACTTTTTAGTTTTTACAAACTTAGAGTAACTTGTATGCTTACCTTACCTCTTCTTGTTAGATTGTAAAGTTCTTGAAGCTAGGGGCCTGCCTTATCAATTTTTATAGTTTTTCAATGAATTTTGCGTAGTAGAAAGTGTTCAGTAAATATTTACTGCATCAAATCATAGAAGCATGGCCAAAGTTTCAGTAAGATTGTTTTTCAGAGCCCATTTCCTTAATATAAATTATAATCTAAAGTAATTTAATATTCTTTTTGTATTGTATTTCAGGAATTCTAATGAATCATTGACCAGCACCATTTTACCCGTTGGAACAAGTTATCAGAAATGGGCATAGTGCTTTTAGATCCAACATGTAACAGATGGCCATTACTCCATGGTGATTACTTCTTCAAGCCAACACCTTTTTTGATTGTGTAGGATCTTTGTCTCTTCATCTTTGAATTCCATTTACTGTTGTTGGCAAATAAAACGAAGGAGTTCATGTAGTTTTTGCCCAAGCTTGAGTCATCATGAGTAGTAGTTTAGGAAAAGAAAAAGACTCTAAAGAGAAAGATCCCAAAGTGCCATCAGCCAAGGAAAGAGAAAAAGAGGCAAAAGCCTCTGGAGGTTTTGGGAAAGAGAGCAAAGAAAAAGAACCTAAGACCAAAGGGAAAGATGCCAAAGATGGAAAGAAGGACTCCAGTGCTGCCCAACCGGGGGTGGCTTTTTCAGTTGACAATACGATCAAACGGCCAAATCCAGCACCTGGGACTAGAAAAAAATCTAGCAATGCAGAGGTGATTAAAGAGCTCAACAAATGCCGGGAAGAGAATTCAATGCGTTTGGACTTATCCAAGAGATCTATACACATATTGCCATCATCAATCAAAGAGTTGACTCAATTAACAGAACTTTATTTATATAGCAACAAATTGCAGTCCCTCCCAGCAGAGGTGGGCTGTCTAGTAAATCTCATGACACTGGCTCTAAATGAAAACTCACTTACCAGTTTGCCTGACTCTCTTGATAACTTGAAGAAGCTGCGGATGCTTGATTTACGGCATAATAAACTGAGAGAAATTCCTTCAGTGGTGTATAGACTAGATTCTCTCACCACTCTTTACCTTCGCTTTAATCGTATAACTACTGTGGAAAAGGACATCAAAAATCTGTCAAAACTCAGCATGCTTAGCATTCGAGAGAACAAAATCAAACAACTACCTGCTGAAATTGGTAAGAGACCTTGGGTTACTACTATTTGTAGTATTATGCCAGATAATTATGTCAAGTGCTTTTCCATATCAGAAAATATCTGATACTTGCGTAAAAACAGCTGGTTTCTACATTTCATCTTCTTTATGTTTTACTTTAATTATTTAATTTTAGCAATTTTAGTGTATGGTTTGAGTTTATGTTATAAACTTAAGAAAGTGAGTTAGAATATAGATGTAGCTGGGCCTGTTTCACATAAACCTATTCTGCTTTCATTTTCACTGGAGAAAAGGTGAATTTGTAGCAATAAAAAAATGTTTCCCGAATTTTTAACTTGTTACCACCTATTTTAAAAATACTTAAAAAGTATAGTAGATTCATTAAGGCTACATTTTCCAGTTCTTTCACTTTTCCTTCTTTATCTGAAAAATGTGTAAATTCACATGACTCTCCTACATAATTTACTACAAAAGATTGGCATATCAGAGCCTTGTTAAAAAAAAAAAGCAAAAGAATGGTAGTTTTATAAAAAACAGGAAATATATATATGTGTAAACAACTCAGTAAAAATATTTTTATATTTTAATTAGGGAATACAGTAAACCTTGACTTACCAGTTTTGAGAAATTGATAAAGGTATTTGTGGGCTCGTTTTATAACATATAAAAAAATTGGCATAAAAGTTAATTATGTAACTTTTTAAGGAAGGTTTTCTTATGAAAGGCAGATATATTCTGAATAAAATAGGTGATTTAAAAATATTGTTGCTTGAGCATTGGTCTTATAGTGGGTGACAAAGGAAACTCGAGGAACTGCAGCTTTGTAGAGAGATAATATTCTGTAGGTGTGTTTAAAAATTTATTTAGCTTTGAAAAAGATACAGTTTAAGTTTTAGGTATGGTGTTTTTCTACATTTAACTCTCACCAGACACAAAATCTTAATTTAGTTTTGGTTTCATTAAATGTGTTTAGATAATCCATGATAGATTTTCCCAAACTGTAGTTTGAAAGTATGTCACTTATGAGATACTAAAATATCCTCAGAAATCTGAATGGAAATACTCCTTTTCATGTCTTCATATAGAAATGTGGTTGTTGATTGACTTTTGATTTCATACCAGATTCAGTTAAAATTTCACCAGTATATATGGTTCATTCTGAAATAGAATTACTAAAGAGAAATGCTAAATTTTTATATAGAAATATCAAAATATCACATGTTATTTCCTGTTTTTGTTGTTATTATTTTGTGCATGTGTTATCCTCCGTCTGAAAAAGTTGGCTTTAATTCATGAGAGTCCTATTTAGGATGTCTTTCCGTAGAGATGTTATCAAATTACCTAGGAATTAAGAACGTACATTTCTTATGTAAGAAATTATAGGATTCTTGGGGTGCCTGGGTGGCCTAGTTGGTTAAGCGATTGCCTTTGGCTCAGGTCGTGATCCTGGAGTCCCAGGATCGAGTCCCACGTCAGGCTTCATGCTCAGCGGAGAGTCTTCTTCTCCCTCTGACCCTTCCCTCTCTCATGCTCTCTTTCTCTCTCTCTCAAATAAATAAATAAAATCTTAAAAAAAAAAAAAAACTATAGGATTTTATTATTTTTTAAAAAAATATATATTTATTTATTTATTGAGAGAGAGAGAGAGAGAGCACGAGAGTGGGGAGGATCAGAGAGAGAAGTAGACTGCCCACTGAGCAGGGAGCCCCATGCAGGACTCGATCCTGGCATTCCAGGATCATGACCTGAGCTGAAGGCAGTTGCTGAACCGATTGAGCCACCCAGGCGCCCTGAAATTACAGGATTTTAAATTTACTTCAGTTTGTTCATAGCATATAGATACAGCATTTTTACTAAAGTGAATGTATTTTTAAAAATTGGCAAATTTTAATTAAATGGTTGTGTCTGCCTAATCTTTTGACCTTTATTCCTAAGTTTGTAATTTTAAAAATAACCTTTGGATTTGTTTGAGTACCCTCCCACAATTAGTGGCATTATTAAAGTTTGTGTTCTTGTAATTTTTGTATTTCTGTAAAAATAGTAACTTCATAAATGTTATTTTATTCCAAGCAGGGCATCAGGTAGACAATAAACTGATTTTAAAGATAAAAGTATTTCTTAAAAGGGGTTAAGATTTCTAAGGTTTAACTTAGATGCATGGATTTGGGGCAAACATTGCAGAAGTCTGCGTTATCTTTTCCTTAAAAAGAACAAGAAAATGTCCAGTGAAGCGACATAATCATAATAATAAAATAGCTGTTGTTTGAGCACAGTATGTCATGGTATACTTTGCATATTTTATCTCATTAAGTTTTTACAGTAACCTAAGGAAATAGACACTTCTTCCTCTATTGTATTGATGTAGGAACTGAAAATGTAGAAAGATTAGATAATTTACTAAAAGTCATGCAGCTAAGGGGGGGCGCCTTGGTGGCCCAGTCGTTTAAGTGTTGGCCCTTGGCTCAGGTCACAATCCCAGGGTCCCAGGATTGAGCCCCACATCAGGCTCCCTGTTCAGTGGAGAGCCTGCTTCTGTCTCTGCCCCTCCCTCCTGCTCTGTGCTCTCTCTCTCTCTCAAAAAATAAAATCTTAAAAAAAAAAAAGTCATGCAGCTAGGAAGTTGAGAGTCAGGATTTTAACCTAGGTCTTAACTATACTACCCCAACTAGTCTAGAAGAGTGGATCCCACTCTCAGAGTTTATGACTTATACTCTGGCAGGTTCAGGGGATCTGTACTTCTCAAAGAATAAGCTTGGTTATTCTGTCTGTAGCTGCAATTAAAAGCCATTGCTTTAGTTTTTTTTTTTTTTTTTTGGTGTTTTTTGAGGGAGGAGGATGTTAGCTTAATGAAGATATAATTCACATACCATACAGTTCATACATTTAAAGTGTACAGTTAAGGGGCGTCTGGGTGGCTCAGTCGTTAAGCGTCTGCCTTCGGCTCAGGTCATGATCCCAGGGTTCTGGGATCAAGCCCCACATCGGGCTCCCTGCTCAGCGGGAAGCCTGCTTCTCCCTCTCCCACTCCCCCTGCTTGTGTTCCCTCTATCGCTGTGTCTCTGTCAAATAAATAAATAAATCTTTAAAAAAAAATAAAGTGTACAGGTCAGTGGGTTTCAGCATATTCAGAGTTGTGCAACCATCACAAACAATCTTAGAACATTTTTATCCCTCTAAAAAGAAACTCTGTACCCTTTAGCAGTTACCCTTCTCTGTTTTCTTGAAACCCCTTAGCCCTAGGCAGACACTAGTTTACTTTGTTCCTATAGATTCGCCTCTTCTGGACATTTCATATAAATGGAATACTACAATATGTGGTCTTTGGTGACTGGCTTCTTTCACTTAGCATGTTTTCCAAAATTCCTCCAGGTTGTAGTATATATCAGTACTTCATTCTTTCTTATTGCTGAATGATACTCCATTCTATGAATATACCACATTTTATTTGCCCATTCATCAGTTGAACATTTGGGTTGTTTCCATTTCCTGGCTGTTGCAAATAAAATTACTCTGAACACTTGTATCCGAGTTTTTGTGGACATTTGTTTTCATTTCTCTTGGGTTATATACCTAAACATGGAATTACTGAGTCATATGGTAACTCTATGTTTAACCTTTTGAGGAACTTCTAGACTGGTTTCCTAAGTGGCTGCACTTTTTTATGTTCCCACCACGGTGTATGAGGGTTCTGGTTTCTCTACATCCTCAACATCCTTGCTATTGTCTTTTTCATTATAGCTATTCCATGAGTAAGAAGTGGTATTATGTGGTTTCGATTTGTAGTGTTTTGATGACTATAGATTTGTTTTTAATTTTTGAAAGCTATCTTTTATTATAAAGGAAAGACAAATAGTTATTTTCTGTGATGCAGATCTTGCTTTACTGCTTTTTTTAACCATCTGAGCCACCCAGGCGCCCTACTGCTTTTTTTAAAAAAGATTTTATTTATTTGAGAGAGAGTACATAAGCAGGGGGAAGGGCGGAGGGAGAGGGAGAAGCAGACTCCCCACTGAGCAGGGAGCCCGATGTGGGGCTCAATCCCAGGACCCTGGGATCATGACCTGAGCCGAAGGCAGATGCTTAACCAACTGAGCCATCCAGGTGCCCCGCTTTACTGCTTTTTTAATTACAGAAAATAAAATCCTGAGCCCTTTGAGAATGTTTACAAATTAAGACCCATGGGCAATGGTCACGTAAAATGGAAATTTGACATTTTTTACAGTGTTCTATACCTTTTTTTTTTTTTGAGGGGGGAGGGGCAGAAGGAGAGCGAGAAAGAGGATCTTTTGTGTGTGTGTGTGTGTGTGTGTAAGTAAGCTGTTTTAATTAAATTATCCATAGCATTTTTTCCCTGGTATTTTGTTTTTGTTTTTGTTTTTTAACATATAATGCATTATTTGTTTCAGGGGTACCGGTCTAGGATTCATCAGTCTTACACAATTCACAGCACTCACCATAGTACATACCCTCCCCAATGTCCATCACCCAGTCACCCCATCCCTCCCACCCTGCTGCATTCCAGCAACCCTCAGTTTGTTTTCCTTGATTAAGAGTGTCTTATGGTTTGTTTCCCACTCTGGTTTCGTCTTGTTTCATTTTTCCCTCCCTTCCCCTATGATCCTCTGTCTTGTTTCTCAGATTCCTCATATCAGTGAGATCATGTGATACTTGTCTTTATCTGATTGACTTATTTCGCTTAGCATAATACCCTCTAGTTCCATCCATGTTGTTGCAAATGGCAAGATTTCATTTTTTTGATGGTTGCATAATATTCCATTGTATGTATATATGTGTATATGTGTGTGTGTGTATATGTATATACACACACACACACCACATTTTCTTTATCCATTCATCTGTTGATGGACATCTAGGCTCTTTCCATAGTTTGGCTATTGTGGACATTGCTGCTATAAACATTGGGGTGCATGTGCCCCTTCGGATCACTACTTTTTTATCTTTGGGGTAAATACCCAGTAGTGCAATTGCTGGGTTGTAGGGTAACTCTATGAGAAAGAGGATCTTAAGCATGGGTCTCGATCTCACAACCCTGAGCCGAAATCAAGAGTCGGATGCTTAATCGACTGAGCCCCCGAGGCTCCCCAAAAGTGTTACATACCTTTACTGTAGTTTGACTTACTGCAGCAACCCATAACAGGAATTTACAATTCAAAATATATGCTAATTATCATTTTGTTAAACTTCTCTCTGTATATATTAGATTTGCATTATTATAGATATATATTAGATTTATATTATGCATATTAAATGCTTATTTTCTTGTCATATGGGTACACCACTTTCAGTCATGCCATCTAGCAATATATTTGGAGGAATATGAAAAATTATAAGTTCTTGAAATACAGCCTACTGTTTAGTTTAAATAATATATTTGGAATTTAGCCATTACACAAGCTGCGTTGCTTTCTAGGGAACTATATTAAAATCAGAACATCTATCTGTTTCAGCATTAATGGCATCTTTATTAATGCTGTGTGATTTCATACCAGTGGTACATATTCACATGGGTGAACACTGGCAGAAAACAGTAAAAGAATACTAAACAGAC
Source organism: Halichoerus grypus (assembly GCF_964656455.1). Classification (NCBI taxonomy): domain Eukaryota; kingdom Metazoa; phylum Chordata; class Mammalia; order Carnivora; family Phocidae; genus Halichoerus; species Halichoerus grypus. Next base: position 19,059,058 of record NC_135718.1, on the reverse strand, counting down.
AGTAAATGTAACCATATGAGGAGCCAGAGATAATACACCAGAATAGCCAAGAAAACTTCATTTGGTTATATTCATTTACCTTTTTGTGTGATAAGGCATGGACACATAAAGTAAATGTCCTGTCTTTTGTGTTTAGTAGTAGGTGGAACTCCTAGTCATTGCTTTCTTTTACAGGTCAGTGTTCTATCCTTCCTCCCATACCTTCTTTTACCATTTTTTTTTTTTTTATTTGGTTCTTTTTTTAAGATTTTATTTATTTATTTGACAGAGAGAGACACAGCAAGAGAGGGAACACAAGCAGGGGAAGTGGGAGAGGGAGAAGCAGGCTCCCCGCTGAGCAGGGAGCCCGATGCGGGACTCGATCCCAGAACCCTGGGATCATGACCTGAGCTGAAGGCAGACGCTTAACGACTGAGCCACCCAGGAATCTTGAAAGGGACTCTTCATTGTACACAAATACTGGTTCTGTTGGGTTTTATGTTAAAGATATGCCTTTGTAAAATTTTTTTTTTGCCTGGGTGGATTAGAGTTAGGGCCATCAGGTAGTCAGTTTGAATAATTAGTTTAGGGAATTCTGGACAATGAAGTTTTAAAAGTGTTATTCTTCTAAGGAAGGAAATGGTTGCTCTTTGAAAAAACTCCATCTTTATCTCTTTCCAATATTCCTACAGTTTTCCTTCATTGAATTATGGGCTAGTTTATTATTTATTTATACACGAACCCTTTTTTATTCTTTATAAAAACAGCTAAGTTTATTCTTCCTACATTGTATAATCAATAAAATGCTACATCATTTATATATAATATACAATTTCATGTGAATTTGTCAAAATAACCCTTTTTGCTTATGAGAATGACCTGATACGTTAAAATATATGCTTTTTTGGGAACCCATATCATTTTTACCCATTTTAAAGAAACAACTCTTACAGCACTCATATCTATAAGAAATTAGAATCAGCAAAAATTTTTTACCCATTTGACACAGTAACAGTTACTGAAAACAGAATTCCTACTATACTGAAGTACTGCTGTGTTATATTCTGTAAGTTAAGTGATATAATCAACATAAAAATATATCATCAATATCTATACAGAAATACTAAGGACAGAACCAGCAATTTTTTAAAAGTTGAAGAACCTTAGAGATTTTAATTCCCTATTTAATTTTCTGTGAATTTTTGTAGATAATAAATGGTAGGTTTTCAATAAATGGGGCTTGAAGGGAATTTAATGAAGCCCAATACTATTACCCATTTTTCAGTATTACTCAAATTTTAACCCTTAGTCCCTAAAATTCTTGAAATTCTCCCAGGACTGCCAGGAGTGATAAAATTGCTTTCATGGTCCGGGTAACATTATTTAATGGATCTCACTTGAGTGTTTTGTACAAGTGCTAATGAGGAACTTAGTTTGGCAGGAAAAAGAAATCAGGAAAGGGAATTCATGGTTGTTAATAAATAACTCCTTTTGATTGGGACTCCTCAAGAGATTCTAGAGACTTGGAAATGAACTGTCAGTTTATTGTCATTAGATTATCAGGTGTTTCACTGAACAACAAAAACGTATACAAGTTGTTATTGCTAAAGGAGGCAATAAGAGAACAGAAAATAATACTTAAGCCATCTTAGAAGGGTTTGATAGGATCAGAGAGAGGATACAATTGACTTTTCACCCTGCTGAGGTATAGGGAATTGTGTTCTAATGACAGCAGGCTACCCATTCAAAGGAATATAGACACTCTTGTCCATGTTGCCTAGTTGGAGATGCCCTTGATTAGAAGAGCTACTGAAATCTTCTTTGCAATGAAAGGGAAAATTAAGCCTATAAGACAGATTTAAGTAATGTAATGTAGAAATTCTGATGTAAGTTCCTAAATCTGTTCAAGCTTGTGGTATTTCCAGCTTTTGTTAATTATGTGGTTTTACAAATTAGTAAGATTTGATGTGATTTTTTTATACAGCTAATCTCTGAATATTTGAAAATATTCCTGTAAGTTCAGGAACAAGAGTTGAAATTTTTTTAAAGATTTATTTGAGGGGGGGGAGGGGCAGAGGAAGAGGGGGGAAGACAGAATCTTAAGGCAGGTTCCATGCCCAACCCAACATGGAGCCCCACTTGGGGCTGTCTCATGACCCTGAGATCATGACCTGAGCCGAAACCAAGAGTTGGTTGCTTAACCAGCTGCACCACCCAGGCAGCCCAAAGATGCTTATATTTTAAAAACAATTATTGTTCCTAGGGGCACCTGGGTGGTGCAGTTGGTTAGGCGACGGACTCTTGGTTTCAGCTCAGATCATGATCTCAAGGTCATGAGATGCCCCAAGTTGGGCTCCATGCTGGGTGTGGAGCCTGCTTAAGAGTCTTTCTCTCCATCTGTCCTTCCCTCCCTCTAAAAAAAAATAAATAACATATAAAATAAAATATAAGCATCTTTGGTATGACTCAAAAGGGAAGGTCATATGACTTCACAGGGTAGGTCACAACTTATGAAACCTAATTGTTTACCAATATTTGAGTGCCTACTATATACATTTTAATAGGGTCTTTTTGTATTTTGCTAGATTTAATTTAATCCGTACTAAAATTTTGTTAAGGAATTTGTATCTATATTCATCATGGCTATTGATCTGTAATTCTTTCTCTCTCTCTTTTTTTTTTTTAAATAATGGTTTGCTGTAAGAGTAATGCTGGCTTCATATCAGAATGAGTTGGGAAGTGTTCCTCTTTTATGTTATAGAGAGTTTGTGTAGAATTAGTATTATTTCCTCAAATGTTTAGAAGAATTTATCAGTTATACAATCAGAGACAGATGTTTTCTTTGTAGGAAGGTTTTTAATTACTGATCTAATTTAATTTAGTTAATAGATACAAAGTTACCTGAGTTTTCTACTTTTCATTTGAATTTTGGTAGTTTGAATCTGTCAAAGCATTTGTCTATTTTGTATAATTTGTTGAATTTTTGGCATAAAGTTCATAATAGTTCTATATTATTCTTTTAATGTCATCAGTATAATTTGTAATCATGTCTCTCTTTCATGCCTCATATTGGTAATTTGGTCTTTCTTTGATCAGTCTGGCTAGAGATATATAAATTTTATTGGTCTTTTAAAAAAAACCCTGCTTTTGGTTTTATTTTTTTGTTCTGTTATCTTTGGGGTTTTTTTTTTTATCTTTTTTGTTTGTTTTCTGCTCCTTATTTAGCTTTTTCTTTAGATTTAATATGTTCTTCTTTGTGTACTTTATTAGATTAATTTCAGACCTTTCTTTTCATTATATAAGCATTTCATTATAAATCTCCCAAGTACTATATTAGCAGCAGCATGCAGATTTTGATGTTGTATTTTCATTATTGTCTAGTTTAAAATATTTTCTAAATATCTCTTATTCTCCTGTAACCCATGGATTATTTAGAAGTGAATTGTTCAATTTTCAAGCATTCAAGAGATGTTTTCCAATATTTTTGTTACTGATTTATAAAATATGGCCTGTCTTACCAAATGTTCTATATGCAGTTGAAAAGAATATGCATTGTGTTGGGTTTTTTGGAGCAAGGTCACATTAGTTGATATTATTCCTTCATTCTATACCACTATCAATTTTCTGTCCACTGTTTTTTCAATTAGTGAAAAAATAAGTGTTGAAGTAGCCAACCATACTAATAGATTTTTCTCCCACTAGTGCTATTAATTTTTGCTGCTTATATTTTGAAACTGTTATTACTTGTAGATATACCTAGGATTTTTTTTTTTTTTTTCCCAATGAGGTTACTTGTGTCATTAAGAAATATCTGTCTGTATTTCTGGTAACATTCCTGGTAATTTTTTTTTTTTTATGAATCCTATTTTATCTGATATTAATACAGCCACTCCAGGTTGCTTGTTAATTGGTACTTATATATCTTTTGCCATTCTTTTACCTTTTTGTGTCTTTACATTTAAAATGGTTTCTTACAGGGCGCCTGGGTGGCTCAGTTGGTTAAGCGACTGCCTTCGGCTCAGGTCATGATCCTGGAGTCCCTGGATCGAGTCCCGCATCGGGCTCCCTGCTCGGCGGGGAGTCTGCTTCTCCCTCTGACCCTCCCCCCTCTCATGTGCTCTCTCTGTCTCATTCTCTCTCTCTCAAATAAATAAATAAAATCTTTAAAAAAAAATAAAAAATAAAATGGTTTCTTACAGACAGCATATAGATCTTGTAATTCTGGCAGTTTTTAAAATTTTTTTAATTTAAATTTTAGGTAGTTAACATATAGTGCAATATTGGTTTCTGGAGTACAATTCAGTGATTCATCACTTACTTACAACACCCAGTGTTCATCATAACATATGCCCTTCCTAATTCCTATTCCCCATCTAGTCCATCCTGCACCCACCTCCCTCCGTCAACCCTCAGTTTGTTCTCTCTTGTTAAGAGGTTCTTATGGCTTGTTTCCCTCTCTCCTTTTTTTCTTTTCCCCCTTCCCATATGTTTATCTCTTTTCTTTCTTAAATTCCACATATGAGTGAGATCATATTAATCCTGGAAGTTTTTGTCTTACTTGAAGGGTTTAGACCATTTACATTTAATATAGTTTCCAACATGATTGCATTAAATCAACTATTTTCTATTTGTGCCATATGTTATTCTTTCTTCCCCCTCATTTCATGCCTTCTTTTAGATTGACTATTTTTATAAATTTCATTTTTCTCAGTTGTTGGCATATTAGTTATATATGTCTTTGTTACTTTGGTATCTGCTCTAGTATTTACAGTACATATCATAACAGTCTACATTCAAATTATATTATACCAATTCTCATATATCCTAAGAACATCACATAGAACACTTTTACTTCTTCCATCCTTTGTGCAATTATTGTCATGCCTTTTTATTCATATATTATAAATCCCATAATAATGCATTGCTATTATTCTTGTTTTAAATTTTATCCTTTTTAAGCTTTTCACTTTGAACAAATTTTAGATTTACAGAAAAGTTGTAAAACCAGTACACAGGGTTCTTATGTACTCCTTACTCAGCTTCCTCTGTTATTAACATTCTACATAACCATTACACAGTGATCAAAACCAAGAAATTTACATTGGTACAATACTATAAGCTACAAATTTTATTTAGATTTCACCAATTTTTCCACTAATGTCCTTTTTCTGTTCCAGAATCCTACATTACATTTAATAGTCATATGTCTGTAGTCTCCAACCTGTGGAAAGATTTTTGAAAGTCTTTCCCTTTCTTTCATGACATTGATACTTTTGAGGAGTACTGCTCAGGTATTATGTAATCACTCATTTTTTGTTTATGTTTATTTTCTCATGACTAGTTTGACATTATGTGTTTGGCAAGAATGCCACTGAGGTGATTATGGTGCTTTTCCCAGTGAATCATATCAAGAGATATATGATGTTGATATATCTCATTGCTGGTGATTTTGACCTTGGTTATGGTGATTTTTACTGTGCTGCTCTACTTTAAAGTTAGTAATTTTTTCTTCTTAATAATTAAGCTAAGGAGTGCTGGTTTTTAGTCTATGCCAATATCTTGTTTTTCCTTTATCTTTTGCTCCCTGATTTTGACATTCATTGGTGGATCTTGATCTTCCCTGAATCAATTATTACTGTATTCTAATGGTGATTTTTAAAAATTTCCCTCATTTCTTTTACATTAATTGATATTCTTCTATAATGAAAAGCTGTCCTTTCTCTCTCTCATATATTTATTTATTCCATTACTTAAATTATATCAGTCTGGACTCATTGTATTCTGTGGGTTCCAGTCCAGTATGATTTTTATTATTTTATTGCCCAGCTTGTTCCACCTTTAGTTATTGTGGACTCTTTTAGGTTGGTTCCTGTGCCTTTTGTCATGCCATCATCCTTCTTGGTTATCTTTTAAAGAGATTAAAAAATGCAAGAAAAACAAAAAAACCTCTTTCATAGTTACCTCCATGAATTTACCATTTCTAGTACTTTAATTCTTTGTGTAGATCTGAATTTCTACCGGTTTTCTTTTTTTCCAAAGAACTTCCTTTAATATATATTGTAGTGCAGGTATGCTCCTAATGAATTCTGCAGGCTTTTGTTTGTTTCAAAGCCACTTGCTTTTATTTTTGAAAGCTATTTTTCTTGGTATAGAATTCTAGTTTGACAGCTTTCCTTTTCTTTTTTCCCCCTTTTTTCTGTATTTTATACTTCTCTCTCCTATCTCTCTGGGTTTTATTTTTTCTGGCTTGCCTAGTTTTGAGCAGCAGTTTTGCTGATATTCTTTTCTTTGTTTCTGTGTTTTGGTCTTTTTCTCTGTATATTTAAAAAATGTTTTTCTTTCTCCCTGGTTTCCAGCAATTTGTTTACAATGTGCCTCTATTTGGTGTTTTTCATGTTGCTTCTGCTTGGAGTTTATGAGCTTCTTGGATCTGTGGGTTTGTGGTTTTCATCAAAGTTGGAAAGATTTAGGCCATTATTTCTTGAAATTTTCTTGATTTTTGGCGCCTTCTTTGCTTTTTTATTCTGTGGATTTCTAACTACATGTATAGTAGATCTCTTTTTGTTACCTTTCAGGTCATTGATAGTCTATTCATTTTTTGTGTGTGTTTTAGATTGTTTCTATTGCTATTTTTTATTGCTATATATAATTTCTTTTTCAGTGTCTAAATCTATTGTTAATCCATGCAAATGAAATTTTAATTTGAGATATATTTTTCTGAGATTTAGTCTTGATATATGGTCTTTATTTTTATAGTATGGCCCTTTTGGGATTTTGTTTTCTGACCTTTCTAACTTGGCAGGACTGAAATTCCAAAAACTTATCCACTACAGATGGCAGCTGTCAAAATCTCTGTTTGGTTCTTTTGCCTTCTAGCTGTTGTTTTTCCCCTGGGCTCCTTGCAGTCTTCTCTTCCATAGTTGTACTTTTGGAGTCAGTCAAAAATTTGAGGGGTATGTATATGCAGATTTTGGGACTCCACTCTTTGTGGTTTCCTTCTTTCCAGGATATCCAACTTTGAATTCCAGCCACTGTCATAGACCCTAGACCTTGTCCTCTGGCTTCTCAGCCCAGTAGGACTGTGGCTTTCTACTTGAGATTTATTTTCTGCTGCCAGATTTGTGAGTAACTTCATGGTAAAAAGCCTTAACAAATGTGGATCTTACTGAGTGTAATTTTTTTATATAACTTATCTGCTGTTCATAAGAAATTACTCTGAAACATAGCTCTGAAAAGAACACTCATTTACTACTGTCTTACAGTTTCTTTGTTCAGAATCAGGCATAGCTGGGGGGTGGGGGGATGGGTTAGCCTGGTGATGGGTATTAAAGCAGGCGCGTATTGAATGGAGCACTGGGTGTTATATGCAAACAATGAATCATGGAACACTACATCAAAAACTAATGATGTAATGTATGGTGATTAACATAATAAAATTAAAAAAAAAAGAATCAGGCATAGCTTAACTGGATCTTCTGATTCAGGGTTTCCTCCCAAGATCTCTCACTCAAGGTGGTAGCCAGGGCTGGGGTGTCATCTGAGGGCGTGTCTGGAAAAGGCTCCACATCTGAGCCCATATGATTGTTTTCAGGATTCAGTTGCTTGCAGGTTGTTGGACTAAGGGCTTCAGCTTCTTGCTGGCTGTTGGCTGGAAACTGTCCTCAGTTCTTTGCCACATGGATCTCTCCAGCATGGCAGCTTGCTTTATCAAAGGTGCAAGCTGAGAAGGCAATAGAAAGAGTGGTAGCAAGATAAGAGCACAGTCTTTTGTAACCTAGTCACAGATGTGACATCTCATCACTGTTATTATATTCTCTTCATTGGAAACATGTCACTGAGTTCAGTGCACACTCAAGGGAGGGTTAATTATGCAGTGTATACAATTATACATGGGACAGGGTCATTGGGGCCATCTTAAAAGTCTGCCTACCACAGTCCCCTTTTTGCAAGAGTTGAATTTGTTCTAGTTTCTGCTTTGAGTCTCTCTGCATGCTTTTGTATAGTGTTTTTAAAAGAATTTATCCAGGACTCCACAATTACCATTAGCCAGAAGACCAGTATTTGACTCTTTGGATATTAACCCCAACTCCCTCTTTGGGACAGAAATGTTCTGTCATGACAACATTTTCTTCAGAACTGTATATTATTTTTTCCCTAATTAACCAAAAATTGTTACCTATATATCTCACTGATATCTCATATTCAGCCTGATCAAAATATAACTCCTCACCAAACACTTTTCTTCCTTTTGGATTCTGTTTCTCTCTTTTAATTACATCATTATCTTCTCTGTCAACTCAGGTTCAAGATCTTGGAATCAGGATTTTTTTTTTCCCCTGTTCTAGATCATGTCAAAGTGTGGCCTAATTACCAGACAGGTTGCTGGCTGACCAGTTTTTTTTTGTCACGAGTTTGTCACAAGTTAACACAAATTGAAAGTAAGCATTTAGAATCTTGTACAACAATTTGACATTGCTGGAACATCCAAGAATGCGATTTTGTATTTTACAGAATACTGGTCCACAACCACCTGTGAAAAAAACAAAACCCCTTCATCATGTATAACTTACCACATTCCTATTGCTATTTCCATGTCTCTTAGTTGCTCGTGTAGTGGGCCTGTTCATTCAACTGCTTTTGATTATTCACTGTAGGCCCTCATATTATTTTATGCGAGCTAACTGCAATAGCTTCCTATTAGACTGCTTCCTAATTCTGCCTTCTCCAATCCATTCTTTCAAATCTATGAGAAAATAGACTTTTTAGAACAACATTCTGATTATCATGCTTGTTCAGAAACTTTAGATTGTACTTTATTACCAGATCTCTTTTCTTCTTTTCCTTTCTCCCCCTGCCATGTCCTGTGTTTCAGTTCACATATGCACATGGTTCCTCCTTGCTGCTCCATACGCTCTTACTTCCAACTATCTTTCCTTGCTTTACTTTTGTTTACAGCAGTTATCACTTTATTTCCTTATTTTCTGATGCTTCCTTCAGTGCATACTAGAATGTAAGCTCCTTGAGAATAGACTGGTTTGTTCACTGCTTAATTTCCAGTAGGTACACAAGAAATTTTTATTGAGTGATTAAGTGAATGAGACGGTCACCCTAAAGATAAAGAACTTTGACAATGAAAGACCTTGAAGATCTAAAAGAATGGCTTTTTAATGGTGAAATTTCATAAGCAGAGCCCTCTCTGGTTTCCATCAAATCACATGTTGTCTCCTACTAATTTTAAATTTCATGAGAACAGGTACTTAGTGTCTTGTAGTTTCTTTGTATCTTTCATGCTTAGCATTGTGCCTGGTAAAGAGAACATGAACGTAGGAATTTGTTTCAGACTGATTGAATTTAATGCTCTTAGAGTAATAGTTTATCTTCTGTTACGTTTTAGGGACATAGTATAGTCAAATGTTTGTATAATAATGTTCCTTTGTTACTGGTTAAACCCCACACATTTAGTTTGTCACTTATTTAATAAAATATTTGTTAAGCTACTCTGAACAAAACCACGTATAAAATATTTTTAACAATTACTAAAAGTCAAAGATCTTTTTAAATTAAGATGTGAAAAAAGTGGAAACTTAGAAAAGTTCCAAATAATCTCAGGAATTTGGTATTTAAATGCATTTTAATAACTTGCAATCTCCAAAAGGGGAAAATTTTTTTTCTCCTCCTAAAATCACTCTTCTGTTGTTTGGTGAACATTAGTTTTACATCTCAACTATCTGACTTCCAGATATCAGGCTTTACATATCAACTGTCTGACTATTCAGATACCATGTGTCCCACTTCTTTTTGCATGTGGAACACTAACTTTCTATATTACAAAATGAAAATGGGTTTAATATATGAGAGTAACCCTGGAGACTGTATTGCTCAGAGAAATAGCAGGAAGAATCCCAACAAGAGTCTAGACAGTTTCATCACCTTTGAGAAGGAATATGTCCAGCATGCTTCATTGTCTGGATATAGAGTTATGGCATGCTTAAAAAGTCTTGGATATAGTGTGCAACCTTTGCCTCCTCTAAAGACAAGGCAAAAGAAAAATTATTTTTCAAAATGGAATTAATTTAGACTTTAAAGAACTTCCATAGAGAAAAAAAAACACAACATTCTACTAAAATATGTTGAAGATTATTCATCTAACACAAATTTAAGAAATGGCTTTTTCTGTTTTTGTGCCATATTTTAGTTTAAGGCATGTCCAAAAGCAGGAGCTTGGGCCAGAGACTTTTTTTTTTTTTTTAACTTTTTACTGATATATCATAAATGTACGACTGAAGAATGTTTGCAAACTGTATAGTATCAGTATCCAAGTTAAAAAATTGAACATCAAGACCACCCAGGAGAGCCTTTTTCAGTCATTATTCCCGTCAAGAGTAAACTTAGTATACTGACTTCTACTAACAAATATTAATTTTCCTTGTTTTTATATAAATGGAACCATAACCTATGTATGTTTTTGTGTTTGAGTTCTTCCTCTTGGCATCATTATTCATCATAATTGGTGTATGTAGTTATAATTTATTCTCATTACCGCATAATATCTCATAGTGTGAATATGCCATAATTTATCCATTCTGTTGTTTGGTACTTTGTAATTTGGGGCTAATACAAATAGTGCCACTATGTTACTGTAATATAAGTCTCTTGGTAAATATAGGGACTCATTTCTGTTGAATATATCTCTAACAAAAGAATTGGAGCCCATGATTTTTTTGCCTCCCTGACTTCTCATATTTCTTCTTCTTCTTCTTTTTTTTAAATACCTGTGTAGTTTCTGACCATCTTTTAAAATCTAGCTTTTCCCAGTCCACCCAGCCAGAATCTTGCTTCTCTATTTACCCATCACTTTTTTTATTTTTTAAGATTTTTATTTTTAAGTAATCTCTACATCCAAAGTGGGGCTTGAACCCACAACCCTGAGATCAAGAGTTGCATGCTCCAGTGACTGAGCTAGCCAGGTGTCCCCTACCCATCACTTTGTGTATGTGTGTACACCTCCTACTTTTTTTTTTTTTTTTAAGTAGGCTCCACAAACTCCTGACCCTGAGATCAAGACCTGAGCTGAGATCAAGAGTCAGACGCTTAATTGATGTGCCATCCAGGTGCCCCTATATACCTCCTACTTTATGTTTACAACATTCTACTTTTATCTATTTTTATGTGGATCTTAATTTTCCAGGATAGATTTTGTTTTTTGAGGGCAAACATTATTACATTATTATTGCTTTTCCATAAGGCTCCCCTATATCCTGTAAAGCTATACAAAATACAACCACCACCACTACATACCTATTAGAATGGCTAAAATCCAAAACACTGACAACACCAAATGTAGATGCAAACTCTTACTTGTCACTGGTGAGAATGCGCAATGGTATAGACACTTGGAAGACAGTTGGCAAATTCTTTCAAAGCTAAACGTAGTCTTACCATTACAATCCATCAGTCATGCTCCTAGTTATTTACCCAAATGAATTGAAAACTTATGTCCATACAAAAAAACTGAACACAAAATCTTTTTTAGCAGTTTTATTCATAATTGTTAAAAATTGGAAGCAACCAAGATGTCATTCAGTAAATGAATGGATAAACAAACTGTGGTACAACCATACCATGGAGTATTGTTCAGTGATAAATGAACTATCAAGCCACAAAAAGACATAGAGGAACCTTAAATGCATGTTGCTGAATGGAAGAAGCCAATCTGAAAAATGCTACATCTTACATGATTCCAGCCATATCTAACATTCTGGCAAAGGCAAAAATAAAAGATCAGTGGTTGCTAGGGGCTCTGGGAGAGGGAAAGAGGGGTGGATGTGTAGGTGTGAAGCACGGGATTTTTAGGGTAGTTACTCTTTTTTTTTTTTTTTTTTTTTTTTAAGATTTTATTTATTTGAGAGAAAGAGTGAGGGAGAGGGAGAGAAAATCTGAAGCAGACTCTGCATTGAGCACAAAGCCCAATCTGGGGCTTGATCCCACAGCCATGAGATCATGACCTCAGCTGAAACCGAGAGTTGGATGCTTAACTGATTGAGCCACCCAGGCGCCGCTAGTTAAACTATTCCATATGATACCTGTAATGATGGGTACACGATATTATATATTTATCAAGGCCCATAGAACTGGACAACACAGAGTGAATGCTAATGTAAAATATGAACTTTCAGTTAATATTAATGTATCAGTGTTGATTTATCAACTGTAACAATGTACCACTTAATGGAAGATGTTAATAGGGGACACTGTGCTGGGAAGAGGATCTATGGGAACTCTGTACTTTCTGTGCAGTTTTTCTGTAAACCTAAAATTGCTATAAAAACAATAATAAAAAACACTCTTACTACAGTTACCACTCCTTTCTTAGTCAAAGCTGAACTCTTTGCCTTAGCCTACAAGACTTTAAGTGAATCTGACCCAGGGCTACTTTATCTCCTACCACCTGATTCCTTAATCATGATTCTAGCCACATTGGCCTTCTGTTGTATTTTGAACTGCTTTCTTGCTTTATCTTTGTGCTTGCTCTTCACTCAGCCTGGAACATTCTTCCCCCAGAATTCTCATTGCTTCTTCCCTCTCCCATTATTTGGGTCTGTTTTCTTTCCTTTTTTAAAAGATTTATTTATTCCAGAGAGAGAATGAGAGAGAGCGAGAGAGCACGCAAGTGGGGGGAGGTCCGTCAGAGGGAGAGAGAATCCTGAAGCACAGGTCTGTTTGCAAATGCTACTTCATCAGCCTTTTTACTTATTATCAACACCTCCAATCTCCTTCCCCATCACACTTTTACTTTTATCTTGCTTTATTTTCATTTATAGCTCTTAATACTTCTCACCTTGATTATATGTTAATTTGTTTTTTCCTTGTTAAAATGTAAGTTCTATGAAGGCAGGCATTTTATCTTTTTTTTTCCTCATACTGTATCCTCATCCCCTAGAATAGTGTCTAGCACATGGTAGGTGTTTAATAAACATTTGTAGAATGGATAAATGAATGAAGTCCATATTCTCTGTAGGCAAATGTATGGGAAGTCAAATTTAAAATCAAAAGATGGCTTAGTGAGTGTGGAATATGAGTCATAAGATGCGTAATATTAATGGCTGATGTTACCCATATGATAGCATGATGCATTCATTTTCACTAAAAGATACATCTGCTCCACAGATAGGAAACTTCTGTTATGGGCCAGAAAATGCTCTTCCATGAACAGTGTAGAAGAGACTGCTAGTCTTTACCTCTTTGAATCTCCCTTTTTTCTCTTTGAATTAAAAAATGTACAAAAATGAAGAAAAATCACAAAATACAAATGTATAAAGTAGAAAATAAAAACCACTCTTAAACCCAGGCAGAGGCAAGTCATTTTTAACACACCTTGGTTATTGTCCTTGAGAACCATTTGGGATGGATTTATATATATATTTTTATCATATTTGAATTATATAGAAATAGCAAATAGTGTATAAGTATTTCATGAACTGCTTAGATATTTAATATTTAAATATCTTACAAATTATAACTTAGGCTCTTATCCTGGCACAGTGTCTAGTACAGAATTTGTCATATATTCACAATTCTCAAATGTTTTTAATTATTTGAATATGAATAAGAGGAGCTTGGGCAGTTACGAGTGTTACTCTGAAGAAGAGAGATCTTAAACTCCTCTCACCGCCAGCACTAAAAATGTTTTGTTAATTGCATTAAATAGAAGTTTTGGATTCGTTTTGAAAATATTTTAGATTTTCATGGAAATTATGTATAAATAACAAACTTTCCTGAAGTTTATTAGACTTTGGACTGAACAAAATTTAAAGTTCTGAAAATGTTCTTCATGGGTCTTGAAATTTATATGTGGATTTTGGGGAAAGTCTAAAATAATTTTCAGATTTTACTCCCAATAATATATATCATTTAGTTGTGAGTGTACTGTATTTTAGGGACTAGAAGACCAGATTTTAAAATCATGTTATTTTTTGTGTGCTGTTAAAAAAATTAAATCCCGTTTCCTGAGTTTTAAGCATTTTCAAAATATTTAGGGATTACTAGACTGTGAGAAAGAAGTATTAGTGTTATTAGGTGACACTCTTCTTAATGTGTCAGTATTACCATGATTTCCTGACTTTGCAGAGAGTTGTATTGCTGGAGGATAACTTTCTGGAGAAAATATATGTTTAAAATAATCCAGTTGCCATGTGGTGATTTACACAAATCAAAAAGATTTAACTTATTTGAGTCTAGTGATTAATTCTGCTTTTTAAAAACATTTTTTAGTTTTAATATTAGATAGTCATATGCAGATTTCCTAAAATGTTAGTAACGAATTTGTTTTTATGTTCAGAGGTATCAAACTGGCATCCTGAATACTGAAAAAAGCCCACAAATGTGTTTAGTAACATAATGTTTTGTTCTGTTTTAACCTAAGAATTAGTTGTTAGCATTTAAGCATTAGAAGATTTTATTTGAAAATCTACATTTCCAGCCTTGTTTGAAAAATATGAGGATTGGACAGTATTGAACTTTCTTGCTCCAGTGTAGCAGTGATTCTCAACTGAGGGCGATTTTGGCAGTGTTATGACAGAGGACATTTGTTAATGTCTAGAGACAGTTTTGGTGGTTATTATTTGGGAGGTGCTATTGGCATCTAATGGGTAAAGGCTAGGGGTGCTGCTTACGTCCAGGACAGCCTCATAGAGCAAAGAATTATCCAGTTCAAAATGTCAATGTACTGAAGTTGAAAAGTCCTGCAATATAGCAATAGTGGATCTGTTGTTTTATTTACTTACCTTGACTCTGTACACTTTTGGATTTGTGTATCTTTCTTTAGAGTAGTGGAAGTTATTTTTGTAGGAACTGAAATAATTTCAAGTATATTATTTATTAGAAAAGATGATGGCAAATTCAAAAAAATGTTTTATTACCTCTGGCTTGAAGAGTATTAGAATCCAAATTTTATCTTCCCCCGTTATCTTCATTTATTCTTTAAGTTAACATGATGCTATGTACTAAGCACTGTACTAGATACAGAGGAGATAAGCAGGTATACAAACTTCAGCAGTTGTTATGTTTTGGAGAATTGTTCCATTTACCAGTATGTAATTTAAAGGAATTTTTTGAAAACAACATGCAGTTTTCTTTTTTTCTTTTATCCTCTCTGACAGTCTCTTGTCTTTTATTTGGTGCATTTAGATTATTTACTGATTTAGTTGGATTAATATCAATTATATTTGTAACTGTTTTCTATTAGCTGAACTTGTTCTTTTTGTCTTTCATCATTTTTTTGCCTTATCGGGTTTTAATTGAGCATTTTATATTATTCCCTTTTCTCTCTTCTTAGCATATTGTTTATACTTCTTTTAATTTTGTTTGTATGTATGTGGTCATCCTGGAGTTTACAGTATGCATTTACAGCTAATTATAAGTCCACTTTCAAATAATGCTATGCCACTTCATGGGTAGTGTGGTTACCTTATAACAGAGTATTCCCAATTCCTCCCTTTTGTGCCTTATAACATTGCTGTCATTCATTTCATATATCCTTAATCTATAATCATCTAATATATTGTTGTTATTAATACTTTGAACAAACCAGTATCTGTTACTTAAGAGTAAGAAAATGTTTTATCTTTATTCCTTCTTCAATGCTCTTTTATATAGATCCAAGTTTCTAACCTATACCATTTTCCTTCTTTTGGAAGAACTTTTTAGTATTCTTGTAAGACAGGTCTACTGGTGACAGACTCCCTCAATTTTTGTTTGTCTGAGAAAGTCTTTATTTTTCTTTTACTTTTGAAGGATAATTTCATTGGATACAGACTTTTAGATCGGTGGGTTTTTCTTTCAAGACTTTAAATATTTCATTGCATTCTCTTTTTGTTTACATGGTTTTCTGAAAAGTCTAAATATTACGGTTTTTATCCTTGTTTCTCCAAAAGTAAGGTGCTTTTATCCTCTAGCTTCTTCCAAAATTTTCTCTTTGTCTTTGATTTTCTGCAGTTTGAATATGCAGTGCCTAGGGAGAAACAGGAGGGGATTTTTCTTCTACACCCTGAGAACCTGGGTGGTAAAGCGCAAGGGTCCAATTTCTCCACCTCCTTGCCAACATTTGTTATTTTCTGTTTTTTGATTATAGCCATTCTAGTGGGTATGAAATGGTATCTCATTGTGGTTTTGATTTGATTTTTCTAATGATTAGTGATGTCAAGCATCTTTTCATGTATTTATTGGCCATTTGTACATTTTTTGGAGAAATGTCTATTAAAGTTCTTTGACCATTTATAAATTGGAGACTTGTTGAGTTGTAAGAGTTCTTTTATTTTGGATATTAATCCTTTAGTAGATACAGGATTTGCAAATATTTTCTCCCATTCTGTGGGTTGCCTTTTCACTCTTTTTATAGTGTCCTTTGATGCACATATGTTTTTAATTTTGATGAAATTCAGTTTACCTATTTTCTCTTTGTTGCCTGTGTTTATAATAATATGGCTTAATAATGTGCCCTAGACCCATTTTTCAGTTTCATGCACTTGATTTGCTCATCTTACTTTTTCAGTATTTATAACTAATGCCTTTAGAGAAAAAGGAATGTCATGAGAGAACCAATGTAGCTGTTACAAATTATACAGTTTTTGAACTGTATTGTTCAAATAAAGAATTCTGCAAGGAAGAATGTTGCAGAATAACACTAAGAATAATCTAAATTGCCAGTACAGCTCTTTCAACTAGAATGAGGAGAAATATACCTTATTTTCTATCCTTGTGGAGTACTATTAAAATCTAGGAGCAGTTTTGATTTATAAATGTCACTTTGTATATTTATATAGCATCAGAACATATGCCTATTTGAGATTATATATATTTTGAGGTAGAAGATGTCCATCAAATTGAATTGAAGATGAATCTGATATTATCATGTTGAATTTAGTTAAAAAATTAGTGAGCTCTACTTAAAGTATGGAATATACAAACATAAATGTGGTTGAATTGGTTACTTAAAACTATATATATATAATACTAGTTGGCAGTCATTTATATTAGTAGTCATTTATAATCAACATTTTAACTTTATCAGATGTCATTTTCTTCTTTTTTTATTGAGGTATAATTGACAGATAACATTACATTAGTTCCAGGTGTACAACATAATGATTCGATATTTGTAAGATGTCATTTTCTAATAAGTTTTAGATCTTGTGTTTGACTTTTACATTTTCCAGAAAGGTATAATTATAATATAGAAAATGAAGTTTTTTTCTTTCTTTCAGTACTACTTAATACATTCTTTAATAATTCTTGTTAAATTTTTATGTTGGTCAATTTTACAGGTGAATTATGTAACCTCATTACGCTGGATGTAGCTCACAATCAACTTGAACACCTCCCAAAGGAGATTGGAAACTGCACACAGATAACCAACCTTGACTTGCAGCACAATGAACTGCTAGACCTCCCAGATACTATAGGTATGGGTGATATTAGTAGTCATTTATAGCTACTTGGACATTAAAAAGACTGTTTTTGATCTATTTCTATAATAAAAGTTAAAAGATTAAAATGCGTCAAAATAGTAAAACTTTTTATTTCCATTTCTTGGTGAAGAGAACAATTAGGTTTTAGGAAATGAGTTCAATCAGATTATAAAGAAGATAGAATGTGGAATATTGAATATTGGTATATATTTTATTATAACTCTGCTTAAATTGCAGAATGGGTGCGTTTTCTGTTTTTTCTTATTTCAGAATGTTACATACTATTATATAGGGTGTGGTCCCTTCTTTACTAAAGCAAACACACTGAAAAATAAAACCACTGCTGTTTAGTCTTTAAAACATGGGGAATATAGCTTAAAGCTTGTTCATCTCTACTGTTGAAGGGACTAAGCGAAGAGATGTCTTGAAGTACAAAATGTTTTTCAAATACTTAGCCAGGCTCAAAAAGCTGAAGTGCGCTTATTGTGATATGTTCTATATTTACACAGTCTTATTTATCTTTCTAAATGTCTGTAAATATATACAAACAGCAAAGAAAATTTTTTAAAGTTTGGACACCTTTTTAGTTACTGGTGTGTTATAAGGATATTGTAATGTTTATTTAGGAAAATTACACCTGTACTTAATTTTTGTAATTCCAGTAGTGAATATTTATGAGGTTCTTCTGTTACTATATCATAAGAGGCCTATGATGGTGAGATCTTTTTCCAGAAGGATTTTCATTTGTTTCTGTCAGGTACCTAAGGGGACCACTTGAATCCATCTGTGTTCTAAGGTTTGAAATTTTTCTGGTCCCCCAGGTCACTCAAAGGTAGTCTGTAGACTGATTGAAGGGCTCTTTTACCTCTGGTTTACCCTTAGTGCTAGGGTGCAGCCGTATAGTATCCCAGTTGATACTGATTTCTGGACTCCCCACCCTTGGCTGGTTGTAGATTTTGACTCTTGGCAGAAACATGCCTGATCAGCTGTTTCTTCCAGTTAGAGAAGCACTCTTAGGACAAAATTTTGTCCATTATTTTGCTTATTTCTTGGGTTTCCAGCCAGTTTCTGGCCTGGTAATTAGTCATTATCTTGTTAGCTCTCTGTTTTTGTTTTGGAAGTGTATTTAACTTTTTTCAGTGGGAGGGTTTGTCTGAATTAGCTAGTCTACCATTTCTTGAAACAGAAGCAATTGTTAAGGAATTTTTTGTTTTAAGTTACAGGACAACTAATCTGAGACTTCTTTAGAAGGATATAATAACTAGCCGTTAGAACCTATATCTTCCTGATTCTTAGCCCGGAGTTCTTTATATCACGTTACTGTTTGTAGTGGCAACAGACTAAGTATTCTAGTTAACTAGTTAACTGCATTAGATTTATTTCTGAAAGGCAAGATGGTGTATAACATATAGTGAATTATCCTACTATATTCTTAAGAATTTTACCAAATTTCCTTTATAAATAAAGGAATCGGATTTCTGGATCAGTAGAGACTGAACACAATTATTTCTTACTTTTCTATCTTAAAATCTGTTGAAATGGCCAGGATGAACAAAGTGACCCTAGAAGAAAAAGAGCATAGAAAATATATGTGTTACATTTATAAAACATGATCAGACTGGTGCAAAAAAGAAACAAGGAATACATTCCTTAGAAGTATCTTTGCCATATAAAGTTCAATTTAATGGGAAATACCGTGTAATAGAATGAAACATCCAAAGACCAGAATAGCGATGTGTGTAGGATAAGTGGAAGAAGTCTGTTAGAATCTAGAACAAAAAGAAGGATACAAAGTGAGTGATGAAGAGTCATGAGAGAAAGGACTAGAAGTTCTAGAAAGAGAATACAATGAAGAAACTAAATAAAATATAATTTTATAATCTTTTCCTGAACTTGACAAAAACTCAGATAATATGATTGACATTGCTTACCAAGAAGACATAATGAAAAAGATACATTCTGGTAGAAGTTTTAAAAAGTAGATGTACTTAATTGCTTTGAATATACCATAGTAACATATAATGTTATAAAACCTGTTCTTTGTCTAGTTTCAGTTTCTGGGTAATGCTGGCCATATATAGTAAGTAGGAAAGTGTTCCTACTCTTCAGTTTGGGGAACAGTTTGTATAAAATTGGCATTATTTCTTCCTTTAATATGTGGTAAGATTCATCAGTGAAGCCACTGGGGCCAGGAATTTTCTTTGTAGGAATGCTTTTAAAAACAATTTCAATTTTGGGGCACCTGGGTGGCTCACTCAGTTGGGCGGCAGACTGGATTTTGCAGCAGGTCATGATCTCAAGGTCCTGGGATTGAGCCCTGTGTCGGTGGGGAGTCTGCTGGAGGATTCTCTGCTCCTTCCCCTGTGCTCTCTCTCTAAAATAAATAATAAATCTTTAAAAAATGTTCAATTTCTTTAATAGATACAGAGCTATTTAGATTGTCACTGTTTTATTTTTTAAAGATTTATTTATTTTAGAGAGAAGGAGGAGGAGGGGCAGAGAGAGAGGGAGAGAGAGTCTTAAGCAGACACTGCACTCAGCAGGGAGCCCTACATGGGGCTCCATCTCACGACCTTTAGATCAGGACCTGAGCTGAAACCAAGAGTTGGAGGCTTAACCAACTGTGTCTCCCAGGAGCCCCTCACTTTATTCTTGGGCAGACTTAATCATTTATGTCTTTCAAGGAATGGGTCCATTTCATTTGTCACATTTAATAGGCATAAAATTGTTTCTAATATTCCCTTATTATTTTGATATCTGTAGAATCTATCGTCATGTCACTTCTCTCATTCCTGAGATCAGTAACTTAGATCTCTTTTTTTCCTGTCTGGTTAGAATTGTATCAGTTTTATTGATTATCTCTAAGTTTTACTGATTTTCTATATTGTTTCTCTGACTTTTATTTCATTGATTTCCACCTTGACCTTTATTATTTCCTTTTATCTGTTTTGAGTTTTATTCCTTTTTAGTTTCTTGTGGTGGAAGCTTGAGGTCATCGATGTGAGTTTTTTGTTTTTTCTTGACTTTTCTTGAATTACGTATTGACATATTTAGTTTGTGTTGTATGATCTTACATGAAAATTTCATCTTATATGTGCATTTAGTGCTATAAATTTCCCCTTATGTACTGCTTTTAGTAGCATTCCACAAATCCTGATATATTGTGTATTTCTTTTTCTTTTTTTCAGAATACTTTCTAATTTTCTTTTGTTGAGTAGAGTGACATAGATGAGGCAATCAGTGAATTTATTCTACTACCTGTCATTTTTTTGTCTTTTTTTTCCTCCTAATTTTTGTCAGATACACTGTCGGGACATGTAACATTTATGTTACATCTTGTTATGCTGATCTCTTGTTGTTTTTCATTTTGATGTTCATCAACAGTCCTGTTGTCATAGTTGCCCCAGTCGTCTCTTGGTTGGCTCAAGTCAATCTTATAGTTTTCTCAGAAATGGTTCATAAATAATAGTTCCCTAGTTATAGAATGTTTGTAGCCTTTATGCTTGAACAGTTTGGATGGATGTAAAAATCACTGGGTCCAGCTTTGTTTCCTTGAGCATCTTAGTAGAACTAAGAGGTAGTTGTACTGTCTTCTGGCATTGAATAAAGTATGAGGCCAGTCCAGTTTTTTCGCATTGTAAGTGGACAATCTTTTTGCCTGGCCACCCAGAGTACTTTCCTTTATTTCTGAAATTCAAGAACTCCATTATATTTCTCAGTGTTGATTTTTCAGAGTCCATTTCCCTGGGATACTCTGAGCCAATCAACATATAGGTTTAATTTTGATAGTTTTATATAGTTTATATACTTTATAGTTTTCTTGAATTACATAGACATACTTAGTTTGTGTTGTATGTTCTTACATTGCAAGATATGTCTATAAGTTTGCTTATTTTGAATAACCAATTAGTTGCAACAGTAAAGGAGAAAAGAAAGAATAATGCATAATCTTTTTTTTATGACATTAAAAAAGCATGTAAAAGCATAGTTGCTCAGTTTTAGAAAGAAAAATAAAGGTTGTTTACTGCAAATCAGACAGGGGAACCAAAATTAAAGATGCTTGAAATGTTATAAAGTTAATATTCTTATCCCTCTTACCAATGCTTAGTCACTGTGTATTTGTTAGGATTATAGATGCTAAACACTTTATTGCTCCTTAAGCATATCAGGCAAGTTCTAGCATCAGGGCTTTTATACTTCTTGGTCTCTCTGCTTAGGACTCTTTCTCCTAAATACCCACATAATTTCCTTTACTCTTTCAACTGATCAAATGGATATATATAGGGCACGGTCATCAGTCAGCGCTGTTGTTTCTCTCAAATAGTCCAACAATATTTTGTTTAATATTTTATGCATGTGTCTGAATCTGTGTTGTGTCAAATAACAATGAAAGGGGGATGAAATTAGAGTACAAAAATGAATAGCCCTGGCAAACAGAGAAAGTATCGGTGGTGGTGGATGATAAAAATCTTCCATTTACTAGGACTAGGGTCCTGGTTTTTTGGATTCACTTCTTCTGACAAAGGGTGACTTCTCCATGTATCCTTCTTTCTCCTGGCTTTCTTAATTTTGTGTATCTCGCTTCTGTCAGAATAACTGTATTTTAAGTATGTTTATTAATATGAAAACATTTGACTTCATTATTAATCTGTTGTGGTTAAGATGTTATCTCAAAATAACATAAATGCCTTGCTTCTAGAACATTCTGCATGATCAAATTATAAGTATGTATTGCAAATCAGTGAGAACTGAAACATTAACAATAAGAAAATTGTAAATACTTTATTTATTCTTACATGCTTTGATAGTTGTCAACAAATGGAGTATTTATAGCTGTTAATCCAAGTAATGGCAAAATGAGTAATATTTATTGAAATTTTTATAATATTGTCATTTATTATATACCATGTATATTAAAAATTCTTTTGCCTTTTCCATCTCTCTCATCCCCAGTATTTTGATTGTATAGCAGAAGGCTGAGATTTGGTGAGAAATTCAAACATTTGGGTCTTGGTCTATTATAAATCCCTGTAGTCTTAATCGATTGACCTTTGAGAGTCATCCCTCTCATTTATCAGAGAAGAGAAATTCACCCAAAACATTTAGTGGTAAACTTATGGAACATAGTTCTCCTGATATTTTTCCTCTTCTACTTCTTGAAAAGTATAACTTAAAAAAAAAAATCCACACCTATCCTGCACAGTTGATGTAAGTCCCACAGCAGCTGCCTTACTCTCCTTTCCCTGGACTAAAGAAACTTGCTCTAAACTCACAATTGAAATGAGATCTTTTAACTGTCACCTGACAATCAAGTTTTCCAAAAATCATTTTATTTCCTTGCCTTTTCTTTTTTCTTATAAGTAGACTGAGATGTTTTTACCCCTTTCTTTATTTAACACGAACACTCCTAGAGTAGTTTCTTACTCCTTGGCAGTAATCACTGCCATTTACATCCAGGCTGAGCAGTGCTAGGATCACTGACAGCTCACAGGATGTGGAGAAGAGGCAGAAGGAAGTAGGGAGGGGACAGCTGGTTGTAGTTAAGTGAGAGAGTACTTCAAAACATATTTATAGTTTCTCTGACTTAACCATTAGTCTACCCTGTTGAATAAAATGTATATTCTCTTTCATGTAAATATTTTCTAATTCAGGAATCAGTTATGAACTGTAGAAAATGTTAAACTTCATTACAGCATTTTGTTTCAAACTATGAACTTGATATGTTAAAGCCTTCTGTGATCTCTGGTGATTTTATGAAACCAGGGGTAGGGGGAGGTAAGAGGTCTCAAGTAGGAAAAAATATTTTATTTTCTATTTCTTGTCAAATGAGATAGAGAAATCTGCAACAAGACCTTGCCTTCAAGGCTGGAGCACAGAACAATTCACAGAGGTCTTTTGTTGCACTGGGCTCTGAAGAAATGTTACAGTAATTATGGTTGTATCAACAAGTAGAGTTTTAGTAATTAGGTTTTAGGTAATTACAGTGCAGCTTCATGTAACAACTTTACTAGTTTTCTTTTTAATGGTGGCATTCTTTTGGGTTTTTGACATTAAGAATTTTTATATTGCTTGCTTTTCAGTTTGCTTTCAGTTTTTTTGGTTCAGTGTTTCTGGGAAAAAAAAGTACCTTTGACATTATTTTCATTTTAGAACTGTGTGCCTTTTCTACTGATTTTTTTTTTTTTGCTACTTTGTTAAAATAAAATTAAGATCATTTGAATTAAGAGTTTTACTCAAAAGTTATACTGAATTAACCTAAAGATGCTGATTATATTTGCTGAAATTGAAAGCATCTAATTTTAATTCATAGTCATTTGATGTTGGTGTAATTTAAAAATTGACAGCATAAGAAAGCAAGCTGTCAGAGCAGAGCACAGAACAACTTAACAGTCAAAGTTAAGCACTTAAAAGCTAAATGCCAGTGATTGGCAGTGATCAGCCTACATTTATACACAGAAGCTCAGCAACATTGATTTTATTTCTTAGTCACAATGGCTCAACATTAAAGCAAGTCATGGCTTGATTTCTAGGTTGCAGTTTAGTTTGTGGTAAAACCAATCACTGAAAGAGGCTAGAGTTGAAATCACTACAGGGGATGAATCATAGTAAATGTCACACTTCTGATGTCCAGCTTTTTTCCTCACACAAGAGAATTTTGATATTTCATCCTTAATTTTTTTTCACCTCTTTTATTTTGCTGAAAGTCATGGATTTTGGCAAAATGCGGATGACCGAACATGCCATGCTCTCAGTAAAGTGATAAGAGCTTTGCACATGTGAGTTTCTCATCAGAATAGCATATTCTCATAGATTACATTTTTTTAAAGTTTAATTTCTACCACACCAAAAAAAAAAAGGGAAAAAGAAAAAGTTTAGGAAAGTTGGAGGTACTATTTCTGTTTAAATAACCACAAATTTTGGTACTAAAGTCATGTTGCAGTTTCACTGCATTATTTTCATTTTGTAATTTTTAAATTCTGGAAACCTATTCTGATTTTAAAAGTGAGAAATTCAAGAGTTATTTTGCTTTTAGAAGAGAAATTTCAGGAATCTGGTTCTATTTATTGGGCTTTTGAATTGATAAACATTTGGAATTTGTTATACTAATCTTTGTTATCAGAGAAAGCTTTTAGGTTTTGATGAGAATAAATAAAGTTTAAAATATTGTATTTGTGTACTGCTCTGCTCTAAACAGTGATTGAATGAGGGATGTCAGTTGATAGAGCAAAAATATGGGGTCTTTGTGCTTTACTCTTCTGGCAGATTCAGAGACTCCTTGGTAAATGCTTCAGCCATTTTATTACATTGGAGCAGCCTTCTTCCATAGGGAAAGCAGTGGTATGCAGGAGAGAAAGGAATGCTGTCTCCCCCGCTCCCCCAAGGTCGACCGCTTTTTCTGTCTTCAACTTCATACAGCAAATTAAAATTTTACCGTAAGATTTTTGAAGTTCTTTAAAATCAGACATTATCACTGCTTGTAGGAAAATTTCCACCGTTACCAGCCTTGTTGTAGCTATAGGGGGCATGGGATAGGCAAAGGATAAAATATTTATTTCTTCCCTCCCTCCCTATTTTAAAATGAGGGTGGGTCAAAGAAAAGCATCTCATGTAATTTTAAGTTTTTACCTTTTGTTCCTAATGGAGAGGAGGACAAATAGTAAAATGCTTTAGCTTCTGCAGTTAATTAAAATATAAATGAATGCCTGCTGTGGGCTTAGCACTGAAACGTATTCTTTGGGGAGATAGAAATATATTAGGTTTCTTACTAAAGGGTTTTCAGTCTGTTGGGTGGAGGTAACTAATCCATGAAATGACTGACAACATAAAAACAAGTATAATTAAATGCCATCTTAGAGTGAAGTCAATATGCAGTCATGAGTCCAATTTACAGGGAGATCAATGAGATCTTGATAGAATGGCCAGGGAAAGCTTCATGAACGAGTGTTTTGGACTCAGTATGGAATAAAAATGCTTTCCATGAGCACAACAGTATGGACAAACAACATGGGAGTAAGAATGAACATAGGCTTCTGTGTCAAGAGGCAGCAAGCTATCTGGAGTGCAGTCAGTGAAGATCTTGAAGAATGATTACTTGTTATAAGAGCCAGCTGAGTTTGATTCTAGTTTTGCCACTAACTAGGTGGTGGCTTTGATAAGTCTCTTCACATTATCTTATGCTAGAGTCAATGCTTATTACTCTCAGATGGCTCTTATTGCTGCTGCTTAGGTGTTTTTTCATCTCTTTTTTTAATCAGGGTGCCTATTTAAGAATTCAAACCACCATGCTCTGTTTTTCCATGATTTAGCTCTTATCTACACTTTATGGAGAAGATGAGCCTCACAATGTAAAGTGTCCAGATGTCTTACCTCTACGTTAGTATAAAAATGTCTCCATGATGTAAAATATTCATTCAAAAAAAGAATGGTATAGGGCGCCTGGGTGGCTCAGTCGTTAAGCGTCTGCCTTCGGCCCAGGTCATGGTTCCGGGGTCCTGGGATCAAGCCCTGCATCGGGCTCCCTGCTCAGCGGGAGGCCTGCTTCTCCCTCTCCCACTCCCCCTGCTTGTGTTCCCTCTATCGCTGTGTCTCTGTCAATTAAATAAATAAAATCTTTAAAAAAAAAAAAAAAGAATGGTATAAAGATATTGCAGTTTTTAAAATTAAAATGACTTTAGAATTATAGACTTTTTCTTAAAATGTTTTTAAATGACAAAGCTATCGAAAATTAGGAAAAAGGTAAGTTCACAGGAAAAAAAATTAATCTTCCGTAATTCTGCCATGCAGAGATGACTTAGTTTTGATGTTTCCTTTCCATTCTTTTCTACTTGTTTTTTTGCATTGTTGAGATCATATAAAATGCATAATTTTTCTTATCTTCTTTTTTCACTTAATATCATAAAGTCTTTCACATCTTAAAATTTTTTGTAACATAATTTTTATAGGTATAGAATATAGTAGAATATAGACATATACTACAGAATAAAATCATGTTTTGAACATATGTATCAGTCATTGTGCTGCATATCTTACACACATTGTATTTAACAATTAGAGCAACCCTGTCAAGTATTTGGTGTTATCCTTACTTTATGGATGAGGAAATAGACTCGTTAAGTAACTTGCCCCAAGTCACATGGATAACATAAAATTCTTTGTGACACTGTGGTGTCTCCAGTTTAAATAATTCTTCATAGATTCTTGAATAAATAGGTTGTCCCCATTTTTTTTGCCACCACAAATATAACTGTAATTAACATTTCATCACAAAGCAGATTATTTTATTTTCTGCGAACCCAAATGTTAAACATTTGTATCATAGTCAATGTCATAGTGCAGTGATAACAATATTCTTGCCCTTATTTCTAATCTCTAAATTCTTTGGGGCTTTGGAAAGTCATCCAATCCTCAGCTTGTTTTTTCCCCCCTCCAAAATTGACACGTCTTACCAGAATGTCATTAGAAAGATTCAGTAAAGCATCCTTCGTTAATTTAGGAAGCATTTTAAACACAAAATTAACTTGTCTTTGCTAAGTGATAGTTTTTATTGTTGCTTTTGAATTCAGTTTTCTGCCTGTTGGAATCTCACTTAAACAGAACCAGCAAACTCTTGGCCCAATTTCCAGACACTATTATAAGAAAGTAATATACATGAAAATAGCATACCTCTGGAATAATTCCAATTCCAATTCCTACAGGAATTGAAATGTTTGCTAAGTTTTTCTGCATTATAGTTGGCTATACTTATGGTATTTAATTATTAGAATATTTTCATTATCAGTGGCGAATTTTTGCCTTGCAGAAGTAAAGAGTAAAAATTAGCTCGATTTAGTGATTTCTTGTAACTTTAATCACTGACTTCTTCAGCAAGAGGGAAGGATGCAGGTGATTGATAATTAGAGAGGATTATGAGGCATCGTGACTGCCCTCCTAGGGTTTCAAGGTTTAATTTATGCTATAAGCTAATAAATGTTTTCTGTAAGTATTGTAGTAGTGTTACATCTAATAAGGTTATTCAACAACTTTCTGAAAAACGGTCAAAGCAAAAAGAAAGAAATGGGCAAACTCCAGAAAGATGGTGAAAGTCGAAAGACATCAAAATATTTGTCTCCACAAAGTTAAGTCTGACACAGGCATCTGCTTCTGTAATTTTTAAGGCTGGTAATATTGTTTAATTTAAAACCAGAGGCTGGCTACGCTACATTTGACATTTAAACCTGGCCCATCTAAAAATGTGATACCAGAGGTTGTATTAACAATAAAACAATACAACAAGAAATTAACAAGTTTATCAGATTTAAAAAAAATTCCTTTTTTTGTATTCACAGGAAACCTGTCCAGTTTAAGTCGTCTTGGTCTGAGATACAACAGACTGTCAGCAATACCCAGATCACTGGCAAAATGCAGTGCCCTTGAAGAGCTGAATTTAGAGAACAATAACATTTCTGCTTTACCAGAGGTGAGAGGTGGTAAATCTTTACAGCTGGGTGAATAATTTGATTATTGAGATTGTTTAAATAATGAGTTTGCTATGGACATTTAGCCACCACTAAAATAAATATCCGAAAAAGAAAGAATAGGTATGATTATAGGAACATACTAATTTTTTCTTTTTTTTGTGTGTAGAAGGGAGAAACCAAGGTGAGAAATCAGTGTGCTACATTCCCATGTAAGCATCATGTAAATCTTTCTCACATCTTTTTGAAACTGACAATAACAGCTATTAAGGAAAAGTTGTATGGTTGATTTTAAAACTCAACTACCCTACCCAGTTCAATTATTTAAAAAAGTGCTATAGAAAGATGATACAGGAAAAGAATGAGCTACATAGAACACACTATTAATCATGTTAATATTAGCTGTAACACTTCCATTACCCAGATTATTACCCTGCTTATACAATAATATTAAAGCCTATTTAGCATATACCAGTCACCAAAATTTATTTCTTAACACATTATTTTTAATTTGGTTTTTGTTCTGTGAAAAAATATTTTCACTTATTTTGGGCAGAATGCAGTACTCTTTTATTTTATTCTTTTGCTACATATTATTATTTTAGCATACCCACAACTTGTATGTTTGCTTATGGTTATTCAAGCATTATGTCTTATTGAAGTATTCTAACAAATAAAAGAATGGAATTGTGGACTTATTGATTGAGCTTTGCAAATGTTTTCTATAAGTGTCCCTTTATTTCTAGTTTTTCGGTGTGTGTGTGTATTTGAATTAAAAACAAAGGTGCTTTGGGCAAATGTTTTTAGATATATACTATGATTTATAAAGAACAATGTGAGCATATGAAGCTATAAGCATGTAGCAATTAGTTTATAAAATAAATGTATTTAATAATGATTTGCTTCTAAGGGATACAGTAAAAAGTACCTATTAATTTTGCTTCTATTATTCTGGGTGTTTGGGTTTTTAGAAAACCTTTTGATTAGAGTACAAAAATCAGTTTTTCAGGATTGTATTTTCTAGGATGGACCAGTTCACTAAAACTCCTATGACAGTATCTCACCTGCAGTTTAAATGGGATAAGGAATAGAATCCACAGATTGTAGAGATAGCCCTGACAACTAGACTGTCTGGACTTTTGTCTTTCTTTGCTAGTGGTAATTTAGAATGGTAAAAATGGGTGGGGTTCTATTTAATGTCGTCTCCTTTTCTAACAGTAATTAGTACAATAATTGGACCTTGTTGGGATTTTTTTTAGGGTGTGATTTGTGAGCTTAAGTAAAATTGACTGCTTTTACAATGTTAGTAAGGCTAATATAAAGACTGGGTGTATATTAAATTTCAAAAAATGAGAAAATTTAAAACTTATTTTTTTTTTTAATTTTTTTTTATTGTTATGTTAATCCCCATACATTACATCATTAGTTTTAGATATAGTGTTCCATGATTCATTGTTTGTGCATAACACCCAGTGCTCCATGCAGAACGTGCCCTCCTCAATACCCATCACCAGGCTAACCCATCCTCCCAACCCCCTCCCCTCTAGAACCCCCAGTTTGTTTTTCAGAGTCCATCGTCTCTCATGGTTCTTCTCCCCCTCCGATTTCCCCCCCTTCATTCTTCCCCTCCTGCTACATTCTTCTTCTTCTTTTTTTCTTTCTTAACATATATTGCATTATTTGTTTCAGAGGTACAGATCTGAGATTCAACAGTCCTGCACAATTCACAGCGCTTACCAGAACACATACCCTCCCCAGTGTCCATCACCCAGTCACCCCATCCCTCCCACCCCACCCCCCACTCCAGCAACCCTCAGTTTGTTTCCTGAGATTAAGAATTCCTCATATCAGTGAGGTCATATGATACATGTCTTTCTCTGTTTGACTTATTTCGCTCAGCATAATACCCTCCAGTTCCATCCACGTCGTTGCAAATGGCAAGATCTTATTCCTTTTGATGGCTGCATAATATTCCATTGCATATATATACCACATCTTCTTTATCCATTCATCTGTTGATGGACATCTTGGCTCTTTCCACAGTTTTAAAACTTATTTTTATATCCACTCTAATTATCAGTGAAGGGAAACTAATAATTATTAGGTACCTCTTAGGATACAGACATTGTGCTAATTAGTTTCACATATAATATTTTGTGACTGAAATTAGTCAAGATTTATTTTTGATAAAAGAATTATAAAGAAGATAGCTCTCTTCAATCTGGCTGTGGAAGAAGTATGTGTGTGTGCGCGCCCATGTGCACGTATTTAAACTGGCCTGTTTTCAGATAGAGAAGCTATGGGGGAAGCCCTTGATTGGCCCTGTCCAAATCTGGGAAAGGATTAAGTCTTATATAAAAGTAGTCTGTGTGCTTTGGAAGCAGCATATTCCTAATGCAAATATGTAATTATCTGCATTTATAATCACAATAAGGAAAACAATAAAATCCATTAGACAGTACTTATTAGACAGTCAAGCTGGGTTAGGCATGCACAATCAGGAAAGTGGTTTCCAATTGGGGCTCATTGCTGAAATCAGAGCTGGCAAAATGACTATATACTTTTCTATTTGATGACTATCTGAAAATGGGCTAGTTTTAATGTAGACACACATAAGGAAAAGGAATTTAATAAATTTAAGCACATATGCTCAAGGTATAACGCTAGGGGCTCTACATGGATTATCCCATTTAAATCTTTAATTGTATTAATTATTGGGGTATTATCAAATAGGAAGGGTAATAAGACTTAAGAGAAGTTATGTTTTTGGCCAAATTTGTACCTTAAATATTTTTCTGGGAGTACTGTGAGAAATATATTGATTGTCTAATTCACCAAAGGTCATGTAACTGGTAAGTGGAAGACCTAAGATGGGGATCCAAATGTGTCTGGCTTTAAGGAATTGATAAGCAACTGCATAGCTTCATTATATGCCCTAAGAATGAAAGGTTGCAGAGTTGCCTTCTTGTTACCCCTTTTCAGATATCTTCAGGTTTTTTCAAAGAAGAACATCAGTAAAGTTAGTCAGCTATAAGAATAATAAAAATAACATTTTTTCCATGAAACTCAAAACTTCATGTATTTTCAGTAAAGTAGGATGTAGGCATTTTTCTTGAATTGACTGCCATGCAGAGTGTTCTCAGCACTCTTACCTGAGCTCTTCCTTTTATCTGTGTACATCAGTAGACAAATGTTGAAAGCTTCTTAACATTCAGCATAAAGAACAAGTTTCAGTTCACCATATAATTATACCTTCAATTACATAGTTATTTCATTCTTTCAGCAGGTCTTACAAATCAACTGACACCTCAAGTACTAAGTCTTCAGTTTCCTCCTGGTATACAGCTGATGTTTGAACATTATTTAAAATATACACACTTGCATACCTCACACAGCTTGTTTCCTCCCTGCTTGGGCCTTTACATCAATCCAAAATGTTTCTTCTGCTTCTCTGAATATTTAAATTTTTTTCATCCTTCAAGATCTAGCTCATTCTCAGTCTCCTTCCTGCTTTTCCAGTTATTCCAGTATTTCTTCTTTTCTTTAAATTTAAATAGAGAAGGGACTTAAAATTTAAGCACTTATTATATGCTAGAGGTTGTAAAGCTATTTATGTATTTTATCTCTTAAAAAATGTCTTCACTAAAATTTACAGAATAAGGCATTATCATTTTACAAATGAATAAATTAAGGTTTGGAGAAATAATTTGCCCAAAGTCACAAGCCATTGAAAGATAGAGCGAGGATTCAGAATTATTTTATAGCCTATACTAGTGTTTCTCAAACATTAATGAGCATACAAATCACTTGGGAATCTTGTTAAGATTCTTCAATTCTGTAGGAGTAGGACCTAAAAGTCTACATTTCTAACAAGCTAATGTTGCTCTTCCTTCAACCAGACTTTGAATAGCAAGAGCATATTACATATAATTTATTATTGATTATATACAGTTATTTATTGTTTTCTTTTTCCCATCTGTGTGCTCTATTTCTCTAAATAGGGTTTAGTCATTTTAATGGCAGACTTTCTTCTGTAATACCTAAACGCCTACCACTGTGGTTACATGGTGGGAGGCTGAAGTAAGGGGGTTACTATGCGCAGTAAATACTTATTTGATAGATGCCTGTTTCCCTCTGAAATTTTACCATATGGAAAAACAATATTATATAATATCAGGAAGTGTTATCATCTTCTGAATTTAATCTTCTTTAAAGGAGCCATTAAATTACTGAATAACAGCTTACTCTGAGTCAGGTATTATGTTAATCTTAATAATTTAGAGGATCATTAACTCGGACCTGAATAGGATTGGTCCCAGAGCAAGTGGCAGAGCCAGGACACAGACTCAGGACTGTGTGATGCCAACAATTCTGCTCTGTAAGGTTCTCAACCTGGCCACTCAGGAGATACCTCGTACCCTCAGACATATTTTCTTTATAGAGTGGTGGGTTTTTTTTGTGTGTGTGTGTGTGTGTTTTGTTTTGTTTTTTTAGAGAGAGTGGGGGGGGGAGTAGGGAGGGGCAGAGGGAGAGAGAATCCCAAGCAGGCTCCACAGCCAAAGTGACTCGATCTCATGACACTGAGATAATGACCTGAGCCAAAATCAAGAGTCGGACACTTAACTGACTGAGCCACCCAGGCGCCCCTTCTTTATAGAGTGTTCTAAATAAGCTAAAGCCAAGGAATAAAAATGAGATTTCATGAGTTTTCTGTTTCTTGTAAAATCTGGAAATCTAACTCTATTGGCTCCACATTCCTATAAGGCAACAGTTAGCTAGAGCTGAGTAGTGACTGTCCCTCTCTGTGAGGCATCACAGAGCTGGCCCAGCCAGTCTCTGTCATTTGTTACCTGAAGGCCCTTTGAGGAATCTGTGCCTGCTGCTCTATATTCTATGGAGTGATCCTGTTACAATTCTAATTCATGTGTTTATTTTGTTTGCAGAGTCTTTTATCAAGTCTTGTGAAACTGAATAGTTTGACCTTAGCTAGAAATTGCTTCCAGTTATATCCAGTAGGTGGTCCATCTCAGTTTTCCACCATCTATTCCCTCAACATGGAACACAATCGAATCAATAAAATCCCATTTGGAATTTTCTCCAGAGCAAAAGTGTTAAGTAAGCTGAATATGAAGGTAAGCCTCTGTTTGTTTTGAGGGGGAGAAAAGCTACTATTATTAGTACTTATACTAATATTTGTGTTTTCTCTGTTAGTGTGGAGAACAGTTACTTGTTACTTGCTGATGGAGTCTAAACTGATGATACTTCAGGGTAATTTGTATTAGATAACAAATATCTTAGAACCATGCATACTCTTAGCACTTTATCCTAAAGAAATAATCATGAATGTCTATAAAAGCATAGTTGTAGGGATATTTATTGTAGAATTTTCTATTTAATTGGTACCAACCTAATAAAGATTTCATTTTTTAATAGTGTATCTTCAATGGAATACTATGAAGTCATTAAAATTAATACTCAAGTTTAGAAGAATATTAATACCAGTTGAAACATTCTCAGTTTATTAAGTAGAAAAAAGTTAAAGCATGCAAGACTGTCTTTCCACACAGTTTTTAAAAACTGTTCTTAATGTGCTTAATTATATATTAAGTAGCTATAGATTTATATGTAAACATATAGCCAGAATTTATTAAAATATGTTTATCTTTGAATATCGTAATTATTTTATGGATGATCTTTTTTATTGAGGAATAATTGACATTATATTAGTTTCAGTTGTACAACATAATGATTCAATATTTGTATATTGGGAAATGATCACCACACTAAGTCTAGTTAATGCCCATCACCATATATAGTTACAGAATATTTTTTCTTGTGATGAGGACTTCTTTTTTTTCTTTTTCTTTTTCTTTTTTTTTTTTTTTTTTAAAGATTTTATTTATTTATTTGAGAGAGAGAGAGAGAATGAGAGAGAGAACATGAGAGGGGGGAGGGTCGGGGGAGAAGCAGACCCCCTGCTGAGCAGGGAGCCCGATGTGGGGCTCGATCCCGGGACTCCAGGATCATGACCTGAGCCGAAGGCAGATGCTTAACCAACTGAGCCACCCAGGCGCCCCTCTTGTGATGAGAACTTCTTAAGATTTACTCTCCTAACAACTTCCAGATATGTAATACAGTATTATTAACTATAGTTGCCATGCTGTATCTTACATCCCAGTGACTTATTTATTTAATAACTGGGAAGTTTATACCTTTTGACTCCCTTTACCCAGTTTGCCACCTCCTTTACCCCTGGCAACCATCAATCTTTTATCTTTAAGCTTGGTGTTTTGTTTTGATTCCATATATAAGTGAGATCATATGGTATTTGTCTTTCTCCATCTGACTCATTTCACTGAGCATACTGCTCTCAAGGTCCATTCATGTTGTCACAAATGACAAGATTTCATTCTTTTTTATGGCTGAATACTGTTCCTGTGTGTGTGTGTGTGTGTGTGTGTGTGTGTGTACTGAAGTTTCTTTATCTCTTCATTCATGTGTCAACACTTAGGTTGCTTCCATATCTTGGCTATTTTAAAGAATGCTGCAGTGAACATGGGGGTGCATATATGTTTTTGAGTTAGTGTTTTCATTTTCTTCAGATAAATACCAAGAAGTGGGATTGCTGAATTGTATGGTAGTTCTACTTTCAATATTTTGAGGAACCTCCATACTGTTTTCTATAGTGGCTGCACCCATTTACATTCCCACCAACAGTGCACAAAGGTCTCCCCCCCTTTTTTTAATATCTTCACCAGCACTTGTTATTTCTTGTCTTTTTGATAACAACCATTCTGACAGGTGTGAGGTGATATCTCATTGTGGTTTTGATTTGCATTTCCCTAATGATTAGTGATGTTGAGCATCTTTTCATGTACTTGTTGGCCATCTGTATGTCATCTTTGGGAAAATGTCTTTTCACATCCTTTGCCTATTTTTTAATTGGATTGTTCTTTTGCTATAGAGTTGTAGGAGTTCTTCATATATTTTGGATATTAACCCCTTATCACATATACAGTTTGCAGTATTTTCTTCTGATGGGTCATCTTTATTTTTGCGTATCTATATTCTCTACAGTGAATGAGTTTCACATTTGTAATAAGGAAAAAAGGAGGAAAGAAATGAAACCTGATTTTTTTCCAGTGATTTTATTTATAGTGAACAAACTTTAGGTCCAGAGGTGAAAAGTTAATTGGCCATATAGCCAATTTATGGCTGAGGTATAGGAATCCAGGGGACTTAGATTTCCTGCTTCCAGGTGTAAGTGTTCTTTCTATTGTATTATACTACAGCCTTTTATCTTTGATGAACTATTTCAACATAATTGTAGTTCTTTAAACTATAGTCTAAATGTAGAATTTACTGATTCCATCTGTACTTGTTCATAAATATATGTATCTTTTATGATAATTCTTTAAGAGATATATAATAAGTGAACTAGTGGGAATTCAAGATAATCTTATAATCTTAAACAGGTATAAAATTTATTGTTCATTATTTCAGTTATATGAGATTTAGCAGTGGTAATGGTATTAATTCTGAATGTTCTGTTTGTAATAAGAGGCTTAGAACACAGCAGTCCAGGAGTTCATTAGTTTTTGCATTTGGTGATACATTTTTATGGATATGATGTTACTGTAACGTTGGCTTGGAAAGGCTTGTTTTCGTGAAATAAAATTTTGCCTAGAGCTTTGCCTTAATTTTTCTTCAATAGCATGACAGATATTTAATAAAATTTTTTTTTAAAAAGTCAGAATGAAACCTGATATTTTCCTCCTCATAAGTACCAGTAGTAAATTTTTTTAATGAAAATGCTTTATCAAGCTACTAAGTATTAGTGGGTTAGTAAGTTTAAGTGTTATAATGAATAGGTAATAAATGTAAATATAATAAAAGAAAAACTTGGTTTTCAAATGGATGTTTGCTACTTGGAATTTCTTTTACCAATGATTTTGTGTAAAATGAGACAAGTAATCCATGTATATTGCAGAAAAATTTAAAAATACAGATTAACAAAAAGGACATAAGATAATCCTACCACTTGAGAGGTAGCATCACTGTTAACACATTGGCATACATCAGGGGTAAGATGGTTGTGGTCCTCTGTTGGTACAAATAGCCCCAACAAATACAGTGTGGTAAGAGTTGTTATCGATGAAAATGTATTTTATATGTAGATTTGAAAAAGCAGGAAGAAAAATAGTGAATCACTGGCATGTATTTCACATTTTTTTCTGCATGTAGCTAGCTATATCTAATTTTTTTAAAAAAGATTTTACTTACTTATTTGACAGAGAGAGACAGCTAGAGAGGGAACACAAGCAGGGGGAGCGGGAGAGGGAGAAGCAGGCTTCCCATGGAGCAGGGAGCCCGATGCGGGGCTCGATCCCAGAACCCTGGGATCATGACCTGAGCTGAAGGCAGACGCTTAACGACTGAGCCACCCAGGCGCCCCAGCTATATCTTAATTTTTAAACAAAATTAGGATCACACTGTTTCATCATCTGTTTTTATTCAATGAGAAATATATTTTTGCCATCTCTTACAGATTTTTAAAGTAAAATTGTGGATACTACCAATTAGTGTTTTAATGATTTAATTTGCTATCTTAAGACTTTTTCCTCTCGTACTTTATTGCTCAGCGTCTCTAGAATTGCTGAGCTTATCTGGTTTCCTCATGGGCTGTAATTCAATGTTTCTTCTTCCCTTGTGCTCACGAGCATCCACATTTTATTGTGTGATTTCTGTATATTATTGTGAAATGGGGAAAACCTGTTTTTCACTGGGACCTTTGAAATCTCAAATGTTGGTCTATATAGTGTATTTTTCCATATCCAATACAGATAATCACATAGGGAACAAACTTCCAAATTAACCTCAAAATAAAAAGGTTAAACTATGAAGGCTTAGATTTTTCGTTGCTTTTTAATTTTTTCTTTATTTGGATATCAAAAAGGGGAATAAGGTTTTATGTTTAAGAATTTTCTTTCCACAGGGGAGGTGTGTGTGTGTGTGTGTGTGTGTGTGTGTGTGTGTGTGTGTGTGTGTGTGTATGGAGCTTTGTTTTTGTGGTTCTACCGTGGGTACTTCTTTTTGTCTTTGCCAGGACAATCAGTTGACATCACTTCCCTTGGATTTTGGAACTTGGACCAGTATGGTAGAATTGAATTTAGCGACCAATCAGCTCACAAAGATTCCTGAGGATGTGTCTGGTCTTGTTTCTCTTGAGGTGAGTATGAAAGAGCATTTATTTAGAACTACTTAGACCCTTCTGCAGTTATCTTGCTTATAAAGTTTCCAGTTAAAATAAGCCATTTCTGTTGGGAGAAGATCATAATTAGAAATGTTAGAGCTCTCTCAAACATACAACATGATGAGGTATTAACTTAATCTGGGCTCAGTGCTTCTTAATTGCTCTTGCCTACTAAAAGTTGGTAGGTTTGAGTGCTATAAAGTATCTTTGAAAGAAAAGGTCTTTAAAATTTAGCATCTTTTAGAACATAGTTTTTCCCTTTACTCTATTTAAGAATCCTGCACTTAATGTCTACCAGAATGATTATGGAGTCCTCAGACTGGCATTGAGGACCTTTTCTATGATTCTGGCCCACTTTTACATCCTAATTACCCATGTATGCTCTTATTTAACTAATTAGATTATTTTCTTTGTTTGAAATTTGTGCATATTTCTAGCTCTGTATACATTTAGTCTTTTGCTTTGTTTTAAGATTTTACTTATTTATTTGACAGAGAGAGGGAGAAGGGAGTACAAGCAGGGGGAGTGGGAGAGGGAGAAGCAGGCTTCCCGCTGAGCAGGGAGCCTGATGTGGGGCTCGATCCCAGGACCCCGGGATCATGACCTGAGCCGAAGGCAGACACTTAACGACTGAGCCACCCAGGTGCCCCTGTACATTTAGTCTTATTGTTCTCAGTATCTAGAGTGCTCTCTTCTCATCCCTTTTTTCCTTTTAAATTATTTTCCATAATTAAAGATCTGTCTTATTGTCCCCTCCTTAGTCAAGGATGAATTCTCCTGCTTCTGAGTCCCTGGAATTTTCATCCTTTTGATGAAAAACCTTGCTAATAATAAATATATATATTTTTAAAAATTTCCTCTGTATCCATGTTTTTAAAAATCTAATTTCTTTTTTAAAATTATTTTATTTAGTAAGGTAAAATAGTAAGGTATAATGGTTAAAAAGCATGAATTTTGAAGCAAGACAGATCTGGGTACAATTCCACTTTTATCTCTATTTATAGATTTAACTTGACCAAGCTTTAGTTTCCTCAGCTGTGAAATGAAGATGATAATATTTTCCTCAGAAGGTTGGAGTTAGGATTAAATGTGATAATGCACACAGTGCTTTTAGTGCCTTGCAAGTAGTAAACTCAGTAAATAATAGCTATTGATTTTTTTGGTCTTACTACATATGTTTATTTTATTATAGGTGGTATAACTTTGCGGGGGAAAAGGTGGGCATAAAACATTAGCCAGAACCTTATGTAGGTCTTCCCGTTCAGTGTTCTTTTCACTGTCTCCATACCCATTGTAGTCTCCCTACTCTCACCACCGCCACCGTAATTTCTCTGAGAACAGGAACTATCTTTCTCAACTACCTTTTTCTCTCTTCAGTATATTAGAGGATGGCTTCCAATGTAGTAAATATACCATAAATAATAACTATTATGTATTGAAATAGGCAGTTTAGAAATTACCTCCCTAAAAATGACGGTTTGTAAGGGGTTTTGAATAAATAAGTGGTTTCCTGTCAGATAAACATTTGTAACCACTCAGTATCAAAATACCATTAACTATTATGAATTTTAGTGCAAGTAGTTAATTTTACATTTTTTTGTTATATGGGTAAAATTAAACTTTTGCTTTCATTAGTTTTGACTTAAATAGAATCTCTTTTATTTCCAATAGCTATGGTGACTTTTTTAAGAATTAATATTCACTCTTTAGAAAATTAGCAGTTTGGGCGCCTGGGTGGCTCAGTTGGTTAAGCGACTGCCTTTGGCTCAGGTCATGATCCTGGAGTCCCTGGATCGAGTCCCACATCGGGCTCCCTGCTCAGCAGGGAGTCTGCTTCTCCCTCTGACCCTCCTCCCTCTCATGCTCTCTGTCTCTCATTCTCTCTCTCGCAAATAAATAAAATCTTAAAAAAAAAAAAAAAGAAAAAAGAAAATTAGCAGTTTAATAAATTGTAAGCCACACAATGGTAATATATAATTCCATTTCATGAGTTACCATACACTATCACTAATTTCTCTTAGGTTCTAATATTATCAAACAATCTTCTAAAGAAGCTTCCCCATGGTCTTGGAAACCTTAGGAAGTTAAGAGAATTGGATCTAGAGGAGAACAAATTGGAATCGTTGCCAAATGAAATTGCTTATCTTAAGGATTTACAGGTAAAACATTATCCTGATGATTTTGTAGTTATATGACTAAAGTTTTTAGGGTACATTCCAAACTGCACAATTTTCTTACGAATTTGATCTAATTCTTTAGAGATTTTTTATTATAGCATTAGGGCTGAGTTTTATGTTTATGTAACCTATCTGCTTTTCACTTGCTAACAAATGATACGCTTTGAAAGTAAAATTTATTGAGTGATTCTTACCTAATCTAATTTACCTATTAATTTATCTTATTAGTTTAGTAGATGTATTATTTTAAATTTATATCAATAGTAGGAAATATATGTGTAACTATCTTTTATTTTGTTAATCTTTTAGAAATTAGTCTTGACAAACAACCAGTTGACCACCCTTCCCAGAGGCATTGGTCACCTTACCAATCTCACACATCTAGGCCTTGGAGAGAACCTACTCACTCATCTTCCTGAAGAAATTGGTATGAACCATTTGGATGCTTGACTCTGTACTAATTTGCTCTTGTGTGTTCAAGCAGTATTTCAGATAAATAGGACAGATCTGTTTTTGTCACCTGATATTACCTCAGAGTCAAGATTCTCTCTCTCTCTCTTTTTTTTTTTTTTTTTTGAGTAGAGTACCAAGTAGTTGGTTGGTTGGATAGTTGGTTTTGGTTAGGTTTCCTCATGGGGTGTTAATATTGCATTTGAGAATATTTTAGCCTACTTCTATTTCCAATACGTTTAACTTTATTTCAGAAGAGTTCTATTTCTTCCGTTTAAAAATTACACAAGCTTGAATTAAGCTAATAATGTCTTATGCCAAAAGAACATTTCCTCACGAGGTTTTAGGATTAATTTTAATATTTGATTAAATTAATATTTAACAGTACTTTGAAATTTCCTAAGTGTTTCATACCCATTATTTCATATAATCAATGTGACTACCTTGAATTTTAGGCAGTGCAAGTTGTAACCCCATTTTACAAAGAGAATTGATCAATTGAGGTCACATTGTAGTTCTTAAATTAGTAATTCCATGTATTGTGTTCTTCCATCTATACCATGCGTTTCAGAGGCCCTTTAGATTAGTGGTTAAGAATGGGTTTGGAGTTATAATGTAAATTATATTTTAATTTAAAAAAATGGTTTTGGGGTAAAATAGATATTTCAAAATCTGGCCATGCTGCTTATTGGCTTTATGGCTTTGGATAAGGTATGGAAACTCCCTAAGCTTCAAGTTTTCTACCTGTGTGAAGTAAGGATAATAGTAGTAACTTCTCATAGTTAAAGTTTTATTTTTTTATTTTTATTTTTTTTTTTTAAGATTTTATTTATGTATTTGAGAGAGAGAGTGAGAGAGAGAAAGAGCACAAGAGCGGGGAGCGGGAGAGGGGGGAGCAGACTCCCTGCTGAGCAGGTAGCCCGACACGGGACTCGATCCCGGGACTCCAGGATCATGACCTGAGCCGAAGGCAGTCGCTTAACCAACTGAGCCACCCAGGCGCCCTCATAGTTAAAATTTTAAATGTAAACATCCGTTGCCTTGGTAGCCATTATTTTCATTAGTCTTCTGCCTACCACTATCAAATATTACAAATTTTGAAGTTTAAAAATTTGAAAACACGGGAGGCAACTTCATTTCTAGTATGTTTATTCATCTGGCCTCATGTGATTGCCGGAGGCATTTGCCTAGAAAGTGTGAGTATCCTGAGACGTCTAAGATAATTTTTTTTAAGATTATTACATAAGTTGATTTTTGGCTTATTGCCAAATATGTGTAACTCAGTGAAAGATTTATACCAAGTAACAAAAATCCTTCCACATGAGAAATTTATTTAATAAAAGAGATCATCACATTGTTTATCACAGGGAAGTGATTATAGGCACCAATTTACAATAAACTCACCTCTGGAGTTTTGAAAAAATACATACCAGTGCCAAGTTGTCCCAAACAGAATCTTTGGAGATGTAGCATGTGTATTTAAAAAATGCCTTCCAGGGGCGCCTGGGTGGCTCAGATGGTTAAGCATCTGCCTTCGGCTCAGGTCATGATCCCAGGGTCCTGGGATCGAGCCCCACGTCCGGCTCCTGGCTCAGCGGGAAGCCTGCTTCTCCCTCTGTCTCTCCCCCTGCTCGTGCTCTTTCTCTCTCTCTCTCTATCTCTGTGTCTCAAATGAATAAATAAAATCTTTAAAAAAAACAAAAAAACAAAAAAAAAAAAAAAGAAAAAAAAATGCCTTCCAAACTTGAAAACTGACCATAAAGGAAGAAATTCCGAAATTATTTAGTTGGTATGGAACATGACCTGGACATCAGAGTTCTTTACATCAGCCCCACTTGAATTGAATATGCAGTAAAATTGAAGATCCATGGTTGTAGAGTTTTAAAACTAAGAGAAGAGAGTAAGAGGAAATGTGTATTCAGTATATATAAGGCCCAGGATAGCATCATGCCCAATTGAACTTCTAGAATAGTAACTAATTTTTTAAAAAAATAGTAATTGATTTGATTTTTTTTTTTTTAACAGGTACACTGGAGAACCTAGAAGAACTGTATTTGAATGACAACCCCAATCTACATAGCCTTCCCTTTGAGCTGGCTCTTTGCAGCAAGCTTTCAATCATGAGTATTGAGAACTGTCCACTCAGTCACCTTCCACCTCAGATTGTGGCTGGGGGTCCTTCTTTCATCATTCAGTTCCTAAAGATGCAGGGTCCATATCGTGCCATGGTCTGATACAAATCTGCTGGTCCCACACACTGTTCAAAAAGAGACTGCCATTAATGTTTCATATCTATATCTGTATCTATTTATGTAGATATTGATATATTTGGCAGATTTATAAAGACTGCATTATGTGTTTCTGCTAATAGAGGAATCATAGCCATTTAGATTTTTTTTAATTCTGTACAAAAGGCTTATATAAGTTTTCTTTGCTGAACTTGATGGATGTTTTTCTGTTGTGTAATATGATATGCCAGTTTGCTAAAAACATTTGCCAACAAATTATGACGTTATTAAATTTAAAGGCCAGAGGTAGTATAGTTAGATATACTTTCTCTTAGCAAAAATAATGGATAATTTTGTTGCAATTTTTTATATACATTTTCCCCATACCAATTGTCAAATCATTGTAGTATTATAGGCCCTAAAGGTAGAATTTTTCTTTAACTTATTTTGAAATTTGAGATTTAAATTTTATATATTGTTTACAGTCAGAGTAAATCACTGTTTTTTGGTTTTTTTTTTTCTTTTGGTTTGATTTGCTCTGTTTTAATCAGTGAAATCTAGTTTATATCCTCTGCTAAAGAAGTTGCAGCAGCTGGTTTAAATATTAAAAGATACTTGCTTGTTGAAACAACTGGCAAGTGAAAAGATACAGTCAAAAATTCTAGAATTCTTTTAATTGTGTTTCTCTGATCAGTTGTAAAGCAAGATATCTGAAGTGAGTCTTTAGGTTGGGGGGAGGGTATTGAGACCTTTTCTAGTATAAATATCTTTTCTTAAGTTTGGGGGAACAGAAACTTGTAGTTTGGAAGAGTTTTCACTCCTGAAATTGCAGAATGACAAAAACTAACAGAATAATTTGGCAAAAAAAAAGATACACATAAACACACACATTCTATATATGTATATACAATGCTATATAGATATGTATTTATTATATCATAAACTACAATAGGTAACTTTAAGGATTTCTCCCTAGCCTTGTACAATGAAATGAATGTTTTTCTTTGAACACTGCAATATATGTATGTTTCAAGGTTATTTAACAGTGTACTATGGTTTTATATCTTGACTTGCCTTGTACATCTTTCAGTTCTGGAATATCTGCGTCTAAGCACAATATCTTCACACTGTGCTATATTGCTGCTGAACTAAATGCACTTTTCCCCACATGTGGGGCACTGGCTTCAAACAATTCAGTTCAGTACCATTGATTTTAATCTCATCTTTCCTTTCTTGGTAGCTGTTAATACAATTATGGAAAAGAGGCACATTGTATAGAAGCCATTGATAGTTCAGTGGAAGTTCTGTAAGATGTGCATGTGCTATTTGATATGTTTTCATTTGCTTTACTGCTTTTAAGGCTAGCAGTACTGTAAGTGTGTGCCCCTTAGACAGTAATCTTACTTTTGGTGGTGTCATTCTAAGTCAGTTTAATTATTGGAAGAGACAGAGCAAGTGCATTCTAGATATCATCCTAAAAAACACTTCATTCATATAATGAATATTATGTATAATTAAGTATTGCTGCTTGGTTTTCTTTTTTTTTTTCTTCCTCCATTTAGATGGGCATTGTGTTTTAAATAAAACCATTTTTGAATTGACGCTCTATTAAAGTAGAAATTTGGAGTGTTTTGCTTTTTCTGGCACTCACAGTCAGGCCTGAGTTTGAGGTAGAACCTGTATTCATAATTGGCAATTTTTTAAGGAGCAAGTAAGAAATGGAAGGCAGGTGAAGATATAAAACCCTAGAATGCTTAAATGTGCTGTAAAACTATTGTAGATGTCACTGGATTTTACCAAGTAATATCCTTTCTTCTTCTTTTCCATCTACTGTGGCTTTTCAGTTAAAATTTTGTTTATAAAAGGAATTTGTTTATTACAGCTCTATATACCTTTGTGTATGTGTGGTTTTTTTAAAAACATCATATCCAGGTGTGTTTATATATAAAAATGATGGAACTTGAAGTTTCAAGGCAGTAACCTATTTTTTTTTTTTTGAGAAAAAAAGGTTGTTGTTTCTTAAAAATGAAAATAGATTTGGTTTTTGAAACATTTTGGTTCCCCTACCTTCATTTATGTTAGTCTGCAACAGAAATGCAGAAGGATCACACTCTTACAAGTAATGTTACAGGCAAACCATATATAGCTGAGGACTATAAAATTTTTTTAAGAAGTATAAAACATATGTCATTTTTATGGCTGCCACCTTGTAAGAGCCAATGAATTTCATGACTTCTAACAAGAAACTAAAATGGACTCTTAATCAAGATATTTAATATTTAAATAGTTTGAATATATTAAGGGATATTGTTCAGTGACTATATATGAGCTAAT
The DNA here is from genome assembly GCF_964656455.1 of Halichoerus grypus. Lineage (NCBI taxonomy): Eukaryota > Metazoa > Chordata > Mammalia > Carnivora > Phocidae > Halichoerus > Halichoerus grypus. Next base: position 19,014,718 of record NC_135718.1, on the reverse strand, counting down.
ACTTTTCCTGAAACCAGTGGGACTAATTGGCATATCCAAACATTTTCCTTTCTCTTGAAATCAGGTTGAGTCGTTGCTCCATAAGGCTCAGTAAATTTAAAAAAAAAAAAAAAAAAAAAAAAAAGGAATGTTATAGAACGTTACATTGGAAAAACATTGCTCTAAACTTTGCTTTTTGTTAATATATAGTAGCAAAACAGCAATGACAATGTTAAACAGTCCTTTTGTGGTAGTATAGTACTTTTTAAATCCCAAATGATTATTTCATACAGAAAGAAGGGGAGATGCTAAATAATTTATGGACTTGATGGATACGCATGAAAACAAGATAGAAACTCTTGAAGGAGAAAAATACACATAAAACATTTATTTGTACTTATATTAAAAGGTGGATGATAAATTGGAATGAGCTCTAAAAATGTAATTGCATATTTCTAATTTATCTCATTGTAAAGCCTGAGTCATTTAAAATGGATGAACGGTTATACATCGCAATTTATGTAGTCTTTCTGTGATAACTTTTGTTACAACTTTTGCTTTTCATGTCAGTTATTGCTAGGCCATGCATATTGAGTCCAAACTTCAGATCACAAAATTTGTAATTGTTTATCATCAAGAATGGGTTGTGGTGAAAGTACATAAAATGGGACATTTTGAAATGGAAAGGAGCACTAACAGTCATTATGTTGGGCCAAACAGCCATGCATCAGAACTGCCTCTGGAAAACCAAGGTTATATGGTTACTCTTGCATGATTAAAATTAGATGAAAACAGGGCGCCTGGGTGGCTCAGTTGGTTAAGCGACTGCCTTCGGCTCAGGTCATGATCCTGGAGTCCCTGGATCGAGTCCCGCATCGGGCTCCCTGCTCGGCAGGGAGTCTGCTTCTCCCTCTGACCCTCCCCCCTCTCATGTGCTCTCTCTCATTCTCTCTCAAATAAATAAATAAAAAATCTTTAAAAAAAAAAAAAAAAGAATCATTATAAAAAAAAAAAAATAAAATAAAATAAAATTAGATGAAAACAAATGGTACAGTTTATAAATAGGGGAATAAATTCCTGAAATTTTCAAATTTCACTAAATGAACAACTTATAAAGAAAGGTTTCCTTTTGCCTATACCAAAGGATAAGAAAGATGGTATGCCAAATATCTTTGCTAAAACTTTTCTCTTGCTCTATATTTTTTATTCTTTTGGTTAGTTTAGCCTTTAAGAGCCAGTTTGGGCAATTTGAAGACATGTGGCCCTGTTTGGTTGATTTTCACATCTCTGAGAATTTGAATATGTAAATGAATTATGATGTTGATTTGGTATATGAGAGGATATCTTTTTTTTTTAATTTTTATTATGTTATGTTAGTCACCATACAATACATCATTAGTTTTTGATGTAGTGATCCACGATCCATTGTTTTCGTATAACACCCAGTGCTCCATGCAGTACGTGCCCTCCTTAATACCCATCACCGGGCTAACCAGTCCCCCCCCTCCCCCCTCCTCTCTAAAACCCTGTTTGTTTCTCAGGTCCATAGTCTCTCATGGTTCATCTCTCCCTCCAATTCCCCCCCCCCCATTTTTCCCTTCCTTCTCCTAATGTCCTCCATGCTGTTCCTTATGTTACACAAATAAGTGAAACCATATGATAATTGACTTTCTCTGCTTGACTTATTTCACTTAGCATAATCTCCTCCAGTCCCAGCCATGTTGATGTAAAAGTTGGGTATTCATCTTTTCTGATGGCTGAGTAATATTCCATTGTATATATGGACCACATCTTCTTTATCCATTCATCTGTTGAAGGGCATCTCGGCTCTTTCTACAGTTTGGCTATTGCGGACATTGCTGCTATGAACATTGGGGTGCATATGGCCCTTCTTTTCACTACATCTGTGTCTTTGGGGTAAATACCCAGTAGTGCAATTGCTGGGTCATAGGGTAGCTCTATTTTTAAATTTTTGAGGAACCTCCACACTGTTTTCCCAAGTGGCTGTACCAACTTGCATTCCCACCAACAGTGTAAGAGGGTTCCCCTTTCTCCACAACCTCTCCAACATTTGTTGTTTCTTTCCCTGTCCATTTTTGCCATTCTAACTGGCGTAAGGTAGTCTCAGTGTGGTTTTGATTTGGATTTCCCTGATGGCTAATGATGAACATTTTTTCATGTGTCTGTTAGCCGTTTGTATGTCTTCTTCAGAGAAGTGTCTTTTCATATCTTCCGCCCACTTTTTGACTTGATTATTTGTTTTTTGGGTGTTGAATTTGAGAAGTTCTTTATAGATCTTGGATACCAGCCCTTTATCTGTAGTGTCATTTGCAAATATCTTCTCCCATTCTGTGGGTTGCCTCCTTGTTTTGTTGACTGTTTCCTATGCTGTGCAGAAGTTTTTTATCTTGATGAATATGAGAGGATATCTTGAGTGTTGTAATATAAAGAAAGTATTAAGATAATATTTTATAAAAAGGTACCAGTACTTTGTTATTGACTAGAATGCCTTCTTAACCTGACAACACTAATTTTAAGGAAACATTTGTGGGTTTGTTTATTTATTTATTTATTAGTTTTTTGAGAGTGTGAGAGCAAGCGGGGTGGGGAGGGGCAGAGGGAAAGAAAGAATCTCAAGCCGGCTCCACTCCCCAGTGCTGAGCCCGACTTAAGCCGAAATCAAGATTCGGACACTTAACTGAGTCACCCAGGCATCCCTGTGCAATTTATTTTTAACATTGAAATATAAATACATTTTTGGGGAGATTTTTAAACTCTTAAAACTGAAGTTGGGTCATTATTACCCTTAAAAAAAAAAAAAAAAACTTTATAACCTTGTTAACTATCCTGCTGACATACACATTCTAGGTATAAACAGTTTTGAATGTAAATTCTTGTTAATGATCAGGACTTGAGCTGGATAGTAATTTATGGTTTTTTAGATTGGGGACCTTTAAAGTTTGGTAGGATGATTACGCCCCTACTGTTAGCGTCTGGATCATTAAGAGTAGTGTGGGCAGGGCCATCACGTGTAGGTTTTGCAGGCTGTGCCGTGTGCAACAGCACTGCATGTTGGGGGATGTATGCACATCATAGATTTGTATATTAGGACAGGTTTTCAGCAGATGGCAGTCAAGTGCCTTGTTGTAACAAAATCAGCATATTATGTCAAATTTCTGGCAGATGGAAGTAAAGAATCTTGAGGAAGGAGCATTTTTTTCTTCCTCATTTGCACAATGATACTAAGTGGGCTAGTGGGGAGATTCAGTCTTTGTGCAGATTATTAGAGCTGTATCCTAACAATCCTAATAATAATTGAATAATATTTAAATGACATTATAAGCATTTTGTATGTTCTAAGTGCTAATAAAAATGCTCTTGGAAAATCTAAAAGGGGCTTTACCAATGACATTATTAATTAGATTTCATATGTTATTAAGTTACCTTTTATCATTACTGATATTATTTATATGGAGAATTTAATCTTCCACCGGTCTAGTCAGGCTTAATATACAAATACCGTTTGCTTCAGTTGTCTATACAATTTTCTTTAAATAATTTTGTAGAAATTATTATTCAGTAAATCTGTCTAGCTAGCTAGCACTTAAAACCTGGTGCCCACTACTAAAGGGAATTTATGTGTGGCTCGAATCTTTTTTTAATATTTGTCTTTAATAGAAAAGTATACTAATATATAATCTTTCCTTGTTTAGTGTTTTACTTTTCTCACTTCAAAACTCATTTTTAGCAGAGTTCACCACACTGTCTTGTAATTGCTAAATAAGAGTGTAACAAATATTTTGTATGATGAATAGGTGAATAGTGTCCTTTGATTATATTTTAACCTGCATGTCAGAACTTGTTTTTAATTAGGTACATGATAATTTGCGCAGTACAGAGTTTATAAGGTATAGAACACAGTTACAAGATAGAACACTGCAAAAATGATAGTATCTGAAAACAGTATTTAACAGTTTTGACTTTTCTCCTAGTAAAGCTCAGGCTTCCACTGATGTTTAACAGGGTTTATGCTGTGGTGAATACTTAGCTATTCTGAATTATGATTCAAGGTCAGAAGGTATAAAACACCTGTCAGAAAATGTACTTTTCACTGGAATTATATTGTTGATTATTTTGACCACATAAAAATTATCTTAATTTTTTAGTCAGCCATTCTGTATTAAGGTATTCAATATAATGTATTTGTAAATGTTTTCCGATTGAATCTTTTAAAAAATTTCCAATGCTACATGTGACTGAAATCGGAACATGAAATCAATCTTTGCAGTGTCATCGAACAAAATGTGGAACTAAGAGAAGTGACTCTTCACGACCATTTAATCTGGAAAACCGTAGAACAGCAAATGGCATCCATAAGGTATACAAAAATAGGTGCAAAAAAACGCGACAAAGCGTTTTATGTGGTCAAGAGTTAACTTCAGTATAGTTATTTATATTGTTTACTATATAAAACCACAAACTGGGTTTTTTTTTTTCTGTTTTGATTTTTCTATTAGAGTATATAATGAATATATCATGGAGACATTGAATTATTAGAGGTAATTCCCTCATTCTCTGAGCCTTCCTGAGAAAATGCATTTTGTTTTGTAAGCTTTCAATAAGAAAGTCTGCTCTACCATTTAGGATGTCTCAGTACCTAAAGGTGAAAATTGAGCACAAGACTCCTAGAGAAAGAAAGTTGGGATATTGGCTAATAAAGAACATTATTTAAATTGTGTTGTTAAATGTTCATGAGAACAAAATCCATAAAGGTAAAGGAGACCTTACCCAGTGGGAACTGTCTAATCGGCTGAAGAAAAGTTATCAGGGAAGGTCACAAATATTAGTCCTATGCACAATGTGATATAACTGTCATCTTTCCTCTTAATATTCTTGGAGATGTCAAGTAAGCATTTGGATAAGTAAGTCTGGTGCTTAGAAGGTTAGACCTGGAGACAGAAGATCCAGCATATAGATGATAATTGAAACAAGAATTTCCTAGGGAGCACATGTTGAATGGGAAGAGAATGGAATCCTCCAGGATGCAATCCTGGTGAACTCCAACATTTAGCTTTTGCATAGATAGGGGGTGCCTGGGTGGCTCAGTTGGTTAAGCAACCGACTCCTGAGTTCAGCTCAGGTCATGATCCCAGGATTGTGAGATCAAGCCCCACGTCTGGCTCCATGCTCAGCATGGAGTCTGAGAGTCTCTGTCTCCCTCTGCCCCTCCCCCTGCTCACGTGCACTGTCTCTCTCAAAATAAACGAAGTAGCTATGATAGAATTGGAAAGGAAACCAGGGTCTTTAGGAAATAGCCAATTTCATTCAGAGTTCACTTTTTCTAACTTCTCAGTGTATTCTGCTTCAATATCATTTTAGTTTCCATTCCAATTTTTCCAGGAGTCTGCACTGTCCAAAACCATTGCTATTTACTAGACATGTGACTGTTTAAATTTAGATTAAAATTGAATAAAGATTTAACTTTAGGGGCACCTGGGTGGCTCAGTCCATTAAGCGGCTGCCTTTGCATGATCCCAGGGTGCTGGGATCAAGCCCCACATGGGGCTCCTTGCTCAGCAGGGAGCCTGCTGCTCCCCCTGCCTGTGCTTGCTCTCTCCCTCTCTCCCTCTCTCTCTGTCAAATAAATAAAATCTTTAAAAAAAAAAGATTTAACTTTAATTCCTTAGTCACCGTAGTCAACATAGGAAGTTCTCAATACCCATAAGTGGCTGCTGACTACTATATTAGTGCAAATACAGAACATGTCTGTCCTCACAGAAAATTCTGTTGACAGTGATTCTTGTCTATAACGACTGTTTCTGCATAGTTTTCAGCCCTGAAGCTTATAGATAAAAGCTTATAGGTAGATTATACCAATTGCTTGTTCTTAAGATTGGGCCTGTGTACAATATTCTCTCCCCAAAGAATTGGGTGGAGGGTGCCAGATAAGGAATGTTAGGGGCAACTCTTCATGGTCTTTCCAATAATCTTAGATGATTGCTTATAGTCTTGTTAAATTTGATTCCCTTATATCTTGTCTCTAGAAATGTCACCTAAAGATTTAACTTGTTTTCCTTCATTTAAAAAAGTTACTGTTCTTTTCCATATTCTAATTAGTCAACCTGTTTATGGTGTTTTTTCTCCATTTATGCTATTTAACTCTTTCTAGTTAATCTTCTGGAATAGATTAGACTTTAGATAACTGGCCAAATTTATACATTTTTTATAGAGATTTTATTTATTTGAGAGCACAAGTGGGGTGGGGAGGGGCAGAGGGAGAAGGAGAAGCAGGGAGCCTGATGCGGAGCTCAATCCCAGGACCCTGGGATTATGACCTGAGCCGAAGGCAGATGATTAACCGACTGAGCCACCCAGGCGCCCCTATACATTTTTTCTTTTTTAAACTCATCTTTGATCAAGACTGGCTTACCTAGTCTAGCTAAAAATCTAGATTTTCATGGTCTTAAACCTGCTTGCAAAAACCAGGCCCAGGAAGAGAATGTATTTGGGAGGGGCACAATTTTAAAATGTATACCAAAGATTCTGACTTGAAAAGAATACCATTATAAAATACAAAAATACTTAGATTAAATTTAAGTGATTAGATTATTGGTTCTTTAATGACTTCTGTAGATTGATGCAATGAAACTCATTTATTCATTTATTTTTATTTCAAATTTAGGTAGTTAAGAGTGTAATACTGGTTTCTGGGGTACAATTCAGTGATTCATCACTTACAATACCCAGTGCTCATCATAACAAGTGCCCTCCTTAATACCCATCACTCATCTAGCCCATCCCCCACCCACCTCCCTCCATCAACCCCCAGTTGACAACTCTATCATTAAGAGTCTCTTACGGCTTGTTTCTCTCTCTCCTTTATCCCCCCTTCCCATATGTTTGCCTTTTTCTTTATTAAATTCCACATGTGAGTGAGATCATATGGGATTTATCTTTCTCTGATTGACTTATTTCACTTAGCATAATACACTCTTAACTCCATCCAAGTCGTTGCAAATGGCAAGATTTCAATTTTTTGATGGCTGAGTAATATTCCATTATACATATCCATTCATCAGTTGATGGACATTTGGGTTCTCTCGATAGTTTGGCTATTGTTGATAATGCTGCTATAAATATCAGGGTGCATGTATCCCTTCGAATATGCATTTTTCGCATACTTTGGACTAATACCTAGTAGTACAATTGCTGGATCATAGGGTAGTTCTATTCTTAACTTTTTGAGGAAACTCCATACTGTTTTCCAGAGTGGCTGTACCAGTTTGCATTCTCACAAACAGAGCAATGAAACTGTCAACTCTTAAACTATTGTTTTTAACTGAGATCTTTAAAAACTGGGTAATAATTTCTCCTTTAAATTATAAGTGCAACAATGCCTAATGAGAGAATATATATATTATAAATATTACCTTCAAAATTAGGCATTGTGAATGTCCAAATCTTTTAAAATATTTCACTTTATTGAATAACTATGTGGTTACTAAAATTTCCTTCCTTTGGGAAGAATGTGAATGCTTGGGTTTTTTTTTTATTGCTAACTTTGAAAATTAGAAAACCTAATTGTAATGTAATTTATGGGAGGGAGTTTTAATGCTCACTATTTAAGCATCTAAATGGCCATATTTCTTATGATAGAAGTAGCACTCAGAATGCTTGGAGTTAGCCTTTTAATTTCTAAAGTGTGAAGATATATGCTATATGTTTATGTGAGTACATCTATATGAATATGAAAGAGTAAAAGCATAATGATGAAAACAAATGAAGTCAACTTTGTTTTAAGTTGGGTGGCCAATTTTGTTTGGAGGGTCATGTTTTGCTGAATTTTACTAAAGATTCCATGCATTTTTTTTTAAAGATTTTATTCATTTATTTGACAGAGAGAGACATAGAGAGGGAACACAGCAGGGGGACTGGTAGAGGGAGAAGCAGGCTCCTCACGGAGCAGGGAGCCCAATGTGGGACTCGATCCCAGGACCCTGGGATCATGACCTGAGCTGAAGGCAGACGCTTAACAACTGAGCCAACCAGGCACTCCAATTCCATGTATTTTAACTAGCACTTTCCTGGTGCAAAACAATGATCTTGTCAAACACATATTACAGACAGAAATTTTCACCATTGAGGAGGTCACAATGTAATGGATTTCACACCTATTTGAGTAATCTACTTTAAAAAATTAGGAATTGCTGATTTCATTCAATTTTTCTAACCTCCAAAGCACCTCCCGTTCCTGCTTAATAAAGGCATCCTGAGGCAATTGAGAGCATTGATTGCCATTTAAAAAGTACCAATAGACTTTGGTTTATAGAGAATAAAACATTAAATGAAGAGTTATGGATGATCCTGGGTTTGGAATGATTACCATTTTCTTCTAAAATGTTTGGTGACTTATTTTTTCCTTCTGTGAACATCAGCATAGATGCAAGTAATCTACACATTTTAGCCTTCGATGTCAACTTCAGAAGAACACTGCACAGTCAAGAATTCTCTAACCCCTAATTTATTCAGATTGCAGATGAAAACTAAAAAATTTTTTCTAGTTTTCGTACAGTAATAACCTATTGTTACTTTCCCCAGGGCATAATTAGTCTTAACACATTCATTTAGTGTTATTGTAGTTGAGATATCTGAGTATCTGGGTTTATTTTTTTCATTTTATATACATATACCCATACACACTCTTTATAGAGAATATATTTCTCCCACTTTTTTTTAAGCCCATTTGAATACCATGTAGCATACCAGCTTTAAAAAAAATACATGATTCTAAAATATACAGGCTGGGTGGCTCAGTCTGTCAAGCGTCTGCCTTTGGCTCAGGTCATGATCCCAGGGTCCTGGGACTGGACCCCGTGATGGGCTTCTTGCTCACCAGGGAGCCTGCTTCTCTTTCTGTCTGCCGCTCCCCCGGCTTGTGCTTGCTCTCTCTCTCTCTCTCTGACAAATAAAATCTTTTTAAAAAATAAAATACACAAACTTTTCTACCAAGGAAACTCTTTAAAACAAGTTCTAGGTTCAACAAGAGTTTGCTTGTACCTAAGTGCTTTGGCAGTTATTATATAACTTTTCTCCACAATATATTATTATTTGTCCAAGACTGAATTTTAAAATAATTTAGATTACTAGAATTCCACTGAGGATTGTTAAGGTATTTTGAACCTTTAAAAACTTGACAACCTTGGTAATCCTTTTTTCCACTTAATTGGTTTTGGTTATAACCATTGAGGTTTTTTTTTTAAGGATCATTTGTATATTTTAAGTAATTTCATTTTTCCCTTGCTGTTCCTTTGACTTTTATGTAAATCTGGCTTCATTATATTCAAGATGAGGGAATAGCCAGGGTAATTGAATGAGTTATACACTGATGCAGTATCATGTCAACATTGAAATTAGAACCTGAGTCTTCTGACTCCTTTGTATTCCTATTACTTCACTGTAGCCTCCCCATCTGAATCACATCATGTATACTGCCAGGGGTGAAATCAGCTAACTAGGTGAAAGCCAGATTAAACAACACTTTTCCTCCATTAAGAATCTACTAAAACCATGTGTTATGACAACCATAAATTTGAACAATTTAGATTGAGTTCCACACTTCTTTCCTTTGCATCCTTTTAAACCAAATGCAAGGTATAAGCTAGAAGCAAAGTGTTTGACTTAAGTCTACAATGTATAATTTATATTCTCAACTGCTATTTTTGTGTGGGTGGGTAATTTTTCATGTTGATTATAGGTGGAAATATTTGCTAATAAAATTTTTGTTTTGGGTAAAGTCAAGGATCAATGACTTTAGGTTTGGGGGTTCAAAGAAATTACATGGACCATCCCTGTCTTTCAGGTAAAATAAGACATTTTAAGATAAAATAATCAAATCCAAAGACTTGTTAAGTCAACTAGCTAGTAAGTAGTACAGTGGTACTGGGGACTGCCTCTACTAGTTCAATGTTCTTTTGATTTTATCATGTTGATTTTGTAATATTGTATGATTCACTGTGAATGCATTTTCTTTTCTAAAGGTTTAGCTTTGGGAGAGAGATGTTTGGAGCTGTTTGAGTAGTAATTTAAAAGGGGGGCCTCCTGGCTAGCCATCCTGATCAGTTTAAATGAATCCAAGGGAATAATGGAGTGGCAAGTCTTGCAACCAGATTGCATTTACTTCCAAGACCATAGAAACCAAGTGGCCTATAAGGTATAAATCCAAATTAAAGTTCTCATAGTTGCCTTTTGAGACATAGCTGATAGAGAATTCTGCATCCAAGTTCATTTGTTTTTTATATCCAAAACTTAGGTATGAAGAAATGGTGTATATTCACTCAGCAAATATTTGAGCACTCAGAAACATGCCAGGCACCTGTCTAGGTGTAGGATATATTGGTGAACAAAACAGACCATAGTAAATGAAATTTACATTCTAGTGAGGCAAGGCCAATAGTAAGCAGTAAGTAAATTTTGTAGTCTATTCAAGGTTGATAAATGTTATTAAAAAGCAAAAACTTCCAGTATCTGGTCCAGCATGTAAGGAGCTTGGAAGTTGTCAGTCTGTCCTAACAATAAAGACAGCTAAACAAACTGAAAATCAACAATTCTTCTTAGATTTATAGGAGAATTGGAAGTCACAGGGCAACTGGTGCTCCTCAAATTGGAGAAATGGATGGATATGGAGAATCACAATTACCAGAACAGATACCCAGAGCAGATACCCATAAGCATAAACCTTTATGGAAACCAGTGTTGGGTTAGGAAAACTTAAACTGTAATGCATGAATTGCTGATGGCTCAGTGTGGACAAGTCTGAGAGTTAAAAAATCCTAGCAGCCCAGTCTAAAGGGGGCCCCCCACACTTTTTATTTAAAGTTTTTACCTCCAGAAGCCCTAGCAGGTTCTTACAGTGAAGAGTGGAGAATAATTTCCTCATCTGTCCAGCATGGGGAGGGGAAAGTGAGCCCTTTTGAAATATACTGAGAGCATTTCTGTTCTTAACAAGCCCTGCCCTTAAGAGAAACTATTTTACCAGAGATTAACCTGCTGAGGTTTTATCAGAGCCTAACTGACCTGGGGGAAGAGAAACACCCAACTACAAGCTCCTCTAGCTTTTCACGTAGGGGAATAGAAATATCCAAGTGTAGCCTTCCTATTCCACTGAAATGGTGGGGGTGGGGGAGGAGAGGACCAAGAAGTATTTATTTCCTTGTCACAAGCCAGGACCACAGGCTCACTAAAAGACCTACTCAGGATTATGGGACACTTTCCTTCCCCCAACATCTTAGCACCACATCACCAAGACCTATTTGCATTAGTTCCTTTTACCCAATACATCATGTTTGGCTTTCAACAAAAGGTTGCAAGGCATATTAAAAGCAAAAAAACCCAAAACATTTTGAAGAAACAGAGCCAACATCAGAACCAGACTCTTCTAAATCACAGGGGTTTTTGAACTGTCAGACAAGGAATTTAAAATGCTAATGGCTCAAATGGAAAAAGTGGACAACATGCAGAAATGGAGTAATGTAAGCAGAGAGATGGAAATCCTAAAAATGAATTTTAAAATGCTAGAAATAAAAACTAATAGAAATGAAGAATGCCTTTGATGGGCTAATTAGCAGATGACACAGTTGAAGAAGGAATCTGAGCTTGAAGGTCAGTAGAAACTATCTAAATGAAAAACAAGGAGAAAAACTACAAAAAGTACCTAAGAACTATGAGGCACCTACAAAAGATATGATATATATTAATGGGAATACTAGAAGAAGAAGAATACTTGAACAATAATGATGGAGAATTTCCCAAATTTAATGTCAGACATCAAACTACAGATCGAGGGAGCTCAGAGAACATCAAGCAGAATAAATGCACTCAAATCTATACCTATGCATATCATATTCAAATGACAGAAAAGTCAAAGATAAAAAAATCTTGAAAGAAACCAGAAGGTAAAAACATCTTACCCAAGGAGGAGCAAGAAGAATTACATCAGACCTGTTTTTGAAACCATGCAAGAAGAGAGTGAAGTATTTTAAGTTTTGGAGCGGGGGAGCCCCTGCCAACCTAGAGTTCTGTACCTTGTGAAATTATTCTTCCAAAGGAGAACTACTTTGTCACACTAAAATTTAAGGAATTTGTCACCAGTAAACCTGCTTTACCAGAATTGCTTAAAGAAGTTCTTAAGAGAGGGAAGGGAAATGATATAGGTCAGAAATTTAATCTACATAAAGGAAGAGCGTTAAAGAAGAATTAATGAAGGTAAAATAAAATCATCTTTCTTATTAATTGGTCTAAAGATAACAGTTTGTTCCAAATAATAGCAACAATGTATTTGGTGATTATAGATTATGGATAAGTGAAATGAAAGACATCAGTGTTGTAAGAGATGGGGGGATGAATTGAAAATACTCTGTTATAAAGTGCTTTACCAATGAGGTGACGTGTGATTTGAAAGTGGACTTAGATTAGTTGTAAATGTATATTGTAAACTATAAGGCAACCACTAACAACAAAAAAATTACACTTGATATGCTAAGAGAAGAGAGAAAATGGAAGAAATCCTACAAAATGCTCAATTTAGACACAGAAGACAAAAAATGTGGAAGACAAAACAAGGGCAATGAACAGAAGTTTGATATTAATCCAACTATATCAATAATCACTTGAAGCATCAATGGTCTAAATACACCCATTAAAAAAGTGTCACAGTAGACACACATATTAAAAGCAAAAGGATGGAGAAAGATATACCATGCTAACACTAATCAAAGTAAGAGTAGCTATATTAATTTCAGACAAAGCAAACTTCAGAGCAAGGAGAATTATCAGTAATAAGACATAAAATGTAAGTGCTTAACAATATAACATCAAAATATGTGAGGCAAAAACTGATCTAACTTATAAGGAGAAATAGATCAATCCACTATTATAGTTGGAAACTTCAATACCCCTCTATCTCTAATGGACAGATTCAGCTGTCAGAAAATCAGAGCATATTTGAACTCAATAGCATCGATCAAATGGATGTAATTGACATCTATAGACTACTTCACCCAACAGCAGAATGCACATTTTTCTCAAGCTCACATGGACCAGTCATCAAAATAGACTACCTTATGGGCCATAAAATACACCTAAACAAATTTAAAAGAAAGATTACAAATATCTTCTCAGACTGCAATGGAATTAAGCTACAAATCAATAACAAAGATAGCTAGAAAATCTGAAAATACTGCACATTAAATACATTTCTAAGTATTGAAAATACCTTCAATAAAAACTTTAAAATATTTTGAACAAAATAAAATGAAAATAGAACATCAAAATTTGTGGGTTATAGTAAAAGCAGTGCCTGGAGGGAAATGTATAGCATTGAATGCATGTATTAGAGAAAAGATCTAAAATCAATCTAGCTTTCAACTTACGAAAATAGGGGGAAAGCAGGCCAAATTAAATCCAAAGTAGGTAGAAGAAAAGAAATAAAAAAAATTAGAGCATAAATCAGTGAAATAAAAAACAGGAACTCAATAAAAAAAAAATAAAAAAACCAAAAGCTAGTTTGAAAAGATCAGTAAAATTGAGAAGACTCTAGCTAGGCTAACTAGAAAAAGAAGACACAAATTAGAAATAGCAGAAATAAAAAACAGGCAATTACCATAGTGTCCATGGATATTAAAAGGATAATAAAGGAATATTATGAACAATTTTATGCCCACAAATTTGATAACCTAGATAAAATATACCAATTCCTCAAAAGACACAATCTGCCAAAACTCACCCAGGAAATAGTCTGAACAGGCCTAATTCTAGTAAAGAAATTGAACCACTAATTAATAACCTTCCAAAATAGAAAGCACCAGGGCCAAATATTTTCACTGGTGAATTCTACCAAACATGTAAGGAAGATTTGATACCAATTCTCTACAATCTCTTCCAAAAGATAGGAGCAGAGGGAATACTCAATGTCATTCTATGAGGCCATCATCCCCTTAATACCAAAACCAGACAAAGGCATTACAAGAAAACTGCAGACCAATATCTCTCACAAACATTGATGCAAAAATCCTCAGCAAAATATTAGCAATTTGAATCCAAAAATGTATAAAAAGAACTATACACCATGACCAAGTGGAATTTATTCCAGATATGCAAGGTCATTTTAATTTTCCAAAATAAATATCATCCATCATATCAACAGATTAAAGAAGAATTACATGATCGGGATGCCTGAGTGGCTCAGTCGGTTAAGCGTCTGCCTTCGGCTCAGATCACGATCTCAGGGTCTTGGGATCGAGTCCCGCATCGGGCTCCCTGCTCACCAGGGAGTCTGCTTCTCCTTCTCCCTCTGTCTCTTCCCCCTGCTCATGCTCTCTTTCTCAAATAAATGAATAAAATCTTAAAAAAAAAAAAAAAAGAATTACATGATCATATAAGTTGTGGAAAAAGCATTTGACAAAACAACATCCATTTATGAAATATCTCAGCAAACTAGGAATAGAGGGTAAGTTCCTCAACTTGATAAAGAACCTTAAAGAAACAAACCCTACAGCTGACAGCATACTAAATAGAAACCAGAAGCTTTTCTATTAAGAACAGAAAGCAAAGATGTCTCTTCTCATTTCTTTCTTTTTCAAACATACTAGAAGTACTAGCTAATGCAATAAAAGAAGATAAGGAAATAAGTCATACAGACTGGGAAGGAAGAAATAAGACTGTCTTTGTAGATGACATGATCATCTATGTAAAAAATCCAAAAGAATTGACAAACACTCCTTTTTTTTTTTTAAAGATTTTATTTATTTATTTGACAGAGACACAGCGAGAGAGGGAACACAAGCAGGGGAAGTGGGAGAAAGAGAAGCAGGCTTCCCGCCGAGCAGGGAGCCCGATGTGGGGCTCGATCCCAGGCCCCTGGGACCATGACCTGAGCCGAAGGCAGACGCTTAACGACTGAGCCACCCAGGTGCCCCTTGACAAACACTCCTAAATAATAAGTGATTATAGTAAGGTTGCAAGATTCAAGGTTCATATACAAAAGTCAATTGCTTTCCTATATACTAGCAAAGAATAGGAATTTGAAATTAAAAATAATACCATTTAACATTAGCATCCAAACAATGAACTACTTTGGTGTAAATCTAACAAAATATGTATGAGATCTACGTGATGAAAAATACAAATCTTTGATGAGAGAAGCCAATACCTAAATAAAATGGAGAGTGATTCTATGTTCATTGGTAGGAAATCAATCAACAGTCAAGATGTTAGTTCTTCCTCAACTTGATCTATAGATTCAACATAATCCCAAACAAAATTCTAGAAAATTTTGTGGATCTTGACAAACTGATTCTAAAATCTGTAAGGAAAGGCAGAAGACTCAGAATCCCTGACACAATATTGAAGGAGAAAGACAAAGTTGAGGACTAATGCTACCTAATTTCAAGACTTAAATAATGCTGCAGTAATCAAGATAGTGTGGAATTAGTGAAAGAATGGACAGGTCAATAGAACAGAATAGAGGCCTCAGAAATAGACCCACACAAATACAGTCAACTGATCTTTGATAAAGGAGCAAAGACAATGCAATGGAGAAAGGGTAGTCTTTTCAACAAATTGTTTTGGAGCAACTAGATACCCACATGCAAAAAAAAAAAAAGAATCCAGAACTTAAACCTTCTACAAAATTTAACTCAAAATGAACCATATACCTAAATGTAAAATACAAAACTATAAAACACATAGACAATAATACAGGAGATAGTTTAGATGATCTTGGATCTGGTGTTGACCTTTTAGGTATAATACCGAAGTCATGATCTATGAAATAAGTAGGGTCTCATTAAAATTTAAAAATTTTGTTCTGTGAAATACACTGGCAAAAGAATGAGAAGATAAGCCATGACTGGGAGAAAATACTTGCAGAAGACTTATCTAATAAAGGACTTATAAAAATTTTTACAAAGAACTCTTAGAATTCAACCTTAAAAAAACCCAACCCAAAGGAAAAAAAAATGGTCAAGAGATCTAAACATATCTCACCTAAGAAGATAAACAGATGGTAAATAAATATATGAAGAGATGCTCAACATCATACGTCATTAGGGAATTGAAAATATAAAACAATGAGATACCACTGCATTCCTATTAGAATAGCTAGAGTCCAAAACCCTGATAACAAACGTGAGAATGTGGAGCAATAGGAACTGTCACTCACTAATGGTAGGAATGCAAAATGGTACAGACAATTTGGAAGACAGTTTGGCAGTTTCTTACAAAACTAGACATATACTTGCAATCATGCTCCTAGGTATTTACCAAATGAGTTGAAAACATGGCCACACAAAAACCTGCGCTCAGATATTTGTGAGAGTTTATCCATAATTGCCAAAACTTGGAAGCAATTAAGATGTCCTCCAGTAGGGAAATGGGTAAATTGTGGTACTTCTAGACAATGAAATATCCTGTTCTAAAGATAAGCTCTCAAGGCATGAAAAGACATGAAAGACATGGAAGAACCCTAAATGCATATTAAGTGAAAAAGCCAATCTGAGCAGGTTATATACTGTATGATTCCAACTGTATCACATTCTGGAAAGGCAAAACTATTGAGACAGTAAAAAAAATCAGTGGTTGCCAAGGGCTTTGTGGGGCTGATTAGAAGGAGCATGGGATTTTTAGGACAGTGAAACTATTCTGTATGATACTATGTTGGGGGATACATGTCCTTATACATTTGTATCCATAGAATATACAACCAAGAGTGAACCCTAGTATAAATTGTGGACTTTGGTGATAATGTCATGTCCATGTTAGTTCATCAGTTGTAACAAATGTACCATTGTAGTACAGTATACTGATGTTTGGAAAGGCTGTGTGTGTGTGTGTGTGTGTGTGTGTGTGTGTGTGGGTAGGTAGGGCAGTGTATATATGGGAACTCTATTTTCCACTCAATTTCGTGAACCTAAAACTGCTCTAAAAAAAATAAAGTAAAAAAAAAGGTGGAGGATGGGAAGAGGACAGAGAGTACACAAATTACAAATGAGATTCGTAGTGTTGCATCTAGTTGTAGTTTGGTGATTTGCATTGCTGTATAGCATTTCATCCTGGGAATATACCACAATTTATTTAACCATTCTACCACTGATAGATATTAAAACTGTTTCTAGTTTTGAGTTTCTATGAATATTTTTAAATGTGTCTTTTAATAAACATATATGCATGTCTGTTGACTAAGAATGAAATTATTATAGAATATACTTATGTTCAGCTTTAATAAATACTGTTGAACAATTTTCCAAAGTGGTTGAATTAATTTACATATCTACCAGTAAATGTATAAGAATTCCAATAGCTCCACATTTTGTCTGACCCTTAGTATTATTTTTTTCATTTTAGCCATTCTGGTATGTGTATAGTTAGCCTCTCAAATTTTGAGACACCATTTTTTCTCAGAAACTCTCTAGTTGTTACCTCTTTTGGTGTTAAATCGATTCCTGTGCTTTCTCCAAGAAATTATGGCAGTACTCTGATGCCCCAAGTGGTAAAAAGCAGCCTCAAAGTATCATTTCTTTATGATTTTGCACTATTTTACTCCTGGCTGTAGAGGTGACTTATAAGCCCTAGCATGTACTTATTGTGCGGCTCTCAGTTACCCTTGATAACATGCTAACATTCCCAGATACTGCGTATTGAATCCTACCATGCTAGTAGTGAGCATGGTTAGTCCCTCTTTAGCACATTAAAAAAAGGTCATTTCATTTTGCAATCAATATTGTCAAAATCATGCCACTTTTAAAAGTTTATTTTGTTTGGATAATGTCTGTTAAAAGCTTATTAATTGCCTTCACCAAAATGTAACCTTAAAATGGTATTTCTGCATTTCTCTAGTATGACTTTCCTATTTTAAAATGTTCGCTTCTTTTCCTTGCAAGTAACATTCTTCTGACTCATTACATTCTAATGTTGAGAAAAACAAGAAATAAGTATTTTGGAAATTTGAAAAAAATATTGTAAAAATAGAAATATAGTGAAGTCTCATCATCAACTAGGGAGGATATTGAGGTGTTCGTGGAAAAGACATTAGAGTTTGTCCAAGTTGGTCTGGCAAATCTTGTGTTGCTTCCACTATTTTCTTTCAGATCTCTGGATTACCTAGATTAATGTCATCTGAGATTTATTGGAAGCACATTTTCTAGCCTGGGTCTCAATGCATAGCTGCCTAGACATTCCAGTATGGTTCTCCACTGCTCGTGAATAGGGCTCCATAGCATAATGGACTCTGTGCTAAGATCCATGCTAAGGTATGTGAGGATTCTTTCTCAGACTCTTCTAGAGTTTTAGAAAACAGTATCCTTAAACATGCATCATTACCAAGCTATCTTTCATAAAACATCTTTTTGAGGGGAGGTCTCTTTCTCCTTTGTGGCCTCTCTTGTGCAATTGATAACCTTTACTTCCCATCCTGTTTACCACTTATGTAGAAGAGAGTAGGAAATAATTAGCAATATTAGTAATGAGACATATCATTAATTAGCCATTCGTATATGGTAGGCAGTATTATTAAGCACTTAATATGCATCATCTCATCTAATTCCTACCACAGGAAACAAGTCCTATTATTCCCAGTTTACAGATGCTAAAACTGAGGTTCACAGGGGTTAAGTGACATCTGTGTGGGGACAGGGTAAGAAAGTAGAGGAAACTGATTCAAATACAGGCCTGTGTGTTTGAAAAGTGCCAAGAGTCTTAAAGTAAATTTCCAGCTTAAATTTAGAAATTAAAAAAAAAAAAAAGGCTTATGAGGAATCGCATTTAGGTAACTTGCCCGTCAGCCATTGTGGTGTGTGTGTGTGCGTGTGCGTGCGTGTGTGTGTGCATATTAAAAGATACAGATGAATGTTGTTGCATATAACCTCAAGGGCCAATGTAGATATGTTACGTGAAAGTCATTGAAATAAAATCCAATCACCTCAATCTGAGTTAATTCAGTGACATTCTCTGTTGCTCTGCCTCTATCCGTCTTCATTTCTTCATCTAAAAATCAGAGATTTGAATACTCCTATCAGCACCTTCCCCTATACTGGAAACAGAGTGAGCTGGGATGGTGGATAGGGCTCACAGTCCTTGTTCCTTAGAAGGCCTTTCTGCTATCATAAAGTATATCACAATATTGCAAAAATCAGGCCCATTTGCAGCCAAAACTTTTAAATAAAAAAAGGTTTTAAATACAGCAGAATATATAGCTCAGGTTATGTATGTTATTATATAGCATTTGATGGGGTCTGATTTGCTTTTGTATTTTATCCTCGACTTACCTCTGGACTTTATTTCAGCCTGGTTGAGAACTTCCAGGTGTGGAGAACGAGGCAGCTGCCTGATTTTGAATTTCCCCAGCACTCCTGTGCCCTCTATACCTGTCCCCCACCTTTCATAAAATTAGCAAGACCAAATAAAACCACACACAACCCACATCTTCAGCATGACTAGAAGACAGAAAACAAATTCTAAAGGAATTTTCACTTCTAGCTGTTGCTGCAAGTTTGTGAATGTGAAGACTAGGAAATGGGAGGCTTAAGAAGCACAGATAAATGTACCCCAGCAAGAGGAAATTCAACATTAAATGCCAAAATACTGAATACAAGTAAAGACCTGATAGGTCATCATCACGGCTTTGGGGAAGATGACTTTCCAGAAATAAGGAAGATCTGTATGTACACATTGAAAGGGCCCATTGGGTACCCAGGAAAATTGACCAGAACAATGGACTCAGAGACTATAGCAAAACTATTAGACTTAAAGATTTAAAGAAGTTCTTAAAGCCTCCAGCCAAATGATAATTTACAAAGACAAGAGACTGAGAGACATCAGAGTTCTCAAAAACAACATGCAAATCACAGCACCAGTGGAACATCATTTTCAAGAAATTTAGTGTGAGCCATGATTATTATATCCATGCAAGCTGCTCTTCAACTATCAAGGCTACGAGCAGTTTTGAATGTGCTAGATCTTGGGTGGTACCATAAACATGTGTCCTTTCTGAAGAATCTCATAGATGGTGTGTACTATTCAGTCAAAAGTTGACTGAAAAGACAAGTACCAACTGAGGATTTTGGATATTTAATTATAGAATTGAGATTAAAACAAGGAAGGAGTGAGAGTAAAGAAGAATATGCAACTATTAAATGTTTTGGCAAAGTAGAAAGGATGCAATCCAAAAAGGGGGAGAGAGGATGCAAATCAACACCACAATGAGATACCACTTCACACCCACTAGGATGGCTATAATAAAGACAGCTAGGGGCGCCTGGATGGCTCAGTCGTTAAGCATCAGCCTTCGGCTCAGGTCGTGATCCCAGGGTCCTGGGATCTAGCCCCGTGTCGGGCTCCCTGTTCATGGGGAGCCTGTTTCTCCCTCTGCCCCTCCCTTTCCCTCTGCTTGTGTTCCCTCTCTTGCTGTTTCTCTCTCTGTCAAATAAATAAATAAAATCTAAAAAAAGAAAAAAGAAAAAAAGACAGTTAATAGCGCACATTGGTGAGGATGTGAAGAAACTGGAATGCTATAATTGCTGGTGAGAATGTAAAACGGTGCAGAAGCTTTGGAAAAGAGTCTGGAAGTTACAAAATGTTAAACATAGACCTACTAGATGACCCAACTCCTAGATATACATATCCAAGGGAAATGAAAACGTGTCTACATAAAAACATGTACATTAATATTCATACAGCTTTCTTTTTTTTTTTTTTAAAGATTTTATTTATTTATTTGACAGAGAGAGACAGTGAGAAAGGGAACACAAGCAGGGGGAGTGGGAGAGGGAGAAGCAGGCTTCCCCCTGAGCAGGGAGCCCGATACAGGGCTTGATCCCAGGACCCTGGGATCATGACCTGAGCCAAAGGCAGACGCTTAATGACTGAGCCACCCAGGCGCCCCTCATACAGCTTTCTTAATAATAGCTAATCGTGGAAATAATCAACTAATCATCAATTAGTGAATAAATAGAATGTGATGTACCCACAAAGTGGAATAGTATTTGGTAATGAAAAAGAAGGAATACTGATTATATTACAACATGGATAAACAGTGAAAACATGCTAAATGAAACAAGCCAGTCACAAAAGGCCACAAATTATATGATTCCGTCTACATGAAATGTCCAATAGAGGGAAAACTATAGAGACAGAAAGTAGATTAATGGTTGCCCGGCTGGGAGAAGTGAGGGAAATGGAAAGTGATTGTTAATTGGTACAGGATTCTTTTTTGGAGTGAAAAGAATGAAATCTTGCCATTTGCAATGGTTTGGATGGAACTAGAGGGTATTATGCTAAGTGAAATCAGTCAGTTAGAGAAAGACAAATAACATGACTTCACTCATATGTGGAATTCAAGAAACAAAACAAATGAACATAGGGGAAAGGAAGGAAAAATAAAATAAGATGAAAATAGAGAGGGAGGCAAACCGTAAGAGATGTTGAACTCTAGGAAACAAACTGAGGGTTGCTGGAGGGGAGGGGGGTGGAGGGATGGGGTAAATGGGTGATGGGCATTAAGGAGGGCACTTGATGTAATGAGCACTTGGTGTTATATGCAACCGATGAATCACTAAATTCTACCCCTAAAACTAATAATACAGTATATGTTAGCTAAATTGAATTTAAATAAAGAATTTTAAAAACTTTTAGTGAAGGGGTGCCTGGGTGGCTCAGTCGTTAAGCGTCTGCCTTCGGCTCAGGTCATGATCCCAGGGTCCTGGGATCGAGCCCCACATGGGCCTCCCTGCTCCGTGTGAAGCCTGCTTCTCCCTCTCCCACTCCCCCTGCTTCTGTTCCCTCTCGCTGTGTCTCTCTCTGTCAAATAAATAAATAAAATCTTTCAAAAAATTTTAGTGAAAAAAATACCTATGAGTTTGTATGGAGCAAAACAAGTTGATGTTAACGTTTTTATGAAAAAATTAATATACTAGAATACCGAGGAGAGCACTGAAGAGGAAGAGCTATTAGAGGGGACTAGCCTTATCAGACAGATAATAAAATATACTGAAAAAAATTTTAAAGCTTTTATTCTTTTTAAGATTTTATTTATTTACTTGAGAGAGTGGGGCAGAGGGAGAGGGAGAAGCAGACTCCCCTACTGAGCAGGGAGCCTGACACAGGGCTCGATCCCAGGACCTCAGGATCATGACCTGAGCTGAAGGTAGACACTTAACCAACTGAGCCACCCAGGTGCCCCAAGAGATACCAAAATTTAACATGTGATTTAACAAGGTGCATGTATAGACAGACCAGTGGATTGGTACAGAAAATTCAGAAATTATCTCACTTACATATAAAAATCTAGTATATGATACAGATAGTGTCTCAAATCACTGAGGAAAATATGGTCTTCTAAATAAATGGTGTTGGGACAAGTGGGCAGCTATTTGAAAAAGTTAAAATTAGACCCAGCACTTCCACCATGAGCAAGAATGAATTCTAAATGGATCAGAGATCTAAATGTAAAAATTAAAACTGTACAAGTAACTGGAAGAAAACATAGGTAAGAAAGCCTTTCTAACTATGACCAAAATAGCTAAATAAAATAATAGAAAAATCAGCTAAAAATATAGACAATTGACAAAAAGATGTAAAATTGACCTATGTAGATCTGGAAAGGATGCTTAGCTGTACTCATAAGAGAAATGCAAATTAAGGCTACAATGAGATACTATTTTTCATCCATCAGGTTTGCAAAATTTGAAAGTTTGACAATATGCTCCATTTGCAAGACTTGGGGGAAATGGGCACTCTCATACGTGACTGGTGAGAATGCAAAATGGTGCAAGCCCTGTGGAGGGAAACACAGCAATATCTAACAAAACTCCACACGCATCTGCCCTTTAACCCAGCCGTCCCACTCCTAGGAATTTAAACTCAAGCTATGTTTCCAACAAAATGGAAGTGCACAAGCACAAAGTTATTCATTACATTATTTATAATGGCAAAGTATTGGAACCACCAAAATGTCCAAGCACAGGAAATTGGTTGAATAAGCCATGATATGTACACACCATGGAATGCTATGCAGCTATAAAAAAAAAGCAGATGAAAATAATGTCTTTATGAACTGATATGGAGTGATTTATAGGAGATAATGTTGTTTGCTTATCTTTATAGAAGGAAGACAATGAAGCTGGTTTAAGTGGTGGAGGTGGTGCAAGAGGGTGGAAGGGGTCACGATGGGATGACACTTTTCTAACTGTTTTGTATAGTTTTGACTTTGGGAAGCATATTTTGCATGTTCACAATGTAAAGTAAATAGGAAGGGGAAACTGAAAAGAAAGAAAACTGGAAGCAAATAAACATACAAAATTGTATTTGACTGTCTCGAGGGAATTGTATTCCTTCAGTCTTGGGTGCAAGGTAGGGGAGAACTGCTTACAATTTCTGAACTCTTAAAAAATTTTTAGGTGAGGGGCGCCTGGGTGGCTCAGTTGGTTAAACGTCTGCCTTTGGCTCAGGTCATGATCCCGGGGTTCTAGGATCGAGTCCTGTGTGGGGCTCCCTGCTCAGTGGGGAGCCTGCTTCTCCCTCTCCCTCTGCAGCTACCCCTCCTTGTGTTCTCCCTCTCAAATAAATAAAATCTTTAAAAAAATTTTTAGATGAAATTCAGATAACATAAAATTAGCCATTTTATTTTATTTTTTTTAATGAGCCATTTTAAAGTGACTATTTCATAATGTGCAACTACCACCTCTGGTTCCGAAACATTTTCATCACCCCCACAAAAACCCTCATACCCAAAAAGTGCTCGCTCCCTACTTTGCCTTCTCGCAGCCCCAGTGACCACAAATCTGCTCTCTGCCTCTATGGATTTGCCAATTCTGAACCTTGCATGTAAATGCAATCATACAATACATGCATGACTTTTGTGTCTGGCTTCTTTCACTTAGCATACTGTAACCTCTGAACTCTTTTTAGGAGCTTGATTTTTTCTTTTTTTGTCGTGGCATAGGTGAAGAAGCAATTCTGAAATTATTTTACACGTATTATAAGACTGAGCAAATACATCTCTGTGTGAAGGTTGGTTTTGGATCCCAGGTTTTGTCTTTCCTTTTATGGCCACTGTTTCCAAATTGAAGCGTTTGAAGGCTCTGCTCTGCCGTGTTCTGTCGGTCACACGCATGCACAGCTCACAGGGGGCTGGGGCTTACGTCGGCCGTACATGGACTTAGAGGACCCCTTCTCCCTTCTCGTTGGCTTCCCCTGCCGCCATCAGTTGGACGCTTCCAGGAATTCCTTTTCCGATTTTTCTGGTTAGAAAGATGGATTTCTTTTGGAGTTTGTGAAAACATTTCCAGGGAGCATTGATAGCCAGACCATCTCTTAAATAGTATGTGTGTGTACGTGTGTGTGCGTGCATGTGTGTGTGTGTGTGTGTGTTATGTTTCAGGCACCGCGTCTCCATGGTTTCTTTGAGTAAATGTGAAGGGTGAATTCACCTTACCCACCTAGATTAATGAATGTTAGCTTAAGAGTTATTAACGTTGGTGACAAATATCTCCTTTACACCCAGGCGCAATGGCTCTGGCTCACCTGTTATACCTGAGAATGAACAGCCATCATGTGACATAACTGATTTGAGGTTTGCTTTTCCTTACGCTTCTGGACAAAACAGGCAAGATCATCACCTGGATGTGGTGGGAAAGGGCACTTATTTATGGGGACTGCCCTGGAGGACTGCAGGAGGTGAGGACGAGGTTCCTGTATGGGCACCGCCCTCCACGGTCACACTGTCGTGGAAACACCAACGTGGCCCACGGGGCCGGGTGCAGGGGGTGGGTGGGCAGCAGCAAGGAGCCAGAGAGGAGCCCAGCCTTTTCTTGCATCCTGAAGGAATCGCCGATCCTGGCACAGTGCTCTCTTCCTGGTCTTGGCCAGGGGCCCTTGCAGGGCCAGAAGACACCCGGCTTCATCTTCCCAGGATGATGGTGAGAGGGGCTAGTACTCTAGAGATAAAGACAAAGAGGCAGAGGCAGGACTTCTCCCTTGTTTCTGTGAGTCCAGCAGGACTGGTCCGGCAGGTAGTGAGGAGACGCCCGGAAGGTGGGAAATCAGGTAGCCCGGAACAACAACACTCTTGTCGTTGCTTTTCTTTTGGCGTACGTTCACCTTCGGTTACAGTGTGACCCCGAAGGGCTCCGGCACAGGTGCAAGAAAGTGGAGGAATCACATAATGGCTCAGAGGGAGCAACAGAACTTGTTTCTAGTGACTGCCCTCCCACCACCCCCGTGCCGACAACGCAGGGACTTGACAGCTGTCTGTAGCTCGCGGCAGCATTTGGTTCCAGCTGTGCACCTGGCAGGGGCAGCAGTGGGAACATGGTGTTCCCCACCTGCTCATTGTGTTCAGATGGATTGAGAATGTGTGTTTAAGTACGGTCTGTGTGCGTGGGTGTGTGGCCTACGTTTGCGTGTCCAAACTTCTATTCGTGAGGCTTATTTCACAGCCTAAGAGCGCGAGCTAACGAGGCATGTCGTTTTTTTCTTAGTCAAGGCTTCAGAAAGAAAGAAAGAAAAAAGAAAGAAAGAAAGAGAGAAAGAAAGAGAAAGGAAGACAAAAAGAGAGAAAGAAAGGGAGGAAGGAAGGAGGAAGGAAGGAAGTAAGGAAGGAAGAAAGGAAGGAAGAGGAAGGGAGGGAGGGAGGGAGGGAGGAAAAGAAAAATAAGCTATTAATAACACCTCCTGCCCAGTTCCCTCACTCCCTTTAGATGAAGTCAAGGTACATTTTGGTGTTGCCTGACCCTTTAATTACAGATGTAATTACAGGACAAACAGATTATTTAGCTTAAGCTACTTTCATTTATTGGTAAATTGCCTAGCTGATAGTTTTAAATAGAACATCTCTCATTACTTACATTTTTTTTAGGAAAAAAATCTATAGAGAGATAATAAGAGAGACAGAGATAGATGGATAGATAGATAGATAAATAGAATATGAGAGAATCTTTTATCTCTGAACTAGTTAAGATACCTCAACTAATTCCTGATTTTGGAATGAAGTGCTAGCCATTTTAGGCACCTTCTTCTGGGCCTCTTCCTTCTTGGATACCTTAATCGAAAGTAGTATCCATTCATTCACTAATTCTTTCATGCATTCATCACACACATATTTATCAAATATCTATGCCAGTGTGTCTTACATTTTGATATTTATTGGATTACTCAGGTGTTTGTTAAAAATACAAGTCCTACCATAGTCCTGTTGAATCTCCAAGGGGTAGGTTCCAGAAATTTGATTTCTAGAAAGCCTGTTTTAGGTATGTTCTAGAAGTACAAAGATGAACAGAACAGTCCTTTCCCCTTACTATACTATCTATAAGTGAACAGGGGAGCTAGTGCAATGGAAGTCCACCCGAGCCACGAAAGAAATATGTATGGGCGCCCATGAGAGGGAGCTGTGACTTCCATCAAGGCGAGGACATCAGTACTGTGGTGTTGGCTCTCCGTCAGGCTGGCCACGGGGAAATGCTCAGTCTTGTGTAGAGTATACTTGATGCTCCCTCCCATGCGGTAGCATCAGATGTGGAATGAAGGAACACGTCTGGCCCTATATGTCCCACTCTGGCAGCCACACAATGGATTAGGAGGAAAAGGATATAGGGAGGATCTGACAGCTCGTCAACACTCTCATTTCTGATGAATCTCTTGCAGGTTTCCTTTTGTCAGTGTGGTAGAGGACAGACATCCACAGAAAGGCAGTTAGAAAGCTCAATGGGCTTAAAATCAGGAAACCTCGGGTCCAGATGTGGCCCTGCTACCTGTTAGCTGAATACCCTACTTAGCCTCTCTCTCTGTGCCTTGTTTTCCCCAGCTGTAAAGGCAGGTCATATCTACACTATAGGGTTGTTTTGGGGAATTATATAAAATGTATATAGTACATAAACTGCTCAGCATTGTGCCTGGTATGGGGTTAGTGCTAATAAACAGTATTTATTTTTATTAATAGTAGCAATAATGATGGATCCCCACTTGTATGCCCAGAGGTGACTCCTCAAGCCACGAAAGTCAACCTCCATATTGCAGTAGCTCTCACCTGTTCTGCCGCAGATCCCTGAGGACTGTGATACCCACCTTGGCTGTCCCATTGGCCCACCAGGGCAGTGATCCTCAATCTGGAGCACGTTCTCGTAGCTCAGGTTGGCTTGCTGAAAATCCTCAGGGCGTTTGGCCGCTCCCTCCCTGCCCCCACCAAGACAGTTGCTCCTCACTCCTGCCCCAGAGACGTATTGCTTAGGGCAGTGAGTCTTGAGTGTGCTTGTTAGCACCTGCCAAGCAACCTTTTCAAATACACATGCTACATCCCACCCAAGACCTGATGAATCATAATTGTGCCGTGGAGCCCTGGTAAGTGTCTTTGACCTTCCCGGGCAGTGCTGCTATATAGGCCTGGTTAAGAAGTACTGTCTTTGTGGCTTTCTCTCTAATCAGGCTGACTCATTCAGCTAGCGCAGCACTCTATCTTCTAGCAAAAAATTATGGTGCCCACTTAGCTTTGTAAGCTCAGATAGACTGACCCTTTGTGTCAAACTAAGGAGGCAGAGCCTCTGGTGATAAGGTTCATGTACAAGAAGAAGGAGGAAGAACTCTGCAGGTGAAGGGCTCTGGACACAGCCCGGGACAGGATCATACGAGGTACTTCGCCAAAGCCGGTAAGTGTTGTACGCTGGTCTCAGAGACCTTAGTTCCTTGAAAGACCTGTTTTCATTTTAGTAGAAGAGACTACAAACCCAGGAATTAAGGAACTGACTGGCTGTTTGGGAAGCGTTCAGAAAATGTGACAAGAGGTGTCATTCGCAGGCTAGCAGCAGAGATCCAAGAAAGGAAAGTACTTCGGCCTGGGTTTTCGCTTTCCTTCTTGCTTCTGAAATGAGACTGGGAGAACAGCTGCGTGTTCGCAGCGGACAGGGAGATGCGCAGCCCTGCCCGTCTAGGACTCCCTCCCTAAGTTCTGTGAACAACACCTTGAGCCCCAGACTGCCTCCACCTTGGATTTTTGTCTCTCTCATCATTCATACTTGAAGTTAGGGGCTCCTGGTTGCTGTGCAAAAATAAGTGTATTCACCTGGGCAACCGAGCCTGTGCCATGTTTCTGCCCCCTGCCAGGAGACTCAGAGCCAAGATTTGAGCAGAAGATGGGAAGTGATGAGCTCAACAGAGGGAGGAAATTCTGTCTTCTCAGCTTCCTTTAGATCCTCCAGAAAAGAGCTTTCTGGCTCCTCGGAATTAAGACTGGTAGAGGTCACCCGACTGGATCAGAGATTGGGAGATAAAAGTACTGAAGTCAAATGAGATATCTGTGAAGTACCTTGAAAAAATATAGTCCTCCTCTGTGCATCCAGAGAGGCTACTTCAATGACTGTATCACTGGTACAGGCTGTAGACATCAGCTGGGGCTGAATGTGATGCTCACCGCCCTGCATTCATCCCGATCCCGGAGCCAGACCTGAGCCTGCACCCTGCCTCGCAGAGAGGTGATCTGCTGGATCTTGAACTTCCAGCTTAGGTGATTGCATAAGGTATTCTGCTTTGTCGGGTCCTTCAATAAGGCGACTTTTCTTTAACTTCTCTGTTAATCTCTCCTGTTAACAGATCCTATCCTCCTGGGCTTACCCTTAAACTGCCTGCTGATTTGAAACCTGCAGATAGCACAATACAAGCTGGTACTCCAGCAATTGTCGAGATCTATTGTAGGGCAACCAGCATGCCCAGAAAAACTAGCCATTCACCTTGCTCCATGCTATTCCCGTCAGAAAGAACATGGAAAAGATTCTCTCCTCTTTTGACCAGCACCCCCCTCCTTAACTAAAAGACGGTGTGTATGCATCTGGAATGGGGGCGGGGGGGGGGGTTGGAGTCCAGCTCTCCTGCCTCCACAAAGACAAAATGGTTCATAGCGGGCTAGAACTGGGCCATCATTAGGGGAGACTCCAGGCCTCTGGGATCTGAGGGAACGGTGGGCCGTGCCTTGGCCAGGATGAGATGCCAGTCCCGGGCTCGGATGGCCGGCTGAGCCCTTCCCAACGTGACTTTCTCAGGCGAACTCCCACTCCCGACACACAACGTGTATGCTTTAGGAAGATTTCTGCAACGTGACAAAGTGCAATTTAAAATCTGGCTTCTCCTTTCCTGAGCTCGGACCCAAACTTGTCCTGAAATAGGAGAAGGCGCTGTAGGCAAAGGACTGCAGAGGCGGAAGCAAGCGCCCGGCGTGGCCGCCGTGACGACGAGCTGCCAGCAGGTGTCAGTGCACCCTCGCTCAGTCGTGGCGCGTAGCCGCCGCCTCCGCGACCCCTCCTCACCGCCGTGGAAGGGGGCGCGGTCCGGTGCCCGGCCGTCCGTGTCCCGCACACTCCTCTGTGGTTCAGACCACACGTGGCCTCCTCTCCCCGGAGCGGAGCTCTGGCCTTGGGCGGGTCCCGCTCCCCGGGGGGTACTTCCCAATTCCGCCCCAGGGGGTTCGAGGCGAACGCGTGCCTTCCTTCTCACCAGCACCCCACTCTCCTCGCCGCCAGGGCCAGGCTGCTTCGGATGCTACTGGTACCGGTGGATGCTGCTCCCGATTCGGGCCAGGGTCCCCAACTCTCTTCCCTCCCAGGACCCAGCTCGATGGGGGCACTCCCCGGGGCCCGCTGCTTTCTGCTGGGCCGGCCCGGAGCTGCTCGGCCAATTCCCAGCAGGGGCCGCTCCCACTCCCCGGGCACGCTCTTTAAACCCCTCGCTCCAGGTACCCGCCTCTCCAAAGAGCCCGTCCGGCCAGGGGACCAGCGCTCCCCAAGGTCCCACACGGGGCGCGGGCGCTAGACCCGCGGAGGGGAGGCGCAAGGGGCGGGGGAGGGTCGGTTTCCCACGTGGGGGCTGACGCCGGCTGCTCGGCAACGCCAGCTTGATCCTGGGGCTATAAAACCAGTCCACGGTGAGCGCGGCGGAGCAGCAGCGGCCCGGGCTTCGCTGCAGACGCCCAGCAGCCGGCGCGCCGCCGCCCGGCCACCCCCAGCACCTTCTTCCCCTAGCCCTGCGTTCCTGCCCCAACTCACGCTGCCCTCGGACCCCGGCCCGTCCGGCTGCACTCAGCACCCGCCGCTCGCCGGGCCAACGCCCAGGAGACCCTGTGCCTCGGCCGCGGCTCCGGGAGGGCCGATCGCCCACCTGCCCCGGCCCACCTGAGGACGGGGGCGTCTTCATGCTGCCCGCACACGGCTCGCCCCGCCGCCGCCCCCGAGCTCCGCGCGCTGAGCCCCAGCCCCAGCTGGGCACGCAACTTTGGAAGTCCGGCGGCGCTCCGGGAGAGGCGGCAGAGTCCGCACCCCAGCCCCAGCCCGGGCCCGGCCGGCACCGCCGCGTCTGGGGGAAAGCGAGGGAGTCGGTAATCGCTGCTTCGGGGATGTAAGAAGACAGACCTAGGACCCCAGGCCCGCATCAGCGCCCCTCGGCTGCCTCCCGGGGTGGGGGCGGGCCCCGCACACGGTAAGACCTCTTGCTTTCGCTCAGGCTCAAGAGTCAAGATAAAGACAGATTTTAAATTTTCTGTCATCCCTCCAAGTGATCAGGCCACCGATGATTTCTGTTCTCCCTTCTTGAAGAATCAATCTCCCTTTCCCCATCGGCTCGACCTATTCTCTCCCGCCGCTTAGAAATAAAACTTGTGCTGAGCTGGGCAGGAGAAGGCGCCCACCACGAGGGCCACAAGCGCAGGCCGGGCGCCGTTCGCGGGAGCCGGGCCCATGGGCTGCTAGCGCCCCCCAGCCCCCACCCCCCGGCAGCTCGGGCCGGCGTCCCTGCGGCCCCCTCCCCATGTGAGGCGCGGCAGGGCGAGCGGAGCGCGGGAGGAAGAGGAGGACCCACTGGCGCAGGGCCGGAAGGCAGCTGGCAGCAGGCCAGGCAAGCGGGCACCCGCGTTCATGTTCCGCCAGGAGCAGCCGCTGGCCGAGGGCAGCTTCGCGCCCATGGGCTCCCTGCAGCCGGACGCGGGCAACGCGAGCTGGAACGGGACCGAGGCGCCAGGGGGCGGCGCCCGGGCCACCCCTTACTCCCTGCAGGTGACGCTGACGCTGGTGTGCCTGGCCGGCCTGCTCATGCTGCTCACGGTGTTCGGCAACGTGCTTGTCATCATCGCGGTGTTCACAAGCCGCGCGCTGAAGGCGCCCCAGAACCTCTTCCTGGTGTCTCTGGCCTCGGCCGACATCCTGGTGGCCACGCTCGTCATCCCTTTCTCGCTGGCCAACGAGGTCATGGGCTACTGGTATTTCGGCAAGGCGTGGTGTGAGATCTACCTGGCGCTCGACGTGCTCTTCTGCACCTCGTCCATCGTGCACCTGTGCGCCATCAGCCTGGATCGCTACTGGTCCATCACGCAGGCCATCGAGTACAACCTGAAGCGCACGCCGCGCCGCATCAAGGCCATCATCGTCACCGTGTGGGTCATCTCGGCCGTCATCTCCTTCCCGCCGCTCATCTCCATCGAGAAGAAGGGCGGCAGCGGCGGCCAGCAGCCGGCCGAGCCGCGCTGCGAGATCAACGACCAGAAGTGGTACGTAATCTCGTCGTGCATCGGCTCCTTCTTCGCGCCCTGCCTCATCATGATCCTGGTCTACGTGCGCATCTACCAGATTGCCAAGCGCCGCACCCGCGTGCCGCCCAGCCGCCGGGGGCCGGACGCCGCCGCCGCGCCGCCGGGGGGCGCCGAGCGCAGGCCCAACGGCCTGGGCCCGGAGCGCGGCGTGGGCCCGGTGCGCGCCGAGCCCGAGCCGCTGCCCGCCCAGCTCAACGGTGCCCCCGGGGAGCCCGCGCCGGCCGGGCCGCGCGACGCTGACGCGCTGGACCTGGAGGAGAGCTCGTCGTCCGAGCACGCCGAGCGGCCCCCGGGGCCCCGCAGGTCGGAGCGCGGCCCCCGGGCCAAGGCCAAGGCCCGGGCGAGCCAGGTGAAGCCCGGGGACAGCCTGCCGCGGCGCGGGCCGGGGGCCACAGGGCCCGGGGCGTCGGCGGCGGGGCCCGGGGAGGAGCGTGGCGGGGGCGCCAAGGCGTCGCGCTGGCGCGGGCGGCAGAACCGCGAGAAGCGCTTCACGTTCGTGCTGGCCGTGGTCATCGGCGTGTTCGTGGTGTGCTGGTTCCCCTTCTTCTTCACGTACACGCTCACGGCCGTGGGCTGCTCCGTGCCGCGCACGCTTTTCAAGTTCTTCTTCTGGTTCGGCTACTGCAACAGCTCGCTGAACCCGGTCATCTACACCATCTTCAACCACGACTTCCGCCGGGCCTTCAAGAAGATCCTCTGCCGGGGGGACAGGAAACGGATCGTGTGAGCGCCCGGTCCGCGACCCGCGAACAGACTGGCGCCCACTGCAGTCGGCGGGGATCGAGGGGCTCGTCTCTGCAGTCCCAGCACACTGAAACCCGGGTCCTGCCTACTCGGTGTTTCCTGGCCAGGCCTTGCCCTGTGGCCTCCTGTGGGCCTCTGCTTCCCCCACCCCCACCCCCCAGGGAAAAGAACTGGCTGGGAGGGCCGCAGGCCCCCCAGTTGTTGTTAGGGCCCCTTGTGACTTGGCGCGATCTTCCTGGGTTCTTGGGAGTCCCCTACTGAGTATTGCTTCCTAAAGGTATTTTCACCTCCCCTGAGTCCAGCTGTCAATGCAGATCAGAGCAAGCAAGCACTGAACGGACCCCAGAGGGTACGGCTCACAAAGGATTAACGGATGGGGGCTACCCAGCCCCAGCTAATTGCTCTCCCCCTTCCCCTAACTCTGTTTTTAAACAAATGCTCAGGGCAGCCCTGCCCATCCTCCCATCGCCCACTGTAAATACACACTATTTTTGATAGTACACGCTAGGGTCCCCGATGTCTGGGCTTCTGATGCTGTTGGAGATGCCTTTGAGGCAGACACATTGTCTCGGTTCAGGCCACGCCCCTTTGCAAAGCAAGTCCTTTTCTGGTGTCATTACCTCCTTCTGTGTCCTTTTCACCAGCAACTGGTGACTGTCCCTGGGGCCCGGACCTGCCTTGAGATTTCCTGAGGGGGAAAAGATTTCTGTCCATTTTTTTCCTGTGCCTAACAGCATAATTGCCTTTTCCTATGTAAATATTACAAGGAGGGACCAAGACAGAAGTAAATGAACCTTTCTGCCTTGCAGCAGCCCTGTGTATAAAGCCATTATCCTCTGATGCACCCTTCACCCCAGTAACTCACTTTAAAAGTATCTCTTTCCTGGGTCCCTCCCTCCCTCTCTCCCACCTTCCGTCTCTGCAGGGCCACTGCTTGAAGAATATGTATGTTTCTATCTTGTATGTTTGTGCACCTGCCCCTCCTTCTCCAAAAGTGCTGACTGCAAGAAATCTTTTAGCTGCTGTTTTTAGATGGAGGAGTGGAAATTACGTGGAAGAAGCAAACCTGATACAATTTGCCCAAGGTAAACAGTTTGAAAAGACAAATGAGCCTGCCAAACTGTACAGTTCCTGTCCCGGGAGCTCTTAGGTATCAAAGTATTGTCCTTTCCCCCCTGCTTTTCTGGTTGAGATCATGTCATTGATGAACTCCCAAAATCAAGGGAAGAGGGCGGACACCTCGTGTTTACATCGGAGTTTCTACACGTTTTAGACAGAGACTCTTTAAGGCCTGCGCTCTTACTTCACTAAAGACAAACTAATGGCAGCACACGTTGCTAATGACAGTGGATTT
Organism: Halichoerus grypus; assembly: GCF_964656455.1. Lineage (NCBI taxonomy): Eukaryota > Metazoa > Chordata > Mammalia > Carnivora > Phocidae > Halichoerus > Halichoerus grypus. The sequence goes on along the minus strand of NC_135718.1, from coordinate 18,981,035 downwards.
TTTTTTTTAATAAAAAGTTTACAGATCAAATGTGAAATAAATATGAATTAAATGGTTCTGTCTGTTATCTGAGTTTCCAAAGCTTTACGGGAACATCCGAATATATATATATATATATATTTTTTTTTTTTTCCAATTAAAAATTTTAAATTAAACAGTACATTACATTATAAAACACTCACCTTTGAAAGTGTGAGCAATGGCAAGGCTACCATTTACCAAGTGTTTCTTTTTTTTTAAAGATTTGTTTTAGGGCGTGAGAGCGTGCGCATGCGTGCAATGGGGGGGGGCAGAGGGAGAGGGAGAGCAGCAGACTCCCAGCGAGCCCAGCCAGAAGCAGAGCCCTTGCTGAGCCCATCGCAGGGCTCCAAGTGGAAGCAGAGGAGGGGCTCCACGAGGGGCTCAACTCCGGTTGGAGCTCACGACCCTGATATGACTCCAGAGGACATTAATCTGAAGCTTAACTGAGCCACCCAGGTGCCCTTTACCAGGTGTTTCTTGTGTGCCGGTCGCTATGGTGAGCCCATTATGGGCTCTGCTTCATTTAATCTTCCCCCCAGGCCCTATGAGGTAGGTACTATTATTATCTCCTTTGTACAGGTGAAGAAACGGAATCTCAGAGGGCAAGTGATTTGCTCAAGGTTAACAAGTGGTGGAAATGCATCATACCCAACTTTGTCTGGCTCCAGGGTCTGCACTCGGAACCTCAGAGCCTTGCCGGAGTCCCATTAACACTAGGGAATGCTCCCAGCAGGGAAGTCTCTACACAGAGTGTGGTAGATACACGAAGTATGGGATATAGCCCAACTGTGTAGATCTACACAAAGTGGGTTACATGCTGCAAAGTGTCTGTGTGCCCTGAAGTGTGTGTATACCCCAAAGTGTGGAATATACTTCAAAATGTGTATCACGCCTTACGGTGTGATAATATGCAGCGTGTGGTATATAGCTCAGAGTGTGGTCTATGCACAAAGTGTGGTAGAGACGCCTGCCTAGAACCGCGTAGTGGTTGGTGGCTTGAATTGTCTCTGGCCGAAGGCAGGCTCCTTCCTGTTGCATCCCTGTAGTATCAGGTTCCACTCTGCTGTCTAGGAGGGCTTCAGATCCTCGCCCTGGGGTCCTGGTTCTGTGACTTCGAAGCTGAAAGGGCTCTTAAAGATCCAGGAGTCCGGCCCCTCTTCATCAAAGAGGAAATGACTTGCGCGGGGTCCCCCAGCTCCGGGTGACAGGCTGCCTCGTTCAGTTTAGGAGCAGGTAAGGCAGGACGTGGAGTGGTTCCATGCTTACGTGTGATCAGATGTAGCCCTGACGGAAGAGCCGCTCGTGGAGGAGCTGGGTTGGAGGGCACTCGAAGGACAGGCGGTGGTTTGGGGAAGATGGAATTGTTAGGCCAGCCGCCTCTAACACACGTGCGGACCGACTTTGGACGTCGCCCCAGAAGCAGGTCCCCAGCTCTCCCCGAGCTGTTTCTGTCCCCTCTGGGCAAGTCCTAGCAGTGTCTCTCAGCTTCCTTAACTTCCTTGGGTTGGGGGCGAGGGTGGGTGTGCAGGGGTGGCCCGGTGAGCCCTGAGAAGCAATCTGGGGGCCCTGAGGGGCATGGGTGAGGGAAGACAATGGTTCTGAGGGGTCTTCGTGAGAGGTGGGAAGTTCCTGCCATGTCCTGTCATCTGAGCCTGCAGACAGAGGAGTGGGCGGCACCTGGCTCCTTGCCCAGGGGCTTCCTGAGCCACGGCCTTTGGCACCAAGGCTGGCTGCCTGGTGTGGTCCTGGGCCCTGCTTCCCACCCCCACCGGGCCTCTCTCTTCCCACTCCAGGGCACCTCTCGCCCCAAAGGCAAACAGTGCCAGACAATAGGCCACCCTGGCAAGCCCTCAGGCACTGGGCTGTGTGTCCCAGACAAAGGAGCAGATATAAACACTGTTGCTGTTGACTCTCTCTGTTCTGCTCCGTCTGCTGGGGAGGGGTTTGCCTTGCCCTCGCCCCCAGGGGCCCTGCTCCTTGGGAAAGGGAGAAGACTGAGCGACGGTGCCACACAGCGCGGGCCTCTGGTGTAGCCCCCCACCCCATTCCAGGCACAGAGAAAGCCTCAGAGATGGATGGGGCTGGGGAAGGTGGGGGAGCGAGGGCTGGAGCCCAGACTTGGGGGCTGGGTTTCTGAGTTCACAGGGGGCATCGCTGCTTGCTCATAGCTGTGGGCTCAACAACAGCCCGCAGAGGTCTGCGGGGCGGGGGCGGGAATGTGAGGAGGAGAAATGGCCGGCAAGGGGATCTTAGCCTGAAGACCGGGAGATGAGTCTCACCCCACAGCTTCCTGTCCACATCTCCTCCTGAGGATGTAGGCCAGAAGAATCTGTCTTTGCAGCTGAACCTCCTATTTTATGGAACTTTGGTTGAGGTATCAATAGCCCCTGGCTCTTGGGTCTGAAGTGCGTCTTGCCAGATTTAGTCTGCGGAGGCACCTTGAGCTGGGGAGGGGTCGTGCCCCGTCTGAGCCTGGCCACGGGCACGGCCTTCTCCCCACACTTCTCTCTGTTCGGTTTCTGCTGTGCTAAAGGGCTGGAGGGGAGAATGGGAAGCGCTTGGGCTCCTCCTCTCTGTGAGTCTATAATCGAATTGGAGTTCAAGAGCCAGAAATGCCCGCACACATCTCCGGCACCCCACGTTGTGCTGTTCAGGGACCCGAGACCCTCACAGGCTGATGGATGGGGTGGCATCCCAGAGTCCCTCCAGAAGACTCCTCCCCGTGGCTTCTCTGTCCTGTGACGGATCTCCAACAGGAATTCTATTCTGCTGTCGGATGAGGAAGTGGCCGATTAACCCCAGGACCTCTGCGCCTGCTGCGTGTCGGGCAGCACGCCAGCGCCGCAGGGCGGTTCTCCTCCTTCTGTGCGTGCGCCCTGCAGAGCCTAGCCCTTGTCCCTGCGGGAGGGAGCTGAAGTTAGGGCCTGCCCTGCGCTTTGGAAGCCTCAGGGCTTCGTGGGGAGACGGGGTGTGCCTCCGGAAAGCCTCAGGCAGCCGTACCCCAGTGACAGTGTGGCGGGGGGCGGTGGGGGTGCCTGCCCGCTGAGGGCATTGGGCATCCTCCTGGGCCATGAGTGTGCAGCGAGGGAGAGGTCACTGTGGCTGGGAGCTCGGGATAGGATGTGGGAGGCAGGGTGCCAGGACCTTGGCTGAGGGAGAGGGGCGGGAGGAGAGCTCTAGTTCTGGTAGCCGAGCCCCGTGGAAGGCGTGTGCACCCAGGCCCAGGTCAGACCTCAGCTCTCATTTCTCCAACCCCACCCTGGGGATGGCACGGTGAGCTCTTGTTCTATTTGGGTTTACCCGTCAGGAAGCCTACCTCCTCACCTCAGGTAGAGTAGCAGGATCCGGGTATCCAGGCCCCTGCCCTTGCGGGAGGCAGGACTGCACATCAGGCCTGGCCCTCAGGCCTCTGCCCTGGGCCCTGCCACCCCTCACAGTGGACCTGGGAGTCTGGGGTGCAGGAAGGGGCTTCTTCCTCAGCAAACGGTGTGCCTGGGAGGGAAGCCACGTGAAGTCACCAAGTACAGTCACAAACACCAGGGTTAGTTTTGAAAATAACATTGATCTCTTTGATTCCCAGAACACCTGGGGGTTAGAGTTAAATAAAAAAATGGAACAGGGCCTGTTGGAAGGGGTGTGGACCTGGGCATTAGGAGGCCCGGGTTCTAGTCCCACCTTTGCCTTTTACTAGCTGTGTGACCTTGGGCAAAGCCCTTCCTGAGCCTCTGTTTCTTATGAAAATGGTTGTTCGAAGGTCAGTGTTATTTAAACGTGTGTTCCATGGAGTTTAACTTCAAAATCAATGTCAATCTCTCTCCCACTCTCTTCCTTCCTCTCTCACATATTTACCATCTATCTCTCTGTCCATCTGTCTACCTATCATCTATCACTGAAATACTGGGCGAAATGACCTTTAGCAGGAACCTTTTCTTCAGGACCTCACAGAGCCTTGGGATTCTCTGAGAGGGGATAATATGGCGGGCTATGTTTCCCAAACTCCCTGGACTGCAGAATTTTATTTTTTCATAGAGCAGCTCAGGGAATCATGTTTGCTGGAACACTTGTTGGGTAATGTTGGGCTAAGAAATCTCACTGGGCTTTTCTGTTGATCTGTTTTAAGATTTTATGAAATGCTGGCTCTGCTTTCTCCTTCTGTCCCTGCTTTAGGTGAGCCACTCTGGGCAGGGCCAAGCCAGATGTGTCCTTGCGGATAGCTGGCTAGAAGACTCATGAGCCTCACTGAAACTCGGGGTGGAAATGAGAGTTTGGTGTGTTTTTCAAATGTGGGCTCTACCTTTATGTATGTGTGTACGTGTGAATAAGTGCTCATGCTTATGCATGTATGTGTGCAGGGCTATGTGGACGTGTGTGAGAGTGTATGTGGAAGTGTTTGTGTGTGCACATGTCTCTCCGTGTGTGAACAGGTTCAAAACCTCTTTCACGGGGATATTTCACCAGGACCTGGGGTGCAAGCATCAGAGGAGTTGAGGGCAAACGTGTGTGTCACAAAGAGAATTAAAGGGGAGTGTAGTGTTGTGTCATTGATTTTCATTACAGTTGGCCCCTCTCCAACTTGTGTTTGGCTCCTCCTCCTCACCCCCAATGCTGGAATCCCCGTTCCCTACCATGGTAATGGAGCTGAGCTAGAAGGAGGACGGGATGATGGAACGTGGACATTTTGGAGAGGCCAACGTTGGTTCTCTAGCAGGTGTGTTCTTTAGCAGCAGCTCTCCATGGAAGAGGGAATTTATGTGAATACAGAGAGTTCAGGAGGGTTTGGGAGGCCAAGCTGGCCTTTAAGGCTCTCTCCAACTGTTCAAGTGCGGGAACTTGGGGCTTCTCTGGAATTTGTATCTGAGAAAAACAAGGTGGTGCACTGAGAAGGTGAGTAAAGAGAGACTCAAAGAAGGCGGGTAAAGAGAGACTAAAAGGGAGCTATTTACAAGGTGCAGGCAAGCTGAAGGGGAGCCCACAAGTGGTGGTGAAGCCCCTTGGGAGTGCACAGTGGGAGCTGTGAGCACCCTCAGCCTGAAGGGGTGAGGGGAGGGAGCTGTTACCGAAACCATTAGAACTGCAGTTGTGGGAAGGGGGCCTGGTGGGCGCTGTGTGCAGAGGGCCACTGCAGCCATTGCCAAACCGTGTGTGGACAGGGGCAACCCAGAGAATCAGTGCCTTCACCACTCTCAGTCCCGCGTCCGGTGGCTGCCCTTAGCCAGAATGCAGTGAGCACCGGAGAGAGTCAGGGTAAGGGAGCAGCTCCTGGGGACAGCGTGCCGGGACTTGGAACAGGGTGGACAAGGGCAGAGGCTGTAGCCAGAGGGACAGATCAGGAACAGCCAAGGTAGGATCCAGCACCTGAGAGCGGCCAGGTGCTACCACTTCGAGGGACAGACCGAAGGGAGGCCAGCTGCTTGGTTCCTGCAGTTTGTCCATGGTCCAACTGCATGGGTCACTGGGCAGCCATAGAAGAAACACACAGACCCTCTTTCCATCCACTCTGTGGACGTGAGGGCACGTGTTGGGGTAATTAGGAGTATGGCAGAGTGCGCATGCATACAGACACACAGACACACAGACACACACACACCATCGTCCCTGGTGAGTCAGGTGAGAGAGAGCCCCAGGGAACCATGCGGTGGGCTCTTGATCAAAGTTCTCTAGGCTCTCCTCATGTCTGTGGCTTGGTCCCAGTTTAAGAGCTGCCCAGCGGTGGTGACCCCTGGAGGGGGTGAGGACTGGTGAGGACTGGCCTGGGTCAGTGACCCCACCTGTCCCCGGGCTATGCTGGGGATTCTGGGGTTCCTTCCTCAGCACCTGTGAGTACCTCGTAGCCTTCCTTCTCAGCAGACACTCACCTTAAAGTTCTTTTTTATGCCTTGGCCTTAGGAGTTTCAATGAATGATAGATTCATTTATTCATTCATTCATTCATTCAACAACCCTTTTTTGGAGCTGTCCCTAAACTAAGATCACTGATCTTTCTCTGTTTGTGCTCAGTGCTGGGGACAGAGTGGTAAACAGGATAACGAGGGGCTTTGTCCCGCCACGCTTCTTCTTTCAGGGGGAGACAGATACTAAGTGGGCAGCAGGGAGTGGTAAGCAGGATGACGGAGGTACAGTGGGCGATGGGAACTCACAGCCAGGGGGCCTGGCCTGGGCTCGGGCATCAGAGGAGGGTCCTCGAAGTGACAGCTGGATGAGAACTGAGGGATGGGCAGGAATGGGTCTGGCAAAGACAGTGGGGGGCAGGGGGAAGCCTCATCTGTTCAAGCTACTGAACAAAGCCCACTTTGGTGCGACTGGGCGTGAGAAGCTGAAAGGCAAGTCGGGGGGGGGCCGTCGCACAGCCACCTGGAAAGATTTGTCTTGAGGGCAATGGGGAGCTGCTGGAGGGTTCTTAGGGAGGGGAGGAGCACCATCGATCATTCTGGCTGCAGCTGGAGGCTAGCGGGGTGGGGTTGGGAGCAGCAACCCAGAGCCAACAGTGGCCTGGCCAGGGTGCTGACATGACACTCAGGAACCCGGGACTCCTGCCTCCCCCAGGGTCACCCAAAGGCAGTGCCAGTCCCTCCCTGTGCAGACACAGACCCTGGGATTTCACAGGTACCCTTGCTTGTAAAACACTGTATTCCCAGCGCCCCCATCACTGTCGCCCCAGTGACCCATGCAGCTGGATCTTTAGAGATTGGTTCCTGGACTCAGAGCTTCCTGATCATGGTTCCAGGTAGTCCTCCCCTTGGAGAGGTGACTCAGGTGGGCTTGGTGCCACGTAGGTCCTACCGGCTGTGAGACCTGGCCTGACACACTTCCATTTCCGAGCCTCGCCTGTTGTGTCGACCACAGGCCAGGGAGGAACGCAAGCTGGCCGAGCTGCCGAAGACTGGGGGCCATGCAAGGGCGGATGAGGGTTTGCAGGCACTCAGCACCCCAGAGCTTTTGCTCGGAGTTGAGAGATACCCGATAAGCCCCAACACCGGGACTCACCTTGCTCACTGCTGTGCTGGCCCGTCCAGGCCCCTCCACGAGAAAAGCCTTCTGCTTACCAGAAGTTTGGGAGCCTGTGACTTGACACGCCTCTCTGCTCTGCCCGCCCCAGGAGCTCCCAGCAACAAGCTCATGGTTCCTGGGGGGTCTATTTCTGTCATTCTCCACCTGTTTGTTGGCTGGAAACCCAATCCTTCTGCTTTCAACATTTGCTCGCTTGGGAGGGATCTGCCTCTCTCAGGTGCTCCCAGAGGGTGCCAGGTCTTGGAGGGAGTGGCTGGTGTTCCTGAGAAGGGCGTTTTAAAGGTAAGGCATTGGGGTTGGAAAGATGGGATTCCCATTCTGGTTCCGTCATGTGGCTTTGATTTTAACCTCGAGGAGATGGTGGTTCCTAGCGCTTTGGTGAGTTACCCAGGGCAGTGCTTGGCAAAGGGCAGGGACTCAGTAGTGCCAGGCTTTTCCACTCCAGTCTGAGAGCGGGAGGCTTGTGTCTGCTCATGAAGCTGCTCTGGGCTGGGCAAGGGTGGGCTGGCCAGTTGGGGACGGGGGGTGGCCAATAGCAGGCCCTTAGAGCCAGCGTTTCAGGGTGGTTTGTGACAGATTTGACCTCTTAGGCTCTTGGCTTTCTCATTTCCAGTCCGATGAAAGAGAGACCTTGTGTTCTTCAGTTGAGCGAGAAAGTGGGAGCGGATGAACTCTGAGGCCTGTGTAAGACCCGTCAGTGAAGCAGCCCCGAAATCAAGGTCTCTCAGTGCCCAGGATCCTGCTCTTCGCTGCCTCGTTCACCGCAGGTGGGTTTTACTGTCTCCTGGTCATAACACTCTCGTTTCCGCCTCCATAACTGCTCAAGCCATCCTACATGGAGAATGCCACGCACCCCTTCCCCAGCTGCCTCGCAAAATCACACCCAAACTGTAAAGCCAAGCTACACCACATTTCTTTTTAATTTCAATAGAGGAGAGAACCTGAGGTTTGACATTAATTTTTCCAGGGCTTACACCTTGGGTCTGACTCCCTGCCAACTTCCCTCCCTGGCCCCTAAGGCGGCAAATGCCCAAATGGGGCTGCATGGTGAGGGTCCCAGAGCTCTGTGGGAGGGTCTTTTCACCACTCTTTCTTCTTGTTCCAATGGGTTTGGAGCCAGGGACTGGTGTCTTCACCAACCCTGCAGTGCCCACTTCATGGGAAGTTTTGGTCAGAAGAGCTGGAGATGAAGAGCAAGAGGAGAGCATGAGAAATGCAGATACTTTGCTTCCAGCCACTCCTAGGCTGCACATTCTCTCCCGCTCTCCTGCACCCGGGAACGGGGATCTGGGGTGTTGGTGTTAGACAGACCCGGGTGGCACCATGGCTCCATTTCTGGCTGTCTCTGTGACCTTGGACAAGTTGTTTCATTTTCCAGAATTTCACTGTCCTCCTCAGAAAAATGGGTAAGATCTTATCCTTTTCCACAACGTCATGGCTGCATGGTTATCATGTCATATCCACATGTTTATCATGTTTTACCCACGAGAGTGTGAGTTCCACGAGGGGAAGGACTTTGTTTCCTGCTGAGTCCCAGGCACCTCCAGCCCGCAGTAGGTGTCTTATAGCCTTCGTCAGATGAATGAGTTAATGACATGTAACGTGACGGAGTGCGGCGCCCACAGTAGATGGGACCATCCGGAGCCATGCTCAGACATGGAACGGTGGGTGCAAAGGTGAATCCATAGTGTCAGGTGTGAAACAGGCACACACTACGTGACACTCCCCGCATACACGTGCCCGCTGGGTAGGGCAGAGCGGATTACGTTCTCGGGAAACAGAGGGAACAGTCTGTTGGAGAAGAGCCTGCCTCCAGCTTGATGAAGTCCCCTGTCCTAAAGGTCCTTAAGCAGACGTGGATCTAGTAAAAGGGCTTTTCTCTGGGCTGTGGTGGAAATCCACTGAGATCTTTGGGTCTTCTGACCTTCACGAGCTGTGGTTCTGCTGTTCTTTGGTGCCTGAAATGACTAGAGAATGAAGGCAGGTGAGCCAGGGTGTGTGGACAGAACTGCAGGCTGTGGTCCCCGGGGCCTGAGGGTCATGGAGGGATCCCCAAAGAGCATACCTTTGTGCAGAGCCTTGAGGGATGGAGGGGTGTGTGTGTGTGTGTGTGTGTGTGTGTGTGTGTGTGTGTATGGTATATAGTATATATGATATAAATACATAGGGTATATGGTTGATATGTTATACATTCATCTCATACGACAGTGGGATGAATGTGTGGGGATGTGGAAAGGGTTTCAGGTTTAAACCCAGACAGTTGGTATATTAATCACGGTTCTCCTGAGAAACAGAACCACAAGATGTATGTATGTATACATTTCTCTCTCTCTTACTATTATCTCTCTCTCTCTGTCATTTCTAGATCTATCTCTCCATACATATGCACATACCTATCTAGCTATCTATCTACCTAGCCAGCCATCCATCCATCCATCCATCCGTCCATCCATCCATCCATCCATCCATTTACCATATAGATTTGTTTTAGAGAACTGGCTCACACAATTGTGGAGGCTGGAAGTCCAACATCTGCAGGGTAGGCGGGCGTAGGGTTGGAGGCCCAGGAAGAACTGCAGTGTGAGTCCAAAGCTAGTCTGCTGGCAGAATTTCCTCTTGCTTGGGGAAGGTCAGTCTCTCTGCGGAGGCCCTCAACTGACCGGGTGAGGCCCACCACCATTACAGAGAACTAGCTGCTTTACTCAAAGTCTACTGATCCAAATGTGAATCTCCTCTAAAAATGCCTTCACAGAAACATCTTGAATAATGTTTGACCATATATCTGGGGCTAGCCAAATTGACACACAAAATTGACCATCACAGATGGGTTTAAAACAGAACTCTGATCTAGAATTGTGTACTCAGAACAGTGGAGTTGGGGGGTTGGGGACAAGTGTTCCTGTTCCAGCTTTCAGCCCATGTTCAAAAGGTGGTTTCAGCTCATTAAGCCCCACTCTGACTCCATGGGGAAGGACCAGAAAGGGGTTAGTTTGTATGACTCACGGCTTCACCATCATAATCATGGTGATCCCCTGTGGGGGCAACAACACACCCCACTCTTTTTTTTTTTTTTAAAGATTTTATTTATTTATTTGACAGAGAAAGAGAGACAGCAAGAGAGGGAACACAAGCAGGGGGAGTGGGAGAGGGAGAAGCAGGCTTCCCGCGGAGCTGGGAGCCTGATGCGGGGCTCGATCCCAGGACCCTGGGATCATGACCTGAGCCGAAGGCAGACGCTTAACGACTGAGCCACCCAGGTGCCCCCACACCCCACTCTTTATTTTGCTCTCTGGGTGTCTCAGCTCCTCTACGCCCCTCCTCATGGAGACTGCGAGGGGAGAGCCTCAAAGTCAGGGACACCTTGCCTGTGCATTAATAGCCACTTTGGGGTTCTCTGTGATGCAGCCTGGACCCGGCAGGGCCTGGGCCTTCTTACCTCTCTCATGGATCTTCAAGCAGCCCTGGGATGTACTCACTGTTCATGGGATCGGTCCTGAACCACTCACTGCAGTTGCGCTGTCCAGCACTGTCTTGGCTTGCTCTTGGCTGTGCTGGTGACCAATGGGTTCACTTGTTTTCTCATGTTTAAATTTGTTTTGTTTTGGATTTGGCACCTGCTGCTGTCTTCTGAGCCTTGGATCTTCTTGATGATGAGGATACCTGCTCAGTAGTGGCGCCGCCTGCTCTCTGTCCCAGCAACTCACGGAGAATGTCTTGGACATGCCTCTCTGACCTGGTCCCTGGGGCCCTACTATGAGGGTGGCAGGCATGACTCATACTGTCCTGATTGCAGCTTTGCAGATAAGGCCTACATAGCTCTCATGGGGGGAGGACCATGGGAGCAAAGTGGAAGGAGGCAGTAGGTATAGGGTGCTCTTTGCTAGGTGTCACCTCTAAGCTCTTCCTGGACTTGGACACTTTGTTCTTCTTCTCCCTGGCTTTCCCAAAGCATTTCCAGGAATGTCCCTGCCCTGGGACAGAGAGAACAGAGGCGATGGTTTCTATCTGTAGGTCATCAAGGTCATGTGTACGACTATATCCACGTGTGAAAATTGATCCATTTGGTATAAGTCCTGTGGTGAATATTTGTGGTTTGCCTCCCCAGACCCCACTTCCTCCTCAGTCTCCTCCCGCCCCGGTCTATGTTTGGACACTTTCCTCTTACCGCTCTCAGTCCATGTGGTTGGGGTGGGCTCCAAGAGGGTCATAGGAGCCAAGCCCAGACTTGTAGGCCACAGTGTATGTCCCACCCTGACCACAGTGACCAGGCCATTGTCTTAGTCCATTCAGTCCCCTCTTACACAAACTGTGATACCACACACTGGGTGGCTTATAAACACAGAGATTCATTTCTCACAGTTCTTGGGGCTGGGAAGTCCACGATTAGGGTGCCAGCATAATTGGGTGAGGACCCTCTTCCATGTTGAAGACTTTGTTTTATGCTTGTATGGCAGATGGGGCAAGGAACTCTCTGGGGTCTCTTTTATAAGAATACTAATCCCATTCATGAGGGCTCTACCTTCAGGACCTAAGCACCTCCCACAGGCCCCACGTCCTAAGACCATCACGTTGCAGGGTGAGGATTTCAACATACAAATTTTGCGGGCAGATATAAACATTCAGACCATAGCAGTCATGGTCCCATCCCTGAATTAGTCAGAACCAATGAGATGCCAGAGACTTTGCTGGAACTGTTGGGAGAGAGGCAGGTGTACTTTTTGACTGGACCTGCTGAGTCCAGCTGTCACCTGGGGTGACCATGGTGGAGAGCAGAGCTCGGAAAGAGATGGAGTCTTGAGGACATCAATTTAGCCCCTCATTCAGATGTGTGTGAAATCAGACCTACCTCTAGACTTTAAAAAAAATAAAATTCATGAGCTGATGAATTCCCTTCCTTTTATTTAAGCCAGTTTCAGTTGGGTTTTCTGTCACTTATAACCAAGAAAATCCTAATGGGTATAGCCCTGTGACCTTTGGGTCAAAGTCACCTCAAAGTTTACATGATCTTGAAGTGAGTTTAGTTGTTGTACTTTAGTAGGTGCCCCCTGGTCCTAGTGCTATGATCCATTCTCTAATTCAAACTGTGTCGACACTGCTCTTGGTTTTCAACGGCCTTAAATAGTTCTTTGAACTTGTCTGGAGGCATCACTCTAAAGTCAGAAACCCATAACCCGTGCACGTGCTGAGGGAGCCTACAGACCATGTTTATTCAGTAGTTGGTACAACTGCTTGGATGAGTTGGGAGGAAGTAGTGGTCATCCATCGGTTCTTGGAATTCCTTAAAGCTGTGGGCAGGAGGTGCAAGACTCCTGGTCATCTGGACTTCCAGTTCCAGGGCCGAGTTTACCTTTCATGTGTTTCTAAAGAGGACAGAACAGATGTTCTCACAGAGTTTCCTGGCCAAGCGAATAGTCCAATAGTCTTCATTACCAAAAGCGATCGAGTTCATGGCCCAAATCCTGACTGTCCCCAAGCAGTAACTATTGTCACCCAGTGATTTATTTCATGGCCAGAATTCCCAGGAACTGGATTTAGAGGTTGTTGAAATGTGTAAGCATTATTTGTGTGTGTGTTGAATTTTTGGGATATTCTTCTTTGATCTTGTTGGCAAAATGAAACCATATGAGCTAAGCGCATGGGCCATTCGGGTTTCCAGCATTCTGTGCTTACATTCTACTTCTTTATGCATTCATATTGGATCTTAGCCTTTGAAACTGTACAGTGGTGATTGGGCCTGAATCTTGTAAGTGTCAATAATGGCTGTAAATCAGCTCTGTGTAACGTGGAGTCCAAGGAAAATTGAAAGAGCATTGTGGTCAAGAGTCTGTGCTCTGGGGTCTGCAGACCTGTGTTCCTTCTAAGTTATGTGAGACCAGAAAGAGAGAAATGTCTGAAGTCCACATTTGTCTTGTCTTTCCAAGACAAGCTGGGGTGTCACCAACTCTACAAATGCCTCTTCCTCTATGTTTCCCACCCCCTACTTATGGTCTTTCCAGACTGCTAAATTCCACCACCTAGGGAGAAGAATCCTGGATCTCTTTATCTTGCCATATTATTTGACTTTTTTTTTGGTGGTGGTGGTGGGGTCTATGTAAGCTTTTCCTTTCTCTCTAACTAACCTGAAACTGCTGGGTGGGTCAAGACTATGCCTTACTTCTCTACAAACCGACCTCTCCTACCCCCACCTGGTGTCTGTCACTGTGCCAGGCATATAGAGGGTATCTGGTATGGCCTTGTGGATCCTAGGATCTTTGCTGCCATGGGGATAGGAGACGGCCAGTGGGTGTGAGGAAAAAGCAGAAGTTAGACATGGGAGGGGAGGTATAGGTGGGGTGGCCAGAGATGGAGGAAGTGGTCAATGAAAGAAAGAAGTTAACCCCTCCTTCATTGTCTAGTCTATGTTCATGTGTTCCGTGGGCAGCACTGAGCGCCCATGGAAGTGAGCCTGGATCTGTAGCTTGAAGTGAAGCTGTGGACATGGATGCAAAAGTGACCACAGCTTCTTACCCAAGGTGATTGACCTGCTGATCTGGTTCCCTTCCCCTGGGCCAGTCCTTCCCCTGGGCCAGCCCTGTTGGGGGTGGTCTGGGTCCTGAACCATGACGTATGGCTGACTTGGAAGGGTTAGCGGCCACAGAGCAATAGGCAAAGGACTTGCCCTTGCCCTTCTTGGGCAGAGAGAGTTGGAAGCATCTGGAATTGGTTCCTGCCTTCTGTCTGCAGCCTTATCCTAAAGATCTCATGGACACAGAAATCTTGAAGATCCCAGCCCTGTTTCCAAAGCAGCTGCAGTGAAATGGGATTTCAGCCCTACCACCTCGGCCCCAGTATGACCAGTAGCCCCGCTCTGGGAGCCAGCCTTCAGCCTGAGGCCCTGTACAGTGCCACGGTGCTCGGTTGTGGACTGGGGAAGAACAGGAGGAATAGCCTGCCCTCCTCCTCCACCCCCAGCTGGCCTGGGCGGGGGGTGGGGGGAGGTCCTCTTAGATGCCGGGTCCCAGAGTCACCCTGTGTATGCGTGCCTGTGTGCCTGTCTGTGTAATGTGTGTGACACACGGAGCCAGCGAGGCTGAGTTCAGTGGAACAGGAATAGGGACCAGAGATAGGTGAAGTCACAGGGAGCACTGCCTCCCTCCGTGGCCCCGGGCCCACCCCGGTGGGGGGTGACTGTCCCGGCTCGAGATGGCTGGGTGGGAGAGAAGTACAGAGGGCCCCGGCACGCACAGATCTCGTCGCTTCCAGCAGTGAGCAGTGTGCTTCGGGGAGGGAAACCCATCGATGACGGCTCTCCCTTGCTTACCAAGAGTGTGGCCTTAACCGGGCGGCTGGGCCTTGGCTTCTGAGCCGCGCCCCCGGGACCAGGCTGAGGCCGACGTCCGAGGTCTGCACGTACTGTCTCCAGGACCCGGGCTCATCGTCTCCTTTTTTACTGTCTCAGCCCCCTCAGCTGTGAAGCAGGTATCCCACTGCCCCCCCCGCGGGCGAGCCTGGTGCTCCCATGAGTGGGGCAGCACTCTGCCAACTGTGATGTTCCGGCCACAGTGACGACGATCTAGCGGACAAGAGAGCGCTGGGCCCCCACGCTGCAGTGCTGGGGGTCTGCAGGGACCGGGGGACAGGAAGGCTGCTCCGAGGAAGGCAGTTTGGTCCCCACAAGTGTCTTGAATCTTTGTCCTTTTGCCCGGGGCCGTGAGACACCAGGAGCTTGGCCGGCCTTGGGGCCAGGGAGTGTAGGAGGCTGGAGGGGATGGAGAAACAGGCAGAGGGACCATGTTCCTTGTTGCCTCTGATTTATCCCGTCAGTCGCCACTTTCTCAGAGCTGATTCCTTTCCAGACTGTAGTAGGAACCACGGGGGCCCTCGGACCTTCAAGTGTGATACGTTTCTGGAGGTGGTGCTTGGGGAGTCAGGAAGAAAGCAGCCCTCTGGCATTGTCTCAGTCTTGGCCGCCCCTAAAAATACGATGAGCTGCGGCTAATGAGAAAGCACCGCAGGCCTGGCTCGGCATGACCTAATATAGCCTGGCATTCAAGCCCGAACCAGGACGTAAATGGGGACTGGTAATTGAAAACACGAGATGTCTCTCCGACGGGATGGCAGGGAGCCTGCTGTGATCTCGATGGCAGGGCACGCAATGGGGTTCTGAGCAGAGGTCCCTGGAGGCTCTCCTGGTTTTACTAGTGTGGATGGGGTGGGGCCCAGCTGAGAGCACCCGCCCGCAGCCTCTTGCCTACTTTTTGGTTAGTGGGTCAGCATCGGGTTGACCAGTCCAATTAGCTCTTGTGGGGAGGAGCGATGGGCTCAGTGCCACCAAAGTCATATATTCCATCACCCCAACCCTTTGGAGAGCAGCACAGACCAGTCCTCCCCCACTCCAGCCCTGCAGACACCCCAGCTAGCCTGGTTTTTGCCCTACATTGAATCTCTGAGCGACTCTGGCTTGACCCGCAGACAGCGGGCCACCTCAGACAGTGAATCGAAGCCAACGTCCAGTATAGAAACATCATGGCGGCAACACCAAAGCCTTGTTCTTCCTCTTCCTCCCTCCTTCAGCATGGACACGGCCCCATGGCTCAGCCTTGAAGCCAAAGGGCTCCATGCTGCTCTGGGCTGACTTGTGATTCAGGTCTAGGGAAGCAGAGGGGGCGGAACGTGGCAGGGGAGAAGCTAGGCTTTGAGTGACCAATTCATCCCTGTTGGCCTGAGACTTTCCTGGTTGGCACTGAAAGTCCTAAATCTCAGGAAACCTTTCAGTCCCACGGAAATCAGGATGGCTGGTGACCCTACTGCCTCACTCCTTTCCCTCCAAAACCCTGCTCATCGTGGGAGCCCAGTGGGCTCTCGGGACTGGTGTCCTAGGCGACTCACCCAAGGTCACTGGTCATAGGGCTGCTGGCTGGCAAAGCAAGGACTCGAATCCAGGGCCTCTGACCAAAAGTTCAGGGCTCCTTACACACCCCCCCTCCCCCGCCACTTGCTCTTCTCAGGTCACCTGTGAGCTCTCTCCAATGATCTTCGCCGAATCTTTTCCTCAGGGTGGAGGTGGCAGTGAAACAGCAGAAAGAGGGCAGAGGGAGGAGAATTGGTCCCCTAGGGGTTTAAGGCTCAGGGCTCTGGGCCTCAGTGAGGGGAAGGACTCAGTCTCGGCCCTGAAGTGTTTGACATGCTGGTTAGCAAAATGCAGTGGGCTTGCCCGAGGCTGCCTGGCTGGGGGGCCGCTCTCGGCCACCTCCACACACACCTGCCAGGAAATGAGAGATAAAGGGTGTGGCTCACTGAGATTGCATGACTCTCACTTCCCTTAAAGAATTTATTCGTTCAACAAATATTTATTGAGTATCTGTTCTTAAACATGTTGTTCACTCTGTCTGGAACATACTCTTGCCCTCCCTCCTCCTTTATCTCTGCCCCACCCCTCACCACATCCCGGCTCCATCCATTCCTCAGCTCTCAGCTTAATAGATAATATTTATCGAACCCTTAGTCTGAAGCACGTAGTGTTACATAACTCCTGTAATCCCCATGAAGACTGTGTGAAGCTGTTGTACCCATTTCATAGATGAGGAAACAGGTTAACTGGCTTGCCTAAGGACACCCATGTGTCTTAACTGCTAGGCTGGAGTACAGTCTGACGGCTTGTGCTTTCCATGGAAGGAAGGCTTTCCTGATCCCCCCCTCCCTGCCCCCAGAGCCTCGGTGGTCATCTCCTGCTGGAACACTCATCCGGGAGCTATGCGAAGCCTCACGTTCCTGTCTGTTTCTCCCCGGGACAGTTCCTGGAGGGCTGGGATCCTCCTTGCTTTATCCCAAGTTCTAGGCGGTTAAAGGAACCTAGTAAATACCTGTTGAGTGAATAAATGAATGGATTGATGGGAGAATGAATGATTTCCTTCAATGGCTGAAGGAGCTCTGAGACTGAAGTCCTCAGTGAAGGCTTTTGTTTTGTCACTGTGGGGTGCCAGGCACAGGCAGTGGTGGGCCCGGGGGCTCCTGATGTCCCAGGATAAACACCACCCTCCTTTCTGGGGTGATGATATAACTGTGAGATCGGGGAACAAACTGATTTTTAAATACTAACACAAATTTGGACTTTTTCTTTTTTTCTTTTTTAGTAGAATGAGATAGTTTCATGAATTCTCAGGATAAAACTGAGATTCGGAGGAAATTTCATGCTTGGGGTAGCCTCTGTAGGCAAGTCTCAGATCTGACTCCCCCCGTGTTGTAATTTCCCTGCTGCTCTTGGGGGTGCTTTGGCGAGAAACTTTGGGAAATGCCACTCAGGGGAGTGGCTGGAACCAGGGCATGGGGCATCTGGACTCCATGTGGGGGCAAGGGTGGCGTTCTGGGCAGGAGCTCTGTTGGGAGCTGAGGCCTGACATTCAAACAGGCTGCAACCCTCTCCTCCCAGGGCCTGGGGAGCGGATGGCCCGCCAATGGCTTTGGCTTTGAGCGCGCCAATAGCTGTTGAAATAAACACTTCACAGTCATATCCTGAAGGGCCACTGCAGCCTCTTGGAAAACCTCACACTATTTTTAGTCCCTGTAGCTCAAGAAAATGCCATCTCTTTTCCTCCCCACAAGCCAATTCATTGTTGATTTTGCCTGGGTCTTAAAACCCCGTTCTCCTTTTTAGCTCAGTGAGACCAATCAGTAGTCGGGTGGAGTTCCTCGGTCCATTTCTATTTTCATATCTTGTGTTCCTTGTTCACATGGGAAAAATCCAGCCATCTCCCCATGTTGGGGCCCCGTGCAACCTGGCTTCGTGCGGAGACACGGGATCGCTCTGAGTCACGCCGGAGTGGACATGAACGAGGGCGCATCAGGACTTTGAGTTCAAGGAGCCTGAAGTTGGCATGACTGGGGCTCAACGTGGAGCTTGTTTATTTCATAAAGCGTTTCCAAGGGGGAGAGGAGGAACCAGGGCCTTCCAGGCTGCGATGAGCAGGAGGGTGCTTTTCTCCCTTAGAAGAATTCACTCTCATTCAACAAGGACACCACGAGATGCTCAGCGGACGTAGTCCTTTGAGTTTATGAATGCTTTTTTGGCACCATTTATAGGTCTATTACTTGAACAGGGAAATGAACAGAATGCTGTGGGGAAGCAGACGATGGAGGGGCAGAGTCCATCTGGGGAGCAGCAAAGACTGGACAGAGGAAGGGACACATTAGCTGGGCCTTAAAGGATGACAAGAAAGGGAGAGATGCTCCAGGCAAAGGGAACAGCACGTGCAAATGCAAGGAGGCACAAAAGAGCACGAGCTGATGAGCCCAGGGAGGAACTTTGGGCCCAGAGCTTGAAGGGCCACCTCCACCTCTGTTGCTGTAGGGCGTGGGGAGCTGTTGGTGTCTATTTTGTAGGAAGTTCCCAGTGGAAGCTGAGCGGAGGCTAGACCATTCTGGAGTGTGTAGGGCGCTGTGCTGGGCACAGCATATTGCACTCTTGTATAAGACAACTGACCTATTGACCTTTTATTTTAAGGGTCTTATGACTACAGACTGGCCAGGTAGGGGGGAGGAAATTTAATCCCCAAATAGGGGATAGCACAGATGTCCCCACTCCTCTGTCCCATGTCCCTGGTAGGCATTACTAATCAATCATAGCACCATTTTCTGCTGAGTCTGGTCTTGGCCACAGATTTCTTCCCAAGGCAGAGCTCCAGGTGGTCACCACCATTTAGCTGAGGTGGCGCATGAAATGAAGCACGTTTGCCATTCTCATCCCAGGAAAATAAAACCGAACATTGATATTATGCTAAAACAAGTGGCACCAGCTAGGAAAGCTTAATGTCAAAGTTCCCAAGAAGGAAGTATTCAAAATAAACCCAAGGGATTGGTGGAGAAGAATCAAGTTCACAACCTTGAGAAAGTACTTTGAAAAAAAGTACCTCGGGATTAATTTTCCTACAAAGCGAGAGAATCACACAGTAATCATCGTGTACCTCTCACTCTCTCTACCACACACTTGGAAATTATAAGCAGTTTTCAAGTCCTTGCCATTACAGGTCTTGCCTTCCAATTTCTGCTTTCGTCTGCAGAAAGAGAAGGGAGTTGCAAAGTCTGATGTAAACAAGAGATCATCTAGTTGGGCTTCTCGGGGTGCCGGGGGCAGAGTAGCCGGATTCCTTGTCTGGCTCAAGAAGGCCACTCTTCCCTTGGCTAGGAAAGAGTTGAGAACCCATCTGAGCCCTCCCCCGCTGCCCTGTCTCACTGGAGAATTCCAGAATGCCAGTAGGGCTTAAGTCCTGAGGAAGATTTGGGCTTTGTGCTCCAGCTGCCAGTCAGCTTCCCCGTGGCCTTTGGCAAGCAAATGGGACAAGCAAATACCACGTTGGCCTTTTGATCTTCCCTTCTGTGCTTGACCCTTGCCCAGGGCCTGCCTTTCCTTCTCCTGCTTCCCCTATCCCACCCTAAGAAGCAGAAGGAGAGATAGTGGTCCTGGTGTTTCCAACCCCCACGTCCTCAGACTAGAAGGTGTTGTGTGAAGGGTTCCCACTCCCTTTCCTTGCTGGGCACTGCCAATAACCACGTATTTGCTTCTCTTTCACCTGGATGTACAAAGCCCCACTGGGTCCCTAATGGGCTGAGAACCCATCACCTGGCTGGGCTTAGCACCCTTGCAAGTTCCCTGAGCCATGGAGGCCTGACACACACTCACTGGCCCAGTCCCCAGGGCCTCCTGACTTCCTGATGGGGCCTGTTTTCCTCTCAGTGTGACCAGATCAACTCTGGCAGTTCCTGCAACATCTGCCTGATGCCCACATCTGCCTGATACGAGCTGGCATTGGCCACTCTCGGTGGATGACAGCAGTTCAGGAGAATTGCATGCCTGGCACCTCTCCACTTTCCTCTTTCCAGTTTTCCTGCTTCTGCCTGCACTCCAGACAGAGACCCTGCCCCCCTGGGAAGGGGCTTCCGGGTTTCCACGGAGGGCCCCCCGTAGAGCCCACAGCGGCAGTCCCTTGGGCCCTGAGGCCTGTGCTGGCCAAAGGATGTGGTTGCCCCAGGCTGGCAAATATTTAGGTAGCCCTTAAAAACGAATTCCTCCAGAATGCAGAGGAGATCAGGAAGGACCCCAGTGGTGGTCCTCAGCCTCTCCTCCCCTGCCCTGAACCATTCAGCTTTGGCCCCAAATGTAGCCAGCAACTTGAAAGCTCATCAGAGAGTTGTCTCCATCCTGTCTAGGGACCATCTCATGTTTTCAGCATACATCAGTGAGAACATTCTGTATCCCAAAGAGCTTGTCCAAAAAAATATTCCAACATCATTGGACTTTCCTTGAAAGTAAGTCTGTGAAATATGTCTCATCATATTCAATTTCCAGGGGGATTTTGTGTCCCCTCGTACAGATGGGGCTCCTGGAGGCTGCCCAGCTTGTCACATGTTAATTTTGCGAAGGTTCCAAGATGACTCCCTTCTTAGAAACCCAGGTGATTGCCCAGAAGATACCAGGGCAGTGCCAGCCCATTACAGCTGCTTTTCCTCATCGCCCTTCATTGCTGAGAGGATGAAGGATGGTCTCTCGGTCCATCCAGAGCAAAGCAGAGATGCCGAGCAGGCATGCATTGTCTGTGTCATGACTGTTTAGAGCCTCCCCCCCGCTTCCTGGGCAGCGTGTTGAAAAACAGAAAAGATGGGGCCCTTACAGTGAGGAGAGGGGGGACTGTTGGACAAGACATAGCAAGATGGCATGTTAGCAGTGAGAAAAAATAACATTATTAATGTTATTAAGAGTTGCCATTCATTGAGCACTTAATACATGCCTGGCTCTGAACTCACACTTAACATTCATTATCCCATTGCACCCAACCTGTGAAGGGATATTATTAACCCCATGTTACAGCTGAGGAGACTGAGGCACAGGGAAGGTAAGTGACCATGCAGACACTCCGCCAGCAGATGGAAAACCTGGATACGCTCTGCTGCTTGTCTGAACCCTTGGCCCGTCAACCCCTACCCCCCTGTTTGTGGACACCAGTCCTGGCTCTGCTGCTTCCCACGTGGAGGGGCCCTGGGCCCACCTTTCTGCCTCTACCTGGTTCCTCAATGGCAGGATGAGGAGGATGCTGTGATTGCTTAGCAATGCCTGCCAGGGACGGAGGAGTGGTGGCACCTGTACTATCCCCAATTTGGGGATTAAATTAAACTTCCTCCCCACTACCTGGCCAGTCTGTAGTCATAAGACCCTTAAAATAAAAGGTCAGTTGTCTTATACAAGAGTGCAATATGCTGTGCCCAGCACAGCGCCCTACACACTCCAGAATGGTCTAGCCTCCGCTCAGCTTCCACTGGGAACTTCCTACAAAATAGACACCAACAGCTCCCCACGCCCTACAGCAACAGAGGTGGAGGTGGCCCTTTAAGCTCTGGGCCCAAAGTTCCTCCCTGGGCTCATCAGCTCGTGCTCTTTTGTGCCTCCTTGCATTTGCACGTGCTGTTCCCTTTGCCTGGAGCATCTCTCCCTTTCTTGTCATCCTTTAAGGCCCAGCTAATGTGTCCCTTCCTCTGTCCAGTCTTCCCTGCTCCCCAGATGGACCCTGCCCTTCCATCGTCTGCTTCCCCAGAGCATTCTGTTCCTCTCCTGTTCTAGAAGAGAGTGTAGAAACAGACAGTTCAAGCCCCAACAGGCTGTCCCCCCATTGGCCCGTCAGCCTCCATGGGCCAGGGACCGTGGTGTGACTGCAGCGTGGCGCTGTCCCTGGCTCCCGGAGGAGTCGGGGGGAAGGGTTCTGGAGTGAGCCAACGTGAGGATGAAGGAGCTCAGGGATGTGTTGGGAAGTGACTTGAATTTTTATCCCCATTTGTTCCAGCTTGCCAAGGACAGGGCTTAAGTCACCCTCATTGTAATGAGAGAAGAGGAGGAAGAGCAGTGATTAAATGTGCCCGATAAAACTTCTCTATTTCGTGTTTGGAATAAAAAAGGGGGAAGGTGGAGATAAAATAGCGCTTGTTTGCTGTCTTTGGTGACACGGCTGAGCTGGCCCTGCTGGCCGGGCCCGCGTCTCTAAGCCTCCCGGGTGAGGGCGGTGCGGGGGCCAGGGCAGTGCCAGGGGGGGCAGTGGGACAGAGTTTGGAGGGGCCGTTGCCACAGGGGGCGGCGGGGGAGGGCGGGGACGGTGTCACAGAGGAGGAGAGGCCCGAGCCAAGACACGAGGGAAGAATGGGAGGGTTGTCAGGTGGGGAGGCTGTTCCAGGCAAGGAACGGCATGTGTAGCCTGTGGGGTCGTGTGCACACGCGGCCAGCCGGCTGCAGCCCGGCGCTGAGCGGGGGAGCATCCTGCAGCATTCCTCCTCTGCCCGATCCCCACCTCCCGGGGACTGAGTCCCCCCGTGCTCCACGCAGCCTTGGCCTCTGTGGGGAGCACAGTGGGCTGTTCACTGGCCAGCTGATGTTTCTTTCCCTGGGGGCCCGTTGGCTTCACGTGTGTGTCTGTCTGGGTGGCATGTGGTGTCTTCTGGAGGTGAGTGGGCTGTGACCCCATTTCGTTCTCACACTCAGCTTCTCCGATGAACTGGAAGGACAGGGAGGGAGGGCAGTCTCTCCCAAAGCCACTGCCCTAGCCTTTCACCTCTTCTATCTAGAGCAGGGCAGTGGACACAGAGGAGTGGAGCCAGGGAGGCAGGGGGCGTCCCCGGGAGCTGAGTAGAGAGAAGGAGCTTGAGCACCATGCGTGTCCCTGGGACCCTTCCTTCACCTGCCCCATACAGCTGAGCTGGCTGGGGCCTCCCAGCTTCTCCGGCCGAGGGGGCCCGGTGAGGACTTCGCCTGTGTCATTGCCATCATCATCCTCTGCTGACCCTGCCCGAGGCCATGCTAGGCACCTGGCACCACGCTCTGGCATTTAACCCGAGGGCCTGCGCTCCGAGTGCTCAGGGGTGGTGGGTGGGGGGTGCTTTGGGTTCTGAAATTGGGCGCTCTCTGCATTTACCCCGAGGGCCTGCCCTCTGGGGGCTCGGGGGTTAAGGAGAGAGAAGGGACCAACAGTGAGAGTCAACTGATGCAGTTTGGATCCCACCCGAAGCTGGCTGGGAAACAGATACACCCTCGGAAAGTTATGTGAAATGAGTGTCGATCATAACTAATGTTTGGCTTGACGCCAATGTTTGCCATGCCCTGTCCCCCCTAACTTAGGTCCCAAAGCAGCACTGCTCCATAGAAATATAATGTGAACTATATACATAATTGAAAAATTTCTAGTAATCACATTAAAAAAGTAAAAAAAAAAAAACCCGAACAGTTGAAATTAATTTTAATACATTTAACCCAGCACATCTAAAATATTATCATTTCAGCGTGTAATCACTGTAAAAATTGTTAATGAGGTATTTTCCATTCTGTTCCTGGTACATTAAACTACAGTGTATTTTGCACCTACAGCGCATCCCAGGAGTGGTTATTGTATCGGATGGCAGAGTCTCAAAGGCTTTAGCAAGTGATGGGGGGCAGATACCTTCTCTGTGCCTCAGTTTCCTCCTCCGTCAAATGGGGATGATAATAGTACCTAGAGGTCATACATACAAAGGGCTTAGCACAGGCCCCGGCTCAGAAACCTTTTGGTACATGTTCGTTCCTGGAATCGGTATCGGTTGCTTGAGGTGCTGGGTCTGAAAGGGACCCTGACCCTGGAGTGGAATGAAGAGGGTGACATGAGAGAAACCAGCCATGGGATCCACTCCAGGCCTCCCAGACTCCCCGTGGGCCCCATACTCTGAGCACCTCACGTGTGGTTCCTCCGCTCTTCCACATGCCTGTGTGGACCCTTGCCTTACGCCCCTAAGGAAAGCAACTTTCCTTAAACTTGGCTCCTGTGTCCACCTTGGTGGTGGCTCCTGCTACCCTTTGTCTCCTGGCCCCTGCCCTCTGGCTCTCTAGGACTTTCAATGCCTCCATGGCCAAGAAGCTACCTGAGCAAAAATGCTAGAGGTGTGGGGAGCCTTACTAAAAGAAAGACCCCCCACTTCCCACTTCCCAGGCGCTGCCTTGCTGGCTGGCTTGAGTCACGGGATCCAGTTTGTTTGCTCCAGATGACATCTTTTGGGCACTTGCAAGTTGTGCCATGGCAAGCCCAGGTCATAGGTATTATTCTTCATTTGCTCGGTGAGGAGAGTGAGGCCCAGAGGGTCTGTGGGACCTGTCCAGTGGCACCGTGCGGGGCTGAGCCCAGAAGTCAGTTCTCCTGATACCTTTGTGCCCCTCCAAGGAGAAAGGCCGAGAGTGTGGGGCCGGACCTCCTGCATGGCATTTCGCCATGTGATTGCTTCCTCACATGGGCACATATGGGACGCACTGGGGGCTCTGGAAGCCCTGGTGTCCAGAGCAGAGTGACCCAGCCTCACTGCACCTCGTGTCTGGGGTGAGAGCGGGTATCACAGGGAGGTCCAGCCTGACTGGTCTGGCGGTGGGTCAGGGCACTGGGCTTATTTTTAAAGCCTCCTGTGAGTTGAAGGTGCAACCAAGTGTGAGAAGCCCCAGTGTGGCCAGCAGAGCCTGGGGTGGGGGAGGGCTGCGGGTTCTGAACTTGGGCGCTCTCTGCAGCCTTCTACCTAGGTGCCCGGATGTGGGACATTTTGATACGGTCTCATCAAGATGCAAAACTGCTGCTTTAATTTCCAGGTAACACATCCAGCAGTTATTTCTGACCCTCATTTTTTTCACTTAAATGGTCCCTGAGCCTCATTCGAGGTAGTAGGGGAGGATGTCTGTTTTCACATAGTGCTTGGTAAATCATGAAAAAAGCTGAAAATTTAACATCAAAAATTTTAAAAATATTAATTTTTGAAATAGGTCATATACTCACGTGGTTCAAAGAAAGGTTGAAGGTGAAAATTCTCTCTCCCATCTCAGCCCCCTTCTGGGTGCAGTTCCCGCCCCCTACCTTTAATGGGCAATCATTCTTGTTACTTTTGTAAATTTTAGTTTATTTTGAAAATATAAGTAAATTAAAAAAATACCCCCTCCCCCATTTCTTACACCAAAAGTAGCATATTATAAACACTGTTCTGCACTTTCCTCTAATCATTACATATCCTGAGTTCCTTCTGTATCAGGATATAAAGAGCTTCCTCATTCTTATTTTTTTCCAAACAGCCGCACAGCACGTCATTGGGTGGACGTACCATAATGTCATGATTTACTTGGCTAGTCCCTACTGATGAACATTTGGCTGTTTTCCATCTTTTTCTGCTGTAACAAATTATGCTGCAGTGAATAACCTTGTAAGTACATCATTTCACATGTTTGCAAGTCCTGTGTGGGTAAGTTCCCAGAGGTGAGATTATTGGTGAAGGGGTCCATGCATTCATAATTTTGATGGATGTTGCCAAATTACTCTCCAAGGGGATTCTCCCATAAGCAATGTGTAAGGGAGCTTATCTCTCCATGGGCTCTGCAACAGACCAGAGAGTTAAATGTTTGGTTTTCGGCCAACTTGCTAGATAATATTATCTCAAAGAAGTTTTCCTTCACATTTTTCTTATTATGAAGAAGGTGGAGCATCTTTTCATATATATGTACATATATGTATATTTTAAGATTTTATTTATTTATTTGAGAGAGAGAGCACGAACGGCGGAGGGGGGGCAGAGGGAGAAGCAGACTCTCCGCTGAGCAGGGAGCCTGATGCGGGGCTCGATCCCAGGATCCTGGGATCATGACCTGAGCCGAAGGCAGATGCTTAACCAACTGAGCCACCCAGGTGCCCCATCTTTTCATATATTTAAGGGCCTTTTTTTTTCCTTTTCTGTGAGCTGTCTACTCATATCCATTTGTGTTGTCTTTCCCTAGCAACTTGTAAGAGTTTGCACATTTTAGAGAGAATTGCCCTCTCTCTGTGATATGGGGTATAAATATTTCCTCCCAGAGTTTTATTGCTTATCATTTTTTCCATGCAGAAGTTTTAATTTGTATTAGTCAAATTGCTCTGTCTTTTCTTTTGTGACTTCTGAAATTTGAGTCTTGGTTAGAGGGGTCTATCCCTGGCTGTATAGAAATTCTTCTTTTTTCTTCCAGTCAGTTTGTGATTTCATGTTTCCTTGATTTAAATCTTTTTTTTTTTTTAAAGGTTTATTCATTTGAGATAGAGAGCAAGTTTGCCAGGAGGGGCAGAGGGAGAGAGAGAGAACCTCACGCAAACTCCCCATTGAACGTGGAGCCCGATGTGGGACTCAACCTCATGACCCCGAGATCATGACCTGAGCCAAAACCAGGAGTCAAACGCTTAACTGACTGAGCCATGCAGGTGCCCCTTGATCTAAATCTTTGATCAGTTTGAACTTTATCTTTGTATACAGTGTGGAGTATGGAGCTGACCTTATTTTTCTCCAGATGGCCACCCAGTTTGGCCCCGTATCATTTATCGAATCATCTCTGTTTCCCTCCCTGATCTGAGATATCACTTTGTCACATACTCAATTCCCTACGTAGTGGGGTCTATTTCTTGCATTTTTCTCCTATTTGATTGGGATATTTGCATATATGCATGACACACTGATTTAATTATTGGGAATATATAGCATATTCTTCATAGATCTTCTTTTTCAGAGTTTCCATGGATATTTTAGTTTGTTTATGGCTCTTTTTGAACTTTAAAATGTGATTGTCTACTTCTGTACCTTTTGCCCCAAATTCTGTGGGTATTCTGTAAACCAGTGGTTAGGAGTACAGGTGCCAGAATGAGGCCACTGGAAATAAAATCCCAGTTACCATTTACTCCAGGAGTGTGGGCACATTTCTTAATTTTTTAAAGTTTCCCTTTCCCCGTTGTAGATTTCATAAGGTATTGTGTTACGAGAACATTCACATGAAGAACTCGGCTAGCACTATTTCACTTATATGTACTAGGTACAATACAACAATTATTTCTGATGTTATTATTATAATCATCAAAATATCTCCATGACAAAATGTGCCCACATCAAGACAGCCATATCTCAGTGTCACGTGTCACTGGTGGATGTGGGAGGGGGGAGGGCTCCAGCAGCTCACATTTGACCACGAGATTAGAGTGATGGGAATTCATGACATTGGTCGTGGAGGGCCCTGGATGGGCTCTTGCCACCAGTGAGGGAGCCTCTTCGAGCCCGGTGTGCCCCGAGATTTCACACACTGCAGCCTCTGGGAACCGGGGCTGTTGTTGGCGGGACATGCTGTGGTCTTCTAAATCTCAGCAAACAACTCACATCTTCCCTCCTCTTCTCAGCTCCTCTCCCCAGCATGGGTAGGTTCTTGTATTAAAGAAGAGGGAGGCCGGAATAAGAAAAAGAATGATGAATATAACAACATTCGTATTTCACGTGTTTCACGTCTCTTATCGGGAATCCTCCCAACAAACCAGAAGGAGAAGCTGGGAGGAAATCTAAATCAACCTGGCCATTCAGCGACTGTCAGGTTTTTTGTTTTGTTTTGTTTTGTTAACACACAGCTTCCAGCGATCATCGCTGGGCTGGAATTCTGCATCTTCTTGCTACTTGGATACGCATGGCAGTGAGTGTGAGTCTCAGGCCAGATTCTGCCACTGAAGAGCTGCAGGTACGTGATGGCTAACGTGGCACAGCTGTTCGTAGAAGCTCGGCGAGCTCCCTGCTCTGGCCGTGGCACTTGGACGAGCTCTGGGCATAAAAACCACTCCGGGGGGGAGGAAATGGTACTTTGACGCAGGACCTGCCCCCCTTCAGGGCAGATCAGATGACAGATCCCTCCATGAAGTCAAAGGTGGGGCGCACAGGACCAAAGGAACTTGAGTGCCAGCACTCGGCTAGGTGGCCGGGGTTTTGGATTCTTGAACCCTGTTGACGCGAAGGTCAGAAGGCTGCACAGCCTTTCCAGCCAGCCCGTTTCCTGATCCTCTGTCATTTGTCCCGTGACGAGTGTGTCTGACCTTCAGGGGGTCAGGCTACGGACCCTGCAGTGCAGATTTAGGTAAGGATATTTGAAGCCTTTAGTAACACCTACTAGAACGTGGATATCTGATCGGGAACTGCAGTTATTAATAATTACCTTAGGGTGAAGTTGAACATAAATTAATATGCACATACGCGTATACTTCACATTGTGTATACTTAAGTATTTTAAAGTAAGTAATATATCATATAATAGGGACATATTTCAATCTGAAGGGATTGCAGGAAGGGAAAGCAACTTGCCCAAGATCACACAGCCACTAAGTGGGGTGTCAGGATTGGAAGCCAGGTCTCTGCCTGAATCTCCATGTTCTTGCTCATGGGGCTAGTTGGGGGATGGCAGGCCCCTCCCCCCGCCCCACCCACAGTAGGACTGGGAGAGTTCCGGGCTGCCTGGGACTGGGTAGGTGTTCTGTCTCATTCTGGGGTTCGGTATTAGGAGCCCAGTTACTTGCAGCTCTCAGCCAGATTCCCCCACATCAGCTTTCTCAGTCATGAAGGTGATATTTTGATCCCCCTCCTTCTCATTCCTCTTTCACCATTTGATAGGACCTGGAAGGGAAGAGAGGGATGCAGGGTGGTGTGGGGGGCTCTGTGAGGGGGTGTATTGGTGCCATCCCAGAAGCTCCTCAGGGTGGTGAAGCCATTTTGGAGGATAGTTTACTACTAAGTGAGAGAAAACGAGGGATTTGGAGTAGAGTTGTCAGATAAAATATAGGATGCCCAGTTAAATTTGGGTTTCACATAAGCAATTTTTTTAGTATAAGTATGTCCCAAATAAGGTATACAACACACTTATACTAGAAAAATTATTTATTTACCTGAAGTTTCAATTAACTGGTGCCCTATATTTTTATTTGTTAACCTTAGTTTCCTTTGGCAACACTAAGCTCTGGATATTTCTCAAGTACGATGTGAGGAGAAGAGAGAAGATGGGGTCTCTAAATCTCTTAGAAGGCCCACAGCTAACAAAACCCCGAGTGGATGGGCTTGGGCAGTAAAGGCATTTACTATTGGTCATGAGTCCAGACGCAGGGAGTCCCCTGAGCTCCAGCTTTACCTAGTCTGAGGTTCTCTCAGCTTGGCCTTCAGGATGGCGCCCCTCAGGGTCACTAGATGGATGTAGTATCTCCGGGCGCCACATCCATATGTTTCCCATTTGGGAGCCATTGCTTCCCTGCAAAGAACCCTTGACCAGCGGCCCTCCAGCAGGCTTGCATCTCATTGGCCAGAATCACGCATCCACACCCAAAGAACCACCATGATTGGCTGACAACAATCAGACCCGCCTCTTGGGGCTTGGCCTCTTCAGAAGCCTGTTACAGAGAGGAGAGTGGGTACCCGAACTGCTTGGGGTTCTCCAGGGTCTGAGATCGCCTCCTGCTCTGTGGATGGGGGGCAGCGTGGCCCGGGAGCAGCTTCCAGGGCTTTCTCTTCTGGCCCCTGACCACTGACCTCTGCAGGCAGGTGTCCTCCAAGTCAGTGTTTCTCCCAACGCCCCTGGGAGTGCTAATTTCGGATCCCAGGTGCAAGGCCTTCAACTGTCCCTCTGCTTCAGGTGTTCATCCCTGCTTTTCCTGTGACCCCACCTCACTGGAAATGACCCACGTTCTCTCATGGTTTTTGGCCTCTGCCCCCAGGGCACTTCCCTACTGGTCTGTAAGCACCTCTCTGAAGGTGCTCTAGGCCTGTGTCCCCACTGAAGCACCTGTCAGAGGTAGATAGATCCCCGTGGCCCTTTGCCACAGCCTTAGACAACTGGCATTTGGGCAGCCATCCCCCTCCCTGCTCCCTCTGCAGACGGAAGGCCTCATTTTCCCCTGTAAGGGGAAGGCACCCAACAGATGCCCAACTCTTAACTGAGTTGTTGGAATAGGCTCCGCTCCAGGAACCTGGGCTGCCTGGGGGTTAGTGTCCAAGGCCATAGCCACCTGTCGGCCTGTCTCTGGTTGTCCGGCAGTCAGTGGAGGCTGCTGGGGTCAGATGTGGGTCTAACTCCCCTCTAGATTTAGAGCAAGAAGCCCCTGCAGAGGAGGGGTGGGGAGGGTATCAGGCAGAGAGAAGCTAGACTGTTCAGACTAAAGCTGCTTGGGCCTGGTAGAGATGAGAGCAAGGCCTCCTGGGGGGGGGTCATACCTCTCCCCCCTCATTCCTGCCCACCCCCTGCCTCAATGCTGAAGGAACTATGACTTTGAAACACCTTCACAGCATGGGCCTTGGGCTCTCTGAACTCTGCAGAGCTCTTCTCTCCCCTGGTAGACCTTAGGTGGGGAGGCCCCCATCTCCCTGACCTAGGCTCCTGCTGACACAGGTGGGGTGAGGGGGTGCTGGGAGACAGCGGCCTCCAGCGCAGAACCTGCTTGCAGATAGACCTGGCAGCTGGCCAGTATTCCCGATAGACCCCAACTTGATTCAGTCTGATGAGTGTTGTTGAGGTTACCCTATGCCAGGCTGGGGGGCAGGGGTGTCTCTAATGAGATCTGACTCCCACATTTATTCAGTACTGAATGCCAAGGATCAGACTAAGTGTTTTATGGGCTTTAATCTCTTTTAACCTCATGATAGCCCCGTGAGACAGGTACTGTTTTTACTCTCATTCCCATTTTACAGATAAAGAAATGGAGATTCTGAGAGATTCAGTTACCTCACAGATACTCAGGTAGTGAGCAACAGGGCTAGAATTTGAAGTCAGGCCTGTCTGCTTGACTGTCAAATCTGTTCTTGTTCTTGAGGGGCTCACTGTCCTTGCAGGGAGAACAAATGAACTCCCCACTCTCAGGGGGTAGGAGGACAAAGCAGGCTGATTCTTTCCATGTAGAGGCAAAGAGTTCCCCCTAGATGGTCCAACCACCCAACCCAATAGCTGGGCCCCAGTATTCTTATCCCAACCTGGTCCTTCCCTCTTTATTCTGTTTCTCTTCTAGGCTCTCTTCTCTTGCAAGGGGAAGGTGATGGGGGGCAGGAGATGGGGATGTAAGGTCACACAAAGCCAGGTGTGTTTGGGGAAGCATTGGTTTCCCTTGTCCTTCTAACTCCTGAGGAGGCTGTGCTCAGGGTGGAAGGAACTCTCAGATACCTGCAGGAAGCAAGGAGCACTCGACTGGTGGGTCCTGGGGGCATGGCCAGAATGTATGGGGCGATGTCAAAATATTCCACAGCTGGTGACTGGATGTTGGGATGACCCAGGCTCCTGCTGAGCCAGGTATTAAGCTTTGAGTTGCTAGACTGTGGAGCAATCCAGGGGGTCACGGGGTAGGGGCTGGGGCGGAGGGTATGGGGGGAACTGTCTCCACGGGTCTACCAAGTGTTCCACGTATGACCATGCGGTGTGGTTGTCTGAATGTTCTGACACCACGGCAGTTTGGGTCTGGGAGGCTGCAGGAGGACAGGCCAGTGTTTTCCTGGGGGGCAGTCTGTTTGGACATGGCTGCTTCTCTGGCCAGCACATGAACTGATTCTTTTTCCCATTTGGCTCCCAAAGGGCTGGGTAATGGAATTGAAGAAATCTGAATGAATTGTTTGATGCATCATGACTAAGCTTGCAAGGTGCCAAGTGTCCCCCAGGAGAGGTCCTTGGACAGCAGGGCTAGAGTGCCAGGACTGCATGGTGGAGCCCACCCCCAGGAAGAGCCAGCGAAGTAAGCTGCTCTGAGTTCTAGAAGGGCTTCTAGGAGGGTTGGGGGAATTGTCATGTGCATTTGTGGCACCAGCCTTTGGCCTCTGACAGTCTTGCTGGTCGGGCTCTGTTACCGGTGGTGAACAGATGATTCGGTCCACACGGCATGTTTCACTTTTCAATAGCTTCGATGGCTCCCGGGTCTTTGTTACTGATCCCAGTTTGACTTCCTCGGAAGCTCCATGTCGTGGTCTTCGTTTAACCTTATGGAGCCTTGTAGGATAATTCTCATTTCATTTTCATGGATACTCTAGTTCAAGGATGTTTGGGGAGCCCTTAATCATTTCATTTACTTCCTCCACTCTCCCTCTGCCTCCTTCCTACATCTGTTCTTCTCCAGGGAGAATGTTCTCAATTTTATTAACCGTTCTTCCTGTGGTTTTTATGTCTAGGTCCTTTTACCAAGTTAATCAATGGATATAAGATTTATTTATCTTACCTGACATGGGTTCTTTCAAATCTTGTGTGCATATTAATATAGTAGCCAAGAGCGTTTATTGAGATTGAACTGTTTGCCACAATACGTCCGGTTCATTTTCTCTTTAATTTCACAAAGATCTTCTGAAGTTCATACTATTAGTTTTTCCCCCTCCCCCCATTTTATAGATGAGATTCAGGGGTGGGGGTAAGTACTTCCCTTGTTCAGAGTTACACAGCAAATGAGGGGTGAGCTGGGACCGGACCTAGAAGTCTAGCTTGGGGCCAGTGCTCCTGACCCCAGGTGGGGTCCATAGACCATCAGGCAGTCGCTCAGGCCTTGTGGGAAATGCTGAATTTGGGGATCCCGGATCCCAAGTGATTCACACGCGCATTCAAATTGGAGAAGCTCTGGTCTAGCCTCCCTGAAAGGAAATGGGACCCATGATTTCTACGGATGCCGTCTAGGAGAACAGTCAAGTTTGGTAGTCGCAGCCCCCGTCTGCTTTTGTTGACCTTGTCCTCAGGCTCGTCTGTGTCCTGCACAGGTCCTTCCCGAAGTAGGTACATCTTGTGAGAATGATGGTGTGATGGTTAATTTTGTGTCAACTTGCCTAGGCTGCAGGACCCAGATATTTGGTCAAACATGACTGAATGTTTCCATGAAGGTTTTTTGATGAGATTAGCACTTGAATCAATAGATATTGAGTAAAGCAGATTAGCTCCCCCCTCCAAGATGATTGGGCTGCATCCTATCAGCTGAAGGCCTTAAGAAAAATCACTGGCTTCATCCTGGATAGAAAAAGACCGAAGAAGAGGACTTTCTGCAGAAGACTGCCTTCTGACTCAGACCGTGGTATCAGCTTTTCCCCAGTCCTCCAGCCCGCCAGCCTACCCTACAGAGCTGGGACTCGCCGGGTCAGCCAGTGCCATAAAGTCAATCAATCTCTCTGTCTGTCTCCACACACAGTATATTTTATTGGTTCTGTGTCTTCGGAGAACTCTGACTGGTAGAGATAGCCAAGGACCAGTCAGGTAATTTGATTATGTTGCTCTCTAGTCTCCAAGCTGAACCAATAACCAGGGCCTGCTTTGATAGTGGGTACAACAGGCAATGTGAGTTGAAGAGTAAAAGAACATTCCCTGTCCTCCCATAGTCCTTCTTACTGATGCCTGAAAAGCCATTGTGAGCAACTAGTTTTTTTTGGGGGGGTGTCTGTCTATTCTCTAACACTGTCTGGGAAAAAGTTCCTCTTATGTTCCCCCTTTCGGCTGCAGTCTCTGGATTCAGTGCCAAGAGGGTGAGTGGCATTAGGTGGCCCTTATATTAGTCCCCATCAACCTCCCCATCTTTGATGTGGACAGTGACATGTTCCCAGTGGTGGGTGAAGTGCTGCCCAGGTAGCCTGAGAACTACTCTCTAACACTTCCATCTGATTGCTGCTCCTGAGCACCTCCTGTTCAGAAATTCCAAAGCAGCTCCTGGTCAGCTGCCTGGGTTAACCCCATCTCTTCTCTGGTCTCACGGTGAGCTTGGCATTCACCCTCATCTCCACCCTCCCCCTTCCCCCATGATTTGGGAGCCTCAGGCAGCAGCAGGAGGGCATGGAGGTATGAAATCTCCTTCTCTGGAAGCTTTGGCCCTGCTGAGCCTCTGGGCTGCTCGGACACAGGGCCTGAACTAGATGGTTATGCTTTAACTTTGATGCTCAACTTGACACCTTCCTCTCCCTGCTCTGGGAATTGAGTGTAATGGGACTGCATCTCCTAACATACCTGAGAAATACCTCTTGGGAGGAGGATTCTGGGTCCTGGGTCCTCTCTTTGCTGGTAGATCTCAGAGAGCTTCTAGCCATAAATGCTGAGAAGTCCTGCTTTTAAAGCCATGAGCAACCTTGGGTAGATACAGCACATTCTCCTCTTCTCTGGAGCTAGGATTCAAAGTGTGGGGAAGACCTGGCTCTAGATTTCAGTAG
Organism: Halichoerus grypus; assembly: GCF_964656455.1. NCBI lineage: Eukaryota > Metazoa > Chordata > Mammalia > Carnivora > Phocidae > Halichoerus > Halichoerus grypus. The sequence goes on along the minus strand of NC_135718.1, from coordinate 18,947,043 downwards.
AGATGGATACATGCAAAGGAAGAGCCTGGCTGTTTCTCCAGGAGATGGATGGTTCTCCAGGAGATTATCTCTGTGAATAATAATGAGGTGTTCCTCACCATATAGCTCACCCTGTGCTCTGCTTTGTAGGTGTGGACAGTGGCATAAATCTGGACCCATACATTGGCTATGTAGTCACACTTCACCACCTATACCCATGCTGCTGGGCCCATGGTTCTAGATCCTCCCGAGTACCTCTCTCTTTGGTGACCAAACTCAAGGATGCTTCCCCCTTGACTCTGCCTTCTCAATCAGGGAAGATCTGATGTCAGACCAATGTTCAAACCAGACTAGTTAAGAGGGAGAAGGGCCAGGACAAAAGAGAGGCAAGTGAGGCATTCATTAGTTTGACTATCATGCTCCAGGTTGTACTTTTTCCATTTAAAAAAATTTTTGTTTTTATTTGTGCTCCTTGGTTCTGTAAGTTGGTATTTTTTCATCAAATTTGGAATTTTTTTCTATTATTTCTTAACATTTTTTTTTCCCCTGTCTCACTCTCTTCTCTTTTAGCACTCAAATTACAGATATGTGAAGCCATATGATACCGCCCTATTGGTCTTTAAGGCTCTACTTTTCTTCGATCTCTTGTCTCTTTGTTCTTCAGATTAATAATTTCTATAGATCCATCTTTTCGTTTACTGACTCTTCTGCTATCTGAAGTTAAGCGTATCTAGTGAAACTTTCATTTCAGCAGTGATCATTTTCAGTTGTGTAATTTATATTTGGTTCTTTTTAAAATAGTTTAAATTTTTCTTCCTTATGAGATTCCCCATCTGTGCATTTATTAAGGCAACATTTTCCTTTAAGTCCCTGAATGCTGGTGTCTCATCTGGATGCATGGCCCATTAATAAGGAATTCGGGAGCTCTCAATCCTCTGGCTGGGTCAGAGCTCCAGGGTCCCCCAGCACTCTTCAGCTTGTATGTCTGTTCACCCTTCAAACCTGTAGCAGTCACTGTCTGGTCAGGCCTAGAGAGTCTCATCCCGCACATGTGTGCCCTGTCCTGCAGATGTCAGCGGCTTCAGTTGTCTTAGAGTCTAATCTCTGCCGCTTAAGCTTATTAAAACTGACATGCTCTGCTTAGATTCAAGTTCATGGCATCAAAGTTGGGAAATGGTCCCTAGAAAGAGAGTAGGGGTGGCTACAAGCTCTTATCTTGTTTCCTCTGACTTAACCCCTGATTAAGTTTGGGTTTCATTTCCTGTCTCCTAGCTTAGGCCGTCGGGGTGAATGTGTTCTACAGCCTTGCTGGTTCTCATACCGGATAGTACTCTGCTTCCTCCAGCTGATTGGTCACAGGATAGGTGCTATTTATTGTGATAGGTGATGTTTATTGAGCACTGACTATGTTCCAGGCACTGTGATAAATGCTATACCTACATTTCTCACTCTCACATCTGTCCCTTGAGGGGGTTGTTCATATAATCCTCACTCTATGGAAAGGGATGAGAGGTTTAGAGGGTGAAATAACTATGGTCACAGAGCTGGGAAATGGCACAGTTAAGACCTGAATTCAGGACGCTTTGATCTCATCCCATGCTTGGTGATTCATTGTATTGCCCCTTTTCTACACACCTACCCTCAGCCAAGCCTCTTTGTCCCTCACTGGCCATTTCAGCCACATAAAGCACAAAACCCAGGTCACAGGAAACCAGCTTCCTCTGCTATGGACTGTTCACATTTCTACCAATGAACAACGTCGTATTAACTTTAATCTCTAGCTCAAGACCTTCCCCTATATCCCTGCACTCCCCATGTCCTCTCTCCTTTCCCCACCCTGACAGCCTTCCATCAAGTAGTCTCCAGCACCAACTCTGGGCACCTTACTGTCCCAGGGACCCTGTGAGATATGTGGGAACAATTTGTAACATAAAGGGGCCTTAGAGACACTTAGTCAAGTCATCCTCTAACGTACAGAGGAAAAGACTGAACCCAGAAGGGGTGGGGCCTCACCAAAGGCACATGGTCAGTTGCCACCGTGCCAGGAGTAGAACCTAGCTCCTCAGATTTCCAGGCTTATCTGTTGAAATTTAGGAAGCAGATGTCAGAGTCAGGCTAGTCATTAGGGAGAATTCACTGAGGGGACTGTTTACAAAGCAGCAGGTGGGGTTAAAGGACACCAACAAGGATGATGAAGGACCCCAGGGTTAGTAACAGCAGAATGCCATTTCCACAGCTGCCTCTGAAGGGCTCAAGGGAGGGAGCAGTTATGGAACCTGGAGAGAGCCAATATTGTGAAGGAGAGGGCCACCTGACAGGAGCCGTAGACTTGCGTAGGGGAGTGCAGCCACTAGCCAAGCCATTATCCATCAGGGAGGTTGCTGGGGAAATAAATACCCTGACCTCTTTCTCCTTTCACCTTCTGATCTCCTGTTAGCACCTGCTATTGACTGAAACCATCTGGAAGCCAGCTACCCGGGAAACCTTGTTGATGTGGTTCATGGAGTTCAGCCTCCCATGACACGGAATAGAGCAGAGAAGGGTGGAGGGAGGATTTGGAGGGCAAATGGAGAGTAGCCAGCATATCATACTAATAATGCTTGTGCCCCCTCTGTGCCAGAAGACAGAGCGTCTCTACTTTTCAGAAGCTCATATGTCCAGATGGAGGGGCAGATGCCCACAGGTAACCAAAGCCCAAGACTGAAATGCCCGTATGGAGCAGAGAAGATTGATCACCAGGCTGGATGTGCGTCTACCCCAGGAACTGGTGGAGTTCTCCGGAAGCTACCTCCTTAGGTCAGGCTTGTTGTTCTCTGCATCTGTGGGCAGAGAAAAAGGATTCTCTCCGCTCGATTGAATTAAACAAGCATTTATTGAGTGCCTGCCCTTTGTCAGGTGTTGGGCCTCTACAGATGTGTAGGATTGTCACTGCCTTTGAGAAATTCAAAAACAGATGAGCAAGGCAGATAGGCGACCAGCAGCACATCACTTCCCTGCACTGGGGGTGGGGAGGAAAACTTACTTCCTGATCCACCAGCTGACAAGGTGAGACTTCCCCAGTAGTACTGAGTGTGTACCTGGGCTTGGCTCGGCTTTGGTACAGGAATGTTTGAGAACTCTGCCTTCTGCCGCCTCTCTCGCTTCCTAATCTAAAGGGGAGTTTTGACGTGTGGACCTTCTGTGAATGATCAAGGTCTGGGAACTTGCCAGTGTGGACACTTCCCAGTTTGTTCTGCATATGTTGTAGAGCAGAAGCTCACAAGGCTCAGACACCTTTGTCTCTGAGTGTCCGGGGGGTGCCTAAGTGATAGAGGAGATCCCCTAGTGTGTTAGGAGCATGCCCTGTAGGTTTGTGACTCTTTACCTTTTGGGAGGTGTCTGAGAGGACACTTTTGAAACCCCAAACCTGGGCCTTGATGATATAATAAGGAGAATAGCTCACATTGGTTGAGCTCTTTCATTTGCCAGACAGTTCGTTAAGCATTATCTGGATGCATTCTTACCAAAGCCTTATGAAGCAGGTACTAGGAGGAAAGTGAATCTTGAAGGCTTCGGAGATTTGCCCAAGGTCACACAGCTTATACACGGCAGGGCCCGAAGGCCACTCAACCCTGTCCTCCTGGGAAACGTTAGCTGGGTGTGCAGGTGCTGAAAGTGGCGTTGGCCCACAGATCTGCAGCATTCACTGATCCGTAGGATCTAAACCTCCTGTCTACACATATAATGGGCTCACTGACCCTTGCTGCTGCTCCCCAGGCTTTCCTTTGATGCATAGAATGTGTGGGAAGCCAGAGCAGACCTTGGAGGGCAACACAACTCAAACCAGCCCCCTGAGAAGCAAATAAGGGGGAGCCTGGAGACCTGGTTCCCCAAGCTCCCCTCCCCTATCCCCACGAGCCAAGAGAAAGAATCAGAAGCAGAGGGCAAGCAGAGTTGATATCAGACATGATGGGTGAGAAGATCCTTATCTTTCAAAGCACAGATGCTCTTCCTTGAAACACAACCTTGTCATTCTTTGCTTTTGGTTTGGCCTGCTTTGGTAAGAAGCAGGATGTGTCAGTCAACCTTCTGGTTCACATCCTTCTCTGTTGGGTGTGGTGTTCCCTGGGGAATGACCAAGTCTGTTGACCAGGGATCCATTCAGCCACTCATAATATGTGAGGACTCCACAGTCCCTTTTATGTTTCATCTGGTCTTTACAACAACCTGATGTGGAAGGAACTCATCATCCCTGGTTTAGAGATAAGGAAACTGAGGCTCAGAGATGTCGAGTCACCTATCCAAAATCACCAGCCTAAATGAGTCCCATGGTTTTTTCCACAAACATCCACTGAGTGCTGGCCAGCTCCAGGTCCTGTGTTAGGGGACTGGGATGCAGAGATGAGTAAGCCATGGGCCCAACCCTGTCCTCCAGGGAGCCTGGGTACAGAGGGCAATGTTGGCACATTTCCCAGTCTACTGCCTCTGTCAAGTTCAACAATTTCCTGAGTACCAACTGTGGAAGACGAGGGGCAGCTCCTCAACTACATCATTCCTGCTCTCCACGAGCTTATAGTTTCCTGAGAGAGGAGAATTATGTGTGAAATAGTGACCAGTGCCATTAGGCCAATTCAATGCTGCTTAAAATATTTAAGAAGAGGTCAGCTGGCTCCAGCGTGTGGGTGGTCCTTAGAGGTGTCAGAAAGAAGGTGGGATTTAAGCTGTTTTCTGCAGGAAGAATGGTCCATGTTCAGGTAGAGAGGACATTACACAGCATTAAGGAGGAATATCATAAAAGCTGGGAGGTAGGAATGTAGGAAACTTGGTCTGGAGACGGGGAGGCCAGCCTGGTACAGCTGAGTCAGGAAAGGAGGGTGGCATGGGTCTTTGTACAAGAAAAAAGGGGGATGTGTTGAGTTATAGAAGGAAGCTTCCAAGCTGGGTCCTGCAGTGGGGAGAGAGAAGACTGGAATGGCAGCTCCTTAGGGAGGGTCTTGTTCTCTAGGCTCCTGGGCTTACCACGAGTGTCATCTGTCCTCTAGGCCCTGGACTCAGCTTCAGGCTGTCTTGTCCTGAGGTTCTAGCTGACTCTCACCGATGGTCATCAGGATGTCGCCATCTCCCCTTGAAATGGGGGAAGGATCCCCAGGATCGGGGTCAGGCAGCAGGAACACATAGCCAGGGCTCACGTGATCTGGCCCCTCCTGACCTCCCTGACTCTGTCCCACCTCAACTTCCACCACCGCCCAGTCCACTTACAAAGACTGCACCACACTGGCCTTCTGTCTATCCATCCAGCAGATTGATCTCTTCCTGAAACAGGGCTTTTGCACTTGCTGTTTCCTCTGCCTGGAATGCGTTTCTTCTAGCCGGCCACATGTCTGGCTCCTTCTGGTTCTTCTGTTTTGGTTTCAGCTCTCACCTCTCAGAGGGGCCTTCCCTGACTTCTCCATCTAAAGTAGGTCTCTCCCAACCTTCCAGGTACTCTGTTACAGCACACTCTTGTTCATAACCTTGATAGTACTTACTACCTGCTGTCATTTCCACACTTATTGGGTGTTTATCCCCTCTCGCCTATGAGACCCTTGAAAGCATGGACCTGTTCTATCTTGTTTCCCTCCCAGAATGTGCCCGACATTGTAGATGCTCAGTTAACCTTTATTGAACTGATGAATGAGCCCTACTTCTCCCTAGTTTCCTTTGAACATGCTCAGCAAGTATAAAGGGTGGACTGGGCTTGGGATGTCTGTGGATCTCCTGGAATTATGAGCAAGCTTCGATATTGCATCCTCTCCCCTGGGAAGTAGGTGGGTGGTAATCATTAGCGTTCTTCACCACATACTTCTGGCTCTCCATCTTCTGGGCACGGGGTAGAATTGCACTTCTTGGCCCCTCTGAAATGAGGCGTTGCGCGGGAACTTGTTTTGGTCTCTGAAACAGGAGAAGTGCTGTAGGTCACTTCTGAGCAGATCCTGTCAGAGCCAATGTGTGATTCACTATGTGTCTGTCCTCCAACAGGAGGAACATGCACTAGTATGTTGAGATGGAGGTTCTGTCATCAGGGTCTTTGAATGACTACAGTGAGCAGAGAGCCCACCTGACCCAAGCTGAACGTGTAGCAAGAGCACGGAATACACTTTGGTTGTGTTATGCCATGGAGATTTGGGACTTTTCATTACCACAGCACAGTCTAGCTCATGGCTGGTAAAGAACCTTTAGTTTTTTTTTTTTTTAATTTTTTTATTGTTATGTTAATCCCCATACATTACATCATTAGTTTTAGACATAGTGTTCCATGATTCATTGTTTGTGCATAACACCCAGTGCTCCATGCAGAACGTGCCTTCCCCAATACCCATCACCAGGCTAACCCATCCTCCCACCCCCCTCCCCTCTAGAACCCTCAGTTTGTTTTTCAGAGTCCATCGTCTCTCATGGTTCTTCTCCCCCTCCGATTTCCCCCCCTTCATTCTTCCCCTCCTGCTACATTCTTCTTCTTCTTTTTTTCTTTCTTAACATATATTGCATTATTTGTTTCAGAGGTACAGATCTGAGATTCAACAGTCTTGCACAATTCACAGCGCTTACCAGAGCACATACCCTCCCCAGTGTCCATCACCCAGTCACCCCATCCCTCCCACCCCACCCCCCACTCCAGCAACCCTCAGTTTGTTTCCTGAGATTAAGAATTCCTCATATCAGTGAAGAACCTTTAATTTTCTTTAGGTTCTCAGAGGGGTCTATTGGCCAAACAAGGTCAAGAGCCACTGGCTCGGGGGGGAGCTAGAAACATGTGGCAGTGCAGGGAAGGTGAAACTCATATTTGTTTCATGCCCCATGACATGCCAGACACTCTGCTGGGCGCCTCACAGATGTGATGATGTTTAGTCTCTACCTTATGGGGTAGCTACTGTGAGCCCCATTTTACAGATGAAACTGAGGACCCAGGAGGTTAGGGCATTGCTGCTCAATGTGTGGTCTGCAGACCAGGAGCATGAGTATCACCTGAGAGCTTGCTAAAAATGCAGGATTTCAGGCCCTTGCCCAGTCCTTGCTACATTAAAACCTGTGTCTCCAGGTGATTCGTGTGCACAATACAGTTTAAGACACACAGATTTGGGGGATTTGCTTGACATTATCTAGCTAGCTTATGGCAGATACGAAGAAGGGACCCAGGTAGTCATCGTTGAAGAGATGGGGGTAGTTCTCCCCCGCAACCCCCGACACGAGGAGGTGGGGACAGGGATGTGCGGCACTTGGGTCAGGCACCTGGATCTCTCTCCCAGCCTGTGTTCACCAGCCTCATATCTTCAACCAGTGTGAGTGGCTGATGGCAACTACAGCTATTTACTGACTTAGGAAACCACCCAGAATGTGTGTCCAGGGCTTGTGTGTGTGTTCCTTCCAGCTCGGTGGATCACTGAGTGAACACTGGTGGTAGACTGGGGTGAAGTCAGACGCAGCGTCTGTGGTGGGGAAGCCTCACTCCCAGCCCATGAGCTACGACTGGGGAGCTGGAACAGTTCTTTGATAATGGCAGCCACATGTCTTGGTGCCTCTGCGGATGGCAGTGTTGGGCCCTCTTGGCTTTGAGCTTGGTGCCTGCCTCGACCACAAAGTGCCCTGACTCCCGGGTGCTGAACCTTCCAGAAGGTCTCACGCAGTGCCTGGGTCTGCCAGTGGCCTGAACACAGCCTTGGTAGCCTGGTGTTCCTGGCTCTGTCTTCAGGGGCTGGGCAATGCTGCTCTGTTATCACGCTCTAGATGAGGAAGTGACTGGGGAACAGGGCCAGGAGGAAGATTGCAGCTCCCTGTGTCCGTGACCAGGGCGAGGCATCTGCGAGAGGCCGATTCCTGCGGCCCCGGGGCCCCTGGCACCGTTCTCCGTGGTGGCATTCATCTGCATGGAGCCACAGTGGAGTTGCTGAGGAAATCAGAGCTCTTGGGGCCGAGGAGCAAAATTTGGCTTCTCCCCTCTAGAATTGCTAGACTGCCCTCAGCTCATCTCTCTCCAGATATCTAGATTTTCTGTAAAAAAAAAAAAATGGTGCAATCTCCTCCCTCTTGGTTAAGATCTGGTTGTCCATTCAGCTGAGTGAGAAATTTCATATCTCAGGGTGATCGATTAATTCAACAAATATATTATCGTGTACCCGCTGAGTACCAAGCCCTGGGGATACAAAGAATAACAAAGCACTTCTGATTTGGTTAGGCGCTGCAGTCATTCCGATATCCAGAAGAAAACAATAGTGCCTTGTCTTCCGTTGCTCACAGTCCAGGCAGGTAGTGTTTCCTGTTGCTCTGATCGGGGTAGTGCAGGTGCATATGAAGAACATTCCCTACGCCCACCTGGAATGAGGTGGCCATGCAGGGCAGTGGCTCAGACCCGGATTCTGGTTCTGCTCCACCGTTTGCTCCCTCAGAGCTACACCTGTTCGATCCAGGTAGCGTCGGTACCTGGGGGCGGGGGGAGCAAGGAGAGCTCTGCACTGACCGGTCCTTATTAGAAGCTGAATGTGGGGCTAAGGCTCGACAGTTACTGGAAGCTGGCCTCAGCCGGTGCTTAAGGGATGTTAGGGGGGAAGGGGCATTACCACTGGAGAATCTCATTTCTGAGCTGGGGGCCAAGTTGCTCAAGGCCGCAGAGCTGGTTGGGGGCAGAACTGGCTCCAGCTGCCAGGCCTCTGATCTCTTCCTGTGCTGTCTGGGCACTTGCCCCATTTTCCCAAGCTGGGCTCGTTTTTTTGTTCCGATATGGAAATGTGGCTGCAGAGGGGCTGAATGTAGCAGAGAGGCTCATGCAGGAGCACCGCCAATTCCCTTCCCATAGATAAATGGAGTCTGGACCTCCATTTGGCAATTGGCAGAAAAACAAATTAAAACAGAGAAGCTCTCATCTCCTTACCCCCTCATCCCACTCTGACAGATTTATTTTGGAAAGCGACAGGAGGCTAATGGAATCACTTAATTTCCCCGATAATGAATTACCCCCAAGTGCAATAATTAAACGTTTCACAACAAACAGTTTCCTTCTGCACCGTCTCCCTCATAGGCTTCTCCTGCTCCCACAGCCCTCCTCCTTCCCCCTCTCCCTCCTGGCCCCTTATCTGCCCTGAGCTGACCTGGCCTCTCTGGTGAATCATTTTTCATTTCCGGGCTTCGGGATCCTGACCAAGTAACAGCGATTGCAGGAGGGCCCGACAGGATTGTGGGAAAGAAGAGAAAGTGTAATGAGGGCATCGGCCAGATCAGGGTTTGAGTCCTGGCTCTGCCACTTCCCAGCTGTGTGACTTGTGGAAGTCCCTTAATTTCCTTTGGCTCCTTTGCCCCCTTTGCCGATGGGGATAATACCGCTCGGCCGGCAGCGTGTTTGCGAGGCTTAGGGCCATGCCCGGCACATAGTAGGCCTTCAGAACTACTGCGTTGTGTTTAAATTAGTATTGCGAGTCTAATCGTTTTTAACATGCAGTGCCCTGAACCGCTGAGAGAGAGAGGGACAGAGAGAGAGAGAGAGAAGGAAAAGGCGTGAGCCGAGGTGGGTGCCTCAGACCATGGCAGGGCTGAAGAGAGTGAACGTAGCTTTGCCACATGGTGCTCAAACCCTTATACAATCATGTGCTCCACAGCCAACAGACTGCACAGTTGCCAATCTTTCTAGCCAGATGTCTGAGGCTTTACAGCGCTCAGACAGGGGCCAGCTGGAATTTAGAGGCCTGTCTCTCTTCCCCAGCAGCTTAGAAACTGGGTGCCCGTCTGTGCGTTCGCGGAAGGCTTGGAAGCAGAGATGGCCTGTTCCCCTGTGATGCATGATTAATGGATCGTCGACTGTAGCATGCACAGCTGTTGGATATTTTTGAGGCAAATGACTCCATAAGACCAAGAAAATACTGCAAGGTCTGGCATTGCTGTTACTTATAGACCATAGGCAAGAGTCAGCCCTGGTGTCCCTCGGGCCTGGAGGATGGGAACAGGGTGTCTAGTGGTCTTTCCAATGTCAGCATCCCTGGAAAGGAAGGCCTTGGACTACGTCCAGGTTCTTAGGGTTTCCTCTTGTGTCATCCCACTTGGCGTTGTGGGTGAAGAGTCCGCTCAGCTGGGATCCAAGATGGATGAGGCCCGAGCCTGATGCCCAGTGCATCCCGCAGTGGGTGTTCACAGCTGTTTCGAAGGACCGAGGCAGGGGAAAGTGCTATCCTAGGTTGGGGGCTGGGGAAAGGCATCTGCCTCTACCTGAGAAAATGAGGACTGCTTCATGGAGAGTGGGCAAAAGGTATGCCATGAATGGGGCCCTTCAAAAATGTTATTTTTGTAGCCAAGGGGAGCTACAAATCTGCTTTCTTGTACAGTCAGCCTACCACATTGTGTCTCAGTCCCAGCATTTCTACAGAAGAGATACCAGTTTGGGTCACTTGACAATCAGATGAGATAACGCCCATACAGCGTAGTGCGTGCGGCTCCAGTGTGAACGGGCGGCCGCCGCTCTTACTGTGTTGAGTGGGGTTGTTCAGTCAGCTGAGGGGGCAGGGGGTCAGGCCCCGAGCCCCCATTCCCGTCAGTCCTCTTCTCCATGTTTCCCACCAAGAGTCCTGACCCCTTCCTGCTAGAATGGCTCTTTGGGGATGGCTTGGCCGGAGCTACCTGGAGGGCCGGGGAGAGGAGTGACAGCTTGTGTGGCTCCTCCTTCTCAGGGAGCCCCTGCTTCTGCCTGCCTCCTTCAAAGATGCTAAACTATGAACCCCTTACCCCCTTGGGCTGAGAGCCATTCTGGAAGGCTCACCCTGCCTGCTTTCTGTTGGTAAAACAAGGTAGCCTCTGGGACCTTGTCCCTGCCTGTTTGGGAACAAGTGTCAGTCTGTTTCTTTCTTTCTTTTTTTTTTTTATTAAAGATTTTTATTTATTTGACAGAGAGAGACACAGCGAGAGAGGGAACACAAGCAGGGGGAGTGGGAGAGGGAGAAGCAGGCTTCCCGCGGAGTAGGGAGCCCGATGCGGGGCTCGATCCCAGGACCCTGGGATCATGACCTGAGCCGAAGGCAGACGCTTAACGACTGAGCCACCCAGGCACCCCATGACAGTCTGTTTCAAAAGTAAAGCTTTGAGGGGCACATGGGTGGCTCAGTCGGTTGAGCTCTGACTCTTGATTTCCGCTCAGGTCATGATCTCAGGGTCGTGAGATCGAGACCCGCGTCAGGCTCCCTGCTCAGTGGGAAGTATGCTGGAGATTCTCTCTCTCTCTCCCTCTGCCCCTCCCCACTCACACTTGCGCATGCTCTCTCTCTCTCAAATAAATAAATAACTCTTCAAAAAAAAAAAAAAGTAGGGGCGCCTGGGTGGCTCAGTCGGTTAAGCGGCTGCCTTCGGCTCAGGTCATGATCCCAGGGTCCTGGGATTGAGCCCTGCATCGGGCTCCCTGCTCAGTGGAGAGTCTGCTTCTCCCTCTCTCTCTGCCTACTTGTGCTCTCTCTCTATCTCTCTGTCAAATAAATAAATAAAATCTTTAAAAAAAAAGTAAATCTTTGAGGGGTGCCTGGGGGGCTCAATCAGTTAAAACTCTTGATTTCAGCTCAGGTCATCATCTCAGGGTTGTGAGATTGAGCCCTGGGCCTGTTTAAGATTCTCTGTCTCCCTCTCCTTTTGCTCCTCCCCCTCTCTCCCTCTCTTAAGGAAAAAAAAAAAAGAAAGAAAGAAAAAAGAAAAAAAAGTAGAGCTTTGAGTTAAGGGAATTTAGCTGGGAACGTGGTGGGTAATCTAATAATCGCACACACTGAGGATGAAAGCTGTACGGGCCCTGTTCTTGTTCAGGCGGCCTGCGGGATTTACTGGGTGGGAAGGCAGTGTTACTGATTTACCAAGCCCTCGGTTTGGAATGTGGCTCAGGTGAGGAACGGGAGAGACTGGTGTGGCTGGAGCTGAGCATAGTCAGTGCAGTTTAGAAATGAACTGGCCCTGAGAGAGAGAGAGAGAATGCAGCCCAGAATCTCCTTTATAAGTGAGGGGATCCATGCTTAGAGTATAGGGTGAGCTCAGACAGTTGGTTTTGCTTTTTGTAATGCAAGTGCCTGATTTAAGCTTTGATTGCTGAGACATTCACTTCAAAGACAGCTATCTGAATAAAAACTGTGCCCGGCACCCACTGAAGAGCCAGGCTGCCCTTTGCCCTACCCCCAAGCTTGTTTTAGAAGTCTTTGGATGACTTAAGAGAACTGACTGGTTGACCACTTTCTCCTGCCCTTTCTTCTTGTGTTTAAATTCTCGTTTTTATGTTTTAAATTCACCAATAGAGTGAATCTGCGAAACCCAGGTCCTCCACCCTTGACCCTAATAAAAGCAGAACCTCAGGCCTGTGTGTCCTCTCTCTCTCCCTCTTTCTCTACCCATGACCTCGCTGTGTACTTCCCAGGACCTGTGAGTAATAAGTGTTGTTTTCCAAAGTTTTCACCTGGTTATTTTTGAGGGCTTCTTGCAATCATAAAAAGAACCATAAGGGCTGGTCCAGCTGCAACATTGGTTGTGGGGAACCTGGGCCCAGGGCTGTGCTCCCAGGCCTTTCTAGCCTTATCACTATCAATAGGCTGAGACCAGCGCAAAACGGAGGGGAGCCCATGGTTCTCTGCAGGTGCTCAGAGTTCTGTTCCTTCCACAGGGGCAGGTGAACTCTGGCCTTCCCTGATGCCACTGGCGTATCCTTGGAAGGAAAAGTATTGTGTAGCTGTGTGTCCCAGAACCCGCAAATATTTGTTGAGAGAATGGATTTGTATCTGCTCCTTTGATTTAAATGATTATGTCCAGATAACCCTGGGGAAAATGCAAATATGTTTTCTGGGAGAGTCTGCCTGCTAAGCCATTGAGTCTTTAACACCGGTTTCTTGAATTAGTTCTGGTTACTTAAGTGGATCCTGAGAAGCTCCAGCAGGTCATTGTGGCGACTGGGTATAGAAGCCCAGGACAGGACTATAGGGTGGGGTTGTTTTCAGTCAAGGACCTGCCAGGGAGTCCCAGGCTCCAGAAGGAGAATGGCCTAGTTCAACCTTTAGCCAACCCTGTTGGCAGGGTTTTGGGCACTCAAGAGGAGGAATCGAAAATTGTGTCCCTTCAGGATCCTTCCAAATGCAGGTCTCCAGAAAGGAACTGAAGTTGGCCAGCTTGGAATGCTTCCTCCATCGCCAGTTTGCCAACTATTATACTGGAACGATAAAGGAGAAATTGAGAACCAATCCAAACACCATGCCAGAGAAATGCATTCCATATATATATATATATATATATATATATGCATATAATGTACGTATTCCATATATAATATTATAATACATACACAATAATTCCATATATATTATAATATATAATTATATAATTCCATATATATTATAATAATTCCATATATATTATATATATAATTTTTTATTGTAATAAAATATACACAGCATAAAATTCACCATTTTAACCACTTTTAAGTGTAGAATTCGGCGGTATTAAGTGCAATGACAATGTTGTGCAACCATCATTTCTGTACCCATTAAACAACAACTCCCCATGACCCCCTGCCCCAGCTCCTGGCGACCACCACTCTATTTTCTGTCGGTATGAATTTGCCTATTCTAGTTCCCTCATATAAGTAGAATCATACAGTATTTGTCTTTTTATGTCTTTTATGTATAACGTCCTCAAGGTTCGTCCATGTGTAGCGTTATATCAGAATTCCCTTTCTTGTTAAGGCTGGGTAATATTCCTTTGTATGTGTCTACCACGTATCGTTTCCTCATTCATGTTTTGGCAGACATTTGAGTTGTTCCCACCTTTTGTTTATTGTAAATAATGCTGTTGTGAATACTGTTGTGTAAATATCTCTTTCAGTCTCTGCTTTTAATTCTTTTGAGTAAAAATCCAGAGGTGGAATTGCTGGATTATATGGTATTTCTATGTTTAATTTTTTGAGGAACCACCATACTGTTTTCCTCAGTGGCTGCACCATTTTAAAGTCCCACCAGCACAAGTCTTTCAGTTTCTCTATATTTCTCCGTATCCTCACCAACACTTGTCATTTCCCATTTTGTTGTTGATAATTGCCGTTCTAATGGGTGCATCCATATATACATATTTTTAAGTTGCTCTTTTCTTGGTCACAAATACCAACAAGAACAAGAGGCAACGTATTCTTTAATTTTTAAAAATAGTAGCTGTCTGACTCCAACAAATAGTCAACACATTAGTGAAAATGCAGCATGCATACTAACATATAGCCAAGTGAAGCCAAATATATTTAATAACGTGCATGAGTATACAGTTAGGCAGAAATAGTAAGCGGTTCCCATAAAGGAGAGTACTTTGTCAAATTTTCTATAGCTAAAATAAAGGAGTTTTTCCACATTATTGTTCCCAGGCTCTGGGGTGTGTGTGTGTGTGTGTGTGTGTGTGTGTGTGTGTGTGTGTGATGATTTCCCCTGATGCTTTCCCTTAGCTCCACCACCCCTAGTCCAATTGGATAAGACACCCGTTTCTCCCAAAGAGTCAATTCTTCACTTCTGTTTTCTACTCTTCCTTCCTCTTCTTATTTTGGATGCTGGTAGGATGGATACAAATAAAATTCTGGGTCCTGAGGTTGAGGGTCAGGAAAGAAGCCTCGCGAAGCCACAGAAACAAGCTCATGCCCCACAGATGTCTGCAGACCACCACATCAGACCTGTGTTAGATACTCCCTCACGTATTGATTTATGGAGTTCCCACAACAAGGCAAGGCAAATTATCCCTATTTTACGGATGAGGAAACTGTTTCCCAGAGAGGCAGGTGATTTGCCCAGAGTCACCCAGCTGCTAAGCAGCAGAGCTAGGACTTAAACCTGGGTCTTCTGACTGAGTGCTTTTCTTCCTTGTTACACCACCAGTTCCTTCATGACTAGGTGGTTGAATCAGAGCAATGTGGACAGCTGACTGCCAAGCTGACACCACAGGGGAGCGGCCTCACACCTTAAATACTCCCCGTGCTGCAAATATTCACCAAGCTCCTACTGTGTGCTGTCTCTGTGGACACAGGCTGATGTGTTCCTGCAAGGGCAGTAAGTCAGCCTTTGAATGGTCTTTGTGCTTTTGCTATTACACAGTTAGCACACCGACTGCAGAAGGAAGGTAGTTATATCGGAGACCTGAGAAAGTCTTTTGATTGACATGGGTTATTTAGGAGAACAGCACCAGAAAATCCTTCATAGAGGGTCTTCAATTTTCTCGGTCACATGGGCTGTATTGCTGGGATCTTAATGATCTTGTTGATGGTGATGATGATGATGATGACGATGATTTAGGAGATACTATTTATCAAGCTCAAACCAAATTCTGGTTTAGTTGGAGTGATTTTTTTCACTAGCATTACAAGTTATTTATTAATTGATGTGTGTACTCAGAAATATATACTTGTTACTTGGTATGTGCCTGGTACTTGGGATACAAAGATGAAAGATGACCAGGATGTTACCCCAGCCCTTGACCACCTCACTACCCATGACAAAGAGTGGAGACAGACACATAAACCTTTGGCACACAAGGTAAAGAGGGCTGCAGTAGAGAGGTGAACAAAAGGACAATAGCAACAGGGATGAAGTAACAATGACCTCTCCCCACAGAAATCAGTTAAGGCTCTAGTGAGCAAGGGACATTAGAGCGGGTATTGAAGGATGAGTAGAAGCTTGCATCACGTGGAGTTGGAATTAGTGTGTGAGGAAACAAGACTGGCAATTTGGCCTGAGACTAACTTGATAAGATTTATATAGGGCAGGCTCAGGCATTTGGACCTTTACCTGTTGGCATTAAGGACCTGTTAAAGGAAGGATTTTAAATGAGTTACTGAAAGAACAGGGCTCCTTTCTGCTCCCCATGCCCTCACAGCATTTTTCCAGGTTGCCAGGACGACTGGGAAACCTCATGTCTCTGAAAATGTGCTCATCCTAAGCATTCTGTAAACTATAAAATGAACTTCCCAATTATTAACAATATACTTTTGGATTCTTTTTTTAATTTTTGAGGGATCTTCCAAGTTGGGGTGGTTTCAAAACTCTTTCCAGTCCTTCACCTCATGAGCTTCCCTGCCGTGTAGATTATGCCTTTCTTGTGGAGCTGCTTTCAGGGGTTAACGAGCTCATTGCTAGGACATGGTTGGCGTACAGGACTGCAATAGCTAGGATTTCGTTGTGCCTTGAACAAGGTCTCTCAGCTAGTAAACAGTGGGAGCCAGTAAGCCCAGGATGCCTGGCTGCTGAACCCTGTTCTGAATCATGACACTGCTCTTTGCCCAACAAAAGCACCTAAGCACAGCTCAATAGTTCACAATCTGCAGGAAGAGTCTTAGAGTTTACCAGAAAATGCTGAATAGTGGAGAGAGCAGAAATATGGAGTTGGATCTCAGGCTTAAATCCTGACTTCATACATTTTGAGTAATTAGACCTTTGGCAAGTCACTGTACTTCTCTGTGTCTTAATTTTCCCATTTCTAACGTGGCATTAGGACTTACCTTGTGGTCATATTGTAATGATTAGAAACAGTTTGCAGGAACACATAGAACAGGACCTGGTTCATAAGAGCTGCATAATAAATGAAGGTGATTAACGGCAGCCGCAAAAATAATGATGTTGTAATTACAATGAGCTATAATGAGTTGTTTCTGTTAAGTAGAGATCTTTTCCTAAACTCAGACTTCAGAATACTAGGCAGGTGTTTCTGTGATAATGGTCGTTGGGAATGATGGTAAACCCTTCTTTTTGACAGGAAATTAGAGTGTAGGTGTAGTAGAATATAATGTGGTCTATGTAGTACAGGGAGAGTATAATAGAGTATAATATGGTATATATAGTATGAGAAGCCCACACACTTGGTTTTGTGCCGTATGCAAAGCATAAAAGAGCAGGAGGTAGTGGTCTTTCCTCTCTGTAGGAGCTGACAGTTTCCCTTACAATGGTTCCCCCTCCCCCATCCTTAGATGCCTACTTCAGAAGTGCTGGAGAGAAATAAAATTCCCTGCAAGCACATGAGAGCACTCCTAATTCTGGCTAAGGAGAGCTGAGAAGATGTCAGGAGAAGGTGGCCTTTGCCAGGCCCTGAAGCACAGGAAGGGTAGATGCTGGGGAGCAGGGAACAGTTGGGGGCTGCAGGGATGTGGGAGTCTGAGGGTGAG
Organism: Halichoerus grypus; assembly: GCF_964656455.1. Lineage (NCBI taxonomy): Eukaryota > Metazoa > Chordata > Mammalia > Carnivora > Phocidae > Halichoerus > Halichoerus grypus. The sequence goes on along the minus strand of NC_135718.1, from coordinate 18,929,927 downwards.
GACAGCAAGTGGGAGCCCTTTGCGGCTTGGCTGGGGATGGTGGCTCCTCGGAAAGAGGGAGGCAAGTGGCCCAGAAAAGACCTGGAAGGAAATGAAGAGAGAAAAGGGCCCACGATGGGGCCACCTGGCTGAGTCATGGAGACAGGCTGGGGTTCTGGAAATGAGTAATGAGGGCAGTGTGGAGCCAGCTCAGGGGTTTTCAGGATAAAAACACAGAGGTGCTTCACAGGGGCTGACAGAACCTGCCCCTAATGCATCCAGGGGACGCTAAATGCTTTAGCATATTCTCTGATGAATAATTTCTCCAGCTCTAACCACATTAGGGACACACGGGGCCATGGCTCGATGCTCTGTCTGTCAGATGTCGTTGCCATTTAAGTGAGTGATGCAGAGTGGGTCAACCACAGTGCCTGGGTCTGCGGACGAGGCAGGCAGCCAGGAGAGCTGGCCCCGGAGGTCTTATTTCTTTGGCTCTGTAATCAGATTGGAGGCAGAATGTTTTTCTGTGGCTCCTCCATATAATCTCTCTGTTATGATACTACTTTTCTCTCTGCCATTCTGCTCCTGGGTCCTGGGGGTCGACATGGTAAACTGTGCTGTCTTCTTCTTCCCAATCCGCTGCCCATACAGGATTAGATGGGGGCATGACCTCACAGCGGCCCATCCTCAATTCTGTACCCAGGGGGAGTGGAGGAGGGAGGAGAAGACGTGCTGATTAAATTTCCCAAAGGTACAGAGCCAGGAAGCTAAGGTATCCATGACAGAAACAGGAGTCCAAAGGACCCCAAGCAAACTGGAAGTCAGAGTCCCAGCCAAAATGATGACAGTCTGCGGACATAAAAGCAAAAAAAAAAAAAAAAAAAAGGCATTTACGTTGAAAACTCAACTAGGTAACACCAGGAAAAAAATGTCCCTGAGCTTTCTTTTTTATGAACGATTAAACATGAACACATAGTGTGGTAGAGCTTCTTAAAATACTGGATGTAATCTTAGCTCACAATGCAGAATTTTACTAGTAGAAAAGAAGCCGATATTCATTGCCAAAATATTGGAAAATTATAAGGAAATGAGAGAGAGAGTGAGTCCCCTCCTACGATTTTCAGTGAACCCATTGGGTTATAACCTATTAGTTTCCCTAGGCAAATATACATCCTATATATATGAGGGTACAATTTTTGAAAGAACGTATTTTGAAAGTTATATATACATATATATATACATATATATTTTACAACTAAATACTTTTTACAACAAAATATTATAAATAACTTTCAAAGTCATTAAATATTTTTCCACAACATCATTTTCAAGTGTTGCAAAGTATTCTATTTCAGGGATTAACCGTGACTTATTTGTAAAATTATCTTTTATACGTTCCCCCCTCAATTTTTATCTAATACAGTGAATGCTGGGATGAATAGCATTGGAAATACAGTTTTGTGCACACCCTTGAGTTCTTCCTTAATATAAAGTCCTTGAAGTGGAAGTTCTAGTGTTCAGAGGATTATGAACATTTTAAGGTGTTTCATTTTTTTTTTTTTGTCTTTAATGTGTGTGGCCAAACCGTTCCTTAGGCTGCACCACCAATGTGTGTGAATACCTGTCTCCTCACATCCTTCCTAGTACTGGGTATTAGGATTTTAAAATGTCTTGCCAGATTGATTAGTAAAATGTGGCATCTTGTCTTGATTTGTATGTTTTGGATTATTAGTGAGGTTAAGTGTTTTTTCTTTCATATTTGTATATCTTCTTATGAATTGCCTATTTGCGTCTTTTGCTCATTTTTCCCTGCCTGTATTATATTTTTCTTACTGACTTTAAAAGTTTTTAATATTAAGCCTCTTAGCCCTTGCCTGCCATCTAGGTTACAAATGTTTCTTTTCAGTTTCTTTCTTGCCTTTGATTTAGTGTATACGGATTTCGGGTATTTATATTGGCAAATCCATCAAAAATTGTACTTAATTTTTAATCTGTCAAAAATTGTATTTAATTCTCCCCTGGTGTCATATCTAGAAAAATCTCTCCTGATCTAAGATTATGTGTTTTTCTATATTTTTTTCCCAATACCCTCTGGGTTTTGTTTTTACATTTAAATCCTCATAGTTTAGTTACAATGCAGTTTAAACTGATATCTAAATCAAAGGAGGTAAGTTTTGGGGAGGCAGATTTTGATGCAATATGGGAGTGGAATTTCTAACGATTTGGAGTTGTACAACAAGAGAAGAGATTGAGGAAATAGGCTGATTGCTGCTCCATCCACCAGGGTTTAAGAGTTGCTTGTCGTTCTGTAAATGCTTAATTAACATTTGCTGGATGAATGGGGGAACAGGAAACCTCCATGGTGTCTTTCGGCACTGCTTCTCTGACTTGGCTTGTTCTTCAGCTCACTCCATCTCCATGGGTCATTCCAGAATTAGAGACTGTGGCTCTCAGGGGTGAAGAGGCAAGAGGACAAGATGGCATGGGGAGAGCTGATTCCAGGGGCTCTGCTCCTCAACTGTCAACTTCCTCATGTTGAGTGGGGAGTTGCAGGGCTCACCGCTGTTTGCTGGGCACTGGGATGGGAGGGAGAGAAGTGGGGGAGCCAGTTCTTGGCCAAAGGGATTTAAAAGCAGGTTGGGGAGGTGAGGCAGGTGCCCCCGAGCTCAGAAGGAACAGCATGTGTGGTGTGGAGGGAGAGGGCTGTAGGAATGAGGGTCACTGCTGCTGTTGGATCTTAAAAATAGGCAAATGTGTTTTATGAGTTGAGTCCCAGAGCTTTGCTCCAAGTGGGTCTACCTGAAGGACTCTTCTTTGTTTTTTTTAAAATTTTTTTATTGTTATGTTAATCACCATACATTACATCATTAGTTTTTGATGTAGTGTTCCATGATTCATTGTTTGCGTATAACACCCAGTGCTCCATGCAGAACGTGCCCTCCTCAATACCCATCACCAGGCTAACCCATCCTCCCACCCCCCTCCCCTCTAGAACCCTCAGTTTGTTTTTCAGAGTCCATCGTCTCTCATGGTTCGTCTCCCCCTCCGATTTCCTCCCCCGAAGGACTCTTCTAAGAAGTCCTTCATTCAGGTAAGCTGAAGAAATCACCACAAGAGTTAAGAATTGCTTCTCTACTTTTTCACATGACTCCGTGACTCAGCGGAGAAGAAAATATACACACTTCTTAAAATTGTAAATGAAGGAAGCCAGAGTATACAAATGTCTGCACACACACCCACATACAAAACCCATGTGTGTGTGTATGTACGTATATACCCCTCTGATGTTTGATAAATTGTGTTTTTTTTTTTTCCTGGATAAAGATCATTGTCCTTTCCAGATGATGCCAGCCTGAGGTAAAAGTAAGGTCTTGATGATAGAGACAGATAGTTTCTCTGTCTCGACCTCATGCGATCTATGAAAATGCCAACTCCGCTCAAAGTACCCGTGATCACGCCTGCTCTCTTCTTGGTAACCCAAGACATCTGCCCACTCTCCTGCGCTGGTTCTCCGGGCTCGGATACCAACAGCGGCCGCTGTGCCTCCAGTTCTGGGGCTGCCCTGTGCCCTGCTGACCGGCACCCATGAGGAGGAGGACCGTGTCTGCATTTGGGGGCTGCCTCTGGTAGCAGCTGAATCCGCTCAGGGCCCCAGCAGTTTCGCTGTTAATGCCTCTGTCATTCTGCCTCCCACTGCCAAGGTCATATGAGTCTTTGGGGACTGGGTTGGGAGATGGTTTGATGGGCAGCTGTATGTGAAGCTCCTTCCCCATCCTGACACTGGCTTCTTAGGTTTGGGGAGGACTTGGACAGCTCCATGTCTGTTCTCCCCTGGACTCCTTGTTTCTTTGGGCCAAGTCCTCTTGTCCAGATGTGCCTGAAGCCTAGGAAACACATAAGTAATGGGTCACGCTTACCCACTGAGGACGATTGCGGTAGATTCCTGCATGGGCTCCAGAGCCAACTGTTTTGGTTTGTACCATTTATCAGCTGGTGATCCTGGTCACATGGCTTCACCTCTTTGGGCCTTAGTCCTTCTCTGTGAAAGTGGAGGTGATCGTAGTACCTGATAGCATTGCTATGGAGAGTCTCTGAGTTAATGTAAATGAATTGATTAAAAGGGTGCCAGGCAGATAGTAAGGACATAGGTAAAAAAATGTTAGCGATTATTATTGTGACCTCAAGCACCTCCTCCTGTTTCTTAGATTTTGCCTGATTGGAAAGTTCTAATTGGTATAGACTCCTCATGGACCCCAAAGGGATTGAAAGAACAAAACAAAGGAAAGCCAAATAGTGAGCTTCTTTAAGGGTCAAAAGATGCCTGGCTAGACCAACTTTCCTTCCTTCTTTCCTGTGTCCTTCTTCAAACATTTTTTTTGAACAGATTATACCTGCCTGGGGTAAAAGTAGGGTCTTGGGCTGCTGGATGAATGAACCGGTGCTTAAGGTGGCTACATGGAGAAATAACAACTATCCTGTATTGAATTAAGTAAACAGGATAGACCTGGTTCATATTCTCATTGGGCTCTAGTTCTTATAGAGAGGGAATAAAGGGAGAGATACAATAAAAATTGGGAGAGGAAGAAGGTAAAGATTCATAGGGTGGGCAGTGGTGTTCGGCATGTAAGTTTTGGAGTATGCAGACCTGTCCTTTGTCATTTCTAGTGTGACTTTAAGTATATTGCTTAATCATTTCAAAGTCAAGGTCTGTACAGTGGGTTACTAATTACCTATCTTATGGAATGGGGATGAGGATTAAAAGAGTGAACTCACATGGTAGCCACTCAGTAAGTTTTAACTTCTTACCTCCCTCCTGTCCTTACCCCAACAAGATGAAACCCATGTCATAAGTTGCCTGCCCATGACACTGACCTTGGAAGAATTCAGAAGCCATTAAAAGATCATTTTTTAAAGAGTTTATCCAGCAACATCCCTTCTATAATGTTTTCTCTTAGCAGATTTTTTTTTTTTTTTTGGTCTTTTAGAGGATGGGGTTATCTGCAGCAGGTACAAATGAAATCTGTCCGTGGTAGCTGGATCTAAAGATGGCAGTTTGATCACTTGCTGACTGACTTCTCCTTCTGGCTGCTGGTGTTAAGAAATGGTGTGGGCAATTGATGCATTTTGTCACTTTCCATCTGTTCCCCACCCCCCTTCCCTCTCCACTGGTATTTTTGGAAGAATGCTTAAGTATGTCAACCTTTAAAAAAAGTAATTATTAAATCTTTCTTGTCATCAAGATGTAGTGGGGTTGTGTGTCATGCATAACTCTTGGCAGCATCTAAATCTGGATTTTTGAAGCAAGGTGAGTTTTTCTCTTGCCCTTACTATTTTTCCTTTTGAGAAAGTTCAGCTTCTGTAGCAGCATTAATGCTTACTTCTCAGAGCTTGTCCCGACTTAGCCAAGAGCAAAATGATTTTTCCATTTGAATAGCTTTGCTGAGGTCCACTAAGCCACACAGCACTGAGTGGTGGCTACCATGAGCTTTGCAAGAATTTGCTTACTTGTTTGGGCTGCTAGATGAATGGATTGGCTTTTAACACTGCTACCATGGAGAGAAGTAACAACTACCATGTATTGAGTAAGTGCTCATCCTGCGTACGCAACCGGAAAGGTACTTCAGGTGGCATTGTTTCAGTGAGCCCCCCCCACCCCCATGACAGCTAGTATTTATTGAGCACCTACTATTTATGGCTTTCTCATCTACTCCTCATATCATCTTATGAGGTGTAGTTGCCTAGTGAGGATGCAAGTGATAGTTAACTTGATTCAGCTTTCACCGATGTCCCAGCTAGTTTTATTGGATGATGAAACTGAAAAAAGTCTTTGGGATAAATCGTGACAGCTTTAGGCCTGGCAGGATCCAGGTACTCAAATAATATGATTGGACTCTCTCTGCCTCTCTCTGTCTCTGTCTCTTCTTATACTGCTCTGCTTTCCTTTATATTGACTTGGTTCTTACCAAGAACTCTTTAGGACATGACAAAGATGGCCACCATTGGCTCTGGCATATATCCCACCAGCCTCGACACCCAAGTAGAAAGAATGTGCTTTGCCTCAGTGGACTACCTTTGCTTGCATTCTCGTTCCTGAAGCAGAAAGGTAGACTAGGTTGGTTGGCAAGAGCCAGGTCATGTATGTCCCACAGGTGTTTAGGGGGAGGGAGTAAGGTCCACCCCACTGATAGGGTATGGGCTGAGAATGGGAGGGAATAGTATTCCCAAAGAAAATCAGGAATCTTTAACCCAAAGAAGAGAAGAAAAAAAAATAAGGCATCTACTACAGTTCAATTCTTGGGTCCATTTCATAGATGAAGAGATTGAGGGTCAGAGAATTATGTAATTTGCTCCAAGATCTTACCACTGGGAAGTACCAGAGCTGGAATTTGAACCCTGACCCCATCTTCTTTGCATTATTTAGCCTATTTTGCGTCTGTCCCTGTTTCAGGAACACCTGCTTTGTCTTTCTGTTGGCTGAGATTCCTACAGGTTACTTGTGAACAAGGGAAGCCAGTTGTCAAACAGGAAGTGAGCCAGTGCCACCGGTGGGGGATTAGAAAAGAGCTCATCTGCGTGCTGGGAGTCCGGTTACTTATGTCCTCAGTGGGGCCCAAAGAACCCTAGCACTGTGGATAGGCACAGAATGAGTTCCGTAGGAAGCAGAGGGGTCACCAAGAGCCTCTTCCTTCTGAACACTGCTTCCTGGGGCCTAGGGCCCTTTCCCTTTGGCACAGGGAGCCCCAGCAGTCACACCTGAGAATTTGGGGGTGATGCCTCCTTGGGGGAAGGGACAGTATTACTGTGGCTTCTGCTGCTTCTCTTACTGAGAAGGGGTCTAACCTTGTCACCATAATATGTCTCTAGGGCGCCTTCTTTTTTTTTTTTTTAAAGATTTTATTTATTTATTTGAGAGAGAGAATGAGATAGAGAGAGCATGAGAGGGGGGAGGGTCAGAGGGAGAAGCAGACTCCCTGCTGAGCTGGGAGCCCAATGTGGGACTCGATCCTGGGACTCCAGGATCATGACCTGAGCCAAAGGCAGTCGCTTAACCAACTGAGCCACCCAGGCGCCCCTCTAGGGCGCCTTCTACTGGGCCCTGTTTTCAGGGTGCATAGGAAAGATGAAGTAAGTGGGTGGATTCCACTGTCCTCATGACTGGTTTTGGCAGCTCCCAAGCCCAAACCAAGCCCAGTTGCTTTGGACCCTGAGTGAGCACCGTGAAGGAACTCCTTCCGTATGCTCCCAGGCTGCTCTTCCACAACCCTGCACTGTTGGATCTGCAAGTGCTGTTTGGAAACTTCTGGTTGCACAGGATAGGATTTCAGACAGGACGTGCACAGACACAGCATTAAATCAGAGGGAGCACAGGGTGAGAAATGTATTCCCTTCTTAGTTCTCTAGCAATCTTTCTTTCCGATCAGCATCTCCCCGAGACTTTGTCCTTGATGGAGACACACCCCGGCACCAGAACAACTCTCTCATCTTTTTAACGCCAGCAGGATGGGCCTCATGCTCAGAGCCTTTGGCAGGCAGTAACATCGACCTGGAATTGCAAGGCATTGCTGGTTTTTTTAAATTGTATTTATCTTTACGGTTTCCTTCCTTTCTGGCAGGTGGTACTAGTTTTCTATTTATGGTAGAGATATAAGTTCTGTGTGCAAAATGTATTTATTTTAGTAAAAGAAAGTAAGTGATTGAAAGAGGACATTCTAAATTATATGTATCTTAGCTTTATCAATCAGGGTTCAACCAAATAAACAGTGGCAGTAGGAGATATGTAGCAAAAGATTTATTGAAAAGAGCTGGCTCACACGGCCCAGGTGAGAGTGGTTGTGCAAGAGATAAGCAAGTGATGGGCAGTCGGCAAACGTGAGCCTCACAAGATGGGTCCTGAGTAAGGGAGCTGGGAGTTCAAGGTCCGGGAGTGTGGCTTTCTATGCTTGGTGAGGATATGTTAGCAATCAGGGGGTTGGCATTAGGGGTGGGAAATGGGGTGGGATTGGGCAGAACCCAGCGGCCCACCTTCTGCTGCCTCCTCTTAGGCACCTTTTCTAAGGGACCAGCTTCTGTGTGTCTTTATCTTCCTAATTTCATCTGTTTGACTTAACAGAGGTAAGTTTGTTTTTAGAAAAAGTCTGCAAAAGGTCAGACTCCAATCATTTAATGGTGTGGTGACTGCAATCCTCGCAAAGCCCCCCTGCCATCGTCAATGACCCCGCTTCCACGAAGACTTCGCTGTCGGAGTTACTGATGGACTTCATCTTGATCTTCATCCAGTGATAATGGTCACTGAATTGGAAATGTAATTACATGATTATTAATCAAAGGTATTTTCTCCATATTGAAGAAACAACTGAAGCGGTCCATGGGGAACTTTTTCTTGTTAAGGCAGTTAGAAAAGGATGTGGGGTTTGTTTTTAGATGAGAAGATTGACTTTGTGCAAGTCTCCTGGGGATGGGAGGGGAGGAGAGGGGGGTTGGTTTCACTTTTTAAAGACTAGAATTTTCTGTTTCCTTTAGAGGCTTTAATTAATTTTAAAGTGAGCCGTGCCTTCATGGAGCACAGAGGGTCGATCAGATGTCCAGCGCTTGACCCGCGGACACTCTGAGATTGACATGCTGACAAGTGAAGTGTGGCCCAGACATCTCTCCTCTGCCACCTAACTGCATGGAGTTTGTCAGGGCGATTGCTCTGGGGCCACTCCTCTGCCCAGAGCTTTGGAAGTAGGAGTTCCTCCTGCTAGATCAGTTGGACTGGACGGGCCACTTGTTAATGTTGGCCAGAGTGAGAGGGGTGTGTTGGAGTGCCTATTCCGTGTTCCCTGGTATCTGGGAGGCAAATCCTATTCTGGGGATCCCTAGGGGAAAATTGTTTCATTTAAGTCGAGTTGAGATGAGAGAAAAAGTGTATTTCAACTCTCTCTTTTGTGGCCTACAATCTTCAGGTTTGCAGATGACGACATCAAGCCAGGTAAATCGGCTTCATTTCAACGGCTGACCACCCCTGAGTGGTGGGGGCTGCCCAGGGGCAGGAAGGGGGCCAGGTCCCGGGGAGAGAGTGACCTGACTGTCGCTGACGTCTGTCATGGGTGGTGGGCACGGGCATGAAGAGCCGGCTGGTAGTGAATGGACTGTGGCATGGAAGGGTTAATATTTAGATGAAGGTAGAATGTCTCTGCTTTGTTTCTCCAGTGAGATTGTGAACTACTTGAGGGTAGGATTTAGGACGTGTTCATTCATAGTGTAGGGGCTGGGTTCTTTTGGACAGCCTCTTCTCTCGTCCTGCGCAGGCTTTGAACACGGAATAACCTTGTCAGGCCCAACTCCTTCTGGGAGGCCCCCCCCTCCCACCCTCCCAAGGCTGTCCTGCGGCATCTTACCAAATGTCATATAGAAAGACAGGGGAAGGTGTCCCCTTGCTCACCTTAGAGTAGCCCTCTATCTGAAGCTCCTCTGGATTCTTAGGGTTGGGGCTTGACAGCGTGGAGTGCTGGATAGACTTTCATGGCTTCATCTCGTGAGGGTTTATTGTTCTCATGTAGCCAGAATTCTGGAGGTGGGCTCCCCCTGTGCAGCAGCCCCACCCTGTTGTCGATGTTCTTTATGTTTCACAAGATCTACATGTGGTTTTCATCCTCAGGCAGGTCCTCTCCCAGCAAGAGGATTGCTTCCCCTGTAGGCCTCAGGCCTGCCTTCCGAGTAGCGGGGAGGAGAGGAGGGGAGAGCATGAGGCCCCGGCCAGTGGAGACACTCCCTTTCTATCAGGAACATCGAGCAGATTTCTCCTTCCACGCTTCCATCTCACAGCCAGGCTTGGGTTACATGGCCACGTGGCTGCAAGGAAGCCCAGGTAGTTTCTGTCCTTGCGCAGGAACAGCGGAGCAGAGACTCCGTAGGCAGTCAGCATTGATAAGCTCAGCCTCCCAGCCACTTCCTCTTCTTGTCTCTGTGCCCCGAAGACATTCCCCATGCCTCCAGCCACATTGGTGCCAGACTCTACCCTCCTGGGGATCTTCCTCTCTTCCCTGACACCCCCTCCAAACACCCCCACCCTGAACGGCCATGGAGGTGCCCTGCTCAGATCTCCTTGCCTGGGCTGGTGGTGGTGGTGGTGGCGGGGGGGACACAGCTGCTGGACAGCCTCAGCTGCCTACATTTGAATTTCCCATCATAGTCATGTCAAGACCACACTTCCCCTGGGCCCTGCCCAGACCATGACTGAGTGTAGTGGGGACACCAGAGTTGGCCACTTCTGCTCAGAGTGGAACTCTTCTAATAATAAAGAACCGCCTTTGCTTGGAGGCTTTCCATCCACCTGGCTGAGACTTTTCCAGAGCTACCCTGGAGTCTGAGGCTCTTCCTACCCAATCTTCCTTTTCCCCTTCCTCCTTTTATGGGCGTTAGACCTACATTGTGGTCCAAAGGCCTCCCCTCCCACTCCTGCTTCCTTCCCCTTTTATCCTTTATAGGCATTTTCCCCAAACACATCGGTTCCCTATCCAATGCTATCTTGGCATCTGCTTCTTGGAGGACTGACAGTAACACACCTCCCTTCTCACACATTCGGGTCCTGGGTCCTTTCCCTCATCGAGAGAAACGTCACTCTCTGTGATTCTCCAGTTTGCAATGAGAGGGGCATTGTTTTCCTTGTCATCTCCTCGTTACCCCTTGACTTTTAAAGAGGGTGGAGCCCAAGATGGATTCTTTATTTGAATTCTTTTGTGATTTTTTTTTCCTTGCCACAAAATGAATCAGTCACATCTATGGAGACTTTGTTATGCACCAGGTGTTGGGGGGACACTGGGATTGATCAGTCTGAGTCCCTGCCCTGCTGGAACTCACAGGCTGGTGGATTCAGGAAAGAGCCTTAGTGTTTCTGGGGTGAGTGGTCTGCTCTACCTACCTGTGGTTCTTCCGAACTCTGGGGTCCTATCCAGTGCGGAGCGGCCTGGACTACTTTTACCAGGACTTCTGCTTTCCTGGTAAATCACAGAAGCAGCAAAGCCGCTGCTGCTCCTGTGTCCGGCACATCCAAAGTCCAGGTAACCCCAGGCCTGGTGTAACCATGGCAACCTTAATGGAACAAAATGACCTGGCATAAATTCAGGCCCGAGCTGGTTATGAAATGTGAGGGAGCTCGGTCTGCTCCAGACCGTCTGGAGGGAAAGGTGCCTTGCTCCCCAGGGGTGAGCGACAGGTTTCCCTAACAGCATGGAGGAACGGAGCCGGTGAAGCTCCGTTCAGAGCGGACAGGGGGCCCTGATGGCAGCGCAGGCTGGCTTTCCATGGCCTGCGGACGGGCTTGACATGTCCACCTGGTCATTTATTTCCATGTCCTGGCTGTGCCCGGGGCTTGCTAAATAAAGCCAGAGGGGCCCTCCAGCAGTGGCAGGAACACGGGACATCTTGTGTGCAAGGACACGTGTATGTGTGCGTACATCGTCAGGCACGTGGACGAGGCCCAGCTGCCTTGTGCATCATTCCTTACATTCGTTGCTTCTCTCTTTTCACCTTGCGTGGCTGGGCATGGCTTCGTTGTAGGGCCTGCTGGTGCCAGGCCTACCTTCTCTGCTCCCTTTGCTGAAAGCTGCCTTCTTCATCACCTCCAGGTTTTGACCCAAGTGTCATGCCCTCCCCGACTATTGTAGCGAACACACCGGCCCCACTGACCCTCTCTGCCATCACCCTCTGTGTCTTCCTCACGGCCCTTAACCTTTTCCCCATTCAGCTTGTGCATGCGTGTGCTTTTCTTCCCTTCTCCCACTTGCACATAACTTTGCTATCTGTCGTGTTTTGTCTTCAGCCTGCTAGCAAAGGGCCTGGCACAAAGGAGGTGTTCAATAAATCACGGTTGCATGACCGATTGAGTGCTTTTTCCAGGCCCTCGGTGTCCAACAGTGGCAGCAGTACTGGGAATCCATAACCAGGGCAGTATGGGGAAGACCTCAATCTTGAAGGACTTTTTTCTTTTTTCTAGAAGCTGCTGCTCTGGCTGCCATGACATTTAGATGAAGTTTGGCCACAGGCAGCGTGTCCGTTCTCACCTGTGGGAGAGCACAACGCCTCTACTCTTAGGTGGCAGGGAATCTGTGAGGTAGGGGAGGTGTGGGAGGGCTCTGGAAAGGAACTGGCTGCACTCTGCATTTTTGAGTGTACATATTTACGTATCTTTACCCTCCTGCTTTATTCAAAAGCACTCTGGGGTATGTACAGCAAGCTGGGCGGTCTCAGGTAGAAACAGACAGATGTCTCTATTTAACTCATAAGCTGATTACATCCTGCTGTGTCTCAACAACTAAAATGAAAAATACATTTAAAGCTCCTCAGCTCCTGCCTCTTTTAAGCATGATTTGAGAAGACACGAGGCCTGCTCCTTTTGTGATAGCCATGCGATGGAAAGGCTTCTTCCCTTTGTTCTTCTCCTGCATGCTCATCTCCCTCCTCAGCTGAGATCCTGCCAGGGGATAATCAAGGTGATCACATGCTCCAATAGCTTATGGCTGGAAGATAATTTATAATTGGGATTGACATCCTTCTTTCTGTCTAGCCCGATGCTGGTGAGGTGACACTGTGGGCCAGGGCCTGGATTAAATGCCCCGTGGGGGAAATTTTAAGTTTTTAGAAGGATGGGATTTTCTCACATTCCTTTGACAAGCAACTGCCCTGTGAGATGGACATTTGTACCAGTCCCAGTAATGCTCGAGGTGTCTTAAGCTTGATGATTGCCTCCTCCCTGATTAGAGAGGCCAGCATGTGGGCAGTCTACCTGGTGAGCTGGGGAGTCTGGTGCCATCAGGATGGGTGGGGGGGCTGGCATCCCCTTTCGCACCATCTTAGCTGCCCACTCAGGCCTTTCGCCACCTCCCTGGCTGCATGCGGTTGTTATGGCTGGATCGCAATGGTGTGATCCCTTGGTCGGGACCAGCCCCTCCTTCAGGTTGAGCTTGTGGCCTGCTCCTCGCCCCCTCTGCTTGTGGCCCTTGAGCACACAGGCTTGACTGTTGCTTGCGGAGGTTGGTATGATGAGCTCCCAATCTCTGACCCCAATCATATTGTTTCCTAGGAGCTCTGGAATCATTGAATGGTTTTCCTCTTCTGGCCTCACTTGCCCCTTCAGCCACAATTATTACCTTCCTGCTCTTTTGGCAGCAAAAGACTTCAGATGTCAAGCCTCACTTCCCAAACCCGTTGAATGGCCACCGAGGGCGAACTGTCACCCAGTGTCGGGAAACAGTTTACTCCAAGTGGTATTTTGCTTGCTCCCAGTGACTCTTAAGATCCCTCCTGCAAACATTTTTGGAATCACTTAATTCCTCAGAGTCCATCAGAATGTTCCTAGTGCCAACAGGGCTGTATTCTTGGTCACATTAAGGCATTAAAATGTACTTCAGGGATTTGAGATCCTGGCCATCCCTCACCTCCTCTCATCACCAGGGGATCTCTTTTGGCTTGCTGATTGTCAGGCAGGATTGATTTTCTTTGCACCTTCTTTGAGTCTCAGGGGAGGTGAAATTGGGATGGTTGGGTCTGGGGAAACCTGGAGGAGACTCATGGGCTTGAGGGGGGCAGAGGTGAGACCCAAGAGGGGAATAAGCACTGGCCTGTGAGACTGAAAATGTACAAATTGCCACACATACGAGTCATTGGCAACACAATCCTTATGGTTCTGGATATTTCCTGTCATAAAGTGGAACAAAGTGGATCAAGTGTGCGGTGTCAGATATTGGGTGTTGGAGTTAGGGGGAGGTAGAGCAAATCTCTGTGCAAGATCTCTGAGGTTGGGCTTGTGTGGTGGGCATTGTTCAGTCCAGCTTCAGTAAAAGGTGTTTTTAGGAGGAAAAAGAGGAAGACATGCCAGCTTAAATGTGTCCAATGTACCAACAAATATTCTTATGTTTGATAATCATAATAATAATAGTATAGATACCACTCCTTTGGTTCCTACTATGTTTCTTGAGGTACTTTGCATATATTATCTCTAATCATCATAAAAACCATGTAGGCTGGTAGAATTATCTCCACTTTATAGATCGGGCACCCACGCAGAGCATGTCCAAGGGGATCTCTTGACTCCCCATTTCCCTCCAGCTTTGCCATCCCAAAGTCGCTCTTGCCCGACCTTGGCCTTCATTCAGCCCATGATCCCACTTCTACCATGTACCTCAGACTTGCACATCTCTCCATTGCCACTTTCACTGACCTAGTGCAAAGCCAAGTGGTCTTCTGATTTCCTTCGTGGCCCCGCCGAATGTCTTCTCTACACAGCAGTCAGAACAGTCTTCAGGAAACACTAGTCACCCCGGGGACTCGACTGATTAAGATTCTTCAGGGACTCCACATCCCCAGCCTGCCCCTTCTCGTGTGGTCTCTGCCTCACCCCCGGGGCTTCTGCCACACAGGCCTCCTTTCTGGTCCCTGAAGCATGGCCCCATGGCAGAGTCTTCCTGGGTTCAATTTCTTGTCTCCTGCTTCTCCCGTTTTGGTTCCTCTTATGCTGTGGGTCTTGTCAGAGGTCTTGCCAGTCTCCCTCATTATTCTCCACCGGCGGGTTCAGTTTAATTTCCTCACAGGTTCAGGATGGGGCTCTGATCTGCATTTTAACAAGCTCCCCAGACTCTGCAGTTCTAATGCAGGTGATCTGTATTTTCATGGAAGACATAAGTGCAGTTTTCTTACATGCTGCTCCGCTCAAGACAGTTTTTTGGGAAGGACCGATAGAAAAGCCAAATGACATGAGACTTTCTATGTCCTGGAGAATATGTAGTAGGTGTTGTGAAAACCGAAAGAAAGAAAAAAGGTGTATTCAGTTTGGTCTTTCATTTATGCACCACAGGCTTGACCCCAAGTGTCTTTTAGACACTTCATTCTTTGAACCTCTCCGGGTAAAATAGCTACCACTGCTGATATGTAAAAGTAGTTGCAAAACTAGCTTGGATAGCAGCTTGGTAATAGGATGACAGCTTCGGCGGGGATGCTTTTTGTGGGATGGGTGGGTTTGTCATGCAGCCTCATGGCCCACAGCAGCCTTGAACCCGGGAAGCTTGGGACTGGTGTGAGGGGGGCCTGTGCTGAGCCTGGCTGCACAAACTTTCCAGTCTGGCGGCTGGGTTCAGACATTTCTACAGTTGACAGATTTGATGGTGTCTCAGGGCAATGGATTCTAGAACTATACTGATTCTGCCAAAGACGTTGAAAATCCTTAATATTCCCAAGGGACCTGTGTAATTTTTGGAAAGAGGAAAAAAAGGTTATTAAAAGAAGATTATCACACATTCCAGTTATTTAGAATCCAGGAAAATGGTGGTTTGCCATATTGAGTTTTCTATACCCAGTCTTCATTTATAACTGACACATTTTCTTCAAATGGTTCCACTGTTGTCAAGTTTTATGTGTAAGCCTAAGCTTATTTCCTTATTAAAGTAGTCAGGAAAGAAGAAAATATATTTATACATACACATATGCACATACTTTTTCAAAAACAAGTTTCCTTTAAGTCTTCTAGGAAACTATTATTCCCTCTCTTCCAAACATCAGGAGAAATCAAAAAAGAACCAATTAACTGTCCTTTCATCCTGTTTCCCCCGTTCATTTCCATTTGTCCTCCCACAGACCTTGACTGAGCATTTCACAGTTGTATACTTAGAATGCAGGGTAGTACCTGGTAGATCATCTCTGCCCTCATTGGGCTTATAGTTTGGAGATTGAGGTGAGAGAGGGGGAGATGGGTATTTATTTATTTATTTATTAAAGATTTTATTTTTATTTATTTGACAGAGAGAGACACAACGAGAGAGGGAACACAAGCAGGGGGAGTGGGAGAGGGAGAAGCAGGCTTCCCACCGAGCAGGGAGCCCGATGCAGGGCTCGATCCAAGAACCCTGGGATCATGACCAGAGCCGAAGGCAGACGCTTAACGACTGAGCCACCCAGGCTCCCTGAGATGGTCATTTAATAAATAATTACAAAAATAATTACCATTATCATAAATACTGTGACTAAAACACAGGATGCTATAGAGCTCATTACAGAGGATCAGGAAGACTTCCTCAAGAAGGTGCCATTTAAGCTGAGACCTGAGGGAAAATGAGTTGGCTGAATGAAGGTGAGCAGGGACCCAGGATTCCATGTAGATATTGACAAGCAACATGTGCAAAAGCTGTGGGACAGGGAAGGACACAGTGCCTTTGAGCAACCAAAAGAAGGCCAATATGGTATAGAATAGTGAGAGATAAGATTGGAGAGATTTGCAGGGGTCAGACCTATGCAGGCCTCCATAAGCCAAAGCCAAATCTGTGCACTTAATTCTAAAAGCAATAGGAAGCCATTGGCGTGTTTATGCCATGGCTTGTGTTCTTAAAACTTACTCTCATGTTGAAGCTGATTGAACAGAGAGAGTAGAGAGTGAAGAGCTAGGCTGGTCATGAAATCATGATGGTTTGAAAGGGGTGATGGTAGTGGAATTGTAGAGTAGGGAATACATTGGAGAAATCCCCAGGAGGTAAACCTGTTGACGGTTGAGGAGATGGAGGCGTCAGGATGACTCTAGTATTTCTTCTTTGAACACACAGAACTGCCATTTTCTGAGATGGGGAACTTGGAGAGGGCTGGGGATGGTGAATATGGCTGCTTCAGTTTTGTCCTTGGGAAGCTGAAGCTGCCCGAGTCATGCAGGTGGAGTCATCAAGAAGGCAGGTGAGATGTGGGACTGGTATTTAGAACACAGATCTGTCCCAGAGAGATACATTTTTGAAATTTCACTATTCGGTAGCACAGATTTTTCTTGACTCTGAGTGTCCCTTGCTTAAAGAACATGACCACTTCAGCTGCTATGCAGGATTTACAAGGTGCCACACACTTGTTCTGCCTACTCGGACTTTGAACAACAGGTGTCTGAAATGCCTTCAAAGTGGAGATCTTTTAGCATTGTTCTTTTCCCACCCCTCCTGTTGGTCATTCAGTGTATTAGGGCTCTATAAAGCAACAAAGCCAATAGGATATAGATACAGATAAATAATGATATAGTTGATGTGGATGGTATAGATACAGATAGAGATGAGATTTATTTTAGGAATTGGCCCACATAGTTATGGAGGCTAAGAAGCCCCACCATGTGCCCCCTGCAAGCTGGAGATCCAAGAAAGATAGTAGTGTAATTCATTCTGGGTCCAAAGGCCTGAATCAGGAGGCCAAGGTGTGAGTCCTGGTCTCAGTGTGAAAGCCCCAAAACCGGAAGTGCCAATGTCTGAGGGTAAGGGAAGATGGACATTGGGGAGGGTGTGTGCTGTGGTGAGCGCTATGAATTGTGTAAGACTGATGCATCACAGACCTGTACCCCTGAAACAAAGAATACATTATATGTTAATAAAAAAAAAAAAAAAAAGAAGATGGCTATCTCAGTTCAAGTAGAGAGAGCGTGAATTTGCCCCTCCTCTGCCTTTTTGTTCTATTCAGGGCTCAACAGATTGAATGTTGCCCACCCTCTTGGTGAGGGAGTATCTTTTTTACTTAGTCTCCTGATTCAAATGTTAATCTCTTCTGGACACACCCTCACAGTTACACTCAGAAATCAAATTTTACCAACCATCTGAGTATCCCTTAGCCCAGTCAAGCTGACATATAAAATGAACCATCACCATCAGATACTAACTAGTGTCCGTAGAACAGGGGCATCAAGCAGTGGCCACAAGGCACGGTGGTACCAGGGCTTGTCATCAGCTAGGGAACGGATGGGGACAACACACTTGAAGGTCTTAGCTAGAGAATGATCCATGGGTTCCAGAAGTCATCCCAGTGACACCAGGGATTAGCAGGGGAAAGCCCTGAGTCAGGTATTCAGAGAGGCTGATGTGGAAAATCAATACAAACGAACCTGTGAAATGCCCAGGATATGGGTCATAAATAGGTGGTGTTGGGTAGGGTGTAGGGTCCTTGCCTCTCAAGCTCTCCCCAGAGGAAAGTACTGTAGCTGTTGGAACTCTAATACAACTTCAAAATGACATGAAATCGCTACATAAATTGTGAAATGTAGCTCATGGTTCTACTTGTTTTGCAACAGTATAAAAAGCACAGTCCTCCCCACCCTATCAAAATAGAAAAGCAAAGCAAAGCTAGGAAGAAAAGGGAGGGCTTTTGTTGGACACTGGAAAGGATCTTTCATTGGCTTAATCTATTCAACGGGTAAGTTTCTCTCTTCTCTGTCTCTCCCTGTTCCTCCCTCTCTCTCTTTCCCTCTCCCTCCCTCTCTCTCTCCCCCACCTTCTCTACACATACTCTCCTCACCCAACCTCCCTTCTTCCTCACTCCTTCTGTCATGTAATTTAACATTTCTGGAAGATTCTGGAAGAATTACGCAGGAATCATAATAGACGTTAGAGAAATAGTTGTGTGTTGATGCAAAGTGAGAAATGAAGGTTGAAGACAGTGACACATAATGGTGGTGCTGGTGGGGTGACAGTGTTAATCTTGACACACCCGTGAGGTGAGATTCTGCTTCCCCTCCCCCTCCCTCAAGAACTCCTCTTTGTTTACTTTGAAAATGTGGGTGTCTGGGTGAAAGTGAGTATATTTAACTGTAAAGGGGAAGGAAGAATTTAGGTGTTCATATGACTCAGTGCATAGTTCATCTTAATTTTCATCATTTTTTTTCCATGATAAAATCCTGAGACCCCACTTAGATTCTCAGATCTGTGTTTTCCTGGCTGTGTTGTCTTGAGTGAACCACTTAACCTTTCTGATCCTCAGTCAAAACTTTGAGATGACAGTGATTATCCTGGTCCTACCTTCATTACAACTTAAAAAAAAAAAAAAAGAATTAAACAAAATAACACATGTAACTAACTTCCTTGTAAAGAAACTAGTTACTATAATTACCCTTAACATCAATTTGAGGTAGTCTGCAACAAAATGCATCTGTAATAGAACTTTAGAAATACGGGTAAAAAAAAAAAAAATGTAACAAGCAGTGGAATGGAATTCTAAGAAGGGTGACTGCAAATAGCAGAAACCCAAAGCCGAAGTGAGTTCTTATTAGCACTGAGTGTTGAACTTCCTGGCAGACAAGGCATAAAGGGAAATTAACTAATAAAGGATGTTCCGTATTTCATCAGGAGCCATCAACTTTTTACCAGAAATTACTGCTGATAATTTCATCCCCTGCTTCTAGCTTAGGGTGAGCTCAGAAAGTATTTGGTGAATTGAACCAATACAAATTCGACATGAACCTTGCCTTCAGCCTAGTGGGGAAGAGTGTATTATAAGAATCCTTACATAAGGGGCCAGTTTGCTAAAGTTGTTTACCCAGGAAATAGAACTTGCCTTTTTAGGACCATTTCTTTTATCGACTCCCATTGTTTGGTCAGTCAACAATCATTTCTGAGGCACTGTTGGTTATGGACACTACACTGGTTCTCTGCAGAGGGAGACAAAGGTGGTAAGGACCCAGCGTTTCAACTGCTAGAAGCTACCCCAGAAAAAGACTTCTTCATGGACACACAGAGATTTGTACAAAAAAGGTGCATGGTGGTATTGTTTGTATAGCAAGGAAAGTGAATATAATGCAAAAGTCCTTCCATAGGGGAATGGGTAAATAAATGAAGGTATCTCCCTACGGTGGAACATTATGCAGCTGTTAAAATGAACAACGTAGAGCCATGTGCTTCATCAAGGAAGTGTGCTCCTGTCTTATGCTGCTTAGCAGTGAAAGCAAGTTGCAAAACAGCATATGGGCAGTGATTTCATCTTTAGGAAAAATTATAACATTAATAATTTATATCTATTTTTTACACACAAGTTGTTGACAGAATATGTACCAAACTGGTAGTGGTTATCTTATGGCAGAAGATTCTGGGGGCATTTTCATTGTCTACACTTTGTATTTCTGTGATATTTGAATTTTATGTTGTTATTTGAATTTATTGCCTTGTATTACATGCGTTAATCAGAAAAAGCAATAAAGATACTAAGCACTGTGTAGAGAGCCGTGGATAAGAAGTTACTAAGCACTGTGTAGGGATACTAAGCACTGTGTAGGGAGCCGTGGATAAGAAGTTACTGACCCCACCCTTGTAAAGGTCAAGGTCTGGTAGGGGAGAAAGCCACGAAAGGAATTATACCACCATGTGAGCCCTGCACAGCAGGACTGTGTACAGGGGCACATGGGCTGTGGGAAGGATGTTATGACTCTTGAGTCAGGGCAGGGTGAGGGAAGAGGTGATAGAGAAGGTGAGTCCTGAGCAGGATCTGGAAGGATATACAGAATGGCCAGGCAGCTAGGTCAACAAGTGCAAAGTGAAGATTTGACATGGTCACCAGCATGTTGGTAATTTGGGAAGTAGCTCAGTCCTTTGGACACTCTGACTCATGAAATGCCATGGGAGGCCAGATGGTGCAGGGGACATTTTAAAGACAGATGGTCTAAGGGAGGCACAGAGGGTCAACTCAAGTTTACTATAGACAAGTCACATGGTTCTCAGCGTTCCCCCTCCCCACTTGAAAAAAACTTGGCATTAAATCAGAACTTAGTTGGTGATCTAAGGACAAATTCTAGACAATCCTAATTAATCCCCAGGCTTCCTGCATCACATGGTTCTTAAATCTTGACTTTATGGTCGGAGACAAGACACAAGTGTCACTAGAGTGAATATTTATCTAGAGATGAAATCACCAAGATACTTTGATGGATAGCAAGGTGAAGGACACAGCTTCAAGTTTCTTGCTGACAAAAAGAACTTTGTGTTTTCCCAATGTCCTCACATTCGTTCATCCCAAGTGGACACACTGGTGGCGAGCCTCCATGTTCTCCAGCCTTTAGAGATGGCCTTCCTGGTGCTGCATTTCCCCTCGAAGCTTCTTGTGAGACCTTGGCATCCTGACTTGGTGAGGTGGTTAGGAGACACAGTTCAGGATGGAGTGAGTCCAATGAGCAGTCTCTCTCCAGTTCTGTTCTGGTGTTATAGAGCTAGAGAGGGAAAAGGAGCGAGAGAAATGGGAATGTTGATGGGAACTGAGCCAAGGACTCGAGCCTAAAAGGAGCTACACCTAGCCAGAGATCTGCATCCGGGCTGATTGGGAATTTCTATTTTCTACCAGGTTGTTGCCACTGGCTGGTTCCATACACAGCCTCTGGGATGCTATTTAATCAGGAAAGTGGATCCAGGAGAGTGCTCGCATCTCTCTTGTTGACCTGTTTCCTCCCCCACAGTCCTCCTCAAGGGCCAAAATTTTAGAGCCATGTATGTAGCTCCCTCCCCTCCCTGGAAACTTGTTGTTATGTATAACATACACCTAGAAAGTACACATATCCTATATCACTTGATGAATATTCACAAACAACACATTGGTCTAATCAACACTCAGATCAAAATGCAGAATTATATCAGCAGCCAGAAGCCTCCCTCAGTCAACATCTGCCCTTCCTCGTCCTTCCCCCTCCACCACAGGTGACCCACTGTTCTCACTTCTAATGCTTTGGATCAGTTTTGCCCATTTTTGAACTTTATATAAATGGAATTATACTTTTATGTGATTCTGGTTTATTTGGCTCAATAGCGTGTTTGTGACATTCATCTGTTACTGCATTTATTTGTAGTTGGAACATTCTTTTTTTTTTTTTTTTTTTAAAGATTTTCTTTATTTGAGAGAGAGAGAGAATGAGCAGGGGAGAGGCAGAGGGACAAGCAGACTCCCCATTGAGTAGGGAGCCCAACCGGGGGCTCGATCCCAGTACCCTGAGATCATGACCTGAGCCGAAGTCAGACACTTAACCGACTGAGCCACTCAGATGCCCCATGTAGTTTAAACATTCTTATTGCATATTGTCCTTGTCTTCGATGACCTTGCCACTTTTGATGAGTGCTGGTCAGGAATTCTGGAGAGTGTCCCTCAATTTGCTGTTGCCTGCTATTTTCTCATCCTTAGGCTGAGGTTACGGAAATTGGGGAAGAGCATCACAGAGATGATACCTCCTCATTACATCCTATCACAGATTACAGCAGATCAGTGAGATGTAGTACTGGGGATAGTCATTTTCATCACTTAGGGAAGGCAGTGTCTGCCCAGTTCCTCCACTGCAGATTTGCTATTTTTCCCTTTCCATACTCTGTCCTTAGAAGTGAGTCACTAAGTCCAGCCGTTATTGGACTAAGCTCCACCTCCTGGAGGGAGAAGTATCAGAGGATATGTGGACATATTAAAACCTCCACAGCAATTAATACGTATTTTAGAGAATATACTTTGAGGCTATGCAAATATCCTGTTTCTCCTTAAAGTGTCACCCCTTGATTTTAGCATTCATTGGTGGATATTGGCTGCAGCAATTATTACTGGTCTCATAGTGTTTTCTATTTCCCTCTTTCCTTCTACTTTTTTTGATTGGAATTTTTCTATAAGAAGATTTGTCTTGTTCTTTTATTTAAATCAATATGGAATAATGGATCTTTATTCTTTGGATTATAGTCCTATACTATTGTTATTTATTTTGTTGCTCATATTTTTCGAGTTTGGCTATTGTGAGCTCTTTCAGGTATATTCCTGTGTCCTTTGACATGCTTTTAATTTTTTTAAATTGTAGTAAGAACACTTAACATGAGATCTACCCTTTGAACAATTTTTTTTTTTAAAGATTTTATTTATTTATTTGAGAGAGAGAGAGTGAGAGAGAGCATGAGAGGGGAGAGGGTCAGAGGGAGAAGCAGACTCCCCACTGAGTGGGGAGCCTGATGTGGGACTCGATCCTGGGACTCCAGGATCACGACCTGAGCCGAAGGCAGTCGCTTAACCAACTGAGCCACCCAGGCGCCCGAACAATTTTTTTTTAATTCTACAATACATTATTGTTGACTATGGGCACAAGGTTGTATGACAGATCTCTAGAGGTTATTTATCTTGGCTTGACTGAAACTTTGTGCCTGATAATTAGTAAGTCCTCATTTCCAGCTCTCCTCGCCTCTGGGAACCACCATTCTATTCTTTGATTCTATGAACTTGACTATTTTAGATACTTCATATAAATGGAATCATGCAGTATTGGTCTTAGGACTGGCTTATTTTACTTTTTAATTTAAGCACTTTCTTATTTTCTGGCACTATGAGATCTTTTAGATTCCAGACCTAAAATCAACCATTTCTTTTTATTGGGAAATGGTATTTAGAAACCAAGATCTGGATATTATTTGTGTTCATTGCTATTGGGATGTCACTGCTTCTAGGCCTTCTCAGTAGACAGAGCTGAGAAATTATACAGCATACACACATATACACATGTAAGAGCTCATATCTAGATTTATTTATGTATCTATTTGTATAAATCTTTGAATAAAACATGTGTTTCTACTGATATCACTGACTCAAATCCAGTGCCACAGAGCTCATTTTATTATTTTTTATTTTTTGGTAAATTTTTAATTTAAATTCAATTTAGTTAACATATATTGTATTATTAGTTTCAGGGGTAGAATTTAATGATTCATCAAGTGCATATAACACCCAGTGCTCATTACACCAAGTGCCCTCCTTAATGCTCATCACCCAATTACCCCAGTCCCCCCTCCAGCCACCTCCCCTCTAGCAACCTTCAGTTTGTTTCCTAGAGTTAAGAGTCTCTTATGGTTTTCTTCCCTCTCTGTTTTTATCTTATTTTATTTTTCCTCCTTTTCCTCTATGTTCATCTCTTTCTTAAATTCCACATATGAGTGAAATCATATGGTATTTGTTTTTCTCTGACTGACTTATTTTGATTAGTATAATACCTTCTAGTTCCATCCATGTCATTGCAAATGGCAAGATTTCATCCTTTTTGATGGCTGCATAATATTCCATTGTATATAGACACCACATCTTCTTTATCCATTCATCTGTTGAGGGACATCTGGGGCTCTTTCCTTAGTTTGGCTATTGTGGACGTTGCTGCTATAAACATTGGGGTGCAGGTGCCTCTCTGAATCACTATGTTTGTATCTTTTGGATAAATACCTAGTAGTGCAATCGCTGGGTCATAGGGCTGCTCTATTTTTAACTTTCTGAGGAACCTCCATTCTCTTTTCCAGAGTGGCTGCACCAGTCTTCATTCCTAGCAACAGTGTAGGAGGGTTCCCCTTTCTCTGCATCCTCGCCAACATCTGTTGTTTCCTGACTTGTTAATTTTAGCCATTCTGACCAGTGTGAGGTGGTATCTCATTGTGGTTTTGATTTGTGTTTCCCTGATGCTGAGTGATGTTGAACATTTTTTCATGTGTCTGTTAGCCCATTTCTTTGGTCTTCATGTCTTCTGCCCATTCCTTGATTGGATTATTTATTTTTTGGGTGTTGATTTTGATAAGTTCTTTATAGATTTTGGATACTAGCCTTTATCCAATATGTCATTTGTGAATATCTTCTACCATTCTGTAGGTTTCCTTTTAGTTTTGTTGATTGTTTCCCTTGCTGTGCAAAAGCTTTTTATCCTGATGAAGTCCCAAAAGTTCATTTTTGCTTTTGTTTCCCTTGCCTTTGGAGACGTGTCTAGCAAGAAGTTGCTGCAGCCTAGGTCAAAGAGGTTGCTGCTTGTGTTCTCCTCTAGGATTTTGATGGATTCCTGTCTCACGTTTAGGTCTTTCATCCATTTTGAGTTTATTTTTGTATATGGTGTAAGAAAGTGGTCCAGTTTCATTCTTCTGTATTTGGTTGTCCAATTTTTCCAACACCATTTGTTGAAAAGACTCTCTTTTTTCCATTGCATAGTCTTTCTTGCTTTGTCAAAGATTAGTTGACCATAGAGTTGAGGGTCCATTTCTGGGCTCTCTATTCTGTTCCATCGATTTACGTGTCTGTTTTTGTGCCAGTACCATGCTGTCTTGATGATGACAGCTTTGTAATAGAGCTGGAAGTCCGGAATTGTGATGCCTCCAGTTTTGGTTTTCTTTTTCAACATTACTTTGGCTATTTGGGGTCTTTTCTGGTTCCATACAAATTTTAGGATTGTTTGTTCCAGCTTTGTGAAAAATGCTGGTGGTATTTTGATAGGGATTGCATAGAATGTGTAGATTGCTTTGGGTAGCATAGACATTTTAACAATATTTGTTCTTCCAATCTGTGAGCATGGAATGTTTTTCCATTTCTTTGTGTCTTCTTCAGTTTCTTTCATAAGTGTTCTCTAGTTTTCAGAGCGCTCGTTTTAGATTTTTCTTTCATTTCTTCTTTCTTTGATGGTGAACAACCTGGCTGTCAGTATGTGCAATATATTTATTGTCCAATCCTAGTATATATGTAGGCATCCTGACCTGTGTTCCTGTGAGAAACAAATTTACCAACTAGAATATTGTGTTACCGACAGGTCTTTATGTCTTAACCTTACAGCATCTAGATAAAATCTTGTTTTCCAGGGTGATTTAGATCGGTTCCTTTCTTCCCCAGCCCCATCAGTGAGGTTATGTCATGCATTTGTAATACAGTTGGATTCATTTGTCACATGTGTATGGTTTAATCAGGAAAAGGCTTATATTATCTCCTAGAAACAGATTATGGATCCAGCAATATATTGAAAAGGAGAGTAGGTAAAGCCTCTCCTTTTCTCAAGATTGGGGCCCACTGGAAAGAGATACAAGTTGCCAAATGGGAATTAGCTCATAGGATCACATTTGATACTGAGGAGGAGGGGTTACTGCATGCGGTGGGGCCTCTTTCTCTCAAGGGCAATTTCACAAGTGCTCTGATGTAGGGGTGGAGAACAGCTGCTCTTACCTGCAGTGGGGTACAGGGAGTGGAAGGTGAGAAGGGGCCTATGTTGGTGAGGAAGAAAGCAGACGTTATTTAGAGAGTAAGGTAGTGGGAGGAGAAGGACAAGGCAGAGCAGGAAATCAAGTCTACTTTAAAGGACTGGCGGGTTCCATGGACCCGTTGGATTTCAGCCTCTCCAGAAGGTGAACGTGTGTGGTGGTCAGAAACAGGAGTGTTCATTCTGGATCTGGAGCCATCTGGAGAGGAGTAGGGCTCTCTTCTTTTCAGTGGAAACTTGGGTGGGAGGTGCTCTCTTTCAAATAGTTACATTACTTATTCAACAGACTTTAGGAAGGACAACTGTCTTTTCTTGGAGAGCAAGGCACTGTAGTGCTTCTGAAATTAACACAGGAGTGGCAATTTAAAAAATAGTGCCTTCGTTTTCCGATTAGAATCCGATTTTGTGCTCATTAAAAATATTTAGAAAATATGAAGTATAAATATAATAAAATTAAACAATTATAATCTAACCAAGAAAAACACGTTAGCATTTTGGAGCATTCTTTTTAAAAAATTAATTTATTTGTATCTTTTCAAAGAACTAGACTTTGGTTTTGTTGATTTTCTCTATTTTTTGGCTTGCTTTTTTATTAATTTTCATCCTTCATCTTACTTCTTCCACTTATTTTGGGTTTATCATTTCCTTCTCTAACTTTTAATGCAGAAGTTTAGATCTCTGATTTAAAATTGTTCTTCTTTTCTTGTACACATTTTTAAAATGATAAATTCTTCTCCAAGCATGGCTTCAGTGATATCCTACAGTTTTTGATATGTTGTTTTTTCTTTTCATTCAGTTCAAAATATTTTCTAGTTTCCTTGGTAATTTCTTCTTTGGTCCATGAGTTATTTAGAAGTGTCTTTGTTTAATTTCTAAATATTTGAAGATTTTCCAGATATTTTCTCTTATTTATTACTGACTTAACTTCAGTGTGGTCAGAAAACATACTCTGCATAATTTCAATTCCTTTAAACTTATTGAAATTTATTTTATGGACCAGAAGATGACCTATTTCAGTAAAATTTCCATGAGCACTTGGAAAAAATGTGTATTTTGTTGTTGTTGTTGGGTAGTCTCTATAACTATCAATTAGGTCAAGTTGGTTCAAAGTGTTGTTCAAATCTTCTATATCCTTACTGATTTTTTTTTGCTAATTTAATTAATTAATTTTGCTACTTTCATTAAATAATTAATTTAGTTAAGAGTATTAATATCTCTGACTATAATTCTAGATTTGTCTATTTCTCCTTTTGGTCTGTTTAGGTTATTTGAAGCTTCGTGTAATTTGAAGCTTTCTTATTGGGTACATATACATTTAGGATTATGTCTTCTTGATATAATGGTGAAGAAGTGATGAGGTTTGAGAAGGACAGATTGTCCTTCATAATGAAGGCGGGCCTCATCCCATCAGTTGAAAACCTTAACAGAACAAACACTGACCTCCCATGAGCGAGAAGGAATTCTGCCAGCAGACAACCTTATATTTGAGTTGTAACATTGGCTCTTCTTTGGGTCTCCAGGCTGCCTGCCCGCCCTGCAGATTTTGGATTTGCCAGCCTCCATACTCATGTGGAGCAATTCTTTAAAATAAATCTCTCTCAGGGCACCTGAGTGGCTCAGTCAGTTAAGCATCCAACTCTTGATCTCAGCTCAGGTCTTGATCTCAGGGTCATGAGTTCAAGCCCCCAGTTGGGCTCCAGCCCAGCATGGAGCCTACATAAAAAAAAAAAAAAAAAAACCAAAAACCAAAAAACGAAAAAACAAACAAAAATCCAAAACTCCCTCTCTTGATATATATCTTATTGGTTCTGTGTCTTTGGAGAACCCTGACTAATATAATTACATTTGGTAAATTTTTCATTTTTCATGCCTTGAAGTTCCATTTGGTTCTTTTCTTCTTGGGTCTTTTAAATATCTGTACTTATGTTCATGTTATTCTTTATTCTTGATCATGTTTATAAGAGATGTTTTAAAATTCTTATCTGCCATTTCCATCATTTCTGGATGTGTTTTATTTGATTGATTTTTCTCCAGTTGAGTCACATTGTCTTTCCTTTGTGTACATGTTTCCCTGATGTCTCCTCTTTTCCTTATAAGGACACTAGTAATATTGGATTAGGGCTTATGGTCTCATTTAACCTTAATTACCTTTAAAAAGGCTCTATCTCCAAATATAGTCACATTGAAGGTTCGGGTTTCAACATATAAATTTGGGTGAAACAGAATTCAGCCTGTAACATTGATGCTTTGTTTTTTGTTTTGTTTTTTTCCTTTAAGGAGGGCCAGGCTTTGTGCTGGCAGGAAGTTATGTTGCTTGAGGATCAGCCTATTCCTTTGAAGGCTTGTTTTCAGTTTTTTTAGGGCAATTCTGCTGTAGTCTTTACCCTGGATCTAGTTTAGCCCTACGATCAGGGCATGGCCCTTCCAGATTCTGTACTGAATGATCTCGGTGATCAATGATGAGTCACTACTCTGGCTGGTCAGAACTTAAATTTCTCTCAGCCCTTTCAGTTCTGGAGAGTGTTCAGCTTATAGATCCCTAGCCATTATCTTCTTGGCTTTGGGGGGTTTCACCCTATTAATACACACCTTAGTACTTGGCAACAAGCTCAAGGGGACTCTTAAGAGTTTTCTGAAGCTCTTTCCCTGCATAGCTCTGTCTTCTCTGGAATTTTGCCCCCACAAAGTTCGGCTGTCTCAGCCTCCTCAAATTCAGATCTCTGTATCTTAATCCAGCAAGATTGCCAACCTGCTTGGGATTCTTCTCCCTGTCTATGGTCTCTATAAAGTTCCTCCAGTCAAGAGCTAGGGCAAAAACAGGGCTTACCATGTTTCCATTTTTTTTTTTTCAGAGATCATAGTCCTACGATGACTGTCGTTCAGTATTCAGAAACCATTGTTTGTGTAGTTTTTTTGATTTTCTAGTTGCTTATAGTAAGTGGACATGTGCATTCCCAATTATTCTATCATGGCATACACATTTATTCTTATGTACTTAAGACCTATGGTGTCTAGATTTTGAATCTGCTTTGTTTCACTTACTTTGTTTCAAAAGCATTTTCCTCATCATTAAAAACTCCTTAGGAGCATTGTTTTAAATGGATGCCTATTATTCTATTTCATAGGCCTGTGTGTGCATGTATATCTATATCTATATATTAAGATTTTATTTATTTGAGAGAGAGAGCGAGAGCACGAGCACGGAGGAGGGGCAGAGGGAGAGGGAGAATCAGGCTCCCTGTTGAGCAGGGAGCCCGATGCCGGACTCAATCCCAGGAGCCTGGGATCATGACCTGAGCCGAAGGCCGACGCTTAACCGACTGAGCCACCCAGGTGCCCTTAGACCTGTATATTTTGACTGAAGAACAAGGCAAGGGGTAGATTCAGGCCCTGGGACTTGGCCTGGGTCTTGACAAGGCATTGGCAGACAGGAGGTAAAGGGCTGTGGGAAATAGGACACGGGGCCTCTGGAGTTTTATGAGGACTAATGTGGTATTCTCCATTACAAGAGCACTTTCATCCATTATTTCAAATCATGGCTTGAGTTTGCACTTGGTCAAATAAATACCTCTACCCGTAGATAAGTTTCTTACAACTGAATAGCTGGATATCAGTGGAAGTCAGGTCTTTGGAGGTCAGACGTGTTTAGCTTGAGGCTTAGCTTTACTCGACAGGTATATGCTCTCGCTTAAGTCATGGTACCTCTTCAGAGCCTCCGTCTGCTCACCTGTAAGATGGAGAATGTGTATAATGGCCTCCCAGGGCTATCATTCAGTCTCATCGAGATAATATTTTCAAGAGCACGGGGTATCATGGCTGATACACGATAGGTTTTCTCTAGTTGGCTTAGGGTTTCTTTAAAAAATTAGGTGTAAAACGATGGGCTGGATGTGTCCAGGCCCAAAGTGAGCTGCAGGGAGACTCGAATGCCCACATGACTCTCTGTATCAGTTCTTGTCTCTCTTTGCTCACAAACCAGAAAATGAAACTAGGCAGATGATCTCTACCGAGGTTATCATCAGATTCGTGGTTATGAAAGTCTAGTGAACCTGCCAGGAGAGGCTTATCTCCATCTGACAATTTCAGGACTGGCTGCACCGGCAGCTGTCTCTGTCCCTTGCACGCGGCCCTGGTGGGGCCGCCCTCCAGCCTTCCCATGAGGGCTGCTGGCCGCTACAACCCGGACAGGCTGATGAACCTGCTCTACCAGTGGGGCCCATCACAGAATAGTCCGTCTGGGCTATAGGCAACGGCAGGGTGGGGGTGGGGGGCCTAGACTTTTACCGAAGACTTCTCATTCGTTCGAGAACCTCCCATTTCATTTACCGTTCTTCCTCTTTTTGCCTTCTCTTTTAGCTAGTTTCCTTCCTGATCCTTTTATCATTTCTGCTGTTCTAATACCTCCGTGTCTTTTGTTTTCTCCTCCTGGAATGCCGCTCTCTTCATTCCAGTCTGGCTACCCTGATTTATCCTTTAGAACGCGGCCCCGTCTGGGCTCCTGTTTGCCATTTGCTCTCACCCTCACTCTTCTTATACTCTTTAGTCATTCCCTGTTTGTGCATGCATGTTGTCTGGCATGTAGCAAGGGTTGGAGGGATTACACAACCTGTTCAGTCCCCATTGCCATCTAGGAGAGAGAGAGAGCACTTCACATGACAAGAACATCACATTTGTCGGCCTGGTGATGGGTATTAAAGAGGGCACGTTCTGCATGGAGCACTGGGTGTTATACGCAAATAATGAATCATGGAACACTACATCAAAAACTAATGATGTAATGTATGGTGATTAACATACCATAATAAAAAAAATAAATAAAATGAACTTTCAATTTATACTGGGAAAAAAAAAAAAGAACGTCACATTCGAGGTAGCCACAGATGTGTGGCAGGACAAGATGCTGAAGGTTCTCCAGAATGTGCTTGAGACACAACCAAGTACTCATATGCTTGCTTGTTCCTTCATTCACTCATCTGCTCAATATTTATTGACCTATACGTGCCAGACTCTGTGATAGATACTAGAAATAGGACTAGTGAACGAAACAGAAAAAAAAAATACCTGTCTTCATGGAGCATATACTTTAGTCAGGGCAACTGCTAATGGCTGAAGAGGGGGAGAGGTGGTAAGCATGATGAATAGAAATAAAGCAGCATTTGGGATAGGTGAGGGGGAAGGAAGTACTTTAGCTCGAAGGATCAGGGAAACTTGCTCTGAGAGCATTTGGACAGAGACCTGGATGAAGTGAAGGGTCCGTGATTCATACATCTAGGGGAAAAAGTGTTTGTGGCTGAAGGAATAGCAGGGAAAATCCCTGGGGCAGGAGCAGGCTTGCGAGCAAGAACCACTCCGGGTTTTCTAAATGAGAAGATGACCACAGAACTTTTGTTTTAGGGTCTATTCTTTTGCATCTTAGCTCTCACAAGATAAACCTAAACCAAATAACCTTATGGGCCCACCTCCTAAAATGTTGTGGCCATGTTCCTGGAAATGTGAACGTAATCTGTGTGGACTTAATTTTTGTAATTGAATTCCACTTTAAAGACACACAGTGAGCTTGTTGTTTTAAGGGACCCCCATGGCTAATCCTTTTAATAGAGTGAATGATCAGCCTTAGAGGATCCCTCAGGTTCTTCTCATTCTAAAATCCTACGATTTTATGTCCTTAGAGACACTGAAATGTCATCTATTTTCACAAAGGGGGAGATGACACAGCACTGCGAACAGGTAAGTGGCAGTTAGGCAGGCAGGAAACATTTCATGGGAAGAGACTGAATTTTTTTTTCTGAACTGTAAGGCTTTTTAACCCTCTACCTTACTTCCTAGTTTTACTTCCTGTGTCATACGAGAATGACACATTCTGACATAAAGAAAATAGAAAGGAGAAGCCTGGCAACTAGGAACACAAGACTGTAAAATTGCTGTTTCCCCAATCTCTCTTTAGAAGAGTGAGCCAACATTTCTTATCTTAGGGGAGGTAAGTCCTCACCTTTCAAACTTCAGCTCACATGGGCTGTGATAGGAGCAGGTAAGGATGGTCCAGTTCCAGGTCCTTCTTCCAGTTTCCCAGTGTCATCTTGGTTATTGTAAACAAGTGAACCAACTAAACGAGACATAAAATGACTCATGCATGCGTGCGTGCATGCGTGTGTGCGTGAGTCGGACATTTCAGTGTGAATATTTTACGTGTCCCCATGTCAAGGGCTGTTTTGCCATGGCGAGTCACTGAAAAGGGCAGGGATGGCATTGGGCATTGTGGCTCCAACCAGAGATATTTTTGGTAAACGGATAATTTGCCAGGGTGCCCCGCTAGGATAGAACATGACAACCTCCTAGGCCTGCTAAAGTATTTGTTTAAAATGATTTATTAGCTACTAAAGCAAAAGAAGGAAAAGGAAAGAAAAACAGAGATCGATTACGTGTTATTCAAGAACAGGGCCCTTTTCTGGTTAAAAAAGCAGCCCATCCTCAAAACAGACTGATTCAGCAGGCTCATCCTCCAGCCGTTCATTGATGTTTCTGGGCTACAGGCACCATCTCAGCTTGCTGATGCAGTTTGGCTCATGTGTAGTGAACTTTGCTCAGTCGACGTCGGGAGGGAAGGCTCTTTCCTTTTGGCCTCCTCTTTCTACCATGGGTGGGGCAGCCAGAATGCTAGTTCTGAAGATGGTTTCCTATGTTGTGTTGTGTGTGTTCCCCAGATTTTCACAAATGGAGAGGTTTCCTCATGATTTTGTTGTTACTTCTGGACCTTAGGAGGTTCAGGCAGTTCTACACTTAAGCAGCAGAAGTGAACAGGGAGCTAAAATACTAGGGTCACTCCCACCAGTAGAGCGATTTCTGTGGCATCGATAAAGTACTGCCACCCATGAGATCGACCTCACTGCAATCCCCAGGGACCCTCTCTGTCCCTCTTCTCTATCTGACAAGAAGGCAAATGAAGGTCTGTCTGGAACTGCCCCTGGGTGAAGTTCTGAAGTTCATCCTTCTGAAACGCCTTCCAAGCTCTATTTTCCTTGAGCTGACACAGCTCTTGTCTGACCCACTCGTCTGTTGCTCTTTGAATCCAAATGTTGGGCAAAGTTTGTCCATGTTCAACTAGATGGTAAGCTCTTTAAAATTCCACCCACTCATTCACCCTATGAGTAGATACTCTGGAGCTGCTCTGGGCCAAGCACTGTTCCCGTGTCTGGTCGCATGGAGCTCACATGGTCACAGGAGTGCTTTTTGCCCATCTAGAGTCCACTTACCTCTGGCAATTCCAGAGATGGACATTGTACTTCTAACAGTACCTGAATCACCACTAATGTATTAACAATGGCAGGATCGTAGAAGGTTTTTGGTCTGGTGGGCTTGCAGGGAATGTTGATGTTGATGATGCAGATGGAATGAATGTCAAGGTCATCACTCCACTGTGGAGTCAGAGAAAGACACACAGCCACTTAATCCACTTTTATCCATTTCTTCTCATATTCTCAAGGTCAAGGTTGAGATCTTCTCCCTCCTCTGTCTCTCTCCCCCATTGGATGGTTTGGTAGAGAGCTTCCTCATGTTTTCGACTCTGATAAAGAGCTTTATAGCAGGGCTATTTTATTTTATTTTTTTAAAAGATTTTATTTATTTTTTGACAGAGAGAGACAGCGAGAGAGGGAACATAAGCAGGGGGAGTGGGAGAGGGAGAAGCAGGTTTCCCGCTGAACAGGGAGCCTGATGTGGGGCTCGATCCCAGGACCCTGGGACCATGACCCGAGCTGAAGGCAGACGCTTAATGACTGAGCCAGCCAGGCGCCCCTATAGCAGGGCTATTTTAAAGGCAAATTAAACAGAAGCACAAAAAGGTTTTAAAAAGTATTTTTTTTTCGATATTGTATTATTGAACTAATTATTTTGTGGGAGTTTAAAAGCAAAGTGATCATTGAGTGGACCTCCTAGCATGTACTGACCCAGTCTCGGAAGATTGCATATAAACCAAAATTTTGTAACTCGAGTTCTATTTTCAGTTCACTCTGAAGAGTTGTTATTTAAAGCAACCTTGTAAAAAGAATAATCAGAAAACCCTGAATGTTGGAGTCAGCAGGGGCAGTAGATTTCTTAAAGGAGGCTGGGAACATGACTCTTACAGCCATCCTGGTTTTATCTCCAGACTGGTGGGGCCTGGGAAACATGATTTTATTCTTAGGGAACTTTGGGAATAGTGAAAAAAGAGAAAATGGATGAAAAGTTCTGTAGAGAATGGATGATGGCTTTTTTTTTTTTTTTAAAGATTTTATTTATTTATTTGACAGAGAGAGAGATAGCGAGAGCAGGAACACAAGCAGGGGGAGTGGGAAAGGGAGAAGCAGGCTTCCTGCCGAGCAGGGAGCCCGATGTGGGACTTGATCCCAGGACCCTGGGATCATGACCTGAGCCGAAGGCAGACGCTTAATGACTGAGCCACCCAGGCGCCCGATGATGGCTTTATTGGCTTCATTTTTTTTCCACTGGGGGAATGGCTCACCGCACCCCCTCCCCAACCCCAGCCCGTCCCCAAAGGGATTCAGGGAAATGGTCTCAGTTCATTCTGAAATGACTGGAAGGAGAGTGGGGGGACATGTTGTGCTTTCACAGTACCCAGTTACTGGACAGAGCATCGTTTCCCAGGAGGCTGAGGATGCGACATTACAGGGAATGGGGAGATTTCCACTCCTGCATGGAAAAATTCCTAAAGATGTATGTGTAATATTTGGAAAGGAGACAAGATCATTTGTTTGAACATCTGAATTGGCCACAGAATCCCATAATTTGCATTTATTAGGGGCATTTTGTGGGTTGTTATCTTGAGAAGAAACACAGAAAAAGTTGGTTCCAACCCCAACATTCCACAAGGAAATGGAAATTTCATTGCTCCTTTCTGACATAAAAGGTCATCTTGTTGTTTATCTACAAAGCCAGGGGAAATTGGCTGTTGAGTATTTTGCATTTGGAAACACTGGCCCAAATTCAAAGAAGTCTGATGCTCTCTCCCCTCCCTGCCCTGTTTTTATTTAAAGATGTTGCACTCATGAATCATTGGGTGAAAGCTTGAAATATAGTTCCTTCTGTTTCAGGAGATGAGGGCCTAAGTCCAAAAGGAGAAACACAAAGTCAAGGATGTCCTAGAACTCCTAAGAATGTAGACATTAAGAATGTAGCTGCTATAATGCTCCTGGCCTCTGGGTTATAGGATACATTGGACTCTCTTATACTTGCTGAAATCACTAAAAATCTTGGGCAAGATGGGGATCTCCGACCTACGCTGAAGTTTCCAGCAAAGCCTCAGTATAGTTACCCCTCAAGCAGGACGTGACAGTTAGGGCCAGGGGCAAATTGAAAATGTGGGGCTGCTTATTCAAAAAAGTACAGTTAAAAGTATTAAATTATAAACCTTTTGCTTTAAAAATATTTTACTACTTATATAAAAATACTACTTATAAATCAATGGTGTAATTGTGGTACAGGAATAACAAAAATGATAAATAGTAAAAAATACATTTACGGTCGTAATTTTATATACTATAATAAAAATACTTTATCAGTGTAATCTCTTGATTGGCTGTAAGATTTTTCTGGCTCTCTTTTTGGCTAATTCATTTTTGAGATGATCAAAATTTATAATCTTAGCAATTTCATTTTCAATTGATATAATTGAAAGCAATCTCTTTTGCAAGTACAATATCACAAATAATGTTTGATAAGTTTTAACTTTGAGAAGAATTTTTCTGCTGAGTTACTGGGGTTACTGGAGTTGTTATAGGAGTTTAAGAGTATCTTATGGGTGTAACAGCTTTAGGATAAATTTCTAAAAAATTATTTTGGAATACAGACTTTAGGATGTCTAGAGCTAATGATTCTTGCTTAACAATTTTTCTAAAAAGATTTAACTCTTCATACAGATCAGTCTTGTGTAAGTTTGAATTTAATTTTAAAATTTAAATTTACATAAGAGCATTTTAATGTTTTCTCTGACATTTCCTGTAAACTGTAGGGGTCCTGTGGGCAGCTGAAAGTACCTTCACGATTTGTATATAATGCAAAATGTTTGTTTATGTAGTCCAATGTGTTTTCTTCATACAAGGAAAAATTAATTTAAAAATGGTCTTTCTTAGGGCACCTGACTAGCTTAGTTGGTGGAGCATATGACTCTTGATCTTGGGGTTATAGGTTCGAGCCCCATGTAGGGTATAGAGATTACTTATTAAAAAATCGTCTTTCTGGCTAATAAGTGGTTCACTTAAAATTTCATTATGAAAATGGTGCTCTTTTCTGTTCAATGTGGCAACCTTTAAATTCAGTTTCTAGTTCTAAGCCTGTGGATATTTGCTCTGCTTTTTTGCAGTGGTTTTCAAAACTGGAGATTCTAAACTCTTTGAAGAACCTCCATAACTCCTGGATATGCTATATTGCAAAGTTTCTGTGCACACTTTTCTTTCGTAGTAATTTACTGACAGAGTTTACTGCCTGAGCACCAGCAGTCTCTGTCCTGGCTTCCAGGACAGAGAGTTCGTATTTATGCAGATGTAACACGGATGGGCTCCAGACGCTGACAGGCACCCCACTCCCCCCCCACCCCATGGCCATTGCTGCCACCCATCTGGGCTCAGGTTCCAGTGCTGGCTACCCCAGCCGGCCGTACCCAAAGGCCTGAGCCTGCGTGTATTATTGTTGCCTGTGAGTCCTCTCTGCTCATATGCATGCTCCATTGTCTCATTAGACTTCACTTATATAACTCACATTGAGAGACAAAATTATTAAATATTTCAAGACAGCAACAGTAGAGCATTAAACCAAGCCTGGGCTCCTTCTGAGAGGGTCCCTCTCTGCCTGCACAGGTCATGCATACTTGAAGCTGGTCCTGCCTAGACATACAGAATATGGCTATTTGAGCGAATGTGGGTCCTTACCACATGCAGCCTAACTTACTTTCTGCTAGGCCATCTTCGTTGCCAGGAAGTTCATCCTCATGTCTAACCCTGAAAAGAGGCCCTTTTATTTACCGTCTCCGAAGATTTTGCTATTCACTATTACCATAGCCTCTCATTAGTTCATCTAGTGAGTACGGATTCATCTGAGCACAGACTAGCACCTGTTTTCATATCTGGGAAGACTGATTTCCTTATATTCTGGTTTTACTTATAGACCATGAGGTTGTACAATCAGAAAGGGGTTCATAGTACCCCTAATCTATAGGTCAATCATCAGAATCTCCTGCAGGCTCGTGAACGTGTTATATTCCCTGTGCATATTCCTAGAGATCCGGATTCCAGACGTCAGGGATGCGGTCCACGCATCTGCGTTTTTTTTAAAAAAGATTTTATTTATTTATTTGGCAGAGAGAGACACAGCGAGAGAGGGAACACAAGCAGGGGGAGTGGGGGAGGGAGAAGCAGGCTTCCCACTGAGCAGGGAGCCCGATGCGGGGCTTGATCCCAGAACCCTGGGACCATGACCTGAGCCAAAGGCAGACGCTTAATGACTGAGCCACCAGGTGCCCCCAGGCATCTGCATTTTAACCAGCTTTAGCTAGGGGTTCTGACAGCCAGCCTGGTCTGGGACTACTGACGATTTTCCCGATTAGAAATTTGTTCAAGGCTCCACAGCCGTAGTCCTGTCTCTGTCCTGGACTTCAGGGCTCCTCTTAGTCCTCCCACAATTTGTCTGCATTATCTGATTCAGCAGTCCACACCCCATCTTTTTAGCCACATAGTTGTAAAACAGGTGGTCACTCCTTTTATGTGAGATCCCTTCTGTAGCTCTATGAAGTGACTCTCAACCAATATAACAAGGAAGGTACTGGGTTGTGAGGCCCTTGCTAAGCTGGTACCATCAAATGGTATGGGGTGTGTGTGTGTGTGTGTCTGTGTGTATGGGTGAGTGTGCTAGCCATGATGATGGTAGAGGAATCAGGATGGATTCTCACGCTATGGTACTTCAGACTGGAAATACCAAGGATGTGACCATCCCTACAACTCATGGATGGTTCAGAAAGTCAACGTAGATTAGCTAATTTAATTTCTGAATATACCCTTTGAGGCATAAAACAAGTAGTTGTAACTACTTGTACCATTTAAGATAGACTCTTTTTTTGCTATAATAACAAGCCCCCAAATCTTAGTGGTTGTACCAACACACATTGCATGTAACTTCTGGGAACTTGGCTCCATGTTTCTTGAGACTCAGGCTGATGGAATAGCCCATCAAAAACCCTGCAGTTTTCCTAGCAGAGGGAAGGAGAGCTTTGGAGCATCCTGCCCAGCAAATAATGCTCTGGCCTGGAAATGGCACATCATTTATGTTTATAATTTATTGGCCAGAACTGGTCACATCGGCCATAGAAAAGAGTCAGTGAGAGCGTACAGAAGTGTGAACTGTAAAGCACTGTATAGATTCAGTTGCTCTCTCGAGGTATTTTAAAACAGGTGCAGTATTATCCAATCAATAGTGAGCATACGACCTAAGGAGTGCAAGTGTCCAGAAATAGGCCCTCTCAGAAGGGCTGGGTATATTCATGAATAATAGATTCCCACCCTTGAAAGCTGAGGGGCCTCCTCAGCTGGAGGAACCACGCTGGGAGGATCTGGCTGACATGAAAATGTTTCATGATCTGAGACCCAGGTGGTAAACTGAGCTTTCCTCCTGGTTCATTTCCTGAACATTTTCTAAACCCTGCTCTTCTCCTGTCTTCATGTATATCTTGATGGTAAAGGATGGAGATTGATGGGTATGATTATAGATCATAGAGCTTAGAGGTGGCTAAATGGGAGTTGTTGTTCTAGTTCTTTTATAATTTTATTGTCCTAGATCTTAATCACTTGCCTCCTTGTCTCAGTATTTGATTTCCTATTATGTGCTTGCTTTGACAAAAATTTCCAATTAAACCAGAGGCCCTCATTTCCTTCAGGGTTTGGGACTCAGGGAGAACTTTGCGGTGATTACAAATGGGTGAGAAATTGTGGGTCCCAACATGGGATTGAGGGCAGCCAAGTAGGATCAGAGCATTTTATGTTTGAGTTTTAGAAGCAGTGGAAAATAAAGGATAGATGTAAGATAACGATAAAACTCTAGACATCCTAGAACTTGCAGAAGGCGTTCAACTTTTAGGAAAGCAAACTGATTTTTCACTGATATAGTGTGTCTTAAGAATAGTTAACATTATTAAGAGTTCTTGCTTTGGAGTCAGAGATACACGGATTCAAAGCCCAGTTATATTAGTCAGAGTTCTCCAGAGAAACAGAACCAATAGGCTGTCTGTCTGTTTGTTTATCATCTATTTATCTACATACCTACCTACCTACCTACCTGTCTTGGAACTTCTTGGCCTCCATAATCATGTGCATTAAGTCCTTCTAATTGTGTCAGTTCCTTCTAATAAATCCCCATATTGGGGGCTGACTCACATAATTATGGAGCCTGAGAAGTCTCAAGCTCTGCAGTCAGCAGGCTGGAGACATAGGAGAGCCAATGATGGACGTTCTGATCTGGAAGCTGGTAGGCTTGAGATCCAAGAAGAGCCAATGTTACAGTCTGAGTCTGAAGGCTGAAAAAAACGAAATATCCCAGCTCAGACAGTCACAAGGAGAAGTTTGCTCTTACCTAGGCTTTTTGTTCTATCCAGGTCTTCAGTTGATAGACTGAGACCCACCCACCTTTTTGGGAGGGCAACTTGCTTTACTCTGTACCGACTCAAGTGTTAATCTCATCCAGAAACACCCTCATAGACGCACACAGAATAATGTTTGACCAAATATCAGGGCAGCCGATGGCCCGGTCAAGTTGATTTATAAAATCAACTATCACACCAACCCTGTTATTTAGGAGCTGTGTGAACTTGAGCAAGTTAGTCAACACTTTTGCGCTTCATCCTCCTCCTCCGTGAAGTGGGATGATTAAAGTGTTTACTCATGGGGTTGTCTTGTGGTGTGAATGAGAACATATATCAAACTCACAGTGAAAGCTTATGGTGTGCTGGAGCCGTGCTCTTGCTCTTGTCATCATCCCCATCATCATCCCCACCCTCAGCACGATGGGCATCTTCTCATTTGGGGTGAATTGAGAGGCAGGGCGAGGGGCTCTGTGGAACAGTCTAGCTGTTCTCTGGTAGCATTCGCTCATGGTTCAGTTGCTACATAAGTTCCGTACACTTTTTTTGCGACATACATTTTTTTTCTTTTCTCTCTTTTTCAATATCAGTCTCTCTTTCAAAGGGGGCATTTCAGTCTACGTGCTGGTGATTTATTTAGTTACCGCATTATTCTGTAGACTTGTAGTGGCATTTAGAGAAATATGGATCTTCGGAGCCTCTTTTGGGAGGCAGAGCAGGAAGGTTTCTGCAGGCAGCAAATTCCTTTGCCCAAAGGTGAGTGTTAGCCCAGAGGTTCATAACTGAGAAGGTTCAAGAGAATTCCAAGGTAGGTAAAAAAAAAAAAAAAGGCCCTTCTCATTTTCATTTTATTTACTGTTAAGTAAAGTGATATTTATATTTAATATGCCTGACAAGCTCCATCACTTTTTTAAAATGTCAGGTTTACTGGAGCATAATTTACATAAAGCAGAACTCATTATTTTAAAGTTTACAATTTGATAAGTTTTAATGAATGTATGCAGTTTGTATAGCCAACACAACACTAAAAATAGAGAACATTTTTCTTCCCTGTGTCCCTCTGAAGTCTGTCCTGTCTTCACATTCTGAGACCCAATAACCACAGGGGTTATGTTCTGTCCCTATTGTTTTACCTTTTGTGGAATGTAGTATAAACATGGAATCGTCCATTATGGACCTCTGGGTCTGCCTGGTACCATTTCACATCATGTTTTTGGGATTTATCCATGTTGTTGCATGTATCAGTAGTTCTTTTTTTAATTGCTGGTTAGCACTCCACTGTAGTGATATAGTAAAATTTGTTGATCCATTTGCTAGTTGAAGGACAGTTGTTCATGGTTTTCAGCTATTATAAATAAACTGCTATGAGCATTTACATACGGGTTTTTGTTTAGACCTAGATTTTCATGTCTCTTAGGTAAATAATAGCAGGATTTTCAGTAGCAGGGTTGGGCGGTAAGTGTATGTTGAACTTTATAAGAAATTGCCAAATTGTTTTCTAAAGTGGCCACTTTGCATTCCCACCCAGCAGTGTCTGAGGATTCCTGTTACTCCACACCCTCATTAACAGTTCGTGTTACCAGTCCTTTTGATTTCAGCTCTGAGTGAGTGCTATGAACATCATTTCATGTGCTTATTGACTATTTGTATCTATTTTTTTTGTGTGAATTGTTCAAATATCTTACCCATTTTTATTGCCTTTTTTTCTTATTATTGAGTTGTGAGAGTTCTTTTATATATTCTGTAGCCATATCTTTTATTACATATATGTTTTTCAAACATTTTTGCCTGGTATGCTCTTGTTCTTTTAATTTTCTTAACAGTATTTTGAAGAATGGAAGCTATAAATTTTGGTCTTTCTTTTATGGATCATGCTTTTTGTCCCATTTAGGAAATCTTGAGTAATCTAAAGTCATAAAATTTTGTCTTGCTTTCTTAAAAAAAATGGTACAGTTGAAATATGTTGTCTATATAGATGGTGTGACATAAAGTTTGGGAGTCTTTCTGTCTGTCTGTCTGTCTGCTTATAGTTCTAGTACCATTTGTTGAAAGGACTTTCCTTTCTTTATTGAATTACTGTGGAATCTTTGTTGAAAATCAATTGGCTTCTCTTAGTTTTATTCATCTTTATGTTTATTCTTATGCCATTGCCATACTGTTTTGATTACTGTGACTCTATACAAGTTCTTGCAATCTGTTAATGGGTATCCTCCAACTTTGTTATTCTTTTTCAAAATTGTTTTGTCTATTCTTACTCCTTTGCATTTTCATATAAACTT
Source organism: Halichoerus grypus (assembly GCF_964656455.1). Taxonomy (NCBI): domain Eukaryota; kingdom Metazoa; phylum Chordata; class Mammalia; order Carnivora; family Phocidae; genus Halichoerus; species Halichoerus grypus. The sequence continues at coordinate 18,888,307 of NC_135718.1, read as the reverse complement.
TAGAATTAGCTTGCCATTTACCCCACATAAAATATGACTGTGATTGGCATGACATTTAATCTCTGGGTTAATTTGTTGAGAAATGACATCTACATAATATCGAGTCTTCTAATTCCCGTATTTAGGTCTTCTTTATCATAGTAAAGTTTGTAGTTTTTAGTGTACAGATATTGCAAATATTTTGTTAGATTTAATTCCTAAATACTTTCTTTTCTTTGATGCTATTGTAGTGGCATTTAAAAATTTCAATTTCCCATTGTTTGTTGTGAACATATAGAAATAAATTTGAGGGGCGCCTGGGTGGTGCAGTTGGCTAAGTGTCCGACTCATGGTTTCGGTTCATGTCTGATGTCAGGGTTGTGAGATTGAGCCCCACATCAGGCTCTGTGCTCAGCACAGAGTCTGCTTGAGTTTCTCTCTCCCTCTGCCCCTTCCCCTCCCACTCTCTCTTTCTCAAATAAATAAATAAATCTTAAATAAAAGGAAATAAACTTGATTTTTCTGCCACCCTTTTAACTTACACGTTTTTACTTTTATTTATTTATTTAAAAAGATTTTATTTATTTATTTGACAGAGAGAGACACAGCGAGAGAGGGAACACAAGCAGGGGGAGTGGGAGAGGGAGAAGCAGGCTTCCCGTCAAGCAGGGAGCCCGATGTGGGGCTCGATCCCAGGACCCTGGGAACATGAGCTGAGCCAAAGGCAGACGCTTAATGACTGAGCCACCCAGGTACCCCTTCACATGTTTTTATTTTTAAAACGAACATCTCAGTATATAGTTGGATCTTTCTTAGTTTTATCTAATTTGACAACCTCTGCCTCATAATTGCACTGTTGAGACTATTTACATCTAATGTAATTATCGATATGATTGGGGTTTAAATCTACCACCTTGCTATTTGTTTTCCCTTTGTCCCATCTGTGATTTCTACTATTTTCATATCTATGCTAACCTTTGCTTATTATCTTTTTGGCATCTAGGGCTTGTGTGCCCTTTTGGATGAGGAGAGATGGCTTTGAGAGCAGTTAGCTTATGTTTGAATCCTAGCTCTCCTGTGAACTTGGGAAAATTACTAAACAACTTTGTATCAATGTTCTTGTCTGTACAATGAGGATCGTAGCACCCTCTCCACCTGTAGGATTCTATAAGCATGAGGAGCGATAATGCATGTACATTGTATAACATAGTGCTAAGCTCATAGTAAGCACTCAATACATAGAGACAATTCTTCAACTTTAAATTGCATTATAAGCATTATTTCATATTTCTATGTTATCTTCATAACTGTCATTTTTATGGCTGGATGATAGTCTATAATGCAAATATAAACCACCATGACTAACTTCCATTTGGTTGGGGACACCAACCCCTACACAGTCAAAATTCCATATGTAACTTTTGACTCCCCAGAAATTTTACTGACAGCCTACTGTTGACTGGAAGCCTTACTGATGGCACAAATATCTTCTCAATACATATTTTGTGTGTTATATGTATTATATACAATCAAGGTAGCTAGAGAAAAGGAAGTGTTATTAAGAAACTCATAAGGATGAGAAAATACATTTTTAGTACTGTATTTATCAAAAAAATCCACATATAAGTGGATGGACCTGTGTTGTTCAAGAGTTAACTATATTGTAACTAATGTCTTTTTTCATATAATATGCTTTTTGTTGCAGTGCTGATTTCCTTTAGAAAAATCCTTGGAAAGGTATTTCTGGATAAAGGTATACGAACCTGGACATGGTTTTGCTACATATCCAAGCATGTCTTTTGGAGTCACAGTAGACACTGGAGAGAGATGTTACCTTCCACCCTCTAATGCTCGTGGGACCAGAAGGTAGTCTTTGCTTATGTCTTTCCCCTTGAAAGAAACATCTTCATTTTGTCTGTTCCTCTGTTGAGTGAACTGTCCTGGACTTTCTTACTTATCTTAATGGCTCGTTACTCACACCTGTCACCCATTTCAGTGGTTCTGGAAAATTGCAAGTCTCGTTTTTATGTCTGCTGTCTCTGCTTGGAGCTCCTCAAGAAGAAAAGCAGCCTGCTGTTGATCACGGGGTGTCTGTTTTACAGCTCTCTCTCCTTATTTGGCTCAGCTGGAAGTGAACATTATCCGGGAGGGTTTGCTCCTGAGCTGCTTAGAAGTTTTTAAGCTGCAGAGAGAGGCAGGCCCTGTGTCCCCTGCCTAAGAGATCTCATTTCTCATGCAGACGTCACTGCTTGAGGGTGAAAATTCGGGAGGACAGCTCCCCCTTTCCTGTGGTGCCAGCTCCGCACGCCGCCTCCCAGCACAAGACCTGTCTGTAACTTTTCCCTGCCTCCTCCTCTCGGGAACTCATCCCTGGTGCTCTCACTCTGTTTCACCATAGCCTAGATTCGAGAAAGCACCCACAAAGACACACATGGTCTCAAATTAGGCCAAGGAGTCCAGCGTATCCAGGTAGGACAGGAGAGTTGCCAAGTCTAAGGAGGTCAGGTGTTTGGCAGAAGGTCATGGTGAGCTTTATGCTCCCTCAGAGGGTGTCTTGGGCCCACAGGCATCGATCACACAATGGCAATACTGACAATCTGATTGATATACAACTCAACTTGATTCTAAGTTGAGAATGTTTTGAGCAGGCAATATTTAAATTCAGAGACACTGGGAATTCAGTCCTACATTATTTAATGTACATCCATTAATTTGGGTCTCCCAGGTGAACTCTCTGCTGCGCAGCCTGGAGAACACAATGGCTTACGGCAAAGGCCTCGACCTGCGTCCTCGTAAATCTAGCTAGCCTTACATCGAGCAACTCTTCTTCAGTTCTTTTTTCATCTCAACTCCTGTTGATTTTTCAAATCTTTTATCCCCACCTATTACCAGCCTGGGTTGAGAGTCGGCTTCCTACCTCTGTCACTTCTCAGATTCTTCTTTATTAGGATATTTTGAAGTATTTTCTCTTGTGTTAGGTATTCTGTCACATGCCTGCTCGTACACATCGGCTCCTTCCAATGCTACTTCTACATGTTGTGTTGTCCTAAGGCACCAGGTGGTGTGGGTGTGGAAATGGGTGTAGAGATGAGGGGAGGGGAGCCTCAAAGGAGGTGAATTTATTGGCTTTGGATCCATCTGAGAGAAGTGAGTGATGGGGAAGAAGGTTCTTATTACCGAGAAAGTGATACTCAGGTAATATACTCTGAATTAAAAATGAACATCCTATGAAGAGAAATCCCAAGCTTATTAATAGTTTATAACATCACCTTGCTTCTCCTGTCTTAATGATTTCTTTGCAGTTCAGGCCAAAACCATAACGTAGGAGTCTTATTATAGGGAAGTCACATTTGTGTGCTTTCAAGGGGCCTAGAACATCATAAATGAATTTTTTTTTTTTCAATTATAAAAACAAGTTGGAGTCACAGAGTCAGAGTGACTTTGTATGAGCTCCTGGCTCTGAGGGAGGGGCAGCAACACCAGGGACAGATCTTGATTAGACCTTGAGGAGATTGGGACCTTGGCTACTTTTATAAAACTCAAACCCTGAAATATGTACCCAGACATATTTCAGCCTCCTTTTTCCCTGAAATTGTTGAATAAGGAGGGGACAAGGAATCTTTCTGGGAAGGCTTGGCCTTTTCCAGATGTATAGAAAGGTTCCGGGTGGTGTGACAAATAGTTGAGGGCTTTCCTATCACTCACAGTGTGGAGACTGGTAGCCTGTTTTTGCTGTGACATTGGTTCCCTCAAATATCCTCAGCTGGGGTCCAGTTGCGTACAAGTGTGGCAATAAGCATGGTGCATTTGGAATCACTCTGCGTGGTTTGAGTATTTTTATATTCCCAGGCAATTTGCTAATTTTTAACAATTCCAGAAATGGATTCATTTTTGACTCTTCAGGAAAATGTATAGGATGTGAACTTTGGAGCCAGGGAGCACTGGGTTAAACTCCCAGCTCTTGCACGGATCAGCTGTGTGATCTTGAAGGTTGCTTAATCTCTCCAGGCGTTAGCTTCCTTGTTTGTAAAACGGGGCATAAAGGGCACCGCGGCATGGCGCTGTTAGGAATGTCCTCGAGAAAGGTTTGTTCTTTCTTCTCTCTTTCCTTTCTTCTCTCTCTTGCTCTCTGAATTCTTTTCTCCTGTTTCTTCCTTCTTTCTTCCCTTACGTTCTACTGAGGATAGGCCCTACAATAGTGGATCTTGGTATATTTTGGGGGAAGGACCCGAAAGCTGGGTTGGAGGAGGAGCACAGATGGAGCTCATGGATGGGGCTGGCTGGGGAGTGCCCTGTGCAGGGAGGGGCCAGCAGACACGGTGTCCTTGGTGTCCTTGGCAGGAAGCATTAGGCCACAGGACCCCAAATCTTGCTCTATCAAGGGCAAAAGACCTGGCTGTGTGCGTGGGGGAGCTCGGATGGGGACAGGGCCCCTTCTGACTGGGTGGGACTTTTGCTGCTGCTTTCCTAAGCCTTCCGTTATGACTTACTTCTCACCTTCGCTTGGCCTTGCTCTATATCTGGAAAATGCACTGGGAATGTGGATCACATTGGAACCATGTGAGCATTATCCTGATCATTCTATGCCAGGGCTAATATGGATATTTTTCTAAAGTAGGCTTGAAGGAGAATAAATGTGTGTACTGCCTAAATTAATTTGTTGTGAAAACAAAGTCACTTCATTCTCCAGATTCCTTCAAATACTTGATCTTTCCTCCAGTTTTCTGGCCCTCATCCTTCATGACCCATCTCTTTTCTGGGAATGTTTTCCTGGCTTAGAATCCCAGCCCTGCTCTGAATGAGGAAAAGGGAGGCCGTGCCCAGATCACTTTGGAGGGCCAATGTCAAGACCCACCGAGTCCAATGAGCTCCAGGGGTGCACGCCAAGGACCTCAGTAGAGACTCAGTTTCTTAACATGTCTGTCCAAAAATAGCTTTCCTGTCATAAAGTGGGTCCCCAGGGATTTGTCAAACTGTCCAAGGAAACTAAATGAATACACACACACACACACATATGCACATAAAAGTTTATATTATTCATGTAATCCTCTATATGGTTCGAATTTAGCTTGATGGCTTTTGAAAATGAGTCACTTAATGTCAGCTGTGTTCCCAATTCCTTCTCAGACCTTCTTTCCAGCCTTACCGGAGCCCTAGTCAGGCCTGACACACAACAGGTCCGTCTTCGAAGCAATTAGGGCCCTGGGTTTAGGATTTGCTGGTGCTGTCCCTTTACCTGGCTTCTGGGTTGATTGGACAGTCCTTGGGTCAGGGTATGGTGGGTCTTGTGAACCACTCTTTCTTCTCCCCTTCTCATTCACTGTCATATTATTTTACTTATTTTTCCATCATTTATTAGTTGCTTGATACATCCCAAACCCTGTGCTCAGTCCTAGAGGGAAGAGGGGCCTGGACTTGAATATGGATCTTGGCCTTATCCAGGACCTTGCAGCTCAGTCAGAGAGATAAGCCATGTTTCCAAGTGAGGTAAATAGTGCAAGATGAATAGTAACAGGTAACACTTACTGAACCCTTACTATTTGCCAGACTCTGGCAAATATGATTTCCATATATTACTGCCTTCGATTTCTAGAATACTTGAAGCCTATATTTCCCATCTCACAGATGAGGAAGCAGAGGTGAGGGGAAGTGAATAGCCTGCTCCAGGTCCTAGGGCCAGAGCCAGGATCTGAACTCAGATCCATCCAACTCTAAACCTTAAAAGGTAAAAGGTGATAAATGCCGTAATAGTGATAATTCTCTCATTTCTGTTTCTTGTCCATAAAATGAGAATCATTGCCCTGATGTCCTCCCCACAGGACATTCAAGTGTTTTAATAGCCACATGGGAGCCAGGTGGTTCATATTTGTTTTCTGGTGGGATTGTGGTTGGAGTCCAGAAGGCAAAGAGGAAGAAAGTCCGTTAAACCTTTCCTGTCCTAAGACACAGACACCCTGTGCACGTTGCTGGGAGAAGCCAGCAGGACACCGCACCGCGGTCATGGTTGCTGCGATGTAACCACATGGTGTATTCTCTGTCATCCCACAGATGGAGAAGCTGAGGCTTAGCAAGCTCAAGTACCTTGTTCAATGTCACAGAGCTGGGCTTCTAACCCGAGTGTCTTTCCAAAACTCCTGTTACAACCCACTATCTGGCATCCAGGAGCATTGGAGTCACTTTGGGGTGCTGATTAGAAATACAGATTCCTGGGCTTCAACCCAATCCAATGCATCAGGATCTCTAAAGGTGGGGCTGGGAGATCTGCTTTTAACAGGCTCCCCATGTGACTGTATGCTCACTAGCAGGGATCAAATCCAGACCTGCCCTGTCCTAGCTGTAAGAGCTTGGCCCTGTAAATTGACCTTGTTGAGCCTCAGAGACCAAATCTGTCAATAGGGATAATAACACCTGCTCTTACAAGGATTGCAGGGAAAATAGGTGGTGTGTGTTACGCACTTGGCGTGGGGGAGGTGCTTAGTCAGGGTGAGCTGGCCATCTCTCGCTTCTGATCCTTCCGCCACTTGGAGTCTCACCCTCCCTGTAGGTCCTGCCTCTATCCCCCTTTCCTGGGGCCAAATTATCCTGCAAAATTAACTTATTTCTGAGATCTTGGCTACCAAGAATTATAGTTTCATAACTCCTTCCATGGCTATTGGTGGAGGAAAGGGGACTCTCGGAGATGGAGATAAAAACACATCCAGAATCCATGGGTCTGTTTACCTGACATGTTCTCTTAGGGGCAGGGGAGAAAGTGACAGCTTTTTATGAAATGTGAGTCACTGAGTAGGAATGGGCTAACTGCGACCCTCCCTGGACCAGCTTCCCATGAGCTCTGAGAGCACCCGTCCCTCGGGACCCTGCACCAGCACTCCTGGGTCTCTCCTATAGTCTGTGCTCCTCTTCTCTCTGGTCTCCTCTGCCTGGATTTATCTCCACTGAAAAGTGGAGGCGAAAAGAAAAAAGGCCTCTCCCTTCAGATGGGATGTGTTCACAGTTTCCGTGAACAGAAGGCACCCTTGGAGGGCCACCGAGGAGGTGTTAGACTCTGACAAATGCCAGGAGACGTTGCTCACAGGGAAGGTAAGATGCCAGGGAATCCATGGCTCTCCCTCCCCGGGAGATGCGCAGATAGACAGGCTGTCAGGGAGGGCACGCACTGCTCCCACGGCGCCACCGTGTTCAGGGGGAGGAGGGAGCTGCCGCCGTAAATCTCTGTTGACTCAGCATCCTCACCCTGGGCGGCGTGGCTCTAGCTGTGGTGAGGGGAGCAGCCGGGTCCCTGCCCCAGGCTCGCGCAGGAAGCAGGGCAAGGACCTGGGCACCCCTCAGCCACTCCAGACTTGGGAGGGGGGTGCCCTGCCAGGGTGCGGGGACCCCACAGAGTGGCGTTCACCAGCCCGAGGCTCGGAGCAGCTTCCTGCGGGAGCGGGGCCTGACTGGCCTTGGGGGTGGGGTGAAGTTCTCTTTTCTGAAACCTGTTCACATCTTCACTCACAGAGTGAGGCAAGTCACGCAGATGTTGCAGGAAAACTGACTCTATTCCTAACCCTAGGAAAGCCTCGTTCTGGCTCCAGCCCCGCCAGGCGGCGGCCACTTAAGTCCTGTTCCTGTCATAGCTTTCCCTCCGCTTTAGTGAGGATTTTAGTGAGTGAAAATCCTCCGATACCGTGCTTCCAGGTAGGATAGCCATCGCACGGGTCTTGCCAAGAATAGGCTGCCTTGGCTCACTTTGAAGTCCCGGGAGGATTCCCACACCTCACTGTGGTCCCTTCCCCTGGAAATTGCTGCTCTACATCTGGACTTGGAGAGAGCCCTCTGTCCCTGGGCCCCTGCTGCCCTGTCCTGGTTCATCATGGGTGTGTCCCTTGCACTTGATGCTTCTGCCCCCATGCTCCGTGGGTATGCCATGCTGGCTCATGCCTTTGCCCACATAGTGCCTTCGGGCCCCTAGAATGCAGATTCCTCCCACACTGCTCCAGCCTGGCCCACGCCTGCTCTCCCAGATTTCCCTACTCGGCTCTTACTCTACTCCTCTGGGCAGGGTCCCCAAGGGAGACTGAGGTGCTCCTATTCCTGTGCTCCCAGCACGGGACTGCAGTAGACTCAGCATGTGTTTGTTGAGTGACTAAAGGATCACGAGAAGGCAGAAACAGCACCAGACTGAGAATCAAGGGTCATGAGCTCTAGAGCAGACTCGAGGGGGCCAAACAGCTGCGTGACCTTAGCCCAGACAGCTCCACCTGTGTGAGATAATGTTCACAAAAGCACGTGGGAAAGTACAGATAAGAGGCCAAGATTCCCAGAGAGTTGTCTTCATTTCCTGGTAAGCCTGTGACATTATGGAGAACAGCCAGAGGGCATGTTTTTAATCATGGATAGAAACATGGAAAAGCTGGCTTCATTCCAAATATGAAGACCTTAAAGTCAGAAATTTAGTATATGTGCTGCCGAAGCGAGCACTAAAGTCAGAAATTTAGTTTAATCATCTACATAAATTGTATTTTGGTTTTGGAAAAGACACTCGAGTCCTGGATTTTGGTCAAGGCTCCCTCCTTATTAGCTGTACGACTTCGGGAAATGCCTCCCTGACTCAGTTACATTGAACATGCTTGTCTGTTACTTGTCAAATGTAATTGTCAAACGTTCTTGCTCTGCCTGCCTCACAGGGAGGCTGCAAGTATGGAGTGGGCTGCTGGTTTATGGGAAGGAAAGCCAGAGATGCTTGGACACAGGTGTGCCATGCAGGGGTGCTGGGTGTCCTGCCCAGATCCCCTGGTACCAGGGCTGTGAGTGTTGACCATGAGGGTGTGTAGCTGCGCCCCTCCTGGGACCTGCCCTCAGGAGAATGGGTGCCGCCACACAGACAGCCCACCACCCTCTGGGGCTCCTGCTGCCCAAGGACGTGGCTGATGACAGGAGGGCACAAAAGAAAGGCGGGCCTCCTCGCTTCAGGAAGGCCCTGTCTGTGATGCAATGGGGGCCGAGGCACCCCCTCCAGGATACCTTATGAATCCCAATGAGCCCCTTGTGAGTGAGTTACTATTCTAATCATTGTGCTAATTCTCCAGAGAAGATCATCTAATCTCCGTACATCGAATATCAAAGTCACAAGAAGAACCAGAGTGGCTAATATGTCTACCTTTCCAAACCTTCTCCTCAGAGCCCCAGGGTTCTAGAGGGATGTTCCAGGGAATACTGGTGTTTATGTGGAAAAGAGGGAGGCCCAGAGGCTGGTGTGGGATTCCCTACACAGATCCAGCCTCCTCGTTCTGGCGATGAGGTAGGGAGCGGTGGCCTAGAGAGGCTAAGTGGTTTGTTCAAGATCACATGGCTAGTCAGAAGCAGAGCAGCTTCTAGAACTTGGCTCCCCTCCATCCAAGATTAACACACTTTCCCTTGTACCTCCTGACCAGCCAGAGGCCCACTGCCAGGAAACACAACTGCTCTTAGATGGTTTGACGAGGGGAAGACATAGAGGAATGGGCAGAGTTCTAGGGATCAACCAGGGTGTTGAGGCCCCCAGAGAGAAGCAGGATCAGGAAGCGCCCGCTGTTTGTAGGCTTGAAGAGTCTAGGGAGCAGAATAGTGTCATGGGGTTCCAGGGTTGCGTGTGAAGTGGCTCCTGGCAGGGCCTGCAGAGTGAAGTGTGGAGGGAGGCAGCCGTGTCATCGATGTGGTCCCAAGCAGGGAGGGGTCGCACAAGGCGAGCGTGATGCCACCTCCCACCCTCTGCTCTGTGCCTCCCTTGGGTGAGCGCCCCGGAAGACAGGCAGCAACTCTGCCCTGCCGATGCAGTTCCTCACAGCAGAGAAGGGCAGAGCAGTGAGCTGAGGAGACACACGGAGAACGATCAACGCAACCCAACTACATGATCTTTCCATCCGCCCAGGGTAGGGATGGTGACAGGGCAAGACCCTGGCCTATTTCAAGGCAGGCGACTGGGCCCTTTGTGAGCCTGGTGGTGAATTTAGTGCTTGTGGTCAGGCTCTGTGTTCCCTCAGCCTCAGAGTCGTCTGTTGTGAGAGGGGCTTGTCTTTCTGAGGGACCAGGGAAGCAGAGACTACTCTGGTAGAGGGCGAGTGAGTGACAGGACAGAGAATCCCCTGACAACTGTATGTACTACAGGTTCTACAGCAGATGGGCTCTGCAGGGTTGGCACGAGTGACTCATGGGTGGGCACCTGATGGGCTTGGACAAAACCTGTCTTGGCTTTTGCTAACAGGGCCCTACTCTACTGCAATAGGCAGGGTGCCCCAAATCCTAATTTGTAGATTCTGAGGCTCAGCATTTGCATGCTGTCTCTATGAAGAACTTTATTCAAAGCCGGGCTCTTCATTGTGGTCTTGTGTGTCGTGAGGAGAAAAACTTGCTTCTGTGGAAATAATTTTATGATTTATGAAACTCAGTCTTCTCTTATAAATTCTTGCCCCCAAGGATCAGAGCCTTTTCTTGGCAGGAGTTCTTCAGGGAATGCCCAGGGGACCAAGCAACACTCCAGTTATTTTTAAGTCAAGCATATTCACACTGATTTCAAGGACAGTGTGATGCTCTCGTTGACTCACAAAGCATGATCTCGCATAAGCAATGATCCGATGGAAGGCCGTACGGGAGGCTGGAATGCAGAACCTGCCTTCCTCCTCTCCCCAGAACCCACCATGACAAAAGGAACGTGAGGTATTTAGGAAATATAATTTTCTCTTTCTCAGGGTCATACCCAGAACATCTGCTATCACAGACTATTGGTGGCCTGCCTTTTCATGGTCATTCAGGCCAACTTTCTCTGGTGAGGGTCTCCCTGGATGTCGCCGGCAATGCTCTATTTTCTGATTGTGTAAGGAGAACTGTGCCTCTGAACATCAGGTTCTGGTTCTTGGGGGTGTGGTGAAGAAGGTTGATGGTATGCAAGCAGATCTTCTCAGGGACCCTAGGGAAGGTACTGTCCCCTCTGCTTTGTGTTCTTCCATTAGGGCTTTAGAAAGCCTTTTAATTCTAACTTTTAACTTCTAACAGGTTCCCAAGTTATGGAGGCTGTGTGAGCAAAACTCAGTCCAGAAGGAGCTGGTCTTCGAATTTTCCTCCTCAGCGTTAGTAAAACCTGTTATAGAAGCTGAGATACAGGAGTTAAATGTATAAGATTATATAGACAAGCTAAGCATGTCTCTATCTTTTGGCATTTGGCACAGGGAGACTGCTTGTCAGCCACTTCCTTTTGATTTCTCTTTTATTCAACAAATATTTACTGAAAATGTATTATGTGTAAGGCAGTGTGTTAGACACTGGGACTATGGCTGTAACGGAGGACAAAATAAATCTTGTCCTCAAGCAGCATAGAAGTGTAGCTTTCACTGAAATATAGTGCACGCTTTTGGTCCATCTATCCGTCCATCCATCCATCCATCCATCCATCCCTCACCCACCATCCATCCATGTAGTTTGCCTCATATTGTCTTGCATTGCCACATAGTTCCATGTGGCTAAAAGACGTACAGAGAAACACTAGGGTCCATAGCAGAGCTAACAGGTCAGGCGTATCTGTGGCCTCTGCTATACTATAAGCATGGGGACCATGATGCCCGAGACCCTGGTGGGAGAACGAAGAGGATTGGAGTGTAGGGCCTCCCATCTGACGGTAAGGCTGTAGAAAGTCAGTTGAAAGAGGAAGCATGTCCTGGGGCTCATGGCTCTTCTCTGGTACCTCTTGATATTTAAATTTGTGGTCTTTCATTTCATACATGCATTCATTCATCCAACAAATGTTGATTAAACACCGGCCATGTGCTAAGTATTAGGTCTATAGAGATGAATATGATGTGATCTGTGACTTCAAAGGGTCACAAGTTGGAGGATTAAATTAATCCTCAGTAAATCTTGAGCCAGAGGTTACAATCTGTCCCCTTTATACTCCCTCTTAACCTCAACCTACTTGACAATTTGCAAAGGGGTACTATTTTTGTCCTCATGACTCTTTTTCCAGGAAGTTGGGCCAGGCTTTCCACATGTCTCTAGTGGTGTCACAGACTGAGGATTCCAGTAGGAGGCACATTGGGGATTTCTTTGTGGCAGGGTTTCTGGCAATCAACTGTTCATGTAGACTGGGGCTGGGTGTGGATATCCAAGACGGTTTGGCATCGGGATTTTTTTAGCTGGTATTCTGGAGCCAAGACTACTCAAGCAAAAACCTAGCTCTTTGTTTACTTGTTGGGTGACCTCAGGTGAAATTACTTATTCCTTTGTGCCTCCATTTCCTCAAATGTAAAATGGGGCTATTATTATAGTCCCTAAATTATAGGTAAACCTGTTCTGTATGAAACTGTGGTGGCAGGTACATGACCATGCATTTATCAAAATACATAGAGCAACAAACTACAAAAATGTATTTATTATGTATAAATTAAAAAAATATCAACTAGGATGTGTGTGTGGGTGGGGCAGGGGAGCATGGGTCGGGAGGGGGTTGGAATACAGACTAGAACACATGAGTCTAACTGTATTTAAAACAAATCACAGCATCACACTGAGGCGTATGGGGAAGGAAGGAGCCACAGAAGTGATCTTGGGAAAACAGTGTACACTTATAGTATCTAGTTTTAAAAAAGGCAAAAGGAATTGCACACAAACACAATAACCGGTAAATTCATTTCTCACAAGGGGATGGGTTAGCAATTCTGAAACTACTTCAGTGTATCCTGCTCATGACTAATGCTTCTTCAATCTGAGGCATCTCTCTTCAATCCTGGAAAATTCCCTGCTATCGTGTCTTTGGATCTAGCTTTTCCTCCATTATCTTGTTTTCCTTGCTGCTCGCTCTTCTTCCATGGCCCCTGCCTTCTCATTCATATGCCCCACCAGTATCTCTTTATGTGCATTCTGAGTAAGTTTTCCAGATGAAATGTCTGTTCACGAATCCCCTCTTTGGTATAATCTGGGTACAGGTTAACCAGGTGAAGCCTCTCTCTGCCTCTCCAGATCTCTCTCCCACCAACCTCTTGCTTGCATTCTCTTCTCAGCTTCTTTTTTTTTTTTAATTTAATTTAATTTTATTATGTTATGTTAGTCACCATACAGTACATCATTAGTTTTTGTTGTAGTGTTCCATGATTCATTGTTTTCATATAACACCCAGTGCTCCATGCAGTACGTGCCCTCCTTAATACACAACATCTCAACTCCCTAGTGAATGGCAGCCCCACAGCCCAGGCTACTGGGTGGGAAGGGTCAGGATGCTGGTTCACGGGAGATGAGACAGATGGGAACATCAAGGGGCTGCACATAATTCCCTTGGCAAGGCTCTGCTGATGGACTTTAGCCCATTTTCTTCGAATGCCATCTTTCTTCGAAGACTGGAATGAGATTCGCTCCAAAGGAGCCACATGGAAATCAAAAAGAAGCCATGCCTCCTGGTTAGTCACTCAGCAGTGTTCAGTGGCAGGATCATTTACCAAAAGGATCTGGGCTTCCAAGACAAGAAACGGAGGGGAGAACATAATCCAGCTGGGGCACAGCGATCACTGGAGAGCCAGGCACTCAGCCCATGAGATGTAATCAGTTTCCTTTTTCCTGCTACATCCACCAATGGGCAGAGGAGGTTGAAAGTAGGAGGCTTGGTGTGGGAAGCAAGGACTCTCCCAGGTCACACAGGGCTCTCCAACTCGGCCACGCTTGAGAAGGAAGCTGGGAAGGAGAAGAGAAGGGAGAGAAGAAAAGGAAGAAAGAAACAGGCAGCTGAGGCAATAGAACTAAAGGCATCCCAAGGACAAAATCCATTTTGAGCAGATGTTCATCGGAACTGCCGATATGAATCCCTTCCTTCCACAAACACTCACTGAGCACCTAGTATGTGCCGGTCACTGAGCTGGGGGCTGGGAATTTAGAGAGGGATGCACTACACCTTCTCCAGCTTTCCCCACCAGGCAGAAAAGAATTTGGAAAAAATAAATAATGTCAACGAATGTCAAAGGAGTGTTACCTAAGTGAAATCATAGGGGACGTTGAACAAGGGCAGCGAGAGTGAGCTCTCCGGAGTCTTAGAGTGAGGTCTCTATAAAAACGAGGAAGGAGCAGCCATTGGTCAGAAGGAGGCTGGGGGGAGAGGGATCTTCCAGGCAGAAGAAACAGCATGTGCCAAGGTCTCAAAGCCAGAAAGCCATGAATTCCTATCATTCATTGGTAGAGAGCTGCTCCTGGTTGGTCACTCTCTGGCACTTGTCACTTCCCAAGCACAGATGAGCAAGGTCCCAAGGCAGAGCATGGTCCTGGGTAGAGATGTAGGAACCCAGCAGCTATGGAAACCATCGGCAGGTGCCCCTGGGGCAGGTGCATGGGCACGGCCAAGTCTCCTCCTCCTCTAGAAGCAAAAAGGACATTGGTTTCCGGTTAACTGTAAACCCAAACTTACCCATCTAAAAATAGAATCTACTGGGCACTCAGTGGAAATGTGATCATTAGAAGTCTTTACACTGTGGAAAATGCCTTCTGGTGGCATTTCCAGTTTCTCCCAGGAGGAATGGTGGGCATTGTGGTGGAGGGGCATTGTGGCCACCTGGGGGCCTGGCATCACATAGCATGGCAAATCAAATCCCAGCTTCTTTGTGAAGACTCTATGACCAGCCTGGTCAGGCCTGATGTTTTCAGTGACCACTCTACCAACCCCCTTTGCTAGTATCACCTACAGTGTCGCTGGGCATTTATTATTATTGTTGTTGTTGTTATTATTATTATTGCTATTGCTATAGGCAGTGTGATTCCCACAGTTACATCTGATAAAACACTACTGCATACTCAGGGAAACCAGTGCACTTGTCCACTGGGTTATTGGGCAATATGATTCCCTTCCTGGAACTGGAAGGAAAAAGTACTTAATTTTAGAGACAAGTAAAATATGACTTTTACTGGAATTTATTTAAGAGCAAACGTGCCAGATACTGTTTGGAGACTTGGCATGTATTAATTTTTTAATGCTTACCAGGCCCCCACCCTGTAGATGAGAAAATGTAGGCACAGACAAGTGAAGAAATGTGCTCAAGGTCTGTCATGGGAAAGCCCTTATCTGGACCCTTGAGCCAGAGCCTCTCTTTCCGCTGTGCTACAACGCTCCTGTGGTGAGGAGGGTAGGAGCGATTGGGTGTGTGTCCAATCAGGAAGGCTGTCCGTTACCTGGCTCCCCACTGGGGGAAGGCGGTTTCTTGGAGCCCAAAACAGGGATGGCTGCTGGGCTTCATGACAGGCTGGAGCAAAAGCCGGAAAGGCACCAAGAGATGGTGCAACCTGCCTCATTCTGGCTTATTCCTGCTTTTTGCTGGTATCTGTTCCTCTCCTCTCTTTCTCAGCAGCTTAATCCTCTCTGCATGGGGGTCAAAATGTCTTTGCCATTTAAATACTAACTGAGATTGGCTACAGGAGCTGTTACAATCCCAGGGAGAGAGTACGACCTGCCCACCGCATCTAGTCTCCCGTGGCTGGGAGGTGGAGGTGGGGTGACCAAGCACGAAGCCCATTCCCCACTCAGTGTTTCTGCCCATCTGAGCATCCTCTAAGATATCCATTCAATAGTCACTGTCCTGAAGAGGAATGTGGAAGAGCTGTCCACCAGCTGGGCTTTAGTCTGTTTGCTTTTCCCTGACACTTTTGCTTCTAGTTTCTAGGGTCCTCACCCTTTGGTGAAGTCCTGCTTAATGCCAACTAGAAACTTGAGTGTCTCCAGGAAGCAGAGAGAGGGTTGAGGAAGGGAGACCCTGATGTCATCTTGGCTCCTCTGGACCACTTGGACGGAGGGTACCTTGGAAGTGAGAAGAAATGGATGGCAGAATCGTTGACTCAATGGTTTTCCATCCTGCTGGGGGCGATTCCTCTAAAATCCTGATTTTAGGGTTCAGACATCAAAAAATTTTAGAGCTACCCTGGTGATTCTAATGTGTAGCCAGGGTTGAGAACCTCCATCTTGGCTTGAGTTTGTGGCTGTGCAAGAGAGAGCACAAGGTCCCAAACAGAGCTCTAAGGATTGGCTCCTGGAGAAAATGGTGTGTCTATTTATCTTTTTCATGTTCCCTTGTTTTCTGACTCCACACAGAGTCCCTTGTAGAATCAATATTCTGCCTCCACGGTGTGCTGGTGGCATCAGAGGACAAACTGTACTCTACCTCCATTCCATGGGACTCCTCATGGAGAGTATGCGAGGCAATCTAGTGGGCGGGAGCAGTTTTGCATCAATGCCAGCTCTGCCCAGAGAATCTCTGCTGGAGTGAGTGTCTGTGTGAGTGCCCACCACAGGAAGATTAGGTCCCTGCATAAATCATCTCGAAGGTATACATCTTTCCTGTAATTAATAACTTGCTTCTCCGTCCTTCAGGGAGCTGTGGATGCCTCCTTGGCATTCTGTCTCGGAAATGGGAGAAGACAACAAGCTGGGAGGCCATCAGGAGAGGTACTTGGCCACACCTCTGACTCTGTTTCCCCTGCCCCCCCAAGGGGGTTGTAGGAATTCTCACACAGTGGTCAGTGTCCAGGTGGGACATTAGAAAAGCTGACTCTGGGCTTAGGTGAGAGCCTTTTGGAAGACGTTTAGACTCAGACCTGGAGTGCACAGAAGCTAGTGGTGGGTCCCTGGTCAAATTAAGACTGTGCTTCCAGTCTCCCTGAAGCTTAGATTAGATTGGATTTTAAGGGAAGACCGAGATAATTCCCTTTCCATCATTCTTCTCTGAGCTTTAGACTTACGACTCTCTTTTGTTAGTTGAAATATAGTTTGGTAGGCTACTTCCAGTATGCAGAAGGCTGCGAGTCCTGCTAAATTGCAGTTTCAAGAAAATTTGGGGATGATATTCTTTTACAGATTTCTCTGATTTTTGGCATCTTTTCCCCCTGAACTATCAGCTCCTAGTCTCAGTGGCTATATTGGGTCTCTATTTCATAAAAAACAAACAAAAAAACCAAAACAAAACCCCCTAGAAACCCATATCTAACTAGTTTGATGGAAAAGTTTATAAGAGCTAAGTCCACAGGCTTCAGGCATGGCTGGATCTAGGGCTCGAATGAAGCATCAAAGCTCCCTTTTCTCTCCACCTCCTGGATCCTTAGCATATGCTCTCCTTAGTATATTGCCTTTATTCTCAGGTAAGCTTTATCCATTTGGAAGGAGAGAGATGGCTACTGGCCGTCCCAACCTAGATTCTTCAAAGTTCACAATCCAAAAGGAGGAGGGGCTGATTTCCTTCAGTATCTGTACTTCTATTCTCAGGCGTGATTCTAATCAGCTCTGTTGGGTGCTATGCCCATCCTGGAATTAACCACTGAGGTTGGGGGAAGGCATACTCAGCTAGTCCCCGTACAAGGCCTATCTCACCTAGAGGTGAGCCCTGCTCCAAATGCATGAAATAGGTTTCCCGAGTGGAGGAGTTCTATTATCTATGAAAGAAGTAAAGGGATGCCAAAGGCATGAATGCAATGACTTGCCACCACAGCAGCCAAGCTTGTTTTTCTGTTGGCCTACAGGGTAGTGTTGTGGGCTCTGTTTACACTTCCTCCTACCATTGTGAGGTTATTTAATTGCTTCAGCTGCATAATTGACTAAATTGGTTAATGTGCCTCATTCTGTGGCTCCATAACCAGCCTGTATGCTCTCTCTCTTCTTTCTCCCATTTCTCTCCTGCCCCTGCCCCCACCCTCCCCCATGCATGAATCACCACTCATGTCTTTCCAGGACTATACTGCTTTGGGAGGGATAATTCCTTACTTGTATCGGAAGAGGATGAGAGCAATTAGCTGAAGAACTGGGGCTGACATCCATCCGGGCCTCCTTGGAGGATTCTGTGTTCTGTGGGAGAAGACTAATCTGGTTAGAGATAATTTAGAAAAGCCAATGGTATGAGGATGGCGCTTGGGTTTGATAGCAGGGGCACCTCCCATGCTCACCAGGGTGGAGCATTCTGAGTATTGCAGCATGAGAAACTTGGTTTGGGGATATCCTGTGTCTTTGGGCTCAATGAGCAAGGACTGGGATGGGGGAGGGAAGAATAGAAAACACCATTCTTATTTGCCAATGATGCTCAGTCTACTTGTGGAGACTTGGAATACAGGCATGAAGCATTGGTGACCAATGAGGGGCTACACATAGCTATGTCTAAGCTATGGTGTGGGTTAGAAATGAAGAGACAGAGATTAGAGAGGGATTGAACAGTCAGGGAAGGCTTCCTGGAGGTAGTCTTTGAAGCATGTGTAGGAACTGACAAAGTAATGGGAATAAGCATGCCAGATGAAAGAAGTTCTATAAATCACACCACAGAGGAAGAAATGCATGTGTGTAGGAGTCAGGTTGAAAAACATCCTGGCGGAAGGCATAGAGGCACGGAGCAGGAAAGACTGGGTGATACAGAACCTGGAATGTGCTGGCCTGAGCCAGAAGTGTAAGATTACCCTTCCTGACTCAGTCATAGGAGAGGCTTTGTCTTTGCTCTGCATCCCTCTGATCTTGGCTTTCCTTGATTCCATTTGTACTAAACATTAGGTAAGTGTCCAGTGTTGGTTACTGTAGCCTGGAAAGTGTCGATGCCCTCTGAAGTTAAAGACCAGGCAGTAGAATGACTTCCTATGACCTCTGGGATGTCAGGGTTTACTTCTTAGGGATGGAAGTGAAGAAATTTGGGGACTCAAACTCATTAGTGGACTGTTGTTTGTTGGAAGTTCGGAAGGTACAAGGCACGGCAACGGTAACTGACAATATGGAAAGTACCAAGCTCCTGTTATG
Organism: Halichoerus grypus; assembly: GCF_964656455.1. Taxonomy (NCBI): domain Eukaryota; kingdom Metazoa; phylum Chordata; class Mammalia; order Carnivora; family Phocidae; genus Halichoerus; species Halichoerus grypus. The sequence goes on along the minus strand of NC_135718.1, from coordinate 18,869,589 downwards.
TACTTGGGAATTTAACAATCATTCACTAAGTGCTTCCTATGTGGTGGAGCTAGGCCATGCAGGGGAAACAAAGGTATTACGCTGTCTGCAAGAAGCTTACCATCTAGTAGGGTCTTTCATGGAGAAGAAATGGGGCACAGTAGCAAATGTGGACTTGGTGGTCTGACCTGACTTTGAATCCTGACCTTGCTATTGGCTGTGTGACCTTGGACAAGCTGCTAAAACTTCCCTAAACCATATTTCTTTGTCTGTAAAATGGGACTAACACCTACCCTGCAGGGTTTTTTTTTAATGAGGATTATAGATAACATGTGTAATTAAGCTGCTTGGCTCATAGTAAGTACTAAATAAGTGTCAGTTACTAATATGATTTGGGTGGAAATCAGTACAGCATCCATAGCTGAGCTGAAATGATCCCCCTAGAGCATGATGAAGAGGAACCTGAACCCATTTTCTCCGCCAATCTTTATAGCTCAGAGTGTTTTTTCATTAGAAATACAAATATATTTGTGTTTTCTGGACAGTTAATAATTTTAACTTGAAAGATCTTCTGAAAGGTTGGGATTTGGGCAAATTTTAAATTATAAATTTTGATGGAGGATTATGAAGCAAATGTTATTTCTTCAGTATTTTCTTACCAACCATGACTGTACTCTGTGCCAGGCTCCTGGCATTGTTGCCCCGTTTGTGCATTTAATGACTACTTATTGAGTGATTACTATGTGTTGGGCACTTTTCTAAGTATTAGATTTTTGACCCTCTACAGTAGGCATAGAAAGCTTAAGTAACTCACCAATCGTCAACCCACTGACACCAAGGAAGCTGGACGCAAACTCCAGCAGAAGGATGCTAGAATCTAGATCTCAGCCATGACAATGGACTGCCCATTCCCACAAAGGTCTGCTCTCAGATGTTGGCTGATGCCAATGGAAAATGGAAACTCTCCTCAGCATGTTCATATTTTCACAGGGAATTCTTGAGGGTCAGCAAGGCTTCACAGGATTAAGTTCCAACAGTGAAATGATAGGATATGGGGTTGGTTATTAGCAGCCACCTTTTTCTCCTGAACACCCCCTGGGGGCACTTCTGCAAATGGCAGTTCTAGCACTGGTGGTCCAAGAACCTCCAGGATCCCTCATCGGCAAGACAGGAGCCAATTCCAGGATTCCTGGGAATGAGTGGCTACCTTGAAAGCAGAAGTACTTAATAGTTGAAAGGGTCTTTAGAAACTCTGTAGCTCAAACTTCGTTCCAGCACAAGATTCATTGAGATTGGCCGGGAAGGCTACGGCATTCTGTTCTCTGCTTGAACCCTGCCTCTGACAGACAGCTCACTGTAGGTGCTGTGCTGTGGCTGGACAGCTCCAGTTGTTAGCAAATCTCTTCTTCTCTTGACTCAAAATCTGCCTCCTCCTAACACCCACCAATGTGTTCCAGTTTTCCTGATAGAACAAGTTTATTTCTTCTTTTGGATGATAAAATGGTGGGGCGAGAGTGTGTTACTGTTGGCATCTGATGCAGGGTTGGCAGGAACCCCCTAACTTCCAGCCCCTCATTCCACCTACTTCCTTAGAGCTCTGTGGGTTCTGACCTCTGTACCTCTCTCTCCAAGGAAGAGGTGCTCTTGCCTTGGATCCCCAGATCCCCTCCATCTGCTTCCTTGGGGATCTTCATCTACCAGTTATCTCCTTTCTCATCTTTAACCTCTCTTTCTCAATTGGCTCAATGAAGTCAGCATTTAAATATATATTTTTCCATCTTAATAACAAAAATAAAACTCTCCATGGTGGCATCAGCCCACCTGCCCTGGTTTTTCTTCCTCTTCACAGCCAAACTTCTGAAAGAGTTGTACCCATTTCTTACCAACCAACCATTCTTCCAATTCCTCACCGTCCAGTCTCTCCTCAGCCCACCCTAAACTGGCTTCACTCATTCTCTGCAGCAAAAAGTTAGCCAGAGGAAGGTCTCCTAAGATCTCTTTGTCATTAAATCCTGTAGACCATTTTCAAAGTCTAATATTGTGTGATCTTGTGTTATGTGACACCATGGGTCATGCTTCATGTGGCTTTCTCAACATACAGTCCTCTGTGTGCACCTCTGTTCTATCTCCTCACTACTTATTAATCACTTTCAGAAGTTGTATTCCAAGGTATCAAGTCTTGGGTGCATCAGAGTTCTTTCCTAGGATCTCCCCTGATTTGGAGCATTCATACTCGGCCACACACCTTTGATCCCACCTGTGTCTAAAAACTCCAACATTTTTTTTTTTAATATTTTATTTATTTATTTGACAGAGAGAAACACAGCGAGAGAGGGAACACAAGCAGAGGGAGTAGGAGAGGGAGAACCAGGCTCTCCGCTGAGCAGGGAGCCCGATGTGGGGCTCGATCCCAGGACCCTGAGATCACGACCTGAGCCGAAGGCAGACACTTAACGACTGAGCCACCCAGGCGCCCCTACTCCAACATTTTTATATTGAGTTCAGATGTATCTCTGGAGTTCCAGATCTATATCCAACTGTCCACTTGATGTTTCCAGATAATATCCCACAAAGTCTCCAAACTCGATACATACAAAATTGAGTTTGACATCTTTTCCCCTCAGATTGGCTTCTTTTCTGGTGTTCCAACTCAATATTCGGCACCATCCCAGGTATTGTCCTGCCAGAAATATAAAGATTATATATATAAAACTAGGGTTATCTTTGACATTCACTTCTTTTTTTCTCCATATAAGGCACATCTTCCTCATCCACATCTTACTTATCCTAGTGCCTAAATATTTCTTAAAACCACTCTCTTCTCCCTAGTTCCTCTTTCATTACCCTTATCCGGTCTATTATATTTTGCCTAGGTTAATATATCAGCTTCTAACTAGTTTCCTGTTTCCTCTTCCATTCCTTGCATTGAGGTCAGTGTGACCTTCCTAAAGGTCCAATGTGTTGGCATTACTCCTCTACTTAAAACCCTTGAATGGCCCCCATATGTGTTTGTGTTCGGTGATCTGAGGTATTGATGGGCTGGGTTGTGGGCAGAGGATCTCTGTCAACAGATAAAGCTCAGTTCGCTGAGGTTGGGAAGTGTTGCAGAACGTGCACAGATTAAGAATGGGTGTGGATGCAATAGCCAAAGTGTGGAAAGAGCCAAGATGTCCATTGACAGGTGAATGGATAAAGAAGATGTGGTATACACACACACACACACACACACACACACACACACACACACACACACACACAATGGAATATTATGCAGCCATCAAAAGGAATGAAATCTTGCCATTTGCAGCACGTGGATGGAACTGGAGTGTGTTATGCTGAGCGAAATAAGTCAATCAGAGAAAGACATGTATCATATGACCTCACTGATATGAGGAATTCTTAATCTCAGGAAACAAACTGAGGGTTGCTGGAGTGGTGGGGGGTGGGAGGGATGGGGTGGCTGGATGATAGACACTGGGGAGGGTATGTGCTATGGTGAGCGCTGTGAATTGTGTAAGACTGTTGAATCACAGACCTGTACCTCTGAAACAAATACTACATTATATGTTAAAAAAAAAAAAAGAAGAAGAAGATAGGAGGAGGGGAAGAATGAAGGGGGGGAAATCAGAGAGGGAGATGAACCATGGGAGACGATGGACTCTGAAAAACAAACTGAGGGTTCTAGAGGGGAGGGGGGAGGGAGGATGGGTTAGCCCGGTGATGGGTATTAAAGAGGGCACGTTCTGCATGGAGCACTGGGTGTTATACGCAAACAATGAATCATGGAACACTACAGCAAAAACTAATGATGTAATGTATGGTGATTAACATAACATAATAATAAAAAAATTAAAAAAGAGTGGGTGTGGATGTGAAGGCACACATTGGGTCTATATAACCAGCAGAGCAATGAGCAGGTGCTGTGCACTGACAAATCAACAGGCGAGACTCGGGGCCCGGGCTGCAGTGTCCATGGAGACAGCGTTTGGTACCGCTCTGCTGCCTTGGTCCAGTTGTAACTACTGCTGCCCTAGTTTATCTGAGAGCAGTTTCATACTTTATTAGCCTGTCTGGGCTCTTTGATGCTGGCAGATTGAATTCTGAACCTCACTTAGGCTCCATCCTTGTTCTTTGAGAGTTCTCCAAGGTTTGAGAGAAGGTAACCCCACAGTTTTGGGGGGTGATTTGGGGCTCAGGTAGGGAAGTATGGGAAATGTTCCCTTTTTGTCTTTAGGGCTCATGTCATGAGAATCTTTTTGGTTCAGGACTCTAATGCTTTAATAATTTTGACTAGAGCCTTGTTATGGCTCCCTTTGGTTCCCCTCAATCATGGACTATGCTGCTCCTAAAGGCAGAAAGTGTGTCGGCTCCATCCTGCACCACATGGGGTTTCTTCCTCACACAGTTGTGAAATGGTGTGATGAAGCATTACAAACAGATGCTCAGAGCTCTCTCCCCAGAACCCTCTCAGGGACTTGCTCTATCTGGGGAAACTCTGGAAAAGAAAAAGAGAACAATCACTGAGACGTGCTGTCCAATGTCACCTTCCTCAGGAAACCACTGTGGGCTCTGTTCAATGGCTAGCCCTTCCATACTTCTCTTCTACTAGCTACTCTTCTCCTAGATATCAGGGTCCTTCCTCTGGAAGTTTCCAGGGGAGACAGAAATGGGACTGGAGAAAAATCAAACTCTAGTTCTAGTCAGCATGAAAAATAAATGTGTTTATTGGGGGAACTGCAGACTGCACAGAACTCAGGGGCAGGTCCCAGATATTTTAAAGATATCCTAAGAAAAATAAATTCAAATTTAGCATTTTGTCTCCTAGGCTCAGTCAGAAAATGTGTTTCTGCCTCCTGGGGAAAGAAACATTTTTCTTGCTGGCATAGTAATGGTGAAGATATTATTATCCTTTTAGGTGGGCACAAAAAGCCGAGAACTGTTTTGGGGGGTGGGGATAGCAAACACATTTTCTCGAAGACGAGACTCCTTCCCTTAAGTTAGCAGGATCTGGTGGTTCAATTTCTTCAAGACTCTTTATGTTCAAGGGAAGTAAAAGGCATTCATTAGTTCCACTTGAATATTTGATAATGGCAAATTCACAGGATGGAAAGTGAGTTAGATCAAACTTACCGTGAGGCTGTCCCCTGAGATGAAAGGCCAGGACTGTGCCAGAGCTGCTGATACTTCTCCAGCAGGCAGATGAGGCCAGCCTGGGAGAGCAGTAGTTCTTAGAAAACTGGCCAAAGTCTTTGTTCGGCATCCACTTGGGCCTTAAGCTGGGATCCTGAGCTGCCCTGTGCTATTAAGAGTGGGAACTAGAGAGAAGGGTTTTCAGTCCATAGTGTGTTGGGTGCTGAGGAGAGGGAAGTGGGGAGGGCACACATCTGTTAGTGGCTAAAGCAATTGGCACCTGGTACCTCGGCTTTCTGCAGAGCTCCTTACCCCTGCTCTACAAGCTGATAATTCATAAGTAGAGGAATCCAAGCAGGAGCCCTAGGAAGAACTGGAGAAAGGCCCAGGCTTGCATAAAACCCTGCATGTTCTGTAACACCACTAGAGGGAATTTTTATAACTTGAGGAACATTTGCCACCAGTGTTCCCTTGAAATTTTCAGCATGATGGATGGCATATTGAGTCAGTGCCAGTTGCTTGGGGCCAGCTGCTTGGTTTTCAAAATTGGGGGACAAAGAAATTACTCTGGAGTTTTGCAGAGGGAAGTTTGTCATGATTGCCAGCATACCCTGACAATTCCATACAACTCATGTTTTTCCAAATGTGTAAAGGAAACTTTCGGTACAAAGGTAATTAACCTGGGGGTGGGGGGGAGGTTATGGCCTTAGGAGTGGCATGGCTTGGGGTGGGTCACTGGCCTTGCCACTTCCTAACCGGATGACATGGGACATGTAACCTTTCTAAGCCCCAGGTATTTTTATATAAAATGGAGGTATGGCCCGTCTTAGAGCACCGCTGTAAGGATTCAGTGATGATACAGGTAGGGTATCCAAGGTGGTGTTGGCAAGCACAAAATAATCACTAGCTGTGTGAGAAGGAAACTGGAATTTTAGTTTGGGCTCTCCTAAATGCTGCAGGTCTAGGAGGAAGTTATAGCTTGTATCTTGTTGAGTGTACTGGTTGGGAGTGTTGACACTGGATTCAAACATAGTTGGGTTCAAGTCTCAGCTTAATTACTTAGTAGCTGGGTGATCTTCATTAGGTCCCTTAACCTCTGTAAGCCTCAGTTTTTCATCCGTAGAGTAGGGTAAGATACCATGGACATCCCCGGATTGTTGTGAAAATTAAATACAATAGTCCATATGGTACCCAAAGGAAGTGCTCTTCATGTTTAACTTTTTAATACTATTATTTTGCAATCGTTACTTAAATGGCTGCCTTCTGTTCTGAGTTAGCTTCGCCTCACGGAAAGAGGAAAAATGTGATATAGCTGTATCAGTTAATTGAATGTACTTGCTTCCAGGAACTTTTTCCCCCCAGGGTTGATGTTTTTTCTTTTCTTTTAAATCTCACCCAATTTAACAGAGATGTTTTCTAGGCTTCAAATTCGGCAAATTTTTTTTGTTAAATGCCTTTGTTAACTCAGTTTAATCTGGGTGGACCAGCCTTGAGTTGAATGGTAAATCCCCTAATCTCTACATTTATCACTGATCCTGTCCCTGAGGGGGCAAGGGAATGAATGGATCCAGCTTGGGATCCTATTAGCCTTGGGAAGTCCTAACCTTCTGCTAGTGTTCCTGGGATTTGGGGCCCAGGGAGATGTGGAATTAGAATTTAAGTTAACTAAAGAATTGGTGTGAATGGCAGAGGATTTGAAGCACATAATAGCTGGTCTAGGAGAACCCTGTGGAAAAAAGGCAAGCTCTTATTTGTTACTTTACCGTTTAATTCTCCAAGGTAAGAAAGGTGTGAGGTTTCTGTCCTAGGCATCCTGATAAGGTTTCTCCCAGTGCAGCCAGCGCTATCCCCCCAGGAATGGCCTGCAAGGCAGCATAAGTTCCCCTTGGCCTGCCCTGGGTCACATTTGGGCAATGGAAAGGAAGTTAGTTCTTATGCTTCAGGCCCAGAGATGAGTGCCTGTTAGAGCTCTGGAGGGGAAGGATGGCTGATGGGTGTCCTCTCTCATATCTGATGTATCTACTACTAAGAAATCCAACACATACTCAGGCGTTTACTGTTGTATAGTAGCGTGTCCTAGCTTGGGGACCCCAAATGAGGGAGTATCCCAGCCTCTATCTCTGGGAGGCCATTCGGTCTTGGAATTATTTCCTAGGGAATTTGAATTCCCCAGGAGACCTTGCTTTAGCTCTTTAAAATCTCTATGCCTCTGCCAACAGTGAAAAACAGGAGCCAATCAAGGTTGCCAAATGATGAGAGGTAAGAAAATATCGGGATGGCCTCTCTATTGTCAATTCTTCTCTTAGTCAAGGCATCTTTAGTGAAGCAATGATTCCCAAACTGATTCACAGAACATTAATCCTATGATTCATCAAAAGAGGTCCTGGGATGAACACATTTGGGAAATGCTGATGTATGCTATTCTCCCTTGCAGAAGCTAGTTGTAGAACTTTGTGTGTTTGGGGAGGGGATCTGGTTGTGGGGGCAGAATTGTGTGGTCTCTGCTATTTTGTTGTATCTTCCCTGGGCCCAAGAAGGTGAGACTTACAGGGTGGTGGGAGAAATGTTTCTGAGTCTTCCCTGCAAGGCAGCTTCCTGGGGACTTACTGATGTTTATAAAATAAGTGTCATGCTCTCATGCCTTGCCTAGGAGTTATTACCTGGTAGTTTATCTTGCTCCTAAGCAGAGAAAAGTAGAGATTTAAAATGGAACAGTGTGGGCAGCATATGCACATATAGACAAACGTGTGCACAGATGTATATGCATCTTGTCTTTGGGATGCAAGACACTGAAATAGTCTATGAGCTTCTTATTATGGGGGGATGGGGAGAAGTTGAACTAAATTGAATTTGTTGTTTAAAACCCTAAGTAAATTTGAGCTGTTCTTCCATCGAAATCACATGTATATTTCATCAGCTGTATGTTTTCAACAAGACTGGAGTGTATTCAGTTACTTCCTCTGGAAAGCAATTATTACCACACCTTTATAATAGGGTCTCTCTAGCAACCCTTTTTGTCACATCAGTTCAGCCCACGGCCACGATCAAGTCAAAGGGAAATTCTAGTTACAAAGCAGAGTTATTTTTTCTCAAAGGAATGTACAGCATATGTAAATGACAGGTTTGCAGATGTAGGTAATGCTGATAAATTCTTGGGCTTGGAAAATGTACCTTCTCGGGGAGTTGGAGACAATCTAAACCAAACCTCTGCAGAGGCTCCAAATCATATATAGACCCACTAGACCCACTCATTTCTCCTAACAGACAAGGTACAGGTTGTTGCCAGGAATTTGAGCTTCTATGAAATAAGCATCTTGACTTCTTAATTTTAGCATGAGATAGTTGCAACTGCCAAGATATACTTTCATAAAAGCCCTGAGCCGCATGGGACTTTAAAGACAAGGTGAAAGTGACAGCCGCCAGCCCTGGTTTCTTTCTCGCTTCCCTCTGAGCAAGTGGATGGTTCTGATCGACAGGTGCCTAGGAAGATGGAAAGTATTGTAATTAAGGCCACCTGGCACGGGGCTGGAAGGCATGTAATAGGCAGCTGAGACGCCACACATGTTATAATGGTATAGGTGGGAAAAGGACCCATTTGGGCTGGAGGAGGCGGGGATAAAATGTTTACTGAGTCTTTTCTAAGGCTGGGGCCGGAAGCCAGGCACTTTACATCTATTAACCCCTTTAATTCTCAATGGAGTCTCGTGGGACTGGTATTATCCTCACTACAGGATGTCCATGAAGTCTGGAAGTCCAGGTGACTATATATAATGTCATTAAGGACATCTTCCATCGGCAAAACAATATTTTTTTGTTTTTCTTTTCTTTTCTTTTTTTTTTTTTTTAACTCTATGGAACTCTGTAATTTGCAGAAGGATAAAGAGGAATTTAGCTGGTAATGGGGTTGCCTGGATTGAAACCCAGGTTTGCCTGATTCCCAAGGTCAGGTTCTCCGAGGTGCCCCCCACAGCCATGGAGCAGGAGTTTGACCTGCCCAGCAGATGGCACAGCATTCTATGAACAGGAACGGAG